>NC_072794.1:97821002-102621002 GCF_028583425.1 Eublepharis macularius | reverse complement strand
CTGCTGGAGGCCTCCTGCCAATTAGGATGATCCTGGGCCATGCCTAAGATTGCCAGGTCTTTCTGGCAACTAGCAGGAGGGTGGGGTGATCAATATATACCCAAATATAGCAGTGGGGCTGGGCTGCCTGCCAGAGCTGGATGATCATAATGGAGGGGGGTATTAAAACCAAGAAAGCCCATTGAGAACAATGGAATAGTCTTGACTGCCCATTGGATAGGAGCCATGAATGCCCATTGACTTGTATTGGCTCCACTGAAATACATTACAGCACTGAAAAGTTGCAATGAAAATGGAGTTAGAGAATCTTGCTCCAGGACTGGAATGACAGCACCCAGAATGGAATGATGGTTCCTAAATTGTTCTGGGTCTTGAATGATGGCTGCCAGAGTGGAATGATGGTTCCTGGGACCAGAAAAATTGCTCTGGGCCTGGAACGATTGTCCTTACAGTGGAATGACAGGCCCTAGGACTAGATTCACTGCTCTGGGATGAGAATGACAGGTGCCAGAGTTGGCAGGCCTCAGAGTGGAATGATGGTCCCCAGCATCAGAAAAATTTCTTTTGAGAGTGGAATGACATCCCCTACAGTGGAATGATGGTCCCTGAGACCACATAAATTGCTCTGGGACCAGAATGATGGTCCCTGCAACCAGATACACTGCTCTGGCACTGGAAGGACTGCCTAGGTTTGCCAGGCTCCCTTACCCTCCCTGTGGGAGGGTACACAATTTTGGCCCCTGTGAAGCACAGGAGCATGCCTACTGCTGAGTGCAATGACATCACTTGAGATAGTGATGTTGTCACACCTGGTTGGAGTGCACCTGCTGCAAACTGGCCCTGGTGGTTTTTTGCTTCCCGGGCCTTTACCCCGGGCCTTTCCCCTCCACCAGCCAGGTGTCTGGCAGAGGGGGGCCAAGACTGGGAGAGGGGGATCCCCCACCCCTACTGGGGGGCAGCCCTAGGATTGCCTCCACATTGGGATGATGGCTGTTGAGGCCAGATACATTGCTCTGGGACTGGGATCAGTATTCTGTGTCTGGAATCACAGTCACCACAGCAGAATGAAGTACCTTGCATTTCAATTAATTTTTCTGAAGATTGTGCAATGATTCACAAATCTACTCTGTCTTTTTAGTTTGCCTGCTTCTTTGCTGTGCTTTAGGGTCATGAAGTTGGTATCAGTGGCCTCATTCTTTGGTGTAGAGAAGTATAATATTTTTCTCCTCTTCCACACTTTTCTTCCCTAAAGCACCCCAGTGTCCAGGCCTGCTTCCTTCATATGCTCCTTATTCCTGTTATGTATCACACCAGGCCTGAGCTCCCTGGGTACTTTTGCCCACTGTGTTGACCACTAACCCACCCTACCCACCCCACAGTCTCTTTGCAGAAAATCCTGTCTCATACTATAGGCAGTGTATACTTTCATACATGAGGATTTTAATATATAAATATACTGAATGCTTCAGAAAGAGAGAACACAGACTCCAGGCGATCCATTACAAGATGCATAGCCAACACATTCCACTCCCAAAGGAAAAGGCATTATAAAAGAAGATGAGCACCAGGAGGATCCTTGAAATACAGCAACCACAGAAATGAGCAGAGAATCTCAGAGAATCACCGAAGCATGGAGCATGACTCTGTGAGAAAGCCATAGAAGATGCCGCTGCAAATTTCATCTGCTAAAGACAATTGAATGAAAAGATTTTATTCTGTACAACATACATAAAAATGGTGGCTCTCAGCAAACCTAATTTTTAAAATCCATTTCTGGCTTGCACAATGGCTTTCAACAAGAACATTTCCATTCAACACTGATTTATACATCAGTGGACATCATTGGGAACTGGGTATAATATTATTCATGACAAGAGAAATTATTGTTCTAGATTTGGCAAAAAGTCTGCAGCATGTTATCAAATAGTAGATGCTCCTTTTAAGACAGAAGAGTGGAAGATAATGTTATGTGCAGACACAGTGCAACAAAACAATCCTTATGACTGTGGCATGTGCATGATGTTAAATGTCTATAGTGTGATTTTGGGATAACAGTGTGGTACCATACACAGTAAGCATGCTAGAAACTGGAGAGGAATAAATGTTAATCTGTTGACAGGTATTGCAAATGAGGGAGGAACACGGAACAAAAACAGTTTCCTAGTTCCTTCCAGAAACTACACCATCAATGGATAACATGCACAGAAGGATCATGCCTGGGCAATTTCACATTAGTAGACTGCATGGTGTTCTGTTGCAGTTGTAGCTGCAGAATATGGTATTATGCACCTTGCCTACCACCAGCCACCACAAAACTGCCAATGTATTTCTTTTGCAAATAGTGTGTGCATTAGAGATAATATTAAATCAGTTTTGTTCAGCAGTTAATATGATGTAGGTTAATTTTCATTTATGAATCCTTCCTGTAATTGCTGTACTTAGGGTTGCCAGGTCCCCTTTACCTCCCGAGCAGGAGTTGGACGACCTGGCAATTACCTTGTTACCTCCTGGTAGGCATGGTGACATCACTTCCAGAAATGACATCATGACTCCCAGCAGAATCCATATTCTGCCATGGACGCTTGCTTAGTGACTTTGAGCCAATCACACATTCTCAGCCTAACCTATCTCACAGGTTTGTTGTGAGGATAAAATAGAGGAGATAAGAATGCTGTAAGCCACTTTGGGTCCCCATTGTGAAAAAGGTGGGGTATATGTTAAATAAATAAATAAATACTTCTCATCACTGTGCCACTTTCAAAGGGGTCTGAGTACAGCCATGGATAAATTTAGCAAGGTATAGAAACTGCAGCCCATCAGCCTCTCTCTCTTTCACACACACGCACACACAGAGAGAGAAAACAAAGTACTTCTGCTACATAGAATGCTATCAAGGTTAGAAACAGTCTCATGTAACATTGTGAATAAAAACAGAAAATGGCTTCAGGATCCTTCTTCCTGAGGAAAAAGGAAGGGTGGATATTGAGGTCCAATCCTGGCAGTTTATAGGCTGCTTCATGGGCACCTTTTAATCTCTGCATCTGGCACAGAAAAGTTGGTGGTTTCTGGGGCCCACATTTCCTAACATGTGCTGCTTGCCATGTTGTATCAGCTCAGATCTCTGTTCTGCCTGTCCTTTCAGTTTTTTCAGGCTTTTGAATGTGGACTGCAGCTCTGGGGCCAACAGCAAAGTGAAAAGTTTGACTAGAGGGCTGATTGGACTAGGCTGCTTTACAGCAAAGGATCTCAATACCAGTGCTCATCCCTGAATGTAACTTGGAGACTAAAAAAACAGAAAGGAAAGCTCACTCTTGTTCTTGGCCCCCAGCCAAAGGAGAAATGATGGATGGATAGGATGGGTAGAGTAACTAGAGAATCTTTGCATACTTCTCTAAAATCACAGCACTGACAACCAATACACACTGTGGAGCTGCTGTATAATTCAGGACACATTGGGACACACCACAATAAGTAAAAAAAACCCACAGCCCCTCTTGGGCAATTGCAAAGCACTTCCCCACATTTTTCTGAGCCTTTTAAGCCCATCTTTCCCTCTCTTTTCCCCTTCCCCCAATTCATGAGCACATCCCCTATCCATAGCCCAGTGGCACCCTTTGACCCAGCCCTTGAACCTCCAGCTATCCCTTTAACACCCCCCCCATCATTAGCAGCAGCAGCAGCTGATTGTGTTTGATTTTGAAAAGCTTCAGCTGCTGATTTATCTTAAAGACATGGAAGCCACCCAGCAAGTCTAGTGGCAGAAGAGTTCAGGAAAGTAGACAAGGCCAATGACACCTCTAAAATAATATTTGTATGGCTGGTGCACGTGGTTATGAAAAATAATTTTATTTGTGAAAGCACTTTTGTACATTAAAGTTATCAGGTGTACAAGTGTGAATTTAATTTTCCATAACCAGAGAGGAAGAGCAACCAGAATTTTAAAAATGCCGGCAAAATTGTATAGAATTGAAATTCCCACCACATATTTATCAGTCCAGGGTATCTGAATAACTGGGCCCAAGGTTCCAATCCATCAAGTACCATTTTTAACTCTTCTTTATTTATTTAACTTACACATTGCCTCGCCACTATATTTAGTGCTAGAGGACATTTTTCTAGATGCAATGCTAAACAAAGCTACTATATGTATTTTAGATTACAGCCTGAATCTTAATGGAGTTTAATGGAACATGGTATGTTGGTGAGAGTATTAGTTTAGGATCTGGGAGATTTGGGTTTTTTTACCACAGACACCTACCTGCTGGTTGACCTTGGCCAATCACTCTCTCCTCCTAACCTACCTCACATGGTTGTTGTGAGGACAAAATGGGGCAAATGATATTTCTACCATATTGGGTCTCTATAGGGAGAAAAACAGCATGTGAATATATAACTAAATCTCATAGCAACCCTGTGAAGCAAGCCACTATTAGACCAAATTTTCAAATGGAAAACTGATGCTCTGGAAGAGGAATTTCCTCTGAGTTCTGTTCGTGAATCTTTGATGGGACTTGAACCCAGATTTCCTTTTGGCCAGGCCAGCTCTATTGTCCCTCGACAATGTGCCTTCTGTGTGCTATAATGACAGGAACAGTTCTCGATATAGCCGAAAAATTCCTACAGGTTTGGGATCGGAAACGACACTGCGTGGTTTCAGCCCATCCCATCTACAGAGCCGGAGAAAGGAGGGTCACCAAAAGCCATCTTTAAACTTTTCTCCCATCTGAAGCTTCAGGTTTCAGCGAGACAGCAGGCAAGCGGACTAAGACTTAAAGCGGCGAAAGAACTGCAGAGGAGGGAGCGCGCAGGAACTGGCGCCCATCCAAGGGTAATTTCCCGTAAACCACATGTTCGGAAAGAGCCCTTTATAAGGCCGAGACCGAGGCAGGCAGCGCTACCGCGGCAGTTCGTCTTCGGCTCCACACGCAGGGGAAGTCCCAGCCCACAGAACCGGCACTCCGCGACCGGAATTAGTGCGCACGAGAAAGGCGCGTCCTCCCCTTGCAGCCGCTAGCCCAGCCGGAGTGTCCCCAGACAGCAAGCCGCTTTTGGAGCAAGCGCGCGGCCCGAAGGTAGGAGCCCTTGGGGGGGGGGGGAGCAGGGAGAGGCAGGCAGCCCTGAGGAGCGGTGTCTGGGGGCAGATACCGGATTCTCTCGGTCTCTCTTCCGTCGCCGACGCTCAGAGTTGCAAGTAGCAGCAGCAGCAGCAGCTGAACCCCGAGCCAGTTAAGCCACCGAGTCTAAAAGTGGCTTGCAGATGACTCCCGAAGCCTGTTTTTGCCACGCAGAGGCGGGTTTTAGTGGCATTTCCTTCGAAGTATGCCTGGGCATGCAGTCGCAGCGCCCAAACCGCTTTCAGTTTACTCCCGAGTAAGCGGCCGTGTCTAAAGAGTTCCTGTAGGCGCTGCCTAAGAGTATAAGTGTGCATTGAGAATGGAGCCTGCCTCTGCCGCTGCTCGGTGCGGATCCAAGAACTCAGCATTAGGCCTGTGTCCTTTTGCCTCTGTCTGGCTCAAAGTTCTTCACTTTACTGGCTTGTTTGCGCTACTCTTGCTCTCAGCTGCCACCTGCGCTGCAGCCCGGTTCCTTCTGCCTTCCTGCCCTACTACACGCTGCTGCTAGGTGAACTCTAAGGCTGAGAGGGACCTAAGTGTCATTTTTGGTTTGATACTAAAGGGGCTTGCAGTATAATGTACCATATGGCTTTGTAGTGTCATCAGTTAACTACTACTTAACTTAAAATACAATAGAACTACTTGTAAGTGGGTGCACACTTTTCATTGAAGAAGGAGCCTGTAGAAGATTTAATTTTCCATGTTTAAATGAAGAGTAACAAAGCATGAATAGAAGCCTTTTCCATATGATTTCATATCTTCCTTGCTTATTTTTCTTCCCCCAGCCTTCCCTTAACTATTTTCTCTGCTTCTCTGGAAGCAAGGTGTATTTGGGGGAATTTTCCTAGGATTGCAATACGGAGGCCTTAGATCTGTGCCATAACATCAGAAAAAGTTTCTTGTTTAAAAATAGGAGTTGTGGGGAAGTGTCTGTGAACTGCAAAATGGAACATGTAAAGGCCTGTATATAGTGCAAAGGAAGGACCTCTGTGCTGGAGTGGGAGGACAGAGGAAGAAAGGAAGATGGAGCATGTGGGAAGGATGGGCGGAAGGGTTGATGGAGGATTCCATTATGTTTGAGCAGCAGTGGCTTGCTTAGTTGTTGCATAAACACTATGGAGTAAGGCAGGGAAATCCCAAAGATCTTTTGATGGACCAAAAACCTCTGCTTATGGATATGATATCACTTACATAGTTTAGGAGAGGGGGAATCTTGATAACAATAGCCTATTGACAAGTTACAGTGAGCATGTATATAAACAGTGTATGCTTGATTTTCTTTATGTGTGTGTTGAATAATTCTCACATTATATTCAGTTGAATGAGTGATTTAAACCCCACCTTTATACGGGTAGTGGTCCCTGGTTTCATTTATCAAATGAACACGTTAGCACTTTCTTATGGACAGATGCACACATATAGGCTGTGTGTTCACTGTAACATGTGAATAGGGATACTATTGAGACATCTGGGGAACATTAAAATGCAGTAGAAGGCATCTTATATACTGATCTGTACTTCCTGCCATGGACCTCCTATCAAGTGGCTGTGGGAGGTCAAAGTGGCCCTCTTATTGTAGCATATCCTTGAGGGGGTTCTTGGGGCTGCTAGATGTGGTTCCAGTCCAAAGGGCAATATCAACATTACAGTGGGTTAGCAGAGTGCTGGATGGTATTCTGGTGCTCAGTACTGTGAGGGAATGTCAACTGATTCACGTCAGAGACAAATTCCATCGTTAGTTTTATGCAAACTCCTATCTAGCTAATTTCCCCATCTCTATCAATGATGTACTATTTCAGAGAAAAGATTTACTGTACATTTTCTTGCATGTATAAAGCTCAGTTGAACAGCTGGTTTTTGCTTTAACTCAGGGACTTGATACTATTGCTTAAATATTTCACAATCATTTTCTGTGTAGTGTTGCTGTCTGCTTGAGACTATTGTTTTGTTTGCCAGGATGATGGCATTAATGGTATCTTGTCTAATGGATGGGACTTTTATTCTACCTTTTCTCCAAAGGACACAGGGTGGCAGGCATGGTTCTCCTCTCTTGGTATTACCTTTCTAACAACTTTATAAAGTGGATTATGCTAAGAAATGACTGGTCCAAGATTACTCAGTGAACTTTTTTGTGATAGTGAGGCTTGGGGTGGAACTTGGGTCATCAGCATTCTAACTACTATACCACACCAGGGCAGTTAAAGCTTCATGGAGAGAATATTCTTGGCTTGTGCAATTTTGGAAGTTTAATGGAATGATAGTATAACAGGTGAAATTCCAAGATAAGGTACTTAAAAAAACCAATCCAAAGGAAGTCTACCCAAAAGTAAGTCCTATTTTATTAATGGGGCCGGCTTGCAGGCAGGATTGCAGTGTTGTGTTCTTATTCCTAGGCATCAGAATAAGAAGGCAGAGTACTTTCAAACAAGAGCACAGTTTAATAAGTCAGGATCTTCCTTTGTGTGGACCTATAGTGACCACAACTTCTTTCTCCCTGTTCCTGCCCGCACTAAGTTCTGAAGTGGAATGATAGTAGTCTAAAACTCTGGACTGGGTTCAAGGAACAGAGCTGTCAAAAAACCCACATGCAGCCTTAAGGATGTCAAAGTAGTTCTGAGCAATTTATTCTTGTCTGGAAGATGACTGTAGGGGAGAGTTAATTTAAGACATCGAGGGGGGGAAGGAATGGAAGAGAAGAGCAGGGGTAAAATGAAACGAAAATATGAAAGCAGAGAGATGTAAAGGAAACAGATTGGGTTGTAAGTGAAATCTCTGGAATAAAAAAAGATCTGTTTTGGTTTTGTTCTCTGCTGTGCAAGGCAGGGGAGCAAATGCTGTTATGTTGGCAAAGTCCTATTCCTCTAAATATGCAATCCAGCTGAGTCTTAGGAATTTGGAAATTCCCAGCCTGGTGAATAAGTTGACCTAGTCCAATAAGAATACCAAGGAGGGGGGCAGGAAGAGAAGTCTTGCAAACAGAACTTTAACTTTCCCAAATCTGGCTTCAGCTGTTGGTTAGAGTAGAAACCTCAACTGAGGAAATTCAACATCCCATTAGCTGTACTACCATGCAGGAAGTGGTCGTCCATAAATATACCAATAAAATTTCTGCCGGGTGGCAGAGGAAGAGGATCAAGTTGCCATTTAAGACATGTGTAGTACTCTTATAGTCTGTTTCTTGGTACAAAGGGATCCAGAGCAAAGGCCTATTGAGATGGCACTAGGAGTACAAATTATGAAAGGAACAAATTTAACAACATAATAAAGATCTCACATCTCAGTTAGGTTTACCAAGGCTGTGTCAAGAGGTCCATAGTAGTTAACCATATCCAGTACTGGTTCTAAGTGGGCCCTTCTGCCCACTGCAAGCCCTCCCTCTCATGCCTCCCTCTCTAGCCACCTGTGTGTCCCCCATTATTGAACACAGAAACATAGAGCTTGAAGTGATTCCAAGGGTCATCTACTCCAACTCCCTGCACATTGCAGGAAATTCACAGCTGTCTCCCCCCTCACCCTCCCCAGTGCCCTTGCTCTATGCTCAGAGAAAGGCAAAAAAATCTCCAGGATCCCCAGCCAGTCTGGTCTGGAGGAAAATTCCTTCCTGATCCCAAAAATGTCTTCCTGACCCCGAAGTGGTGATGAACATTACCCTGGCAATTAAGAAGGGGTCATGAGAGCCTAGCATCAGCTCATCCCTTCATGACCTCCCTCTTCCCATCTGCATCCCATCATATTGAGTCATGGAAGCATCATTGCTGTCAGGTAGCCATCTAGCCTACTTAGGACAGCCCACCATCTGACTGCATCCTTCAGTATTCTCAAGTCCTCCTGCTGCATGTATTCACAGCCACCTGCTCTGCATTCTTGCCCTTTCCCTGACAGCACTGGCTGTTGCATGCAGCTGGTAGTGGTGCTGCCCACACCTACATACACTTCTCCACCTGTGTTGGCAAAATGGGTTGGGATAGGCACAGGTGGGGGGAGGTCAGCAACATTGGGCCCCACCAGCAACATTGGGCCCCAGCAGCTGCCCAACCTCAAGGTAGGGCCAGACCATATCTCTTATAGCAAGACAAATGTGAAGTGAGTTATTGCAAGTAGTTGGAGAAGAAGAGAAATGATCCCCTTTTGGCTTGGAAACAGTGTGTGACAAGTCACTGCAAGGGGGAAAATAATAGCTTCTAGGAGAATCAAGTGAATTCTGCAGTGTTATCTTTCTTTTTTAGAATCTAAAAGAGGATACAATGTACACTGTAACAGACTAGCCAGACAAACATATTATTAAGTATAATGGTGAATTCAAATGGGGAAGTTTCCCAGTTTATGGGGATGGTCCTGGTGGAAGGGCAGAACACTTGAAAGTTTCACTATGACACCTTCTTTGTGCTTTGTTTAGATAAACATGATCTCCCACATTACATTGGCTCTGTTCCTCCTTGTGGCCTGCAACAGCAATGCAACACAGCAGAATACACATTGCAAACGGCTTGTCACTAAAGACCATCTGAAAAATCTGTCAGACCTGGTGAGTTACTTCTGCATGAAATAATTGGGATGTATCTGGACCTGTGCTAGAATGTATCACTTAATCTGGTAGTAGCCTTGAGGTCCAGCCCAGTCCTGTAACTGGACTAAGGAGCTCATGATGGTGACAGAGATGCCTGGTTCCTGTGGGGCTGCTTGAGGCTGGCACAATAACTGTTGGAGGTGAAACCTGTCCTTGTGTAGCTGGCTGAGGACCGCAAAGGATGCTTGGTTATGAGGAAAGCTTTTGTAAGACGATTTGTGTAGTAGTATTCAATGCGTGTAATTGTTCAGAGTACTTCATATAAGATCATTTTTGCAGCAAGTTCATGCAAGTTGGTTGTAGAATCCCCATATAAACAGGGCGGGGGGGGGGGACTGAGTGGCTTGCCTAAGTCCAACTTTAGACTGGTTAGCCTCTGTCACTGTGCTGCTGTAGCTGTCAAGTGCTAGGAAAACAAATGTGTGAATTGGGAAGGGAAGCCATGGCTGGGTGAAATCAGATTCTTTGCTCCCAAATTCTGCATCAAGAGACACTGGCCGATTCCAGATGACTAACCTTAAGTCGCTTCATGCCGCCCTCTTCCGGATCGCGACGGGGAAAATGCGAAATATCGTGTTTCCTTGCGCGAGTTTTGCGCGATGACGCGCAAAACTCGCGCGAGGAAACGCGATATTTCGCATTTTCCCCGTCGCGATCCGGAAGAGGGCGGCATGAAGCGACTTAAGGTTAGTCATCTGGAATCGGCCACTGTCTACAAATCCATACATGAATGTGTATGCTTAATTTGCACAGTTTTGCTAGTCATGGGGCAGCTGAGCAGGGCACTACAGTCTACCCTAATGGGTTGTGTGGTTTTGCCAGGCATCACACCCTTTTTCCCCCTAGTTGGTCATCCAGGACAAACACTTGCTTTGGTAGTTAAGTCACGGGATTAGAACAGCTACCATTTCTAGCATTGATTTCTGTGCTGGTACACGTAATGTATACAGTCTTGATGGTACACCAACATGTTCTCTGCTATTCAATGGTCCATTTTAATAGGCTAGATCAGTACTAAGCTTGGGGTACTTGCAGGCTTGATAGGTAGGGCAACTGCCTGCTTCCTACTGGTGTTGAAGCAAGACACTGCAGAAAATGAAGAAGAGAGAGATTTGACAGAATGAATTGAATAAAATTAAGCCCATTTAATAGAGATTTTAACATTGGGGTATAGCTGATAAGGACCTAAAATGCACTGTAACTTCTTGTGCAGTTCTGCTACTACACACTGTAGAGGAACAGGTCTGTTCAAGCATTCAGGGTGAGCAAGGGTACAATGAAAAGGTGAAAACACGCAGACACAGCCCCCTTTCCCTGCATTTATCCTAAACATTGTTTAAATAGGAAATATTAGTCTAAATTCTTCCCATTGTCTCCTGCCCCATGGACCTGATGAGGTCCCTAGGTGAAAGTTTATTCCTTCATGGCATGTGCTTCCCTGGTCAGAAGATGGAAGTTAAGAGCTTCTTCTCTGTGTCCAGAGAATTTATAATCTACCCTGGGGAGAATCTGTGTTCTCCCCCCTGCCCTGCCCCGGGGTCACTTTCCAGCAGGAAATAAGAAGTAAACTGTTGTTCTTCTTGGGCCAGAGACGTTAGCATAAACAAAAATTGAATGCTTGGAGCTTGATGGCTCCTTCCTTGAACCCACACCTTTCTGCCAGCTGTGAGTTTGCAGCCGAGTTCCTCAGCACATACAGAATGTAGTGGTGGGCATTTCTCCATAGGCACGTTTCACTTATGCTCTGTTACCAGAAAAACTACTTCAGGGAGTAAGGAAAATAGTGATAGATGCATAATTCCAGTAGAGGTTTCATGTTATATCTGTTGTAGCAAAAAAAAAATAGTCCAATGGCACCTTTAAAGACAAGAAACATTTATTCCAGCATGAGCGTTTGTGAGTCAGAGTTCACTTCTTCAAGTGCAATGGAAATACCTTCTATAGCATCTGAAAAAGAAAGCTCTGACTCTTAAAGCTTTTGCTGGAATCACTGATGTTAGTAAGGCAAGCTGGAGGCTCAGTCACAGGGTAACACTAATGTAAAATTCTGGTAATATTTGGAATAAGTCAAGATGATCCTAAGTTGTAGCATCTTCTGGGAATTTGTCCTCTGTTCTGAGAGCTCTCATGATTAGTTGGCACAGATTCACACTCTGATCTTGCCTATTAAAAATTCTGTACAGTTTAATCAATTGATTTGGATTTGTAATAAATAGGGAACTGGCCAAATAAACAAAAGGCAGAGGCCAGTTAAATAAGAGCAATGTAACAAGACAAAGATCAAGTTATGGAACCTTGTACTGGAGCTAGCAATAACCACCAGGTCTTCCACACCACTTGTAACTCCTAGGGGGACCTCATTGATCCATAGAGTTGTAACAGGCTAGAGATCTTCCTCTCCTCCTGCGTAGTAGATCACAAGAAGTACTATTACCCTCCATCACCTCCAGTAAAAGAGTTCTTGTGTGGTATCATTAGCATATCAATTCAGGATTATCGACATGTGGGGCTTTCTACGTGGCCCTCTTGGTCCATCTATTGGAAATCTTGTTTACTAATATTATTCAGAGGCTCATTTATTCCATAGGCAGCTTTCAAATACTGGAGGATTTGGTTATCAAGGTCAACTTTTGCTACTATATCAATAACATGTTGCCAACCTGCCATCTTTAAAATATCAGAAAGTGCTCAACCATAAAGGCAGTATCTGTACCTGCTTGAGATAGCACAGGCCACCTACCATGCCAGAAGTTGTTGTGCTGCTTCTTGGCTTGCTGGCTGTCCATTGATAGATGGAGTGTGAATTGTGGAATCCTTCAGTGCAAGGGATTCTCATGAGTACTTGTGGGTGCTTGTAAAAACAGGTATTTCCTGACATCCAGACAATACAGCTAGACACTTACCTACTTTAAAAGCAAATTTTAAGGGGGGAAAGGTGCGTATGACCACAAAGGTAACGTGCCTGATTCTTTAGGGATACAAGTCAGTCTCTCCCCTTGATTGGACAGGGCTAGAAATTAACTAACAAGAAGGTTTCTTACTCTTTTAGGTACAGGACAGCTGAACAGGTATGGGAAAGGGCCTGGAAACTTTTAGAGCTGCTCATAGAAAAAGCCCAGAGTTGTACAAACTGAACTTCAGTATTCCACTGAAAGCTGCCATTGGCTGTTGTCTATGGATACAAACTGGCATCTCTGCGATGACATCCTTTGCATTGGAAAATAAAATGAAAATCAGTTCAAGTTTATACCTGAAGTAACTATGATGACTGCATTGTAACCATACATGCCTAGTGCCACTTGCTCAACTAGAGTGCCTGGGCTGAGTAAGTCGTTCTCAGCCACCAAGTATGATGTCTGGCAATGCTGTCCTCCTTTCCACCACCCCCACCAGCACTGCAGCAACAGGCGTCTTCCCCAAGCCCTGCACCAGCCCCTCTGTCGGCCCCTCAGCTGCAGGAGCCTCCACAGAGACCCAGGCCACCTTGCATGGTGGAAAAGCAGCAGTGCAAGCAGCCCAGCCCCAGCCAGGCCCACGGGAGTGTTTTGGCAACCGGGGCAGGGTAGGTTGACTCTGGAGTGCTCAGGGAGCTGCTGAGGAAGCTTCAGCAGGAACAGGGACAAGCCAGGCAGAAAGCTGAGCAAACACTCCTTCCTAAGCTGGGATGGGGAGGGTGGGGCCAGGGAACTGCAGAGGCTTTCCTCCTCTCCCCCTGGATAGGCTGGGAGAAGGGCTAATCAGGTGGGGATTGGGTGGAAAGCCAGGGAGGGTGGGAGGAGGAATCTCTTAAAAGCACGTTCCTGTGAGAGCCCGGGGAGGAAAAAGCAAGGGAAGAGACAATTGGAGTGTGCTGTTGTTCCGAGGGTAGGAGAACGAACAAGGTGGTGCAACCCCCGTCCCTGCCCATCTGAGGCCTGAGGACACCTGGCTGGCCAGCTGATTGCCAGACAGGGGCATTGATGTGGGAAAAGCCTCACACATAACCTCTTGTGTTGGGTGCTCAAAGGTGTTCTGCAAGTTAAGTGGTTGTGGCTGTATGCGTTCTCTCCCTTTGCCAGTGTGCCTTATATTCTTGAGGCAGAGGGGCTCTGTTCCTAGAAAGCCGAGAGTTTTTTTTGGGGGGGGGGGTGCTTTGGCTGGGTACATGAAAAGGGCTCACCTCCTGTCCTTGAAAAGGTCTCACAGACCCCCAGGGGTCCCTTAACCCCACTGTGAGAAATGTTGATAAAGGAGAGACTAAAACTATAGAGAAAATACATTATACTATAAAGGCATATGTTGCATTCCATCTCCTGTTTGAAAAGGAGAGAGAACAAAGGTAGTTGCAAATAAAACTCTAACTACTTAGTGACCTTTTAGCCAGCACTAACATTTTCCAAAGTTACATAACCTGTCCTCTTTAGAAATCTAGCTTTTGAGTCAAAGCATAATAATAATCTTGTCGCCACAAATTAAGCATAGGTTCTTCTTGACTAGCGGAAAGTGGTTCACAGCTCTTGAACGAATCTCTTAAAGACATTGTTCAGAAATAAGTCTCACATCTCTCCAACTCGTCCTCCACAGAGGTCTACATAGCCTGTGTGGTTTTTTTTCCTACCCAATTTCATCCTTATGACAATCCAGTGAACTACGTTAGGCTAGGCTGAGGGCCAGTTCACATATTAACATCCATATGGTTGCCACTGGGATGTGTGCCTGAAGTTCCGTGCTGAGAATTTAATACCTGGGCATAAAAGAGCCTAATTAAGACTGTTGCTGTGCAAAGAAGGGGCTTAAGCCTTCTCCTGCACTGTGTTCCTGATGGAGTGCCCCAGGGAGCCACTGTTGCCTGGTTTAGGGAGCTAAGATGTAGCCATCTGGATACATTAGTTTCTCAGCTGGGCAAATGGCAGTTCCCTAGAGTTGTTTCAAGTTGGGAAAACAGCATGATGGGGGGTGGGCTTCAGCTTTTCCTCTCCACAGGGTAATCCAAATCAGGCCCCCACATGCCTGGGCAAGTTCTTGGCACAGAACTCCAGGAGCACATCTGATGGTCTGTGTATCTGCTACATGGGATTTGTAGAAGAATTTTGGGCAACTTGATTCATTCAAGTGTCAAATTGTACAACTGGTAGAAGGATTGAGATCTTATCTGCATCTTTAGTTGATTCTTTAACAGCTCAAGTGACACACATCTAACTTTATGGAGTCACTTGCAAGGATCTTAATATTAATTCTATTTTCCATGAAAATAGCCTTATTTATAGAACCCAAATGAAGCAAATTTATTGTAGAGCTTCAGCTGAAATGCAGATAATATTTTGGACTTAAAGTGTTACCACATTTCACAGGGAATCTGTCTGCCTCTAAGCAGTGGAATTAATAAGAGTAAATTTTGTCATTTTCCCTTTAAGAGTTGTGCTATGGAAGAAGCTCTGCTGCAAATTGGAAATATTGTGCCATTTGCCAAGGATTGGGTTACTTAGCTGGTTGTTGCTGTGTCTGTGCAGCTGCTGTTGTTTTTAGTTCTACAGGAAGCAAGACTTCAGTATGCTCTTGGGCAAACTAACATGGGATCTCTCTTTAAATATTGAAAATGAAACCAAAAGTGAGACTCTTCCTGCTATCTGTCTTTCCCTGGTCTTTAGGATATTAATTAAGCTGTGTCTCTATGCTCTGCCAGGGCTGCACAGTGACTAACAAATGTTGGCAGCTGTTCAAGCTAGATAATGAAGCAATTGTTTCCAATTAGGCATGCCTTCCTGGCAGTCCCATCTCTTGCTAGTAGGAATCTCAGGTCCCCTGGTGGGGGCGAGGGATACTCCACTCCCACCCTCTGACCCTCGCCACCACTCACCTGGCCAGTGGTGGGTGGGGAAGGTGGAGAAATAGGCCTCCCAGGCACGATCCTAGGGCAGTGCGATGACGTCACTTCTGGGAAGTGATGTCATTGTGCCACCTCGGGAAGACAAAAGAACAAGATGAGTGCCAGGTCTCCCCACCCCCACCCCTTGCTGGGAGGCAACCCTATTTTCCAGCCATTTAGGAGAGCTTGGAGAATGACTTGGAGCCTCCAAAGACAACCAGAGCTTTGAGTGCAGAGGGGTTTTTTTTAGATTTTTTTAAAAAAATTTATTACTTACATTAACTAACAATACAGAGGGAAAGAAGGGGGGCAGGGGAAGGAAAGAAAAAAAAAACAGCAACATATAACAACACTACACTACAAATAATGCTTTCCCTTCATACTGCCATTATTAAAAAATTAAAACTTTGTAAAATATTGATGGAGTGGTTGACCTTGCAAAATACAGATTACAATCCAAATGAAGTCTTCCTCCCCCTCCCTGGGCCTCGGACGCAGTTCTCTCTGAGAAGCTGCAACCGCAGTGCTTGTTCCCCCCCCCCCCTCAGACTTCAAATCCTTTTCTTCTTGCTTGGTGTCTTGCTGAAATTCTTGGTTTTTGTCCTCAAAATCCCTTAGTTGATCTTCTGATGTTATCTTGTAAGCTTGATTTTTGTAACTAAACCAGATACCTTCCGGAAATAGCCATTTATACTTTATTCCACGTTCCCTCAGAAGAGCTGCAAACTTTTTATACTTAAATCTCCTTTTCCGAACTAGGAACGGAACGTCCTTCAGTATCTTAACTTTATTACCCAGAAAGTCCAGGTCCGCATTATATGAGTTATATAGGATAGTGTCTCGGATCCTCTTAGATGAAAAATCGATGATGATCTCACGAGGCAGCTGACGCTTCGTTGCATATTTTGAAGAAGCCCGACGGACTTCCAAAATGGCGCTTTTTACCTCTTCTTTAGTTGCCCTCGCGGGTGTCGCCAATAGTTCCGAGGCCAGATCCCTTAAATCCTCATTTTCCTCCTCTTTCACGTTCTGGAGGCGCAAAATTGTCTGTGTTCATTCCACTTGTAGCCTGATCAGCTGGTTCTCCACCAGCTTTAACTCTTTGTTCGTTGCCCTCACGAGTGACGCATTTTCCCGAGCAGACTTCTCTGCCCCCCCCCCGCTACTTTCTTAATGGTTTTCACTTCGCTCTCAATTAAGCCCACCCTTTGATCTGTTTCATTCAGCTTGTCAACAAAGGGCTTTATGGCTTCGATAACCGACCTCTTCACCAAGTCCTCGAGCGACTCTCCTTTCCCCTGCAGGGCAGCCGAGATTGACTTGCCCAAAGTGGGACTCTGCTTTTTCGCTGCCATTTGGGGGGGGGGGGGGACCGCCGACCAAGTTCTGAAACTCAGCGAGGGGGAAGAAACCCGAGCCTTCATAGCTTCAGATCCCACCACTCCTTCGCGTGCGCTTGTAATAACAGAAGGGATTCGCTTACTTACAGGCTTCTGCCTAGTTCTGCTCTTTGCCGTTTTCCATGGCCCGGCAGCACTCGAGGTGCCGCGCACGTCTGCCGGCCTCCATAGGAACAAACGGGCAATTTACCCCCTGCATCGATTTCAGGGGGGCTCTTCCCGCCTCCCTCACTGGGAGTCCTGGGGGCTAATCTTCGCAGATCAGCCGCCCGGTCAGGCTGCTCGGGCGCTTCCTCCAGGACCTGCGGAGAGGAGCGTCCGACATGGCCGAGAAAACGAAACCGAATCGCTTTGAGTGCAGAGTTGATGGCCAAGGTCACTAGAAAAATGGAATTGGCACTCAAGATGGAGGGCAGAAGATGACAGATTCTTACCAGACTCCCACTTGTTTGGAAGCAGATGAGCAGCATCTGTAGCTAGCTAGAGAACTGCAAGAGCTACACCTATTTCCTATTCTTCAGTCTGATAACTGTTATGTCATGTATGCTGTCTCTGACAATTTGAAATACATTTGTTCATTCAGACTAAAAGGGAATCTTGATCTTTTGATTAATGCACATTGTTCTGGGGGAAAAGCAATACACATGCTGTATATTGCCTAATCTTCAGTATCTGGGTTGAGCAGAAGGAAGCAGATAGGAAAGGGTAGTATAGATGGAAAATTTCTGCATCTTGCTAGATAAACAGCAGAGATAATGGATCTTTAGCTGGTGTATTTATTTTGTTTTATTCAATTTTTATACCATTTCTCTTCAATTAAGATCTCAAAGCAATTCACATCAATTACAAGAGTTAAAATAATACAAAAATATATATTCAATAAAATCAGAAAACAGCAGCCTAATAAAAATAATTAAAAACCACTCTGGTCCCAACCCCAGTCGGTATTCACAGGGTGATTGTTGTGGGGTAATAATAGCATACTTTGTAAACCGCTCTGAGTGGGCATTAAGTTGTCCTGAAGGGCGGTATATAAATCGAATGTTATTATTATTATTATTATCATCATCTATAAAAACCTGCAAATAACATAAAATTGCAGGTAGATAACATACACAGCAATTTTTTCGCCTCACAATTAGGATGCAAGTGGCTGGCCTGACCTGAAACTGCACTTACTTTGGCTTGCTGGTACTCTAGCAACATCCCAGATGATGTTCATGTATATAGAAATGCAGCTGTACTTTAAGCATCACTATACTCTACTGTAGTATTGTGTTCTTGTTTGTTATTGATCTCCAAGAGTTTTGAAGAGCAGCTGGATGAGGACTTTAAGCCCCTAAGAATAAACAGCATGGTGTCATCCTAGGTCTCCAGAATCCTGTAATAGGCTCTTAATGTGGCTTGGAAGAGAGATTCTTACCAATAAGCTTGATTTTAAGGTAATAGGAACTGAAGTCCTTGAAGGATGTGCCCTAACTCCATGCTGCTTCTGTTACAGATGGATACCCAGATGAAGAGTTCCTGCCAGCTATCCTTTAACTATGTGGAAGAGAGTGATCTGGTAAGAACTGTTGGATGAATATTTGTTTACTATTCCTTCCACAAGAGGCTGCTATAGCCATCTAGGAGCACCTAGTGCAGTGGTGTAGTTGTCAAACTGCTATTGCTGTACATTGTCTTACATTAAAAAACACTCACCTTGGGCAACTGTTTTAGTCTTAAAAGCATTTTGCTCCTTGCAAATACTTTATGTGAAATTCTTTTTCTTAATATTCTCCTAGACTTATGATTTAATTAGAGACATTGTAGAAAAGTCCTGGGGTGGGGGGGAGGAAACCAGGTCCCTACCCCCAGCTGTCACATCTCTACCCCTTCAATATCAACTTACCAGCAAAGGAGATTTTGCATGGCTGCTAGAGAACTAGATTATTGATGTTGCAGTAAAACATTTGCCAAGAATTCTGGGGCATATTCCAGAGCAGGCTCTTGGATCAAGTGATCCACTGCCCTGGTCTTACTGTGCTTTTAAATTGAGTTAACTGGAACAAATCTAACCTTGACTCCAGTAGTGGCATGTTGCAGGTAAAGATTAATGGTAAACAGCATATTCCACCACTTGTCTGCTGTTGCTGATCTTTTCACTGTGGAGTTGCTGGTAAGCTCTTGATCACTCCCAGTGTCCTCTGAAAGACAGTAAAAAAATTGCTGCTCTGGAGTAAATTTGGCACGGATGAATTTGAGGTTAAGTTACCAATCTTGGATGAAGAAGGTCTAGGAGTAAATCTTATAGGAGAAGACTCCAAGATAATATGCAGTTCCTCAGTTTAATCTCTGTAAAGTGGAGTCTTTCTCTCTGGTACATTTTGGACGGTTTCCACAATAAAGACTGGTGCTCATCTCTGTTGCCTTCTAGAACCACCATATCTGCTTTGTCAAAGCTGCATATCGCCCACTGGGAGACCTTCTCCGCAATGAAATGAAATTCAAGAAAAATACTACAAACTTCGAAATTCAACACGCATTGCTCCAAAGTCATGAATATCTTGACAAGGATTGCTTTAAAACTAAAGCTGATGAGAGCCAGGTACTTCCTGCTGATCAGGTTCCTTGTTCTTACAATTGCTAAGTAAATGATGTTGACTTTCAAAAGGCCACAAAGCCAAGTCTTATGGGTGTCCCAGCACTTGAACCCCAGTAGCTTGCTGCTTCCCTAGCTGGCACATCTGTTGCAATTTAAAGTAGTGTGTAGAATGTGGTCATGCAGGTGTTGCAGGCTTCTAATTGAAAGATCCTGTAACATCCCAACTGCATATTTTTATTTTTATTGTTCCAAAATATCTTTCACCAGTTGCACTCCTCCTTGCCATCTTGGGCACTGGATATGCAGTTCCTGATGCTTCTCTGGGAATCCAAACCAGTCTCAGTTGCTAGAGATGCAGCAACCTGCTTCTGCAGACTTACTCCTCTTGCTGGTTTGAGGTGACTGCCCCTTGCTATGTCAGCTGCTTTCAGAGATGATGTTTTTTTAATCAGACAATCAGTGTCTCACTTGTGGTGTATTTTGGTTTAGAGCTCAGCACGCTGCATCAAGAAGTTATCTTTGTCTGCAGAAGAGATGCTAAAGCTGGTGCACAGGTACTTCAGTCTGGCTGCAGAGCTTATCTTTAAAGAGGAAAATTTCAGTCAAGACTGCAGCAGTATCTTCGAGAAGTGCTCAGACTTGCATGACGAAGCTACCTCCTCTTCAGGTAAATGGGGATTTGTATCTGCAAACAGCAGTTCATGCATTATGTTTATAAAGCTAAATGATGGATTCTATGGATGAGGGACAGGAGCCCCATGGCGCAGAGTGATAAGCTGCAGTACTGCAGCCCAAGCTCTGCTAACGACCGGAGTTCAATCTTGGCGGAAGCCGGGTTCAAATAGCTGGCTCAAGGTCGACTCAGCCTTCTATCCTGAGGTTGGTAAAATGAGTATCCAGTTTCCTGGGGGTAAAGTGTAGATGACTGGGGAAGGCAATGGCAAACCACCCCGTAACAAAAAGTCTGCCAAGAAAACGTCGTGATACGACGTCCCCCCTGGGTCAGTAATGACTTGGTTCTTGCGCCTTTATCTTTGTGGGTGAGGGAAGGTTGTGTATATTTACAGTGAGTTTGATCTGTTGCTTGCATTTTTATGTGCATGTCTGTAGTATGCTTTTATGTCTACTAAAAACATGTGTTTAGTTGTATGTTTTGGTTGTTTGTGACCAACACTTGAGACTGCTAACTACCTTGAGCAAGCATCTGTACCCATCTTACAAGATGTCACTATAACAAATCTCTCACATGGTTATTTAGAACACTTCAAGTTCCGAAAATGTACTGTGTACGCCTCTTCAGTTTCAGTCAAGGGCTGCTTATGCATAGGTAGCTGTAGCTCTTGCTGCAGCTGAACATCTACCTAGCAGTTTCCCCCACACTTTCCTTGCCTCCAGCCCCTCATGGATGCCATTTAAGCCCCTACCCCCCCCCACACACACACACCAGAGCACTTTTAAAAATATGACTGGGAATTGTTAAACTGCTGTAGCATTATAATTTGTTTTCATGATCTACTAGTTCCCAGTTCTTTTTTTAAAGTGAAAGATGGGAATTATTAACTATGTAGCATTTCTAATTTTTTAAAACCCTCCAGTGTGTGTGTCTGCGGGGGGGGGGGATCTGGGATGGGGGCTGAAATGGAAATGGCAGCAATGTGGGCAGATCAAAGAAAAATGCACTTTCCTAGCCACATGGAACCCAAAGGTCCTTTGTTTGCAGTGTTTTTGCAACATCATATCAGACCAGGTTTAGGAAAGATTGCAGTGAAGTAGGGAAAAGACAGAAGTAGGACAAGTAGAGGATGACATTTAGATGTTCTTGGCCACAGTGCTGCTGTAAGGAGGCCAAAGTGGAGCCAAAACTCTATATGGACACAGCTCAATAATATAAAAGGTCCAGAGTATGGGGTTTTTGTTTAACATGAAGGATATTGCATTTTCCTGGGATTCTAATACTGTTGGATTACATCTAGTAAAGAACTACACAGGACCTCATGGCTCCAGAGAAGCTGCAAAATATGTGGATAAAGGCTTTTAAAGCACAATATTCCTGAGGCTTCACTTCATGCATCTCAGGAAGTGGGCTCTAACCCACAACAGCTTATGCTACAAAAAAACCATTTGTTGTGGCAAACACAAAGAATGAGTTGTCACTTAAGGCTAACAAACATGGTTATTCCACTGGAAATGAGAACACTCTTGACATTCAAGGGTTTTGCTCATGGAAAAATCAATTAGCTCCCATGTACCTGTCTGTTGTCTATCTGTAGTTGGATGGATATGCTAGAGTCCAGAAATAGCCTGGTGTGCCTTGGCTTACAAACTTGAACTTTGTTAAATTCATCCTGACCAAGCATTGCAACACTCTTGGTAGCTTGCATCCCTCTTAAGAGCCACAGTAGGCATGGGAACTGATAACAAGACAGTCTTTCTGGCTGAGATGCCCATTGTACTTTTGAAAGCTGCTTGTATGATTAAGGAGAGATGCTCACCTATATGACCAATCTGTGTTTTCCCTGGAGCTGGCAGTAGACAGACATGATCCCATGAGCTGGCTTCTTGCCATCTATCTCTTTAGCTTAGCCAAACAGTCTCATGCATATCTGGGTTCTTCTGGATATCCAGGAGGCCTTCTTCCCTCTGGGTGGTGCTTTGTAGTACTGATATGGAGAATGCAGCATATTCTGTTCCTGTGTTCTGTCTGTGTGGCTCCTGAGAAGAAGAGCAAAGTATGACTAACTTGCTACTTCCTTTTGTATCTTGCTTGAATAACTTCTTGCAGTGGTGATGTATGGCTTTCCTTTCTGCGTGCAGCCATGTAGTCTCATCTTCCATGTTCTAGGGTATGTATTTGCTTTGGCTCTTTAACCAGCTGGATCCAGACTGAAGCTGCATGAGCTTTCTTTGCTGCTGCTTCTCCTAGCTGATCTTGTAGCTGCCTAGAAGTCCTTTCTGGGCCTTCTCTTCCTTCTGCCAATTCCTACTTGTGGCTTGTCTTGTTGGTTCTGACACTTGTCTGCCAGACTGAAGTCAGTCTTCTTATGGTGGTTTGAGGGCAGGGACTGAGCCAAGCCTAAAGCCTCTCTTCTGTCCCTTGCATCCTAGAGGCTGTTTACTCTATAGCCTCTCTTTCTGTATCTGGATCTTTCAGGTGTGGTGACTGACCAAGACTGCAAGTGTTCAGCCACAGTCCTCATCCCTCAGGGACTTGCGACTTCTTTCCTTCCGACTTCTGAGTCTCTTCCTTCCGTTGCACACCAGCTGGACAGCAAAGAGACAGCTGCCAGCACTCTTGAACTATTCAGGCTGCTTGGCACCACGCAGACTCAAGGCCAGCCAGAGGGTAGTACCAGGCCCAGGGTGCCCAGGAGTACCTACAAAGGCCCAAACATGGACTTTGGGTCTGCTGCTCACACTGCCATATCCTCAGAAGAATTGGCATTGGCAGCTGTACTGCAGGGACCTGATTCTGTGGCCTTCCAGGATTCAGCCCTAACCCCACATCCTTGGTTCCCAAGGCCCAGTAACATCCCCCCCTCTCTTTCCAGCCAGCAGCAAAGTGAATCCATGGGAACTGAATCTACTCTCCCTGGTTCTGGAGCTGGTAGCAACCAAATATGGCCCAGTGAGTCACCTTCTCAGCATCTGTTTCTTTCTGGCTTAGCCAAACCTTCCCCCAATAATCAGTGGCTTCAGACAAGAGTTGTGGACAAGGCCATTTCGGAATTTGCATCTGATTTGGGTGGTAGAACTGATAGCAGCAGCACATCTAGCCTAAGCCTGGAATCCTTTGCCACTTTGGAGCCATTGGACAGCTCAGGGAGGGCCTTCAGTCGCAGTTGGGCAGTTCTCCCACCCAGTGATCCACCACTGTTCCCCATCCTTGGCTCTGAGGAACCACTCTCCGTGACCCAGCAGCCCTTTAAAGCATCTCCAAGGCTCATACCCCTGGAAAGCAACTCATGGGGGGACCAGGGCAGCAGAGGCAGAGCCCCAGGAATACAGCAGAGTACCCAGCTCCGAGAGAGACGAGCAGGAAGAGAAGAAGAGGGCCTGGCCAAGGACAGGGAGCCTGAGGATAACCTTTCGGGGCCCAACTTTGATCTGAGCTTCATTCCTCCGAACACAGACAAGTCCAGCAAGAATCCAGAACTCAGAGATAGCCAAAGGATGGCTCTGATTTATGTGCTGGGGCCCAGCATCTTGGGAATCCTGTTGGCAGTAGGAGGCCTCCTGTTCTACTTGCATAGATCCAGGGTAAGGTCTGTTCCGGCTTCACAAAATATTTTCCCCTTGAACTTCCCTGCCTCTGCCTTTAATTATTCTAAAGCATACTCCCCATTCCAGCAGAACTCTCAATAGTGCATGGCAGAGCTCATCAATCCCTTTTATCCCCCACCTGTCTTACTTGCTCAGGATGCTGAAAAGGACTAGTCAGCTAGATCCTAGAAGGAACATCTGTCCTGGTGCATTTCCTAGTTTCTCTTGGATTCCCTGTGCATAACACACACATGTTCTACAATCTCAAGGTAGAGCCATGCCTTCTGGCACAGCATCCTAAAGTTAGAAAGTGCTTTCAGCTGTTAAAAGTACAGCACTAGGAGTCAGTGCCCGGATGAGCTTGGTGAATGGTCTTCCTTATGCCATGCCTCCATCTGTGAAATGAGAAGTGTTCTGTAACCTTACGTGTCTGTGTAGGCCAGGGGTTGAATTTGAGTTGGGGCAGCTAACTCATAATACCTCTTCTCAGCAGAAACTGGATAAGTGTGTATTGATGTGGCAATCCCCTGGCACATTACTGCAATGCTGTGAACATGTGCTTCATCTTGCTGACAGCTCTTACCCTTCAGGCTCTGGATAAGTGTTAACAGTTCCTATTGAGCATTCTTTCCTTTTCCTCTGTGGGCAAAAATCCAACATATTTTTACTGTGAGAAGGGAGAGGAAGCCAGGAGTATCTCCTGACTTTTCAGAGGGAGCTGTTTTTCACTCAGTGTGCAAAAAAAGCCAGATCTTGTTGGCAGGAGAGAAGGATGCAGTACACTTATTCTTAAGGATCTAAAAACTCTAGATAATCTTCCCATAGCAGAAAGCGTTTGCTACTGCCAATACTGTAATACTACAAATGATCTGTAGTGGTATGCTGGTGGGCATATAATCCAAGGTAGGATTAGAAGGAGAAACTCAGCACTTGCATGTGAGTGTGCTTGAACACTAATCTTCCAGAGGAGGAAAGTGTGCAAACTGCAAGGCATTCGAAAGAGCTTAGGAGACTGGTGGCATGCCTTACCTTCCTGAGATGACTTCCCTCCACACACCAAAAGATGTGCAGCAAGCTACTTCCCAAATTGCTCGTTATCAGTGCACCTGGTTAGTGGTTTGAATACAAACAAGTAGTAGTTCCCCACAATGTGAACAGTTGCTAGAGCAATGTATAGCTGCTCCAATAACAGCTGAGGCTCACCCAGGCAGAAGCACAGTTGTCCAAGATCCCCTCCTCCTCTCATCCACTGGGACACAATGGGCAATGAAGTCTCCTTACTTGTTCTGTGTGTTGAGGTCTTTTTTCTAGTGCTCAGTCTTTCTTCTTTTTCAACAGATGCTAACAAGGAGGCGACAGCAGAGGGTGGGAAGTAACATGGAAGAACAGGAAGGAAGGTAAGATGCTAGAAGGCCATGCAACTGTCACAAACGCTTGTCTAACTTAGGCTTGGGCTGACCTTCCTCTACCCTGAGGTAAATCTTCTCCTCACCAAGCGCATGCAGCAGAATACTGGGCTGGGAAGCCCTTAGTAGCGTGGTTGAGTTTAGCTTCAAGCTTCTTTCTTGTGCCACCCTTAAGAACTATATAAGTGGTATGGTTACCCAGACAAGTTTAAGTAGGAGAAAAATCAGGGTTTTGTGCTTCCCTTAGAAAGGAACTGGCACACGAAGGTCAGGGAGATTCAAAATGAAACAGACATTTTATTTACAAGTAGGTAAAATAAGAAGGCATGTAGGCAGGTGTTTAAAATTGAAATAACTTAAGAGGTGTTTGAACTGAATACTTCACAGGTGTGAGGCACAAAACACTTGGTGTGGATCTTAAGTTGCTGGCTTGTATGAGAGATGTTGGTGTGATCAGATTTAAAGATGTTAAAGTGAGATCTTTCTGAGGTTGGCACTCCTTCACAAGTTAGGTGCTCCAAGTCTAACACCTACACAGCACGGCTTCCCCTTTTCTGCAGACCTTAGGGTACTACACTGAGTCAAATCCCTTTTAAGATACTGAGCAGGTATTATAGTTATACCGCAGCTATAACCCTGTTCCTGTGGCCAAAGGGGAGACTCCTTTCTACCCACTTCCTTGGTCCACTATCATTCCCAGATCTCTTGTGTCTACACAGAAGTTAGTCTTGTCTGTCCCACTTTAGTACAAGGACTAAAAGTGCTTCATAAACAGTATGATTTTTCTTGTTAAGGGGACACCTTCCCATTACTTCCTTACACCAAGGACTCTTTGACTGACCCTCTCTGGTCAGAAGCCAGACTCGAACTCCTTTCACTCTTCAGTTTACTCCAACTGTCACCCCTCCCTCTAGTAGCACCAACTGTCACCTCAACTTTCTAACACCAACTGCCATTTCAGGCTAGCCACAGAAGAGGGAGGGCATGCCAATCATCCTCTCCTCTTTACTGCCTGGCAATCCCCAGCATTTGAAGCTGAGTCTGTCACAGCAACTGGAATGTAAAGCTAGGGCTCTTGTGTCTGGCTTCTCCTTGCCATGGTTAACAATGCCTCTTGAATACTTGCAAGCTCTGAACACTCAGTCCTTAAAAAGAGAATTCTTGGGTGCATCACATAGAAGCCTATGGACCTAACACTGCTGAGCCTTGCTTCCTCAATTATCTACCATCCTACTGTGGAGGGCAGAGTCCTCCAGTGATACATTATGTTCCTCCTTTGATTTCAGTATCTCATTCTGCTTTTCTTTCTTTCCTTTTTTTGCAGCCCACTGAGGGCAGAGGAGGAGCATTTGGAGTTGCAGATTCAGGGGGAACTATGAGGTGAGATGGTGCATCTTGACCAGAGGAGAATGTATGGTCTCATCTTGTAACAAACCTTGAGGTCTGCACACAGTCTGGATGGAAATGAAACCTTGAGGTCTGCACACAGTCTGGATGGAAATGAAATCTTCATGCTTGGGGGCAACATATCAGTCTACCAGATGCTGGCGACAGTCATCCAGAGAAAGCTGGTGCCTTTATTTTGTGCTTGGGAGCTTTTTGGCTGGCCACTATTGGAGAGAGGCTGCTGGGTTAGATGGACCCCTAGACTGATCCAGCAGGGCCACTTTTGGGAGGATTTGCTAGGAAATTCCAGAAACAAGAGTTATTGTTCCTAATAGCCAGGCAAGTGCCGTTGGCCACATGCAACCTGCTACCTCATTTCATGTTTACAACCAAAGGAAATGGGTGCAGTGGAATGTGGCTTTCTCCTCAAGGGCAGTAGCAGATAGGGATCTCTGCAACTTACCAAACATTCCTAGTTTGTGGGGGAAAGCTGTAGAACTCCCACTCTTGCGTGACTGGCTTTGTAAATTCTGTACATGAGCATGACATCAGTTAATGTGAATGGAAGTTGGGCCTCTTGCGTAGACCAAAGCTCAGAACTCTGGGTGAAGGTCACTCTGCTTTGCAAAAGGCCATGGATTTGGACTGGAGCTTGGAGAGAGGCATTTTGAACAAACCTTGCAGGAAAAGTCTCAAAATGCACCCTTCCAGAACTATCCATGGGGAAAATTGCCGTTGTTGTTGCAGAAGTGCGTGTGGCTTGCCTTGCATTCCTGTGACCTCACTGAGAGCAGAACCACAAGTGACAAAAGGCACAGATTGGACACTTGTCAGCTTCCCTCAAGTTTTGATGGGAAATGTAGGCATCCTGGTCTTGCAGCTTCGCTCTCTGACTGCTGTCCAATGGACTCTTCAACTGTCACTTGTCCAACATTCCGCCAAGCTGCCTACATTTCCCATCAAAACTTGAGGGAAGCTGACAAGTGTCCAATCTGTGCCTTTTGTCACTTGTGGTTCCGCTCTGAGAGTCTCTCTACACAAGATATCTTACATGAGAATGCTCAAGTGGAGGGAGACACAATGCTAGGCGGGAAGCATAGTTTTAAAAGACAGAGCCAAAGGCTCTGTCAATTTTACCTCTCTACAGAGCCAGCAAAGATAGCTCCTCAGAGGGTTTATCTTAGCCTCCTGGAAGGGGAGGTGAAATTGACAGAGCCTTCAGAGAGATGAAGAGGAAATTAACAAACCCGCTGAGGAGTGATTTTTTGTTGGCTCTGTAGAGAGGAGAAATTGAACTAGGCTTCACAGCTAGCATTGCGTCTCCCTACACTTCTTGTGTAAGATGTCTCGTGTAGAGAGACTCTAAATGTAGCTTAAACACTTGACTGCTTCCAGTCGTTCCCTTTATCTCCCCACCTCCCCCACCTCCCCCACACATATGGCAGAAGGACAGATAGAGGCTGAGCCAAAAAATATTTGGCTCACAGTTCCCTCAGAAGGCTTGGGCTAAGTGTATGCCAGGTGCACTTTTAATATTTTGCCTTGGCCATAAACTCACTAGGCCGCCTTGGGCAAGGTGGTATGGGAAGGGGGATTATATGTTAATGAAGCAGCTGTATTGACAAAGCACTGTTCCCTTTGGCAGAGAACCTTTCTCCTGCTAGCTTCTTTCCACTGAAAATCCCCCTCCCCAGATGCTTTACCTTGCATAAGATGCATCTGGAACCTTACAAGGATAAACGCTAACCTTTCTCTGTTGACCTATGAGCTGCTGCCCCCCCCCCCCGTATTTGTGAAGAAGTTTGGTTAAATGCAGCTGCAGTATAACATGAATTGGTCCTGTACAGGCTCTGCCAATACAGAGTTAATGGTGATCTGTCTAGAAGCACTTCAGTATCATGCTTCTTCTTAGTTCGAGGGAACAATGTATGTTCAAAGTATGGCTCAAGCCACAGAGTGCAAGTGAGGGAAGATTCATGGCAAAAAGTAAAATCTTAATATACACTTTACATTTTAGTTTAGCTGCCTGTACTAGAGGGAGAGTTGCATATCGGAAGTACTTTTGTATACAGAAGTGCTATATATAAATGCTTATGGGGAGCTTTGAGGTAACACCTTTGTTAGAAGGTAATGGTCTTGGCAGTTGTCCCAAAGGCAGGGCTCACACTTCTCCATAAATTTTGTCCCATAGCTCTGGCAGTTCTGCTGTCCTGTTAGGCACAGTGTGTGAAATGGGGCACATGATGAGCCCATTCACAACTTCTGCTAGCCACAGATGGCAAAAGATGCATGGCTCAAAATTGGAATCTTCTACATTTCATGATGGAGAAACTTCCAGTGTGACCTCTGTGCCTCACCAATGGCTCTGAACAAGAGACCTTGGTAGTGGTGGAAAGTGCTGTCCAGGCACAGCTGACTTATGGCAACCCTGTTAGGGTTTTCAGGGCAAGGGATTTCAGAGGTGACTTGCTATTGCCTGCCTCTGTGTAACAACCTAGGCTTCCTTGGTGGTCTCCCATCCAAGTACTAATAAGGGCTGACCTTGCTTAGCTTCCAAAGTTGGATGAGGTGGATTGGGATAGACCTTGTTAGCCAGCCAGAATTCTTCTTGGTGATTGTCTAGATTCCTTTCAGATGGAGGATCCTTTGAGATGGAGGATCCTGTCTTAGCATGAAAATCTGTACCTTGCAATGGCCCAGCAAAGCCCTTGGAGGGGAGATAAATTTGTTAGCTACTTTTTGCACTGGATATTGTGGTCTGATTGGTCTCTTCTTTTCAGCTGGGCTTTTCTCTTTGTTGGATGAGAAATCACATGGGGTTTGGACGGAATCCCCTTCTTCATATGGTCCTTTTGGCAAGAAGTTAAACTGAAACCTGGGATATAATTACCATCTCTTCCTGTGGGGAAGTCTCTTTCTCTGTGGCAACCGAGGGAGTCGGGAAGAAAATGGACACTTCGGCACTCAGGTCTGGCATCCTTATTGCCACATGCTGCAGTGAAACCCTTGCTTTGCCAGTTGGCCAACTTGCTGAATTAAACAGGAAGAAACCCAGAAGATGCCAACAGTCTGGAAACTGACTTGGGCATTAAAACTCCTAATCTGATGGAGGGGTAAGCGTTTCTAGGAATTGCTGTGCCTGCTGCTTTCTGGCATGAAAAGGGCAACATCTACTCCAGAATGCCTCCAAGGAATAGCTGAGATTGAACAGCCACATGTCTGGACAAGAAGGGAAAAAATCTGTTTGACTAACTCTAACAGAGTGGCTGGGTTCACTTCTAAAGGAACAGGCTTTTATGCCGTCTAGCTGCTTTTTAGTCAGATTATCTGAAGCAAAATTACTCATGGCAACTTGTGGCTGCTATGAAGCAGGCCTATATTTCCCCCCTTTGACTCATGCTATGTGTGTAAGTTATTTTCTGGGCCAGTATTTCCCCCCTGCCGGACTTGCCCCCCCCCCCCGCTTTCTTAACTTCCCTCATAGCCTAGTGTATTGATCAGAGCTGCTATTGGCTATCCCAGTGGGTTTCAATAGTTCCTGTTCTAGAACTGCAAACTTTTAATTACAACTTTTTAACGTGGGATCCACTTTTAATTCTTTTTAACTAGGTTTCACACCATTACCTTTTAATAAACTTAATTAAATCTGCATAAAATTGCATATGAGAAACAGTGCTTCCAAAGATAAGCATACTTCATATTAGAGGATGCCTTCTATAACACATGAATGCATTAATAAATTCATGTATTTTTTTTTCTTGTAGAGAAGGAACTGCCTCTTATAAACTGCAGATGGTTAGAAGTTGTTTAGTTTAAACACCTTGACCAGCTGAAGAGTCACCAACTAACTGGACAATAGATTAAACTTACTGATTTAAAAATCGGAATTGTTGTTGCGGACCTGATTTTTGCCTCTATCACTTTTCTCCCCACCCTTTACCAGAGCAGTGGTGAGGGGGAGGAGAGTGCATCCTTCCAATTGGCCTAGTAAGCTTTTCCTGATTTTCTTTTGCAAGAACAAAAAGTAGGTACCTCTCACATTGCAGGAGAGAATCAGGTAAACACTCCCCAGCTATATTTCTTCAGCTGAACTCATGCCCTGTTTCAGTCTGTCTGCAGAAAGTGAAATAAAGACCAAAAGAGGTTTACTTTCCCCTCCCCTCAAGAAATTATCTCCTGCAAGTGCCCACTGTCATATAAGCATTATGCATGCTTGCCGTGTAACATGTAGTTTTGCGCTTTAAATTTTAGTCTTGGAAGATTGCAGAGCCAGTACACAGGAGGCTTTCTTAAAGAGGAACCTTGTCACCACTGTCCCTTTCCATGTTATAGTGGAGAGTTAATTATAGAGTGCCAACTGAAGTTGCCACTGCCCATTTTTTAAATGAAGCAAAGCTGTTGGTTGCACTGTATATACTCAAATGTGTTGTTGCCATGTTCAGAGAACATTCCAGTCTTGCACCTAGGATCCAGGCTGTGACTGGCATGTGTGCATAATATGGTTTTGTGGCTATCCAGGCAGGATGGCAAGAGGCAGGGCCAGTCTCTGCCTCTTCTTGGTCCACCCTTTTTATTTCCCTTGCTAGCTTTCTCTTAAGTGTTTGTGGCAAATCATTAATGACCCTGAGCTGGCCTCGGGCTCAAAATGCTGCCTTTCTGCACTATGTGCTAGAGAAACTTTTGTCAGAGGAAGGTGTGGGTGTAACTAACCTCACTGTAAGGAATTGACACTTAATAGTGTTGCAATAATGATGCAAGTGAGCCCGTGTTTGCAAAGTTTTGAGACTTGTCTTCTCAGTGTGCCAAATACGTTTATATTCTGTAAAGCATTCTGTTTTACTGTGGGTGCAACATCCCGAGCTGCTAGGGCAAATGGCTGTGTGTTTCTCTAGCAGCATACATCTTGATGCTCATTTAGCTAATCCAGTAATCCCAGCAGTCATGTTTTTTTAGCTTGTCTTGAAAGAAGAGATCAGCTTCAAATATCCACTTGCTACTCTTCCATCATCCTAGTTTCTCTGCTGTAACTTGTAAAACAGCTTGTTGACATGTCAGAGGCTGGCAAGATCCTTGCTAACAGCAGCAAGGATAATGGAGGTTTACATCTAAGGCCATTAGTGGCTTCACTGAGCCTTGGATCCAGCATGCCTCATACTTGGTTGAACAAGGAAAAATTGTTTCCTAGTAAAGAAGAGTAACTTTTTCTTGCACTGTTGACTATAATATAGAGATAGTTCTGCAGTGCCTACAAAACCACTTCCACCGCTCCTTTGGTGTGCAAGTTTACCATCATTCAGGAGAGATTTTTGCCTTTTAACTGCATGCTGGAACAAACTGTACCAATCAGAGTTATCAGCAGCTCCTGTAGATTAGATGGGCTTAAAGGATGCTGTGAAGAGAGCCACATGAGATCATGATCTTCCCCATCAGAGCAGCTAGATGCAATAGCTGAAAGAACCACCTATATTTTTAATAGTAAATCTTGACTGCCAGATGCTAGGGAGAAACATGGCATGCATACTGCCTTGCTTGGTCAGCCAAATGACTTTTTCTTAGTATGCTGAGCCCAATATACCAAGGGGAATCCATGGCCTGGAAGGTATTATGTTGGAGATGAGCTGTGTCCAAAGAGCAGCAGGATGTGCAGCTATAGAGAAGGAATTCATGATATCTTGGGGGCAGCTCAGGGTGACCGTATCATACTTGAGATGGGTGTCAGACAAGAACTTAAACCTATTTTGAATTGCTTAACCCATTGAGTGGAATAGATATAATCATGACTTCTATCAAATGATAGGAATGATCCTCTTGTGTGGGTGGCTAAGCTTGTGATGCTGAGCTGGGGCAGCAGTTTTTATACTCCATCCTGAGTATGTACTTGCTGGCAAAGCAGACCTTGGGCTAAACCCCTTAATGCCTATATTTGCCCATAGTTACCCCCACCTCTCTCTCTACATAGGAGAAACCAGTTGGGAAGTTTTTCAAAGGAAATTACAGATCTGGTTCAAACTGTGTGTATGTGTGTGTGCTTTATATATATATTTTTCAAAATGAATTTTATATAAAACAGTTTAAATGTCTATTTAATAGAAAAGAATGTATTTAATAATAAACACAAATGTTTAACACTTTTTAACTTCTGTGTGCAGACATGATTTATGATGCTAAAGATGGATGTGGCATGGGGAGGGAGGACATGATGTTCTTCACACGTACTTAGTTGTTCCCTTATTCAAGTAGTTCATAGGGCCAGATATGCTTAGCTTCAGCCTTCGTTCTCCCCATCTGCAGATGGGGCGGAGCAGAGTTCTAGGGTATCATATCCTCTGGCCTTTTACTGTCTGGTTTGAATGAGGATTTTTTAAAACCGTCCCTAACGGGCAAGTCTCAGTCTGTGGAGAGAGGGAAAAGCACAGATATTTGATCTTGAGTCTGATTCAGGTTCATTAATTTTTATTTAACTTCTAAATCTGTGCTGGTTTGGTTAGCCCACATCAAAGATGCCCTGGAGTTCAAGAAGGTGTGGAAAGGCAACTCTCCACTTCAGTTGGAATCACTGTCAGGTGTGTATAGGTCTCCAGCCTAACATGCACCTTCATTCAAGAAAAAGTGGAAGTGTTTGAGGGTTTTTACATTGAGAACAGAAGCCTGATAAGTCATTAAAGCAGTTCCTAAAAAGTGTGTGGTTATACAGGGAAATTCTCCCACTTTCATTCTTACAACCTGTTGCATACTTACGGAGGAACTTTAGCCTCCGAGTAGCTGTAGCCATGATTGTTCATTTGTGACAAATCTTTCCTGATCTGGCACAAGAAAACAGCAGCTCAGGATTATCTTTCTAAAGCATAGCTAGCTTTGATGACATAATCATAGAGAAATTCAGGACTGGATTAACTCACTTTGCACATTATAAAGTGAATCTGAACTAACTTTTGATACAGCCTCCAACATACTGAAAGCTGGAGATAGCCTCTGTTCTTTTCACTGCTGCTGCTACTGGTTTGGATCCACTACAGTGTTTGTATAGAAAGAATTTCTGCCTGCAAATGTGACTTTCTCCTCTTCCCCCCCCCACCCCATTACAGCACACGGGGGGGGGGGGGCGTGAGTTTGCACGAGAATCAACAGCCTCCTTTCCATAGAAATGCTCCACTGGTTCTAGCTGTAATCACTGCCTTGTTCCAGGAAGTCCCTCTGGGAGGGGGAAGAACCTCTTTACTGTGAAGGAGGACTTACGTAATTTTACTAGCAAAGGCATAACTTCTGCTCTACTACATGATGTAGGCTGCTCCAGATACCACCAGCGCTCAATAGATGTTGCCAAGATTTTCTAGTTGACCAGTGTTAGTCTGATCTCAGCCCCCTCACAAGCAGGAGAGAACCTTTGCCTTCAAAAAGCATGGGTGAATTGCATTACCCCTTTTGTCAAATGAAGGGTAGTTCCAAAGAACAAGGAGATAATAGTTCTTCATCCACACACTTAAAATAATTAAAGTTACAGCTGTATTAGTCTGAGCATCCAATACTTATTTACTTGGAGTGCGTTTAGTCATCTTTTCTCCTACAAGGGGTCTCAAGATGGACTGCAATGATGTTAAACAAATTCATAACATGTAATACTATTGGGGTTTTTTATAATGAAAATACAGGTCTGCAACATCTAATATAGAATCTTACTAGTGTCAGCTGGGAAAGCTCCTCTAAATTCTTGCAGAGTGTATGAAAGGAAGATCAAAGTAGCGGTGTTCCTCCTATTCAGGTATGCTGTTCCATCACCTAGGAATGACAGTCAAAAATGTCCATGGCTCCTGCATGACAGAATGACCAACAGGTCCTACTCTGAAAACCACAATCAGCACAAGAGTATACAATGGGAGAGGTGATCCTGTAAGTATATGCTGTAGGGGTAGGCAAGATGAGCTGGAAATACATCCAGAATTTGCTGTTTTGTTACAGCAGCATCTGGAATGATGAAGCCAGTTTGAGAAACAGTTATAACGGCACCTTTCCACTGAAAAGTTGTCCTGTTTTGTTTCTTGCTGCATACTGGCAGAAGCAACAGGTAGGCACTGGGCCAGCAGCATCTTGTTTTCCTGAACAGTACTCACCAATTGGATCCCAAGGGGGGAGAACCCTCAAGTCATTCATTAACTCTGTTGGCGGGAAGGGAGTGTGTGTGCAATGCAAGAGTGCATTTTGCCACTGCTACCTGAGTAATCTGTTGGTGGAAAATGGGAGTAAGCATGAGTGCATCTTTGTTTTAGTTGGCACCCCTCAATGGCATTGTCTCCCTGCCACTTGCGTCCTAGGAGCACTGCCCTCTCCCTGTCTATCAGCTTTGGAAACATTCCAGTAGTTTAACTAATTCCTCTTGAAAGAAGGTGCATCTTGGGGATATTTTTAGTGATACCTGGGCCCTGTTCTGTCTCCCCCATCCCCATCAGGGCACTTGGACAGTTGGTCGCTATGAGGAAAAGTACTGAGGAACAGGATGTAAGTGGTCTGTTTAATCAATCAGACTTGATAAAAGCTCTGGAAGATGTCAATCATTGGCTGCAATTCTAAAGACACTTCCCTGGGAGTAAATACAATTGAATAACATGGACTTACGTGTGAGTAGAACCATTTAGGATTGCTTCCGTAGTCTTTTGGAGCTCTCTTTTTCTGAGTCAAATGAAACTCAGACTGTTATGCATATAAGAAGTTAATTTTGCCATTGACACATATTCATACAATTTATTCATCTAATCAGTCGTGTCTGGACAAGATTCTGCCTTCCATTTTGTTGCATATGCTACTCTTGCCACTGTCGCTATATATTTTAAAAGTTCGCTGTACTCTTTTAGGATGTTTGGTAAAATATTTAATAACATATTCTTAAGGTCCAGAGCAAAGTGAAACTTCAATATCTTTTGCATCTCCATGTATTTTTATCCAGTATCTCGCTGTGATGCTGGCTGGATATCCAGTCCTGTAATAAGATAACCAGAGGCTGGCTCAGTTTTTTAAAAAAAAAATTAAATTCAACACATGGCCTTGTTTACACATTGGACTCATAACAACCTGCATTAGACTACAATAGCCATGGCATGAACAAAGTCTCAGGCACAGCCAGATGAAGGGGTCACTATATGATTTTTATAATTTTCTAAACAACAAAGGAGATACAGGGGGGAAAGGGGGAAACAAAAATACCCATTGCACAGGAGGAAGATTGAGATACCCTTAACACAGATGATCTAGACAGAACACGATCACAATACATCATTTGGATATTATGTTCAAACCCACAACAACCATTTTCAGAGACATTTCCACTTACTTCCACTGTCTTGCTAATAAACCAAAAATATTATTATAAAGTATCTAACAATATTTACCACTATCCCCCTTCCACCTCCAAATCAACAACTCAGAACCCACCATGATCTGTACATTTCATTACTATACTACAATGCACCATACTATACTAACTGGCTTATAATAAACATTATTTCGATAACCTCTGTCAGTCTGAGCTCCTATTCAAATTTTATTTACATTATTTATTTGTCTTTTATTTCTCATCTTTATCTACAATAGGCAAAGTAATTTTCCCATTTCTTTTCAAATTCTCTGATGGGTCTTTTATATAATTTGTTAATTTTGCCATTGCCACATATTCTGTCATTTTAACTTTCCAATTCTCTTTAGTTGGGCATTCGTCTTTCCATTTATTTGCCATTACTATCCTTGCTGCTGTCAGCATATAGCTCAAAGATTCATATAATATCTCAATATTATCTGGTATTATTCCCAACAGCATAGTCCCTGGCTTCATTACAAAGTCCGTTTTTAAGATCTTTTGAATCTCCACATGAATTTCTTTCCATTTTTTTTATTTTGTTGCATGTTCACCACATGTGATAAAAGGTACCTTCTACTTCTTTACTCTTCTAACATAACCCATTGTAATTCTTACTCATTTTTGCTATATCTTTTGGAGTTATATGCCACTGATGAAACATCTTGTACCAATTTTCTCTTAATGTTTGGTTTACAGTAAATTTTATACCCTTCATCCATAAATTTTCCCACTTTTGGAATGTTATCACTTCCCCAAAATTCTGAATCCATTTTGACATACACATTTTAACTTGTTCTGTTTCTGTGTCATATTGAAGTAGGAGTTTATAAATTCGTCGCAACATGTGGTCTTTCTGCTGAATGATTATCTTTTCAAAGTCCGTTAATTCTCTTAATCGGCCTCTGTAATCTTTGACTGCTTCTTTTAGTCTGTAAATTGCCTGAAGATATACCAACCATTGTATCGTCTTACATTCTTCATTAATTGATTGCCATGCTTTTATTTTTCCTTGGGAGTTTATCATATCTTTATAAGTTATGAAATCATTAGTTTACTGTGTATGTTTATCACAGAAGGCATCTATTGGTGACATTACAAATGATATCGGTGGGCTAATCCTTATTTTCACAGAGTTCCAAATTTTAAGCAGACTGTCTCTAATTACATGATTTGTATGTAGTGTTCTTGGTCTTTTCTTACGCCAAAAGTAATTATGTAACCCCTCTGTCAGATCTGCTGTTTCTAGCTTTATTAACCTATCATTTGGATTTTTGATCCAATCTGTAATCCAGACCAGGCCTGCAGACTGATAATATAACTTAATATTTGGTACACCTAGTCCTCCTTTTTTCATCTTGTAACACCTTGATTCTGAGTCTTGGTTTTTTGCCATTCCAGATGAATTTATTTGTCTTTGCCAATTTCCCAGTGTCTTTCCTTGTATATTAATTGGAATCATTTGAAATAAAAAAATAAATTTTTGGCAAAATGCTCATTTTTATTGTGGAGATTCTTCCTAGCTGCAATAATTTTAATTTACACCATCTTTCAAAATCTTTGTATTCACTTCCAAAGTACTTCATAGTTGTCTTTGCATAGTGTGTCTTTGTCCTGTCAAATTAATGCCCAAGTATTTCCCTTAATTTGTTGCTATCTCACATCCTGTCATTTCCTTTATCTTTTCCTCTTCTTTTTCATTAAGAACTTAGGAATCATTTTGGGTTTTTTCTTATTAACTTTAAATCCCAAAAAGGGACCAAACCATGACATAGTGTAGTGACTCATGTGGATTCAGGATTGTCAGAACCACGTAATCAGCATAACTTTTCAATTTGAATTTTTCACTGTCTGTACTTAAACCTTTAAATTTAGAATCTTGTCTCACTTTTGATGCAAGAAAATAAAGAATTGTGGTGATAGTGGACACCCTTGTCTGGTTCCCTTTTCAATTTGAAGACCTTCTGTTGTTACTCAATTTATCAATTTTTTTTGCATTTTGCTTTTTATAAATTCCGTTTATCCAATTCTCAAATCTGGGACCACAATTTAAATTTCCTAATTCTTTTTGTAAAAAAAAGCCATGAAAGAGGGCCACTATATGACTACTGACTCTCTTCGGGACTTCAATCTAGGGATTTCCAGCACTAACCCACAAAGCACATCTGCTAGTTCAGATAGGGACCCTGCTAGAAGCTAGATGAACAGTATATGAGCAGGATACCCAATCTGTCTCTGAAACCAAGAACAAGATGCATACAATCAAACCCAGTAATAGTTTGCACCAGGAGTCGTGACCAAATGATTAACATGCATGATCCATGGCTCTCCCTCTTTAGTCCTCACTGTCCTCTGAAGACCCACCCCCCCAGTTTCAGAGAGACTGCACCTCGGGAAAGGCATGATCCATGGCTCTCCCCCTTTAGTCCCCACTGTCCTCTGAAGACTCCCTCAGTTTCAGAGAGATTGCACCCCAGGAAAGGCATGATCCATGTGTCCCCCCCCCCCCCGCTTTGCTGTCATTTTCTGTTCACAGTGGAAAAAACAGAACTGCCTGTTGGAAGGCAGCTAATTTGAGGGATTACAAACTGTTCTTCCCAATGTCCAATACCCATCAAATTTGCAGGGGACATAGTCCTCACTGTCCTCTGAAGACCCCCCAAATTTCAGAGAGATTGCACCCCGGGAAAGGCATGATCCACGGGTCTCCCCGTTGGCTGTCATTTTCTCTTCACAGTGGCAAAAATGGGACTCTCTGCTGGAAGTACTTTGAAGGGTTAAAGCCAGAAGGAAAGCCAGAAGGAGTTCAGACAGAGTTCAGTCCCTCCCTCTCCAGTTGCCAAGGAGACAGCAGGCTCCAGACTGTCTGGCTTGCCATATGACTGCCCAAGGCAATGAACAAGGCTTTTAACGACCACCTGTTCATTTAGGATGGGGCCTCCCGAACAGCTTGCTCACGAACAGCAGATTGGGCTGTTCGTGGTTTTTTTCTGTTCGTAATGCTGTTCGTGCCCATGTCTACTCTTAACTGTAGTTGTGATTTTAGTACACGGTTAGATTTAGTTTCTTAAATCTAACTTTTGTCTGAGATATAAATGTTGTTTGCAGCAGTCTAATCCTTCAATGTCTTCAATAAGTTTAAAAGTAGTATCTAGCAGGCAAATTGGATGACAATGGCAAGGATCAAGCTGCATTTCTTACTGAAGTAGCAGTCCAGTTATGATCATCTTCCAACCCAATGAAGCAGTTGTGTAATATATGTGCAGGCCTGCCAATGAACAGTACTTTTAAAAAGTCTCTAAGGGTAATACAACTTGGCTTGGTGGTGGTGGGTCCCTCCTGCCCAATGGAGACTTTTGATTTTGTCACGATTAGACCATTGTCTTCTAGCAATCTCAATGGAGAGATGAACTACCAGCTCTTCCCCTCCCCTGCCTTCCCACACTAGGGACAGGGTCCTGTATTCCTCTCTCTGTTGAGATTGCAAGAAAACAATTTTAAAGTTCCTCTCCCCCAGTGATCCTGTACAGCTCTGACTTTGAAAACTGTCTTTGAAAAGCTCTTCCCCTTCCCTGCCTCTCTGCCCTAGGGACATAACACTGTTTTCAACTACAGTTCTCAGGTAAAATTGTGTCCCCAACATGTTAAAAAACATGTGTCTGGTGTTACTTGTAGCTTAGCTCTGAAGTTCATCATCTGGAAAGGACTCTTGCTGCCCACAAGCATGGATAGGTTAGAGGAATATAATGCAGAGGCTTTTTTAAAAAAAGCCAATCCAGTAGATCTGGTTTCTCCAGATGAATTCCTGGAACTCTGAAGAGTTGATGATCTCTGGGAAATGATCATGGCTGCACCCGCATTCCCTGAAGCATAGCACTTTGGATCTGGCAGCTGTACTGAGATGTGAAGGCTGATAAGGCCGGGTTCAGTAAAGGCATTCTTTGAGTTCTTTGACTTTGCTCTTGTTAGGAGTGATAGCACAGTTCTAAACACAGTAACGCCCTTCTAAATTTATTCAAGTCTATGGGCTTAGAAGGGTGTAACTCTACTTAGAACTGCACTGCACTGTCTGGCTTTGCTCTAGAGCAAATCTAAGCAGGTAATGGAAGAGAAGACTGAAGTACATCTAGGGTTGCCAGGCCCCCTCAACCTCCCAGTGGGGGATAGGGGCCTGACATTTACCTTGGGGGAGAGGGGGGTGCGCACACGCGAAGCACGCACCCCCACAAGCGCGATGATGTCACTTTGGGAGTGACATCATTGCGCGGCACCTGGGAGCGTGCCCAGACTCCGCAGGGGCTCAAAAGGGGCCTGATTCGCACCGAAATGGGCCCGTTTTGAGGTGCTGTGGAGTGCAGGATCACTCCTGCACTCTCCACAGCACCCAATAATAGGGCCCATTTTGCCATGGATCAGGCCTGTTTTGAAATGCTGCAGAGTGCAGGAGCGCTCCTGCACTCCACAGCGCCTCAAAACGGGCCCGATCCGCAGCAAAACGGGCCCAAAATGAGCCCAATTTCAGCCAAAACGGGTCCATTTTGAGGCACTGCGGAGTGCTCCCGTGCTCTGCAGTGGCCCCGATCTGGGCCAAAATGAGGCCGATCCCAGCAGCTGCTGCGCACAGGAGCACGCAGCACCACAGGGGAGCGCGCATGGAAGTTTAGGTAAGTGGGGGCAGGGCGGGGAGCGGGGGCAGGGGATTCCCCGCCCCTACCAGGGGTCTGGCATCCCTAAGTCCATCAGTCTTTTAAAAATCTAAATAAATTAACTGACACATCAACTATGTAAGTGGTCTATAAAATATAATTTCCTCTGGAAAATGGTGTGACAGTGTTGGCTTGATAACAGTGATTTTCATCATATGTTGGGTCAGTCGTTGGTAAAGTTGTTGAAGAAACCCCATCTGGTGTGAAGGGAGGAAGAATCACAGATGGCTAGATCACAGAGACTTTCATTCAGGAATTCCCCACCCCCACCCCATTTCACCGTTTTTAAACATTCAGAGCACTTTACAGCTGCTGTCTTTTTCATCAAAACAACCACCCTAAGGTGTGATTATTCTTATACAGAGATTGAGCCTCAGGATACTCAGAATCTCTGTGTATCAGGTAAGAATTTAACCTGGTCCAAATCCAACTCTAGCAGAAAGTAGCACTGGTTTTGAAAAGACAACAATTGTATATTCTTTTTATTAAAAATATTTCTCCAAAACAATCTGAGGATGGATGATATTTGGTTTTAAAATAACCCTGGCTGGCAATGCACACATGATTATTCTGTAATACAAATGTAAAACACAGCATATAGTGTAGGGTAGAAATCTACATTTATGAAATTCACAGATATGAAAAACCTATCCCAAATTATTGAGCTCACACTGTATATTGTACACCTAATTATTTTCAAGGGAATAAAATCAGCCAACAAGTGGTTTAATGGATCAGGTCCTGGTGTGTCTGCCTGTGCAGTCTTGTATAACAGAAACAGGCCACCTATCTTAGTACTCCTTTTGCCTATTTTTTTATGTTAGTTCAAGACTGAGGGCCAAGCTATACATGACGAATGACACTTGAATGGCAAGTGTATTTCTCCCTGTTCACTTGCCCTCCACTCAATCCACTTGCCGTTCAAGTGTCATTCGACATGTGTAGCTTGGCCCTCAGTGCGGATATTTCACTTGTATAGTCCTAGATTGCCTCCATTAACTTTGCTGCCCTGCCACATAGAAGGTAAATGTTCTGCAACACCTAGGTGGGGGGGTGCCAACTCCACCTTGGGAAACTTCTGGAAATTTGGGGCAGAGTCTGGGAGGGCAGGGATGGGAAGGGAAGGGAGGTCAGCAGGGATGCCCTCTGCCCTCCAACACTGTCACTTCCTCAACTGACCTCTGTAGACTGAAGATCAGTTGTAATTCTGGGAGAACTTCAGGTCCCAGGCTGGAGATTGGTAACTCTAGCAACACCTCATGGTCATGAATTTGATGTTTTTTAGAGTGCCAACAAAATGGGTAATCAGCTTCTGTTGCTGTAAGGCTAACAATATTAACTAGGATGAGGTGGCTGGCTTTGTAAATTAGACTACTCTAATGTACTTGCTATGGAAATGTTCACTTTTTATGGATGTGGCAAATATATGATCATTTTTAGCAATGCAATAGTAGAGATGGGCACGAACAGCAATACGGACAAAAAAAAAGCCATAAACAGCTCAATCTGCTGTTCACAAACAAGCTGTTCATGAGGCCCCATTCTAAACGAAAAGGTGGTTGTTGCAAGCCTCGTTTATTGCTGTTCGCCAAGTCAGACAGTCTGGCACCTGCAATCAATTCCCTTGGCAACTTAGGCAGGGATTGTCTGAAGTCCTCTGAACTCCTGCTGTTGCCCTGGAAACCCCAATCTGAGCCCAATTTAGCTTGATAGGCAGGCCTTCCTTTCAAGTGTGGAGCTCCAAATTTGTTACAAGGGAGCAAAGACGGGGGGGGGGGGGCTCCCAGCTCTGGCTTTGCAGACAGTGGAGAGGGAGAGACAGCTGTTGTTGGCATTTTGATAGAATGCATTGGAGCTTGAATTTTCTTTGTGTGTGGTGGGATAAGGATCTACCCCTTCAGGTTCCAGGGCTGCTGCCAGGCTCTGGGCCAAGCTATTGTTTATTATTGGTACCTTTCCTCCTGCCTGCTCAGATAAGGTTTTTGGGAGTGGTGCGGTAGGGATCTACCTCTTCAAGTTCCAGGGCTGCTGCCAGGCTCTGGGGCCAAGCTATTATTTATTATTGGTACTTTTCCTGGTGCCTGCTCAGGTCAGGTTTCTGGGAGTGGTGCAGTAGGGATCTTGACCAAACTTGGATGATGGCTGGAGGAGAGCCTTCTGGCCCCCATGAACATCCAACCATGAACACGTTCGTGAACAGGTCATGCTCGTAAGTGTTCGTGAGTCCCTGTTTGTGGATGGCAACGAACATCATGTTCGGGGGTTTTTTTTCTGTTCGTGCCCATCTCTATGCAAGAGTCAGATATAACCAAAGGACAGCATTTTTACACTCTGCTTCTGTTTTAGCTTTGTATCTCCTTTCAAAGTTCTGAAGAATGTTCTGCTGTGCCCTTCTTGATGCTTTCTCCTACTGTGTTCTGGAATGGATCTGAGCAACCATCTGGATCTGCCTGAGGATGATTTTCTTTTCTTTGCTCAGCCCAATTTGGGACGGTGGCCCTGGATTTTGCTTCTGTTGCAAGCTACTTGCAAAGACAGATGAGGTTTTGATAAAGGCATTCAGCTCAAGTCTTCTCTTTCCTTTGCCAGATTCCTCTTTCTTGTTTCAGGTTGAAGCCTACAGTCCGAGCCTAAAAAACAATGACTATAAATGTTCATGCAAAACAGGACTTGCTGTATGGTTTTGCTGGGGTTTTTCCCTTCCTGTTTTCCCTACACCTTTGCAAAGGATTTGACAGGCATTTGTTTCAACAGCGAACCTGTCTTTCTACTCCTACCCTTCTTCAAGCAGGTTTTCTGCTTCTTTATTTTTAAAAGTGCTGTGTGTACATTTATTCATTTAAATATATATCTCCCCCCCCCTTTTTTTTAAAAAGAAGCAAAACCAGTGTTTAAAAGCTGAAAAACTGCTTGGGGAAGGGAAAAAGGGAGATGATGTCATCAGCTTCCAACCAATCAGTGCTGTGCATAGCTAACTTTTGCTGCTAGAATGCAAACAGATTTCTCTTTGAGTTCAAAGCTCCACTAAAGATTTTGTCTAAACAGAATGTAGTAAGTGTGCTTCAGCAACAGACTTCCTGCTCAAATTACATTTGTCTGTCTACACCTTAATACAGTGATACTCACTCAGTGGCTCCGAAGCTCTTTTACATACCACCTGTGGCTCTTCTGTGCACCCAAAGTGGCATTCACCCTATGTTTCAGAAAAGTGGGCAACACCCATGACTGGTGGGGACTTTGGTTGGCAGCTGGTTTCCACTTTGAAACAGCGGTCATCAGAGGAACAGAAATGCTGCAAGCCTCCCTGAGGTGCAGGCCTCATGTAGGGTTGCCAACTCCAGGTTAGAAAATTCCTGGAGATGTGGGGGTGGTGCCTGTGGAGGGGAGAGAACTCAGTAGGAATGTGACACTAGAGTCCACCTCTCATGCAGCCTTTTTCTCCAGAGTATCTGATCTCTGTAGTCTGGAGATCCCTTTTAATTCCTGGAGAACTTCAAGGCCCACCTGGAGGATGGCAACTCTAGCCTCATGCAAATGTGGATCTTTTGATTGAAATTAAATTTAAAAGGTGGTGCTCCACAATCTGCAGAGTGAGCATCACTGCCTTAATTGTTTCAGTACTGCTGGCATAACAAACATAGCCCTTCAAAAACTGTATCTAGGGAAGGGGCAGGGAAGAGTCATTGCTTCAAATAGTGCTTGCTGTTTCTCTCCTGAGTGGATTCACTTCTTTCTATCAAAGGAGTTCCAACTAGAAATTCTAGGTGATTGCTCAGGGTCCCCAAGGTACATTTGGAGGGCTCAGGATGCAGCCATCTTGCCAAGGTCTGGGTGGGAAACCTCCTGGGAATACTCTAGCCTGAGTTCCAGGACAGGAAAAGGCATGTTATCAATAACTATATCCACAGGCACGGATTCTGTGCAAGATCCACTGAACATGCGGCTGCTTAACATCTTTTCATGCCCTCTTGGCTCAGCTTATGTCTCCAGTGGCTGCAGTATTTTGCAGCTTGTAGCTCATTCTGCGCTTAACTGTAATTGGGAATCTGACTTAACCAATTTAACTTTGTTCCTTTCCCTCTTGCTCAAGAAACTGAGATTGTACAAGGCCTACTCAGCTCAACAGTCCCTGCTAGAGTTCTTTCAATCAAAAATGTTTCTGTTCGTAATGTGTATGTTGTCTGTGTTCAAACAAGTCAAGCACAATGAACTACTGCAGATTGAGCTCATCCATTTTAATTTCTTTTACTTTCCTGTTTCCAATTCCCTACTCCGATTAGAAACGGGACAAATGAGAATAAATGCAAGATTTTTTCTGGCCTCGGTTCGCCTATGGCTTAGGATGCACAAGAATCCAAAAGGCCTTTTCCATTTAATAATTCAGGATGGCTACCTGCCAAAGTGGCTACAGCTGACTGAGAGTAAGTTTGAAAAGATGGGCTTCTCTCTTGAAATTCTGTTGTCCCAAAGTTTTGATGCTGCAAAATTGCAAATAAAACAAAGGGTATGTGACACTGAGCATCAGCAAGACATAATAAAAACTCCTAAATTTAGGGCATCAGAGGAATCCAGATACCATATAAAGATGGCCCAATATCTAAATAATTCAGAATTCCCTCTCTATAGGAGGGCTTTCCCTCTAGCAAGATGTGATGCCATGCCATCCAAGGTAATGGAAGGGAGATATAAGAAGTTACCGTATGCTCAAAGGATTTGCGGGTGTCCCCTTGGAGAGGTGGAAACACTGGAACACATTTTTTCGCTGCTCCCTCCATAAAAGGATTAGAGACTTGACAATTCTTCCCTTGTTATCTGGATTGGAGGGGATACCAGATAACATCTCCTTGGCAAAGCTATTGGCTGACAAAAATCCAGCTGTCACTAGGATGACAGCTAAGTTTTGCGCCCAGGTGATTGTGCTACAAAACAGACCATCAAATACTGGAATGGCCACGAGGGATTCTCCTCACCCTGATTAAGTTTTAAAGACTTCTGCCTAATACCACTTTTATATCAGGAGAATACAGTGGAACAAAATTCATTCAGGATTTTGTTAAGCTTACCTCTATATTGATGTATTAGGATATGTGTTTGGATTTTATTTGAAGTATATGAATTCTAAACAATGTATTTTATCTTGTTTTATGCTTTGATTTTATTATGTATAGCTGGTCTAAGGACCGTTACAATAAAATACATACATACATACTTTCCTGTTCTGTCATAGCCTACATGTAGGGGAGAGAGAGAGACTTTAAATTAATGGGGTCCATTAAACTAGTGAAGTTTTTAATAGAATTATTCTCAATATATTTCTAGAAAAAGTTTATAAGTTAGCCTTCCCCTTCTTATATATTTTTATGCTATAAAAATTGTTCTACTATCCTACAGAACCCTGATAGTATAAACAAAGAATAGTGAACATTATGAATTAAAACCCTAATTGTTAGTCAAAAACATCCTTTCTATGTGCTGTATCAGCATAAGTACCTAATGTATTGTTAATGTGATTTTTCACCATGCTAGTGTCATTTTGAACATTAGTAACCCCCTCCTTCATTCAGAACAAACACTTTAAAAATAAGGTTTAATTAAAAATCTGTAGCATGAAGTTTTTTTTAACATATAAGATAATCTATAGAGTTAGGCAATTCCAGTGTATACTGTGGACATATACACTGTATTTTCAAAGATATGTTTAAATAAGATTAAATTTGTTTGTCCATAGTTAATATCTTAATGTATATGATAATATATTATTGAGGTGTTCAGTGTTATTAAGTTTAATTAATGCTGTTGTAATCCACCCTTAGCCTGCTTACAGGGAGGGTGGGCTAAAAATCTAATAAACTAAACTAAACTGGATATCCAGACACACTGCTAGTCCTATGACTGTAGAACAATGTTCTGTTCTAAATAATACACTTCCCTTAGTGGATTTTTAGTTTTAACTTGTATTGTTTCCTACCTCTTAGAAGGCAATTCTAAAGCAATAGAGAAAATTTTAATTTAAAAAAATGGGTTCAGCATTTCCATAAATGTTACGTATCTAGTTGGGGGCCAAGGAGGAATCACAGAAGAGGGTACAATTTGGAAATTTGCATCACACCTTTAAAATCTCCTCAAAACTGAGCTAGCTACGCCACCCCATTTCTTTTAACTTAGCTGCTCCTAAAAATCTGTGCTCCCGAAAATTCAGTGTTCACCAGTCATATCCCCCCCCCCCCCAGTTAATTTAGTCGGTTTTTGTGTATAACTTGGAAGTCCCCAAATATGTCCTGTCCTGTGTGGGGGTGAAAACTTTTGTCATTGGATCAATCTACTCACTTTACTACTATAGTAACAAGCTGGAGGCATCTGAGCAATCACTAAAAGTGGAAACAATTTAGAAATCTTCCTCAACCCCCAAGTCTCCGTCTGTTAGATTCTAATAAAGTCTCATGGGTTTAAACAGGCCAATTTCCCCCCTCTTTCATTGTTGACTTTTGAATAAATATTCAGCATTTAATGCATCCTGGAGTGTATTTATTTCTTACCAAGTGATGTTGGATTTTTAATTTTGATTAACTGACAAAGGCTTTCTTTTTTACACCTGGTATCCCATGAATATTTGGAACCTCTGCTTCTTTCTAGATGCCCCCCTTATGCAACTTTTGTTACTGTAATGGGCCCCCTTAGAAATAGTGATAACATTGGAGGCTTCTGATCATCTGGAACGACCCTCAATTTAAACTTCCCACTCTGTCTTAGATACCCTCCCACTCTCCCCTCTGAATTGTTGTAGATCAGTGGGACTCACTCAGTGAATCATGGAGGCTCAGTTACCATCAACCCCAAAAGCCACATTTACGTCCATCCCTGCCCTGATGCCTGCACCTCAAGAAGGCTAGCAGCATATCCTTTCCTCTCCAATGGTTGTTTCAAGGTGGGAACTAACTCCCAACCACTAGCCCCACTGGACAAAGGTCTTGCCCACTTACCTAAAACATGGGGCAGGTATCACATTGGGAAATGGGGCTTAGAAGAGCCACATGTGACTCCCAAACCACTGAGCATCACTGCTGTAGATAATGTGAAAATTATGCTGAATGTATCTTGTTTCCACTCAGTTGTGGGCATTAGGACAGTCATTTGACCAGTCAAGAGATTTGGTCCAATCAAATTAATCATCTGTTTTACAGCTGTTATTAGAACAACAAAAAGTCACTTTGATGCTTATGCTAATTACAAGGAACAAATTAACTATGATTATATTCAAATGTAATAAGTTGTTATAACATTTAGCAAAACTAACTACATTTTTTATATATGCGAGCAATTCACTGAATAGTTTTCTTTGGCTTTCGTCCTGGAACATCAAGATCTGCCAAACGTTTCACAATTCAAACAATGAAACATATCAGAAATAAAGCAAAGTAAGAACAATTATTAAATGAAAGGCCATTTCAAAAGACAGTTGTGCTGTCTGGGCAACCAGCCAAGTCTCCTAGATCTGAATTCAGTCCCTCACAGGAGTTTTTCAGGATAGACAGATCCCATGCAGGGGATACTCCCTGCTTTTTGTAGCAAACAAGATAGTCTTGTGAGCAATCTAGGCAGTAACCTTGGCCTCTGATCACCATCTGTGTTCCTGTTTGAAGATGTCTGTAATTTTAGCAGGTGACTGGCAGAAGATGTGACTGGTGTGAAATCTGCCCTTGAATGCAGCAGGGTTAGGAGGGAAATTGGCCTTAGTCTTGCCCTTGATAAGAACTGTTACAATACAGAAATCAAAAAGACAAACTGCTACCTACATTTTAACCTTCTTGATTCCATGGAATAGTTGATGAATTACATGTGACCCACAGACTAGACAATTGACAATATTTGACTGGTCAATTGACTGGATGTCAACCCTTATTAGTATTCAAAGTTACAAGTTGTTTGTAAACTTGAATCCACATGTTTCCTTGCTGACCTAAACAGAAACCAAGGAGTGGCGTTTTCTCTGGGAAATTGGAATTGCAGGAGAAGCTTACTCTCTTTTCCTGCAGAACTACAGTCCTGGTTCAATTTGGGGGGGGGGGGCCTGCTGAGAGTGTTACTAATGAGCTATTAGGTTCAGTCATTGATCTCCTTTAGCTGCACCGTAAGTAATCGGACAAATCTGTAGGTAGTGTGATCATGTAAAGCTCTTCTTTCTTCACCAAGACCCTATTTACAAAGTCTGGGCTGCAATCCTACTCCCCTAAAATCAGCATGCATTTTAACAGTGACTTCAACAAGGGCAGGATTTCACCCTAGGAATCCATTTTGCTGTGGTAGAGCAAGGCTTTATAGCACTCCAATGTTGCATAGATTAATAAATAGTCAATAGAAACTGTGCCATAGCATTAGTAACAGGAACAGGGCAATGTGAAAACAATGAGGTCTTTGTCATTGTGCCTAGCAAATGATTCAGCTTCTTGATCTTGGAACATGCGGTTAACTGACCTTGGTTTCATGCTTGAAACAGTACTGCCACACTCTGGCAAGTTGGAAAATTTTTAAAATGGATACATTAGTACATAACAGTTCACAGTAATTTAATTACAGTAATGTAATTACAGTACTGGAAGGCTGGAAGGCTGAGTAGGTCAGATCACTGGGACAAAATATTAGCACTCGTAACAGTTAAACCAATTGGCATTCAGATGCCCAAGCTGTAAGAAATCAGGTGCACCATTCCAGCAAAGATTAAATTTACTAACAGAAAATCCAGATGGCACAGGTAAGAGGGGCATGCTGTACTTTTGATCTGTATACAAAGCGTTCTTACAATTTTTACCTTTTTATTCTCACAAAAGGGTTTTGAGATGGGCGTCGTGTCATATGTTTCTTACGTTTTGCACTTAGGAAAGCAGATCCTTTGGTACAAAATAACATGTATAGAGTAGCCTTTTCTGTTATGACACCTGCAATCTGGAATTCCCTGCCCAGGGAAATCTGCCAAGCTCTCTCTCTCTGTCTCCAGATTCTGCCAACAGGTAAAGATTTTACTTTGAGTTTTGAAAGCCTTTCACAAGCACACATGATCTATGGACCTGGGCTGTACCCAACATCATTCCTGTTGCATGGTTGTTTTGATGTTTGCTTAATGTTTTTTATTGGTTACCAGTGCCTTTCCTGTTTTTTTTTTTTAAAGTGCTGGTACTCATATATAAGGATGCACCAAATTTCACCAATTCCCCCATGAGGACTTGAGAGGGCACCCTAAAAGGTATTGGTACTCAGTATTTTAAGTCAGTTTTAATTCTGGTTTGTATGTTTTAGACTTATTTGGGGGGTTTGTTTTATTTTAACCTGCCTTGGGTCATTTGGGAGAGAGGCAGGATAGAAGTCAATAAACAAATAAACACAAATTAAGATACAGAAAGTTCCCTTTCTTAAATCTTGTAGAAAAAAAATCTATTGTGTTGTATTACTTTTCAGCACAATACAGCTTTATGGCAGAATGCCTCACACCAATGTTATATGTTAGGAGTTTTGCAATACTGTGAGTAGCGCAAGAAACACATCACTTTCAGACAGTAGGTGTTTCTACAGTCATTTCAAGTACTTAACAATCCCCAAAGATGAGCTGATTCCATAAAGTTAAGTTGCCTGGATCTTCTGGACAAATGTGTATGTGTGTGTAAATAGCTAGCTCATGGTTAAGCACAGAAGTATCTCCAGATTCTTCTCACATCCCAATCAAAATCATGATATTGCTAGCCTGGTATCATATAGCTAGAAATTGGTTCTTGGGGTTAAATTGCAACACGTGTGTCCTTGAGAGATGGCTACTTGCCCAAGGTAAGCCAGATGGTTTCTGGTTGGAAAAGTGTATTTCAGTTCATTCTTTCCTATCCACACATAGCACTGCACCATAGCAACACTGAGAAAGGAATGTCATTAGTACCCTAAGGGCACCACATGCAAACTTGGCCCACTGTCCATTACAATCCCAGTTAATTTGGACACATGCTCCTGTTTTTGCTATTTGCTTCCATCCGCAGAGTTTGGTGCCACACCCATTGTGTACTTCTTGTTATCAGTTCCGTTCCTTTTTTTTACATGTTCATCTAACCAACTAACTGCTTGCTCTTGCTACCCATTCTGGTGCCCCTGCATTCAAATTAGGCTTGCCATTTGCCTGCCCATGGGCAAAATCCCACCCTTGATGATTTGAGGAACCAGAAAAAAGGGGAGAAATAACATTGACAGTGATGCTATAGGAATTCCCTCAATCTCTATGAACCATTGAGCTCAAAGAGATTCCTAGAGCATCATCTGCAAGTGAGGTTGCATTCTCTGACCCTCCACCCAGAACTGACATCACATCCTCTATGATATAATAGGAATTTCCCAAGACTCTATGATCTGTACTATAGAAATTGCAGAAAATCTTAAAGCACTACAGAGGAAGTGACGTCACATCCCCTGAAACTCCCCTCCTCCCCTGGCACTGCCATATGGGATGGCACTGCACTGAGGAAGGAAACTGGACCATAGCACCCCTCTTCACTCTTGAACCAGCAGAAAAGTTAGTGGGATCCACCTCTGAGATGATAAACATTTGAAGGCAATTAAATATAAACAACATATCTTCTATCTTGTCGGAAAGGGGTTTTCTTATGTTGTTAGGAACTTGGGATTTGTGAATGGTTCTGTCCTGTGGCGACTATGGTACTGGCCCATGGGGAACTATGACAAAGAATAATAATGTTTCTTAATGACTGTAGATATTTTTCTCAGCGGACCATAATGATTAAGAAGTTGCTCTCTCCTCCAAAGGAAGCCAACCCAGATAAGTGTTATTCCTGTAAAAAAACAGAGAAGTGAGGAGTTGAACCTGGGTCTCCCAAATTACTACACCCCTGGATTTTCTCACTGCTTGTAGAAGTGAAGAACATATAACAATATCAATGTTTTGAAGAAGGAACATTTTTCAACTTCATTCTTGCTGCTCCAGTTTGAACCATTCAATAACGTAGATAGTCAGGGCTTTTGTTCAGCGGGAACGCGGTGGAACAAAGTTCCAGCAGCTCTTCAAAATGGTCACATGGCCGGTGGCCCCGCCCTCTGATCTCCAGACAGAGGGGAGTTTAGTTTGCCCTCTGCGCTGCTGGAGATCGGGGGTGGGGCCACCAGCCATGTGACCATTTTCGCACAGGGCAATTTAAACTTTAACCCCCCCCCCTTGTTCCAGCTAACCCAAAGTGATGTCATTGTGCGGTCCTGAGTTCCACCACTGAGTTCCACCACCTCTTTCCCCAGAAAAAAAGCCCTGTAGATACTTATTTATGTAGCTTTATTTCTGTTTTTAAAAGCAGCATTTTATACATTTTAATTTGTCAGGAGACCTTGTTGCTCTTCAGATTCTTTGCTTAGGTCATTCTGAAATCATGCGGGTGGAATAGGAAGAATTGGTTTTCTCACATTTGGCAGGTGTCGTTAGCAATCGCCTCCTCCAAACCACATGAAAAAGAAAGACCTGATATGTAGAAGCTGATGCTGAAGCAAGCATAAAATGAATGTTCTGAATGTTTAAAAATGCCCTATGCATAAGAGAGGCTTGTGATTGGACAATTTATACTTCTGAAATGTTTTCTGATGTCCGGAAGCCTCTGAACGTGTTCTTGAGAAAACCACAAAAATTTAAACAAAAAACATGGTTAAAACCGAAGTCTAAAAATGAGGCATGAACATTTAAAGCTTACTCATCTTTCAGAGAATGATTGTTAGACAGTGTCCAACTTCATGCACATTTGTGTGTTCGTTTTACATTATTGTTCAGATTACCCACTTGAGTAAGTTTTGCATTGTTTGCATGCTATAACACATCCACCATGCACAATCATCACTGTACATGTACAAGCCTAATGTTGATGTCTGCATTGTATTAAAAGTGGTGGTGTTGTGGGGCTATTTGTACCATACCATTCTTAAATGCATAGGGACTGTCGTATCAACCGAAGAAGCTCGGTTGGTAGGTACAAGGCAGAGGGCCTTTAGGAGACACTGAAAATTTAACCATTCATGCTCCTATTATTCCTAACTGTTAAACTGCTACTTCGCTCTGTTTTTATTGTGATGTTGTTTTTAATGTTGGTTCAAGTTAATGACCACTTTGTGAGCATTTGTGATAAAAAGTGGGATAGAAATATTGTAATAAATAAAATTTAAAATATATAATCTGCTTTCATGTTATGTTAAATTTTTAGATAAACATGTATTTATTATTTATTTGTTTAAAACATTTATTAGCCACCTTTCCAAACAAAGGCAGCTTACAATATAAAATATAAACCAACATAAATATAAAAAACCGTTAAAAACTCAGATTTAAAAACACAGTTAAAATACATTTAAAAGTGGTTAAGCAAAAGCTGTATTGTCGAAGGCTTTCACGGCCAGAGAACGATGGTTGTTTTGGGTTTTCCGGGCTGTATTGCTGTGGTCTTGGCATTGTAGTTCCTGACGTTTCGTCAGCAGCTGTGGCTGGCATCTTCAGAGGTGTAGCACCAAAAGACAGAGATCTCTCAGTGTCACAGTGTGGAAAAGATGTTGGCAGGTCATTTATATCTACTCAGGAGGGGTGGGGTTGAGCTGAGTCATCCTGTAAGAGTTTCCCAGGGTGTGGAATGCTAATGGAGGGAGGCTTCACTGTATCCTGAGGAGGTTCTTTTGCATATGGATTGGTGCTTGATGTGCTAATCTTCTCTGCAGGGCTATTGACGGGTATAGAGTGTTTTGTTAGCCTGGTGTTTTTCAGAACTGGAAACCATGCTCTGTTCATTCTTAAGGTTTCTTCTTTCCTGTAGAAGTTTTGCTTATGCTTGTGAATTTCAATGGCTTCCCTGTGCCATCTGGCAAAGTAGTTGGAAGTGTTGTCCAGTCTTTTGGTGTCCTGGAATAAGATACTGTGCCCTGTTTGAGTTAGGCTATGTTCAGCCACTGCTGATTTTTCAGGTTGTCCAAGTCTGCAGTGTCTTTCATGTTCTTTTATTCTTGTCTGGATGCTACGCTTTGTGGTCCCGATGTAAACTTGTCCACAGCTGCAGGGTATACAGTATACTCCTGCAGAGGTGAGGGGGTCTCTACTGTCTTTTGCTGATCGTAGCATCTGTTGTATTTTTCGGGTGGGTCTGAATACTGCTTGAAGGTTATGCTTTTTCATAAGCTTTCCCATCTGATCAGTAATTCCTTTGATATATGGCAAAAACACTTTTCCTGTAGGAGACTGTTTTTCCTTGGTTGTTTGATTCATCCTGGGTTTGATTGCTCTTCGGATTTCATTTCTGGAGTAGCCATTTGCCTGAAGTGCATGGTTGAGATGATTAATTTCCTCATTGAGAAAGTGCGGCTCACATATCCGTCTTGCACGATCCACTAATGTTTTCATTATGCCTCTTTTCTGTTGGGGGTGGTGGTTGGAGTTTTTGTGTAAGTACCGATCAGTGTGAGTTGGTTTCCTGTAGACCTTGTGACCTAACTGAAAGTTTGCTTTGCGGATGACCAAGGTATCCAGAAATGGGAGTTTTCCCTCGATTTCTTTCTCCATTGTGAATTGTATGTTCAGGTGGATGTTGTTGAGATGATTCAAAAACCCCATCAATTCTTCCTCCCCATGGCTCCAAATGATAAATGTATCATCCACAAACCGGAACCATGCACTAGGTTTGTGGGGTGCTGATTCTAGAGCTGTTTTATGTTCCAGGTAGAAGTTTGCTATAACTGGGCTGAGAGGGCTCCCCATGGCCACCCCATCCATCTCTTCATAGAATTCGTTATCCCATTGTCCCTCTCATTTCATCACCATCAGTTCCCCTGTGAACCATGGAGACTGTTTGGTTCTCATTGGGCAGCGGGAGGTGCTTAGGGGTAATTGTAGCAATAGCCTGGGCCCTATTCCAGAGAGATGTCACAGCTAGACATGGGCACGAACCAAAAAAATTTAACGACTATGCAGTTTGTGGTTTGATGCTGACGGCGATCCCAAAGTCGCGAACCACAACGAACATTTTCCGTTGCCGAACCGGTTCGCGGTTCATGGGGTGCAGAATGGCCCCCATTGCACTTAGAGAGCCCATATTCCCGGGGAGTGTTTTGCAGGCTCTCCTACAGCCATCACTCAAGTTTGGACAAGATTGCAAAAGGGACATCTCCAATCCAAGGCCCCCAGGAAACTCGATACAATTAGAGCCACCGGTTGACGTTGGCCCAGTGTAAAGAAGGTGGGTTTTGATGGTGGCCACCGGGCCTGGCGGGCACGGGGAGGCGGCAATGAGCTGCCTCCCCTCAGGGGGCGGGGGGGGGGGTCTGGCCACTCGCCGGCAGCACCCCCCATGTGCCCACCCGCCAGGCCAAAGTGGAGCGTGCTGGTATTCCCAGCGAGGGCAGGAACATGGTTGATGATGGTGGCCGCTGGTCCTGGTGGGCACGAGGAAGTGGTGACAAGCCACCTCCCCTCAGGGGGCGGGGGGTCTGGCCACTTGCCAGCGGCACCCCCATGTGCCCGCCCTCCAGGCCAAAGTGGAGTGCACTGGTATTCCCAGAGTGGGTGGGAGAGGACATGACATTCGGACGGGGGCCTGATCCCCCAGCAACTGCGAGTCCTCACCTGAGGGTCCCACTAAGGGAAATTGCAACAGCAGCCGACAGTACCCACCTTCCTGCCTCGCTGGAAAGGATGGGAGGTAGAGGACATGTCATCATGAGGAGGGGGAGGGGGAAGATCCCCCAGCAACCTCAGGTCCTCACCCGAGGGTCCCACTGAGGAACAGTGCAGCAGCAGCCGACAGTACCCATCTTCCTGCCTTGCCAGAAAGGATGGGAGGGAGAGGACCTGTCAAGTGCGGGGTAATTGGGAAGATCCCCCTGCAACTGCCAGGCCAAAGTGGAGCGCGTTGGTATTCCCAGCAAGGGCAGGAACGTGGTTGATGGATGGATGCCGGTCCTGGCGGGCAGGGGGTCTGGCTGCTCACCGGTGGCACCCCCATGTGCCCACCCGCCAGGCCAAAGAGGAGCATGCTGGTATTCCCAGCGTGGGTGGGAGAGGACATGTCAGCCGACAGTACCCACCTTCCTGCCTTGGTGGAAAGGATGGGTGGGAGAGGACATGCCATTTGGTGGGGAAGTGGGAAGATCCACCAACAGCCGCGAGGCCTCCTCCGAAGCTCCTACTGAGGTACTCTGTGGCGACAGCCAACAGCACCCACCGTCCTGCCTTTGCGGAAAGGACAGGAGGGAGAGGAGATGTCGTTTGGATGGGTCGGAGTGCTCCAGAGAGGGACAGGTCAAAAGAGGGTCTGTGAAGTTGGAAGATCCCAACAGCCGTGAGGCCTCATCCGAGGATCCCAGTGAGGAACTCTGTGGCAGCAGCCAACAGCACCCACCTTCTTGCCTTTGCGGAAAGGATGGAATAGGACAGGACCGGAGAGGTTGTTGGGAGGGGACTGAGTGTTCTGGAGAGGGCGAGGTGAGAAGAGGGACCGTGTACTTGTGTGGGAGAGGAGGGCCGAGCCCTGGCCGCATTGCACAGCAGGACCGGGACGGAGGGACCCAACATCTATCCTGAAGGAGTGCGCAGACTGCTGTGGCAGAGGCTTGTCCACTCCCCCTATGTCACAGTGGAGGCTGTCGCCAGCATCACTCATCTTCCTGCCTTCGCAGAAAGGACGTGACTGGTCATGGTGGCATTACCCATTCACCCCAGCCCAGAGGGGGCAGCAGGTGCACATGGAAAGGAGAGGGACCGTGCGGTGCCACACTAACACCAGCAACAGCAGCAGAGCTGTTCCTCGTGGCAGAAAGCAACATCAGCTCGCAGCACCACACCTTCCTGCCTTCACGGAAAGGACGTGAATGGCCGTGGCATTACCCATTCGCCCCTGCCCAGAGGGGACAGCCGCTGCTGTTGGCAGGTGCCACCATGACGTACAATTTCACGTGCAACAGCAGTTGATCTGTCCCTCATGGCCAAAAGCCAAAGCATCATACAGCACCCACCTTCCGGCCTTCACGGAAAGGGTGTGAGGGTGAGGGACCCATTCCCCCCTGCTCAGAGGGGGCAGCTGGGGCCCATGGTAAGGGGGGGGAGCGTGCGGTGACACACTAACACCAGCAACAGCTCCTGAGCTGCCCCTTGTGCCTAAAAGCAGCAGTGGCAGACCTCAACCACCTTCCTGCCTTCGGGGAAAGGATGGGATGGGAAAGACAGAAGAGGTTGGGAGGCATCTGAGCAGATCCAGAGAGGGAGAGGTGTGAAGGGGGACTGGGAATTTGACAGGGAGAGGATGACCAAGAGGCCCCAAACAGCCACTGTGTCGAATTGTGCAGGCTGCTGTGGCAGAGGCTTGTCCGCTCCTCCTGTGTTGCAGTGGAGTCTGTCGCCAACATCACTCACCTCCCTGCCTTCATGGACAGGAGATGAGTCGAGGGACCCATTCCCACCATGCTCAGAGCGGACAGCAGGAGCCTAGGATAGTGAGCTCCGTGCTGTGCAACCAGGTGTGCCGCAGCTCCAGAGCTGCCCTAAGTGCCCAAAAACCAGAGCATCAGAAAACACCCACCTTCCTGCTTTCACAGGAAGGATGGGATGGGCAGGACAAGTTGTGGGAAGGGGTCATTGGGGCAGCATCCGGAGAGCAAGAGGTTGAAAGAGGGAACGGGAACTTGTCTGGGAGAGGAGGGCAAAGGGTCCCCAGCCATGGAAGCAGCCCCGAGAACTGAGGAAGGATTGAGCCCACTGTGGAGGAGCTGGGCTGGCTACAACCCCAGGGTGGCTCAGAGCCTGGGTAGGTCCAGGTCTATGGGAGGGTGCCCCAGTAGGTTGACCTTTATGAAGGTCAACATGTCCACCAGGTCCGGGCGCAGACATGTGTGGCGGGGATGGAGGAGGTCTCCCAGGTGGGAGAACACCCACTTGCTCTGCATGCTGGAGGGAGGGCAGGACAGGATGTTTGTTGCCACGATGGACATGTCTGGCCATCGGGCAGATTTCCTTGCCCAATACTCCAACGGGTTGGCATGGGGGGGGGCTTGGTGGGCTCAGCAAGGTACTCGCGCACCATGGCCCCCGCCGAATCCTCCACTGAGAGGGACACGCCACCGTGCAGCGGCCAACCACACAGTCCACCGACAAGGCCCAGAGACTGAATGTGGCCGTTGGGGTGGCTCTTCCCTGGCATGGCTCTCTTCCCACCTCCTCCCCCTCCCCCAGGCTCAAGCTGGGCACCTTTTTACGGCTGCCATATCTTGGCCTGGGGCAGCGGAGGTCCTCTGGTTGCCACCAGTGGGCGGTGATGGCAAGGTATCCGTGATGGCAGCTGCTCCACAGGTTGGCCGTGAAGTGCACTGTTCTGCCTTGGGGAGATGACAGCTCTCTGTGCACCATGTCTCGCACCGACTCATAGAGGGCAGGCACGACTCGACGCCCAACGGTGCGCTGTGAGAGCATGGAGAACCATGGGGCAAAGTGCTGGAGCAGCAGTTGGAAGCCCACGCCCTCCACAACCAATAGGGGGAAGCCTTGTAGGGCAATCATCTGTGCCACCACATGAACGCCCGCCTCCTGAGCCCTTGACCTCACCCTTTTCAGCAGCACCACTCCTGACCCCGATGGAACAACTTCCCCCAGAGCAGCCTGCCTGACCCTTCCGCTCCCACCAGCAGCACCCTCGGGCCAAAGCTTCTTGCTCAGGGTGCATTCCGGAGACCATCCCACCAATCCCGGATCAGACGAGCTGGTGGCCCTCAGTCTCCCCCCAATGGATGTTTCACTGGCCGAGGACGGAGACCACAGGCTCGGGTGGTGCCTCTTCAGGAGCCGAGTCAGGGCCGTTGATGACAGGCACTTCAGGTCATTGCCCCTACGCATCAGGCCCTCACACACACAGCACCGCACCACGCAGGGGTCAGTAGGAAGGGACTGAAAGTGCCTCCAAACATTGAGGTTGAACCATGGCCCACTAACGATTCCAGGGGAGGGAGGACGAAGGGTTACTGCTGGCTGTGCCACGGAGCTGGCAATGGAAGACAGAGTGATGGGTGGACTGCAGGCAGGGACAGCACCACTGGTAGTTTGGGATGGGGATGGGCTGGATGTTTCCTCGAACCCCAACCATTCCTCCAAGGATCCCTCGGCCTCCCCCTCCCCAAAAATTTTCAGGAGTTCCTCTTCTGCCAGCAACGAAAGCTCTTCAGCCTCCTCCACAGCCGCAACTGGTGATTTTTTGGGAGTGGGAGTCTCTGCTGCTCCAGAGCCCTGCACAGCACTGCTTCCCATGCTGCAACCAGGACAATCTCTGCACTTCCCCCCACAACCACTCTTGACCTCCACCTGGAGCCTCATAGTGCCAGCAAACAACCACTGAGGAGAGGAAAGGAGATGACACTGCGAGCCCTCAGCCGAGGTGCCCACCGAGCTTGGCCCCAGGGCCTGGCAGCAGCCCTGGCACCGGAGGGAGGGAGGGACTAGAGCCGTAGCCCACCACTCCCACAGACCTGAACAGATCAGGCACTAATGTGTGAGCCCTCAGCCGAGGTGCCCACTGAGCTTGGCCCCAGAGCCAGGCAGCAGCCCTGAAACCAGAGGAGATAGATACCTATCTCAAAAATCCAAGCTCAATTATACTCTCTGTCTCTCTCCCCAAAGGCTAGCAAGTGGCAAGCAAGAGCTCTGTCCCACTCCACTGCTCGCTGAAAGTGAAACCAGAACTGGGAGTGCAGTGCTTTTTATAAGCGGAGGTCCCATAGAGCAACACAGGAGGTCCGTGTTTGGCCATCAGAGCTGCCTATCAGGGTTTGCAGGGATGAGATTGGAGTGCCCATGGCTACAGAACACCCCTCCCCCCTCCCTCCCCCGGGTGTCTTCTCCCAACTTGTAACCGCTTTGCAGTTCCATGGTTGGAAGCTTGATCTGCCGATCAAGGTAAGCTGGGCTTCCATTTGGGTTTCCAGGGCGACAGAAGGAGTGCAGACAGAGTTCAGGCATTCCCCCGGCTCCGTTTCCAGGAGAATTGATGGATGGTGCCTGACTGACTGGCTTCCCGAACCATGGCCAAACGCACTGAACCAGGCTTCTTCCGAATGCTGGCTCGTTGGCTGTGGACAACCACGAACTGCCAGATCGCGATCGTGCGATCGCCAATTTCGTGGGTTTTTGAAGATCATAATGCAGTTCGTGCCCATCTCTAGTCACAGCATTGACAGGATCAGCACGCAGCAGCCAAGATGGAGAAATCCCCAAGTACAGACAGGAAGCCATCAGGATCCATCAGATGCTTGGGGTGAACTATCTTAATAGGTCCACCACACCTGTTCACACACTCCAGAGTACAATAATTATAGGTTGGATCCAAAGGTTCTGTGTTCTACCAATTTTTTAACAGCAATTTCTTTTTGCTAATCAAACACAGGTAGAATTCCACCAATATAAGAAGTCTTCCACTGGAGGAAGGCTTCTTGTGTTGACAGGATTCTGCTTGCACTGTAGGAAAACCCCAGCATTACTGTAAGAGAACATTTCAGATCCAATATAAGCATACTCTCTAGTTGCTGTGTAGGTTATGGATTTGGTTGTGATTCAAAAGTAAGGTCAGAGTTTGACCAGTATCCCATACATGCTAAGATAATCACATAAACACCACACTTTAGCAAGACTGTGACCTATGCTTCCCCCCAAAATAGGACAGTAGCTCAGGACAGCATATATGGGTCTCTCTTCCATTCCATCCTCACTACTCTGTCAGAGAGGTTAGTCTGAGAGCGAGTGACTGCCTCAAGGTCACCCACTGAAGTTACTGTTGAGAGGAGATTTAAATCCAGCTTGCCTCAGTTCGAGTATGCAACTCTTAACTATTATACAATAGTGGCCCTTTTATTACTATTTCAGAAAGGCTAGAGAGAAGTTTATTCACTACTGGTGACTAACAGGGATGTAAGAAGAGAGGGCAAGTATATTTAATAATATTGGCATCAGTCTTGAGAGGGAGACATACTGTCACAGATCAATAATTTAACCATGTAAATAAACACAGAGAGCAAGGAAACAGTTTATTTGCAAACAGCCACTAGTTTAAAATATTAATTTTGTGACTGGCTGGAGTTTTGTTTTACAAACAACTATTGAATGTTGGTAGAACAAAACACAGACATACACTTATATATGGAATCATATTATCTGTATAGCATTTTCTTTTTCTTTTAAAATGAATCTTTTAAAATATTCTATATACCAATTAAGGTTGGTTGATGCCAATAGTTAATGACAATTTGGGGAGGCTTCAAAGATACAGTGATCTTTTTCCACTCATCCAAACTCTGATCAGTCAAAAAACATCACAGATCATGATAATAAAGAGATAGTAAGTATCCTTTTTGTACCATTAGGGAAGGAAGGCTTACCACTCACTGTTTGGTGATAAAATATCACCTTCATGCAGCTCTCCTTTGTTTATGACTGGAAGAGCCCCCCCTTCTATATAGGGTTGCCAGCCTCCAGGTGGTGGCTGGAGATCTCCTGGAATTATAACTGATCTCCAGGTGACAGAGATCAGTTCCCCTAGAGAAAATGGCTGCTTTGGAGAGTGGACTCTATGGCATTATACCATTCTGAGGCCCCTCCTCTCCTCAAACCCCACCGTCTCCACCTGGCTCCCACCCCCAAAACCTACAGGAATTTCCCAACTTGGACCTGGAGACCCTATAACTATCCCAGCTAATATATTGTGCAAGGATATCTTGTGTTGCCCTGGATGTAAATTGACCTGTGGAATACATAGTAGATTTTATGCAGTATACTACAGGACATCCCAGTAAAGCAGAACCAGCAACATCTAGAAAAGTTTTCAAAAGGGTTTGAGGATTTTTCCCCTTCCTGTAACAGAAGATGCCAGTGTGAATTAATTACAGGAGTTTAAAGGGTTCTGTATACCTGCTCCCTTCCCAAGGCCCTTTATTTATTTAAAACATTTCTAGCCCATCTCTCCATACAAATATCAACAAAGCAGTGTGAAGTGCACTAAACAAAACCTGAATATCAAAATAAAAAGACAGCTTCAAGGCCAGTTTTAAAAGACAATGCATAAAACAATTAGAGCAATAAAAAGATCTTATAAGCACAATGTAAAAATAGCCTGGGGGGGGATCATGTTTAACTGAAACAGCCCCCCCTCTCTCTAAGAGTCTCTAAGTATTTAATCATCTGGCAGGCTCATTTGGTGGGAGAAGAGGAATCCTTCATATGACTTAGTTCCAGACCACGCAGGTCTTTATAGATAATAACCAGCTCTTCAAATTGTGCTTGAAAACAAATCAGCAGCCAGTGCAGAACAGAGATTTGGTCCCTATAATTAGTAGCTGCTGGCAGTCTAGCTATCAATTCAATTTGGCCATCACATACAGAGCCCTTCATGGCCTTGGCCCCTTGTATCTGAGGGCCACCTCTCTCCCTATGCTTCACCATGGCAGCTTTTCCAGGTTGGGAAATTCCTGGAGATTTGGGGGGTGGAGCCTGGAGACGGTGGAATAGGGGTGCCATTCCCCCCCCCCATGTCCACTTACTTGGTCGGTAGGGGGAGGTCGCGCTCCCCAGGTGGCACCCCACACCCACAGCAGCCCAATTCTGGCCGAAACGCGCCTTGCAGCGGGCCTGTTTTGGGCCGAATCGTGCCCTACAGAAGGCCTTGGTGAGTGCAGGAGCACTCCCCACCACCCTTTGACACGCATGATGATGTCACTTCCCAGAAGTGATGTCATTGCGCAAGCCAGGAGTGCACGCACACGCAAACCCAAGACCCCAGGCAGCAGCGAGGTAGGTGCCAGGCTCCCAATCTCCTGCCGGGGGAGTGAAGGGACCTGGCAACCCTACTTCTATACCATAAATATCTAACACAGGTGTGACTAGTAAAAATGTGTGTGGGGTTAGTAACTTCTATGAACTTATTAGCAAGGATTTATTAGATCTGCTGTCTTACATTTTCCAAAAAAAGAAGCAGAGTTTATATCACTTTGACTTTTGTGCTTTCATGCCTTTTTAGGCCTATCATCAGTGGTAGCAAATGCAGCTGCATCTTGTTTTCACTCAGTGTGATGCAATGTGATAGTGTGGTGTAGTGGTTAGAGGGTTGGTCTAGCTTCTGGAAGATACAGGTTCAAAACTCCCCTCTCTGCCATGAAGTTGGTTGAGTTACTTGGGCCAGTCAGTCTATCTCAGCCTAACCTCCTTCACAGGATTGATGTGAAAGCAAAATGGAGGAGAGACCCCTGAGTTCCTTGGAATACAAATGTGGCACATAGCTAGATAGATATAGTGATGTATGCAAAACTATAGGTAGAGAAATTGTTACCTGCAGCTGTGCCGCATGTGCCTCCCTAAAAAACACAATACCCCACAAATTTCCAGTTCAGATTATCTGGTGTAAGTCAATCCAAGTGGACTTGTGGGATATTGAGTGAGCCTTTAGAATACTTATATATATATTCACTGTGGCCTGGGCCTATCCACTTTAGGAAGCTTTTTCAGGATGCCCCACCTGGATCCTATTCAGACACATGGTTGGTTTGAGCATCACATCTGCCAGAAATATTAAAGCAAGTTGACGTCACTCCACGTAACAGGTGTTTGCAAATCAGACCTGAAAAGGACATATATAACAAGAATACAGATTTGAGAATAAACTATTGAATTTGATTCAGCTTTAAGATCCTTGGAAAGTTGTCCCCACCCCTCTCCCTCCTCCCCATCTGCTCTGATATTTGGAATGGCTGCTCCACAATCCAGAACGGCATAGAATAAGCGTATGAAAAAACTCTAGGCTGGGGATGGCAGTCTGTCCACATTAGGGATGCTGTTTCTTTAAAGATCAGGGAATCTATATGGAGTCAGGCAATGGCAAACCTCCCCTGTTAGTCTCTTGCCTTGAAAACCTCAGCAGGGACTGCCATAAGTCAGCTATGACTTGATGGCATTTTCCACCACCAACAGAAGTGATGCAGTCCATTTCTTGTTAGTAACATTGTAACAAGCCTCAGTATTGATTGGTGAACTCTTGGGCAATTCAGAAGGCAAACAGGTCAAAAGGAAGTTTGATGAGGAGCAACCATACATGTAGTATTTTCTGATTTTTGTGTTTCATACCAATGGTCCTACAGTAATTAGATTATGCTAGATTTCCAAGAACACAGTTCTGTGGTTTCCTCTGGCGTCCTGGTGGCTTTACACATTAATAACAGAAACAGAAACAGAACACGATTTTAGTACTTTGAGGTAAGGTGACACAACCTGGTTTAGATGCAAAGGAAAACATCTCATGGCCATGCAGCTGCACTGATAGATTATTTTTTGTTTAACTTCATTTATACCATGCCTTTCTTTCCAATAGGGGACACAACACAGTTTATATCATTCTCCTCTCCTGCATTTTATCCTCACAACAAGTCTGTGAGGTAGTTTAGGCTGAGAGTGTGACTGCCCAAAGGCCACTCAGCAAGCTTCCATGGAAGAGTGAATATTCAAACCTGGAGTCTCCCAGATCTTAGTCCAACACTCTTAGTGCTCCACTATGCTGGCTGTATTGTTTCCATACATGAACAAATTCAACGCCACACCCCACTCTGAATTTGTCTCCACAGTGCAGTATTTGGATCCACGCCACTCTCCTTCCCTCATTTATTTCTTTACTGCATAATTCTCCATCAGCTTCTTTTTGGCAGAGTTCTGGGAAGGGCAGATAAAGGCATACTTAGCATTCCCCTAATGGGCCAGTGCCCTAGAAATGTGTCTCATTTACCCTAAGATCAGGTGGTCCTAACCCAGTGGGATGATTCATCTTTCTTAAAGACAGAAACAATCTGTACCATTTTCTATGACTTTATGTAAACTTGGTTAAACTTAAACGAATACAAACATAATGTTCACAGGACATAAACAAGGGTGTTGGCCTTCCTGAATCTACATGCAGAGGCTTCAACAAACCAAAGTATGAAAAGTGCCATTCACATTCCCTTTTGTTAGGATCAACTATCACAAAGAAGTGACTAAATGCCCACATCAGGAATTTACTTGCTTTTTTGGACCTAATAAAAAAATATTCTGCAGCTATTGCTTTTGGATTTTTCCCCTAATGAACTAACAAGGCTATACTGTATCTCCATGTTTACATTTTTGTAAACTCTAATCTATAAAATGTATGCCACAATACATCTGTTATCTTTTAGGGTGCTACAAGACATCTGGGTGCAACAGATTAACAGGGCTACTCTTCTTGATGTTTGCCTTTCACTCCCAAAGCACCTAAGCAAGTGGCAGAAGCTGTGCAAAGTGGTACAACATTGCCACCTTCAGGTCAGTGGTGGAAAGCCCATCTTTCATTTTCCGTCCACTTTTGACCGCACAATCCTTTCAAGTTCACCTGCTTATGTTTCTTTCACTTCCATCTCAACAAGATTCCCCTCACTCTCTCCTTCCCCACCCCCTCTGCTCATATGCCAGTTCCTGGTATTTTCTTTGTCCTCTTTTAATTACATTCGTTTCTCATTTAAGACTGTGCTTCAAAAATTCAGCATGCAATACAGCATACCTGGGGGAAATGTTGGATACTTCCCCAGTTTACTATGGCACAACTATTGCTATCATGCTTGTCATAGGCAGTGTGGCTGACTGACTGGCCTGGCTATGTCTCTGGTTATCTGGATCCATTTATCTGGGACAATTTTAGTTTGCATTACCTGAACCCACTTCCAGGTAGTCTGGACCCATTTCACACTGACTTCCAGCTCATGTTTGCCAGAGTTTGCCTTGGTTGCCCTGACAGATAGGCTGCTCTGAGAGATAGAGGAAGGAACTGTAACTTCATAGTTTTCCAGAACTTGTTGGGGGCTTTTGATACCATTGACTGAGCATCGTATCTTTCTGGATTGGGAGAGGATTCAAAGCTCCACGTTTTGGAAGTTTCTCTATTATCTGCTGGAATGCTTCCAGAACTGAAGGTGGTGTTGTGGGGGTGGGGGGGTGTTGTAGTTTGGGATCATAGCATTTATACTACAGGATTTCACAGTTTTATTGTTCAACTTCTGTTTGAAACAACTAGGAGCATTTTGGAGTCAGATGTCATTAAAATGACAGTGACATTCAGCTTTTTCTCCTTTTGTGTTTGAATTAAGGGAGGCAGTAGCAGTCCTGAGCTGAACTTCCAGAGCTAAAAGAGGAAGTAGAAATCTGGAATTGGTAATGGGCTGGATGAGGACTAATAAACTGAAATAAAGTCCAGACAAGGTGGGAGGTACTATTGATGGTCAGTGGATTATGAAGTGGCATTCAACTTGTCCAGGGTAAAATTGTGTTCCCTTTTTAAAGAACAGGTACACAGTTTGGGGGTGTTGTTAAATTTATCCCTTAAACTGGATGCCCAGGTGACTGCTATGGCACAGGATACTTATCAGTTTAAACTGGTGATAACCCTGTCACTGTTATCCATGTTTGGTAATATCCAGATTAGATTATTGTGGTACATTATATACAGGGCCTTCAAGGACTGTTCACAAATCTCAGCTGGTTCAGAATATGACAGCTAGACAGTTAACTGGGACGTGCTACTATGAATATTTGCCTTGTGTTAAGGGCTCTGCACTGGCTTCTGATATACTTTCAAGCATAATTCAATTTGCCGCTTTTGAACTATAAAGGAATCAGTGGCTTGGACTGTCCTTTCCTGTATGAACTGGTCGACCTTAAGATCTGCTTCAGACCCTACTCATTCTGTCTTTGCCTCCATAAGCGAAGTGGGCGGTAATCCTCAAAACAATCCAAAAGCAAACACCATGTTACACATTTTAAGTTTTTAAAATTTTCAGAACTATAAATATACCACCATATGCATAAGCATTTTGAATTAATCTAAGAAAAATACTGTTTAAATAATATACAGAAATAATTAAACTTCTACCAATTTGAATTCAATTAAGTATTGTTTTCCTGGAAACAGCATAGTTAAATATGCTAAGATTTAAATGTATTTTTACAAAATCCGTAAAAAGGTTTCCTACTGTCTGAGAAATTAGCTCCGTTCACCCAGCCATCTGTCAACCTGGCCAATTTGGTCAGTATAGTTAGCTTTGCTTTTCCCCAGACATTCCTCCCCCCACTTTTATTTATTATTTTTCTACCTTTTCCCAATTCTGTTCGAATAACATTTTCGCTGCCATTAAAAGATCTTATTTATTTACTTCATTTATATTCTATTTTTCTCCCCACTGGGGACCCAAGGTGGTTTATTACATTCTCGTTTCTTCCATTTCATCCCCCTGTGAAGTCGGGTTGGCTGAGAGTGTCTAACTGGCCCAGTCACCCTGCAAATCTCCACGGTACAGTTGAGATGTGAACCTGTTCTTCCAGATCCTGGTTCAACGCTCTAGCCACTACACCACATGGCTCTCTAGAAAAGAAGAAGCATTACTTTGAAATCTGAATTTTCAGGAAATAGCTCCATCAGGGGATTAAGGGATCATGTTAGCAGGAATTTTTCTGAAGTTGTACAGGAACTTCTGGTTGCTAGTAAGACTGAAGAAGGAACTTTATTACTGCAAATAGCGTCTGACCACAGTGATGCCACCAATACATTTAGAAAATTATTTATTTATTTTCTATTTATATTCCGCTCTCACCACACCAGCAGACTCAGGGTGGATTACAAACATATACAAGTTAAAATACATAAGACAATTAATACAAGTTAAAAACCACAAAAACATCCAAAATTACACATTTTAAAATACATATAAACATGAACATAGCAGCACAAAATAGTAAATTTTCAGTTGATTGTAGGGAGTAGATTTCAATGTTACTGAGTATTTGCTGGTGCATAGAATTAATTCAGTATTTTATAATGGAAAAAATAAAGATTATTTCATTAACTATAAAGAGATTGGCAGCACAATCCTGGGTGAGAGGAAACGGTGAAATTCCACAGGGAGCCAACTAGTTGCTATGCCAGTGTACTATTACAACAACAGCAGCAGCAGTTAACAACGTCAGTGTTGTTATTATCCCCACAATACAGCTGGGGAACTGGGGCTGAGAGGAGTGGCTTACCCAAGGCCACCTGCAGAGTTCATGGCAGTAGTGGGAGTCAAACCAGTAGAGTGCTGGCTCAGAACACAGCTACTTAACAATATGTTATAGCAGCTCTCCCAGATGTGCTAGTGAAAGACCCAGGCAACACTGCATCCTAGCTGGGCATCCAGCTCTAAAATTCCACTAATATATCACAACTGTAATTTGGCTGGCTTGCAAATTTAGAGTTTACACATTGAGCATGCTCAATGAAAATATTCTCAGTAAAGTTTGAGCCTCAAATAGATGAAAATGTTTCCTCCAAAAAACTATACAATTGTTCCCCTGCTCCTTCCTTAACCCCTCTTAGTTTCATATTTTTCCTTCAATGGACTCAACTGAATTGTATTATCTGCTGGAGATTTCAGCTCTAGCACCTCTTGTTTGAGCTCTGCCTAACTTTTAAACTAAAACTGTTATTTATTTCATACATTTCTACCCCTCCATCTCCTAAGGAAGGTTCTGGAGATGCTCAGTTTCTAAAAACAGTACAACCAATATCAAGATAAAGGGCCGGGGGAGGTCAAGGTTGCCTGAAATCCTGGTCTGTGACCTTGAAGCCCTGGTTTAGGCGTCAACCCTGGCTAAGCGCTCAATACGTGCCATGTTCAGGAACATAGATGCAGAGGAGTTAGCCGTGTTAGTCTGTGGTAGCAAAATCAAAAAGAGTCCAGTAGCACCTTTAAGACTAACCAATTTTATTGTAGCATAAGCTTTCGAGAATCAAGTTCTCTTCGTCAGATGCATCTGACGAAGAGAACTTGATTCTCGAAAGCTTATGCTACAATAAAATTGGTTAGTCTTAAAGGTGCTACTGGACTCTTTTTGATGTTCAGGAACGACATTGTTGCTTCACATCACACTCGAGCCTTAGACTATTCTACATATTCAGAGGTGGAAATGAGGAGGTGAAGCGCTCTGAGGTGGTAGATTGGAATGCACCATTTTAGCCTGAAGGTCGGAGATGACATTTTTCAAAGTTGCCAAAGTGAAAACATGGCGGAGTATTCACAGGACAACACTTACAAGCAGTCTGTCTCTTCTACCACCTAATTTCGCTGCGCGGGCAGACCGGCCTTCAGAGTGGCCTCAAACGAAGCCCTGCAGCCTCACCGCCCGTTATAACGATCGCGATCGCGCCCGCCCGAGCCTTTCTGTCTGACCGTCGTTTCCTCAGTAACACTGCGGCCCCCTCACTGAGGCTGCGCGTGATGCTGTCGCCGCCAGGACCTTGCGTGTGGCGTCTAGCGCCCGGCTCCTGCGTGCCAGGGGCGTGTGGGGGTGCGCGGTGACGTCATGGTGCCTGGCCTCGCCCCCCATCGGAGCGCGGCGGCTGCAGTCTTGGCGGTCGCGGAGCCGGCGAGGAGGAACGGCGGTAGAAGGCAGCAGCGGCAGCTCTCTTGCCTCAGCGGCCTGTCCTTTGCGACTCCCCCACGATGTCCTCTGTGCCGGATGCGGCTGTCGGAGACGAGCTGAAGCAAGCGAAGGAGATGGAGGACGCCGAGAAATACTCCTTCATGTCCACCCTTAGCAAGGCGCCCAAGAAGGTGCGGGCCGGCCGGCGTCCTCGCCCGCTGTGTGGGACGGGATGGGGTGGGACGGGCCGAGACGGGCTCAGTATCTGAAGTGGGGCGAGGTGCAGGGGCTGAGTTGCCCCTGAAGTCATGCCTATGGCTGGTGAGCTTTTCTTCTTGGCCCCTTGGCATCGAGGTCGCTTGTGGCTGGGGACTGGCGCTCTGCACATGCCTCGGGGAACGCTGCGCATTTCTTATGCCCCAGCTCTGAGACCTGACACTTGAAGGCATATCCCGGGGCTTAAGCCTTGTGGACGTGACCCCTTGAGGTGGAGTTCGGGGGAAACGAACAGGAGTAAAAAGTTGCACGGAGGTGAAGCGTGGAAAGGCTCTGTAGCCAGCCGGGCATTTTGCTTTGCTGGCAGCGAGAGCGTTGAAAGGGAAGGCCCTTTGGGAAAGTGTTCCTTGGGAGGGCCGCCCCGGGCGGTGTTCTGCAACTGGCTGGCCTGGCGTTCTCCTTCCCCACCGCTCTGTAGTAGCGGTTGAGGGCACTGGTTGTATCTGGTCATGGTGCCTGAGCCCCATGCTGCTGGTGCTGAGCTATGATGGTAGGTCGTCATCCTTATTTGATAGCTAGGATCAGTGCGGGACCAGCATGCAGAGTTAGGTGATTTGTAGCACAGGCTGTCAGTCGGGGGCCCCCTCAGGAAAGAGTTACTTGGCTTTCCTGTCCACACTTTGCACCTTTTGGTTTGGGGCAGATGTAAAACTTCAGGAATTTTGATGGGAGTGAGATCAGAAAGAAAAGCACAACTGTACATTAGGAAAGACTGGAACATGAGCACTTTTCCTAGCTAATCTAAAATTACTTTAGTACTTGAACATAAAGCATGTTGTGCATAACACATGTGTGGTTGAGTATACTTATGAAAGTATAAATGCCTTAATATTCAGTAAGCATTCTAGATATGCCCAATGTAAGAGAGGGAGCAGCAAGCTGTTGCCCCCAGAGGTCCTCTCACATATCTTAGCGGGATTATTTCCCAGTTGTTTTGGCTTTACGACACCCTATTGTTGTCTGTTTGCATTTCATGACACTCCCATCCTCCTAAACAGAATAAACAATTTTGAAAATATATGTAATAAAAGAAAATATGATATCCCCCCCCCCCAATTATATCTAGTCATCAAATGATTCATAAGGCTAAGCTCTATTTTGGACTGTACTGTTCTAGAATATGAAACATATAGACTATTTATCCACATACTGATTGACTGTGTTACTAAACACATCCTTAGATTTTGCATTATAAATTAGTTTTCTCATTAGTACAGTTTTCCAGATTTTCTGATGCCATTTCTATCCCACCATATCTCCTTTGAGTGTGGTGACTGCATCATACAGAAAGTTTCCCATATGACTTTTCTAAACTGGAGCAGGTTGCAAGCAAGGAGATTATTCTGGCATGAGTTGTGTGGTTAGTTCAGAGATGGCTCTTCATTTGATTCATTAAAAAGGATGCGATCCCTTTTCAGTAACTCAGTCCTGTTATCTCACTTTCCCCCCAACATGATTAGGGAGGGCCTGGGGCTCAGTGTTAGAACATCTGCTCGGCTCTTGAGCTGTAGTATATATTTACTCTCTCAGAGCCAAACTTGATGTTATGGTGGCCGCAGGTCCAACCCATGGCCACTGCACCATTTTAGAAGAGAATTTAGCCATTTAAAAATTACCATGATGGTCTGATCTTGATCTTGTTCCCTCCCTCTGTGCCTTTTCAAGTGTTGAAACAGCCATGGAGGACTGTTTTAGCACTTACAAAGGTGATGGTGGTGGGGAACAAGATTGCATGGTGTCACCATGCCATGGGCTCAGTCATGGTCAGGCCCTTGCAGCATTTTTAAATAGCTAAATTCTTCTTTAAAATAGTGTTTGTGGCCATGGTGGACCAATGGCCTCTGTAATGTCAAGTTTGGCCCTCAGGTTATAGGAACAGTTGCCTGTCAGAGATTTGATTTGAAAGAAGACAGATTTTATTTTCCCTAGATTGACACCTGTTTAAACCAAAACTGTGCAGGACTTTTTAGGTGAACTGGTACACCTTGTTCCTTCCATCTCCTCTTTAATTTGAAGCAGAATTGGTTAGAACTTAAGTCAGGATTTCCTTGCTGCTAAGGCCCAGTTGAAGAACACTTCAAGTCATAATGGTCTCTGAGCATTAGCAAAAATGCTTCTTTGGTGGTAGAAAGTGCTGTCAAGTCATAGTTGACTTATGTTGACCCCTGCTGGGGTTTTCAAGGCAAGAGATTAACAGAAGTGGTTTGCCATTGCCTACCTCTGCAACCCTGGACTTTCTTAGAGGTCTCCAGTTACTAACCAAGACCAACTCTGCTTAGCTTTCAGGATCTAATGAGACTGGGTTTGCCTGGGCTATTCAGGCAAGGGCAACTGGTGGAATAACATTTAGCAGTTTTGCATAAAGCACTTTCTTCTTGGGACAAAGATCTACTGTACGTTCCTCAAATGCAGGCTCCCGAGTAGAGCACTTCACATCTCTCTCTGTCTCAAGAAAAACATGAAAAAACAAAGGTAAATAAAAAACAACACCCACCCACCCCGAACACGATATTCCTCTTTTGCCTTCAAAATGCTAATAGAGCTAAGGAAGCTGTTTTCAAATCATGAAAATGGAATAGAATAAAATGGACCCCCCCCCCTTTATGACCCAGTCACAAATTGAGGCTGCACAAGTTTGCAATTTGTATTTTATGGCCCACAATGCCCTTACAAATTTTTAACCTAAATTTTAATCTAAATTTCCTAGATTTTGGAATGGCTCGTTAATTGAAGAGAGCTAACTCAGCTTATCAATTTGGTGGTCTAGAAATGCTGCTGAGGAATCAGGGCTTTTGGCTGGCTGCCCAAGACAATTTCTAGTTGCTAGTATACACCAGGTTCTCTGTTAATGCCTTAATTGTGGCTATTGGGAAAATACTGTTTTTTAAGGAATATTTAAGCATCAAATTGTTTTGGATGTACACAAAGTAAGACTTCAACCACTGTTTTAAAAAAAAGAACTGAAATACATTCCTTCTTTTATGCCCTTATCTGGGATGGGAGGGGGATCAGATGAGGAAATGTATTTTGCAGGATATCTTGTAACATAGTTTGTCAAATTCCTCTGAACTTACTGGCTTCTTAGCCATTGAGCAGCTATCCAGTGCTTTGGTTTATGGAATACTGGAGGGCATCCTCCATAGAAAGTGGAGACTGAAATGACCAGGGCATATTTTGCTCTTGTACTTCATACAAAATTTAGGATTATTTTTCTCTGACATGTCCATGTATATTATTACATCTGTTTAGTTTAATTCCTGCACCTTTCCTTAATGTATATTTCTTGTCTCCCTGTGGGACCTTTCTTCTAATACTTGTAGGAGATTCATAGGTCTCCTCCTGGCTCATACTTCCATCATAGCCAACCTCTTTATAAAAGTTTAACCTTCTTTCCCCCCAAAACATGGCTGCCTGTTTTACAATGCTATGGTATTTAGCAAGAGGGAAAAATATTGGGGTGGTGGTGGTATGGAAGAGAAGAGTAACTCTTCTAAAAATGTGTAATTTTAAAAATAGATTGTACCTGGGTTTTTTAAAAAACGTGGAATTAAGTCTTTACATCAGAGAGCAGCGTCGTATACTCCTACACTATAGAATCTTCTTCAATGGCAATATGTAAAAATGTATGTAAGAGTTTTAATCCTGTTCTCTAACCATTACTTTTTCTGCCTTTCCAGCAAGTAATATATTCACTTCCATTAAGTTTTATTAGTTCTTGCATATTCTATTTTCTCCCCTACATTACATTTTGTAATGTTTCCATACACACATTCAGGATTGATTCCTGGCGGTGCACCTCCTCATTAGGTAAGCAAAGGAGTTCAGGATGAGGGTCGGTAAATAGATTTTTATTTATTTATTTATTTCATATTTGTATTCTGCCCTCCCTGTAAGCAGGCTCAGGGCAGATAACAACCTTCAAATCATTTTAAAACATTCCATATTAAAACATTAAAACATATTAAAATAGCAGTATTCTTTTGCCTGGTGGCAATAATACAACTTCTTTTGCCTGGTAGCAACTAATAACCAACGATACAGCAATACAACTGGATATAGCAGCACAGCAACAGCAGCTGAAAAACAAACAGTGGTGGGCAACTTTCACAGGGAGGGGCGTTGATGTTGCATCCTCCGGCCAGTAGAGGCCCAACCTAAGCTATGAGCCTGGCGGAACAACTCTGTCTTATTCCAAGTTTTTTTACGCATAGAAGTCTAAATAAGTGTAGATTTTTCTATGCACTAAGGTTGATAATAGCTTTTATTTGGTATTTAAAAAATACTGATAGGGAGGGGGTCATTCTGCATTTATTAAGCCTGGTCCTATGGAACAACCTGACAGGTTTCCCAAGAGTCTCATTATCGTTGTCCCAGTTGTTGATGAAGTGAAGATCAGTATAAATATTATAGTTTGCATAACTGCTGTTTTTACATCCCGATAAAACAATGGGAAATTAGTTGTGGTAGATATGAACTCTTGTAAAGCTGTACTTGGGAGGCAAAAAATAGCTGTGGATTTTAAAACTTGCTCACAAATGAAAGAGTGATGTGCATTTTGAAATGAGTTTTAGTGCTTCCTTTGTTCTCTGTGGTGGGATCCAGTCTTTTTAGACCTTCTCTCTCAGTTTCTACTTTATTTTGAGTGTAGTTTGAGCTGCCTATGAGCATCTGAACTGTGCAGCAATATTCTATCATTCTGGTACTCCTGTTTGTGTATACCAAAATCTGTTCCTGTATAATCACTGGCTGAATCAAGAACTAAAATGTGACATGACAATATTGGATAAAGTGCTCAAAATACTGCCTTATTACTGAGGTTGCTTATATTGGCTTTGCTATACCGTCTACATATATAGCACACTTGTGTAACATGTCAAAGTATTCCCCCCGCCCCCGCACATGGGCCATTAATATGCCACTAATTATAGATAAAAATGTATGAACAAGAAGAATAGGAAAAACCCATGAGTAAGCAATTTATGTGAACTTGCCAAGGCTGCCATTGGATGAAATTTTCAAGGAGTTAGACTTGCATTCTTTGATCTGCAGATTTCTGCGGGACTTTGTAATGTGGTAAATATCTACCTGAGACATCGAATGTCACATGATAGAAGTACTAGTTTCCATTTGGTATTCACTAGTTCATAGTTTCCTAATGACGTTACCAGCACTGAACTTGCAATCTTTGACTGTCCTTTCCTTTGTAAATTGAGTTGTCATTGTGAATGACTTAAGTCAGAAATTGCTTTAAATGTTCTTGTACAGTTTGGTTGCTTTTTCCCTAGAGTGCAGTTCAGTGTGTTTTTCCAGAATGACAAAGCCATCCCTGAAGGTGGCATGATGGGAAACTACTTGAAGGAATAACATCACGAAGTTAACCTTTAATCATGCAACAAGCAACAGCCAAACAACCCGCTTTTAAATCCCATCAAAGTCTTTAAAAGGAGTCTTTCCTTTGGCCTAGTCAGAGTTCCTGAGGGTTCAGGGATTGCTTTGTCCTATCTTACCAAGCTAGTTGAACTCTATTTTATGCTCTGATCAATACTGTGGCCTTGGTAACAGCTTTACTGCCGCTGTAGAATCTGCTCCTTTCTGGTTTGTAACAGAAAATGATTTAGCTGGCTAAGGACAAGGTGTTCTGATAAATCAGACTGGAAGTATGGCAATACAAATTGAGAATCCTTGAGGTTAGGGAGGAGCTGAATGTGCTTGTACTTCTTGCAGGTGAGCTGCCTTCAACTAAACATCTGGTATCATTGTTTTCCTAACATTAGCAGTATATGTGGCAGTTTGACTCATGGATATCTGAACTAGAAAACAGCGTTCTGCTGTTAAAATTGGAGATAAGCTGAAATGCATGGCTCATGTCTTTAGGCATATTGGAGAAGAGCAAATCAGTGATAGTGCCCCTTTTCTCTTTTATTGAAAAATATCTTGTGTAACTTGAACCTGTGTGTTGCAGACGTTTTCACCTTCAGCTGTTCTTCTCACACTCAAAAGAATTCTGGTCAGAATTTTTCACATTCTTTTCTGGCCCCACAGGGTGAAGATTAATTTGAATTTAGGCAAGCTCCAAATAAGAGCATATTGCCAATTCTTATTAAAGTTGGATTGAGTGACTGTATACATAATAAAGCATGACCTTCTTTTCACTCAATCAAGCTAATTCTCTTGCGTTCTACTTCCTGCAGCTGTGTGGACTGAGGATTGCATTCTGTCATTCTTTTTGTTTTTTTAAAAATACCCTGTAACTTGTAAAGGAAAATCCAAATGTTTTATTTTGGAGCTTTAGGTTTCAGTTTTTTTTAAAAAAATAACAAATTTGTAGGAGAGCAGTTATCAGAATCCTCATTATTTATGCATAGAACTGATAGCCTTTAAATGACTCATTTCATGTAAGTAATGTTGATGGAATGATTTTGCTTATTGTCTTGTAGCTATGAAATTTGGACGCATATACAACTCAGATATTATTCTGCTGCTTTTTACCAATAATCAGATGGGTTGGTTTAGTTGGCACAAGCCACTGTTTCAATCTCTCCCTTACTCCTTGCTGAAGGCAATCAACTCATCTAGAGGCACTTGAAGTAGAAAGGAGCCACATAACATCTTCGCATTGTCACCAGTAGCTGTCGTCCCTTCCACTCTGCAGATTGAGTTAGTATGGAGGAAACAGACCTATTTACTCTTGCACAGTCTTCTGGCAAGGATAATAGCTGCTGTTGATAAAATGAAGCTTGAGTGCTGCTCTGCTCTTCAGGATTCATAGAAGGAACTGTTAAAACAATTCTCTCTCATATCCTTTGCCTGAGCCTCCCAACTCTTTTTGCCATCCTGTAATATCTGGACAAGAGAACCAATTGTTGTGTCTTGTGAGGCTTGGCTCAGGTGAACCTCCAGATTGACTTTTATGCTTCTAAAAGGGGAAGAATGGCATGATCCCCATGCCATTTTCCTGATCTGAAATGTCGCTACTCCCTAAAGTGGCATTATTTGCCACATCAAGAATGCTGCGCATGCACTGAATGCTCATTTATTTACTTCATTTATATCCCATCTTTCTCCCCAACGGGGACAAAAAGCAGCATATATCATTCTCTTTTCCTTCATTTTATTCTCACAACTATGCTGTTGCCCCATAGTGGTTAAGTGGTTGGAATGTGAATCAGCACTCTGCTGGTTCGAATCCTGCTACTGCCATGAGCTCAGCAGACAGCCTTGGATAAGCCACTCCTCTCAGGCCCAGCTCCCCAGCTGTATTGTGGGAATAATAACAACAGACTTTTGAGAGTAGGGCACTCATTTCTTACTGTTATTTTATTATTTATTGTCTGCCTTTCTCACTGAAATCCAAGGTGGATTACACAGTGCAAGTGAAATATTATTTATTATTTATTAATTTAATTTATAGCCTGCTCTCCCCTCAAGTGGGCTCAGAGTGGATTTACATCAGAAATTTAAAAACAATTTAAAACATTGGTAGCAACTGTAAAATACAGTGTTTAAACATAAACAAGGCAGCTCATTTTGCACCCTACATAGCACCTTGGGCCCACAGGGGTTTGAATGTGATAGCTGGTGGGAAGCCAGTGGAGTGACTGTAAAATTGGGAGTGGTATGTATACAACTGTCTAGCTCTTGAGAGTAAATGAGCTGCAGCATTCTGCACCAGCTGAAGTCTCCAAGTCAGCTTTGAGGGGGGACCTATGTGGAGGGTTTTACTGAAGTCTAGTCTCTTATGTTACTGTGGCATGAATCCAGGTGGCCAGATTGGTTGTGCCAAGGTAGGGAGCCATCTTCCAGGCTAGTCTGATTTGGGGGAAGGCCTTTTTTGCAACTGCATTTATTTGCTTGAATCTCTAGCAGTAATGTTGGGACAAGTATTAAGCCCTAGGCTCTTAAATGAGCCAGCCAAGCACAGTGTCATTCAAGATCTCTGCTTTTCCAACTGATATCACTTCCAGCTTGTCTGGGTTCAATTTCAATTTATTTGCTTTCATCCAGTTGACAACAGCTGTTTTAGTACCTCTACTGCATCACCAGGGGATTTGGATACCAAGATATAGAGCTGAGTATCATCTGCATATTGAGGGCCATTTTGGGCCAGAGAAACGGCACATGGGTAAAGCAGGAGCCCCTTCTCCTCTCTTACCATAGTCCCAACCCAAAACAGGCCCCTGCAGCATTTCTGAATCAAATTCCTATTGGCAACTTGCTGGTGTCCTGCTGCAAGTTCCCATGGTGTTCATGTGCTAGATATGATGTGTAGTTTTGCCATGAGAACAAGGTTTAAGAGATCTCTCTGGCCTCTTGAAGTTTGAAAAATACTATGAACTTCTAAAAATGGAGAATTTCTAGAAATTTTGAAATTGTAGAAGAATACCCTTTTAAAGAAAGAAATAGAATTTTAAAGAAAATTTGCTATAATTTATTAGATCTATATCCTGATCCATCCCATAGGTCATATATTTTTGATAATGCCAGCATCTCACAGGTTTCTTTCTCCAGTTGTAATCAGGGTCTGGAAAATCATAAATGCCTTCCAAGTTTTATTTTGAGTTTCATGGATTTCAAAAAACAAAAGGCACATGTGGACTGAGTAAGCTCAGTTTTTTTACATGTTAATTTGTTCCTTGAACATTTGTATTTACACACACATACATATACATACATGCAAATAATCATTAGCTTGAAACAGAATATAAGAGTTTGGGTCAGATGAAAAGGAAGAGAAGTCAGGGGCTGTTGTAGAAAGACCTTTGCAAAGGTATTGCTGTGTTGCTTTGTTACAGAAAACAAAGCAAGTCTTGTGGCATCTTATAAGACCAGCAACATTTATTTCACCATGAGCTTTCATGAGTCACAGTCCTCAGATGTGCAGAGGGAAGTCAAACTGGGAGTTCTACTTACAGAGAAGGAAGATAAGGAGTGGTTGAGAAAGAGGTTGGGTGTGAATGAGTCAAGTGTAAATTCTCTGTGTAGGTAACTAGAACAGGATTAGCAGTTACAAAGGAAGTTACAAGGTAGAAAGACCTTGCCACTGTGACCTACGAGTAATATATTGCTCTGATGATCTGAATACCTGAACACTATCTGTATGTTGTAATATTTGAAAGTAGCAGTAAACTAAAATTTACATTCCTCAAGTCCCTTTCTTTTTGATGTTATTTTCCTTATATATAAGTGCAAAATGGTTCACAATTGTTTTGGTATTCAGAGTGGAGAGAAAGAATATGCATTCAGTTTAAATCATATAGTGCAGAGGATTACATTTGCATTCAGGTGTGCATTTAGATACATACCCTCAACCACATTGTATCCAACTTGCCATTCATAACTTTTTTGCAGCTAGGCCTAAACCCAGTCTAAAATCTTACAGCTGTTTGTAAACATTAAAAATGACAAGACAGAAGTTGTTTAGGCATGCTGGTGAGTTCCTTGTCACCTCAATCCTACTACGCAGCAGCAATAAAATGGAGGAATAATGGTAGAAAAGCTCTTTTGTACATCTGTGTGTCTTAACTTTCTCAGCAAAAATTAGTCCTCAAATTCAGTGCAGTGTTGTTTGAAAACAGTTTTCCCAGCATCTTTCTGAAATGGTTGCTTGTTTAATAATCCAATCAGCGGTTGTTGCCTTGCTGCCATCAAAAATATTAGTCTTTGATTTAAGGGTTGCAACATTGTGAATTGTCTGCAACACTTTAAGAAATGCTGATTTGAGAAGTTTTAATAATGAAGAAATACATCATACAAGATTTTTCCACGTTAGGCCCGGGAGAAACAGCCTCCACTTCTCCCTTTTGGGCAATTATATTTCTATCATGGCTATAAGCATTCCTTAATGACAGCAGAGAGCTAGATAGGAGATGGGACATGTGATTCATACCCCTCAGCATTTGCTGAAGGAGGACATGTTGCCCGTGTGAAAACCTAGTTGTTTTTATTGACTTTTAAAAAAAATTACTATCCAGTACCAGGCTAAATTCAAGGTACTGGCCATCATATGCAAAGCCCTTCATAGCCTTGACCCCTCATACCTGCAATTCTGCCTCTCCCTCATGCTCCATCTTCACTCATCTGGGCAGGGCATTCCAGAGGTGCCACCCTGTACATGGGAAAAATCAACAACTGCTTATACACATGCATTCTCCATTGTTACCCACACCTTATGGAATGGCTACCTGATGAAGTCAGGAAGGCTCCCCCTCTCCTGGCTTTGCCCAAACTGTGGAAAACTTAATCATACAGGAGGGCTTTTTACACAGATAATGGGGGTCTCCTGTAATAAAATGATTCAGAAAGATGCTTTGGTAAAGGGACAGGGACTTTTGACTATATTACTGTATACTGTTGCTCTAAGTATACAGTAATTTCCGTATCATTTTTGCATCATTTAACGTCTTACGTTAATACTTATGCTTTGTTTCAGCTTGGTTTCAAATTTCTGCTTAGTTTCAGATTTCTGCAATCCAGATCCCATTGCATTGCTTATTGGATGTCTCATGCTGTTGATTGCATTGATTTACACTTTGGAATCTGCCTTGACTCTCAGTACCAAACTAGAAGAGACGCTTGACAAGTGGAGAACACGCATCAGTTTCCCCCTTCTCCCTGGCAGAGGTTCTTTCTCTAGGCGTCTCATCTAGTCTGCTTGGCCCCTTCTTGCTGCTGCTAGTGTGCTCGGCTCCCGAGTGCATTTAGGAGAGCAAGGGGAGTGTGCTACATTTCCTGTGGAAACTTGCAGGACACTGATGCATGTCGTCCACATGTCAGGCATCTCTGCTAGTTTGGCTCAGAGTGCGAAAGGTAGATTGAAACCAGCTTGTCAGTATCCTGTCCTAATACAACAGCAATTTAACTGTATTGAACGAAGACTAAATGAAGCACCAGAATTCGCTGCTCCCATGGCAACTTACTACTTTACCATCTGGTAACTCTCCTGGTAACCATACACAGAGCACAAATCACCAGGCAGCAGCACCATAACTGCATTGCTACCAATATACCTTATTCCCTCCCTTCAGTCTTGGTCGGTCAAGGTTATAAGGATAGGGAAGAGCAGTCTTCATTTCAGATGCCCTTATATCTGGTATTGTTGTCCTTTGGAGTAGAAGTTCTGCAAGAGGAAGTAGCAGATTTAAGTCCTGCTTGTGAGGCTGATGCCATTCTCCCCTTTCCCAATAACACTTGTCCACAGTTGATGCACATGGATCATTATCACATTAAAATATAAATAGTTTTGCAATATATGTCCTTCAGGGACATAAGAGGGACCAGTCATGATTTGGTGGTGGGGGTGGGGAGCTGTGAGAGCAAGGTTTTGTCAAAACAAGCTCTGGGTGGTTTAGCTTTTGTTTTCAAGTGAACCAAAATCAGAGGCATGTGCAGTGTTGCATCAGCACAAATTGGTTAATGTTCCATTCTAACCCTCTGATTTGGTGGTTAGTGGAGAACAGTATGGTCCTACAAGTTTCACTTGTGTGCTGTTTATTTTTTTACTTTGCAACTGTGTTCTCATAGGAATAATTGACAATAAGTAGAAAGAGGCTTCCATTCCACTTGTGTTTGCTACCTTCACGCGTTACTTCTCTGCTGGACTTGGTACTCTTATAAGATTTTATAATAGTAGTATTGCAGGGATATCATTGTTCCTGGTGTATACATTGATTCTTTTATCTTACCATGTTTTGTCAGACTGGTTTTGTGGCTTTTTGAAATGCTTAAAGTAGTATATGAGAAGAGCCAAAGCAATCACCAGTGGGCAGTACAATTATAATAGATATATCAGAGGCACTGATTAGATAGTGCCTGTGACATTACTTAACATATGCAAATCCACTGTTATCATGTAGCTCTAAAAGAATGAGTACAAGGATACCTGTTCCCAAGACAGCAAAACTCTATTTTAAGAATGTTTTATTCATCTTAAAATCCATTTTTCTTATTTTTTCTCTTCCTTCAGGACATTACTTCCTTTTAAAACTTCTTTTTAAAAGTTTTCATTAGCAAGTTTTTTTAAAACTGGAAGCTGCTCATTCTGTCCATTGATGCAGAGAAGTTAGCCGTGTTAGTCTGTGGTAGCAAAATCAAAAAGAGTCCAGTAGCACCTTTAAGACTAACCAATTTTATTTTAGCATAAGCTTTCGAGAATCAAGTTCTCTTCGTCAGATGCCTGATACAGATGCCTCTGTATCAGGCATCTGACGAAGAGAACTTGATTCTCGAAAGCTTATGCTAAAATAAAATTGGTTAGTCTTAAAGGTGCTACTGGACTCTTTTTGATTCTGTCCATTGAGTTACACAGCTTTGTAGACTAGTATGGGATGGTGCAAGCAGCTACAGTTATGAATTAGGGGAAGACATTTTCTTCTTACAGCTAGACCCCTCCACAACTGCCCTGTCCCAACTTACCACAATTATCTCATTAGTATGAGACATAGTATGCTACAGCTGATGAGTAAGGGACAGGGCCATAGTAACAGTAAGGATAGTCCCACCCTTTGTTCTATCAAAATTATCATTGATATGTAGGATATGCATGTATCCTTAAAGGAAATATTATCAAACTAATCTGACAATTGCCTTTATTTTGAATTTAGGGACTAAAAGTCTTCAGTTGTTGTCTGATTTGTGGGAATTTAGTACACTTGAATGGGTGATACATAACAGAACTGATGATTATCTATATTTTATTAAACTCAACTTGTTTCCAAAAATAAGTGAATTAAAACAATTGCCTTTCAAGAGACTCTGAACTTACAAACGCTACAGGAATTGGCTGGTTACAAGAAAATACGTCTAACTCTAGGAGGAAGTCATGCTGGGAAAATGATCGTTTCTGTTAGTGGTGGTCATAGGGATTCAGATTAAATTGTCTTGGCCTTTTAGTTGGTAGTGGTGTTAAGTACCCCTATATACTATCTATGTTTCATGTTGTCTAATGTCAGTCCTAGAATTGATTATGTTCTATTTGCGCTGCTGTAGCACAATGGTTAAGTGGTTCGGCTGTGAATCAGCACTGTACTGGTTCAAATCCCACTACTGCCATGAGCTCAGTAGGTGGTCTTGGGTAGGCCACTCCTCTGAGCCCCAGCTCCCCAGCTGTATTGTGGGGATATTAATAACATTAACTTGTTCACCACTCTGGGTGAGGCACTTAATCTGTCTAGAAGAGTGGTATATAAGCACAGTTGTTATTATTATTATTTCAACAATTAGGCTGAGTTAGGCTGAGACAGAGTGACAACCGGAGAGCTTCACAGCAGAGTCAGAATTTAAATCTGGGTCTGCAGGTTCAAATCAAGCAGTTGATTTTCCAAGTTTAAGGCACTGTCTAGTTTCAGAATCAATTTTTATTGTGCTATACTTCGTTTGTGACTGTATAAGATAGTTGCAGAATTCTCTGAACTCTTTTCATAAACATTCCCTAAATAACTTTGAATTTGCCAGTTGCATTGCTACCATTTCTCATCTAAAAACTTAACATTAAGAATTTTTGGAAGTCAAATGCAGTAGTTCTCAGGTCAACCAAATGAAGTGATTGCTTGCTGGATAACTTTTTGACTGTAGCTTCTGAATCTGAACATTATACTCTCCCCTCCATTTATTTTGAGGGGGAAATGAAATTTTTAACAAAATTATTTCATAGGTTTAGAAACTGCCCCTTTTTATTTGGGTAACCAAAGTAGTATGCATGTAACTTTAGATCTGAAATGTTTCTCATATATTGCAGTGTGTAGTATATTTATTTTATTTATTTATTTAATTTAAAGTTCGCCTTTCTCACTGAGACTCAAGGCGGATTACATAATGTGAGATTAGTACAATCAGCATCAAAGACATGTTGTAGATCATTGGCAAATATCATATAAATCTCCTTACATCAGCATTTACTTGTTTCCTAGATATTCCTGAGGGAACTGCCCATTCCATTTATGGAAGCCTTGTGTTAGAAAAAATACAAAGCAATGAATGACAATAACAAGTCATACTTGGCCATGTTGCAGTATTTAATTTCTGTGGAAGCAATATGAAAATTACTAACCTCTCAGTACAAATGAACTCCTTTTAGGAACAGGTCTGACTTCCAGATTGCACACTGGGCAATAACAGAAAGTACCTATCCTGCTTAGTAATTCAGGGCTGCACTTAGGTTGGCTGTTGTGCCTGATGTTTCTCAGAGAAATGGCAGAAGGCCTTTGCTATGGTCAGTTCTTGGTGCTGATGCAGGCTCCATACTGAAGAGATGAGGCTAAAAGACAAAGACTGTCCTTTGTTGTCATTTGGACAGCCTGGCCATTTAACTTATAGGGAAATTTCCTGGTGGGCCACTGCCCAAGAGGACTTCTCATGGCCAGGAAGAAACCTAACCAAGCTCTAACCACTCTGCCAGAGCCTTGGGGGCCACCTGACCCAGATCATTCGAAAATGATAGCTAGTGTCAGTTCACCAGTTGTCTTTTCCCACACTGCTGCCTATTTCCAGGAGAGAGCAATTGGTCAGCTGCTATCTGCTGTTTGCATCGCTGAGCTGAATGACTCTTGCAGAACTGACACGTAGCATCACAGAGGGCATTCATCTTGGCTTGCTTCAGAGCAACTTTCCCTTCCTAGTTTGCTCCTGGCTTTAAAACTTTTCAACATTTCAGGCAGATGCTGTTGGGATTGTCAGGTCTTGCCAGGCACTTCCTCAAACACTTCATTGCATCACTTCGGTCTATCAAGAAGCTGTAACAATGGAAATTGCCTGGAATGCCTAAAGGTAGTAAAGCAGGATCAATTATAGGTCAGTGTCTCCACACACACACACCCCTCCAGTAGGAAGGAGAGGCCTTTAGCAGTTTTGGCACACATCACCTGGGAAGAAGGGAGGGGGAGGAAAGAGCTCAGCTCAGTCTCTGTGTTAAGTCCAAGGTCAGGTTCTCAGGCTTTGGCAGGGACTTGTAACCAAAACACCTTGCCTGGAAGACAAGCAGTTAGTAATAAAGCAACAGGCCTCTGGTTCCTCTCTACACGGACTCAGAGGCACTCTAGCACACCACTACATCACAATACACCGGAAGCATGGCAGATATGCTGAAGGCACATCTGATAGGGATGCTCTTACATACCACCATGTACCATAAACCTCCCTTCATAGGTCTGGGGGCTTCCCAGGCAGTAACGGGTCGTCACAACACACCACCTGTCTAACCTCCAATTTCCAGGCAGAGAACCCTGACCCAAATCCATATAGGGTCCCCTCTCCCCTTCAAGAGGCTCTACCAGATAGACGGACAGTTCTCTATATTTACTTCCCCTCACCCTGCTACTGCCCAGGATTGTTGAGGAAAGGGAACTTAGAGTTAACTTTCCCTTATATATTATGCCACCATATACTTAAATTTGGCCCATTCGTCGTGACCAGATTGTTTCAGCTTCATACGTTTGTTTTATTTCCCTGCACTGCTTGTGCTGTGGTGGTGGTGATTGCTGCCAAACAACTTTTAAAAAAATCTGCACAGCCAATCAGAAGTCCTGTGAGACAAAAGCCCACTAGGCCCCACCACATTCTAAAAGCACTTGATGGACACAGTGTTGGAGTATAGATCTTTAGTACAATTCTGTTTCCCCTTTAAAGGCATTCCCATCAGATGTCTGAAAGTCAAAATCAGCCCAACATTCTTTGCAAGCTTCAGAGACAAACATAAGTTGGGCTGAAGTGGGAAGGTGCAAATTTGATCTTGCATTTGCTGAATTTATTTAAAATCATATCTACATTTTACATAAATTGGAACAATCCTAATTCCATTCCATAATCATGTGGCTTTTTCAGACTATATAGGATAAAAAAATAAGATTACAAAAATGGGTTGTAACTTTCTGACACAGACCTCAAACACAAGTTAACAAGTTTTTAGTTTTTTACATCACCTTTCTGCCACATTTTTGGGTTACTTATGTGAACGTTTCAGAATCAGAATAATTAACTCCTGATTTTATATGGATAAAAACTTAAATTCACTCCTACTTATAAAGTATTTTTTCCCTCAAGGGTATTTTTAAGGTAAGCTTTTCCCTTCATTAAAGCCACTGCTGTTTTATTCTCCCAATTCATAAGACTTAATTGTCTTGCTTTTTCAGCAAATAGTTGCAATTTGCTGCTTTTTATAGATGTTTATTCTCCTTCAGGATCTAGTTTATTCTAGTCTCATTCTAAGCAAAGGGGTTGGTCTCTCCAATTTATTTGATAAAAACCATATGTGCAGGACAAATAAGTCAAAGAAGCTACATGCAGAGTTCAGATGTTGTTACATTTGTTCTATCAAAAGCAATTTAATGAGCTGAAATGAGTTCAGTAATCTCAGGTATGAAGAAAATCAGTTCTATGTTGTGTAGTGATTTACATCCCACACAGTTTTCATCAGTTCTCTGTTTCTGAAAGAATTTGAAGGCCTGCTTGGATGTTATATTTTTTCTCTCACTTCCATGCTCTTATCTCCAGGAACAGGTAGGTAGGTAGGTAGGAGACCTTGAACTTACTCCCCCTTCCCCGGTTCTCCATCCATAACTTATACTGGGTTTTGAATTACTGTGTGTATGGCCCTGTGGTGACAGCCAGGGTAGTAAAAAGCTGCTAGCAGACTCATTAGCATTCCTCAGTGAGGAGGAGAGACTGTTTCATATTGATGAGGACTGTAATGTGAACTCCACCAAGTGGAAGGGGTTGTGGGGGGAATGTTATTTATGATGAGTCCATATTGCTGTTCTTTGTATCTTGCTTTTAGTTTGTATGTATGAATTTGATGGACACTGTGCTCAGGAAGTTGTGCACATCTGGGGATGGAGTTGAATCTCTGTCTTCTGTAAAGGGCAGGGAAACTAATGGTAGGAACTGGCCAGTTCAATAAGGGAAGGAGTTTAGACAATTACATGCTATTCCCCTTTGGGGGCCCTTTTTTTTTACAAACATTACTACTTTGATTACCATATCAACATCACGTCTTCAGGACTGGTGCTGAATGCTAGGTCCATCCATAATGAAGTAACTGCTGCATAAATCAGTTCCTGTTTGTGGGGGGTTGGTTCTGTTTGCATCACTAAAACCTAACGATGAGATGAGCAGAGTGAACTTATCCCACTTATGTCCAGCTTGGTTCTCAGTGACCCAGGTTCAGTGATCAGAAGGAAGAATTCCTGTGATCGTCGTCGTCCTTCTGTGCAGCCCCACATTGGGACTGCGCAGGCGCAGGCCAGCCGCGGAGAAGATTCTTTTAGCTTCTAGAAATGTGACGGGGACGTTCGGGCCCACCGCGCATGCGCGCCGGTGTTCCCGCCAATTTCGAAGTACAAGTACCCGAACGTCCCCGGCATTCCCTCAGTTCCTTTTTCGCCGCCGTTCGAAAAGGTTCTTCAGCTGTCGCTTGTGTCTTCCGACTTTCTTCTAGCTGTGAGTTGCCGTTTCCTTCTGACTGGGAAACGCCTCCACTATGTCCCATTCCGCTTTATTTAAAAAATGCCAACAGTGTGGCACTAAAATGACCCACTCTGATGGTCATGACCTCTGCCTCATCTGTTTGGGCGAGGGGCACGTCGTGGAGCGCTGTAAGTTTTGCATGGCCTTCACTCCGAAAGCGCGGAACGACCGCAAGGCCAGGCTCCGGGCCTTTCTTTGGGACGCCAACCTTCTACCGCCCAAAGCCTCTGGGTCGTCCGGGAGCAAGCCCAGCTCTGTCGCCCCCTCGCCGGCTCCTCATCACTCGTCGGAACCGCTCATCTCGGCTCCGACGGAGGCGTCCGCTCCGGACGGTTCGATCGCCTCCGGTTCCGTGAGTGCTCCGTCCAGTCGAAAGGCGAAGAAACGTGCTTCTTCGAAGCCTTCTTCGAAGCCTGTGGCCACCGAGGCTTCTTCGGAGCCCCCGCCGAAGAAGGCAAAGGCCAAGTCAAAGACCAAGCGCCGTGCTCTGTCGCCGGCCCCGGCCTCGTTGGCTGGTTCCTCTCCTGGACCGGCCCCTCCTCCTGAGGACGTCCGGAGTCTCCTCCATACCCCGTCGCCTCCTCACACACCTCCTCCGGTGATTCCCGACGACTGCGAGTCGATCCGTGGATTTTCGGACGCGTTCCAGGAGTTTGAGCGCTCTCTGCCGTGTGCTCCGGTTCCGGCGGAGGTCTCCGTTCCATCGCAGCCAGTCTTCTCGGTTCCAGCGCCGTTTCACCGGTCCGTTCCGTTGCCTGCTGCTCTGCCTCCTTGGCAGCCTGTCCCGGGCCTAGGGAACGTGGCCTCCTGGCAGGATTTTGTGGCTTGGATTCAGCAGTCCGCTCCCTTTCTGCCTGGTCCTTCGGTGCCCCTGGCCACGGTTCCGGCGCCCTCAACTCTGCCTCCAGCTCCGCCTGCCACTCAGCCGCGTCGCCATCTTTCGGCACCCCAGCCTTCTACCTCGGTTCCGGCTGACCGCCCGTCGGTTCCGACGCAGACCCCAGCAGCTTTCTCCGACTCCGAGGATGATGAGGGCTTGGCGTCTCCGTCTGAGTACTCGTCGGACGCGGCCTCTGACCCTTCCCCTGATGATGCTGTGGGGGAGCTCCGCTCATCGTCCCCTAATGACGATTACAGGGTGTTTGCAGAGCAGATGGTCCGAATGGCCGCAGCACTGGAGCTCGACGTCGCCTCCACGACCTCCAAACCCAAGAGTAAGCTGTTGGAGCCGTTGTATTCGGGCTCTCCTGCCTCGGTGGCGTTTCCTCCTGTCGAGGATCTCGTCGACAATGCCCTGGCACTCTGGCAGACCCCTGCTTCTGTACCGCCTACGGCCAAGAAGGTTGAGAAATATTATCGCCTCAAACAGGAAGATTGCCCTTACCTCTTTGCCCATCCGAAGCCCTCTTCCATCGTGGCCGAGGAGGGTCAGGCTCGGTTCCGACGGGGCTCCTCTTCGGCTCCATCGGATCGGGAGGGGAGAAAGCTGGATGGAATTGGTCGGAAGGTGTATTCTTCGGCTTCCCTGGGGTTCCGGATCGCCCATTTCCAAGTAATAATGGGCTCTTACAATCTTTTCTTGTGGAAGCGTCTGTCGTCCTACCTCTCTGACCTCCCCGACGATCGCCGTCACTTGGTCAAGGCTCTCCAGGCTGAGGCTTTCCGTTTGTCGAAGCAACAGATGACGGCTGGCAAGGACACTGCCGACTCCGCGGCGCGTGCGATGGCATCCTCAGTGCTCTTGCATCGGCACGCCTGGCTTCGATCTACTGCCCTGCCCCCCGAGAAGAAGGCCAAGGTCGAGGATTTTCCGTTTGAAGGTCCTCAGCTCTTCTCAGAGAAAACGGATGAGTCCCTTTCTCTTATGAAGAAGAACCAGCAGACGGCCAAGTCGCTCGGGGTTGCGCCTTCGGTTCCGCAGACGGGTCCGAGATATCGGTACGGCAGGTTCCGGTCCTGTCAGTCCCCCTACCAGCAGTTCCACCAGCGCCAAGGACGGTTCCCCTCCGGTCAATCCTATGGCCACCGTTCCTACTCTGGCCAGCAGCGCCACTCTTCGAGACGCTCCGGCCGGTCCAAGGGACGACAGCAGCCTCCTTCGCCCAAGCCCTCGACTTCAGCGCAGAAGCCCACGGTCTTCTGACTAGACCAGGACGCTTCCCAGTTGGTCTCCAAGGACGCTGTTAATGTCCTGTTCTTGGACAGGCTACGGCCTTTCTTGCCCCGTTGGCGACTCATTACTACGGATACCTGGGTCCTCTCTGTTGTGGCCCGTGGTTATAAGTTGTCGTTTACCACTGCACCCCCTCTTTCGCACCCACCCCGTTGTGCTTCTTGTTGTAATGTTGTGTTACAAAATAATGTTTTGGAGTTGGTTGCCAAAGGTGCTGTCCGGGTGGTCAATGTCTCTACTTCCCCTTGGGGGTTTTACTCAAGATACTTTCTTGTGGATAAGAAAGATGGGGGGTCTCGTCCCATTTTGGACCTTCGGGCCCTTAATACCTACTTGAAGGTGGAGAAGTTTAGGATGCTTACCCTGTCGCGGGTGTTGGAACTCTTAGAGTCAGGCGTCTGGATGGCCATTTTGGATCTCAAAGACGCCTACTTCCACATTTCCATCTTTGAGGGCCACAGGAAATATCTCCGTTTTACCTGTGGAGGCGCTGTCTATGAGTACACGGCCTTGCCCTTTGGCCTGGCCTCGGCGCCCAGGGTGTTCACTAAATGTATGGCCACCGTGGTGGCACATCTACGGTCTAGTGGCTGTTTTGTTTATCCCTATTTGGATGATTGGCTCCTGGTGGGTCCCTCCTCTGACTCCCTCCGGGCCTCTATCGCCCTCACCTTGTCCGTCCTAGACGGTCTGGGGCTAGTGGTCAATTTGGGGAAGTCGGTCCTGTCCCCTGGTACGAGCATTAGATTCATTGGGGTCCACTTTGACTCTCTGCTGGGCCGGGCTTATCTACCCCCGGACCGCTTGAGCAGGCTGTCCTCCCTGGCCCGCCACTTCGTGCATAACCGGTTCCAAACTGCCCTCCTGATTCAAACGTTGTTAGGCCTTATGGCCTCCTCCACAGGGGTGGTGTGTTTTGCACGCCTGCGCATGAGGCCTCTACAAAATTGGTTTGTTCGGGTTTTCAACCCCCTCACTATGAGTCAACACCGTGGGTTTTCCGTCCCGAGGGTGATACAGCGGACATTGGTGTGGTGGACTGACCCTGAGAATTTGTCCAAGGGTTGTCCTTTTGGTCCCTTCCTGCCGGAGGTCACCGTCTTTACGGACGCTTCCAATCTAGGCTGGGGAGGGCGTTGTGGGCACCTGTCTGCTCAAGGTGTTTGGTCCTCCCTTGAAATGAGCATGCACATTAACCTGTTAGAGCTTAGAGCGATCTGTTACTCCCTTGCTTCTTTTGCAGATGTCATTCGGAACAAGCGGGTGCAGGTCCTATCGGACAATACCACGGCCTGTTACTATCTCAACAAGCAGGGAGGAACGGTCTCGCTCAAGCTCTGCAAGGAGGCGACTACACTCTGGACTTGGGCCATTGCCAACAACGTCCTGCCCAGGGCCATTCATATTGCGGGGGAGAACAACACAGCAGCAGACACGCTGAGCAGGGTGTTTTTGCCCCAGCACGAGTGGTCCCTCAACACGGTTTATCTCCACAAGGTTTTCCGCACATGGGGCACGCCTTTGGTCGACCTCTTTGCCACAGCCCACAACAGACAAGCCCCGCTGTTTTGCTCCCGGGCCGGGATTGGCCATCGTTCACTGGGGGATGCCTTCCAGATACCCTGGTCTCCCGGGCTCTTTTATGCCTTCCCGCCCTTCCCGCTCCTTCACAAGGTCCTCTCCAGGATCAGGGCCTTCCGAACCCATTGTATCCTGATTGCCCCTCGGTGGCCTCGCCAGGATTGGTTCCCCCTTTTACTTTCCCTGTCACAGGGGCGGTGTCTCCCGCTGCCACACGCCCCAGACCTGCTACTCAGGGACGGAGTGTGGCATCACGATGTGGCAGTGCTAAATCTGACTGCCTGGCTCCTCTGCGCCCCAGACTAGGCCTCTCTACTAGGGTGCTTAATGTGATTCTGAATGCCAGGAAGCCGTCTACCAGGTTGTCCTACCAGAGGAAGTGGTCACGTTTCTCTAGGTGGTTAGCCCCCAAAGGGGTTTCCCCTTTCACTTGCCCGCTGCCTGTCATTCTGGAGTACCTCCTGGACCTGTGCTCCCAGGGCCTGGCGTTCTCCAGTGTTAAGGTGCACATGGCTGCTATCTCTGCCTTCCATGAGCAGATTGATGGGAGGACTGTGTTTGCACATTGGCTGTCCAAACAGTTCCTGAAGGGCCTACTAAAGTCCTTTCCTCCTAGGGCCCATCCTATTCCTCAGTGGAGCCTGACCCTGGTGCTCTCCCGTCTGATGCTCTCCCCTTTTGAGCCCCTGTCTACCTGTCCCTTGCCTCTGCTCACACAGAAGGTGGCCTTTTTGGTTGCAGTCACTTCCTCCAGGCGGGTTGGGGAGTTGTCTGCTCTGAGGTGTGACCCCCCCTTCCTGCAATTTTTCCCCGGTACGGTCATGCTCCACACTAGTATGCAGTTCCTGCCCAAGGTGGTTTCAAAATTTCACCTGCGTCAAAAGGTGGTCCTTCCTTCCTTTTTTCCTACACCCTCTTCCCCAGAGGAACGTACTCTACACACATTGGATGTGAAACGTGCTTTATTCTTTTATTTACATCGCACCAAGTGTTTCAGGAAGTCTCCTGCCTTGTTTTTATGTTACTCTGGCCCTCGCAAGGGCTCGCCAGCTTCTGCCCAGTCCATTTCTCGCTGGATTGTGTCTGCAATTAAACTTTGTTATCAGCAAGCTGGAGTTGGGTGCCCGTTGTCGATTACTGCTCATTCTACTCGAGCACAAGCTGCCTCTGCTGCCTTCCTGCGAGGAGTGCCACTCCAAGACGTCTGCCAAGCTGCAACGTGGTCTACCACTGACACTTTCATTAAACATTATTCCATAGACGTGAATGCACGCCGTGAATCCGCTGTTGGCACGGCTGTTCTGCACTCTCTGTTCACATAGACACTCACACCCGCCCCCATTGGTGAGATGCTAGCTATTCTCCCAATGTGGGGCTGCACAGAAGGACGACGACGATAAACAGGGTTTCTCACCTGTAACTGTTGATCGTCGAGTCTCTTCTGTGCAGACACACATTCCCTCCCACCTGCCCCGCTGTGAGTGCTTGGTTTCTCCATTGTTTCTCAGGCGGCTCAGGTGAACTGAGGGAATGCCGGGGACGTTCGGGTACTTGTACTTCGAAATTGGCGGGAACACCGGCGCGCATGCGCGGTGGGCCCGAACGTCCCCGTCACATTTCTAGAAGCTAAAAGAATCTTCTCCGCGGCTGGCCTGCGCCTGCGCAGTCCCAATGTGTGTCTGCACAGAAGAGACTCGACGATCAACAGTTACAGGTGAGAAACCCTGTTTTTCCATCAGAATTCCATCCTTCTCTTTTTGTCATTGTCCCACTTGGAGTGTACATACCTAGTGTTTGGAACAGACTAGGGATTCTGCCAGCATAGTGCCAACCTCTCTACCTAACATACTTTTTAGCTGAACCATTGAGGATGGTATTGGATTTGCTATTTGGACGTACAGGGTTATTTTGCTGGGAAGACTTCATCTGTCCTGGCACATGCACTCTCATCCACTGTGGCTTGGGATTTCATCGCTGCTACAACTATGGGTCTGTGCACTAGATTCTAAACTTAAAGCATCTGATTTGATCAGGACGATAGTAGTCTGGTGTTGAGGGAACTGTCATGGAAATCACCTGGCAAAACCTAGGCTACATTTATGTATGTATGTTATTTATAGTTTGCCTTTTTCATTGAGACTAAAGGTGGATTAAACAGTGAAAGTCAATGTATTCAATGGCTGGGACATTCAATAAACAGTACAATAGGGTATGAATAAACAACACAATAGGGTATGGGTTGCAAAAATTTGAAAACCAGCAGAAATCTGATGCAGAGCTGAAACAATCCTAAACATAAGCAATTTAACATAACATGTTAATGAGGAAACTATACCGTAGAAGCATACTCGCAGCAACAGGGTATGGAGTAGTATAGTCTACAGTTCCTATCCCTTTACTAAAGCATCCGTTTACTGAACCATTTCCTTATAACACAGTCCACTTACCTGTATAAAAGCCCTCCTAGATGGTTCAGTTTTGCATAGTTTGTGGAAAGACAAGAGAGTGGAAGCATTCCTGACCTCTTCAGACAGGCCATTCCATAAAGTTGATAATTGGTCATTTGCAGAACACTCTGTTCAGATGAGTGAAGCTGCCATGGTAGAACACAGGAAGAGAAGCAGACCTATAGATATGAGGGGCCATGACAATGAACGGCTTTGTATGCAGTAACCAAAACCCAGGAGGGCTGTAACTTGATTGTTCTAAATGCAGCTTAGCTTTCAGGGCAAATTTCAATGAGCATAAACCTTAAATTAAAGATGTTGGTTCCAACAGTTGTCAGAAGAATGCTCAGGAAGCTTCTTACACTGAATCTATTGATCTATCAAAGATAATATTGTTTTCTTTGGCAGAGGTCTTCCCCATCACTTACTATCTGATTCTTTTAACTGAAGATGCCAGGGAGTGAATCTGGGACCTTCTGCATGCAGAGCACATATCTTCCACTGAGGGAACCACTGTCATTACATATGCTGTTCATATGCTTATTAAATGGCAAAGATTGATCTCCCTTCTAAAATAGAATGTGCCCCATAGTTTGATATAGTCCCCAGTTAGAATCACTATAGCAAAATGTGGCGTTCTGTTTGTAGCATTTTGCCGTGCATTAATGATTTGTTCATTTTCTAGAAAGAGACCTAAATAGTGGTTAAGTATTTAATGTCAGTATAAATAGCCTCAGGAATAGGCCTGTAGAACACTGAGAACCTGAGATTTAATCCAGTAAAAGGTATGCTATTTTCTTTGGAACAGTATAACCTTGGAGACAATAAGGTTTAGTTTGGGTTTCTGGTTTTGTATAGTTAGATTTTTGGCTTAAATCGGTAATGTTTGTGGAGTGCATTGTTTTGGAAACTTGGGATGCACATGGCATCTTATTATAATTTCATGAAGCCTTGTTTTTAAGAACCATATTCATATATGAAGTATTGGAAATGGGATTTCTGTCCTTCAACTGAATCACATTAGAGGCCCTTTAAACACATGATAAATGTATATTCAGATGCAAAAAGAGATCCACTTCAGTAATTTTAGTAGATACTAATTGAAATCTGGAATGGTACGTTTGATAATTTGGTTTAACTCTGAAACCTTGTTGCTTTTGAGATTGATTAAATGTCTAGGCAAGAACTAAAAAATATTTTCCATACTTTGTATTGGAGTACTGAGATAAAAAATATTTTCTTTCCTTCTAAACATTGTGTTCCACCCAGTTGAGAAAACTACTTCCAGCAGTGAAACAAGGTTGCGTTCCAATAAAAAGATGACATTATAAAGATTTTTTTTGGCTTTGGAAATATAGAGTGTCGCTCTGCAGTGAAAAAGAAGCTGTTTTCTGGGTGAATCCAAATTACCGGGCCCTGAATGTGGCAAGCTGGCTCTGCTGTTCCAAAAACAAGGGCATGGAGGTCTGCATCCCACAGAGCTGTGTGCAGGACATGCTCTGCAGCAGTCTGTATTGGCGTCTGAGAGATTTTAGAAGGGCTTTTCCCTCCAATGCTAGTTCGAGATTCTAGCCCATGAACAAGGAGGATATGGTATTATGTGGAGGTCAATGCTGAGGTTGCAGATGCATCCTGTCTTGATTCTAGGATAGTATTCCAGCCCTCTATCAAACACCTTTTTGATTGCTCACTAAGTTTGCAATTGATTTAATGCTGGAGTAATTCATTTCATTAGTAAGCCGCTTGCAATGTTTGATAATATTTTTAGACAGAACAGATTTCACTAAGCTGCAGAGTTCAGATGAGCTCCTTTAAAGCTGGTGCAGGGATTATGATGGTAAATTCAGCAGTTGATTTCATTAGCAAGCAGTTTCCTAGATCCAAATTGTCCTTTTTAGAGCTTAAATGCCAGATTCACATACAACTTGCTTTGTTCCTCCTTGTATTCTGGGTAAATGCTGGTGGATGAAATGGAGCACTGGTCAGTTTGCGGCATAAAAATCTTATCACTAGATAAAAAAGGTGTTTCTTGGGGGAAATGGGAATCTTCTGCTAATCTGGACTTCTGAGAAAAGGTATGCTTAAGGTTCATTATATAAGAACATAATGCAGAAATATACAAAATACACAAATTGTGTTGATTTGTGGCCATCAACTTCTATTTTAATGCCAGTATGATAGATTGTAGCTTGGATTACTGATCTCTTACTGTATATGTTACAATGTGTGCTATGCAGGTTTGTCATGTGGTAGTCATCCTGGATTTTTAAATTTCTTGTCTGATTATAAAGTTACAGTGATTGCCTGGTTTCTGCTTTTATAAATTTGTTTTATCATGGTTGAGACAAATTTGAATGGTTGGACAATCTATGCATGCCTTGTAGGGCTTCTACATACACTAAGTCTTTGTTCCTTCATGTCAACTTCATGTCAACAATTGAATAGTTTTACCTTGCCCCCCATTTTATACTTCCTCTTTGTGCATTCTCAGTGCTCAGAGCTTCTTTGCTTTGGTTCAGAGGACACATCTATGCTATTCCAAACTGTACAAACATTTCTGTAGCTGAAGGTTTCCTCTTATCCTCCAGTTGAAAACTTGATTTGGAGCAAATGTTGACATTCCCCTATACTTAAAATCAGCAATAACCCATAAAATCTGCACCAGTCATTATTAGTAATTTATTATCAACTTTTAGGTTGTCTCAAGTAGTTATTGTCTGTCTCAGCTGAAATGATGTAAGTGAACTAGGTCTCTTTAACAAGTCCAGTAAGTAACTGCAGTATATTATTTCAATATGAAGGCAAAGTAATCCAGTTGAGCAGCCAAGTCACGATACTTAGCCATTTATATCGTTCCAGAGGAGTAGCCATGTTAGTCTGTTGTAGTTAAAATAAATGGGAGTCTAGTGGCACCTTGATGACTCAACGGAATATTATTCCAGCATGAGCTTTTGCAGTCTAGAGCCCTCTTTTTCAGATGCATCATATCTTCAAGATGTCGCTAGACAGTATAACTTTAGTCATCTATATAGCACTTTGAAATATTCAAAGTATTTTGTGTCTGTTCCATGTAATCCTTACAACTTTTCCCATTTCAGCTCAGGTATGAAGCTGAAAAATAGCATCTTCCCTCAAAACATAGCAATTTCATAGCTGAAGAGTCTTAAGTTGGAAAGGCTCTGGCTGCTGCTTGCTGTCCCTAGTGTACATCTGCTATAAAGAACAACAGCCTGGGGATTGTGTGTTTGTGTTATATGCCATCAAGTCACTTCCGACTTGTGGTAATCCTATGAATGAAAGAGAGTCATTTTTTTCTGTGATAACAACTTTAGATGAAGTAGCCCATGTTCAAGCCTTAATACCTTAACAGTTCTTTGATAGCAGTTGATGTTTCTGAGTGTGTGTGAGTGTGTGTTTTTAGTCTGCTTAAAGCTTTTTCAGAGTGTGGTCATTAACATATCAGCTAAAATATTCCTGCTCACTGGTACTAGTAAGGTCTGAATATTTGTATTTATTTACCTCATTGATAGTCCACCTTTCTCACTGAGACTCAAGGCAGATTACCCAGTGTGAGTCAGTACAGTCAATTTTGATATGACAAAGGTGGTCCTGAGCAGAGCATCTTTGGATAAAAAGGTGACTCTGAAAGATAGGCCCCTGACAAGTTCTGGTTTTTTTATTCAAGGGCTTCTCTGAGAAAGCAATGGAAGTTGAAAGGTCAAGCTGCTTCCCGGCCTCAGAGTAGATTGTAAACAAGTCCCATTGCCACACTATCATTTTCTCTACCCACAACCCCTTTGCCGCAAAGCTATGCTTTGAGGAGCTGTATTGGCCTCTGGGCTTCCACTTGCTGATCCCTAATGAGGCGTTGCTCATGCACTGGTCACTGAAAAATTAATAGCTACTGCCGTACAGCACCACTGAATGGGAAGAGGGATCTGATATCCTTATAGGAGTGTGTCACACTAGCAACTGCTATCTATTTAGCAGCTATGTGCCTGCATAGCACTGTAGTGTAGCAGCTTTGGAACCTTTGCACCATCTCCTGTAGGGATGCCGAATCCCCCTATTCATGCAGTAGTGCTCCAGTTAATTGTTTCTGTCTCTAATCTTTTTGCCTCAGCTGCTTTTGCAGCTTTTTGCTTCAGCTGCCTTCAGTCTTTGCTGAAGTATTTCTTAAGCTATGCATTCATGTCCTTCCTTGCCTCTTTTAACTTTCTAATATATCCTTTTTTGGATAAAAAAAGTCTTCACGGTTGTGATTGCTTGGATTTTAAAGATGTAAGCAAGTTGTTGTTTATCACTAGTATGTTAAATACTTTCCTACAGATCTGCAGTTAATGGGACTTGACAGTGCAGTATTTAAAATGTTGGAGGCCTCTGAAGCTCTGTCTTCAGAAGAATGAATACTTGTGTTTCCTTATGATGTACCAGAAGCCTAATAGAGGCTAAGAAGTGGGGACCCACAAGGACTTGCGGGTGGCATCTCATTTCCCCTCTCTCACCATGTCCTCTTTCCTCTCCTGCCCCCAGAACCTTTCTTCCTTTTCCTGCTTTCTTCTGTCCTTCCCACCTATCATTTTCTGCCCCCCCCATCTTCACTTTACCCCTCCCTCTTCAGCAGCTTTCCCCTTATTGCCCAGTTGCATGGTGCTGGCTGAAATGGGCCCAGTTGTGTGGTGGGGAAGCTACAAAGACTTGTTGGGGGGGGTACTTCATTTTTTCCATATGGGAGATCAGCCACCTACTTCTGCCTCCCACCAGCCTCTGCCACCCACCACCACTCACCTGGCCAGTGTGTGTGTGGGGGGGGGCAAGCCTAGGAAATGGGCTTGGGAGGCAAAAAAAACTTCCCAGTCAGCATGCAGCAGGCACAGTCCTTCCAAGTGCTATAACATTGCACCTGCCAGTGGGCATGCTACCGCACTTCACAGGGGCCCAAATATGGAGAACATTTTCCAGTTAAGTGCCCATTTCCCCCTCCTCCTGCCAGGAGGGTTAAGGGACCTGGCAACTCTACCTTCCCCGTACTATTTCCTCTTTCCCTCCCAGCAGCATCCATATGCTCACCTTTCCCTAAATCTTTCTCTGCTTCAAACCTATTAAATGACTTACCTTTTATCTGACCCCATTTTCATGTATATTTCATTTGTATTTATTAATTTACTTCATTTATATGTTTACACATAAACAGCTCACATCATTCTCCTTGCCTCCATAATTATCCTCACAATAACACTCAGAGGTAAGTTAGGCTGAGAGTGTGCGACTGGATCAAAGTCACCCAGTGAGCTACCACAGCAGAGTAGTGATTTGAACTTGGGTTTCCCAGATCCTACTCTGAAACTCTAACCACTACACCACATTGGGTCAAACCACATGAGACAAAATACACTTGAATTACACCTGAATCACACACTCAAATTACAAAATACATTTGAATTACCCATGTAATTCGAGTGTGTTTTGTCTCGTATGGTGAAACCCATTGTCTTCCATGGGAAGCTGCTGTTCAGCAGTATCAAACAGCCAAGCCTTAGTGAATCATGCAAGTTGGGTGGTATCAAGTTGCCCAGTGGTTGCTTCTGGACCTGGCCTCAAGGAGTCCTCTCTCAGAGGCCAAAACAGCCCTGGAAAGGACCCTGCTCCCTCCCCCTGCTTTTTACTTACAGAAACCAAGGCCTAAATACAGCTGAGGCAACCACTACAGTGGTTTAGCAACAGCCACTGAAGGCATGTGGTTAAAGCTATAGGCACCCCTTTTATCATTTGGGTTTTTTTAAAAAAAAAAACAAGCCAATTTTTAGATTTTTCTGCAAAGCTGGGGCATATTTCAGGTGTGTAGGGATATCTGTCTTGTCCATTCATGACTTCAGTCTCTGGATTTAAGTATCCACAGATCCGGGCCTCTTGGCTGTTAGTATATAAGATACTTCTATAGCATGTTGTCCACGTGCTGTCTAAATTTCTGAGGGCCACATCACTTCAGAGACCTCTGGTGGGGGGCTCATTAGTAGAGATGGGCACGAACTGAAATACGAACCAAAATTAAGCACGAACCAGGCCGGTTCCTGGTTCATGAACCACAGTTTGTTAGATCCCATTTCTGACAAAACACCACGAACTTTTAGGCTGGTTTGTTTGGTTCATTTTTTGGTTCGTCACTGCAGACAGCCGGGTGCCAATCAATCAGTTTCCTAGGCAACAGGGGATGGACTTCCTGCAGACCTTCTGCTGACCCAGAAGTGAACTTCTGCTAACTCGGAAGTGGTGGTTTTTCTGACCTAGATGAGCTGTTTTCACGAACCAAACAAACCGGTTCGCGAACCAGGGGCAGATTCGTGAAAGTTCGTGGTTCGTGAAATTTGATAAACCACGAACCACATGGTTCGGTTTTCCCCCGGTTCGTGCCCATCTCTACTCATTAGCCCTCCTCATTCAGTCAGTCTGGGAAAAGAATCCACAAGTCAGCCATACTACAAATGATAGCAAAGGACTACCTGTGTTTGTCTGTTGCAGCAAAATAAAAGTCCAGTGGCTCCTTAAAGAAATTTATCAGAAGAAATTAGAATTTATTAGAAATATAATACTTAGAACATTTATTTCAATGAGCTTTTGTGACATATCTGAGGAAGTGAGCTGTGACTCACAAAAGCTCATATTGAAATGTTAGTTTTTACATGCTACTGGAGTTTTGTTTTATTTAGCCATACCAAAGGGTGACTAGCTGTTCTTGGCCCAGTGAGAAGAAAGCTCTTTGGAGCTCCAAAGATGTGATGAGGAAACAGGGTGTCTTTTATTTTGCTCAGGACTGTTTTAAATCTGTGATTTAAATAACAATTAAGATCTTTAAAGGAGGCTTCTTAGATTGTTTAAATCTATTATATCATGTAATTATTTGATTTGTAAAATCTAAAACCTTGAACATATACTCCACATGCCTTTTGCACTAAATAAATATTTGCTAACAGACAGAGTAAGTGATTATGAAATTAACGGGTTTCAGTTTGGCATTCATTGTACATAAGCAAGGCACATCATTTACTTAAGTAATGCTCAGATCCCTTAAGACGGTAGGACTAGTAGTTATTGGGCCAGAATGACTTGTTGAATCGTGTTTATAGAGTTTGACATCAGTTGTCAGATACTGTCCCTTATGATTATGATACATAGGAAAGTAAGTTTTAGTTCAATATGTTCCATAGAAATTCATGGATTCACATCTAAAAGGCTATGTGTAGACTTTAACATGTTGGTTATAGTATTAGGTAGACTTTATTTAAAGGCGTATTATTTTTAAAAACACTTACATTTCTCCCTCTGAGGTGGAGGACATCTTGAGGTGTTCTCCTCAGAGGAGAAGGACCCTTCTCAGTAAGTCTCCAAAGGTCTATTTTAAAGATATTTAAATAAAAGTGGGCTCCAATTTTAAAACTAATTTTTGGTTGATTTTTTTTCAATCCTGTGGAGGAGCAGCATTGTGGAACACTGCAGGGGGCGGCATGACTCAATGGTAGGGCATCTGCCTGACCTGCAGAAAGTCTCAGATTCAGCCCCCGACATCTCCAGCTAAAAGGATCAAGTGATGTGAAAGAGGTCTACCTGACATCTTGGAGAACTGCTGCCAGTCTGAGTAGACTGTACTGACCTTGATTGACCAGTGGTCTGATACTGAATAAGGCAGCTTCATAAGCAGAATGGATTCTATTGGACTTGACAATAAGAGATTATTTTGATTCATTGTTGCTATTATCTGTATTTTTTATAAACAGTGGTTTGTTTATTGAGACAAATTTACTAATTGGTTTTGTATATCACTTTGAGAATTTAATGGGGTAAGATCTGGATCTATTCAATGAAAGGCAATGCTTTCCCTCAGTGCAAGGAAACTTCCCCTGGTGCAGCGGGTTCTTACACCAGCAAAAGAGCCTTTTGTATTGAGGAAGGCTTCCTGTGCTCGAGAAAAGCACCACTGTTAATGGGAAGGATTCATGGGTTTCAACCCATGCTTATAAGGTAATACATAAATAACAGTCTGTGTCAAAGATAAATGATTGCTCAAGATGGACTCCCCTTGGGAGTTCTTCAGTTAAGGTTTGACTTATTAGATGTCATTGATAAGATCTGAATGCAGTGCAGAGTCCCTATTAATTCTCCAGCTAAGTATAATAAATTGGTATAAGATGAATAACACTTTTGAACTCAGTTCTTACTGGTTGATCTTATCAGTAGAAGTTACAGAAATCTATACTAGGCATTCATTAAACAAGAGTTAGACCAGTGTGAAGCAAAGAACATTACAGTGGAAGTGCAAGCAAGTTAATAGAGAAAGGACTTCATCCCAAGGAACAGCTTTCTTATTCAGAACTATTTTGCCTAAAGGCATAGTGAATCATGTGTTTTTCTTACAGAATTTAAGAACATTTGGCACAGTTGATACGATTACTTTGATCAAACTTCATTTATTTCTCTTCTAAGACCCAAGAGAAAATCGTGAGGTTGGACATTTAATCAGAAAGCTTCTAGGTGAATAGATTCCCCTCCATCTTTTGAATTAGGATACAATAATAGATAATATTAACAATATATTGTTCGTGTTTATCCTTGGTTCTATAAAAAAGTTCACAGAAATAGGATCTTGTATAGTTATTTATTAGAACATTTTATGCTGCCCTTTATCAAAGGAACTCAGATTCTGTCCCTTCCTTCCCTTTGTCCTCATAGCAGCCCTGTGAGGTAGGTTAAGATGTGAGTTTCATGGTAAGTGGGGATTTGAACCTGATTCTCCCATATCCCAGTTTAACACTCTTTCCACTATGCTACACCATGGCAAATGTTATAACTTTGGAAAGCATCATTACAAAGGCTTAATGTCTAAGTAACCCTGGCCTGGATAGGCCAAGTGAGCCTAATCTCCTCAGATCTCAGAAGCTAAACAGGGTTGGCCTTGGTTAGTAATTGGATGGAAGACCTCCAACGAAGATCAGGGTTGCAAACCACCTCTGTTAGTCTCTTGCCATGAAAACTCCACCAGGGGTCGCCGTAAGTCAACATTGACTTGAGTGCACTCTCCACCACCACCAGTGTCTAAGTAAATGAAAATATAAGAGACAAACTTGTTTAAAAATCAAGGGTTCTGTTTTCCAGCTCTAATTCTCAGAAGTTCTCTTGCTATTATGCTGCCTGCACAGCCTTGCAAGCAGCACATGAGATTTGTTAGTTGAAACAGTTAACTATAGTACTTTGTTTTCTTCTGTTCAGCTGCTTGCTTCTGGAAAGAAGGTGTTCCCTGGTGAATTGTTTGGGTTTTTTAAAAGTCTTGGAAGCATTTGAGAAAGTGTGAACAATTTCAGATTATGTTCTGTCCTCTGCCATCTATACCTGTCAGTATTGCATGTGCTCCATATACCTGACACCCATGTTCTCAACTCTGAGCTATAGTGCCTAACTGGATGCCATTTGATGTCCTAACCAGGCAGTCATATCACAATCCAATTAATATATGGATACTTATGTAGACTATATCAGGTTTGTCAATTTAATTGTGACACTAGACAAATTATATAGTATGCATAATAGCTTTGACAATGATGGTAGTTTTGAACTGGTACCATGGTTGAACATTGTTGGTGAGACTTGAACACAGTAGAAAAAATGATTTGACAGAGGTTTGTCCCAAGAACGAAATAATTGCTTTAGGTTCTACAGATCTTTCTCCTAGTAAATTTTTCATATTAAATATTAGCCACAGAATAGACTATTCATACTAAATCAGATACTCCATTCAAAATAATGAAAATTCATTTTGATGTTTACACATTACATAAAATGAGTATTAATTTTATATTAATTAATACCCTGGCTTTCTTCCCAATGGGGACCTACAGTGGCTTACATCATTCTCCTCTCTTCCCCCCTCCCCACAACATTATGAGGTAAGGTAGACTGTGAGAGTGTGTGACTAGCCCAAGGTCATCCATCAAGCTTCCATGGCAGAGTGGGGAATCAAACCTGGGTCACCCAGATTCTAGTCCATCACTCTAGCTACTATACCACAGTGGCTCTCTTAATGTATTTTGTTTCATATGTAATTATGTTAAAACTATTGGTTAGCCAAGAATATGTAACTTATTAAATTAGACTATAAATGCATCTCCCGCAAAGTACCAGGTGTTGAACGTTGCTGTTGTGGAGGTCATAGCTTAGTTCTTGTCATGCCATTATTCTCTTTACCTAGCCACCATGCATGATTGATTGGCTTTAGCAGAAATATCATTATTACCATATGATTTGGCTGTGTAGAACATATTCCATATTTTTGGTCTGTTAAGTGCTATTAACTGTTCTTAGGAGTTCCTTCTGATGGGGGTTATGTTGATACTTTATGAGGAGGAGAAATGAATTTTGGTGTTGCATCCATATGCACCTGATAACACAAGTGCACTGAGGAACTGAGATGAAACATTGCGTCTGATTTTTGGCAAGCACAAATCCTACTTTGTAAAGTTCATTTGTGTTCTGATATCTCTGGAAAAATGAGACTATTGATAAATGATAAAACATTTGTGTATTTATTATTATTCTTTAGCAAATCCAGTTTGCAGATGATATGCAAGAATTCACCAAGTTCCCAACCAAGACTGGTCGCAGGTCCTTATCTCGTTCCATTTCACAGTCTTCCACTGACAGCTATAGCTCTGGTAGGTATCTCCTATTTTCTTGTATTTCCCATTTGATTTGTTTTATCACTTTTCAGCAGCTGAAAGTGTCATAGCACCAGTAGTATTCATAGGGCTGGTTTGGGTTGCTCACATTTCTTGATATGATGAAAGGCAGTGACTAACTTGGCAGCAGGCTATCAAGGTGGGGAAATACTGCACATTTCAGTCTGTGATCCAGAATCTGTGCAGTTGGTATTCAGTAGGCATCATCTGCTTTTAAAGTTCATTATTTTTATCTGGTATTCAACCAAATAGACCCCAGCAATACAAACAACTCTGAAAGCGTACATTGCCACAACTACAAAGCTCAGTCAAAGAATATAGTTTGCTTTTTTGTTTTAAAATACATTAGATTGGCTTTTTATACTTCAAGGCAATGAGTGTCCACTTTTCCTGTGAATCAGTAGTACTCACTCCATAACTTTTTGAGAGCCACATTAGAAATTACACCAACCAAAAGAGCCACATGAGTACTCATGCCCTGTTTGTCACCCTGCCATATATGCACACTCAAAATAATCTTTTTACCAAAATACCTCTGAGCATATAGGTTTGTCTTTCCCAGCATTGATGAGGCAGACTTTGTATACCTGGAATGAAGAGAAGAGGGCAAGAAGACAGAGATTGGAAGTAAAGGGAATTCAAACCTCTTCCCACTGCAGGAGTTGGTTTGGGTAAGGCCGTGCGTGTTCCAAAGGGAAGCTCCAAGCCAGTGCTGTAAGCAGGATCCTGCAGTGGGAAGCCTGTGTTCCCTTTACTTTCCACATGATTGTCTTTTTCTGTCCCTGGCACAAGGCTCACAGCTCATATGAGAGTAAGATGGCTAGAGTTATTCTGCCTTGCGTCACAGAGAGTGAGAAGGCAGCAAGGGAAGTAAAAAGGATGCTTAGGTTTCCTACTACAGAAGCCTGCTCTGAGCCAGCCAGCAGTATTGTGAAACCTCTCTTTGCAAGAAACCTGTGTACCCGCTACTTCCCTTTGACTTCTTGTTCTCTCTTCTCAGCATGAGGCCACAGCTACTCAGGTGAGAGTGAGAGATTTCCAGGGTGCCCAGAGCAGAGTGCCCTGACCATGGAGAAACGGAGGAAAACCATCACTGCCCCACTGTGGCCAGTTGCTCTTTTTCTGGGTGGTAGTGATTGTTTTAGCCTCTCCTCTATGTAGCCAGTTTGCTCTCCTCCTGGCAATGGCCCAGGTGCTGGAATGAGAGAGTAGACGCTGTGGAGAAGGAGGGGGGGGGTTGTTTGAGAATATGGACCCTTTATGTTCATCCATGGTACAAGGTCTGCACCTCAGGGTAGGCTCACAGCTTATTTATTTTCCAGTCTCTTTAGAGGCAGCTGTTTTCAGTCTGAACAGGGATGTAAAATTGCTGGAAATTTTGAAACTGTGAGGGGGAGGGAGTTTGTTGGGGGGCAGAAAACAATGGAAATTTGGGGGGGAATGGAAATACATGTGATACTTTCCTATGAAACCTAACTTCTTTGATTGATTTAACAAAATAAAACGCATCTAAATTTTTGGAATTATATACTATTTGGAATATTTATGGAATTTAAAAGCATAAATGAAAGTACACCTTGTACTTGAGGGAGAGTTGCAGACTAGACATGGGCACGAACCAAAAAAATTTAACGAATCCGTGGTTTGGTGCCAATGACGATCCAGAAGTCGCAAACCTCAACTGACATTTCCCGTTGCCAAACTGGTTCGCGGTTCGTGGTGCTCAGAATGGCCCCCGTTGCACTTAGAGAGCCCATATTCACAGGGAGTGTGTAGCAGGCTCTCCTGCAGCCAGCACCCAAGTTTGGTCAAGATTGCATTAGGGATCTTGGAGTTATACCCCCTCCAATCCGAGGCCCCCAGGAAACTCCCACAAAAATCCAAGCTCAATTATACTCTCTGTCTCTCTCCAAAGGCTAGCAAGTAGCAAGCAACAGCTCTCACATTCCACTGCTCGCTGAAAGTGGAAGCCAGCCTAGGAGTGCAGTGCTTTTTATAAGCTGAGGTCCCATAGAGCAACGCAGGAGGTCTGTGTTTGGCCATCAAAGCTGCCTATCAGGGTTTGCAGGGATGAGATTGGAGTGCCTGTGGCTACAGAATGTCCCCTCCCTCCCCCAAGTGTCTTCTCCCAACTTGTAATCACTTTGCAGCTCCATGCTTGGAAGGAAGACCTGCCGATCAAGGTAAGCTGGGCTTCGATTCGGGTTTCCAGGGCAACAGAAAGAGCGCAGACAGAGTTCAGGCATTCCCCCGGCTCCGTTTCTAGGGGAATTGATTGATGGCGCCTGACTGGCTTCCTGAACCGTGGCCAAACACACTGAACCAGGCTTCTTCTGAACACTGGTTCGTTTGCCGTGGACAATCATGAACTGCCAGATCGCGATTGCGCAATCGCCAATTTCATGGGTTTTTGAAGTCCATAATGCGGTTCGTGCCCATGTCTATTGCAGACTGCTGCACCTTAATACATATTTCTTCATTTCTACCATCTGAGGGGAAAATAAATATGGTAGAAAACAAATTCTTTAGTAAACAAAATAAAATGTATTATTTGGATAGAAACACTTTCATACAGTCAAAATAGGTAGATTTATCAACATATTTGGATATTGTTAAAGTAGTGTGCCACCAGCTGGACTAAGCTTCCTCCCCGTTTTTTCAGCTCAGTGAAAGTAGGGTATTGTGTGTGTGCACGCGCATGCACACACACACACAAGTATAGAGTCTGTCTCCCTCCTAAATCTTTACCTTGTCTAGGTGTTGGGTATGAACAGTCATCCTTCTGAATGTATTACTTGTGCACAGTCTGCGATTTTTAAAAGGAAAAGGGATTTTTATTTAACTAGAAAGCACTCCTATCAACTAAGAACACAAGCATGGGAATATATATCAGGACTAAGGCAGCTGATGCTGCAGAAACTAGAAAATGAACTAAAAATCAAAGCACTAACATTGATCACTGATGTTTCCTTGGCATTTTTCCCTGAGAAATGAGCACACGACAGCTGGGACTTTTAATAAAAGGTGGTCATTAAAAAGGTCACCCAGTTTCCTGTCAGTTCTAGGCTCCCTAGCTTGCACAGAATGAGCAGAATTTTAACTCTTCCCAGCGTGGAGGGGTTCAGTTTTGTTAGAAAATATCTTTTTCATAGATTCTCATACAGCATTGATTTCTCTCCAGACTTCTGCACACATGGTCAAAATACCCTAATTCAGTCTCCAAACTGCTTTCCATACTTTTTTTCATTCTTCCCAGAGAAAGGCTGCAAGTGCTGCAAAATCAATCTTTTCCCAGTTTTTATTCAACTTTTCTCTCTGCACACACACCACAATTTTTCTCCCCAGCAAAGTCAACCTGGGGCTTTCTTGAAATGCAGGATGTTCTCTTTGACATGAGACCTGGCCTTGCACCCGCCCCTTTATTTCCCTGCATCCTGATTGGTTGAACAGCAACCAATCAAGTTTTTTTCCTTATTTTTTTTTTAAACATTGGTGCCATTTAAAAAGAAAAAAAAAACCTTTTAAGTTTCTTCATCAATCAACTGAGAAAACTGATGAGTCCTCAGAGCCTGCGCAGAATTTTTCAAATGCAGAAATAAAAAACACACCACTTCAGTTTATCTCCCTCAAAATGAAGAATTAAAGAATTGAAGCAATATGGGACCAGAAACAATGAATAAAATGGATCCAGTCCTCATGAGCTGAATATGCAACAAGCCTGATGTAAAGTTCACCCTGCAGAAAAGTTGCTTTAAATGTGATAAAAGTCATCTCCCCCATTGAATACATATGTTCTGAAGGACCCTTGCTTATTACATCCCATATATTTTGCTTATGCGTGTACAAGGTCAGAACTTTTATTGCCATGCTGTTTGGTGAAATGTTTCTCATGCAGTTAGAGGTTGCTTTACCTTAACTATAAAGAGCCTTGAGGCCCTTTTTAAGATGCCTCGATTTAGTGGTTTGGTTTATCTGAAAGACAGTATACATTTTTTATAAATAAGATGTGCTTTGTCTGCCAGTAATCTTTCAAGGATGTTGATATCATGCAGTTTTTGAAACCCACATGGTACCACCTTATGTTCGTATATACAAGCCAAGAAGTGAAATACTTGAAATAGGAAGCAGATCGTCCAGGACTTTTTCTGTGTTTAAGATGAATTAGCAGAATAAAGTTAAAGTAGAACAGATGGTAAAATGTCAGTGTTGGGTAAGACATCATGATTGTCTTGATCCTCCTTCATGTGTATCCTGTTCTTATGGAGTATGTTTTGTTTTTGTTCTTCTAGCGGCATCCTACACAGACAGCTCTGATGATGAGGTTTCCCCTCGAGAAAAGCAGCAAACTAATTCCAAGGGTAGCAGCAATTTTTGTGTTAAAAATATCAAGCAGGCAGAGTTCGGGCGCCGAGAAATAGAAATAGCAGAGCAAGGTAAAGGATGGGCTGTTTGACTGACTTCCTCCTCGTGGTTTTTGAAAATTATATTCAAAAGCGCTGTGGTACTGCCAAGGTTTTGGCAGTTATCTTAGGAACCTACCTCTTTTGAAATGTCAGCAAACAATATAGGCTTTATTTTAAAGAAAACCTTCAGGATCTTCTCAACAAGTGGAGTTAATGAGCTTCTGTCACCAGCAATTGAAAGTGATCAACATGTGAAAAATGTCTTTAACCATTTCAATACTAGAGATAAATTAATAGGCTGTGAACCCTAAATTGTGGAGCAACAGTGGCAATTTGTCAGTATCCTTCACCGACATTCCATTGTGCTATCAAAGATGGCGGGCATCATTGGTCTTTTCTTTTCTACAGTCCCTGTTATCTAGTACCTCTTCACCTTCAGATATTTCTTTGACTTATCTAAATCTGTGAACACAAGATTATTTTTACTTCAATAAATTTCTTTATTTTGCTTTCATAGATATGTCTGCACTGATTTCACTTAGAAAACGAGCTCAGGGGGAGAAGCCTTTAGCTGGAGCTAAAATTGTAGGATGTACTCACATAACAGCACAGACTGCGGTAAGTATCCCTGTTCTGCTACCTGTATGCAAGCTGGCATCTCTGCAGGTCATCTGTCCCTTTGAACAGAGGGAGAGAAGAGGAAGAGCTGCATAAATACACATGAGTAATCTGACATAATCTGGTTATTATGCTGTCTGTGTGTTCGTGTGCATGCTCATGAACACGTGCGTCATTGCTCTATCCAGAAACTTGCCATTCTGGCAACACCAGAATCTCAAGAGGGTACATGTTGGGTTTGCCTGACTGCGGTGCATTGCTACATAGATAATGTTGGGTAAAATGGCTGTAGAAGTATAGGGGTTGCATTTCTTATGTCCTGCAGGTATTACAACTTTTTGCATTGGTTATTGTATATAACCTGTCTCGAGACCCTGGAGAAGTGTGGGTTATACACTTAAATGAAGTAAATAACTTTCTAGCTGTGGGTTTGTATGTGCTCAACCCCCGGTCAACTATTACCATTGATGTTCAAATTGATTGTATATTTGCTTTGTCCCTCAGGTATTGATTGAGTCACTGTGTGCACTGGGAGCTCAGTGCCGTTGGTCTGCTTGCAATATTTATTCCACTCAGAATGAGGTGGCTGCAGCATTAGCTGAGGCTGGTGAGTAAAGAACAGTCACTGGAGTCACAAATACAAATGATATTTTTATTTAATACAGTACTTATTAGCTCCATTGCATTCTTGAATGCTTAAAGGTACAGGGTGTACCAACATATACGCTTGAGTCAGAACATTTCTAGCTCTTTTTATTTATTTATTGTTATTTATTTACATTTTACATTTTTCTCACTGATACTTGAGGCGGATTATTCAATGTTGTAAATCAATGCAATCATTAGGATAATAAATCTAATAAACAATACAATAAAAGTAGGAATTGCAGAAAATTGAAATTTAAAGCATAAAAGCTCTATTATCAGAATTTTTCAGTAGGATACTAACTTTGCAGGCTTCTGACAATAATAAAAAGAAGATCTTTTAGAACCCTTGTGTAATGATTTCAAGTAAATGTGTGCATGTATCTTTAAATGCTTGGTGAGATAGGTGGAGAGGGAGGGGTGAAAGAGAGGGATGAGTGAGTGATATGATTGGTTGATGACTGAGAGTGTGGGCGGAGTGAATGCAGTTTGAGACTGACAGGGCAGAGAGAAAATATTCAGTCAGAAGAAGGCAGGCTAGCTGTGTGCTGCCTGAGTATATTGAAGTATTTATGACAGAAATATAACCTGTGTGGAACCTGAACTGAGCATGTTTGTGAAAGGACACTCAGTCAGGGAAAGAGAGGCCAGCTGTGGGCTGCCTGAGCAGGTTTAATATTTCTGTGAATGAGAGTCAGAGAAAGAGAGGCTGGCTGTGTGCTGCCTGAGGAGTTTTAAGCATTTCTGTGAGAGAAATGTTGAGTTAAAGAAAGAGGTTAACTGTGTGTGAAGCCTTAGAAGAGATCTGTGTGAATGAGTTTATAGGAAGTAACTTTAAGAACCAAGAACTACGTTTATGAAACCAATACGCTTCTTGACTAAATAAAAGTTTATTTTGTTTTGTTATATCCCAGAGTAGCTGTCATTGCTATATCCCATTCCTATCCTCAGGGCCACATAGAACCACAAAGGAGCCTGACGCTTAGGAACGTTACCAAAGGGAAAACTTAAATAAAATATATTGGAATATAATATTCCTGGTGGCAGCAAACTACCCAGAGGGTGTTAAGGGAAAGATTAAAAGAAATATCTACTCAAAGAAAGTAAAGGTCATAACACCTTGTTTCAGATGTAAATATAAAGGATTAATTTTTTTCAACACCAATTTGAAAGAAAATCACTTAATGATTAAGTGGCATTGTACACAAAACAAATGAATTGGCACTGTACATGAAAAAAATGGTTAAAAGATCCTTACAAAGATTCATAATGATTTTCAGCTTCATTTGCTGATTGATTTGTTTACTAGATAATAAGACACCACTAGATCTACAGATATGGATCTCTCTTATAGAGTTGCCTGTTGCAATAAATAAAGTTGCTTCATGTAGGAATTGGTACTGTGGAACAGTGTGGAACACTGGTTAAAGTATGAAACTATATAAATAAAAAAGAACAACTATACTATAGGGTTGTGCATGGTTGGGTAGTTTTTAAAACATTAACTTGTAGGGGAAAGTCTTTTAAACATCAATATGTGTGAAACTTGTGCTAATTTCAGAAACGAATGAATTGTTGCGAAACTAACTTTTAAAAAGATGCATTGTGTTACTATAACCTGACACTAAATCAAGGCATCTTAAAAAGGGCCTCAAGGTGCTTTTCTTCTGAAATGGTCTGCCTACAGTTACCAAATATTAAAAGCCCCAATTTTAAAAGCAAAGTAACCCCAGCTAATAAAAATAAGTCTGTTTGTAGATGCTTGTAGTTATAGCAGATGATCTGAAGGAGGAACTCTGCTATGATACTGTGTTTTCCCCTGATTGCTGCAGGGCTGGGAGGCAAGCAACTCTAATTTCTGGTGTTGCTAAAAATGCCACCATAGTGAAATAAGAGGTAAGCTGCCTCCTACACAGTGGCTTTCTTGGCTGTATGGCATATTTGTGGTTAAATAATGGGCAGTCATTGACCAGTATAATGATCTTAATGGGAAGTGTTTTCCAGGAAAAAAAGTAATCATTTAGAATGTTAGCAGTTATAGAAAAATACTATATTATTGCTGGGCTTATGTAAAACTTGTATGACTCTAACACGTATCTGCCTGGGTTTCTAAAATGGGAGGGGGGGGAGTCAAATATAGTTGCCAAATTTACTGTTCTAATATTTTTATAAATTCCCTCCATGACCAGCCTGTTGAGTATTCTGTCAGTTTTGTACAAAGAAACATTCCACACCCAGGTGGACTCCCTTGAACTTGTTGGGAGAAGCTAGGTTACATAATGAGAGCTTGTTTAGTTTTGGATTACTTACCCTATTCTGGATGCATCTCTTGCCTATAAAAACTCAAGGCATAATATATTTATTTTTTAAGGAGCTGCAGGACTTTGTTTTAGTTTGTTCTCTGTTCTTACATATTCCAGCCAAGAATCCAGTCTAGTGGAATGTTGAAACTAGCAAACAAGAAACAGGTATTAGTTGTGAAATAATGACCAAGAGATACCAAAATCTTCTATAGATTGTACAAGAAGACCATATAAAGCTGGTGCAGGGTGAGCTGTAAACTGAGCCTTGTTGTTAGGTATACTTAAGCATCTAGAGACTGCTGCAAGAGATCAGAGTCCTATAATTTATTCATGCTGGAAAGGTAATGACTCTTCAACTAGCCTGGTCATTCAGATTGTCTAAACTGAGGAAAAGAAAAGAAGAGGGCACAAACTATACTATTTGCTGGCTGTCAGTCATTAGTTCAGTAGACTCTTGGGTTCTCAGTTTTTGGTGCCTTAACATAACTTCTTTCAAAAATGTACCATGTATAGATAGCTTCAGTTATACATATTGGTACAGATGAAGCTGAAGGCTTATGGTGAGCATTTTGTCTTGTCTTCTCTGTGTCAATATTGTCTTAATGCCAAGTGTGCATTGAATACTCTTGCTTCAACAAAATGCAACACCTTTTTTTTCTTTTAGGTGTTGCTGTGTTTGCCTGGAAGGGGGAGTCTGAGGATGATTTTTGGTGGTGCATTGACCGCTGTGTTAATGTGGATGGATGGCAGGCCAACATGGTAATGGGACATTCCATTATGTTTCTCTCCTTTTGTTCTGCCCTTTCTTCTGTTTTCCCCCATTCAGTGATGCTTTGTGTCAAAATAATGGAAAAATTAATTTGGGTTCTTAAGTAGATGCATAAAGAAGGAGAGACTGTCGTTGCATTGTTCTGAACTCTTAGGTTCAGACTAGGAATAGTAACAATTACTTTTGTGAGGTAGAGCTCACTTCATCAGATTCATGAGGTATACATCCAGTGTGTTGTCTGCTGTCAAGTTGCTTCTGACCTATGATGAACATAGGAATTCATGACCTCGAAAATGTCCTATCATTAACCTTGCTCAGGTCTCACAAACTGAAGGCCATGGCTTCCTTTATTGAGACAGTCTGGCTCATAGTTCTTGATTTGAACTCACTTTTTGGCTGTCTTTAGTATCCATAAGACTCTCTTCCAGCACCACAATTCAAATGAATACGTTTTCTTCCTGTCAGCTTTCTTTACTTTCCAACATTCACATCCATACATAGTAACAAGGTATAGCATAGTATGAATTAACTTGCTCTTGGTCCCCAGCAACACATCCTAATCCTTAAGGATCTTTTCTGATTCCTTCATGGCTGCCCTTCCAAGTCTCCATCTCCTGATTTCTTGGTTGCAGTCTTCCTTCTGGTTGATGATTGAGCTGCAGGATAGGAAATGATGTTCAGCTGTGATCCTGCTTTAGCACTTTCTCTTTTAGCCTTCAGCAGTAGCTGTTTCAAGTCTTTACTATTTTCTGCTAGTAACACGGTATCATCTACATATCTTAAATAGTTAATGTTCCTTCCACCAGTTTTCACTCCACCATCTAAACCTAATGCAGCTTTTCTTCTCCTGCATATAGATTGGATAGGGAGATAATATACATCCTCATCTGACCCCTTTGCCAATTGAATCTATTGAGAGCCAATGTGGTGTAGTGGCTAGAGTGATGGACAGAGTCAGGTTCAGTTCCTCGCTCTGCTGTGGAAGCTTGTTGGATGACCTTGGGCCAGTCACATACTTTCAGCCTAACTCAAGAAAAAAAGATGGAAAAAAGAATGATGTTAGCTGCTTTGGGTCCCCGTTGGGGAGAAAGGCAGGATTTAAATGAAGTTTTTTAAAAAATGGAAAGTTTAGTTTAGTTTATTTGGTGTTTAACCCGCCGTCCCCACAAGTGGGCTCAGGACAGGGTGCAACAGTCATAAAATACAATTGCATAAAAAATTTTATAATAAAATTCAGCAGTTAAAATCATATGTATACAAAAACCTTCAATGGTTGGCTACACATTCCTGCCCCCAGCATACAAAGAGGAGACAGACAGACAGACGAGCTGTACTCGAATACCGGAGACTGGTGGGAGGCTCAGTGATGGTCCTGACACTGGCCTCAACCATAAGCCTGGTGGAACATCTCCATCTTGCAGGCCCACCGAAATGATACAAGATCCTGGCGGGCCCGAGTGTCCTCAGACAGAGAGTTCCACCAGGTTGGGGCCAGGACAGAAAAGGCCCTGGTCCTGGTCGAGGCCAAACAAGACTCCCGAGGGCAAGGGATCACCAGTAAGTTCTTACCCGCTGAACGAAGCACTCTCCGGGGCACATACAGGGAGAGACGGTCCCTCAGGTATGCTGGTCCCAATCCGTTTAGGGCTTTAAAGGTTAAAACCAGCACCTTGGAACGGATCCGGAATTCCACAGGGAGCCAGTGAAGCTGCTGTAGGATTGGTGTAATATGTGTCCTGTATGGAACACCCATCAGGACATGAGCAGCAGCGTTCTGGACCCATTGTAGTTTCCGGATCAGACCCAAGGAAAGCCCTGCGTAGAGTGAGTTACAGTAGTCCAGCCTGGAGGTGACCGTTGCATGGATCACTGTCGTTAGGTCCTGGGCTGAGAGATAGGGGGCAAGTTGCCTGGCTTGCAGCAGGTGGAAAAAAGCAGTCCAGGCAACAGATGCGACTTGGGTCTCCATAGACAGGGAGGAATCCAAGATCACGCCAAGACTTTTAACCGATGAAACGGGCACCAACGGGGCCCTCCCAAAGGCTAGGAGATGGAACCTCGCATCCGACATCCCAAGGCCCAAGTACAGGACGTCCGTCTTTGTGAGGTTCAACTTCAGTCTGCTCTGCTTCACCCAACCAGACACGGCCTCCAAAGCTCTCAGAAGGGCATATGGGGCAGAGCCAGGTTGGCCGCCCATCAACAGATAAAACTGCGTGTCATCTGCATACTGGTGACAACCCAGTCCGAAACTCCGCACCAGCTGGGCGAGGGGGCGCATATAAAGATTATATTGATTCTATTTTTGTCATCTTTTCCTTTTTCTTCTTGCCTATCCTTAGCAATTTCAAGAATTTCATTAGTCATCCATTGAGACTTTTAGATTCTTTAGGCTACAGGTATAGTTTTTGTGCATTCTTTCTTGATGATGTCTCATTTCATAGTTTTCTGATTCATGTTCAATTGAACTTAGTATCACAAATCTGTTATTTACCTGGTCTTTAAAATCTTCAGAAATGTTATTTAGATTATATTTTGGCACGACAATTGTTTTAGTGTTCTATCTTCAGCTTTGTTCTAATTTTTGATATTATCAATTGATGATCTGTACTACAATCAGCTCCTAGTTTTGTTTTAGCAGACAGAATATAGCTTCTCTGTCTTCTACTTCATATTATGTAATCATTTCTGTATTAGTCATTTGATAACAACCACATATACAATTGTCTGTTCGACTGCCTGAAACATGTTTACAGTGAACAAGTTATTCGGTTCACCAAAGTCTATGAGTAACTCTTCTGCTTCATTTCATAATCCTATTCCAAATTTTCCAACAATATTTGATTCTACTTTATTTCATACTTTTGCCTTCCAGCCATCAATGATTATCAGCACATCTTGTTTAGTAATATGATTAATTTCTTCCAGGACACTTTCATAAAAGCTTTCAGTTTGGGAATAAACTTGAATGATGGTTATGTTAATAGGCTTTCCATGAAGTTTGATATTATTTAGTCAGACTTTCCCCCTCCTGGATACACACCTTAACGTGGTGAGGGGGTTTGAGTGTGTCAGTGAAGCTGAGATCAACACCGTCAGGAACACAGGCTTGGTCAAGAGTCTAAACTCCTGGAAGAGGCACTCAAGGCGGAATGGTCAAAGCTGAGACACCAGACTAAGATGTATCCACGCCCTTCAGAAATCAATGGTCACATCAGCAGAAGAGAATTGAATGTTCCAATGATGATGGGAGCAGAGGAATTCTTGAAGGTTAGCTACTGGGCGGCAGCAGTAGTGGAAGGTGACACTGGTGGAGGATCTTTCACAGACAATGGCAGTGTCACTTCAACTAACCCTGGTTAGTACTGTGAAGCAGAAGGTGGCAATGGTAAACCACTTCTGCTAATCTCTTACCTTGAAAACCCTATGATGAGACAGTCCAGAATGAAAAAAGATCTTGCTGGAGGACAGGACCCCCAGGTCAGATGGCACACAACTGGCTACTGGGGAAGAGCTGAGGACAAGTATGAATAGCCCCCAACTACAGATGCTGAGGAGAAAGAAATCAAAAACTTTTACGCAAGTGTCCAAGATCAAATAGATCACACACCTAAACAAGATATGCTGATAATCACAGCTGATTGAATGCAAATGTAGGAGACAAAGCAGAATCAAACATTGTAGAAAAATTTGGACTAGGATCATGAAATGAAGCAAGAGAGCGACTCACACAATTTTGTGAAGCCAACAACCTGTTCATTGCTAACACATGCTTCAGTCAGCCGAAAAGACAATCGTACACATAGAAATCACTGGGTAACCAATACAGAACCAAATAGATTACATAATTGGAAGCAGAAGATGGAGAAGTTCTATTCTGTCTGCTAAAACAAGACCAGGAGCTGAGTTTGGTACAGATCATGAGTTGCTAATATCAAAAATTGGAATAAAGCTGAAGAGAAACACTAAAAGAATCATAATGCCAAAATACAATCTTAAAGGATATTCCTGAAGAATTCAAAGTCCAGGTAAGGAATAGATTTGCAATACTAAGTTTAATTGATTGTAAACCAGAAGAACTATGCGCTGAAACCAGAGATATTATCAAGGAAGAATGTTCAAAGACTATTCCTGTAGCCAAAATAAAGGAGGAGCTTAAATGGATGATTGAGGAAAGATAGATGGGAAGCAAAAGCAAAAGGTGACAGAAATAGAGTCAGAATTCTAAATGCAGCTTTTCAGCAATCTACATGCAGAGACAAAGAAATCTGTTATAATAACCAGTGCAAAGAAATGGAAGAGAACAACAAAAAAGGAAGGACAAGAAATCTGTTCCATAAGATCCAGGAAATGAATGGGAAATTCAAGCCACGGCTTGGGATGCTGGAAGATCAACAAGGAAATACAGTATCTGATCAGGACAAAATAAAAGGAAGATGGAAACAATACACTGAAGAACTATACAGAAGAGATGGAAGGATGACAGGACTCTTCTTCAAAATTCCTTTGATGAAGAACCAGAAATCTTAGAAAGTGAAGTAAAAGCTGCACTTAAAACAATTGGGAGAAACAAAGCATCTAGAGTAGATGGAATACCAATAGAGCTATTTCAAGCTACAGAAATGGAATCCATCAAAATCTTAACAAGAATCTGTCAACAAATATGTAAAACAAAACAATGGCCCACAGACTGGAAACGTTCTGTCTACATTCCAATTTCAAAAAAGGAGATGCCAAAGAGTGCAGCAACATCAGACTATTGCATTAATTTCCCATGCAAGCAAAGTGATGCTCAAGATTCTACAGCAAAAACTCTTTTACCATTTATGGAACAAGAAATGCCAGATGTTCAAGCTGGATTCAGGAAAGGAAGAGGCACTAGAGATCACATTGCAAATTTACAATGACTAATGGAATGCACCAGGGAATTTCAGAAGAAAATCAGCATGTGTTTTATAGATTACAGCAAAACTTTTGATTGTGTGGATCATGAAAAGCTAGGAATAGTGTTAAAAGAAATGGGGGTGTCACAACAGCTGATTGTTTTTTAATTGGATTTTATTCCATTTTTAATATTTTATAACAATAACAAACCATGAATAATATGAAAGTTCTCTTTACTACAACAACAACAACAAAATGGTCCCATAAATGGGCTTGCCAGTTTGCAAGTGTGGGTATTGTGTTTTGTCTCCCAAGTAGAAGCTATTGCTAATTTAGCAATAATTTAGCAATAGCTAATAAAGAGAAAATAAGGTTGATTTTTGATCTTGGAATCTTGGGGTCTTCCCAGCAATTGAATATGATCACCTCTAGTGTTTTTGGGATCTTGCAGCCCAAGATATGTTCAATTCTATTAATTACTTTTTCCCTAAAAGGATTTAATGAATTTACATTCCCACCAACAATGAATGTAGGTCCTCAGTTCCCCGCATTGTTTCTAACAGTTTGCTGACAAAGATTGGTTCATACGATTTAATTTAACAGGTGTTAGGTACCAATGAGTATACAATTACTTAAAAGCTTGGTACAAAACCAGAGGCAAAGTAGTACATGAGCCTTCCCAAGTTTCTCCTTTTGTAGGCCAATACTGGTTTCACCCGACCCTTGACATGAACTCATATAAATGGTGGAGACTTAACAAAAAAACAAGGCTGATTGACCTAACTGATAAAGGCATAATACAAGAAAAAGCAAAACTGGAAAAAAATGCAACATCGCATATCTCATGGTTTGAGTATTTGTAAATTAAGCATCTCACAGAAGAAACTTAAGATTAGAAATATATTAGGAAAACCCCTTACAGAATTTGAAAAAAATCTTTAAAACAGATCTGGACAAACAGAAAGGATTAATTTCCAAAATATATCATATTATTCTAGAAGAAAAACAACAAAATACTTTCATGTCAAAAATATGGCATAAAGAATATAATATAAACTCCTCTAATGAAAATTGGGGGGAAATCTGGAATTCTCAGAATTTTACATCAAGAATTATAAATATAAAAATACAAACATCTGATTGTTTTGATCCGCAACCTGTACTCTGTGGCTACTGGACAGAATATGGGAAAACAGAATGGTCTCCAATTGGCAAAGGTGTCAGACAAGGATGAATATTATCTCCCTACCTGTTCAACCTCTATGCAGAACATATCATAAGGAATGCTGGATTAGATCTAGGAGAAGCTGGAGTAAAAATTGGCAGAAGGAAAATTAACAATTTGAGATATGCAGATGACACCATGTTACTGGCAGAAAATAGTGAAGACTTGAAACAACCACGGATGAAGGTTAAAGGAGAACGCGCCAAAGCAGGATTACATCTGAACATCGAGAAGACAAAAGTAATGACTACTGAAGACTTACACGATATTAAAGTTGACAATGAGGAAATTGAAATTGTCCAAGATTTTCTATTTCTTGGCTCAGTCATCAACCAACAGGGAGACTGCAACAAGGAAATCAGAAGGAGATTGAGACTTGGAAGAGCAGCTGTGAGAGAGCTAAATAAGATCCTTAAAGATAAAGATGTCTCTCTGGGAACCAAGATCAAGAAAATCCAAACTATGGTATTCCCCATTACGATGTATGGATGTGAAAGTTCGCCAGTGAAGAAAGCTGACAGGAAGAAAATTGATTTATTTGAAATGTGGTGCTATAGAAGAGTTCTGCAGATAACATGGGCAGCCAAAAAGACAAATAAGTGGATACTAGATCAAATCAAGCCTGAATTCTCCCTAGAAGCGAAAATGACAAAACTGAGGCTATCGTACTTTGGTCACATTATGGGAAGACAAGATTCTCTGGAAAAGTCAATAATGCTAGGAAAAGTAGAAGGTAGTAGAAAAAGAGGAAGACCTTAATCGAGATGGCTTGACTCAATAAAAGAAGCCACGTGTTCCAGTTTGCAAGATCTGAGCAAGTCTGTTAATGATAGGACGTTTTGGAGGTCTTTCATTCATAGGGCTGCCGTAGGTTGGAGGCGACTTGACAGCACATAACACACACACACACAGTCAGACTTTGCATTATAGTTTCTAATTGCTACCGCTAGGCATCGCCTCACTATTAGAGCAAGACTCACTATTAGAGTTTGTCATTTCCAGAGTAAAACACGTCGTAATTTTCCGACTGAAAATGGCCTAAACCAGTCCATTTTAGTTCACTCACACCCAAGATTACATTGTTTAAGCATTCCATTTCTTGTTTTATGATTTTGAGCTTACCTTGATTCATGCTTCTCATATTCCATGTTCCTGTATGTGTTGTACAACTTTGGACTTTGCTTTTGCATCTCTTCATGTCAGCAACTTCATGTCGGCTGCATCATTAAGAATAGAGCTATTTGTACTTGTCCTCTGCTTTTCCCCAGTAGCTAATTCAGTGCCTTCTGATCTGGGCACCCTGGCTTCCTGCATGATATCTTTCATTTTGGGTTGTCTCATCATAGGCTTTTTGAGGTATGAGATGATCAGAAGTGGTCCAACATTGCCTTCTTCTGCACAGTACTAACCAGGGTTAGCTGAAGTGTTACTGCCGTAGTCTATGAAACATCCTCTACCAGTTTCATCATCCTCTACTGCTGCTGCTTAGTAGCAACCCTTCAAGAATTCCTCCACCTCATCACCATTTGAACTCTCAGTTCTCATCGGCTGATGTGACTGTTGCTTCCTGAAACAGGGTGTGTGTGTGTGTGTGCATCTCAGTCTGATGCTTCAGCTTTGCCTATTCCACCATTTATAGTCTGCCTTTCTTACTGAGATTCAAGGTAGATTACATTGAGTAAGTCAATACAGTTAACAGGATGGGACATTGAATGGATAATGCAATAGGATTTGGACTGTGTAGGAATTTGCACCTACCAGAGCCTTCAGTGACTCTGCTAGGAATTTAGACTCCTGATAGTATTGCTCACAGCTTCACTGACACACTCAAACTTTCTCACCATGTTAAGGTATGTTTCCAAGTGTAATGGAATACTTACCCACATCTCATTAAGGCATCCAACTGTTCAGATTAAAGATTTTATCTTCTGAGCAGCGTTCAGACCTTGAAGTGAGACCTGAAAATAACTTTAGCTCCTTTTAGAGAAACTGTCAGTAGAAAATAATTTATAGGGTTCTTGCAGTACTCTCCCCATCAAGGCAAAAAGATTCTTCTTAAGAGTTTAATGATTTCTTTTATTAAAATTAACTCTAGTCTTTTTAATAAAGCAAGATATCAAAGTCTCCTAACATTTCTCAATTAAATCTAAGTTTAAATCAATCAGATTTACTATGAAATGCATTGAAGTTCCCATAACACACATTACAAATGTAAGTTTCTCACCTAAATCTTTATGAGGTTTGTTTCAGCCAAACCTCTGATCTGCTGTCTCTGTTAGTACTTTTATACTCTGTTACCTTATGCAGAAATCTAAGATCTTTTTCATGTGACAGCATAGAAAAACTATGATTGATTTGACATTTAATTATTCATATTTTCAATCCTGATATTCTAGCCAAAAAGTGACATTATGGTCCAGTTGCAAGATAAAGAGATATAAATCAGTAAAGATGACAGGAAAAGTTAAGTGAGCAGATCATCATTGGTCCATTCTACAATTAGAGAACATTTATCTGATACTGTCCACTATTTTTAATTGACTGTTAAAAATGAAGGCGCACCTGTGTAGTTATACAACATGCTAGAAAAAAAACCATAGTAAAGTTCATACAGAGTTCACTAGAATACATGTATATCACTAAATATAATGTGCTTTAATCCATATTTCCTGACACAAGAGGGAGTATATATCCATTAGGCCAACGCATTTACATTAAAGGCAGAGCATTTCTGTTTGTAACCTTTTAATATAAATACATTAGCCTAATCAATGTACACTTAATGCACTTGATGAAATTAGCTCCAGTTTATTAAAATTTGCCCTTCACTGATAACTATCTGCCTAATTAGGGCCAATTACATTGCATCAGACAGAATGGACCGCAGTCCACAAAAACTTAGGCTGGAATAAATTTTTGTTAGTCTTTAAGTACCACTATATTTCTGTTTGTTTGCTGCAACAGGCTGTTACAACAACTGGAACTGGAATATCAAAATATTCACATTTTGGCTGCTGCTTCATTATTGCAGGGACAAGGACTATAGATATATATTCCTCTTATCCACCAAGTACATTATCCAAAAGGTCTTGTTAATCGTTATCCTGTTCTGGGCGTATATCATGCACTCAGTTACCTGGCTTTTACTTCAATGTGTTTTTAGTAAAATGACACTTTGAACCCCTTTTTCACCACAGGGAATAAGGCATTTTTATTATTTATTTTATTTAAAACATTTGTATGCTGCCTTTCCATCCAAATAGAGTACCCAAAACATTTAAAAACTGATTTAATTTTTAAACAACATTTAAATAGTACAGTAATTCAGTAAGCACACACAAAAACACACAACACCAAGAACAGGGAGGAGAGCTGATAACATTTATTGGGGGTATGTGAAACAAAATAAAAAAGTATTCACCTGCTGGTGGAAGACAGCAATTGAGAGGGACAGATGAATCTTCCCAGGGAGGGAGTTCTAAAGTTTTAGTGCCATGACTGAAAGAGCCCTTTCTCGAGTTGCCATCCATCTAACTTCAGTTGGGGGGGAGCACCTGAAGCAGTGCCTCCAAAGATGACTGGAGTGAACAGGTAGGTTCATATGGAAGAAATGCATCCTTAAGGTATGCTGGCCCCAAGCCATTCTAGAGCTTTAAAAGTCAATACCAACACCTTGAATTGGGCTCAGAAGCAAATTGGGAGCCAGTGTAAATGGAACAAGATTGGAGTGATAATGGTTCCTGTGACCTACTCCAATAAACATTTAGGCTGCAGCATTCTGTACCAACTGTATCTTTGGGATAGACTTCAAGGGCAGGATGGAACCTTGGGGCATCCCGTAGGCTAGAGGCCAGTGGGCAGAGCAGTAGTCCCCCAGGATCACAGTCTGAAACCCATCCTCAAGATAAAACCAGAATGGCTGCAGAACAATCCTTCCCAGCTACAAAAAGCGTTCCAGAAGGGTATTGTGATCGATAGTACAAAATGGCTCAGAAGAATTGACAGGGTCACCCACCCCTTGTTTATCTCCCAGCATGTCATCCACCAGGGCAACCATGGCTGTTCCACTCCTATAACCAGGCCTGAAATCAGATTGGAATGGATCCAAACAATCCACTTTATTCAGGAATCCCTGGAGCTGGCTAGCCAGCTCCAGGGATTGACCTTGCTCAAAAATGGTAGATTTGAGACAGGAAAATAGTTACTCAGTTTGCCTGGGTCCAAAGTAAGTTTCTTTAGGAATGGACACTCCACTCTCTTCTTCAAGGCAGGATTCACCACGCCCTCTTTAAGAGGCATTTACGGTATCCCAGACCTACTCTACACCCTCCCCCACCCTGCAGATTTAAGCAGCCAGGAGGGGCAAGGGTCATACAAGCAGGTGGTAGATCTCAAACTTCCAAGAATCCTGTCTAAATCACTATTCCACACAGTTGGACAAATGGCACCCTGGGACCATCCAATCCTGTCACTGCTCATGTAGAGTCCAAGTCAGAACAGATATGAAAGATTTTATTCACAAAGTACTTAGGAAAATGATTGCAGTCAGGTGCAGAGCAGTCCTCCACCTCCTGTAGACTGGAACCCAATAAGCCTTTGACCACTCAGAGTTCTGCAGGCCTACACTATGCGGATGCAAAGGAGACAGAGAAATAGTTTCTTTGCTGCCATCACTGCCATGGAGTAGGCTTTTAAATGAGCTGTAGCTTGCACTCTGCTGAATTTGTCCCAAGTGCTTCTACATTGTTGCTCTGGTCAACACTCTTGTGTTTTCATTTGCACTGGTCTTAAGCTTCTAGACCTCAGTGAGGAATTCACCTACCTTCAGTCTATCCCACTCCATCTCTTTGCTGTCTGCTGCCACCACAGGCTACAAATAGAATTGCCATCTGACAGCCTGAGTGAGACTCTGCAAGTGTTAGAATCCCCTCTCTTTCTGCTGTCTTGGGATGAAGGATCCAGATTTAGAAGTCTTGCTTACTAAGAGATGCTCCTAACTGTGCAAGCTCTCTTTTACTTTGGTAAGCATGAACCCAAAGCATGGGACTTTGTTTATAGTTGCAGAGACCAAATAATTTTAAATTCAGAAAACAAGAGTTATGTATAAGTATGTAAACAATCTGTAAATACAAAGGATACATAAAGATTCTTCTCTCACTACAGATGATAATTTTCTGCATTTCCTCCCTTGTTCTAATCAAGCTAATTACATTTTTCATTGTATCTCCACACCTTATTTCTTTTCAACACCTCCTCCCACCTTCTGACTGGGATAAAAAAGATGCAGATCTCCATTGCTACTTGTATCTAACAAAGGGAGCTGACTCTCAAAAGCTTATACCCTGGAAACTCTGTTGGTCTTTAAGGTGCTACTGGATTTGAACTTTGCTTGTCTACTGCAGACCAACACTGTTACCCATCTGAAATTATCAAGATACAAAAGAAATAAGAACAGTTGCACAGCGAAATACAACCACATCTGAGCATACAGTACATCAAAAAGGTTTAAACATGCAATACTGCTTGTCTAAAACTAAACATTGTCATGGGCTGGGCTCACCCGAGGTGGTAATCCACAGTCTGAGCACTCACACAAAAGCCAAGGGGGAGTCCAAGATTCAAAAGAGTCCTGGCTGGCTACACAAAGCTCCTCTCCTCCTGAGGAGTCCTCACTCTCACTGAGCCCAGACCGAGCCATGACACCTATCCTAAGATACAAAAGGCAAACCATGTTTCCGACGACTCACTTTTTATCCCCACACAGACACATTCAGGGGAATAAAACGTCAGTTGTCAACAACAGATTTACCTGTCTGCCATAGCCCAGAGACAGAGCCCATGCCCAGGAACTCAGCCCGGATGCAGGGAGAAGAAGTCAGCAGAACCACGCCAGTCCCTCCTCGGCCTCAGCTGCTGGCCCCAGCGCAAGGAGGAGAGGTGCCAGCCCAAACAGCTGCAGGAGCAGCCAGCAGAACTATGCCAGTCCCTCCTGAGCTTCAGGTGCCAGTCCAGGTGCAAGGAGAGGTGCCGGGCCAAGCAACCACCGGAGCAGCCAGCAGAGCCACGCCAGTCCCTCCTGAGTGTTAGCCCCCGTGGTCTACGCAGCGCCAGGCACGGCACAGGCCACTCCAAGGGCCGAATGTGCAGCCAGGGCACCACATTTTCTAGAGGTCTTTTTTTATACAACGGGCTTGGTTGCTAGTTTATGTAACAAAAAGACAAATACTTCTTACTGGTCTGTACAGGTTCTGTTCAGTTCAGATACTTTTTTATCCATTCGGTATGTATCTTCTCTAAAGCATGTCTACATAGGATGTCTGTTTTTCCTCAACTGCGTCAAATAATGTCTGTCCCCCGACTTAGGGAGAGCTTCTCCCTACAACCCCTTCTTGTCTAAATAAGCCAAGCAGAACAAGGCAAAGACTGCACCATTTCTTACTTGACTGTAACAGAGCCAGAGTCCCCTCTCTTCTTTGTCTTCTTTGGTTACCCTAATTATCATACTAAGTTGCTTTACTGTCTCTCCTCAACTTGAAATTAGGAAAGGGGAGGGAGTCTAACTCTTTTGACCAGGCTACTTGTACTGGTAGTTTGAGCTTAGCTTCTGAATATTCACATAGTAAACTCAACATTCAAAAAGAAAAGTAGAAAATCCTTACACGGATACTTGAGTGAAGTGTCATTTCTAATAGTGTTCACTTTAGATTTCATTGCACTGTATATTTTCTCTGTGTATCCCTGTTATGTATTAAAAAATAAGGCCATGTTAGTTGCTTAGAAAGGCATTGCTTCTGATTTGATTTGATTTATTCGATTTCTAGCCTGCCCTACCCACAAGCGGCTGAGGGTGGGTTACATCGTCATAATTACATACAAACATAATATAATTATATATATAAAAGCAAAGTCAATAAATATACACTATAAAATACAGTATAAATAAAATAAAACAAATTTACTGCAAGATACGGTATTTAGCATACAGATCAAATAAACATTTGGAACACTATAGGGTTAGACAGTGGGCAGACATCCACCAAGTTCGAAACCAGCAAAAAATGGAGCCGAACGAGAGCAAGAGGGCCTGCAGGATAGTTCACCAGTACCTCAGCCACAACCATAGGCCTAGTGGAACATCTCTGTTTTACAGGCCTGGCAGGACTGTAACAGATCTCGCAGGGCCTAGATTTCACCAGGGAAAACGTTCCACCAGACTGGTGCCAGAGCCAAACAGGCTCTGGCCTTGGTCATGACCAAGTGAACATTCTTTGGGCCGGGGATCACCAACAGATGTTGATCAGCTGAACATAAAGCCCTCTGGGGGACCTATGGCAAGAGATGGTCCTGCAGATATGTTGGTCCCAGTCCACTATGGGCTTTTATCTGATAAAAACAAAACCTTGAACTTGATCTGGAATTCAACTAGGACCCAAAGCAGTTGGTGCAGCACTTTTCGTATATGTGCCCTAAACGTTGTCCCTGTAAGGACATGTGCCGCTGCATTCTGAATCAGTTGCAGTTTCCAGGTCAGTCTCAAGGATAGCCCTGCGTAGAGCATTGCATGAATCAGTGCAGCTAGGTCATGGGTGGAGAGATAGGGGACAAGCTGCCTCACCTGACAAACTCCTCACTGTTGGCACAGGCATCAATAGCGCCCCATCAAGGGCTGGGAGATGAATTCCTGGTCTCATCACCCCATGCCCCAGATGCAGGACCTCCGTCTTTGTAGGATTTAATTTCAATTAACTCTGTTTTGGCCACATAGTCACAACATCCAAAGCCCTGGCCACAACATCTGGGGCGGAGTCAGGCTGACTGTCCATCATCAGATATAACTGGGTGTCGTCAGCATACTGATGACAACCCAGTCTAAAACTTCATGCCAGCTGGACGAGGGTGCACATATAGATATTAAATAACACTGGGGAGAGAATCACTCCATGAGGGACACTGCATACCAATTTTATTAATAGCGTAAGAAGACAATGAAAGTACTTATTCTTAACTTGTATGTGACAAACTGATTAATTCCATGTGAGAAGCTGTGGTCCGTGCCTTAAAACAAAGCTGTATAATTGTTTATTAGTAGAAGACCTAAGCTGATTATATTTCTCATATATTTAGATCTTGGATGATGGGGGTGACCTGACCCACTGGGTTTATAAGAAATATCCAAATATATTTAAGAAGATCAGAGGGATTGTAGAAGAAAGTGTGACGGGTGTGCACAGGTAAATCAAAATAGAACCTGCAAATCTAGCACATTATTTGGCTGTTTTCCTTAAATTTGAGGCTTTGGGCTCTTTTATTACCCCTCCCCATAATTAATAACAGATTTAAAAACTCAGTAAAGCTCATTCTGTTGTTCATAAAATCTCTATCAATTAATGATGTGTCATCATTTAGAAGCTGCAAAGTTAAGAATAGGTTATGTAAAGTGCCTTAACTAAGGCCAAAAAAAGATTGTGTATAACTGACCTGAAGGTTTAAGTGCTTTATCTGTTAAACCATAAAACTACAATTTTGGAATGTAAATTAATGTGAAGAATACGTCCTGCAACACACTACTGCTCTCTTGGCTTCCTCTTGATACAATTTATGATAATTTTATGATAAGACAAAAATCCATTTAAAGAAGTTGAGCTGCTGCTGCACAATCTACTTTTCTCCTGCCCTTTCATCTGTATTTCAATACAAGTACATTTATGTGTAATGAGGGTTGCTGCTTAATCAGATGTGCTGGATACTCAAACGTATTACTCTACTGTACCCACTTCTCAGAAAAATTCACAGCAACCAACCAACCCCCCCCCCCTCTATTGAGAACACCATGACAAAATCCACATGCCTGGCAGGACCTTCCCCTTCCACCCAAGCCATAGAGCTGTGCAGTAGGCAAGTCAGCTGCTGGTGAGACCTCCACCAGATCTGGCTCCTGATATCTTGAGACAGGCTGGGGGAGGGGATGGGCACCCAGGTGACATCACCAGCTGTCAGAAGCCCAGCAATTACTGGAGGAGACATCAAGCTGGCTGGCTGGAGAGGTGGGAGTATGGGACACAGGTGTGTTTGAAGATGTAGAGGAGTGGCTGCAGTGGAGGAGCTTGCCTTGTGGACAGTGCTGGATAACAGATAATTCTTGATAATCAAGTGCCAGATAACAATGCTTTTACTGTGCTTGTATATTTAAACTCCTTCAGTGGTTAAAGTTTTCAGTGGCTCTATGGTTTATGAATAACACAGTTGAGTAAAACTCATTTCTTAACTTACCTTTCCAGTGAATGCTGCTCTGAACACTAATAAACTTAGAGTGCAGTCAAGCAAAGTTGCACTCTTATAAGCCCATGACTTTAATGGAGTTAGAAGGATGTAATTCTGCTTAAGATTTCACTGTTAATTTATAGGGATAGTAAACTTGACCCTAGTAATGTGAGAAGAAGCACATTGTTCTCTAATTCTTGTTGATGACGTATGTGATGAGATTAGCTTCCAATATCTAGTATATGATCATCAAAGGCTCTAGCTACATTGAAGCTAAACATATATTCATCATTGTGTCTTCTGTGCAGTTCCACATGGGAACTGCGCATGCACAGGCCAGCCACAGACACTACAAAGCTCCTAGATATGCAAGATGCACACCTAGCTTTTTCATATGCTTTTCCCTCAGGTGCAGCTATAAAAGGTGAGGCAAGTGGCTCCCTCCCTCAGTTTTTCTTTTGCTGCCACTGAAGGACACATCTTCTCTCCGCTTCTCAGTTCTGTGACTCTATATGCGAGTTAGGGCCTTCATGGCATCAGAGGCCCTCTTTAAGAAGTGTTCCCATCATGGGACAAAGATGGCCCAATTGGATGGGCACAACAAATGCTTAGTCTGGGCAAAGGCCAAGACACTTTGTGGGGTTCAGTCTGCAAGCAATTTATGCCTAAAGCTCACCATGAAAGGGTGTCACGACTTAAAAGTGGCTCTTTGAGAGTCAGCCTTCAAGGGCTCCATTAACTCCGATCTTCATGCTGCAGAAAAAGAACTGCAGTGATTGGAATGGGCCTTGGTTCCACCAACATGTTCAGCCCCTAACATGGCTCAGAAGGACCAGTTGGTTCCAGCTGCATCTTCGTTGGTTTCCCCGCGGTGCCAGTCAGAGCTGCCTGCTAAAGAGACTAAGCTCAAGGCGAAACATGTTGGTAAGCCATAGTCCTCTACACCACACAAGAGGAACTAATCGTCTTCTTCGGGTCCATCGAGCCTGTCCAAGGTTCCAAGAACTCCATCCCCATTCCCAGACACTGTTCCACTTCAGTCCCATCTCTCTCAGAGAGCAAGATTCCTGAAGTCATAGAACTGTTTATAGCCATTTCCTCACTGCTACCCTCACCAATATGGCCTGTGGACAGAGGTTCCTCAGTTCCATTTGAAAATGACAATTGCTTGGAACTGGCTTCTCATCATATATGCCATGAGTTCCATTATTCTCCATCTCCCTACCATTACTATGCTTACAGATTTGAAGTCTCACCAGGTGTGTACCTGCTCCCCCATTACTTCTTCCATGTTGAAGACCCTTATGTTTCAGTTCACTTGGAACCAAGAGGTAAAATGAAACCTACATCAATTCCAACTACATTTCCAGAAGAAAACACTGCTCTAGAACCAACGTTGAACCACACTACACCCTCTGATGACAACTCTGATATTGGCTCAGATTTTGCATCAGAACCATTGCCACCAGAATTCCTTACTGAGGATTCTGCTCTGTCTCTGAGTAAGGATCTCCGCTTTTATACCAAGCAGTTAGTTTGGATGGTGAGGCCTGTGGACATTGAGGTGGCCTGCTCTGCTCTGACCTCTTCCAATCCGGTCTTCAGGGACTTGCACTCAGAAGCAGCCAGACCGGTGGCATTTCTGATCATGCAAGGAAGGCTTGACATGACCAAAGATATGTGGTCTGGACCAGCTTCAACTCCAGTGATGTAAAAAAACTGGACAATATGTATAAGACCAAACAAAGAAGGGTCAGGTTTTCTTTTTACTCACCCCCCTCCCCCGGTCAATTCTATTGGCACCAAGGTCCCTTCAAGGTAAAACCTTCAAAAAAGCACAGGTCTGTTGGGACCTGTTGGGATGAGAGGCTTGTTCTGGGTCCACCTAGTAGAAGGCAAGAACATTCAGACATGCACGGACAATATGACTGTCATGCATTACTTAAACAGACAGGGGGGCACAGTTTCCCTGGCTCTATCCTGAGAATCCTCACTAATATGGGAATGGGCTATCCAGCATCAGTCAGTCTCTCTTCCATACACATGGCAGGCAAGGTCAATGTTCTGGTGGATGCCCTGAGTTGGTCCAAATCTCAGAACTATGAATTGTCTATCCACAGAAATTTCCTCTGCCATTTTTTAAAGTGTGGGTATCCAACATGCCACATACCTCAACAAGACATGTACTCGGTATTGCTCAAGGGTGGGGAAGGGGAAGGTCTCTTTCAGGGACGCTTTTCAGAACCCTTGATCAGGCACCCTCTTGTATGCATCCCCCCCACCCCCCCGCGGCTGCCTCTTACGATGCTAACACTCAGCAAGAGGATGAGGGAACGTTCCTCAGCAGTCGTAACAGCCCCATACTGGCCAAGGCAGCCTGGTTTGCCACTCTATTTCAAATGGTGTGGGACAGAATCTACTATTTCCCCCCTAACCGCAATCCTGCTACAGGATGATGTGGTTCTCCACCATGACCTGGGCAATCTGAAACTGACAGCCTGGTTCATATCTCCCCTGGTTTAGTTTTTCCCTCTCTGACACAGAGAGACTTTTGCATACCCTTGATGTTAAATGTGCTTTGTGCTTCTTGGACAGGACAGCTCCTTTCCAAAATGACCCTAATCTCTTTGTCTCATTTAAAGGACCCAAAAAGGGCCTGCAGGTCACCACACAGACTATTTCAGATTGGATAGTTTGGCTCATTAAGGATTGTTATAAACAATATGAATAACCATGTCCATTGCACATAAGAGCACATTCTCAAAGGGCTCAGCCCACTGCATCAGCCTTCAAATTGAGCATCCCAGTGGAATTGTGTAAGGTGGCCACCTGGTCTACGCCATCCACATTTATCAAGCATTATGCCATTGACATAGACTCCAGAAGAGATGCAGCTGTTGGCAAGCCTGACCTGAAAAGTCTCTTCCATTAAAGAGCTTCACGCTCACCTCCTAGATAAGTTAGCTCACTAATCTCCCATGTGGGACTGCACAGAAGACATAATGATGGAAACAGGGTTGCACTTAACTGTAATTGTTCATCAAGTGGTCTTCTGTGCAGGCGCACACATCCTCCCTCCTTCCCCACTGTGTACTCTTTTTTCTTACCTTCCTTCTACACCAGCAGCTTAGAGAGGGAGGGAACCGCTCACCTGCCTTTTATAGCCATGCTTAAAGGAAAACTGTGTGAAAAGGCTAAGTAAGCGCCTCTAGGAACTTAGGAACATCCGTGGCTGACCTGCACATACTCAGTTCCCATGTGTGCCTGCACAGTCCACTCGATGAACAACAGTTACAAGTAAGAGCTGTTTGGAACTCAAAAAGTCTTAATATATATTCTGCTATCACTTACAGAAAACAAGCTATAGAGATTAGTTGTAGTCCAGGTTACACATAGTGCTCCTCTAAATTATCATGTTCTTGTCAGATGTTTAAATGATATTTTTATATCCATGTCTCTTTTCAGATTGTACCAGCTATCAAAGGCTGGGAAACTGTGTGTTCCAGCCATGAATGTCAATGACTCGGTCACTAAACAGAAATTTGATAACTTGTACTGTTGCAGAGAGTCCATCTTAGATGGGTGAGTCTGATATTAAGTGGTGGGAGGAGCAAACAGCTCCAGGCTTCCATCTTGTGACGGTGCACTCCTTTCTGCAGATGAATCTAACTTAAAACCATTCTGTGATGTTTAGTTGTAGTGTTTTTCTGGAGTTTTGAAATACTGTTAAGTATGTATTTAGCATTACATCAGACTCAGATCAACAAGAGTCTCTTTCTATCCCACAGCCTAAAGCGGACAACTGATGTGATGTTTGGAGGGAAACAAGTGGTAGTGTGTGGCTATGGTGAGGTGAGTTCTAAAAAGCAATCCTGCAGTAGCCTGGCTGTTTTAATAACTCTTACCAAATTATTCTTGCATAGTATTCATTGTTGTCTTATATTAGTAATGGCTTCTTAGTGTGGTTAATCAGGTGAGCATTTGAAAACAATTGTATCTTGACAGAACATTACTTATCTAATTGTAATGGCTCTCAGAGGTGATTGCAGGCTGCTAATGTTAGCAAGTTTTGAATTTGCACATCATTAGATGAAAATATATAGTCTCAGTTGTGTTCATTCAGTAAAGTCTGGAAAGAGTTTAAAACACAATTGCAGAGCGCATTATGTTCCAGATTGTCTGAAAACTTGCATAGACTGCTCTGTTTCAGCATTATTCCTACAAGTAGAGATGTGCACAAGAAAAATGGTAAATTCAGTTTGGTAATACCACACAAGGGGAAAAAATCAATATTCTCTAAATACCAAATTGATTCCCTAGGTTGATTCTGTGTTACAGGGAAAATTTGGTAAAATTTGGCCATTGTTTCCTATGGTAAAACTCAGTTCGGGTTTATCTGATGGCCTGGGCCTGGGGAGGGGCTTCATTTTTTGACCGAATTTCACCACATTTTCAGGGGACCTGCTCCTGACTGTCCTCCCATGACCACTGACTTTCACAAATATTGGAGTTATTGTAAGGCGGTAAAAGAATTATCATACCAGAGTCTAATTCATGTGTGGGAAAAATTCTCTACCCAAGAATGAGCAAGTTCTTTGATTTTGTTTTTGTGCACTGCAGGTTGGAAAGGGATGTTGTGCAGCACTGAAAGCCCTAGGAGCCATTGTTTACATCACAGAGATAGACCCCATCTGTGCTCTTCAAGCTTGGTAAGAGATGAGGTATTACAAATGCTGATGTCTAAGAGCACTAGCCCTTGTCTTACTGTTTGCCATTCTCTTGAGCCACTTAAGGAGGCTGAAATGAAATCAGTCCACTTAAGAGGAGCCTTTCTGTACCTAGAGCTGTCATAATCTAAGGCTCTCCTCATTAAAGTACAGATCTTTGGTGGAATCTTCCATCCCCTGTGATCAAATAGTAGGATCTCATTTGAGTTTCATCAGTATGTATCATACTTCATACATTGCAGCATGTACTAAGGATAAGTTGATTCAGATGCTTTTATCAACTTGAATATTAAATGAAAAGATACAGTGAAATAGAGAGTCATTCTCATAAAGGGAACAGCGGATGGCTAAGTATGAAGATGGTTCTGAAATGTTCCACAGCCAATCTGTTGTCTGATCCAAGGATGGAATAAGAAGACAACATCCAATTTGATGTAGAGAAGCAGTAAAATCCAACTAGAATAGCCATTTTGACTATTTTGGAGTTAATTTTTTAAACAGGATGTAATTTCTCTTAGCTGTTGATCATTGAAAAGCATTTGAGGTATGCTGTATTACTTATATCTTGCAGAACATCTGTTTAGCGTTCAAATTATTTTTTGTCCTAAAGAATAGCTGCTTCTCTTCAGACCATCACATGGTCTGTTTTCAGGGCTGCAATCAATATCAGGAAATGTGGATACTCTTTCTCTATTTGCAAGGCATAGGAAGAGCTTCAGTGTATGATAGGGAAACCTTCTGGGAATTAGCCCAAGGTCTGTTCAGAGCTGTGTGACTTATACAGCAGCCTTTCCTGTCTAAAGGCAAGATGGCACCACTAAAAAAACTCTGTCTCTGGTTGCCACCTGCCTCAGCTCTGCAGGTAGGGGCCTAGAGAGCAAGACTTGGGAGGAAGATCTTAACAGATAGGCTGAACAATGAAAAGGAAGTGTAATGTCCACAGGAAATTCAAAGTTCTGGTTTTGTCCTGTAACACTGTAAGTGGTCTGAGACAGATCTGAAAAATCAGGTGATCCTATATGAGCTTGATTGAGGGAGGCCCTGTTCTGGGTGCCTCTGCCTTTAGAGGTGAGGTAGGTGGCAGCCAAGGATATTGCCTTCTGTGGTGACAGTTTGGAACTCCCTCATTAGAACAGTTTGCCAGACTCCATCACTAATGGCATTTTAATCAGCTTTATTAAAACTTTTGCCTTCTTTCCAAGTGTTTAATTAATATGTGCTAATTAACTTTCTTCTGTGGATGCTGATTTTTGCTTAATAGTCTGAAAGTTATATTTATATTTTGTTACTCTTATAGTGTTTTATAAGCCACTGCAGTCAGTGTCTCTCTTTTTTCATTTTAATTAGCTTTTTATATTGCTGTTTTAAAGCATATAGTTCTGGTGGAATAAATGGCAGGTTCTGAGCCTTATAACAATTATACTTATCTATTAGCTGTTTTTTTTAACTGTTAGACATTCATGATCAAACCACGGTTGAGAGAAATTTTTAGCTTTCTGAGGTCTATTAATTAATTCATTAGGAAGGCATATATCTAGCCACCTGTTAATAATTTGCATGTAACTTTATAAAACAGCTTCTGACTTGGAGTTCGTGATCATGTTATGAAGCTGACTGATCTGAGCTTATAAAGGCTTTTGTTTGACTGACAACATTGCTAGACCATTGAATTCTTTTATAATTGGAAGCTTGTGACAGTTCTACACAAGGCTTTTTTTCAGCTGGAACGCAGTGGAATGTAGTTCTGGAACCTCTTGAAAATGGTCACGTGGCTGGTGGCCCTGCCTCCTGATCTCCAGACAGAGGAGAGTTTAGATTGCCCTCCGCGCCGCTGAGCAGCGCGGAGGGCAATCTAAACTCCCCTCTGTCTGGAAATCAGGGGGTGGGGCCACCAGCCATGTGACCATTTTAATAATAATAATATTTGATTTATATACCACCCTTCAGGATGACTTAACACCCACTCAGAGCGGTTTACAACGTATGTTATCATTATCCCCACAACAAACACCCTGTGAGGTGGGTCGGGCTGAGAGAGCTAAGAGCTGTGACTTACCCAAGGTCACCAAGCTGGCTTCAAGTGGAGGAGTGAGGAATCAAACCCAGTTCTCCAGATTAGATTCCTGCGCTCTTAACCACTACACCAAACTGGCTGTCCTAGGGCAACCCACTGAGTTCCACCACCTCTTTTCCCAGAAAAAAAGCCCTGGTTCTACATCAAATTTTGTAGTTAAATGAATTGAAGAATATTGATAATTAAAAATTACATTGATGGGTAGATGATCACTATCTTGTCGGGAATCAACTCTTAGGAGAGCTACATGTTCTAACAAGTTGCACGAGGCAAGAACATAATCAATAGTGCTAGCTCCCTGATTTGACTAAATTCTCCAGGTAAATCTCCATTGACAGAACCATTTAATATAAACTGGTCTAACTGCTAGGCAATCCCTTCCAATTGGATTTTACATCTTTTGAATGTCTAGGAAACAGGGGCAAGGAGGACTTTTCCACAGGGGGAACAGCATTGTAAATTGAGTACAAAGACTCGGTAGAACCAACAGATCTTGCAGTTCAAAAAGCAGAGCAGAACATAAACAATCTCATGCTTCAAAGACTTTACACCTAATATCTGAGATTTAAACATCACTTATGAAATATTCTAGTAAAAACTACAAATACGTGAAACTGGAGTATCAAAGAGCAGCATACGTGTGGTGGATACTTGTACATGATCACACTGTGATACTCCCAGTGGATTCTTTAATTCTACTTTAGATTTGTGACTGGTTTTGGTCGGTCAGAGTAGCCTTAACATTCCTGTTTTCTCTCTTGTTACTGTGGTCAATCATGTCCGTTTACTGTGTTGCCTTCTCTTTTGCAGCATGGATGGGTTTCGGGTAGTGAAGCTCAGTGAAGTAATTCGCCAGGTGGATGTGGTCATAACTTGCACAGGTAAAGCAGTCTGGAAGGGGTGAAGAAGAATGTGTGTATATGTCCATGCTATTTTTGTCCCCTTTGGAATCCAGTTCTGTCTTGCTGCTTAACAGGTTAATATTGGAATGTCATCAAGAAATCCTTCTATATTGTACTACTTTCTGACCTGTTCCATGTGCAGCATTGAAAACAAAGCTTTAACTGCAGAATGGGAAACCTTAGATCAATTTTCCCCCTTCATTTAGCTGCTTCTTTTCATTTTAGGAAACAAGAATGTGGTAACTAGGGAGCACTTGGACAGAATGAAGAACAGCTGTATTGTATGTAATATGGGTCATTCCAATACGGAAATTGATGTGGTGAGCATCTTTTAAGTTTATTTGCTCTTCGAGCTCTCTCAACAAGGTCTGATGTTTGAACCCTGTCTGAATCTCTTCTCTCCCAGGCTAGTCTGCGTACCCCTGAGCTTACTTGGGAGCGTGTACGTTCTCAGGTGGATCACGTAATCTGGCCTGATGGCAAGCGTGTTGTCCTACTAGCAGAGGTATGTCTGGGAAAACACAAATAGAATCTTCTGTAGAGGATGAAATAAGCGGTCAGCTTTCTGCTTTTCAAGCTCAAGATATTGAAAGATGATGGGACAGATACCAGTTTATACAGTGCAAGTAAGGAGAAGCTGTTGTGCTGAGAAAATGAGTTTTGTATGTGGTGAAGGATAGAAGGATGTCCTTCTGATACCTTGTATTTGTCATCTGGTTTGTTCTTTACAGCAGAGAACAAATGTCAGATGAACAGTGGGAATTTAGATATGGGGAGGATTCAGGGTATATGTTAAGCAGAACGTAACACCTTCCTTACCTGTATGGATTCAGCACAGATTTCAGTAACTGGAAGTGAGTCTTTTCCTGATGAAAAACTACCTTCATCAGATAATTGTGGCTATTAGTCATGGATTAGAGCCACACTGTTCATGGCCCAAATGATATTGTGATATATATGCTTAAAATAGCTGGAGTAATAGCATAGTGTGGTAAGTCCATGCCTTGGATGGTTTAGTATAGTAATGCTTGAATCTGAAATACTGTGCACACATTTGCATGGCTCTCAGGTTGCATGTACTGGTAATTTCTCACAGATTTATTTTCTGTCCTGTCTTTCTAGGGGCGACTTCTCAATCTGAGCTGTTCAACTGTTCCTACCTTTGTTCTCTCAATCACAGCTACCACTCAGGTATGTGGCTGTGACATCCCTGGCCTTCCTATCCTGTGCTATGTTTAAAATGCTTTGTGTTCTTGGGATTGCAAAATATATGAAAAAGTTATCGTAGTTTTTAACAGCTTAAATCTGAGCAAAAGCATATCTAGCATATTGACCAATTCATATTGAGCAGTGCTTTGCATGTCACTTTAAAGTTTTAGACACATAGTATTAAATATTACTGCATTAAGAATACTAGTATGCAACTAACCATAAACAAATTCTGTGTACCAGTATAAATACATATACAGATAATCTTGCATATTTATTTTGCAGCATTCTTTAATCTTAAAAGTTCATCAAACATGGCTTTTAATGGGAAAAGACTTGAACTAGAAGTGAAGCTATATAATGAGGCAGAAAATAGATAGACACAGGCAGGGGACCTACAAGGACTTATGGGGGGCAACTTGTTTCCTACTCCATCATGTCCTCCCTTCCCTGTCTGCCATAGCCTTTCCCCCTTTCCTGTCTCCTTCTTTCCTTCCCATCCATCTTTGTCTAACCCCCCGTCTTCACCTCCCCCCCCCCCACAGCAGCCTCTCCCTTACAGCCTAGTTGTATGGTGGGGAACCTGCAAGGACATACGGGGGTATTTCATTTTTGCCTGTTTCCACACACTGTTTCCTTTTTCCCTCCTCCTGGCAGCCTCCACATTTATTTTAGAGTAACAAGATAATTGGTTAGCTTCAGGGCATACCAAATCATGCTAAGATTAATTTTTATTGTATATGTGGGCAGCATGTACTGGAAAGAATAGCTAGAATGGCATTCAGCATCTCTCTAATCTTCACAGGCTCTGGCTTTGATTGAGCTTTACAATGCTCCTGAGGGACGATACAAACAAGATGTGTACCTGCTGCCTAAAAAGATGGGTGAGACAAAGTATTACTGAAGCTTTAGCAGTAGCCTGTTGACCAGCGAGAGGTCCTTGATTCAAAGATAACTCGCATTTATATTTGCAATACATTTAGTTTCTTATTAATCATAAGTTTGTAATGAACAGCCATGGTTCACCAATGTGAAAGAAATGTTGAAGATGCATGGTATGGTATTTCCATGGATTTGAGGTGTGCATAGCCTATGCTGTTTTCATTCCTTGCCCCTGATCTTTAGACCCCTGGAATTTTTAGATACTGACTCTTTTGTGTTTAAAATCATGTGTGTTGGTTAGTTTTTATCTGTTGCATATTGTTAATATGACTGTAAACCTGGGGTATATCCTAGGAATAGCATTATCAAAAGACAATGTATAATTCTAAATATAAAGGCCTTGGGTCTGCCAGCACCAAAATGTGAAAAATTCACTAGCAGTTTTGCACAGGCTTTTTACCTCGAGAATATCTTCCCTTTGGGTTTGAATCTCTTTGCTAACACCCCTTATGGCATTTTGCCATGTTTGTGTGACCTATATATTGCTACTTCCCAAAAGGTTTTCACTGCCACCAAAGGCTTTCACCTTAGATCTCTTCTGAATTTGACAGAATGAGACTCATTTCATGCTTTCACAGAGTGCCTAACAGCCAGAATGAACACTTCCCCTCAGTACTGTGACTAAAAACTGCAGTTCACTCCATCCCCTCCAATCACAGCATCCCATCCCCCCCATTTCCTCAGAGGCCTGCATTTAAACTCATGGTAATAAATATTAAAAATCCCACATTAATCAGCAGAAATAAAATACAAAAACTTATTTACATGCAAATCATTACACAGTCTCTTTTTGGTCCATAACAGAATGAGTTCTAGAGTTGCTGTGCTAGATATGTAATTTAGCTTTATATTGAATCGAGTGGGAACAGCTTCCAGCATTAGCTGCTTCTTAAAGATGTTTCTGGACACTCTAAAGTATTCTGGAAAACGTTTTTAATAATCTCAACTCCTTTCTACATTTCTAGATGAGTATGTTGCCAGCTTACATCTGCCTTCATTTGATGCCCACCTGACAGAATTAACAGATGATCAAGCAAAATACCTGGGTCTCAATAAAAATGGGCCCTTCAAACCAAACTATTACAGGTAACTGTCTCCATGAAGGAAAATGGGACACAACTTGGGTGTTCTGAAGAATATACAGATCTGACAACATGGATTGTAGATTTCTGTAGTTTTCTTGGTGTATTGATGAGAACAGATACAAAAACAATGTCTCATGGCATCTCATGAGCAGATAGATTGTGCTGTTGGCTTTTGTAGACGAAAGTTTGTCATAATAAATGTCATCTTTAAGGTGCCACTTGACTCTTTGCTGGGTTTCCTGCAACAGATTGACATGGGACAGTTGCAGGAAACTCAAGTTTACAGAAATGCTACCAGTAGCTATGGCAAGAGTACAGGTGATTGATTGCTGTGACTCAGTGAGGTACCTAATGCTTAATTTTGTGTGTCTTTGTTGTAGATACTGATGGACCATAATGCTGAAGGACCAGACCACATACGCAAAACAAGAGCTTTAGCAAGAATATTTTTAAAGAACGTATTTTTGTTTCACTTTTTGAAATATTTTGTTTTTATTTCTTCATGTGATTTTATTGTCCCTTTTCATTCTGATTTTAAATATGTTATTTCCATGTCTCTGTGTCTGACCTTGCAGACAACCTGGGATTTCCCTGCTGCATCACTACTGAAATAGTGTGGTTTCATCCTCTTACCTCCCTCACTAGGGGAGGATTTCTTTCGGCGATGAAGGGCATTTGTTTCCTGTGGTGATTTTTTTAAAATTTAAAACTTTCCAGTGCACCTTAGTTCTAGTTAATATATCATAAAAGTATTAAGAGTACTATTTTTTGTGAGGAAAATTCTAAATTGCCTTAATGAGCCCCAATTTGTTAGCTGCTAGATCAATGCTCCTCTTCTTGCACTGGAACAGAGTTGACACCTTGTGTCCACCTAAGATATAAACTTATATTTAACAATGCCTAACCCTGATCCTAATTATGATCTGAGGGAGAGGAGAGTCCTTTTAATTTCAGTGGGACAATTTCAAATACAAACAGTTATACTATTTGTTTTTTTTTCAACATGAAACTCGTAGTTGCATACATGGTTACACTAAGCCTAGGTGGATGTTAGTTCCTCTTTTTGAGAAGTTAGGGTGCTAATTTGAATGGATATTACCTATCCAGTGTCTTTGCCTTTCTGCAACTTAGATTTTAGACTTCTTTCTTTAAGACAAGATGTACCAATACCCTATTTTAAATAGTAATGGGTGAGAATTCCTTTTTCTCCTGGTTGTGATAATTTTAAACAGAATATGTCAGCAATTTTATTGCAGACCTATTAGTGCTGCCCCATCAGCCTTTTTGAGCTGAGATGGTATTTCCTGTACTCCAGCCCTTCATTTGCATTGCACTGGCAATGTTCAGATTATGTAGCAGCTCTAGTTGTTCCGGTCTTATAAAGAATGATTCATTGTATAAAGCATTCCCTCCATCTTCAGGCTCCATTTGTAGCAAATGAATATTGAAGGTGGAATTCCTTCCCATTGGCACTGCTATTTTAAGTGCTCTTCTGCTGCTTTTAATTACCTTATATCTGTAGGATAGTATATTCTGTTGAATTAATGTGATGCACTGGTATCTGTCCTGTGAGATCACAGTGTAGCCCAGCTTTCATATTTTAGTGCCATAAAAAGTGGAAGTTTCAGCAACTTGGAAGCACACAATCAGTTAAGAGTGGTTCAAACAAGTGTTGCTTAGTGATTCACACTTTTGCTGAAATCTCAGTGGGAAGCAATGTGAAGAGACTACTATGAAGCATGGTGAACACATAACCAACCTTGAACTTTCTGCCTTTTATGTAAACTCTGCAGAAAACTTGATGTAAATACTGAATATAAAATTCCTAACTCCATCTTAATATACTGTGTCCCACAATTGTATGATCCATGCTGGGTTATGTAGGCTATGGTCTCCCTGATGGGCCTCCACTGAGAATAATGTGTGATTTGGAGGGTCTCATAGCCACTAAACCTTTGCACATTCGTAATGCCTGCTGTATAATTCTGAGATAGCAAAATTACTTTTATCAATGACCAAATAGTTGCGTGTTGGCAACTAAGCCTTTTCAAGTATTCTAGACCAATGACTCTGACTTGAATACAGGGGCTCCCTCTCCTTTCAGCAACTCCTATCCACTCAGTTTCACAGAATTTGATTAGCTTTCATTTAAGTTTGGCCGGGCCAAATGACCTTTCTTGTTAGTATAATGAGCCCAGGACTGTGCGTTTGTCTTGTGTGTTTCCTTTAAGTTGTTCTTTTAGTCTGCCACATACCAGGGTGGCATGAGGTGTTTTTTTTTTCCTTTTGTTAATTGCACAGCTCTAGTACCACAGGTTCTGATCACTGAACTGGCTTGGATCCTTCTAAGCCATGCTGAGAGCATATTCCCAAAAGTCCTCCATTAAGCCCATGAGGGCCCTTTCATTCCATTTGTCTGCCTCTATGTTGCAGTGTCAATAGATACCTTAGCTAAGGGCTCCATCTCTGTATAAGCCATGGAATAAATTCTCATGCCTGGCAACACCTCAGTTCAGTCAGAGGGAGCATGTTATAGCATCAGCCCAGATGTGGGGATAGGTTTATTTTGTATATGAATGATTTTTAATGAACGCAATATTAATCCTTGCAGATGAGCAATAAATCATTACGCAAAGTCTAAATAAAATGATTAGAAAAACTCTTACTGCCTTGGGTTCTTTTTTTTTTATTATTACAAGGCTCACCTGCCAGGTTGCAGGAATTTATGATGTAAGAAAATGAAGAAACAAATAGCCGCTTCTTACAGTTGAAGTTGATTTCAGTTTTCATCCATGACAAGCTGTTTATCGTTCTCTGGACAGAGTAGGCTGGATCAGAGGTGTTTAAGCACAAGAAAGGGAATAACTTCCAGAGTTAGTAACTGACTACATGCTTTGAAGGAAGGCCCTGCATCCATGCTTCCTGTATCTTTAGCAGCTCTGAATGCAGAGAATACAGAGAAATAAAACTAGCAGATTATAATTGTCATTGCAACCACATGACACCATTGGATAAAACCATATAGAAGTAGATCTAAAATTAATGTCCAGAACAGATTCATATAGTGTGTAAATAGTCATGTTCAATGTCTTATATGGCTTAATATGTAAAAATATAAACAACGGTCCAGCTGAAAACATCATGGATAATCTCTGAAAAATGTTTAAGTAAAGTTTTGCGACTAAAATTGTGATTGTATTTACTGGTGTTCAGCACGAGACATTAATTAGAATTCCAGAAAGAATTAAGAGTATATTGGAGCTGTCAGTATCAGAGTGGAAGAAACCATAAAAAACAAGGAATTGGGGAGTGAGCTTTGTAGGGACCCCCTATGAGCAAGGAGGAGGAGAATAGAAACAGTTGGCATGCAAAGAAGATAAACAGCAGTTGAAGGAACAGGAGAGCTAGCATGTTGAAAGCCCCCCAAACGATAGGGTTTTTTAACGTTATCCTGCCAAAATTAAAAGTCTACTTGCACAGTCGAGTGGCTTTTGTAGAGGCTATCTTGGCTGCATTGAGTTTGTGACAGAAGCAAGACTGTGGACACAGGTAAGCAGCAAACCAGACGTTGTTGTCCTGGAAACCAACTCGGTCTTCATGTCGAATAGTCGGCAATTCTAGCGGGGTAGTCGTGTTAAAATTTTATTGAAGCAAAACAAATTAGAAGTCCAATGGTACCTTAAAGACTAACATTCCGGTATGAGCTTTTGCGGGACAGAGCTGACTTCAGGCACAATAGGAGAAATAAGCCTCAAACTGTTTTACAGAAAATTACAGAAAGGGAGGAGTTGAGCAAAGACAGACTTAGTGTAATAAATTGGGAAGTTTTTGCGGGAGCCGGGACTTGATCTACTTGAGCGCTTTACTGGCTGATGATGGTCAGAGGTTATGGCTCGCACGCGGCGAAGATGAACTCTACAGCGCAATAAAGATGTGTAAAGAAAGAAGCAGTTTGACGCATAGGAAAATCGAGCGACACCAGTAAAAGCTAATGGTAATTCGGTACCTGCCTCGCCACTATCAAGATGGTGGCTGCGAGGGACCGCGACGTTTCTTTCCAAGCGCGCGAAACGCAACATATCCGTGGACTTTTAAAAAATCTCCGGCGCGTTTACGAAGCCGCGACACAACCTCCGCCACGCTCAAGATGGCAGCGTTTCCTGTGAGACTCTAGCCCCGAGACTCTGACTATCCGCGAGAGCTGCCGGCGCGTCGCGATGGAGCTGGGCGGTAGTGGCGGTACGGGCTTGCTAATTGTCAATAACAAGCAACGGAGTGCGGGGCTCGGCCTGACGCCGCCGCCGGTAGGGAAAGGTCGGGAACTCAACCGCAATCAACGCAAGGACTCGGAGGTGAGGCTGGGTTGCGAGGGGACTTGCAGGGAGGGTTAGGAGTGGCCCCCTCTGGCGCCTCTTGCTACAGGAACCAGGCCCAATGTGACGAGAGTGGCTTTAAAAAAAAGGCAGGGGAAGTCGCGATGTGCCCCTGGGGTCCCCTGCCGGTTCACCTCGGCGCCCGCTCCCCTCAGACGACCGGGAGAGCCCTCGTGGGCACGAGCCGTGGTTTACCTTCTTCAAACGAACGGCTTCACAGGAGCCGCTCGAAGGAACTCTTTGGATTGCCTGCCGTGAACGACCGCTCTGTCGTCAGAACGACTTGTCACAATTCCGGGCTGAAATGCAAGGTAGCAGAGCCGGTTTGCAAAGCAGGTGAAAGGGAGCGACGTTGCTACCATCTCTGACAGGCTAATGGGTTACTATGGTTACCGCGGGACTGCGTGCAGGGGAGGTTGCTGAGCGCTCTTTGGAAAACTGAACTGATGTCTCCACTTCCCAGGGCTATTCCGAGTCGCCAGACTTTGAGTTTGAATATGCAGACACGGACAAATGGGCCGCTGAGCTGTCAGGTAAAGTATGAGTTGGCTTAGCCTGACCTAACATCTTGCTGTGATCAGAAGAAATTTTGTGCCATTGGTCTTATAATTCAATTTTCAGCACAGTCATTTTGCACAAGTCAAGTGTTCAGTGTTTATGTACTGAGTTGCTGAATTTCAGGGGTTTGTTATACTTGGGGTGGGGGATGATGCTGTGTTTATAAAAATATGTAGGATGGGTCCTGTGAAAGCTCTCAGTTGATGGTTCTTGTTTTGTGTGGATTTGGTGATGCTTTTTATCTGTTTGTTTATTAAATAAATAAATAGGCATTTTACATTTTATGAGATTAAAAATATACAAAAGTGGTTTATTAACCCTATTCTCCCAGAAAATGCCTGCAGCTCCAACGATACGGCTCTTCAGCTGTATGAGTCTTAGACTGTGGAAGGCTTTGAAGGTTATAACAAGCACCTTGAATTGAACTCAGAAACAAACCAGCAATTAATGTGGCTGTTAAAAGAGGAGAGAGGTGTTCCCAGTGGCTAGCCTGCATAGTGGTTGGTCTGCTGTGTCCTGAATCAGTTGTAGTTTCTGCAAGGGCTGCCCAGTGTAGTCTCTTAGTCCCACTGTAAAGCTTATTTGGATTAACAGGGTCAGGTCAACAAACAGTTGGCAAATGAACCGCAGCTGATAGAAGGCAATGTACTTTACAGAGGTTTCTGCTTTTGATATCTTCAGATTTTTCTTCAAGAGGAGGGTTATTGCCCCTGAGCAAAACCATACAAGCGGATACCAAATCATGGTTAAGAGTTGGACAATAAACCAAGATGTAAAAGTAGCATGTGAAATGGGCTTGTAAACCATTGCTTGTGTTTACCCATGGTTAAATGATGCATCTACATCTATGACTCTTCTCTGAATGTCCCCACTTTCAGCAGTTAAGTGGATAAGTGCCAGAGAAAGGGCTTTTTATTTGGTGGAACCCCAGTTATGAAATATTTATTTTTATTTTATTTATATTTCAATTTATATACTGCCCATCCTCAGGGGCTCTGGGCGGTGAACAGTTTAAAATCAATAAAAACAAGAAAACAACAATACTAAAATCAATATACAAAACAATAACGAAATAAATTAACCAAGTGCAATGGTGGGGAGAAACCCCACCCCAAAGGTGGGAGGCCGACATGGCGCCGCCCCCTTCATCTTACCCAGAGAGTCTTCATTATTAAGTGACCTAGTAAAGACAATTTTATTTCCTTGAGTTTTTTATTAAATTGCTGCTGCTTTACAGTGTTTTTGTCATTTTTTACTGCTATGGAAACTCCCTGGGTGACCTTGGACCAGTCACATACACTCTTCCTAACTAACCTCACAGGGTTGTTGTGAGGATAATACGAAAGAGAAAAAAATGAGGGAGAAGATGTTAAATAATGTTAATCCCTTTGTTATAGTGAATAAATGCCCTCAGGGTATCTTATACAGGTTTAGTGCTTCACCACACACGTTCTTCAAGTCATACTCCAGTTGGTTTAAAATGAGACCCAATAACCATTAGATTTTGGATGCATATTATCTCTTTGCAGAACTGTACAGCTACACTGAAGGCCCTGAATTCCAAATCAACAGAAAATGCTTTGAAGAGGATTTTAGAATGCATGGTAAGAGTATTGTCTTTTCCTGTTGTGAAAATTTGATTTTGTCCACATGTGGGCTACCCCAAATCAGGGTCTCTGTGTCTTCTAGAAGAATTACATTCCCAAATAGCAAAATTTTGCATTAAAACATCACAAGAGTATTTTAATCTATTTCCATGTGGGTTCTACTTTAATTTGGAGTCTTTCTAGAATAGTTTGTGTTTTAAATCAGTCATTGCCTCCTGTGATCATTTGGAGAAAGGTGAACTGTAAACAATAGGCCAAAATAGTAACTTTTTCAGTGTGTTTTTAACTTAAGTTGAAGAGATTTCCAAAGCTAGTAGTTCAGACCGTAGTTTAAGAACTGTAGACGTTGCTGGTTTATTATATTTTAGTTGTGATTAGCTGTGGTAGATTGGCAATACTATAAGAGGTCAATTGCCTGGTAGTGTATAATGTACACACACTTCAGAAAGCTGTATCATATCACACTGCTTGTCTTTACAGTGCTGGATAAGAAATGGACGGAACTGGACACCCATCAGCATCGTACCCATGCCATGAGGCTACTTGATGGTCTCGAGGTCACCGCTCGGGAGAAAAGACTCAGGGTAGCCCGAGCCATCCTCTATGTTGCACAAGGTACATCATTATTATTGTTAGATGAACTGCTTAGTTCAATTGTTGAGTATGGCTTGATAAAATATTTAATTCAGCAATTTGGTTAAACAACATTCTTTTTTTAAAAAGACCTTTTCCCTGTGACATGATGCTCCTATTAGTCAGTACAGCAAAAACATTAGCGTAAAGCATGATTAAGTGATTCAGTTTACCTTCAGTCTTAGTCTGTTTCTTTTTTATGGCTTGTTTGTACAAGTTCAGAAGTGTATAGAGTGGGATAACCTTGGCAGTGAACCATGGAAGGTATATTCCATCTCTGTCCAGGGTATCCTTGAACCAGGAGCTGACATGGACATTATACTACTGTAATTCTCAGACTCTGCAATTTTTAGTTGAATATTTGGGGCAGGGGGGTATGGTATATGCAGTATACTAAAACGGCATATATGTGGTAACTAAAATGGTGTAATAACGTGTGTTTTTGTTCTAATTTCATGATTTTTACCAAATGGAACATAAGAAAACAGAGGCTGATCTCGTACAGTGTTGTTTCTTAGGGAAGAGATTGTAATTAGCTAAGTTCGCAGGGATCAATGTTTTACTGTAGAATATTGTAGTATACTCATTCTTTATCCTGCAGTAGCTTTGAATTCCAGATGCATAGGAAAACTGTATTCTGGCTAGTTTAAAAAATATTTATTGAGATGCTGCCTTTACAGCACAATAATTTGGTGGGGCATCTGGGTTCTCAAGATGAGGCACAACTTATGTCCTCTCTGTGCTTGCTTTTATCGGCAAAATGGGGTTTAGACTCATAGAGTCAGTGTAGAATGTGATCTAGTAAGGGATGCCTCTGCTCAAAGAAATTTCCTTTGTGATTGCAGGCACATTTGACGAGTGTAGCTCTGAGGCTGAAGTTCAGTCCTGGATGCGCTACAACATTTTTCTTCTACTGGAAGTTGGCACTTTCAATGCTTTGGTGGAACTTCTGAACATGGAAATTGAGTGAGTTCCATGTTATTGCAAAGTAGGGAGTCTGAAAAGAATGCAGGCTGCTTAGATAGCCTGGTTATGATATGCCCCACCAAGATATATATTTTTTATAGATTGTGAAAGATGCCAGACTCGTTCTGGTATTTGTCCAGTTTTCATCTGATTCGTTGAAAAATCCCTTGCTGATTTCAGTTGTGTTTCTTATGGTAGTTACTTAAAATTACAGCTTGTCATGAGTTGTGACTTGCATGTCACAATTTACATGTTGTTGAGGGAGAACCTTTCACAAGATAACTGCTTCTTATCTAAGTCCTGGATGCTGACTACAGCTCAGAGAGAGCAGTTAAATCCAGCTTTTGGGAGGAGGGGTTGAATGATCTCAGGAACTCCTGTGGAGCATGGCTGGGAGCAAGAGAGCTGTACAGTCCCTGCACTTGTCTAATCAAGCTTGAAGAAGCTCCTTAATCCAATTCTGCTAAAGTTTGGGAAGGCTTCTGCTTTATATTCTACAAATGCTTTCCCAGTGAATATGACTGCCTGCCCCCAAGTCTTGCCTGCACTTGCGTAGTCCGGTGAAAGGTTTACAGGAAGCATATAAAAAGATTCTGCCAGCTCAGTTGAGCTCAGTTTAGCTCAGTTGAGTTAGAGACTCCTCATGCTTTGCTTGGCAGACCTGGCAGTTTCACTTGGTCCAGCTCTGTCTCCCTCCCCTTCCTTTTTTCTTCCTGTGTCTGAATCCAGTGTTTATTTCACAAAAGATGTCAAAGAATCTGTTTTTTAGAAGAGATAAATTATGCAAAGGATAGTCTATTTAATTATATTGCAGTGAATGCTACAGATTATCAGTCTCTCCATATTTGTATATATAATTGCAACAGGATGGGACAGTAATGGTAGTATCATTGGGAGTCTGCTATTTCCACAACAAGTACGGCTGGAGACAACCTTCCTTTCTCCAGAAAGGAAGAGAGGCTTTAATTTTTTCATGCCCAGATGTATCAATAGTTTATTAAGAGTTCTTCTTTGACTCCGTGAGGTCAAACATGTTCCCACACAGTAGTCTAAGAAATTGGCATGATATTATTAGAGTTTGTAGTGATTTAGTACAGTGGAGCAGTTAATGCAGTTCGATTTGAAAGACCCCACAGCAGTTGGTCTCAGTTTCAAATGGATATGAGAGGGAATTGGTGAACGGTGAAGCCATGTAGGTGTGTCTTTCCAGGACAGGAGTACAAAATATGCACATTTATTCCCATAGTGCCTTAATCTCAAACCATGTTCTTTTATCCCATACTATGAGCAATAAGAACTATGTACTTGCTGCTTTATTTTCCAGCAACAGTGCAGCCTGCAGCAGTGCAGTGAGAAAGCCAGCCATCTCCCTGGCTGACAGCACAGATCTGAGGTAAGGAATATTGGCATACAAAGCACTAATGGGATGATACTTCCTTATGATGGAAGCAAGGATGTTTTCTTATTTCTCCCATCCTCCTCTGCTCAAATTATACAGCTTCTTGGAAGCACTAGTAATGCTTACTCATATTATGAGTAACTAAAATCTCATAAAGTAGTGAGCAACCTTTTGAGTTCCTTAGTATGTCCTCAGGGTGAGAATTATACAAAGGGGGTGATATTGTAAAACATGAAGAAAGAGCCCCATATTATCTACCCTGGAAGATCTGTTTTCTTTTTTTCTTATCCCTCCTGTCTTTAGTACTGAACAGCTTAACAGAGGTGTTTAAATTTGCATTCACTACTTCAGGAAATTGTAATTGATCTTAATTCCTTGCATTCCACTATTGTTGCTTTGTTGTAATGGACCAGCATAGGTATACACAACTCTTATCTTGTAACCCACCTACCCCACCCCCAATTTGTGCAAAACTCCGATCTTGAGATTTGCCATAGTATGTTGTTTGCCTGGACTGGAGCAGTAAGAGAGAACAGGAAGAAGAAGCAAAGAGACACCCAAACTGAAAGTCTTCATGAATAGCGCATAATAGAATGAACTCTGTAGTAGGTGATGTTGTTGCAATTGGTGCACAGTGTTGCCCTCTCATAGAGAGAGGAACTTCTCTTGCTGGGAAATGGCCCATCTCACAAGGAGATGCTTGTGGCAAAACTTTAAAGTATGATACTCTTCAGCATGCATTTGTTTATTTTGCTGTCATCCCCATTCCCCCTCCCTCTGGATGTTCTGATGGCAAGGTTTACTTTATAAAGTAGTTTGAATGAACTAAAACATATTATCAACGTTTCTTCCTCTAACTTGCTTCATCTTTATAATCCATTTACAGGGTGCTGCTGAATATTATGTACCTTATTGTAGAAACTGTCCGTCAGGAGTGTGATGGAGACAAGCCTGAGTGGAAGACAATGAGACAAACTTTCAGAGCAGAACTAGGTATGGGCTGTCATTACAGTTGTTTCCGACTTGCCCAGATAAGGCTTCTTACTAACTTCAGTGATTTATAGTAAATAAATAAAATGTTGGTAGGCCAGAAAGTTGGAATTAGTTTGTAAGAAAAAGCTGTTCAAGTATGGAAGGAAGCTTGTTACTTTTCAAAGAATGAATGGGATCACATTTATGCGGATGAGTTTAGCATTAAGCTAGTGTATAAGAAGAAATTTCAGGGGCAAAAAAAGAGGGGAAGTTATGAACAGTTCATTCGAAGGAAATGGGGTTTGCTAGAGGAGATTGCAGAGGATGGGAATATAATCCATAAGAAAAGAGGCATCTTTATGTAAAAATGGTGACACCAGTATGTTAACTTTCAGGGGCACCGCTTTATAACAGTGAGCCATTTTCTGTTATGCTCTTTGGGATGGTGACCAAATTCTGCAGTGGCCATGCCCCACACTTCCCTATGAAGAAGGTGTTGCTGCTGGTTTGGAAGACAGTCTTGGTAAGAGTCTCCTAGCCATGAATACGAGCTCTTCAAATATGATACTCCTAATGCTGTAGTCAGTGTTGCTAGATCAAACAAGATGATGTTACTCTGCTGTTTTAATTCCTGGGCTGAGCTCTGTACAGAGATAAGCATACTTAACCTTTTAAGTATAGACTATGCCTAAATGAGGAGTTCTTTTATGTATTTGTTCTGGCATCACTGAACTATGGATCTGTGCCCCTGTGGGATTGTCTGCATGCTACATTTGAATGGTTCACATTGTGCAATTAAACAGTTTCTGCCAGTGGAAGATCTTGTGGGAAAATCTTGCAATTCCCACCACTTGGGAACATGGTTTATTGTATTTTTTCTATCTCTGCAGCAGGCACAGGAGCCACCTTGCATGATATTTCCAAGGGCTACAAACACTGCTGAGTTAGAGCAGGAAATTGAGAAGTGGGTGGGGACTATTACTGTCCATCATTGTGTGAAAGGAACAGATATATAATAATACTACTTTGCAGCTACAGCATGACATTTGGGGCTTATTGTATTTCTTGCATTTTCTACACATATATCCTGTGTTGCATTTGCAGCCTTTTATTGCTACTGCTGTTTAGCACATTCTTGTCATAATGCCATTGCTTTCTGAAGTTGGCTGCTATCTGAGAGTTTAGGCATCCACATTTCTCTGGGTTGCCTGAAATCAGGAGATGGTACCATGAAGTCAAGCCTGGGAAAATTAATTTTAAAAAAATTATTAAACCATTTATACCACTCTTTTCTTTGAAGACTCAAAACACCTAACAAATACAAGATTTGTGACAGCGCAGTTTGTGATGTGATGTGATATGATGTATGTATAAAACAATCTTTTTTTTAAAATCCAAGTTTAATACAAGAAATGATAAAACCGTACAGTACAAACAAGAAAGGGATTAAAACTAAGCCATAAAAGACATTATCAAAACCACTCTTGGCAAATTGTTAAAAACCCAAGAATTACAATAAACAAGCATTTAAACTTTGTTGCATTGGGGGAGTTACTTCTTTGGCATTTAAAACATCTAAAATTGGTTTCCATGTTTCATCGTATTCAAATGAAGGGACTGCCATATGCAAGTTCCAAAAAACAGATTATGCATAATCCTACCCATCAAATATTGCTCCCATATTTTCTGATACCATTTTTTATCAATGGGCCTTTGAGGGATTTCCAATTCCCAGCAATGACCAGACGAGCAGAGGCAACTAATATCGAGACAAGAGATCTGGTATTCCTATCTAACACAGAGTTGGGCCAAAAATCCAATAGGAAAAGTTCTGGGGAGTATGGCAACGAAAGACCCATCATGTTGAATATCTCTTTGTGAACCACTCTCCAAAATTCCTGAACAAAATGGCATTCCCACCACATATGTAGGGTCGTGCCTTCCTGCTTGCAAGATCTCCAACACAGAGGGCTCAACAACCTGTTCATCTGATTCAATTTATGTTGTGTTAAATACTCATTGGACAGCAGCTTGTAAAATGTATAAAACAATCTGAAGTAATGCCACTCCCTTCCACCAGGCTTATCAGACTGCCAATAAAGCTAACTGAACAAGACACTTTTATAGCTCCTTCAGAAAATGGAGAGTGACAATGCACTTCCTCAAAGGGGCAATTTTACATTGAGAGTCCAAAAATACCAAATGTCCTTGCCCAGGCTGAGTAGAATCTGTGAGAGGGTTTGGAAGGAGAAGGAAATCAGGGGAACATCACTGGCATAATTAAACTTTAATGTATCCTATGGAGATAAAAATCAGTATTAATGTAAAAGGAGAATGAATACTAGCTGATTTTATTAAAAATCCATAAATGTACACTTTTTATAAATAGGAAAAAAGATGATAAATTATTCTCTAGGTGTCAGTTCTAGGGACGGCAGTCCATGGCAGATAGATCCCCAAACCCCTCACAGCAAGTACTCCAATGCATTGGGTGAAAAAAGGTTTATTTAGAGATCCACTAAGTTCATGGGTGCATCCATAGATGGGATAGGTTGGCAGGAATGAGTATACAAGCATATGCACTATTGATATAAGGAGCACTATTTCCCCCCTCCCTTTGAGCAGGTAGCATTTAGGCGCGAAAATCCTAAAAAGTTCCATGAGAATACAATAGCTTAGTCTGGACAGAGAAAGGCAGAAGATTACAAGGAATCAAAACTCCCTCTTTCCCCTGTGAAGAGTTACATTACAGCTGCAAGGTCACTGAGCATACTTTCAGAGATAACAGTTGCTTGTTCTGGGAGTAAGGCACTTTCATTTTCAAGCAGGTCAGCATCAACATTGGTACTTGATTATGTGACTACGGTACAAAGCACAATCATATGAACAAAACACAATCATGTGAGCAAAGCATGAGATCAATACATTAGGTCAGAGAAACATAAATGGCATAAATGGGCACAGACATGACATTAGGCTAACTAAAAAGCATTGTGAGGAATTTCAGTTTAGCTGAAGATTCCAGGAGCATTAAGCCAACACAAAATCACTTGCCAGTCTGAATTTGAAATGTCTAGTGAAAATATTCATATGATATGATGCGGGGAGAGTTGAATATAAATGGAATAAAGTAAATTAAATAATATACTCTATCAAATCCATCATTTCAAAAAATTAATTTCTTTACCTTAAAATATTACTTCCACTTCTTTGTTAGAAAAGCGGGCTCACTATCAATAATAAATCAACTTGCAGTGAACTAATGCACAGTTTTAAAGCATGCGAGCAGAAACTGCAGAAGTATTTAGATGCCAGCAGATGGAAACGTACCCTGCATAATTGCAGCCTTTTACAGCTTCCAGAGTGATAAAGCTAGGATGCTACGAGCTTACTGGCTGCTGTTTTTCACACGATAACTGTCTTTACAACTGTTAAAGATTGGACATGAGTGCAGTGTTAGAGCTGAATTTTAAAGGAACTACTTCAAAGCTCAGTACTATGTGGCCTCACTGCTGCAGTGCCAACATACATAATTAACTCCTCAATATACCTATTTACCTACCATATTTGGCTTTTTTGAAGCCTTGTTATTTTTCTAGCCATTTGGCAACGGGGTAACAAAGAACATGGCACCATAGAATGGCTGGGTAAATTGTCTAAGGGTGCTTGATGCAATCTGTATTGTTAAAGTTCAGCAGATGTATGCACATCCATGCTTAGACAGGAGATTGCTTGGGATTCCCATGTAAACCCCTCAGAATTTTGAAGGAACATAAGTGTGATAACTAGGAAAGAAAAATTATAATTTTAAATCTTAATGAGTGTCCTTGACTTCATTCTTTAGAAAATTATTTGTGAAAATGGAGTATAACCTGAGCATACAGCCAAATTGAAAATGATAAGATGCTTATTGTATCTAACGTTCACAAATGGTTCTTTGAAAAATCATTGGTATATAACTGAGTGCAGCAAATCCTTCATTTCTTATTCTCTTGATTTATTGATAGCAAACCAGTTTCTAAACTGTTTATGAATAACCAAAAAGTTAAGAGAAAAACTTGCATTGACCCATCTATGTAGTGTACCCTTGGAGGATTTGAGGAACTTCAGGATATGAAAGCAGAGAAGCGGGAGATGCTAGGACTCCCCCCACTTCCTGAGGACAGTATCAAAGTAATCCGTAACATGAGGGCTGCTTCTCCTCCAGCATCTGCTTCGGATTTGATTGAACAGCAGCAGAAACGGGGCCGGCGGGAACACAAGGTAAGCTGGGGAACAGATGAGATTAAGAGGAGGTAACCTTGCCTTGTTTGGGAAGAACAGTATTCACAAGAACAGATGGATTAACTTGCTCTTTGCTCTGTGTTGGTCCTTCCAGGCACTTATTAAACAGGATAATCTAGATGCTTTCAATGAGCGGGATCCCTATAAAACTGATGACTCCCGTGAAGATGAGGAGGAGAATGATGATGATAATAGCCTTGAAGGAGAGACATTCCCTCTTGAAAGAGATGAGGTGATGCCTCCTCCTGTCCAGCATCCTTCAGCTGACCGACTGACTTGCCCAAAAGGTTTGCCTTGGGCACCCAAAGTCAGGTGAGTACTTGTACCAGGATGGTTGCATTTAAGCTGGAGGCCCTTTTCTTTGCCTTATGAGAGTGCTAAAATACTTGGCTAGTCTTTTGGTGCTACACCTCTGAAGATGTCAGCCACAGCTGCTGGCGAAACGTCAGGAACTACCATGCCAAGACCACGGCAATACAGCCTGGAAAACCCACAACAACCATCGTTCTCCGGCCGTGAAAGCCTTCGACAATATACTTGGCTAGTGTTCATGACAGACAGATAATTAGGTACAGTAAAAGATGTGCTCTTCTTGGGTTGATGCAGTCACACTAATAATAAGGAAGCTTTGATTTAAGAAGGATAAGGAACATCTCTCCTAGACCTTAGTTAGTGCTAACCTGAGAAATACAAGGTTTTGGAATGCCTTTCTTTTTTCCCATTTGCAGTATTAAAAAATCTTATCTTTCTGGAGCTATGAAGCTTTGACTCTATGCTAATCTTTCCTCTTTTCTACAGGGAAAAAGACATAGAGATGTTTTTGGAATCTAGTCGGAGTAAATTCATTGGCTACACCTTGGGGAGGTAAGTTAAAGCAGCCCCAGCCTTACTGGATTTGGGGCTTACCATGCATTTTATAAGGTTGGGTCATTGTTGGCATTCTAAGAAAAGGGCGAGAGAGAACTATAGAATTATCAATTTCTAAAGTTTCTTTTTATTTCAAGTTCTATACCCAGTGCATAATTAACTAAATGGATTAAAAATGTAATGTCTTTAAAGTTTGAAGCACAGGAGAATGTTTTGTTTCAGACAGTTGTGTTTTTTAAGTTGGTAGATAGTATTAATTTATACTAAACTATAGGATTCATTATAGAGGTGGTCACGTCTGTTTTTACTGTAAAAGAAAAGATTATGAAAAATCCCCAAAATACTGGTTTTTATGAAAATAGATACTATTGCCTTCACTTGGAGAAGATGCTTCCAAATTTCACAAATGAATGACACACACACACACACACACAAAAGACACTCACTTAAATGTCTGTTCCTAATAGATTGCAAGTGGTGATAGAAAAAATAGTGGAGAGAATCTCCCTGAGTAAGGTTCACTCCAGTACACAATTTTACCAAAACATGTTTTTAAATATTTGTATCTGTTACATTGTGACATTTGCTACATTGTGACATTTGCTGCCTAACAAGTTTTGATTTGTTCTTTCTAGTGACACCAATACTGTGGTGGGACTTCCTAGACCCATTCATGAGAGTATCAAAACTCTGAAATTGGTGGGTACCCTTAATTCATGTGTTCATCTGTAGAAGACATCTCATGCAGGGGCTGGTTTTAAACCCTATCTAGTCCATTAATGTTTCCTCTGTGCTCATCCTAGATGGAAATTTTTTGAATTTGCTGTGCTGCCATATAGTTACGTTTCCTTTGCTTTGTCACCTATAGCACAAGTATACATCTATTGCAGAAGTTCAAGTACAAATGGAAGAGGAGTACTTGCGTTCCCCCTTGTCAGGGGTAAGTGATGTGGGAAGACTTTCTCCATTAGTTTGTGTTGAAGAAGTGGAGGGAAGGGAGATTAAATCTTCTATCTGGAATTAGATATTAGTGAGCTCTTTCTAGTGGGTTCTGTGTTTGGAGAACATACATGGATCACTGTCAGTGTTGCCAAACTGCTGATCACAGTGCATTTCCCATCTATATCAACTCTTAAGGTTGCTTCAGTAAGATGTTTTGTGATAAAAAGCAGTCTTTGCCCATGTTCCAAAAATAAATTATACTCAGAAAATGCTCAGCATGCATACACTGGTGGAATGGATATTGTAATTATTTCCTTGTGCTAATAGGGGGAAGAGGAGGTTGAGCAAGTTCCCGCAGAAATCTTGTACCAGGGTCTGCTTCCTAGTTTGCCCCAGTACATGGTGAGCTTTATTCTAATCCAATGTATGTGTTCCCATTCACCCTCTCTTTCACTTCCTTCCTTCCTTTCTTCTTCTAGCCTCCTTGATTTCAGTGATGAGTTATACAACAAGTTTATTCTGATATGTAACTTCTTTGCTTGTTGGTATGTGATAAATTGCATCATGTTCATCTACCACTATCTTTGCCTTTTCTTTGCTACATTTGGCTACTCTACAAGGTCTTCTATACCTCACTCAGATCTTCATCCGCAGATTGCCTTGCTGAAAATCTTGCTGGCTGCAGCACCCACCTCCAAAGCCAAAACGGACTCCATTAATATTCTGGCAGATGTTTTACCAGAGGAGATGCCGTGAGTGCCATTCAGAGGGGAAAAGCAAGTTGTGACATGCAATGAATTAAGGGGGAAGATGCTAGACTTTTACTTGGCTTTCTCTGCTGTAGTGATGAGCTGGAACACTGATGATGGAAACTGCAAAATGAATATGTGTAGGCTATAATTAAGAAATCAAGCACTGGTGAAAAGAATATCCATGTAGGTCCTTCATACCAACCCTGGAAAGCTATTTGAAATTCTGCCTTTCAATTGTCAGGCGTCTTAAGTTAGTAAGAAGGAATTAAGCCAGTGCTTAACTTTGTTTAGAGAAAACTCCAGGAGAGTCAAGATGCTTGTACTTTAGAAGAGGGCTTATTCCAAGTTTAATAATATACTATACTTCAAGTGAGACCAAAAGCTGCCTGAACCTATCAACATTTCACAAGATTGGCTAGATTATGCTACATTGTACCCTGTGGTTGTTGTGGGTTTTCCGGGCTGTATTGCCGTGGTCTTGGCATTGTAGTTCCTGACGTTTCGCCAGCAGCTGTGGCTGGCATCTTCAGAGGTGTAGCACCAAAAGATAGAGATCTCTGTGTCACTACAATGGAACTCAGTGGAACTACAATGCCAAGACCATGGCAGTACAGCCCGGAAAACCCACAACAACCATCGTTCTCCGGCCGTGAAAGCCTTCGACAATACATTGTACCCTGTGAGTCCTGAGTGATAGTACTTCCTTCAGTGTTTTCCCACCCAGCCCAGCCCAGCCCAGCCCACCCCACCCAGATTGCTTTTGTTTGTAGGTGAAGACATGTATGGCTAATTATGTTTTTTGTTATATGGACATTAATCAGAAAATTGGCAAGGATTTAGATAAAGCTGTGGAGCAACTCAAGGAATCACTTCTGATTATTACCAGTGTATTAATAAAATATGAATAATAGTGACTCCTCATGGGGGTTCTTTAAGATGAGAAGGACAAAGATTGTAAAGGCTTCTTAAATTAAAAGTCCTCTAGAGCACTTGATAATAGTCCCAGGGAAGGGAGTTAACTCCATCGCAGTCATTAATACCACTGCTTTGGCTTCCAGAACAACTGTGTTGCAGAGCATGAAACTGGGAGTTGATGTGAATCGGCACAAAGAGATAATTGTAAAAGCAATTTCTGCTGTGCTGCTGTTGCTGCTAAAGCACTTCAAACTAAATCATGTTTATCAGGTAAGCATGGTAAGGCGTAACATTTGAAGCAGGGTAATCAAGTGAATCTGGAATTTGCTTGCTTCATGCACCTTATTGTGTTTATTACCTAAACCAGTTTGAATACATGGCCCAGCACCTGGTGTTTGCCAACTGCATCCCACTTATATTGAAGTTCTTCAATCAGAACATCATGTCATACATCACTGCTAAGAACAGGTAAGTGGTGGTGTTAGACTTTTTCCTCATGCTAGAAGGGCTGTTTATGAATATGGAATATCATAAACCCCTTTTCCTCATGTGCCTTAAGCACAAAACACTGCCTGGCAAGGCAGAACAGATGCCAACCTCAGCTAGAGGTGGAAAATTACCAGAAGGTGTGTCAATTGACTAGCTGCCCCTCCACGCCACAGAGAAGCACTTAAGTGAAACAAAGAGGTCTTTCCGGCATTCCAGCTTTATCTCATAAACACCCTTCCATACCTTCCCTCACCCACCCAATCTGGGCTTTTTCAGGGACCTGATTGCTCTCCCCATCAAGCAATTGCTGGGTCATCAAGCCCCATTAACACCTTTTGTCTACTTCAAGTAGAGCCATTATGCCTCTCCTCACTTATTGTCCAAACTTCTCAACAAGCCATCAAGCCATTGTGTTTGAGGCAAGACATCAGTCTGCCCCAGGGTACGTTTTGCACTATAATTAAACTCCCCAGCCATGTGCTCTGTGTGTGTGTGTTCCGGATCCAAACATCTATGCTCAAGTTTGGTTGAGCCTCATCTTCTCTCTGCGAAGCACTGGTTTGTTTTGCTGCTATTTCCACAGACCTCTCCTTCTCTTCAGGACTGGTAAATATCACCCCATCGCATTACTCTCTCCCACTTTCCTCCTTGTTTTCTAGTTAATTCTGTGTGTATGCTGTATGTGTTTTTCTGTATGCTTGCCTTTTATCTCTCTGTTAATAAAGAAGCCTTTTCTGTAGAATATCTGCCTGTTTATTTGAGGGTTCTCTAAGGGAACAATCCTCATAATACATTAGTGGAGATCTCACCTACCCCCTCTTGCTGCATCTCCTTGAATGCAAATTCCCCCTAAGGAGACCCCCATTAGGGTAACACTGGTATGTCCTAGAATGCTGTGATGGCAAATGTGACTCTTTGCAGTGGGGCATATAGATGCTACCTAGGTGAGGATTTTAGAATGCTGTTACAGAATTTAATCTTGTTACAGAATTTAACCAGTAAAAAAGGAAGTTATTTATTGCCACTGATAAGAACCTGCAAAACAAACCAAATAACCGCACCTTACTAACTATGCTGTATCAATAAAGAATTGTTCAACAGTTTGTTTAATCAAAAGCTTTCACAAGGTAATTTGTGCTCAATTAATGCAAGTATACACGTAGTACAATATCCATCATAAGGAAACTTCAAAATATGTGTAAGTATATACAATTGCTATCGTGCTACAAAGACTTAAATACAATGAAAGTAACCGCTTGGCGGGTCGCCAACAGGAAGTTCCCGTTCCGGAATCCCCTTTCTCAAAGCAGTTACTTAAACAATTTTGATGGATGGTATTTCAATAAATAAAGTAGCAGCTCAATACATTTCTCACGTTTCAAAGTGCATAGTGGCAAACTGCTCAATGGCGTCAGCAATCTAATAATTCCCACTCCTGCCCACTCCTGATAAGAACCTGCCTGAGAAATGCCCAGTCATCAATGTCCCTTCTTGGCAATTACTTTCAGGTGGAAAGCTCAACAATAGGTTTGAACATCTTGACTTAGTTTCCACAGAGAGGTTCCAAGGTCATGAGTGGTTCTGGAGGCTTAGATACTTTCGCCCTTTCACACTGAGACATTACTGAATGTGATTTGGTTGGTCATCTTCTTACTCATATTGGCTTTAGCTAAGTACCCAGGACAGGTAGGCGTGGAAAGAGGTGTTCATTCTAACTTTCTGAATTTTAAAGGCTTGGAGAGCCTGTTGTGTATCATCATATTTCAAGTCAAGTCAAGCAAGCCTTTATTGGCATATATCATCATATTTCTCATATGTTTGAACTAACAGTGTCAAACAGTTATGGAGATGATAAACAATCTAACCTAGTATACTATCATTTCTGATCATTTTGCGTGTGGTTTTGTTTAAGCATCTCTGTTTTGGATTATCCCTACTGTGTGGTACATGAGTTACCTGAGCTGACAGCGGAGAGTCTGGTGAGTAAAGCTGCCTGTAACTTTTACCTTGACAGGGAAAATGCAGAGGTGGTGGGGACAGCATTAAATTTAATATTGTCAACATGGAGAACCTCCTAATGCTGGCTTTTCTTTCTCAATCACATTATCCACCTGTCATCAGTGTTTCTTTGTCTTGTAGGAAGCTGGGGACAACAATCAGTTTTGCTGGCGGAATCTTTTTTCCTGCATCAATCTTCTTAGGATACTCAATAAGTTAACCAAGTGGAAACATTCTAGGACCATGGTGAGCGAAGCTCTTCTATAGGACCATATCTTTTCTGTGTACCCACTGTGTATGTTCTTCTTAGCTTCATTAAGGTGTTATAGAAGATTTACTAAAACTTTGATCGTGAGAAGATGGATGGTGATGAAGGTATCAGTGCAGCTTTAGGGAACTGACGTTGTGATACTTTAATTCCCCAGATGTTGGTGGTATTTAAGTCTGCTCCCATTCTGAAACGAGCTCTCAAGGTGAAGCAAGCCATGATGCAACTCTATGTTCTGAAGCTTCTCAAGGTGCAGACAAAGTATTTAGGGCGACAGTGGAGGAAGAGCAACATGAAGACCATGTCAGCAATATACCAGAAAGTGCGGCATCGGCTCAATGACGACTGGGCTTATGGCAATGGTATGTCTTGGTTCTCTCCCTCAATGCTCTTACTCCAAACTTTTCATGAACCTGCTTTAACTGTGTCAAGATACACCCCATGAAGTGCCTGCCTTCCTAATGAAAGATCACAAAAGATCTTAGGATTCCATAAGGCAATTCCACTTGTCCTAAATATAACCAGTTGGAGAAGGCTGTATTTTTCTTCAGTGAAGGCCTGTCTTGTGCCTTCAAAGCAGACACTTAGCTTTATTGCAGTGATATAGTGCACTGGGCGCTTATTTGCAGAGGGAAACTTAGGTTCAAATATCCACTGAAAAAGGAGTGTGCAATTCAGTTCAGAATTTGGGTTAAAATACTGAATTTTGTTTGATTTGGTAAAATCCAGCTATTTTGAATGAAAAAACAGGTATCCTGAATTTTTACCAAATTTTCAGTAAAATTCGGCCATTATTTTCTGTAGAAAAATCACTCTGAGGGCTAGCTAGCGGCTGGGATTTGGAGGGAAATTCAGATTTACTAATTTTTTTGGTGCACACCCCTACACTGAACTATATCATTTGTTTGGTAGCCAGTAGATGAGTCATATATGCAACTCATGATTGGTTCAGATTTGTACACAGTTATCATGAAAAGGTATTAATATAAAAGTTGCATCTCTGGAAAAATGCTCAGAGCTGTTTTTTGGTAAAACCTGAATTGGCTAAATCATTGAAGTTCACTGTCAATCTTCTGTGCAGTCCCACATATGACTGTGCATGCGCAGGCCTGCTGATGGTACGGATTTTACAGCTTTTTTTCTCCTCTAGAGGGGGCGCTCTCCTCCCTGCACAGCAATCTCCTGCCAAGAGATGCCTGTGCTCTATAAATGCACTCAGTGTGCAATGAAATAGTGAGGACAGGCAGACACTTGTTCCGCCTTGTTTACCTGGGGAAGACCACAATGTGAATTCCTCCAATGCAGAGCCAAACAAGCTACCAGACTCAAGGCTATGTTGTGGGAGTGGGCATTGTTGACAACGACCAGCCCAACAGCAAATACCTCTGCACTTGCAGAGAATGTGCAGAGCGTGCTGAACATACAGATCCAACCTCGAAACCAAGCTGAATGCCAACTGCTGCGGCAGCTTCAGATCCAACAGTCTCCCATCGAACCCAACAGGCCCCTTTCAAAAGGCCATCGGAACCGTCCAGCAGGGTTCAGTCCTTGACTCCATCCCTCAGATCTGACAGTCAATCAGTTGAGATCCTTGGAATCAAGAGAGACTGCATGCAACGCCCCAGAGCCTCTTAGGTAAGAGGCGGGATCCAAGTTGAAACACTTCAAGAAGGAGGAAGGGCCCTAGACAGAGGCTAGTTGTTGATTTTGAAATGCTAGCAGTGGAGGGGATTAAAACCCCTCAGACGCCCTCGCCTCACTCAAAATTGTTGTTCATCAAAAGAAGCAGTTTGGCAAGCGTTGTTTCAGTGAAGAGTCAACCCTCCTGGTAATAGCTTGCTAAACTCCCATGTGGAACTGCACAGAAGACTGACAGTGCAGGCACACATACCCTCCCCTCCTGCCCTATATACTCTTCACTTCTCACTGGGAGAGTATGGTGGCAGAAAAGAAACAGAGTCAGGGGGTGCACTCTCCCAAAGCACGGACGTCTCTTGGCGGGAAATCACCATGCAGGTGCTTTGGGAGGAGAGTGCCCCCTCTAGAGGGGGGGAAAAAGCTGTAAAATCCATCTGGTAGGCAGGCCTGCACATGCACAGTCCCATGTGTGCATGCACAGAAGACCTCAGCGAACAACAGTTACAGGTATATGCAACCCTGTTTTCATTTTGCTGAAACCCATAACCATCTGTTATGCAAACCATAGTGTGATATTAATATAGTATTGATCCTGTTTTTCACTCCACTCATCTAAAAAATAACAGAGGAGAGAACATTTGGTTTGACTGTTTATTTCACTTTTTTTTTAGCTGAGCCCTTGGTTTTCATCTTGTTGGGTAAAGATTAGGCAGTAGAGACTTAAACAATACTTGCAAAGTGGATGAACACTTCGTTTGGTTTAAAAAAAATTATATGAACATTGTTATAAATTTGATCAAAATGCACAATCCTTGTTTAGATATTAATGGGTTGCATATGAAAGCAGTTAGTGGTAACATTTTGTTAAGAGGATCACAAATAGTAGCCCATCATCAGTTCTGTATGACCCTATCCTGTTACTCTGAAGCCAGAAGCGAGTGGAACAGGAAGGCAGTCTGGCAGCCATCCACAAGAGTCCCACAGTTCACTAGGTGCATCTCAATAAGCTGTTTGAGGAGCACTGATTTCTAGTCTTCTGAAGGCTGTTCTGTCCAACTGAAAGCTGAGAATCTGAGGTTTCTAGACAAGGTATAGGAATGCCCTAGAAATTCCTGGTGGCTAACAGTGTTAATCTGTAGCAGCAAACTAAAACAGGATTCCCTTGGCACTTCAAAGACTGACAGCGTTTATTCCGGCATGAGCTTTCTTGAGTTAGTGCTAATTGTTCTTGTGTCTGGGGTTTCTTTGCTGCCTTGATGCTTTGGAGCCTGGTCATGTGTTTCTTGGACTTTTTCAGATCTGGATGCACGGCCATGGGACTTCCAAGCTGAGGAGTGTGCTCTGCGTGCCAGCATAGAGCGATTCAATTCTCGGCGCTATGACCGGGCACATAACAACCCAGAATTTCTCCCTGTGGATAATTGTTTGCAGAGTGTTCTGGGTCAGCGTGTGGAGCTGCCTGAAGATTTCCAAATGAATTACGATTTATGGCTGGAAAGAGAAGTTTTCTCTAGACCTATCTGCTGGGAAGAGTTGCTGCAGTGATATTTGATAAGAAGAAGATATTGGGCGAAGACCTAATGTATGTGCCCAAGGCCAGGTTCTTCTTCTTCATTCAGCCAAGTGTAGGGAGGAGATGTCATTTTTTTCATGCAGCTTTCAATCTGCAGTTATTGCCTCCTTCCAGGGGTAGCATGGCTTTATACAGATCTTAAGGACCTGCCAATATGGTTCTAAATCTTTTGGGCTGTCTCAGTTACTGGTTGATTTGAAAGGTGCAAAGTGGATTCACAGTAGTTCATCTTGAGAAGTGGAGTAGTTGAACAACCTCAGTCAAAATGCCAATGTCAGCCTTGTCTACTGTTCAAGGGAAATGTTCCATGCTCCTGTTGGTTAAATGCTTGTCATGTTTCTGTTCACTGAATTCAGCTGGCTACTTTTGTTCCAAAATGTGAATGGAGGCTTTCTTTACTATGCCCTGAACCTCTACTCCCAAAGGGCAGAATGCCATCCTTGTTCTGCTAGTTTATAGAGAAGAGCAGTAGCAGTTTCATGGTGTGTAGTGGGTGGGAAAGAAAAGAGAGATGGTGTACCATTGTCTGTGCAGGGAAAGGAGGTCTCTGTGGTCCCATTAGTGCCTGTAGGAACTGAATGTAATTGGAAGGTGCAGGAGGTGTGAATAGAATGTGTTTATAGCAGTGGCAACAGTTCTCACACCTGCTGCTTTTGCTGTCAAGTGGTAGAAACATATTTGGCTTGCCCCAGCTGAGGAAGTGAGTAAGCAGCTTCATTAAAATCAAGGATCTTGTCCCATTTTTATTTCATGGATAGAAGGGAAAACTCTGTCTAAATTGTCAGTTCTACACTCCCCACTGAAACTCAGTGTTAATGTCTATCTATTAAGTAGTCTTCCTTTCTGGAAGCTACTCCTGAGAGAGACAAGCCTTAACATTATTTTCTGATTCCCTCCATGTGCAATCCTTATGCCTGCAGCCTATTTAGCTCCAAGCTCTTCAGTCTGTAGATACCCAGGCAATCCATCCTATGAAAATGATCTAATGAGGTCTACTTCTTGCAAACAGAGATGAGAAACCCATTTTTGGATTACAGTACTAGAGATTGCAGGATAGGGGCATGTTCTTCCATAAAAACACACTCCGCACACAGAGAAAATTAGCATGTTGGGGAGAAAGCTTACTTTGCTGCATGGCAGTCTTCTGTGTGTGGAAATGGTTTTGTATCGAGGAGCATATAATCAGGGGAGCCCCCACCTGCAGTGGTTCAGTCCAGATACCAGTTTGCCATCTTACTTACTGTTTTTGATAACTAGGCATCTAAGTCTCCACAATCTGTTGCATGTAAACAGTGGGGTGGAAGTGAAGGCATCTATTTAAAAGAAATGGTAAGCAGACCTGAAAGAGGATGTTCCATCTTCCCCAAGAGGGATGGTATCTGCTATGAGAATCAACTCACAGGTATGATTTGAGTTGGACTGCTGTAGTACATACTACAAACATTCAGGAACCAGCAAATACAATGAATGTTAGCATCTAGGACTGCAATATGGTATCTTCCCCCCACCCCTATTTCTGCTTTGCAAACAAAGGTTGCAAAGCTGAGACTATTTATGTGAAAGTAAGTCCCATGAAATGAATAGGATTCCTTAGTAAGCATGTTTAAGACATTAAAACGTAGTGCAAAGTCATAGGTTTGGAAGGGACAGCACATTGCACTAATCCTGATATATCCAACACTCCTATAAGATTAATTTACATGTTCTGCAAGCAGAGAGCAGTAGGGACCAATGCCTACTTTGCTTCTAACAGTAAGAATCAAATTTAGTAAAATAAATGCACCTAGCTTGAACAAGTACTATCAGGCAGCCAGTCGAACACTTGTGATGCAACTGGGACAAGACTTTCCAACTTTACCAAGATGTAACATCCTGAGAAGGTAGTGTACTTTCTGTACTGTCAACAGTGTGGTGGTGTTTATATGGTTATACAGCAGAAGCATGTTGTCACATAAAAGAACATGATCAAGCATTAAAATAATGAAAAAACTTTTCATCTTACAACTTTTGTGTGTGACTTCTGGAATTTCAAGTGCCTTCTGGAAAGAGGTTCAGATTATTCCTCCCCAGAAGAGAGAGGAATTTGGAAGGAAAGTGAAGGATCTGTTCCTTCCTTCCTACTGGAAGGAAGCTATTACTCCTTTTTTATGCTTGATATGCTAGCAGCTTTAGGAAATTACTAGTTATGGGGTAAGGGAAGCTTGAAGATTTATGGTGTGTGTTGTGGGCACATCTGAACAGCCTCACAGTCATTGTACATAAGTCTGCCTTTGTCTTTGTGATGTTCAGGATTTTTTCCCCAATCTTCACCTTAATTGGGCTTGGCCAATTGAACTAACCTGGTGGAGCTACAGCAGAAGAGTCCTCCTTTCTAGGGCATCCTGGGAGGGAGATGACAGGCAGCCTGTTACAATGAAGAAGGCTTCTAGTGCCCCAAGCCCATAGTACCTTACTACTGGGTGCTACTTTCCCCAGGAAAGAGAGGGGCACTGCGTGCTGTTCAGGCTGCTCTGTTTTATGAGGAAGGATAGGCAAAGGCTTCAGGAGATGAAATGAAAATGTTTTTAGGCTATTGGGGCAATGTATGGAAGGATAACATCAGTTGCAGGAACTCAGTTCTGCCTCCCTGCTCCCTTGGTGAAGTCAATACTGGTGCTCACTTGGCTTGTGTTTCAGCAAGCTCCGTTTTTTTTCCTCTCCTGTGGGCAGGCAGAAGGTGGGGGGCATCTTTCCAGGGATGAATGCATATGTTTAGAAAATGATACCACACCTTCCTACAATTAAACATGCACTCACAGTGGCATACAACGTAATGATTTAATATCTTAAAACTAAACAGCAGATAAAACCTATAGTTCATATTGGAAATACCACTCCCCCGCCCCGGAATAACATAGTTTTAACAGATTTCCAGAAGACCAAGAGTTTGGGAGACATGATAAGCCATCTTCAAGCAGGGAATAATCATGTGCTCAAAACAGTCTGCTGTGTGCATTCTCATCTTTCTTTATAGCCACGGCCCACATCCACAAACTAAGGAAGCTTTTTCACTACCTATATTTACCTGAAAGGAAGATGTCTTAGACTGTAAGTCATTCCCCCTAAAAAGGTTAAACACAAATGGTTTTATTACAGTATATAGCTCTAACTTGTATGCAAATATAAGATAGCTCTCTTTTGTGGCATCTGTGGAGGTAAAGCTAGTCTTACCTTCAGGTACTAAATGAGGCCATGACTCATGTCTTCTTGCACTCATTCATCTTTCATGGGGGCTGAGAAAAGCAAACACACCTCTTATTGGAGAGGGTTGAAAAGCAGAGGGTTCAGGGCAAAATAGTTTGGACAATCTGTTTGCTGTGCCTTCTACTGCAGAGAATAGCAGTAGAGGCTGGAGTGAGGACTACATCCAGCTACAAACCACCAGGTAAGAAAACATTTTGTTGTCTTTTGTGGATGGTAGAAGAAGGGAGGAAGCACTGAGTGGAAGTAATGGGAGCCAGATACAAAATCAGTATACATAATTTGCCTAATTGCAAGTTGCCTCTAGATACTGGGTTTGAAATTTTTTTAATATTTCCAATTACGTCTAGATATTGGGATGCTCTCTCGGATAACCCTTCCAATTACTTACTCACAAGGGAGTTTGGAATTCAGTATCTTGCTTGGAGACCAAGTTTACCCTTTGATAATTGTCCTGGAGTAAATGGTAGCACTTGAGGTATAGTGTTTGTTTCTAGTGCAGGATTTTCTCATACACAAGCTATTCTGTGGTAACAAATAATAAAGAGGGACCATTGTTATCTATTACTGTTGCCTTCAGTGAACGAATGTGAAAGTCCACTATCTGGTACAATGGTGATTTCAGTGTGGGAATGCATTGAGCAGCCTCCGAAACCACAGGGGAGTGGGATCTGGCAAAGCTTTTCTCAGTTTCAGAGAAGCCATATTCCACAAATAAGGGTGGTGGCAAAGCTATTCAATACACCTGTTGCAGGCCCAAAAGAAGGGACTGTTGACATTCAAGAATGATATGCAGGAGTATTTTACAAAAGGTAATGTATGGTTGGCACCTACTTTTGAAAAGCTTAGCAATCAGATTCTGTGCAGTTTGGTCACCCCTAAGCTTTCCTTTCCCTGGGCTCAGTACTTCTTTCTGCAAAGGACTAGGCTGTTAGAAACCTTCAGGTTTTCCCTATGATTCAGCTAGAGGCGAGGAGCATCTGTTTTTCAGTCTTTTGATTCTTCTGCATTTCTCTTCCATCTCTCTCTCCTTCATTCATATTTTTCATATGTTTGTATAATTCAATTACATGCAACATTAATGCACTTTGTAACAGCTATCTTTCAGTGATGCCCTTAATGTCTTTCTAGAGTATGCAGTCTCACGGCTATGGCACAAATTGTTCTCCTTTGTGTTCTGCTCTTCCCTAGACACACCTTTCTTAAATTTATGACACCCACAATGGGATACCCATTGCAATATTTTTAAATAAATGTCTCCTTCATTCTGTCCTATAGCCTTATTTCCTCCTCATCTACAAACTCAGGTTTCAGTTCAGCACGTTTCAGCAGGCAATTCAGGACTGTAATTACAGCAATCACTGCAATTACATGTGTTGGTTATGTAATTACACTTGCTTATACTCTATAATTGAGAGGAACAATTGTGTAGTATACATCTAAAAATGCTACAGCTTCCATTGGTCAAATTTTAAAAAAATTCATGGATGAAGTCTTTCTTTACAGCAGTGGTTGTAAAATGTTTAACTAGTGTGCCACTCTATTACTACTACTCAGTCATTCTGAATTCTTCAATTTAAAATGCAGATGCAATTAGAGTTACTTATTGTATCTTTGTTCTATAACATCAGTCAGTTTTCGTTGCTTCCATATCTGTGAAGCCATTAAATATGTTAAGTGGGGAATAACTGTGGCTATCAAACTTGGGCCAAATCAAGCCATACCCCCCACAACCTTATGGAGCCCCTTTTCCAAATCCATTTGTTCAACTGGAATTCTTAGTAACTTCCTTCTTATCCATCCTCATTACATCCTGATGCACAACTCCTTCTCTCACCTCTAATGTGAGTGGTCAGCTGTTCATCAGATCTAACTTTAAAAGTTTGTGGGAGCCTTCTCTTTCCCAGTGGCGGGGAAACACAATCCATAGGCAATGACCCTGTGTCTGAATCCTGAAAGTCTAGTGTCAGGAATTTCAAAATATTTTAAGGAATGGTTTATGCTGCCAGTGTGGTATAGTGGTTAGATTGCTGAACTAAGACCAAGGAGACCTAAGTTCAACTTCCTGTTCAGCCCTGAAGCTTACAGAGTGACCTTGGTCCAGACACTTTGTCTCAACTTATTTACAAGGTTATTGTGAGAATAAAACAAAAAGAGAACCCTATGGATGCCACCTTGAGTTCCTTGGAAAAGGGAAGGACAAGATAAAGATACAACTGATTATTCAGCTCTTGAAAACTTGAAGTGGAATGAATGAACTGATTCCATTGAAAATTATTCATGTTGCTGACTATTTTTTCTTCAGTGTTTGACTTGTGATGGCTCACTCATGTGTAAGTTGTTATTTGTGTTGCAGTCTACAAGTGGTTGACAAAATTGCCTCGTGTTACGTAGGAACCTGCAAATTAAGTAACTCATTGTAGAAGAAATATTAAATATCCAAGAAGTTTTTCAGTTATAAAAACTTAAAACTGGTCTCTAAAATTGTGTTTTAATAGGTCATACATTGCTTTCAAAACCTACTCACGCTTTGGCAGGTCTGTATGGGAAGGAAGTTATCCAAGGGTAGCCAATGAGCACCAAACTCCCTGAACATGATGATGGTGGAGTTAAGATGTTGCATTGGGATGTGGGCAAGGGACAGAGCAGTGGTTTTTATGTCCAAATTGCAAAAGAGTATCTTCTCCAGCATTACAGACTTGAACCTGTTCCTTTTATGCCTTGGGCTAAGAAATTAGGTTGCTTATTTTCACCGTACTCTTCACTTTAGCCTTTTTTTAAAGAAACATAAAAATTGGGTATGATACAAATACAATTTGCCTCTCTCTCCACTTCAGGTGTATCTAATGTTGGGACAATTACTAGGAATGCCCCTCTCACATGTTTCAGTTACTGCTGTGGAACGTCCCAAGAGGGCCAGAATTAGCATTGCTGAGTGTTTGAATAACTTCTGTACACTTTGACAAACGTGGTTGGCTGGTGTTCTTGTCAAATGCTACACTTTCCACATGCTCATTGTAAAAACTTTTCACTCATGAAAAACGGGAGGAACAAACTGATGTTAAATTTAGGACCAATTTATATTGGGGAAATTACAAGAGATAAATAAAACATAAGCTGTAGCAGTTAAGTGGTTAATACAGAAGTATTTCCCCAAGAAGTTAATCTGCTCTCAAAGGGACATTTCATAAGTGCAGAAGGGAGTGTTTTTCAGGCATTGTCCTTAACAGAATTGTGACATCAGACAGATCAGCCAATCACTTTCCTTCTCCCTCTTCCTTCTAGTGGGCTAGCCATTGCCTCTTGAAAGTAGGGCTTGGCTTTCTAGCCCACTTGGATAGGCAATGCTGCTTACAGTGAAGAGGCTGCTTGGCCAGCAGTGCCGTCTCCAGGTATCTGGAGAGGAAAGGATTTCTTTGGTCAAGAGCCTTGTATCAGAAGAACTGAAAGTTCCTGCAAACCAGCAGACCCTGTTGTTCCGAGGCAAAGTACTGGAGGGAGAGCACAGATTATCTGACTATCCAATTGGGCCAGAGTCCATTCTCTATCTGGTCATTAAAAAGCCAGAGCAAGTTTACCTTGAAGAGCTTTCCAAACCAGCCCCTGTCCAACCCCACTCAGTGTGGTATCAACTGTCCCAGGTCCTGGAGAAACACTTCAGAACTTCTGATGCAGTGAGAGTCCTGGAGCAAGTACTGAATGACTACTACAGAGGCCTTGGCCTGCTGAGCCTGGAAAATATTGAAGACTTAGCAGGATATATTCTGAACCCTGAGGAACAGCCAGTGATTACAGGGGAGCTTCCAGATCAAAAAGGGCAACCCAAGGCCCCAGTGTCTGAAACCATGAAGGAACAAGCCACCCAGACTGAGCCACAAGAAATCCTGGAAGGAAGATCCTGCTGAAAGAACTGTGAGCAGACTTGCAAGAAGCATTTGAGCTAGGAACTTTGGAATAAACCATGAAGATGCAAGGGGCACAGACAGAGGAATGTCTTTATGTTCCATGGGGGAGGGGGAGGGTTGCCAGTCTCCAAGTGGTGGCTGAAGATCTCCCGGAATTACAACTGGTCTTCAGGTGACAAAAATCAGTTCCCCTGGAGAAAATGGCTGCCTTGGAGGGTGGAATCTATGGCATTATACCAAGCTGAAGTCCCTCCCCAAACCCCATCCTCTCCAGGCTCCACCCCCAAAATCTCCAGGAATTTCCCAATATGGACCTGGCAACCCTAAATAGTACAGGAACCAACATGTTGTACAAAAAGAGTCAGAACTCTAGACAGCATAACAAATAATACTGTGCCAAATTTGCTTCACAAATGTGAGGAGAGGGGTAGGGTTGCCAGCCTCCAGGTGGTAGCTGGAGATCCCCCGGAATTATAACTCATCTCCAGGCCATAGAGCTCAGTTGCCCTGGAGAAAATGGCTGCTTTGGAGGGTGGACAGTATGGCATGATACCTTGCTGATGTCCCTTCCCTCCCCGTCCCCTGCCTTCTCCAGGCTCCACTCCCATAATCTTCAGGAATTTCCCAACCTGGACCTGGCAACTCAGGAAAGGGGATAAGACTTGAACTCTCCTAAAAGCTTATTAACACTTGCTTCTGTGTCAATTTGTATAATTGTTTCTCCAGACTCTCCAGTCACCGCCTATCTTAGCACTTCCAGCCAATCAGTTAGTGACTGACTAAGCCCTCACTCTGGGAAAAGGGAATGCAGCAGCACATTGATGAAGAAACCTGAATAATGCAATTTCATTGGCTGCCAGTGCAGTAAGCCAGGGAACACTGTCTTTTCCTTCTCTTACCTGGGCCACAGTTCAGTAAATCCTCTCCTTTCCCCTTCATGCCCCTTGTCACTCCCTCTGTCTTATCAACAGAAAGGTCCAAAGATGCTGGGAAATCAACCAGCTGTTTATGTTCTCTCATAAACATGTAGCTGAAATCAGTAAGTACAGCTTTACTATGTCTGACTTCAGCCACAAAAAGATTGTATCAGACCACACATTTTTAGAATACTTTTGTTGTTGTGAAAGTTGGTTCCATCTGTGGAGTAGCCAAATAAAAATAGGTATACCTGATAGCTCAGCTAAATATCTCCAGTAAGATCTTGTAATAACGCTCAGCCTTAACATCACTGAACTAGATTGGCTATGTCCAGGGTAACTCATGCTTTCTCTATTTCGATCTTGTTTATTCAATACAGCAGAATTTTTTTTCATGTAAAATAGGTGTAAATGACTGCACCTTTCCTGTAGTCCAGAAGCAATCTTGTCAAGCAAACTGGTAGGGAGTTGATTAATGTTTATGGTAGATTCCTAACTTTGGACATTTAAAGAGCCATACATGGGTTACAATTTGCATACTTAAGTACAAAAAAATAGCAGTTCAGGTTGAAAAGCATGGAGGAGATGCAACTACTGATGGATCTGTGAGAGGTGATCGTTTCCCTGCCTTTGGTAGAATCATTCTTGAATTCTACAATTTACCAATAAATTATTTTCTTGGCCGTAATTAGCCAGTACTGCTTCATATATGTGTGTCATGTGCCGTCAAGTGTCTCCAACCTAGTAAGATGGTTGAGAAATGATAATTTTTAGAGGGTTTCTTAGTTTGTCATAACATTCCTCTGATTAACAACCAATGCTTATACAGAACAGATGCTTTAGAGCTAAAGATCAAAACTGAAGTTTCAGCATGGAGAAAGCAGACCAGTTTACATTTGCTGCTTGTGTTTGGGGAAAGGGCAGTACAATTCTAAGGGCTGCTATGGCAGCTGGTCCCCAGCACAATTGTAGTGGTGCTGGTCTATTTCCTGTGGATATTCTGCAGGGCAAAACAGCAATGCACAGCCATTCCAGAAGGCACATATTGTAAAGCAAGCATGCTGGAGGCTGTAGCACCCCCAACAACATCCACAAACCAGGCAAGAGCAGCAAAGGATAGCCCCAAATGACACAGTGTACCCACTCATCAGCTGCTGATCCAGCCACCAATCACCTGCCCCCGGCGCCAATGAAGAGGGGGCACCAGGCATGGCTGTCAGCTGGGAGTGCATGCTGCAGAGCTGGCGGCGGCAGCGCTGGCAGCTGAGTAGGAGGGCTAGGAGGCTGCTCGTGTGCCCCCCCAGCTGCCTGCCATGCCTCCTGCCGCACTTGGCCTGCAGCTGCTGCGCCCAGCCAGGAGTGCGTGCTGGTGGTGGCAGTATGGGGCAACTGAGCAGGCGGCCTCCCAGCCCTCTCATTCAGTTGCCCCGTGCTGCCACCACCACCAGCATGCGCTTCCGACTGGGTGCAGCAGCTGTGGGCCAGGCACGGCAGGTGGCTGGGGTGGCGCACAGGGCAACAGAACAGGAGGGCTGGGAGGCCACCAGCATGCTGCCCCTGCTGCCTGCCATGCTGATGGGGTGGCTGGCTCACAGCAGAGTGCCCTGCGTGATGATGTCACATGCAGTGACATCATCGTGCAGTCTGGGTGCACGCACATGCACTTTGTGCACATGCACAAGTGCTCAGGGGGGCGGCAACAGCTCTGGAGCTGCCCCCGGGTGCTGGCGATCCTCGCTATGGCCCTGCCAGCCACTTCCCTCTGAGGCCACTCCCACTCTTCCATTCCCCCCAATGCTAACATAGCCCTAGTTTCTGGCACTTATGTCTATCCCACATTTCCTGACCTGAAACAAGCCCCTTTCCTCCTTGCCCTTTGGAGACTGGCAGTAAGATGCACAAGGGCCAGTATTTGCATAGATCCCCGGCATCTTCTTCTTCAAGGGCTCTTCCAAGGCTGAGAAAGGAAATGTCTGTTTGGTAGCTAAGGCCTGATTGTGATGACTCAATTATGCTCTTGTGGTGACCAAAGAACAAAAGGGCAGAACGAGATCCCCCCTTACAGCTGTGCCACATCTCTTTATTATTCTTAAAAGAGCCCTGAGTGCCTTGCAATGGAGATAATAGGTGGAGCAAGCTGGAAGGTAAGAGTGCAGATCCGAAAAGCAAAATAGAATAGAATACTGTGGAGATGGCTTGACGTCAAGGAGAGGCTTAAAATATCCTGAGAGGCAAAAGAAATCACGTGGCAGCCGTGAAATATGAGCTGCCCTGTAGAGGCACAAAGCAAGGGGAAGAGTGTACATTTACAGGCCCAGAAACATCTTGTCTCCAGCTTGCCCTCCCTTTCTCACACAAGAGCTGGACAGCAAAGGCAGAACACTGCCTTGCAATTTTATGGGCAACTAACTGGTTATCCAGTCCCCAGCTACAGTACTTCATGCAGCCGAGTCAGTCAGTGAAAAAACTGCAAGATGTTCCTAGAAAGTAGTGACAGCAAGTGGGCCAGCTGCAGGTTTACATCTGACTGATTGTCATTAGTTGCTGTGTCTGGTTAATGACTGGAGCTCAAAACAGCAGTCCCTCAGTTGTTTGCTTATTAGCAATTAATGGCAGGCTGTTTGTCAGGACCTGGTCATTGGCTTAACAGTGGCACTCTCACTCTGCTTCACTATTTACCTGAAGGAAGTGGCTCACAAAATATTGCGCATTTTAGTTACAAGTTACAACAGCTAAAGATGGAGCCTCCATATTCAGAAGCACAGTGTCTCTGTTTACCAGATTATGATGGTGTGTCAAGCAACAGGAGCTGGCTGTGGTGTGGATTATTCACTATGTACTGGATTCGATGGAAACACTGAAGACCTATTTGCATAGTCACATGCTATGCAATTATGTAACTTTACTTTTCCATAGATTTTGTTGGGGTAAACTAGTTGTGTGAATACTCTGATGCATGTTGAATCATCAGCTCACTACATCGTGAAAAATCTGTGGAATGTGGGTGGAACCAGAAAGTGAGGAACTGAGATCTAGATACACACTGGCCACAATTTGCCAAAAAGTTAACTCTGGGTTGGCTGTGCTGTAGAAAAAGAATGAGGCTTCAGCCAATCAGTTTTGGGAAATTCACCCTTTAATGCAAGACCAGGTCTCTGGCCAAACCAACCAAGTAGCTTCTTGAGGGCAGCTGCACAATGAGAAAGGTGTGATTGTACCACAGGGGATCAGCTTGCTTCCAGCCAACAGGAGCCTAGGAAGTGACTGCCATCCCTCCTGGGCGTGACCACAGGGCCTTTGTGTGCACTTACTTCACAGCAGTGTGGGCCCAGGAGGAGATGATGTACCTTGCTTGGGACGACAAAATACCATTAACTGACCCTGCTCTTATGATTGTCTCTAAAGCAGTGGTCTTAAATCCATGGGTCAGACTCTTAATGGGACTGTAAAGCCTGGGTTTGCCAGATCCCCTTACCCTTCCAGTGGGAGGGGGGACCCGGCACTCATCTCTATACTGTCCTGGGATTCCTCCTCACTCTCGCACACAAGACAATGACGCCCCTAGACAATGATGTCACTTCTGGGAAGTGATGCCATCTTCTGAGAAGTGATGTCATTGTGCAGGTGCAGGGGCCTGCTGTGAAGTGCAGGAGCACTCTCAGGGAGGTACAATGACATCACTCCTGGGAAGTGACATTGTTGCGCCACCCCAGGAGAATGCCCATGCCCCTCCCCAACAGCCAGGTGATGGAAGAGAATAGAAGCAGGGAATCCCCCGCCCCCACCAGGGGTTCTGAGATCCCTAGCAGAGCCCCATCTGCTGGGTTGCAAGCTACTAAAGAACCACTATTTTCTTTGGCTGCTTTTTGGAAGGACTTGCTTCTGTTCTAGTGTGCATGCAAGGAGATGCATGAGACATCTCCCATCTCCTTGCATGCATGCTGAGAGGAGCAGCAGGAGGGAAAGGCTAAGTTTTTCAGCAGAGGAGATTCATTCTTGGTTCCAACTCTTGACCTATATCTCACTTTGGTACTTTTCAGTCCTCAGTTTGTGGTTCCTGCCCCCTCTCTCTTGGTCTGTTTTATATGCCACTGCCTCTTCCTGTCACACGACTCTGAAGTCACAGGATTTCCTGTCACATGCTTGCAGATCAGTGGATCCCATGCTCATCCAGTCCAAGGTCTAGAAAGTTTGAAGGCCACTACTCCAGAGAATAATGCTTCTAGATATGGCCATAAAGTAAGCCCAATGACAGCTATATTTCCCATTTAGTTAACATTAGAACTGAACATAGTCCAAATCAGAAGTGTAGTTGGTGCATGGTAAAATGATATTATTGGTCTCTGTACTTCTGGCTTGGTGCTTCTTAAATAAAATATCATTTGTCTTCTTGTAGCAGCATTGTTGATGATTCATGCTCTAAATGCAATCCTCTGTAATCTCCCTGATACTTACCCCTTTCCCATTTGAGAGGTTATACCCAGTTATTCCTCATCTTGTATGCATGGATGTGCTTTTCTTTCCCAGCTGAAGTTATGAAAGCATGCTAATAAACCTGAAGTTAATTAGCTGTCTTCATCAACAGAATCCTGGAAATTGTAGGTTGGTGAGGATGCTGAGAATTGTCTGTAACAGACCTCTGACTCCATTGAAAGAACTACGGTTCCTTCAGCTCCATACTCTCTGACATTTCACAGATGAAAAAGACGTGGTTGTTTTTACTACACTTGTTTCGCACCACTGTTGGAGGATATACATCCCTCCTCAATACTATGCATTACTGACATTTTTCTCTCCCAGCTGAATGCTGTATTAATTTATTCTTAAATTGCCTTTCCTGCCCAGGGCTGTTAGTAAACTGACCACAATAGTTATTTTTATTTAAACCCTCCTAATCATGGATTTATTTTATTTTATTTATAGTCCACCTTTTTCACTGAGACACAAGGTGGATTCCATGGTGTGAGTCAGTACAATCAATATAATAACATAATAACATTCGATTTATATACCGCCCTTCAGGACAACTTAATGCCCACTCAGAGCGGTTTACAAAGTGTTATTATTACCCCACAACAATCACCCTGTGAGGTGGGTGGGGCTGAGAGAGCTCCAGAGAACTGTGACTCACCCAAGGTCACCCAGCTGGCTTTCGTGGAGGAGTGGGGAATCAAACCCGGCTCTCCCAGAGTCCCATGCTCTTAACCACTACACATTAATCAATATCACAATATTTCAATATTCATGTAATGGGTATATACATGCAACCTACAAGATTTAAAGAGAAAGAAAGAATGAATGAAAAGAAAAGTTTAAAGATTTAACAGTGTTGAAACAGCATAGACAAATTCTGTGACTGATATATTAAACAACATAGGAACTACCCAGTAAGATCATACTTACAGCAACAGTAGTGAAGTCTATGGTCTCTCGTTGTTTACAGAGAGAGCAGTGAAGTTTTTGGTCCTTCCTTATCCCTTTACTGATGGATCTCTTGAGGCCACTTTCTTATAGTACAGCCCTCCCATCTGAGCAAAAACCCCTCTTGAACAATTCGGTTTTGCATCATTTATGGAAGGCTAGAAGAGTGAGAGCTTTCCTAACCTCCTCAGGTAGGCCATTTCATAAAATGGGGGCCACCACAAAGAATGCTCGTGTACAGGCAGCTTTTGATTTTTCCCATGTGAAGGGTGGTACCTGTGGAAGGCCCTGTTCAGATGAGCAAAGTTGCCGTGGTGGAATATAGGGAGAGAGGTGGTCCCATAGATACAACGGACCAAGGCCATGGAGAGCTTTGTAGATGATAGTCAATACCTTGAAGTGGGCTTGGTAACTGATAGGAAGCCAGTGGAGTGACTGTAGATGGGGAGTAATATTCATGGTTCTCCTAGCTCCTGATAATAGCCAAGCTGCAGCATTCTGCACCAACTGGAGTCTCTGGGAGGGGAGTCCAATGTATAGTGCATTGCAGTAGTCAAGTCTCGATGTTACCATGGCATGGATCCAGGTGGCCAGATTGGCCGTGTCCAGGTAGGCTCCATCTTCCACGTTAGGCTGAGTTTGTAGAAAGCATTTTTGTAGTCACCTTAATTTGCTTTTTTAGCAGTAGCACTAGATCCAGTATAACCCCTAAGCTCTTGACTAAGTTTGCAAGGGTCAGAAGAACTCCATTGAAAGTGGGAAGCATGATTTCCTTCAAGATCTTTGCCTTCTCAATCAGCATCACTTCTGTCTTGTTTGGGTTCAGTTTCAATTTGTTTGCTTTCAGCCGTTTGACCTCAGCTGTCAAACAGTGACCTAAGATCTATACTGCATCCCATGGTGATTTTGATAGTGAGATATAGAGCTGAGTGTCATTTGCATATTGATGGCATCCAATTCCATCGCTACTAATGAACTCTCATAAAAACTTTACATAGAGATTGAACAGCATGGAGGATAAGAATGTTCCCTGTGGAACTCCACACAATAATTCCCATTCTGCAGATAATTGATCCCCAAAAGTTACCCTTTGAGTCCGTTCCAAAAGAAACAATTTAAACTAGTCTAAGGTACACCCCTTGATACCCATTTCAGGTACCACAACAAGGGGGCATGGTCTACCCTATCAAAGGCAGCAGATAGGTCCAGAAGGAGCAATAAAGAAGCATGGCCTTTGTCTATGTTCAGGCAGAGATAATTAACTATGGGACAGAGCAGTCTCTGTCCCATAGTCCAGCCTGAGTCCCGAATGAAATGGGTCCAAAGCACCAGATTCATCCAAGAAGATCTGGAGCTGGTCAGCTACTGCTCTCTCAATCACTTTGCCCAGAAAGGCCAGATTGGAGACTGGGCAATAATTGGCTATATTGTTTTTGTCCAAAGATTTTTTTTTACATAGTGGATGAATAACTGCCTGTTTGAGAAGTCAGGGGGAAGCGCCCTGAGTTAGATATACAATAGATCTCAAGGGCTTCTTTATGTGGTCTTTATATGATTTTAGCAGTCAAGAGGGACTAAAGTCCAGTGTACAGGTTGTGGCTTTCACAGATGCCAGGATCCTGTCAATATCTGTTGTTGTAACTGTTTTAAAGTGGTCCATATGTGAATAAGATGGTTTTATAGGTGTTTCTTCGACCTCACCTACATTACAGCTGGTATCCAGATCTGAGCGTATTTGGGCTATTTTCTCAGCAAAGAACTTTGCAAAGGCATCACAGCTAATGGTCTGTTCTTGAGGCTGTAAAGATTTGGATTTAGGAGATGATGAAATACCTTGAATAACTGAGATGTTTGTGAGCTGCCTGATGCAATGGTTGCAGAGAAATAGCTTTTCTTTGCTGCCTTCACTGCCACTCCAAAGGTCTTCCAATGAGCTCTGTAGCACACACTATCAATTTCAGTGTGAGTTTTCTGTTAGCATCTTTCTAGACATCTTCCAGCCCTCTTTAGGTCATCCAGTTCTGTGGTAAACCATGAGGAAAGTTTCAGAGACAAGGGAGGGAAAAGTCAGTGAGGGGCAATGTTGTCAATAGCTTCAAGGAGTTTCACATTCCATGCTCTTTTGACATCTTCGATAGAGCATGTATTTGGAATCCTAAGATGCCCCAGGGCATTTTGGAATTTAGAATGGTCCTTGTGCCCTTGTGGGTGATTTAATTTAATGGGTCGCCCTGGTTTCGAGAATGTCAAGGCCATATTCACTTTGCCTTCAGTAGATAATAGTCAGACCATGGTTTGGGCCATAGATCCAACCCTGAAGCAAGGCCCTCCTTCAAAGCCTCAGTGCAAAATATTGTCCAAGGTGTGACCCTTTTCATATGTGGGGCCTGTCACTATGTGAGAGAGGCCTAGGGTGCCAGAGAAGCAGAGAATTCCTGGGATGGTCCTGATGGGGAACATTCAGCATGTTGAAGTCCCCAAGAACCATCAGTCTAGATGTATCCAACATTCCATCTGAGATCATCTCTGCCAATTCAGAAAGGGTGCTTAGTGGGGAGGTGGTTGGACGGTAAATAAGCAGGACACCTAACTTATCTAGTTCCCAATGAAAGGAACATACAGTCAATGCCTTCTATAGGTTGCACTGGAAGTCTGCGAAAGTTAAAGTTCTCATGGAGGATAACAGCAACCCTTCCTCTCCAGCCACCAAAGCGTGGTTGGTGCCAATTGGACTTATTACAGCAGCCTGCAACCCAAATGCCATCAAGAATCTTTACCCTTGGGATGGGTAGTTATGGGGGAAAGGGAAGCAAATGTGTTAAATATCTCTCATACAAACATTTAACTTATATAGATATTGTGGAAAGATCTGAAACTTAGTGAGTGGAAACTAGCAACTCACATTAACAATTTTTTTCAATAAGTACTATGATTTGACAAGGATAGGTACCAGCACATGGTGGCACTGGAAAATAAGGTCAGTTGGAGCATACCCCTGGGGATAGGAATTACTATTAAACCAGTTTAGCTCTGTAGCATAGATACATTCTGAAAATACTATATTAAATATGGGCTTCAGGCAACAGATTCCAGCAGGGTCTTGACTTGGGGGCAGATAAATTCATGACTACATATTGTTAATATACATTACAACAAACAAATTACACATTACACAATAAACTTATATTACTAAATACCCCCACATACAGTTAATGCCATACCCAAAGTGGACTGATAACCTTTACTTCTTTGTAGGCAGTGTGCCCCTGAAGCTCAGGCTAGCTTTTGAAGCTTGACCTGGGTTTGCCAGGAGCTGCCAAGCCTCGTCACTACTGCTGCAGCTCCAAGTCTCCCCTCTGTTCTCAAAGGAGCCATGGCTGGACCCCCAGGACTCCCAGCGGCCTGGAAGAGTCACTGCAGGGTGAGGATGCCACATACTACCAAGTTGTTGCTGTTCCAGTAAGAGAGAGGGGGTTACACTAACAAACCTAGTACAGTGGACAACAAGTCATCACCCCTGCTTGCTCCATCACTGACCCCTTTACTTCTTGTCACTTTCTTTGAATGAAACAATAGTATCTCATGTCTCAAAGGGCACTGGATCATCTGCCTTACAAGAATGGCTATCTCCTGGCCTTAAGGAATGCTGTTGTGCCTTTTAAGAGATGTACGTATTGGAGGGAGAAATCTGACAGGTGAGATTTCAGTATTAAACACTTGCTACAACTTCTCCGTGCTATGTGCAGATTTTCAAATGCCTCTTGAGATCAAGAGTTAGCAATAAATCTGAACTGGTTTAGTCGTTGTTAAAACTGCCTCTCTTTCTTGAAGACAGATATTCTTTTAGAAATTAATGAAATCTTTCCTCTTGAACACCTATGGAGAGATTGGCATTTCTCCATATAAACCATATCTATTGAGATGTTTGAATTCACCCTCCCCAAAAAATCTCAGCTGTGAACTTTTCCTTATTATTCATCCTGCTCCCCTTCCCTTTCCATTCTGTCAGCTTGGACTTGCCATGAATGAGTGTCTGGTGGCCATGTGATTCTATCACCATGGTGACAGATGGCAGCAGTAAGATGTAAGAATGAGGATCACAGGAGGGCGGCTGCAAACCCAGCAAGTTATTTATAGGCTGCTGTTTGTGAATTTATGGAATTGCGTCCGTATTTGAGCTTTGGCTTTAATCTTCACTATGTCTCAGGTAGGGCAGGGCAGGGGATTATTCTTTACAGGCATGCATTATACAAATCCCTGGAGATTCTGAACTGAGGGAGGATTCTCTGTAACATATGCTATCTCTGATCAAGCTGAGATCAAGAAAGTGACCTTCACCTTCATTTTCTTCATCTTGAGATGTTCCCATAAACCCTCTCAGACCCCTCAAAACAAGGAGCTTTTCACATCTGTGCAAATTCTGCTCAGATTTGCTGAATACATTTTCATTAATGTGATCACGTGGAGCTGCCTTGTACTGAGACAGATCAAGAGCAATATTCTCTACTCTGGCAGTGGTTCTCCATGATCTTTCAAGTCACCTACTACCTGATCCCTTCTTAAACTGGAAATACCACTGATGGAACCTAGGAACTTATATATGCAAAGCAGATCTTCTACCTCTGAACCATGGCTCCATCCTGCAGAGAAGCCACATTGCTACCTATTTCTTTACCATTCTGATATAGTTCCTAAAGTAGGCCCATTTGTTTTCATTTCATTCACATAAACAGGAAAGCAGGAGGGCCTATAATGGAATATGCCGGCTGGTACTAGTGGAATGAGGTTTGAAGAGATTGAGGACATTCTGTTTGATGCAGGAAGCCTTTAATTCAACCACAATGTGTTGTGATGTCCAAATTCAAACTCCTTCACAAATGGAGGTCTGTTTCTTACCCACAAACCAAGATTCTAAACCAGGATTTAACAGTAGATTAAAATACTGGTTTCAGGTGGATAGTCATGCTAGTTTGTAGTAGCAGAACAACATTCAGTAGCACTTTAGAGACCATCAAAATGTTTCAGGGTATAAGCTTTCATGAGTCAAAGCTGTGTGTATCTGATGAAGTGAGCGTTGACACATAAAAGCTTATATCCTGGAATATGTTGATCTCTAAGGTGCTATTGAACTCAATTTTTTTCAAATACTGGTTTGTGGCCAGAGAACAAACCTGTTTGTTCAGGCATCTGAATTTGGGTGCCACATCAAATTGTGGTTAATATGAAAACTTCCTAAACCAAGAAGTCCTCAGGCTCAATTTTGCACATGAACAAGGGCGGGGGGTGGTGTGTGCCTGTGAGTCTGGCAAATTTCCATCACTGACAAATATTGTTTGTGACATCTGAATGCAACTTGATCCATCTCTCATTTTTACCCATCGACTTTTGCCAGATCATAAGGCAAATCACAACATGGTTTCTTTTACTTAAAACAAGTAGTCAACAGACTACTTAAGCGATTGATCCAAATACATCAGTAAAAAGGGAGAAATAAGAACCATTGTATGTTGTAGTTACCACTTTGTGAATGTGCCATAAGAAGGCCAGTATCATCCTGTCAAATGGTAAACAAAATTTTACCATACTCCATCTTCTCCAGATTTCTGATTAGGTTCAGAAACATGGCTAAATTCTTCAGGACAATACAGATAAGTATTTACCTGCACTCTGCAGTATGTTACTAATTGACAAATTGCCATCTGTGTTTGCCTAAGGCCATCTGGTATATATTGTGTCACTTCAGCATGTTATAAATGCTGGACTGAAAAGTGAAGGCAGTCACATCAAATTGAGTGCACATTCAATGCAGCCTTTCCACTTGCTTTGCTGATTTTATACAAAGTCACAGGAAGATTGCCCAGGATCTCGAGATACTAATGCTGCCTTATGTGGCCCAGTTTTATGCAAGTTTACTCTGAAGTAAGTCCCACTGTGTTCAGTGAGGTTACTCACAAGTAAGCATTGCAGCCTCAGCCTGGAATGTGTACTTACAAATGCTGTTAAGGTGGGACAGGAAATGGGAGATTCACTTCTGAATCACAGATATATTTCAATCAATGGTTTGCTTTTCATAATGAGACATATAAGGGCTCCTGTTTAAGCACCAGCTGCTTGTAAAAGTGGCCTGTTTCTGCCCCCCCCCCCCAACACAGGCAAGAAACCTTTTTCAGTTTACCTGCCAATTAAGCTGGTAGCAGCATAGTGCGGGCCAGCTGTTTTCGATTGTCTCCTGTGGAGCTGTGGTTGCTCAGTGTGTATTCCAAAACACTTGGCCCCTTGGGTGTAGGTATGGAAGAATATGGTGTCTTAGGGGGCAGGTGAGGACGGAATCTAGCAAACTGGGGGTGGAGGAGCCATGATGAGTGCTGGTGCTTTATATGGACAGTATATGAGAGAACCTGGCCAAAGTCTGGAGCTTCCTGATTTTTCAGCGTGCATCACATTTATTCATTCGGATTTACACGCGATTATACATATGCTAGCAATCAACCCGCGGCATGAACCGGCAAGTGGCCATCGGGGGCACTTTCTTGGCCTGCCAAAGCTGGTCGATGCATTCTGCAAAAGCCCTCGTTTCTGCGAAGCATCGGGTGTCGGCCTTCCTTGGGACCCGGACGATCTGATCCAACACAAGCTGCGACTTTAAGCCAGGGGCCCAAGCCACTCGTTCGGTATGCTGCTGGTTCTGTTTCTGGAAGAGCCCTCCAGTTCCAACGTGATCCGGAGCCCGATTTCAGAAGGGTGAGTAGAGCTCGTTGGCAACAAAAGCCCCGCGCTTTACCACTGACGCGCATCGCCCAGTGACTCAAACCTACGTCACTCGCGCCCTGCCAAAAGACGACCTCCTTTCCCAGGGAAAGGGGAGCCGCTCCAAGGCGCTCTCTCCGCGCAGCCGCTGGATGTTGGCTCGGCAGCTGCGCGAATCGAGCGAGCGAGCGCCACTGAGGGCTGGAACTGTACCTGTGATCGCGCTCCTGCGGCCGGAGGACGCCGAGCCCGAAGAAGTGTGGGGAGGGAGAGGAGCGGCCGGAGCAGCTGGGCTCTGCTAGAGGAGAAAGCCCCGGTGGAGCGCAGCGCGGGGAGCCGGAGCCGGAGCCGGAGCGCGCGGCTTTGCGTGCCGATTACGAACGGCGAGCGCCGGGCAGTTCCCTTGGCGCTGGACTTCGATGCAAGGAGTTGTCCGACCCGCTCCACCAGTCCTCCCCGCGCTCCTGAGCGTTCCTTGCTGGTCTTCCCCGGGCTGGCCCGTCCAAAGGTAAGGCGCCCTTGTAGCAAGTGCAACGCTGTGGCAGCTGCTCTGGTTCCTGCCTCACCCTCCATTTGTTCCCTCCCCAGGTAGTATTTACTTGTTTCCTCGCTTGCAAAAAAAGGGGGGGAAAGCCCTCTCGGTTGCTAGGAGAGAAGGGGGAAGGAATCTCGCCTCTCCTGGGAGGAGAGGGAAGGTGGGTTAAGGGCGGAGAAGGAGCCTGCGAAGAGGAGACAGCATCACCTGCAGCCTAAAAATATCAAGCGATGCGGAACGGAAGGACAGAAGACTTTGCTGGCCCCGTTGGCGGAGAGCGGGCTGAGGAAAGGAGGGAGGTGGTGGGGAGCCAAACCAGGATCGGTTGTTTGCTCTCTTTGGAGGGCAGCTTTGCCATCTAAGCCTCAGGCAAGTTTAAAGCCCTTGAGTGTCTCTCCCAAGGTGTGACCTTGGTTGTAACATTGGGATAGAGAAGCAGCAACCACTCTGCCCTCGCCCTCAGGAATCATGAAGCGCCGGCGCTGCCACGTCCCCCGGAAAGCTCCTTTAGGGGCTCCAATCTGGACTGCAATAGATGACATTCGTTTTGAGAATGGGGGCTGGGAGAGGATATTAATAGTGTGGCTTTTGTTTTGAAAGGCATCATGGTCTGACACTGAGGAAAATATCAGTTGTGGCATGAGTCCAGTTCTGGGCCCATTTTTACCTCTGATGTAAATAGGCTCCACCTCCCCCCCTCCTCCCCCCAAGAAAGAAGGATGCAGTTCTTTTACATAAATCCAGTACTCTTGACTCATTTGAAGGGACTGGAAGTGAAGAGTTGCTGTGACTTCGGGCTGATGCATCTGAGGCCTTGGCATTCGCGGATCTAGAATGGTTTTATTTAAATAAGTACAGGGCAGGAAGAATGGAATGCTGATTAGACTGCAGCATACCAGCCCACATTAAATAGGTCGCAGTAGTGGCCTCTACTTCTAACTCATATATTCAATTGGAAGCAAGTGTGTGACTCTCCAGTGGCGCTTCTAGACTTAAACCAAATTGTAACTGGAATGGCTGTAGTGTGGGTCTAGGTCTATGTAAGTTCCAGAGAAGAAGGCATCTTGGTGAAACCTCATCGTTCCTAACTATACCTTTAAATACCAAGTTCTTATTTCAGACAGGTATGTGTTGCCCTAGCTTAATAATTTCCATGGTGCCCCCGTATCCTGAGAGTGGACCTCTTGGAGCCTTTCATCTGTCTCATCTGGTCACTTGTCAAGCTCTACATCCTCCCCATGCATGCAACCTGGGCTCCCTGGCTTGAGTGCCTCAGAGACATTTATAACCTAGACTAACGCCTAGGCTCACCTAATGGTTAGATCAGCATGACATGATATTCCCTAGACAAATGGCACTGAATTCTCTTGCAAAACCCATTCTAAATTAGCACAGTGTTTGGCCCACACATACATAAGGTTTACAGTTAAATGAAACTGCATGATAATCCAGTAAGGTCTCTTCTGTGGCACAGCCTGTGATTTTGTAGCTGAAATTAAAATCTTTCTAGAAGAACATCATATTGATGTTCTCAAGGGAACATGGCTTAGCATGCGTGTTTCTTCAGAAACACCATCATCTGATGATGCCAAGAGTCAATATGGACCACCAGATAGAATGTTGTTTCCAGGAACATTTGAGTTTCTAATGCTAACTATGAATTGATTCACTAGGTAGCCTAACCCCTATTTCTAAAATGTGATTTGTAGTGATTATATGTGCAGCAACACAAAACTCGTGTATTCAAAAGAGAAGGCGGGAGGATGCATTTAAAATAGCATGGCATGTTGCTAAAAGTACCATAGATATTAGTAAGCATGAAGAATAATGTCAGGACCCTCAGAAGCGTTGCTGGCGGCCTCTAAGATTATTCAGCCAGAGCCACTCCTCCACCTGTCCCCCCTCCTCTCTCCCTTTCTCAAGGGTAACCTAAGGAGAGAACATCAGAAGAGCCTGGCTGAATCAGACTGATGATGGCCCATCTGCTCCAGCTTCCTGTCTCACACAGTGGCCAATCAGTTTCCCAGAAAGGCCAACAAACAGGCATAGAGGCCAAGGCCCTCCCCTGATGTTACCACCTAGCACTGGCATTTCAAGGTGGGGGTTTCCTCGCCCCTTTCAGTGGCTCTTGCATCTTTCTGCTTCTGCACTGCCTTCGCTGCTCACAGAATCATTTTCCTTCTTTGGTTGTTATTACCACAGCAATTTTTTGCTCTAAAAGAGGGGAGAACATTACTTGGCATATGGTGTGGCAGAGAGAGGATATGCTTATTTATGGGAGGACTTTTTTGGAAATGTTTTATAATGGTGATGCTGCCATCTACAGCAGACTGGCTCTGCTTTTATTGCTCAGTCCCTGGCTGCTGTTTGCTATAGCAAGATGGGGATTTTGTTTTTATACTAACTAGTATTCTCTTTTCTGGCTCTAACCAGAAAAAAAAATCTTGTGAATGTAATCATAGCATTAAGGGAGTCATATGATTAGTGACTTCCACTGGCTTTAAATAAAGGGTTGTATTGTTATAGCTGGTGTGTATCGTTTTACCACCAAACAAGGAAGGAAAATAGACTGAGCCAGAATAAAAGTGTTATTTATTCACTTTCTGGCTAATAATGTTGCAAATTTCTTGGCTGGTCATTAAAGAAAAGAAGAGGGGCAAGAGAGTGAGAAAGAGAGAGAGACTTACAAAAAACATTTGATATGGGGACAGAAATTCCAGATGTGCCTTTGTAATGAGCTTAACTCCCTGGATATCTATGATATCCTGGTGTCTTCATCTCCAGTGTTATATTTCTGTAGCTCTTTGATATATTTTACAGCATTGACAATAAACTTATAGGGCAGGTGACTATTATTAATAATTTATAGAGAGAAGAATGAGGTGATGAGATTGTGATTAGACCAAAGATAACTAGAGACTTCATAAATAAGTGGGGATTTGAGTTAAGGTCTCCAAGGCTGAAGATCAGCAGCTACTGTCCTACAGTTGTTCTCCTATAGGTAGTTCTGTGAAAGATGGCCCCTGAGATCACAACTGGGACAGAAGGCTGCATGGTATAGCCCAGTCTTGTCAGATCTCAGAAGCTAATCTGAGTCAGTACTTAGATGGGCAACCTCCAAGGAAGACTTTGCAGAGAAGGCTACTTCTGCTTCTCACTTTCCTTGAAAGCCCCTTGCTGGGGTTGCCATAAATCAGTTGCAACTTGATGGTACATACACATGCCACGTCCAGGGCTTTGTATATTCTACACTATAAATAAAAGAAAAATCTGCATCCATCAGACATGCTTGTTTGTTCAAAACCAAAGGTCATCCAAACAATTGCTTATGTAAAAATAATGAAGAAATTAAAAAGGAGCAGACACTACAAGGACAGCACTATCAACAAGACTATAATTCTACACCAAAGTAGTCTAAGTCCTTCATCAGTCATATATACTTCAAAATATATTCTACATCACAGCAAAGGGCAACCAATTACACAAAGTACTGGCTACTTCATGCCTAATGGAAACCCATGGCTCCTTCCTGGCTTTGAAGATTTCACCAAGGGCTGTCTATTTGCTATCTATTCACATATTTCTGCCACCTCCCAGAAACTTTAGGTAGTTCATGGTTCTTTCTTCTTACCTTTTACCTTCACAACAAGTCTATGAAGTAGGTTAGGCTGAAGGAGAGAGTGATTAACGTAAGGTCAGCAGTGGGGGGATCTGAGCCTTTTCCCTAATTTTAATCCATAACATTAACTACTGAAACACACTGTCTCTCTTTCAAAGCTATCTTGATAGGCTTCAGAACTTGAACCTGTTTTTCCCACGAAGTGATTCACAGAATTCCGTGTCCATTACCATTTGTTGCATTCAAGGAGCGCAATTATAGTATGATAGAATACACTGAGCTCTGGTAATATCCATTTTGATCAGAAGCTTCATTCTGCATCTTTTGTGCTCTTTTGTTCTAAAGCAAGAGAAGTTCCTCTGGCAAAAAAGTAGGCCCATATGATGTGACAGAACTCTGGGCCAGCTTGGCACATCATAACAAAAAGACTGTGTCATAGCATGTCTATTGTGTTAGCCCTCTGATTTCCCTCCTTCCCCTCCACCAGAGTAGACAGGTGGGAAACTGATAAAATATTAAATCATTAGTGCAGTATTTAGAAATCACTTGGCATTGCAAGCTGACCCAGGATCCGTTTGGATTTGCCACCTTGGAATAGCACTTCTGTGCCAATAATAGTAACCATCACCAGATACAGTATATGTGCATTGCACAAGGCAGTTGAATGGCCTGTAGAAATAGTTTCCCCCACATTTATGTATTCTACTGTGTGCAGAAAGGGGTTGCAGCACAGGGGGAAAGCATCTGCATGTGAGCCGCTCACATCACAGACCACCTGTTGAGGGAGGGAGGAGTGTCTTGTCCTGTTTCCATTCCCAATAACAGCTGATAGGTACTCTGAAACTTCTTATTCTGAAGCCGCTCACTGCAGTAATCTGATACCAGGGTGCTCAGTTTGGGCATTGCCTGGTGAGTAGGGAGGAGAGTTAATTGATTCTTTTCACTTTCCAGGAAGGGATATCAAGTATGATAATGATAGCCATGGTTTGCACCTCTATATCTAAATTCTTTTAAAATTATGGATTGTTGATGATGCTAGGCAACCAAAAGGCATGGCAGGGACTGCAAAACATATCAAAGAGGTAAAGTCAGGAAACACCCCTGGTAGAATAAGATTTAAAGAGTCAGCCAATTGTCCATGAAATTCTGTATAGCTGATTGGGATCCACTGTCTCTTAATTCTGCTGCATATTCAGTGCATGCTGGTCATATGTTTTGAGACTAATCTCATGGGACAAATCTCAAACTACCTGTGTTTAGATCCCTCAGCACTGCCTTTGGCATTTGAGTAGCTCTAAACAGGCACATTTTCCATCATTACAGGAAGAACAAAGCACACATTTGGAGGAGCTATTACAGTGTAGTCGTTATGAACTATTCATGTTTCAGCTCTGCTGTGACCTTAAGCAAGCACCTATAACTCTATTTCAGCACCTAATCAATATATAAGAAAGCCATAATGGTTGAGTTTAACAGCAGTTGTTTATGTGCCTTTGGATAGCCCAGGTGAGCCTGATCTCAGAAGCTAAACAGGGTTGGCCTTGGTTAGTAATTGGATGGGAGACCTCCAAGGAAGACCAAGATCACAGAGGCAGGCACTGGCAAACCACCTCTGTTAGTCTCTTGCCATGAAAACCCCACCAATAGTCACCATAAGTCAGCTATGACTTGAAGGCAGTCTCCACCACCACCAAAACCATATTATAATAATGTGTACTAAAAGCAAAACAGACTCTTGTGCAGCCTGAGGTCTAATAGGTTTATTGTGACATAAGCTAGTATAGGCTAGAGCTTACTTCATCACATGCATGGTGTCTCCAGACAGAGGCATGGGCATGAAGGAAAAAAAATGTTATTAGTGGGGCCAAAAGGTCAGGAAAAGCAAGAGGTGTACCGTTTGTGATACTTCTGTTCAAATGACACAAGATAAGCATGCTGACAATTTACAACAGCAGCGATTGGCAAAACCTGCCAAATAATTTAACTCCTGCAGTAACATAGCTCCTCCTCTAGGGGGAGAATCAGCTTCCCGTTCAAGTTTGCCAAAACCCTCTCTGACATCAGAGTACTGAATCCATGACAAAGCCCTATGGTAATACCAAACCAGACTAGCCAATGGCATCAAGAAAAGCATGGTGAACAGAGAATCAAGGAGGAGATTAAGAGAGTAAATATATTCAACAATATTCAAGAATTCAAGGATATTCAAGAAAGACAGTAAATATATTCAAGAAAAACGATGGTTTTAGATGGGGACTGAAAGTAGAGTCCATCATACTAACTAGCATCTACTGTAGTAGATTATAATACACTTTTCATTATGTTAGCCTTGATTTGAGATTTGTTTCTGAATAATTTTTAAACATTAGTGCCCCTTTGGAGCAAGTGTTGGTGGACTTCTGTGACGGACTCAGCTTCAAATGCTGGGATTGCTGGACAATATCTTATTCCAGTATCTTATTCCAGGACACCAGTATCTTATTCCAGGACACCAAAATACTGGACAACACTTCCAACTACTTTGTCAGACTGCACAGGGAAGCCATTGAAATTCACAAGCATAAGCAAAACTTCAACAGGAAAGAAGAAACCTTAAGAATGAACAGAGCATGGTTTCCAGTTCTGAAAAACACCAGGCTAACAAAACACTCTATACCCGACAATAGCCCTGCAGAGAAGATTAGCACATCAAGCCCCAATCCATATGCAAAAGAACCTCCTCAGGATACAGTGAAGCCTCCTGCCATTAGCATTCCACACCCTGGGAAACTCTTACAGGATGACTCAGCTCAACCCTACCCCTCCTGAGTAGATATAAATGACCTGCCAACATCTTTTCCACACACTGTCTTTTGGTGCTACACCTCTGAAGATGCCAGCCACAGCTGCTGGCGAAACGTCAGGAACTACAATGCCAAGACCACGGAAATACAGCCCGGAAAACCCACAACAACCATCTAAGAGCTAAGTGTTCTCATTCACTCTGGTAGACCCCTTTCATGTCTAAAAAGTCTGTTAGTGATGCATTGAAGAATCCAGTCTCTATGGGGAAGATGCATGATAAAAGGAATTGTTTATCATGTGCATCCATCTGGAGCCATGCTTGTTGCAGAATGTGAAACCTGTGTAGTCTCTTACAAAAGAGATTGTTCTTATATCCTGCTATTACATGCAACACTAAAAGGAAGGATCAGCACCAAGGACAGCACCCCCCACAACTTCAGGGCTCTGTTAAGTATGGGCTCCATTCTTTTTTCTTTACTCCAGTGCAACTTAACTGGCCCGTCTTGATAGCCCTAATGAAGACAGAAAAATGGGGTATAAATTTTGTAAATGAATAAATAACTAATAGAATCAAACACATTGACTAAACACTTGAAGGAAGTGTGGAATAAGATTACTCAGGGCTTTGTCTGAGAAAGACCTGCCTGAGACTTTGGAGAGTTGGTGTCAATGAAACAATCTAGGCTAAATAGACAAATGGTCTGGCTCTATGCTAGGTAGATTTGTATGTTATTCAAGAAACTTTCTGCAGATTCACAATGGACCAGATGATCATCAGACATCACTGGGAGTTTACTTGCAAGTTAAAGCTTGCCTGTTTGAGCACTGCCTGAGAGTCCCAGTTTTTCCTGGTAACGTTTGTGAAAACCAACTCATACAGCAATTGTGAGCTTCTCAAAGAGCAAACCATGTGCTGGTAGCTTTAGAAAGGCTCACAAGGGAATAACAATGCTTAGCAGTGAGATATTTTGGACTGTTTTGCTTCCTCACCTCATTATTTTTCTCCTTTTGAGAACTCACAGTTCACCAGTCCAGTTCCTGCTTCTATTAGAAATGCTATTTTAATCTGCCTGTTGCTAAGATACATGTCAGTTCTATGGGTAGTGCCTCAGAATGATGTATCCAATCAATTTAAATAGTTTCCCAGATTAAAACAAAATTTACAATAGAGTTTAGTTTGGTTACAATGTAGAATTCATTCTGTCCATTGGCACTTTTTGACATTCACTATAGGGGATGCCACCTTTCAAATGCATCCTTTGCTAAGCCTCATAAAATCTCACACTCCAGAGTATGATTATCACGGGGTCAGGAAGATCTTTTTTCTTCCCTATTGTGGTACATATTAAATAACAAAAGTCTTCATGAAAATAAGCCCACTGGACTTGGTGGCCAGGTCTTCATTGATCCCTCCACCCTTTTAATCATTTGATTTTGGTGTTGGCTTAAAATGTAGATTGTATATAGAGGTCAGGAACCCCTTTCCACTTCTGTCAGTGAAAAGGAGGAGTTTGTACCATGTAGTGTTGTCATCTTCCTCAGATCATAGTGATCCAGGATAAATGAGGTACCACCTTGATAGAAGCAGTCCTATCTACGAAGCACGTGAAAGCAGATTACAGGGAAAGACAGGCTAAACCTTACCACTATTGTTGTGACTAGCACATGGTTGGCCAAAAGAAATAACTCATTCAGTGAGGTCCCTGCAGTTTCGGCCCACAAAAGTGAAGCAGTGAATGTAGTCTTCGATCTTGTCTCAGGGGAGCATAACCAGGACCCAGTTCTGGCAATCTGTCTTCTGTATTTGTTCAGATGGAGTAAGAGTTTCCTTCCCTATGTCAAGGTGAAGGAGTCTTGGTTGGAGTCCCCATTAATGTAAAAAAATATTATTTTAGCCTACGCTATTCATTGAATACATTGAGGCCCAAGACTTATCTTTATTTCAACCTGCTAATAGGATTCACTTGAATTTTATATATTTTTTCAGATTTTCTGTTTCTCTCCTTCCTCCCCTTTCCCTTTCCTCTATCCATCCCTCCATATTTTTAGTTTTGTTTTCTATTTCCCTTCTCATGGAAAAATATATATAAAGACAATTGTGTCCCAGGTGTGACTTTCCTTAGGATTCCCCATTGTCCATTTTTGGGTCCTCACTCATCAGACGAAGACTAATGGTGTAGCAGATGGACTTAGACCAGTGAAATCTGAACTCAAATTCAGACATAGTTTTTAGCAGCTTTATATTAAAAAAATCAAAAAAAGCTGGATGGCAGGCTGGTCAAAAGTTGCTTATGTCATTTATACCTGCCAGGTTCTATCTTATCTGCTTTGCTTAAATTAAATGCTTGGATTATGATTCCTATCTTGGGTTAGGTGTTCCTACTGGTGAGAAGGTAGTAAACAAAACCACGGGATAATGCAGTGAACAGTAGAGGGCTTGGGACAGCTTCTTGAGGCCTGGCCTTCATTCTCTCAGATTGGAAGTGATTCATCACATTAATCCATCAACGAAAGTATCATTCAAAATGATATAATTTTAGCACTATGCACACATGTGCACACACACACAAACTGTCCTTATATCCTATCAAAAGTCTTTTCTGCAAGAAGAGAGATTAGTAATGATGACTGATGGTTTTTCATAGTCATGGTTTGTCATTCTTCAAATGTTTTTTGATTAAGGGCCTTTTATTTCAGAAAGTCAGGTTGATCCTAGTGTATTGGTTTGCACAAAACAACATTCACTTGATTTCTTAGGAGTTTGCAGCCAGTGCCAGGGAAACTGAGCAATCTGTCTTTGCGGAGCCAGCTTGAGGGGTGAAGGGCAAGCAAGGGGCAAGGTGACAGTAAATACAGAGACATCAGGTGAAGTTGAAAAGCCCACAATTTTATTGAATACAGCTTTAAAGAGAATTGGCATCTCATAGGGCTCGGATCCAAGCATCGGTTGACCCATCTTCCAGCCAATGACTCCACATCCCCTCAGCCCACCAGCTGAAGAGCAAACTGGGAAGGCAGTCAGTGGGAATCCATGTGGGTGCAAGGATCCCTCCATCTAATTGGTGAATGTGCACTCCACCTCCTCCCCTTTGCCCTTTTTCCCCATCTCTTTTGGATGGGGGAGTGATCCTCCCATCCTCAGCCTCTGAGTGAAGCAGGGAGAAGATGTCCACATAGTATCCATCCAGGATCCTATTGTGGACTTTACAAGCCTGGGGGGGAGGGTGTTCCTCATCATTGCGGTACACCTCAGGGGTCAACTGAGTGCCCCTATGCTCCTTAGCTGCCCAAACCACCCCAGTACCAGTACCATCCACACCCCTGGCCACTCGTTGCTGGATGGCCCATGCTGGCAAGCTGGAAACATATGCAGCCTCACCCCAGTAGTCTCCCTGCTCATGTTCCTTGTCCTTGGACAAGGACCCACCAGTGGATCCAGCACTGTCTGAGTCCTCGTTGAAGCGAAAGGATCTTTGGGGCTTCTGAGACCTGTGATGCAGCTTCTTTGCAGGCCTTGCACTCCACTCTGGGCTCTTGGAGCTGCTGCTGGAGGGGGACTGAGTGTATTCGTGCCTTGTCACATGCTTCACTGGCCACCCAGGAAGGGGCCTCAACAGGCTCCTGGACTGCCGCCTCCGCCATTGTCCTGGACCTGGAGGTGCCCAGCTGCTCTACTTGCTCGGTGAGTTGCTCAAGGGTTGTATAGGCTCTGCAGTGTGTAGCTGCCCTGCCCCCTACCAATGTGTCCCTGGGCATTCTGAGCCCAATGCGCCACCTCCCAACCTTGCCCTGGGCTAGAGCCCTAGAGGTGCTGAGGCAAGTGCCCCTGCCCCTTGTTGGGTCCTCTGGCACCTTATGGGGTGGCTGCACCGAGAATTTGTCCTCTTAGCCTCCTTTTTGGGAGCCATCACTGCTGCAAAAAAAGAGGGGAAGCTCACTGAGGTGGAGTGCTCCTAGTAAGGTACCTACCTCCTGGAGGCTGATGATGCTGTGGGGAGGAGTCACTGCTGGGAAAGGGAGTCACTGCCGCAAAGCAGCAAAGTCTGCAAGGGCCCAAAGCCTGCAGGGGGTAGGAGCAACCAGGAAGGCACTGCCAAAAAGCAGCCACTGCAGAAGCCACTGCCAAGAAGCAGCTGCCACCATCACCAAGAAGCAACCACCACAGCCTCTGCCGAGAAGCTACCGCTACCGCCACCAGCCAAGGGAACTCCAAGGACTCGCTGCTCAGTGCTGATCGCAGATGACTGTGCCAGCTCCCCTTTTATGCACTGCTCCTGGACCTGAGCAAAACCTGCCTTCACCAGGTCTGCCAGCCAGGGGGCCCTCTCATTGCCTGGCCAAGCCACTGCTGATTGGCCAGCTGGGCAGCTCATGACCATTGGCTCCCATGCTGGGTTCAGAGGCCGCTGGGAGCCTCCCGGGCTGAGAAGGCACGGCAGCTGCCCTGCCCTGGGCCCTGCTCCCTGTGGCCTGCAAATGGTGCCTCCTGGTACTTGAGAGTCTTGGGCTTCTCAGGTTTAGGAATAATGGTTATTGTAGCCTCACCACAGTTCCTTGGAATGCTGTTTTCTTTAATGAAGAATTAGAGAAATTATTTTGAGATTAAATATATTTTTAATAAAAATATTTTTAACTTAAATGGCATTTTGTTAAATTATATATTTTTCTTTCACCCTCTTGTCTAATGCTACATATCTAAGACTAATTATTTGGGAATTTCTGTAGAATACATAAATAGTTCTATCACCTTGTTAGGTTTATTGCTACAGTTGTGATAGCATATTCATTCTTGCACAGGCCTTACAAGAATTCCAAGAACTTTATTCCAATTGGGATTATGTCTGTCTGTCTGTTCACTCCTTCCCCTCTGTGTTGTAGGCACTGTATTCTGGGTGGTGGAAATTTTTGAAAAAATCCAATTTAAAGAGCTTGCTGGACACAGCGGTCACACTGTGGATTTTTTGCCTGGCATGTAAGGCCATAACAAGCACATATGGTATAAACAGAATGCATCTCACCTAGAACTGATAACTCGCTCTGCATGAGATATGCAGATTAAAGTATTTACAGTTTGATGTTTTCTCTGTAACTATTACTGTATACCTTTATCTTACTGCTTTGCAAATCCTATTAATTTTAGTGGCAGATGAAGGCTCCCAGACCACTCCTTATGTTTGACATCAGGCACTGCTGTAAATAGAAGAGCATACTGTACTTCTTGTTAATTAACCCAGAATAAATGCTAGCCTTGATTCCGTACTTGCAGCCATGAAAGCAAACAACTCTAATGTTACCTCTAAAGAATCAGTGGGAGAAATGGGGTGAGGGAACCTCACACTTTAGCCACCATGTTGTACTTGTAAACAGGGCAGCTGAAAGACTATTAAGTGATTTTCAGTAAACCGATGTTAGACAATGACTTGTACAGGCTCTGTATATTGGAATACTTTCTTTTGACAATTCCTAAATATCTAAATCTTGATACCTAAGGGAGTCTCGAAAGACCTTCCTTTTTACTGTCTTATTTGGACATGTTTTCAAGGAAGCCATACACTGCAAATGTTGTAATGGTTCAGAGTCCGATCTGTCCCGAGTGCACTCTGTTGGGCTGCTCTGATTTGCATTGGCTGGGATTTCTGCTGAACTACAGGCAGCCCTTTGAATGGAAAGACAGGAGCAATGAATGGCTTTACATGTAGTGCCAAATGTTTTTGCAGATACTATCTGTTGTAAAACTGTCACAGGCAATTTAACTGGAGGCTTCCTGGCCATTTCAGTGGCTCTGATAATGCCAGTGGCTAAGAGATAACCTTGGTGCTCTCTGCTGTCATATAAGAACTACCGAAGACTGCCTGGTTCTTTGGTGCCACAATATTTTAAATTAAATAGCACCTGCCATATTGATGACACTGAAAATAGATGGAATGGAAACCTTAACGAAAGGTTGTTGTCAACTACAGATTCAAACAGTCATTAAAGCTTTTTCAATTTTTAAAGTTTTTTGAATTTGTGCAAAGTGAAATAGTGATAAGTGCAAGTACATTAAATAATAAAGATCAAGTTCATATGGTAAGAACTCCAACTGGTGAAAACCAAAGCACTTAGATCAATTCCGTGATCTTTTTCTTTTCATCCACAGATTGAAGACCATCTTAAGGAACAACGAGAGCTGAATAATCCATTGGGCACACAGCCGACGGGTTTTAGCTCGCAAAATTTCCAATTCCCATTTTGTGGATATCACTTCTTCATAGGCAAAGTTTTCACAGATGGTCCCAGAGTGCAGTTTCTCGCATCACAAAGTTGGCTAATGACAGAGTCCATAGGACATGTCCAAGGCTATGCATAGTCATCGTTTTAAAAAAAATTCCGACTATGACCCAAATTGAGATCCAGCATGGTGTAAAAGTTAAGATAGTGGTCTGAGACCTGGGGATGGCCAGGTTCTAGTTCCCACTTGGCCTTGAAGCTCACTGAGTGACCTTGGGCCAGTCATTCTCACTCAACCTAACTTAACTCACAGAGTTGCTGTGGGAATTCATTGGAGGAAGGGAGAACCATGTATAGTCACCCTGAGTTCTTTGGAGTCAGGGCATAATATCCAATAACAACAACAACAACAATAGATACTTTCAAGCCTTAAGAACTAAAAAGTTGCACTTTATAATAATGAAAATTAAGGTTCTCAAGACACTGAGTGATGCACCCAATACCACTTTCTGCATTTATATAATGTAATTGCAGAATCATAAACATCATAGTCCTGGTTAATAGCGGAGGAAGAAAAGTTTTACAGTTTAATTTCATTTTCCCTTTGTTTTGCAGGTCCTACAGATGACCAGAATCTGAGAATTGGTCTCCAAAGGTTTTTCAAAGAACCCAAAGAGCAGCAGTGGCTGAGCCAGATAATCTCGATGCCTAAGAACAGCAAAGTGACACAGCGGGAACACAGTAATGAGCCTGTCACAGAGTCAGTGGCTGATCTGCTGGCCCACGAGGAGCCTGTGGACTACAGACACAGTGTCTTAAATGTGGCTGCAGAGAACTGGAACAAACAGCAGGATGGAGAGGGGGGTGGCGAGGACAGGCCAGCATGGAATAGCAAACTGCAGTACATTCTGGCCCAGGTTGGCTACTCTGTAGGACTGGGGAACGTCTGGCGTTTTCCATATTTGTGTCAGAAAAATGGTGGAGGTAAGAGATTATAGGAGAAGGTACAATGCACTATACAAAAGTCATTCAGTGTGCATGCTTTCCATTTTTGTTACCCAGGTGAAGAACCTGGCACTTATCCATGCTAAATTGCATGCTATTCAAATCTGCTCACTTTCCCAGTGTGTTCAAATCTCATTGAATTCTATCCCTGTCTTCAAGGGTGTTTGCTACTCCTTCCAGTTTGGTGTCAACTGCAAATTTAATGAGTAACCCATTAGCACCCTCATCCAGAAAATATTGAAAAGCACCTGTTCCCAGGACTGAGCCTTCTGGCACTCCACGGGACACCTCTCTCCAATCAGATATGATGCCGTTGACAACTATTCTTTGGGTGTGGTTATCCAGCCAGTATTTTTATTGATCTAACCATTCTACAGTCCACTCTACAGTCCACCAGTTTACCCACCAGAACATCATGAGGAACCTTGTCAAAAGAATTAGTGTAATCCACATAAACTACATCAAAAGCATTCCCACAATCCTGTCACTTGATCATAGAAGGAGATGAGGTTGGTCTGGCAGGATCTGTTGAGGACAAATCCATGCTGACTTCCCCATATCAACATGTTGTTCATCAGATACTTGCAGATTGATGCCTTTATAATATATGTTCCAGTATCTTCCCTCGAACAGAGGTCAGGCTGACTAGCCTGTAGTTCCGAGGATCATCCTTTTTCCTTTTTTGAACATTAGGATGACATTTGCCCTCTTCCAGTGTTCTGGCACATCACCAGTCCTTCAAGAGACCTGGAAAATGATCGCCAAAGAGTCTGCAAGCTCTTTTGAAAGTTCTGTAAGCACTCTCAGGTGCACCCCATCTGGGACAGGGGATTTGTACACATCCAGTGCAGCAAGGTGTTTCTCCATAACTTGTCTGCCCATGTCAACCAGCAGCCCCAAAGTCATATTTTGCCCACTACCCTGTAGGTGGGTGTGCATATCCTCTCCTTCAGGGAGAAAACTGAGGCAAAGTGGCCAATGAGCCTTTCTGCCTTCTTTTTGTCCTCTGTTAGAGGTTCTTCATTTTCATCCAGCAATGGGGGTATTACCCCCTTCACTTTGTGCTTGCTCCTCACATATCTGAAGAATGTCTTTTCATTGTGGTGAGCTCCCCTGGCCAGTCTCAGCTCATTCTAAGTGTCCTACAGTGGCTAGTTTCCCCTAGATAGTCTTCTTTGGATGTCTTTCCTCCCCTCCATTTCTTGAACATCTCCTTTTTCCTCCTCAGCTAATCACAGAGCTCTCTGTTCATCCACATTGGTTTCTCAGATCCTCTACCATATTTCTATCCTGCTGGAATGTTGATAGCTTGAGCCTGCAACAGCTCTTCTTTTAGGAAAGCCTGCCCTTTACTTGCTCCTTTTCCTTCCAGCATTCTTGCCATAATAATAACTCATTATATCTCTAAGTTTATTAAATTTTGCCCTACTAAAATCTAACTGTGCATTTGGCTACAAACTCCTTGGTCCCCTGCAGCAAAAGGAATTCTAGGAGGATGTGATCACTTCTCTCTAAGGTTCTCACCACCTTTATCCCATCAACCAACTCTTTCTTGTTGGTTAATATCAAGTCCAGTATGGCCGAGCCCATCGTCACTTCCTCCACCATTTGAGAAAGGAAATTGTTGGCCAAACAGATCAGGAAGTTGCATAACCCTGGACACATAGTAGAGTTGGTGTCCCAACATGCATCAGAGAGTACTTGGCCTTATTTTGTAGCAAGGACTCCTGTGCTTTGAAAGGCTGTATCAGGAACTCCTCTTCCCAAACCCAGTGCACTACCCCCTTTTGTTCCTTCAGCATTCAGTCACACCATAGATTAAGGCGCTATGAAATGGATTAAAGAAAGATTTACAAAGATTTAAAATCAGCAGAAATCCAAGTCAGAGTTGAAGAAATGCTGAAACAGAGCATAAGCAATTCTAAGACCGACATATTAACATAAAACTACCATATTTAAAGTAATAGTACATAGTAGTAAAGTCTATGGTCCCTATCACTTTACTGATGGATCTCTCTCAGACCACCTCCTTACAGTACAGCCCTCCTATCTGAGTAAAAAGCCCTCTTGAATAATTCACTTTTGCATAGTTTGCAGAAAGCCAGGAGAATGGGAGTATTCCTGAGCTCTTCAGGCAGGCTGTTCCATGTAGGGATCACAGGTCCCCTGGTGGGGGCAGGGGATCCCCTGCTCTCCCCTTCCCACCACCACTGGCCAGTGGGGGGTGGGGGTGGGAAACAGGCCTCCCATGCGCACTCCCAATGATAGGTAAGTTTTTGAGAATCAGAGCTCCCTTCAGACACCTTACAACCTGAAAATCTTGTTTGAGGTGCCACTGGACTCAAATCCTGCTGTTTTACTTGAAGACCAACATGTTTTCCTACCTGAATGGGGGGAAAGTATGCAGTAAAGTCAGTGGTATGCAGTAAAAATAGCTAATAATTAGCTAATAATAATAGCTAATAATTGGCTAACAGCAAGTCATGTTATTTGTTTTGATATGATTTGGGGGCTGAGGCTGGCTGGGAGGGAGTCCAAGGAAGGATACTCTGTACATAGGTGGCTTTCTGTAGCCATGACAAATTATGGTGGTGTTTGCTTTGATCAGATGTTTCCAGTGGATTTAGTATATTTGTGCTGACACAGTTGAGGATATATTTTTTTCTTTCTTAGTAACTTGCTGAAGTTTTGTGAATTGTGTCAAAAATTAAATGAGTTATGTCTAATTGTTTCTAGTCTTCTTGACTGACATCCCTAAATGTGAAACAGGATCAAAATTTCTGTATCTGTAGCTTTCTCATCCATTAGGATTATTTCTATGTCTGGAAAATTGATTCTTTGCTTTGAATCATTGCCTGGAGATTTATGCTTTTCAGACTGCCCATTTCTCTCCAATTAGCCAGAGATTGATGGTGATGCTATTTAAAGAAAGTCCTTTATGAAGAACTTTCATCTAGTCCTTCCAGGAATTGTTCTCTTTAATTACAGAACAGGCACTAGAATAACAATTGAATGTGCATGTTTATATGAGATATTTAAGATGTATGTTTGAATCTGTATAGATGCAAGTGAGGGACCTGCATGGACTTGTGGGAGGCTTCTCACTTTCCCCTGTATCCCTCCCTCCCCCTCCACACACACACTATTTCCTCTTTCCCAAAAGCCACCATAGACTCTCTGTGTTTCCTGCATTCTTACTTCCATTCCACCCACCAAACAACCTGCCTTTATCTGCTGCCCTGCCTTCACCTTTCTCTCCTTCCCCTGGCAGTATCTCCCTGGGAAAAATCTGGCCAAGATGTGCAGTGGTTGCCAGTGCAGGATCAGGTCCAATTGCATGGTTTCTGCCAGCACTGGGCCAGTTCCAGTTGTGAGTTTCTGGAAACGTTCAGAGTCCTTCAGATATAGGTTACATACTGGCTTTCAACGAAACATTTCAAGTATGACAAATCTGAGGATTTTAAAGTTCACTTTGTTTTTTTAATCACTGTGAATATTTCCATATATAGTGTGGAATATATACATATATTTGATGTATGCTTTGGGATGTGTGCCTAGATGCTTATATTTATGAAGTTTGCTTTTCTCTGTGTGGATCATGACTTATGAGGGGATCAGCTGATAAATAAAACACAAGCATGCTAAAGGATCACCTGCTGAAGTGTTAATGGGTCAGACAAGTGATATCAGGCAGATATGGCTTGGGGGGGGGGTGGCTAAACACAACCTTGTCACTCCCACTTGGCCCACTGCCACTTTTGCTGATCTTTGCTTTGTATAATGCAACCTTGAACATCTCTAATAGTCCTTCTCTTTCCTGCCAGGTGCTTACCTTGTCCCATATCTGGTACTGCTTATCATCATTGGACTCCCTCTCTTTTTCCTGGAATTGGCTGTGGGACAGAGGATCCGTAGGGGCAGTATAGGAGTGTGGAATTATGTTTGCCCTCGACTGGGGGGCATTGGATTTGCCAGCTGCCTTGTGAGTGCTTGGATGAGACACCTGACTTCTGAGAAGGGTTGTGTGCTCAAGAGGTTTTACATGGGTTGTCTAGCAAAAGTGTATATGATATGTCCATTAACTATTCAATTAAGAGTGGTTAGTTATTTCTTAATACAAACAGAAGATGGGCTATGAAGTGGATTAGTTGTAAACCCAAGATTCATATTCTGATTGATCTAACCAAAATCTGCACACGTGCTTGGCATGAAGTCTGATCTCCTTAGATATTGCCCAGACCATTTGGGCTAGTTTCCTAATTACAGCTAAACAGATCAGACATGTCCTTCAAGGTGTGTAATCATTCACTTTAACATTCCAACCTCCATGTGCATCATAAACAATGAACCTCACTGTGGCCCACTTTGCTGGTATGGCTCAGAAGATCAGAAGGTACTGACACAAAGGCACAATATACTTCTGGAACCCAAGCTCAGTACTGCTACTACCCTGCAGTTGTACCAATCAACAGCTTACTTTGAATTACAGGATGGTAACAAAAGGCCCTGGGTCCTAAGGACCCTCAAAGTGGTTTGGAACTAGTGCTGCTAACTCTAGCTTGAGAAGTTCCTGGAGATTTGGGGGCAGTGCCTGAGGAGAGCGGAGTTTGGGAAGTGGAAGGAGCTCAGTGGGGATGTGATGTCATAGGGTCTACCTTCCAGAGCTACTATTTTCCCAGGGAAACTGATTGCTGTAGTCTGGAGATCAGCTGCAATTCTGGGAGAACTCCTGGTTTCAGGCTTGACTGCAAAACTTGCAGTTGAGAGACAGAACTCATTCATTATTCTGGCTAAATAATCCACTCACTAATTTTTATTCAGCAATTATCACCTTTCCTTTGTGAGAGGCTGGCAAATTAACCACATTTAGGTCAATGCACACTTCCTATTAATATTTGTCAGGGTTTTTTTTAAATTGGGAATTTTTATTTGCATGTTTCCTGTCTTGTTTATATAACCCAAAGGTTACTGTGCCTTTGCACAGCTCCCAGTCATTTCAGTGAGGCTTACACAGTAAGGTTTTATGCCCAAGTGCATAACCCAAGTTCCTAAACAAATATCTAAGTGCATAGCCAAGACAATGTGCATTAAAGTAGGAAATGCATAAGGGTACATCAAGAGTTTGATGGGACAGAGATATTTGTTCTGATTAAGTTTTTGCAGTCAATTGTTGCATTTGTTCCATGTATAGATAATGCATTAACAATGTACAAAAATACTATCAAAGATTTTAAGAGTACTATAAATGAGACGTATATTATAGAGTCAAATCACATTAGAACATGCTGTCATAGGTATATGATAAAATTCATTAGGTAATCATAATCTAGAAGGATTAACAAACTTTAAAAATATTTAGCCTCTTACACATTTATCTGTATAAAAATATGAATTAAGTTAACTCATTCCATAATCATGTAAAACCCAATTACTTAGAAAAAAGTTGGTTTGTCTCAGTACAACTACCCCTCCTCTCATTTTCTTTTTGACAATGTTCTGATTTGAATTTCTTCATATATTCATAGGAGACAATACCATATATATCCAAAGCTATGTGTGCTCTAATTTATATCCACATGCAAACTGCCGTATTAATTTCAATTGAGGAAGGAAATGTTTGCATACAACATAATATGCACAGAAATCTGTATCCATTAAAATGAGGTTGCTGTGTGGGCGGGGAAGAGTTTCTTGTGCATACTGGAGCTTCCAGACTTATAAGGTGTTGTTGGGATGTGTTTTGGCTTTACAAAACCCTGGAATGCAATATCTGTTCACTTACCTAACTTTTGTTAAACCAAAGATTGTAAAAAATTTGGCACAAAAGTAAAGATTGTGATGATTATATGTTCTTCCTCCACTTTCTATTAAAAATGCTTGAATTTCAGTGAATCTTGTACATTTTTCTATTTATTCTTATTTTTCTATTCAATTGTAATTTCAAAATTTGTATTTATTTTCATCATGACCACTATTGTATTTTTACAAAATATAATTCCAGTTAGTAATATTATTATCAATACATCTAATTTTTAATGTGGCTAGATGGATACTTACATTTATTAACTGGAGCCAGGAACAGACAAGACAGATGCTTCTATAAACCTGAAAAAGCCCCAGGTTTGGAGAAAAACCTGAAATCTACACTCACACACATTCAAGGGTTAACCCTGCTCCCCATAACAGAAGCTGTGCCTATGGCTTTAAGAAATGAATGCCTTCAGTGGCTGTTGCTAGGCAACTACAACAATAATGCCAGCCTTCAAGCCTCGTTGCTGTCAATAAAAGGGCAGGTGGAGGAAACAGGGCCTTTTACAGGGCTGTTTTTGCCTTTGAGGGAGGTCTTATCAGGGTAGGGTTGCCTGGTCCCCCAGGGTTGAAAGCAAGGGATGTGAGGTCATTGGTGTGTTAGAGTTAAGGTTAGGTCCCGCGAATGTAGGATACTTTGCATGCTGAGCTATCCATGCTAAATAAGCACAATGTTTGTCTAAAGAATATTGCCAAACAGGATCCAACACTTTTTTATTCTTTCTTTTTTTTTTGCCAGGTCTGCTTGTTTGTTGGGCTCTATTATAATGTGATTATAGGCTGGAGCATCTTTTACTTCTTTAAATCTTTCCAGCACCCTCTGCCATGGAGTGAATGCCCCATCCTAAAAAATGGTACAGTAGCTGGTGAGTGCCTTGTCTTTTCAGTTGTGTATTTATGGAAACATTCTTTGGGCAATTAATAGTATTCAGCTTTGGGGCTCCTGTCATCCTGGTAACTTGGAACTCAAAGGAATCGATCCAACCAGCTTGTTCCTTTTGACCACCAAATATGCTATTTAGGGGGTCATAAGATCTGCCTGGACAAAAGCCATGTGGGACGGGAGCCATGGCAAGGTAGGGATGTGGGTGAGATTAAGTGAAAATGTTGGCTGGGTCCATTGCAAAGTTTGGTGTTGCTATTGCAATCAGTAATGGGGGAAATGTTTAATATATCCTTAACTATGAAAGAATGAGAACTATTTTTGTTCAACCACCACTATATGCTTAATTAGGAAAGAATTTTAATAAAGTTATGTACCTTTTGTTTATGATAATTAAGAGTCGGATACAATGTTAAAGTCTACAGAATATATATGACAGAAATGTGGGTCTGAAAATGCCAGTTTTAAACATATGTAGTAGACATACCCAGGGCTTTTTTTCAGCGGGAATGCGGTGGAACAGAGTTCTGGAACCTCTTGAAAATGATCACATGGCTGGTGGCCCCACTCCCTGATCTCCAGACAGAGGGGAGTTTAGATTGCCTTCCACGCTGCTGAGTGGCGCAGAGGGCAATCTAAACTCCCCTCTGTCTGGAGATCAGGGGGCGGGGCCACCAGCCATGTGACCATTTTCTTCAAGGGCAACCCACTGAGTTCCACCACCTCTTTTCCCAGAAAAAAAGCCCTGGACATACCCATAGGTAAAATCTTCATGGGAAAATTCTCAACAGAAATAAATCAAATAACTAATATTAATCTTTCAGTGGCTTCAAAGGTGTAATTAATCCATTAGATCTGTTAATAAATTGTGTACCTACTCTGCATAAACCATTTTTACAATGGCAAAAATGAACATTTGTATAAGTTGAAAAAGTAATTGAAGTATTTGATTGGTAAAGCTTGGATTAATAAAATTTGGCAAATACTTACATTGTCTAAAGAGATGCAAATGGTACAGGAGGTCACAGAAGCCTTTTCTAGCTTTGTGTTGGAAACTTTTTTTCATTTTTTGGCCATGACTATTAGTTAGATTCTTACAACTGTGCAATATTAATGTAAAGCCACGGCAAAGAATGTCTAATAAGATTATGTCAATTTACAAGATAGTAGAACAAAATAGGGGAATAAATGTTTTAATGCATGGGTTTCTTCCTCTTTTCTTATTTATTTGTTGTTTGTGAGTGTTATTTTATAATTTATGTGAATCAATTTGGTTTAAGACTGAATGGTAATGATAGATATTGTTTTTGCTATGTAACATAAAATAATAACTCAAATGTACTTTTAAAAGTAATGGCTGTGAACACATATACAGATAGGTATATCTGTTCTTTTTACCATCTTCATGAGAAAGGAAGAGAAAGAAGTGTCCATACCCTATATTCAGTAGTAATTCATCTAATTGGCAGTACTGGTAGGGAACAGCAACCCAGTCCAAGAAGTGACAATGGTTCAGGATTGTTCCAGTTGGTAGGATATGGAATCATATGGTGGCATTAGCTGTCAGGACATTGTTACTTTCCTGAGGGTACAACGGAGACATGTTTGAAACTTATGAAGCATTTAATAGAATCTGAACATCTCCCAGCATACAGATGAATCTTTTACAGCAGCTGTAAAATGCTCCATTTATTTCACTTTTTATTTCTGTTGGTAAGATCTCATATTTTCCCTCCTAAATGAGTGTAGACATCTTTTCAGTACTGCCCTGTGATGTTTGTCTGTCTTCCTTAGACTGACTTTGTGGTCATTTTACTCATGTCTCCATGAGATGCCAAAGCAAAGGTCTGTAATTCATGCAAGCTCTTGTCATTTTCAGTTGTCGAACCCGAATGTGAAAAAAGTTCTGCCACTACTTACTTCTGGTACCGTGAAGCCCTGGATATTTCCAACAGCATTTCAGAGAGTGGTGGGCTGAACTGGAGAATGACCATATGCCTTCTAGCAGCTTGGAGCATTGTGGGCTTGGCTATGATCAAAGGCATCCAGTCCTCTGGGAAGGTAGGTAGCAGAACCAGAACAAAACTGTATGCAGCCCATAACAGTTCATGACTAGTGCAATCCTCATGTAACTACTAATTGTTAATCTTGGATAGCAGTAAATAACTGCTGTTAACTATGGCTGTATGTTGTATCTTAAACATCACGACATGCCGGCTTTATATACAATAAATAGATTTTTATTCAGCGATCACTCTGGCTCAGCCTGCATTTTAGTCATCCTGTCAGTCAAGCCTCAGCAGCCAACAATTTTCTACAGGAGCCCTGAAGGGCCAAGACTGGAAAACACGCAAAATGGAAAGCTTTCCCCTAAAGGCTGCTTGTACACATAACAACATTCCACCTCTTGCCCTAAGTTTTTACTGAACTCCCAACCAGAATACCCTAACAACAATACTAAGAAGAACATGAAGAACTTTATACAACATAATCCCTTAAATAAGTAGAAGCAACTCCCTGATGTGTAGAACGTTGCATTGGCCTCTGAGCAGGTGATGGTGTTCCCAATGGGTCTGCAATTATGCGAGACACCAGATGATCAGAATCCTCCTTGTTCTGCACAACGGGAGACACAATTTTGTCCAGATTCCCAGTGTTAGTCACCAGGCTCCCAGAGAAATGTATGGTTGGATCTTCTAAGTGTGAAAGAGACACCTGATAGTTTGGGCCCATGGCTTGCTGTTCGGGTGCAATGTTAGGGACAGTTGAGGGCAAGACAACTCGCCTCATCAGTTGAGTCACATCTTCGCACAAGCTGTCCATCCTGTAGGGTGACAGAATAGGACACTGGGCATGTCAGTGTTTGTACAGTAGCAAGTATCCACAACGGATCCGAGCCAAAGTTTTTAACATAAACTGAATCTCATATCAGAAAAAAGAAGTTGTCTTGCTCGCCTGTAATGTTGTTTCTGTTGTCGTGTGCGATGCATACGTCTGTTAGGTATGGCTGTAACACAAACCAGGACCTCAATTTCCATCCCATCAGCATTTCAGCTGGAGATAGATTTGTAGTTGAATGTGGAGTAAGCCTATTTTTAAACAAATGAGAAGCAAGCTTCATATTGAGACTTTCATCCAGTATTCTGGAAATGCCTTCCTTAAAGGCATGCACACCACATTCTGCTAGTCCATTTGATGCTGGTTTATATGGTGCAGACGTAACATGCTGAATGCCATTTTGTTCCATAAATCTTTTGCACTGTTGACTAGTATAGGAACTTGCATTACCCATCACAAGCATTTCAGGCAATCCATGTATACTGAAACACATCCTTAACTTTTCAGTGGTAGCTTTGCTAGTTGATGTAGATATATAGGATAAATCTCCACCCATTTAAAATGTGCATCCACCAATACAAGGAACATCTTACCATGAGTGGGACCAGCATAGTCTATATGTAATCACTGCCAAAGTTTATCTGGCCACTTCCAAATTTGGAGGGGAGGCACAGTAGGCGTTTTAAACCTTTCTTGACACAATTCACACCCCTGTACTATATGCTCTTGGTCCATTCCAGGCCACCACAGGTAACTTCTGGTTAAACTTTTCATTTTTATGATTCCAGGGTGAGCCTGGTGCAGATCTCGTAATATGTTCTCCCATCCCTATTTTGGAATTACTCATGGGCACCCCACAATACACACTCAATTCACATCAACATTGGTAGAATAATACAAGTTTTTTGTCTTTCAAAATATGTGACCATCCCCTCAAAATAAATCCCCTGACTTTGGCTAATATGGGATCTGGATAAGACCATGCATTTATTTGTCTGCCATCATTGGTGGAGAGGCAACGCAATCTATGAGTAAGACACGATTGTGACCATTTACAATTGTATTAATTTGTTTTGGTTTAGCCAATCCAAGCTTGGAACTGTTCCATTTGGCTTTTTAAATTTTGATCTGTTGTGCGTGCACATGCACAAAAGCACACCGTTCTTTTTAAGGGGGTGGGGTAACGAGGCTCTGGGGCAGCTGTTTTTGTGCCTAACAAAAAACAGCTTTATCCATTAGTCCCCCTCCTAGTCTAAATAACTGATCCACTGAGGTTTTCCTCAAGCACAATAACACACACATGCACACACAACAGACCTTTAAAAGTGAGTATCAGCGGGGAGAGCAACGGGGCCTTCCCACAGCAACATGCAAAGAACAATCCTGCTTCAAGTTCACTTTTTTTCTTTTTATGGTCCCAATAACTTGTGTTCTGCTGTTCCCTGTTGGTTTCATGTTGCTTTGTTCTTTGCAGTTTTGTTCCCAGCTTCCCACGAGGGGCGAATCCAAATCCAGGAGGTACTAAAATGAATGACAAGAATGCCCATTTAAAACAATGAGAGATGCTTGAAGGCCCACTAGATATAATGGGACCCACAAATGCCAATTGACTTGCATTGGCTCCATTGAAATACATTACAGTACCAAAAAGTTGCAATGAAAATTGTGCTGTGGGGCTGGAACAACAACCCCAAGAGTACTGTGACCAGCTAAACTATTCTGGGGCTGGAATGATGATCGCCAGAGTGGAATGATGGTTCTTGGGACCAGAAAAACTGTTCTGGGGCTGGAATGATGACATTCCACTGTGACGGCTGTTGTTCCAGATCAGTCTCTCTTCCAAACATTTCTGAAGCTGATATGAGGGGTGGGATCTCCCCTTGCGAGGAGCGGTTTGGCAGAGAGGAAGAAAATGCCATTTCCTGGGTAGCGACTGGGGTGGAGGGGATTCAACTGATTCCTTCTTCCTGCCAACAAAATGAATTAATAATGCAAGGTCTCTCTTCCCTTGGAATCTGATTGGCGTTATTCAGGAAAACAAGATGCTGCCCAGTGCCCGCCTGTTGCTGGAAGGTACAAACCAGTCCAAAACACACAAACTTTTTAGTAAGAGGGACTCATTTCAATTTAGTTTTCCCAGTTTGGGTTCAGCATTCCAGAAGCTGCTTTAATGAGCTGGACCAGTTTCAGCTTGTTTTTTTCATTATGCACATTCCTAGAATAATGTTCATCCAGGAGACAATGTTATACAGGCTGCTGCTAATTTATGTCATGTGGGATATTCTCCCTCTTAGGTGATGTATTTCAGCTCCCTCTTTCCTTACGTGGTACTGATTTGCTTCCTGGTTCGGGGTTTGCTGTTGAGGGGGGCAGTAGATGGAATCCTGCATATGTTCACTCCCAAGGTAAGCACAAGCCCTTCAGTCTTGCCATATGGTCTGAGGCCTTTAGAGCAGTCAAATCAGATTCTTTTTGAACATTTTATTCTTTGGTACTGTACAGATAAATAGGTCGAAAATTCATTGTTAGGACCACATTTGTTGTGAAGATTGAATGCATGTATTACTTTTTATCTACACCTTTGAAATACGTGGAAGTGTTAACTGGGAAAGGATTGGGGCCACACTTTCATATATTTTAAAGGAAATAAAGTATGTACACTATTCACAACATGAAACATATTTTTTGCTAATGTATCTGTTCCCAAAGTGTGCAGGTTATGTAAACAAGATGAGCAGCTGAGGAGTGAGGAGTCTGTTTCGTGTTAATAACAGCTATTTACAGTTAATCACAAAGCTTTTTGCAAAAGTATTCCTGTTCTGACTTTCAGCCTAGTACTCTGACATTGCTTCAGGAGCTCCTGCTGGATTTTTTTCCTCCTTCTGACATGCAGAGCCTGGATATTGTGAGGCAATAGGTAGTATGAGTCATGTGGGTGGGATAGGGGTGGGGATATGGGGTGGGGCAGGGGTCTGGAAGGTCTTGTTTAGGGGCCTACACTCCATCGTTTGAAGGAAGGAGTCAGTATTGCAAGTGTCTTTTCTCTGAGTGATCCATGCTCAGTCCTGAGGTCTTGATCAATGGCTCCTTGTCCTCCATGGCTGCTTGAATTGTGGGTCATGACAGAGTTTTTCTTCTGAATAGATTTTATATGGGTTCTCCTTTCCCTAATGATTGGCCTTTATTTTCCAGGATAGAGCTAACTGAGCCTTAGAAACACAATTGACAGGTGTGTTCACATGCCCACTTCAGACTGATTAACATACAAAACTTTTATTTTTCTGTTGCTGTCAGTTTGCTGGTTCCCCCATCTTCAGCTGTTTCCTTTTCGAATGTGCTCAGGTGATGTTGGTTTGCTATACCCCAGTTATTAAAAATGACAGTAAAGCAAAGCATGCAAATAAATTAAATCATGCAAATGATCATGTTTTGCATGATTCAAATGCCAGATTTCAAATTTTTAGCACAGAGTCCCAAATATCCTGACTATGGTATATTCTAAACTATACCATACACATATAAAGCAATAAACCAAGCTAAAGGAGCACCTAATTCACAGAAACAAAGAGATGAGTAGAAAACCAGCTTTATATACAAGCATATCTACTGATCAAACACATTTATGTCTGTTAGTTAAAGTATCTATTAGCCTTGTCTCAAAACATAACATGTCTGGCAGGTCACCGTACCATAATACAAATCCCCAAGTATATGCAGTATTTCAAAGGTGTCCAATCAGACACCATGAAATGATGTAAAGAGATCAGTTACATAAAAACAGGCCATTTTATACCAGAAGACTACAGGCCCAAGCATTTACTCTGCCATGTTTTATGATACCAGAATAAAGTTTGATGGGATAGGTACAGAACAATCCTACACAGTTATTTGAACCCAACAAAATCCATGCAAGTCCATGTGTTTCAAAGGACATAACTCTGTTTAAGATTGCACTAAGAATCCTTTCTTTTTCGTGATTATCACAAACAACCTTCTTCATAAAATTCAAACTGTAGCACCTTTGACTTTATCCACATGAGCAAGTGTTTTTCTGTTAAAGAACCGCAAAGTTCTATGCAGGATCTGTAATAGGCAGTGGCATTATATCACCCTAAATGGAAGTGCTAAACCTGGCCCGCTTAGCCCATTGCAGAAGAACAGCTGCAATATGTATCAATCAATTAATTAGCTAGCTAGCTAATTAATTCCTCAAATAATGATGCTGATGATTCATATTGTGAAGCTGATGGAAGACATTCATCCTGATTAATTCTGAATAAGAAGTATAAAAGCATGAACCATAATCCTACTTGCTTTTACTGTAAATAGGCTGTTTTGCAACCGCACATCTCTCATTGGAGATACATGGAGTAACATCACCATTTGCGAATGGCATTTCCATCCAATGTGTCAGGATGCTGGCAGGCCAAAGGTCCAATGCTACATGTGATCAGCATGCAATTTGATAGGTCACTGGATGCACTTCTTGGGTTGAAAGGGGGGATTTGATGTTTAATATGCTGCTCAGCCAGAATTAGATCAGGTTAGTATGTTAGTTCAGAAAAGTCAGTCAAAAGGTTGCCGATATTGTGTGACTGTCCTGCATATTTTGTAAAATGTATTTTGCAAGACTACAGACTTTAATCAGTAGGTCAATTAGCTAAAACATTCTTGATTAATTGAAGCTAATTCTAATTGGTAGGGAAAATCTGAATTGGGGAGTTTCTGATTTCTAAACTTCCCTTTGAACATTGCCTATGTTTTCATCCACCCACCCCCAACCCAGCAACAAGAGGCTAGAACCCTGCTTTCTTTTAAAAATATTTTTAGGCTACCAAATTTTATTGGTGATGAGTTCACAAATGATCAGAATGCACAGCCCTGGCCATGTAAGAAAGAATTAGGGTGCAATCAAGATTTAGGCATGCTTAATAAAATCCATAGGATTTAAATAAACAGTTAAGGGCTAGGACTTGAGATGCATTGATTTCAGTGGATCCTCAATATTCCTGACATCCTTTAGATTTGACCCATAGAGTACTTGGTAATTCATGAGCAGAATGTAAATGCTCACTCTGGCACCTGCCAAAATGAATTGCACATGCAAGCGTGTACTGATCTCAGCTGCTAATAATATGTATAAGGGTGTCAGAAGTACACCAAGATGCAGGATGGATGACTTGGATTCCTTCTTGTGTCTCCTTACAGCTTGATAAGATGCTGGATCCTCTGGTCTGGCGAGAAGCTGCTACACAGGTCTTCTTTGCCCTTGGACTGGGCTTTGGTGGAGTTATTGCTTTTTCCAGTTACAATAAACAGGACAATAATTGTCACTTTGATGCAGCCCTTGTCTCCTTTATCAACTTCTTCACCTCAGTCTTGGCCACACTGGTAGTCTTTGCTGTGCTGGGCTTCAAAGCCAACGTCATGAATGAGAAGTGTGTGATTGAGTAAGTACCAGTCCCTGTCCAAGAGGCTTCTCTAAAGGGTATAGCTAAAGCAATGGACATCTTTTTCAGGTTAGCTATCTTTTTTCAGCTACAACACCTAGTATACCTGCTGCTGTTTAGTGTTACTGGAGTCTTAACAGTCTAAAGCTGTCATTTTCTTCCGGTCAGGTTTGTTTGTTTGTTTGTTTTTGTTTTCGGTCCACCTGTCTCACTGAGATTCGAGGTGGATTACACAGTGTAAGTGTATTTGATCAACAGCTGGGACATTCAATATACAATACAAGAGAATCTGTGTAGGAAAAATTTGAAAAGCATACATTTGAGTACAGGAATACAGAGAGGAAATGTATTGTCGAAGGCTTTCACGGCCGGAGAACGATGGTTGTTGCGGGTTTTCCGGGCTGTATAGCTGTGGTCTTGGCATTGTAGTTCCTGACGTTTCGCCAGCAGCTGTGGCTGGCATCTTCAGAGGTGTAGCACCAAAAGACAGAGATCTCTCCGTGTCACAGTGTGGAAAAGATTTTGGCAGGTCATTTGTATCTACTCAGGAGGGGTGGGGTTGAGCTGAGTCATCCTGTAAGAGTTTCCCAGGGTGTGGAATGCTAATGGAGGGAGGCTTCACTGTATCCTGAGGAGGTTCTTTTGCATATGGATTGGGGCTTGATGTGCTAATCTCTGCAGGGCTATTGTCGAGTATAGAGTGTTTTGTTAGCCTGGTGTTTTTCAGAACTGGAAACCATGCTCTGTTCATTCTTAAGGTTTCTTCTTTCCTGTTGAAGTTTTGCTTATGCTTGTGAATTTCAATGGCTTCCCTGTGCAGTCTGACAAAGTAGTTGGAAGTGTTGTCCAGTCTTTTGGTGTCCTGGAATAAGATACTGTGCCCTGTTTGAGTTAGGCTATGTTCAGCCACTGCTGATTTTTCAGGTTGTCCAAGTCTGCAGTGTCTTTCATGTTCTTTTATTCTTGTCTGGATGCTACGCTTTGTGGTCCCGATGTAAACTTGTCCACAGCTGCAGGGTATACGGTATACTCCTGCAGAGGTGAGGGGGTCTCTACTGTCTTTTACTGATCGTAGCATCTGTTGTATTTTTCGGGTGGGTCTGAATACTGCTTGAAAGTTATGCTTTTTCATAAGCTTTCCCATCTGATCAGTAATTCCTTTGATATATGGCAAAAACACTTTTCCTGTAGGAGACTGTTTTTCCTTGGTTGTTTGATTCATCATGGGTTTGATTGCTCTTCGGATTTCATTTCTGGAGTAGCCATTTGCCTGAAGTGCGTGGTTTAGATGATTAATTTCCTCATTGAGAAAGTGTGGCTCACATATCCATCTTGCACGATCCACTAATGTTTTCATTATGCCTCTTTTCTGTCGGGGGTTGTGATTGGAGTTTTTGTGTAAGTACCGATCAGTGTGAGTTGGTTTCCTGTAGACCTTGTGACCTAACTGAAAGTTTGCTTTGCGGATGACCAAGGCATCCAGAAATGGGAAAGAGGAAACATTGCTGGAAAAAACATAAGTAATTTCAGTAGACCTATTAACTGATGTAGGAACTACCCAGTAGAAGCATATCTACATCGACAGTACCCAGTAAAGTCTATAGTCTCTGTCCCTTTACCAAAAGCATCTCTCTGAACCATTTCCTACAGCACAGCCTTATTGCCTGAGTTAAAAAGCCCTCTTGAATAATTCAGTTTTGCATAGTTTGCAGAAAGTGAAAAGAGTGGGAGCATTCCTGATCTCTTTATTTCATAAGGTAGGAGCCACTACAGAGAATGTGCATGTACAGGCAGCTGTTGATTTTTTCCATTTGCCGGGAGGTGCCTGCAGAAGGCTATGTTCAGATGAGCGAAGCTGCATGGTGGATCATAGGAGGAGAGGCAGTCCTGCAGATATGAGGGCCCAGTGTCATGAAAGGCTTTGTATATATGATGGTCAAAACCTTGAACTGAGTCTGGTAACTGATTGGCATCCAGTGAAGTGCTACAGAATGGAGATAATATGCACGCTCTGCCTAGCTCTTGATAATAATTGAGCTCCAGCATTCTGCACCAGCTGGAGTTTCTGAGCTGATTTTGACAGGAATTCTCTGTAGTGTGCATTACAGTATTCTAGTCTTTTTTTTTTTTTTTGAAAAATTTTTATTGGGTTAGAATCCATTATTTCCACATTTACATTCAATTTTCCCCAATTTTTTCATCTCTAACCCCCTCCCTTTCCCCCCCCTTTTTGTTGACTTCCAACAGCTTTCCAACCCTTTGTCCCCTTTCCCTTACTTTTATTAACTTCCTCTATCTAAAACAAATATATATTCTCCATTATTCTAAGCAGTACATCCTTAACTATTTTTAACATTATATGCCCAAACTGTAAGCCTTTGTTTCCATCTTAGATAAACAATTTATCCCAATTTTTCAATTTCAGGTATTTCTATATATCATAAACCATATAGATCATACATTCGTTTATATCAAACAATTTGACTTATTCTCTATATATATTACTCATTCTATCTTTTTATAATAGTTCTATATATCTCTCCTCACGTAGTCAATCAATTTGACCCATCTATATCTTCAGACATTCAGTTTGGTACAAAACTTGTCAGAAAAAAAAAGAAAATATTGTTAGTTAATCGCTCCTTATATTTAGTCCTTATAATTAATTATTTTCTCTATGTTCTGTTTGTTAACCTATATATATCTATATATATGTCAATCTATTAATCTGACTGCTTATTAATTCACATTTATCTCTTCTCCCCCCGGTAAAGTCTCCCCCCTCTACTTCAATACTTCAGTAGTTCTCAAACTGCCACAGTTTTCCTCCCACCTCCCATTTCTTCTCCAGGTATTGTTTCAGCTTCTCCCAGTCTGTGTTGAACTGCCCTGAGTCCAGATCTCTCAGTTTTCTTGTCATCTTGTCCATTTCAGCCATATACAGCAATTTGTAAGTCCAATCTTCAATAGTTGGCACTTCTTGTACTTTCCATTTTTGCGCATACAAAAGTCTAGCTGCTGCTGTCATATAAAATATCAACGTCCTGTGTTGGGCTGGAATTCCCTCCATTCCCAAGTTCAGTAGCAGGAGTTCTGGGTTCTTATTAATTTGAAATTGTAAAATTTCACTCATTTCTCTTATTATTTCCCCCCAGTACTGCCTGGCTATTTCACACGACCACCACATATGATAGAGGGAGCCCTCATGCTTCTTACATTTCCAGCATTTATTAGAAGTATTCAAATTCCCTAGCGCAATCTTCTTTGGTGTCATGTACCAACGATAGATCATTTTGTAAATGTTCTCTTTGATATTAATACATGTCGTTGTCTTCATTGTAGTTTTCCACAAGTATTCCCATGCCTCCATTGTTATTTCTTTATTAAAGTTTATAGCCCATTTCACCATTTGTGTTTTAACTATCTCATCCTCGGTATACCACTTCAACAGTACTTGGTATACCTTGGATATTCTTTTCTTATCTTCTTTAAGAAGGGTCTGCTCTAGTTCCGAATTCTCTATTCGTATACCTCCCTTTACAGAGTCCGAATTATATAAGTCTCTGATCTGTCTATACTGGAACCAATCGTAGTTAGGTGATAGTTCCTCTTGTGTCTTTATTCTAAGTTTGGATGCTTCAGTTTTAGTTATTTCTTTATACGTTAAACATTGTTGTTCATTATCAACAGCTCTCGGGTCTATCACCTCATATGGAACCACCCACAAAGGGGTTCCTTCTTGTAGATAAATTCTGTACTTCTTCCAGATTATGTATAGACTTCTCCGAACAAAGTGATGCAGGAACATCGAGTTGACCTTTACTTTGTCATGCCATAAATATGCGTGCCATCCAAATATTTTTTTATATCCCTCTAGGGCTAATAGTTTCTTGTTCTTTAATGTCATCCATTCTTTCAACCAAACTAGGCAGATTGCATCATGATAAAGTCTCAGATTGGGCAGTTGCATTCCGCCTCTTTCCTTTGCATCTTGTAAAACTTTCACTTTCACTCGAGGCTTCTTGCCTGCCCAAACAAAATCTGATATTTTCCTCTGCCATTTTTCAAATTGTTTGGAGTCTCTGATGATTGGTATTGTCTGTAGCAAAAACATTACTCTTGGTAACACATTCATCTTAACTGCTGCAATCCTGCCCAACCATGACAAAATCAATCTATTCCATTTAATCAAGTCTCTCTCTATCTGAGTCCATAGTTTTTCATAATTGTTTTTGAATAGATCTATGTTCTTTGCAGTTAATTCGACTCCCAAATATTTCACTTTACTTGTTACTTCACAATCCGTTGTTTCCATTAACAATTGTTGTTTCTGCTTAGTCATATTTTTGCATAATATCTTTGACTTCTTTTTGTTAATGAAGAAACCTGCCAAGTCTCCAAACTCCTTGATCTTATCTATCACTCTTGGCATGTTCTCCAATGGGTCCTCTACAATTAACATTATGTCATCCGCAAATGCTCTGACCTTGTATGAATAGTCCTTTATTTTTATTCCACGAATTTCATCATCTTGACGTATTTGTATCATCAGAATCTCCAATACTAAAATGAACAACAATGGAGATAACGGGCAACCTTGTCTTGTTCCTTTACTTATCGTCAATTTCTTGGTCAATTCATCATTCACCACGATTGCTGCAGTCTGGTCTCTATAAATTTCCTTAATTGCTCTGATGAATCTTTCTCCCAATTGTAGCTTTTCCATAGTGGCAAACATAAAGTCCCAGTTTAAATTGTCAAACGCTTTTTCAGCGTCTACAAAGAAGAAACCAACCTCTTTGTCACAACGCTTGTCATAATATTCAATAGCATTGATCACTGTCCTTAAGTTGTCTCTTATTTGTCTGTCTGGCAAAAAGCCTGCTTGTTCCTCCTCTATGACTTCCGAGAGCCACCCCTTCAATCTCTCCGCCAATATCTTCGCAAAAATTTTATAGTCATTGTTGAGTAGCGATATAGGTCTATAATTTTTCACATTAGTCAGGTCCTGGCCCTCTTTTGGGATCAATGATATATTCGCTTCACTCCAAGTTTCTGGAATCCTTTGATCCCTTAAAACCCCATTCATCACCTCTTTTAGGAATGGTGCCAGTTCATTAGCCATTGTCTTATAGAATTTAGCCGTAAGTCCATCTGGCCCTGGCGCCTTTCCTAGATTTGCAGATTGTATTGCCTTACTTATTTCCTCGTCAGTTACTTCACTATTCAACTTATTTCTCCAAGCTTCCGAGATTTCTGGAAGTTTGGTTTTCTCCAAATATGACGCTATTGATTCTTTGTTTACTTCTTTTTTATTATACAGCTTAGCGTAAAATTTATAAAAGGCTCTACTAATGGTAGCCTGCTCCAAATACGTTTTGTTATCTTCGCAAATTTTATTTATTATCTTCTTTTCCCTTTTCTTCTTCAATTGCCATGCCAGGTACTTCCCAGGTTTATTAGCACCCTCAAACTCTTTTTGATTCAGTCTTTTGAGATTCCACTCCAATTCTTTATTGCTCATTGCTGTTAGCTGTTCTTGAAGTATTTTAATTTCCTGGTATACCTTCTTTTTCCCTGGTCTCTTTTTTAGCTGTATTTCTTTGGCTTTTATTTTCTCCTCAATCTCTTGTCTTTTCTCCTCTTTCTTCTTTCTTGCTCTACCATTTAAGTCCATTAGTATGCCCCTTACAACCGCCTTGTAAGCATCCCAAACTTTATTGGTTGGTACTTCTTTATTCACGTTGTATTGTATAAAAAACTTTGTCTCTCTTCTCAGTATTTCCATATTCTCTCTTTCCTGTAACAAGTCCTCATTTATTCTCCATGCTTTCCTTTTTCTCTTTTTTCCAAATTTCCACATAATTGGGTTGTGATCTGAGCCTACCATAGGCATTATTTCTACCTCCTTAGTCCATAATGCTAAGTCTTTTGAGGCCCAGATCATATCAATTCTTGATAATGTAGAATGCCTTGCAGAATAAAAAGTAAACTGTCTGCTTTTAGGATATTCTCTCCTCCATACATCTTCAAGAGTCTCTTGTTGAATCAACTCAAAAAAAAGCTTTGGTAATAGTCCTCTTTTCTTTTGTGCCGTTGTAGTCTTTTTGTCTAGTTCCAAGTCTGTCACTCCATTGAAGTCTCCAGCAAGAATTATCTGGTCATATGCAAGATCGTCTAGATGCTTCCTTAAATCCTCAAAGAAGCTTTCTTTTGCACCGTTAGGTGCATAAAGTCCGACTACCAACACTCTCTTTAAATTCCAAATACATTCCACTGCTACAAATCTAGCTTCCACATCTCTCATAACAAATTTTGGCTGTAGCTCCTCTTTTATATACAACACCACTCCTCTTTTTTTCTTGTTGGAGGCCGCTACATATTCTTTGCCCAGTTTTCCAGATTTTAAATATTTTACATCCTGCTTTCTGATATGGGTCTCTTGCAAACAAACAATGTCACATTTTTGTTTTAGTAGCCAGTGAAAAGTATTTTTCCTCTTATTCGGTGAGTTTAGTCCATTTACATTCCAAGATAATACTTTACACTCCATACTCATGATCTTGTTGGTAAGTCTTTTTCATTGTCCTTAATAAATTGCTCCATCTCTCGCTCAGATCTGATGCGTTTTTTGGCCCCTCCAAACTCAAAGGACACTCCTTCCGGTAACTCCCATCTGTACCTGATTTTCATGTCCTTCAAAATCTGAATTAGCACTTTATATTTTTTCCGGTCCAGTAACACTGATCTGGGCAGTTCCTTCATTATAATAATCGTCTTGCCATCAATCTCCAATGGATCTTGAAACTGTTTTGTCACAATCCTCTCTTTCATATTTCGTGTTGTAAACTGCACAATCACATCTCTTGGTAGTTTCCTCTGGGTTGCTATTCTCGAATTCACACGGTATGCCACATCTAGGATAGCCACAACTTCCTCCTCCTCCTTCCCCAGGTACTCAGCCAACACCTCAGTCATCTGTTCTTGCGCTGACTTTCCTTCCACTTCTGGCAAGCCACGAAAACGTAGCTGCTTCTCCATATGTTTAGTTTCTGCAACTGACATTCTCCCCTTCACCAATCTCATCTCTGTTTGTTGCGTGTCTGCTAAATTCTCCATCGCGTCTTCTACTGTTTTAACTCTCTGCTGCGTTCCTTGTAATTCACTTCGTATTGTTTCCATACCTTTTTTCACTTCTGACAGCTCCGATTTTACTGTCTGTGTAACCTCTTTAACCTCTTTTATCAGCTCCAATTTCGTGTCCTTAAGTTCTTTAATCATATCTAAAAGTTTTTTGTCCAGGTTTTTATCCAGGTTTTCTATTGCCGATTGCCACTCTTTTTTTGACATCGTGGGGCTTGCTTTAGCTCGCTCCCACGAATCCGCTCTCTTCCTTAACTCCGTGGCGTAAAATTTAACGTTTTTCTATTTTAAATGTCCCGGTCTTCTTATAGAAATTAAATTTTAAAGAGTCCAAAATGTCGGGCGTCTTTTCTCTATGGTTTCTCTATGATTTTGTAATCCAAGATGGCCTACTTCCTCTTCCGCTGAAGCCGCGACCCTTCCCCTTTCAAAAATGGCGATTCCCTACTTCCTGCCCTCCAGCAAGGGCCGCTTCTCTCCAGCCACTCTATTGTTATTACGCACTTCCTGTCTCCCGTCTTCCCACAGCAGATCTCGCGATGGTGTCTTTTTCTCACAGCTCCAAAGCCACAGGTATTCAAAACAATAGTCCCATTTCTTTAATAACTTCTTTAAACTTAGTCTCTTTTTAAATTCAATTCCTGCCGAGTCTTCCCCTCCTTTTCACTAGTCTGTTGCAGTTTAAAAATCTACTTTTTTTCCTCTCTGTTTTTATCAATCTGTCCCGTCTCAGAAGATAATGATCTTTACCTTCTCTTCACTTTTCTCGGGTTGTAATCGCTGTTTCGATTTTAAGTTCTCCTCTCAGCTTCTTCCCCCAATCGATGCTTGGGTATGTAGGTCTTATGCCAGCCGAATTGGCCCCAAAACTGCCGCAGAGATTATAGCCGACCCGTCGCAAGGTGGGACCTCAAGGATCGGGAGGGGACCCGTTGTGTAGAGCCCCCCCTCGTCCGAGATCTAGCTCACCCTAGGGTCTTGAGCGTTCTTTGCCTGCTCCCCGCCTGAGAGCAGTCGGCCGCGGGCTATTTTCACCCCGCCGGCCGGTTAAAACGGCAGTCCGGTCAGCTCCGCAAGTGGAGCTGCGTTAGACCTCCATGGATCCCAAACAGGAAGTCATCACAGTATTCTAGTCTTGATGTTACCGTAGTGTGAATCCAAGCAGCCAAATTGGCAGTACGTAGGAGGCCATCTTCCAGACTAGTCTGAGTTGGGAGAAGGCCTTTTTTGTAGCTGCATTTACTTGCTTCTCTAGCAGCCGTGCAGGATCCAGTATAACTCGTAGACTCTTAACCGAGTATGTAACCCCATCAAATGTGAGAAGCACAATGTCCTTCAAGATCTCCACCTTCTCACTTCTATCTGCATTCATCACTTTCAACTGCATTAACTTCAGTTCATTTGCTTTCAGCCATTTGACCACAGCTTTCAGGCAGAGGATTTCTACTGCATCACCAGGGGGTTCAGATAGAGAGACATAGAGCTGGAGGTCATCAGCGTTTTGAGGGCATCTAATTCCATAGAGAGTAATGATTTCTCCTAAAGGCTTTACATAGAGGTTGAATAACATGGAGGATGAGATTGCACTCTTTGGAGCCCCATAAAATAATCCCCACACTGAAGATAACTGGTCTCACACAGCAACCCTATGAGTCAGTCCCAGCTGGAATGATTTAAAGCAATCTAAGGCACATCCACTGATACCTATTTCAGCCTCATTTATGTGGTCTTGACAAGATTTTAGCAGCCAAAATAGGCAAGGATCTGGGGCACAAGTAGTGGCTTTCCCACTTTTAAAATCACGATTCTCTCATATACCACATAAGCAAATTGTCATGTGATTGGTCAGACAGTTCAGCTCTCCATAATGTGCAATTCCATCCATCTGTGAGAGCTGCCCCCCTCCCCCACCCTCCTTGGAATCCTATGGAAGGAAGGAAGGAAGGAAGGAAGGAAGGAAGGAAGGAAGGAAGGAAGGAAACCAACCAAACAACCAAACAACTGGCAGTCTCAGTGCAAGCCTTCTGCTAGGTTGTTTTTGCCAGGATTCTCCAGTTCCGTTGGGCTTTGCTAGTTCTTTTGGGGAAGCATTGGGTCAGTGGCTCTTGAGTGTTGGCTAAAGCTTCTTTGTCCTGAGGAAAGCATGGGACTTCCCCCCCCCCCCATAGGATACAGTGGAGATTAGCTTGGGGGACATTGTTCAGGAGCCATAGAATTGGACCCCTTAGTCCAATTCACTTGAAATTGAGGGAGGGGAGGTCTTGAGAACAGGCAGCTCTTACTCTGCTGCAGTTTTGGTGCCATTTGCTCCAAAACAGCCCCTCCAGCCCCTCACAACCCTCCCCCCAATATGGAATAATGGATTCTGTTATTTTTGGAATCCCACCCCCCCCCCCCCAAAAAAAACCCTGGATCTGAATACAAAACCAGTATTTTTGGAATCAAATATCAGGAATAGCTATATTTATCAGGTTTCCAATACCTAAATCTGAAAAACAACAATTGTTTTTAGAAGATGCCCTTCACATTGTGCCCAGAAGAAGGGGAACAACAGTGGCCAGGAAATGGCTGTGTACTAATTTTAGCTTCTCCTCCTCAGAAATGCTGAGAAGATCCTGGGTTATCTGAACCACAAAATCCTGAGCCATGAAATTATTCCACCTCATGTGAACTTCTCCCATCTCACGGCCAAGGACTACAGCGAGATGTACCATGTGATCATGACAGTAAAGGAGGATCACTTCCAGGAGCTTGGCCTGGACCCCTGTCTTCTGGAAGATGAGCTCAACAAGGTATGTTTACAGCCAGGCTTACTTTTCACAGTTCTTCAGGAACCCAAATAGCCTCCTTAGTCCCATCTGAGCCCTTCAGTGAAGTCTGAGAACCAATCTGTATGTTCAGGAACAACATATGGTACAGTCCTCCTGAAAATATACCATGTCATTATGAAGGTGGGGGTTCACAAGACAGAACACTACAGTTTTAAAAGGTCTTCCTTCCATATAGAAAACTAGAATACTAGGAAGAAGTTTAGGTTAGAAGTTTTCTGGGGGTTGTTTAAGTAAAGATCAATACTGTAGCTGTTGCCATGTGGTGACAAGACCCCAAAGCTCACTTACTAAGACATATTTGTCATGGAGAAAATCAGAACCCCACTTATAGTTTAATTAGTTTTTTCTCTTTTTTTCTATTCTTTTTCTACATCTTCTTTCTCTTCTTATTTTTCTCCCTTCTCTTCCCTTCCCTTCTTTCTTTTTTTGTTTATATATATTGCTAGTTTAGTTTGTTTGTTAGATGATTTTGTTTTTATTTCTTATTTATTGTTTACTCCTGTCTGGGGGAGCATGTGATCATCTGCCCCCCCCCATATGAGTCGTCACAGCTTAACTAAAATGCCTATTCCCCTTCCGTTTTGCCCACCTCTTTGTGTATTATTGGCAGGGATGGGGTGTAAGGCCGTTGCCTGGGGGGGGGGGCGGTGTTAACAGGAATTCTGTGGTTTTATTGGTTTCATTGAAGTTTTAATGTAAATTATGTTTTACTGTTGTATCCTGCCCTGAGCCTGCTTGCGGAGAGGGTGGGATAGAAGTTTAATTAATAAAATAATAAATTCTGTTTAAATAAATAAAAATATATTTTTAAAAAGATCACTTACTAAGACAACTAGCAAACAGGTTAAGTTTTATGTCTTACAAAACCATTACACTGAATATCCAGAAGTCTAGCACAGTATTAAATATTGCAACATTATTCATGTAAACAATAAGGAATGGTACAAAAAGCCTAGGAATTCAAAGTACATGAAGGTATAGCTGAAAACCTGAAAAACTAGATCCACTCCAAGAAGAAAAATCTAGCTGCTGCATTCACTTTACTGTTTTGATGTATTAGCAGAAAAGTTCAATCTAGGTCCTAAAGAATCCAAAGAATGAGATTCTTTCCATGATTAGAATTATCAAGCGATACTGCCCTGCAGGGTGAATTTTCTCGGGAAATAGGTGGGGGAACGATCTCCCGGGGCAACTCCCAGCAGGAGGTGGCACCCCTTGGTGCAACCGGGACCATGTGATGATGTCAATTCCAGGAAGTGACATAATTATGTGTGTGTAGCCGCCCCCCCCCCCGGAGGGCTCCTGCGATTCATGCCTCCCTGCTCCTTACATTGATCACACCATTGGGCCATGGCCTGGAGCTGCAGGTATGCATGCAGCTCAGCTGAGCTGTGGCCCAGGTCCTCCTCCACTCAGTCCAGGAAGCTTGGGCGAGCAGCTGCATCGATCACATCATCAGGCCTGAGCCCAAAGCTGCGGGTGCGCATGCTGCTCAGCTGAGCCGTGGCCTGGCGCCTCATCCTGCTCCACCAGGGGAGACCGGGCAAGCAAGCAAGTGCGCTGCGGGCCCACTGCAAAGCAGTGGCAGGGGCTGGCATGTGCGCTGCTCAGCTGAGCCGCAGCCCGGCACTTCACCCCGCTCCACCAGGGTAGGCCAGCTGGGGGAGCAAGCACGCATGCCACAGCCTGCTGCAAAGTAGCGGTGGGGGCTGGCGTGCGTGCTGCTCAGCTCTGCTGCGTCCTGGGGCCTCGCCCTGCTTCACCAGGGGAGACTGGTTGAGTGAGCGAGCATGCCACAGCCCACTGCAAAGCAGCGGTGGGGGCTGACACATGCACCACTCAGCTGAGTTGTGGCTTGGCCAGAGGCTGGGGTCCCACCCCACCCCCGTGTTCTCTTTGAAGAGGTGCCAGAATGCCGTTCCAGCATGTTAACCCTTAAACTCCTGAAACTAATTTTGAATCAAATTTCAAATAAGTAGATACACTGATTTCCTGGAGTCAAGCATGTATGGTCCTAAGCAGGGATTCTCTCAACCACCTAAGACTGTTTCTAAGAAAGCAAAAATTCTTTTAGAAAGGAATCTATAGTCCAAAGAAATGGATGTTTTTTCAACACTGGTATTTACTTCCCTGTATAGAATCTCTTCTTTAAAACTAGGAAAGAGGACCGATGTTTCCAGTGGTATGTTGGATAAACTACATACATTATTCTGACAGCCATTGAATGTACCATCATCACCATTCACAGAAACTTGAGAGGCTGTAACATTTGCAAGTAGATGTTAAATTTTCTGAGCTGAATAATTAAAAATTTTATATTTAATTTGTTTGGCTATGGCATTTGATAAGCTAGACTCAAGCAGGGAATTTTCATGCTTGTCTTGGAAAAAATATTACTATGGAAAAATGCCAAATCAAAGTAAGATCAATTCACTACAAACAACATCCTAAAATGTACGGCATCCAATATTTCAAATCGAACCAGAACAATATATAAAAGTTTTGAAAGCAACGTTGCATTCTCCCAAATGTTTTGGGTATGCTTGACAGTCCATTAAGGGAAGAGCAAGAAACTAGACTCCTTCCCACAGTTAACACTCTCTGCATTGTAACAGATTGCTACTGACAAAAAGGTGAGGGTGCCATGAACTAGGCCTTGTACAAGACAAGTCATGGTAACCTAGATTGCTTCTGTTTAGCAGCCCAATGGAGTGAGGATACTCTGGTGGCGGGGTATCAAGTGGACACCAAACAGTGTTCTTTGGAATTGCCCCTTGGCAGCCATTTTAGCATCTGTTGAGTAGTCCAGCTGGAACTGGTAGTTGTATTTGATACAACTTTACAATTTTTATAATATGTTTGTTATTTTACTGAGGTATCTTCAGAAACATATTGTGATATTTGTTCTCCCTGTCTGTTATTGTTAACTGTTACCATGTGAACTTCTTATAGACATCCAATTCATCATGTGTGCCAGGGACTGTCACCATATCACTTCCTTTATAGTTGCATGATGAAAACTATCAAATCCACAGAGTAGGCTTCTGGCTAACCTGCCACACAAGTGATTTAAAACAGCTTCCGTATGCAACTATAATGTGTAAACTGATCCTTCGATCCTCAGGATCAGAGCAAAGATCACTCACTGAGCCTTTAAAAAAAACCCTCTTAAATTCTCCTCTAGATTCATAGCATAGCGTAGTTTCGGATATAGAGGTAGGAGTGAAAGGGAGGTGAAAAGGGCCTTTCCCACAAATTGTCCACAGCCCTGCTCCCCAGCAGAAGGAGGAGGGAAGGAGGAAGAGGGCCACCCCCATCTCCCCAACAGAGAGCTGAAGGGAAGGAGCAGGTCATTCACCGGCTTGCTGCACAGGCTTACCATTCCCCTTCCCCCTGTGGCAGGGGGAAGGGGAATCACCAGTGGGTGCTTCCCACAGCAACTCAACTGGCTGATGGTGGTGGGGAAATGGCAGGAAATGGAGGGGGGGTGCCAGAAGCATCCTTACATGCTGATTGATGATGCTGTTGATGAGCCTCCCATGACCTGGTAAGTCCCCCACCAGTTGCCAGGAGGGACCTGGAGCAGAGCCAATGCCATAGATGGGCAGGATGACAACAGGGCTGGTTTGGGCACCCTGCCACCTCTGGTGCCCTGGGCGATCACCTTGGCACACCTAATGGATGGTCCTGCCTGGTTCTATTTACCATTTGGGAGTACAGTGATAAATCACTCTACTGCTGTAGTGCAGCACCATTGACAGTATATTTTAGGTACAACCTTTCATGATTGTAGCACTGTCATGGCAGTTTATCACTGAAGATATTTCTGCCTGCCACTGAATCCTTTCTTTTTTAGTGTTCTTCTTTATCCTGATAGTGCTCTGGGCAGTAAAGCAAATAATGGGTAAATATGACATGGGCTTTGAAAGTGGTGGGGAAGGACCCTCCAGAATCACCTTAATGAGCAGTAGATTCGGCTCATAGTGTCATGTATGGAATAGTGTCTTCACCTCCCATAATCACTGGAGTAACTGGGTATGTGAGGAATAGAAAAATACAAAGAACATTGTGAAACAAATGAGCTAGGGTGGTGTAAGGTTACTAATGGTAGTGAGGCTGTGCTCATAAATACAGATTCCAGTGTACCTATTGCATACATGCTCTGGAAAGCTGCAGCTAATCACAGCTTATCATAGTATGTACATGTTTCAAGACAGCTGCTTATGTAGTAATTCTATGTCGTGATTTTCATGTGATATGTTTATTTCCCCATCATGTAAGAGCTTTGAAGCCTAACTGGCTTCCAGAGTTTGTTTGTCTAACAGTCAGTAAGTTTACAAATAGAAATTTAGGTACAGCAATACATTCATGCACATCTGCTTGTATAATATTCTTCTCTGGGAAGTGTAATCACGATATTCTTTTGGCTGTGTACAGTCTGTTCAGGGAACTGGCCTTGCATTCATAGCTTTCACGGAAGCAATGACCCACTTCCCAGCTTCTCCTTTCTGGTCAGTGATGTTCTTCCTGATGCTGATAAACCTGGGCTTGGGGAGCATGATTGGGACCATGGCTGGCATCACCACACCCATCATCGACACTTTCAAAGTACGCAAGGAAGCATTAACAGGTAAGGTTTCTCTTGGAAAACTATTGACACCTCAGGTCTGCTAAGTGCACAGCAGAGATCTTCTCTAGCAAAGTTGGGTGCTTCAATACATTGTGTCAGATGCTATTAACATGTTGTTCATAAAAACAATTGTCTAAAGTGGTGGGTCAGTTCACCTCTTTGGCTGAAATACATTGCACCATCAAGAAATAGTAGAGGGATTTGGTATGCATGGGCAGAATTTGTTCCCTGTTCTATCAGTCCTCCAGAGAGAATGTCAAAGGAAGAGTGATAGGAATTGCTTTGTGGTACTGTCAGCATTTGGAATCTCAGCCATTGTGATAATGAGGGGCTAGTTAGAGATATTTTTGGAAGTAGATGGAGAGAGACTCAATTTAAAAACTAAACTATAGTGATTGCATGGATAAGTGGATAAGTAGCACTTAATGTAAAAAGGCGTGTTTTTTTGAGATTGGTACAGAATAAAGGGAGCTGACATCAGTAGCTGGAATAATCAAGGGTCATCTTTATTTATTTTACAGCAAGATAATGATCTGCAGAGTTCAAGGGGGAAAACCCACTCCATACTCAGAGTGCGGAAGTGCAGACTTCTTCTGTTTGTGCACCCCAGTTTTCTGGGTGAGGCCATCCTGGCTCAGAGCCCTGGGCTGTCAGGTTCTATACATACTGCCCAAGCTCCTCCTTGCCAAGTACTTAATGGTGCTCGAGGGAGGTGTGTCCTGTCCTTTCTTTCCAGCTATGAGGTCTTTGGGTCAAGGATAACAGCCCCCTCAAGGGGCTCCTGTCCTAGCTCCATGAAGGCACCCCAGGTTTCTGGTCTAAGGAACTGTCCCTTCAACCTATTAACTGATGCCCAGGTTCTCACCTAAGCTTTATATGTACCACTCAGCCAACTTTTCCTGCGCTGATATTGCCATCAGCTGAACTTGGGCTCTCAAGCAACCGGCCCGCTGGGACCCAGGAAGCCCGTTCCCACAATCTTCTGAGTAGAGTCAGGAGCGGGAGGGGGAAACCCTAGCTCATGCCAGAGAAGCATAAAATCCTGTTTGGTAAAATTTGAAATGTGGGGAGGGAGGGTGAGTTCTGTGTTAGAGATGGGTCAGAAAAGGGTAAGGGCAGTGAGCAGGTGCTTTAAATAAGCCCCCACTTGCCCATCTTTCACATCATTCTCCTGCATGTACTGGCACTACAACACCCACCAGCTTCCCTCAAAAATCTTCCTGCAAACCCCGCCCCGCCTTGCCTGAGGAGGGGGTTGGAGCATCACTCTCCCCAACCTCATTAAACAACGTGATTGATTGGAGCATCATTTTCCCCACGCCTCTTTAATCAACAAGGATTTGAAGTTGAAGCAGACTATGGATTCCTTGGGAGATTGGTCAGCACTGTAGTTGCAGGCTGGGTCCAGCCTTAGGAAGAGCACTGCAGGCTAGACAGCTGGGCCTGGACTCACAGGTAGCAGAGGAACATACTAGCCATGCAAACTGGTTGAACTGGCAAGGGTCTCTGACTAGCTCAGGACAAGAAGAAGAAGCTGCACCTGGAGGAAGCAGGCAGGGCTTGGTTGAGACCCAGTCCCACAAAACACCATATGTGCTCTGGCGGTGATCCGGCTCCCTAGCTGGAGCCTGGGCTGCCACCCTGGCACTTCATGGTTGTTGCGCTGCCTCCTCTCATTGGCAACATCACCTGTAGCTGAGCTTTCAGGAACAAGTCCTTCCACAGAGGCCTCAGGATCCAGGGACTCTGGGTCTGAAGAGGACCCTCAGCCACAGATCTTCCCCCAGGGGTTTCTGTCACTCCTCTTGCTCATCCTCTGAGGAATCTGTTGCTGCATCTGAGTCCAGCCCAGGAAGGGACATAATAGTGGTAACTTCAGGTGTTCCCAGTTATCAGCTACATGGCAGAGAACCTTTGCTACCCTGATGTCTTTTAACCACTCTATGTACAGTGTTCCATGGCAGATGTTTTCAGTGAAAATCAGGCTGATGATGAGTAATTACATAATTACACTGACACTTCTTCTTGAATGTCAGAATGATTCTAATGTGTCATTGATTCTCATCCTCAGTCATTGCAGAGACCTGTGAGAATGACCCCTGGCTTCTGAAACCTGCCCCCAGCCACCTTTATCTACTCTTTCCTCTCATTGCCACCTCCTCCTCCCATCTTCTTACTCTGTCTCCTTCTCACCCATGCAGCTGCCTCCAGAGGTCAGCAGCTGGTTGGTGGTCAGTGCCACTGCTTCCATGTGTGCAGGGAGGAGGAAGCTCCACCCCTCCACTACAGCAGTGGTTTGTTTTAGGTTTTAGTAACCCACCCATTCCTTGCAGTGAAGGTTTCAGATTTTTCTGCAAAGCTGGGAGTGCCCTCCAACTTGGAGAAAAATCTCCTGTCAATGTGGCCACAGATTTAAGTATCCACAGATAGGGCCACAGTTGAGAATTAGATATACCAATGTGAGGATTATGTCAGGGGCTTCTTTGGTATGTAACTTCTGTTTTATAGAATGTGTGAGTTGAATCTAATGTCACTCTCCTGCTAAGATAAAGGAATCATAGAGGAAAGCTTCCCACTTAGCAGAAGGGAGTCATTAGATCCAACGCTGTGTTATATATACTCATGCACTAATAGTGACCATCTGTTCTTTGCAGTTGGCTGTTGCATCTTTGCTTTCTTTGTGGGGTTGATCTTTGTGCAACGTTCAGGCAACTACTTTGTCACAATGTTTGATGATTACTCTGCAACACTGCCGCTCACCGTTGTGGTTATCCTGGAGAACATTGCAGTGGCTTGGATTTATGGTACCAAGAAGTAAGAGTTTTTTCAAAGTGATCCAAGGGAGTTTAGGTAGTAATGTTCTTTCTTTCTTTAATGGTCTGGCTTGATTCCTAAACGTTTGTCTTTTAGCATTGCCTCTACAAGCACTAAATATGTAAAAGGCTTTATTGCTCTTGAAGCATTCAGTCTCTGGACTGCTGGCCCTACCAAAGTTTTTGACACAACATCCATACAGAGGATTATAATTAAGGCTAATAAGGAGCAAGGAACCAGGCGTTTATGTTTCAGCAGTTGGTTTTGCTGCTTTTTTTTGGTAGGTTCATGCAAGAATTAACAGAAATGCTGGGTTTCCGACCTTACCGGTTTTATTTCTACACATGGAAGTACATCTCTCCCCTCTGCATGGCTGGCCTAATGACAGCCAGCATCATTCAACTAGGACTCCATCCACCAGGTTATAGTGCCTGGATCAGAGAAGAGGTGAGTTGGTGAATAAGAATGTATCCTAGAGATCACAAATCCACATCCAATCCAAGTGATTTGGACTATTCCAAGTATTTCCTGCACAAGTTGCGTGCCAATGTACCATAAAGTCACAGAATCCTTACTGCAAACTGTTGTGACACTTCGTGCAATTGCTAGACTGGCATCCACATGGAAACCCAACAGGTATTACCATTTGCGGTATCCATTGGCAGATTTTTTTCTGGTAGAGCTGTGGTAGTGGATGTTAAAAATCACTGAACGTGATTCCAGATGGATATTTGGATTCCTAGGTACTGATCCAATTGGAAATAAGAGCAAGATGCTGCCTTTCTGAAGCAGTTTCTGGTAACACAAGCTCTCTTTGTTTAAGACAAAAGAATCCTGGATTAGAGTGGGTAGTGGAGGGTGTGGAATCTGAGCACAAGAATTCATTGTAACATTTATTCTTTCTCCAGGATATTATTGCCCAAGCTTTACAACCTTGTGAAGCTACTATTGATGCCTCCTCCTTCTCCTCTTCTTAATACAAGCTGCCCCTTACAAGAACACATTATTCTTGAAAGATTAATACTATGCCAGGTGTTTCAGTATGTGTGCACAGTGGGGGTGGAGTGGAAGTAGAATGGTCTTCTGGAAGAAGTTCTTGTAATTTATTAAAAAGTCCAGAAGCATCTTTAACCAAGGCCGAATCCACACGTCTCAAGTTTTCCGCTTTCCCCCCACCCATTATTCGCTTCGCAGAGGGCTGTTCACGTACTCTTACCTCAATCCCGCCATTCTCTCGTGTCTTTCGCATTGCGCCTCAGACGAATTTGTCATGCGTTCAAACACTTCTCTTGCGCGGTTCTCACCGTGGATGTGGACAAATAGAAGCGTTTCACAAGGACACCGCCCCCTTCAAACCACCCCACTTCTGTGTTTGCAGCCTTTCCGGAACACCATCCCTCTTTGCCATGCCATTATCAAGCTTTTCCACTCTCTCCGCAGCATGCCTGCCTGCCTGCCCTTTCCCTTTCCCTTTCCCTTTTTTTTTTTAAAGGGGACTTTCCCAGCATTGTTGCACAATCCCGGCCATAAATCTTAATCGTGGTGCTCCAAAATCCCTGCGGAGACATCAAGGGGTGGTGTCATTTCCATTTTCGTGTCATTTTTAGGATGCCGGACAGTCGGAAATTTCGGTGGCTGTTAAAATTAATTTTTTTTAACTGTTGAAATTACCGTTATAGCGGAAATCTGTCATTCTAACATTACATTCAAGCGTCAAATAATTAGTCTGCCTGTTTGGAGAGTTTGGCTCACCCCCACCTTAAATATCTGTTCAAATTAGCCCGCCAGAATAATGGTCCAATGGATTTCAAAGAAGAAGGCATAGAATAACATTAACCAATCACAGGCATCATAGCGATGTGGCCACGCCATAGCAATTTAGCAAAAAATCGCTATTGCGGAAATCTGATGAAAAAATGGGGGAAAAAATCAACGTGATGTCATCGGCGACGTCAGATCTAAACCCGCCCCGTATTGCGCGATTCTACCAGGGATGTGGACGAAGTATAGCACGAGGTAGCAGCAGTAAGAGAAGGGATATGAACACAGACTGGGACATTGCGGGATAGAATCCAGCGCAATTAATGCACATGAAAAGCGGAAGGTAGGGAAGTATGGATTAGGCCCGACTTTATTGAGGCATAAGCTTTCAAGAACCATAGCTCTCTTCACCAGATACAGGTAATTTATTAAAATTATCTGTATAGTGCATTCAGGTCCTTCTCTAGATGGAGAACTAGTAACCAGGGTTTGCTTGCCTTGGTGCCAAAAGAATACTAACCTTATTATCTCTAGTGTTACACTTGCAGTGAGATTAACAAATGTCAGTTTAATTTGTCTTCCAGGCTACTGAGAAGTTTCTCTTTTATCCACCATGGGCTATGGGCATCCTAATCTCATTGATCATCCTGGCCACCCTTCCTCTTCCTGTTGTCTTCATCCTACGCCAATTCCATCTGGTATCAGATGGCTCCAATGCTCTGTCCGTAACATACAAGAAAGGTCGTATGATGAAGGATATCTCCAATTTAGAAGACAATGATGAGACACGTTTCATCTTGAGCAAAGGACCCAGTGAGACCCCTTCTCCAATGCCTACGCATCGTTCCTACTTGGGTCCAGGAAGTACATCCCCTTTGGAGATGAGCACTGTTGCCAATGGACGTTATAGTAGTGATTACCTTATGGCTACCACCCCTGAATCTGAACTGTGACAGTCAACAAACATCCCTCCCTGCTTCCTGGGCAAAGGAGAGGAGGCCCTATAGAAGGAACCAGTGCTTCAGATACTCTTCCCAGAATTTACAGCAGTCATGACCAACAGTCATGTTGACAAGGGAGTGTAAAAGTGGGAAGGAGGTCTTCCCCCTGCAAACTCCAGCCAAAATAGCGGACTCCTCTTCAGTGAATACTACTATTGCTGCTATTACTTCTACTACTTCTACTACTTCTACTACTACTACTAAGACATTGCAATACATTTTATGACAAAATTTAACCAATGGATACTGAAAAATACAAATCACTCATGTTCACATAACCAGAGGCTGGATAAAGGAAACAAAACCAGGCAACAGCCAAAGGAAAGAGTTCAAGTTTCCCTCAGGCCTCTCTTTGCCCATCCTTTCCTCTAGTTAGAAGAAGAGATTGTCTCAGTGCACTGAGCTACCTAACACCACTATTCATAGCACAACAAAGCTTAATTTCTTGACATGGATTCTACCAGCCCATCTGTGGTTTTACATATTGAAAATACTCAAGTTTGTTGATGAATATATCATAGAAGTCTGGGCCAAGATATATTTTATGAAGACAACACATTACAAGGTCTAGTAATGGCATCGTGTGATATTTGCCACATCACTGCTTTGGTTGGATCAAAAACTGTAAGCATCAAGGGGATCTTGTTTCAGTGAGGTTTGCATTGGTATGCTCACTAATATTATCCACAGTGTTTCTGTACCAAAAATTGGCTCATGAAGTGGTGCAAATGCCAGTATGTGCTATGTGTGTAGGTCAGAATCAAAACTCTGTTGTATTGACGTAATTTTCTAGAATTCATGATGTCACTCCTGACATCATCTGCGTAACTCTGACCAGGCTTTGACAGCATATATCGTCTTCTAGTAGTAGCTATTCAATACAGACACACTGAGGGCATGTTAGGGCCTTCTTACATTATCAGGTTTGGGGGTATTAAAATCACATTTAAAATTACTAATTCTTTCAAGTGAACACTAGTGCTTTGGATCTATTATATTTTCTGTACAAAATGGTATTGTTAAGAAAATGTAATACTTCCTCCAGATAGTGCATTATTTATCATATGGAATGTTGTGCACATGGCACAGTCATCTATTGGACAAAGCTTATGACTAGAGATGGGCACTAAACGAACTATGGAACAAAATTCCATATGGAACGGCCGGTTCGTAGTCGAAGAACCACGCATTCCGTGGGACCGCGTTTTTTCAAACCACTTTTCTTACCGTTCTGTTGCCGGTTTGGACACTTTTGGTGCCAAACACTCCCTCGCCCAGGCAACGGTGGCAGTCTTTAGCTTGTCCCCAATCTGAGGCCTCCAGGCTTGATTGGCAGCTGTCCCTGCCAACTAGAGAGCTCCCACTCTGGCCTATCCATCCAGGAAAAGGGGGGGAGGGTTAGAATCTCCAAGGCAACTGATGAGAGATAGGCCTTCAGCAGCCATGGTAACACCAATCTCTTCCTTCCAAAACCATGTTAGGCAGGTTTTTCTGCCAACCAGAGTGCTCCTGTATTGTTCAATCTCTTGGCTTTTTTCATAAATAGGGGAAGCTGTGTGATTCCTGGTTTCAGTTTCTCTAGAGTGGAAGAGGGAGGAGAGCTTGGTGGTTGGGGTGTTGGGATTGGGATTGGAACTTGGATCTTTGGCCTGGCTGCTGGAAAAGGGGCTGAAAAGCCTCTTTTCTCTTGCTTTCCTGTTTTTCTTACTGAATGGGGACTGGGGAGGTGTTTGAGAAAAGGGTGCTTTTTTTCTCTGAGCATGAAGGGGGCTGTCCTGGGCCCCCCTGAACCTCGAACTGGTTCGGAAATTGGGTGAGTTTGTTAAGTTCATGTTCTGTGTTCTGTGGAAATTAACGAACCACGAACCGAGCAGATCAGGGTTTTTTTTATTCCATGCCCATGCCCATCTCTACTTATGACATTATTAATGGCTAGTGATACAGCTCTGGCTTCCTGCTTAATTACATTCAATTGGTGACTCGAACATGCTGTGCCATTTTTTAAAAAACTATATTTTAAAGTTTTATATTATTATTATTATAGTTGCTTAGAGATTGTGCATGTCTCTGCTGTGCAATTCATGTGTGGGAGTGGACACATAGTGAGCATCTTTTAAAAGTTACTCAAATATGCGAAGTAATTTTTTAACCTTTGTTAAGGTATTTTTATACTATCGATCTATTTGGAGTTTGATCACTCTCCTGCTGAACAATTTGTGTGTGGGAGCACATACCTAGTCTGATTTTATTTTAAAATGGTGAATGGTGAATTTTAAAAGGCTATTTCCTCTCCCTTCTTTCTCATGACACATGCTGCTGGAGATTTTGCTGTTGATGCTGAAATGTCACTTGTGGGATCATGCAGTGGTTAATGTACGAAAAGGGCAACTGAGGGGAAGGTCTGTCACTCAGTATCAAAGGCTTTGTATTCAGAAGGTCTCAAGTCCAATCAGCAGCATCTCCACTTAAAAGAACTCCAGAGTCCCTGCCAACTGGAGTACATGACACTGGATGAAACAGATCAGTGGGCATAAGAAAGTTGTCCTGCATACTTTGAGCATTCAAGCAGAGAGAGAGAAAAGGAGGGAAATTAGGGTATCTGGATATGAATGGATGCTCTCAATAAGACAGCCACAGCTAAATTTCCCTCATTTTTCCCCACTGGAGGAATCTTCTGGGAATGGACACAGGAAAATTGAGTTCTATGCATTCTTGTAGCAAACAGCAATGCTTAGTGGGAAATTTTAGGGCTGGTGCATACAAACAAGCTATTGTTGAAACCACTTTACATGGTTGCTCAGGGAAACAGATTGCAACCACTGCTTAGGGTACACACTGGGGGATTTTCTCCACTGCAGCAAATAAAAAAGGTTTGCTGTGGCAGAGAGAATCCCCTCCCTCATTCTGCACAGGGAGCCACTGTACATGAACAGCTGCTAAATTGAGACTGCTATAAAAACCTTCACTGAGAGCCTTTGCACATTCACCTGGCAAGAGCACCAAGTACTTGCACAGTGAATCTCCTGGTGCCCTTTCTCTTCGCAATGGGTACTCTCTGCAGAATCTTAGCACCCAGTAGCTACTTAAGCATTTCCTGATGGGGAAAAAAAATCCAGGCAGTAAGCTAGTAACTCATCCTAGGAGTAGAAGGGAACCACTAATTGCAGATGGGAAACTCCTTATGCTGCCTTGTGCCCTTGCTTGATTTTGTGAGATCTTCTTTCCTTTCAGGGGTCTTTTCCACACTGGGCTTTTTCATCAGTTCTGGCCCCATACTGCATTGATTTCTCTCCAGAGGTCTGCAGGCATGATCAAAATAGCCAGATTCTCTCTCCAAACTACTTCCCAGACTTTATTGCATTCTGCATGGTGAAAGCTGCATCAGCTGCTGAGTCAATTTCCCCCAGGTTTTCTGTTTTCTCCCTGTGCGCACACCTAGATTGTTTTTCCATTGAAGTCAAAGTCTATCTACAAGGAATGCCCTTTTACAATAGCCTGCAGCTCTTATTTCTAATAAGAAAGAGAAAATTATTTTTTGTTAGTAAAAATATGCATTGTTTGTTTGGAGCATTAAGTAAACATATCAAGGATTCTGATGTTTTGTGGTAATTTGTATTTCTCAGGTGATATTGCACATTGCTGCCATCCATGCAAAATTGTTCCTTTTACAGTATTTTCTCTGATATCACAAATGTGATGAATTATGATTTACACATTTCATCCTTTCCGTTTAGGTGAATCCAAAATTCAATTTGGAGCTTACATCTAAAACTCTGAAGCCACTCAGAGCTGGATGTTCATCATTGCTCTTTGAAGTGCAGAATGCTTTCTTCAGTGTGAGGCCTCACCCTGGCCTTGCCTTTCACCCACCCCTTTATCTCCTTGCATCCTGATTGGTTGAAAAGCAACCAATCCAGTTTTTTCTTTTTTTAAAAAGGATATATTTTTTTTAAGCAACAAAGTTGAAATGTTGGTGCATTAAAAAAACAATCTTGCAAGTTTCTTAAGTCTGTCTGCTGCAATATGGCTAAGAGAAATTTTAAGAATGGACTAAAAAGTGTGTTGTGTGTGCGCGCTAACCTCAGCAGTAAGAAGTAAAACCTTATTTTTTAAAAACAACAACGTTACAACATTGGTGCATTAAAAAAAACCCAAAGGCCTTTGCAAGTTTCCTCAGCTGATCAACTGATGAAACAGAAAGCCCGCAGGAAAAACGGACATTTTTCTTGTGCAGATAGCAAAGTAACACCACTTGGGTTCACTTCCCTTAAGTGCGGAATTACAGAGGCCCAAAGTGGATCAGATCCGTGTGGATCAAATTAGCCAGAAAAACCTGTGTGAGTGTGCATGCAGAAAACACCAGGGCATATCATTGTCCTGGTATTTTTTTCATGCAAATGAAGCCTCTTGAAGCTCTGATCTCTTCTGTACTCTTTCTTTTGTCACTATGGAACTACATGGGCTTACTCCAAACAGCCTCTTGGTCTCTAGGGGAGTTCTTGTGCTTTTGAAACAGATCTTTTGCCCTTCAAAAATTGCTTATACATGCATCTCTGAAATTACTTTGCAAAAGTTAAATTCTACATCAGCAACAGAAGTGAGAGATGAAGTCTAGTGTCCTGCTTGGCTTTATCAGCTTTATCTGTTGGGCTTCAGGTTGGTAATATGAATAGAAAGGAAAAGGAAAGGATCATTTTCCTTTTAAATCCTTTTCAAGTCATAGTGTCTGTTTTGTTGGGCCCATGGATCCTAGGAATCTGGGCCCTGGACTTCCTCTCCAAGGTCTGGCCCTGATGGCATCACTGATTTTCCTGTCCAAAAGTCACAAATTTTCTTAGCTGACAGATAATCTCTTTAAGAGGGTTTATCAATTATTTGGCTTAGCAGAGTCACTGTATATGCAAGTTGGTGGCTCACAATATTTTTTCATGTATCACTATGCTGTAGCATGGTGGTTAAGTGGTTGGGTTGCAAATCAGCACTCTGCTGGTTCAAATCCCACTACTGCTATGAGCTCAGCAGGTTGCCTTGGATAAGCCACTTGTCTTAGCCCCAGCTCCTCAGCTGTATTGTTGGAATAATAACAACACTGACTTTGCTCTCCTCTATGAGTGGGGCATTAATCTGTATAGAAGAGCAGTTTATAAGCAGTTATTATTTCACAGTACAACAATTCTCACTGTCATGATGACAGTCTTCTATTTTCTCTGAGCAGTTCAGCTCCTGATTGAGCTTCAGCCTATCTGTACATTCTTATGCTGTTACCCTTATAGTCCTTTCCCCCATGTATTGGACTATGTTAATGAGTCCCTTGGTGGTGGAAAGTGCCATCAAGTTGCAGGTGACTTATGACAATCCCATGAGGTTTTCAAAGGAAGAGACATTCAGACGTGATTGTCATTGTCTGTCTCTGTGCAATGACCTGGATTTCCTTGGTGGTCTCCTGTCCAAGTATTTATCAGGGGTGACCCTGCTTATCTTCCAGGATCTGATGAGATCAGGCCAGCCTGGGCCATCTGGGTCAGGGCAATGAAACCATTAGCCCCAGACAAAGTAATGTAGCCTAGACAGAAGGTACTTGCATAAATAGTACAGGTGGTTAATTCATCCTTCCTTTTTTATTTCAATCACCCCTCTGATCATGCTACCACATGCAAGATGTGTCACAAGGCAATAGACTGCAAAAGTAAAAGTTCTGCAAGGAAGAAAGTAAAACAAGACATATCATCTCCCACTAGCAGAATCACCTGATATAAGGAATAAGTCAGGTATGGTGTTCTGCTACTGTGAACATGACTACACAGGAATCAAAGGAGCTGAAGGGCTGCTACTTGCTGGAAATTTGGTTCCATGGATGTTTAACAAGTGGATGCCAGTGGGTGGCACTGTTTTACCATGTCTGTCCCAAAGGCAGGTGACAGTCTGTACATTCAAGCTCTGCTTCTTCTCTTTGTGTGTGCAGAAACAGGACTGCACAAGGAAAGAATGTGAATCATGCAGTAGGTAGAGGCTGCCATTTCCAGGACTGCAGTTGTACTTTTTCAGCCTCTGTGCTCATGGAGATTGTTGAGGGCTTCTCCATATGTCTCCTGATTCCAGACTAATTTTTCTGCATGCAGTTGCGCCCTCTTGAACACAGCTGTGTGGAGAATATGGAGAGGGAATACAGTCCCATGCACATTGTCCCTAAAACAGGAAAGAATGTAGTGATGGTGTTCTTTTGCTAGTGCTTACACTCTGATTCGGAGATAATGGTGGAGAAGCCCGTGTTGCTTCCAACCTAATCCTAAATTTATTTATTATGTGGAAATAAGACCTATGGATTTCAGTGAAACTTATTTTCACTAGCTGAGACTATAGAAATCTACTTCAGCGGAGTGTGGCCCTGAATATACTTTGCACATAGAGAAATAATATTAGTAGTTCTATTGCTCTCTCTCTCTCCCTTTCCAAACCATTTCCTCCTTTTCCTCTTCCTCTTCCAAGCAGTACTTTAGAATGCTGTGATCTATATGCATTTTTTTGCTGGCCATACTTCTTAGCCTATGCACACTGGCAAATCTCACTGGAGTTCAGTGAGACAGACTGGAACCAATGTAAATCAATGCACCTCAGTGGGAGCCAGTGGATCAGATCCTCACTGAAACAGATCCATGGCATGCTTCAGTGGATTTTGCCCACCATCTAAGGGGGCAGGCTGGTGACTCTGAATCTGCAGTGGGCCCACTGCATTTTCTTCTCTCATCTTGTGGCAATATCATGCCAGTGGCAATGGGGAAACAAAGAAGCACTATCTGATATGTAAGTGTACATATATAGAGAATTATCTATAGATTCTATTTCTATTGTATATTTTATTCTGTAAATGTTGGTGTAAATTTTGTTAAATGACAAACATATTCCAAAGTGATCTGTGAACTATTTTCATTCTCAGTGCTGTACAGCTCTATTTTGTTGTATATTTGATATATTTATAATTTTTTTAGTGTATGATTGGTGACCACACCCTGCTGAGCTGCCCACATGGGGATGGGGAGCACACAGGGGCACTGCCTTCATTCTTTTTGTGGAAATATAGCAGTATTATATTGTGGCATTTGCTAGGCATTAGACTGGGGAAGTGGTGGGATTAAATGTTAGATGCCTTGAGCAGTTGCTCCATCAAGTTTGTGTGTCTGTGTTTTAGGGATTGTTGTGACTACTATTGTGTTTATGTTTGTTATATTAGGGCTAGCTTTTCATATAATCTGATCACGTTCAAGGCCATTCTGTAGCTTCTGTTGTTACAGATGTTCCCTGTCTGCTGAGTAGGGCCTGTGGGTGTCCCCAGATATAGGGATAGTTCAGGCAGAGATGAAACCGAACGGCATGGTTTGATGATGATTGTGCTGTACCTCATAGCTATAAAATTGAGTCGAATCACACGTGCTTTTGAACTGATAAACAGAAAAGGGTGGAATGAATGAGGAACTTCTGAAGTTAACATTATCACCTCGACTTGCAGTGCAATCCTAAGCAGAGTTACTCTCTCCTAAGCCCATTGATTTCAGTGGTCTTAGACAGGTATAAAGCTGCTTAGGATTGCATTGTTAGTATAGGAAAAGTATAATATAGACTACTAATTAAACATAAGCAGTTGTTGCATAACATAATAATAATATAATAATAACTGTGTGCTTATATACCACCCTCCGAGACAGATTAGTGCCACACACAGAGCGGTGAACAAAGTCAGTGTTATTATTATCCCCACAATATAACTGGGAAACTGGACTGAGAGAAGTGGCTTACCCAAAGCCACCTTGAAAGTTCATGGCAATAGTGGGAGTTGAACTATGAGAATACTGATTCACTGCCCAACCACTTAACCACTATGCTACAGCAGCTCTCTTCTTCAGATGTCCACACTCTGCAAAAAAAAAAAAATAATAACATCGAATGACAATGGACCGAATGAGAGTTTAGGCCTCTCCCTCAGTTCCTATCTGCCCATCTGAGGGAAAGCTGATTTGTTACAGCACAGACTACAGCTTCTTGAAGCACAAAGGCCCAGAAGGGAAAAACAACATTCCAATGACCCTTCCATCAGCATGGCCTATCGGGAATATATCCAAAGCACCTGGGAGCTAGCCCAACATGCAAAATGAACCCATTTGTCCAGGGTTACTTTTCCTTACAGTTTTCTATCTTCTGGCCCTTTAGGCACAGTCAGGTTTCTGCCTATTTATATATAGTCACATAATACCTAAGCTGTTGAAATGGTTGCCTTGAGCCAATCACAGTCTTGATAAGCACACTTAACTCTATACTGTTAATTCCACTTGTCCAGGAAGCACCTTTAGATAACAGCACACAGGAGATTTATACCCCAATGCAAAGAATGTAACCCACATGAGTAGACTTCCATGTGTAGATCTTCTCTGGATCAGCCACTGTAGGTGTAAATTGGATGTACATTCAGATACTCGTTCAAATGTGGGTGCCATCTATCCAAATTGTATTGCTTTCAACTGAATGCATATGCAGGTGCACATCTCTGTCCATAGTGTAGTGCAACTCATCACATGTGGCTATAACTGGATTGGGCTGACAGAGTCCAGGAACAAATAGATTGGAGTTTTATCTATTCATGAGGATGGCTTGAAAAAAGGCCTTCATATTTAAACCACTGCATATTTTCTGATTTAGCTAAAGACCTGGGCAGAAACACTCTTAGTGGTGTCAAGGAACCTGTGATTTTAAATGAAAACTGCAAGCTTTGATATCTGATCTATAGTTGATATAAATCAGAATCTAGTCTTACAACCATTTCTAGCTTGTTTTAGACTCTACAAACTTCATCACTTGGTGAGCATGTTTCATAATTTATTTAAATATGTATCCAAATGAAAAGGTTCTAAAATTGGTTTCAAATGTGAGTGTTGGATGAGAATATGGCCACCAATAACTTGAGTTCATCACATGCTAAAAGCAAAAATACTTGTCTGAAAATGTGGAAGGTAGGAGCATACTCACAACCTGATTCTATGCAGTCAGGTGTACCTAAGTTGGTTAAATGGGCTTAAGCACAATTAACTCTGCATGTTCTGTCAGTCACATATCCAGTCCATCATGCAAAGGTAATTGGTTAGATTTCACTATACTACAAAATGGTCATCTCAGCTTCGTTCAACAGAGCAAGAGCAGAATGATCAGTATTTGTAGTTCTAAAATTGTGACACTGGATTTCCCAGGGGCTGAGGAAGGTGCCACTAATCATCTCTCCAAGAATACCTGGAGCTGCTTTAGTTTTCCTTTTACCAGCTGACAGTTTATTCTCTTTTCAGAACGATTTGATGATCTAGTAAACCCTACCCATACACATAATTGTTTTGTGCTGCTGCAGCTAAAGCAGAATCTGTAGGCTGCTTGTAATATAACATTCTGCAGTTTCCATAAAATATCTGGCAAGATAATGCAACAACATTTGTTTTATCATCAGAGAGTACTAGATCGTCTTATTCTAGCCCTGCTTTTTAGGCTCAGGTGCTATTGGTGGTGATCTTGGAGGCAGCTACAAAACAGGAACTCTGATTTTTTTCCTACTTTACTCCCAATAAATCCTCTTTGAATGGTTTCTCCGCTCCAGCTGCACAGTTTTTTCTTCATACCGATACTAACTTTAGCCCTGTTCAATGGGCACATTTGTGTAGTGAGACTACAGGTCTATGGAGCAAAGATATTTTCGCAAAGGAAGAGCTCACAGGTGATGTTAAGTTGATCTGGGAATAGAAAACATTGTAGCATATACACTTCAGGAGAATAGTAGAGGTCAGGAGACTACATTTCCCACAATCTACTGCTGAGTTCCTGATCCTTCAACAAAATTGTCTATCTTCTTAGTAAAACCTGAAGCAAGAACAGGATTATTAGCCTGAAGAATGGATACAACTGAAAAAGAAAAGGGGACAGAATGCATTGGTTGTTAAACTCCTAGTGGGGCTTGGAGATCTTCTGGAATTACAAGTGCTCTCCAGAGATCAGATGACAGAGATCAGTTTCCCTGGAGAAAAGGACTGCTTTTGAAGGTGGACTCTATGGTATTATACCCTGCTGAGATCCCTTCCTTCCCCAAGCTCCATTCCCAAATCTCCAGGCATTTCCTATTCTGGAGTTGACAACCTAGCACAAAATGCTTCATGGGCCCACCTGATTAAAAGGGCCCTGAATCCCCCAGGGATGTCTCTAGCTACAGTGAAGAAGCCATTTGGGGTGGGCTCATTAAGTTTTCTGAAATGTTGTAATGCCAAGCCATGGAAAGCACATGTTTCTCATAAAACTTTATGGAGAGTGGTGGTGGGGGAGCATAGATCACAATGGTTTGTTTGATATATAATCTAACTTGTGTATCTACCCTATGCACCCCCTGTGTCAGCAGGAGAATTCTGTTGTGTGGAAGAAATAATGTAACAATCTATAACACCCTGCAATTAAAATAATTTCTTCTTTACCATACAATGTCTCTGGGGTCTCCTTTCTTGTTTGTAATAACAGAGCACATAGGCACAATCTTCACAGACTGTCAACGAAGGATGAGGTCTGGAGCAAAACTGTCTGACTGAAATATATTTGTGCAGCACCTGGCATATTCCAGCAGCATTCTTTAAGTATCGTTGCTGCTATGAAGCACACCGGAATCTGTTTGAGTGCAGTGGCTAAGTGAATGAGCTGTGATCCAGGGAAGTGGCAGGTTCAAATTTCATGTCAGATTGCAATTCACAGGATGCCTTTAGGCCAGGGGCGGGCAATTGTTTTGGCTCGGGGGCCACTTTGTGGGAGCGGAGGTTAGCGGAGGGCCGCACCTTTTAAAACGATTGTATTCATTAGTTACATTTGCATTTCAGAAAAGGTATAAATTGTATCATAAAAATCAATAAATATAAATTAAATAAAATAGTGGTAGTTTTATTCAATTTATTTATTGTGCTAATTTCATATCATCTATAGCTGCAAGCACATTTAATTTTAGAATCAGTTTAAAGAGACAAATGTAGGAATGAAGGAAATGAAGGAAATCTTGGTTCAAGGCGGATTTTTCTGACTGTCTTGGCGGGCCACAAAAAACTCTGTAGCAGGCCGCATGTGGCCCGCGGGCCGCAATTTGCCCACCCCTGCTTTAGGCAAATCACCCTCTGCAATATGGGGAGAACAATACTGGCCTGCCTTGCCAGAAAGGATTACTGAGGTATTGCATGTGAAGTACTTTCAACACTCCAAGTATGATAAAGATGCTAAGTAAATAATAAATATATCCCGCTACTTGCATTTGTTGCCCTTATGCCAGAGAGGTGGAATTGCCAAATAAGCAATCTGGAGAATCACTTTCTCTTCAATTTGGCCAATGTGATTTGTGAGATAGTACAGAAAGCAAACCTCCATCACACCTGATAGAGGGGGCAATTTCCTTATCAGCAGTGACATCAGATGCAGAGGCAAAACAGCTGACTGGCCAGCAGTGCCCCTGCTGGCCAGTCAAGAGCTTGTATCACCTGCCTCTGAGTCTCTCTCTCAGACTCACCATGTTAGTCCTCCTACCCTTCAGCTGCTGATCAACAATGGCTGAGTGCTACCTCCTGCTCCATGTTATCAGCTCTACTGGCTAATTTAAAGGAAAAACAATTCTCTGGGCTGTTACCATACTGGGATGATTGTACAGACACAGCAAAAGTACCTCCTCTCATGGAAAACTGAGATAAAGGGGCTTGTGTGTCCGTCAGAAATTTCTGTCTTCTTGTTGGGCTTGGCTAAGCACATGTAACAGGAATCCCAGTTCCTCTACAATGCATTGCTGCTCAGTGCATAGTGGCCTACAGTCAATAAACAGTATCACATACACTGGCTTCTGCAGAAAGACGTGGTAAGCCACTTTGGCCAGTATGACTAAGGGTATGTATATGGCCACACCCATTTAGAACACACAGGTTATCCACCACACAAATACGCTTGTTCTGGTTCAGCCATAGTCATGCTTTAAAGGGAATTATTTCTGTTATGATGATATGGAAGAGGATGCACATTAAAATGATAGATCACATCTGTGCTCTAGCACACATTCCATTTATGCCCACGGTTCCTAAAACCAACAAATGATACATGTTTAGAAGCCTGCAGCCACATGCAAAACTTCTTAGCTGCACTGGGGCAGCTAATTTGAAAAAAAATGTGGTTTCCCTGAATGGGAAAAGGTTTGTATATATGCTCTTCCCTCTAGTATTAATAAATGCTATACATGACTGTAATCTTTAGGCTACAATTCCTCAGCATTTGGCTGGCTCTAAACCATTTTGTATTTGAGGAAATGGGATACCCCTATTTTAGAAAAAAAATCTATAAAAAGGGCATGCTTCTGACTACTTTCATTCTTCTATATCTGTTCCAGTGCAGTATGCCAGATGCTATGAGGCTGAGAGAATTGTTTTTCTGAGTGGCTAATAATAGCTATGGTTGCCTGAAATGAATTAGCAATTTTGGATTCCTGTTCAGGTTTCAATCCTGTGCTCACTTACCTAGGAGTAAACCCTAATGAACTAACAGGATTTATTTACATGTAAACATGCATAAGATTTGGTTACATAGGGCAATTCTGTCATATATGTTCATCACTTGTATAGATCAAGCTAAAGTCAAACATTGTCATGAAGATTTGGGTTTATGAGTCACATTTTCCTGCAATCATTTTCTTATGCTAAAACACAGAACAGGGAAGTACTTCAGAAACGATTTTTATCCCCATGATAAACTGATTGTTTAAAGCCTAGAAGTGATGCCACTGACGGTTACGTACAGCTGCCAGCTGCCTTTCTGCAAGATACACAAGCTCATTCTCAAAAATCTTCATACTTGACATAAGGAATGCATGCCAACATCCTCCACAGGAGTTGTTCAGGAAGTTCTTTGATTTTTTCACTGGTCCTGCCAGACCAAAATACAGATTATTTACTGTGCAGAATTAAAGTTGTTTAACAGCGCACAGCAGTAAGATACAAAACACAGGCATGAAGGATATTGGTTCCACTTGGAACAAAAAGTATACTGCAAGCATAGTGAATGTAACTGATTGGAGTGGGGTTTGTTCCTATCATGGGAACTTTAATGTCTCTGGGGCAAGCCTCCTATATATGGCTGTAGCTCGGTGGCAGAGCATATGCTTTGCATGACGAGTCAGTCATCTGCAGTTGAAACCATTTTTGGAGAAGTGCTGCCAATCAGAGCAGACAGTACTGAACTGCTGATTTGACACTGCATACAGCAACTCTAAGGCACTGAATTTCAATAAACATTATTATAATTATTACTTCCACTCATACTTGTTCTATGCTACAAATATATTTTGGTTTCATTGAAATCTCTCCTGGTTTTAGGCAATTTAATTACCATCTTATGGTGCTTTCGAAAGAACAACGGTTGTTGGGGTAGAACCAGACACACTGCACAGCAGGTTTTTAAGTGTTTTTCAGCTTAATTGGCTTCTTCCTCCAACAAAAACACCACTTAAATTGGAGTAAAGCTGAAGGAAAGCTTCAAATTTGCTGACCCAAGTGGCTGGATCTGCACCATTACCATCTTGCCTTGGCTAGCAAAGGGGAAGGAGGTGTACAGCTGTGTGACTTCCTAGCTTCTTCAGTGTCTGGGGAGCTACTGACATGGATGTGATGCCATGCACTTAGTTTGGCTTTTGGTACCCTACAAATGCAACAGAGGAGGATCTCTTGTGCCTTTAATAATCGTGTAAATGAGGGATTTGAGCCTGGGGTGGTTTGCGCTGCAGAAAGAAAGAATGCCCCGGCAGAAACTGTTATGCAAGCATCACATACACAAGCATGCGGCATTGTCTATACTTCCCATAATTATCAAAAGCCCCTGGGTTGGCTGGCATCAACAAGATGTCACTCAAATACTCAACAAAAAGGGGTTCACTTTTTCATAAGCTGCTGCATAATTCAGGTTCTTTATGACCACTGCAAAGTCCTATTACACCTGTGTGGGCCAGATGTGGAAACTTCTACAGCTCTTTCAGAGCAGCTTTCCCCTTCACATCCCCTAATGGTTTCAACCTCATTTAGTCACAAAGCAGGAGAGGAAATGTGCCTCATTTCCAATTTTCTTTTTCCTGCCATGGAAAGAGTAGCATTTGGGGGCTCTCTCTCAAGAGTTTCTTGGGGGATAATGAATTTTGATTGATAACAGAGGTATTTAGTCTTCACTGGATTTTTGTCAGGCATTATATTGGAGAGTCTGGTAATGGAAGTATAGTTCAGGATAATAGTTCCAAAGTTTACTGTGACAACAAACACTTAATTGGAAGATTGGGATGCTCACAGTGGAGGAGACAGTGAATGGGGAATATTCAATTTTTGGGAAATCATTCCACATATATGTTCTGGAACTGAGGGCATTTAGAAAGTACCTCATGTACATAAAAAATTGAAGGGAAGATACCACCTCAGCTATGTATTACCTGAACAGACAAGGAGGTATAACAATACTTTTAAGGTTTTGCGGCTGTATTTTTGAGAGGTGTTTCAGTGGCTAATATTGCAAAGCTGCAAGGTAGGCTTCCACGCCCACATTTATTACATATACCTATTTGGGGAGAGCTGCAGATATGGGCAAAGCAGCACTGTAGAGCTTGTTCTCTGAAGAGGCTCATACCCTGCTCCTTAGTAAATCAGCTCGTTAATCTCCTAAGTAGGACTGCAAAAAGCCACAACAATGAAAGGGTTGCACTCACTATACTTGATGTTCATCAAGTGGTCCACATATTCTTGCTACCTAGGCTCCATTTTGTTCTAAGAGGCAGCAGCTCAGAGGGAACTGGAGGGAGATTCACTTCCCTTTCATTTCTGCATGATTAGAGATGAGAAGCCATTAGTGGTTTCTCATGGGAGAAGCCACTAAGCTTCTGCAACTGGTCTATGCATGCACAGTTCCCAAAGTGTGACTACATAATGGGATCTCTTCATGAACATCTGTTACAAATAATCGTAATAATTTCTAATGTCTTTAACATGTCCCTAAGTATTAAGGTTACCCAAGCCATACTGAGCAATTCATTTTATGATGTCAGAGCATGTAAGTTAATGGCAGGCAAAGAGCTGTGGCAAATCTTTCTTGCCAAGGCTACTGTGACATCAGAGCAGATCAAAGTAGAGGCAGAAATTTCAAAAGTGCATGAAAGGTTTGATGATGCTCATGGCTGAACTGCTTGTGATACTGACAGATCCTTCTCTAGTTAGATAGAAGAGTTCTGCCCTTTATTTCATCTGGCCATGCTAGGGCCACAGATCAACAGCAGACATGAAGTCCTGGATGGACTCTAAGGAAGTAAGAAGATAGATGGTGGTAATGGCAACAAGAACAATATAAAACAAAATTCTAGCAATGGAGGGGAGATTACTTCATCATCACCTAGCTTTGAAACAAGATATGAAGCACATTGCAAAAATTGTAATCATATTGGTGGCTCAATCAAGACTTTGAGCTTTGAGGGGTCTTGCAGAATTTGTCACAGGGGGAGGTAAATATTGCAGTGACGTTATAAATAATGATACATCTCTTAATTTTCTTTCAGCAAATGGCCTTGGATTAATTGCCGCTTCCTTGCCTAACATCTCACTGGCTTGTTGTGAGAATAAAATGAGAACAAACTGCAATTTGCACTAAGCATTAGGAATGGGTTTGCAAAGATATCAAAAAAGAAAAACATTATCAAGGCTCTATCCCTGCCTTAAATCCATAGCTGAAAATGGCACTAGTTTTGTTTTCCTTGTGTATGATCCCAATTAAAGCACAGCTGCATCCCTTTCAGTATCCAACAGCACCTGCTAACTGCACTGCTTTTATATGGATATTATCAATAACAGATTTATTTATAGTCCATAAATAGTCATAATGAGTCACTTTTCAGGTTTCAGTATGTTACTTGCTCCTATTTAACATTTCATATTTTAGGTGGTGGATGTTTCTTGAAGTTAATCAAATTAAAAATGGTGGTTTTGGTAGAAAATCAGTGCTTAATCAATTTATCATACCAATGATTTCAGCCCTAATTATAACAGTAAAGTGGGCTGTTTCTTTCTTTAGTCTCAGGGGCCAAGTTCTGGGTCTTCAGCAGCAAATAATGTTGGCTGGTGGAGCAGTTCCACATGTGCTGAGAGCATAATTGCAATTCTAAATGCAGAGCCAGTGCCTGACTCGACTGTTAGTTCATAGTTAGCTAATTTAATTTCTTCCATTTTCCAGGCTCCTTCAGCCTAAGCTGATCCAAGAGGAATCTTTTCCATTACATATATCAGGGCTGCTCTTCATTGACCTGTTTAATCACAAACTTTAAAAAAATCCCACCACTTGCCCCAGTTGAAGGAACGAGGAGAATTTGGCTGAGGTGTCACATTGGAACAGGCATGAACCAGTTGGGTCATGTGACTCCACAGAAAAAAGAGAAGCAGAGGGCACTCTGGGCAATTCCAGACATCATCTTTCAAAACAGACAATGACAGGACAATCTGGACTACTGTTTTTTCAAGTTGCAGTCCACAGACAGAGGAATGTGAGGGGCATTTGCTCCAGTTTTATGGGTCAGCATAACTTTCTTGAGTGTGAGGCAGGGAGGACACTCCCCCTGCAATGTCTCTGACCACTCAGGAGCCCCTATCTGTCTAGAAGAGCAGTATATAAGCTCAGTTATTATTATTATTTATATACCACCCTTCAGGACAACTTAATGCCCACTCACAGTTGTTTACAAAGTGTGTTGTTATTATCCTCAGGACAATCACCCTGTGAGGTGGGTGGGGCTGAGAGAGCTCCGAGAAGCTGCGACTGACCCAAGGTCATACAGCTGGCTTCAAATGGAGTGAAGAATCAAACCCGGTTCCCCAGATTAGAGTCCTGCCACTCTTAACCACTACACCAAACTGGTTCTCACCAGCTCACTGGTTTCTGATTGGCTATTGTCAATTAAATGGGCTTCAGTAGTACATATGCACACCAAAGGCCCCAATCCCTACACTTGTGGGGAGGGGGAGAGTGACTGGCCTGTGTTGATAACAGTGCTAGAGTTACAAGGATGAAGTATAAACGCACATAGATATTCTCAAAACACTTTGTTGTTTGTGCAATATTTCTTGAACATATCCAAGAAAAGACCTTTTGATCTTTCCACACATCTTGTCCCCCTCTTCCAAAATCTGGAATTTCTTATTGGCCGCTTTGTTTCCCTAGGGAAGGCTTATGCTCTGCCTTTACTCCTCCCAGTGTACTTCTTCATTAGAGCAGAAAAGAAATGATACAAAGATGAAAAATAAAGGGAAAAGGTTGTATCCTTATACTGAAAATTGGTTAAAATATGATAGGATTTGCATCCCTGAGAATTTCATCTGTTGAAAAAACAAGCTGCTAGCCAGAAGCCTTTTGAGAGCTGCTGTTAAACAAATTTATGGAATAACTGGGATAGATGAACTAAGAAGTATATTTTAATATCCCATCAGCAGAAACAAACTGCTGCTCCCCTTGGAATTATGTCTCAAAGGGCCTAATTATACTTGCCAGCTCTTTGGGGCAGAATGATCAAAAAAAGATGGGGAAAAATACATCTGCTGGTCAGAATACATTGGACTAGTCTCTAGCTGGTACTAGTGAGCACTGATACCAAAAGAGCAATGACATAAATTCAGCTTGGAATCTGCAATGTTCTCTGCATATCTATCTATTCTCTTAGTCCATGTTGTATATTTTAGGATGCCAATGAAGTGTTATTGTATTATCCATCTGTCAAATAATTAGCACTGTGAGCAAAATGCCAAGAGCTCTCTCAGATGCTTGAAGTCAGATCTATGGAAAGCCAGTGGCTTCAGACTTCACTGCTACTTTCTCCAAGGACTGGGGTAGGATCATTCCCCTGCCTTTTCTTTCTGAAGTGTCAACATTTTTCTGAGATTTTAGCTGTATTGCAATTAAATGGATAATCAATTTCAGTTTAGTTTGCAGCCAGGAGCCCTGCAATAACATTGTAAGAGCTACGCATATCATTGCTATTAAATGAGTGTTTAAGAGAAACTGTTGTAGGAGAATCTTGGCATTTCTTTCTTTTCAAAGTATGTTTCTGGGTGTGTTAATTAATGGGGGAAATCAAGAAGAGCTTTGATGAATCAGGTACCTAGCAACTCAAAAAACAACTGACAGATCAATAAGGAATTAAAGATGGAGGAAGTTACTTTAAAAGAGACTCTGGATTTTAAATATTGCATTATCATAGGCTTGGATTGTGTTTCAATATTTTTTGATTTTGCAATTGGATATATTCTTGCATAAACAAAAGCTAGAATAATAGATTTTTTTCCTTTGCATGACTTCTTTTAACTAGACAAAAGGCCCAAATTGATCAACATAAATCAACTTTGAAAAATTAAGTTCTGCATTGTTCTGTTTGCGTTGCCACTTGTGACCAACACACACTGTACTGCCAAAGATCCTGGGCATTTTTTCACCTATGGCACTAAAAATAATTGTTTTTTTCATGGCTGTTTTTCAAATATAAACCCTAATTTTAGAATGGCTCTCTTCTGCATTCTTCTCTGCATTATCAGCGTGCACACTGGCTCACTAGTAGTGCTTGAGAAACTCCAAACTGCTTTATATCGCATCTGAAAAAACACTTGTTCCTACCAGAGGGGTTCCTACCAGTCAATGTTACCAACCCCACATGCTGGATTTGCATTCACACCTACAGTCGAACTGGGCACTATGCCTGTTTCTTGGGAATCAATATTTGCAGAATTCAGTGCGACTTATTCCCAAGGCACTCTCCTGTTGAACAGCTACGCTGCAGAATTTAGCCACCGAACATTGGGTGAAAACATGGCAAAGCGAGGCTCCCACTCTTGCTCTGGGAAGTCAGAGAGAGGTGAACCTGCCTCCTCCGGCGCTACTGAGCTTTCCTGCCCTGCCCTTACCGGTGTGAGACTTGCTGGTGATCGAGGGCTGAGCGACCTCCCGCGCCCCCATAGTAATAGAAAGGCGCCACTGCGCTCAGCCGAAAGAGAGCACTGGTCTGCCGCAGGTTCTTCCGGCCAGGCGTGTCCCACTTCTGCAGGGGCAGGGACAGAACTTCTTGTGGGTGGCCTCCAGGTGCTCTTCTCCGCCCCCCCCCCCCCAGGCTGAGTCTGCAAGGCGACCGGGTGGCGCACGGACCTCTTCCTTCGGGGTCATGGGACCTACTGGCTGGGGCTGGGGCTCTGGGCTGGTGCTGTCTATTAGCCCGCGGCAGCCTTCCACCTCCTCGCGTCTGTCTCTGGCAAGTTCGCCTGCGCTTGCCACTGTTCAAAAGACAGAGCGTCAGTTCTGTCCGCGGAGCGAGGGGCAAGTACAAAGGTGGAAGGCGTCGTGCTGCGCGACCGCCTCTCGACGGGGAGCGGGAAGAAGCGCAGCAGCGCCGACGGGGTTAACATTCAGCTCCCACTCGGCTTGGAAGCTCGGCTGAGCCGGGCTGGGCGGGCAGTCAAGAGAGCCGAGTATCCGGGCAACAGGCGGCGGGAGCCACTTGCTGGAGAGCCGCCGGGGTTGTCCTGTTGGTGCTGCCCTCCAGAGAGCGCCCCCCTTCGGGCAAAAGGCGAACCAAGCTCCGTTGGCGTCCATCCCCTGCCCGGCCGCACGTCGCGCAACAGGGCGCCCGACAGGCGGAGGAGGCGACGCTGCGGCGGCCCTGGAGCTGGCCCCTCCCGCCCGGCGGCTGCCCCCTTGCCCCCGCGAGCGATGCCTGACCCTGCGGCGCCTCCCCGCCTTGAGAGGCCAAGTCGCCCGAGCGGCGCGCGCCCACTCCCTCCCACAGCCCGAAAATGATGAGCGTGCTCCGAGTCGAGTCGGGTTCCTCCCGCTGCCTCGCAAGAGCACCCGCAGGCCGGCCAGACCCACCACCGTCCGCGGCTGCAGCTCCTGAAAGAGCGCAATCCCGCCTCGATCCCATCGCCTTCGCGGGGAAGCGGACTCCGCCCGGATCCTGAACGCTTTTTCCGAGAAGGCGGAGGAGAGCCCACGGGAGGAGGAAGCCAAGCCCAGCTCGGCCCCCGGTGGGAAGGGGGCTGGAAGGGAACCGGCTCAGCCCAGGAGCAAGTGCCGATGATGCGCCTGGCTAGATCGCCTTGCCGTTGCCAGCCTCTCACGTCGGAGAAATAAACACGGCTGCGTTCCCGGAGCGCTGGAAACGTCCATGATTTTTGTAGACGGCTTGGACCCTGCCGGAGAGGGAAAGGCGAAGCCACCAGGCGACAGTCCTGGAGCAGCAGAAACCGAGTGAGAAGTTGGCTGCAGGTCTCGATGTGGGAAAGCCGAAGGTGTTGATGCCACAGGGTCCGGGAAGGTCGTCCAAAGTTTAAAACCTCTGTTCAAGTCAAGGGAAGCTCTCCTGTCCACTTTGGAAAGATTCCAGGCGGCGTTTGTGAGCTGCTGAGAACCAGGAGGTAGAGAACAGAAAGAGAGATTAGTTGCTGCTGCTGCTGTGCTCAAAGTCTCTGTTTGTTTGTTCCTACCTCTTTACCAGCCTTGTAACGTTTTTGGAGCCCTTGCCGAAGACGCACGGTGCTGTTGCCATCTGGTTCCAATCTGCGTAGCCAGAGGCAGAATCCTCCAGGCATCTGGGTTAGCCAGCCAGGCCAGCTTCCTTTCACTCCAGGTCTTGTCTTCGGGCGCGGCTGTACTTGTTGCAGCCTGGTGGTGCTCCGAAGAGGTGAGAAGTCCTCCCATCACTGCCTCGCCTCCGGTTTCGAAACTGAATGCCAGCCCTGGCCGATCTCTGAAATAGCTGGTGCAGCCAAAGGGCAGGCTTGCCAGAGGTCAGGAGGGAAGAACCCTCCCCCAACTCCTTAACAGCAGAAGGGTGTTTAGAGGGCACCTCTGGGCCACCTAACGTGATCTATGATTAGCTCAGTGTGTGTCTCATCTTACCGCGGGCGCAAATCGGGGAACAAGCCACCCTCCAAAACATGCCTGAAGGAAGAGATGGGCAAAGGGGAAGAGTCGGACAAGATCACTATCAATGTTGGGGGCACCAGGCATGAGACATACAAGAGCACTTTGCGCACCCTGCCCGGCACCAGGCTGGCCTGGCTGGCTGACCCTGATGCCCAGAGCAATTTTGACTTCGATGGGCAAAGCAATGAGTTTTTCTTTGACCGCCACCCAGGCATCTTCTCCTACGTGCTGAACTACTACCGCACAGGCAAACTACACTGCCCCGCAGACATCTGTGGACCCCTTTTTGAGGAAGAGCTCACCTACTGGGGCATCGATGAGACTGACGTGGAGCCCTGCTGCTGGATGACCTACCGCCAGCACCGCGATGCTGAGGAAGCTCTGGATATCTTTGAGAGCCCTGAGCCTGGTAGTGGGGTGGCTGGAGAGGAGACCGAGGATGAAGGGGCCAGGGAGATGACTCTTCAGTGCCTGGGCATGGATGATAGGCCGCCGGGAGCTCCTGGGGCTGCTGGAGGAGGAGGTTGTTGTCGCAACTGGCAGCCCAGGATGTGGGCTCTCTTTGAGGATCCCTATTCATCCCGGGCAGCCAGGGTGAGTTGGGGAGCAGTGGGGGGCCGCTGCCAGACTGTGTCATGGGGTACTGCAGTAGCACAGGCTTACGGAGATCTGTTGATTCCTTTCCCTGCTCCCAGTTTTCGGGGTGTGGAGGATACATGGGCTCCCACCATTCAGTCATACCTCTCTCTGGAGTGTGATGGTTCCCCACATTTGACTGACTTGAGATGCAGTATTTGATTCAGATTTCATCCAGTCCCCAAGGTCTTTGAATAGACTCTTTCTTTCCCCTTCTCACCACATGCTGATGACCTTGCTGTTCTTCTCTTGCTCCTGTCATCTGACTTTCTCTGCTTAGTTTCTCCTGCTGATGCACTGAGGATAGGAGATGTTTCAGTCCTCCATTACACTGTTTGTGTATGTGCACATGTGCATAGGTTTGATTGCACATGGTTTTCTTTCTTTAGGTAGACTCCATGAGCTAAAACATCTCATCCAAGGTGCTGAAAGGATGAGTCTCAAGATGCAAATTGCCTCTGGGGTCGGCTGTCAGCACCACACAACTCTCTGTAATATAGCACACGCCCTGTAGTGCAACACACATCCTGTGCTTGGGGACCCAGTGATATATTGCAGCCATCTGCCCCTACCCCTTGGATTTGCAAGTGTATGCTTGAATGCTTTGGGGGTTCTTTTCCCTCTTCTACCTGCTGAACTCAAGATCTAACATAGTTTTAGGAGAGTCTAAGAATGGCTAGCCAATTTTGTATCTTATGTCCTGAATTTACTAATGGGTATACAGAGCACATGATCCCTTCCCCACAATATACACATGCATATACAGGCATAGATGCATCCCCACATGCATGCATGATACTGTACACACCTGCAACAAAGGCATAAAAAAGAAACCATGGAAGAAGCTGGGGGCCCCCAGAAAGACCTTTTTACAAGCCAGAGGAGGGGAGGGTTGCCCTGCCTCTCACTGTTTCCACTGTCCTTTCCAGTATAAACATACGATAATCAAAAGAAAACCTTCCCTTAGATTGAGGCAGCTGAGAGGCTGCCACATGATCTTTCCCACTCCAGTAGTCATTTATTTTTCATCTTCAGAATAGAAACTTGAAGGCCAGTTCTCCTGCTTTCTGCTTCCAAGTTTCAGGGCTCAAAATGAAGCTGAATGGAAATCTGCACAATGCTTACATTTAGAAATTCTGCTTCCTTTTCGAAACACTTTTTTATGCATACTAATGCAGACACACCCACTACTTTCCCATTCAAACCCATACAAATTAATACTATTCACTTTTTTCATATGCATAGCTCAGAGACATAATTCACAAACTCTTCACTTTGCTATACAGTGAAACCCTGCTTTAAAACTCAAGCTATTCACATATCTATCTCTGTAGTCACAACCTAGTATATAATTGCTAGTGTACATACCCATAGCTCTCTATCTCACATGCATGCACTTGGGATGCAAAAGAGTTGTTGGCATTTAGAAGTGTAAAAATGCAAGAGAACATTCTGAGCTTTGCTTGCCTTCTGGCAGAGTTCATAGCAAAATACATGTGTTGGGAGGGAGGGCAGTTATTGTATTAAAAATGCTTTTTTCCACCCAAACAGATAATTTAGGCAGCCAAATGTTTTCCAAAAAGACACATTCCAAAGATGGAATTACAGACTCCTCCTGTGTCTCAAAGGTCTTAGATTTCCAGCATGGTGCTCATGTATGAGAGGGTCCAAAATAGACTTGTTGAAAACAGCCTCCAGGGATTTTCCCATTCTGCAACTGGCTGCTTCTTCTCTTGGAAAAAAAACTTTCCTCAGCCATTGACCTCAATGACATGGAGACTTGATTATTATCACATTTAGGAAGCCAAAGAGCTGTCCTGTTGAGAAATATATGTAGCAGCCATGTTGAGGACAAGTTCCCCTGTTTCTTTCCTCTTGAGATGGGATAACCTCACAATTTTTTTTGTAACAGATCAGTACCTGTTTTAGCAAAGGTTTAAGTCTGGGGGCGGGGAAGGTATTGACATGGCCCAGTGTCAATGTAGCATCTGGTAGGGTATGTGAATCTCCCTTTCCTGAATCCCAGGCACAGGGCTGCACCACAATGGCTTTCTAAGGGTCCAATTAGACAGGACATGAGCGATCCCTGATTAGGATCTCCCACTGTTTTTTAAGCTAATTAGTAACCCAATGCAGCTGCAGAGAAGATTGTGGCAGGCTCACAGGGAAAGGGGTTGTTTAACCCTTTCCTCTCATCCTTCCAATGATTCAAATGGCTTCTTCCAAGCTGCAATGACCTCTGTAAGTACTGTGCTGTACCTCTCCCCCTCCCTGGAGTTAATTGCAACTTGGGGGGACTGAAATCATGGAAGAGGCATGGTAGATGTGAGTTAAATACCCCTTCTCTAGGCTTCAAAGCAGCTACATGGGATAAGAGTGAGATATCGTAATCTCTGACATCTAATTTATTTCATTAGTTTTGTTATGATATTAATTACTTTATACTATTTATCTAGTTTTACTCCAAGCTTTCTTAATAAAAGGAGGTGGAACATCTGAATGGCTTTATCTAGCTGGCATAACCTGGCAGCTGTACTCTATGGGAAGGCAGTTGGATGTGGAAGTTTGGCTCTTCCCCTCTCTGAACTCTCATAGAGCTGTGATAAGTATCCACATGTGGCTTAAGTTCAACTGATTTCAAACTCTAGTGAAGTTCAGCAAGGTTATCTCACTTTGTACAGCATAAGTACCTAACACTTGTGCTTCTAATATTACATGCTGGAGTTGACAAGGATGTTTAAACAGTTCATAAAATATGAATGGGCTGTCTTGAAAGGTGCCCTTGTATTTCACTAGGAGGAGCACAAATAACTCTTTTTCTTTGTGGGCTCCTGCTATGAATAAATTAGTTTTTTTGACATCTCCCAAACACTCTCACAAACCATTTTTCTGTCTTTTGTGTTGTGCTGAGGCTTCACTTACCAGAACTTGGCCTTTCCTTTTCTAATCACCAGAGGAGTAAATTAAATATAACTTAATTTAAAGCATCTTCTTATTAACAACTGTAAATCAGGAGAAGCTTTAATTTAAAATATTTGTTGCATGATGTTTTGGCTTGCTTCATCAGGCCCAGAAAACATTTTCTAAATTATAGTGTATTGCTAACAGGCTGGGTCCTGTGGCAATTTAGGATCTTTGTCTTATGGCTTGTGACGTCATTCAGTCTTGCTGCATCCATATTTTTAGTTTAGGGATCTGGTTTTTTGCAAGTCTGTGTCTCCAGACTTGGAGAGGAAAAAATGGCAGGTGAACTTAGAGAGCAATCCTAAGCAGGACTACTCAGACTCCAACGCCAGTCTATTCTATGGGGCTTACTCCCAGAAAAGCGTTCTTAGGATTGCACTGTAGTCAGTATGATTGATACTAAGTCAGAATGCCTGTGCTTTACATGCAAACAGTATTGGGTAAATGATGGTCTCTAGATACACGGACAGGAAAATGCTACTCCTGTTAACTGGTTTCCTGATCTTGTACATTGTCTTTACCTGCCACTGCAAAAGCTGAAGCTGCATCCTAACCCTGGAAAGTAGGGCAGATGTATCCTCACTATTATATAATGCGTTGAATCTGGGCCCACCTTGTTCAGGCCCTTCCTCCGGCCGGTCTAGTAGGACCCTTTCTATCCATAGCCTGCCTCCCCTTTCCAAATCCTGCCCTCCAGCTTTCTGTTCTATAAAGCTATGCCAGACAGCCTGGTTCTCCAGTAGCAAAATGTGCTATTCTGCCAGCCATTAGTGAGAGTTTGGTTCCTACTTCCTACTGTGATACGAGCCTCCATGCAATCATTCCAAGATTGAGGCTGTACTTACGGTCTTTTCACACCTATATGGAAAGTAATTCCAGACCATAAAGAAGAAACTGAGTCACAGTATAGTGACAGTTTTGTTTTCTCTGAAATTGCACAGAAGCCGTTTAGAAAGTTCCTTAGTGCAATGTATGCATTGCTACAGAGGGCCCTGTGGAGAAGGTAGGCAAGCCAATGAGAACAGCAAGTTAACAGGAGAAGAGGAAAGGCCTCACTGGCTCCATATTAAGATACAGAAAACACTGTGTGGCTGGCTTTGGAGTAACAGTAGGAACCAGTGCTTTATGCAGGGAAGAAGTGCTACACCCCTGCAGTGATGAACAAAGGAATAACATGCGGGAGACTTGCACAAACAGCTGTAATCATGAAACACTGTAGCATCTGCTTAACATGGGCGAGCAGAGTTTAAAGGCTCCAAATGAGAGCAGAACTTCCACTGCCTGTTCTGCCAGACATTAATCTTCATCACTCACATCTTATTTCTCTATGAAAAATAGCAACAGAGCTGAGTGGGTCACCAGAAATTCACCCAGAGGCTCTTTGGACATAACAGATCCCCGATGACAATGGTACTGGCATTTGCAGGGATAACATGGTCTCTCACAGAATGGACTCACTAGGACAGAAAGCTTGTCTCAGCGGAGAGCCTGCTCAGATTACATGGACCTCAAGCAGGAAAGAGAAGAAGAAGCTCCAGTAAAGCCACCTCAGGATGGCACTTACCACTCTCAGCCCCAGGCCAAATAGACACAGTTAGAATGAGGTGTTTTTTGAAAGTGCCACACGTTACATATGTATACAAGAGATGACATAAAAATGAGACAGGAAAGGTGCAGAATGTCCACTAAGCAGGCCAGGCATGGTATGTCATTGTGGTAGCTATGGCTCCTGCCATCCAGATGGACAGAAGGACAGCCCCAGAAACAACACTGAGTACAAGAAGGGACTATATGTGCAATCAACATGAAAGTGCATGATCTTGAGATATGGGAGTAACCTTACAGTGGATTTAGGGATTCCTGCCGAATGTGTTGGGCAGTGGGTGGATCTGAGGAAATGGATGTGTAAGTATGCTCTCAGCATAGCGTATGGCTTTAAGAGACCTAGTTGCTAAGAGGCAATAGTCAATTTTTGATAAGAGTGATGTGAGGACTCAGCTCTGTCTAGAATAGATGCCAACTGATTTCCATACCCTGCCCCAGATCCCAGATGCTGTGATACGGCTGTGATTACTTAGTGATTTGGGCTGTACACACTCAGGGACAGTTGTTTAGTGGTGAATTAATTGGAATTCAACTCCGAATAAGGAGATACCTTCTTTCTGTGTCTTTCCCCAGCCACCCATCTGGAGCAACCCTGGCTTATTTATGAATGTACAAGAACAGAGTGGGAAACAATTTAACCAGATCAATTTACATAGAAAGTAATGCTGTACAATGACTAAATGGCTTCAGTGGTCACTGTGGCTACCCTTAATTTCCCTTTCAGTTGAAATCAGATGTTCAGAAATCTATCCCTAAGCGATTTGCCCAAGATAATGCATGGAATCTGGATGAAGCAGGAAACAATTTTGCTTTCTTTTTCAAGCCTAGCAAAGAAGAATTGGGAACTTTCGAGTCTCCAATAAAGGTTATTGGAGGAAATCCATGACACTTCACTGCAATACATGCAGGACCTCCTCTTGTACGTTGGAGAAACACATTGGTGGTTATCTGGTAGAGGCTTCAGCACTCAGTGGCCCATCTCTGTTTAATTTCTAGCTACAGTGGTCATGATTTATACATTGTCCTTGCTTTTGCTTGGTCATAACATGCTAAGAAGTTGCAGCAATGGTACCAGAGCTGAGTCATAGCTTCACATTTCTAAGCTCATACATAATGCTAGCAATGCCATAAGCAGCACTTGAGCCCAGCTGCTCCCCCTGGACTGTATGCTGCTTCTGACATTGCCAGTGGAGAGGGAGCTATGCCCCAGGACTGATATCGAAGGGGACCCGGGGGAGCAACGTTTGGGCTTGCATTCCAGCACCAACATTGCAGTTTCCTAGTTCTAAAAAACTTGGTACGTTAAGCAAGTTTAGGAGCTCTGTTTTTCAGTTGCAGTGAACTTTCATACAATCTATACAATGTATACTTGATATTTTTTATTCATGCATTGATTAATGTGGCCAAAGAAACATTTATTTATTTTGTTTATACATTGCCTTTCTCCCCAATGGGGGCCCAAACAGGCTTGCATTGTTCTTCTCCATTTTATCCTCACAACAACCCTGTGAGGAAGGTTAGGCTGAGACTATGATTGTCCCAGGGTCACCCAGCAAGTTTAAAGGAGATTTTCAGGATTAAATTGATAGTGATCCACCAATGGAGATCCAAGGTGGGCAGCACTGGGCAAATCATTTTTCCCCCAGGCCACCAGCAACCATTACAAAAAATAATCAGATGTTTTCCTAATCAAAAAAAGGTAGTGGGGTAGAAGTTCTTAAACTGTAACGAAAGTTTTCGTGACAAAAAACAAGTTTTTCAAAATCAGTCTTACGGGGGTGAGTGCTTTGGGGCTGGGTAGTATACTTAGCATAATGAGGAATCTACTATCCAGACTTTATAGGAATCAACACTACTTCATTGATCCAAGTAGAGATTGCTGATGGGTTGGAATTGTGCAATGGGACTGGGTCCATTGATCTGTGAAGCATTCTGAAACTAGCATAGGATTTATGACCTCCGTTTGCATTTTAGTGAATGAAGAACCGCCATAATGGCTAGATTTCACCTGGGACTAAGCAGTAGAAATAAAAGTTCTAAGAGGCCATTATATTTTGTGGTTACATGTTTATCATCAGGTCCATATAAATGTAAGGTCATTTTTCAAAATGTCAAAACATCCAGTGGCTCCCAGGGAAATGATGATGATGATGATGATGATGCTTGTGTGCTTGTTCTTATTTCACATTTGTCCCAGTTACTAATTTTCTGAAGCATCCTGTGTTCTGTGGGGCTGTAACCAAGAATATGAATTCATCTGTAGAAGTTGAGTGGAAAGCCTAAGGAGGAAAGGGATTGGGGTGATCAAATAGTACCATAGCCAGGGAGAATTAAAATCAGTTATTTTTCAAATAAATAAATACTTTGATTTTTTTTGTTCACATCTGATGTTTTAGTTATTGATGAATAAATAATCCCCTACATGTGTTGTTCAGGAGAAACTTATATTTCTTTGTACGTTTAATAGTTCTGTGGGCCTTGATCTTACTTGAATCCTTGCATATATACAGAGAATGATAACCAGAAATCCATTTATTTCACAACAGCCCCAAACACGTATATATTTTGAAGCACAAGTTTATGTAGACTGCATTCTCAAACATTTTGGATTATACTTGTAGGCGGTATGAAGGCCCTATTTATTTCCAAACCAGTGTTTTAATTATTATAGTGTTCAAATAATATGTGAATTATTATAGGATTTAAATGAAAAGCAGTCTTTTCTTGGTGTTTTAAATAATAATTTAAAATATTGACGTAAATCAGTTCACCATGTATATAGCCTTTCTTCATCTGTTAATGAATCAAAGCATGGATAGCCATCCTATGTTACTGGGTTTTAATTCCTGCCTGTGTATAAAGAAAAATGTACACCAATGAACCAGGAGCACAAACACAAGCAGAGTTCCAGCCAGGTAATTGAATCCTTCTTGTTTAATATTAGTATCAATGAAAGGTGTCAGACTTGCCTTTGGGATGTAGCGGAAAGCAAACCTTCCAACAAGTTTCAGTTCAATCAGTGACTTGGCAGATTTCAGACTTATCATTGGAACTGAAAAGAACTTAATGAGAAGGAAGTTGAGTCTCCCAGCTTGCTCAGTCCTTACTTAAGCTGGGAACATGCTAAAGTGATGATATTCCTACAAGAATATAGAATGTAGAGATGAGCCCCTTTCCCCAGCTGTGTTCCTTTTTATATTTGCTTATATTCTTGTCAATGGTTTTTCTTCTCCATGTTTTATTGTTGGCATAGTAGATTCAGTTGCATCATGTATACATATTGTATTGTCTCTTATACACTGCCTCTTTATTTGTGCAGTGTTCATCATATATGCCGTGATCTGGTTAGCCCGGGTCAGCCTGATCTTGTCAGTTCTCAGAAGCTAATCAGGGCCGGCCTTGGTTAGTAATTGGATGGGAGACCTCCAACACCAGGGTTGCAGAGGCAGGCAATGGCAAACCTCCTCTATTAGTCTCTTGCAATGAAAATCCTGTAAAGGGTCACCATAAGTCAGCTATGACTTGAGGGCACTCTGTACCACCACATCATATATACACATACGCAATATATAAGGCTGATGTATTGACCTACATATAATGTTGAAAAATACATAAAATTTATGGGGATAATTTGATGTGAGGAAACAGAAAATGGCACTAAAATAAGTTGTCATGGGTTCGATTTACACAGGGAGAAGTGAAACCAAAATGGAGTTTTGGGAATCAAAACAGCAGGGACAAGAAATCCCTAATAAAAGATAAAATAGATAAAGTCTTTGTCTACAAGCTCCGTGTTTTGTGAGACAAATCTCCCTGTATCTGTAATGTTTGCCTTCACTTTCTCATCCAACTTTGGCTATGAAATTATCCCGACTGCCCACTTGGATTTGCATAGTAGAGCCGGGTTGAAAGTACAGCTGGAACTGAAAAATAGGATCCATTCATGAAGAATATGATTCACTTAGGTAAGGATTTTGAATTCTGCACTGATGGACTTCAGGATGAAGATGATAAGGGCCATGTGAATTGTGCAGTTTATGATACCAGTCGTATCTTTTTGAACATAGCTATGTCTATCCCTAGGGTTGCATCTTCATTCCTTGTCATTTTTGTACTGATTAAGAAAAGCAGGTGAGAAGGAGAAAGGATGAAATTCATTTTAAAGTTCGTTGCATCTCTATTTAGATTTCTTCTTTTACCATGGCCTGTTGACTCTAACCACTGAGATTATTTTCGCTTCTCTTCAGGTAATTGCCTTTGCATCGCTTTTTTTCATCCTGGTATCCATCACAACATTTTGCCTGGAGACGCACGAAGCCTTCATCATAGATGTTAATGTAACTGAGACAGTGGTGGTGGACAACAACACAACAGCAGTTTTTGTGATGCAAAAGATGGAGACAGAGCCAATTCTCACTTATATTGAGGGAGTCTGTGTGCTGTGGTTCACTCTGGAGTTTCTAGTGCGCATCATTTGCTGCCCAGATAAATTGGTCTTCATTAAGAACCTTCTTAACATCATTGACTTTGTAGCTATCTTGCCCTTCTACTTGGAGGTGGGACTCAGTGGCCTGTCATCCAAGGCTGCGCGGGACGTGCTGGGCTTCCTGCGAGTAGTCCGTTTTGTCCGGATCCTCCGGATCTTCAAGCTGACTCGCCACTTTGTGGGGCTTCGGGTGCTGGGTCATACACTCCGGGCCAGCACCAACGAATTCCTCCTTCTCATCATCTTCCTGGCTTTAGGGGTTTTGATCTTTGCCACAATGATTTATTACGCTGAAAGGATCGGAGCCAAACCATCTGATCCCAGTGGAAGTGAACACACACATTTTAAGAATATCCCCATTGGATTCTGGTGGGCAGTAGTGACAATGACAACATTGGGCTATGGTGACATGTACCCTAAAACCTGGTCTGGCATGGTGGTTGGTGCTCTTTGTGCCCTGGCTGGGGTCCTTACTATTGCCATGCCTGTCCCGGTGATTGTCAACAACTTTGGAATGTATTACTCATTGGCCATGGCCAAGCAGAAGCTCCCAAAGAAGAAGAAGAAGCACATACCTCGTCCGGCACCACTGGAATCTCCAACATACTGCAAATCAGAGGACAACTCACCTCACAACAGCGTTCAGAGCTACAACAGCCCCCTAGCAGCAGCAACAGCAGTAGCAGGGGTGGGGGAGAGGAAAAGATCAGGTGAGATACAAGATTCCAGATGGAACCAAAGCTGGAGAGAGGAATTGGTAGAAGGAATCTGGTTGTGCCTTAATGCCTTGTGGAAGTATAAGGGCAGATTCTACATCATGTATGTCCCAGCATTAAATCTTAGATCACTGCTGTCACAATGCAGAATGCATCATAAAACAGAGGTTGACTCAAACCCATTTTCTCAGTACATTCATGTATTAAAGGTTCATTAAAGGTTTTTCATTCATGGATTGGGGAATTGTAGACTTCTAACCAAAGTCAGTGATCATGACAATAAGGAAATCTCTTTCTAGAAACTAGAAACTGAGCCAAATCTACTTTTATGTAGAAGTGGTAGTTTTATTCAACAAGCAAGTCTGGTCTAATTAACACCTGCTTGTACTGCCAGAATTAGGGCTGGAGTTGGATTGTGGGCAAAAGGCCAACATAACAATGTTCTGCTCAGCAGTCTTTCCAGTAGCTGATTTCCTGAATTATTAAAGGTTCTTTAGATTGGTTTCCATTCTGTTATTTCCTACACGCTCTCATATCAACCCAGAGTGGTTTGGAGCCGCAATGGAGAACGGAGGTCTGAGTAATTTACGTATCTGCTTTCTGCCCTCCGACAGTAGCATCCAGAGAATTTGTACATTTCCCTAGAGATCAGATGTATAAAGGCTATCACCTGATTAAAGATGACGTGGTTGATAAGAATGAGGATTTAACCAATTAATTAATTAATTAATTTACAAATGAATGAAACAATAGTTCTGAAAAAGAATCACATTTTTCGTTTTGTTTTTAGATGGTCTGCACATGTGTCACAGTAGGCATAATCTTACAACAGGCATTCTGTCATGTATGAGAGAAAAGGAATGCCTCTTCTGTGATGATTAGCACTTGCAGTTTTTCTGACTGCTTTGATAAAAAAAATAATTTATTTTAAAAATGTAATGGCCAATCCACTGTGCTCCCTTTTTAATTGATTAAAGCTCCAGAACTGATTATCCATATACAGCAGCCCTAGTTAGCACATTTTGCTGTAGAAGAGTCTGCTAGATAAGATCTATATTTGCATGTTACATTAAAACCATAAAAGAAGAGTCACTTGCACAACTACTTCCCATAACATGAGAAGCCACCCTTCTTGTGTTTTATTATTGCATCACAGTGTCTTTCTGTGACTGGGCTCTTTGAATGATGTTCTTTGTTCTTAGCATTGATCTACTGTTTGACCTTCCTGGCAGCATTGTCTAAAGGGATCTTTGGCATCCCAAAGTCAGCCATGCAGGCCTTAGCTATATATAATGTGCTAAAGTGGAAGTTCATTTATGCAGGTGATTTATTTCCAGTTGGCGCTGTTCCTTTTAATTCCTGCAATTGGTAGTTGTTAAGCTACATGTCGTTGCTGCCCAGGGCTGTGACTCTCTAGGGTTTCTCACTGTAGGCTGTGGGCTGGCAGTGGAAAGTGCTCTGAGGCCTCCATGGGGAGCCTGACTATACAGGAGAAGAGTGCGTGTGCTTCCTGTTTGCCAAAAGAGAGGCAATTTTTTATTAAACAGTTTTCCAGTAAATGACTCCTGAAAAGACTGGAGTAGGGTGTGGTGTGAGCATAACTGAGAAGAATATTGATATCAGTGGGACATCAAGGAACTAGCTTGAATGTTTTTTTTCTCCAGTTACATAACAAAAGGCATTCCAACTGTATTAAAAGTTGAAGTTCCAGAACAGCATAGTCTTCCCCATTGCAGCTAGATTAAAAAGAAAAACTCTTAAACATTCTAGTTCAATTTTTTTCAAGTTTGTTGATGACCAGATGAAGCATTTATTCAAATACATCAAATACGCTCAACAGCAGGTTCATAGTAACCATTGTCAAATGTCAACCTTGCTGCCCAAATGAAGGATGTTGATTGTGAGTCTTCTCCTAATAGTAAAGAAGTTGGCCTCATTTATACTTATGAAAGCAGCAATACTGGGACATCTACAGACCAAGCAGGGGCTCTATATACTTGAGGAATTCCTCATATATGCATAAGATATGATTTTGTAAATTAATCAAAACAAAAGACCTCTTTCCCACTCACTCACAAAATGGTCTGATGAGGATTAAATATGCTCCAGGGTTACAGACTGGTGAGAACAGTAGAGTGTCCATTAAAGCAAACAAAATGAGGGAGGGTTAACCTGCTCAGGCCCCTGACAGTTTACTGAATTCTGGGGACGGAGATTTTGGGAAATGGAAAGGATTTCCAAATCGTGTTTCCCTCCCAATTCCTCAACTACCCCCCACCCTGCCCAATTTTTCATTCTCACAAATAGCAAGCTTAGGCCTGTGCATATCAGCTGGTCAGCAAAATGGATCCATCCATATTTAAGAACATTTTTGCATGTTCAAATAAGTCTCCACTTATGGCAAAAACCCATTAATTTGTATTTTTAAAAGGAGGGGAATGAATGAATATGCATTTCTCTCCAGGTGTCTCAGAATGGTGAGGACCATTGAATGTTAATGGAGGGAAGTGAGGAATAGGTTGGGAAAGCGACATGATTGAGATCTTAGCAGTCTATAGTATCCTAGAGTGGGGAATCAGGTGCCAAGAATATATGCAGTGAGCACACATCCCGGGACCTTAATTTCTCATACACACCTCTTTGAAGCCAAAGAGTTGAAGAGGATTATTAGGACTGGAGGAAAATTACTTCCTCCAATCCTAATTAATTCCCCCACCCAAAGACTCTTTCAGTTGGGAAAAGGACAGAGTTCTTATTCCCTTTCAGTTTCCTGGAATGAGAGACAAAATTATGGTCGGGGTATATGTGTCCCTCAACCCCAGTCCCTCCCCAGATTTCCCATATGGCATTCATGGTTAATTTATCCACCTTCCTGTGCTGTATTGATCAGGTTCAGGGCTAGAACATCCTGACCACAAAGTAATGTTGAGAGAAATTGCCATACAGCACTAGACTGCTGAGGCTTAGGGCTAGATGAGCAGGAAGCTACTCCTATCACTCCAGAGTTCAACAGCCTCTCTATAATTTTTTCCCCCTAACATAAGATGCAAGAAACTTCTTGCTGCAAACAACATCAGGGAATCCCAGAACTGTGATTCATGGTGACTGGACAACTCTCTTTTTAAATTAAGACATGGAGTGAGACGAGACTATAAAATAATGAGTTGTTTTGGAAAAAAAGGTTTGTTCTAGCATAATATCATTGGAAATGAACATAATTTTAGCAATGGTATAATACAGTGATACCATGCATAATGTTGCATGGCCTGGGAAGATTCTCAAGTAAGTTATAGGCTATAAATCCCATCTGGTATCATGATAGCATCAACATTTTTCTGCAGAAACCCCCTCTCCTCCATTCTTTTTACATACTTGTGTGTTCTAAGGCTGAAGCCTTCCACAGCAAAGGAAGACACACTTTCTTCTGTAGTGTGCAGTATTTGTTGGGTTCACTATGGACAATTATAAAGAAGATAAGTGCAGAATCACAGTCTAGAAGATGAGAATCTGACTTCAGTGTATGTTGGAAACAGTGCAAGGTTGTGACCAGACTCCCAGATGATGTAAACTGCTATATAACCAGCAGTATATCCAGAATCACCAAAGCACTGACCTTTTTCTCTTTACACTGTGGTCACTTATGCCTGGCTTTCTCCAGGTCCTTTTGCCTTCCTTGGGGACTGTTCCTTCAGGGAACTCTTCACTGCTCTGCATCTGGTATTTCAATGGCTCTCTCTTAAGCCTGATCTACTAATGCAGCAGAATGAAGTGGCAGAATATTAAGGTGGTAGAATGGACAATACCATTACAGACTGCAGATGAAAGGTTATAGTTTGTCTGTTCCTTCTCCGGGAGTGGCCCTATCACCCCAGTACTTAACAGAGGAGAAGGACAGATGTCTGGCTGGAGTAGCCCACCCAGCAGCAGCCTGTGGACTGCAGAATTTGGCCCAACCTTGCCAGCCAATGCAGCAGGACATTCTGCCCTCCAAGGAGAAGGCCCAGCCAAGATGCCAGCAGTACACCTGATCCAGCAGGACCAGATAAGGGAGGGAGGAATGAAGCTTCTTGGGACAGCCCTGAGTCTTAGTGTGCCAACATGAACTGGTTGTGGGGAAGCAGGGCAGCCATTTAAGAGGGTAAAGGGTGAGGCTGGAGGCCACAGCTGATTGGCAACAGTTCACCCCCCCCCATCAACCCTGGAGAGTGGGGCAACCCTCCGGGAGGCAGAGGTAGAGGATGGGGTGGATATACCTCAGGGGAAAGAGGAAGGGGGTCAGGCCTGGGAGGACGTATACCTAGTTCTCCTGCTTGCTAACAATACAGAGAAGGCAGTTGCGAAAGACCGAGGGTGGTGTTAATCCCTTCCTGTCTCAAGTCTGAGGCCTAGCAAGGCACCCATGAGGAGGCACTGAAGGTTATGTTGGCCTGGATAATGCAGTGGACTCTAGATTAATTATTCCCTGAAAATTCCTGCAAATCTTTTCTTTAGCCATATAGAATGTGGTCTACCAATAGAATTAAAAACGTAGACCTAACATCTAGTAAAGTGGAAAATGTCCTTCAAGATCATCAGTTCTGTTCTTCTCCACACAATTCTTTAGCCAGAAAGACAAGTAGTAGAAGAGCCAAGGGAGTCTCTTCACTGGCCTCAAGATTCTTCAAGCCAGAAGGGGAATCCGCTGCTACTTTCCTGAATGTGTCCTAATTATATTCCTGTTGTCATAGCAGTGCAGACCTGGTCTCCTGGTCTCTCATGTACTGAAATCCTTCGTCTTCTTTCTCTTTCCAAAGATACCAAGCAGAATGGCGACGCCAATGTGGTGCTTTCAGATGAGGAGCAGGCCCTTTCATCATCGCAGGAAGAGAAGCTGCCCATGAGGCGCTCAAGTACCAGGGACAAAAACAAGAAAGCAGGCACCTGCTTTCTTCTGAGTGCTGGAGATTTCTCTTGTGCTGCTGATGGTGGCATCCGGAAAGGTATGAGTGAGACCCATAGACATGCACCAGTGGAGAAAGGGGAGGTTGTGAATGAAGGAACAAGTGTATATGCATGAGTCCAGGCAGGCCATTTCCCAGTCACTGCCATCTTTCCAAAGTGAATGAAAGGCTGCAGATCTTTTCCTTTATGTAGTAAGGTAGCTAGGTTGCAACCTAATGAATGTAGGATTGTGCCATTGTAGCAGCACCAGAGCTGTCCCAGCTTCTCCATCACATTTCCTCCTTATTTCTGACAATCATCCTTCTCTCCCACCTACTGGGGCAAGCACTGCTGTACTGCAAATAGGAGAAGGGGTGGATGATAGGATTTGGAAGGGTAAGGATAGGAGAAGTCACTGTTGCGTTGCCTCCCGCTGCCATGAGAGATTTACAGTGCTACCTAAGCAGAGTCATACACTCCTAAGTCCAGTGGATTTAGAAGGGTGTAGTAGGTCTGCCTGGATGGCACTCTGAGGATGGTACATGAGCATTCTCCGAGTTGCAACTGGACAGTCCTCATCTGAGCTATCCACGTAGCTCCCACAGGATTGCTGCTGTTCATCTTTCACACTAGAAGTGATACCCACTTCTCACATTCCAAGAGTTCATCAGAAAAAAATATCCATGGCCAAAGTAGTCCCTGGGGCACCTTGTGCTTGTGAGCTTCTGGTTCCTCTTCAGCTGTTTAGGCTGTGTGTCGGGCTCTTTGGAAAAGATTACCTGATAAATTCAGGTAGGATTTTACTTCTCATTTATGCATTTATTATTTTATTTATTTACAAAATTTATACCTCACCCTTCTGCCCTTATCAGGGTGACCAAGATGGCTAACATTAAAAACATACATAATAAAAATATCTTTAAAACCATTAAAACCAAACCTAACATGTCATTAAAACAAAAGCTAAAATACAAAAACATTAAAACGTAGGGTGGAAGGAGGCATCACCTCCTTTTCTTTCAGTCTTCGTAAAGCCTTGCGGGCTCTTGTTTTTCTTTTCATTTATTTAATTTTTTTTCTTTGAGAATGTGTGTACCAGAGGGATTTTTGGTTAGTAGTCCTTCATTTTTTTTTCATATGGATCTGTGTCTGGCTGATCCATGATGTTGCTTTACTACTATTTTAGTGCAGTCCTGAGCAGATGCAGAGGAGTTAGCCGTGTTAGTCTGTGGTAGCAAAATCAAAAAGAGTCCAGTAGCACCTTTAAGACTAACCAATTTTATTGTAGCATAAGCTTTTGAGAACCACAGTTCCCTTCGTCAGATGCCTGATACAGAGACTGGTCAAATACAGAAGAGCAGGAGAGAGAAGAGGCAATTGCCTCTTCTCTCTCCTGCTCTTCTGTATTTGACCAGTCTCTGTATCAGGCATCTGACGAAGAGAACTTGATTCTTGAAAGCTTATGCTACAATAAAATTGGTTGTCCTAAGCAGAGTTTCTCCCATTTAAGTCCACTACTGGTATATTTCCAATTTCTCTGTGTTTTCTCCACTTGGACTCACAACTGTAGGAAATTTAGAAAATGTACTGAACATACTCCTGGGGACATGGGTTGACTGCATGAATAAGTATGTGGAAATGCACATTTTTTAGCATTCTAAAACAAACAAAAAAGAATAAAGCAGTGATAATGAAGGCCAGATCAGACAACAGGATGATAATAAAAAGTGTTGGTATATATACAACTATATAGAACATCTCATGAAGGTTAGTATTCGTTTAATAAGTTGCTAACTTTCACACACAAAAAAGCTGAAATGGAGCATTAATTGGAACAACATACAGAACAACATGAACAACACCTGTCATAAGCAGTACATTCAGTTATACATGAAAACAAATAGTGACAATGTATATTTTGTCTCCTTGGTGGCATCACCTCCACCTTTCCTCTATATCAATAATTAACATTGCTTCTGGTGTTTCCATCTGACAATCTAGCTAGTTACAACACTGCTTAAATCAGTAGTGCTCACTCCATGGCTCCCAGAGAGCCACGTTTGCAATGACTATCAACCAAAAGAGCCACATTTACTTCCATCCCTAGCATAATACCTGCATTTCAAGGATGCTCACAGCTTACCCATTCTTCTGGTGGCAGATTTTTCAAGGAGGGCACCAACTACCAACCACAGGCCCATCGTGCAAGGGCCTTGCCCACTTTCCTGAAGCATGTGATAGGTGCCACAGTGGAGAATGGTAGTAAGATCCACAGGTGGCATATGGAAGAGCCACTGAGTGCGTGTCATTGACTTAAATCCTTTTATGCTTGGCTTTAACTCCAGAATCAAGCTAACCATACAATCCTATACAGAGTTACACATACACTCTTCTAAGTCCATTAAAATCAGTGAGCTCAGAAGACTTAGGCTTAGGATGGCACTGTAAATGTATTTACTTGGTACCTATCCATTTACCTTACTCAGAACATCATCTTGCCTAGTTACCTTCTTCAGTTTTGTTCTTTGTGGATGTTATTCTATTCTAACAACTTAATCCCCCCTTCCCATCATTTCTCCTTCAAGGCTTTCAGCAATTGAGGCATATTTTCCTTTGAATTATGTGTCTTGCTGAAATCTTTTTGAATGCAGTGTGGGTAAATTCTGCTTTACACTACCATGCATGGGAGAAGAAGAATATATATAGGTGTGTTTTATCAAAGTCCACAGCTGTATGGGAGTTCTTTTAAGATAGTTTGGAAAAGGAAATCAAATAGGACTGAGTCATTAGAATGAACCAATGTGACTCTTCTTTGCTGAGGGTCTTAGCTGCTTAAAGCTGAAGCCCTGTCAGCCCCACTTGCCATGGGAAGGCATGGCGATGCTATGGACAGAATCCAAAGAAATGTGAGGGAAGCTTCCAGGCATGCACTGGAAGTCAATGTTCTTTCAAAAAATATTCTTTCAGGTATGGATATTCAGAACATATAAACAAAGTGAGACAACATAGTATTTCATATTCAGGTTAGACTGCTTACCTAACAAAAGTATCTGGTATCTGGATGAATTTTATTATTGTTTAGTTTAGCCCCGAGGTAGCATGATTTTCAACATTAATAGCAAAAGACAATGCAACCATTATGGTGTTAAGTGTCACCTCTGGTTCCAACTGGCTTCACATTATGGTCTTGTTAATGTCCTGAGCCATGTGATCAAACAAGGCAAAAGAAAAGTCTCTTTCTTGTAACGACTCTTGAAGGAAGTATATGAGGATGGACATTTTCAGGTAGATCTAGTTGCGCAAGGATCTGAAGTACTGCTTCAGTGCCTACTGATGCCTGCAGTTCAAATCTGCAGTTCATCCCATGTGATCTCCATAGGTGATACCCCACAAAGAACAAATGAGGATGTCCCAAGGGGGAAAGGGCAGATATCCTGATCAGGACAATTCCTGTACATCTAGTTAGGTACTGTAATGCTCACCTGGGATCCTGGGAAGCTGCCATGCAAACAAGTACTATGAAAACTAACAACTGATAGAGGAGGTTTCACGGTTTAATGGGATGGCAAGAGGAGCAGAGACGTAAATACAATGATATTGTAATTTGGGACTGGCAAGTCTGATGGGGGCTATTTCAGGTATAAAAGTACTGCTATTGCTAGGATAGTTCATTTATTTCTGCCATTTGGAAAGGCTCTGATTGTGGCTTTGGTGAATTTACATACCCATATTTAATAATAATTAGCAAACTGTGTATATCAAATACAGACAACTCTATGGTGAATGTGTAGGCTTGCCTTGATTGGTGTATAACATAAATGCATTAATTCATACTTTTGAGTACAGTGGGTAGTAAATATCATGTAAGAACACAGAGAGAGCACAGAGTTCAATCCCTTATAAGACTCATGTGTTTCTAACAACTGTGCAGAGTTGTCAGGTGCCGCTTCTCCTGTCATCTCATGCCGAGCTATTGGAAATGCTAAAGCCCTATACCTGATTGACTGTGGCAGCCCTAAACTTAAGCTAGATGATATTTGCCTTACTGTTCATATAAAGCTGTGAAAGTGAGTAATTGATCCTTAGGCTATAAAGCACTCTTCATTTGTTCATGTGCATGGTTTTCCAGTGTAAACAGATCACAGTACATCTTTGCAAATCCATGCTTCTGTTCACTGAATACCAACACACGAAGAGCATGAACCTGTGAAGTATCATGAAACTAAAGCACGATAGCAGCCACCTTCCTGATGGCACAGATTTCTTTATAAACAGCCTCCACACAGCTCCTTGGCAACAAACAGACCCATTTTTAACCAGTTAGAGTGACCTCAATCAGCACCTGTGGGTACTGCATAAAAAACAGCCTAGCTAAGCTGAACTGATGGCAGTTGTTTGTTTCAAAGATCTGTTTGCCACATTCTCCATTTAAAAATGCTCAAGGCTGTTCACAACAATCCATTAAAACTATAAACAATAACCATAAAAGCAACAAAAAGTCTAATAGCAATGCATGAGCAATCTCTAAAAGCAGCAAATGAAACTTGGGATAAAATGCCTCTCAAGATAAAAAGAGGGAGAAATAGTAATCAAAACATAAAAGACATTCCTGGACAGCAAATAAACCCAACACCACCTCAGTAAACACAGCAGAGTTATACCAAGACTTCAAACTCAACACAATATCTGGGTAAATAATATATTTTTGTCTGGGACCTAAATCTGAAATGCAGTGCCAGGCAACCCACTGATGGAGGGCGTTCTATAGCCAAGTGGCAGCACAGATAAATTCCTGTCCATGGTCACCCACCTTACATCGAGATCTGTTGCAGATTTTATCTGGTAGGCACGCTCGTAGGCAATGCTTCAAACACCCTGGTCCCAGGCCAGCTGGGGCTATAAAGGTCAGAACCTGTACTTTTAACTGTGAACTCAACAAAATGATTGAGCGCAATCCTAAAACATAAAAGGCAAACCGTGTTGCCAATGACTCACTTCTTATCCCTGCGCAGGTGCAATACACAATGATAAGAAGCAAGCCGGAGGCAAAACTATTTGCCTCCCTGCTACCTCCTCAGGGCCTCCAGAAGCCCAGAAAGACCCAGCGTGGCTGCAGGAAGGCCTAGTGCCGGGCCTTCCTGCTGCCTTTGGGCTTTTGGAGGCTTGGGAAAGACCAGCACGGCAGCAAGAAGACCCACTGCCATGGCCCTGGGCCTTCCTGCTGCCTCGGGGCCCGCTGTGGCACGGGGCTGCCCAGACAGTGCAGAGCTGTCTGACTCGGTGACCTGCTGTGGCATGGGGCTGCCCAGCCCAGTGGACCGCTGCAGCGCAGGGCTGCCCAGCTCAACAGCCCACTGCAGCACGGGGCAGCCCAGCTTGGTGTGGTGTGGCCCGCCGGCCCGCTGCGAGGCAGTCCGGCCCACCGGCTATGGGGCAGCCCGGCCTGCTGGCCTGCTGTGGGGCAGCTCAGCCCACTGCGGTGCAGGTCGGGGTGGCCTGGCCTGCTGCAGCATAGGATGGCTGGGTGCGGCGGCCCCCTGCTAGAGCCTGAGGAACTCTAGAGCTCTACAGCCCACTGTGGCCTACGGAGCTCTGCCGCTGTGGAGGAGCCCGCTGCTGCAGCAGGAAGACTCAGTGTGGCAGTGAGGCTTAGGGGGTGGGCAGGGTTCCCACTGCTAGAGCCCATTGTATTAAATCACAATGGGCTCTGGCACTAGTTTATATATAATGACAGTGGGATTCTTGTGAGAGGGGGTCTATTTTAAAACAAAAATTGAGAAAAGACAAGGGGCGATAATCTCTGTCACACACCCTCCCTCCACCTTCCAATACATCATAATCAGACACATAGTTAGTTTGGCAGACTGTAACTATCATGGGGGAAAGTGTGGCATTTGCCTTTGCCGCCACCCCCACCCCCTCACTGTACTGCCTGGAGAAAAAATGTCCTGTCCTGCAATGTTATTTACCAGGTGACGTTATTTATCTCCATACTAAGAAAAGCTTCAGTGCTATTGCCACATATTAAGCCTCTGTTAAAGGAACAGAACTTTTCTTTCTTCAGGCTTTTAGCAACCCTCGCGGCTTGCTTGTATTCCTTCCCTCCCCCAGAACCAGTAATATAGTTGGTGTAATGAGGCTTTGGAAAAACAGCTATCAGCTCATTCCTCTTTACTGGCAAGATCTGTGTGTAAGTTTTACTGATTGCTAGGTGCTGCTATCAGTTAACTATCTACTACTGAGTCACGCTGTCTTTCCTTTCTCCCTCCCACTGGCCTTCTTGAACTTTAAGACAGACCAGGATGTTCCTTAATATTACCAACTGTTGTTTATTTTTCAGTTTGAATTTGTTATAGGAGCAGTATTAAAGAAGAGGATATTTTCAGTTCATTTTTAATTATCTGCTGTTTTAATGTACAGCCCTGAAAAAAGCAATCTTTTCAAAATAACTGCTCCATTTGTTTCCCAGATTTGTCCTTGCAAGCAGTGCACCAACAGTATGGGAAGCTGTTGGTCAGACATAGCTTGAAGCACAAAATTGAGCTGCCAGATCTTTATCCTGGTCATTACTTCTCATCTGCATTGTATAAAATATAAATGCTGAAAAGGTTGGACTGCCATCATGCAGCATGATTTCCCCAGTTCATCTCTGTGGCTTCTGTGCAGTCCCACATGGGACTGTGGATGCACAAGCCAGCTGTGGAGAGAGATTCCCAAGAAATTTTCAGCACTTTACCCACAATAGAGACTGTGGAATCAGCAAGCAGGCATGTACTTGATGCAACCTTTAGGTCCAGTGTCTTTTATCTTCAACTCTGAGCCTTTGCTTGGCCCATTGAAGTTGACAGCAGACCCAGCATTGGTTTGGGGGCAGAAGCCCCCACCAGCCTCTGAAGAGGGCTTCAGTGTGCATTCAGAGTTCAGATCTGATGCCACTTTGGATCCATTGTCTGCTGATGAGATGGTGGGGGATCAAATGCCAGTCTCTTCACCAGAAGACCTCCACATTTTCTCTGAGCAACTCATCAGGATGGTGAAATTCCTAGAGCTAGATGTCATATGTGCAGATCCAAAGCCCCTGGATCTGATATTGGAAGTCCTGTATAATAGCAATGCAGGTTCAGAAGGAGACTGAGATTTGGAAGAGCAGCTTTGAGGGAGCCAGATAAAATCCTTAAAGATAAAGATGTCTCTCTGTGGACCAAACTATGATATTCCCCATTACTATGTATGGATGTAAAAGCTGGACAGTGAAGAAAGCCGAGAGGAAGAAAATTGATTCATTTGAAATGTGGTGCTGGAGGAGAGTTTTACAGATACTATGGATGACCAAAAAGACAAATAAGTGAGTACTAGATCAAATCAAGCCTGAATTCTCCCTAGAAGCTAAAATGACAAAACTGAGGCTATTGTACTTTGGTCACATTATGGGAAGACAAGATTCTCTGGAAACATCAATAATGCTAGGAAAAGTGGAAGGCAGTAGGAAAAGAGGAAGACCTAAAATGAGATGGCTTGACTCAGTAAAAGAAGCCACATCCTCCAGTTTGTAGGATCTGAGCAAGTCTGTTAATGATAGGACATTTTGGAGGTCTTTCATTCATAGGGTTGCCATAGGTTGGAGGCAACTTGACGGCACATAACATATACACAGGTTCAGTGGTTTTCCTTATGGTACAGGGATGAGTAGACAGAGAACCAAAGTCTGGGCAAAATCAGCTTCTTGTGCTCCTTCTGCTTGCAAATTGGAGAATGTGTATGAGGTCAGAGAAAAGAGATGCAAATTCCTATTTATGCACCCACCTGCAAACTCTCTTGTGGCAAAGGTTGTTGCTATCTAGGTAGAAGTGAGGGCCTCATTTCTCCTAGATGGACAAGAAAGGCTAGAAATTGGGTGGAATGGGCCACAATTTTCATTCATCTTTGGAATTGACATTTAGGATAGCGAACTACAATGCAATCATGATCAGGTACCAGTTGTTTCTCTGGGACCGTGTGACAAAGAACTGTTCAGTACTAAGACTAATTAATCTCTGGACAGAATGAGAACAATAAGACTACTGTCAAATCAGTAGGCCTGACAGCTCAGTCTGTAAGCCAAGCTATTCTCCTAGGCAACGGTATCACCAGCAATACCAATAGCCATATAGATAACAGACAAATTTTCAGAAGCCTCTTTTCAGGCTCCAGTATGCCACATGACAGCCAGGAAGGAGTTCTCAAGGTAAGTGTAGGATTAAGCAGACTTCTCATTTCCCCGCTGATCAACCTGCCAAAAACAAACCTTTCCCATGACTATATGGGGATCTCTGGTTTCTGAACTAGAGATGGGCACGAACCACAAAAAAATGAACCATGAGGTTCGTGGTTCGTGGGTTTTCACGAACCAGGAACCACGAACTGGGGCAAGTTTATGAACCAGTTTGTGGTTCGTGGGGTTTAAATGCCCCTTTCCAGCCACTTAGCAGCGGCAGGGAAAGAGGCATTTGACAGTTTAAAGGGCACTTTCCTGCCTTGCAAGTGGCAGGTCCCTTTAAACTATCAGCGGGCAGGTGGGGGGAATCCCCCCCACCGCTTGCCAGATGATAGTTTAAAGGGATCTGCCCCTTTAAACGGCCCAAGCCCCAGCCCCAGCCCCCAGCCCCACACTTACCTTGCCCAGCCACCCTGCGGGCCTGTGGCACCTTCCCCCTCCTCCCGCGAGGGGCGGGAAGGCCGTTTTTGGCCTTCCCACTCCTCGCAGGAGGAGGCGGAGGATGCTGCAGGCCCACAGGGTGGCTGGGCAAGGTAAGTGTGGGGGTGGGGGCCCAGGGGGGGTGGGGGCTGGGGTTTGGGCAGTTTAAAGGGCCCTGCCACTTGGAAGCAGCAGGTCCCTTTAAACTGTCAGCTGGCAGGCAATGAGGGGGAGATCCCCCCCGCCAGCCGATAGTTTAAAGGGACCTGCCGCTTCCAAGTGGCAGGAAAAGTTTAAATGGCCATTTCCCCTGGGGAAATGGCCATTTAAACTGCCTGTTTAATACGACCCAAATGAACCAGTAGACCAGTTTGTGGAAGTTCGTGGAAATGAGCTTCCACAAACCACTGGTTCGTGAACTGCAAACCATGAACCACCCTAGTTCATGCAGTTTTTGGTCATAATTAGATTCGTGCCCATCTCTATTCTGAACAGGCTTGCATCTTATCTTAATGCCTGGTAGGCTACCCAGGATGCATGGTTCTTTCTAGTTAAAAAATTTAATATTTAAAGTTTGCCTCATTACTGGCAGAAAAATTGTCTGTTACATATCCCCCAGTTCCCCCACAGCATTAAAAGAGGAAGTTTCTTAACTTCTTAATATGGGTGCCATTTAATGTGTTCCTGATGCTTTAGTTTATAGTGGTTTCTATTCTACATATTTTGTGATTGATAAGAAAGATGGAGGAAAGAGAACTATTTTAGACCTAGGGGTTCAATAAGCACTTGAGAGTCTCCAAGTTCAGAATGCATTCTGTTTCTGATATTTCATTGTTAGAAATAAGTTCTTGGTTTGCTGTTTTAGATCTGAAAAGATGCCACGTTCCGTATTTCCATCCAGGAGGATTGTAGAAAATACCTCTGCTTCCATTGTGGTACAGCCCCAGGGTATTTACAAAGTGTATTGCTGTAGTGGTTGCATTCCTGTGTTTAAAGGGTTGTACTATTTTCCCCTACTTGGATAATTGGTTCGTCACTGCTCCCTCAGTGTCTCAGTTGAGTGATTGCATACAACTGGTCATCTCCATCTTAATGAATCTGGATTTGGTAGTCAACTGGCAGAAATCTAAGTTGCAACTTGCACAGTCCACAGTACTCATTGGGGCTTTATTGGACTTGGTAAAGAATAAGGCCTTTTTACCTCAGGATAGGGCAAGCACCATTCAAGCAATAGTGTCCAGATTTTCCTCCCTGAAGTTCCAAATGACATGGGCCCATAAAGAGGCTCCTGGGCCTTATGACTTCATCCACTGTGTGGTAACTTTGCCAGGCTCTTCATGAGACCCCTTCAGAACTGGTTCCTGTGTACGTTTAATGCTCAGCGGAACCCCCAGTGGGTGAAACTGCTCATACCCTGAGTTGTTTTGCTGTCTTTCAGTTAGTGGTCCCATTAATCCAGCCTATTCCAAGAGACTGAGTTTGGTACCCAACCCCATTATATAGAGATGTTTTCTGATTTTAGCGGGATGGGAAGCTCACTGTCAAGCTATGCATGATAGTGGTTCTTGCATTTAGATGTTTGGAACTAAGGGTCAAACCACACGAGACAAAGTACACTTGAATGACACTCAAATTACACTCAAATACACTCAAAGTACAAAATACACTCAAATTACCCATGTAATTCAAGTGTATTTTGTCTCGTGTGGTGAGACCCTGAGAGCTGTCAGATATGCATTGATATCTTTTGCAGCTTTTCTTCAAGGCAAATGAGTACTGATAGCCACAGACAACACCACGGCAAAATTCTGCCTGAACAAACATGGGGGAACAGGATCTCCAATTCTTACTGCAGAAGCTTCTTGCATCTGGCATTGGGCGATCAACGGAGCATTTCTCTGGCAGCAATACATATTGTGGGTGGTCCTAGCACAGCTGCAGACACCCTCAGCAGAACCATAAACCATGAACCCCCAGCAGAACCATCACCATAAACCATGAATGCACCCTCAGGGTCTCTTACTTATGCCCTATTGTTCATCACTGGGGATATCCAGGGGCAGACCTCTTCACTTCCCTCTTCAACACCAAGTGCCAATTTTTTTTTTTTTGCTACCTAGCAGCATCTGACCAATTCTCTACTGGGGATGTTTTTCAGATCTGATGGAAGGGGGTTTGTTTTATGCATCCCCTCATCTCAGTTCTGATGAAACTCAGAGCAGATCATACAGACTCCAGCCTGATAGCCCCATTTTGTCCCAGACTGATCTATTTCCCTCTCCTGTGGCAATTAGCCAGGGGAATATTTAATCCACTTCCAGGGGTAGATTTAATTCACTTAGGTCCCCTACGCCACCATGACATGAAATTTCTGCACCACGTGTGGTTGGTATCCCATTAGGGCTGTGGTCATCCATGGTGCTTCTGTCATTCCATAAACCAGCTACTTCCAGGTCTTATGTTGTAAAGTGGCAACAATTTACTGCCTGGGCATCAGATGAAGAGATTCCACAAGAGTTCTGCAGCCTAGCTAGGATTTTTTATTATTGACTGCATCTCAAAGATTCAGGACTATCTGTGACATCTATCAAAGTTCACCTCATTGCCATTTTGGTGTATCATGACAAAATTGAAAGTTCCATTGTGTTTTCAGCTCCAACATTAAATACATTTTTGGCAAAGTTGGTTTAATTTGTATCCTCCTCTTTCCCCTCTGGACCCACAATGCATTTATCATTGGTGTTGTCTGTTTTGATGTATAAAGATTTTAAACCAATGGCTACATCTGACTTCTTGGTACTTTCCTTTAAAACAGCATATTTGGTGTCTGTTGGCAAGAGGGGGAAATGTGGGCCCTGAGATATGACCCACGATTCACAAAGGTTCATAAGGACAAGGTAGTGCTTAGACCAAGTCTAGATTTCATACTCCAAATTGTTTCCATATTTCATCTGGCAGAAGACATTGTCATTCTTGTCCCTATCAAAGTGTGCTCCAGCGGCAAAGCAGACGTGGGAAAAACAGAACTACATTTGTTATTCTACAGATCAGCCCACAACCATCTCCTGATGGTAAGTGAGGTTACTGTTCTCCTATGTGGGACTTTGCAGAAGCCACAATGGTGAAAATAAGGTTGCACTTACTTGTAACTGTTGTTCATCCAGTGATCTTCTGTGCAGGCACACATCCTTCCCTCCTTTCCCCATTGTGGGCGGTTCGCTGCATGCCTGTACTCTCCATGGCAGCAAAGGAATGACTAAAGGAGGAGTGCCCTCCCTTCCTCAGTTATGCAGTGGTTTAGGTGAGAAAATGCTGGCTTGCATCACAGGGGAGGGGAGCTCTCTGCACACTTTGGGAAGCACTGGACATTTCTTGGGAATCTCTCCACAGTTGGCTTGTGCATGTGCAATCCCGCGTGGGCCTCTAGAGAAGACTACTTGATGAACACCCGTTACAGGTTAACACCACTTTGTCTTCCACACCCTGTTTCTCTGCCTGGCCCCTCATCCACCACCACCCTTCCTGCCTGCTGTGATCAGAAGGGCTCTAATTTTGTCCTACAGCCGGCAGAGTTGCCAACAGCCTAGAGAAAAATTTCCTCTCTCTTTAACAGAGGCTTAGATGGGCAGCTGAAGCTTTTCATGGCATGGAGGTAAGTAACATCACTTGGTAAACAGCATCCCATTCAGCCTCTATTAAAGGGACAGGACATTTCTCCTCTATGCTGTTGGCAATCCTACCAGGCAGTGTGAGAAGGAGACAAGTTAATTAATTTAACTTTGCCTTTCTTTCATTTTCCTGCTTCCTCCTACTACTCTTCCATCAGGCACTGGTACTATTCTTGGTGTAACCCATCTTATGTTGGGACACAGTCTGCTTGCTGTGTTGTTGTTACCCTCCAACTGAAGGCCAATGCCTTAGCATGTGCAGCCTACCCCTATGCATGTTTACTCAGAAATTCTATTCCGTTCAAACAGTCTTATGCTCAAGCATACGTGCTAGGAGCTGACAGTCCTAGTGGTGAGATTAGCCCTGTGCTAAAAGTTCTGGACATAGTAAAAAGTAATAATAAACAGTTTGTAAAATAATTTGTATCATGATTAGATAACTAACCTAAGGTACATTTGATAATTCTGTAATCTTAGATAATCTAGGATTTAAAGAAAGGAATCTGAACTGCAAGGATCCTGAGCTTCTGCTTTCTGACTGCACACATCTTTTAATGCTGTGAAAATCCTTCTCAGATGAATAAGGCTTCCTGTTTCTAAAACTTGAGAAAGATAAAATGCCAGGACTTTCACCAGCTGGTAACCCTGGTGCTCTCTTGGCTGCAGACTCTGCACCACGCCAGTGAACAATATACTGTTCATATCCAGCAGGTTTGCCAGGCATTTGTTCCATAGGGGTGCAGTTTGCCCTTGTGTGATTTGTATAATTAAGTGTATTCATTTACCTATTAATCCTGTCATCATCAACACTTAGTGAGTCATGCAATAAACACGCTTAATCTTGTACTCCTTATTCAACTGAGAGGAAGAAAATAGGCTTCAGCTCATCGTCATAATGATAAACCCCTGATATGTGTCTCTCGTTACTGTGGTATCTCAGAATATCATATTCTGTAATGGACTCAGCTGCAATGCATTCAGTTGTGAAAGGAAAACCCAGATAATGCTAATTATGCTTGTAGGAAGCCATACAGCACTTACTTCAAGGACTAAACGTACTTAAGAAGATGCAAAATAAGCCAGGGAATACAAGCAGCACAGCATATTCTGCAATTTCCTCTTCTCCACCATTGTTAAAAGGTGCAGGAGCCCTGTCCTGTTCTGCATGTGGTCACCCTTGGGGAAGTTATATAGCACACTCAGGTGCTGTGATTTCCTGTACCCCAAGCTGGACTTCTGCAGGTCTTTAATACCATCCAGTCAAACCCTTCTTGGGTACAAGTTTGTTGGGAGAGAGGCAGGCAAGAAAGGAAAGTTCCTTTCTGTTTTACCTCTCACTTTCATGCCTATACATTCTCCCTCTTCTGTATCTTGAAAACTGAACAGAAGGAAATTGTGGATTGGAATATGAAGGCCAGGCACCATTCAGAAGCCTGAATCTGGGCCAGGGGTGGTGGTTGGTTTCAAATGGAAGGCTGTGTGAACATTAAGTTTCTGCAGTGTTTACCCTGGAAGAACAGTTTCATTATGGATAAAATGCCTTCAACATACACAGAGAAACAAGCACAAAAGAGAGAGCCTAGAACAGCATGTTCTACATTTGATCACATGAGTTCCGATTGCTCTTGCATCAGGCTAGAGCAGTCCTGCATAACTTGTAGGCTGTAGCCCGCCAATTGCAACAGTCTCTTGGCCATGGAATGTGGCTTGTGAAATGCTTAACAACGACTCTGTTTCTGCAGTCTCAGGCAGGCAAGGAAACCTGGTGGGCTACCATGGATAGCTGGTATGTAGGGCTTGACTTGGTGGGTTAGAAGTGGTGCAGGCTTGAGCCACAGCTATTCCATGCAGATGCTCCTTTGTTTCTGGCTACTAAGTGAAAGTAGGGTTAGCTTCAAAAAGGTAAGCAGCAATCCCCTGTTAATATAGCAATCAACTGGAAAAAGCAGTGTGTACTACTCAGCCCCTTTAGCCTGGGTTTTGGCTCAGCCACAGCCAGCTTATTCATTACTGATGAGACAGCTGTGGCCTTTGTAATTCAGGAAGTCAAATCACATTACCCCAGCCAGCCTTCTCCTTCACCAGTCCAGCCTCATGCTTCATAAACAGTGTTCTCATATTAACACAGCATGTTTGCAAGGTAACCAGGAATGGAACTGATACATTGATTGATTTGATGACTTTCTAAAAGACATCTTTGGCTCTGGACAGAAGGATGGGAACACTGAAGAGGGTTTGGAAGCAATGATCTGGATATACATAGCTAGATGGATTCTGATATTTGCGTACAATGTGGTATGCTAGTCAGCTTGGGGCAGAACCTGATTTGTGCTTTAAACCAAGGACAAGCCTGTTACTATCTGACAGCGGACCAAGCGTTCCTAATCAGCTAGGATACTATTGTTTTAGTCAGGGTTTATTAGAACTGACATGTAGTTATGCTATGCAGTTTTTAGACTTGGCATTATGCAACTTGGTATATAAAGCATGACTAATATTCCTGCTGTTCTGAGAACAAAACCAGATTTAGAGAAAGAGATACCTGGATGCTTTGTAGAAGACACCACACAATGGGAAAATCAAGGCTTTCTCTCCCCCACCCCCTTTTCTTCCCAAGCATGTGATGATAGATCTATAATATTTGCACCATGGAAATAAACATTCCCCAGGGAGAGCGCCCCCCCCCCCCAAAAAAACCCTTCATGACAGGGAACATTCACATTAATGAGAAACTTGCAGGAAATGCATAATCATCTTCAGTTCAAGACTGCAGTCTTAAGATATATTTACTAGAAAATGGTTTCTACTGAAATCGATGCCTTACTTCTAAGTTAATATATTGAAGATACGAGTATAACGCAGACTTAGATTTGTTTATAGAATTGCTGATATGCAACCTGCAGAACACACATTTACTATTAAATATACCAAAAAGTGAGTGATGATAGTTGCTAGTTGCTACTATACTTTCCTCTGGCTCTTACTTGCTATTGGAGGTGAAACTCTATACTTTCTCTGCAATAGGCAGTGGAGGGTACACACAAAAGTCCCAGGAAAGGAACAGGCAGGTGCGGTTGCAGTGCAATTCGGGTCAGACACAGCCTACTTAGTTATTATTGCCCTGTGGTCTCATTTTATCTTTTACATTTGTTAGATATTGCATGTGCTATAAACTCACTTTAAAGGAGAGTACAGAGTTATTGATTCTGCACATAGTTTTAGTTTTCTGCTTGTGGCACTTTGTACCAGTCTGGATGATGGTCTATTGAGAGCAATGATCTCATATCATCAGTGAGGGTCTACCTTCTTCCTGAGTTAGAATTCCACCCAAGAACTACCCTTACCTCCCACTCAGTCCTTTTAAAGGTTAAAAACTCATTTTACAGCAAGCAGGAAACTCTATATTTTGATTTGAAAATAAAATCACTGCAAGGCAAGTTCTTTATAGAATTAGATAGTGTACAAAAGTCATTATTAAGGCAGTATATTGCCCTGCTTTTTGCTCCATTGAGGACTCAGTATGGCTTACAAACATACCCAAGTAAAATATAAATAACAAAATAAGTAAAACACAATTCAAATAAACATACAAAAAGCACAAAACCACATTGTAGCCAGGTTCTGGGTTCAGTGGGCTCGTTCCTTTGAGGTTCAGTGGGCTGTGAGCTAAGAGCCAAAAGCCTTTTTGGTTCTTACCAGTGATTAGAAGATGCAGCTGCCTGCAACCAATCATCTACAAATATGTCAGATGACTGAATCTGAGTAGTCCCAGAGGAGCTGACCTAGAAAAAATCATAATTCCATAAAAGAAGCAAGAAATGCTAGCTCTGTGTGTTTGTGTGTGAGAGAGAGTGCTTGTCCATTGCTGACCACCCTCAAATCTTCAGTCTGTGCCCCCCCCCCCCCGCATTACTATGATACTTGGACTTCTTTTCATGCTATACTAGATGTGGAATTGCAGCCATATCCATGGATTTGAGTCCAGTGGCACCTTAGAAACCAACAAGATTTTCAGGATATAAGCTTTCGAAAGTCAAAGCCCCCTTTTGTTGGTCATTAAGGTGCTACTGGACTGATGTTCTGCTGTTCTGCAGACCAACATGGCTACCTACCTGAAACAGACATATCCATCGGATGATGTTGAAGTCCAACATACACTTGCTGGGTGTTCTTAATTTTTTTGCAAATTTCCCTCCAAAAAGACCATGTGCATGGAATTTTTCTCTCTGACTGTTTACTCCTATGCTTCCATATTAGGTACATAGAAAGAACCTCGAGCACTCTGGGCTGAACCTCTTTGTTTCTGGGGATGTCAGAGTGTGCGAAGGGCTTCTGTTCTGACTTGCAGAAAAGTAAAATCTCACAGAAGATCATTACGTTTTCATGTTCCAGCACCTCATAGTGCTATTTTGGAGTTCAGTGAGGGAAGCAAGAGGGGGACAGAATGTCAGCAGATACTATCCTGAAATGGATGTTGTTCTTGTCAGCCATGCTGTCTTTTCTGTTTGCACAAGCTGACTACTCTTTCATCGAGTCTGTGTGTTTACAGGCTCTTTGATTTGTTTTGCTAATAGCAATTGCTACTGGTTTGACTGACAGCACAATCTGTGCAGATTTACTCTAGCCTAACTACATAGAAATCGAGGGGCTTAGACTGGAGTAACTCTGGATAGGATTGCCTTGTCAGCTGTGTGAGAAAGAGTGCCTGCCTTGTGGGACTCCCAAGACTGTCCACTCTGTAACACAGCCTGCCTTCTGAAATTGCCAGATGCCTCCCTGTAGCTGCTGTGCAGGTGGGCATGTTAGTTGTCTGTAAAGTGGGGATCCTTTGTCCTATGTGACTGAAAGTTGGTAGGGAAAGGTCACTTTGGTGACAGGTACAATTCTTTGGACTTCATCCCAATTAGGTGAAGAAAAAATAGGCAGTAATATATCCTGATTTTAATTGCTTATAAAATGGCAGGTAGGATTCCAAGGATAAATCCCTGAAAGCTGTATCTTAAATTGGCTGAAAAGCAGTGTTACAACTAAAAACATGTTTTCCATTGAAATCCATGAAATCAAATAGAAAGAAATCTAATTTCTTTATTTGCACGTAACAATGCAAATAAAGAAATGAACAAAACATTTTTAAAAGAAAATATCTGAAAATAAACATGATTTTTCTGTGCACACCCCCATCAAGTACCACGTAATGGGAATAAAAACAGTCTTGCTGAATCAGATGAACAGTGCAGTCTTAAAGAGAGTTACATCTTTCTAAGCTGTTTGACTTCAATGAGATATGCTGCTCTGTTTGTCTTGTCCTGATTTGTATCAGATTGATCTCTTTCCTGATTTTGTCTAATCCTTCAAAAAGTTTTTAGATTATGATGATGTCGGCCTTTCTCACTGGGACCCGAAGTGGATTACAAGTATGATAAAAGTAGTATAATTACTTAGGCAGGGGGACTCATTGTATAAGAAAAATATTTTGTTTCTTAATATAAGTTTTCCACTTCTTAGAATTTTTCATTTTTCTCCAAAGAGCCTCTGAGTGAATTAAAAATGGGAAGTAGGGATAGAGAAAATGGAAAGACAAATTGTTAGCCAGCCAGGAAGTATAAATGTCAAAGCAATAATTGGGCTGCCCAGAAATCATCTGCTCTGGTTGTTTCCCTGCATTGCCAGCAAGACTCCTTTGTGCTTACTGTTAAAATAAAAACATCACTAAAGCTTTGCTGATAACAAAGCAAAAGAGCAGTTAGATCAAATGCAACCTTAGTACAAAAGGAAGACATTTTCAAGCAAACTTGGATTCCTGGTCCTTTGACCAAGAAAGACAAAATACATCTGTAAAGCAAAATGCACCTAAAAGACAGCAATAGAATATGAATACTTACGTTTATGTAGTTTTGGGAGTGGGGGAGGAGAAAGTGAGCATCCATACATTGTTATATGTGAAAATTACATAAATACTCATTAACAAGGGTGTTGAGGTGAGGGGGGAGTGTAAAGTATCATATGAAAATTGCACACATGTCTATTTAGCTGTAGTGCATGTGTTTGGAAATGTGTATGCTGTAATTTCCAAATGCATATACATGCAGCAAAATAGACATTTATGAGATTTTTACACAAGATGATTTTAAATGATGCTTTACATGAGTGAAGCAGACATCACCAATCATATTGTAGAGAGTTTTCATATTACCTTCCTCCAACATAGAGCTCTAACAGAAAATTAGAGGGAGCACACTCATACAGCTGCAAGTCATTCAGTGATTCATCACCAAATGATATGACCCTGAATAGTACACATGCATGTGTGCTTCTGATTAAGGATTTTACAATGTAAAAAGAAATTGTAGAGGATCCAGTGCTGTATTGTTAAATTCACAAGGAATTTCTGGTTTGGCAATTAACCATTCCATCACACACACTTTGGGACACCCACCTTCCCCCCTGAATGAGGCTTCATGCCTTCAACTGTTGTTAAGCACACCTCAGGCAAAAGGATTATAATAACCCATAAAAGAAGCAGATCTCAGATCACAGATCTCACTGTGATGTCAGTAGCAGGGCAGGCACAAGGAATAGGGCAAGAATCTGGGAATTATATTTGTCTTCCAAATAAAGGGTGTCCAAGCAATTAAGCTTGGGACCAAAACTCTAGCAGACATTTAATTATCTACTACATGTCGTGAGAACTCAGGCAAGCCAGCTTTCTACAACTAAGAGTACAATCCTATGCAGAGTTAATCCATGGGCTTAGACTGGAGTAACTCTGTTTAGGATTTCACTGTAAGTGTCCTGTTTATAAACTGAGAAACACCTGCACAGTCATTTCCTCTTGTCCAATTAGTTAACTTCTCTGTAGAAGAGGAAGTTGTGTCTATCAATGTCTGGTCCACAACATCTTAGAAGAGAGAGGGTCAGAGCTGTGTGGTCTAAGTATAATATTTAGGGACCAAATATCTGGGGCCAGGTCTAATTGGAAGCTCCCCATCATATTTTTTTATATTTATTTATTTTATTTGATTTATACCCTGCCCTCCCCCGCCCCTGGCCTGGAAAGCCACCCTCCCTTAGCAAAGTGGACAAAATTCATCTCCATATATCATTTGGACTTGCAGATTTACATTTGTCTTTGAGGAGTTTAAAATATTTTTTAAAATTTATACCTCACAATAAATTATAGAGCTGTTGCCAACATTGGAAGTTCCAGCCAAAATAGTATTGTGAAAGATGATGACCTATTGATGTCCTTTTGTGTTACATTACATACTCAGCTCTGTTAACTATCCATTTCAAGCACTAACAGGGGGACTAGTCTCCGTTCTCCATCTGCGCACAGCTGCTCCAATGATAATTATTTTTTTTAAAAAAAAATCTGGGTGCTAATTTGATTTCCTGTATTTCAGCTATTGCAATTCAGTGAAGCTATTCTCAGTTCCATCTTCATTTAATTATTATAACTATTTTAAATATAGTATTTATTGTTCTATCCCAACAAGACCTTCCTGTATGATTAATAGGAAGAAATCAGATTACAAGATTATATAATAATGTCTTCAGATGGGGAAAGATAAGGTGAAGAACCTCGCTTGGGATACGAACTGAAGATACTGTCTTACTAGTTTATCCTAGATAGTGGATTGATTCCCTAGGGGAGAGCGGTGGGTTCTTTATCAAGGCAAAGCTCAGGCAGGGAAATGTTATTCAACAGCCTTCAGGGATGCTATTCTAGGATTACATTGCTTTATCCTCCATAGTTTTCAATCCATAGTCTGCTTTTCCCTTGAGTTGCTCATCATTCAACATTGAGTTGCCATTTAACCTTGGCTTTGAGAGGATGGGTACGATTTCAGATTTCAGTGTTTATGAGGGATAGACGTCTACACAAGTGGGGTGCAAGATTCTTAGCAAACTTTAAAACTCTTCTGGATATATTGAAAATGAAATTGCAAAAATCCAAAACAATATATAGAGTTCTTGTAGTTACTTTTACATACATATTGCAATAACTATAGAAGTGTTGTTAAGCTCAGGTTGGTCAGTCATCCCCTTTAAGCAAGAGGTTTGGCATATATATTTAGTATATATGCTCATTTAATTACAACTCTCATCAAGTTGTATAAAGTGTAATGCAATAGTCGGCGCACAGCCATAGAGTTGGCCTGAAATATTCATATTTCTGAGAAACTTTCACATGCGGTCTGAAATGTGGAGTGGCTGTACAAAGATGCTAATGTATAAAGATCCAGATCTGGTGTTTCTTTTCCTAGCCTAAAAGAGGATAACATGGTGTGACTCGAACAGATACTCTAACCCCTTCTGTAGTTGATTGGACATGAGGATGTCAGTTCCTACTGATCCTTTGTCTTCTCCCTCTGACTCAGCCAAGCTACCCTATGTGCTTTCTGGGCGGTTTCTCCAGCCTTTAGAAGGCCGAGTGAATCATCATCGTTCTTCTTTTTGAAACACCTCTGGATCCTTCAGCACACAGATCTCATTTTCTCCCTTGTTATATTTCCTTTTAAAACTATTCATGTCTAAGAATAAATGAGAGGGAAAAGGTATATAATGGTGTTTCCAATACCAGGTCTCTTAAGTACAAAGAACTGAAAAGATAACCCTCTCATCTAACTAGCTCTGACACAAGCTTTGGCCATGAGACAGAGAGACAGACATAAAAAGAAGCATTGGTTGGAACACTTCTTTGACTGTTTGGAATATTTTACTGGGAAAGAAACTGAAAATCCTTGTTTTTGCAGGACTGTTGAATCCTCAGTGACTGTCACTAGAAGCTGGGATTGGCTCAAGCAATTTTCCTGTTAGAAATGTTAAACGGGGAGAATGTAAGCTGGGAGAACCTGAAACTTTGCTGTAATCCTGCTTGCTTTGTATTTGGTGTATAAAACTTGTCCAAGACATCCCAGGGTTTCGTCACGGGCTCCCTGCTGTACAAGCATCTGAAATGGTCCATCAGCAGAGATGACTCCTTGTTGTTGTATTGACCTGTTCGTTAGCTGGCATAACTGCTGTTCTCCTATAGTCACTTAAACGGTTCCTGGACTTTGTCACAGATGGATTTTATTAATCTTAGATACCTTCCTGCAGATGCTTCAGTATGCAAGTGCCAACTATTGTCTGCAGATCTTATTTTTTTAAGAGTCTACTGTGTGTGTTCCAAATGTTTCCAATGTTAATTTCCCTTCCCATAAATGATATTCATGGAATTGTTTTGAGATTTGAATCAGTGGATGTTGTGAGGAGAATTTTTTACTTCTTAACCAAACAGCCCATGGATGTGTATAACAGGAAAAAGGCAGAACCATTAGACTGGAGAAGTGATTATGTTTTTTTCCAGTACTATTACTACATCCCAGACAGTATTTAGTAACATGATCTTCTGTGCTGTACACATGCCTCATCTTGTCAAACTGTACTAGCATCCTAATAAAGAGACCTGGGAGCTGAGATTTCGTTTTGTGTGTTCCTTCTGTTGCCTTTTCTTTTATTCTTTGTTGCAAACATTTTTGTATGAAGATCATTTGTATGAAGATCCATTCCTTGCCACTTGAATTTGACCTATTTCCTTATGTCCTTCTCTCCCCACAATGGGCTTAACTATTTGAGAGAAGTGTGAAACCCAAACTCAAGTTATAGAAAAATGTAAGCATTTCTTCTGGTATCACTTCTAACTGTTTTAATTATACTGTTATTTGTTTTATCATTGCTTGCCATGAGCCTCCTCGTTCCGGGGTAAACATGTAACCCTACTCCCCAAAATTAAAAATAAAAACTTAGAAACTGAAATGTTTATTTTAAAAATGCTTTAAAAACGTTTACCTTCACTGCCTGTCATTTATTTTATTTTATGTTTATTTTGCAGACGTGCTCTTTTGGAACACTCAAATATTGGGTTACATTTGAGGTTCCATCATCTGGCATCAAAAACCAACCAAGCTGAACTGCCACCTGCATGTTTTGGCAGTGGCACATCATCACTCTAGCAGTTTATTCCTCCCAAAGCTACGATGTCTGATGTTTGCAAAGCCAGGAGGTCCTTTTATATAGCAACCTGAATACAGCTCACACAACTTGTAATGTGACATGACTGCTTGTTTGTGTTCTAAATGCAGAGTCTCTCTCAGCAGGTTGGTTGCATCATAGCCGGAGCCTATTCAAACAAAAGGGACTGACCACTGGGGGACATTGGTTTTAGATGGTCCCCACTGCTCCACCATTTTAAGTGAGCTGAAGTTGCAGATTTGGATAGCAGATTCCATAAGAGGCATTATTTTCCTGCATCTAGCCCCTTTTTCTAGCAGTTAAAAATGTACAAACAAATGGGGGAGGAGAGCCTTTTGGGCTATTTTGATCCAGCTGTTAAAATGTTTTGGGCCGGCGCTGCTCCCCCACACAAGTGGTGCATGAGTTTGAATCTAAGTTAAGAGAACCGAGGGGAGAAGGGCCAAGGGAGGGGGCTAGCCATGGGTGACTGCAAACCAAGGAGCTCCAGGTTCCACTGTAACGTAAGAGGTACTGTCTGTGTCATGCTTTGACTGGGAAAAGTTTGGTTTTAGTTTGTGCCTTTTCTGCACACCCTAAGCAGGAACTTGAAATGCTGCAGATGGAATCAGAAAAGAGCTCTCCCTCACTCCTGAAGCTCCACTTTTGACAATAACAGTAGTGGGATCAGTCCTTGGTATATTCTTCCTACCCCCTTCTAAGGCCATAAGTCTTGGAAAGCTGCCCAGTTTGTCTGGTTACTGGCACTAGCCTTGCTCTTCTGAAGCCAAGGTCCTCAGTGAAATTGGAAAGAAAAACAGCATCAGTTCCTGAGCTGTCCATGCTTTCTGGCTTATGGCCAAGCATCAATTACAGATAAAACCTCTCTGGAAGACATAGAGAGAGACTGTATAGTTCTCACTGTGATGGGGTGGGGGAAGTCATTTACAAGTCCGATTGGCCTGAAAGCTCCTCTGCTGGGTCCCTAATGACATTGACAGCATTGCTGGAGCACCAAGAATATTATACAGCAGGGTCTGTTTACCAAATTGCTGCTGATCACTATGAGCAGTTGCAACTGCCTGTGTTTGAGAACAAAAAATTGAAGTCACTCTTCACTGGGTTCCTGTTTCCCCAGTAAGGCTGTGATTGTGGTAACTGTGGCACTGATTTAATGGCAGGTAAGTCATTGCTTTTCTGCCTGACATGTAGTTGTGAAACTAATATTACTGGGCAGTCCAGATGGGTGAATACTGATAGAGACATCAGAAACAAGTGAGTGACAGTTTAAAAGAAGAAATATGTTGGGCTAGATTGTGCCAGAAGCCACACCTTCTGCCTTGGAAGCCTGCTTCCCCTACCACCAGATTTGTTTATTTATTAACATAGCTGTATTCTGCCTTTCCCTCAGAAAAGGTCTAAGGTTGTTCTGGCTGTAATGTCTCAGTAGTCAGACATTCAGCACATGCGTAGTCCCATTTCTTTCTCCAGCCACTGTGCTAGCTAATGCACGTGGGATACTTGGAATCTGGTACCCAACTCCAGGTTCTAATACAGTGGGGGGGGGGAGGCAATTCACACTGGAATGTCAAGAGATGGGACCTGCTTGCTCCAGGGTAGTGGCCACCACAGTACAACTATAGAAGCAATTCTGTGCATGCAGGATTGGTAAATTAATCCTACCAAACAAATGGGAATGATTTCCATGTATATATGCAGGAGACTGGGGTGCAAATTATTGGACCGTGCAATGGAATAGTGACTGGCTAGCCTGAATGTATAAAGCCTCCTCTTCCCTACACACAGTGTTTTTGCAACAGACTCCTTAGTGGTACTACCATTCTTCCTGCTTCTAATGCCCTATATTGTTTCTTTTTTGAACTTCTTGCTGATTTTCCTGAGCCTTGCTCTCTTTGCCTGCCCCACCCTGGAATTTCTTCTTTACCCTTCACTTATCAAGACTTCTTTTAAGTTGTCTATTGGACATCCCCCATGCAGGAACTAATGTCCATGGACCTTACCAGATCTTGAATTTTAGACCTCCATATATCTAACTACCCATATCATGGAAGATATGCTCCCATCACCTCTTTGCTGATTAAGATCAAGTGTAGTGTGTTTGCTGTCTTGCTATGTCCCACAGATACTCTCTGGCAGAAATGTTCATTGATGATGCAAAAGAACCAAAAACTTACCAGGTCTGTCTGATTATTCAGCTCTGTCTGATCCAGGAGGATCATCAGTGCTTCAGTCCATATTTGCAAACTGGCTATTATGGAGCTGTCCTTAGAGACTTTCTTACCTTCCCTACCCTGTTGAATTTGATGACACACTGGCAGAAAACCCTTTCTTTGCTTCCTTTATGCATTTAAATTTCCTCCCTTCTACTAGCAAATTTTAATGCTTCAGTTAAACCCCCAACCCATAAGCCTTCTGGTTTGGAGGAGTTTAAACTGCAAAATTGTCATTTACATAGGCAGGACAAGGATTTGGGTGGGATGCTAACCAAAAGTTAGTTTGGTACAACTGAGAGACTGGGATTAATGGGCAAGTGAGTATATTTGGGGAAATAGCATTTGAGTGTTTGGAGGGCCACTGTAGGGTCAGGTCCCCTTACCCTCCCGGCAGAAGGCAGGGATCCAGTACTTAACTTGTGCATTCAGCATGTCCATTTTCATGCATGCATCTTCAGAGTGACATTGTTGCCCCCCCCCCCCAGGGAGCATGTGTGCCACATGTGTTCCCAGTGTGCCTGCCGGTGGCGGGCAACCTCTGGGAGCTTGCCACCTCCTACCAATCACTTGTGGATTGGCAGGTGCCTGGGAACCCTAAGGGCCAGTGTTGTATGTGTGGGGCTTTGGGAGGGTATATGTTCACATGAAACTGGAGCACAGTGATGACACCAGAAGATTCTGATGTGCTATGTTAAATGGTTCACTTGTTGGAATGCTTGGACAAAGGATTCATTGTGAGCTGTTCCTAGATATGTATTCTGTGTACCTGATCTGAAATTTGGCATGGACTCTGGCATTCCAAGCATGTCAACTTTTATGCTGGAGAAGGAAGAGAGACAGACTGAAAGTTCAATAACTTTGCTCCAAATAAACTTGGTGTTTGTGGAAAATAAGACTAGAGGTACATGTGTACTACTCTGTTAAATGTGGGAAGCCATCCCCCCTGTCTCTTACACACACATGTGTGTGCAAGAGAGAGAGAGAGAATGGCATCTGATCTGCTTGCTCAGGAGTATATGCAAATGGAACAATCAGACGGAAAGGCCTAGTTGTGGTAATTTCATGTCTCGCCCTACCTGCTTCCTACAAAAAATGCACAGTACAGGTAGAAATCGTATACAGTTTCTGTAAAGCTCTCTTTTAAATCATCTTAATTTTTTCTTGTATAACATGACAATATCCTATATCTCTGGGGCTGGCTTGGAGAAAAAGTGTGGCTTGACCATACTTGAACTGTGCATGCTGGAGAACACTTGGATTGGATGTTCCTGATTGGCAGCTGTTATGCAGAATAAGGCAGTAAACAGGTGGCGGAATTCTGAGGTGCCATTTCTGGCATTGTGGGGGTAGGCCATATTATTCCTTGCATAAACTCTTGCATGTAGAAAATGATCAATATCACAGTGGGGTTCAATGGCACCTCAGGGGGCAGAGCACCCATCACATAGAGATCCTCCTTTTGCCCACTCTCATGATCAGCTTCCACAAGCCCTTTATTTTATTCCCTTTCACACACAGCTAAAGAGTGCTGTTTGTTTAAGCTGAGGTTTGGAGCCTGCTTGGTGTTGCTCTCTGCTGCCTGGTCCTCTCTGTCTCCAATCCAAGTCCCTTCTTTGAGAGCTACCTTCGCTCTTCCCTTGAGCCAGCTGCCTGCAAGAAAGCTTTCCTTTGCCCCACCCCTGGCAGCCTTCTTTCCTTGCAGTCTGTATGTTTGGGTGGTGCATGTCAGGTGATACCGGGAGTGCATCTGTACCCTCCAGGACAGCACCGGCCATGACTGTTTCCACCTGGACAGGTCAGCCATCCAGGACCTCTGTGAGCAGCTCAGTTTGGCACTCCCAGTCCCCAAGGCCATTCCTGTCAAATAGAAGGTATTGCTCTTCCTCTGATTCCTGGTCTCCAGCTCATTCCAAGGTGTGGTGGTCAAGGTCCTGGAGGTCTCCCAATCCTCTGCGAGCCACTGTCTACTGCTTCCTGAATGCCATGCTGGGCCACCTCCGGGATCACATGAGCTTCCCCCCAAAAGTAGACTGAGCTAGCCCTATCTGGGCTAGGTTCACCTCCCTCACAGGGTTCCTGAATGTCATGGGCATGATGGACTGCATGCACATTGCCCCCTACACCCCTTGGGAGGAGCTCCCGGTCTACTGGAACCACCTCCACTTCCACAGCATCAATTCCCAGGCTGCGTGCAACCCCCAGGGCAACTTTGCAACCTGGCAGCAACATCAACTGTCCCCCAGCATAGGGTCTGGGAAAGGAGTCCTGGGATGGCACCCCGGCCTCACCCGAGCCAGCGGAGGAGCACAGTGACAGGGTACTGTGGTGCATGAGGGGGTTCGTGAGTGCTTTTGGTGCAGTGGCCACTGAATGGTGAATAGTACCTGGGAGATCCCTGGGGCTGCTGCTCACCTGGCAGCCCAGGACTGGGGACTAGACATGGGCACAAACCAAAAAAATTTAACGAATCCGCGGTTCGTGTTTCAGTGCCACCACTGATCCCGAGGTCGTGAACTGCAACAAACATTTTCCGTTACCGAACCAGTTTGTGGTTCGTGGGGCTCAGAACGGCCCCCGTTGCACTTAGAGAGCCCATATTCCTGGGGAGTGTTTTGCAGGCTCTCCTACAGCCATCACCCAAGTTTGGACAAGATTGCAAAAGGGAACTTGGAGTTATACCCTCTCCAGTCCAAGGCCCCCAGGAAACTCCCACTTGATACAATTAGAGCCACCGGTTGACATTGGCCCAGTGTACAGAAGGTGGGTGGTGACAGTGGCTGCCAGGCCTGGCGGGCACGGGGAGGTGGCAATGAGCCACCTCCCCTTTAGGGGGCAGGCAGTCTGGCTGCTTGCTGGCACCACCCCCCATGTGCCTGCCCACCAAGCCAAAGAGTAGCGTGCTGGTATTCCCGGCGCAGGCCGGAAGGTGGGTACTGCCGGCAGCTGCCAGGCCTGGCGGGCACGAGGAGATGGCAACGAGCCACCTCCCCTTTAGGGGGCAGGCAGTCTGGCTGCTAGCCGGTGGCACCTCCCATGTGCCTGCCCACCAGGCCAAAGAGGAGCATGCTGGTATTCCCAGCGCAGGCCGGAAGGTGGGTGATGATGGCGGCTGCTGGTCCTGGTGGGCATGGGGAGGCGGCTGCCGGGTCTGGCGGGCACAGGGAGGTGGCGATGAGCCACCTCCTCTTTAGAGGGCAGGGGGTCTGGCAGCTTGCCGGCGGCACCCCTATGTGCTCGCTCACCAGGCCAAAGAGGAGCATGCTGGGATTTCCGGCACAGGCCGGAAGGTGGGTACTGCCAGTGGCCCCCATGCCTGGCGGGCACAGGGAGGTGGCGATGAGCCACTCCTCTTTAGAGGGCAGGGTGTCTGGCCGCTTGCCCGCAGCACCCCCCCATGTGCCCTCCCACCAGGCCAAAGAGGAGCACACTGGTATTCCCGGCATGGGAGGGAAAGCACATGTCAATCAGACATGGGCCTGATCCCCCAGCAACTGCGGGTCCTCACCCGAGGGTCCCACTGAGGAACAGTGTGGCAGCAGCCAACAGTACCCACCTTCCTGCCTTGCGGGAAAGGATGGGAGGGAGAGAACATGTCATGTGGGGGGGGGGGTAAGTAGGAAGATCCCCCTGCAACTGCCTGGCCTCACAGGAGCGCGTGTTTATTCCCGGCGAGGGCCGGAGGGCGGGTGATGTCCCCTCTCTTTCTATTTCTGTCTCTATTTTTTTCTACATACAATTCTCCCAATATATACCATTCTTTCACTGTTAACAGACATTCTCTAAGGTGTGCACATACATTCGAGGGTATTGTTCATTCTACTGATACATTCTGTAACGTTTGTATCTTTCTCTGTTTTTGATTTTCAATCCTTTTATCCATGGACGGGTTGTGTTTGCATGTCATTTGTAGGGGAAATGGCAAGATCCCCCAGAAATTGCAGGGCCTCACCTGAGGGTCCCGCTGAGGATTTCTCTGGCGGCAGCCAGCACCACCCACCTTCCTGCCTTGACAGAAAGGATGGGAGTTGCGGGACACATTCCCACCCAGCTGAAAGGGGTCCCATCAGTCCCATTGACAGGGGAGTCACCACACTGTGCAACCAACTGTATCTGTATATGATACAATCGGCTGCGCGATCGCAGCTGAGCTGCCCCTCATGACCAAAAAGGGAACAGCAGCAGGATAGTCCCTCGTGAAGTGGGGGCTGACATGACCCCCACCGTCCTGCCTTTGCGGAAAGTAGGGGATGGACAGGACAGGAGACATTGCTTGGACGGGTCAGAGTGGTTCCTGAGAGGGGGAAACAGAAACAGGACAGCAGTGGCAGCAGCTGACATCAGCCACCTTCCTGCCTTTGCGGGAAGGACATGAGTCGAGGGACCCATTCCCCCCTGCTCAGAGGGCTCAGCATTTGCGATGGATAGGGGCACCGTGCAGCTCAACTATATGTGAAACAGCTCCTGAGCTGTTGCACAAGTGCCCAAAGGAGGCTGCCTCCAGCATCACCCACTTTCCTGCCTTCACAGAAAGGAGGTGTCACGATGATCTGGCTGTGCGAGGAAGGCCTATCAAGGTCTCAGAAGACTGTTAGCAGTGAGACTGGACCTGGCTAAACCTGACCCAAACGTGCCAGCCCTCATTCGAGATTCTCACAGGACTCAATGGGCAAGGGTGCGTGGTGACAGCATGGAGAACCAAGGGGCGAAATGGTTTAGTAGCCTGCGGAAGCCCATGCACTCCACGATGGATGGGGCAAGCCATGTAGGGCAATCGTCTCTGCCAAGACACGAAGGCCCGCCTCCTGAGCCATCAGCCTCAAGGTTCTAAGTGGCACTGTCCCAGACCCCAAGGGGACAACCTCCACGAGTGTGGCCTGCTGGAGCACTCTGCTCCCACCAATGTCACCCTCAGGGCAAACTGACCCTCCCACTGACCCCCGCTCAGAAGAGCTGGTTGCCCCCTTTCTCCCCCCAATAGATGTTTCACTGGGTGAGGAGGGAGACAGGCTCAGGTGGTGCTTCTTCAGGTGCCGAGTCAGGGCCATCAAAGACAGGTGCTTCGGGTTTTTGCCCCTGCGCACCAGGACATCACAGGCATGAAACCGCACCACACGGGGCTCATTAGGAAGGGCCCAAAAATGCCTCCATACGGAGGCATTGAAATGTGGACCACTAACTGTCCCAGGGGAAGGAGGATGAACGGTTACAGGCTGCGCTGCAGAGCTGGCCATGGATGACGGGGTGAGGGGTAGACTGCAGGCGGGGACACCACTGAGAGTTTGGGATGGGGACGGGAGGGATATTTCATAACACACAAACCATTCCTCCAGGGATCCATCGCCCACCCCCTCCTCAAAATGTTGAGAGAGATTCTCTCCCCCCTGCAGAAAGACCTCTTTGGCCTCCTCCACAGCCCCCACAGGTGAATTGGGGGGAGCGGGAGGACTCTCTACTGCCCCCAAGCCACACCCAATACTGCTTTCCACAAGTAAACCAGGAGGACTGCCATCGCACTATACCCCACAACCACCCTTGGTGGCCAACACAACAGGAAGACTCATTGTGCCACCGAACTAGAATTAAGGAGGACAGGAAAGGAGATGACTCTGTGTGCCCTCCACTGCAGTGCTCACTGAACTTGGCCCCAGGGCCTGGCAGCAGCACTGGAACCAGAGGGAAGGAGGGACTAGAGCCCTAGCCCACCACTCCCAGATGCCTGACCAGATCAGGCACTAGTAATAATACTGTGAGACCCTCAGCCGAGGTGCCCACTGAGCTTGGCCCCAGGGCCTGGCAGCAGCCCTGGAACCAGAGGAGATAGATGCCTATCCCACAAATCCAAGCTCAATTATACTCTCTCTGTCTCTCTCCCCAAAGGCTAGCAAGTAGCAAGCAACAGCTCTGTCACACTCCACTGCTAGCTGAAAGTGAAACCCAGCCTGGGAGCCCAGTGCTTTTTATAAGCGGAGGTCCCATAGAGCAACACAGGAGGTCTGTGGTTGGCCGTAAGAGCTGCCTATCAGGGTTTGTGGGGATAAGATTGGAGTGCCCGTGGCTATAGAACGCCCCCTCCCCCTCCCTCCCTCGGGTGTCTTCTCCCAACTTGTAACCGCTTTGCAGCTCCATGGTTGGAAGGAAGACCTGCCAATCAAGGTAAGCTGGGCTTCCATTTGGATTTCTAGGGCAACAGAAGGAGCACAGACAGAGTTCAGGCATTCCCCCAGCTCTGTTTCCAGGGGAATTGATTGATGGCGCCTGACTGTCTGGCTTCCCAAACCGCAGCCAAACACACCGAACCAGGCTTCTTCCGAACGCTGGTTCATTGGCCGTGGACAATCACAAACTGCCGGATCATGATCATGCAATTGCCAATTTCGTGGGTTTTTGAAGTTCCTAATGCGGTTCGTGCCCATGTCTATTGGGGACCATTCCTGGGGCTGTACTGAGGGGTACCCATGGGGGGAGGGGTGACCAGGGGACTAACAGGCAGGGAAGAAGCAGTTGCTTAACACTGACTTTATTGATTTGCCAAGAGTGAAGATGGTAAGCTTCCAAGGTGCCACTGGACACCTGCTCCTTTTGGCAGCAGAGCCACATGAAGGCACGGGGGCTACTGGAGCCTCATCCCAGCCCACAGGCAGAGACTATTCCCTCGGAAGTGTGAAAGTGCAGCCCTGTAGGGAAGTGGCTACTGTCATGCAGAGGCAAACAGACAGGGAGGAGTTTATTGAACTGCCAAAAGTTAAAGAGGATGTCTGGATCCATGTTGCCAACTTCTCTTGCCTGAGAAGGGAGCTGGGTCTGTCAGCACAGCAGCCGGGGCTAGGAGGGAGATTCCTTGTGCTGCCCTCTCAGAAGCCAGGTTGACTAGTGGGCTGCCTGGGGAACCACTCTTGGGCTGGCTTGGATGGCAATTGAGAAGGATTACTGGGGGCTGTAACAGTCTCCATGGGGAACTGGGGGCTGTTCCTCAGTCTCCATGACAAGTTGTGATTGGCCTGAAGGGAAAACAGACTCATCTGTGGTGAGGGGCCTGGCCTTATGTAGGCCATGGCCAGGTCTGCCTTGGCTGGGAGGGTGTCCACGGCTGGGCTCCGCCATCACAGGTGCTGCTGGCAACCAGACCAGGGATGCCCCTCTTGAGGGGAAGTGCTTGCCATCCACACCTGGCAGCTTGAAGTTCTGATCCTGTGAGGGAGACAGTTATGGGGTTGTGTGACCACCATTGCATGGAAGTTATGGGAGCAAGCACCCAGTCACCCCAACCCACAACCACACTCTCTCCTCTGGCCAAGGAGAGAGCCCAGCTGAGGGAGTCTGGATGGAGATCCGACATGGGCTGCTGGAAGCCCTCCCACACACACAGCTGTGTTGGCATGGGTCCCTGGGCAACTGCAACTGTGGCAGGCATGGGCCTTGCCAGCTCGCGGGCAGGGGCTGTGCCCCCATGGTGAAACTCAGCCACAGTGGCCAGTGTTTGGGGGGCATGGGTGAGGGCAGGGGGGCCCAATGTGAACGACCATGTCAGGGCAGCCACCTCCCAAGCTCCTTCTTACCTGTTGGTGCACCCCCCACCTCTCCTCGAGTCAGGACCCAGGAGATGGGAAGCCTGCAAGGGAACTCAGGTATTAATTGTTAGTCAGACATTCAGGACATAGCTCTCCTCCCATATGTGAATGCAAAGCACTCCCCAAATTTTGTGATGTTCCCCCTGTGCACTCTTGCCCTGCCACTGTGAGCACCCTCTCCTACCTGGCACTCTAAGTCCCCACAGCAGGGGGCTCTGCAGCAGTGCCTCTGGTCGCCTCCCCATTTGCCTGGGGTCATGGGTGCCCTCACTGGAGGTTATGTAGGGTGTGCAAGGAGCTGATTGGGTGTGGGGAGGAGGGCTCGGTCACTGTGGGGGCATGAATGGATTGATCCCCATGGTAATCGGCATCCGTTTACCAATTTCCCACCCATACTTGGGCAGGGTGTCCAACTATCCCCGTACAATGGGAGCCTATGGACTATGCTTTTGTTTTTCGCGGTGTAACTTTCTACTGTGATAGGGGGTGTTCCTGGGCCTGAAGCAGTTTAAGGCATCGACTAACTTTCACCCCGCCTCCAGACCTGCCCCCCTGACTGACAGCACAGGGACTTACACTGCAGTTATGCCTGCGCCCAGCCACCAGCAGAGGGCCATAGCAGAGTGGTACCATGCTGCCACACCGACGTAAGGGGGGGGGGAGGTTAAACTGGTGTAAGTCTGGGATATGCCAACGTGGCTCTTAGTTGGCTCCCTGTGTGCTTTTGGCTTTCTCTTTCAAGATTGCGCTGTAAGTCTTCATCCCCTTCCAATATGAAGATATGCCTTTCCCCTTTAAAAAAATGCCAGTGGCATGGGAGAAGGAATGGCTGTTGTGGGGGGGGGGGGATCAGAGTCAGGAAAATGGCTGCCATCTGGACTGGAAAATCCAAACGTTTGCATCCACACAACATGCAGCTAAGTTTTACTGCAATCTTTCCCAAACATTGGATCACTGCGGGTTCAAGAAAGATGGGAGAAAAGGTGGGGGAACCCAAGAGGTACATAAATGTACTGCAATGCAGTGGGGAAGGAGGAAAATAACCCATTTTCTAACAGTATTGAACCAGGGCAGATCTCATGTGAAAATGCCTGAATATTCTAATTGAATATTCTTGAATTGTACAGGTTTGGTATCAACTGTATATGTTTGTTGTTATACCAAGTAGTCATCACGTGTAAGGCTTTAGCTAACAGTCTTTTTATCTGTTCCTTTGAGGGGCTGGGGATGGTGGTGAGGAGGGATTAGAAAGTGAATCTTTTTCTGTTAAGAAGTAAGCATGGTTTTCCTTGAACTTTCCATTCAGCATGTGTCTCAAAGCCCCTGGAAGAAAGGCCTTTTCCTGATTGGAATTGCTTAACTCATTGTCTCATGGAATAAATCTATCCCAGACAATAAGAGGGGGGTGAATAAAGATTTACTAAAGTGGACAAAAGTCTTGATTCAGTTCCTAGGAAAGGAAGGGGGTAAGTGAACCAAGCAAAAATAGGATTAATAGCTTTTGAGAATGTTTGAATTTTACAGAGTGCATTTGAAGATGGAAAGGGGGAAAAACAGGTGAAAAGACCTGAAAACCTAAAAGGCAGAAAGAACCAGCAGATGAAAAGAGATAAAAAGCAGGACAGGCAGTAAAAGAAAATGAAAGGGAGAAGCAAGAATAAAGGACAGAAAGAATGCTCAAATCCCAAACTAGAACCTTCAATCAGAGCATGCCTGGTTTGGAACTTGTGAGCTGTTATTGAATATAATAGAAGCAATTTAATAAATACAAGTACTATTAAATTGGATTCATGAGGCAAAAAACCAGCCCAAATTGTGGACTAGGGATCCAACCAAACAGATGTCAAGTTTGTTTTCCCATTCTCAACAGAGCACAGCTCAGTTGTTTTTCCAGTCCAGAACTAAAACATCAGAACTGAACACAGATGCTGTGGTCTGATCACAAAAGTGTAGCAGAGAAACTGAAATTGTTGCCAAACAGCTTAATCCTTTCTTCGATTACTGGTGTATGTGAAAAGCTTACAGTTTCATTTTCAGTCTTTTTTAACATGCTTAAAAATGAAGATGATTATGAAGCATTAACCAAGTCAAGCGCCAGGAGTTTCTTGGACAAACATGTCCATGTGGAATGCCAGTAGTGATCGATGCATGCTCCTCTTGTAATTTTCAGTTGCCAATTGCAAGGAACACTGCAGTTTTGGGAACTTTTCTTAGGAAACTTACAAATCTTTCATGACAAGAGCTATCTACAGCTGCTTGTATAGATCTTTGGCACAATTGGGAAGAGCTCACTGTAATCAATTCAGCTCCCTTAACATGGAGTATGCTTGTGAAGAAGGAAGTGCGGCTGGGATTTTTCATAAAGGAATCCAATCTAGACCTTTTCCCCCATTCCCCTTTTGCTTGTTTGTTTGTTTGTGGATGAACCTTTCTCCATAATTCCTACTACATATTATTTTTCTTATAAGTTTAATTGTTTTTTTACCTGTCATTAGGCTTTATTCTGGTGACAACTATTTTAAAATATAATTGTAATGTAAGGAGTGTATGACCCAAGCACAGTTAGGTTGTTGTGTAACATAATGCAATTATTTAAATACTAGAAAGAAAGCCTGTTGTGGGGAAAAATACAATGGGCTCTAGAAAGGAGAGAGTGGGCAGCAGGCATTCCCTCCTCCTCTGTCGCTGATCCCAGCCAGTGAAGGAGGGGGGTGGACATTGCCACCTGCTCCACTCCTGATCCCAGCCGGGTGAAGGGGAAACGGGCATTGCCTTCTGCTCTGCACCTGATTACAGCTGGGTGAAGGGGGGCAGGCACTGCTGCCTGCTCCAAGCCTGATTCTAGCTAGGTGAAGGGGGTGGTGGGCATTGCCACCTGTTCTCTGCTGGGTGAAGGTAGGAGCAAGCACTACCTCCTGATCCTCGCCTGACCCCGACAGGCGAAGGCAGGTTGTGGGCTTTGCTACGTGCTCTGCTCCTGATCCCAACTGGGTGAAGGGGGTGCCAGCATTGCCACCTTCTCTGCTCCTGATTCTGGCAGGTTGAAAGAGGGCGGAGATTGCTGCCTGCTTGGCACCTGATTCTGAAAGGGTGAAGATGGGGTGGACATTGCTGCCTCCTCAATGCCTTATTCCAGTAGGTTGAAGGGGGCGGGTATTGTCACTTGCTCCACTTCTTGTCCTGGCTGAGTGAAGGGAAGAAGGGAATTGCCTCCTGCTCTGTGCCTGATCCCACCCAGGTGAATGGGGTGGGCATTGCCATCTGCTCTGCTCCTGAACCCACATGGGTGAAGGGGGGTGGGCATTGCCACCTGCTCTGCTCCTAATACTAGCTGGGTTAAGGTGGGGGTGAGCCTTTCAACCTGCTCGGATCCTAATACCAGCTGGCTGAAGGGGGGTGGGCATTGCCACCTTCTTCACTCCTAATACCAGCTGGGTTAAGGTGGGGGGTAGACATTGCCACCTGTTCTGCTCCAAATACCAGCTGAGTTAAGACGAGGGGTAAACATTGCCACTTCCTCCATTCCTAATACTTTAAGCTGGGTTAAGGCAGGGGTGGGCATTGCCACCTGCTCTGCTCCTGATCCCAGCTGGGTTAAGGTGGAGGTGGGCATTGCAACCTGCTCAGATCCTAATGCCAGTTGTGATAAGGAGGAGGTGGGCATTGCCACCTGCTTCGCTCCTAATACCAGCTGGGTTAAGGTGGGGGGTAGACATTGCAACCTGCTCAGATCCTAATGCCAGGTGTGATAAGGAGGAGGTGGGCATTGCCACCTGCTTTGCTCCTAATACCAGCTGGGTTAAGGTGGGGGGTAGGCATTGCCACCTGTTCTGCTCCAAATACCAGCTGAGTTAAGGTGAGGGGTAAACATTGCCACTTCCTCCGCTCCTAATACCAGCTGGGTTAAAGCAGGGGTGGGCATTGCCACCTGCTCTGCTCCTGATCCCAGCTGGCTTAAGGGGGTGGGCATTGCCACCTGCTCTATTCCTAATACCACCTGGGTTAAGGTGGGCGTGAGCATTGCCACCGGCTCTGCTCATTATACCAGCTGAGTTAAGGCGGGAGGTGGGCATTGCCACCTTCTCCGCTCCTAATGCCAGTTCTGATAAGGTAGAGGTGGGCATTGCCACATGCTTCTCTGCTAATACCAGCTGGGTTAAGGTGGGGGCGGGGGTAAGTATTGCCACCAGTTCCACTACTAATACCAGCTGGGTTAAGGCAAGGGTGAATATTGCCACCTGTTACACTCATAATATCTGCTGTTTTAAGGTGACGGATGGCTATTGTCACCTGCTCCACTCCTAATATCAGCTAGATTAAGGTGGGGGTGGGCATTGCCACCTGCTCCGCTCCTATTACCAGCTGTGTTAAAGTGGGAGGTGGCCATTGCCACCTGCTCCACTCCTAATACCCAATGCAAAAAAGGCTGCCCCCACCGTAAATTGCAAAATAAAGGAAACTCCACGGGGGTTGTAGTCAGTACTATATGCAGTACACCATGTAAACTCTCAAAAAAAATTAATTTAATCACTGTTTAGCATCTACAAATAACCAAAGTTACAACGTTCAATGTATATTTACACCATTCAATGTCACAATATTCAGAACAACATTCAAAGTATCCAGAATAAACCTTCAAAGTAAATTAACCAGTGTCCCAGTGACGTATCTTCTTAAAGGTCACCCAAAAACCAGTGTCCTCTTTGTAGTCAGTTGAGATGTGATGTCACAATAAAATGACTGCGGGGATAAATGTCCCTCCAAGTTTGTTCCAACGCAAGCTACTTGTCCTAAACGGAAAAAAGAAAGAGACACGCCCAATCTGGGGCCGGCTGAAGCTCAGATTTCATCAATGCCTCATCAGGAGCGTCAGTCTCCGTGGTGTTCTATTCTTACAGCATGCATTTTAAACATCTGTAAACACAAATACCTTTATGTAGCCAAACCTTCTCCTCACATTCAATGACTTCAGTATGGGAATTAACTTACTCACTCATGTGCACCTCTTAGTACTCCCAATCGCGGTAAATCTTACACTTCCCACTGGTAACGTGCGGCGGCCGTATCTTCTCAGGCGCGCCCCGTGTAAATCCAACCCAATGCTCTTAAAGACTACCCACTCAGCTCATACCCTAAACTTTAAAGTAACCGCCGCTTCCTGCTGCTAAACATAAACTAAAGAAAGCAATTCAACACCAGCTCATTGTTTAACCCTTGAGGTTTCACGGTGTGCAAGCGAGTGATCCAAAAAGCCTCCCTGCGTAAAAGAGCTACCTGATCCTTTTGTACTACTTCCAAAACAGCAACCCGAAGAGAGTTGCTCTCATGATCACACTCTATGCAGTGCTGCACCAAAAGTGCTTCTAAGACCCTGTTCCTGATCCTTGAAAGATGTTCCAACATCCGTACCTTTAATGGTCTGCCCGTGCACCCTACATACAATAACTTGCACGGACATTCAATCAAATAAACCATCCCTGCAGTGTAGCATGAGGCAAAATGAAAAAACCTCAATTTCTCTTCTCTGACCCCAAGTTCATCACCTTCCACCATGAGATTACACATGGCACGCCTGCCACATTTGAAGTTACCTCGAGGCAGGTGTGCCTTCTCCTGTCATCCCTCCAGACAGGCATGAACTAAAGTGTCCTTGAGGCTAGTAGTTTTCCTAAACCCACACAGTGGTCGTTGTTCACAGCCCCTAATATCCTGAACAACAGTCCAGTGTCGGTCCACTATCTTCTTAATGGGGTTGGCAAGTGGTGTATAGTCTAACGCCCACTTAATGCTGCCCACGGTGTCCCGGGTTTTACTCTGGAATAACCCTGTTCGATCTACTTTCTTGACACCCTGGAACGCAGCATCAAGGGTTCTTTGGGGATAATTCCTATTAAGGAAATGTCAATACAAGGTCTTTCCATCTCTTAAGAAGTCCTGGAGGTTAGAAGAATTCCATTTAATACGCAGTAGCTGCCCATATGGGATATTCTCTTTCAGATGTCTAGGATGAAAGGAATGGAAATGCAGATACGAATTACGGTCCGTGGGTTTCGTGAACGTTCTCACCTTAACTTTATTGGAGGGGTCCCTGTATGTGACCACGTCCAGAAAATCAATGTGTCCTTTGGCAAATCGCCAGGTGTACTGAACCTTAGGGTCCCTATCGTTTAACCACTTGCAAAATGGTTCCACCTGATCCTCTCCACAAAATAAAAAATAAAGGTCGTCAATGTACCTCCTGTAAAAGGTGATACATTTCCTGAAAGGGTTTGTCTCGCTCATAATGAAGGTCTTTTCCCACCGTGCCATGAAAAGATTAGCAATGGACGGTGCAGCTGAACAACCCATAGCCACACCGCTTCTTTGGAAATAGAATTGTTCCTGAAATTTAAAATAATTTTTCTCTATTACTAAATCCAACATCTGTAATAGAAGCGGTGTGGATAGGGAGCAACTGTCCATATTATCCCTGAGAGAATCCTCTACCACCTCTCTTGCTGCCTCAGGCGGAATAATTGTATATAGTGAATTCACATCCATTGTTAAAAAAACAACGTCCTGTTCTAAAGGAAAACCCTCTACCTGCCTAATGAAATCCTTAGTGTCACATAATAAAGCGTCAATTTTCCGAACTGATGGTTGCAAAATCACATCCAAAAGGATGGCCAGAAGTTCTAACACGGAACCACAGCCTGACACGATTGGCCTGCCAGGTGGAGGAAAAACCTGTTTATGCACCTTAGGCAGTACGTAAAATAACGGGATTCTGGGAGCTTTCACCTGCAATGCATGATAAAGATTATCCTCTAACTCTCCCATCTCTCTTGCCTCATCCAACACTATTTTTATGAGGCTCTGTATGTGGTTAGTAGGATCTGATGGAATTTTAAGGTAACTCGAGGAGTCCTGTAGTTGTCTATGGACCTCATTAATGTACATCTCCTTATCCATGACCACTATACCGCCCCCCTTATCTGCTGGTTTAATAATCAAGGTGGGGTCGGTACGTAAGTTCCTTAGGGCTTGTCTTTCCTCAAGGTTTAAATTGTGCCATACTCGAATGGGTCTACTCTCCAAAGCTGTTACATCTCTTATAACCAAAAATTCAAAAGTGTCTATCCGGTGGTCAGATACAACAGGAATAAAGGTCGATGTGCCCTTAAGGCGTGAAGGCACTGGAAAGGCAGCACTGCTAACTGTTAAAGGCGATGACGCAAAGAACAACTTCAACTTGATCTGGCGAACTAATTTGAAAATATCTACGCGAGTTTGCAAAGGTCTATACGGAGGAGTGGGAACAAAACCCAAACCCTTGTTGAGTACCAATGACTCACCTGAACTCAAAGGACAGGAAGCCAAATTGAAAACTAAATTTTCAGCTTTGGTCTCTGGAAGGGTTTCCTCTTGCCTCTCCCTAAAAAAGCAGAGCCTTGTTGCCACCAGTTCCACTACTAATACCAGCTGGGTTAAGGCAAGGGTGAATATTGCCACCTGTTAGACTCATAATATCTGCTGTGTTAAGGTGACGGATGGCTATTGTCACCTGCTCCACTCCTAATACCAGCTGGATTAAGGTGAGGGTGGGCATTGCCACCTGCTCCGCTCCTATTACCAGCTGTGTTAAAGTGGGAGGTGGCCATTGCCACCTGCTCCACTCCTAATACTAGCTGGCTGAAGGGGGGTGGGCATTGCCACCTGCTCTGGTACTAATACCAGCTGGGTTAAAGTGGTGGTGGGCATTACCACCTGTTCCACTCCTAATACCAGCTGGATGAAGGGGGGTGGGCATTGCCCCCTTCTCCGCTCCTAACATCAGCTGGGTTAAGGTGGAGGGTGGGCATTGCACCTGCTCTGCACCTAATACCAGCTGGGTTAAGGCACAGGGAGAGCATTGCCACCTGCTCCACTCCTGTTCCCTGCCTGGGCTTCCCACCATGGCATGTTTTCTGGAGCGATATGGTGAGTTATCTGAGCTTTCCTCTGTGGCAGCACCCTCTGGTGGTGCACCAGGGTATAAAGTGAGTTGTCTGAAACATGCTTACTCAATTATATAGTTAGATACAAATTAAATTATGTTAAATTGCACATAAATATGTGCAAGTCAAGGCTAACAGCACAATTCTTAACTGAGTTACTCCAGCCTAAGCCCATTGATTTCAATGGGCTTACACTGGAGTAACTCTTCTTAGGATTGTACTGTCTGTCGCCTATTCTTCCAGAGGCATGCCTGGGGACCTGAATTTCCCATGTGTTGCTCTGCATGGTTTGCCACTGGTGTAATGTGATGCCCGTATAGTTAGACCAAGTTTAACTAAGCAACTGAAACCTGCCAAAAATGAGATCTGCTCTTGTAACAAAATTCAGTCTGACCATATGAACACTACTTCACACAGGTGGCTAACCATATGGCAATGGCCATGTGCCTTGTGTTTCCATGGCAACATTATCAGACACATATGACTTGGGCCTCAGTTATCAGGCCACTAAAATTCTATTTAGCTTATATTCCAAGAAGAATTTTAGAAGAATTCTATCTTAATTATCTCACTGCCTGATTAGAGCCACTAAGAAAAAGACAAAGAATCTTTTAGTTTCTTGTTTCGGATTGGAAAGAGGCAAATATAAGCAGATTCTCATGTTCTACTTAAGGTGTTTTTCAGCATTTCTTACCTTGTTGTGTGAATGAGCTTGTAAAAGAAACAGGCCCTGGTGTGATTTTCCTTAAAGGAATGACAGCCAGACCTCCTGCCCCTTCCTAAAAATACACTCCAGAGGTACAAGTCTTTCAAATTTTGAAATTTTTATAGAAAATTATCAAAGTGATAAGTGCTAAGAGCAAAAACAATTTTGTGTGAGAATATCATCATACAAATTCATTAATAACATGAAAGTAACATATCTAGCAGCAGTCAATTACACTCATTCATGAATAGTCCAACTGGTGAAAAGTCCATATAAATAATTCTAAATTTCTTATAGATGTTATTTTCTTATATAGATGTTATTTTCAGAGCATCGACCCATAGGGGACCAGACTGTTCAAACGATGTATCCATTGGCTCTCCAACTGTAGCAATCTCCATGTGCAATCTATCTGCACTGTTGTTCTACTGAACATATAACTGACACCCTTAGTTCACCGATTGGCCAGTACTTAAGGATTAAATGCAACTCTACTAATATGGAGGATTTTGAATTAGATATGAAATGGTTAGATAGATCATTTTCCTCCCGGGGATATCCCGAGATGATCATTGCGGCTGCAAAAGGGAGGGCAGGCATTGTTTCCCGCAAGGACCTTTTGACACCTAAGAAACATTTATCTGACGACAGAATAAAATGGGCGCTAGATTATACCCATCTTGCCCCTTCCATTGGTAGAATAATTCATAGGCACTTAATGTGACATTTCTGCCTGTGAAGTTCCTCCAGCAATCGGTTACTGAAGAACGAGGAATATTAAAGATCTGTTAGTACGATCAGAATTTGGAGGGGGGGCGCTTTAAGAGCTTCACCATAGGGGCATTTTCCTTGCGGTGGTTGCAATGTATGCCAATTGATGGTTAGGCTAAATGAGATAATTAATCGGTTACAGGACGGACTTTGTATTCCAAAACCTTCTCCACTTGCAGGACATCTAATATAGTATATGTTATCCAGTGTAAATGTCCCCTCATTTATGTAGGCAGTACCACCTGGCCCTTGAAGGTAAGGATACAGGAGCATATCTCATGTATCAGAAATAAGGCAGCTGAAGCACCGTTGGTGGCCCACTGGCTACAACATCAGCATGCATTGAGTGAACTAAGGTGTCAGTTATATGTTCAGTAGAACAACAGAAACAACAGTGCAGATAGATTGCACATGGAGATTGCTACAGCTGGAGAGCCAATGGATACATCATTTGAACAGTCTGGTCTCCTATGGGTTGAACAATGAAATTGATTACTCTAGCTTCTTATGATGACATCTTTGTATTTTTGAATGGCTATTTGTATGCCTTGTGTTCTTGGTTAATTAGCAATACTATAAGGCTGTTTTCACTGTATCCCTAAATATGATGTAATGATTACTGTAACTTTAAATGGCTGGATACTTAATGTATGTCAGGTGAATTAGTCCCACGGCATTGTTCCGTCGGATTTCACCGACTGAGTGATACGTTTGAGAATTGCTGAAGGCCAGTAAGTAATGTTTCTTATAACTCCTATGGAGTTTTTGTGTATTTTCATGAAATAATAGACAAACAGCATTCATTATTAATTAATTTTTATTATAGTCTATAAAACTATGCCTGTGAGGAAGTCTTAGTAAGAAACGGGGATTGAAAATCTGCTGGCTTGAACCCGTAGGCTGTTCTTTGAAGAGAGATTCAGCTCCAGGTTTTTCCCACCTGCTTGATGGTCGATGCTCTGAAAATAACATCTATATAAGAAAATAACATCTATATAAGAAATTAAGAATGATTTATATGGACTTTTCACTAGTTGGACTATTCATGAATGAGTGTAATTGACTGCTGCTAGATATGTTACTTTCATGTTATTTATGAATTTGTATGATGATATTGACTCGCACAAAATTGTTTTTGCACTTAGCACTTAGATAATTTTCTATAAAAATTTCAAAATTTGAAAGACTTGTACCTCTGGAGTGTGTTGGTAGTAGTAGTTGAGCATATTGGAGGTGCCCTGGTTGGTTAGCCCTTCCTAAAAATGGGCAACTTTAACTGTACTTTTAACTGGTTTCTAAATCAACTGATAGCAATCCTGAATAGCAATTTATAATTGTATGGCTTGTTTTGATCATTTTCTGTTGGTTGTTTTTATGATTTTATTGTATTTGTTTTTATTTCTACCTGTCTCAAGCAGAATAAAAAAGAGTCCAGTAGCACCTTTAAGACTAACCAATTTTATTGTAGCATAAGCTTTCGAGAATCACGTTCTCTTCGTCAGATGCATGGAGGGCAGAAGAAAACTGGTCAAATATAGAGGAGGAGAGGGGAAGGGAGGGGAGGGGAGGAGGAGGAGAGGGGGGATGTAAACAACTCCTTTGATATGGAGATGCAGACAGCTCCTTTTGGTGTGGGGATCAGTTCGCTTGTGTAAAGGTTCAAAGGAGTTTGCCGTGTTAGTCTGTAGTAGCAAAATCAAAAAGAGTTCAGCAGCACCCCTAGACTATCCAATTCCACTGCAGCACAAGCCTTTGATAACCACAGTCCTCCCTGCCAGATGCATCTGACAAAGAGAACTGTGGTCCTCGAAAGCCCACGCCAGGTGCCACTGGACCCCCCTGACCGCGCCTCTGTAAAGGAAATCAGTTACCTGTGATAATGAGATAACCATTCATAGTCCCTATTCAGTCCCAGCTTGACAGAGTCCTCCATGCATCTGACGAAGAGAACGTGATTCTTGAAAGCTTATGCTACAATAAAATTGGTTAGTCTTAAAGGTGCTACTGGACTCTTTTTTATTTTGCTACTACAGACTAACACGGCTAACTCCTCTGTCTCAAGCAGAGGCACTCTAAATAAACAAATAGTATTTCAACTTTCCAATTGCTGCACTGCTACATGCATATGCACACAAGGGCATGGAAATACTGTTTAGAAGACAGAGGGGCTCTTCCTGGGGATTAATGATCCTCTGCATGCATGCACACAAAGAGCAGAATGACCTGTGCAAACCACAACATCAGCAATATGCAACAAGAAGTATAAACCCTGGTACAGCAGGAAGCCAGTGTAGGCAACAAACATAGGTAAGCTTCCCTATATGAACCTAAAGAAATGGGAGAACATATGAAAAGACACCGACCTGAGTACCAAACACATTACACTTTTAAAACAGATAACAAACAGTGCAATCCTATGCAGAGTTACACCGGTCTAAGCCCATTGAAGTCAATGGCCTTAGACTGGAGTAACTCTCCATAGGATTGCAATGAAAATGTACCAATTGCAATCCTCAACTTGCCAACTCTTAATTTTTTTTTTAATTTAATGTTTGGGCAGAGCCTGAGGGCAAAGCCTAGAATGGGACCAGGGGTGTCCAAGGCTTGAAGCCCAGTGGTTCCTGGCTGGACAAGAAGAAAAACATAACAGAAAAGTTATCTATTCACCTAAGTGTACACCTTTTTAAAAATGGTCTTGCCTCCTGGCTTGGCCAAACTATTACAAACTCAATACATTTTAAGATGGAATATAATTTGCCATTTTTTACTTAGGCAAAGTATGCTATTGTTTTTGGGGAGGAAGGTAAAAGAGTCCTCATTTATTGGACAAACATCATTCATTTATTCCCTGCCTTTCTCCCTATTGTGCGGCTTACGTCCTTTTCCTCTCCAATTTTACTGTCACAACAACCCTGTGAAGTAGGTTAGGCTGAGAATGTGTGACTGGCCCAAGGTCACCCAGCAAGCTTCAGGGCAGAGTGGGGCTTAAACCCAGGTATCTCAGATCCTAGTCCAACACTCACCCATGCACCACACTGGCCTTCTCTCTTTAAACAAAGTCTAGGATATTGTTCACAGAATAAACCTTCATAAAACAGATTGATGTGTTATTCTATGCATCTTAATTGCTGGATGGACTTCCAAAGTCATTGCATAGAAGTAAAACTTGCATCAAACACTGACGATATCAATTGCTGTAAAATTTTAGAGACTATGAAATTATTTAATGGAATCAAGATGGTGGTGACAATACAAGGGAAGATCATATTACTTCCGGAAGCAGTTCTCAAAATTCAGCAGCCCATTTTTATTGCAGAGTCTTTGTGGGCCTCCAGCTCTTCCCTGTTGCTGGACAGAGTCTTTGCAACATGTGCATGGCAAGTTTGGCTCATGCAGTGGAGGCTTCCATCCTCAAAGCAATACAATGAAAACATAGCTACACTCTGAAAGCAAGTTTAAGTAACTCATCTATATTGTCTGTACATGGCTTACAATGTTAGGTCTCAGAACATATCTGATTCCATAGGACCACAACTCAATAGACCCTGATCCAAATTCTAATCAATTGTACCCCTTAATTGGAAAGGACTTTATGTAGGAGAAAGCAAGTAAGTTCCTAACTTCTAGGTAGAGGCTAGTTGAACCGGGGCAGGAAAGAGCTTTGAAAAATTTTCAGAGCTACTTACAGAAACTGAAAAATACCACACAAAACCTGAACTTCTGGTATTTAACTGAAAACCACCATCAGGGATTATTATCTACGGGTCTTTATCTTTGAAAAATAGAGTAAAAACCAGTTTAATTTTATACCAGAAATAATAATGATAGCTGCATTATGACTGTACCTCACTTGAAATTCAACCAGTTCCCAGGACTGATCTCCTGGTTCCCTGCAACCTGGCTGGTGCTCTGTAGTGATATGGAAGCAAGGTGTTTGTTGGATGTGGCAAGGCAACTCTATGAGCTCTTTCTCTTTAAAAGAGGGAGAGGCCAATTGTGTTTCCTTGCCATGAGATGGAGAGTCCCTGCCCCCATTGCTAGAAAACTGAGAGGGCTCCGTTTTTGTGTTAGCCAGAGAGACATGAGAGAGGCTCCCCCTCTGTCCTTACAAAAAGCTTGCAGATCTCCAGGAGTACTCCCCCCACCCCACCCCCCACAGTGATTTCCCCAGACCCTAATTTGAGAAACACTGACTTACGGAAAACTCTCAAAGCTGCCCAAGATGAATTGTTCAGATACTTTGCCAGACATCACTGGATCCCCCTTCTTTCAGGTCTCCATAAAAGGAGAAGCAGAAAGACAGTGCTTCATTTCATACATCTTCCCTGTGCCTTGACACAACAGAGATGGAAACTAGAAACCAGGCCAGTAGCTGGACTCCTTGCAACCTGAAACTATATAACTTTGTTGAAAACAATAATGGGCCACAGTCCAGCTATAATTAGTTGGTACTAAATTCTGTCACTTCTTATAGGAACAATATTATCACAATGCATTCTGTGTTACTAGTATTGGAACTTATTTCATTCCTCAATGAATAATTGTAAGTTCTTAACCAGGTCTGGGACATTTCTTCAAATATTCAGTGAGGCTTTATTGCAGCTGATTCATAGAAATTCTAGGCCATAACAGAAGCCATAGCAAAAGCAAGAGTCATTTTAAGATGCTTACTAAAGTTCAGGATGAGAATGAACGGTGTATATTTTTAGCCAACAGGGTAGCCGAGTGGTATTAAAATTCAGTCTGTGTTACAGACACTTGGGCTGAATCAGTATTCCAGCATGTGTCTCTCTATACTAGCATTTTCCATTGAGTGTCTGAAAAGCAAGAGTTACCATGGAGACCCAGCTCCACAGCAACAGAATTTCCTGTCAGAAAAGGGCTACACAGGTAGAAAGATGGCCCAACAGAAACCCAAATAGCTTAAGGCATGTTAGATGGTTCATCTCCACAAAGCAAACATCTTTAATAACCCCCATCCGGGAGATACAAGCTAAGTTAGAATTAGGATACTTGGCCTGAAGATCCCATGAGGAAATCGGATTTGAAAATAATAAACTGAATGTGTATATTTCCTTAAGACCTTGTTTCTATTTTGTTCATTCCTCCCTTATGCCATCTCTTACTAGTTCCAAAAGTTCAAAGACCCTGGTGAGAGGGTATCCAAGGCCTTTTTGGTACAAATGTGAGGTCTACATTAAGGAAAAATATTCAGAAGAAATTAGAAAAGACATAGTCAGAATTAGAATAAAGACACATTAAAACAATAGAGACAACGCTGAAAGAGACCACTAGGGTAATTTAATCCATTTTCACCCTGAGGCTGAACATACAATATCAAAATCCATGACTTTAATCAGCATTACCGGAAGTGTTCTTTCCTTTCTTCCACTGTCTGATTTTTCAGCTCATCTAGTTAGTTAGTTTTGTTTGCTTTTCTAACTGAAAGTAATCAATTAAAATAAGACTCAAATAACATGGGATGGTGACAGGCCAGTGTTTTTCAGCTCCGGATTACTGCCCCAACTGCATATTCAGGGATGGGATTTAGATAGGGGACTGCTGAGCCTCCTTTACTTGCTAGTAGTTACTACTTTACTTCTGCAACCCTTCCCCCCACCAGCCCCCCCCCCCCCCGCTTCCCCACTGGGCTCACTCCCAGTGTTTAAGCCTGGCTAAAGGAAAAATACCCCAGAGGATAGGCTGCAGAGGAAGCATCATCCCCATTCTGTATGCTCCTTTTGATTTTTAAATTGTACCCCACTCTCTGCCTCATACACTACTGAGTAGAAGAAGAACATGCCATCAAGTTACACCTTCTCCTTCTGCTCCATAATGCAGAGGGTGGGGTGCAATTTAAAGTCCAAAAGGAGCACACAGAATGGGGGTGATGCTTCATCTGCACCTGAATTTAATAGATAGGTCTCCGTCTCCTGCTGTCACATATTTGCCTGCAAAACCAGCACATGTGGTTTCTTTTTTGACAAAGGAGAAGAAAATGCCAGTGCTGATTTCCCTCCTCCTCCCCCCGCCTCCCCTGGCCTGTTACAAATATGTGCATAATCAGGGCTTTTTTTCAGCTGGAACACAGTGGAACAGAGTTCTGGAACCTCTTGAAAATGGTCACATGGCTGATGGCCCCGCCCCCTAATCTCCAGAGAGGGGAGTTTAGATTGCCCTGCATGCTGCTCTAGCGGCACAGAGGAGAATCTAAACTCCCCTCTGTCTAGAGATGGGGGGCGGGGCCACCAGCCATGTGATCATTTTCACCAAGGGTGATTTAAACTTAAAAAATCCCCCCTTATTCCAGCTGACCCAAAGTGACGGTATTGAGTGGTCCTGAGTTCCACCACCTCTTTTTCTCAGAAAAAAAAGTCCTGTGTATAATTATATACTCAAATACCCCATCTACAGTAACAAATGTGCATATTTATTTCTCCTCTGTGCAGTTCTCCTGCACAAATAGCTTCCCTGGAATGAATGGGAACTGCAGAACAACAGCACAATTCCCTTTCATTGTGGTAGAATTGGATAACTTTCCATGGATTGTACCCTTAGTTAGATTTGTATCCTGCCTTTCTTTAGCATGCCTCACTAATCATACTGATTACCAGTTGCTTGGTGCCCTATCCCTAAAGTTCCCATGACTCACTCTTTGGGAAATGCTATCCTAATTGCAAACTTAAACAACCCTTAGCTCTGGCAGTACTTGTCCAGTCTATTAAAAGACTTCAGTAGAAAATTATTGCCCATTACTCACAACTATTTGTTGTACTGGCCAGCAGTTACACACCCGGAAAGCAGTTTTTGCAACTTAAATCCATGTAAGATATAAAAAGGTTTATGTCACAGAGCAGTAGATACAATTATGAAGTGCAGGCAATTATACAGCTGCCTTGTTTGCTCCAAGGCTGATAATTTGATATGAGTAGGGGCTGGGTGACAACAAAGGGAGTCTTATAAGGATCAATATCCTGACCTTCATGGAGGGTATTTACATTTACTTGGGCTTCATTGTGTTAAGCAGGCTCTTACAACACAGTTCCTTGGAGTTTTCGAGGTTACAGGATATACAGGTTGCATCCACATGGCAAGGACTTCCCATTTTCCATTCTTACAGATGCCAATGCAACAATCGAGCATCCACATGGGTGTTTTCTGCACACTTTCCTCTTTCAGCTGCAATTTTTCTATGTATTTTTCTCCCCTGCCATGCCACTGGGGTGCTTTTGGAGAGCTTTAAAAAATGGTAATTGCTATGGGTTTATAGCAGTATAGCAAAGACTAAGCTAAAAATAAATATCCTCAAAAAGCCCTCAAGTGGTACAGCAGGAAAATGTCACCTGTGAGGCACTCTCTAAAGGAAAGTAGATCCAGAGGGGTTAGCCGTGTTAGTCTGTAGTAGCAAAATCAAAAAGAGTCCAGTAGCACCTTTAAGACTAACCAATTTTATTGTAGCATAAGCTTTCGAGAATCAAGTTCTCTTCATCAGATGCCTGATCAAAACTGGGCAGATACAGAAGAGGAGGGGAGAAGAGAGAGAGAGAGGAAAGAACATATATCACAAAGAGACAGAATGCAATTAGCGTGGAGGCAATCAAAACATTCCTTTGCTTGGAAATGTAAACATCTCCTTTTGGTGTGCAGTCAGTTTGCCGTATTAGTTTGTAGCAGTGAAGGTATCCAATTCCTATGTAGTATAAACCTTCGATAACCACAGCTCTCCCTGCCAGCTGCATCTGACAAAGAGAACTGTGGTCCCCGAAAGCCCACACCAGGCATCACTGGGCTCCCCCAGATCACGCCTCTGTAAAGAGAATCTGTTACCTGTGATAATGTGATAACCATTCATAGTCTCTATTCAGTCCCAGCTTGACAGAGTCAAATTTGCATATGAATTCCAATTCAGCAGCCTCCCGTTGGATTTTGTTTTTGAAAGGTTTCTGTTGAACCACAGCGACCTTTAAGTCTTTGGTGGAATGTCCTGGTAGATTGAAGTGTTCTCCCACTGGTTTTTGGACGTTTCCATTTCTAATGTCAGATTTGTGTCCATTTATTCTTTTGCGTAGAGGTTGGCTGGTTTGTCCAATGTACAGAGCAGAAGGACATTGTTGGCACATAAGGGCATATATCAGATTGGAGGATGAGCAGCTGTAAGAGCCAGAGACAGTGTAGTTGATGCCATTGGGTCCTGTAATTGTATTCCCTGGGTAGATATAGGGGCAGAGCTGGCATCTGGGTCTGTTGCAGGGCCTGGTACCTGTGCTGGTGACTCTGCTGGCCGATTCATGATTGTAAGTGAGAAGTCGTTTAAGATTGGGGGGCTGTCTGTAGGCAAGGAAAGGTCTTCCACCCAGGACTTCTGAGAGAGAGGCATCATTTTCCAGGATGGGTTGTAGCTCACTGATGATACGTTGGATGGGTTTGAGCTGGGAGCTATAGGTGACAACCAGTGGTGTTCTGTTGTTAGTTCCTTTAGGTTTGTCCTGGAGCAGACTGTTTCTGGGTACTAGTCTGGCCCTGTTGATTTGTTTCTTCACTTCATTTGGTGGGTACTGTAGTCTCAAAAATGCTTGTTGTAAATCTCTTAAGTGTGAGTCTCGGTTGAGAGCATTGGAGCAGATACGGTTGTAACGTAAGGCTTGGCTGTAGACAATAGACCGAGTGGTATGTTTAGGGTGGAAGCTGGAGGCATGTAGATATGAGTATCGGTCTGTAGGTTTCCGGTATAGGGTGGTATTTATTCGTCCATGTAGTTGCACAGTGGTGTCCAGGAAGTGTACCTGTTGTGTAGAGTGGTCCAGGCTTAGGTTGATAGTAGGGTGAAAGTTATTGAAGTCCTGATGAAATCTCTCAAGGGCTTCCTTCCCATGGGTCCAAATGATGAAGATGTCATCCAGGAATCTTAAGTATAGTAGTGGTTCCAGTGGATGGGAGCTGAGGAAGCGTTGCTCTAAGTCCGCCATGAATATGTTAGCATATTGTGGTGCCATGCGTGTGCCCATGGCTGTGCCATTAACCTGTAGATATAAGTTGTCACCAAATTCGAAGTAATTGTGAGTGAGTACGAAGTGACAAAGTTCAGTGGCGAGGTTTGCTGTGGTTTTGTCCGGGATAATATTCCGTATGGCTTGCAATCCATCTGCATGTGGGATATTGGTGTACAAGGCCTCCACATCCATGGTTGCTAGGATGGTGTCATCTGGTAGGTTGTCAATGGACTGTATTTTCCTGAGGAAGTCAGTGGTGTCCCGTAAGTAGCTGCGTGTTCTGGTGGCATAGGGCCTGAGGATAGAGTCCATGTATCCCGAGACTCCTACTGTGATGGTGCATTTTCCTGCAACAATTGGGCGTCCTGGGTTACCCGCTTTGTGGATTTGGGGTAGTAGGTAGAATCTTCCTGGTCGTGGTTCCTGGGGTGTGTCCGTATGGATGCATTCTTGTATGTCCGTGGGGAGTGTTTTTAATATTTTATTGAGTTCCCTTTTGTATTGTTCCGTGGGGTCAGAAGGTAGTATTTTATAGAATGTTGTGTTGGAGAGTTGTCTTTCTGCTTCTTGTATATAATTTTGTTTGTCCATGATGACAACTGCTCCGCCTTTGTCAGCTTCCTTGATTACGATGCCAGAATTATTTTGAAGGCTGTTTATGGCCTCTCTTTCTCCACGGCTGAGGTTCTGCTTTAGGTGTTGTTGTTTGTCAATTATCTCAGCCTGAGCACGTCTACGGAAGCATTCAATGTAAAAGTCCAATGAGGAGTTACGGCCCTCAGGGGGTGTCCATGTGGAATTCTTTTTCCTGGAGTTTTGTAACGATGGTTGTGTATTGCTGGGTTGGGGGGGTGGGGGCTGCTGTGATGGTGTCTGTTCAGTGCTTTGTTCGTCGTTTTGTTCAGCAGAGTCGTTGAAGAATTCTTTCAGTCTTAGGCGTCTAAAATAGGCCTCCAGGTCTCCACAAAGTTGTATGGTTTGTGTGGGTCTGGCTGGGCAAAAGGATAGTCCACGTGAGAGGACTGATTCCTCTGCTGGGCTCAGCTTGTAACTGGAAAGATTGATGATGTTGCTTGGATCCAAAGTGTTTTTGCTCTCTGTTGCAGGCAGGAGTTTTGAGAATTTCTTCTCCTTCTTGTTCTGTAATTCAGTGAATAGATTGCAATAAATAGTTTCTCTGGTTGTGGCAAACATCTCCCAGTTCCCGGTCTGTGCAGAGGGAGTGCACTTCATGGAAGAGTCTAGTTCAGAGATCTCTTGCTTGATCCATTGTTGCTTGCTGTACATCAGTCCAATGAGGTGAATTAAGAGTTTCCTGGATAAGGTGTTGCATAGTTTCTCACTGTAGTCTGTGTAGTAAGTGGTACTGATGTGCATGGGACCTTTGAAAATGCAAACTTTCCCATCCAGATAGCATATTAACATGCTTAGGCTGCATTCTGTCTGACTGTGTAACTAGAGGATGAGTAAGTAACCTCTCAAAAAACTTTGCCAGACTGACCTCAGTATGCTGTCTATCTAGCTGCCTTCACTGTGCCCCAACTTCTTCTCTCCTTCCCTCAGTTCTTTCCCCATCTCCTTAGGAGCAGAGGCAGATGATATTCTAGGAGCAAGAATTCCCAAAAGCCCCCTATCAAAAAAGGGATCAAAACTGTGACATATAATTGCAAAGGGGTCATCTGTGTCTAAGCCACAAGTGTGTGTGTGTGTGTGTGTGTGTGTGTGTGTGTGTGTGTGTGTGTGTGTGCGCGCGCGCCTTCAAGTCACAGTCAACAAGCAGACTTCAATATAAATCCTTCCCACCTTATAACTTATTAGTGCACTCACACTGGAAGAAATTGGGGAATCAGAAAAGCAGCCATAAAACAGGTAATAACATGCATGAGTGGAGGGATCTCCACTTGAAAGAACACCTCTTGCAGACAAATGCATGCAATTGAATGCTCATGCCTTTTATTTAAAAGAAAAATAGCTGTGGTAGAAGGAACTCAAGTGGAGAAGTCGGGGGGGGGGGGAGTTCCTTGCCCTCAGTTTCTCTTTCCCATGTTGCTTTCTTTGGAACCATTTCCTAGATAGGCTTACAAGTATGTTTACTTTAATAAGGATGCTTTTGGGGGAGACTGCTCATATGTGTGATTTGGAGTCAGTAGGGTAAGCAGTAAGGAGCACCCTTTCACTTCTCTAAAGTTGTTTTTCAGTTTACAAAATGCCACTGGGGCTCATATGTATACCCAGCCACTTGCATAAAATGTGTAGTTAGAATAAAAAGAACAGACTTCCTCCACTGAAAAGTCTTCTTTTGAATCCTCTGGAGTTTTCCCTTCAGCAAGTTTGCTCCCCTTCTCCCTTATTCTCTCTCATGTATCCAGATGTACTTTTGAATGTTCTGGCTCTCGTGAGAGTTCACTATAGTTCACAATAATCTGCAGTCTATTTTGTGGACTAGTTTTATGTTTATATATAATATGATTTTTTTTAAAGGAATGATTACACATTATATCATTAACCATGCCATTGTATCCTTGAGTTATGCTGGCTTCAGGAGGCTAGGACTGGTACTGAATTTCCAGTGCCAGAACAACTTTATTGTCTTCACCATCGTAACTCAATGTATTGATGTAACTCAAAGTAGAATGGCAATCCTTCCTTCCCTATCTAACAGAAAAAATGTACTTCTGGATTAGATCGGTGGTCCATCTCATCCTGTCTCATACAGTGGCCAACCAGTGAAGGCCAACAACAGAGCATAGAGGCTGAGGCCTTTCCCGTAACAAAAGCATTACAACTCCCATTTGAAGGAGCTTAGCTGATAGTGGTCATTGGATGTTGCATTCCTGATTATGGATAACTGTAATACAGAAAGTCCTGTGAGTTTTTCCTGACAGTGTACTTTTCATGAATACCCCAACTTTTTACACAATGGAGACCCAAAGCACCCTACATAATTCCATGGCAGAGTGATGATTCAGTGCATTTGTACACTATTCATAGGACATTGTCAGAAATTGTTTCTGTGGGATCATTTTGGTATTCCCACCACTGCAGCATATGATGCCTTCTATGCATGGCTCAGCTGGATGTAGTATTGTGGCTGGTGGGTGGCAGCCGATTTGCTAGTGATGCTGTGGAAGCAGCTGCTTTTGCTATGTTGTCTCTTTCTTCCTTCTGTTATGATTGTGCTTTGGAGTTTGTTATTTGGGGGACAGGAGTCCCAGTTATGCCAGCATAAGCTCTGGCATAATCAGAGTCAATTTAATTATACCAGATTGCCCTGCCTGTTGTGCGAAGCTGTTTTAAGTTGCTTTGATTTGGATGACAGTATAAAAATTGTCCTCATAGCCACTTTACAACAATATCTTTTGTTCATTTCTAGGTAGAGATAAATCTTCAGGGCCTTTAGAGTAGCATGAAATGGAACCAATTATTATTCATCTTATGTTTCATTGTTGTCTCTAATTTTGTTGATTTAAGTTTTTCCAGAGGGTCAAGATGTAAATGTTACCTCATCTTCCAAGCTGGTTTAATTCCCATCATTTTTGTGCCACCTGGAAAATTCCACTTCCCAAATATACATAAATCTATATGTCTGTCAGTAATGTTGTGTTACCTGTACATAAAGGTCAACTTTTCTAACATCCTGTTAAGCACTGCAGGAAAGGTGATAGGGTCTAGAATTTTCCACACTTTAAAACATGGCAAAATTATGTTCACCTTTCTCCATTTTCTCTGTGATATGTCTGTCTTTAATGAATTCTCAATATTTCTGAGATTTTTTTTCCATCAGTTGTTTCAGCATTTGACTCTAAACTGTGATTTAAATCAGTTCAGATGTGACATATTTTGTGCTATTTTGCTCTCATGAACTGCATCTCTTTTCTCTTTTTGCTTTATGTTAATGTTGCTTATCCTGGTTTCAGCTTTTCATTTTTTCTGATGAGGGATGGAACTTGAACTGATTGATTCATTCTTTTAGATAACAATCCACCTTTCCCATTATATAGTTGACCTCTAACATGCTTTAAAATCAGCTTCTGGTTTTCATTGTTCCTTGCCAATCTAATTTGTTCTCTTGCTATTTTCATTTTATACCAAAACAGCAACAACAAAAAACAGCAGTTTCTGTGCTCTGGAAGTACACAGAGGTTAGTATTTCTCCCCAAGATCCATTTGAGGGAAATTGGTCCTGCAGTTTATGCCACACTGATTGGCTAGTATTTGTTTCATCAGGACCCCTATTTCCCCTGTCCCTTCAGATAAAGCTAACAATGTTTTACATAGTGTGTTTTCTTTTCTAAAGGTGTCAAAATGTTTTTAAAAACTCTCCAGGGACTAGTATGTTTGATCTGTGCTTCCCTCTGTAGATTTAAATTTAATACCCCCAGACTGTGAACTAGCTACTCAAAGGACAATGATACCCTCTCAAGAATTCCTCTGTCCTCCATTGGCTATAGTATTGACCAACAATACCAAAAACTTGCAAACTGAGTTTCAGTTTACTAGTTTAGCTCATTCTCTCTCTCCAACCAGTGGATCAGAACAGATGTTACAATGGTGCTTATAACATGAAACTTCATAAATAAACTTTGAACAAAGACTCTGGAGGGTTTAGCATTAAATTCTATTTTTCTGTGGGTACAGGAAGTTAAACCTTTTCATTTTTCTCTAGTTACTTTTATTCAGTTCCTAGTTCTGTAGTTCATACTATTCATCCTAAATTTAGCTCCTTTATTTTGGAACAGTACAGCATACTCACCTTCAATACCTACAATGTAATAAAGTAGAACTCAGACATTAAAGGCCTTCACTTCTAAGCAGATGTGACAAGGCACACATGGTTAGAAATATTTAAGTGACAAAAGAGCTTTGAAATATCTCACATTACAGAAAAAAACATTTCAAAAGCAGGACAGAAGGAACTTCTATAGATGCATTTTGAATCAAACTTGCTGCCAGTGCTGATCATCTCTGTGCTTGCTTCCACAGGAAAGGGGTGTATGTCAAGTGATGTGTGGGCATAAATTTATATAAGGAAAGGAAAATGAATTGAAAAAGCCCACACCATTCTCTAGTGTAAAAAGATTTTCCATCAAGTTTCTTTCCTCTGCCGTTCTGCCCCCCGCCCCTTTCTGTGGATGGCTGTGATATTATCTTACTGGGCATCGACATAAGCCTTTGCTGCTAAAAGTGACAGGAGTTTCACCAACCCTTTGAAGATTAGGGTTTTTTATGCAACAAGAGTTATTCTGCTAAAGCAATAACCCGGATTACTAAATGGCTGGAAGAATGCTAAAATGGCTTTCTCAAGTTGCCAGGTATACTACCTGAATTTTAAACTCTTTCTGGAACTTCTCATATCAGACATGGTTAATCAGCAGCAGCTGAAGCTGTCTTAGCTTGGTGACTTTGTCAGAGCTCACAAGCAACATTAAGATTAATTCATATGTGTTAGGAACTTGAGACTTCAGCCCCCAAGCCTGCTACCACTGAAGTGACCTTGATGATAGTAGTGGACACTGTGAGGCCCTGAGGCCACACAACAGCTGTGGCTGTTTTCTGCTTTAGGTGTGTGTTTTGCTGAGTCACTCCAACAACTCATCCTCCACACACACTCCCCACAAGCGCTTATCTTGTGAGGTTGCAGGACAGCCTCCAAACAGTCCCTAATAAAAGCAGTTTTGGAGGGGAGGTTGGGCACTTTCATCATTGTAGCCTGAAATTGCCCACCTCCCTTTCAAAAACATTTTTTTTACTGGGCACATTCAGCCCGTTTTGCAAGGAGGCTTCTGTGGCTGAACTGAATGTGAAAGAGCTTTGGGGGAGGAACTGGGCAGAGATGGGCAGCTTCTTCAGAGTGCTTTAAGCATTCATATGCCAAAGAATGGGGAAAAGCAACTCCGTTAACCTGCAGCAGAAGAAAACACTAGAGAAACTGCATTCCCAGTAAGCATGCAGAAAAGGCAGTAATAAAAGTATTCATACAATTTACAAAGTAGACATGAGGAAGCCTGAGGAAAAGCCTCCAGAGTTCTGTGGGTGGGCTGTGTCTATAAGGACATGTGGAAACAGCCTAGGTCAGCCAGTCCTGCTGATTAGTAGCATGCAGTTGCTGTTACTTAGGTAAATGGTCGCAGCCCACCTTGTGCTCAAGGATTCTGGGGAATAGGGCTTGTTGCTAAGACTAGAAGTGGCACAGCCAGGGGTGGGGTGGAAGTCCAGATACCTGGAAACTCACTGGAAGGAAAATGGTGGGACTGCAGAGACTGCTTGGCATTATTTAAGACCCAGCCAGGCAGGGCACTCCTATGCCATTTCTCTCAATATAAAGACACAAGAGCTGGAGTGCAGAAAGAGGCAGGGAGAAGAAGAGGTAGATATGAAGTACTGGCTCCTGTGCCAAGAAACATGGAACAGGAGTGCTCATCAGAAGAAGAGAGAAGACTTAGTGCAACATGACCAGTTAACCAAGAATAATTTCTGATACAAATAACACAAAAAACAGCTTGTTAGAGTCAAACTAGACAGGGCACAATAACCCTAATCATGCCTGCATGTTTGTCCCTTGGTGAGTCATCAGTCTTAAACACAACATTTTATCAATGGAGGCAGCTCCCATATTCATCTATAAGTCATAGTATTTATTTATTTTATTTATAGTCTGCCTTTCTTGCTAAGATTCAAAGCAGATGACAGGATATAAAGGAATGCAATCAGACAGCATAAGACAACCAATGAATAATAAAATAAGACCAGGTCCATAGAATTAAAAAACAGTGTGAACCAGGGTTGCCAGTGTCCAGGTGGTAACTAGTGATCTCCAAGACTTAGAACTAGAGATGGGCATGAACCGTGATGAACTTTAGGCCAGTTCGTTTGGATCATTTGGGGGGTTGTCACTAGAGGCGTACCCCCCTTGAGTTTCCCGCTTTGGGTTTACTGAAGCTCAAAGCAGCACTTTTCTTGCCATTTGCAAATGGCAAGAAAGATGTTGCTTTCAAATGAGGCCACTTTTCAGCTGATATGAGGGGGATCCCCCATCAACTGAAAAAAGCTGCTGGCATTTAAAAGCAGCAACACTTTTCTTGCGCTTGTATTGCTGCTTTTGAACGCCGGCAACTTTTTTCAGCTGTGGGGAGGGGGTCCCTCCTCCCTCTCCCCACAGCTGAAAAAAGCGACGGGCATTTAAAAGCAGATTTTTTCAGCTAATGGGAGGGGATCTTCCTCCCCTCAGCTGAAAAAAGCAGCCGGCATTTGAAAGTAGCTTTTTTCAGCTGATGAGAAAGGAATGCCACTCCCGTCAGCTGAAAAAAGCTGCCCGCATATGAAAGCAGCAGCACTTTTCTTGCATGACAAGAAAAGTGTTGCTGCTTTCAAATGCCCTTTGCTTTTTTCAGCAGAGGGGTTTGAAAGCTTTTTTCAGCTGAAAGGAGCTGCTTTCAAATGCCCTCTGCTTTTTTCTCAGCTGATGGTAAATATTAGGATAAAGTGGAAGACAGAAGAATGATGTAAGGGGCTTTAGGTCCCCATTGAGGAGAAAGGTGGGGTATAAATGAATTTAATAAATATAGGTGAAGATGAGGTCATATAAAAGGCAGGTTGGATGGTAGGTGGGAAGGAGAGAAGGAAAAAGGGACAAGGTAGAAGATATGGAAGCTACCAGGAAGAGAGGACATTGTGGGGAGGGAATACAGAGGAAAATGAGATGCTCCCACAATGTCAGATAGGCCTCCAGCATATCTGTCATGCCCTCAGATGTATTGTGGTTGCGAAAGTATGGTGTCTCTGAGTCCATGCAGAGTAGAATCAGTATTCTGTTACTTTGTTGCTAACTGCTTATCTTCCAGGCAAGGTGTTTTGGTTACCAGTTCCTGCTGAAGCCTGGGAACCTGACCTTGGACTTAATACAGATACTGAGCAGAGCTCCTTTCTCCCCCCTCCCCTGTTCCCAGGCAATGCACGCCAAAACCTCCAACAGCCTCTCCTTCCCACTGGCGGGGGTGGTGGTGGTGATGGAGACAGTGTCCTATAATTGAACCTGCTTTATTATCTTTAGGCATTCTGGTCAATTCCATTGTTACAGCTTCTTGAACCGATATTTTTCTTAATAAAATCATCTTTAACTCATACACAAGAGTGATCCAGTGAAGTGACTGGGGAAGTATCTGGCAAGACCTGACACGCAAGTCCTTGTGGGTCCCCCACTTGCTTCTTTCTAATCTCTTCCCTATGCTCTCTTGGCCTGACTCCCACCTACACAATGCAAGCCTGCTTCTCATCTGCACCCCATTGTGAGCACTCAGCAGGGGCTGTTTTCCCGGCTCTGTCGTCTTAAAATTCCAGTGGGCTGAGAAGTGCATAAAATTTAAATTTGTTTTCAGATTTGTATTTTCCTGTTGCTTCAGGACAGCTGCAGTTGTGGGGACCAAGCATTTTGGCTCAAATGTTGTCAGTTGCAGCCTGACAAACAGCTCTTGATTCCTGCTGTTTTTATATTTCACCATCTGATCCTGGGGATGGTGGTGGCATTTAATCTCCATTAGTCTTTAAAATATATGCTAACAAGATCTAGCTGGGTTTTCATGGCAAAAGGTGAAAAAAAAATCAATGTGGGAGATGGTGTTATTTCTCCTTTGAAGGAGTATGTGCACACATAGCAAACAATTTTTTTTTTTAAAAAAAGTAGTCATGTTGAACTGTGATAGCAAGAATGTAAAGATAACTGCAGCACTTAACATGAGCATTCAGTCCATAAGGATCAACTGAACTGTGGAAATATAAAATTGTGCAAAGAGCATCCCTAATATTTTGGATGCATTAATTAAAAACATACTCATTATCCTTTCTGCACTGGTCTCCTGCTACAGCACCGCCGGGCAACTTCTTCCTCTGAATTTGAACTATCTTTTTGTTTTGTGGCAGCAACAGTGGCAGTGAAGCTCCCTCAAGGTGCCACTGGGCGTGTACATATTGTTTTACAGGCCTCTAGTAATACCAGTGTGAAACCATGAAAAGACATTTGGAAAAAGTTTTAAGAGAGAAAGGTGTTATCTACACACATCTAGAAAATGCATAGGACTCTGGAAAGGCTCGTGTGAAGATTTAATCCTTATTCACTTGACCCGGACAAACCATTTCTAACGAGAAGCAAACAACAAAGTATACTCTTGGCTCAAGTGAACTGTCAGCCAAAGCCAGGAGCTGAAACAGGAAGATTTTTGCAAGCAAATAGTAGAAGTGCCTGCAAGACTGGCAAGGCAAGGCATACAAGAGAATCAGAAAATAAAACAGACCACAGACTAATCAGAAAGCAGGAAAAAATGGTGCCAGTCTCTTACTGGATCAGCTCTGTTTCCAAAGTTCTGCTTCTGTTATAGTGCTCAGCATGTTGTTTGTTATGATAGCAGCTTTTCAAACAGTAATGATACAGTGACGTCAGAGCTAGTTATGGATCTCTACTATGGTTCCTTAGCAACAAAGCAAACTAAGTGTATGTGGCATGAGTCTTTGGGATGGAGATATGTATACATTTATGCTGCAAGGAAGCAAGCAAGCAAGAAAAAAAGAGTGGTGCAACTGTGGAACCTGGCAACCATTTTGTGCATCCTAGTCTACTGATTAGCAAACTTACATTTCTCTTGGCTTTCTACTGAGATCCATGCCTGTGGGAAACTTGCTGGTTACATGATAGAGGAAGGCTGAGAATAGTAGTTAGTTTGGGCAAAATGGATGCAGGGACAGCCTTCCCCAAATAGAAAAGCAAGATGACCAGAGAGTTGCCATCATGAATAAGATGGATAAGTATCCTATCTTCTCCGTGCTGTTACCTCACTGGGGTGGTCACTAGAGGTGTGCCCCCCTTGAGTGAGGAACACAATTCTGAAACAACTGCCCACATTTCTGACTGGCGGGCCTATGATGCTGCCTTTTTGGCTGTTCTAGGATATTAAAAGTTGACAACATGTTAGAATGGAAGTGTTTAAGAACTGGCAGTTCCCTTTCTTGTGTTCAGCTTGATTCAGGACCTCTCCTTTGCTGAGCTTTCCTAGTCAGCAAACTCTGGCTCTTATTTGTAAAACGAAACTGGCTCATCTGATTCAAAACCCCTTTTCCTCTAAACCTAGTATATGGGTTGAACGCACGATGCTGCTTTATACTGAGGTCCAAATACACGATACATGTAACATGTGATTGCCATGGGGACTTACAGCAAAATACTACTTGAGTTCCCTGTGAGAACTCAAAGAGCTGCAGTAGCTCCGTTTGGATCATGACTGTGGCGGGGGCAGGGCAGGGAGATCTTCAGCATCTCCATTGCACTGTTTTCCAAACTCTAAATAGCCCAAGGGACATTAATTGCCCTTGGGAGGGAGGAGGTTGCATGTGCAAGTATTCAAGGGCCATTTTACATTGCAAAAACAGTGCAGAAGGAAGGATGAAGCCCCTCCAACAAGCACACCGTGGTCCCAATCTGAACTGGGTCACCTGCAAAATTTCAGAATTCCCATGGGGAACTTGCAGTTGCCATATGACTACTAGCCCCCCTGGCAATTGCCCATAACCAGTTTGGTGTAGTGGTTAAGAGCACGGGACTCTAATCTGGAGAGCCGGGTTTGATTCTCCACTCCTCCATGAAGCCAGCTGGGTGACCTTGGGTGAGTCACAGTTCTCTGGAGTTCTCTCAGCCCCACCCACCTCACAGGGTGATGGTTGTGGGGTAATAATAACACTTTGTAAACCACTCTGAGTGGGCATTAAGTTGTCCTGAAGGGCGGTATATAAATCGAATGTTATTATATAAATCGAATGTTATTATAACATGTTGTTCGGTTCTACAGACCTTTGCTCTGTCAAGGTCAGTATTGTGTGCTGTCACTGGTAGTGGCTCTCCAGGATCCCAAGCAGAGATCTTTCACAATGGCTACTACATCTCCTTTTAAAGGGAGATGCTGGGGCTGAAATTGGGACCTTTTGCATTCATAGCAGATACTCAGCCATTGAGCCCTCCCCTGCCTGTGATTACTCAGTGGCAATGGAAAATCACTCTGCACATGCTCAGATTAATCATTCTCTTCATTTAGGCCTATAGGGCAGAGAAACAGCATATCTGTTAGTGCACAATATGGAAGGGCAACTTCTGAGGTCAAACACTGCTGAAAAAGACTTGGGCTCTAACTGATGGATCTCAAATTAATCACTAAAGCTGGACTCCTCTCATTTCTAGTTAAGAATGTGCAACTGAAACTACTTCTTGTAGAATAGTTTCCATCTTAGGCCGAATCCACACTTCCTTTTTGTTTCCGCACCTTTTTCACAACTGCGGTGCTGTTCAAGCAGATACTCACATGTTTTCCCATTCCGTGTGTTCCCCACCATCACCGCGCCACAATTGCATCTCCTTTCCGTACCACATGATAATGGCGGGAATCTGTTTTTGCTTTCATAGCGCATTTGCACAATAAAGAAAGGTCGGTATACTGTAAAACCTACTTCTTTTCCTACTTCATGCAGGAAAAGAAACAGATGATGGTCCTTTATCTTACCATCAGTTACTTTCCGCTCTCGGCTTTGAATGTAACTTGGTTCCCCCCTATAAATACTCTGGCTTTTCCCTGGCTCTGCCTACATAAGAGTCAGAATATCGGGATAGCACAAAATAAACTTTTTTTTTTTTTTTAAAAGGGAAGTGACGTGCGCCGTCAATGCTGACGACAGAGGAGGGAACCACCCACTATAACGCTTTACTCAGTGGCGTGTGGAGAACTGATTGTGCCACAAAGACACACTGGGAGAGTGAATGTGATGATGCACAGCATGGTAGCAGAATGAACCCAACTGCCATGACTGCTCAAGATAAGCGGATGGTGAGTGTGTGTGGATTTGGCCTTATATTCCAGTATATCCCTATAGTTTTGGTTTATTGCTGACTGGAGAAGATAAAGCTTCCCTGTTCTTGGATGGAACTACACGAGTGTCCCTATGCTAATTGACTAGGTGGTAATTACAGGTGCCACAGCAGGCTTTACCTGCATCTTGCTGCAACGAGCAAGTGGGTCTGCATTTCTTCGGTGGTATGCCACAGTAACTGAACTCAAGTGAACAGAAAGGACGGCACACTGGCTGCCAATCAACTCCACTTCTTGCTGCCAAGGGCTACAATTCAAAGCAGCTGCTTCATGTTGATATGAGAGCAAACAGCCTTCTAGCATCCTCACATATAATCAAAATGGAAGCAAGGGATGTGAAAATGGAGTGTGCAAGATAATTTGACTAAACTGAAGGGCACCTGAATTTGCTTGTGATGAGAGGAGGAAAAACAGACATTTTTGTTGAAATCAGTCACAGGAGCTCAGTTCTTATGTGGGTGGGCAACTCCTTTTCCTCCAACTGAAGAACCAATGCTTTAAAATGGTATTGTACCCAAAAGTTGATAGGATTTCAAAAGATCTTTTTCTTTTGCTATAATTTATAATTGTGATCAGTGTCTATTACCTTCCTCAAAGCAATTGAAAAATCTTTTTTCTTCAGAGGAACAGTTCATAAAATTTTCTCCCATTTTAAAGAAACTTTAGCTTGGTAGCACTCATAGCCCTGTTGTTATACCATTTCTCAGTTTAATACAGGGCTTAAAGAAAGAACTTTGAGATGAGTGCCATAGAGTCAGTATGGCATAGTGATGATGACTGGCAGATTAGGACCTGGGACCCTGGCATACTTAAACTCATGTCATTTGGCAGTTGGCACATGGTGGGCCATTTTTTGCAGGGGTTCATTGTGCAGATCACCTAATTTTTCTCCATACCATTGCAGCCTCCATGCGGAGTGATTTAATGTGGCTTCTCCATAGAAGATGCAATGTGCAAACTGGCCCTTGGCATCCAATGAATAGCATGCAAGTGTTGCTTCAACTATAGATGTCCATGTCATCACCTTGCACAGTTAGTTTTTTCAGCCATTTTTATTTGCCTAACGTATCCATTGCCCTAGAGGCCCCTATGATGTGGTGTGCTTTGTTTATTCCTTTTATCTGCTTGGAACAAACTATGATCTGGCTTACAAGGGAAAATATGTTAGGATATTTCAGTACAGAACTATTGTTCCCTGAGGAAGTATCAACAGTTGCTAGGGGAAGTGGGAACTTCTCTGGGAATTTCTGTAGTGCAAACTTTAAACAAGTCATAATACTGAATTGCCGTCTCTCAGGTGGTTACATGCGCAACCACGGCACATTCAACTCCCCATCCCACACCAGCCAGCTGTTTCTGCCACTATGGCAATTGTGTCTTCCATCCATCTCTATTTAGAGATTGCAATTCCTGTTATAAAGTGGGATTAGAGCTGCTCCGTACATTAAGCAGCAATCCGTTTTACTTTAGGTCCACTGGTGTTCTGCCAGTATTTCCTGCAACACACACACAAAGTATGGGTAACAGATACACCGCCTTATCATCCTTGACATATATCATGGAACTATGATCAATCAGGCCATGGAAGGTGGGAATATGTCAGTGAATGTGCTTCAGACTCCTTGTTTCTGATGTATTAGTTTATGACTGGCAGTCTCTGACCCTGTATTGAGAAAATGTCCTGAATGCAAAAAAAAGAAAATTAAGAAGTAGTTGAAGGCAAAAGGGGAGCTCTGGTAAAAATATTTTTCACCATAGACCAGCAATATAACAGATAGTACTCGGCCCTAAAGAGAAAACAAGGGCAAGAAATTGATGGGTACCCCCAAGAAAATGCCCATTTAAGGCCACAAGACTAAATTGGCACATTTGTTGTATCACTATCAAGCCACAAAGATGTAGTGTGTATCTTTTCTGTAATCTGTCAGGTACTTGAAAATAACTCTCTAGTTCAGAAAAATAAATCAATGCCTTTGCTCAACATTCAATTGGAATTAAAGTATTAGGGCCGTTTCCACACAGCTTACCTTATTCTGCAAAATAGCAAAATCTCGTGTGAAATCTTGCAAGAAGACGCTGTTATCGCGTCTTCTCGCGCAATATCAGTGTCTTCTCACGAGATTTCACGCGAGATTTTGCTATTTTGCAGAATAAGGTAAGCCGTGCAGAAATGGCCTAGGTTAAAACAATTTAATGGTGCAATTCTAAGCAGTTTTACACCCATCTAAGCCCATTTAAGTCAATGGGCTTAGAAGGGTGTAACTCTGTTTAGGATTGCACTGAAATTCTACTATCTACACCAGTTTCTAACTTCAGTTCCCAAACATTGCCATCACAATAAAAACCAGAATGAAAAACATACATAAATCGAAAAGGAACAAATTAATTAATCCTTCCTGTTAAAGTGGTTGGTACAAAGTTATATGAATGCCAGCTCAGAAATTTAGGAAACAAACTCATGTTTCAGCTTTCCAGGTTTCATATTTGACAGCACAATCCTGGAGTGGGGGATGGGGGGGGAGTGCATAAGGAGCCAACCAAGCATCCACTGGGGTTTCTTTGAGATGCACAGGCAGAGCCTCTGGTGGTGCTGCATACAAGCTGCATGCAGGCAGAGAAAGGGGCAGAGCCAAGGGCAGAGCAGAAGTTAGTCAGCTGCTGCAGCCCCCCCCCCCCAGTGGAAAGTTACACTATCAAAAACCATGGAGTAGCTCATTGGCAGTCATGTAACAGAAAAAGCCAAGCACTACCCTACAGGCACGGCCCTGCCCAAAAGGAATGATGGAGCACAGGATGCTTATAGCTGCAACCAATTTCCTCACTCTGCAGCAGCGGCCAACCCCCCTTCACACCCAACCACAGTTCCCCACATCACTACATAAACCCCAGCCAGCCAGGATAGAGTACTTAGCACTACTGGGGGAGCACTTAACTCTAACACCCAAGGTGGAGAGCAAAGTCCTAGCTGTGTGGTTAGCATGTCTCATTTCAGAACTCTGACTGGTACACCACCTCTGGAGGTTCAACTCAAAGGGGCAACCACAGACTGACAGGTGAGTAGGGGTGGGAATCCAGCGGTCCTGGCCTGGGAGTATGCACCTGCTCCCCCCCATTCCCCTTGCACATGCCTGGGTGTTGCTACGTCAGTGCTGGCTACCACAACCAAGGCCAGCAGTGTATGTATATAGGGGTGACCCAAGCCAGGCCCACTGGCACCACTCCCCATGTCAATTCCTCACAGGATTGGTAGGTGTTATTGAGATGACTACAGTATGCATCTTGTGTGTGGGAGGGGTGTCCCCTGGTAAACAGAGCTCTCCCCCATGGAGGTGGAAGGGCAGACCCTGCTGGGGTCCCACAGGCATCTGTTGCATGATTGCGCAGGTGGTGATTCAACAGGGAGACCTAGGAACATGACCAATGCAGCCCCTGCCACTCTGCTCAGTCACTTGATCCAGTACAGCTCTTGGAGAATCCTGCCTTAGACAGTCTTCTCTCTAGCAAGTCTGCCTCATTTAGATGCATGCGGGGCTAGGGACAGCTCAGCCTCTCTCCCCCATGGCCTCAGATGCAGCTCACAAAAACACAGGTGCCATACTGGACAGAGAGACATTGGCAACCCAGTTCATCAGACCTCTTCACAATTTGCAGTTCATTAAAATCTGGGGTGTTCTACAGCATTGTCCCTGTCTGTTAGTGAGCAGATGAGACTCTCTCCACACCCCTCCCTGCCCCACCTCTTCCCCCATCTGTGCCTTCCTCTTAGGGTTGCCCCTTCACACGTTGGAGAGGGTGGCTCTAATTTAGGGGATTGCTGTTGTTGGTCTTTCTGGTGCCACTGGCTGTTTTGTTTAGGTGCAGAACATAGCAGAGATCCAGTGGCACCTAGAAGGCTGGCCCCACATATTGGTCGCCACACCTTTCCTACACACACGCTCTGCTGGCTGCTGTGTCAACTTGCACAGGAAATGGGCTGGAGAGTGGTCTTAACTTCTTCACAATTTCTCATAATTTCATTATTGCTTGTAAAAGCTCTATTTAATGGAACACTGTAATCATATAATCATAGAATCATAGAGTTGGAAGGGGCCATACAGACTATCTAGTCCAACCCCCTGCCCAGTGCAGGATCAGCCTAAAGCATCTCTGACAAGTATTCATCCAGCCTCTTCTTGAAAACTGCCAGTGAGGGGGAGCTCACCACCTCCCTAGGCAGCTGATTCCACTTTTGAACTACTCTGACCATGAAAAAGTTTTTCCTAATATCCAGCCGGTACCTTTGTGCATGTAGTTTTAACCCATTGCTTCGCGTCCTACCCTCTGCTGCCAACTGGAACAGCTCCCTGCCCTCCTCCAAATGACAGCCTTTCAAATATTTAAAGAGAGCAAACATGTCCCCCATCAACCTCCTTTTCTCCAAACTAAACATTCCCAAGGCACTCAGCCTTTCCTCGTAGGGCTCAGTCTCCAGACCCCTGATCATCCTCATCGCTCTCCTCTGCACCCTCTCGATTTTGTCCACATCCTTTTTGAAGTGAGGCCTCCAGAACTGCACACAGTACTCCAGGTGCGGCCTGACCAAGGCAGTATAGAGAGGGGCTATGACCTCCTGCGATTTCGATGCTATGGCACCTTTGATACAACCCAGGATTGAATTAGCCTTTTTTGCCACCGCATCACACTCCTCCTACTCCTCCCAATTTGGTATCATCAGCAAATTTAATGAGCAGCCCTTCCACTCCTTCATCCAGATCATTGATAAAAATATTGAAAAGTACCGGGCCCAAAACCGAGCCCTGTGGCACCCCACTGGACACCTCCCTCCAATCTGATGAAACGCCGTTGACCACCACTCTTTGAGTGCGGTCCTCCAACCAGTTCCCTATCCACCGAACTGTCCTATAGTCCAGTCCACAGTCTTCCAGTTTGCCCATCAGAATGTCATGGGGGACCTTATCAAAAGCTTTACTGAAATCCAGATAAATCACGTCAACAGAGTTCCCCCGATCCAGCAAGCTGGTCACTCGATCAAAGAAGGAAACCAGGTTGGTCTGGCAGGATCTGTTAGGAACAAAACCATGCTGACTTCCCCGGATCACTGAGCGGTCCTTCAGATGCTTACAGATTGATACCTTTAAAATCTGTTCTAATATCTTCCCAGCAACAGAAGTCAGACTGACTGGCCTGTAGTTTCCCGGGTCATCCTTCCTCCCTTTCTTAAAGATTGGGATAACATTCGCTCTTCTCCAATCTTGTGGCACATCCCCAGTCCTCCAGGAGGCCTTGAAGATGATGGACAGGGGTTCTGCAAGTTCTCTGGAAAGTTCTTTCAGCACTCTTGGGTGCACCCCATCCGGCCCAGGGGATTTGTATTCATCCAGTGCAGCCAGATGCCTCTCCACTACCTCTCTGTCAATGTCAATTAGCCACTCAGGTGTCCTGCCACATTTTCTACTATCTCTAGATGTGCCTGAGTTCTTCAGGGAGAAAACAGAGGCAAAAAAGTCATTAAGCCTGTCTGCTTTTTCTCTGTCCTGAGTTTCTCCATCTACTCCCAACAGTGATCCAATTGCCTCTTTTACCTTGTGTTTGCTTCTCACATATCTGTAGAAGTTTTTCTTGTTGTAGCGAGCCCTCCTGGCCAGACCCAGCTCGTACTGAGCTTTGGCCTCTCTGATGGCTGATCTGCAGTACCTAGTAACCCTCATATACTCCTCTTTAGAGGTCTGTCCTTCTCTCCATTTCCTGAACATTTCCTTTTTCTCCTTTAGCTTATTCTGGAGCTCTCTGTGCATCCACATCGGTTTCTTGGAGCCCTTACCATGTTTCCGTCTTGCTGGGATAGTGAAGGCTTGAGCTTGCAAAAGCTCGTGTTTGAGAATGGCCCACCCTTCACTCGCTCCTTTTCCTTCCAGCACACTCCCCCATGGAATGACTCTCATCAAGCCTCTGAGTTCATCGAAGTTGGCCCAACGAAAATCTAACCTACGAGTCTGGCTACTAACTTCCTTGGCTCCCCACAGCAACTGGAATTCAAGAAGGACATGGTCACTTCCCCCTAAGGTCCCCACCACCTTCATCTCATCTACCAATTTTTCCCTGTTGGTTAATATCAAGTCTAGTATGGCCGAACCCCTTGTAGCTTCCTCCACCTTTTGAAAAAGGAAGTTATCGGCCAGGCAGGTCAGGAAATTGCGTGATTCATGACGCTTTGCTGAGCCTGTCTCCCAGCACACATCGGGCAAGTTGATGTCACCCATAATTACAAGGTTCTGATGTCTGGATACTCTGCCAACTTGTTCAAAGAGGGCAGCATCCATTTCTTCTTGCTGGTCGGGTGGTCTGTAGCAGACTCCAACAACAATACCCTTTGTCCTTCCTCCCTTTATTTCTACCCATATACTTTCCACCGGGCTGTCCGCCCCATTCTCCATAACTTCTTGACATACAAGCCCTCTCCTCACATACAACGCCACTCCACCTCCTCTTCTACTCTTCCGGTTTTTCTTGAACAACTCATACCCATCCACTAGCACATTCCAGTCATGGGAATCTTCCCACCAAGTCTCAGTAATTCCTACTATGTCATAGCCCTCTGTTTGCAATAGAAGCTCAAGCTCTTCTTTCTTATTGCCCATACTTTGGGCACTGGTATATAAACACTTGTGGCCTTGTACCTTTGTTTGACCTTTCCTACCCAGGTGGGTCCCCACTGTGTTCACCTCATCATTGAAGTCGCCATGTCGATCGTCCCCTGCCCCTTGCGGCATCAGTTTAAAGCTCTCCTGATGAAGTTCTCCAGGTTCGTTCCAAACATTTTCTTCCCTGCCCTTGAGAGGTGAAGCCCATCATGTCCTAGAAGGCCTTCTCTAAGAAAACCTATCCCATGGTCCCAGAACCCAAAGCGCTCCTGCTGGCACCACAATTTCAGCCAGCGATTCACCTCAAGTATGGTCCGCTCCTCTTCCTGTGACTGGAAGGATAGAAGAGAATACCACCTGAGCCCCCAATGTCTTCAACTGCCTTCCAAGGGCTTCGTAATCCTCTTTAATTCTTGCAACAGTATTTGAAGCCGTGTCGTTCGTTCCCACATGAATCAGCACAAACAGGTACTTATCAGCAGGCTTGATGAGTTTTGGTAGCCGGTCGGTAATATCCTGAATTCTGGCTCCCGGCAAGCAACACATCTCTCGGAATAGGGGATCTGGCCCAGAGACATGGCGTTCCATACCCCTGAGCAAGGAGTCCCCGACGACTACCACCTTCCGTTTTTTTCCACTTCCATGAGGCCCCATGTCTTCTGCACTCCCTCTTCCAGATCTTTGCGGTTCTCTTTCCACTGTCACCTCTGTCTCCATCCCTAGCATTTCAAAGCGATTCTTGAGCTCAAGTGGACCAGAGCATCTTCTTCGTTGACGCCTTTGGGTTTGTACTGTAGATCTGAGAGGAGGCTCAGAAGGGAGATCGGCTCTTTCCCCTCCTCCTTGACTTTCCTCTTCTTGGCTGTGTGGAGCCCCCAGGCTGTTGTCAATAAAATTGTCTCCCTCCTTGATCTCCTGAAGAGTGGTGATCCTTTCCTCCAGGCTCTGAACCTTTTCTTCCAAAACTCTGACCAGCTTACACTTCTGGCAAGTGAACTCTGTCTTCTCCTCTGGGAGGAAAACAAACATGGCACACTCCATGCAGGTGACTGCGAAGGGGGCTTCAGTAGACATGATTGCCTTCCAAATGTACCTAGAGTACTAGCAGAACCAGTATACGAGCAGAGTTTCAGGTCCCCCAGGCAGATCCCCAGGCTTCGGCTCATGCCAAAGGCTCGCGCCTCTGGCAAGGAGGAGCCTTTTGTACCTAGCCCAGCAGGGCCCCAGGACACTAGGGGGCGGGGCTTGTAACCACGAGAAAAAGCAACCAGCTGCAAACAACAGCAATTCACTCAGCCCCCAACAGCCTCACAACAGCAATTCACTCAGCCCCCAACAGCCTCACACAGAACTTAACCTGAACCACTCTCTAGCAAGCTACCCAGAACCACTCGCCCTCAGCTTCTCACACAGTAGCTAGGAAAGGCAAAAGGCAGAAAGACAACAAACCCTTACCTTCTAGCTTCAGCTCTCCACCATGTGGAGAATGCAACTATTTAAGCAATGAATTTATCCACCACCGGTGAATGGTATAAAATTAAGTTTATGTATAAACAAGTAATTAAAAAAATTTAATGCACAATTTATCTATATGTAAACAACAAAAAATACTGATGTGAAATGATAAATAAGGTTTGGTTGGTTCTGGCTAGCTGTATCACTCAATCTTAGACAATTCCCCTTTATGACAGCCCCTGTTCCACAAGGCTTTTGTCTATGCAGTTCTCAAGATCCCAACCATAGCCTTTTTGGTGCTCTTTCTCTCTTTTCCACCAATGGAAAAACAGGCTGGCTCCAACCATTAGTATTGCCACTGAGAATTGTGAGAGGCATGATAAAATCATCACTGGAAAGACTAGGGGCCACAAATGAAATTTCTAGGTGCCATGGTGACCCGGTGCTTGGGATTTATCAAGTCCTGGCTTAAGTGACATCTGCACATGCACAGATGTTGGACGGGGAGAATTCCTTTTTTGGTAATATTAATGTGTATGCATATGTATGTGTTTGTATGTTATAGGTTCAAAAAAACATATATCCTAGTGTTGGGCTCCCCATCCCCACCCTTTATGGATTTTTTGATCCACATGGGAGGGCCACCCATTGAAAATAGATATGGTTTGTTTCCATCTCCTTTTTTGAGATTTGCTTCTTCTCTTTCTTTGTAGTCTGTAGATGTGCTGCCACTTTTCCATTCTCCTGCCAAATTACCTGATCTTGTGGCTCATCTTTTCTCATTAATTTCAAAGTATTAGGGAAAAAACCTGAACTATTATTGCATTAATGGGTATATACATTCTCTCATTATTTATTAAAACTCAGCAGCACCAATAATTTGATTGAAAAGCATAACTGAGCCTGGTACAATTTGAGTGAATTACTCTCGTTAGAAGAGATGTTTCATCAGATCTTACAGCTCAGATTCTGGAATCTATTATTCCTGTTAGCTAAGGTCAAATGATGATAAGATGGAACAGCATGTTAGGAAACACCAAGGGAAAATTCCTATACAGTGTCTGCCCTCTGCTGGTCTATATTAAAAGAATATATGTGCTGTTCTAATGCTGTTTAAGCTACTCTCTTGCTTTTCAGTGGACTAGGAAGGATTAATTATATTAGCTCTGTTTCAGAAGATAATAGAACTCAGGGAACTGATTGCTGATTTATAATGTTGTTAGCTGCACACAGGTGGAAAACAAGGTTTCCTTTGAGCAACAAAGATTCTGGCCATCAAGGTAAAACAGAAAGTCAGCAAGTGATTTGGATGAATCTCTGCAGCCACTTGGTCATTAGATGCCATTTGATTAAAGCTGTTGTGCAAATACCAATCCCTTTAAACACACACAAAGAACCTTGACTTACACTGTTCTGATAGGGAAAGGATTTTCTCTTCCAAGAGAGGTAAAGAAAACACATGCTATCACCACCACTTACCCACCCAGAGAGGTACAGGAGGAAATACCAGGAAATAGCTTACATTGCTTCAACCTCCATTTATTCCTGGAGTTGTTATATGAACAGAAGAACTGATGTAGTTAAACACTTCATTACATATGGAAATACATTATTGCTTTAGGACATATTTTCAGTGGTGCACTATTATCTAACAAGATTTTATAGTTACACACATTTCAGTTTAATACTGAAAACAATTATGGTGGAGATAAGCAGTTGAAGGATTAACAGTTTCTACATTGTATTAAATTAAGACAGTCTAAAGGTGATATAAAATGACAGATTACAGATAGTGAGAATCTGGTCTGAATTCCATTTAAGCTGTGCATGTTCTTCTGCCATGTCATCCTCCAAATCCAGTAAACCAGCTCAAAATAGAAATTAATGGAGGTTCTGTCAATGTGATTTGAAAATAGATTCATGCTAACCATTAATTCGTTTCTATGACACCCAGTCTAACTTTATATTCTTCTTCCTGTCTCCCACACAGCTAGTTAGAACTTAAGCTTCATGAAAGTAACCTATATTGTAATGTGAAATTATTGGCATTGATTTCTACCCTTAGTACATCTCAAAGTAATTCTCAGTGTAAGATTTCAATACAAACTTGTAGCCCAATCCATTATGCTAGAATACTCACTTTTAATCCTAATGGGACCCTACCACCCCAGCTGTAAAATGTATAGACACTTCCCATTAATCCTAATGGGAAATTTGGAACGTGTTAAGGACCAAGATGTTACTACATTTCAGTCTCAATAAGACTTGACTAATCAAAGAACCAGTCACAGACGATTACTTTCATCTTAAATATAGATCAAGATGGGTAGCTGTGTTAGTCTGTATGTAGCAGTAGAAAAGAGCAAGAGTCCAGTGGCACCTGTAAGATTAACAAAATTTGTGAAAAGTGAACTGTGAGTCACGAAAGCTCATATCCTACCACAAATTTTGTTAATTTTAAATATAGAAGGGTTATAGTACAAATTACTGTTGAACCAAGCCATTGAATGCTATACCAGTATTAAGAAAAGTAGGATGCAGAGCGCTAAGTTTAAATATAGGAAATTGGAGTTCAGATTTATGTTCAGCTACGACAGAGGCTACTTTTTGTTTTAAAATACTCCTGGGAAAAGGCAGGGGTAAGATAAAATGACATCTTTATATGAAGAAAATTCAGTTCCTTTCATTGGGTGACCAAGAAGCAGAATTTAGAATCGGACTGTGTAGATAAGAACAGGCTTAATACTTTATAGCTGGAGTTATCCAGGGCAAGGAGACAGTTTAACCCTCATTCCAGGTTTAATACTATATAAATGAGTTAAGTAAAATGCTCTACTGGAGCCGGACATTATAATGGTAGGAAAAACTGTCCCCACAAAAGACACATTCAGAAGGATACAAGCCAATATTGTATCTTTCTCTTCCCTTTCCCACCAGCACAGCTTCTGCGATTGATAGTGGCAGAAAACATTCCTTACATTCTTTTTGGGACTTGAAGGTTTTGGAGTAATGAAGGAGTGCTGGGCTTAAAAAATCAGACCTATTATTTCCCTTGATCTATCAACTGCAATATCTTTAGTGATAGATGGAAAAAAGATAAGTGGAAGAATTTTTCAGCTATAAGTTCCACCATCTTATTCATCCCTGAGGCCATTTGCGGCTAACAAAGCAACAGCTTGACTAGCTTTTCTGACTGGGGAATAACTGTACCAAGGAACTGTGCATGAGGAGTGGTGGATAAAGGACTAGAAATCCCCATTCCTCTCCCACCTACCCCGATCTTAAACAAACAAAGATTGCCATACCTAGGCCCCTTTCCTCAAATTGTCCTCAAATCTGAAGCTTTGTTCCAAGAGGAAATTCAAATTTTATCAAGTAGCAGAACTATTTGTTTCTTTTCTAGTTATGTATCTATACCAGATAATATGACTATGCCTCTGAATGGAATCAGAGGGAAAATCTGGAGTCTGAGCTAGAGGTGGGCATGAACAGCAATACGAACTAAAAAAAACCCCACGAACAGCCCAATCGGCTGTTAGCGAACAAGCCGTTTGTAAGGCGCCATTATAAATGAACAAGTGGTCGTCGCAAGCCTCGTTCGTTGTGTTCGTCCGCTGTTTGTGGAGCCAGACAGTCAGGCACCTTCAATCAATTCCCTTGGCATCGGAGGCAGGGACTGCCTGAACTCTGTCTACACTCCTTCTGTTGCCCTGGAAACCCCAATCAAAGCCCAACTTAGCTTGATAGGCAGGTCTTCCTTCCAAGTGTGAAGCTCCAAATTGGTTACAATTGGTTACATGGGAGCAAAGACCAGGGGGGAGGGAGGGGGAAGGGGGTGTTCTGTAGCTATGGGCACTCCAATCTCATCCCTGCAAACCCTGTTAGGCAGTTCTGACTGCCAACCACAGACCTCCTGCTTTGCTCTATGGGACCTCTGGTTATAAAAGGAAGCGTGCTTCAAGCTCTGGCTTTCAGTTTCAGCAGACAGTGGATTGGGAGAGAGCTGTTGCTAGCATTTTGGGAGAGAGACAGGGAGAGTGTATTGGAGCTTGAATTTTTTTTGTGGGATAGGGATCTATCTCCTCTGGTTCCAGGGCTGCTACCAGCCTCTGAGGCCAAGCTCAGTGGGCACCTTGGCTGAGGGCTCATACTGATTATTATCAGTGCCTGATCTGGTCAGGTTTCTGGGAGTGCTGGGCTAGGGCTCTACCCCCTCCCTCTAGTTCCAGGGCTGCTGCCTGGCTCTGTTGCCAAGCTCAGTGAGCACCTTGGCTGAGGGCTCATTCTGATTACTATCAATGCCTGATCTGGTCAGGTTTCTGGGAGTGCTGGGCTAGGGCTCTACCCCCTCCCTCTGGTTCCAGGGCTCCTGCCAGGCCCTGGGGCCAAGCTTAGTGGGCACCTCAGCTGAGGGCTCACAGTGTTCTCTCCTTCTCATTCCTCCTTAATTCTTATTTTCTGTCACAACGAGGCTTCAGGCCAAGGGTGGTCGTGGGGGGAAGGGCAAAGATTATCCCAGTTGCCACACGGGAAGCAGTACTGGGCAGGGCTCGGGGGCAGCAGAACCTCCTGCTCCCCAAGATTCAGCTGCGGGAGCTGTGGAGGAGGCCAAAGAGCTCTTGCCGCTAGGGGAAAAGGATCTCATTACACTTTTTGAGGAGGAGGAGGAGGGCCAGGGGTCTGTGGAGGAATGGTTGGGGTTCGATGAAACCTCCATCCAGTCCCCATCTCAAACTCTCAGTGCTGTCTCTGTCTGCAGTCCACCCCACACTCCGTCTTCTAGTGCCAGCTCTGTAGCGCAGCCTGTAACCTTTCGTCCTTCTTCCCCTGGAACAGTTATTGGGCCACGTTTCAAGTTTTCCGTATGGAGTCACTTTTGGGCTCTTCTGAATGACCCCGTGTGGTGCAGTGCCATGCCTGTGATGGCCTGGTGTGCAGGGGCAATGATCCGAAGCACCTTTCGTCGACGGTCCTGAGTAGGCACCTGAAGACGCACCACCCGAGCCTGTGGTCTCCGTCCTTGGCCAGCGAAACATCCAGCGGGGCGGGGGAGAAAAGAGGACTACCAGCTCTTCTGACCAGGGATCAGTGGGAGGGTCACTGGAATCCACCCCAAGCAAGAAGCCTTGCCCCAAGGCTGCTGCTGGTGGGAGTGGAATGGTCAGGCAGGCCGCCCTTGTGGAGGTTGTTTCCTTGGGGTCGGGGACAGTGCCGCCTAAAAGTGTGAGGTCGAGGGCTCAGGAGGTGGGCATTCGCAGTGTGGCAGAGACTATTGCCCTACAAGGATTCCCCGTATCCGTTGTGGAGGGCGTGGGCTTCTGCAGGCTGCTTCAGCATTTCGCCCCATGGTTCTCCATGCCATCATGGCACACTGTTGGCAGTCGAGTCCTGCCTGCCCTCTACCAGTCTGCGCAAGACATGGTGCTCAGGGAGCTGTCGGCTGCCAAAGGCCATACTGTACACTTCATGGCAGACCTCTGGAGTGGCTGCCATCATGGCTACCTTGGCATCACCACCCACTGATGGCAACCAGAGGACCTCTGCCGCCCCAGGCCAAGAACCAGCACCCGCAAACAGGTGCCATGCTTGACACCGGGATACAGGGTAGTTCTTCTCCAGGCCCACGGATGGACGATGTTCATACTGGGAAGAACATTGCCACCACAATAAAGACAGCTCTGAGGGAGTGGATGGCCGGGGGTGGGGGGGAAGGATTTGTCTGTGGCTTCATGGTGACGCGGGAAGCTACATGTTGGCAGCCCTGAAAGAGGCATCCCTCCTGGGCCTGGTGTGCATAGCACACAAGCTGCACCTGGTGATGAGGGATGTTCTCGGGCTAGGGAGCAAGCAGAGGGACAGCTGGGATGAGGGAACTTTGTGGACGCACAACCTGCTGGACAGCTGCCAGTGCATCACTTCCCACTTCCCACTTCCCACTTCCCACTTCTCCCGCAGCATCAACTCTTCCCGCGAGCTGCTCCAGAGACAGGGTGAGGGGGGACCCTGAGCACCACCTCTATCAGGACTTGCCCACCCATTGGAACTCCACCTATGAGGAGAGGGAGGAGGTGGGAAGAGAGCCACGCCAGGAGAGACCCACCGAAATGGGACCACTCGATCTCTGGTCCTCGTCTGTGGGCTGTGTGGTTGGCCGCAGCACAGTGGGTGTGTCTCTTGCAGTGGAGGACTCTGCAGTGTGCTCAAGATGTCTGGTCTGCTGCCTGGCTCTGGGGCCAAAGCTACTTACTGATATCACCTGTCCTGCAGCTGCTCAGGTCAGGAAGGTGGGTCATGTCGGCGACAGCCTCCGCTTTGACACAGGAGGGCAGCAGTCTGCGCATTCCTTCATCCGGGGTCCTTAGTTTGGGCTTCACTGTATCCCGTCACCCGGGGTCCTTAGTTTGGGCTGACCATTCTGCCGGCTCCACCGTGTCTGGCTGGAGGGACCCACAACTGCATCAGCCTTTGCTGCAATGCCATCTTCTGTAGGGTGCTGAATAGACTGCCATGTCCGTGACAGCAGGCCAGTGGGTGATGCTAGGGGCAGCCCACAGCTCCCCACATGGGCACCTACCTGTCTGCCCACAATCCCCTTTGCTGGGGGAACTGATGTCTCCCCCACAACGGAGGGGAAGGCCTCATCCTCCACTTAGACAGCCAGCACGTGAGCCTCTGCTTCTACATGTTAGGGGCGGGCCCCACCTCCCACCCTTGGTTCTTTCTTTCCAACTTTCTAATGATGGGATAACCCAGATATTTATGCAATCCACCTATCCCCCCAATATCCCTGTACACAGTATCTGTCTCTCCTGTCAATCCAATACAGGTATTCCATATATCCATGCATCCCTCTATCCTATACACCTATCCTATGCAGCTATGCACCTGTCTATCGAGAAACCTATCTATCCCATGTACCTAACTGTCCTATGCTCCATGTCCAGCGGGTGTGGACAACAGCATTGGCCCCGTTGCCATGAAGTCCCCATCTGGTGGACGTATGTTGGTGTCTCTGACCCACCAGAGTGTGTGTTTGTGTGTCCAAGGCCTCCACATACACGACCATGTCTTGCTGGAGGGTGTTCTTTGCAGACTGTTGCTGGGTCATTTGGTTATGTGGCAGCTGCCGACATCACCCACCTTTTGGCCTTGCAGCGGAAAGTAGCCTCTGGGAGGCCTGGCAGGTGGGCACATGGGGGGGCCACTGGCGAGCAGCCAAACCCCCTGCCCCCTAGAGGGGAGGTGCCTTCCACCACCTCCTTGAGCCTGCCAGGCCTGGCGGCCACCAACAAAACACACTTTATTACCTTGGAGGAAAGTAGCCTCTGGGAGGCCTGGTGGGCGGGCACATGGGGGGTACCGCTGGTGAGCAGCCAAACCCCCTACCCCATAGAGGGGAGGTGGCCCACCACTGCCTCCCCGAGCCCACCAGTCCCGGCAGCCGCTGATGTAACCCACTTGATTACCTTGGTGGAAAGTAGCCTCTGGGAGGTCTGGGGGGCAGGCAAATGGGGGGTGCCACTGGCGAGTGACCACACATTCTGCCCCTTAGAGGGGAGGTGGCCTTGCACCACCTCCCCGAGCCCGCCAAGCCCGGCTGCCAACGACATGACCCACTTGATTACCTTGGCGGAAAGTAGCCTCTGGGAGGCCTGGTGGGTGGGCACATGGGGGGTGCCGCTGGCAAGCGGCCAAACCCCCCACCCCCTAGAGGGGAGGTGGCCTGCCACTGCCTCCCTGAGCCTGCCAGGCCCAGCAGCTGCTGACATCACCCACTTTATTACCTTGGCAGAAAGTAGCCTCTGGGAGGCCTGGTGGGCAGGCAAATGGGGGGTGCCACTGGCGAGCGGGCACACACCCCACCCCTTAGAGGGGAGGTGGCCTGCCACCACCTCCCCAAGCCCGCCAGGTCCGGCGGCTGCCGACATGACCCACTTGATTACCTTGGTGGAAAGTAGCCTCTGGGAGGCCTGGTGGGAGGGCACATGGGGGGTGCCGCCGGCGAGTGGCCAAACTACCCACCACCGAGAACGGGAGGCAGCCCACCTTCAAGTCCACCAGTTGTACACAGGGCCAAAGTCAACTGGTGGCTCCAGTTGTATCAATGGGAGTTTCCTGGGAGCATCGGATTTGGTAATGTATAACTCCAAGATCCGTATTGCAATCTTGACCAAACTTGGGTGATGGCTGGAGGAGAGCCTGATGAACACTCCCTGTGAATATGGGGTCTCTAAGTCCAAAGGGGGCCGTTCTGGCCCCCATGAACAACGAACACTGAACATGTTCATTACTGTTCATCTGTTCCTGTTCGTCAACGGCAACGAACTATGAACAGCATGTTTGTTTTTTCCGCCATTCGTGCCCATGTCTAGTCTGTATACACAGATAAAACAATTATTACTTTTTGTCGTTTTAATGTACTGTCTGAGGTCTGTTTTATCAGTATCATTTTAGACAGCCCATTTTGTCTGATGCTGCTTTTATGCATTGACTGGCTTGACTTTTTTGGTTTAGTTGTGAACTGCCTCAATGAGATTCTGCAAAGAAGTCAGGCGAATTTTGTAAATAAATAAGTGGTTATTAAAATTCCTTTGCCATTTTTAAACATACCAGCAGTGAGCTTTGTTACCGCTGAGCAGATGGGTCTGAAGTTGAAAAAACTGTTAAATCCTTTATATCTAAATAACTGCAGAGCAACTTTGACGTAAATTGTTAGCTTGACATTGGGAGTGATGCTGTGTCTCAAGACTGTCCTGATGAAAATACAAAGGACTCAGTCCATTAGGGAGTTCCCTTATGTAAGCTCCATCTATGGGAGATGTAGCAAAGCATTAATGCTATTATAAATGCTCTTATACACCTTCCACTATTTCAGTGATGTGGGCACAATATTAGAATTCATCAGGAAGTCTGACACTATCTCATTATGCCTTGATAAACACAGTGGGCCCCTATCACTGCACAGGTGTTTAAATTAGAAATTTAGGGAAATTATATTATCATATATTAATATTGCAAATGATCCCATTTGACCTCCCTGTTAGTTTTTTTTCCTTTATCCAATACGCACACACATATACATACATACATATACTTTATGCATCTGATGAAATGATCTCTAGTCCATAAATCTTATATTTTTAAGGCACTGCAAAAGTCCTTTTTGGTTTTTGCTGCAATAAATAATATTATTACCTCTTGGGATTGAATGTATACTGCATGCCCCACCCCCATCCCAACCCCTGTTCATTTTGTATGGAGTTTAAAATTCCAATTGCACTGTAATGCGTGTCTGTGAAGAGTTGATATGCCTGCTGGAAATAACATTGTTGATTCTAAAAATAAACGTACGTGACACCGGCAACTATTCTGTATTGTTTGAGACTGCATCCCAATTCAAACTACAGTCTGTTCACATCCCGAGTCATGGACATAGACTTTCCAATTTCCTGGAGGGGGGGCTAGGCCAGATGGGTTGCTATGCTAGGTCCTTAAAAGAACCAGGGCCTAGTGACATAGGGAGAGGCCTCTACTATCTATGGAGGCAGGGCCATGAGGGATTTAGGGAGGGGCTCCCTACAAAATTAGGGGGGCCTGGGTACCACCCCCTAACAACACCCCTGGGCTGGGTCAAACCTAGGAAAATGTGGGAATTGGCCAGTTGTTATAGTGGTATCTCAGTGACCTCCTACTATATCCTGTTTTTGAAATTCACTTTTTGGATAGTCACTGTAAGATGTACAAATATACACACCTTGTGCGTAGGACAAACTAATGGACAAATTTGACACTAAGAAAGGCAACACAGAAAAGCCTGTAGATGAACATTTTAAAAGTTTTTTTGGACGATCATTTACAGGAGTCTTGTTTGTGCCTTATTCATAAGGATAACTTAGTAATGAAATTTACTAAATTTTGGTATCGTAAATGCCTTCATTTAGTAAATGCATAAAGTCTCTGAGTCTGGGCAAACAAAACAGTAGCTGTGCACTCAATGTACAGAGTTCAGACTAATAGCAATCTTCTTACTTCAAACTAATATCCTGTAAGTGAGTAGAAGCACATTTTGAGACAATTCTGAACAGCACTCATAGCCTTGACCCCAAAGAAAACTCACAGTTGTGGCAGCTAGAATTTTAAGTTACACTGAATGTGTTTGTTCTAACTGATGCTGTTTGAATGAACTCATTAACTATAACATTGAGATCTTTCTTGAGAGATTTGTTTATGTCCATGAATAAGAACCATTTGTTTGAGCCTGTCTCATACTTGACCGTAGAAAGGTCTTTAAAGGCATGAGAATGACCTTTCTGAGGTGCAGGAGGAAACAGGTATGGTAAGGCCCATTCAGATAAGTTCAGCTAATTCTGGCAGTAGCTGATGCAAACATTTTCCTTGTCTGATTATTCTAGCCTGTATACATTAGATGTTATATTTTGATCCTTGGCAAACATGTGCAAATGTCTGCTGGGACGGGTTTGCCTGGGTTGTGCAGGCACGGTGTAATCCCTGGAGCGTCTAACTTATTGTAATAGCATTCAAATTTGTCAAAGTGTTTTATAGTTTTTAATCCAAACAACCACCAGACAAAGTAAACCACAGTGAGATAATACTATTATATGCTTGAAAACAGTTCATGTTAGCTTTTGCTGTCTAGGTGGTGAACAATTATCAATATACATCTACTTGATCAACTCTTTAGAGTATAGACATTTTTTAAAAAATGCTTAACAGGCTTGCTTGGGCCATTAATTTACTTAAAAAAGGAACTGGTTCAGCATCCACTTCAGCAAACATAGGAAATCACAGGCTTGTAGAAGACACAAAATATCCATCTACCAAAAGAATCCCCAAATCCTATAGCATTACATTTGCTGTAGTTTTGAAAGTGCTAATCAACTTTCCCCCCCTCAATTTCTTCTCTAAGCATTAGCTAGTTGGTTGCCCCTTTGATTCTGTACCAGACCATTTTAGATAACCTCAAAATAAAGAGTATGAACATGTACAGAGTGCACATTCCTTGCCAATGTTCTTTCTGAGCTGCACACAAGGCAAGAAGAAATTTTTAAAAGGCCTCTGATCAGCATTGTTCCCCGCCCCCAGTCTTCTTCATGAAGATAGGCTTTCTCATTGCTTCAGAGAAACAGCACCAGGGCTGCCATTTTAGGAATTGTCCTTTTCTTCAATAGATACCACTTCACCATTTCAAAATGGAATGGAAATTGAAAGAGGACCTTAGGAATGGCTGAAGCAGCTCCCCAGGATTGCCAGGCCACGTTTCTGTGGACATCGTCCTTTGTCAGTCCCCTCAACCTCCGGGCAGGTGATAGGGGCCTGGCAATTACCTTGGGAGAGAAGGGATGCACGCGCGTAATGTCACTTCTGAAGTGACGTCATCACACAGCCCTGGGAGCACGTCCAGGCTCTGCAGGGGCTCAAAACGGGCCCAATCCACACTGAAATGGGCCCATTTTTGAGGTGCTGCAGAGCGCAGGAGCACTTCTGCGCTCCACAGCACCTCAAAATGGGCCCATTCTGCCACGGATCGGGCCCGTTTTGAGGCTCGCAGCGCCTCAAAATGGGTCTGTTTCAGTGTGGATCGGGCCTGTTTTTGAGGTGCTGCAGAGCACAGGAGCACTCCTGCATTCTGCAGCGCCTCAAAATAGGCCCGATCTGCGGCAGAACAGGCCTGTTTTTGGGCGCTGCAGAGCGCAGGAGTGCTGTGCTCCGCAGCACCTCAAAACGGGCCTGATTCTTGCCGAAATGGGCCCATTTGGGGGCACTGCGGCACGCAGGAGCTCTCCTGCGCGCTGCAGTGCCCGAAAATGAGCCTGTTTTGCCACAGATTGGGTCCGTTTTCAGGCGCTGCAGAGCACAGGTGCACTTCCATGCTCTGGAGCGGCCCCGATCTGGGCCAAAACGGGCCCGATCTCGGTGGCTGCTGCACACGGGAGGATGCAGCGCTGTGGGGGAACCCGCAGGGAAGGTGTGCGCCCCCTCCGCCGGTTAGGTAAGTGGGGGTGGGGTGGGGGGAGCGGGTGTAGGGGATCCCCTGCCCCCACTGGGGGTCTGGGATCCCTACAGCTCCCCCATGTACATACTACCATGAAAAAGCTAACTGTTCTCAATGTTTTATAGACCCATCCCACACCCAGCAAAAACCACATCAGCAGCGAGCAAGCAAACAAAACTATTTTAACAAGGAAAAATAAGGCCTACCCTTCCCCAGTGTTCCATTTTTTAAATACAATGTAATGAAAACGTAACTGAAAAGTAAAATAAAATACTCACTTTTTCCCTATTAAAAGGAACAGAAACAGGTCCTTAACAAAGTAGCATAGATTGCAGAGAAAACATGCTGGGTGGTTGGAGCATGGTGGCTGGCATGAGTGTGAAAGAGAATGTAGCAAACTTACATTTGCCTTACAGTGGGTTTAGAAAAGAAGTAAGAATTCTTTATTACAGGAACTCCATACTTCAATAGGAAAGTGGATAGATTCCTATCTACTTAAGTCTAAGGATGGGCATGGATGGCAGGCCAAGTCCTGCATATATGGTGCAAGATAGAGAGAATATGTAGAAGCGTGACAAAGGGAGGAAGAAAAGGATGTTATGAAAAGGAAGTCCTGAGTTTAGCAATCTACACATCAAAGGAGAGTTCAGGGCAGTAAACAGTAAACAGATGCCCTAACCTTTCTATCTTTCTCTCTGGTTTGTCCCCCTCTGAAACCTGAGGAAACGGACAGTGTCAAGTCCTTCTCTTCTAACATTCCCCAAATGTAAATTGGAGCCAAGCAAGCATGTAGGGCCCAACAGAGGCCTTGCAATCTGACTTTTGCTACATTGAAAGCGAGTGGAGCCAGTCAAGGATAAGGATTAAGCTACTTTGTGTGGGCCATAGCCACAGATCTAGGGGTGTGCAAGCCAAAAATTTTCGGCTATAGCCGAAAGTAGAAAGCCGAAAGAAGATTCTCTATCGTTAAAGCCGAAAGCCGAAACAAGAATCTCTTTCGGCTTTCAGCTTTCGGGATTCTTTCGGCATTATTTCGGCATTCTTTCGCCTTTTTTCTATGGGAAAATGCCTCCGTCTTCCAGGACGCCTGGAGGAGGCATTTTCCCACCGAATAAGCCCAAAATTGGTGGGGACCTTCCTCTAACCCTTCTCTAACAACCACCCAAGTTTCAGACAGATTGAACTTTGGGGGACCATATTATGGCCCCCCAAAGCAGGTCCCCCCATCCTCCCATAAGAAAGCGAAGGAGCAGCATATTGTTAGCATGCTGCTGCTCATCTTTCTTCATTATTTCCTATGGGGAAAAAATGAAGAGGCAGGCTTCCTTTGCCAGGGGTGGCATTTTGCATGCAAAATGCCCCCTTACCCTCAGGGGCCCTTCTCCCACCCCTCCTCCCACCCCCCACCAAGGCTCAGCCTGCTCCCACTTGGGGGGGGGCATTTCATGGCCTCCCCAAGTAGGTGCTCTAATCTCTACCACTGACAGCTGGGGGAGGCTTGTGTTGCCAGGGGTGGCATTTTGCATGCAAAATGCCCCCCAACCCTCTGGGGCCCTTCTCCCACCCCTCCTCCCACCCCCCACCAAGGCTCAGACTGCTCCCACTTGGGGGGGCATTTCATGGCCTCCCCAAGTAGGTGCTCTGCTCTCATCTCTACCACTGACAGCTGGGGGAGGCTTGTCTTGCCAGGGGTGGCATTTTGCATGCAAAATGCCCCCCAGCCCTCTGGGGCCCTTCTCCCACCCTTCCTCCCACCCCCCACCAAGGCTCAGACTGCTCCCACTTGGGGGGGGCATTTCATGGCCTCCCCAAGTAGGTCCTCTCAGCCCCTAAAGTCCACCCCTTACAGCCCCACACAAACCCAATTCCCCCCCAGCTGCCACACACAGACCCAAATCCCCACATTAGCCCCTCACAGACCCAAATCCACCCCCACCTGCCCCACACCCATAACCCCAGGAACAGGCTGGCAAAGGCCAGCCCTCTCCCTTTGTTCCCTATGCTGGGAACTTCTAAACTCTCTTTCCCTGGGCAATTCTGCACAGCCCAGGGGTGCCACAATGGTGGGCACACTTCTGAGTGCCAGCTGGTCCCTGTGAAAGAGCACCTGAACCACAGACACCCTCCCTCAAATTCCCCCACCACCTACAGAGATGGCTGGCCAGCCAGCCCCATTGTTCCCTATGATGGGAACCAACTGCACAACAAAGAATAAAACAAGAACAACACAAAATAAAGTTTTTAAAAAATTATTTTCTCCCTTCCAAAGTACAAGTAGGCAAAGCATTATGACACATTACACCAGCAGTCCCCCACACAGAAAAATTAAAACAAAACTCACTTAACATCAGAGAATCACAAAACACGATTCCTGTCAAAAACACTTTATTTCTTGAACAGCTTTAGGTTACACAGCAGGGGGGAACACCAAAGGGCATGGCAGCACTATCTTACACAAAAATAACACAACTCACTTAACATCAGAGAATCACAAAAGCACAATTCCTGTCAAAAACACTTTATTTCTTGAACAGCTTTAGGCTACACAGCAGGGGGGGAACACCAAAGGGCATGGAAGCAGTATCTTACACAAAAATAACACAACTCACTTCACATTAAAGAATCACCCCAAAAAATTGCTGTCAAAAGCACTTTATTTCTGTAACTGCTTTAGGTTACACAGTAGGAAGGCACCACAGAGCAGGAAAGCAGTGTACTACACAAAAATAACACAACTCACTTCACATCAGAGAATCACACAAACACAATTGCTGTCAAAAACGGTGAAGTGGGTTGTATTATTTTTTGTAGTACATTGCTATCATGCCCTGTTGTGCCCTCCTACTGTGTAACCTAAAGCTGTTCAAGAAATAAAGTGTTTTTGCCAGGAATTGTGTTTTTGTGATTCTCTGATGTTAAGTGAGTTGTGTTATTTTTGTGTAAGATAGTGCTGCCATGCCCTTTGGTGTTCCCCCCTGCTGTGTAACCTAAAGCTGTTCAAGAAATAAAGTGTTTTTGACAGGAATCATGCTTTGTGATTCTCTGATGTTAAGTGAGTTGTGTTATTTTTCTGTGTGGGGGACTGCTGGTGTAATGTGTCATAATGCTTTGCCTACTTGTACTTTGGAAGGGAGAAAAAAAATTTAAAACTTTATTTTGTGTTGTTCTTGTTTTATTCTTTGTTGTGCAGTTGGTTCCCATCATAGGGAACAATGGGACTGGCTGGCCAGCCATCTCTGTAGGTGGTGGGGGAATTTGAGGGAGGGTGTCTGTGGTTCAGGTGCTCTTTCACAGGGACCAGCTGGCACTCAGAAGTGTGCCCACCATTGTGGCACCCCTGGGCTGTGCAGAATTGCCCAGGGAAAGAGAGTTTAGAAGTTCCCAGCATAGGGAACAAAGGGAGAGGGCTGGCCTTTGCCAGCCTGTTCCTGGGGTTATGGGTGTGGGGCAGGTGGGGGTGGATTTGGGTCTGTGAGGGGCTAATGTGGGGATTTGGGTCTGTGTGTGGCAGCTGGGGGGGAATTGGGTTTGTGTGGGGCTGTAAGGGGTGGACTTTAGGGGCTGAGAGGACCTACTTGGGGAGGCCATGAAATGCCCCCCCCCAAGTGGGAGCAGTCTGAGCCTGGGTGGGGGGTGGGGGGAAGGGTGGGAGAAGGGCCCCTGAGGGCTTGGGGGCATTTTGCATGCAAAATGCCACCCCTGGCAACACAAGCCTCCCCCAGCTGTCAGTGGTAGAGATTAGAGCACCTACTTGGGGAGGCCATGAAATGGCCCCCCCAAGTGGGAGCAGTCTGAGCCTTGGTGGGGGGTGGGAGGAGGGGTGGGAGAAGGGCCCCTGAGGGTGAGGGGGCATTTTGCATGCAAAATGCCACCCCTGGCAAAGGAAGCCTGCTTCTTCATTTTTTCCCCATAGGAAATAATGAAGAAGATGAGTAGCAGCATGCTAACAATATGCTGCTCCTTCGCTTTCTTATGGGAGGATGGGGGGACCTGCTTTGGGGGGCCATAACATGGCCCCCCAAAGTTCAATCTGTCTGAAACTTGGGTGGTTGTTAGAGAAGGGTTAGAGGAAGGTCTCCACCAATTTTGGGCTTATTCGGTGGGAAAATGCCTCCCCCAGACGTCCGGGAAGACGGAGGCATTTTCCCATTGAAAAGCCGAAAGAAAGCCGAAAGAATCCCGAAACGTTTCGGCTTTTTTCTTTCGGCTACCCGAAACGTTTCGGCATTCCCCGAAACGTTTCGGCATTCCCCGAAAGAAGCCGAAACACTTTTGTTTCGGCATTCTTTCGGCATTCTGAATGCCGAAACGCACATCCCTACACAGATCTTTTAGGAAGTGCATAAATTCTTTTTAAATAAAAAATATTTTAATAAATATTAACAGAACATAAAAATAAAATAAAAACGATATCACAATTATTATTACATCAAAAGAAGAGTAAACATATAATAAACAATATTTTAACAGTAAAAATTATATAATAGCAACCATTTTACTGTCTTCTTCTGATAAAATAGTATCATTTAATCTCCATCTTCCCCTTCTGTCTCTTTGTCCCCAACTTACTACTGCCTGTGATTTGCAAAGGTTTTTGGTTGTGTCTTTGTACTCTCTAGATTAATAACTAAGGTTTTTGATATTCAGCACATATCAATTCTTGTATGTTAGGTGTCTGTAAGAAAAGAAAGTATCTAGTATTCAGATTTTTGATCCTCCAAGCATCTTCCAATTGTAACGTTTCCATATTATTAAACATATTTTGTGGGAGTTTGCCTTCTTTGGTTTTTTTCATTTAACTTTTTAAAGATCCGTTACCCTATTCATGTCTCTCCTTGAAAATCTAAAATGGATTGGAAAACATTTCCATAAAATTTTTCTCTTGCATTGTTTGGAGCATGTATTGTTGTGAGTGTGTAAATCTTGCCTGCTGGGAGCCTGATTTTCAAAGTCATGTGTCTTCCTTCAGAGTCTCTTAATTCTTCTATAACATTTATTTGTAAATTGTTTTTATAAACCGCAAGTCCTTTTTATTATAAATTCTTAATAAACACAATGAGTCCAGTAGCACCTTTAAGACTAACCAATTTTATTGTAGCATAAGCTTTCGAGAATCACGTTCCTTTTGTCAGATGCCAGTTTCCTTCTGCCCTCCATGCTTCTGACGAAGAGAACGTGATTCTCGAAAGCTTATGCTACAATAAAATTGGTTAGTCTTAAAGGTGCTACTGGACTCTTTTTGATTTTGCTACTAGAGACTAACACGGCTAACTCCTCTGGATTAATAAACACACAAATACATACTAACAAACAGAAACAAAGCCCCAAAGAATCATGGCAACTTTAATATAAAACAGGAAGGATGGGCAGTCCTGAGCTTCCGCTGCCATTGTAACCGAGTACCTCATGTGAGGCTGTGGCCTCAGCCCCCCCCCCCACCAATCCAGGCGAGGCTCGAGCCCCTCAGCCCACCCCCCACCTCCATAGGGTGTCCCGAGCCATGTTTCAAAGATGGACCCTCCAGGCACTTAGGTCTCTTTATTTGGGGGGGGGGGGGTGTCACCTTTCCAGATTCACCTTCTAACAATGCAGTCCTAAACAGTTACTTCAGTCTATGCTCATCGATTTTGATGAACTCAGACTGGAGTGACTGTGTTTAGGATTGCTCTGTAAATCAAGGAATTGTGCAGAATTAGAGAAGCGCAGCGGTGAGTGGGACGAGAAACGACTTTCTCTGGAGCTGCATGGAACGGGGGCGGTGTGCGCAAAGGCACAACAGGCGGGCTTCTCGTTTGTATCTCTCTGCAGCGCGGGAAGAAGAGAGTTCTGCTTTTGACTCTGAGCCTGACGAACTCTGAAGCGCCTCCAGGCGCTGCGTCCCTCAATCTCTCGCCCCTCCGCGGCAGAAAGACCTCCCTCCTAAAGAAACCACACACTCGGAGAGTGTGCTCGAGCTCAGTCGCGCCCAGCCCGCAAATTGAGGCCCAGCCTCATCCCCCGCGAGAACCGTTCTGCCCAATGAGAGCACGGCTCGTGACCGCCGGTTGAGACGGTTGTGAGCGGCATCACTCTTGTCCAATCAAATCAAAGGTGTTACGCGAGGCGATTTCTAGCGGATACGAAGGACAGGAGGTGGAATCGCAGACACAGGGAGAAAATGGCCAATGAATGCTCGGACTGCTTAAACTATGACTAGGAAAAACGCTGTGATTGATAAGATGACGGTCCAACGAAAACGAAGCCAGGGTTTTATCACTCCTGCAGCAGGCCTAACGGCTTCTTTGCATTTTCTCCCATCAAGTCGTACAGACATGAGAAGAGACCGGCACTTCATCCAGCGAAATAATGAGAGGGATTAAAAAGATTTTCCGCTTCCGGGGCTCTGAGGTACGAGATTTTTACCCCTCCGATGACAGACGCTTTGTGCAATGAGAACCAGCGGCTCCGACGAAGCTGTCCAATGCTCGCCTAGTGGGCGGAGTCTGCTTCTGCGGGAGGTTCCAAGATGGCGGCGGGTGCGTGAGGCGCGATACTGAGCGCGCGATTCCCTCTCGCTGGCGCTTGCCACCATGAAGGGCAAGGAGCGTTCCCCAGCCAAGGCCAAGCGGTCCCGGGGCGGCGAGGACTCCTGTTCTACACGGGGCGAGCGGAGCAGCAAGAAACCGAGTAATGGCGGCGGGAAATCCGCGGGTGGCGGCTCTGGGGAGAGTGGCGGCGGTGGCGGCGGCAGCAGCAGTCGGCGGAGCCTTCACCTGGAGAAGGCCAGCCGGCCCAGCAGCCGCGAGTACGAGTCTGCCACGGCGGGCGGCGGCGGCGGCGGCAGCCGCCACGGCTACAGCAGCAGCAACAGTAGCAGCAAGAACGTGGAGTCCTCGTCCTCGCGTGGCAGCAGCAGCCGCGGCGGGGATTCCCGGGCGCCCCCTTCAGACTCCGGCGGCGGCAGCGAATACAAGACGCTGAAGATCAGCGAGCTGGGCTCCGCGCTGAGCGACGAGGCCATCGAGGACGGGCTTTTCCACGAGTTCAAGCGTTTCGGAGACGTCAGTGTCAAGATAAGCCGCCTTCCGCCCGGAGTCGGCGACGAACGGGTGGCCTTTGTCAACTTCCGCCGCCCGGAAGACGCCCGGGCAGCCAAGCATGCTCGCGGCCGCTTGGTCTTGTATGACCGGCCGTTGAAGATCGAGGCTGTCTATGTGGGGGGCAGCAGCGGAGGAGGAGGTGGGGGAAGTGGCCGCCGCCGCAGCAGTCGCTCCCCGGCCTTTTTAGACAAGGAATCTCCCTATGGAACTGCGGCGGTGGGAGTAGCAGCCGCAGCAGCAGCGGCGATCAGGCACCCTGCTACTGGAGCAACGCAGAGAGCCCTCTCTCCAGCTGGTGGAGGAGCAGGGCTGGGCTACAGAGACTACAGGCTGCAGCAGCTTGCCCTGGGCCACTTGCCACCTCCGCCCCCTCTGCCTAGGGATTTGGAAAGAGAACGGGATTACGGGGGCTTCTATGACCGTGTGAGACCTGCCTATAGCCTGGATCGAGTGGCTGGGGTGGCGGCAGCGGCTGCTGCTGCAGGATTTCGTGGGGTTGGTGGCACAGGAACTGCTAGTGAGGAAGAGATCAGTCCTGAGGATGACCAGAGAGCCAACCGTACGCTGTTCCTGGGCAATCTGGATATAATGGTGAACGAGACTGATCTTCGTCGGGCTTTTGACCGCTTTGGGGTTATCACTGAGGTGGACATTAAGCGGCCTTCCAGAGGTCAGCCTAGCACCTATGGATTTCTCAAATTTGAGAACTTGGATATGGCCCACCGGGCTAAAATAGCCATGTCTGGTAAAGTGCTGCTGCGTAATCCTATCAAAATAGGCTATGGTAAGGCTACACCTACCACGCGACTCTGGGTGGGTGGGTTGGGTCCATGGGTGCCATTAGCTGCTCTTGCCAGGGAGTTTGACCGTTTTGGAACTATTCGCACTATTGATTATCGGAAAGGTGACTCATGGGCCTATATCCAGTATGAGAGCTTGGATGCTGCACAGGCTGCTTGTACCCACATGAGGGGCTTTCCTTTGGGTGGGCCAGATCGCCGTCTGCGAGTGGACTTTGCTGACACTGAACATCGATATCAGCAGCCCTACTTGCAGCCACTTCCACTTCCCCCTGCCCACTATGAATTGGTGGCAGAAACGTCTGCCTTTGGGGCACATCGCGGAGCTCCACCTGATCCACTCCGGGGTGCTCGGGACAGGACCCCTCCACTGCTCTATGGAGACCGTGACAGAGATCTGTATCCTGAGACAGAGTGGGTGCCTCCTCCACCTCCAGTTCGGGACAGAGGTAACAGAGGAACTGTCTATGATGCACTTGAAAGTCTGGAACGACGGCGAGATGGCTGGTCTCTAGAAAGAACCCGTGGGGAGAGGGACCTAGGGAGCAGCAGTAGGGACCCAGCAAGAAAGCGGAGGCTGGTGGAAGATGGAGGACGGCATCTGGACCGTTCACCAGACAGTGAACGATCTTCATCCAGAAAGCGGCACTGTCCTGCTGTGGCCTCTCCACAAGACCGTAGTCCTGAGCCAGGAGTGGGCAGAGACCGTTACAGTAGTGATACAGAACGGCCATCCTCCCGTTTGCTCCTCTTGGATCGTCCTTCCCCGGTCAGAGAGCCACGTAGGGGTAGCTTGGAAAGAAGCCAGAGCGAAAAACGTGAGCGTAAGAGCTCAGCAGAAAGAGAGAGAAAACACCGTGCTCTTGTGTCAGCTACCACTCAAGAATGTAAGAGCCCAGCTAAAAAGGATGAGCATGCTTCAGAAGGGAGCAGCGGGGGGAGCTCTCGCCTGAAACCTCCACCCCAAAAGCAGCAGCAGCAGCAACAGGATGGAACCTCAAAGTCTGGATCCTCCCCTAAACTGTGCCTGGCCTGGCAAGGAATGCTTCTATTAAAAAACAGCAACTTTCCATCTAACATGCACCTGCTTCAAGGGGATTTGAGTGTGGCCAGCAGTCTTCTAGTAGAAGGAGCAACTGGCGGCAAAGTTGCCCAGCTAAAGATCACCCAGCGTCTTCGTTTGGACCAGCCCAAGCTGGATGAGGTTACTCGTCGTATCAAAGTGGCAGGGCCCAATGGATATGCTATTCTCCTGGCTGTGCCTGGTACCACAGACAACCGTGCCTCATCTGGGGCAGGTGAAGCTAACACCACCTCTACCCAGCGGCCACTCAGAAACCTGGTCTCCTATCTTAAACAAAAACAGGCAGCTGGGGTGATAAGCCTTCCTGTTGGGGGCAACAAAGACAAAGAAAACAGCGGGGTCTTGCATGCTTTTCCACCCTGTGATTTTTCTCAGCAGTTCCTGGATTCTACAGCCAAAGCCTTGGCTAAATCAGACGATGACTACTTGGTCATGATCATTGTCCGTGGTGCATCTTAAAACCCTAATGCTTTCTGTCTACCCTGCTCTTCACACAGCCCCCTTGTTCCAGTGTCTGCCAGGTGCTATGCGCTAAGCCTTAGCCAGCTCCCTATAATTTTTAATTAGATCTTTAGCTAACATTATCTCCCTTAATTTTCTATAAACTCTTTAGAAGGCAGACATGGTATCTACATGTTTATATGACTAGGCTACCTTTGACTGTCTTGCATATGTGCAGGTAGAAGGAAGGGAAGGTCTCCTTCAACTAAAATATGAAACCCAGAGAAGTTTGCCTTTTTTTAGCTTTTAACATTTGTCCTTTTTCATTTCATAACTTTTTAAAAAGCAAGTGTAAAAATTCCTTCCCTACACATAAAAATTTAAACAACCAGATGTTAAGCATTCATGACCCATATACAATCACAAGACTAACAGGACAATTAAAAATCCCTTTGTGGAGTCTTTTGACTTGATTTTATAGAAGGCCTGAGAATAAAAATCAAAATAATTCCTCCATCAAGAACTTGAAAAATTAAAATTTGAATTTAGTTGACTCATGGTTGATATCTCCCTTGGCAATTGACACATAAAGCCTTTGTGGTACACTCTTGTCATCTTTCACTGGGTATTAGTTTGAGAATTTTGCCAACCTCACAGAAGTGCATGGCCACAAAGAATGCTTTAAACAAGCGTGTTCTGTTTTTTGAAACCCATGTGAATTTTTTGGATTGTAAACCTGATAAAGAGTTAAGAGCTTTGCTTATAATCCATGATCCTCTTGTTCTTCAATTGCAAGAAGGCGCTTATAAGACAGGTGTGATTACTTGCATTTTTGTTCTTATTGCCCTTTGCTAAGTATGGCAGGTACAGTGAATTCTAAATGTAACTTGGAAATAAGTACAGCTTTCAGAGATGGCTTTTAATTTAGGTAGAAAGTTCTGCCATGCAACCATTTCAACATCATTTTATCCCTTGTTAATAGAAAGAAATACTACCTGTTAGGTATTTTTCAGGTAAAATATAATGGGCATTATGCAAGGTTTTATAGTCATCCGAATAGCACTGTTTTAATCTTCACATTTTTGTAACATCCTTGTATTTCTAGATGTTGAGGAAGCAGTCTACTTTGTTCCGAGAACATAATTTAATTGAAAATGAGCTTTTAAATAGCTCTTCCATAAATACTCCTTGACTAAAAATACCTGATCAGTCATGGCATAGTTTTCCTTATCCCTTTAGTTCAATTTATGTAAAGTTTTCTGAAATATGGTAGTAACCCTTAGATACTGAAGAACATTACCATTAGTTTAGTTAAAATGGTTCTGTCCGGATAGAGAGGATTAATGTTCTTTAAAATGTGGCTTAGTGAAAATGATATGCTGCTCAGTAAAGCGGCATGTACTTTTTGTATAGTCACTTTTTAGAGCAGACAATTTCTAAAACAAAGCAGGTTTTTCATTCTTAAAATTGTGACTCTAGTATCTTAAAGACCCACATTGAGTAATTACAAAATTGAAATAATTACATTGGTCTGTAGTACAGATTGAAAATCATCTTGTAATGCCTGTTAAAGGAATGATGATGTTGGAGTGTGAAGTTAGAGACCTTTGCAATGCAAATAGAGAATTCAGCCGTTTTTCTTGCTATGAACAATAAGAACTGAATAATAATAATTTGAAATGGTAACTAGCTAAGGAGGTGTTTCAAATGTTCCATTTCCAAACAATGTTGGTAGGTCAGGTGTTTGTTGCAGGTTACTGCATAATATTAATGCTACTGTGTTATCTGTGTCACTGTTTATCAGGCACTGATGGCTATTACACCTTACTGTATTTGTTTGGAGAGGGAGCCTAATCTATATGTTGGACTATTGATGGTCACCCACTATTCAAAAATATAAAATGTAAGCACGTTCAATTTCAAAAGCCAATAGTAGTGAGTGTTAACTCTAATATTCAATACTCTAATTTGTTTAAAAGCTTTGCAGAACTTGAGGTGAATTGTGTGAATATGCCTGCTTACTAGCAAATTTTGCTGGAAACCAGGTGTTGGAGAAACTGCACCATGGATTCTTTCTTGTTGAAAATGAAAAATTATGTTCTGCTGCTTATCTTCATGACTTAATGTGTATAAAGGTTAAGTGAAATGGGCAATACAAATGCAGATGCCAGTTTTTCCAAATGCTTATTCACAAGTACTTGATTTAGTTTTTAAAAAGTGGCCCATCTATATTTAGAGGAGATACATTAGAAATGTAGGTGCCCTTTGTAGGTTAAAAGCAGTTTATGATTTAGCACTTAGATGCAGATGCCCTGAAATCCAAATAAGATTTTTTTTTGTGGCTATACTCTTTGTTAAGTGTATGCAAAGCAGTGCAACTGTCCACCAGCCATCCTGGCAAATATTCAGCACTAACAGAAATGGAATCTAATGATACTTCTACACAGAGGAAAACAGAGAATTGTTGTCTCTGTATTTAGCACTATGGGGTTTCAGTAGGGCCAATGCATACTTGAATGCTATGTGTATCTTCAAATCTGTCTTCCTCCATTTGAGTACATAACATTAGAATGGAGGATTGTCTCTTTCTGAACATCATCTTAATTTTTTGTTTATTTTTGTTTTGCTGCTTGGGAGATTATTTGAAAAAATACTATCAATGCTTTTTTACAATTGGAAACGTAAGACAGTTATTTTGGTGGTTAGTGGCTAGGTTCTGCTTGGAAGTTGAATACATAGACATTGGCTGGCAATGCAGCTTGAACTTAAGGCTGCCTCATTACTGTGAGATCCACAGTAATGAACCTTTCTGTTTTGGGAGGTTCAGAGGACAGCACTTGGATGTAGGGGCAGGATTAGTATTTTCAAAATAACTCACTGAGCAGGGAAGAAGAAAACTTTCTTTGACTACATACATAAGCAGATGGAGTGTAGCCACAACTTAGAGCAAAAGATTAAAGAGAATACATCCTACAGAGCACCTGGTACTGGATGGTAAATGGAAAATATAGGGGTTGCCTGTAAAACACATGTAGGACACCTGATGAAATGGCTTAATTTGAAGAATAATTGGATGTAAAGAAATAATTGGCATCTTTTGCAGGTAGAAATAAGGATAGATATTCCAGGTGTGTCAATTGAAGAAAAAAAAATCAGTTATTTTTACCCAAACCACAGTATTTTGGAAAAACTGGCTGAATATTGTTATACTTGTATAAAATTCAGAATAGGGGTGTCTGATACATATCTGAGATTTTTTTTTCTCCAGTAATTGCAGAGACTGCTTCTGTAGAGATTTACAGTAAAGTGAGAAAAAGTGCACAAACAGAACACTAAATTCCATGTTCTAGTTTGAGTTGCTTTTTTGAAAATGAGGAATTGCATGAGTTGTGAAAGAATTCAGGTTTTTTCCTCTACTAGGTTTTTACCTTATCAATCTGTAAGCTATGTTTTAACCCCTGAATTGCTCATAGTGCATCTACACATAGAGTTTAATTAGTTTCAAAAGTCTTATGCCAGTGAGGGGTAATTGGTGCTTTCTGAATCTAGAAAACTGAGTAAAAGCCTTGTAGTTCTTCATCTGTAATATTAGGGAGAGGGCAAATCTGTTATAAACATTTGTACTGAATAACCTCTTCTTCCCTCCTGAAAGCAAGCCTGGTGAACTGCCGAAGACAACAAGGGATTCCAAGCTCTAATGGACCTTTGCGAAGAAAAGCTTTGGCTTGTATGGAATTTACATGGGCCTCATGGAAGAAAGCTTATCTGTTTAGTATTTGTGCATTTTACTAAAATGGCAGCTTTAAAAAAAGTTGTGTATCTGCTATTGTGATGCCAATGCCCGTGTTTTAAGTGGAAAATTGACCTCTTTGCTTTGTGCTGTGTACACAAGATTTCTGCAAAAGTAAAGGAAAAAAAACATTTTTATGGCTCACACAGCTTAAAGTAGCTGTCACTCAAAACATGCGCTCACAGTCGAGCTGATTTTGTTTCATTCTAAATAAATTGTTTCTTTTGAGGAAAGTGGTTTTTCTGCCTGGAAATGAATTGACGACAAACCTTTGACCCCTTTGTTTGCAGCTGTGGGGGTACTTTGCCGCTGCGCCTTCTCCTCCTCGATCTGATAGTTGTTGGTCTCCTACAAGAAGCAGGGAGACCTACGCTTTGATATTGACCATCCTGTTGTATCAGATCTGAAGAATCTCTAGTCTGTTGTTTTGCTGTTTCCCCTGTTTACAGTGAATGGGGATCAATGGCTGCTATCTCCTCATCTATACGAGGAAATGGTGCTGTTGCTGGCATGCAAGAAGCAGGGAAAGCATCTTAAGTCTCAGAACAGTGTACAAATCTGGGACTTGTGATTTTGAAGAGCTGGAGTTCCTGAATTTAAGTTCTTGATTTGTTTTATTCATCTAACTTGTTTGGCCTTAGTTCTGATTTTAGTTTGAAGAAAGTTTGAAATTACTTTGCATCTTGCGCATAAAACGTTTTCACCAAATTGAAAAAAGAAAAAATAACTCCTAAAAATTAAGTGATAGCGCGTTTCCAGACATGCTTGAAGAGCTCCTTCACATCCAGGGGCTTTTCACAAGTTATGCAGTCCTGGGTGTAGTTCTGAATGGATGAAGAGTTCCTGAGAGCTAGAGTGCTGTCATTATAACATGTACCTTTGGTGTTGGTGCTCTTACTTGACCAGTTTTGAAGCAAATGCTCTACACACCTTGGATGTGCATGCAACCTTGATCGTTTCGTAGGTACCACTGCAAACTTGTAGTTTGTAGTACAGATGATGAGAGGAGGAAAAAAGTGGTGACACTTTGAAAAAATGTGCTATAATTCCTGCATTTGGGGCTCTTGAGCTTTGGAAAGCTGTTCCCACGGTGCAGGAGTACAACTCTTTGCTGCAGGAGACTTTGGGGCACAGCTGACAACACTTCACCAGAGGTCAAGAGGAAGTGCACAGTGCTGCACCTGCACCGTGGCTGCAGAAACTGCATTTGTTTGCCAGTCTATCTTAGAATTAACTAGTTGCCATTTGACATGCAGATGGAAGACATCTTGAAATGCAAGCTTGTTCTGGTTGCCTTGAAATGTTTAACGTATTGTGGATAAAGAACACTAGCACTGTCCTGTATCCATGCAGGATGATTGCTAGGCAGCAGGTGCTTATCAACAAAGGATACAACGATTGTGTTCTACAAATTATGTGTTCCCATGGCAATCTGCTTTATAATACTCTTAAACAGGTAAGGGGATTTTAAGAGGTCAAATAAATTGTAATTCTAGGGATCTGGGTTTACTGCTTTAAACCTTTTCTCATAAGCCTCCAAGCCATTAGGTTTCTGGTTAACTCTTACTAACCTATCCCACATGACTTCCAGTCTGAATGAATACTAATATAATACTTGTCACTGTCAATGTCATTTTTCAGCTAGTTTCTGAGTATTTTACTTTAATTCTGCAACTAGCAGGGGGTGTACAACACTGATCCCAATAATAAATGTTAACACTTCTTTTGGGCAACCTAGAGTGCTGCAGTTTAGCTTGATTATAGTAGCTGCTTCATACATGACTTCCTATGTGAATATTACTGTTGTGTAAGAAAAACTACTTCCACGTGAAGAAGGCACAAATGTGTTTTGCTTGGTGTGCACTCAGCAATAAAGACACAAGTGTGTTCATCGCATGACTGCACTTTGCAACATGAAATATCCATAGGAAAATCATTGTGTGTGAATAAGTCAGTGATTCAGAATTTGTCTTTATTGTTTGTATGCAGTGAGGTCTGGCTAGTAATGCAACAGTTATTGATGAAGCAAACTTTAGTATGAAGCTATTATAAAATGTTGAAGCAAACTTTAGTATGAAGCTGTTATAAACAAGCATAATACTAAATTCATTCATTGCAATACTATATTTGACAACTGGAATTTCTCTTCAAGTGTCTTGGTATTGTAATAAAACTGAGTTTTAATAGAGGGATACAGAAGGGTTGGCTAAAAATTTGCTGCAGTTAAATTGGTAATTTGGGCCTGGGAAAACTTTTAGATGGTGTGAATGCGCAAATTGATTTAGTAAATTGATGTTCACTTTTGGAGCTGTAGTCTGATAAATATTCATTATTCCTTTGGTACCTACTTTTCTGAGGATGTTTTAGCTGGATCAAGCAGGTTTACTCTGAATCAAAATTGAACAGTAGATTGTGCATTCTTATTGTTTACCCTGGTAATGTTCACAGCATTGATGTATGCTGCTGGAAGATGCTCTAATGGCTGTTGCATAATAGTAAGTTATTTCTTCACAGGATTTGTCAGCCCCTCTGGATTGGTTAGAGGGACATCTTTATCTAAAAGGTAACTGTATACTTTTCTTAACATACTGAAATAATGCTGCTTACATTGGCTGGGGCTATGGGGTATCACAAAATGGAAAAAAAATAGATTCAAGTGTAAAAGTACCAAACAGGAGTAGATAGTTCTTCAGACAAACCCATGTTTGTTTAGAATTGCGTGTATGGTTGGAGTATTTGAAATTGCTTATACTGAATAGGAATATTCTTTAATAAATTAAGAGCACAGCCCAGCCAAAGTTTCTCTAATTTCAGTGAGAGATAAGCATGTGCTTAGCTTCCCCACTGAAATCAATGGGGCTGAGAAGTAGGAATGCTGTCAATATTGCTCTGAATGTGTTTGACAGTTGAACTTGCTGTGTTTGAAGGTGTCTGTTAGGTGTGAGCTGATCACCCCATCTGTTTGGTTCCTGATGAATAACCATGACTGACTGCTGAACAGGTTTGCATCAAGCATTTGCAAAACTGCATGTGCAAAGATACTGTCAATTCAAGCCAATCATTAGCCTATACTGTTGCTAGGATCTACACCAGTTTGGTGTTGTGGTTAAGAGTGTGGGACTCTAATTTGGAGAACTGGGTTTGATTCCCCACTCCTCCACTTGTAGCCAGCTGGGTGACCTTGGGTCAGTCACAGCTTCTAGGAGCTCTCTCAGCTCCACCCACCTCACAGGGTGATTGTTGTTGTGGGGATAATGATAACATACTTTGTAAACTGCTCTGAGTGGATGTTAAGTCATCCTGAAGGGTGGTATATAAATCGAATGTTGTTGTTAAACACTTGAAGGGTAGGAATTCATTAAAACATTTATGAGAGATTTATATTTTTGATTAATTTAATTGTCTTTTTAAACAGTTGCCTGCTGAGTGGAGCAGTCATGCAGCAAGGGTAGAGGGAGGGAAAATAGAGCTCAGTTGGGCTGTGTCTGAGTGGACATGCTCAAAAAGTGTTTAACCGTAGGCCATTCCACAATATACACAAACAAGGGAAACTTGTTTTTATAACACATTTGTTGTATTGGATGTAGCCTGATCCTATATATGCTTAAGTAGAAGTAAATCCCATCCAATGCTGAAGTGAGTGTGTATAGGACTGCTCCTGCAAATTCTAGTTTTGGTAATCCAAGTTCTGATTTTTAAACCTTCAAACTAAACATATCGTTAATATATAAAACATAATATATCAAACAAGGTAAAATAGTACTCCCCCCCCCCTATTTCCTTAGAATGTTTAGAATAACCGTTTCTTATTTCTATGCCCCAAGTGTCTTTGAAGAAGCACTGGTGAAAGGAACACTTTCAATTTGATCTGCATGATAATTCTCTAGGTGTTCTATTACTGTTTTAAAGCAAGGGCAGATGGAGTACAAAGAAAGGATGTAGATACAAATAAGATTTCTACTGAGTTAGTAAAAGTTAAAGTGAGCCTATCAAAAGTAGCTCTGTGTTTATGAAAATGTAGCTAAGCGAGATTTTTGTTCTAATACTAGGCTGAATAATTTTAACCATGTTTAGAGTTGTAGATTTAGGATTGGATTCCACAGGTGCAAGGATTACAGAATCTTCCCCACCCTTTCCCCAGAACCATTTTCCATCCCAGGGAAGTTTATTCCCAGTGTTGAGGGACTTGTGTGTACTAACAGCCACAACATTTAGGTGGTTGTAGTGTGGCTGTTAGTGTTAGTTGTCAGGGTTGAGGGACTTGCACACAAGTCCCTCAACCCTGAAGACAAACTTTCCTGGGACTTGAAATGGCTCTGGGGTAAGAGGAAGGGCAGGAAAGAGGAAGACCATTGTTGTGGTCCATTAGCGGTGCATGGGAGCCAAACAGTACTCTAGATATATTATTATACCATGCAGATTGATAAGGTAGAAAGTTAAGATTGAAATATAATAAAGAGCAACCAAGAAGAAATTTTGTAATTGTCTGTAGCAGAAGGAAGGCCATGGTCCACTGGGAAACTTCTACTGGGCCTCCTAGTGTGCTCATAGCTCCACTTCTTGCATAGGAAGCTGCACTGTGTGAGTCTTAGTCAGGATTTGGTGAAGCACTGAAGTTTGGATCCTGTACTTGAGTTCCACTAGCAGAGCATTAGCCCCCCATTGTGAAGCGTGCCCTTCCAGTACTAGGTGTTTTCTGCTCATGCCGACTGCTGCATGAGCAGGAAGTGCCTAATACCAGGGGAAATTGTCCTGCATTGGAGGACCATTCTGCACAAGCAGGACAGTATAGGATACAAACCCAAAGTGCATATTCAAGATCACAGGCTAGTTACTAGTTAAGCGTTCCTGAGTACATGTAAGATGTGTTTGCAGATCACAAGGATTCTAGTGTTTGGCTTTTAGAAGTACACTATCCAAAATACCTGAGCTAGAACCTGTGTTCTAGTATCTTTGTGGTATCAGAGATAAAAAAATCAGTTATGATTTCATTAGTTGGTGTCATTGTTGCATTGTAGCCACTGAAGATTTATAGTATGGCAGTATGGCAGTCTGAGATTTTATACTAGTACTTGGTGAACATTGGGATCTGAGGATTTGCTTTGATTTGAACTCCCTTTGGAGTTAGATTGGGCACAAGATATAAATCATATCTTTTGTTACCAAAGACATGTCATGCATGAATGAGCAGGTGTAACTGCACATTGTATTGTAAACCCTGTTTGACTTTTAAGTGTTGTGCTATTCGAAGTAAGTCAGAAATCAAATTGCACTGTTGGGAATAATGTGCAAGAGAATTAAGATTGCCTTTTACCTTTAGTCTCAGAGTATCGACAATTAGGGATTGCATCAAGTTACTGCTTATGCCATATTTTGTTGACACAAAAGATAGTGCTGTATATGTATACTGTTGTGGCTGAAAGAAAGCAAATGCAAAGTTGTATGTGTCCTGTGATCTTGCACAGATGGAGAATTTTTGTATTGGCTGCAGAAGGCAATATCTTGAGATTCTCAGCTTTGAATTTTAAAGGAGATTTTAGTCCTTGTGTATATGGATTTGGGTTAAGAATTGTGTAGGAAATGCCTTGTGAAACCTTAATACCGCCAGGTTGGGGAGATTTTTATGCTCTTACCTCATTATGAGTATACAAACTTGCATAATTTAAATGGATGACAAACTAGCTTTTCTTGGCTTTTTTAAAAAAGGCCAAGTACTCATCATAGACCTTAACTGCAGCCAGGTAGAATTTGCCATAACTGGCAGCTGAAGGTGCTGGAAAATTTGAAATAAAAAGTCAAGATTGTGTTTTCTACATTTTCTTCTTAGACCAGCTTTAGCATTTCAAGTAGACCTCTAGTATTCTTGAGAATAGTTTCAGCAAGCTGTTGTCTCTGTGAGTCTGTTGTGAAGACATTGGTATTCAAAGTGGAATGGTTCTATGTTTTGGGTAGTATTTATTTGATTTTTATTCCACATTTCCTCTAAGGAGTTCAGAATATATGATTCTTCATCGTCTGAACAACTTTGTGAAGTAGGTTGAGCTGAGAGATTCTGACCCAAGTAACCTGGTAAAACTTTATAACTGAGAAGAGGTTTGAACTTGTCTTAGTCTGACACTGTAACCACTGCATCAAAAGGGTCAGTTAAGATGTGAAGGTGTTTTGTGTAGTCTATCATGCATATCCGTTTCTGCTTTCCAAACTATATTGGATTTTTGTTTTAAACATTATTTCAACATTTTTCAGAGCAGTGTAATTTTAAAAAATTACAGTAAAACTCAGCTATGTAGCCAATCAGGAAACTGTCATAATGGCATGCATTTTAAATGTTGCAAATATATCCGACTAAGAGTAGTATGAAATTAGCCACGGGCACATCAAAGGCTATAGCAGATAGGATTCTGTCTGTACCTGAGCTGTATTACTCACCAGTCTAATGAGCTTGCAACAAAAAATAGTAGCCTTTCAAATCTCCCTTTTTGGACTAACATTGCTTGTTTCTGGTTGGATGATTTTTCTAAGATTTGTGGAGCAAATTCTCATAGTGCTGTTGTTGGGAGTGGTATGTGCAATCAGCATGGTGGACATATGCCAACACCCAGCAGAGAACACTCCATTGACTGAGACCTTCGGCCCATTTACTTCTACAGATAAATGGGAGATCACTCCAAAGGCCCAAGCAGCATCTTTCCTGTATCCTGATGAGAGGGCAGATGGGGAGGCAGGAGTGCATGGCTGTTTCATGAGAGTTGCAGTGCCTCCTAATGACTTACCTACAGTACTAGGGAGATGGGTATTTGGAATGATCTCTCACTTCTTAAGAGGGATATAAGGGAGGCAGTGAGAAAACCATGTCCTTTGTCTGTTCCCACCAGAAAATGGAAGATCTTGCCCAGAGCCCCCTTGTCTGAATAGCAAAGACTGGGTGAACTAAGCAGTGTCCCATTTCGGAGTTGAAAATTTTAACACAAAGTTGGGAATTTTCTTCCTTCCCAGATACAGCACTTCAGGAAGAAGCCATCCTTGTTCTGTGATCAACATAGTTACACATGGGTTGGGGGGGGGGGTGGCGGGAGGGGAAAAATTCAAAGTTGTGGATGTGGGACAAGCCCATCTCTAACCATTTCATAGATAGCCTAATTTTCCAATGAACTTCAGCCTTGACACTGCCCTGCTAGCCAATAGTATTATCATAAATCTTGCCGATTGTTAAGAGGTTCTGTTTCCAAGTGTCTCTGGTATTATAGGGAGCAGGAGGTTGAAGTTATAGGAACTGTGAGTGTTTGTGATGAAATCAAATGGCTGGAGCAATGAAAGAAAAGTAGTTTGAGGGCATCAAGGCAGATGTAGAACCAGTGTCTGATCGCCTTGCCTTGGGAAGTTTAAGAGTTAAGGTCAGTAGTACCTCTGTTACTGTGGGTTATTGCAGGGCGAATAGTGAACAAAACAGCTGTCTGCAAGATTAAGGATGATAGTGGTGCTGTGTTTCTTTTACAACGCGTATAAATGGTAGCGTCTGCTGTAAGCAACCAGACAGGCACTGTATGGGGAAAATAGAGTAGCAGTATAAAGATGCTTTTGCTATAGAAACGTGCCAAGTGTTTCTAGCATGGAATGTTTTTCAGAGGCACTGAACTAGTGGTTCCTTTGTTACAGTGGCAATCATATTGCGCGTCCCTGACAAATCTTCCAGGGCTATTCTTGACATGTCAAGGAATGTTCTTGGCATTTTCCGTACTTGTTCTTCTGGATGAAATGCTAAGGCAAGCATACCAGGGAAGAGTTCGGGCTTCTTGAGCTCTGGTAACTATGTACCTTATTTTCCTTGCTGACGTTTGACTCAGTACAGATAGCAGGGACAACCAGTTTCTGTGTTTTATACTGACATAAAAATTGAGATTACAGTGATTATTAACTTTTGGAGCATAAATGCCCCCAACCCCACAATCACTTGGGATAGGCTGGTTCTTCCCTAGCTAAAATTCCAGTCATCCAGGGAATAGTCTCGTTGCCCTCGTTGATACATAGAATAAAAGGTTGACCAAAGTCATTAATGCAGTTGTTTGTTGCCGTCCTTGCAGTGCAGTTCAGTTGTACAAGTATATAATTTATGAAGTACATGGATGTTTGGGAAGGGAGACTAGGACATGAATGTTTCTGCTGAAGTCAAATGACTGCTCCAATGAAAGGGCAACAAAGTTACCTTGTCTGCTGCTATTGCATCATAGTTCTAGGTAGTGTGAACTGCTTGCCGCATCTGAGCTTTGTCTGCTCTGGATGGAACCAAGCCATTTTGCACGCAATGTGATATTGTGCAGAAGAAAAAGCCTTTGGTTTCTTTTTGAGGGGTGTTATTCTAAGTCCAAAATTGCAATAGCTTGCAGTATTGAAGGCTTAGACCGCTCCCTGTTATTTGGGTGTACTGGGGTGTCCTTTAGGCCTGCTTACCAGTTGAATTCAGGCCTGCCCTGGCTAATGAAATTTAGTGAGTCCTTTGGCTAGGAATTTGTGTCAGGGAGAACCAAGCAAATAATGATTGGTGGTATGGGTCTTTGAAATGGAAAATATTCTGATGATCTGATTTAGCATGCTTATTTTGACTTGTATTTAGTAAACAAAATGGCTTTATGTGGTGAATTATTTTTATTGCCATATGTCTCAAAAATTAGAGGCAAACAATATAAGAGGGAGTACTTTATATAAGGGAAAACGCCTAGAAGGTATTGCAGACTGTTGACTCAATAGTTTTAGCACATCCAAAGACCTGTTTGGAAGATTTTCCATGGATAAATAAAGCGCCAGAAAAAATTTTCTCTATGCCTCTGGTAATGAAGAGTTCCTCACTAGGCTGGGACTTTTGTTGCGGCATTGTCCAGATTTCCTTCTTGTCCCACTTCTTTTAGTGAACAGGTGGGGCTGGTAGTGGACAAGACCTCACAAAGAAACATTGTGGCTACTCTCTGCTCTGGAACCATTCTGTTTCTCCATCCAACCCAGATTCTTCAGGAGGGTTTTGAATACAGTTGAAAACTAACGCTAAATCCACACAGAGCTTTGTAACTTGCTTAGATCTGAGCATGATCTGGAATTCAGGGGTGAAGGTGAACAGTGAGAGGACCAAATCTGTGGATGAGGCGAGATTCATCAAAGGAAAGAAATAAAAAATGCAGGCAAGATTAATATAGAGGCCAAACTGATCCCTATGAGAACATCCCTCTACATATACAAAAGGATCTACGCTTTCAGTGATTATTCAGGAAAGATTTTAGAGATATGTTGCTGGATCAACATTTCTGGGGTAAAATAGCATTTCCATGTGTATGAGAGTGTTCATCCTTCCCACTCCCCATGTTGCATCTCATATTTCCAAGGATCCACTGGCCCTTACGACTGGCTTTTTGTGGGACAGCAGTGGGAAGAGGGAAGAAGTTGAGATCTGCTTGTAATTCTTGGGAGTCTCAGTGAAAACATTGGCTCTGTGCTGCTGAAGTGGAAAAGAAAATCCAGATATTAGTAAAAGGGATTGAAAATAAAGCAGTATTATAATGCCATTATATAAATCTATAGTGCAGATGTATTTAGGAATCCTCTGTACAGTTCTGGTCATCTCAAAATGATTCAAAAAATTTATCTAATATACTGTTCTAAAATTATGTAAGCTAATAGCCATCTGATGTAGCGGCAAAATGTCCATAGGTTAACTAAGCACTGTATAAAGAAATTCTGCCTTATATCTGTCCTAAATCTACTGCCAACTCATTTTAGTGAGTAACCCTAAATTCTTCTATTGAGAGAAATTCTATTGATGGAAGGAAGCATTTTCACACTACCCACTTGATTTATATCCTGAGGAGTTAGCCGTGTTAGTCTGTAGTAGCAAAATCAAAAAGAGTCCAGTAGCACCTTTAAGACTAACCAATTTTATTATAGCATAAGCTTTCGAGAATCAAGTTCTCTTCATCAGATGCATCTGACAAAGAGAACTGTGATTCTCGAAAGCTTATGCTATAATAAAATTGGTTAGTCTTAAAGGTGCTACTGGACTCTTTTTGATTTCACTTGATTTATGTTATTCATAATGTAATGACTCTACCGTAGTCCAACTCTCTCTTCCTTCCCCTCCCCTGTTCTGAACTATACAAGCCCAAATCCTGTAGATTTCTTTTGTAGGAAGGAAACATTACTGCATTAGTCACTTGTATATTTCTGTATTTTTTTATTCTGCAATATCCTTGAGGTAAGGTGATCAGAAATATACATATTATTCTAGATATGGCTGAGCTTTAGATAGTAGCATGTCTAAGCCATGCAATGTTATCATTTAATCTTTTTCCTAATAATTCTGAACTCTGATCTTTTAAATGCTGTGATGCACAGAGCTGTGATCTTCAGTGACATTTCACTGGTGACCCCAAGTTGTTTCCTGGATACTTGTAGCCAGTTTACATCCCCATCAACATATGTAGGATTTCTGGTTTGTGTTTGTGTTACTTCTGTTGAATATATCTTCTGTTTTATTGCCAGTTCATTCTGTTTAGAAATTTCCTTGTGCAGCATTCCCTGAATGATGTAATGTCATCTGAAGACTTGTCCAGTTTTCAAACTCCAAGCTGATTACATATGAAGTACCACTAGTCCTAATACACATCTGATACTCCATGTTTGTTTAGGCCATTTTCCATAATTATTTATTCTCCAATTGGTGGTTCTCTTGTCCTGTCATCGATCATGTAACCTAAATTGCTAAAATCTACCATCAAATCTAACTAGAGGATTGGCAGGTAACTTTGTAACCCCAGTTTACAAATAAGGGCACCCTTATTTGTAATTTACAAACTAGTTATTCTAACTTTTGTTCTTTTGAATTCCCTGTGCTCTTCTGCCAGTAGCCTTAGAAATGATTAGTGATGCTAGTACCATCCTTCACAATGATTAGAGCCAACTAGAGCTGCTTCTTAATTAGGATTGGAAGCAGTAGTGCATAATTCTGACATCAATCATGATTAACAGCACAGACATAACCATTAAAAATGGCCAAGGCTATGAAAAATGTTGAAGATTAAGATATCAGGGTATTATGGGTTGAAGCCAAACTAAACGTCCTGCTAACAGACCCCCAATTTGTCTCATGATTTCCTAAAGGTCCCCTATGCCCCTGGAGCAGCATTTCAGGGAGATCAATGGGAGGGGGGAAGCAGGAATGTTCTGTTCCACTAACAGAAGTGCTTTGCATTAGCGGAAAAGTAGATCCAACCTGAAGTCTGAGCCAGCCCTCAGAGGCAGAATTACACAGGATAAGAGAAGCTGGATTTTTTTTGCAGAGGAGATCATATTTGATTTGATTGAAATTACAAACTATAACTTTGTGAAGAGAGCCTCTTTGTGACACAGATACAAGACCTTGCCCATTATTTATGGATGTGCCTTTTATATTCCAGTATTAAGGGGAATAAATTGTTTAAGCCCTTGAAATATTGAACGGTAAAGGAAAAAGAACCAATATTGACAAATCATTCTCTAGTATACTTGCTAAGGAAGTTTGCTGTTTGAGCACAGAAAGATGGGGATAATGTGTTTATAGTTGCTGTTTGAAGTGATATCAATGTGTAAGTAAACACGGTGGCTATCTGCGGTATCCAACCCACTTGCTTTACATGAGAATCCACATACATTTCTGTCCCTTGATTTTGTTCTATATAAGAGTTCTTTCCCAAATGGACAGTATGTACTTAATGCTAGGCATATCAGAGGTATGATATCAGGTCCCTGATGTAGACCCAAGCAAAGGGAAGAGGTAGGATTCACTCTTTCTGTGGGCCAGATTTGCATATCTGTCTTCTAATGAGCACTGCCACTGATAGAAAAGTTCTGAATCTTTTTATAAAGATGAGAGACTGCACTTATTGTTGCAAATGCATGAGGGCATTGCTCAAAAAGTCCCTAAGTATATTACCTGTATCAGCTCAGGGTGGCACATGTGGTTCTTCCATCTTCCATTTTACCCTTGCAACAGCCCTGTGATAAGATGAGAATGTAATTGGCCCAAGGTCACTCAGTGAGGTTCAGGGAAGAGTAGAATTTCCTAAAGAAATTCTTCCTAAAGAACCTCATTGACCTTTATATATTAATTTGCTTCCATTTTAGGTAGCCACATAGATCTGCACAATGATTCATTTTTGCAAAGAGTATGCTTCTGCATGTTTAATAATTCCACCAAAATGGGCTTAAGCAAACATGACTTTATGTTGCAAATTTGGTACAAGAAAAATGAGTGACATAACTAGGAGTCTGTGTGGGCTACACTTTATTAGTAGCAAGTCATTGCAAAAGGCTGTTGATCTGAATTTATTCCACTGAAGATAAGAACACTCTGCATGGACAATACTCAGCCCTGAAAATAGGTAATGATATCACAAATAATTCCACTGCACCGTGCCAGAACCTGTTCATATATGTACAAGCAAGCGAGACATGCTTTATTCAGGTGTCTTGAACAAGCCCTAATTTCTTCTTTATATGTATAAGCTTTGGTTTGTGTGCTCCCCCTCCCTCCTTCCCCTGCACATTAAATACTTTCTGGTTTGATAAGTCTTCCATATAACTACATCTTTTATGATATCCAGGTTTTAGATGTGTTAACAAATTGGAATTTGTTCCTTGCTCACAGTGCAGGATTCTAAACCAAGATTAAATTGGTTTAGAATCCTAGTTTGTTCACAAGAAGAAACCCTAATTTCTTTAAGTGACGAAATGTGAACATCACGGCAAAATGGATTTAGGAGAATCTTGTAAACCAGGAAGTTTTCAGTCTCAGTTTTGCTTGGATATTTCAGGATCATTCATATCACAAATGAATTGTAGATTTTGTGATTGAATGTAGCCAAAAAAACAAATCCATGTACTTTGCTTTTCTCCCCTGTGGGGACTTAAAGCAGTTTATATCATTCTCCTTTGTTTTATCCTCAGACAACCTTCTGAGGTCGGGTAGACTGAGATTGTGACTGGCTTTTATAAGTTATTGGGGGTTCAAATCGTGGTATACCAAATTCCAGTCTGACACACTAACACAATACAATACTGGCTTTCTTATCACCATTACTATGTATATAAGTGAAAGATTTACACTAGTGATACACTAAATGAAATTAGATTCTTGGCCAGACTGACTAGTGTTAAAATTTCTGTGTTTATGGTGAAAATATGGGAGTGAGGAATTTCCATTAAGAATATTTATTTTTAGTTAATACGGCAGATGTCCACTGATAGAAGAAACTGGAGTTTTGTGTCTTTATTAACTGAGATTATACTGTACAGTGGTACTGGGTCAAGGATTCCTCCTAGGAAATGGCTGCTAAACTGGGAGTCTCTTTTAATGAGTTTGAAGAATGTATTTTCCTGTCACCTGATCTCATCCTTTGTCTTTCATTTAGTAAAAGTATCTTTCAATATGAATTTGGAAAGGTGGCCAAGGGAAAGAACCAAAGAAAAACATGTGAAACCTGCTATGTAGCAATCCTGGACAACAATATATGCTTTCTGGGAGAAGAAGCTGGTTAAATACAAATGCGCTCTAGGGTCAGATCTACTTAAGGGAAATAATGGTCAGTTTATTACCTAACCCAGTACTATCTGTCACTAGTCTGCTCAGTGTGTGAAGTGAATACCGGCCATGTGAGGGACTTGATACATATATTGTTTGCTTGACACTGTAAAAACTGAGGTTGTCAAGCACATGATGAGTCACAGTTATGTCTGGAAAGCTGCTTGAGTTCCTTTCACTGAAATTGCTGGAATCTTAGACAAAAACCACATACTTCAGCATTGGCATGTGCCACTGGAGCACGTTATATGGATCTGCGTCTTTTAGCTGCAACCTATTGGGACTGAAATAGCTTTGACTTTAATTTTGGTCATATAGCTGGGTTTTTTTTTAAGTAACTCTTGTCACTAGGCAGCTGGCAGTTTTAAAGTCTGCATAAAGTAAAGCAAAAACAATGGCAATTTTTGCTCATGTATCTCATACCTTGGTTAAAAGACTGAATATAGAAGAGTAGATTGTCTGCTGCTTCGTCCAAGTGCCATCAACAGGGTGTTTACTCACGGAAAGTTTGGACCAGTGGTGAATGGATAAGAGGATAGGAAGGAATCCTTCTCCCTGCCACACACAAACATCTGGCTCATCACTGATAAAGTTTCACAAGATTTGCTTTAGCCCTCATTAGCTGGGAAAATGATCCATCACATAGAATGGGCTACTTATCAAATTCCTGGTTTTCTAAACTGAAGATACTTATTTCCTGAGTAGGAAATACCCTGCCTCATCATGTGGTAATCACATGACTATCTCAGGATTGTCTCAGTTGCTACATTTGTAAGGAAGAGGTGATTGGCATGTGTACCAATCACCTTTGGTTTGGGGGGGAAAGAAAGAAAAGCTTACATGACTTCATGCAGGCATAATACCAGTTTTGTAACACGAACTACATGAATGATTAAATGTGTTCACATGTAAGCCTATTCATTGTATGTGAGCAACCCTGTAGGATATAAAAAGTCATGTGCTGATTGATACTGTTTTCCAGCTTTGCTTTTGCACAATCTATTTAGTCAAGGAGTGGGATTTCCTTTAAGTATGAGCACCTTGCATCCATTTACAAGCAGGTTTATTCACAGATGTCTGTATTCCTCTACTCACATTTTTTTTCATATTAACCAATATCCTTTGCTTTGCAGTGAAAAGACTCAGTGCGCTAAAATATTAATAACATGGGAAAGTTCATGTCCTTTTAAGTTCCTTCTAGGAAGCTATATGACTTGAGTCAGCAGTGTTTATCTTCTATTTTCATTCTCAATAGATTTGTACTTGGCAGATTACCCATTAAGTGTAGTTGATTTTTTTCTTTGAAATTTAAATTTTTTCCATCTTCTTCACTAGTGTTTCCTCCACTGGCTTCCTGTTTACTTTTTAAATGATGTCAGACTTCCAAGTACAGAGCCGGGATCTTCAAAGGTGAGTTGGTTGTTCTTATTTTTGGACAGCAAAATCAAGCAGCTCTCAATATTTGGGAGTGAAGTGCCTTGTTTGTAAGGCTTACTGCTTGCATATCACTGTATTGAAGAGTACACAAGCTTCACACTGAGACTCACCACAGTCAAGGTATGGAGAGGGGTGCCTAGTCCCAGTCAAAAGTTCAGAAACAGAATTATTTTGGTTTGAAGCATAGGTTATTTTCATGCTGAGACAATTATTTCAGGAAAGTATCTTGTTGGGTAAAAGTTCTTTAATTCTTTTTTTCCATAATGGACAAGCTAGTACATTGTATTAGAATCTTGACTAGATTTAGCTTTTTCCCATTGGCGAAGAACTTTGCCTGCTTAAGTAGTCAGTTCAAACTCTTTCTCCTGCCTCCATTTTTGGACTAAAGGCTCGAAGAAGAATGAAATGGGAGAAACAAGGAAACAGATGCCAGCAAAAATGAAGGAGCAGGCGTATGTCTGGGTGTAATCATACAGCCAACCTGTAAGAGGCACACCAGAGTTCAGTTATTAAAACATTTGGATTTTCACCAAGATGAAAATTTAGAAAATATGTTCATTAAGGATATTTTTGTCGCCTGTTCTATGACATTACTGCTGCGGATCTGATATAAGTGACCCAGAAAATAGGAGAGTATTGATTGCCTAAATCACACAGAAGTAGATTGCATTTCATTAAGTGAGAAATAACGCATTCATTGTGCAATAAAATAATTATCTGAAAAGGCATTTGGATCTTGAACATCTCTTTCAAAATAAAACCAAATCTTGCTATTTAAAATGCTGGGTGGAAAACTTACTTCAACTGCATAGCTTTTTAGCTAGCGTTAAATATAAAGAATAAAGATGATACTGGGTTGCACTGAACTAACTTTTCTGTTGGTAAAAAAGAAACGAGGTCCCATTTGACAATTCAGAAAGTTTGCATTGTAGTTCATGAAACATGTATGTACAAAAGCCATGTGGAATGGGGGCTGTAGTAAAGATGGTAACTAGGTGAGATTTAGTGAAAACGATGCATCAAACCCATTATTTGTTAGCAGTATTAAAAGCAGCATGGCATGCAGAGAGTTTCTCACTGAAACTCAGAGCGGAGTACATAATGTAAGTCAGTGCAATCAGTAGGATGAAGAGGCATCTAATAAACAATGTAATAGGGCTGCAGAAATCTGAAACAAGAACAAGCCATGAAAACTAAGTCACCAATCAAGAAATAACCTAAATAATCTAAATGTTGTTCTTGTTTGACTTTATTCCATGATAATCTCTCTCATGCATGAAATCTGAAACAAGGCATGTATAAAACATGACATGTTAAAACAATGCAAGAAATGGTATTATCCAAGTAGAAATATAATGCAGAGAGGGCAAGATAAAAATATAGAGCAACAGATAATACATATAAATAGTATTAGGCACAGTCCCATTCTCTCTATTGAAGTGTCTTCTTGAATCACTGTTGTAATGCAGAGTGTAGTTTTTATAAAAATGTAATCTTTATAAGAATGCCCTCATGAACACTTTCTGTTTTACATCGTTTGCAGAAAGCTGGAAGTGTGGGGGCCTTCCTAACCTTCTCAGGTAGGCCATTCCATGGGGTGAATGCCACTACAGAGAATGCATGTGTATGGGCAGTTGTCAGTCTTGCTCATTTGTAGGGTGGCAACTGTACAGGGCCCTGTTCAGCTGCATGAGGAGTTGTGGTGGGGCACAGGAGGAGAGGCAGTCCTGCAGATATGAGTCCAAGGCCATGAAGGGCTTTGTATGTGATGGCCAGTAACTTGAATTGAACCCAGTAACTGCTGTGAACCAGTGGAATGACTGCAGAATGAGTGTGATCTGCATACTCTGCCTGGTTCCTGATAATAACCAAGCTGCAGCATTCTTCGCTAACTGGAGTTTCCAAATTGATTTCAAGGGGGAGACCTATATGCATTATAGAGTGCATTATAGTAGTCTAGTCTTGATGTTACTGTGATATGAATTCAGGTGACCAGATTAGTTGAGTCAAGGTAGGGCACCATCTTCCAGGCTAATCTAACTTGGAGAAAAAAATGTTTTTCAGCTGTATTAATTTGGTTCTCCAGAAGTAATGCTGGGTCCAGTATAATCCCTGTGCTCTTGACTGAGTCAGCAAGGGTCAGCTGAAACCCATCAAAAGTGGACGGCACAATGTCCTTCAAGATCTCGGGCTTCTCCACCAGTATTACCTCTGTCTTGTCAGGGTTCAGTTTCAATTAATTCACTGTCAGCCCTTTAATTGCAGCAGTCAGGCAGTGACTCAAGATCTCTAGTGTGTCCCCAGGAGATTCAGCTATAGAGCCGGATGTCATCAGCATGCTGATAGCATCCCATTCCAAAATTACAAATGATTTCTGCTAAAGGCTTTGGATAAGGCTGCTCTCCATGGAATCCCATAGGACAGATCCCACACTGATGATAACTAGTGTCCAGTGGCATCCCTTTGAGTCTGTCCATAAGGAACAATTTAAACCACAATTTAAAGTATATCCCCTGACACCTACTTCTGCCTCTGAATGTTTCAACAAGATAGCAGGGTGAGGGTCTACTGTATCAAAAGCAGTAGATAAATGCAGTAGGAGCAATAAAGCCTTTGTCTACATTCAGACAAAGATCATCAATTAAAGCCACCAGCTCCCATAGTGCAGCCTGAAGCCAAACTGAAAACAGCCTCAGAGATCATGAGTCTCAGAGCTCATGAGGAAGCCTGGAGTTGATCTCCCACTGCTGTCTCAATCAGTGAGTTGGTGATTGATTTGCAATAAAGACTTATTAATATATTCCCTACATGATTTCAGCAACCAGCAAGGACAAGAATCCAGAGCACAGGTGGTAGCCTTAACAGAAAGACAATTTAATAAGCTAGCTTCTCAGCAACTATAACTTAGTTTTATTTGAAAGATTTAACAATTTGCAGTAGATGATCCTTCTAGGCACATTCCCAAAGAATAAGAAAATAGTTTGGGAATCTGACTGGGAGCATCGCCTTCTGTAAACTGTCAAATTCTTAAAAGTATGAATGATGCAAGTTCAAATACTTTCTCTATATTTATATTGCACTCAGCATGTGGTAGCTTTAAACAAGGCTTTCGTGTAAGAGTGTATGGAGGAAAAGAGTCTGTAGCATCTCTGTATTACAGATTTGACAGGACAGTCCTATGCCGAGTTATGCCATTTTCAGCCCATTGTAACTCTCTTTAGGATTGCACTGTAAAAATAGATTAGGAGACATAATTCATTTTACTTTGAACTTGTTCCATATAAATGTGCTTTCTCTTTAAAATTTTCAGCAGCTTTTTTAGGGACCTTGTTATGCTGGACAATTTCCTTGCTTAAGGAAACCAAACAGCTGTGTGTCCAGCTCTGTTTACCTACGAAGACTTCGGACTTGTGCATCTCAAAAGGACTTCAGTGTAGCATAGCAAGCTGCTGTTCTATTAAAAATCTTGCTGGGTGCACACAAACCTTTGACTATGCCCAGGGTAGCTCTTAACAGCCTGATTGTGGTTAGAGAGATTTTCTTGACGTTCTAAAACTTCTAACTGCTGTATAACCTTTGAGGAAGGATTGTTCTATATGTTTTTGGTAAATTTCATCATTTTAGATTATATAAACCAGTATTTTTGTCGAGACTAAATATATCTGGTTCCTTTAACTTTTCTTTATGTCATGATTGTAAAACCATATGTTTTGTCCCAGTTTTCTCTCTCACTTTTCTATCCTGGTAGCTAGCAGAGCATTGCTGAAGAGATGGTTATGGGTCAAGAGGCCTGTCTCTGGTGTATCCACTCAGTGTTGTAGAAATGGGGGGAAAGACAAAGGATTTGAAGACACATTTTTCCTATCTCTTTTTTTGCAAGGCTATACAAGTTCATACTAATATGAATATTGTATTAACCTACCATAACATTTTTCAAGCAGTACATTTGGGAGCCCATTCCATGAAATGCCAATCTGATCACATTGTAGTGGGATGAAATAAGTGCAAAATGCGATCTGTAAGGATGGATCCTCATGGCCCTTTTCAGTAAGGTTATTCATTTCTTTGCATAGTGATATTTTCATGCTCTGCAGTGGTGTTTTTAAAATGTACCACCAGGGGGCTCATGCCTTTTCCAAGATCACCTTACTGGACTTGTGTTTCAAAATATTCTGAAATGAATTCTTGACTAGAATTGCTGCAGCTGTTATAACTTCCATGTATGTGGTGCTTCCCTATGTCACTCCCAACAACAGAGAACATAAAGTCCTTCTGGATCAGAGGCAGGATCTGACTAGAGACCAGTATCCTTTCCAATAGCGGGCAGCCAGATGCCTTTGGAAAACATACAAGCAGGTACTGATAATGATAGAAAGGATGAAAAAAAGGGGGGTGGGGGAAAAAATCCCCACAAACTCAACCCAAACAAGCAGGGGAACAAAATGATAAAATCATAGAGCTGGAAAATCTCTCGTAGGTCCTCTAGTCCATTCCCCTGTTCACTGCAGGAAATCCAAAACAACTAAAGCATTTTCAAAAGATGGCTGTCCAGCCTCTGTTTGGAGACCTTCAGTGAATGAGGGAGAACACCACACCTCCCAAGGTAACTGGTTCTGTTGTTGAACCACTCTACTTCATTTTACTTCACTTATACTCTAGCTTTCACCCCAGTGGGGACCCAAAATGGTCACCTAGCATGCTTCCATGGCAGAACAGGGGATTGAACCTGTCAGTCTAACCACTATACCACACTGGCACTCATGAGAAGTGCCAGTGTTTCTGGTGGTCCTCCCCATGTATGTCTCCAGCATCTGGGATTCAGTACCTGCAGGCCTTGTTTAACTATCACGACTAGTAACTGTCCATGAGGATAGATCTGATTTTCTTTGAAGATGTCAAGGGTAGCAGTCATCGCCTTATCCTTTGGTAATAAATTCCATAAGTTAACTATGCATTGCCTGAAATAGTATTTGAGTAGCATTTGTTTATCCTGACTGTTCCACCAATCAATTTCATGGAATCATCCCGAGTTCCAATATCATGAGAAGGGGAGAAGAATTTCTCTGGCCACTATTTACATTCCATTTATAACCATTTGTCAGATTCCCTTTGTTTTCTTTTTTCTAAATTAAAAAAAAACCCTGTAAATGTTGATAATTTTAACTTCTCTGTAGCTCTTGCAGTGCAGTGATACCTCTTGAAAGTAGGCAACCAAATGTGGCAGATTTGTCTAGCATCATTATAGTTTGATTTGTTCTATTTTCAGTACCTTTTCTAGTCATTCCAAACACTGCAGATGCCTTTTGTACTGCTGTATACTGAGTTGATAATTAAATGGAATTGTCTTCTATGACCTCAGAGCTCTTCCTGTGTAGTCACAACCAATTCAGACCCCCATCAGTACTTACATATGAAGTTTGATTCCCCCCCCGGCCGCCAGTATGCATCACTTTGTACTTATTTACCCTGTATCTCATTTGTAATTTTGTTGCCTATTCACTCAGCTTCTTGGGAGTTCTTCACTTTGGATTTCACTGTCCTGAATGTGTTGGTGTAATTCACAAACCATCTTGAATACTTTGGTATAATTCACAAATTTGACTGTTTCACTAGTCACTTACGAGCAAATAATATTGCACCATACTCAAGACTAATCTTTGGTTATTTCACTGCTTGCTTCTATTCACTGAGGGAACTGCTTGTGTATTCCTGTTCTTTAACCAGTTACTGATCTATAAGAGGACTTGTCCTCTTTTTCCATGATTGCTAAAGAATTCTAGATGATTAGTGAAGGAGGACTTCCTTTTGCAGAAGACATGCTGATCTGTTTTCTGCCAAATTCTTCTGTGAGTAGGATCTTAACAACCATGAATGTAATAATGCCTGTGGATGCAGATCTTTTCCCCTTCCTGAAGTAGTCCCGTGATGCCTCTGAAAAGATGATGTCGGGGGTAGTAGGAGCCTCATCAACATTGAGTACTCATGTATAATGACTGCAGTGTAGAGGAGGAATTGGGAAAAGTTGCCTCTCACTCTTCCACTGGCACAGCTGTCAATAGTGCAAGAGGCTCCGTTGAAAAAGGAGGAACTGGGTGATTTTACGCAATTCTCACTTTACTCACATATGCAGAGGAGTTAGCCGTGGTAGTCTGTAGTAGCAAAATCAAAAAGAGTCCAGTAGCACCTTTAAGACTAACCAACTTTATTGTAGCATAAGCTTTCGAGAATCACAGTTCTCTTCATCAGATGCATCTGCCGAAGAGAACTGTGATTCTGGAAAGCTTATGCTACAATAAAGTTGGTTAGTCTTAAAGGTGCTACTGGACTCTTTTTGATTTTACTTTACTCACATGGCATTTTGTCCCCGAGGCTCCTGTGATCACCATCATTAGCTGTTTGGATGTCTCGGGGCTGCTGGGGAATGGGAGGTGGGAAGGATATACCTTTTTCCACTTACATTTTATAAAGTGTTTAGTAATTCTAGTTCCCTACCTGAAAGTTAGGCTAATAGATCTGTAACTCCTCAGATCCCTCTTCCCTGAGTCCCTTTTAAAAAGAAGCATTACATTGGCTGGTCCCCATTCTATTGGTAAGGCTGATTTGGAATACCTCATCCCTTAACAGGGAATGATCTGTTCTCTCACAATGAAATAAAGACAGAAGGATGTTACAAGCATGCCGAGATAATGGAGAGGCATCACAGCAAGAATTACATGTAAAAAAAGCATGTAGAGGGGGACAAAATACATAGTTATGCTAATTATAAATTATGCTTATTTATTAATGATGCTATTTGACTAATGCTAAAACTTTCAAGACCATGATGACTAAGCTACCATTTTAAAAGAACACAAATTAGGGCCTACAAAGAATTGCAGGGGGGAGGGAATGCATCATTCGACCCCCCCCCCCTTTTCCAGGATTTCCAGTGCTTATTACACTGGTGTTACATAGAACTCAGCCTCTTGAATCTGCTCATTTATCATACAGACATCCACGTGGACTTAATCATACTTTCCACAACTGTAGCTTGAGCTTCTGTTGTGGTTTTAATAATTTAGAAAATCCTAAAAAAATTCCGACTCCTTTTCACTCCCCTCCTCAACTTCCTTTAATGAATCCAAATGAGATGTTTCTCATCTCATGATGACTTTCTGTCAGTCTAAAAGATGTTCTGTACATTTTTAGATTTAAGTAGAGCTGGTTTCTATTTTCCCTGCTACAGGCTCAGTTTCTTCAAAAAAGAAAATCCCCCAAGGCCAAACAAATCTAAATCCTAACTGTATTGTCTACACATTGAGAAATAGTACCTCTCTCTGTTCCTGGATCTGAAACAGCTAGTATTTATCCATGTGTTTTCTTTCCAGAGTTATTGTGCTTTTACAAGTAAGGTACAGGAACATGGAAATTAGGGAATTGGTAGTTGGGGGGTGTTATTGGGTTGGGTTACCACAACAAAAAGACAAAATCTTGATATACAACATGGCAATAAACAACACTCCTTAATTGTAAAATAGCAGGTTATGGGCTATTTTAGTATGTGAACTTTCAGCTGGTATTGAAGGGTATTATAGTTTGAAAGTATCCTTTGTTAATTAGTTTCTTTTTTTTCCTTTTTTTCTAGATTAGATTCGAGGAACAGATTGCCTTGTTTATCATATATTTTCTAGTATAGTAGAATGTCCTCATAATCATATGAGTCAAAATTTGCCAAGGCTAATACAGTTTTTGAGCTCATTAGCCAAAATGAAGTGTATATGTGTAGCCATAGAAATTATATCTAAAAACTGATTTAAATTGTACAAAACTGATTTAAATTGTACAAAACATTACTTAAGAAAAAATAGGATAATCTCAAGAGAAAGGTAGGAAAAATTCCCAGTAAGGTAAAAATAGTGTCAGTACTTTTAGGGAGGGGTCATTTAGTGTTTGTGAACATGGCATTTCCTGACATTTAAGTCATTGAGAAATAGTGCTGAGTTGAAATGAAGGATGATAGCTCACAACATAATTTAGAAGCATAACAGAAAAATTAAGCATCAAATAGACTAACATGATAAAACTGTGTCAGCAGACAAAAGATGTAAAAAAAAAATCAAATATGAACTGTAAAACCATGATTACAAAATGGCAGATAGAATAAAACCAGCACAAACCAAACTAGTGCAAAAAAACAGACCAGTATGAAGATTCATAAAAACATTCCTTAGGCAGTAAAATATCCACTAATAAGTGCTCGGGAAGGGACAGTTAAACTTCCAAAGAGGCAGAATTAAAATGGCTCTTGGAGACAAAATGTATTTGCCTGGTGCTTCAAAATGTACAGATTTGGAGTAATGGTGAGCTTCTCTGGGGAGGGAGTTCATAACCTAGTTGCCACCACAGAAAAGACCCTGTCTCTGGTGCTCACTTATGTTGTTGATGGAGTCACACAGAGCAGAACTTCTGACAACAATCTTAACTGGAAGGCAGGTAACGTATGGGAGAATACAGTCCTTCCAGTACCCTGTGATAAGAAAATGTAGAGTATTAATGCTCTTTGACTTCTTTTCCAGTATAATTTTTGTCAACATTTTTCAGTGGACTCAGCTTGCTTGGCCATCAGGTACGTGCATTCTTTTTGTTGGTGTGTTGGTAATGCACTACAGATTTCTTTCTTGGGGGGGTGGGCGTGGAATTTGATGCTGAGCAGGCTCAAATTATGATCTGCTAGCAATAAGGAAGAATAAGGCCCTAGTGTGGCAAAAATTAGGTGAAATACTTCTGCTCAAATGAAAATGCAAAATAGACAAAAAGCACAAAGAACAGATGAGAGGCATATAGAGAAAGGAAATAAAGTAGAAGGCAAATAGTGATGACTATTTATAATAGTCAATATTTAAATACTAAGGAGGTGATGCGTAGTTGCTATTGCTATTGTTCCTATAGGCTGTTACCTTCTAGTTTTTTTTCTCTTAGAAAATATATTTGCCATAGGACAGAAGGAAGAAAAGAGAATATGCTGTATTCTTTCCTTCTCCAAATCTTTAACAGGGCTAACAAGAATCCTTTTCGTGCTAATTTGTCCTATTAAGTGACTGACGGTCCATAAATAAGCCATAACATCACAGCTGGTTGCATTTCAAAATAGAAATAAAGTACAGAGTATTATGCTTTTCAGTTTGGTTCTCAAGCTTGTTCTTGGCAGGACAGCATTAAGGGAATGAAGATGCTTATGATACCTGCAATGGGAGGACCAGCGATGACTCCAAACCCAGCAATGAATGAAGAGAGTCCCAAAGCACTGTGGAAGTTTGGGGCACCTACAAGATCTACCTGTTGAAAGAACAAATATTTATTATTTCTTGCTTAATTTATGGTGTCACTAAAGAATGCTATGGTGACATATTGCCACCCATTTGGAATATGTTGTAATCCTTTGATGGATCTGGGGGAGGGGCGGGATCATTAGGAAATCCTTCCATGACTCTGCTGAGCTCAAGAGATAGGTGAAAACTTTGATGTAGTTATGATTCAATAAGTATTTTTTCAGTCAATGAAACTTGATTAGTTAAGGAACAGGAACATCAAGCAGTAAGGGCCAAAGTTTAGCAGAATTTGATGTTTGGATGAAATCTAAAATATGATGTCTTAAAGGTATTCTTAATTCTCCAGTTTTCTGCCGTTCTGCATAATTAACTTGATAATAGGAATTCCTATACATTTTAAATAATAGGGTCAAAGAATGATAAGTGTTTTACAGATCATCTTTTGGAAGTATAAAGTGCTGCCTTACTACAGTCCTCTTAATGACTTTTTTCTGCTTACCAATACAGGAAGCAACAGAGCCAAGTATCCACCGCTGAAAACAGCAAAGACTACAGCATAGATCATCAGCATTGGGAAGGTTGTGGCTAGAGGACCCAGCAGGTTAGTGACACCACAAAGAATGAGGTATGTCTTTTGGTAATGATACTTCTTAATCCAGTTCTGATCAGCAATCCAACCAGAGAACAATAGGCAGACTGTCTCTGTTACTCCTAAAAAGATTGGAGGAGGGGGGGTGTTCATGTACATTCAAACAAAATCTTAAAATTTTTAAAACATTGGCACTTACTTTCATTTTTTGAAGTATATATCATATAGGAGCTATAAAGTGCATTCGGAAATGCTGAGGTGTATCTCCTAGAGGTTAATAACAGTGCTCATGAAAAAAGGACTTTGTTCTTCTTTGGGGGGGGGGGGTAATATTTCCGTTTTCCCAGAGCAGATTTAGCACTTTGAAAACAAATGGTTAGTTGGAAAATTTCACATGTATTATAAATTCAGAAGAGTCTCCTTAAGTTGACTATAAGCAAAATTGAAGAGAATTGAATTGTTTTCTTTTGTGTGGGGCTAAAACACCCTCCCTAACTAAAAAAGGCACAGGTGATGTTTGTAAGCCACATTAAAACTAACTCATCCTTTGATAGTGACTCCAAAATCACTGTCTTTGTTCAGGACTCATTTGTTAGTCTTATCATTTGACTAGGAAGCCATCCATTTATTAACACTTCATATTTTATTGATCTTAGTAGCCGATTCTGATAGTTTGATTGTCTGTTCATAAATATTTCAGGAATTGCCACATCACACTCCATTGTTTGGGAAATATTTTATGACCAATATTAGAATGCCACAAATCCTTGTTGTTCCTCTCTCTTCCCTTCTGCATGCTACAGTCTAACAAATGTATTTGTATGTGTGCAGAAAATGGCATGCATGCTGCCAGGATTTGTGGGTAAAAAAAAACAGCTGCATATGCATATCTACTGTGTGCATGTTTCCAGATTGTAGCCATTTCCCATTATCTTCAGTTCTAAAATATTTCCCTTGCCCCATATCATTGGTTGGCAACTAAATTTTTTTTGGGAGGCTGCTTTGCAAATGTTATTAGGGAGTTAGAACCGAGTTTCTGATTCCCTTATCCTAAAATGGCCTTCTTTTCAGTACACGCATCTCTGTTATCTTTGGATTGGCAACCGGGGGCCGGATGATAATCCTTGAAAGTTGAATTTGGCTATGGAACCTCCAGTTGCTGATGCCCATTCTGTATTAATGTCTATACCACAGAATATTAATTGAACATTTAAAGAAGTGATTTCATTGACAGTGAATATTTGCATTTCATATAGTCATTTTTATTATTGTTGTATATTTATTACTTTGTAATATAAATATCCAATGAGGGAACAGATTTTGTTCAGAACAATTTTGTGTCAAATAACTATAAGATTTTGATTTTATCCTTTTGTTTCTGAATTGGTTGCCAAAATTGTACATATTAACAAACACATAAACATACCTTTGAGACGAAGATACACAGTGGCATATTCTGCATCAGCAGCATTTTAGTTAGCTCTTTCCTAATGTTCTTTATGCCTGCAACACACTATGTTGATGTTTCCAGGGAGCAATCTATGCTAATCCGAAATTACAGTTAATTTTTCCTAATTTTTATTGTCTTACAATTTACAGAATCACATTTAATTTGCTTATGCCCACTGTCATATTGTTGTGATATCCTATGTAACTAATGCATTTAAATCAGTCCTAGAATCAATAGATTCCTGGAACTATCAGCAAGAAGTATATATAAGTGTTGCATCTAATGTTCTTTCCTGTATACTTTGGATTGGTGAGCTATATATGCTGAAGTGAATCCAAAAAATGAAGCTTTACTGGTGGAATGGATCCTTCCCACTTCCTCCCATCATCTTCATCCCCCCACATCCCCCCAGGAACAGTGTGAGCTGCCGCTTAAGTAGAAAATCTGTGAGTATCATGGAATCCTCCTTGTGAAAGCAGAAGGGCTCCTTTGGATCCAACCCACAGAGAACTTAAGAATTCCACATTCTAAAGAAAAAATAGCATTTTTCTTACCAGCCACTGAAATGATGTAAGCAGCATCCATTGGGTCTATGCCCAATGTTTTGGCTCTGGCTGCAAGGTGAAAGGTGGGAACAAAGTAGGCTAGCTGACTGAAGAGAAAAGACCAAGTGAAAATATAGAAGAAAGGGTTTTTCAGCTGGGAGAAATCAAGATGTCGTGGCTTGCAGGGAAAAGGTTTGGAATCTCCTTCTTTTGGGGATGACAGGTAGCTTTGATTACTGGCCTGGTTGTTTGCATCATTACTCAGAAGGTTGTCTTGCTGTGGTGCTTCAGAACACTTATGGTTTACTGGGGCTGGCAGTTGTTCTTCACCCATATGTGAGTTACTTGTGTCAGCACATTCTTGAATGGCAGGATCCATTTTGTCTATTGTTGTTGTCCAGATTTCATCTTGAAGGTCTTCAAAAGTTTCTGGAAATGTACAGTGTGTAGGTATTTGGATGCTGTCATTTCTAGTACCTACGTCTTTGATTCTCTTCATGTGAACTGGCCATAGTAGCATGCTTGAAGGTACAAGGTTCAACATCATGCCACCATATATCAGTAGAGAACCTAAAAGAATGGAGAGACTATAAAGATGTGATTTTCCATCATACCACCAGGAAAGCAGAATTGGCTAACACTTTTTTATTCTTTGCAAGAAAAGTGCATGAAAATCAACACCTGTTGTTAAAAGAAGATTCTTTTTTTAATTTCCTCTGAAATGCTGTTTTCTCTTTTGTGATATTATTTAGCTACACCCTAAGATGTAATTAACAGAGAAGAAAAGGATACTGGAATTTTCAGATCTTTTACTTAATGATTAGTCAGTGCATTTCAAAAATAGACAATTCCTCTGTCTTTCTCTATTACAGAATCAAGTTTTATGCGAAAGATACGGCATTGCAGGTTTCTTGATTCATTTACAGCATAGGTAAATAAGCTAAGTTACCGAAGCAGGAATAAATTAAGTTACTATTTTACACTAAAATATTTGGTTCAGCTTTAACATCAACAATTTCAGTTATTGATTAACAGCTGGAAGAAAAAATAAATGACAGTATTGTGACATTTCAGAGATAAAATAAAAATAAACTATTATTAGAGCCAAAAAGCCAGTTTGCAGTTTTGTCCAAATGGAGATGTGGGAAGACCTCTAACCTTGCCAACCATAACTTTCTATCAGGAATTGAACAAAAGGTGCCAGGAGAACACACAGTCCCATTCCTGACCGACTAATTGCATTGGCTAAAGCCAGCCGCTTCTTGAAGTACTTGACAATCATTACAGCTCCCACCTGGTACAAGCAAGCAAAACTGAGTCCTAAAATGGAGGAAGAAATATATAGAGTGACATTCTTACACTTGTGTGAATACATTTCTTTTTATTTATTTATTATTTTATTCAACTTATATCCCGCCCTTTCTGCGAGCGGGCTCAGGGCGGCTTGCAACAAAATATATTATTAAAATACAATAAAACATTATTACAAATAGCATAAAAACCAATATTAATACACAATTATACCAACAGCATAAAAATCCAGGCGCCCCCAAACAAATCTGGCCACTACAGAATCACCATAACCACAGGCGCCACCATGATGTGTAACTCCAGGGCAGCTGCAAGAGGAGGATGTGGCAGTCAGAAATCCGCAGCCAGTTGAAACTGGAGTTCTTTTGTAGTTATCTTTCATTGTTTAGAAATAGCAGTATACAAATGGGGACTGGCAAGGTCTTGCAAGGAGCATCTCATTTCCCTCTCCCTCACCATGTTCCAAACCCTGCCTCCATAGCCTATTCCCCCATTTTCTGCTTCCTTCTCACCCACCTTTGTCTGCCCCCCACATGTCTTCACCTTTCCCTTTTCTCCCCTTCCCAACAGCCTCTCCCCTATGGTCCAGTTGTGTGGTGCTGTCTGAGCTGAGCCCAGTTGCATGGTGGGGAATCTGCAAAAAGGGGTACTTTGCTTTCTCTTGTATCCCCTTCCCCACATTATTTTCTCTTTCCCTTCTCCTGCATACATGCATATGTAGCATCAAGTAGCAACTGACATATGGTGACCTCAGTAAGGGGCTTTGAAGGTAGGTGAGAAACAGAGGTAAGTTTGCCATTGCCTTCCTCTGCAGTCTTCCTTGGACACTCGTCCAAGTACTGACTCTGCTTAGCTTCCAAGATCTGACAAGATTGGGTATATCAAGCCACCTTCCCTTCACAGCCTCCATATGTTCACCTTTCTCTGTGCCCTTCTTGCCTTCAAACTTTTTATCTGTCTCCCCATCTTCACTTGTTTTTACCTATCCCCCATCTTCACCTATATTTCTTAATTTACTTCATTTGTATACTGCCTTTCTCCACAAAGCAGCTTACATAATTTTCCTTGCCTTCATATTATCCTCGCAATGCCAAGAGGTAGATTAGGCTGAGTCTGTGTGACTGGATTAAAGTTAGTGAGAGTGGAGATTTGAACCTAGGTCTCCCAACATCCTACTCTGAAACTGTAACCGCTACAATACACCCATCTTTTTTAGGGGTGGGGGGAGGCTACTATTGAATAGTAGCAAACAGCCAGACCTGGGTGACTCATGCAAGTCATGTAGCGTCAAGTTGCCTGGCAGTTACTTCTGGCCCTAGCTCCAATGAATCTTCCCTCAAAGACCAAAACAGCCCTGGAAAGGGCCCTGTCCCCTCTTCTTGCCATTTACTGACAGAAACCAAGCCCGGAATACTAGCTAAACTGTTATGGTTGCCTAGCAACAGCCACAGGGGCATCGGGTTAAAGCTATAGAGGCTTCTTTTTCGTTTTGGGTTTTTTTAAAACCTTTTTTTTTCATTCCAGATTTTCCTGCAAACCTGAGGTATTTTTCTGGGATGTAAAAAGATCTGTCTTGCCCATTCATGGCTTCAATTGCTGGATTTAAGTATCCTCAGATCAGGGCTACTTGGCTATTACTATATAAGATGGATGTATTGGAATGAGGGGGAGTAGGTCTGATATACAGGGGAAGGCCCCATATGGTGCTGTGGGAAACAGCGAACAATTGGATTGGTGGCTTTCACTACTGCTTTCTAGGATGCTCTTCAGATGGCAGTAAGTAATGTAATCTTTGGCTAGATACTCTCCTATCTTGGAGGCTACCATCTCTAAATATGCTTTAACCTCTGATTTTTAAAAATATATAATCAAGGGACAAGAGGGTTCCAGGTAAACAAATAATAGGAATATATTTTCTGTAAAAGGATATAATTTTTACTGTGTTCTTTGTTCTGTACATATGTTCAGTTTTTTAATAGATCCTTGAAGCATGTTAACTCAGAATTGAGTCCCATAGAGTTCAGTGAGTATTACTTCCATGTAAATATGTTTAGGATTGCAATATTAACATAACTTTTAAGAATAACAAGGAAAAAGGCTTTTGCCACCCCAATTCTGGAAAACTGTTTCTGTTCTACTGATGAAGCACGTAAGAGGGAAATGGGGTACTGTTGTCTATAGATGTTTCTAGCAACCCAAGGATTGGAGAACCCACCCGACTGCAGCGTTGCATGGTTTTTTAGGAAATTGTGCCTCATGTTCCAAAAATTCCTGTGCAAGGAAATCATAATCTGTCTTTAGTGCGGACAAGCTCCATAATTTTAAAGCTGTAGTAGCCAGTTACTAGTAATATTCTAAGCAATTGGGCAGCTAGGGAGGTGATCTTTATGTATATTTTCATTATATAATCTGGAACGCTCTGTGGCTGTCCTCTGGCCAGATGGATCAACAAGCTATGCTTACCTGATAGAAATCCCATAGACACACAAAGGAAGGAGATGTTAGTGGCCACTGTGCTGATAAGACAACTAGTACCAAACAGGCATGCCCCAATCAGTGATGTTTGCCGATCGCCTAGCATTTCACATACTGTGGTTACCAGTGGAGCTGGAACAGAGATGAAATAAAGGCCCTTCAGAAAAGTGGCACTATAATAGTTTGAGGAAGAATGGAAGAATTTGGCTAGAATTAGTAGGTTGAATACTTCAAAACCTTCCTACTAAAACACTACAATACTTTTTGTAGTATTTGTAATACTACAAAACTTTTCCTCCCTTTCCTCTGGTCAAGGAATCTTCCACTAACACAGAAGAAAGCTGCAGAGAAGTTCTGTAGGATCAAACCCATCTTACAGACTGAGATACGTAAAAAATATGTTTTTTCCCTGCTCTCCTCTTTTGCATAAGGACTTTGAGAAGTCAGGCTAAGACACAAAGACTGGGCCAAATACCACTTGGTAAAGTGTGTGTTTGGGGTTTTTGTTTTTTTGGCTGAGTGGGAATTTGAATTTAGATGTTGCTGTTACAAATACCATACTTAATATTTCTCAAGAAAAAATAGTGCCGTGTCAATGTTGACATCTTGAATGTACCTGTGGTAAATAATGACTTGTATACCCTTTTTTTCCTGTCCCAGATACTAGTAAACATCCCACTGTTTTATTGCTGCATGGCCGCTCCACAGCCAGAAATTACTGGAACACATTAAAATTGTTTGGAAGCCGCAGCTGAGCCATAGTCTCTCTTTATATTGTCAGTTTAAACTAGCATTTGCTAACCTGCTAAGAATCGAAGAGAACTCATAATAGAGCCAATCCAACCAATGTGTTCAGAAGAGCCACCAACGTTTTCTTGAAAGGCCACAAAGAAAATTGCAAAGTTCTTCATGGTTCCCATTACAGACACGTTTACCTTAACAACAAAAAAACCCACCTTCAATACATTGTAAACTACACGAGAAAGCCAATCACTCTAGTTCCTGTTTGTTTCTGTTGTGTAGGACATAGCACTTTCTGGTTTTAGGTTAGATTTTTGTACTGTATTTTGTATCCTGTACACATGTGTGACTTCTATAGCAGATCTCTAGATGGGTCTCCATGAATGCTAATACATCTCTTTCTCCACATGTAGGAGATAGGTGAAGGCTAATGCAACCAGAACCAATCCTCTTACCTGACAAGTACCCATTTCTAAGATGTAGATTTTATCCAGCCTATATAAATAAAAAAGCTTTTTTCTTCATTATGTTTCCAAGGACCTTCATAACAATCTATTGAGCTTACTTCTTGTGATGTTTGAAGCAACCCCTTTGTCCCCATTTCTTACTTACCAGAAAAAAGTGAAGCACAATCATCCATCCCCACCCTCCATCAGGAGGTTCTGGGCTGTTGTGGCCTTTGCTGCATTTTACCACTATTAACAGATCATCTTTCCCCCTTGTTCTTACTGTGCGTTTTGTAGGGACAATCGACATTCTCAAAGTCCTCTTCAGCTCAAAGATTCTCAGTCTCTCAGAATGCAAGTTGGCTCTGCTGCTTTAATACTGACCTTTCCACTTAACCATTAACTACATGTTTTTAAAGGTTGGGAAATACTGTGAAAGTGATGTCTTCTGAGCAAGATGAGCTGCTTAACTTCCACCTTTCCTGTTACTACGTGGACAGCTGCATAAAGGAAACTCCTGTATATCACTGTAGACAAATACTAGGTTAAAAAAAAATTCACTGTGCTGGGATGAAAGGGCCCACATTAGCAGGTAACTCTGCCTGGCTGGCTGTTTCTTTGTGTGGACTTTTACACTGTCTAATCTGCTTTGAAAGCCAAACAAGACATGATGACATTGCTGACTCTGCCGTGGGGATGCCACCACCATTTTAAAGCTTTTGGGTTTTGTTTAAGATAAATGATAATTTCTTTTTTGTATGTTTTGAAACTTTGTAACCATTGCCAGAGGATGTTTGGCTTGCAAGCTCCTACCATTTTGTGAATGGCTCCAAGGGCGGTGGCAGCCATTTCATGGTAGCATCCACTCCCCATTCTGAACAAAACCCAACGAAATTGGAGACCATTGTGATAAGAGGCACTGGACCAAGGCTGCCTCTGCAGCTATTATACAGGCAGGGTAGTATGAGAGTAAGCAATCATATAGGTATCCTAGGCCTAGCATTTTGAGTTGTAGTCGGAAACCAACTGCAGACGGGATAGACAGATGGTCCCTTAATGATACTTAACATTTATGTATTGCTATTGCAAGCACTTTATACACATGATCCTGTTGCAATTCTTGTACTATGGTAGGATAATATCTCTCATACAGCATTGGGGGCCAGTTGAGTAAAAGGGCTTGCTCCTAAATAGAGGCACTATTTGAATCACAGACCACCCTGCACACAGCTCATTCTTTTAACCGCAAGTTTTAATAAGTTGGCTACTACATTCAGTTATAGCTTCCAAAAGGTTTTCAAAGGAAGCTGCCCATAAATTGCATTGCATTCATTAGCTCCCAGACATCTCCCCAAATTATTAAGCATAACAGGCAACATTCACAACATTCGTACCTTTATCTTTTTAGAGTCTAAAGGAGAATGACTGCCATTAATTGGGAGTCTGTGTGATGCAGCAGCTGGAGTGAAACCTGGAGCTGGGAGAGATTCAAACCCCCGTTCTGGTCAACCTTAACCTAATTTACTTTACAGGTTGATAGAACTATGTGCATTATCACCCTGACCTGCTCACATGAAGGGTGGGATTAGATTTTTTTCTGTGGAAACAGAAGTGCTGTACTTGAGACACTTGTAAAAAGCCAAGCCAACCTCCCATACCGAACACTGGAAGGCTTGTAATATATATGCTGTCCAGCCATTTCTGTACCACAGAATGTAAGCATACACCTTCTTGAGTAATGCCCAAGTTTCAACTGAAATGGAGGATTTACAGGCACCTGGGAAATTGCTACTGAAAATTAGTCTAGATTAGACTTATAAACCTTCAGTCCAGGTTAGAGGAAACACCAACATACCATTTGCCTGCAACTGGAGGATTCTGCATCCAGAAGAACCACATACGGCAGCTATCTCATTTTGAAGCACTTTTCAGCTGCTCTAGAAACAAGAATATGCCCAGCTGCAAATCTTACGTATTTGCTCAGTGGAATAGTTGACAGAGGATTGTGGTTCTAGGCTTAACAATTTCAAGACATCCTCTACATTTATAGATTTGGAGTGATTTTAACTACCTGATTGATGGGTTTCAGAAATTATTGAAGGGACTCCTTTAGTACCAGGCCTCTTTGTATCTCTTGATCTGGCAGTGCAATTGGGGAAAAATGCCAAAAATGACAGTGGGGAACACTAGACCGTGGAACTGGATAAACATGTATATGTATTTACCTCTGGCTCACACAGCAGCTTTATTTGAGAGGTCACGTTTGTTACCATCATGTTCCATTCATATGTAGGCAAATTTGAACAGCGCATGTAAGTTATGAAGCTGTAAGTATCAGGAGTTCTAGTCCACCATGGAAGAACATTACAGTCCTTCCAAACTGTACTGACATACACTGCCTGAACACCACAGTATCACCCGAAATACAAAATACATAGCATTTATTCAAACACCAAACAGGTAGTTCATTTTCCTTTTATTTAATAGCTTCTAGTCAAGGATGGGGGCCAGCTGCCAAGGTGCAGCCACACAGCAGAAAAGCTTTCCAGGCTTGGTAGTATGAAGCATCAGCTGGTAAGGTCAACCAGATTCCTGGGTCAACTGTGAAGACCAGAAAAGTATTTACAGTCAGAATCAACTGGGTTCTTCTAGTGACATGGGATACAATCTGTTCCAGGAGAAGAATGTTATACAACTCAAGCTGTTGAAAGGCAAGGAGACATGCTGCAGGTGAAATCAAGATGCCATTTTGTGCACTGCCACTGTGATGCCATCATGTTTCTGGATCATGATATTGCTGAAAGAAACAGAAAGGGTTTTTTTCCCTTCATATACTACTATTATAATCCTGAGTATTCACATAATAGAGAAGGAAATCTTAAACATTAACAAAAATGGCATAGGTTTATTCCAGGTCAGTTGCTTTTAAGTCTAATTTTCAACTTGCTTGTGCATGGTGAACTTGTTGCATTTATCACTGCAACAACTCTGAAACAAGTCACAGAGGAAGTCTATGAATTAGGGATATCCAAACCCACGCAGCCTCAGGCTCGTGCCCTGTACCCAAAGGGGTTTGCTTTTGTCACCTCCCACCCTCCGCAAAAAAAAAAAAAATCTGAACTGAAGGCATTAAGAGCACAGGATCCTCTGGACACAGAACAAGGGTCACTAGGGGAATGGTATGGAGTGGGGGGGGCAGCTGTGAATTTTCTGCATGATGCAGGAGTTGGACTAGATAACCCTTGAGGTTTTTCTTACCTCTGTGTTTCTATTGTCAATACACTCTGATATGACACAGATTTTGCTGATAGATCTTCAGCATGCAACAGGCCCTTAAAACTTCATGGTATAGTTAAGGCTACAAGAGGCTGATGAAAAAGTATACATTTAAAGATCTGGAATTACTGCTTTAGAATCAGTCAAAGACTTGCAGGGGCAAATCAGTATCTCTAACAAAAGTAAATTTCATCTAGATTGTTTGCCGCAAGTAGACAGAAAAAGTGTCCCTTAACAAATATGCAAATACAAGGGATAGACTCAGCAACATGTTCTCATAGCATGGGAAAGTAAAAATAAAGTTCTGCCAGTCTGAGGTCAAGAATTTTAAAAACATTTTAAATGCAAAACAGAGATTGCTTGTGTTTTTTTAAATCTGTGCTCTTTTTAGTCTTACAAAGTTGCCCATTTCGATAATGGCTATGGCTTGTCAAATTCCTATCTAATAAAAAGGCAAAGCTGTCTTATCCTCATGAGACCCCAAAGCAATAAAAAAAAACCTTACTAGCCTACTTACACTCATGTATTACAAGGCAATTTATGCTGTGAACCACCCAAACCATTTATGCCCAAGAATTTATAATCTGCCTCATATGAGTGGCAAATTGCAAGGTTATCCAAGAGGTTTATGCAAACCATTTGTATTGGGATACTGAAGGGATTAGAAAGGAAAGCAGTAGACTCAAATAAGCAGGGACCTAGGAGACTGGGGTGGGTAGGAGGGAGGGAGAAGAATCCCACCTAACCCCTTTTGCTTGTTCACCCTCAGCTCCACTACTTTTATGGGTCCTGGGTGATGTGACTGCTCAGGCTTGAGCTCCTCTCCCTACTGGCAAACTCTCAGGAAGGGGAAATCACACCCACCCCCCTCTCCAGCTCTGCTTACCCACTCGCCACTCTTGATCCCTTTCCCCTGCTGTTTGGCAGGAGGGCAGCAGCAGCTCCTTCTCTCTCCCTCTTAGGATTCAAGTGACAGACCCTGTCTCCCACACATAGCAAGAAGGGTAGATGCTGCCAGCTGGCGGAAGAGTGTTGTCTCTTTGCACAGGTATCTTTCTTCTACGAGAAAATTTAAAACCTCCTCACTTCATTAACTTTTTTGTATTTTTCTGCAAACCTAGTTTGTAGAAACCTCACTCTTTCTGGCTCTGATCTACAGATTTAAGAATCTGCAGATGTGGCCATATTGAAAATTAGACACATTGATGATGATGTTCATGCTTACCCAGTATCTGATTCTAGACAAACAACAGGAATATCTGTTGGATCAGATGTTAGTTTGGCTGCCTGCTGGGCTAGAACAGATATCACACCTGCATGTTCATCTGAAAGGGTGCCACGACCTAAAAGACAGTATAGTAAAAGAATGATTTTTTTAAAAATCAGTAAGAAATATAGGATGTAGTTAATTCAGAGGGGGACATTTCTTTACAAAAAGGATGAGATAGCATTTTGACCCTGCCTAGCTAGCAGTACCTCCTTGCAGTTCTAGCCCCATATTTCAAATGAAATGAAATGTACCATCAGATTGCATCAGAAGAAAGATGTGATGTGTTGTGAGATGGACACCTGCCTGTAATACTCTGTCCACAAAGTCCATTTCATCCCTTTTGCCAGCAAGGATCAAACGGGGTATTAGTTCATACAACTGGAATTTGTTTCCACAGTATGTGGTATTACTCACTAGCTTAGATTTATTTTGAGAGAGAGAGAGAGAGACACAGACAGACATTCAAGGAGGATAGGTCTTCCAAAGGCCACCAGCGATCTGAAACCTTCAAGCCAAGAAACAATACATGCATTTTCCACATGTTAGGGAACAAGGAGCATACTCTGTTGGGGAGCTTCTCAAAGGCACCTTGCTGGCCACTTGTATACAAAATACTAGCCTACTTGGATTGTTGACCTGGACAGGAATTAGGTTATTTGCTGCTGCTGCTACACTGTTATTGTATTGGTCCTGTTTGTAGTAGAATAAATACTTTAATGCAAGTAGAGAGAGTCGCCATATATGCCCCATACATACAAATTTCAGTGCTGGCCTCAGCAAATGAATTCTGCACATATTCAAAAGCATTCATGTTTTATTAACAGAATGAAGCAGAGCTAAGTCCTGGCTTGAATTAAGCCCTGCTGCAAACCTTCCAAAAGTAGCATAGAAACTCCTTTCCAATAATACACTCTTCCTAGTAGTCTTTTTTATTTCACAATTTCCATTATCTCTCTCTCATTTATTTCCTTCATTGATCTGATCCTCTTGATTTTCTATCCTCTTCATTCTCTGTCCTTGCAGTGTTCCCTTCTCCTATGCCACATCTCCTCTCTCTTTCTTCCTCTTCACTTTCTCCATTTCTCTCTCCCCATGCCCATGTATTCCGTTCTTCAGCTTAAGAGCAAAATTTGGGTCCAGGAGGACCTTTAACACCAACCAGATTTCCAGGCTATGACTCTAAAAAGCTCATATCCTGGAAATTAAGTTGGTCTTTAAGGTGCTCCTGGATCCAAATCTTGCTGTTCTACTGTAGACCAACACAGCTACCCACTTGAAACATTCTTCAGTCTCTACTTCTCCCTCCTCCCCCCTCCCCCCCCCCGGCTTGTTCACAGCTGCCAGGGAATACTAATTAAAGGATCTGGGAAAGGCCAGGGAGTTCCAGATAGAGGAAGAACTTGCTAGTTTATCAGGAGCAAGACCCCAATATTCTAACTCCTCCAAGTAATTTAGAAATCTGAAAGAGCCAATGGGCCGAGATCCACATTGGCATGTACACCTCAAACAACATAGCTATATGGCATCTTTATAGCTGTCAAAGGTAATGAGTTAATAACTGGTGCAAAGAGACCACTAATCACCTCTGTAAGAGAACTATGTCCAACTGTCTAGCAACTGCCATATAATTAAGGGCTGAACAGACAAATTACCTGATATTTCACTGATGTTTGCCAATAAACATGTTAATTTATTATTTATGGTATGTGTAGGCTGCCTTTCTCACTAAAACTCAAGGCAAATTACACAGTATAAATCAATACAATCAATAATCCAATAAATGCAATAAGATTTGAACTGGGAAAAATCTGAAACCAGGCTGATACAAACATGACACACTGACTGATGCAGAAATTACATAGTAGGATCATACACAGTGCAACAGACAGTGTGTGCTATACTGTCCCCAGTACCTGTCCCTTTTCCAAAGGAACATTAATTTACAATACAGCCCTATTACCTGTGTAAAAAAGCCCTCCTGAATAATTCAGTTTTGCATAGTTTGCAGAATGCTAGGAGGGCAAGTGCCTAATTGAGCTCATCAGGCAAGTCCTTTCATAATTGTTTTTAAGGTGTGATTTTATTACATATGTTTTAATTTGTTAGCTGCCTTTGTGGCCCTTATGAGGACAGAAAGACAAGGCATACATTTTGTAAAACAAATACAAAACAGAATAAGGTAGGGGCCACAGCAGAAAATGCATGTGTACAGGCAATTGTTGACTGCCTATTTGCAGGATGGCATCTGCAGAAGGCCCTGCTCAGGTGAGCAAAGTTGTTGTGGTGCAGCATAGAGGGACAGGTAGTCCTGCAAATATGAGGGACCAAGGCCATGCAGGGCTTTTTACGTGATAGCCAATACCTTGAATTTAGCTCAGTAACTGATGGAACAGCCAATGGAGTGACTGAAGAACAGCTGTAATAGGCATGTGCCACCTAGCTCCTGTTTGGTGTAGTGGTTAAGAGCAGTGGGACTCTCAATCAGGTTTGATTCCCCACTTCTCCACTTGTAACCAGCTGGGTGACCTTGGGTCAGTCACAGCTCTCTGGAGCTCTCTCTGCCCCACCCACCTCACAGGGCGATTGTTGTGGGGATAATGGTAACATACTTTGTAAACTACTATGAGTGGGCGTTAAGTTGTCCTGAAAGATGGTATATAAATTGAAATCAAATGTTCTAATAGGCAAGCTATGGAAATCTGCACCAACTGCAGCCTCTAAGCTGACTTTGAGGGAAGACCTATTATAGTAGTCTAGTGCTGATATTTCCATGGCATGGATCCAGCTGGCCACATCAGCCTTGTCTTCCAGGCTAGACCAAGTTAGAAGAAAGCATTTTTGCAACTGCATTAACTTGCTTCTCCAGCAGTAATGTTGAATCCAGAAGAACCCAGGGCTTTTTTTCAGCTGGAACACGGTGGACCGGAGTTCCAGAACCTCTTGAAAATGGTCACATGGCTGGTGGCCCTGCCCCCTGATCTCCAGACAGAGGGGAATTTAGATTGCTTAGAGGTGCAGAGGGCAATCTAAACTCCCCTCTGTCTGGAGATCAGGGGGTGGGGCCACCAGCCACGTGACCATTTTCTCGAAGGGCAACCCACTGAATTCCCCCACCTCTTTTCCCAGAAAAAAAAAGCCCTGGAAGAACCCATAGGCCCTTAAACAGGTCGGCAAGAGTCAGCTGGGCCCATCTGAAAATGAGATGCACAAGGATGGGATGACTGTGTAAATATATAAGGGGTAGATCCATCCAAGAACTTAAATCACTAACTTGGGTACTTCAGTTACACTAACTATTTTGCATAAGCCAGTTTAAGAATGGCCACTCAGTTCTGAGCTATAGACAACCTTTCCCTCCCTAACTTGGGGGATGGGGTGAGAAGAGAGTTTTCCCTATTTGGAGTTTACAATTCTGCATTCCTATCGATCCAAGAAGCGCAACCTCAGATCATTAAGTGCTTCAGTGGTTCATCTTAAGCAAATGAAGAGTCCTTGGCAGCACACTAGGAGGAAGATCAGGAGTCAGCAGCTGAGAAACAACAAAAGATAGTTAAGGAACTTTGCCAAAAATGAGAAGACAGTGAGGCAAATTTAATGGCAGAGGAAAGGAAAGCTTTAAGAGGTAGCCTTCCCAAAGGCGCGAGAAAAGGCAGCGTTCAGCGAGCAAGTTTTTTAGATTACTCACAGCCCAGGTTTAGTCCCTGAGAATCGGTACACAGAACTCCCGCAATGGAAGGATTCTTCATTCTAATGAAGAGGAAAAGGACAGTAACTGTGCTGGCCAGGCCACAGACCTAAACGACACCTCCTTCGTTCCTCCCTTTACGAAAGACCGGAGGGGACTCACGTGTCTTCTAAATGATGCTCCAGCGCCCCTTCCATCTCGCTCTGTACCACGGCCTCGTCTTTTTCCGCTCCCGGAAATTTGTCATCTGATCTCAGTCACATGATAAGGGAACATAAACGGTGGCGCAGGAGGGCCAAAATTCTTGAAATTGAAAAACTAGGCGAAGAAGGAGATCGTCGAGTTTGCGTTGTTGGACGTCGCGGCGTGATCGGGGATGACTCGACGTTAAGTCCTAATCAGACTAATGTAGAGAGGAGTCCCATAGATTCTCATGGGGAGGATCCTCTTCTCCGTGGGATGCTGATGCTAATCCCCTAATCCGTGCATCAACACCCTGCAGAGAAGAGGGTGCTCCTCGTGAGAATGGATCTTGTTCAGCTTCCTCTCTCGGAGACTTGGCTTGAATACCTGTAAAGAAAAGAAAAAAATAAACCAGTATTAATTAATTTATGGGACTTTTTTACTTCTAACAACGGCTTCAGAGTTGTTGTATTTGTTGTAAATATTTATGGAATGTTCTATTTATTACTTATTTATTGTACTATATGAATATACATGTTTAGCTTCCTATTTATATATGCACTTAGTCACTTTGTATTTATGAAATCTTATTTGAATGCACCCGTTTTGATCATTAGATCAATTAGATCATCATTGTTCTTTACCCAGACTGTGGATACTCTACCTATTTTTGATTTTGATTCACTGGGGATCATCTTTTTTGTATTTCGGCTCCATGAACAGTGGTTGTTGGTAGGGTCACTATGGACTTCTCAGTGCCTTGCATTGTTTGTTTTTTTAATACATTGCATTTACAAATATTAACACAGTGCTTCAACTTTAATACATCAACAATGAGTGGTGTGAAGAGGGGTAGTTACTTAATTTACTTAATTAACCTTAATTTTCTCTTCAGCATCGCCCTCTTGTTGGAAGAAATGCAATAATGAGGGTAATTTTGCTCACTGTTGGTGGGAATGCCCCTTGATATCTCAATTTTGGCCAGAAATATTAAATATTATTAAGGAAATAACAGGGTACAGTGTCCCTATGTCACCAAAAGTAATCTTCTTTGGACCTTGCATTGTTTTTTTGTTTGTTTTTGTTTTAATTCTGTCATTTCTCTGTTGGGAGTGTAGGCTACCTATGCCAGTGTGGTAACTGTTCCAGTGATAGATCAGTATGATAACCTTAGGTTTGGGCAATTTGCCTCTCACAGCTCATTCTTGTGACCCCTTAGTTAGCACTGCCTGCATCTGACCACATGTGTATGGAACATTGATTTCCCTTCCATCTAGAAAGATCCTTCCTGTGAGTTGGGGTGCTGCAAATAGGAGAGGGACAGGGTTGCCAGCCTCCAGGCAGTGGCTGGAGATCTCCTGGAATTAAAACTGATCTCCAGGTGACAGAGATCAGTTCACCTGGAGAAAATGGCTGCTTTGGAGGGTGGACTCTATAGCATTATACCATTCTGAGGCCCCTCCCCAAACCCCACCCTCTTCAGGCTCCACCCCCCAAATCTCCCAGCCTGGGCCTGGCAACCCTAGAGAGGGAAGAGGATGAATTTGCTCCCTTGGAGCAGTCCACAACATAAGTACATCTGTGCTGACATGACAGAAGAGCAAAGTGGTGTGACTTCACACCTTCTCACAGCGGCTCTCCAGCGTGGTTAGTCCTCCACATGGGTCCCATAATACCAGCTGTTCCACCTGTTCCTTGAAATTTGGTTTAATATTTCATTGCAGCACAAAACACTCTAGAGTATTATGCCCCTATGATTCCTATAGCACTAGATGCACAATCAAATACATTTTAGAAAGTAATAAAGCAAAAAGAGATTGGATAATGAAACTCTGCCACTGAAATTAACCTTTGGAGTACTCTGAGTTCCATGGTCACACCATATGTAATATAATTTTATGATTGCTGCAACTCTTAGGTTGTGATTTTTACTGTTTTATGCACTGATGTTTTATTCTGCTTGGATTTTATTTCATGACTGTATACTGTCCTTGTTTTTGCAAACAAAAGGTGATGGTGGAGATTAAATAAATATCCTTCTCTGGTCCACAAATAACATATATGATGGCAGAGCTTTAAAAAACGTAGTCTGGATTTCACATTTGAAATGTAGATACATTAGGGGGTTGTTTGTTTATTGTAAATATTTTTACTTTGCTTTTTTCCCCAATGGTGATCCAAAGCAGCTTACAAAAATACAATTTAAATAAATAGAAAAAAACAAAGTGTGCAATGAAGAGATGTTAGGGAGAAGTTATAGAGATGGTTGCAGTTTAAAGCTAGAACATCCGCTCTCTGTCTTGCATTATCTCTCTCCTTCATGTACACACTTCTGTTGGAACTGATTTGCCAAACTCTCTTCCACAGAACTAGGCTGCACCCCCCGCCCCCGATCCTGGTCAGTACTAGTGACTGGCCCTGAAAGCCATATGTAATAACTGGAATTGAGTACTGTGTTCTGCGTAATAAATGAAATGCCACATTAATTCTGGTGCATCAGCACTCTTTTCCTGATGAGAAAGTCAGGCACAAAAAGAGTAATGTCTCTCTTGGTACTTCCAATCACCTTTGGGAGTGTGATGAACATCATCCCATCTGTCAATTCAGCAGCACACAGCCCAAGTGAAAAATCATTTGATTTACATGTGGAAAGTAAAAACTTATCATTCTGCAGACAAGGAGCTATGAACCGAAGAGAAACCTTGTCTATCATTCTAGGCAAGCAAGAATCAGTTGGAGTGGGACAGAACTGGAAGCTGCTACTTATTTCAGCTGCAAGGCACAAGGGATGCACAAACGTACAACATCCACAACAAAGGTATTAACAGCCCGATCCTGTGAACCACTGGAAGGGTGGCAGTCAGTCACCAATGTTATAGTGGTGCCACTGGTCAGATCACTATGGACATTCAGCAGAGGAGGGGGATAACGTGCCTCTCTGCAAGGTGCAGACCACATAATGAGCATGATGGAGTCCACAGCAACCCTGACAACACCCACCAATCAGGCAGTGGCACCTCATGACATCCCTTTTGAGTGGCGCACACAGGTGCAACCAACCACTGGCTACTGATGCAGCTGTTGCCTCTCAATGACATCCCCACACACCAAGTGTCAGAGGGCAGACAGCGAGAGTGCGACTGAACACGTAGCCTGTGTTCACCTGTAGTCCACCCCCCCCAAAGCAAAAAACAGGAAATTAAGACAGAAGTCTGAATCAAACCTACAACGCCCACATTCAAGGCTAGCACCCAAACCACTGGGCCCAGAAAGCAGATGCAAAGGAGGCATGCTATCAAGCATTCGGTCCTTAACAGCAACTCTGACATCACCACCAGTCATATGGGACCAGGCAAACAATATAGTAAACTAAATCAAATAAAGCTTTGGAACCCAAGGATCACACTACAAGGTGTACAAATTAATATCTCTATATTCAGTGCAATTCAACAGATATATACAGTGAATTCAATAAATATATAACAAAAACTATGTAGTTTTCAGTTCATTTGTTCATCCAGATGCATTATATACACACAGTCCTTTTACTGAACAGTCCGATGACTTTGTGAAGAATGTATTTTTCCAAACTCGAATTCCAAAGCTCAATGGCTACTGTGGCACCAAGTCAGAAGGCCAATCTTTCACTGCTTCCTCCTGACAACGTGTTTGTCCAACGCACAATGGCTCCTAGGGCTGGAAATCGCCTCTAAATCGACCAGGAGATTGGCCGGGAGATTGACAACGAGCCTGCCAGCTTCTTACTATGCTCGTTTCGGCACTTCTTCTTCACAGCCAGTATTGAGTACAGCCAAAATATCCACTGAAATAACACAAGTATCAAAAGCCACTATACATCATATTCTTCAATATTATAGTGCTATGCAATTTACATCAAAAATATATACTCACATTTCCTAATCCATATTTGGAATAATCTCAGGACTGTATCACCTGCTAATTGCGAGTGATAGTGCTAAAAGCATGGGTACTCACTGTTGAAGCCATATTCCTTAAGTACTTCAAGAAGTTAATTTTGCAATGTTAATTCTATTAAGCCTTAAAGGAAAGCTGCCCAATTAATTTCACTATTGAGACCATTCGGAAATAAACTATCCATCCTATATATCCAACGGGCTTCTGCCCTTAGTAAATCAATTTTATTGCTATTATTAGGTTTTATGACTTCCAGTACAGAATAACCTAATTCCCGTTCACTGTCATGGCAATTGCAAAAATGCTCGACCAATGGGGCTGTCATGTTTCTGGTTCTAATTTTTTAAAGATGTTCCTGTATACGTATCCTGATTGGCCGAGTGGTGCTACCTACATAGATTAAGGCACATGCACATTTTATAATATAGACCACATTTGCAGAAGAACACATTGAATAATTATTGGGGTACAATGGTCGTTTGGTTACTGGGTGAACAAATGATGTAATAGGCACACACAAGTCACAGATGTTGCAGTGACCGCATGCAAAGTGTCCTTTTGGTAAACTTTGCTGTGTTTCTTTCCTTCTATAATCAGAATGGACCAGGAGGTCTCTAAAATTATTTGTGCGCCTATAACCTATTTTTAAAGGTATATCACAGCCAGGTACCTCATTTAAAATATGCCAATTCTTTTTAATAATGTTCACTATACCTCCCGAGTGTTGCGAATAGTTGAGATCCCACGTAATCCCCAATCTACTGGTTTCCCTCTCATTGGTCAATTTCAAAAGGGACTCCCGGGAAACCCCATCTGCTCTGTTCCAAGCATTCTTGACTATGCGGCTAGGATAACCCCGAGTGATGAATGCTTCGCTCATCCTCTTTGCTTCCCTCTTAGAGTCCCCATCGTGGGATGAGTTACACTTGAGGCGCAAGAACTGGCCATAGGGAATAGCACGCTTTAACTGTGGTCTATGAACTGAACTATAATTTAGGTATGCCGACCGATCAGTGGGTTTGCGGTAAGGCATAACGCCCAATTGATTTACTGCTGTTTTGTACACGATAACGTCAAGAAATGGAACACTGTTATCGTTTCCCTGCGCAGTGAACTGGATGTTAGGATCTACTCTGTTTAGCCAATTAATAAACCCTTCAACTGCAGCAGCCCCTTTAATCCTTCCATTGCCAATTTATTCATGGGGGATTTTGAAGACAGATTTCTACTAAATCGTGATAATAATCCTTTCTTCAACCAGATAATAACGTTGAAAAGATTTATTAACGACCTTTTTCTTGTGATTAACACGAGATTAACATCTTTGCTTCAAAGACAATGGCTTGATGGCTTTTCCAGAGGTTTGGTCAATAAAAGACTAAATGACTCTACCTGCAGTAGACTAAAGGTGTGAATGGTGCTTGATGACCCAGTAAGTGCTGGATAGGACGGCTATCAGATGTGCTGAATAGCTTTGATTAGGGTAGGTGGCTTGAGGAAGAGAAGCAGGGCATTGATGGGATTAGCCAGGAGTTCTTAGAATACCTCATTGCTCTAGGTATGAGTCACTCTCCAGGGCATGGAGGGGCGTAAGCTAGCCAGCCACCTGCCTCAACTTTCTGGTATTTTTCCGTGCTCCTGTCCAGCTGGCATTCGCCCCAGGCCAGATAGTGCCTTGTGTTTATGGCATGCGAGGAAGGGATTTATGATATTGCATCCATAAACTGCCCTTTTAGTGTGAGAGGGGTCTGACGGGTCACTGCAGCTTTCCCATACTGCAGCAGGGATGCACTGACACAAAACCGAGACATATGTAATGATGATGAACAGCTTAGAGGTTCTGATCTGTAGCCATGCCTGTGGGGCCCCAGTAGGGTCTATGGTCCCCCTCCCCCATGAAGAGGAACTCCATTTGCTGGGATACTCCCCCATAGGTCCTTCCATAGCCATCCAAAGAACATTTATATATCCGCTATGTGGGTGGCACCTCAGCTGCATCTACTCCATCTGCTTCTGCTGCTGCACTGGGCTCTGATCCCACAAGGCAACAGGTGCCATGGTTGCTTAGAGAGCAGTTCCATGGAGAACAGTGTAGAAGTCAGGCACAACTCAAAATCCAGGCAGCACCCCCATTCAGAACATGGAGCATACTGCTGTATGCAACTGCCTCAAGTTGCCCCCCATGTACACATATCCAGAGTGCATGCAAGAGGGAAGGTGATTGTGGACTCCTGGGCTGATCCTGCTTCATTCCAGCATCTGTTCACCTGTCGGTGGATGGTTGCTCCTTCCATGTGCATCACCAGAAATGTGGTGCCTGCATGGGTTCTGAAATGGAATGTTAGTTCCATTAACCACACAGCAAGGAGATGTGTTCTCCCCCTTGGGTGTAAGTGCTATGTGCCCCCACTGTGCATTTCCCACTACCTGGGTGAAACACCATGCACCCTAGAGAGCAGGTCAGAGACTGCAGAGACAGATTCTCATGCTGCTATCATTTGAGCTGTCGGGCACTTTATACAGGTGGGGGAGCTGGCCTTAACTGGGGTAGGATGTGATTAGCTCAGCTGTAGAGAGCATCCTGTGTTATTCCAGAGCTTGTGGGTGAGACTGTGACTGTGGGAAGGGGAGTTTTGCCTAATATTAGGCATGGGTGCCTAATACAGCCAGTGGTAGTCACTTGGGTCTAAGTGGTTGTTTTGCTTTTTCAGAGGATCTTCTTCCTTTTTTTTCTTGTGTATGACAACTACTGCTGCCATAGTTGAACAGTGGGATGAAATGAACCACAGACGGGCCAAGTAGGCTATCCTGCATTGTTGTGTCCTTAAGACACCCAGTTCATCAAGAGCGGTGCTAATGTGACAAGGACATGCTGGCAGTGCGGTCGTCTTTGTTCTTGGCTGATGCACAATAGCTATTTGGAAAAATTGGAATTTTCTTCCCCCTCAAAAATTAAAAAGCCAAAATAGATATGATGGCAACAGAATACATTTTAAATGTGATTTTTATCCCAGCAACATATAAAGGGATTCCCACCACCACTCTCTGTCTCTACAGGCATTTGTCTCCCAAACTCCAATGCCAGAAGTGAGCTCAGCTTGGGGGAACAGAGGAGCAATGAAATCCAGGGAAGTAACAGGGATTCATATCCCTCGTCCACATACCCCCCTTAAAAACAGGTTCCTCCCCCAGCTTTATATGTGATTGAAGCACACCAGAATATAAATCATAGAATCATAGAATCATAGAGTTGGAAGGGGCCATACAGACCATCTAGTCCAACCCTCTGCCCAGTGCAGGATCAGCCTAAAGCATCTCTGACAAGTATTCATCCAGCCTCTTCTTGAAAACTGCCAGTGAAGGGGAGCTCACCACCTCCCTAGGCAGCTGATTCCACTTTTGAACTACTCTGACCATGAAAAAGTTTTTCCTAATATCCAGCCGGTACCTTTGTGCATGTAGTTTTAGCCCATTGCTTCGCGTCCTACCCTCTGCTGCCAACTGGAACAGCTCTTTGCCCTCCTCCAAATGACAGCCTTTCAAATATTTAAAGAGAGCAATCATGTCCCCCCTCAACCTCCTCTTCTCCAAACTAAACATTCCCAAGGCACTCAGCCTTTCCTCATAGGGCTCAGTCTCCAGACCCCTGATCATTCTTGTCGCTCTCCTCTGCACCCTCTCGATTTTGTCCACATCCTTTTTGAAGTGAGGCCTCCAGAACTGCACACAATACTCCAGGTGTGGCCTGACCAAGGCAGTATAGAGAGGGGCTATGACCTCCTGCGATTTTGATGCTATGGCCCCTTTGATACAACCCAGGATTGAATTAGCCTTTTTTGCCACCGCATCACACTGACTGCTCATATTCAGTTTACAGTCCACTCTTACCCCAAGATCCCTTTTACATATACTACTGCCCAGAAGTGTATCCCCCTTCCAGTATTTGTGCTTCTCTTTTTTGTGGCCCAGATGTAATACTGTGCACTTGTCTTTGTTGAATTGCATCCTATTCACAGCTGCCCACTTCTCCAGAGTATTCAGGTCTTGTTGAATTTTAATTCTATCTTCTTGGGTGTTTGCTACCGCTCCCAATTTGGTATCATCAGCAAATTTAATGAGCAGCCCTTCCACTCCTTCATCCAGATCATTGATAAAAATATTGAAAAGTACCGGGCCCAAAACCGAGCCCTGCGGCACCCCACTGGACACCTCCCTCCAATCTGATGAAACGCTGTTGACCACCACTCTTTGAGTGCGGTCCTCCAGCCAGTTCCCTATCCACCGAACTGTCCTATAGTCCAGTCCACAGTCTTCCAGTTTGCCCATCAGAATGTCATGGGGGACCTTATCAAAAGTTTTACTGAAATCCAGATAAATCACGTCAACAGAGTTCCCCCGATCCAGTAAGCTGGTCACTCGATCAAAGAAGGAAACCTGGTTGGTCTGGCAAGATCTGTTAGGAACAAAACCATGCTGACTTCCCCGGATCACTGAGCGGTCCTTCAGATGCTTACAGATTGATCCCTTTAAAATCTGTTCTAATATCTTCCCAGCAACAGAAGTCAGACTGACCGGCCTGTAGTTTCCTGGGTCATCCTTCCTCCCTTTCTTAAAGATTGGGATAACATTCGCTCTTCTCCAATCTTGTGGCACATCCCCAGTCCTCCAGGAGGCCTCGAAGATGATGGACAGGGGTTCTGTAAGTTCTCTGGAAAGTTCTTTCAGCACTCTTGGGTGCACCCCATCCGGCCCATGGGATTTGTATTCATCCAGTGCAGCCAGATGCCTCTCCACTACCTCTCTGTCAATGTCAATTAGCCACTCAGGTGTCCTGCCACATTTTCTACTATCTCTAGATGTGCCTGAGTTCTTCAGGGAGAAAACAGAGGCAAAAAAGTCATTAAGCCTGTCTGCTTTTTCTCTGTCCTGCATCAGAGTTTCTCCATCTACTCCCAACAGCGGTCCAATTGCCTCTTTTACCTTGCGTTTGCTTCTCACATATCTGTAGAAGTTTTTCTTATTGTAGCGAGCCCTCCTGGCCAGACCCAGCTCGTACTGAGCTTTGGCCTCTCTGATGGCTGATCTGCAGTACCTAGTAACCCTCATATACTCCTCTTTAGAGGTCTGTCCATCTCTCCATTTCCTGAACATTTCCTTTTTCTCCCTTAGCTTATTCTGGAGCTCTCTGTGCATCCACATCGGTTTCTTGGAGCCCTTACCATGTTTCCGTCTTGCTGGGATAGTGAGGGCTTGAGCTTGCAAAAGCTCATGTTTGAGAATGGCCCACCCTTTACTCGCTCCTTTCCCTTCCAGCACACTTCCCCACGGAATGACTCTCATCAAGCCTCTGAGTTCATCGAAGTTGGCCCTACGAAAATCTAACCTACGAGTCTGGCTACGAACTTCCTTGGCTCCCCACAGCAACTGGAATTCAAGAAGGACATGGTCACTTCCCCCTAAGGTCCCCACCACCTTCATCTCATCTACCAATTCTTCCCTGTTGGTTAATATCAAGTCTAGTATGGACGAGCCCCTTGTAGCTTCCTCCACCTTTTGAAAAAGGAAGTTATCAGCCAGGCAGGTCAGGAAATTGCGTGATTCATGACGCTTTGCTGAGTCTGTCTCCCAGCACACATCAGGGAAGTTGAAGTCACCCATAATTACAAGGTTCTGATTAAATATGTTAATGGATTCCTCAAAGACTACCACATCTAGTTTAAGGCTGATATTGCTTCATGAAAACACATCTACTTATAGAAGCTGTTTAAATTAGCTTTTTGGTCCTGTCATCTTTTCATGGTAGGAAATACATTTTCAGTTAGTTATCCAATGTAGATGACTTACAGCTGCTGTAGAGAGCCTGAGCATGTAACATGGCTTCCCTCAATTTGCTCCATTAAAACTGTACTGAAGTGCTTCGAATATTCCAATGTTGCACTCAGTCAAGACTTGCAGCTGTCAGTTATGATGATAGAACTTTACAGTCACCAGATTGGCAAGGGAGGACCCTATAAGAGCTGGGAGGACAGTGGCGAGCATGTTGGGTTAGTGGATAAGGACTCTCAGTTGCTTACTCAGCCCTGAATTCTCAGGGTGATCATAGGCACACCCCGTCCCTCACCAGAGTGTCATGGATATAGCTAGAACTATAGGGATAGAGTTGCCAGGTTTCCTTCCCCTCCTAGTGGGAGGTAGGGCTGCCAATCCCCCACCTGGGGCAGGGGATCCCCTGTTCCCACCTCCTCCCCCTGACCCCACTTACCTGGCCAGCTGGGGTGTGCCCCCTGGGTCACCCCCCGGTGGCATGGCGCCCCCCTGGTGGTGCGGTGGCCCTGTGGTACGCCCCGTGGTACGCCCCATGCCCTGCAACAGGCCTGTTTTGTCCGATTCGGGCCCGCGAGGGCCATTCAGCCCTTCGGCAAGCGCAGGAGCGCATGCTGGGCCACACTTTGACCCACATGATGATGTCACTTCCTGGAAGTGACATCATCATGCATGGCGGGAGCGCGCACACACTATGCTTGCACTCAAGGAATAGGGTTGCTAGGTTCCTCATGTCCCTCGGTGGGGGACTGGGATCCTGGCACCTACCCTACCTTTTTTCCTTTTTTAACTTCTCTCATGCACACTTTGCACGCGCGCGCCTCAGCATGCATGAAGACATCAGTCATGGAAGTAACGTCATCATGCAGGTGTGTGATGACAGCACTTCCAGGACTGGCGTCGCCACACGCACAGGAGAAAGGGTGCTTGTGTCTCCTTTCTCCCAGCAGCCACCACTGCAGCTTGCTTGTGGCGGCGGCAGCAGCAGCAGCGAGAGCAGCTCACTGTTGCCAGCGCCGTCTGCTGCCAGCACCACTGCACTGGCAAAAGCAGCCTGCAGCGGCGAGAGCAAGTGGCAGTGGGAGGCACTGGTGCTGGTGACAGTGAGCCGCTCTCGCTGCTGCCACCACCGCTTGCTCTCGCCACTGCAGGCCACTTTCATCAGCACTGCGGCTCATGCACTGTGAGAGCAAGCAGCGGCAGTGTAAGTGGGCGACGCTGGCAGCAGCAGCAGCATCAAGAGTGGCCTGCTTTCACTGCTGCCATTGCCTGCTCTCGTAGTGCAGGAGCACATGCCCCCCCACCCACGGGCACAGTGCACCCCCCAGGGAGGGGGCGCCCCAGGGAGCATGCCCCACCACCAGGTGGGTAAGTGGGAGCAGGGTAGCAAGGCTGGGATCAGGGGATCCCCCACCCCAGGCGGGGGGATGGCAACCTTATCAAGGAGGGACACTGGACGCCACAGAGGGTGAGTGCCAAAATCCCAGTCCCCCACTGGGGGACTAGAGGGACCCGGCAACCCTAGTGGAAGGGGAGACCTGATGCTTACCTTCTTGTTGTTTCTGGCATGATGTTCACGCACAAATGGCCCACACTGGCATGAATGTCACTTCCAGGCAGTGACATCATTGCACAAGAAGGGGAGCGCGCACACACTTCTCACAATTTTAATCCCCAAATGGGCCCAGTTCTACTCGTTTGAGGCTTAAATTGGCCTTCTGTGAAGTTCAGGAGCACTTGCAGGGTGGCGCAACGACGTCAGTGATGTCATCTCACCAGCCCTGGAATGAACATAGGAGGCCCATTCCCTGCCTTCCCCCTTCCCCCACCGGCCAGGTAAGTGGTGGCAGGGGGTGAAAGATGGGAGTGGGGAATCCCACACCATCACTGGTGGAATGGGATCCCTAATAGGGGAACACTTGCTGGATATGACCAAGAAAGTGATTCAAGACATTTATGCGCATAGAAACAGGGCTAGCCCAGCCCCATAACTAGATAGGCCCCAAAGGGAGTCTAGAGGCCTAGAATAAAATAGCCTTAGAGAAGGGCATAGGACTCAACTGTTTATGTGAATTACACTGTTATAAGCATTATATGTGCAGTTAACTGAGGATGTGGAGAGCTATTGATATTGTCTCTGTCTAAATTATATTTACAGACACTGTTGCAGTTTCTAAATTCTGTATTTTGCACTGGAAACAAAATAAGAACATTCATTTTTGATAAAGTGATGTTTATTGGTATTATTTAATAGAGACGTAGGTTTTGAAAGCGCTTGTTTAGTAAGTTGTTAATGACAGACATTTTTATATCTGAATCAGGCCTGACCGGAGTCATCCAGAACAAGAGTTACAGGGGACTTAGAATGGATGAAGTGTGCTTAGGAGGAGTTCACTGTATGTATAATAACTTTATCCATTCTAGTCCCTTGCACAGAAACCTGAAACATTTATTATGGGATTCACACCAACCTTTTCTCTGTCTCCAAGTACCCAGCCCCCCTAATTTTCCCTTTAAAAAGGTGGGAAATTATTTCCATAGCATCAGAAGAAGTGAGCTTTGACTCATGGAAGCTCATGCTGGAATAAATGCTATTAGTCCTTAAGGTGCCAGTGGCCTTCTATTTCATTTTGCTACAAAAGACTAATATGGCCACCACTGTAGGGGTGTGCAGTTCGGGAATCCAAATCCCAAAAAAATCCCGAATCACCTTGATTCGGGGTGATTTGGGGAATCCCGAATCGATTCGGGAATCCCGAATCGGCATGCCCCGAATCGATTCGGGGCGATTCGGGGCAATTCGGGAAAGCTTTTTCAATGGGAAAAAGCCTCCCCAGGCTTCTCTGAAGCCTGGGGGAGGCATTTTCCCACAGAATCAACCCAAAATTGGTGGAAGCCTTCCTCTAACTCCCCTCTAACAACTCCCCAAGTTTCAGACAGATTGGACTTTGGGGAGCCATGTTATGGCCCCCCCAAACCAGGTCCCCCTATCCTCGCCTATAAAAGGGCATAGCTTTAGGTTGCTACTGCTAATCTCCTATTTTGTGCTTGCTGCTGCTGATCTCCATTATTTCCTATGGGGAAAAAATGAAGAGGCAGGCTTCCTTTGCTAGGGGTGGCATTTTGCATGCAAAATGCCCCACAACCCTCAGGGACCCTTCTCCCACCTTTCCTCCCACCCCCACCAAGGCTCAGCCAGCTCCCACTTGGGAAGGGGGCATTTCATGGCCTCCCCAAGTAGGTGCTCTCAGCCCCCAAAGTCCACCCCCTACAACCCCACACAAACCCAATTCCCCCCCCAGCTGCCACACACAGACCCAAATCCCCACATTAGCCCCTCACAGACCTAAATCCACCCCCAGCAGCCCTACACCCATAACCCCAGGAACAGGCTGGCCAGCCCTCCCCCTTTGTTCCCTATGTTGGGAACTTCTAAACTCTCTTTCCCAGGGCAATTCCGCACAGCCCAGGGGTGCCACAATGGTGTGCAAACTTCTGAGTGCCAACTTGTCCCTGGGAAAGAGCACCTGACCTGACACACAGACAACCACCCCCTGACACCCCCACCACCTACAGAGATGGCTGGCCAGCCTCCCCATTGTTCCCTATGATGGGAACCAACTGCACAACAAAGAATAAAACACGAACAACACAAAATAAAGTTTTTAAAAAATTATTTTCTCCCTTTCAAAGTACAAGTAGGCAAAGCATTATGACACATTACACCAGCAGTCCCCCACACAGAAAAATAACACAACTCTCACTTAACATCAGAGAATCACAAAAACACAATTCCTGTCAAAAACACTTTATTTCTTTAACTGCTTTAGGTTACACAGTAGGAGGGCATAACAGGGCATGATAGCAGTGTACTACACAAAATAATACAACCCACTTCACCTTTTTGACAGCAATTGTGTTTGGGTGATTCTCTGATGTGAAGTGAGTTGTTATTTTTGTGAAGTACACTGCTTTCATGCCCTGTTGTGCCTTACTACTGGGTAACCTAAAGCAGTTAAAGAAATAAAGTGCTTTTGACAGCAATTTTTGGGGTGATTCTTTAATGTGAAGTGAGTTGTGTTATTTTTGTGTAAGATACTGCTGCCATGCCCTTTGGTGTGCCCCCCTGCTGTGTAACCTAAAGCTGTTCAAGAAATAAAGTGTTATTAACAGGAATTGTTTTTGTGATTCTCTGATGTTAAGTGAGTTGTGTTATTTTTGTGAGGTGGAATGCTGGAATGCCATTTGGTGTGCCCCCCCTGCTGTGTAACCTAAAGCTGTTCAAGAAATAAAGTGTTTTTGACAGGAATTGTGTTTTTGTGATTCTCTGATGTTAAGTGAGTTGTGTTAATTTTTCTGTGTGGGGGACTGCTGGTGTAATGTGTCATAATGCTTTGCCTACTTTTTTTTTAGAAAATTTTTATTGGTGAGTATACTTTTCAAATTCAATAATACATTCCCTCAATATCTAATTAACCCTATCCCCCACCTTTTTCCTCCCCCCTCTCTATCGACTTCCAACAGCTTTCCAACCCTTACCCCCTCTTATTACTTGTTAATTCCCTTAGTCAAAGCACATTCTAATTTTTTTTCCAGGTATTCTATCATATATATCAAATATCCTATCAATATAGCATGCTTCTATCAATTATACTATCAAATATTCTATCAGTATAATATACATCTATCAATTATACTATCAATATAGTATAAATCTTATACCCCTCAATATAGACCAGTATGATATGATATGATATGATATGATATGATATAATATAATATAATATAATATAATATAATATAATATAATATAATATAATATAATATAATATAATATAATATAATATAATATAATATAATATAATATAATATAACAAAAGTCTTAGTTTAAACATATTCTATTTCTTTTAAACATATATTCTATCAAATATACTATTGTCATTATAATATGTATTAACACCCCTACTGTGCACCCTGCCACCAATGTGGCACCGCACACAGCACCATACTGCACATTCATTATATAATATACAATCTAATCTACCAACATAATAGTATATATAGTATGCCCCATCAGTATATTTGTGTAACTATTCCCTTATTCATATACTCTGATAAAGGTATTACTTATCATAATCTCCTTATCTTATTCTTTAAAAAATCAGTTCTAAATTTCATCCCTCTTCTGCTATATTATAATCCAAGCTTAGATTAAAATAGATATAAATTCTTAATGGTAAAGTCACTCCTCTCTTCTGTTTAAAATGTCTTATTTCAAAAGTTCTCAAACTGCCACAGTTCTCCTTTCACATCCCATTTTTTTCCCAAAAATTGTTTCAGTTTCACCCAGTCCGCCAAATACTGTCCTGGATCTAGGTCTTTAAGTTTTCTTGTCATTTTATCCATCTCTGCCATGTACAGCAATTTGTAAATCCAGTCCTCTACAGTAGGTACTTCTTGCACTTTCCATTTCTGCGCATACAGTAATCTTGCTGCAGCTGTCATATAAAATAACAATGTTCTATTTTGCACTGGAACATTCCATTCCCAAATTTAGTAGCAGCAGTTCTGGGTTCTTATTTATTTGGGTTTGTAACACCTCATTAATTACTTCTATTATATCTCCCCAGTACTGCTTCGCTACTTCACAAGTCCACCACATATGGTATAATGATCCTTCGTGCTTTTTGCATTTCCAGCACTTATCTGACATTTTAGCGTTCCCCAGCGCAATTTTCTTCGGTGTTAGGTACCATCTGTATATCATCTCGTATACATTTTCTTTAATATAATCGTACGAATATTGCCTACTTGTACTTTGAAAGGGAGAAAATAATTTTTTAAAAACTTTATTTTGTGTTGTTCATGTTTTATTCTTTGCTGTGCAGTTGGTTCCCATCATAGGGAACAATGGGGCAGGCTGGCCAGCCTTCTCTGTAGGTGGTGGGGGTGTCAGGGGGTGGTTGTCTGTGTGTCAGGTGCTCTTTCCCAGGGACAAGTTGGCACTCAGAAGTGTGCCCACCATTGTGGCACCCCTGGGCTGTGCGGAATTGCCCTGGGAAAGAGAGTTTGGAAGTTCCCAGCATAGGGAACAAAGGGGGAGGGCTGGTCAGCCTGTTCCTGGGGTTATGGGTGTGGGGAGCTGGGGGTGGATTTAGGTCAGTGAGGGGCTAATGTGGGGATTCGGGTCTGTGTATGGCAGCTGGGGGGGAATTGTGTTTGTGTGGGGCAGTGGGGGTGGGCTTTGGGGGCTGACAGCACCTACTTGGGGAGGCCATGAAAAGGCCCCCCCCAAGTGGGAGCTGGCTGAGCCTTGGTGGGGGGTGAGAGTAGAGGTGGGAGAAGGGCCCCAGAGGGTTGTGGGGCATTTTGCATGCTAAATGCCGCCCCTGGCAAGACAAGCCTCCCCCAGGTGGAATTGGTGGAGAACAGAGCACCTACTTGGGGAGGCTATGAAATGCCCCCCCCAAGTGGGAGCAGGCTGAGCCTTGGTGGGGGGGGAGAAAAGGTGGGAGAAGGGCCCCTGAGGGTAGGGGGCATTTTGCATGCAAAATGCCACCCCTGGCAAAGGAAGCCTGCCTCTTCATTTTTTCCCCATAGGAAAAAATGAATGAAGATCAGCAGCAGCAACCTAAAGCTATGCCCTTTTTTAAGGCGAGGATAGGGGGACCTGGTTTGGGGGACCATAACATGGCCCCCCAAAGTTCAATCGGTCTGAAACTTGGGGGGTTGTTAGAGAGGAGTTATAGAAATGCCCCCACCAATTTTGGGTTGATTCAGTGGGAAAATGCCTCCCCCAGGCTTCAGAGGAGCCTGGGGAGGCTTTTTCCCATTGAAAAAGCTTTCCCGGATCATCCCGAATCATCCCGAATCATCCCTTAATCGCCATTCCCGAATCGGCTTGGCGATTTGGGATTCGTCTGTTCCCGAATTGAAGCCGATTCGGGTATACCCGAATCGGGAAAGCCGAATCGGGGTGCCTTTGCACACCCCTACACCCCTGTAATATTACCTTTCTGCCTTCCTAAGTGTATTGGGAGAATGGAATTAAAGTATTGTCGAAGGCTTTCACAGCCGGAGAACGATGGTTGTTGTGGGTTTTCCGGGCTGTATTGCCGTGGTCTTGGCATTTTAGTTCCTGACGTTTCGCCAGCAGCTGTGGCTGGCATCTTCAGAGGTATAGCACCAAAAGACAGAGATCTCTCAGTGTCACAGTGTGGAAAAGATGTTGGCAGGTAATTTGTATCTACTCAGGAGGGGTGGGGTTGAGCTGAGTCATCCTGCAGAGAAGATTAGCACCTCAAGCACCAATCCATATGCAAAAGAACCTCCTCAGGATACAGTGAAGCCTCCCGCCATTAGCATTCCACACCCTGGGAAACTCTTACAGGATGACTCAGCTCAACCCCACAGAACTCCCCTGAAGCAAAGAAACCAAGCCTTTCCACCCCAGAAATTTTTCAAAAGATACACTCAGAAATCAGTAAATTTGTGACATCTCATATAGATACAAATAGGTTGCCAGCTACAGTAAATTAACCCATCTGTGTCAATAGCTCCTGGCTTGTCAGATGAGAAAATTAAAATGTTATTGATCAGGAAAGTTAAGCAGAGCTTTGAAAGTGTCTCTGCTTGAAAAATGCTACCAGCCTCCTTTGACCCCAGTGCTGACTACCAGTTAACAACACCAGGGCTGACTCACTATGACAGATGTGGCCTGTGATCTCATTCTACAGAAACACCTTACCCTTGCTTAACGGATGAGAAGATATGACTTCTTCTATGACCCCCCACAAGTCTCATATTTAAACAGGTCATCTGCACCAGATTTAACAGAGAAATACCACAATTAGTGAGCTTGCATAATGGAGACTGAACGCCTTGGAAGAGAGAACTCCAGTTCTGCCTAGGTCAAAAAGTCCTGCTCACCATCATCATTGCCACTTCCATGGCCTTCTTCAAACATTCTTAAGTGCAATACAGACAATTGTGCAATTCACAAATGGTGACTCTCATAGCCTTCCTTAGGCAGATTGAAGTTACAGAGTTTAATGGAAGGTGTTCTGGCTCTTTCCTATACGTAGTTATAGTTTTACTTCTCTTTATTTGAATCCTTCTATCCTCTAGACATAACAACATGCTTGTCTCCATGAGTGCTCGCTTGGTATTTCTTAATTCAAAACTTTCTGCTTTGATTCAAAATTCAAAACTTTCTGTTGAAATATGATCTGTAACTTTCAGTCCTAATCTTAATTTACAGCTAGACATGTCAGAATTGTCTTCTTTGTGGCACTTCCCTTGATCTGGAAATTAATTAAACATCTGTGCATAGTTGTATAATAAGTGACACATTTTAGCCTTGAAAGTTCTATAAAAGTTGCGAAATAGACTCAGGACAGAATTCTGGCATTTTCATTGTATTTGGTCATAGAATCATAGAATGATTGAGTTGGAAGGGATCTCCAGGGGGGGTCCCACCCCCTGCACAATGCAGGAAATTCACAACTCCCCCACACCCCCAGTGACCCTGGTCCATGCCCAGAAGATGGCAAAAAAAACCCTTCAGGATTCCTGGCCAAACTGGCCAAGAGAAAATCAGTTCCTGACCCCAAATTCACAATCGACATTACCCTGGGTGTGTAAGGGGCCACAAGATAGATATCACTAAATAGCCAGCCTTCTAGTTCACTTTCAGCCTATTCAAAGGATATTTTGATTCTCAAATATAAATGATAACTAGATGAACCCTATGCATGTTTACTAAGAAGTAAATCCCACTGTGTTAATTGAGGATTATTCCCAGATGCATGGGATTATAATAACCTTAAATGTGTGAACATGAAAGTTCAAGAGATCGTGAAATGCTTCATAGGTTAATGGGTGGGCTTCATGCAACTTTCTCCCCTGATAAGTAGAATGGTTAAAGAACCTGGAATCATGGTGCATATCAGCACCAATTCACATTGTGAAATGTAATTGTGTGATCCTGGGTAAGATAGGATGTTGAAGTCTAGAATCTTTAAGGTGGCACTTTCAGAATGGTTACATATTCCACATCCCTGACCTGGATAGCCCTGGTGAACCTGATCTTGTTAGATTTCAGAAGCTAAGCAGGGTTGGCCTTGGTTTGTAATTGGATGGGAGCCCTCCAAGAAAGACCAGATCTCTTGCCATGAAAACTCCACCAGGGGTTGCCATAAGTCAGCTAAGGACACTCTCCACCATCATCTATTCCACAAGCAGTGCCAGCTAGACATGAAAAGATCCAGAATCTGAATGTGTGGATGAAATGGTAGCACCGAAAGTTTTTTATTATTATTATTATTATTATTATTATTATTATTATTATTATTATTATTATTATTATTATTACACTTCTAGACTGCCCTCCCTGTCAGACAGGCTCAGGGCGGTGTAACAACATACGGTGTAACAACATACGATAAAGATTAAAAACAATAAAAACATTATAAAAACATTAAAACATTAGTTCATATACAATAAAATTGGCAGATATAAATATTAAAATACAGCATTTTAGATGCGGGGCTTGGCTCTTGCATCATGCCCTGTGTCACACTTATGAGCTCCTGCATGAGTGGTGGATGGTCTTCAGCGGTATTGTGAGATTAGCAAATTTTAGTAGCGACTTTAGATCAATCATGAAATCACACTAGTATAGAAAAAGGGACATGAAATATGTTCTCTGTACATGTTTTAAAGTAACTGGTCCCTGCCTGGGCCCCTCTGGCTCCTTGGGCCTTTCTGGCTGCACACCGGAAAAGGAGAACTTTTGGCCTTCAGGAAGGATAGATAAATGGACGTTCCTTAGACCCACCTGCAGAAAGAGAGATAAGAAAAAGTGAGGGTAGAATGACCATATATGGGGAAGCTGATAAGAAGAAGGTATGAACAGGGATAAAATTGCAGATGTTCTGTCGCGAGACTAAGTTTGAAAAACGGACAATAGCCAATCCAAAGATGTGAAAGAAGTCAGATGCTTTGCCTTGAGTGTGACTTTCGTTTCTCCATTGTGATGTAATGTACCTTTAAAATAGCATGTAGTCCTTTGTTCTGGTGACACAGAGCTCACCTAATAGTAGTGGGTCCTATATTTGCAAATATATCTGGCTTTTATATACAACATCCTTCATTAGACTTCATTATCTGTGTGTATTCATTTCTCTTAATTGGCTAAGATAACCAGACACACATAATTTGAGTACAACAGTATGGCCGGCGAGAGGACAGCCTAGCCCCCACCAAATGCCTGGCGGAACATCTCCGTCTTGCAGGCCCGGTGGAAAGATAACAAATCCTTTAGATTTCTTAGGCCCTGGGGAACTTCAAGCTGAGCCTGTACAAGAGATTGGCTCCCACTTGAATCTCAGTGGAACCAGATAGTTTGTGCTCAATTATTTGCGCATGTTGAGGGCCCCGGTACGTGTCACTTGACATCCTTTCACCAGAGAAATAAGGGAATAAAGCTGGCACAGGCAATCCATATGGTCTACCACTAGGGCTGCCAGACCCCTGGTGGGGGCGGGGGATCCCCCGCCCCCACCCTCCCACCCCCGCCCCCACCTACCTGGCCAACGGGGGGGCGCACCTTCAATGTGCGCCCCCCTGCAGTGCTGCGCGCCCCTGCGCACTGCAGCAGCCAGGATCAGGCCTGTTTTGGCCTGGATCGGGGCCCCTGTGGAGCGCGGGAGTGTTCCTGTGCTCTGCAAGGGCCCACAACGGACCCAATCCATGCCAAAATGGGCCCAATCCACACCAAAATGGGTGCGGATCGGGCCCATTTTGGTGCGGATTGGGCCCATTGTGGGCCCCTGCGGAGCGCAGGAATGCTCCCATGCTCCACAGGGGCCTTAAACGGGCCCGATCCGCACCCAAACGGACCCGATCCGTGCCAAAATGGGCACGGATTGGGCCCGTTTTGGCATGGAACAGTCCTGCACTCTTGCAGGGGCCCACAACAGGCCCGATCCGCGCCCAAACGGGCTGCGTGGTGACATCACTAAGTGACATCATTGCATTTGCAGGAGCGCGCGTGAGCTCCGTGCACACGCACACACCCCCTCAGGTAAGAGCCAGGCCCCAATCTCCTGCTGGGAGATTGAGGGGGCCTGGCAACCCTATCTACCACTGAGCTACAGTCCACTCCTGGATCAAAGCAGTCTACCTGAACAATGGGTCACATGCATTCACAGTCCATTGATCCTTGTTCTGAAATCGAAGGAAGAGTGATGATGACTAGGGATGAGAAGCCCTAACATAGTGTAGGCCACAGGTGTGCTTTGCCTCACAGGATGTGTCTCTTTATTGCCATATTTGATTTCAGGTCTCTTGCTGGGATAAGTACTCATTTGCCTCATCTCCTTGGTGGTTTAGGGTAATTAACGCACCGCTATGCTGGCTGGCTGGTATTGAAGTACCACTGTACCAGGGCAATCCTATGTGCGCCTCCTCTTAAATAATTACTGGTTTGCAACAGAGAAAGTTACTAATGTGTTTTTAGAGGACTGGATAATTAAATATGAGCATTTGAGCATGTAAGGAACAGGAAGTCTGTTTCCAACTATATGAGCCTGATATTTTACATGACTACCAATGGTGTCATATCTGATTCTTTCTAAATTGCACACTTCTCAATGTACCCATTTTCTAGCTCCTAGTTATTGTTTGTCTTGGATTTCTATATGTTCACCTTCTCATTCTTGGCATTTTTCTGTTACTTGTCAAGCTTTGTATTTTTTCTTCTTTTCATGTTTTTGTGCTTTTCCTCTTATTGCTATTTGCCAACTGATAGTTAATTGACACTCTTCTCTTGTTAAAAACAAATTCTAGCATTAATCTATTTAAGATGGCCTATGATATTACATTCCTGTCATTTTAATTTTGATATTCTCCTCTTCTACCTCTAGTTTTTAATTATTTTGGATTTTGATCGTATCTATTACACTGTAAAATAAAAATGAGGGAAAGTGGTCCCCAAGACACACTAAACAAAGGAGGAAATTCCTAAGAGACCACTAATACAATAATGAAGATTGTCTCAGTATAAATAAATACAATCTATAGGTCAAACCAAGTATAGCAATATTTTGGTCAAAACATATGTAATAATGTAATATCCTTCTACTACAATTGAGCAATGGTTTGTTCATATCACAACCAGAGCCTGTGGAGAAATTACATTACTAGTCAATTGTCACAGGATTTCCGCTGATACCCAACGATGAGTGAGTATGCCTCACATAAAAAGACCAGGAATAATGGAGCAGTAGAATTCTTGGCTTGAAAAAGCAACTGCGAAATGGGCTGTCTAAAGAGCTGGCGCAGGAGATTTGGAAATTTTCCTCCTGGAGCATATTGCCAACTGCTCAGGAGATTTGGGGATTTTTCCTCCTGGAGCATACTCACTCATCATTGGATATCAGCGGAAATCCTGCCTAAAAACAGAAAAACATATCAAATTATTGAAACCAACAGATGATTGATACTTACCTGAAAGCTTTCTTTACCGTCCAACTTCCACATCCATATATCATAATGGGGGAATACCATTGTTATCTTAGTTCCCAGAGAGATATCTTTATCTTTGAGGATCTTTTCTAGCTCCCTCACAGATGCTCTTCTAAGTCTCAGTCTTCTTCTGATCTCTTCATTGCAGTCTCCCTTTTGCTTGCTGATTGAGCCATGGGATAGAAAATTGTGAACAATAGCTTTTTATTCCTGCGTAACTGCATTTCTGCAGGGGTAAGGAGACTCTACTGTTCTCATATTTATTAAATACGTTTGCATTTAAAACTTTGAGCAGGAAATCAACAATAGAGAATGGAGTACTACACATGCCCAGCCTCTACAGAAGCTGAAAGACAGGACAACGGTATAGCGCAATCCCGCATGTGCTCAACAAAAAAAATAAAAGGAAGGTTGGACAGGAATGCGCCATTGCCATTTGTGACAAGGCATAGATAAAGAATGCATTTTCTGTTTGGGACCCTTTTCTCCTGCAACAAACACCCACAAAACGTGCATGAGGATGATGCATGTGAAAGGTGAGAAAGGGAAGACGCAGCTTTGGGACAGGGAAAACCTGAAAAAATTGGAACATGTGGAAGCGGCCAAGGGCATGCATTTTGGCCAACTAATTATCTCATACCTTCAAACACCATGCAAGGTTATCTATACTTGAAACTTCTTAAAATATATTGTGACATTCCCTGGGTCATCAGAATAGACGTGGCCCTGTTGCTTCAGGCAGCCACCCTTTATCTCATTGCTGGCCCTCCTGTGTATGTGCCGCCTCCACAATTCCTCATACCATCTTCACCTGAGTGTTTAGTGTCTGTCTGTGGCGCTGGCCCCTTGGGCTTGGTGGCTGTAGCTTCAGGTTGGAAGATGCGCCCCTGGCTGTCTGTCGCCCTCTGGTGCCAGCCAACGGTGTCTCCAGCCTTGTTGGCTGCTCTTGTCCTCTCAGGGCATCCATGTCCTGCAGTGCCCAACCTCTGTCTCAAGAGTTTCTGTCTCATTCTCCTGACTTGCCTTTGCCCGCCGCTTCCTGCGCCCAGCCCATAGCCATCGCTGGCTCACTTGTCTCCAGCTTCCACAGCTCGGTCACCTCCTGCTCCAGCCTCTCGCTCTCTGCTCGCTCTGCTCTATCTCCATCCGTTTGCTCTACTCCTCTTACCTCTGCTCACCCCTCTGCAGGCTGCACATCTGCCTATTGAAGTGCATGTCTCCCAGCCCCGCCCCTCCAGCAACGCACCAAGTGCTGCTGCAACACATATATGAAAATGGTTATTCATTCTTGCTACTTTTTAATCTTAACAAAATTTATGTATAATTAGTGATTACAAGTTCTTCATACATATGAATATCTTTTTGGCCCTCAACCAATACCCCCATTCTTGAATCATATCTTGACTTCTGTGAAGCTGGACATTCCTGCCATTCTCAGATGCTCTCTGTCTCAGCTAATAGTATCTATTAATATGAGTTAGACGGCCATACAATCATTTCATGCCCCTCTCCGTGGTTGTCCTATTCTGGGCCTCCATCATCATCATCATCATCATCATCATCATCATCATCATCATCATCATCATCATCATCCATTCATGGCATGTCTAGCTGGGGGTCAGGCTAGCCTTGTTTCTGTGTGCAAAGGCATTTTCTATGATCTTCTTAGTAAGATCAAACAACAATTCCCATGTTTCTGGCTGTATCTACATTTTCTTAATTAGTTGAGAGGAAGATTCAGATCCCCTTTTCCACTCTCAAATGAAATAACCTGCCAAACAACACAATGTCTGGTAATGAAGATTTGCATAACTAAAAATGTTTTTAGCGAACACTAGTATACTACATGATGCTGTTCCAATGGAGGACATAAATTGGGATAAGCCAAACACTTAGGATCCATCTTTCAACAAGAAACCTACATACCCATATTAGTTTAATGGTTCCTTGCCCATGATGACCAGCAAATCATATGTCATTGCTATTGCATGCATTCTCAAGCCTTTTGCCAGTTTCTGGAAGTGGCTAAATGATGTTTGTTTGTAGCACTGTGCCAAACGATTAGTATTGTGCTTGATCGTAGTGATTTGCAAGGAGGTACAGGAATTTTAAGTCACTAGCATGGATGCTACAGTTGTGTGAATTACCATAGTATGAGGGTGTAACTAACTACATGATGCACCAGATACACGTCAAGTCAAAGATGTGCAACCAGGCTTGCATGGGGACTTAAACCTTAAAAGTGCTCATTCACTCAGAGCTACAAGGGTGTGAGGGGGTAGAAGGAGCTTCTGGCTTCCCTTCCACCCCACTTTCAGCAATGAAACAGGGGCTTTTTGCCCCTTTTCTCTGGTTCCATGTGGTACTTAGGGTAATCTCAGGCAGTTTGATTAATTTGTTTTGCAACATTTTGGAACCTATTTATGTCCAGAAGGGGGAAAAATGCCACTTTTATGATGAACGCAAGGACTGCTAGTGTAGCATAGTGGTTAGAGTCTCAGAGCAGACACAGAGAGACTTAGAATCAAATCCTTCCTTTTGACTCTGGGGTAGATGCTGGTCTGTATCCAACATTCTGAAGAGTCAAGGGATCTTACTTTTTCTTAAGAGGGGGTGGGGATTTCTGTCAGTTCCCCTACTTCCACAGCAGACCCCTGCTATGCTGTTCTTGAGGATCTGCTGACCTCTGGGGACAAAATTTGGAGAGACTCAGGGGGCTGCAGTAGGAGGGGGAATAACTGGAAAACAATCAACAGCCCTTCTTAAGAACACTTATGGGCACTTCAGATTCCTTAACTACTGGTTGCAGGCCATTCTGTCTAAATCTAGCCTATCCCACAGTGCCAATGCGGAGAGCTATATACGCTGCCTTGAGCACCCTGGAGGAAGGGTGGGATAAAAATGTGTTTTTTATTCAATTTTTAAAAATCTACTTAGCATCCAGTTGTGATTCTTTCCTATCCAGATTTTTTTAAAAAACATGAAGCAGTCTGAGGTAGGCTGTCTAAACAGTAGAAGGAAATGCAGAGAGGCTGCTTAACCTCCCCCCCCCCATCCTTTTTTCATCTTGAAATTACACTCTTTATGATATCTATTAACCTGCAGAGGAGAGGGAAGGGGCAAGCAGCTTCTCCCTTCCCTCTCTTCTCCTGTTCATGTGCTGCTTTGGGTGACAAAATAGCTATAAAAGAAAGAATCAGTGAACTCTGTTCAATTATGCATGTAGCTTGAGCCAGAGTTCAGATTACAACTAAAGGGATATCGTTATAAACCAGAATGTGCAGTCTGAACTTGGCCCCCACCCATTCAAAAACTATAGCTGAAGAAGGTTTTTTTTTAACGTTCAGGAGCAGCTGGAAATCTCCCAACCAGGCACTTATCCTGATGCCTTGTCTGGTTTCACTTTGGTAGGCAATGGGAGATGGGAGAGGCATCATATTGTCTCCTGGCCACCTTCTGATATAGGAAGTCATCAGGGCTGAGAAAAAAGTGATGAAAGCACCAGAATGAAATGAAGGAAAGTAGAGGATGGATTAAGGCAGTGGTCTTCAACCCATGGATCAAGTTCATCAGGTGGGACATTGAGCCCCTCCTGCTGGGCCACAAGCCCTTAAAAATCTACATGTTTTACTGATTTCTGGAAGGACCTGCTGAATAGAACACAAGAGTCCCATGCCTGTTGCCTTTCTTTGGATGCTTGCTGAGAAGAGCGACAGGACAGCAGGCAGGTGAAGTCTCACAGTTGTGGAAAGACCCTTGACTTGTTGCTCATCTTCAGGTGCCTAGCTTGTGTTTCCTGTCCCCATTTATTTTGGTCTGTTGCCCAAGATTCTTGCATTGACATCAGAAAGGTCATAACTCTGGCTCCCCTTCTTCCTATCATGTAACTCTAATGTCACATTCTATCATGGGTTTGCTGTTCATTGGGTGCCATTCTCAGTAGTTCCTAGGTCAGGAAAGGATGAAGATTAGGGTTTAGCTCTCCTTGCCAATGGGATCCGTTTGTTTAAAAACTGATACTCACCACTCACTGGAAGATTCTGGGAAAGAAGAGAAGCCTGTTTATGTGCCATTTTATGGCTACCTCTAAGCTCACTCTGTAAGTGAGAATTTTAATTACCTATGGAAATAGGACACTTTCTCTTTTTTTCCTGAATTTTTGGGAGGGAGGATCCTTTGTGAGAGGTGTACAACCCCTGTGAATCCCAGGGATGCAGAGAGTACCTCCAGAAATGTGCTCTTAATTTAAGCCCATGTAAATCCCTATCAAATCGATTTCCTGACATGACTAGCTATAGTTTGGATATTAAAGAACAGGGCTTGAAGTGTGGAAATGGTAAATGACCCAAATCCAACGGCAACTTTTTGATTTGCTCCATCCAAGATTATAATGCAGTCATAATAATGAAATAGTCATCAGGGCTCATTTTGAGGGGCAACGCACAGGAACGCAGTTCTGGCAGTTCCCCAAAGAGGTCACATGTCCAGTGGCCCCGCCTACCCGACTCTCGGCCATTTTGGGCCAGTTTTGTCCTGGATTGGGGCTGAAATGGCCTGGGTTGGGCCTCTGATGGGTGGTGTTTCACTCTCCTGCTCAGCAGTGGCCCGATCCTGACCATTTTGGGCCATGTTTTGGGCATTTTCAGCCCCTTTCTGCTATTTTGGGCCCAATTTCGGCCCTGAATGGCCAGGATTGGGTCCAAAACAGCCAGGATAGGTGATGTCAACGGGTGTGGCATATGCAAATCAGTTATGCCAATGACATATTTCTGGTGATGGCAAGGGGCGTGGCATATGCTAATGAGTTATGCTGATGAGTTCCTCCAGCTCTTTTTCTATGAAATGACCCCTGGTTGTCATAAAAAAACCCTCAATAGATAGTTATTACATATTCTGACTAAACAGTGTGCATGCTTACCAATGGCTTATTGTAACAAAATGGAAAAATTTCTTGTCACTGTTAGCTCATTCAGGTTCAGGGTCTCCTGCATATAGCCAGGGAGTACTATGCATGTCAAAGTATTTGTGTAGTCTGCAATCAGAATATGCAGACCAATTGCATAACAGCTCAAGTACAGTTTTGCTTGCCACTGTTCAATATACATTTGGAAAGTATGCAGTGTGAAAGGTTTGCAATAGTGAGCAAAGTTGTGCCCATTGACTTATGGTTATGAAATGCATGCTGGTAAGTAATGTGTGCCCTGAAATTTGGTCCGTATAGAATCTGCAGGTGGCTGGTATGGTTAGGGTTAATAGCAGAGACCTCTGCACTGGGGATGAAAGACAAAGAACAAGTACATGTTCAGGTGAGCTGAAGTCAGCAGCCATGTTCCAAGCAAAAGAGTGGGGGCATTTAGTAGCAAGGATGGGAAGCTGATGCAGGAAATGAACAGCACTAGAAGTGAACAAGGATCTGAATGCAGGCTATTGTTCTGAACATTATCCTGCATCTAGGTTTCCTTTTCTTCAATTTAGAATCATAAGATTTTGCTTTGCACTCTGAAAGAGAAAGAGTAAAGGAGGAGGCTTTGACCTCCCCCATCCTTTTCCTCATATGATGGAAAGGAGAATGGACAATGCCAATCAGGTTCCCCTTACCTGCACTCCTACTCCTTCCCTTCTTTTGGCACTGTCGAAGCACTCTCCTATGGGACATTGCACTTGCATAGCCTCTTGGTTAAGGTGGGCCACTACCTGTGTAAACCATCTATGTGGCACACCATTTGACGGTATCAAATCTTCTTTTCTCATGATGATCAGGTATCACCTGATAGCTGTTGGTTATGTGGTATCATCAGGAAGACCTATCAGAGCTTTTCTGGCTTCACTCTCACATCTTGTGGGTAAGAGAAGGGGGGGAAAGTAGGCCTAGTGGTAGAGGAAGCATAGTCATCCCTGCTGGTAAGCAGGGTGAATGAAATACCTTGCTCCTGTTCATTAGATGTAGTCAGAACTTTTACTAACCTGAACCATGACTGTCTGCTTGGGAGAGTGCTTGAGTGGATTGCAAAATATTATACATTCTCACACTGCTATCTGGGAATGTAGCTTGATCCTGCAAGTTCTGATGAGTATGCAACATCATAAGGAATGCTGCCGACCAAGTGAGCAGCTACAAAGACAGCATATATATTTGAAATGTAGCTGTACTTAAATGAGATGGGATCTGCCCATGATGACCCAGGGGAATATCTAGTCCATGCAAATCATGACCATATGTTAGCAGTGATTAAATGCCATTACTGTGCAGTTGCCAAACTACTGGAAATATTGATTAGGTGATCAGGGAAGATCCTTATCTTGACCCAAAATGGGCACTGTAAAGAAGGCAAGTTTGATTTTCAAATACCTTTTTTTGCAAAGTGCACATAGTTGTTAAATTCCTACATAAAAATAACTAGGGCTACAGAAATCCAATTGCTATATTATTTGTAGGCCCACCAACAATGCATTAAAAAAACAGCCACCCACAAAACATATGTGTATTCCAGTTATACACCAAATAAATCTTGTAAAGCGCCAAGATTGACTGTTTTCCCACTATATTTTATGCTATAGCTTCAAGTCTCATCCTATATTCACTGGGATCATTGTAGCAAGTACCGCATCAGCAACAGAGATAAACTAGTGGCTGAGATGTTAAATAGAGAGCTGGGAGAGGGGAATGTGATCAGATCTCACTGAGAACCCAGCAAGGCAAGAGGGAGGAGAAAGACTCACAGCACTACTGGGAGTGCCACTGTGACATGAGAGAGGGCTCCTGAGAACGAGGAAGAGGACAAGGACTGACTAATTCCCTCAAGCATCATGAAAATGATTATCCAAGTCTTGTGCTTCTCTCTCTTAGTCACCTTCTACAAATGTGCCGTGATCACTGGGGTAAGTTGCTTTCATTTGCCTTGCTAGAGAAATCTGACCATGTGTTGTGAATTTGCTCACAGTGAAGACAGACTGTGATTTTGGCATGATTCTGTCCTTCTGGGACAGAAGGAGACGAGCATCCCTTAGAGCAAAGGTCTTGGGGCTAGTGTGTTTTAATATATGAAATCTTTGTAACTTTTCTTGGAGAAATTTTGTTGCAATACTTTTCAGCAGCAGTTACAGAACTTGGACTGATAACTAACTGACTCTGGCTAATGCACATGTTGGCACTAATACTTAGGTCCAATAGCAGTTACGTAATGCAAATACATCCAACAAGAACCAAAGAGATGAGTTTTGTTTGAGTTCAAATGTAAAGGTCAGTGTGAGAGGAAAATTAAATTAGCCATAAGGAAGTGGGGATGCATTTCATTTTGAATACAGAAGTTAAACTATTTTATTCACAAATACACATCTACAGCATGTAAACACATCTACAGCATGTAAAAAATAAATTCATCCTGCAAATTAAAAAAATACCAACATAAAAAACAGAAGCATTATATGCTACTGCATTCTGTTCCAAGGTTTGCAGTACTGAGCTTTTCACAGTCTCAGGTGCTATACTTAGGAAACTGGGTGGAAAACTTTAATTTATTCCAGAGGATATTGCTAGCACCCCATGGACACAGAAAAAAATTCAAAATGTGACTCTCTGGTTACATAAGAATTCAAGTGTTAGTATGCAAATCAGATCAAATAACATTTGATAACTTTCCTTTTAAAATTAGGGATGAGAACCTCGCTATGCTGACAATGCTGATTCATAAAAATTGCTTTGTCTCTGTGTCTTATGGTTATTTCTTTCGATTCTCTCTGAAATCACGTACTTAATGACATATGCCTCCCTCAGGGCAAGAAATTTCTAGCTTTATCAGATTTACTTCTAACATAAGATTGTCTTGATAAATTGATGAGATGAATTCACCTCTGAACTGATCCAGAGGTTACATTTTATAAGATCTGCTGTATGTTCTTCTATATGTCAATTAATGCCTGATTCACTGAATCACAGAAGATCACAGCAGCTACTTCTGGAATAAGAAAAATCTTATCATGGGAAAGCGCCAGAGAACTTCCATGTATTCTTGTATTACATGTTACACGACTCATAGGAGTAGATCACTTAAAGCAGTTTGCGCATTACCAAACAACTGCAATATTGTCTGCTTTGGCTTGCAGGTGAAATTCTTTGACTGACACTGATGGCAAAACTCTCACTGATTTGAAGGTTGCTTACAATGTTACTTGTTAAAGAAACGTGTGTTTTAAAACCTGTGTCAGCTACAGAGGTAGTTATGATATCTAGGTGTCCAATGCAGGAATTCTAAGTAATCCAAAAGACAAATAAATTGAGTCTGTAGCCTTATGCATATTTACTTGTGAGTATATCCCTTTGAACTGGATGGGACTTAGCTCCTAGTACATATGCATAAAACTAGGTCCAGTCACATATATGTAACTCATTTTAGAGTGAACTTCAAACCTTTACTTCTAGATTATCTTTATTTATGAATGGAACTTATGAAATGCTACAACTGTGCAAGTATTATAGGACAAAAAGTGTTTCATTCCTCCATCTATATAATGAGGTCCAGGTACAGAACCATCTATTTCTTTGCAAGGAAGGACACTTAAAACTTTACTTAGCCCCACCAGCTGTCAACTGTAGAAGTATCAAGTAATAAAGACCGTCTGGCGTTACACCCTTTCAAACTACATTTGGAAGATTACATATATCAATGTTCCCCCCACCCCTACAACTTTTAAATCTGCAGATAAACGTAGAACCCTTCTCTTTGACATACTAACAATTTCTCTTGGGAATCTTCCATTCAGAATGGCAACCATCCCTCCCCACCCTCAGACAGTTAGTTGGAAAAGCAGAAAAGCTTTTTGTATTAAACTCTAACTCATCCCAAGCCTACAAAAATAGACCCCAGGACTCAGTTTTAGTGCATTCCCCACATTTAAACCCAACAAAATGCAGGTTTCCCATTTCAACAAGTTTCTATCTCCATGCAAGCAAATATCACTTGCCCACCTTAGAGGCAGGATGAGCACAGAGCATCAGCAGGAAAACGAAGCATAATTGATCCAGGATCTGGCAGTCATACATAACAAAAACCATAGTTAAGTAAGACTAACTGTGGTTAACACCCCAGCTTCAGACCTAGTATGAAGTCCCTGAACTAATCATAGTTAATATGGTGGTATGAGTTAGGATGATCAATTAGCTATGACCAGTTGAATTAAAACGGTTTTTCATTATGTCTCAACCAGCCTACTGAGTTCTATCTTGTTTGCTCTGGATTCTTTTTTTTCCCCTGAGAACACAATATTATCTGTTACTTATTAAGTTAAAACGAAGGCATCTTTAAGAAGGGTTTCTTTTCCAAGCTTAAGCTAGAAATAATTGTTTATTAATAATAATCTTGAATAGTTAGTCAAAGTCTTTTATAGTGCGATTCTGTGGTAGAGTTACTCCACTCTAAGACCATTGAAACCAATGATTTAACTGAAAAAAATCTGGAGCAAAATCTTATATTTGTTAATATAAAGGTAAAGGTAAAGGTAGTCCCCTGTGCAAGTACCGAGTCATTACTGACCCATGGGGGGACATCACATCATGACGTTTTCTTGGCAGACTTTTTACAGGGTGGTTTGCCATTGCCTTCCCCAGTCATCTACACTTTACCCCCAGGAAACTGGGTTCTCATTTTACCATCCTCGGAAGGATGGAAGGCTGTGTCAACCTTGAGCTGGCTACCTGAACCTGGCTTCCGCCAGGATCAAACTCAGGTCGTGAGCAGAGCTTGGGCTGCAGTACTGCCACTTACCACTCTGTGCCATGGGGCTCTTAGATTTGGTAATATAAAAATTGACAAATTAATGATTTCAGTAATATAATATTCAGAAATCTTTGGCTATAGCTGTTATTTTGATGCCTGGACATCTGGCTTAGGGTTCACAGAAGTGAAAGAGAGGGGGAGAGAGCAAGTCGACAGATTTGTAACTGATAGGGTCATTTATCAATTTGCAGAGTTACCCAAATTTTGCAACTGAAACAACTTAGTTTGTCTTTCTATTATTGTATTCCTCACTTGAGAAGGAATTTGATTTTCTGTAAACAGAGTATTATATTTGCTTGAGCTATTTAGTTCCCTGATTCTGTGGTTGCTAAGCACATGGAGAAACATTTTGCTTGTGGTATATAGGAAGCACTATGCACTGGAGAAGTGGTGTGCTTCTGTCTGCTCGGGCAGTAGGCAGCAATGCCATTGGAGTGAACAGCAAACATTTTGATTGCATCCCCAATGGGGAAGCGAAAGAGGTAAATGTTGCACTTGCCTCTCCCCTAGATGCCATGAAATATTTGCAGTCCTTGTTTGACAACTGAGCAACCACATTCAGAATCATAAAGAGAAGCAGCAGTTGCTCAGTGGTTGTGGTGGTCCATTAAAAAAAATCGTTGGATATGCATATCCTAACAACATATAATGTGTAGTTCCATTTTAAGGGAAACAAAGAATTCACAGAGTGAGCAGAAGAGTTGTGTGCTGGTTCTGCAAACTATGTCCCCATCTTATTTCATTCTTTGCATACTCAATACAGAGATCCCACATTTCTGCTAAATGTGGTGCATGCCTGATAGCATTTTAGCTATTATTTGTATTTTATCTGTGCCTGCTATGCCATGCTCCATGCTTTACCAAGTGCCTCCCTCAGCCAATCCTGCCTATTAAATAGGATTGGTATTTGTCTGAAATTTGTAAGAGAGGATCCTTTGTGGGAGGGGTTCAATGTCTGAGAATTTGGGCCCTGTTTGGATGGGCAGGGGATTAATTTACAAGTGGAAATATATTCCCCATTGGAACTGACAGAAACAATATACCAATTGAATAGGTGAAACAAATAGTTTCAATAAGAAGTATAATTAAACTAAATGAATATTTTTAAAAGAAAAACAAGCAAAAATTAAAATGGATTTATTTGCACATCCCTAGTATCTATCAAGTACAATTATTTCAACAATGATTCAACATTACTCCCTCTCCTCAAACAAAATAATAAACCCAAGAAGGAAGGAACTGTCAAACTTTGAATTCTAATGAGTAACTGCTGATCACTTCATTCTTGATAGATTATTTCCTGTTCCCTAAATACTTCTGACGGTTTCAGCATGAGAACTCATGAGTAGGCTTGGCAGGATTTGATTTGTATTTGTTTAGCATTTCTCTGAATAAGCCTGATGCTTATTTTTCCCCCTTGTCTTTACTTAATTTAAACTGTTTCATTTTTAACAGATGCAGGAAATTGCATTATTATCTATTTGTCCTAACTTTTATCTATTTAAATCATGACAGCTGTAGTGTGTGAGTCAGGCAATTTCTGTATGACGGTATAATACAATTTTTGTATGACATATTTTTAAAAATTAATACATGATAACCACTACTATAAAGCACAAACAGGAAAATTATAATCATAAAAGATTATGGTTGGATGAGATCTTCTGATATCACACCCAAATCATTGATCAGTAGCAGGATCCATCTGTCCATTATTATGTGCCATAAGCAAAGGTCAGAAGTGACCAAGCTGGCCAGCAAGAAGTTCTTGAAGAACAGATAATGTAGTTTAGGAAGACCAAGGTATCCACAGGGTTTAGCTTGAACCTGGAACATTAAGTCTTCGCTCAGAACTCATTTTATATACTAGGGAGGACCCTCGAATATGTGAATCACAGGTGTAAAAAATAAGGCCATGAGGCTTTACCAGGCCCTTTGGGGTCCCCTATATAGCACAAAAGCACCTCTACTTAACTCTATACAATTCAATCACGTTTAGAGTGAAGAATCCACAAATGGCAGTCTGGTGTTCCTCATCACAAATTGATCCATTGTTGAAAAGCAACATCCATTATTTCTTGTGTTTGAAGCATTAATGTTCGTTGCATTGTGGAGAAGAGGGAAACATTAAACTAACTAACTAACTAACTAACTAACTAACTAACTAACTAACTAACTAACTAACTAACTAACTAACTAACTAACCTCTCTCAGCCCGTTCCTTCCACATTCCCAGCAGCTCTACCTGCCATCCACCCAGACTTCTCTAGACAAATAAAAAGAAGAGAGGAAAAGAGGCCCCATCTTCAGTAATCTGCTGCTTTAGATGCTATTCTGGGGTGAGAAGGGCAACAGTAAAGCATCGGTACACTTACCTGAACATACAAAGCTGCCTTATATTGAGTCAGATTGTTGTTTCACAACTCCCTCCCCCCCCCCCCACACCCCCAGTCTTTTATGTCATCTAGTATTTGATATGTTTAACTGGAGATGCCAGGGGCTGAAACTGGGACCTTCTGCATACAAAGGAGATGTTCTACCACTGAGCCATGGATGTTGCTTGAGATTTCCTGACTATACTAGTAGCTTCTACTATGTTGACAAAACTAGTGCTGCAGTGATTAATTCTGAATTCTCATACATTTGCAATCAGAATGTGCTGCATTATGAACCATGTATGGATGCTTTTAATTCCTAAACATGTAAAAGTATTCTCAGATATAGGGCACCACTCGTCATGATACACAAAAATAGATACATAGCTCCTTAGTCAATCTAATAATGGAGTGAGGGTGGGAAATCTTGAGCAATGAGTTTTTTCCTGCAGTAGAAAAAACTGCGTCTGGTCTTTCCAGACATGTCTTTTGTACAGAGGCCGCATAGTGCATTTGCTGAGTATGTCACAGGTGATGCTCCTCAGGGAGATATTCCCTTGCAAGCTCACACTGCTAAAATATAATATAAACAGGCTGTTCTGTATGTCATAATTATCTAAATGTTTCTTAGAAGTTTATCTTGGAAGTCACTTAGGGACAATGATCACATGAAATGATCACAAGCTAGACATTTGCTTTTTTAAAGAGTTGGGTCCATTTTGGGTTCCCTGCAGCCACACAACAGCTGTGGGGAATGTCTATAAATAAATCAGGGCCTATTGGGGGATGGCTCCCACCTTTCCTCAAGCTCTTTTCCCACTCCAAAACATCGGGGTGGGGGGAGGAATTATTTCTTTTGCTAATTCACAGGGAGTATTCTATGCACATGGAACAGCAAAAACAGAAATAACTCTTCTGCACTTTTTGGGCGCAGAAAATGGGTCAAGCAAGGCAGGAACCCTTCCTCCCTTCATAGGGACATTTCAAACCCAAACTGGCTCTGATTTATTTTATGTATAACCATTCCCTGTGGCTGCTGTGAGGCTGTGGGGAAAATAAGTCAGGTCTGGTTTCCCTGGACCCAACTTTTTAAAAAACAAAATGTCTAGTTTGGCTCTAAGATTTATTGCTATATCTATTTTCCCACCATTTTCTCTCTCACACTCGTACTTGTTTTCTTCCTTAAAATTTTTTGGCTAATTGGCACTGCTGTGGTGCTTTCTTCTAGGCCTGTGAGAGGGATCTCCAGTGTGGAGGTGGGACATGCTGTGCTATTAGCTTGTGGCTCCGTGGGCTCCGGATGTGCACTCCTCTAGGGCAAGAGGGAGATGAATGCCACCCCATCAGTCACAAGGTATTTATAAATAACTTCATCCCTTTCCTGGCTAGCCTGTTCCAACTGCTCTGGTTCCAGTTCCTCTTTGGAAGAGCTACTTTTGGAGAACGGCTCATTAGGCTAGAGGAAAGTTTCAAATGTTGCTGAGAAGAGTGGTACAATACAGGCCGCTGTTCTGTGTCTACACTAAGAAATGAGAGATATGAATTAAAAATGATTCCTAGATATTTAAACAATTCAGTTTCTTGAGAACTCTTAAGATGATTTTTCACCTTTGTATTAGCTTCTTATGTCCATTGTGTGTGCTCTGCCCTCCCCTGTGTGGGGTCTTACAGGAAAATCTGTGTGTGAACAACAATACATATAAAAATGCCAACTAGCGTCTAGCAGCCATTCATGTGATCATTCACCTCTTCATGTGCTATTTATTTCTTCCAAATGCGAGATACTTTAGTGGGCCTCGAAGGTTGGACCCGGAGGTTATGAAAGTAGCAAATGGAGCTACTGTTAAGTAAAAGTGAACCTCTACTGCTGCAAAATCAAAAAGAGTCCAGTAGCACCTTTAAGACTAACCAACTTTATTGTAGCATAAGCTTTCGAGAATCACAGTTCTCTTTGTCAGATGCATCTGATGAAGAGAACTGTAATTCTCAAAAGCTTTTGCTACAATAAAGTTGGTTAGTCTTAAAGGTGCTACTGGACTCTTTTTGATTTTGCTACTACAGACTAACACGGCTAACTCCTCTGCATCTACTGCTGCAGTTATTTAAAAAATGTGGCAAGTTGTTTATCATGGGAGTGGGCTGGGGACAAAATAATTCCTTTGTTCTGCTCCAAAGAATCTTGAGTTTTGGCCTGTGAATGCCAGTTACTGAGGAAAACTGAGGGAAATTTTGGTCTCTGAACTTGCTTTAAAACTTTCTGAAGTAATCTGGTTAGCCACTGTGGGAATCAAGATACATGATTAGACAAACTGATTCAGTAGGACTTTTTATGTTCTTATGTTCCTGATAAAGAACACTTGTCTGCTACTTCACTTATCTTTCAGTTCACTCTAAATATTCAACACCAAGCTACACCACAATAACATTATACAGTCATTTTTTTGTTATGTCAGGCCACACAGATAACGATGTCAAGATTTGGTCTTAATTAAACCCAGTGCTTCATTAAATACATGGTCCTCCTTGCCTTGTTCCATACACTATTTACTTTGGTTGCCAATGAAGGTATATTGTTAATGGTGTCTGTGTTTCTGTTCTGTTTTCTCTTAAAGGTCCCATTCTTTGGAAAACGACAACATCATACCTGCCCATGTTTGCCAAATTACATATGTTCCAAATTCATCGATGGCCGATACCGATGTTCGGTTGACTTCAAGAACATCGACTTTTAATTAAATGGAAAGAGTCTCCTGGCGCTTCCTATCCCAGATTCCCCACAGTGCACATCACTTAACTACATACTTTTCTCCTCAACACTTGTAAGGGCATTGAAGTTCCCATGTACACAAGCATTGTCTATTGACCTAAATGGGGTTGCAACAATGTAGAAGGTCAGTGAGTCAACATTTCAGTGCCAACATACAAGAATTGTGCTTATAAACGAATTGGGGAAGTTCGAGAGTTGCAAATGTAAGTTAGGGGCATAAGTGTCAGTGAGAGGTGGGTAGGTCTCTGTTTGTGGAAGTCTCCCCAATATATTTTTTAAAAATTCATTTGAACTGAAATAAATAATATTTGGGCTTCATCATATTAAAAAGCAGTGGTCTTCACAGCCTAAATCATGCATTACAATTTCACGCATAGAAATGAATCTTTATATGCAAAATAACTTACACATTGTAATGTATGAAGTGCAGTTTGTTTTTGTCACTGTGCATATGTTGATCAGGAAAGTCCAATGCAGCAGCTACCCAGTCCTTGGGGAGAAAATAATGCAGGGAATGCACATTATCTTTGTTGAAGACTAATGAATCAAGCTTTTTCACGTTATGTTATGGCCAGGTAAGTTAATGGATTCACAACATCTGAGCCTGGAAGCAGACAGAAGACCTCCATAGCTGCAGTTAAGCCATGTGTTAGTTTGCTGGCAGATGACGCACTTGCATTGGTGAACGTTTCTGCATGGAGGAAAGGAATTGCCATGTCTGGAGAGCATGACAAGGTAGTTGTAGAGGCACACAGGATACTAGTTTCACATAAGCACAGCTGTTGAGTAGGAAACAGCACTGGGCATGGGCAATGATGACACTTGGGCAGTGCCACTCTTACAAAAGACAGTGTTGTGCTGAAGTAGCAGTCTGCTTGCCTCTGCCACCTCTGCACCCTCTTTAATGCCAATGCACGCTATTTCTTCAGGTTGCAATGCTCAATGGTGGAAGTTGGTATTCTGCCATCAAACTGCTGCATGTAAGCCACCACTGGGTTCTGTCCACATGATCCCACACTTGATACTCTTCTACAAGAACAGAGAAATAAAACCACAGCCAACATGAGCCCATCACTGGATCTACAGTGGGTTTGCTCTCCGAATACTGAAATGATTTGATAAAGCTAGTTGGATTCACCTAGTTGTTTCCACCCTAGTTGTTTGCTGCTGTTCATTCATTTGTTTATTACAGTGATTCACTGTTAAACTGGTGCACTCCAGTGTTTGCTTGATTGTTCGTTTGTCTTTTTTAAAAAAAATGGTTTGTGGTGATTTCCCCCCTGATTTTTAGCACAATTGCTACACCAGCCATTCAGAGTGGACTGCCAAAGATTTATTGAGTCATTTGGCAAGGCAGTAGATGAAGCTCCAATTTCACTCATTGTCCCTCTTATGTATGGACAATTTTTTCTCTTTAAAAGTGAATATTTTTATGGGCAAAGTCCTAGGATGCACCCATCATCAGACAGGGGGTAGCAACAGTGGTGGAGGCAAGCAAAATCGGACCACCAGTAGTGTATGAGGAAAAAAGCTGCTGCTTGATCTTATTCCCTCCCCCATAGCCTAGCAGCAGGACCCCATGGGCTATGGCAGCAGACTCTGCTGCTCATCCTCATTTGTACTGCTACAGGGATGTTTCTCCTGCATGCCTGTCTCCCATCCTTCCTTTTGTTCTCTGCCTCCAGGACCAAACACAAGTACTAGGACACTCATCAGAGCAACCTTGGGGAGAGAAGAAGTGAACAGGAGCTAAGAAGGAGGGGGGGGGAGTGTACAAAACATAGCTGATACTAGGAGGGAGGGGAAGGTTGAGTGACTGTCACTGTTGACCATGCATGCCTGGGAGAGACACCAGGCAGCCAGCAAAAAGCCTCATCTGTAAAAAGTTTATGTTCTGTTGCAAGCGGTAAAATTGTGCAGATCACATTTTAAAAAAATTAAAGAAGGTATTCTTGAAGCTTCCTGAAACTGACTAGAAAATATGAAATTGCAGATGGCAAAGAGGAAACAGCTCAGTCCCAATTGTCTACATAGGACTGATTATTCCCGAGTAAACTTAATTAAGATCTTCCAGTGTGAAGACTGGGCTTTGATGGATTTCAGTAGGAACAGGAAGAGCAGTGCAGAACCACAATTAAAATTCTGCTTCCAGATGATTGGACAAGAATAAATCTTGGGCAGTGTAAGAGTACCTTGAGGACCCTTGCAGGGAAGCAGCTCTATGGAATGCCTTGCAAAAAAAGTAATTTTTTAAAAGAGAGTAAAAATATTTTGCTTTCAAACCCAGCGCACTACACTAGTACATGTGATTGGGACTGAAAGGTTCCCCTTCAGACCATTTGGTGTAAGCCCCTTTCAGTCTCTGATGCATATGTTCCATCTCCAGTGAAGGATTCCAGGGAAAACTCAAATGATATTGGGAGAACTATCATAACTTCCTTCCAGATGCTCTGCTACTATTTAGTGTGATCAATGCACATGCCACTGACTAAAATGTGAACCAGTTAATATTCAGTCTCTGCCAAGTTTCTGTAAGGTTGTGGAAAGGTTTCCTGATTAAGGAGGTTCTCTTATTTTCAGTAGTAGCGTTTAAATAATCAACATTGCTCCGAAGCTGTGGATAGCTATGATATGCAAAGAAGAGGTGGGCGTGAAGTGCCATGGATTTTAATGTTCAGTAAATATTTAAAGTACTTGTTTGTGTACACAAAGAACATTGCTATCAATGTGGATTGAAGCCCTGAATTACATAGATTGAATATGAATTGTTGTACAATATGGAATGTTTCCTCATAATGTCCTCTATTGTCATGTCATGTGTACTGTGCTATAATAAGAATTATTTTCCTGTACTTTATCATAAATTATGTATGTATAAATTTGTCTTTTCATGTAATTATCATTTAATAATCTTTGACTGGAGACAGAAAGCCAAACTACACATTTGGCCCTGAGCTGGGTAGTGTCCCCCAATTTAACTCCTTTCCCTGTAGCCCATCTGCAACTGCAAGGAATGAACTTACCCAAGCTCTGAAGCTACAAGGAAAAAAGCCCAGTCAGGGGAACTCCAAAGCTGATTTTGGACTTTTTGCATTGTTTCAAAAATCTACAAAATCTTGTTTGTGACAGTAGGACAAAAGAAATCTAGAAGAAAGAATCAAAAAGATCGACGTGAGATGAATTAGTATTAAGGTTAGTGGCATTTTCCTGCTTGCCTTTTCATAATGAGATGGGGTCAGATGCCGATCTTGTGCTTTCTTGCTGCTTGAAGGGACAAGAAGGAATAACTGACAGTTCATGTGGGAAGAAAGCAGATGAACACAATTTTGGAGAGATGTGCTGCTGCTATATAGAACTCTTCATATTTTGAAGTATCTGGATACTGATGGCGTGTGCATTTGTGCATGTATGTGTACGGAAAATGGGGGCCACATTTATCAGAAAAGTAAAAGTTTGAGATGATGCTGTTCAGAGGATGTGGGCAAGTAGGCAGAAATATATCCCAGTAGCTACAATGAGAGCCAAGCTACAAGTGACGTCTGACACAGGTTGGACACTTGTCAGCTTCCCTCAAGTTTTGATGGGAAATGTAGGCATCCTGGTCTTGCAGCTGTAATGGAGAGCCAAGCTGTAAAACCAGGATGCCTACATTTCCCATCAAAACTTGTGGGAAGCTGACAAGTGTCCAACCTGTGTAAGGCATCACTTGTAGCTTGGCTCTCAGTCTCATACAAGGACGTTCTGAAAGGACACTTTGCTAGCTCTCAACAGCAACTGTGTGGAGGCTGGAATCCTACATAACAGGAGGTGTGCTAATCTGGGAGGAATGAATTGGCACACCCTCAAGGGAGGTACCAGGAAACACTAGATAGGCAACAGAGTACATGCTGGCGTTACAGGGCCTTTAAAAATAATTCTAAGTCCTTGTCAACGTCTGCTGCTGCTGCTTCATCGGGGGAAGAAAGCAAAACCACCATAAATTGTTTTCATAGTAGTAGAGATGGTATGGTATAATAAAAGAATCCTGAAACAGAGAAAGAGGAGAGCCACAGAACAAATACCAAAAAAAGAGACAAAAATCTGGATCTGCTTCAAAACAAGTTTTATTATGGCCCAACACATTTTGATTTCTTTTTCAGAAATCAAACCAGAAACTTGTTTTGATGCTTGCTCGCTTTTAGAAAACAGCTTTCTCAAAGATGCTTATAATAAGTGCAGTGCTAAAAGAATCAGCAAGTGTTCTAATCAAGAGCAAGTGTGGATGCAAATCCCACCACGCTCTTGAATAAATCACTATCTCCTAGCCTCAAGTTTCAATCTGCAGAATGGGAATAATTGTGATGTTCTACACATGATTGTTGTGAATATGAGCATAATAAAAATTCTAAAGTGCTTCACAAATTTAAAATGATACACAAATGGCACTAGCAGCCTTTGTGCTCTAAACCTGGCAGCTGTACACAGGGGAGGAGGGTCTGCTGGTGGAATTTTTGCTATGCAACATTCTAATAAGGTGGAAGGCAGGAAAGGTGACCTACAACATGAGAGATCTTGCTTAATCTTTTGTTTATTCACTAAGATAAAGTTTCCAATTTGACTCCCATACTACATCAAATTCAGATGCCCTTTGCACCAGGACAAGTCAGGCACTTATCAGATGGTCTTTAAATTGGGCTTTTTGTGATGGTCTCATTGCATGACTGCCAAATATTTCCAAGATAAAGCCAAAGTGGGCTCTGTACTAATTCAGTAGCTGCAAACTGAAGGAAAATTGGACAATAAATTTATATTGCAGAAATATAGTCCTATATTCCCCTCCATTATTAAGCCTTAACATTGCCAGTAAAAAAAATTTATTTTGCAATCTGGGGCAAGACACTCAGTTCTTGTCTGCTTGCACTGTATCCACGGAATGCATTCCAGTTATGGAACTGTTTTGCAGCTTGATGCAGGAAAAGAAACTACATGGCAGGATTTAAAACACAACAAATTCAGCTTATTTTCATAGGGTGGGGCCTGGAATTCTCTTGATATGACAGCTGATCTCCAGCTTACAAGGATCACTTACCCGGGAGGAAATGGTCCCTTTGGAGGACAAACTCTACGGTGTCACATTCCAGCTAAGCATTCTCTCAACCCCACCCCAGCACTGCTCCCAAATCTCCAGGAATTTCCCAAACCAGAGTTGGCAACCCTATCATCTGCCCTTCTTTTAGCCTCTGTCCCCCATAAGGCAAGTCTAGTCTACTCTCCAAAGGGTCTAACTTCTAAACCCCTTCTGAATGAACTGTTAGTGTACAACAAACAAATTACACTTAGTGGGAATTGTCAAAATGATATTCAGAGAAATAAGGTAGTGAGCTGGATGATTTTTCATATTTCAGTGCAATGATTTGTAACAATTAGGTCTGTAACATAAAGAGCAGATTTTAAGGACAGCTAATTTGCTGAGGTCAATTTTGGTAAAGTCATACGTTTTAACTGTGTACAAACAGAAGATTATGGATGGAACTTGAAAAATAGGCTGCTATGCAGCAAATGCACAAAATTAATGGCATCAAACCTTGGCTACTTAATGCTTAGTCTCCAATGTGGACTTTTTCACAGGATGACCTTGAGCATGAGGAGGTGGTGGGCTCTTCTTCTTTGGAGGTTTTTAAGCAGAGGCTAAATGGCCATCTGACAACAATGCTGATTCTGTGGACCTAGGCAGATCATGAGAGGGAGGGCAGGAAGGGTTACATCAGTGCTTAGCTCTTGTGGCCCCTTCTTACATGCCCAGGGTAATGCCGATCGCCACGTTAGGGTCAGGCAGCAATTTTCCTGGGCCAGTTTGACTAGGGATCTTGATGGTATTTTGCTATTTTCTGTGCATGGAGCAGGGGTCACTGGGTGTATGTATGTGGGGGTAGGGGTGGGGGTGGGGGAGAGGATTGTGAATTTCTTGCATCGTGCAGGGGTTTAGACTAGATAACCCTGGAGGTCCCTTCCAACTCTATGATTCTATGATCTCTCTCTCAGCATCATCTACCTTTCAGGGCTGTTGTGTGGATGAAAAATGGAGACGTGTTGCTATGAACTCTTCAGAGAAAGGGCAGAATAAAATGTATTATTATTAATAATATTATCATAGGTGTTTAAAAGGTTATAGCAGCATGGGATAATTCCAGTTTAAAAAGCTTATCAGCTATTAAATACCATTAACAATATCAATATTAAATATTTGAGCAGGACTTAAAATTTCCTCACCTATTGTGTTCAAAAGATTAAGGCTGAGGATTTTCAAATAAGAACTGTACACTTGCTTGGGTATACCATGTCTGGACATTCACCAAGGGCATATAGAACACCGGCAATATTTCCCCTTTTTAATTTTATCTACCATCATAGTCTATGTGCTTAAGAACAATGAAGGCTGCAATCAGAGGCACACATTAATATTAAATATGATCAATGGAAATAAATCTGATTACAGTTAGTGGAAATTATTTCTGAGAAAACATGTATTGGATCAGTCTGTAAGGGATTTTTGGATGAAATTATACCAAAGATATACATAGAGCATTGCAGCTGCAAATGGGGAATGGCTTTATGAATGTACAGGGCTGGCTGAACTTCAAATGTAAACTAGGCAGCTGCTTGGGTTGCCCAAATTCTAGGGGTACCTCCAAAGTTATACCTATGCTGCAGACAAAGACCTTTTGGAAAAGATACAGAGAAAGAATGAAGAGCAAGACTCAGGTCCAGCAGCACCTTAAAGTCCCACTAGATTTCTAGGTATGAGCTTCCAAGAGTTAAAGCTCCCTTCATCGGTAGCTCATTAGCGCGACTGGTATCCTCCACACTCTGGGAGAGGTGGTTGAGAGCCTTTTGATCCTGCTGTCACAAAGCATAGACACAGTTGTAAAGATGAAAAAGAAGTGACATTAAGAAAGAAAATAGTATGTTGGTCAGGGAAAACTGGAAAGTTAAAATGGCCCAGGGGAAAAAAGAGCTTCATAATAGTCCCCTCTCTTTGCACTCCTTAGCCCAGTTCAGGACTCCTGAAGTGACTTGCAGCACAATCCTAGGCATGTCTACTCAGAAGTAGATCCCATTATGTTCAATGGGTTTTACTGCCAGGTAAGCATACTTAGAATGACAGTCTTGGAGAGGTTTAAAAACTCTACATGTCCCAGAGCTGAGATTCTTGAGGAGGACATTTACAGAATATCGTACCCATCCTCAACCACACTAATGGTCCATTCAGGCTAGCGTCCTGTTTCTTGCAGCATCCAAATGCCCCAGAAGCTGCAAGCAGGAGCACACAGGCCAAATTCTCCCTCCAGTTGTCGCCTTTAGCGATTGATGTTCAGGGGTGTGCTGCCTCTGAACATGGAAGTCCTATTTAGCCATTGATGGATCTGTATAATGTCACTTTAAAGCCACTTATGCCATCACTACATCCCGTGGCAATCTGTTCCACAACTTAATTACATGTTTTAACTCTGTGATGCTCAGCATATGATAAAACAGAAGGTGCAGAAGATCCATAAATGTAATTTGCCCTGGACAGCAAAAGTTCGTCGAGCAAATTATGTACTTCATTAAAGTAGTCATATCTAAACAGTGGGTGAAAAAGAACACACCATGACCAAGCAGGCTACTTTAGTAGTTGATATAAATATATAAAGCTGCCTTCTACAGAGACATTGGTCCATCTAGCCCAGTGCTCTGACTAGCAGCAGCAGCTCTCCAGGTTTTCTTCTCCAAGCCCTGATACCTGACATCCTTTAATTGCAGATGCCAGGGACTGAACATAGGATCTTTTCAATGCTGAGCATGTGCTCTGCCACTGAGCTACGGCCCATCCCTATGACATTCAGTGGGATGAATATATTTGTAGTGTCCCATCTCAGTCCATCATCTAGCTTTCAGATGTATTTATTTCTCTATTTAGAAAATATATGTGCCACTTCTCCAGAGACCTGCTTAAGGCAGCTTGCAAGCTAAAAAGAATGCAATGAAATCATAAAACCAACATCATAAAAACAAGCCATAAAACTCTACTTAGTAGCCTAACATGATATTCATAAAACAGTCATCAGTCTAGAAGCAGGCTGTTAAAAGGTGTTTAAAATGCCCCTCAATTAAAAACCTGGTGCCTAAATCACAGTAAAGGAGGTGGTAGGAAACTTCATTGTATCTTAGTCTGCTAGCTAAAATTTTATTATTGTACATCGGGAGATGTCTAAGAGTTGCATATCAGGACAAGTCATCTGAGCAAAACAGTAAATAAGAACACACAGCACAGCTCTTTGCTTCCTTCCCTCTGCAATACAACAGCCTCTATTTGAGGGACCAATGTGGACCTCTCTCCCCCTATTACAGATACTAGTCACTAGAAGTTTATGGCCAAAGGCCGTCACAATACAGAGTTAAGAACAGTAAAAGTAGAAATTTATCATACAGACATAAAATACAGTTATTAGAATGGCAAAATAAAATACAATTAAAATAGAACCTTAGTAGATCCAATTGTTCAGACCAGTATTAAAATACAGCATGATTATAAGCATCTGAGGTGAGACCATATAGTTATGAAGAAAATTAATTTTCTGAAGAAACAATCTTGGCCCTAATCTTTTTTGCAGCTAAGGCAAACAAGGATACTCTGCTAGTGACAAATGAATCAATATCGGATAACAAAAAAAATAATTTGTCAATATCAGAGGTAAAGTTGTGCCCCACTAACAAATTAGCAAGAAATTTAGCTCTAGCCTCTGCATACATAGGACAAAATAAAATGTAATGTACGAGATCCTCAGGAACTGAGGCACCACATATACAGACACGAAGAGCCATTGAGGTTGGAAGATATCTTCCCGTAAGTAAAGCTGTCGGCATTGTTTGAAAGCGCAGAGAGGTAAATGATTTTCTGAGATTTTGGGATATGATGTTCGCTAAATAAGGAGATCTAACGTGATCTCTCTTTAACAGTTTAAACCAGGGGGAGGATCTGGATTGAGAAATTGTAAGACTGTCCAATAGAGCATCACATCTGTAGACCCAATTTCGTAAGCTGGAGCCATTATTTGAAACCCCCAGCAAATCATCTGGGATGGAATAGTGAACGAGGATGCTGCTGTAGCAGGCTGCCCAGGGTGAGTCACTGTGTGCCATCAGCTGAAAGCATCGCTTGCTGAAAGTGTTGGTAATAACAGTATTACCCTTGATCCAGAATTTAAGTATGGCCAGATGGGCACGAGCTCTAACTGAAGGCAGACCAAGTTCCGCCCTCATTAGGTCTGCAGGGGTCCCCCTGGGTACTGCAAGCAGTCGTCTAATGAAAAGATTTTGAATTGATTCTAGACGGGTTATAATATGTTCTTTCCAGCCCCAGACCTCTATACCATAAAGAAGGTGGGGAGTTGCCTTGCATAAATACAGTTTTAGTGCAGAGTCTGTAAGAAATCCACCCTTGATATAGTAAAATCTCAGAATTGCCCCTATAATTTTTAAAGTGGAGGATTTGACGATATCCAGATGTGTACTCTAACTTAGAGTCTCGCTAAAGGTCACTCCCAAATACTTATAGGAGCTGCACTGTTCAATGGGAATTTCATGAATACTCCAGGTAGTCCTTCTGGACCGTCTTATAATGACCATAACCTTGGTCTAATCATAATTTACTTTGAGGGCTTCCTCTTTGCAGTATTCACCTAATTGGTGCAGTAGCCTTTTTAGTCCAGTTTGAGTAAGGGAGAGCAGGACCATGTCATCCGCATATAAAAGGATTGAAATTTTCTGATGACCAAATGAGGGAGCTACAAACGCAGGACCTGATAACCTGTGCACTATGCCATTTATTTACAGGTTAAAAAGCATGGGAGCAGGAACTGTTTAACCCCTCTAAGAATTGGAATTTCATCTGTTAAAGAGCCTATTACAGATACAGTGGTCAGGTGACCCAACTGCCAGCAAGGTATAGAAATGGCCACAGATAACTCACAAATCAAATATTTATTATTTTTCTTCATTTATACCCGACTTTTCTCCCCAGTGAAGACCCAAAGCAGCTTATATAATTCTCCCTTCCTCCCTTGTATCCTCACAACAACCTGGCGAGATAGGTTAGGCTGAGAGTGTGTGACTGGCCTGAGGTCACCCAGCAAGCTTCCATGGCAGAGTGGGGGGATTTGAACTTGGGAACCCAGATCCTAGCCTGATACTCTAACCACTACATCACACGGGCTCTCGGTTCCTAATGCTATACGTTCAAGAAGAATGAAATAATCTTTTAAAATGTAATGCAAAGGGAAAGTTATCAGGCCATTAATGACTCGCTTGCCATGAGCCTATTGAGTGCATGACAATATGTTGACTGGATTGACATTCACAGTATTTTTTACCTGAGACTCACCTAAGTTAGAATTTCAGTATATTTACAAAGTAATGTGTTTGATCTCTTGGCTCCTTTCCTAGGTCCCAGACCTGGGCAGGACTTTCTCTGCTAAAATATGATAAAGGCAAGCCCTTCCTAGGCTATATAAAATAATGAAATTGCATGCAACAACCATCAGGGCAACTGGACCAGTTGAATAAACAGGATGAAGTGCCTAGCAGTTCTCTTCACAATTGTTGCTCTCACCGAGTGTATTACTAAGTAAGTCATAAATTTGTTGCCGATATTAGCTTCACTGACAGCTAATTGAGCCGATTATAGCTTCAAATATCATATGTATAATTCTGAACCTGGCCCATGGAATGTGGATTTAAAAACCCACACAACAGAGGCAGGTACAGACAGGGTTATTTTCCTACAAGCCCAGAGGGGAATCTCTAGGTTTGCAGAAAAGTAGGCAGGGTTTTTTAAAAAATTGGGAAGGGTTTACATGGGTTTACAAAAAGGAGAAGCATTGTATGTGCAAGTGCAGACTCCACCAGTGTGGGTGAAAGTGAAAGGTGGCTGCCAGTGGTGTGAGGTGGGGGAAGAGAAGAAGCCTGGCAAGCACGGAGAGAGGGCTAGTAAGTGGGGCCAGACTGAGAGGGAAGAAAGTAGGTGGTGATGGGAGCCTCTGCAAGGCAGAAAAGAAGCCAGGTGGTAGAGGCCAGGAGGATGTCGCAGCAGTCCTCTTTCCTTCCTTCTTTAGTCACCACTCTCTCCCGGGAGAGAACGTGGATAAGTGCTGCTTCTTTCTCCTTTCCCCTACTCCATCCCCATGCAGAACAGAAGGCAAGCAAGTTGCAGTGGCCATTGCTGGGGGGAAAGGCAGGCACCACTGTTGCTGCTTTCTCTTTTCTTCCTTCCCCACCTGCACCAGACCCCACCAGAGAGAGAAGGTGAGCAAGTGGCAATGAGATGGAGGAGACTTACCTCCACTACCACCCCCAAATGTTTCTCATAGGCCCCTGCTTGTAAAATTCTATTGAAATAGAACACCCACACATCCACACACATTCAAAAGACTAGAATTGAATGAACCATAAAATGTATATCTGGCAGCTCCTATATGGTTGTACAGAGAATGAAAACAGAATGCCTATGGCAACTCAATAGGACTCTTTGCCTCCGATAACTTAGTAGAAGGATGCCGGATGGGGCAAATAAAGCAGGGGTTCAGTTCCAGCCTCTGTAGTTTATCATAGCACAAGTCTGCACTGCTGCAATGATGAAGGAAGGTGGAATTGCCAAGCTGTTCTCGGCAATTAAAGGCTTAGTAGCACGCTTTCAAAAACTGATCACACTGAGATAAAAAGCATCTTAAAAGGGATTGGGAAGAATTCAATTTATGTTAGTCAAATGCTCATCTCTTATAAATCTATAGCCTTTTCTCCTTTGATATTAAGGCAAAAATTCCATCTTTGGGAGCAATGCTAATGCCTGTTACAGCTGAGTAAGTCCCATCGAGTTTAATAGACCATATGTATGAGGAACTGTATGCAGATCTCTAGTTTACATTGGCATTTCTTGATATAATTTTCTGTTAGATCCCCTCAATGTCTTAATTTTAGAGGAGTTTAGATCAAAGGTATGAGAACCTTAAACCTGTTACACTGTTATGAATAAGATGGAAAAGCTGGTCTCAGAATGAGCACGTCTCTGCAAAGAGAGAATCTAGTAATTTTGTTTCCCATGTACCAGGGTACCCTTGGAGAGAGGGAAGAAGTTAAGGGACATTCTCAGAGAGAGAAATTTGCTGGAAGCATTTCTTCAGAGATATCGTTATGATATTGGTACAAAATATCACTCAACTTTGTCAAGTGCTGCCCAAGTGGTTGATGAACCACTTCTGAACTCTTTAGATGTGAGTAGATGCTTCGTTGTTACCAATTTATCATACTATAAAAATATTTTGCAAAGATTTCATGGTATTTGGTTCAGATACATCCTAATATGGCTGCAGCTGACATCCAGATGTTAGCAAAATACAGTAATTACTAATTTCCACTAAATGCAAATGAATGGAACATAGTCAAGACTAACATCTATTGTTTTGATTTCTGTGGGGTTCAAATTATGACTAACTTTTGCTGGGATGTATTCAATTACTGGAGGCATGAGCTAGCCAAAATGTTAAATCCAATTGATTTCACATACTTAACTGTCCCATTTAAATGAATTACAGTTAAATATGTTTAATTTTGGTTGTTCTTGCGCAAAGTTTCTGGGATACTTCCACATGGACAAAGTCCTTGAAGTACTTCTTTTCCATGCTTATATGTGTTGGTGCCATACTTTCTAAGGTGGGATCAGGGAAAACAAGAGATGCTAGGATTTGTCAATTATTACAGTTTAAGAATATAAGAGTAGCTTTGCTGGATCAGACCAGTGATCCTTCTAGTACAGCATCCCCTTTCACACAGCAGCCAACCAGTTACTCTGGAAGGTCAACAGACAAGGCATAGAGGCCAAGGCCATGAATAGCCCGTGACGAACCTACCCTTCATAAATCTGTATACCCATCCCCCTTTAAAGCCATCCATGCTCATGGCCATCGCTACTCCATTGGCAGTGAATTCCATGATTTATTTACTTGTTGAGTAAAGAAGCACTTCCTTTTGTCCATTCTGAATCTATTGCCCATCAACTTCATTGGATGTCCACAAGGTCTAGTATTTTGGAAGAGGAAGAAAAAGTTGTCTCTATCCACTTTCTCTATATCATGCATAATTTTATAAACCTCTATCATGTTCCTCCTTCACTTTTTTTCTGAACAGAGAAGTCCAGGTCTTTTCTCATAGGAAAGGTGCTCCAGTCATCTTGGATGACCTCTTCTGTACTTTCTCCAGTTCTGCGTTATCCTTTTAGAGATATGGTAACCAGAACTGCACAAAGTACTCCTAATGAGGCCTCATCATAGATCTATACAGGAGCATAATTCTGGCACTTTTATTTTTTAACTCCTTTCCCAATTACCCACAATATAAAGTTTGCCTTTTCATTGCTGCCACAGGATCTCTTCTTCCAAGATCCTTGACAAGCTGGGAGACTAGTTTACTATGGGTCTGTGCATTATGGGTTTGAACACAGTAAAGCTGCCACAAAATGATTTTTTTTTTTGCAGTGAATATTTGGTTGGAAATGCCTTTGCATAGTGAAAGGGGATATTCACGATGATTGAGCCATCCTTAGATTTTAGAAAGTAGCAGTATGAACCTAAACAGTTACATTATTTCAGTCAATTTAGAAGGGTATAAAGCTGATTAAGAATGCATTAAATACTGTTCTACTTGTGCATGTTACATTTTTAACATGTGAAACATATATACATTGTCATTTATCACATTGGTATGCATTTGGGTAATTTCCTTTCTACATAATCCCATAAAGTGTGTGTGCTTGGGTGGGACAGTCCTTTCCTTCTTTTTTGCTTTCTGATTTCAGTTATGTAGCATTCAAGTTTACTGCAATTATGGCACACTCTTATTAAATGAAAGTGTTCAAAAAGCTATAATAGGAAAGAAGACTTGATAATATTCATTTGTTTTATGAATGAACAGACTGAGTACTATGGAACAATCTACATCGGAACTCCTCCACAGAGATTCACTGTTGTTTTTGACACGGGATCATCCAATCTTTGGGTACCCTCTATTGACTGCAGCAGTTCAGCCTGTCGTAAGTAACTGAATGTATCCAAGTACAAAAGCCATGTAATACCATTTAGTAAGACTAACCAAAATAACTCAAAGCAGTATTCAGGTTTTTGAGTTCTCCAGAATTTTCATCCTGCCCGACTAAGTGTTCCAGAGCACTCTAAGGCTTCCATAATGGTGTATGTTATTTTGGTTGGTCTTTTAAAAAGGTATAACATGGCTGTTGTGTTCTGTTTCAGAACAATACAGCCACCTTTAATGTCAGAATAAATCAAAGTAATTCAAGCATATCCTCATACTAACTAGTGGCTATATAGTGGCTCTGTTTCTACCTACCATTGATTAAAAACTTTTTTTAAAATTAAATGCTGGTATTCTGTCTTTTAGGAAACCATCAAAGGTTCAACCCATCTCAGTCTTCCACTTTCCAGAGCACACAGCAGACTATATCCATTGAGTATGGCACAGGAAGCATGGAGGGTATCTTAGGATATGACACAGTGATGGTAAACTAACAACGTTACAGTAATATTCAGTCAGGGAAAGTGAATCAGACAACATCATCAATGGCCAGCTTCGCTGTAGATCACCAAGGCCAGTGTTCAGTCTTTCTGAATGCAGGAACTATAACTCCAAAACAGTGGATACCCTGAACTGTTAGGAATGCAGCTTTAAAGTTGCAAGATTAATGCTGCAACCCTAAATATATGTACCTGGAGGAACAAAATCATTTAAATGGATAGGACTTACTTCCAAGTGGGTTTAAGATTGGGTTTTATGTTTGAAGTATTCAATATAAAGAAGCAAGCAAGCAAATAAATAAATGACATTGGGAAAGTGGAAGTAACCCAACAAAAGGAAAGGTTCCAAAATGAGCACCATATAACAAACTCATTAAAAGTTGCACAAAGAATTTAACATACTTCATTAAACCAGAACCATCCATAGCCATAACCTTCAAATGAAGGTTCAAAGGGGGAAAAGATATATTTAAATCATGGCATCCTCTGCTCTATTTTACATACTTGTGGTTCAATCCCATAAAGTACTGAGTAGAAGTAAAACTCACGCTAGCTCTACATGACAGTGAATATTTGTTATCCAATCTCATGATGACCTTTTGTGCACATGGCAGAAAAACTGGCTGAAACGGCATGAATAAAGCCGCTCCACGTGGAATTCTGTGGATGATGCCAGCAGTCACATGGTCAGCTCAGCACACAGTAGGCACCCTGTGGTAGCTACAGATTATGCTGTCCACACACTGAAAGGGGTATGACAATTGGATTCATCAGAAGGGCAGGAAAATACATACATTGTCCTATCAATTCAGATGTTTATTGGGAAGTCTGTTTCTCATCAATGACTAGCTTATATGCTTTCCCTCTGTCCAGGGAAACTATTTTTCCATGGAATTTCTTGGTTCCAACACCCTCATTATTTTACCATGCTTTTGTTAAGGCAGGATAGGACATTGAATAAATAGATTATTAGGACATTGAGGAGATAGAGATTAACATGATTTTACTACAAATCCTGTGTACACATAGTACCACACATCTGTATGCAATGTGTGATAATATTTTCCTTACCAGATGAATAGCTGACCAATTAGTTACATGCATACTACAGTAAAGGTCCATTTGGTTACTGGCCATCAATAACTACGCACTGATGAGCAAGATTCAGGTCCAGTACCAGTAGCACCTTAAAGACCAACTAGATTTCCAGGGCATGAGCTTTCGAGAGACAAAGCTCCCTTCATAAAATATGAGGAATGGAAAAAGGAGTCCTTATAATCCAAGATCCAGAGGAGTTCGCTGTGTTAGTCTGTAGTAGCAAAATAGAAAAGAGTCCAGTAGCACCTTTAAGACCAACCAACTTTACTGTAGCATAAGCTTTCAAGAATCACATCTGACAAAGAGAACTGTGATTCTCGAAAGGTTATGCTACAGTAAAGTTGGTTAGTCTTAAAGGTGCTACTGGACTCTTTATAATCCAAGCAGAGGATGGGAAGGGTATTGTAAATTAGATTGTCAGGAAGCTAGCTATAACACATGTAGTTAACTTGATAGAGCCTGAGTGTGAAGTGCAGAAAATTAGCATCTGTAATGAGAGAAAAATTCTATATTTGGACAACAGAGGATCTGCACAATAGCATTCTACTGACTCACATTTCACTGAATTGAATGGGTTTTTCTCTCAAGCAAAGGGCACAAAAGTGCAGCCTTATTGTTAGTAGCAAAATCCTATTCTGTACCTCATCAGCTACATATAGAAGTGAAGGAATATTTTGTCTCTCCTAGGTGTCCAGTCTTACTGATGTCCATCAGATGTTTGCTCTGAGCACAAGTGAGCCTGGCTTCATCTTTGTCTACTCTAAATTTGACGGGATCCTGGGATTAGGTTACCCTTCCTACGCTGTTGGTGGAGCAACTCCTGTCTTTGATAACATGATGAGCGAAGGCTTAGTGCAGCAAGATTTGTTTTCAGTTTATCTCAGCAGGTAAACATTAGTTTGCTATCCTAAGATTTATATAATTATTGATGAGTGGATTGAGCATCAATTGATTGAGAACATACCTGGGAGTGAAACCTGCTTTCCTCTGCAGCACATTACCTACGCTGTTCTAGACTTTTGAAAAAGTAAATTGTTAGGATTTGGTAGATTCTCCAAGTTTTAGTCTCTGAATTTAAAATTTTGATCACAGTGCTAAGTGCAGCAAGGAATTATTGTTCTCTTATATTTAATGAGTATTTTATCTCTTCATATGCAGAGCTCCAAGAGAGCTGAAATCCTCTATAAACCACCAGCAGATGCTGATCTAGCATGAGATATTACACAGCCACCTTCTCTCGGTCTCATAATGGAAAGATTTGAACAGAAATGTGATACTTTTTGATATGCAGTTCAATGAATACTGATTGAATGGCTTACGAACAACCTATTTATATACACATATTTCAGAGAAACAACTGGGAGTGTAGTTATTTTTGGTGGAATCGATGAATCGTATTTTACTGGTTCTGTTAACTGGATTCCTGTCACAGAGCAAGGATACTGGCAGATTGCCATGGACAGGTAAGCAATACAACAACAACTGTGCTTATATACTGCTCTTCTAGACAGATAAGTGCCACACTCAGAGCGGTTAACAAAGTCAGTGTTATCATTATCCCCACAATACAGCTGGGGAGCTTGGGCTGAGAGGAGTGGCTTACCCAAGGCCACCCGTTCAGCTCATGGCAGTAGGGGATTCAAATGAGCAGAGTGCTGATTCGCACCCTGACAACCATCATGCCACAGCAGCAGTATTGGAATAATCAAGTACCCCATATTACAGACTACACTGTAAAATTTGAAAGTACTATCAACAGGATTTCTGCTTAAAATTTGCGTTTTATTTATTAATGGGCAGTGCAATCCTAAGCCTCGGCTGCCTGCCATCCTGCGGGTGCCTGCAGATTTCCAGCGCCACTTGGTCTCTCCCAAAGGACTTTCACAAGCATGCAACCCTGGCATGGCAAGCCTGGCCAAGCATGGCCAGGTGCAACCAGGAGAGAACACTCCATAGTTGCCCCAGCAACCCTGGCAGAATCCACCAATTGCAGGGTGGCTGCAGTTGACAGTACCATGAATAGTAGGAAGAGGTGTAGCCACTCTGTGGGCTGGGCTGCATTTGCTGTCACCAGCTGCCAATGCTACTCCTGCGCTCTGCAGAGAGCAAGCGCACAGGGCAGAAAGACCCCCGCAATTGGGCTCAACCCACCCTAACAGAGGCGTCTGCCCTGAGAGGATCCCTGCATCTGGCAGGGGGGGGGGAGTTAAACTGAAGGTGCAGACAGGGCATCTGCCCACCCGCTCCCCCAACCCCCATTTCTGACAAGGGCCATGCTAGCAGTTGAATCACCACTTGCTTGCAAACTCCTCCCACTGTCACCACTCCAAGAAATACGCCCCCCTTCCCCAGAAAAGTAAGACAAGAAAGGAAGTGGGACTTGGTGATGGTTGCACCTGCAGCCCCTGGCACTCAGGACTAGCCTCCCAAGTCTTGGAGAGACATCTCCTTAGAGACAATCAAGGGGAGGGTCTGAAACAAGTGATGTGAATGCCCATTGGAAACAAGGGGAGAGGTCTGAAGGCCTATTAGATATGATGGGGGGCATGAATGCCCATTGACTTACTGTAGCCCCATTGAAATACATTGTTGTATCGGAAACACGCAAGGAAAATGCATGGTGGACCTCAAGAGTCATGCTCCAGTGCTGGGATGATGGCCTCCTGTGCAGAATGAAGGCCCCCGGGACCCAGAGAAACTGCTCTGAGGGCCATCATCTCATCCCCTGTGGGGAGGATCCCCAGAGATCCTGGAACCTTGCTCCAACCCCCCCCCCCCCCAATCCTGGCATCATCCTCGCCCCCCACAGGCGGTGGTCTTCCAAGCTTATCAGATGCCAGCAGAGCTCCTGTAGAATGAGAGTCCTCTGTGCTCCCCATGCCAGACACACACAGGCAGCACTCCAAGTCCTAGACCACCACCTGCAGTGAATTTGAGGGGGGAAGCTAAGTGGGGCTGGAGCCTCCAAGGTGCCACTGGATCCCCGCTCTTTTGGGCACAAGAGCCGCATGAAGGTGAGGAGGCACCTGGAGCCTCTTTGGGGTCACCCCATTCTTATCAGCCCAGAGCCAGAGACTACCCTCTGGGATTAAAGGGCAGCCCTAAGGGGAAGTGAGGGGGGAGCTATTGTCATTACAGGCAAGCAAACAGGCAGGGAAGGAGTTGTTGTTAGGCTTTATTGAACTGACAAAATATTAAGAGGATGCCTGGATGCATATTTCCGACTTCCCTCACCCAGGAAGGGAGTTGCGCCTGTTTACGCGGCAGTCAGAGCCACAAGAGCCATTTCTTGTGTTGTCTTCTCAGGAGTGAGGTTGAGTTGCGGGCTGCCTTGGGAACCATTCCTGGGGCAAGGCTCGAATGGGGGCTGGAACAGCCATGCTCCTTGATGTCACTGATGGGTCACGACTTACCTGAAAGGGAAACAGACATGTGTGACAAGAGGCCTGGCCTCACGCAAGCAACGTCCTGGGAGGGAGTCCATGGCTGGGGGCAGCAGTAGCAGCTCCATCATGACAGGTGCTGCCAGCAGTTAGCAAGAAAGTACTCCTTGTTTGCATCTGGATGTTCTGCTCCCATGGCTGCTTGAAGCTCTGATCTTGTAAGGAAGGCAGTTGAGGAGCTGTGAGCCTGTCGCCACAGGGGAATTAATGAGAACAAGTACCTAGTCACCCTGACCTGCGGCCATGCTTTCTCCTCTGCCCAAGAGAGCAGCCCAGCTAAGGGAGTCTGAACGGAGCCCAGCATGGTCTGCTAGAAGCCGTCTCCCCCCCACCCCCAAAGCTGTGTTGAGCATGGCTCCCTAGGCAACTGCCTCTTTGGCAGGCATGGGCCATGCCAGTTCACAGGGAGGGGCTGCATCCTCCCACACCAGCAAGCCTCAACCGCAGAGGCCAGCATGGGGGGGGGCACCAGTGAGGGGAGAGGGGAGGCCTATGTGAATGAGCAAGCTGAAGCAGCTGGTCCCTCAGCTCCTTCTTATCTGTTGCTGTGCCCTCCCCTTCCTTAACAACAACAACAACAACAACATTCGATTTATATACCACCCTTCAGGACAACTTAACATCTATTCAGAGTGGTTTACAAAGTATACCATTATTATCCCCGCAACAAAACACCCTGTGAGGTGGGTGGGGCTGAGAGAGCTCCAGAGAGCTATGACTAGCCCAAGATCACCAAGGTGGCTTCAAGTGGAGGAGTGGGGAATCAAACCCGGCTCTCCAGGTTAGAGTCCCGCACTCTTAACCACTACACTAAACTGGCTCTCCTTGAGCCAGGACTCAGGAGGCGGATAACCTTTAAGGCAACTTGGGTGGTAGTTGTTAGATATTCTGGACTTTGCTCTCCTGTGTGTGAGTGCAAGGTACACCCTGATTTTCACAAAATTCTCCCTGTGCACTCTTGACTTGCCTCACACTCTAAGTCCCCATGGCAGAGGGCTGTTGGGCAGAGCCTGTGGCCATGTTCCTACTTACATGGGTTCATGGGCACCCCAGCTGGTGTTTATATAGGGTGGGTGAGGGACTGATTGGCTTCTGGAGAGGGAGCTCAGCTGTCACGGGGCCATGAGTGGATTGGTCACAGTAGTGCTATCCAAGGGCCCAGCTATCATATTCCATTGGGCTGCATCCATATTGTTTCAAGTATATACAATTACCACTATGCTGTCATTTCTAATTTCTCAGTATTTTAGTGAATGGCCAGGAGATTGCCTGCAGTGGTGGTTGTCAAGCGATAGTTGACACAGGCACCTCTCTCTTGGCTGGCCCACCAGCTTCCATAACCAAGATACAAAATGCCATTGGTGCTACTCCCGGAAACTATGACCAGGTAAGATCATGTTAAAACCATTTATTTGTTGCCTCTGATTTGCTACTGTTGATGTAAGGGTCCCAAAGATAACCCTTACCACCCTGGCATCAATTTTCAGGCATCAATCTTCGTAGACTATACACTGAACATGAGTCAGCCGTGTGATGTGGTAGCTAAAAAGGCAAATGTGATTTTGGGCTGTATCTAGCATCTTCTGGGTATGTCAGAGTTAGCTGATAGGGAGCAACGACCATGGGAAGAAAGGCTTAGCTGGGCTGACATCACATGTGAGAGTTTGTGGCTCAATAAAATAGTGCATGCTTTGGATGGAAGATCCCAGGTTCAATTGCTGACACTTACAGTTAAAAGATCTTAACATACCTAGACCCTGTAGAGCTGCTGTGAGTTGGAGTTGACAACACTGGGCTAGAAGGGCAAGATGGTCTGATTTGATATAAGGCAGCTATTTCTACATTCGTATACCAACAGAACTATACCCAGAATGGGAAAAGTGTTCTCAGATAAGACTCTACGATGTATGATGTGGTCAGATTATGGCTTTGTAGGTAAGAACATGATAAGAAGCTATAGGTTTACTGATCTTTAATTTTATATACATCTATATGCCACAATATGATGTTCAAAGTGGAGCATTATATTGGATGGTTATTTGGTTTAAATTCCACAACATTCAAGAGGTGACTTAAGGTGGAAGATCTGTTCTCCTGAGAATTCCTGTTTGATTCCAGGACAAGAATATTGAATTCTAGGACCTTCCACTAACAAGGTGACATTTGCTAGTTTTTACTGTTGGAATAACCCATAAACTCTCTTCTTCATCTCTTGCAAGTATGACATCAACTGCAATAATCTCTCCAATATGCCTGATGTTGTTTTTGTGATCAATGGAATCCAGTATCCACTTACGCCATCAGCCTATACTAACCAGGTACAAAATGGATGAACTATGAACTACTTTTACCCATCATAGGGATGCAGGTTTGAATGGCTGCCTTATCCTGGCAGCCTTTGTTGCAGAAGTGCGATTGAATTTCTTCGTTGGAGTTGGTATCTGAAGTCTTGGAGCAGGGTGTCTGTAAGGGGACTGAGGGCCTCAGTGATTCATCTGCCCTTCCTACACGGGTTGTTAACCTCAGCTGTTTGTGCAAAATGCACTCTGTGCATGAAGCGCCCTTTCTCCAAAGCTCCCCATCACCCTGTGTGTACTCAGAGGATCAGAATGAAGGAGATCTGAATCGTGTAAACACAGTATATGCTAGTGTTCATCACTGCACCTAGACCGTTTCCCCCCTTCTTTCCTTGTGAAGGCCACATTCATTCTTCCCATGCTTGGGATTCAGATACCTTTCTTCCACTGCATTTCTCTTTCTTGCTGTTCTATCTGCTAGCTCACAGTGTTGCCTGTTGTGCTCTTGCTCTTGTACTGTATGCATTCTTTCTTTCCCATGTAGCCTTGATCACTTTGCTACAAAAAGATTGTTTCCCTTCACTCAGATACTCAGATGTGTTTATGCAGTGTTCTCTGAAAAGTCTCCATATGCAAGGTGCTTTACAGAGGCTCAAATCCCTGTTGCCTACTGGTTCCAGTTATTGGCTTTCTGTCCACTTTGTCATGGGAAGCTCAAAGGGGGACACTGAAGAGCTTTCTCTGAAGCCTGTTTATGCATTGCATACAGGAGGTCTATGGGACTGGTCCCATGATTTTATGCTTGCAATCTGGTGGTTGCTATATATATTGATTAGTATTAAGCATGATCTTCTTCTTCTTTTTTACTTCATTTATACTCAGCCTTTCTTCCCCAATGGGGACTCAAAGTCCTCTCCTCTCCTCTTCTCAATTTTATGCTCACAACAGCCTGTGAAGTAGTGTAAGCTGAGAGAGTGTCACTGGCCCAAGGTCACCCAGCAAGCTTCCATAGCAGAGTGGGAATTTGAACCTGGGTCTCTGAGAACCTAGTCCATTATTTTACTGTACCACACTGGCTGTCTATCATGATTGGAGAGCGGCAGTAGAGTCACTAGGGCTGCTGTAGGAACAACTGTTAGGGTTGTTACAGTGGTTTTCCTTCTGCTGCTATTCTTGTACTTTTGACTTTGCTGCAGCTACAGCACTGATGTAGCATCCAGCCACCTAGCAGGTGCACAGAACTGTCCTGTCCCATGTCATACTTTTAGCATACTGAAAAACAGAGTATATGCTAACAACAAGAAAATGAAGAATCACCCATATCTGATTGCTATCCTTTCCCTCCCAATTCTAGGTCATGCAAGCAGATTGCACAAGTGGTTTCCAAAACACATCTGGGGACCTCTGGATCCTAGGAGATGTGTTCATAAGAGAATACTACAGCATCTTTGACAGGGCAAACAACCGAGTGGGATTGGCAAAGGCAGTTTAAAATTATAGTGCCTTTAAACAAACAGCATATCCATGTAATCAACCTACTCAAATTGTATTGTAGCTTCATAGCACTGCATTTATGGTAATACAAACACTGATTATATCCTTTTAAAAATAACATATGTCTAATATCTTTAAAGACAGCCTGCAGGTAAAACATATTGTTAAAACGTGTATGATTACAAAATTATCAAATCCAAATTGGTATATAACAGATTAAATAATAAATAGCCCAAAGACTGTTGTTTGGATATATTTACTTCCAAAAGCCTTTAGCCAATATCAGTGAAGCTGGCAGGGAATTTGAGAAGATGTATATTTGGGAGGAAGGATGAGGGAAGACAAGATTCAGCAAGCATCTCTCCTGGATTCATTCAAGTTGACATTATAACTAATCTGTGTATTTTAAAAACATGTGCTATGCTATAATTTTCATGCTTTACCCAACAACTATTCAGAGTGAAGAATTTATTTATTTAATTACTTCACTTATATCCCACCTTTCTCCCCAATGGAGACCTTAAGTAGGTTACGTCCTTCTCCTCTCTTCTATTTTATCCTGACAACACTGTGACTGATCCAAGATCACCCGACAAGCTTCCATGGCAGAGCAGGAGTCAAACCTACACCTCCCAGATCCTAGTCTGACACTCTAACTACTATACCATGCTTGGAAAGAGATTTAAGTGCTACTGAAGGATAATCACGTGTTGCCCTAAAAGAGGGAAAGATTGAACTGTCCCCAGCCTCTTTAAAGGGGAGGAGGTATGACTTTGCCGCCAAAGCTGACAATACTGCCCTTGATCGACTAATTGTCCAATTCAGAGCATGGCACCTAGTAAGGTTGCCAGACTCCAGGTGGGGACTGGAGATCTTCCTAAAGTACAGAGATCAGTTCCCCTGGAAAAAATGGCTGCTTTAGAGGGTAGACTCTATGGCATTGTACTCCAGTGAGGTCCCTCTCCCCAAATGCCACCCTCCCCAGACTCCACCTTCAAATTTCCAGGAATTTCCTAACCCATAGTTGGCAGCCCTAGCATCAGTTGTTCAAAAACCTTCCAGGAATGAAAATTTCCCCCTTCCTCTCTCTTCAGCAGACTCTTATAAGCTGCAATGTGCCCTTTGAAGGCACAACCCTTCATCTCATTGTTTTCAGCACACTGGATGGGCATAGTCCATGTTGCAATTGTCATCCAATTGTCTCAATGCACACCCAGTCTGGAGGTCTTATTTTTTCAGCAGACAACCACTTTGTCACATGCCCAACTGGAACTTGAGCTGAGGAGGCCTAATTCACATTAGTCATGTGGTTTACCGAGCTCTAATATTATATAACTTGGAAAAATAACAATAATATTGTGACATTCTAAGTATTATATTAAGTGTGCTTCAAATCCTCATTTTTATTCCTACGATAGCCCTGTAAGATAGGCCAGTCTGATTTGAAAAGTGGAGAGTAAAATTAGTTTGTGATCATGCTAATTCATTCATATGAACCCTAATAAAAACATCATGAATCCTGGATTTGTTTGATTCATCTCTACTGTTTTGTTATGAGTGTCCATTCTTTTCATTAAAATGGAAGGAGCAACATGAACACTAGAGATCTATTTTCCATTGTTTTTACATGACAGGAGCTGAAAAAAGAAAGGTTGTAATAATAATAAAGAATGACTTTGGAAAAAATCAGGATCTCAAAATGATTCTGATGCTTTCAAGATCAAGGAGATTAGAGGCAGTAAACAATTCTTTTGATATGAAGAAGATGAGGAAATGCAAAATGGCTCAAGTCCCATCAGTTCCATTCTATTGAAGTTGAACAAGGGAGGAAGAGTCCAAATCAAGGAGTCAGTGGATAGGAATATTGGATTATGGATCTCACTCCCATGTTACTTTTTGTTGCTGTGCTGGAGCAGTATTTTGCAAATTTTCCTGAAAAATAAAAATAAAAATTCTACAGTACTTGAAACAAACCATGAACTAGAGCCAGAAGAACATAGTGTAAAAATAGGAGAGGTGGTGCTGCCTAGCTTTGTCACAATTTTTTAAATCAGCTGCCTCACCTACAAAAACTATTCCAAACTACAGCCATTTCAATGAAACAATCATGTTATGAGAGAAGAATCTCATCCATGAAGGTGTACTTTTTATGAAATATTGGATTTCCTAAAGAAGTCCATTAATGATATATCAGGATATGAACTTAAGATGATTTTGTGGCAGAGTTATAACTGCATAGTTCAACTTCACTGACAATCTACTCCCATAGAGTTTCTTGTGGTCCTGGTCTGGCACCTTACTGTTAAACCACAAAAGTGGTCAGAAGTTCCAAGAAGGGCAGATATAGTGTGCAGTGTAAAAGAATATCTGCACCAATATTTCTCTTTTTGGCCCACCATGGGCCAGCTGCCTCCTTCCAACTACAGAGCAGAGATGCAAGGGATCTGAGCAATGCTGCTTGCAGTATGATGATCAGATTTCTAGAAGAGCAATTATGATCCTTAAAAATTGCCCTGGGCCAGCATATCCTAAGAATACTTTACTATTCAAATATGGGGGATGAAGGAAACAGGTTATCTGTATGATAGCTGTTTTGATACAATCTTTGGATCACACATCTGCCTTACCGTGGTAACGCTAGAGGGAGCAGCAGTCATAGATATCTCAGTAGTAGAAGGCTGGATATATTTGTGGCGACAAATGCAATTCCAATATGACTCTCTCACCTGAAGATCAAAAACACACAATGAGATTTCTTCTCTCAAAAGGACAAAGACTCTGGAGCTTATGAGCCTTGGCAATAGCTAAACGAGTAATTGTTCAAAAGAAGAAAGCAATAGCTACACCCCATATTGCAACATGGTCTGAAGTATTAGATATTACAGTCAAAGAAAGTTGCCTTTAATAGACAACAAAAATGTGAAATATCATGACATTTGGTCTGAATTTGTGGATTCATTTGGACATTAATATGTGCATATTTGATCATATAGCTGGTTGCTTCAGGGCCAAGCAGGATTTTCATAGAATCATAGTTGGAAGGTGTCTTAGAGACCATCTAGTCAAATCCCCTGCCCAATGCAGGAACAGTCTAAAGCATCCCCAGCATGTATTCATCCAACCGCTCCTTGAAGACTGCCAGTAAGGGGGAACTCACCACATCCCTAGGCAGCCAATTTCACTGTTGAATTACTCTTAACCTGAAGTTTTTCTTCATGTCCAGCCAGTACCTTCCCTCCCTAAACAATAGGTTTAGTTTTGAGCCCCAACCTCTGTTGCCAACAGGAACAGCTCCTTCCCCTCCCCTAAGTGACAGCCTTTCAGATACTCAAAGACAGCACTCATGTCTCCCCTCAACCTCCTCTTCTCCAAACTGAACATTCCCACGTCCCTGAGTCTTTCCTCGTAGGGCTTGGTCCCCAGGCCTCTGAAGTGAGGCCTCCAGAACTGCACACAATACTCCAGGTGGGGCCTGACCAATGCAGTATATAATGGGATAACCACATCCTGTGTATGTCTTTGTTAATACACCTCAAGATTTTAGGGGGAATGTTTCTAACTGGTGATGAGAGAGTACATTTTTTGCCTGCTTCATACTGAATCAGGGATCTTAAACTTATTTAAATAAACCTGGTTAGTATATACTGATAAGGTCCTCCTAACTGAGGGGGCAGGTATAAAGCCAGCAATACCTATGGTCAAGTTTGGAATCAGGGTGGACTCTCGTCAAGTTTGGGCAGGCCACTTGCTGATGTGAACTCACACTAGAGTTAAGGTTGTTTATTTAAAAACAAATTGGTTTTAAAAAAAGATGGGCAGGGGGCAACCATTCAAACAGCATTCCTGCTTAGTGACCTCTCCTTCTCCCAAGCTCCTAAGGAATGTGGAGGAAGTGTAAGCTTCTTCCTGTCCCCATTAAACTGCTTTATATATCATAGATTCTTCCACTTTTTAACTTGCCTTTCCTTTGCCATGTTCCCCATCCAACTCTTCCCTCTACGCTTCCCACTCTCCCATTTCGATCGTTTTGCTCTGCTTTTGAGCTTTCCTTTTCCTTTTCATTGTAGTTGCCTACCTTTAGCTTGAAGGACTTTAGTATTCACATTGGTAATCTTACTTTCTCACCACCATCTTGAATATCCATCTTCTCCTCTAACTCATCATTCTGGTCCTGTCTTTGACCTCACTCTTTGCATTGATTTTTTTTTGTAATGAATCAGGTCACCCCACTCCCCAAAGTCAGAGGGCAGCTGCAGGGAACTAATTTCTCAAGCACTGCAGAGGCTGGACTTGGATTGAAACAATAGAATGGAGAGAAATAGGCTTCATCCTCTCCTCTGCTCCCAGCCATTTTCCTGACCCCAAATGGCCCTGAGGGGCATTATTTACATGTGCAACATCACTGTGTCATTCAGAGCTGCACGCATGAAATTACTGAACTCACTGACCTAGCAGTCTCATTTAGATCTTTCATCTCTCTAGCTGTAATGTCTAACACTCATTTGATGCATCTTCTCATTCCATGTCTTCCCACTCCTTTCTATGGTTTCCAGTACAGTGATAACTTTCAGTTTTCTCCACCCTTTCCCTTACCACCATACTCTCCTCTTTCATGTTGTCTCTTGCTTTGATGGATATTTTTGCTTCCTTCTCCCCTCCCCTTAAGAGTGCAGTTGGATACCCCATTATCCATTTTCTCTGCACCTCTGGAGCCCTGCACCTCAGGGCTGCATACATAAAGGGGAATGGATGGTAGAAGAAGGCTTTAACATAGAGACAGGAGAGTGGTATGAACCAACAGTGTTTACTACCACCAATTTGATTTCCATTGGACTCTGCACAAATGAGATGAAGAGCATGGGTCACTGTTAATATATAAAAAGTGAATTGCATTTGTGCACATACAGCTCCATTTTGGATTGATACATGTCAGAGGAAGAGAGAAAAGAGGATTTAACTATTTAACCAGCTGTTCAGTTTTGTTAATCAAAGTCAGCCTTTTGAAATTGCATAGGGTACTAAAACAAGCATCATCTTATAGCCTGTTATGCCAACTAGGTATTGATGCCCCCAACTTCAACAGTGTTTTGTCCTGTACATCACCTTTTTGTTGAGCAAGCAGTGCACCAGGAAGATGAAGGCTCCCTGCACGCTGTTGGTAAGGGTGAACAGGTATGCCATAATATCAGCCAATGGTCCAAACTGAAAGAGGCCTAGGCACCAAGACAGGCCCAAGATGAATAGATGGGCTATGGCCTTAAATGTCAATGACCTGTATCAAAGAAAGACAGCACTGTACATACAAAAAGAATTATCAGGAAGACAACAGGTGATTCAATCTGAGCTATTGAAAGGCAGTCAGATCCTAGTTGTGTGTATGACTTTTGTAGACAAGCTGCTTTGAATTGTGCATCTAGGCCCAGTCTCCCCCCCCCCCGCCCGCCCCACGTTGATAGTACCTGGCTGGTTGGGCTGGTCAAAGGTGAGGGGGTAAACAAACACCTTGTGACTAGAGGTATGCACAAATTGTATTTTATCTTGTGAACTTCCTTGAGTAGGTCTCTGGAGAGGCAGCATATATATTCTCTAAATAAAAAATCTGAGGCCACTTTCTGAATCTCAGTGTTTTATTTTTGAAACTCTATGTCTCCACCCATGTTACATGGAAGGAGACCTGAAGCTATTGTAAGGAGCAAGCTTCACAAGACATGAAAGACAAGACATGCTGATTGGTGGTAAGTAAGATAAAACATGAACAGCATCTTCACACATTATGAGGGACATAAGTTGGGTCTGGGGTCCCCTGTGTTAGAAATAACACAATCACACATGAGTTGGGTTGTGCTCTGTTCCTGTGCATGTGGTACCTGCCCAATTAGGATTAGGACCACTCTGGAGGAAGGAGAAATGAAAACCTGAATGTCTATGGGAAGAGTTCTTGTTCTCACACTAATTTCCTTCTCCCAAAGCTTTTTTTCAGCGGAAATGCAGTGGAACAGAGTTCTAGCACCTCTTGTGTCCAGTGGCTCTGCCCCCCTGATCTGCAGACAGAGATCTGTTCCCTGGAGGAAATGGACGTTTTGTAAGGGGGCCCATGTGTTTCTCCCTCATTTCCCTCTTAAGAGTTCTACCACCTCTTTTCCCAGAAAAAAAAAGTCCTGCCTTCTTCACAACCCAGCCCCCTAGCCATGTTTAAGAGGTGCCAGGGCTGAAGCCTACAAAGTAGTAGTCCATCCTCCAATCAAGGACTGGGTTCTGATCTTCTAAGGTGAGGGGAACGCATTCTGCATACGTTCACAGCCACTTTTTTATTACTACGGTTGAGCTTTGCGTTTTGATTACTGTAAACGGGTCTACATTCCACTGTGGTAGGCATATTAGACTGAGGTAGCAAAAAGAAAAGAGAGCGGTGGCACTTAAAGACTAATAAGTTTGTTGTAGCCTAAGCCTTCATGAGCTTGAGCCACTATATCAGATGTGTGAACTGAATGGATCTATCAGTATGGCTTGGTCTAAGTGCCATCTAATACAATATAGCACCTTTGATGGAACAATGTTAATATTCTTTAGCAGCTGTGGGTGTTTTATCCCGATAGGTGGGGAGCATGTATGTGAATGATTTACCCATTAGAATGTGGAGAAACTATCACCCCTCTTCCTGAGGAGAGGGGGCAGGTGTGTATGTGTGCTTGAAGAAACAGTAGTCAGCGGGAGGGGGCAAGGGGGCGGGAAACAGTGAGAGCTGTGAGCTGGCTAAAAGAGTCACTGTGGGCCAAGCTACAAGTGACGAATGACACTTGAACAGCAAGTGAACAGACTCACGTGTATTCCTCATGTAGCGGAGTGATCAAGTGGAGTGCAAGTGGAGCGCATGTGAACCGGGAGGAATACACGTGAGACTGTTCACTTGCTGTTCAAGTGTCATTCGTCACTTGTAGCTTGGCTCTGTGTCTCTGAGAATGACAGGAGTAGCAGATATGCTGCCTTCAAGGAGTGTCTGTTTGCTTTCACTTATGCTCTACTTGCATATATGTAAATAAGGCAAATATTACCAAGACAGCACAAATCCCCAGTGACTTTTTTCATACAAATTCCCCCAAATCTGGAAAGTGCTAGCCCTGAACTTCTCACTGTGCAGAGAAGTGGGGAGTAATGCTACTACACAAACACATATCCCAGTTTATTTGCCCTGTTGATGAGGCATAGTATGGAAGCAGCAGAGAGGAAAGAAAATTCTTGCACTTGCATCACTCTTTCTTTTCCACTTTCATCTCTCCTGCAATGTCTTCTAACAACTGTAGCTCCCACAACAACTGACATTAATGATCAGGCATTTTTTATTTTATTTATACCCTCCCTGCCCTTTCCCTCAATGGGGACCTAAAGTAGCTTGAATCATTCTTCTCTCCTGTTCTATCTAAGAGCAATGCTCTAAGGTAGCTTAGGCTAAGTATATGTGACTGGCCCAAGGTTACCTAGCAAACTTGCTTGGCAGAGTGAGGATTTCTGGCACTCAAACCAATACCCCACACTGGCATTCTGAAATCTACATCCCCAGAATGTACCAAGCACCTCCTTTTCCTCCCTCAAGTGACTTCTGGGAGTTCTTGTCAGGGAAACAACAATTTCCAGAATTCACTTCAGGGAGGGAAACTGAGGAATAAAGAAAGTTGGGGTTGAGTTAGGGAATGCCTGCTCATCTCTGCTTACAGCTTGCTTTTTCTGTGGAGCCAAGGACCCAGGCTTTCATACACCCCCCCCCAAATTGGCCCTTCTGGAACTCCCCCCAAAATTGGCCCTTCTGGAACTAATTGTCTGGAACTCTTCAACAACCTAGGTGCTGTTACTTACCAGCAGGGCTTTTTTTCAGCGGGAACGCGGTGGAACGGAGTTCCGGAACCTCTTGAAAATGGTCACATGGCTGGTGGCCCCGCCCCCTGATCTCCAGACGGAGGGGAGTTTAGATTGGCAATCTCAACTCCCCTCTGTCTGGAGATCAAGGGCCGGGGCCACCAGCCACGTGACCATTTTCTCCGAGGGCAACCCACTGAGTTCCACCACCTCTTTTCTTGGAAAAAAAGTCCTGCTTACCAGCATGGTAATTGAGCACCTATATTTTAATTTGGAGGTTTGGGCTATACAAAACCTTCACATTTAGTTTTTAATGGTGAGTTATTATTACTAGTTATCTATTTGCTCACATTCTGTGGGTTAAAGAATCCTTTCCTGAAATCTCCCGGAAGATACATTTTAGTCTCTCTTCACAAACAGACACAACACACACACATAAACAGAGTCTGTGTGTCCTTTCTAAGGGTCACTCTAAACATCACTTCCTTCATGAGTTCACCATAGAGCCAACCTGGGCTTCTGCAGACACACAGCAGATCTGGGGAATGGCTTGCATTAAAAAAGGAGAGCCCAAAAGGGCTTGGAAAACTGCCACCAAGGGAGGGAAAACTCCTGCCTTTCTCTCAAGCATTTCCCCCCATGAAAAAACAGTGAGGGGGGAGCATTCCCATTTATGCTGCCGCACGTGCACACAATACCTCCATGTGCAGCAGCAGAAATGGAGGGAAAGCTTGGGAGAAAGGCAGGAGCTTTCTTTCCCTGGCAGCTTTCTGAGCCCATATGGGCTCTCCTTTTTTTATACAAGCCATTCCCCAGAGCACTGTGTGTCTGTGTGAGCCTGAATTGGCTCTATGGCAAACTTGTGAAAGAAATAACATTTAGAGTGACCCTAAGGGTCAGGCTATACATGCAGGTTTTTAAAGAGTTGGGTCTGTTAAAAAATAAAGGAGAGCCCAAATGGCCTCAGAATGCCTCCAAGGGGGGGAGGGGCTCCTTCCTTCCCTCTCAAGCCATTTCCTCATGTCACAATAGAATGGGGGGAGTTCCCCCCATGATTTTACTGTTCCATATGCACAGAATACTCCATGTGGCGCAGAAAAAGCAAGGAAAAAAACATCTCTTCTGTGCTATTTTGACATGGGGGGAAATGGCTTGAGGGGGGATCCCCTCCTCCCCCTGCAGAGGCATTCTGTGGCTGTTTGGACTCTCTTTTATTTTTTAACTGCCATTCTGTACAACTGAAGGGTGCAATTGCCATTTGGAGCAGACAAAGGGCTGACTGATTAAACACAGACATTAAGACAGTGGGAAGCTTTTAGAATGCTGTAACTTGTAAGTTTAAAGAATCTACATCTTTGTACGTGCCCTAGCTGGTCTTGTTCTCAGTGAGGGGCAGAAGAATTGCATGTTTGCACCTTTCTTTGATAGTCCTTGCTCAACTGGCTGCTGTACTGAGAGTATGCATGTGGACATTTTACTTTTAATAAATTCTTTACTGTTTTAAACTCTGATAGTTGTTCTCTGTACCATATAGATATCCACTGTTCGAGCATGTTATTATAAAAAGGTTCTAAGGGAAGGGAGGTGGTCAGTTGGTAAACTGCTAATCCCCTCAGAGTGTGCAAGTGCAGTAAGCTGTCCCCATGGTAACCAGTCACTAGGTAACAAGAAACACAAGCATTAGGCAGAATAGCAGCATGGAAAGGGAAGCTGGTGGCCCTCTTGGCAGGTAATTCCTAAAATGGCCAGATAGTGGCAGTGGTACAAAAAGGAGGAAAGAAAACCCTCTGAGGATCAGACAAGCCAGGAGAGCAGCGCCTTGCAGGCATAAATTTGGGCAGGTGCTGGTGCCTAGATGTCTCAGAGTGCTGGAAAGAGCAGTGCCTGCCAGTCAATGGGGGTGTTCTGCCACACCTCCTATGTGTCATATCTTTATTTGTAGTTTGTCTTACCTGGTATTTTTCAAGGTAGATACTTTTGAATTGAGAGATGCAAGCTTCTCATGCAAAATCTTCAGAATAAGGCAGAAAAACACTGTATTGATCTGATATAGAAAATGGAATTTTAAAAAGGTCAAACAGCTTCTATTGGAAATGATTATACAACATTCTTAGCTCTTAATCTGATGTTGCCTTTAATGAAATGATGCAGTTTATAATTATGTGAAAAATGAGAGGATCAATGCCACAGATTCTTTACTTAATCTAGTGATATCAGTGCAGTTATTTTTAACTCAATATCACCATATAATAGGCAATTCTGCCTGATAAACTAGTTGTGCAGATAATACAAGGTCGATCTAAGACTAGAGAGTCTGCCACTGTGCCAAGGTTATATCAACTTTAGATTGAACGCACAAGCAAACCAAAGTGAGTTTACTAAAACCTAAATCCTTAGGAAACTTTTGGATTAGTGAATGGATTTCTATTTCAGTCCTAGTCCGGGGTGACAATAAGAATTAAGGTTTCTGCCATCCAGCACTTAAAGGGCCTTCTTTTCCCTTACAAGTTGTAAAGCAGGGAGGCAAGATGGGAACTCCCAGTGGAATCTGGAGAGCTCCCTCCCTCCTTCCCTTCCCTTCCCCCATCTCCCGAAAAGTTGCATGTCTGAGTAGCTGGCCAGGAACTGGATGAACTTCCTTCTATGACGAGGAAGTTGTGTTTTGTTCTATATTTGTTATAAAAGTTGAACCAGTTTTGTTGCTATTTATAAATTTCTTCCTGCCTTATACTTGATAAAAAAATAATCTTCTCTGTTGCAAAATCATGTTAAAGAAGATTGCAATGGAATGTGAATCAGGTTCACGTTTCTCTGTGTAGGGTAGATTTTTAAATATCAATTCATTTTTCCTCATCTTAGAGAATACAAGAAACCATTTTTACCCACCACAATTATGGCACAGACTGGTCCCAGAAAGCTCCAGTGAAACCCGTTATCAGTATTAAGCCAACAGCTGAGGAAAAAGAAAGGAAGATCATCAGCAGAATTTTAGGAAAATCCTCATGTAATGAAACCGCAGAACAGTTTCTACAGAACATGTCTGGTACTCATACTCAATGAACTAGCATAGGCTAGCATTAATTTATTATCTCAGCTCTAATTATTGGAATTGCAAAATCACAACAAGAACTCCCAGCCTGGATAAACATTTGGAGATGTGATGGATTCAGTTCTAGGTTTCAGGACTGAGCAGTAGTAGTTCTAGGCATTGCTTGTTCTTGGCAGAACTTGTCTACCAATGCATCTTGATACAGCATTGGATCACATGATACTGTATACAACTTAATTAGATAGTATTATGTTCTAGACCTACCTTCCAGTCTTCCCCCACTGACCTGGAAGTCATTTCTTTAAAAGAGCCCTTTATTTTAATTTTAGCACAGCATTGGCTATGATGAATTAATAATGGCACTACACTTTGGATTATAGCTCTTTGCCTTGAGGGAATAATAATCATCACAAGAGAAGAATATGTCTAGTAAAGGACATATAAGGATATAGGTCACATTGCTCCTTCCTATATCCAAGATCACCTACCCATGAGTATCCCCGGTGCCACTAAAGAATATCAACTCATTATTTGGGAATCACTGTGACAAAAGATCCCTTGTTGATTTTATTACAGAGTCAGTCTAAAGATGTAATCTCAGATGCAAATATTTGGGGAAAGGTTCCATTTAAATGAACAGTATTTACTTTTGAGTAAGAAGATGGGGTGTGTTCCACTGGCAAACATGCTTTAGTCAGTAGGCTTTGAAAAGAGTTTTACAAAAGTTAACATTCGTTCTCACTTAAAACTAGCACTTACTTATAATGAGTCCCATAGGCCCACGGAGCACTGGCTGCAGAAACTGCTACTATCAGAGCAGGGATGCCATAGCCACAAATGTACATGAATACCCTCATGTGTTTGTTGGCCCTGCTGTAATTTGCAACTTTCAGATTCTTGACAATGAAGTACAGGTTCACACCTTCCAAGAACATCCACACAAAACAGGCCAGGAAGAGGTAATGCAGCAATCCAGCGATAACTGAGCACATGACCTGCATCAGAAATAACAGCTGTCTTTCCTCCAAGATTAGACTCTTGTATTGCTTTTGCTCTCTGAGTTTTGGATTAGAATCTGAAATGGGCTAAAACAAGCTTCTAGAATTCTACCATGCGGTATTGCAATAGAGCTGTTCAACATCCCAGTCAGAAATATGGGACAACCTGCTCTCGAGAAGTCAAAGCAAACTTCTTCCATTTTACATGATCAGCAACAGCTATGATCAGAAACAAATGGAATGCAGACCAGGCTTGATGAAAAGGTATGTTTTTTGCCCTTGCAACACTATCTAGAGAAGGTACAATGGCCTGGATCACTCTATATTATATCAAGTATCTTTCCATTCCTAATATCTCCCACAGAAAACAAACCATATTCATGGCTACTTGTACATGGCACATATGTAAAAAAAAATGCCTCCCCCCCCCCGCCCCGGTGTCAGAAGCAGTAAGAGGGACAAGAACAGACAGTAAGGTCTTCTAGGGGAGTGTGATTCAGAATTAGTGATCTGGCTTTGTAGCTGGCTTTATGCCGATCCAGCATATTCCGACTATGCCATGTCACATATGAAAATCCCAGATCAGATCCAGGGAACTAAACTTTACTGGGCTGGATTATTTGGCTGCAAGCAGCTGCAGCCAGCCACAGCAGAGGTGGAGCAGCAGTGAGCGAAGCGGCACAAAGTCGAGGCAAGCTTCGCACTACAGCAGGAGAGTGGTTCAATGCTGGTGGGAGAAAGGAGGCAGCAGACAGATCCCATCCTGCTCCTCCACTCCCTCCCAAGCTCCAAAAGAGCCCTTCAAGCCACCACCATCCACCTTTTAAACTCTGTGACTCCAGAAAGCCTCCCCTTCTTTCAGTTTGATTGGGATTCTTTGCTTTGACATTGTGGTTCTCTGTTTCTACGTTGGTTCCCTTGCTTCACTTTGGTTTTGTTGAGATTTGTTGGTTCACCTTGCATGGGAGTGGGACATGCATTTGGGACTGGCTTTTGGGCATGGGTTGCCTTTGCCTTGGAAATGTTTCCCCTATAGGAAAAATAGAGAGTGGCTGGGGGCAGCTTATTCAGGGACCCATAAAACTGAACCCCGGGGTCCAATCTTCCTGAAACTTGGAATATCTTTAGGGAACAGGAAGGAATAGGTTCCCTGCAAATTTGATTACAATTGCTTGAAAAATGCTCCCCCCCAGCCCCCGCCCCCAGATAGTTTCCCCCATTATTTCCCATAGGGAGTAATGTCCGGATAAATCCGGATTCTCTAATCAGATTAGAGAATCTTACCCAGATTTCAGGGATACCAATTTTGTTTTGTTGTCCCTGAAACCCCAGTTTGGATCACTCAGTTTTGGGTGTGTATCCCAAAGGCTTCTATACACTGTATGGTGTGTGTGTATGTAAAGAGAGAAGAATAAAGCTGGAAAGCACAATTCTAAAATCTACAGGACAGAGTCTCTGAAACTCACACATAGCCTTTCAGGATGCATTGTGTTGGAAGGAATGGACAATACAGTGTCATTTAATGCTAGTATAGACATTGGCAGATGAGGGCAGTAGAGAGTCAATAAAGGCTAGACTGGGTGCTTCCTGATCTTTTTTTCATCCACTCAACTGTCCCTTTGTTACCCAAAATGTTATTCTTATGGTTTGTCTCTGTTCTTCTGTTCACCATGAGGGTGGGATATGCTTTTACAATCTCTCTCCATCCTTTACTCTGCCTTTCCTATCTAGTATGGAGTTCTCTTACAAAAGAACTTCAGTTTCTTTTCTAAACAGCATGAACTTATTCCTCAAGCAGCCAGGCTATAGAATTTCGTTGGGCAGAGACCTGGCTCTCCTTTCATTGAGTACCTTGTTATATGTTTTGTCTATTCCTGCGATGAAGAGGATGTCTGCAAAGAAGAGGCACAGGCTCAACTGTAGGTGGATGAATGTGCTGCTATTTTGGATGGAGCGGCAGTATAGAAATGTGACAATGGATACGAAGAGGCAGATGAGTGAAATGATCAGTCCAACATAGCTGATAAAGAAGAGAATCAGATCCCCCTGGAACACAGAAGAGCTACTCTCAGACTTGAACATCGTCATGTGACAAACAAGTTTCTTTTACACTTCATCCCACATAAATTTGTTGAAGGAACACATTCTCAGCTGGCTTACATCTATTTCAGTCCACTCATTGCATTGCTTGAAAATAATGTGCCGAGCAGCTTGCTGAAAATATATTTAACGTAAGTATATTTAATGTAATGAAATAATTTATTCTTGAACTGTCATGGCAAGAAAGGGCTGGAGGGGTTCAAGACGGGTTACAAATCTCTTAAATGTTCAGTCTGAGGTTAGGATTGTTAAAAACAATAACATTCATAGCCTCTAAGTTAACATCAATAAATGGCTCAGCACTGGCTTAAGCTCCTGTTTTCATTCTTTGCTACAACAACAGGGAACGGAGACATTTTCAAACCTAAATACCACATACTTGCTTGGGCTTGGTGGCCATCAACACAGCAAAAGTAGACAGATACTGGCAACTGCATTTGGAATGAGAGACATTAGAATGGAGATGCCAGCAGCCTTCAGGAGTCCAGGCACCATCCTTGCTTGCAGAGTTCAAATGGACACAAATGGTCTCTTTCTGGGGATCCTTATCCTGCAAGGAAGGAGAATGTTTAGAAGGAGATGTCTGATTCATTCATTTATGGGATTTGTACCCTGCCTTGACTCAGTTCAAGACAGGTTACAACTCCTGTAAATAAAGTTCCCAAAGAACTAATAGTTATGTTCTCTACTAGCATACAGATTAGACAGCATTCAGTAAAACAGATAAGTGTAAGATGAGCTAAAGGAACTATGTATGGATTTTGTTTCAGATAGGCTACCATAAAGGTAAAAAAGGTTTTAAAAAAGGCTACCATACTTCCTCACATCTGGCACAACTGGTACAACTCTGATTAGCTTAACTTTGCTCCTGGGAGACAGTTCAGCTTAGGACATTAGGCCAGCTCTAAATCTTCCTTGGCATTTATGTTCTCTATCATATTTTAATATGTATTCACAGAAAAATATGATAAGCTGAACAGGAAAATGTGGTTAAAATTAACCAGGTGTCTTCAACAGACTTGATTCACATACCTCAACATGACGAAAAGTGAGGTTGATAGGGCTGGAAATATTTCTCATCCAGCTGCTGGTAGAAGCGCTAACTACCCTAGAGTTCATATGAATGTCTTCCACTGTTCTGCCATTTCTCAGAGTCATATTCTTCAGGAAAGAAGAATTTCCTAGGACAGATTCCAGCCCATTGTACGATAAAAAAGCCACAGCAATTAAACCTGTGGGAGACATAATGAAGATCAGGGTTACAGGAGGGAAGGAATAAATGGCTTAGGTGAAAATATATACATTTCTAGACACTGACTAGACCCTGGAAATAAGTGAAGCAATGAATTAAAGATGCACATCAATTTCTGAAGGAAGAGCCACATCTGCTTCAAGAGAGTGCACCAGGAGGTATACAGGCCAGCACATGCAAGGTGAGACCTCCATCCCTCCCTAAAAGCTCTCCTTTGCCTTCTTATCACCCTCCAGCATGCCTGGCTAGTAACATGATCTTTGCATAAATGTTACCTAGGAAATAAGGAGACTGCATACCTTGGGTTGATGTCCCAGCCACTGCACTTGAATGAATGGCCAGTTGGTCTCCTTGAGCTTCTAACCTGACAGTTTCTCTTTTGGAAATTTGTTCTTCATTAATAAGTTGTGTTTGAATCACTAAAATGTGCAGAGAAGGGACATGAGTTTCTGGATAAGCATCACAGCTAAAATCATACCAGTTAATGAGCGTACACTGCAATAAATACAGAGTTTCTACTGCTTTGTTATGAGAGAGAGACAGACAAGTAGTGCTTCTAATGGAGATATGTTTATATTCTACTTTTCAATTTAAGTACCAGAAAGTTAATAACCATAACATTAAAAAATCAATACAATTGCAACATAAAATTCTGCAGCAGCACCAACAGCACTAATATATTGCAAAAGGCAGCATCTATTAAAATTTAGGGAGAATTACATTCTTTTATTCTGGCACCTAAAATCCAGTGTCCTACATCCAAACTTGTAAAAGTAGAACTCAGTGAAAATAATATAACTACTACAGCCCACAGGGCACAATGTGGGTTCTACAGTGAGAGAGGGGAATTAGTGAAAATGGCTCATCTTCTGTAATGGTGGAATATCCAACTTTTGGTAGAAAACAAGGTTTGGATACAAGTAAGCAATAGGTTTGGTGTCTGTCAAGTGAGTAAGGAGAACATTCCACCACCAGGTCTCATTGCTGAGAAGGCGCACTCTCTGTGGTCATCCCCACATAACTTCTGAAGGCAGGGTCACCTGCTGGATATGATCTCTTACAGGGGATCTCAGATAGTTGGCAGGTTCACGTGGGAACAGGTGGTCCCTCAAAGACTTTCCTAATATTCAAATAGCTGAGCAGATGACTGAGAAAAAATGTAATTTCCCTCCAGTATTCTCACTACTAGTATTTGTATCCTGCTTTTCATTTAAAAAAAAGACAAAGTAGCTAACAAAAATATCAATTAAAATCCAAATAAACACAGAAAAATACAGAATAAAAGCACAAAATACACTTAACACCTGTTTAAATGAGACTGTTTTTAAAACTCTTCTAGAAAGCTATAATGTTCATCTCTGAAGATTATTAAAAAAACATTCTGGGCCACAGCTACTATTTGGAAACTCAGAAAGCATTTTGGGTTCAGTAATGTTTCCAGACTACGAACAAGCTTGGTATGTAAAGCAGGATCCCATCCAACAGAGCAAATCACAGTTCCCTCGGTCACCAAACCATCGCTTTCAACCTGTCTGGATTCAGTTTCAGACTATTAATTGGCCCCCAGCCTACCACAGCCTCCACTGATTCAGAACTAAGCTAAATGCCCCCCAGATCTGATGAAAAAGGAGAGAGTTTTACAGAAGCATATGACATCTCATTCCAAGCCTTCAGACAACCTCACCCACTAGCTTTACATAGATGGTAAATAGTACTTGTGTGATATCCAACTGGATAACTTCCAAATGTTAGATAAAGAATAACTCAACATTTCTCTCTGAAAGAACTAGAAAATCATCTTATGGAAGCATTATTAATATCCCCCAAACATGGACATTATCTGATGATTTGTGATTAAAAGCCACGGAATCATCTTGCAAGAATAAAAGGGTCATATATCTCCAGTCCACTTCTAGACTCAATGCAGTGAATTGGCTGAAGGTATTGCACCTTTGCGCAAAGGTTTTAGGAATCTAATTTATTCTATTAGGCTCTGCTTATATATTCACAAACACATTACCCAATACCATAAGTCTTCAGTGCTCCCTCATCCTGAGGAAGTCACACCCTACGGTGCTGCCCTGCACCTTTTGCCACTTGTGGGAGTGGAGAGAGATCAACAGTAATCTCAGGAGTAGGACATTATTTCCATAAGGAGAAGCTGTCAGTTGGTGAGTGAGCAATGATGGAATAATAGCATTTCTGAAAGTCATATAAACATTCCAACAACAAGTCCATCTCAAAATGAACAGTGATAGCTTAATGAGGACCTTAAAGGATGCCTGAGCAGCACAGAGCCCTCTCAACAGAGCCACTTTAGGGCAAGCCAAAAAATCCTGTTAAGATCTCTCAAGAGCAGCAGAATGAGAGCCTGAAGTCTCCATGTGAGGAAGTGATAGCCTTGCTAGCAGAACAGCTATAGGGTGCAAAGGTGATCTCATCTACAGAGGTGCTGTTCAGAATTGTCTCAGGAAACCCACAAACTTGATGTGCAGCTGACTGGTCTAAACCGTTTGTAGAATAATACAACTGGCATCTGACAGCCAACAGGCTTGGTTTACCTTGTAGCTTGAATACACAAAGGGACCACTGGTCCCAGAAGACCACACTAACAATTTATAGTTTTATTCTTCAAAGTGCAAGTGCGATGTGCAGATTTTCAAAGGAAATTATAAATTATGTCCTACTCCATACATAAATATTCAGAACCAATGCTCAGCAGTCGAATGTTGCAATTCCTATATAATAAGCACCAAGAGTCTGCTCCGATGAATACTAAATTCATTTGATGCAATGTCCGATATTAAATCTGTTGTTTCTTCTTCCTGTAGGCAAAAGCTGTCAATGAAGAACGACAGTGATATCCCCACAGCAGCCAAGGTGGAAGATAGGTCTCCCGGGTTGTTGGCAACGGGTGCACCAGCAGTTGTAACAGCCCGTTTCACATTGTTACGCTTTGTCAAGCCATCATTTAACGCCTACAATACAGAAATTAATGTAACACCAAAGCATCCACTCCATAAACAATACCAAAATAACCTGTACAACATTACATTACTTACATCTTCTTCAACAAGTGTCTTCACAATCACAAACATGTGATTCTTAAAGGTCAACTCAATATACATCCACTGTGTCCATAACAAAGTGGAGGTCTTAAAGCAACATTACACGATTTGTTTAAAGTGACTGGTGCTAATAAAATATTTACAAAAGTGCAGTGAAGTCTATTTCATTATTCATTCCTGCGGGAGCCAAACTCCCCAATCTAAAGATCCATTCAGCTTCCATGCGTAATAACAATTTTTGACTAGCTAAATTAGTTGCAGGATCTGCTACATATGAAACAGAGAATCTAAAATCCCTTTCACAGGGGTGAAATTGATTAAAGTGTTGTGTTAAAGGTGCCTCAAGAGCTCTGTTCCTGATTTTCGACATATGCTCTTGAATTCATATTTTCACTCGACATGTTGTGTTCCCTACATATTGTAGCCCACATTTACATTCTATTATGTAGACTACATTGGGGGTAGAACAAGTTGAAAAGTGTTTGGTGAATAATTGTTTTCCATTTTGGGGATTGATGATAGCATTTGTGTTTACCGAGCGAGCACACACATTACAATGCCCACAGGCATGGTGTCCTATAAGCAAGGGGTCTACATTTTTCTTCTCCCTAAAGTCTGAATGAACTAGTCTATCTTTCATGCTGCACGTACGTCTGTAACACACTGTGGGGATGGGGATCACAACCCGGAATTCCCTGAATCACATGCCAGTTTCCTTTAATAATTTTAACTATCTGTGGTGCAAGAGAAGTAAATTCAATGGACCATTTGATATTAGGTTCCTTGTCTTTAGTACGATGTACAAATAATTTCTCTCTAGGTGTGTTACAAGATTTTTCTTTTGCTCTCTCCATTACCCTTCTCGGGTAACCTCTAGCACTGAAAGCTTCGTCCATCCTTTCCACTTCTTTCCTAAAGTAAATTTCTCTAGACGAATTTCTCTTTATACGTAGAAATTGACCGCAGGGAGATCGATTAAGAGATCGATTATGGAAGGACTTACAATGCAAATAAGCACTCCTGTCAGTGCTTTTGCGGAAAGATCTCACTCCCAGCTTGTTCCCAAATAGTTTATACACAACTACATCAAGAAAATTAACACACTGCTCATGTACAGTTCCTGACAGTTTGACGTTATTGTCAATGGTATTCATCCAGTTAATCAATTGATTAGCATAGTCCCGTCCATCAATTATCATAAAGATATAATCAATGAAGCGCCCGTAATGGAGGATCTTTTCAAAATAAGGTTTGGTGGAGGAATTCAAAAAGGCTGTTTTTTCTAACTGAGTCATGTACAGGTTGGCAATACTGGGTGCAGCAGTTTTTAAAATAACTTTTTGCTGTTGTTTAGAAAAACTCCTATCAGAGGCAACAGAAAATGATACTTTCATTTCTTAGTCCATCATGCATAACTTCTTGGTTCAGTAAACTTGACTCTAGTCCTGATCCAAACTGCTGATTGAAGGCTTTGCACAAGTCTTCGCCCAGACACACCATGTGCTGATACGGAAGGGATGAGTCACTCAGTCCAGCTGCCAGTAACTCTCCTTTTTCTCTATCATCATAATAGCTTGTATAGGGGTAGATCTCATACCAAGGCAGAAAAGTGCATAACTAATAGGCTCCTGTATTACTCCCACACTATGGGGCTACCTCTCCAGTATGTCAGCTGGAGAGGCCTGCCCTGGATCCCTCCACTAAGGCCTTCACAGGGTGTAGATTGAGTAAAAAGTCTAATCAAAATTCCCCCACTCCCATCACTCTAGAGAACAACTAGTCTCCTGCTGACCCGTGCACATCCAGTGCTGAGTTCCACTGGAATAGGATTGTAGTTTTTATTGCAATATTTACTGGACATATCATCTTGGTTTTTCTGCCTTTGTAGTCCACTTTCACCACTATGGTATACCATGCCTTAGACAGGTTTTTTTCCCCTTTTAGTTGTGTTGTTTCCCATTTCTGTAATCCTAGTTATTGCCTTGTTGATTGGATATCTTGTGCTGCCTGATTGAATAAATTTTTATATCTTGTAATGCACCTTGAGTCACAGCAAGAAAAGCAGGCTTTAAATGAAGTAAATAAATAAAATACCTCCCCTTTTGGCTAGTCCCCACTTTGGGCGCAAAGGGTGCTTGTTAGGAAAGGGCTGAAAATAAAACAATATTATAATGCCCTCATATAATGCAGCTTCAGTTTGAATTCCGTATACAGTTTTGTTCTTTAAAAAAAAAAAAGATATTGCAGAGCTGCAAAAAGTACAGAAGAGGGAAACCAAAATGATTAAAGGTTAAAGAGTTTCATTTTAGAAAAAAGATGGCCAAGGGAGGGGACAGGTTTCTCAAATTATGCATGGGATATAGAAAGTGTAAAGAAAGCCACAGCCTTCAGTTTGCAAGACATTAGTAAGACTGTTAATGATAAGATGTTTCGGAGGTCATTAATTCATAGGATCACCATAAGGCAGAAGTTACTTGACAACACGTAACACACAGAGAGAGCAAGCAGATAGGGAGATGTTTTTCCCCTCTTCCATAACTCTAGAACTAAGGCGCACCTGATAAAATTAAGGCTAATAGCCTCAGGATGACAAAATGAAATACTTCTTTATTAAATGACTAATTAAACTGAGATTCACTGAATGACTGGCCATGAGCAGGGATGGCTTTAAAAGGGTATTTTGGTGGTGGTGATGATAATGATGGAGTAGGTGGAGGTGGAGGTCATCTATTTTCCACAGTCTTTCAGATGTTTAGACTAGAAGTTTTGATTCCTCACTGGATTTCATCTAAGAATCTAGGAGTCAATCAGGTACTGCCTTAGCATATGGCATGTTTCAAGTAGTGTGGCTATTTGCAACTGACCAGCTGTTATCCTGTCTATGCTGATATCGTCTATGTGGTTAATTAGTCCTTTTGGAATCACACCTAGCACTCCTGTCACTCACTACTGGAATAACTACTATAGGTTGAGTATGTAGGACGAGATTGGCTGTCATTATTTTCCCTTGTTTTGCAATCTAATGCATCCAATTTAGCTCATGTCCAATCTACAGTTCCAGCGCAGGATCAAATCAATGGGACGGCCCAGGTGTCTATTGCACAAATTATATTTCCACTATTTAGTTTCAACTTGAGTATTTTTTAAACACTTTTTATATATTCAGCACAAGTCCTCTTTTTCACTAGTATCATTAGCTTGCAACATCTTTCCATCCACAAGTTGTATTCCAACTGATTCAGTAATCTTCCCTCATTTTATTGATAGCATTGCACATTTTCAGTTCCATAGCTATATCTTGGCTAAATATTTGAACTGTATGCACTAGCAACTTGATTTCCTCTTCAGATTTTCTGTATAATTTAAGGTCATCCATAAATTGAAAGGGAGGTATTTTTTCTTCTCCCTTCAATATTTCATATCCACGATGTGTTTTATTCAGTATCATTGTTAGTGGCATAATGGCAATGACAAACAATAAAGATGACATGAAGCCACTTTGAAATATTTCACGTCTGATACTGACATCTCCTAGTTCCACTCCATTGGCTGTCAATACTGTGCACCATTTTCTCATTGTTGCTGACCAGAACTTTCTAATATTGCTGATGACTCTGAAAATTACTAATGTTTTTTCAATCCATAAATGCAGCGAGGAGACAAGCGACTTTTTGTAATCAATCCAGGCTATGTGCAAATTTGTTTTTGTTCATTATTGTTTTTATTATTATTATTGGGATTAGACAGAAATTAGAAGTATACATCAATGGCTACTAGCCATGGTAATGAGCCCCCATATTCAGAGGCAGTAAATGTCTGAATCCCAGAACTAGGAGGCAACATTAGGGGAAAGTCTTGGTCTCTATTCCTTGCTTGTTGGCCTTCTAAAAGAACTGCTTGGCTACTATGTGAATCAAGATATTAGATTAGATGGGTTGCTGGTCTGATCCAGTAGGGCTTTTCTTCTTGTGGTATTTATTTATGAATAAATGTACCAACAGAACCTTGATTCTGAAAAATCAGACATCAAACCTTTGAACATTAGATTTCCCAAACCAACACTATAGATTGCAAGAACTTCCAGGTTGCTTCCTGGCTAACTAAAAACTCTTAGTTTTATCTATGCCTGTGTCCACTTTTCTTGTGTTCCCACTAGCTAAAAGAGTGTCATCTTCCATTGCCAGGAGGGAGGTCTTTGGCCATTAAAAACAAAACAAAACAGACATTTGTTCCCATTGAGGAAATATCAGCAATCCAAAGGCAGGGTGGGGGATTGCTCAGGGAGCCAACTAGGCCATATGCCAGCATATCGCAGAGATATGCTGGTGGAAGCCAGAATTACACCAATGCAGAGCCCCAGTATAAGCATGCTGATATTGGCTGCCAGTACAACTCTGCCACAGCCACTCACTGGGGGGACACTGGCGTAAGGCCTTGTTCCAATGGAGGAACAGGCAGACCCAGGGGCATGGCAAGAAATCATTAGCTTCTGAAACCACTCCAGCCTGGGAACATCTTCAAGTCCAGCAGATAGCTACACCTGAAAAAAGCATGGCATGGCCCATAGATACCCATGCAAAGGAAAAGACCAACCCCCCCCCCCACCCACACACCTAACCATAGCCTCTCTCCAAAGACCTGGTGGAGCACAAGATGCCTACTACAGCTGCAACCAATTACCTCTCTCCCCAGCAGTGGAAAAACCCTCTCCCCAGCACCCAAACACTGCCCCCCCCCCAGCTTTATATTAAACCCAGTCCTACAGGTCAGTAGGTAAAGTTCATGGCATCAGACTTTGTCTCAGAGCCTTCTGCCCTGTGGACTTAGAGCACACACAGAATAAACACTTAGCACTACTAGGGGATCATTTAGCACTAATACCCAAGAGGGAGAGCAAAGTCCATGCTGGGTGGCTAACATGTCTCATTTTATACAGACTCACCAGAGCCTGAAGCTGAAAGGGTCACCACACACTGACAAGTAAGCCTGGAAGTCTGCACCTGTCTTCCCCGGTCCTCTTCTACAAGGCTGGGCACTGCCCTGGCAATGCTGGCACCCACAACCAAGGCTAGTGTGTGTTTTTGGGAGGGCAGCCTGAGCCAGCCCCTCCTGGCACCATGGCCCGTGTCATATAGTGGGACATATCCCCAGGAAGTTGTTCCTGGGAGGGTTGCCTGTGATGAGAGGGCAGGGGTGCTTGCAGCTCCTCTCTGGGCTGTTAGCACACTGCCTTGCCAGGAAGCTTCCCCTCTTGGTGGGGGACAGAGAGTGCAACTATGGCCTGGCAGCTGCCTCATTTTGCTCTGTGGACCAGCTGGCCAAACCCACAATGGAAAACAACAAATTCCTTAGAAGCACAAAAAAGTAAAGATCAGCACAAACCAAACATTAAACTGCACAGAATCCAAAATAACAAAAATAACACCTCTCCAAAACTCATCCCCTTAACAACTCCCAGGGGGAAAGGATGAAAGAAAAGCTACCTAGTAGTAACAATACATTAATCAGACTAGTCTGTTGAGAAGCACAATCCAAGCAAGATCTGCCTTGCCAGGGTCAAGCAAGACGTCTCTCCCAAGATGGAAGTGCAGCACACATGAGGCCAACGTAACAGATGACTGCAGTTGAAAATTTCCTTCTCATCCAAGCAAGACTGTGTGACTGGCCACGGCCACTCACCTGATTAGTCCCAGGTTTATGACTGGCTGAGAGAAATGCTGTTTCATGGGGAATGGAGAGGAACATTTTTAAAAGGGGGGCAAGCGGTCTCATTAAATTCCAGACAATTAATTCATGATGAGAGCTGCTGCAACATAGTGGTTAAGTAGTGGAGCTGTGAATCAGCCAGTCTCCTGGTCTGACTCCCACTACTGCCATGAGCTCTGCAGGTTGCCTTGGGTAAGCCACTCCTCTCAGCCCCAGCTTCCCAGCTGTATTGTGGGGATAATAACAACACTGACCTTGTTCACCATTCTGAGTGAGGCACTAATCTGTCCAGAAAGGCGATATAGAAGCACACTGTTATTGTTATTATTATTAAGGGAAGCCTTTGACTGTCTTAGATACAGCCTACCCAATCCAATGGCATGTAAGTTGGATAACTTTGAGGGTTGGCAGTATCCAACTGCACACCCTTACACAAAGCAGGCTGAAACTGATACAAGCAAGTGTAAGAAAACAATGCCAATGATATCTCTGACTTAGGCATTGCCTCCATTGTGGAATTGAATTGGTCATTTATTAAAAACATTTTTTATTCTGAAGACTCAAAGACTGCAACCTTTGCTCTTAGATCCATTCAGATTCTGCAGAAATTTCTGCCCTTTGTACATTTGCCTTGCTTCTTCAGTGTCCTTAGCTATCTGGTAAACCAAAGAGATTTCTGGGGCCTAGATCATAGGAAAAGGCACAAGTTACAGTCCATTTAGAAACAGTAACTTTCCATTGCAGGGATTAATTAGACAGTGATCAAGGAAGTTATTAATATCAGGGGAAAGTTTCCTTTAAAAGTTTTAGAAACTATATAGATTGTCCAAAGGAAGACCATGCTAACTGCACCCCAAGGTAGGGTTGCCAGCTCCAAGATGGGAAATTCCTGGAGATCTAGGGGATGAAACCTGGAGAAACCTGGAGAAAGAGGGGTTTGGGGAGGGAAAGGACCTTGGCATGGCATAATTCCATAGAGTCCACCCCCCAAAGTAGCCATTTTCTCCAGGTGATCTGATCTCTGTGGCCTGGAGACCAGTTGTAATTCCGGGGGATCTCCAGCTACTACCTGGAGGCTGGTAACCCTACCCAAAGGTCATGGTTCTTTGCCATGTAATTGAACTTCAGAAGCATAAAATTGGCAAACTGATTTTTTTTAAAGATAAAATGAAAATCATTTTGCTCCTTCTTACCTACTGATTTAGTAATCACAGTCTGAGTTGGTGTCTCTGGAGATGAGAGAGCTGTTGTTACAGCAGCTGAGCCTAGCCCTTCCAAAACCAGCGTCACAGCAGACACAACTTCCTCCTTTGTCTCAATATTCCAGAGGGAATTGTTGACAATGAGCTTTTCAAACGATTCTGCTGTGTCCTGCAGCATTACAAGAGGCAAAAATTACAAAAATTCAGAATGTCCCTTGATTATTTATAAGGATGTCACTGTCAAGAGCCAAAAGAGGATCAGGGATAATTGATTTTAAAAACTTGAACTTTTGTTTTAAAAGCTGGACAATAAATAATCATTGTCTTATGAACCAATAACCCATATGAAAGCTAACCCATATAGTGGCTATATCAGGTGGTGGTAAAACAGATAGTTCAGATGGAACTTTTAATCAAGGGGACAATGTCGTGGTTTTACTATCTATGAAAAAAACTGGGGAATATTTTATTTCATTGTTTATTGGTTGTATTATACTGTTTTTATTTATTTATTTATTTATTTATTTATTTATTACATTTCTAGACCGCCCTCCTCATTGGACGGGCTCAGGGCGGTGTAACAACATACAATTTATAACATACAGTTTAAAACAATAAAAACATTATAAATAAACATTTAAAAACATTTCATTGTTCTCTAGTTTTGTAATCCAGTTTTATTACATTGTTTATTGTACATCATATACTAGAATTTTCTTTATTTTCTTTATTTAAATTATAAACTATAAACAATAACATAATAACTATAAACAATAAACATACAGGATAAGAAAACACAACATTCTAAACAGAAGATACACTAACAATGCATAAATAAGTAAATATATATATATAATTTTTAATTATACTAGGATCTTTTTGCATGGTTCTCAAATTATGTAATCCATTTTGAGTCTCATTGAGAAAGGCAGCTTATAAATAGAATAATAAATAGACTATCAGAATGTACATAGTAAATAAGCAGATGACCCGTTGGGCTTTATTTGATTGTAGGTATGAATGCAGAGATCTAGACAGGTACAAGAAATAATGGCTAGGAGCAGAAGAAAATATCAACTGTCTGTCTGTCTAGTATATTCTGTTCAATTTAGCACCTTAGCAGTAGACTCAAGAAGTACCTGAAAACTGCCTCAGAGCCTTTCAGCCATCACTCACCATAATCTACAGTAAGATACCATATAAGAAAGACACCAACACTTTAGCAAGGGGAAGGTACAATAAAATGTCTCTTTAATTTTGAGTAAGTCTCACCTCCAAGGAAGATGCCAGGCTGTCATTTTCACAGGATGATGACAAGAGGCTGTAGGTAGACCCCACCACTGAGCAATAGAAGCTGTTATGATCCAAAGAATTCTAAGTGAAGAGAAAAAAAATTCTCTGTTGGCAGAGGTTAGCTAGTAAGAAGAAAAGGAAATCTGTGTAATTTTCAGTGGGTGGGTTGTGAAAAAATCTAGTTTAAGTCTGATGATGAACACATAACTCTGCCTAAAAGCAAGTCAGAGCACTGCCCTGTCTATTTTCCATGTTACCTACATCAACTAGGGGTCATATTCCCCCATTGGGGGCGGGGATCCCCTGGTCCCAGCCTCTACCCGCCGCCACTACTGGCTGGTGGAGGGGAAAGGCAGGAGGGAATAGGCCCAGGAAGCAAGAATCCTCTCTGGTAAGCATGCAGAGGACACTTTCCTGGTGAAGGGCATGCTCCTGTGCTTCACAGGGGCCAATTTTAGCCCACACTGGGCTGAATTGGCCCTGCGCAAAGCGCAGGAACATGCCCACTGCTGGCACAATGACATCACTTCCTGGTAGGGTTGCCAGGTCCCTCAAGTCTCCTGGCGGGAGACTGGGATGCTGGCTCTTACCCTGTGGCTGCTCCGGAGGGTCTGTCCGCGTGCACACAAAGCACATGCGTGCTCCCGGCGTACATGACGATATCATTTCTGGAAGTGACATCATCACACAGGGACAAAGGGTGCCCTGTGTGACGATGTCATGCATGCCAGGAAGGGACAGAGAGAGCAAGCAGCTCACTCTCTTGCTGCTGCCATGCCCCTTGTCCTGCTAGCGTCGGCTGCACAGGGGTAGCGGCAGTGGCAGCAGCAGCGGCAGCAGCAGCAATCACAGCGAGGGAGTGGGTTGCGGCAGCCATGGCAGTGAGAGCAGCCTGCTCTTGCCACCACTGCCTGCTCTCTCTCTGCTGCTGCTGCTGCCCACTCTCAAGGCGCGGGAGCGCGCCCCCCAGTGGGGGCGTACCATGCCCCCCGTGGAGGGGACGCCCCAGGGAGTGCACCCCCCCACCCAGTGAGTGGGTGTGGGGGGAAAGGGTGGGATCGGGGGATCCCCCATCCCGGGCAGAGGGATGGCAACCCTACTTCCTGGAAATGGCATCATCACATTGGTGATGGGAGAGCATGCACATGAAGTGACCTGGCAACCTTTACTCCAAGTGGCACTAGTGGCTTTCTAGAGTCTCAGGCAGGGGCCATCACCTATTAACCTAGGCACTTCTGCAGGCAAAGTGAGTTATGGTTCTTCTCCTAATGTACATTATCACATGAATAAGCAGAAAACCTTTTCCTGGACCTACCATTGCTGCAATAGTCTGGATAACTTTCTGATCCAAATAATACTTCCACAGGCAAAAATGTTTACTAGAAGAAACTGACTGATAAAATTTCTGGGCATGGTTTGCTACAAAAGAAGGAAGTGAAAGCAGTGTGAGTTAACTAAAGGCTTATTTGAAGAAGTAAGGGAGAAGTTTGAAGAAGAAAGGGTTTTTGAAGTGGTTTTGTGTTAGTTTCTCTTTTGAACAGTGCTACCCACACAAACAGTGGAATCCTGAACAGAGTTACTCCCACCTAAACTCAATTATTTCAACGGGTTTAGACTGACATAATTCTGCTTAGGATTTCACTGTAATCCTGCCAACCTTTGGTTTCCCATTTAGACTAGCGAGAATCCAGACGAGAATCATAACGGATCCCATAAGAAAGCTACAGTTTATGATCTCAGATTACTTCAGATTATGATCCCACCCCCATATTAAAATCTACTGATGTTTGTAATGCTGTGGGGCATTTTAAACTTGACACAGCTTAGGACCTCAGCATGTCTTAATCAAGAACTGTAGGCTTGGTTGGCAACCCCCACCCTTGACCCCAGGTGCCTGCTCCTGATACTCAATGAAACAATGGGAGCAAGGGGGGGGCGGGTGGACAGGCAACAGGCAATGATCTAGGAATTTCCAAAATCTCTTTTTGTCTTTTCAAATGAACATATTATTTAAAAACATTTTCTTGCATACACACAGCTTCACTGCATGACTGAAGGTAAGATTCTTGTTCTGTGGTGGCAGCTGCTGCTGAAATAACTTTTTAAAAAATCTGCACAAATAATCAGATCTCCAATGGACAATCAGAAGTCCTGATGGGCAAAAGCTTCATCTATGTATAAAAAACAGTCTGCAGGTGCCATGGCACCCACGGGCACCACATCAGGAAACCCTGAGTTAGATTAATAAGAAATGGTGTGACAGCAGGAGCGACACTACTGAGAAATCTACTTTATTGTATTTTATTGTTAAAAATACTATATTGCGTATTACTGTTTTTATGGATTTTTCACCAATATATCTAAGTTTCAGCATTGCCAGATCTGTGGATACTTAAAACCAGAGATTGGAGCCATGAATATATGAGTCAGATATTTCTACAAAACCTGAAAAAAGTCCCAGGTTTGCAGAAAAATCTGAAATCTACTCAAATCCACCTCCCAGGGCTGTTGTGAGGATAAAATGGAGGAGAATGGTGAAAGTGGCATTGAGTTCCCATTGTGGAGAAAGGTAGTGTATAAATGAAGCAAATAAATAATAAACGCTGCTGAATATGGGGGAGGGCAGATAAAAGGAAGGAGAGAATGAGGCAGAGAAAGTTAAGAATATGGGAGTTACCAAGAGTAGTGCGGGGAGGGGAACCCGGGGAAGGTGCAGTGCTCCCTGCAAATCCTTGTTGGTTTCCTACCATGCAATTGGGCCCAGCCCAGCCTGGTGACCCACACTGTGCAACTGAGCCAAGCACTATGCAGCTGGGGCCATACTTTTCCTGGATAGAGGTTGCCAGGGGGGCAGGAAAGCTGAAGTGGGGAGATAACGGTGGGTTGGCTGGTGGCTGGGAAGAACAGAAGGAACCAAGAAAATGAGAGTGGTTGGGGTCTGCCATGGAAGGGAAAGAGGAAAATGTGAGGAAGGGGGGAGGGGAAGAGACACCCCCCTGCAAGTCCTCCCGCTCATTTTATTTTATTGGGCTGTAAACCAACTTGGGGACTTTTCTAGTTGAAAAGCAGCATATAAATAAATTAAACTAAACATTAACAGAAGCAGTTTTCTAATATTCTCTATTTCTCTATTCTGTGGAACCAGCATGACTGTGAACCTCCTGATCTGAAAATTATATAGCAGAGCCTTGCCATTTGTGGATTCATGACTTGAGAAATCACTTGTTTGTAGTCCATGGTCTGATCATGTGATACAGTTTCCAGCCTCTTTAGTCCCACTGCACCATCATAATGACGCTTACACTTAAATTTTGAAGGAAATTTGGTCGTTTTGCTATTGGGAACTGCTTCCAATATTTGTGAATTTTGCCATTTGTGGTGATTCTGGGAATGCATCTCTCATTAATGGCAAGAGTCTACTGTACACATATAGTATGGCAAACTTACTTGTTTTGTTGCATTTAAACACTTCATTATATTGTCATTTTCTCTTAGTATATCAGGTCGGCAGTGGTAGGGAATTTCTGTGAAGGAGAACAGAATATCAAACTCTAATGACCATGCAATGGAATGGAAATTGCAATTGAATGTTAGATTGTTTATTGTCTTTGTGGATTTGAACAACAAAAATATCCTGATAGATCTGGCGTCATTATTATTTTCTGATCCAAAGTTTATTGCTTCTGATGTAGCCTATTCATTTATTTCTCAGTTTATTGGATTGGAACCTACATGCATTTAGGTTTCTCAATACTGGACATTAGCATGGGTTCGTAGTCCAGGCTTCATATAGAAACAGGCATTTTGTTGAAGGACATAATTATTTAAAGATGACTTCCCAATATTTCAGGTATGTACTGACCATTATTTTACTGATGATATTTCATCAAGGGCCAAACCAGCTTGATGAGACACGTTTGTGTGTTGGGACTCCTATGCATTTTTCCTAAATGTTGCTTTGCAGCCTTGCTTTCAAGTTAGGGGAAGAATCACTGGAGGCAGAGTTCAAGCCGTTTCGTCTCCTCTCTCTTCCACAAATTAAAAGAGCTCACCAAATGCATCATTGGATGTTGTGGGAAAATATATTGATTTGGATTCCTTTGAACAGCTCGGTCAGCACAATTCTATACCCTTTGCCAAAAGCACAGACTGGCAGGGATGATGGGAAGGAGACAGAGAGTGGGTGTAGCCAGGGTGCCTAGTGCAGAATGGGAGGGGGACTGGGTTCCTGAAGACACTGCTACCTGGCCCCCACATTGGCTCGACTGTCCCATGATCCTGTCCTCGCCAAACAAGTGAAGGCATTAGGGGTTAGGTATACCGCCCCCCCCAATATGGTGCACATGGAGCTGCAAGTGGCAGCCTCCCCCCACTCCCTGCTCACCATATGAGCAGAGAAGCCAGGTTAGGCAGAGCCTGCAACACAGCAGCCAAGGAATTGCAGACCTGGCCATGGGAATAGTGATCAGGCAAACTTTAATATATAACTAACTGGGGGAAGAACAATTGGGTGCAACAGGAAACACAGGCTGGGGCAGGGACACTATATACCAAGTCTGTGGACTATGCTCAGCCCAAGCTCAGACCCATTCTGCTGGCACTAGGAGCCTGCTGGGCACCAACATAGAGAAGGGGGGCAGCATGGAGCAAGACTTCCATGTGGGTCATGGCCTCAGCCCTGCCTCCCAAATGGATGTAGCCTGGACAACTTCCAGTTCCACAGCAGGCCCCTTCAGGAGCAGCCCAGAGACCTTGGCCTGGATGGCACTGTGGTGCTGCTCCAGCTCTCTGAAAAGGTGCTATGGCCTTCCTAGGCTGCACTGTTTCTTCAGCAGGGGGTCAAGCTATTCCTCCACATGCTGCCGGCCAACCAGAAAGGAAGAAAGCCAGTCAGGTATGAATGGGAAGCAGGAAGGAGGGTGGGGAGGCATCAAGGTATGGACAGCAATTGGGTCATTTTCCTGCTGCATGCCCATAAGCTGAGCCTAAGCAGACCATGGGGCCGTGGTCAACCATTTGCCAGCCCATGGCTAGGACTGACCCCACAGAGCAGCCATGGCTCAAGACTCCAGGCATAGTTGGGCTGAACAAACCAACTAGACAGGGAAAGCATACCCAGGTGTCTCATCATCTCCTCTCACCCCATGCCCACACTAACTCACGGATGGCTGATTCAGGATACCCAGAGGGCTGTCTGGTGCTAAGCCATGGGCCCTGGGGCTGGCTGTGTGAGATCCCAGTGCTGGCTTCTACTGTTGCTGGTCTGCTGGTCTGCAAGGTCTTCTCTGTAGATAACATTGTCAGCAACATCTCTGTTGGCAATGATGTCAAGCTCTGGATATCTGTGGGGCCCTCTGTGGAAGTGGCTGAGATCCAACTGGAAGAACCCAGGCTTGCTGGAGGTGTTGAGCTGCTAGCCTTGTATATATATGTAGTCTGTGTTGTCTCCATCTGGGTCTGAAGGGACTTTGTTGTGGCTGTGACAGTGCTTGTCACCTCTGTAATAGCTGTAGGATGGCAGTGAGAAGATCCATAATGGTGCTGCCTCCCTGGACTGGGCCTGAGCTCACAGTATCTACTTATCACCTTGTGTCTATCTACGACCTGAAGCATGGCAGGGCCATCTGGGCAACACATCCTCACCAGGGACAGCAGCTGTGCCATCTTTACCAGCTTCCTAACAGCACAGAGGGTTCTGACATAACCAATACTGGGGCTCACCCTCAGACACCCTGGCACACACCCCCTCTCAGCCAGTAGACCACTTTACCTGTATGCTGCCAGTCCTCATAGCAGGACCACCTGTACACTCCCAGAGGGCCAGTATGGCATCATCAGAGGGAAGTAGGTGCCTGGTGGTGTGGCCCAGCAGTGGCACTGTTTCACTTCCCAGTGGGCATCAGTTGCTTGGTGCTGTGGGCCAGCCCCTGTTTCCCACATTATACATGTGGGGTGGTGGTGTCCACAAGACATATTGGAGGATCCCATCTTAGCATTACTTGTCAATTGGCTGGAATCCCCTACCACCCATAGCCGTGGCATCACAGGACACACACACCTGTGACACTACAGTTGCTACAGACACTGCCATGGTCCATACGCTTTTGGATCCATTGGCAGTGGGACAGAGACATTGGGATCACCCAGGAGGACAACTTTTGGATGCCAACTAGCAATGCCAGATCTGTAGATCCTTAAATCCAGAGACTGAAGCCATGAACTGACAAAACAGATCTTTCTACAAACCTGACAAAAAACTCCCTGGTTTACAGAAAAATGTGAACCTATCCACTCCCAGAGAACCAGCATGGCATCAGAGGAGGGTAGTAGCTGCCTGGTGGTGTCAGCGCCGGATCTAGGGTTGCCCGCGCCCGGGGCTCCCCGTGCTGCATGATGATGTCACTTGGGTGACGTCATCACGCAGGGTGTAACAGAGGCAGCGTGTGGGTCTGGGAAGCCGCCCGCACCATTCGCCTCCCGGCGAATGGCGCGGGCGGCTTCCCAGCCCTCCACGCTGCTTTCACCTGCCCCGCAGGACAGGGGGCAGCCGGTTTGCTGCGCACCCCCCTTCCCTGCAGGGCAGGCAAAAGCAGCGCAGGGGGCTGCAAGGCTGCCCGCGCCATTCGCCTGCCCCGCGGGACAGGGGGTGGCCGGCTTGCCGCGTCCCCCCTTCCCTGCAGGGCAGGCAAAAGGCAGCGCGGCGTGGGTGGCCCCACAGCCTCCTGCGCTGCCTTTTGCCTGCTCTGCAGGACAGGGGGTGCGTGGCAAGCCGGCCGCCCCCTGTCCTGTGGGGCAGGCGAAAGGCAGTGCGGGGGGGCTGCGAGGCTGCCTGCGCCCTCTAGCAGCTGGCAGCTGCTCCCGGCACCCCCTCCCTGGGGGCGCCAGGAGCAGACTACCCCCCTGCCCCCCCTCAATCTGGCCCTGGGTGGTGTGGCCCATCACACCATCAAAAATACATAGAGGGTTTAAAACCCCCAAAATAATAGGAGTGCCTGCTGCTTTAAGAAACAAATGCCCTCATTGGCTATTACTAGACAACCACAACTGTATTGCCAGTATTCAGGCAGTATATCCAGTATTTAGTTCTGTCAATAAAAGACAGGGAGGAGCAGGTCCCTTTCCAGGCCTTTTTAGACTTTGATGGAGGTCTTATCATGGCCAGGCCTGGCAGCAACCACGGAGCATCTTGCCACTATGTGACTTGCATGACTCTCCCAGGCCCAGCTGCTTGCCAGTTCGGTGTAGTGGTTAAGAGCAGCAGGACACTGATCTGGAGATCTGAGTTAGACGTCCCACTCCTCTGCTTGAAGCCAGCTGGGTGACCTTGGGTCAGTCATAGCTCTCTCAGAGTTCTCTCAGCCCCACCCACCTCACAGGGTGATTATCATAAGGAAAATAATAACACACTTTGTGAACTACTCTGAGTGTGGCATTAAGTTGTCCTGAAGGGCGGTATATAAATCAAATGTTGTTGTTATTGCTGCTGTTCAACAGCAGCCAATCTGCAATAGCCGGTCTGGTGTAGTGGTGAGAGTTTCACATTAGGATCTGGGAAACCCACGTTTGAATTCCCACTCTGCTGTGGAAGCTCACTGGGTGACCTTGGGATAGTCGCGTGCTCTCAATCTAATGAACATCACAGGATTGTTCTGAAGATAAAATGGAGGAGAGAAGCATAATGTAATCTGCTTTGGTTCTCCATTGTGAAGAAATGTGGGGCATTGTCAAGATGATGGCAGCATCTTGCCAGACTCATATCAGGCGGGTCAGGGGGAGCTGGAGGTTGTGATGTTACGTTTATCTGTTGCAGCCGTGGTTCTCTACTCTCCCAGGATGTGAATTCTGTCTAGACTATGCTGGTTCCTAGCCACTGGGAAAAAACCTTCAACTTTTTGTCCTCCCTTGTGCAGATAGTGACCAACCTCTAGGAAAGGTGGGGGAGGGAGGGAGGTTAGCCTGTGAATGATGTAAGCTTATGAAATGTGATTGTGTTTCATTCCTGACAATTGTCCTTTGTAAGATCATGATACTAAAATTTTCCAATAAAGCTTTTCTAAACCAGGGGAGTCTTTTGGGAAGATTCTTGGCAGATCCTTATAGGTATATGTTAAATAAATAAATAATAAATGGAAATGGAGATGGGGGACAGATAAAAGGTAGAATGGTGTGTGGGAAGGAGAGAAGGAAGCAAGGAAAGATGAGGATATGGGAGTTGCCAGGAGGAAGGAATGAGAAAATAGTGGAGGGGATTACAGGGTGAAATGAAATGCCCCCCACAAATCCTTTCAGGTTACCCACTGCTCAACTGGAGCTGATGGTCAGCACCACACAACTGGGCCATAATTTCCCTAGGTAGAGAGTCTGGCAGTGAGCAGGGAGGAGAAGCAGAAAAGGAAGAGAGGCAGTGGTGTCTTTTAGGAAAGTGAAAGAAGAAATGGTGGGGGAGAGGAATGAGATCCCCCCTTCAAGTCCTTGCAGGTCCCTCACTTTTTTCTACTATATTTCTTACCTGTTATCATTTATATGTAAGTTTTCCAGATTTTACCCTAGATACTTTTGACACCTCTAACAGTAGAAGACCAAGGCTAAAAATGAATACACTTACCTTCACAAATACACTTATAAATTCCTACAAGGGTCACCATCCTATATCCTTTTTCACAGGCACAGCTGGGCACAGTATAAGGAGTATCGTCAGGGTCACAGTCTAACATGCTGCCACTGAAAACACTGTCTTCATAATCCTCTGGATTACAGCCTGGAAAAAATAAACAAGCAACTTCACTGGCAAAAATTCAGCTCCAGCTAAATTGTATAACATGCACTTTGGATCTGAAGCAAAGCTAAGCAGTGAGATAATGTGTGTGCTAGGTCTGCCCAGGTGTGCCTAAACAGGACACCTATTTAGTTTTGAGCCTACTCATTAGCTATAAAATAAATCTTAGAGGTGGAGGAGTAAAGTGAGCCCAGAAAAGGCACTGTAATATACCTTAAAGAGAGTGTCACATCGATTTTAGACGACTCTGTGGTTCCCAGGTATAGACATGGGCACGAACCGCATTACGAACCAAAAAAACCCACGAACCACCCGATCTTCCATTCGCGATCCGGCAGTTCGTGAGTGTCCAAGTCCAACGAACCAGCGTTCGTTAGAGGCGTGGTTCGGTGCGTTCTTCCGTGGTTCATGAAGCCAGACAGTCAGGCACCATCAATCAATTCCCTTGGAAATGGAGCCTGGGGAATGCCTGAACTCTGTCTGCACTCCTTCTGTCGCCCTGGAAACCCGAATGGAAGCCCAGCTTACCTTGATCGGCAGGTCTTCCTTCCAACCATGGAGCTGCAAAGTGGTTACAACCTGGGTGAAGACACTCGGGGGAGGGAGGGGGAGGGGTGTTCTGTAGCCATGGGCACTCTAATCTCATCCCTGCAAACCCTGATAGGCAGCTATGATGGCCAACCACAGACCTCCTGTGTTGCTCAATAGGCCCTCAGCTTATAAAAAGCAGTGGGCTCCCAGGCTGGGTTTCACTTTCAGTGAGCAGTGGAGTGTGACAGAGCTGTTGCTTGCTACTTGCTAGCCTTTGGGGAGAGAGACAGAGAGAGTTTAATTGGAGCTTGGATCCCTATTGCAATCTTGACCAAACTTGGGTAATGGCTGGAGGAGAGCTTGTTAAACACTTTCCGGGAATATGGGCTCTCTAATTCCAACGGGGGCCGTTCTGACGTCCACGAACCATGAATCTTGAACCAGTTAGGTAATGGGAAAAGTTCGTTGCGGTTTGCTGGTTCGGGTTCGTTGTTGGCATCAAACCACGAACCACCAGTTGGTTAAATTTTTTCGGTGCGTGCCCATGTCTACCCAGATATATTCAGTGGCAGAGGTGCCCACATTAAAATTAGTGAGTGTGGCCTGTGTTGGGTAGGTGAGGGGTGGGTAGGTATGTTTTAAGCCTTATTTAGCTTTTACCAGAAGAGAAGTCGAACCACTTCTCTTTGGTCAGCTAGTTCCATGGCACTCAAATGTATGCCAGTGCACAGATCATCAATCTGTGTCATGAGGTCACATGTACATGGGCTATATGCAGATGCATAATAATTTCTGGCTCGGCCTCTACCTAGTTCCAGGAGTAGTGATCAATAATTTTCCCTCTCAGTTGCAATCCATCCCCATACTTCCTGTGGTATAGGATTTACAAATGATGACATAGCTAAAACATACCTTGGAAACTCAAGGCCAGAGCTTGAAAATACTTCAGAATTTCATCATACCATGCTTGGTGTTGTCCAACTATTCCTATAGTTAAGAAGCAGTTCTAATAAGTGTCCAGTTTAAGCTGGGTCCGACTAGCAAGATGGGTTAACATGATAGCACTTCTTTGTGCACAGAAGCAGCATTAGTAAAAAGCACTTCATAGAAAACAGGGACTCATTAGCAGAAGAGGCAAAGCAAGAGGCAATAAGTTGGACTTCAACTAAGAGCCAAGCTACAAGTGACGCCTTACACAGGTTGGACACTTGTCAGCTTCCCTCAAGTTTTGATGGGAAATGTAGGCATCCTGGTTTTACAGCTTGGCTCTCCATTACAGCTGCAAGACCAGGATGCCTACATTTCCCATCAAAACTTGAGGGAAGCTGACAAGTGCCCAACCTGTGTAAGGCGTCACGTGTAGCTTGACTCTCAGGATACAAATGATACCTATAGAATACCTATGAGTCTGCAGTCTGGAGTGTCCCAGTTTGCTGGGTTAAACACCCATAGGTCAATTAAAAAATTGGTTCAAAAGTATACAGTAATTAGGTTGTATTAGGCTTTTGAATGTGGAAGACTACCCCCTCCCCACCCAGATATACATTACCAGCCCCACTTTTAAAATGTTGAGTGGTTATTTTAACTCTCCTTTTGTTTATGGAGAAAACGGAAAATGAGCTAGACATCATGCTGCCCTTCAAGAGATAGGAAGCTATAAGGTAGGACACAACAGAACAAATGACAGAGAATGACTACTAGAATCTGTTAGTTCTTTCTAAATGACTTTAAGCCATTGAAATTGGACTTTAGAAAGTATTAAGGCAAGGGCGTCTGGGATTTTTCATTTTTAAGCATTCCTATTCTGCTCTTCCATAAACTTGGAGTGATTAACAGTAGGAATAATAAAATCCTTTTCACAGCTAAACTGGTTACTTATAAGCAGGGATGCTGAGAGCTTAGGTGTGCATATGATCACCAGGCAACTTACTTTGAGGAAAATCTGTCTTATGCATATCAGATCAGATGATTTGTTACTGAAATCTTTCTGAGGATGCATTGCAATGAGCATCTATCTGGCAGTTTTCTATGTACTTTCCTTGCCTCAGCCTCCCCATGGTTGCCACTTCCCACAGAATGCTTTTTCTCCCTCAAAATTCATAATTTCAGAGATATTACACATATGTACAACATTCAATGTAATCACTGTCGCAGAACTTTAAAATGAAAAAGAAATAAGACCACAGCTAACATGATTACCCAAATTCATATTCTCTTAGGAATTTATGTCCTACTGGTCTCCAGGCAAGATTGTGCGTGTGTTATGGGTCATCAAGTCATCTCCGACCTATGGCGACCCTATGAATGATGTCACACCAGGTGGTCATTCCTGGCTGGGGGTTGGGCTGTTTAAAGGATCCCCCCTGCTGCCTGCCAGCTGATAGTTTAAAGTGACCTGCTGCTTGCAAGTGACAGGAAAAGTTTAAATGGCCATTTCCTCCAGGGAACTGGCCATTTAAACTGGCCCTTTAATATGAACCAAACGAACCAATAGTCCAGTTTGTAGAAGTTTGTGGAAACGAGCTTCCGCGAACCCCAAACCAGGCTGGTTCGTGGTTTTTTTTGGTTCATATTTAGGTTTGTGCCCATCTCTAGTTATTATATGGACCTGTCTTGAAATATATGGCATATTTTTTCCAGTGGCTCTGCTGTGGATCTTGTTAAATTGGCCCATGGTATGTTGTTAGAGGCCATCAATGACATACATTTTCTTCTACACAAGAACATCCAAAACTGAATGGCCCATAAAATCTGATTAATAGTCAGATTCTGAATTTGGACATTTCAGAGCTAATTCGATTAATGAATGGAAGAAAACAGTAACTATCTGCCAGGCAACAAAACTTCACCAAATCAAACAGATGTTTATAAATGTAATCAACCAACAACCCCACCATAACTGGCTGGTCTGCTGAGCTTCAAGTGCAAAAGGCATTTATAATGCTTTCTGAGTAAAACTTGATTAAAGTAAAGCAATCTCAGTCCTATATGTACATTCAAACAGAGGGGAGGTGTTAGTCTACTGTTCTTTTTCTGAAGATCTAAAAAATTAGATGTATTTCTGTTTTTATTTATATAAATGACTTTCAAAAGAATCAAATGTGAAGAATTATTGGAACAATTGATCACAAGTTAATAATCATCATAATAACTGTTCTTATATACTGTTCTTCTAGGCAGATTGCTGCCCCACTCAGAGCGGTGAACAAAGTCAGTGTTATTATTATCCCCACAACAGAGGCTGAGAGGAGTGGCTTACCCAAGGCTCATGGAAGTAGTGAGATTCAAACCAGCAGAATGCTGATGTATAACCCAACCATTTGTTTTGTTTGTTTGTTTGTTTATAGTCTTCCTTCCTCACAGAGATCCAAAGTGGACTACAACAGTATGAGTGAAAATGCAATATAATCAACACTTAACCACTATGCTACAGCAGTTATGAAAAGATACTATTATTTGAAAGAGCCATACGGTTCAGAGAATCAGCTCAGCCAAATAAGCTACATGTTATTCATGATGTAGTAAATGAATGTTTGACTCACTCTTTAAACCATGACAATATAAGTATCCTTCAGAATTTTAAAGTTTGATCCTTTTCTGCACCAAAAATCACTTAATCAGTTTAACCTCAACTTGAAAGTTGGGACAGGAAAAAGCTCTTTAATGTAAAATTAGTCCCAGTGGTTAGTTACCATGTTTCATTTACTGAACCCTTGAATTCCCGCTCATCTTTCCAGGAAGTATAATCCAAATGTGCCCTCTCTCCTAATCCAATATGGAAATACACTGCCATTTATTAATAATCACAACTGGATAGATGAGCAAAGTAAATAATGTTAACTGGGGGCTTACAGGGCTGGATGAACAAAAGCAACCATTTGCTAGAAAGGCTCCTCCCTCTCAAACACTTGTACATGTGACTTATGTCTGTGACTTAAGCTAGTGGCAAGGTCTACCGGTGCTGTGGGAGCATAGATGGACCACAAGTCTCATTGTCTCAGGATGGAACTTCAAATCACTCATCTGTTCAACAGATTTCCTACTTTAAGTTAGAAGAGAGATCCCGGGGGTGAGGATATCTGTGATGGCTTCTACTCTGGCCATTTAGTCTAGAACAAACATAACTTGTTCACTTAGTATTAAAAGATAATCTAAATGACATCATTGCCAACCTGTAGCTTTCCAGAATTTTCCCTATTGTTAATCTCCTCCAGAAAGAATTCTCTGCTCAACTGCCAGCTACCCAAATGTGAAAGGAAGGACGGTCCAGCTTCTGTCACTGTCCAGGGGCCCAAGGGCTCCAGAACAGGACTTGTAAATATTGTATTTACGTTGCTTAAGCCACCCTGAGAATCATCTAACTGAAAGGCAGAAGTCTTTAACATAAGTAGTGGGTTGGAATGGTTTATTTATTTTAAAGCATTTTCTCCACACCCTTCCATCCTATATCAGCTCTTTATTCCATTCCCCCACCTGCCTACCATTCCTGCAAGATAAACATCCTGTCTTGGTTACGTTTACCCCCTTCCCAAACAGTTTCTTAATTAAGTAACCAAGTAATTTTTCAATGGCATCAGTTTGAGGATGATTTTCAATATTTGATTTTGGGTGTCCCCCCAACCCCTCACTAATACTTATACACAGTGGTGATAGGAAGTGATTAGTACACATATTTATTCAGAAAAGTTATGTACCATTTTGTAATATCCAAGCCAACATATCAACAAAATACCATAATACAGAGAAAATAAAACATTTAAAAACTAAGCATTTCTAAAAAGAATCTAGCCAGCAAGCAGACAGCATCAATCTAAAGCAACAACAGACACAGTGAAGTCAGCAAAACTGTAACACCAACAGAAAGTCAGAGCAAGTAAAAGGGTGCATGGCCAAGTCCACAGGGGACCACCAGAGGCCTTGGAGTAGTCTCTCCTCTGCCATTCCCATTTCTGCCTTGAATGACAGACATCTAGCTATTAAAGGGTCAGCTGTTGCCAATCAGCTGGCCAGTAGGCAGATCATTAAAGGATGCATTTGCAGCCCCATTAGGCCTGATGAATGCCAAGCTTGGCACCACTGGGCACCAAAGAGGAGGGGAAAGCATAACTCTAAAGCCTGTACTGGAGGCATCTGTGACAAAAAATTAGCGGTCAGACTTGCCCCCATAATACTAGAAGGCGTATGATTGTGGTTATGCCATAAGCCCATTCTCAGAATGTGCTTCAAGCACTAAAACTACTGCAAAAAAACATGGAAGCTGATGCCCAAGCAGGCAGATACATGGAAGCCAGATCCGGGCCAGGAGATGGAATGTGCAAATGTGGGGAATGACAGACAAGGCCCCGGAGGCACACTAAGGATCCTGTTATGATAGTGCCTTCCTGGAGTTTCCAAGTTAATCAACGCAACACATCCGATCAATCTCGCCTTAACCACTTTCCCATTCTTAGGCGATTCAGGGAGCTGATAGCCTTACCCATCCACCTTGCAGGTCGTCACTCATAATTGATAACCTTAGTTTCATCTGGGGAGACCTAATCAAACCTTCCTAGTTCATTGTTGCACCTCAGAGAGAGTTTACCAGCTTATTATCTCACTTCGGAGACAGTTCGCCAGCTCTTTGTCTCACCCCAGAGACAACTTCTCAATCCCTTGTCCAGCCTGCAAACAGCCATTCAAGCCTTTGTTTTGGGGGCAGAAGATGTAATCTTACCTCTGAGTAGGATCTATGGTATCAAATAGATAGCCCCTCTATGAGCTGTGTGCATGCTTTGGATCCAGCATCTACTCTTGAACCTCTGTTTGAGTCCTTCCGCCTTGAAGCACAGGCTGCTCAATACTTCTCTCTTCTGGACGTCTGGATGGTAAATATAACCCAATCCCCCCAACTCTATCCAACTTTCACCCTTGCTTTCTAATTAGCTCTGAATGCATTCTGTGTGCTGTTGACCTTTGTTATTTTCAATAAAAATCCCCTTTTTGGTTAAATATCTGTCTGGTTATTGAAAAGAGTTCTCTAGCTGGGACAATCCTCGTATACATTGGTGGAGATCCCTCAGTTACTCCCTCTCACTGCCTTCTCCTTGCTGCTAATTCCCCCCAACTCACAAGGAGATCTTCCCTTTGGATAACAAAAAGGCATGTGAAAGTCTGGTTTGTATAGGACCAGAGTCCGCTTCAAGAACTAAAAGATTGTTGTGCGTTCCAGGGTCCAGGGCTGACCTTTCCAGAGCCAATCAATCAATGGATTGGCCCATGTAGCAAAATATGGTATAAGCTGTCTGTAATAGCCCACCAGGTCAAGGAACCATCCTGTTCTATCCATCAAGGATCCAGCCTGTGGGATGAGATACTGTTTTAGCAATACTGACTTTTTTTGCGAGCGGGTGGCCTCATCTATCCCTTATTAGAAATCTGAAATACTGCAGTTCCTTGAAACCCATATGGCTCTATCCAGGAGGGACTGGCCACTGTGCTAGCAGCCATACCCTCCCTCACACTGAAAGAACAGCTTATGAATATGGACATATCATAAGCCTTTTCCCCCATGTACTTCAAGCACCAGACATGCTGCCTGGCTAAGCAGAACGGTTCCCAACTCTGGTTGGAGATGGAAAAATACTGCAATGTAACTCATGAGTCAAGACTAACTATCAGCCCCACACTCCAGAGATATGCAAATAAGTAAGACAAAAGAGGTCTTCCAGAAGCTCCACCCTGGAGATGTGTAAAGGTTTAAGACAAAAGAGGTCTTCCAGAAGTTCTTGCTTTATCTCACGCACACCCTTCCAAATCTCCCCTCATCCTCTTTCTCACTCTGGGCTATTAAGGGACTGCTTTCCCATTTCCTCATTGACTTTCCAGATAGATCTCTGTGTGTGTGCTGTGTGTATTCTGTGCAATTTCTCTTTTATTGCTCCTTTGATTAAAAAAACCCTACTCTTGTTGAACACCTGCCTGTTTATTAGAGAGTCCTCGAAGGGAAAAATCAACCCATCAGTCTGAGGAGGGTATACTGATGTGAAAAGTTGTTTCATGCCCATGTTCAGATACAACTTATGACAAGAGCTGCTTTAAAGAAGGAGGGGGGCTGGGGGGCTACCTAGGTGAGCCACCTGAGTGAAGAAGCGTAGGGAGGATTTCTCCACCACTGAGGTCCACATAGTGCAGAGAAGCACAGCACTGGGATACCTGATAGCATGATCCGTCAGGACAAAAATATTACCAAATTCCCTTGAGGAAGGGGTTAAGAGTCCCCAAAAGTCCATGGCCATCTATTCAAAAGGCAGGGAAGTGAGAAGCAGAGGGGAGGAAGTGGCAATAGGACCCTCTATTGAACGTACATTAGCATACGTTGTAGGCCTTGCAGAAAGTCCTTATATTGGAGAAGATGGAGGGCAAAAGAACCAATTCAATGTTTGGGCTAGGGTTTTGTTGGTGCCCAGCCCCCAGAGTACTTTCTCCTGATGAGCCTGAAGAACCAACTTGCCATCCTGCAGTGGAAAGTCCCTTCTGTCACCCTATTGAGGACCCTTCTCTCACATGCCTAGTGGTCTCCCTCTATCCAGAAACTCTGCAGGGGTGTGGCCAAGCAGCTGATTGTCAGGCAGCCAACTGTTAAAGGGCCAGCTATTGCAAATCAGCTGGCCAGCAAGCAGAGCTTTAAAAGGCATGTCAACAACTCCCTTGGGACTGGTGACCTGTGCATTCAGTTCTGCAGGATACCAAAGAAGAGGGGGTCTGGCACCACCAACTCCACCCCCCACCCCAGCAGCAACTATAAAGAAAAATCAGCAGGAGCAGGTAAAAGCCAAGGCACTGTAACTGCAGTTTATCACATACTCCCTCTCCCAGGAAAATAAATAATTTTCTACCTGATCCATTTGTGCGGAAAAGAAGAAATCCAAGACCTGGGATAAATAAACAAATAACTATATTAAAGGTTGGTGGAATAGAGAGCCCTTTATTAAGTTTAGTTAAGGCAAATAAGGAAGAATGGAGGGGCGGAGACATCCAATGAAAACTTATGAAAACTCATAACTCATGCCTTAATCCTTAAAGTTCCAAAGATCTCCTTACCTTTTTGCTGAAAGAGACTTCCATTATACGCAGGTTATTTTGTAATGAACCTTAGTCTGCTGTTTCTGTTGCAAACAGAACATGCCAAAGTTGCTTTGGCTAAATAACCTTCAGAACAGCTTATGTCAGTTTAACACATGATTTCAGAGACTGCAGTGATGATGACCCAACCCTAACAGACGTGATATGAAACTAAGGGCCAAGCTAGAGGAGACCAGAACAACATGTTATTAGGATCTTCCATAGCTTTTAAAAAGCTAACAAGCAGCTTCAAGCAGTCGATCGAAAGACTGGGGAAGGGGCATGGTGGGAGAGCTATTTAACCCTTTCATCTCTTTCAGTCCCTCAGTGAAAAGCCTATGATTTAAATGGGTCCTCTGAAGCCACAATTATCTCTGCTTGGGAGAAAGAGAAGCACAAGGACTTGATTTGTCACCACTAATCAAATCCCAGTTTGTTGTATCCAAATCCATTCTGATTTGTTTGAAGGAAACAAATCTCAGTTTCCCCAGACATTGTGGCACATTGGATCATCACTGAAGGCTTCCAAGAAAGCTTTCAGTCATGTTCTATACATTAGGGGCAGTGGTAAGTAGCCATGCTTGTGCCTGTTGAAGACAGAGATTTGTCTGAATCCAGCCTGGGGCTGCTAAGAAAGAAATGTAAAATCCTACAATCTTATAGTTTGGCTCTTAGGCTGAATTCATACATGGTACTTAAAGCACTTCTTTAAAAAAAAAGAACAGTAGGCACAAGATGGTTTGCAATAATCCTGCACTTTTATTCCAGTGGCACTTTGAATAGTACAGCCTGTGCATCGACCACATTATAATTCCGAAGATCATCTCAAAACATGTGTAGGATGCAAGGATCAGATGCACTGCAGATGGGTACATATATGTTTTCCCCATTCCCCAAGTCCCATACAGGCACAGCCTTTGATACTAATACAATAGGATCTGTAGTAAATGGAAGGAACTAAATGAGATACAAGGCCTTGTTTACCTTTTGAAGTGTCAAACTCTATATCTTTACATAGCTTTCCCCCTTTCTCCCTACAACCCCCTCCTCTTGCATATTTTTCAGTGGGAGTGGGATGTGGATTGCTTTCCCATGGCTCTAGTCTGCTTGCCCTGCATTTTAAAACCTGCAATTCCTACTCACCCAGAAAAAGGCAGATGAATGTGCTCCTCATGGTCTTGTTTGCAGCAGGCTAATGAATTTTCTATCTGTAGCTCTAAGTGAAAGGAACTTCTGAGTGCTGAGAGCAGCTTCTTAGAGAAAGTTTTATTGCAAATCAGCACTTCCCAAAAAAGGCATGGGATGGGGGGGGGGGGAGTAACATTCACCAAAACATTGGGCCATCTTGTACTGCACTGTGTCTACTCTAACTAGTGCTTACTCTTCAAGGCCTTAAGCAGAGAGTCTTTCACTACACTGCCACCCTAGATTCTTTCACTTACATGCCAGGGGCTGAACATAAAATTGCAAAATATAAAGCACCCGAGAGAACAATTAAGAGTACAAAATAGGGAGGAATCTGAATGCTCAAGCCATGGTTCTACCATTAAGAGCCTACAGACCCGTAGAACGAGCAACGGAGTACTAGGGAAGGAAATGGCTGGATGATCCGTAAAGTATCCAGGCTGCAGCATTTTGTCCCCCTTTGTAAAATGAAATTTCAGCAGAAAATATCATCTGTTTTGTACACCTGCGAAGGGAAAACAGCTGATCGTAAGACTGTCATTACCTCTAATAACAACAGTGGCCTTCACAGGCCATAATTGCTCACAATTGTTAGAATACTTGGGGGAGGGGGGGGGAAGAACTTCACAAAAAGGCTATATTGTGCTCTAGCAATCATTTGTATCTGGAGAAGTTTGTTCACTCCAAGAAAATCCTGCGGTAAGGCAGTGATAGAGCAATACCCAAAGACGTATGCATGTAGCCAAAGGTGATGATGAGCACACAGACCCTCTCAAGCCCAGGTTTTTAAAAAATGAGACGAAGAAGTCCTCTAAATTAGATACTATGCAGGTCAGAGCTACAAGCATTATGGAATGATGGGTATAAGAAGGAGCATTATAATGTGCAGGAGACAGGTGCAGCGCCGGATCCAGGGTTGCCCACGCCCAGGGCAACGCTTGGCTTACTGCCTCGTGTGCAGCGGGAAACAGTGCAGCGGGAAAGCTCCCTCCCCCTCCCCCGCACGATTGTCCCAGTCTGAATCAGATCTTGCTTGCGTGAGAAACAAGTTCCCTCATGTTGTGGAAATTGTCGCTCTGCAACCAGGGACCAGTCCACTAGTTGCTGTTGGTTTGCTGCTTGGGTTTGCCTCTTACCATAGGCATGTAAAGAGTGCAGCCTCACTTGATCTTTCCCTAGTACTAAACTGATGTCTCAGCTAAGAATAATGTGCCAGCAGCAAGAAGGTCTTAAGCAAGACTGGAAGTTTTTTATTTATAAAGGCATAAAAAAAAACAGTTGGGCAAGGCACCAGACCTGGGCCCAGCCCACTGACCACTAGAGCGCTATAGAGATAGATACAGAATACAAGTTAGCATGCAAGATACAACAATATTATAAGATAACTACAGAAAAAAAACTTCCCTCCCCCCATTCCAGAGCTCTGGACCCCCCCCCCCCCCCCCGTTGCACAGCTGCAAAGCTAAAGCTAGCCTTTGCGTGTTGGCAAGTGAAGGGTACCGAGTTCTTGTTTTGTCCCTCTTTTATACAGAAATATCAAAGGCTTGTGTCATTAACATCCTAATCAATTACATTGTCTTTGTTCTTGAAAGACAGTTCCGTTGAGGGTCTTTCATGTAAACACAAGTCTACACATCCTTTACCTCTGTGATAGACTGCATCTTTGATATGCATTTGTAATTTACAAAGGAATGTTCACACCTCACTAGCTAAGGATTTGAGATATTTTGTCCTTCCTGAAGACAGGCTGTTTGTTGTTTGTTCTGGTCATTCTTTTGGTGATTTATATGTAAAAGGCCAGAGGACCCTTCACAGTTCCCAAACAATCAACAACTTCTATGGCCTTATCTGTTCTCTGTTGCAGAGGGTGAGATCTTCCCAGGAAATGCAACTTTATTCTGCAGAGAGGGAGGGAGAGCTTTTGGAAGATTTCTTTTTCCCAAACTATAGTTGGTTCCCTATTTCTAACATGATCCAAAAAGGCCTGGTTCCGACCCACTAACAAAATTCTGACAACACCTCATACCTGACATCAAAAAGAGTCCAGTAGCACCTTTAAGACTAACCAATTTTATTGTAGCATAAGCTTTCGAGAATCAAGTTCTCTTCATCAGTTCGGATCATGCATCTGATGAAGAGAATTTGATTCTCGAAAGCTTATGCTACAATAAAATTGGTTAGTCTTAAAGGTGCTACTGGACTCTTTTTGATTTTGCTACTACAGACTAACACGGCTAACTCCTCTGGATCATACCTGACATGTAAATTGTATGAATAAAAACTCTGCCCAGGGGAACCTACACACTACTTGTTAAAATTATAATGTGTAGTTTGGCCCACAGCAAAATGAGTCATACATACATGATGTAGATTAAACATGTAACATAATATTTTTGACAAGTTAGAGCATTAAAGCCTTCTTTTTGTTCTTCAAAATTCTCTGTGGTCTCAGCAGAAAACCTGCATCAGACAAGATCATTTCCCAGGAAAATGAGCTTTTCAGTCAAGGAACACATTCAAAGGTAGAATTGCCAAGTAAACACTAACATCTCTTTAAGTGAGATTATTGTTCCTTGCGTATTTACTAGACCTCTGGTTGGTCAGGCAGACACCCAGTTTTGTTTTGTTTCCAGCTAGGGTTGCCAGGTCCAGGTTTGGAAATTCCTGGAGAGTTTGGGGGTGGAGCCTGGAGAGGGCGGGGTTTCTGAAGGGGGGGCCTCAGTGGGGTATAATAATGCCATAGAGTTCACCCTTCATGGCAGCCATTTTCTCCAGGGGAACTGATCTCTTGCCTGGAGATCAGTTGTAATTCCGGGAAATCTCCAGCTATCACCTGGAGACTGGCAACCTTATTCCAGGCAAACACTATAGGCAGATACCTAAAGTAACATAAGATGAATTTTTTTATATAACAAACTGGAGGAGTTCTCTAAAACTCTTTGTTTCCTTCCTCATCCAAGACTGGAGCCTAATATAATTTAGGCCACAAGCTGGGGTATTTTTAGCAAAGTAATCAGATGAAGGGGATTTTGGTTTCTAATTTCCTTTATTTTAAAATCTAAATTTCCCACAAAAAGAAGTATACTTTGTCTGCAAATGAAGAACACTGTCTGTAACTGCATCCTCTTTGTAAAAGACATTTAAATCTCCAGCCATGTCATATTTTATTCTAGGTCCTTTTGTGGATCATATGTGATATGTTCAGTTGTGTGGATTTGCATTGTTGATGAAGCTGTTATGTTTGTGTATTGTTGTGCATCTCTGAGGAGAATCTGAGTCAGTAAAAACTAGTAGGGGAAATCCTGACTTCCCACAACAGTGACTTAAATCATAGACTGAAGTAGTTTGCATATTTTCATTGTATAATGGGGCATGATGCATGACTAACGTCACTTTTGCAGACTCGTTACATTTTGCTACAAGAAGCAAAAGGAATTCAGAAATGCATTGTTTTTAATCACATAATGCTAAAATAATCCCTAGATCCCATATCTATTATTATATGAACATACAAGACAGTCTTCTTGGTCTGGATAATAACAGACACCTTCTATTTATAATGGGTAACAGTAGGCTAAATCTGGAAAATAAGTGTGAACATTATCAAATCCGACCTAATTTACATCCGTAACTTTGGGGAGAATATTAACTCCCCACCAGCTATTATTGAGGGTAGAAATACTCTACCACATTAGTACATGTTAAATAAAGTGTTCATCTGTGTTAATTTTTTTTAAGTGTGTTGTGTTTTGAGAAAATGTAGATGAATGTTCTTGATTTGCAATGCCATGTGGCATATAATGACATGTTAGAAAAATAATTAAAGAAAACAATGTGGGTTTTTTATGTCTGTATGAATAACCTGACTTAAACCCAGGAAAATATGGGTACAAATCTCATAAACTAATTAATCAAATCTCCCTGCAACCATTCCCCCTCTTAGGAGCATGTAGATCCCCTGCGAAAAAAGATAGTGCTCTAGGATTCCACCTTGGGTCCTCAGTTAGTCAGGAGAAAGGCAGACATATATGTCAAGGGCAGGCTAGGCATAGCAGTTATTCTTCATTATATCTACTGCACTGATAAGCCACTTTTCTACCATCATGGGACTCAATAGTTACATAGGATTCCCAAGAGGTCTTCCATTGAGTCATTGATTAGATCTAGACTTGCTTAGTTTGAGTAAGGAGGCTATATCATATCCCTTCCAACCATATCCTTGAATTTCATGTAGTATGTGAAGGAACTGTAAATAAAGCGAGATCCAGATTTGGTACATGACAGTCTGTATGTGACTGGGGTCAGCTGCTGCACACATTTCTTTTTCAATATGTCAATTTTTTTACAGAAGTGAACAACACACGTTACAGTAGTATCCCTCAGTAAATCAGTTTTGGTGTAACCAATATGTGTGTCAATAACCTACTGTGGTTGTATACTGGCTCCAAAAGACTTTTTCATTTTCATAGACAGGCAAATGATTTTCTAAAGGTCAGAATTTATGAGATGATTCTTTTATATGTGTCTTTAAAAGTGTGGTACCATGAAAACTTTAAAGACATCTTATTTCCATAATCCATTCCATGAAATCATGTTCTTGGCCAAATTTAATTTATACTTCATAAATTATTGATATGAATTCCTTCATAGCAATATTTCAGACTGAATTTTGTAGATGTTTTAGGCCTCTGAAATTAGACATGCATTCAAGCATTAAAATTTAATTTTTCTATGTATTCATTGAAATTTGGGGAATTATTTTTTAAGTCTTTGAAACTGGACTATTTTTATTCCTGTTCTTATTGTACACATATCTTAATTCCTAATTGTAGGTATAAACAGATTTTTGGATTTTTTTCTTTTGGGAAAACACATGGAATGAGAGCCTTACAAGGGAAGAGACCATGAGAAAGGAGCAAGGGGTAGCTGTAAAAAGGCCAGCACTGATGAAAATGTAGTCCTCAGTCTATATTTATTTTTCCAGGTAAACCCACAAAAAGGAATCGTAGTGAAACATCACTAAATTTCAGAAAAAGTGCTTTGTGAACAATGACAATTTTCAACTAAAAAGAATGCATTTTCTTACAATGAATGCAAGTACAATAAATTAAGAAGTTAAAGCTGCTTCAGATAGGATAGATTCTTATATGGGTATAATTTCTGTGTATTGCACATATCCTGCAGTACATTGTCACATGGATATTTGGCCATAAAATACCCTGCCAATCTGAGGCTTTTGCTTTGCACAGACTCCATGAAATAGACATATACATTTATGGTCAGAAAATACAATTTCCACAAAGAAGTGATATCCATGGAAACCTGTTATGTGTGAAGAGTCCTGGTCTCTATTGCAAAATTATACAAACAGACTTGAATAAAGAAGGAAACTGACAAAACTTTATTTCCTTTTTGTAAAGCAACATTACTGTCTAGTTTGCAAATATTTAGTTACAGGAGCTAATAAATGCAACTTGTCCCAGATAGCCTTCTAAATTTCAGATTAACCATATACTGTCGAAGGCTTTCACGGCCGGAGAACGATGGTTGTTGGGGGTTTTCCGGGCTGTATTGCCGTGGTCTTGGCATTGTAGTTCCTGACGTTTCGCCAGCAGCTGTGGCTGGCATCTTCAGAGGTGTAGCACCAAAAGACAGAGATCTCTCAGTGTCACAGTCTTTTCCACACTACATCTTTTCCACACTGTGACACTGAGAGATCTCTGTCTTTTGGTGCTACACCTCTGAAGATGCCAGCCACAGCTGCTGGCGAAACGTCAGGAACTACAATGCCAAGACCACGGCAATACAGCCCGGAAAACCCCCAACAACTAACCATATACTGTCGATGCTTTCTCCTGCTTGCAGCTTCTGTAATTTCTAAGTCATTTCCTCATATGTAGTCAACCAACCCCCACTAGGCAATGGCAAACCACCCCGTAAAAAGTCTGCCAAGAAAATGTTGTGATGCAACGTCCCCCCATGGGTCAGTAATGACTCGGTGCTTGCACAGGGGACTACCTTTACCTTAACCCCCACTAGAGAAGAATGCAACTAATGCCTGTTACAGTGGTTGGGAGGGGGCTATTTTTGTACTGTAAGTTGCCACCTTTTGATTTCCATTGCTGTCCTGGTGTTTTTAAATACAAACCAGAGCCAGAGGTGGATCCCTATTTACACAGGCCCTGCCTAGAAGAAGATTCAGTTTCACCCCATCTGATGGTACAGGAAGATCTCCTCCCTTTAGATCATTCAATTCAAGGCAGAGAATTTCTCTCCAACTTCCTAGAAGCTGACAAAACATAGACTGATTCTGCACACATTGGATAATGCACTTTCAATGTACTTTACCAATTGTTTGGAAGTGGATTTTTTGTTTCACACACGAAAAATTCAGTTCCAAGTGATCTCTAAAGAGGATTGGAAGTGCATTATCCAACGTGTGCAGAATCAGCCACTGATTCTGACCCAATAGGGTTGCCAACTTTCAGAGGTAGCTGGAGATCTCTATTTGGTGTCGGCATATCATGGTCAAGGGAGGGAGCATGGTGCTGAGTTGTTCATCCCTGTTCATCACAACTAAATTCCTTTCATACCCACAGAATTCTTGTGGCCTAGTTAAAGCCAAAGAAATACCAGCATTACAAGACAGTGGTATAAAAAGGAATAATGAATAAAGATGCAACTTCACCAGATGCCTTGCTCTATGTGTCAGAAAAAGTGAATTAAGACGACTCTGAGAGGGAAAGGGATAGCTGGCTTGAGATAAAGGGCTGGTGTGGTCTCTCTGGCAAAAAAGAGGGAAGAGAATAGGTTGTTACTCCAGAGAAGCCCAAAATGTGCATTCTTTTTCAAATAGTTTTCCTTTTGTGACCTACAAATAGGGTTGCCAGGTCCAGGTTGGGAAATTCTTGGAGATTTGGGGAGTAGAGCCTGGAGAGGGCAGGGATTGGGGAGGGGAGGGGCCTCAATGGGGTATAATGCCATAGGGTTCACCCTTCAGAGCAGCCATTTTCTCCAGGGGAACTTGTCTCTGTTGCCTGGAGATCAGTTGTAATTCCAGGAGATCTCCAGCTACCACCTGGAGGCTGGCAACCCTACCTACAAACCTGACAGACTGACAGGCCCTGCTTGATTCCCCTCTATATAGAAGGGGAAATCAGTAGGAAAAAATCCTCTTGGTTCTTAATTCCACCAAAAAGAGACAGACAATTTTACCATAAAATCCACCCCAAAAAGAGGAAAATGGCATCTGCCTAGAATTCCATTTGGCACTGGGGCTACTGGAATCTGTTTACAGTACTAAGGCTAAGTCTTAACATATGTGATGAAAGTAAAATGCCTCTCAGCATATGCAGAGTTCCTTTACCTCACCACCAAACAATTATAACCAGTGCCTACACATTAAATTAAGAAGAATTCCAAAGCAGATGCCATGGCTCCAGTGCAAGCCCAAACCTGAGCCGTGCTACTGCTTAGCCAGCCAATCAAAGGAATCACAGGAAAGAAGTAGCATGACTACCTCAGCAGAGGCTACAGCAAAGGTCCACTGACTGCTTCAGCAGGGGAAATGGCAATGGTAACAATGAATGCCAGAGATTTTTGAACTGTTGAAAACTTGTAGTGATACTTCCACAACCATCACTAAACATGATGCCAGTATTCCATACCTGATTGTCTCATCTTACTTTCACCACGGGATTCCCCCAGCCAGGGACTGAAGAAAGGCCATGTCCAGTCAAGGAGCCTGTTGTGTTTCTGAAGTAAGACCTGAGGGACAGCCAGCAGCGGAGTCCAGTGAGGAATCATCTTCCAAAGAAGAAAGCCATCCACCCCTGTCTAAGGGAGAAAGTGTGAGGGCAGCAGTTGGGCTGGCAGTACTGAACACCTGGTCAGTGAACCCATCTTACTCCTCTCGCACTTCTTTTTCAAGATCTTCTTCCAGACCAAGGCTGAGGCCACCATCACTACTGCTGCCTGGAAAGCACGCCAACAAGCCCAGGGCTGAAAGATTGTGTGAGACCCTTGTTTATTTCCTTCTCTAGCTCTTTATTAAAAAAAATCCATGCCAACTGACATAATGCATATAAAATGGTCCTTAAAGGCTATATCTTTATGGAAGTTTTGCTTTAATTTAACAGCATCACAAGTGAACACAGACCTCTTTCAGTTGCAATCCAGTTTGCGGAAGTCATCTGGAAGACTGAAGCACAAAAGGAGCTTGGTAAGTGTTTATTTTCTTGCAGCTTCTAATTTCTGTCCTGGATCTAGCTGGGGGGTGGTGGTGGTGGTGTATTAATAAATAGATTATAGCTAAGCACAAAAGGATCTGTTTGTTTTTCCATTCTCACAACATAATAATTATTAATAAATATTCTGAATAATTCTTGTTTTCAGTTCAGTATTATTGCTGTTCTAAGTTAAAGGTTGTTGTTAGAGTCAGTTCCAGTAGTCAAGGGATAAGACAACCATACACAATTCAGTGTAGGTCTCATATATTTTTACTTCCTTTATACCTGCCTTTCTCTCCAATGGGGATACAAAGCAGCTTACATCATTCCTTTTCATCCTCGCAACAACCCTGTGAGTCAGGTTAGGCTGAAAGAGATTGACTGACTCAAGGTCACCCAGCAAGGTTCCATGGCAGAGCAGGGGTTTGAACCTGGGTCTCGCAGATCCTAGTCTGACACTCAAATGACTATACCACACTGGCTCTCATGTGAGCTCATGTCACATGATCCCGAGAGCTCAAACTGCTCAATGTCACATATTTTAAATTTTGATTGGCAAGTGTGTCTCCAAGAATCCAACACAATGGTTATCATTTTGAAGATGCTACTACTGACTTTTTTGAATCTTTGATATGGGCAATCTCAGACTTATTACTTCTGAAAAAGAAGGCCTAGCTATAGCCTTTAGGGCCTTAGAAAGTCATGACTCTGGATTGATTAATGCAAATAACTAAACTATGATCTTTGTATATGGGATAAGTATTCGGTAGATGTGCCTAACAGGAATAAGAGAAGAGCCTTGTTGGATCAGACTGGTGCAATCTACTTCAGCATCCTTTCCCCTCACCTGAAGGCCACAAGTCCAGCAAAAAGATAATAGCTTGCAGTGTTCTTCTCAGAAACCAATATTCCAATGGCATAATGTTTCTAAATAATGATCTTCCATTTTGCTACTCTGATTAATAGCTACTTGGTAGCTAAATTGTCCACAATTTTGGCAAGGCCCAAGCTTGGGAAGGAGGGTTACATACTAATGTAACACAGGCGTCCATAATGGCCCAGCCGGGCACTGTGATAAGGTTTATTTATGTTATTTCAGAAGTAACATGATATTTCATTCATGCTTTATGGGATTATAAGGATGGGATGGAGTGGGATTGTTGCTAAGGTTGCCAGCTCCAAGTTGGGAAATTCCTGGAGATCTGGAGGATGAAACTTAGAGAAACCTGGAGAAAGTGTGGTTTGGGGAGGGAAAGGACCTTGCCATGTCATAATTCCATAAAGTCTACCCCTCAAAGTAGCCATTTTCTCCAGGTGAACTGATCTCTGTGGCCTGGAGACCAGTTGTAATTCCGGGATATCTCCAGCCACTACCTGGAGGCTGGCAACCCTAATTGTTGCAAATGTATACCGGGCCCAGAGATACGATGTTTGGGTTTTGAAGTTGCAACAGAAAATTCTATAATTGTGTTGTATGAAAAAGTACCTTCTTTTTTAGTTTTATTAAGGGACATTGAATTTTTTTCATTATGTGAAAAGCACCCTCCTCATTACTTTCCCATTGCTGTAATTCTGTAGTCATCACAGCAGCTTAAATGCAGTTCCTCCCTTGCTTTCACAGACATTTATTTAGGTTTCAGTAACCGTTGGCATTTAGCCAAGAATGCATGCCTTTCTTCTTCTTTTTTTTAACTGAGTGTTCATTTTGTAATTTATGTGAGGGTTAAATAGCTTGAATGATCACAAGCAAAAAAAGAAAAAAACTGTAATGCAGCTGATATTTGAAGAAAGCTGAATGATAAAAGGTTGTTATTTTATTGTAACTGAATGTAATGAGTCACCAGGACAGCCAGGTTATTAAAAAAGGAAAAGCTGACTATCAGGTTGCTAACCATCTGACCTCTAATCCCTAGATTAGATAACTGATGTCTATATCTAATTGGCCTTCTCATGGTTGTCATAACAACTGAGGGAAAAAGGAGGGATTTCACTTGGAGAGGAAGTCACTCAATTCAGGCCTTTGTAGGACTTAATAATCACTACCATCTACATCATGTTCCTTTTTGACATCACCCTGGGGTGCTTGTATCTAGAGATAGGCACGAACCAAAATACGAACCAAAATTAAGCACGAATCAGGGCGGTTCATGGTCAGATGAAGGCGGACAGATCCCATTTCTGACGAACTGCCATGAACTTTTAGGCTGGTTCATTTGGTTTGTTTTTTGGTTCGTCGCTGTAGACAGCCTGGTGCCAATCAATCAGTTTCCTAGGCAACAGGGGATGGACTTCCTGCAGACCTTCTGCTGTCCCAGAAGTGAACTTCTGCTGGCCCAGAAGTGACTTTCTGTTGACCCGGAAGTGACAATTTTCTGACCTGTATGTGACATTTTCACAAACCAAACAAACCGGTTCATGAACCAGAGGCAGGTTCGTGAAAGTTCGTGGTTCGTGAAATGTGACAAACCACAAACTACATGGTTTGATTTTTTTCAGGTTCATGCCTATCTCTACTTGTATCCACTTCAACTTCCAGCAGCTCTATTTCCCAGGCTCACATTTCAGGACTAGTATGTTCATCCCCTTTAAATCACTCCTGCCCCCTCTTCAGGCCAGACTCACACAACTATTAGGCATGTAGTAACAACCTGAAACTCCTGCTCCTGCTAGCTGTGCATGCACAGCATCTGATCGTGTGTATCTACCACCATGTGCCAGATTTAATTTTAAAGGCATCTTTGCAGCAGCATGTAAACAGCTTCATCTGCACATGGTAATAAATGCACACAACTAGCTGACTCAGGGCAGGAAGTCAGCCTGGGCAGAATTTCTCGGCAGCTACCATACATCCCATGGTTGTATGCATTAGGCTTGAGTGAGAATAAACTATATTAAAACACCAACTATTTGTTGAGAAGAAATAAATGTTCAAGTGACATATCCAAAGGATGAGGAGAGCGTAGGAATACAGCAGCCTTTTCAGAGAGGAATAAATACTTCTCTTCCTGCAAAGGTGTTTCTAGTTGAGGCCCTTTTCTGCCTCTTCTGAGGGTGTGACTACTACAGAAAGCAGAATAGTAGAGATTTGTGAGAGGTTCTTGTCTCACTGAACATTGGGCTCTCTGTGGGGAAATGTACTCCTGTACTATCAGTTGTGAGTGTGAAAAGTTCAGAAATATGATTTCCAGTCTTGAATCATTTCTAGAGAACTATTTGATGCTACTTTACTGTAAGGTGACTAAAGAAAGACAGGAGAAGCTCCAGTCTTTCTGTTGGTTTTCCAGTAACTGGCACAGTCCAGTGTGTGCATAGTCACTCTTGGGCAAGGGTTGCACAAATCTTTTGAATAATTGTTCTGTACAGAGGACTCATGTCTACGGTTCAGAAAACACAAAAGTGGCCAATATGAAAAATTAGAATCAGTACCGGGAACAAGAAATGTGAAATTAAATGAAATGCAGCAAGTATTAGTTGCCAGTGCCATGTCTTGAAAGAGGGAGTATCACAAAGAGGAACTTCCATAGATTGAATGAGAGCAGGTGAACTGGGGATAGAATTTTGAAGCATTTTCAACAGAGGTATAAATATTGCAGATTAAGCCAACATTTTAAACTAGAATTGAGCTCCATGGTAAGAGGATGAAAGAACTGGGAGTGCTGAGAAAAATTGAGTTGGAAATTGGTGCAATAATCAGCAAATTGAGGACAGGAACATATTTAGAAATACTGAAGCCTCAAATAGGAATGGAAGGAGGAGGAATCTTATCCCAGTGGGAAGTAGAAAAAAGAAACCTGCCATTTTTGTCCTTACAGATACTTTCCTCTATCACATGTGGTGTTATTGCTCAAATAAATTAGAAAACCTGTTTGTTTGTTTTTTAAAAAAAACATAAATGCTCAGCTGGCAGAATTTGCCAATTTTATTTTTTTCCTTGGATGAATGCCATGTCTTGTTAATCTGAGATAGCCTAATTTTTAAAGCATTTTCTTCTTACCATAAATGCACACTTCATTCACACTCCTATTGTTTTCTCTTTATATAAACTGAACAAAGAAGAAAGAGGGAGGGGTCACAGCAAGGCTGAAAGATCTGCTTTTAAATATATTCAAACCTCAGCTGCAAAAAGGAAGTTCATTTTAGAAACTTTTTTAGTTAAATAATTTATAATAACCCAGCATATAGATGCTCTTGAGGAATAACACATTTGGAGAAGGGTTTAAATAATAATCCTGTTCCCTTCCTACACTGCACACTAAGTGACAAATTGATTAGCAGAATCAGTTTACCTTAGCAATTAATATGGCCAAATGTCATACACTTAATATGAAAACTTGGATGGAGGTTATAACACTTTCTCATGTACTACAGCAGAAGTGCAAGGCTGGGCGGTGTAAGGAAATGTTAACAATCAAGGTATATTAACCCCTTATTATTAGAAGATTCTGTCCCAGTTATGGTTACCATTTTGTAACATTCTGAATTCAAAATTAAATGTCTTGATCTGGAAATCAAAACACAAGATGTCTCCCTGTTCTTTTTTCTTTTATTTTTTAAAAAACAATTTTCACAACTTCCTCCTCAGTTTGCATGGCAAGTTTGAAAACATACCCTAACACTAAATTGCTTTAAACATTGATTATTCTTGAGATTGTTCTATGAAAATTCTCTTTTTGGTGAAGAGGACATTATTTGCCCAAGTGAAGCTGCATGCCTTTTTCATGAGATTTTCAATGAGAGTTGCAATTCATTATCAGGATTTGACCCTGAAACCTGTGAAGTAATGAGAAAATAGACAATGCCTCTGAGCATATGCAAAAAAACTTCCCCTTACTACTATGAGCGCTTTCCACACATCACTGGAATCAGTAGCAGGTCAACAGGAAAGACAGGCTCAGGTATTTCCTGTCACTGGATTTGCACTTGTGCATGGCTGTAGCTCACCCTCGTATGCCACTTGTATCTGGACTGTGTGTGTGTGATGTGCCATCAAGTTATAGCCAACTTGTGGCAATCCCATAGGGCTTTCAAGAAGCAGATGAATAGAGATGCCATTGCCTGTCTCCTTAGCTACCATGGCCTTCCTTGGCGGTCTCCACCCAAGTACTAACCAGAGCTGAGCCTGACCCTACTTAACTTCTGAGATCTGACAAGAACAAGTTGGGCTGTCCAGGTCAAAGCCTATCTGTACTAGAAGCAATTAAAATGAGAATTGCCCATGAATGTGCAGTTTGCAGGCAATCAGCCATAAATCCATGTATTTACAGCTTATGGCGTAAAGCTTGCAGTTATGCCTTTCAGACATTATTTTTAAGAGGTTAAACATTTTAGATCATAACATTTAACACACTAGGAAACAAACGTTGATTTCAGAGCAGAGAAACAAAAACTTAGGCAGCCTAGAATTTGATTATTAAAAAGACAGAAGTTCAAGGAGAGATAAGAAATACTTTTGTTTATTTAAAAAGTTACAGGAAGATATCAGAGAGAGCAAAAAAAAAGGAAGGTCAGAAAACTAAAATTATGTTTAAAAAAGAAAGAAAGAAGAAGAGAGTTACACAGTGTGTAAATGGAATATCAATCCGAGCTCCTCACAACTCCTTAAGCCTTCTGTCTTCTGTGGCTGCTCAATATTTTCTTGTCTTATTTGGAGAATAATTTTCATTTGTTTTGTTCAGGGAGTCCATACTCCCGTTTCCTGTTACCACAGTGGTCAGTATTTTCTCTACCTCCCTAGGTAATACTTGTCTCTCTTCATTCTCTGTCTCCCTGTGGTAGAAATAGTTAAAGTTGGAGACAATGACTGGCACAGGGAGTGCAATGGTCAGCACCCCTGCAATAGCACATAGAGTCCCCACTATCTTCCCCCCCAGGGTGGTAGGACACATGTCTCCATAGCCAACAGTCGTCATGGTGACCACAGCCCACCAGAAGCCATCAGGTATACTGGAGAAATGTGATTGTGGTTCATCCACCTCTGCAAAGAAGATGGCACTAGAAAACAGTATGACTCCAATGAAAAGAAAAAAGATGAGCAAGCCCAGTTCCCTCATGCTGGCCTTGAGAGTCTGTCCCAGGATTTGTAGCCCCTTCGAGTGCCGAGAAAGTTTGAAGATACGGAAGACCCTGACCAGACGGATTATCCTGAGGATTGCCAGGGACATGTTCTGTTGGCCATTTAGCTCACTGTGCTGAATCAGCTCAGTGGTGAGAGTCACAAAATAAGGAATAATAGACACAATATCAATGATGTTCATTATATTTTTGAAGAACTCAGTCTTGCTGGGGCAGACAATGAATCTGACAAACAACTCAAAGGAGAACCAGATGATGCAAGCAGTTTCTATCACAAAGAAGGGGTCTGTGAAAGTATTAGGGACCATGACAGCTTTGGTTAGGTTGTTTGCTTCATCCTTGATATCCTTCATCTCCCTCTCATCTCTGAACTCAGGTAAAGTCTCTACACAAAAAATTATAATAGAAATGACAATAACCAGAACAGAAACCAAAGCCACACCTCTGGCTGCGCTAGAGCTTTCAGGATACTCAAACAGCAGCCAGAACTGCCTATGGAAGTCATTGGTTGGCAGATGAGTGATGGGGTCCTTGATAAAGCCTTCATCTTCTCTGAACTGGTCCATGGCATCTTCACCCAGCTCATAGAATGTGATCTCATCAGCGAAGACATCTATAGGGACATTGGCTGGACGCCGAATTTTCCCCCCAGATTGGTAATAGTACAGTATTCCATCAAAACTGGGCCTGTTCCTGTCAAAGAAGTATTCATTCCTCATTGAATCAAAGTAATGTATCCTCTTCTCAGGGTCTCCAAGAAGAGTCTCTGGAAACTGATTAAGAGTTTTGAATTGCGTTTCAAACCTCAACCCAGCAATATTGATGATGACTCTCTGTTCTCCCTCATCCATGCCCATATTCTCTGGCCCCAAGTGGTCATTGAACTCAGCAGACAATTTGGAGAATATGGTCTCATTGTTGCTGTTTTCACTGTTGATGAGAATTCTCCAATTGGATAAGAGGCTGGCACAGCTGGAACGGCCTTTGCGTGATTGGCCAGCAGCACTGAGGTCATTTGAAAAACAGGGATCTCCCACTACCTCATCAGTGTTGTCAAAACTGACCAGTGCCACCTCCATTTCTTTCCAAGTGGACACATCCATCATACAGGAGTAATCAGATTACTGGCATAAATCTCCAAATTAGATACCAGAAGCCTATGATGATCTGCAAATGAACAGAGAGACAGAAAGGATTTATGAATATGTGTCACTCTCTTGCTCACAAAGAACAAAATAAATTTGGATCCGGGCTCATATTTAAACAAACAGAATTAATAACATTTAATGTCATTATTCAAAGAAGGATTCTAATCCAGTATTATAGAATTTGGGTACAAAGAAGGATTCTAATTGATGTGTTGCACAAATTACACAACCAGTGCAATTTACAGTGCTCAATGTTACAGGGTAGACAGGAGCAGAAATTTGAACAGTATCCAGAAACCTATACCCTCTGATTTTTTTCTGACACAATAGATCGTGGTCTCCAGCACACCACCCATGGGTGTCATGGTGACCACTGAAACCTTTCCTGGCACCCACCAAATGTTTTCAGAAAGTGGGAGGGACTAGGTCGGGCTTTTGCCCAGCAGTGCATCTGATTTATCACTGGAAATCTGATTGACTGTGCAGATTTTTAAAAAGTTACTTTGGGAGCAGCTGCCATCACAGCACAAGGATCTTCACTGTGTGACTGAAGGTAAGCTGTATACAAGAAAATGTTTTTTTTTTTAATTTTAAGGACAGATTTGCTCAATGATATGCTTTTCCATTTTGCAACCAATGACTGAAATTACAAGCAAAACCAGTGGTTCCGTTTTTTATAAGGAGTTACAGTGCATCCACATGCAAACCTAACTTGTGTCACACTTAACAAAGTGCAAAGAGATGGTGGTGACATACCCACCTGGATCTGGTTTACTCTAAAGGGCAAGGTTCCTAAAGCTTCCTTTAAATTCAAGGTAATTTGTCCAGGAAAAAACTGGAGTTCGTAGTCTGAACAGAAGTCTTTTAGGAGACACAAATGGAGAGTTTCATTTCCAGAAGTTATCTTTCCAAAAGCTTCTGGAGTAATAGCAGAAAAAGGTATTTCCTTCTGTTAGGAGAGATGTTGGAACAAAGCTGGAGTGGGATAGAGAGGGCATGAAGCGATTTGCCAGTGCTAGGCTCTTGTGGCGCCTTTCTATATGCCCAGGGTAATGCCAATAGTTACTTTGGGGTCAGGAAGGAATTTTCCTCCAGTCCATATTGGCCAGGGATCTTGAAGGTTTTTTGCCTTCCTCTGGGCATAGAGCAGAGGTGTCAGGGGTCGATAGCCCCCTCCCCCCTAGACTTACCGGGTGGGCCATGCGGAGGGCCCAGGAAGAGCGAAGCGCCCGAGACCAGGCTCCAGGCAGCCTGCACAATGGCAGCAGCCATGGTGATGGCAAGACCTCCTGTGGGAGTGGAGGTAGCCAGGGCAGGCGGGGAGGCCGCGGCATGGGTGGCACGCCCAGTGGCTGAACCAGCAGCCAGCTGCAGGCTCAGGGGGAGCAATGGGACATCAGCAGGCGGCTCCTGGAGCAGCGTGACCCACTGAGGCATATCCAGTGGCAAACCAGCTTGGGGAAAGCCCTGAGCTGGCGGCAAGGACAGCCCCAGCCCTGGAAGGGCCGGCAGGGCCAGGAGGAGACACGGGGCTGTCAGCCCAGCCTAACAGAGTGGTGTGCCAGGCCAAGCCCTAGGAGAAACAGCCCACACCCCTACAGACCCAGTGATGCCATGTCTGGCAAGGCCAGGGCAGCCCCACCCTGCAGAGGAGTGGGAGCAGCCCGAGGAGGGGACCTGAATGACACCGAGGGAGGCACTCCTACAGGCCTGCGAGACTGGTTGTCCACTGGGGGAGGGGGAGGGGCAGCAGGGGATAGGGTGGAACCTGGGGGAGCGGGGATACCCTCCAGGAAAGCCCCATAAAAGCAAGCAAGACAGGGACACCAGAGAGGAGCAGCTGGGAGGCAGCGGAGAGAGAGACGAGCCAGAGAGTGAGACAAGGCAGAGAGAGGGAGAGTTTGTCTACCCAGCGGGGGAGAGAGGGTTGAGGGTGCTATAAACCTCCCCTCCAGTCCTAACCCCAAGTCTGAGGCCTACCCTGAACCCACAAGGGAAATTGAGGTCAACCTGGAGGGCTGCCCCCTGCCCAGGTTCTGACAACTGGGGAGCTGACGCTCACAAGGGGCCACTGGGGGAGGTGAGGAAGGGATAGCAGTGAATCTCCAGCATTGTGCAGAGGGTTGGACTAGATGATCCTTGTGATACCTTCCTGCTGTATCTTTCTAATTGCTCATTAACATATAGCAGCTTGGGACCTGGACCAACTAGACAAATCCCATCCTCCATGGTACAATACATGGTCCCTGTAGGACCTGCTCTGCTGCATATCCCACAGGATGATACCTGCAATTGCTGCTCAACATGTCTTAGTAGGTAGATACTCTCACCACAACTAGAATAGTTCAGTGTAACATCAAATTAGTCACAATGTTCCCCTGAGGTAGTCAGAACTTGTTCAGTGCGTGTTGGTACAAATGACTGCTGAGCCTTATCTATGTGCATGGGTTACAATTTGCAGCAGCCACCATGTTTTAGTAGAGGATGTGATATGTAATGTACTCATTCAGGATAGTAATATAATATACTATAATGTGAGAACAGCAAAAGGCCGATAAAGTTCCAGCACAGGCCCAGATGCCAGTAAAACCCCATATATGAAAGCGAGCATTTGGAGTTGAATGTGCTCCGTGAAATGGCACATAGAATAAAACCCAGTTAGTTTGTCCCATAAAAGTTATTTATAGATCCTTTTTCTATATCTGAGCAAAACAGCTTTCTTGTGCTTTATGGCCTTTCATTAAGACTCCAAAAGTCATTGTAGAAAAGATTTAGGCTGTCTGGGACCTGAGGACTTGGGGGTCAAACTAAACATGCAGGTTTTTAAAGAGTTAGGTCTGGGTTCCCCAGACCCAACTAGGGTCCCCTGCAGCCACACAGCAGCTAAGGGGAATGGCTGTTAAAATCAAGGAGAGATCCAGGGCTTTTTTTCAGCAGGAATGCAGTGGAACGGAGTTCCGGAACCTCTTGAAAATGGTCACATGGCTGGTGGCCCCGCCCCCTGATCTCCAGACAGAGGGGAGTTGAGATTGCCCTCCGCACCGCTCGGCGCAGAGGGCAATCTAAACTCCCCTCTGTCTGGAGATCAGGGGGTGGGGCCACCAGCCATGTGACCATTTTCTCTGAGGTCAACCCACTGAGTTCCACCACCTCTTTTCCCAGAAAAAAAACCCTAGAGAGATCCAACAGCTTCAGAATGCCATCTAGGGAGGAGGAAAGGCTCCTGCCTTCCCCCCTCCCAGGCCATTTCCCCCTGTGAAAATAGCCCCGGGGGGGGGGAGGGTGTTTCCTGTTTTTACTGCTCCAAGTGCACCGAATACTCCACATAGAACAGCAGAAACAGAGACGCCCCTCCCCTCACTATTTTGGAAAACGACTCAACTCTTTAAAGACCTGCACATCTAGTTTGATCCTGAGAGTGCAGTCTTCCTGTTACTCCTCCATTCTGATGGATCTAACAACAGCCTATTCACAAAGTGCTTTTTAAAAGGCTGGGCTTAGACTTTCCTCAGGGTGGTGCACCAGTTAAGGGACAATCTGCTTTCAAGCTGCTTTATGAAAAATCCATGGGAAAAACAACAACAATGAAACCACAATATGTTTTGTTCACAGACTATGAGTACAATTAGTCCACTAGGATATTCTCTTCCTCAGGCCGCAATGAATTTAAAGGGAGCTGTGCTAACAATATCATCCTTAGAGCAGCCAGGTGTCCTCTTTTTTAACTCTTGCCCTCGGAGACGGCCAGGTTCTGCTTCTGTTCAGGAAAACTGGCTAAATTGTCTCTGCAGGCTCAGTTCCTGAGTGGGGAGTCACAGGGCACCCACAGCTGCCTGCAGATCAAAGAGGGGCTGCTAAGCTAACCAGGCTGTTTAGGGTGAATTAAATTTTGAGACTCATAAGAAAGGAGAACAGGTCTTTAAAAAGTTCCTCATCAATAGTGAGCACCTAAATCGCAGACAGAGATGGCACTCTGGCAAGCTGTATTTTTAGTTACATTATAGAAATTATGTATAAATTCTCACCTGTGAATATAAATTAGCATATGCAAATTATGAAAATTTCTGCAACACTTTTTGGTTATCCATAGATAACTACCCTATCATGCCCTTGCATGGCTGTCATTAATTTAAGTAGGGATTGCAGCGAAAAACATCTGAAAGAATTGTCCCCTGCACCATTTACAGCTGTAGTGGAGAGATTATCAAAGGATCAGCATAGGTTGTGTACCTTACTGTGAATCAAAACAGACATAATCAATACATCCAGTAGCTCCAGGCAGAAATGCTTCTGTTTTTTCCCTTTTTCTTACTACTAAGGTTAGGAAACGCATTCCTCAGCGATGAAGTTTTACTTATAACTAAATGAAAACCACCTGATAAAGGAAGCCAGGAATTCTTGTCAACTTCCAGGCCCTACCCATAGCTTGTTTGGGAATATTTGCTGACATTGCTTTCTTAAACCAAATATACATCCTTATTACCAAGCCACATAGCAACATGCAATGTGTTATTGCAGTGAAATGGAAAGTTCTCTTATTCTCCTCCACCCCCGTAAATCATCCAACATCTGCATCCCAGAATCTGATTAACTAGCAATGCAATCCTATGCAGAGTTACTCCAGTCTACCCCATTGACTCAATATGTTTAGACTGGAGTAACTCTGCAAAGGACTGCACCGTAATACCCTTTATCTTAAATCCTCCACTGGAAAAATTAAAGGTCATTTTTAGGAGGTGAGGTGTTTTTTCCATCACATTCTATTTGTGAATTAGTATATTTATGCTGTGCTTCCCGCCCCGCCCCCCCCCCCCCATCTCTAAATGCAGTTACATAAAACTGGCTAAGCTACAAACAAGCTGAGATCTCTGGTTTTGTCAATGACCACTTTTACACTTACTGTAAATGGGGGGAAAGCACCAAAATAGAGGCAGCCGTGCTTTTTCTTCATCCTACTCCAAAAGAGTAGTGATTTTTTAAAAAAAAAGTTAATAAAATTTAATACAAGCTTTTTAAAACAAGTTAGTACAAAAATGATACAGGAAAAAAGATAATTTGCATCTGACCTTGAAAAGTTCATCCAAATAGGATAAAGACAGCGAGCAGATAGTGTAAATTGTAAGGCCTTCTTCTGCTATATTGTTAACTTTGCATCCGGATAGCTGGTGCCAGGTTGGAGGACACGGTAGCACTTTGCACTTTTAGTCTAGCACTTTGTTTTTCCTCTTTTGAAAAGGAGAATTTTATCTCATTGCCTGTTGTAACAGGTGGGCTTGTGGAAATGATAATGATGCCGGTTAATACTCGGGACACAGAAAAACTGCATTTGAAGGATATTGATGAAGAAGCCCGACTTGCTGAGTGGGACAGGTAAGATTCAATAACTTGCAGAAGAGTCTTATATCTTACCCCATTCCTTTCCTTCAATGTCATCTTCCTAAATGGCTTTCAGAACCACCACTGCCCCAGCATTTGAGACCTCTGTAGTGGATTGTATTTATTCAAACAGGGCATACCTATTCCTACCCTACCTCTTACAATGCATATTTTTCATATAAAGAACTAGGACCAGGAGAATTACACCATCCAAGGTTTTCCTACAGCTTCTCACAACACTGTGGTCACAAAGCTAGTACCCAAGCCCAGATCTAGGGAGCTACACATATAGTGTAGAATGCATTTTTATTTTGTTCCACCGTGCAATGTCATTATGCTCTGTGTCTGTGTGGGTGTGCGTGTGCATTGCTGTTTGTAGCCCATCCTTATTCAAAGACTGTATCTATACTTTTCAAATGCCTGAAGACACTGACAGCCCCTGCACCACTACTGGCCCTCTTGCCTACCCTCCTGCTCCTGGCCCACCATGTACAGGAGAGGAAGATAAGCAAGGAAGCTTGCAGGTGAATTATTTTATTGAAGTGTAGATGACTGGGGAAGGCAATGGCAAACCACCTCGTAAAAAGTCTGCCAAGAAAACATTGTGATGCGACATCCCCTCCCCCCATGGGTCAGTAATGACTTGGTGCTTACACAGGGGGACTACCTTTACCTTTATGTATCATTTATAAGATGATTTAAATAGCTCATTTTGAGCATTCAAGGTGCTTCATAATACAATAGTTTATAAGCCACTTCGAATGCAGGATGAGGCATGGTACAAATAAATACATCACATAACAGCTCAAAAAGGTAGTTCAGCATTATTTGCCTCCTCTTGCAGACAGGACCGGATGGGTTAAGAGAATAATGAGTTGCCAAGGCAAGATTTGAACCAGGAACATCCTCAGCTGGTACACTGTACCAACTCTGTTAGAGCACTCTCAGTAAACAATGAGATGGGTCTCTGCCTCAAAGAAGTTACATTTCAATAGTTGGAGAAGTGAGTGAACAAAATTGAGCAAATGTACTTATGTTAGTACTGAGATGAGGAATAGTGTAGGATGTGCACTGGATACCTCCTGCCTTGTTAATTCAGAGCATTAAAAGTGTGCATCTCCTAGTGTGCAATAACAACAGGGGAAACAATCCCAAAGGCAGCAGCATTTGTAGGTAGTGGCAAACAATGAGGTACAACAGCCAATCCCATCTCCCTTGGCAGATGTACCTGTATAATATACAAACAAATTTGTTCCTATTTATGTGGGCACACAATATTTCATCAGTAATATCTTATAACATTGTATAAAGTTTTCTTTAGAAGGAAATGGGGTCTGAGGCCTTTTGCTCATATCTTACAGATAATCCTTGACCCAACTCATTAGGTCACAATAGAGAAACAACTAGATGAAAAAGGGCCGAGACCCTGCAGTCTTTCCATTCCTAAAAGATAATATGACATTTCAACCTAAAGAGCCATTTTAAATAAGGACAAGAGCAAAGATGAATGAATAGCTGTTGAAGAAAGATTGCATTAGATGCTGCACCTACCTTTTGGCTGAGACTGTGGCCAGCAGGCTACTTTATCTATGGAGCATTTAGATTCACTCTGAGCCAGGCATAGCCACAGGGAGTCCAACAAGCAGATCATTTTAGTCTAGAATCCTGTCTTGGAGAGTGGCCAGTGCCAGCTGCCTCAGAGCAAGGTGCAAGGAACTCTGTGGGCAGATGATGGTGGCGCAGTTGGCTCTTCCGAACAACTTTCTTCAGACTGCTTTTTAGGCAGCTCAGCTAATGTGGCTTATGCCATAACAACACTATGAAGGTGATAAATAAATAGATGGACAAATCCTTCAATGAAGCTGTGGATTACCTTACTATTTGCACTTTGCCCATACTGGTTAGCTTTAGTTCAGTTAAGTTCTTTGCCCCCATACTGTCCTGTAGCAGTGAGTTTCACAAGATAGATATGAAATGCCCAAAAAAACTACCCACACAAAAACGGTTTTTAATACTGATGTTATGTTTCTTTAAAAACTCAGTGGTGGTTATAAATTTCAGACTGTAACATAATGTTGTTTTCTACTATAACTGTACACCAGCAATTTCACAGCTAGAACAGATGATTTCATTGAAGCATTCAGTATAAGGTCCTCCTGACTGAGCAGGTACGTTAATGGATTCATACATCTTAATCTTCACTTTCTGAAGTTTCCTAATTTCTGGCATTCTTCCCATGTGCAACTGTCTGCTAGTAGTGAGGAAGCCCAGAGATAAGGGTTAAGAAGTATGAATGTGGGGTAGATGTATACATGCATTAGCAGCCAGTGCAATGCTGAACGCTGTTGGTGTAACCCCTGTGAGCTTAATTGGTTTAGCCCAGTGGGGTGGAGTCAGAAGCTAGAGGCAGGCTGCTGAGGAGGAGGCTGTTTGCTGGGGAGCTTAATAAATTATAAGCTCTTATCGCCTTGAAGAAGGTAATCAAATGTTGTATGTAAAATATGATTTAAAGTGGTGTTTGTGTCTTGTGTTTGGTTGGTGTTACTGGGAGTGTATTGTTTTTTGCAGGGCTATAATTCCCCAACAAGAAGACAGAAGCCTGGGGTACAGTTGCTTCGAATGGATGAGAGAGGACTCATCACTTCTTGGATGTTGAACTGTTTGCCTTTTCAAGGACATTGTTGATTTGGAGGGGGGTTTTTTGTATGGTTGCACTTAAGAGTTATTTTTTTTTAAGTTGTATTTTATTAATTGTTAAAAAGTTTAAAAGAAAAAAAAGTTATTTCTTAAAATTGTGTGAAAGTTGCTTCCTAAGCCCCATAGAACCCATGAAAAGAGAAGTTACATTGGCATCTCTCATCCATGAGACTTATGGGATGAGATCAGTATGTGCTCTGATGCTGTTGAAGCAAAGTCACTGAGTCTACCTGCAGATCAGAAACAATAGCCATTCTCCAATTATGTGTTCACCACGACACCAAAAAGGCCATCAGTTCAGCAGCAAAGATGTTCAGCCACTTGTTAGAGAATGTCCAGTGCTATTTGGAATAAATCCGTCACATAGATATACATTCTTAATTTTACTGTATAGGCTGTTGGCCTTTAATGTGAAACATCAGTTGAGGCATTCTAGCTGGATTTTTCAAATCATCAGTTACACAGAATTCATAATGAAACAGAAGATGCTGATTTGGAACAAGTGAGACTGCACCTTCTAAGTGGTTCCTGAATTGTTCAAGACAAATGAAAGGAAGTATTTTTCACATGCCTAATTGACTTACAGAATTCATTAAGGTCACTAGCATAGATAGCTGTGAAGATGGATTAAGCAAAGTTGGTAGGGGAAAGGCTCAGCAATATTCTTTACTCGTCATGACAGGTAAAAATGGAACCTTAGTGTATAGGAAGAGTATATCTCTCCAGTTACCAGCTGGTACAAAGGACAAACATAAACATCAGAAATCATTCTGTACTTGATCCAGATGTCCAGAGGCATCCATTTGGACACAACAGAATGTTCAATCAGACAGATGATCTGAACATATAGAGCAGTTCTTGTAATCTTAAAGATGTACATCTAATATGGGAATTAATAAAAACTTAATATTTGATGTTTAATTGATTTAATATTATTTAACAATAGTGGGAGTAAAGTGCGCTTTAGAGGACTTCTAGGCTTTTTATATACAGGGTAATTAATTCTAATGATTAATTATGCTTAGTACAGAATGCTATACTGGCATGGCAGCTCATGCAAATATAATCAGTGGAGGGAGGAGGAACCTATAGAAATAGAGTGGAGAGGTGTAATGACTTCATTCATTCATTCTTCTTAGCAGTTTCTAAAAGGACAGGCAGGATCTCTGGGCTATAATCTGGCAACCCATTTCACCCATACATAAGTGTGTGCTTCAGCATTCTGTATGGTGACTTCCCACTGCCAGCGCTGGATCTAGGTGCGCAGGTGCCCGGGGCAAACCTTGCCCAGGTGCTCCGCATGCGTGCACAGCACGCACGCGCTCCCACTGCTGAGTGATGACGTCACTCATCACGCAGGGGCGGGAGGCATGACCACCTGCATGGCAAGCCAGCCGCTCCAGCACCCGGTGAGCCATGGAACTGGCGGCGGTGCGCGCGTGCGCTGGGGCGGCTGGCTGGCTTGCTGCGCATGCAGGACCTCCCAGCCCTGTGCTCAGCCACCCGTGCGGCAAGCCAGCTGCCCCAGCGCACACCCTCGCTACCACCAGTTCCACGGCTCACCAGGTGCTGGGGTGGCCGGCTTGCCATGCGGCTGACTGAGCGCAGGGCTAGGAGGCCCTCCGCGTGTTTTGCGTGCCCCACTGCCCTGTACTGCCCGCGTGGCAAGCTGGCTGCCCCAGTGCCTGGTGAGCTGCGGAGCTGGCGGCAGCAAGGGCGTGTGCTGGGGCAGCTGATTTTCTGCGCTGGTGGCTGAGCGCAGGGCTGGGAGGTCCTGCACACGTGGCAAGCCAGCCGCCCCATCGGTGGGGCTGGCGGGGGTCTCCCAACCCTGTGCTTAGCCTCCCAGGCGGCTGGCAGCTGCGCCCAACACCCCCTCTTGGGCGGTGCCGGGGGCAGGCTACCTCCCCTAACCCCCCCTCGATCCGGCCTTGCCCACTGTTGGGGGCCAGGGGTGGAATCTCGAGAAAAGGTACCCGAAGACCTTTGATGCTCCCAGGCTGCCAGCAACCTGGAAAACAGGTTGCTGTTGTGTGTTAAAAGTTGTATTTAAAGCATGTATACATGTCCAATATATGCTTTGGTATTGCTGTGTGAGATTGCATAAGGATGGGTATACTTAAGTGGGGTACATAGAGAGGTGTGGGGTAAGCATATGGTAATGTTTCCCACACCTGAATGCCAGAAGATTTCTTTCTTTTTTGCTTAAGTCCTCCCTGCTCCTGCCTCACCCCCACATTCCAAAAACATCTGAAGCCAACACATTTGTACCATTTCCAGCACCACCAGTCCAATTAATACAAAATGCCCTCCTACATCATACAAAAAGACACATTGTCAAGTATTGGGCTGTATCTCTTATACCCTATGAGCCAGTGCATAAAGTGTACTTGATGCTTTCAATGGGGCTTCCTTCTTAATGAACATAAGACCTGCTGGGTCAGATCACTGGTCCATCTAGTTCATACATACTCTGCCATACATACAATGCCAGTTACTCCTGAGGGACAACAACAGGGCATAGAGGCCAAGAGCTTCCTCCTGAAGTTGCCTCCTGGCACAGGCATTCAGAGGTGTACTGCCTCAGGAATGTGGGGTTTCCCTTTACCCACCATGGCTAGTAGCCACTGATAGACCTCCATGACTCTGTCTAATCCTCTTTTAAAGCTGTCTAGGCTTGTGGCCATCTCTGCATCCTCTGGCAGTGAACTGTACATTTCAATCACTCACCAAGCTACAAGTGACGACTGACACTTGCCTGGCAAGTGAACAGACTCACGTGTATTCCTCTCTATTCACTTGCCATTCACTTGCTCTCCACTTGATCAAGAAGTATTTCTGACTCTGGGTTAGAATTGGCTTCCTTCTACTACCAGAACAACACAGAAGACCCTTACGGTGAATGAGCCTCCCACCCAGTTTCAACAAGTCCTGCAGACACATAACATTCAAATCTCCCCTGAGACTATGTATCATCCTGAAATCTCAGGCACAGAGGATGGTCTTCTTGTGGGAGAAGCAACAGCCAGTCCTGTTTAATTCTTTTCTGGTGTGCATGCTTAATTTAGATCTATGTTTTATAAATAAAAATCAGATTAAATAACCTGGTACACACAGCACATGCCATGAAATAGATGAAATCGTTCTGATACCCAGACATTCAGTGCATATTAATCAACCATGGATTAACTGGGTCAGTCTGTAATTTAATAATGAGAGATGAAATGAAAGATAAAAGACAGAATGTATACATATACAAAGTTAAAAATCCAACAGCTATTAGATCCTGCTACATGGAATTAAATGTGCTTTCACAATGACATGTCTAAAAAACAAAATACAACTCAATTTCACTGCAAATATTTTAGTGGTTTATCAGTGATATTACATTAATACACAGGTAAGAGGGTGGTACAGGTAAGAGGGTGGAAATGATTCAGAAAGATGCTTTGGTAAAGAGATAGGCACTGTAGACAATACTACAGTGTACTTTCTGCTGTTGCTATGTAACTTTTGCATTGTTTGATGTATCATGTTTAAATATGCTTATGTTTGTTTTTAGCTATGCTTTCAGATTTCTGAGATCCAAACCCTATTGCATTGTTCATTGGATATCCCAACCACTGATCATATTTTTCCTGTACTATGTAATTTCAGTGAGAAAGGCAGACTATAAATAACATTATGATGATGATGATGATGATGATGCATTGCTCCAGAGGTACAGCAGTATTGCTATGCCATCCTTTGCAGACTTCTTCCAGTTTTACTCCAGTCAGACTTCACATTGGTTTCAAAGAGCTTTTTTCTGGCTCTGCATAGGATTGCACTGTCAGTCTGTCATAGCAAAAATACACAATAATCTCCCTTCTGCTATCAACACAGGACAAGAAGATCGGTTTCTACATGAAAGAAAAAAACAGACACAGAACTGATATTACAGGTCGCAACATTCAGAAACTACTGGGAGAAACTTTCAATCTATTGGTATATTCTCTTGCTATCATTCCTCAACAAAGGCACTTCAAAAGGAGACTAGAATGTGCAATTAGAAATTATCAGTAAATTTAACTGTATAATCAGGAATTATACAGAGACAAACCGTTTCACTCCATCAACAGGTGTTGCACTTGTAATTTTGTTAATTAGCTTAACAAAAGTAACGAGTGTGTTCTGTTGTGAATGGTCACTGTGTTTATCTTGCAAATAACTGAGCCCAGCCCTGAAATGTCATGGATTATACCACTTGGGCTTCAGGACCGCTTAGCCCTCCTCATGTTCACATTGTTTGCCTTGATCCCCTGATCCATGTGTGTGTGTGCGTGCGTGTGTTATATCTATCTGTTGACCAGGGATATGTCCATGAACTCTTATGCTCCAGTATATCTGTTAATCTTTAAAGTGCCACAAGACTTTTTTATTAAGCAGAACTGTAAGCAAGCTGTTTTATACTAGGTTCTTTGATATCATTGGGGATCATCTGTGACGATCTAGGTTATTCCTCTGTCGGGATATCCAGTCTTCTTGTCTACACCAATGGTGAGAGGAGTAGCACATTTGGGCTGCAGAGACAGCAGCTTGCCCTGCAGTGTCAAAGTAGGCTAAGGCCAAGGCCCCTGTAGAGACACGTGGATTGAGCCTTTCCTCCTTCCTCCAGTTCAGACACAGGCAGTGAGTTTGGTTGAGGTCACAATGAGGGCCTGGCTATCCCCAGTCTGACAATGTAGGCTGATAGACCAGGCTGAACCCATCAGAAATCCAGTAAGCCCTGCATAAATTCTGCCTTCAAATCCATAAGGACATGACCGCAAACCTGCTGCCAGGTTCCTTTCATCTACTGAATTGGATCAATATTGCTACTCTTTGTCCGTGCTGGCACTTGCACTTGTTTTAGAAGCATTGTAGTAAAGTAATGACTGCCTGAAATAAATGTTTGTAATCAGAAAACTTTCCAAGTGAAGAGAGCCACCTCGTGGCACCTGAAAAAACTGTAGCATTTATAAGACAATGGTACAGCATGTAATGGTTGTTTTTTAAAAACAAAACCACCACCCAGTTATCGGATTCTTTTGGAGTAAATCTGCTTTGGGTGAGAAAAATTAATTTCAATTGAAAGAGATCTTGGGGTTGTTGTGAACAGCCCAATGAAAATGTTGACCCAATGTGTGGCAGGGACGATAAAGGCAAGTTCTGTGCTGGGGAAGGAAATTATAAGGAAAGTTACTGAAAATAAATAGCCAATATTGCAATGTCCTTATATAACACTAGGGTGCAGCAGCCTCATTTGGAAAACTATGTGTAGTTCTGATTGCCATATCTCAAAAAGGACATTTCAGAACTGGAAAAAGTACAAAAGTGGGCAACCAAGATGAGGATGGGGTTGGAGCAACTTTCCTATGAGGACAGGCCAGAGAGTCCAGGACTTTTCCTTCTAGGAAAAAAGACGACTAAGGAGAGGCATGATAGAGGTTTATAAAATTATGCATAGATTGGAGAAAGTAGGTAGAATGAGCTTTTTCTCCCTCTCCCATTACACTAGAACTCCAGTTGTTAGGAAATAGGCTTGTAACAGACAAAAGGAAATACTTCATTACTCAAAAAGTAATTGATCTGTGGAATTCACTGCCAGGGTAGGTAATGATGGCCACGAGCACAGATGGCTTTAAAATAGGGTTAGACAGATTAATGGAGGAAGGGTTCACCAATGGTTACTAGTCATGGTAGACTGAAGGGACCATCCATATCCAGAGGCAGCAAACCTCTAAATACCAGTGCTGGGAAGAAGCAGGTCTCTATGCCCTGCTTGCTGTCCAGCCACAACTGGTTGCCCACTATGTGGACATGATAATGGACTAGATAGACCACTGACAGGGTTGCCAGGCAGTGCTAAGCTGTGCCTGGCAACCAGTGGGAGGTTTGGGGCACTGAGCCTTCCCACAGCCACATGGTGGGGAGGCAAACCATTTTGCCTCCACTCACTTCTTATCTCCACATTCTGCATGTGCGCAGGGATAAGAAATGAGTTGTCAGCAATACAGTTTGCCTTTTATATCTTAGGATACTTCTGCACTGAATTACTGCTTAATATACATCACGATCTATTTTCTAAAGAACCATACCCTGCAAATTTGGATATATTTGTAGAGCCCTTACATGTAGTTCAATAACATTTCAGAATGCAAGACATAACTTCTGGCTGTTCCAGATATGTTGATGACATACAGTAATTATTCAGTATTTATTTACAGCATTGTACTCTGTCTTCCCATGTACAGGCCTCTTAAGACAGTTCAAAACATGTTCAAAACCTTGTAAGGCAGCAAACAAACATAGAATTCATAAAACAGTAAAAGTGAAAAGCAGAAGCAGAGTGAAACTCTGCTTCTGGGATCCCTATAAACAACAGTACAGGGGTGCTGAAAACCTTCATGAACGTGTGCTCAGAAAAGATTATACCTAGCAACTTGCTAGACCAGGTGCATAGTTACATGCTGCTTCTATAACTGTGTAGGGAGGCAGTAGTCTGTAACTTCCAATTGTATGCTAAGTCCAGTCTTTCTGCATCAGAAAGCTTTCCCAACATCTTCCCATGCAGTTACCAGAAGCCTTAGACAGCTACGGTGTCCCTTCTAGTCATCCAAATCCCCCCTTTTAAAAAAAACACATCAGGTATCACTGAATGTTTTGCCATGAGGCCACATTTTGAGGAAGGCAGAAAGGGGAAGGAAGAATGGGAAAACAGAAGGTACCATCATTATTAGCAATTCATTTCCCTTGGAATATTTAAGGTCTGAGCTAAGTCTGCTGATACCAATGAGAGTTCTTTGGGTGAGCACTCTTAACAGAAGAGAATAGTCCTGAAGAGCATAAGAGTAACCACACAGTAAAGTAGCTGATTAATGTTAATGTATCCTTAGTGTACTTCTAAGGTAGCACACTCTGGGCTTTTGTTATTTTCTGTTCTATGAAACTCGATAGTCTAATTACTGTTCTAATTGCTGCGCCACTCAGCATCAGGTTGGTCCAACCAAGATGTTTTTGTTTCCTTTTCAGATTTGCTGATCTTGGCCTTTTGCATATTTCTTGTTTTGAGATTCTTCTATTCCACTCTCCCATTGCAACTTACAACAACCAGTAAAAATAAACTAAAACAATTTTTTAAAAACTGCAGCATAAAAATACACAGAAGCAGCAATAAAAATAGCAAAAAAGGAAAAAAACAAAAAGCGGAAACATAACAACAACAACAGATTTATATACTGCCCTTCAGGATGACTTAACACCCACTCAGAGCAGTTTACAAAGTATGTTATTATTATCCCCACAACAAATACCGTGTGAGGTGGGTGGGGTCGAGAATGCTCCTAGAAGCTGTGTGACTGACCCAAGCTCACCAACTGGCTTCAAGAGGAGGAGTAGGGATCAAACCCAGTTCTCCAGATTAAAGTCCCGCACTCTTAATCACTACACCAACTGGGTCTCCACCAAACTGTTTAAAACACTTAGCATATTCCACAGTCCTTCTATAGGCCACACAAAGCCTATGTGGAGTCTCAGAAAAGGTTTTTTTTAATTAAGATGCAAGAATTGAATAGCAGCATTTTTTTAAAAAATCATTGATTTAGAACATTATTGCCACTAATACAGAAGTGTGGTGTTGGAAGAGAGTTTTACAGACACCATGGACTACTGAAAAGACAAATAAGTGGGTTCTAGATCAAATAAAGCCTGGATTCTCCCTAGAAGCTAAATTGACTAAACTGAGGCTATCTAAATTTGGTCACATCATGAGAAGACAAGACTCTCTGGAAAAGATGATAATGCTCAAAAACCTTGAAGGCAGTAGGAAAAGAAGACCCAAAATGAGATGGCTCGACTCAATAAAGGAAGCCATGGCCTTCAGATTGCAAGACCTGAGCAAGGATGTTAATGATAGGGCGTTTTGGAGGTCATTAATTCATAGAAGTAACTTGATGAAACATTACAGATACCCAATACATAAGCGGGGGAGGGGGATTCAAATATAAAAAAATCAATGTGTTGATGAACTTTAATTTTAAAAAATATTTAATTTTTAAAAATCTATATATCTATTTAAATTGCTTTTAGTGTTTGAAATGTTTTAATATTTGACATATTTTAAGGTTTACTGCCATGGGGATCCTGAACTGAGTAGAAATAGAAATGTTTTAAATAAATAAAACAGTTGTGATGAGGAATTCTCAATTCCTAGAAAGCTTTTGAGTGACTCCTGGGAAGGCTAGTCACTCACAATTGACAAATTTCCCTATAAAACTGCCCACCATTACTGGTATACCCTGGCAGTGTGCAGCCATTGGAGCATGCACCCACCCTCAGGTCACAAAGAGCAATGATTAGGCCTGAGAATGTACTCCACAATCCTCTTTTGTAACCAGAAACATCCCCACCTGGAGGATGGCAATCCTACATGGAAGTCCCAGAGAAGATGCTCAGGTGTTGCTCAGAAATGCTCAGAAAGCATTCCCTTAAGGGAAGACATTTGAAAGACATTTGAAAACCAGTGCAATAGAGAACAGAGCTTCTGTATCTTTAATAGCTGTGATGGGGTTTTAGACATGCAACTAAGGGTCGAGCTACAAGTGACGAATGACACTTGCCTGGCAAGTGAACAGACTCACGTGTATTCCTCCCTGTTCACTTGCCCTTCACTTGTGCTCCAATTGATCACGTAGTGTCATTCGTCACTTGTAGCTCGACCCTAATATTTCAGTCCTATGACACTACCTCATGGACACCAAGAGATGGTATTGCATAATGGCTACAAGAATTATTTGTGAACTGTCATGTCACTGGTTCATCTTTGCCAAAAACCAACTAGTGGCCTTAGATGAGCCTCACTATTTGTATCTGCCACAGGAGGATAATAATAGTGACCAGCATTACAGTCTGCTATGCCTGTGATAATGTATATGAAGTTCCTTGAACACTGAAAGTGCTACGTAAATGCTAAGTATTCTTAATGCATCTGTTGAAATTACCTGTTCTATACAAGTTAGTACTTGGGGTCCTGCCCTCCTGTTTCTGGCCACTTCACATGGAAGTGCAATAGACTACATTTTACTCTCCCAGAAGGCAGGGACAAAATTCAGTACATTGTTGTTGCACAATTATGTCAGTGATCTTTAAAATCTCATGTAGTTTAATTTCATTCAATAACTTTAGTATCTTCCATTGTCTATGACAGAATGGCTGACTTAGGGCCAGATTTGGCCCCCACTATGCACTCATAAGGAAAGCATCCTGCCCCCTCGACCCCTTGGGTGAGAGACCATTGTCTTGTAGGTCAAGAGTCAGTCATGCCTTTAGAGTTTGGGGGAAAGAAGAGGTGATTTTTCTTTTAGAAGTGTGAAAGGGTCTGGAATCATATGCAGAAATGCACTTCTAGCTCCCAGACAATTCTCTGAATAATAGAATAACCCCAGAAACTACCAAGTCAGTGATCTCTGGTAAAAGAACACATTATGATACAAGAATTAGTCTGCAGAATACTGAAATCTTTCCTCCAAGGCCACTTTGGCCACAAGATAACGAAGGAAAATTATTCAAAGTTTTGCAAAGCAATCAACAAAACAGTATAAAATGAAAAATGAAAACAAAAGCTATTTTACTATGATGCACAAATGAATGAACTGCGAGATATCAAAACCAGAAAAACTGAACTTAAGCAGCAGATCAAAAGGCACTCTCATTTTCCTTCTCATTAAAAATAATTAAGTTATATTGAACTGCATAAACAATATTTTATTGCATCATGACCAAAAAATGAGCTTTTAAACATTAATCAAACCTAATTTGAATATTCAGCAACTCACCTCAAATACAATTCAGCTGGTCTAAGATGAAGGGTAGTAAAATGTCATAGAAAAGGCAGAGATCTCCAACTGTCCCAGATGTTACTGGTGTCTGCTTCTTACTAACACAAAGGTAAGCATTAGAAAGACTTTGCCTTGGCTAAGACTCAGATTCAGAAATCCTATACACTGGTGGAACCTTATCCCCTTGTTGTGATAGGCTTTAAAAGGAATTATTTTCAAAATGTAGCAGCCTTAAACAGTGCCCAGGTGTTCTTGAGTGCTTAATTGACAAGCAAAGTGATCCACAAGTTATTAAACCAGTATAATTCTCAAAAGCTATATTAATACTAGAGGTGTGCATTTTGAAAAAAAATTGTGATATTTTCAAATGTTGAATGAAATGTTTATTGTGATTGGGTAGTTTTTTGCTGGGGCATTGCTAAGTTGTACTCAAAATTCATTAGTTTTCTTTTGTTCTCAAGATATTCATGGCTGTTCTTTTCAATGGGGAAGAGAATGGCATTCACCAGCAATAAAGGCAATATATAAAAACCAATCTGCAAATATAGTTGTCAACTCAGATGTGACGAAAAAGTTGGAAATAAGGAAAGGAACAAGACAAGGGTGTCCGCTTTCCCCACTTCTGTTTGTAATGGTATTGGAGATCTTACTTAGGCAAATAAGAGAAGATAATTAAATAAGAGGACTGAGGACAAAAGGATTTGAATATAAAGTGAGAGCTTTTGCTGATGATATAATGGTGATAGTGGAGGATCCAATAGAGTGCATGCCAAAATTGATGAAGAAAATGAAAGACTTTGGAGATTTAGCGGGATTTGTAATAAATAAAGTGAAGTCCAAAATACTGTGTAAAAATATGACTAAACAACAACAAAAGGAGTTGATGGATAAGGTGGAATGTGAAGTAGTGAACAAAGTCAAGTACTTGGGAGTGGAAGTTACTGCAAAAAATATTGATTTATATAAGAATAATTATGACAAGTTATGGCAACAAATAGATAAAGATATGATCAGATGGAACAAAATGAACTTGTCATGGTTAGGTCGCATTGCAGTAATTAAGATGAATGTTCTTCCACGAATGATGTTTTTATTACAGACAATACCTGTTGTTAAGGATAGTAAACAATTTGAAAAGTGGCAGAGAGTGATTTTAAATTTTGTTTGAGCTGGAAAAAAAACCAGCGTTAAAATGAAAGTACTTTATGATGCAAAAGAAAGAGGAGGTCTACAATTACCAAATTTTAAATTATATCATGATGCGGTATGTTTGGACTGGTTAAGGGAATGGTTGTCATTGAAGCATTTGAAGTTATTAGCACTGGAAGGATACAATAAACTATTCGGATGGCATGCATATCTATGAAAGCAGACTCTATATTTTTACATCATTACGTAAGAAGAAGTTTGTTTGCTGTATGGAACAAATGTAAGAAATATATGGAAGAGTCTATACCAATGTGGATTATCCCTGCGGAAGTAGTAAATCCAAGAACAGAATATGCAGGGGAAGACTGGTTGACATATAAAGAGATTCTTGAGATAAAGCAGAACAATTATTTGCTTAAAGGCAATGATGAATTGCCATTCCAATATGAATGGTTTCAATATATGCAGATAAAAGACTTATATGAGAAAGACAAAAGGAAAAATGGTTTTAGATTACAAAATTCTGAGATTTAGAACTGTTTGCTTCAGGGGGGGAAGAAAATAATTTCTAAAATATATAAGATATTACTGAAATGGTTTACGGAGGAGGAGGTTGTTAAAGTTCAGATGGTCAAATGGGCAATAAATTGTAATAGGGAAATTTCAATGGAAGCTTGGGAAACGGTGTGGAAAAATGTAGTTAAAATTTCAGCATGTACCACTGTGCGTGAAAATGTATATAAAATGTTGTATAGATGGTATTTAACACCGAAGAAGTTGGCCAATGGTAATAGCCAGATGTCTGATAAATGTTGGAAATGTAAGCAGCATGAAGGTTCATTCTATCATATGTGGTGGACTTGTGATAAGGCTAAGCAGTTCTGGGGGGATATAGTAAAAGTTATGTCAGATATTTTACAAAGGAATATAAATAAAACCCCGCAATTGCTGTTATTATGTATGAACCTAGAAGATTTTGATAAAATGGACAGAGTTATGGTGTTTTATATGATCACGGCGGCCAGAATGTGTTATGCACAGTTGTGGAAGACTCAGGAGATACCATTTATGGAAGACTGGATTTTGAAAGTTTTGAATATGGCAGAAATGGACAAATTAACAAGGAAATTGAAAGAACAAGAAGAATTGGATTATACGTTAAGCTGGGAAAAAATCAAGAAATATGTGGAGAAAAAGTGGGACATGAAGGGGAAACTGTGGTCTTCGGAGAATTAAAGGGGAGATAGAAACTTACTTAAGGTCAAAAAGGGGTATATTTTATGGTATTTTATTGGATTAGTATGGAGTTATAGTGTTATAGTAATAGGTATTTAAGGAATAGTATGTTACACATATATATGTATCTTTTTTTAGTTAGTATATTTAGTAGTACTTATTATATACTTATATAATTTTTATATTTTTAATTAAGATAAGTAATATAGTAAGTGTAGATAGTTAAGATGAGTAAAGAGATTTGATTAGTGTGCATAATATAGATATACAGTATAGACTTTAAGAATCTATATGATATACTTTTTAGATTAAGTTGGGTATGGAAAACTGCTGGGAGTCACTAGAAAAGGGGGGGAAAGGATGGGGAAATTGTTATGGGGTAGATAATGTTAATGATTTCTGTGTATGTTTGTGAACCCATCCAATAAAAAATTTTCCTTGGTTGTTTGATTCCACTCAGCCCAGTTATAGCAAACTTCTACATGGAACATTTTGAAAAAACAGCTCTAGAATCAGCACCCCACAAGCCTAGTGTATGGTTCCGGTTTGTGGATGATACATTTATCATTTGGAGCCATGGGGAGGAAGAATTGATGGGGTTTTTGAATCATCTCAACAACATCCACCTGAACATACAATTCACAATGGAGAAAGAAATCGAGGGAAAACTCCCATTCTTGGATACCTTGGTCATCCGCAAAGCAAACTTTCAGTTAGGTCACAAGGTCTACAGGAAACCAACTCACACTGATCGGTACTTACACAAAAACTCCAATCACCACCCCCGACAGAAAAGAGGCATAATGAAAACATTAGTGGATCGTGCAAGACGGATATGTGAGCCGCACTTTCTCAATGAGGAAATTAATCATCTAAACCACGCACTTCAGGCAAATGGCTACTCCAGAAATGAAATCCGAAGAGCAATCAAACCCAGGATGAATCAAACAACCAAGGAAAAACAGTCTCCTACAGGAAAAGTGTTTTTGCCATATATCAAAGGAATTACTGATCAGATGGGAAAGCTTGTGAAAAAGCATAACCTTCAAGCAGTATTCAGACCCACCCGAAAAATACAACAGATGCTACGATCAGCAAAAGACAGTAGAGACCCCCTCACCTCTGCAGGAGTATACCGTATACCCTGCAGCTGTGGACAAGTTTACATCGGGACCACAAAGCGTAGCATCCAGACAAGAATAAAAGAACATGAAAGACACTGCAGACTTGGACAACCTGAAAAATCAGCAGTGGCTGAACATAGCCTAACGCAAACAGGGCACAGTATCTTATTCCAGGACACCAAAATACTGGACAACACTTCCAACTACTTTGTCAGACTGCACAGGGAAGCCATTGAAATTCACAAGCATAAGCAAAACTTCTACAGGAAAGAAGAAACCTTAAGAATGAACAGAGCATGGTTTCCAGTTCTGAAAAACACCAGGCTAACAAAACATTCTATCCCCAACAATAGCCCTGCAGAGAAGATTAGCACATCAAGTACCAATCCATATGCAAAAGAACCTCCTCAGGATACAGTGAAGCCTCCCGCCATTAGCATTCCACACCCTGGGAAACTCTTACAGGATGACTCAGCTCAACCCCACCCCTCCTGAGTAGATACAAATGACCTACATCTTTTCCACACTGTGACACTGAGAGATCTCTGTCTTTTGGTGCTACACCTCTGAAGATGCCAGCCACAGCTGCTGGCAAAACGTCAGGAACTACAATGCCAAGACCACGGCAATACAGCCCGGAAAACCCACAACAACCAAAGAAATGGTTGTTGTGGATTTTCCGGGCTGTATAACTGTGGTCTTGGCATTGTAGTTCCTGATGTTTCTCCAGCAGCTGTGGCTGGCATCTTCAGAGGTGTAGCACCAAAAGACAGAGATCTCTCAGTGACACAGACAGAGAAATGTTTGTGCGAGAGTCTGAGATAGCCTTGCAGGAGGGTGATAGATTGTTCTCCACCTTTTTTTCTATTCTTGACCAATAACGTTGAGAGGCTGGCAGGCCTGTTGTCTCTTTCAGATTTTAAAAAAAAAGTTAACAAAAAGTTGAAAGAAAGAGAGGAGGAGTCGAACTACATTTGGAGACAGTCTCAGTGCTCATTCACTACAACCAGATCGGTCATCCACATGGAAAACTGATCTGGGAAGTCAGCTATCTAAGCAGCATTCTCCAGCATTCAACTCAGGGTTAACATTGTCAATCAGAAACAGCCCAAAATGATCACAGTCTTTTGGGCAGATATACAGCACCTCTCGATGCTCCTCCACTTTACTTTTGCAGGACTTCTACAGTCAGCAACTGGAAAAATCCCAAGCAAGCACACTAGCAGAAGGCTACTTGGTCCAATGTTTCAGCTATCACTGTGGTTATCACTGTGACTTAAGGCTGCCATCCTCCAGGTAGAGCATAGAGATCTCTCAGAATTACAACTCATCCCCATATGATAGAGATCAGTTCCCCTGGGAAAAATGGCTGCTGTAGAGGGTGGACTGTACTGTATTATACTTGCTGAGGTTTCTCCCCTCCCCAAATGTTCCCTCCCCAGTTCCGTCTCTCAAATATCCAACATGGAGTTGGAAACCCTAAGTGAGAGTACATGACTGGTCCAAGGTAACCCCAAAAGCTTCACACCATGACATACTAACCATTATACCACATAATATATCATATGCACTGAGGAGCTCAAGTACAGGAATACCCATAACTCACTCACAGTCCTAGCCCTGAATGTGTTTCTTTTGTTTTTAAGTAGAAATTTTTATTTTATTAATAAAGTTAAAAGCCCAAATGTGTTTCTTAACAGGTCATCAAGTAGTAGATGGCCACCCCCAAATATCACGTAATTACCTTGCATCAGAAAGGGAGGGGGGACCTGAAAAGCCAGGAATCTGAAAGCAGAACCTTTGAGAGGAAACAAAAGGTCCCTAGAATAAATTCTTCCTATTTACCGGCTGCAACCTTTTCCTGCCTGCCATCTGGTAAAGAAAGCAGCTTGTAGATGCTGGTTGGATGTAGCTGCCAGTCGCCTGGCATTGTGCTTCTAAGCCATGGAGGCAGCTGACCTCAGAGGTTAAGTGAGGCAGTTCTCTAGTAGGTGTCAATTGCTTGCTGCATTGTTGGGTCAGGGATAGAGGAAGATAGCATTGCCACCTGCTTTTCTGGCCCCGATCCTGCACATTCTGGAGGAGCCTAATGCAAAGACGTGAAACATACCCCAACATATTATCAAGAAGCGAAGAAAAAAAGCCACCTGTTTTTCTGCATGCCAGGGTGCCTCGTAAAGAACAGGAGCGAGGCCGGAAAGGGTGTCCAGCAGTAACTTGCAGTGGGATCTGCTTGATCTTCTCTGTGCCAGAGCTAATTAGGATTGCCACAGTATCGTACCAAATCTGGGTCCCATACACATCTTGCCATGTTGGGTAATGTGTAAGCTCTTTCAAATGTTGCATTTTAGATGACTGTTCTGGTTAAAAAGGCAATCTAAAGTAACTATTAAAGCATTTGTCAATATGTTCTTCTCTAGCCCAAATCAGATTAAAAATAACCATATAAGGGTGAGTGTGCATTAGGAGCTTACTCACTATCCTTATCATATTCATATGATGCTCAGCTCAGAGCCTACTTGCATACTACTTGCATACTACTTAAGGTTGATAATCACACAGAAAGAGCCTTCATAGGTACAATTTGTATACATATAGGCTCTGGACAGAAAATCAGCTGAACATGTCGATTCTCTCTCTGTGTTCCTTTCACTCTTTTGAGGGTTGCCACTTTGGTCTGGCCCTGTTCCTTTGCCTTTTTGCCTGTGCCTAAGAGCCAAGCTAGAGGACCTATAAGAGATCCATCTCTCAGGTCTTTGCATTTCTGTTAACAGCAGCTACAGAAGGCCAAATTTGATGGACTGAAGCATGTGGGGGCGTTTAACCCTATGCCATTTTTCTGTGTAAATTTCCTCTGGGAGCTACTACTGAAGCAATGGTGAGGGCGGGGGAAAGGGTTACCACCACCCAACTCCCCATGCCAAGAACATGATACAGATCAAATTCTGGACTAATGGCTGCTATTAATTGAAATGCAAAGAGATGTGCAACAATGGATCTCCAAGTATCATCTAGTTTCACCCTAACACAAATAAACTAGGCTAGTTAATAGGGTTGTTGGCCTCCGGGTGGTGGCTGGAGATCTCCTGCAATTACAACTGATCTCCATACAACAGAGATCAGTTCCTCTGGAGAAAATGGCAGCTATGGCATTATACCCTGCTGATGTTGTTGGAAAAATATTTCCTTTATACTGTGGGTACCCTCCCCACTTAAGGGACACATGTCTTCTGTAGGTCAAGAGGGCAAAGTTTATTGCAACAAATGGAGTTCCAGTCCAATCACTCAGTTCCTGGAACTCAAGGAATCAATAGCACAGTCACCAGTATTTATTATTGGACATGAATATTGAATCAGAGGTGTCTCTTTCCCATTGGTTGATTCCCTATTGGTTGTCCTTTCCTTATTGGTCGATTTCTTCTTGCGTTACACTATCCTACACATTTATGTTAATATATCAGTTATACATAAACCACAAACCCTTATGTCATCTTATGTTAATATACCAACTCCTACCTGTACCTGATCACTGTGCTTTTGAACTTCAAAGTCCTCTTATGATCTTTATTTAGCTAATATATTCAAACTGGCCTATTTTCTCCTTATGACTTCATTAACCTTTCCCTTATCTGATTATCCTGGTACAATCACCAAGGCAATCGTAACTGACCGCCTACAGGCAGGTACATTCCCCTGGTCACTCACCCTAAACGTAGCAGATGGTTTGAAATCTCTAACAAATATATTTTCTTTCTACTTCCTTCTAACTTTATTTTATTCTAACTCCATAACTTTTATTTTTATATACCTTTTAATTATATAAGATGTTTATAGTATATATAATTCTATTCCCACAATGTCCCCCCACAACTCCTCTCTCCAGGCATTTCCCAAGCTGGAGCTGGCAACCCTGCAAGTGGTTAAGCTTTTCCCCAACACTTTCTTTCCATGCCAAGAAACATGTTCCTTACTTAATTTCTGAATAATAAGTTGCTGCGAAAAGTAAACACCCAATTTTCATTCATTTGCAATCTCTATGAATATTGCTATTGAATTTGAATGAACTGGCAAACAGGCATTTCCCTATTCCAGTTGTTGCTCTACAGCAACAGTGTGAATCTGAGTGCTCCTCCTGGAAATATGATTGGGTGGTATGAAAACATGAATTCTTGAAAAAGCACAATGCATGTTAGTGTGATAGGGTTGCCAGCACCAGGAGAGCTGGAGAGCTCCCGGAATTACAACTGATCTCCAGGTCACAAAGATCAGTTCCCCTGGAGAAAATGGCTGCTTTGGAGGGAGGACTCTATGGCATATACCCCATTGAGGCCCCTCCCCTTCCCAAATTCCACTCTTTCCAGGCTCCACCCCCAAAACCTCCAGGAATTTCCCAACCTGGATCTGGCAACCCTATGAAGTGTGATGTCATCCCATAGACAAGAGAAATAAGCTTTTCAAGCACTGCTCAAGGCCAGTCTCCCTCCCTCCTTTTATTCAGCCCTACCTGGGATGTTCCTTAACACACACAGAGCTTGCTTATATACTCCCAAGCCTGCTTATCTTCTTTAGGCTCCACCCTATTGCTGCAGAGTGCTGGATCTTAAAGGGATGGACCACTGGCTTGCTGCCTATACCTCTTCAAGTTCTTGCAAGAATTGTTGTCTCTGCTGGGGAACCAGAGCCTGGGACCAGGAGACCCAGATTAGTGTAGAGATGCCCTTAAACAAATCCGATTCACATGATATCACTTCCTGGGGTCCAGGTTTGGTGGTCTCTAGCTCAGGTGTCATCTCTCTATGTTGAAAGGAGTTGGGTTCAATATGAATGAAGCTCAGCCCTAGGACTACAACAGAGATTAGTGTTACCTGGAAAAAGCAGGAGGAAATGGGTCAACAACTTAGTATGTTAGTGTTAATATTGTTTTCTTTGTCTTTATCATTTTCTTTTTGTCATTTTAGTATTATGTAATTGTTTTCCTTTCTACTTTATAAGCTATCTTGATGACTTCTTTAAGTAGAAGGGGTGGGTATAGATCTTGTAAATAAATACTGAGTAGTGGTAGCACTTTATCTACTAGTTTTGCTGCATTGGGAGGTGCTGAATTTCTCTTGCATCTTCTCATTATGTAAAAAGTCCTGTGGTGTCTGGCACCTCCCCTGCCCCTATATGTCAACTAGGTACCAGCTGAAGTGGGGGTGGGAGGGATTCCAGAATGCAGGTGCTCTCGCAAAGAAGGTCCTTTCTCCAATAGCCACCCACCTTACCTTGGAAAATATGGGAACAAATGAAAGAGCCTTTCTTGAGGAGCTTAAGAGGCAGATGTAGATAGCAGCAAGTAGCCCTCTTGAAATATTCTGGTCCCTGATTGTTTAGGTTTGTAAAGGTAACCAGTATTTTGGACTGAGTTTGGAAGCAAACCACCAGCCAGTGGAGCTCTCTTAAGACTTCTTAGTTCCTTTTAAATAGGTGCATTGCTATTGTATAAAAATGGGAAACATCAGGATTTCACTTCCAGGTTGCTCTGGAATTGGTGATAACTTTGCCTAGACATCTGACAGCCTGGCACGCAGTGGCTGTCAAGGACCAGGCCTGCATCAACAACAAAGTGAAGTCCATCTTACAGCCCTTCTCTCTCACCTTTCTTTTATTATGTTTGCAAGTGTCATGCTATCTGTGCAAGAAACCAAAATCTGTTACTTGACCACAGATTGGGGGCAGAAATGCAAACTGATCATGGAACAAGAATGGTCAGCAGAGGTTAGCCCCATGCGCTGATGGGGATTGATTTTCAAAGTTCACTTAGCTAATTGTTTCATCTTTCCTGGAACAGTTGCCAAGGTTAAATTTGAGCTGAAGCTTAGCCCCGGAACCAATTTTTTATGCCAGAGCTCAGTCCCCCAGTGAGAGAAGTGTTTCCCTTATTTCTGAGAGTAATCATAATCATTAACTTTACATTTTGTGGTAGTCCCCATAAATATTATTTTGCTCTTGCCCACAATGGTTAAAGTAAAATGGTATGGACTGGTATAAAGTATCAGGAAGAAAATGGCTGCTATGAGTCTTAGAGAGACAGTGCCAGTAAGTTACTGTCCCCCCACTTGCCAATATTTCTTTTAAACCTCTTTTGCAAGAGAAATGCAGAGGGACCCAGTGAACAGTCTTCACTCACTATTCTGTTGAGGGGTTCCTTTGAGGCACTCATCTATGTTCCATTAAATCAGTGCAAACTTAGAGACAGCTTTTAATGGGATCAAGCCACAACCCCACGAAAGGTGCTTTATATTACTCTGTAGTATTTTTTCCAATTTTTTTCCAATACCAAATACCAATTTTTTTCCAATACCAAATAATATTGGGGAAAAATTGTTTATTTAGGGGGAGAGAAACAAGACTTCCTATTGTACAACTGGCATGGATGGAAAAGTTGGAGCAATTTAAAATGCTAAAGACACTAGTACTGCATGGGCAAGGTAATATAGGAAATATTCCAGAGAAAGGAAAGTATTCTTAAGTGCTATCAAAATAAAGAGGACCAATCAGATGCATGTTCATTCAAAAGAAAATCCCACTGGATTAAGTAGAGCTTTCTTTTAAGGTAGAAAGACATCCTTAAATAGATACTTGGGTTCATATCTCCCATTGATTTCTCTAAGACATAAGAATACTCAAATCTCTCTGATCTATGATGTTGGAGCCCCCTAGCCAGGAGGAGAATGCACTAAAGCAAAATGGTGAAATTCAGTTAGGCACTCAAATATGTTATTTTGCCCAGTGGTGGGTGCCATTGCCAAGGTCCCCAGGAACACAAATGCTGTAAACACCACCCACATGCCCTTCTCCAGCATATGCAGCTGGAAGCAGAGGTGACAAAGCACTCACAAGCAGGCAGTAGAGGGATGTGAGTGCAGACATGAGAGCGGATGCATGAGGAGGGAGACAGCAGCAGTGGGCTCCACCAGAAGCCATGAGCCCCGGTAGCTGCCACACCTCGTTGTGTGCTGATGCTGGCCCTGACTCCAGACCCCACCTTGAGGTTGGTAACCCTAGTGGTAAAGCTCACATTGATTAATGCCTATGGAATGCACCCAATAACTAATATAGCCCTGTTCTCTTCTTTAAAAAGTTATTGCCCTGTTATACAGGGAAGTGAATTAGTCCGTTGATACAATCAGAATCAGGACCTATATTTCTTCATTACTGACTATACTAAAGTGGGTCCCTTACTTCCAGTGTCCCTCTGCTTAGCCTTTATCCTTATTGGGTCTCATCTTAGTAGTGACAGCCAAGCACTCTGAATTCTTGAGCTTTGTTTTAGTCCTGCTTCTCATGCTAAGAGATGTGCTATGTTATACTTCTCAGCTTGGTATCATCAGGGAAACTAATGCTTCTCTCCTCTTCTCAATCTCCTGATTAATTTCAAAATATAGTAATTAATACTGGACCTTACTGTGACCCTGAAGAGAAACCATCTCTTCCTCTTATCTTCCCAAATTGATACGGTACCATTAATAATTAGAGGGTTCTTGCTGAAGTTCCACCTTGTCAGCTTCTCATGATCTTGCTGCGTCACTCTGGTTCTTGCATATGAACGTCATGTGAAACTCCCTGACTGTTAAACTATCCTGTATCAGCAAGGAGAAAGTCACTTCTCCTGTTTTACAAAATGGCTAAAAAAGAAAAGGGGAGAAGTTGCAGCCTATAATTTTCAGATGATTAACTCTTTGTCCAAACCCCCCAGTATTTTCCTTTTTAATTCTTGGATTCCCCCAACTCCATCTTCTAATACTGGACTCTGAGGAGGGAGCAAAAAGACTGCTACGCATCCTTGCCTCCCCACTTAATGCTGTTCAGAAGGACCTGCTGATGGCCAGTGGAATTTTTTTAAATCTACTGAGAGTTCTAGAAGAATGACTCTCTCAAAATGCCTTTTGTATGTCAAAATCCCTGAGATGCATTCCAAGTCACATTCTGGACCCCTGGATAAAAATATGACTTGTGTAAATCTTCTTCTCGGGATTCAGGACTCTGAACCATAATTGGTCTCGTATAGCACTTTAGATTGAGATTCTATTATTTATTGTTTGTTTTTGTTGTAGACTGCCTTTCCATGAATGTTTTCGAGGCAATTTACAGTAAAAGAATAATACTCCAAAAACCAATTAAATGTTTGGAAAAAAACAAAATCAAGTAAAATAGAAGCAGGCACAGAACAGAAAAATCCTAGGTTGTCTCCAAACTCCTCAATCATAGGATCACAATTGAACCTTAGTGTCTGTGATACAGATTTTTTGCAATCCATACTCTATTGTTATGCTTATGAATGTTCCTGCCATTGATTGTATTGGCTTACACTGTGCAGTCCGTCTTGAGAGTCAGTGAGAAAGGCAATCTATAAACAAGTAAATAAAGATACAAGTTACCAATTAATAGGATCCACAGCTGTTACTTGTTATTGTCTGGGGTCTATTTAAAGCCAATCAATCCAATGTTAGGTTGTTGACACTACTGTAATCAATGAGCTCTAAATATGTGGGATACTTTCAAAGTATTTTAGGTTCCCATTTAAAGCTTTAGAGGGTACAATATTCAAAGCTGAGAATAAAGACAGAAGAAGAATTGTCTCCTTGCTATGGATGGTTTCAGTATAGACAGATCAGAGATCTTTATAATGTGGACTGCCTGAGAGGAGGTATAAGATTGGAAAAATCAGAGTTGGAGGAAGTATTACTACAAGAAGGCAAGAAAGAAATATCTAAAATTTATAAATTACTTCTGAAATGGTATACAGAGGATGAAACAGTAAAAGTCCAGATGGTGAAGTGGGCAATAAATTTTCATAAAGGGATAACGATGGAGGCGTGGGAGCATTTATGGAAAAATACATTGAAGATTTCAACGTGTACGAACGTCAAAGAGAATGTGTACAAAATGATCTACAGATGGTATCTAACACCAAAGAAAATTGCGCTTGGAAATACCAATATGTCGGACAAATGCTGGAAATGCAGAAAGCATGTTCGCTATATCACATGTGGTGGACCTGTGAAGTAGCCAAGCAGTACTGGGGAGAAATAATTGAAGCAATCAATGAGATTTTGCAAATCCAAATTAATAAGAACCCAGAACTGTTGCTACTGAACCTTGGAATGGAGGCTGTTCCGGTGCAGTATAGAACATTGTTATTTTACATGACTGCTGCGGCAAGACTTTTGTATGCGCAGAAATGGAAGACACAAGAAATACCAACTGTAGAAGACTGGATATATAAATTGCTGTACATGGCAGAAATGGACAAAATGACAAGGAAACTTAGAGATCTTGACCTAGGGCAATATATTACTGAATGGGAGAAATTGAAACAATTTTTGGAAAAAAAATGGGATGTAAAAGGAGAACTGTGGCAGTTTGAGAATTTTTAAAGAAAAATAAGGATAAGAGAGAGAGAGGGGATCTTACCATATAGGGGAAATGTAACTATAATCTAAGCAGGGTTAGGGGAATTCTTTTTCAGAGTATATGAACAAGGGTATAGTTAAATAAATATACTAATGGGGTATACTATATATACTATATATAATATATTATGTTAGTGGATCAGATTGTATATTATATAATGACTGTGTAATATGGAGTTGTGGCAGGGCACAAAATAGGGGTTTTAATACATATTATATTGACAGTAGTATATTTGACAGAATATATGTTTAAAAGAATAGAATATGTTTAAACTAAGATTTTTGATATATTATATTATATTATATTATACTGGTCTGCTATATTGAGGGGTACAGGATGTATACTATATTGATAGTATAACCGATAGATGTATATCATGTTGATAGAATATTTGATAGTATAATTGATAGAAGTATACTATATTGATAGGATATTTGATATATATGATAGAATATCGGGAAAAAAATTAGAATGTGCTTAGAGTAAGGGACTTTATTAAGTAATAAGAGGGGTTAAGGGTTGGAAAGCTGTTGGAAGTCGATAGGGAGGGGGGAGGAAAAGCGTGGGGGATATGGTTAATTAGATATTGAGGGAATGTATGTATTAAATTTGACAAGTATACTCACCAATAAAAATTTTTTTTTTAAAAAAATAAAGCTTTAGAGGGTTTTTTTCCTGATTTAGATGGGTGTGTGGTGACCTCTAGTGGAAAATTTGTTGATAGGTAGAAAAATAACAACGATCACAGTTTTAGTTCAAAGTCTATACTGTTGTTTTCCCAGACAAGAAAGTTATGATCTAGAGGTGTGTAAAAACATTGTTTTCATTTTTAAAAAAATCATTTTAATTGTGTTTGTTGGTTTTTTTCATTACTACTTTAATTTTGGAGTCCATTGGTTTGAACGGGAAACACATTTCCATTCAGGCTGTAACTTTTTTTGTTTCTATACAGTTGCGATGGCATTTTTAGGGTGTGCACCCCTTACCATTGGATTCTGCCTGCCAAATTTCAGACCATTAGAACAAAGTACCTCTATTTTATAGGCAAACCACATTTTCAACTGTATATTTTCCCCTTCTCATTGGGATGAAATTCTCAGGGATTGTACCAATCTCACCCAAAGGACCATTCCTGCCAAATTTCAGACAGATAGGGGAAAGCATGCCAGTTTTATTGGCAATTAAAGGCAAATCACATTTCTGGCTGTAACGTTTTGCTGCCATTGGGTTGGAATTTGCAGGAATTATACCACTCTTACCAAGAGACAGTCCTTGCTAAATATTAGACAGATAGGAGAAAGGGTCCCCATTTTTCATAGAGTAGATAAGAGTGGGGCTCATGACAATCCAATAGGCCAAACAATATGTTAAAATAAGCACAAATAATACATAAATAAAAATAAATAATATGTCATTGTGCCATGTTTGACAAGAACTTGGTGCTTCCTCTGTACCAGGCAGGCAGGGGTTCAAGTGTCAAGGACCCTCTCTCACACACACCTTTCTGTCTAATCTGTGATACTAGTGTGTGAGTGTTGTTTCCTTTTTTTGTTTTTGAATAATTACAATATGATCCAACAGTTGTAAAGTATTACAAGGAAGAACATGCTTTGCAAGATCAAACATATAAAGATGATCTAAAAGAATTTATATCCATATCATGATATATATTTATAAAATTAATGAGTGAGTACCAAACCTTACTGCATCTGCATCAACTTTTTTCTGCATTAAGCCTATGAGCTTAGCCATTTTGGCTAAGTTCCTAGACTTACACTGCCATCGGGAGCAGAATTATATCCTTCTGTGTCCATTGAAGTCAGTGGTCTTAGGAGGGCACAACTCTTCTGAAGACTGGTAGGGTGATACCAGTATTTGCTAAGTGTCTTCATGCAGTAAAAAAGATACCAACATCGTGAGGAAATCTGTGAACTGAGAAATGATACCAACTATGCCAAGAATAACATTCAGTTGGTCAAAGTGAAGATCACATGCTATCATAAGAGTTATCATGGGGATGATTGTTTTCCAATATTGTTGAATAACAAAGTAATCCCACTTACATATATGAGAAGACTGTATTTTTAGAGGCATTCCTTTCCAACAGTGAATATATTTGGTATCATTATTTTATTGGTATGATATGGAATGAGACACCTTTTATTTTCCCTGAGGGTTTAATTAAATGAATCATTGAAGATCAATGACTGGACCTCAACTTGTCTTTACCTTGGTTTTTTTAAGATGCTGAAAGGGTAGGGCTTGGATTGGGCTGCTGTTCTGGGTTTACCTTTTGTGCCCTACATGGTTTTCCAGATATAACACACACACACCCACACACACACACACAAATACACACTTCTGGATTTGCTGTTAGCCCTGGCAGAGGTAATGAAAGGCTACCAAAAGCAAGGTCTCCATTTTTAATCCAATTTCATCCATTACTTCAGGGCATGAGCAATCAGTAGGATAGAATATGGACAGCTTTCAATTTACATTCAACCAACTGAAGCACCACAAATACAGAAACTAGGGCAGAAGAAAAGCATGAAAGTCACAAAGCTGTGCAAGAGCTGTGCAAGAGCTCATGTAAATATTCATTGTCATTTTCAGATGGGAATGATTGCATCTACATTTAACCTAATCTTGCCATATCACTGCAATGTATAAGTGACATATCTTCAACTTGTCATCTCAGGAAATCCTCAAGAGGTGGCATTTTAAAGAATTGCATTGAACAATATTTCACCCCAATTTCAGTGCTCAAAATAATACCAGATCTGCTGTGAATTCTCCTACTGTGGTGAATCATTTTTATGACCCATCACATCCTGATCTGTCAGTGATGTTCTGGTTTGTTACAAGCAGCATGACTAATGTTGGCAATTGGGAACAATTGGGACCACAGTCCAAGTTGCAGGAAAATGTTTTGGTTTCATTTTATTGGATCCATTTGGTTTCATTCTCTCATCCAGAGCTTTCATTGGGAAGGTTAAATGTATACATGTCTTTTCAAAGACAGGGCTTGATCCTTATTTGGTACAAATTGCTATAGATTTGTCTGTGGGTTAGCTTTAGGTTTGACGTGGCTTTTTCTTCATGTTTACAAAATGAGAGAGATGGATAGGGAAAGGAGAGAAGAAAACAGCCAAGACATTAACACTTTTTTTAAAAAATTGATCTATGTGTTTGTCACATCTAGCAAATGTTAAGGTTTCAGGTTCTTCTCACAAACAGCAGATGAGGCTGTAAACCTTTCTCTGGCTTATTCTGTGTCATAATCACACTTGAGAAAGCCCTCAGAGTTCTGCGTTCAGGTCTCTCAAGAGTTTTTCTCTGTAAATAGCAACTGTATGGTGGCCTGATTTGGATCAAGGCTGCAGCATTGGGTGGAGGTAACCCTTTTCTCATTACTCAATAGTCCCCATTATGAATGGGGATCACTCTGGTGTTAAAATAATACAAGTTTGTTTGCTGGAATGGGTAATCAGATCCACAGATGCACTACAGGGGACAATGTGGCAGTTCTAGCATGATGTATGTGTGACTCAGTAAAAACTCAGGCAGGGGCTAAGTATCCAATTGCTGTCACTTTTCCTCTAATGAAAGATTCTGCATGTCTCAAAGGCACTAAGAGCCAAATTGCCTCAAACTGAAACTGAAAGGTGTAGCCTTTGATCTACAACCGGAAATATTATTTGATGAATTGGGTTGTGGTGGTAACTGGAGAGTAAAACCTCCAGTGGTCATTGGGAATACTCACAAGATATTTGGGTGCACAGCCATGTACCCATTGTCTAGTCTTTTGGTCAGCCTGATCAGTCTAGTTGAGTCTACTCAAACAACGAAGGAAGAATCAACCATACAAGCTCCCTGCATCAGTCTGAAAGAGTACGTCCCAGAATCAGGTTTATTGCCTCATCTGCCATTTTATAGAATTAGGCTTTACTCTCACTGATTGCAACTGCTTATTAATTTTTAAATTTATATTCTGCTTTTCTTCTGATTGGGGCTCAAAGCACTTTTTCACATTGTTCTTCCCCCTCCTCTTTATTCTCACAACAGCCTTGTGAGGTAAGTCAGGTTGAGAGATTGTGATGGGCCCAGGGCCACCCGACAAGCTTCCATGACAGAACATGAGCCAAATCCACACGCACTCACCATCCGCTTATCTTGCGCAGTCATGGCAGTTGGGCTCATTCCGCTACCATGCTGTGCATCATCACATTCACCCTCCCAGTGCGTCTTCATGGCACAATCAGTTCTCCACACGCCACTGAGTAAAGTGTTATAGTGGGCAGTTCCTTCCTCCGTCATCAGCGTTGATGGCGCACGTCACTTCCCTTTTTTTAAAAAAAAAGTTAATTTTGCGCTATACCGATATTCTGACTCTTATGTAGGCAGAGCCAGGGAAAAGCCAGAGTATTTATAGGGGGGAACCAGGTTCCATTCAAAGCTGAGAGCGGAAAGTAACTGATGGACCATCATAAAGGACCATCATCTGTTTCTTTTCCCGCGCAAACCACTGCTCACTGAAGTAGGTTTTGTGGTATACCAACCTTTCTTTATTGTGCAAATGTGCTATGAAAGCCCTTTTAAAAAAGGGGGGGCTGGGCAAAAACAGATTTCCGCCATTATCACATGGTACAGAAAGGAGGCGCAATTGTGGCGTGGTGAAGGCAGGGAACACGTGGAATGGGAAAGTGTGTATCTGCTTGAATAGCGCCACGGTTGCGAAAAAGGCGTGGAAACAAAAAGGAAGTGTGGGTTCGTCCATGGACTTGGTCATCCCAGGTCCTAGTCTACTGTACGATGCCAGCTCCAAACTGGTAAGTTAAGCATTTATAAGTGAGAAAGAGAGCATGAGAGAAGTTCAAATGTGCTTCTAGTGCCATGTATGAAAATGCCCCCTTAACCAGATGGAATTGTGGAGATTGACAGTAGCTTTTAAAGCCAATAGTATGAGAGAGGTTTCCTTTCCTATGGTATACACATTTGTCTGTTGTTCCACAAACACCTCTGGCCAAAACAGATATTGCAGGTTCTGAAACTATTTAGGAGGAGTGAGAGTGGATAAGTGTTGACAACAAGAGACAGCAATTCTCTCTTTCAGATTACCTTTATATCTATAAAAAGAGAGACAATTGAGATGGCATCTGAAGGGGGAGCCAGATAACCAGGTTTGTGAAGTGGATTTTGATTGGATTGTCATGAGAAGTTTTGTTTTATGTTAGCAAACAAATGAAAGATCAAACTCATTGTTGCAAGAGACCTGTTGAAGGCTGCAGGAATCTCTTCCCTATTTCCCCAGTAATATCTAATGAAAGAGGATGCGCTCAGAATGTAGACATTCTCCAAAGTAACATCCAGTGAAATCAAAGGAGAAAACTGTAAGATTGATGATGACACATCACTTGTTCTGTTTTTCTAGACATTGCTGCAAAGGGGCAGAGTGGAGATGTAATGCCCAAGAGGTAATTGCCGTAATCAGTTACAGAAAAAATAAACAGGAGTCTTGTGGCACTCTGAAAACTAACAAGATTTGATTCCAGATAAGCAAGCTCTCAGTAACTAGAGCCCATGTCTTCAAATGCAGTGAGAGGATCTTCACTGTGCTGTCATGATATGTAATGTGGGCGGGGGGGGGGGGGGGAAACCTCCAAACAGCAGGGTCCAGGGGCCCTGAAATAGAGGAAGTGCAATGTAATCATGTAAAATTCAAATCTAAGCAAGAAAAATACAGACACGATTCATTAGTTATGCTAAGCCAGTTAATACCTGTGATGTGTGAGAAGTCCTTATAGTTAACATGAAGAACGAGGCAAAAAATGCTTTGCTGAAGCTGTGGGGAGGGAGGTGGCTGTTTGATGTGGTGTGAACCCTTTTCATGAATTGCAGTTCAGCAGTTTCACACTGGAGTCTCTCTTTGAAGTTCTTTTTGTTGAAGGATGATAACTTTCAGGCCAGAAACAGTTTCTCTGTAGCTTGAAATGTCACATGTAGGAACTGACCTGTCTATCTCTACCTGTAGAGAGCAGAAGGGCACAGTTGACACATGGGTTTGAATCCCACAATAAAATTCAGCTAACAGAAGATGAAATTTGCTGTCTTTTTCTGCTGATTCCCCCCGCCCCCCGCCGCCTCTTCCATTGCAATCCACCCCGTATGCTGTTCCTGGGGTCCCTTGTCCTTCAGGACCAGCACTTGGGGGATCGTTTCAGGCGACAATGGGAGGGAGCAGAGGAAGTCCTGTTCCACTGTCAGAATTGTGTTCTGTTAGAAGGTTTACTGCAGAATCCAAGCCGTAATGGGATATCTCACACTGGAAGAGGAGCAAGTGGATGAGCTGAAAATAGTAGGAGATATTAGAATACTGCTCTTGGTAGCAGCCATGTGACACCTACAAATGTCTCTTATTCCTAGGTGCTAGAGTTTTGTATATTATTTTTAAGTAAGCCCTCCAAGTGAAAGAGAAAAGGAAGGACACAAGAGCAAATAGCTTTTATTTACCAGGAAGCCATGGCAGTGTAAGAGCTGATCCCATTACTAGAGCACTGCAGGCAATCCATTGTGGATGTTTCCATGCAGAATGTGATTGTGCCTTTTATAGTTCTCAGGAGCAGGGGAAAACAGTAGAAAACTGCCCCTGTATTTCTGCTTCCAAAGCAGAGTATGTGAGCATTCAGCAGAAAACATCAGTGCCTGTAGGCAGTTGCCAAGCAAAAGTTTTGGATATAATCAGCTGTGGGATGTGAGATTCTTCTTGGCTTTCTTTTGATAGTTTATTGGCACTTTGGAAATACTTTCAGAAAACTATCCTTGCAACAGCATGGCACCAAGTTATACAGCTGCCAGCCATGCCAGAGAAAAATAAAAGAAAGAATTTTAAAAACTCATGTACATTATGTCTGAAATGCTGAAGACAACTGAACAATTAAACTAAATTCTTTAGTAATAGGAGAAGCTAGTCTTGGGACATTAGGGCTTTTATACCCTTCAGAGTTTCATGAGCTGCAGATTCTCAATTCAATCCATCACTGTGACAAGGCAAGTTACACCCACTAGCGTCACTTAGCATGGCTGTTAAAGGTACAAGACAAGAATCCTAAGTCCATCTGGGTTCTGTAATAATATTGGATATGTTGGAAGCAGTGGGTGAGATCACTTCACTGGACGAGATGTAAAATAAGCTTTTTGTTTGATAGTTGTCACCTGCGTTTTATTGTATACTTGCCAGCTGTGTTTACAATCACCAGATTGCTGTCAATTTGCCCTTTTCACTATAATCAAAGTTATATTGCTATAATCAATCATGCTATAATCAATCATGCTCTGTAGAGATGTGCAGTGATACTATATATTTTGATACCCGTTCTTTTTTCCCCTCTAGGCTATTTATTTTGAACCTAATGACTTTCCTGGGGTTATATACCTGTGTCATGGACTGCCCTGGAGTAGTGTGGGAGGATGAGTCCTCATCAGCTCCTGAGCCCTGATCTGGCAGAAGCCCTCTGTGATACCTCCATACCTCACCAGCATCAGCACTGCCCCCTGGGCCAGAAGGGCCCTCAAGTCAGGAGGCCCCAGAATGGATCCACCAGCAGCCAGACCTGCCACAATCTCCCACAGACTCCTGGAGCAGAAAAGCCTAAGTGTAAGCAGTTGGCCCTGGCCTTCTCCATATTTGATATACCTTTAATACAGGCCTATGATATAAAAGGCCTCAGGGCCCCTGGATTAACGTAGCATGGTCTGCATCAGGGAAAATTCCAAGCTGGCTAGGCAGAATGTTGCTGGACACAGCCCAAGAGATTCAGGTATGCCTAGAATGTGCATGCAAATGCAAAGGACCAAGGAGATTGGATTTACTATCTCCTCAGCAACTGGCTTGAGACCACGACAATAGCGGGCTGTGCTGTGTAACCCCATTAGCACATTCCAATGCCCTCTTCCTGTAATTACATTTCCTTCCCCAAGCTTGGGAGCAATCAATCAGCATCCATAAGTTAATTTCTATCTCTGGGAACCTATACTCCATCCTCATACCAAAATTCATTAACTCAGCTCCAGTAAGATTCATTAGCAAACTACCTCTTTGTGCAGTTCCAGGAGAGACTTCGCATTTCCTTTCACACACCACAGAAGCACCAATCAAAGAGCAATCAAACCTTTGTCATTCTCAGAGACTGACCTTTACGGACTTTGTTCTGAGGGCCGAGAGACTCCCCCAGCCTCAGGACACATTTGGCCCTATAAGAACCAGGGCTTCTTCCCATTCAAACTGTGCTCACTTACTGGGTCCAAGCGCTGTTCCTTTGGGGCCACTTCTTCCCTCAGTCTCTCTGGCCGAGAACGCTGAACATTTGAAGCTACTCTATTCTTCTGTGGAGCACACTGCTCTTCTGATAGATAAATATACTTCCCCTCCCCCGCTCTATTCCAATTTCTGGCTAGCTAACTAGGACTCTGTGTGTGTGTGTACCAACCATTTTAGTTGCCTCTTGTGTGGATGCTGGTTTTCCTCTTTAAATAAAATTACTCCTTGACCTTAGAAGCACCAAGTCTTGTCTGCTACCTAGGGGAAAGGGTCCCGTAAATACTGGTGGAGAGATCCCATCATTACTCCTCTTGCATAGCCTTCCTCCTCACTACTAATTCCCCCCACTTACTCGCAAGGAAGCCTGTTCCAGGTAACAGAAGAGCTTGGGCCAAGAACTGGACCAGGCATGCCTCGCATCCTGAAGCCTCCCCTCTGCTAAGGAAGAACTAGTAGAAAACAGTAAGTCATTGCAAGATCCAGGCTCTGCTACTGCTCCCGGGTAGAGAAGCTGACATAGCTTGCAAGGTGAGCCTACCACTGGACTCAGCATCACCCATAGTTGCCAGTTTCCCCCCACAACTGGCAGGAGGAGACAGGAGGATGGGAAGGACATACCAGCTCATGGCAGGCCCTTCCTGGCAACATCATGACATCACCAGTGACGCACTGATTTCACTTCCAGAAATGATGTCATCACATTGCTGGCTCACCAGAGCCTCTCTAGTGTTTGGATGAAAATTATGATTTTTACCCAGATACCAGGGCTTAACCCAGCAACATGATGAAGTCACTTTTGGGTGTACAGGAAGTGATGTTGGTTGCATCACTGGCAATATCATGATGTCACCCAGAAATGCCTACTGTCACTTGGTAAGTCTCCCCAATGGCCAGATGACCAGCAGTGAGGGGCACAGGCTAGGGGCGGGGGAATTCCCTAGGGCTAGGGGCTGGCAACTCTAGCATCACTTGTAGGGAAAACACCCTATATATGCCTGCAGTGAGGCTGGATCCAGTGTGGGATCAATTTGTCTGTGACCTTGCAGATGATCCTAACAATTGCTTGAACTGGCTGATCCTTTAGACTTGACTGCTGAACCTGGCCTGCCAGGTACTCTTATTGCAAAACTCTGAGGCTGCCCAGGGCCTTTGCCTCCAGCCTAATAAACCAGACATCCTGTTCTGAATGGTACAATACTCCTCCTAAATTATCAGGTTTACATTTGGGAAGTGATTTAACATCCAAAGCCTTATCTTTGGATGCTCAGCTGGCATCCATGACTAGAATTACCTATAATTAACTTTAGTTGGTGCACCACCTGTACCTTTCCTGAAAATGACCTATCTACAGATCAATGATCTGGTCACATTGAGGTTATTCTAGTGTTACACATTGTGCATGGGGCTACCTTTGAAAACCTCTCAGAAACTGCAAGTACTCTCAGATATTGTAACCAGGGTGTTACTCAGAACTTATAATCATACTATTGATGTTTGGAAAGAGCTTTATTGGCTTCCAGGATATTCCAAATACAATTCAAAGTGCTGATCTTAACCATTAAAGCACTTAACAGGCCAGGACTACAGTACTCTAATCGATTGCCTGCTTCTCAGGTAATCTGTAACCTTGTTCTGGGTTCCACTACCAAAAGAACTGAGATGGGTGGCAATGGAGCCTTCTCTGTGGTGGCACCATGTTTGTGGATCAGCTTTGTTCAAGATATTTACCTTGTGCCATCTTTATTGTCATTTAGATATCATGCAAAGACATTGTTGTTTCAGTTGGTTAAGCAAACTGGGAATTTGCTTTTTTGTTGACATACTTATACTGTTGATGTTTATTTTGTTTTAATGCTACATGAACCAACTTGGACATACTTGGAAAGATGGCGTATAAATATCTTCAAATAACAACAACAACAACAACATTTGATTTATATACTGCCCTTCAGGACAACTTAATGCCCACTCAGAGTGGTTTACAAAGTATGCTATTATTATCTCCACAACAAAACATCCTGTGAGGTAGGTGGGCCTGAGAGAGCTTCAGAGAGCTGTGACTAACCTAAGGTCACCCAGCTGGCTTCAAGTGAAGGAGTGGGGAATCAAACCTGGTTCTCCAGATTACAGTCATGTGCTCTTAACCACTACACCAAACTGGCTCTCACTACACCAAAATGAATATACCTTTTGTATTTCTGAATCACATATATATGACCTTATAGTTTCTAATTATATACATTATGCAGGTGAATTAAGGATAGACAATAGATATCAATTATCTTGGCATATATTTGAAATCATATCTAGTTCAAGCTCCAGTATAAGCAGTAATGTCTCCTTTACAATCCTGAATTTCAGAGTGAGAAAGTTCTGAAATGACATTGAGCCTTCTCTGAGCAACAGAACAGCCTAAATGCTTTTTGTGCATTGCCTTTGAAATAAGTATGTTAATTTTGGAGAGGTGGGTGAACAGATGGACTGAATGTTTGCAAACCTTAAATTTCTTTTTCAGATTTTGTGAAACAATGATATAGCTATATTTAGATCATAAAGAAAAAATGTGTGTCACTGGATATCGAAGATATGTAGTATTAGAGATTTGAAGGAAGAGATGCTTGTAAACATGTATGAAAGTAATTGGGTATAGGTATAATGATATTTCATATATAAAATCAAGATAATTTAATCCAGATAACATTTGGTCGTTGTTCCTGTATGCTGGGAGGGGGGGAGTGGAATCAAAACGGATGGTTTTTTTTTATGAGTAAAAGAAACTCCAAAAATGAACCAGCAGGCTGTTGTCTTCTTCACCATCATAAAATTCTAATTCTTAAATTCTCCCTTATATCATGTTCATTCACCAAACATGCTATAATTCCAGACACTTCAGTAGTCTGTTGTGCCTAGTGAGGTTTTTATGGTGGTATTCTATATGAGCCTTGGTCAAGCCAAGTGCGAATGTATATCCTTGAACTTCCAGCTGCACTTTCATTACCTGCTGTTTCTTTTCCCCTTTTGTCAGAAAAAGAGCATGGACAAATAGATCATACTTGGAACAATGTATTAAAGGAATTCACTCCAGAATCCTCCCAGAAACTAACAAAAGGAGTTGTGTGATGTTTCCATCATATGGAATAGTCTCTCTTCATTCACTTTACAGATTGTGTATCCATGCCTTAGTACAGAACCAATCATGCCGTAGCACAGAACTATTAAAATATTTACAGCAGGGCTGGATAAAAAAGACCAAGACTTGAATTATTTATGACTTTCCTTTTATCTTGGCAATGGTGACTTTATTAGGCATGGAGAACTCCTATAGTAGAATCCTGGGTAATCTTGCTTAACAGAATCACTAGACAAACTCACAGGTATGACTAGGATCACTTAGAAATCAGATTCTAACTTCCTAGGAAAGAGTGAATCAAGGTTTGATTATCTGCAGAAAGATGTAAGGTCATATTTTTGTGTCTGGTGATGTGGGGCACTCAGGTGATGGCACCAAATAATAACTTTAATTACTATTACTGTTCAAAATTAGAGTGCCATGAGGAGGCTGGTGGGTCTGCTTCCCAAAGGAAATTGGATCAAGGTGCCACTGTGAGTTTCTAGGGTAGTACATGTATTACATATTGTTCAACACTGTGCCTTGGAACAAAACTGGCAACTGACCCAGTTCCTTGGGAATGGGTAAAATGCACTCCCTACCCTTAAAAGGCATTTAATTCCCATGGTCTGTCTGGACCAGTTGTAGTTTCTGACAGTGTAAACCACTGCCATGGAGGGGGGGGGAAGGACCTGAAAATGAATTCTGGTCATCACATGAAGCTGCCTCAATCACCAGGCTACAAAGCTCAGTATGTCTTTTCTAAATGATACTGCCTACTATCTGATTCTTTAAAGAAAGAAACCAGGTATTGAACCTGTGACCTTCTGCATGTGTTCTGCCATAAAACCACAGACCCCATCCCTCAACTTAGCAAAATGTCTTCTGTGAAATTGTAGGGTTGTGGGGGGTTTTGCAGGCTCTCCACTAGGTTGTCATATGTGGTAGTGGAAAGTGCTGTCAAGTCAGAGTTGATTTATGGCTGATTTAAGCCCCTGCTGGGATTTCAAGGCAAGAGACTAACAGAGGTACCTTGTCACTATCTGCAACTACGACCCTGGTCTTCTTTGGAGATCCCCCATCCAATTACTACTAACCATGGCTCACCATGCTTAGCTTCTGAGATCTGAAGAAATTGGGCTTGCCTGGGTTATGCAGGTCAGTGCAGGTTGTCATAAATATAACAACAATAAATAATAGCAGGCTTGATGTTTGCAAGTGTCTGAGAAACATAAAGCATTTTGATAACTATTCTAGTGTTATATATAGAACTGTGAGGGTCTAATGGGAAAATGGAAATTTGGGGAGAAGGATTTGAAACAGGATTCATACCTTGGTAAGGAAAAATGGGACATATGGAGGGAAAACTTCCATAAAATACTCACATGCTTAATAATGTAAAGTATTTTAGTAATAGCTAATGCATATTTAAACATGAATCTCTTGAAAACTGGAATTATTAGAAATGTTGCAATTCATACTAGCATAGCCCTTGGTTGCCCTTGTGCTGGGCAACAGTTAGTTGAACCTCAGCTACTGTATGACCGGGGGGCGGTTGGTGGGACTCAGCATCTCTTGGCACAATTCTATGCAGAAAATACAGTGCCAAAAAAAGTTGTCCTTGCCACTGTCATTTGGAAAAAAATATTTTCTTTAAGTTGCTAGTGCTTTGGTATGTGTATGATGCAGCCTTTAAACGCACTGCCACCAGCTCTTCATCTGAGCAAGTTTTCACGCTTGGTACATTGCATAGTGGGCCAGTTCAACAGCTTTTTTACAGCTTGTTTGGAAGACCGAATTGATATGTTGGAAATATGAGTTACATACATGCATATCTTCAGGGTTCAGAGGGTACTGAAGTTGCCACGTAATCAAATTAGCAGACTGCTAACTTAAACTCAACCCACATTTTACTATGCCAAACTTCCACAACTTGATGGTGGTATGATAAATGTAGCAAGCTTGACATGCGAAACAATTAGCAGTTTTCTAGCTGTACTTTTTATATCAATCTCTGCATGTAACAAACCCAAATGAATATTCATAATTAACCCAATATCCACTGATCAGTTGGGCTGCATCCATTGCAAGTGCACGTGCAAAATTTTGCAGAAGGGCATCAAGAAACACAAAAGCCATCATAACCTAGGTCTCATTAAAGGAGACAGTTTTTACCTGAATGTGGTGGTCTTCTGTATATACACATATGTTAGGGTTCTTAGGTACTAACTGAGGCTCCTGCTGTCAGGAACTGCTTGGGCCCAGCATTACAGTAAAATGGAGCCTCCTCAGATTTCCCCCCAGTTCAGGCCACACTCTGTGCCCTGGGGCGTTAGCACCCTCAGAGAGAAACTCCCAGCACCTGCAAGAGACCTTATCTAGATGGAGGATTCCCGACTGGAATCATCCAGGACCCGCATTGTCCCCAGGACCCCAAGAATGAAGAAGGTGGCAGGCTGGAGCAAAAGCCTGGAGTGGAAGGAGAAGTGTACATCTGACAGCAGACAGTATCCAGCTACCCATTCCTACTCAGAAGGAGGGAATTGAACCCTGAGCCTTGGCAGGATCAGAGCTCCCACTCAAGCAAATGTAATGGTGGGGCAATCCTATAAGACTCCTCAGTCCAACATCCCCTAAGAGCAAGTCATGTGTTGTCCTGAACAGTGTCACTGCTGACTAGATTCTGGCTCTGTGGGCTCAATTCTTGAAGCCTCTGAACAGCTGAATGTACCTGAGGCCCCAGTGGCTAAGGACCTACATGTGGCATGATCCTTCTTGTGGACTTTTGATTAGATGTGCCTTGCAGGTTCTGTGCTCAGACCTCAATTCCCAGCTGCCCAATCCATATTGGGACCATGTCATATGAGGAGGGGGGGCCTTAAGCCTCCCTTCCTACACTGTTTTCCTGTGATCAGTAAACGGGGAAAATAGTGGCTCCCTGGAGCTATTTCAGCTTAGGAAGATAGCATGAGGGTAATCTTCATCTGTCTCTCCAAGCACGCAATGTCCCAGTCCAAACTGAGAACCTAAGAAATGAGTTTAGAACACAGAACTCACAAGGCATGACTGATCAAAAGTCCTAATGAAGGATTCAGAGAGCACTGAAGGCTGTTGTAATATGGGCTAAGTTGGATGGGACATCTGCTTTGGTCAGGAAGCAATTTTTTTCAGCCATGTAATTCTATCATTTGATTAAGCTAATTCCTATTTTGCAGAACACTTGATAGTTAAAACTACAGGATTTTTTTCTCCACCATGACTTCAAGGTTTTCTTCAAAGACCCAACTGCCAAGTCCTGAGGTTTAGAAAATTTATGTTTAGACATGTTTGTATTCACATTTTTTTTAAAAAAAGCAATCATGAAACATCATTGAAACACAGCCTTTTATCTGTGAGATATGCATCATATAATATATTTAGGGAGTTTGCTGTCGCATGATAAAACAATCCATTCATTTAAAAAGAGAAGATGAATTAGGCCCATTACCTTGAGCCGCTCCTCAAAGCACTTAAGGCTGTTCTGGAATTCTGTTTCCTTTTTATTATTACATTAGCTGTACTTCTACATTAGAAGAAGCCTCATAGAGGAACAAGATGACTTCAAAAGAGAAAATAACAAGGAAAGGAAGGAGGAAACTATGATCAAGTTTCTAAGGGCATTGCTGTGTGATGGCATAGTAATGCAATTTGTAGATTCTCACTCATACGGGACAGTTCAGAAGGGGGAATAACAATGGAGCATTTATCAAGCAGAATTGGGGCGGAGATGGGTTAAACCCAGGACCTGCTTCATGACGAGAGAGAGAGAGAGAGAGAGAGAAGTCTAGGCTTGGATGCCTAGATTCCCTTCACCACATTAACAGGGAGAGCCCAGACCTGGGAAGACAGCATGCATTTTACAGCCTTCCACAGAGTATAGCACCACAAGCCATCGTAGTCTCGGCACATGCTATGAAGTGCCAGCTCCCTACCAAATGTCTTTTACCTCAAACCTAGTTCATCTCTCACAATACTGGGTAATTAGCGAAACGGGCTTTATATGTTAGAAACCTGGATTGTTTTAGGATTGCTAGCCTATTTTCTGGTAGGGTTCTTGTACAAGAAGTAAGAAAGTTGACAATGAAATTATTTGAAACAGGAAAATGCAGTGATGGGAAAGAGCTTCACTTACTGGATTTCCTCCAGTCATGTAGGGGTTAAGGTGGGCTCTGCCTATTTAAAAATCCTTTTTATTCCCTCCTTTAGAAAGACTGCATCCTGTGTACTCAGATATGTGCTTAAAGCCCATCCAGAGAACTCAGGAATCTCTTGTAGGGAGAGACCTATCTTGCGGGGTTAGCTCAAGGGGAGAGAGAACAGGGCCGGGACTGAGAAAACATGGAGACAACAGGTGGGCTTAAAAGGCTACAACTTTATTTGCTTACAGCTTACAGGAGCCTTGGCGCTGTAGTAAAACTGTGGAAGAGAAATGGTATTTTGAGGAGATAGTAGTCCCATAGTCCGTCCATCTTGCCTAAAAAGCCATCTTTGACCTATGTGTGCCTTGTAATACGTGCCTTGCACAGCATGTGAATCTGCCTGGCCAGCTTGTGCTAATTTTTGCTGATGCAGGCTTTTGACCTTGTGCTGGTATTTTCCCTGCTTCAGGCATGGTACAGAGAGGGGTGTAAATTAAGCACCTGGCCCAGAAGTGTGGGGGTTACTTGATTAAGGGAGGCCTGGGCAATCAGACCTTGAACGGGTGCCAAGCGCTGTCTTTTATCGGATGGCCTCAGACAATCAAGACACCTTGACCCTGACAGCATTCCGTGGTTTTGGAGTTCTCCCTTGCCTTTGATTAATCACCCTTCCCTTTAATAATCTCTTGGTGAGGGAGGTTGATGAGGCCCGGTGGGCATATGGGTACTTTATGTATAAAAATCTGAGGGAGAGACAGCCCAAGCAGACCCTCAGCACGGACTCCACTGCAGTGAGTGCCGTGCAAAGCCGGGCCAAAGGAGTTCACTCTTTGCTGACCGGGACTCCCAGCAACTTGACAGAGTGCAGTGCATTAGGTGATGTCCTCTCTTTCCTTGTTATTCTTTCCGGTGTATGGGTGGCTTGTTACTTTGTATATTACTTTTTGAGCACTTGTCTCTTTCTCTTGTATTATGTTTGTATCTTGTGGAATAAACTTTTTCTTCCTTCAGCATCTGTGTGCTTATTGTATCCAAATCCTTAAAAAGAACCACCTGCCCCTTGGCAGAAGAGGTGCCACATTGGGCATGGATCCCCTGATTGGCTGGCCTGCCTGCTAGCCAATGACCCCCTCGCTCCCTCCGTCTGCTGGCTGCTCGCCATAGTTAAGTTCTTTCGGAAAGGGCTGCAAATACATGAACCAGCATTATTGGTAGGGCTATAGAACTGCTGTTGCTTCTTCCGCCCCGCTCCCCATTCTCTCCACCCCCGATACATTGTGTGTCCACTGCTTAGAAATCTTCCAGTAAAATCCCTCTGGGTGTCAAAGGGAGACAGGAGAGAAGCTGCAGCTGTGCCTTTCCCTTTCATCAACAGTTCTCATGGCAGTGCCTTGACACAGAGCTAGTCCCAGCTGTCAGCTATTCTTCCTTCCTTAGAGGAAGCAGGTGCCTTGTTCCTCCATCATTATGTGCCATTTCCATCTGGTTCCACGTGCTCACATGGCAAGTCGTGACACACAAGGGTGGGCAGTCAGCCTTTGTCCTGCTTTGCCCATGTGAGAGGAGTCACTCAGCTGTTATTTGCACTGCGGGTGCCCTAAACAAAGGCTTTCCTTCCTTGATGCTGGCTTTCAAATGGACATTGTATGAATCTCCAGTCGATTCTGCTCTCAGATATAGGGCAGCTCTTATTTCAGCAGCTCTCAAGAGAATCTATTCAAAAATTACAGAGTGTAATTTTTGAGATAGTCGCCAGAATTTGGGAGGCAAAAATAGGGATGCTGGCTTCACCGGCTTCACCTTCTGTTGTCTTTTCCCAAGCAGTGGGATATTCCTTGAGACATCTTTTACGGAAAAGATTCCTTTAAAAAAGAGAGAGAGAGAGAGCCTGGGAGACTTACGGCATCTTTCTAACAATTTTTATAAATTTTATATATATATATATATATATATATATATATATATATATATATGGGTAGAAGCAAGTACTCAGGCAAGGAGTACTAGCACTGAAGTAACCTGAGCTGAAACCCCAAACCAGCTTCACACATTGAACCCAAACTGCTGCTTCTCAGCTCTCCGCATGGGCATACTGTCTAGGAGAGAACAGGGTGAGTTACTTAGCATAAAAGAACAGCATCACAGCAAGTGTGTGTGTAAGGCCAGCTTGTACTACAGTGAAGTATAACAAACTGTAATCCATTGGATATGATAATCCACAGAAGAATCTTGGAACTTTTGAATAGTCTCTTACCATATAGACAACACATACGCTTATGCTGAGACACAGCAAACAAATACATTGGGCTCCTAAATGCTTCCATTTGCAGAATGTCAAAACAGTATAGCTTAATGTGGTTGCTTAGACCTGAGTGAAAGAGTGGGATTATACCTACCAGATAAATAAATGTAGATGATTCTTCAGAATTGGGCACAAATTCAATATTAAATAGCAAGTGGTATACTTTCAAACAACCCGTTGTTAACGAGCATGTATTTTTGCAGTTACCACTGGAAATCCAATGGAACTAAAATGTCTGCACATCCCCATAGCCACTGCTCATTAGACAAGTCAAACTTGTAGAGTTTGTCCAACAAGTACTGATTGTGGAATCCGTAAGTTGGACCCCTTCAGACAACTAGTTCAGTTTGTGAAGCTCCTGATAACTGCAGCTCAGTGCCAGTGTGTGGGGGGAACTATTTTGTGCAGACAGAAATACCGTTACACTACATGGCAATATCTGCCTCAGAAAAAGACATCTTGCTTTATCCCAGAGCACTGTCTTGAGCAATAATGAAATCAGTCAAGAGGTTTTAGATTGGCATGGTAGAAGACAATTGCCTATAATCAGTTATGATGTGATTTATTTATAAGAACAGTGCTTGAAATAGAATTCAGGTTGCCAGTGCCTGTTGTTTATTGTATAGGAAAGGGGAAAAGGCAAACTAGGTTTTACATGGCAAACGTGGGAAAGTCTCCATTTTTAAATGAAAAGTGACCATGGAAGACTGCACATTTTATCGGAGAAGCAGCCTGGCAGAGAGTATCCGAGCCCATCCTCATGAACATTTTCAAAATCACTCCCCCTCAAGCTGGTTTCCTTCTCATGAGGAGGAAAGTTATGGGGAGGACCAAATTTAACCCAGAGGAGGAAAGGTTACAGGCCTTTCCCCCAGCCCTCTATGCAAATTCACAGCCCCCTGCAATGGCTTTTCATCTGTTTAAGTAACGGGCAGACTGTTGCACATATCTGCAGCACAGCATCTAGTTTGGCCCTTGCCTATATAATGAATGCTACCATTGGCAATCTTGATCCTATTTCAGCCACTTCTTATAAATAAACAATATCAGAATTGATTACAGGCAATTCCCTCCTCCCATTTCAATCTATGACCTCTGGATTGGTTGCATTATTGTTCAAAACAGTGCTTTGGCAGAAGTAGGAAGGTTTCTTTTGGAGACTGTGCAGTTTGTTGTGGCTGTATTTTTGTTTGTGCAGCCTCTGTTTCAGCCTCAGTGCAACGGATTGAGGGAGGAGGTCAACAATAGCTTTTGGATGATGATGCACTTTAAAAATTGTTTTCTCTTGGATCAATGAGAAAAGGGCTCTGGAGGGTCATAACATCTTCTGTATCATATCAGAACTTTCCTTCTTCTATACGTTAATGCAGAATGTTGGCTAACAATAAATGTAGCATAAACTAAATGGTTTGTTCAGTCATCTTTGATTTAGGCTGAGATGGGATGGCAGAATGATTAGTTTTCAAGAAGTTGAGCTTTCAGATACAGAGGAAAGCCTTCTACTCTGCTCTGCACTTAAAGTTGCTTTTCAGTTACTTAAAGGCATTTTTATACATTTGTTCCATAGACCTTTGGAAATCTTCCATAGACTTTGGGGGACCTACTACTGATATCAGTGTTAGGAAGAAACTCTCTGAGCACTAGAAGAATCTGTATTTTTACAAAGAAAAATTCCTTGGATTCCTTGGATTTGTGTATACCTAGACCACATGCTGAACAAGGCGCTTTCATTGCACTTTAATGATTGTTTGTAAGCAGATTTTGCCATTTCACACAGTAAAATCCAGTTTCAAAGTGCACTGAAAAGTGCCACATGTAAGAATGTCTGAAACTACTGTTGTTAAAGAACAAGCTAGAAAAGCTATTGTTTATACAGTATTATGTTCTTAAAAGTTACTCATTCTGAATTGAGCTAAAAAGCCCTGAGTAAATTGAAGGAGTTATGTTCCTTTATATAATCACCTATAGAATCTGGATGTTAGCCATCCTAGTCCTATGTATCAGCTTAAGTTACAGAGAGGCAAACAATGATTTAGGCTATAGGAGAAAGTGCCATCCAGTGTTAGCTGGATATGCTCTGCACCAGGAAGCTCTCTAGCCTTAGCAATGACTGCTACATGTTGGCAGTGGGGAAGAAGATGCTGGTACAGGTGGGCAGAACTGAGAGTCAAACTAAATGAGACGAATTACACAAGGTCATGCAAGTGTCTAGAATCATATCTGTTCTTTCCTGCCCATGTCCGTTTTACTCCTGATGAACATGTGTCCTGTAGCCCCAGTCCATACACATGTCAGGTAACAGGTGTAGTCGTGGTTGCGAGTGTCCATAGTCATAATCAGCAAATCACCATTGCAGAGCATCGATTTTGAGTGGCTTCTGCTTCCTTCTCCCCTCTTTCTGCCCTTAGATCCAGCTTACACTCAAACTGTTTTGCTTTTAATCTGGATAGGGGTGGCATTTTGCAAGCAAAATCCACCAAATTTGCAGGGGAACTAGTCCTCACTGTCCTCTAAAGACTTCCAAGTTTCAGAGAGATTGAACCCCAGGAAAGGCATCGTCTATGCCCCCCTTCCTCTCATTTTCTCTTCACAGTAATAAAAACTGGAGTGGCGGCTGGCAGCTACTTTGAGGGGCTACAAACTGACCTTCCCAATGTCCAAAACCCAACAAATTTGCAGGTGAGCTAGTCCTCACTGTCCTCCAAAGACCCACAAGTTTCAGAGATATTGAACCCCGGGAAAGGCATGATCCATGCCCCCCCCCTTCCTGTCCCTTTAATAGTAAAAACTGGAGTGGCTGCTGGCAGTTACCTTGAGAGGCTTCAAACTGACCTCCCCAAGGTCCAATCTCCCTGAAACTTGGAGGGTCTTTAAAGGACAGTTAGCAGTTGGTACCCTGAAAATTTTGTAAATTTATTTGCAAAATGCCACCCCCATCCCCCTGGATAGCCCCCATAGTTCCCCCTGGAGATGATAATGGAGATCAGAGGTAGCTGAGGACAAACAGGCAGGAGAGAGTTGTTTCTGGCTGACAGCAAGAAACTCTGCTGTGGCTTCTGACATGGGGATTGCCCCCCCCCTTTTGCATAAATACCTCCCCCTTCCTGGAAGGCCAAGATGCAAGGTCTCCACAGAGGTGTGGAATCCCTGTTTTCAGCCCCCTCCCCACAGGAAACCCCACAGGTTTCCTCCCTCCTCATATGTCCAATTGAGTAAACAAGTCTCCCTCTCAAGAAAGCTGCAGAGGAAGGTTTTAGCATGTACAAAGAGAAGGTGCATCATGGGATACTATCTCTTGTCTGGGAGGAATGGGAAAGAAACATGTGCAAATCCAAGCATGGGATCAAGTGCAGTGTAGCCGCATTGTGCGAGTGAACAGGAAAGCAAGGGGGAAACCCGTGTAAGTGCATTCACATGTCATACACGTGTAATTTGTCTTATGTAGTTTGGCTCTGAGATGCTGACCCAATGCCAGAGTGCACAAAAGTCATAGTATCGGCATCACAGATGTGCTGTGTAGGCGAGGTATGTAGATTGGCCATTAATGGATTAGCCATTGGCCACTGGAAAAAGTTCTGGTGGGCTGATGGTTTGGGAGAGTGCCCCCATGCCAGGGCCACCCTGACCCCTGGAACAGACCTACTCAAAGTGGGTGGGGGTCACCACCACTGCAAGCTGGCAGCACCTTGTGAGGAAAGTGGGAATATCTACCTCCCCAACCCAGTGGCCTCCACCTTGCAGGAGCCACTAGCTTCCACCCCACCCAAGGCAGACCTGTGCAAAGTGGGCAGGAGCTATTGCCACTTCAAGCTGGCAGCCCATGGAAGAGGGGTGGGATCTCCTGCCACCACAAGCTGATAGTCCTCACCCCTCACAATGTAGCTGTTGCAAGCCTGCTGGTTCCCTCCTCCCCTCCATTTGTGGGAAGGTAGAGCAGGGTCCCCTTACTCCTTCCTTCTCTGTTACATTGAGGGGTGGGGCTGGATCCCTTTCCAGAGCCATATTTGCCTCCCAGTCCACTAGTGTTAGAGCAGTAATGATAATGTTAGGGACCTCCAAGAGTTCCATAGATGTCACCTCAGTAACTCCTGCAGCCCTGTAAGATTGGCTGGTGGCATTATCCCTGTATTACTAATGGGGGGGGGGGAGGCTAAGACTTGGAGACAATGATGTGTCTAAAGTTGCCTAGTGAGTTAATAGCTAAGTGAGTCCATGAGGCTCATCACAACTGCTGTGACATACCTGCTCTGACTAAGGCTAAATGCCCGAAGCAAGATTGTTTTAACGATATGTTTCTGAGTTGGTTTTAATGGGTTTTAAGATGAGATTTTAATTTGTTAGCCACCTTGGTAGCCCGGGGGGTGGGGGAGAGAAAGACTTCTCAGTTAGGCTGTCTTGAAAAAAGATTACCAAAGGGAATCCAGAAGTGAAATGGACAGAAACAAAAGGACTGATTCTGACCTCAGACAGGTTACACCTTCAGTATTCAACAGCTGGTATACATTTGCATGACTCTGAACAAGTGAGTGTGACATTTAATGGGGCTGATCTAAAAGTGCCCTTGCAGTACCTAGTCCAAAAATATCTTTTTAAAGCTCTGACTTCTGATGAAAGTGGTTCTATTAATTTGCAGCAAAATCTAACAGTGGATAGTGCTGATTGGTTAGCACCTATGTTGTTGTCTAAAAACCTTGCCCATAGACCCCACCTAGCCTCAGAACAGTTTTACATTTCTAAAAAGACAATTTCTTTTAAAAGAACGAAATGCAGTGAAGCACCAAGTGAAGCTAAACATATAAAGATACATGTAGATAATGAGCAGCTTGCCCAAAAAACAGGGACGTGGAAAGTCTGATAGCTAAGCCACTGATCAGTTTGCTAGTATGCACTTCTTTCATTTGAGTTGCTACACCAGGTGGAAAATTAGCTCATACTGTGGATGATCAGTGTACTGAGAGTCCTCTTTTTATGTTACATCTGTCTTTACCTGAGTTGTTCAAATTGACCAGGTAAAAAGAACCAAGCTGCTAAAAACAAGAATATTCAAATGCCAACAAGTAGTTTCCCATCTCCTCAACCCAGAAAGTTATTTTAAAATATTTAGATGTCACAAACTAGCTATGTATGATCATTTTCAGAAGCTATAGGTAGTAATGGCTTCTAATGGCTGAAATTATGGAAGAAAACCTATGCCGCTATGCATGGGTAGCAAAGTGCTCTGTGCATTCCCCTCCCCCTCCCCAACGTGTTATTCCTTTACTTTGCAGCAGTGTCTGAAAGCTGCATTGCAGACAATCAGATCTGCTGTGCCTCTTCCAGCAGGTATTAAGCTCAGAGCAATACACACTGCTTGGATTACATCTATATGTTGCTTGCTGCAACTTGAGTTCCCTTAGGACAATTATTTCTCCACAGTGATATAGTCAGGCCCCGTCACATACATGGCATTGTTCATATCACATAATCCACGCTGCATTATCCATACAGCAAAAAAAAAAGAGCAAGCTATTAAGATATCGTATTACACAAACACAGGATGTTGTAGATATCACATATACCAGGATATTAAACGTACTTTGGCATTCAAATTGCCCTTGACAAGGAACTCTGCCCCAAAGCCCTTTAAAGGGATGTAGCAATGAAGTAAGTGGGAGAATTTTTATCAGTTAGCGACTGGTTGGTGCAGTAGCGAGATTGTCAGATTAGGGATCTGGGGGACCCAGCTTCAAAGCCCCCCTCTGCCGTGGAATGTTGCTGGGTGACCTTGGGCCGGTCACTCTCTCTCAGGCTGACCCACCTCACAGGTTGTTGTGAGGATAAAATGAAGGAGGATAGAATAATGTACATTGCTCTGAGCTCCTTGGAGGAAGGGTGGGATTTTTTAAACATTACTGGATAAATAACAGAAGCAGCTGGATGCTACAGCTGGAGAGGCCCAAGCTCAAATCCTTTGCTCATTGACCTTGTAAAGATAAAATAAAGGAAGGAGAAACCATTTTGGTGTAGTGGTTAAGAGCAGCAGGAGTCTAATCTGGAGAACTGGGTTTGATTCCCCACTCCTCCACTTGAAGCCAGCTGGGTGACCTTGGGTCAGTCACACCTCTTCCAGAGCTCTCTTAGCCCCACCCACCTCACAGGGTGATTGTTGTGGGGATAATAATAACATACTTTGTAAACCGCTCTGAGAGGGCGCTAAGTTGTCCTGAAGGGTGGTATATAAATTGAATGTTGTTGTTGTTATATACCCCACGTGCCTTGGAGGAGCGGTGGGATAAAAATGTAATAGATGTTGCAGATATGTAATGCCCACAGTAGTGTTAGCTATGGTGAACTCTAAAGCACTAAGAGGAAATGTGTGCCTCTAAACATGCTGTGAACATGTTCCAGGGAACCAAAAATAATTGCTTATATCCTGTGTGTGCCTGTCATATCTCCTAGTGCCTTTCAAGACAACTGGTATACATGAAGCATGATAATGCACCAAACCATAAGATTCTCCCACCTTTTGTGTTGGGATCAGTGCTTTAATTATGTTCATTCACAGCTTCAAAAACAAAATGAAAAAAAAATTCAGAAGTTAATTCTGGAGGAGGCTTGTGAAAACCTGTAGAAAAATTACAGCAATTGTGGAATCATTGTGAGTGGCTTTCTGAAAACATCAATGCAGTAAGTAATGGCAAAAGTTAACTGATGACAAAAATAGAATATTATGAGACTGAAAATAATATAGAAAACAACACAATTATTGCACAGCAAGTCCACATCTGGAGGTCTGAGCACACCGTTCTGGAAATATCAGGTACATTGCGTGTTTTGTGCTTTTTAGTTTACACAAAACATTTCTTATTTCCTGTTGCAGAAGTTCTTCTGTCCTCCATATGTCAGGCTTTTAATCTACCCAGAACCTCCTGTGCTTTGCCTGTCTGAATGATTGTTTGGTGAGAGTTTCCATTGCAACTTTCAAAAGTGTGACTGGGCACATTGCCATTTTAACAGATGACTGGAAATGTAGAACGCCAAATAGCAACGTGCCAACGTTTAATGTGTGCACTAAGGGCATGAATCCCAAAGAGAACATCCAAAAGAATCTGCTACCCTGTAAGCCAATAATGAGGACACCCACCAAAATGGCAACATGCATTGCATGGGATGTAGACATCCTTGCAGATGCTGGTCACCAGAGCGTACGGTTTCTGTCACAGGGGTGGAAATGGTGCAATCACAGGGCATAGGAAAGATCATATACTTAAATCCTGATTGTGTCATACAAATTGCTGATGCTGGAGGAGACACTGCTAATCTTTAGAGGTTTTAGAAAGGATGAGTGCTGAGTTTCTAATCAGATAAGTGACAAAATTCAATTATCTCAGAAAGAAGGAAACAGCTATAGATGTGCCCTTTTGGTTATCAGTTACTGTACCTTTAAGAGTTTCATGGAAAGGAGGATTCTGTTACATATCCTTCCCCCACCCGCCCACACACACATACAAATATAATATGATGTGCAGTGCTACAATGCAATTTTCCTTTCTATGCAACTCTTAAAAGAACAGGAGCCCTTCAGTCAGTGTCTTGATTTGGCAACCCTAGCCCATTTTGTCACCTATCAAAGCATCTGGTGTGGTTTGCTTTGCTAAACACAATGCTCTTTCACTAACAGTGCCATCAGTGGACTTAAAAGCATGTGATTCTGTTTTGGATGGTGCTAAAAGGCAGCAATAATCCATTTTATGATTTAGGTCTATTAGAGAAATCTCTCCCAAGGACTAGGTTCCTCAGCAGACACAAGACCTAACAAACAAGGACCTGAGTGGGCCAAAGAAGATAGTGCTGAGCGTGAATGGTGTGAACTGACTTGTCCAGCAGCATTTATTAAGCTTCTCTTTCTTTGGGGAGTGTCTAGTTTTTAAGCCATGACTTTGCATTTTAGGTGGAGCAGGCAGCATTGATGATAGCAAAGGGAGGAGAATTCCTGAACATCACTGACTGCAGTGGGAACTGCAGTGCAGAGCAACACCCGTAACCCCTCCTGGAAATAAAAAAGGTACAAACAAACCAGATGCTTGCTCTCTCTCCCCCCCCCTCTGTGTGTGTGTGTGTGTGTGTGTGTGTGTGTGTGTGTGTGTAAGTAACAGTGACAGAAACAGGCAGGCAGATTATTTGTCTGCAAGAGAGGCAGGAGAAAAGATGCATTTGTTTCTTGCTTTCTTTTATTAATAGTCATGGCACAAAAGCCAAGTTTGATCCACACTACTCCCATTTGTAATCAGCTCTAGAAACCTTAAAATGGGACTTCCAACAGGACACTGAAGGCTGAGCACCTAAGTAAAAGATCTCCCAAACTCCTATGGTGGTTAATGTTCCACTCAGGTAAAAAAACATAAGATTTAAACAGACTGCTGTCCCAGATCAAGAAGTGCTGCCTAAACAGCAGCACAGAAGCATTTAAAACCAAATCACAGCAAGCATTGCCAGACATTCAAGATACAGCCCAGAGCCCAAAGAACTTGGCCAAGAACAGCTAACTGTAATGAAATTATTGTGCACAATTTTTGGAACCAACCACAGAAGGTGTGCTTCCATTTTTTCTGGAAGGTTATTCCATAGGGCAGGTGCTGTTCAGAAAGGATAAACATGCTTTTAGAATAACACAGGCTTACCTGTCGGAATAGGAGGGAACATTGGTTTGGCATGGTACAGCCCAATCTCAACAGATCTTGGAAGCTAAGAAGGGTTGGTTGTGGTTAGTATTTGGATAGGAGACTACCAAGGAAGACCAGGGTTGTCATGCAGAGGAAAGCAATGGCAAACTATTTCTGCTCATTTCTTTCCTTGGGAACTCCATGAGAGATTACCGTAAGCCATTTATGACTTAATGGCACTTAATTATTATGGAGAGGGGCCATGGCTCAGAGCAGCTGCTTTGCATGCAGAAGGTCCCAGGTTCAAGCCCCTCCCGCCGTACATTCAGTTAAAAGAATCAGGTTGTAGGGGATGTGAAAGACCTCTGTCTGAGACCCTGGAGAGCCACTGTCAATCTGAGTAGACAATACTGACCTTGATGGACCAATGTTCTGATTCAGTATACAGCAACTTCACATGTGTGAACATCCCAAGCTTCTTTACAGGAAGTAGGCAACATTGATGAATGGGCTGGGAAGCAGAGCCCTCAGACCAAATTTCACCATTTGGTCCATGTTGTCATTTGCCCATATAAATCTTTCCTAGTTTTCTCACTCCTTTGTATGCAGCTATGAATTGCATGAGGGATGCTGCTTGGGGGGGCAGAGGCTGCACACAAATCTTCTTTAATCTATATTTTTGAAGTGATTCGTCATGATTTGTCCTTGTGGGAAAATCTGCACCTTTCCCCCAACTTCTGATTGGCCAAGGAAGTGAACTCCTAAACTAGAGAGAAAGCTGGGGTACAGCTTTGTGTCAAGAATTCAGTGCCCAGTTGCACATACCTACAACTCTATGTCAGAGGATAGATGGGAGGTGTTGGACATCTGATCTCTAACATTCCACTTTTGGACCCATCCCTAGGGAGACAGATGAGGATGTTTCATAAGTAAAGATTAGCAAGCAACTACCTTTTCTATTCTTTTCCTACTTATTCTGCCTTAATTCTGCTTCCTAATAGCTAGTTCCCAAATATCTGGGCTTTCTGGAATATAAATGTAGTTAATAACACTTCTTAAACCCTTAATTTCTGGGTTTATTGGACCAGACTCATAGGAAATCCTAATCACATTGTCTAGGTTGCTTAAGGCATGGTTATGGTCATGTATGCAAGCATCCATGCCATTGTTGTGTTCTGCATTTTATACTGAGAGTGATATAAGCATCCATGCCATTGTTGTGTTCTGCACTGTTGTATTCTACAAGCATCCATGCCATTATTGTGTTCTGCATCCTACACTGCATCTTAAACTCATACTGCTATAATGCCAAAGTTAAAGACTGTATCTTATGCATTTTATATAAGTCACTGGAGGGTGTCTAGACTGCTAATACTAATTTCCAGAGGAGCAAGTGGCCTCTTGCTTATCTTTAAGAAATATGCACTTTCACTTCTGAGTGGCCTTGGGCCGAAGCTGCAGCTGTGTACTGAAAAGTATCTTTTCACAGGAGGGAATGATTCCACTCTGTATTTTGTCTAGACTAAACTACTTTGTTCCCATGTAACTTTTTGGGTTTTCATGCCTGAATGCAAATGGGCCAGTGGACGGGAGAACGTCCCCTATAATTAGTAGTCCTATTATTTGAATAATCACTTCTGCCAACTTCTACCTATGAGTGCAAACTTGAACTGAATAGATCTCTAAATAAAGTTTCTTCAGCCAATGCATCTGCCTGCTTGCTGTGAGGGGCTTTGGGATCTAACTGCCAGGGGACTGCCACCTTAGGACTGACAGTTATTGGATAGTTGGTGCTGAAAAGACAGTTCTGACACTCACTTCCCAACATGTATACACCTCATGGTCATTCAGGGGTGACCATAAGAGGAAAGAGGAACAAGTTCAAAATAAGTCCAGTCACCTGGGGTATCCCTATAAATTCTCTAATGGTGGCAGCTACCCAAGAGTATCCCTAGGAAAGAGGGAAAGAGTTTGGGGGGCTTTTTGGTTTTGTTTTTAAAACGGACCCCCTTGGTGTTTAGTCAGCTCACAATGCAGAGCTGAAACCCCAGTACAGAGGGAAAGCGGTTAAGGGAGGCTGAGAATAGGAAGGTATGTGACAGTTGCTACCACAGAGATCTTCTGAAATGATCTTCTAGAAGAAAGGTACTCTTAGAAGGAAATACTGGAATGATTTGAGTTAGTGAGCAAAATCTGCATAGAGTCTTCAGGTATGTGAACCCCAGCCCTACTGTCCAAAAACAAATCAGCAACCAATGAAACTGAGGTAAAATTGATGTTGATACAAAGGCTGTCCAGTATCTGTTGAAGTGCAGGCTCTGCATTTGAGCTCTGGTGAACTTAGAAGCTTGCACAGAATTTTGTGCCAATCTGGTTGGTGCAATTACATGGATTTTTCTTCTTGTTTTTGGATTTTGTGTGAACCAATGTGGCTGTATAACTCTTTCTACTTCAAGGATACCTAATTTCAGCCACAAAAGAGAAGGGATTACCAATAGAAGTAATGCAGACCTGGGTAAAGACCATATTACAACCCCCTCCCCCCCAGTTGGAATGAAGAGACAGATACCAGAATTGGAATATAAGGGGCCGTTATATTGAATAATGACAAAATAATTTGTGACTGCCTCAAGGACCTAACTGGCGGTACAGGTCAGGCTCTGGGGTCATCCTTGGACCTCTGCCCTGACCTGTCTTGGCGAGCCACCCTCTGCCTCGGGTACAAGCCATCCCTCATATGGCTGTGACTCAGCCTGGCCAGGTGATGTGATTCCCCCTTAAAGCTCCCCTCCCGGCTGCAAAGCTGGGGGGAGGACTGGCTTGTCCAGGGGTTTCCCACTGGGTGTCTGTCCTTGTGACCATGCCACGAGGCTACCAGCCCCTCCTGACAGACCCCAATTCCCCACCAATGGGGATATGACACGTGTGTCTTGCTTGGCCCAAGTTCTTATATGGGGGGGGGATGTCTTGCTTGGTCCAGGCCGCAAAGCCAGATGTGCTGTGAGGGAGGACAGTGAGAGGTGGCCAAGTGCTGCACATAGACAGTAAGCCAAGAGCCCCTTTGGTAAGCCACAAACCACTTACATAAGAGCCCCTTCAGTAAGCCACAGGCAACTAAACTAGGCCTGGAGCGGCTGGACCACCGAGGAAAAAAGTGGGGGCAAAAGCAATTGATTGCCACCCCCGCAGGCAGTTCCTCCTCCCTGTTAAGCCCAAGAAGGCCACAGGCCACAGCAGTGCTGCCCTGGCTGGCTCAAGCCAAGATGACAACTGGCTCCCAGCCCACAATGGGTCTTCTCTTTTCCCCCTCACCCCAGCCTCACAGGAAGATTGAAGCTGGCTGTGGACTGCCACCACAGTGAGGGGTTGAGTGGAGCCGGGAACCAGTACCCTGGCTGTGTTGGGGGGGATGCCTCCTCCCTGCCAAGCCCTAGGAGGCTGTGGCTGTGGGCCACTGGTGTACCCCAGGGCAAGCAATGCCAGGAGCCGGTGCCTGGTCTGCAATGGGGAGGGAAACTAAACAGACAGGGCAAAAAAGCAAACCCAAGGTCTGAAAGCCCAGAAAGTCCCCCTCCCACTCTGGTCCAAGCCACGCTGCTGCAGGCCTTCTGAAGTCCACAGGAAAACACCAGTAAGGATCAGAGCCAAACTGCTCAGCTGCCCACAGTTGCACCCACATGGCACGGAAGAGCTGAGGCTGATTCCCCCATCCGCTTCTTCCACTCATGAGGTGCAAATGACTGCTGGGTGGGTGGAGTGGCCTTATGAGGCCTCTGTCACTGCCCACCCCAGCATACCCAGATACCCAGGAAGCCTCGTCTGCCTCCCCCTCCTCTGGGGAGGCAAATCCCAGCCCCCTAGCCAATAACAACAACTACTACTACAACAACATTCAATTTATATACCATCCTTCAGGACAACTTAATGCCCACTCAGAGTGGTTTACAAAGTATGTCATTATTGTCGAAGGCTTTCACGGCCGGAGAACGATGGTTGTTGGGGGTTTTCCGGGCTATATTGCCGTGGTCTTGGCATTGTAGTTCCTGACGTTTCGCCAGCAGCTGTGGCTGGCATCTTCAGAGGTGTAGCACCAAAAGACAGATGGCGAAACGTCAGGAACTACAATGCCAAGACCACGGCAATATAGCCCGGAAAACCCCCAACAACCATATGTCATTATTATCCCCAAGCAGCTGCTGCCATGGATGGGAAGTACCACATTCTCAAAGCAAAGTAATACCATTTGATTTGGCTTTGGGCTCTAATACCTTGTATAACACTTTAAATTTAACATTGTTAATAAGTTCTTCCTATGCTTCCCAAACTGTAATAGAACTGTGATTCTCAATTGACATCTGAGGAAATTTTTAGATGAACTTTGGTGTTTCTATATTTCAACAAGAAAACAAAGACCGACCATGCTGTAACTCTGCACCTCAGCAGCCAATTGGAGAAGCTAATGGCCTGCTGGAATTTCATAAAGGATAATGGTAAGATCAGACTTAAAATAATGCCCCAAGGATTCTGCCTACTACCCTAAATTTTATAACATAAAGCCTGACGAAGGACTCTGCTGAGCAAAGGGGATGAAAACTTGCAAAATAGATGTCTATGGTAAAAATTAGGGCTGTGTAAAATGAAACAAACAAGCCAGAAACTGCTGGTATGGTTCATTAAAGAAGCTTCCAGAAACAAATTCAAGAAACAAAGCTATAACGACTCCCCCTTGAAAAATCTGAAAAATTCTTTTCATGTAGCAGCAGTGCAGGCAGGCAGACACTGTGCTGGCAATGGCAGGCAACAGCATTGGTAACTGTCACACTGAGAGATCTCTGTCTTTTGGTGCTACACCTCTGAAGATGCCAGTCACAGCTGCTGACAAAACGTCAGGAACTACAACGCCAAGACCACGGCTATACAGCCCAGAAAATCCACAACAACCAGCATTGGTAACTGTTTTCCTTAACAGCAACCAACAAATCAGATCCCAAGGGGATAGACTGAGCCATTAGTGGGAAGGGGGACTTTTTCTGATGAATACATTTTGTCTTTGGTGACTCCTGGGCAATGGCATTGGCATTGAGTGGCTCCAATTTGCAAAAGGCTTGCTTTGCACTGGAGAGGGGAGCAGCAGACCACATGGTGCTTTCAGCATTGCTTCGCTAATCCCTTTCTGTGCCTTTTTATGCACAGTGCAAGGAAAGGCTGGCAAGCAACCAACATCCATGTGGTCGTGCACATGCAAGTTTGAGGTGGGAGGAGTATCTTCCAGCCTCCAAGTACGTGGCTGCCACAAAGGTTCATGTAGATTAGGGTGAAAACTGGAAATAATAAACAATTATTAAAGAAGAATCACACTGAGGAGGACTCAGGCATATGTGAACTGAGTTGCGCATTCAGAACCCTTTTGTTACTGTCCTTTGCTTAGATGCCACTGCAGCTAGCCAACTGTGATTACAGAAGTCCATCTAAGATAATGGGTCAAGAAGCACAAAGAGATACTTCATCTTGCCCAGAAATGACATCATCTTTTCTGTGCTCTTGTTAACCCAGTATAAATTGAGAAAAGATAGTAGGGCTGTGCACTGTTCACAGTTCCATGCAGACACTGAAGTCATTCCACATGGACTTTCAGTATTCCACATGGACCACATGGACTTTCAGTATTCCACATGGACCAGTCTGGTTAAAGACTGGGCTCCCTTCATTTTCTTTATTGAGACTGTCACTTTGGCTTCAGTTTAACTTCTTGCCCTTCAACCTTCAAGTCTGGGTTAATAGTTTTAGTCAGAAAATGGAGACTGGGCTATCTTCCAGGTCTCCCATCTTTATTAGCAAAAAAAAAATAGAGAAAAGAGAGAGAGTCAACCCTCATTCCCTCAAAGTTACATTAACAAAACCAAAGGACCCCTCCCCCCGACTCCCAAGCTCACTGTGGTGGGCTGTTTGAGAAAGGAGAGGAATTAGTGGTGTAGGAGTTAAACATAACACTGACTCCCATGTTAGTGGCATGGGCAATACCCCCCAACATTTCTCTGCCAGTGCTTTATCACATTTTGCATGTGACATGAAATAATTTTATGACCAAATGTCAAGATAGATAGAGGGCTAGACCCAAAGGATCATGGTAATGTGGTATGCACATTGCCACCAGTTGGTGCAAAGTTTCGGACTTGGGTGTCATCAGTATGCAGATGACACCCAGTTATACCTGCTGATGGATGGCCGGCCTGGCTCGGCCCCAGATGTCCTAGAGCATGCCATGACTGGATGGTTGAAGCAGAGTCGGCTGAAGTTAAATCCCACAAAGATGGAGATCCTGTACTTGAATCACGCGAATGTGGATTTGGGACCCCAACTCCCTACACTTGATGGGGCGGTGCTTACACCAACCCCGAGGGTGAAGAGTCTGGGGGTGATCCTGGATACTTTGCTGGGAATGGAGGCCCAGGTCGCTGCGGTTGCCAGGTTCTTGTTTTTCCATCTTTGTCAGACCAGGCAGCTTGCTCCCTATCTGTCAACCTGCAATTTAACTACAGTGCTCCAAGCAATGGTCACCTCTAGGTTAGACTACTGTAATGCACTCTATGCAGGGCTTCCCTTGAGTCTGATCCAGCAGTTGCAACTGGTCCAAAATGCGGCGGCGTGGGTCATCACTGGAGTGCCGGGAAATGCACATATAACACCAGTATTGCGCCAGCTGCATGGGTTACTGGCAGAGTACCAAATCAGATTCAAGGTTCTGGTTTTAACCTATAAAGCCCTATGCGGACTGGGACCAATGTATCTGCGGGACCGCCTCGCCCCTTATGAGCCCCAGAGGACACTTCGTTCCAGTGAAAAACAGCTATTAGTGGTTCCTGGTCCCAGGGAGGCCCACCTAGCATCGACCAGAGCCAGGGCCTTTTTGGTCCTGGCTCCCACTTGGTGGAATGCTCTGTCTGATGAGACCAGGGCCTGGCAGGACTTGTTATTCTTTCACCGGGCCTGTAAGACAGAGCTGTTCCACCAGGTGTATGGTTGATGCTGGGCAGGGCCCCCCACTGGTTGAATAGAGGGGATCGTCCCTCCCTGTCAGGAAATAGCTACCATCCGACCCATTTGTGATAATCTTTTAGGGGGCGCTTGGATGATGGATTATATGAATTGTTTCTGTGCTGCTGCTTTTTGTACTCTGTATTTTAGATTTTAAATTATATATTATTGTCTATTGGTTTTAAAGTTGAAATGTTAATGTTTTTTATAATGTATATGAGGTAATCCGCCCTGAGCCCGCTGATGTGGGGAGGGCGGAATATAAATCAAATATAAATAAATAAATAAATTCTGGTTAAAAACACAGTAACTTTTGAAGAACAACAGCAGAGGGCATTGAGTGAAGTCCTAGTCACAGTTCCAGCAGGTCTCTCCACTGTGACATCAGGTCCACTGTGACAAGAAATCTGATGCTGGGATTAAGACCTTTATTGGGAATACTTCACTCTTAATTTTGAATCCTGGGAAGAGCTCTACAATGCTTTTTCCAGACTTGTCAGTTCCGGAGATCAAAGATCAGAGTGGAGTACAAACAGGGCTGGCGCCGCCGTTGAGGCCATGAGGCGGGAGCCGTGGGCACCGCGGGCCGGAGGGGGTGCAGGAGTGGCCCCTAAGGGTGCCGGAGGGGGCCCTGGGGGTGGAGGTGTGCGTCCCACACCGCCGCCAGCTAGCCCAACGCTGCCCTCGCCACCGCCCACCTGGCAGACACAGGCCAGGAACAACAGGCAGCCGGGGCGGCACGTGGGCAGCCTCCTCGCTCCGCCCAGCCACCCGCCGGCGGCACTGTGTGATGATGTCATCACGAGATGAGGTCATCACGCAGTCTGGGGCCGCACACGCAAGGGTGGCCTCCAGCGCCAGAAACCCTGGTGCCGGGGCTGAGTACAAAGCTCGGTCAGATCCACATACATCAGCTCAGGTGAGCAGCTTCTCCTGAACATTGGAAGGAAGGATTCACCTCTCTTTGTGGGAATGTAACTGCAAAGTGCAGGGAAACATGACATCAACAGGCAACAGCAGAACACAAAGTAATTGACTGGCATTATTATAAAGTAGGATTTAAAAAAAATCACTGTGCTGTGCTGGTTGGCCATGGAGTACTCTCCTGCTTGGGTGCCAGCCCACCAGCACTGATTTGCTAGCCAGTTTCCCACCATTGTGTGCACCCTCCTACACTTGCATTCTTCAGGGTCTATTGTGTGTTTTGTGCTTGAGGAAAAATTTGTTGGCTCAATGGATTTTTGGACTAAGAGGACTAATGGTTGTTAACAAATTTGCAGGTTTTGGTTAAACATGAATAAAGCCTCCTGTCTCCACCCCACCCCCAAAAGAATTGTGTGTGTGTGTGTGTGTGCGTGTGCGTGCGCGCGCGTGCACGTGTGCACGCATGCGCACATCCGCCCAACATTCATTGTGAAGCCTTTCCCCAAGCATTCTTTTGGGTCCATAAATGCTGAACCCTGTTATTGTATGTGTGCTCAAATTCAGTGGGTTGATTATTTAGAAGGATGACTGTGTTCTGTGTGATTTTGATGCTGTTAAGGGAAAGAACAGTTGCTACAGACCCTTGTTTCCCCAACCCTCCTTGAAAAGAACAGTGAGTTTGTATGCATGCATAGCTGACATCTGCCTTGCATACATGCAATGGGCTGAAACTCATGATAATGAAAAAAACCTGAATGAATTAGATCCAAGCCTGCACTGACGTACCCAGAACAGACCAATAATGGAAAGGAGTTCATTCAGAAGCCCCAGATCCAAAACTGAAATTTCCTCTGTGCACACCTCTAACAAGGAATCACTCCTATCTGTTTTTCAAAGAACAAGTACCCATAAGCTCTTTGCTTGAGCTAGCTGAGTCATTTTAACCCATCCAGATTCAATGGGCCCATATCTTTAAAAACAATTGCTTTCTCAAATACCATCACTGACATTTTGTCTGGATACAAACGTGTTCATAATTTGACTACAACTTCCAGGCACTGATTCAGGACAGCTCTATCAGGAGGTTTATTTAAAGACATTTATATGAACAAAGAATCAAGCTTGTAGTGCTCATAATATAGCTAAATATCAAGTGCCCCCTAAAAGTGAGATTTTTACATGCCCGTTGCTGATATAAAATATATGTTGTATAAATGGCATGTCAGAGGTTTGCCCACTGTTTGCACATGGAATCATAAGCTTAAGCAGAGCTGCTTTTTTACAATAGTGAAGCAGAGATTGTATAAATATTTTAACTCATTACATAATTTCATATCATCATGAGAGGGAAAAATTGCAGAATGTTGCAGTATCCACTCACCAAGAGCTTGTCTAAGGGTAAAAATTCATACTGTATGTAATTTCATGATCTTTTTATCAGCTGTTTCTTTTTTTAACAGAGTGAATCCACTATGGCTGTGACTTGGCAGCAGTCCAGTGCAGGTGGGGATTGGCTATTTAATTATTTGAAAATAACTCTCCTCAAGCTGCTTTAGACCCTAGTAGTGGAAAAAATATAGGTCCAAAAGCAGATGGAAAATGGAGAGAAAATGAAGGCTAAATATCTTCTACACAGTCCAAAACTGGTCATTGCCTTCAAGATGCAGCTCTAGCAGCTGCATTTTCTTTTAAAATCCTCAAATGCCAAAGGATCATGGAGCTACTAGAAGCATGTTCTTTCACCCTAAAGAACAAGTTTTTTTCAGCAGCGCACATGTCAATCACATAAAAATAGAAAATGGATAAATAACTCTTTCACTAATTTCAACGCTGCCCCACCCATTTAATTAGCTACCAGTATCTGCCAAACTAGTTATATCTAGGAGCATTTTGGCATCTGGCAAACAATCTGTCCAGTGTTGCTATATTTAACCTAAACTTGTAATTCAAGTTCATGGACTACACGCTCAAAATGATTTGGGATAACTTAGAATTGTCAGAATTAACCTAAACATAGATGTCTAGGATAATAAAGCAACAGCAATATCAGACAATTTAGAAATAAAGGAAAGAAAAATCCAACTTATCATCACAAGGCTTTGCTGTTTGTGATATAGGTTAGAATTCCATGTGTCAAAGATCGTCAAACAAGAATTTTTCATTTCAGCACCAGAGACAGCTCACCAGCCCACCCAAACTGATTATGTCACCAAAAAAATGTCATCTGTTGTCAGAAATTCCCTATGACTGTGCATGCAGCCAATGCTAGGGATTGTTGCCAGGAGGTCAAAAAGGATTAATTGTCCATGAAGATTTTTGTCTCAGCCAATCTGAGGGCATTCTCTGGAAGTTCAACCACCCCTGGAAATGTTAATTGATGTGCAAAAACAAAACAAAACTGGAAGTACTGGAGAAGAGACCACTTGCACCCAGATGGGGATCAAGAGCAGGAAACTCAGGCATACTCAAGTTCTTTAAATAAATCCCAGATGTGTGTTTGTGTACTTAGTCAACAGAAGTACTTGCTAGATCACTGGGAGAATATTGGATTAAAGGGTTACACAGCAGGTGTGAATCTAGGTTTTGTGTTGTATATAGTTAGGTATGGTGAGAAATACATACGAGATTATTATCATATCATATGCACTGTGCCATAATTGTACAGATTGTTTTACATTACAAGTGAGTCCCTTCCCACAGAATTACAAACTTGTGTTTGGGGAAGGGGGAGCAGGTGGTGGGGAGGAAGGAAAGAGGAACAGGAATGACTGTGAACATATCAACTTTCCTTCAGGGGTAGCGTTTGGTTTCTACTAAAATGCAGTTATAATACAGATAATATTACAACATACCACTTAACTTCACTACTTAATAACTGAAGGGTGGATTAAAGGTTTATACAGTTGATCTTTGGAGCAGTCATAATTGGAGTGACTGACAGTGTAATCCCATGCATATTTACCCAGAAGTGACCCTTTTTAGTCACGGGTTAACTCCCAGATAAGTGTTCTGAGGGTTGCAGTCTTAACCTCTCAGTTTTCCCATGGGGCTGGCCCTGATTCTGCTGCAACATTAGTTTGACCACAGGACAAATGTAATGAGCACAAAGATGGAATCACATTGCAGTGGGGGGAAAGATGTGGGCTCTAGTGCTGGGGTACAGTAGGTGTAGTATGTATACACATACACGCTATGGAAATGGCAGGGCATTTTTTCAGGTGAAGGACTACATGCACTGAAGGACTATATGAGCATTCATATGGCAGAGCAGCTAAGCACTCATCCTTTACATAGCTTTTTTAATTTTAAAAGGCTTTAGAAACATAAGCAAAACTACACAGGCATGTCATGAGGGCAGAAATTGTGCCTGGCATGAGGAATAATGTGAGCTCTGGGCAATAAATGCCAATTGCACAAAAATATAAACATCTCTAAGACAGCAGCACTGGTTACATTTGGAGGAAAGTTTCAGATTTTACTTCTTAAGGAACCTCTGAATAATGACTTGCCAGTGATGCAAGTAAATGTGTATCTACAAGTAACAGGAAGGAGACAAGAATGTTTCCAAGGGTCTGAAAACCCCAAGAACTAATGAGAGGTTCTACGGAGGTGAATCACACTTGGACAATTGAAAGGGGAGTCCTTACTTTTATGTCCCATCTTATCCTTAACAGTTGGATGCTTTTAACAGCAGCATGACTTGCAGAAGAACTGAGCAGGGTGGCAGGCTCTGGAGATACAGTGACTGGAAAAGTTTCACCTATTAGATTTCTGCATGTTATGTAGCTCTTAAAAGGGTGTGAGTCTCTGCCAAGTGGCAATGCTAAATCTAGTGGTTCAAGGACATTTTGTGAGTATTCCTCAGGACTATTTTCATCTATGGGATTTCAAGCTGATGAATCTCCATAGGATAACATATTTTTGGTTCTTAAATATCTGCCCTTGCATTCGTGCTCCTAAATTTTAGCTCTTATCTCATTCCACAATCCACTGAAGGTCATCTCCTTTATCACTCCTAATTTCCTGCTCTATACTGAATGTATGTTTCTTTTTATCCGATGGTTCTCAATTTTTTTCCCCAATGGAATCCATTTCTACACTTACTCTTCTGATAGAGTATATCTGAGTAGTAAATCCATGTTATTTCCCCCTCCCTAAAATGAAAGGGAAGATTTTCACATCAGTTAACAAATCGCTGCCCAAGATAATTTTTCATTTTAACATTTATAAATGTACAGCAATATTGAACTGTATAAAAATCTCATGGCCATTTTTATTTAGTTATTTATACCTGATTTTCTCATCTACTGAGACCCAAAGATACTTACAATATTGTCCTTCCCTGTTTTACTTTATTTATTTAAATATTTATGTCATTTATAGTCCACTTTTCTCACTAACACTCAAGGCAGATTACACAGTATGAGATTAGTACAATCAGTATCAAGGACATTTCCATAAACTATGCCATTGGGTAAATAGATACAAGTTTGAAAATACATAGCATTAGCAAGAATACAATACAGAGTAGAAAAAATACTGAAACAGAACATAATCAATTCTAGGACTAACATTAGACAACATAAAACACAGGTAGTACATAGGAGTATATATTTAAAGCAACAGATAATATGCAAGGCAACAAAGCAGTGAAGTCTAAGGTCCCTATCTCATTGGCAAAACACCTGAGACCCCCTCCCTATAATATAGCCCTCCCATTTGAGTAAAAAGCCTTTTTGAATAATTCAGTTTTGCATCATTTGCGGAAAGCCAGGAGAGTGGGGGCTCTTTCTTCGGGACTGAAAGTGGCTTATATGTCACAATTAAAATGTTACAATTTAAAACCAATAGAATAAAACCTCAGATATCCCCTCCCCTCAAAAGATGCCTTTGGTTTATACCCCATTAAAAGTCTTTTTGAATAAAATTGCTTGTAGCGCCTTCTATCTAAACAACACTCCTCTCACCTCCTTAGGGTGCGCATTCCACAAAGTGAGAGCTAAAATGTAAAAGGAATGGGCTCTGGATGATACCAAGCAGGCCACCTTAAACAGAGGAAGAGCCAGGAGATGGCAGCCTGAAGACTGTAATTGGAGCATGAAGATGGTCCTTTGTGGGCCCTAAGCCATGATGAGCTTTAAAAGTCATAACTAGTACCATGAATTGGATGCAGAAACAAACGGGCAACCAATGTAACTGTTTTGAGATAGGCAAGACATCTTTCACACATTTAGCTCCTAACGACAACCAGGCTGTCACATTCTGAACAACCCATTGTACTTTCCAGGTTGTCTTCAAGGGCAGACCAATGTGGAATGAATTACAAAAGCACAGATCAGCATGACCAGCGGAGTCTAAGAAGGAGAGAATGAGCAAACCAGATACAACTGCATTTATCCCGACAACTACCTCATTTATTTATTTATTTATTTATTTATTTATTTATTTATTTATTTATTTGTGTGTGTGTGTGTGTGTGTGTGTGTGTGTGTGTGTGTGTGTGTGTGTGTGTGTGTGTGTGTGTGTGTGTGTGTGTGTAGCCCACCCTCCCCACAAGTAGGCTCAGGGTGGATTAAAACGATATCAAGCATTATACAAAATATAATATAAAATATAGCATAAAATTACATTAAAACAACAATCTACAATATAAAATACTAGTTAACTATAACCAGTTGAAGGTGTCTGCTAACAAACCTAAATAAGTCAGTTGTAGAAAATAACAGCAATGCAGATAGATGGATATATCCGCCAAAGAAATCCAGGGCAGGCAAGGCAGAGCAAAGGAGGCCAGGAAGGACAGATCACTTCAGACTTAGGCCTGATGGAATATCTCTGTTTTACAGGCCCTGTGGAACTATAGTAAGTCTGGGAAGGCCCAGATCTCCACTGGGAGAGTGTTCTACCAACTCAATGCCAGAGCCAAAAAAGCACAAAGGCCTCCGAGGGACATGATTGCAGAGACTATTGCTGTTCCTTCTTCATTTTGACTTGGTATGGCCTTCCTTCTTTTTCATTCAGGAGGATCATGCCCAAGCTCCTCACCATTGGCGCAGGCATTAATAGTACTCCATTAAGTGTTGGGAGCTGGAACCCCACTCCCACCATTCCATGGCCCAGGTGCAGAGCTTCTGTCTTCATAGGATTTAATTTCAGCTGACTCTGTTTTAACCATGCAGCCATGGCATCCAAGACCCTAGCCAGGGCATCCAGTCAGCCATCCATCATCAGATATAGCTGAGTGTCAGCGAGGTGATGGGTCAGAAGATCGTAATCGACTGTGTCAAACTCTGCCATTAAATCTAAAAACAACAGCAGGGCTGACCCGCCTCAATCCAGGTGTCAACAAAGGTCATCTGTAAGAGTGACTAACATTATCTCCATTCTATAGCCAAGGTGGAAGCCGGACTGAAAATGGATCCAAGATAGAGGAGTCCTCCAGGAATGCCTGGAGCTGTTCATCTACCACTCTCTCCTTACCCAGAAATGGAAGATTCGAAACTGGGCAGTAATTAGCTGGATTGGTAGGATTCAGAAATTGTCTCTTCAAGAGAGGTCTCACCACTCCTCTTTCAATACTCTTGGGAAAGTCCCAGAACTTGGGGACAAGTTGATAATATCAACCAGGGAAACCCGGATACAGTCACTGCTGGTTTTCACCAGCCATGATGGGCATGGATCCAAGAGGCAAATGGTAGGCTTCACAGCACACAGGATCCTGTCTACCTCATCCTGGTAAGGTCAGAAACCTTGTGAGTAGGGTTACCAACAAACCTGGAGAAAAATGTTCTTCCCCATTAGTATGCGTAGAAAGGACAGGTGAAGCATTTCATGGGATGGAGGTAAATAGCATTACATGGTAAATAACATCCCATTAAGCCTCTGTTAAAGGGACAGGACCTTTTTTCCCAGGCAATATTAGTAGCACATTCTTTGCAGAGACATTTAAGCTTTCAAATTAACCAAGGAGAAAAGGGCAACAAAAGTGAAGCAATGAAGTCAATTTCTAATGAAAGGGGATTCACTTCAAATAGTCAGCAGTCTGCATTTTTCAAGGGAAGAAGCAGGTGCTCGGTGAATTAAGCTTATTCTATTTTCCTGTGTAAAGCACATCCCTAGGAATCTACTTCTCATATGACAAATGAAGGTGCACAGGAATTAAGAAGAAAAGCCAAGGATGCCAAGGGCAAAGATGCTGCAAATGGCAAAGATTCATTCATGGTAAACTGCAGAATAGATTTAAAATTCTCAGCCTGCTGCTGATCTAGAGGGTATTTGATTTTAAACAGAAGTGTCCTGCTTTACAGAGTCTACGTGCTTGCTGTATTATTGTACACCATTTCCCACTGTAGTGAATTGCTAGATTTAGGGGATTCCTTGTAGTTTTCACTGTTCACAGTTGATACACTGATGTTGGGAGGTATTAAGCATGGAATATATGAAGTTAACTGGTAAATTTCCATTGATTTATCAGGGTCCTGCATAGTGTAAGATTTATGTAATGCTAGCCTTGGCTGGTCTTGCAACCATAATAAATGATTGATTGATTGTAATGCTAGCCTATTTTGAATTGGAATTGCCATTTCCTGTGCTTTGAGCAATCACAGACAGCAGAAATTCAACAAGTACTGATTTTTCCATTTGCATCTTCATGACAAGAAAAGCTGCACCTGTTGGATTCTGTCTGTCATGCAGTTCTGGAAGGCACAGTCTCTCTATCTGGAAAAAATAAAAAGTGGCAACTCTGTATTTGTGATTGGTGTAGATGCCCTATTCTAAACATTTGTTTTTTGGTGAAACGCTGAACATATTGGGCTCCTATAGTATGTAAGATAACCATACCCTTATTTTATATTTCCACAGACAAAGCAGTAACCCATCCACTCCGGTGATCTTTGGAGGCCCTGCTTTGGGAGGCCCTGCCATCTGTGGCTAGACTGGTGGCAACCTGGAAAAGGGCCTTCTTGGTGATAGCACCAAAACTTTGACACTCTCTCTACATGGAGATTTGTCTGTCCCCCTCTACTTTTATCTTCCACCAGTGGGAGAAGACTTTTGTTTCCTTTGGCATTCCCTAATGACTATTACTGGCCCTCTTTTGTGTTCTTGGTGTTATCTGTATATATAAAGACAAGTGTCCTGACTGACTCATCAACACCCAGCCCAAACCCCTGGACCTAGAAACATGAAATTTGGGGAAAACATTCTTTTTGTGATGTAGAGGCTCACTAAGAAGGGATTATAAGAAATTCTCCCCCTAAGGGGGTAAAGAGGGGTCAAATGTGTTTTCCCATAGGGATACAGCTTCCCTATGTGGCTGGCAGGGTGCTCTCCCCCCAAAACCAACTCAGCCACTCTTCCCTGAGGTAATTTGCATATGTGGCCTGATTGGTCATCATCCCAACATTCTAAACAGTATGCAGGACATGTGCAGTACCTCAGGACACATTCAATGACTTCCAGTCATTGAATGTGTCCTGAGGTAAAAATACACCTCCCAGTCTTCCCCTCTACAGTTGCCAATCTCCCTGTGGGGCCTGGCTTTCCTGTGTGGCTGGCAGGCTGATGGGTCAGCTGTGGAACTCTGTGTTCTGAGGTAAAAATCAGGTAAAGGAAACTGCAGACAGTTGAAGAAAGACAGTACAAGACTCCTGAAAAGGAATTTTATATAAAAGTTAGTATGGCAACTGAGTTTTTAAATGTTCATGAGGAGATGGTGCACGACCTTTCTAGGGGCCATTTCAGTGCAAACCTCTCACATGAACTTGTCGAAGTGCCCACCACACCACCCCTCCCTCAGTCCAACTCCACCTCACACGTCTTGCAGCCATCACCTCTTACTGCCCCCAAGAAGCCTCCTGGCAGATGTTGTGCAAGATATACTGATGCTAAAAGGAGGAAGCAACTTAGAGATGCGGCAAAGAAATACGCACATCGTACTCCTGCAGTGCACTGAGCAGCAGTGGCCAAGTGCCAGCAAGTCCTGAGTCCAAGGGAAAGGTGACCATCCCTGCAGGCCTGGGCACAGTAGTGATGACCCTAGCAGACCTAATGGCCACGATATACCCTGATATCACCACTATCAGGGAGTAGTCCATGGACAGGCTATGCAAGCGTGCCATTCTGACCCCCAAGAACGACAAGGCTGCCATCATGAATGAAACACAACTTAACTCCCTCGAAGGGGCAGAAATGGAGTACAGATCTGTGGACTCAGTGGTGCAAACGGATGATACAGTCCACTACCCTGTGGAGTTCCTCAACATGCTCAACCCTCCTGGCTTCCCAGCCCACAAGCTTCTCCTCAAAGTGGGGGCTCCAAAGTCAGGGGAAACCACCAATGAAGCCTACAAAGAGGTCCTTCAGTAGAAAAAAAAAGTTGTACGTATTTTTCACTTTATTTCTTGCACTACAATCTTTTCCTTTTAAAAACCTCTTCAATAAATGTTACATTTCGAAATTCACTTCATCAGTTTTCATCAACATGCTTCGCTTTATTCAAACACCTTTGTGAAGTTTGGGTGCTATGCTATTATACTACAAAACCAACTCCACCCGCCCCCCAACCAAAAAATGTTACATACCCATAAATATTATAACTGGATTTAAAGTAGTTAAATACAGTTGCGAAGCACGGCCATCAAGCTAGTGTGTTTATGTGTTTGTGTTTATTGAATTATTTTTATACTAATTTAGATGTTTTAAATTTAAATTGTTTAAATGTTGTTTTAAAATGTTTAACACTCTAGCCATAGGTGTTTCCGCATCTGCTTGCACATCTCTCTTCTCCCAGAGCTCAGGGTACATGCGTGGAACTTCTGCTTTGAGGCATGGCCTTACCTGCAATGGTGAGCTGTTGCTTACTTTTGGGGTCTGCTTTGGTCATACAACCCCAGTTGCAGCAGTGAGAGTGGGATTCCTGATGGAGATGAAGTCTGAACTGCAGCAGGGTACCTGTAAAGAGCCCTTGAGAAGACAAATGTTACTGATCTGTCTTTCCTACTTTACTAGCAGCTCTGGCTGTTTGTGGTTTATGCAAAGGGCAAACTCGCTCTGCCGGATGAGTCTAAACGATCCTATTCTTCACATTTCAGACACGCTAATCACTTTCTAAGGATAGGGGTTTGTATGTTACAGGCTTAAACTGGTTTGAGAGACCTTCCCTCTCTCAAGAATAGTAATGTTGTGAGAGGGGCTAGGAACCCTTAACAGACAATGCTCAGGACAATCACCAATCACAGTTTCCAGGATTCTTTGGGGGCATGCCAAACAGGCAATGTTATGACACTGACAAGTTTCATTTTGATATTGTTTAAAGTACCATTTGGCTAAGAGCATGGATTTAAATCAACCAATCAAAATAATTTAAATCAACCAATCAATCAAATAAATTATTTTCAACTGAAGATATTTTATACTCTCCTGGCATTATGCAAGTGGGTGTAACTCAAGGTAGACTGGAAGACAGCTTTGGACAAAAGGCCCACTGAACTGCACATAATGGCACCTGAAGGGAGGATTTACCCAGTAAGGAACCATGGCCGACAATAATTTGAAGAAGAGGGTCTTAATAAGGCATGCTGTTTCTGAGAGTCCCTGTCCATCCATAACTCAGACTGTCATACTTTGGCAGGGCTCATTTGATGCTATTCTTTTTCTGCATCTCATGGAGAAAGACCACTGTGGAAACCAACCAACCAAATGTTAATATATAGATATTTAGCACAAAAGTTGGCACCAACTGGAAAAGATCTTTCATACATTATCTGATAGCATTTTTTAGATATGAGCTGCGGTTGATGCATGGGAGAGAAGCTTCATTACTGATAGAAAGGAGGAAATGCTCAGAGAAGGAAGGAAACACCAGAAACTAGGTCACCTACCACAAGCATAACCAGCCAGCTCTTGTGCAATGGGGGATCAGCTGTTCTCTGCAATCAAGCTCACAGGCCTTGAGCAACCTCTGTGCATCATAGGGCCAAGAGAGGCCTTTTGTGTAAACTAAGAGAGCCTTTTGTATTTGCCTGCCAGAATAATTAGCCTACAAATATTGCTGCCTGTCCTAAATTACATAAATGTGCCAAACCACCTTACTAGCAGTAGGACATGGATTACTGACTGCATTTCCAAGGAGCTGAAGCCTGCTTATGCCAATATAAATAGCTCAGCTGTTTGCATACACCTTGCAGAATTACACTTCCAAGAGGATGGATCATGGCAGGTTTAGTTCATGGCATAAACCAATTACACAGATTTATACACACACAAAAACACACAAAGCACCCTACAACGATCACACAGTAAAACATCATATTAGGGTATTGTATTTTATGCATTGTGCTTTATCCTATCTATCTATTTTTTAGTTTTACTCTTCCTCCAATAGTCTGAGTATTCCTCCTCCATCTTAATCTCCCAACAAAGTTAGACTAAACAAGAGTGATTGCCCCAAGGTCATCCAGATAGCTTTATGGCTGTTTGGGAATGAACCCAGATCTCTACCATCCTAAGCTAACCCTAATCACAAGACCATACTGGCTCAAAGCAAAGATGTGCTGCCATTTCAGAGACTGACAGTTTCTCACTGTGTAAGCAGTTGGCCCAGCCTCCACCATCTTTAATAGCCATTTTAATATGGCTGCTTGTGATATTAAAAATCACCATCCCTCTGGATTTAAAATGGCAGTTTGCAGCATTGCACCCAGAGAGCCTCCAGCTAACTGTTGCTGAGTCCCACCCAGGAGATCTAGGCAGGGCTGGATCTAGGGTTGCCGGCACCCAGGGCAACCCAAGCCTGGCCTCCTGCGTGCATGCGCACAACGCATGCACTCCTGCCACTGCGTGATGATGTCACTTCCATGATGTCATCACGCAGGGCAGAGTGCACCACCCGCGGCAAGCTGGCTGCCCCGGCGTGCCATGGAGCTGGCGGCGGCAGTGTGGGCAGCTGGGAGGCTGGCCATGCCATTTGCCTGCCCCACTGAGGGGGCGGCCGGCTTGCCACATGCCCCCTGTCTTGCGGGGCAGGTGAATGACGCGGGCGGCCTCCCAACCACCCGCACTTCCACCGCCAGCTCCGCGATGTGCTGGGGCAGCTGGCTTGCCGCACGGGCGGCACGCTGATGGGGCGGCAGGCTTGCTGTGCGCTCCCAGCCCTCTGCTCAGCCGCCAGCACGCTCCCGGTGGCTGGCAACTGTGTCCAGGACCCCCTCTTTGATCTGCCCCCCCTGCCCCCCCATTGATCCGGCCCTGGGTCTAGGCATGTATGGAATGCCACAGAGGAATGCAGAATGATTAGAGGTGATTGGATTTGCAGTCACCCCAGCCCCTAAGGAATCCAGTGCAACAAAGGTCTCACAGAGTCATCCCCACTCAACTCATTCTTTTTCTCCTTCAGTGATGAGATCTCCTGTCCTTGATTGAGGAACTAATCAAATGACATTCATAAGTTTGTACAGTGTTCCTGGGAAAGTACAGTCCCCACCTAAATCCATCAACTTAGTTCCCAGTAGGCTTCATTAACAAACTATCCCGTTTGTGCAGTGCTAGAACAAGTTTTGCATTTGCTTTCATACACCCCAGCAGCTACCACTCAAGGTAATCAAACCTTTTGTCAAACCCAGGAACTGACCATTGGAGTCTTTGTTCTAACGGCTAGGTGGGTTCTCCCACCTCAGGGCATGTTTTACTCTACAAGAGTAGTGCCTTGGCCCATTCAAATTGCGTACGCCTCCTGAGTCCAAGCGCTGCTCCCTTTAGGGTTGCTTTCCTAAGTCTCTCCCTCTCTCCTGCCCGAGAACGCTGGCATTTGAAGCTCTCTTCCTCCATGGACCACGCTGCTCCTTTGATTGGTAAATATACTTTCCCCCCCCCCACACACACACACTCTATTCCAACTTCTGGCTGGCTTCCTAGGACTGTGTGCGTGTGTATCAACCATTTTCAATTAACTTCTTGTATGTATGTTAGTTTTTCCTCTTTAAATAAAATTATTCGTTGACCTTAAAAGCACCAGCCTCTTTGGCTTCCTTGAGGAGGGGACCTGGTAGAAATTGGTGGAGATTTCCCACTTGTTACCCTTCCCACATTGTCATCTTCCTTTCCATTAATTCCCCACTCGTACTCACAAGGAGGCCCATTCCAGGTAACAACTGAGCTCCAGTACTGCTGCCAGACAGATGCAGAAGCAGTGATAATGAGGGAGAATCCATTCATGGTCACACAACAAAATCTATGCCATGATTAAAGCTGGACAGTTCTGTCTATTAGCTGTCTTGGACATTTTTATCCCTTCCCTCCTCTAAGGAGCTCTGGATAGCATATATAATTCTCCCCTCCTCTCCTTTATTGGTGGTGGGAAATGCCATCAAGTTACAACTGAGTTACAATGAGCCGGTGGGGTTTTCAAAGCAAGAAAAGACATTCAGAGGTTGTTTGCCTCTGTGTAGTGAGTAGAGGTGGGCACGATCCAAAAAAAAATACCGATCAAGCTGATCGTGGATCAGCGCCAGCGACAATCCCGAATTAACAATCCACACCGATCATCTCCCGTTCCAGATCCGTGGATTGGGGATAGGGGATCGGGGAGGCCAAAGCGGGGCAAGCTATTCCCAGCTATGTGGGAAGGTGGGTGCTGGCGGTGGCGGCCGGGCCTGGCGGGCACGGGGAGACGGCGACGAGCTGCCTCCCCTCAGGGGGCGGGGGGTCTGGCCTGTGTTTGGCCGTCAGAGCTGCCTATCAGGGTTTGCAGGGATGAGATTGGAGTGCCCATGGCTACAGAACACCCCCTTCCCCCTCCCTCCCCTGGCTGTCTTCTCCCAACTGGTGACTGCTTTGCTGCTTCGTGGTTGGAAGGAAGCCCTGCTGATCAAGGCAAGCTGGGCTTCCATTCGGGTTTCCAGGGCGACAGAAGACAGAGTTCAGGCATTCCCCCGGCTCCGTTGCCAGGGGAATTGATTGATGGCACCTGAGTGTCTGGCTTCCCAATCCGAGCACGATCGCCCCGATCCAGCCCCCCTCCCGACTGCTGGATCGGTGGCTGTGGCCGAGCACGGTCCGCCGGGACCCAATCGCGCCATCGCCATTATCGTGGGGTTTTTTCGATCATAATGCGGATCATGCTCATCTCTAGTAGTGAGTGACCCAGGATTTCCTTGATGGTCTCCCATCCAAATACTAACTAGAACAGACCCTGCTTAGATTCTGAGATCTGATGTGATTGGGCTAGCCTGGGCCATCCAGGTCAGGGCTCTCCTTTATTGCCCCTTCATCAAAACTGTATGTTACAATGAAAATATCTCATTAACATATGTGGGAATAAGTGTATTGCCTGTGTTTCTTGTGACTCCTGCTATAATATTCTTGGTGCTGCCATTAGTTATTTTTGCACTCTTGCATGTGTGCCTCCCTCCCTCCCTGCAACCTGGCATCTAAATGAAATGTATAAGCAAAATGAGGCAAGCTTGAATTTTTGAGATGCTGGCTCTGTAATATAGCTAGACTGAACACGCAACAAGAGTGGCCATTAATACATCATAGCCCTTGCCATGAACTGTCATCTATAAGCCATTACCTAGCGGATATATTGAACGCTGACCAGGTTCCATCCTATTAAACTAACAGCTCCTGACAAATGCTGGAATTGTGAATTTTCCCAAGACTTCATAATCACTTTGCAATGGCACTGCCCCAAAGCTTCCCTGTCTTTGGCAGGGTTTTTCTGACAGAATCAATCTAGGATTAAAATCAAAACTAGTGACTATGTTTTCCTGCTGGCCAAATGCCTTATGGATGTTGAGCTTCTGCCTGGGCCTCCAGCTAATAATCTGCACTTTCTCACAGTTCATTGCTTGACAGAGGCAAGGCATCGTTTAGGGATGGCATGAGGGGACATCTCCCATGTTTCCAATCACTTACCATTATTCCTCAGGATCATTTTTTATTCTGCACATTTCTTTATTATTGTTGTTAGTGTTATTGTTTGTATTGGTAATAATAATATTGGCAATTAAATAGACCTCTGTACTACTTATGCATGTCAAGTATACAAACCCCTGCCCTTCGAAAAGGGTGACATTATGACCTGTGGTAGTTAGGAAAGCGCCCACTCTCCTGACTTTCTGCAATCTATGCAAAACTGAATTATTCAAGCAGGATTTTTACTCAGATAGGAGGGCTGTAGTATAAGGAAGCAGTCTTGAAGAGAAGCATCAGCAAAGGAATAAGCAGTAACTAAAGAATTTACTACTGTTGCTGCAAATACGATCCTGCTGGGTAGTTCCGATATTGTTTAATACGTCAGTTGTATAATTACTTCTGTTTCAGCATTTCTTAAGCTCTGTAATAGATTTCTGTGGTTTTAAATCATTGCCCATTTGCATGTATGTACCCTATTACACCATTTATTGAAATGTCTTTGAAACTGATTGTACTCACACTGTGAAATTCACCTTGAGTCTCAGTGAGGAAGGCAGACTATAAATAATGTAAATAAATAAATAAATATATAAATAAATTATAGCAGACTATTTAAAAGGCACCACAAGAAATGCTCTTCAAATACACAGTGGGTCGAGGGCGGTGGCAGTTTAATCTTGAATATGTCCAGGAGCAGGTCTTTGAAGCATGCTGAAATTTCCTCCTGCCCTGAAATCTGGAATGGCAGTCCATCTACACAGAACCTCTCAAGATCGCCACACGGCTCTCTCTTGAAGCATATTTCATGCAATGCATTATGCTTGTTTTATTTAGTTTGCTTCATTTATACCCCACTTTTCTCCACAGTGGAGAGACCCAATATTGCTTATGATATTCTCCCCTTCTCCATTTTATCCTCACAACAACCCTATGAGGTAGGTTAGGCTGAGAGAGTGTGACTGGCCGAAAGTCACCCAGCAAGCTTCCACAGCAGAGCAGTGATTTGAACCTGGGTTTCCCTGATCCTGCTCTGACACTCTAAACACTACACTATGTTGGCTCTTTTAAATTTTAAATAGAAATACAACAAACCTAAACTATCAATAGAATTATGAATAAAGCAGTTCTGAAAATACTCTTGTCTTGCTTTGAAGAAATAGTCCTCCTCATGAGAGGGAGGGCAAGAAGGGTTACATCAGTGCTTAGTTCTCATGGCTCCTTCTTACATGCCCAGGTTAATGCCGATTGCCACCTTGGGGTCAGGTAGCAATTTTCCCCAGGCCAGCTTGGCTACGGATCCTGATGGTGTTTTGCCATCTTCTGAGCATGGAGCAAGAGTCACTGGGTTTGTGGTGGGGAGGTAGTTGTGAATTTCATGCATTGTGCAGGGGGTTGGACTAGATGACCCTAGAGGTACCTTCCAACCCTATGATTCTATGATTCATGAACCTGTTGGTTGTGGTTGCGAGGACAGGGAACAGTCTGAAAGGATTGTAAAGGGCTCGTGGTGAACTATCATAACAATAACAGTTAATTTGTATACTGCTCTTCTGAGCAGATTAGTGTCCCACTCAGAGTGGTGAACAAAGTCAACGTTATTATTATCTCCACAATACAGCTGGGGAGCTGGAGCTGAGAGGAGTGGGTTAGTGAAGGCCACCTGCTGAGCTCATGGCAGTAGTGGGATTTGAACCAGCAAAGTGCTGCACCACAGCTTAGTTACTTAATCACTAAGCTACACCAGCTCTCCACTATCTGTACATGCAGCAGAATGAGGTGGTAGAATGTACTTTTTCTGGCTATAGAGAAGGCAAACTAGTTTGAATGCTTCTTTTCCAATTCAAATTCAAATTTATTACAGTCAAATGACCAGCAAGAGAATGCTTCTTTATATAAAAGACTCCCTATAAGGAAAAAATAACATAGTATTCTAGTCAGCCTCCTCCTTGTTGTGCCAGCATTGGATATTGGTTAGGGTATCAGACTAGAATATGGGAAAGCCAAGTTCACATACCCACTATACCATAATAGAAAAGAGTCCAGTAGCACCTTTAAGACTAACCAACTTTACTGTAGTATAAGCTTTCGAGAATCACAGTTCTCTTCGTCACGTGCATACATCTGACAAATGCATGCATCTGATGAAGAGAACTGTGATTCTTGAAAGCTTATGCTACAGTAAAGTTGGTTAGTCTTAAAGGTGCTACTGGACTCTTCTATTTTGCTACTACAGTCTAACACAGCTAACTCCTCTGGATCTATGACCACTATACCATGGATGCTTGCTGAGTGACATTGGGCTCTCAGCCTAAACTATCTCACAGGGTTGTTTTGAGGATAAAATGGAGAAAGGGAGAATGACATATACTTCTCTGAGCTCTCTGGAGGAATGGTAGAGTTGCCATGTTTCCCCAGCTGACCCTTCCCACCACTGCTCAGCAGAGAAATATGGGGAAGGAATGCTGACATGCTGACATAACTTACAGCATGACTGGAAGTGATGTCAGCACAATGCTGGTAACCTTCTAGCATTAGGTCAAAATGCTATGATTAAACCATATTGTTTGGACCAAATTCTAGAGCATGAGCAGCAGTGTGATGATATCACATTCAGTCACACCAAAGTGACATCAGAGCAACTCCAGCAATATTATGTCACCACAGAACTCTCCCCCCACCCCCCCGTCTCTAGCTGGTTGCCACCCTCATGCTTAGGGTCACCAGGTCCCTATATAGTCCTGGTGGAAGGGGGGGACCTGGCACTTACCTCATGTTCTGGGCATGCTTCTCTTTGCGTCTGCACGAAATACACACACACTCCTGCACTTGTGTGATGATATCACTTCCGAGAGCCAGTTTGGTGTAGTGCTTAACAGCAGCGGGACTCTACTCTGGAGAGCCAGGTTTGATTACTTACTCCTCCACCTATAGCCAACTGGGTGACCTTGGGTCAGTCACAGCTCTTCTAGGAGCTCTCTCAGCCCTACCCACCTCACAGGGTGTTTGTTATTGTGGGGATAATAATAACATACTTTGTAAACCACTCTGGGTGGGTGTTAAGTTATCCTGAAGGGTGGTATATAAATCAAAAGTTGTTGTTGTTGTTATCATTATCATCACCACCACCACCATCATGCTGGCTACAAGTGTGCTCCTGCACTTTGTGCAGGGCTAATTCTGGCATGTTTGAGGCCAAAATTGGCCCCAACAAAGCACAGGAGCACACCTGTGGCCAGTGTGACGCTGTCACTTCAGGAAGTAACATTGTTGTGCTCCCTTGGAGCATGCAATCTCTACGGGCAGCCCAAAATCTCCTGCCAGTCACCAGCAACCAGCGGGGGAGGGGGGGAGATAAACCATTGGAAGATTGCCCACCACTAGAGATGGGCACAAACAGCAATACAAATAAAAAGCCACGAACAGCCCAATCTGCTGTTCGTGAACAAGCTGTTCATGAGGCCCCATTCTAAATGAACAGGTGGTCGTTGCAAGGCTCATTTGTTGCTATTCATTGCAGTTCGTCAAGGCAGACTGTCTGGCACCTGCAATCAATTCCCTCAGCAACTTAGGCAGGGATTGTCTGAACTCTGTCTGAACTCCTGCTGTTGCTCTGGAAACCCCAATTTAGCTTGATAGGCAGGTCTTCCATTCAACTGTGGAGCTCCAAATTTGTTACAACAAGCAAGCAAAGACCAGGGGGGAGGGGGGCTCCCAGCTCTGACTTTGCAGACAGTGGAGAGGCAGTTGCTGTTGGCATTTTGATAGAGTGCATTGGAGCTTGAATTTTCTTTGTGTGTAGTGGGATAGGGATCTATCCCTTCACGTTCCAGGGCTGCTGCCAGGCTCTGGGCCAAGCTATTATTTATTATTGGTACCTTTCCTGCTGCCTGCTCAGGTCAGGTTTCTGGGAGTGGTGCAGTAGGGATCTACCTCTTCAAGTTCCAGGGCTGCTGCCAGGCTCTGGAGCCAAGCTATTATTTATTATTGGTACCTTTCCTGCTGCCTGCTCAGGTCAGGTTTCTGGGAGTGGTGCAGTAGGGATCTTGACTTGGATGATGGCTGGAGGAGAGCCTGCTGGCCCCCACAAACAGCCAACCACGAACATGTTCGTGAACAGGGCCATGTTTGTGGTTGTTCGTGACTTGTGAGTCCCTGTTCATGGATGGCAACAAACAATGAACATCATGTTTGTTTGTTTTTTCTGCTCGTGCCCATCTCTACCCACCACAGGCAGGCACCTGGGATCCTTACTTATGCTGGCAACCCTAAGAAAGGGTGAGATTAAAATGGACTAAATAAATAAGGGGTTTTAAAATGCGAATAAACATTCTAAACCCACCAGCAATCTGAAGTGGTATGGTCCTTTCTACCACCTCTGGAGCTGCTCCTTCATTTTGTTGCTTGTATAGCCCAGGCCTCAGATTGTTCACATAAAACATTTGATTAGCATTCACTGTTTGTCAGGCATCCTGGGTGGCAAATTAAAACTTCTTTTTCTGGCTTCTTAAGGCCCAGATTCTAGTCCTTTGGAATTTATCATCCAGCACCTATTTTCTGTTCATTCACAACTATATTCTTCCTCAATCAGAGAGTATATTCTTCCTCAATCAGTCCTATCAGGTGCTATCTATACCACTTTATCCAGTGGCTATCAGTCAACTATTTTAATATATTCTCACATCTATAAGTAAGGTTGCCAACCTTCAGGTGGGACCTGGAGAACTCCCAGAATTACAACTGATCTCCAGACTACAAAGATCCATTCCCCTGAAGAAAATGGCTGCTTTGTAGTATGGCATCCATGGCATTAAATCCTGATGAGGTAACTCCTCTCCACAAACTCTGCCCTCCCCAAGCTCTACTCCCAAATCTACAGGAATTTCCTAACCTGGAGTTGGCAAGCCGATGTATAAGGTATTTAAGAAATGGTTACATTTTTCAATGAACAGGACCACAATAAAAACAGACAACTTGTTATCGTTGAGTATACAATATTTTGTCTTTTCCACTGCTCCTGAATGTGTGCCATGTCTTCATTATGCCATCTGGATTCCATATGTTTTGTGGTGTACTGAAACTGAGGTAACATTCCAATAGCCTACAGCAAGTGATATATGCAACTCATCAACTCTTCAGTTTGTAGGAAGTCCCTTGTCTTGGCTTTGGTCCACAAGAGGGTATGTTTCCTATAGCCAAAGCATACTGAAAGACCGTGTTTGGTTGCAGGCAATGATGATAGCAGTCGCCTCAGTTCTAGTGAAGAAAGCATAGCAGGTATAGATGAGAGCCATAAGTAAATACAGTATTAGCCTTGCTTGATTTCAAATGCCAGTTTGACTGGTTGAAGTCACTTTTATCCTCCATTCCCCTTATGTTTGGGATAACTAGTGGCCTAACTAGCAGGACTGTTGAAAATACAAGAACTGTAGAGCACTTTGCACTCTAACAGCCTGATTCCAACCACGTTTAAGGCAAACTCATTTTAGTTCAATTTACTTTCAAAGAATCATGAATAGGATTGAAGTTTACAAGTACAGAGGTAAGTAGGGTGATAGCCAGGCAGATAAGGACTCTTGAGCTTCACTCATTTGCAGTACTTCCCTAAGAGTCAGGCATTTGATACATGTAGTGCAAAGTGTCACAATTGCTAGGAAAAAATGAAAATAGAATATTGGTACATTTTCCTCAAAGCAGGATTCAGAATATGTTAAAGGATTTCCTAACCACCTTGAAAACTGAAATTTCATATCCTCATTGACCACAGCACTTTGATTATTACAGACATCCAAAGGGTGATGTTTGTTTTATCTAGAAATTATTTTATCTAGAGGTATATTCCAAATTATTACGATACTCTCAAGTAACATAATATAAATTTGATACACTTACAGCCCAGGACACTGTTTACTAGAAAAGTTTCAGAAGCGGGCATATGTGTATCTAATAGTAAGAAACTGGGGCATGACCAGGGCTTTTTTTCAGCGGGAACGTGGTGGAACGGAGTTCCGGCACCTCTTAAAAATGGTCACATAGACGGTGGCCCTGCCCCCTGATCTCCAGACAGAGGGGAGTTTAGATTGCCCTAAACTCCCCTCTGTCTGGAGATCAGGGGGCGGGGCCACCGGCCATGTGACCATTTTCACCAAGGGCAATTTAAACTTTAAAAAACTCCCCCCCCCTTGTTTCAGCTGACCCAAAGTGACATCATTGTATGGTCTTGAGTTCCACCACTGAGTTCCACCACCTCTTTTCCCAGAAAAAAAGCCCTGGGCATGACATTTAGTTCATAATCAGTTTTAAAGTAAACTGGCTGGCCCTTGCACAGACCATAAATGCTGCAAAGCCAGGCCACCCACAGACAAGGTATGGGGGCAGTTCTTCCTACTCAGGTACGCTGAAAAATTCTTGAAGGAAGAGGAAAGAAAAGCCAAAACAGCCCGATGATGACTAAATAAGAGAGCAACTGTCAGTTCAGGAAAAGGGGAGGAGGAGAAATCATCCTGCACAAACCTTCAGAGGGAAAACTGGAGGGTGATGGGATCGGGGCGGGGGGGGGGATTTCCAAATTCTACCTCCCCCCCCCTCCAGTTTGTGTTCATTTATTAATGAGATCACAGAGCTGGCCATATAAATTGGTGTGTGGGAGTTCTGTTGCCCCTTCAAACTTGGTTTGAGAGAAATTTGAGGGAAGAGCCAACCATGTATTTATGCCTGGAGAATGCGAGATTCCTTTCCTTTGATACACATACAGCTAAGCCTACTCTCTGATTACTGTCCATTGGTCACACTATACATGCAGTGGAGTTCACTCTCTTACACGGTGGTGAATGATTACAGAAGTCATGGACAGAAAGCACCTGACTTCTGCAATCACAAGAAAAAGCAAGAGATGGAGAAACAGTGCTATAATTAGTTTGCTTTCAGGAGTCAGTTTTTCATATTTTACATTGCTTGTGTGTGCCTTAGTGTGCTGTAAGCTGCTCCAAACTGTTGTAAAGGTGGGGTATCATCTTTTTAAATAAATGAATGAATAAAATGGCTCCCTTTATGAGACAAATAAATGACTGCAATTGAGGAGAACACTGAAGTGAGGGGGAGAATACATCCCCCTCTACTAAAACTGGGGTCACCGCTCTAGGCAAAGAGCACTTTTTGTCCCTACTTTGACTTTGTTCCCATTTACCACTGATTTATACAGAAGAAACTAAATATAGCTCATTGTACTGATGGCCCTCTGCTAGTTAATAATAACAAGGTGATGGCACTAGAATGAACACCAGCTCTGATGAGCTTGGCAAGAGTTCCAGAAGAAACAATGTGTAACAGCTCACAGGGGATAAATTGCAACCTTTTTGCAGACTGGTTATCTCAGTGGGGATAGAGACTGAAAGTGGAATGGCAGGCTTTGAAACAGCCCTGCCTGTAGCAATCTCCTGTGGTCATAAGAAGTGCAATAGGAAAACATGGAGAATGTGACAGATGAGGCTGCTGTTCTTGAATCTACACGTACTCTGAAAAGAAAACATATATGGCAATATCATGTGCAGCTTAAGCTGAGAAGAGATCAGTCATAGTTTAGGTGTATCATTTCTAATTGTCAAAGTGTCAAACAAAACAGTATTTGTGCGTTTGGCATCGGCCACCAGTTCCTAGACCAGAACCAAAGGATTACTTCTCTTCTGTCGGGCATGACTTATCCAGTCATTTGTTTCCCTCTGTTCCTTCAAACAGTCTGGTTCTCAAAACCTTCAAAGATGCATGGACTTAAAGAAGGTGTACAAACTCCATTATCTCCTCCAAAAGCATTTTTTGCATGTCTTGAATGAATTAGATAGTAGAAAGCAAGCCTGCTGCTGATTAAGGTCACTAATGATGCACAACTGGGGAGGCAAAGACCTGGGGTCCCTCCCTTAAGGTCATTAAACCATGTCATCTGGCCATAGTGCCTGACACTCCCCCTTTGGTTGTGCTCTGACTGGCTCAGAGCCCAGGACAAAAGTAGTGCAGCTAGCCAAGTTTTGAATTTCGTTGTGTGGGGTTTTTTGTCACCAGTGAGACCAGAAAACATTTCTCATATCTTGGTGAGGCCAAGTTTGACCAGAGCTATCCAATGGAAGATGCATTGATCAAGTCTGAGATTTAGAATCTAGCTAGGGTTGCCAGTCCCCCGCTGGGGGCAGGGGATACCCTGCTCCTACCTTCCACCCCCTGTCCCTGCTTACCTGGCCAGTGGAGGGAATGCACCTCCCGAGGCATGCTCCTGGGCCATGTGGTGTGCTCCCACATACAACAGCAGCCCAATTTGGGCCAGATTTGGGCCAAATCAGGCCTCTGTGGAGCATAGCAGCACTCCCACGTATCGCAGCAGCGCAATTCAGCCTGAGTTAGGCCAGATTCAGGCAAATCAGGCTGCTGCAGAGCACAGGTGCAATCCAAGGCGTGTCATGCTGCCCCCGGCAGCACTCCCACACTCCGCAGCAGCCCAATTTGGCATGAATCTGGCCAGATTCAGGCCTAATTGGGCCACTGTGGAGTGCAGCAGTGGCCCAATTAGGGCCCAATCAGGCCAAATAGGGCCCAATTCGGCCCCATGCAGAACATGGGAGTGCTCCTAGGGGCAACACGTGGCCTGCACAACAACATCACTTCCCGGAAGTGATGTCCTCGCACAGGCCAGGAGTGTTCACACTCCAATAAGTGCCAGGTCTCCCACCTTCTGCCAGGAGAGTAAGGGGACCTGGCAACTCTAAATCTAGCACACAGCACAACACCCAGAAAATACTTTGATTGCTGTAATGGATTATTAATACTATGGGGACATTTCCTAATTGGTTTAGTTTTATTGTTTTAGTTCTGAGCTTCCTCAAGCAGGTCTGAAGAGGGGGCATACAAATTTCCTAAATAAACAAACTTTCTGATTGGAAGCAGGCAGCATCCAAGTCCTCCTCCCCTCTGCTTCTCCCTTGGTCTTCCTCCTCCTCCTCTTCTCTCCTTGCCCAGGGTGGGAGCTGCTGCTGCATACAGGACCACGATGAGCAGGCAGAGCACTTATCAGCTAGCTTTTTGAAGGCTAGTTGGGAGAATCTCTTCTCCGCCGCACAACCTGCATCCCCTGGAACCACAGTGCACCCCAAGGAAGGTTGCCTGCCTAACATTCTACATTCCCCAGATTATACTAAATACCACAACATGCTTGATATGTTAGAGAAAACATCCTAAGGACCTGAGCTGGTGGAAGAAGAGAGATTTTGCAGATTTGGCCCACAGCACAATAACTGCATACAGGCAAAGGAAGACATGGAGGGGGAGAGAGAAAGGCTCCAAAGCAATGAATGAATGAATGAATGAATGAATGAATGAATAGCATCCATTTCTTTGATGCTCTTTCCCATTCAGTTCCATACTCAAGGGAATGAAAAGAATCTTTGTTTTCATTTTTCCCCATTCCTTTTCAAATAGTAGGCATATTCTTAACATTTGCTCAGGAGACGTGTGTCCTCCCTATCCAGGTTCAGTCCAAAAATCAGACAGGCTCAAAAGAAATCTTGGAAGACAAGAAATGTTATTGTTTGTAATGAGGCTCTAATACAACTGACTGGGAAATGAAGAAGAGGACAAAAGGGGCAGGATGAAGGAGGGAAATTATGTATACATACCGGAGCTTCAAAGCCTCTTTTATTACTGAAATGCTTCTCAGCTTTTTCTTGTCAACCCATTTTATTTGTAAAATGTTTCATAATCTTTGTATGGAATGAGCAAAAAGACAGTCGGGAAGATTGCCACATCACAGCCCGGAGATTTGAAAATTCCCCTCATTCATCTGGAGACAAAACCCCAGTGTCCTCTCTTGCCTGCTCCTTCCATAATCCTGTCATCTCCCCGACCTGCACACCTGGAAGGAAGCATTGGGTAGGAGAGCTATGGCTGCCTAAATGTACAGATATAGATCACTGCAGTGTGACGTGGTAACTCTTTAGAGTCAACTTATGTTTTCAATCTAAAACTGCTGTTTCTCTTATATACTTTCTACACTTCCTCCCACTTTCTCCCTCTTTTTCCTCTCTCTGTATCCATTTGTTTACTTGCTTGTTAGTCAATGCAAAGGGTTCATTCCAAAGGTCTATTCAAACTATAATGAAGCCTTCAAATGACGTCTGTAGCTTATACTGGCCTTTAACCAGGAAAATGGTTCCCTGTAGTACATTACATTTCTAGTTGCCTGACCAACTGCATGTATTAAACAACAAAAAAACCAGGAATGACTCCTGTCTCCTGTAAACCAGATGGACTGATATAATCCAAGTTAATGTGCGAAACCTACTTGGTTGACTGGTAACATTAGGAGCAACTTCCTAACATATTGGCATGTTGATTGTAACTTGGGATGAAGTGCATTAACTCCAAATTTTGTATGGTTTTTATAATTTCATTGAACAACAAAGATTCTTAATCCATTTAAAAGATATCCAAAAAATATATTAGCCTACATAGATATAGGAAAGCAGAGGTTTCCCTTCTAAATCAAGTGCTTTGATCTCCAAGAATATCCATGTAGGCAAATAATGCCTGCTGGTATGTTGGAATAGAAGTGACTCAGTATGCCTGGACAATGGAGGCACTGTATTTTCCCCTTTACATTAGAAATAGGCTGTGTATTTGTGTGATGCCTCCCTGTCCAATTTGGAAGCTTCTATCTGACTCCTCCTCTGTCTGTGCTCCTTTGTTCTTTCACCTGCTGGTCTTGCAAGAAGCAAGAGGCTTTCTGCAGAGCTCTGAGAGATACTCCCCAGTCATGTGCAGCTGGATTAGCAGGCCACTTGTAACAGGGAATAGTATTATTTAGATTAGGTTTCTATCTTTCTTCTGCTACTGCAAGAATGCAAGTGAATGTAAATCACCTCTAATAAAAGCAAGTGTTATTTGTTGCAATATACTGGCTTGGAGAGTGTTTCATCACATGTGATTCCACACTTTCCTAACTGTGCAGCTTTGTTATAACAACTAGCAAATATGCCCAATAAATTAAATATTTCTTAAGATTATGAGCTACAAATTATGGTGCCCACCCTCTACAAAGAGACTAGATATTTTGAAGACCTTAATGTCCAATGTTCCTCCCCTGCCTAAACCATCAAGTTACTATGGCACTTGTTCCAAATATTCTTATACAATCTCCCATTTAGACTGTTTAAACTTCAGTACATGGGATTTGACCTTCTCAATAAAATGAAACTATCTCTTAGAACTTCGTCAATGTCACATAGACTTTTAGGGCCGATTCTATCAACCGTCATGCTGGCAAATGTATGTTTCAGAATGAGTACTGAATCATTGCAACATCTTGCCTTATGTCTTTGAGTTGCTATCAAGACCAGTCCCAAAATACTATGTCCATACAACTGCATGGGTCCATGCTGCGATACTGGCAACAGACTGTCACCTTTGTTAGATGTGGTATAGATCCAGCCAAATGGTTCCAAGGGCAAAAGGCTCCCCCAGGCAGCATTTCTTGGAGCATATTAGGCTGCAGAAGGAGAGGGGAGGCAAGAAAGATACATTCAGCTGCATCTAAGCCACAGTAATGGCTACTGGGGAATTGTCTACTGGGGAAAGGCTGCTGTTGAGCTACCTCGGTGAATGTTGATCAGTATTTTATGATGGAAGGGCAAATCTATATGATCAGAGTTCCCAGAAGCTACTTTACCACAAAACCTGTTCTAAAGAAAGCAAAGTGTCACCATGGACTTACGAATTGAGCTCTGCAAATGACTTTGGTTCAAAAAGATATTGTAGCTTGTGATAGAAATGATATTGATTTTTTTGTACAGCAGCAAGAACAGTACATTGGCTTGCATCCTACCACTCTGCTCAGCAAAGTTTGAGGCCTTCCTCCAACCTAAAGAGACTTCCTCCACTTTAAGTGGAGCTTCCTCTGGTGGAACAAGTACTTAAGTTGGAAGAAATCTCCTTAGGCTGGAAAATTTCAAACTTTGCTGAGCAGAGAGGTATGATATAGTCCTCAATTTATTTAATAACCAGTTATTGTTCTTGAAAATATTCTTGAAGCAATTTTCCCGTTCTGAGAATTCTTGACAGATTAGCTCAGTTAAAAGGAAATTACCCATTAACGGTGCATCCATTCTGCTGTGATCCCAGGAAGTTAAACTTCTTAAGCCAAACATTCTGCCTTGGCCTCCCAAATCTGGCTGCTGAGTGAAAAGATGCAGTGAAGAAGGGAAAACACTCTACACAAACTCAGAAGCACCGTCTTGGTTGGTTCTTGGAGGAAGAATAAGTCCACTTCTATCATTTTAAAACAGCACTAGCAAGCTATGCCTCAAATTAAGCCTTGGACACAAGTGATTGAAAACACTTGTATATAATATAAGGAGTACTGGAAAGATACATACAGGATGAATTTGAAGCCAGAGCACAGACAGAGACAGTGGAATTTAATGGGGATGGCAGACTTGTTGGGATAATGCTTAGGATGAAATATTATTATTGATGGGTATAGCTTGGTTCAGAAAGAGAGACATAAAGAAGCAGTGGAGGAGATAGTGATGCATTGCATGTTAAAATTTTATGTTTCATTGAGGACCAACAAACAAGACAAGCACAACTGTTGGGATTGTATTTTAGTAAAAAATTAAGCAAAAGAAAAATAAAGTAATAATAATAATAACATTCAATGTGTATACTGCTCTTCAGGACAACTTAACACCCACTCAAAGTGGTTTACCAGCTGTGTTATTATTATCCTCACGACAATCACCCTGTGAGGTGGGTGGGGCTGAGAGAGCTCCAAGAAGCTGCGACTGACCCAAGGTCACCCAGCTGGCTTCAAGCGGAGAAGTGGGGAATTGAGTTCTCCAGATTAGAGCTCTGCTGCTCTTAACCACTACATCATATCATCATAGATATCATAGTTGATCTTTCCTAGAGGACTCCTCAACAAGGAGATCCAGAATTTGTGATGATGGGATATTAAAACTACCAACAACTCACTGAGAACACTTACACAACTGAACATAATGGCAGGTAAATACATGGCAGTTTATATGCACATTAAGACTCTTTGTATGTTTTTGCACCACGCATACATACATATACACCATAGATGCAATTGCTTGTGTCTATATAAATTTAATATGAACTTTGGGCACAGCCCAGAGAAAATAAAAAGCATTTGTCAAGAAAAGTTCGCAGATCTTGAGCACCTTCCCCCAGATCCTGAAAGATCTTATACGGAGTGTTTTCCTGTCTCTAGTAGCATGCCTGCACCAGCCCATTGCCCTGTTCAAGAAGGTGGTACTGGCCAGCCTGGCTACATGACGTCTTCAGTAGCCTACTTTCTTGTTTCCTTCATCCATAGTGTAAAGGACTATGGTGTAAATGTAAAACATGGTAAGTAAAACACTATAGACACTTCACCGAAAAGAGTGCTATTGAGTTGCTTTGTGTAGCAGTGCCTCATGAAAGTATCACTTTGCTGTGATTAGCTGAGGCAAATGTTTTTGATGCCCTTTGTTTGGCTGGTGTGCTGCCCCTCCTTCATAATCAAAGCACCTTTAATTAAAAAAAAAAAACGTTTTGCTGTACTCATTTTCCAGATACCATTCACTGATTACTTCAGGGTGGACGTCATCTCTGACAAGACTCCACAAATTTCATGATCCCATTTTGATATCTCTCAATCTCTCCTGCCAAGTTTTGCATACCGTGTTGAGATTGTTACTGTTTTAATGGGTTCAGGGAAGCACAGCTGTAACTACACAAATTTAACATTATTCAACCCACCTTGCAATCTGGAGAAGGAGAAGACAATGAGAGACCATCTGATGTGACATTAAATTAAATGTAGAAACAGTGGAGATGGGATGTTCAAGAAGAGCAACCTGCAGCATAGCTTCTTCATACAACACAATAATGAAAACCTCTCAGTTATTTAGAACTGGGTAGGAATATCTCTTTCTATTGCTGTCAGTATGGTTGAGATTCTCTAAAAGGAACTGTCTTAAGTACATACAATGAGAATATAAGAAGAGTCCTGCTTGATGAGCCAAAGGTCCTTCTAGCCCAGCACCCAGTTTCCCACAGTAGCCAACCAGATGTCACTAGAAGCCTACAAGAACATATATAGGACAAAGCCTGCCTCCCCCTGATGCTACCCTTCCAGCAACTTGTATTCAGCAGTACACTGCCTCTGAACATAAAGGCTCAGTTTAGCCATCACAGTATCATTACCTACAGTCTCACAGCCATAACTGCACTGGGAGACAGAAAATGAACAGTTTTTAACCATCATGACTGATGCAATCATTTCCACGGTCTCCATTTCCCATCAGCAAATAGCTGCAGTGGTATTTCATAATGCATAGGATACCATCGAGCAGACAAGTGTGTTAGTAAGACACTGTGATAGGGATTCTTTTGAGAATATTTAAATACATGTGACTTCATCAGCCTGTCAAAAGTTTATTCTTCTTTTGTTGCCACACACAGCATATGTCAAAATGAATTCTCAGTAACAGACCTATTTATTTTTAACTGGAGCTGATATTTACAAAATTTGTGGTAGCCTATGAAGAATATATTATGTACACACATGGTCAACCAGACAGCAAATGTCCATTGGGAATATATATATATAATATATATATGTGTGTGTGTGTGTGTATGTATGCATGTATATATACATATACACAGATAACTATCCTTATATACAAATAATTTATCTTATTGATTGGGAATATCTCAGATCCAAGGGTCCAGTCAGTGCTGAGGAGTTGGACTCCTGTGAATTGTCATTAACAATGAAAAGTACTATACACATTGTGCAATTTAAATACAGCTGGTGTCTAAATTTTTGTCAAGCAAACACATGGTTAAATGACTCAACATTCCCATGAGTTCTCATTCTTTAGAGTCCTCTCACCATTATTGGTCCGTTCCTCCAGTAACCATGGAAACAAAAGATTCAGTTCCACGGCATCTGTATTATGAGTCCTTCTTGGATTTCCTTTCCTTATTGATTCTCTCAAATTAGGCAAATGCACACTTATTTGATCCAATATCCTTTCTTTTGAATTTCAAGCAATAATTAGTAATGTGACTTCGTAGGACATCTGCAATGTCTCAGGTAACAGGGAAGCAGGTGCAGTTAGCTAATTACATTCTCTGTACTCAGTAGAAAACAGCCTTACAAATCTTGAAATAATACACACAGTTCCATTACATATTTACACATACATATAGATTTTGGAATTAAATTCTTAATAGTATAACATTCTTTCATAGAAGCCAAAACATACCCGAGAAGATAAACAAGAACTAAGGAATTTATTTGCCAGCTACCATCTTACAATTTTTCTTGGGCCAAATAGTGGGCTGTTAACCAGTTTGCTATAGTGATGATGCAACCAAGCTAAATCTTTATTTGTGTTCTAGGATCTGCAAAATAATGAGCAGGAGCAATTAAGGAGGAGAAGCTGGGAGAGAACAGCTTTTTGAAATGCTTTTTAGTCTAAAATTCACCTGGGACAGAGGAGTAAGATTAAGGAAATTATACTTTTAGTTCCACATAACAGCAGGGATTGAGTGTTAGAAGCAAAGGAATAAAGAGCTCATAATAACAATGAACATTAAAGGCTAGAAGGTATCAGATGTTATGGGAGGGAGTCTTTCCCCTCCTCCTCCATCTTTCCAGCAAGGGCACAGGAATCAAGTAGAAGACATGTACACAGATGTAGGTTAGCCTGCAGTGCTACAAAGATTACTGATAGGATATGAGTGGTATAAGCTGGAGGAGAACATGAATCAAAGGAAAATAACCTTATCAGATTCTGACAAAATGGACAGAGAGCTCTGTAAAGTGGAGTGGCAATATTCTGCGCTGTATGTGGGGTGAAGGCTTTAGAGACACCTGAACTTCTGAAAGTGTGCTCTGTAAAACCCATTTGCAGACCCTGCGATATGGGGCTGTGAGCAGCATCTATCGTTGGGGGAGACGGGTGCCTTTGGGGGGTTTTGTGCTTGAAAGAGGGCCATGCCTTGTGGTCCCGGGTCATTATTACACTTCGAAAGGTATGTTTGCCTATTGTAGTAAAAACACCAAAGAGTTTTGTGTCACTTTAAATACTATCAGATTCATTGTGGCACAAGCTTTTGTGAGCAACAAAGTGGGCTCCAGCTCACAAATGATTATGCCACAATATATTTGGTTAACATCATTCCACAAAAAAGAATCAACGTGTATAAACTACTGGAGAAAAAAAACCTTAAGAGATGGTGTGTTGATTATTTAAATGGGATTGCCCCTTCCTCCTACAGTGCTCCGGGAATCATGAGAAATGCCAGGTACCATCCTACAGTTGCCAATCTATAGTGCTAAAAGCCTTTCCCCTCTATCTTGGCAGGATGTGGGATAAAGAAAGCTACCATGGTACTCAGAGTAATTGTGTTGCTGGCCCCTGAGAATGTCCTGTGGCATTGCAGTAAATGCATTTCTCTCCACTGCCTTTCTCCTGCTTCTTTTCACTTAAACTAGGCACCTGCCCATTAAAAGTATACTAAGCTCCATTGTGCTATTGAGCTATTTCTGGGCCCATTCCTCTGCCTCTGGTTTAGAGGCCATTTTGTTACCAGTTCCACAAGTGGAATGGAAGGGAACCCAGGATGCTTCCGTTTTTATGGAATTGTGAAAATTACAAGTCATTTAAATTGGAAAGGTGTGCTGCAAACAAACAAATGCCTTAGCTCGTAATTTGGCTTCACCTGCATAGTAACATAAATACTAGCGAAGGGTCCAAACTGCAGACTTCAGATCCAGTTTAGAGTTCACACAAGGCCCAAGGGGGATTTGGTTTCACTTATTTGAGAAAAGGGAGAAGGGATATCAGTACATTTCTGCGGTGTTTGAGAGTGCAGAGTGTCATGTTCCAGTCCATTTAACCTTGTAAAAGCAACTGGATCTGTTCAGAGATTTGGGCCCTTCTCTAGTGTATTGCAAACTCCAAAAAGGCTAGGAGATTTCAGCAGTAAATTCAGTAGCTGACCAACGAATGATTTGATTACAAAGCATGACCTTTCTTGAAAAAGCTCCCAGTTTATCATTTCTTTTCTTATGTGGGTTTATTCACAAATACACCCGTATGTATACATCCTCATGCTGCATGCTCTTAACACCATTCTGGGTATAGCACAGTGTTACACAGGTTATAGAAAACAAAGCAGAAGATAGCTGCAGAGATATGTACACCTATATACATTTCTAACAGCTGTTATGATTTGATGGAAGTTCATCATGTAGGTATTTTCAGTCTCTTTTTGTGTGCATGTGAGCACCCAGGATATGTATCCTTTTTTGTTAATTATCTGAACAACCTATATTTTGACATTAGAAAGTTAGATACTTCAGAATTTTTAATTCCTCCCTATTCATTCTTCCTTTGCACCTGGAAAGTGACTACATATCCCCAGGTAATTATGAAAGTTAGAAGTGGCTACTAAGCATTTATTTGATGATTACTGAATATGTGCCCAATGCAATTTAACCTTTGTGTCACAGTCCTGCAAGTCTCTATTCAAAGGCAACAGTACAAAATCCAGGTCACATGTTATGTGGATCATCACATCACAGGCAATATCCAATCTAAGTAGTATACATGATGCTCTTGAGTCCATATTCCACACACATTCTGATGGAAAAATGGCATTTTTTCCATGTACAAAATGCAGCAAATCCAATAATGGGGAAATGCAGCATCTCACAACATCAGCTTAATCAGGGTACTGGGAACCCCTCTGGTCTATGCATACCAAAAAGGGCAGTAACAGCACGTATATTGAACAAAAAGGTGATTGTCTTGAAGGGCTCTGTCTCACTGTTTAGCAAACTCCTATGCAACTATTTTTAAAATGACTTTCTGTGTTGACAAATAAAACCAAACAGCCCCATCAGCTATGTATTGCAGTCTGCCAGATGCTTGATAACATCTCCCCACACACTCCCAGGGAGGCAGAAAAATAAGATGCTTAGCCAGCAGGCTGCCCTGCATGACTGGTGGCCTGTACCCATCTTGGTGGATCTCAGTCACTCAAGCCCTTTCTAAGCTTTCATTTTAAGAAAAAGTTTCTAGAATTCACAGTTGCAGAGATCAGACAGAAAATGTGAATGTTGCCTGATATCAAGCCAAAAGTCATTAACTGATCTGTAGCCTGTCTTGGTTCTTTATTGCCAACAGTAGGGGAAACCTGTTGTCTGACTGGCAAGCAAAGGAAGCAATGAAGAACATTTCTATCCTATACATTGGCATGTGCAGGGGGAGGCGGGGAAGCTTGTCATCTGCAGCAGTGATTTTTGACCTCATGAAGCAGAGCCTTAGGAAGCCTGGAGGAAGGAGCTGGATAATTTGTGGCATCAGCATGTACAGTGGCTGAAACAAAATGAGGGGATGAGTCCAATAACTAGTTTTAATTATCATCAAAGCCACAGTCAGCCCTGGAACCTTAGCTGAAGGTCAAAACTCGGCTTTGGGAAATGTAGATAATGAAGAAAAAAGAAGGCTGCCTCAGAACACCTTTCTTCAAACATCTGGATTTCCAGGCAGGCTTAAACTCTAGAGCTGTTCTGACACTGCACACAGAGCCACATGAGGAAAGGCATGCCACAGGCCAAAGAGCCATGGACAATGTAAGGGAATACCAAATCCTTATTACAAATCCAGAAGCAAATTTCCAAGTGGGCTTAGATATTCAGACCTCTTAGACTGTAATGCATTCCACTCACCAGCCAGGCCCTTCTTTCCTCCTTCCTTTTCCCTCCCCTATCTAAGTCCACCAATCCATCTATTATTGTCTGAGCTGTCAGGGTAGAAGTTAGAGTTTTAGGCACAAGAGTACACATTCAACCTGTTGGCTCGAACTCAAACAAGGCATGCTAATTTAGCATGTCCAATTTACACATTTCTAATCTACATAAGCTTTTTGATTCTAGATTCCTTTTTTATAAAGTATTCATCCTGCCAGTTACTCAGATAGCCAAAGCAACTGTTTTTCTGGAATGTCCTCCAGGGTAACACAAGAGGCTTCCACACGTGATCTTGAAGCAATTGTTTATTGAGTGTCCCTCCCATTTTGTTGCTTTATGTTTATCTAAGGTATAAATTAAATGTGCCCTCTACCCCGAATAACCTTTTTCAAAGTCACATACAGAATTAGCAGCTAAATTGCTGAACTACATTCCAGATACTGCATAGGCAAACCTAATAAACCCGTGGAGAAAGGAAACTCTGCCTTAACCTGCAGACCCTGCCATCCTTATTTCTGTATTCATCATAATGCTCCAGCCTCACCATCTGCTCCTTCCCACCTACTGTGGTCTGCAGTTACAGCTCTGCACCACAGCACTCTGCAAGGCACAGGTAGTTAGACTGTGGTGGGGCGAAGCCACTCTTCGTGGTTACGATGGTGACTGACTTCCTGCTGCTATGAAGCTGTTAACCTTACTTAGATAGTGTCTGGGCTCCAATATGATTCTTACACAAATCATGCATAAACCTTAAACATGACCTTGGACTCAAGGGAAATCTATACACATTACAGTTTCTCTTGGCTTCCTCTCTCATCACTCTCACAAGATATCTAATTACAAGCCCGCTCTTACCATCTAGAATCAATATTTCAGCATCTTATCATTAAGCAACAACTTATATTCAAACTGGGCAATTTAGATCTCCTGGTTGTGAAGATGCCAGCTAGTTTGTTTGTTTTGCAGTATGGAATGGTTAATCAGGGTTAAGGCCCACAGAGCATATTGCTTTGGTCTCAGTTAGGCTCCTGATACTAAGTTTGAAAAGCAACAGCAGAAGATTCACACAGGCTCCATGTCTGGCATCTGATGAGATTCAGTTCTCAACTTTAACGCTTCCAGGATAAAGGAAGTTATTTTCACTAGCAGCCTAACCAAGCACAGCTACTTTTGCAACATCAAAGCTAAGTCAGTGCAAACATAAGACCTGGAGCTGACATAGCACCAGTGCCAGTAAAGCACCAGCAGGACTTGTTACCAGTTCCTCTCTGGGACATACTGGCATAGGGCTTAGTCACCATCCCAAACTCTTTTGAGACATAGCTTAGGATAGTGCCCTAAGCCACCCAGGAATAAAAAACTTGTTCATGATCATAGTCAAGAATAGTGTCACATAATGTCAGAGCCCCATAACCAGTGTCAGGTCATTCCTGCTACGTACGAATCACACACTAAGGCATCATCTGTAAGGATGTTTGAGTTCAAACCAATATTCACAGGATCTTAGAGAAGGTCTACTCCACACCTCATGCCACCTACTGTTTCATGACTGCCACCCTTGATTTCTTAGATCTCTACATTTTTTTCTTACAGGAAAGCTTCCTGTAGTGCTTCATAAAATGGGAACAGACTTTTCTGCAGCTGGTTTGCAAGAAAATCTTATATTGCGTCTCTCTAACTTTTATTATTATTAGAACTTTTTTCAGGGGGGGAGAAACTGGATTTGAGCTTTTGCGTTTGTATACCCATTCACCATTTTCTTCTGCTAATTTCTTGTTAAGGCTCCTTCTTTTGGATAGGCACATTTTTGGATACACTACATCTCAATTACCTCAAATGCAATGTTGCAATTGCAAATAATTCAATAATTTGAAAAAAAAATCCTCTAAATTCTGAAACTGCAAGAGAAAGAAAGGGAAATGCATGAAAATAACATAATCAAGTACTGCATTAGTTCATTACATTAAATAACATGGGAACTGTGCTGTTCTGGTACCCTGCCTAATGCTAGGGAGCAGGAGCAAAACATTACAGGAATTCCTCACTCAATAGTACTAGATGCCATTATTATTACCCTAGAGTGAGTGGCACTAGCATAAATAGGAACAACTATTATTGAAGTCAATTGGTTTAACTCTAGGTCAGCTGGTCTCTGGAACTGCATGGATTCTAACCCATAATTACATGAGAATTTTACCCAGTGAAAGCCCCTGAAGTAACTCCTCCCACCCTCTGCATTTTTGCATAGACAATTGCCTTCATCTCCAGGACAAGCAATCTGCCCTGTGTAGATCATTATTTCTTCCTTTACATACATGGAGGGGCAGAGAGGAGAATATTTTTAGCAGTGGCTTAAGGCAATAGGAAGGATTATTCCATCCCTGCTCACTGCAATGAAAGTTATTCCAAAATTAGTCATTTAAATTCATGGCATACTTGGAGAGCAAGTAATTAGAGATGTGATGCCAAGTTGTTCCTTTGTCAGCATTCTACAATAATGGTCCAAGGCACTATGACGTAGGTGGACCTAATCCTGCAATGCAAACTCCAGTATTGCTGATTAGGTGATAGTTAAGCCTCTGAAATCAGAATAATCATGACATTTTCTTTTTATTACTTTTTGAGGAAGTAATCATTTGTTTTTTGACCTTTCTAGCACACATTGCAGGCGATAACAAAGAGGTTTAGAAATGGCATTATTTTGGGGGGGAAAGAGAGCAAATGGCCTAAATTTTATCACTAGAATACAATTAGACTTTGAAGGGAATTCTTGACATTGTGAGATCCATGTTAAAACTGTGAGAGCTGCTTTCTCTGCAACGTGTGTAGAATCTAAATCAGCCCTGCCCAAAGGACCAACTCTGCAGAAATCTCTTCTATTCCATTTCAGATGGAGTTGCTGTGATGCACTAGCCCCTTTGTACAAACAGATTTCATCCAGAGCCGATCCACACAACAAAACTGCGTTCTTGAGAAATATGGACAGAATGGATTTGTGCAGAGGTACAGCACATGGAAACACAGTCCGGTAATTGCCTCAGCATGAAACTAGTTCTTAGCTCAATCCAGATCTTCCATATCACTGCAAAGCTGCTGAAAGTGAGTAAGGAAAGGATCAGCTGCAATGTGAGTTGCTTGAAAGCTGCCTGTGTACTGTAACAATGTCACAATTGCTTTCCCAGGCACCAAACTCTGTTCAGATCCAGTCAGTTCACATTCACAACATGCCAGCTTGGTCTCTTAAACTGGCCACTGCAATGTTTTTATCCTTGTTAATGTAAGATCAGGACCAATCAGCAAGACACCTGAGTCATACTTACAAGGGCCAATGAACTTGTTGGGAGCTTCAATTGTGCTCAGCTAGAAATGCTTTGGAACAAATTCAAAGCGCCTATAGTTCTGGAGTTTTTTTTTAAAAAACTGGTAATTTCTAAAACATATATAGCCAGTATGTTCTGATACTGTTGAAAGGCCGTGGGTTCTACGTAAGGAGTCCCCATGGCAGCCTAAGGTTGAAACCAACCATCAACAGAAACCAATGGATGAAAAGAGGAGGATTAACTTGCAGCCCTCATTCTTCTGATAGTCCTACTGATTTCAAAAGCAGTTTTCCTGGGATGTCAATAGCAGATTGGGACTATACCGAAGTATTATCCTGTTCCTTGAGAGCTGAAGCTGCAGTATCAACAGAGTGCCAAGCCAGGGTATCAATCTATGAATTTTAGGAGAAGTCCTCTGGCAAGCCTCCTTGAATCAAATCAACTAACCTAATTCTGAAATGTGAGAATGGACAGATTTTGTTACCACTTACTACACTTGAACATTTTCAACAAACTTCTTGGCTTAGGGCAGAATATGGACTCTTTTACTCTCATCTGCAGAACATTGACTTCTCTGCATAACAACAACATCCCAGTGGAAACCTTAATTTCTAAGTCATGCATTGCACTATTCAAACACAGCCACCTCCTCAACTGCTATAGTTCTGTTAATTTCCACTTCCAGAGGACAAATTTTCCTGTACCTGAATAAGTGACCTTGGTCTGACATTATTGCATACACCCATACACACCTAGAAGATGCATTAAAGATTACAAGGTAGATCCAGTGCAAGAGAACATAGTTCACAGAATCAAACTGTCTATAGCACTCTGTACCTTGACATATCAGTTGTGTGGTCCTCAAGAGGCCTATACTTTTAAGCACTATGAGCAATCTCTTTTGGCTCCAATCTTATATGTACGAATACCAAATGTTTGTTTAACAGTATCATCTTGAGTTTCTTTAACTCTCATATTTATATTTGATAGTTATTCCATTTTGGTCAGCTGTAGATCTTTGCATATGATACCAAGATTAATTAATTACCAGTTGCTCCCTACAAGCTGAAGACAGGTGCATACACTTCATATCACCTTCCCAGGCTGCATACTCATGCCAGCAAACACATGGGGCATCTACCTTGTTTATTAAATTTGTGCTTGGCATTCATCCTTCCTCAGTCCATTGCCTTCTTTTATTTCATTGTCCATGAATCTCCTTGAAGCCATTGGAGATTTAGAAATATTATAAACAGGAATACACTATAGTCTACTTAAGAAAATAGATATATTTTGTGTATTAAATATTAAGATCCATGCAACAAATATCCATGCAGCTGTACCGTAATACTGGTTACATTTCACTGCAGTATAAATATATTCTAGGCCACAGCTTAGTTGCTCCAGCATTTGAAACAGGAAGCTTTTAAGTTTTGACTATGTGGGTGACCCTTCCCCAAACAGCAAAAATTCATGAATCGTTCAGGGGCGAAAAATTATCTCCAGGCTCTTGACGTATCTCTACCAAAACAACAGAAAATATTCTACTAAACAGTGCCTCCCGCAAGCCTCACACTGACATGCTGCAGTAGATGAATCCCATGCAGCATTTTTGGTTCAGAAGCACAACCCTGCGTGTATATTCTCCCTTTGGCATTTCTGATCTGGAAATTTGAGCCTTAATATAATTTGGATGGATGTTCCATCAGTTAAATATGCATGACCTTTTATATGATCGAAAGCTAGATGTATGGTCGCATACCATTTCCTTGGGATATATTTCTTCATGGGCTGAATTCTATTAAATGTTATGTACCTGGCATTTGTTAGTTGTTGTTGTTTATATGGGGAGTTTTTCCTCTCTCAAATGCCTTTCATGTGATATTGTTACATATTTTTGTCTTAAATGCTCTGTATACTTGGAAATCCAGATGTCTGCGACTGAAAAAATTTGCATGAAAGCTTATTGAGCATCAAATGTTAAAAGAGTCACACAACTATTGCTTTCCATGCAGAACCAATACACGTTGTAGAACATATTGTATTAACTACAATGCAAGATATTATGCAACACCTGCAATTATTCCACTTGAATTTTAAATATTATGAGTTTTTCCCTATTAACTAGACATCAGTTAGCATTTTGGTTATATTAACATAGTTAGTGTTAGCTAGGGTGCAATTTGCTGTTTTCAAGTTCTCCTCTCTAAAGTCCTCGTTACTATTATTCACACCTTCTTGTATCTCCATATAATCAGACTTACTAATAGTGGAGGCACTTCTGCTTTTCTTTAGGTCAGGGGAAGAAGGGATCTTTGGGCAGCTGGTGACTTGCAAGTATTGAGCTTGCTCCTCTCCCTCTGTCTCACGGTGATAGAAGTAGTTGAAATTGGACACTATAACCGGTACTGGTAAGGCAATTGTTAATACACCTGCAATGGCACACAAGGAACCAACTATTTTTCCACCTATGGTGGTGGGGACCATGTCTCCATAGCCAACTGTTGTCATGGAAACCACTGCCCACCAAAAAGCATCAGGAATGCTGGGAAACTGAGATTCACTCTCATCAGCCTCTGCAAAGTAAACGGCGCTGGAGAAGAGGATGACACCAATGAAGAGGAAAAATATCAAGAGGCCTAGCTCCCTCATGCTGGCCTTAAGCGTTTGTCCCAGGATCTGCAATCCTTTGGAATGTCTGGAGAGTTTGAAGATCCTGAACACTCTCACCAAACGGATCACTCGAAGGATGGCTAGAGACATTGCCTGTTGACCTTGTTGGCCATCTTCTGGTTTCTCTGCCAGTTCAGTTCCAAGGGTGATGAAGTATGGGATGATCGCTACAATGTCAATGATGTTCATGATGTTGGTAAAAAAACCAGCTTTGCTGGGACAGGCAAAGAATCTCACCAAGAATTCAAAAGAGAACCAAATTATGCAGAGAGTCTCTACTATAAAGAAGGGGTCTGTAAAAGTTGTTTGCTGCTGAGACCCAAACGTGTTATTAGAATAAGGGCTTGGATTGCTACTGGCTCCATGTATTTCTTCATTCTCATCCCGAAACACAGGCAATGTTTCCAGGCAGAAGCTTACAATGGAGATCAAAATGACCATGACAGAAACAATTGCTATAATCCTGGCTGGTCCAGAGCTTTCTGGGTACTCAAATAGCAGCCACACTTGTCTCTGAAACTCATTCTCTGGTAAAGGCCGTTCTTCTTCCTTGATGTAACCTTCATCCTCCCGAAACATTTCCATAGCTTCTTCCCCAAGTTCATAAAACCTTATCTCTTCTGAGAAAATGTCTAAGGGCACATTAACAGGCCGCCTCAACCTGCCACCTGATTGGTAATAGTACAAAATGGCATCAAAGCTGGGACGGTTTCGGTCAAAGAAATACTCATTCCGGAGAGGATCAAAATACCGCATTCTCTTTTTAGGGTCTCCTAACAAGGTCTCTGGAAACTGAGCTAATGTCTTCAGCTGGGTTTCAAACCGCAGTCCAGAGATGTTAATGACCACCCTCTCGCAACACTCATGATCCGTTTCTGGGTTATAGGTGTCCTGAGGGTGACCGGGCAAAGCTGCTGCTTCATCTGTTGGGTCTCCAGTAGCAACTGTCATATTTATGCTTTTAAACTAAACTTTCTGGAATGTCTAGTGGTAGGACAAGGTTCAAGGGGAGTCTAGTATGTGTTGCGAGGGTGAGCACATGGGCTTGGAAGTGGCTCATGAACATATGAAGAGAAGATCATAAAAGTCTATCCTGCTGAAAGACAGAAAGAATAATAAGAGTATTTTCCTTCTCTTTCTTAACAATATGTACACATATATACATTGCCTTTCATTTGCATGAAAATTCTCATTTCGCTAAGCATACAGGAATTCTTTAAAGACACAAAAAGAAATGAAACAAGTCTTCTCAATGACAAAAATATACCTTGTTTTTCACAGCCAGAACTTTAAAAAAATGGACTGCCTAGGCATCATTTTGGCAGTGAATATTTACCTTAGCATCAATCAGAGAATTCAACATTAACCTCTAGGAATACATTGGTAGCTCAGATTTAAACATTACACTCTGTTGCTTCAAACATCATACTTCATGTTATAACATGCTGTATTATACATTTTAACTTCAAGTTTTGTAGCCCAGTCTCCCACTTTCCTATCTTCTCCCCCTTCTCCATTTTTAGATTGTAATTGCTATCTTTGCTATCTTTCACATCTGCATTTCTGTGCTAAGGATCTTCTCCTTTAATTGTCTAATGAAAAACAAATTGCATTACCTGAAGAAGCATAACTCAGGGGTTTCTGGCTATCTGACCTTACAGAGAAATACTTCCAGGACTCCTAGAAGTTCCTCTTTCAATACAGTGAGAAAGAAAGAAAGAAAGAAAGAAAGAAAGAAAGAAAGAAAGAAAGAAAGAAAGAAAGAAAGAAAGAAAGAAAGAAAGAAAGAAAGAAAGAAAGAAAGAAAGAAAGAAAGAAAGAAAGAAAGAAAGAAAGAAAGAAAGAAAGAAAGAAAGAAAGAAAGAAAGAAAGAAAGAAAGAGAAAGAAAAGGTTAGATTGGTTAATGAGGTGGGACTGGAAAGCAGAAAGGCTTCTTGGTGGCTGTTGCAGCCCTTTTCTTCAAAGCAACATCTGCCTGAATTGAAAGCCTTCTGTATGATAATGGGAAGATGCCATACTCAGCAAAACCCTGATGTCCCCAGTGTCCTCAAGAGGTGTGACGTTGCCTGGAAAACCAGCAATAAGATAGAACTGGAAGGGGTTTAAAACAGCATCTGCAAAGACCCAGTTTTCAAATTCAGCCCTTCCCGCACTGAGCTATATTGCAAGCTTTAGTTATTTTGGATGCAGTGTAGACAGCAATTGTGGCAATATGAAAAACAAAGATGCATCTCTCTCACACACACTCTCTCTCTCTTTCTTTCTCTCTCTCTCTCTCTCTCTCTCTCACACACACACACACACACACACGGAGCTATATATTGCTGAATGGAGAAGGGGCAATCTACACACCATTCGCCATTTGTGTCGCTCATGTAGGGTCCTCTGCAGTCTGGTCTCCTGGTCTTTCTTCTTAGCAAATGCAACAGAGCATCATGCTCTCTGGCCTGCATAGCTCACCCAGCTGTGGCCGGGTCCACATCAAAGGAGCACTCCAGTTCATTCTGCATGCAGGACATGTCAGCCCTCAGAACCAGCAGCCTTCCCCATGTGGCCTTGATATCTCAGCCAGAAATCCCTCCTGAGATTTCCATGTCTTCAGCACAATTCTGCATTGCCAGCTGTCCAGCCTCTGACTTGCTCTAAGTGGATCCTCAGTGATAGCCACAGGAGGCCGTTCAGTCTCTTCTCATGATGCTGGTTTTTCCTCTTCTTGTGGCTAAGCCCAGCCAAAGGTTTTTTCCTCCTCAAGAGAGGCTCCCTGGCATCCCATTCTCAGCAGTAGACAGCAGCCTTCTTTAACCACTCAGAGTCAGGATTCAAGAACTAGGGGAGGGGAGGCAAGTGAAATGCCACCTTTCAGACCCCATCCTTAGGACAGGATTTTGCGTGCACCTGACTAGTTATCCTTCTTGATGCCTGCCATCATCCTCATCCCTCCAGGCTTTGCTTCAGATTCTGTTTTCGTTGCATTTTACTCCTTTCTTCTCCTTCCTAGCCTCCCTTCTCCTTATGCATTAGAAAAATAGTACAACCCTGACAAAGCTTGCAGCCTTCAACTGCTGTACTTAACCCCTTACTTACCAATGCAAAATCATGGATGGTTATCCTATACTCATCCCCCCCCCTTCCTCCTCCCCTCCCTTTGAATTGCTGAGGCAGTCCATCCCCCTTGGGAACCCCGGATTTTTAAGGCAATCTTTTTAAACACAAAATGGCAAGTTGTTTGGATCAATTTTGTCAGTCTTATGTGCACAGAACAGAACAAACCCAAACTTGTTTTTTACATGATTTTTTTTGTCTCACTGGTACTACAAAAAGTTAAGTGAATCATTAAGGAAAAATGTATTTCAGCAGGTTCTTTTGTGGGGGGCTGTGATAAAGATTTTTATTTTCCAGTTTTATGTCCACAACCTAATAACACCAGCAGTGTCTCACACAATATTGTCCTGTCATCAGTGCCTATTGCCTTTCAAATACTCCCCCCCCCCCAAAAAAACCCTGGCTATTACTTAAATTACAATGGATGAAAGAAAAATCACTTGGCCTCTCATGCAAATCAGTTCATTTACTGAAGCTTTAGGGGATCCTTGCAGGGCTGAGCTACACCAACTAAATACATGCAAGGTGGTCCCTGGTTGCCTCCATCAGGGAGTCATGAAGCATTCCGCACATGACAGGTTTTGTATAATTTCCCAAGGTAAGACTGCATGCATTGAGCAAAGGGCCATGTTTGATTCATCCTTTTCAATTGAAATACAAAGCATCCATTTTCACGGTTTGTGGTAAACCTGTGTTTAATGAGCGGGGGGGGGGGGCGGGATGAGCACTGGCCTACAATTGGTTCTGCAGTTAGGCATGCAGCGAATTCATAACAAGCTTTCTGTGCTGTGGTGCCCCTCCTTACCTGCAGACAAAGGAGGCTAACTTAAAGGGGACGGTGCCTAGAGACAAAGTGGAATAAGGCTGCAAATATTGCAATCTGTGGTAACTGATAAAGCAGAAGAGCTGAAAGCTTTTGTTTTTCTTCTGAAAAAGAAGAAATCACTTCCGAAGTATGTAGCTTTCCCATTAGCATTTGTTGTTGCTGCTGCACCTCCTCCCACCTGTGACATACTTTGTAACTCTCTTTGTAGCAGGACAGAAATAATAATCATTAGGTAGAGAGAATTTTCTCCTCAACAGCTTCTTTGGAGGCAGGGTAGCTCCTGGGTGGGCCTCTAGCCCACTTTGCTGATTCACACACACATGTTCATCAGTTGATGACTGAGCACTCCATGACTTGCTATTGAATACATGGATTGCTTCCATCAAGAGTGATTCTGCTTGAGAAGGAGTGGGAAGCCTAGCGAGCTCTAGCTGTAGTGTCTGGTGCATGCCATCGCTTGGGTTTGCACTTGGCCACTTGGCCATTCAGCCTTCAGGCCCAGTTCTAGAACATTCCATGCTACCTATTTATGAGGTACAAGCTCCTATTTTTGACCCCAAATAGCAGCAGCTTTGTTCCATTTATTTTATTCATTTTGATATTTATACTCTGCTTTTCCTCTACAATGGGGACTCAAAGCAGCTTACAATATTGTTCTCCCTTACATTCTTTTATCCTCACAGCAACTACCCTGTGAGGTGGGTTAGGCTGAAAGAGAGTAAAAGGTCATCCAGCAAGCTTCCATGGCAGATTGGGGACTTCAACCTGGATTTCCCAAATGCTAGTCTTACATTTTAACCACTATACCATATTAGCTTGTGCCATACCTAATCCTGGAGCATACCCTCCAAATGTACCTGTTTACCTGATTGAATGCCAACTTTTTTGTCTTGATATTAAGGCCAATAACTTTAATAATATGTACTAAACCTGAAATTTGGAAATTTGTGACAAATTCAGAACAATGCTCCCCCAGGGCTGAACAGAGAATTCTTATCTTACTACACATGCTAATTTCTGCTCTGATCAAATTGCAATGTACCTTTACATCCTGATGCCCTCCCTTGTAACACCCCATCCACCTTTGGCTGGGATATAAAGGCTCAGGGATCTTCATTCCCATATGTGCCTGAAGAAGGGAGCTCTGACTCTCAAAAGCTTACACTCTGTTGGTCTCTAAGGTGCCACTGGACTCAAATCTTGCTGTCTTCATGGGAAAGGGGTTTTGTAATAAGGTAACACATTTTGAAATGGTGGTGGAAAGTGCTGTCAAGTCATAGCTGACTTATAGTGACACACACCCACATTGCTGGAGTTTCTAAGGCAAGAGACTGACAAGAGGTGGTTTGCCATTGCCTGCCTTTGCATAGCAACCCCATTCTTTGTTGGAGGTCTCCCCTCCAATTACTAACCCAGGCTGAGCCTGCTTTAGCTTCTGGGATTTGTCTAGGGGAGGCTTGCCTAGGCTATCCAGCGGTCAGGGTCCATTCTGAAATAGAGGACAGCAATTGGATGCGGCTCGGTCTCACACTAGATTTCAATCCAGAAATCAAGGAATTACTCTTTCATATAGCATAAAACAAAAAGGCACACAGTGAAGGCTCCACAATTCATTGTTGAATGATTAAGTCATTACGGGGAACCTTTTACACATCATTTTGTGCTGGGCTCATCTTTTGAAGTGCCCCAATATGTGAAAATCTAAGATTTCTTAAATTCTGGAGAAATGTTCTTGTTTGCTTTCTGATAATATGATGTCTGAAGTATGATTGCCAATTGTATAGGTTTCTCTTTAAGATTTTTAAACAGTTTGGGCAATACTTCAAGTGCCAAAATAACAATGCAGGTACATTTTACACTCTTTTCATTTATATGTGAGATTTTATTATTTGACCTTATATTTTACTATTACTGTTATACCTTATCTCTGGACCCACACTTTACATGGGTCTAAAGTTACTTCATCAAGTTTTTGATAAAATCATTTGGGGTCTCCACCATCTCTGGGTCATAGCTAACAGCTGAGCATTCAGAGTGCTAAAAGTAAAAAGCTCAACAGGACTGGGACTAGAAACAGGATAAAGTGTTTGGGACAGATTTCACAGGAATGACTTGATAGCACATAGAATAATGGCCAGCTCATACCACAGGAGAATCAGTGCAGATACAAAGCCAATCACAGGTGAGGATCTGAGCTGAGAGTCCGTGCAAAAGGGGTTGGGATTAGACATGGGCACGAACACAAAAAAAATGAACACGCTGTTCAAGGTTCTTTGCCATCCACGAACAACGAACAATGAACACTGATGAACATATTGCTGTCATGAACATGTTCATTGCTTGTTATTCGTGGGGGACTGCAGCCCCCCCACCTCCACCCCAACCCCCCATTTAGCCCCTCCTCCCCTCTAATCCACTTACCTGGCCCTTTAAAGATCCCTTTAAACTATCAGCTGGCAGGCAGCAGGGCCCCCCTGCCGCCTGCCAGCTGATAGTTTAAAGGGCCCTGTCCTGTCACTTGCAAGCAGCAGGGCCCTTTAAACAATCCCAGCCCCCAGCCCCCTGCCCCACCCCAGCGCTGCCGGGCTTCTTCTGCCCGGTGTGAGCAGTGCAGGGAGATTCTCCCTGCAGGGCCAGCGCTCCAGGGCTGCTCCTGTCCCATGCGAGTGGGGCAGGGAGATTCTTCTTGTCCCACTGGCACCTGGCAGGGGCGGCGCCCCGGGGCTGCTCCTGCCCCATGTGAGCAGGGCAGGGAGAATCTCCTTGTCCTGCTCACACCTGGCAGGGCCGGCACACTGGGGCTGCTCCTGCCCCGTGCAAGTGGGGCAGGGAGATTCTCCCTGTCCGTCTTGCACCGGGCAGAAGAAGCCATGTGGCGCCAGCTCTCCCAGTGCTAAGAGGGGCAGGGAGATTCTCCCCATCCATTTTGCACCAGGAGAGGGCAGCCAGCACTCAGCCGCTCGTAGGGGAAGCCCCCGATGAGCAGCTGATTCAGGGGTTTAAATGCCCCTTTCCATGCCGCTGAGCAGCTGCACGGAAATGGGCATTTAAACTCCTCTTTGATTCCAGGTTTCCAGGGCAATAGCAGGAGTTCAGACAATCCCTGCCTGAGTTGCCATGGGAATTTATTGCAGGTGCCAGACTGTCTGGCTTGATGACCTCCTGTTCGTTTGGAATGGGGCCTCACGAACAGCCTGTTCACGAACAGCCGAATAGGCTATTCATGGGCTTTTTTGCATTCGTAATGCTGTTTGTGCACATGTCTAGTTGGGATAGGGGAAGCAGCAAACAGAGAATCAGGCAAGGAACCCAAAGGATGGTAAACAGGAAAAGGGACAGACATCCCTAGCAAGATAGTATGGCGCATCAGAGAAAGCCAGGCTCTGTCTGTACTGCAGGCAGGGATTGACCTGACCTGGAAATACTCATACTGAGGCCAGAACTGTAAAAGTCAGTCATAGCCTGGGTTGCCACTGTATGGAACCAGGCTATGACTAGGAAGAAAATGATGTCTATTTTTCTCTATGGCCTTGTGTGGTTCACCATAGGTTTCAAATAACAAATATCAGAGCCAAACCAGACAAATTGCTAGGGTCAAGCACCTAGCATCTATTTTGCTTTTCCAGCAGCTGATACATGTGACCCCCAATTTAGATTGGGACCATAGCATGAGAAAGAAGGATTTAAGCCTTCAGCAAAAGAAGGACAACACAAAGAAAGACAGATACAAAAAGCACTGTTTGTTACCAGAACTGCTATTTTAATGGGGGAATTAGCTTGCAGTCTGGATTTGAATTAGTGCGGATCTTAACCAGCTGTACCAGAGTCCCTCTTTCTGATCACTTGTGCAATAAAGAGGCGAGACTAATAAAGATAAAACATGTTTTACTAATAGTGTTGTGTATGCCTAAAATAACACACATAAGCAAGATACATACAAGAAACTAGGAAATAAAGAGTTGGAAAAATAGAGCCAGGTGCATTAGCAGGAAAGCCCACTTGAGATCGACGAAACTGGGTATACTCAGCGTGGAAGAAAGATGTAGCAGCGAAGCGTGGCGGTATCTAATGCCTGCACTAAACCCGTAGAGAGAGAGGCAGGAATGGCACATGCACCTCATGGCCGGGGAGGCCAGCTTAAATACCCCAAAACGTAACCTGGGGCAGGTGCCTTTCCCTGTGGTTCTCAAAAAGGGGAACAAAGGCTTAATGGCTCTACAACTACCCTTGATGGGCCACTTTAGTGTCTGATTGTAAGATTGTGACACCTCGGGAAGTGGGAACAAAGGAGGGGAGGGGAGTGCTGGGTGGGTTGATTGGATCAGCCAGGAAGGTGGCGTTGTCTTGACGGCATCAGCTCTGGAATGTGGTGGCTGCATTGAGATGCGTCCATTAGCTGTTCTGGACAGTTGGCACTTAGCTCCCATTCCGGGGCGGCTTCCAAGATATGCAGAGCGGGGCGAGGCTGGCTGCTGTGGACATGACCGGCTCGCTTTCACGAAATGGCAGCCTTGAGGTAAACTGTCCAGGCTGGCTCTTTACTGCTTGGGAACATGGCTTCTTCCTTGGCACGGCTTGGGCTTGCTAGCAGGTTGCCCAGTGGCGAGGGCAGACTCAGTGACCGGCCTGCAAGGAGCTCTCCGCGGGAACTGACCAGGGGGTGCCTGGCCAGGCTTGTGGAGACTCCCTCCGGCTGGCACTGTGCTGCTAGCAGCATGGCTCTGGGCCCAGGTGAGATGGGTGCCCAAGGAGGCAGGAGACAGACATGGATGGCACAGTCCATTGCAGCAAGGAGAACAGGAAATAGGCACGGGCAGTGCTGCCCTAAAACAGAGTCTTTAGTAGATCTTTAAAACAGCAACACAGGAAACTGACATAGTTCATGGCAGGCCCCATAACAGGAGGATGGGGGTCCCTGGCAACATGTTGACAATGTTAGTAAAAGGGCCAGATCATCTTGGGAGAAAAGGCTATAAAATTAGAAATTGAGGAGTTATGAATGGGATCAGGGAGGAAGTTTTAAGACTAATAAGCAGAAGTAGGAAAGGTTGGAATTGGTTTTAATGGGGGGATATACTAGGATGTATAAAAGGCAATCAAAGAGGGAGAGGAAAAGTTGTGAGGAAGAACACTGTGGAACATAACCAAAGGGCAAGCCCATGAAGAGCTTTCAAATAAAATAAATGTAACAACCCTAACTTGGATAGCCCAGGCAAGCCCAATCTCATCAGGTCTCAGAAGCTAAGCAGTGTTGGCCTTAGTTAGTAATTGGATGGGAGACCTCCAATGAAGACTAGAGTCGCAGAGGTAGGCAATGACAAACCACCGCTGTTAGCATCTTGCCATGAAACCCTCACCAGGGGTCACCATAAGTCAGCTAGGAAACTGACAAACAGTATCTTGTTCCACCAAACTTTTGAAAGGGAGGCTTCTGTCTGACTGCTGCATTTAACTCTGGAGTGGAGGGTTACTGTGACTGATCTGTCTGGTTATACTTCATATTGTTGCTCAGTTGAAAAAGTGGTCTACAGGTCAAATAATTAGTTAATTGATTGACTAATGGGAAGAGGAAAACCAATGTATTTATTTATTTATTTATTTCAAATTTGTATTCCGCCCTCCCCGCGAGCAGGCTCAGGGCAGATAACAATATATTAAAAATACAATTAACATACAATTAAAAATTCATGTTAATTAAAAACAACACATTTAAAACAGGATGGTGGACAGCCTTCACAGGGAGGGTTTTATACACACCTTTTTTCCAGGCCGGTGGAGGCCCAGCCTCAGCCATATGCCTGGCGGAACAACTCTGTCTTGCAGGCCCAGCAAAAAGATAGTAGGTCCTGCCGGGCACTGATTTCAGCAGACAGAGCGTTCCACCAGGTGGGAGCCAGGACCAAAAAGGCCCTGGCTCTAGTTGAGGCTAGGCAGGCCTCCTTGGAGCCAGGGACCACCAACAGCTGTTTGTCCACCACCAATCAGCTGATTGGAGTGTCCTCTGGGGAATATATGGGGAGAGACGGTCCCGTAGATATGCTGGTCCCAGTCCGCACAGGGCCTTATAGGTCAATACCAGAACCTTGAATCTGATCCGGTATTCCACTGGCAACCAATGCAGCTTGCGTAAGAATGGTGTTATATGTGCCCTATTTGGCACTCTCGTAATAACACGCACCACTGCATTTTGTAACAGCTGTAATCTCCGGGTCAGGCTCAAGGGCAGCCCCGTGTAGAGCAAGTTACAGTAATCTAGCCTAGAGATGACCGTTGCTTGGATCACTGTAGTTAAGTCATGGGTTGACAGGTAAGGGACAAGTTGCCTGGTCTGCCACAGATGGAAAAAAGAGAACCTGACAACCACTGTGACCTGTGCCTCCATTTTCAGGGAGGCATCCAAGATCACCTCCAGGCTCTTAACCCTCAGAACTGGCACTAACGGTGCCCCATCGAGGGCTGGGAGCCGGAGTCCTGAACCTAATGCCCCGTGGCTCAAGTACAGGACCTCCATCTTCATTGGGTTCAGTTTCAGCCAACTTTGCTTCAACCAACCAGTCACAGCTGCAAAAGCATGTTCCAGGACATCTGGGGCTGAGCCGGGCCGGCCTTCCATCATCAGATACAACTGGGTGTCATCTGCATATTGATGACACCCAAGTCCAAAACTTTGCACCAACTGGGCAAGGGGGCGCATATAGATGTTAAACAATAATGGGGAGAGTATTGCTCCCTGTGGGACCCCGCACACCAAAGGGTGGCAGGATGACAATTTCTCCCCAAGCGCCACCCTCTGTCCCCGACCATGGAGAAAAGAGACAAGCCACTGTAAGGCAGTCCCTCGTATCCCCACATCAGCGAGACGGTGAGTCAGAAGATTGTAATCGACTGTATCAAACGCTGCTGCTGACAGATCCAATAATATCAGCAGCGCCGAGCCACCTCGATCCAGATGTCTATGAAGATCATCTGTGAGGGCTACCAGCAACGTCTCCGTCCCATGTCCCAGACGGAGGGGTCTAGGGCTGAGACATCCTTCAGGAAGCCCTGCAGCTGTTCCACCACCGCCTGCTCAATCACCTTTCCCAAAAACAGGAGGTTCGAAACCAGGCGGTAATTGATCAGGTCAGTGGGGTCCAGCAATGGTTTCTTTAAAAGAGGCCTCACCACAGCTTCCTTTAATGGCCCAGGAAAACCCCGGAGCCTAAGGATAGGTTAACAATGGCCTCCAGTAACAGCTGGTGGCCTATTCCTCAGTCACTGGTTCTCTTATTTATCAGCTGTTTTCCTGGTGTGGTTGAAATGGCTACACCTATGTGGGAAAGGGGATTTCACATAAATGGCATCTTGCCCAGAAGGGTACTTTTCTCAGCAGCTACAAGGCCACAGAAATGCCCTTAGATACTACCTGTGGTACCCAAGAATGCAGATGAGATTCTCCTCCATTGTGATTGCACAACTGAAAAAAACGGCCAGTATTTTTCAGCACCGGTTGGCTGTTTGGGGAGGGGGTTGTTACTCCCTTGTAACAAATTACCAGCTGTCCCAGCTGTCTTTTTATCCAAGGAGAACCTTGCATACATCTTATTGCTATATGTCAAGAGCTGTGGATCAAAGAGGTATGAGAAGTACAGGGTGTCAGAAGCAGAGCACCTCTCATGAATGAACTATTGGAAGCTGCTTGAAATACAAGCTGGCTGTCCCATACAATGAGCTATACCATGTGTATCTGCTCACCATGTGTAGATTGATCTCTACTGTTTGTCTCCAAGACCTGGATCACAGTGGAAAGGGGTGATTTGTGTTGAAATTTGGTGTGCACAAAACATCCTTTCATGTAGAACAGCTGCCACACAAAAGCAATTCCAAGCAGCCTTCACATGGTGGCTTAATTGTAAGAAGCCACCTGAAAGTGCTATTTTTGGAACTCCTAAGTATTTCCTTGGGAGGGAAGGCAGCATGGTTTTGGCCAATCTCATCAGATCTTGAAAGCTAAGCAGGGTCAATACTTGGATGGGAGACTACCAAGGAAGGCTCTGCAGAGGAAGGCAATGGCAAACCACATCTGCGTCTCACTTGCCTTGAAAGCCCTAGCAAGTCAGACCATAGATCAGTTGTGCCTTGTCGGCACTTTACACACACAAGTATTTTCTTTCTATTTTTTTTTAATAATAAATTTTATTTATCAACAAAACAATAAACAACTTCAACCATACAACTTGAACAGTAAATACAAAAAGTAATACATGGAAGTAACAAAATACTCTTCATAAATAAAATTGCTGACAGAATGCTATGATTTGCAGTTCTTACAGTTAAAGATATTATACAAAATTTTCTTGAAGCAACTTAGCTCATAACTAACTATCTAGTATTTTCTGATATAAATGGTTTGGAGGATTTGCTTCTGTCCTATCAATGTAGTCTAAGAAATGCCACCATTTTTCATAAAAGTTGGATTTGTGTGTTGTGTTGGTTAAATTGTCTGTTATTTTGTCTATGATAAGCTGATCCCATACTTTGGATAGCCAGTGGGAGATTGGTGGGGGTATTTGTTTTTTCCAAAAGTAAGCAATTGAAGATTTTGCTATAGTTAGTAGGTTAATGATTAACTCTTTTTGCGAGGATGGTATGTTTTGATTTTGCCAAAGGTTTAAAAAGATTAAAAGAGGGTCCAGTGGTATTTCATAATTCGTTATTAATTTTATCTATTTTAGTATCCCTACCCAAAATGCATTTATTTTGGGGCATTGCCAGCAAAGGTGAGCAAATGTGCCTATACTGCCACAATTTTTCCAGCACAAAGGCGAATAATTAGAGGTCATAACTGAAAGCTTCTTTGGGGTTAGGTACCAACGAGTGAGAATTTTAAACGATTGAAGTTTGATATTTATTGCTTTGGATTTTAATGTCGAGGAGGACCAAATTTCTTCCCATTGATCCGGTGAAATTTGAGCGTTACAATCTTGTTGCCATTTGTTTTGGTATGCGTAATATTTTGGTTTTTGGGAGGTTATGATAGTTTTATAGATTCTAGAGATTAGTCCTCTTCTTTGATTAGTATTATTTTCCAAGTATTTTCTTAAGGAAATAAAAGTATAACAACAGCTAAAAGCAATTCCATGCAAATGGCATGTGAAGAAAAAACTCACTATCTGAAACTAAAGCAGGCAGTGTGTTGTATGCTGTAATATGCTCCATATTTTTCCCATTGTTCTTCCGAGCACAAGGGGAACAGAGGCCATCATCATCACCAATTCACTGCAGTTTCTGCAGAAATATATGAAATTCCTGTAAGGGTAATACATCACATCATCACTTTACATTCCTTAACTGCTACAGGTCTTTCAAGATGGTCCCTCCACCCCTGTGTGTTTCTGAGACAGTCCCATAGAAATAATGTTAAAACTGGCCTTGAGAAAACATAAGCACAATATAAAATAACGGCTGAAATATTTATCATATTAACTCCACCGGCTTATCTAGCTAGTATCATATGCTGTTAGCAGAGAAGGGAAATAGCATAAAAGACCCAACTGCAAGGAACTGAAAGCAGAGCAACTGCACTGAAGTCTGTAGTAACCTTGCCCATGATCACCAATCACAATCATAGAACAGGATGCTGACTATGCTTCCATGTCAGCCACGCACAGAAATAGCCCACAAATGTGCAGTGATGTAGGTATGATGTCACTAAACCTCACAGAAGTCAGCAAGGGAAGAAAGAAAGGAAAACTTTTGTTGTAGGGAGGACTAAGGTATGCCCATTACCATATCCTGCTGCTATTCATTCTGACAACACTTGTTGGGTTATGTATTTTGACCCTCAATACTGTTGTAAGCAGAAGCAGCTGCAAGTTTAGGTTCTAAAGCCAAGCATAAGGGAAGGGTAAAGAAGGAATTACTCTCACCAACAGATGCTTCTAAACTAATATTTAAAATGAAGGGACAAAGCTCCGAGGCAGGCAGGTCTGGAATGAAAATGGAAGATTGGGTTTAAAGAGGGGAGGGACCTTGTAGGTTATAATAATAATAACAAGAAGAAGATTTGATTTATATACTGCCCTTCAAGACAACTTAACCACCCACTCAGAGTAGTTTACAAAGTATGCTATTTTTATCCCCACAACAATCACCTTGTGAGGTGAGTAGAGCTGAGAGAACTCTGGAAGAGCTGTGACTGACCAAGGTCACCCAGAAAGGGAGGAGTGGAGAATCAACTCTGGTTCTCCAGGTTGAAGTTCTGCTGCTCTTAACCACTACACCAAACTGCCATAGCACCTCCCAAAGCAACCATTTTCTCCAAGAGAACTGAGCTCTGTAGTCTGGAGCAGGGCTGGATCTAGGGTTGCCGGTGCCCGGTGCAACCCTTGTCCGGCCCTCTGCGTGCACGCTCTCAGCACTGTGTGATGATGTCACTTCTGTGATGTCGCCATGCAGGGACATGAGGGCATGCCACCCACGCAACAAGCTGGCCGCCCAAGCGCCCAGTGCACCGCAGAGCTGGTGGCGGTGGCGCAGGCGTGTGCTGGGGCTTGCCAGTTGGGCGGCTGAGCACAGGGCTAGGAGGCCCTTGCGCGGTTCGCCTGCCCCGCTGCCCCATGCTGCCCATGCAGCAAGCCGGCCACACCAGCACTGGTGCACTGTGGAGCTGGCTGGCTTGGTCATGCGCTGGGGTGGTTGGCTTGCTGCGCGGGTGGCTGAGCGCACGGCTGGGAGGTCCTGCACACGCGGCAAGCCAGCCGCCCCATCGGCAGGGCAGGCTGGTTCCCAACTCTGCCTCCCAACCCTGTGCTTAGCCTCCGTGCGGCAAGCCACAGTGCGCTCCCAGCAGCTGGCAGCCACGCCCGGCTCCCCCTCTTTGGCAGTGCTGGGGGCAAGCTACCCCCTGCCCCCCTTGATCCGGCCCTGGTCCGGAGATCAGTTCATAATTCCTGGAGATCTCCAGGCCCCACCTGGAGGGTGACAACATTACCACCATGCTTCTTGCATCTTATGATGGCAGAGCCATGCTGATACCAGATTTTTAGCTGTCTGAAATGTTGCTGTCCTAAGCAGTTCGCTGAAAGGCCTTAGAATTTTGCCATTAATGTACTTGACAAAGTTTAACTTTTATGTATATTATTATGTTGTGCTCTGATCTAAGCCCGTTTGTGGGGAGAGCGGACTAAAAATCTAATAACATAAAATAAAATACAAATATTGCATAAATGCTGCTTTCATCATACATGTGTTTACCCGCTATTTTTCTCTGTCTAGATGCATTTAAAGCAGCTATCACAATGCAGCTTGCCTATGTGAATCAGATCAAGATGGGTAGCCATTTTAGTCTGTCTGTGGCAGTGGAAAAGAGCAAGAGTCCAGTAGTACTTATAAGACTAACAAAATTAGTGGTAGGGTATGAGCTTTCGTGAGCCACAGCTCACTTCTTCAGATACAGCTAGAATATGAATCCGTCTGTCCTTATATCTTGGAAAGTGAAGTGATTACAAAAGTCGAATGATAGTAAGTAGCTGGTGAATGACAAAGACGGGCATGATTGAATAGGGTGGGATATGCAGAGGGTAGTGGGTGTGGAGAAATTAGCATTGGTAATGAGACAAGAAGCCTGTCTGATAATGAAGCTCAAGACTATGGATCCACCTGGGCTGAATCGAGACAAAGGCTTCCTGTCTCATTACCATTGCTAATTTCTCCACACCCACTACCTCTCTACATATCCCACCCTATTCAATCACGCCTGCCTTTTTCATTCACCAGCTATTATCATTCGGCTTCTATTATCGCTCCATTCTCCAAGATATAAGGACAGATTACTCATATTCTAGCTATATCTGAAGAAGTGAGCTGTGGCTCATGAAAGCTCATACCCCACCATACCCTGCTCTTTTCCACTATGTGAATCAAGTGACTTCTAAAGAGAACCAGAATGTGTTCAACATTGTTTAGCCTCCACACATATCTTTGATTTGTTAAGAATAATCCCTTCTCTAAATCTTAGTTACCAATAGATTATATTTAGTCTTTTATTTTCTCTTTCCCCTCCTCATGTGAGTGTTTTCTTGCATGAGTGTTTTGTGCATTCAGAAACTATTGGGAAAAGAGCTAACAAAAATATAGCTGTCACCACCACTTGATGAAAATAAGCCTAGAGACATAATTTGTATAATTAATTTAGGAGACTCTGAAAGCTATTGGCTCATGTGTACTGCTGCCCTCTGCTGGAATTTAATGTTTTGTTCATATAAATCACTCCTCAGTTAAGCTTGTTCTGCTTTTTGGTATTTCCAATTACACAAGTGAAGGCCCCAATAGAAATTATCTCTGGGATGGCTGCTCAAACTTGATTAAAAATCATGATTTAAAATATTGCTTGAAATGTTGCCCATACAAGCATGTTTTAGTTATCCACCAGTCAAGGAATGCTCTATGAGAACCATCACCTCCCAAACAAACACAGTCATGTAATATCTTTTTATTAGGACTAACCAATTTGTTGCAAAATTGTGAGTAAGCTTTCAAGTTCCTTAGGAAAAAAAGGGGGTAAAGAGAAAAAATGTTTCAGGGCCTGGTACAGAACCTCTTAGTCTACCATTTGCAGCAATCTTAAAATGGAACACAAATTTTGTTGTGCTGGGTGCAAAACAGAGTTCAAGTTGTACCAAAGTCTACTAGCAAGAACTGGCTATTCTTCCTTTAAAAATATAAAAACCCACAGTAATCTGGATCTCAGTTCTAAAAGGAACATGGATTCCTTGAAAGGCAGGGAATAGGAGAAAAGGAAGAGGCTATTCCTTAGCAAGCTCTCACCTGGATAAACCAGGTGAGCCTGATCTCATCAGATCTCAGAAGCCAAGCAGGGTTGGCCTTGGTTAGTATTTGGATGGGAGGCCTCCAGTGAAGACCAGAGTTGCAGAGGCAGGCAATGGCAAACCATCTCTGTTAGTCTCTTGCCATGAAAACCCCACCAGGGGTCACCATTAGACATGGGCACGAATAGCATTACGAACACAAAAAAGCCACGAACAGCCCATTCATTGGTTCGCAAACAAGCTGTTCATGAGACCCCATTCTAGATGAACAAGTGGTCGTCGCAGGCCTCGTTCGTTGCGTTCGTCCGCTGTTCGTGAAGCCAGACAGTCAGGCACATTCAATCAATTCCCCTGGCAATGGAGGCAGGGACTGCCTGAACTCTGTCTGCACTCCTTCTGTCGCCCTGGAAACCCCAATCTAAGCCCAACTTAGCTTGATGGGCAGGTCTTCCTTCCAAGTGTGGAGCTCCAAATTAGTTACAATTGGTTACATGGGAGCAGACACCAGGGAGGGGGGAGGGGGTGTTCTGTGGCCATGGGAACTCCAATCTCATCTCTGCAAAACCTGTTAGGCAGTTCTGACTGCCAACCACAGACCTCCTGTATTGCTCTATGGGACCTCTAGTTATAAAAGGCACTGGGCTCCCAGGCTGGCTTTCAGTTTCAGCAGGCAGAGGAGAGGGACAGAGCTGTTGCTAGCCATTTGGGAGAGAGACAAGGAGAGTGCATTGAAGCTGAGAATTTTTTCTGTGTGTGGTGGATGGGATAGGGATCTATCCCCTCTGGTTCCAGGGCTGCTGCCAGGCCCTGGGGCCAAGCTCTGCTGTGAAGGGCACCTGCCAGCAGGTCCAAGAATCCCAGGTGCCAACACTCACCATGAGACCCAAAAGGGCCTTATTCTTTATCCCCCATCACCTTAGTGCATCCGAGGAGAGGAACTCACATCAGAGTTCGAGCCCTCATAGACTTGGGGTGCAGCAGAGATCTGTTATCCCCTGCCCTAGCAACAGGTTTGGGGCTGGACCTAGTTAAACTGTCTGAACTGGTCCAGTTTGATTAAATGGATGGCTCTCATATGAAAGGAGACCCGTGTTCTTATAAAACTGAGTTAAGCCCTGTGGGGATGGGGAACCATTGGGAAGAAAGACCCTTTGTTATAAGTTCTATAGCTAAGTTCCCAGTGGTGCTGGGAGTCCAGTGGCTCTGTGACCATGATCCCTATATACAGTGGAAAGCTGGATGTATATGCTTCCTGGCAGAGGGATGTCAAAAGCATGGGTGGAATACTGCATGGGGGGCCACTGCCCCCCCCCATATCCAACATGGTCTGCCTGACCCAGGAGGAATTGACTGAAATGCCACAGGAGTACCATGATTTAAGGCAAGTTTTTGAAGAGGAGATGGCAGATGACCTTCCTCCACATTGCCCCACTGACTGTGCAATAGAATTGATCCCAGGGCAGAGTCTCCCGAAGGGGAAGTTATATGTCATGAGCCCAGCTGAGTGGGAAGAACTTAGAAAGTTTCTTGATAAAGATCTGCAGAGGGGTTTTATTCGCCCAGCCAACTTCCCCAATGCAGCTCCGGTGCTGTTTTGCAAGAAAAAGGATGGGAGATTGAGGCTGTACATGGATTACCGGGGGCTAAATACAGTGTCGGTGTCAAATGCATACCCCTTACCCATCATAAGAGATCTGTTGGGGGTGTTTGCCCAGGGAAAAATCTTCACCAAACTGGACTTGCAAGATGCCTATTACAGAGTGAGGATAAGAGATGGAAATGAGTGGAAAACTGCCATTAATACTCCTCTGGGTCAATATAAGTATCTGGTGATGCCTTTTGGGTTGCAAGGGGCCCCAGGGGTCTTTATGACTTTAATAAATGAAGTTCTGCACAAGCACCTGTACTGAGGGGTCATGGTTTACCTTGATGATGTGTTGATCTACAGTCAGGATTATGATTCACATGTCCAGTTAGAGAAGTACTGACCACCCTGCATCAAAATAAGTTGTATGCCAAAATGTGAATTCCACAAAGAGCTTGGTTATTTGGGATACCAAGTGTCCAGCAAAGGGTTAAGTATGGACCCAGGCAAGGTATAAGCTGTCAAAGAGTGGGAGGTACCACAAACCAGACGTCAATTACAATCATTCATAGGCTTTGCAAATTTCTACAGACCTTTCATTAAGCATTTTGCAACTATTGTCCTACCTTTCACAGATCTGTTAAAAACCAAAGGCAAAGAAGCAGCTGCTGCAAAGCCAGGTGCTAAACTGAATTGGAGTGAAGAGTGCCAACAAGCCTTCGAGAAGCTGAAGGAACTATTTACTTCTGAGCCCATCTTAAGCCATGCTAACGAGAATAAAAATTTCATTGTTCAAGTTGTTGCAAGTGATTGTGCAATGGGAGAGATGATTTTCCAAGAGGGTTCAGATGGGGAGCTACATCCATGTGCCTATGTTTCAAAGAAGTTTTCAGAGGTGGAGCACCGCTGGTCGGTCTGGGACAAAGAAATCGCAGCAGTAAAGCTAGCCCTCTCAACTTTTACTGGAGACTTTTACTGGAAGAGACCAAGATTCCTTTTGAGGTATGGACAGATCATAATCTGGAGTATTTATGAATGCCTAGGAAACTAGGAGCTAAGCAACTAAGGTGGGTGGAGTTTTTTTTCTAAGTTTTGTTTCACACTAAAACATTTTCCTGGGAAATCAGATTTCTTGGCTGACGCTTTGTCTAGGCTTCCACAGCATGACAGCCAAAAGGAGGAGGTCATTGACCCAGCCAGTTGGGAGGAGTTGTAACCTGATCCCAGACCACAACCCCCCTGCTTGCAACCTGAGCCTTGGTTGGAGTAAGTGACGGAGGAAATTGAGAAGGAGGGTGAGGGCACTTTACCAGACTGTTTGCAAAAAGGTGAGAATGAATGTTGGTACAAACAGGGATGATTACATGTTCCAGAAACCTTACCGGGGCAGGGGCAAGTATTGAAACATTGCCATGATGATAAAACTGCTGGTCATTTTGGATTTGTTAAAACCCTCCACCTAACACAAAGACAGTTTTTCTGGCCAGGAATGAGGAGGGATATCTCTCAATATGTGTCCACCTGTCAAGTGTGTGTGATGGGGATAAAGACGGGAGGAAAGCCGCCTGGATTACTGCAACCTTTACCAGCCCCCTCAAAACCATGGGGAACTATTTGCATGGATTTCATCACAGACCTCCCCCCCCCCTTCCAAGGGGAAAACAGTAATTCTGGTGATAGTGGATCTATTTTCAAAGCAAGCCCATTTTGTTCCTTGCTCTAAAATCCCCACGGCTAAGAAGCTAGCAAACTTGTTTATGCAACATGTGGTGCGTTTGCATTCTTTTCCGACCAAGGTAATCTCTGACAGAGGGCCCCAGTTCGTTGTCACCTTTTGGCAGGAGCTGCTGAAAGTTACTGGAATTGATAAAGGACTGAGTTCGAGTCATCATCCACAAACAGTTGGACAAAGTGAAAGAACAAATCAAGTGTTATAGTAATTTTTAAGGTGTTACATCAATTACCAACAAGATAATTGGATGGACTATCTTCCCTTTGCTGAATACTGTTACAACAACAGTGTACACAGTTCTATTGGAACCACCCCCTTTAAAGCAACTCGGAGTTTGAAGGAAAACCCATACTCTGGCTGGATCAAGGCACTACAGAAAAAATGGGGGAATTACAGTAATGGTGGACTGACATTGTAAATCAGTGGGAGATTATTTAAAAAAATGGATCAAGCTAAAATGGATTATAAAAAACAAGCAGATAAAAACAGATCTCCCCCTAGGATTTGGTACCCAGACCAGTAAGAAATTGGGGTGGAAGTATGTAGACTCTTTCAAAGTTACCAAGTTAATCAATGCTGTTATGGTGGACCCTGGACCTTCCTATAAGAGTTTAAGGCACACCCACCCAGTTTTCCATGTCAGCCTGCTGAAAAAGGATCTGGGGCAGACAAATGGCACCCTAAACCAGACCAGCCCCTGCTTCTAATGATAGAAGGACAACTGCATTATGAAATCAACTTAATCTTGGACTCTTCCCTGAAAAGGGGAGTACCGTATTATTTAGTCCAATGGACGTTCTTCCCTAAGAGTCAGGCTGAACAGGTTAGAGCCACAGACATTCGAGCACCTAGGCTCTTAAAAGACTTTCACAAAAAAAATTTGCAGAAACCTGGAGGGAATTGATTTTTGGGGTGTCAGGATGTTGGCATCTGCCATCTGTCCCAAGGATGGGGGGGTGGTACAACTGGGTTTCTCTTTCAAGGTTGTGTAGCTGGGAGTCTGGCCGATTGGCCTTGAGTTCTCTAAGCCTGATTGCTCAACCCCTAAAAGGGGGGGGGTGGACTAGTTATCACTGACGTATATGTGTGACTGTTTTTTTCATGTACCATATTCCTAACAAAGCCTTCGAAATATCATGATACTAGGTCTTACAATAAAGCTTTAAAAAACCAACCAGTGGAGTCTTTTGTAATTCCTTGGCAGGATCCTTACAGATTTCATCTCTGTGCTCAGCTTTATGCTTGTTTTTAAATTTTCTGCTGCTATACCATGTTGTATTTTCACTTGCATTGTGTAATCTGTCTTGGATCTCAGTGAGAAAGGCAGAAGTAGTAGTAGCAGCAGCAGCAGTAGTATGATCCATCTAGAGAGATGCCAGATTGGGTAGCATTACCTAATAATAGGAGGACATATGGTTCTCATAAGTTATTGAGTGACAAAAGATGTTTATTTTCTGTTAGCTCCAGGGTTACCACCATTTTTCTAGTATGACTTTTGATTCTTTAGCCACTGCGTTATAACCAGCAAGGCATCTGTGGGCAAATGTTTCACCTGCTTCATTTTTCAACTTGTGGTAATTAAAGGTGCAAGAACCCTGCCAGAAAAACACAACTAACAACAGCTGATGGCTCCAGTTTCAGAAAATTCATTGGCCTGTTAGTTTGATACAATAGTTTCCCTATATCTGACTCAACTGGAATAGCTGGAGGCAACCATTGTATCAGAGGATGCCTCGTGCCATACTACTAGCAGTTTGAAAGAAATAATATGAGGGGTATTAGGCAAGTGTGCATGACATTTAATAGAGGTAACTATTTGTTCAGCCCTCTCAACATTTATTCCATATTGTAAATCACTTATGAGGTCTGACATCTACAAAACAACTAAGTCTTATGCTGACACCATAGCATGTTACAGGAGATAAAGAGTTCTGTTAATTCTCTTTAGGGCTAAATTTGTGACGAACCAGCCGACTTCCTCGGGGAAAATGCATTTCGTGGGGGCTGCATTTTGCACGAACTCAATTACTTTTTTGGCTGATTCGTCCACTTCGTGGTTGGTGACACCCTGGCGTCATTCAATTGATTCCCCAGGCAATGGAGGCCAGTCCTTTGGTTGCCCCTAATCTTAGCCCACAAACTTTGATTGGCAGGTGTCCCTGCCACTTGAGAGCTCCCATTCTGCCTCATCCAGCAGAGCAGCAGGGGAAGTATGGTGATTAATCTCTTAGGCAATTGAGATGGGCCTACAGTAGCCATGGGAACACCTATCTCTTCCCCCCAAACCCTGTCTGCCAACCAGAGTGCTCCTGTTTTGCTCTATGTGCGTATTTTATATAAAAGGCAAAGCTCTGTGCCTCGTGGTTTCAGTTCCAGTAGGCAGAGGGAGAGGGAAGAACTCTTGCTGGAACTTGGAGTGAGAGACAGTGCACTTGAGAGCTTTGGTCTGGATTTGGTGCTGGAAAAGAGACTGAAAAGCCTCTTTCCAATTTCCTTTCCTTCTCCTAGTGGGGAGGTATTTGGGAAAGGGTGCCTTTTTTCCTTCACGCCCACCCCACCCTAGTCTCAAGCCTTTGCCTGGAACTGGGGCCTAGCTTTACTGAGGCCTCCCGTTGTTTTTTCTTTGCTTGTCTTTGTTTCTTGCTCTGCTCTTTTGAGGGCTTCACACTCTTGCTGTTTTACGTTTTGGTGGTTTGGGGGTTCTCCCCCTAAGGCTCAAACCATCACTCTTCTGTTTTCTCTCTTGGATTGTATGCAGTGTGGCTTGCTCTTATTTTCTGCCCTCCTTTTGCGCGTTCAGCTTTTATTTTGCGCTTCTGTCCTGCCTGGGGCGTGTCTGTGTGGTGGTTTGGGGGCTCAACACCCAACCCCAGTCTCAGGGCAGCTGCTTGCTGCCTTTTACTCTGTACTCTCTCCTCTTGTGTACCTCTCTGGTACTGCTTGCTTTCATTTTGTGCCCTCCTTTGGTGCATTCATCTTTTGTTTTGCTCATCTGTCCTGCCTGGGGCGGTGTCTGTGTGGTGGTTTTGGGGCTCAACACCCAAACCCAGGCTCAGAGCCGCTGCCTGCTGCCTCACACCCTCACTCTTGAATTTGCTTTCTACTACCCCCACTCTTCTGTTGGCTCTGTTCTATTTTGTGAGCACTGCTCTGTTTTGTTTTGTTCTTCACTTCAGTGCACCACTATGAAGCGTGTATTGTTGGGCAAGGGTGATCATGAGGGGGGGGGGAGAGCAAAGCTTGTCCATGTCACCCATCAGTGATCACCACCCATTCTTGGGGGGCGAGGTCTTGCGGGCACTAGAGACTCCTACTTCAGATCCACCCAGGAAGCTGTGGAGGAGGCAGAAGACGTCACTCCTCAACTGCTGGGGGTGGACATTGTAAAACTTTTTGTGGAGGACGAGGAGGGGTCTGAGGAGGAATTGTGGGGATTTGGAGAATCAGCCAGTCCCTCTACATCCCAAACTCCAGGGACTGTCCCTGCCCACCCCTCACTCCGTCTTCCCGGTCCACCTCCACACCACGGCAGTTAGTCCTTCGTTCTCCTCCTGACCCACCAAGTCCTGGTCCCCGTTTCAATCAATCACTCTGGCAGCACTTTCAAGCTCTTTCCAATGACCCCTACTTGGCACGGTGTCGTCACTGCAATGCCCTGGTGCGTAGAGGCATTAACCCTAAGCACCTGTCATCCACCGCCCTATGCAAGCATCTGGAGAGGCACCACCCGAGCATGTCACTTCCGCAGCCACATGAACCTCCTAGCGGCCGGGTGAGGATGGCTACAGATCAGAGAGAAGGGGGAGGGGAACGGGAGACCACAGCCAGCAAAAAGACTTGCTGTGAGGGTGCTGCAGGTGGGAATGGAATGTTCAGGCAGGCTACCATGCAGGAGGTAGTCCCCTTGAGGTCTGCGACAGTGCCCAATGTAAGAGTCAGGGGGAGGGCTCAGGCGACAGGCACTAGAGTGGTGGCAGAGATAATTGCTCCAGACAGACTCCCATTGTCCATCATGGAGGGTGTGGGCTTTTGGAGGCTGCTGTGTCATTTTGCTCCCTGGTTCTCAATGCTGTTGCAGTGGACCACTGGCCAGTGCGTCTTGCCCACCCTCTACCAGGGTGTGCAAGTGAGGGTCATGAAGGAACTGTTGGATGCCAAAGGATGGACTGTCCACTCCACAGCAGATCTGTGAAGTGGCCATCATCATGGCTACCTCACCATCACAGCCCAGTGGTGGCAACCGGAGGATCTCCACTGCCCCAGGGGAAAATCAGGTCCCCGGGAGGAGGTGTTACCATTGGCGCCGGGCTACAGAGTGATTCTGCTGCAGGCACGGGGGATGGATGAGGATCACACGAGGAAGAACGTCGCTGCCATGATCAGGGCTCCATTGAGAGACTGGGCGCCCGGGGGTGAGCTCATTCATGGCTTCATGGTCACTAATGCAGGAAGAAACATGTTGGCAGCCCTGAAAGAGAAATCCCTTGACGGCCTGGTCTGCCTGGCGCATAAGCTGCACCTCATCATGACGGATGCACTCAGGCTAGGTAGCAACATCAAAGCCAGCTGGAACCAATCAAAGTTGTCCATGCGCACGTTGTTGGACAGCTGCCGGCATCTGGCAGCCCATTTCTCCTGCATCTCCAGAGCTGCTCCAGAGGCAGGGGGAGGGGGGATCCTGAGTACCACCTCTACCAGGACATGGCCACCTGCTGTAACTCCACCTATGACATGGTGAGTCATCTGGTGGAGCAAAAGAACCCTGTGCAGGACATCATGTCCTCGGTGCCAATTTTGCAGGGGAGAGAGGAGCTCAGCCTCAGCTCTATGGATTGGCTAGCCCTCTCTCAGATGGTCTGTGTCCTGAGGCCATTTAAGAAGACCATTGAGCTCATATGCTCCTACCAGTCCAGTATGGGCCAGGTCATCCCCCTGATCCATGGCCTGGACCAGGTGCTGGCCAGAGAGATGGAGCAACAGGACCAGCTTCTCCCCAGGGTCAGGGACTTAGTCGAGAGGTTGCAGGCAGGCATGGCCACCCGCTTGCATCCTCTCTGCAAGGAGCTGCCATACAGACTGGCTTGCATATGTGACCCATGCATAAAAGGCAGCATAGCCATGTGGAACGGAGAGCTCCATCAGTGGATGAGGGACCTGCTCAGAGCGGTGCACAAGTTCTGGTCCCAACAAGTGGGATGGAGGGAAGAGGGTGTGGGTGAAGGGACAGAGGAGGAGGAGGAGGAGGAGGAGGAGGAGGAGGAGGAGAAGGCAGCAGTAGACAGGCCAGGCATCCCCAGGTGGAGAGCCCTCCCCATGGTGACTCATCACACTTCTGGTGCTCGGTGGCGGGCTGGGCAGCTGGCAGCAGTGGGGCCAGTATGTCCGTCATGGCAGAGGACTCAGTAGAGGCGATGGTCAGAGAGTACCTCACCAAGCCCTCCAAGTCCCCACACTGGAACCCCCTGGATTTTGGGGCACAAAAATCTACAGTCTGGCCGGACCTCTTGATTGTGGCCACTAACATCCTCTCCTGCCCTCCCACCAGTGTCCAGAGTGAGTGGGTGTTCTCACACCAGGGAGACCTCCTCTGTCCCCACCACTCACGTCTGGACCCAGACCTGGTAACATGCTGTCTTTCCTGAAGGCCAACCTCCCCCTGCTCGGCTACCCCTCCATAGAACTGGAGTTCTCTGACCTCTGACCCACCCTTGTCTCTGCTTTGCCACAGACCTACCATCAGGTTCTGGCCCAGCCACAACATCTGAGATCAAGGTTCATGCTTACTGGGCACCTCTGATGCGGGCTCACAGGAGCATGTTTTGATGTTTTGTCTCCTTCACTGTTCAGCACGTTTTGCTTTTCTTTCCCCTTCACTTTTGAGCATATTTTGAGTTTCTGTCTCCTTTGAGTCTTATTTTGAGTGTCTTTCTCAAATGCGAAGGTGACCATCCATCGCCAGGCTCTTGCCAGGTTTCTGTGCTCGCAGGATAACGTTCTTACTTAAAGCGCCTGTCCAGAATGGGAAGGAGTGTGTGGGTTCAGGTCCTGCTGCACCAAAAGTGAAGACATCCACCATCAAGCTCTGGGACACCCACATGTCCTCATGGTGGAAGGACATATTAGTCTGTCTGTAGCAGTAGAGAAGAGCTGCAGGTGAGTAAAAAGGTGGGTGGATTTTCTACCTCTTTCCCATGGCCTCGTGGGTGGCAGGCTTGCCTCACGGCCCCCACCACTGTCCAGTGGGCTCTGCTGCTGAATGTAGCATTTGTAGAGGGTGGCCCCTCCCGCCCTGTCATGCCAAATACATTGAAAAAGGTGGGATCCAAAGATGGCCGCAGTTTCTCTATTGCACGAGCACCTTTGTACCTACATCTGGTGTCATGGATTCGGGAAGATAACGGCATAACTGATTGTTTGGTGTGGTGGGTTCCGCATATATTGTAATGTCTTTAATGCGATGTGATGCCCTGCTGTCCCCTTTGGGGATCCTTTGTTTCTCCCTCCCCAAGATGGGGGAGGGCATCCTCCACCACCGCCACGGCCGGCCGGTGGGTTGTGTCAGCGGACACAGCTCCTCCTGGTCATGATGGATGCTCTTGGGCTAGATAGCAACATCAAGGAAAGCTGGAAACAATCAACGTTGCTGATGCGCACATTGTTGGACAGCTGCCCCATAGCATGAGGTCTTCGCTGTGGAGGGCATTCATCTGTGCTGCCATGTCTGGCTGGTGGGTTCTGTCGGTGGCAGCCTCCAATCCTCAACAAGAGCGGCAGGCAATAATTCAGCCATGTTGCCCTGTGTTGTCTCTTTGCGGGGGGGCGGGGTTGATCTCTTCGTTCCCAGCCCTTAGGAGGGCACCCATCCTTGCTGTCATGTCCAGCTGGTGGGTTTTGCAGATGTTTGGCACCCAGGGGTCTTATTTTGTGCAACCTATCCCTCTTGCGAGAGTGTGGGCGGCACCCACCAGCACTGCCACATCTGGACGGTGGGTTCCATTGCACGCTGCCAGCCCATGCCCTGCTCCTGAGCATGAGGGGCAGGCATCACCATCTATCCCTGCTGCTTTCCCAAGTAATGGCATCCATATCCATTCAATACCACACCTATATCTCATTCCATATGATATCAATTTGAATACCACGTCTGACTGGTGGGTTCTGCAAGGTGCTTCCTCTCCTCAACACAAGTGGTGGGCATGAGAATGGTGGGCTGCCTGGCTGTCCTCATCCAGGGGAATTGCTTTGAGCACACTGTCCGTTGTCGGAGGGTGGGCAGGGCCCCCACCGGCACTGCCCTGTTCAGCTGGAGGGCGTTTCCAGTGGCCTCCACTCCTCGACGCGAGGAGCGGGCACCTATTGCTGCATTACTGTTGTGTATTGGGCTGAGTTAGGCCAAACAAGGCCTGTAAAGGAATTACTGTATTGAATGTTATGCACTGTTAGCTTCAGGTTATGTCAAGGTTCCTAACACACTTTATTCTCATTGGTTACATTGCCTGCACTTAACCCTCATTGGGTACATTCATATACATCTTCATTGGTTACTTTTCGGGGGAAGCAGCCAATCGGTCCTCTCAAATAAAGACCAATCAGTGGCCTGCCTGCACACTACATTGTATATAGTTTATGCAAATGATGCCATTCTAAAATACATGTTCTTATTGGTTGCTGGCTATTACTGAGGCAGGATTTCTGTGTATATAATGAGGGCTTCTGTTCAGCTTCTAGTGTATGTGTGTCTAGTGAGTAGTGTCTGCTGTCGTCTGTCTGTTCTGGCGTGCAATAAAGAACCTTGTTTTGGATGAAATCACTCTGGGCTGCAATCATTCTGAGCTCCAGGCTCAGTACACAATAGTTACTATGCATTTCCCTTCCGGGGGACCTGGTCATTCCCCCCCTCCCGAGCTGGGGGAGGGCATCCTCAGCCGCAACAACGACTAGCTGGTGGGTGATGTCACTGTGTAACATTTACTTTGTATTACATAATATGTAATAGATAATATGTGATATGTAATATGTCATCCCTAAACCTATCTCTATCTCTATCTCTATCTCTATCTCTATCTCTATCTCTATCTCTATCTCTATCTCTATCTCTATCTCTATCTCTATATCAATGTTTAACCCCGTACTGATATACCGATGAAGATTGTACCATGTTCCTATAACCCTATATTACCCCTTACCGATATACCAATGAAGAGTGAACTTTTTGCCTATACCTACGTATTACCCCTTACCGATATACTGATGAAGATTGTACCATGTGCCTCAACCTATGCATTTTAACCGATACAATGCCAATCAAGAAGTGTGTGTGTGTGTGTGTGTGTGTGTGTGTGTGTGTGTGTGTGTGTGTGTACATAGCGATCAATGTAAATACCACGGCCAACGGGTGTGTTTTGTTGGTTAGACCTCCATGAAGGTCCATTGGTAGGTCTCTATTGTGTGCTATGGGGGGTTATAGGCCCCCCTTACAGTACTAGCATCAATCTGCTGTGTCACCCTGCTTTCCTGTTCTGGGGGGAATTAGCCTTTCCCTTCCCTGCCCTGGTGGAGGGCATCCTATGCTGGCATCGCCACGTGCGGCAGGTGGGTTCTGTCAGCGGCAGCCTCTGCTCCTCAACGGGAGGTGCAGGCATCAATTAAGCTGCAATGCCTGCTGTCTCCTTTGGGGGGACTTATTTTGTGCATCCTGTCCCACCTGGGAAGGTGTGGGGGGATCTCCTGGCTCCACCATATCCAGCTGGAGGGTGTTTCTGGTCACCTCTGCTCCTCGACGCGAAGAGTGGGCACATATCGCTGCATTGCTCTGCTTTCCCATTCCAGGGGGGATGGGTCTCTCCCTCCCCGACTGGAGGGAGGGCATCCTCCACCACCACCATGTGTGTTTGGTTGGTGGCAGCCACCGCTCCTTGACACAAAGGGCGGGCATCAGTTCTGAATGCTGTCTCTTTAGGGGTGACTTAGTCTCCCCCTCCCTGGCCTGGGGGAGGGCATCAGTCCCTGATGCCATATCCATCTGGTGTGTTTTGTCAGCAGCCTCCACTCCTCGATGTAAAGGGTGGGCCTCAGTTCACCGGACTGCCCCGCTGTCTCATTTGGGTGGCTCATTTTGTGCACTCTGTCCCGCAGCTCCGCCATGTCCATCTGGAGGGTGTTTCAGGCTGCCTCCACTCCTCAATGCGAGGGCGGGCACATGTTGCTACATTGCTCTGCTTTCCTGTTATGAGTGGACTTGGTCTCCCCCTCCCCGACCCGGGGGAGGGCATCCATGGCAAATGGATGTGTTTGATCGGTGGCAGCCTCTGCTCCTCAACACAAGGGCAGGCACATGTTGCTGCATTGCTCTGCTTTTCCATTATGGGTGGACTTGGTCTCCCCTTCCCCGACCTGGAGGAGGGTATCGTCCGCTGCCTCCACAACCGACAGGTGTGTTTGGTCAGCGGCAGCCTCTGCTCCTCGACGCAAAGAGTAGGCACATATCACTGTGTTGCTCTGCTTTCCCATTCCGGGGGGAACAGGTCTCCCCCTCCTTGACCGGGGGTAGGGCATCCTCTGCTGCCGCCATGGCTGACAGGTGTGTTTGGTTGGTGGCAGCCTCCACTCCTCAATGCGAAGGACGGGCACCTGCGTCTTGGAGCACTCTGCTGATTCAATTGCTGTTGTCCCCATCCGGGGGACTTGTTTTGTGCATGCTGTCCCTCCTGGAGAGGTGTGGAAGGGATCTCCTGGCTCCACCATATCAGGGAGGAGGGTGTTTCTGGTGGCCTGTAATCCTCAATGTGAGGGACAGGCATCAATCTGCTGCATTCTGCTGCTGTCCCCATACAGGGAACTTCGTCTTACCCTCTGCAACCACTGGGGGGAGGGGGCCACAGACAAAACACATTGGACAGTCATGGGGCCTGCGTCCATCTGTAGACCACCTCCCCAGCCTATGAGGAGGGGTGACCACTGTCAAAACACACATCTGGTATGGTGGCCACCCCTTGGGTGCAAGGGGATGGAGCAGGCCACCCCTGGGGCCATGGAACCCTGGGGTCCATAGACCACCTCCCCAGCCTGTGAGGAGGGGGCAGTTGCCAATCAAACACACAAGTCTGGTGTGGTGGTCACCCCTTGGGCACAAGGGGTGGTAGTGCAGGCCACCCCTGGGGCTGTGGAACCCCAGAGGAATGAGGGGGAGGTCCTGTCCATAGACCACCTCCCCAGCCCATGAGGAGGGGCAGCCACTGACAACCCATGGGTCAGGTGTGGCGGCCGCCCCTTGGGTGCAAGGGGGTAAAGGGAATGAGGAGGCAGTCTTGTCCGTAGTCTGCCTCCCTGGCCCACAAAGAGGGGGCAGCTGCCAACCAAACACACACTGGTGTGGTGGCCACTCCTTGGGTGCAAGGGGGTGGTGCAGGCCACCCCCAGGGCCATGGAACCTCAGGGGAACAAGGGGGCAGTCCTGTCCATAGACTGCCTCCCCAGCCCATGAGGAGGGGGCAGCTACCAACAGAACCCATGGGTAATGCATGGTGGCTGCCCCTTGGGTGCAAGGGGGTGGTGCAGGGATCAAGGGGGCAGTCCTGTCATAGACTGCCTCCCTGGCCCATGAGGAAGGGGCAGCCACCAACCAAACACACATGTCTGGTGTGGTGGCTGCCCCTTGGGTGAAGGGGGATGCAAGGGGAGTGCAAGCAAGGTGCGGGCCACCTCTGGGGCTGTGGAACCCCAGGGAACGAGGGGGCAGTCCTGTCCTTAGACCACCTCCCCAGCCTGCAAGGAGGGGCAGCTGCCAACCAAACACACGTCTGGTGTGGTGGCTACCCCTTGAGCGCAAGGGGTGTGTGGGCCACCTCCGGGGCCATGGAACTCCAGGGGAACAAGGGGACAATCCTGCCCATTGACCACTTCCCCAGCCTGCAAGGAGGGGGCGGCCACCAACAGAACATATGCCTGGGGGTCTGTCAGTCCGGTAAGTGTTGGGTGCTGCAATGCAGTCAAAGGAACCATCGGTGGGGGTGCCAAATTTGGGGGTCTATAACTTGAAGATGTGTATTGCGACCTTCACAAAACTTGGAGGATGGCTGGAGGAGAGTCTTCTGAAGATTCCGTGCGAGTAAGGCATTTCTAAGTATGAACGGGGCCATTCTAGGGGCTGGGATCTAACGAACCATGAACCGAACAAACCAGTTCATGAAAATGGGAAGTTTGTGAGAATTCGTGTTTCGCGGTTCATCAAACAGGACGAACCACGAATCTCAAAGTTTGTTTTTTTGGTGGTTCGTGCGCATCTCTACTAAGGGGGTGGGGTAAAGGGAGGGCACGAGCCTTACCAACATTATACAGTCTTGGGAAGGGCAGTCCTTAGGAGATCCAGGTATCCTGAGCCTTTAAATAACAAAACCAACTCTGATTAGATCTTTCAACATACCTGGGTTGTTCTGAGGATAAAATGGAGAAGAGAATGATGTAAAGTGCTTTCAGTTCCTTCTGAGGAGAAAGGTGGGATGGGAATGAAGTCAATAAATAAACAAAATAGAGGAGGGGGGCAGCTGGCTTGGAGCTGGAGCACTTTCTTCCCCTTTTGCCATTGCCCCAATAGGTCACACACACACCAAAGTCAGTATTAGCCACAGGGGGGGTGGGAATCAGGTACCCACATTATACTCATTTCCCCCATACCATTGCTAATACCAATTGGGATTGAGAAGGAGGTGATTATATGAGATACAAGGAGAAAGGGCTTAATCTTTTTTTCCACAATGATGTGATCCCAATCCAAATCTCTGTCTGTCTGTCTGTCTGTGTCTCTCTCTCTCTCACTCTCACTCTCATGCAAACACACACAGCTATTTTTACCAGTGATGAAAACATTGAGAGATCTGATTATAGATTGCCCACATACCATGTAGTTTTGAAACAATCCTATTTTTAAATAGCAAAACAATTGCACCACAATTTTTGTAATGTTTTGGGTTTACCACACAGGCATGTTTGTTTTGTTTTTGTTAAATGGGTCCATGCCTCAAATTTCCCTACTTCTATTAATTAATGTCTCTTTAGCACCAGTGCTGTGGCAGGAACTATATAAATTCCAGGTAAATAAATTGGATTGCCAGTAAACATCTGAAAAATAATTCAGTAAATCCAAGTTACTTCCCAGCTAGAACTGAAAGAATTTGTTCAACCTACTGTTTAACTTAAAACTTTTAAAACAGATTCCTAACAGGAAGAAAGTCAACATGGGGAGGAAAACTGCTGGACCTCTTGAATTTTTGCTTGTTATCCAACTATTAAATGTACAGAGTCTTTGTCAAAAAAAAAACTTTGATAACTCCGCATTCTGAAGAAAAAATGTTATTGTTCATTTTATATTGTTATTTTAAAATATACATATCTGCTGTATACCTAGCTGCTGTAGCACAGTGATTTGGCTGCGAATCTGTAGCACAGTGATTTGGCTGCGAATCTGCACTCTAGTGGTTCGAATCCCACTCCTGCCATGAGCTCAGTAGGTGGCCTTGGGTAAGCCACTCCTCTCAGCCCCAGCTCCCCAGCTGCATTGTGCGGATAATAAAAACACTAACTTGTTCACCACTCTGGGTGAGACACTCATCTGTCTAGAAGAGCGGTATATAAGTGCAGTTGTTGTTGTTGTTGTTGTTGTTGTTATTTAAAATGGCAAATTTCTGATGCTAAGGATGTTTTTAAAATCCTGTTTTATTTTGACCAGAAGGTAATCTTACCTTGAGATTGTAGATACCTGTTTACAAAGCAGGAGTTAAGATATGTGTCTGGGAATGTAATGCTTATTGCTAGACAACAATGAGGCTTATTACAGGCTGCTAGCTATCATCCAGCCCAGAGGCAGGGCTTTTTTTCTGGGAAAAGAGGTTGTGGAACTCAGGACCACACAATGACGTCACTTTGAGTCAGCTGGAACAAGGGGGAAGTTTTTTAAAGCTTAAATTGCCTCCGTGAAAATGGTCACATGGCCAGCGGCCACGCCCCCTGATCTCCAGACAGAGGGGAGTTTAGATTGCCCTCCACGCCACTGAGCGGCACGGAGGGAAATCTAAACTCCCCTCTGTCTGGAGATCAGGGGGTGGGGCCGTTGGCCATGTGACCATTTTCAAGAGGTGCCGGAACTCCGTTCCACCGCATTCCAGCTGAAAAAAAGCCCTGCCCAGAGGTAAAAGAGACAGATTTTTCTTCAAAAATGATTTTGTTCTATTTGGTAAGGGCCAGTTCCAAGATTTTGTTTGTGCAATTATAAGACTCATTACCATGTCTCTACACAGAAATAAAATTATCTGATTTAACAAGATATAATTTGAAGATATAAGTGAAATCCAAATTACTCTGAACCTTCCAAAAGTGACTCTCTGACTAAGCCTGCAATTATATTTTCAGTTTCTGGATGGGTGGTGGGCTTGTTTACTGTATGGAACTGGTAGATTATGGGCTGTGTATTCTTGTCTCAAAATTTTGTGTCTATCTTACAGTGCAGACAGAATTTGCACCTTCATACAGAGAAACAAGGAGCTTCAGCATCTTAAGAGCATCATTAGTGAACCACTTTTGCACAACAAGAACTGATGTGATTATGCACAAGTGGTGAGAAGTTCCAGAGGCAGGACTATCTGGACTGGATCTCCTTTGGATGAGAGAACTCTGGAGATTTGTGGTACTTTTGTAATATTGTATTTATTTATATGAGCAGGGCATAAATGGAGGCAAAAAGGCACTCTTATAAAGCAGCAGATATGTAACCCCACATCAGAAAGATGCCCTGAACCTCAAACTGCTTTGCCTTTAGCAAACTTGTAATTCTCCCTCTCCACATATACACATACAGCAGGGCAAAACAGATAAGAAATTGGGAGATCCATGCCTGGATTCTTTCAGTGTTTTAAAAATACTAATACCAGCTACAGAAGTTCCCAATTCAGACTGGACCCTTATAGGTAGGGGTTACTAACCTCAAGGTCAAATCTGGAGTTGTCCTGGAATTATGACCACTATTCAGAATATAGGCATCAATTCCCCTAAAGTAAATGGCTGTTTTGGAAGGTGAACTATAGGGCATCACATTCCTGTGATCTAGAATGTGTTTCTTTCATTATTAATTACAATAATTACAAAAATAAGGTATTTCATGATTATTGTAATTAATATGAAGACAAAACAAATCCCTCATCTATGGTTGTCAGCTTCCCACTGGGTGCAGGAAATCCCCTGCCCCCAGCCCACATCCCCCACTGCTGCTCAACTGGCCAGCAGGGGAAGAAATTACAGGAAACATGGGGACTTAATGGGGACTTACTAGCTGCAGGGCCACCTGGCCAGTAATGATGTCACTGGCAACATGACAAAAACCATTGAATTTTTGCCCAAATACCAGAGCAGACATCATTTCCAGAAGTTATGTCAGTGCATCATGGTGACTTCATTATGTTGCTGGCAAGCCCTGCAGCTGGTAAGTCCCATCCCATACCCCCTGTGGTCATTCCCCACTCCCGACTGGGAGATCTGGCAATTCTACACCCATCTATGTAGAGCAAAAAAAAAACCCTAACAAACAAAACAAATATACATATCAAAAACTCATTATTTTTAATAATTTTGGTTTGGTTTCTTTTGTTATTGCAGTCTCTGGCACTGTTGGTTTTCCTTTTACAAGTATCGTATGTGGTGTACCACAGGGGGTGATACTCTCCCCATTGTTATTTAACATCTATATGTGCCTCTTTGCCCAGCTGGTGAGGAGTTTTGGACTTGGGTGTCATCAATATGCAGATGACACCCAGTTATATCTGGTGATGGACGGCCGGCCTGGCTCGACCCCAGATGTCCTGGAGCATACTTTTGAAGCCATGACTGGTTGGCTGAAACAGAGGGCGAAGCTACAAGTGACAAATGACACTTGAATGGCAAGTGTATTTCTCCCTGTTCACTTGCGCTCCACTCAATCCACTTGCCGTTCAATTGTCATTCGTCACTTGTAGCTTGGCCCAGAGTCGACTGAAATTAAATCCTGCAAAGATAGAGGTCCTGTATTTGAGTTGTGGGGGTTTAGGTACCGGACTCTGATGCCCGATCTTTGATGGGGCACCATTTGCGCTGGTGTCATCGGTTAGGAGCCTGGGGGTGATTCTGGATGCCTCCTTTAAAATGGAGGCACAAGTCTCAGTGGTTGCCAGGTCCTCCTTCTTCCACCTACGATGGACCAGGCAGCTTGTCCCTTACCTTTCAACCAATGACTTAACTACAGTGATACAGGCAATGGTCATCTGTAGACTGGACTACTGTAACTCGCTCTGTGCAGGGCTTCCCTTGAGTCTGATCAGGAGACTGCGGCTGGTTCAAAATGCAGCAGCGCATGTTATCATGAGAGCACCGAATGGAGGCTTACCACACCTATACTGTACCAGCTGCATTGGTTACCAGTGGAGTACCAGATCAGGTTCAAGTTTTTGGTAATAACCTATAAAGCCCTATGTGGACTGGGACCAGTGTATCTGCAAGACTGCCTCTCTCCATATGTGCCCCAGAGGATGCTCCGTTCAAGAAAGAAACATCTCTTTGTGGTCCCTGGCCCCAAGGAGGCCTGTCTGGTCTCAACTAGAGCCAGGGCATTTTCAGTCCTGGCTCCAGCCTGGTGGAACTCTCTGTCCACTGAGACCAGGGCCCAGCAGGATTTGTTATCATTTCACCAGGCCTGTAAGACTGAGATGTTCCGCCAGGCATATGGCTGATGTCGGGCTTGGCCTCCACCAGCTGAAAAATGGAGAAGAATATAAGATCTGAACCCTCCCTATTATGACTGTCCATCACTTTAGTTTGTTGAGATGCATGTGCTGTTGTACTGATTGCCCCCATCTAGCTATTATATATTATTGTACTGAGTGTATATTTTATAAGTGAATCTTTTAAAATTTATTTATGGTTTTATATTGGATAAACCATTTAATGTGTTTTAACGTGTTGTAATCCTCCCTGAGCCCTTCGTGGGGAGGGCGGAATAGAAATTCAAAATAAATAAATATAAATAAATAAAATAAATTATGTTAAGTGGTTACTGTGTTACTCTTTGGAAACTTTCCTATCAATCCTTTAATGTTAAAAATCCTTTAAAGTTTAAAAATGCTGACTTCTTTATTCTGTCTGAAATTTGTCAATCGCCCTAAGCTTTGTCTTGGATGTAAAACCATCAAATTACAGGGAGTGTGTGTCTTCCACTGAAACCAATGAAAAATAGTAACAAAATAGAATTATGAAAATGAAACAACAATAACAAAAGAAACAATAACAAAACTATCAGGCTTTGGCAGGGGCGCAGCTGCACAGGGCGCGCGTGTGCCTGAACCACAGCTCCCAGACACGGACAGGGACAGCACAGGGTCCTGCTCTATGGAAGGAGGGGAGGTGTACATCACCCTTGCTCCCTCTCTACCACTCACGGGCCTGTTCAACCTGTCAAGGTCCCTATTGCCTCCGCTTCTTGCCTCCTCGTCCTCGTCCTCGTCCTCGTCCTCGTCCTCATCCTCCTCTCTCCCCCCTCCCATATTCTCCTAAACTCTCCATTCTTTCACCACTCTCCTCCACTCTACCACCATTCCTACACAACCCACCACAACTTCTCTTCTGATCCTGCCTTTATAGGGCTTCCTCCAGCTTCCCCCTCCCTTCCTCCCAGGCTTCCTCCTAACCCTAGGCAGCTTCCCAGTCCTAGGAGGGTTGTTCGTGATGCTCTCCAACTGGGTATGCTGTCAGGTGCTCCTCCTCTCATTCCAGTCCCTCCCTGCTCTCCTATCTTTCCTGGCAGGGTGGGACTAGATGCTATCCAGCTGAGGAAGCTCCCAGGTGTCTCATTCCAGTTTCTTCCTGCTCTTTCATCCTTTCTTGCAGGATGGGGCTAACAGGACCTTTCCAAGTAATGTGGCTTGGCCATCTCTTTCTCTGCTCTCGAGGAGCCGGACTGGCTTCCTGGGTTCTGGCCGTGCATGCCTGGCCAGCTGCCCAGGCTGGCTCTGTTTTCCTTTCACTCCCTGTGGGCTGGGTCTGAGCAGCCTCCCCTGAGCTCTCTGAGCCTGTGGCCAGGGTGCTGGCTTGGACATCCACACTGCTGTCTCCTGGCCATCCTCTGTCCTCTTCTCCTGGTGAGTCCGGGGCCTGAGCCTCAGACCCTGGACAAAAACAAAACCATCCAGAACAACCTAATAATGAAACAGTCCCTTTTGGAATTAATAACAAAAACATAAGAACTGAAACACACACACACACTGTAATGGGCCCTAAAATGTAAGGGTGGTCCAAATACAATCTCCTTGGAAGTTGCTGTTTCAGTTGACAAAACTACATGAGTAGGAGAATTAAATTCTCCCTTTCCTTCTCCCATTCTAAATTGTACCCCTTTGGAGCTGAAATTAATACTTTAAAAACTGCAAGGATACAGAGGATCTCTCTACACTTCATCTCTTTTGAATGCCTGACTCATTTTCAACACAAACACACACCTACCCTCTCCCTTGATTGGAATGTGTATTTAGCACAAGTACACATTGGCATCTACTGTTGGGTAAATTATTCAACCAAAAGATTCCCCTTCTACTGGAAAACAATCTTCTAATGACTCATTCTCATTGATGCAGTGTTGACTATACTGGACTAGGAACCTAACACAGGAACCGGGGTGGTTCGATAAGGTGACCTGTCAGTCACCTAAGAAAGAAGATTTTGCAAGTGGCAATCTCCCCCCACACATGCTTGCTCTTCTGCCACTGCTTCCTGAGAGCCAGAGGATAATTCTCCTTGCCTCCACATTCTTCTAGGCCTTTTTAAAAGGAACAAACTCTCACAAGATTTCTTCTCTTAACAAGAATTCACCCATCGTTTCTGGTTGCCCGTTATCTTGGAAAATAGGGCTTCTTGGACTCATAAATGCTACATTGAAAGGGAGCAGGAGCAGCAAAGAAACAGGAGGGTTATCTTCTCTGGCAGCTCGGTGGGACAGTGGCAGCAGTACTGAGGAAGGAGGGTAGAAGCTATTGTCATTATCTTAGTCAACAAACCCCTTGAGCCCCCACTGTATGGGTACAGCAGATCAGCAGTCATGGCAGCATGAACCTTTCATTAAGCTCCAGGCATTTGACGATCAGAACAATGTGAAAATCCAGCCTTGTAAATGCTTCTGTTTTTCACAGAATGTAGCTAGCTGTTCAGTGTTTGTGTTTATGTATATATGGCATAGGATCCCTGTTTATTTGAGCATACAGCAGATGGGCTTCATGTTACAGTCTCTTCTAATTTCCTTCCCTCAGTCACAAACAAATGATAAGAATAGCAAAACCCATCTATTTTTAGCAGGAAATGTTTAACTCTGCATCTGCCATGTGACAGTCCATGAATCTAAGCCCAAGAGTAAGTGTCAAATTAAATGCTTGCTTAAATGAAAATACTGCATTTATTAGAATAACCTCATGAAAGATTGAGCCCATATCATACCAAATCAGTAAATGTTCCAGAAGTGTGTAACAAATGGCATTAGGCATATTAATATGACAACAGTGTGAAACAGAACTATACAAATTGTGTATGGGATGTATTTCTTGCTAAAAAGTGGATTTTTAAAAATTGATAACACACCAATTCTGTGGAATGTCATCAGGTCATCTTTTTGTGGAATGATGCAGGGGCTGTATTTTCTAGAGTACTTGCTTCCCTGGATCAGCATTTTCTGGAAACACTCATGGAATATTTTTCACCCCAATGTCCCCAGTGCCTTACATTGTCAATAACAACTCCAACCACACCACAATCATATTGTCTGTTTAAAAACCTACCACAGTCACAAAAATCAGTTGAGTTTTCTGAGGCTGTTTTATACTGTTTTTTTTGTTTACAGGAGAAAAAGAAGCCTGTAAGAGTATGTGGCTGTACTTTGGTGACATTTTTACAAATTGCAGGTGACAATGACCAAAAATGAAAGTGTTGTAGTTCCATTTTGCTATGCACACACACATACACCCCAAGTGCAACAGGGGAGTAATTTCATTCCAGAATGTGGTAACAGTCACAGCTGGACTGCCATAGGCCAATACTATTTTAGCATCTTTTAGCTTGGCGCTGAATTAGCAAATATTTGCAGATCCTGATCTTTGAAAATACAGCATTCTTATAGATCTCTGCTAAACAAAATGGAACATGCAATGTACTGGCCAGACTAAAATTGCACATGTGCAGTTTCTACAGGATGAACATCAAACTCAGAAACTTTTTATAGGATTAAAATTTCAGCATTCAGATCAACAGAAAGATCTGCAAAGATTTGTTTGTTTGTTTATAGTCCACTGTTCTTTCTGAGACTCGAGGCAGATGATTTCTATGACAGCTACAGAATTAGGCAGCAAGAACAGAGCTGGAGATAGAAAAGGAAGAATGTTGTAAAACAGATGAAATTTATTATACGTGCTTTGAGGACTAGTAGACAAAAGCAACTGAAGTCATAGGGCAAAGCAGATTGAGCTTACTGGATAGCCTAAAGCTGGGTCAGACAAGCCATAGGTCTGAAGGAGCTGCTGATCTTTCATACATACTTGCTTTCTTGAAATTTTGGGTCAATTTGTACCCAGTATGAAGAAATAGTTTGAGCTCAAATGCTGTAGAACAGATATAGAAAAGTTGTGTCATAAAGGAGGGTGCCTATGACCTGGTACAAATGTAATAATTCTTTGCATTGTAGTTAGATTGGTGATCTGAAAATATGACTGGGGGAGATGCAGGTATCAAGCCTAGCATTCCACTTGCCCACTGCTTCCTTAGAACATATCTTGCCTCCTGCATCCCACTACAGTTATCTGAAATTGCTTCCACATGACACGTGTTCTCCATGTTGCTGTCATTGCAAATGCAGAGAAACGTATGGGAGTTTTCTGTGAACTTTCTCTCTTTTCTGACTTTTCCTTTCTACATGTGCTGTGTAGTGACTCCATGTTGATTCATCTGAGCATAGCCATCATGGCTGCTGTGACAACTTGCTGGCTCAACATTTTTTCCACACAATGTGCTAATAGGTTTGGACTGAGTTTTTGCAAAAAGATTAAAGTGGGTTTGGAAAAGAGTGTACTGAGAATGGGAAAGACCTGGAAAAGGATGGTTCAAGCACAATGTGTGGATGCTCCTCTCCCTTCCACCCCCAAGCACTCTCATTTGGAAGCCAAGCCAGAAAAAACCTCTGTTGGAAGGAGCCTGAGAGTGGCTTCTTGATATTGCCACACTGTCTGAAATTTCCTACCTCTGTTTGTCCACCAACACCCAACTTTCACTTGTTCAAAAATAACATCCAAATAATAATTTTGAGGCTGATTAGGAGGAATCATGAATAATTTTTCTTTGATATCCAACTTCTGGCAGATTGCCATAATGGTATATGAATAGTTTTTCTTCAAATTTAATGATTCTGGGATAATGGAGTGAGGTTCTTTTTGACAATTATGACATGGCATCTAATATATGATGTGAGATCTCTGCACTATCACCATTTTCTTACACCTTTGCAAGCACCTCAGGCAAGGTTTGCCCTAAACTTGATGGGAACCCTCTAACAAAGACCAGGGTTGCAGAGGCAGGCAATGGCAGACCACCTCTGTTAACCTCTTGCCATGAAAACCCCACCAAGGGTCTCCATAAATCAGCTGTGACTTGAGGGCAGTCTCCACCACCACCAGGCAAGGTTCAGCTTGCTTAATGCTGCTCCTGATTCCTGGATGTCATGGCCCAGTTTATCAGAGTTCTTGGGGCATTGAGATATTCTGTAAGTTTACTATTTTGTTATTATCTGTCATAAATTGCTTAGATTCCATTGTTGAGGAGTTGATGAGATGTTCTGTACAGAAGCCTCTGAGAAACACTGTGTCTACATGTTCAGCTTCACTATCCTTGACATTTTCTTGTTTTGTTTACAGTTTCATCCACACCCCTCCCCCCCTCACACTCTCTGTGGGAGATGTTCTAGTTGTCATGGTAACTTTTCTCCCCCCCCCCCTTTTCCCCAGATGTTTTCATACATTTCTTTGTGGTCTGTCTATTTATAGCCATGTAGCTTCCCCCTAACCCAGCTCAGAAATGATGATAAAACTAAACTACCAAAATACAGGTTTTTCCCACTGTTAACCAGCTTCATTTAGAGCCAGCAGTTTCACCAGGTTATGGTAATAAGTTGTCACAGGAATCATACCAAAATCTACTTTTCTTCCAGAACAGTTAACTTATGATGAATATTCAGTTAAATTTGATGGATTTGTTGAGCAATACATTGGTTTGTTTAATTGTTTGCCTGTATAGAGGACTCTAACGTGTACCATTGCTGGTATTTAGGAGTATTGGCATTTCTTTCTCTTATTATTGACCATGTGAGCTGTTGTCAGTCCATTTAAATTTCACTGACTATAAAATTGAAATCAGAATATTCACTTGTTCCATGTATGTATTTCTTAATAAGAGGTGAAAAACAATTTGAAATCCTTTCAAAACAAAAGCTGCTACAGAAAGGACTGTTACTCTTTAAATATTTGTTTTAGCAGGAAAATATTCTGTGCCTTTTTCTGCCACAGGTTTTCCCAGTACATTACAATGTGAAGCTCTTTAATATAGATTATTTTTTTTAAATACTGCCATTCTCTGATTCTCTACTAAGAATCACATGCCACCCTATCAGCAAGCAATGCAAGGGTGAATGCACATTTAAACTACTTTATTAACTAGGATTGCTCTCATAGAAGTTGAAATATACAAAACAATATTACTACTACAGCTGCACAAAATAATACTAATAAAGCTACGTTTACCTGTACTGGAGGAGGGGGATATGGATATCTGCACATTTTCTGACCTAATGTGCTGGGGGTACACATAGCCCCACAATGATAGGAGTAGGTAGAGTTTGGGGCACAATTTGGAGAACAGGCCTAAATCTTCCACTGACATTAATGGCAATTAAAAGCAATTGGAAGCAAAGAGTAACAGGAAGATAAACTGCTTTACTCTTTCTCTTCCTGCCCACAGTCTAGTCAAAATTACCTCGTTAAAGCTGGGATTTTTCCCCACAGGAAAAAGGGATCCTATATATTTCCCCTCATGGATGCATTGTTTATGGGAATGTTCCTGATATTGACTGAACTAATCTCACACTGTGTAATCCACCTTGAGTCTCACTGAGAAAGGTGGACTATAAATGACATAAATATTTTTTAAATTGGCTATTCAAATGGCATATGAAAATATATTATTTAAAATGTATAATTGTATTTTTTAAAGTTTGCTTGAAGGTATATTTGTAACACCCAAGAGACCAAATCCAGATATAACTCTAAAACTGTAGGAGAATGGGACAGCCTACTGATATCTGATGAAAACGTAAACCTGTCCTTCTGCAAAATGCAAAGAACTTCCATAGATGACTGCTCCAGTTGTGTGTTGACAGAAAGGGACTCTTAGTACATCCCAATGTCTTTTAAAAGTACCTACCAGCTTGAAAAGTATGTGTGTGGGGGGGAGATTTCAGCTGCATAAAGTCCTATGGTAGAGAATAAGGGCAGCCAATTCCATAGATACACCTTCATTCAAATCTAGACCAGTTTGTTTATGGACATGTCCATACACATCAGGTGGTCTGCTACAAGCAGCTTCCCTGATCAATAAAAAGGAGGCCACAGCATGACTATACAATCCTTTGTTGGAATGTTTTCTTGTTTCTCTGTAATCCTGAGAGTCTGCTACATTAAAAAAGAGTATTTCTCCTGTAAGTAGTTCAATCCCGGTTTTACCTGGTGGGGCTGGTCGAACAAATCCTGATGTTTCATCCAGCTGGTGGGATCCTGATTTTTCTTTCTAGCCTTAAGTTGATGATAAAAATGTAAAACATGAATGAAAAAGATGCATGTTAATACTTTTTATTGAGCTTTGTGTATGAAATTCTTTGACAATTTAAAATTCTAATGCAAAACATTAAAAAAATAAATTCAATGTTAGATTTAAAAAAAAATCACGCAAGCCCAAGATTCACTTAACACAAGGACGATATCATGATGGAATTTACAGGAATATAGTATGTACAGTTGGAATACATTATTCATGTCACAGCTTGTCTTCATGTCTCATTGGTATCAAAGACAATTTTAATCTACAGTGTCAATAATGGAGGTTGATGCAAGAATACACACCAGGAAATGCTTCGGTCTTACATTTTGATTCATAATTCTGCTGTTTCGAGAAGGTTCTGGTTGTGTTTTCCCATGAACAATCAGTCAACCAAGAGTACTACTTAGCGAGCATGCCTTCAAAAGGCAATTGTTTAAGAGAAGACAGTTTTCTCTAAAATATGCCATTAGTATTCTAATCAGACTGTCTGCTAATGACATTTTGCAGTGTTACACAATGTACATTTCAGAACTAGTGGAAATTTTAAAATATCTTACACTCAACTTTATAATAACATGAAAACACAGTAAAATGTTTTACCTATGATATTAATTAAATGTCTGAGGGAAAAATTAAAAATGCCTTCTAATGTAAACGATAATTGACAGTTTTCAGTTTGGTCTATATTCTCAGGCCAGGTATGATGTGCTCCAGATTCCAGGATGTTTCAAAGATGTGATCCATGTCATACCACAATGATTCAGAGTTGGTTTTTGCTCATTTTTGGTGTGGTGAATCTGAATTTTCAGCATGTACTCACAACAATCAAAACAGACATGATTGTTTTGAACATGTCACCAGATCACTGCTCAATCATATCCCCTAAAAAAACCAAAAAGTAGGTTATGAAAAGGAGGAGGAATTGGGAACATTTTGAAACAATGACAGAACAAAAAAATGGCTGTGTCATTTGGCCTTTAGAAGACCTGGTTCAAAGCCTAGATAATTGTACATTACAGGGGATGTGTGGCTGCTGCAGACACATCCCCCCCGCCCCTTGTATGTCTTCTTGGAAGCATTTGGAAAAGAAAAGGTTTACATGCTGTTATCACATTTAGCATTTCCCTGTCATCTGAAGCAGTCATTGCTCCTTGGAATGAACTGGACCAGGGCTAGGAAATGCTGAACATGATAATGCCCTGCCTGGAACTCTTTTCTTTTATAAAACGTTGCAAAGACATATGGGGAGGGAGTTATGTGGATTTGCATGTTTCCCATGACATGTGACTAGGCTTTTAATAGGCTCTAGCAAGCCACAACTAGAAGTTATGGGATCTACAGCATCTAGTAGTACATAAAGTGTGACATGGCATCACTGCTTCTGCACATGTGGCAGCCAATGAAATGGCTATAGGAGAGCTCACAGCATAGTAACATATTTCTCTCATATGATCCTAGATGTTATCAAGGAGATAAGAGAAGGAGACATGGGACTGTTATTTTCTTTGACAGCCACACATCTCCCATAATGTCAAGTTCCAACTTAATTCTAATTTCTCTGTCATACTAAATAATACTCCTAGTTTATAGATTTGTTAAGAGGATGAGCAAGATGCAGCATACAAAGTTCCTGGCACACTAAAACAATCTACTTTTGTGACACCCAGACTAGGGTCTATGACATCCTTTGTTGATCACCACTCATTGTAACTGTGACAGTAAGAGAGATAATCTCTTTTTATGGCAAAAGTATTCTATTTCCATTACTCGTAGACTCTGATCAGAGTGAAGTGCCTTTGATTTGCTTGCATTTAGACTTACTTAGCTCCATTTTTTTCTCCAAATAAAGTGTCAGGTAAAGTACAGGATTATTTTTATCCTGGATTTGTCAAGGTTATTGTGAGGTGAAACGAGAGCCCACACCTGTAATGACAGTTGCAGTAACTTTCAAGCATTCACAAACTATTCGTGTCCTATGAAACCTTATCCTAGGGAGTTTAACTACTTCTTCTTCTTCTTGTTATATAGAAGTCTTCAACAAGTAGACTGGAGAGGTAGCTAATTCTCACCCGTCAACAAGTGTTGATTACAAATATAAGTATTAGTCATTATAATGCTCTTTTTAGATGTGCAAAATTATTGCACTTCACACACTGATGACACATTGACTGAAAGAGAAATACAGTTGTTCCATCAGTCTTAAATTTGGTGGTCTTAGCACCAATCTATATAAAGCAGGTCCTCAGCCAACATAAACTGAAATGTATTATAGACACCATACTTATTCACTCCATTTGAGAATACTGTCTTTCATCTAGCAATTTATCTTGGTAGGTAGCGTTTATCCCTGCAAGTAGCCATAGAGATTAGATATGTTGGACGTGTTCTTATAATAGTAATATGGTCATTTTAAAGGCAGAAATAAGATTTTGCTTCTTCTAATTATACAGGATGTTATTGAGTCTGGTCTCTTCTTTTAAAAAAATAAGCTGACTGTTACTTGTAACTTGGCTTTTTTCATAGAATTATTACAGTTTTCTTGTTATGATTATGTATTATTTTGTATTTTGAGGATATATTACATGATCTTTTCCCACACAGCTCTTGTGTTCATGCATGGAGGTGACAGCAGAAAGACGTAAGACGCACACCCACCCTGCAGTATAAGCACAGCGCTGTGGCAGATGGGAGGTCTGTGCCCTCTACCCATATCCAGCCCACAGTTTTTGCTTGGCACTGCACTTGCTTGGAGGAAGATTGTGCCCATGATTTACTTCTATAAAATGGTAAATTAAGAAGATATATTTTGACTTAATTCATAGCATGATAGAAAACAGTTGATATTTATCAGTTAAACACCCTGAACACAATCTAGCCTAAATGAAGCATTTTAAGATCCCATTGATTTCAGTAACAAATTAAGCATAAACATCCATGCAGTAACTGATATCACATACAACATTGCTGAAAATAAATACTAGTGTTATGGGTATAAGAACAACAGAAAATCTTACATAGTTTAAGATTACATCTTAGAACTCATGTAGTCCTTTATAATTAATAGACAAACACTGGTTATATTTAATAATAATACTTAGTATTTATAGGGTACTTTTGATTATTCAAAGTATTTGAGCTGGATTCTGACTAAATTTTTGGTTAGTGGAAGGGAGTTCTATAATCACAACAAAAATTTTCTGCATACTTCTAACCGCATCCCCCAGCATTTTTTCCATCTTCGTCAGGTCAGGCAATTGGCACCCTACCTCTCGTCCCAGGACCTAGCTTCAGTAATCCATGCAATGGTCACTCTGGACTGGACTACAGCAACTCTCTCTTCACTGAGCTGCCTGTGGGCTTGACCCTGAAGTTACAACTGGTCCAGAATGCAGCAGCACGTGTCCTTATAGGGATGGCATTTAGGGTGCACATCCACTCTGTGTTATGCCAGCTGCACTCGATCCCAGCTGAGTTCTGGATCCAGTTCAAGGTACTGGTTCTAGTATTTAAAGCCCTTTACGGACTGGGACCTGCATACCTATAGAACCATCTTTCACATTATGTCCCCTGCAGGGCCTTGCGCTCTACAGAGATGCAGCTTCTGGTGATCTCCAGCCCGAGGGACATTTGGCTGGCTTCAACTAGGGCTGGGGCCTTTTCTGCCCTGGCCCTGGCCTGGTGGAACGCTCTCCCAATGGAGATGCAGGCCCTGCGGAACCTCCTACAGTTTGCTTAGTAGTGCCTAGACCTTTTCATATTATTTGGACCAATGTGGTTATAATGTTTTAATTGTATTTTTAAGTGTATATCCTGTTGGAAGCAGCCCTGAGCCCGCTTGTGAGAAGGGCAGGGTATAAGCTGAACAAAATAAACAAACAAACAAACAAACAAATATCATGACCTGCTCTTGTGGGACAGGAAAGCATTTCAGGGAACTCAGTGGGTTACAGCTGGAGAGGAGAAAAATTGTGGTCGTTGACGCCTTCCACTAACGGAACCCAAATTTTGGATGCAATCAATTATCTTGTTTTAATCCTTACAACAGACAAATAGAATAGGCTCACATTATTATCCCCAAATCATTTTGGAAAATTCCCTTGTCAGCAACATGATATTCAAGACCAGATATCCAGTCTGTGTTTCTTTATTAATGCATCCAGGTTCACTGAAGTAAAATCATTTCTCTGTGTACCTATCACCAGCATGAGCATCTGAGATGCTAGATCAGGTTCCTAGCTGCAATCCAATATTATAGTAATTGGAAATTGCTATATGAGTGGGCTTAGGCTAATTTCTCATTTGTCGAAAGCTTTTAGTAAGTTCATTTGAGTCTCCAGAGTCCGACTCTGTAAGCACATTAAGCAGCAGGGAAGCAATATAAACAAATGTTCTGGCACCCACACTTGAATAGGTATTTTAGAATGAGACAGTCAATTACATCAAATTAAGAGCCAGATGATTCTTATTCTGATCTTATTTGTGTCAGCGTAAATCAGGTATTACACTTCTTTGAAAGTATAGTTCTCTAGGGGTCAACAGCAAGAGACATCAGAACAGAGTAAGTTCCCAGACAGAATTTTTTATGACTTGGATACAGTTCATTTGTGATGTTAAGAAGGCCTCAAACTACAAAAACATCCATTCAGGAAAAACTATGCAAAATACCTGGAAAGTAATATACTGCTGACATATTTTAGGTCTCATCAATAGCAGATGAGGTATAAACATATTTACAAGCCGTACCACTTCAAACTTCGGAACGAGGTTTCCATTCATGACAAAATGTTCCCTCAGACAAAAGTACTCCTTCCGTATAAAAAACTAGCAGTACTTTAGTTTAGACTACTCCCCATGACATCTAATTTTATGTTGCACAAGATATTTTTGGACAGAAGAACATTCAGTCATGTGTACCCCCCCCCATGAGAGTTGACAACTCCAGCTTGGGAAATTTCTGGAGATTTGAGGTCACTGCCTGTAGAGGGTGGAGTTTGAGGACAGGAGGGGGCTCAGCAACCTTGACCTACCATCTGAGGACAAAATTAGATGAGACCTAGATATGATTAGGATCTCCTGCATTTTTAAATGGCTAAAAGCAGTTACAAGCTCCCATTTAGGGTAGGGGGCTGGTGCTGAAGAAGAGGAATTAACCCTTTCCCTTGTGCCAGGTTCCCTGTAGGGGAAAAGACAATGAGAACTTAACTGGTGATTCCTTGCTGCAGCCACAAAACATGCAATTTTTGAATCCAAGTTGCTCACTTTTCCCTTAGACAATAACTACATAAATATATTGTCGAAGGCTTTCACGGCCGGAGAACAATGGTTGTTGTGGATTTTCCGGGCTGTATAGCCGTGGTCTTGGCATTGTAGTTCCTGATGTTTCACCAGCAGCTGTGGCTGGCATCTTCAGAGGTGTAGCACCAAAGGACAGAGATCTCTCAGTGTCACAGTGTGGAGAAGATGTTGGCAGGTAATTTATATCTACTCAGGAAGGTGGGTTTGGGCTGAGTCGTCCTGTAAGATTTTCCCAGGGTGTGGAATGCTAATGGAGGGAGGCTTCACTGTATCCTGAGGAGGTTCTTTTGCATATGGATTGGTGCTTGATATGCTAATCTTCTCTGCAGGGCTATTGTAGGATGTAGAGTATTTTGTTAGCCTGGTGTTTTTCAGGACTGGAAACCATGCTCTATTCATTCTTAAAGTCTCTTCTTTCCTGTTGAAAGAGGAGTTAGGTCACAAAGTCTACAGGAAACCAACTCACACAGATCGGTACATACACAAAAACTCCAATCGCCACCCTCGACAGAAAAGAGGCATAATAAAAACATTAGTAGACCGTGTAAGACGGATATGTGAACCGCACTTTCTCAACGAGGAAACTAATCATCTAAACCACGCACTTCAAGCAAATGGCTACTCTAGAAATGAAATCAGAAGAGCGATTAAACCAAGGATAAATCAAACAACTAAGGAAAAACAGTCTCCCACAGGAAAAGTGTTTTTGCCATATATCAAAGGAATCACTGATCAGATGGGAAAGCTTATGAAAAAGCACAACTTACAAACAGTATTCAGACCCACCAGAAAAGTACAACTACGATCAGCAAAAGACAGTAGAGACCCCCTCACCTCGGCAGGAGTATACCGCATACCCTGCAGCTGTGGACAAGTTTATATCGGGACCACACAGCGTAGTATCCATACATGAAAGACACTGCAGACTTGGCCATCCGGAAAAATCAGCAGTGGCTGAACATAGCCTAACTCAAACAGGACACAGTATCCTATTCCAGGACACTAGAATACAGAACAACACTTCCAACTACTTCATCAGATTGCACAGGGAAGCCATTGAAATTCACAAGCATAAGCAAACTTCAACAGGAAAGAAGAAACCTTAAGAATGAACAGAGCATGGTTTCCAGTCCTGAAAAACACCAGACTAACAAAATACTCTACATCCTACAATAGCCCTGCAGAGAAGATTAGCATATCAAGCACCAATCCATATGCAAAAGAACCTCCTCAGGATACAGTGAAGCCTCCCTCCGTTAGCATTCCACACTCTGGGAAACTCTTACAGGATGACTCAGCCCAAATCCACCTTCCTGAGTAGATATAAATTACCTGCCAACATCTTCTCCACACTGTGACACTGAGAGATCTCTGTCTTTTGGTGCTACACCTCTGAAGATGCCAGCCACAGCTGCTGGCAAAACATCAGGAACTACAATGCCAAGACCACGGCTATACAGCCCGGAAAATCCACAACAACCACATAAATAGTTGGTACTTCTTTATGAGGAAGTGATAAAAGGGAAATAAGATTCTCATCATTAGAAAAACAATTATATTATGCAAATAAAAGGTGTTTTCTGCCCACCTAACCCCATAGTTTAAAGGCCCAGCCTCCGATAGGATTGTCAGGTCCTCATGTTGAGGCTTAACAGCTCCTGGGCACTCAGAGAAATTGCTACAACATGCCTCCTCCACCCCCACGTCCCATGTTCCAGCCTTCTGTTAAGCAGAACTATAGTCCTATGTGCTAGGTAGGAGGGAAAGAAGGGACATTTAACTACTGGAGCAAGAGAGACAATTGCTGGAAATTCTCACAGGCTTCACACTTTTAAAGCTCAGAAAAGCAGAGCTGCAGGATCAGGAAGTCTTTGTATCAGAATCAGCGTTAGCCTATCTATGTATAGTTGATGGAGCTAAGGAATTGACAAAATGACTTGGATTGAAAGAACCAAGCCCCAGAATACTATATCAAGGGAAGATCATTGTGTGAGTGCAGTCCACAGCCTCCTGCAACAATTTGAATTATACCACACAATACAAGAGACAAGAGCATCAGGAGCATTTTTTATTAGTTTCTAAATGTATGGGTGTGTTTATTTACCATAAATATTGTGCAATTGACCACTGAGGAAGGCCTGAGGGCTGAAACACGTATGGTCTGCCTTTGTGTTGGTCACTGTAGCATCATCTGTGTATGGAGAATGTTTTAGTTACTTTTAACATATGTACGTAGTCTGTAATTTAGGCCCTGTTTTTAATTTGTTTTTAACTATAACCTTGTGTACACTCACAACAAATACTTATTTGGAATATTTTTATTTTAGTTTGTAACTTGACCCCTGTATTTTCCCCAGATCTCCAGGCCCACCTGGAGGTTGGCAACTCTATCTCCGACCCACGATACAATTCACACCCACAGATGTTCTCAGTCTCTAAAATGTGACATTCTCAATTTAACAAGTACACCCTCTGATTTTTAGACCAATTTCCATCTGCCATTCTCAAGCCCTAAGCAAGCCCCTGGGTTATGCTTGCCAACATCCAGGTGCAGCCTGGAGAACTCCCAGAATGACAGAGACCACTTCCCCTGAAGAAAATGGAAGCTTTGGAGGATGGACTGTATGGCATTATACCCTGATTAGGTCCCTCTCTTCCCTAAACTCCATTCTCCCCAGGATCCACTCTGGTATCTCCAGGAATTTCTCAAACCGGAGTTGGCAATGCTACCCTGGTTTCAGTTATGTAGTCCTAGTTAGCCTTGCCTTTCTGAATACGAATGTTCTGTAAACTCTGGATGGCATTTGGTGAGGGGAGGCAAAAGCAGAATTATCAGGGGAAATTTGGAAAAAAGTAAGAAACTTGAAGAATCATTAGGATGAATCCATTAACATTTTATTTTATAAAATATGTAGACAAGTAATAAAATTGCACAGGCAGTTTATAACACTTAAATAATGACAGGCCCCTGCTATTGCAACACACAAACAATAGTAAAATAAAATGGTTGAAACTTCAGATCTGTGACGTTGTATCTAATATCTAATAGCTTATATATACATACTCCCAAAATTCTTCTTATTCAAATTTCTCCAAAGATTTTGGAGTTCAAAATTACTTGGCTCATATTTCCACCAGGGTACTTTGCACTAGAGATCCTCCATTCTTTAAATTTCAATGATTTGGTTCCTTCTTTTCCTCACCTCTGCTTTACCAATGAGCGTGTGCATACTGAGTTTAAAAAAAAGCAATATTGATGCAATCAAGTTTATGATTCCATTCAGATCCTTAATGTGTTGTGCCTTATATGTGTATATGTGTGTAGTATATGTGGCTATCAGTAAATCATTGAGTAAAAAGAATCTTGATCTTACACGCAATCATACCAAAATTGGGTTGTGATTTGGGCTCATTTCCCCCAAAACTACACAGGTTCCTGTTCCAGAATTAATGTAAGAAAACAAGTTAAATTAGAATTCAGGAACAGTAGAAAAGAGCAGGAGTCCAGTAGCTAACAAAATTTGTGCTAGTTACTTGAACTGTAACTCACGAAAGCTCATACCCTACCATACCCTACTCTTATAGGGGCTACTGGGCTCTTCCTCTTTTCTACTGATATAGACTAATACGACTACTGATCTTAATAGAATTCAGGAGGAGAGAAGCACAAAGCAAACTACTGAAATACTAAAATAATGGAATGGGGAAAATTCACATCCTTGCTTGTGGCATAGTCCAACAGGAAGTCCTCCTACATGAGCCTCACTGAAATAAATGTGGGCTGCTCCCATTGCTTTTCAATGTGGTTGCACAAGAGAACTTAGTGGATTGTCCCTTTAGGCTACTATTCACAGGCCAGTTAAGACAGAACATTTGGACTTAAGCTGATTTACTGCTGATTAACTGGAATTAAATTGAAGTGCTAGGATTTTTAAATTGCCTTCCATGGTCCTAAACCCATCAACCAATAACCCTTAAAATATCCATCATTCATGTTAACTGAATTGATTTTCAAATGCAGTTTATTTTATTTATTTCCAAACGCAGTTTATTTATTTTATTTATTTTCAAATGCAATCTTTTCAGGACAGGCTTAAGTTATCACTGACTTTATATTACTTAATTTCAGGAGTGGGACGTGTTGGTCTGCAGTTGATGAGCAAGGTTAGAGTCCAGTAGCACCTTAAAGACCATCAAAGAGTTTCAAGCTTTCAAGAGTCAAGCTTCCTTCATCAGATACAAGTGCTTGTAGCCCCAGAGCTATGAAGTTCTTTCCTAAAGGATGCTTGCCTAGTCATCTATGCAGGCCTAGAAAAGTTTGTAAAGCTATATATATTTTAAAGGTCTCTGCTGATGTATTACAATTAACACTTTAGTGTTTATTATCTTATAGATTAACCCAAATTTTCTTATAGAACAATTTCAGTAAGAAATTGCAAGGACTATAATAAGTAATAAATTGCAAGAGGCCATCTGGTGATGGACAGAACATTATTTATTTAGCACATGAAATGTCTTTGTCAAGTAAATATTACCAAAGTGTTCCAGTTTTAGTAATTTCTGGACACATGGACAAAGAAATTGAGAAACAACAAATTTATTTTTTTTTTTTTTTTTGAAAAATTTTTATTGGGTTAGAATCCATTATTTCCACATTTACATTCAATTTTCCCCAATTTTTTCATCTCTAACCCCCTCCCTTTCCCCCCCTTTTTGTTGACTTCCAACAGCTTTCCAACCCTTTGTCCCCTTTCCCTTACTTTTATTAGCTTCCTCTATCTAAAACAAATATATATTCTCCATTATTCTAAGCAGTACATCCTTAACTATTTTTAACATTATATGCCCAAACTGTAAGCCTTTGTTTCCATCTTAGATAAACAATTTATCCCAATTTTTCAATTTCAGGTATTTCTATATATCATAAACCATATAGATCATACATTCGTTTATATCAAACAATTTGACTTATTCTCTATATATATTACTCATTCTATCTTTTTATAATAGTTCTATATATCTCTCCTCACGTAGTCAATCAATTTGACCCATCTATATCTTCAGACATTCAGTTTGGTACAAAACTTGTCAGAAAAAAAAAGAAAATATTGTTAGTTAATCGCTCCTTATATTTAGTCCTTATAATTAATTATTTTCTCTATGTTCTGTTTGTTAACCTATATATATCTATATATATGTCAATCTATTAATCTGACTGCTTATTAATTCACATTTATCTCTTCTCCCCCCGGTAAAGTCTCCCCCCTCTACTTCAATACTTCAGTAGTTCTCAAACTGCCACAGTTTTCCTCCCACCTCCCATTTCTTCTCCAGGTATTGTTTCAGCTTCTCCCAGTCTGTGTTGAACTGCCCTGAGTCCAGATCTCTCAATTTTCTTGTCATCTTGTCCATTTCAGCCATATACAGCAATTTATAAGTCCAATCTTCAATAGTTGGCACTTCTTGTACTTTCCATTTTTGCGCATACAAAAGTCTAGCTGCTGCTGTCATATAAAATATCAACGTCCTGTGTTGGGCTGGAATTCCCTCCATTCCCAAGTTCAGTAGCAGGAGTTCTGGGTTCTTATTAATTTGAAATTGTAAAATTTCACTCATTTCTCTTATTATTTCCCCCCAGTACTGCCTGGCTACCTCACACGACCACCACATATGATAGAGGGAGCCCTCATGCTTCTTACATTTCCAGCATTTATTAGAAGTATTCGAATTCCCTAGCGCAATCTTCTTTGGTGTCATGTACCAACGATAGATCATTTTATAAATGTTCTCTTTGATATTAATACATGTCGTTGTCTTCATTGTAGTTTTCCACAAGTATTCCCATGCCTCCATTGTTATTTCTTTATTAAAGTTTATAGCCCATTTCACCATTTGTGTTTTAACTATCTCATCCTCGGTATACCACTTCAACAGTACTTGGTATACCTTGGATATTCTTTTCTTATCTTCTTTAAGAAGGGTCTGCTCTAGTTCCGAATTCTCTATTCGTATACCTCCCTTTACAGAGTCCGAATTATATAAGTCTCTGATCTGTCTATACTGGAACCAATCGTAGTTAGGTGATAGTTCCTCTTGTGTCTTTATTCTAAGTTTGGATGCTTCAGTTTTAGTTATTTCTTTATACGTTAAACATTGTTGTTCATTATCAACAGCTCTCGGGTCTATCACCTCATATGGAACCACCCACAAAGGGGTTCCTTCTTGTAGATAAATTCTGTACTTCTTCCAGATTATGTATAGACTTCTCCGAACAAAGTGATGCAGGAACATCGAGTTGACCTTTACTTTGTCATGCCATAAATATGCGTGCCATCCAAATATTTTTTTATATCCCTCCAGGGCTAATAGTTTCTTGTTCTTTAATGTCATCCATTCTTTCAACCAAACTAGGCAGATTGCATCATGATAAAGTCTCAGATTGGGCAGTTGCATTCCGCCTCTTTCCTTTGCATCTTGTAAAACTTTCACTTTCACTCGAGGCTTCTTGCCTGCCCAAACAAAATCTGATATTTTCCTCTGCCATTTTTCAAATTGTTTGGAGTCTCTGATGATTGGTATTGTCTGTAGCAAAAACATTACTCTTGGTAACACATTCATCTTAACTGCTGCAATCCTGCCCAACCATGACAAATTCAATCTATTCCATTTAATCAAGTCTCTCTCTATCTGAGTCCATAGTTTTTCATAATTGTTTTTGAATAGATCTATGTTCTTTGCAGTTAATTCGACTCCCAAATATTTCACTTTACTTGTTACTTCACAATCCGTTGTTTCCATTAACAATTGTTGTTTCTGCTTAGTCATATTTTTGCATAATATCTTTGACTTCTTTTTGTTAATGAAGAAACCTGCCAAGTCTCCAAACTCCTTGATCTTATCTATCACTCTTGGCATGTTCTCCAATGGGTCCTCTACAATTAACATTATGTCATCCGCAAATGCTCTGACCTTGTATGAATAGTCCTTTATTTTTATTCCACGAATTTCATCATCTTGACGTATTTGTATCATCAGAATCTCCAATACTAAAATGAACAACAATGGAGATAACGGGCAACCTTGTCTTGTTCCTTTACTTATCGTCAATTTCTTGGTCAATTCATCATTCACCACAATTGCTGCAGTCTGGTCTCTATAAATTTCCTTAATTGCTCTGATGAATCTTTCTCCCAATTGTAGCTTTTCCATAGTGGCAAACATAAAGTCCCAGTTTAAATTGTCAAACGCTTTTTCAGCGTCAACAAAGAAGAAACCAACCTCTTTGTCACAACGCTTGTCATAATATTCAATAGCATTGATCACTATCCTTAAGTTGTCTCTTATTTGTCTGTCTGGCAAAAAGCCTGCTTGTTCCTCCTCTATGACTTCCGAGAGCCACCCCTTCAATCTCTCCGCCAATATCTTCGCAAAAATTTTGTAGTCATTGTTGAGTAGCGATATAGGTCTATAATTTTTCACATTAGTCAGGTCTTGGCCCTCTTTTGGGATCAATGATATATTCGCTTCACTCCAAGTTTCTGGAATCCTTTGATCCCTTAAAACCCCATTCATCACCTCTTTTAGGAATGGTGCCAGTTCATTAGCCATTGTCTTATAGAATTTAGCCGTAAGTCCATCTGGCCCTGGCGCCTTTCCTAGATTTGCAGATTGTATTGCCTTACTTATTTCCTCGTCAGTTACTTCACTATTCAACTTATTTCTCCAAGCTTCCGAGATTTCTGGAAGTTTGGTTTTCTCCAAATATGACGCTATTGATTCTTTGTTTACTTCTTTTTTATTATACAGCTTAGCGTAAAATTTATAAAAGGCTCTACTAATGGTAGCCTGCTCCAAATACGTTTTGTTATCTTCGCAAATTTTATTTATTATCTTCTTTTCCCTTTTCTTCTTCAATTGCCATGCCAGGTACTTCCCAGGTTTATTAGCACCCTCAAACGCTTTTTGATTCAGTCTTTTGAGATTCCACTCCAATTCTTTATTGCTCATTGCTGTTAGCTGTTCTTGAAGTATTTTAATTTCCTGATATACCTTCTTTTTCCCTGGTCTCTTTTTTAGCTGTATTTCTTTGGCTTTTATTTTCTCCTCAATCTCTTGTCTTTTCTCCTCTTTCTTCTTTCTTGCTCTACCATTTAAGTCCATTAGTATGCCCCTTACAACCGCCTTGTAAGCATCCCAAACTTTATTGGTTGGTACTTCTTTATTCACGTTGTATTGTATAAAAAACTTTGTCTCTCTTCTCAGTATTTCCATATTCTCTCTTTCCTGTAACAAGTCCTCATTTATTCTCCATGCTTTCCTTTTTCTCTTTTTTCCAAATTTCCACATAATTGGGTTGTGATCTGAGCCTACCATAGGCATTATTTCTACCTCCTTAGTCCATAATGCTAAGTCTTTTGAGGCCCAGATCATATCAATTCTTGATAATGTAGAATGCCTTGCAGAATAAAAGGTAAACTGTCTGCTTTTAGGATATTCTCTCCTCCATACATCTTCAAAAGTCTCTTGTTGAATCAACTCAAAAAAAAGCTTTGGTAATAGTCCTCTTTTCTTTTGTGCCGTTGTAGTCTTTTTGTCTAGTTCCAAGTCTGTCACTCCATTGAAGTCTCCAGCAAGAATTATCTGGTCGTATGCAAGATCGTCTAAATGCTTCCTTAAATCCTCAAAGAAGCTTTCTTTTGCACCGTTAGGTGCATAAAGTCCGACTACCAACACTCTCTTTAAATTCCAAATACATTCCACTGCTACAAATCTAGCTTCCACATCTCTCATAACAAATTTTGGCTGTAGCTCCTCTTTTATGTACAACACCACTCCTCTTTTTTTCTTGTTGGAGGCCGCTACATATTCTTTGCCCAATTTTCCAGATTTTAAATATTTTACATCCTGCTTTCTGATATGGGTCTCTTGCAAACAAACAATATCACATTTTTGTTTTAGTAGCCAGTGAAAAGTATTTTTCCTCTTATTCGGTGAGTTTAGTCCATTTACATTCCAAGATAATACTTTACACTCCATACTCATGATCTTGTTGGTAAGTCTTTTTCATTGTCCTTAATAAATCGCTCCATCTCTCGCTCAGATCTGATGCGTTTTTTGGCCCCTCCAAACTCAAAGGACACTCCTTCCGGTAACTCCCATCTGTACCTGATTTTCATGTCCTTCAAAATCTGAATTAGCACTTTATATTTTTTCCGGTCCAGTAACACTGATCTGGGCAGTTCCTTCATTATAATAATCGTCTTGCCATCAATCTCCAATGGATCTTGAAACTGTTTTGTCACAATCCTCTCTTTCATATTTCGTGTTGTAAACTGCACAATCACATCTCTTGGTAGTTTCCTCTGGGTTGCTATTCTCGAATTCACACGGTATGCCACATCTAGGATAGCCACAACTTCCTCCTCCTCCTTCCCCAGGTACTCAGCCAACACCTCAGTCATCTGTTCTTGCGCTGACTTTCCTTCCACTTCTGGCAAGCCACGAAAACGTAGCTGCTTCTCCATATGTTTAGTTTCTGCAACTGACATTCTCCCCTTCACCAATCTCATCTCTGTTTGTTGCGTGTCTGCTAAATTCTCCATCGCGTCTTCTACTGTTTTAACTCTCTGCTGCGTTCCTTGTAATTCATTTCGTATTGTTTCCATACCTTTTTTCACTTCTGACAGCTCCGATTTTACTGTCTGTGTAACCTCTTTAACCTCTTTTATCAGCTCCAATTTCGTGTCCTTAAGTTCTTTAATCATATCTAAAAGTTTTTTGTCCAGGTTTTTATCCAGGTTTTCTATTGCCGATTGCCACTCTTTTTTTGACATCGTGGGGCTTGCTTTAGCTCGCTCCCACGAATCCGCTCTCTTCCTTAACTCCGTGGCGTAAAATTTAACGTTTTTCTATTTTAAATGTCCCGGTCTTCTTATAGAAATTAAGTTTTAAAGAGTCCAAAATGTCGGGCGTCTTTTCTCTATGGTTTCTCTATGATTTTGTAATCCAAGATGGCCTACTTCCTCTTCCGCTGAAGCCGCGACCCTTCCCCTTTCAAAAATGGCGATTCCCTACTTCCTGCCCTCCAGCAAGGGCCGCTTCTCTCCAGCCACTCTATTGTTATTACGCACTTCCTGTCTCCCGTCTTCCCACAGCAGATCTCGCGATGGTGTCTTTTTCTCACAGCTCCAAAGCCACAGGTATTCAAAACAATAGTCCCATTTCTTTAATAACTTCTTTAAACTTAGTCTCTTTTTAAATTCGATTCCTGCCGAGTCTTCCCCTCCTTTTCACTAGTCTGTTGCAGTTTAAAAATCTACTTTTTTTCCTCTCTGTTTTTATCAATCTGTCCCGTCTCAGAAGATAATGATCTTTACCTTCTCTTCACTTTTCTCGGGTTGTAATCGCTGTTTCGATTTTAAGTTCTCCTCTCAGCTTCTTCCCCCAATCGATGCTTGGGTATGTAGGTCTTATGCCAGCCGAATTGGCCCCAAAACTGCCGCAGAGATTATAGCCGACCCGTCGCAAGGTGGGACCTCAAGGATCGGGGGGAGACTCGTTGTGTAAAGCCCCCCCTCGTCCGAGATCTAGCTCACCCTAGGGTCTTGAGCGTTCTTTGCCTGCTCCCCGCCTGAGAGCAGTCGGCCGTGGGCTATTTTCACCCCGCCGGCCGGTTAAAACGGCAGTCCGGTCAGCTCCGCAAGTGGAGCTGCGTTAGACCTCCATGGATCCCAAACAGGAAGTCGAGAAACAACAAATTTATTTTGATGAAACTAAACTGACTTATGTCCATGGGTTTTTACTAAAATGGTTTATAGATAGGACAATACATGTGGCTCTGTAAAAAAATGATTTTATTATATACTGGAATAGGATTAAACCAGATGAGACTGCTACAGAGAAGAATCTGAATTATATTTGAATGATACAAAGTTGTTTGAAATTAATTATAGGAAACTGTGGGGATTAGTGAGGTTCATGGCTTTATGACCACGGGCCAGTTTACCTCAGCCCACCTTAATGCAAATGTGGCATGAGGCTTGATTGGTGAGGGTACCTAGAGGGTCTGCTAATCAGCAGAGGGCAACAGGAGGCTACTTACCTTGCAGCTCCCTCCCTTTAGAGGTGTTTTGCTGCTGCGATTGAAGGGCCCATCATTTCCCACCCTTTGATCAGGCATGATAAGCCACACCTGTATAGTAGTGATAGAGGGCATCTTTCTGAGGAAAGGTGTGACCTCTATTTGGCTGATCTTCGTCATGACCTGTATGACATAATTGTCAGCAGATGGGGCAAGGGGTGTTAAACTAGGCTAATCCCCTTGTGTGGCAGGAATAGGGCAGGTTGCTCAGGACAGGTAGGGTTAATCGGCAAACACCCTGAAGGATCATGGTGATGGGGGAGGATGTCTGGAATAGGCTACTGCATGCTGTGCAACTGGGTGACACTGTGAAGAAACATCCTTGGCACTGAGTAGCATCTCTCAAAACTGGTAGGTGCCTTATGGCCCACCAGGAGAGATGGATGAAGCTGGGCACTTCTCGGATCAGGAGTGTTGTGCAGGCTAGAATAAAAAAGGTGGGCAAAACCACCTGCTGAGTTTGGATCCAGGATAGATTTGCCTGGTGGGCACCCAAGGAGGTTATTTAGTGCAGCCCACCCTCAAAATAGTCAGCTTACAGTCAAATAATTGATAAAGTAGATCAGCCATTTAATTAAATGAATTATTTAACCCCACACAATTGTATCTGTGTAATTATTGTCTCAAGTCATACTTGAGAGTGCTGAGGCAATAAAGTTTTATTGCCTTCTAATATAAGAGTTCAATGATGTTAGAAAATATATCATATATTATGTTATATGTATATTCTGCTTGTATCACTGTATGTAATGTACTGTTATTTATAGAGTGTTTATCTCACTGCTTTCCAGGGTATATATATAGTATATCATTAGACTTCTGATTAGGGGTGTGCAAAGGCACCCTGATTCGTGTTTTCCGAATCTGCTAAACCCGAATCGAGAGGCCAATTCGGGTTTAGCAGAAACCCGAATCGCCCAGCTGATTCGGGTTTACTGATTCGGATTGATTCGGATTGATTCGGGTTGATTCGGGTTAGCTTTTTCAAAGGGAAAAAGCCTCCCGAGGCTTCTCTGAAGCCTGGGGGAGGCATTTTCCCACCGAATCAACCCAAAATTGGTGGGGGCCTTCCTCTAACTCCCCTCTAATAACCCCCCAAGTTTCAGAACGATTGGACTTCGGGGGGCCATGTTATGGCCCCCCAAACCAGGTCCCCCATCCTCTCCTTAAAAAAGCCATAGCTTTAGGTTGCTGCTGCTCATCTTCATTTATTTTTTCCTATGGGGAAAAAAATGAAGAGGAAGGCTTCCTTTGCCAGGGGTGGCATTTTGCATGCAAAATGCCCCCCTACCCTCAGGGGCCCTTCTCCCACCTTTCCTCCCACCCCCCACCAAGGCTCAGCCTGCTCCCACTTGGGGGGGGGCATTTCATGGCCTCCCCAAGTAGGTGCTCTTTTCTCTACTACAGCTGGGGGAGGCTTGTCTTGCCAGGGGTGGCATTTTGCATGCAAAATGCCCCCCTACCTTCAGGGGCCCTTCTCCCACCTTTCCTCCCACCCCCCACCAAGGCTCAGCCTGCTCCCACTTGGGGGGCCATTTCATGGCCTCCCCAAGTAGGTGCTCTCAGCCCCCAAAGTCCACCCCTTACAGCCCCACACAAACCCAATTCCCCCCCAGCTGCCACACACAGACCCAAATCCCCACATTAGCCCCTCACAGACCCAAATCCACCCCCAGCAGCCCCACACCCATAACCCCAGGAACAGGCTGGCAAAGGCCAGCCCTCTCCCTTTGTTTCCTATGCTGGGAACTTCTAAACTCTCTTTCCCTGGGCAATTCTGCACAGCCCAGGGGTGCCACAATGGTGGGCACACTACTGAGTGCCAGCTGGTCCCTGTGAAAGAGCACCTGAACCACAGACACCCTCCCTCAAATTCCCCCCACCACCTACATAGATGGCTGGCCAGCCAGCCCCATTGTTCCCTATGATGGGAACCAACTGCACAACAAAGAATAAAACACAAACAACACAAAATAAAGTTTTTAAAAAATTATTTTCTCCCTTTCAAAGTACAAGTAGGCAAAGCATTATGACACATTACACCAGCAGTCCCCCACACAGAAAAATAACACGACTCACTTAACATCGGAGAATCACAAAAGCACAATTCCTGTCAAAAACACTTTATTTCTTGAACAGCTTTAGGTTACACAGTAGGGGGGGCACAACAGGGCATGATAGCAGTGTACTACACAAAATAATACAACCCACTTCACCGTTTTTGACAGCAATTGCGTTTGGGTGATTCTCTGATGTGAAGTGAGTTGTGTTATTTTTGTGAGGTGGAATGCTGGAATGCCCTTTGGTGTGCCCCTCTGCTGTGTAACCTAAAGCTGTTCAAGAAATAAAGTGTTTTTGACAGGAATTGTGTTTTTGTGATTCTCTGATGTTAAGTGAGTTGTGTTATTTTTGTGAGGTGGAATGCTGGAATGCCCTTTGGTGTGCCCCCCTGCTGTGTAACCTAAAGTTGTTCAAGAAATAAAGTGTTTTTGACAGGAATTGTGTTTTTGTGATTCTCTGATGTTAAGTGAGTTGTGTTATTTTTGTGAGGTGGAATGCTGGAATGCCCTTTGGTGTGCCCCCCTGCTGTGTAACCTAAAGCTGTTCAAGAAATAAAGTGTTTTTGACAGGAATTGTGCTTTTGTGATTCTCTGATGTTAAGTGAGTTGTGTTATTTTTCTGTGTGGGGGACTGCTGGTGTAATGTGTCATTATGCTTTGCCTACTTGTACTTTGAAAGGGAGAAAATAATTTTTTTTAAACTTTAATTTGTGTTGTTCGTGTTTTATTCTTTGTTGTGCAGTTGGTTCCCATCATAGGGAACAATGGGGCTGGCTGGCCAACCATCTCTGTAGGTGGTGGGGGAATTTGAGGGAGGGTGTCTGTGGTTCAGATGCTCTTTCACAGGGACCAGCTGGCACTCAGAAGTGTGCCCACCATTGTGGCACCCCTGGGCTGTGCAGAATTGCCCAGGGAAAGAGAGTTTAGAAGTTCCCAGCATAGGGAACAAAGGGAGAGGGCTGGCCTTTGCCAGCCTGTTCCTGGGGTTATGGGTGTGGGGCTGCTGGGGGTGGATTTGGGTCTGTGCGGGGCTAATGTGGGGATTTGGGTCTGTGTGTGGCAGCTGGGGGGAATTGGGTTTGTGTGGGGCTGTAAGGGGTGGACTTTGGGGGCTGAGAGCACCTACTTGGGGAGGCCATGAAATGGCCCCCCCAAGTGGGAGCAGGCTGAGCCTTGGTGGGGGGTGGGAGGAAAGGTGGGAGAAGGGCCCCTGAGGGTAGGGGGGCATTTTGCATGCAAAATGCCACCCCTGGCAGGACAAGCCTCCCCCAGCTGTAGTAGAGAAAAGAACACCTACTTGGGGAGGCCATGAAATGCCCCCCCCAAGTGGGAGCAGGCTGAGCCTTGGTGGGGGGTGGGAGGAAAGGTGGGAGAAGGGCCCCTGAGGGTTAGTGGGCATTTTGCATGCGAAATGCCACCCCTGGCAAAGGAAGCCTGCCTCTTCATTTTTTCCCCATAGGAAAAAATGAATGAAGATGAGCAGCAGCAACCTAAAGCTATGCCCTTTTTTTAGGCGAGGATAGGGGGACCTGGTTTGGGGGGCCATAACATGGCCCCCCCGAAGTCCAATCGTTCTGAAACTTGGGGGGTTGTTAGAGGGGAGTTAGAGGAAGGCCCCCACCAATTTTGGGTTGATTCAGTGGGAAAATGCCTCCCCCAGGCTTCAGAGAATCCTCGGGAGGCTTTTTCCCATTGAAAAAGCTAACCTGAATCAACCCGAATCAACCTGAATCGATTCGGGTTATGGCGATTCGGAAAACCCGAATCGATTCGGGTTTTCCCGAATCGATTCGGGTTTCTCCGAATCAACCCGAATCAGGGTGATTCGGGTTTTTTCGGGTTTTCCAAAACCCGAACTGCACACCCCTACTTCTGATTTTAAAAAAATGATTTCCAGTCAGAGACTACATTCACATTTGAGGCCAGGTATGTGGCTTCAAAGCACATGTGTGTACCTTGCTATGTTGCTCTTTAAAATTAAGTGATGTGAAGATGAATGTTCAATATATAAAGCCTTAGCTCTAAGCAGGTTTCATCACCAGTTACAAAGCCAGAAAAAGCTGATTATTCCTTGGTTCCCTGACATATGATATGGAGAGGGTCTGATTTCCATACAACTTAAATGTTCAAACAGGAAAAAAATAGATTTCTGATCAAGAAGAGCCCCTATCAAAAACGAAAATCCTCTGCTTCAGTAAAACAAAAATTCTCTGTTCCTGTACTGTTTTTGAGATTGCTCTATACCTTTTGCAGCTACTTCTGCAGCTGGTAAACACAATCTACACTAAACCTCTGCAAAAACACACACACTAGCTGATATGGCATGCTTTAAAAGTGCTATAAACCATTTAAAACAATGCAGCGTAGAACTTCCGGAGACTCTGAATCAGATCCCCCTGCATTAGTTGCTAGTGCAGACCCGTTTCTTCCCAGCAGCACATCAAGGGCACCTTTGAGCATGCTTAGCTAACAAAGGAAAGGTCAGATTGGACATGAGAACCTTGCATGAACAACAGACATGAGAAGAACACATTTGGGCTGCTTTTTTCATGACAGTTTAAACTTGTATAAGGCAATAATAAAAAGGGCAGAACAAATAACGAAAAAACATACAAAGGTATACAAAATGAAAACTCTCCAAAATGTTCTGCTATAATGAATCAAAGGGAGAAGAAACTCCCATTGTGAAGTGAGAATCCCATAGTCTGCTGCTAAAAAATTTTAAAACACATGAATGAAATTTTCTAGATGATATACTAACATAATATTTCTCATGTTTATTCTACAGCAAATAGTACCATGCATAGCTCACAATACTTGATGCATTAGTGTTTATTAATGGTTTAGATTCTTTTACTGTTTGCACATGGCTAAATGCCTGACACAGAATCCATCAGCACTGACTGCATAGATATCATCTGTTGTAAGAACCACTCATTATGCTGAAATTCAAGTACTGGTTTGGGAAAACAAATACCAATTTGAGGATCAGTTTCAAATCTCGGCACTTGAACTTTGGCAAGGAAGTTCAAGGCTAAATATTTTACTTGTGAATATATAACTTCAGAACCTGCTTTATCAGATTCCAAGGTAAAGATTGTTGAACCTACCACCGAAGCCATCTTCATCACTAATGGCCTTTTCAAGTGCTGCTGTTTCTGCACATGGGATGCACAGTTTATTGTGGGGATCAAGATGAACTTTGTCAGCTAGAACATCTACTCTTGAGAAGTCCCATGATCCCTACAACCAAACTGCAATATTGACCTGTTAAGAAATGCAATCCTCCCAACCTATACTAACACAACTGTAGTAAGGCAGATGCTGGAGGAGTGGAAGCCCACTATAGACCCTTATTCACATAATTCACATTAAAATTAGAGTTTAGATATACATTATTCTGAATTATATCCTAGTAATTTAGGCATTTTCTAAAGCTGTTGTGCTTTAGCTTGTAATGGCAAAACAAATTGGCAGCAGTTTTAGAAGTCATGATGATCTTGACAACAACAGAACAGAATGAAGATCTTTCAGACTGATGTTAAAGAACAAATTGCTTCCATAGATCAGGGACATTTGACTCGTTTTGACAATAATTTCTAAACATGTTCCTTACATGCTGAGTCAGGGCTCAATTTTCCTCTTGAGCAAGATTCCACCCCCCCACCCCCCATTCCTTCCTGTCCTTAAATGGATCATAGTTCAAGAAAGGTGACTGGGCCGGAAAAACGAAGATGTTGAACCTATTACTAATTATACTGTGGCATTTTTATCACACTCTTGCCAATTCACAAAATGCTAATTTTAAAAATGTTGCCTTTTATGATAATCTTATGTCTCTGTATTATTTTAGCTGTAAGCACCTTGAGCAGATCTCTAGAGAGGTGTCATATAATTTTTCTGAATAAATAAGTTAGTGTAGTGGACCAAGGTGCTGTGAGCTCTTGTCATTGTCACTGGGATGATGCTGTGGCATCACCATGATTGGCAGTACAAGTGTTTCCGCCACTAATGCACTATATTTGAACACTGAAATTCTCAGTTTTGGGTACTCATTTTCTTTTGTTTCTAGGGGAATGTCTCCCCTAGACTGCTACCTCTCTGTCTAGCTCTAAAGTATATATCTTTCCCAATGTTAAAAAGAGCAATGGCTACCTCACCCCTCATAAAGGTTTCCCCAGCCCCATTATATAAGGATATAATGGGGTTACTGCTAAGAGATGTTTGTTCCTTCCACAAACAAAACATCATCTGGAAAGGCCCACAGATAGAGGATATAGCTGGAATGGAGGAAATGCTCTAGCCTCACCACTACAAAATGCTTAACCCACCACATCAGCCTCTTCAGAATGAGAACAAGGCCACTGCCCTGGATATAAAATACATACTTCTCTTGCTCCAGTTCCTAGTGTATTATTTCTGATTATGGATGTACCATTTGGTGTAAAACATACTACATGATTTGCAGTTACAGTCTGTTTCTCTCTTTGTATACTTGCATCTAAACCTTACTAAATCATTGTTTTTCTTCCCTTAGCCATAGCAAAACAACTTCTGCTTACTCTATGTCAGCTTGCACTGGAACAGAGCTCAGCTTTCTGTACCTTTATGGGTTTGTTTGCAATAGTTATTGCCAGTGGAGTTCACCACCACTGCTGCAACTAGTGAGACCCTCAAAGTGGTTTAAAGAGACCTAGGCTGTAATTTATTCAGTTGCACTTGATCCTTCCCAACTTGATGATAAGTTTGTAGTCGATAGACAGTCTATCCATGTTCTCTTTTAATATAGTATCATATGGGAATAATATAGTAATTAATGAAATTACAAAACACTATATAAGAGGAAATGTATATTTTAAAGAAACAGTGGCTTCTTGTTAGGTCTAGCTGTTCAATACAAACACCTAATATATTTTCAGAGGAGTTAGCCGTGTTAGTCTGTAGTAGCAAAATCAAAAAGAGTCCAGTAGCACCTTTAAGACTAACCAATTTTATTTTATTGTAGCATAAGCTTTCGAGAATCAAGTTCTCTTCATCAGGCATCTGATGAAGAGAACTTGATTCTCGAAAGCTTATGCTACAATAAAATAAAATTGGTTAGTCTTAAAGGTGCTACTGGACTCTTTTTGATTTTGCTAATATATTTTGGTTTCCTCATTTAAATAGATACTTCAAAGGAAGGAACAACCTTTTTAGCTTTCTGTTCTAAGTCCTTTTCAGAATCACTGAAATCAGTATCACTTCTCATATGGCTCAAATAAGTAAGAAACCTTTTTGGTAACAAAGGTACCATTTTATAAATAACATGTGACAGAAAAAAGTCACTAAAAAAGAAAACAGAATGATTATTCATTTCATATTACAATCCAAAAGTAAAAGTGTACAAAACTAAACAGATGAATATTTTACAATCAACACACTTGGAATGTTTATTAGCAGCTTGGTTTAGGTCTCATGTCTACTTACTGATACTTGTATGAGATATCTAATAAAGGCAGAAATAACATCCAAATGACATCTACACTTTCCCATCGCATTGATCTTTATAATGATATTGCATCTGGTTTTATCTTACAATGTAAGAGACTTCATTTCTACATAATGCACTTGTCAGAAAATACAAAGAGCAAGAACTGTTTATACTGCTACGAGTTAAACTACTGAGACACAAGAGGGCAGACTATCCTTCAGTTCAATGCATGATGCTTCAGTATAATCAGTTATTTCCTGATTTCAGAATCCTTTTACAAGTATTTAAGAGGTTGATCAAGTCCTGTAGCTGACTTACTAAGACATCTTCCATTATCTGTTGAGCAGAATAAATAACAGCATTTACTATATATACCAGTGAAAGATGACACATTTTTGAAAGGTAGAATAGCGCAGTGATTACATTCTGGAACACCTGCATCTTCATGCCCTAAAATGAAAAATGAAAATTGAGTATCTAAATAAAATGTTCTATATGATAAGTACTATTTGTTACTTTAAGTATGATCCTACTGGGTAGTTCTATGTTGTTTAATGTCAGTCTCAGAATTGCTTATACTCTGTTTCAGCATTTCTTCTATTCGATTACTGCTAATGTTATGGTTTTTGTTATTGAAATGTCCTTGATATTGACTGTACTAATCTCACCCTATGTAGTTCGCCTTGAGTCTCAGTGAGAAAGACAGACTATAAATAATGTAAACAAACACACAAACAAACAGTTGCCCCTCCTACAGAGGAAATTTATGCTCACTTTGCAAAATACTATTTCTTAATTCTGTAGTCTCAATTTTTCCCCTTCATCAGTCCAGCTTACATGTTGCCGCTCAAAGTCCCTATGGAATGCCAAACATTTTCATGCCACTGCTTTGAATATACCAGTTGCTTAAAATACAATTCTACCCCTGTAACGTGGAACATTCCATGTCAACACTAAACTGTTCTGGGGGCAGGTGATGCAGGTATGAATACATTTCATGTGACTGGAGCACAGTAACCTGAGAAACAATTCATTTTCTTAGCAACAGTATAATGCCTTCTCTACAATGAAGACGTTTTTGGAAGCAGCAATGCCATGGATATATATGACTTGAGCCACTGTATTCTTTAGTATTATTTCTTCAGCAGGTGCTTGATTCAAACAGAGCATATCCATTCCTAGCACACAAAGCAAACAGGAACAAATGCATACTTTTGTCACAAATCAGCTTCCAGGTGCAGTGTATGCTCAGAACCTCCATTACTATGACTTGGCCTCTTCCCTAGTGGTGTGTGCTTCAAATACTTTCGTTTTCATTTCATTTCGTGGTTTCAGAGAAGGTATGCTTTTCATTATCCTGAATTTTTGAGAGTGTTGTTATTGGTTCAGGATTCTGTTACAGGTACATTAAAAATTTGGAATCTTGGGACCATTATATTAGGTACTATCCCTCCCCACCTCCCTGACAACCAAAACAGCAGAAGTAAGGAGGGAGACAGAAGAAGCATGCCTCAGCAAGCATCTTGTTTGGCAGTGCATGGTCCCTATAAACTTTAAAGGGTCGTTATATACTATATACTAATGAGAAGACCTGACCTCTGAACTCTGGAAGCCAGATCTACCCCCATAGAAAATAGCCCTTTAAAATGTAAAGAGATAGTGTACTGTCAAACACCTGGGAAGCACTGAAGGTAGACTTGGCCTCAAAGGCTATATCCACTACCCATAGGAGGTAGAAAGGCCACATCTACCATCTATAGGAAATAATGGGATCATCCTATGGGCGGCAAGTCTGGGATCTCAAAGAATATAATGAGGCTATTATTTCCCACAAGCAGTAGACCTAGCTGCTGAGGCCAGGTCTACCTCAGTAGCCTCCCACCCCCAGCTGTTCAGCAGCCAATCATCCCTTTATATTTCAGAGGACTGTTGTTTTAAGTGGTGGCAGACCTGACCTCTTGAGTTGGAAGGCCCGGCCTCCTCATAGGAAATGGCCCTTTAAAGTTTAAAGAACTATCTTCCTAGGGACAGCTGAAAGCCCAGCTGTCCCTTTCTCTCCCTCCGCATTCCTGCACCTCTCTGAACAACTCCCAAAATTAAAGGAGATAAATTATTGTTATTTCCAGAATTTCAGGAGGGTTCAGGATCATTTCAGATATTCTGGAGCTGACCTGAAATTTCTGGTTTAATTTTGGCTCATGTAGATCCATAATTCACAACCTTACTCTGCCTTTGCTCACAGCATTAGCAACCAGGGCCCTCTTGTTATCCAAATGGGGGTCTCCTTGTGAGTTGGAGGAATTAGCTTGCAAGGAGAGGCTGTGAGAGGAAAGTAAGTTAGCGAGATCTCCACCTATGTATACAAGGATTGTCCTTTCTAGAGAACTCTTTCAATAATGAGGCAGATGTTCAATCAAAAGGAGTTTTTATTTAAAATAATAAAGATCAGTTGCACACAAAGCACACAGCACACACACAGAGTTAACTAGAAAGCAATGAGGAAAATTGGATAGAATTGAGGTATTGGGTGATAGTTACCAGTCCTGAAGAGGGTGTCCATCAGAGAGAGTGTTGAGCGACTAGCACAAAATGCTTAGACAGAAGTCTGAGGGTGGATGCTGGATCTGAGGGCATGCACACAACTATGGTGGAGGGACAGTCCAATTATACTGTGGAACGCACCCTGAGGCAAGATTACATCTTCTGTCCCCAAAACAATAACTTAATGGTCGTCTCTGGGTTGAGACAAAGAACTGGAAAGCTGTCTCCAGGGTGAGACAATAAAACTGGAAAAGTTTGATAAAGCCTTCCTGGGCAAAACTAAAGTTATCAATGATGATGACTATTCACAATTGATGGGTGGGTGAGACTATCAGAGCCCTGTATAGCCTGAAATGAGAGAGTGGATAAGTGAAGATCGGTAGGATCTGTTAAGGAGATTAATTCAGGAACTCCAGGAAGACCTTATTGTTTTAGGATCTTTCACATCTCCAGGGTGTGGGGGCTGAAAGCTGGTCTCGCCTGGCATCTCACATGCTAGTAATTTTCCAGCTCCCAGCCAGGATCTGGCATCCATTTTCTGCCTGGCTAGGCAGTGTTTGTGTTTAAAACACACACAGAGAGGGGCTTATGATATTGCCATACTCATAAGTAGAGATGGGCACGAATAGCAGTACGAACAAAAAAAAAAGCCACAAACAGCCCAATCCGCTGTTCGCGAGCAAGCTGTTTGTGAGGCCCCGTTCCCGGTGAATATGTGTTCATTCTAAGCCCTCTTCGTGGTGTTTGTCAGCCGTTCGTAAAGCCAGACAGTCTGGCACCTTTCAATCTATTCCCCTGGCAACATAGACATGGACTGTCTGAACTCTGTCTGAACTCCTGGCATTCCTTCTGGCTTGTAACCCCTCAAAGTAGCTTCCAGCAGACAGTCCAGTTTTTTCCGCTGTGAATGGAAAATGACAGGAAAGGGATCATGGCTTTCCCAGGGTCCAATCTCTCTGAAACTTGGGGGGGGGGTCTTCAGAGGACAGTGAGGACTATTTCCCCTGCAAATTTGGTGGGTATTGGACATTGGGAAGGTCAGTTTGTAACTCCTCAATTAGCTTCCAGCAGACAGTCCAGTTTTTTGCCACTGTGAAGAGAAAATGACATGAAAGGGGGAGACCCATGGACTCTCCTTGCCCTGGCTCAAGTTCAGCTAAGTCCCAAGGGGGCCGTTCTGGCTCCCACGAACCTCCAACTACAAACATGTTTGTGAACATGTCATGTCCATCAATGTTTGTGAATTCCCGTTCGTGGATGGCAACGAACAATGAACATTGTGTTCATTTTTTTTCCTGTTCGTGCCCATCATAAGCCATCTTAATATCGTGGGGGCAGATCTGACCGCTAATACTCTTGCAAACGTTGTTCTTATTCAAACAATCCCACACAATTGCAACCCAATAATCTCAGCCATCAGGTTGTCCATAAACATAGGAAGTATTATTAGGCCTCCATAGACAAAAATGGGCAGGGAATCCTCTTTCACTTACTGGGGGTCATGGAATTATAGAGAACAAGCTGGGTAAGAAGACTGCAGAGTCTCAAGCTACCAGTGACCTACCTGGACCCACACTGCTGGCTGAGGACACTGCATTCCAATCTGCCTCTTCACCCTTCATCAGTCTGAGACTTCAAGGTAAGTGAAAGAGGCCATCATGCCCATTCCTTTTTCCAATTCCCCCAGACCACCTGATAATGTCACACCGTCAATCAGATCTGGCTACATCATGATTTCAGAAAGCCAATTCAGAATGAGGGCAGAAAGCATTTCCCTGGTTATCAACAGGTGAACACTTTGAAGTCCCCTTCCCCTGTAAAATCACTGAAGGAGGAAGTTTTTGCAACTGTTGATTGTTCAATAAAATGCCCCTCCCCCAGTACAGCTCTAATACAAACAGTCCAGCATTCAGATTATTTCTATACCTCCACCATCTTGATACTATTCTTCTAGCTTTCCCCATATATACTCACTTCCTAGTCCTGAAATTGAAATTACTACCACCTCTAAATTGACATCCAGAATTTGAAAATCTGCCCCATCTACCTATATACAACCTAGTAGAACCCAAAGAAGCCTACTCTGGACCCAGGAGATCTGTATGTGGGGCTGCCCTTGAAAAGTGTTTGGAAACTTCAATTGGTGCAGAATGCTGCAGTCAGGATGCTGACTGGAGCAGGTCACAGGGAACATATCAGTCCAGTTTTGGCACCTCTACACTGGCTTCTAATTTGTTTCTGGGCATAACTCAAGGTGCTGGTGTGGTCATTCAAAGCCCAATATGGTTTGGAACCAATATACCTGAAGGACTGCCTACTCCCTTATGATCCTACCCAACCACTGTGGTCATCTTCAGAGGCTCTGCTTCAGTTGACCCCAACTTCTGAGATTAGGTGGCTGGCAACACAGGAGAAGGCCTTCTCAGCTGTGGCACCACAACTCTGGACTCTCTCCCAAGGAGATTTGCCTGACCCCATCAGTTGCCATCTTCAGCCAGTGGTCAAAGACTATTTTGTTTCATTTGGCATTCACTCAGTGATTCCTTCTTCATTCCCAAAGTTTAATTGTTTTAAATGTTTTGATTGTTGTTTTTATGTCTTTCTATGGGGTTTTTAGCTCTCGTTTTATTTGATTTAATTAATGTTTAATGGTTTTAACATATGATATTATTATGTATGTTTTAATTTGTTAGCCACATTGGTGGCCCTTATGAAGGCAGAAAGGTGGGTATAAATTTTGTTAAATTTTAAAAAATAATAATAAAACAGTCTTCTGAAATGTGGGGGAGACTTTGGATAGGATGTTGAAGTAGCTAGAACCCTTTCCATACCACTTAATTGTGCTGGTTCACTCACCAAACTGCATCGATGTATTTACAACCCGCTACACTCTTTTTTGTGCCATTAATAGTGGGTTTTCTTGCAGCTTTTCCCCAGGGTTTTCTGGGGGCACTTTTTCCCTGACTTTTTAAAAATGCCATTTTCCAGCCGTAGCTTTCCCTCATGCATAATCTGTATGCCGAGTTTTTATGTTCCACCCTCTTCTACCCCATCTCCCACCCCCTGCCATGTTACTTCTTTGTGACTGACCACTCTCATTTACCAAGCCACTCCCTATTCCCTCCTTTCCACTCCCCCTTCTCCTCTTCCCTCTCCCCCTCCTCTTTTTTCTTTATTTTTTTTCCAAATTGATGTTCTGATGGATTGCAAGCATGCAGGAGGTACAGGATTCTCCACTGCTTTCATTATTTTAATTCTTTCATTTTTCCATGTTTGTAGGGATTGGGATACTGTATAAGGGGGAGAGCAGAGCCCGAATCAGCCAATCAGATAAGCAAAAAGGGAACAGAGGAGAAATTCCAGGAATAGTGACCCCTCCAGCATTCCAACAATGCATTGATTTAGCATGCAGAAAAGGGGGTAGGTGGGAATAAAGGACACCATTGGTGGTGACAACACCAGCACTCTGCAATCCCAATTTATTTGAGTATGGAGCAGAATAAATAAACCAACACCACATCACCATTACACAGAGGAGGTGCAGAGGGAACATGGCTAAGAAGATTGCATTAGTTTCGGCTTGACTTCTTGAAAAAGGAGGTAGAGAGGTGGGTCTTTCAAGTTATAAGGGCCCCAGGCTGTGTAGGGCTTTAATTACATTCAGGGAGTCCTCTCATGTATTTCCAGTATCACATAAAGCTTAGCCATCTGTACTCTCCTGGGTTCCACATCTATTGAGGGAGGGTTACCTCATGCTTTGGAAAATCACTAAATTTAATCTAATCACGTAGGATGAAATTAACCTAGTGACTTAGAATGAAATCCTCACTTCAGGATCTAAAAGTCTCTACTTTCAATTTAATTCCCTAGCAAAAGGAAGTAATGGTCAAATAGCTGTACATACTATCCAGGGCAAGAAACTTAGGGGTTTTTAGAAATGCTTGTTTGTCATTTGTTACCACTTTCTCGGTTACTTTCTTTCTCCTCCCCCGCCCCCCCCCCCGCCACCCCATGCAAATTACAACCACTGCATAAGCATAAATCCATAGTAACTGTGTCACTCACAGCAACAGAATTTCTCTAGAGTTCAACTACCAGAAGTAATCAGCATCTTGCTCCTAAGGCTTCCCATGCAGCTCAACTCTGCTCCCTTTTGCTTGGAAAATAAAGTGATGTGAACCCAGTGCTTGCAGGAATTTAGCAGAAAAATAAATGTTAGATGACAGATAAAACAGCAGTCCAGTAAAAGGGTCAATTCAAAAGCCAGAAGTTTTATTTTTTGGTTTTGAGATGCTTTTCTTTACAGATTGCATTTTCAATAAGCACAAATAATAGATGGTTATTTCAGTAGATGCAAGTTTCCAGACTTTTCACACAGCAGTCCAGACTGCATTTCCTCTAATTCCTGCGTGTCCATAACATATAGGAAACCTAATGTTGAAAGGTTGATTAAAAGACCACATATATGTAAGAATTAAGTATTGTTCACTTCCCTAGCATACTACACTTCTAGCGCCTTCTCATTTATTAATGCAGCCTATTTTTACAAGATGTCTAATGATGCTGAGAAGTGCCAGACTGACAACCTTGGGAAGGAGGCGAGGGGAGCACAACTGTCTGAGACAGAGAAAAAATGTTATATTATCTCCTTCAAATCCATTCAGATATTTTGGGCTTTAAAAACTGCCTGACAGATATACAGAGAATAGGAAGTGGAAACTAGATTCTATAGAAAGAGGGGAAGAACTCTCAAAAAGAGCAAATGAAGCTAAGTCATGAAGTAGTAGAAGAAGAAAAAATAGAAAATGTAAGATATCCAAAATCGTACACCAGCATCCAGGGAACTATGGAAGTCTACAGGAGCCAAGGAACTGTCTGAATGAAATAAGACAGGCTATAATATACCCCAAAGGCTCTCCATTTTATGTTTTATCTTGTTTTTAGAAGGCTGGAACACTTGGTTACAGTTTGCAAAGTAAGGGCTGTAGCATGGTTCCATTGAGACTGCTATGTTGGAAATTAGAATTATGAGCTGAATAGCTTGTATAAAATACCGCTAATACAGAGTCATAAACATTTTAGAAGGATCAATTCTAAAGCCAGATGTTTTCATTTTTTGCTTTGGGATGACAACCAAGGGCTAATATAGATAAAATTACCCATCTGTCCACAATTCCATAACAGTCAACCATGTTGTTCTTGTAGAGATGAATGCACCTTCAGTCCTCACAGTTCTGTGAAATAAGTATTTGCCACTAACAATCATGGTATGAATTCAAATGTGTACATTAAGCCAAGTAATACAGTGTTTAGATCTGATTAATTTCACAATGTACTATTAATTTCAACTTTATATTTTTGCATTTCCTCAAAAACATTCATTAGTTTTTTGAGAAACAAAACTAGATAGAATATAAACCAAATAGGGAACAGAGATTCCTATTACTTACATTTGTTTTCTAGAAAAAAGAACTCAAACTCTCATGTGAAGTTAATTTACTTTTTTGCAGTATTTTGCATCAAGTAAAATGGTGGGATTTAACAGAGAAAAAAAATTCAAATGGGAAGGGAGAGAGCATAAGCTCACAATCTTTGCTGTGTTCTACTGAAACTGATTGCTTCATCAAACAGCAGTGGACATTAGTGTGATTATCAGCTAAGATAAAATCACTAATACTGTAACTCCATACAGTAATTGATCAATAGTGCCATGATCAGAGCAGAAAGGGAACAGAGAGCAGAAAATATTTTCTCAAGTCATAACATGAACCTCAACATGATAGATTTTAGTAGAGCAAACTTTAATAAACTTAAAGATATGATGAGAGTTATTCCATGGACAAGAATGCTGGAAGGGAAAGGAGTAAGTGAAGGGTGGGCTCTCCTAAAAGAAGACCTCTTGCAGGTTCATGCTATCAGTATCCCAGCAAGACAGAAATGCAGTAGAGGATCTAAGAAGCCAATATGGATGAACAGAGAGCTCTGTGATGAGCTGAGGAGGGAAAAGGAGATGTTCAAGAAATGAAGGAAATATATCCAAAGAAGAGTATCTAGGGGTAGCTAGGTACTGCAGCATAACCATCAGACAGGCCAAAGCTCAGAATGAGTTGAGATTGGCCAGGGGGGCTCACCACTAGACATGGGCATGAAACAGAAAAAAAACCAAAATGAGAGATTCGTGTTTCAGCATGTTTCACAAATTGCAAATCATGAATTTTCACGAAATTGATCCGTTTCACAAAATGATTCATTAGTTTCGTGATTCGTCAAAACCAGGGGCATTTCAACGGACCCCTTCAGCACACCACAGAGGTACCTGCCCAGCCAGGAGATGTGCTAAACATAAAAATGAAATGCACACAGTGGGTGCACAAAACAAGAAGAGTGAGCTGCACCAGACAGGTGCACAAAAAGAGACAGAGAGCAAACAGAAGAGAGTGAGGCCCTCAGGAGGAACCCACACAAAGCTGGGCCCCAGAGCCAGTGGCCCTGAGACTGGGCTTGGGGGGGAGAGGCCCTAAATCAAAACCAAAGGAAACAAGGAAACAGCAAGAGTGTGAGCCCTCAAAAGATCAGAGAAATAATTGAGAAGACACAAAGACAAGCAAATTAAAATAGGGGGGAGGCCTAGGCCCCAGAGCCAGGCTAAGGCCTGAGGGTGGGGTGGGATGAAGGAAAAAAGGCACCCTTACCCAAAGACCTTCCCACAGCAAGGTGAAGAGCTGGAAATAAGAGGCTTCTTTCAGTCTCTTTTAAAGCAGCAGCAGCAGCCAAAAGCACAATTCCAAATCCACACTCTCTATCACTCCAATCCCAGCAACAGGTCCTCCCTCTGCCTCTGTCTACTGGGACTGAAAAGCACAAGGCAGAGAGAGGTGCCTTTTATAAAAAACACTGACATAGAGCAGAATAGGAGTTCTGTGGTTGGCTGACAGACCTGCCTGACAGGGTTTGAAGGGGTGAGACCAGTGTGCCCATGGCTACAGAAGGCCTATCTCCTTGGTTGCCTAGGGGATTAACCCCCTGCTTCTGGCTGTATAGGGCAGAATGGAAGCTCTCCAGATGGCTAGGAGAGCTGCCAATCAAGGGTAAGTAGGCTATGATAGGGGTTTCCAATGGCAACAAAAGGTCTGGGCCCATTGTTGCCTAGGGGATCAATGTATCGACGCCAGCCTGCCTGAAATTACAAATCGTTCACGAAGCAAACAAAACAGGTCAAAAAGTCGTGAATTTTGTGATAACCGTGGCCCCACAAAACGCGGTTTTGCGACACATGAAACGGCCCATTTCATGATGAAATTTGCTTTGTATTTCTATTTGTGCCCATGTTGACTTACCACAACAAAAAGACATGCTTCAGATATGTGAGGAGCAAACGGAAAGTGAAGGGGGTGATATCCTCACTGCTGGGTGAAAATGGAAAAATGTTGACAGAGGACTGAGAAAAGACAGAAAGGCTCAATATCTACTTTGCCTCAGTTATCTCCCCGAACAAGAGAACAGGCCCACTTAGAGACTGTAGTGAGCAAAGCATGGCTTCGGTGCTGCTGGTTGACAAGGGCAGAGAAGTTGTGGAGAAGCACCTTGATGCACTGGATATGTACAAATCCCCCAGCCAGATGGGGTACACCTGAGAGTGCTTAAACAACTTTCAAAAGAACTTCCAAACCCTTTGTCTTCAGGCCTCTTGGAGGACAGGTGATGTGCCGGAATACTGGAGAAGGGCAAATGTCATCCCACTTTTCAAGGAAGGGAATAATGATGATCCTGGGAACTACAAGCCAGTCAACCTGACCTCTGTCCCATGGAAGATACTGGAACAGATATTAAAGGCATCAATCTGCAACCATCAGATGGACAACATGTTGATACAGGGAAGTCAGCATGGATTTGTCCCCAACAGGTCTTGCCAGACCAACCTCATCTCTTTCTATGATCCAGTGACAGGCTTACTGGATCATGGGTATGTTGCTGATGTAGTTTATCTGGATTTCAGTAAATCTTTTGACAAGGTTCCTCATAGTATTTGGATGAGTAAACTGGTGGACTGAGGACTAGTCTCTAGGATGGTTAGATGGATAGGGAAGTTGCTGGATAACCATACCCAAAGAGTAGTCGCCAATAGTATCACATCTGATTGAAGGAAAGTGCCCAGTGGACTGCCACAGGGCTTGGTTCTGGGACCAGTGCTTTTCAATATTTTTATAAACAATCTGGACAAGGGTGTGAAAGGATTACTCATTAAATTTGCAGATGACACCAAACTGGGAGGAGTAGCAAACACCCTTGAAGACAGGGATAGAATTCAGTTGGTCAGGCCCCACCTGGAGTAACATGTGGAGTTTTGGAGGCCTCACTTCAAAAAGGATGTGGACAAAAAGGAGGAGAGCAACCAAGATGATCAGGGGCATGAAAACTAAGCCATGCGAGGAAAGACTGAGGGATCTGGGGTTGTTCAGTTTGGAAAACAGGAGGTTAAGAGGAGACATGATTGCTCTCTTTAGTATTTAAAAGGCTGCCAGAGAAGGAAAGGGAGCTGTTCCTATTGGCATCAGAGAACAGGACTCAAAACAATGGGTTTAAACTACAGAAGGGAAAGTACCAGCTGGACATTAGGAAAAATGTCCTCATGTTAAGAATAACCCAGCTGTGGAATCAGCTGCCTAGGGGTGTGGTGGGTTTCCCCTCCTTGGCAGTCTTCAAGGAACAGCTGGACAAATACTTGCTGGGAATGCTTTAGGCTGTTTCTTCATTGGGCACGGGACTGGACTAGATGGTCTGTAAGGCCCATTCCAACTCTCTGATTCTATGATTCTTTATTTTAAAAAAAAATTCTCTAGGCATCCTGTGTCTGCTATCATATAGAAAAAAATTCACTCAGTTGTCTATTCTTGATCATCTGCATTATGTTTACTGAGGGTCACTTTACAAATTACTTTTTCTTTCATAGAGGGGTGTGTGTATGAAGACAACTACAGCAATACATTTTAGAGTACATTTTAAATTGATTTTTGCTTGGATCCAAACTAAAATGAACAGAGAACAGCACTCCCTCACCTCCTTTCTGCTGCTGTAGTTTACTTTGCCCCCGCCCTCATAAAACACTTCCTCCACATATCATGGAAACTCCATGAAAAGTTCCGGGGGCAAAGTGGAAGTAGGGCCAGTTCCTGATTTTGAGGGACCCAGACAGAGAGTTCTTAGGGCCCACTTTGCCTACCACCAGGTCCTTCACTCACGCCTCCATTTCTGCCCACCCATTCATGTGCCACCACAGCTGTCTGTGTGTCCTTTCCATGGTCATGAGCCTTCCAAATACCCACACTCACTGCCTGCATGTCCTTTGCCTGACAGTGCTGAGCAATGTGTACAGCTGTGAGTGCTGTCACCATAGCTGCCAGGAGTGCCACCACCATGCACCACCTGCATGTTCTTCCTCAATGATGATGGGCAGCACATAGGGCTTGAGTGGTGGATGGCTCACAAATGGGTGGGAGTAGGGTAGATAGCAGGCGTGGTACATGGAGGGAGGACGGGTTAGCAGTAGTAATAATAATATTATAATAACAACATTCAATTTATATACCACCCTTCAGGATGACTTAACATCCACTCAGAGCAGTTTACAAAGTATGTTATTATTATCCCCACAACAAAACACCCTGTGAGGTGGGTGGGGCTGAGAGAGCTTCCAGAAGCTGTAACTGACCCAAGGTCACCCAGCTGGCTTCAAGTGGAGGAGTGGGGAATCAAACCCGGTTCTCCAGATTAGTCTCACGCTCTTAACCACTACACAAAACTGGTGGTAGTAGGAACCACCAGAAGCCTTGAGCCACAGTGGCTGCCCCACCTCAGGGTATGTTGACACAGACCCTATGTGTAAGTCTGTAACAGAAGGATTGGCTGGCAGAAGTGCCCTTCTGCTGACAGAAAACAGCTGAATCCAAACCTTGGACTGAGAAGTTCTAATCACCACTTAGCCATGAAGCTTTGTATGACCTTGAGCCAGTTGCTGTGCCTCAGCCTAACCTACCTCAAAGGGATTTGGTGTACATAAACAGGGAGAAATGGAAAATGGGCAAAATAAAAGTGTAATAAGTGTAGCAAATATATAGAGAGAGATAAACAGTGGATCATATCCTATTAATCCACTCTGCTCAGGACAGCACATTCTATTGCATAAATCATATCTCACTGGTGGAGAAACCATGCAGCGATAGAGAACACCTTGCCCAAACAAACCGCGCTGCTCTTAGCTGAGGAGAGTAGCAGGATACAACCCACATTATCTGTTTTAATGGGTTAATGCAGCTGCAAAAAATGCTTTCTTCCAACAGTCTAGCCTGGAAGATGCTCCCCTACCATGACCCAGCTGATCTGGCCACAAATTTGACACAGAGCAGAACCACAAGTGACAAAAGGCACAGATTGGACACTTGTCAGCTTCCCTCAAGTTTTGATGGGAAATGTAGGCATCCTGGTCTCGCAGCTTTGCTCTCTGACTGCTGCCCAATGGACTTTTCAACTGTCACTTGTCCAACATTCCGCCAAGATGCCTACGTTTCCCATCAAAACTTGAGGGAAGCTGACAAGTATCCAATCTGTGCCTTTTGTCACTTGTGGTTCTGCTCTCAGATACTCCAAACGGTGCTGAATTCCACAGCTCAGATACTATCAGGATCTGGGTGGAGCCCAGCTGATCTCCCTTCAAAGTCAACTCAGATACTCCAGATGGTGCTGAATTCCACAGCTCAGTTACTATCAGAAGCTGGGTGAAGCGTGCATATTACTCTCATTCTGTAGTCATTCCATTGGCTGCCCATCAGTTACTGGGCTCAATTCAAGGTATTGGCTATCACATACAAAGCCCTTCATGGACTTGGTCCCTCATATCTGCAGGACTGCCTCTCTCCCCAAGCTCCACTACAGCAGCTTTGCTTATCTAAACAGCACCATCTGCAAGTGCCACCCTGCAAATGGTCGAAATCAACAACTGCTGTACACATGCATTCTCTGTGGTGGCCCCCACCTTATGGAATGGCCTTCCTGATGAGATTAGGAGAGGTCCCACTCTCCTGGCCTTTTGCAAACTATGCAAAACCGAATTATTCAGGAGGCCTCTTTTACACAGGTAGGAGGGCTGTGCTGTAAGGAAATGGTTCAGAGAGATGAACTGGTAAGAGTTATGAACTGTGGACTGTACTACTGTGTACCTACTGGGTAGGTCCTGTGATTTTTAATATGTCATGCTTGTGCTTGTGTAGATTGCTTGTGCTTTTGTTTCAGCATTGTTTCACCTCTGTATCAGATTTCTGCTGTATTCAAATGTCTGAAATTCATACCCTATTGCATTGTTTATTGAATATCCCTGCCATTGATGGATCAACGTACACTGTGTAATCTGCTTTGAGTCTCAGGGAGAAAGGCGGATGATAAATAATGTAAATAAGTAACATTTTAATTTCCAGATCATATAGAAAAGTGATAATGTTACATACCAGAAATACATGTCAAATTCCTTTTTCTGCAGCTTCCCTTGTATTTCATTTTTTTATTTAAAATATTTCCCCAACCTCAAAATATGCTCCAAGGTGGCTTGCAAATTCATTACGTGTCTAATTCTGATTGTCAGTCTCCCATGCTCATTCAGCAGCAGAGAGAAAAGAACACAAAAGAGCTCATGGCAAGGTGCAGAGAGCACAGCAGCTGCCCTGGCACCCCAGCATGATGTGTCCGATGATGCCCCCATGACAGGCAGCTATGGAAGCAGCCAATGGTTGCACAATAATGGAGGTACAGTCCCTTGATGTCAGTCTGCTGCTGTGTACATGCAAAACACTGTTAAGGCACAGAACAAGGGATACACAGGCACATCTGTCTGCAAGGAGAATAGTGGCACAAGTGGGAAGAGTCCTATAAGAAAAGGACACCAGGAAGCCTCACATATGTGGGCTCCAGTCCCCTCCAGTATCTGTGTCCCCTTTTGCTAAGCACATGAACAGGAGAGGAAATATGACCACTCCAACCACATCATCCTCATATCTCTATTGTACTCTTGATAGAGGCAATCTTGACTGAACACCCAACGCCCTTCCCATACAAGGGTTTAGGCTGGGTGGTGCATGGGGTCAGGAGCACCATATTGTTGGCAAACAAGGGAGATGCAGGAGTTAGGGAATACAGCAAGGAAGGAAATGGCGGCACTGTAACAGAAAGTATACCTTTCAGCTCTCTAATACTTCACTGTAAAAAGGCAAGATTTGGATCCTATCAATGAAGGATGAAGGCAAAGCTCACCCTCTGACCAGCAACAGGACAATCAGAAGCCAAACTAAAATGCACACTTCACACACTCAGAAACACTCACCCAACTGGGCACACAGAATGAAAACACAACATAGGCCCATTAGGCATCTTGGTACAGTTCTGACATGGACACCTGCCACATAGAATAGCACAGGGGAGACTGCAAAGAAGGCATAGCACAATGAGAAGGCACATGCACAGCATATCCAAAGAATGGGAACAAGCCAAAGCACTGCTGAGATTTTGCCCTGTTGAACATGAGCATAGAGCCCCATACTCTTAGCCTATGGCTCACAGCCTGTTGACCCAGTGGAAACCATGCTGTCACAACCAGCATTCACCCAGGATGACTTCATATCACCTACTAGAAGAGCTTCTTAAGTGTACATCTGTACATCTCTGTTTAAATTGTGGGTTTTGTATGTAAGCTGCTCTGAGTCCCCAGTGTGAGAGAAAAGCCAGGTATAAATGTTTAAATCAATAAATAAAATGGGCCATTGTGAATCTTGTTTTATAATTAAACTCCACAACATGGAAGGAAGCAGCAGTGGGTTAGAAATCTAGTCCTATCTATGGAACCCAACCAGTCAGCCAAATGAAAAAGATTTTTACAACTCAGTCTGTTAGAAGACAAATTTGATTTTGTTAAGCATGTATAAGTTAATTGTTTAGAAAGATAAATGTGTGAGGACTGGAGAGGATCTCCATGCATGAACAGCTGGCAGTGTGTTTCTGTGGGACTTGCTGTCAACCAAAACTCCAAGGTCTGTGTGCATGTGGCTAATAAAAAGGGATTAGTAAAACTTGTTCTTGCAAAGGCACAGGGGCCTCACTGCAACAAGAGAGTTGCCAACCTCATTTCACTTTCAGTATTCCTGACATTATTCAATAAATGTTCAGATTCTATTACAGCCAGTCTCTGTCTGGAACCCTCTTAGAAAGAGGACTGATTTGCATTCAGAGTTCACCCTGCCCTGAGGTCTACATGAATTTTGACTGTTCTGTGCAGCCTCTCTAGTAGGAAACATGCTTTGAGCTCACATGCTTTGTCCCATTTTCTGCAACTCTGATTTAGTGGCATCCAACTGGGAATGTGGAAAGCTATCATCAGGATGCAGACTTAACAGAGATCAAGAAAACTCAAAGGAGAAACCTTTATTAGCATTGTTCCTGCATGTGTGCAGGCTGTGTCAACCACACTGTTCCCATTAACTTCAGTCTTATCAGAATTAAACTTCAGCTTATTAGCCTACATACAATCCAAAAATGCCTCCAGGCAATAGTTCAGGGTTTCTACAGCCTCCCTGGGATCTTCCACAAGTATGAGATAGAATGGAGTATTATCCACATACTGGTGACAACCTAGCCCAAATCTCCTGATGACCTCACCCAGCAGTTTCATGTAGAAGTTAAAGAGAATAGGAAATAAGATGGAACCCTGTGGGACCCCACAGGCCAAAGGCCAAGGGGCTGAGCAGAAGTCCCCTAGCACTGCCTTCTGAAATCTGCCCTCGTGGTAGGACCAGAACCACTGCACAACAGTGCCTCTCAATCCCCGCCTGGAAAGGCAGTCTAATAGGCTATCATGATCAGTGGTATCAAAAGCCACTGAGAAGTCCTTAGAAGTAGATGCCCCACAGCCTGTTACAAGAGTGGTACAACCACCCTCTCCCTCAAGGAGGTATTTACCACCATTCAGACCCCGTCAACCAACCAACCCCCCCCCCGCAGATTTAATTAGCCAGGAAGGGCAAAGGTCATACAAGTTGGTGGTAGGCTTCAAACCTCCAAGCATCCTGTCCACATCCTCAATTATCCCAAACAGCCAGACAAGTTGGCAGTGCACCCTAGCACCATCTGACCCTTTCACTTCTAATGCAGAGCCCAAGTTGGAGTGGATGAGAGAGATTTTATCTGCAAACTACTGAACAAAACAGTCACAGTAGGCCACCAAGCAGTCAACCTCCTCCTAAAGGGATCTGTCCCATCAGGCCTCTGACCACCCAGAACAGCTCCACTGGCCTACACTTTGCAGATGCAGTGATGGTAGAAAAGTACACTTTTAAATGTATGCTTTAAAATGTGCTTTTGCCCATGTCTTATCAGATGCATTCCAAGTCTTCCTCCACTGTCACTCTGTTCATCTTCCTTGTCTTGTCATTGCCCACAGCCTCTTAGTAAATCAAGGGGTTACCTGGGTTCTAACAATAGAGGGTGCTTGGGAGCAATTATGTCAACTGCCTGGGTCATTCCATCATTCCAGAAGTCTACTGTGACATCAACATATCAACAGAAAAATCCCCTACAGCCCTCAGAAATCCATTTGGATCCATATGGCTCTTGGAGCTGATCATTTTAATAGATTCCCCCACCCCTGTAGAATCGTGGTATCCCTGTAAGTCTAAACCTGGGCAGATAGTGATCTGTCCATGACAAGGAAACCATCATGAATTTCCTCATCTTCAGATCACCTTCCTTCCACGCTTACTTCAGATGAAGTACTCTCCTCGCTCCCCACCACTCAAGTCAGCTTTTGCTCACTTACACAAGAGTGAAGCTAGGCAAATTTGCTGAGTCTCCAGTGCCACATAACATATGTAGTACCTTTTACTAAGATCTATCAAAGTAACAAAAAACCTTGCAAGCACTTTCAAGTTCTCCAGAATTCTTTATCAGACTGTTTTTTTTAAAAAAAAAAACAGGTAATGATCTCAAGACCTTCTGCCTGCATTCTGTGCAGAATGCCTGTCATAAATAAATAGGTAAAATGATGCTGAGTAGAACCAGTTTCAGATGTCGCCTCTGTTCTTTTGAGAGAAAGAAGAAAAAATGAAAATGTCCACTTGAAAATGTAAAAACCAGCAGTTTATCTAATGACTGTCTAACACCAAACAGGAAACACGGGTCACTTAAAAGGCTGAGAGCAGAGGAAAAACATGGTAGTCATTATATTAATGGAGATTAATTTAGATGATGCACTAGATAAAAAGTCTATGAATGCCAAATTGGATAATATTACCTAGTGATAGAAGGAAATCCTAAAAGCATAGTTCCTCCCAGGTCATTTTCATTCAGTTAAAGAATACCTCTCTTTATCGGATAAATTCAAATATATCTAGAATAGACAGAGGTTGCACATTGGAATATTGGTCCAAATCAAAATTCTACCCACTCACACACACCCCAAACCACTACTGGGGCATACTGGCAACAAAAATTATAGCATGGCATATCAGTTAAGATATGGCAATCCTCTGCAGTGTCATTTGCAGGGGCTTTGGTTTTCTAGGAGAAAATACTAAGAAATGCTTCTATGACCTCACTCCAGTTGCAGAAGCTTGTATCTTCAATGAAATGTGGACAAGGCACCTGGTTATCAGCCATGCCTTTGTAACTTTGAGGCAAGATTCTGTAATGTGATCTGAGTGAGGCTGCTCCACATGAAATCATGAAAACTACACCGGGTTTAAAATATGGTGGTCCAGCTCCTGACAGAAGACATCATTGTGGATGGTATATTATATCAGTGCCTCAGCATCTACGCTGGATCTCTACTGTCTTTCAATTTTTGTCTTAATAAAGGCATAAATAGCCAGGACCAAACATTCTGAGAGATCACTTTGGCTTGATCCCTGAGGAAAGAGTTCTCCAATCTGCATTCATTGATGCTGCAAATTCAAAGGCATTCGCATTGATAACAAAACATCCTCATGAGGGTTTTCTCTGCACTTTCCAGTGTTAGCTGCTATGAAATATCTGTGAACAAGCAACAGTTGTTTCCCATTTTCTAAGATTAACTGCCTCTTAGAAATTCCAGTTTGCACCAAATAAAGAGGTAGGGGATCTAAAGAGATGTTCCCAATGGCTGCTATTCCTTTCCCCTTCCCCAACCATGGAATCTCACCCCACTAGAGATTATACAAAGTGTAAGCATCTTTAAGTAATGCCAGACTTCTTATCTGAATCACTATAAAGTAAAAAATCAGGTGCTACTTATTTTTAATGTAATATTACCAACTCCAAGTCTACAGGATGTGAATACATAAAATAAACATTTAAAGTAGTAACTGTCATTCCAGGTATGCAGCTAAAACTCAACATGCAGTCTTCCTATAACATGGGAATAAGTGACTCACATTCATAGAACATTAATTCTACTGCATTTTTCCCACCAGTCTACATCAGATGTAGAAACCTTTAAACAGCTCAATTAAAACTGCATGAATGCATACTGCAGAACTGCAAGGAATGACCTAGATTTATGCTGAATGTTAGGCTTTACTACAAGGAAGAACTTGAAGCTGGGCTGTACCACTTCAGAGTGCAGGTGGTGGCACAAATGATTGAATGCTCTTCTATACAAAACAAATATCCATACATAAAGAAGTAGCCGGTCAGGGAGAAGACTATGGTAGAACTTCTCCTTGACACTGCAGTTCTGTGTGTGGAGGATTTACAGGAACAGTCAGTCATGTAAGCTTCTATCTGAAGTCTCAAGTGGAACATCCCAGACCCAGGTTTACCACCCTAGGGAGAACTAGATCCTAATGTCACAACGTGACTTTTCTTTTCTGCAACTACTTAACATTCCAGTTTTGTATTTCCCAAGTCCTGCTTTTTGGGGGGGTGGGGATGGAACATGTATGCCTGCAACATCATATATGCATAATAACATTCAAGCTACCATTCTCATGTTCAATACAAATATCAAAGAGATGTTGATGGTGAGTGGCTCAGTTGATTTAGGATTAAATGTTCAGCTCAGTTGTAGACTGTGGTGACAAACCCCCTAAAGAAACAGATTCAAAGCTTGGGGGTGGCTCTTGGGCCCCACTTTGCTAGATCGCTAGGTAAGTGATCCAACAACTGCCCTCTTTTCTGAGGTACAAAGAGCCGGACACTGTAATGCATGTCATAGGACCTTCAAAGTTAGCGCACTCAGTGCCTATGAAAAATGTTTTGAAATGACATCTGGTCCAAAATGCAGCAACTCGGCACTAAATGGGCTCTAGCCGGAGATATATTACTTCTCCACTGGTTGCCAGTGTGTTCCCAAGTCTCATTCAAGGTGTTGGTTTGACCTTTAAATCCCATATTAGTCTGAGTCCAGGGTATCAGTGCCTCTTTCCTTCTCATTTATTAATTATGATCTCAAGAGGAATCTGTTTTTATGAAATATGGACGGTTAATTTAATACTGTTTTTCCATAATGCTCATCCTCTACAGTGGCACCTTTTATTTGGAACTCCCTTCTCAGGGAAATGCACCTGACCAGCTCTCCTGAAAGCTTTACAGAGTGGTCCTATACCCATTATACCATATGGCCTCTATACCAGGGCCAATGTAAGTATAATGCAGCCAGAATCCTATGTTCAACACACAGAAAAATCAACAGCACAACAAAAGCTGCAGAACAAAACACAACTGTAGCAACACCAATAAACATGCCCACTACATTCCAGGAAACTCTGCCACCCCTAACAATCACAATGCCATTCACTGCTGACAGCCCCGCAGTATGCATGGAAGACCTCAATCAACATGGGGTGACAGCTGAACAATCCCACGCTACCTAACCTAGTACATTCATAGCCTTTACACACCGCACATTAAGTTTAGCACACTTAAAAGTCCCAGATTCAGTTTCTGGCCACAACTCAGACATATGGACAGTTCATGATGCAGGATGCTTTTCATTTTACCAGTCCCCGCCCCCATCCTATGTATGCCCACATGCATTTGGACAAATGCCAGTGTCTATTGTTCCAGTGCACCTTGTTATCAATGGACTTTCTTCCCCGGCTCCCATTTCGATTTCATGCAGCCCATCTGATTGCCTTTCACAACAGAAGTAACCATGGGGGAATTAGGAGGTAATGTTGCCATTGAGGCCTCCCTTCTATCCCTTGTTAGTACTCCAATGGCAAGGCCATGGACAAGATACGGGCCTTTAGTGGCATGCTGGTGAAGTGCTGTGGTGGAGAGTCCACTACTGCACTTGTCCACTGTGTACGTACTATTACGGAGATGGCTGACATGAGTAACAAATGAAGATATGGTGGTTCATGTGCCAACATTATGAGAACAAGGGCACAGCTGAAATAAGTCATAACTTTTATTCAAGAGTATCAGTGATAGAAGGCATTCTGATAGCATCACAAAGGAACCTTTTTTGGTAAGTCAGGGATCTCATGCCTTTCAAAGTCACATAACAGACATAACTTTTGCAATCACTGCATCTCCAGACTGAACAGACCTGCACCAGTTACATTACTCTCTGCCATGAACACCGGAAAGACACAGGGGCCCTAGAAGCACATAGACAGCAAACCCACTAGAAGCCCAGCTGTCTTCTCTGTTGCTGTAAGCCACACTTGGGCTCTCCAGGGCATTGAAGGTGAAGAACATCCTTGAAACGGTCAGCACTGAATGACTCCCTGGTTGCCTGTGAGGAGAAAAGAGAGAGATGGGGTGGTGATGAATAATGAGCAGCACCTGCAACTAATAGATATAGTAACTAGGTGACCATAAGAGATTGATAATTGACTAGATGCTCTTTTATTCTGTACCTTCCATTCTAGCTTCCTGTTTCCCCACTGCAAGTCCCTCTGTCTACAATTAGAGCTTCCCCTATTGAGGAAGACAAGCTATTAACTGTTGCAACTATACTCACTCATAAAATGTAGGAAGCTGTACAGGAATGCTATCTGTAGTTTCTGTTTGTGCGGTTCCATGTGCTTCAACTCCGATTCAGCAAAAAGAATGCATCATGAGTGTTCAGTTAGCAGGAACAACAGGAAGAGTGGCTTGGCTAGTATTTACCAATCAAGGTGGCTGTACGCCACATTGCCTTTACTGGGGCATCTTAGGAACTAATCTGGATTTGGAGGGTTGAGCTAGCAGGAACTTTTCTTTCTGCACAGTGCATACATATCTGGTGTTGCTTGTTTAGGGGAACTTGCTACCAGTTGTGGCATACAAGAGCAGTTCTAAGGTAGTACAAGGTTTCCTCATATTTCATAGGAAAGGAGTAGATGCACTGTGGGCATGTTTAATGCTCCAGCAATCCTATTTTCTTGGGTAGTGTTAGGGAACAAGTTTAAGTATCATTCTATATTGTTCTAATTTTCCTTCTATGGTGTGCTCCACTACCACATTGCTTACCTATACGTTGAGTGTTTTGTCCTTGCAGCCCCAGTTGCAGGTTTGGAATTGAAGTTCCTGGCGGGTGTATGCGTCTGGATTCCAGAGGTAGGATAACTCTGTCAATGCAGTGAGAAGCGTCAGTCAATAATCTTTTATTTTATTTTCCTTGGCAATTGTCTGTTGTTTATACAAACTGCTCACCTTTTATGCAAAATCTCACATTGCAGAGTTCCCACTTGCCAGCTCCTAGTTTTCTCAACATGGGCAGATTGAAGGAGCTCCATACCATATGTCTTGACATATGAAAGTTGCATTTCCTGACTGAGTCTTAGAGGTAAACTTATGTTAAACGGAAGGGCTCTTTAGAACAGAGGTGACAGATGGCTGTGTAACCCTCTCCCTCTGCACTGTTGTTCTGATCAAAACAGCCTCCTAGAGTGCTGTTTGTACCACAAAAGGAAAAGATATGAGCATAACCAGCAGAGTATGGGGGGCGGGGAGATTTTATCAGAAAAAAGGCATGGGGGGAGAATTGACACCCACTCTGCCACTGATCCAAAGAAACTGGTAGCCCCATTATGGCTCCATTTCCAATAACAAAGAAAGCCAGAAAATCCAGCCATGGATTTAAGATTCATATCTCCCTCATATTGTGCCATGATAGGCTGTAGTCAGAATACTACCTTCCACTACGGATGCCAGAATGCAGAGAGAGGAGGTGGGAACATTTGTCTGGAGTGCTCCATTTAGTTTAGTGGGAATGTTCTTAACATGCCATCTTTTTGAAGGCAAAATATTACACCATCATCAGGGATAAGACTGATCCTTGGGTGAACACAGGATCCTGACTAAGACCCACTTTTCCTCCACTCTGCTTTTACAATGATGGTGATTTCAAGAGTGTTGCTACTTTGGTGTAATTTCCCCACTGCCATACCATTGTCCTTCTCTTGCACTAGAGGAATATATCCTATCTCACCCAGAAAGAATAATTCAGGTCTGTACCAGATGTTACAGCATCTACAGACCTGACCCCATATGGCTCAGCATTTGAAAAGGTACGGGGGATGGGAAACAGGATCACTTGTTTGTACTGTGGGTCTAATCACCTTTATGGCATTTTTAAATGGCCAAGTTCTGCTCCAAAATGGCATCAAAATCTACAGGTCTGACCCACAGACACCATAATGTCCAGTTTGGCCCTCAGGAATTGGATTACTCTAGATTGCTGTAGAAGAAAATTTGTCAGCACTGTATCACTGAAAATGATACATTGTGACCACCTGCAGCCTTCCTAAATACACATCACACATAATGGCTGGAAAGTCACTCTTTTGAAACTCACATAATATCTCTTACTCATTATAGAGAAAGACTTACATTATATATGGCTTTTATGCAATGGACCTATCCTTTTGGAATGTGTAAATTCAGAATATTCTAGATGGGAACAATGGCAACAATGTAGCCTCATTTTTTTCTGTGTTTGTTCTAACCAGTGACTGAAGCAAAAATCCGTAATCCAGAATAATGCATGTTGTCACCCGTGGCAGAGTGCCTATTCATCTTAATGGCCTAGATCCAAAGAACCATACAACTTGTTCTCCATAGCCAAGAGGACTTTGTACTTATGTTCCTCAAATATTACCTCCCCGTGAAGTGTGACAAACCACTTTTGACACAGAGAAGAATTTCAAAAGCCATTTGGGATGTGGTATGGAGGTCTGCAGAGACAAGAAGTCTCATGAGGCTTGCAAAGACCTCACACAGCCGAAATGGTTTTGGATCCCAGCCAAAGAGTTCTGTGCTTTGGAAGACAGACAGACAGAAAGACAGAAAATAAATGCCTGTATGGTTTTCCTCCTCCCCTTCTTATCCTCAGTCTCTTATAATAAGTTGCAATTCCAAGATAGACAGAGTTACTATGACCCATGCTGCTAGCACAGTTCTGCACTCCAAAGATACTAATTAGCCTGCTGGTTGAAATTACAAGTTTCAGTTGCAGCTGCTTTGAGTGCCACAAATAGTTAAGGACTGGCCAGATAATTTATATGCTGAATCTATTGATCGAAAATTAAAATAGACGTGTATGTTTAATTGTACCTAATCACTGCTCATAGTACATGATTTTATGTCTATCTGAAAGCTCTGGATCTGGTTAGAAAAATATACAGAAGTAGCAGATAAAATCTTTTCTCATTCAATCACTACTGTATTTTGTTTAAACCAGAAGTACAAAAAACAACCCCTCAATCTACTGAGCCATCGGTGTCTGTCTGCCAAACTGACAGATGTGTCACACATTTTGCTTCAACAATATTTGAGAAGGAATGTAAATGCCTTGCTGAATTATGGCCTCACAGTTGACATGATTCATTAACTTGCATCTCCATAAGCTTTAAAAGCTGAAATCAAGTTACATACAAAAATGCATTTTAGCAAAAGCACTAGAGAATCTGCAAATCATACTGAGTATCATTAAGATATTCATCCTATTATTTACCTCCCAAAAATACAGTAATCCTGAAATTTCAGAAGCCACTTTTATAGAAATCAATGGAACTGCTTTGGGAAAGGTAATCCTAAACTGAAGTCAACAGAATTATTCCAGAGCAAGTGTCTTGTGGACAGTGGGTAAAGGTGATTTAAAATAAAACAATATGAAATTAAAATGAATTAGACTGTAAGTCTCAAAATAGGATTTGTTCCAATAATACAATTATTAAGGTATCTATACATATTTAAGGTCAACTGTTATTGCAGCACAAAATAGCTCACCTGTGTTTGTCTGATATTCCACATCTCCAGGTGTGTAGGTTGGAGAAAATGGGTATATGTTTCCCAGAAGATAAGTATCTCTCACTCTTACTGTTTATGATCCATCCATATTTATTTCACCAGTTTGCATCATATTGTAAGAAATTTTGGTCTTGCTGTTCGATGCCATATGCATTTTTGAAAGGGGAGCTGCCATTTGTTACAGGAGGGATATTTTGGGCAAAACTAGGACATGCTCTAAGAATTGGTGTATGGTTTATTCTGAAAGAAGCAGACATGGGGGTCATCTTTCTCAGTCTTCTGCACAGTTGTGGTGGCACATACAGAAATTTCTCCATTTTCAACTATTAAGCATCAAATTGGTTGCAAGGGAGAGGTGGAAGTTTGTTTCATTTACAGAGCAGGTATTTTGATGTATCACAATGTGAAGAACAATTGAAACTATTCCATGTTCTCGCTTTTCTTCTTCATTCTGTAGGCACCAGAACTCTGAGAATTTTGTGTATCTTAAAATGGTGCATAAAGAATAATGCCTAGTTTCCACACCTAAATCTCTTGGGGATTAATTCTGTCTGCGTGTGTGTGCTTTATCAGAGCAGCGGCTTTTCTGTGGAACCACAGAAGTTGGAACCATCTGGAATGGTTACTATAGAAACAGCAAAGGGCTGGGGGGGAGAGTGGGAATGGATGCCATGACAACCTTTGGGAGTTTCCCAGGAAACCAAAGTTGCTATGGAAACTGCATCACTCAGGTCCAAATTAGTAACTTCCGCTGCAAGGCGTGTTTGCCACTTTAATCTTCTTGTGATAGATGCAGCCGCTTATCTTAAATACATTGAAAATGCATGGGAATATCCCCTTTGTTTCTAAGGTTTTGATAGGTTTTGATTGAGGCTGCAGTCACTGCAAAAAGCCTGTCACTGATACACTGGAAGCCTAACAATTCCTGATATGCAGAACACCATGTACTCAGGATATGATTCAATTAGTCAATCATTCAACCTTGTGATATAAGAAATATATTCCACTATACCATGCAGCTAGAATTTCAGATTCAAGGAAACAATTCTGTGTGTTTGAGGACCAAAGATATCCAGAATCATAATGAAGACTTTTATCTCATCATATCAAAAGGATTACACCTAAGTATAGGACAGGTTCAGATTTCACACAGGCTCTAACCTGGCATAAAGACATCAAGATTGTACCCTTATATGACATGCATCAGATGTTCCAGTACCAGGCATCACTTTACGATGCAGTGTCAGAGATACTTTGTGAAATTAAATGACTATAAATTTTGCAGTCTGCAACATGGTTACATTCACTTTTCTTTAGCCTCATATTTTTCAAGTGCATATATAAGGAAACTAAAACCAGCAACATAGTTGCTCTCTGCAAATCAGACAAGAAGCAAGTTTTCCAACAAAACCCAAAAGCCCTGCAACAAATATAGCGCAGAACAAAAACCTGTTTCAGGAGGGAGCAGCACGTTCTTCTTTGTATCCTCTTATCTATCCTCTTTCTTAAGCTCTGTTTGTTTGTTTGTTTCCTTCTAAAAATCTTCACATTTGCTCTTCAGAAGGAAGGATCAGAAAAGTACATGTATTAAATAAGAGCACAAAGATCAACAATGGTGCATGTTCCTCACAATACTGACTACGCAGACCTTCTGTAATATTGTTACATATCCTTGAAGGTGATCTTTTAAACATCTGTAAAAATCTTTTTAATATTCACACAGTTGGGATTGTTTGTGGCTGTGCAATTGCCTGTTTTAAAAGCAGCCTGTTTGAATGCACTGTTACTGATGCCTCCCTCTTCTATCACCATGTACTCTGACTTGCTGAGAGTTGAATTGCTACGAGCTTTCCTCAGTTCCTCAGTAGAAGAGAGGTGCTGGCAGCTTCCTACATGCATATATTGAGCTTGTTCTTCACCTTCGGTTTCCCGGTGATAAAAGTAGTTGAAGTTGGATACTATCACCGGCACAGGCAAAGCAATGGTCAATACCCCAGCTATGGCACAGAGAGACCCTACTATTTTGCCTCCAATAGTGACTGGGTGCATGTCCCCATAACCCACTGTAGTCATAGTCACTACAGCCCACCAAAAGGCATCAGGAATACTGCTGAAACTTGAGGTGGGATCATCAGCTTCTGCAAAGTAGACAGCACTAGAAAACAGGATAACTCCAATGAAGAGGAAGAAAATAAGCAAGCCCAGCTCCCTCATGCTGGCCTTGAGAGTTTGCCCCAAGATCTGCAATCCCTTGGAGTGCCGAGACAGCTTGAATATACGGAAGACTCTGACAAGTCGAATGACTCTGAGAATTGCCAGGGACATTGCCTGTTGGCCATTCCCCTGTCTCTCAGCCAGCTCAGTGCCCAGGGTAATGAAATAAGGAATAATGGCCACAATGTCAATGATGTTCATAATGTTTTTAGAAAAGGTGGGCTTACTGGGACAGGCAAAGAAGCGGACAAGCAACTCAAAGGAGAACCAGATAATGCACAAAGTCTCCACCACAAAAAAGGGGTCAGTGAAGGATGACACCATGGAGGCTGTTGAAGAAGAAGAATTTGTGGAGATATCTGCCACAAAAGGGCTGCCACCAGTCCCAAATGTCCCTGCAGTACCATCATAGTCACGGTCATCTCTGAACTCAGGCAAGGTTTCAAGGCAGAAAATGACAATGGAGATGAGGATAACCAGAACTGAGACAATCGCAATGCCCCGGGCTGGTCCAGAACTCTCTGGGTACTCAAAGAGGAGCCACACCTGGCGCTGGAACTCCTTTTCAGGTAAAGGTCTCTGCTCCTCACGAATGAAACCTTCATCTTCTCGAAATTTTTCCATAGCTTCCTCACCCAGTTGGTAGAAACGAATCTCTTCCGAGAAGATGTCAATGGGGACATTGACAGGGCGCCGGATGCGACCTCCAGACTGGTAGTAGTAGAGAATGGCATCAAAGCTGGGCCGGTTGCGGTCAAAGAAATACTCGTTTCGAAGAGGGTCAAAGTACCGCATCCTCTTGCGGGGGTCCCCCAGCAGTGTCTCAGGGAACTGGGCAAGTGTCTTGAGTTGGGTCTCAAAGCGCAGGCCTGAAATGTTGATCACCACCCGCTCACAACACTCATGCTCTCCATCACCACTGCTGCCCACTGGGTGATGAGCAGGGGGAGGCAAAGTGTGGGCCATGGGGTGGTCATAGCGCTCTCCTCCCAGCAGGGCGTGGGGGTGCTGGGACTCTTCGAGCAGAGGGTCCTCTCCGCCCACCACAGTCATGCCCCCCTCCAGCTCCCCGTCCTCTTCCTCTTCGTCCTCCTGCCCTTCCTGAGGGCCGGCCAGCGAGCCCTCGGGGAAGAGTTGCTCGCTGTAGCCCAGGTTGTGGTGGCTGCTCCCCACCACGCCGCCGCCGCCGCCGCTGCTGCCGCCCCTCGGGTGCCTGCAGGAGGAGGGGGCGGCCGGTGAGCGCAGCAGGCTCAGGTGCTCGTCCATAAAGGTGGCGGGGAAGCCGAAGGGAGCCTTTCTCCCCGGCCGACCAACGAGCCTCCGGGCGGACAGCCAGAGTGACCTGACCGGCTCCGCCCGCCGCTCCCGCAGCTTTGAGACGACCGCCCGCCCGGGCTCAAAAAATCCGCCCCCAGCCCGGACGCCGCCTCTCGCCCCCCTCAGTCGCTCACTCCGCGCCGCCCCCGCCTACGCCGTCGCCCTCCCACGAGAACGAGAGGAAGGAGGGCGAGGGGCGCGGACGCTTCTGGAACGAGGGAGGGGGCGCCCAGCTTCGCCCGCTGGGCAGAAACGCGCCCGGACGCAAGCGTGTGCTCTTGCCGCTGCTCGCTTCGCGGGAGCAACACGTCCCTACTGAGCGGGAACGAGGGGAGAGCCAGCAGACGGCGGCTGAAGGGAAGGAGCCGTGCCAGAGGCTCTCCCAGATGGCAGCCTCCTTCCCGCGTTCTGGCCTCGACACTTCCCAATGGACGCGCGGTTTATCCCGGTGCCGAAGGAGCCTCAACGCTCCGTTCGGAAACACGGAAAGTAACCGCGGGGGTTCGCTTTCCAGCTGGGGAGTTGCCGGCGGTTAAGCCTGCTGGAACGACTGGGGGGTGACCAGCATCTGCTGCTTGTAGGTACGCTTCAGGATGGCATCGCTTCACAGCTGCGGCTCCTGGCGCAGGTGCATCTTCTGCAACGGGGCGCCTGGGGATCCTGGGGCTGGCCGCTTGAGTTGTGGTGGGCAGCTGCGTCCTCTGCATTCCGATAACCTTTGAGAGTTGCGACGTCGAAACGGTTTCTGGGCCTGACCCTCTTGATCTCCTGATCCCCCGCCTTCAGTGAAAGCACCTTTTGTTTAGGTTGGTTGTGCAGAGTCTAGACTGGAAGCCCTTGTCTTCCCCAGATACGTTGGAACACGGCTATTCTGGCAACTGCTCAACAGCATATTTTATTGATTATTGCATATCTGGACCTGCCACTAAGATTGGAATTTGAGTCTGAGCTGTCACATTAAACCATGAATTAAATTAAACCAAATCATAGATAGCTGCATCTATGATTTTTTCCCCCTTCCAATTCTGGCATCTCTCACTTTAGAAATAAATCATCTGTTGTTCCTTCATGACCAATGATAACACTGAATTTAAGGAAGAGTTACACAACTGGAAGAGACATTGCTCTGGAAGCAGGGAGGAGATGCATGATATCCATATGCACACACATGAAGCAGGGGGTGGCAGATTTTGCATAATGGGCTCATGGGTAGGTGCTCCACCTAGGCTTGTGTGCCATGAAACCATAAAAAAGCTATGAGCATGGGAACTATGAGCATGGGAACTTTGATGATGGGTAAGTTTAATGGAAGGGCATTTTGCACAAATTATAAACAATCTGGGTAAATTAAAGTCAGAAGGGCAAATGAATAATATTTATTCGCAATAACACTGACAACAATAATTACAAGTATTCTGCTTCAGAAAAATTCTTCTCAGGAACCTCACCTGTATGGTCTGCAAGATCAAATGATAGGTAAGCAAGATTTGAGCCCAGTGGCACTTTGGAGACCATTAAGATTTTCAGGGGATAAGCAAGGAATAGAATCATTAGAGGCAAAGCCCATACCTTGAAAGCTGGACTCCTGAGCACTGCCTATGCTTTCCCTCTGAGCAATGTGCGGTATAGAGGCAGGAATGAAAGTAAGCTAGTATAGGACAAAGTGGAGTACCATTAAGAAAATGGCTGAAGGGCTACTTCTAATTTTCTGCTTTGAGCCTGGCAAGAGACACATCCAAGGCTTTTTTTTCTGGGAAAAGAGGTGATGGAACTCTCAAGAGGGAAGTGAGGAAGAAACACATCCTATGCATTGGGTGAAGCTGGTGCAGGGGGGGGGGCATTTGAAAGCCCCCTCCCTTCTCCTGCCACTCATGAGTGGCAGAAGAAGGGGCGCTTTCAGTTTCAAACACCCCGCTGCCGGCTTCACCTGATGCATCTTGCAGAGATCAGTTCCTCTGGAAGAAATGGCCATTTTGGAAGGGGAATTTGGAAGGGAGTCTGCAAGTTTAAAAGTTAAAGCTCCCCTTTCCGCACAGCTTGCAAGCCATGGGGAAAGGGGTACTTTAAGCCCCCACACTTGCTTCAGCTGATCAGCAGGGAGCCTCCTATCAGCTGAAGCAAGCCATGAGGATTGAATACACTTCTTTCAGCATGGCTTCCAAGCCATGCAGAAAGGGGCATTTTAACTTTTAAACTTGCACATCCCCTTCCAAATACCCCTTCCAAAATGGCTGTTTCCTCCAGGGGAACTGATCTCCATCTGGAGATCGGGGGCAGGGCCACCGGACATGTGACTGTTTTCAAGAGGTGCCAGAACTCCGTTCCACTGTGTTCCTGCTGGGAAAAAAAAGCCCTGCTATACAATCTTAAGTTACTTTCACATCTGCATGCAGGGTACTCAAACACCCATTGTCACAGAAAGTTTCAGGAGAGCAGCTGTATTGGTTTGCAGTAGAAGAGCAAGATCTGAGCCCAGTAGCACCTTAAGGGCCAACAAGATTTCCAGGGAATAAGCTTTTGAGGGTGAAAGCTCTCTTCGTCAGACACCATGGTCCCAGCGTACCTCCCCAGCCCTGCCATACAGTGAAACTGTGTACTGGCTTAGCAACCCTGCCTTACTCAACAAATGAGAACAGTGCCTGCCTCTCTCTCATGCACGTATACACATGCAGAAAAATGGGGGCTGTTGGCCCCAGCCCCCTCCATACCATATAAACTCACCCATGAAGGCCTTGAGGAGTGCAGCCATTTTTCCAGATGAATGCCAGGCACTTTGCTGCCCCCAGTTGCCACTCTTTGTCAAACATCACGATGTATTCTTTCTTGATGGATCAGAGCCAAGACACTTGGCAGCAAACCAAACAGTAACCAGAGGCAGAATTCCAATGCAATTCCAATCCTAAAGCAGATGGCTGATTATTGTCTTATTGCTAGCAACAGGTGATTCCCCAGGTATAGCCACCTGAGACACTATCAGATGGATCTACATTTGTTGGGAGAGTGAGAAGCCTGATCAAGGTATGTTCATTGGTGAGTATCTTTGAGATTAGTGGATGGCGATAGAGTTGCTATGGCCGCTGTAGGGATGGCTGTCATCATTAATGTTGCCTGTCTTTTAACTACACTACTAGTATTGTGCTTTTAACATTGCTGCTGGGAGAACTGAGGTTCTCAACTAATTATGCTGGCAAAGGAGTAGCCATCTTAACTGAATTATACAATTGCCCTGCCAGCTGCAGTTCTGTGCGCTCTTACTTCACCCAAGTTAAGTCCTATTGTTATCAATAGGGTTTTCTTTTAGGTAAACTTGCTTAGAATTGAACATCATGATAGTAAGCATAAAAGTGATCACTGTTTTACAAGCCTTGATGATGTTAAAGTAATGAGAATGAAAACAGAACAAAATAAAATGACCGCACTTTTTATTCCATAGTATCCTAAAATCATCATTTCAATCACTGATGAGCATGCTAAGGAAATCTACATTGGAACTTTGAGTCTCTCTACACGAGACACCTTGGTGCATGTTCGTCAAGTGGAGGGAGATGCAAGGTTAGCAGGGAAGTATAGTTTTAAAAGACAGAGCTCAGAGGGTTTGTTAATTTCATCTTTGCCTCCCCAAAGGCTCTGTCAGTTACACCTCTCCAATCTAAAACTGTGTGCAATCTCAAACAGAAGGCAGCAAGGAATGGAAATGGGTTGGAGCTACCTTCCAGAGGTGGGCTTGGACCTGGAGAGGTTATAATGGGCTGAAGTTTCCCTTCTGACATTTCATGCGCCTTCACACATCTCCAGTATATAGCAAAGCCTTTGCCCCGCCCTGTCTCTTAAAACAACCCTTCCCAGCTAACATTGCATCTCCCAACACATGTTCTTCATGTGTTAGTTGTCTCATGTGGAGAGAGTCTTTATTTAACTAGCAATGCTACACCCTTCTAGCACCACTGAAGCTAGTGGGCTTAGAAGGGTGTAACTTTGCTTAGGATTGCTCTGTAAATAAATTTATTTATTTAAAATATTTATATGCCTTTCCATCCAAAATAGGGTCCCCAAGGCAGCAAACAACAGGTAATTAAAACATAAAAATTAAATTTAAAATACATATATAAATTCAGTAAAAACATATCAACATATAAACAAACACACACAACCAGGGAGGAGGGCCAATAACTAACTGCAGCAAATCTTGCTTTCCACTATGTTGCCCTAGAATTTATTATTTTTAAGCCACTTCTACCTTTCTAAGGACAGGGAGCATCCGGCAAGCCAGCCACCCCCTCAGCCGGGCACGCAAATGGCACAGAGGGCTGGGAGGCCACCCGCACCATTCGCCTGCCCTGCAGGATAGGGAGTGCGTGGCAAGCTGGTCGCCCCCTCAGCAGGGCAGGCGAGTGGCGCAGGCAGCCTCCCAGCCCTCCATGCCATTTGCTTGCCCTGCAGAGGGGGCAGCCAGCTTGCCGCGCGCTCCCTGTCCTGCTGGGCAGGCAAATGGTGCGGGCAGCCGCTCAGCTGTCCGTGCTACCGCTGGCACGCTCCCGGCAGCTGGCAGCTGCGCCCAGCACCCCCTCTTTGGCAGCGCTAGGGGAAGACTACCCCCGTCCCCCCTCGATCTGGCCCTGATGCTGGGGAGAGGGGAGACTGACTTCAGTCCTAGCTGAGAGGGGTGGAGTACTGACAGTTTTAAGATTCAGCCCTGAGAGCAGTTTAACACAGACAGGAAAATTGGGGGAACGCTGGCAAGGAAGGTTGGGAAGTAGGTGCGGACTCCCATTCTAGCTAAAGAAAGAGACTAGATCTTCTAGTGAGAGGAGAATTTCCCTGGCCAATCAAACAGGGAGTTAGCTCTGAAGAATGAAGAAATCTCTGGTCTGATGTGATTAGAAACTGCCTATGGAGACCTTAAGAGTCAGTTAAAAACTCAAGAAGAGTACTGGTGCTTCAATTAGTTCAGTGTATATGGTTCACAGTCAGAGATGAGAAAATTATTGGCTCAAGGTCATGTCTAGGGGAGGGGAATTTGAATCGAGGTCTCCCCAGTCCTAGTCTAATATGCTTATCACTATACTGTTAAAAGTAATCTTGTAAACATTATAAGTTAGATCCCATTGATCTGCTCTAACAAAGGAGCTTTCCCCAGCACAAGGGCTGTCACCTGATGCAACAGGCTTTTCCACTGGTTGAAATGCATCTTGCATCAAGGGAATGGATACTTTTTGCATTGGGGGAAAGCACCACCATGAGTGGAATGGATCCAAGGAAAGGGATTCAGCCTTCCATAATCAAAATAGCCTCAGAACAAGAAAAGTAGTTTTAAAAGCACAAGATGAGAAACTGCTCAAAACTGATTTACCACTACAAAGAAAGATGCAAACACTGGTAATGATGCCAAAAATCTGATTGCTTTGACATTTTGCAGAACAGTTCTTGAGGATGAAGGCATCTATCACTATCAAGACAAGGCCACACATTAAAAAGCAATAAATTGAAAGCAAGCCAAAGGTCAGCATGTTGACTGACGAACCCTTTGCAATAAATACATTAACTGTTCCAGTTAACAATTCTGTTCCACCTTTTTATAGTATTCAGGGATAAAACGATTAGTCAATTAATTCAGTGGTTTGCTTTATTAATTGTAGATTTGAAATGTGGAATTTGTAATTGGATTTTAATCAGTGCTGCTTCATAAAAGTATTCAGTGCTGTTAATGCTGTAAAATATGGGTACTGATAATTGGATTGCCAGTGTTATTTAGATAGAATGTTGAATGTTGAATACAGCATCCCGAAAATATTACATGTAATGAGAAAGTATATTTATTTTAAACTGTTAACAAACCAGATGAAAGTGACTGAATTCAGTTAGAAGCAGCAACATGATCCTGTAGTTCTGCTTCATTGTCTGAGGGCCAACATCGGCATAACAAAGACACAGTTCTGTGTTTAACCAAGACAACACCACAATCAGAGCTGTGGAAACAAAAAGGCAACCAAGAAGAACTACCAGACATGCCCAGAGCATGTACCTTGATGCCACCCACCAGTTATGAGGTTGCTCACTGATGATACAGCCACATATTCCATGTGCAGAAGGTTCCAATTAGTTACTGATCCTGATGATGTCATTAAGTGTTGAACATACATGTCTCCCCCCACCACAACTGTGGCTGGAGCAAATATATGTATGCATGAAGTTCCCCAGCACATACAGAGAGAGAGAGGGCGTGCAAACAGTTCCTTTTCCATTTCCCCTTCCCAGATGCATCAGAGATCACCTGGGACAATCTGGGCTCAGGAATCCTGGTTCCTGGAGATCACCAGAATATAGTAGCCAATGATTTTATGCGTTTAAATTACTCACATTGGAAAGATTCATTATTTTAATCCCAGGATGTAAAAACATGTTGATCTGCAACCAATGAGATCCTCCCAGTCTAGCTGTCTCCATCACGCCAGTTTATTTCCATAAACGTCAGTCCTTCCTAAGATGAAAGTTTTCTCTGCTCCCATCCACTACAAGGACTGACTACAATACCTTTCTAACAAAACCATCTGACTGACAAAGTGATGGGGGGAGACTAAAATGCTTGTTTTACTTAGGCCAAAAAGCAGTGTACTCAGATGTCAACCAAAAAGATTGACTCTAGAACATATCCAGCCCCTTGCAATTTCCAAGACTTGTACAACCAATTCAGAAAGGATGAGGCTGGAAAAAAACTTAGAACTTCTGCAATTTATTTGGAATAATGTTATCAGTCATTTTTTTTTGGAAGCTAAAGCCAGACAATGAGGGTCATGCAAGAAACTCTGACCCCAGATTATTGTACTTTCACCAGACCTTGTTGCCTAATTATTAGCATCTTGCATGAGGCTTGCTGTGCTGCTTCCCACTATCATTTCTTCAGTGTGTAACAGTTAAGAGTCAGTTCTATCCTTAACTGAACTCTGTAGATTGGACTGGAACACACAAGGTTGCTTATTTATTGCATGTAAGTCTGCTTTCTTCATAAGGTGAGATAAGGTGAAAGAAGAATTCCTTATGAAAGACAGGCACAGCCCTCATTTTATTAGTTTCTCCTCCTGCAAATCCTATTCATCCTGTCTGCAAATATCTGATTTTATCTGACGGTATGTGAGGAAAATAATTAACCAAACACATTTATTTTCACTCTAACTTTGAAAGGCTGCCTTGTTTCAAATATTCACATATATTGTGAATTCATTACATGCAATGTAAATTGAGATATGAAGCAATTGATTTATTCATAAGGACTGGCAACCTGAGCCTTTATTTAGCATTATTTTAGCATTATCCTTTATCTAGCATTATTTAGTTTTATTTTATTTTATTTTAATGATGCAAAGTTCTGTGTGATTGTCTAGAGAAGAGAAGCCAATTCCTGTTAAATCCATCCAATCTTAGTTAGGTCTGAATCTTTGTAGGCTTCTCCACTCTAACCAGGTTTCTGTCTGTGAAGGTGCCCTTAAAATGGCACAAAGCATGAAGGCAAAAAGAACCTTTGGCAGATGCTTTACCCCTGCCAAAGGCCAACGTGTTGTAATCGTTCATCTGCTCTTTCTCCCTATTATGTCCTTAATTTGGCATCAGCTTGGTGCTATAACAATAACCTGTGGTAGACGTATTACTTTTTAACATAGAGAAAGGACAATTTAGATTAAGAAATAATAGCATGATTCAAGATCAGATATAATATGTACTTGCCTATCATTAGAGAACAAAAGAGTGAATTCACACAACTCTTCTTATGACAAGCTTGCTTAGAGTTGCAGAATCACTCAATGAATCGTTCCAGTCTCCCAGGCCCAAAGCGGAACGTCCTACAAGCATCTACAACAGGCACCTTTCCAGCCTTTTCTTAGTGATCCAAGGCTTTTACAGACTGTACAGAACAGCTTTTTGGTTAGGAAGTTCTTAAATGTTTATATCTACCTCCCTGTTGCTCAATATTTCTCAACCTTTTGAGACTTTGGCCTTTGCTTCTAAATTTACAGTTATGATGCACTTCCACCTTGGGACCAATCTTCTTTTTGGCTGGTATGCTGTCAGTATCAGGGACTGAAGTGATACTAAAGTTCTTCTTAGCGGGGTGGGTGGGTGGGTAATGCGGTTCCCCATACTTTCCCCTCATCATTTCTGGCCCCATACTGCTTCAACTTATACTGATTTCCACTCACTTTTTGCCTTTAATTTTTACTTTGGGTTTTTTAGTTTTTTCCCTGTTTTTTTTTTCCTGGTTCTTTTGAGGCCATGTTTACACTAATCTTTTTCTGGAAGCCATTTTTAGTCTATTTTTTCCTCATGTGTAATGTTTCTTTCAGTTTGTCCCACTCACTCCCACCCACCTCAAACCCACTTTTCAATGATTTAATGTTCATCATAATTGAGCCACCATCTTCCCCCCACCCCGGTTTTGGTTTCTTTTTTTTTTCCCCAATCATCATTTCATAGTGTTATATTGATCTACTTGTAGTAACAATACATGCAACAGATTCTCTGAATTCCCAGTAAGTCTCTGCAAGGGAAGGAGCTAGAGACACTTACCTTTTTAAAATGAAACTTGGGAATTCAGAGGATCTGCTGCATGTGTTGTTACTATGGTAGGTCAATATAATGCTATGAAAATGACTTTTTAAAAAAAATTGCAAAAGCCCTAGCGGCCCCAAGGGAGGGGAGGTGGCCACTTCTGGTGCCAGAAAAAGCAGCATGAAAAGCACATAGCTACTGGTAATGGGAACTCAAGCGTGTGGGGCCCCAGTTTAGAACCACAATAAGCAGGGAGGAGGGGCTCTCTCCCTTGGCTTTCTGCCTCCAAAGGGCTACAGGTTGTTCTATTTGCCCACTAAGTGTCTACACATGTAGCCCATCAGTATTTGGGCAGCTCCCCAGTGGGGCAAAAAGAACACTCTGGGGCCATTTTGGGTTTGAAAAATTGCATGGAGGGAAGCGGAAGCCCCTTCTCCCTGCACACTGTGTTTTCAAATCGGGCCCCATGTGCTGGGGAATTGAATTCCCAGTAGGAAACTCATAGCTGACATGTGACTAAAAGTCAGGTCAGGGAGCCGAGACAACCCATGGAAAACTATAATGTATAGTTTGGTCCTTAGAATACAGCTTTAGAAGGAGCAAGAGAATGATGCTGGCTAGACCCTGCACTAATGCTAAAGGAACAATTGGCATTGTGCTTTTGTCTGAAGGGCCAGGTAAGTGGGAGGAGAAGCCTCCCTGAGCAGAGTAGATTATTTTATTAAGATGGAAAAGATAAGAAGGAGGTTATGGGTATAGCTCCTATGAGTATTAACTAAAACTGAGCATCTCCCTTCTCCATCAGCCTCTTGCTCAGATCCCACTACAGCGCCTCTTGGGGGATAAAGGTGGATAGAGAAATATAGAAACCAAAAATTCCTAGAGTGGAGCAAACCAAGCTGATGGATCTCTTCTAGCAGTGGTGCCTTTGGAGTTCTCCCAGGGACCCAGCATTCTCATCCTTCCAAGCAGCTGTCCCAATCTAGGCTGTGGCCTAAAACAACTGTGTTCTTTTTGTCCTTCTCTTTGATTTTCTCAAAGCTTTAGCCTTCTCCTTTGCCTGTGTCCACATTTGTCATATTCAGTTCTTTATTTTAACAGAACACACATGCATGTCGGTGCCATATTTTGAGAATGATAACCAAAACCATTTATCTTCAGCCAACCTGTCCATCAGATCTTATTCTTCAATTGCTTCATCATCAGAAGTATCCATCTTTTGTTGTCTCTTTTTTCTACTGACCCTGATTTTCCTGGCTTGAAGGCTGGAAGAGAGGTTGGTTTTGTTTTTGGGTTTTTTGCACAGCTATCAATGGAGAGACATCATGAATAAATGAGTATAGAAATGTTAAGATCTATTTGCAAATGAATGTACCATAAGGAGAAGATCAGTAACTCTCAAGCTTTTAAATTGAGGATAACACCTCCTTGGAGTACTTGTGTCCTACATATTTCTAAAACAGCAGGAGGGTGTCATGTGACAACCTATAAACCTGTTCTTGTTCTGTATGCCTTGCAGCAAATCAGGAAATGTCAAAGGAGTTACTTGCAGAGAACTGCTGTTCAAAACAAAGAGGGCCACATCCCAAGCTGATATCTATTTGTGTCACGTCAGTGAAATCAGCTGACTGATGCTGATTCACACCAGCTGAAGAAATAATTCAGAAGATTCCCCTCCATGTTAGGGAAGAGAAAAGAATTCCACTCATACCCAGATGAAACGACTGTGCTGGGAACTCCTTTATCTTTTTGGCACAATCTCCTTTTCTTGTTGTCACTTCACAATCTTCAGATGAGACAGAGAGTATGACTCCAGATGGGCACCAAACCCGACTGCTGTGTCTGAAAAGATTCATATCACTTTTTGCATTTAACTGGTTCAGAATTTCTATCACTTGTCTTTAGCATTACCTTCTAGTTCTATAAGACAATTCAAAATGAAAAAAGATATAGTGCTGGAAGACAGGACCCCCAGGTCGGATGGCACTCAATTGGCTACTGGGGAAGAGCCGAGGACAAGTATGAATAGCACTATTCTTAATGATGAGACTGGATTAAAGCTGAAAGGACATCCAGTTGTGGACATGAATAGATGCAAAAGGAACGCCCAAAGCAGTGCAACACACACAATAGGAACATGGAACGTGAGAAGTATGAAGCCAGGTAAGCTAGAAATCGTAAAACAAGAAATGGAATGTTTAAACATTGCAGTCCTGGGTGTGAGTGAACTAATGTGGAGGGACTCAGGGCTTTTTCCAGTCAGAAAACTACACAGTGTTTTGCTGTGGAAATTAACTCAAAAGAAACGGTGTTGCTCTAATAGTGAGGCAACTGCGAGATGTAGCACAGTCAAGAGGTACAACACAAAATCTGACCAAGTAATCTCAATCAGACTTCAGGGAGAGCCTGTTAACATAACCATCATGCAAGTTTATGCTCCAACTACAGATATTGAGGCGGAAGAAATCGGAAAGTTGTACACAAATGTCCAAGAAGAAATTGATCATACACCTAAACAATATATGCTGATAATCATAGGTAATTGGAATACAAAAGTAGGAGATAAAGCAGAATCAAACACAGTTGGAAAATTTGGACTTGGATCACAAAATGAAGCAGGAGAGCAGCTCATAGAATTTTCTGAAGCCAACAACCAGTTCATTGCCACCCCATTCAGAAAAGAGACGGACACCAGGTTGGATCTAAGGGCCACTTTATTAATTTAATACAAACAACACAGGCAAAACAGCGGCAAGGACCTAAAGCGGTACAGGTCAAGCCACGGCGTCCCATCCTGGACCACCGCCTTGACCTGTCTGGGCGAGCTCCCGAAGCCCCAGGTGGGACCCATCCAATGGATGGGGCGGACCCAGCCGGCCAGGCAACTTTGGTCACCCCCCTTTAAGCTCCTGACACCTCAGCCGTATAGCAGTGAGGGAAAGGACTCTGAGGCAGGGTTTCCCGAAGGCAGCCGGCCTGTGGGCCTGGCAGCCGTCACAGCAGTACCAGCCCTTTAGGCAGGCCCCTCTTCCCACATAGGGAAGCGCCAAGGGAGCTCACCGTCCCGCACCCTACTCCTACAAACCAGCCAACGCCCGGGCCAAGCCTCTGCTTAGGGCCTGGCGCCCCACTGGTGGCCTAAGGCCAACTGAAGTCCTTGCCGCAGATCCTCTATAAAAATCATGTTACCTGTCTGAGACAAGTGCACCCCATCACCCCTGTAGAGGTCGGGGAATTCGGCCCTGATCCTGGGGTGAGGCAAATAAACGCCTAACCCCTCCCCCAAACCCTTCTGGATGGCCCTATTGGCCTTCATCCTGGCCCGCTCAATGGCCTGGCGATCCTCAGCCTCCCTCTAAACCCGCCGAGGGATCATAGCTGACCACATGATCAGCACCCCCGGCCAACGCGCCGCAATAAGGCGCATATCCAAGAGCGCCTGATAAGATAATGCCTTACCCTGCAGCAGTCCCAAATCGTTTCCCCCTAGATGTATAACCAGGATGTTGGGTGGCGTGTCGCACCCAACTCCAAACAACAATGGCAACAGGCCCGGCCACCGAAGGCCCCGACGGCCCCGCCATTCCACCGTAGCCCGGTCGCTAAGCCCCAGCTGAGACCCGACCGGCGTCCTGCGTGCTTGATGGGCAGCCCAGAATACAAAACTGTGCCCGCATATCAAGATGCGCTGACGTCCAACCCGCGACGCAGGACCTAAGAAAAAACAACAATTAGTAACGTTTAAACATGCTGTAAAGGACGCACATAGGAGCGGTAAGCCGCAGACCGCCACCTACCAACCTTTTGGATAACCTGACCCGAATACCCCATGGCAGCGGCCGTCGAAGCCGCTCCAATCCGAAAGGAATGAGTCCCAAAACTCACGCCTTGCAGACCCAGCGCCGCCAGAGCTCGCTTAGTCACCGCCCAAAACTGGTAGCGAGTTAAGGGGAAGCCATCCTGGTGCCGGAAAAGGCATCCTTGCCCCCGACCCCGCACTTGCCAATACCTTCTCAATGCACGGACTGGGCACAGCTCCACCTCAGAGCAAGAGCCCAGCCGAACACAAGTCCCCTTGCGCATCTGGTCCGTCTTGGACCAGCGGATTGTCAGAGCAACTGTATCCCCTTCAAAAACCAGGTCACTGGCGGGGGACTTCCTGTTTGGGATCCATGGAGGTCTAACGCAGCTCCACTTGCGGAGCTGACCGGACTGCCGTTTTAACCGGCCGGCGGGGTGAAAATAGCCCGCGGCCGACTGCTCTCAGGCGGGGAGCAGGCAAAGAACGCTCAAGACCCTAGGGTGAGCTAGATCTCGGACGAGGGGGGGCTCTACACAGCGAGTCTCCCCCCGATCCTTGAGGTCCCACCTTGCGACGGGTCGGCTATAATCTCTGCGGCAGTTTTGGGGCCAATTCGGCTGGCATAAGACCTACATACCCAAGCATCGATTGGGGGAAGAAGCTGAGAGGAGAACTTAAAATCGAAACAGCGATTACAACCCGAGAAAAGTGAAGAGAAGGTAAAGATCATTATCTTCTGAGACGGGACAGATTGATAAAAACAGAGAGGAAAAAAAGTAGATTTTTAAACTGCAACAGACTAGTGAAAAGGAGGGGAAGACTCGGCAGGAATCGAATTTAAAAAGAGACTAAGTTTAAAGAAGTTATTAAAGAAATGGGACTATTGTTTTGAATACCTGTGGCTTTGGAGCTGTGAGAAAAAGACACCATCGCGAGATCTGCTGTGGGAAGACGGGAGACAGGAAGTGCGTAATAACAATAGAGTGGCTGGAGAGAAGCGGCCCTTGCTGGAGGGCAGGAAGTAGGGAATCGCCATTTTTGAAAGGGGAAGGGTCGCGGCTTCAGCAGAAGAGGAAGTAGGCCATCTTGGATTACAAAATCATAGAGAAACCATAGAGAAAAGACGCCCGACATTTTGGACTCTTTAAAACTTAATTTCTATAAGAAGACCGGGACATTTAAAATAGAAAAACGTTAAATTTTACGCCACGGAGTTAAGGAAGAGAGCGGATTCGTGGGAGCGAGCTAAAGCAAGCCCCACGATGTCAAAAAAAGAGTGGCAATCGGCAATAGAAAACCTGGATAAAAACCTGGACAAAAAACTTTTAGATATGATTAAAGAACTTAAGGACACGAAATTGGAGCTGATAAAAGAGGTTAAAGAGGTTACACAGACAGTAAAATCGGAGCTGTCAGAAGTGAAAAAAGGTATGGAAACAATACGAAGTGAATTACAAGGAACGCAGCAGAGAGTTAAAACAGTAGAAGACGCGATGGAGAATTTAGCAGACACGCAACAAACAGAGATGAGATTGGTGAAGGGGAGAATGTCAGTTGCAGAAACTAAACATGGAGAAGCAGCTACGTTTTCGTGGCTTGCCAGAAGTGGAAGGAAAGTCAGCGCAAGAACAGATGACTGAGGTGTTGGCTGAGTACCTGGGGAAGGAGGAGGAGGAAGTTGTGGCTATCCTAGATGTGGCATACCGTGTGAATTCGAGAATAGCAACCCAGAGGAAACTACCAAGAGATGTGATTGTGCAGTTTACAACACGAAATATGAAAGAGAGGATTGTGACAAAACAGTTTCAAGATCCATTGGAGATTGATGGCAAGACGATTATTATAATGAAGGAACTGCCCAGATCAGTGTTACTGGACCGGAAAAAATATAAAGTGCTAATTCAGATTTTGAAGGACATGAAAATCAGGTACAGATGGGAGTTACCGGAAGGAGTGTCCTTTGAGTTTGGAGGGGCCAAAAAACGCATCAGATCTGAGCGAGAGATGGAGCGATTTATTAAGGACAATGAAAAAGACTTACCAACAAGATCATGAGTATGGAGTGTAAAGTATTATCTTGGAATGTAAATGGACTAAACTCACCGAATAAGAGGAAAAATACTTTTCACTGGCTACTAAAACAAAAATGTGACATTGTTTGTTTGCAAGAGACCCATATCAGAAAGCAGGATGTAAAATATTTAAAATCTGGAAAATTGGGCAAAGAATATGTAGCGGCCTCCAACAAGAAAAAAAGAGGAGTGGTGTTGTACATAAAAGAGGAGCTACAGCCAAAATTTGTTATGAGAGATGTGGAAGCTAGATTTGTAGCAGTGGAATGTATTTGGAATTTAAAGAGAGTGTTGGTAGTCGGACTTTATGCACCTAACGGTGCAAAAGAAAGCTTCTTTGAGGACTTAAGGAAGCATTTAGACGATCTTGCATACGACCAGATAATTCTTGCTGGAGACTTCAATGGAGTGACAGACTTGGAACTAGACAAAAAGACTACAACGGCACAAAAGAAAAGAGGACTATTACCAAAGCTTTTTTTTGAGTTGATTCAACAAGAGACTCTTGAAGATGTATGGAGGAGAGAATATCCTAAAAGCAGACAGTTTACTTTTTATTCTGCAAGGCATTCTACATTATCAAGAATTGATATGATCTGGGCCTCAAAAGACTTAGCATTATGGACTAAGGAGGTAGAAATAATGCCTATGGTAGGCTCAGATCACAACCCAATTATGTGGAAATTTGGAAAAAAGAGAAAAAGGAAAGCATGGAGAATAAATGAGGACTTGTTACAGGAAAGAGAGAATATGGAAATACTGAGAAGAGAGACAAAGTTTTTTATACAATACAACGTGAATAAAGAAGTACCAACCAATAAAGTTTGGGATGCTTACAAGGCGGTTGTAAGGGGCATACTAATGGACTTAAATGGTAGAGCAAGAAAGAAGAAAGAGGAGAAAAGACAAGAGATTGAGGAGAAAATAAAAGCCAAAGAAACACAGCTAAAAAAGAGACCAGGGAAAAAGAAGGTATACCAGGAAATTAAAATACTTCAAGAACAGCTAACAGCAATGAGCAATAAAGAATTGGAGTGGAATCTCAAAAGACTGAATCAAAAAGCGTTTGAGGGTGCTAATAAACCTGGGAAGTACCTGGCATGGCAATTGAAGAAGAAAAGGGAAAAGAAGATAATAAATAAAATTTGCGAAGATAACAAAACGTATTTGGAGCAGGCTACCATTAGTAGAGCCTTTTATAAATTTTACGCTAAGCTGTATAATAAAAAAGAAGTAAACAAAGAATCAATAGCGTCATATTTGGAGAAAACCAAACTTCCAGAAATCTCGGAAGCTTGGAGAAATAAGTTGAATAGTGAAGTAACTGACGAGGAAATAAGTAAGGCAATACAATCTGCAAATCTAGGAAAGGCGCCAGGGCCAGATGGACTTACGGCTAAATTCTATAAGACAATGGCTAATGAACTGGCACCATTCCTAAAAGAGGTGATGAATGGGGTTTTAAGGGATCAAAGGATTCCAGAAACTTGGAGTGAAGCGAATATATCATTGATCCCAAAAGAGGGCCAAGACCTGACTAATGTGAAAAATTATAGACCTATATCGCTACTCAACAATGACTACAAAATTTTTGCGAAGATATTGGCGGAGAGATTGAAGGGGTGGCTCTCGGAAGTCATAGAGGAGGAACAAGCAGGCTTTTTGCCAGACAGACAAATAAGAGACAACTTAAGGACAGTGATCAATGCTATTGAATATTATGACAAGCGTTGTGACAAAGAGGTTGGTTTCTTCTTTGTTGACGCTGAAAAAGCGTTTGACAATTTAAACTGGGACTTTATGTTTGCCACTATGGAAAAGCTACAATTGGGAGAAAGATTCATCAGAGCAATTAAGGAAATTTATAGAGACCAGACTGCAGCAATTGTGGTGAATGATGAATTGACCAAGAAATTGACGATAAGTAAAGGAACAAGACAAGGTTGCCCGTTATCTCCATTGTTGTTCATTTTAGTATTGGAGATTCTGATGATACAAATACGTCAAGATGATGAAATTCGTGGAATAAAAATAAAGGACTATTCATACAAGGTCAGAGCATTTGCGGATGACATAATGTTAATTGTAGAGGACCCATTGGAGAACATGCCAAGAGTGATAGATAAGATCAAGGAGTTTGGAGACTTGGCAGGTTTCTTCATTAACAAAAAGAAGTCAAAGATATTATGCAAAAATATGACTAAGCAGAAACAACAATTGTTAATGGAAACAACGGATTGTGAAGTAACAAGTAAAGTGAAATATTTGGGAGTCGAATTAACTGCAAAGAACATAGATCTATTCAAAAACAATTATGAAAAACTATGGACTCAGATAGAGAGAGACTTGATTAAATGGAATAGATTGAATTTGTCGTGGTTGGGTAGGATTGCAGCAGTTGAGATGAATGTGTTACCAAGAGTAATGTTTTTGCTACAGACAATACCAATCATCAGAGACTCCAAACAATTTGAAAAATGGCAGAGGAAAATATCAGATTTTGTTTGGGCAGGCAAGAAGCCTCGAGTGAAAGTGAAAGTTTTACAAGATGCAAAGGAAAGAGGCGGAATGCAACTGCCCAATCTGAGACTTTATCATGATGCAATCTGCCTAGTTTGGTTGAAAGAATGGATGACATTAAAGAACAAGAAACTATTAGCCCTAGAGGGATATAAAAAAATATTTGGATGGCACGCATATTTATGGCATGACAAAGTAAAGGTCAACTCGATGTTCCTGCATCACTTTGTTCGGAGAAGTCTATACATAATCTGGAAGAAGTACAGAATTTATCTACAAGAAGGAACCCCTTTGTGGGTGGTTCCATATGAGGTGATAGACCCGAGAGCTGTTGATAATGAACAACAATGTTTAACGTATAAAGAAATAACTAAAACTGAAGCATCCAAACTTAGAATAAAGACACAAGAGGAACTATCACCTAACTACGATTGGTTCCAGTATAGACAGATCAGAGACTTATTTAATTCGGACTCTGTAAAGGGAGGTATACGAATAGAGAATTCGGAACTAGAGCAGACCCTTCTTAAAGAAGATAAGAAAAGAATATCCAAGGTATACCAAGTACTGTTGAAGTGGTATACCGAGGATGAGATAGTTAAAACACAAATGGTGAAATGGGCTATAAACTTTAATAAAGAAATAACAATGGAGGCATGGGAATACTTGTGGAAAACTACAATGAAGACAACGACATGTATTAATATCAAAGAGAACATTCATAAAATGATCTATCGTTGGTACATGACACCAAAGAAGATTGCGCTAGGGAATTTGAATACTTCTAATAAATGCTGGAAATGTAAGAAGCATGAGGGCTCCCTCTATCATATGTGGTGGTCGTGTGAGGTAGCCAGGCAGTACTGGGGGGAAATAATAAGAGAAATGAGTGAAATTTTACAATTTCAAATTAATAAGAACCCAGAACTCCTGCTACTGAACTTGGGAATGGAGGGAATTCCAGCCCAACACAGGACGTTGATATTTTATATGACAGCAGCAGCTAGACTTTTGTATGCGCAAAAATGGAAAGTACAAGAAGTGCCAACTATGGAAGATTGGACTTACAAATTGCTGTATATGGCTGAAATGGACAAGATGACAAGAAAATTGAGAGATCTGGACTCAGGGCAGTTCAACACAGACTGGGAGAAGCTGAAACAATACCTGGAGAAGAAATGGGAGGTGGGAGGAAAACTGTGGCAGTTTGAGAACTACTGAAGTATTGAAGTAGAGGGGGGAGACTTTACCAGGGGGAGAAGAGATAAATGTGAATTAATAAGCAGTCAGATTAATAGATTGACATATATATAGATATATGTAGGTTAACAAACAGAACATAGAGAAAATAATTAATTATAAGGACTAAATATAAGGAGCGATTAACTAACAATATTTTCTTTTTTTTCTGACAAGTTTTGTACCAAACTGAATGTCTGAAGATATAGATGGGTCAAATTGATTGACTACGTGAGGAGAGATATATAGAACTATTATAAAAAGATAGAATGAGTAATATATATAGAGAATAAGTCAAATTGTTTGATATAAACGAATGTATGATCTATATGGTTTATGATATATAGAAATATCTGAAATTGAAAAATTGGGATAAATTGTTTATCTAAGATAGAAACAAAGGCTTACAGTTTGGGCATATAATGTTAAAAATAGTTAAGGATGTACTGCTTAGAATAATGGAGAATATATATTTGTTTTAGATAGAGGAAGCTAATAAAAGTAAGGGAAAGGGGACAAAGGGTTGGAAAGCTGTTGGAAGTCAACAAAAAGGGGGGGAAAGGGAGGGGGTTAGAGATGAAAAAATTGGGGAAAATTGAATGTAAATGTGGAAATAATGGATTCTAACCCAATAAAAATTTTTCAAAAAAAAAAAAAAAACCAGGTCACTGGCCATAAGAGCACGGCCCGAGGCATCCTTGCCGGACGAGACCACCAGCTCACCAACCCGGAGGGCCCCAAAAAAGGCCGTCAATGCGGCCGCATGAAAGAGCCTCGCCTCGTATCCCGACGCACAAACCGTTTTCCATACCGCACCCAGGCCCTTAAGTACAGACGGGGAAATGGGTTGTCGCGGATCCCTGTGGACCGCGCATTCCCTGGCCCAACCCTCTAGCACTTTCCTCACCCGGAAATCCCCCGTGGCCTCAGGAAATCCCCGGGCTTTGCTAACAAAGGCGAGGGCGGCCAGCTGCCCCTTAATGGACTTCACTGCCAGCCCCCGCCCCTTCTGGTGTACACAGAACTGAAGGATGTGTTCTACCGGAATGGGCCAGGCGCTCCCAATGCCAGCTTCCCGTCTGAACCCTTCTAACTGGCCTACCGCTCTCCAATACGCCCTCCTCGTACTGGGTGCGATGGCTAGCTGGATGGCGCGGCACGCCTCGACCTCCCAAGCAGCCAAAGCTCTGGAGGCATCACTGCCGGACGAGGATCCGCCTCCGGGGCAAGCTGCCAGAAACGCTCCATCTGTTGGCGAGACAAAGCGTCCGCCACACCGTTGCATACGCCTGGAACGTGCCTAGCCTTGAACAGTATATTGCGCTGCAGGCACAATAATGTAAACGCCCTTACTAATCGCATAACCCGCGTGGACTTAGAGGTCAAGGAGTTGACGACATGCACCACAGCCAAATTGTCACACCAAAAGTGGACAGTGTGGTTCGCCAGCTCCGCCCCCCATAATTGAACTGCCACCAGAATGGGAAAAAACTCTAAAAAAGTTAAGTCCTTAACCACGTCTGAAGCCAGCCAATCAGCCGGCCACTGCTCAGCGCACCAGTGCCTCCGGAAATAAACTCCAAAGCCAGTGGAGCCAGAAGCGTCAGACGTAACCTGCAACTCCGCCTCAAGTAGCAAGTCGTCCCGCCAAAAGGTAATGCCATTAAAATCCCTCAAAAATTCCATCCACACCTCTAAGTCGGCGCGCATACCTCCTGAAAGTCGCAACCTGTGATGGGGTGCACGCAGGTGGGCCATAGCGTCGCAAAAGCGACGCAAAAATGGCCTCCCAGGGGCTACAGCTTTGCACGCAAAATTAAGGTGCCCCACAAGCTGTTGCAGCTCTACTAAGGAAGCCTTGCGCTTGCCCCTAAACTCCTGCAGACGGGCCCTGAGCTCTTTGACTTTATCAAAAGGCAATCGCAAGGATTGCTGTACCGTGTCCAACTCAATACCCAAGAAAGTGAGTACCGTAGATGGACCCTCCGTCTTCTCGTGAGCCAATGGAACCCCCAGCTCACCTGCCAGCTCCATAAAAGTGGCCAAGAGCCTGGCACATTGAGACGACTGTGCCCGCCCAACGAATAAAAAATCATCTAAATAGTGGGCGGAGTCACAGCAAGCGGCACGCCTCCTGAATTCCCACTCCAGGAATGAGCTGAATCGCTCAAAGGCTGCACAAGAAACAGAGCAGCCCATTGGTAAGGCCCGGTCCATGTAAAACTTGCCCTCAAAGGCAAACCCCAGAAGCTCAAAATCTAGCGGGTGAACTGGGAGAAGGCGAAATGCAGACTTAATATCGCATTTCGCCAGCTCCGCGCCCACCCCGCATCTGCGCACTACTTGCACAGCCTGGTCGAAAGAGGTGTACCGAACCGAGCACAAATGGCCAGGGATGGCGTCATTAACAGACCCCCCTTTAGGATAGGAAAGGTGGTGAATGAGGCGATACTCGCCCGCCACCTTCTTTGGTACCACCCCCAAAGGAGATACCCGAAAATTAGGGGTTGGAGGGGTCACAAATGGTCCCAAAACTCTGCCCTCAGCACATTCTTTTTGTATCTTAAGCCTAACTATATCCTCCCTGCCCTGAACAGAACGCAAATTCTCGGCCATAAACGGGGCCCTGGAACCCTGAACAGGGATTCTAAAACCATCCCGAAAACCTTCAAACAAGTAAACCGCATCCTCCTTAAGAGGATAAGAACGCAACAAGCGCTCAAGGACCCTCAGCCTTACCGGGCTGGGGCCCTTTTCCAGGGGGCTGCTGGCCACCGGAACTGCCACCCCCCTGCTTTCTGCCACCCCACCCTTGTCGGGCTTTCCCACAGGCATTGTAGGGATGCTGGCCCGCACACGATGGGCATTCATGCCGGAATCGGCAAGGCTTTCTAGGGCAGGTTCCCTTATAAGCATACTCCCAGCAGAGCAGCCGGGGTTGAACCTGCTGCCCCGCTCCACCGCGGGTATTGGTCGCCTGGGCATTACGTGAAACCACATGTCCGCTGTCCGAACGATCCCCTAAGTTGGGCTTAGCCGGGGACATCACCGACAACCACAGCTGCTGGTGAATGCGGTCCCACGGTAAGCTGGGGTTCATAGCCGCCCGCATACGGAACTCCTCATCGTACTGCATCCATGCAGCACCTGTGAAGCCCGTATAACCTTTCAATATAATGTCAAGGTATTGAAACAGAGACGCGGCCCGACTGGGTTGCGCCCTGGCAATCACCCCGGCATAAATCAAGAAGCCCGGCAGCCAATTGTTCCAAGTCCTGTCGACTCGCCTCCTTTTTAACCGCTCCTTGTCCCTATCATCCATCTCATCTTTGTCCTTCTTCTCCAACTCACGGTAGAGAAGGGCAAAGACGTCAACGTACTCCCCTCGAAGGATTTTATCCCTCGTGGCCTGCGCCAAGTGGTCACCCAATGGCAGAGCCGTGTCACCAAACGGCAGAGCATGGAAAGGGACCTGGCCATAGTTCAATGGCTGATAGGGATAATAGCCCCAAGGGCCGGCTGACAAGCCTGGCCAGCCAAAGGGGGGACACCCCCAAGCCTGAAAGGGAACCGCATGCTGCTGCTGAGCGCCAACTGGGATGCCCTGGTTAAAGCCGGGCTGCACCGCACCTGCAAGAGTAGCCGCCGTGTTGGAGGGGGCATCCTGCATACCACTCACCGGCCCACTGGCTGAGCCCTGCACCCACGGGCCCCAAGGCCACGGACAAGTGTAATGTGGTGCATTGTCCTTACCAGCCGGCTCCACTGGATCCACAGCTACTGCAACAGGCGGCAACTCCTCAGGCAAGTCAACCACTTCAGCTGCCGGTTCCTGGGCATCCGCCACCATCACTGCACGACCGCTGCTGGTTCCAGCCGCCGAAGATCCAGAAGCGCCTTCCAAGACAGCTAAACGACGCAAAATGTCCCGATTAGTTGCGTCCCTAGTTGCGCGCCGCACAGGCCGTGTTGCTCGCGGCCCCTGTTGTGCAGAGCCCGTATCCCCTCTTGCCCGTTCAAGTGCCTCCAGGCGCTTTAAGATATCCTGCTGGTCCCCCAAGGAGTCATCCTCATCAGAGGACGAAATAGCCGGAGGAGGGGCCCTCTTAGGCGGCGCCCTCCGAGCAGGCTGCTTCCCCTTGGAAACTCCCGTACCTTTCTTGGGAGCCATGCCGTGCTCCGAGCCCGGCTCACAAACCCAACAGGCTAACCCTGCTTAGCTTCCAAGATCCGATGATGTGGGCAAGTCACCAAAAGCAACTGGGGATTATTTATTTCTCCCTCCTTGTTTTTTTTTTTTTTATTTTTATTTTTATAAAAACCAAATCGCACTAAGCACTAGGCAACACAGCCTTGGCTGCACTTTATTCTAAAAGGGGGGGAAGGGCCCCCGCAAAAAGGAGCCCAGACCCCTTCAAGCCTCACACGGCAGGCTCAACCAACGTGCAGCACAGGCCCTACCCACTAGGGCACAGTGCCCTCTGCCCAACAGAAGTGGCCAGAAAAGAAAAAGAAAAAAAGGGGGGGCGACTCCAAAGGGGCCTGCACAAAATGGCCGCCGGCCCCTTAAACAAAATGGCGGCCGGACCTAAAGCTGCGTGCTAACGACGCCACTCAGGCTCCTCACAGAAAAAAGGGGGGGCCGGGCCCGCTTCCAACCCACGCCCCAACACCCCCTCGGTTAGCCTGCCTCCCCGTGCCCTATTGCAGTTAGGGAAAAGGCGCCCAGCCGCGCCACGCCGCCGCCAGCCGGCTCGCCCACGGGCCTCTGGACAAGGCCCACCAAACCCAGCAAGTCCCCGCCGGCTTGATGCCGCCGACGGAGAATTCGGAGGCCGCGCAGCCGCGCCGCGCCTCAACCGCCTGTCGCACTCCCGGGCCTCGGGACGCCGACGGCGACGACGCCGACGCCTCCCGACGCTGCCCCAGCTCCTCCGCTGCCGACCCAGCCCAGAGCCAGGCAAGAACGCCTGCATTCTAGGCCCTCAGTCGCTCTCTGGAAACGTCTGTCCCCTCCGAGCGACTGAGCAGCACTGAGCTGGGAGGGCAAAGCTGCGTCGCAACGCTCGCTCCGCCCTCCCAGCCACTCCTTATAAGGAGCAGAGGGGTGGTGCCGTCCATCCCTCAGGAGTGGCAATGGACGGCCCCTGGCTGAGCAGCAAAGCTGCTTGCCAGGAAGGGGCCGAATTGCTAATACATGCTTCAGGCAACCAAAAAGACGATTGTATATGTGGAAATCACCGGGTGACCAATACAGGAACCAAATAGATTACATAATTGGAAGCAGAAGATGGAGAAGTTCTGTTCTCTCTGCTAAAACAAGATCAGGAGCTGATTGCAATACAAAGGAATCATAGTGCCAAAATACAATATAAATAATTTTCCTGAAGAATTTAAAGACCAGGTAAGGAACAGATTTGCAATACTAAATTTAATTGATCATGAGCCAGAAGACTATTCCTGCAAAGACTATTCCTGTAGCCAAAAGAAAGGTGAAGCCTAAATGGATGACTGAGGACACTCTTAAAACTGCTAGATAGATAGATGAGAAGCAAAAGGTGACAGAAATAGGGTCAAAATTCTAAATGTAGCTTTTCAGCAACTTGCCCACAGAGACAAAGAAATCTATTATAATAACCAGTGCAAAGAAATAGAAGACAACAATAAAAAAGGAAGAACAAGAGATCTGTTCCAAAAGATCCAAGAAATCAAAGGGAAATTCAAGCCACAGCTTGGGATGCTGAAAGATCAACACGGAAATATAGTATCTGATCAGGACAAAATAAAGGAAATATTGAAACAATGCATTGAGGAACTATACAAAAGGATGACATACTTTTGATGAAGAATCTTTTGATAAAGAACCAGAAATCCTAGAAAGTGAAGTAAAAGCTGCACTCAAAGCAATTGGGAGAAACAAAGAACCTGGAGTAGGTGGAACACCACTATAGCTCCTTCAAGCTGCAGAAATGGAGTCCATCAGAATCTTAACAAAAATCTGTCGACAGATATGGAAAACAAAACAATGGCCCCAGACTGGAAATGCTCAGTCTATATTCCAATTCCAAAAAAACGGGAAGCCAAAAAGCACAGCAACTATCAGACTATCGCATTAATTTCCCATGCAAGCATAGTGATGCTCAAAATTCTACAGCAAAGACTCTTACCAGATATGGAATGAGAAATGCCAGATGTTCAAGCTGGATTCAGAAAAGGAAGAGGCACTAGAGATCACATTGCAAATTTACGATGGCTAATGGAATGCACCAGGGAATTTCAGAAGAAAATCAGCCTATCTTTTATTGATTACAGCAAAGCTTTTGACTGTGTGGATCATGAAAAGCTATGGATAGTGTCTCGAATCTTCTGTTTCTGGGCAAGGTGATTGAGTGGGTGGTGGAGAAACAGCTGCAGAGCTTCCTGAAGGAGATCTCAGCCCTTGATCCCTTCCAGTCCAGCCTCCACTCAGGCCATGGGGCCGAGACATTGCTGGTCACCCTCACAGATGATCTTTGCAGACACTTGGATCAAGGTGGATCAGCGCTGCTGATTTTACTAGATCTCTCAGCAGTGTTTGATATGGTCAGTTATGACCTTTTGACCCACCATCTTGCCGACACAGGAATACAGGGGACGGCACTACAGTGGCTTGTCTCCTTTCTCCATGGTCGGGGACAGAGGGTGTCACTTGGGGAGGAGTTGACATCCCACCACCCACTAGTATGTGGTGTACCACAGGGGGCAATACTCTCCCCGCTATTGTTCAACATCTATATGCACCCTCTTGCCCAGCTGGTGCGAGGTTCAGGCTTGGGTGTCATCAGTACACCAGTACATCAGTACACTGATGACATCTATATGCGCCCCCTCGCCAAGCTGGTGCGAAGTTTCAGCTATATCTGCTGATGGACAGCCAGCCTGGATCAGCCCCAGATACCTTGGAGCATGCTTTTGAAGCCGTTGCTGGATGGCTGTGGCAGTTGGCTGAAGATAAACCCATCGAAGATGGAGATCCTGTACTTGAGTCATGGGGATGTGGATTCGGGACTCTGGCTCCCTGCACTCGATGGGGAGGTGCTTACACCGGCCCCAAGAGTTAGGAGCCTGGGGGTGATTCTGGATGCCTCCTTGAAAATGAAGGCCCAGATCATGGCGGTTGCCAAGTCGTTGTTTTCCCATCTTCAACAGACCAGGTAATTCACCCCCTATCTCTTGACTCGCGACTTAACTACAGTGGTACAAACAATGGTCACCTCTAGGTTGGACTACTGTAACGTGTTCTATGCAGGGCTTCCCCTGAACCTGATCCAGTGGTTACAACTGGTCCAAAATGCAGCGGCGCAGGTCATCACCGGAGTGCCTTGCACTGCACATATAACACCGGTATTGCACCAGCTGCATTGGTTACCAGTGGAGTACCGGATCAGATTCAAGGTTTTGGTACTAACCTATGCCAACTGGGACCGGCGTATCTATGGGACCGTCTTTCCCCATGTGAGCCCTGATGAAGGTTAAAGGAGAAAGCACCAAAGCAGGATTACAGCTGAACTTCAAGAAGACAAAAGTAATGACTACTGAGGAATTACACAATTTTAAAGTTGCCAATAAGGAAATTGAAATTGTTCAAGATTTCCTATTCCTTGGCTCAATCATCAGCCAAAAGGGAGATTGCAATGAAGAAATCAGAAGAAAATTGAGACTTGGAAGAGCAGCTATGAGGGAGCAAGATAAGATCCTTAAAGATAAAGAAGTCTCTCTAGGAACCAAGATCAAAATAATCCAAACTATGGTATTCCCCATTACTACGTATGGATGTGAAAGCTGGACAGTGAAGAAAGCTGGAAGGAAGAAAATTGATTAATTTTAAATATGGTTCTGGAAGACAGTTTTGAGGATACCATGGACAGCCAAAAAGACAAACAAGTGGGTGCTAGATCAAATCAAGCCTGAATTCTCCCTAAAAGCTAAAATGACAAACTAAGGCTATTGTACTTCAGTGACATCATGAGAAGACAAGATTCTCTGGAAAAGTCAAATAGAAAAGAGTCCAGTAGCACCTTTAAGACTAACCAACTTTACTGTAGCATAAGCTTTCGAGAATCACAGTTCTCTTCGTCAGATGCATGGAGGGTAAGAAGAAACTGGTCAGATATATAGGTGGAAATAATGCTAGGAAGGCAATTGAAAAAGAGGAAGACCTAAAATGAGATGGCTTGACTCAATAAAAGAAGCCACATCCTCCAGATTGTAGGATCTGAGCAAGTCTGTTAATGATAGGATGTTTTGGAGGTCTTTCATTCATAGGGTGGCCATAGGTCGGAGGCGACTTGATGGCGCATAACACACACAAGCTCTTTGAAAGGAGTGTGGGATGAAAATTAAGTAGATAAAATTATTTACAAACAATGTTGTTTACAGAAGAATCTTTGAGAGTAAGATAGTTCCTGGAGAGTAGTCTCATTATGAGAAATATCCATCAGAGCTGTGAAAATAGCATTTGAGGAAGTTTATAGCTAAAGGAAAGGGGCCAGAAGCTGCTTAATGACAATGCCATAAGGACAGGACTGAAAATGCCTGATGAATGGGTTAAACATTGGTTTAAATTCCTTCACAGTCTGGAACACTTATGCCTCACAAAACATATCTCCCGCTACACTCCCATGTTCCAGTTATGCTCCTCAGATAGCCTTTTTCTGGAGGTACCCTCACCTACAATAGTCCATGCACCAGCAGTTAGATTACAGGCATTCTCTGTGGTAGGTCCTTTCCTCTGGAATGGTCAACCAGAGTGGAGGTGGTGGACATTTTCACTTGCTGCGCCCAGGAAGGAAGTCAGTTCTATTCCAAAGGGCATATGATGGAGGTCTTCACCTATTTTAATTGTATCAGGTTTTAAATGTATTTAACTGTGTTTAATTGTTTATTGGTTTTATCATGTCAGACACTTACGATGACTATGTCCTTCAGCTTTTACTGTTTTGTTAGCTACCTTGAGTTTGCAGAGATAAGGCAGGGAATAAATAAATATATATTTAAATAAATGAATAGATGAGAAAAACTAGTAGGGCTTGTTGCAATATTAATAACAACAACAACATTTGATTTATATACCGCCCTTCAGGACAACTTAATGCCGACTCAGAGCAGTTTACAAAGTATGCTATTATTATCCCCACAGCAAAACACCCTGTGAGGTGGGTGGGGCTGAGAGAGCTCCAGAGAACTGTGACTAGCCCAAGGTCACCCAGCTGGCTTCAAGTGGAGGAGTGGGGAATCAAACCCGGCTCTCCAGATTAGAGTCCCACGCTCTTAACCACTACACCAAACTGGCTCTCAAGCAATAAGCCAAATGTAATTGGGGTTTTTTTAATTGGACAAGAAGTTTGTTCCTGTGTAACTCCCTCTGAAACAGCAGGATGGATATCAGATAGCAAAAAAGTTCATTTTGTTTCAGAAAGCTTGGGAAGGTTCCTAAGTAACCATTGCTGAGTCCCAAAAAGCACTGAACAAAACATCACTTCAGCAAATATTCAAAGGGAAAGTGTGCGTTTTGTTTTTAAGGAAAGAGAAATGATGTTGCTATTGTTCGCTTCAGGCTTTTTGTTTAATGTGCTTTTAAATATGGATGATGTGAAAGTTAACAATCTTGTTCTAAGGAACTATTTACATTGTCAGTGAAATGCCTTTTAAACTTCAGAGAAGATGGAGTCTAAGCAAAGCTTTTGTGGCCTCCAGTGGCACTCCACGTCTTGAACAGAATTTGAGGTTCTTAGTATGTGTACACTCTCAAGGTACGTATTGGGGAGAGTTGCCAACTGACCTCCCCATAGTCTGCAGCCTGTTCTTGGACCTTTAACAGCTGTTTGATGAGTAGGTAAAACCTTTCTTAGCATGAAGACATATTATCGCCTGCTAATGTCAGCTGATCACTCTGCTATGAAAGTCATAGGAGCGGGGAGGGGCAGTAAAAAGTTGCAAATGGGATAGGAGGACAATGGGTCAGAGTGGCTGTTTTTAGCTTAGCAGGGAACAGAAAATGACATTCACCCTTTCTCACTCTTTCACTGTGTGGCAGAGCCAGTGTTTCACATCGTGATGAAGACACTTGACATTTTTTCACCTTAGCTGTTTGTACCTATCAAATGCATCAAAACCTCAATAGTAGAACAGCAGTTTAGGATTCTATACATGGCCTTCACCAAGGAAAGACAATTGAGAGACCCCTAACAACACAAATGAAACTGGTGCCATAGCATCCTGCTCCTTCCAAATGGGTTTGCATTTGATCCAAACAGAGTGGAATCTGTAAGCATGGGAAGATACACAACTAACATCCAATCCACTGCAAAAGGGTTCCCAAGGACAGAGAGGTGCCTTTCTTTTGTTGCCTGCTGTCTTATATTCATGATCCGGCATAAGCTAAGAAAGTGTGGTGACAGGCTAGTTAAACATAGAAATGCTGAATCTATTCCACCTGAGAGTAGACCACCACCTGCTGGATAAATAATGTCATATCTAGATAATTATATATATATGCCTTCTATCTCATTTTATTCTCCGGCTGCGCTTTATACTACCTCCATTTAGAAATCGTTAATATCCTTTGATGGCGAACTGGCAGCAACAAAGCACTTGTGTTGCTGCCTTATTTCCTGGCAGAGGCCTTATGCTATCGACAGCTCTGCTCTGGCACTTGGCAGCAGCCTAGAGAATGTAGTGGCCAAATTTTTATGACAGGGCTCTGAGACCTTTATTACCCAGCATGACAATGCAGTACCAGGAGCTGTCCCCAAGATAGCACCTGTTATTTTAAATACACTGAGATATGGAGAGGCTACAGCCATCTTCACCTCCACTTCAGTCTTCTCACCTAATGTCCTTCCTTGCTGGATGCAAGGGATCTAACTTTCCATGTGGTGGAAACAGTGGGTAAGAGGAGTACTGGAAAACCTAAGAGTAGGAGTAACAGCTGAACTGTTACTTACTTACAATAATACTTACTGGTACATTTCAGGCATCTGGCAAATCCTAGAAAAACTTCATTTGCTGAATATTCCTTGCTATGGAGCTATTAAAGGCACAAAAGCCCTTCCAGAAAAAAAAGTTAGCAACCTCCCTTCCTAAACTTTTTAAAAAGAAAGACATTCACTTGGAATTTTAGAATGAAGCTAGATGTATTGGTGACAATTCAGTTGCATAGAAAGGGGAGGGCAAGGAACAAATGGGGGAATGCGGGTGCTGATCCCTTCGTATGTTTGCCATTTACCTCCCAGCACCCACTCTTACTTTATTCTTTTCTCTCTGCTAAGATCTCTTCCAAATCAGAGCTCCAGCTACAAGAAGAGTCTCTGGGAGAAAGCTGGCAGGAGTCGGGGGCAATTACAGGAAAGACTCTGCATTCGCTTCCTTTTCTTGTTAAAATCAGAACCCTCACCTTTCTACCCTTCTGCATGCTGGAGATGGTTTCATGAATCATGATTAAACATATGGAACTTCTACCATGACACACCAAGTTTGATCCAGAGTTGTCAACATTTCCTGGTTGATGAAACATTCCCAATTCTAGAAAAAAATCACAGCTGTCAAAAACTCTGGAGCACTTCCTGTAAAAGCATCAGCAACCCTGCTTAGAGAATGCCAAGTAGAAGGTACTTTGACCCAGATCTGAGCAGGCAATTATCCATCACAGTAGGAGCTGAACAGCTGCTGGTCAGGGTAGAATTCTGAACAAAGATCACGTTAAGAAAAAACAGGGATAATAGTTCTGTTAGCTCTAACAGAATGTCTCGAAGATTTGGGTCAAACTAGATGAGATGTTATAGATTTGTGATCAGAGCTATCATTTTGTTAAACTCTTAACAGTTAAACTCTTCTGTACCTTCATTGACATAGAAGGCTGTAATTACACCCCTGGCGCGAGGACCCAGATATGGTTTGAGACCAGAAAGCTGTGGTGGGTGGTGTAACCTTTCCTCCTGTGCCCTTTTTTGTCATGTAAATCAGCCCCCTGATGAGAATCCTTATCCTGAAAGGAAAAACATATGGTACCAAGAATTTCTAAAAGTGGTGTTTCAACAATGGTTTCAAATGCTGGATATTTATTCAGCTCCTTTCAGAGCTCTCCACACCTTTGGCTGAGACAGAAATATATTCTTGCACCACCTGAAACCTTGTGAAAAATAGCATCACTGTCATAGGCATATAAATGGCCTAGCTTGCTGGTTAATTTCATGCTGTAAAGTATTTGTTTTCACATCTGGCATCACTTCAAGCAGAGAAAATGATGCCATGGCTTTGCACTCATGCTGTTAGTCTCTTTGTTAAGCTTTTTCCTTTCTTGATTAACTCATAAACCTATTCTTTTCTAAACTCACTGAGCATGATCCAGCTCCAGTTAAGCACTTTTTAAATTCAGGTGATAGAGATTTAAGCTTATGCCTAACTCTCCCATCAAAATGAATGAGACTTTAAAATGCTTGACCTGGATCCTGGATCCTGACCATCATATCTTACAGCCTATATGGATAAATAGCTAAATACAAATCAGTAGATATTTACTATTTGACTGTTGCTTGAGAACATCTTGGGCTGACCTCAGGGTGCATAACTGGCATGCATAATCTGAACACTGAGCCTGCTGCTGAAATGTTCTCACTGTGTTTTGTTTAGATGTATAATCTTCTCTCCCAGACCATGTTAATGGTTGGATCATTCTGGGCATTTACAACAAAAGTCAGATGTGCAGAAATCCTTTATATTACTAACATACAAACTATGAAGCTGACTCATACTGACTTAAGCAAGAATTGTCTGCTCAGACTGGCAGCAGCTATCCAAGGTCTCAAGATCCTTCTAACACCAAAGCCGAACGTGCTCTGCAAATGAAAAATGACCCTTCCCCACTGATACTCCTCTGTTTCTCAAAGCAATTTTAAAATGTTTTTGAAACTGATTGTGCTTTGTAAAAAAGATCTGCTGTAACACTTAACTGAAAAATGTGTCCGTTGTGCTTTCATTTTTTTTTAAAGGCAGCCCATCTGAAACAAGGATAGGGGATAGACACCCTGCTGAAACATTCAGTTCACTGGCCAGAGGCTCATCTATAAACTGTGATGGGAAGGCATGAGTAGCAGGGGCAGAGGAGCTGTTACAATAAGTCTGATTTGTATGTTCATGCCTTTTAGGATCAAACTATAAAAAGGGTTGCCAACTAGCCAGATACCTTTAACAGAGGCTTCGACAACATCAATTGGAGGTTTATGGTAGAACAACTAAAGGAGATGAAATGTGGAGCCAAATTTATAAACATGATTCAAATGATATATACAGAACAAAAAGCAAAAATAAGTGTGAATGGGGACTTAACAGAAAGCATAAAAATAGGAAAAGGAACAAGACAGGGATGCCCTCTATCGCCACTCATATTCATCTTGACACTGGAAGTGCTAAATAATGAAATTAGAAAGACGGAAGCAATAAAAGGAACAAAAATAAAAGGAGAAAAATACAAACTACAAGCATTTGCAGACAACTTGATATGTATTCTAGAAGAACCTATAGAAGCAATTGATCCTTTGATGGAGAAAATAAGAGGATTTGGTGAAATGGCAGGAATGAAAGTTAATTATCAAAAAACAAAGATAATCACCAAGAATATGACAAAAGTACAAATCAAGATGTTAATGGAGAAATCCGGCTTTCAATGGGAAAAAAAAGTGAAGTACTTAGGAATCCACATAACCAACAAGAGTTACATCCTCAATGGAAGACAATTACCAGAAACCACTAAAAGAAGGAAGACCTGGATAGATGGAAAGATATGCATATATATCTCTTGGGCCAAATAGCTACAATTAAAATGAACAAATTACCAAAATATGTGTTTCTATTTCAGATCATTCCAATTATAATAAACCAATTCTATTTTCAAGAATTAAATAAAATAATTTCAAAATTCATATGGCAAAGTAAAAGACCAAGAATAAGATTCAAAGTCCTACAGAACTTTAAAGAGAAAGCAGGCTGCGATTTACCTGATTGGGAGCTATACTATAAGGCCTGTACGTTGGTATGGATAAAGGAATGGATCCTACTGTGCAACTCAAGACTCCCATCTTAAGCTGGGATGGCATGCCTTCCTCTCGTACCAAAAAACAGATACACATAAATATTTTAAAGATCATATAATAAGAAAATCCCTGATGAATGTTTGGGAGAAAATAAAATCCCAAATATACACAAAAGCGCCAAGATGGATATCACCTGTGGAAGCATTTACCCAATCAAATGTATTAAAATGGGAGAATGTGCACACTTTTGCACAGCTACTAAGAGAGGATGGAAAGCTAAAGTCAACAGAAGAGCTAAAAGAGCAGAACATAGAGACAGGATAGTGGCTAAGAGTGCAAATAGAATCCAGATTTACCAAAGATAAAACTCAAAGATTCTACATGGAACAATGCCCTTTCGACAAGCTGCTGCTAGAAACAAATGAAAAACTAATTAGAAAACTATATACCTTCATAAAACAATTGAAGATAGAAGAGGAGGCACTAAAAATTATATGGCAAAGTGGGAACAAAACCTGGGGTATGAAATAGATTTGGAGCAATGGATACAGATATGGAGAATAAATATCAAAATAACAAAATCAGCCACCTTCAAAGAAAACCTATATAAAATGTTTTATAGGTGGTATGCGACACCAGAAAAATTAGCAAAGATGTATCCCGAAGTACCCAATAAATGTTGGAAGTGTAAAGAGAAAACAGGTACCTTTTTCCATATATGGTGGCTATGCAAAAAAGCGAAGAAATTTTGGAAAGGGTTACATGAATTGTTGCAAGAGGCGCTAGAAATGAATATACTTTTCAAACCGGAAATGCTCCTACTAAATATAATGCCGGATGAGATAAACAGGGAAAATAGATATTTGATAACTCACATAATAACAGCAGCAAGAATAGTATATGCCAGATACTGGAAAAATACAGCTATACTCACAAAAGAAGAATCGATAGAGACAATTTTAGAGACAGCAGAACTGGACACACTGACAGAATTAATAAAAGAAAAAAATAGACATAATGGGAAACAAAAATGGACCCCGCTCTATAGATGGATTGAATGAAAATATAAAGTAGGAACTTAGCTGCACGTTAGCAAAACACAATTAAATGCATGGAAAAAGAAAAGAAGTATTAGAACTAAAAGAAGGTAGACTTACAGTGATAATAGCTTAGTGAAAGGTAATATAACTATGATGGAATTGTAGAGATGAAATGAAGTGCATGGTATATAACAGGGGTGGGCAAATTGCGGCCCGCGGGCCACATGCGGCCCGCTACAGAGTTTTTTGTGGCCCACCAAGACAGTCACCTACTGGGCGCCTGGCACCGAAAGAGCAACGCTCTACCGTGCAGCGGAGGAAGAACAACGCAACCGAAGCGCCAGCTGTCTATTTTCTTCCCTTCCTTGGCCCGGCCCTGCAGCACATGCCGAGCCACAGCTCCTGCTCTTCCGCTTGCTACGGAGCTCTGGCCGCACAAACTTCTCGCCGTCCCCGGCTTGCTCCCGCGACGTTATCATGTGTGTGGAAACGCGGGCGGGAGCGAGGCAGACGAGGGCGCACGCACAAGCAAAAGCTGCCCAGTGGAAGCAAATGCACCGCCGCCTTTCGCTCGTTCAAGCCTTGCGCGCTGTTGTGCGTGAAGCGGAGTCGCTGCAGGCGGCCAGCGTGGGGCTGTGCCTGGCGGGCTGGGAGCAGCTGGCAGGCTTGGCAGCAGTAGAACAAGAAGGCTGTTCTTCCTTTCCAGCTCTCCATGCTGTCCTTGGGTGTCTTGGTGGGCCGAAGCTTGGGCAGGTATTTGGTTCCTTCCTCACCTCACCTCTATAAATTTCCAACTTTAGTGAAACCATGAACCCTCCGAAAAAACGTAAAATCGGTGATGAACTACCACTATTTTATTTAATTTATATTTATTGATTTTTATGATACAATTTATACCTTTTCTGAAATGCAAAGTTAACTAATGAATGCAATCATTTTAAAAGGTGCGGCCCTCTGCGAACCTCTGCTCCCATAAAGTGGCCCCCGAGCCAAAACAATTGCCCACCCCTGGTATATAACATGTAACAAAAAAAATGTAAGATCTCGATTAATTCTGTTATCAGAGTGAACTGGAACTAAAACCAATAAAATATATATACAGATTTTAAAAAGATACCTTTAACAGAGGCTTACTGTAATGTTAATTACCAAGCATCAACTACCTATTTACATGTATTAAGCCACTATTAAAGGGACAGGACTTTTTTCCCCCTCCAGATCAGATAGCAACTTATCTACAAGTTATGCAGGAGATCTGTGATCTGATTTCTCAGCATATATTTTAAAGTTAAGTAAGAGCTTGATCTGCAGATAAGACCTTGATTGGCAGATAAAATATCTCCCAGCATGGAGATAAGTATTATTCCCTGCTAATATCTGCAGATCATCATCAATGTATCTAATTCTCAATATGGCCAGATTTATGGATAGTTAAATCCAGAACAGACAAGACAGATCTTTCTACAAACTTGGAAAAAAACTCCCAGGTTAACCCCTCTCAAAATAATAGAAACAGTGCCTGAAGCTTTAAGAAATGAATGTCCTCAGTGGCCATTGCTAGGCAACAAGCTCTACTTTCTGTCAGTAAGTCAGCCAAGGAGCGGGGCAGGGTTCTTTCCAGGGCTATTTTGGCCTTTGAAAAAAGATTGATTAGGGCCAGGCCCACCAGCAACCACAAGGTGACTTGCTGCCTTCCAACCTGCACGACTCACCCATGCCTGGCTATCTGCTAATATACAAAAGCAATCACCCCATGAAAGCCAGTGTGGTGTAGTGGTTACATTCTGCCATGAAAACTCAGTGATGACCTTTGGCCAGTTACATATTCACATTAATTTCCATCACAAGGTTGTTGTGAGCATAAAATGGAGGAGAGGAGAACACTGTAAACTGCTTTAGTTCCCCATTGGGCAGAAAGGTGGGGTATAAATGAAGTAAATAAATATAGTTGAAGATGGGAGCAGATAAAAGTTATGTTGGTTGGTAGGAGAGAAGGAAGCAGGAGAAGCTGAGGATATGAGGGTTGTCAGGAGGAAGGAAAGAAGAAATAGTGTGGGGAAGGAAATACAGAGGAAAAAGGAAGTACCATATGTAAGTTCTTACAGGTCCCCCCCACACACACACACACAACTGGGCCTAGCTTGAAGGCTGACACCATGCAACTGGGCACAGCAGCAGCTAACAACCCTGGGAGCATTTAGGGGGTGGGGACTGATGTGCTGGTATAGAACCGTAGAGTTTTTGCAGATCATCCAACAATGTCAGTTATGGTGACATCAGCATACCAGGGCAATGACAGTGCATGCCTCCATTCCCTCAGGATGTTTCCCACTATTCCCACTAGTGGGAAACCTTGTAAACCTACAGTCCCCCACTAGGGGGAAGCCTTGTAAACCTACAGTCCAATGGCTGGCACCACAGAACCAGGTAGAGGCTGCTGGGGGAAGGAAGGAAAGCTACAGATGGGGGGGGGGCAGATTAGTTTGGCTGATGAATGGAAGGTGAGAAGAAAGCAGGAAAAGGGGAGTTGCTATGGGGGCTTTCAGGGAACTGAAAGAGAAAACAGAGGGGGAGGGGGAAAATAAGATTCCCCCCACAAATCCTTGTGGGTCCCCCACTTACACTGCTATAAAAGGCATAAGAGTCCCGATCCGATCCAAGCCACACAGTCGCGTCCGACCCTCGGCCACTCCGTAGATCGTCCCCCTCCAGGCCTTTCTGTCCTATAGCGCGTCGAGAGAGATCCGCAGAGTCTCGCAGTGAAGTTTTTACAGGGTAGTTCACCATTGCTTTCCCCAACCCAACACACTTAGCCGTACGACAGCCACGAACGGTAAGTCATACGTTTCCACCCCCTTGGCACTTTGAGCCGGTGTGGGATAAGGGGGGCATAAGAGTAGGGTCCAGTTAAAAACAAACAAACAAACTGGCAACTCTAGGAACTGAGTCTTGGTGAGTTATATAACCTGAAAATCCAGCTGTGAAATTATTGTTGAGTAATGAATACCTATGCTGTTAATTAGGGGCTCATCATCATACTAATACCAATGTTTAAAGAATCTGGTTCCAGTATGGACCCAGGTCCTGGTCAGGCAAACGATGCAAAACACCACAGCCTGACTTTCTGCCAGCAATGCACTCAGCTAACCTGCCTCTCTTCTTATCCCTGCTGACAAGATTAATATCAAGCATTTTGTCTGAAATGGAACCTCAATTCAGGCCCATTTATCCTCTTTCCCATTAGCAAGTCATCCTGTGAGTTCTTTATCAAAAGCTGGCAGATGAGTGCCACATTTATCAGGCCTGCTCAAGTCTCTGCTTTGGAGAGATAGCAAGGCCTGTCAGAAAGAGACATAACTTCAGGTGTGCTTAGAGCTAGTTCCTGGGCCAGTAAACAAACAAAAACAAAGCATCATGTGTACCAATTATAATTTGAGTCAATGAAGCACACTCCAAGGAGGACCCAAGCAACATTTCAATGGGCCTACTCTAACATACCCATTCCCAATCATGAAATCACATCCCATACTTAAAATCTCATGAGTCATGAAACAACAATAAAAAAATGTTAATTTCCATAACCACATACATATGACTATATAGTGAAAATGGACTTACAGCCTGCTAGGCTCTGCGGGACCCAGTAAAATGTGTCCATTCCTCTCCCCTCTCATGCCTAGGCCCTGATCCAAGCATCTGTGATTGCTGAGGAAAGGAAGGAGTGTACTTCCCAACATACATGCAATCCTAAGCAGAGTTATGCAGTTCTAAGTTCATTGAAGTCAATTGGTACATATAAGTTATAACTCTGTTTAGGACTGTACTGACACACTGGGATAAGTAATCCTACTAGTTTGGAGGATTTATCACTGTTGCGTTATTGTTCTATTTGTCGAGACTAGGGAGTTTTTATGTGGTGAACATTCCAACATTCAATTTAAAATTTAGCTTGTTTGTATGTATTTTCTATGACTTAATTCTGAGCCTGTTTTCATGTTATTAATAAAATATTGGGAAACAATAGTTTTACCTGGGAATCTTAGCTTTAACGAGTATTCTCAGTTACAGCTATTTATTTCAGGACACTAGAAGCCAGTCACACTTGTGCAACCAGAGTCAATATATCTAATTCTCAATACACCCCAAACTGTGGCTACTTAAATCCAGAGACTGGAGCCATGAAAAGAGAGAGGTATTTTTCTACAAACCTGAGAAACTCAGCTTCGCAGAAAAATCTGAAACACACAAATAAATAATGGAACCAGAGCCTGTACTTTTAAGAAATTAATGCCTTCAGTGGCCATTGCTAGGCAACTACAAAGGTAGGTCAAATCTAGGTTTTTGTCAGTAAAAGGTAGGGGGGAAAGGTAGGGTCCTTTCCCAGACAGTTTTGGGCTCTGGAGGAGGACTCATTGGGGCCAGGACTCCCAGCAACCATCAGGTGACTTGATACCACGTGACTTGCATGACTTAAGAACTGGCTGCTTCCTACAGCTCAACAGCACCCCTCCTGCAAAAACCAGTGTGGTGTAATGGCTAGTTTGAGACTAAGGTCTTGTTCAAATCCTACTCTGCCATAGAAGCTCACTGAGTGACCTTGGACCAGTCACACATTCTCAGTTTAATCTACCTCACAGAGTTGTTGTGAAGATAAAATGCAGCAGAATGATAAAATGCAGAAGAATGATGTAAGCTGCATTGTGGAGAAAGATGGGGTATAAATGAAGTAAATAAATAATTAATATAACTGAAAATGAGGGGGCAGATAAAATGTTCATTAGTGAATTGTTAGGAGGAAAGGAAGAAAGGAATGGTAAGGATGTAGGGATTTCCAGAAGGAAAAAGGGAAATATTGGGATACAGGGGGAAAGTTAGATGTCCCTCACAAGTCCTTGAGGGTTCCTCACTATGCAACTAGGCCTAGCTCCATGGCCAGCATTACACACTACTTCTCCCTCCCACAGAGGCATTCTGAGGCCATTTGGGCTCCCTTTTATTTTTTAACAGCCATTCCTCAAAGCAGTTGTGTGGCTCCTGGAAACCTGACTCTTTAAAAACCTGCATGTATAGCTTGACCCTATGTGGATGTAGCTTTTATCTACCAACTGAGGACACCCTTTAGGCATATGACAAAGTAAACTTTAATTTATGAAACCTTATGCCACAATAAATCTGCTAGTCTCTTAAGGGCCGAATCCACACGTCTCAAGTCTTCCGCTTTTTTCCTGCCCATTATTCGCTTCTCAGAGGGCTGTTCACATACTCTTACCTCAATCCCACCATTCTCTTGCGTCTTTCGCATTGCGCCTCAGACGAATTTGTCATGCGTTCAAACGCTTCTCTTACACAGTTCTCACTGTGGATGTGGACAAATAGAAGCATTTCACAAGGAGACCACCCCCTTCAAACCACCCCACTTCCGTGTTTGCAGCCTTTCCGGAACACCATCCCTCTTTGCTGTGCAATTATCAAGCTTTTCCACTCTCTCCGCAGCATGCCTGCCTGCCCAACCTTTCCCCCCCTTTTTTTTTTTAAAAAAAGGGGACTTTCCCAGCATTGTTGCACAATCGCGGCCATAAATCTGAATTGGGGTGCTCCAAAATCCCCGCAGAGACATCAAGGAGTGGCGTCATTTCCATTTCCATGGCTGTTAAAATTAATTTTTTTTAAACTGTTGAAATTACCGTTATAGCAGAAATCCGTCATTCTAACATTACATTCAAGTGTCAAATAATTAGTCTGCCCGTTTGGAGAGTTTGGATCACCCCCACCTTAAATATCAGTTCAAATTAGCCCGCCAGAATAATGGTCCAACGGATTTCAAAGAAGAAGGCATAGAATAACATTAACCAATCACAGGCATCATAGGAGTGTGGCCTCACCATAGCAATTTAGCAAAAAACCGCTATAGCAGAAATCTGATGAAAAAATGAAAGAAAAATGAACATGATGTCACATCGGCGATGTCGGATCTAAACCCACCCTGTATTGCGCGATTCTACCAGGGACGTGGACGAAGCATAGTCCAAGGCAGCGACAGTAAGAGAAGGGATGTGAACACAGACATTGAGGGATAGAATCTAGCACGATTAATGCACATGAAAAGCGGAAGGTAGGGAAGTTTGGATTCGGCCAAGGTGCCATATGACTCCTTTTTGTTGCAACAGGCTAACACAGCTTCCTCTCTGGAATTTACCTTTAAGGTGATTTTTCTTTACTAGTGACTGCTCCTGAATGAATATTTATATAGTTGAGTAGCAGTTGCATTTTTAGGATTAGGATGATGATGAAGATGATGGACAAGTATCTGCATCTCAGAGTTTGACTCCCCCCTCCCCCAGCTTTCCTTTTTGATTTGCTAATATGTTGAACAGCATGTATTTGGAATGGATTCGATCAACTAATCCTATACATGTGGTGGTACTTGGCTGCTGGAACCTTTGTAATACACAAGATTTTGAACCTTTTTGATTCCCAAGATTACAAGTTTGTACAATAAACTGAGCAGGGAAGCATATGTTTATTTTATATAGAAAATGTATTTATTCAGATAATTTATATGCCACATAAGATTATGTGTCTCTGGACCTGCTTCTCTTGACTAGATTATTTTTACATGATGATTCTATCAATAGATTATCATATTCCAGTATCAAAACTATAAACATTTCATTCTTGGCCAACAGCTGAAGTTATTGCAGGCAGTATCTGAATAAAGTATTACTACAGTGACTTCCAGCTGTGTCACATTTATCTTTGTCTCCTAGATCCAAAGAGGTAGCTACAAATGGATCTATGGACTAAATGTGTTTTACAAAATTAACTGCTTTGAATAATTACATGCAAGTGCAGTCCCTGGTGGGCTCACGTTAGTAAAACTCCCATACAGAGCCACATTTTAGTTGAGCAGATTTTATTTATTTAGATAGCCTAGCACACTTTTCTCCCTGTTGGGGACCTAAGAGACCTTTGGTCTGCAACTCTGGCTACACCCAGGTTTTATATACCAGGAAAGGAAATAAAAAGCTCAGCTAAGATGATATTCACCCAGCAGAGACATTTCTCTCAATCTTACCTCCCTGCTATGAAAATGTAAGAATGGGTGTAAACAGCATATGCGGGGATGGTGAAATTTAAGAAAAGGGGTATTAGAAATAAGAGACAGTATGAATTAGAAATGATAGTGTTGGGGAGAAGATAGCAAGGGGCTGGATAACATCTGGGTGATCTGAGGTTCCTTGCAAACACTGGGGAAACCAGTCAAACTGTTCAGTCCTTTGCTTTACAAATGGATTTCCTGTGTGACCCAGGGTAAGACACTTAGGTTGACATCTGTTTGATCAGATTGTGTTAATTAAGTAAATATATTTACATTTAAGTCAATTTAGTCTCAGAAGTTCTTCTGAATGTTTTATAATCTTTAAAAGTTTGCTTCCTTCAGGAACTTTATGGGTGCAGTAAGATATTAAAAATAACAAGAGAGGGAAATCCAGAGGTTCAAGCATGCTTAGTAGGTAACCTGATAGCCTTGAAGCCCCTAATCCTAGTTTTATGGAGTTTAGCTATAGGGGCTCAATGGCTAAACTGAACAAAACCACCACCACTCTGCACATGAACTCAACTTTCCCATTCAACTCTCTCACTTCCAGGGATTGTACAAGTACACCATGATATGGAATTTCCATAATATACTATGCATACTGAAAGACTGAAAAAAATATTTCATAGCTGAACTTTCATAATCTCTAACTAAAAGTAGATGTTAAATCCAGGCACCTCTATCTGAGTGTTAAGACATAAAACAGCGCCCAGTCTTAAAGTACACAAGCCATTTGGCTATTCTGTCAATTACTGGGACAGGAACTACAGACTGGTTTAAAGGATTAAGAAGTATTCGTAAGAAAGTACATATAAACTGCTAACTATTAACAAAACCAAGGTTGCTGTGTTTAGCAAGAGACTCACTTGATGTACATGGTTAATCAAACCATTAATTCCACAAAAAACAATTATAGTAGCTGTCCTGATTTTAAAAAAAGATTTGGATTTCCTGGCTCTTCATTTGTGGGGAAGGACGAAGCCCCTAATCATATATGAGGCTCAGAAAAACTGGATGATCTGGAGGTCATCCAGAATTTCTTAGCTCTCCCTTGAGTCTTCCCTAAGGTAGCCCAGCTGCTCTTTCACAGTGGCACAAGCACATAAGGTTATGCGTATGTATTCAAGCTTCATGAGATGCCAGTACACAGATGTCCTTTCTAAAAGTATGCATCAATAAACAATGTCCAATAAGTATAATATGTAGGGTGAACATTTCTCTATATTTATAGATAATTGGACAACTTTAGAGACTATACTACTAAGGAGGACAATTAGAAAATTTCTTCTATGGTTTTTTACAGTGATCCGCTGATTATTGAGAATTATCTCTTTTATCCATAAACTGATCTGCTAATTAGTCACAATGAGGATTTCAGCAATTTCCCCTGGGGCCCAGCTTGTAAAATAGGCTATTAATGAGTTTTAGCCTGTGTTTGTTTGACTTCAGCACACAGGTCATCCTCCCTTATTACTCCAGCCATTGTCTCCAAGGCTTCATCTCACCCATGCATACTGTATATTGTACTAACACTGGTACAATTTGTCAGATCCAACCAGTTTTTCCACTTCTTAAAAATTTTTATTATAGATTTTTTTTAATGCAAAAACAAAAACCAATAGCAGTCCTACACATTAGCTTCTATGAAATGTTTCCAAACTTTTAAAAGTAAGTCCATATGCAATTGTTGTCTATATGTCATACATTCAAATACTGATAAATTAGTAAGGTCCTCAATCCACTGAATTACAGAAGATGAGCTTTTGTCTCACCAGTGTTGTAGGGCATGGAGGATTCATTTTCACTGTCCATCAGTTAGTCTTCAAGAGACAGGCAAATAGTTTAAAAGTATATAAACTCAAAAAATCAATGAATACCAACTGATACGACGATTGACTTCCTTCAAAAAAGACTAAATGTAGGCATGCCCACAGCATAAGCTTAAAAGATGCATCCTGTAAGTTGCAATACCGGCAATTTGTCACTTTACTTAAATCTTTACTATAAAGGTGCTAAGGTGTCCAGTAATTTTTTTGCTGAATAAGTTGCAGCTTAAGATTCACAGAAACAATGGGTATAAAATTTAAGGCCATATCCCACTGCATTGGCAAAACTGGGCAATCTAACTTCTTATTCCATTAATTCCTAAGACTCTGCATATCATATTATTAGGCACCGAATCATTACTGACCCATGGGGGGTACATCGCATCACAACGTTTTCTTGGCAGACTTTTAATGGGGTGGTTTGCCATTGCCTTCCCCAGATCATATTATTAATTGACATCAAATATTTATAAACAAATATTGTAGGTTTTCTTTTATTCAATGAGAATTTCCAGGGTAAGGGAGACTCTGGGTCTCTCTAGAACTGCAGGTTTCTAAAGAGTTGGGTCTGGGTTCTGTTATGTTTGTACCATCTCCTACACCAAGAAAGGACAGCTTCATTCTATTACTTTCTATCACACAGTGGTGGGTGAGTGCATTCCTGCTGTCCTGAAAAACAGAAGAAACATGGGCATCTTGTGGATAGGCTAGTTGGAAGATTAGTAAAACAAAGACGTGTACCACTCTAATCCATCTATCATCTGGCCAGAACCAAGAACAGACTGAGGAGTTGGTATATTTAAGGAAAAGTGTGTAACAAGCCAAAATTAAACTCTATGGTCAAAGCTCTCTTTTTATTCTCCTGAGAACACATTTCCTTTCTCAGGCTTTAGATTCTCCTAATATCTTTCCGTCCTCCAGATGCCTTCCTTCATAGTGTATGTGATGTTTACCTGCCTAATCTTTCTATTTTCCCATTTTTGTATGAGAAGCAACATTTTATATTTCCTTAACTCTATCCCTTCTCCCAGGCTATTACATCTATGAAGAGTTCATGGATGTCCATGAAGTCCTACTGGTTTATCAGAGCAGCTCCTGTGAGGAGGTGTTAATTCACAGGTTCCTAGCAATCCTGCATGAGCATCTGAGTCAAGTGATTTCCCACTTCCATTGTCAACTCCTGCCTGAGGCAACCATCTGCTTTCTCACCTTTGAAGGACCTTCAGATAAGTTTGGCCTCCAGGTAGAACTAAAAGGTCAGAGCCACAAAATGCAGGATCTTTATGGAAGACAGTACAGGATATCAAAAAAATTTAGAATGTTTGATCCAATCACAGTGCTGGAAAGGTGAAGTTTAGAGCAGAGGAGTTCATGCAGAAAAGCAGGGTTTACCATCTAAAGTTAACAAAAGAAAACAAAGTGCTATCTAGAAATGTGTCTTTGAGCATGCAAGAATGTATATATTCTAGACAAAAGTCCATATCCATGGGATGGTTAGGAGTTTCTTCATCAACAAGAACTACACTGAAAATATACAATGGATCTGTTCTTCAGTACTATTCTGGAATGGTGCCAGGAACTTATCTGGGTATTCTAGTGGAAGAGCAGGGTTTAGTGATCAAGACACAGTGGAAGGACTGTAATAAAATTGTATTTGTTTTCTTTTGGGAAAAGCTGGGATGAGGTATATTACTCCCAGGCTGAGGTGTTCACTTCTCATTAGAATGTTATTGCTCAATTGTCCAGAAAAATCTACAGCAGGTGCGTCGCCAAAGGATGGTCTATGCTCAACCAGGAAATGGCTCACCAGGCTCTCGTTGCTACATATGTTCACACCAAATGCCTGCTGTGGTGCTACCTTTCAAAATACAAAGGGCAACTATGTCCTGTTTCCATTCAGTCCTACTGGAACAAGGATAACATATGCAGGTTGCTTCCTACAGAACGGCCATTTCTTCTGGCATAGAGGTTACATAACTTTTTCTGTTCTACCCCAGCATCTGCCTGTGCAAATGCATCTGGCATCTACAAACTGACACATGCAATGGTATCCTCATGGCTGCCATGGGGATGTTGGTGCCATTTTAAAGTGATTTAAAAATGCATGTGGGTCTGAGGCACTCTTGACCTCTCCCCACCCCCCTGCGCCCCAGCTTATCAAGTGCCTTTGTGGCCATTTTGGCACATGAAACGGTGCAAAAGTGGAGGACAAGAGCACTGTGGCTTGGGCCCTTGCAGCATTTTTAAATACCTTTTTCATGGTACACCTTGAAAATACCTTTTTCCTTTGAGGAGACCACAAGGATGCTATTGTGTCTAGTTTGGCCTTAGGATGGTAACACTACTGACTCTGGGATGGGAAACAAGAGCTCTGTGGCTCTGAAACAACTGTTATATATGGCCTCTCAGTCTTTTCCTTTTTTCTTCCCTGACCCTCTAACCCTATTTTCCCACAGGCCAAAGAAGCAATGATCCAATTAATAGTGAAAAACAAGACATTTCACTCTGACAGAGCCAGTTGCCTCCAGCACCACCTTTGCAGGCTTCCTGGAGGGTGGAATATGCCAGGAGGTTTATGGACAGACGCAGGAGCTACAGACACTCTGCCCCAACTGTTGTAGTGAATGGGTGGCTGGTGATCCATGTGCTGCTGTCCTGTCCCTCCTTGTACACTGTCTTTGGCCCCAGAGACTGCAGTGCCTGCTAACATCCCTAGGAAACCTCATGCCTGATCTATCCCAGGCTGTTATTCCCCTCCCTTTTCTTTCCTGCAGAGCTTTTCCTGGAACTTTTTAAGGCTTTTCTTGGAGATCTTCTGCAGATTCCTCTTAATCACACCCAGATCTCCTCTTGTGGATCTGCTGTTTAGCACCTCACACGATGCATGACTTCCCCAAATCAAGGACAGTCCTGCTACACCACTTAGAAGCCCAGTTCTTCATAAAAGATATGTTTTTGATATGGCCCACATTCTGTGTGGTCAAATTGGTATTTTCTCCCTGTGACAACCTAATGGAAGAAAGAGACTGTACCTTGTCTGAACCCCTGGTTCGGCTCCTCCATTTTCTTCCTCTCACCATCTTCTATTTTGCCTGACTGCCTCTGGATTGTATAGTGTGACTGTAAGTGGCAACTGTGTCCTCTGTCAGATTGGAGGCTACGGTTTACAATACAGGGCAATAATCTGCATTCTGTGCCAGCACAACTGACTGACCTCACATCTTGGTGCTAGCAGAACTGGAGACTGCAAGATGGATGGTGTGTGCTTAAATGGAGAGGGAGTGCAAGGCACTGTGAGAGGGAAGTCTGAGTCCCTTCAAGGCCTCTCTAAATTTCCTGGCTGGAATGTTTGAATTGGCAGATTCTGAGCCGATAATCTGGTTCTTTTAACGATGCAAACTGGAGGAAGGGGTGAGAAGTAGCATTTTGAGGTTTTCTGTGATATTTTATAGTAGATTAATCAGTAGTACTAAAAGACCAGGACTTCTGGATTTCAGTCTTGCATATGAACATATGGTGGATAATCATATGTGGACTTCATGCTTGCTCCCAGCAGTGTTGGTTATAGTTAAATCCTTGTCTTTGACTGGTCTTCCTTCTGTGATTCTTAAGCCACCCACCCATTTAGCTACATGTCCCTGAAATTAATAGCAGATGCTATTTCTGGATGGGTTGGCTTGACTCTGGATCCTGTGGCTTGTAACATGGAGAGTGGAAGGCTCCTGAATGACCCATGTTTCTTTTCATGCAGGTTCTCCAGCAAGCGAGTTTTCTGTTCTGTTTGTCACCTTTGCATTCCCTCTGCTTGGTTGCCTCTGTCTTGTCATGCTGAGAGTTTGCAGGAGGGAGATTTTTCCTTCTGTAAATGGTAGAAGTCCAAAGGGATGGGCAGTTAGGGAAGGCCATTAATTCAGTGAGTAGCCATGAAGGACCTTAAAAGTGACAGCAGCTATAGCTAGGGGAAATGTAATCCCAGGGAGAAGCTTCAGTATTGAATCTTGTATCTGCAACAATAATTTTCTTTTTCATCTCTTTTACATCCCAAACAAAAAATGTCTCCTTTTCTCATACTTTTACCACACTGACCTGTGTCCTTCCTAAACACTCCCCCCCCCTCAGGGTTTTTTCACTGTTTGACCTCCACTTTTTCGGTGATTTGGGGCACTGTGTAGGATGCTCAAGTTACACTGGCTAGCACAATCCTACAATGTTTCTTCACTCCATTTTAAAGAGCACATGCAATGGATACTCACACTGCTCAGTACCAGAATTCACTGGCAAGAGAATTCCCAGGTTTTGTGTTATTAGGATGAGCCCTTGCCTGTGTTTTGCTCAGGGAGTTCTAGGAATTCAGAACAGGGTGGGTGGCATAGCAACTGTGCTCCATGTGCCCGATTCAATAATTCTCTGTCATCCTTGTACAGCTTCTGGTATCGCTCCCACCATCAGTGGCAGAAACATACTCCTTCTACTACTATAAAGGCTGAACAGAAAAGGCAAGAAAATGACAACCTCTGATGGTGATCCTGTCCTTCTGGCCTTTCTTTTCTTAGAAATCTTACACAGTTCGTGCAGCCAAAAGTAGATGGTCTCTTCTGCTGACACCCTTCATTTGGGTGGGGAAACATCCATTGAGTCACTGATGCCTCCTTCCAATCTTGAAGATCACCCTGTTAACAGAGAGGTTACATTTCCACCCCTTGCCAACTTGGAGGAGCAGCCTAATGAACTTATGATCTCACCTCCTCTCAGGCCAGAAGAACAGCCGTATACTGAAGGTTCTGTGTTCCCATCTGGCTCAGATCCAAAAGGCTGGTGACTCAATAAATTATTTCAGTCTTAAGATTGTGAATTTGTTTTCATCTAGCATGGGTGCACTGCCAGGAAAAAAGGTAAATAACCTTAGACAAACACTATATTTATTAGGGCTTCAATGCTTAATAATCAGTCAAAATCTTTTGATTCATCAGTGCATTCTCAATTAATTGGGCAGCTAAATGAAATGCTAATTTCTAACCATTCAGGTGTTAAATTACTTTCAGTGTAATGTAATTCACAACTGGCAGGCAGCATCATAGAAGAGGCATTCCTCCTCTGTCATAGACAAGGGAATTGATCTTGTCTGATGAAAACATGCATCATGTACAAAAGATGCTCTCCCCAGTTTTCTTATGCACATGCAAATTCATTTGGATTACAAAGCAAATTCACCCTCCCCGTCACCCCAGTAAAGTAAGGAGAAAATTAGTAAGGAGGAACACACTGGAACGCTGTTCTGGTAGTTCCCCCAAGCCAGGTGGCCCCGCCCACCTGACTTGAAAACATTTTGGGCTGTTTAGGCCTCAATTGGGGCCAAAAAGGCCACAATCGGGGCCAAAACAGCCCAGATCGGGACGGTGCAGGGTGGAGGAAGAGTCCCCCACCCAGCACCAACCTGGTCATGGCCATTTCGGCTCTAATCCTGGCTGAAACGGGTCAAAAATGGCCATTTTTGGCCATTTTGCACCCTATTCGGCCCGTTTGGGGGCTGAAACAGCCAGGATCGGATCAGTGCCAGGCAAGGGGAGCCTCCCCCACCCGGCACTGATGTGGTCCCAGCCATTTCTGCCCCGATTTTGGCCAAAACAGGTCATAAATGGCCGTTTTGGGCCATTTTGGCATGGATTGGGCCCGTTTGGGCCTGGATTGGGGCCGAAATGGCCTGGATCAGGTTTGTGCCAGGTGAGGGAAGCTTCCCCTGCCCAGCATGGACACAGACCTGGCCATTTTGGCCCCAATCCTGGCCAAAATGGCTGTCCTGGTCCTGGCCTTTTAGGACCCATTTTGGGCTTAAATGTGCCCCAAATGGCCGGGTTTTGGCACTTTGAGGCCCTTTTGGGCCCGGATTTGGGCCAAAACAGCCTTCACTGGGTTGGTCCTGGGCAGGGGAGGCGTCCCCCGCTGGGCTCTGACCAGATTTGGTCCTTTTTGACCCCGATCCTGGCCCAAAAGGCCCAAAATGGCCACTTTCGGCCATTTGGGCCATTTTCTGCCTGGATCGGGGCCAGAATTGCCGAGATCTGATCAGTACCAGGTGGGGGAAACCTCCCCTGCCCAGCACTGATCTGGTCCAGGTTGTTTCGGTCTTGATCTGGGCCCAAACGGGGCACAAGTGGCCATTTTTGGCCATTTGGGGCCCTTTTCGGCCGGGACCAAAACCACCAGGACCAAAACCACCAGGATTGGATTGGTTCCTGGTGGGGGACCCCTGCCCTGCCCAGCACCAACCCAATCCGGGCCATTTTGGGCCTGATCCCATTAGCCCCACGCTGTTTTCCCAACCAGAAACAGCCCTGAGAAGCCACTATTTGCGCCCCTAGCAGAAAGTTATGCGTATTAATAAGCTACATGAGTCCTCATGGCCTGAGACTGCTGGATCATTTACCTTCCAGCTTTTGGTAGGCTCAGATTTACATGCACAAAACACCTCTTGCTGAATTGGAAGAACTGATTTTTCTGTTGGACAGTCATGCATATTTATAACCAAACTCATAACAAAATTGCCATATACAAAAATAAATGTGCCAGGTAAAAATCGAGGTAATCCCCAGGGGATAGCAACTGTGGGGCCACAGTAAACTTTATTGACTCTGGAGTTATATTAAATGATCTCTATGGTAGAGAACACCAAGTGAATGAACAAATTTATATCAAATCATATAGAAACATAAAACTGAACACACCAGTAACAATTCCACAGCTGTATACAACAAAAGAGGGAGGAGGGACAAATAGTTAAATAAAAATTCATATATTGTCGAAGGCTTTCACGCCCGGAGAACGGTGGTTGTTGTGGATTTTCTGGGCTGTATTGCCGTGGTCTTGGCATTGTAGTTCCTGACGTTTCGCCAGCAGCTGTGACTGGCATCTTCAGAGGTGTAGCACCAAAAGACAGAGATCTCTCAGTGTCACAGTGTGGAGAACATCTGCCAATAACTTCTCCACACTGTGACACTGAGAGATCTCTGTCTTTTGGTGCTACACCTCTGAAGATGCCAGTCACAGCTGCTGGCGAAATGTCAGGAACTACGCCAAGACCACGGCAATACAGCCCGGAAAATCCAGAACAACCATAAATAAAAATTGGTAACTTATCCAGAACACCATAGCATCTTACAAAAATACCCTCTCAAGAATAAGCCAGTTAGTACTAACTTTACTATGTCAGATGCTTAGACCAGCAATAAATCCTTAAATCTTTGGTGCTGAAGATTTTCATTTGAAGCCAAAAAATCCATTATTTGAGACTACGTTGAAATATATTTTACGTTTTATGTAATTCTATATTATATGTTTTATGTAATTTTTAAATTTTAATTAAAAAATCATATAGGAATATTTCACAGTGCAAAAATCCGAATTTCCCCTTTCAAAAAACTGTTTTTGGAAACATATGGGGTTGGATCCAGCCAGTTTTTTAAACTCCACTTAATTCCCCATTTGACTGCAGCCCGCATCACACACCTCTTTTGTCCATGCAAGTCCCTTAATCTTGCTATCCAGGTCCCCATGGGATGCAGTAAAAATCTTAGATCGCTACCTGACAGCCATAGTGAAATAGCTGAAAAATAACAAATTGAAATTGAACCCATACAAGACTGAAGTGATGCTTGTTGGGAAGACAGAGATCTTGAAAGACATTGTATTTCAATGGAGTTCATTTGACCCTTGCAGACTCGGTTAAGAACCTTGGGGTTATACTGGATCCAGAGCTACTACTAGAAAAAAAAAGTGAAGGTAGCCACAAAAAAATGTCTTCTACAATCTCACTCTAGCCTGGAAGATGGCTCGACATGGTCAACCTGACCACCTGAATCCATGCTATGGTAACATCAAAACTTGACTATTGTAATGCACTATACATTAGTCTCCCATCTAAGTTAACTAGGAGGCTCCAATTGGTGCAAAATGCTGCAGCTTGACTGTTAGCAGGAGTAAGCAGGAGCATGAACATCACTCCCAACCTACAGTCACTCCATTGGCTACCTATCAGTTACCATGCTCAATTCAAGGTATTGGTTATTACATACAAAGCTCTTCACAGCCTTGGCCTAGCATACCTATGGGATTGCCTCCCTCCCTATGTCCCTCCATGGCAGCTTTACTCATCTGAACAGGGTCTCCTGCAGGTGCCAGCCTGCACATGGGTAAAATCAACAGAAGCCCGTACATGGGCTTTCTCTGTAGTGGCCCCTACCCTGTGGAACAGCCTGCCTGAGGAGGTCAAGAGAGACCCCAGTCTCCTGACTTTCCACAAACAATGCAAAACCAAATTATTCAAAAAGGCCTTTTACTCAGATAGAAGGGCGGTATTGTAGGGAGGGGGTCTCAGATGTTTCGCTAATGAGTTAGGGACCACAGACTTCACCACTATGTTGCCTTACATATTATCTGTTGCTTTAAATATGTACTCCTATATACTACCTATGCTCCATATTGTCTAATGTCAGTCCTAGGATTATGCTTTGTTTCAGCAATTCTTCAACTCCGTATTGGATCCTTGCTAATGCTATGTCTTTGTAAACTTGTTTTTATTTATCCTATGACATTGTTTACAGAAATGTCCTTGATACTGATTGTACTAATCCCACACTATGTAATCTGTTTTGAGTCTCAGTGAGAAAGGTGGACTATAAATGACATAAATAGATAATTCCTAGTATAGACTAGGGGTATGCAGCTTGGTTTGGTATTCAGAATTAAAAACCAAATTTTAGCTGATTTGGTAAAATCTGGATATTCCAAATCAAAATAATGAATACTGGATCAGATTTGGCCTACCAAATTAGTTTTACCAAATTAATTCAGTAAAATTTGGTAATATAGGCTGGGCTGTTCTTTGATGCTTCCCTGCAAAGAAACAGCAGTTCCTGTCTTTTTTGCATGGGGGGGGGGCATTTTTCAACCAAAGTCCACCAAATTTGCTGAGAACCTACTTCTGATTGTTCTCTAAAGATCCCCCCTCCAAGTTTCATAAAGACTGGACCCCGGGGGCAATTCTATGGGCCCCCTAAAATGGTGCTCTCAGCAACTCTCTATTCCCTAAGGGGGAAAGTATCTGAAGATTGTCCAGGGGGCTGGGGTGGCATTTTTCAAGAAAACTCCACCAAATTTGTAAGGGACCTACTCCTCATTGTTCTCTAAAGACCCCCTCCCCAAAGGAAAGGATAGTGGACATTATGCTTGTACCATTCCATTAGTGGAAGATGGGGAAAATTCCCCCACTCCCATCGCAGACCCTCCCTTTGACACCCCAGAATAAAATTCCAGGGGGCTCCGAGGGCTGCAGCAGGAGGGAGAAGTGGAAAAGTTCTGCTCTGTAAAGTACGTGTATGGTTGGATATATGCCATGCAATCTAAGGGCAATTCTTCTAAAATCAGAATTACTTCAAGATAAATCTGTCTCTAACATCATTACAGCCCCATGTAGGAAATGGAACCTGTTGGCTTGCTGGTCTTAATCCCATCCTCTGCCCAGTATATGGACCCAGACAGTCTCATTCCCTGACTGTGGTGCCAATGCCTCTTGCTATAGTCTTGCCAGCACTTGATGGTTTGCTTTTGCAGATACCTCTAGTCAATTTCTTTAGTTTTATTGCCAATCTTTAAATGTAAGAAAATCTCTAATAGCTTGCTCCAGTCCTTACTTTTTAATATCAGGGATTCAAAAACCAGAGAAGACATGGGTCACTGACAGAATACGTTAATACGTATCAGTTTCACTCCCAAGACTGCCTGCCATTCAGAGCAGATTCTCAGCTCTCGTTCTTGATCTGCACTAGAAATACTCTCAATGAATATCAATGGATTGAACTCCCCTCAAAAAAGAAGAACTTTTACATATCTGAAAAAATTTAAAGCGGAGATTATATGCCTCCAAGAAACCCGTATTAGAGATAAAGAGGAAAGGCTCCTGAACTGTAAAAACCTGGGACACACATTCATTGCAGCAGACAAAGTTAGAAAGAGAGGTCTAGTAACTTACATACAGGGAAGACTGAACCCAAAATTGATCTATGCCTGTGACCAGGAAAGAATTCTAATGACTGAACTCCAGAAAGGTCAAAGGAAAATCTTGGTAGTGAATATTTATGCCCCAAGTGAGCAACAAGAAAAATTCTTTCAAAGACTTTCAGAGCAGATATCCAAATTGAAATACAATGATATATGCATTGTGGGAGACTACAATGCAGTAGTGGATAAAAAGTTGGATAGGAAACATGTGAAGAATGGGGGGGGGGGAAGGGGGGAAAGTGCTTCCTAAAAAAATATTTGAAATGGCTGAAGAAATGGCCCTTGTAGACTTATGGAGAACACGAAATCTGAACTCAACTAATTATACTTTCTACTCCGACAGACATAAATCTTGGTCACGAATAGATATGTGTAGGGCCTCAACATCGTTAGTGGTGGATATGGAAGAAATAGACATTTTGCCACAAGTGATTGGAGACCATAACCCTCTGTTAATAAAGATAAATGGGGGGGAAAGACAATTTTGGTGGAGACAAAATACAAGTTTATTAAAAAACAAAAAATTTAGAGAAATAATTGCCAAACAAATGGAATGGTATTTCAAACAAAATTTAAATAATGAAACTACTATAGATATAATATGGGATGCAAGTAAGGCTTTCTTCAGAGGACTGGCAATCAGATACGCGGCAAGTAAAAAGAAAGAGAGAAACAAAGAATATCAAAATTTGGAAATAAACCTAAAAAATCAGGAAGACAACTTAAAAAATGCTCCTGAAAATAGTACACCAAAAATGAAGATAAAGATACTTGAACATAAACTTAATTTAATGTTAACGGAGGAGATGGAGAAGAAAATTAAATATGCCAAATTAAATTATTTTGAAAATGCAAACAAGCCTACAAGATGGCTAGCTTACAAGCTAAGGAAAGAAAATACTAAAAGACAAATAATGTCACTGAATGATGAAAAAGGAGAGGAGAAAGTTCTCCAGGAAGAAATAAAGAAGGTGGTTGAATCCTACTACAAGAAGCTCTATAGGAAAATGACTGTCCAACCAGAACAACAAGATGACTATTTGAAAAAAATGAGATTAAAGAAATTCAGTGAGGAACAGAGGAAAATTTTAAATGACCCAATCACTATGAATGAAATAACACAGGCCTTTAAAAACCAAAACAAGGGGAAATCTCCAGGCCCAATCTCCCTGCTGAATGTAGATTATAAAATCTTTGCAACTATATTATCAAGGAGAATGAGGAAACTAATGGACCAGATGATCCACCAAGACCAGGCCGGCTTTCTAACAGGACGACAGACTAGCCACAATATAAGAAAAATATTAAATATTTTGGAGTACTACGAAGCCCATCCAGAAAAACAAATGGCTCTGATGTTTCTTGATGCAGAGAAGGCGTTTGACAATCTCAATTGGCAATTTATATTTAAACAACTAGATGAGATGCAGTGTGGGGAAAATTTTCTTAGAATAATTCAAGGAATTTATGACAAACAAAGGACTAGAATTTCAATTAATGGCCAACTAACAGAACAAATAGAAATTGAAAAGGAACAAGACAAGGCTGTCCATTATCTCCTATTTATACTGACACTGGAACCATTTATGGACAAGATCCGGAACTCAGATGAGATCAGAAGAGCCAAAATTAGGAAGCAAGACTACAAAGTACAAGCATTCGCAGATGACTTAGTTTTTATTTTAGAAGATCCTTTAACGTCAATACAGAAGCTCTTACAGGAAAGAATATGGAGCTATGGCAGGATTAAAAATAAATACTCAAAAGACAAAAGTTTACTAAAAACATCCAAAAACGACAGATGGAAGAATTAACTCAGAAATCGCAACTAATAATTGAAGATAAAATATCTAGGAATTTGGATAACCAACAGCTCCTTGTATGAAGACAATTATGGGATACTGATAAAAACAATCAAAAAAGACCTGGAAAGATGGAAAGATCTTCAGATATCATTGACGGGAAGAATACCAGCGATAAAAATGAATGTTCTCCCAAGAGTTCTGTTTCTGTTTCAAAATATTCCATTAGGATTACCTCAAGTATTCTTTAAAGACCTTAGCCAGGCTGTACAATCTTTTATTTGGCAGAACAAAAAACCACTGAAAGCCCTACAAGATATTAAAGAAAAAGCAGGCTTTGCCCTACCAGATTGGACCCTATACTATAGGGCTTGTGTGCTGACCTGGTTGAAAGAGTGGATTACTTTAGAAAATGAAAGGCTTTTAAACTTGGAAGGACATGACCTATTGATGGGCTGGCACGCGTTTCTCTGGTATAAAAAATGGGAAAACCATAAATATTTCAAAAATCACTGGATAAGGAAAGCACTAGTACTGGTCTGGGAAAGAATGAGATCTACTTTTTATGAGAAAATCCCTTTGTGGGTTTCCCCAGTTGAAGCCTTTACACATCCTTCGTTGAAAAAAAGAGGGAAAAACTCCCACCTAGAAGATCTTACTGAAACCAGCTGGGCTACTAAAAAATCCAAAAGAAATGGCAAAGTTAGATATTGAGTTGGGATGGTGGGGCCAGGCACAATTGGAATCTAGATACAAAAAAGATAAAATAATAGGCTTTTACGAAAAGGATGAAAACATTGATGTGATACTATGTGGTACCAATGTTAAAATGATATAGAAAATACATGCTATACTTATAGAGGCAAAATTACAGGGGGAGGAGGTCAAAGATACTATGATAAAATGGGCTGAGAATGTGGGACACATAATAGATTTAGAGCAATGGTCACAAATGTGGAAAAGTAATTTAAAGATGACAAAATCGGCCTCGTTGAAGGAAAATGTATATAAAATGTTTTATAGGTGGCACCTAACCCCAGTTAGGCTAGGTAAATCTCGCCTAATTATGTCAAATAATTGCTGGAAGTGTGTGAAGATACTGGGATCTTATTACCATACGTGGTGGACATGCAAAAGAGCAGTGGAGTTCTGGAAGACGGTGCATACAATGTTACAACAGATACTCATGACTCCACTACCCTTGAAACCAGAACTTTTTAAATTAAACCACATATCAGTCCCAGTCAATAAAGAGCAAAAGCTCCTATAGTGTCCTTTATGGACACTACAGAAGACAAATGGAAAAATTTGCAAATAGAGAGCTGATTAGCAGAATACTAAGACATGTATTAAAGTGAATGGTGCAATGTAATAGACATGTAACTTTTTGTTTTTGTTCTCTCTTTCCCTTCTACCCCCCCTCTACTTCTTATTCCCTATTTTCTGTCTAAAAAAAATAAAAATGTTATTTAAAAAATGTGGATTGTGAAGAATGAGGCATCACATAACCTACTGAACTCCTCAGATATGCTGTCAGACAACTGGTTTCTTGTCAGCTTCTCTAAGAAGTTCAACAGAGGTATTAGCATATTTACAAGTAATTATTTCACACATCATCAGGCCATATCATCAGGTCTGATGCTCCTTAAGATGAAAGGATCCAGGAAAATGATCTGAACACTGACTTGCATCTTAACAATCGTGACGGGGAGTTATAGCTGCATAAAGGGCACAAATAATATCTTGCTTGCAGTTGGCATGCTGCCACCCACAGAAGCACTGGAAAACAATTTCTGGAGCCCTAAAATTCAAAGCTCCACATGCAAAAACCTGCTAACTACACCTCTGCATCTAAAGGGACAGTGGCAGCTTCCCTCCCACCTTGCTTTACATATTTGCACCTTGTCATCCACAAAGAGAGCTACAGCCCTGAGCAGCAAGACCTGACCTCTATTCTCTAGGCTCCAGTTGTAGGTGAGAGTCATATCAAGCACAAAATCTATCCATAGAGGCTTGCAGAGTAATCTCCTTGATCCCAATATGAACAAAGATGGAGCCTGTAAGAATAGGCAATCTACATGAGCCGAGAATAGCATAAGTTATTTGCAATTGATCAGACATGAGAAGACAGGGCACAATACAAACATCCACAGAACAGGGGGTAGTCTTATTATTCTTGGTTACAATGCTTAGAGAGGCTGACAATGCCACCCTAAGCAAAGCTGCACCCCTCTAAGTCCTGTCTAGGACAGTACTCTGAGAGTCTCAAGCAATCCTGGTCAATTAGTGGAAGGTTTCGTGAAGTTTCCCTTTTGCTCCACATTACCAGGCTGCTGTATCCCCTCTCAAGTGAGCTGAACTCTGTGAGACTACCTGTTTCTTTTGGAATGCCCCCAAATCCAAAAGAGCAAGCAAGAGCTCTGTAGGATCTTAGAATCATCATGATAATATTCAGTAATCCTCATAAGGACTTTCTTTTTCCAAATCACAAGCAGTAAAAGTGTACTCCTCCACATTTTCTAGAGTTCTACAAGGAAAATAAAACAAGCATAACTACTATAAGATACAGACATCTCATAGAGCATATGGAATAGAATGAGACAAGGGAGCAGGGACCAAACTGTGGATCCAATATAAGATTTTTTCCCATCCATTGTTATGGATTTAACTCTCCCCACCACGCCCTCTACATGGGTGGCAGAAGTTTCGTCTGCTGATTTTTTGCCTGCTAGAAGGCAGGCACAGAAACACACTCATTGCTATTGTGGGAATATGCTTCACATCCCCGTCAAGTCTGATATGGTACCGAAGTTTGTAATGGTGGGTAAATCTCCTCTCCTTCCCAGAGCCACGGCCCCGAACTAAAGCGGAACCACCCGTCACGGCGTTTATTCGGTCCTCAAAGCAAGGGGAACAAAACAAGAACCTGACTCCTTGCTTGCTTGAGCCCCTCCTCATACCGAGCCCTTGACAAAGAGGACAAAGATCCCTGAAGCGGCTCTTTCCACCTATCCAGCCGTTCGAGCACAACGCCTCCCACTCGACAAAACTGGAGGCAGCACAGCTCTATCACTATAGCAACAGGGACCTTGGGATTCCCTACGGGGCAGCCCTCTCCCCCCACCTCGGTGTCTGCAGAACCCCTGGCAAGACGGCAGCTGCCGTCCTGTTGTCACGACAACAAGAGTTCTTGGGTGACGTCACCAACAACATGACCCTCCGTTCCCCGCCATTTGTCCGAAGGGCGGGGGTTCGGAAGCGCTCCTCCGCTGAGTTCTGGTCTTCTTCGGCCCCCGTTTTGCGTCATTAGTACGCGACACCTTTGTGGAAAACTATTGGGCGTGCAAAGGCGGTCGTCGTTCAAGGTGTGGCTGCGGGACGGGGAAGTAGGGACGGTCTGTCGCCATGGCAGCGAAGAGTGGGATGGCTGGAGCAGAGACGGGAGGCGACTAAACACCGCAGCACCGAATTAGGCATGGCCAGTGGGCGATAGAGAGCAGAGGCTTTCCGCGTTTTCTCGTTATGAAGCCGCCATCGAGGCAGCGTTCGGCCCCTGCTCGCTATGATCTGGGTCCCGTTGCCCACGTTTGGACAGATCAAGAAAAGAGGCGCCTTCTCAAGGCCTTAAGAGCTCACACGGAGGGTCCGCTGCGCCCAGAACTACTGAAGAAATATCTGCCTTGGAGGGATGAGGCTGAGGTGGGTGCGCTGTTCAGGGCCGCATTCGAGCACGGAAAGTCTGCATTCAGTTGCGCAGTCGATAACTGCAAAGCTAAGCAAAAACGGGCGGAGTGCTGAGTTAGGGCATAAGTGGAGGGCTCTGCAGGTGGCCCTGGCCTTAAATAGCAGGGTTTGCATTTGAAAGGATGACTTGCATTCTTTAATAATTGTTGGGTTAATGTGTGAACTGGGGCAGGGCAGTGGTTAAGACCCTTACATTGAGTTCTAAAACAGCTTTTTGAAATACTAGCAGAGGATTTGCACAATTAGTACAAGTTTGTGATCGGCTCATACTGAAAGTTTCTGGGATCATGGGAAATAATTGCAGTCCTTATCGTTGAGGGGAGGCCAGTGGCTGGTGATAAGCTTATGTTGGTTAAGCTTCTGCCTCTTGTTAACGTCTGCTTACCAACAAAGGAGGGTTATCTGCCCCAGAGAAGGGGCTGTTGTGGGGCTGGTTTTCTTACTTCCTCACAGCATCATGGTGAATTTCCCCCGTTGTTCTCTGACCTTTCTCAAATGTGTCTTGTTTCAAAGTTTTAAATGACTGCCATGTGGGTGAGAAAGTTACGATTTTGCTACCCACATAGCTGTTTTCCTTAACACTGATCTCATGGAGACTTTTCCTCAATACTTCTTGGAGCAATTTAAAACAATCTGCAGTTAAATATTGTTACATCAATTTACCATTATAACATGATGTTACAGATTCCCTGAATCCACAGCTTTCATTTTCCAAAAAAAGGAAGTCTCTAGTCCCTTCTGTTGCAGAGATACAAAGGAGAAGGTGTATCTCTGATTTTTTTAAAGTTTCAGCTGTTGAGGGAGGGCAGATGGACACTACTGGGAGACTGGGGCAACTAGCCATGTGAAAGCCCCATTGCTACTGCAGTGTATCAGCAGCTGCACCATCAGCAGGGGAACCACACAAGCCTGTCTCTGCGTGGAAATAATTATGAATAATCTGTTGAAGTTGATTCACAGTGAGGTTAGGATTACCAAAGTTTCGCCATGGCTGGGGATCCAGCATAGCAAAATGTACAAATATTGCTGAGCCTGTAACAGAAAAATCTGCTAGTATTTAGTGGAATGATAACCAGCTTTTCAGAACTGAACAAGAGGCCAGTAGCTGCTTAAGTTTTATTCAAGCATAAGCTTTCGTGAGTCAGGGTTCACATTATCATACACAAAGTGTGTATCTGTTAGGCAGGTAACTTCATAGTTAAAGTTAGAAGCAGCAGAAGGGTGGAAGGCTTCTTCTTTTCCAAACCACTCATTGGATCTAGTCTGTAAAATGTTCTGTCACAGATCTTGGCCTTTGTACAACTACTGAAAGAACGTGTGGCGAGGGAAGCAGTCAAAGCGCAATATCAGTCTCTGAAGCGTCAGCGTCAGGATGGCCCAACTCCAGCACCTATTGAGGTACAAGATGATTATGAGTGTGGGTTACGTTGAGCTGGAAGTTATTTAGATCTTTATGTGAGACTTCCTGTTTTTAGGTCTGGACAGAGCTGGCTGAGAAGCTGACAGGTGGTCTTGAGAATAGTGTGACAACTGCATTTTCCCAGGTAAGTGTGGTGTATGTTCTTACACATTATTAGGACCAGGTGATTACTATCATTAATGCAGTAGCATGGGAGATCCAGGTTGGCCATTCATCCTATCTTTTGGAGAAGACAAATGCTGGAAAATGCTTTCTGCACCATAGGGAATCTTTAGCTGTTGGGGCATGACTCATAATAAGGATGGACTCACTTCTATTTATTAACTTGATTTTTATATGGACTTTTCCTCAAACGAGGACCAAAGCAGTTTGCAACATTAAAAACAACAAGAAATCTTATATATTAAAACTAAAAACATCACTACAATTAAGGGGTTCTACAAATACAATCAATAGTGTAAAAAAAGTGGCAAAGATTCCATGATATATCATGGCTGGTTAAAAGCCTGCTAAAACAATTCTGCCTTGCATGTCCTGTGAAACCTAAATAAATCCTGCAGGGCAGGCATATTTTCAGACAAAACATTCCACCAAGATGGGGCCACCACAGAGAGAGGCCTTGACCTGGTGGAAGAAAGACAAGCCACTCAGGGGCCAGGCACCATGAGTAAGCTGCAAGATGAATAATGCAGACTTAATGGGGGACCGTATTAAGAGCTGGTCCTTCAAGTTTGATGGTCCCAGACCATGTAGGGCTTTAAATGATAAAACCAACTCCTTGAATTTGATCCAGAAACCAATTGGAAGCTAACACAGCTGCCATAAAATAGGATGCATATAGGCAGAGCCTGATAAATCGGTCAGGAGCCTAGCAGCTGCATTGGCTTCAAGGGCAGCCAACAGAGGGCAGCCATAGATGGAATTACAGTAGTTTAACCTGGAGGTGACTGTGATGTGAATCACTGTGACCAGATCTAACCGAGACAAACAGCTTGGAATGCCAACTTTGTCACTCTGGACACCTGCTTATCCAAGGAAAGCAAGGTATCCAACCAAACCCCCAAGCTCTTCACAGTATCCACCAAAGATAAGCAGACTCCATCAAGAGCTGGTAAGCTGCACTCACCCTCCAGAGGCCTGGTCCTCCCCATCCACATAACTTTCATCTTAGATGGATTCATTTTTAGCCAGCTCTGCCTCTTCATTGGAGGTCTTTTGACTGTCTATTCCTACCCTTCTAGGTTTTAACTATTGCATCTACTGAGCCTCTCAGTTTGCTTCATTCTGTGCCCCCAAAGCCTGTGGACACAAAGAACCCACAGTATCCATCCTCAGCTGCACATGATGAGCAAAGGGAAAAGTTGCAGACAGTAATCCTTCCATCAAATGCAGAACAGGCTCCTGCAGAACAGCAAGGATTCCATGTGGACTTTGAAAAGATCTACAAGTACCTTTCCATGCTGTCAAGTGGTTCCAAAGTACCAGAACTCTCACCTGGCGGTAAGTAGAGTTTGAGCGGGAACAGCATAAATGGCATTACAATGCTGAAGTATGTAGAGATATGTACTGCAGACTTCACAATCATCTCTCCCCAATATAATTAGGGGAAGTACAAGCACTCTAGACAAATCTATATGTATTTGTATACATTTTAGATTGTCTGTTCATTTCTGGATAAGGGACAAACATAGATATTATTTATTAATGGGGGGAAACAAAAAAAGTATACCATTTTCCTTGCCATCCTTCCTGGAGAGAGGATGCAGAACCAGGACAAAACAGGCAAGAGTTGTGAGAATCTGCAGTGGGAGCTCAGGCTAGAGAATTCTATGTATGGCATGTGGGTAGCCACTATCTCCCATGTTTTGATTTTTGCAGAGGCAGCTGTAGTCCTGGATCTGTTGCTATCTCTTCCAGAAGAGCTGGTCTTTCTAGATATTAAAAAGCTGAGGAGTCACATGCACAAATGCTGTATGGAGTTAAATGCTCACTATGCTGGTGAGAGAAGCCAAAAGCAAGCAGATTCGAGCCAGAATGCAAACAGTAGTGGAGATTTATACAATGCGTCTCTCCCGCTGTACCAGATCAGTAACAGCCATCCACAACATAAAGATGCTAATTCTACAGATTCTTCCAAGGCTGATGCTCCTGGGCCTTCTGCTGTGGACTGGAAGACTTTGGGTATCTGTCCTGTGAACTCATTTTTACTTCCTTTGAATATTTTGGCACAAAAGAAAGTGAGCTTGGACTGAAGAAATTATTTTATGTACAGAATTGTCTTTTCAAAATATTTGTGATAGCTATTTAAGGCTTCCTCTCAGAGCTGTCTTACCATAGATTTCATAGCAGCACTGTATATTTAAGTTGCCTGGCCAGCTCTTTACATCTTGTTCTGTGAATAGTGTTGTGTGTGAGTGTTCTGCAGAACACGTACATTGCTTTTGCTTGCCTAGTAGCAGTGTTTTTCATCCTGGATCATTTTAACAGTTCATTTTGTTAGATGGGTTGATTCTGGCCAAGGGGATTCATACTCCCATAACTTCAGCCACTGGTATGTAGAGATTAGAAATGGCTCCAATAGCTGTAACTGCCTTAAAGGTTATGCCTCAACCACAGCATTTTCTATAGCATATTTATGCTCTAGTATGGAAATATGAAAGGATGTTCACTTCTTATGTAGCTATAACTATTGCCCAGGCTAATAGTCATTAGCAATCAAATATCTGGTACAGTATTAGAATAAGCTGCTGCCGTCATGAAAGCTTAAACTGTGACATTCACAATCTTATAATATCATATGAAGAATTACTATATACTGTGGTATTAAAATGCGTACTTTACCCACTTCCCTGACCTCTGGTAATGATATGAAAAACAATGGATGACTATGCCATCACTGTATCATCTGTGAAATATACAGAGGTGATTGAGTTTTGGCAAACTATTACCACATTACCTGCGAAAGGCAGACAAAATGTAGGAGAAAGAACATAAGCTGTATAATATGGAGCTAGATTTGTATATGTTAAAAGTGAACACTAATCGACATGGCTCCCATTACTACTGCTGCCTGGTATTATTGTGTTAAGGGAGCATTACTTGATAGTTTAGCAGGGATATTTATTAATGCTGACAATCAAGGCAGACTTCTAAGAGCAATAGGGAAGAATAGCTAGCTTTTATTTGTAAGTTCTGTTTTTTATTCAGTGACAAGTTAACATTATACAGAGAGAATGTACAAATATACACTAAACAGAAGAAAAACTGATTCATGATGAGTATTTAATCATGACAAGTACAGAGCTTAAGTTTAATGCCTTTCCCCAGTTTACTTTAAAACAGAACCGATATATTCCACCTACCCCAGGTTCATCTTCTTTAATTGTGGAAAGGGATACCCCAAGATGAACACATGCCCATCCTTTAGCAGCAACAGAATGAACTTGTATGCTGTGGTTGAACACTAGAGCCAAGCTAACCAACAAAAATATTTTTCCAAATGGTATTTGTAGATTATCCAACAAAATAAGTAATAAAATGGATTAAAGAATGCTCAGCATTTGTCTTGCCTCAGTTTTCCTTTTCAGCTTGAATGTAGGAGTTCAGAGAAGCCTGAAGAACAAACACAGAAATTACATGAGTGACATCACCAGATAGGGAAGTGTTTCCTCTAGTGAGAATGAAGATACCAACATTGTGTGATCTGCTCCCATATTTAATGCAACACTGGCTTAACTGTCCTCAGTCTTTATGAAAAAAAAAGGAAAAATAATTTAGAGAGAGCTGAGTAAAGTAAAACAGACAAGCTAGCAATATAGTTACTTTGGGATTCCTGAACCATAAGGGTTTGTTACTACAGTGTAGCTGTGTATGTGTGGGGTGTTTGTGTGCCACTCTCCTCATTTTATTCCCCATATGTGATTTGCAGAATGCAAACTGCACTATATATGATTAGAGTAGCTTAATAACAGATTCACATTACCTGAGCTAAAAACTTCTTTCCTCAAGCGACTGTAGAACTTCAACACAGAGGAATTAGCTTTCACTACCTTGGGATCAAAATCCAGAACACGAAGGCCTGCAAGACTACGCACCCGAGAGAGTGCCACATAAGCCTGGCCACATTCAAAGACACGAGCTAGGGAGATTTCAACACAATCTAGAGACATACCCTAATTCAGGAGAAAAAGAAATAAGTTAGTTATGTAGCAAGTACCCACTGAAGCAATTAGTATATTAATGCCAACAATGCAATAAGAGACCAGTATGATTTATACTAATGGAAAGATGAAACTGAGGCGTCATACCAGGGAGAAAGCATCCCCAATAACTATTGATGGGGATATAAACAGGAGTTACGTGGCTGTTCCTGAAGCAAGAGTAGCACTCCTTTTCTAATTCATGCACGGGAGACAGAGATTGTCTCAAGGCACCTAACCACCTTTGCAAGATTTTTTTTCTGTGTGGTCATAGGTTCAGATGCAGAAAAATGTTTCTTGAGAGTCTTGGCTTATAGAAGCCAAAGCAATTTCATATGGACCGCAACAGTTGGGGGGGGGGAGAGGGGGGGAGAGAGAGACAGACAGACAGACACTCTAGATCCCTACAAAATAGTGTATAAAGACAAAAGAAATGTAAAAGAAAATAATAAAAGCCACTTCGATTGATTTCTCCTGTATGGGATATTATTTCAAACAAGCCTCTTTATAACATCTTCCCATACCTGCCTATCCGTTGCTTGTAGCTCCAACTATAAACAGCTGGTTTGAATGTAAACATTGAACCTGATGGTAAGTTTTGACTCACAAAAGCTTATATTGGAATAAACTATGTTGGTCCATAAGATAACAATGGAATTCTGTTTCATTTTTTATGCAACAGACTTAACATGGCTTCCCCTCTGAAACTGAGACAAACTACTGTGGGGACTTGAGTCCAGATATGCTGTTCTATCTTTAAGAGGTCTTGCTTTATGCTGATAGTTGACCACTATGCTACACCAGATACCATGAGAAGATTCACTAACCTGGCTCTTGTGGATGGAAATAGCCCAGGCAAGTTTTAGGGGCAACTGTTGGCGAGTCAGATGTGTCCCTGCTGGTCCCTTTAAGACCCATCGTTCCAACCCAATAACAGTAGTAACACCACACAGAAACCTCACCTTAGGCAGCCCTATAGGAATAACACAAGTCAGATCCTGATGCATTCTTTCTTATGCCTAACCTTGGAAGAAGTCAATTATGTTTTGAGTTGCTTCATACAGTGGCTCTCAAAGTGTCTATTTCAGCCATAGCAGCCTTCATCAAGCATTCCAAATGAATATGGTGAGTTCAATTAAAGTTAAGATATAGCAGAAAAGAATAAAAGCTAGGCAACAAAGTAGTTATTTTTCAAAAAGTTGTTGCAGACAGCAGAGATGCCAATGGTTCACAATGCCCTCTTTTTTCAGGAAAGAGACCCAAAAGCCACTATCAAGTATGCCTTTTAGAAACCAACCTTTTCCTTCAGTTTCAAAACCAATCACAACTCCACGAGCCCCATTCACCAAACCCTGAGACACATCCAGATTCTTGGTAAGCATCACCTAGTGGAAGAAGAAACAAGAACCACCACAAGGCTTTCCTTTGTCACAGAACATTCACAAAAAGGGTCACATACACTTAATCTTTGGGGGAAAGCTTGAGTATTTCAGATGCTGCTTTTTTAAAAAAATCAATGACTTCCTGCAGTATTTGACAATGTTGGAGTGCCAGAGTTTACAATTTGTAGAAGTGATGCAGAGCCCACACATTACATGGCCTAGCAGGAACTGGTTCAGGATATTTTGTAGCTGTTCTAATGACATACAGCTGTTCTAATGGCAGCAAAATTCACAGTCCCGAAGGCACACTTGTAGCCATATAAAGCTACTAGACAAGACTATGTCTTAATGGGACAGAAGTAATGGAAATTAACACGTACAAAGAATTCTCAGATTCACTCAAGCTTGTAAACCTAAAATTCCAAATTTTAGTCAGTAATTATCGGTAAGTGCAGCCATGACTCTCCAGATGACCAGTTACCAAATAATTGCTATAGAAAAGAAATCCCTTTGCAACTGCTCTGCTTTTTCGTTGATTCAACAGGTAAACTTCCGATGAGGTCATATTGTACACCAGGGGAACTCCAGCTAAAAACTAAACCGGATGAGACGAATTACATGAGGCCGCTCAAGTGAAGGGAGACGCAATGTTAGCCCGGAAGCGTAGTTTGAATTTATCCTCTCTAATTTCCTCTTTGCCTCCCTGGAGGCTCTGTCAATTATTAAATAACTCTCTGTGGAAAGATTCTTGCCGGCTCTGTAGAGAGGTGAAATTAACAAACTCTCTGAGGAATTATCTAGCCAGCTCTGTAGAGAGGGGTGAAATTCAAACTACGCTTCCTAAGCCAACATTGCATCTCACTTCACTTGAATGTCCTCGTGTAATTCATCTCGTGTGGTTTAGCTCTAAGAATGAAGGTTCCTTTTTACATGATCCCATGAAAACAAAGCCAATCCTGTGGCGCTAGTGAGTAAAATAACAAATAACAGCCTCCTTAGGTGGAGGTCATATCACATTGCTCACCCCTGAACTACTGCTAAGCCTAGGCAACACCACATGACATTTTCTTCTTACCTGGGCACCCAGTTTAAGTTCAATGATGCTGCTAACTGGACACTGTGCATCTAAAGTTTTTACCAACATAGGGTCGCTGTCCACAGCCTTGAAGGACCTTGGTTCTCCTACAAAAGGCAACCCACATGCAAGAACTTGTAATTGCTTCACTTCTCAATGTCTTTTCAAAGAGCTACTCTTCACATGTTTCCCTAAAAGCTAAGTTGTCTGTACAAGGTCCCAGTTGTAGACAATTCCATAGCTCTAGATAATGAAACTCAAGCATTTCACATTCTAAATGCCACTCCCAAAGCATTATCCTCCAAATCCCAGACATTAAGTCCTACCACATGTGGTTTCTGTGAAACGGTAACAAAACTAAACGAAACCTTCCCATTTTTGCCTCTGCTCAGACTAAGCAATCCTTGTCATTCTCAGCAGAAGAATCTCAGGATGGGAAAACTTAATTTCTGGTGAGACGCAAGGTGTCCGATTCCATAATGATCTCTTTCATTGCAGTTTTGTCCAGAAAGAAACTGCTATGGAAAGATCCCCATTGTTGTCCCCTGCCTTCTACAGATCTTGCCATAACTGGAAGTCTCTCTGTCCCTTGCAGTGGCTTCTACAGCCCTTGTCTTCAGCATTCTCACCAGATAGCTCCCGCAGTCGTTTCACATTTGTTAGTTCCACATCCTCCTTGTGGGTGCACAACCGAGTGGCCAGGATTCCATCTCTTTCTACCATGTGGGTTGCTGTTGCAGCCAGCTGTTTGGTGACCTCATCTGTACATCTGTCAAAGATTGATGAGAGCATTTAATGAATGATACCCTAACACAAGAACCTATCTATATTTGTACCTAGATAGGCTCAACGTAGTATCTTGCTGGCCACATCCAGCTTGCATTGTTTCCTTACACAAAAACACGGAACTTATAACCACACCAAAATAGCACTCTAACTCTGTATGTGTGCATGTATTCTTATGCCCACTCAGGTCTTTCCCACCAAGTTTTTTCTTCAGTAACCCTGGGGGATTAAAAAAGCTGATGCTAGTCATCATGAGACCTGCATGGACAAAAAACCAAACACTATCATAGCTACTGAGCCTACTATAGGAAGAGCTGACTTCACACCTGCCCCGGCGAACTGAATCCAGAAGAGAAATGAAGTCCTTCTCAGTCTGTCTCTGCACTTTGGTCAGTTCCATATTCAAGTGGATACACTTCTGCCAGCTCTTTGCCTGTGAAACAGCAATTTTGACTCCAGTTATAGGCCAGCTAGTGGCTGGATATGTAATGAGCAACATTGGCAGCAACATACCTGGAAGCAGAAGTTGGGTTGCTCCGTGCCTTTGCTGACTGGAGGTAGTTGCAGGAAGTCTCCACAGATGATGAGTTGGATTCCTCCAAATGGATTCTCACATTTTCTGACAGTTCTACCAATGCAACATACAAAAATAACCACTCTCCTTGAGCAGCTATCATCCTTTCCCAGGAGAATGGAATACAAACTCTGAAACCCGCTAAACTCCTGCCATGATAGCCAAACAATCCTTCCACCACAGGTCTGATACCAGTGTTCACTTGAGACTGTCACAGCAGCAGCTCAGTGACACTACAGTGACACTATATGTATGGTGCAATCCAGATTCTACCATAGTCCTTGGATTCTCTGTACCAAGCCGGTAACGTTCTGCGTGTACATAAGAACGTAAGAGAAGCCATGTTGGATCAGGCCAATGGCTCATCCAGTACAACACTCTGTGTTACACAGTGGCCAAAAACCAGGTGTCCTCAGGAGGTCAGCCAGTGGGGAAGGGACACTAGAAGCCCTCCCACTGATTGCCCCCCCCCCAAACACCAAGAATACAGAGAATCACTGCCCTAGTCAGAGAGTTCCATCTATACCTTGTGGCTAATAGCCACTGATGGACCTCTGCTCCATACGTTTATCCAATCCCCTCTTAAAGCTGTCTATGCTTGAAGCTGCCACCACCTCCTGAGGCAGTGAATTCCATGTGTTAATCACCCTTTGGGTGAAGAAGTACTTCCTTTTATCCGTTCTAACCTGACTGTTCAGCAATTTCATTGAGTGCCCATGAGTTCTTGTTTTGTGAGAAAGGGAGAAAAATACTTCTCTCTCTACCTTCTCTATCCCATGCATAATCTTGTAAACCTCTATCATGTCACCCCTCAGTCGTCATGTAAATAAGTTATATTTTATTTCTGGTGGTTAACATGGGTTTTTTATATTTGTTACTGTAGGTTTAAATGGAAGCCTCTGAGAAAAGGAGGAGGAGGGCTGGATGAGTGAGTGGAGTGTGATGTGGTTGGACGGTGTACTTGGGAGATAGAGTGAACAGCACTTTTTAGAGTGCAGAAGGAAAGTGTTCATTCTGGCTAAGTCAGGCAATCTGTGTGGAGTCTGAATTGTCTGTGTGTATCTCAGAGAAAGTATTCCCTCTGTCTAAAAGTCTGGCAAACTGTGTGCATCTGAGTCAGTCTTTATGGATTTCAGAGAAAGGTTATTCTGGCTAAGTCAGGCAAACTGTCTGGAATCTTGAAAGTGTCTCTATCTATGGCAGGTAAGCTATGTTGAAATGCCTGAGTGAATCTATGTCTGTGTGGATGAGAACGGAGTTTATTCTGTTAGTGAAGATCTCTGTGGAAAATTAGTCTTTATGATGGAGTCTGAGAATACATACTATTGATGGAACCACCAAGCTTGTGAACTATTCTGAAACCAATATGCATATCAAACCTCTGCAACCATCACCCATGTTCTTATAAATAAATTCTACTTCTGATTAAGCAAGAAAGGATCCCTCTCCCCCCCCTCACAGCCACTCCTGTGTACTGACCATTGTATCATAGTACCATCTATAACAAAGCCTTTCTATAATACTAGTTATACAGAAGAGACCAGTTATGCAGAAGAGACCTTTTGGGAATGAGCAATAAATAGGTCACACAAAACAGGGCAAAACAGCACAGGTGGTGCTAGCAGTGGGATTCAAATCTTGAAGAGAAGGTATAAGCCTGGGTAAAGAAGAGAACACCTGAAGCTCTGTAAGTGTGAACATAAAATGAGTATTGGTTGTGACCAGGGCCCTCCTGAGGTAAAAGTTTAAGGTAATGTAAGGAGAAGCTGCAAAAAAAGTTCCAAAGGCAGGTTTTTTAAAAAAAGTCAAAGTCCATCAGGATTCCAGAGTCTAAGGCAAAGTTCTCTGCTAAACCCTGTAAGAGCTTTAGAAGATTTCATGAATAGGTGGAAGCAGAGGAAAATATCTGTAACTGTTTAATGCATCACATTAATGTAGGGATAGAGAGTTAGCATAGCACTATGGTTAAGACTACAGACTGAATTCTCAGCTCATCCATGAGCAGACTGGATAAATACTCGTTACAACCACTGCTGCTACCACCACTACCAACCTAGCCTGTAATATGGGAGAACAGGGACCTGCCTTATAAGGCCACGTTTAGGATTGCTGAGAATGCACTTTGAGCAACTGCCAATAAGTTGAAGCTTTTCCTGTCTTGGAGACCACTGTAATGAAAAGCCTTCCTGCCTTGTTCAACCCACATATCACACTTCCCTTACAATGCCTGTGCACGTAATAGTAGTGCCTTATACTAGATGTGGAACTGAAGAGTATATGTAAGCAAAGGAATTTTGTAGAGCTGCTTGTTACAGAATCTAGGCTCAGAGCATTCGTCCTCCATCCCCCTCCAAAACCACTATGTCTCTGCACTCTTTTATCCGCTGAGGACAGAAATACAGCTTATATCAAGGCAGAACTTGGTAACAGCTGTGTCCTGCTTTGTTAATACCACTAAACTCCGCTACACATGACAAAAGTAGGTGCAGAAATATTCCCACTAAGTACACACCTGGCCACTTCCTCCAGTTTATCAAAGAATTCTCCATCCACCATAGAGATCTCATCAATGATTAGATGGTGGCAATTCAACCACTGCAGTCGCACCCCTGACCTCTTAGCCAGCTCAATGCACTGATGTAGGGGGGCCTTTCCAGAGCCAATACCTGCAAATATTTGGGAAAGAAAGAGAGCATCATCAGCATTCTAGTACTGGGCTTTTCTGCCCTGCTTCCTTCCCAGGGCCTTGGTTACCTGCAAAGGCATGGAGCGTGGTGCCACCAATCTGACATGCTGCCACCCCTGTGCTGGCTGTGGCGTAAGTGCTGTTCGGAGGCAGTGAGGCCACAATCTTTTTCAGCAAGTAGGATTTTCCAGTCCCTTTGGAAAGAACAGTTGTCTAAGACACAGTCAATGTCCGTTTAGTCTCCCTTTCAGTTCCATTTCCACCTTCTCTCTGCTCATTTTCAACTTCCCATTATGTGAGAACCATTTAAATGGCTAATGGCAGATAGAGAAGGTATAATTTAATAACTACAGATGTCACTCCCCACCTACACCTCAGAAAAAGAACAGAAACATCAGATTTCAGCATACAATGGAGGGGTGCTACATGTGCTGGAGCCGCATTAATGATAGTGATGAGTAGGGATGTGCATTTCGGCTTTCTGAAAGCCGAAAGAAAGCCGAAACAAAAGTGTTTTGGCTTCTTTCAGGTTAGCCGAAACGTTTCGGGCTAAGCCGAAACGTTTCGGCTAGCCGAAAGAAAAAAAGCCGAAACGTTTCGGCTTTAGGCTTTTTCAATGGGAAAATGCCTCCGGCGTCTTCCCGGACGTCTGGGGGAGGCATTTTCCCACCGAATCAGCCCAAAATTGGTGGGGACCTTCCTCTAACCCCTCTCTACAAACCCCCCAAGTTTCAGACCGATTGGACTTTGGGGGGCCATGTTATGGCCCCCCAAAGCAGGTCACCCTATCCTCCCATAAGAAAGCAAAGGAGCAGCATATTGTTAGCATGCTGCTGCTCATCTTCTTCATTATTTCCTATGGGGAAAAATGAAGAAGCAGGCTTCCTTTGCCAGGGGTGGCATTTTGCATGCAAAATGCCCCCTCACCCTCAGGGGCCTTCTCCCACCCCTCCTCCCACCCCCCACCAAGGCTCAGCCTGCTCCCACTTGGGGGGGGGGCATTTCATGGCCTCCCCAAGTAGGTGCTCTCATCTCTACCACTGACAGCTGGGGGAGGCTTGTCTTGCCAGGGGTGGCATTTTGCATACAAAATGCCCCCCAGCCCTCTGGGGCCCTTCTCCCACCCTTCCTCCCACCCCCCACCAAGGCTCAGACTGCTCCCACTGGGGGGGGCATTTCATGGCCTCCCCAAGTAGGTGCTCTCAGCCCCCAAAGTCCACCCCCTACAGCCCCACACAAACCCAATTCCCCCCCAGCTGCCACACACAGACCCAAGTCCCCACATTAGCCCCTCACAGACCCAAATCCACCCCCAGCAGCCCCACACCCATAACCCCAGGAACAGGCTGGAAAAGGCCAGCCCTCTCCCTTTGTTCCCTATGCTGGGAACTTCTAAACTCTCTTTCCCTGGGCAATTCTGCACAGCCCAGGGGTGCCACAATGGTGGGCACACTTCTGAGTGCCAGCTGGTCCCTGTGAAAGAGCACCTGAACCACAGACACCCTCCCTCAAATTCCCCCACCACCTACAGAGATGGCTGGCCAGCCAGCCCCATTGTTCCCTATGATGGGAACCAACTGCACAACAAAGAATAAAACAAGAACAACACAAAATAAAGTTTTTAAAAAATTATTTTCTCCCTTCCAAAGTACAAGTAGGCAAAGCATAATGACACATTACACCAGCAGTCCCCCACACAGAAAAATAACACAACTCACTTAACATCAGAGAATCACAAAGCACGATTCCTGTCAAAAACACTTTTATTTCTTGAACAGCTTTAGGTTACACAGCAGGGGGGGAACACCAAAGGGCATGGAAGCAGTATCGTACACAAAAATAACACAACTCACTTCACATTAAAGAATCACCCCAAAAAATTGCTGTCAAAAGCACTTTATTTCTGTAACTGCTTTAGGTTACACAGTAGGAAGGCACAACAGAGCAGGAAAGCAGTGTACTACACAAAAATAACACAACTCACTTCACATCAGAGAAATACACAAACACAATTGCTGTCAAAAACGGTGAAGTGGGTTGTATTATTTTTTGTAGTACATTGCTATCATGCCCTGTTGTGCCCTCCTACTGTGTAACCTAAAGCTGTTCAAGAAATAAAGTGTTTTTGCCAGGAATTGTGTTTTTGTGATTCTCTGATGTTAAGTGAGTTGTGTTATTTTTGTGTAAGATAGTGCTGCCATGCCCTTTGGTGTTCCCCCCTGCTGTGTAACCTAAAGCTGTTCAAGAAATAAAGTGTTTTTGACAGGAATCGTGCTTTGGGATTCTCTGATGTTAAGTGAGTTGTGTTATTTTTCTGTGTGGGGGACTGCTGGTGTAATGTGTCATAATGCTTTGCCTACTTGTACTTTGGAAGGGAGAAAATAATTTTTTAAAAACTTTATTTTGTGTTGTTCTTGTTTTATTCTTTGTTGTGCAGTTGGTTCCCATCATAGGGAACAATGGGGCTGGCTGGCCAGCCATCTCTGTAGGTGGTGGGGGAATTTGAGGGAGGGTGTCTGTGGTTCAGGTGCTCTTTCACAGGGACCAGCTGGCACTCAGAAGTGTGCCCACCATTGTGGCACCCCTGGGCTGTGCAGAATTGCCCAGGGAAAGAGAGTTTAGAAGTTCCCAGCATAGGGAACAAAGGGAGAGGGCTGGCCTTTGCCAGCCTGTTCCTGGGGTTATGGGTGTGGGGCAGGTGGGGGTGGATTTGGGTCTGTGAGGGGCTAATGTGGGGATTTGGGTCTGTGTGTGGCAGCTGGGGGGGGGAATTGGGTTTGTGTGGGGCTGTAAGGGGTGGACTTTAGGGGCTGAGAGGACCTACTTGGGGAGGCCATGAAATGGCCCCCCCAAGTGGGAGCAGTCTGAGCCTTGGTGGGGGGTGGGAAGAAGGGTGGAAGAAGGGTCCCAGAGGGCTGGGGGGCATTTTGCATGCAAAATGCCACCCCTGGCAAGACAAGCCTCCCCCAGCTGTCAGTGGTAGAGATTAGAGCACCTACTTGGGGAGGCCATGAAATGGCCCCCCCAAGTGGGAGCAGGCTGAGCCTTGGTGGGGGGTGGGAGAAGGGCCCCAGAGGGTTGGGGGGCATTTTGCATGCAAAATGCCACCCCTGGCAAGACAAGCCTCCCCCAGCTGTCAGTGGTAGAGAATGAGATTAGACCACCTACTTGGGGAGGCCATGAAATGGCCCCCCCAAGTGGGAGCAGGCTGAGCCTTGGTGGGGGGTGGGAGGAGGGGTGGGAGAAGGGCCCCTGATGGTGAGGGGGCATTTTGCATGCAAAATGCCACCCCTGGCAAAGGAAGCCTGCTTCTTCATTTTTCCCCATAGGAAATAATGAAGAAGATGAGCAGCAGCATGCTAACAATATGCTGCTCCTTCGCTTTCTTATGGGAGGATAGGGGGACCTGCTTTGGGGGGCCATAACATGGCCCCCCAAAGTCCAATCGGTCTGAAACTTGGGGGGTTTGTAGAGAGGGGTTAGAGGAAGGTCCCCACCAATTTTGGGCTGATTCGGTGGGAAAATGCCTCCCCCAGACGTCCGGGAAGACGCCGGAGGCATTTTCCCATTGAAAAAGCTGAAAGCCGAAAGCCGAAAGTAAGCCGAAAGCCGAAACGGCTGGCCGTTTCGGCTTTCGGCTTATATGAAAGAGAATCCTCTTTCGGCTTTCTGCTTTCGGCTTTAGCCGAAAATTTTTGGCTTGTACACCCCTAGTGATGAGAAATCTTGAATCAGAATCCCCAGGATCGTCCAGCCCTCAAAGAGATTTGGAACTTGCAGCATGGCTGATGGAGCCATTGCATCCCCTCCCAAATGAAGCATCCCTCCCGTACCCCCTCTTGCCTCACCAGCACTGCCGGTGAAGAAGATGTTCTTTCCACTCAGCACTGCGTTCAGCACCATTGCCTGTTCCTGTGTGAGTGCTGATCGGGAGCACAACCAAGGCAGCTTCTTCACTGGTTGTATTTCAGTCACCTGGAGGGAAGTCCCATTCTCTTAAGGCAAATCTTGCATTCAAAACTCATTAAATATGAAGCACTTATAACAATGCCACACCATCACTACCTTCTCACTTATACGTAGAACCACCAAAGGGGAGAAAATGCAATCTGAATGGCATTTTGTTCAAAGTTGCTAGTTCATTTAAGGAGCAGGAATTGTGCTTTGCAAGCACAATATGTTAGTCAAGACTCTGAAACGCCACATGTCAAATCACATCTTATGCAAGCCATTGCATCTCCAGTCTGGGGGAACTATATCTAGTCTACTTTATATAGCTGTTATTGTCAGACTGTGGCTTATTAAAAGTTGCAATCCAGACTATCTCTTGCAATTAGACATGAGTCCATTGGTTTCAAAAGATTTTTACTGAATATAAACAACCATTATAGTCTACGGACCAAGATGCAATATCTTGGCTGGTACACGGGTATTGTTACGAATGAAGGTAAAGGTTCAGGTACAGAATAGCATAGCCCAACAATTCCCATCCTCCCCCCATAGTTCTCAAAACAAACGGCTTGAAGCTGAGAGTGCAGCTTTCCCAGGGCTGGAAAGACTGTAGTCAAAACATTCCTCTTCTTCGAGATAACTGTTCTGGACTGCTTGTCACCTGCAAAAGAAGAGCTTAAAACACTGACAGGATTAAAATGGAGTCTCTCTGGTTAGAACAAACAAGGAACTTATGTCAGACCTGACAGTTATAAGGATTATGGGGATAATGCAGGCAAAATGCTTTGAAAATTTGAAAAATTACATGAATGCTTATAGTCACTATTGAAAGTAGGTCACATGTGCAACAACACTGGCAGTCCAGGGGCTGCAGTTTACCTATTCTTGCAGGAAAATGTGGGGGGAACAACTCCTAGTCTATTTTAGACTAGGCTAACACATCCTCTGCTGAAGAGGGTGGCATGCAGGTGCTAGCTTTCAGTAGCAACAGAGGCAGGCAGTGCCAAATATCTATCCCCTTAATACTCATCACAGTGGTGAAGGTAAGCCAAGTTCACCTGATGTTCTGATTCTCTAAACCACTGGCTGAATTTTTCCTCACACTTGCTTTCATTATTATTCAAATGCATGAAGAACTAAAAAGGGGGTACTGGATACACTTTGCCAGTTACACAGAGCCACTCTTAGGCAGTAGATCCAGAGGAGTTAGCCGTGTTAGTCTGTAGTAGCAAAATCAAAAAGAGTCCAGTAGCACCTTTAAGACTAACCAATTTTATTGTAGCATAAGCTTTCGAGAATCAAGTTCTCTTCGTCAGATGCATGATCCAAACTGGACCAGTTCGGATCATGCATCTGACGAAGAGAACTTGATTCTCGAAAGCTTATGCTACAATAAAATTGGTTAGTCTTAAAGGTGCTACTGGACTCTTTTTGATTTTACTCTTAGGCACGACTCCAAAGGGTGTGGGGTTCATAATTAGAGGGCTCACTAGGCTAATCAGTTCCCTGCTGGTGACGAGCAATCTCCCATGGGTTTCAGCAGGATGTGGCAAACCCCCAGTGATTGCCCACCACTGGTAGGCAATCTGGGAAAGCACACAAAGCTCACACTTCCTGAAGTGGGCAGCATGCTTCTGTGCTTCATTGGAGCTAGATTTGGCCCCATGCAAAGCGCGGGAGCATGCCTGTGGACAGCGTGATGATATCACTTGCCACCTCTCTGGGAGCGCACGCATGCGAGACTTCAAACGGTAAGTCCTGGGTCCCCCACCTCCCACTGGGAGGGTATAAGGGACCTAGGAACCCTAGGGGTCACGTCAGCTTGAGAGCCTGTGAAACCAGTCAAGCTATGTTGAACAAATGCATTTCAATTTATTTTACTTTTAATGCAGTTCCTCACTTCAGCCACTAGGAGTACAGAAAAGGCAGAACAAACAGCTGCAGCTCTGATTATCTGCTGGCCCTGCTTTTCCACATTATTGCAACGAGATGCTTTAAACCCATCAACTAAGCGTCTGCGCTGCCAGATTTTGCAAAGGGGTACACTCCTGTTAGTGTGCTGCAACAAAATAAAACATTTCTTTATCTTGCTCCTTAATTTTCCTACCACTTTTCCACACTTTCCTCCTCCTTCATTTTGCTTTCGTCCTTTCATAATCTGCCTTCATTTCTCTCCCCCCACTTTAGTGTGTTTGTGTGTGTGTCCCCTTATTTCCCAGTACTGGTCTTATCTCTTTCTCATTCCTATCTTAGTTGGCAACTGAGAATACACTTTATAGCAGCACAGCAGCAAACCTTTGGTAATGTTATGGAGGGTTGAGTTAATATTTCCTCATGATTCACCAAAGTAGAAAAAGGATGCTTTCCCCATCATTTACCTGAATAGTAATGGAATTACTATGCCATTAGTGGTTATAAATGTGGAACTGAAGCTAGAACTTATTTCACATCATTTAATTACATTTTAAACACTGTTCAAGCAGTGGGTTGTTATTGGTATTATTATTATTATATTAGTGGGACATCTAATATCCCTTTGAAAAACTATGTTGCTCCTGAAGGTATTAAGTCTCATGTTATATGACAAATTGCAGTCTTTTTTTAATGTTAGCAATATAATTTCCAGTATTTCTCATAAACCACCACTATGTTTTTACTCCTGCTCTTGTGCTAGGTTAAGGTACAAGGTAAACTGAAATAGATTTCTTACTGATTCACTCACTAAAGATTTATTGTGAGGTGATGTTTTTGTGAACTAGAGCTCCTTTCATCAGATTTAAGTGTTTCTAATACAGGAAGACTAAAACTACAAAATTAGACAGGTGACTATAGAGAAAAATATTGAGAGGCACAGACTGTGTAAACTGAATAGATGAAGAGGAAGGTACTTTTTTGGCAGGAACAGATGGGCTGGAAAGAAGTTAGGAAAGCTGTTGGTGCTTCTTTTTACACAGTTAAGAATGCTTATAGAGATACTAGCAGCCTCCTCACAACATTTACCAGTAGTATGAATACTTAATTAGCAGTTCTTCCTCCTGCTAAAAGAGTTGCAGCAATACCTGATGATGCAACAGCAAGAGCGATCATCCTTTTTGGTTGAACTGTAGGCAAAATTAGATTTGTAACAAATGTCATAGCCGGATCCTTATTGTTATAGATACATGGTTACAGCAAGTCAAATGATTTGTTTTATTATATGTGGTTTGGATCAGGGGCACGATGGGGAAAATGAAATCTTTGTCTGGGGAGGGGGGGCGGTCCATGGTGGCTCTCAGCTGTCCTGCTCATAAGCAGTTTAATTTAAACCATGACACAACATGTAAAGTGAAGCCCCTTTAACATTATTATTATTAATACTTTTGTTTTTAAAAAACAATACGGAAGCAGCTTTATAATGGAAATGACTTACCTGGAGAAAGAAACGCTACTTAAATAGCAGGCAAGAGTGCTTAAAGTTAAGGCCAAAGTCTCACCTGCTTGCCTTCCTCCAATTCCGCCCGGACGCGTTTTCGGGGTTCGCAGCGGAGGGTCTGGCCTTTGGTGGGGGTGGCTGCAACATCAGTTAGGGCTCGCCTGACGCCCCCGAGCTGTAAGTCGCGGGGCTGCACAGGGCTGACTGTGTCGAAGGTGCGCGGCAGGCCAGACAGGAGCCTCGTCCGTTCGGTCACGGGCCTGCTCCCTTCCAGCGTTGCCTTGAACTTGATGCGCAGCGTCTGAATGAAGCGCCGCAGCTGGTCAGGAGGGCAGTTCGAGAGCAGCAGCTGCGCCTGAATGGCGCCCGACCCCACGCGCACCGAGCTCTTCCCGTCCTTCACAAAACGCGTGAACAGCCGCACTCCGTCCCGACGTAAGGGGAAGTTGCGGGGCGCCTCCGAGCCGCTGCTATTTGTCACTTGCAAGACCAGCTCTCGGAACTCGTCGCGGCCCAAGGTAACCCAGGCATCCCGGAGCAGCACTCGACTCGGAACCGCTGCACCCAAATGCTCGACTGCTACGGTGCAGCGAATCTGCCCGTCCGGTTGGAAGCCTGGCTGCATTCTGCAGATCGTCACGGGCTAAGATCAATGGCTTGTGCGGAACGACAACGACCTCATCGAAATCGGCTTCTTAGACCTACCAATTTCTGCAGGGACAGCCTGGCTAACGCAGCCTTTTAACTGCATACGGATTCAAATCTGCAGCACTGAGCACATCAGCCAATCAACGTTCTGGGAGCTTTAATTTCTCAGCCAATGAGAGAGGAAGGGGCCGAGGCGACTTCCGGGGTAAAGACCGTCGTGCGCTGTTCGGTTGCTAGGAGACCGGAGAAAGCCGCTCCGAGGAGCTTCTGTCTGTAACTGGGAAGCCTTTTCCAGAGGGGCATGGCAGGGGCCGCGAGGACCACCAAGGAGCCCCTCGACCCCGTAAGCCAGAACAAGATCTTCTGCGAGACGGTCCAGAAAGAACTGCGATGCCAGCGGCTGCATACGGAGTACGGGGTGAACCCCCTCTTGAAGGGTACGGGAGCAGAGCGAACCGGGGACGGGGGCTAAAGGCCGTATGGGGCGATTTCCCCATCAACACGGCTGATCCTTTTCGGTGCAACAGAGCGCAAAGAAAGCAAGTGAAGCTGATTCTTGACAGTCAGAGCTACCGGCTTCAGCAGCATATCAGGAATAGGAGCAATAAATCGGGGCGGCGGGGGGGGGGGGGGCTTTGTTTTCTATTGTTCCAAATTTCTCCTTAACAGTTGTCCTCTACAGATACACGAAGTACATTAAAGAGAGACAGGCTTCATGATCCAGGAGAAATCAAGACTAATCCTGTAAAACAGTGCATGTCCAATAGGATCCGGTGTGGGAGGGTACTAATAGCCCAAGTTATGGGATCCACCCAGATCACCACTTGCTTATGCACTAGGTAACAACCATAACCTGCTGAAATCTGATTCTAGGTAGCTTTTTTCAAACTGTTTCTTTCTACTTTAAAAAACCACTCCTGGCAGTTTAGAGATAGTATGTCTACACAATTTGTTACAGAATTAAAGGAGCAGGCAGGAAGACAAGTAAAGTAGCTCAGATTCTACACAGAAGATTAAACAAAACAACCTCTCACTCCATTCATTGTATAATCTGTTAAAATCCAAACTCAAGGGAGAACAGGACTGTTTTTGCCAGGCACTGGAAAGACCCAGTCCTCCATCCAAAGTGAGTTCTACAGTAGAGGCATATGCTCTGATGGCCGCCCACCTAATTTCATAAAAGGCTTGCAATGATTATCTCAGCTGGTTCATATAGAGACAGAAGCATCTCTCTTTAAAGGTGGGCAGCAGGCAATAGCAAAATTATGCATCAAGTAACTAGAACACATTGTTTCTACTGTTCGAGCTAAACTAAAGTATCATCTTAAATACTTTAAAAGGCACACAATTCCTGATGAAAGGAAATTAATCACTTGCTTGTTCTTAGCTGTTTTTTGCCCCAACTTCTGCATGAGAGCTGTTAGTGGGAGTTGTCTGACCCACAGGCTAGCTATGTTCAGACAGCCTTCACCTTGTAGTGCCCTTTCTTAAGGCTGTACATATAGCAACAATTAATTCACAGCCTTTTGCTGTGGTAGGTCCAGTCTGCTGGAATGGCTTGCTGGAGTGGGGGCAAAGGCACCCTTCACACTAATTGCATTCAGGAAGGTGTGCAAGAGTTTTCTTTCAGAAGGCATTTGTGGGGAGCAGGGCTCATTTTGAGGGAACGCACAGGAACGCTGTTCCAGTAGTTCCCCAAAGAGGTCACGTCAGGTGGCCCCGCCCACCTGACTCTTGGCCATTTGGGGCCATTTTGGCCTGGATTAGGGCTGAAACAGCCCGGATTGGGCCTCTGGTGGGTGGTGGATCACTCTCCCACTCAGCAGTGGCCCGATCCTGACTATTTTGGGCCCCTTTTTGGCCATTTTCAGCCCCTTTTGCCATTTTGGGCCCAATTTCGACTCTAAATGGCCAGGATTGGGTCCAAAACAGCCAGGATAGGTGATATCAGGGGGTGTGGCATATGCAAATCAGTTATGCTAATGACACATTTCCAGTAATGGCAAGGGGTGTGGCATATGCTAATGAGTTCCTCCAGCTCTTTTTCTACAAAATGACCCCTGGTGGGGAGTAAACTGTTTTGGCAGATCTGGCTGAATTTTTAACTTGTATCTTGTCAATGGACTGTTAGGTTTTTGGATCCAACCCACAACAGCCATCGTTCTCTGGCCGTGAAAGCCTTCGACAATACATTTTTGTTGTTTGTTGAGACCAATGGGACAGAGCAGGATATGATAGTCAAAAGTGCCATCAAGTCCCAACCCCATAGGGCTTTCAAGGCAAAGAGACATTCAGAGGAGGTTTGCAGTTGCCTGTCTCTGCATAGAGATGCTGGACTTCCTGGTGGGGGGGAGGTCTCCCATCCAAGAACCAACCACGATGTAAGCTAAGCAGGGTTAAAGATCTGACTAGCCAAGGTCATCTAGATCAGGGCTGTACACATGCAGGCTATACATATTTTAAATAAATGTACTAATCTGCATTCTTTTTTGCTTTCAGTTCACACCATAACCACAAAGCCGATGTCTTGGCATGATAACTTAGAGGAGCCCGCTGATGGTAACTTAGAATGAGCCCTTTATTTAAGTCATGAATAAGTTGACTCTTGCTTTTCCACTGAGATACAGAGAAATATAGGTTACAGCCTTATGGCTTTTGCCATTACATTTCTGGCAGTTCAGCCTACATGAAAAGGAAGATACTCCCCCCCACCCTTCATCTAACAAGCAGGCTATCACAAAATTTGCAGCACAGTCCCACTTAAATTATGCATGCTAACATGCTATTTAATAAAAGGAAATTAAGCAGTTAACAGTGCACACAAGTGGGGAACTGCAAGGACTTGCAGGGATAATCTCATTTAATCTTCATCTACTATTTCTTCTTTCCCTTCCCTGGCAGCCCCCATAGCTTGTCACCATGCACTGCTGCTTTCCCTCCTTCCCACCCACCAAACTACCTCCATCTGCCCCTTTCTTTTCTTCAGTCTTCCCTCCCCCTTGTAGCCTCTACTGGGGAAAACAATGGCATGGTTATGCCAAATGTATTTGGATGGGGCATCTCTCTCTCCCCTGAATCCTCCCTCCACTCACTATCTCCTGCTGGCAGCCTCCATATTCTCAGCTTTCCCTGCATCTTTCTCTCCTTCTTACCCAGCAACAAACCAACCTTTTATCTGTCCCTCCATCTTTGGCTGCATTCGTATTTATTTACTTCATTTATATCCTGTTTTTCTCCACAATGGGGCCCCAAAGCAGCTTACAACAATCTCTTCTCCTTTTTATCTTAACAACTCTGAGAGGTAAGTTAGGCTGAGCGTTTATCACTGACCCAGTTACCCAAGTGAGTTTCCAAGACAGAGCAGGGATTCAAATCTGGGGTTTTCCCAGGTCCTATTATGAAACTCGGTCCACTACTGGTTTTGTGGAGTGGCTGCTGTTGAACAGCAAACAAGCAGTTGGGTAAACCATGTAGTGTAGCAAGTTACTCTCTGGCTGCTGCCAGACTTGGCCCTGATGAGTTCTCCTTCAAAGGCTAAAACAAGCCACGGAAAGGAAACCAAGGCTTGAAGGCTGGCAACAGCCACTGAGGACATTCATTTCTTAAAGCTACAGGTGCTATTTTTATCATTTGGAGAGTGTGTGCGTATACAGACACACACGACAGATCTTTATATAAATCTGAAATATATAATTTGGAGAGAAGCTTTATTGTATAAAGTTGTTTTAATGTTATTTGTATACTGTTTTATCTGTTTTTAACTGTATTTATGTAAACTGAAATGTTGTTCTCTGGCCTGAGCCTGCCTGGCAGGGAGGGCAGACTAAAAATCTAATATAATAATAATAAATGTGTATGTGTATAAAATTTAGATTTCATATTTTCTGCAAACCTGAGGGGTTTTTTTTCAGATCTGTAGGAAGATCTGTCTTGTCTGTCCATGGCTCCAATTTCTGGCTTTAAGTAGCCACAGATTTGGCTACTTTGAGAATTAGATACATTGACATATGTTAGCTCACAACTTCTGATGTATTGAATTCACACTCTAGACTAAGGAATTCTCTTTTAATACCAGTTATTTAACCCTATAGATAAATTCCTGAAACTCTTCCATCATGCTGCACTAGAACCAACCAAGAAATACAAAGAACCACAAACAGAAAGCCAGGAAATTGGCTGGTTTTCCACACCTTTGGTGAGTGGCTTTAATGAGGGTTGTGTGGTGTTAAGAATTCCCAGAACTGCGAGGCCAGATCAAGCTATTTCTAGTCACTATAGGGTCAGAGAAAGTCTTGAAATGCTTTAGGATTATCAGAAATCAGATTCTAGCTAGATGGGGATTGGCAGATTTTCAATTTGTTATTTCTTTGTGCCAAATGTTTTTAAATTATGATCAAGTTCTCCTTTGCAGATTAGTACTGACCGGAATGATAGCAGACTGAACTTTCCAAGCCGAAGCACTGAAATCACCAAATATATGGCTGCCATGTGGCGTCTCAAGGAGATGATGAAGGACAACAGATAAGGTGGACATATCATAGGAATTTGACAGACCCCAGCCATTACTTTAGGATTTCCAATCTGCACTCTCCCAACTGTCTCATTTAGCAAAGTAGATACTGTAGACAAGGAACAGCTCTGCTGAAACATTTAAGTGCTTGCAATAAACCTGCCACAAAATGTTGCCTCTGCCCTCCTATATCTATTTTATACAGAAATCAGTTTTTACTAAATGGAAGATCAAGTCCACATTGAGAAGCAATTGAAAGAAGAGGGAGTTTCATAGCAATTGACTGGTAAGAGACCACATTCAGCCCCTCAATGCAGGGGACCCAGTGGTCTTAGTGGTGGGTAGACTGAAATGACTGAAACCACAACAGCTACTATTTCAGATAAATAACATCAACAGCCTGTGCCAGATGGCACTGTCTACTCAGCCCTGGGTGCCTGTACAGAGTCAAAATAGGAGTCCAGGTGCCTCCCCGGCTTCGCCATAAAACTGATCACAGATCACATCCTCAGTACCCATTCAGCAACATTCATAGTGAAAGCTGATAGCGAATTGCTGAATGAGCTATAGCTATGTATGAACTGCCCAAGTAGCTTATGGGATCAGTGATGATTTCCCAGCATAAACATCTGTATGAAGTCAACAAACTTTTTCAAAACTATTTAATTCCTAAAGAAAAACCAGCATGGAAGACAGGCAACATGGAGCGACTGTTTGCATACAAACCCACATGTGACACTGAACTTCAGTCATTAGCATTTGCCATCTTCATAGCTGGGTAGGTCATGGCCTACATAAATTCATGGCTACATGCCTAGTTCCTAAGGAATGCCAGACTTTACAAGGAAAAAAAGTCCACCCATTTCATTCCTTATCGAGAACGGTTCTTCATTTTCTGTCTCATCTTTTTTCCAGGCCTCTTCTGCAAAAATAAATAAATAAAAATGTAGCACTGATGATTCTTTCATTATCTTTTTCCCACTTTGTTCCAGAATGTACCCTCTAAACAGTCTGGTTGTAGAAAGAAACCCCTGAGGAATCTAGATGAATACTGCTTATTAAAACTACAAAATTACCTTTTTTACCAAACTCGTCCAAAATGTAATCCTCCTTTTCCCCTTCTGAGGTAAAAGTCTAGCCCAAAACTCCTATTCACCACAGGTACTTACGTTAGCACCCTTTTTTCCTCCTTTCCCAGAGCCCTTATAGTGGGCCATACTAGGACGAAAACTGGACACATCATTGTGACTCTCTTGAGTGTTCCACTTCGAGCCTTTCTTTTTACCACCAAAACCAAATTTCTGATTCTTGTAGCGTCGTTTGGCATTTGGTCTGAAAGAAAAACAACATCTGGGATGATTGGGTATGAGACTACTGTTTACCTGCCACCATGCCTTCTTACCAAAGAAGAAAGTTCTCCTGCCTCAGCTCTCTAATTCCCACATATATAAACAAAGATAGCACATTGCTTCTCAACTGCCATACTCTAAAGGGGTTCCCAGTCTTGTTCAGCTTGTGAGCAGTACTAGATTTTTTAAAACAAGAGTGGGCACAACTACAGAATGGCTGTAGTTGACTCTTTGTTTTGTAAGAGATGCTTTGTCAAACAAGAGAGCCAGTTTGGTGTAGTGGTTAAGAGCGCGGGACTCTAATCTGGAGAACTGGGTTTGATTCCCCACTCCTCCATTTGAAGCCAGCTGGGCGACCTTGGGCTAGTCACAGTTCTCTGGAGCTCTCTCAGCTCCTGCGGGGATAATAGCATACTTTGTAAACCACTCTGAGTGGGCATTAAGTTGTCCTGAAGGGCGGTATATAAATCAAATATTATTATAAACAGAAAATGGGTGCCAGAAAACCAGCTAACAGGCACTACATTGGAGATCACGGCTCTAAAATAAAGGCTATTTTGTTCAGCATCAAGGGCACAATGGAAACACCAAGTCAGTAGATGACTTGCACACGTGGCTTTCAGTGCCAAGGCTTTAGGTCTCACCAACCCCATCTCAGTCCTCCAGCTAGCTGTGGTGACCAAGCAGTGCTAGTCCCAAATGTTCAAAGTCACAATGCAGCTTTCTCTGAAATGTGATGATTTTTAAACATGAAGCTCCCTCTCTGCCATCTGGTTATGTTCACTTTCATATATGCTGCTCTTATGTTTTCAAGTTTATGCAAGAACCAGAAATTTGTATTTTAATAAAAAACAATTCAAACTGGAAAACATGGTTCAAAAATATACTTTGAGAGCTTAATACTGTCTCCCATTTCTCAGCTGAGAAATGTTGTGCATGTCAGCTCAATATCAACAGAATATATAACAGTAAAATACCTTTCAGTGCATCAACTTTTGTTCTTGAAAAACCATGCAAACATTTAAGTTACACAACTTTTTAAAACAAAAAAGCGATTGAAAAAAGGTCTGTTAATAGAAATGTGAAAGAGTGATTTCTGGCTAAATCCCTCCACTTGCCAGGATCTTACCCTTTCTTTATCAATTGGCCTCCAGTCCCATCTTTCTTCTTGCCCTGAGAAGGTGGTGGCTGTTCTCCCTCTAGGAATTCCAGCTTGTCTGACAGACCTGCATAAAGAATTGCAATGATGCTAAACCACAGAAGAATTCCAAAATAAGCATTGTGCACAGGGGACCAGGTTTCTTTCACTAGACAAGATCTCTACACATTAGCACTTTTAAAATGTTCCATGATCTCAGGTGGTAGGTCATTACAACTCCCATTTTATAGACTCAAGGTTTTACAGTACAATAGCTGCAACTGGTCCACCTTTGGACATACTGAAGATAACAGTAACAGATGCCCCAAAGGACTCAAATATACCTAGTACAGCCATCAGAAAAGACAGAGGTACAAGCAACCTCTTCTTCCTGGCATTCCCAAATCAAAAATCTAACATGTATCAACAAATTCATATATAATATACTGATTCAGGGACACTGATAGTGCAATCCTAAGCAGAGTTACACACTTTTAAGTCCACAGAAGATAGTAATTGTGTGCCAGGGTCTCTTTAAGACTAGCCAACTGATTTCAGCTTAGAAAAAAATCCCTAATGTTTTCACCAAAAAATGCAACCAGACCAACAAGCTGTAGAATACGCAGGCAAGCTTAAGGAGAAAGCTTGATGAGTAATAATAAAACAATAGGCTCTAGCAAAAATACTAGGTATAAAGAGACCATTACAAAGCTTGAATGCAGGTGAGGCTTCTCTTCAGCAAATACTGATGTTTGTGGATCCCATAAGTGACAAGCCATCACAGACCAAGTTGCTGCCCTTATAATCTAAGATCAAAGTCCATACTATCTGCTGGAATAGTTTTTCACTACAAATATGGGCATATTAACTGGCTTCTGCTACGCAGCAGTGACAAGAGATTCTTACTTTCCCCCTCCTCAAACACTTCATATGCAGTTTCTCATGCCTCTGATAAGTCAGTGGGGGAAGAGGAGAGAGAGGAAGAAATGGAAACATGCCTCACCTTTCTGATATTTCTTGACTGCCTGCAACATTGTGGATTTCTCTTTTTGTCTCTTCTGCAGCACCTCAGTTTGTACCTATCAAGAAGCAGAGTATGAGCCTTGCTCTTCCTTGTATCTCAGCAGTTCCTCATCCTGTATCCCAGTCTTTCCCAATGTGCAAACATATGCATGTGCACTGAACTAAAAATTCCTGTTTGATTATTCCCAGTAACTGGATTCCTCTGTCAAAAGATTTCATTCCCTAGACTTCTAAGCAGTTTGGTGTGTCACAGCTCTCTCCCTACACTTCAAGTGAGTGGCTCTTGTCCCAGTCATCTCACCTTTTTGCCATATTTCCTCAAAGCACGGAGCTGTTTGGCCCTTTCAGACTTTTCCATAGCTTCTTGTTTGCTCTTCAGCTTTTGACGAATCTAATGAGGAAAGACCAAACAATATGCACGAGCTTGGGACTAGTTTACAACAGTGACTCTATTCTCGGGTACCGATGCATATTTTTAAGACTGCCGTGTTCCTAAATACGGCATTTCACAATTTCTGCAATATAGCTGCTACACAAGAAATCAGAACAACATACAGAACAGCCATCCCGTTAGTCTATAATGTCTACAAAGATACATCCCTTACTCACTAGCAAAGTCATTTGTACTGTCGCATCTTATATAATAATTCTGGCTATAATTATCCAATGCATTATCTCCATCCTTGAGAAAGGAAATTAGGATGCCCAAACACGTTAGGGATTTAATATCAAAACCATGCTGTGGTAGTTATTCTTAATTAAATAATACAAACTCTAAAGATATGATCCTGTGTGTAGTCCTTACACTAAAGAGAGCACAATAACTATGCTTGCCTATGTACCAGAAAGTTAAGTAAAAGGATATTTTCAATACGACAGAAACTATCAGTCAGGACCTCAGGCAAACTGAATGCATTAATGAAACACTGATAAACTGAGCACATGGCTGCAATGCATTAAAATGTGCTGATTTACTGATTCTTCCAATTAATTTATTTCTCTTTCTAACTGCACAGATCATATTCTGATTTACATCCTCAACAGTCAATGGGATATCTCATTTCTGCTTGTATGCCATTATGTTCTACCAAAAAACATTACAGTCATCTTCAAAATGTGAGCCAACTCACACTGGATAGGCAAAGCAGCAAGTTTGCTCTTGGCCAGTTTATAAATAATGAATTATCTGCAGTACAGTGCACAATGCACAGAACTTTGCAGAGGCTATTATTTTCTCCATTTCATTCTCCCATCTTTCTTGGAAGTATTTGTATGTGGAAACAACAGTGTATCGGACTGGAGATGCTACAGTTCTGGAAGATGAAACAGAACTCTTTAGAATGAGGGAGAGACACAAATGTAACAGATACCTTCTGCATCTGCTGGTCAGATTTTGCCATCTCTGCAAAATAATCATCAGGCCGCCTAGTAAGGACTTTGAGCTGATGTAGCCGAGGCAAGGCTTCCAGCACAGATGCTTGAGCCTGATGATAACTGGAAAAATAAGAAAAATGACATCAACACTTTTATATCCTGTTGGAACCATGTGTATTTCATGCCCTGATAAGGTAGGTAAGTAGAATACATGTTCTCTCTGTTAATGGGCCATGCTAACATACCTTTGGAGAAAATAAAAAGCACAAACAATCCCTCTTTCTCTCCTTTCTCATTGTCATTAGGACACCCAATGTCTTGTAGAGATCACATTTTTTGTTTTACATTGCACTGTTCTTTTTATAGGTATCAGGCAATTCATGGCAATTGCCTTCTGTGAGCCTGTGTACAATGATGTACTCATGGCATTGTGACTGTTGCCATGTGCTGATTAGCCATGCAGAAGAGACACCCATTTACACAGCACTCTGCACTGGTGATGTGATTAGTGACTGAGTTTCTAAGCCTTTGGTGGGAGTGACTAAGTTAACTTTTCCTTCTATTTCTACAGTTCTTGTACTGTTGACTTTCCCTCCTGTACGCATAGGATGGCATCTACATAATGCAATACACCAACAGCTATCAAGCATAGCCAGATCATAAGATCGACTTGGCAAGATCAATGCAATGTTTAATAAATATATAGTTTGCCCTTTTTAAAGCAAACATTGTACATAAAGTGTATGTAGCCAGCTCCCTGGAACCAGCTCATACATGCAGACTTACAAACTCATCTCTCTTTTGAAGTCATCCTCAGGGTCAACTACATCTTTGTCAGGTACGTTACTAGAAGGAACATTTGTTTCCAGACAAGAAGTCACATCAAGCCTTTCTACCCAGGCTAAATGTCTCTGGAATTCAGATAGACACTGTTTCAATCCATCCTAGAAAGAAATATATTAATAGCAATTAATTTCAACATGTAAACTCTTCTGTACATTGACTTGCATGTCATCTTACCCAGAACTAAGAATTTGAAAGGTTCCTGTCCAAACACACCCTGAAGATATCATGGTGACCCTCACATTGATACATCCATCCATTTCCCTAAAGTATTTGATAACTCCCAGGTACCCATCCAACATCATATGCAACATTCAAGCTGTTTCCTAACCACATGGATGCCTAAGTATTTTCTGAGCATTCGGTTCCTCCCATCCTACTTCAACTAGCAAAAGAAGTTCAATCTGAACAATAATAACAAAACCCAAAACATAAGTTTCCTACCAAATCTGAAGGGAACTAAATAGACTACTGTATTATAAAATTTCCAAAAATTTAGCAGTCATGCTAAATAAATGGCAACATTTTTACCTGCCCCCACCTCTATGATCCAAAGGGACAATGCAGCAATCACCCTGTATCTTGTGTATAACACTTTAAAAAACACCACCAAACTCAAGCCATTTCAAAAATGCAATTCCTGGCTGCCAAGTAGCAAGCTCACAGTATAATTGAACAGAGTGATGGATACCCCAGCTAAATGCTATCACTCAGAAGCTCAGCATATCCATAAAGGTTATAATCACCCAGTACTCACCACATTGTTGACAGCCTTTGGTTGTCCCTCAAGCACAACATTTAGACCTGGCTTTAATGAACCTTTAGAAAATGCTTTCTGTAGCTATATTGAAAGAAGGTGACACATAAATAGTATCCCAAGAAACAGCTGCACACAAATATCAACAAAATTAGCTCAGCAGTCATCCACAATTCTTAATAAAAGAATATGTAATATGAAAGTAGGGCCCAAACTGAGGTTCTCAGGCTGCTGTTTTAACCCTTACAGGAGTACTTTTGGCTTGAAATAATATATGCTGCGTCACTGAAAACTGGTGTTATACTAGAAACAAACCTCAGCACAGCCAAATTCACTAAATCACCTTAGCCAAATCAGTATTTTCTCCAGTCTCAGCCTCCCCATCCAATATGGAAACCAATAATATTGGCCTACCTTGCAAGACTGTTGTTATATGTATTTTTGAGATAATATATACAGGTATAATTATGACTATATAAAAACAATATACTTTATCCACAGCATTCTGTTACAAGCCATCTTACAAAATCTGTGAAAAGCCATTGCTGTTTTTAAGATGCAAAGTTAATCACACCACTGCCCTTGCTAAGTTGGAAGAGTGGCTTTTCACCATACTGTTAGAACTGTGTCTTTCTCCACAGCATGGCAACCTGAAACTTCCCCTTACCACTGAATACAGAATGCAACTCACCTCTCGGTCAGTGATAACAGATTCTTCAGAATCTGAGGACATTGAGATATCTTGTTCCATATCCACCTACAGCCTCACAGGCTGTGTTTTGGGATATCTGGACTTCGTAACCACCAAGCTGTAGTAGGAAAAAATAATAATGAAGCACACTTCTTCCCAAAGGCGATGAAAAAGATGGGGTTGGTTTGCCAGTCTGCTCTTGGCAGCGCTCCTTAATCTTTATGAGAAACTCAGCAGGTGAAAGTTGCCCACCACATCTGCATGCCGACAAAAGCTCCAGCCGTTGGGTTTCTGCTCATCGCAGAACATCTTTTGCAGGAAACAAAGCGACAGCCTTAGATGGAAACCACGAGCGCGACATTTTCAGGCGGCCACTCGGGACCAGCCTCCGACCATGGAAAGGGAAAAATACCCACCCCACTTACTCACCCAACCTCCACGACCGACTGCGCTCTCACAAACCACGAGGAAGAGCGCTCCACTACTTCCGGCCCTTGAGCGACGGTTGTTACGGGCTTCCGATTCCGTCGACGCTCTTTCGTCGCGCAATTGGGACGCCATCTCCATGGCAACTAGTATTTGTTTTTTGTCTTGGTTTAGAATCGGGAATCATTTTAGCGAGTGAGGCCGAGACTGCCAGCTGGAGCCTGGGGGAAGAAGCTCGGGTACCTCTAGGAGACCAGGACGTGGGAATGAAAACAGCATCGACGGGGAAAGATTGTGGGAGGGTCGAGGAATCTGGGAGGCTGCTGTGGGAGACGAGCGTGCAACGGGAACTTTTTAACGTTTGTCTCTCTCTTCCAGCACATGTTGCTGAATCTCAAGCGTCATGTCGGTGATTGTAGCACAAGCTCTCCACATCTTTGGGTTCCAGTCTCGTGTGGCAAATAATATTTGTTTCTTTGACGAACAGATAATAGTATACCCTTCGGGGAATAGCTGTGTGAAGTATCACATAGAGCAGAAATGGCAGAAGTTCATCCCAGGTAAATGAGCTTCCTCCTTCGCTGTCCCATTTCCTTTATTCCTCAGGGTTACTGTTAGGGTTGACAATTTATTTAGGAGGCGAAGACAGGAAATGCAGCTTCTCACGTATTTCCCCAGCCTCAAAATCTGAAAGGGTGCCTCTGGCTACATACAGTTGTCACCCTCATAAATATGCAACTTGGTCCTACATGTTTGGCTGCTGTCTTTTCAATTGTAGGATTTGTATATTAAATATTACTCAAAAGTTAGTCATGCAAATTATTTAGTACAAGGTTAAGGTGTGTGGAGGAGCTGGATTCAGGACACATACATAACACATCAAAAGTGGAAACTGGAGGGGGGGCAGCAAGTAGCAGTGCAATCCTAAACAGAGTTATTGAAATCAACACAGCTATCCACCTAAAACTATCTGGTTAGGATTGCACTGTAAGAAACCTAACGTTTACATTTCTTAATACTTTCCAAATACAATTTTAATTTTTGTGTATGCAACTCATTAGTGGCTGAAAAACATATTCCCTCTCCTCAAGTTTCTTTGTAAAAGGGAAATTAGTGGGATTTGGATTTTCTGAATTATTGCTCATGGCATAATTAGAATTTATTGCCACTCTGGTCCCTGCTCATTAAAAAAATGTTGCTTTAGGGTAACTAAAGCTTTTTCTTTGTACTTTATAGGTTCAGAAAAGAGCCAGGGAATGCTGGCACTGGCTATTAGCCCAAACCGACGATACCTGGCCATTTCAGAGACAGTACAGGATAGACCGGCTATCACAATCTATGAATTGTCATCTGTCCCATGCAAGAAACGAAAAGTCCTGAATACTTTTGATTTTTCTGTTCAGGAATTTGTTAGTCTGGGGTTTTCCCCTGATTCCAAGTATTTAGTGGCACAGACAGGACCTCCTGATTCAAACCTTGCATATTGGATGTGGGAAAAGCAAAGATTAATGGCAATTGTCAAAGCTGATATTCAGAACAATCCTCTATATCAGGTAAGATGGGAGAGAAGAATCACTTTCCCATGATAGACGTATCTCCTTGGGTACATTTACATACTTACATACAAGTACATAATGAAAATAATTATCTCTATCATTCATCATTTCATGTAGAAAAGTAGTACCCCCACCACTGAGGGTCCCCAGGGAAAGAACCTGCCACACCAGCATGTTTAGGGTGAAATCCCAGGTTCCTTATGATGGATGAGTGCAAATAATGCAGCGGAATTACGCTGTGCTGATTAAAGAGGCAAAAAGTTTTATTTGAGGAAATTACATACTTGAGAGCAGGGCTTTTTTTCAGGGGGAACACGGGGGAACGGAGTTCCAGAACCTCTTGAAAATGGTCACGTGGCTGGTGGCCCTGCCCCCTGATCTCCAGACAGAGGGGAGTTTAGATTGCCGTCTGCGCCGCTCGGCACCACCAGCCATGTGACCATTTTTTCTGAGGGCAACCCACTGAGTTCCACCACCTCTTTTCCCAGAAAAAAAGCCCTGCTTGAGAGTAAAGAGGAGAGAGACATTCCTTGCTATCTGACTACATCTTGCAGAGAGAGAGAAGAAGTGTGGCAGGAGAGAGAAGAAGCAGGATATTGCCCTGTTTAGCCCAATAGGAGAAAAGACAAGGAAATGACCCCCAGGAAACAAGAGAAGTGCTGCTCTCACTGTTCTAACTAAGTGATCCTTGCTGCCCCCTGCATGGAAGGCTCTTCTTCCTTCTTGCTGCTGTTGTACACCAGACATTGCTATTTCCAACACCTTATTCATACATAGTACATGATATTTTCACATAAGGCTTAGAAATTTCATGAATTGGTGGTGTACAAGTATTACAGATACAGGATTGCGGTTCCTCTGGTGGTTATCACTGGTGGTTATCACTCTGCCCATTGCTCTTTGCCGTTGTTTGCATACAGAAAATCCCAGGTTCAACCCTCAATGTGTCACGTTTAAAGAATGGGGGGCAAACTGTGCCTGAAAGAGCCACTGCCAGTCAGAGCAGGTGGTGTTGTACAAGATAAACCAACATTCTGTGTTGCTATAAGACAACTTCAGATGTGTTCACTTTGCCTCGTAAATACATAAGATACAATCTTATAGAGAATGGGCATTTATAATATTAATCTAGGTGAAAAACTGTATTACATCTATTATCGCATTATAGTCTTAGATATAGGCTGTAATCTTAAAAACACTTTCTTGGGATTAAGCATCACTGCAAAAATGGGACTTCTGAGTAGGCCTTCTTAATATTGTTCCCATAGGTTTCCCCCCCTCTTTTTGGCCTTGTTCAAACTATATAAACCCATTTGAGCAGGGGAACCATTGTGAACAGCACAGAATTAGGGGTTATTTTTTGTGTTTGACTAATTTTGGGCAGGAGGCACCTAACCAGGAAAAGATTTGTTTCTGCAGGCCAAAAAACAAATGGATACGTTCATATGGCTACTCAGAACATTTGGTGTATATATGTGCATGTATGTATAATTGATTGATGTATATTGTCATGGATAACACTTCTTAAATGCTTTTATTTTTATTCCATGCTATACATTTACATTTTTCTATTGTAACAGTGTGTGACAACCTATAGTTTTAATTTACTGATAGTTGCACATAATGCTTTTCAGGTGACCATTTGTTTGTTGTTTTCCAGGTGAGCTTCAATCCACAGGATAACACCCAAGTCTGTGTTACAGGAAATGGAATTTTTAAACTTTTCAGATACACAGAGGGAACCTTAAAACAGACCAACTTTCTGCGAGGGGAGCCCCAGAACTACCTCTCCCATGCTTGGCTCTCTGAAGAGAAGGTGATTGTGGGCACTGACACAGGCAAGCTTTACTTATTTGATTCTGGGGATCTACGTTGGGAGACCAGTATTGAGCGCAAAGAGGTACCCATTCACGTGGAGGTGGAGGAACCAGCACAAGAATCAGATAGGTGAGGCAGTCTTCAAACCACTTACTCTGGAACAATCAACATCATCCACAGATAAGACAGTATAGAGAAATATTTAACTTGTTGAACAAAGATCTAGAAGTCTTGGACACCATATCCCAAACATGTCTTTACTATGATCTTGGAAGTCCTTGGTTCTACTGTAAAGTGGAGACAGTAACAATACACTTTATCCACAAGGTTGTTAAAGGAGGAGTGGCTTAAAATTGTAAAAAAAATTAGAAATATGTATGCCGAGTGTTATTAGTGTATATTCTTCCAAATAGCATATTTACGATTGAGTTGTTGATGGCTTACAGGGGAACACTAGATTTAAGTCCAATATTTATATATGTTTACTCAAAAGCATGTTCCATTGAGTTCATCAGGATTCACCGCCCAGAGCCCCTGAGGATGGGCGGTTTATAAATCGAAATAATAAAAAATAAAATAAATACTTCCTAGTAAAAGTATACATAGAATTGCAACCTTCAGGCACAAATAATTGACAAGAACTTTGCATTAATACAAGGCCTACATGGCTCCACTGCAATTCATACTCAAATTTAAAATGAAAAATAATTCATTTTACACATTACATGATTGACATTTGGAATTGCTGTTTTCTGTAGTTGCTACTGATGGACTGATTTTCTTCTCTTTTTTAAAAGCCTCATTGAATTTCCTGCTACCAGTTCCCCTGAAGTCTCCAGTGATCTAATTTTTGAACCTGAAACACAGCAGCAGGCATCTCTACCCCGAATTTCTGCTGTTGCTACATATTCCAAAGGCTTTGCTTGCTCAGCTGGCCCAGGGATTGTTCTGTTGTTTGAGAAGTCAGAAGAAAAGGAAGGTTATAGAGAGAGCCGAGAAATACGGGTAGGTAGGGGGTGTCAGAGATAGGAATAGTATGTTTGACAACTAGTATGACACTCCCTGGCTAACAGACCAGAGTGGAGTAGATGCTTAAGCCTATTTGCAAGGAGAGGCTGAGACTGGAAGATGCCATGGTGTGTACGTATTCAAGTTCCTGCACAGTTCCAGAAGAGCTGAGCTATATCTCTAGCAATCTTCTTACATCAAGCTGTTTAGAAATCTTCTACTTAATTTCTGTTGAACAGAAAACTTTTACAAGGTTGAGGCTGTTTTACTGATTTGTAAAATATAAAGGTGGTCAAATGTATTAAAAAAGTGGGGTTTAGAGATTAAATGAACATCATTAAGGTTATCTTACTGCTATTGGCTATGGAGATATATTTATTGTTCTTCTGTACTTGAAAAGTATGTTTGCAGGACAGTAGTCTAACTAGTCTGATTTACTGCATAGATTCCACAGGACCAGTGCAGCAGTGACCCAAACCAATCAGACAAGCAGGAGGTTGTATGTATTGCCTTCAGCCCTACAGAGGAGACACTCCTCATCAGCACAAATAAGAATCAGATCTATATGCTTTCCATGACCTCAGCTGAAATGAGTAGGGTGAGTTTATTCTGCCCACAGATCTTCAAACAGTGATAGGAGTTCTTATGCATGTAGAAATTCAAATAACTGATACCAAACCCCTCCCCCCCAACCTGGCAGCAACAAGCCAGTGGCATCAAATTATCTACTCAGCTAGGCAACATTTAACAGTGTTGAAAGAAAAATAAGCAACAGCAGCAAGTATTCATATAATACTATTTTTAGCTGACATTTTTAATGATATTTCGCTAGGGGGAAACAGCTCACTTTGAATATCTGAATTGCCCATTACATTCTTCTTCTATTACTGGCTTGGACACCTGCATCCGCAAGCCCCTTGTTGCTACATGTTCATTGGATAAATCTGTCCGCATCTGGAACTATGAAAACAAGTAAGAAGCCATATTCTGCTGCACTTCTTTTGATTAGTACACATATGGCCCCAGTTCCCTATAGAGACAATGTTTCTGCTTGCTTAGAACATAGAATGCTACTAAGAGATAATGGTTATATTAGAAATAAGCCTGTCTGTCTATTGGCCAATAGTAAAGATTCAAATATATTTATAATGGGTCAACAGACAAGGTTCAGAGAGGAATCTGCAGTAGGTCACATGAATACTGCATATGTTGCATAACTGTTAGTAATGATTCTACTCCTGGGGAAATGCATGTATTTGAAATCGCAAGACTTAAATGCTATTGACCTTATTTTTATGATATCATCTTTAGAAAACATTGTTTCTTTAAATATGTTTCTATAGGAGCAAAGTACTTTAACTGGTTCTGCTTAGGAAAAAATAGTATTTATTGATGTATTTCATTTACACCTTGCCTTTCTCCCCAGTGGGAGCCCAAAGGTGCTTACTTCATTCTCCTCCCCTGCATTGTATCCTCACAGCTAACTGTGAGGTGAGTTAAGCTGAGAGTGTGTAACTGGCCCAAAGTCAACCAGCAAGCTTCTATGGCAGGGGATTTGAACCATGGTCTCCCAGATCCTAGTCCAAAATGCTAATCACTGCATCATGCTGGCTTTCAAATGAAACAATTATTTTAAGTTATGATTATATTTTATATAAATCAATGGGAAACAACAGTTTGCTCAATTGGAGTCCTTTCCAGCAATTCCTGCCACCAGTGCACCCTGCTGTTCCATATCTCGTATCATTACCAAGTGTCCCCTCAACCTTAAGAGTGATTTTTTCAGTGGGGAGACACATCTGCATCTGGAAGAGGGAAGGTATCAGCAAAGATCCCTCTCTTCTTTTTACAGGTGTTTAGCTCCAAACCATTTTTCCCACTGCATGGAAATCCACCATATAAGACAGCAGGGGAAACCTAAATGTGGAATTATATTCCATCATAGATCTCTCATGTGCTACAACAACCTAAGTAGACACTGAAGCAATAAGAGAAATCAACCAGCTGTTAATAATATCCCAGGACAACTGAGAAAATAGCTGTATAGGGAAAAACTATTGGTGGGATCCAAAGTGCCATCAATGAAGCTTTGCAAATGCCTTCCTGTTGAGCTCTTTGAAATGCTGCTCCTGAGAACAGGGAGTCCTCAGGATCAGCATGGAAGGTAATCATTAGAAATTGTTCCTCTCTGTTCTGCTCATAGAAGTGTTTTATATTAATGAAAAAAAGGGTTTGGATCCAACCTGATGACCTTTATTCCTTATGTGGTATCAGGATAATTCTCAAGGGATATAAACATATATTAAAACAGAGCAGCTGGAAACTGCTTAACTCTGTCTGACCCATTAGAAGTGATGATTGAAATGTTCTTACATAAACATCCTAGCCTAATCAGCATTTTGCAGAGAATACCACTAACTACAACTTTGCTAGGGAGAAGGCTGGGCTGTGCATTAACTGTCATCCCTGTTCTTGCTGCAGCTCACTGGATCTGTACAAGGAGTACCAAGAGGAGGCATATGCACTCTCCCTTCACCCTAGTGGCCTGTATGTTTTGGTTGGCTTTGCTGACAAACTCCGACTTATGAATCTGTTAATTGATGACATCCGGACTTTTAAGGACTTTACCATACGAGGGTGCAGAGAGGTGAGACTAATGGGGTAGCATGAATGGGGGACTCAAGAAGGAAAGGAGGAGCATGGATTGTGAACATGAAAATGCCAGCAGCAGGGAGGGAAAAGAGCATTTTGTGATTGGTAACATACATCTAGGTACAGGGAAGGTATATGAATGTGGACACTTGGAGGTTGCTTTCTAAATGATCTCCAAATTATTCTGTACTTTCACAAAGATACTGTCTTTACATGCATATTCCTTGTTTCTTATTGGTTCTTGCTTCTCTCTGCAGTGTGTTTTCAGTAATGGGGGTCACTTCTTTGCAGCAGTAAATGGAAACGTGATTCACATTTACTCATCCACAAGTTTTGAGAATATCATTAACTTGAAAGGACACAATGGGAAGGTTAGTGAATGTCACCTATAATAAAAATAATAATATATGTTAAATAGAATGCATCTGAAATTCCAAAAGAGCAAGATCTCACAAGATGCTGGTTTTTAAACTCTGGCATTCTTTTTTTATTAGAAATTAAAGAATGGGAGTGAACAGCCTGCCCTCATTACATCAGAAAGTATTCCAAGGTCCATAGATCTCTGTTAGTAAAAAAAATGCATATTGATTTACTTTTCACAAACAAGAACCAGTTAATCAGATTTCTCCATTTTATAATACCTTTCATTCCAAGAAACACAGAGCACACTACAATCATAACAAACTACTTCTAAGAGCTTTGGGTTTCAATTGGAGTGTTAAGCATAGGCTTAAATCTCTTCTGCTGAAATAAAGAGGCTTAAAAGGACTTAATTTTGACTGTATCATGTCTGTAATGACAAAGATTGCTACTCTTTATGTTTATTTAATGCTGATGTCCTGAATGACTCTGGTCAGACCTCACTTAGATATATAAGTGCACTTAAGAAGCCTTGAGCATCTAGTTAGCTTTTCTATATCAAATCATTTAAGTCCTGGCAAGAGGTACACCACAGATAATTTTCTAGGTTCATTACCAGGTATTGTACCCAAGTAATCCAATTATGGAATCTCTGCTTTTACTAGAAGCCTCTACTAGAAGAAGCTCTTGATCAGTTTAGCCTGCCATATTTATAGGGTTTCAATAGATGTCTGCTATATGTCTTACAATAGCTGTCTATCCCATTTCAAATACTTAAATTCTTGTCTAGCTTATTATCTTATGACTTCATACACCAAACAAGGTTATCCATATTTGAAACATCTTAAATCATATAACAATAGTTAATTCATTCTTACTACTTCTTACCTTGACAAACTCTTTGTAAAGTTAGTGATTACAAGTTTCTTGTACATCTGAATATCTTTTGGCCCTCTACCATCTTGAATAATATTGTTAGCATCTATGAAGTTAGACATTCCTGCCATTCTCAGACACTCTCTGCACCTGGGCCTTAATACATTGTATATAGTGATATAAGTTAGATGGCTCTTCTAATCTACACAAGGCTATTCAACTGTGAGCCAAAACAGACAAGATGCCTGATGCATGGAGGACACAAGTTGGTTTCCCACAAGGTTCCATGGGAAGTGTAGTGAGAAAAAACCTCTGCCAGGGAGAAGAGGGAGAGAATCCCTCTTCTCCCTCTCACTGCCACCAGCTCCCCTTGTTCCCCTAAAAGAACTCCACAGCCAGAGGGAGCTGAACGCGCTGGCAGCAGCGAAAGGGACAAGCAGCTGGTTGCCGCTGCCAGCTCCTTCTGACTGCTTCCCTCTCACTGCCACTAGCACACTTGGCTCCCTCTGGCTGCTGAGTGCTTTTAAGGGAACCAAGGGGAGCTGGTGAACAGAAGGAAGCCTAGAACAGAACAGCCTTGGAAAGGGACATGAAATAATAGAGTAACACATAGCCAAAATAGACAAGATGCCTGACGCATGGAGGACACAAGTAGAATAGTAATTTTAATTGCTCAAAAGAGCAAAACATCCAGGGGCAGAAGGAGTTGTATCCTATTTTGGAGTTACCCACTCCAATACTATACTATACTATTAAATCCATTATTTAAAAGGAACAAACTGAACCTCTTGTGATTAAAGGTTTAGTGCTTGGGCATCATGTATATCCTCATTATTTCCCTAGGTGCGCTCAGTCGTGTGGAGCACAGACGACTATAAGTTGATCTCCTGTGGCACAGATGGGGCAGTATATGAATGGAACCTCCAGAATGGCAAGAGGGAATCTGAGTGTGTGCTCAAGTCCTGTAGCTACAGTGGAGTGGCAATATCACCTGATGCAAAAATAATCTTTGCTGTTGGATCTGACCACTCTATCAAAGAGATTTGTGATTCCTCGGTGAGCTCCTACTCCCATGGAGCTGCCAAGATTATATGTTATTCCTCACATGAAGTCAGTGCTGGAGCTGTAACTGTCAGTGTTTGGGGTTGCTTGTCTGTTCTACATATTGTTGGTTACATTTACGTTTTTCTTTTCCTTCTCTGTGACAGTACGGTTATTTTCCAGTCTACAGCTAAATCTTTGCACTGTAGCTTGCTAATATGGAATCAAACAGCATTGTAGAACCTGGTGTGCCTCTTGTCTTTTCAGATCTTGCGGGAAGTTCCTACTTTTGATGTTGCCTACACTTGCATAGTGGTATCCCATTCTGGCCGCATGGTGTTCACCGGAACCGCCTCAGGGGCCATCCGATCCATGAAATATCCACTGCCTGTGCAGAAGGAATTCAATGAGTATCCAGCCCATCATGGTCCAGTCACAAAGGTAAAGACTAAATATACTTCCATCAGCCTCATGTGGACTGCCCTGGCCTTTGGGTATCTCTTCTTTTTCTCAGCCTACAGCATTTGCTTATGCAGAGATGCACAACTGATATTGCTAGTTGAGCCACAGTTGGGCATTCAGTCATACCAAAGGAGTACATACTTGTCATATATCAAAGGAACCTAATGGGAATTGGTAGACACCAGACACTATAGATTTCTGTAGCAGCAAATTCCATCCAGATGGTCTCTACCCCTTGCCCCTGCCCATCATTTAAGCTCATTTAACCTGAGTGCATCATTTGAGCTCATTTAACCTGAGCGCATTCATGCAAGCTCTCCATCAGTGGAGGACTGCATCCTGAGTAGGTGACTCTACCCACTTGCTCTGCAAGTAGGGCCTTGTCAGAAAAAGTTGAGAATTTTTGTCCATTCTGGTGGGAGGAGGCCCTATCAGTTCTAGTTCTGCTCAGATGTGCAGAGTTTTTTCCTGGATCTCCCAGTCCACAGCTTCTCCCAATAGCAGCAACCTAATTCTCCAACTATCTCCTCTGTTGATAGGGTGGGGGTGGATAAAAACATTTTTCTGTATTCTGGTACACTGTACCAGGCAACTGACTCAACTCTGTTATCACAGAGAAAGAAAGGTCCCTCAGAGGAGGAAGTGACCAGGACATGAACAACAGTTCCCTGACCACATCTCCTATGTGGGGGATTTTCTCCCTCTCCTCAACAAGGCAACAGCAGCCATGCAGTCAGGAGAGGGACAGACAGATAATGCCAAAGCTCAAGTATCATTCAGGCTGGTCCTCTCTAAGGATCCAATCACCCCTTCTTTTTATCAAGCTACTCAGAGTGAATGGGCAGTTCTGTTTTCCTGCAAAAACAGCATGGTCATATTGAAAACTATAATCAGCCATCAATGAAAGGTCTCGGCAGCATTCATTGCAAGTTCTGTAGTCCTATGGATACAACTCACTCAAAGATCCAGGGGACAGATAGCATTAGCTATCTGAGCAATACCAGGAAATCTGACCTTTTCCAGAGCTTCCATTTTGCTGGATGATAGACTTCAAGAACACTTCTTCATTTCTAAATTACATAAACACACTGAAACTTTCCAAGGCTGCTGCCTTCATGGCCAATTTTAAGGTAAGCTCTTGTTCCTGATGTGGCAGCCTAAAGCCAAATGTCACTGAAGCACTAGAATATATACCCCTCCTCCAAAGCCTGCCTGTTGGAGATGCATTTTCAGTCTTTTCAGACTTTTGGGGGAGGCAGCCTTCAAAGATACAGAATAAATATTAAAAAGGGCTGTGCTGTTTGCCTCAAATAAATATGACTGCAGATTTCCCTGACAGGGCTGTAGCTTTTACTCCTACAGTATAGCCTCAGTATAGAATCAGGCAAAACTTCCAAGCCCAGATTCCAGTATGGAGCCTCTGCTTCTAGCACTAGGCAGGCGACAGCAGTCACAGTGTTAAAATTTCTTTAGTGGAGGGAAGATTGGAAATCAGCATTCACAGACACATGGGTCACTTAGATAATTGGAAACATTTTTCAAGTTTGTTCTATCTCTGAGATCCAGGTTCCTAGAGAAACATGCACTGATTCTTCAAGCAGAGCAAATGTCCCAGTATATAAAACAGGCATGCAGTTTATATTTTTGTTATGGCCAAAGAATGATAAGTAAAAGCCACACTTTTGTTTGCCAGCACAGTGGCACAACAGTTTTTTCACAGGTAGACAGTGCAGCCAGGCAGCCAGGAAAAAAGGGTTACCTGTCCCTGGTCTAAAATTCTGTTTATATGGTGATATTCATAAATAATCCTGAAATAAGAGGTCTCAGAGTTCAATATAACTCTTTTTATTTTCTCCCAGATGTCTGTAACTTTTGATGACCAGTTCCTTCTTACATCTGCGGAGGATGGTTGTCTGATTATCTGGAAAATTTATGACAAAGAAGGAAGGGGGCTGAAAAGGGAGAGAGATGTGCCATACTCTGATGAGGTGCTGATCACTAGAACAGACATGGAAGAGAAGGTCAGTACAGAACGTGAGCACTGCTTTGGGTATCTCCCATATGCATTTGAAGCGGCACAATATTCTTCAAGTGGAAAATGGCTGAATGTCAATTAGTCTCAGTGTGGTTTAGATCATCATATAGATAGTACCATTACTCTAACAGAGAGTGCAGGATTCAGGCATGACAGAAATAAAGGACTGCCTTTTTCCACAGGAGCCTGGGCAGATCCTGTGATATTCTCACCAAGGCTGGCTTTCAGTTCTTTCTCTAAAACAGGGGAAGGCAGCTTCAGCCCAAGCCAAAATGTTTTCTCTGGTAGTTCTGTCCCTTTGGAACAGGCTGCCAAGCTAAATGAAGGCTGTTCCTCATTTTTAAGGAAAAAATGAAAAGTGATCTGTTTTAGAAGGCCCTTTGGCTGAATGTTGGTTTTATATTTGGTTATGTTAGCGGCAGATGATGTTTAAATAGTTTATTGAGTATGGAATTTTGTGTCTGGAAACCAATTTGAAGTTTTGGGGAAAGCAATATAAAATATATTAAATAAAGCTTAGCTCTTGAGCCATATTGCTTCAGGTCACTGAGAGAAGCTTCATGTGACACAGCAGCAAAGTATGTTTGCCTCCTTGTGTACCTGTTTGATACAGATGCTTAGAAACATGCACATGCTGGTTTGCCACATTAAAGTGTTTACATTATGTACCTGTCATAATGTAATGTGTGATGCAGTTCCACAAGATAGTCCTGACACAGCAGTATCCACAGAAGTCCATTTTTATTTCATATAGTAATGAATATTTATTCACTGACTTCTTTCACTATCTCTCGTTTAATTCCTTGCCCTGCAGACTCAGATCATGTTAGAATTGAAAACTCGTGTAGAGGAACTAAAGATGGAAAATGAGTACCAGCTACGCCTCAAAGACATGAACTATAATGAAAAGATTAAGGAATTAACTGAGAAATTCATCCAGGAAATGGAATCACTGAAAACCAAAAACCAGGCAAGGGATAATGGCAAATACCAAGGCTCAGTGCTGTTACGTCTCTTTTCAATTAGCCTGTCCAAGTCTGTCATTATCCAAGTCTCTGTATTTTTCAGGTTTTAAAAACAGAGAAAGAAAAACAGGAAGTACAGCACCAGGATCAGCTTGCAGAACTAATGGAGAAGCAGTCAAGAGAAGTGCAAGACTTAGGTTAGAAGACCCATAAATAACACTGCCTCTGATGTGAGAAAGGGCTTTGGTCCTCATTGTAAAAGAAGAGGAAAGAAAGCAAATTAAAAGGCCAGCCTTCCAGAGTAAAGAATATTTCATCTGTAGTGCCAAAGATATCACTGCATAATATGAATCTAAATAGCCATGTTGGGAACACTTTGCTGTAAACGGAATTAATTAATTTTATCTTGTAAATATGCCAGTGAAACTGAGAGGAATGGGAAGACCTAATAAAGAAAAATGTAAAGAAAGATGCGAAGAGCACTTGGTTAGTCAGACATGGTGTGGGGATTCTTCAAAGCATCCTATCCCTTCAAGCTAATCAGAACCAAGGGTTTAGTTTCCTTTTTTTCCAGTCTATCAGTCCTATTGGTTTGATTAACTGGAGGGACTTCACAAATGATTCAGTCTTCATAACCATAGCATCAGTGTCTATATAGGATTCTCTTACACTACATTATTCCTGCAGAGGGGGAGAGCAGCTTCTTCCACACTTATGGCTTAGCCCTAAAGAGCCAAAACTATTAGATGGGGAATTCTTGTATAAACATACATACATGGCTCACACAAATGCAGCTTCCAAGCTAGTAGTGATCTGTGAGAAATATGGGAGAGAGTGAAGTGATGTAGGTCTCACGGGGTGAATGCCACCAGATTGGAGGGGGGTGGGTGGTTAAGAATGCTCTTTTGTTGCTTCTTGGAGGCTAAATATGGTATCTGGAGAAGGCAATGTACCTTACCACTCTAATGCTTTCTCTTTTTCTCCTTGGGTCAGAATCTGGCAACAACCAGAAGCTGTTGCTAGAATATGAGAAGTACCAAGAGTTGCAAATGAAATCCCAGCGAATGCAAGAAGAGTATGAAAAGCAGCTACATGAAATGGAAGAGAACAAAAGCCAGGCACTGGAAGAGCTGACAGAATATTATGAAGCAAAGCTGCTTGAGAAAACAACCTTATTGGAGGAGGTATTTTGTTTTTAAATTGGGCTTAAATCATGACAGGAGTCCTCTTAGGGCCCAGGAGTCTGCAAAAGACCGAGTTTTAGCTGGAACATATAGTTTTCATGAGCTAATGGAGGTCTGTTTCAGTGCTTAGAAATTCCTATCTCTGATAATAAAGTAATGAGCAAACAGGAAAAATAGAATTCTCACTGCTGTTTGAAGTTAGTAATGACTTGGACCCCAGATCTTCGGCCTTCTTTCCTTAGTATCAAAATTCTTCATATTTCCTTACAAATCACTCTTTCAGGTTAGAAATCCTTCAGACAGGGCAGGCTGGCCTAGTTCTGATAGAGCTCTAAGTGTAGGGCCAAGCTTTTGGCTCCTTTTCTCTGGCCTTTTGTGACACAGGAGATGAAAGGTCCATCTTCCACCTCCCTTTCAGCTGGAGAAAGAGGGGTGGGAAGGAAACTGAAAGCTCCTTCTGTCCTCTGCAGCACTCCCTCGTAGCACTGAGTGAAGAAGCGCTTTTAAAGGTGAAATCCCCTAATGTACATCTGACTGGGAGTCCCGTCACACACCTGTGAAGCAGCATGTGTTGGATGTATCATGTAGTGACACCGTTAGCTGCTTTAAGATCAGTGTCATCCTTTGCCAGCAGTGACATGTGTGAAGTGCAACAGTTGAAGAAAGTATCACCCAGCAAATTTTACAGTTATAGAGATCTAAGTGTAAATAAAGCTTCTGAACAAAGTTGATCACTTCAATCACATTTTTTCACATACAACACTGCATATACAAGTATTGGTCCAATCTTGCTAATGAATCCTTTCTGCAGTAAGCAGCAGCTCCATATTCTCATTTTTCCATCCTCTTTGCCCAGGAGTGGTATAATAAGCTAGCTAGTTCTGTCACATTTTTATCCCACCTTTCCTCCAAGGAGCTTAGGACAGAGTATGAAGGTCCTTCCCTTTGTTTTATCCTCTCAATGGCCCTGTGAGTAGATTAGGCAGAGACTGGCCGAAGATCACCCACTAAGATTTATGAATGAGTGGGGATTTGAACACAATCCTTTTCTCACATACTAATCATTACACCATACTAGCTCTCAATGGCTCAGTACAGCTGTCAATCACCTTTCTATACACACATGCTTCTTTTACAGATTGGTACTGAGCATCCTCCAGTATCAATTTCCTGGTCTCCTGACTTGCAGATAGCAGTTAAAAGCCTTGGCACTGTGGTAACACATTCAGTTATTTGAACTGGATTCTTTTTCCGAAGACATCAGTCATTAAGTCAGTACTGTGACACCATATTGCTTCCTTTGATACCTATCACCTAGCTTGCTTTGTCTTGCCACCCCGGGACCATCCTGAGTACTTTACCATGATTTGCAGCAAGATTATTAAAGACCCTCTCTCTTATGCCCTTCTACCATTCAGGCTCAGGATGATGCAAGACAGCAGCTTCGGGAATTTGAGGAAACTAAAAAACAGATTGAAGAAGATGAAGATCGAGAAATTCAAGACATTAAAATTAAATATGAGAGGCGGCTTCGGGAGGAAAGAGAATCTAACCTACGGCTGAAGGGGGAGACAGGAATAATGAGAAAGAAGGTATGCTTGGTTTATCATATATTTAATATCATATATCTAATAGCCAAGTGGCCATGATGTGCGGATACTTAAACTGCCTATCTAGGCTACTTGTCTGCAAACCAGATGGTTCTGCCAACTTGTGGCACTCCCCAGGTTTGCGAAAAAAAATCTGAAACCTAAAGAGCAAGAGATTACCAAAAAAAAAACCCCAAAAGAAGAGCAAGTGCAAAGAACTGTTCTCATCACGGGAGGAGGAGGAGATGGGGGTTAAAACTTACTTCAGAGATAGATCCACAAGGAAGACATCACGGCACCCAGCATCCCCTGCTGCCAATTTGGCAAGCAATACAAGGCCTCATGGGATCCATTTCATGGTGGGCGTTCCCAACAGACTAGCCACAGGAATAAAATCAGCTGGGCCACTGCTGCTGGAGGATTAGGGCCCGTCCCAGATGCTGGCAGCTTCCAAAGTCAGCAGCAAAGCTGCATCAGGGGGCTGAGAGCAGGTTTTGCCAATACTGGGCCTGCCATGGCACAGCTCCCTGACTTGCCACCACTGAAAGGAAAAAGAGTGGAGATAAAACAGAGAGAGAGAGAGAGAGAGAGAGAGAGGTAACAGAGAAGGAGGGGGTGGAGGTGTGAAGAGAGACAGAAGGGGGATTTTATTTTATTTTATAGTAAATTTTATACTAAAAACACTGCTACAGAAATATCAGTAAAGTTACAACAGTAAAGAAGAGCCATCTCCAATTACTGTAGAATGCTAGCAAGGACCTAAATGCTCTTCCACTGATACTACTACGCTGTATGCAGCGCCTTCCCAGCATCTTTCGAGTGGGGAGATACACATGGGAGGAGACAATCCCTCAGGTATATTGGTCTCAGACCATGTAAGGCTTTAAAGGTAGATATCAGCACTTTGAATTGGATCTTGAAGCAAATAGAAGCGGCTGCAGTTAATCCAGTATTAGGGCAATGTGCTACCTGTAGCCCATATCTGGCAAGCGGTGAGCTGTAGCATTCTTCAATAGTTGACGCTTCCAAACCATCTTCAAAGACTGCCCTATGTAGAACACATTATAGCAGTTAGTATAAGAGGTTACCAGTACATGGATGACTGGAGTCACATCACTATTTTAAAGAATCAATCAGAGCTGGGTCACCAGTAAAGACACCTCTAGCCACTGCTGTCGCTTAAGAAGCCAGCAGAAATGTAGCATCCAAGAAAAAAACCAAAGTTATATTTTGTCTTAGTGTGAGCAGATTTCAGCCAAATGATCACTTCCCACAGTTGCCTATCGCTGTTTAAAAGTTTCAAGAGCAATTTAGAAGCATGTGATGCCTCTGTGAGTGTTGGATCCCATGCAAAATCTCCACTGACGGAAGGGATTTCTGTCAGCAGAGCAAAACTTGTCCACATCCTCTTCCCACTACAGGCCAAAATGTCCCCAAAATGCTGTTCCTGGGAAACGGAACTGCCCAAGAAAAGCACAAGTGGGGAGTCAAAGGTCTGTCACAGTGGGCAGTCATTGGATCAAATCCCCACCTTTCTGCTAGTGGAAATTTTCCACAAGATCCAAGCCAGAATTTACTTTCTTCCCTCCTATGCATTCAGTCTATGAACGTGTTGATTTTTACAGGATGCCAGTAATTTTTAATATACTTTTTTCCTTGCCTTTCATTATTTTTGAGAAAAATCATGTACAAGCTCTGAAAATTAGATCTACCCACCTCACTTTGAGAACAGAACAGAGAGTATCTCTCAGGTTTTCAACTTTCACGCTTGCATTCTCAGTCAGTCTGTGCTTTGAAGTATCTCCCAGTTTCCAACTTTGGGTTGTCTCCCAATTTTCAATTCTAGTTTGTGAATACTGAATGCATTGGTTGAGCATTTACCTTTTGGGTGTAATATGGCCATCTGTTAGAGCAGTAGCTCTCTTCAGTGGTATGAAGCAACCCAGCTTGTTGAAGTTCTAGTTCTTTTTGGCCATTGTTATTGGTGGATGAGATATTTGCTCACTGGTCCCAGCCTGGCAAATGCCCTATGTTTACCTCACTAGTTCAATAGTCTCCAGAAAGAGATTGAGGAGCGCAGCAGTGACATTGAGGCCTTGAAGGCCGAACAACAGAAGCTGCAAGGAGTCATTAAGGCCTTAGAAAAGGATATCCTGGGACTGAAGAGAGAGATTCAAGAAAGAGATGAGACAATTCAAGACAAGGTGAGAATTCTGGGAGATTTGTTCTGTATTTGCATTACTTGTTGGTTCCACCCCTTCATCCCCAACTGGATTTGGTGCCCACATCTCTTATTGGCAGAAAAGACTTTGGCTGTGAAAACAAGGCCTCTGTATTCTTGCGTTCCAGGCTAAGGGCTGGAGTTTGGCATTCCCTAGATATTAATCTCAGATTCTGTTCCTCCTTCCTCCAAATGCCATTGCTCCACACAAATCACTTCTCTCTACCTCCATTACCCCTATTGATAATAAGGAATGAGGATATGCGAGGTCTCTGTTTCTCTTTCGCCACTACTCATTCACATGCCTGTTTGTTTGTCCCAGGAAAAGCGAATTTATGATCTGAAGAAAAAAAACCAGGAGCTGGAAAAATTCAAATTTGTACTAGATTACAAAATAAAGGAGTTGAAGAAGCAAATAGAGCCACGAGAGAATGATATCAAAGCCATGAAGGAGCAAATTCAGGAGGTGAACAGCTCTGAGTCTCAATCTGTTTGAAGGCCATATCAGATTACGTGTCTTCTTTACAATTTTATCTTTTCTCATGCATCTATACAGATGGAGGGAGAACTGGAACGTTTCTATAAGCAGAACACACAGTTAGAGCTTAACATAGCAGAGTTGCGGCTGAAGTTGAGAGCCACAGACCAGGAGATGCACAAAGAGATGCAGAAGGTGTGTCTAGTTAGAGTGGTGAGAATGTAGAAGTGGGGATCATGTTACTAACCATGATACAAAATCAGTGGTGGTGTAAGCCAATATTAGTTGCTACAAGAGTTCTGAGTAATGTGAAACACTTGGACATTTTTTCACCAAAAAGATTGGTATGAAAAGGATACAATTTGTATACACCTACTGTCTAGACATTTGGCTAATATTGTTTGAATCCAGGTCTACTATTAACATTTATAACATCCCAGAACTATTAATAGTCAGTTTTGCATTTGTTTCAAATTTACTGTTTTCATAGAGTATATTTGGGGGTGGTTATGCTGTACTTTAGAAGTAACAAAGTGGTCTTACATTTTAAAAATGAATATACCTATTATCATTAGCAATAGAGAGGCTATTTTTGGTCCTTTGCAGGGTTAAGGTGTGTGTTTTATATATATAAAGGGATATAGATATAGACACATAGGTGTGCATGTGTGTATAAAAATCCCTTTCTTTTTCACAGTTCTGTAATTCAACTTGGATTTTTGTTCCACTGAGTCTAGTGTTTGCATTTCATGGTAGAATAAGACAATTCACACATATTGAGCTGTCATCCAGTGATAGGATATCAGTTGATGTATTCGCATATGTGAATTGGCCCAGTGTTAGTTCATTAAGAGTGAGAGAGCTGGGAATAGTACCCAGGACCAGATCTACTACTGTCTCTATGCGCTGGGTGCTTTTTGTATGGTACATATCTTACAGACAATATACAAGACTCTACCAGGAGAACAAGAATGTGTTCTTATTAATCAAGCTTTAACATCTTCCCGACTGTAGGAGAGAGACATGGAAGCACTTATCAAGCGATTTAAAACGGATCTTCACAACTGTGTGGGCCTCATCCAGGAGCCCAAGAAGCTAAAGGAGAGCATCAGGAATATTTATGAGAAGTATGTTCAGAAGGCAGATATGGTGAGTGAGAATTCTTCCCTCTGCAGAAATTCCCCCTCCAGTCTTCTTTGGGTTCACTAACCATTTTTTCTCCAGGTGGAAATTGTGGGTGTCGACACAGACCTGCATCAGGAATACACACGGCAGCGAGAACATCTTGAGCACAACCTGGCAACACTGAAGAAGAAGGTGATAAAGGAAAGTGAGATCCATCGCGCAGACTATGTGCGCATCATGCAGGTACGAGGACAGGAAGGAAGAGAGGACAGCCTCGTCTAATCCACTGTGGAGGGGAAAGTTCAATATGCTCCATACAGTTCCTTTCTGTACTTTCCCTGGAGATCCAGAAACCCCAACCTGAACATTTTATTTATTGTTGGAATAGATGTTATTGTAGGCATGGTAGGTGTGGAGATCAAACAGGCATGGTCAGTTCTTCCATTTCTTCAAACTCTACTTCATCCACTTTATTTAGCCTTTCCCCTTGTAAATACTGTTTATTACCATATTTTTGCTCATTGTGCCATCATCTGTAGAAATGCTGTGGAAAAAAATATTCAGGATGTGTTAATGTCTTCATCCTACAGGAAAATGTAAGCCTCATTAAGGAAATCAATGAATTGCGGAGAGAGCTGAAGGTTACTCGCACTCAAGTCCATGATCTTCAGTCAACACTAGGACTTCTTAATAAACGGAAGAAGTTACCAGGACTATCCACAGGTGGTTACTGTAGTTCTTTATCTCTTCTTTTCCTTTGCTTGCTTATTGAAAATATTTCTCTTTCTCCCTCTCCAATTATTTCCTTAGAGTTTCTGAGACATGAAATAGATGATGTCTCATATTTAGTCAACGTGTGCTAGGTTAAGCATATACAAGCATTTCAACCACAGAATCGAAATCCAGCTGATTCTAACTCACCAGAGTCAGATTATTTACTAATACAAATACTCAGCCGCTTTAGTAGCAAGACAGCTATATTATCCTAGTGGTAATATGCTTCTTGAATCACATATATGGAGTTCATTTACCATCAAGAGATTTGCAGTGATGGTGCAATATAGTGAATAAAACTGTGTCATTGATATACATGGTGGTAATTTACATAAAGCAGGAACCAATATGAAGTCCTGTTGTGACAGAAATTGCAATCAGGGGAAGACTGGTCATTTAAAGGAAATTTCCCAGTGGCCTTTTGCTGTGGTGGCCAGAAGAAAGCAGCGTTGATAGCTCTGCCAGCCCCACAGGAGTCATTTGGCTTAGATCCTTCAGCAGCAACACTGATGTAAATTCCCCAATTGCCTCTTCTTGCACTGCTGCCAGTTTACAGCAGTAAGTCAGTGGGTGAACCAGTGCCCATTACTGGTGCTGCAGTGGCTAATCAGCTTGGTTTGCTCCCAGGCTGTTTTAATTTTCCACTTTTCCCCTGCTTCCTACTATTCCTTAACCATATACCCCAGTTTTGTTTTATCTGCTGGTATAAGGCCCTTGGATGACTCTGCTGAGGAAGGCCTTATACCAGCACCTCTGCTTCTCATTTGCCTTGAAAGCCCCAGCAGGGGTTACCATAAGTACATTGGGGCTTGACAGCACTTTACATATATGGCCCTTGTGGGGGGGCACAAAATTGCTCTTTGTGTCTCTTCTGTCAGCAGAGCTCCATTGATAGAAGAGAAAGAAGGGAGCAATTTCTCCTGCTTTCCCCTCTTCACTGCTGCTCACTGACCTGGGTAGCTATAGGTACATGTGGGTCCTGTGACTCCAGGAATAAACTCTACAGAGGTTAGAAATAGCTGCGGAGAAGACAGGCAATTCTTGCACTGCATCCAATTCAGTAGCAGTTGTCTATTAAAACCATTGGTTGTGAGCAAAGCTGCACAATATGTATAAGCCTTAAGTTCTTCAACTGGCATTGGACATAAGAAGCTGTCTTATACCGAATCAGACCATTGGTCCATCCATGTCAGTGTTTTCTACTCAGACTGGCAGAAGCTCTCCAGGGTCTCAGGTAAGGTTTTCCACATCACCTGTTACCTGGTCCTTTTTTCTTTTGTAACGAGAGAGCAGGGATTGAATCTGGGACCTTGTGTATGCTAAGCAGATGCTCTGCCACTGAGCCATGGCCTGCCCTCACATTCTAAATATGAGACAATCCATATTCTCCTTTTTTCTGTTACAGTTCTGGACACCCTTCTCCTAGGTTGTTTCCCAGAAGCATTTCCTCCAATTATCACCAAACAATGTGACTTTCTGTTTCTTCCAGCTCCCTCTCCTGATAAGCAGCACAGCCCAGGTATCCTCCGGCTGAATCCAGAGGAAGAAACTGAGAGAATCATTGAAATGCAACGGCTAGAAATCAAGTTCCTTCGAGATCAAATACAAGGGCAGGAAAAATCCCTTGTACTCAGGGCTATCCCAGATGGGAAGCTTCCTGTGTTGGAGACTGAAAGACACAATGGTACACAATCAGAGTGACCTGTGTTTGGAAAGCCACTGACCACAGCTGTGCCAATTTTCTCTGTTCTGTAATGTTAAGACCTATTCCTGCCTTCCTACCCCCACCCTAAGATTTTGTTTTAATATCTGTATTTTTTAAAGAGGCAAAAATTAAAATGAAACAATTAAACAAGCCAGGCTGTGTTTCTCTGTGTTATGTCAATGTGTGCAAGTTGCCAGGCAGGAGTGGAAGAATAGACAAGGAAGGAAGCTAGCTGCTTACAGGTAAGGCTAAGGTTCCACTTAAGATAGGGAGCTTGTGCATAGCGTTGACATGAGCCGGTAGATTATGAAGGACTGACCTCCTTGCACATTCTCATTTTTGATCTGTCTAGAGCAGATCTGGGAAAAACAAAGAGGTACCTGTAGGTGGTACAGCCTTTTCCCATTGGCACCAGAGCCTTGGCTGGTCTATGGTTCCTATTATTAGAATGTATGATGAGCTCCTTTTCCAGCTCTTTGCTGAATACTAAGACTTCACACACAATAACTGCACACTACTCTCCACCTGTGCTTTGTTTATATCACATCCCAGATCCCTCCACAATTATCCACCCATTCTCTCAGATCCTGCTGTGTCTTCATGCAACCCTTCATTCACGTCTATATCCCACTTCTGTTCTTCCACCCAGACCCTACCTCCAGTATGATACTGTCTTGCTGTTGATGCTCTCACCCTCCCTGTGCTACTTTCCTTGAAGTGAGGGAAACAAAGATACAGATAAGTATTGATGAAATTTCCTGATATAAAGGCAAAGCTCTGTACTACTTTTTTCTTCTCTGTTTCAGTTCTTGTCCTTTACCATTCCATCACATGCACGTGGATTTTTTATTTTATATTTCTGAAATGTAATACATTTGAAAAATGATTGAAATATCAATAGGGAAAAAATAAAGAGGTTCTATACTGTAAGAAGACAGTACAAAAGAGAGGAAAAACAGCACAAGAAGCCCAAAAATATATGAGCATGAAAGTAGCGGTGTACACCACAAAAAAAAAATTGGATCAATCCAGATGCAGGTGTCAGGAGTATCATTAGTATCTGGTATCACTGATATTCGGGTCAGATGCTCTAATCTGGTTTGGTAAAATGAGAGAATCCTGGATTTAGCCTGCCATTATTCCCTTTGGGAAAAATTATCCGAAGGGCTGGGTGTGGGGGGGGGGGGGTGCATTTTTCAAGGCACCAAATTTGCAGGGTACCTAGTCCTTCCTGTCCACTAAAGACCTCCCCTTCATGTTTCAGAAAGATTGGACCCCAGGGTCCAGTTCTATGAGCCCCTGAACAAGATCCCTCAGCCACTCTCCATTGTTTCCTATGGGTGTTTCCTATTTCCAAGATTTTCCAGGCAAGGTATTTTCCACACTTTCAGTTTATGGTGATTCAGATTCCATTCTGCTTCTCTTGATCTCCAGAGTTCCACACAAGAAAAGGAGGCATGAGATGCAGAATCAAACTTTCCCTGGCTTTTCTCCAACTTTTATTCCCTGCACACATATAGCAAGTTTTTAAGTGGCTGTTAAGTCGCTGTTGATGCATCTTATGTGTGTGAAGAATTTTTAGTCCTATACTGCTTCTTCTTCCCCCTTTTTCCTTTCCTTGAGTGCTGATTGGTTGTCCACTTGGTGGAAACCACTCCTTCCCTAGCCAGCTCTCCACACCCTCTATTGATTTTTTTAAATGAGGGAAGGGTCATAACACTCTGACATCATTTCTCATATGGTTGTATTGTGAAGTCAAGACAGGAAAACCTTGCAAAATGTGCCCACAAATTACACAAACACACACGGCTTTTTTAAATTAGGGAAGAGTTACAATGTTGTGGTGTTCATAGTCTGTGATGTTCAAACATTCTGTTCATACATTCTGAGAATGCTGTTTTGTTTGGGCAGCAACATTTGAACATTTTGCTCTGGCGGAGAGGAGCTGTTTTGCATCAAGCAAATAATTCAAACCACAAAACAGCAATCACGAAGAACGGCAATGGCTGCCAGAAGAATCTGCATGTGGAACACTGGATTCCAACATTGCACTGTTACGTTGTATGTGCTGGTTTTTTTAAAAAAGTGATGTTGGCTGCAGCCCCCACAAAAAATGGCTTCAAACAGACATATCTCAACATGTCTAGAATAAAAAAAGCAGATGCCAAATCGCTATGGCATCATGCAGTGCAGAATGCAGGGACATGAAGCTGATTCAGCACTGATCGGCATGAATATATTCAGAAGCACCAACTCACAGTGTGTCACGCAGAATGGAAGAAAGAGAAACCTTAAGCAAAGGCAACCCCTGGCCAAAAGCCAGTCTCGGTGCAAGTCCCACTCTCAATACAAGCTGAATCAACAAAGCCCAACAGAACCAAACTACAGCAAGGGAACCAATATCAAACCAGAGAATCCCAAACTAAAGGAGGGGGCTCATCAGACAAGCCAGAGAGTTTAAAAGGTGGCTGGTGGTGACATGAAGGGCTCTTTTAGAGCCCAGGGGTGGAGGTACAATGGGAATCTACAGCTTTTGTAGAGAAAGGCAGCAGAGGCAGAGCAGCAGCAAGAGGGCAGTGGCACAAAGTGGCTTGAAGTGCCAAGGCAAACTGCAGCAGGAAAGCAGCACGAGGCCAGTGGGGAATAAGAAGCAGCAGGCAGGAAAGCTGGGAAAGGAACCAGCTGGGAGCATGGAGAGCTGTGAGGGCATGGGGCAAGAGAGATGGTCTTGCCTCCCCACCACCATTCATGGGAGGGGGAAAAAATCTTGGAGACACCAGCCTGCAGCATTTGCCAGATTAAACAAAATAAACTCAATTTAATATGGCCCAGCAGTATCCAGCTTCCTGGATCCGATCCAGGATTCTCTAATTTGAACTAGTATAGCTGGATTATGCCAGATCGGCATAAATATGACTATATATCAATGCCAGATCACACAGCCCTATATGAAAGAAGAGCTATTTATTTATTTATTTATTTATTTATTTATTTATTCCCTACTTTTCTCTCCATTGACTTACAACATTCTTTCCAGTTGCTGTAGCATAGTGGTTAAGTGGTTGGGTTGCCAATCAGCACTCTGGTGGTTTAATTCCCACTACTGCCATAAGTTTTGCAAGTGGCCTTGGGTAAACCACTCTTCTCAGCCCCAGCTCCCAAGCTGAATTGTGGGGATAATAATAATACTGACTTTGGTCACCACTCTGAGTGGATACTAATCTGTCCAGTAGGATAGAATATAAACACACTGTTGTTATCTTCTTCATTTTTTCTTCACAACAATCCTGTGAAGTAGGTTAGGCTGAGTATAATAATAACAACAACACTGTGCTTATATACCTCTCTTCTAGACAGATTAGTGCCCTACTCAGAGCAGTGAACAAAGTCCCTACAATACAGCTGAGGAGCTGGGGCTGAGAGGAGTGGCTTACTTAAGGCCATCTGCTGAGCTCAGTGCGGTAGTGGGAGTTGAACCAGTAGAGTGCTGATTGGGAACCCAACCATTTAACCACTATGCTACAGAGGCTGGGGAGAATGTATGCCTTGAATTTTCTTTTTCAATGTAAATATGTTACATGATTGGTCAAATGACTGTAAATAAAGAATTGAATTGAAACTGAATTGATTTGACCCAGCAAAGTGCTGCACCACAGCTCAGTTACTTAATCACTAAGCTACACAGCTCTGAGACTATGTGGATGATGATCAAACAGAGTAAATGGGAGATACTGAGGAAAACAGGGATTCACTGTCCCCTTGAAATAATGGAATTGAACAACTAATTCATGGGAGCTAAACTGAGTTTCCAAGTAATTGGTTGCCTATCCCTATACACTCTGAAGAAGCCAGACATCACATCTTCATCTCTATAGATCTGAAAAAGAAGAAAAAAAACATCCTTATTTAGAGACTTTGGAATTAATCACTTACCTGTAAAACCAACTTCTAGGAGTCTGTCTGTTTACAGAACTGACAATAGAGTGATTCATTGTATCAAACCAAATAGGGTTTTTATGTATCCAGTGGTGCGTGTATGTTATAGCAGGTATATTGTGACCAGTTACTTAATTATCTCTTTCCAAGAGTGACATTGTAGTTCATTGACTGGTTGTATATTATTTATTGTATGTATTGTATTAATAATTCTTGCACTTTTGGGGCACTTCTAGCACTTTAAAAGACTTCAAAAGGTATTTATTAATAAATTATTGACTTAGTACTTTAACGTCATTGTCTTCCACCCTCTGGCAGGTGTGTGCCTTCCATTTTCCTTACTCATTTCTGGAGGAGCCTCTTTGTTTCTTTTGGTGTCCCTATACAAAGGCAATAACATGTCCACCAGACCAAACACATCTTTCAGCTTTAAGTGCCATTCATTAAGTTGTGCCCTGTTGTTATATTGTCATGTATTCCTGTTCCTGGAATAGCACACACATTGGCGGATGGTTTGTGGGCAACAAGTACTAGGAGGTATAAGGAATGAAAGTGCAGCCCCTGGTATTCTAAGAAAAGCTAAGTAACAATTCAGATAGGGATACTGAATTGTAAAGGCATGCTTCCTAAATTATAAATATTGTAGGTAACTATAAACATGTAACTATTTAAAAATACCTTCAGTGAGGAGACATTAAGAAAGGTATCGTCCAGATCCCATTACATGCAACATCCTCTGTAAACTAAAGATTAGTATGCATGCCTGCAAATCCTAGGTCATTCATATCCCAAGTTCTTCTATATGTCCATCATCTAATTCTTCCTGTAATGAAACGGATGTGATTCAGTTCTTTTGCTGATAATTATTAGATGTCTGGGCATGATCTTCCTGTGACAGATATTTAAATGTTCCCTAATTGTTTAACTTAGTTTGCACCATCATGTAATGCTGCCCTCAGGCGAGACACTTTTCTTTTTGTTTATATGAAAAATATTGTAGATGTCGTTCCAGAAGCTCCTGAAAAGGACTTCATCCTCCTGAGCAGAGAAAAAAGCTGAGCAGCTTACTGCTGAAGCACCATCTCATCTAGAAACTACTGAAACCCAACATCAGATGGAAGATTACTCCTCAATCACAAAATGTTTATGGAACAGCTATAGAACAATATTGTGATAGTGTAGGTTCCATTAGATATTTTATCTCAGTCACAGCTGTGTCCTTGGTCTGAGGCAGAAGAACAATCCTTTGCAGTCAGGTCATGCCAGTGTCACAAGGTAGGTGTGAACATATGCTACTGCTATGCTTTGGGTCCATACAACTATGGAGTTTGCTTTCTGTGCCGGTGCACACTCAGTAAGACCTGTTTTCATCCTAGTAACACACATGTTTTCAGCAGGAATCTCTGCAGGCATAGTATCTGGACAGCACTGTCTCATGCTAAAGTGTACCTCTTTAAACCAGACAGGATTGCTTAAAGGGTATTTGGCTAGTTATTTTGTACAGTTGTGCAAACTGGAAACAATAAGAAGAAAATCTTTAAAAATTGATTGGGGTGAAAAATAATACTGGGATCTTTCATAAGGCTGCTCTGGATCATAGTGCAGTGTTTCACCCCATTAGGCACCATGCCAGATAAGAGGAGGCTTAGATTGCAGAGTGAGCATCCCACACAAAGTTAAAATCCTGTCCGTTACCATTCCTTTTAGCCAGGAAACCTGACCATTCTCAGTTCTAGGAAAGGAATATGCATTGTCATACACATAAGAAAAACAGAAATCAAGATATTCAGTGAGAGGTAAGAGCAATAGAGTACATCACTTCAGTGCAATTTAGAAATCCCTAGAGTGAATCTGTAATTTGTCAGGAATAGAAATGGGGGGAAATGTGGGGGAACCATTGATACAATGGATATGTTTGAAACCAGACCTTGTGATGAGAAAGTCATGTTAAAAGGGAGACTAGATATGAAGCTAAAGGGAAGGAAAGTCTCTCTTTAAACTGCTGCTGTAACCATCTGCACTCTTTATGTAACCAAAGCTAACTGTGTTGCCTCAAACCCCTGGTGGCACGTTGACTTGTATGCGTGTGGTTATTTTGACAGAATTGAGAGGCAGTGCAGTCTAGTGGGTAGCTTGTTGGAGTTGTTATTTATGGAGGGTCCATATAATTCACTGGTAAAGTACCTGCTTTCTAGCCAGATGGTCCTGGTGTCAATTTCTGACATCAGTATTTTTTTTTAAAAAATCAAGTAGTATGTGATGTGAAAAATCTAGCCAGACCCCAATGGTCTAACTCATTATAGGGCAGTGTTCATGAGAATGAATTTGATGTAAACTATGAAAATGGTTCTCTACCACAGGTATCTATTTATAGAATGGGAAACAGTAGTGCCATATATTATGAGAAGCTTCAAGGAAGGATGAAGTAAGGGTAAATATGTTGGCATGTACTCAGTTTTTGGGATAAAAAGATAGGTCTTAACCAAGCAAGATTTACTGGGAAATTACATGCTGATGTTGGCAAATGTCCCATTCAACCTATGAGAAAGAGATCTGGTTAGTTCAACTAGCCATTCAAGTGAGAAATGTCGTTCTAGCCATACAAAACTAATGGAACAGATGTCTTTATATCATAGTTGATATGATTTTGGTATTTCAAGTAATGGGAATGAGGGAGAAATGGTATTTGTAACAGTGCAAAATTTCAGGCTCTCTGTTTTGTTATCTCAAGAAGCAAGCCACTTCTTACTAATTTACCCAGATCTAATGCAATCAGAATAGATGGGCCTTGTGAGTCCAAGGGCTTTGCTGCATGCTAGTCAAACTCTGACCCAATTTTAGCCTTTATGCAGTAATCTCACAAGTTGCTTTCAAATGACAATAATGCACCATCCTTTGAGCAGATACCCAATATGTAAATCAGCCTCAAAAAGCAGCTGGGTAGAAGGGAGATGGATTGGGGCTATGGTGCTAGAGAAAAGAGGTTTTAACTATATCCTTTGCATGCACACACAAAACTAAAATTGATCCCCTCTGGGTTGATTTCAGCTCCAGAAAGTTGGGGGGGGGGAAATCACAATACGGGTTCCTTTCTCTACCCCCCCCCCTTACTGAGGTTAAAAGCAATCAGGGCAGGGAGTTTTAATCAGAAAAAAGTCCCAGAGGTAAGAATACCTCTTACCTGACCCCTGAGCCATATCTCCCTCTCCCACCCATGGCTGATTTTTAAAAACTAGATTACATGTGGGCAAATCCAGTTTCACATCCCCAGCATCATGTATCATTTGGCCCTTAGAGACCTAAAAGCAATTCTACTCAGATCTTTCTCTTGCATGGACCTATAAAATACTTTGTTTAAGCCCCAAGGAAAACTCATTTCCAAGAAGTTAACTGAAGGATCCTTTAGCAGGAAGTAGTGCAAATTGTCTGTGGCTCTGTTTTGAAACAGCTTCACTCTTTCAACATTGGAACCATGGTCTCTATTGTCTCCTTGGAAATGGTGTGCTGCTCCTTGAGAAAAAGGTAGCTGGAGAATGTCAGCATTCTTGAAATAAACTTGACCCATAAGAGTTTTTGTCTCAGTCACCCTGTAGTTGTTCACCTTGGTTGGTAATGTCTGTTGTCCTGCTTCATTTCTGCCACGTAGCCCTCTGATTTCCTCTTCCTGCAAGCACACAGTCACCAGGTTGGAATGTTTCCAGGGACAACTGCAAGTTGTCTCTATAGCCCCACCCTGCCCAGGAATGTACCTGCCCAGGCAAAGGTCAGCACATGACGCAGCCTATCAGGTGTCTCACCTGGTCGAAGGCAAACTGAGAACGGAGGCTAGAACTGGCACCTGTTGCTTGACAGGTAGACTCAGGCACAATGGAAGACAAGAGATTTTAATGTTATCCTCAGGCCAAATCCTGAGAATTGTCCTAGCTGGAAGACAAACTCTATGGCCTAAACAGCCTAGCAAGCCTGAGCAAAAGAAATTTCCTGTCCTCTACAGTGAATCAGCTACAGGTGAGTCAAGTCCATCCTCCTTTCAGTTAATGTCTGCTCAGCCACCCCACAAAATACTGTCCACATTCTCTTTGGTCAAGGTTTGCAGGGCCTGCCTTGGGAAGGTTCTCAATAAGACTGACCACATCTCTCTCCCTCCCTCTCTTCCATTCTCACTCATACATATACGTTCCCCTGAAATTTCTACCTCATGCATAGCTTGGATGAAACAGTGCTAGCCAGCAAATACCTTTGGGGCAGGAGGATAGTGGAGATTGTAAAGGAAGGTGCGTGGAGAGAGAATTGGGGAGAGGAAATTTTATTGCTCTATGGTCTTCCCTGTTCAAACACTCCACAGGCTAAAAATAAGAAGAGATAAGGACTGCTTATATGTCCTTTCCCATATGGGTTAATGCTAAATAGCTGACAAGTCAAGCTGGCTGCAATCACCTCTGGGCTGCAGGCAATTCCAGCAAGATACAGCAAGCAGTGTTCTAACCTATTGTCTGTCAACAGCAGCATGGTTCACAGGCAAGCACTGCCTAGAACACAAAGCTGTTCTTTTGCCCGTTTGCCTGGACTTCTTATGGCACTGCCCATGATCTACATGACTCAACTACTTGCTCATCCAAGAGTAATTATACGCATGTAAGGGAAGACGCCCCCCCCCGGGGGGGGATGTATACAGCTGCTCTTGGTCCTTCTATCAGTGACTGAGCTTTGATTTCTCCCATCATGTGACTTTAGCTGGCAAAGTGCCCTGAATTTGCCTGTTCTTTTGATGGTTTTAGCAGTGATCTCATGCTCTGTCCCTTCTGGAACGGGCGGGGGGGGGGGCCTTAGCCTGACACTGTCAGGCTGTGTCTGGATCAGACACCTCCTCTGTCCAAACACCTGGCTATACTGATCCAACCCAACCAGTGGTTACTGTCCAAGTTGTCAGGCATTTAGAGAGTCAGTGTAATATAGTCATTAGAATGTCAGATTAAGATCAGTGAACATTAGGACTACTCCTCTGCTTAGTACTCTTAGTGAACATTAGGAATACTTCTTATGGGATCTGGGGCCAGTCACTTTCTCAATCTAGCTTACATCCTCAGTTTTGTTATGAGAAAAATTCATGGTCTGTCTGCACCTCCCTAGGAAGAAGAGGGGGAATAAAATGTGAATAATATAATTCCAGAATAAAGGGAGTCTACTGGGAAATGAAAGAGGGCACTTGGCTGCCCCCTCTTAGCTTCCTCCAGATCCTATAATGGAATGCTAAATACCCTCCAGATCCTAGAAATGCTGAAGCAAGGATTATTTAATCTGGTTCTTCAGAGATTTACTGTCCAATTTTACATCTTTACTCACTGATTCCTAAGTGTGTATAATATTTTAGCCTTATATACAGAACATTTCCAGAAGTAATCCTTTCTCCTCTGTTGCACAACCCCACACTTGTTATCTTCCATGATACAAAATGTATAACTATTTTAATGCTAAAACAGAAATGGGGCAGTGCATTTCACCAATATTTGTGCCCCCTAAAAAAAAAAACTTTTCACACATCTTGGCAAAAGGTGCAAAACTGTTTATAGTAAGCGCTTTTGGGAAGAGAGAATACATCTCCATTGCTAGCACAACTAATATGATGTTCCATTACCCTGGGAAATATATCCAAAGGCAGATGGTATGCCTCTGCATTGCTTTTCTTTCAATGCAGGGCTGTCAGTTTCCAGGTGATTGCTGGACATCTCCCAGAGTTACAACTGATCTCCAGGACATAGAGAAAATGGCTGTTTGAAGAGTGGACTGTATGGCATTACGTCTCTTCCCCAGGTTCCACCCCCAGAATCTCCAGGAATTTCCCAATCTAGAACTGGCAACCCCAGGTGCATTATAAAGCAGCATTGCCAAGGGAGTGCGTTTCTTTTCCTCTCCCCCACCCCCTGCCGTATTCCATCAGTAGTAATTCAAGGAAACAATGACTCTGAGGGGGGGGGGGTGAAAGTGGAGGGGAGCATTTTTATGCCCCTTAAAATGGTCAATTTTGCAGCAAAAAACCAACCTTGCAAAAATTCTGCACAGCACTAAGACATTTCCATTCCCCCTTCAAGTCGGACTACAAGTATTTGAATTTAATTAAAACCAGTGGTTGTAGTAGCCCTCCTTTCCACAACTGCTTGGCAGGGATTCACTTGCTTCAGAAAGGGGCTTAGGATTTCTGGCTGTTCTTCCTACCAAAAAATAGCAGCTGCCTAAAAGAGAGGCAAATCACATCCCAGGATACCTAAGGGAAGGTAAAAAGGTATGGCCCCACATTGACACAACCTGCTATAGTATGGGATCTTGGACAAACATCTCAGCTGGGCTGAGGAAAGCCCACAATTTGGACATGAAGTTGCTAATAGCACTGGTCACACATTCAGCCCAGGTCCCAGTCTCTCCATGACAGAGATTGTGTCTCAAGGGTTAAGGCAGCCTTGACGCAAGCATCTATTGTCCTACAAGCCGGAGAGCCAGTTGGTGACAAGAGGCAGATGCTGATGAGGGACCATGTGAGGCTGGTGCAGTGAATGGAGCTTTATTACTGTGTGGGATCTCTGCCTCTAGCATTAGGAACAAGCACTACTCAGTCAAGGGATGTTACGCTGACTTGTTCCAGAAGCCCTAAAGCAGCTAAGCTTTGATGGGCAAGACAGACACCCTTGCACCACAGCATCAGGGACATACTTGCTGAGGGGATATCCAGGCTGCAGCACCAGTGAGTGGAACTTCTTAGAATTCCTAGAGGGGAGGTCTGGCATGTAAGGGTTCTCTGACTGATCTCTGTGGAAATGGGATTTCAGTATGAGGGCCCTATGTGGAAGAGGATGCAAACCAGAGTCCTTGGAAGTTAGAAATTCAGTTCAAATACCCACAGGAAAGAAGCTTTATTGCAAGAGAGAAAGAGCAGCTTTACTGAGTCAAATCATCCTTGTGGGCCAGTACTGTGAAAATGAATGGCAATAGAGGACACAAATAGTTGCCTGATCACTGCTAGCTTCAGATAATTTAACATTAAGACAAGAAGGTGAGTTCTGAGTCCACCTAAGGAAACAGCTATGGGTATAAATTTAGCACCTATGTGAAGTGCTTTGTAAGAGAACATGTCCTTTTATTCAAAATTGTACTTTAATTTTCATGTTTGGCCACAAGATCTATCTAATGTGTCTGCTTTGTAAAGCGAATCAACAGCACATTTCCTCCTATTTATGATTCTTAAATGGCATTCTAAGATCTTTGAAGAACGGTGTGATAAAAATGTGATAATGATGCAAATGGCAGTGATAATGACTTATTAAACCATTCTGGATTGCCTGCTTATATTCTTCTAGATGCCATCTCTGTATCCTTTTTAGGGCTTTTTCTGTGTCCTTACATGACAGGCTGTTTGTATTTCTGCTTTCTTTAGTTGCCTTTCTCTGACCCTTTTCCAGTTCTATGATAAGATCAGATTCAACGGTAACAGGAGGGTGTTTATTTTCAAAGAATCAGCGTGTTTTGTAGAATGTATTCAGACGATTTTTTCTTTCTAATAACCCTAGCATCCTGTTTGTCTTTTGAGAATATTAACCCACTGAGATTATATTTGCCAGAGAGATCTCTGTTGACTAGTAACAGGTAGTTCAGGACTCAACTGGGTGCATTAAGAGGTTGTTTTTTGCCTGTAATATGTATCACTTGGCACCTAGCAACAAGGAATTTGATACACCAATCAGGTGTCCACTTTGTCAGTGTAATAGTTACAGGTCTTAGGTATTTTGAATAATTTGCATCATCTCAAAATGCTGCTACTTTGCCCTGCATTTCTGAAAAGTGTACAGTGCATTATTCATTAACACTCTGAAGTGTTAATGAATAATACACTGTAGCCAAAGATCGAGATTGTTATTTTAATTCAGTATGTTAAATCCAGCTCTACCCCATTTCCCATTTCTGGCCTTGCTGCCTATATCTCTTTCCACTAGAGCTGCCAGGTCCCATGGTGGGGATGGGAGTTCCCCCACTCCAAGCCTCTGCCCACTGCCACCACTCACCCCCCGTCCCCTGGGGGGAGGCCCAGGGAAAGGGTATGGGAGGCAAAAAACCTCCCAGGCCAGCATGCAACGGGCATGCTCCCACCAGCCATGTTGATGTCTCTTTTGGAAGTGATGTCATTGCTTCCTACTGGGAGCGTGTGTACTCTTTGCGTTCATACTAGAAGATCCTCAAGGTGATAGCCCCACCCCTCCCGCCAGGAGGTAAGTGCAACCCTACCCCCCCCCCCACTCTGAATGCCCCAGAACTTTAAGCATTCTATATGACGTTGTCACGCTGGCTGTGGGAGTACTCCTACGCTTTGTTTGGGGCCAATTTTGGCCCCAAATGGTCCAAATTGGACCTGCACAGAGTGCAGGAGAGTTCCTGCGGCTGGCGCGATGACATCACTTCTGGGAGGGCCGTCATCACACAGGTGCTGAAGCGCGGAAACAGAAAACATGCAGCCGGCACGAGGTAAGTGCCGGGTCCCCTCCCCTCCCACCAGGAGGCTATAAACGTCAGCTCAGCCAGCAGCATGCAACTGGGCCATAGGGAAGAGACTGCTGGGGGGGAGGGTTGCCAGGTCCCTATACCCTCCCGCTGGAAGGGGAACCAGGCACTTACCTCATGCCGGCAGCAAGATCTTCTTTGTGCACATGCAAAGCATGCATGTACTCCAGCGCCTGCGCAATGTCACCCTCAGAAGTGATGTCATCACACTGGTCACAGGAGTGCTCCCGCGCTCCATGTGGGGCTGATTCAGCCTGTTTGGGGCCCAAATTGGCCCCAAACGAAGTGCAGGAATGCTCCCACGGCCAGCACAACAACATCACATCCAGAGGTGATGTTGCCATGCCCTTTGGGAGCGCGCGTATGGCACACGTTCCTGAGGTGCCTGCTAATGGTGGGCAACCTCTGGGAACTTGCCACCTCCCACCGACCACTGGTGGGTTGGCAGGCAAGGTGGCAAACCCCTGGGAGTTTGCCCGCCACTGGCGGGCACCTGGGAACCCTATGGGGAGGGGTGTAAAGATGGGAACAGACAACAGTGGGTGGGAAGGAGAGAAAGCAGGAATTGAGACTGAGGCTATGGAGGACAGGGAAGGGAAAGAGGGCATTGTGGAGGAGGGGGAAATCAGATGCCCCCTGCAAGTCCTTGTGAGTCCCCACTTCTATATTCTAATGGCCCAGTGCGCCCCTATCTGCAAATACTTAAATCCACGGATTGGAGCCACAGTGGCAGAAAACAGTTCTGCAAACTTGGAGTACCCTGAAGGTTTACAGAAATATCTGAAAACATTTTTTAAAGCATGTTGGGGATTAAATCTTCCCCCAAAATAAGACCATTGTCTATGCTTGTGTAACTTCTCTTTGTATGGGATCTATGGGGCCTAGGAAGCAAACTTTGACACAATTTTAAGAATTTTTTTAAAAACCTTTTAACAATTCAACACAACTATTTTTTTTTCTTTAACTAAACTCATAAAGTGCAACCATACAGAAACTTTAAACCAACAAAGTCTCTGAAAAGGTAAACAGTTCAATTTGTCTGATTCCCAGGGCTTTTTTTCAGGGAAAAGAAGTGGTGGAAGTCAGTGGGTTGCCAGCACAAGGGGCAACTCCAGATGAGAGGTGGTGCCCCTAGTACCACGTGCGCACGCGCAAAGTGCACGCATGCTTCCAGGACCGCGCAATGACATCACTTTGGATCAGCTGGAACAAGGGGAGGAGTTTTCTAAAATTTAAATCGCCCTCAGCAAAAATGGTCACATGGCTGGTGGCCCCGCCCCCTGATCTCCAGACAGAGGGGAGTTTGGATCACCCTCCAGATCTGTCTGGAGATCAGGGGACGGGCCACCAGCCATGTGACCATTTTCAAGAGGTGCCAGAACTCCGTTCCACCGTGTTCCGGGTGAAAAAAAGGCCTGCTGATTCCACCTGTCATGATGTCTCCTGTCATACTCCTCAAGGTTCTGTGTACTGCTTGTATCCTGCAAGGCCCTATGTACTGTTTGACTCTGATGATAGGGGCTGAAGCTTGGGTTGTGTTTAGAATCCTTTATATGTTATGTGATTGTAGAGAAACACCATTCCTGGAAAAGAATGCAGTAAGGAATGATTCTAGTAGCTTATCAATAAAGTGCTTTTAACTACTGCTGTTACTGGACAAATGCAGTGAAGTCTTTTGAGAGTTACTTGGCAGATCCTTACAGATTGCCAGGAATCCCTATCCTCTGATCTTTAGACCTGAGCAGCTGTTGAATCCTGACACCTGAGCCATGGCAGTGCAAGGGGGAGAGGATACAAGTGCTACAGGTCCGACAGAGGGAAACTTTGAAGACCCTGCAGATAAGCATGGGCCCAATGCAAGTGCATTGGTTGAAGGAGGGGCACAGCCCTGCTTCTGTCTCCTCAGGAGTGATCTCAGCTACCAGGGGTTGTTTGAGTGCACCCCACGAGGATGGACCCCTTGAGTGGCATCGGCCAGGAGGAGAATGGAAAAGCTGGATTGTTGATGGAGTCACCTGTTTAAACAGAGTCTAGGCCTAGGAGAGGACCTCCTCAAGGGAGAGGAGGATCTGGATGAGGAACCAGAGTTGGAGGAGTTGCTAGGAGCAACCTCTGGTGAAGTAATTAAAGAGCTTCAGGCTGAAGTAGGGGAGATGAAGTGTGGCATGTATGAATTCATGTGGAACATCCAAGACTTCCTGCAAGTGACCCTCCAGCTGGATCAGCCAGTGGACCAAGGTGGTAAGCCTGATCAAGCAGCCACACAATCAGGGAATCAGCAACCTCCCCCACCCCCAGATGGGCAAGGAGCCCAAGTGCCCGTGCAGCCACAGATTCTACCTGTACCCCTAGGCAGAGGGCTGCCTGGAGGTGCCCCATTACCACCACAGGGAGGAGTACCGGGACCTCAACCCTGACAGCCGTTGGGCTACACAAGCTGGAAGCTCACTTTGAGGGGGACCCAGAAGCATTGGGGTACTTCCTAGTACAAGTGGCTGAATTGCTTCCCCAATGAAGCCAGCCAGGTGAGTTACCTGATTTGGGGGGAGCAGCAGCAAAGTGATATGTTACTGTCTACACAGCCAGAGTGCCAGAACTTTGGAGTGTGAGAACCTTCCTGTGTGCACTCAAGGCACAGTATGAAGACTCCCTCAAGGAAGAGAGGGCTAGGACCAAGCTGAAGTGCATGAGACAAGGGAATCGGTCGATGTGAGAGTTTGCAGCGGATTTCCGGCACATGCAGCCAAGGTGTGAAACTGGAATGAGTCAATGAAGGTATAGTTTTTCTGGTCTGGCTTGAACCCAGACTTGGTGGCCAATGCCATGATCCAAGATGACCCACGCACCCTGCTAGGGTGGATTCAACTGGCATGTGAGATCGAAAATAGAGAACAAGTAGTGAAACTGCTTTGTCTCCAGAATCAGGCAGGCCAACGGTGAGGGACAGCAGAGTACCAAAAGAGAGAGGAGCCGCGTACAAGAGAGCTGACAGCCCCAGCTGAAAAGGAGAGGAGGATAAAGCAAGGACTCTGCCTGAGATGTGGGGCCACCAGCCACTTTGCAGCAGAATGCCCTGGAGTGAAGAAGTCCACCCCCCACCCCCCAGGAGAGGAAAAGGGATCTAAGTGAGTCTTTCTACAATGTAGAAATTTCTACAAATTTCTACAATGCCAAGATCACGGCGATACAGCCCGGAAAATCCACAACAACCATCGTTCTCTGGCCGTGAAAGCCTTCGACAATATATAAGTGAGTCTTGTCCAGCTGCTTTAAGCCAAGAGGGGTGACTGCATGACCCAATGAGGAAGCTGCAGTGGCTGGAGCAGACGGATGGACCGATGGCTCCAGAACCGGCACCCCAACCAGGAGCAAAGGAAAAGAGGCTCCACCGGTGGAAAATGACGGAGACCTGCTGTGAAAGGCGCCGGCCAGCAGGTCCCAGAGGAGCCGGTGCCACAAATGGTGAAGCCAATGGGAGCTTTGTTTTTCATCCCTATTACCTTAGTGAACCCAAAGAGGGGGACTCATATAAGGATACGGGCCTTGATTGACTCTGAGTGTAGCCTGGATCTAATAGTCCCTGCTTTAGTAACACAAAAATCTAGAAGCCCTCCGATTGCCCCGAAGATTGAGCATGAAACAGCTCCGGTGGGTGCAGTTTTTTTCAAAGTTTCAATTCACCCTCAAGCACCTCCCCAGGTCCTCAAACTTCTTAGCGGATGCCTTGTCCCGCCTCCTACAACATGAAAGCCAGAGGAAGGAGATTATTGACACTATGTTCACACTGGCTTAGCTGGGAGGGGCGGTGGTGAGATGTCAGCAAGCACACGAGCTCCTGTTGACCCTGCCCCACTCTTGGCTACAGAAAATCAAGGTGGAAGTGGAAAAGGAGGGGGAGGAGGGATTGCAAGATCCTCTGGTGAAGGAGGAGGATGGATGCTGGTATAGAAATGGCAAACTGTATGTGCCAGAAACCCTTCAGGGGGAGGTGCTAAAGAAATATCATGACAACAAATTAGCTGGGCATTTCAGGTTTGCATTTAGCTCAGAGACAATTTTGATGGCCTGGGATGAGAAAAGTTATCTCTCAATGCATGACCACTTGTAAGATATGTTTGATGGGAAAGAAGCAGGGAGGAAAGCCCCCAGGACTGTTGCAACTGCTAGATTCCATCCAGACCCTGGGCTATGATTTCTATGGATTTTATCACAGATCTCCCCCGCCCCGCCCCGCCCCGCCCCAGCAAAGGGAAAACTCTGACTTTGGTAGTAGTCGATTTGTTTTCAAAGCAAGCTCACTTTCAACCATGTTCTAAGTTGCCTGCAGCAAAAAAGCTGGCTACCCTTTTTATGCAGAATGTGGTGCATTTACATTCTTTCCCCGAGAAGGTAATTTCAGATTGTGAGAGCCAGTTCATTGCCAAATTCTGGCAGGAGTTTATGAAAGTGACAGGAATTGAACAAGGACTTAGTTCAACACATCATCCGGGAACATCAGGGATTTGAAAGGAAACCAATGCCCCTGTTAGGCAATAACACCTGGGTAGAAAGGGGTGATTTAACAGAATGGTGGAAGAAGATAACAACCCAATGGGACTTGGTGAAACAAACTTTGGAAAAGGCTAAACTGGACTACAAGAATCAGGCAGACAAGAAACGCTCCCTTCCCTAGGACCTGAAACCTGGAGATGGGGTCTATTTCTCGACTAAGAACCTCAGGGGGGAGCAGCTGAGTAAAAAACTGGGCTGGAAATACCTGGGACCTTTCAAAGTAACTCGTTTGATTAATGATGTCACAGTTGAGCTTGACTTGCCTAAAAATCTAAAACGTGTACACCTTGTTTTTCATTTGAGCCTGCTCAAGAGAGACCCTGGACCAGATAAGTGACACCCAGAGCCGGTGGCCCTGCCTCCTATCATGGTCAGGGGCCAACCAAACCATGAAGTTGAACAAATACTGTACTCTAAATGGAAAAGGGGCATGTTGTTTTATCTGATTCAGTGGAAGCATATTGCAAAAAGGTAAGCTGAGTGGGTTAGGTCCACTGATGTTAATGCTGATAAATTAGTTAAAGCCTTTCACAGGAAATACCTGGACATGCCGGGGGGAAATTGAGCTGGGGGGGAGCAGGATGTCAGGATCTCTCCTGTCATACTCTGCAAGGTTCTGTGTACTGCTTGTGTCCTTCAATGCCCTGTGTACTGTTTGACTCTGATGGTAGGGGCTGAAGCTGTTCTCTGACTGGAATGTGAAAGGCTGCAAGGGAGGGGGCTACTCTGTTATCTGTGTGTTTTCTCTTTAGCCTGGGAAACAGTGCCTCACAGCCTTGAAGTTTCCAACACATCATCTCTGCTTAGTCCTGCTGATTATCTCTTGAACTTAGCTAGTTGTTTCCTGAAGGGGGTGGGAACTCTGGGGGATTAGGCTGTGCTTAGAATCCTTTATATGTTAGGAGCATGTAGAGAAATGCCATTCCTGGAAAGGAATGCAGTTGGGAATGATTCTAGTAGCTTATCAATGAAGTGCTTTAACTCATGCAGTTACTGGACTCATGCAGTAAAGTCTTTTGAGAGTTACTTGGCAGATCCTTACACCACCAAGTGATAAGCATCCTTTTTCACAATCCTTCCACTTTGAAGCGACTGGAGCCCAAGCTTCTGCCCTCTTCTTGTGGAATTACAGCCCTGCAAAAATAATACAATCCCAGTAACACCAACCAAACACAATACACAAACATCACTTTTAGTCATATTCTTCACATACAACATTTCTGATTACCTTAGTCAAGGTGATAAGAGCATATTAATTATTATTAAGCTCCCCAGCAACCAGCTTCTTCCTCAGCTGTCTGGCTCTAGCTACTGACTCCACCCTACTGGGCTAAATCAATTACCTCATAGGGGTTACACTTTTAGACAACTTCCTTCTCTGTCAGCAGCAAAGACCAGAAAACTTAGGGTCTGGTTCATACTTGGTCCCAGAATGTAGGTTTGTATATGCTGCAGGCATAGGAAAGAACTTCTGACTCCACCAACATTTGTAGCACTTTCAGGCTTAAATCAGACAAGGTAGTCACATGAATCTTTCTGCCAACCTTGGGTTTTTTAACCCAAGACTGGAGTTTGAGCATCGGAATAGCAGAGGACAAGGGGTTACTTAGCCCTTTCTCCTCTGAGCATTTTTTTGCTCAAAATTGTATGCACACACCACCGGCTTTTCCACTGACAGAAAAGATATGGAAGAGTTTCTTTTATTCTGCAAATAGAAAAGCAGCTTGGATTTAGCAAGACGGATTAGTGACTGGCCCTCTTTGGCCTGATTCAAATATAGTAATGCACAACAAGCTACTTTGTGCACCTATTAAAACAAGGGTAATGGCCTCAGGCACTGGATCCAGGTAAGAATATGCTTTCCCATCCCCAGTCCAAGGTATTTCATCAACTATATGATAATTCTCTTCCTCATCCTCCCCTAATTGCTGGAAAGATTGTGGAGAAGAAGGAGATTTTGCCCACTGCTGGTGGAGGTGCAAGCATATAGAAACATTTTGGAAAGAAGTGCTAAAGGAAATCCGGAAAATAACAGGATATGAACTTCCTCTGGCACCAGAAATTATCCTGTTAGATCAATGGGATAATTGGCAGACCCATATTCCCACATTAAGGAGAAACCTAATAACCACCTTACTGGTAGCTGCAAAGAGTACAATAGCTACACTTTGGAAATCTAAGGCTACCCCCTCAATTGACAACTGGCAAAAAAAAAATTGGGACCATTATATATCGGAAAAGTTGTATGATAAAATCTACCAAGTAGAACACTTCCCAAGAACAACTAATTTTATGGAGAAATGGTTTCCATTTTTTGAATATCTGGAATATAACAGCTCCATGCCCAGCCTAAAATTTTTTCACACATATGCAAATATATAAAATACCTCTTAGTTTCATAGAATATCTGGTGTACTTTGTAAGAATTCCCTCTCTTTACTAGATCAACTATAATTCCTTATATTGTAATAAGCATTACTTAGTATAATTACTACTAATTATTAACATAGACTTCTTGTGAGTTATAAATCTTTGTATATTTAATTGTTACTTATTACTTGCTTTGACTTTATGCATGTTTTTAAATTTTGTGTGCTTATTGTTTAACAGTTTATAGTTGTGTTTTACAGTTTTAATAAAACTTTATTTAAAAAACAAAACTATATGATAATTACAGAGATCAGTTCATTAGGGTTCCATGTGAATCCACATCATAGTGCACATGTATATTTAATACCTGATGATTTTCACCTTTCTCCATGCATGTTAGTCAGCACATCCATGCTCAACAGCATCCAGAGCTGACTAATCCAGATTGATCTATGGATCCATCGCTTCTCTGCATTCACAGGGCGGGCAGTTTCTGCACATGAAAAACAATTGTTCCATATCTAGAAACCTTCCACATAATACCACATAATTGTATGAAACTTGTATTACGTTGTTCAGTTTGGATTTCTTTTAGGTTTTATGTCATTTAAAATAGGACGACACATCACATGATGACTAATGGAGGCTACAATTGTAGCAAAATATATATTAATACATTGGAAAAGCAAAGATATCCCTAAAGTAGTTAGGTGTGTAAGAGTTCCATGTTTACCTAGAGGAGTTTCATCAGTATATTGGATGTTTAAGACTGAATGGGAAGTTATCAACATCCTAGGATGGGAACACCTTGGAGGGGGCCCAGGGTATAATTTGAATGCATATGATATGTTACTGAAGCTGAGAAGGTATGGGTCTCATTGGTGCCTACACAGGAGACTTCCTGATAACTACATGTATGCAATCTTAAGCTCCTGGAGGAAGAAGGGTGATGTATAAATGTAAAATGTATAATGCATACGTGACGTATAAATGTAATAAATAAACTGTGTATATTCATTTTTAATAGTTACAGTAATTATTATGGTTGGAAGATATCTTTAATTATAAGTATGTTAATGTACATTATAAATAAGCAAAAATAAAAATATATTACAGAAGAAGCCTGAGAACAGAAACTTCAATCACTCTTAACCCTGTTACCTTATACCATTGTATCAGCAATACCATGTAGATCAATATTGTCTAATTGACAACAGAAATACAATGTAACTGTTAGAGCAGCATTTTCCAACCAGGGTTCTACAGAACTCTGAGATTCCATAGGACATCGTCGGGGGTTCTGTGAGAATTCATGGAATAAATAAACGAAAATTTTGAAATAATCTGAAAAATTCCAAATATATAAGCCCAAATATGACACTGAAAGTAAATCTTATATTGACTTTGGATATCAACTTCATTTTGATGTTTAAGTAAACTTTATTTTGATTTGATATTTAGCAATTTGAAAAAAAGATTATACAATACAAAAAAGACAGGAAAAGGCTGCATTTTTTCTCTTTATGATATAAGCTTACACACATATATCAGCTTTTTACAAATAAAATTTCTTGACAATAATTTAGCAATAATTGAATTGCACTTCCCACTATCAACTTTTTCTGGCCTATAAATGTTTTCAAATGTAGAGAGGTTCCTTGGGATTTGAAAAATTAATTTAGGGGTTCCCCATAGGAAAAAGGTTAGAAAACAATGGGTTAGAATATCAAACTATGATTCGAAGGACTCAGGCTCAAATTCCCACTCTGCCATGGAAGTTTGGCTAAGTCATACTCTCTCAGCCTAACCTACCGCACAGGAGAAAAGAGCAAGAGTCCAGTAGCACCTATAAGACTAACAATATTTGTGATTGGTTATGCACTTTCATGAGTCAAAGCTCACTTCTTCAGATACTTCTCCAGGTATCTGACTTCTTCAGGTATCTGAAGAAATGAGCTGTGACTCATGAAAGTGCTGTGCTGCGCCTTGGCACATTCTACCACCATCTTCTACAGCCTCATGTAAATAAGGCCTTGGACAATTTTAATGTGATGCTAGTTAAGACAAAAGCACTCCTATTGCCTCTTATTTAAACTGGTCTGCCAGTCACTCATGCAAAGCAGCTACACCCCATCGGTAAGTGCTTTTGCCTCAGCCAGCATTGTGTTTAAATGAGGCCTCATTCTGTTGCTATGGTGAGATCATTCTACCTTATACTTCCATGCATGATTGCATCATTTTGTTGTGACAATGTCCTGGTTGTTTGTTTATAGGTTAGATGGGAGGTTAAAACAAACCCTTATTAAAAGTTAAAGTCAGTGCTCCTTTCTGAACATTCATAACTCGAATGGATTTCACTTTTCTTTAAATGGTTCCTCTGTTGTATGCAAAATGACAAAAAAATGAAGAAAAATCCTTAAAAAGGTTCACTTTATATACTGTACATAAATCCCATTCAATCTTCTCATCACATGATGCAGATTTCAATACAGGGGGAAAATCACTTTAAATAAAGATTTAAAGAATACCTCATGAAAACTGCCAGTGTTTAAACATTTCAAAGTATATAAATAGTACTTGAAACTGTGAAAACAGAAAACAACGGGAAATTAGGGGTTAGTTTAGTGCAGACTACTCTTAAAAAAAGGAAAAGAAACCAAGAAAACACAGAATCTAAACAATCCTGCCTATTAAAGCAGGTTTTTCTTCTCAGAATTTTACTTGACCTCACAGGAACTGGAGTTTCACTTCAAGGGCTTGTCCTCATGGCAAAGGAGCCAAGCTTGTTTGGGGAAGAGCCCCTCTTCAAGCAGCATTCTTCATTTCATAACATGTTGTCTTTTTATTTTCAGATAAATGTCAAGAACTTGGCAAGATTAGCAGCAAATGAGCTACAGAACACTCCCAACTTTCACTTACTGTCCCTAGGCCCCAAAATTCCACATCCTTGGTGCGCTGCATCCAAACCACACCACTGGAACCTGCTAATACTCAGGCTGTTCCCATCCGACTGAGAAATGACACCTCCACCTGCCTTGCTGTGGTCCTAACAGCCACTTGAAGTAGTGGCTCCCCTGCATTACCTACTGTATGCATGAGCTGATCTGGTGTCTGCCATGCCCGAACTACAGCAACTGGGTGCATCTAGACCTCCTGCTAATGCTGGGCAGATCCAGAGGAACATCCTGGAAGAGCATGTGGAGCTGTGGTGGTCCCAGCAGCCCAAAAAATCTTTTCTTTGCTACGGGGTGGCTGTAGCACTCATCCTGGCCTGTGGGGCGGGTGGCATTGCCCTGCTGTACAGTACTAGCAGCCGTTCTGGGGAATGGAGACTAGGAGTGGGCACCACACTCTGCTTGCTGGCACTCTTGGTATTATTGAAGCAGCTGCTGAGCTCAGCCATCCAGGACATGAACTGCATTCGCAGCCGGGAACAGGTTGAGCTGCTGAAAAGCGGCGGTGCCTCAGACTGTGCTGTGCTGCTCTTGACAGCTCTGGTGCTACTGGTGTGTGGGACTGTCCTCACTGCACTTTCCTCTACTGCTACCACTAGCAGCAGCACTGGCACCCACACCACACGCCCCCTTGCCAGCATGTTCATCAGCGGCATTGTGCTCACAGCCTCTGGAGCTATCCTGTTGCTCAGCCTACTTCTTTATTTGATGTGGACCTCCTGTCACTCCACCACAACTCATACCCGTGATGCTGGCAATGACAGAGCCCTCTTCACAATATCAGGACGCATTGCAGCCAATCAACAGCTCGCCACTACCTCCAGCACAGCCAACCTTATTTAAGCAGTAGCGCCTGCCTCTGATTGTGAATAAGGTGGCTTTAACAGACACAGAACTGGTATTTGCACTTTACTTCAAACAAACTACCCTGAAACAAAGGCAGTTTCCTGAAATGTGATGGAACTACAAACTTGCAGTGCCAAGACTGCCACCTTGGCTTGTTGAGCAGGCAATGCAACCCACAAAAAGTCTTGCTGTTGAATGCGAAGTCAGTATTGTATGAGCAGAGGAATGGTTCCAAAGGAATAGTTTCTGGCATTAAAAAAGTCTCCCAAGTGGCTAGAGGATGGCTGAGTTCTGAGGGATGCATCACTTTCACCAGTTTCTCTGAAAATTCAATATAGCTGCAACTTAGCTTCTGAGCTATTACCAGGCATTGGTCCCTTGTGTTCATGTGTAGCAGTCAAAAGCCTAAAAACATGCTTGAAAAATGAAAGCTGCATTTCTCAGGATAATGAATTCTGTGCCCAATTCCCATTTTTGCACGTGTGTAGCATGATTGTCTGAATCACAGAATGCACACAGCTCTGTTTTGACCATCATATGCAGACAAAGGGGTAATTACAAGTAGGTTAATTTTGCATTGAAAATCTGCTTCATGAGGGGTTTTTTTGGAACCACAACACTGATAGTGGCAAAGCTCACAGTCTACCACCCTCATCTGGCACTTGCCAATGGGGAGGGATGACTAAGGATGACTTGTCCTGGTCTGGGACTGGTATATGAATTGGGGTTTAGAAACAAGGCTACAGAAATGTTTATCAAGACTGTAACATATAGTGAGTGCATGCACAGATATGCAGAAGCGTAGGTATATATGTGATGGTACTTTGACTAAGATGTACAAGTGCCAAGACCAGCTGCTATAAATGAGCCTAATATACAGGATGTGAAGAATTTAATTCTACTTGGCTTACTGAATTACTCAGGAAATCTCTGTTCACTGGAAGCTATTAGGAATGACTGAGCTTGTCATGAATATCTTGCCCTTGACCCAGACAGTGATAAGTTTAAGTTCTCTAGCCTGACAGTTACCATCTCTATCCATTCCCAGTTATGACACTTTTTCAAATGGCTGTGAAGTAGATTCACAACTGTAATAAAAATAAATAAATCTGATTATAACTACACCTATTCTGTTTCCTACAACTTTTCGCAGACTACATGACATAAACATGTATCTAATAGTGATGACTTGATCTTCCATGCAGAGGGAGACACCTAAGGCTATGGTATATGTTTCTAAAAGATAGGGGGATAACTCCTCATCCAATAACTGGTGACATCTACACATAAGCAGACATTTAAAAAAAACTGTTGTTGTTTATGTACAGATTGGCCAAGAGGAAGGGATAGGAAAAGACATGACCTTGAGAACTGAGTAGGAAAGGAAAACATGCAATTAGGAAGAGCAAGCAGGGAGCAGTAAGGAAGGATGGATCTCCCCTCTCTTGCAGTTCCCCTTCTTGGTCTAATCTAAAATTCGGTGGGCCCTAAGTTCTGCTTCATGAAGGAAACCGAATCAGCTACCTTTTGGGGCTGGATACTGCAAGAAGCAATGGTTGCTGAAGAGAACATGGCTTTTAAAAAGTTACAATGGAAAGAGACAAAGAAATGTCACCCAGGTTCAAGCAACTACACAAAGACAAGATTGAGTTTGCACCCTGGCCATTCATCCTTCTACCAACATAAACACTCCCTGTGTGCACCTGAGTTGCTTTTTGTACTAAGAAATGCCTAAATAAGCATCAAATAATATAATTTTGACAAATATTAATGTATTTATGTATCTGTTCATACTTGGACAGGCAGGGAAAAGAGGCATAAGGAATAAATAGTTTATTGGTATAGGAGCAGTGTGGTATATTTCCTGCAAGGGAGGAGATATGCAGGCCTGTTCATTCCTCACTACAAGACTCAAGTTCCCAATTAGGTTTTTGTTTTGTATTTCTGACTTCTTCACCATCAATTAGTCTTTATTTGTCTTATTCATTAATTAATCTGACAGTCCTCTTAATGCTGGTTTTAAGGCATTACTGTTTGGGCTAGCTTCCTCACCTTTTAAAAGGTCATTCTCTTCATCTAATTATACTGAAAAACAATGAAAAATGAACTATTGACGTTACGCATGTAACAGACTGTTTCTGAGTAGCCAGTAGAGATGGGCACGAACCTAAATATGACCCCAAAAAAACTACGAACCAGGCCAGTTCGGGGTTTGCGAAGCAGGGTTCGTGGAAGCTCCTTTTCACGGAACTTCCACGAACTGTATACTGGTTTGTTGGGTCATATTTACAGGGGCAGTTTAAATGGCCATTTCCCCAGGGAAACTGCCCCTTTAAGAAACTTGCAAGGGCAGGTCCTTTAAACTATCAGCTGGCAAGCAGCAGGAGGGATTCCCCCCGCCGCAGCAGGTCCCTTTAAACTGCCCAAACCCCAGCTCCCCTACCTCCCCACCTCCCAGCCCCACACTTACCTTCCCCTGCGGCTCGGCATCCTTCCTCTCCTCCCAGGAGGGGCAGGAAGGACATTTTCAGCTTCTTCCATCACCCTGGGGGCCCGCAGGGCAGCAGAAGAGGCCAAAAACGGCCTCCTCCGTCGCCCTGTGGGCCTGTAGGGCAGTGGAGGAGGCCGAAAACAGCCTCACTGCCCCTCAAATGGTCTGCCCTTCAAATGGCCGAAAACAGCTTCCTGCAGCAGCCATTTGAGGGGCAGGGAGGCCGTTTTCTGCCTCTTCCACCGCCCTAGGGGCCCTTCAGGGTGGCAGAAGAGGCTGAAAATGGCCTTCCCGCCCCTCCTGGGAGGAGAGGAAGGACACCACGCCGCAGGGGATAGTAGGTGTGGGGCTGGGGCTGGGGGGTAGGGGGGCTGGGATTTGGGTAGTTTAAAAGGCCTTGCCACCAGCAGGTCCTTTTAAACTATCAGCTGGTAGGCGGTGAGGAGGGGATCCTCCCCTGCCACCTGCCAGCTGATAGTTTAAAGGGACTTGCTGCTTGCAAGGCTGCTTGCAAGGCAGGAAAGGGCCCTTTAAACTGTTAAAGGCTCCTTTCCCTATGGCTGTTAAGGCCAGAAAGGGGCATTTAAGCCTCACAAACCACAAACTGGTTCGTAACTGGTCTAGTTCTGTGGTTTGTGGTTCATAAAACCCACGAACCATGAAACTCCTGGTTCTTTTGTTGTTGTTGTTGTTGTTGTTGTTGTGTGCCCATCTCTAGTAGCCAGTTATCTGCCAAGCTGGTTCAAAGCCCAAGTGTATGAGCTCCAATTTAGCCACGCTCAGGTCACAACAAAAAGGTCTGGCTAGGTTGCCTTAGTAAAGAACATGTTAGGAGGCTTACCTCCACTCAGTGGTGGCTGAATTTTTCATGAGCCCCACTTATTATTACCCCAGTGAAAGTACCATCCGAGTTCTGCTCACAAGATTTCAGATAAACTATTTAGCAGTGGTAGATTAGTAAATAGGGGTGGAAAGTGGGGAACAATGTAACAGGAGGCAGGAAAAAAGCCGAGGTGTTTTACATGCAAGAGAAACCCAGTCCCTCTCATTGTTCTTCTCCCAGAGGGAAACCACAGCACTTATTCTCTCTCTCTCGGCTTTTTTCCTGCCTCCTGTTACATTCCCCCCCACCCAAGCTCCTGAAGGAAAACCAGGCCAAATGGATTTTCTTATGAAGAACAACTGCTCGACTAGAGAGATTCTCTCTTCCAAAAATTCACTTAGCTCAATTTTCCTTCAGGAGCTCAGAGACAGGGCGGGGGTGGTGGATATAACAAGAGGCAGAAAAAAAGTCAAGAGCGAGAGAAAATCAGTGCTGCAATTCCCCTCTGGAAGAAGAACAATGGGAAGGACTAGGTTTCTCTCTCGCATGCAATGCAGCCATGCACGGCAACCACGTAGTGGCTTGAGCCGAGGGGCTGAAGTTTGCCTCCTCGGAAGGAGGAGGAGACAGATGGCTGTCCCGGGCATCGGAGTCTTTGCCTTGGGAGCAGAGACAGAGCCATTAAAGGCGTCTCCACCCCTGATTCCGCAGTTGTTCCATGCAATCAGACGGTGCAAGATGTGTATTTCAGCTCCTGCTCTTAGTCCGTTGCTCGGAGGAATGAACAGGCGCGAGTTGGGCAGCAGCACTAGTGCCCTCCTTGCAAGGAGCGGAGGTCTTGCTAGCTAGCTCCTAGCCCATTTCGGAGCTGATAGCAGCAGCGTGGAAGCGACAGGCAGATTGCGCCTGCAGTGGGGCCTGACGGCGGCAGCAGTTTTCCACCGGGGCGACTGGAGGAGTGCTCCCGACTTCAGGCCTCTGTTGGGGGGCGGTTTTCTGGCTGAGGTAACACTAAGCAGGTTTCTGCAGCGGTGTAGTTTGGGTCATCTGTGAGGAGCCATTTTTCTTCTTCGGTCCCTCCCCCCCCATTGGCCTTTGTGAGTGTTAAGCCTGCCCACCACTGCAGCAGCCCGGAGGCCAGATTTGGGTGGCAAGGCCCTCTTGGTAGTTCGAGGCCTTGCAGGATGACAAGGGTGCTTGGGGCCCTGTTAGTTCTGGTGGGGCCTAGTGGCTTTACAGGCCCTACACGCACACTGTAATTGTAGCAGCCACCATTTTGGAGTGGTGGCCATATTAATGTGCAGCTAGTGGGTCTGAGTGGCCTTGCATGACTGGGTGGCATATGGCCCACAGTAGGGTTTTGTGTTGTCTTGGATGCTAAGCAAGGCAGGGAGGCACAGAGTCCACGTTCTGGGCTATTCCTTTCCACACCCAGTAATTTAGGCTGTGGGCTGTGGGCCTTAACAGCATATATTGCTGCTCTAGCTGTGTTCATTGCCTGCTTGCTGAGCTATCGATAGTTACGGATTGACGTAGTTTGTACACTGGAGGGATGGCATCCAGAAAGGCAAGGGTCACTCCAAGCATAAGCAGCCCACTAGGAAACAGCCTCCCAAGACAGCCCCTCCTGCACTCTCCTCTTCTGAGGATGAGGGGGACACTAGTTTCAGTGTTGAAATTCTGAAGCGCTTGAAGGCTTTGGAGAAGGCCAAGGGGACCACAGCTCTGGAAAGGGGTGTGGGTAAGCATGTTAGGCTGGTTATGGCAGCATCCAAAGTGGCCCTTCACACAGAGATTCTGAAACGTCTTTCTGCCCGTGTCTGCAGCAGCTTCAGCAGAGGCGGTACCTAGTACCAGTTGTGAGGCATGCAATGCTGAGGAGGTCGTGGTGTGTGAAGTGGAACCAGAGGGACAGGCTGACGGTGGTCAAGTCGCTGTAGCTATTGAACCCACTGTGCCAGAGGGTAAGTCAGCCCTGCTTTAGCAGGCGTGCACCTGGCCATGGGGACCCTGGGGTCAGGCCACTGCCTCTGGGTCCCTGGGTCCCACAACACCTTCTTATCCCTTTAACACTTCATCTTGGCAGGTAACCGGGCAAATAGGGTGGCCAGGTTAGGCTTTGGGTGCAATGAGCACCCAGTCGGTGGCAGGGACCCTGCACACACAGTGGGGGGCTAATGATAGCCAGGCTCTTGGCGTACCTTCTTTTGAGTTGGCAGTATGGGACCTATCTGCCATGGGTCAATTTCCCTTGCCATCCTTAGGGGCATGGGATCCGTCTGGGGAACCGTCTGTAGTTCTAATTTCGAAGGGAAACTTTTCCATGCCGCAGCATTGACGGCATTTTTGAGGGCCTTACATGTAAGTGAACTAGTGGTTCAGTCACAGAAGGACACATCGGGCCAAGTTTTGCTGGCCCAGGATATTGTTTGTTGATGAGAAGGTTTCGATCCAGATCAAGTGATCCAAGATGGACCAGAAGCAGGTGGGGACAGTGTTAATTTTGGGCCCTTGCGAAAAGGAAGGGTTATGTTCAGTGAGAGAACTCCAAAGTTATGTAGAGGTCAGGGGTGATGACCAGGGAGTGTTGTTTTGCCATAGCGACCATTCTTCCCTGACACGATACCAGTTTGGGGCAGTGATGGATGGGGCTTTGTACCAGTTGGGACTGTCAGGTGTCAAATTTGGCACCCACTCTTTTTGAATTGGGGCGGCCTCTACTGCAGTGGCCATGGGGTACACTGGCAAAGCCATCCAAAGAGCTTTGTTCCCCACCCCCATCCCCACCCCTCCGTCCTGAGCTCCCAGAGGATTTTTGAAAGAGAGTGTGTCCCTCCAGTTGCAATTCTTCCCAGCTGAGAATCACATTGAGCGGCTGGGTTTTTTTAAAAAAAAAAACCCTACACTTCCCAGACAACCTTGCAGGACCCAACACATACCCACAGGTCTCGTGTAGTTCCACGCTTAAGCCATGTGCTAGTTACAGATGTCATATAAAGAAACACACAGAGAACTCTTTGAGATTCAAGGAAAATCAATGGATCCACACCACCCTCACCACCAGGCAGAGTTCAGATTTTCAAAACTGAACTGCTTTGTCCTTTACCCAAACCAATCCACCTGGCAGCAAGGCACAGCTGTTGCTGTGGGCCCAGTTGTTCCTGGCCCACAGCAGCAGGAGGATGAAGTGGAATGTAATAAACTTACATAGTTTCTAAAAATATAAAGGCAGCTCTGATGCCTGGAATCTACATATTCAACTGAAAAAGGAACTGAGAGTTTATTGCTGTCTGAACACAATGGCCTGCTGCCCCAACAGCTCTCTCCTCCACCAACGTCAGAGAAACCTGGGATGTTGGTTCAAGAGACAAAGCAGTGCATCTCTCCTCGTGGACTTGGAAAGACAGGTTGGTGCAGCAAGCACTAGAGATCTGAGCAGAGTCAGGATCAGAGCCATGCTGTGAATGCAAAGCATAGTTCAAAGGCACAGTGAAGATCTTGTTCAACAACTTTTTTTTTCTGGTCTGATATTAGCCCACATCACTCATAGCAGAAAGACTGCAGCAATGTACAGATCATGTGAGTGCAGAAGCATTTCTTACCCAGATGGCAATCCAGACCAACAGCCTTGGCTTTAGTGAAGACAGAACCCATTTCAATATCTAATTAATAAAACAGTGTAGGACTCCCCAAGCATTTCACCAATAAGCAAGGTCAGAATTGGCATAGTAAGGCACTTGGTTCATTCTCTGAAACAAAAAACTCCAGGGAATAGACATAAATTCTTCCATCTTCCCACACCAGCACTCACAGCAAGCACCCGAGGTCTCCTCTCCTGATTCTGGCCATTCAGCACCATCTTCTCAGTTTCATCATCTGGTGAGAACTGTATCACCTTGAACTGATCGACCACAAAAACATTCCTGGATTCATCAATACAGACACTGAATGGCTTGACTGGCACTGAGGTTGAAGGCTTTAGTACACTGAGAATCAGCCCAGATTTATTCATAATGATAATCTATTTCTTGATGAAGTCTGTGACAACCAACTTCTCCCAGCTATTTACTGCAATGAACAGAAATTTCCCCCCTTGGCAGTTGTCTGGCTAGACTCTGCCAACACAAAAGGCTGAAGGGCTGTACAAAGAGATGGAACAGAGAATTCCCTCACTGGTAAGAGGCAAAGGCATAGGAAGACTCTGATGCCCTCATCTGCAATTTATGGAAGAACATGCCTTCAAGGGTCAAGAAAAAAAGGTGTGTGTCTGATGAACAGGCAAGGATCTTTCCACACAGAGAAATACCATAAAAGACTGAGTCAAATTAATTGCTCACTCAAACTGACCAGTAGAGCTATATTGCTTTATCTCATCATTTGCCTGATCCAAAAGAATTTGGTCAGTGCGGGCACAAAATCAATCCCAGTGATATTGGGCTTTTCCAGGTCAGATGGAATGGATCCAGTTCAAAGCTATAAGTATATTCAGCTCTTACCCTGAAGCTAACGTAGGAGGAGGAGCTTCTAGTGGGCGTGGGGGAGGTCAGACACACTCTTGCAAGCATCTTCATTAGAGTCAGAAAGGCAGTCTCTGACCCCATCACTGTCATGAGGATAGTGAATGATTTGCTGCCTGGCTCCAAAGGTTGCAGATTTCTTATTAGTTGGTCCCAAGGAAACACAAAACTGAAAAGTGATGCTTCAGAGAGCTGATCTGGGCCTTCCCAAGCAATAGCCAATTCTGGGGTTTGGTTTGCTGTAACCTACATGCCCAACACTCTTGAGCTCTGCTCCTGATCATCCCTTCCAGATGAAGGGTCTCATAATCCTTCCCTACACAGAGAATACGCTGAGAAAACCTTTGTGTGCTCCTGGCTTTGTCTTTTTGGTTTTGAAGCTCTTTTTGTACTATACTAAACCATTTGCTGAGTTAGGAAAACATTTACCTGCACCAGTGCAGTCTCCTCCTGGGCAAAGATACAAGCACTGACATCTTCCACATACTTGCAGCTCTTGATCAGCTGCTCCACAGAGGGTTTTTCTCACTGCGCTGCATTGGCCATGGAGGCCACTTTGTGCTGGAACTGGTCGGTCAAGCATGTGACAATCTCTACAGATGGGCATGCTGCAGGTGTCACAGAAAAAGCCTCCTGTGGGTGATCTTGGCAGCATGGTTCTTGTGAGAATCTCACTTCAGGGTCATAACAGCCATCAAGAAACTCTTCCAGGTTTACCATCTTATGATGCAGTGTGAGTCAGGAGCAACAATGGCCTTGAGAATGTGTTTGACACAGAAAATCCTTGCAGTCCAGGCAACGGGTGGTAGCAGTCATAACCTGCTGAGCATTAGCCCAGACTGTGCACTCTAGGTCTTTGTTGCACTTCACTGTTGTGCTCCATTGATGAAGAAATTGAACTTCAAGCTAGCAGCACCTCCTGTGACCTCTGTTTGCAAGAAGCACTCAGGATATGGCACAGTCCCATTTTCCACCAATGGTTCCAGGCACTTCTGGCAGTAACTATGCAGACATGGTAGGATTTGGGGCACCATGGATAGGCCACAGCAGATTACAAAGTCAAAAAATCCTCCTGAATCAAATTTTGTGATGAGATGGAGCTCTATGTTGCCATGTTGCTGTCCAGCTAAACTGCAAATGGAACAAGAAACAGTCAACATGGCCAAGCAAGGAGCACAGACTAAGTAATTACCTCTAAGAAGAGGGTCAAAAGCTGTCCTGTTAAATCTGACTGGCTATGTACCAATTAGCTTCCAGAACTTTGTTAAACCGTTGGATTTACAAATCTAAGTAGAATTTATTTATAGTCTGTAAGCAGTTGGCCCGGCCTCCGCCATCTTTAATAGCCATTTTAACATGGCTGTTTGTGATATAAAATCACCAAGTCTCTGGATTTAATATGACAGCTTGTATTGCAGCCAGAGGACCTCCAGCTAACAGTTGCTGAGTCCCGCCCAGGAGACCCGGGCATGAACGGAATGTTGCATAGGAATGCGGAGAGATTCGTGGTGATTAGTTTTGCAGTCTCCTCAGCCCCTAAGAAATCCAGTGCAACAAAGGTCTCGCAGAGTCATCCCCACTTAACACATTCCTTTCCCTCCTCCTGTGATGAGATCTCCTGTCCTTGATTGAGGAGCTAATTAAATGACATTCATAAGTATTTACAGTTCGTTCCTGGGAAGGGATTTCCCCAACTAAATTCATCAACTTAACTCCGGTGGACTTCATTAACAAACCTCTTTTGTGCAGCTCTAGAACAAATTTTGCATTCTATTTCACACACCCCAGCAGTTTCCAATCAAGGTAATCAAGCCTTTTATTAACCCCAGGAACTGGCCATTGGAGTCTTTGTTCTAACAGCAAGGTGAGCCATCCCACCTCAGGGTACATTTTACCCTGTAAAGGTAGCGTTCTGGCTCTATTCAAATTGTGCACACTTGTTGGATCCGAAGTGCTGTTCCCCTGAGGTTACTCCTAGCCTCTTGCTCTCCTGGCTGAGAATGCTGGCATTTGAAGCTCTCCCTCTGTGGATTTCCCTGCTCTCCGGATAGGTAATTATTGCCTTGCAATCCCTCAAATCTATTCCACCTTCACCACTGCTTTTACTAGGCCCCTTGTGTGTTTCCGTGCAATCTTGTGTGTATGCATTTGCCCCTCAAATAAAACAATTATCCTTTAATTTAGAACACCGGCTTCATGTGTGTGTGTATCCTTGGGAAAGGCCTCTCGCATAGCTGTCTTCCTTGTTTGCTAATTCCCCCACTTTATTTACTCACAAGGAGACCATTCCAGGTAACAAGTCTGCCCTTCTCACCGAGATCCAAGGCGGATTACAATATAATCAACAGTCGGGACATTCACTGAGCAAAGTATATTAATTCACAGTGCAGCCTTAAGCAGTTTCTCCAGTCTAAGCCCATTGACTTCAATGGGCTTAAATTGAAGTAACTCTTCTCAGGATTGCACTGTCAGTGATCAGATACAATGGCCCTTTTCACACTGCTTACCTTGACTCGCAACGACGTGGAACATTGCGCTAAAAACACGGAACATTGCATTTTTTGCGCAAGATTTGTGCGATGTCGCGCAAATCTCGTGCTAGAAAATGCGATGTTCCGCGTTTTTAGCGCAATGTTCCGTGTCGTTGCGAGTCAAGATAAGCAGTGTGAAAAGGGCCAAGAAGGTATGGTAACAGTAAAATCTGAAAACAAGATTAAGCCAAGCACAGAGACAAACCACAATAATTAAGGAATTAGTAGAAATGTTACCAACTTCAGAGCTGTAGCAAATGGGAAGCTGAAGGAATAGCAAGGAGAGGATAACACTTCTTCAATTTCATAAGCAGGCAAGTAAGCTGAAAAGGAGTTAAAGGATACTGAGTTCACACCAAACATTTCCTACACTGACAATACCACTGTGTAAGGAAAAGCATGGCAGCCGTACATAAATTACCACATGGGACAATGACACACATGTAGTTATTTGCATATGAGAAGCCATGAGCAGTATTATTCAAACATTCCACTCTGCCATGGAAACTTGCTGGATGATCACGGACCAGTCATTCACTCTCAGCTTAATCTATCTCACAAGGTTGTCATGAGGATAAAATGGAGAAGAGAACTACATAAATTGCACTGGGTCCCCATTAGAGAGAAAAGTGGCATAAAAATGAGATAAAATAAATCAGTTAAATAAATATATAAAGCATGCCAATCTACACATAGGTTTCCTGCACCCTGCAGTGCATTTTGTATAAGAAACAGCTCTGAAGAGACTTGGTCTACACATTTGTAGAATGAGGCAGAAACAACATCACAGATTCCTAAACTAACAGGAGACATTGCAAGTGATGCAATATTTAAAATCGCGATGGGGTAAAAGCCAGAACAAATTAAACAAATAGGGGATTAAACAAATAGGGGTACCGGAAAGAACAGTGATACGTGTTAAAGACATTGGAGAACAATATTTTAGAAATGAAAACATGGAAAGATCATGCTTTTATGAACCCTTTCCCTGGCAAAATGCTCCCGGAACATTACAGAACAGGCCAGAACAGGCACTAAAATGCTAGGATCACAAAAAACAGTGGGAAGCATTAAAGACACAGGAGTTCAAGGGACATACTAAAACTAAGGACACTGATTGCCCATAGACAATACATGATTGACAATAGAGAATGTATGTTTGCCCATAGGGAATAATGGAGACCAGACTTGCCCATAGAGAATAAGTTGCCCATAGACAATACATGATTGCCAGTAGAGAATGCACGTTTGCCTATAGGGAACAATGGAAACCACGGTTGTCCATAGAGAATAATGCAGTCCACGCTTGCCCATAGGGAATAATGGAAACCACACTTGCTCGTAGAGAATAAATTGCTCATAAACAATACATGATTGCCCATACAGAATGCATGATTGACCATAGGGAATAATGAAGACCATGCTTGCCCATAGGGGATAATGGAGAGCATGCTTGCCCATAGAAAATAATGGAGGCCATGCTTGCCCATAGGCAATAATGGGGAGCACGCTTGCCCTTGGAGAATAATGGAAGCCATGCTTGCCCAGAGAGGGAGGGGTGTTTGTGTGTTGTCATAGGCTTTATAGCCACTTTATAGCCTCCGGTGTCTCTGTGGTTGTGGCTGGTTTCTTTTGTTTCTCTTTAAAAAGAATGGAGATTTGTGTGACCATGGCCAATATTTTTGTTTAATATAAAGTAGATGTTTCTGAATTTGAGAAATCTCTAAATTTTCCAGGATTTTTCTTTCTATTAGGAGTTGTTCATATACTCTTTTGCTACAAGTTTGTGTTCATCTTCTAGTTTTCTTATTCTAGATATAGTTTTATTTCTAACTTTTATTTCCCCATCCCTGGACAAAGACAAAAACAGGCAGCCGCTCCAGTGGGCCAGAGGCCCCGGGTCGCAGCTACACAAATGGGCTATGACTCTGGGCTGTGACAGGTGATTTCTTCCTCAGCTCATCCTTGCCTCACTTGCCTCGTCATTGGTCATTTGTGGTTGGTGCCTCTGGTTCCTCTGGTCAAGGGTGATCACCGATGGGGCAAGTGAGGCAAAAACAAGCCAAGTGAGGAAGACAGCCAGCAGTTGCAGCCACCAGGCTTTTCTGCACCACTATACCACTGGTTGATTCTTGCCTAGGTAGCCTTATTTGCACTCCTGGCTGCCTGGGCACTGACATGTCTGTGGGTGGAGAAGTTGTACCCCAGGCCACTATCCTGTGGGAAATTTTATCCTGGAGGCCATAATGGCAAACCTACTCCTGCTTAGAAGTCTCTTATCTGTTATATTATAGCGGATGACATTTGCTGCTCCACCATGCTCAGCCTCCCCAGTTGTATGGCTGCTGACTCCTGCTTGAACCTGAAGAGGGCATGATTTAGGAAGGGAAGGAACCTCAGTGTGGTATAATGTCATAGAGTCCCCCCCCCCTCCAAAGCAGCCATTTTCCCCAGGGGAATTGATCTAGAAATCAGATGTAATTCAAGGAGAACTCCAGGCATGACCTGGAGGTTGGCAGCCTTACCAAGTATCTTGCTCTTCAGATCAGCTTTGCTGTTCTCCCCTGTATGCTTGAATTGTCTGTCTCTCCAAGCACCTACTGAGCATCCCTCTTCAAATACCAATGCTTTGTGCAGCTTTCCAACCAAAGTGTCATCAGTTTTTACATCACTGGTTTTCTTCACATTCATCCACTGTTCAAGGTTCACACATACACCTTTTCCATCACGGTTGCACTCACATTCATTTTGCCCCAGTGACTGAATTGGTCTATGGGGAGAAATGCTTAAAGCAGTTTCCTTTGTTTGGTTGATTATATATACTAACAGGACATCTCTTTTTGAGATGTCCTATTAATAGGTGATCCATATTGGCTCAAAGCCATGTTTTAAGCCCCAGGCTACCTCCAGGCAATTGTGGGGGGGGGGGGGGAACAGCTGAAAACATGGTCTGGGCACACTTTCAGCCCCATGCCACTGCAGAAACTCCTGCTGCCTGCTGTTCTGAACCAATTCTCTATTGTTCTCCCCTCCTGAAAATCTGGCAAACTGTCCTTTCCAGAACTCACCCATAGCTCATCCCTGCCTTTTTATGGAACTTGGCAACCCATACTTCAGGCAGTTTTTGTGCAATGTCTGAGCAAGTGGAAGAGTTGATGGCTAGTCTGGATGGATTGTAACCTCCACATTTAGTTCAAGATTTTCCTGTGAAAAAGGGTATACCTGATGTGTGTATAAACATGTCCTACCTTTAAGTATCTCCTGGCCATTCCATACCATGAAAAGCTTCAACTCTCCATTTCCTCCACTGAAGGGGCAAGACATTGTTCTCCAAAACTGTTGGTAAGCCTAGCTCCAGACCACTTTATCTTTAATGATTCCCAGTTATTTGTGGTACTAGCATTCCTTTAGTGCCTGTTCCAGCCTTTGTGCAGTTCCGGAAGCATTTTGGCAGGGAAAGGGTTAATAAAAGCATGCCAGTTCAGTGTTTTCACTTCTCAAATCTTCTTCTGCATGTCTTTAATGCTTCCCATTGTTTTTTGCGGTCCTATCATTTCTTTAGTGCCGTTTTGGACCTGTTCCGCTGTGTTCTGGGAACATTTTGGCAGGGAAAGGGTTAATAAAAGCTTGATATTTCTATGTTTTCATTTCAAAAATATTGTTTTGCAGTGTCTTTAATGCTTTGATGTTGTTCTGCAGTGTCTTTAATGCTTTAATGCTTACATTTTTGTTGTACTAGAATTTTAGTACCCATTCCAGCCCGTTCCGTGGTGTTCAGGGAGCATTTTGTCAGGGAAAGGGTTAATAAGTGTGCCAGTTCAGTGTTTTCACTTATAGAATATTGTCTTTAATGCTTCGTACTGTTTCGTAATGCTTCGTACTGTGGTATTAGCATTTCTTTAGTGCCTGTTCCAGCCTTTTCCGTGGTGTTCCAGGAGCATTTGGGCAGGGAAAGGGTTAATAAAAGCATGCCAGTTCAGTGTTTTTACTTCTCAGATCTTGTTCTTGTTGTCCTTAATGCTTCCCACGGTGGGTTTTTTTTTTTTGGTACTAGCATTTATTTAGCGCCCCCTCTGGTCCGTTCTGGAAACATTTGGCAGAGAAAGGGTTAACAACAGTGTGCCAGTTTAATGTTTTCATTTCTAAAACATTGTTCTTGGGTGTCCTTAATGCTTTCTACTGTTTTTTATGGTACTAGCATTTTTTTAGTGCCTGTACTATGGTGTTCCGGGAGCATTTTAGCAGGGAAAGGTTAATAAAAGCTTGATATTTTCATATTTTCATTACTAAAAAATTGTTCTCCAGTTACCACATCCCACTGTTTTTTGCGGTACCACTATTTGTTTGGTACTCGTTCCAGCCTTTACCCTTCCCCTTTAAAATATTCCCGTTTTACAAAAAAAGTCGGGCAAACTGAAAATTAGCTGGGATACGGGTTAGACTACAGCCTTTCGCCCCCCTGTGCTAATTTCTTACTTGCAGGGAGTTTTTATTGAAGGAACAAACAAACAAACAAACAGGAGTATGGTGGCAGCTTAGAGACTGACATTTTATTCCAAAAAAACCTTTTGTGGATTAGAGCCCACCTCTTCACTTTACGCCATTTATCCACTCAATCTGAAGAAGCGGGCTATGGTCCACAAAAACTTATCCTGGTATAAAATTTGTCCGCCTTTAAGGTGCCGCAAGACTCCCGTTTATGTCTCCTGCAGCACACGAACTTCTCTAAATTCATACAGGGGAACATTCGCAACGCGCAGCCCGTCACCTTACGCTGAAGTGGCGCAGCCTGTTCCACCACCTCGGAAGTCTCTCATCACAACCTGCTGCCATGTCGACCAGGCCTCCGGCGAAGCAACGCTTTTTAGGCCGAAGGGTGGCAGGAGATCCAGGCTCCCGAGAGCGAGCCGCCTACTAGCAACCTCGCCTCCCCCTCCTTCCTCATGCTCCTTGCCCACCTGCCAGAGAACACTGTGGCCGGACAGCTATGGTTGCCAACTCTTGGCTGGGAAATTCCCGGAGATTTGGGGGGAGGGGCTTAGGGAGGGCAGGATAGGGAGGGGAGGACCCTCATTGGAGTACACTGCCCTAGAGTCCATCCTCTAAAGCAGCCATTTTCTGTTGCCTGGAGGTCAGTTGTAATCCTGGGACAACCCCAGGCTCCGCCTTGAGGTTGGCAACCAGCCGCGGCGCCCCTCGAGTACTGCCAGTCAGCCTCTCTTCCCATGGGCTCACCCACTTTAGCGACTTTCCCCGCCCAGCAGTTCACACACGGGCGGGTTACCCCTTCAGTCAAGCCTGCCGTTACCCTGCCTAGCAGTTTCCGCCTGGTGACATCATCCCCGGAAGCCCCTCCATGTCGCAGGCTGCTATGACAGAGGCGGAGAAGGAGAAAGAAAGCTTCCCGTTCGGTTAGAGATCAGCGTGTGCCAGGAGCGCAACTTGCACAACATTTAGCTGTAGGCAGCGGAGCGAGGGAAGACGTGACGATTTAACGAGACTGACTGTTGCTGCGTGGGGGCTGGGCGGAAAGGCTCCCTACCTTTCTGTTGCTTGCTGCCAACGTTAAGTATAAACATTTCTGCCATGCCTGTTTGCTTCATGAGCCTAATAAAGTAAGCCCTAACTCATGAAAGCATATGTTGGAATGAACTTTGCTATACCGTAACTCCCATCTGAAATGTGAAGGTCCTAAAATAAAGTAGTTCTAAGCCTCAACCCAAACCCCGTTATGAGAATAATAGTATTGGATTACATTACATGGTTGTTGTAAACTGCCGTTTTTCATAATCCATCTGCATTTTGAGAATTGACTCGGGACCATATTATATAGTTCTCATTAGCTGCTGCCAGCCCCAGCTTCCCCTCGGCCATCATGTTTCAATATAGAGTGATATCTCTGGGCTATATTTGAATTTGAAATGCATTTTTAATTAAAAAAAACATAACTTTCCCCTTTATATAAAGAAATAAGTTTAAAAGAGCATAAACCTCTAGTTTTGCTTCTACTGGGTGGGGTGGGGGGAATATACCGCTGCCACCAAATCATAGCTACAGTAAAGATTCAGATTGCTCCATTGTTTAAATTTATGTCAGTTTTATCCCTCTAAGGAAATCTTGGCATGATATCAGAAAAACAAGAAGTCCCATTTGCACATAACGGAATTGTTATCCCCATACTTTTATATCTGTGGAATCTGTATGTCTTTCTACAGTTATACAGTGCAGAACCATCACTGTTCTTCCAAATTTTGAATTGAAGACAAGCCGGTGCCTGTTAACCATCAGCCCTACTCTGTGTTGTGAGATTGAAAGATAGACTCTAAAATGAGGGGCAGAACTCTTCAGCAACTGGAAAAAAACATTTAAACTAAAGGACATCAAAATCTGTATAAATAAACCTATCATATTGGATATGACATGTGGTGGAAGGAAATCTTTGGAAATCCAGGAAGCTAAATGGGAAGTATAATCCAGTTGTGCCACTTTTATCATAAAATGTACAAATTACTAATGTGTACTAAATAGGAGCTATGTGTGTGTTATGTGTCATCAAGTTGCTTCTGACTTATGCCGACCTTATGAATTATTGACCCCCAAAATATCCTATAATTGACAGCCTTGCTCAGGTCTTGCAAACTGAAGGCATCCACCAGAAATGATGTCATTCAGGTCCACCATGGAGTATATCTACACTAATTTTGCCATATGCCTGCAGCCTGCTTGTTGCCTGCCTCCACACCTTCCCCCCCCCCCACCAACCAGGTGGCAGCTGGGGGCAGAGGATCCCCCGCCCCCAGCTGGGGGCTGGCAACCCTAGTCTTGGTATGTTCTTTACCAAATCTGCTTTACTCTGATCTTTTTGAAAAGAACACAGTCCAAACATGGTAGCATGCTTCTGCAAGGAATGGTGCACATTTTCGCACCCTGCAAAAGTTCTGCACACATGGGTGCATCTTGTTGGCACGGTTTCCTGCTGTACCACTGGAGGGCTTTTTGAGGGCTTTTAAAGAATTATAATTTCTATGTGCTATATCTATTGCCATATGTGTATTTCAAATTTTAGTAGAATCATTGAATACATGAAGGAAAGGAATGAAAAAAGGAGGCAGCAAGTCACATGGCAGCCATTATGACCATGTATCCAAGATCCCAATGTGGACACCCATCAGAGCACATGGAGAAGGGAAAAGTCAAGTGAAAAGACATAGAAAGTGTAAAGAAAACTATTACCTGTGCAAGCTTGATCACCAATGAGCATGTTTCTGCATTTGTAGCAGCAATGAAAGCAGTAGGGGCCTGTTGCATTCTGGCCTACAGGAGAAAATGGACTGCTCTGTGCTCTGTTGCTATCATTTTGTTCAACACTTTGCAGATAAAATCTTTTGCAACTTTTCCAACTTGGACTATACATTAGTAGCCAACTTGTCCGGTTGTCTGGAATGCCTTTCGGCTTGTCCAGTCTGAATATGTGGACAATATTCTTGGAAGTGGAAAGACCCTTACCCTTCCTGGCTACTGAAATTAGGGGGGGAGAGCAGGATGATAGTCTGGGTCCCCTTTAAGTGGGCAATGGTGTGTCCACTCCTGAAGAAACACCCTGTACCCAGGAGAGTTGAATAACTACCACCCAGTCTCAAATCTCCATTCTTGAGCAAGGTGATTGAATGAATGGTGGCTGGGCAACTGAAAGGATTCTTGAATGAAGCAGATTGTTTCCATCCATTGTGTGGATCCTTGGTTGTTCTGGTGGATGACCTGCACCAGGAGATGGACAGGTGCATTGCTACCCTGTTAATTCTCCTGAACCTCTCAGCTGCTTTCAATACCATTGGTCATGGTATACTTCTAGACATTTCAGAACTGGGACTGGAAGACACCATGTTGCAGCGGTTCTACCTTGAAGGTAGGTTTCAGAGTGTGATGCTGGAAGACAACTACTCTGCCCTTTGACCTCTGGCCTTGCAAGGCTTTTTAACATCTATGTGAAACTCTGGGAGGGATATACTGGAGGTTTGGTTGAGTTGCCACCAATGTGCAAATGACACTTAACTCTATCTCACACTTCCAGCAGATCCCAGGGAGGCTGCGGAAACCAGGTGCCTGGAGCCAGTTTTGGGATGAATGAGTGCTAACAATCTGAAAATTCCAACAAAATGGAGGTGCCACTGGTGGGGGTAAGGTCTGACCCAGAAACTGGGATATCTCCTGGTCTTGACTCGGTTGCTCTACACCTACACTTACCTATAGCCCTATTTGTATGTTTTTATCCTCCCTATTTTGTGTTTTTATGAGTCTGTGTTTTAAATATATATTTATTTGTATTTTAAATGATGTTTATGTTTTAAAGTTTGGAATGTTTTAATGTTCATCGCCTTGAAGACCATGAGTTGGGTGGAAAGGCACCATAGAAATGTTTTAAATAAATAATACAGAGAACCTTCGCTATGTGGAAGCAGTGCGTGTTTTATTTCCTATGCTGCAGAGAGTTTTGTCTATTTTATTCCAAATAGCAAATGTGAAATGACATCGACAAGGCCCTTTTTGTCTTCACTTGCTTAGCAAGTCCTTGTAAAACCCTAGAAAAAAGCCTTGTTAATTTCATGCCTTTATTGCTTAGACAATACCAGCCCTAATCCCTGGACAAAACCCATTAAACCCTTTTTTGGTTTCACCTCACACTGGCACACATACTACACATCATTTTAAAATGTCTTAAAAGAAAGATCACAACTTGATATGAATGTAGAGCAGTTGTGGAATTCATCACCAGCAATATCCTATAGGTGCCCATGATAATTGTACAACTGCATTCCTGATCACATGTGCAAGTGGCCAAGAGCTAGAACTAGAGTAATTCACCTTCAGTGCTATACAGTGCACTCACCGCCTTTGGCCACACACAAGAGATGGGTAAACAGAGCTCTCTTTCCAGGCATGCCTATATCCTCTGAACAACCGGCACGCTCTTGGCACATGTTGGCAACACTTCTTCCCTCTTGCAGTCTCGTTTCTTACATCCCTCATTACAAAAGGCCCATTCCATCTCCAGTGACTGGAGAAATATAGCACAGTTAAGAACCTTAACATCGGCTGGGAAAGAAGCCATGCAGAAGCCAGGATTAGAGAGGATGGAGAGGGGAAACAGAGGTATAGGAGCGATGCTGCAATTTTGTATACACTTATGTGGCGGTGAGTCCCACTAAAGTAAGTGGGACTTACTTCTGAATAAAAATGGATAAGATGAAGCTACACAAGTGAAAGAATGTTGAGAACACTACAGTTCACAGAACAGAAAAGCTTGGTCAAAAACAATGCCCTCTTGCGAACCCTTGTGGTTAAAGAGGAAGATGAGATAAAAGAATTTGAATTAAGCCATTCTTTGGACTGAGAGGCTGTGGAAGCACTTGGCAATAGAAAAGAAAGCCTCAGTCCAGATTCTGGAAGATGCAAATAATTGGGCCATATTTTCTACTAAACCTTCAGAGTTTGAAATGGGGCTCCATTTCCTCTTTCTCCTTTCTGCATGTCATGACTGGGTTCAATGTAGTTGTCCTCAATGAAACCATCATCATCTTCTGCAGGGCACCCAGCTGCTCTGGGGATTGGCTGGTTTCTCCCATAGGCCACATCCATTTCAGCTTCCCTCCAACCAGGTACATCCTCAATACGACTGCTCCCAACTGAATGAGAATCGGGCAGTCGGTGGTGGTGGTAGCTGGCACGGTTCCTCTGGAGCAGTTTGCATTTTGCAATTAATGCGATCGCAATGGAGATGCCAACAGCCAAAAGCACAAAACCAGCAAAATATGGCCAGCTGTTCACTAGTTTTCCAGGAAGTGGCGTGGATGCTGCAAAAGAAAGACAGATGGGTGGGACTGGGTTATTCAGGAAATTCCTGTGTTCTCATTGAGGAAAGACCCTAAGCCTTTCTCCCCACTCAATAAGTGTAAAATAAAACAACCTGTAGCGGCCCAGAATACAGAAAAGGTCATGACTGCAGTAATGGGCAATTCTCCCAGACAAAAAATGACACCCAGTTCTTTGGAGAAAGCTGAGCCATGAAAATTGATCAAGTGTTGCTGTCATTATATCAATGATCTGCACATGCTACACTGGGGGGGGGGAAATGAAGAAGAGGCCAGAAACTGGGTCTGACTACATTTGGAAGTTATCAGTGCCAATACTTAAATAAATCAATTTCTGTATTTATGAAGCTGTCAGCTACAGTGGGATCTGACATAGTCTCACACAGCCTTATGCCCTCTTCCATTTTACAAGGTTATCTAATCTTAGCTTGATATAAAAGAGGTGCATAAAATCTTGCACAGAGTGATTGGAAGAAAATTTGTTGAGGGTAATCACGATAAATCTGAAGAAAAACAAAGGTGAAAATCCTACTTGGTTCGTTTGTAGATTATGGTATTTTGAAATTTAGTTGTTGAGCTGGGGCAGAGGAGAGAGAGTCTGCTGATTAACAATTTTGTCAGGGAAATTTTAATACATAAAAGTTGTTAAAATCAAGAAAATGGCAGTAAATATGTGATCCAAGCTCATGGAAGATCACTAAATATGAGCAGGTTCCTGTTTTTGTTTTGCTTTTAAATTCCCTCAGAATAATTTGCAAAAAGTTAGTGGGAGGAAGAAGAGAACAAGAAGACTGTGCAGAAGTCTAATGATAAGCTAGATAGTGGCTCTTATTCCACCATTCTGATCAATTCATACAGAAAGCATTTATATACTCCAGGGCTTAAGCTTATACCTGTCTCCTTAGCTATCCACAAAGATGACCGGGCTACCCATGAGACCTGTTTTAGATATGGACCAATCTCCAGTATCAGGACTGTCTGTGGAGGTACCTCCATGAAAAACAATTCTATGGACAGCGGCTGCTCTTCAGGTTGTACACTACAATATCCAGTAATAGTGGGAGCGCTGCATGTGGCCATTTCCTCAGAAATCTCCTGTTACCGTATTGGAGGCGTTTGAAGTCCCTTGATTGTATCCATCGTGGTACAGAAAAGACTTTTAACAGTTGTGGTGAAGCTGGTATCTGGGATCAGCTAATTTTCCCATTTGTTCATAGCTGTTCAGGAGCACAACTATCAGGAAGATTTTCCTGATAAAAGGACTTACTCTAATGAGCAATGGTATCTAGCAAGCGGGAAGTACCTCAGAAAACAGCTCATTTTAAAAAGTAGAAGTTCACAGCTAATGTTGTTTCGGAACAATTGTATCTTTCTGTATCTTTCTGCTTTGCCAGTCTGTCTGGTTAACGTAGCAGTGAATACAGCAGGTATCAGCCTGCTAAATATGGAGCTTATTTTAGGGGTCATTTTTGAAGATTATTCGAAAACTTCAATTCATACTGATGGCAGCTATGACTGATAACTGGCATGCTATTATGGATGCATATCACACCAGCATTAAAAAAGATTTATCTGCCTGCTAGTTTGTTTCCAAGCACAATTCAGAGTGGTGATACTTAAAGTCCTATGGTTTAGGACCAGGGTATCTGAAAGATCGCCTTCTCCCATGCACATCTGTTCTAACCTGGACCAGAGACTTTGCTCTGTGTTCTCCTTTCTTCTTATGTGATGGTCAGAAGAGTTAAGGCTTTTTCTGTAGTGGTACCTTGGTTATAGAACTCCTCCACCCCACCCCCACAATCTGCCTGGTGCCTACTTTTTAAAGTTTTAGGCAACAGGTGAAGGCATTTTTGTACTTCCATAGTTTTAGTGATAATTATTCATGTTTGATTTGGTAGCATCTCTACCTTTCAAATACTGTTTTAATTACTGCTTTTTATTTCAGCAACTACTGCTGCTTATTTATTGTTTTATCATTGGGTTTGTTTAGGTTTTTGTATTTATATTATTGTGGACTGGCTCAAGTACTTTAGCTGGGACTTGGGAGGAAGTCTAGCAAACTTTGAAATAAATAAATAAATGATAACTTCATCATCTCAAAAAGGTCTACTTTAAAATCATCAGATAGTGACTACTTCTAGGCTCAGTGGGAAAAAATACCTCATTGGAGAATTGTGGGATAGAGGGATTATAGCTCATCTGTGAGACTAAGGGCTTATATTTTGCTTTGCTTAGAACCAAATCACATGTAGCATGCAGGAATTCTGAAATGTTATTGTAAATCAAACTTTTAACATGGCAATTTAATAGGCTCAAAAGCCCATTGCAAATCCACACTTGAGAAAGCTGTCATTCACATGTTTAGAACTGCCTTCCTGTTTTTCACACATGCACATTGATAGCAGAACAGGGGCTGAAACGTGTTTTAAATACCACAGGTGAATTCAGTCTTACTGCTGTTTGTTGGTAGATCTATGCTGGGTGTAGCTTCATCCCGACGGATTCGATGTTTTCTTCTTTGGACAACATCTGGATAGTTGAGAATGGTTATTTCTTGAGTCTGGAGTTCTGGGTGTGATTCATAGAGGATCTGCTTAGCTAGGAAACATAAAAATTAATATGCGGATCTCCAGATTGTCTAAATTACAGTGAGTATGCTGCATTTGCATTACCTTACTTTAGTTTTAAGTGATATTGGTCTGGGCTGTCTTATACCTTCAGAGTCACAGTGTTTTTATTATGCAAACACAAGAATGTGAGTGTAAGTCCTTGTGTGTGCTTTTTTCCCAAGTCCCCCATTTAGCACTGCTTTAGTTCTGATCTTGATTTGCCAACAGATGCTAGTTAAAAAGGTATATTCATAGCCCCGCACATTCACAAACGGGACCCACAGGGACTTGTGCCAGGCATTGCATTTTCCCCTCATTATTTCTTCTTTCCCTGTAAGCTCCTATACCCTCTCACCCTCTCCTGCTTTCCCCCCTCTTGTCCACTCATCAGCTAGCCTCCCTTTATGTGCTTCCCTATTTTCAGCTTTCCCTTCTTCCCTTCCCCAGACAGTCTCTGCCTGGAAAATCTCTGTGCAATACTGGCTGCCAAGCTGAACCCAGTTGCATGGTGCCAGCCACAGGCTGGGCCGGATCCATCCCAGTTATATGTGCCAGCTGTCAGACCAGGCCCAGTTGCACAAGGGTGAACCTGTAAGGACTGGTGTGGGACATCCCCCGTATCTCCTTCCCCACATTATTTCCTCTTTTCTTCCACCAGGCAACCCCCATATTGTCACCTTTTCCTGTTTCCTTCTCTCCTTCCCACCCCATCAACCAACTACCTTTTAACTAACACCCATCTTCAGCTATATTTATTGTTTATTTACTTCATTTATATCCAAGCTTTCTCCACAATGAGAATCTAAAGCAGCCTACATCATTCTCCTCTCCCTTCAATATATTGTTGAAGGCTTTGATATATTGTGAGGTAGGTTAGGCTGAGCATGTGTGACTGTCCTAAGGTTACCCAGAGACCTTCCATCACAAAGTGGTGATTCAAATTTCTGTCCTCCAGTTCCTAGTCTGAATCTCTGATTACTATACCACCGTACTTTCACGGGGTCTACTGTTGAACAGAGGTGAGCAATGACTTGGATGAAGTATGCAAGCCTGGTGGCAGCAAGGTGTATGGTGGCTGCCACCAGGCCTGGCCCCCAATCAGTCCTCCCTCATAGGTCAGAACAGCCCTGGAAAGGGCCCTGCCCCTTTCCAACCCCTTCCTTTTACTGATATAAACCAATCCTTATGGTTGCCTAGCAACCTCCACAATGGCCATTGAGAGCATATTCATTTCTTAAAGGTATGGCCACTGCTTCTATTATTGAGGAGGTAACTCCCCAATGTTTTTTCTTTGCTTGTTTTGGATTTCAGATTTTTCTGCGAACCTGGAGCTTTTGGCGGGCTTGTAGAAAGATCTGTCTTATCTGTTCCTGGCCCTAATCTCTGGCTTTAAGTATCTACAGATTTGGTCATGTTGAAAATGAGATATATTGATTTGTACATTGATCAGAGCTCCTTCGTTTGTCAGATCACTTCCCATTCTTTGCCTCACCTTCTCTTTGTTGAAGCCCTTTCTGCACAGGAATTATGGAGCCATTGTACACCCAGGGGTTCCCTTGAAGTTTGACATGGTGGATTCTTTGCACAAGTAATGGAATAAGTTTATCTGCAGAAGATAGTTCATTGTTTTGTAGGTCCAACTGAACAAGGGTCCAAGGAATTGGGAACATGACGGGGTCAAGAGATTGAAGTTTATTGTTTTTTAGGACCAGCGTGTGAAGGTTCTGCAAGCCCACAAAGCTCCTTGGATGCATGAAGGAAATGTTACAGCTGCTTAAATCCAATAGATGGAGAGTCTTGAGGTTATGAAAGAGTAATGGATAAAGAGTAGGAATGGTATTGCTGGAGAGGTTTAAGAAGCGCAGAGAAGGGAAGCTTTTCAGAAAGGTTCCATGTATTGGCATCTTCAATGAGTTAAAGGACAAGTCCAGACTTGTAATATGTCTGGGGAGGGAATTGGGAGCCTGGTGAAGGTTCTTTCCACTGCAAGCAGCCCATCCCTGTAGAAACATAATAACTACATCTTAGGAAATTCAAGTATCATCTAATGAATTGGTTTTTCAGTTAATATAGGGATCTCTTCCCTAACAGAATCACTGGGCATTTAATTTAATTTACTTTAATTGGCTATTCGAAACCATTAGGTTGAATGAACAGTAATAGGAAAAAAAGAATTTAATTTAATTTAATATATAATTAAGTGTTGAGTAGGTGCTGGAAAGCTATATCAATGAACTCAAAAGACTTCCTGCACTCATTGTTGCACAATTAAGCAGCACGCTGGAAGTGTAGAAAGCACTAGTTGAAAAATGAAGCACGTAGTTGCACAGGAGTTTGCACACCACCACCACCACCACCTCTCCACTAACCTGCTGGCTTAGCTATTCTCTCCCAATTCACCTTTGAGACAAGCACGGGTCTGTATGGGGGGGTTGGTGCTGCTAAAGTTGAAGACTTAAATTGCTTTTGGTGTCCTCCTAAGCAGAGTTTCCTCTGTTTAAGATTGCATTGTTACTGATCCACTTTTAAAAGATAAATCCAGGTTGTGTCTGAGTAAAAGTGGAGGAGTTATTTCACTGCAAACCCCTGTACACTTACTTGAGAGAACATACCATTGAATTCTGTGGACTTAGATTTGAACAAATGTGCAGAACACGGGGCACACAACTCTATGACACTAGCTTATTATTAAACAGTGACTGAAAAAACTAGCCTGAAGCCAACAGCAGTTGCCATAAACGGCAGGCAGGGCCTTGGAATTAAGTTCCATATAGAAGGATTAGATTATCCTAGGCCAAACAGATGCATGCCTTGCTTACCTGTTGGTTAACGTTACAAGGATGTCCTGATACCACAGACCAGGCCCAGAGAATGCTGGAGACCCAGAGGTACCAGGAATCTTCCATTTTGCTTCAGGAAGCTGCAAAAGAAAGAAAAGAAGCATGACACAGCAACCCCACAGATCTGCCCCATAGTATGAAGCAGTGGGTCCTAAACTTTTCAGTATGGTAACCCACAACTCAAAATTCTCTTCATATGGTTTGGTGACCCATCCAGGGCAGGTCCAAGAGACTGAGAAGGAGCTGTGGGGGGAGATGCAAGAAGTTGGCAGATGTCAGCAAGGAAGTGGGGACAAATGGCTCAGTGCAGTACATCTCCCACAGTAGGTAGAGGACAGTGAAGCACTGTAGGGGGCTGGGCAAGAGGTTGAGCTGCTAAGGAGGAGTGCCAAAGCAGAGCCTATGCTCGTACATGCCACTTTCTCTCCTCCTCACACTTTTGCATACACTGAAAATCTCCTGTCCTCTCTCCATCCTTTCCCCCCTTCTTCCATCTATTATTGTAAAGTTACTTGTTGCCAGACAGCTTTCCCCCCCATCATTATTGTTGCAAGGGTGAGGACAAGGTAAGACTGTGAGAAGCTAGAAAAGAAGGAGAGAAAGAAAAGGACACACAGGGTAGGAGCCGCCATTAGGGATGGCTGGCTTGCAACCCACTTTTAGAGGCTTTGTGACCCACTTTTGGGTCCCAGCCCACAGGTTGGGAAACACTGGTATGAAGGCAGTGACATGCGAAGGATATAGTAAGATTGTGAAAGAACATGCCTCCGTCGTGTTAATGAAAGTGGTGTATGTCAACTCAGGGACTACAGAAATAGCATGCAGCTTCCCTCATGATTCAAATTGAATGTGTGCATGCACACACAGATGTAAAGAATTAAGAAAGGGGTGGTCATTTGCAGGAGTAGGACCTGGACACAAACTTGGTATCAGGATTCAATCAGGAGAGAAAGGTTTGAATGTCTGCTCACCAAGGCATCTTTGAACTCAGACATTTCCTGTTTCTGCCTGATTCCCCCACCCCACCCCTGGCCATCTCCTGTCCATTGCTTAGGAACCTGGTCCTTCTTATTCCCGCATCCAATTCAGCATTCTTCTGGCTCTGTGCAAGGACCAGGTTCTTGATTTTGACCACTAGCCTGAATTCTGAGCCTCAGTTTTGTGCCTCACTTCCTCACCTGTATTGCTTCTTTCAGTTTGTGTCTGTATTTGACATTTCGCCTTGAATTGAAATTCTGAGCCCTGTAGAACTGGATCTGAGGACAGGGAGATAGGTAATAACCAGTTAGATTTTGAAGAGGAAGTGCTGACTCCAGTAAAGCACTGACTTGCTTAAAATAGTCAAGTTGTCCTCCTGACTGTCCTTTGTACTGGCTCTGATGTCCGTTGCCTATAAATCTGAGGTATCAGGGTCTATAAGCTGTGGTTACAAAAAAAGAATGTTTTTTGCTTACATTGCTGCATACATGACATTGCATACAATGCACCGCATACACGGCACTTTATTACTTGACTTGTTCTGGGGGGGCGGGGGAAGGAACTGTTTCCTGACGCTGGGTAAGATCGCCCTATCCCCAGCTCCATGCAGCAAACTTGGGTTCTCCAGCACCAGAAAAGACATTTCCCTCCACCCATAAAATACCTTGTCATGAGGTCTGGTTGTTTCTCTTGGAAGTATTTGCTGGCTTTGCCCGGCCCCCACTCTTTCCCAAATACTTCCTATCAGAGGGAAAGCCTTTACCTTGGGAATTACGCCAGGTTGGGAGTGCTCGGTGTCTCTCCTCTCTCTCTGTCAGTCTCACTTTCTCTTCCTGGGTCTGTGTGTTGAGGGAGTGGCAGTTGCTTGAAAAAATGGTGAAAGGTAAGGAGCCTGTTATACATTAACTGGAACCAGCCTCCCTTGTGTTTTTCATAGGATAGGAGTGGGGGAGGGGGGAGCTGGCCCTATGACAGGACACAGAGGAAGAGGGTGCCCAGAAAGCACCTGATTAATGCACATACGAGAAACTTTTAGTAATACCCCTAGAGAAGTTTTTACTGAAAAGTCAGGTTCAAAAGTGTATGTCAGTTTTCATATATTAATTGTGAAAGACAGCCTCAGGGCTTTCCTACACTTTTTTTTGAGAGAGAAATATTTCTTCCTGTTGTTTTATTCTCTGTCTGAGGCAAAAAGGGGCCTACCTACACTTGAAATGAAAGTTCTGCACACGAAAAAATCCATTCCAAATGATCTATAAAGAGGATTGGAAGTGCATTATCCAACGTGTGCAGAATTATAAAGCATATAAATGAATTCATAACAAGGATGCCCTCATAATACCTTGCCTCTTGACTTTTAGAATCTAGACAAATGGCTGACTGTGCTTACAGGGGAAATACTGAGTAATGCATGGATTGGTATCCACCAGCCACATATGGGACTGACCCAATCTGTGTTGATCCCAACTAGTCCAAAGAATAGGCAGAGGTCTAGCAAGATCAACATAGGCAGCACTGTCCGGTTGTGGCGCCAAACCCCCATATCCTTGATTTCTCCTTCTTGAGGAACCACTCCCTGTCCCAGTCTATTTTAATGCAACAGTTGACTAACTGTGGAAAGTACTGTCTGGCAAAGAGCAGGAAAAACATGTCAAGGAGAGCCAAGTACCCTGGGGAAGGGCAAGAAGGGGAAACAAAAAATGCTCCCCACCCTTTTTTGTAAGTTATGGGGAAGTGAACAAATTAAATAAACTAGTACAGCTGGCCTTGTTGTGCCCTCTGGGTCTTAGAGAGTGGCATGTTCACTGTGCAGATTCACTAAAATATCGGGACAGGGTAAAAGCCGGAATGAGACGGAACACGCCGGAACGGGCACTAAAGAAATGCCAGTGCCACAAAAAAGAGGGGGATGTGTTAGAGACACTCCAGAACAATATTTTAGAAATGAAAACTCTGGACTGGCACCCTTTAATTAACCCATTCCATGCCAAAAAGCTCCCGGAACAGCACAAAACAGCCCGGAACGGGCACTAAAGAAAGGCCAGTGCCACAAAAAACAGTGGGATGTGTTAGAGACACTCCAGAACAATATTTTAGAAATGAAAACTCTGGACTACCCCGCTTTTATTAACCCGTTCCATACCAAAAAGCTCCCGGAACAGCACAAAACAGCCCGGAACGGGCACTAAAGAAAGGCCAGTGCCACAAAAAACAGTGGGATGTGTTAGAGACACTCTGGAACAATATTTTAGAAATGAAAACTCTGGACTGGCACCCTTCAATTAACCCTTTCCATGCCAAAAAGCTCCCGGAACAGCACAAAACAGCCCGGAACGGGCACTAAAGAAAGGCCAGTGCCACAAAAAACAGTGAGATGTGTTAGAGACACTCCAGAACAATATTTTAGAAATGAAAACTCTGGACTGCCCCGCTTTTATTAACCCATTCCATGCCAAAAAGCTCCCAGAACAGCACAAAACAGCCCGGAACGGGCACTAAAGAAAGGCCAGTGCCACAAAAAACAGTGGGATGTGTTAGAGACACTCCAGAACAATATTTTAGAAATGAAAACTCTGGACTGGCACCCTTCAATTAACCCTTTCCATGCCAAAAAGCTCCCGGAACAGCACAAAACAGCCCGGAACGGGCACTAAAGAAACGCCAGTGCCACAAAAAAGAGGGGGATGTGTTAGAGACACTCCAGAACAATATTTTAGAAATGAAAACTCTGGACTGGCACCCTTCAATTAACCCTTTCTATGCCAATATGCTCACGGAACAGCATAAAACAGACTGCAGTTTTCTGCAGACTCGGGACTGAAAGGACACCCAGACTTGGTGTGTGCTTTTATGCCCATCATACATCATTGTGTTCTTTGGAGCCAGTGTGGTGCAGAGTTCAGAGCGTTAGATTAAAAGAGAAAGACAGACTCCAGACCTTTTTAACTGCAAAACTCGCATGGCAACCTTGTTATCGAGCCTAGCCTATCACTCAGTTATTGTGACAAAAAGAGGAGGGATCTTGTACAATGCCCTGAGTTCCTTAGGGGAAGGTTGGGCTGAAAATGTAATAAAGAACATTATTTTTAAAACAGAACACAATTCAGACAAGAATATTGAGGTAAAATATCTATAAAATGACTTCTGTCTAAAAAGAAATGGGGACCATGTTAATATTTAAACAGAACCGACAGATCAAAATCAGTTTGGAACAGATAGTTCTTTCCTTGAGGCTACATAACCTTCAGATATGAGGTCTAGCCAAACATTTAGTCTCGAGTAAATCAAGGACTGAAGCAATTTTATTTTATTTAAAACACATAGCCTTGAGGCAATTTACAAAAGAAAGAAATGCACCTGGCTAGCTCAAACAGAAGAAAAGTCAGTAGTCTGCCAAAATAAGGCAGGAAATTGTTGTTAAGGGAACCCCCCCACTTCCTCTAGCTAGAGAAGCCACCTTGTTCCTCATCCAGGGCTACAAGGCAACAAGACCATTCTGGTGTCAGATATTTTAGGGACAGGGTAAAAGCCGGAACAAGACGGAACAGGCCAGAACAGGCACTAAAGAAAGGCCAGTGCTACAAAAAACAGTGGGATGTGTTAGAGACACTCCAGAACAATATTTTAGAAATGAAAACTCTGGACTGCCCCGCTTTTATTAAGCTGTTCCATGCCAAAAAGCTCCCGGAACAGCACAAAACAGCCCGGAACGGGCACTAAAGAAAGGCCAGTGCCACAAAAAACAGTGGGATGTGTTAGAGACACTCCAGAACAATATTTTAGAAATGAAAACTCTGGACTGCCCCGCTTTTATTAACCCGTTCTATGCCAAAAAGCTCCTGGAACAGCACAAAACAGCCCGGAATGGGCACTAAAGAAACGCCAGTGCCACAAAAAAGAGGGGGATGTGTTAGAGACACTCCAGAACAATATTTTAGAAATGAAAACTCTGGACTGGCACCCTTCAATTAACCCTTTCTATGCCAATATGCTCACGGAACAGCACAAAACAGACTGCAGTTTTCTGCAGACTCGGGACTGAAAGCACACCCAGACCATGTTTTTCGCTTCCCTCCACCCCAACAGCCTGGGACTTAGCCTCAGGCGAAGAGGAGTTACCTGGCTGGATGCTCCAAGTAACAATAAAAAAATATGTCCTATTTTTTCAGTTATTTATTTGTTTATTTATTTGAAAAAAAAATTAAGAGATGTCCGATTAATATATATAATAAACCAAAAAAAGGAATCCACTTTAAGGATTGCTTCCCATAGACCAATTCAGTTAGAGGGTCAAAATGAAGGTGAGTGCAAAAATGATGTGAAGGGTGTGTGTGTTTGTACAGTGAACAGTGGATTAATGTGAACAAAATCAGTGATGCAAAAATTCGTGACAGCTTGGTTGGAAAGCTGCATGAAGTATTGGTATCTGAAGAGGGTTTTGACTAAAGTGTCAGCAGGTGCTTGGAGAGACGGTTCAAGCATACAGGAGGGAACAGCAGAGCTGATTTGAAGAGAAGGAGACTGGGTAAGGTTGCAACCTCCAGATAGAGCCTGGAGTTCTCCTAGAATTACAGCTGATCTCCAGATAAGAGAGATCAACTCCCCTGGAATAGCTGCTTTGGAGGGAGGACTCTATGACATTATATGCCACCGAGGTTCCTTTCCTTCCTAAACCACACCATCCTCTGATATTACCCCTAAATCTGCTGGCACAAGCAGGAGTCAGCAACTGTAAGACTGGGAAGGCTGAGGATGGTGAAGCAGCAAATATCATACTCTAGAATGTAACAGATAAAGGGCTTCTAAGCAAGATCAGGTTTGCCATTATGGCCCCTAGGAGAAAATTTCCTATGGGATGGTGGTCTGGGGTACCACTTGTCTGCACACAACACACACACACGTCAGTGCCCAGGCAGCCAGGAGGGCCAATAAGGCTGGCTAGGCAAGAATCAGCCAGTGGTCTAGTGGTGCAGAAAAGCCTGGTGCTGCAGCTGCTGCCTATCCTCCTCACTTGGCTTGCCTTTGCCTCAGTTGCCCCATCAGTGATCCCTCTTGATCAGAGACACCAGCCACAGATGACCAATGATGAGGCAAGTGAGGCAAAGACGAGCCGAGGGAGACAGGCAGCAATAGTCCTTGGATTCACTGTGGTGCTGCCTCCTGCTGCTGGCTTGTACTTGCATATTAGCCCATTATCTGTTGGATCTCCTCCAGATGAGGCAGTGTTGATGGAAGAGGGATGGGACCAATGGTGAAGAACCATTTTCCATGGCTTCTTTGGCAACCCTGTCCACCCCCGTTGCCACGTCATAAAGATGATCCATTTCAGTCTGATTGTTGCCCTCATCATGGCAGACTAAGATCATTTGTTGCCCTGATGAATGCCCTACACTGATCCTCTTATTTGGAAACTGCATCCTTGTTTGTTTTCCTGTACTTCTTAGTGCCTTTTGATATCGTTGACAATGCCATCCTGTGATAGCACAGCATTCATATTTGCTAACACTGTGACCTGGAACCAGGTATTTGGGACACAGGGAAGTTTATATCCCAAACATCTGTCTGCCATGCAGCCACAAAGAGGTAGGTAGATAACATGCACAAATGATGTCTTCTTCACCCACTGGTTTGTAAAGTGTGGGTTGGCAAACCCCAAAAAATGGAGCCAGGGCATTCATTGTAGATGTCAGCACTCAAAAGGCAAGGATTGGTGGGGGGGGGGGTTTACCTCCCCCTGTCACATATGTGGAAGAGAACAGCTTCTCACATATGTGAAGGACAAAGGCTTTACATTCAGTAGACAAATGGCAGCTTTCTCCCTCCCTCCTCGACGGTATCTGAAGACAGGCCTGATCAGGTGAGCAAAGCTGCTGTGGTGGAACATAGAGGAAGAGGTTGTCCTACCGATATGCCAGGCCAAGGCCATGTCACAGTCAAGACCTTGAACTGAGTTTGATAACTGATGGCGGAGGCGGGGCGGGGGGCGTCAGGGGGAGCGGCGCAGCCGCGACCCCCGGAGGCCTGGCTGTCTTTGGATGGGGATGGGGATGGGGATGGGGAATTTTATTTTTGGCAACCTCTTCTACATGCAAAACTTTTTTGGTACAAAGTTGTAATGTTATAAAATGGTAAAAATTTCATAAAATTGTAATTTTACTAACAATCCAACTCAAATAAGTTTACAGATAATTCAAACAGTATTGCTTCTATAATCATATTAGGCATAAATATTAAACATAACTTTTAAACATTAAGTAAAAAGTATTAAATACTCGGTAGAGATGGGTTGAAGGTTTTATCTTAAATCCTGAGCAGCTTGAAACCTTCAGGTGAGAACTGAAAACACGTTTCTCTGTTTTAGAGAAACTGCTTTTCAGTACAAAATAAACGGGATGTATGTTTTTGTTGCACTCTCCCAACCAGGAGACAGACTCCTCCTAAGAGTTTAATGGCTTCTTTCATTAACAAACTCTAGTCGTTTTCATTACGTGAGGTATCAAAATATAAATGTTTATTTAAATAAAACATAGAAAAATAGAACAGATGAACACAACAAGAATTAAGTTTCCTAACATTTCTTAATGAAATCTAACTCAGTCAGATTAACGATGAAATGCATTCAAGTTACCGTAGCACATATTACAAGGGTAAGTTTCCTGCCTAGATCTTCATGAGATTTCTTTTGGCCAAAACCCTGATCTGCTATTTGGATTACCATTTTTATATATTATCTTATGCAGAAATCTAAGATCTTTTCATATGATAACAAAGATAAATATCAAACCAATCATAATTTGATTCTTTTTTACTATTTCCAATCATGTGACATTCTACCTAGCCAAAAGTACCACTATGCCCAGCTGCAAGATAAGAGATATGGATAGTAAAAATGACAAGAAAAGTTACATGACCAGATCATCCTTGGTCTCTGCTAACAATTACAGAACATGTATCTGATACTGTTCACTATTTTTAATTGGCTGTCAAAGATAAAGCACCAGTTATACACCATACTAGAAAAAGAACTACAGTGATGTTCATACAGTGTTATTTAGAATGCATATGTTTCACGAAGTATGTGTTCTAAACCATAATCAGCAGTCTACTGGTTTGAATCCCACTACTGACATGAGCTCAGTAGGTGGCCTTGGGTCAGCCACTCCTCTCAGCCCCAGCTCCATTGCGGGGATAAGAATAACACTAACTTGTTCACTGCTCTGGGTGAGGCACTAATATGTGTAGAAGAGCGGTATATAAGCACAGTTATTATTATTATTTATATTTCCATGACACCATCCCTTGACCTGTGAAATTAAGTATTTTGATAAATATGAAAGTGATACAAAATATAAATGCATTGCATAATGTGTGAGTGTACATATACAAACTTTGAAAATTGTATTGGATAATACCGCAAAGCATGATTACTGAGAAAGCTGCTTTCACTGCTTTCAGTGTGGAGAGCTGCTTGTAGATCAAAAAAACCTGATGAGCTGTCTTCATGCAGAGTACACTTGATTCTCTTGGCTTTCAATTCTGCTTTCGTTCAGCATGGGTAAATCAATGTGCCAGCAGTAAACATTTGTATCACTCCTCTCTGAATGACCTTTTAAATTTTACTGCCTATCGTGTCAAAGCAATTAAAATTAACAATACAGTTACTAAGCTGCTAAGATCAATTAATGGCTCTTAGGCTTTATCTATTGATCTAGTGACATCTTCAAAACCCACTGGTAACAGACTATACATACTTCTCTTCTATCCACAATATATACACAAGGATTGATTACATATTCTTATCTTCTAAATTACATATTTAAATGACATATTCTTATCTCCTAAATTAATTAGTCAAACTCTTACATCAAGGATTGGTGACAAGTTGTGGACAGACTATGCTTGGACAGAATGTACACTGAGAATAAATGACATCAAACAAATTGGAAACTAAATAAATCACTTTTATTTAACAAATAAATTTCTTCTGAAGTCTCTTTAGAAATTAAACAATAGAAACAAACTATGTGGCATTCCTCAAATCCACATGTAGGATGCTATGGAAGTGGTACTTAGAGGGAAATTAATCTCCGTTGCTTCCTGTCATGAAGAGCAAAAAGAAAACATTAGAAATGAAATGATATCTAGAATAAGAAAACTAGAAGATGAACACAAAAAAGGCCACCCAATCTATAAACTTGCTTGCATGAAAATTAGAGGAAAAAACCTCCTCACATTCTATACAAGCTATTAAAGGCACCCAGGAAAAACTCAAACTAATTCTGTAAAATTAGCCGATGTATTTGCTGAATACTACCAAACCATTTGTACATCAGACAATCCTGACACTAATCATATTTTAAATTATTTATCATCACAGGAAATTTGGAAAAAAAACTCACAAGAACATAAACAATATCTGGACCAACCAGTCACAACAGAAGATGTTACAGTCACTATCAAATCCTTGAAAAAAATAACAAAGCTTCAGACAGGGATGGATTCCCTGCCAAATTTTTACAAAAAAATACATTCACCTACTTTCAACTCCACTAACTGCCACATGCAACTCTGTTATGTTAGGAGGTAGCATCCCTCTATCTTGGTCAGAGGCTGAAATAGTAGTTACTCCAAAAAAGGACAACCATATTACAAATACTAAATCTTCTCAACCAATACCCTTACTGAATCAAGACCAAAAGATCTTTACAAGCATATTTGCCAAAACATTGTCTAAATTTAAATAACCAACTACATTCACCTTGACCAGACAATACACGTAACACTTTAACTATAATTAATTTCTGTGAAGCATACAAAACCCCTGCATTACTTCTGGCCTTTGATATAGAGAAGGCATTTGATTAAGTGGAAATACCATATCTAAAACTTTTACTTCAAAAAATGGGTTTTGGCGACCAATTCTAAAATGCCATTAATGCTCTTTATCTTTCTCCAAAAGCTACAGTTAGGACTAACAATGTACATTCAATAGATATCCATATAGCAAGGGGAACTAGACAAGGCTGTCCCCTTTCTCCATTTCTGTTTGCCATAACTATAGACAGGGCCAATGCTACCATTAGACCAACTAGGCAGCCGCCTTGGGCACAGACCTCAAGAGGGGCATAGTTTTAAACAGATTACTTTCTTGAAAAAAATGCAACTGAGAAAACCTATTGAGCACCCCCTAAATGGTCCTGTCCACAGACATCAAGCAGCTCAAAAGCTCACCGTAACTTTTTTATTTATTTATTTATTTGATGTATACCCTGCCCTCCTCACAGATGGGCTAAGGGTGGCTAACAACATTAAAAAATACATTAAAATCACAGAAACATAAAATCAATAATTTTTTTTAAAAATAATTAAAATAGTCCAGGAGCAGGCTATTTAAACAAATATTGGGAGTCCGTATACAGGCATGGCAGATGGCTGAGGGCAGCTCCGGAAGAAATGTTGGTCTTAGATGGAAGAAGAAGGACACTCGCTGGCACTCAGCCAAAGGCCCAGCAGAACATCTCCGTTTTACAAGCCCTGCAAAACTGTAACAGATCCCACAGGGCCCAGATCTCCAGCGGGAGAGCATTCCACCAGGCCAGGGCCAGGGCAGAAAAAGCCCTCGCCCTGGTTGAGGCCAGATGGATGTCCTTTGGGCCAGGGACCACCAGGAGTTGCTTGTCTGCAGAGCGCAACATCCTGCAGGGGACGTAATGGAAGAGGCGGTCCCGCAGGTATGGAGGTCCCAGTCCATGAAGGGCTTTAAATACCAAGGTTAACACCTTGAACCAGATCTGGAACTCCACTGGAAGCCAGTGCAGCTGGCACAGCACATGATGAATGTGCGCTTGGATGGGCGTTCCGGTAAGGATGCGTGCCGCTGCATTCTGGATCAGCTGTAACTTAGGATAGAGTGAGTTGCAGTAGTCTTGCCTGGAGGTGACTGTTGCATGGATTACTGTGGCCAGGTCCTGTGGTGAAAGATAGGGCGCCAGTTGCCTGCCCTGTCGAAGATGAAAAAAGGCACACCTGGCAACAGTCATGACCTGGGCCTCCATTGAAAGTGTAGCATCCAAGGTCACACCCAGACTCCTCACCATCAGGGAAGGTTTCAATTGTACCCCATCAACAGCTAGGAGCCGGTTCCCAGCTCGATTGCCCCATGATCCAGACACAGAACCTCTGTCTTCAGGGGATTCAATTTCAGGCGACTCTGATGTAACCATACCGTCACAGGCTCAAGACCCTTGACCAAGGAATCCAAAGCAAGATCGGACTGGCCATCTGTAATTATTCCAAGTAAATGTGTGCATGTATCTTTAAATGCTTGATGAGATAGGTGAAGAGTGGGGGGTGAAGGAGATGGATGAGTGAGTGATATGTGTCAGCCTATGGCATTCCAGACTTGATAGTCTGTTTCACTCCCTTCTGCAAGAAGACGAGGCATCCCTCAGGGGGCGATTCCTGGACTATTTTAATTATTTTTAAAAAAATATTATTGATTTTATGTTTCTGTGATTTTAATGTATTTTTTAATGTTGTTAGCCACCCTTAGCCCATCTGTGAGGAGGGCAGGGTATACATCAAATAAATAAATAAATAAAAAAGTTACGGTGAGCTTTTGAGCTGCTTGATGTCTGTGGACAGGACCATTTAGGGGGTGCTCAATAGGTTTTCTCAGTTGCATTTTTTTCAAGAAAGTAATCTGTTTAAAACTATGCCCCTCTTGAGGTCTGTGCCCAAGGCGGCTGCCTAGTTGGTCTAATGGTAGCATTGGCCCTGTCTATAGTTATGGCAAACAGAAATGGAGAAAGGGGACAGCCTTGTCTAGTTCCCCTTGCTATATGGATATCTATTGAATGTACATTGTTAGTCCTAACTGTAGCTTTTGGAGAAAGATAAAGAGCATTAATGGCATTTTAGAATTGGTCGCCAAAACCCATTTTTTGAAGTAAAAGTTTTAGATATGGTATTTCCACTTAATCAAATGCCTTCTCTATATCAAAGGCCAGAAGTAATGCAGGGGTTTTGTATGCTTCACAGAAATTAATTATAGTTAAAGTGTTACGTGTATTGTCTGGTCAAGGTGAATGTAGTTGGTTATTTAAATTTAGACAATGTTTTGGCAAATATGCTTGTAAAGATCTTTTGGTCTTGATTCAGTAAGGGTATTGGTTGAGAAGATTTAGTATTTGTAATATGGTTGTCCTTTTTTGGAGTAACTACTATTTCAGCCTCTGACCAAGATAGAGGGATGCTACCTCCTAACATAACAGAGTTGCATGTGGCAGTTAGTGGAGTTGAAAGTAGGTGAATGTATTTTTTTGTAAAAATTTGGCAGGGAATCCATCCCTGTCTGAAGCTTTGTTATTTTTTTCAAGGATTTGATAGTGACTGTAACATCTTCTGTTGTGACTGGTTGGTCCAGATATTGTTTATGTTCTTGTGAGTTTTTTTTCCAAATTTCCTGTGATGATAAATAATTTAAAATATGATTAGTGTCAGGATTGTCTGATGTACAAATGGTTTGGTAGTATTCAGCAAATACATCGGCTAATTTTACAGAATTAGTTTGAGTTTTTCCTGGGTGCCTTTAATAGCTTGTATAGAATGTGAGGAGGTTTTTTCCTCTAATTTTCATGCAAGCAAGTTTATAGATTGGGTGGCCTTTTTTGTGTTCATCTTCTAGTTTTCTTATTCTAGATATCATTTCATTTCTAATGTTTTCTTTTTGCTCTTCATGACAGGAAGCAACGGAGATTAATTTCCCTCTAAGTACCACTTCCATAGCATCCTACATGTGGATTTGAGGAATGCCACATAGTTTGTTTCTATTGTTTAATTTCTAAAGAGACTTCAGAAGAAATTTATTTGTTAAATAAAAGTGATTTATTTAGTTTCCAATTTGTTTGATGTCATTTATTCTCAGTGTACATTCTGTCCAAGCATAGTCTGTCCACAACTTGTCACCAATCCTTGATGTAAGAGTTTGACTAATTAATTTAGGAGATAAGAATATGTCATTTAAATATGTAATTTAGAAGATAAGAATATGTAATCAATCCTTGTGTATATATTGTGGATAGAAGAGAAGTATGTATAGTCTGTTACCAGTGGGTTTTGAAGATGTCACTAGATCAATAGATAAAGCCTAAGAGCCATTAATTGATCTTAGCAGCTTAGTAACTGTATTGTTAATTTTAATTGCTTTGACACGATAGGCAGTAAAATTTAAAAGGTCATTCAGAGAGGAGTGATACAAATGTTTACTGCTGGCACATTGATTTACCCATGCTGAACGAAAGCAGAATTGAAAGCCAAGAGAATCAAGTGTACTCTGCATGAAGACAGCTCATCAGGTTTTTTTGATCTACAAGCAGCTCTCCACACTGAAAGCAGTGAAAGCAGCTTTCTCAGTAATCATGCTTTGCGGTATTATCCAATACAATTTTCAAAGTTTGTATATGTACACTCACACATTATGCAATGCATTTATATTTTGTATCACTTTCATATTTATCAAAATACTTAATTTCACAGGTCAAGGGATGGTGTCATGGAAATATAAATAATAATAATAACTGTGCTTATATACCGCTCTTCTACACATATTAGTGCCTCACCCAGAGCAGTGAACAAGTTAGTGTTATTCTTATCCCCGCAATGGAGCTGGGGCTGAGAGGAGTGGCTGACCCAAGGCCACCTACTGAGCTCATGTCAGTAGTGGGATTCAAACCAGTAGACTGCTGATTATGGTTTAGAACACATACTTCGTGAAACATATGCATTCTAAATAACACTGTATGAACATCACTGTAGTTCTTTTTCTAGTATGGTGTATAACTGGTGCTTTATCTTTGACAGCCAATTAAAAATAGTGAACAGTATCAGATACATGTTCTGTAATTGTTAGCAGAGACCAAGGATGATCTGGTCATGTAACTTTTCTTGTCATTTTTACTATCCATATCTCTTATCTTGCAGCTGGGCATAGTGGTACTTTTGGCTAGGTAGAATGTCACATGATTGGAAATAGTAAAAAAGAATCAAATTATGATTGGTTTGATATTTATCTTTGTTATCATATGAAAAGATCTTAGATTTCTGCATAAGATAATATATAAAAATGGTAATCCAAATAGCAGATCAGGGTTTTGGCCAAAAGAAATCTCATGAAGATCTAGGCAGGAAACTTACCCTTGTAATATGTGCTACGGTAACTTGAATGCATTTCATCGTTAATCTGACTGAGTTAGATTTCATTAAGAAATGTTAGGAAACTTAATTCTTGTTGTGTTCATCTGTTCTATTTTTCTATGTTTTATTTAAATAAACATTTATATTTTGATACCTCACGTAATGAAAACGACTAGAGTTTGTTAATGAAAGAAGCCATTAAACTCTTAGGAGGAGTCTGTCTCCTGGTTGGGAGAGTGCAACAAAAACATACATCCCGTTTATTTTGTACTGAAAAGCAGTTTCTCTAAAACAGAGAAACGTGTTTTCAGTTCTCACCTGAAGGTTTCAAGCTGCTCAGGATTTAAGATAAAACCTTCAACCCATCTCTACCGAGTATTTAATACTTTTTACTTAATGTTTAAAAGTTATGTTTAATATTTATGCCTAATATGATTATAGAAGCAATACTGTTTGAATTATCTGTAAACTTATTTGAGTTGGATTGTTAGTAAAATTACAATTTTATGAAATTTTTACCATTTTATAACATTACAACTTTGTACCAAAAAAGTTTTGCATGTAGAAGAGGTTGCCAAAAATAAAATTCCCCATCCCCATCCCCATCCCCATCCCCATCCAAAGACAGCCAGGCCTCCGGGGGTCGCGGCTGCGCCGCTCCCCCTGACGCCCCCCGCCCCGCCTCCGCCATCAGTTATCAAACTCAGTTCAAGGTCTTGACTGTGACATGGCCTTGGCCTGGCATATCGGTAGGACAACCTCTTCCTCTATGTTCCACCACAGCAGCTTTGCTCACCTGATCAGGCCTGTCTTCAGATACCGTCGAGGAGGGAGGGAGAAAGCTGCCATTTGTCTACTGAATGTAAAGCCTTTGTCCTTCACATATGTGAGAAGCTGTTCTCTTCCACATATGTGACAGGGGGAGGTAAACCCCCCCCCCACCAATCCTTGCCTTTTGAGTGCTGACATCTACAATGAATGCCCTGGCTCCATTTTTTGGGGTTTGCCAACCCACACTTTACAAACCAGTGGGTGAAGAAGACATCATTTGTGCATGTTATCTACCTACCTCTTTGTGGCTGCATGGCAGACAGATGTTTGGGATATAAACTTCCCTGTGTCCCAAATACCTGGTTCCAGGTCACAGTGTTAGCAAATATGAATGCTGTGCTATCACAGGATGGCATTGTCAACGATATCAAAAGGCACTAAGAAGTACAGGAAAACAAACAAGGATGCAGTTTCCAAATAAGAGGATCAGTGTAGGGCATTCATCAGGGCAACAAATGATCTTAGTCTGCCATGATGAGGGCAACAATCAGACTGAAATGGATCATCTTTATGACGTGGCAACGGGGGTGGACAGGGTTGCCAAAGAAGCCATGGAAAATGGTTCTTCACCATTGGTCCCATCCCTCTTCCATCAACACTGCCTCATCTGGAGGAGATCCAACAGATAATGGGCTAATATGCAAGTACAAGCCAGCAGCAGGAGGCAGCACCACAGTGAATCCAAGGACTATTGCTGCCTGTCTCCCTCGGCTCGTCTTTGCCTCACTTGCCTCATCATTGGTCATCTGTGGCTGGTGTCTCTGATCAAGAGGGATCACTGATGGGGCAACTGAGGCAAAGGCAAGCCAAGTGAGGAGGATAGGCAGCAGCTGCAGCACCAGGCTTTTCTGCACCACTAGACCACTGGCTGATTCTTGCCTAGCCAGCCTTATTGGCCCTCCTGGCTGCCTGGGCACTGACGTGTGTGTGTGTTGTGTGCAGACAAGTGGTACCCCAGACCACCATCCCATAGGAAATTTTCTCCTAGGGGCCATAATGGCAAACCTGATCTTGCTTAGAAGCCCTTTATCTGTTACATTCTAGAGTATGATATTTGCTGCTTCACCATCCTCAGCCTTCCCAGTCTTACAGTTGCTGACTCCTGCTTGTGCCAGCAGATTTAGGGGTAATATCAGAGGATGGTGTGGTTTAGGAAGGAAAGGAACCTCGGTGGCATATAATGTCATAGAGTCCTCCCTCCAAAGCAGCTATTCCAGGGGAGTTGATCTCTCTTATCTGGAGATCAGCTGTAATTCTAGGAGAACTCCAGGCTCTATCTGGAGGTTGCAACCTTACCCAGTCTCCTTCTCTTCAAATCAGCTCTGCTGTTCCCTCCTGTATGCTTGAACCGTCTCTCCAAGCACCTGCTGACACTTTAGTCAAAACCCTCTTCAGATACCAATACTTCATGCAGCTTTCCAACCAAGCTGTCACGAATTTTTGCATCACTGATTTTGTTCACATTAATCCACTGTTCACTGTACAAACACACACACCCTTCACATCATTTTTGCACTCACCTTCATTTTGACCCTCTAACTGAATTGGTCTATGGGAAGCAATCCTTAAAGTGGATTCCTTTTTTTGGTTTATTATATATATTAATCGGACATCTCTTAATTTTTTTTTCAAATAAATAAACAAATAAATAACTGAAAAAATAGGACATATTTTTTGATTGTTACTTGGAGCATCCAGCCAGGTAACTCCTCTTCGCCTGAGGCTAAGTCCCAGGCTGTTGGGGTGGAGGGAAGCGAAAAACATGGTCTGGGTGTGCTTTCAGTCCCGAGTCTGCAGAAAACTGCAGTCTGTTTTGTGCTGTTCCGTGAGCATATTGGCATAGAAAGGGTTAATTGAAGGGTGCCAGTCCAGAGTTTTCATTTCTAAAATATTGTTCTGGAGTGTCTCTAACACATCCCCCTCTTTTTTGTGGCACTGGCGTTTCTTTAGTGCCCATTCCGGGCTGTTTTGTGCTGTTCCAGGAGCTTTTTGGCATAGAACGGGTTAATAAAAGCGGGGCAGTCCAGAGTTTTCATTTCTAAAATATTGTTCTGGAGTGTCTCTAACACATCCCACTGTTTTTTGTAGCACTGGCCTTTCTTTAGTGCCTGTTCTGGCCTGTTCCGTCTTGTTCCGGCTTTTACCCTGTCCCTAAAATATCTGACACCAGAATGGTCTTGTTGCCTTGTAGCCCTGGATGAGGAACAAGGTGGCTTCTCTAGCTAGAGGAAGTGGGGGGGTTCCCTTAACAACAATTTCCTGCCTTATTTTGGCAGACTACTGACTTTTCTTCTGTTTGAGCTAGCCAGGTGCATTTCTTTCTTTTGTAAATTGCCTCAAGGCTATGTGTTTTAAATAAAATAAAATTGCTTCAGTCCTTGATTTACTCGAGACTAAATGTTTGGCTAGACCTCATATCTGAAGGTTATGTAGCCTCAAGGAAAGAACTATCTGTTCCAAACTGATTTTGATCTGTCGGTTCTGTTTAAATATTAACATGGTCCCCATTTCTTTTTAGACAGAAGTCATTTTATAGATATTTTACCTCAATATTCTTGTCTGAATTGTGTTCTGTTTTAAAAATAATGTTCTTTATTACATTTTCAGCCCAACCTTCCCCTAAGGAACTCAGGGCATTGTACAAGATCCCTCCTCTTTTTGTCACAATAACTGAGTGATAGGCTAGGCTAGATAACAAGGTTGCCATGCGAGTTTTGCAGTTAAAAAGGTCTGGAGTCTGTCTTTCTCTTTTAATCTAACGCTCTGAACTCTGCACCACACTGGCTCCAAAGAACACAATGATGTATGATGGGCATAAAAGCAAGCTGCAAAACTTATCAAATGCCAACAAACTGACAAATGTCTAAATCTGAAGGCCCCTTTGAGCTTGAGGCCTAGGGTAAATGGCTTTCTGGGTCTGCACACACACACACACACGCACACGCACACACACACGCATTAGCTCTGGGTCATGCCACTTACCCTGAATCTAATAGGACAGCTTAGAAATATCATAAATAAATAAATACTTGAACTGTTCCTCAAAACAGGGCCCAAGATAACACATCTTTCCAGAAATCAAAATTGGTAAGAATGGCCTCTGCTTCAAAAAGGATGCAGAGGAATGTGCCTTCTCCCTCCCAGCAACAAGAAGGCAAATGCTTTTGGTCAGTGCCTTTGAAAATCCCTATAGGCCACCTGGCAGTTCAGGGCCAGGCTTCCTCTATAATAGCAAATGGGGAAGTCCTGGAGCTGTGACCCATCCTACTTTCCTAAGGAAGGAAAGAGTGCTGACTGTTCTCCCTGCCTTGCCTTCCTGCTTCCTTCCAAATACAAGCCACCCTTCTCTTGGCTAGCACCTTTTGCTATCCTGCCCCTATACATCCCCTTTGCATTCTGCGAGCGAATCTTCCTATGGTTTATGTAGTCTTTCTGGATTAGAGTTTCCACCTTTGTTGCTCAGGTAGGGTTGCCAGCTCCAGGTTGGCAAATTCCTGGAAATTTGAGAGGGTGGAGCCTAGAGAGGCCTCCAAAGCAGCCGTTTTCTCTAGGAGGAATGATCTCTGTGGCCTGGAGATCAGCTGTAATTTCGGGAGATTTCCAGCCACCACCTGGAGACTGAAAAACTATGAGGCTACTCCATAAACAAAGGAGTAAACACTACAAACCACACTTCCCAGAGTGTCTATATTAAATAGTGGGTTCAGACTTGAAGTAAACCAACAGCTCTTTATTCAGTATAACCACACACAACAACAACAACTGACAGAAACCCTCAATATATATACATACCAGTTTTCCCTCCCAAAGAGTTATAGCCAATGAGAACACGTACTTTAGAATACCCTCGTTTGCATAACTCACATACATTGTAACTTATTTACAGCTCAGTGATTGGTCTTTATCTGGCTCTCCTGATTTGCTGCCACCCGTACTTAGTGGCCACTGATAGCAAAGCCTTGAGTTCTCTATCAGCTACAGTTCGACCAATACATTACACTCCTCCCCCCTAAGTCAGAACTGACCTCCTAACAAATATAATCTTTCAGGTGGCTGGGAGTAGTCCGAGTCCGCTGGGACCTTCGTAAGGTCACTTGAGGCGAGGGACAAAGTGCGTCCGACACTTGAGCCGGTGTTTGGGCAGTTGGTAGCCCGTTACTTAGTTCCGCTTGGTTCTCGGGGGTAGTACTTGCCTCTGCAGCCGGTGAGCTGACCGTTGGTGCCTGCTGTGGTATAGCTTCACTGTCCGTTTCTGGAGGGATGGTATCCTGTTCACTGGGCGTTGGTAAGCTCTCGGCTCCCGTTGTCCTGGTCGGCCATCTGCGTCGTAGCTGGTCCACGTGTCTTCGTAGTTTCCTGCCATCCGCAGCGACAACGGCGTATGACACTGGTCCTGTTGTGGTGTCCACGGTCGCAGGCACCCATGGCAGACGTCCGCTGTAGTCGCGGGCATATACGAGATCCCCCGGCTGGAAGGTCCTTACCTCTCCTTCCGGCATGGGCCTTTCCTCATCCGCTAGGTCGGGGTGCAGCCTGTCGAGAGTCACGGTGAGCTTCCTGTTCATTAGTAGTTCAGCGGGGCTACGCCCTGTCGTAGAATGCGGCGTGACGTGTTGCTGTAACAGGAACGCAGCCAATCGCGATTGCCAGTCTCCTTGGCTGATTCGCCGAAGGCTGTCCTTTGTTGTCCGCACCATCCGTTCTGCCTGCCCATTGGTGGAAGGGTGGAACGGAGCAGACGTGACTTGCCTGATGCCGTTGTTGGCCAGGAACTGGCGGAACTCCGCTGACGTGAATTGTGTTCCGTTATCTGACACTACCGTGTCAGCCAAACCGTGTGTTGCAAACAGCTGACGTAGGGCCCTAATGACCACAGCAGTAGTCATTGTGGAGACGGGAACAACTTCTAGCCATTTTGAATAAGAGTCCACAACTATTAGGAAGGTTTGTCCCTGAAATGGCCCTGCAAAATCAATGTGGAGTCTCGACCAGGGTGCTCTCGCTGACTCCCAAGGATGTACTGGGGCTTGCGCTGGAGCTGGGCGTGTTTCTTGGCACGGCTGACAGGTACGGACCCATTCCTCGATAGCCCTATCCATGCCTGGCCACCAAACATAGCTGCGCGCCATTGCCTTCATGCGGACTATGCCTGGGTGTCCGCTGTGTAGTGCCTCCAGCACTTGTTGTTTCAGTTTGCTGGGAATTACAACTCTATTTCCCCATAGCAGACAGCCCTTGTGCACTGAGAGTTCGTGCTGCCTAATGAGGAACGGCCGAAACTCTTCGGCCAGCTGGCCTGATGGCCACCCCCTCCACACCCAGTTGAGAACGCGGCTGAGGGTGCGATCTTTAGCAGTGTGTGATGCCACGTCGGAGGCTCTAAGTGGTGGACTCGGCAAGTCTTCCAGCAGCATGATGTGATGAGCTGGAGATGGGTCGGTCCCCTGGTCAGCAAGTGGCAGGCGGCTCAGGGCGTCGGCATGTCCCATTGCTTTGCCGGGGCGGTGCTGTAAGTCGTAGGAGTAGGCAGACATGAACACCGTCCACCGCAGCATTCTGGGCGAAAGGATTTGAGGCGTTTGCTTGTCTGGAGAGAGTCGTCCCAGGAGTGGTTTGTGGTCGGTTGCGATGAGGAACTTACGGCCGTAGAGGTAATCATGGAATTTTTTCACCCCAGCTACGATTGCCAGAGCTTCCTTGTCTATTTGGGCATAGTTTCGTTCCGCGGCCGACAAGGTTCTTGAAAAGTAGGCGATGGGTGCTTCATGCCCGGTATGCATTCTGTGGCTTAAGACGGCTCCGATACCATATGGGGAGGCGTCGCAGGCGAGTACGAGTGGTTTTTTCTCATCAAAGTGTGTCAGCACACTCTCTGACGACAGTAGTTTTTTTACTGCTTCAAACGCCGTGGCTTCTCTTCTGCCCCACCCCCAGGGGGCGGAGGAATCTAGAAGGCGGTGCAGGGGTTCTGCAATTGAGGCCTTATGTGGCAAGAATGCGTGGTAGAAGTTTAATAGACCCAGGAAGGATTGTAGTTCCTTCTTTGATCCTGGAGGAGGTGCACTTTTAATGGCCCGTACCTTTGCTGATGTGGGATGAATACCGGCTGCGTCAATGAGGAATCCCAAGAATTCCACACATTCAGCAGCGAATTGACATTTCTCTCTCCTTACCTTTAAGCCGGCGTCTTGTAGTTTGCGAAGGACACAGCGAAGCCTCTCTGCAAGTGCGCTTTCTGACTCCCCCGCGATTAGGACGTCATCAAAGTACGGAATGACGCCTGGAATTCCGCGTAGAAGTCCTTCCATGATGCCTTGGAAAATTCCTGGGGCGACGTTGACGCCGAATTGTAGTCTCTTAACCTTGAACGCCCCTCGGTGTGTTACGATCGTTTGGGCTTCTGCCGTCCCCTCGTCCACAGGTAGTTGTTGGTAAGCCTGTGCCAGATCAAGCTTGGCAAAAATCTTTCCCCCTTGAAGCGATGCCAGGAGATGGCTCACGACTGGTACTGGGTAGGCATGTTGCTGTAGTGCTTTGTTGATTGTGCATTTATAATCTGCGCAAAATTCGGACCGCTCCATTGGGTTTCAGTGGGGTTACTATGGGAGTTTCCCATTTAGCGTGAGAAACTGGCTCCAGGATCCCCTGTTCGATCAGACGATCCAGTTCCTCATCTATCTTTGGCTTGAGCGCAAATGGAACCCTGCGAGGCTTCAGGCAGATGGGGGCCACGGCTGGGTCTAAGTCAAACGAGACAGGCGGTCCTGTGTAATTACCAAGGGCCCCGTCGAAGACTGCTGAGAACTCTCTGCATACTGATGCTACCTCATCACGATGCAGCCGCTGCACGCCTGCGATTTGGATGCCGAGAGGGCGGAACCAGTCGAGGCCAAGTAAGCTAGGTTGGCGGCCTTGAACTACCACTAATCGTAGTGGGCCAATAAAGTCCTTGTACTTTACTTGGAATGTGCCGATGCCCATGATCGGCACGCGGCGGCCTTGGAAGTCTTTCAGCACCATGTTTGCTGATTCAAGATGAGGTGTGGATGACCTTCTGCGTATCAGCTTGAGGGTGTGTGACGAGATGATGGATAACGCGGACCCTGAGTCGACTTCCATTTCACATGGCATGTTTTGGATTTTCACGGTTACTTTTATTTTGTTGCTGCTTGGAGGTCGTAATGCTTGCACTGATGACTCACTAGTCTGGGCTACATTAGCGTGGCGTATAGTGACTGTATGGCAGTCGCTCTTGCGGTTGGGTGCCTTGTTGTAGCCCAGTGCTGACTTGTGGCTGGACTTGGGCGATCCGACTTGGTTCTTTGCAGAGCGACAGGCTCGAGCGATGTGTCCCATCTTCCCGCAGTTCCGGCATTGTGCTTCCCGGAACCGGCAGGACTTCCTCCAGTGAGGTCCTCCACAGCTTGCGCAAGGGGTGCCCTGAAATGTTGTGGCCCCCCCTGGTTGCTTGCCGTGGAACTTAGTTCTCAGGACCTCTTCTTCGTCATCCTCTGATGATGACAGGTCCTCTACACACCCCTGATGTACCTGTTCGGCCCTGCGGGATGATGGGGAAGTGTGCGACTGCCGGACCTCTTTTGCAGACTGTTCTGCTGCTTCAGCAGCGAGTGCCTCCTCATGCGCTGTTTTGAAAGTCAGCTCTTTCTTCGCAAAGAGTCGTCTTTGTAGTTTTTCATTTCGCAGCCCACACACCAACCTGTCCCGAAGTGCCATCTCTAGGTCAGGGAAATTGCATTGCCGGGCTGCCTGCCGGAGGGCTGTGACGAATGCCGCTATGGATTCCCCTTGGGCTTGGTTGCGGTTGTAGAACGCGTGTCTGCTGGCTATTTCTGATGGCTGTGGTGAGAAGTGTTCTTTGAGTCTGTTCTTTATTGTGTCGAACGGTGTAGTTTGAAGCTGGGCTGGCGCCACTAGTGCCCGTGCTATATCAAACGTGGAACACCCACACACGCTGAAGAACGTTGCTCTCGCGAGATCTGTGTCTTCAATCTTGTTCGCCTCAAGGTAGAAGTCGAAGCGGGTAATGTAGGATTCCCAGTCCTCGGCTGTTGAGTCAAACGGTTCGAAGTGGCCCTTAGCGGCCATGTCTGCCTTCTGGACGACGCGAGCGTATGTCGGATGGTGGAGGTGACAATTCCTCACGCTTAAGATTTCAGCTTAGGTCTTGGGGCTGCCTACCCAAGCACCTTGTTAGTGATATCGCTCTGGTATTGGGGCTGCATACCCAATCAGAGATCCCATCCTCGTCGCCAGTATTAAATAGTGGGTTCAGACTTGAAGTAAACCAACAGCTCTTTATTCAGTATAACCACACACAACAACAACAACTGACAGAAACCCTCAATATATATACATACCAGTTTTCCCTCCCAAAGAGTTATAGCCAATGAGAACACGTACTTTAGAATACCCTCGTTTGCATAACTCACATACATTGTAACTTATTTACAGCTCAGTGATTGGTCTTTATCTGGCTCTCCTGATTTGCTGCCACCCGTACTTAGTGGCCACTGATAGCAAAGCCTTGAGTTCTCTATCAGCTACAGTTCGACCAATACATTACAGTCTACTTAAGGATAGTCCATTAATTTCAATATGTTAAACACTTTGTCACTTTAATATACTGTTTAACATATTGAAATTAATTAATTGACTATCCTTAACTAGACACTCCGGGAAGTGTGGTTTGTAGTGTTTACCACCCTGAGACTGGCAACCCTATGCTCAGGATGCTCAAACTCCAGCCAATTTGGCTCATTGGCTGTTCACCGGTCACAAACAGGGAACCAGTATTCATGAACAGTTTGAGCCTGTTCATTGGGTTACTTTGCACATATTTAAACAATACAGTGCAATACAATTGACAGTGTTTCATGCATGTGCATTCTCATACAGCTGGACAGGAGTCCTACATTTGCTTTACCTCACAGACATGTTGTTGTTGTGTGCCAAACATAAACAAACAGTGGCAAACGAATCACTCAGCCAGTAATTCTAAATGCAGAGGAGTTAGCCGTGTTAGTCTGTGGTAGCAAAATCAAAAAGAGTCCAGTAGCACCTTTAAGACTAACCAGTAATTCTAAATACACACTGTTGTAAAATCTTATGGTTTGATGTTTGTTTAAGTCCATGCTATCAATGTTACTTCATGTAGCATTGTATCAATGTTACTTCATGTATGTGCATTTTGGCACAGCTTTATGGGAAATGCAGTTCCCACCTCACATCACTTAATTATATGATTGAACCATCAGTGACCCTGGGAAGAATCATTTTACCTGCTGTGCAGATGTAAAAGCTCCTGTGCAAGGTAAGGAAATGAAACTCCATCACGACAGCTACTATGCAGTTGCAAAGCTATTCAACAGCCATTTGAGAGGGATGGCACGCAGGCAAACAGCTTAAAGGAGCAGCCCATGGGTGATTATGGCTGTTGAACATATGTTTGTGTATTGAACTTGTTTGCCACAATGGTTGCCCATTTGACACTAGCAGGGCTCCTGTATCTTTAACAATTGCATGACATGCAGAAATTTTTCATATTTACATCCAGTCTCACGGCCACCCTTTGAGCAGCTAATAAAGTTATTATTAAAAAAACAATTTAAAATAGTAAAAATGAAATAAAACACAATGTGAGGATACAGGTACTTTCAGAAAGTGTTAACCATCTCCCTGTTCTTCTGGTCTCAGATGCTCCCACCAAGTGAGAAACAGTGTACCTGTATATTCCCCCACCCCCATGAAGCAGTGGTCTATCTAGTCCAGCACCCTGTCTCACACACCAGCCAATGAGTAGGGTTGCCGTTCCACCAGTGGGGGAGGAGGATCCTCTGTTCCCAGCCTCCTCCCCCCACCTCCACTCACCTGACCAGTAGGGGAAAAGGGATAGGAACGGGCCTCCTGGGGCACGCTAGCAGCATGCGCAACGACTGTATTCCCAGGAGTGACATCATCACACAGGCCTCAGGAGTATTCACAGGCTTCATGCTGGCTGATTTGGCCCATTTGGGGGCCCAAATCGGTCCAGCATGAAGCCCAGGAGTATTCCCAGGGCTTACGCAATGACATCACTCCCAGAAGTGCTTTCTTCCCTCCATTGTGACAACGTATGTTTATTTCTGGAGGAGTTCGCCGTGTTAGTCTGTAGTAGCGAAATCAAAAAGAGTCCAGTAGCACCTTTAAGACTAACCAATTTTATTGTAGCATAAGCTTTCGAGAATCACTGTGATTCTCGAAAGCTTATGCTACAATAAAATTGGTTAGTTTTAAAGGTGCTACTGGACTCTTTTTGTTTATTTCTGCTCTTTGCTTCCTGTTGTTTAACCAATTTTTAATCCTTAAGAGGACTTACCCTCTGAACCCAGCTCTGATGGGATGTGTGGATTTATATCAGTGAAACTAAGAGTCCTTTAATATCTAGAAAGGCCCTGCAACTTAAGAAACTAGTCATTATTTTTGGTACCTTATTTAGTACTGGGGCAACTCTCCCCCCCCCCAGCCTAATAATTAAATTGTTACAATAAAAAGTATGTTCATACTGAAGAATTATAAATGCCAACTTTGCCAAGTTTATGTGGCTAACACATGGCTACAGCAAGAAGTGTGGACCAGTCATATACCTGGAGTTCCATGCTGGAAACTCAATCCCCAGGTGTTCAGAGATCTGTTTCCTATTGAGACCTCAGAACATGAGGAGAAGGAGTTTCTGTCTTTCCTTCATGCCATGTTCCCAACCTGAAATATTTGTTCCATTGGGGAAACCTACGTGTAGCCATCAGCACATGTCACTTTCCCCACTAGGGCAAAAGGCAGCTCCCCATGGCTGTTTCAGACTGGGAAAATATTACAGGGGAGGCTTAAGCCTCTTCTCCCTGCATGTCATGGCTCCAGTCTGAATTGGGCCCCTGCACACCTAGGAATGGAGTGCTGAGCATGGAACTCAAAAGGCACGTGTGACTGAAAGCTCATATGGCAGACATGGGAAGGATACAAGGAAAATATATTTAGGCTCTAAGTTCCTATAAGTAAAAGGACAGATACAGAATAGGTACTAGTCCATTTCCCCCTCCTGGGGCTTAAACATCCTAAGGGAGCACCATTTCTGATTTGGGATATTACACAGTGGGAAGCAGAGAGAGCTAAACCTCTCCAGCCACATGGAACTTTAGAATTATATGTGCAATCTGCCCCTACTCTGTTCATCCGTAAAACCAGATCATCCTTAAAAGTAGAAAGCTAAATGTTTTCTTGTACACATAATTCTAGTTCCTACCATTGGAGGGAACCATAGGCATACCACCATGACTGAAGTGCCTCCTTTCATAAATGTAGCATTCTAAGGTGCTGCTGGAATTATTCTACTTTATGTAAAATGAAGCAGGGGTCATAATCTGGCTTCGTGGTGCAGTGGTGCAAATTACAGTACTTAGATGCAAAACTGCCTGTTGCAGCAAGCCCAAGATCACCACATTTCCCCCCACCTCATCAGTTGTTCCCACTCCTCAGCTTTTGATACTACACAGTTCACAACCAAGGAAGATATTTTAGCTCCACCTTTATTATTTTAGCAGTAGCTTTCTATGTGCTGCAACAACCATATCTCAGCATTTATTCCTGGGGTGGGGAGCTGTCTACAAGCATGTAGGAGAAGGAGGTTACTGTGTGTGTGTGTGTTTGGCCAGTGTGTTAATGGGAATTAGGTCAAGGAGAGGTCAGTTCCTCCCTGTAGAGGCTGCAGGCAGAGTTTGCAAAGCTCTGTTTGCCAAGCAGCTGTCCCTATGTTTACACAGGATTTCTCTAAAGGAAAAGAAAGGAGTGGCTCTTGGAAGACTGTCTTGGCTGATGGGGTGGGGTAGGACTGGGAGGCTGTTGCCTCTTACAAGCATTTCACGTGTGAGTCTTTAAAAGGCCTTTGTATTGCTCATGTGTTGTTTGACAAAAGGGTAAATATTTTTTGTATGTGAAACAGAATGTAGAGCCCATTGGACATTCTAGCCAATTCAGCTTTTAAAGCTGCATTGGAACCAGCTTAATAAGGAGGAGGGGGCAATCTATGTGCTGATTCACACATTACAAAGCCCCCATGTAACCTTTGCACAGCTGTGTATTTAAAGTTCCCAGAAGGATCTCCTGAAGCTGCTATTTGCTTGTTGGGAAAACTTGTATGTACTGACAGATATGGCTGGGTCCTTAGGACCATTTAAGTTTGGGAAGATGGTACAGGGGAGGCTGAAGCCCCTTCTCCTTGAGCACCCTGGTCCCCATATGAATTGGCCCACACGTACCTGAGAATGGAGCTTGGGGAGGGGAGGGACCTTTGCAGGATATAGTATCGTACGGTCCACCCTCCAAAGCAGCCATTTTCTCCAGGAAGTGATCTCTGTGGTCTGCGGATCAGTTGTAATTCTGAGAGATCGCCAGGCTCCACCTGGCAATGGCAACCCTATATGGTATGGTGCAATGGTGCAATGATAGCACAATATCCAATATGCTATCTAATAGTGACCACTACAATAGGTGATACGTTGTAACTTTTCTTTTCTGCTGGGAACACTGAGCCAATCAATATGTCTGCGGCATATGAAAATTGGTTCAAAACCCATCTGCCCTCTGAGCATGCTCTGTAGCATCTTTTCACTTTTGCGTTTTGCGCAAGACTGGAAAAATGGCTCCAAAAAGAAAAGGAGTATTTTGGAAGGACCAGGAGGTGGAGGCCCTCCTGGAAATCATTCTGCTGACGGGGAAGGCAAGCAGGCTGATGGCCAGTACTCACCTCCCCACGAGAGCCGTTTTTGCAGTCTCTGTAAGGAGACTTGCCGAAACAGGGTATCCAAGGACCCCGGACCAGTGCTGGTCCAAGTTCAAAAGGGTCAAGGCCTCCTTCCTTGAAGCCCTGGAAGCATGGCAAGGAATCTCCCGGCAGAGTGCCAGGCCTCCCTACTTCGCAGCGATGATGCGCCTCTGGGAGCGAGCAGGGAGCGCCAGCTGGGAAGATCACAGGCATGCCTGTAAGTACTTCTCGCTAAGGATATCCCCAACCTTGTCCCCGGCTGTCAATACTGTTTGAAAAGATGCCCGTTACTTGGACTTTTTCCATGTATTATTATGCAGAAATTATAAGCTTTGATAAACAGTAACGGGTCCAGTAACACCTTTAAGACTAACCAACTCTACTGTGGCACAATCTTTCTATAACCACAGGTCTCTTCCTCTGATGCATCTGAGGAAGAGTGCTGTGGTTATCGAGCTGTGGTTTTTCTAAAGGTTCTGCAACAATGCAGTTGGTTAGTCTTAAAGGTGCTGCTGGATACCTAACTATTTATCAGATCTTATAATTTCTGAGTAACATCTTTAATGAAATGGACATTTTTAAAAAAAGCGGAGGCCACTTATAAATCGCAGCTCTTTAAAAGAATCTGTGAATTGCACTGTATTTGGAGGTGTTCCCTAGCAAAAAAAAAAGGGTCCCTAATCCCGGAGTAACCCCTGAGTGTCAGGCTAAACAGTCTTATAAATAATACTACCCAGGTTGGGAGGGAGCAAGTTCAAGTTCAAGTTCATTGTTACAATCTGTGACCAGTACATATAAAACCATTTGCAAATCAGTTTAAAAACAGTTGAGACTAGATACAGGGGGAGAACAATGAATAAATATAGGAGTAAAAAATAAAATCATCATAAATTAGTTATTTAAAAGGTTAAAATACATTCAGTCTGCCTTATGAGATTTACGTTGCTTGTAGACCTGGGCACAGAATCTTGCTACTTGACATGGTGTCTGGTGATTCCGATCAGACAAAAGATAATCAAGTTTGATTTTATTTGAACTTCCAGGGAATCTTTCTACTAATGGACTGATGGTTTCCGCTCTAATTTTACTATGACTTGGGCAGTTAAAGACGATGTGCTCCATTGAGTCAATTTCTCTTAGGGGATAGGAGCAAAGCCTAAAAGAGTAATGGACAGCTTTAAACTTTCCTTCCAGAACGGCAGAGGGTAGAGTTGAACTTCTAGCTAAAGCAAATGCCCTTCTGGAGTTTCTGGATTCAAGAAAGTAAAAATAGGCTGCAGGAGCGGCAATATATTTAGTAGTGTCTGAAGAAATAAAACCTGGTGCTCTAAGTGAATCTGTTTGTCTTTCAATGTCTGTCACTCTCTGCTTAATGAGTGATTTTGCTCGGTCTAACCCCATGACTAGCAAACTTTGAGGGGAGAGACACAATTTTCCCAGGGATTTCAGAGTCTCCTTTTGCCAATTAGATTGGAATGGAAGGAGCAAATATATTCACTGCATTCATTCATGCTCCTACTGTACGTTGGCTAAAGATGACCACACTCTGTTGAAGGTTTGCACTCCCGGTGCTGCTGATGGAACCACAGAAATTGATGCACATGGAGCGGGTGTTAATGAAATTGTGAAAAATGGCTTGCAGCCATCCCTGTCTCTATAGACTGTGCCCTGTGTCCATGTGCGAGGGTGATTTCCCAATTTCAGTGAGGAAAAAACAACCTTCCCACCCCACATTGACTCCCGTCAAACCTGTCAGTGCATGACTCCTTAGTCAAGGAAAAATGGTCTAATTTGAGGCAGCCCATCACATGAATGCTGTTAGTGGCACAACGGGGGCATTTCAAGGCAACACATTAACTTAGCTCTCACCTCACTTTTTGCAGCTGTGCTGAGGGGGAGAGAGCGCTGCTCCCAGTGATGCCCCACCTGTGGCTGAGGAGGGACAAGCGGAGGATGCTCCAGCCATCCAGGAGTCTTCTGCTAGTCCCCAAGGTAAGACATACACCACACACTGTGCACACCATGCAGTGTCTGGTGAGATTTCCTGTTAGAGGGTAGAATGCTGGCAAGCAGAGTACAAAGGAATCGTTTGCTCCCCTCTGCTAAGCGTTCGATGACCCTATTTATTCCTGCCTGTGCCATGCCTTGTTCAAAGCAAGGAATATGCTCGATTGCAATAAAGTGTCCTTTATTATGTCAAACAGATAGAGCTCAGGAACTCCACAATTTCCATTAAACAACTTATACAACCATAACCATAGTGACCCAAACAATCTTCCCACCAACCTCATCCCCAACCATGAAAAATTAGAATTTTCAAACACATATCAAATACTGCAGTTGTTCAGAAAGTAGCATTTCTACTCAGCTCACAATGTGACTGAGTTGTTGTGTGAGAAAAGATCAGTGGTGGCTGTGACTGCACCCACTGAAGAGAGCAATCTCTGTCAGATCACCAAACTCAACCCCACTTCTCCCCACAGATGCGAGTGACGAGGCAGCCTTGGGTGCCTCAGAGACAGAACCCACCTCATCCACCAGTGGCATCTCAAGCCGCCCTCTCTCTGATCCGTCCCATAACTTTGATGCCCTTCTGGCAGCTTTCCAGGGATTGGAGGGACGGATTATGTCAACCAGTAAGTATATCTTGACATTGTTGTCTGTGTGTGAGAAAGCCACGTGCACACTCTCATATACTGTTTTTTAACTCAACAATGAACACCTTCCAGAGTAGAATGACAGCTCTGGAAGGAAGGGTCACCAGGCAGGGGAGACGCCTTGTGTCCCTGGAAAGAAGAGTGCGACGGGCAGAGCAGCGGAGTGTGGAGTCTCCTGGGCAGGACCCATAATACAATAATGTAAATTGCTGTAAATAGTTTAGAGTTATTGATTCAACGGTTAATTTATTTTTTTGTGTTCTTCATTTCTAAAGATTTTGTTGTTAAATTTTGTAATAAACCATATTCTTGTTCATTCAATGATCTGGTTCTTTAAAATGGTTTTATCGATTACTGTCAAACCGTGCACGATTCTCAAAACTGCAGTGATGCCAGCTGATTAGGTATGTGGGAGTGTTCTACAATGTAAAGTGCCCCCTTGGCTTCCCCACACACAAGTGTTTCTGCACTCTTTTTTTGGGCTGTGCAGGTCTGCCCTCCGGCTGGTGGTCTGAAATCGAGTTGGTTCCTGAGGGTTGCTCTTGCTTAAGTATAGCTTCTCCCAGTCAGGGCCGGTGCCAGAGTTTCTGGCGCCTGATGCCGGGGGGGGGGGGGGCAGCTTCAGGGCTGTTGTTTTGCGCAATCGCACTGTTACATACATTACACCCTACATGCTGTTACGAACATTACATTTTCCTAGACAAGGCAAAAAAAATGTGGTCCACAGAGCACACCAGTAGCATGCATACAGTAACTATTTTCCGCAATGTAAAGAATCACAGTTTTGCTCACAAAATCAGAAAGGAGCTGAGTGGCAATGTTAGCATACCCTTCGAGTATCACAGTTGCCAATTGGACGACAAGAACTGTGGTTCTTGAAAGCCTATGCCACCAAAAAGTTCTTAAGTGTAAAAGATGCTGCTGGACTCATGACAATTGGACAAAAGCAAGAGAAACCAGAATCGGCTGTTGGTTCGCAATGGTGGGATATTGCAATGGCGCAGTAGTAAAAACAATTTTTTTAAAAAGGGGGGGCTTGCAAGAAGCATGCATAGGCTTAAGGAATATCGTGATTGCGAAATACTTAAAAATTTTTAAGGGGGGCCTGCAAGAAGCGTGTATAGGCTTATGGTATATCGCATTTGCGCAGTACTTTAAAAATGTTTTTTTTAAAGGGACCATGCAAGAAGCGTCCATAGGCTCAAGGAATATCACAATAGTGCAATACTTTTTTAAAAAAAAAAAATTTAAAGGGGGGCCGCAAGAAGTGCACTAAGGCTTGCGGGACTCCTGGAATTTGGCGGGGAAATCTTTACCAATGGTTAGGAAATGGGGGATGGGAAGCGGGAACTCCCAAGCACAGGATGCACCATAAAGTGTTACTGAATGTTCTCACGCCAGAGAAAAAAGCACAAAGAATGAGTCAAAAAGCGGAATAAGTATAACGCAACGATTACGAGAGAACAATTCATGGGTGGTGGTGAAATATTAGCAGCAGTATTGCAATATGAAGCGCTATTGTAGCATTTTTTTAAGGCAGCGTGAAAACGGCCACTATGTGGATGCAGACATTAACCAAAGATTTTGTTCACTGATCAACCATCAGTCTAGATTCTACATCAAGTAATGTGCTATGTTGACTTCTGAGACGATTGCCCTGGGATCAAAGGAGATTTATAAAGGCTGGTTCCCACAGGCCTGTTCATCATCCAGTGCATCATCTCTTCACAACGTATCACTGGGAGACTCACAGTATGAGTAATGTGAGATGATGAGTGTGATGTGTGACAGGTCTTTTAGACATGGTGTTTCAGTCATCAAGTAATAAACATGAAACATGTTTTAATATCATATTTGATCTGAACTGACTCTTAGCATCGTATGCTGCCCATATTCGTCAGCAGCGCAGCTAATGTAATTGTGATATTACACATTATCTGCTCAGAAAGAGGGGAAGAAAGATGTTTTGTAATTAATTTCTTTGTATTCCAGGCTGGATTCCCTCCCCGCCCTCGAATGTTGTTGACAGTCCTGCAAGGCTAGATAATTTTCAAGTAATTGTCATTTTTATACTGGATTCAAGTATACTCTCCCTCCATTTTAAACACCTATGCCTAAAATAGTTTCAAATATTACCTAGTCCTGAAATAGGTATTGCCTCACTTGCTCTCAGTTTTTTAAAAAACTTTCTCCTTGCATAGGTTTGAAGTAATATTGCTACAAGGCCATCTCTTTAGAGAGTACATCGCCAAGCATTGCACAAGGGGATTATAAATTATAGGAATTCCTCCCCAGAGCACTGACACTGGTAAGGTGCAGGCAGGGCATTCTGCATTCACCCTCTCCAGGCCCTGTGCACGGGCATCTAGCTTCCTGAGTTCCATGTCAATAGTCGGAAACAATGAATGGATTTCCTTTTCCTGCCCCTGCTTGCTTTAGATTTTCAGCAGGATAACGTGTGGCCAGCCACCGAGCTGTTCTGCCTTTCTTTCAAGTGGTCCTAAAAGTTGCGTGGGAACAGTTCTGAGACATGGTTAGACTCCTCAGATTTGATTCAACAGTAGGCCTTCACTTCTAAGAAGTGTGTAATTAAAATGTAACAGTGTACCATATGTTACAGAATCCTTAAATGCTTAAATTTTGCATGAGCCAATCCACACATTACAAAATCCAGCCATCTCTGTTGTGAAATTTGTACAAACATGTTCTAGGAGTTCCAAGTTAGAAACTTATTTCCCAGGCAAATGCTAGCACAGTTTGGACCAAGACTGCAGCATGCAAGGAGAAGAAACTTCAGCCAACTCCATTTCGCTGCCCTGTGCTGTTTTCTAACCTGAAATGGCTCCAAGGAGCTGCTGTTTGACTCTTGAGAAAACAGGTAAGCCGTGTGGAATCGGCCCAAGTTGGGGAAATGGTACAGGCATGCCGCAGTCCTGATCTGAATTGGCTCACTGAACCCAGGAATTTTATTCCTAGCACAGAGCTCCAAGTACACTCTAACCAAACTGTTTGTGGGGGCCTCATGTCTACCATGTGGAATTTTAATGTGTGAATTGACCCTTTAAGACCATCACACGTATGGCTGGGATTCAAGCAAGATCTAGCTTTATAATATGTGAAATGGGTTTTGTGAGCTGTAGTGAGAATATAATGTTTGTGTGTAGTGCTCTGGAGTGGGAGAATCATGCGCCCCAGACTGAGGCACTTCCTGAGTAACTTTTGAAATAAGAAATGCCTTACCTTTGCTTCTGGCACATGGGCATTTTACATAAACATGGGAATGGATGGTAAGAAATTGGCTGAAGAAAGATGGGTTGGCAGCCACTCTTAATTTCCTCCCAAATATGTTTATCTAAACAGCCAACAGCTATTGTTCTCTAACTGGGTTCTGCCACCCTCCTGACCCAAATACATTTGGCAACACCTAAAATTTTACATTTTGATGCCATAAATCAACAAATTCTGATTGAAAAATTGGCTTAAAATGAAATTTATGGTTGCAATCGAGGAGCTTTTCTCCCTGTAATAGCCTGTGTTAAATGTAGGTAAAGGTAAAGGTAGTCCCCCGTGCAAGCACTGAGTCATTACTGATCCATGGGGGGATGTCGCATCATGACGTTTTCTTGGCAGACTTTTGTTACAGGGTGGTTTGCCATTGCCTCCCCCAGTCATCTACACTTTACCCCCAGGAAACTGGGTACTCATTTTACTGACTTCAGAAGGATGAAAGGCTGAGTCAATCTTGAGCCAGCTACCTGAACCTGGCTTCTGCCAGGATCAAGCTCAGGTCATGACCAGAGCTTGGGCTGCAGGACTGCAGCTTACCACTCTGTGCCATGGGGCTCTTGTGTTAAATGTAAATTAGCTATTTTTGCTATTGGCTACAGGGCTGGATTGAGGGGGGGCAGGGGGGTAATCTGCCTCCGGCGCCACCAAAGAGGGGGTGCCGGGCACAGCTGCCAGCTGCTGGGAGCACGCCGGTGGCAGCGCGGGCGGCTGAGTGGCCGCCTGCACCATTCGCCTGCCCCGCTGAGGGGGCGGCTAGTTTGCTGCGCGCTCCCTGTCCTGCAGGGCAGGCGAATGGTGCGGGCAGCCTCCCAGCCCTCCGTACCATTCGCGCGCCCGGCTGAGGGGGTGGCCAGCTTGCCGCGCGCTCCCTGTCCTGCTGGGCACCGAGGGCACCGAGGGCTGGGAGGCTGCCCACACCATTCGCCTGCCCCGCAGGATAGGGAGCACACGGCAAGCTCGCTGCCCCCTCAGCGGGGCAGGCGAGTGGTGCGGGCGGCCTCCCATCCGCTGGTGCTACCGCCACTCTGCTGGTGGCACGCCTGCCCTGCGTGATCGTGACATCATCACGCAGCACCAGGAGCGTGTACACGCTGTGCGCGTGCGAGAGGGCAGCTGGACTTGGGTTGTCCTGGGCGCCGGGAACCCTAGATCCGGCCCTGATTGGCTATTTACTTTGGGGGTCTTAAAAGTTAATAATGCTAGGAAAAGTGGAAGGCAGCAGGAAAAGAGGAAGACCTAAAACGAGGTGGCTTGACTCAATAAAAGAAGCTACATCCTCCAGTTTGCAGGATCTGAGTAGGTCTGTTAGAGATAGAATGTTTTGGAGGTCTTTCATTCATAGGGTTGCCATAGATCGGAAATGACTTGATGGCACATAACACACACACTGCAGATAATATGCTGGAAATTCTGTGTCAGGAGCTTCCAGTATTAAAAGTCATTTGCCAGGCATGGGGGCCTGTTTTAAACTGGGATCACATTACAAGGGGAGGGATGGTTTAAGTCTTTTCCTCTTTGCCATTTTCCCAATTTAAAATGGGCCAAGGGAGCTGTTATTTGCCTCATTGAAAAATGTATACAATAACAATATGTTTTCAAATGGAAGAATGGGGTTATTGGGGATGGAGAAAATGGTGTGGGGATAAAGGCTTAAGCCCCCTTCTGTTCACACTGTACTGCCCATCTGAATTGAGCCCCAGCATAGCTGGTAAGTTACTTGGAGAAAAAAAAACTACTGGGATCTCCTGACATTCCCAGCATATCATCTAGTCAGACCCTCAGCTAACTGTAGATAACCTGTGTGGAAACGGCTTGAGCTACTCCAGTTGGGAGATGGAAGATTCAGGCTTGCCAGATCTCCCACCATAGTGGGGGATTCCCCACCCCAGTCTCTGCCAGTTACCCAAAATTGCTACCCAAGTTTGTTCCCTGACCTCTAGAGGCCTCTAGATGCATCCACTGAGCACATCCAAAGTGCAAACCAAATGTCACCAGCAAGGGATCTTGCTTCCTACATCTACTAGGGCCCTGTGGGAACACTGTCCCTGGTTACCAGGGGAAGATCACCTTGCTGGGCAGGGAGATCACGCAGCCCTCTTGTGTTACAAAAAGATTAACATAACCTGACCAACTTCAAAGGAACCAGTTAAATAAGGCTACCAGGTCTACCAGTGGGGGAATACCCTTTTCCTAGGGTTGCCAGCTCCAAGTTGGGAAATTCCTGGAGATCTGGGGGAGGAAACCTGGAGAAACCAGGAGAAAGTGGGGTTTGGGGAGGGAAAATTCCATAGAGGCATAATTCCATAGAGTCCACCCCCCAAAGTAGCAATTTTCTCCAGGTGAACTGATCTCTGTGGCCTGGAGACCGGTTGTAATTCCAGGAGATGTCTAGCCACTACCTGGAGGCTGGCAACCCTACCTTTTCCACCCTCCACCACCACCCCACCACCACTCACCTGGCAAGCAGAGGGAAAAGCAGGGGAACAGGCCACCTGGGCAAGCTCCCAGTGCGGTGTGACAACGTCATTATGCAAATGCTGTATAATGCTGCACCCAGGCATGCTGCTTCATAATTCTAAGTATGTGGAGGAAGAGGAGATTGCAGCTATTCACTACGTTTACTTAATCCACATTAAGTAAACTTAAATGCCATTAAGAGGGGCTGGTGATTTTTGCTGTTTACCTCCTGCTGTAGTCCCCTGACAGGTCCTGAAGGTCTGCTGACCCTCCCTCCCCCCCCACAATAAAATTTCAGAGGACTAAGTGGGCTTCTATGGAAGGGAGGAATCTGCAAAATTTGCCACCTCCTCTTAAGAAAACATAAGGGTACTTGAGTTTTCTTAACTGTGTCATTGGATCCAGGCCACTATCTTTATTAATCTTTGTTATTCCTGGTTAAGAATTCTAAGCAAGCAGATTAACTGATACTGGGTCATTACTTATTGCTGTGCTTCAGTGTTCCTCAGCACTATAGTAGGTGAAACAGTCCTCTAAATGGCTGGATTTGAAGATTCTGGTTCACAATTCTATCTCATAGGCCCAAATCAAACCAAATAAGATACTGGGAGTTTCATATCCAGAGCTTCCAGTTTTTTTTTTTTAAACAATCCATTATCAGGTGCATGGAGAGACAATTGAGATCAAGGCCACAGCATGAGTGGGGCAGATAAGCCCCTCCCCCACATTGTTTTTATGAAGTAAAACAGCCCCAGGGAGCTACAATTGCTCCATTGAGACAATCATAGAATAATATAACACATTACAAGAGCCCACACATATCTGTAGTGGTGGCTGTGCAGAGGTGGCCTATCTATATGAATGTCAGTGTCCATCAAATGAGTATCTCAGAGAATTCTTTCTCCGCAGATCCTTCAGAGAACAGACTTCCTTTGCTGCATAAAAGTTCCCATAGGACCGCTGTAACCAAAGCAGAGCGCAGATTTCCAAAGATTGCCTGTCCATTGCCTGGCTGGTTAATCAGAACTCCACTGACAGATTCTGTCCATCAGCTTGAAACCAGCTTACTTTTTTATTATACTGTAATGAAGCAGAAACTCCACGCTACAAACCTTTCCTGTCCGAGGCTGTGATCAAGTTCTTCTGCCTTCCTTTTAGGAAACTGAATAAAGGAAGTCCCTTGAAGGCCTGCAGAGCCCTTTCATGCCAACCATCTCTCAGTTAGTGGTGGCTCAGTCTGACACCTCCCATTCCACAACTGCCTCTTGCAAGAGACAGCGATAGCCAAAGAACAATGGGTGGAGAGCAGGAAATGCTGCATGGGAAACAGGATTTCATGTCATTGCCTGTGAGGGCCCCCAGGCATTCCTCCCCCAACAGCCTCCCTCTGGCTGAACCCCAGCCAAGCAAGTCCTTGCTCAAGCTGTGCCCAGTCCATTCCCATCACTTCCTGTACTGCCTGAGGCTTTTCTTTTATCCCCATGCTGATGTTCTCCAGTCAGGCTTCCAAGTGAGCATGGATGAAACAAGTGAGCTCCATCCCCTCTGCAGCGATACATGGCAGTGAATGAAGAGATGGAATAGGTGGAAGGGCCTTTGGAGGTCCCTACTCCGAGTCCTGAGCAATGGGACATCCCTAGAGAGAAAGCCAGTGCCTTGGATGGGCTAGAATGGAGCTGCTTTTCTTCCTTCTGAGACTCTAGCCATTCCTAAACAATGAGTCACAGCCTTTTTAAAGAAAGTTCAGACCCCACATCTTGCTGAGTTCTTGAACTACAAGTTGAGCCCAGCCGGCAGAGAGCATTTCCTCCCAAATCAGAGGCTGTCTGGTGTGAGCTTCCTTCCAGTTATTCTAGCCCTTGCAAAGCAATGGAGGACACTGGACCACCAAGGCTAGAGGATACACACGGTGAATGAAAAACAGCACAAATATTCCCAGTTGGCATTTCCCTTTTTGGATTCATGATGTCTGGGTTCTGCTGACACTGGGCATATTCAGGAAAATGGGACTGGGCAAGATTTGTCTTCTAGCTGCCTTCTTGCGCCTGTCAGGTAAAGAACTCTTTTCCTCTTGAGGGATATTAAGCTGGGGAGGCGGGGAGGAAGGGGCTTCTTTCCTGTGGCTAATATAGTTGAGTGGTGGAAAGAGAGCGTGAAATGCAGCCCATGGCTTGGATCCTGGGGCAAGGCAGAATCTGATCTACAGTTGAGGGGGAGGGGTATTTATTTGATTTATTTGATTTGTTTCAGCTTCTATTCTGCCCTCCTTGCACCAGCAGGCTCTAGACATTAAAATCTACAATTTCTCAATTTAAAACACAATCAATACAATAAAAAGTTTAAAATTTCAAGTACAAAAATTACAAAAATACAAGCAGCACAGAAGTTATTTATTTCAGTTCATCCAACTGTCACTGAAGGGGGGAATTTTGGAGGAGAATGCTCTAATAGAGAGCAAATGCTCCCTATTTCATGCCTCTTTACATAGGTTCAGATTTAATCAGTATTTTCAGAGCTCCATTTTTCATTGTTGATTTTTTAAGAGTCATTTGAAATATGTTCACAGTTTTTATGTTTTAATACATAATATACATGTATATGTACAACATACATCACTCATTTATACAATATACATGTATAATGTTAATTTCTTGGTGCACAAATGATATTAACAAACATGTACATCTGAAAGAGAAAATTCTATGCGAAGAAACAAAAAAAGGCACGAAAACAAAAAACTGCAGGCTCAATCCATGCAAAGGAGAACCAGCACAAAGGGAGATTGAGGGCTGAAACAGCACGGATCATGTTTGTCAATGGTTTCATCCCCAGAGATGGCAGAAAGAGTTGACCATTCATTCCACTTGGGAAATTCTGGACAATGAGGAAGGTACAAGTTAACCCTTGCTTGAATTCCCATTATCTGGCATCTAATTCTGAATTTTAAAGCATTTACCTCCTATCCATCCAGCAAGAAGCAGGAATTCTAGAGCGAGAGGACCGTGAAAAAAATGCAGTAATTTCCATAGGGGAAAGTGAACATTGCAGGGTATAGATCCTGTTCTAAGCTCTCAGAACTTCTTTTGTTATACTGCCATCCTCCATTTCCAGATGCTGCACTAGTCACTCACTGGACCAGATTTAGCTCTGTCCATCACCATCCACATTGTTCAGGCATGCTTGGCTTAGCCTTGGATAGACATACAGTGAGAGAAAAATTCTAAGTCCTTGACATCAAAAAAGTCACCAAGATTCAGAAAGCAGTGGGAGAAATCTCACTCTCTTTCTGACTGCAAAGTTACCATTATTCTTCAATTTTAAAAAAAAAACTTCAAAAAGAGACTCCAGCGTGACATTGTTGAACTGATACATTCAGAGGTTTGATACTACCTTCTCACTGAGTTCAATTGCCACTTAGATTTTTTTAAAATCTTGCTATAACTGAAGAGACTGTTAAAAAAAACAGTGTGACTTTTTACCCATTACAGATGTTGACCAGGTTAGCCTCACTAGTGAACTGTCTCTGTATTTTCCTCCAATTAGATGTGAACTTTACATGATTACATTTCACTCTGTACTTCCTGCATTTCAAGGCCACTGGGCCCTACTGTTTGTTTTTCTCAACTCTGCTTCATAAAATAACTGCATAGTGAGGTTCCACTCACAGCAACTGACAAAGTGGACCCAGATCCATGTTGTCTGGCCCTAAATAAAGGTATTCAGCAAGCAGTATCCCTTTAGCACAGCTTTTTGTAAATAGTTATGAGCACTATTTGTGGTGGTGCAAACACATACTTGTGTGTTAGAAAGAATTGAGAACTGACACTGTGTAGCCCAAGGCAGTTTTCATGGGAACTAAAAGTTTTTTTCCTCTTGTAAGATTTCTTTGTCTCTGTCTCTTTTATATTGCTGGTCAAACCTAAGAAAGTTAATAAAAATTGTAAGCTGTTAGGTTCCTGCAAGTACCACAAATATAATGATGGTATTCTACAACCTGTCCAGTTTCTTAGTAGCAAAATCACTCTCAATTCTTGACAGGCCTTCTGTGTAGGAGATATTTTGTGTGCAACTCCTAAGTAGCCTATTATTATATGTGGTGATCACATGTGTGTATTATAATATGTGTGTACAAGTACTCAGAAGAATAATTGCCCCTCTGAAGGTTCCTAGATAATTAATATGCTACCTGCCCATTTAAAGTATACTTTTCAAGGCATTAAAAATATTACCCAGTTCTTTCCCAAACAAACACAAAGATGAATATTTTAACTGGTAGATTAGCTGTTTCCCAGACAATGTTGTACATGTCCCAAGACAGAAGAATTATATTGTTTTAAACATATTAGTTAAGAACTTCCTATTTTGCTAGGGAAATATCGTCAGAGAGTATGCACCATACAGTGTACATTTATGTGTGTTCAAAGATATTAAAAGTGGTCTGGGTGCTTGCAATTCTTCACATACTTGCTCTAGTGTAAGTTCTGTTGAATCAGTAAGATTTTCTCTCAGACAATGATGTGGATGAAAACAGAAAATAACTTTAAAAATAAATTCTGTTCTTTTGAGTGTAGGTGTAAAATATGTATAAAGCAAATCTGGTTTCAAGATAGGTCTTATACATGGGATGTGCCATGCCATGTATCCCCATGGTTGTCATTTTGCTGTTGGGGCCCTGTTCTAGCACTGTGGTTTTCAGCCCATGGGTCATCATGACCCTCAGTTGGGTCAGGACTCAAGAGTCTCAAAGAACTGCCATTCTTTGCTCTTTTTGTAAGGACCTGCTGTCAGTGGTCAAAAGCCCAGATTCCTCTGGAGCATAGACAGGTTCATAGACCTCTCCCTCCCTGCAAAAACTTCCCCTCGCATTCTCTCTCTTTCCTGAGCATGGCTTGGCCATCCTGCGCCCCACCAGCTGGTCTTCCAATCTCCTATGCATGGTTGTAGCATAAAGTCAGTTACCCTAGAGACGACTTTGGAGGGTGGATTCTACAGCATCACATCCCCAATGAGCTTTCCAAACTCCATCCTTCCCAAGCAATCAACGCATCTCCACGAATTTCCCAAGATGGAGTTGGCAATCCTACCCACTAGAGTGAAGCCCTCCACTCTTCCCTTTCCTGTTATGTGACTGTGATGTCATATCACTTCCTGTCATGTGCTTCAAGTTCAGTGGGCTGCATGCTTTGCTGTGGGTTTAGAAGGGTGGAGGTCCTGGGGAGATTCTAGGTTTGGAAACCACTGTTCTAGCACAATATGTACAGCAGCCTGCAAGAGCCCTTTCTTAATGCATCACTTTAGCTCTGATGACCCTAGCAGAAGGGGGGAAAGTAGGGTCCATCAATGGGGTTGTCTAGGGGGCCTACCTGGGGGAGGAGGGTGAGTTCTCCATCACTTGAGGTCTTCAAGTAAAGGCTGAAGAGCCACATGCTTGGAAAACTCCACCTTTTTGATTTCCAGAACTGAGAGGAACCTGGACCAGGATTCAGTTTGGCAAGCCATTTCCTTATCAGTTGGAGAAAACAATAGGGAGAACAGCCTCTCCACCCTTGTCTGCCTTTTTATATGCGGATGGTGTGACTCCTCTGTTCTCTACACCAACCTTACAGGGCCATAAAAAAGACATGAGTTGGCAGATACCATGTGTATTGTGTAATGAGACCCTAAGAGGGACTACCCACACATTCAATTTAACTCAGGGCCTATTAGCATGGATAGTTTTTATAGCATTTATTAATGTGCAACGTGCTTTACATAAAAATCTATTTCCTTTGGCTGGTCCTAATAAAAGGTATTCTGTGGACTGTGGGGTGTTTTTCTGAATATTACTTCATGACTGGCACAGCTGGTAACAGCTTCTTTCTACCAGAAAACAGAGACTATGTCATTGGTAAATAGGGGCAGTTGGAGTTTATATCAGATGAGGAAGTCATACGCTTCAACTGTTCCTACTTACCAGTTTCCTGTCACCTTTCCCTGGTAAATCACTGGTCATTTTTTGGAATGGGGGATACTTGAGACAGGCTACTACAGAATAAATTAAAACAGCACATGGCATAAAAGACCAATGTGTTATAGAAGCGGGTTGGGTGTAATACACCTATGGTATAAAAAGGGCTTGTTTTGATTTTTGAAATGTTGAAGCACATCTCTGCCTGTCTCTGTTATCTTTGGTGATAAGAGAAAGTATATATCCTGTGATGCCAAGATCAATTCTCCAAAGGATGGAGGATAGTAATTAATAAGAACTAAGTGGCCTGAAAAGAGCTTTGTAATGATTAATGATGGCAAATCCTGCTCAAATGTTCCACTTTCCATCAAGCATCTATAGGAATTAGGCCCAAGGCAGTTACTTTGCTGAGCAAGAGATCTTTCTCACTTCTAGGTCCAGGGATGATCGAGCCTGAGTGCTTAGAGGCCACGCTGAGGAATCTGCGTCATTTCTAGGTGAAGACAAATGATCTTTCTGGTTTTTTAGTAGTGATAGGACTTGACTCTGAAGCCCAGGCAAAGCTGGTTGGGTGGTTATTATGCTGACGCCATTCTCTCTCCCTGATCATAAAATGGCCCCTTCTATTGTTCTTCTGATGCAGGAGCAATTCTGGATATAACCCTGATCGCCAACGTCCTGAGCCCCTCGCACACCAGCTTCTACCTCACTTGTGTGTCAGGCGAGCGGAATGTTAGCCTTCTTCTTGAGAGAGACAATAGAATTATCATGACCCCGCCTAAGTCCAAGTTCCAGATCTACAAGAACAGCAGCAACAAGGTGCAGATGCGTGGCTTCTCTAGAGCAGATCTGGTGGGCATCACATACTGCTTGGGACAGACCCAGACAGAACAAACCAGAGTAGTATATGTGCACAACAATATGAATGGTAAGCATAAAAGTGAGATTTACACATGACACAACAGAAGATATATGGATTTGTGGTAAATATGGGAAGATAAATGTATAGTTTGGATGTTCGACAACATTTATTCCTTTAATTCCTTAATTACAACAGAACCAATACTAATGAAATGGAGTTCCCTCTCTGCTTCCCCAGACAGACTCCATCTGTTTCCTGTTTACAGACAACAAGAAGAAACAAGGGAAACCAAGTATTAATCAATCTTTAATCCTTTCTTTCCACTTAATCCTGAGTTTGTCTACTAATTAATATCCAGGAAGGAAAACATAATCCAGATCCATGCTTTCCTTGAATTTTAAACTTTTATTCTATCCAATCTCTCAGAGCATCCCCTCAAGTACAGACAATTGATAATATTTTAAAAAGTCTTAGAGCAAGCTATATACAAGACAATAGACCAGCAGGCCCACTACAGAGTTAGATATGCTTAGGCCCATTGAATTCAAAGGATTTTAACATCTAATTCAATTTGTTAGATTGTGGCCTTGACTTATATCAAATATTTCTTTTGAAAAGGCAAACAAATATCATATGTCTGTTTTTTAAAATTAAAGTTTATATAAAAGAAAAAAGAATAACTAACAGAAAAACACTAAAATATAGAAAAAGGATACAAATTATATAAACTAAAAGGTTTCCAATTTTTTCTACAACAAATATAGGTATGATTACAAAATTTTCTTACTCTCTGTTTAGAAGAAACTCTCTTTTTTCTATTGTCTAAATTCCTTATTCATCAAACCGACAAATCATCAGATCATTGTTATCTATTCCATGCAAAAAGTCTATAATGCAATAAATGAAATTATTGTCTTAATCAATGAAGTGAGTTTAGCCATGGCTCATTTTGAGGGGGAACGCGCAGGAACGCAGTTTTGGTAGTTCCCTAAAGAGGTCACATGTCAGGTGACCCCACCCACCTGACTCTCGGCCATTTGGGCCCGTTTCGGCCTGGATTGGGGCCAAAACGGCCCGTATTGGGCCTCTGATGGGTGGTGGATCACTCTCCCGCTCAGCAGCGGCCTGATCCTGACCATTTTGGGCCCCTTTTCAGCCATTTTCAGCCCCTTTTTGCCATTTTGGGCCCAATTTTGGCCCTGAATGGCCAGGATTGGGTCCAAAACAGCCAAGATAGGTGGTGTCAGGGAGTGTGGCATATGCAAATCAGTTATGCTAATGGCACACTTCTGGTGATGTCAAGGGGTGTGGCATAGGCTAATGAGTTATGCTAATGAGTTATGCTAATGAGTTCCTCCAGCTCTTTTTCTACGAAATGACCCCTTTTTTTAGCCATCACTGCGAGTTCCAGCACCTTCACCAACCATTCCTCTATTGTAGGCAAAAAGTGGACTCTTCCACTTTTGTGCATATAATAATCACACTGGCATTGTCATATATAAAAACAAAGTTCCATGCTTTCTTTCCAGCGGAGCGTCCTTTAATCCCAAAAGAAAGACTCTGGTTTCAATTGTATATTAATCTTTAAAATCTTCTGAATTTATAATTGTATTTGTATCCAATTTTTTTTTCTTTCTTACATGTTCACCACATATGGTGAAATGTTCCCTCATGTTGTTTACATTTCCAACATAAACTCGAAGTACCTTTATACATTTTGGCCAATTTCTCCAGAGACATATACCAACAGTACATCATTTTGAAAAAGTTCTCTTTAAGATGCGAACCTAATGTGAATTTCAACCCTTTTAACCACATATTTTCTCATTGTTCCATTCATATATTATGTCCAAAAATTTTAGCCCATTTAATCGTAGATTCATTTCAACAAAAGTTTATACATTTGGGCAATAACATGTTCATCATTTGTACATAGTTCTGTCTCATTCTTGGATTGCTCAAAGTCATAATGCCTTTTATCTACTTTAAACCTTTCTAAGATTTGCAAATTAGAAAACCATTAACAAGTATATCCTTCTATTGTCAAATCTTCTCTTTATTTTATTTTATATTTGAAGGTCTTTGATTCATAGGGTCGCCATAGGTCGGGGGCGACTTGATGGCACATACACACACATATTCATCTTGCAAAAACTGTAACATATCACAATATGTTAACCATTTATACATACTTGTCATTTCTCTTCTAAAGTAAGCTTCATGTAGTGATAGCCACAAGGGCATTTTTGGACAAATCATAGGTTTATATTTGTTCCATATTCTCAAAATGGCAGGTCTAACATAGTGGTTATTAAAATCTACATTATCCTTAGCATTGTCATACCACAAGTATTCATACCATCCAAATCTCAAATCATGTCCTTCTAACTCCAATAATCTTCCATTTTTTAAAAAAAGATCCATTCCTTTACCCACACTAAACAACAAGAAGCAAAATATAATTTCAAATCAGGTAAACCCAGTCTCCCTCTTTCCTTTGCATCCTGTAATACCTTATATTTAATTTATGGTTTTTCCCCTAGCCATACAAATCTGGATATATCTTTCTGGCACTGTTTAAATGGCAACTCCATTGCCAAAACAGGAATTGTCTGAAATAAAAATAACATTCTAGACAAGACATTCATCTTAATCACAGATATTCTCCCCAAAGTGACAGTTGAACTTTATTCCATCTTAACAAGTCTTTTTAATTTCATTCCAAATGTTAACGTAGTTATTTTGAAATAACATACAATTCATGTTTGTCAAGGTAATGTCGAAATATTTTACCTTCTTTTCAATATTAAAGCTTGTTTTGTGTATGTTTTTTATTTGGGCTGTTTTCACACTGTCTATAAATCGCACGAGACTCACGGAAGGCTGCCGGCTTCCTCACGGGATTTTTAACACCATCCAATTACAAAACGCCGTAAATCACTGTTTGTGGCGTTTTGTAAACAGATGGCATCAAAAATCGCGCGAGGAAGCCGGCAGCCTTCCATGAGTCTCGTGCGATTTATAGACAGTGTGAAAACAGCCTTGGTCTTGTATCTTCATATTGTTGTTAAAATCTTATTGTTGTGTTTATTAACCTTAAAACCTGTTAATGCACCAAATTCTTTCACTTTGGCCATTGAAGTTTTAATTCTCTTTAAAGGATCTTCCAAGACCAGCACCAGATCATCCGCAAAAGCTCTTAATTTAGGAATATTTTTTAATCTTTACACCTCCAATTCTTTCATCTTGTCTTATATCTCTGTTCAATATTTCAAGAACAAGAATAAGCAATAGAGATGAGAATGGCAACCTTGTCTTGTTCCTCTTTATATCTTACATGGTTTAGTCAGTTCTCTATTAATAATTATTAATGCTGTCTGAGAGGTATAAATCGATTTTACCCATTTTATAAATGTCATGCCTCAGGTGGGGTGAGCCACCTTACGCTGCCACTGTTAAGCACAAACTTGTGCCTTGAGTGTCCCTCGAGGCAAATCACAAAGAGACAGACACACCAGGAGTCCTGTGATGAAGCAAAATAGATTGTTTAATTAAACAATGGAGGAGCAATTTACACAGGAGTAAATGGTCTCCTTGTGTCCAAAGCTCATCAGAGCTACAATAGCAGTGCAAAGCAATTAATACTTTTTGGCTAATTATAATATTTGTTATCTTATTGGCTCGCAGAATACAGGGGTCCCCCATTGGCATAGAAAGAGGACCTCCGATCTTGACACAAATGTCTAGGGTTACTTTGATTGGAAGAAGCAATTTAGGTCAGCTGCATAATTGGAGAAATTACAAGATTGCAATTTCCAATCTGTCCTTGGCCTAATCTCTAGGAAGAACATCTTCCTCCTTTCCTTCACCCACCTCCTCTTGTGGGCCTACTCCTGCCCCCTCCTTTTTGCCAATGTTACTTTTAACGGCACCCTGAAGTCTCTTCTTTTGCAACTTTGGGGCTTTCAAAGAGCTGGGTTCTGTGGGTGGAAAGGAATGTGCCCCCAGTTCTGCAGTTTCTCCCAGCCTTGAGAGAGATGTTGCTAATTCTGGCTGACCTAGTTTGCAACTTCTTGCATTAACAGTTCTTACAAAGAGCTTTTTGTATTAGAATCATACAGAATCATGCAGCAGGTGTGTGATAGGTGCATCTCTATCATATAGCAAGCAAGCTGTACTATTAATTCTCAGTTCTCATAGTGATTAACATGTCTAACATACATTCTTCTTTGGTCCTTGGTTTCAAGTGTCATTTTCTTGCATGTTGCGTTATCAATACTACAATAGCTCCTGGGCATGGTAAAAGTGCATATAATACTGAAAGGCACAGAAATGGTATATAAAATCTCTTTCTTCAAATCCATATTCCTCACCACCACTCTGGGATTTAGGGTCCCTTGGAAAGGCCCAGAGTATCCTCCCAACTCTTCTGACCTCCATAGCTTGGCCAATAAACAGGCGTGAGGACCCAGGAGAGTAACAACAAACAAAAGGATTTATTTACAAGGAACTCAGTTAAAAACAAACAAGCAAGGTGCATTAGCAACAATAGATGGGTGAAAGTAAAATAAACCAAAGGCCCCAGCATAACTGAACTCACTGTCCCTCTGTCTGCCAGGCCTGTCTTCTCACCCTACCTGGATGAGGGCCTCTCTCCCTAGCAGAAACCTCCTCTGGCCTGCTCCCTAGGACAAAGAACACAGGCTTTTCCCTCTCCCAGACTTATATAGCACCAGCCCCCTGTGTTCTGATTGGCCAAAAAGGGCATCAAAACAGCCCAGGTGCTCCTGGGAATTGTAGGCAGGCCTACTCCCACTGCTAACAGGCTTCTGAGGTCTTGCTAGGCCTTCCTGGCACAGCCAGATCATGACAATAAAATTTTGTCCAAAATTCATGTCTGCATCTAAAAAATCAATGCAGCTTGTGTTTTATGTTTTTCCAAATATTCCAAAATATCTAATACAGTTCTAATATTATCCCTCAACTGCCTTTTAGGTAGAAATCCACTTTGATCTTCATGAATAAATTCTTGAAGAATAATTTTAAGTCTTTCAGCTAATATTAGAGATGGGCACGATCAGCATTACAATAGAAAAATGCCCACAATAATGGCGTTCGTGCGATCGGGACCCAGCGGATCGGTGCCGTCCTCGGCGACTGATCCAGCGTTCGGGGGGGGGGGGCTTCATCGGGGCTTGATTCGGGCCATAGGGATCTGATCGGGGATGCAGACAATCAGTCGCCAGTAATCTATTCCCGGGGCAACGGAGCCAGGGGAATGCCTGAGCTGTGTTTGCCCTCCTTCTGTCACCCTGGAAACCCGAATGGAAGCCCAGCTTTCCTTGATCAGCAGGGCTTCCTTCCAACCACGGACCAGCAACACACTCACCACCAGTTGGGAGAAGAGACCCAGGGGAGGGAGGGGGAAGGGGGTGTTCCAAACATTTTTTGCTTTTTAAAAAAACGGGGCTTTGTAGGAGGAATGGCTGTTTTTCTGTCTGTCACTCTCTGTTTTTATCCTGCTTTTAAAACACTGTATTTTGTGGGAAAACCTCATTCACGGCTCTGTGTGTATGTTTAAAATATGCTTTTGGAAGACTGGCTGCTTGCTTTTAAAATTGGGTGGGGAGGAATGGAGGATTCTGTCCCTGCTTTTTTTAAAAAGCTGGCTGAAACATGTTTATGGGGCGTCTCTCTCTCTCTATTTGGAGAGGCAGGGATGGGTTAAAAACTCCCCCCCTCTGCTCTAAGTGTGTGTGTGAACTTCCCCTCCCTGAGGGGAGGTGGCTTGTTGCTGTCTCCCCGTGCCTGCCGGGCCCGCCGGTTGCCGCCACCACCCACCTTCCCACTCCTCAATCCGATCCACAGATCGGAAACGGGAGATGATCGGTGTGTATCAGTGATTTGGAGTCGTCGCCGGCACGGATCCACAATCAGTTTGATCGGTAATTTTTTTTGGATTGTGCCCACCTCTAGCTAATATCATTTTGAACAACTTGTAATCATTATTCAATAATGATATTGGTCTATAATTTCTTGTCAATACTGGGACTTGTCCCTTTTTGTGTATTAATGTTATATTAGCCTCTTTCCATGTCTCTGGCATCTTTCCTCACTGTGGGATAGAATTCATCATATTCTATAGCAGTTGTAAAAGTTCATCCTCAAAGCACTTGTAGTAAATACCTGGAAGGCCATCTGATCTAGGGGACTTTCCTGGTTTAATCTCTTTTATAGCTTCCACCACTTCTCTTATTGTTATAAGACCATTAATAATTTGTCTTTGTTGTTCTGTAATCCTAGGTAAATTTTGATTTCTAATATATTCATCTATTTTTTCCACTTAAATATCATAACTCTTGTATAAATTAGAAGACTGCGTATAAAATGTTTTTGTATAACCACAGCATCTGTTAATACAATATCTTCCTCTTGTTTTTTCAGTATCATTTTCTTTTTTCTTTCTCTTTTCACAATTTATAGAACAGCCATTTTCCTGGTTTTTTTGCAGATTCAAAGATTCTTTGTTTTACATAGTTCAATTTTATTTCCATTTCTCTTATTTGTTAGCATATTCAACTGTTGCTGTAAAATCTTAATTTGTTGAGAAATATTTATATTTCCTGGGGAATTCTTTGGTTCTTCTTCTTTTCTTTTTATCTCATCCAAAATATTTTGCGTTTTCTCTTTCTTCTTTCTGTTAAGTTGAGCATTATGTTGTATTAGGTAATCTTTAATAAAGGCTTTACTTGCATCCCAAACCATTCTCAAGTCAGTGCCCTTGTTTAAGTTAATTTCAACAAATTCTTTTAGTTTCACTATCTTTAATAATTGTTTCATTTTGTAGCAATATTTCATGGGCAGTGTAACCCTGAAGCCCATGGCGGCACCAGCAGCTGTGCACCGGCATAAATACAGTGCCACCAGTACACTCCTTAAGAATTTGATAGAAGAGCTGCGGCACAGTGTGGCCCAGAGAGAATGCTCTGTAGATGCACTGGGAACATCAGCCAAATCCACCAATTGCAGGGTGGCTGGAGTTGATGGTGCCATGAGTGGCAGGAGACAGCATAGCTGGTCTACAGGCTGGGCCACATTTCCTGTTGCCAGCTGCTGATTCTACTCTCCCACCCTGCAGAGATTGAGTGCACAAGGCAGAAAGACCCCCACGATTGGGCTCGCTGCACCACAACAGAGATGCCCTATGAGAGCCACACAGAAGGTGCAGACATGACGCCAGACATGGGCCAACCCCCATCTTTGACAAGGGCCAGGCTGGCAGCTGAAGCACTGCTCACTTGCAAACTCCCCCTTGCCACTGCTGCTCCAAGAAACATGGACCCCCCTCGTAGAGGTGTTCGATGTATTGTCGAAGGCTTTCACGGCCGGAGAACGATGGTTGTTGTGGGTTTTCTGGGCTGTATTGCCGTGGTCTTGGCATTGTAGTTCCTGACGTTTCGCCAGCAGCTGTGGCTGGCATCTTCAGAGGTGTAGCACCAAAAGACAGAGATCTCTCAGTGTCACAGTGTGGAAAAGATGTTGGCAGGTCATTTATATCTACTCAGGAGGGGTGGGGTTGAGCTGAGTCATCCTGTAAAAGTTTCCTAGGGTGTGGAATGCTAATGGAGGGAGGCTTCACTGTATCCTGAGGAGGATCTTTTGCATATGGATTGGTGTTTGATGTGCTAATCTTCCCTGCAGGGCTATTGTCGGGTGTAGAGTGTTTTGTTAGCCTGGTGTTTTTCAGAACTGGAAACCATGCTCTGTTCATTCTTAAGGTTTCTTCTTTCCTGTTGAAGTTTTGCTTATGCTTGTGAATTTCAATGGCTTCCCTGTGCAGTCTGACAAAGTAGTTGGAAGTGTTGTCCAGTATTTTGGTGTCCTGGAATAAGATACGGTGCCCTGTTTGAGTTAGGCTATGTTCAGCCACTGCTGATTTTTCAGGTTGTCCAAGTCTGCAGTGTCTTTCATGTTCTTTTATTCTTGTCTGGATGCTACGCTTTGTGGTCCCGATGTAAACTTGTCCACAGCTGCAGGGTATATGGTATACTCCTGCAGAGGTGAGGGGGTCTCTACTGTCTTTTGCTGATCGTAGCATCTGTTGTATTTTTCGGGTGGGTCTGAATACTGCTTGAAGGTTATGCTTTTTCATAAGCTTTCCCATCTGATCAGTAATTCCTTTGATATATGGCAAAAACACTTTTCCTGTAGGAGACTGTTTTTCCTTGGTTGTTTGATTCATCCTGGGTTTGATTGCTCTTCGGATTTCATTTCTGTAGTAGCCATTTGCCTGAAGTGCGTGGTTGAGATGATTAATTTCCTCATTGAGAAAAGGCGGCTCACATATCCGCCTTGCACGATCCACTAATGTTTTCATTATGCCTCTTTTCTGTCGGGGGTGGTGATTGGAGTTTTTGTATAAGTACCGATCAGTGTGAGTTGGTTTCCTGTAGACCTTGTGACCTAACTGAAAGTTTGCTTTGCGGATGACCAAGGTATCCAGGAATGGGAGTTTTCCCTCGATTTCTTTCTCCATTGTGATCGGTACTTATGAAAAAGCATAACCTTCAAGTAGGAAAGAAGAAACCTTAAGAATGACAGTAGAGACCCCCTCACCTCTGCAGGAGTATACCGTATACCCTGCAGCTGTGGACAAGTTTACATCGGGACCACAAAGCGTAGCATCCAGACAAGAATAAAAGAACATGAAAGACACTGCAGACTTGGACAACCTGAAAAATCAGCAGTGGCTGAACATAGCCTAACTCAAACAGGGCACCGTATCTTATTCCAGGACACCAAAATACTGGACAACACTTCCAACTACTTTGTCAGACTGCACAGGGAAGCCATTGAAATTCACAAGCATAAGCAAAACTTCAACAGGAAAGAAGAAACCTTAAGAATGAACAGAGCATGGTTTCCAGTTCTGAAAAACACCAGGCTAACAAAACACTCTACACCCGACAATAGCCCTGCAGGGAAGATTAGCACATCAAACACCAATCCATATGCAAAAGATCCTCCTCAGGATACAGTGAAGCCTCCCGCCATTAGCATTCCACACCCTGGGAAACTCTTACAGGATGACTCAGCTCAACCCCACCCCTCCTGAGTAGATATAAATGACCTGCCAACATCTTTTCCACACTGTAACACTGAGAGGTCTCTGTCTTTTGGTGCTACACCTCTGAAGATGCCAGCCACAGCTGCTGGCGAAACGTCAGGAACTACAATGCCAAGACCACGGCAATACAGCCCGGAAAACCCACAACAACCATGGACGCCCCTCCTTGTAAAGTAAGACCAGGAAGGCAGCAGGACCCAGTGAGGGTTGCACCCACAGCCCACAGCACCCACGATCAGCCCTCCAAGTCTCAGAGAGGCAGCTCCATAGAGGCAAGCAGGGTGGGTTCTGAAACAAATGATGGGAATGCCTATTGGAAAGAACAGGAGAGCCTGGAATGCCCATTGGATATGATGGAAGCTACTAATGCCCTTCGACTTGCAGTGGTTCCAGTGAAACACATCACTGCAGCAAAAATAGAGATCTTAGAGAATAAAACAGAAGTAATGGACAGAGAGCTGGGAAGACAAATCGATAATTTGGCTTTAATGAAACAGAGAAAAAGAATCTTGTTTGAGATTTAGAGCAATTCCAGAGGTGCCTGAGGAAGATATTAGAGAAAAGATTAATACAATTTTGGCAACCTTTTTTTTTGATTGGGAGGAGAAAGACATGGAGACAGAATTTGATAATGTTTATAGAATAAACTCTAGGTTTGACAAAACAAAAAACATCCCAAGGGATATTTTAGTCCATTTTGTGAGAAGGAAAATGTCAAGTGCTTCAACAACATTTCACTACAAGATTAAAAATTGACAATACAGATATAACAGTTTGGAAATAAATCCCTATTAGAATTTTATGTAAGAGAAAAGATTATGCCTTCCTGATTATACCTTCCTGTCATGCACAGGCAAGCAAACAGACAGAGAGGGAGTTTTTGTTCAACACAGGCTTTATTGAACCACCAAAAGTGAAGAGGATGTCTGGACTCGTGTTGCCAACTTTCTTCGCCTGGGAAGGGAGCTATGCCTGTTAGCTCGGCAGTTGGGGTCAGGAGAGGCATTCCCTGAGCTGCTTTCTCAGGAGTGAGAATGACTTGCAGGCTGCCTGAGGAACCACTCCTGGGGCTGGCTCAGATGGCAGTCAAGAAGGATTACTGGGGGCTGGAACAGCCATGCTCCTTGGTCTCCTTAAAGGCTTGTGACTGGTCTGAAAAGAAAACAGACACATATGTGGCAGGAGGTCTGACCTCATGCAGGCCATGACTAGGTCTGCCACATCCTGGGAGAGTATCCATGGCCAGGGTCGCTGCTGGTGCTCTGTCATCAGAGGTGCTGCCAGCAACCAGACAAGGATGCTCCTCCAGCAGGAAAGTACTCCTTGTCCACATCTGGTCATTTCCATGGCAGCTTAGAGCTCTGATCCTGTGAGGGAGACAGTCATGGGGTTGTGCAACCGCCATCGCATGGAAATTACATGAGTGAGTATCCTGTCACTCCAACCTGCAGCTATGTCCTCTTATCTGCCTGAGGGAGGAACCAGCCAAGAGAATCTGAACAGACCCTGATATAGATTGCTGGAAGCCTCCTCCCCTCCCCCGAAACAGCTGTGTTGAGAGTGGGTCCCTGGGTGACTGCCTGTGTGGCAAGCACGGGCCACTCTGGCTCATGGGGAGCAGCTGCAGCCCCCCAGAGAGCCTCAACCGTGGAGGCTGGTGTTTGAGGGGGCATGAGAGAAGGGAGGCTGGTGTGAATGATCAAGCCAGGGCAGCTGCCTCCCCAGCTTCTTCTTACTTTTCAGTGTGCCCTTGCCCCTCCTTGAGCCAGGACTTAGGAGATGGGTAACCAGCAAGGAAATTTGAGTGGTAATTGTTAGTCAGACACTCTGGACTTAGCTCTCCTCCCATATATAAGTGTGAGACAAGCCCCAAATTTCACAAAGTTCTCCCTGCACACTCTTGCCCCACCACCACCAGCACCCTCTCTTGCCTCACACTCTAAGTCCCCACAGCAGGGGACTCCCAGACAGAGCCTCCGGCCACCTCCCTACTTACCTTGGATCATGGTTGCCCTGGCCAGCGGTTATGTAGGGTCAGGGTGCCCAGGAAGCTGCTTGGGCATGGGGAGAGGGGCTTGGCCATCGTGGGGGTGTCAATGGATTGAACAGCACAGTAGTTGGCACACTGTGCTCCACTGAGCCACCTGGTTGGAGCCAGGCATGGGGCGGCAAGTGACTTTTCTTGTACAATGCATGCCTTTGGGCTACAATGTTGTTTTTTGTGACATAACTTTTCACCTCTGCGGGGGCTGTTCCAAGGCCCAAATCAGCTCAGGAAGCTGACTAACTTTGTCCCCACTTCCAAGCCCTCCCCCTGGCATGCTGGTGAAGAGACTTATGCTGCACTTACACCTGTACCCGACCATGGCAGCCAGACACCAGTGGAGGGTCAGGGCAGAGTGACACCATGGCCAGGCTCCATCGTAGGAGGGGGGTTATGCTGGTGTAAGTCCGGGATATGCTGGTGTGACTTGTAGTTGGCTCCCTGAATGCTTTCGGACCCCTCACTCAATATTTCTCTGCCCAAGTCTTTATAAATCAAACACTTTCACTTTTCACTCTCTACAACTTTGAGTCACATCATCATAGCAACAGAAATCACAGTCTGAGTCATTACTTTATCTTTTGTTGTGTGAAATCCTCCAATTAAAGAATATCTCATGATCTTCCTTTGACCCAGGAAGATTTTGCGAGCTGGAATTGCCTTCCTTGCTGGTGTTCCTGAGTGCGATGTTTCTCCACTTTGTTAGAGACATCAGCCTGCCATAATTCCTCACCAGAAGCCCCCCAAACAAATACTATGGGTGATCAAGAGCTTGCAGTATTTTCATTTCTAATCAGTGTCAAGTCTTCTTTTCCAGAATTCTCAGGATCAAATAAACAGTTTTCAGATAGATTAACTTACGTTACCTACCAATTTTGTACTGAAACTCACATAATCATAGATAAACAGATACAGCAAAGCAGCAAATAAGAAAACATAATGGCCCAGCCTGGTGTCTCTGGTCATCTGCTTCATCTGTCCCCTCCATCTGAGGCTAGGCATGTGGCCACCTGAGAAGGAGTCTTCTCAATCATAGCACCAAAATTGAGGAACTCCTTCCTCAGGGAGTTTGTCCCCCTCTGTAATTGTCTTCCATAAGCAGGTGAAAGCTTTTCTGTTTTATTTGGCATTCTCTCATTAACTTTCAATGGCCCTCCTTCATTTTTATGTGTCTGTTTATGTGTTTACATGTTTTATTAAATTATTTTTAATGTTTAATATATTTAATTTTTTTTGATGTTGTGAGTTTTCACTGCCTTGTGGACCCTATATTGAGTGGAAAGGCAGGATACAAATGTTTTAAATAAATAAATAAGCAATAGTGGGTTGGATCCTATGATCTGTCAGCAAAAAGTGCTGACAGTCACTGATCCTCCTGGATTTTCCCTCCCTTAAGCAGAGGCTAGTTGGCCATCTGACAGCAATGTTTATTCTGTGAACCTAGGCAGATCATGAGAGGGAAGGCAGGAAGGGCTACATTAGTGCTTAGTTCTTGTGGCCCCTTCTTACATGCCCCGGATAAGGCCGATCTCCACCTTGGGGTCAGGTAGCAATTTCCACCAGGCTAGGGATCCTTCCTGACAGTAATTTACTATCTTCTGGGCATGGAGTAAGGGTCAGTAGATGTGTGTGTATCGGGGGGATATTTGTCAATTCCCTGCTTTGTGCAGGGGGTTGGACTAGATGACCCTAGAGATACCTTCCAACCCTATGATTCTATGATTCAACAGCTGTTTCTGACCTCAGGAAAGCTTATTGTGTTATTTACCATACAGGTATACGTATGCACCTATAGAGATACAGATGCACATTTTCACCTGACAGTTTTAGAGTAGTACAGGTCATTCATTATAGACATTTGGGAAGCTAGGAAGAGAGCCATGAATCAAGTAATCTCAACAAGGAAGAAGTCAAGAAGAATAACTAAAAAGTGAAGAGACTTTCTTCTTGGAAGCCTTTGAAGTATATATTGATTCAGTGAGGCAGAACATTGGAGATCAAAGCTCCACTACAGATATTGAACTCGCCAAAAGTTTTGTGTAAGATAGCGGGTTTGAGAGAAGAGAAATCCAGGAACTACTTCTAAATCTAATGTACCAGTTATAAAGGCTATTTTTGGACATCATGCCAATTAAGCATTCCTATTTTTACATCACCTATACCAGGGAGCATTGTGAATTAGCATCTACAGTAAGCAGATCAACTGTTGCATTTCTCCATTTCCCTTGCTGTATGTGTGGACATTTGTGTGTGTGTTGAGCAGGATGAGATGCTCTCCAGTAAGTGCTGAAAAACTCAGAAGCAGATGAATCATGCTGGAGATGGAGTCTCTTCCCAGTCAAGAAAAGATGATCCATTGCATGGCCTTCTGATGAGTAGGCCTTGCTATCTAACCCTCTCTTTGTGTGCTTCTGCAGCCAACCTGGTCCCGGAAAAGGCAACACAGACAGTCAGCCTCTTCCAGTCAGCTGAGCTTGTTGCCAAGATAAAGCATGAAAAGCACACGGACATTTTGTGGAAAAGGAATGGTAAGTGCTCACTTTTCAGTTGCACGGCCCAGGTGAGATCTAGTCCAGAGATCTGGTCCTCCAGTGTACATCTCCCTGTGATAATGCAGGAACCCAGTTGCCTTCTGGAACATTTAGTCGTCTTTCTACATCCATCAAGTATACCTGGCCCTGCCTTGTAGTTTGGCTGTGATGCTTTGTACTTCCACTGGCCTAACTATTCTCCTACTGGCAAAAAGACAAGCTGTATGGGCCTCCAGCTGTACATGCTAGTCACACCCAGAGGCTGGTTATGCTTTCTAACTATGGTTGCCAACCTCTAGGAGTGGCCTGGAGATCACCCAGAATAACAACTGATCTCCTGGCTACAGAGATAAATTCCCCTGGAGAAAATGGCTGCTTTGGAAGGTGGACTCTATAGCAATTATAACCCACTGAAGTCCCTCCTTTCCCCAAACTCTGACTTCCCCAGGCTCTACCCCTAAACAGGAATTTCCTGTTTTTAACCCGATTCAGAGTCAGGTCTTCTAATTCTCATGTTTTTCTCACCTTTTGCCATGCAGGCTCCTTCTATCAGACCACAGACAAGGGTGAAGTGAAGGGCAACCGATTCACTCTGTCCCTGCCATCTGTAAGAGTGGCTGATGGAGGGGTTTACAGTGCCTCATTCATGGGGGACAGCCCCTTGTCAAGTGCTTCCTACAGACTGATTGTGCGAGGTGAGATCATGCAATGCAGACTACACAACCACTCCCAGCCCTGATATGTTGTGTGTGGAAAGCCTTCCTTGGGTCATTAGGGGCAAAAGGGGACTGAGTTCTTGTACTTTTAATAGCTGCATGGAAGAGGCAATTTCAGCAGCTGCAGTTTTTTGAGCTATGGCATGACAATCTACTGCCCTGTCCAGTTGTTGATTTTGACACTTCAGTCTTCCCTAAGCAGAGAGTGTACTATCCACAATCTTGCCAATAAATGCAGTCACTATTTTGTGTGAATAGGGCAATGTGCTACAAGGCGCTGGGTGATCCCAACAGACTAACATATCTACTCTTTTGGAGTTCTTAGGGCCAAACCAGATGAGACATGAAAGAAACAAAGGCTATTTGGCACCTCCAGGTGGATGCTTTGAATATAGGGAGGAGTTGCTGGCTGAGAGTTAAATACCTCTTCCCTCCCCTGCTTCTTCCTTGGTTTAAAACATGCCTCCCTAAGTCACAACTCAGATTTATGCATGAGTTGTTTGACTCAGCTTGGATGCTATTGGGAGGCATCCAACCCACTTTCCCAAAGCATCATGGTGCTTCTGTGCACCTCCTGGATTTTCCCTGTCTTTTCTGCACTCTTTCCCAAACGTGCACTGCTGTGATATTTTGAAAAAGCTTGCAGCAAAGCTGAGTGGCACTCTTGTGGATCTCCGTGTCTGGATCTCCGTGTCTGGATCTCCCACATTGTTGCCATTTTACCTGCCCTAGTCTCACGGGGCATCCATTTCTCCCACCATGGGATGGCCTTTTTGTTTTCCATTTTAGATCAGCAATTGAATATTGCTATATCAATAGAACATTAAGACAAAGGTGATTTTGTTAACAATATAAGGAGGAGAGTCTATCTCTGCAATGAAAGGAGCTAGAGACTTACCTTCTTTAAAAAATAAAGCTGTGAATTTAGAGAACTTGATTTATAACAGATCATTATAACATTATTTATTTGATGTATTGTTGAAGGCTTTCACGGCCGGAGAACGATGGTTGTTGTGGGTTTTCCGGGCTGTATTGCCGTGGTCTTGGCATTGTAGTTCCTGACGTTTCGCCAGCAGCTGTGGCTGGCATCTTCAGAGGTGTAGCACCAAAAGACAGAGATCTCTCAGTGTCACCACGATGGTTGTTGTGGGTTTTCCGGGCTGTATTGCCGTGGTCTTGGCATTGTAGTGACACTGAGAGATCTCTGTCTTTTGGTGCTACACCTCTGAAGATGCCAGCCACAGCTGCTGGCGAAACGTCAGGAACTACAATGCCAAGACCACGGCAATACAGCCCGGAAAACCCACAACAACCATTATTTATTTGATTCAACTTTTATCCCTCTCTCCCCACAAGTGGGCTCAAGGCAGACCACAACAAGCATAAAACAATTTAAAACAATAAAACTCACATCATCATACAATGTAATCTACAGTTTTCCAAGACTGTAGCTCATTCTATTCACTCCTGCCAGAAGGGGTGCAGGGGAAGGGGGTTCAGCTGTTCCAGTCGCACTGCGACTTCACATGCGGGGAGGGGTAAGATAACTATACAACTTGATATGTCAATTGTCATATTTATTCAAAATAAATAAATAAACCCTGAGTGGCCTGGGGGGAACACTGCCAGGGGTCTGGGTCAGGGGAAATTCAGGGAAATCTGCTATGTGGAAGCTCCATTTGTTGAGATGTAGGTGTCCTCTGTATGAAGCCAGACCAACATATGCAGCTGAATGAGGAGGTAGAATGAGGCAGACAACTGTTGAATACTAACTTGTAAAGCAAAATTCCTTGCAAGCAAAACATTTAGCGCAGAGTGAGGTTCTCACCATCCCATCTCCTACAATGCTAGAGTTCAACTTGAAAAGAAATGTTAATATAGGGAGGGATTTGTTTTTTAACATTCAGCCTAATGAGAAGTTCTGGGGAACCTGAAAGCTTTCACACTGTTGTGTGCTGTCTTTTTATTCTAAAGAAAAAAGTGCCGGTATTCATGATGCTCACTACTTTGGGAGTCCCAGCCAGCCAGCCAAAAGAGATTGCAGTGCTGTGTACCAGAGCGTACCATCAGAAAAAAAGCCCTGCTTGTTTGTCATAAATCTGACTTGCTACCCCTTCCCCTCACTCCAGATACAGAAGGGCTGGCTAAGGTTCAGGAGTGGCGAGGTAGTATTGTTTGTGTTTGTTGGGGTGATGCAGAGGGCATACAGTAGTTGTCTGTCTCTTGGCTGACGGTAACTGTGGATGTGGCTCTCTGCAAGCAGCAGGGTGAGTACTACTCATTTAAAACACAAGTGTGGCCTGGGAGGAAAAGTTTGAACATCATCTTCCCATAGTTGTTTCACACAAACAGATCATCCTTGCAGCTTACAATCATCAAGGCTGCTTCCACCAAGGGATTTTGCCTCATGTGGCTAGCTGGATGCCCCCACTTTGGGGCAAGCTTCCACCTGATATCATGATCATCCACAAAATGCCTCGTGGGGCTCCCATGGTTTCTCTTTTGAGCCACAGCTCAAAAAAAAGACAGTCCCTTTGCTCCAGCTCAAAGAGGAACTGCAGAGTGGCTGTGGACAGTGGGTGGCGTGTCTGTGTGGGTGCTTTTCTCCCAGTCAATCCAAGAAGGGAGTGGAGCTGAGCCCCATACACCCCCTTAAGCCCTTTAATAACAACAACAACAACAACAACAACAACAACATTCAGTTATATACTGCCCTTCAGGATGACTTAACACCCACTCAGAGTGGTTTACAAAGTATGTTATTATTAGCCCCACAGCAACAATCATCCTGTGAGGTGGGTGGGGCTGAGAGAGCTCCTAGAAGCTGTGACTGACCCAAGGTCACCCAGCTGGCTTCAAGTGGAGGAGTGGGGAATCAAACCCAGTTCTCCAGATGAGAGTCCCACACTCTTAACCACAACACCAAACTGGCTCTCAATGGGCTATCCCACCCCCAAATGAGCCGTGGTGCTTTCTGCACAGCTTTGAAGAAGGGGAGTTGCCAGACCATGGAGGGTGGGGGAACAGTGTGATTGTTGGCTGTCAGCTTTCTGCACTGATATGATGGCAGGTTTGGCAGCAAAGACAACACTGAGCAGCCTGGGAACAAGGCATGAAGACACCATTTCCTTGCACTTTCACCCCAGTTTCTACTGCCTCTTCAGCAGGGGCAGTTTTCCCAACCCCAATGTGGAAACAGCCTGAGTGATGAACATGACTGTGTGAACTCACCCCAAATTTTATATATTTTGAAACTGTTATTGAGTTACATAAGAGAAGAGTACTGAGTGCAACAGCTGCAGCAACACATAGCACTTTAATATCATTTTTAATGAAATAACAATGTACATATGGAGCAATTGAACATACAATAGATGCTACGCAAGATTTCATTTAATATGGTCTGGAAATTGTATCTGAAGAAATAACCTGTGCTATGTCTTGTGCATGTGGAAAAGATAGTGGAGATATTATACCTTTCAGTTACTGCAAGCAGGGAGCGAGGAGTAGTTTTAGTGCTGTCACTTGCAAAACTACTTTTATGCAGGCAGAAATCTTCCCTGGGATCCAGCCTGATGACTGTGCTGTGATCACTGCTCCCCGGTGCTAACAGGGTACTTCTATCTCTCCCCCCACCCCAGGTTGTACAGCCAAGAAATGGGGTGTCCTTTGTGACAAGGACTGTTCGGACTGCCTGAATGGGGGCATATGCCATCATATCGTGGGAGAATGCATTTGCCCGCCAGGTTTCATGGGCACCCGCTGTGAAAAAGGTTAGGAGCTCCATGCAGTTGAGTTTAGTGACGGAGGGTATTTTTACTCCATGGCCTAAGGCTGTAAATGTACTGTTTTTCATAAAGAGTAGCTGTGATGGCCATTTGCTTCTTCCATAATGGAATCTAACTGCATGCTGGATCCAAGGCTCTGTTTATTCATCCACATCATATGACGCCCACATCACCCCTCCTGCTTTTCTGATTTCTATGCTTCTATACAGGACCCACACTGTATAAGATGCATTCACTTCATGCTCTCCATTCCTATATGTCCCGGGAACAGCTCACCTTTAGAGCATGCATTCACAGCCATTTTCCATGTACTCATTTAGCACTGGACTGGTATAATGTAAAATGCATGCAAAGAGAGTTGATTGTGCTTTGTTATGAAACTGGGGACCCAGAAATGGAAATTGTATGGCCAATGCTGATACCTGGCTAAATTCTTGTTGTTATGTTGGCTGCTAGGAATGGAAAGGGGCCAGCACAATACAAGTGCTTCTGTACATGTGCACCACAGGATTCAGAAGCACATCAAGTACTATTCAGAATCCTTTCAAAATTTTTGTGCAGGTGAGACTTTAGGAGCAAGGAAAACACGGTCTTCCATTCTGTTTTACCTCTAGAACCCTTGCTATGCTTTGAAAAGACAATGTTGCCTTTGTACAGCCTTCAAATTTTTCCAGTGAATGGAAGAAGCATACATTTTCCCTCTACTTCCCCTTGGCTAGAAGAGAGATGCACTATGGAGGAAACTCCTCAGATCTAGGCATGCATTTCTAGGCATTTGGGTGTGGGTAAATGATCATGATGTCCCAAGGCCTGTAGCTCTGCAAAGAGAGCAGTTAGAGAAAAGGGGCTTGGGCATGGAGTTGAACCCAAAGGTCATAGTAGCATCAAAGCAAAGGGAATTTATAAGGATAAAGGAGCAGGAAGGAAGAGCACTTGAGCCAATAAAGTTTGTAGTGGAAGCAGATCCCTGACAAGCACCTTTTTGACTTTCAGCTTGTAGGGAAGGCAGGTTTGGGCGGAACTGTCAGGAACAGTGTCCCAGTGAGCAGGGCTGCAGGGGGCTGGCCTTCTGCCTGCCTGACCCATATGGCTGTTCCTGTGCTGCTGGATGGAGTGGTCCCCAGTGTGGTTCAGGTATGTCAAACTACAGCTTACATGTTCTGTTCAGTCCACTAGGGCTATAACACTTTGGTACATTAGTTTCCGGTCGATAGCCATGTTGGTCTGCAGTAGAACAGCAGGATTTGAGTCCAGTGGCACCGTAGAGACCAATAAGGTTTTCAGGCTATAAGCTTTCAAGAATCAAAGTTCTTCAGGTATCTGAAGAAGGGAGCTTTGACTCTTGAAAGCTTATAGCCTGAAAACCTTATTGGTCTCTAAAGAGCCACTGGACTCAAATCCTGCTTAGAATGTGAACAACATGGAGGCATTTCTCTTCTGATCCACAGGATCAAAAGCACATCCTTGTTTCTTTCTCCTTGTAGTAGTTGGTAGCATCAAAGAAAGGGCTGTGTGGCTCCCTACCCAAATGCCCATCGTGTAATTTCTTCAGCAGCTGAAGCTTCAGGCAGCTTGAATGGATGCAAAGAAGTAACAGGGTAGAGTCTGTAAAAATAATGTGATAGCAGCTGGAAGGTGGGTGAGGCTGAGAGAGCTCTTGTACTTTTATAGTACAAGAGGAGCTTATCACATCAGTTCCACCTGCCCGCCCACCCCCTTTTTTCCTAAGTGCCCTTAGACTGGAGAAAGCTAAAATTTACAGTTATCAAGTCCATAGACTGGAATTTGCCTTGATATGAAAAATGCCAGTTGCCTATGCATTCAGAACAAAACTTTCCTTATGTCACACTTGATATTGTAAAATGAATGTTTGTTTTTTCTGCATCAAAAAAACAATGTAAGAATTGAACCATAAGGTCTTCCTGTGCTCAGTGAGATGTGGTAAAGATTCAAGAAAATAATGGTTGTTCAGGAAACATGTATCTTAGAATAATATTTAACAATAACATTCTATTTATATACCACCCTTCAGGACAACTTAATGCCCGCTCAGAGCAGTTTACAAAGTATGCCATGATTATCCCCACAACAAAACACCCAGTGAGGTGGGTGAGGCTGAGAGAGCTCCAGAGAGCTGTGACTAGCCCAAGGTCACCCAGCTGGCTGCAAGTGGAGGAGTGGGAAATCAAACCCGGCTCTCCAGATTAGAGTCCCGTGCTCTTAACCACTACACCAAATTTCACTCCTACAACATCAACATTTTTATGTCAACTTGCTCTTCCATAGTTACAATCCGCTGTGTTGTTACATAATGTGTGACTTCTTGAAAATATATGTGTAGAAAGAGACTCCACCTCAGACACATACACTTGCTTAGTACTTGCATCCAGCTTTGGTGGCTTTCTCTGTTGTGACTCTGCTTGACTGACAGACAGAAGAGAGTAGCTTCCTCCCTATGTTTCTTTAGAATCATTTCCCTCCCATTTGGACCCAACATGGCAACAACAAGATCCTTGACAGCAGGAAAATTTGCAGCAAAGAAAAAGGAATCCCTTGCCTTCAATGCTTTCTTTTTCTAGTTCTGATTTCCCCCTTTCCCTAGGCAGCCCTCACATGTGTGTGTGTGTTTTAACTGAATAAGAGGGTGCTTATAGGAAACTATATTTTCCAAAAGTTGCTGAACACACATTAGTTTGAGTATAAGCTGTTCTGTGTGGATCCCAGAGTTTACTCAGCTCGTCCTTAAATGAAAAACCAATAGGACTGTTTACAACTTCTCCTTCTCCTTCAATTCATACTTAACCTGTAAATAAAAAATCAGACATATATTTTAAAGCACTAATTGTTATTTAGGAATCTACCCTACTTCACTATATACACATTTTCACTACTGACAAAATATGTATTTCATGTCTTAAATCTCACCACACCTGCACTATCTTGTGTAGGATAATACATTCTGCCACCTGCTTACCTTGGATTCCTGTATTGCAATTAGATGCAGATTAGACAGGTATCCTTTTAGCCTGTCTTTCTTCAATAAAACAGAAGTCTGGTAGCAGTTTAAAAGTTAATAAAACTTATCCCAGCATAAGCTTCTGTGAGTCAGAGCTCACTTCATCAGATGCATCAACGACGTCAATTCATTTATATGAAAGGCAGGGCTTTTCTGTTGTTTGCACCCTTTAATATAAATGCATCAGCCTAATGGATGTACCTATTTCATGTTTTTGATGAAGTGGCCTCTGGCTCACAAAAGCTTATGATGGAATAAATTTTGTTAGTCTTTCAGGTACTACTGGACTCCTGTTTTATTCTGCTGCCACAGATTATCACAGCCACCCATTTGGAATTATATTAATTGCTATTGTTTCCTCCCTACTCTGCAGTGAAACTGACATGGTTGAAAGAAAATATATGTTTTATTGATATCCCCTCTGAAGGAAACACACTCTCCTCTTTGGAGATGCTGCAGCAGCAATGAAATGGTGAGAAAGAAGAGAACAAGGAAAGTTTCCCCAAAATCAGTGAAACTGGCAAGAATTTTTCCCAACTTTGTCAGTTTCATTAGACAGCACAGAAGGGATGGTGAAGGAAATTTGTATCAGGGAACCTGCCGGACTTCCTCCTATGCTCCCTAAAGGGAGAAATTAAAATGTGAAAAGCCACTTTCAAAGGGTCACACCGCTATGGCAGAAAAGAGCAGATGGAGGACTTAAAGTACATGTCATAAAGAACACATCTGTTCACACAATGAAACAGTAACATGGAAAGGCAGTCTACCTCTGAATATCAGTTTTTGGGAAACAAGGACATGCAAAGCAGGGGCGGGGGGCTTTGGTTTCTGACCCCTGCTTGTAGGCCTTCCAGGAGTATTTGATTGTCAGCTGGGAGGAACAAGATGCTGGGCTTTGCTTTGATCAACAGGGTTCTTCTTATTTTTATAATAATTGAAAAGTGATATTCTTCCTTCATGCGTTGCTGATACAAGCACATTAAAAATTGCTTTAAGGGAAAATAGGTTTAAAAACACTTTAAGTGGCACGTGTGAAATCTGTCCAAATCCTAGACCTATGAATTCAGTCTTCTTGTGTTCTTCCTGCAGCTTGTAACCACAGGACATTTGGCCCTGACTGTGCCCTGGAGTGTCACTGTCAAAATGGAGGCACCTGTAATCGGTTCAGTGGGTGTATTTGCCCATCTGGTTGGCATGGACAGCGTTGTGAGAAGTCAGGTAAATGCATCTTGGAATAGCTGTCTCAGGAACAACAGGAATAGCAGCAGTTGATCAGAGTACCAAAATGCTGCCGAACCGAGGAACATGCCAATGGCAGAAGTAGTGTTTATTAGACAGATATAGATGAAAATAGCATAAAACACACCTTTTAAAATGCTTTGTTATTAATATTGTAAATAACTTTAATTTTTATTTTGATGTCCTGTGCCAAGATCGGATCCCCCAGATCATCAATTTGATCTCATACCTGGAGTTCAATCAAGGCGCTCAGCCTATAATTACCTGCATGGCAACAGGCAACCCGCTCCCTGTGCGTGACAGCATTGAACTGCGCAAGGCTGATGGGACAGTGCTCATGGTAAGGGACCATAATGATCTACATTAGGCCCTGCCCAGTCCCAGCATCATGGGTGTGGCCTTTCTGCTACCTCTCTATCTACTTATGTCCTAAATCTTCTCTCTGCAATCTACTCCCCACCCCACTCCACCAAAACCCGATCTCTAAGCTCTTCTTCCTGTTGATTAAGACAAAGGGTATCAAGTTGTGTTTATTTATATGTTTTAGCAAGGCCACCCAAGTTCATAAATATGCATAGGAAGGATAAATAAGAGGAACCTGGAAAGCATACTAGTCAGGTCACAAACATTCCGTTCAAACATCACACTAATAACAGTTAAAATAACCCATAGCTTCACTTTATGTCTGAATCAAGCCAAACCGTTTCATTTATTTAAAACATTTTAGCCTGCCTTTCTTGCTGAAAACACTACAAAGCAAAGGGCACAACTACCCTATGCATCTATTATAGTTTTATACCAGTTTAGTATTTGGTTTGGGGTTTGTCTTTTAGAGTCTGTAGCTCTGTTATTGTAAGCTGTCAACTCTGTTGCTATGGGGAAAGGCAGGGCGAATCTTAAGGAATGGCATACCTGATGAGGTGAGGAGGGCTCCCACCCTTCTGGCTTTCTGCAAACTATGCAAAACTGAATTATTCGGGAGGGCTTTTTACACAAGCAGGAGGGATGTATTGTAAGGAAATGGTTCAGAGAAATGCTTGGGTAATGGATAGGGACTGGAGAATATACCACTGTGTACTGTTGGTTGCTGTAATACACTCCCACTAGGTAGTTTCTGCATTGTTTAATGTGTTATGTTTATGCTTTGATTCAACTCTGTATCAGATTTCTGCTTGTTTTAAAATTTCTGCAATCCAAACCCTATTGCCTTGCTTATTGGATGTCCCAGCTGTTGATCATGTTGAACTTACACCTTGAGTCTGAGTAAGAATTCATCACAAGGTGACAACCTTTCTATTACCCTGAAAATATTAAACAAAAGCAAAGTTAAATAAGTAACAGTTTATTGTTGTAGCCGTAGGCCATAGCATGCCAACATATACACCGACACATAACAATATACACAACGAAAAAGTTAAAACATACATTTTTACATAACAGGGTAAAAGTTACAAATTTAAAACTAAGATGATAAGAAATAAATACAGAAAAAAACATGAAATAACATAGAATTACAATTTGGCTAAAATTCTTGTAGAGTTAGCAAAAACTAATTTCTTCCTTATATTTATTGATAAAAGTAGCCACTTGGAAAATAAAAAGGGATAGCATCAGCCAATAAAAAAATCAATACATTCTTCATCTGAACCGGAAATATTTCCAAGAAGTTGATTCAACGGTTTATGGGCTTAGACTGGAGTAACTTTGCTTAGGATTGCACTGATAGTGTACGATATCTTCCACCTGATTAAGACCACAAGGGCAGAAGCATTATTCCACAGGTATTTTATGAAACCTGCCCTGTAAATACTCAGTATAGTTTGGAAATGAGCACTAATAAATGCGTTTCTCTTTAGCTGGCCTTTCTAATGCTACGTTAACAAGAAAATAATTTGTTTTTCTTAATCTATGATACCACTGAGAAAATTTAGATTGTCGAGCCAAACTAATATCATAGCAGGCACCTTTTTCAAAAATCCAATTATGAATTTTACTTGAATCCCAAAGCTTTACAGCCTCTAAGAAAGGCAAAGGGTATAACTGCAGAATAGGGGACTGCAAATTAGACCACTGATTCCCTTCCTTGTAGTACCAGAAACAATATTTTACCAGATGGTCTTCAGAAATACTGTCAAGTTTCTTATACTATTTTAATGGTTTCAAGCAGACTCTTGCTGTAATAGAGGGAAGTCCGACTTCTAACCTTGGGTGTGCACCAGGAGTTCCTTGAGGGAGTCCTAGAATTTTCCTTAAAAAGTTGTTCTGGATAATTTCAAGCTGGTCAAGTATTTTCTCATTCCATCCCCATATTTTAGCCTCATACAAGAGCTGCATAATAATGTGCCCAGGAATACTTTAAAGGCCAGGGCTATTAACTGGCCACTCTTTGAAAAGAAGAATTTTAAAATGGCTCCCAATGTATGGCAGACAGTTGATAAATAGACATTAAACTGTGCCTGCCAAGATAGAGACCCATGAAATATTATACTTAGATGTTTTAAAAAGGGAGCATGTTCTATTTTGTGAGCATTAATAGACCATCTATGCTTGAATCTGTTTTTACCAAAAACTACAATTTTTGTTTTATTATAATTAATACTTAATTCCTCTCTATCACAATTATTAGCCAACCTAACTAACATCCTTCTGAGCCCAATTTTGGTAAAAGACGTCATAGCCATATCTGCATACAGCAGAACTGAAATTTTCTGACCAGCCAATGATGCGGGGGGGGGGGGGAGTTCAGGGATTCCATGGCCTGAACAAAATCATTAATATAGAAATTAAACAAAAAAGGGGCCAACAGACAACCTTGTTTTACACCCTTCCTTACTGGGATAGTGTCCATAAGAGAGCCATGTGAGCCTACACTTACCTTTGACTGTGAGATTGGTATGTAGTATCTGAAAAAGTCTTCTATCAATGTTTGTTTTACCAAGTTTACCCCCAGAGTCTTGACCACTCTATAGAGTCAAAGGCTGATGTAAGGTCAACAAAAGAAACGTAAAGGCATCTTCTATATTTTTGGTGTATTTCTGAATCAGGGCCTTCAATGTCATACAGTGAGCAACTGTGCTATGACCCTTATGAAAACTTGCTTGTTCAAGATTTAAAAGGTTTGATGATTCTGCTTAATCTTCCAGTTTGAATAAAAGATGGCATGTAAGTAGGGGTCATTTCGTAGAAAAAGAGCTGCAGGAACTCATTAGCATAACTCATTAGCATTTTTCATGCCCCCTTGACATCACCAGGAGTGTGTCATTGGCATGACTGATTTGCGCAGGGCTCATTTGGAGCTGGAACGCACAGGAACGACGTTCCGGTAGGTCTAAAAAGAGGTCATGTGAGTTTTGGCCCCGCCCACGTGATTCCTTTTCCTCCGAGTGCAAGTCGAGTGGTGCTGGGCTCCAAAGGAAGGCAAGCTGCTTGGAATTCATTGTGCTCTGCTCTTTTACTTTCATTTGTGACGGGGGGGGGGGGAGCGAGAGAGAGAAAATGAGTGAATGCTGAGTGGTGCTGGGCTCTAAAGGAAGGCAAGCTGCTTGAATTCATTCTTCTCTGCTCCTTTACTTTCATTGGTGACTGGGGGGGGGGGGAGAGAGAGAATATGAGTGAATGCCGAGTGGTGCTGGGCTCCAAAGGAAGGCAAGCTGCTTGGATTCATTCTGCTCTGCAACTTTACTTTCATTGGTGACTGGGGGAGGGGGAGAGAAAATGAGTGAGTGAGTGCAAGCCGAGTGGTGCTGAGCTCCAAAGGAAGGCAAGCTGCTTGGAATTCATTGTGCTCTGCTCTTTTACTTTCATTTGTGACGGCGGGGGGGAGCGAGAGAGAGAAAATGAGTGAATGCTGCGTGGTGCTGGGCTCCAAAGGAAGGCAAGCTGCTTGGATTCATTCTGCTCTGCTCCTTTACTTTCATTGGTGACTGGGGGGGGGAGAGAGAGAGAGAGAGAGAGAATATGAGTGAATGCCGAGTGGTGCTGGGCTCCAAAGGAAGGCAAGCTGCTTGGATTCATTCTGCTCTGCAACTTTACTTTCATTGGTGACTGGGGGAGGGGGAGAGAAAATGAGTGAGTGAGTGCAAGCCGAGTGGTGCTGAGCTCCAAAGGAAGGCAAGCTGCTTGGAATTCATTGTGCTCTGCTCTTTTACTTTCATTTGTGACGGGGGGGAGCGAGAGAGAGAAAATGAGTGAATGCTGCGTGGTGCTGGGCTCCAAAGGAAGGCAAGCTGCTTGGATTCATTCTGCTCTGCTCCTTTACTTTCATTGGTGACTGGGGGGGGGGAGAGAGAGAGAGAGAGAGAATATGAGTGAATGCCGAGTGGTGCTGGGCTCCAAAGGAAGGCAAGCTGCTTGGATTCATTCTGCTCTGCAACTTTACTTTCATTGGTGACTGGGGGAGGGGGAGAGAAAATGAGTGAGTGAGTGCAAGCCGAGTGGTGCTGAGCTCCAAAGGAACACAAGCTGCTTGGAATTCATGCTGCTTTATTTTCATTTGTGACTTGAGAGAGTGAGTGAGTGGGTGCAAGCAGGGCTGGCTCTCCAGAGGAGGGTAAGCTGCTTTGAGTTCATTCTGCTTTACCTGGAGACTTTTGCGGAAAGGGGCCTGAGGGGTGGATGTTGCCTTCTGACACACTTCCAGTGATGTCAGGGGGTGTGGCATATGCTAATGAGTTATGCTAATGAGTTCCTGCAGTTCTTTTTCTAGGAAATGACCCCCGGATTTCCATATGCCACACCCCCTGACATCACTGGAAGTGTGTCAGAAGGCAACACCCACCCTCCCTCAGGCTCCACCCCTAAAATTTCCAGGTATTTCCCAAATCAGAGCTGGCACGCCTACCTGGAGAAAAATTGCTTCAAAAGCAGAGCATCAGAAAGACAGCAAAGCACAGATTTTTAAATAAAAAATACCAGTCCACACTGTACATCTGGCTGGGGGGGGGGGTGGAATACAGTAACATTCAAGAACATCAGAGCATCAGAAAGACAGCAAAGCACAGACTTTTAAATAAAAAAAATCCATTCCACATTGTACATCTGGATGGGGAGGGGGGCATGCAGTAACATTCAAGAACAGCCAACAAAGCCAGCAGAATACCTCCCCACCCGGAGATATTCCTACTCACCGCTTGCAACATGACAGGCAGTGCTGGGAGGATGGGCAGCGCAGGCCGTGGTGGCGCTGGCTGGCCAAAGGGCCTGCTCCGGAGGGCACCACTGGCTACGTGCCGCCTTGACTGGCCTGCAGGCCAGGAGGACAGGCAGTGCAGGCCGCAGTGGCAGCTGGCTGCGGGGCCTGCTCTGGAGGCTGCCGCTGGCCGCGCACCACCTCAACTGGCCTGTAGGTCAGGAGGACAGGCGGCGCAGGCCACGGTGGTGCCGGCTGGCCATGGGGCCTGCTCCAGAGGCTGCCGCTGCCCCCCCACTGCCCCCTCGCTTCCCAACTAACTCACCAGGAGCAGGAGGTAATCCCGGTGGGTGCTCTCTCACTGCTGCTACTGCTGCTGCTGCGGGGAGGAAAAGGAATCACGTGGGCATGTGGGTGGGGCCACCAGCCACATGGTGTTCATCACCCACGTGATTTCTTTTCAGAGCTACTGGAACGGCATTCCAGAGCGTTCCCCCCCAAGCGGAGCCCTGCGTGTAAGTAATTTAGAAGAAATATCCAAAAAACGAATAGGACGATAATTGGCAGGGTCTTGCCTATTGCCTTTTTTACAAATAGGAATTATAATACTTTGTTTCCAATTAGAAGGAATAATACAGGTATAATCAATTTCTGAGAAAGGTCAGACTAAAATTGGATGCCACCAATGAGCATTCAGCTTAAAAATCTCAGGTGGCAAGAAATCTTCCACCAGGACCTTTACCTAAGGACAAGGTGTCAATCAGCTGACTACATTCTGAGGCAGAAATTGGATCCCACGTTAGAAGAGAGTCTCAGTCCGTAACTGAATACTCAGCAGATGGATCGGTTTGGATGTTGCTATAGAAAGTAGAAAAATGACAAAACCAGGTATCTACTGAAATAAGTACATCAGTCTTACGGATACTAACTTGGATGCCAAGGGCTATCAATTCCCAAAATCTCTTATCTTTCTTTTAATAATAGAAAGACCCAACTCTTCCCACTGTGATTTACATTAGGAGAGTTTTTTCCTCTTCAAAAGCTGCTTATATTGGGAATGAAACAGAGACAAAAGTTGAAGTGAATTGTGAGACCTGGCTATTCTGACACTATTTTGGAGTGCACATGTTTGCCTCATGAGTCTACATTCCTCGTCAAACCAAGTCTTTCTTATATGATCTTATTTAGTTTGACTAACTGTGGTTATATAAAGGATTCAGCAAAGAAATGATATTTGCAAATGTATCATAAATATCTGAGCAAGATGAATTCATATGATTTCTCAGTTCCATTAATTTCTGAGATTTGAGAAGAGCTTTAATTTTATTGTCTAGACTAATACTCCATTTAAGGCATTGTTTGTCTAAATTGGGACCTGCGTTATTATAACATATTGTGGGTGAGAGTTTAATGAGTGCAAGAAAAAGAGTAAACTGGGGCATGTGATCACTCTGTGGTCTATTATGAATGTCAAAATGCAGAATCCTAGGTAAAAGAGATGAGGAAACTAGGGTATAATGAATGGTGCTAATGCCATTAAAGTTTATTCAGTGCCATGAAGGCTATACAGACCAAATCTAAAAGCCAAGTTCAAAAGATAAACATCACTGTTATTCAAAACCCCATTCAGGGAAAACCACAGGGGATACAATAAATCCTCCAGACTGATACATTCCTTTCTGGTAAAGCTGTTAATATCCTGGCCCACTCTGGCATTGAAATCTCCCACTAGCCGGATATCAGAACTGGGGAATAATTCCTCAGAAAAGCAGGGATAAAGCAAGTGAAGAGATTAACATATTGGGGAAAGTACAATGAAACATCCAGGACAATCTTTGCCCTCAATATTCTACACAACTTGCAACATTAGGCCCACATGAAAGGCTCCATTATAGAAAGGGAGCTGGTAATAATGGAGATGAGGCAAGCCTTCCTTTGACCCTTGATGAACTGTGTTTCCCCACAATTACATGTGAATAGGAGACTTGGACAAAAATTACTGTGTTATTATTTTCTGTGACTAAATAACAATGTTATTCTTTCCTGTCCAGCCCATCAAAGCTATAATGGAAAAAGATATGACTACCTGTGAATTTCGGGTGCCACCACTTGTCTTCTCTGACACTAATTTCTGGGAATGCCGTGTCTCTACCACAGGTGGGCAGGATAGTGGCAAGTTCAAGGTCACCGTAAAAGGTAAGAAGGCAAGGCAGATGACATTTCAGGGATACAGCTGTGCCATCCTCTGTTTCTGGGAAGTACAAAGTCATAATGGGAAACACCTTTGGTTATACAGGCCTGGAACTTTACCATATAGAGTGTTTGTAAGATTAAAAAAGAGACACTGGCCCAAACACTTGAATGCCTCTCTTAAGACATCTGGCAGATATGCAAGTACTGCCTCTTTCATGAAGTATTAAGTTTCCAGTGAAGAAACCTGGAACTTAATCAGAGACAGGACATCGCCTGAGGCACTAACACTAAAGTAATGGAGATAGGTTTAGGGAAATCATTATATGACAAATGAATGGTGTGGATCTACTGTAACAGTTCAAAATGTCTTTCTAAGAAGGACAGAGGTTATACCTGCATGCTCTTTGTCATCTCTGCTTTTTGATGGTTCTCCAGCACTGGTTCCATTCTTTCCCTAGTGCCTCCCGAGCCACTTAGCCCTCCCAGGCTTCTAGCCAAGCAGAGTCGGCAGCTTGTGATATCCCCCGTGGAACATTTCTCGGGTGACGGACCTATCATCTCTATCAAGGTTCTTTATAGGCCAAATGATGACACATCTCACTGGTTATCCATTGTAGGTAAGGAGTTTAATGCACCTGGCTGGAGCTGCCACTCCACCTCTGTGTACTCACTGCAGGGTCTGTGCCTGTTATAGCTCCAGTCCTCAGCCAGACAGAAAGAGTACCAGGAGAGGCCACTGAGTGAAGCCAAGTGTTTTCAACTCACCTGGCACGAAGATGCAAGGCTTCTTCAGTGGTGTACCACTCTGTGGCAATACCTAGCTGATATGTCCAAAACAAAAACCATATATGCGTAGTAAAGAGCAGGAAGGTATACAGTTATAAATCACCTTTCCTGCGTGACCATCAGTCATTTTGGAATCCTAGTATAAACATGTTTAGACTTACCTTTCTGTTTTTGAAAGGTATAAAACAACAGCAGAAGAATGACTGAAAAGGGCTTTCAATGACGCATGTTAACTTGATAATTTGCTGCAAAGACAGCCATGGCACCCAAGAGAAACTCATATAGATCTTTCCCTGCAGTATGCAAGAGAAGAGAAAGGAACGTTAGGTAGGATCCTCCACTAAGTCCAAGCAGAGGGTCCTGCATTCTGGTTCTCAGTAGTAGAAAAATGTGAACAAGGCCTGTAGCGTGAAACTCTCCACTAATGGGCTGTAATCTGATTAACAGTTGACAATATCCAGAATATCACCCTGATGAACCTCCGACCTGTCACTGCCTACCTTGTTAAGGTTCAGCTGACACGCCCTGGAGACAGAGGAGAAGGTGCTGTGGGGCCTCACGCTGTCATGGTAACAGAGTGCCAAGGTGAGTAGCTGATGGCCAAGGACTCCAAAGAGTTTGGAGTGTGTATGTAGGGTTACCAGTCCCCCAGTGGAAGCAGGGAACCCTCCGCTCTCATCTTCTGCCCCCCCACTCACCTGGCCGGCGGGGGGAGTGCAGGAATGGGCCTCCCAGGCATGCTCCTAGGGCAGTGCAACAATGTCACTTCCCAGGAGTGATGTCATCGCACCACCCCGACAGAGCTCCCACGTTTTGCAGCGGACTGATTTGTGCCCCAAATGGACCCATTTGGGGCCCAAATCAGCTTGCTGTGAAGTGCATGCACGTTCCAGTGCCTGCGTGATGATGTCACCAGAAAAACAAACAGAAGGTGAATGCAGAATCCCACTCTCTCACTAGGAGGGTAAGGGGACCTGGCAACCCTGTGTGTATGTGTGTGTGGAGGGAATAAGAAATGCTGTAATTAATTAGATATCTGATTCTGTAAGCATGGAATCAGATACTGTTGGGGTTGTCTTCCTTTTTGTTTGTTCTTAGGACCAGCAGCCACAGGATGTGAGGAAAGAAATGGGCCTGTTTGTCAAGGCCTTGTATGAGCCCACCAGGGTTTAGGCCTTGCCCTCCTTTTAGCTGGAGATGATATACCCAGAGCTGAGTATATTTTGAGAAGAGGTTCATTTGTCAATTCTATGCCTCTATATTGTTGTTGTTGCTGCTGCTGCTGTTATCACCATCATCACCATCACCATCACCATCGATGATGATGATGATGATGATGATGATGATGATGATGATATTCATACATTAGACACTGTAAGTCAAAAGAACGAACCCTGCCAGCAAACCTACTAGTCAACAAACGAGACTATTAGGAAACTTGGGAAAGAACCCAAAAGGAAGGGCAAGCTAACTGGTTGGGCCTCATGGCAATCTCAAAACCACTCTTCCCCAAATCATCCAGAGCAACACTTCAAAGCTTAAGAAGACAAACAGGGTGGCTTTTTAAAAAAGGTGCCAAATAAACATAAATGGATAAAATGCTGTATTCCTGAGGAAAAAAGAGTTTTTAAAAATGCCATCTGTCCTCTAAACATGAGAGGGTGAAAAATCCATAGTGGATTTGGAACCAGAGGTAAGTGCCAATAAAAGAATGAAGATGGAGAGAAGCAAAGCTCACTGCACAATAGAAAACCCCCTAGTTTTTCTATCTGCACCCTAAGAGAGTAAACACATTGTATTTGAGGTGATGCAGTTTGCAAGTTGCAAATAAAGTTGCCAACCTCCAGGTGGTGGCTGGAGATCTCCTAGAATTACAACTGATCTCCAGGACACAAAGATCAGTTCTGGATAAAATGGCTCCTTTCAAGGGTGAACTCTTACGGCATTATACCCTGCTGCGGTCCCTCCCCTCCCCAATCTCTGCCTTCTCCAGGTTCCACCCCCAAAATCTCCAGGAATTTTACAACCTGTAGCTGGCAACCCTAGTTGCAAGTGACAACACTCTGCATTCCAGTTTTGTCTGTCTGCTGCAGATTGTAAGACTTCGGTAGCAGGGATTGTCACCTTCAAGTTCTCTACAGCATCTAGAGCACTGTTGGAGAACCAAGTTTGATTCTCCACTCTCCTCTTGAAGCCAGCTGGGTGGCCTTGGGTCAGTCACAGTTCTTCTAGAGCTCTCTCAGCCCCATCCACCTCCCAGGGTGATTGTCATGAGGATAATAATGACACACTTTGCAAACCATTCTGAGTGGGCGTTAAGTTGTCCTTAAGGGCGGTATATAAATCGAATGTTGTTGTTGTTGCTGCTGTTAATAAGTAGGCTGTAGTTGTAAGTTGTATTAAAACTGGCCCAAGCTGAAGTGCGACTATCTCAGAACATTGATCAAGTTGACACTGTTTATCTGTTTCATACAGAGCCAACAGCCAAACCTGTGATTGAAAGTTACTTTGTTGAAGGAAGAAATACACTTTATGTGAACTGGAATTTGACCAATAGTGACAACGTAGCCACCGGTTTCCTGGTCCGGCTCTATGACTCATCTAAGGTGCTCGTACATCAGGAGAACATCTCTTCCATCATTGTACAATCTGCCAGGATCCCAAACTTGAAGTTCAACAAGGACTACAGCCTGGAGGTGCTAGCCTATCATTGCACCAAACTGGGACCTCCTTCTGACCTGTACAAGGTCAAGATCAACAGCAAAGGTGGGTGATGAGATGCACCCTCTGGGTGTGCTCAGGTGGAAGTGGGAAGGATCCCTGACCCTAGAGTGAGTGAACAGAATCTGCAACACTGTGATTGAAAGCCGCTCCACAGTCCCATTGATCTGAAAAGCCTTCCTGCCATGACTTGCTACATTCCTGGCTCCAAATCTGCAACCATTTGTTTCCTTTGTTGGACTGCCTTAAGCCGTTATGGAAACATTTGCCCATGATTTCTGGGTGCTGCCCTGGGAAGCTGAGCAGGGGCCTGGGGCAACCTGCCCTGCAGCAGTTAATTTTCCGGCACCTTAGTGACCTTGTTATAATCAACCCTCTCCCAAGCAGGCTATTCCATGTCTTAAAGGGCCCCAAAGGCCCTGAGTCAGCACGGCATACACCTCCAGCAGTTAGGGAGTGAATGGCAATTGCAGTGCCAACGGCTGTGCCACTTGTCCCCCCAGGCCCCTCATCCCCGCGGTCTCTGACAATGGAACCACTCACTGACAGCACCATCCAGCTCACCTGGCAGCCCCCTGAATATCCCAATGGGGGCATCATCAAGTACACTGTGGAGGTGCAACCACTGGGGGGTAACAGTGAGCCTCAGTGGGTGGACACAGACAACGACTGGGAGACTACAAAGATCATCTCAAGGCTCAACGCCAATACATCCTACCAGTTCCGGGTGCGAGCCAATTCCCATGTGCCAGGCGAGTGGAGCAAGCCTGTGAGAGCTGTGATTCTAGGTGATGGTGAGTGGATCTGGGGCAAGTTTGGTTGGCTGCCCTACTAGGGGAGACTCAAGGGGGAAAGGCCACACAATGGGGAGAATACTGGCATGAAGAAGCTGCCACCATCCCTACAGCACATTCCAGACATGCCCAGTAGTCAGGCTAGCAGATATGCAGGTACAACTGGCTCCTGGGAAACCTCAAATGGCAACAGTCCGGGTCTGGATCCCTGATCCCCCTGGGCTGGAGAACAGCCAAACAGCCTATGGAAGGCTGTAGTTTATGCCTCTGTGGTGCTCTGTATTTGGCAGTACTGTCTTCATCACAACATCAGGCACAGCTACAAAACATCTTGTTTCCACCTTTCCTGCAGGAGCCTTGAGCCAAGTGCCCACACTGGAGAGCAAGAACTTGTCCCCATCTAGTCTGGACCAGCAGTTACTCTTAGCCATCATGGGGTCTGTCTCTGTCACCTGCCTGACAATACTCTTTGCCCTCCTTACCCTTTTTCTGATCAGGAAGAATTTCTTTCACCGGCGCCGCACTTTCACCTACCAGTCAGGCTCTGTGAGTTATATTGCCCCTGACCCATCTCTCCTCTGACCTTAACTCCAAAAGCCTCTTCCCTCAGAATCTCCCCATCCTTGGGCATCCTTGCTTTACCAGGTTGCTTCCCTGCTTGGTTCACAGTGTTGCCAATATCCTCTCCACAAACCTTCTCACAGGGGGAAGAGACCATTCTGCAGTTCAACTCAGGTACATTGACTCTGACACGTCGGCCCAAACCACAGCCTGAGCCACTCAGCTACCCTATTCTGGAATGGGAAGACATCAAGTTTGAGGACATGATCGGGGAAGGGAACTTCGGGCAAGTCATCCGGGCCATGATCAAGAAAGATGGCCTAAGAATGAATGCAGCCATCAAGATGCTGAAGGGTGAGTTGCTGCACAAGACTAGATTTAATGGACTTTAGTTACTTTACTTTACTTCTTACTGTTTTTACAACTTGAGTCATAAAGAGCAGACCCTCAGGACTTTACGTACAAGAGACTAGATTTCATTTGAACATTAGGAAAAATTTCCTAATGGTAAGAATAGTTCAGCAGTGCGGGGAGGGGGGTGTCTCCATTGCTCAAAGTCTTCAAGCAGGCGGTTGGACTAGATGGCCTATAAGTCCCCTTCCAGCTTGAGAACTCTCTAACTATGACGACATAGGTGCAAGACCAGTCAGACTCCCATGCTAGTGTGCTAGCGATTGACAGACTGATCTGCTTCCCTATTTTCTTCATAGTGTGTGTGTGTGGGGGGAGGGGGGGGTCTGTATCGAGTGGCATGTGCGCACGTGCGCACGTACACACACACACACACACACACACACACACACACACACTGTAGTTCCTTTGTAGGCAGGGAGATGGACTCACTAGATTCTCCTTCCATCCCTGCTAACAGGGCAGGATGGATTTAATAGTCATTTCTCTCCTTGGGAAACTCTGTACTGTGAAGACAGTCGGAGATCTTTAACAGAGAATTCTCATCACTGAAATTACAAATCCAGGGATATGGGGGGTGGGGTGAAGCTCTGTCTGCTCTTGCACAATGGAGCCATTCCAGAAGAGGAAAAAGTACAAAGCACGATGCAATTTTCCACGGTGGTTCTCACATACAGACTGCAAAGCCAATGCTAACGAATGAACAGGTAGAGCTGACACCCTTAGATGCCACATGGCCATGCTAAAACGCTGGAGTTGATTGCATAGCCCTTTTACACGGACATGCACTGGCCCTCAAGGGTTTTCTGTCATAATGTGGATTCGTCATAAAATGGCTCTTCACCTGAGGGGAGATGTTTAGCCTTCAGTCACCTACAGACTGCTGTGCTCAAAAAGAGCTCCCTGCTGTGCTCCTTGCTCTAGTCTGGCAGGTCTGGCATCCCTATCTCTGTTTCAGAATTTGCCTCTGAGAATGATCACCGGGACTTTGCTGGAGAACTGGAAGTCCTTTGCAAGCTGGGCCACCATCCCAATATCATAAACTTGCTGGGCGCTTGTGAGAATAAAGGTAAGCCCCCTTGCCAATCAGCTCAGCAATCTCGCTCTTCCTCCCTTGTTTACTTCTCTTTCCCCACTTCTTCCATCCTTGCCAGCAAACATCCTGTGGCAGTTCCAGATGAGTCACAGAGCTAGCACTACCTAGTGGTAAAAGTGACCAATGTCCAGTTTTTCTGTAATCTCCCTCCTTGGCAATGTTTTCACTTAGCACATCTGTTCATCATACATAGGAGTATCTGGTGTTTTATCACAGTTTTGTATTTGATTCTTTTCATGATTCTGTTTTCCCATCTCCAACAAGTTGCTTCAAGATTGGGCAGTGCCCTGATGTGTTGCTATCTGACAATCTCTGTCAATCTCCTAGGTTACTTGTATATTGCTATTGAATATGCACCCTATGGGAACTTGCTTGATTTTCTGCGCAAGAGCCGAGTCCTCGAGACAGATCCTGCTTTTGCAAGAGAACATGGGACAGCATCAACCCTCACATCCCAGCAACTCTTGCAGTTTGCATCTGATGTGGCCAAAGGCATGCAGTATTTGAGTGAGAAACAAGTATGTCTGTCTTCATCTATCCATGATTGGCTAAGCTTATGCACCACAGGGACTGGCTAGTATTTAACTGACTGGGAAAGTGCCTATTAAGCCACTGCCCCAGAGGGCCATTTGCAGCCAGGAGCGCAGGTTATGCTCTGTTGAACTTGCTCCAAGGTGGCTTTGAGGCTAACTCTTCTGTGTGATCAAGGAAAGCCTGTGTGGGTATCTGTATAAGACAGGGTGGGAGGGGGGGGGAGAGCAAAACACTATATATATAATTTCTGCCCAGGATGCTTTTCACATACACAAAACAGTAAATCTATCAATGAGGAACTGATTTCTTCTGGCCACTATATAAGAAGGGCTGTGTATTTGGACTTGGGAGTTGGGCAGAGCAGTGGGAAACTAGGCAAGACTAGGTCAGGAGTGGGAAAGTTGGCCCAAAGGGAGGGCGGCAGAATGTGAAGTGGGATTTGGTGTCATGACATGAGTGGTTCTGGTTCACCAAAGGAGTTCATCAGAACTTCATAGCTCAGGGGGTGCCAAGACACCACAGTGAGATCCTTTGTTTCACTTACTATAGCCATGGAACTGATAGGCTGCCTTGATCCCTGCCAGTGCCAGTATTTCTCCTTGATGTTTTTCTTCTAGTTCATTCACAGAGACCTGGCTGCCAGGAACATCCTGGTGGGAGAGAACCTGACTTCCAAGATTGCTGACTTTGGCTTGTCCCGGGGGGAGGAGGTCTATGTAAAGAAGACCATGGTGAGTCTAGGTCATAGTAATAGAGTCAGGTAACTAGAATGTCCCTCTGCAAGAGCCCAGTTCTGGGAAATGGGAGCATGGTTTCATTTCATTTTTTTCTACAGCATCTCCACGGTAGGCTGTTCTTTTTTCAATAATGCCTCTTTTGCAGGGCCGCTTGCCAGTTCGCTGGATGGCCATCGAGTCCTTAAATTACAGCGTATACACAACCAAGAGTGACGTGTGAGTGATTTATGTATGGGGTTGGTGAGGACAGTACCCTCCAGCCCAGTGGGCAGCAGGCAGGTTTGCAGTTCATGGTTTGCAGTTCTTTCCTTGATCAGCAGGTCGGTGGGATGTCTGTCTCATCCCTTGGTTCTCTACTGGTTATCAGAAGTAGAAGAAATGCAATAACCAAGGCTTCCCACTAAACAAAGTATTTCTTGCTGATCCATGCTCTACCATTTACATCTATCAATTCATTGAATTGAAACAGATTTGCATGTTACAAAAAACCTGAAAGAAGCGTGCAATAACTTTTTCCTTTTTCATCCTGTGTTACAGTATCACATCAGAACTCAAATAACCTTCCAAAAATTAGCATGTTCTGCCACAGAGCTGAATGTGCCAGAGGAACTCAGCCCAGATCTTTCTCTTGCAGGTGGTCGTTTGGTGTCCTCTTGTGGGAAATTGTTAGCCTGGGTAAGTTAAAGCTCTTGTCCAGTGAGAAGAGTTCTGCTGCCCAAGCTATCCTTTATTAATTTGTATCATATTTGGGTACCATACCATTCTGTACTCCTTTTTAAATTTATTCTGACCTTCCATCTCAGTCCTTGGTGTGCAGGAGCTGAGTGTATGTATATAATTTTAGCAGTGAGCTCAATGTAGAAGTATACTCACCACACTGGGGGGCAGAAATACCATTAACTTCCCTATACTAAGCTTGGGGGAAACTTGTTTTTCCTGTTTAGACCCAAATGGGCTGTGCATAGTGGTGATAGACTGGCATTTGTGATAATAAGGAAACCACCCACCCTCTTCCTTGGAGCAGTTTTTCTAGTTTAAAAAGACAGGCCTTTCTCTTTTAAACATCGTATAAATATTTGATCAGATAAGCATGTAAGGGGCTTTAAAAATTGTGTTAAAGGTAAGTAACTCCTTAAACTAGGGGCAGTGTGTGGAGAGAAAGAGGAAGTTAACATTCAATCAGGAGGCTGCATATGGGTTATTTGGGGAGTACAGTGGGGAACAGGGCTCATCCCACAGTAGAAAACCCTACAGGTGCCGCTGTTTGCAGGCACCTCTGTATACATTCCAAGCATCTTACGATGACTTCTGTCCCAGGAAATCGAAACAAACTTGAGCCAACAGTCCAGTGTTGCCAGCCAGAGCAGGAATCATCACTTGTTGGGAAGCAAAAGCCTAAATTTAGCAGATATTTTCCAAATGGGCTTGCTATCCTTACTCATGTTATAGACACGGGAAATCCTTACTCTGATCCATGTAATCTATTCAACTCATTATGAGTTTGCTACCACCCATCCACCACTGCCTATATGTTGCACCATGTGCAGAGGGCTTCATATTCCACTGTCAGAAATATACAGATTTGGGAGAGAATTGGGTTGCTTCCACATGCTCCAATTTTTCCGGGTTTTCCCTGTGCCTATGCCGCATCTTCCCAATCCACTTCAAGAACTCAACTTTCACATGCATTGTCCTCATGCATGTTTTGTGGGTGTTTGTTGTGAATAAAGGTCCCAAAACAGAAAACGCATTCTGTATCTGCGCCTCATCACAAATGACATTGGTGCATTCCCGCCCAACTTCCTTTTTCCTTTTTTTTTTTTTGAGCGCATGCAGGATTGCGCTATACCATTGTCCTGTCTTTCAGCTTCTGTAGAAACTGGGCATGTGTAGTACAGCATTCTGTACTGTTGATTTCCCACTCAAAATTTTAAATACAAAACTGTTTTATAAATATGCGAACAGTAGAGTAGCGTTGTATTGTCGAAGGCTTTCACGGCCGGAGAACGATGGTTGTTGGGGGTTTTCCGGGCTGTATTGCCGTGGTCTTGGCATTGTAGTTCCTGACGTTTCACCAGCAGCTGTGGCTGGCATCTTCAGAGGTGTAGCACCAAAAGAGGTGGTGTAGCACCACTTTTGGTGCTACACCTCTGAAGATGCCAGCCACAGCTGCTGGCGAAACGTCAGGAACTACAATGCCAAGACCACGGCAATACAGCCCGGAAAACCCCCAACAACCAGTAGAGTAGCGTGATCGTACGATTCCATATCCTACTATATAAAAGGCAAACCGTTTTCCAACCACTTACTCCTTATCCCCCTGCAGGCGTATTACACAAGGATGAGAAACAAGTTGGGAGCAAAACAGTTTCCCTCCCTGCTGCCTCCTCAGGCTTCCAGAGACATGGAATCGCTCAGTGCAGTGGTGAGACCCTCCCAAGATCCTGCAGCAGCCAGGGGCAGGGCTCCCCACCACCTCCACAGGGCCTTGGGAGGGCCGTGCACAAGCCGAGCGGTGGCCAAGGGGCCAGAGGAAGAGGAGCCCCTGATCTTTTCCCTGATCCCCCCTTCAACTGATGCTGCCAAGGGAGGGGCGGGGGTGGGGGGAGTGCTGCTAGGGCCTGTTGTGATTGACAGTCCAATTGCTAAGTGATCCAATGTAGCAAGCACTGCAGTATGATTCCCTTTATCGTAATAGTGCAAGAACTGTTTTAAAACGTTTTTAAAGGGGGGGGTTATACGATTGCGCATGTGAGCCAGACACTTGCATGCATCTGGGGTAGGAGGGGTAATGGTGAGAGGAGGGGTTGGAGATTTGTGGGAGGCCTCTTCTGAAGCGAATAAAAAAGCCTCCAGATGTATTGATACGGTAGATAATCATGCGGAAAAAGTGGCATAAAAAATGAAAACGGAACAAAACAAGTTTCACAAAAAATGCTTAAAAACCAGGATCATCATGACCCGCTCGCACATGGGAAATGATTACGTATGCAATGAGTGAAATAACCCACTAAAGTTCCATTAGCAGGCCATCCCATTAAGGTTGTGTGGAAACGACCTTGGAGTACTCTGGGTTTTTTGCAGTAGCACCCAAAGAGCTGACTAGGCATGCTGCATGCTAGTATACTGATAAATACAGGTTCCTGATCAATGCCATTTCTGTCTCCCTAGGAGGGACGCCATATTGTGGCATGACATGTGCTGAGCTCTATGAGAAGCTGCCTCAAGGATACCGCATGGAAAAGCCTCTCAACTGTGATGATGAAGTGTATGTGAAAACCCTTTTCTTCCCATAATACATACACTTGTGTGTGCATCTTTCCAATTGTCTTCTTCTGGTGCTGGCATCCTTAACTGCTCCACTTCCTCCATGTCTTACATTTATTCTAATTCCTCTTCTGTAGGTATGAACTGATGCGTCAGTGCTGGCGGGACCGGCCCTATGAACGCCCACCCTTCTCCCAGATCTCAGTGCAGCTCATCCGCATGCTGGAAGCCAGGAAGGTATCACCATCAAGTGTATTCCTGCCCTGCTGTGGACACAGACAAACCTATGGTGTTCCTAGTTCATGTTCTCTAGAAGTGTTGGGGAGGAGGGGGGTTCGTAGCCATACCAGACAAGAGAACACAGCTCAACATCACCATTGAGGTACCCCAAACATTATTATCATGCCCCTCAGCTGAAACTTGTCACATTACCTGTTATGAGGACTCGGCCTCTCTTACTGAGGCAGGATAAAGGTTGTTGTTAGAGATTACAAGAAGCTGAGGCCTATGTCAGGCAACTGGAGTCTCCAGCACCTTGTTGCTAAGACTTGCGCCAAGATGCACAATGAAATGGGGATTACTTAGTGTAAGTGGGGAATAATTGACCCATCATTTCTGTCCTTGAACCAATGCTATGCTCATCCCCTTTGGGTCTAAAAATCACAGCTGTTTTTTCTAGGAAGAGACTAAAGGAGGGTGTACTCTCATACTGCCAATGAGGAGAAAAGGAAATAGCCTATGGAGGTGGCCTCTGATGTGATTTTATCTTTCCTTTGGCAGGCCTACGTGAACATGGCTCTGTTTGAAAATTTCACCTATGCAGGGATTGACGCAACAGCTGAGGAGGCATGAGAGACCCAAACACTGACCCCAGCATGGGGCACAACTAGGACACATATGGAAGAGGAACCTCCTACACATATGCCCCAAGGCCCTCCCTTGTATTGTTATACAGACTATGTTGGACACATGGCATAGAGAAACTCGTCTATTGTAGAGGCTTCTGCCTGGACTCTGCCCTCATGTCTTCTTTCCGTTTCCTGACCACCAGGGCACGGACAGCGCACATCATGAATAATGGCAGGATCCAGTCCAGCTACACAGAAACACAAACTTTTTCACAGATAGCATCCACTTTCCTTCCAAGGAACTCAGAGTGTGTTGTAAAAGTGTTTTTCCTCTTTCCCATTTTATAGTCAAAGCAACCCTGTAAGGTAAGTTAGTCTGAGAGCTGTTAACTGGCCCAAGGTCACCCAATTGAATAAGGATTTGAATCCAGGTCTCTCCAGTCCTAGTTCAATGTTCTTGTTGCTATACTTTTCTTTGCAATTGTTTCCCATCGTTATCTGTTTCTCTTTAACAGGTACCATGGGTAGTATTGCACCATCTCACCCATAATGTTATAAATTGTCACACCCTTGAATAATTGGAGGAGCAATTTCTCCTCTTCCACTTGTCCTTTCGTGTTTGCTTTTTCACAGCTTTCTCCTTATTCAGCATGTTCTTCTGTGCAGGTCAATGTGTGTGTTGACCCCCAATTAAGTCTGTTGAAAAAAATCATAAGGCCAGTGTGTTTGCAGGGAGAAAAGCATTATACTAGAACTTCCTTGCACAAAGCACCCCCATACATTGCCCCAAAGCAGGTGCATTTCCACAAATGTGGCGAGTGGATTCCACCCCACCCACCCCCAACAGACAGAACATTGCAGACAGAGATTAGCCTTGGATGCAGAGCCAGCCATACCCTCAAAGGGTCTGGTACAGCCCCATGCTCTGAGTTCAGTTGCTGGCTGCAAACAGCAAGTCTCTACTCAGTATGGAATTATGAGGAATAATCAGTCACAATCAGTAAAACAAAAGGGATATACATTAGCAGAAACTAATGAAGTATAAAAGACATGCTTGGAACAGTCCCTGGAAGTTTGGGGACAAAACTTCTGTGAAAATGGGAAGGCCAAGGTGGGATATTCTGCTGCAGTAGGATCTTGTTAGCTATACTGCCCCTGAATCTGGAGACTGCAGTGGTGGGAAGGGGGTGGGAGGGGAATATGTTCCATAGAACATGTGTTGAAGTGAGAGATGCAAAATGGACAGCAGATATCAATGCCTCCAGCAATTCTATGCTTCCTCTGCCTACAATTTATACGTAATAAAGAATGTTTAAAGGATTGGTTGCCTGACATTGTATAATGCAGTAATGACAGGTCAATTCACTGTTGGCACCACTGAGAATTCACACTAGGAAAAATCAACCCCCCCCCCGCCCCCAGTATGCTGGCTCCAGCATCCTAAGAGTGAGCCATAAAGGCTATGTCCTTTAAAGGGGGGGGGGGGGGTTATGCACATTCTTTCTGATTTAATTTTCAGTCTTTTTAAAAATCTTGCTTTAGTTTTGTTAGATTCATTTTACTTATTCAGTTTTGTTTTAATTTCCACTGGCTACAGGAAGAAACACATTCCCAGCTGTAACTCCCCACTGCTTTTTTCCTAAGGGCCACATGACACCAGTCTGCTGTGACTGGGACTTGATATGTGTAACTTGGCTTTAAAAAGCAACTGGGGGTCATTTGGATTGGGGCACAGCATTGGGGAGAGGTAAATTTTTCCCTACATGCCATTTCCCCAATTAGAAATTAAGTAACTGCCTTATTCCTTGACCGAAAAAAAATACAGAGACCCTTTATTATGTATTTCCCTGCATGGTAGACAATCCAGATGTTCAGTGGACTCTGGAAAAGCAGCAGGGGAAACTGTCTCTTAATTCTGCTTCCCCAATTGAAAATTCCTCCTCTCTGAGAGTCTACAAGACATCTTACACAGGGACACTCAAGTGACTTACTTTGTGTGGTCTTCTATTCAAGTGCAGTCTGTCTCCCTAGCAGTGCATGTGTATCCATAAAGGGAGAACAAGTGTAAGATCTTTCACTTGATCCTACTCGTGTAAGATGTCTTGTGTAGAGAGACTCTGAGCTGCCCTCAGGGCCAAATTATATGTTATTTGTAGTTCAGTAGTCCTAATGGGGCGGAGAATGTAGCGGAGCTCACTGGGCACTGTAGTCTCTCTTGTTACCAGATGCAGTGCACACTGGTTAGTAGAGAAAATGGCAGATGCTATGTGGGGTACATGTGGTAGCGTCTGCTTCTCCCAGTTTGCAGCACAGCCTGTGGCCAGAGGGATGAGAGCCACCACTTGCTTCGGGCCATTCATCAGAAGTGATGCCTATTGCCAGGAAATAATTTTCATTCAGCTTTATTGCCCTGCACTGCTGTGAGCTCCTCTGAAAAGCCCTGTGACTTGTATTCAGAATGCTCCAAGAGGAGAGCCCAAGGAGCCAGGTCCAGCAGCTGAAGAGGGACCAGGGAGGGCCCATCACTGCTGACCGTGCTCCAGCAGCACCAGAGGCCACCCTGCCAGAGCCTGCAAAGGAGACCTTGCTGCCAGCCCCCAAGATAGCAGGACTTGAGCCCCAGCCTGTAGCCCTCCAGGACTTAGGAACAGCAACAGTGGAAGGCCTGGGCTGAGGTGGCACAAAGGAGGCAAAGTGCCAGGGTAGCTGTGCACAACCTCCCTGTAAATCCATAACTGAATGCTGAGGGTGATACTTCCCTGTAGGATTCTGGCTAAAGCCCAGCACAACCTCAGGAGCTTCAGCACTTGCCAGCAAGTGCAATTGAACATGATCAACCCCCCGCCTCTTTAGACAGAGGCTTGGGAAGGTTGCCTTGTTGGATCAACTGGTCCACTAGGCGCAAGCTCCTTGCCCACAGCTCCTTGCCCGTTGCCCCTGCTTCAAGCTCCTTGTTTCCAGCTTCTTGCCTCTAGCGCCAATCTCTGCTTGCAAGTCTTACTAGCCAGGCCTGAGGCCCTTCTCTGGGGAAACCTGACCAGGCTTGCCTGCAGAGCATGTGACAAGCACTGTTTGTAGGCCAAGCTGTGTAAGCAAAAGATTTGCCTCTTCACCTAGCAGGGAACAGGAATAGCAAATAGCAGAGTCAAAGCCCTCCATAATCCAGTGAGCCAGTAGTGTGACTGGTGTGAATACTTTGAGAAGGCAGGCCTATCGGAGAAATCCTCCTCAGTAACCGAATGTGTTACATTCCATTCTCCACCGAAGCTCTCTGAGCTTCTCGAACTCTAAGCCGGCACTAGAATAACAAGACAGAATCATAGATTTCTGGATAGTACAGACTACTTAATTTTCCAGCTTGAAGTGATTATGATTTTTAAAATATTTTTATCTGTCCTTCCTCCAAGGAACTCGGCATGTGTGGTTCTCTCCACTTTCCGTCTCCATTCACAACACTGTTGTGAAATAGATTAGGCTGAGAAAGAAAGACTGTTGAACGTCATTAGTGAATGACATGGACCCAGGATTTGAATCCAGGTATCCCCAGACTCAGTCTGATGCTCTAACCACTATACAACTCTGGCTATATTAACTAAATGATTCTTTCATTTAGGTTTTAATGATAACTGAATACCAATCCCTATTTTTTATATATATATATTTTTATTCTTTTTAACATCTAAAACAATAAACTACAAAAAACTACAATAGTACAAGGGAAGGGAAAGAAGGGAGAATAAGAAGAGGGGGAAGGGGGGGTGGAAAAAAGGGGAAGGCAACTTACAAACACTAAACACTACACTTCAATGCTTTCCCTTCATACTGCCATAATTAAAAAATAGCTTAATAAAGTAATGATGGAATGGTTGATCTTACAAAATACAAATTACAATTCAAATTAAATCTTTTTCCCCCCTCTGGGCCTCGGACGCAGTTCTCTCTGAGCAGCTACAGCCGCAGCGCTCGTTGCCTCCCCCCTCCCTTCAGGCTTTGAATCTTCTTCTTTTTGCTTGATGTCTGGCCCAAATTCTGGATTTTTGTCCACAAAATCCCTTAGCTGATCTTCCGAATTAATCTTGTAAGCTTGATCTTTATAACTAAACCCGATTCCTTCGGGAAATAGCCATTTGTACTTTATGTCACGTTCCCTCAAAAGAGCAGCCAGCTTTTTATACTTAAATCTTCTCTTCCGAACTAAAAATGGAACGTCCTTAAGTATCTTGACTTTATTTCCCAGAAAGTCCAACTCCGCATTATATGAGTTATATAGGATATTGTCCCGGACCCTCCTGGATGAGAACTCAATAACGATCTTGCGAGGCAGCTGCCGCTTCATTGCATATTTTGAAGATGCCCGACGGACTCCCAAAATGGCGCTTTTTACTTCTTCTTTAGTTGCCCTCGCGGGTGACGCTAAAAGTTCCGAGGCAAGATCCCACAAATCCTCGTTTTCCTCCTCTTTAACATTCTGGAGACGCAAAATGGTCTGTGTTCGTTCCACTTGCAGCCCAATCAGCTGATTTTCCACCAACTTTAGCTCCTTGTTCGTTGCTCTCATAAGTGACGCATTTTCCTGAGCAGACTTCTCTGCCCCCCCCCACTACTTCCTTGATGGCTTTCACATCGCTCTCAATTAAGCCCACCCTTTGATCTGTTTCATTCAGCTTGTCAACAAAGGGTTTTATGGCCTCAGTAACCGATCTTTTCACCAGTTCCTCGAGCGACTCGCCTCTTCCCTGCAGGGCAGCCGAAACTGACTTGCCCAAAGCAGGACTCTGTTTTTTTGCTGCCATTTTAGGGGGGGGGACCGCCAATCTTCCGAGACTCTGCGAGGGGGGAAAAATCCGAATCTTCTAAGCTTCAGATCCCACCACTCCTTCACATGCGCTTGTAGTAACAGAAGGGATTCGCTTACTTACAGGCTTCCGCCTAATCCTGTTCTTTGCCGGTTTCTATGGCCCGGCAGCACACAAGGTGCCGCGCACGTCTGCCGGCCTCTATAGGGACAAATGGGCAATTTACCCCCTGCCTCGATCTGCCAGAGGGCTCTTCCCATCGCATCCCGGACCCAGACTCCCTCCCTGGGAGCCCTGGGGGCTAACCTTTGCAGATCAGCCGCCCAGTCAGGGTGCTCGGCCGCTTCTTCTCGGACCTGCCGAGAGGAGCGTCCGACATGGCCGCGAAAACGAAAACGAATCTCGAATACCAATCCCTATTGTCAGTTTGGGACCAGCATGCCATATGAGCAAAACTGTGGTACCCTTTCCCTCCAGCCTTTGCCAATTATTCCTTCCCTGTGAGATTTGTTAGGTTAGCTTCCTTGTGCTTCACTGATATCGAAGCATGATAAAGAGTGTGTCAGAGTCTTTCTCAGCCTGGCAAATGCACATATTTAGCCTATCAGTCAACATAGAATCAATGCTGAGATGCTGTTGGTGCAGCTGAAAAAATTAGAGCTTTCATTTCATAGGCCAAATCCACACGCACTCACCATCTGCTTATTTTGCACAGTCATGGCAGTTGGTGTCATTCTGCTACCATGCTGTGCATCATCACATTCACCCTCCCAGTGCGTCTTCACGGTGCAATCAGTTCTCCACATGCCACTGAGTAAAGCGTTATAGTGGGCGGTTCCCTCCTCCATCATCAGCGTTGATGGTGCACGTCACTTCCCTTTTTTTTAAAAAAAAAGTTAATTTTGCGCTATACTGATATTCTGACTTTTAAGAAATGGCAAAGTCCCCTCCCCCTCAACTTTGATTGGCCCATTTTTTGCTCGTCACAGACCACTTTCTAACAGTTGGCTGGTTGTAATCGTGGGCAAATTTGAAAATAATTTGTCACATTAAAACATTTTCCGGAAACCCTGTTGCTCACAAAAGTAAGTTTTCCGGTATACCGACCTTTCTTTATTGTGCAAATGCGCTATGAAAGCCCTTTTTAAAAAAAAAAAAAAGGGGGGGGGCAGGCAAAAAGATTTCCGCCATTATCACGTGGTATGGAAAGGAGGCGCAATTGTGGCGCAGTGATGGCGGGGAACACGCGGAATGGGAAAGTGTGTGAGTATCTGCTTGAACAGCGCCACAGTTGTGAAAAAGGCACGGAAACAAAAAGGAAGTGTGGATTCAGCCATAGAATCCACTTCTGGGGGTGTACTGAAGCTGTGAGAATTATGAACAAAACTTGAGGAAGCAGATCCAGTTCTCCTTTTGCTGATCAGACATCATGCAGAACATTGCAGGGAAGTTGCATTAATAAGGAATGCACGTTCCTATTATAAAACCTAATTGTGGAGAATTAGTGCTCTTATTAGTATGTACTACAACCTGCACTAGTTTTTCCAAGCACATAGCTGGGGAGCTGCTGCAAACATTCCTTCTATGGGTATGCCCATGATTTTACCCACCCCTTGAACTCTTGTAAAGCCACTGGCAGGACACTTTGGAGCAGAGAAATGAAGGCTGAAGTATGGGTTAAGCGCTCTCTCGCAGTTTCTATGGCTAAAAGCGAAACAACCTTCTGAATCTTTTTTTAAGTGATGGGGCTCCACTATGTATGTTTGCACATAACCATAACATATACTCAGCCTTTTGCACTATTGGTTTAAGAATCCCTTTTAAAGTATCAGAAAAACACTATTTGTGGGGGGGGGGGGTTCATTTTGAATGAAATTATGGGCAACATTTTTACCATTTGTTAGGACACTGTGCGTTACCTGTGGGCTATCTGTTAGCCATCCCTGCTCTAGGTTCAGGCCTTTGGATTCACTGTCCCTTCCTGAACAAGTGGCATAAATAACAACCACCACTTAACCATTTCTGCTAGCAAGTGGAGGGGTGGTTCCTTCTGGGGTGGTTCTCAAGGCATGATTTTTATTCTTGTGTGATTTCTGATAAATTGAAGCAATGTCTACAAGAGCTCTTCTTCACAAATGTGGCAGTAGTATAGGAAGTATTTTCCTCATCTTTACTCCCCCAATTTACTGTCTGCACAGTGCTGTGCCTCTCAGGATTCACTTCTAGTTTGTTATCTAACTTCACACACCAGGAGAGTCTGAATTTCGTTCTTTGGCTTCAGCAATAGTTGTCCTGGTGTTCCTATCAACGGCAATAGTTTGACAGATCTGGCTGTACTGTGTTTTTTAAAAAAAAATCTTGTAAGCTGTTTTTATTTTGCTGGTTTATTGTTATATTCTGTTTTATGTGTTTGCATCGTGTTGCTTTGTTAGCCACTTTAATCCTAAGGAGATAAAGTGGGATATGCATGTTTAAAGTAAATAAATAAGGGAACTGATCTGGATACAGAATGTTCCTGCATGTGTCCACTGCTTGGAGATCTGCCTGGGGCCTGGTCCCTAGCTGCCTCTCACATTATGTGGATAAGAGTGGCCACTAACTCGTTTTCAGTACCAGCTGCCTAACCAATCTCAAGTGACCCTGACTGCACCTTATCATGTACCAGGAACAGAAGCAACTTCTCATCTCACCCTCCACCTCAGGTAGTAGCCATCATAATTTGCCTACTGGAAATAACATCAATGAGCAGGGTGCAGGGTGGGGTGGGGGAGTCCTCCCTTCAAATTAAGATTACCATCTGTTCCTAATTCTTACAGGCTGTTGATATTTTGTGAGCCTTGCCAACTTCTTTCTAGTCCTCCATGCCATCCTGTGAAGGAACAGGGAATGTTTGCTTTCTGCCCAAGGGGCCTGTCTTCAGACACCACCACAAAGACAGGACATGCTGCCTATCTGATAGAAACAGCCTCCAAACAGGGCTGCCCCTGTCACAGACCATGCCATGGTGGTTTGGGCTAGGGAAGTGGTGGGGCTAGGGCTGGAGAAGGCTTTTACCCAGGCTTCCTGAACAGCTGGAACTGACACTTCCCAGATAAGTTTCTCTTGCAGAGGTCTGGCAACAAAGACTCAGCAGCACTCTGGGGCTCACTGCCTCCTGATCATCTAGAGTGCAGGATTCTGATGCAACAAGGTGTCCACCGTCCTCTCAGCCTAGAGCACCTGTTCAACAGATGCAGAAGGCCCAGGCCTGGGTCTGACCTGAATGCTCCCTAAGGAGCATGGCAATCAATCTTCACTCAGGGGAGCCACTGTCCTTACTTGCCATGCTCCTGCTCACCTTTTGGCCTGTGCTGAACTCTGTACTCATCACGGAGGAAGGTAAGATTACTAACTGCAACAGCGCCCTTGGTTGCCGGGGAGGGTTGATACAGAAGATTGAGAATGACTTTTGGCACCTTATTGTGAGCCTAAAGCATTAGCATGTAACTGCATCACAGTCAGGAAGATAAAACGCCCTTGTGGAGTATGAGTATCTTGGAAAAGAGGGATGGGTTAGAACTTTCAGATGGTGCCATGGCCAGCTGACCTGAAGAACAGTTGCCAGACCCTGATCCCAAACACCCTCCTTCTGAGGTCTCTTAATAACTTAGTGGCATGGAAGTGCTTTAGGCTGATCCTGCACTGGGCAGGGGGTTGGACTAGATGGTCTGTATGGCCCCTTCCAACTCTATGATTCTATGACACAGCAATTCCAAACTCTCTTTTCAGTCACATCATCTTTAACCCAGCATGTGAGAACACCTCGAGGGCTGGCATTAGAAATTGTCAGGACTCCCTTTTATAAGCAGCCCTCTCTTACATTCTTCATGAAACGGAGAAAGCCCTTTTCATACCTTGCTCCAGGAGAGTGCTCAGCACATTTATGCAATGGATTCATCCTTCACCAAAGGAGATGGGCACCAACAAACCAAGAAGGGGGGAAGTATGGAAAGATGGTGGGTAGGCGTAGGTTATAAAGACTTAAAGGGAGTGTCGGCACTGGAGCCCAAACTCCTGTCCAAATGAATTCTGTTCTTTATGAACACCAGCTATGACGTGCAATACTTCTAGACTATTTTTATCATTGATTTAATCCATTTATATAACCATCTTGTTGTCAAGACCATTTAAAATATGAAAAGACAAAACAATAAAAATATTAATTTATTGACACTACAGCTGTTCCAACACAAACTCACTGCATCCACTTTTCTTCCCTGTCCCTTCCATAGAGTGTTACCTCTCCTCTTTCAGAGATGAATCCTATTTATCTATCACATCCTCCTCTCTCTTCAATTAAACCCACATGACTGCCAAAGGCAACTCACAGACAGGAGTATTTCAAGAAGTCTTTGCTTAGAAGCACAATTGCATATCTTACTTTGCTCCCAGCATTGTACAGTACATAAATGCAAGGTTTTTAAAACAATAAAATAAAAAATTCTGGCTTCTAACCATATATTATAAAAAAGTTTATGGTCCTGATTGAGAGCTCTGTCTAGCTATAAACCCTGCCTATCTTTGCATATAAAAAGACCACTTAAGTAATGGGCTCTTTTGGCTAATTGAGTTTAGGAGTATATTACAAGGACAGAAACCCTAATCAGATACATTCTTGCTTAGCCTATGATGAAACTCATGAGGGATGGATAATTAAATGTTTAAATTGCTCCTGGGTAAGATGTGAAGTCAAGCGTCGCAGTTTAAATGCCTTAGGTCCTCTATGGTCTGCAATAATACTTCCTGAACTCTATATTCAGTCTTTTTCATCCCCGGTAGAAGTTCATCCCCCAGGAGTTCCCCACGTGGTTTTTCTTTTGTTTCTGTTAGATTAATACTTTCACCCTTTCTCTTTGGCATCATACTCTTTGAATTCTTTGAATTCCTTGTTATAGGAAATTTTTCTTTGGGAATTCTCTCCTGAACCAAAAACAAGCTTACAGAGAGATTCCTCCTGGGGCTGGGTGTCTCAAGGGAAACTAGATTGTATCTGGAACAGAAAGAGCATCCAAGAAATACCAGTCTGCCAGTTTTGTAATCCACCACAGCCCAAGCTCAACATTCAGTGTGAGAGGCAATTTTATTCTTGTGGTAAAAATACTAATACTGTGCTGCCATATGAGAGCTAGCACATCTCTGTTGTCTCTGTCAAGGTCTTCTGGATAAACAGCTAGGAGCTTTTATCTTTTGCCTATTGGGAAAGAGAAAGATTGACCCTTTGGATTCCTTCCTAGCATATCTGAGGAACATTTTTTCCCTTTAAAACCCTAAGAAAATATGAATCATGATTTCTGTAAAGAGATTGGCAAGGACCACGGAATTAGAAGGTGATGGCCAATATTTCCATCTAATAAGAATCTGTCACCAGAACTGTATGAATCATCGTATATTTGTGTGAAAGATGTATGTTTGTCCCCTGAAATCACATTACTTACTAAATTGTTTTCTTTGGGAGTCAAAAACATATGGCATTTAAGATGTTGCTCTATTCATACATACACTCAAGCTCTCCAAAACAATTCAGACAGGGAGTGGGCATTTTTGCATACCTCATAAATCAGTTTATTACCAGAAACATCCCTGCAAGTCACTCGTAATGACTAACGCTATAGCAAAGCATTTACACATCATCTGTCGACAATGGCCCAAGAGCACTTACTTACCAGTCAATTTTCAGGGAACCTGCACTCGACTTGGCGTGCCTGTGTCTGACTCATGTTGAGCTGTGGTTTGTGGAACCATCCCATGAATGAAAGTTATAACCTGGGAAGTAGTCCTATTTCTGAAGTGCCTGAACCAACCATTCCCCTCTGACGGGTGTTATGAACTTTTAGGGGCTGCAGACTAGGGTTGCCAGGCCCCCTCGATCTCCCAGCGGGAGACTGGGGCCTGGCTCTTACCTTGGAGTAGCTTGTGTGCACACGCGCAAAGCACACGCGTGCGTTCCTGCAAGCGTGATGACATCATTTCTGGGAGTGACGTCATCACGCAGCCCCCGTTTGGGCGCTGATCGGGCCCGTTGTGGGTGCCTGCGGAGCGCAGGAGCGCTCCCACACCCCACAGGGGCCCACAACGGGCCCAATCCGTGCCAAAACGGGCCTAATCTGCACCAAAATGGACCTGATCCGTGCCAAAACAAGCGTGGATTGGGCCCGTTTTGGCATGGATTGGGCCCGTTGTGGGCCCCTGTGGAGCGCAGGGGCCCTGATCCAGACCAAAACAGGCCTGATCCTGGGGCTGCTGTGCGCGGGGGGTGCAGCACCACAGGGGGGCGTGCATGGAAGGTGCGCACCCCCCTGCTGGCCAGGTGAGGGTGGGGGTGGGAGGGTGGGGGCGGGGGATCCCCCGCCCCCACCGGGGGACTGGCAGCCCTACTGCAGACTCATTGGAAAAAAGTACCAGTTTGCTAAAATCAAAAACAAAACCCTCTCCAGTGTGGGTAAGCTGGTGTGCTGTTGCCCCTGTACCTCACTGAAACTTATCAATCATAGGAGGAAAAGAGACCCTCTGAGGGATTGTTCTGCCTGTCTCCATCCCTGCCACACCCATGTCTTCTAATTAGTTAATATTTTTCTTATATATTATATATATTTTCTTTTCTTTTCTTCATTTAAATTTTTATTTAATTTTGGTTGCTGTAACTTGTACAAAAAGATATATAACAAAACTGATAACACATTTCCAATGAACTATATACAGAGAAGAAAAATATTATTTACATATGGCATCAAGTTTCTAAATGGAGTTCCTCCGCCCTTCAAATGAGATATTGATCTTAAACAGAGATATTACCTATGTGCTTACTGTCACTTTATAAAAGTTATTAAGAATAAACAAGCAGGTTATATTAGTCTTGAGTTGACATGAGTTTTTTTTACAGAATCTTCTTTCCTCAGGAACTCTAAGACACGAATCTATTGCTCCATGAAGTATGATTTATAATTTCAGATTGTTTTATTTGGTCTGATAGTTTCTCCGTAACAAATTGATCCTAGATGTGAGTAAGATGTAAATACTTAATTATTGACATATATGAGGCTTCATAGAATATAGTAAGCAAAAAAGCACCCTGCCTCAAAGAGCTTACAATCTAAATTTTGACAGCATAAGGGGAGAGGAGGGAAGACAAAGGTGCACTGCACATGCAGATATATCAATCAGGTTTAATTTCTCTAAAAGGTGAGGTATAAGGAATCTTTGTTTAATTAATATATCCAGGGCTTTTTTGTGGCAGTCCTCTAAATATATATCTAAATATATATCTGAATATATATTTTTATATGTGAAATATGTAATAATATACTATGTTTTTTATTAATCTATTTGTGGTTTTTAACTGTATAAATTGATGTGTTTAAATATGTTGTCATCCGCCTTGAGCCCTTCGTGGGGAGGGCGGAACAGAAATCCAAATAAAATAAAATAAAAAATAAATACTCATAGGTACTGAGGTTTGGCATGTTTTGGAAGGGCTCTCTCGTGTCTTAAGGGAGGAACTGGTGGAAATCAGTGCAACCTTGTAGATGAGTAACAACTTTCTTTCTTTCTTTCTTTCTTTCTTTCTTTCTTTCTTTCTTTCTTTCTTTCTTTCTTTCTTCTGAAGCAGTGAATATATCTAATTTTCAACATAGACAAATCTGTCAATACTAAAATCCAGAGACTCAAGCCTTGAACAATAATACAGACCTAAAAAGCAAATCTAAAAAGAGCCCCAGATATACAGAAAAATCCAAAATCTAAAAAAAAAAATACATTGGAGATCAACCCCCCCTCCCACACACACACACACAATAAAAGCAAAGCCTTTAGCTTTAAGAAACTAATGCCCTGTGGGGGTTGCTAGGCAACCACAACATATTGCCAGCCTTCAAGCCTTAGTCTCTGTCAGTGAAAGGCAATAGGGGCAGATCGGGTTGCCAACCTCCATATGGTAGCTGGAGACCTTTTGGGATTACAACTGATCTCCAGGCTATAGAAATCAGTTCCCCTGGAGGAAATGGCTGTTTTGGAAGGCGGACTTTATGATATTATGCCCTGCTGAGATGCTTCTCCTCTCCAAACTTTGATGTCCCCAGGCTTCACTCCCCAAATCTCCAGGAATTTCCCAACCTGGAGCTGGCAAGCCTAAGGGCAGGGTCCTTTCTAGGACTGTTTTGGGCTGAGAGAGGACTTCTTGTGGCTAGGCCTGGCAGCAACCACCCGGCAACTTGAAGCCACACAACTTGCATGACTCATCCAGGACTGTCTGCTTGATATTGTTCAACAGCAGCCACACCATAAAAGATAGTGTAGTATAGTGGTTACAGTTTCATACTAGGATCTGGGACACTCAGATTCAGATTCTCACTCTGCTGTGGAAGATCACTGGGTGACCTTGGGCTAATCACTTTCTCTCAGTCTAACCTACCTCACAGGGGGGTTGTGAACATAAAATGGAGGACAGGGAGATAATGTAAACTGCTTTGGGCCCCCATTGGGGAGAAAGGCAGGGAATGAATAAATAAATAAATAAACAAATAAAGGTGAACATTGTAGGGCTTATAAAGGGCAGGTTGGTTAGCGGGTGGGAAGGAGAGATAAGCAAGGAGAGATATGGGGTCTCCCAGGAGGAGGGATAGGAGAAATATTGCGTGGAGGGCTGCTTGCTTCTCCCACCTGTGCACACTCGGTTGAAGAGGTCCTTCGAGATGATGGAGAGCGCTGACCCGGAGTCCACTTCCATCTCGCACGGCGTTCCCTCGATCTGCACTGTGACGCGGATCTTTGGCTGTACTGTTGCCCTCGTGCTCAGGACGAGAGTCCTGACTGCGTGCTCATCTACGGTATTGCACTCGTTGGACCAGTGCGACCCCCTCTCTGTTAGCCACCTTGGCGGCGGGGAGCTTCCCTTCTTGGATGCCCTGCAGGCGCGTGCAATGTGGCCTTTCTTTCTGCATGCTCGGCATTCAGCGTCTCGGAATGAGCAATACCGCCTCTCGTGGGTTCCCCCGCAACTGGCACATGGGGGCCCCCTATACAGTTTCTGCTCGGAGTGCCGGAATCTGGTGGCTTGGGTCCGGTTGACTTCGTCATCCTCCTCGGTGTTGCTCTCAAGGCCCTCGTGGTGGACTGGTTCAGCGCGTTTGACCAGGGTCAGGCTGCGCGATTGCCGCACTTCCTTGGTAGACCATTCAGCCGTCTCTGCCGTGAGCACTTTCTCCAGGGCCTCTTTAAACATGAGCGTCTTCTTTGCGAACAGGCGCCACTGCAGCTTCTCATCCCGCAGACTGCACACCAGTCTGTCTCACAGCGTGTTCTCGAGGTCTGGGAAGTTGCATTTCCTCGCCGCTTTTCGCAGGGCGGTGACAAAGTTGCTAACGGACTCGCTATGTGCTTGGTCTCGCTTGTGGAAGACGTGCCGGCTGGCAACTTCCAATGGCTGCGGTGAGAAGTGGTCTCGGAGCTTGTCTTAGATCTCACTGAACGCCAACGCCTGGAGCTGCGCCAGCGCTACCAGCGCCCGGGCTATCTCGAACATGGATTTCCCACAGACGCTGAAGAACGTGGCCCTCTGCAGATCTGCATCTTTTAGCTTATTTGCTTCTAAGTAGAACTCGAACCTCGCGATGTAGGACTCCCAGTCCTCGGAGGCTGAGTTAAAAGGCCCAAACTGGCCTGCGCTAGCCATTGTCCCCGTGCGCTGGCAGAAGGGCGAGCGAGTGCGGGCCGGGCAAGGCGACACTTCCTTTGCCGGGCATGATTCAGCTCTGTGGCACGGGGCTGCTTACCCGTATGTAGTGAATTTGCTCAGTGTGGGGCTGCTTACCCACGTGTAGTGATTTCGCTCTTGGCACTCCTCTTGCGGGGCTGCATACCCGCATTGCATCCCACCTTCGTCGCCAGTATTAAGTACTGGGGTAGGCCCCACAAGTGATTCAGCCAGACAGTGACTTCAGCTCATAGCATCGTTTATTGGTACAAGAGAAGAACAACAGGCCCCCAAGGGGCCACAATATATACATTCCCAACTCCCCCCATATCCGTAATTGCCCAATAAGAACACGGACCCTAGGATCCCTCATTTGCATGCACTAGACAAAAGGCAACATGTTTACTGACTTGCAATTGGCTGCCCTAGGATGCTTCATTTGCATGCACTAGACAAAGGGCAACATGTTTACTTGATTGCAATTGGCTCACGTCCAAGGGACTGACGATTGGTTGCTGATATCCCAATTCCTAATAGGATTGGCTAACTGAGGAGCCTTGTTTCCCTTGAAGCTAGGCCAATACATAACATCCCACACAAGCTTTTGCAGGTTCCCCACCATGCAACAGGACCATAGTTTTCCTGGGTAGGTACTGTCACGGGGAAGTTAGGAGGAAAACCTGGAGAAAGGGGGGACATATAAAGACAGGTTGGATTGTAGATGGGGAAGAGAGAAGATAGCAGGATAAGGGGAGAAACTATGGGGGCTTTCAGGGAAGGGAAAGAAAAAATAGAGGGGGGGGGAGAAAGAAATTAAATGCCCCCTGTAAGTACTTGTGGGTCCACCATCTGTCTTCCCAATTAATACTTCTCTGTCTGAGGTCAGAACATATGAGACATACATTGTAGCAAACTTGCTACTCCCCTTCCCAGGACATGTCTATTCTGGAAGCCTACAAAGGGAAAGCATCTTGTGAAACAACTGTGGGTGGAAAAACAGTTAGTAGAGAAAAGGTTAAACACATTCCTCCATCATTCCTATGCTCAGAATTGTAGACTGCTTTGCGTTTATTAAAAAGCCAAGACTTTGTTGCATGAATGTGCTTATGATATGTACTTTGCTCTCTTATCTTGCTTCCTTACACTTACATTGGGGATACTATCTCCCAGAGGCAGGAAACTTTCTCTCCTCCCCCACCACCCGCAGAAGCCTGCTGCAAAACCACATGGCTATTTAGGGATATTTGTTTACGACAAAAGGCCTTTCCATTGTGTGGCGTCACATGCTAACATGAGGTGCTGGAGATGGGATACCCCTTTTGACTAATCCCCTTTCAATTCATCTGCGTAATTCCTTGCTTGATGCAGCTCTATACGTCAAAGGTAAAGAGGGTGGCCCTTTAGGGCCCGAACTGTTTGCACAGGTGACTTATAGACACCAATAAACATAGGTACACACTAGGGTTGCCAGCTCCAAGTTGGGAAACTCCTGGAGATCTGGGGGAGGAAACCAGGAGAAACCAGGAGAAAGTGGGGTTTGGGGAGGGAAAAGACCTTGGCATGGCATAATTCCATAGAGTCCACCCCCCCAAAGTAGCCATTTTCTGCAGGTGAACTGATCTCTGTGGCCTGGAGACCAGTTGTAATTCCGGGAGATCTCCAGCCACTACCTGGAGGCTGGCAACCCTAGTACACACTTGGTCCAAACAAATGAATGTAATGTATACTATTGAGAAAAAATGTTAATGCACATATCTAGGAATAAATAAAGAACAGAATATTTTATTTCTGTCCACTGCTGAACTATATGTTAGGCACAAATCTTCAACTTCTTTTTAAAGACTTCAGAGCAGCAGCAGCAGAAGTGGTCAGAGGTGATGGTGCAGGAGAGAGGAGTAACTCTTTTCCCAGTGAAATTCTCGGTACCATTCTCAGCTGTAAAACAAGGATAAGATCTAGCCCCAAACAAATACTTGTCCTACAGATTCTAAAGGGCAAATGATGAACTGCCATGTTAAAATCAATGAGATTAAAATGGGGCTTTAACAAGAACAGGGATTTCATGAACACAGCATGGTTCCAGTGAACAACTCACCTTGCTGGGCCATCATGGAGATGAGTAAGAATTAAAGTGCCTTACATCTCTACAGGACTACATACAAATCCTAAATAATAATCTCCTTAGCAGAAAAGAACATGACTCGTCTTGCATGTGACTTTCATACCAGAATGTCACACACGTTCCTCAGACCAATCCCACTCCATACATTCTTTGGATCCATTTTTAAAAAACAGTTCAAGCCCTGTATCTCAGTCAAGCCTGTCCATCTGAGTCAGGAGGGCTGTTCTGAATGACAGCACTCAACCATGGGACATTATTATAATATTATTAAAAATTCCTTTGACCATGTGCAGGGTGTCTTGCTCATCTCTGAGGGCGTGTCCACCACACAAGGTATTTCCTTAGAATCAGAGGAGCTGACAAAACGCCTCTCGAACTTGCAAGTGCACGTGCACTGTCAGCTAACTCTGAAATGGCCTTCCATTAATCTACCCGTCAGATGGAAACTGTAGCAGGGCCTGGGAAGACCGTGTCACCCAAACACCCTGAGATGTTATGCTGGGCACTCCCTTGCTGCATCGCGCCATTTTTGTCAAGAAGCTTCTCTCTAAAATCTATTTGGCCCTAAACCATGAAACTCATGAAGTGCCTCCTCACAGCCAGCATCCATACATCTAGCAGAAAGGAATATCTCGAACCCCAGGAGCACCTCCCTTCTAAGAAATTAACCATTTGATTCCTTTATGAACTTAATTGGTATCTGGAGTCATCAGCAATTATCTCCAGCAGAAACTAGTTTGGCAACCTCTATAATAGCTTTTCTTCACACACAGTGTGTCTGCAAAGATGTATCTGATTAGGGTATCTGACATGCCCTTTCTATTTGATTCAATGTGGTCTTACATAAAGGCTACTCTTTTTATACTCCAGACATTGGTGAAAACCAATCAGAAAAATGTTCATTCATTAATACAATGGTAGCTAACAATCGATGGTTGTGGTATTCACATAAGCAAACTACTTTATGACACTTGACGTTACCTAGTCAAAATGTTTTCCATTAATCAGCCATAAACACTGGTGCCAAATGATTTCTTTTTCTGGATACAGTTGTCTCTAATAAGAACATTTGTATAAGGATAGAGCCCTAAAACACAAAATCTTAGTTGCTCTCAAAACAATAATTACTCTCCTTTCTCCTCTTGATTTTTGATCAGTTCTCCTCCTAAATGTAGTCAGATGAAAATATATCATGAACTGACTTTTGGTTTTGGTTGTTTCCTAATTTTACTTTTAAGAAACGTATTAGGTATTAAGGGGGAAATGGCTAATGACACAAAACTTTGTCATGTATGAATGGACAGATACCGTCATGCCCAAACACATGGATGACGTGGGCAAAGTAGCAAAGCTGCTTGAAGTTGCATGCATCAGATGTCCATGTGACTGTTCTGCTATGACAAAGACTTTCTCCTTCGTAGATATTGTCTCTGTCTCTCTCTCACACACACACTTTTAAAATTCTTTCCACAACTGTATTCCTGTTTGCCTTACCCTTGCTCCTCCTTCCCTTCCTAGATGAGAAGCACTGCTCTCCTCATGCGGTTTCCCGTCTCATAGCTCAGAGCAAAGTATAAGCTTCTGCAGACAGTTGGCTCAGTGTCAACTGTATTGGGGTATTTATGATTAAAGTTGCATTCATCCTCAACCACAAGACAGCTGGGAGCATATTCTTTGTTTCCTTATCTCCGCACACAGAGGCTGCTCTTCTGACAGAATCACCTAAGGATGTCTTCTGCTTTTCTCGAACCTTTGAGGATCTCAACTGTTTCTGGAATGAGCCAGCAGTGGCAATGCAGATGGATAGGGCGTATCGCTTCTTCTACAGATACAAAGGGTAGGAGGCCCTTAAAGTGAAGGCCACCCAAATAGCTGTCAACCTGGATTCTGGCTTTCAGTAGATGAGTGGGGAGACTTGGAGAAGCATCTGTAGTAGGGAAGGGATCTGAAACTCCTTTCCCTTAAAGCAAAGCTAGTAGAGGTTACAGTGGAGGAATCTGTAGCTCTTGCTGTGATTCTCTGACTTTTCCTATTCATCCCCACAGAGAAAGGCACAAAGAATGCATGCTGACCTCAGAGAGACAGAATGATGGAAGTTGGCGCCATATCTGCACCTTTCCCAGTGACCATAATAGTGTCAAACTCTTCATAGAGCTCTATATTGAGGTGCTAGACAGCTTTAGCAATCATACCATACTCTCTCAGAATCTCTCAGTGGAAACTGTTGGTAAGTCTTCCTTCAGAACTGGAAAACAAAGAAATGTAGAGCAAGTAAAGGCCCATCTAGGGCACGCAGGAGTTTGTGCAGTATCCAGTAATATACAATTCTGTGGTGATCAGTGCCTGGCACTGTGATAGATGCTACTGCTTAGCAAAATTTCACACTAATATATGCTGTTCAAATTAACTATATTGGTGTTTATTTTTATTTTAATGCTGCCATGTTGTTTGCAACCAAAACTGTATTTAAAGGGGACATGGCAGTTGTACATGTTTGATTTAACTACTGCAACTGCAGGTGCTTTATGATAAGTGACCTTCTCCCTTACACAAAAATACTTCATCTAACTGAACTTGTAACTAAAGTTCTTTTTTTAAACATTATTTTTAATTTAGTTTTTTAAATATAACAGTAACAAATAGTACATCAACAAACAAATTTGAAGTTCGTTATTCAGTTGTTGTTTTCAATGATGTCGTGCTGGACTGCTTAACAACTAAAAGGAAACAAAAATTGTTGTCTTGGTACATAGATAAGTTACATAGTGAGGAATACATCGAAGTAATCTTTAGGTTTAACTAACTTATTAACATAGTCATCTGTCATTAGAAATTCCAAAATTGAGTAGCATTGTTCAATAAAATTCAAATTGTATTCAGGTATGTCAGCCTGCTTAATAAAGTCCATAAGTTTTGCCATTATTAGTTGATCCCATATGCTCAACAGCCAAGATGAAGTAGTGGGGCTCTTTTTGTTTTTCCATGCTACTATTACCGATTTACCTACCGCCAGCAGATGTGCTATCAAAGTTTTTCTTACGTTTGGGATTTGAATATTGTGCCAATTGTTTAATAAAATTGTTTCTGGTTGGAATGGAAGGTGGTAGCTTGTTATTTCTTTTAATATAATCAATCACTTCTAGCCAGAATTGTTTAATATGGATACAGTGCCACCAGCAGTGCAAATAAGTGTCCCTTTCCCTACAACCTTTCCAACACAAAGATGACTTAAAGTGATCTATGTGTTGCAGTTTCGAGGGGGTTAAGTACCAGCGTGTCATCATAATCTTAATTGATTGCATTTTAATGCTCACTATCTTAGTGTTAAATATATGTGCCTTCCAGATTTCTTGCCATTTATCCTCTGCAGTGTCAGTATTGCAATCTTTGTTCCACGCCTTTTGGTAGGGTAATACTTCACATCTTGCAGTTGTTAACAGTAATATATATAACACAGATATAAGGCCTTTTGCATTGCTATCACCTCTTTTAACCACTGTTTCAAAATCTGTTAAGGGTTCAGCTAAAGCCTTTTTGAACACATCGCTTTCTAGCAGATGCTTTATTTGAAGATATTCATACTAGGGTATTTTCTCCTTTATTTTTTCTTCTAATTTAACTTTTTCCATTAGTTGCTTATTGCTAACAATGTCAATGATCCTTACCAGATTCCCCTTTCTCCATATACTATACACTTCTTTGCTTTCTGCTGGCTTAAATCAGCTCTGACCGGTAAACTTTGCTACCAGAGAGTTTGTGCTTACTAATACTGATTTAATTCAACTAAAGTTCTTTTGATAGCTTAACCCTCCCCACAACCGAACTTGAGGTCATTAGCTGTATTTTGTATTTTGTTTAGGTAATGGAGAGTAGCAACTTCCCCCACCCACCCCACCCCAAGCATGCTACAATAGTACAGCCTACTATTGCTCTTTAGCTGAGAGCAGTATTGCCTTATTTATTTATAGTCCACCTTTTAAAGCATACGCAGAAAAAGGCAGGTCCTTCCACCAATGAATTTATGGTCTAAGCAAAGGCGAGGAGGGGAGGGCAGAGAAAGGAACAGTTTGCAGTTACTTAGGATTTATACTCGAGCATGAGAGCAACATTTCTTTGATAATTTCATTTTAACATGCATTTCGGTCTGTGTTGCTGCCATGTAGTCTGGGTATGGATTCAACTGAGCAAGCACACTGTTGCCTGCCTGCCTGCCTGCCTGCCTGCCTGCCTGCTAGATGAAGTTTGAGACAGGACCCGTGTCAAATATCCCATATCGCCAGAGTTTGCACAGCCTCACTGTAAAAACAACCTAAATGCCTTTTCCCCACCTTTCAGCTAGATTGCACTGCCCGAGCATTCTTGTTGCTGCAGATATAGCCAAGTTTCCAGCATTCCAGGCGGCCTCTGCAGATTCCTGCATTGCCAACTAAGTCCTGGAATGCTTCTATCATCTAAAAAAGCATTCCCACACAAAAATATTGCTGCATATACAGAAGTGTTAGAAATCCATGTTTTCTGCATTTCTTGTATGCCCTTTGGGACTTATTTTGCTCCACTTGCAAAACAATGGTGATATTTATGACATCACTTATGTGTTGTGGCTATGCCTTTTCTGTTTGTTTATAGATCCCATAATTTTTCAGACCACTATTATGTACAGAACTGTGAAAAATTTTCATGGCTTGAGTAGGTGTGTGGTGTGGGCAGTCCACCCTCAATGAGGGAAAGCAATGCATTGTTTTCTGTGCATGCCTACTTAGATGTACATCAAAACGTGCAAGCATACAAAGAGACAACCCACATTCAAATGTCCTCTTATATATGCATCTTACAGCTGACAGTTTTCCTGTATTGCATTGCCTTCAATAGAATATTCAGTCAGATAGGCACTTGGAAGCACACCACAGAAAGCAATGCAGTGAAAACAGACCATTTGCACTGAGGTGCATATTTGAATATGTATCTCATTTATTCTGGATCTTATTGTCTCTGTGCAGGAGACTTCTGATCTTAAAGTCTCTCTGCACAAGACTTCTCTGACACGTGTTTTTTATGTGGTGGGAGATGCAATGTTAGCTGGGGAGCGTAGTTTTAAAAGACAGAGACTGCGGAGATCGCTCTAGAGGGAATGGATTCTCTTACAGTCCTCTGCCACCTCTGGCATGCTGAACTGTGTCCTTCCAGAGCCTTTGTGCTCCCAAGGCTCAGTTAATTCTAAGTTTTAAGCAACAAAAGTGGCAGGGCAAAGGCTCTGGAAGGGATGACAGTCCGGCACTCAAGAGACAGCAGAGGGCTGTGAATGAATCTGTCCCCTCTGGAGCAATCTCCACCAGTTCTGTCTTTCAAAACTATGCTTCCCAGCTAATATTGTGTCTCCTGGCACTTGACAAACATGCGCCCAGGCGTCTTTTATTCTGTGAGGAGGAAGGAGGCAGAAGCTGTTTCTACACAGATTATCTGCCTCAGATTCAATGTTGTTAGGAAGCAGGTTTTGATCCTGATTCCCACACCATTGTAGAGCATTCATGTGCCTCCCAGGGGTTCCCCAGCTTTTCTCTTGGATCTTTCTCAACCTTTTCTGCAAATTTTAAGAAAGATTGCACAACACCTGGATGGCTGCCATGTAAGGTTACCAGTCACTCAGTGGAGTGGGGGATCCCACCCTCCACCCCCTATCACCACTCACCTGGCCGCAGGGGGGAAAGGCGCAGGAACGGGCCTCCCAGGCATGCTCCTCGGGCAATGCAATGCTGTAACTTCCCAGGAGTGATGTGATCGCTCTGCCCCGAGAGCTCTCCCATGCTTCATAGCAGGCCAATTTGGCTCTAAATGGATTAGGCCTGTTTGGGGCCAAATTGGCCCCCTGCGAAGCACACGTGCACTCCTGCTCCTATGAGATGTCATCCATAACCGATGTCATCACATAGGCGCGAGGGACACAGAGAAGGTGTGTGCCAGGTACCTGCCCTCCCACTGGGAGGGCAAGGGGACCTCTTAACCCTACTGCCATACCATGTTAATGGGAATGTTTGGATTTTCCTTGACACTGTCCATGCAGCAGCCATTTCCTCCTCCAGCCACCAGGGTTGTATTCCATGAGATGTCTGATATGAGTCAGGTTGGGAAAAACCCCAACCTGACCCTTGTCCAATGTGTGGTAGAAGACTCACCTTTAAAAGTGCTTTCTGCCCGCCTTCTGTTTGACAACCTATGCCCTTTCAGTGACTAAAAAATTACTGAGGGAGGGAGGGGTCTGGATGTCCTGCTGCCAGGAACCACATGCCTGCCCAAAATAGTAAGTTGAAGGGAGGGGGGATGAAAGTTACATGTAAAAGTAGGATGAAGCTTCTGTTTGTTTATTGATTTTGACAGTATTCCACTTTTTCCACAAGAGACCTAAGGTCCTTCACAAACGATTTGTCAGCAAGCATTAGTAACAACAATTAAAACACTCAATAATAAAAACAGCAATAATAAATGATAAAAATTCTAACTTGCCCAAATACACTATCCTCTCCAAAACTATCACATGCACTGATCAGCCCCCCCCCTCTCTGAATCACCAGGGATAGCACTCTTCTTAACTCCTTAATGTGTCCTGTATCTTTGAGTTGGTATCCAATCATTATTTTGGAATAGGACTAAACTAGATAAAAATGTTTGCCAAAAGCATTAGCTTGATATAATTGTTAACAAAAATAATGTGAAAACTGAGGATTGTTGCTTGTACTTTTGTTCAACATAACCTTCAAATGTTTTTATTCTTTAAGCATTTAATCAATATGTGAGTTAAAAATAGGCAGAAATGAAAACAAGAGCAATCGCTACATATGATTTATCAATAGAGATAGAGATACATATACAAAGATGTATGTAGATATCCAGCTGTGCCTCGTCTTGATGTATATTTTGATTAATAACCATTTCACCATTTACTGAAGTTAATAAATATTGCTAAGAATATCAAAGGAGACATTGGGGGCAACAGAAAGGAAAGGCTGTGTCAACTTTTTATGTGCCCTGATTTTGCTGAGGATGTTGAGGGACTAACATTCCTGGGATTAACTGGAGCTTGGACTGTGTACCTAGTAGCACATACTCAGATGGCCAAAGTTCCCAGCTGATGCCTACATTGCAGTCAAGCTCACACAGAAGTGAGGATGCATACTGTAACAGTTAAGCCTCTAGGGAGACAAATAATGCCACCAATGTACATAAAGTTACTTCCATTGTTCACTCAGCATATGGCATCCTAGTCAAGCCAAGCAGCATAAAGGTAAGAGAAATTGATAGAGGACCTTGGTATATTGCAGCTGGCATGATATGTGTTCAAGTAGTCACATGTGGGGTGGATGCAGGGCTGGCTCTAAAATGAGGACAACTGAGACAGACACCTCTTATCAGCCTCCCATTCCACCCACCTGTCAACTCCACTGCCTCCTCTGCCTCATTCCCTCCACTGCTACTACCAGTAGCCAGAAAAGCAAGTCCACCTCCCCTATGCCTCTTTTAAACACAGAACAGTAAGATGCATTTGCCTTGTAGGGCATCCTAAACTCTCTTGAGATTCCTTTCTCTTATAAGAACTTGGCCACCTTTTTGGTTGCCACAGCAACAGGCAACAAAAATAGTGGCCAAGCTCTCACAAGAAGAATCTCTCAAGCATTCAGGAAGCCCTTATAGGGCACACACAGCTTGCCATGCTGTTTTTAAAGGGAACTAGGGGAAAAGGCAAAGAAGATCAGCTGCTCCAGCTCCTGGACAGTAATGGAAGTTGAAGTGAGGTGGATGCAGCCTCATTCAACACTGGGGGTCAGCAGCAGGCACTGAAAATGTGGTTTATACATGGAAAGCAGCCTAAACTGTGTGTGACCGTGAAATTCTAGTACTATTTGTTCTCTTCGCTGTCCATTTCTGGTTTTGTCAATATTATTTTTGCCTTTCTTCAGATCTGTTGTTCCATTTTGTGTCTTTCTAATAACAGGATCTTGTCATCAATCAAACCAGAGTCATGCCTACATTGTGACACATCTCCCAGATGTTTAGCCTCTCTTTTGTTAGAAAGGAGGCTAACTTTCCCTATTCAGTGGCTCTTCTTCCTCCATCCTTCACTGCCAGCAAAAGGGAACAAGAAAGAACTTTTATATTTGTTTGTTTGTTTGTAGGTCTAATTTCTCCACCAGAGAATGTAACAGCTGAATGGCCCAGAATGGCAGGACAGTTGCATGTGATTTGGGATCCCCCACCACTCAGCTATGTGGAATTCTTGGTTTATGAGGTTCTTTTTGGTGTTGAAGACTCCAAGCAGCCCCCTTCCAAGGTATGTCTCATGTACGGAAGCATGACTTGTCTGTAAAGCCTGCAGGAGTCAGACATTGCTGCTCTGAAGTACCACTGTTGTTAGTGAGAGAAACAGCTTCTGTCCGTTCTTACTCTTGCTTGGTCCTGTCTCTTACAGATTGAAGTGAGGAACAGTCACACATGCCGCCTCAGTGATCTGCTCCCTGGACAGCAGTATCACATCCAAGTGCGCACCAAGCCTGATGGCCTCTCTCTTGATGGGCTTTGGGGACCCTGGTCTCCACCAGTGTTAGCAGAGACACCCCATCTCCCTGGTGAGTGTGCGACTTCCTTGAAAGTGACTATATATTTGCACTTTATATATTATGTGCAATAATTTTTACTACAGCGCTTTGGGCACTAGCACTTTATTTACTATCAACTGAGGTATCTGTATTGTAGCACTTGCGTAAATGGTTTTCCAATTGCGAGTAGGATTATTGTTAGAAACTCTCTATTTACTGTGTGACTTCTATAGATGAATTGTTAAATAAAATAGAATTGTAATTGTATGTATTGAGTCTATTAGTAAGATTACGCGGGTAGCTTTTGTTTTTTTTTTTATAAATTTTTTTTATTGGATTAGATTATAATATCATTCAACACATACATTACCCACTTGTAAGTCTATTTCTAACCCCCTCCCTTTCCTCCCCCCTTTTTAGTTGACTTCCAACAGTTTTCCAACCCTTAGTCTATCTTATTACTTAATTACTTAGTATCTCATATATTCTATTAAACACACACTTAATACTCTTTTCTCTAAGCTTGTTAAATCTCTACTAAAAATATCTCTGTAATACAAGTTTCCCTTTAAATACCTCAGTTAAACCATATATTCTACATAAGATAATGCTAGCATAATAATATATATTAGCAATCAAGATATTAAAAATATAACATTATATCCATTTTACTTTCCGTTTACTTAAACTCTTTACTTTCCACAATCATCCTGATTCTGATATTGGCTTAAACTCTAATATTCTATTACACACCCATCTTTTACTATTTCTTATTCTAAGCTTATTTTAAGTCTATAAGGTAACTGTTATACTCAAATATCCATTATATACTCTTTACTTAAGCTATATATTGTAAATAATATCTGACTAGCTTAATCTTATATATCCATACTAAAACATCTATTATTTAATACTCTATAATTTTTAATTTTATCATAACCCCAATGGTAGCTTAGATTTTAATAATTAACTTCCCCCTTTCCCAGTAAAGTCACTTCTCTCTTCTTCTATTACATTTCAGTAATTCTCGAACTGCCACAGTTCCCCTTTCACATCCCTTTTTTCCCCTAGATATTGTTTCAATTTCTCCCAATCTGCATTAAATTGTCCTGGATCAAGGTCTTTAAGTTTTCTTGTCATTTTGTCCATCTCAGCCATGTACAGCAATTTGTAAATCCAATCTTCTGTAGTTGGTATTTCTTGTACTTTCCATTTCTGCGCATATAAAAGTCTTGCTGCTGTAATCATGTAAAATAACAGTGTTCTATACTGCATTGGAACATCTTCCATTCCCAAGTTCAGTAGCAGCAATTCTGGGTTCTTATTTATTTGGGTTTGCAAAACCTCATTAATTACTTCAATTATATCTCCCCATCGCTACCTCACAAGTCCACCACATATGGTATAGTGATCCTTCATGTTTTTTACGTTTCCAGCATTTATTCGACATATTAATATTTCCTAGCGCAATTTTCTTTGGTGTCAGGTACCAACGATAAATCATTTTGTAGACATTCTCTTTAATACTTGTACATGTCGTAATCTTCAAAGTCGTTTTCCACAGGTATTCCCACGCCTCCATTGTTATTTCTTTGTGAAAATTTATAGCCCACTTCACCATCTAGACTTTTACTGTCTCATCCTCTGTAAACCATTTTAAAAGTACTTTATAAATCCTTGAAATTTCCTTTTTACCTTCTTGAAAAATTACATCTTCTAATTCTGAGTTCTCCATTCTTATTCCTCCTTTCAAACAATCCGAATTATAAAGATCTCTGATCTGTCTATATTGAAACCATCCATAACGTGGAGACAACTCCTCCTCTGTTTTTATTCTCAATTTTGAAAATTCTACTCGTGTTATCTCCTTGTAAGTTAAACGCTGCTGCTCATTATCGACAGTTCTCGGATCTATTACTTCATACGGAATTCCATCTTGTAGGTAATTTTTATACTTCTTCCAAATTGTGAAGAGCCTTCTCCGAATATAGTGCTGTAAAAACATAGAGTCTGCTTTTACTTTATCATACCACAAATATGCATGCCATCCAAATATTTTTTTATATCCCTCCAAAGCCAGTAATTTGCGATTCTTCAGCGTCATCCATTCTTTTATCCATGCCAAACATATTGCTTCATGATATAATCTTAAATTGGGCAGCTGCATTCCACCTCTCTCTTTGGCGTCCTGTATTACTTTCATTTTCACACGAGGTTTCTTGCCTGCCCACACAAAATCCGATATTTTCCTTTGCCATTTTTCAAATTGTTTGGAGTCTCGGATAATTGGAATTGTTTGTAACAGGAACATCACTCTTGGCAATACATTCATCTTTACTGCTGCAATTCTTCCCAACCATGACAAATTTAACCTATTCCATTTTATCAAGTCTCGCTCTATTTGTATCCACAATTTCTCATAATTATTCCTGAATAGATCTATATTTTTCACAGTCAGTTCAATACCCAAATATTTTACCTTATTTGTTACTTCGCAGTCCGTTATTTCCATTAGTTCTTGTTGTTTCTGTTTGGACATATTCTTACATAGTATCTTTGACTTCCTCTTATTTACAAAAAATCCAGCCAAGTCTCCAAATTCCTTTATTTTCTCCATTACCTTCGGCATATTCTCAATTGGATCATCCACAATTAACATTATATCATCCGCAAACGCTCTGACCTTGTAGGAAAACTCTTTTATTTTTATTCCTCGGATTGCATCATCTTCCCGTATTTGAATCATCAGTATTTCCAAAACCAAAATGAACATCAATGGTGACAAAGGGCAACCCTGTCTTGTACCTTTACCTATTGTTATTTTTTTAGTCACATCGTCATTCACCACAATTGCTGCACTCTGGTCCCTATAAATTTCTTTCACTGCTCGTATGAACTTTTCTCCCATTTGCAGCTTTTCCATAGCGGCAAACATAAAGTCCCAGTTCAAGTTGTCAAATGCTTTTTCAGCGTCCATGAAGAAGAAACCAACTTCTCTATCACAATGCTTGTCGTAATATTCAATAGCGTTTATAACTGTCCTTAAGTTATCTTTGATTTGTCTATTTGGCAAAAATCCAGCTTGCTCCTCCGCAATAAATTCAGACATCCATCCTTTTATTCTCTCAGCCAAAATCTTCGCAAAGATTTTGTAATTATTGTTCAGCAACGAAATTGGTCTATAATTTTTAACATTGGTCAAATCCTGTCCCTCTTTAGGAATCAATGATATATTAGCTTCTCTCCAAGTATCAGGGGTCCTCTGATCTCGCATAACTCCATTAATCACTTCTCCCAGGAAAGGCGCCAGTTCATTAGCCATTACTTTATAAAATTTAGCTGTTAGTCCATCCGGGCCTGGTGCCTTTCCTAATTTTGTTGACTGAATTGCCTCTTTTATTTCCTCTTCCGTCACTTCCCTATTCAATTTTTCTCTCCAACCTTCAGAAGTTGCAGGGAGCTTCATCTTTTCCAAATACCTCGTTATAGAGTCTTTATTCACTTCCTTTTTTTGGTACAGCTTTGCATAAAATTTTTAAAAAGCTCTAATGGCTACCTGCTCCAAATATGTCTTATTCTCCTCACAAATTTTATTTATGATTCTCTTCTCTTTTTTTTTCTTCAGTTGCCACGCCAAATATTTCCCAGGCTTGTTTGCACCCTCAAATGACTTCTGGTTCATTCTCTTAAGATTCCATTCTAATTCTTTGTTATTCATTGCCGTCAATTGTTCTTGTAGGATTTTAATATCCTGATATATCTTCTTTTTTCCTGGTCTCTTCTTAAGTTGTGTCTCTTTGGCTTTTATTTTGGGGTGATTCAGACTGATTACCGCGTTACTCTCCTTGGTGGTTAGTTGTCTATATTGAAAGTGATCAGCAGGGACCTCAGTGGTCCTACCATGGGTAATGCATTGTTTACAGCCTCAAAAAGGAAACAATAGAACCTAGATAAGAAAAACAGATGAGAGCAATAAAACATGCCAAGTCTGCAGAATCAGCACCTTTATGTCAGGGCTACAAAGGCTGCTGCAATACTTTGTGCAGTCATGGTAGCAAAGTCCCACAATGGTGCAAGGAGAGGTTAAAAGAAATGAAAGCTAAAAACTACTTTTCACATTAAGATTTTTCTATACATAGATCATTAATTACAATTGTGTATTTTACTACATGCATATTTTCCTTCCTTCGTTCCTTCCTTCACCTTTCTGTGCCACCTTTCCAGGAAACCCACTTGAGGCAGCTTTCAGGTAAAACCTGATAAAAACAACTACACAGATAAAACTAGTTAAAATTAATGAACTATTAACACAGCATTAATAACACAGTCAGTGTAAGTACACCATAAAACATTTAACAACTTAAAAAGGGTCTCATAGGCTAGAACAGACTAGAAAAGCAATTTAAGAGATCTATTCTTGATTAAAACTCTGGTTAAAAGGAATGTTTTACCCTGGTTCCTAAAAGAAAGTACAGTTGGCAGCAGGCAGACCTCAAAGGGGAAAGCAGACTGAGATGGATGAGGAAAGGTACAATTAGATGACTATAAAATTGCATGTGCCTTGAAAAAAAGTTTATAGCACAATCCTGAGGGCGGGGGGAGCCAAAAGTGCTTAGGGAGCAACCTAAGAGTTATGCTAGCATATCCTGGACTTGCGCTTGCATCATTCCCCATTATATGGTGTAACTGTGGCATAAGTCCCTGCACCAGCACACAGGGATGTGGGGTAGGGCACGACTTAGTCAGATCCCTAAGCCATTTCGGGCCAGCGCATGCCCCCAGCAGCAGCAGAAAGTTACACCACAGAAAACGACAGTGTAGCTCTTAGGATCCCATTCTATGGGAAAACTTGATTCCCCCCCCCTTTCTGGCTCCACCCAAGTGACCTGGAAGGGCATAGGATACAAACCACTGTGAGGACCAATCTGCTTGCATCACCACAGTGGCCGAGCCCCATTCCCTACACCCAATCAGCTCCCCAGGCACCCTACATAACTTCTTGCCGGGGCACCCATAACTCCAGATAAGTACAGAGGCAATCGCAGGCTCTGCCCAAGAGCCTCCAACTGAGGGGACTTAAGAGCATGAGGCGCAAGAGGGTGCTCGCAGTAGCACGACAATAGTGTGCTGGGGCTGCGCCCCCCTCCCTGTCTCCCAGGGGCTCATGCCCACCAGCTGCTCCTGCAGCAGACCTTGGGACTGCCCCTCAGTGGGTCCCTCCCCTCCAATTGGGCAGTTACAACATGCCCCCCCCATTTCACAAGCTGCATCTTTTTTTCTGAAGGGGGCCATGAGCCCCACCGGCTGCTCAACCAAGCAGCCACTACCCAGCTGGTGCCCAGGTGCAAGGTGTCATGACCACGGGGATGTGTGGTTCCTGACTGCATGCTCCCTGGTGGGGGAGGTGGAGGCAGATTGCGAGAATTGTGGCTTGCTCATTGGCTGCACTGTTGCTTGCCACTTGCATTCCTGTCATGGGGGTGATGTGGCCATTAGCGGATGTTGGCCAGGTTGTCAGGGGAATGGCGGAGTGGATGCTCTTGGCAGCAGCTATGCCACACCTTGCCAGGCTCAGCCGCTAGCATATCACACGTTGCTGGGCTTGGCTGCTGTTCATTCCAAGCATACTGTGTGTGAGTCCTGCACTTTTCTCCTTTGAATCTGATTTTTTTTAAAATCCTTTGATATGGCTGAAAGGGGAAACTGCAAGTGGAACATTGGACACTGGGCCAACCTACACATTTGGGTTTTTAATGAGTTGGGCCCCCAACTAGTCAAAAACCTGTAATTTGGTCCCTTGTCTGTAGGCAAGAGAGCCATGGAGTGAAGCTCAGCACTGAAAATGGTGAAGGTAAATTCTGGTTCGCAAATGTGGAAGGAGCAGCCAAGGGCACAGGGTTGGGGCATGTAGATGCTGTCATAGTCCACTTCCACCCACTCACTGCTGTGTATGTGTGTGGGGGGGTGCGTTTTCTTGCTAAGGATAAGTCTTCTGTTTCACCTTCCTTACTTTTTATTTCAAATGCCATAAAAAGCTGGGCCCAGTTGCATGGTGGGGAACCTGCAAGAACTTGCAGGTGGTATTTTACTTTTCTCTGAATACTTCTCCACACTATTTATAATAACAATAATAATAATTTATATACCACCCTTCAGGACAACTTAACGCCTACTCAGAGCGATTTACAAAGAATGTTATTATTATCCCCACAACAATAATCACCCTGTGAAGTGGGTGGGACTGAGAGAGCTCCTAGAAGCTGTGACTGACCCAGTCACCCAGCTGGCTTCGAGTGGAGGAGTGGGGAATCAAACCCGGTTCTTCAGATTAGAGTCCCGTGCTCTTAACTGCTACACCGAACTGGCTCTTTCCCTCCTCTTGACAGCCCTCACATGCTCATCTATCCTTATGCCCTTCTCTCCTTCAAACCCACTAAACAACTTACCTTCTATCTACCCTCCATCTTCATCTATATTTCTTAATTTACTTCATTTATATACTGCCTTTCTCCACAATGGGGACCCAAAGCAGCTTACATGATTCTCCTCACCTCCATATTATCCTCACAACCATGAGAAGTGATTTAGGTTGAGAGTATGTGACTGAATCAGTCACCCAGTGAACATCCACAGCAGAGTGGGGATTCAGGGCTACTACATCTTACTCTAAAACTCTAACTACTATACTATACTGGCTTTTGCAGCAGGGAGGGGTGCTGCTGAACAGTAGCAAGCAGCTAGGCCTGGGTGAGTCATGCAAGTCATGTGTTATCAAGTCATCCAGTAGATTTTTCTGGGCTTGGCCCCAATGAGTCCTCCCTCAAAGGTCAAAACAGCCTTTGAAAGGGCTCTGTCCCCTCTGGCTAAACTGCCTAGCAACAGCCATTGAGAACATATGTTAAAGCTACAGGTGCTCCTTTTATCATTTTCTTTTTTAAATTCCCCAATGTATTTTTTTGTTTTAGATTTCAGATTTTTCTGCAAACATGGAGCAACCTTTAGGTGTGTAGGAAGATCTGTCTTGTCTGTTCATGGCTCCAGTCTCCAGATTTAAGTATCCACTGATCAGGGCCACTTGGTTATTAATATATAAGATTGATAGACACCACACTGTGTTATTTATTCCTTGCTCATTCTTATTACGTACCTACACCTTTGGTTCTTTTGTAACCTGTATTCTCAGTTTCTTGAACCATTTATTTAACCCAATAAAGGTCTCCTTATTTTATTTGAAAAACAATAATCCTACTATATAAAAGGTTAAGCGTATTCAAGACAACTCACACCCTACCCTGGTGCGCCACCAGAGGATGCTGCTGTGCAGGGAAGCCCAGATGAGGAAGCCAGACCTCCAGAGAGCATGCCGTGGTGGGAAGCCCAGGCCGGGATCAGGCATGGAACAGGTGGCAATGCCCACCCCCTGCCTTCACCCAGCTGGAATGGGGAGCAAAGCAGGTGGCAATGCCCATCCCCTGCCTTCACTCAACTCAGATCAGGAGCGAAGCAGGTGGCAATGCCCCCTACCCTTCACCCAGCTGGGATCAGGAGGAGGTGGCAATGCCTGTCCCCTGCATTTCACCCAGCTGGGATCAAGAGCGGAACAGGTGGCAATGTCTGCCTGCCCTCCTCACCCAGCTGGGATCAGGCACAGAGCAGGTGGCAATGCCTGCCCACCCTTTAACCAGCTGGTACTAGGCATGGAGCAGGGGGCAATATCTGTCCTCCGCCTTCACCCAGCTCAAATCAGGAGCAAAGCAGGTGGCGGTGCCCATTCCCCTTTTCATCTGGCTGAGATCAGGAGTGGAGCAGGTGGCAATGCCTTCCCCCACCTTCACCCAGCTGGGACCAGGCGCAGAGCAGGTGGCAATGCCTGCCCTCTGCCTTCACCCAGCTGGTATCAGGAGTGGAGCAGATGGCAATACCTGCCCCTTCACCTGGCCAGGATCAGGAGTGGAGCATGAGGCAATGTCCACCTTCCTTCACCCAGCTGGGATCAGGCACAGAGCAGGTGGCAATGCCTGCCCCTTCACTCAGCCAGGATCAGGTGCAGAGCAGGTGGCAATGCCCACCCCCTGCCTTCATCCGACCAGGATCAGTGATGAAGGAGGAAATACCTGCCTGCTCACCCTCCCCATTCTAGAGCCCGTTGTATTTTTTCCTACGACAGGCTTTGTTGCTAGTAGACCCATAAAAAAAGCAGTTTTGGAATACAAGATATCTTGAAGGTATCTTGGTAACAGGACCTCATATCTTGAATATGAGGTCCTGTTACCAAGGGAAAGATACCTGTGCCCTCATCAGTATCCTAGCTGTACAGTTTTTGTCACCAATGTGGAATTTCAAAGGTTTGCATGACTGCTTGTTTTGTTTTACATATGCTGATATGAAGTAACATATGGGAAATAAGATGCAGAGGGGAGGAGTAAGGTGTTAGTTGGGAAGGTGAGACGATAAAATATCCATTTTGAGGAAAGAGTTGGGGCACTGTCTAGTTTGACCAGAGGAAGATCAGTCTAGTGCTTCAAGTCAGGATCTGTCCACAGTATGATGAGCCTTGCCTAGGAAAATAGATGCCAAAAATAACTGAAACATTAATTGGACCTTTATAGTGTATAGTATTCAAGAAACTGCTGTCTCACTCCTAATTCCCTTTCTCTTCTGGCCAGGGGAAATTGGCTTGCATTGCTTCACTCCTGACTTGCGTCAACTGCACTGCCAATGGGACTGGGAGCCCAGAAAACCTGGAGTCTCTCTCAGCATCTTGTACTGGGCAGAAGACAACAGCAGAAGCACAAGGTGACAGAAGGGCAGTATGGCAGTTTAATTATACTGTTGCCTTGCTAACCATACCATACTAAGGCTTCACTGTGTGGAATGCAGAGTGTTAGACTAAGAGAAGATCTTCATCCATACCTCCAGTCAGCTCATTGAATAATCTTGGGCTAATTATAATTGCCTGTAATACTTACATTCATCTCTAGGATTTTATAGTCTAGGGCTGAGATTAGTGTGGTTTTAGGTATTTGTATTATGATGCATGTGTTTTGGATATTTATTATGTTTTGTTGATTTTAACTGATGTAAATTAATTATTGATGCAAACTGCTTCAAGCTGTTAACGAAAGAGAAATTATTTTTAAAATCACATAAATAAATAAATCTTTCAGTTTTACCTACCCTACTTAGTTAGTGTGAGGATGAAATGGGAGGAGGCCATATGTCCTCTCCACCCCCCTCATGTAGACGGGGCACCATCAAATGACGGGCAGGATAAAAATGGGATAGATCAGTTCTTTACCTTAATTTCAGCACTCCACCCTTCCTAATATCCAGTCTCCTTTCACCTCCCAAATTCTCACATGCCTAGTATATCCACAGCTTGAATTATCATTGAGGAAGTCTCCTCAGAGGTGAGCTTTACTTGGTACAAACCAAGTAACATGCTCTTTATAAATCCTTGAATTTCCCCAAACCAAGACTCCTGTCTGATCACCATGGAGCAGCCTCTTTACAGTTCTTTAGTAAACTCTTGAAAAACTTCCTGAGAAAAGTGGACTTACCTTGTTCTCTGACTCACTCTTTCCCCTCCTGCTTCTAGACAGTCTGATTAACCACATGTTGTTAAGTCAATCCCACTCTTAGCTAGGGTTGCCAACTTCTAAAATTATCCCCATTAGAGATGGACACGGACCAGAAAACAGACCAAAATTTTGCACTATCCAGACCGGTTCAGTGTTTGCGAGCTGGCAGGTCATGGGACGTGTCTTTTTTCACAGATGTGACGACCTTTGGCTAGTCCATCAGTCCGTGAAACCAGACATCCTGGCAATCAATTCCCTAGGCAACGTAGGAGCTCCACGCATGGAGCTCTTCTGCTGCCCTTGAAACACTCCAATCTTAGCCCTGAAAACCTTGATAGGCAGCTCTGGCTGCCAATCAGAGAGCTCCCATTATTCTCTCTGTGAGCGTTTACTATATAAGACACAGCACAGAGCCATGCTTGCAGTTATCGAGCAAGGAACTGCTTGCTGCGGGAGGTTTTTTTGCATTGCGTGTGGTGAGAGGGAGGCTTGGGGCTTGTGCTGCAGCCCAGCCCGGGGAGCAAGCTTTTTGGGTTTCCTCGGCTGAGGGCTCAATCTTCTGTTTAATCCTTTTTTCTTTCAATTCTTATTTGCTTGTAGGGCAGTGGGCTAGCCTAGGGCTTTGCCACAACCCAGTCTCAGAGCTGCAGTTAGGCTCTGGGTACAAACTTACTGGGTTTTCTTGGCTGATGGCTCACTCTTCTGTTTCTTTCTTTTCTTTCAATTCTTATTTGCTTGTGCAGTGGTGAGCTAGCCTAGGGCTGTGCCCCAATGCAGTCTCAGAGCTGTAGTCAGGCTCTGGGTGCAAGTTTATTGGGTTTCCTCGGCAGAGGGCTCAATTGTGTATCTCCTTTTTTTCTTTCAATTATTATTGGATTGTAGGGCAGTGGGCTAGTCTTGGAAAAAATTTTTTTAAAGAAAGTAAATGTTTATTTTTTAGAAACCTTTCCACTTGGGGGCATGGTGTCAGACCTACAAGATGGACACCTAAATGGTGAGCTCCATCTCTCCCACCCCCTAAAACCCAATGGAAAGCAACATATCACCCTTGTTTATTTCTAAACTATGGGCAAGCAAGACCCAGAAAGAAAGAAAACTCTGTCTAAATTGGCAAAAAAGCTGCAAGAATACTTCCTGTCAACTCCACTGCCTGAAACAAGAGACGGGGACATTTAGTGCACAGAAATGGCTGACACCGGGAGCTATGACACAGTAAATACCCCAACAAATCCTAACGGCACAAATTTAACACCGCAATTAGCAAAGCTGGAACAGAATTAAAGCAAATGACAGAATTATTGAAACTGATTACAGAGCAACTCCGTGAAATTAAAATGGAGCTCCAGAAAACAACTCAAAAAGCCAATTATGCAGCTGATCTTGCTCAAAGAATGCAAAATGACATGCAAGATCTCCAAAAGGAACATATTAAAGTTCAAGACAGACTATTATATTTAGAAATTACCTCTCGGCAATGGAACCTTAAATTTCGTGGCCTGGAAGAGTTAACAACACAAGGAGAAGATCTACCTTCTTTAATATCAAACTGGCTAACAACGTCGCTGCAATTAGAGAACACCGCTTCAATCATAACCAAAGCCTACAGAATCGGCTCAAAAAAATGAACTGAAAAAAACAGGCCAAGAGACATAATAGCCGAATTTCAAGACCAAGAAAATAGGGGGGGGAATGCTGGATTTGGCTAGAAACCAAGGCTCAATACTACACAATGGAACACCAATCTTGGTATTTACTGATCTGCCTAGCAAAGTCCTACTCAGAAGACAGGACTTGAAAGAAATAACGAATTCACGGAGAGAGGCCAACATACAATACAAATGGCAAAATTTTACTAAGCTCTATGTTTCACATCAAGGAAGATCTTTATATGCTTCGGATCTAGAATCAGGTAGAGCCCTTCTCCGAAGCCTCAACTCGGAAATACCAATGGAATGGGACAGAAATAATCAAAAAAGGAAGATGCAGCAATCTCTTTCTCTGCATTAGGACAGCAAGATACTTGTTAGAGACACTTGAAGATAAGCCCACCGTTTATTTGAACTAATGACAGAGCGTTAGCTATAACAAGGGAGTTGATATATATTACAATGTATTAACACACTGGGTTGTGAGGGTGGGAGAGACTAGATCTCCACCTCTTAGCTCCTAGTCTGTAAAAGTGCCTCAGTTTTGGTACTAGACCAATAACTAGAGGGTGAAGTAACCCTCTAGTTAAAGTGAACTGTTTAATAAAGAAATCTAATTTTAAGCAGAAGGTTTTAATAAGAAGTTAGAAGGAAGGGAAGGGGTGGTGACAGGGAAAAGGGGGAGACTGCAGAAACTAAGCATTAGTGATAAGGGAAGGAAGAAGGGAGGGGAACTTTGAGGGAAGGGGGTGGAAGAGGGTTTGAGGGTTAAGGGAAGGCAGGGTTTAAAAGAAAAAGGGTGAATTAGCTATAAACACAGAGAAGTATCTGTTATTGCTTTTCTTTTTACCACCTTAATTTACATAAGCTCTACAGCAAAAGAAAGGGGGGAGTTATTGTAGAAGTTTGAATATCACTGATTAGAGGGAGGAAGGGAGGGGAATTCTGAAAGGAGGAGGGCGGAAGAGGGTTTGGGGAAGTTGGGGTTAAGGAGAGGGAGGATCTAAGGGGAAAAGGGGGGAATCAGTTACAAACTCAGAGAAGTATCTGCTATTGTTTTCCTTATATTGGCTTATTATATTATATACGCAATATAATTAAAGAAGAAGTTAAACTATCAAAATAAGCAAAAAGAAAAAATCTCATTCTGCTATTGCCATTAAGGGAAAACATTTTTAATTTTAAGCTGAATTGAAGCTTATTTTTATATTTTGATTTGAAAAAAAGAAAAGATAAAGAGGTTATTTTATTGGGAGCTGTGCTTTTATAGAAACAAAAAGGTGGGAAAACAGAGATAAATTCTAATATAAGCAAAACGTGTTATTACATCTTTATTACCTTTAGACTTCTGTACTACGTTTCAACAGGTTTGTTCTTAAATCTTATAACTGAAATATATTCACTATAGTTGGCATAGTGCAAAGCCACAAGGCTTAAGCATATAGCAAACACAACACCTAAGACTCAAACAGGAAAACTAGTATTGACACAACAAACATATAATGCAAACAGAAATTAAAATAATTTCTTACAATGTTCGTGGTCTTAATAATGTGATCAAATGAAAGAGAATATTAACAAACTTAGCACAACTCAAAGCCAATATATTTTTGCAAAAAACCCACTTACACTCAAATAAGGTTGCTTAGTTAAAAGCAAATTGGATCCAACACCAATTCCATGCAAAAGGCTCATCTAAATTAAGGGGTGTATCAATTCTTATCTCTAAAACTATCACCTTCTTACACAAAGCAACATATCAGGACCCAAAGGGTAGATATATCTTTATCAAAGGAACATTAGAAGAAGAACCTATTACACCAGCCTCAATATATGCACGAAATAACAACCAGTTAGATTTCATAGAGGATACCCTAAAAAAACTAAACACCTTTCAAGGAGAAACAATTATAGGAGCAGACCTTAACTACATAACTAACTATAACTTAGACAAATCCCACTTTACTCAAACTAAAAATAGATCTAGAAGGCAAAAAAACAAGCTGGCATCAATAATTAAGAATGCACAACTATATGATATTTGGAGACAGATGCACACTCAAGAAAAAGATTACACATATTATTCATCAAGACACAATACACTAGAATAGATTACATCTTTACTTCAGCTAAATTAATGAATGGAGCCATTAAATCAAACAGGGAATATAACATGGTCAGATCATGCATGGGTAAGCTGTACATTAACAACTGGCACACAAACACTGTTGGAAAAACACTGGTTATTAAATAAAAAATTATTATATAATGAAGCTGCAAATAAGGAAATTGAAAAAGCTATCACAAACTTCCTAAAAGATGATTCACCAGAAATTTCACCCCAAATAAAATGGGATACTTTTAAAGCAGTAATGAGTAGACATGGGCACGAACCAAAAAAATTTAATGAATCAGCAGTTTGTGGTTCGGTGCCAACGACGATCCCGAGTCGCAAACCACAACGAACATTTTCCGTTGCCGAAACGGTTTGCGGTTCGTGGTCCGTGGGTGCCAGAACAGCCACCATTGTACTTACAGAGCCCATATACACAGGGAGTGTGTAGCAGACTCTCCTCCAGCCAGCAGCCAAGTTTGGTCAAGATTGCAAGAGGGATCTTGGAGTTATACCCTCTCCAATCCGAGGCCCCAGGAAACTCCCACTCGATACAGTTAGAGCCACCAGTTGACGTTGGCCCAGAGGAAAAGGGGTGTACTCAAAGGCGGGCTGCCTCCCCTCTAGGGGGAGGTGGGTATGGCCACTTGCTGGTGGCACCCCCCATGTGCCCGCCTGCCAGGCCTCAGAGGAGCGCGCCTTTATTCCCGGCGCAGGCCAGAAAGCGGGTGATGTCCCCTCTCTTTCATTTTCTATATCTATTGTTTTCTACATACAATTCTCTAACTGTGTAATATTCTCAAACTGTAAACATACATTCTCTAATGTATGTGCACACATTCTAGTGTACGTTCATTATACTTATACTTTCTCAAATGTTTGTCTCTCTGTTTTTGATTTTCAATTCTTTTATCTATGGATGCGTCGTGTTCTGTTCAATTCAATATCTCTTTGTTGCATTCGCCTTCTGTTTCTAGATCTAGAACAGTCGATATATATGTACCCTTTTCTGTTTCTCTTTATCTCTCTTACTGTCTATTTGTCACTTTCTTTCTTTCTGTTTCTTTCTCTGTGTTTCCACCACTATCTATCTGAATCTATATCTTTCTATGTATATCTGCCCTTTCCTATTTCTTTCTACCTCTCGCTGTCTTTTTCTCTCTTTCTATAACTATATCGTTTCCTACAAACCTTTCTCTATCCTCATCTATATATATGCTTGTGTGTCGATCTATTTCTAATGATTTTGTTTCTTTCCATCTATCTGTCTATCTTGTTCTGTCCAACTCTGAATCTATCTGTAGCGTTTGCATGTCATTTGGAGGGGGAGTGGCAAGATCCCTCAGCAACTGTGGGGCCTCACCCAAGGGTCCCACTGAGGAATAATACGGCGGCAGCCAACAGCACCCACCTTCCTGCCTTCGCGGAAAGGTGGGAGGGAGAGGAGATGTCGTTTGGAGGGGTCGGAGTGCTCCAGAGAGGGACAGGTTGAAAGAGGGTCTGTGAAGTCGGAAGATCCCAACAGCCGCAAGGCCTCCTCTGAGGATCCCACTGAGGAACTCTGTGGCGGCAGCCAACAGCACCCACCTTCTTGCCTTTGCGGAAAGGATGGAATAGGACAGGACCAGAGAGGACTGAGTGTTCCGGAGAGGGCAAGGTGAGAAGAGGGACCATGTACTTGTGTGAGAGAGGAGGGCTGAGCCCGAGGCTTCCTGGCCGCATTGCGCAGAAGGACCGGGACGGAGGGACCCAACATCCACCCTGAAGGAGTGCGCAGACTGCTGTGGCAGAAGCTTGTCTGCTCCCCCTGTGTCACAGTGGAGGCTGTCGCCAGCATCACTCACCTTCCTGCCTTCGCAGAAAGGACGTGACTGGTTGTGGCGGCATTACCCATTCACCCCTGCCCAGAGAGGACAGCTGCTGCTGTTGGCAGGGGCCACCGTGACGTACAATTTTATGTGCAACAGCAGTTGATCTGTCCCCCATGGCCAAAATCCGAAGCATCATACAGCACCCACCTTCTGGCCTTCACGGAAAGGGTGTGAGGGTGAGGGACCTATTCCCCCCTGCTCAGAGGGGGCAGCAGGTGCCCATGGAAAGGGGGGGCGTGCAGTGCCACACTAACACCAGCAACAGCAGCAGAGCTGTTCTTCATGGCAGAAAGCAGCATCAGCTCGCAGCACTACACCTTCCTGCCTTCGCAGAAAGGACGTGACTGGTCGTGACATTACCCATTCGCCCCTGCCCAGAGGGGACAGCCACTGCTGTTGGCAGAGGCCACAGTGACATACAATTTTATGTGCAACAGCAGTTGATCTGTCCCTCATGGCCAAAAGCTGAAGCATCATACAGCACTCACCTTCCAGCCTTCATGGAAAGGGTGTGAGGGTGAGGGACCCATTCCCTCCTGCTCAGAGGGGGCAGCAGTGCCCATGGAAAGGGGGGGGACTGTGTGGTGCCACACTAACACCAGCTCCTGAGCTGCCCCTCATGCCCAAAAGCAGCAGCGGCAGACCTCAACCACCTTCCTGCCTTCATGGAAAGGACGCGTGACTGGTCGTGGGATCCATTTCCCCCATGCACAGAGAGGACAGAAGGTGCACATGGATAGGGGTGCACCGTGCAGCTCAAACCTGGCAGCTCAGTGAATACATATGAGCTGCCCCTTGTGCTGCAAAGCGGCGGCAGCAGACAGCACCCACCTTCTTGCCCTCACGGAAAGTGTGGGAGGGACCCATTCCCCCCTGTTCAGAGGGGACACCAGGTGCCATGGAAGCGCGTGTACCATGTGGTGCCACTCTAACATCAGCAACAGCAGCAGAGCTGTTCCTCATGGCCAAAAGCAGTATCAGCTCACAGCACCATACCTTCCTGCCTTCGTGGAAAGGACGGGATGGGAAAGACAGGAGAGGTTGGGAGGCATCTGAGCAGATACAGAGAGGGAGAGGTGTGAAGAGGGACTGGGAACTTGACAGGGAGAGGATGACCAAGAGGCCCCAAACAGCCACCATGTCGCATTGCGCAGGCTGCTGTGGCAGAGGCTTGTCCGCCCCTCCTGTGTCGCAATGGAGTCTGTCGCCAACATCACTCACCTCCCCGCCTTCATGGACAGGAGATGAGTTGAGGGACCCATTCCCACCATGCTCAGAGTGGACATCAGGAGCCTAGGATAGTGGGCTCTGTGCTGTGCAACCAGATGTGCCGCAGCTCCGGAGCTGCCCTACATGCCCCAAAAATTGGAGCATCAGAAAACACCCACCTTCCTGCTTTCACAGGAAGGATGGGATGGGCAGGACAAGTTGTGGGGAGGGGTCATTTGGGCACCATCCGGAGAGGGAGAGGTTGAAAGAGGGAACAGGAACTTGTCTGGGAGAGGAGGGCAAAGGGTCACCAGCCATGGAAGCAGCCCCGAGAACTGAGGGAGGATTGAGCCCGCTGTGGATGAGCTGGGCCTACAACCCCAGGGTGGCTCAGGTCTAAGTCCACGGAAGGGTGCCCCAGTAGGTTGAGGTTGACCTTGATGAAGGTCAACATGTCCACCAAGTCCAGGTGCAGATGTACACAGCGGGGACAGAGGTCTCCCAGGTGGGAGAACACCTGCTCGCTCAGCACGCTGGTGGGAGGGCAGGACAGGATGTTGGCAGCGATGATGGACAGGTCCGGCCATCGGGCAGATTTCCTCGCGCAATACGCCAACGGGTTGGCATGGGGAGCTCGGGGGGCTCAGCAAGGTACTCGCGCACCATGGCCCCCACCGAGGCGTCCACTGTGCAGCGGCCAACCATGCAGCCCACCGATGAGGCCCAGAGATCGAATGGGGCCGTTTGGGTGGCTCTTCCCTGGCGTGGCTCTCTTCCCAACTCCTCCCCCTCCCCCTCTTCCTCCTCCAATGCCTGCCCCTCACCCCTGCCCAGTTCCTTCTCTCCTGCCTTCTGTCTCTGGAAATGGAGCACCGCTGTGCGGAGCTCCTTTTTTCCAGTGCTGCATCTGACTCACCTGCGTGGCGATGCTGCCCTTGATGCGGGGGTCACAGAGGGGGGCCAGTTGGTACAGCGCCTCGCAGCAGAGGATGCAAGCATTCAGCAATGCAGGCCTGGATCCTCCGGACAAAGTCCCAGACCCTGGGGAGCAGCTCTTGCTCGTGCTGGAGCTCTTGGGCCAGAAACTCGTCAAGCCCGTGGATCAGAGGGAGGACATGACCCAGGCTGGCCTCATAGGAGCACAAGAGCTCAGAGGTATCCTTGAAGGGTTTCAGGATCTGGGACATCTGGGCAAGGACTCTCCAGTCCATGGAGCTGAGGCTCAACTCCTCTCCCCTCCTCAGCACATCTGAAGAGGACAGATGTCTTCCAATGCGCCCTTCTGCTCCACCAGACATATCATGTTGTAGGTGGAGTTCTAGTGGGTGGGAAGGTCCTGGAAGAGTTGGTGCGCAGGGTCCCTTCCCTCCCCCTGCCTCTGGAACAGCTAGCGGGAAGAGTTTATGCTGTGGGAGAAGTGGGAAGCGATGCAACGGCAGCTGTCCAGCAGATTGCGCGTCCGCAAGGTTCCCTCATCCCAGCTGTCCCTCAGCTTGCTCCCCATCCTGAGCACGTCCCGCATTACAAGGTACAGCTTGTGCGCCATGCACACCAGGCCCAGGAGAGATGCCTCTTTCAGGGCTGCCAACATGTTGGCTCCCACGTCTGTCACCATGAAGCCATGGACAAACCCTTCCACCCCGGACGTCCACTCACTCAGAGCCGCCTTTACGGTGGCGGCGATGTTCTTCCTGGTGTGGACCTCGTCCATTCCCTGGGCCTGAAGAAGAACTGCCCTGTAGCCTGGTGTCAAACTGGGCACCTTTTTACGGCTGCCAGATCTTGGCCTGGGGCGCCGGAGGTCGTCTGGTTGCCACCAGTGGGCGGTGATGGCAAGGTACCCGTGATGGCAGCTGCTCCACAGGTCAGCCATGAAGTGCACTGTTCTGACTTCGGCGGCCAACAGTTCTCTGCGCACCTTGTCTCGTACTGACTCGTACAGGGCAGGCACGACTCGATGCCCAACAGTGCACCGTGACGGCATGGAGAACCATGGGGCAAAGTGCTGGAGCAGCAGTTGGAAGCCCACACCCTCCACGACCGATAGGTAGAAGCCTTCCAGGGCAATCGTCTGCATCACCACATGAATGCCTGCCTCCTGAGCCCTTGACCTCACCCTTTTCAGCGGCACCACCCCCGACCCCAATGGAACAACTTCCCCCAGGGCGGCCTGCCTTACCCTTCTGCTCCCACCAGCAGCACCCTCGGGGCAAGGCTTCTTGCTCGGGGTGCATTCCGGAGACCGTCCCACCAATCCCGGATCAGATGAGCTGGTGGCCCTCGGTCTCCCCCTGATGCACTATACATAGGTCTTCCATCTAAGTTAACTGGAAGACTCCAATTGGTGCAAAACGCTGTAGCCCGACTGTTATCAGGAGCGAGCAGGAGCATGAACATCACCCCCATCCTGCAGTTACTCCATTGGCTACCTATCAGTTACCATGCTCAGTTCAAGGTATTGATTATCACATGCAAAGCTCTTCATGGCCTTGGTCTGGCATACCTATGAGACCGCCTCCATCTCTATGTTCCTCCACAGCAAATTCGCTCATCTGAATAGGGTCTTCTGGAGGTGCCACCCTGTGCATAGACAAAATCTACAGCAGCCCATGCACGAGCTTTCTCTGTGGTAGCCCCTTCCCTGTGGAACAGCCTGCCTGAGGAGGTTGGAAGAGCCCCCACTCTCCTAGGTTTCTGCAAATGATGCAAAACCAAATTATTCAAAAACTCTTTTATACTTTAGGGAGGGGTCTCAGGTGCTCCACTAATGAGTTAGGGACCATAGACTTCACCACTATGTTGCCTTACATACTATCTGTTGCTTTAAATATGTGCTCCTACGTCAGCCCTAGAATTGCTTATGTTCTGTTTCAGCATTTCTTCAACTCTGTATTGGATTTTTCCTAATGTTATGTCTTTGTAAACTTGTGTTTATTTACCCTATGGCATTGTTTATGAAATTGTCCTTGATACTGACTGTATTAATCTCACACTGTAAAATCCGCCTTGAGTCTCAGTGAGAAAGGTGGACTATAAATGACATAAATACATAAATAAATAATGTACAAGAAACATGAAGCTATACTACTTTCCCTTGACATTGAAAAAGCATTTGACTCCCTTGAAACTGGTTGTTGTGTATTTTCCGGGCTGTATCGCCGTGGTCTTGGCATTGTAGTTCCTGACGTTTCGCCAGCAGCTGTGACTGGCATCTTCAGAGGTGTAGCACTGAAAGACAGAGATCTCTCAGTGTCAAACTGTGGAGAAGATGTTAGCAGGTAATTTATATCTACTCAGGAAGGTGGGTTTGGGTTGCGTCATCCTGTAAGAGTTTCCCAGGGTGTGGAATGCTAATGGAATGTTAATGCTTCACTGTATCCTGAGGAGGTTCTTTTGCATATGGATTGGTGCTTGATATGCTAATCTTCTCTGCAGGGCTATTGTAAGATGTAGAGTATTTTGTTAGCCTGGTGTTTTTCAGGACTGGAAACCATGCTCTATTCATTCTTAAAGTTTCTTCTTTCCTGTTGAAGTTGTGTTTATGCTTATGAATTTCAATGGCTTTCCTGTGCAATGTGACAAAGTAGTTGGAAGTGTTGTCTAGTATTTTAGTGTCCTGGAATAAAATACTGTGTCCTGTTTGAGTTAGGCTATGTTCAGCCACTGCTGATTCTTCAGGTTGGCCAAGTCTGCAGTGTCTTCCATGTTCTTTTATTCTTGTCTGGATGCTATGCTGTGCGGTCCCGATGTAAACTTGTCCACAGCTGCAGGGTATGTGGTATACTCCTGCAGAGGTGAGGGGGTCTCTACTGTCTTTTGCTGTTTGTAGCATCTGTTGTATTTTTCTGGTGGGTCTGAATACTGTTTGTAGGTTGTGCTTTTTCATAAGCTTTCCCATCTGATCAGTGATTCCTTTGATGTATGGCAAAAAACACTTTTCCTGTGGGAGACTGTTTTTCCTTAGTTGTTTGATTTATCCTTGGTTTAATCGCTCTTCTGATTTCATTCAAATCGATTCAATTCGAGGGTAAACTCCCATTTCTAGATACCTTGGTCATCTGCAAAGCAGACTTTCAGTTAGGTCACAAGGTCTACAGGAAACCAACTCACACGGATCGGTACTTACACAAAAACTCCAATCACCACCCTCAACAGAAAAGAGGCGTAATAAAAACATTAGTAGACTGTGCAAGACGAATATGTGAACCGCACTTTCTCAACGAGGAAATTAATCATCTAAAGTTTCTGAACCATGCACTTCAAGCAAATGGCCACTCCAGAAATGAAATCAGAAGAGCGATTAAACCTCCTCAGGATACAGTGAAGCACTAGCATTCCATTAGCATTCCACACCCTGGGAAACTCTTACAGGATGACGCAACCCAAACCCACCTTCCTGAGTAGATATAAATTACCTGCTAACATCTTCTCCACAGTTTGACACAGAGATCTCTGTCTTTTGGTGCTACACCTCTGAAGATGTCAGTCACAGCTGCTGGCGAAACGTCAGGAACTACAATGCCAAGACCACAGCGATACAGCCTGGAAAATCCACAACAACCATTGTTCTCCAGCTGTGAAAGCCTTCGACAATATATCCCTTGAAACTAATCGCATCAAATAAAGGTCTATTGACTAAAGGAGACCTTGAGAAAAAATACATCTATAGCATGGTTTTCATACCTTCAACTTTCACACATGGCTACAAAAATAAAACTAACCGATATACTTTGAAATCTTGTTAAATCAGATTTTGAAATCTTGTTAAATTCTTAACCTAATAAGAAAAGAAAGGGTCTTATAGCCATGATCTAGAATATTATTATATCAACTGAAAAACTAAGAGCTACAACCTACCAATCAAAGTAGCAGCAAGATTGTAATGGCTTACTGACAACAGATCATTGGAACCAGATTTGGTCATATAAATTACTTAGCACCTCAGAAATCAATACAAAATTCCAAACTTACGAAATAATTATGAGATGGTATCATACTCCAACAAAACTTTCTGCAATCATACCAAACTACTCCTCATTATGCTGGAGGAAATGCAGAGGCATTGGTTCATATGCCCATTGTTGGTGGCAATGTCTAATAATAAGTAAATTCTGGGAAGACATACTACATTAAATTTACACAATAACCAACTATAAGATCCCATTTATACCTCAATTAATTGTTTTAGATCTATGGCAAAATATTGAAATTCCTATGATAAGACACAAGCTAATAACAACTCTCTTAATTGCTGCAAAAACATTAATAGCACTAAATTGGAATAAACCAAAATTTAACCAACAATTAATCAATGGTATTTGAAAATATGGGACTATTTCATCATCGAAAAGATAACCAACAAACTACACCAATCCATCCGTTCTCCTAACATATCATAGTTTTATGAAAAATGGATACCCTTTTTTGAGTATATCAAAGAGAAAGAATTGCAGGCATCTACCCAACTATATCAATCTGTTTTTGATTTGTAATCTAATTAAAACAAAATAAATAAGAAAAGAAACACACAAAAATCACTATGCCAACTATAATAATTGTAGTCAATGCTTAAAATGTATTAAATTCTGAGTATTGTATTCGTAAATATATTCGTGATTGTATTTGTGGCTGGAGGGGAGCCTGCTGAAGTTTGGCGTCTGTGAGTGCGAACTGGGGCGGTCCCAGGGCCCCCAGAATTGACGGACCATGGACTAACAAACCAGTCCGCAAACCGGGTTAGGTTTGTCAGTGGTCCATGAAAATAGATGGATCATGAACCAACGGTCTGTGGGTTTTTCCCAGTCCGTGCCCACCTCTAATCCCAATAGCTGACTGTTCAATATTAGTTTGATCTGCAAGCAACTATCAGTTTTTATTTAACTTTATGCCATGAAAATGTCACTCACCCATTTCCATGCATTAAACCTCTGTTAAAGTGACAGGACATTTTTTACCCTGTCCACTACTTCCCTTACTTACAACAGTCACACTCTCAAACTGCAGTGGCTTAGAGGCTACATTGCTTGAGGCTTTGGTGGGGAAGGGAGAAACCTTGACTCTCCATGTGATCAAACAGGATTTTGTTAAAAGGGGCCATTTCAAACAAATCAGAGAGCAAACTCAGCAGAATAAGAATCTCTTTTGTCCTCTTTATCTGATTCTTTAGAACACAAGTCTGGCATAAATGTGAGGAGGAAGAAGAGAGAATTGAGCCTCATCATCCTAGTTTCCACATCTGCATCTTCCAGCCTAGCAACAAAAGTTACATCTCTGTCCTGGTAATTGTCACACAGGAACAGCACCAGAAAGAAGTCAACTACTTCAAGGAGCCATTTGACCCACACCAAGTAGGTAGGAATCCTCAGCATTTCTAGACCATGTCCCCATGGGTGCTGTCAGACTGCATTTCTTGGTGGCAGAGGTGAGGTGGGGGATGGTTCTGGAAGGATCTGGCATCAGAAAAACAAGCACACCATACTGTTTGTATAGCCCTAGGTCTTTGCTGTCAAATCAAGCTAAGATGCTTTGACAAACATGCCTTTCCCTCTGATTACAGTGCTCACTGACCCACCAAGGATCCTGCAACCTAATGTGGGAAAAGGGATACTAAAGCTGGAATGGGTCCCACCCCTGGAGGCATTAGCTGAGCACATGGTATATCAGATACGGTATGCTGTGCAAGGCACCATGAAGTGGAAGGTAATATTTAGGTACAAGAGAGGCACATGAGAAAACATTAGGGAACACCCATGTAGTAGTTCCCTGCATTCCCTGGTCTGAACACTCCAATGCACAAATGGAAACAAGGGGAGTGTCCCTGGGAAAACTGCATATTTTCCTCCCCAGGGAAAATCATGTCAGGGGCAGAAATTCTACTCCACACCCACAGTCAGAACCATCAGTTGTACAGACAGGTGGGTGACTAGCACCAGTTGACAGTGTTTGTGTGTTGTATGAATGAGACCGAATTCCTAAAACAGGGCAGGAGAAAAAAAATGACCTGGCAGTCCTATGTAACCCTTCAATCCATCTCAAGGTGCTAACTGAATAAGACCTGGAGACCAGAAAGCTAACATGGAGCAATTCTGCACACGTTGGATTAATGCACTTCGAATCCTCTTTATAGATCATTTGGAACAGATTTTTTTGTGTGCGGAACAAAAAAATCCACCTCAAACAATTGATAAAGTGCATTGAAAGTGCATTATCCAACGTGTGCGGAATCAGCCATGGAGTATTGACTTTTAAACATGTGTTGGTAAGAGCAGCTACACGGTTCTGACCCAGCTCTTCTGGAGCAGGTAATAAAATGCCAGGATGTTCACCTTTTGATTTGATCCTGCCCTCTCTTCTCCACAGCTTGAACTTTGTTCTTCTGAAGTAACCTCTGGATCCCCAGAGCACTCATTCAGGTTACTGACGTGCAATCATTATTCTGCTCCAACTTTTCTTGAGGGATGCCAATGTCACTTGAGGACTCCGATTCAGCTGTACCTCAGAAAAGTTATCTTTGGGGGAAGGCTTCTGTACATTGAACAGCTGTGTGACAAGTGGAAGCTCAACTAGTTTTACAATCTCACCTTAATACACATGGACCACTAAAGCACTTTTTAATCTCAGTTTGTAAATTCTTGGGAGTTTTCAAAATTGTTCACTTACATGAACTGACAACAATCCAGTCAGGTAGACCAGAAAGACTAAGGCTGAAAGAACACTGAATTTCCTACAATGGCTCTATAGACAACCCGTTTTCACATCCAGGGTGGTCAGTCATCCACAGTGATCAGTCATTCTCCTCAGCTACTTTTTTAACGTCCTGACCTGGATGACCTGACCTGGCTAGCCTGATTTTGTCAGATCTTGGAAGCTAAGCAGAGTTGACTTGGCCCTAGTTATTACCTGGATGAGAGACTACCAAGGAAGTCCAGATTTACTATGCAGAGGCAAGCAATGGCAAATCAGCTCTGAATGTTTCTTGTCTTGAAAACCCTATGAGGTTGCCATAAGTTAGCTGTGACTTGATGGAACCTGTAATGTTTTGCATTTAAATAGTTTAGATTTTATTTCAGCTTGCTAATGTAACATTTTTTAAGTTGTTGATATAAGGTAAAATGCAGGCCTCTATGGAAAGAAGGGGGGCTGGATGGGTGAGTGGAGTGTAATCTGATTGGCTGGCAGCTGTATCCTACGGGGTAGAATAAACTGTAGTTTTTTAGTTACCGTAGTTAGAAAAAGTGTTCATTCTGGACAGAGTAGGCAAACCTGTAAGTAGGGTTGCCATTCCTCTGCCCTCTACTCCCCCTGCTTATCTGGCCAGTGGGGAGGCATGGGCCTCCAGGGGGAGGTGGTGCACTCTCATGGACCTGATCCGGCACAATTCGGGCCCAAATCAGCCTGGATCGGGCCATTGCAGAGCGCGGGAGCATTCCCACGCTCCGCAGCGGCCTTTTCCAGGCCAATTCAGATCCAATCGCAGCCAATTTGGGCCCAAATCAGACTGCTACAGAGCAGGGGAGCACTCCCATGCTCCGCAGCAGCCCGGTTCAGGCTGATTTGTGCCTGATCCGGGCCCAAATTGGCCTAGATCAGGCTGGTGCAGAGCACAGGAGCACTCCCATGCTATGCAGCTGCCTGTTCCGGGCTGATTTGGGCCCGATTCGGCTCCTTAAGGAGCACAGGAGTGCTCCCAGGGTGGCCACAGCCTGCACGATGACATCACTTCCTGGAAGTGACATTATCGCATGGGCCTGGAAGCATGCACGCGAAGGCCACCAAAACAGGTAGATGCCAGGGCTCCCACCTCCCTCCAGAAGGACAGGGGGACCTGGCAACCCTACCTGTGAGAGAGTCTATGCCTGTGTGATTCCGAGAGAATGTATTTATTCTGGCAAGTTCAATGAAACTGTGATTCCTGAGTCTGTATCTGTGTGGTGTTCTGAGAAACTCTTAAGTCAGGCAAACTGTGTGTGTGCATGGGGTTGTCGATGTATATCTTAAAGAGAAATTGATCTATCTAGTTCAGGCAAGCTATGTGGAAACACCTGAGTGAATCTATGTCTGTTAAAGTTAAATCAAAAAGTGTTCTGCATCTGACGAAGAGAACTGTGTTTCTCGAAAGCTTATGCTACAATAAAGTTGGTTAGTCTTAAAGGTACTACTGGACTCTTTTTGATTTTGCTACTACAGACTAACATGGCTAACTCCTCTGCATCTGTTAAAGTTATGCTCTTAGTGAAGACCTGTGTAGAAAATTACTTTGTGTGACTAAGTCTGTGAAAATACCTTTAAGATATCGTTATATTTGAAACTGCAAAGCTTAAGAACTATTCTGGAACCCATACCCTTATCAAAACTCTGCAAACATCAAGCTTATGGACTTTCAAATAAGTTATACTTATGTTTAAGGAAAAAAGACCCTTTTTTAACTCATGATCCCCATCATGAACCAGGGCCATATCTAGGGTTGCCGGCACCAAGGGCAACCCAAGTCTGGCCCCGCACGCACGCGCTCCCAGCGCTGCATGATGACGTCACTTCCATGACATTATCATGCAGGGCGGTGCATGCCGCCACGCACAACAAGCCGGGTGCCCTGGCGCGGCGTGAGTTGGTGGAGGCAGCACGGGGCTGGGCTCGGAAGCTGCCTGCGCCATTCGCCTGCCTCGCAAGACAGGGAGCGGTCGGCCGCCCCCTGTCCTGCAGGGTAGGCAAAAGGCAGCGCGGGGGTCTGGGAGGCTGCCTGCACGCTCCCAGCAGCTGGCAGCTGCACTTGGCACCCCCTCCTTGGCAGCGCCAGGGGCAGACTACGCCCCCTGCCCCCCTCGATCTGGCCCTGTCATGAACTACCATATATAAGGGATCTTTTCTAGTTCCCTCATGGCTGCTCTTCCAAGTCTCAATCTTCTTCAGATTTCTTGGTTGCAGTCTCTCTTTTGATTGTTGATTGAGCCAAGGAATAGAAAATCTTAAACCATTTCAATTTTCTTTTTTATTATTATTATTTTTAACATCTAAAACAGTAAACTACAAAAAACTACAATAGTACAAGGGAAGGGAAAGAAGGGAGAATAAGAAGAGGGGGAAGGGGGGGTGGAAAAAAGGGGAAGGCAACTTACAAACACTAAACACTACACTTCAATGCTTTCCCTTCATACTGCCATAATTAAAAAATAGCTTAATAAAGTAATGATGGAATGGTTGATCTTACAAAATACAAATTACAATTCAAATTAAATCTTCCCCCCCCCCCGGGCCTCGGACGCAGTTCTCTCTGAGCAGCTACAGCCGCAGCGCTCGTTGCCTCCCTCCTCCCTTCAGGCTTCGAATCTTCTTCTTTTTGCTTGATGTCTGGCCCAAATTCTGGATTTTTGTCCACAAAATCCCTTAGCTGATCTTCCGAATTAATCTTGTAAGCTTGATCTTTATAACTAAACCCGATTCCTTCCGGAAATAGCCATTTGTACTTTATGTCACGTTCCCTCAAAAGAGCAGCCAGCTTTTTATACTTAAATCTTCTCTTCCGAACTAAAAATGGAACGTCCTTCAGTATCTTGACTTTATTTCCCAGAAAGTCCAACTCTGCATTATATGAGTTATATAGGATATTGTCCCGGACCCTCCTGGATGAGAACTCAATAACGATCTCGCGAGGCAGCTGCCGCTTCATTGCATATTTTGAAGATGCCCGACGGACTCCCAAAATGGCGCTCTTTACTTCTTCTTTAGTTGCCCTCGCGGGTGACGCTAAAAGTTCCGAGGCAAGATCCCATAAATCCTCGTTTTCCTCCTCTTTAACATTCTGGAGACGCAAAATGGTCTGTGTTCGCTCCACTTGCAGCCCAATCAGCTGGTTTTCCACCAACTTTAGCTCCTTGTTCGTTGCTCTCATAAGTGACGCATTTTCCCGAGCAGACTTCTCTGCCCCCCCCACTACTTCCTTGATGGCTTTCACATCGCTCTCAATTAAGCCCACCCTTTGATCTGTTTCATTCAGCTTGTCAACAAAGGGTTTTATGGCTTCAGTAACCGATCTTTTCACCAGTTCCTCAAGCGACTCGCCTCTTCCCTGCAGGGCAGCCGAAACTGACTTGCCCAAAGCAGGACTCTGTTTTTTTGCTGCCATTTTAGGGGGGGGGGACTGCCAATCTTCCGAGACTCTGCGAGGGGGGGGAAATCCGAATCTTCTAAACTTCAGATCCCACCACTCCTTCACATGCGCTTGTAGTAACAGAAGGGATTCGCTTACTTACAGGCTTCCGCCTAATCCTGTTCTTTGCCGTTTTCCATGGCCCGGCAGCACACAAGGTGCCGCGCACGTCTGCCGGCCTCCATAGGGACAAACGGGCAATTTACCCCCTGCCTCGGTCTGCCAGAGGGCTCTTCCCGTCGCATCCCGGACCCAGACTCCCTCCCTGGGAGCCCTGGGGGCTAACCTTTGTAGATCAGCCGCCCGGTCAGGGTGCTCGGCCGCTTCTTCTTGGACCTGCCGAGAGGAGCATCCGACATGGCCGCGAAAACGAAACTGAATCGAACCATTTCAATTTTCTCATGTCAACTTGGGCAGCTCAATCCTAAGGGGGATGGGGAAAGTGAATAGGGACCAAACTAAGGCTAGCGCCGGCGGAACTGGCTCCTACGCGGGTGTAAATGCCTTTATTTCTATCTTTCCTTTATTTTGTCCTAATTGGAGACTGAATTCAATGTTGCTATTTCAGCATCTCTTGCTATGCTGAATCTGGATCTTGTGAAACAGATCTCTTGTTCTTCCTTTTCTGTTGTTCTCTTCTATTTCTTTGTGATGATTATTATAATAGATTTCTTTGTCTCTGTGTGCAAGTCGCTGAAAAGCTGCATGTATTATACTATTTCTGTCACTTTTTGCTTTTGCTTCTCATCTGTTTCTGAGAGGGAAACAATTCCGGGAGTAATACAATCGAAAGGCAATTGTATACTTATTTCACAAATTTATCAATGTGCAAAGTGCAAAAGTGCATAAGTCAATGTTATAAATACAATAAATAATGCAATAAATATACAATAAATAGTTACAAAATCCGCCAGTCCATATGTGCAGTCATTTGTTACTTGGCAAATTCCACAGTGAAATGTCCAACATTAGTGAACACAGTGAAATGTCCAACATTCCAACTGAACGTGAGAGGAGCAGGAGTGCTTGTGTTTATCCAATGTTATGCCCAAGATGAAGTGAACATCACGAAACGGGAATTGGAAATTTGCATGCATAAGCCCGTCGGCCATATGCCCACTGTTAACACCAGTGCTTGAATGGACTGTTGGTACTCCTAATACTCCGTTCTCTAATGTTGGACATTTCACTGTGGAATTTGCCAAGTAACAAATGACAGCACATATGGACTGATGGATTTTGTAACTATTTATTGTATATTTATTGCATTATTTATTGTATTTATAACATTGACTTATGCACTTTTGCACTTTGCACATTGATAAATTTGTGAAATAAGTATACAATTGCCATTTGATTGTATTACTGCTGGAATTGTTTCCTTCTTGTTCTGTTATCTGGGTGGTCTCCCGTTGTTGCTTCTCATCTGTTTCTAGCAATTTTTAAGAGTTTCCTCAGTCATCCATCTAGGATTCTCCTTTTTTGTCTACAGGAATAATCTTTGCACATTCTTCCTCAATAATGTCTCTGGTTTCAGCCCATAGTTCTTCTGGTTCACAATCAATTAAACTTAGTAATGCAAATCTGTTCTTTACATAGTCTTTAAATTCTTCATGAATGTTATTTAGATTAGGGGTCTTATAAAGAGCCTTTGCTGATGATTTGGTGTTGGTTTTGGAAGCCCCTCTAAAGGGCATTGAACTGTTAATGGTTAAACTGAAAGAATTTGGTACAGTAGCAGGTTTTAAGGTCCCTAAACAGAAGATTAAGATGTTAACACAAATATGAAAATACAAGACCAAATGAAAATGTACAACTAGGTTTTAAAATTGAGAAAAAGACAAAATATTTGGGTGTTACTTTGACAAATATGAATTTTGTTATTTAAAATAATTATATTAAGACTTAGAATGAAATTTAAAAAGATCTATTAAGATGGAACAAAATTCAATTATCACTTTTGGGAAGAATAGCTGTGATTAAAATGAATATTATTCAGAGTGTTATTCTGATTTCAAGCTATCCTGGTTTTGACAACAGAGGCACCATTTAAACAATGTCAGAAAGATATACGTATCTATTTATATGGAAAGGGAAATAAAACAAGGGTTAAATATAAGATATTGAAGGATGCAAAGGAAAGAGGAGGATTGGGTTTACCTGATTTGAAATTATATTTTGCTGCCAGTTGTTTTGTGTGAATGAAGGGATGGATCTTGTTAGGAAACAGAAGATTACGAGATTTAGAAGGACATGACTTAAGATTTGGATGGTATGGTTACCTGTGGTATGATAAAGCTAAGATTAATGCAGAATTTAATAATTGCTATGTTTATGTATGTATGTACGTATGTATGTCATTTATGGTCCGCCTTTCTCACTGAGACTCAAAGTGGATTACACAGTGTGAGAGTAGTACAGTCAGTATCAAGGACAATTTCATAAACAAAGCCATAGGTTAGTAGATGCAAGTTTACAAAGACATAAACAGAGTTGAAGAAATGCTGGAACAGAACATAAGCAATTCTAGCAATACAGAGTCGAAGAAATGCTGAAGCAGAACACAAGCAATTCTAGAGCTGATATAGGAACACATATTTAAAGCAACAGATAGTGCATAAGGCAACAGAGCGGTGAAGTCTATAGGTGAAGTCTATGGTCCCTAACTCATTCGTGGAGCATCTGGGCCCCCTCTCTACAATACAAAAGCCTTTTTGAATAATTTGGTTTTGCATCATTTGTGGAAAGCTAGGAAAGTGGGGGCTCTCCTGACCTCCTCAGGCAGGCTATTCCACAGGGTAGGGGCCACCACAGAGAAAGCCCATGTACGGGCTGCTGTTGATTTCACCCAAGTGCAAGTGACACTTGCAGGAGACCCTTTTCAGATGACCGAAGTTGCTGTGGAGGAACATAGGGAGGGAGGCAATCCCATAGGTATGCCAGATCAAGGCCGTGAAGAGCTTTGTATGTGATAACCAATACATTGAACTGAGCACAGTTACTGATAGGTAACCAATGGAGTGACTGCATAATGGGGGTGATGTTCATGCTCCTGCTCGCTTCTGCTAACAGCTGCAGCACAGCGTTTTGCACCAATTGGAGTCTTCTAGTTAACTTAGATGGGAGACCTATGTATAGTGCATTACAGTAATCAAGTCTTGATGTTACCATAGCATGGATCCAGGTGGCCTGGTTAGCCAATTTGAGGTAAGAAGCCATCTTCCAGACTAAAGTGAGGTTGTAGAAAGCATTTTTTGTGGCTGCCTTAACTTGTTTTTCTAGTAGTAGCATTGGATCCGGTATAACCCCTAGGCTCTTAACCGGGTCTGCAGGGGTCAAACGAATTCCATCAAATGTGGAAAGTACAATGTCCTTTAAGATCTCTGCCTTCCCAACAAGCATCACTTCTTGTCTGGGTTCAATTTCAATTTGTTCATTTTCAGCCATTTCACCACAGCTGTCAGGCCACGATCCAAGATTTCTGCTGCATCTGGTGGGAACCCAGATAGCAAGATATAGAGTTTGGGTGTCAGCTGTATATTGGTGACATCCAATTCCATAGCTGTGAATGAGTTCTCCTAAAGGCTTTATGTAGAGGTTGAATAAAACAGTGTTTCACTTGCCTGTAACTGTTGTTTGTCTAGGTCTTCATGCAGGCACATTAGGACTGCACAGCCGCAGGCCAGCCACTAGAAAGATTTTTCAAGCTCTCAAACACTAGAAAGAGCTCTCGCCCCGCAACACGCATGTGCGTCGTTTCCCGCCTCATGCCGTGTTGCTGGGCGGAGCAATCCCTCTTCCCTCAATTCCTCCAGAGCCGCCACAAACCAGCTATTCGCTAAGACTCACAGCGGGGCAGGAGGGAGGGAATGTGTGCCTGCATGAAGACCTAGACGAACAACAGTTACAGGCAAGTGAAACACTGTTTTTGTCTACGGTCTTCAATGCAGTCCCACATTGGGAGTATAACAAGCTACTCACCAATGGGGGGGGTGAGTCTCCTAGGAGAATAACGAATGCAGAACAGCTGTTCCCACAGCCGTCTCTCTTCTGGTGTATACGTCCATCGAGTAGTGGCAAATGAACGTGTCTGCAGAAGACCACGTCGCGGCCTGACAGATGTCCTGAAGGGAAGTTCCTCTGACGAAAACTGCAGAGGAAGACTGAGCCCTGGTAGAGTGGGCCCTGATGGACACGGGGCACAGGACCTGAGCTGCTACGTAACTGCGTCTGATAGCAGCCACAATCCACCTGGAAAGGGACTGGCTGGTAACCCTCTGACCTTGACGAGGACTTGAATAGCAGACAAACAAAGCTTTGGTCTTTCTAAATGACCTTGTCCTGTTCAAATAGTATAATAAAGCTCTTTTAACATCTAACTTATGCAGAGTGCGTTCTGATTCACAGGTCGGTTTAGGAAACAAAACAGGGAGAGCAACCTTTTCCTGAAAATGGAATTTAGAGACCACTTTGGGAAGGAATTCAATGCTAGGGTAAAGGAGAACCTTCTCCTCAAAAAACTGTAGGAAGGGGGGGTCCATTCGAAGTGCTGTAAGTTCGCCCACCCGTCTTAAAGAGGTGACGGCCACCAAAAGTGCTACCTTCCATGAGAGGAAGTTTAGATCACAACTAGCCAGAGGTTCAAAGGGTGGTAGCATGAGACAACTCAAAAGTTTTTGTTTTTATCGATTTTAACTGTTCACCGCCCAGAGCCCCTGGGGATGGGCGGTATATAAATTGAATATATAAATAAATAAATAAATAAATAAATAAATAAATAAGAGAGAGACTCCACTGAGGTACAGGGGGAGTCCTCAGAGGGAAGGTGTTTTTAACGCCTTTCCAAAACTGTTTAGAAGCCTGGTGGGAGAATAGGGTTCTACCATCTACAGGTTTGTGAAAAGCAGAGATGGCTGCAAGGTGAACTTTAATGGACAAGGCTGATAATCCTGCCTTCAATAGGGATAATAGATAATCAAGTACTAACGGTAATGGGCATGAGAAGGGGGAGTGACCCCTGCCCGTTATCCAGGCAGATAGCCCACTTCTGCAAATAGGACAAACGAGTGGACGGTTTGTGGGCATTTAGGATGATATCCTGTACTTCCTGAGAAAGAGGGTAGCCTAGGGAAACAGGAGCCATGCTGTAAGACTTAGGGAAGCAGTGTTGTAGTGAAGTACCGACCCCCTGTGGAGGAGGTCTGGAGCATCCGGGAGGCATCTGTACTTGCCCTTGGGCATGTCCCATAGGGTTGGGAACCAGTCCCTGCGTGGCCATAAGGGGACAATGAGGATACAGTGGGTCCTGTACCATTTGATCCTTCCTAGCACCCTGGGAACTAGAGGGATCGGTGGGAAGGCATAGAACAGCTCCCCTTCGCATGGAATTTGGAAAGCATCTCCCAGGGAAAGGGGGTCTGAACCCGCTATGGAACAGAAAAGTCCTGGCCTTCGCATTGTGGGCAGTTGCGAAGAGGTCTACAGATGGGGTCCCCCAACTCTGGAATATCCCGTGTAGATTGGTAGGATTGATTGCCCATTCATGATGAGGCTGAAACGTCCTGCTTAGGTAGTCTGCTCTGTTGTTCCTGACTCCCTCTATATGGATCCCTTGTGGCGAGATGTTGTGATCTATAGCCCAGTGCCATAGCAGCGATGCCTCTGAACAGAGTGTCAAAGAAGCCGTCCCTCCCTGTCTGTTCAGATAACAGAGAGTGGTAGTATTGTCCGTTTGGACCTGGACCCTCTTGTTTCGGAGGAGATCTGCGAAAGAGATAAGGGAAAAGTGAATCACTCTTAGCTCCAAAACATTAATATGCATTCTTTTCTCTATGGGAGACCATTCTCCCTGTGCAGAGAACCCACCACAGTGCGCGCCCCAGCCTGACAGGGAGGCATCAATGGTAACAGTGATGTCAGGGGTCTGTATCCCAAATTGTACCCCTTGAAGCAGATTTGTCTCAGACTGCCACCACGCAAGGGATATAAGAATGGTCGTTGGAACCGACCAGTGTGCTCACCTCCTGTGCTTAGCAGGAAGTGACCTTTTGCATTGAAAAGGCAACTGCTGGGCAGGGGCGCGAGCCTTTGGCGCGAGCCGAAGGGCGAGAGCTAAAGGGCTCTTGGCCTGTGGCTCTTAGCCGGGGGATCATAGCCGTTTTCTTTCCTCTTTGTGTGTTATTCCTAAAACAGAATAATGAAGTCAGAATGCCAGCAGGGGGTTGGGGGCTTTCCAGTGTATTGCACTGAGTGTCACATGTATGACTATCTGCCTTCTGGTCAGAAGTCCTGGATGTGTGCTCGCTGCAAGGAGCTCCTGGTTCTCAGGGAACGAGTACGTACCCTTGAGGCCAAGGTGGCTGACCTGGAGAAGCGGAGACAGTTAGATAGGCACGAGGACAAGATTCTCAGGGACAGGATAGATGTGTCCCACTCTAAAAATGGCAGCGTTCTTGTTGTCAAGGAGAATGAGGATCTTGTGGAATCAGGGCACCGTACTGAGGATAAGGGGAACATGCCCTCAGAAGGGACCTCTTCTTCAGTTGGTGAGCAGGTTTCCTTTCGCATCAAGGAACCATCCCTGGGTGGGGCGGGAGGGAGGCTCTTGGTAGTTGGTGATTCGATCCTTAGACAAGTAGATAGCTGGGTGGCACAACCGCGTTCTGACCATATGGTGACTTGCCTGCCTGGTGCGAAGGTAGCGGACATTACGCGTGTTATAGATAGGCTGGTAGATAGTGCTGGGGAAGAGTCAGCGGTCGTGGTCCATGTTGGAACCAACGATGTTGGGAAATGCAGTCGTGAGGTCTTGGAACAAAAATTTAGGCTGTTAGGCAGGAGACTCAAAGCCAGGACCTCCAAGGTAGCCTTCTCAGAAGTGCTACCTGTTCCACGCGCAGGGCCAGAGAGACAAACGCAGATCAGGAGTCTCAATGCGTGGACTTCCTGTTTGGGATCCATGGAGGTCTAACGCAGCTCCACTTGCGGAGCTGACCGGACTGCCGTTTTAACCGGCCGGCGGGGTGAAAATAGCCCGCGGCCGACTGCTCTCAGGCGGGGAGCAGGCAAAGAACGCTCAAGACCCTAGGGTGAGCTAGATCTCGGACGAGGGGGGGCTCTACACAACGAGTCTCCCCCCGATCCTTGAGGTTCCACCTTGCGACGGGTCGGCTATAATCTCTGCGGCAGTTTTGGGGCCAATTCGGCTGGCATAAGACCTACATACCCAAGCATCGATTGGGGGAAGAAGCTGAGAGGAGAACTTAAAATCGAAACAGCGATTACAACCCGAGAAAAGTGAAGAGAAGGTAAAGATCATTATCTTCTGAGACGGGACAGATTGATAAAAACAGAGAGGAAAAAAAGTAGATTTTTAAACTGCAACAGACTAGTGAAAAGGAGGGGAAGACTCGGCAGGAATTGAATTTAAAAAGAGACTAAGTTTAAAGAAGTTATTAAAGAAATGGGACTATTGTTTTGAATACCTGTGGCTTTGGAGCTGTGAGAAAAAGACACCATCGCGAGATCTGCTGTGGGAAGACGGGAGACAGGAAGTGCGTAATAACAATAGAGTGGCTGGAGAGAAGCGGCCCTTGCTGGAGGGCAGGAAGTAGGGAATCGCCATTTTTGAAAGGGGAAGGGTCGCGGCTTCAGCGGAAGAGGAAGTAGGCCATCTTGGATTACAAAATCATAGAGAAACCATAGAGAAAAGACGCCCGACATTTTGGACTCTTTAAAATTTAATTTCTATAAGAAGACCGGGACATTTAAAATAGAAAAACGTTAAATTTTACGCCACGGAGTTAAGGAAGAGAGCGGATTCGTGGGAGCGAGCTAAAGCAAGCCCCACGATGTCAAAAAAAGAGTGGCAATCGGCAATAGAAAACCTGGATAAAAACCTGGACAAAAAACTTTTAGATATGATTAAAGAACTTAAGGACACGAAATTGGAGCTGATAAAAGAGGTTAAAGAGGTTACACAGACAGTAAAATCGGAGCTGTCAGAAGTGAAAAAAGGTATGGAAACAATACGAAGTGAATTACAAGGAACGCAGCAGAGAGTTAAAACAGTAGAAGACGCGATGGAGAATTTAGCAGACACGCAACAAACAGAGATGAGATTGGTGAAGGGGAGAATGTCAGTTGCAGAAACTAAACATATGGAGAAGCAGCTACGTTTTCGTGGCTTGCCAGAAGTGGAAGGAAAGTCAGCGCAAGAACAGATGACTGAGGTGTTGGCTGAGTACCTGGGGAAGGAGGAGGAGGAAGTTGTGGCTATCCTAGATGTGGCATACCGTGTGAATTCGAGAATAGCAACCCAGAGGAAACTACCAAGAGATGTGATTGTGCAGTTTACAACACGAAATATGAAAGAGAGGATTGTGACAAAACAGTTTCAAGATCCATTGGAGATTGATGGCAAGACGATTATTATAATGAAGGAACTGCCCAGATCAGTGTTACTGGACCGGAAAAAATATAAAGTGCTAATTCAGATTTTGAAGGACATGAAAATCAGGTACAGATGGGAGTTACCGGAAGGAGTGTCCTTTGAGTTTGGAGGGGCCAAAAAACGCATCAGATCTGAGCGAGAGATGGAGCGATTTATTAAGGACAATGAAAAAGACTTACCAACAAGATCATGAGTATGGAGTGTAAAGTATTATCTTGGAATGTAAATGGACTAAACTCACCGAATAAGAGGAAAAATACTTTTCACTGGCTACTAAAACAAAAATGTGACATTGTTTGTTTGCAAGAGACCCATATCAGAAAGCAGGATGTAAAATATTTAAAATCTGGAAAATTGGGCAAAGAATATGTAGCGGCCTCCAACAAGAAAAAAAGAGGAGTGGTGTTGTACATAAAAGAGGAGCTACAGCCAAAATTTGTTATGAGAGATGTGGAAGCTAGATTTGTAGCAGTGGAATGTATTTGGAATTTAAAGAGAGTGTTGGTAGTCGGACTTTATGCACCTAACGGTGCAAAAGAAAGCTTCTTTGAGGATTTAAGGAAGCATTTAGACGATCTTGCATACGACCAGATAATTCTTGCTGGAGACTTCAATGGAGTGACAGACTTGGAACTAGACAAAAAGACTACAACGGCACAAAAGAAAAGAGGACTATTACCAAAGCTTTTTTTTGAGTTGATTCAACAAGAGACTCTTGAAGATGTATGGAGGAGAGAATATCCTAAAAGCAGACAGTTTACTTTTTATTCTGCAAGGCATTCTACATTATCAAGAATTGATATGATCTGGGCCTCAAAAGACTTAGTATTATGGACTAAGGAGGTAGAAATAATGCCTATGGTAGGCTCAGATCACAACCCAATTATGTGGAAATTTGGAAAAAAGAGAAAAAGGAAAGCATGGAGAATAAATGAGGACTTGTTACAGGAAAGAGAGAATATGGAAATACTGAGAAGAGAGACAAAGTTTTTTATACAATACAACGTGAATAAAGAAGTACCAACCAATAAAGTTTGGGATGCCTACAAGGCGGTTGTAAGGGGCATACTAATGGACTTAAATGGTAGAGCAAGAAAGAAGAAAGAGGAGAAAAGACAAGAGATTGAGGAGAAAATAAAAGCCAAAGAAATACAGCTAAAAAAGAGACCAGGGAAAAAGAAGGTATACCAGGAAATTAAAATACTTCAAGAACAGCTAACAGCAATGAGCAATAAAGAATTGGAGTGGAATCTCAAAAGACTGAATCAAAAAGCGTTTGAGGGTGCTAATAAACCTGGGAAGTACCTGGCATGGCAATTGAAGAAGAATAGGGAAAAGAAGATAATAAATAAAATTTGCGAAGATAACAAAACGTATTTGGAGCAGGCTACCATTAGTAGAGCCTTTTATAAATTTTACGCTAAGCTGTATAATAAAAAAGAAGTAAACAAAGAATCAATAGCGTCATATTTGGAGAAAACCAAACTTCCAGAAATCTCGGAAGCTTGGAGAAATAAGTTGAATAGTGAAGTAACTGACGAGGAAATAAGTAAGGCAATACAATCTGCAAATCTAGGAAAGGCGCCAGGGCCAGATGGACTTACGGCTAAATTCTATAAGACAATGGCTAATGAACTGGCACCACTCCTAAAAGAGGTGATGAATGGGGTTTTAAGGGATCAAAGGATTCCAGAAACTTGGAGTGAAGCGAATATATCATTGATCCCAAAAGAGGGCCAAGACCTGACTAACGTGAAAAATTATAGACCTATATCGCTACTCAACAATGACTATAAAATTTTTGCGAAGATATTGGCGGAGAGATTGAAGGGGTGGCTCTCGGAAGTCATAGAGGAGGAACAAGCAGGCTTTTTGCCAGACAGACAAATAAGAGACAACTTAAGGACAGTGATCAATGCTATTGAATATTATGACAAGCGTTGTGACAAAGAGGTTGGTTTCTTCTTTGTTGACGCTGAAAAAGCGTTTGACAATTTAAACTGGGACTTTATGTTTGCCACTATGGAAAAGCTACAATTGGGAGAAAGATTCATCAGAGCAATTAAGGAAATTTATAGAGACCAGACTGCAGCAATTGTGGTGAACGATGAATTGACCAAGAAATTGACGATAAGTAAAGGAACAAGACAAGGTTGCCCGTTATCTCCATTGTTGTTCATTTTAGTATTGGAGATTCTGATGATACAAATACGTCAAGATGATGAAATTCGTGGAATAAAAATAAAGGACTATTCATATAAGGTCAGAGCATTTGCGGATGACATAATGTTAATTGTAGAGGACCCATTGGAGAACATGCCAAGAGTGATAGATAAGATCAAGGAGTTTGGAGACTTGGCAGGTTTCTTCATTAACAAAAAGAAGTCAAAGATATTATGCAAAAATATGACTAAGCAGAAACAACAATTGTTAATGGAAACAACGGACTGTGAAGTAACAAGTAAAGTGAAATATTTGGGAGTCGAATTAACTGCAAAGAACATAGATCTATTCAAAAACAATTATGAAAAACTATGGACTCAGATAGAGAGAGACTTGATTAAATGGAATAGATTGAATTTGTCATGGTTGGGCAGGATTGCAGCAGTTAAGATGAATGTGTTACCAAGAGTAATGTTTTTGCTACAGACAATACCAATCATCAGAGACTCCAAACAATTTGAAAAATGGCAGAGGAAAATATCAGATTTTGTTTGGGCAGGCAAGAAGCCTCGAGTGAAAGTGAAAGTTTTACAAGATGCAAAGGAAAGAGGCGGAATGCAACTGCCCAATCTGAGACTTTATCATGATGCAATCTGCCTAGTTTGGTTGAAAGAATGGATGACATTAAAGAACAAGAAACTATTAGCCCTAGAGGGATATAAAAAAATATTTGGATGGCATGCATATTTATGGCATGACAAAGTAAAGGTCAACTCGATGTTCCTGCATCACTTTGTTCGGAGAAGTCTATACATAATCTGGAAGAAGTACAGAATTTATCTACAAGAAGGAACCCCTTTGTGGGTGGTTCCATATGAGGTGATAGACCCGAGAGCTGTTGATAATGAACAACAATGTTTAACGTATAAAGAAATAACTAAAACTGAAGCATCCAAACTTAGAATAAAGACACAAGAGGAACTATCACCTAACTACGATTGGTTCCAGTATAGACAGATCAGAGACTTATATAATTCGGACTCTGTAAAGGGAGGTATACGAATAGAGAATTCGGAACTAGAGCAGACCCTTCTTAAAGAAGATAAGAAAAGAATATCCAAGGTATACCAAGTACTGTTGAAGTGGTATACCGAGGATGAGATAGTTAAAACACAAATGGTGAAATGGGCTATAAACTTTAATAAAGAAATAACAATGGAGGCATGGGAATACTTGTGGAAAACTACAATGAAGACAACGACATGTATTAATATCAAAGAGAACATTTATAAAATGATCTATCGTTGGTACATGACACCAAAGAAGATTGCGCTAGGGAATTTGAATACTTCTAATAAATGCTGGAAATGTAAGAAGCATGAGGGCTCCCTCTATCATATGTGGTGGTCGTGTGAGGTAGCCAGGCAGTACTGGGGGGAAATAATAAGAGAAATGAGTGAAATTTTACAATTTCAAATTAATAAGAACCCAGAACTCCTGCTACTGAACTTGGGAATGGAGGGAATTCCAGCCCAACACAGGACGTTGATATTTTATATGACAGCAGCAGCTAGACTTTTGTATGCGCAAAAATGGAAAGTACAAGAAGTGCCAACTATTGAAGATTGGACTTACAAATTGCTGTATATGGCTGAAATGGACAAGATGACAAGAAAACTGAGAGATCTGGACTCAGGGCAGTTCAACACAGACTGGGAGAAGCTGAAACAATACCTGGAGAAGAAATGGGAGGTGGGAGGAAAACTGTGGCAGTTTGAGAACTACTGAAGTATTGAAGTAGAGGGGGGAGACTTTACCGGGGGGAGAAGAGATAAATGTGAATTAATAAGCAGTCAGATTAATAGATTGACATATATATAGATATATATAGGTTAACAAACAGAACATAGAGAAAATAATTAATTACAAGGACTAAATATAAGGAGCGATTAACAATATTTTCTTTTTTTTTTCTGACAAGTTTTGTACCAAACTGAATGTCTGAAGATATAGATGGGTCAAATTGATTGACTACGTGAGGAGAGATATATAGAACTATTATAAAAAGATAGAATGAGTAATATATATAGAGAATAAGTCAAATTGTTTGATATAAACGAATGTATGATCTATATGGTTTATGATATATAGAAATACTTGAAATTGAAAAATTGGGATAAATTGTTTATCTAAGATGGAAACAAAGGCTTACAGTTTGGGCATATAATGTTAAAAATAGTTAAGGATGTACTGCTTAGAATAATGGAGAATATATATTTGTTTTAGATAGAGGAAGCTAATAAAAGTAAGGGAAAGGGGATAAAGGGTTGGAAAGCTGTTGGAAGTCAACAAAAAGGGGGGGGAAAGGGAGGGGGTTAGAGATGAAAAAATTGGGGAAAATTGAATGTAAATGTGGAAATAATGGATTCTAACCCAATAAAAAATTTTCAAAAAAAAAAAAGCAGCAACAGCTGCACTAGGAAAAAAAAAAAAAAGGAGTCTCAATGCGTGGATGAGACGATGGTGTAGGGAGGAAGGGTTCAAGTTTGTTAGGCACTGGGATTCTTTTTGGGACAAGCGGGAGCTGTACAAGAGAGACGGTCTCCACTTGTCCCGAGAAGGAACCCGGCTGCTGGCACTTAAAATCAAAAAGGTGGCAGAGCAGTTTTTAAACTAAATGCTAGGGGAAAGCCGACAAGAGATAAAGTGTCTCTGGTTCAGGATGGTTCATCTCAGAGAGATGAAGGGCTAGGTATAACACTTCTACAGGGAGATAGATTAGAGTTGTCAACTGAGATGGAGACAAACAGTGCAGATGACCTAACTACGTCTCGAGGCAAAGTGTGCCGGGGAAGTTACAGGTGTTTATATACAAATGCTAGAAGTGTCCGAGGTAAAATTGGGGAGCTGGAATGTTTAGTGTTGGGCGAATCCATAGACATTGTGGGCATATCAGAAACTTGGTGGGATGAGGAAAATCAGTGGGACACGGTGATTCCTGGATATAAATTATATCGGAAGGATAGGGAGGGAAGGGTTGGTGGTGGGGTGGCTCTATATGTCAGAGAAGGTATACATTCCAGTAAGATTGAGAAGGTAACTGAATTAGATTCGCTTCTGGAAATGCTATGGGTTGAAATTACGGGCCCAAATGGAAACTTAACTGTGGGAGTTTGTTATCGCCCTCCAGATCAGAAAATAGAGGAGGATTATAAAATGATGACAGGATTAAAGATGACTGCTAAACAAAAAAACTGTGTTGTAATGGGTGATTTTAACTACCCACACATTGACTGGGCCAATGGGTGTTCGAATCGGGGGAGAGAAAGTGAGTTTCTAGACTGTCTCAATGACTGTGCTATGGAACAGATGGTTACAGAACCTACTAGGGGAGAGGTGATCCTGGATTTGGTCCTCAGTAATGCTGAAGACCTGGTGAGAGATGTAAATGTGATTGCACCACTTGGGAACAGTGACCATAATGTTATTGAGTACAACATATGTATAAATAGGAAATTGCCAAATAAGACCAACACAGCCATGTTTAACTTCAAAAGGGGTAACTTTTCTGAGATGAGGGGGTACGTGAAGAAGAAACTGAAAGGGAAAGTAAAAAAGGTCAAAACACTTGGGGAATCTTGGAGACTATTTAAAACTACAATCCTGGAAGCTCAAATTAAATATATACCGCTGGTTAGGAAAGGCACAAATAGGTTTAGGAAAAGGCCAGCATGGTTAACAAGCAATGTAATAGAAGCTGTAAAAGGTAAAAAGGATTCTTTTAGGCAGTGGAAAACTAGTCGGAGTGAGGTTGATAAAAAGGAGCATAAGCTGTGGCAAAAAAAGTGCAAGTCTGTGATCAGACAGGCAAAAAGGGAATATGAGGAGCATATTGCAAAGAACATAAAGAAAAACAATAAACAATTCTTTAAATATATTAGAAGTAGGAAACCAGCTAGGGAGGCAGTGGGGCCCTTAGATGACCAAGGCGTAAAAGGATTACTAAAGGGTGATAGGGAAATGGCCGAGAAGCTGAATGCGTTCTTTGCTTCTGTCTTCACTGTGGAAGATAAGAAGTGCATGCCCACTCCGGAAGCACTGACTTTGGGAGGGGTTTTGAAAGACCTGAGTCACATTGAGGTGACGAGAGAGGAGGTTATGCGACTGCTAGATAATTTAAAAACTGATAAATCACCGGGCCCAGATGGCATACATCCAAGAGTTCTGAAAGAACTCAAGTGTGAACTTGTAGATCTCCTCACAAAAATATGTAATCTGTCATTAAACTCTGCATCTGCTCCTGAGGACTGGAAGGTAGCTAATGTTGTCCCCATCTTTAAAAAAGGTTCCAGGGGAGATCCGGGAAATTACAGGCCAGTCAGCCTGACGTCAATACCGGGTAAGTTGGTGGAAACTATTATCAAAAATAAAATTAGTGGGCACATTGATGACCAAAAGCTGATGAGGAAAACTCAGCATGGGTTCTGTAAGGGAAGATCTTGTCTCACCAATCTGTTAGAGTTCTTTGAGGGAGTGAACAAACAAGTGGACAAGGGAGACCCGATAGATATTATTTATCTTGACTTCCAGAAAGCTTTTGACAAAGTTCCTCATCAAAGGCTCCTAAGTAAGCTCAGTAGCTATGGGATAAAGGGCCAAGTCCTCTTGTGGATCGAAAACTGGCTAATTAATAGGAAACAGAGAGTGAGTATAAACGGGCACTTCTCACAGTGGAGGGTGGTGAGCAGTGGGGTGCCACAGGGGTCGGTATTGGGTCCAATGCTTTTTAACTTGTTTATTAATGATTTGGAATTGGGATTAAGCAGTGAAGTGGCTAAATTTGCAGATGACACGAAATTGTTCAGGGTGGTGAAAGCCAGAGAGGATTGTGAGGCACTCCAAAGGGATCTGTCGAGGCTAGAAGAGTGGGCATCCATGTGGCAAATGAGGTTCAATGTAGCCAAGTGCAAAGTAATGCACATTGGAACCAAAAATCCAAAATATAAATACAAGTTGATGGGGTCTGAACTGGCGGAGACTGACCAAGAGAGAGATCTTGGAGTCATGATAGATAACTCACTAAAAACGTCAGCACAGTGTGCGACTGCCATAAAAAAAGCTAATGCTATGCTAGGGGTTATTAGGAAAGGGATTGAAAACAAATCAGCCGGTATCATAATGCCTCTGTATAAATCGATGGTGAGGCCTCATTTGGAGTACTGTGTACAGTTCTGGTCGCCACACCTTAAAAAAGATATCATAGCACTGGAAAAAGTACAGAGAAGGGCAACTAAAATGATTAAAGGGTTGGAACACTTTCCCTATGAGGAAAGATTGAGGCGCTTGGGGCTCTTTAGCCTGGAGAAAAGACGACTGAGGGGAGACATGATAGAGGTTTACAAGATAATGCACGGGTTAGAGAAGGTAGAGAAAGATGTGTTTTTCTCCCTTTCTCACAATACAAGAACTCGTGGGCACTCTATGAAATTATTGAGCAGTCGGGTTAGAACAGATAGAAGAAAATACTACTTTACACAAAGGGTGATAAACACATGGAATTCGTTGCCACAGGAGGTGGTGGCAGCTACAAGCATTGCCAGCTTCAAGAGGGGACTGGACAAATATATGGAGCAGAGGTCCATCAGTGGCTATTAGCCACAGGAGATAGATGGTATTCTCTTTGTGGGGAGGTGGTGCTCTGTTGTCTTGGTGCTGGAAGGAAGGCAGTGGGAGGGCTTCTGGTGTCCTGGCCTCACTGACAGTCCTTTAGATGGCACTGGATTTCTAGCCACTGTGTGTGACAGAATGTTGGACTGGATGGGCCACTGGCCTGATCCAACATGGCTTTGCTTATGTTCTTATGTTCTTATGAAAATTTCTTATATTGATGATCCCTATTCGGGTTAAAGACTCTCAGGAACCAGTTTTGTAAGGGCCTCATAAACAGACGAGCAAAGGGGGTGACACTCGTGGTGGATGCCATATAACCCAAAAGTCTTTGAATCGAATGTGCAGATTGGAACCTGTTGCTGCGTACTCTGGATACCAAGGATTGCAGCAACCTAACCCTAGACAGGGGTAAAAAGGCCTTGCCTCTTGTCGCATCTAAAGTGACCCCGATGAAGTGGATCACCTGTGTAGGAGTAAGGGAGGATTTCTTCCAATTTATTATAAGACCCAAAGTGGACAGTGTTTGGACTGTAAACCTTATGTGATGTTGAATGGCTTCTCGAGATCGTGCTACCAGGAGCCAATCATTTAGATAAGGGTATATGCTACAGCCCTGGGTCCGTAGGTGTGCTACCACTACAGCCATGCACTTTGTAAAAGTGCGGGGTGCAGAACATAGCCTGAAAGGGAGGACAGTGTACTGGAAAACTTCCCCCTTGAAGGACAACCTAAGATATTTCCTGTGGTTGGGGTGGATTGCTATATGGAAATAAGCATCCTTTAAATCAAGAACAGCGAACCAGCTGTCTAATTCTAGGTATTGTAAAACACCAGAGAGAGTCAGCATTCTGAATTTCTCAACTTTAATAAACATATTAAGGTAATGCAAATCCAGTATGGGGCGAAGGCCACTATCTTTTTTCTCTACAATAAAGTATCTTGAGTAAACTCCAAACAAAGAGTCCTCCACAGGCACCCGTTGAATGGCTCCCTTAGAGAGCAGTTCTTCAATAACTGGAGTGAGAACCTCTGCAGGACATATTGAAACATTAGAGGGGAGAGATAACTGGGGTAACTGGGAGAACCTTAAACGGTAACCATCACGAACAACACGGATAACCCAAGTATCCGAAGAGATCATAGCCCAGGCAGGAGCAAAAGGGGACAACCTGTCCCGGAACAGAGGCTCAGCTAGAGTAAGGGCGGTCAGTCAGAAAACTGTTTCTGTCCTTGTGATGGTTTAGGGGATTGAGAACGCTGTTGGCGTGATCTGGTCTTAAAAGGTTTCTTGGTATCCCCACGAGGGTAGTTGGAGTAGGACCGTTGTTGATAAGGTTGGTAAGAATACCTCTGATGGTGGGAAGAGAAGGAGCAATTCTGATAACGATATTTCTGGGAGTACTGCTGCAATCACCCCCAACGAATGTGCAGTTTGCTGGTTTTGTTTCATTAGTCTCAATGACTCGTCCGTCCGTTCCGAGAACAAGGAGCTGCCCTCGAACGGGAAATCCTCTATTTTGTTCCTCTTTTCCTGGGGCAGTGCCGTGGCCCGTAGCCAGAATGGCGTCTGAGAACTATTGCAGAGGCCATTGTTTTCGCTGAACAGTCAGCTGAGTGGTTGTTGTGGGTTCTCCGGACTGTATTGCCGAGGTCTTGGCATTGTAGTTCCTGACGTTTCGCCAGCAGCTGTGGCTGGCATCTTCAGAGGTGTAGCACCAAAAGACAGAGATCTCTCAGTGTCAGCTGATCTCTCAGTCAGCTGAGTGTTCACCCGCAGACATTTGTTGTTTAGACAGCTTGGTGGCCTCCGCCAATAGGGCTTTAATGAGGGTTCTCTTCTCCTCTGGAAGGTCCTGAGTATAAGTGGACAGGCGTTACCACAGGAAAAGACTGTAAGATCCCATTATAGCCTGGTAATTAGCAATTCTGAAATCTAATGCTGCAGAGGAGTAGATTTTCTTGCCTAGGGAGTCCAGTTTACGGCCTTCCTTGTCGACCAGTGATGAATGAGAGCCAAAACGCTGCCTGGCCTGGATTTCTTCTGTTACCAGAGATGAGGGACGCGGGTGAGTGAAGAGGAAGCCGCAATCCTTCTGCTGTAGTTTGTAACTGTTCTTAATTTTCCTCGAGGTTGCAGGAGATGAAGCTGGCTTCTCCCAAATAGCATGTGCTATGTCCAGAAGGTCTTCTACAGCTGGAAAGGCCACTGAGGCCGGGGAAGTGTTGTGAAGAGCCTGGAAAATCTTGCTCTTGGGCTTGTGGATATTAGAGGTAATATCCAAGTCCAGAGCTCGAGCCATCCTTAACATTTGTTCAGTAAACAGGCGAGAGTCATCTGACGGTAGAGGAGGAATAGACTCCCCTATAGCCTCATCAGGTAATGGTTCCGGAGCAAGATCTGAAGTCGCCTCTGAACGGGAGCGAAAATCATCCTCTCCCTCCGATTCCGAAGGCGGTGTGCCACGGTAGTGAGATGGATTAGAAGGAGCAATGGAGGACTGATACGGAGCCGAAGTGTAGCCAGGTGGAACGGTTCCCGCTGACAGCTGAATAGGTTGTCCTGACCCCGAAGGGAACAACGGTGCTGACTGCAGCCACGTCAGGAATTCCTGCCAATTAGGAGCTGCCGCAGGTATCGGTAGAGCCGGCCATGCAGTCGAAGTGCTTGGAACTGTAGGACATATGCTTGTTAGTTGAGTCTCCCTCGGATCCGCCTGAGGGGCACTGGTAGGAACCATGGGAACTGGAAGTAGGTCCTTTATAGGTTCCGGGGAGAAGTGTTGGAAGTCCCCAGAGGGGCTACAGTCCTCCCAGTCCTGCTGTAATGCCGGAGTAGCCGGTGGAGACGGAGTTAAGGGTTCTCGTCTTTTATTGGGAACCGGCTTATGATGATGGTGAGAAGATAGTTTAGAGTGCTTATTCTTAGACTTCTTAGTCGGGGAATCACCCTTGTCCCCCTTATCAGTAGAGAGACGCTTTTTGGAATCTGCCTTCCTAGGTTCCAAGCCCGATACCGAGGGTGTGGGTGGAACCGCAGACTCAACAGGAGTGTTCGGAGGGACCAGTATTGGGTTCCGAGTCGGTTCCGGCGTACTCACCCTCGGAACAGGGGGTGCCTTATCAGCGTGTGGTTTAGACTCCTGTTCGGCGGACGGTTTAGCAGCTGGCTTAGCGGAGCCCGTGAGGGCTTGTTCCCAGAGAGCGGCTTTTAGGTGCACGGCATGATCGCTTCTGGCCTTAGGGGTAAAGCTCTTTGGCAAGCCCCTACTTTATGCCCTTCACCTTAGCACAGCAAACAGTTCGTGACCATCGGAGTGGGTCATCTTAGTCTCACATTGCGAACACTTTTTGAAGAGGGCCTTTTGAGCCATGATGACGTCGTAATAGGAGAGCGATAAGAACCTTTCACAGTGGCAGTGAGAAAGAAACTGAGGGAAGAGGGATTGCTCCGTCCAGGAACACTGCATGAGGTGGGAAACGACGCACATGCGTGTTGCGGGGCAAGAGCTCCCTCTAGTGTTTGAGAGCTTGAAAAATCTTTCCGGTGGCTGGTCTGCGGCTGCGCAGTCCCAATGTGGGACTGCATTGAAGACCGTAGACGAACATGAGAGATAAGATTGTGCCCTGAGGAACCCCACAAGATAGTTCCTATTCTGGAGATAGCTGATCTCTGACAGCAACTCATTGAGTCTGTTCCATGAGAAACATTTTAAACTAGTCTAAGGCCCATCCTTTGATGCCCATTTTTGTCTTTAAATGCCTCAACAGGCTGGCATCGTGTACTGTGTCAAAGGTTGAAGATACATCCAGCAGAAGCAATAAGAAGGCATGACATTTGTCTATTATCAGATGGAGATCATCCACTAACGCTACTAGTGCTCTCTCTGTCTCATGCCCTAGTCTGAATCCAAACTGGAAAGGGTCTAGGGCACTAGAGTTTTCCAAGAAGATCTGGAGTTGGTCAGCTACCGCTCTCAATCACTTTGCCCAGAAAGGGCAGATTAGAGAATGGGCGATAATTGGCCACATCATTTTTGTCTAGGGATGTTTTTTTAATTAGTGGATGGATAACCGCCTGTTTGCGCAGCTGGGGGAAGATATACTGGGTGAGTAATTGATAAATATAAACTTAGGATCTGCCAGAAAATACCCTTATGGCTATCGCCACAAAAAGCTCATTTTACAAGAGAAATTACAAGTTCATTTAAATGGGCAATGTATCAAGATACGTTAGAATTTTAAAAGCGCCATTTTGGAAGTCCGCCGGGCTTCTTCAAAATATGCAACGAAGCGTCAGCTGCCTCGCGAGATCATCATCAATTTTTCATTTAAAAGGATCCGAGACACTATCCTATACAACTCATACAATGCGGATCTGGACTTTCTGGGTAATACTGTCAAGATACTGAAGGATGTTCCATTTTTAGTTCGGAAAAGAAGATTTAAGTATAAAAAGCTCGCAGCTCTTTTGAGGGAACGTGGAATAAAGTACAAATGGCTATTTCCGGAAGGTATTTGGTTTAGTTACAAAGATCAAGCTTACAAGATAACATCAGAAGATCAACTAAGGGATTTTGAGGACAAAAATCAAGAATTTCAGCAAGACACCAAGCAAGAAGAAAAGGCGAAGTCTGAAGGGGGGGAGGGAACGAGCACTGCGGCTGCAGTTGCTCAGAGAGAATTGCGTCCGAGGCCCAGGGGGGGGAGGAAGACTTAATTTGAATTGTAATTTGTATTTTGCAAGGTCAACCACTCCATTAATATCATACAAAGTTTTAATTCTTTAATAATGGCAGTATGAAGGGAAAGCATTATGTGTAGTGTAGTGTTGTTATATGTTGCTGTTTTTTTTTTCTTTCCTTCCCCTGCCCCCTTTCTTTCCCTCTGTATTGTTAGTTAATGTAGCTAAAAAAAAAAAGATACGTTAGAATTTTCATATGGTAAATATAAAGTAAAATTAAAAGATTTGTTAACAGAGGGACCCACTCAGTAATAGTTTTCATATCTGCAAATTTTGGAAAGGTTTAAAATTGACAAGAGACACTATGCTTTTGAGCAATCCAAGACTGAATTTGAGACAGAACTATGTACAAATGACAACCATGTTATTGCAAAATGTATAAACTCTTGTTGAAACATGAGACAGAGGAAGAACAAGAGAAAAAATGTACGATTAAATTGGCTTAAAAATTGGATATGATATATTAATGGAACAATAAGGAAGCATGGCATCAAAAGGTTTAAAATTTATATTAAGCTCTAAGCACACTTTATGGTAGCAATGCTGAGCATGCGTGTCGATCAGTGCTGAAATGATTTGGGGTCTCATCATTCTGCACTGCACTACTTCAAGGTGATTTGGTGTCTCCTACTTCAAGGTGATTTGGTGTCTGCTGACGAGTTGAGATCATAGAATCATAGAGTTGGAAGGGGCCATACAGACCATCTAGTCCAACCCCCTGCCCAGTGCAGGATCAGCCTAAAGCATCTCTGACAAGTATTCATCCAGCCTCTTCTTGAAAACTGCCAGTGAGGGGGAGCTCACCACCTCCCTAGGCAGCTGATTCCACTTTTGAACTACTCTGACTGTGAAAAAGTTTTTCCTAATATCCAGCCAGTACCTTTGTGCATGTAATTTAAGCCCATTGCTTCGGGTCCTACCCTCTGCTGACAACTGGAACAGCTCCTTGCCCTCCTCCAAATGATAGCCTTACAAATATTTAAAGAGAGCAATCATGTCCCCCCTCAACCTCCTCTTCTCCAAACTAAACATTCCCAAGGCCCTCAGCCTTACCTTGTAGGGCTCAGTCTCCAGACCCCTGATCATTCTCGTCGCTCTCCTCTGCACCCTCTCGATATTGGCCACATCCTTTTTGAAGTGAGGCCTCCAGAACTGCACACAATACTCCAGGTGTGGCCTGACCAAGGCAGTATAGAGAGGGGCTATGACCTCCTGAGATTTCGACGCTATGGGCCCTTTGATACAACCCAAGATTGAATTAGCCTTTTTTGCCACCGCATCACACTTAGTTTACAGTCCACTCTTACCCCAAGATCCCTTTCACATATACTACTGCCCAGAAGTGTATCCCCCATCCAGTATTTGTGCTTCCCATTTTTGTGGCCCAGATGTAATACTGTGCACTTGTCTTTGTTGAATTGCATCCTATTCACAGCTGCCCACTTCTCCAGAGTATTCAGGTCTTGTTGAATTTTATTCCTATCTTCTTGGGTATTTGCTACTCCTCCCAATTTGGTATTATCAGCAAATTTAATGAGCAGCCCTTCCACTCCTTCATCCAGATCATTGATAAAAATATTGAAAAGTACCGGGCCCAAAACCAAGCCCTGCGGCACCCCACTGGACACCTCCCTTCAATCTGATGAAATGCCGTTGACCACCACTCTTTGAGTGCGGTCCTCTAACCAGTTCCCTATCCACCGAACTGTCCTATAGTCCACTCCACAGTCTTCCAGTTTGCCCATCAGAATGTCATGGGCGACCTTATCAAAAGCTTTACTGAAATCCAGATAAATCACGTCAACAGAGTTCCCCTGATCCAGTAAGCTGGTCACTTGATCAAGAAGGAAACCAGGTTGGTCTGGCAAGATCTGTTAGGAGCAAAACCATGCTGACTTCCCCGGATTACCGAGCGGTCCTTCAGATGTTTACAGATTGATCCCTTTAAAATCTGTTCCAATATCTTCCCAGCTACAGAAGTCAGACTGACTGGCCTGTAGTTTCCCGGGTCATCCTTCTTCCCTTTCTTAAAGATTGGGATAACATTCGCTCTTCTCCAATCTTGTGGCACATCCCCAGTCCTCCAGGAGGCCTTGAAGATGATGGACAGGGGTTCTGCAAGTTCTCTAGAAAGTTCTTTCAGCGCTCTTGGGTACACCCCATCCGGCCCAGGGGATTTGTATTCATCCAGTGCAGCCAGATGCCTCTCCACAACCTCTCTGTCAATGTCAATTAACCACTCAGGTGTCCTGCCACATTTTCTACTATCTCTAGATGTGCCTGAGTTCTTCAGAGAAAAAACAGAGGCAAAAAAGTCATTAAGCCTGTCTGCTTTTTCTCTGTCCTGCATCAGAGTTTCTCCATCTACTCCCAACAGCGGTTCAATTGCCTTTTACCTTGCGTTTGCTTCTCACATATCTGTAGAAGTTTTTCTTATTGTAGTGAGCCCTCCTGGATAGACCCAGCTCTTACTGAGCTTTGGCCTCTCTGATGGCTGATCTGCAGTACCTAGTAACCCTCATATACTCCTCTTTAGAGGTCTGTCCTTCTCTCCATTTCCTGAACATTTCCCTTTTCTCCCTTAGCTTATTCTGGAGCTCTCTGTACATCCACATCGGTTTCTTGGAGCCCTTACCATGTTTCCGTCTCGCTGGGATAGTGAGGGCTTGAGCTTGCAAAAGCTCGTGTTTGAGAAGGGCCCACCCTTCACTCGCTCCTTTCCCTTCCAGCACACTCCCCCACGGAATGACTCTCATCAAGCCTCTGAGTTCATCCAAGGTGGCCCTATGAAAATTTAACCTACGAGTCTGGCTATGAACTTCCTTGGCCCCCCACAGCAACTGGAATTCAAGGAGGACATGGTCACTTCTCCCTAAGGTCCCCACCACCTTCATCTCATCTACCAATTCTTCCCTGTTGGTTAATATCAAGTCTAGTATGGCTGAGCCCCTTGTAGCTTCCTCCACCTTTTGAAAAAGGAAGTTATCGGCCAGGCAGGTCAGGAAATTGCATGATTCATGACGCTTTGACCAACGGGAAGTAAGTCTCCGATTTCCGAAGACCATCACCTTGCAATAGTTTATTTTTAGGCGCTCTTCTTTGCAAAAGTCACTGAGTCTCGACAGGGCTCTTCTAAGGCCAGTACAAGTCATGGACAGAAGGACCATGTCGTCAGCATAAAGAAGAACAGAAATCTTCCGTGTACCGAGGCAATGGGGGAAAACTTCGGAGACTGAAAGCCTTTTGATGATGTCATTGATATAAAAGTTAAAGAGAAAAGGGGCAAGAATGCAGCCCTGTTTTACACCTGTAGTTATAGGGATACTATCAGTCACTGAGCCTGAGATGCCCACTCTTATTTTAGATGATGTGCTGGTGTGGAGTTCCCTTATTAGGTGCAAGAGACGTCTGTCAATGTTAGTTCTTTCCAGTTTAGTCCACAGCCTAGCCCTGTTAATTGAGTGAAAGGCTGCTGCTAAGTCAACAAAGACCGCATATAGATGTTTGGTAGGACCTTTTATGCAAATGGTAGCTAACTGGTATAAGACCTGGCAATGGTTGATGGTACCTTGGCCTGGGAAGCAGAATAGATTCAGAAACACTGTAAAGTAGCAGTGCAGAAAACATCCTAGTCTTAATGAGAACTTTTATACGATGATGTATCATTGGTATATGACTCCTGAGAAATTAGCTAGAACGTACAAGGGTTCTTCGAACTTATGCTGGAAATATGCTCAACATGAAGGAACATTTTACCATATGTGGTGGACTTGTAAGAAAGGGAAAAAAATTTGGGGTACAAATACGATTATTAATTCAGAAGATTATAAAGATTAAAATACAATTGAAACCAGATACTTTTTTGTTTGGAACGATGGATACTCAGTTGGAAAAAAGCTACGGAATTTGTTTTTATATATGATTATGGCAGCGAGACTATTATATGCGCAAAACTGGAAGTGTCCAACATTCCCTGCAAGAGAGCAATGGTTGATAAAAGTGTTGGAATTTGCAATGATGGCAAACTTCATTGATTAGAGAGAAGACGATAAGTTTGCTTATTGTTGAATGGAAACCCCTTACAGACTTTTTGCATGAAATGGACAATAGCAATTTGATGGTTTATGAATTTATGGAAAAAGGAATTTGGACATTAGAAAAAAGAAAGCTTTTATTTAAAACACAGAGTAAGAGGAAATTTTAAAATGACGCTTATATCTGTTGCGGAGAAAATCGGAAGCCTCTTTTAGTTTATTTAGTTTTTTTCTTCATTTAGTCTGTATTTTTTGTTATTTTTTGTTTGTTAGTTGATTTGTTTGATCATTTTTGTGTAATTCTTTTGGTCATTTTATTTTCTTTATTATATAAAACTCTTAATAAAAAGGAATGTTATTTAGATTATAATTTGGCACAATGATTCTTTTAAGTATTTCTTTTCAGCTTTATTCTAATTTTAATATTAACAATTCAAGCTCCTGGTCTTGTTTTAGCAGAAAATAGAGCTTCTCCATCTTTTGCTTCTAATTATGTAATCTATTTGGTTCTTGTATTGGTCACCCAGTGATTTCCTTGTTTGCAGTTGTCTATTTGGTTGCCTGAAGCATGTGTTAGCAACGAAGAAGTTGCTGGCCTCATTAAATTCTATGAGTCACTCTCCTGCTCCATTTCATGATCCTTGTCCAAATTTTCCAACAATATTTGATTCTGCTTTCATCTCCTACTTTTGTGTCCCAGACACCTATGATTATCAGCATATCTTGTTTAGGTGTATGATCAATTTCTTCTTGGACATTTGCATAGAAGTTTTAACTTCCTTCCTCCTCAGCATCTGTAGTTGGGGCACAGACTTGAATGACAGTTATGTTAATAGGCCTTCCATGAAGTCTGATTGATTTTAATCATTCAGACTTTGTGTTATAGCTCCTGACTGCTTCAGTTTTGCCTCATTATTAGTACAACACCCTTTCTTTCTTTCTTTCTTTCTTTCTTTCTTTCTTTCTTTCTTTCTTCCCCGCCCTCCCCACAGATTGGCTCAGGGCGGCTAACAACATTCAAAAAATACATTAAAAGTAAAAAAACCATAAAATCAATAATTTTTAAAAAGTCATATTGATACTGGGGGCAATATAAATTTCATAAGCATTATAGGTAATCAATGTTATCAACAAATCAATTAACATCCACCTTCCAAAAATCAATAACCTAATCCTATCCCCTGATATACAAATACTACATATAATTTAATTCCTATAATTAAATCAGGCTATAAAAAGTTTAATGTATGTTATAGAGAATCCATAACAGCCCAATGGTTCACCAATGTTCTTAAAGTGCCCCAGGCACAGAGGAGGCAGTGCCGAACAGCTGGCTCACTCACCACACCAGGGAGGAGCTTGTTCTTCTTGGCTCTCTCCTTCCCTCTCTGGCAGCACAAGGCTCCTGGGCAATGTTCTTAAAGTGCCCCAGGCATAGAGGAGGGTAGGGCCGAGCAACTCACTCACTCACCACACCAGGCAGGAGCTTGTTCTTCTTGGCTCTCTCCTTCCCTCTCTGGCAGAGTTTGTCATTGCCACAGTAAAACACTTTGTCCTTTTCTGACTGAAAATGTCCTAATCCATTACACGTTAGTTCATTCACACCGAAGACTGCAATGCTTAAACGCTCCATTTCTCATTTTATGATTTCGAACTTACCTAGATTCATACTTCTCACATTTCATATTCCTATTATATGTGTAGCACAATTTAGATGTTCCTCTTGCATGTATTCACATCAGCAACTGGATGTCCTTTCAGCTTTAATCCAGTCCTATCATTAAGCACAGCACTATTCACACTTGTCCTCTGATCTTCCCAGTAGCCAATTGAGTGCCATCTGATCTGGAGGTCCTGTCTTCCTGCATTATATCTTCTTTTATTTTGGATTGTCTCATCATAGGGTTTGCAAGGTAAGAGATTATCAGAAGTGGTTTATCATTGCCTTCTTCTGTGCAGTACTAACCAAGGTTAGCTGAACCGCAAGATTTAAGTCCAGTGGTAAGATTTCACAGCGTAAGCTTTTGAAAATCAGAGCTCCCTTTTTCAGACACCAGCAAGGTTAGCAGAAGTGTCACTGCCACTGTCTGTGAAAGATTCTCCATCTGTGTCACCTTTCACTACTGCTGCTGCTCAATAGCTAGCCTTCATTCATTCCTCTGCTTCCATCACCATTGGAACATATAATTATCTTCTGCTGATGTAACCATTGATTCCTGAAGGGGGTCGATGCATCTGGTGTCTCAGCTTTGATCATTCCACCTTGAGTGACTCTTCTAGGATTTAAATCTTGACCCAGTCTGTGCTCCTGACAGTATTGCTCTCAGCTTCACTGACACACTCAAACTCCTCACCATATTAAGGTGTGTATCCAAGAGAGGGATAGGGATAATACTGATCTTATAATTGAGGTAATTGTAGGCTATTTTTCATGAACCCAGTGTGCTGTTCAGGAACTGGGAAGGAGTGAAGGAAAGCAAAATTATACCTTACTTGGGGTGACAAAAGACCTTGTAATGATGGAAGAAAAAAGGTTTCAGAGTGCTGACCTAGATAATGATAACAAACGCCTGTTCTAGTTCCCTATTATGAATTCCAGGAATCTAGAGAGCAGAGCACACCTGATAGGGTCATTCTCTGTGCAGGCATTGCATGTGCAGTATTCAACAAACTGTGAAATCCTGGATCTGGTCACTGGAAGTCACTACTGCCTCCAGCTGCGTACCCGGCCAGATGGACAGAAGTACCAAGGGGGTTGGAGTGCCTGGTCAAATACTGAATGTGTTGAAATCCCATCTGGATCAAGTAAGTAACCACCAAGTACAGAAACATAGGACTGAATACAGGAATTATAAGACTGGAAGGGTTGAGAAAAGGCATTTGATGGAATGCCACTTACAAGGAATCGAAGTAAAGCTAAGTACTAGGAGAGACATATGTTCAGAAAAAGATCTGTCATGGTTCTGCTGGAGCCTCATTCTTTGTCTCTGCCTTAGGTGCAACTGTCTTGAGTGTGTCAATCACACTGTTGTTCTGTGCTGGACTTGTGCTGGGCCTGGGCTGCACTTGCCTTTCCTCATACAGGTAACTGAGCTCCAGCTCAACTAATAGAAAGCCCACCTCCACTACTTAAAACTATGTGTGTTGCTTGGGAAAATCAACCAGGGAAGGGGGGATCCTTTTGTGATAAAGGTAAATTTATTAGGGAGCAAAACCCATAATGCTGAACCTCATCTATGCAGTGAAATCAGCCCCGGTCCCTCTGGGTTTACTTTGGTTTAATTGTTCAGCAGTGTGAAACAAAAGCTCTGGCCATCCATCCCAGACCTTCAGCATGTCCTGGATAGATTCCTTGAGGACAACAGCAAACAGCAGCAGCAGGTGAGGCCTTTCTCCTCCATACAAGAGGCAAGAGTGTAGTATAATGGTCAGAATGTTGGGCTAGGACCTGGGAGACAGACAGGCAGACATGTAGACTGAAGTAGGGAGGGAGTCCTGAGGCACTTCTGTGTTTCTGATACTGCAGGCTTCTTCCTTTCAGGCGAATGCTTTCTTCTTCAACAAGACTTTGGAGAACACACCTTTGACTTGCCCACTGGAAGTCCTGTCTGAGATGCCCCTGGATGTAAGAAGCTGTAGCCCTCTTCCAGATGGAATGGAACAGATGGAACGGGATAACCAGCTTTCTTCCTACCAGCACTACATGGTGCTGAACTCTAGGAGTAACCGAGGGAGCAATCAGGAAAATGAATATTATGATGGCACAGAGGATGGGTCTGACACCGTCTCTATGTCCTTGGAACATGGTTCACACACTGCTTCAAAGCCTAAGGTCCACTTTAGTTCCTTTACCTTGTGCAACATACCACTTTCTGCCTGTGAGATGAAAGAGGAAAGAAGCATCAAAGTTTCTGGGGAACAGTCTACAGCTCCCACACACATCTCAAACCAGACTTACCTAATTCATCAAAGGGTAGCAGAAAAGGAGAGGATTTAGCATTGTGAATGTTGCAGTATATTAATAAGAATTTTAGCCTGAGATCTGACAGAAGAGCCAGTGACAGCAATTGATTTGCCTAGAACCTGTCTAAAAGGCACAGTCATTCATTGGACATGTCAGTAAGCACAAGAATCTAAAAAGTATATTGGGAAATAGATTGCTTAGTCCTTGAAGATGGGATGAGCAACCTTGCAGAAATCATAGATCTCATTGCTCCATCTTTGATCTCATTTTAAACTCATTTTAAACTATAAATCTACAATTGCCTCCTCCTGCTAATAAATCACTGGAATCCCTTGTATCACCACTAGACTGTAACATGTAGGGCATATAAATGCAACATTATTTGAGCAGTGAAGTTTTATTCTATTCAGATTAAATACATTCATTGCAGTCTGTTGAAATAAACAATTTTATCTCCAGTATTAAGATCAGTCCAAGAAGCTGTTGTGTACAATACCAACAGACTAGTGCCTATAATGTCACCAACACCCACAGCAATTCTGCAACTCTTTCAAAACTGATTTTGCTTTTTAAAGATAGTAAGGAACTGAATGAACAGTTAAAGGAAAATCAGCAAGTGAGACACATGAAGAAGAGCAAGACTGACAGCATTAGAATCATTGGTATGTGTAAATATCTTTTACATTGTTGAGACAGGAGGAAAAAAGGGTCAAAGATAGGGGTGTGCACTTTGGGAATCCAATTCGGGTAAAATATCCGAATCAGACCCGATCCGGAAAGCTTAGAGATTTCCGAATTGGGGCCAGCATGCTAGCCCCGATTCGGAAATGCCGAAGCAAAGCTTCCTGAAGCATTCGTAATGCTGCGAGTAGCAGGGAAAGGGGCATTTAAACCCCAGAATCAGCTGCTCATAACGCTGCAAGCAGCAGGGAAAGGGGCATTTAAACCATGGAATCAGCTGCTCGTCAGGGGCTTCCCCAACGAGCGGCTGAGTGCCAGCACTACTGTCGGGGCCAGGAAACTCCTCGGCCCCGACACCGGCCAGCGAAGGAGACAGCAGGGATGCAGGCTTAAGCCTGCACCCCCTCGCCAGGTGCTCTGTTTGCCGGCAGATGTCGGGATCAAGGAGCTCCTCGGCCCAAACACCAGCCGGCGAAGGAGATGGCCTGCATCCCCTCGCTGGATGCTCCGTTCGCCCACCGATGTCGAGGCCGAGGAGCTCCTTGGCCCTGACACCAGCCGGTGAAGGAGGCGGCGGGGATGCAAGCTTAAGCCTGCACCCCCTCGCCAGGTGCTCTGTTTGCCGGCAGATGTCGGGACCAAGGAGCTCCTCGGCCCAAACACCAGCCGGCGAAGGAGATGGCCTGCATCCCCTCGCAGGGTGCTCTGTTCACCCACCGATGTTGAGGCCAAGGAGCTCCTTGGCCCCGACACCAGCCGGCGAAGGAGGTGGCAGGGATGCAGGCTTAAGCCTGCACCCTCTCGCCAGCGCTCTGTTCACCCGCCGATGTCGAGGCTGAGGAGCTCCTTGGCCCTGACATCGGCCGGCGAAGGAGTCGGCGGGGATGCAGGCTTAAGCCTGCACCCCCTCGCCGGTGCTCTGATCACTGGCTGATGTCAGGGCCGAGGAGCTCCTCAGGCCTGACACCAGTGGGCAAAGGAGGCGGCGGGGGTGCAGGCTTAAGACTGCACCTCAGCAGAGCAAAGGTAAGTGGGAGTGGGCTGGGTGTTGTGGGTTTTTTTAAGGGCCCTGCTGCAAGTGACAGGACAGGTCAGGGGGAATTCCCCCGCCGCCTGCCAGCTGATAGGGAGGAGGGGCTAAGTGGGGGGGTTGGGAGTAGGAGTGGGAGTGGGTGGGGTTGCTGGGAGAAAACCCAGCCCCCTGAATCACTTTGGAATGCTCCAAATCTTTACGGAACATTCCGAAGTGCTTTGGATTTTGAGTATTTCCGAATGTTGTTTCTGTTTCGGGTAAATCCGAAGCAGGAAATCTGAATATTTTCAGCGTACACACCCCTAGTCAAAACACAAAAGTAAAAATCATGAAGCACTGCTTTAATGTTATATTTGTTCACACCATATTTCTACAACCCCTTATCCAGATGCCAATCAGGAAATTTTGATGGTGGTGTGTAAAATATAATGCACTCTCTCCCCACAAAGGCAATAACCCAGAATGAGGAACATTTGGAAGAATGTAAAGCAATGACTTCCATTTTTTTAATCATTGTGATTCCATGTAATGCTATGATGCCAGATATTAGCTTGAAGACTCCTAAGCATATCCAATATGCAAATCTACCCAGTGGACTTCTAATCTTGAAAATATGTTTGTAAAATGTTTATAGAATTAGGCACGATATTAATAATGTTAAGGTGGACGTGGAAATAGGTAAGAGGCACAGAAGCAAATTACGCATTGAGAGGGCAGTGAGAAAATCTACAGAATGAGATGAAGAAAACTGTAACATACAGGACTTTGCAGAGGACCAATTTCTCACAAGCTTTCTTTAGTAAGATGGGATAAATGAATTTAGCACTCTGCTTGCAAACACCAGATGTTATGTGTTTTCTGTCAATAGTCCTTCCCTATAGTTTTGCAACCTATGCCATTGATCAGTAATACAGACTCCATGGACTGTATTTGATTTTTTGCCAATGTATTAATTGAAATATTTATATCCCACCTTTGGCAGAAGCTCCAAGGTGGCTTACGTTTTTAAAAAATTACAGTACAAAGAAATAAAATGTAAAGCAGCCAAGAGCAGGAAAAAATTAGTCTTTAAAATCAGAAATCATATTAAAACCACAGCCCACTTTACAGACATAATGCTCTCAGAAATGCTTTTCCCAAAAGGAAGCCTAAAATTTTTCCAGTTATACTGCTATGAAAAACAAGCAGGTCATCTTACAGTCACATACAATTTACAAGTATGTCCAGTAATAAAACTTTCCATATAACATTGGGGGAGGATCTTACATTCAGGGTCATCTTCTTTGGAGGAAAATACAGTGATACTGTCTTCAGCTGTTGCCTAAAGACCATCATCAATGTGGCTGTGTGTACCTTCCTAGGGAAGGAGTTCCATAGTATTGCTATGAAAAAGTATTGCTGAAAAAGTATGGTTACACATAGCCATCCAATCATGCACCTCAGGCTGTATAGGCATATGCAACCACCTCCATGGAAGATGTTAGATTCTGGTTAGATTCAGATAGGAATAGGTGGTCCTCAGTGAATTCTGGACTCAGAACATTTAGGGCTTTAAAGGCCAACACTAGGAACTGGGCCCAGAAATATGCTGGAAGCAATATAGATGTGGCAAAATTAGCATGATACATCCTATGCAGTCACCTCCCACCAGTAATCTGACTGCAGAATGTTTGACCAACTGCAATTTCCAAAGCTGTTCAAAGACTGCCCCACAGAGTGTGTTACAGCAGTCTAATCTAGAGGATGTGTCACCATGGCTAAATCTTTGCCTTCTATGCAATACTTCTTATTCAAAGAGAACTTTCAAAGAAAAAAAGATTAGGAGGGGATCAATAATAGAGGTTTCTAAAATCATGCTAGGTTTACAGAAAACGGGTAGAACAAATGCTTCTCTTTCTCAACACTACAGCTCAGAGTAGTCCAATGAAATAGATCTGGAATAGACAAAAGCCAGTATTTTACACAATTTATGGAATGTTTATGTCTATATGAACAGGTAATAACCACAATGGCTTAGTAGATACTTCAAGTTCAGAGGCAGTATGCCTTCACATCCCAGCTGCTAGAGAGCAAGCGGGGTGAGAGGGAGCTGCTGCCTTCATTCTCTGCTTGTGAGCTTCTTGTCTCTACTGGTTGGCAATTACAGGAACCAGGACAGAGAACTAAAATGGTCAAGCCAGATCTAGCCTGACTTTTCCTTCAAGTGATGCATTTAGATTGGTTAACAGATAAACCCTGGAGCTGTTGACACCTTAGACAGGTAAAGCTTATACTTGCTTACAGCTCCATTTTTCTTGCAAAAGTACTGTAGTATGCCAACAGGCTGCGCAATTCTAAACATCCCCCACTTATAGTATGAAAGCCAATATAACGTAGCAGTAGCATATCAGACAAGCAAGACTCAGGTTCAAGTCCTTGCTGAATTTTACTAGGTGATCTTAAGTCAGTTAGTCTTCATGTAACCTACTCTACAAGGTTGTCGTTAGGATACAGTAGAGAGGGAACCATATATGCAGTGCTGCTTGGAGAAAATGCAGGGGTGTTAGAGCTTGCTGTTGAGAAGTCGTTCTATGATCTCTACTAGACTCCTAGGAGTTAAAATGGAAACAGGGGGTGTAAAGGTTGTCCAATGCTTGGAGTAACAGTATTATAGAGGCACCACCCAAAGAATGCAGAAGTGTGCAGCCTCCAGAGCAAGAAAATGTTATTGACACCCATAAATACTACTCCAGAGATTGAATTATGGTTCAGGTGCAGTGAAGCTATAAGCCGATACGTTAGGGGACTCTGTGTACAAATCCGTCCATAATTGCAAATACTTCTCCTATAGATAAGACATAGTGGAAGCAGGCGACAACCTAATAGGTATCATATATTACAATGTCTAGTGAAGAGTTGGCTAGGACGATGCCTGTTAACCCGCCCTCGGTGAACTGGAAAATAAAACCCAGGCACTGAACGGCGATCCTCACACTACCCGGAAGCCCATGACCTCTGAAATACAATCTCTCCAATCAGCTCGCTAAACTTCCGAGCAGCAGTTATTATCTGCGCCAAACGAGAATTCCTTATCCTAAAACTAACACGCATTAAACTCAACAGACGCCTTCCCATATCACACCTACGTCAAGCCCATCTTCCCCACCCTATCGGGGCTGCGCCCGGAGAGTCTCTTGCCGGGTTTAGACTGGAATCTGACCGAGCCTCGCCATGGAAACAGCGGCCATTCCTCCGCCCCCCGCCCCCGTATTAAGACAACGTGGGTGGGGGGAAACCAGCCTCTTTGGCTGGCTGGCTGACCCATGCCCGCTCCTCCTCGCGCATATTCAGAGGTACAACCCCCTTACGGAAGATAAGCCAATGAGGGAAAGGACGGGGGAGGGTCGCCATGTTACCCAACGACCGTTACGTTCAAAATCACCAATAGTGGCGCTAGGTGGCGAATTTAAAATCCTGAAAGGGGAAAACAGTAGGAAGAGTTTCGTTTGGAGCCGTAGAAACGGTAAGACGCTTTTCTGAGGTGGGTTATCGGGCTCGCTGTTGCCTTTGTTGTCGGCGTCGTCCTTTGGAGCTTCCCTGCGCATCCCAGAATGTGGTGGTTCAAGTAGCTCCTCGGTCTTCAGATACTCGGGCCCAGTCGCTGGTGCTGTACGGCGGACGACCCTAAATTATGTACATTGTTCTCTCCTTAGGAACTGAAAAAGTAATTGCATTCAACCTGTCTCCGGGTAATAGGCATGATCTTTAGAAAATGAATCACGCCTCAATGGTGTAGTCAATACTGTAATAGCACTAATTGCCGTTGAGACAGCACTTTAGGCATGTCGGAGTTATGTGACTCGACTGCAGGCCGAAGAAGGGTTGTAGGATAATCTTCTCTACTATATTTCCACGTGTAGGAAACTTCGACACCCCTCCCCCAATCTATTTTACTGTACTGCTTCCAAATCTAGGTTTAGATCTAGACAATGTGCCTGAAAATTGATTAGGAATGCCCCCTCCCCCCACACCGCAATTGTTGGGGATTCAGGAATCTGAGTATCTGACCTTACTTTGCTGTCCTATAGTTTTCTCATTGTTGTGTTCCACATCTTGTGAGCTAGCTTCTCCCCTTCCCTGGCTCTGTTCATGTAGCATTTCATCCGATGGCACAGTTCCTATTTGAGAGTGACTTGCATGGGCTGTTGAAGTTGGATGCTCCTATACCCAATGCACCTCCTGCACGATGGCAGCGCAAAGCCAAAGAAGCTGTTATTAGCACTGGCCCCTCTCCAGACACCACTCTTTCACCCATGAAGCCAGTCAACAGGTCTCATAGCACCAGCAAAACTCCCTCCAAAACACCAGGTAAGCTATGGTGATCTCTCACCTTGAGTACTGCAAGTTCCTTCTCTCTGGTCTGATGTTGCTGCATTTGACCCCTCCTTAAATCTGTACAACCTTCCTTTTAGCTTGTGGACCCAACATATTCACCATCAAAGCCTTCCATGATCTTGCCTGGTGCCCTCATGATACTTTTGCCTATAACATTTGCTGCATCACTTTCAACCATCTAAAAGCTTCCTACTTCCTCAAACTCCCCCTCCATTTCTCTTTTGTTTCTTCTTAGGCCTGCAATCACCCTAGGTGTTCTGGGAAGCAATTCTGCCTCTCACTATCTTGAAATCCTTTCTCAAAATCCATGCTTATCATGTAGCTTTTGGTGTATTTCTATCCTGCAGGCAAGGCTGGCTCCAAAACACAGAATACTCCAAACAAAACTGGAGGGGACAGGTACATTCCTAATCGCAGTGCCATGCAAATGGATGTGGCCAACTTCCTCTTGACCAAAGAGGACTCCTCTGATGAGACACCTACAAAGAAGGTGAGAAGTTTGTATGTGTGGTTTTCAAATTCTTCTGATGGAGACCAAGTCTTTTGAGTGCTGGTACACAAGACTTTCTCTAAGTGTTGTCAAGCATGTTGCCTTAATAGTAAATAAGGTGCAGTTATGTTAGTTAACCTAACTGCCTAACTTTCAAAGTGCACCATAAGGATTTCTGGGCAAGGTCTTTTGCTAAAATAAGCAGAGGACCAGGTCTATATGATGTCCAAAGCCAAGCAAATGCTTTAGGATATATATATCCTGCAGGCAATACATCTAAATTCTGTTTGTGATACACTAGATTCTATGCATGATCTAATTTATATTGTGAGGTGCTGGCTTATGAGGACATGCACACTCTTCCAAGCACTCTTTATCATACTCGGGCCTGGCTTCTAACAAATTCTGGCTTCGCCTTTTATTTAATTCCGATTCAAACTCCTTTACTTTCCTAATGCTTTCAGATTTCCATGAATTCAAGTGGTTGGAACTAATCCACAAAAAGGTCAGGTGTATGGGTATACCTTTAGAATCACTTTACCTTGCATCTGCTTCAACAGCATTTCAGATAATTAAACGGAAGCTCTTAAAAATTCAGTTTTAGCGCCTGATTGAGGCAGCTGGGAAAACCTGTTCCCCAATTCACCTGGGACTGCCTTTGTCATCCGGCCAGTTAGCCACCTATTTTTGCTCTCTTAACTGATCCCGATCAAAGAAGGGCACTAATGCTGGCCAGATTCAATATACTGCCTTCGGCCATCTTCGTTGGTAGATGTCAAGGGACCCCTTATGAACTCAGAAAATGCCCGTGGCCTGGATGTCATTGAATCCGTCTCTCATGTTCTACTAAATTGTCTATTTTACTCTAAGATCCGAGACAAATTTTTGAACTCCCTTCTTTATTCATGGTGCGGCCTTTCTGATAATGTCAAGGTCCAGCAACTATTATCTGGTCACAACTTTTCTATAACCTCCAACATTGCTTGTTTTCTTCAATCTGCAATTTGTATCAGGGAAGCTATCAACTAATTTTAATGTATCTCCTTTTGTTTCTGACATGCCAATAAAAGTGGTGTGTGTGTGCGCGCGTGTGTGCGTGCGCGCACGTGCCATTCTGTTTCTACTTGCTTGGCTTCAGGGCATGCAGCTTCACAGCTGACCTCTGTATTCAGTAGAGGTTGCCCCTAATCATTCTCCCCCCCCCCTTCTTTCAAGGAGCATCAGAAGGCCTGGGCAATGAATCTGAACGGCTTTGATGTAGAAGAGGCAAAAATCTTGCGTTTGAGTGGGAAGCCCCAGAATGCCCCTGAAGGTATCCTCATTTATGATTTATCTAACACAAATAGTAAAAGCGGTGGGGGATCAACATATGAAGTTGTCTCATTGATATAGTACTGATCTAGATTGACCCAGAGACTGCCTATGTACTGACAGCAGCTGTTTAGAGTCCCTGGCAGAGAAGAGTCTTTTCTGATGCTTGCCCTCCCCAGGCTAGTTGGAGAAGCCTAGGATTGAAGCTAGGACTTCCTGCATGCAGCAAGTCACAGTCCCTTTCCAGAAGTGCTGAGGCGAACAGTGAAGTGCATTGCTGATTCTTCTTCAAAAGTATTCCTTTTGTGTAGGGTGCTTATAAAATAGATAATGAGTGAAGTTTGGTCTAGCAGTGATGCCTTCTAGTGTGACACACAAGTAAATCTTTCTGATTTGCCACTGCCTGTCTGCAGCATGAAGAGTACACAGTTTCTTGTGCAACTTTATTGCTAATAAGACAAGATACCTTGCTTCCTTTTTCAAGTACTACTCTTAGTCTACTTTTTAGGATTATGTTATTGCAGAATACAAGAATCACCCTTGGAAATATCGCTGCATGTTTTGTGTTTAAAAATTATAAACATCAAGATTGATATGATGAAACACTCCTTTATTGTAAATCAAAATGTGATGGGTAAGCCTTGCCAATAGTCGAACATGATTCAGTTCAGGGCAAACAGTGCTTAACTATCTTTGTTTTAATTTTGGCATGGTATCATAATTTATGAGATTACTTTCCCTCCCTCCCTCCTCCCCCTCTCTTGTCGGAACACAGGGTGCTACAGTGCTGTGCATTTGGTATTCTGGCGGTAGTAACATAATAGCGCATCTTGGCTTTTCTTGCCAACAGTTTAGTGCATACTTGTATCACCGTGAGTGGCTGATACAAACCAACTTAAGAGCAAGCCACTGTATCTTGTGCAAAAGTTTGTACAGATGTTTCAGATAGCAGCATAGCTCAAAGCTGGCTGTTATGTGCAATCCCTGTTGAAGGAAGCCTTACTCGCAAAGACTGTGTTTGTGCCTGGTATCTTAATGGAGCAAACACTGATATGGCGACATTATTTTCTTAACTGCTTTGCATACTGGTGGTACTGATGAAAAGATCTTCTTTAGCAGTTGGGCAAATGATGCAGCCAACATACATGAACCGTGATAGTGGAGAAAAAGTAGATACTGACCTGGTTAACCTTAGTTTTGATTACTCATAATGATGTTGCTTCTCTTCTCCTAACCCAAACTAGGCTACCAGAACAATCTCAAAGTGCTCTACAGCCAGAAGAACACTCCAGGCTCGACTCGGAAGACTGGTAGATACATAGCCTCCATGTCAGATCGGATTCTAGATGCCCCGGATATCCGCAATGACTACTGTAAGCAGCCTAGGTCATTGACTCTATTCCAGTGAACACTCTAGCATACATTTCTGAGCATGTAAAGGTGCCCATTTTCTCTGAAGTGCTTGAAATCTTTAATGGTTTTGCTGTGTGGTGGCTTGCTGTGAAAACGTTGAACCTCAGTACATTTGGCCATTGTGGGAGGTGGGGGAAGAGATAAATCTTTACCTAACTGGATTGTGCCTCTCCTCTGAGGTGGTGAACAGAAAATTAGCAGTAGTGAGTTTTGAGCTACAAGCAGGGCCTAGTGACTGACTCTTAAAACCTATGTGATTCTTTCATTCAGATTTGAACCTTATTGACTGGAGCTCCCTCAACTTTCTGGCTGTGGCTTTGGATAAAACTGTGTATCTGTGGAACTATGATTCTCGAGAAATAATCCAGCTCATGCAGATGGACCACCCAGATGACTACATCTCCTCTGTGTCTTGGATTAAAGAAGGAAATTATCTTGCAATTGGCACAAGTAATGCAGAGGTCCAGGTGGGGGAAAAAGACCATAATCCTCATAAGAGGCTTGGAAATATATATATTGGTGAAATCCCTAGGCAGTGGAGGTAGTAGTATTAGCATAGATATTATGAACAAGCAAGCAGCTTGCATGGATACAAAACTGGCAGCAGGTACTTCTGTAATCATTGGTATAAAACTTCCTTTTGGTTTTGTAGGGGAAAGGTGGATGTATTCTGGCTCTAGAACTATTCTAGTTCTGGTTTCTCTCCTGTTGCAATAAGATCAAATGGGACAATTTATGTTCCCTTTATGTAAAACTGAGAAGTCATCTTCAACTTGGAGGGTTACCATATGGTGATGTTCCAGAACCACAGATGTTTGAGTTACTAACTCTACCTGTGGTGTTCCTAGTTGTGGGACGTCCAGCAAAAGAAGCGTCTACGAAACATGATCAGCCACTCATCCCGTGTGAGCTCCCTAAGTTGGAATAATTACATCCTTTCCAGGTAAGGGCAGGTCCAAGACACAGATTGTATAGGACACTACTGGCTATGAAGGGATGTAGAGGGAAGCAGCAGACAGGAGGGCAGCTTCTCTACAAGATAGGTGTAGTGGGTATGCTGGTTAACCTTGGCCTGCCTGGAGCTCCTGGATTATAGACAGAACTTACTGATACTATGTCCTTTCTTCTGCAGTGGGTCACGGACTGGTCACATTCATCATCATGATGTTCGTGTGGCAGAGCACCATGTGGCAACATTGGCTGGCCATACACAAGAAGTGTGTGGGCTTAAATGGGCACCTGATGGTCGTTACATAGCTAGTGGGGGAAATGACAACCTGGTAAACATTTGGCCAAACACCCAAGGGGACAATGGGAGGTATTGTCCTGTGCAAACATTCACACAGCATCAGGGAGCTGTTAAGGTAAGCAAATGGACATTTCTGTAGTGGTATATGCCATGTTGCTGCCAGTTCTGACTACAGGGCATCTGAACAATATTGTGCTGCTTTCCATTAGGCTGTGGCTTGGAGTCCATGGCAGTCCAATGTCCTGGCAACAGGAGGTGGAACCAGTGACAGGCATATCAGGATCTGGAATGTATGTTCAGGCACCTGTCTAAACACTGTGGATGCACAGTCTCAGGTAAGGCAAGAACATTAGTTAGACAGGGGCCATAGTTCATTTGCAGAGTATGAGCTCTGTATGCAGAAGATCCCAAGGTAACATCTCATTATCTCCAGTTAAAAGGGCCAGGTGGTACTGTAAGGCTCTACGGAAAGCTGTTTGTCAGAGCAGACAATATTGACCTTCATTACCAATGGCCTGACTTGATAGAAGGTGATCTTCATGTGACAAATGAATGGAAGGAGTTCCTCAACAGCAGTTCATGTGTCTTTCTGAACAAGATCCATGTTGTTATATAGAAGCATGTTTTATTTAATGCTCTGCTTGCTATAACAAGGTCTCTTGGTTGATAGGTGTGTGCTATCCTCTGGTCTACAAATTACAAAGAGCTTGTATCTGGTCATGGCTTTGCTCAGAACCAGCTTGTATTGTGGAAATACCCAACCATGTCCAAGGTGACAGAGTTGAAAGGTAAGTCTGGGAAGAGAAGGAATGCCTCTCCAATGAGGTTTGCCTAATTTATAGGCCACACTGAGGAGAATGGCTTTCCTCATGAAAGGAAAGTACTCCTTTTAAATGTCTAAAAAGACACTGAGGGATGGAAGGGGGGGTGGTATTGGTATCTGAGGCACTCACAGTGTTTTGTTATGCTGGCTTTGTGCTCTGTGCAGAATCTAGCAGGCACAAGTTTTCTCTGTCCTTTCCAAGGTCACACTGCTAGAGTACTAAGCCTGACTATGAGCCCAGATGGGTCCACAGTTGCATCAGCTGCAGCAGATGAGACATTGAGACTTTGGCGCTGTTTTGAGCTGGACCCATCACGGAAGAAAGATAAAGAAAGTAACACCAAGAGCAGCATTATCCATCAAGGCATCCGCTGAGTCTTGTCTCATTCCTCTCCCACCCTATTTGCTTTATGTACAGAATTTTAAACAATTTAATAAATTTCACTCTGCTTCCCTAAAAGTGGTATTGGTGAATGAGCTAAAAAGGTAGTATAAGAAAATACTTTCACTTTAAGTATTGGCAAGGACTTCATCCATAATGAAACATCAGTAAATCAAAAACTTCTGACAGAAAGCTAAGCAAAGAGTGCTGATTCTAATGTCTCAAGACAAATCGGAAGGATTCTGTTTGTGAGATGAGCTAGATACTTGGCAGGTTAAACGAAACTCTAGATTTATTGACATTTCCATATGTTGTAATATACTTCAGCTTTTTTAAGATCCATCTAACAGAATAAACTAGCATAAGAGAAGTGCTCTAGATGTAGTTTTGAAGAAACTACCTGTAATGTAGGGGAAGAAGTCTCAGCAGATGCTGTGCCATTGTGCAGCAGAACATACGCTTCTGTAGTGATATATTTCACATGCCTCCTTAGATACAGTCTGTGTACTCGTATCATAAACTTTATTCCTTACACTGTTTCTGGATTAGAAGTTGTTACTAAGGAAATAGTATGTGCAGGCATGTATGTAATGTGGTTTCTTTTACTGAACTACACAGACGCACTCTACTAATGCACTTGCAAGAGATTTTTTCATATTAGTGACAAGTTCTCTAAGGCTAACCTGTTAAACTATTATGCCTTTTAAGAATTTGACACAGGAAGAATGCATCCAACTTTTACTTCCATTTTCAGTAGAGGCTCTTCTGTGTCTCAAAAAACAACTGCCTCAGAAGACATGGCACCATATGCATGCATGCCTACATAGGGGGGGGGTGCATGTGTATGCGTATATGTAGGTAAGTAAAATCACCATGGGGCCTTACCTATAGCCTCTACTAAACTTTCCCAAATCCATCCAGGAAGTTTCAGTTGATGTTCAATGATTGCTTGCATGTTTTCTTGGGGGGGAAAGGCTTACTTCTAGGCAAATGTGGATATTAGAGTCAAGCTTTATCTACTGACCTAAGTTAGACCTGCTTTCAGAACACGTATTCTAAAGTTGTGCTCCTTATCTGGAAAAACTAAAGTAAACTGTTCTAACAAAACTGTCTTCACTTCTAGAAAATGCATGTCTTTTTAACAGCAAATATAGTTTATAGCAAACTGATGCAAAATTGCCCAAAGATAAAATTATAGTATTTTCTTCTCTGGCCTCCTCTCTGCTACAGGTAGTATAACAAAAAGGATGGAGAGAAACTACTTCCAGTAATGATTGTTCTACTGTACTTGGGTAGCAGTTATTTTAACAATGTTGTTGTACATCAACTAGAATACATTTGCAGAATTTTCCCACTTTAACCCTTGTTTCATGAAATGGGCTTTGGCTGTACCACCCCGAGTTAGAATATTCATCTTAAGAGTGTTTAAGCATTATTTCTCTATCTCGATATGGCTTCTTGGTTAGTAAAAGTCTGGCCTTTAGAGCCTAGATTGTTACATGCAGGGTTTTTTTTCTGGGAAAAGAGGTGGTGGAACTCTCAAGAGGGAAATGAGGAAGAAGACATGAGATTCTTTGAAATCATATTATTTTCAAGCACTATTGCAAAGTATTTTCAAGAGGTGCTGGAACTCTGTTCCCCCGTGTTCCCCCTGAAAAAAAGCCCTGGTTACATGTAGTTTAATGTTTAATCTTTTAGAGACACTCTGATACAGTGGTTAATATTGGACTGAAGGCTCTAGCATTCAAGCTCCATTCAACTGTAAACTCACTGAGCTCATCATTTACTCTCTGCCTACTTGCTAGGGTTTGTAAAAGCAAAATGAAGGAAGAACACATGAGCTCATTGGGAAGAATAGTGAGATAAAAGTGTGATAAGAATTCTAAATCCTGTATTTCTTCTAATCCTGTTTCTTAATGTGTGAATATGATGGTAGTGATGCTTTGAATTGCCATACTTTTATTCTCAAGGATCTTAAAAGATTTTTGAGACTTTATTCAAATGAACAAGTCTCATCATAATTAGAAACAATGGAGGACCTGTATACCTTCTAGAACTATACATACAAACTCAAGACTACAGTCATGTGAGGTGTTTTATTTTGCCTTCTTGAGGGGCCAGTCACTTATTCCTTGGACAGACCACTGCAAGTATTAGGAGAGGGGAAAACAGAAAGCCACTACTGTTATGATCAAAATGTTGTGTCCTTGAACACATTGACTGATGTGACTGTAGCCTTAATACTTGCATTTTAGGACCCAACAAGGACCTCAGCATAGTTCTACTTAACCATAATCTGTTACTACAGATTGTTTTAATTAAAACTATATAGGGACTTTCAATATATGCTAATAAATAGGTAACAAGAAAAGTGACAATAGGTCATATCTAATTTAACACATGCCATTAAGCTGATATTCTCAGCAATTAAGGTATACTGCTAGATGCATGATTCATAGAAATACTGAACATTGCCCATGATGGAAAGGAGATTTCTTGTTAAAACTGCAATTTGAGCTGTAAAATTAGCTAAAGATATTGTATTAAATGCATCAGCAGTGATTAACCAATGCTACTTTTATCGGAGAGCCATTTTTTTCATCATTTATTAACAGACATCTGCTTAAGGCAAGTTTGTTAAGTTAAAGGTGGCATGATATTCAGCATCTTCAATGTAGACACAGGCACAGCAACAACAAAATAAGTATTCAACTTCATAACTGCAACTGTTACAAAAAACAGTCAAGTGCAGGGGTGTGAGGCTAATTCTGTGTAAGATATTTAGGCGAGCATGATTTTTTTCTGACCATGGGTTTCAGCAAAACTTCCAAGTTTTTTCTTGTGGCAGAATAGTCATTATGATAGAATTCCCCAAAAATGCCTGAAGTAAGTGCTTATTAAGGGGGGAAATAAGGTATTTACAAACTTTTTTGTAAGTGAAAAATAATTTTGTATTAAAAGCGAAAAACCATTTTTTTCAAGAATTCAAACTTTTCACTATAAACAAATTGGAGTACTACTAGACTTCCAGCACATGCACACTTCTTCCCAATCATCCCTCAGTAAATAAAACCCTCAGACTAGCAGTAATTTGAAGAGGACATACAGTTAGTTGCAAAGCAGGCTTGAAAATAAAAAAGTCACCTCTGGTATTCAACAGCACAGGATGTTTGTAAAGCTGGAAGAGTATTAAGAGAGTCATGTATGGGCAAGTTATATCTGCAGACTGGCCCACATAATGGAGAAGCTTCCAAAATAGCTTTTTGTGGAATAGTTATTTTATGGACCATGTAGAGCAGCTTTTATCTTTACTATCTCCCAAAAGGCAGTTGATATAGGGACTCTTGGCCTATAGCCTCCAAATATGAAGCAGGAGGTGGAGTTTCCATGTGTCAAATGTATATAGCTTAGCTGTAGAGAAAATTAAGAACCAGCCCACACAGGAAACTTCTATATCAGTCTCTGATACACTATACATCCACAAAGCAACAAACTACAAGTTGAAAGCTATTGCTATGTGTGGCATGTAAAATGCATGATGAATACAATACATGCTGGGATAGCACAGATCATGTTGTATGTTCTCTGATCACCCTTATGCCTTCATATAATCACAATATGACTGCTGAATGTGATTGGAAGTTTGATATTGTATCCCTAGAAGCAAACTATGGTTTGCACTCCCCTCTCTAAAGTAAGAGCACAAACTATGGTTTGAAGGTGGTTTGTAATCCTGATTCTAAAAGGGGAGCACAAACTACAGTTTGCCTATTCATATGCAATGGTTTGTACTAAATCATAAGTCATTGTATATGCAACAGTAATAGAATGTACTGTACACAAGCCTACAGTTCAGGTATAACACTAAAGTAGCCTTGTATAATGAATCATTGTAAAATAATCTAGAGACCCCAAAAGAGCATAGGTCCACACACATTTATCCAATTAAAATGCAGCTGCTCTAGGTACTTGTGGATGGCAATGCAGTAAGGCACCCATATCTACCCTTAACGTTTCCAAAGGAGAAAACCATTTGATTGGGGGCGGGGGGGGAACCACGATGATGAAGCCACATCTGGAATGCAGAGCTACATGGGCCAGGTTTCATTAACTTGTACAATGATGAAATGTTAGAATCTATTTAACCCTAGCAAACATTGAGAAGTGAAATGCAGTACAGAAAAACCAAGCATCTTTTATACTTTATAAATTGTACCCAAAAATATCTTACATCAAAGATTCGGATAAAACAACTGTGTAAATTGGTGTGCGGCTACCATAAGAATTAGTTTAATGTTTCCCAGAAACAATGGGGGGGAGGGCGAATATACAGCAAGATAATCCAATTAAACAACATGAGAGTATCCCAAATAAAGTCTGAGAAAAGCTCCTCTTAACAGGGTAGGAATGACAAAATGAATATATCTATTATATATATATAATATGGCTCTTTGTTTATGGCACATAATCCAGATTATAAATTGCATCCCTTTCTACCTCCCTGCTAAGGATAGACTAAGTAACCTTCAGGTCACTTCAATAAGATGTACCCCAGTATAAAACTAGAGATGTACACTGTAGAATTCTACAGTGCATCAAATAATCACACACAGCAGGATATACTGGCAATCATATTTAGTACAGGACATACCACTTCAGTTTGTCTGTGCTGGTAGTACAGCTTTAGAATTTGCTATATACTAACACTGTTAAAACAGGCCTGTGATAAAATTATGTCCCATACACATTGCTTTCCTTTTTTTTATAGCTGTGGTAGCCCCATTAATTATGCCCACATCAGCCACAGGCAAACAGCCTGCCAAAAGAGGGCTTTCCTGGGCCTAGCAGGATATTGACAGCCATTGGAGCCTGGGCAAGAACAAGAGCCAGTGCAAGACAGGAAGCAGCTGGCTAGAAAATGTTTCCATATAAGGAGTGAAAAGAGAACACTCTCTTTCCTGGATTGTTGGGGAGGAAAGGCAGGAGCTCAGAAGTGCAACACAGAACCTGTGAATACGGCTGCAGGCAAGAGAACATGACCAAAGACGTAAGTGTAAAAGTGTGCGCCAACATGACAGCCTAGGTCAAACAGGAATAGTCTTGCTGCAGAACACAATTACAAGGGTTCGGGGGGGGGGGGGTGATCCAAGTTTGCAGCTGCTCCTACCTCCTCCTTAAACCAAGGGCAATACAAGTAATTGGAATCCTAAATTAATACCATCTGCTCAACAGTGCCCCATGGGAAGGCTTACTCTGCTTCTCACCCAGGCATATGCCCTTGAAATCAAGAACAAGAACCACTATTCTCTTTCTGTCCATTTATTTCTGTGAATACAAGTGAGCAGCTCAGATAGGAGGGAGGCACCTCCCCCCCCCGGATGAGTACTCCCCAAGGCTTAGAACATAGAGAGCCTCTGCTCCTCTGGAGCAGATCCAATTAAAACAACAAAAAGGCACACAGCAACAGCATGCAAGCAGGACAACAGAGTCCTATTTCTTTTCCTTGGGCTTCAGTGCAGCAGGAGCCTGTGGTCATCAACCCATTGAGAGCATTATTGCTAAAGTCCAGGGATCAGAGCAACCAAAAGCTGGAGATGTTATGTGGAGGGATGAACACTGAGGCCAGCCAAGGCAGCAGGAATGAAACCCCTGGCCTGTAGCACCCCACCTGCATTCAGAGCAGGAATAGATATCTCTGGGGAGTCAAACCCAGAGCCACAGGGGCCATTCACATTCAAGTATGAATGGCAGGGCACCAATGTGAAAAACAGTAGAATGAATGGGGTTCGACACAAAAGCAGGGAGGTTAAAGGAACAAATTCCAACCTAGCCACAAGGAATACATAGAACTAAATGGAAAGGTGTGCCCTAACTGGCAGTTACAGAAAGGGACAGGGCTCTGTTTTGGTCCAGCTCTGGAGGCAGCCTAACCCAGGGCAGGCACAGGCACTTTGGATGCCTTGGGCTGGATCCAGCACCGACAGCCTCTCTTCCTTGGGACAGCTGAAGGTCAGGCAACGAAGGATACAGGGCAGTTGGGAAGGTGGCTTGGAACTGCAAAAACAACAGTCTGTAGGCACTTGATCTGGCTAGCAGGCCCAGACATGGGGCCAGTTGGTCTGAGTCACCTTGGTCCTACCCTCTTTAATTGGCTTTAGTTGGTTTTAGCTTTGCCATTAGCAATGGCACCATTCTCATGGAAGCCGTTGTGCTGGGACTGTCCCATGACCTTGGGTAGACGCTTGCCTTTGGTGTACGACTGGTACCAGAAGTTGGAGAAGAGGATGAAGAAGATGACGCCATAAATCCAAATGAGGTGGATGAAGATTGGGAACTGGTAGCCACAGGTGGGCATGAAGTAGTACTGGGAGATGTGCACAGAGACGAGCACAAACTGCAGCTGGGAGCAGAGGCAAGTATTAAGTTACTGAGAGGAAGAAGACAGTTGCATCCCCTCCTCCACCCACAGGAGATGACAGGCAGGCCTAGGGGTTGTCAGTTCAAATAGGGGAAGGTGGACAGTAAAAGAAGAAGAACAGCTAGGAATCTAGCACAGACATGTCTGATTAAAGCCTTCTGTTCTTGGCCCCTAAAACCAAGGAAAGGGGAAACAATATGGCAGACCAGTGGCCCAGTTGGTTTGTACCATAAAAAGCTGGAGGTGACTTGTCTGGTATATTACTTACCAACTGAATGGCAGTGATATGCTTTTTCCACCACAGGTACTTTTGGAAGGCAGGTCCTGCAGCTGAGAGTCCATAGTAGAAGTACATTACCACATGTACTACAGAGTTCACCATAGCATGGAATGAACCCATTCCTCCTGTAAGGAAAAACGAGACCCAGAACACAACCAAACCTAAGGTCAGTGTAGATTTGTCAAGTCAAAAAGAGTCCAGTAGCACCTTTACATTGGACAAACCAGCCAACCTCTACGCAAAAGAATAAATGGACACAAATCTGACATTAGAAATGGCAATGTCCAAAAACCAGTGGGAGAACACTTCAATCTACCAGGACATTCCACCAAAGACTTAAAGGTCGCTGTAGTTCAACAACAAACAAAAACAAAATCCAACGGGAGGCTGCTGAATTGGAATTCATATGCAAATTTGACTCTCTCAAGCTGGGACTGAATAGGGACTATGAATGGTTATCACATTATCACAGGCAACAGATTTCCTTTACAGAGGCGGGGTCTGGGGGAGCCCAGTGGCGCCTGGCGTGGGCTTTCGAGGACCACAGTTCTCTTTGTCAGATGCATCTGGCGGGGAGAGCTGTGGTTATCAAAGGCTTATACTACATAGGAATTGGATGGTCTAGCTGTTTTACTGCTGCAAACTAACATGGCAAACTCCCTTGAAGCCTCACTCTCTCTCCTCTCCTCCTCTTCTATATTTGACCAGTTTCTGTACTATGCAGCTGACGAAGAGAACTTGATTCTCGAAAGCTTATGCTACAATAAAATTGGTTAGTCTTAAAGGTGCTACTGGACACTTTTTGATTTTGCTACTACAGACTAACATGGCTAACTCCTCTGGATTTGTCAAGTGTAGAAGTTCATCTAGGACAACATGACCCATCACAACAAAGCAGATATTTGGTGTACATTGGTACCACTCTCCACAAACAGTAGGTCTAGTAGATGTTTAAGAGTAAGAAAAGAAATTGGGTGCCTCTCATTCAAAGCATGTATTAAAAGCTACAAGGGTTTGAAGGGTACATAGGCCTGCTCCAAGGCTTCCCCTCCCAGTGTGCATCAGGCCCTCATCAAGTACTCCAAGAGACAAGGGGCAATAAAGATATGGATTGTGAAAGGCGCTGGCAGAACTCTAGTCCCAGTATACCACAATGGCATTATCAGGGATACAAAGGCCTGCAATTTCCTTTGGAATAACCTGTATAGGTTTTGCCCACACCCCAGGTTTGACCAGTCACCGTATTTAAATTTGGGAAGTTTTTCCACTATCAGATCAGCTAGAAACCTTGACAGATTATGGCTGCCATCTTCAGTATGCAGTTTTGTTCATTTAGAATTACCACTCTGTATGCATGGTACATATTATCTATTTGTTGCATTATCACCCTGCTCTTACTATGTTTTCAACTTTTGTAATTTCATTTTCTGCACTGGGCTGTCATTTTCTGTCTGAGCTTTGTAGCACTGTCTCTAATTTTTGTAATCCTTGCCCTGCTGCATTGCTTATTAAATTTCTAATGGTATTTGAATACATTGCTTTACACTGAGTAATCCACATCAAATCTCAGTGAGACAGACTGTAAAGTAAATAATGCACATGTAGTGCATCCCTGTTGTCCATTTATGGTACACTGTACCAGATAACACAGGTTTGCTTCCAACAGGCTAGCATATTGTTGAAAAGAACAGTAAAACTGAACTGTAACAGAAAGAACAAAAAGATGCATATGCATCAGAAGAGGACTGTGCAGACACAGGAACATAGCTACACATTGTATGAACAGTGAAGCTATAAAAGAAGCCATAGCATTGGATTAATTATCATAGTTACTCAGAACTCAGTTCACAACACTGCTAAACTCCACTGAAGTCCAAGCTTCCTTTTCCTCTTCCTGCCCCATCTCACCTGGTCCAAAGCTGGCACCCCACCACCAGCTCCAGGGCAGCACTGAGTGGTGAAATACATGCAAGAAGGTCACTTGCTCATTCTTCTTTCTTAGGATAAATATCACCTATATTAAGAGTGCAAAGTAAAATGTGTTTCATTAAAAGCTCTGACTAGTTGTGTGGCTGCAACAGCACCCTCACTGGCGATTTTCACCCCAACAAAACAAAGGAGACAGATCCCAAATGGTATCAATCACTAGGCAGCCTTTATAGGACTTTTAAAAAAAACCCCAACTTCCTCCAACTCCAACAACACCTCTTAGCTGTGGGCCTGGTATACAAAGGTAAGTTATGACACATTTGTAAGACAAATCAATCCTAGAAAGACAGCTGACTGGCCAGTCCTGCTCTGCCATTACTTTTTCCCATTCTTAGCAGCCCTAAGTGCTTAGGAAACCTAAGAATATAGGACCAGGACTATCCATGTCAAAACAAAGCTTCTAGAGGCCTCAGAAAAAACAAGCACAAAGAAACACTTACCGTATCTATCAGTTCAATGAACTTAGAAAAGACAAAGATCCAGGCCACGCGAACCATCTACCAAAGGAGAGAGCAGAAGTCTGAGAAGTCTGAGACACTAACCATTCTCACTCCTATTACACTAAGCCTTTCCCCCCTCCATTGTCCTTATACCATCTTCTGCCCTCCCTCATTCCTCCACTCCTTTTCTAGGAGCAACCTTGTAAGCTGTGGGTTGCACTGAAGCCACCACTGTTCACATGCAAAGTGAAAGGCACAGGGTGTCATGCGGGAAGACAAAGTATTAGAAAGAAAACTTACTCGAAGGGCCTTGGGATTCTGGGAAGTGTCCACAGGGTCACACCTCCAAGAGTAACCAGTCAACCAGCCTGCCATAAGGAACTGCAAAAAGAAGCTGCCAATTAGAGTACACACTTCTCCCCCAGTGATTAACATCTAGCTTCCAAATAATTCAGTCAGATACCACATGCACCAGCTGTAGTTTCATATACCCCACTGTGCTTCAGGCATGCTTTCTCGGCTCAATATAATAATATTAAGCATGATCAGAGAAACACCTTATAGAATTTTCAGCTGTGATGCAGTTTCCACATGGACCAATATTCACATTTATCTGTTCATATTAAGGATTTCAAGATTTTCAAATCATGTATTTTTACCTGAGGGGTGCTCTTATGCACCCAGTTGCTGTAATGTTTAGTCTCGAACATGCTTATTCTACAAAATGACACTAAATTACAGAGGCAAGTTTTAAGACACAGTTTACATCATCTACCACAGCAGGGTGATATCAACTCTATTTAGAAGAAAAATCAGTGTCAATTAGAATATTGTGTACACTTACAAATATCCAAATGAATGGTTTACCATATAATGGTTTACCATATAAGTCCTACGAAGAAAGGTTTAACGAGCTTGGTATGTTTAGCCTGGAGAGAAGATGACTGAGAGCTGATATGATAACCATCGTCAAGTAATTGAAGGGCTGTCATATAGAGGATGGCACAGAGTTGTTTTCCGCTGCCCCAGAAGATCAGACCAGAACCAACGGGTTGAAATTAAATAAAAAAACTTTTTGGCTAAACATTAGAAGAATTTCCTGACAGAGCAGTCCCTCAGTGGAACAGGCTTCCTCGGGAGGTGGTGGGCTCTCCTTATTTGGAGGTTTTTAAGCAGAGGTTAGATGGCCATCTGACAGCAATGCTGATTCTGTGAACCTAGGCAGATCATGAGAGGGAGGGCAGGAAGGATTGCATCAGTGCTTAGTTTTTGTGGCCCCCTTATTACCTGCCCAAGGTAAGGCTGATCACTACTTGAAGTCAGGTGGCAATTTTCCCCAGGCCAGTTTGGCTAAGGATCCTGATGGTGGTTGTTGTGGGTTTTCCGGGCTGTATTGCCGTGGTCTTGGCATTGTAGTTCCTGACGTTTCGCCAGCAGCTGTGGCTGGCATCTTCAGAGGTGTAGCACCAAAAGACAGAGATCTCTGTCTTTTGGTGCTACACCTCTGAAGATGCCAGCCACAGCTGCTGGCGAAACGTCAGGAACTACAATGCCAAGACCACGGCAATACAGCCCGGAAAACCCACAACAACCATCGTTCTCCGGCCGTGAAAGCCTTCGACAATACATTGATCCTGATGGTGTTTTGCCACCTTCTGGGCATGGAGCAGGGAGTCACTGGAGGTGTGGGGAGGGGAGATAGTTGTGAATTTTCTGCATTGTGCAGGGGGTTGGACTAGATGACCCTAGAGATACCTTCCAAACCTATGATTCTAAGAGTTCCTATGTCAATTCAAATATAAAAAATGAAACCTCAAAGACATTTCATTCGGCATAAAGGAATAAATTAGAGATGCAGCATCATATAATCTCATGCTCATAACTAACTGGCATGAATACATACAATATAGGCTACAGAAACTTGTAGGAAATACACAGTATTTCTACCATTTGTACAGAAGAAATATTTGTCCTAGGAAACTGAGGAATTTAACATACCTTTCAAAATAAGAATGTTCTACCATATTCTCTGAACCAATATCCTATTTTTAGCAGTGGACCTCACATGGGCTCCCATTTTAGGCAAACATTCATGGAACTTAGCAAGTTCCTGAAGTTTTCAATCAAACTGAATCTTCCAGTCAAACTGCAAGCCTTAGGGTTGTATCAGATATTCTAGAGAAGCACTAGGACGAGAAATTCCTCTTTCCCTGATTGTGTGTAATGCATAAAGAAAATGTGAGAATGAGAAGAGATGCATATGTCCCTTCAATTGACTACACCTCCTCCTACCCAAGAACCAAACATATAAGACAAAGTATAAGTTACTCATGCTTCTATAGAATGTCCAAAGCAGCCCATAGTTGTCAATCAAAAATCTGAGTGGTCAAGATTTAATTGTTATCATCATTTATGTATCTATGTATAGACTCATCTATCTATGTATAGATTTGCCAATACTGTTTTTGTAGCCAGCACTGTTTTCTTATCTTTTCCTTCCATTTGCTTTTTAATTTTTTTTGTTTCACACTAATAAAATAATTCTTAAAAAATGAAGTATTATCACCTATTAAAAAAAGATTTAATTCCAATTGAGCCAGAGTGGAGAAGTGGTTATAGTGCTAGTGTCAGGTGCTTGCAATCACCTGTCGTACCTGATCTGCTTACTGTGTGCTTATGCTGTATGTTATGAATACATGCTGGAGCAAATGTTACTTGCATTATCAATTGAACCTAGGGTGTGAAACTATGCCAAGGAGGAACACATTCCCACCATTATCTGTGAACCTCTCTGAGTCTTCTCTGCTTCCCTGAGGAGTGGTGCCTAGATGACCTTGGAGACTACTACATCATCCCTGTTTTTTTCTGCTTGGCTGACAGTTAGAGAAAGGAGGGGAGGTTACGAATTTTCCCGCTTTGCTGATCACTGCAGAGTGGGGAGGAAGTTTGAAACTGCCCATGCTGGGAAAGCTTACATATGTAGATGCTTGCCTGCAACTGTTATTCCTGGCAAAGATGGCATAAGTGTATGACAGCTTATCAATAAAGAATTTTTACTACTTATAGTGATGACTTTTGAGAGTTGCCCCACTTTCTTTGGACCTGAGTAACCACAGAATCCTGAAACCTATGCCATGGCAGAGGGAAAGGATAAGGATACCGGTGCTACAGGGAATGCTGAGGAACCACCCCAAGACCCCGCTGACGGGTATGGGCTTGGCGCAGGTGCACCGATTAGAGCTGCAGTGCAGCCCCGGCAGCTTGGTGATTACAGATCCTGACTGAAGCCACTCCGCTAGTATGGACCCTTCGGGTGACATTGGCAAAGAGGGAACTAGGTCGGCTGGATAGTCGGGGGAGCCATCTGTTTAGATAAAGTCTCCTGGGAGAGGGACTTCTCGAGAAAGAGGAGGAGGAGGATAGGGAATTCAAGCCAGAGGAGCTGTTGGGAACAACCTCCGCAGAACTGGTGCAGGAGCTTCAGGCCAAGGTGGGAGTGATGAGGTGCAACATGTACACTTTTATGTGGAACATTCAAGACTTCATGAGGATTGTCCTCCAAGACTTCCAAGATCAAGACTGGCGACCAGATCGAGGAGCTCCACAGCTGGTGGATCAGCCACTCCCCACCACAGATGGGCAAGAAGCCCAAGCCCCTCCAGATGGGCAAGGAGCCCAAGCCCCAGTGTACCCCCCCGCTCTAACCTGTTCCCCCAGATGGAGGGCCCGTGGGAAGAGCTCCAAGGCCTCAACCTTGGCAAGTGTTGGACTATGCAAGCGGGAAACACATTTTGAATACCCTGAGGAATTGGGGTATTACTTAGTGCAAGTGACAGAGTTCCTGAGAGAATGGGGCCACACCTTCCCAGATGAAGCCAGCCAAGTGAGTTACCTGGGTTCTAGGCTAGGGGGAATGGCAGTGAACGGACCATTGGATACTCACTGTGAAGGGTCCTTCTCCTCTGAGGAAAGGAGAACATCTTGATGGGTGATTCCCACTCTCCATTCAGGGAGGCAGGAACAAGTTTTCTACTTCCTGTCTTCCTAGTGGGAGTCACCCTTTCTTTCAGTTTTGGCAACTTTGAAAGTAGTTATAGCATCATAATTATGAATGTGACACTCTAGAACTGAATAAAAAGGAGAAAGGTGAGTAACAAACGTGTTAAGCAGAAACAACAGGACAGGAAGTAAATTTGGCAGGCAGAAGAGAGTGAAAAAACAATGACTTTGGGAGGGGCAAGATGTCCTCCTTTCCTCAGAGGAGCAGGACCCTTCACAGTGAGTATCCAATGGTCCATTCTCCCTCTGAGGCGGAGGACATCTTGATGGGACCTCCCAGAACAGTGTCCCTATTTTCTGGGTGGATCATTCTCCTGCCAAACGCTGCATCCACTGAGTCACAAGTGTTCAGCTTATAGTGTTTAACAAAGGTAGATACAGATGCCCAAGTAGCTGCTTTGCAAATCTCTTAACTGTAGCATGTCTGGCAAATGCTGCGCTGGTTGCAGCACTTCGTATTGAGTGAGTAGTAATTTTAGTTGGTATGTCTAGTTTTTTTAATTTTGTGTGTTTTGATGATGCATGCCTTGAGATTACTGCTAATGGAAGATTTAGACATCCTCATTCCTTTATTCAGCGAGGATATAGAGATAAATAAAGAAGCAGTTTTCCAAATTTGCTTTGTTTGATAAAGAAATGCTTTTGGAATAAGTTATGTCCAGAGTATGCCACATTTCTTCTTTGAGATAAAAAGTATTTGGTCAACTGAGAGTAGACATAATTCCTGTGATCTGTGGGAGAGATCATTTTTGGTATGAAGGTAGGATCTGTTCTCAGGACCACTTTGTCCTTGTGCAAGATACATAGCTCAAGCTAATTAACAGGGTACCCAGTTCCAATACCCTTCCTGCAGATGTAACTGTGGTAAGGAACAAAGTCCTCAGCCACTTAGGAGGAATTTCCTTGATAGGCTCTCAAAGGGGTGTCTGATAACAGCAGACAGAACTGCATGCAATTTCCAAGTCACAATTTGGTGAACCTGTGGTGGATCCTTCAGAGTATCACACTAGAGGGAGCTACATATGTGAGGTGTCTGGGCAAACTCAGACCCTCGTAATGGGGCAGCACTGTTGTTAAGACTGTGACTTGACATCTTAAGGCTGAGGCTCTGAGACTGCTTGCATGACAGACCTGTAGGAAGTACAGAATGGATCTGGTTTGGGGTTTCATGACATTAATCCCTTTTTCTTTTGCATCTCCTGTGAAGGCTTTCTATAATGTATTATATACCCTGTTCGCGAACTGTCTCCTAGAGGCCAGCAGCATGTTGGTTACTTCTTGAGAATAGCCTGAGAGAGGTAGTCTTGCTCACTCTCCATGTGGTTAAATGTAGCTAATCCAGGTGTGGATGCAGAACTTGGCATCGCTGGAGCATATCCTGAGATCTTGGAGAAGTCAGTGGTAGAAGTGTTGACAGCTGTTGAAAAGCAGAGAGCCATGGAAGCTGGGGCCAGTAGGGTGCTACCACTATGATTTCTGCTTTTTTGTTTGTTTTTTGTTCTCTTATCTTCCTGATTAGCTTCAGGAGAATTGGAGAAGTTGGAAGGCAAACAGCAGAATGCATGGCCACTGTGATGTCAATGCATCGGTTACTGTGGCCTCGGGATGGAAGCACCTGGTGAAATATCTGTCCACTTAATTGGTTGACATGCTGTCTGTTCTGATTAGAACGTGTTCGTCTAGTATTCGTGGTCTGAAGTGCAGTAGGGCTAGATAAACTGCCCGAAGCCCCAGTAGGTTGACAGAGGGTCTCGTCTCACTGCTGGACTATCGACCTTGCACTGGTGGATCTTCTAGTGCTGCTCCCCATCCAGACAGACTGGTGTCCACGTAACCTGTTCCATTTCTGGAATGCAGTGTTGCTTTCCTTGCAGAAGGCCCGTCATATTTGTCCACCATACAAGTCTTTTAAAAAAATATATTATTTTCTTTATTTATTTTTATTGTGAGGAAGAACTGAATGGAAAGACCTTTCTTGTTCATAATTTGTAGCTGGAAGGGTCTCAGAAGTCTGTATGTAGTTGACCTCCCTGGATGTCGTCGATACTCGGAATCAGTAGACAGTTTCACAAATGTCATTAATAAATACCTGGCCTTGATGATCACTTGTGACATCTCCTTTCTCTTCTTTGCCACTGCTTCAGTTAGGAAGAAAGAATTGCGTGTTGTGTCTAATAGGGCTTCTAGATGTTCTAGTCACTGTTTGGATTATAAAGAACTTCTCTGTAAGTTGATCAGGAACTGTAAGCTTGTAGGCATGCAGAGCTTAACCTGATCAGCAAGTTGTCCAGGTAAGTGTGTAGATGAATACTTTTTCTCCCTTAGCTTTACGCTGGGTTGATCAAATTCTCTGTGAAGGCCCTCTGTGCTGTGGAGAGGCCAAATGGAAGTACTCTGAACTGTAGATGGAGTCCTCTTGTGCAGAAACAGAGGAGTCTTCAGTGCCCGGACAAGATCAGAATGTGGAGATATGCTTTCATCAGATCTAGTACATTAAGGTACTCCTTTGGTGTAGGTTGGCCCTGAGATCCATGAACAACAGATGCCAGGGGCTTCTGGGTCCTTCTGTATGCAGGTGATCTGCCACTGAGCTAGCGGCCCTCCATTAGCAGGGTTTCTATGATGGATCTCATAGTCTCCAATCTGAGACGCCCAAGTTTGACAAACTTGTTGTTAATTTTAAGTCTAGTATCACCCTCCAATCTCCATTCTTTTTGGCACTGTGAAGAATATGGTGTACACTCCTTTTCCCCTTGTCCAGGGGGAGTGGAGACATGAGAAAGGAGGGACACACTTACCTGTAACAAGAGTGCTGTCTATTTGGACTGAAGAATTCAGAGTCTATGTGAAGTCACAGCAACAGTCACTATGAAACACACAGATGTCTGAAAAAGTAAACTGAACTTGCAAAAACACATAGCAACATTAATTCTCTGGAAGCCACTGGGCTTTTATCTTTTTTCTACAAGGATGCACTCTGCTATTAGAGATGATCAACGGCCTCAGTTCATAGCACTTTGGCCCATACCCTTTATGCCCTAGGATAGGGTTAAACACATTTCATGCTCCCTCCAAGGGATGGCAGAGAGGTCATAATGACCTGTTCATCAGTAGCTTAAAGAAAAAATTGCAACAGAGAATTCTGGTTCTCAGACTAACAGAGATGAAGCGCTATTTAATCTGTAGATCCTCAACAATAATAGTGATAACCACCGGAACAAAGAATATATTTGCTAAGGGTTACAGCAGAGGCCCTGCCAATAGCCAATTCAATGAAAGTTTGTGCATCAAGGACATCTTGCCTCAGGGCACCCTTTCTGAGTAGAAAGATGGTTGTGTTTATCTAAACCCCAGCTGTCAGCCCCAGTGGGGGCTCCAAGGTGTATACAACATTTCATACCTTTCCATTCTAGCCACACAACAAACCCGCAAGGAAGACCAGGCCAAGAGAATGAAATGGGCCCAAGGCCATAGGCAGGCCTCCCAGGGAGAATGGCATGAGAATGTGGATCTCCCAGATCCCAGCCCAACACTCCAGCCACTACACCAAACTGTCTCTTGTTAAAAATGGTGTCATACAGGAAAGATTCCAGAGACAGGATGAATACAATTGCAGCAAGAGCTCTCTCTCAGCATAGGCAATTGCTAGGATTCCCTTTGTAAGAAATGGCCTCTTCCACAGTTCCCTGTTTGGGGGTGGGAGGCCTGGAGGAAGAACCAGAGGGAGACCTGTCTTCCCTCAGACAAAAAATTGGCAGTCTCAGTTTATGTAATCAAGTTTAGGAAATCTGGGGATAGCATCACAGTGCCTGACCCAACTGCATTACTCACAAGTAGACCATCAGCAGCACTGGGCCCCTGGGGCTGCTGCTATTTGGTGCTCTTGCTGGGTCCTGTGCCCACTGATTTGCTTTGGATGTGGGAAAGCGCTCTGCAGCCACCTCCTGGTCTGCTGACAAGGTTGCCAGCTTTGGCGAGGCCAGAAATGGCTGCCGTGGCTTTCTGAGGTAAGATAAGCTAGCTTTTTTAAAATAGTCTGTCTAATGACATTTAGGAATTTCTGGGGTACTACCACAGGTCCCGATCCCATCGCATTACTCACGAGTAGCCCTCCTTCATTCGCCGTGGGCTTTGAAGGCACGGATGACTGTTGAATTTCAGACCAGCTTGACTGCCCTGCACTGGGTCTTACGCCACTAGACTGGCATAAGGATGTGGAAAAATCCACTCCATAGCCACCTCCCAGCTGGTTGCGAGACCAGATATGGCTATCGTGTTTCCTTTGCTCAGGGAGGAATAGTGCCGTTTGCGCTTCTGGTCTCTTCGCGATATGAGTGGCCACAACTGTGGCCTCCTCGGGGCAAACTTCCTCCGCAGTTTGCCCCAGTGTCTCTGGGGTTGTTGCTGGGAAGCAATGGTGAGGGGGGCTTCCAACACTCCCTCAGAGAGGAATCCGTCGCATCCCCCGTGATTTTCCATCCTATTGTGATGGAAGAGCATGTTCTGCTGGTCCATGATTCTGTCTTGCCATGCAATGGCCGCCATGCCCAGAGGAAGGGAGGTGAAAGCTTCCCCTGCAAGCCTTCTAGCAGACACAGAGAGAAAGAGAACAGAAATGAGGTAAAGTAGAAAGGAGTAAACAAGGCAAGAATCAGGTTCTGGAAAGTAGAAGTGAAGGAAAGGAAGAAAAACAGTTGAAAGGCAAGGCAGCGCTCGGATGAAGCTGCTCTCCCTGTAGAAGAAGGAATGAAACTGACAGAAAGGGTGTCTCCCACTAGGAAAACAGGACGTAGAAAACTTGTTCCTGACTCCCTGAATGGAGGGTGGGAATCACCCATCAAGATATCCTCCATCTCAACAAAAAAAAAAACATGTTTCTAGCATGTTTCATGGCTGTGTTTAAAAAAAAGGATCTTTAAAGTATGGTGACAATGCTGGATGCAATCTGAGGACCAGGAGGAGGCAGAATTAGAAGTTGGTTCCTCTTCCACAATTTGCAAGGTGGTGCAAAGTAATTCCATTAATGTGCATCTTACTGATAGCAACATACAGTGTTTTGGGGACTTAGATTAGGCTACTTTGGGAACAGAATTTTTTCCCCAAACTTATTTTTACAATTAGGGACTAAGAAAACTGCTAACACAAATCCCAGCAGTCCAGGTTAACAGTCAAGCAACTCCTCCTAACCCTGAAAAGTTTGCCAATTGAATAAATTATTCGGGAAGTTGTGAAATTTTCTCATGATAATTTATTAGGTATCATTTAAATACAGGATGTACTGCAAATTTAAAGAATATCCAAGTATGAATAGGATGGAATACTATAAGTAAACCTCCTGCTTCATGACTGATAAATGTCCAGCTGTGTATTCTGCATTCCCACTGTGTCAGTAATTTGTGACTGGAGCGGCCTTGAAGCAAACATTGGGAAGTTTCAGAAGTAGCTGTGACATTAACTTGATCTATGGGGGTGGGGGGTGGGGAGCTTACCTCATAGACTATGTAGATAGACAGTGCTACCATGGAGAAGTTATAGACAAGCATGAATGTCTTGAGGTTCAGAGGCTTCCGGTTGGCCATGATTCTTGGCCCCAGTGACAATACAAAGTAGGCATAGCTCAGCAAGATACCCGTCATGAGCCATGGTGTGCCCATCAGTGGATATGTGGCAATCCGGGGGTCTGCAAGAAAGCAAGTTGTTCAAAGGCCTGTGCATAGTGACCCACCCAAACATTTTCAGTTCCATTACTTGTTTCAAGTTTCTGAGGGGCACTACAACCACAAGAACTCACAATACTAGGGGGAAAGGTAAAAAAACTTAATCACAGGTCAATGTCAGACTTGCAACCCATTTGTAGAACATATTTTTTTAAAAAACATAAATGCCACCTCTCCAGAAACTTACTTAGCAAGGAAGTAAAAACAAGAATAATAAAAGGATCAATATTAAAATGAATCATTAAAAACCACCCCAAAGCCTTAAAGGGGCATGAAAGCAGAGTAAAAATACATCTATAAAACATCTATAAAACAACCCAGACAGAAAAATTGCTTAAAAAGCGGTTTAACCACTCCCACCTGTGTCCCCCAGGTTATTCAGTGATACATTGGCATAGGTGTGGCAGGTGGGGAGCTGGAGTTGCTGTAATCTATATTCCCCTCAGCATGGTGCTCCATCCAGGACACTTCCAGTTTTGAGGCTATGTACCTAATGTTGGGATTGAGAGATACTGGGATTCTGTTGGTGTACAACTCACTCTGCTGCCTGACACAGGTAGTCTCAGGGTGGCGTTGAAGACTCTTAGGCTGGCTATGCTAGAGGACTTCAATATCCATGTCAAGGGAATCTTGTGGGGAGCAATTCAGGATTTCATGGCCTGCATGACAATCTTGAGCCTGAGATAATAACTTATCTTACACATTATGCAGGTCACACTCTTGATCTGATATTTTATTCTGGCTAGGATAAATTTGAGAGAAATAGATAACTATTTGCTCAGGTTTAGACTTACAGGAATACCAAGACTGCAGGGTTGGGGATCTATTAAAATGATCCACCTCTGGACTAGATGAATCTGAATGGCTTTCTGACAGCTCTAGGGGATTTTCCTGTTCATAATGCTGGTGCTACTATCAGTGCTCTAACTGACCTCTGGAATGAGAAAATGACCTGGTCAGTTGACACTACTCTCAGGAAGCCTCTCAGGTGTTAAAGCCCAGGCAGCCCCTTTGTGTACTGAGGGGCAGTGGCAATGAAAAACCAAGGGAGATGGCTACAGCAACAGTGGAGGAAGACTCAGGATAAATCTGATAAGACACAGGCTAAAGCTCATTTTAAAGTGTACTCCATGGCAGTGATAGTAGTGAAGAAACAATACTTTTCCACTGCCCCTATATCTGCACAGTGTAGGCCAGCAGAGCTGTTCCAGGTAGTCAGAGGCCTGTTGGGATCTGGCCTCTGAAGGAGGAACTAGGCTGTTCAGTGGCCCACTCTGTTTTGCTCAACACTTTGCAGATAAAATCTCTCACATCTGCTCCTCTCTTCTAACTTGGACTCTACATTAGCAGTGACAGGGTCAGATGGTGCCAGGGTGCCGACTTGTCCAGCTATTTGGGATAGTTTATTCAGTCTCATGGTGAGGACAGGATAGAAGTCTAAGTCCTACCACCTGCTTGTATAACCCTTATCCTTCTTGGTTTAATTAAATCTGCAGGACGGGGGCTGGCTGTCTGGGTCCAAGAAGTAATTCAAGCCTCCTGGAGAGAGGGGTTGGTCATCCAGTCTTGAAACAGGCTGTGATTCATCCACTTCTAAGTAAGTCTACACTATACCCAGGAGATCTCAACAACTATTGACCAGTCTCAATGGAATGGGTGGTGGTTGAGCAACTTTCCTAGATGAAGCAGATTGTTTATATCCTTTCCAATCTGGTTTTAGGCTTGGTTATGTGACTGAAACAGCCTTGGTCACTCTAGTGGATGACCATTTCCTGAAAAGGACATGGGGAGTGTGACTCCATTAATTCTTCTGGAGCTGTAAGCAGTTTTTGATACCAGTGATCTGGACCTCCCCCTTCCAGGCCAAGAGTGGGAGGCACCATTTTGTGGTGGTTCTGGTCCTATCTGGAGGGTAGGTTTCAGAAGGTTATGCAGAGGGACTACCGTTCAGCCCCTTGGTCTTTGACCCGCGGCATCCTACAAGGCTCCATCTGGTCCCCTTTGCTTTTAAACATCTATATGAAACTGTGGATGAAATCATCCAGAGATTTGGACTGTCCACTGTAGTGTATGGCCTGGTTACATCTAGATTAGATTAGTGCAATGCATTCTGTGTGGGGGCTGCCCTTGAAAAGTGTTTGGAAACTTCAATTGGTGCAGAATGTGGTAGCCAGGATATTGACTGGAGTGAGTTGTAAGGACTGTATCATTCAAGTCATGGCCTATCTACACTGGCTCCCAATCAGCTTCTGGGTACAATTCAAGGTGCTAGAGTTGATTTTTAGTCCTATATGGCTTGGGATCAGCATATCTGCTGGAGGGACTATGTACCTCCTTATGAACCTACCTGACCACTATAGTCATCTTCTGAGGCCCTGCTTTGGATGCCCGTCTTCTGAGATTAAGCAGGTGACAACCCGGGAGGGAGCCTTCTTGGTAATGGCACCAATACTCTGGAACTCTATTCCCAGGGAGACTTATCTGTTCCCTTCAGTTACCATCTTCCACCAGTGGGTAAAGACTTTGTTTCATCCGGCATTCCCTCATGGATTGCTCCTTCCTGCCCTAAGTTTTATTGATGTTTTATGTTTTTGTATGTGTATTTTAGCTTTGATTTTAATGGTGTGTTTTTGTTTGGTTTTAATGGGTTTTAATATGTTTTATATTATGTTTTTAATCTGTTAACCGCCTTGTTAGCCCTAATGAGGGCAGAAAGTTGGGGAATGAATTTTGCAAATAAATAAAAGCCAGGGTAAAGAGAAATGTTTGGCCCAGCTTGTAAAGGACAGCAAGCCTCAATGGGGATGGACGGAATCTCAAAGATAACTAGACTGAAAAAGCCCTTTCTCTGGTTTCTTCCCATGTCACCACTGTAGGCAAGGGCAAAGAACAGAGTTTGAGGTGAGTTAAACAAAATAGTAAAAAGTCCAGTAGCACCTTTAAGACTAAGCAACTTTATTGAGGCATAAGCTTTCAAGAACCACAGATCTCTTCATCTGACAAAGAGAACTGTGGTTCTCGAAAGCTTATGCCTCAATAAAGTTGGTTAGTCTTAAAAGGTGCTACTGGACTTTTTACTATTTTGCAACTACAGACTAACACGGCTAACTCCTCTGGATCCTTGAATAATATAGGAGGCAAACCTGCAAGTATCCAGAGCCATAGCATTTAGACCTTAAAAAGTATGAACCCGCACTCAGAGTTGTGCCTAAAAATGGGCAGCCACAGTATTAGATTTTTCAGCACAAGGGTGATATGATCCCTGTATCCAGTTCCAACAATAGCCTAGCCACTGCATTTTGGACCAAGTAAACCTTCCAAACAGTTTTCAAATGCAGCCCCACATAAAGTGCATCAAGATCACTCTTTTTGAGGAAAAAAACATAGTTATCAACCAAAGCTGATAAAATATGCTGCACAGCATAGAGGAGACCTGAAACTCTAACTATAGGCCAGGATCCAGCAGTACCTACAAATTGTGAACCTGTTCCTTCATGAGGAGTGAAACCGCCTCCTTAACTTTCAAGCAGCTTTGTAATTGACAAACAGCACCTAATTCTTGTCTGTCCTATGCTTCAATTTATTGGCCCTCCATTTCTCCAGGCATTTGTGCAGAATGTAGACCCACCCAACTCAGGCATTAGAGAGAAACAGAGCTGGATATCATCCACATACTAGTGGCACATTCCAGATCCTCAAATGATTTCTCCCAATGGTTTCATGAAGATGTTAGTCTGCAGAGGGAAAGATGATCCCAAAGTATCCCAGAGCATAAATGCCATGGGGCCAAGCAGCAGTTCCCCCACCCCCCGGAACTAGTCAGCCATATGAGTAGAACCCCCACTTCTAACCTAGCCTGATTCTCTAGAATGATACCATGACAGATTATATCAGAAGACACCAAGAGGTCCAGGTAATCAACAGGGATGCACTCTCCCTCCTCCACTGTCATTTGCCCTGCAAAGATCTTCACTCATCACAACCAAGGTGATATCTATACCTGAAAACAAAGTAAAATTGATCTAGAACAGCAATACTCAGTGGCTTGGGAGCCATATGTGACTATTAATATGTCACCTATGACTCTTTTGAGCACTGTTCCCCAGTGTGATACCTGCCCCATATTCCAGGAACAGCAGCAAGGCCACTGTTATGTAAGGACTGTGGTTGGCATATAGTTCCCACCTTGAAATAGTGAGTAGTAGTAGCTGGGAGAAAGCTCCTCCTCCTCTTTACTCATCCAGATCTTAGAGCCAGTTTGGTGTAGTGGTTAAGAGCGCAGGACTCTAATCTGGAGAACCAGGTTTGATTCCCCACTCCACCACTTGAAGCCAGCTGGGTGACCTTGGGTCAGTCACAACTTCTAGGAGCTCTCTCAGCCCCACCCACCTCACAGGGTGCTTGTTGTGTTGTGGGGATAATAATGACATACTTTGTAAACCGCTCTGAGCGGGTGTTAAATCATCCTGAAGGGCGGTATATAAATCAATTATTATTATTTATTATTAGATACACACCAACTTAGCCCCATCACCTGCTGTAAAATCCTGAATGATAGATGTTTTACACTCCAGCCAACCTGGTATTCAGCAGTGGCACTTTTTAGGACTAATGAGTGATCAACAAAATTACAAGGGTCCACCTGGCTGAAAAAAGGGCCAGAAGAAGAAATGGATATAACATGATAACTACTTCTTTCCCTCATCTCGTTTCAGTTCAGTTATCATCACAGTATCTTCCTCTACCCACTAGTACCTGAATATCAGCACCCCTCCTGTCCCTGAAGTACATATTAAGCAAGGCTTCTCTTAATCAGCCCCCACCCCCCAACAAGCAAAGCTCACCTGCTCCATTCATGAAGTCTCGATACATATTCACCAGTGAGTCCATGGCAGTGGTACCAGCAGCTGTTCTGTACAGGAAGAGACGGAATGGGTAAGTCAATCTGTGACAGGAATGCTACTGAATTCTACAAGCTCAATTCAATTTGATCATCTTTATTTTGTTTTCGATTCCTCCTTGTGTGAATCATGCTCATGCCAGTCTTTAGTTTTCTGTTTCCTCACACCAAATTATCCTCGTTAAACATATGCATCCCTCAGCGTTCATTTGTGCAGCAATAAATCAGCATCATACATTATTGCTGCATTTATAAAGGATGTGTGTTATGCATATAAATTCCATTAAAATGCATATACAGCATCAGTACTAGCAATAAAAATGGGCACAGTATTCGTACTAACAAACACAAATAAACAAAAAGAGGCATATTCATCCATTCCTCTAGACTGTGACTACATGCAAGTGATGCTTTAGGTAGGTCCTTTCAGAAAATGCTTTTACAACATTGCCAATCCCTGGAGTAAGTTTCAAGAATTCCAAAGGAGTATAGCGTTGCCCAACTTCCTCTTTACCTCAGCATCTTTTTACACCCCCAGAAAACAATAGGCTCCAGGGTATCTCCCAACTTTAAGTTTGCTGTTTCTGCTTCAGCTAGCTTAAAAAGTAAAAAAAGATTATTATAAAATTCTGAATACTTTGCCCTATCAGGCAGTATAGTTCCTAAAATACTATAGCTCTTCTCCCATCTGAACCAACCATAAAAGCTACAACAAAATACATGCCTCTATAGTTGGCAAATATATGTTCAACCTGGCACACACATCAACCTCAGTCTGAGAGACAAAGTCCTACATCTCAAATGGTCAAGAAGTGGGTATTACTACCAGCACATGCTATGTACAAAACATGTGCTCTTTCCAAAAAGGAACGAGCAGACACTGCAATGCATTGTCCTCAGCTTGGTGGAAGCTAACATGCAACAACTACTACTACCTGGCCCAGCCCAGCCCTTGATTACTCACCAACAGCCCAAAGAAAAAGAAAAGAGAAACACCCTTCTCACACTGTTAACTCACTAGCCAGCACATGACAAACCACCACCAACCCCAGCTTTAAGTACAAGATTAGGCAGTCCAAAAGTTGAAAGAGCAAAAAAGGGGTCAATTTTAACACTGCAAACTCATTCCCCTGCTTACATGAATGTTCTTACAACAGCTTTATTTAGAGCTTCTGGCTCCACCTAGAAGAATATGCTCAGTCCCCAAATTCCAAGATCATTATAGAATCTCTCCATGATCAACACTGTAGCCTTCAGCAAGAGAAGGTTTTTAAAACACCTACATATTAGGCTGGGGAGCCACATAGTTGTTTCAGCATTTTATAACAAGCACGCCTACATACAAGATTACACAAAGCCTTCTTCCCTAAATCTTGCAGTTAATTCAAAGCAAACAAGGAAGATTGGTGGACCAGATGTTAAAGTACTCAAAAAGAACAGAGCGCCCAAAGAACGAAAAAAACAGAACTCTTCCTAAGGTCAGGCATCAGCTCAATTGTGACAGGTTCCTATGGCACATGGATCTACATCATGTACACCACAATGAGACTCCTAACTGGAGGGATATACAGTTCATTCCTGTTCGATATGGCATGGCCAAAACCAAACCATCTACATCAGCGGTCTTCTTCTATTCATGGGTCAGAAGTCATACAGGGGCCACAGAGCCCTAGCTGTTGAATTATGAACCCTTATAGGGGTCCATTGTTTTTTTTAAAGGTCCTGATTTTCATGAATATGCACAGATATCATCAGCCACATGCCTCTGCAGAAAGAGAAGAACAAAAGGACTGTAAGGTAAGATCATTTAAGTGGTGGAAGAGATTTGCCCATAAATCCAATCCGTGGGTTGTTCCTCATTATGGTACACCCTCTGGTGCCCAGCCTTTCCCCCCTGTTCCTAACTCTTTCGGTCTGTCACCCATGGTCCTGACCTTGACATAACCCCAGTTCCTCCTCTTCCTGTCTTCTGCATGCAGCTCAGAGGGTCCCATGCTACTACCCCAGGGTTAAAGGTGGGTACCAGGTAGGGAATGGCTGAAGATCTGTCGAGGTTTTGAAGGCTTCTGACAGGAAATGTCATATACTGTCTTGCAAAAGTAGAGGAATGCACACATTTTCTTTAAATCTTGTATTTTTTTTTCATTCGATAGAAAAGCAAGACAAGAAAAGATTATTTGCCGTCAGTCTTGCTTTGCATTCAACTGTACATTATCATTTTAATCATTATTTTTACAAACAATGAAAGAAGACTGTTATATCCAAAGAAGGAATAAAATGGTTGTTGTGGGTTTTCCGGGCTGTACTGCCGTGGTCTTGGCATTGTAGTTCCTGACGTTTCGCCAGCAGCTGTGGCTGGCATCTTCAGAGGTGTAGCACCAAAAGACAGAGATCTCTCAGTGTCACCAGATCTCTGTCTTTTGGTGCTACACCTCTGAAGATGCCAGCCACAGCTGCTGGCGAAACGTCAGGAACTACAATGCCAAGACCACGGCAATACAGCCCGGAAAACCCACAACAACCATCGTTCTCCGGCCGTGAAAGCCTTCGACAATACAACGAAGGAATAAAACTTTGACTACACTAGAAGGTACACGTTGCTTATAAAGATGTTGCAATCATAAGCTATCCAATAAAGGAAAACATTAACTGAAGATATCAACAATTAAATAGACTGATTAAAAGCATATTTAAGCAGAGGTGCATAATAAGAAATTTATTCTTGAGGAAACAAACACAAGGATACTATTTCGTATGAAAGGCTTCAGGCTTGACTAAACTTCTGAAAAGCCAAATTTTACGGTAAGCTTTTCATTAGTTACCCAGTCTCAAATCCGTAGATACCCAGCAAGATCTGCTGGAATTTCTCCAATACTGCACAAGCACAAAGCTAATTAAATAGACTTATTTAAATAAACTTAATGCTTATAAAGCATTTATAAAGCAAAAATTTGCCTAGGTTTATTGAAATGAGTCTGCAAATGTGACTACTAAAGTAGCACCAACATGCCCAGAAACAATCAGGAAAGCATAAACTTGAGAGCATTGGACAAGCATTCTCAGAAAGCAAGAGAGGCCAAACAGAGAAAATTTGGTACAGGAAAGAAGAAACAAACCCTCCATGCCGAGGACTGGTGGCAACAAGCTGTTGTTTCTGTTCGTGAAAACTACCGATGCCCGTATCATCAGCCATTCTAATTTAATAATAACATTTGATTTATATACCACCCTTAAGGCTGGGGAGAGGAGGAGAAAACAGCTCAACAACTATAGCAAAGGCAGACCACAGCCTATTATGAGCAGCACTCTTTTGCCTTCAGTATGACAGTGGCGAGAACGTTCCTCAGCAAGGACTAAAGAAACTTAAGCAGAAGATGGGCTACAACAAAGTTTCACAGAATTTAGAGCCATTTCAGAATGCATTATCTTTACGTACCACCCAGACATAGTTATACCTCAATCATGAAAGAATTTCACACAGCAAAAAGATTCTGAGCACGAATGAAAAAATACTGCCTGAACCATCTGGCTGGGCAGCAAGTAGTTCTCCAGTGACACAGAACCCAGTTCTTACCTAGGCATAGCATATGGTCATTCCGAGGTAGGAAATTACAATGAACCAGATATTCCTACTCTTTGATGATCACATATAAGCTTGTCTGTTCAAACAGTAAGCCTGAAGCCTGGCAGGATCTAAGCACCGTGCACACAACAGATACAAAGCCCAGACTTCTTTCTTGCCAAATCAGCACTGCACAGAAACACAGCAATTGCTGTTCTTGCTCCATGATATATGGGCCCAAACCTGCTCAGCCTGTCTGAGAGCAGGACAGAATTCCGCTTAGCACTCTCCCACACCCCCACACAGAGACCCAGCCCCATACTCTAGCCTGTGGGGCAATGGTACCTTACAATCACTCAGACTAAGGAAATAATCCAGTCTTTCTTGAGTAAACTAGGAAGTGTGGAGGGAGACCAGCAATAATCCCAAAAGCCTATTTCTATACACTGAAGGACCATTCAGTATTGCCCAGGTTCTACACACTCCTGGCCCTGAAATGTAATAAAGCTATCAAACAGGCCAGACTGGAAGGGCAGCCTAGGTAAGAATCTTCCCCTGCCACATTCTGGTACATTGCCAGAAGGAGTGTGAAGACTGAACCCCAACTTCAGCCCGAGGGAGAGAAAAACTTCAATGGCAACCTCATTCCCCCTTATTAAAATGAGGTCCCAACACACTTACAAGTAAGGTGAGGACCTCTTCCCCACAACAATTGCTTTCAGTAGTCTCCATGTTGTCAACTCAGCCCAGCGGCAACAGAATTTCCTCATGAGCAGCCATCCTCCCCCCAGCTCTTTCAGGGTTTTTAAATGGGCAATTGACATACTGATATAACGTTATAATGCTATGTCACAGATATAAGACAAGCAAAAAGCCCCTCTGGTGGTGTGGAGGTGGAGGATGGCCACTGTGAAGGACAGAAGCATGCAAAATGGTGCTGATGTGGATGGGACGGGAAGACTGCAGCCATTTCAGTTTTGCTGTGATCAATCCAAAAATATTGTAGTAAAGCAGATTTTGGAAAGATCTCATGAAAAGACAGGAAAAAGCTAGGAGGTGCAGAAATGTGCTTCCCAACAGCACCCAAGCCAGGGCAAAAAACCTGTGGAGAAGACCCAGAAGACAATGTCCTCATATTTCTATTTCCATTATCAAAGAGTGAAGGCTGAAACAACATCCAGGAGCTGGAAATTATCCATTTCCCAGGATGATTTATCAAAGGGTTAAAGTTATATAAATAAACAGGACCCAACGACCCCAATGCTTACCAAGATGCTCCCCTGGAGTGTTCCGTTATAAACATAACTGGAATTTATTCCAGTTATGTTTCTGCCTTTACAGCTGAAACATTTTATCCCTGAATTCCAGATCCACCCATCTCTGCCAACAGGGTCCTTGCATCACCGTATGAGATCTATCAGGCATCCAGTACGGTTGTATTTCCAACCCACAGACGTTCCAAAGTAAACAACACAAAGCCCCGCACCCATGAGTGGCTCGCATAGAAGTATGGTGCCTGGTACTGCCACCCACATGGCAGCAGGGAGGAATCTCTCAATAGCATATTGTTGCACAGAGAGCGGGGAGGGGATTGGAATGTTTCTAGGACTAGGTTGCCAAGAGGGGCTACACAAGCCAGTCAGAGCAATAGAGAACAGGCAGCCCTGGAATGATAAGCAACTCTCGCAGAGAGAGGTGCCATTCCCAAGTATTTCCCCTATATCCCAAACACAATACCGGTCACACTCCACTGGACTACTTCAAGCTCCCTGTTCGATTATCAAGTACCCAGGCCGGGGTGGTGGGGATTACTTCTCTTCACAATCCCTTGGATTTCCCTTGAGTAACAGATGCGCTGCCTTAGAAATCTAAACAAGCTGCAAACAATGGGCTCCAACTGTCAACAAAGGCATGGTAACCAGAAGAGGCAACGTAACTTCCTATACCTGGGTGCATTAAAGATAGCACTGAGTACATTAAAGACAACTCAGAACCTGCACTAGATTCAGAATGCTGCAACCAAATTATTGTCAGGGATCAACTGACAGGAATGTATCTTGCCTTATTTTAAAACAGCTTCATTAGTTGTCCATTTGTTTCTGAGGTTCTGGCCAGGACCTTTAAAGCTCTTCATGGCTTAGGACCCACATATCTCCCCATAAGTCTTCCTGTGCCAACTATGGTCTTCAGCCTGCCACCTACCAGCTATTCCTGCAGTTAAGGTAGCCTATGTAGCATCTATGAGAGCATGTGCATTTTCTATAGTAGTTCCCACCCTATTCAATAGGCTCTCTGAAGAGGTGGAAGATGATGTCTCTAGAATTTTTTATGAAGAACTGCAAGGCCATTTACTTGCTAAGGTTTGAAATGGGGGAGTAGGCATCAGTCATTTTGGAGGGAACGGGGTTACTTGGTCTTTTAATGTACTTGGTAAGCGTATGTAACTTGAAACTGTAAGCTTCTTTGAGCCACAAAGGTAAGGCAGGTGCAAATATTATAATAAATAATACATTTTAGTAAAAGATATTATTAAACTGGTTCCCAGTAGAATTCCAGATCCGGTTCAAGGTGTTGGTTCTGACCTATAAAGGCCTAAACAGACTGGGACCAGCATACCTAAGGGACCGTCTCTCCCCGTATGTGCCCCAGAGAGCGCTTCGTTCAACCGGAAAACATCTACTGGTGGTACCTGGCCCTAGGGAGGCTCGGCTAACCTCTACCAGGGCCAGGGCCTTTTTGGTCCTGGCCCCAACCTGGTGGAACTTTCTTTCTGAGGACACTCGGCCTGCCAGGATCTTGTATCATTTAGGCGGGCCTGTAAGACAGAGATGTTCTATCAGGCATATGGTGGAGGCTAATTTTAGTCCATCATTGCCGAACCTTTCACCAGTCTCCCTCTATGAGGGGTTATGAAGAGACCACTGCTGGCTGCCCCAAAAAGGGGTATAGTATTCTATCTGTCCGCGACTACCTCCCCTTTTTGTATGCTGATGGGCAGGAGTGCAGGACTGCCCTATCTTGGAATGGTTTTACTGATTGCTGTTGTCATGGCCCAGTCTGAGAGTGAGGTCTCCTCTGGGGGAGAGGAGCCTCGTGTAGCCAGCCAGGACTCCTCAGGAGGAGCCCTGTGTAGCCAGCCCTAGCCCTGATTCAGCAGAAGCCAGGCATTCCCAGCATTTCTCGCTCAGTGCCAGCTATATATTGAACTCCGGGCCAGAGACTTTTCCACAGATAAAGTCAAAGTTGGCTTCATCCTCAGCCTGTTAAAGGGGCAGGCAGCAAGATGGGCCACACCCTTGTTACTGGCCAAATCCCCTCTGCTGGGGGATTTTCCAAGCTTTGTGGCTCACATTACCACCGCCTTTGCAAACCCCCTGAGAGCTGTCAAAAGCAAACCAGAGAATATGCGCCCTCACCCAGGGAGATGGGACTGTGGCCCAATATACCACTGAATTCCAGCTACTGGCTCAGGACTTGGACTGGAACGAAGCAGCCTTAGTTGACCAGTACCTGGAAGGACTATCTGATGCAGTACTGGATGAAGTGACCCGATCAGAACGACCAGGAGGACTGCAAGCGCTCATTCTCCTATGCCTCCATATCGATGGACGACTGGAGAGCCGGCAGCAAGCACATGCACTAAGCCAGCCACCCTCGCCCCAGACCTCACCTGAGAGGACAGCTGAACCCGCACCATTGAACGCGCCTTCTACCCACCTGCCTCCAGAGGAAAAGGCGAGGCGTCACGCCCACAACCTCTGCTGGTACTGTGGTGGGGTGGGCCATTTTGCTGATGGTTGCCCTGCCAAAAGAAGGACCTGAGCTATAGGCCAGGAGCAGACTCCCACTAAACAACTTGTGGGGACGGCCAGTGCCTCTAGTGTTCCTCCTGAACCCTTCCTGGTGCCAGTAAAGCTGTGCCTGCCTGATGGTCGATGGCTATTTGTGTATGCCATGATAGACTCAGGGGCATCCTGCTGCTTCATGGATGCCAAGTTCGCCGCACAGCACAGAATTCCCTTGCAGGCAAAGAAGACCCCCACCGTAGTTGAGGCCATTGATGGGCGGCCACTGCGTTTTGGGCCAGTGGTCGCAGACACCAAGGACCTCCTCTTGCAGATCCAGCGTCACCGTGAGCGCCTCTGCTTTGACGTGGTAGGCGGCATCCCACAATTCCCGCTGGTCTTGGGACTTTCCTGGCTTTGCCACCATGACCCAGTTATTCGGTGGGGCCAGTTGGACCTCTGCTTCCGGGACCCATGCCTACACAAAAATCAATGCCTGGGTCCCATTGCAAGCCACTGCACAGGAGGCCTCTGCGGTGCCGGAGGAATACGTGGATTTTGGAGATGTGTTTGAGAGAAAAGGAGCAGACCAACTCCCTCCTCATCGACCGTACGATTGCGCCATTGACTTGATTCCTGGTGCCCCTCTGCCAGTGGGACGCCTGTACTCGTTATCAGAGCCCGAGTTGGCTGCACTCTGGGACTTTCTCACCACCAATCTGCAGCGAGGGTTCATCCGGCCCTCTACCTCGCCCACCTCTGCCCCAGTCCTCTTCGTTAAAAAGAAAAGTGGGGAACTCCGGCTGTGTAATGATTACCAGGCCCTGAACAAAATCTCCATCCGAGACCGGTATCCGCTGCCCCTGATCTCTGACTTCTTGGAGCAAGTCAAGGGAGCCCAGATCTACACCAAGCTGGATCTTCGGGGAGCCTACAACCTAGTGCGCATCCGGGAAGGTGATGAATGGAAAACCACCTTCAGTACCAGATATGGGCAATACGAGTATCTGGCAATGCCCTTTGGCCTGACTAACGCACCAGCTGTGTTCCAGGGACTGATGAACGACATCTTTCGAGATATCCTGGATCAGTTTGTCATCGTTTATCTGGATGACATATTAATTTATTCACATGACGCGTCGCAACACACTCGGCACGTGCGCACGGTGCTGCAAAGACTCCAGCAGCATGGCCTGTTCACCAAACTGGAAAAGTGTGCATTCCACCGGCCTACTGTGGAATTCCTTGGTCATGTGCTATCACCCCACGGAATCCAAATGGACCCAGCTAAAGTCGAGGCTGTACAGACTTGGCAAGCCCCTCGTTCTCGGAAGGATGTGCAGCGATTTCTGGGGTTTGCCAATTACTACCGGCAATTCATCCCCCAGGTTGCGTCCATAGCCGTCCCTCTCACTCAACTTCTCCGGCCTCAAGAACCTTTCCGTTGGACACCGGAAGCCAGCGAGGCATTCCTGACCCTGAAGACATGCTTCGTCACGCAACCAGTCCTACGATACCCGGATCCCCAGCTACCCTTCCTAGTTGAAGCAGATGCCTCCAGCACCGCCATCTGAGTGGTGCTCTCACAACGTGCAAACCCCTCCAGCACTCCACAGCCTTGCGCCTACTACTCTCACCAGCTGACCCCCGCAGAAAGGAACTACACCATCTGGGAGCGGGAGCTGCTGGCAATAAAGGCAGCCTTTGAGGTTTGGTGGCATAATCTGGAGGGGGCTCGGTACCCAGTCCAAGTGCTCACCGACCACTGGAACCTCTAACATCTCCAAACTGCCCACCATCTCAACCAGAGACAGATTCGCTGGTCGTTGTTCTTCTCCCATTTTGATTTCAGGATCACCTATGTTCCCAGCTCCCAGAATAAGAAGGCCGATGCTCTGTCCCGGAAGCCAGAGTACAACTCATCCCCCGACCTGGAACAACCTCCAATGACCATCCTGGCTCCAGAAACTTTCGCTGCCACGCAACCCCCTCCAGGGCTGGTGGAGGAGATACAGACTCAACAGTTACTGGACCCAGTTGCCCAGAAATACCTTCAGAACGTCCAGGGGTCTTCCCAGCCCCAGGCAGATGGATTTGCAGAGGAAGAGGGGCTACTGACTCACCGGGGCCGGATTTATGTACCTCCAGGCTCACTACGAACAAAAGTACTGCAGCTGGTCCACGATTCCAGACCCGCCGGGCACTTCGGCCGCCACAAGACAACCCATCTCTTGACCCGTGACTTCTGGTGGCCCTGGGTGCAATCGGATGTGGCCCGGTATGTCGCAGCCTGTGAAACGTGTAGACGGGCCAAAGACTTCCCCGGCAAACCTTCTGGTCTCCTGCATCCACTCCCCACACCCACTGGGCCATGGAGGACTATTTCCATGGATTTCATTACAGACCTGTCCTGCTCCAAAGGCCACACCTGCATCCTAGTGGTAGTGGACTTGTTCACAAAGATGGCCCACTTCATTCCCTGTTCTGGACCCCCCACCGCTCAGGAAACTGCACACCTGTACCTTCAGCATATCTTTTGACTCCACGGGCGTCCGGATCATATAATTTCTGATCGTGGAGTTCAATTCACCTCTCGGTTCTGGCGGGCCCTGCACTCCCTTCTTGGCACCCAAGTTCACTTATCCTCAGCGCACCACCCCCAATCTGACGGGCAGACAAAGCGCACCAATGCGACCCTGGAGCAGTATCTGAGATGCTATACAAACCATCAACAGGATGACTGGCTAGCCCTACTGCCTTTGGCCGAGTTCGCATATAATAATGCAACGCACTCCTCCACCCAGCAGACCCCCTTCATGGCAAACTATGGCCACCACCCTTGTTTCTTCCCTAGCATGGCACCCTTGTCGGGAATCCCAGCCACTGATGATCGCCTCCAGGAACTCCAATCCATGCATGAGCTGTTGCAGGAGCAACTCCAGCTTGCCAAGGAAAGCTGTAAGGAGGCTGCGGATCGGAAACGGCAACCTGGTGTTCCCTTGTCCGTGGGTGATCGGGTCTGGTTATCCACCCACCATATCCGCAGCCAACGGCCCTCCAAAAAGCTAGATGCCCGGTTCCTTGGACCCTTCGTGATCACAAACCAGGTGAACCCCGTGTCCTACCGCCTGCAACTATCACCAACCCTCCCGATCCATCCTGTGTTTCACCGGTCCCTTCTAGTCCCGGATTCACCCCCGGACCCACACCATCCCGGGCCACAGCCCCCTCCGCCTCCGATTACCATCGAGGGGCAAGAGGAATATGAGGTCGCCCAGATCCTAGACCTGCGTCGCCAGCGGGGGCAAGTACAGTACTTGGTAGACTGGAAGGGGTACGGGCCAGAAGACTGCTCTTGGGAGCCTGCCGGTGAACATCCATGCCCCCCGCCTAGTCCGACAATTCCATCGGGCCTATCCTCAGAAACCGGGGCTGCCTGGGCCACAGAGGAGGAGGGGGGTTGGGAGGGGGGATGGTGTCATGGCCCAGTCCGAAAGTGAAGTCTCCTCTGGAGGAGAGGAGCCTCGTGTAGCCAGCCAGGAATCCTCAGGAGAAGAGGAGCCCTGTGTAGCCAGCCCTAGCCCTGATTCAGCAGAAGCCAGCTATCAGGAGCAACACCTGCTGGCTGATCAGAGCTTGCAGCCAGCAGCTGGGACACCAGCACCCTCTAGCTCCAATACCACAGGGGAAGCTCAGCCAGGGACTTCTACAGGTGCAGCGCAGCCAAGAGCCTCCACCCCCCCCCCCAGGTTCACCCACGCCCAAGGAACGCCGCAGGCAGCGCCAGAGACTGGAACTGCAGGAGAGATGGCGCAGTGCTCGCCTCTTGAGCCAGCGCCAGCTGCTGAAGAGTGACGATGAGTAGCATCAGGATGGAGCCCCAGCAGTTGGCTGAAAACCACGCCTGGCTATAAGAGCCAGTCTGGAGGCACTGCCGGGCATGGAAGCAACGTGCGTGTCTATTGCCTGCAACCACTCCGTGTTCTGTGAACCTTGCCTGTGCCTGCTTTTGGACCTGACGCTATCGGTGACTGACCTTGGACTGTGCCTGACCTCGCTCTTGGACTCTGGACTCACTCCTGGCTTTATCTCATGCTCTGACCACCGGTTTGACTTGGCTTTCACTCTTGGAACTCCCCTTTGACTTTGGCCTTAAGGTTTGGACTTGAACCGCCCTGCTTGGGCTAGCCCAGCCCATGACAGTTGTTTTTATGCTGTGATTATTGTTTTTATGTTGTATTCTAATCAATGTTGTACCTCACCCTGAGCCCGCTTGTGGGGAGGGCGCGTTAAAAATATAATAAAGTGACTGATCTGAAGAAGCAGGACAGCTCATAAGTGAGTTAGTCCCTCTGGAGATCAAAAGCAACACCTGGAATTGTGCTCAAAAACAAACAGGCAGCCTATATGGTTGCTGGAGCCTAGGTATAGTGTGCTGCTTATTCCAGACCAGGAAGACAGGTAACAGCAGTTTGGACTAACTGCATGGTATCTGGAAATTACAAAGGCGACACCATGATGATGAATACATTACATCAGTCTAATCCTGAGTCATCTGAACAGCATTCCTATTCCTCTCAGACCACGTAACACAGGGCTACCTCCAAGACAACCACCATTCAGCACCACAGGAAAACGTCATAGAGACACAAATCTTCTCTCTCTCCCTTACCACTTTCAGGCATGAAGTCTCCCCGATTCTGCAACAGATACACTATTTCTAAGTTAACATGCATAGCCTTTTTGAAGTAAGCAACCTGTCTTTGCCTATAGAAGAGTTGTGGGATCATATTTAAAGGCAAGAAGGCAAACCATTGCTAACTGGCCTTGCTTTTACTTTGCAAGACTGCTGGATAGCAGTTTTTATCAAAACTCTCCCTGGTATGACAGCCACTCATCCTCTTTCCACCTCACAACTATAGCTCATGGAGTCTGCAGATGACATTCCTAGATAAAATCTAAGTCTGGTTGAGACATGAATTCTGCTTGTCCCAAGACAAAGATATGCCACAGAACTACTGCTGAGCCTACAACATGCAATCTGTTACAAAGTGAATAGACAATGGCTATTACCTAGTGATCTGTGCATTGAACCCAAGCTACACTATGCAGATGGTCAGCTGGTGCAGAGTTGGTAGATTATGTAATGTACAGAGTCAGATTCTTGATACAATTTGAGGGCAAGGAGAGTAGCCTAAGGAGAACAATTTCTAATGGTATGATCTGGTCACATGGAAATTCACGCTTCCAGTAATCAGGCCTATAAAGCACTTGTTAACATAGATGGAGAAAAGAAAATAAAGTCCCTAGAAATGTGATGCTTTCCCTAGAGATCTAAAATATTTTTCAGCCCCACTTGCTTATGTGCCAGAACACACTGTGCTTCAGTTAGATACTAACACAAGTACTAAAAAATGTGATCATAGAAAGCAGCCTCTTATTCCGGAGACTAGTAGACCACAAAAGTATTTAAATCCACAGCTCAAGGCATGAGCTGTGGATTTAAACACTTCAATTTAAAATCTCAGCATTTCTAACACATTTCACGGGTAACACTTAAAGCACTTCTGAACAGTTCAGCCATTGTTTGTATGTAAGAAAAGCAGTTTTAAGTGAGTTTCCATCAGATTTTTAAAAATCAACTGAAGACTACGTAGGAAGGTAGATTAAACTCCCTGCATTTCTGTATCATTTCCTAACAAGTGTGTTATATCTAAAGCACAGTTTTAGTCCCCCTCACTCCCTTATTTTCTGCACAGAGTTGTACACATTTGTAATTTTCCCCCATATTCTACCCTCTTCTCCATTTATGGGGAAAAGCTGTGAGAGTTCCACTGATTCTGGGAAAACTCCACATGTCTACTCCGTATCTATTATAGTTGCTGTCACTCTTAGGAGACGAAAAAGCTTATTTTAATTGTCCCTTCATCCTAATGCAAAAGAAAGAACAAGCGGACAAAGCATCAGTGTAATCGATATGACTTTCCCCTCAACATTTTCAGAGACAGGAAAAGACACTGATATGGGGTAGGCAAGAAGAATACCGATGAGATTGCATCCAAATTAAGTCACAGAGCAGCATGGGTCAGCTTCCAGGTTAAGCAGGTGGGCTAGTTTCTCATTCTGCAATACATACTTACCACTATTCACAAATTATGCTTTTCTTGCTTTGGCTGAAGCAAGAGACAGCTCTCAAGTAATAATTAAAGCATTTTAAAATGCATATGTGATTCTGGGCTTCCTCTCTCTGGACTCAGAGCTCCCCTCACAGAATTCCAGATCTGTTTTTCTGACTTGGGTGAGATGTTGGTCCAGCACAGCAAAGTGCCAGGAGCAGTAGCATCTCTATCAAATAGACAAACGATGTATTTTTTGTTTTGAGGAGAGTTTGATTTTTAGTAGTCCATTATTAAGTCAATGTCAAAACTTGTTATTGCTGTGACTTTAAATTTAAATCTATGGCATACAGCTGGGCAGATGGTGGCATCAGAATAGCAGGATGGTCATATTACTAATTTTCTTGGTTTAACATGGAGCAGAGTTCAGACAGTTGCTGGATTGCAACAGCTTGTGACCCACTGTATCTGCTTAATGGCTCTCACCTTACACAATCTCTATTCTCCAAAAGGAGAGTATGAGAGAACCTTTGACCCATATGTTATTGTATTTCTATGGCTCCAGTTTAAGCTTGTTCAGTTAATAGTCCCTGCTCCTTTAATACAACCATAACCAAACCAGTAGCAATAACATCCTCCAGATGATGTACAGAGCCTCCAGCATAAGCAAGAGTTTATAGCAGCCGTGAAAGAATAAAAATATCAAATTAGAATACAAGTTTTTGAAGAGTCATCTTATTTTTGCCAAGTGTGCATATCATACCAAACTTCAATGAGGTTGTGTGTAATTGCTCTCAACCCACATGATTCTTATTCTGCAAACGCAGGATTTGACAAAGCCTTTGAAGCAGATGCTACCTTTACTGCTGAATGGATCACTAAGGGGAATGGGAGATAGGAGAAACGCACAGTTCTATTCTGTGTGACATGTAGTTTGGGTCTATGCATTAGGCAATGCAGTAACAGCTTTTAACTATAAAGTGAGAATTTCATCATGATTTAAGTCAAACTTTTATACCAACCCTTCTTAAGTATGGAATAGGCAGCTTAATATGATAGCAGCAAAAACTCCTAGAAATGTGGTGCTGGTATTTAAGATTTCACATACTTTACCAGCCCAGATTTCACCTACAGGTCATCATCTCAAGATGGCACCTAAAGGTACTATGGCTGATTGATATATTTCACATAGAATCATAGAGTTGGAAGGGGCCATACAGACCATCTAGTCCAAACCCCTGCCCAGTGCAGGATCAGCCTAAAGCATCTCTGACAAGTATTCATCCAGCCTCTTCTTGAAAACTGCCAGTGAAGGGGAGCTCACCACCTCCCTAGGCAGCTGATTCCACTTTTGAACTACTCTGACCGTGAAAAAGTTTTTCCTAATATCCAGTTGGTACCTTTGTGAAGCAACTTGTCTGTTCTACTGCCAATTAATTAAAAGCACATGGTAACAGACTCCCAGGATTTCAGAGATTATTATTAAAATTGTTCAAGCATAAAGTACTAGAATGACACAGCCACAAGCTCCTCAATTATAATTTGACTGCACCAAATCCTTGGGAACAGAGAGAGAGGATGATGGATGAATCTGTGCCTCATCTGAGATTGTTTTACCTAAAGCAGGGCCAAGGCCAACTCCACAGTTCAGCCCTTCTTCCTGATGTATACAAATCTGATCACTTGTGTTTGTGAGAGAAAGATCACACAGTCAAGGACATTCAAAAGGCTAATCCTTTGGAGAGAGGTAGTGTACCACTACCTACCTTCTCCCCAGTTTACAGTCAGTCATTTAAAATACTTTGTGCAGCAAGATCACCATTGGGAGACAGTTTTCTGGTCTGACTGGGTTTCCCACCAAAATCTATAGAGCAGGATCAAGAAAGCCAAGCAACCCACTTTTATGCCTTACGAATAGATACTCACACAGGTTATCCTTTAGCGAGCCTGTTCCATTGTAAATTTAGAAATCTGTTATGCTGCAACATCAGCACTCTCAGAAACAAGGAGACCCACCATCCACTTAAAACAATATAGGACTGAGGAAAGAGGGAGAAAAAAACTGGGAGGAGGGTAACAGCTATTATTTACTAAGCTGACACAATCCAACACAAGCTTACAGCACCACCATCACCCCCCCCCTTTTCCTGGTAGATCTGTGCTTTCAGCAGGTGCATGACAGGGAACGTCACTTAATGGCTTTATGACGAGGGGGAAGTCATTTCATGAGTTTTGCCTATTATTGTATCTGCATGCTGCGAGCCACACTTGTTGAATGTCTGTCATTTATCAGTTAAAAGCGCAAAAGCCAGGCAACCTCAGGATCTATGCCCACGTAAAAGGGGGCCTCCTCAGCAACCTGCTCCATTTTATTTTCCAAATAGGTCGGTGGGCAGAGGAAGCCACTCAGCGCTACGATGTGGCGGCCCTCCAGTCAGCTCCTTGTTTCCCTCAGGGCGGACTAACCGCGGCCGCTGCCTTCCGTCCTGCTTCTCCAACCCCCCATCGCCCTTACTACACCGCGTCGGCAATCGCTCCAGAGACCGCGCCTAACACCACCGTTTGCGGGGCTAAGCAAAGAACTCTCCGGGGCCGATTCCGAACTCTAGCCAAGGGAGGCTCCCGCCGCCGAGGCCCCTGAGCTGCTCTGTCAAGAGGGCGAGCCCCGCGCGGCCTGTATCAGGCGCCGCGGCCAGGAAGCATCGGCCAGAACACGGGACGGGCAAGGGGGGCACTGGGTGCGGCTCCGGTCCCAAGCCGGCGAAGGAGACACCGGGCCCAAGCAGGGCGTGGCTGGCTAACGGGTAGGGAGGCGGACAGCTCTCCGTCACAACTTCGCGAAGTTCGCGGCCTAAAATGTCGTCGCGGCCGCTTCCTGATGCCCTTGGCCAAGGGGCTGAACTCACCCGCCTGGCAAAAGGGGGGAAATCGGCGTGTCCCTGAGAGCCGCTCGGCGACTTCCTCCTCTGCAGACCCGCTTCACAGTCACCCCAGAGTTAAAGAGGACCGCCCCGAGAGCTCCTCGGCCGGTGATTGGTCGCCTCGCCGCGAGTCCGAGAAACCTCAGTGAGGAGGAGCCAGGCGCGCAACTCCGGTGTGGGGAGCGAGGAGGAGGAGAGCGCCCTCCCCCCGTATGTGGTACTGGGCCAGTCAGCGCCGTCCCCGACAGGGAAGGAGGCTCAAGCTCAAGCCACCGTGCTTCCCTCTGAAGCGAGGTCAGAGGAAACAGGCGCTGTGGAGGTGGCAACTCGGCGGCAGTCTTGGGGATTCTGGAATGCATTCAAGAGCGCTGCTCCCGCCGTTTGTTCGTATTTATATTTCCTCGGAAGTTTACTGAGTTTCTTGGGGCTTACTCACAAGTATCTCTGTATAATGTATTGTCGAAGGCTTTCACGGCTGGAGAACGATGGTTGTTGTGGGTTTTCCGGGCTGTATTGCCGTGGTCTTGGCATTGTAGTTCCTGACGTTTCGCCAGCAGCTGTGGCTGGCATCTTCAGAGGTGTAGCACCAAAAGACAGAGATCTCTCAATGTCACAGTGACAGAGAGATCTCTGTCTTTTGGTGCTACACCTCTGAAGATGCCCGCCACAGCTGCTGGCGAAACGTCAGGAACTACAATGCCAAGACCACGGCAATACAGCCCAGAAAACCCACAACAACCACCTATCTCTGTATAGGTTTACATCCTCAAAGGCTTTGCTCGACTCTCTTCACTGTGAATTTCCCCAAATATATGCACAACCTTGAACTTTTCTTAGTATTGTATGACGTGTTATATTATTTTGTCTTGCGATCAAAACCTTTCAAATAAGTTCAGTGACTTCATTCCTTCATTTTCTAAAAGATCACGTTTATCATATAATACTTATAGTTTGTAGTATAAACTTAAACTAAGAAATTCATAACCTTGGTGTCTCTTACTGTTGTCCGTACTGCAAACATGATTCCGATTCTAAGACGGGATTCTGCCCCCCCCCCATCTTTTCAATTAAGGCTACAAGTAGTGCAGTTTATCTTTTGATCCCAGAAAGATTATGGCATAGTTTAAACTGGCAAATCAGGATCTTATACTTAACCAGCTGCATGATGCCTGCACAGTTTTAAAGTTACAACTTACAAGCAGGGGCGGCGCGCCTATTGAGGCCAGGTAGGCGGTGGCCGCAGGCGCGGGGTGCCGGAGGGAGCGCTGGAAGAGGCGCGGGGGGCGAGAGCGCGACCCCCAAAGCAGAAGCCTCCTATTCCTCCCACCCCGCGCCGCCGCCGCCGCCAGCACAAGCCCCCGGCTGGACGCAGCCACCGCGGGCAGGCATCTGCTGTGGCGGAGGCAACCGAGCGGGAGAGCTCGGAGGCAGCCCGCCGCAGCGATCAGGCCGGCGGCGGCGCGTGCGCTCCCGTGATGACGTCACGCATGACGTCATCATGCAGGCAGGTGCGCGCGTGCTCGTGCGCGAGGGGGGGCGCTTGGCCGGCCAGCCGCGAGTGCGGCAAACCCTAGCGCCGCCCCTGCTTACAAGTCAGGAACAACCACAGTCCACCCCCCCCATGATAATAGAACAGAACCACAACCAATCACAGAGCAGCATACTAAGCCTAGTAACAGTGCAGCAGTGACACCAATCATATTGCTGCATCATAGTGATTCCTAGGCAGTGGTGACGTACCATATTTATCAAGGCAATACCCTCCTCCCCAAATAGCTGGCTGGGCAGACAACAATGCTACAAATTGTGTTGTGGCAAACATCCAACTTATTTTCCCACATCTATTAACATAATTTGTCAAGTTAGAGGCACAGAGATCTCCCTTGCACTAGGTCTCCATGGCCAAGAACACTTATTGATTCTGGAGCTCACAGGTCCGATCTTAAGGTCCAAATCAAATGATAAAAGACACTATAACATATAACCCTGCTGCAAACTCTTTTGTAGAGTAACATTTTCTTTACACCCATTTCTTAACTGACCCAACCGTTTTTAAATTGTCCTCGCATATAATAAATTGTCAAGAATTCCCTGCAACTGGGCAAGATCAACAACTGCCTGTACACGTGCTTTCTCTGTTGTGGCCCCCACCTTGTATAATGGCCTGCCTGAGGAAGTCAGGAGGGGGGGCCCACTTCTGTCATTCCACAAACTGTGTTGTTCATGAGGGCTTTTTCATAAAAGGTAAAATGCTACACTTGAGCAGAATGGTTTGGGAGGGCACTGTATGGGGTGGGGGGGAAGAACTATGCACTATATCCCCATGTTTTAGGCTATATTATCTGTTAGCTGCACACATTGCACTGTTGTCACTGCATTGTTTTCTACTGATGTAATGATATTTTTCTGCATTGCACTCTGTATTATGTCTCATATGGTATGCTTACTCAGATATTTGTAGCCCTAGTACACTGCTTATTGGATGTCTCTTCATGTTGATTATATTGATTTGCGCTGCATAATCTGCTTTGAATCTCAGTGAGAAAGTCAAACTAGAATATAGTAAACAAATTTTGTGGAATCTTTTAGAACCCTCCTATAATCAAAGCATGATTTGGCTTTGACCACCTCTGTAACTGCTTATAAATGTGTATGAATGACTCATGCTTTTGGAGTACCATGTGAAGAGTAATTCACATGGGACTACTTACATATTTATAACTGCAGCTTTTGTTACAATGCAAACCTGTGTTATTTATGTCAGCATGTCAGACTGCACACAGCCCCTCAAAGCAGGACAGATCAACCTTAAGCATAACAAACAAATTATTTCATCACTGACTTTATGTTTGAATCTTATCTTTCTACTAGTAATTGTGGCTACTATGATGAAAATCTTAGTTATCCTTCACTCCCATTCCATACTGTTTGCAAATATCTGCCATCAAATTGATCATAAAGCTGATCAAGCAACTGGGTAATACAGATGTAGTACCCTCCTAAGTGGCAAAAAGATTCAGCTGTGTAATACAGATACGAATTTACCAAATGGTTAAATTCATGCTATGGTAAGTTAAAGTATCATTTCTATTTACCCACTCAATCACAACACTGAAAAACCAGTGGGACCATTTTAATTTTCTAGGATAGTCCATTGCTTACTTAAAGAGTGGCAGTCCTCATACGGAGAAGCTTTGGGCAGAGGGGGTTTACAAGGTGAGATTGCTGAACCTGAGTGTATTTAAAAAATCAGAACAATGGGAAAAAACCAGGGTTGAACAGGGATTCTTATCTCACTTACAGATGCCAATTTTCTGCATGTACTCCTCTGCTCTTATCAAGCTGATTACTTTTTGCATTGTACCTTTCTGACATGACTCTCTTCTTTGCAACACCTCTCCCACCTTCTGGTTGTGATACAAGATCTCAGGGATCTCCATTCCTACTAGTATCTGATTAAGGGAGTCGAGTTCTATGGTCTTTAAGGAGCTACTGGACTCTAATCTTGCTCTTTTATTCACTCAGTACTTCTTGTGAAGGCCCATTCAGTAAAAGTCCACATGAAGTTCAGTAATGTATCTAACTTTTGGCACAAACTGAGTAATTGATTGAGAATGTACATTCAGATGGAGCCCAAGAGTGACAAAAGAACAGGATTACACTAATCAGTTTTCATACTGACATTTCAGAAATTCATGTTACCAGAAATGCAAGAGGAATCACCTGTTCTTTCCTGTTGACATAAACAGGAGCTAAACTAACAAAATCTAAGAACCACATCTTATTTGACACAGGGAGGTGTCCAACCTTAACATATATGCCCTTAAAACAATTATTTGCTTTAATCAGAAATGAGCGGTGCAATCCTAAACCTCAGCTCTCTGCAATTGTACGGGTACCCATGGAACCCTGGCTCTGCTCCTCCTCCCAAAGGACTTTCGCAAGCACGCAACACTGGCACGGCAAGCTTGGCCAGTGCAGCCAGGAGAGAATGTTCCCTTGTTGTCCCAGCAAGGCCGACAGAATCCACAAATTGCAGGGTGGCTGCAGTTGACAGTACTGTGAGTGGCACAGAAAGGCGTAGCCACTCTGGGGGCCAGGCTGCATTTGCCATCGCCAGCTGCCAATGCTATTCCCCTACTCTGCAGAAAGCAGGTGCACAGGTCAGAAAGACTCCCACGATTAGGCTCGCCACACCCCAACAGAGGCGCCTGCCTAGAGAGGAACTCTGCCCCATGGGGGTGGGAATTACACTGAAGATGCAGACAGGGTGCCCGCCCACCTACTCAGTCACCCAACCCCCCATTTCTAACAAGGTCCATGCTGGCAGCTGAAACACCGCTCTCTCACAAACTCCCCTCAGCCACTGCTCCAAGAAATATGTACCCCCTCCAGGAAAAATAAGACCAAAATAGCAGTGGGAATCAGCAAGGCTTGCACACACAGCCTCTGGCACTCAAAACCAGCCATCCAAGTGTCAGAGAGGCAGCTCCTTAGAGACAAGCGGGGGGGGGGGTGTTTCTGAAAAGAATGACAGGAATTCCCATTGGAAACAACAGGAGAGGCTTGAAAGCCCATTGGATATGATTAGGGTTGCCACGTCCCTCTCCCCTTCCACCGGGAGGGTAGGGAACCTGACACTTACCTTGTGTCAGCCGTGCAGTCTATTGCGCGCATGTGAAACTCATGTGCACCCCAGGGCTGACGTGGTGATGTCACGGGAGTAATGTCACCATGCCGGTCGCCCAAGCACTCCCGCACTCCACACGGACCCAATTCGGCCCATTTGGGGCCCAAATTGGCCCCAAACAAAGCACAGGAACGCTCCTGCAGCCAGCGTAATGATGTCACTTCTGGAAGTGACATCGCTGCACCTCCAGGCAGAACACACAGGGCACATGTTCCCTGGGTGCCTGCCAGTGGCAGGCAACCTCGGGGGGCTTGCTACCTCCCACCAATCCCTGGGTGATCACTGGGCGAGGGGGCAAATCCCCGGGAGTTTGCCTACCACCAGCAGGCAGCTGGGAACCCTAGATATGATGGGAGGCATGAATACCCATTAACTTCCAGTGGCTCCAGTGAAAAACATTACTGCATCGAAAAGATGCAAGGAAAATGTGGGGTAGACATTGAGAGTCATGCTCTGGTGCTGGGATGATGGCCCCTGGGACCAGAGAAACTGGGATGATGGCCCCTAGAGCAGTTTCTCTGGTCCCTGGAGCCGTCATTCCATTATGGGGGGGGGGTGTCATCCCATCCCCATAGCAAGATGCTCAAAATCCATCCCTACTAATGCAAACGGCAAAAGGGAGAATGGTGTGGTCTTGTGGGGGAAGTGCCCCAGAGATCCTGGAACGTCCAACCCACATCTTGGCATCAACAATGGCCCCGCCCCCACATGCAGCAGTCTTCTGCCTGGCTTATCAGACACCAGCAGTGCTGCTGGAGAATGAGAGTCCTCTGTGGCGTGCACACACACGCACACACACTGGCTGTAATGAACCTAAATGGGCCTGAAGCATCCAAGGTGGCAGCAAAGCCCCACAAAGATGCAGAGGCACCTGGAGTCTCTCTGGAACCACCCCATCCTTACCATCCCAGAGCTAGAGACCATCCTCAAGGATATGTGGAAGGACAGCCCTAAGGAGAATGAGAGAGGGGGACCTACTGTCATCTACAGGCAAGCAGACAGGGAGGGAGTTGTTCAACACAGACTTTATTGAACTGCCAAAAGTGAAGATATCTGGAAGCATGTTGTCAGCTTCCCTTGCCCAGGAATGGAGCTGTGCCTCTTTGTGCAACAGTTGGAGCCAGGAGATCCATTCCTTGTGCTGCTTTCTCAGGAACGAAGTTGAATCATGGTCTGCCTGTGGAATTGCTCCTGGACCTGGGCTTGAATGGCAGTAAAAAAAATTCACTGGGGGCTGGAACAGCCATGCTCCTCAGCTTTCCCTGATGGGTAGCAATGTGCCTGAAAGGGAAAAAGAGACATTTGTGGTGAAGGGCCTGGTCTTGTGCCAGCCACAACCAGGTCTGCCCTGTCCTGGGAGGATGTTCATGGCCAGGGGTGGTGGCAGCCGCTCCATCATCACAGGTGCTGCCAGCAACCAGATGATGGATGACCCTCTGGCAAGAAAGTTCTCCTTATCTGCACCTGAATCTTCTGCTGCTGCCATGGTTGCTTGGAGCTCTGACCCTGTGAGCAAAACAGTCAAGGGATTGTGCTCCTGCCATTGCAAGGGAGTTACAAGAGCAAGCACCCCGTCAACCCAACTTGTGGTTGCATTCTTTACTCTGCACGAGGGGAGAGCCCAGCCAAAGGAATGTACAGAGCCCCAACATAGACGGCTAGAAGTGCCCCCTCTGAAACAGCTGTGTTATGTGTGGCTCCATGGGCAACTGTGTCTTTGGTAGGCATGGGCCATGCCTGTTCTGGAGCAGGGGCCATGCCTCCCCACCAGCCAACAGTGAGTAGTCATACCCTCTCTCAAACTGAAAGAACATCTTATGAATATGGACATATCATAAGCCTTTCCCTCCATGTTCTCCAAGCACCAGACTGGCTAAGCAGAATGGGACTGAATCCACACTTCCCTACCTTTCGCTTTTCATGTGCATTAATCACACTGGATTCTATCCCGCAATGTCCCTGTCTGTGTTCACATCCCTTCTCTTACTGCCGCTGCCTCGCGCTATACTTCGTGCACATCCCTGGTAGAATTGCGCAATACGGGGCAGGTTTAGATCCAATGTTGTCGATGATGACATCACATTCGTCTTTTTTTCATTTTTTCATCAGATTTCCGCTATAGCATTTTTTTGTTAAACTGCTATGGCGAGGCCACACCCCTATGATGCCTGTGATTGGGTAATGTTATTCTATGCCTTCTTTTTTGAAATCCATTGGACCATTATTCTGGCGGGCTAATTTGAAGTGATATTTAAGGTGGGGGTGATCCAAACTCTCCAAACGGGCAGACTAATTATTTGATGCTTGAATGTAATGTTAGAATGACGTATTTCCGCTATAACGGTAATTTCAACAGTTTTAAAAAAAATAATTTTAACAGCCACCGATATTTCCGACTGTTCGGCATCCTAAAAATGACACAGAAATGGAAATGATGCCACCCCTTGATGTCTCCATGGGGATTTTGGGGCACCCCGATTAAGATTTATGGCCGGGATTGTGCAACAATGCTGGGAACGTCCCCTTTTTTTAAAAAGGGGGGGAAGGGAAAGGGCAGGCAGGCATGCTGTGAAGAGAATGGAAAAGCTTGATAATTGCATGGCAAAGACGGATGGTGTTCCGGAAAGGCTGCAAACACGGAAGTGGGGTGGTTTGAAGGGGGTGGTTTCCTTGTGAAATGCTTCTATTTGTCCACATCCACAGTGAGAACCGTGCAAGAGAAGTGTTTGAATGCATGACAAATTCGTCTGAGGCGCAATGCGAAAGACACGAGAGAATGGCGGGATTGAGGTAAGAGTATGTGAACAGCCCTCTGAGAAGCGAATAATGGGTGGGAAAAAAGCAGAAAACTTAAGACGTGTGGATTCGGCCTGGTTCTCAACTCTGACAGAAGGGGGTGTGTGTGGCAAACCCCGTCAAAACCTGGTGGAGGAGAAAGGACAAGCCCACGGGGAATACAATGAAACAATACTTTACAGCAAGTTAAATTTTTAAAGTGCCAGTGCTATATAATTCAGGTAGAAGAGGACACGAAATCTGCGGTGCTTAGCCGGCCCCAGATCGAGCCTGAGGAGGATTCCTACATCCATCCAGTGGCGACGCCAGGGTTTTCGGCGCCTGCAGCAGCCGGTGAGCCGGGCACCTCTGCGTGCGCGCGCACACACTCGCACCAGCCTGCGTGATGACGTCGCGTGTGATGTCATCACGGGTGCACACGCACACCGGCCCAATCACTGCAGCGGGCGGCTGGGATGGCGCGCAGGTGGCCTCCGAGCTCTCCCGCTCGGTTGCCCTGCATCGCCGCAGACGCCTGCCCGCAGCTGCTGAGCCCGGTCTGGGGCGTGTGCTGGCGGCGGCGGCAACACGGGGCGGGAGGGCTGGGAGGCTGCAGCTCCGTGGTGCGCGCTCCTGCCCCCCGCGCCTCCTCCGGCGCCCCCTCCACCACCCCGCGCCCTGAGGCCACCGCCTACCTGGCCTCCATGGGCGCCCTGGCCCTGCATCCATCCCACCTCTGTGTCCACTCTATGCATGGAAAAGCTTTAAGAAAGAGACCAACACAAGGATTTGAATTCCTACTGACTTTATTACACCCGGACATGTTGTAATACTCATGAAAGCACTTTTTGTATTATATATTTATTCTTGTTCCTAAGAGAGTTACATAGATATGTATGAGTGTATGAATTATATAGCACTGGCACTTTAAAAATTTAACATGTTGTAAAGTATTGTTTCATTGTATTCCCCGTGGGCTTGTCCTTTCTCCTCCACCTGGTTCTCAACTCTGGCTAGAGATGGGAAATTACTGAAATGTGAGTCATGAGACAAGACTGGCTATCAGCCCCACACCCCGGAGATGTGCATAGATGTAAAAGCAAAAGGTCTTCTAGGAGTTCCTGAATCAATCACCCACACCCTGGCAATCTTCCCCCTGCCTCCTTCTTAATCAGAGTTCATCAGGGACCTGATAAATTCTTCCCTTCCACTAATTGTGGGTCATCAATCACTCATTTTTTAACCTTTAGTTACACCTGGGAAGGTTTAATCAATCCTTTCTCATTGTTTTGGGGACAGAGAGGTCAGTTTTGCCCCAGGAGGACACGTTTTGCATTATAATTGGGCTCTCAGCAATGTGCTCAGTGTGTGTGTTCCTTGGATCCACTTGCACTCCCTCATTCTACCTGTTTTCTAGTTAGCTCTGTGGGTATGCTGTGTGTGATTTCTCATGTGTTTACTTTTGCTGCCCCTTTAATAAAAACCATTCCTGCTGAACATCTGCCTGTTTACTTGAGAGTTCTCTGAAGGAACAATTCTTGTATACATAGGTGGAGATCCTGCAGGTTACCCCCTCTTGTGGCTTCTCCTTGTATGTTAATTCCCCCAGCTCACAAAGCGACCCCCATTTAGGGTAAGACAACCAAAGAGGCCAGCATTTGGGGGGTGCTGGTGAGGGGAGAGGGGAGGTTGGTGTGAATGAGCAAGCGGGGCAGCTAGCTCCTCAGCTGCTCTTTACCTGTTGGTGTGACTTTGCCCCTTCCTGAGTCAGGACTCAGGAGATGGGTAACCTGTAAGGGAACTTGGGTGGTAGTTGTTAGGCAGAGATTCTGGACTTAGTTCTCCTCCCATGTGTGAGCGCAAAGTACACCCCAATTTTTGCAAAGTTCCCCCTGCACACTCTTTCTCTGCCACTATGTGCACTTTCTCTAGCCTTGCGCTCTAACTCCCTGTGGCAGAGGACTTTCGGGCAGAGCCTTCAGCCACATTGCTACTTACCTCGGTTCATGGATGCCCCAGCCAGAGGATATGTTGGGTGGGAGGGGTACTGATTGGTTGCCAGGGAGGGGGCTCAGCTAATGCAGGGACACAAGTGGAGTGGTTGCCACAGTAGTCGGCAGCCTATGCTCTGCCAGGCTACTTGGCTAGTGCTGGGCATGGGGGAGGGGGCAACTTTTCTTTACAATGGTCGCCTATCAGCTATGCCATCATTTTTCATGGCGTAACTTTCTGCCACTGCAGGGGGTGTTCCCAAGCCCAGAATATCTTAGAGAGCCGACTAACTTACACCCCACCCCCTGGCCCACTAGCACAAGGATTTACATTGAAGATCCGCCCACACATGGCCAGGGCAGCCAGACTCAGGCAGAGAACCCAGGTGCAGCAACGCCAAAGACAACTGCCAACATAAGTGGGGTTTACACTGGCGTAGAGGGAAGCTAGACTAATGTAAAGGCTCATTGGCTTCCTAAGCACTCCCCCTCCCACATAGGATTGAACTGTAAGTTTGTTCAGAGGTTAAAAAATACTAGGCTACCTGATGAATAATGATTAGAGCTTTCCAGATCCTTTTCTAAATAAATATAAATAAAATTTAGAAAACATAGTATTTGTTAGATATTATTAAACATGTTCAAAGGAAAGGAAAAACAATTAAGATATTTGCAAGCAAAATCAACATTTCTGATTAGTAGATGACAAAATATACCAAGATATAATCTGGACATGTAGCATGAATGCCATAAATGCCCTAGAACATTGTGGATAAACGTTTTGTATTCCAGTGATAGAAGATTGAAACATTTGATAATAATTTTGAAATAGTGGATGACAAAGGTAACAGCAATGGAGATACTGGCAAACACCTATATTAATGTACTCATCATTTATCATTTTGTTATGCCTTTCCCACTTGCCCGAGCAATGGGAAGTTTTAGTTTCTTTTGGATGAGCAAGCATTAGAAACATAGGTTATCTTTTAAATATTACTTCCATTTATACCCCACAATTCTCCCCAATGATTATCTAAAGTGGCTTATATCATTCTCCTCTCTTGCATTTTATCCTCACGACAACCCTATGAAGGAGGTTAGGCTGAATGTGTGTGCCAGTCATCCAACAAGCTTCCATGACAGAATAAGGATTCAAACCTTGACCTTATAGATCCTAGTCCACTACACAACAAATCCAACTACACTCCTATAATCAGACGAATCTTACATCTTTAAATCGATCAAGCAATGATTTATAGATATTAAACAGCAAAAACTGTGTCCAGCTCAACCGAGTATATGTTCACCCATTATGCTTGGTCTGGTTAGTCTTCCAGGTAGGATGTGTATTCATGCTCTTGATATTCCCTCACAGCGCAGAGCCTTATTATTGGCCAGGGTTAATGCATTCCCTCCCAAGATGCTTTCTGGCAGGTTTCTCCAGATCCCGAGGCAAGACCATCTATGCCTGTGTGGTCTTAAATTCGTTAGACACAACTGACCATATAATTTTAGATTGCCCTTTTTATGAGTCTGCCCAGGAATGTCTGCTTTCTAATTTATTACATTCTAAAAATCATCTGAGCAATAATCTTAAATGTCGGTTTCTTTTAAATGATTCAATTTCTGAAATTACTGAAGTAGTTGCTGAATTTCTTGTGGAAGTTCTTAAACTTAAAAGTAATTTTAATTAGTAGTCTGAATGGATTTGTATAGTTGAAATATTTTATGTTATGGATTGGATACCTTATCAATCTTGTAATTGTTGTTATGCCAATAAAGGTATATTTATTGGCATAACAACAAGGTAAGTATAAGTATATATGTAAAGGTATATATTAGCCCGCTCGGTGGGGAGGGCGGACTAAAAATCTTATATATATATGATGAGGAACTATTTTCAGCACACCTAAATTAGGTATATGGAAAACAGCTATATAGTATAACAGTTTATTGACCCTGACTAAATTAGAAAGTATCTTCAAACATATCATTCATTTAAATACTTAATACTGTTTTAGATGTATTGATATTGAAATTGACTTTGTCCAGTTTTCATGGCAACTACTTTCTCTGCTGATCTAATAAGCATAATTATTCTATACTTAATGCAAAAAGGAGGCCAACAAGAGGCAGCCTTGATAGGTTGCTTTGTTTTAAATAAATGTTAGTAGTCAATATATAATAAGTCAATGGTTACTATATATTGTTTCTATAGCTTCAAGGAATGGCTATTAATTTGCAGATATTCCTCTCCCATAGACTTTTTCTTCAATAAACACTACTTTCTCATTAATCAAATTAGTTTTTGTCAATCAAAGAAATTCTGACCTGGATAACCCACACAAGCCCAATCCCATCAGATTTCAGAAGCTAAGCAGGGTCAGTCTTAGTTAGTAAGTGGATGGGAGACCTCCAAAGAAGACCAGGGTTGCAGAGGCAGGCAATGGCAAACCACCTTGCTGTTAGTCTTTTGCCTTGAAAACCGCAGCAGGGGTTGCCATAAGTCAGCTATGACTTGATGGCACTTTCCATCACCAGCTGTCATGGTAAGATCCTTTCTTGTATTGCTGGCTAATTGTCTTCTAACTCTACAACCTAAGGTATGTGCATTTGCTTAAGCTATAATCAATCTATTTGATAATAAAGCAAAAACATATAATTGACATAAATTGTCAATATCAGTTTAAATGGCCTTGTCTATCATATAAAAGTATGATTCTAACTTTAGTCCATGAGATGGAAACCTTATGTTTAACAAGACACTCTTTTAAAAACTAATTAACTGATGTACTTACTCTAAATAGATTCTGCAAAGAATCCCTCTGGACCAGAGATTTTGTTGTCTTTGAAATTTTTGCTACTCTTCATCTTTTGATACAAAAAAAATTAATATTTACTTATCTACTTCAGATAGTCTAAGCTTTGGGCAGTGGTGCATTGCCAACATCATTTCAGCGTCAGCATAACTAATTCATACTCTACATTCTGTAAGAAGAGAGAAATTCCACAAAAAAACCATCTTCAAGTTGCCGAGAGCATAGCAACTCCATAGAAGATAATAGTGACACGGCCAACATCCACAAATCAAAGGGCAGCATGCTGATAATTCCCTCTCTCATGCTATCCAAATATGAAAGCAATGCATGTCGATGCTGTAACACCTCCCTGAAGTCACTCTGTTCTCTCTTATCCACTGATCAGAACAATGGAAGGAACAAAGGTACCTTTCATGGTATAAAGGGCTCTGGTGTGCCCAATAGAAACCCAGTATCTACCACACTCCTAGGAGCTCTGCAGATGGGATTCAAATCCCTTCCTACAAATGCACCAATCACACACTGCCAGCCTAACCTACTTCACAGGTTAAAATGGAAGAGAAGAGCTTCTTTGGGTCCCCATTGGGAAGAAAGGCAGGGTATAAATGAAATAAATAAATACAAGAATGCCCAAATACCTTGCACAACTTTTTTGAAACACTTCATGTTTGTGAAGTCTGTTCCAGCCTATTTTATAAACAGGAGCAGCAGGCCAAGGACAGGCCAAGAGGCAAGGCTTTTGCAAGTAGTTTGGCCCAGGAAAGGGAAAGGAAACCAGATATAAATAGGAACTCCCCCTACCACTCTGAATCCCCTCCCACTCCCATCTGAACCTAGCCCAATTCTCTGGTTCTATCAATCCACATGGGAGCCAGGTCCAGAATTAGATGTAGGATAGAATTACCTTGACTGAAGTGCTAACTTTATATCCTGGCTTTTGGGTGGAATTTGATGAAAGTATTGCATATTTGATGGGCAGTGGAGGATTCAAGGTTAAGAACTTCTGTAATATTTAGAAATGTTCTTCATCACAACTCTAAAATATATTTACCAAGTCTATGTAAAGGTAGTTTATATCATCCATTATAAGACAGTTTTCTTTGTTGCCACCCTGAATTTCTTCATCTCAAAATCACCCTCAAGACTTTTGAACAGGGATGCAAGAAGAAAGAGACAAAATATAAATATTCTAATTAATAAATCAATAAAATAATTTCATGTGGCATAAAGAAAACTGCAGGATCTGTATGTAGCATAGTTAGGGGTAGAGATGGGCACGATCAGCGTTACAATCGAAAAAAACCCACGATAATGGCGATTGCGTGATTGCAACCCGGTGGATCGTGATCGTCCACGGCCAACGATCCAGCGATCGGGAGAGGCCTGGATTGTTGCGTTCAAGCTCGGATTGGGGATCCAGACACTCAGACGCCAGCAATCTATTCCCCTGGCAACGGAGCCAGGGGAAAGTCTGAGCTCTGTTTGCCCTCCTTCTGTTGCCCTGGAAACCCGAATGGAAGCCCAGCTTTCCTTGATCAGCAGGGCTTCCTTCCAACCACGGAGCAGCAAAGCAGTCACAAGTTGGGAGAAGACACCCAGGGGAGGGAGGGGGAAGGGGGTGTTCTGTAGCCATGGGCACTCCAATCTCATCCCTGCAAACCCTGATAGGCAGCTCTGATGGCCAAACACAGACCTCCTGTGTTGCTGAATGGGACCTGAGGGGAGGTGGCTCGTCGCTGCCTCCCTGTGCCCGCCAGGCCCAGCGGCCGCCACCACCACTCACCTTCCCGCATAGCTGGGCATACCAGCGTGCCCCGCTTTGGCCTCCACAATCCACGATCCACAATCCATAGCTCTGGAACGGGAGATGATCGGTGTGGATCATTAATGTGGGATCGTTGTTGGCGCCGATCCACGATCAGCTGGATCGTTAATTTTTTTTGGATCGTGCCCATCTCTAGTTAGGGGTGCTGAGAACTTCTCAATGAACAAGCTCAGCAAGTGAGCATAGTTTTTTAAACAGTTGCAATCTGAAGTAAGCTGAGACTCAGACCGCCTTGCCTTGCCACTGTCTGATCTGAGCAGCAACCGAACAGCCTTGCAGCTGCACAGCAGCTATGGCTGCTAACTTTATTTTATTATTTGATCATATGGCAGAATTTCTTGTTTTTATAATGTACTTCTTGTTTCAATTGCTCTCACCACACAATCCATTTTTAATTTTTAAACAGGAAGCAAATAGGAAAAAACTTTTTAAGGATGTGCAGGTTGAGCTTGTGTATTTGAGTGAAAACTAAACTCCTATTTGGTTCTTGAAAATTTGCACACATGCAAAATGCTGCCAAACTAAACAGATCAGTAGGGACTTAAACTAACACCAAATAGTTAATTTTAAAAAAAAAAACATACTGTTTATTTATGACTGGGATTGCTGTTTTTTATTTAAATAGTTGGTGTACAGAGTTTATAGGTCTCTGGGGTGAGAAATGCTATTTCCATTGGGCTTTGTAAAAACATGCATGTGTAAAATCCTGTTGATTACACATTACGGCTCTATATGAATATGTTGGAAAAATAACCTGCCAAACAGGCTTGAGCTGCTTAACAACAGTCAAACAGACAGTCAAAATCTCAGCTCCCTGCTTGCAACTGGTGAATGGAATGTGCGTCAAACTGGCAAGTAAGTGTCCTGTCATTAAGAATAGTGACTAAAAAATTAAACTATGAACCAAGAAGTTCCCAGTTCAAATTTCACTACTACTACAAACAGCTTGATTTTATGCATGTTTATTTGGAAGTAAGCCCCACATTAGAGGCTGACTCCCCACTTAAGTCCCCTCTCCCTCTCACACACACTGTTGGCTGCTGTGTGCAGCATGCATAGGGAATGGGCTGGTGCTGGATGGTCTGGGGGTGAATGTGTGGCTGGTCTTGGAAGAAAGGGGGTCTCTGGGTCACACATTCTCCCACAGAACTTCTGGCTTATGAAAAGCCCTGCAGCTTGTCGGTGCAGAGATGGGGAATCCACAGTGGATGCAAGAGTGCTGCTTCCCTGGGTGCAGAAGGGGTGGGTTATGAACTGGCATCCTGACCAAAATGATGGATCTCTAGGTCAGCTCATTACCTGGGTTATCCTATTCACCCTTTCACAACTGGGGGGAGGGCAAAATTTCAGCTCCAGGGCTCCTTCCTGCCCCTTGACCTCTCCATGTAAGGGTCATGCCAGAAGCCCTGGCCATGCTATCCTAGCGCCTTTCCACTGAACACTGCCTGCTTGTGCAATATTCTCTGCCTGGCCCCAGGTGGCTAGTCATGCTCTAAGGACTTCAGTGGGGTGCTTGATGCCTCCTGACATTCCTCCTTTGAACCTCCCCTCCTGGCCCAGTGGTCAGGATGTTGGCCTTTGGTGCAGGTGGATTGTAGGTTCAAGGCTAACTTCTGTCTTTTTTAAAAAAAACTTTTTTGGGGGGGGTGACTTGGATGGTTGTATGCGGGCAGCACGTATGCTGCGTATTGGGCCATTGCTGGGAAAGTGGTAAGCATCCCATCTTTCACATGGGTGCCCATTTCCTATGGTCTGGGGAGGGGGCCTCTCAGGCCTCATGCCCCTATTGGGGTTTTACAGTTGCTGTATCTTCCTTCCCTGTCCACTGGCTGTCCATGGGGGGAGGGAGTGGTATCAAGGGACAGTGGCCGGATCAGTGACTGATGATTGGCTGTGCCAGTGTGTGTCACTCAGGGGGACATCATTGGCTCCCAACTACCTGATTCATGGATGTTGCTGTCCCAAGGATATCAGATGCACAAATAGACACATTTGAAAGATTGGTTTTGAAAGAGGTAGCTGAGATAGAGAGTAAAAATCATAGGACTTGGCAGAATATTACCAAAGAAGAACGGTTAGCCCTAACTAACCTAAGAGAAGATGAACAGATTGTAGTAAAACCATCAGACAGGGGGGGGGGGGCTGGGATTGTAATATTAAATAAAAAGGACTATATACTGGAAGTGCAAAGACACCTTGCAGATAGGGAGTATTACCGGCCGATTGATCATGACCCCACAAATGATATCTTGAGGGTCATTAAAATAGTGCTTGATGAAGCTTTAGGCAATAACACCATTCAACAAACTTTACATCATGACTTATTAAATAAAAATCCCCGAGTGTCAGTTTTCTCCCGCCTTCCCAAAGTCCATAAAAATATCAGACCACCCCCAGGGAGACCAATAGTCTCTGCATCAAACTCTATCTTGGAGCCTCTGGCCATCTTCTTAGACGGTATCCTTCAACCCTTTGTGGTGAAAGTTGATTCATATGCTGTCTGTGGTTTCCAGTGAGCTGTGTGTTGTTGTTTCCCCATGTGAACTGTCCACAGGGTTGTTTCCCCATGTGAACTGTCCACTGACCAGTGGGGCTGCTTTTGCGTCAGCAGCCAGGTACCTGCTGTGGCAGCCCTCAGGATTGCACCGAGCATTGTCTAACTTTTCATTTATTTATTTATTTATTTATTTATTTATTTATTTATTTATTTTATCACATTTCTAGACCACCCTCCCCGTCAGACAAGCTCAGGGCGGTTTAACAACAGTTTAAAATAGTAAAAACATTATAAAAACATTAAAACATTATATCAAAACAATTAAAATTGGTGGGTATAAAATATTAAAATACAGCATTTACCCGGTGTGTCAAAAATAGATGAGTTTCACAGTTTGCATTAGCAGCCAAGAAGATCAGATCCAAGGCTTCTCTGAATGAGGTGTCCTTATGACCACTATGATTACTTGTACAGTTTATTTTAATTTTTCTAACTGTGATGTAACTGTTTTAAATGAAGCATGTTTTTTTTTCTTATCTTGTGGTGGCCTATGGCTAATGACAATAAATCTACTACTACTACTACTACTACCCAGAGCTTTTCCAGAAAGTTTTTTCCTGAGACAAATCTGAATCAATTTAAATTCATACACTCAATACTGCAAAATTCTAACCAGCAGAAAGAAAATTAAGCCACATTGCTACCGCCATGTATGTAGAAGAGCAAATGAACAAAGCAGCAAAATTGTGTTTTTCTATAAAAAAAATTGAAAGGCAGTCCTAATCCTGCTCTTGCAAAAGCCAATTCTTCTTGCAAAGGCAATTCAGCCTCCAGATCATGGCAAAGAGCTTGTGTGGATTGATCTATGATTGTTTGTGCCAGATCTAAACTATCATGATACTTAGGAGCTGGCAGGGCTGTATGCTTCTTTGCTAGGAGATAATCTTACTTGTTGAAGATGCCAGACTTTCCTGTTCCCTTCGTATGCCCTTCGTAATTACAAGGTTGTCTTCTAGGCTGTAGGTGCACCTTATTTGCTTAAACCCAGAGCTTTCTTCCTTAATCAAGTACGATAAGCTTCTTTCCAGCTGAATAATGGCCATTCAAGGCCACTCCTCTTTATCAGTTCATCTAACTTTCACCCTATACATTTTCAAGGGAATAAGACAAGGTGTTCAAGGCCACTCCTGTTTTAATTTCTTCATTCAATTGAAAATAAGATGTTTGAAACCATTCCCTCCCCTCCTCCAACATTTAACTTTAATTGCAGTAATAGGATATAGTGAAGATTCATTTTGGAGTTGATAAGTGGACTCTAATCTGAAGGCTCTGAGACAGAATTTTTAAAGAAGAAATGACATAAAAGTATGCCAGAAAGACGAGAAATAATGAAAAGCAGATAGCCTGTAACAATATCTAAGAAAAGTCAGGGAAAGGGAATGCACTATGCCAAGTGAGCTGGCCCAGTGTCAGTGACAGCAGGTCTCTGAGTAGTACTTAGTAAGAGACTAAGGGCTGGATCCCATGGATCTGTTCTGCTAGAAGAAGCCATTGCAAGGAACAGCCTCCTGAAGCATAAGATTATTCCACCTCTTGTGTCAGGGGAAGGTAGCCCCAAACATTAGATTCCATGCTTTGGATTCAACACTGAATCAGAAATCAGCTTGGGAGTATAAGCATCTTTTGATCAATCATCTGATTCAAAGAAAAAGCATTACATTAAGCTGGACGTACCTGATCTGTGCCCTTCTCTCTTCTGCTACAAAACAAACTTAACATCACCTTCAAGTATCCATGACCATCCAACCACCCATGCAGATTATTCCCATTTAGCTACAGTCCCTAGCTTCCTTTGCAGCTATACATAAAGACTTCAGCCTTAACAAACTTCCGATAATGCCCTCTTCAGATCATAGTAGGCTCTGGTTGCAAATTTTCTCTGGAGGTGAAAATGGTGATATCATTCCATGTTCAGATCCTTGAGGATTATCATTCTTGATTCAATGCCCTGTCATAGACTACAGTCACTTAATTTCCTGGGCAGAATTTGGGCAAGAATCAAAGAGTAGGTTGTTCCCTGTGTTCTCCATGTTGACATGCCGCCTGAGAAGACTGATTGATCTCGGCTGTGATCAAGTGCTCTTGCTGTGCTTTGCGTTCTGCTCTCCCATTATCCCTGTTTTTATTGGGACCACTGTTACGCATATTATTTGTTGTTATGTGTAGCCTACTCTAATGCTTATAATGTAGATTGCATATTTCAAATCAATCAATCACTAGTCTTCATTTACTTATGATACTCTTTCTCTTGTAGCCTCATTCAAACTACATCACTCATGTCTATTGGCAGCCATTTCTTGCCCTCTTCTGGAACTATACACATCGCTTTGCATTCATCTGGAATTGATACTAACCACTTTCCTAACAGGTACTTCTCTAAGCTAGCTGCTGCTTCCATTCATATTGATTTCCATGACAATCACCATGGTACTGGTATTTCTAAATATTACTGTTTCCCATTCTGGGAACATTTGATCACAGCTTATTGTACTGACATTGTATCTTGTACAGAAAACACTAGAAATGCAATTGCTATGGTGTCATTTATTTGTGGCTACCTGTATATAAGAAATTCACAAACACTACTTGCTTTTGTAGCAATGTGAGAGTAGCACAACTTTTGAGTCAACTTTAGGCAACTATCTGCAACCATGAGGCTTTCATGGGAATTATCAGTATTGTTTATTTTATTTATTTAAATATTTATACTCCACCTTGCCTTTTTTGGCTCAAAGCAGCCTACAAAACATAGAAAGTATAATACAACTCCCAATAATGCCCCGCCCCAAATGCCTGCATCCTAAACTCCATTAAAGGCCCTAGCAAATAAAATAGCCCTATAGTGCCTTCTAAATGTTTCCAGAGACAGCACCTCCATCACATGCTCAGAAAAGTTGTCCCATAGGGTGCTGAGTACAACAGAAAAAGTACGGGCTCTGGTCAATGCCAGGTGAGCAAATGTTAAGCATGAGAGCAGCCAAGTGGCACCCTAAAGAACATAGTTGGTACATGGGGACATATGGTAAGAAATGGTCCTTTAGAGATGAGTCCTGTGAAGAGATTTAAAGTCATAACCATCACCTTCAATGGAACTTAGAAACAAACTGTCAACCAATACAGCTGTTTTCAAATAGGCAAAATGTGTTCCCATCTGCCAGCCACTGATAATCAGGCTGCCTCACTTTGAACCAGCTGCAATTTCTGGGTTGTCTTCAAGGGTAGCCCAATGGCAAGCATGTTACAGTAATCCAACCAAGAGGTTACAAAGGCATGGATTAATATGGCAAGGTCAACTGAGTCTAAGAAAGGAGAGAGTTGGAAAACCAAATGCAGATGGAAGAAGGCACTCTTGGTCATTACATGAGCCTGCTTTTCAAACAGCAAGGCTGTGGCAATGAGCACCCCCAAGCTCTTAACCTAGTCTGCAAATGCCAGCTCCACTCAATCCCTCCAAAGCATCAGCCTCTCAACAAGCATTAACTGGATTCAGCTTGAACTTGTTGTGTTCTAGCTTCTTGACCATGGCATCAAAGCACTGGTTCAGAACAACTCTCCTTATGAGAAGAAAGGAAAAGGTTGCTGTATATTTCAAGATAAGGACTTTAAACCTGTGAAGGCACATCTTACTTTGGTTTATTTTACTCGAAGAAAATGATGCATATTGAAGATCTGCCATTTGGCAATTGTGGTCTTTTTTTACTAAGATTTTACTCTCTTGATTACCTACAAAAATTTAAAACAATAGTTAGAACACTTGGAGTGACATACCAACTGTCTGGTTTTTTTAGAACATAACCATTGCATTGATCTTTCCAGAAAAGCACTCTTTCATTCAAATTTGGACTACACATCATCTAAGAAGCCTCGCTACTATGCCACAACTATACACCATGACATCAATCTATCTATTTCTGAACTACACTATACAGGATATGATCAAAAGATCTGTAAAATGGAGCTGGGGACAGACTGGGGGGATTTCTCTATGAAACAATGAAGTTGCAGTGTTTCAAAAATGTTTTTTAAAGATCATGGGATTAAACCTCCTCAAAGTAACAGAAACAACACGTGTAGCTTTAACAAAGTAATGCTTATTGAACTCTCATTGGCTGGTCGGGTCTGCCAAGCAACCACAACAATACTGCCTACTAAGCCTTGGTTTCTGTAATGCAAAGATGAGGGGTGGGGGTGCATGGGTGAACTAGGAGGATGAGACAGCTATAGAAAAGCCCCCCCCCCCGACATGTTCTATAGGACATTTGTTTAATTTTTTATTTCTTTATGTAATTTATAGTTAATTCTTATTTATAGGATATTTATAGAATATGTAGGAGGACTCATCAGGGACAAGTCCAGAAGTTACTATTGAAAACTTACTACCTACAGAACTTAGCCTGGCCCACTGGCAGCAATCACTGTGCCACTCAGCCCAGCCCAGCCCAGCCCAGAAGCAGCTACCACACAACTGGGCCTAGTCACTGCACAGCCTGGCTAGGCTTTTCTCAGGAAGAGGCTGTAAGATATAGGGATGAAGGGAAAAGTGAAAACACGGGGGAAGATAAAGGTAGGTTGGCTGGTGGGTAGGAAGGAGAGAAAAAAACAGGGGTGGCAGCAGACCTTGAGCAAGTGGGAACAGTCCACTGTTGGTAGCCACTGCACAACTTTGCCTGACCCCACCCAGTGGTGATGGCCATCATGTCATTGTGCCTGGCCTGGCACTGGTCACTGCACAACTGGGACCAGCCCAGTGCTGGAGGACACCTTGCAGTAGGGCCTGGCCCTGTGCTGGCAACCACTGTACAACTCTGCCATACTTTTTCCCAGTAAGAGGCTGCCAAGGATTTGGGGAGGGGGGGAAGCCAAAGATGGGGCAGGGAGATAAAGGTAGGTTGGCTGGTGGATGGGAAGGAGAAAAGGAAGCAGAAAAGGATGAGAAGCTATGGGAGGTGCCAGGGAAGGAAAAAGTAAACAGGGGAAATATGGGGGGTGAGATGTTCCCCACAAGTCCTCATGGTTCTCCCCTACTTGTTGATGACCTAAAACTAAATTTGCCATAGTCAATGTTAAAACCCACAGGCACTCTAAGAAGGCCTTTGACACCATTGCTCTGTACTTCTTTAATTAACCCTTTGGATCCAGATCGCCAAGGGCCAAATTACATATTCTGCGAGTGATCTTTGATGAAATTTTCCAGCATTTTTATTTTTTACTTTAAAGCAGCTGCTGGGTACTCCTAATACTGACTCCTGTGGGGTTAACAGCAGCCTTGGGATGTGTCTAAGAATGTTTATATATGTGTGTGATTCAGAGTGGAAATTAGGCATAGGGAAAAGGGCTAAACACCCCCTGTGAGCTCTCTAGGATCTTTTCCCTAGGCCCCTTACACCGTCTTTCCAGAAATCATTTGGTAAACTGAATTAATGATAATTATAATATTCAATTTATATACCACCCTTCAGGACAACTTAATGCCCACTCAGAGTGCTTTACAAAGTATGCCATTATTATCCCCACAACAAAACACCCTGTGAGGTGGGTGGGGCTGAGAGAGCTCCAGAGAACTGTGACTAGCCCACGGTCACCCACCTGGCTTCAAGTGTAGGAGTGGGGAATCAAACCCGGCTCTCCAGATTAGAGTCCCGTGCTCTTAACCACTACACCAAACTGTCTCTCAGATGGCTATCTGATTATACATCTGGGACTAAATTCATCCTAAACATAAATATAAAACAATAGATTCCACTACTTATTTAGTTAAAGGGAAGTAGAAATATGTATTATAATGGGTATGTATAATTCACTTACTGAGTGAATCTCTCTAACCACCCATTTCCCTAAAAGGTTAGTATGCAATACATTTTTTTCTCAGTTACGTGAATGAGAAAGCCAAGGCATTAACACTGGTATGATAAATAATAGTTAGAATTCCTCTAGGTCAAGTTTACTTAAGCAGGAAGTTAGGACTATTAACAAACACAAAAAAGCATAGAATTATAGTGAAGGAAATGAAAGAACAAAATTATTCTAGCTTCCTGTTGCTCTTCTGCCTTGACCTGGATAACTCAGGCAAGCATGATCTCATCAGATCTCAGAAGCTATACATGGTCAGCCTTGGTTAAGTTATTGGATGGGAACCCTCCAAAGAAAACCAGGGTTGTTATGCAGAGGCAGGCAATGGCAAACCACCTCTGTTAGTTTCTTGCCTTGAAAACCCCAGCAGAGGTCACCAGAAGTTGGCTACAGCTTGATGGCACTTTCTGTCACCATACCAATGCTCTTCTAGCTGATAAAAAGAGCAGATATGAATACAGAAGATCAATAGCAACAGGCTGTCACATTGTTAGAAAGGAAAGTCTGTCTTAGCACTCTGGGTAACAGATGCAGCATGGAATCTGCCAACACCAAATTGAACACCCTTGACAGACGCATATATTTATGTGAAAATGATACAAGGCATAACCTGATTTAAGAATGGTTATGTAATATTATAAGACCTACAGAAGGCCAAGTCAGGCCAAGTCTGGACTTGTTCAATGTCTAGGATGAAACAAATTTCAACAAATTCACATGCAGTCTTGCCCATTCGAAAAGGAGCCAGGTTACCCATTCAAATCTTGGAAAAGATTACATGTAATTTCTTTCATTCAATGTATTATATTCCTAACTCCATGATAACACTAGCACTACTGCTTAAACCCTGCCCCCCAATTTATTTTCAAATAAAAACAGGTCTGATGGAAATGCATCGTTTAGCCTTAATACTGTCACTATTTGGGAGAACATCAATCAACACTTTTGGTTCCTCACTATAGCAAAACTTGGCTCCAATATGTGTCCACTCTGAGGAATTTTATATATACTCCTATCCCCATTTTCCATTAAGAGACTGACGCCTTGATACATCATAGCTGTCACAGAATCAATTTCAGAAACTGCATGTAATTTAGAGTTCTATTACCTCTACTTTACTATATCCAAAAAAGGAAGTTATTTGAACCTTTCTGAATATTTGCAGGATCAACCATTTTATTACACCTTGAAGTTTCCATATGCTGTCTGTGTCAGATGTTCATCCCTTTCTTGACATTGGGGGCTGGTTTGCATCAAATGACTGAAAGGACTCTTATTTCCATGGCTGGCAGTCATCCTCATCACGGGAAGTTCCTTTGGTTTGCAGTTAGGATGGAATGTTTCCAGTATGGTCTGACTCTCTGGCCTCTCCATAGCACCAATAGTCTTTATCAAGTGCCTGGCTGCATAACAGCCTTCCTCTGTTGGGGGATGCTTGTCATTTTAGGAGAAAATAATTGGCTACAGGACCAGCTCAACTAATTTTGTTGCACCAAGTGGTGAGAACATGGAATGGGAGGAGGTAAGCACCCTCTCATTGTGCCACTGCTGCCTAGCTCCAAGGTGGCCCACCTAGAGGCTGAGAGCGGGACCACAAGTGACGCCTGACACAGGTGTCACTTGTGGTCCCGCTCTGAGTGACAGTGAGATAAATGGGGTACATACTTACTCCTGTGCACTTTCACCAGCTCCAGATGGTAGTAGCATAAACGGGGAAGAAGTGCATGCTAGCTCCCCATTCATGCTGTAAGTTGACAATAGGGACAACCTACAATTGTAGCCGGCTTCTTCTATCATGTCCCTTGTGGACTAGTGCCCCAAACCACTGCTGGACCACTTGGACAGTGAATCATTTCTTATTGATTGCTTGTGGGGAGTACTGACATCTGTCCTTCCCTTCAGGCTTGTGTATTTAAAGTGTTCCCTTGAGGAGTGGAGGAATGACACCAACACCTTGCCTCTGGAATGGTCCCAGGGTAGTTCTTGCACAGGCACCGTATCCCATCTATGACTCTCAAAAACTTATACCCCGAAAATCTTTTTGATCTCTACGTCACCAGTGGACTCAACTTCTGCTGTTCTACTGCAGACCAACATGGCTACCTACCTGTAGTATCCCATCTATGTAACTGTACAGACACCATGAAGAACTTCACATTAATCAATTAAAAAACTAAGTGTTACATTAAAAAAGATTGTACATTTTATTTTGTTGTATCATTTTTTTCTTTCTGATGCATTTTCATCTCAGGCAAACACATTACTGGAGAAGCATGTTCTTTTACATTAAATCTGACTCCACATGCAGGGGAATTCTCAAACTTTGGATCCATTCACTGCGTGGTGTCTTCTCAAAGTCTGATACCAGGTCTCAAGGGTTTATGGTGTACGTGTTACAAGTCTTTGGTACCCTCCAAATTAACTTCCACTTGCTTCTCATAGGTGACAGCATACAGATGCAAGCCACTTAGAGATGAAAGCAAGCTCCTCTTACTTTCACTAGTTTGGCCTTTACCTCCTAACAGACTCAAGTGGTGCCTGCTACACTCAGAGCTTTTCAGAGTACATAAGAACAATTAGAAAAAGGGTTACCACTTTCTGTGAGGAGGAGCACCTCAGCATTGATCTATCCATGCCAGTATCACTGAACATTCATGTCCAGTTGATATAAAAGGAAAGTTTACTGAGGTTCAGATTGGTGGGATAAGACGACACAGAACAACAAATTATATGCACAATAAAACAAATCAAGACAAAACATACACCTCTAGAGTAAGATAATGCAATGATAATAAATGATTAGATTCTGGTATATTAGCCCATGCCACATTACTCTCACACTGTCATTTTGTAGAAAAAGAGCTGCAGGAACTCATTAGCATAACTCATTAGCACAACTCATTTGCGTATGCCCCACCCCCTGACATCACCTACCCTAGCTGTTTTGGACCCAATCCTGGCCATTCGGGGCCGAAATTGGGCCCAAAATGGCAGAAGAGGCTGAAAATGGCCGAAAAGGGGCCCAAAATGGTCAGATTTGGGCTTCTGCTGAGTGGAAGAGTGATCCACCACCTGTCAGAGGCCTGATCCTGGCCGTTTCAGCTCCAGTCCTGGCTATTTTGGGCCTGATCCAGGTCAAAACGGGCCCCAAATGGCCAAAAATCAGGTGGGTGGGGCCACATGACATGTGACCTTTTTGGAGAACTACCAGAACTGGGTTCCTGTGCGTTCCCCCTCAAAATGAGCCCTGCTCTCACAAGGAAGCTACCTGCTGGAGTGTCCTCTCCCAAACCTTTCAAGTCAAAACCTTATACCCTTTCCTCTAACTTTGGCCAGGTGACCTTCTCTCTTTCTCTTGCAAATTTCTTTTGAGAAGTCTCTCATCACAAAAGACAGCAGTGCAGATGTCCAGGGCCAGATGACAATTGCAGTTACAATATAATACTGCTCACCTTCAGTACCAATGAAAACAACTGTAACATGAAATGGAGGGAGAGTTATGCATGCCTTTTTTTCCAATGTTTTAGTGTAGCCAGGGTCTCCAGCCAGAATGTTGCAGTTAAGGCCCAAGGAGCTGCATTTACTTAGAGAAAGAGATTGCTGTGCAGTATACTTTATACTGTACATTTGTTACATAACAATGCAACCAGAAGAATGCATGGAAAGAGGAAATCACAACAACAATAGGTTTCTAGTGGGTGGGGCTAGGAATGCCTATGTGGAAGGCTGCCTTAATTCTCCTCAGTAAAAAAAAAGTTATTTTATAATTTGATTGGTGGTATAAAAGTGATTTGAAATAACTGAGAACATTCATGAGGAGCTAGAAGTCCATTGTTCAATCTTAATCCAACCATGAACTCATTGGGTGGCCTTAGTAGGTAAGTCCTGGACAGAAGATAATTATTTATGTTTCTTTAACAAATCATCTGGAGCACTGATCATAAATCTCTGTCATGGATGTATATTCTACCTAATTTATTCCCTTTTTCATTTAAAATATTTATATCCTGCTTTTCTCCAATCAATGGGACTTATCAAAAACCCTTCAGATTCTGCAATGACATCTTTGTCAGTGCATGGAAAGCAGTGGATCATCACAGAGTGTTTAATCCCTTATTTGGAAGAAGCCCTGTCCTGGAGGCTTAGAATGGATGACTATATATTTGAAACAGATGAATAGACAATTAAAAAGTGACAAGTCGAAACTCTACGAAACCTCTTCTCCCTCATATCCCTTTAAACTTACTCTACAGTCTCAATTATCAAAGGTTTGCATGTCCGAAAGTTCTTGAGCCCAGTAAAGGAATCTGTGAAAAAGCACCTTCCTTGGGTGTCCTCATCAAGAGAAATGAGCATCAAAAGAAAAACACCACAGATAGAAAAAAATCCACAATCAAATATAGTGTAATGCCTTGTAACAACGGGCACAGCAATCCTGAGGCCCACTGTGCCATCTGCACCCATGCGCCTATCCACTCCCTAAGGAATTTGCCAGAGAGCTATGCTGGCAACCGAGCCTGGAAAAACTCAGCAAGGCTGCTGCTGAGAGCATGTGCCAGTCAGTTCCCATGCCAATCCCACCAGCATCCTCCAACGGTCATGCTGCCCCATGACAGGTGCGCAAATGGCAAACAAAGGTACAGACCATGATCCCTGCTGGCCATTCACATCTCCATATCCTCCTGCCAGAGAGCAATGCCCCTGCAGTCACGGCATTGGATGAAGCCATCTGGGGGAGATGGGTACCGCAGGAGGGGCTCCCCATCACCAATCAGGCAAATCACAGGCCCGCATACCCTCGGCTCTGCCAGGGACATCAAGCTGCCCCATGTGACCTGGGTAATTGACCCTCGCCATGGAGGGGAGGGGGTGGCCTGTCCCTGTCCCCTGCAGCTTTGCAACAATTTCCTGTGCTGGCATTGCATGGCCCCTGAACAGGGCCGGTCTCCTTCACCCAGCTACACATATGTGGGTACAAGGGTGTGTGTGGTTCACTTCCCAGTCCCAACCCCCTAAATGCTGCAAAGGATCTCCATATGCACATGAGGCAGCCTTCCTAGCAATACCTGCTCTTACTCATGCCCTGCTGCTGGCTAGCTTCCCCACATCAGGGTGAGAGGGCTGCTCACCACGACCAAAAGGACCCTCCAGAGATAGTGGATGGGCTGCTCAAGCAGCCTCCAAACTACCTGGGCCGATCTGATTGAGACTGTTAACCTTGTGAGTACCACTGAAGAGCTGGTTCATGCTTGCACTACCACACCCGTGCTCCCTCCTCCCCAGACTGGTATTTCATGTGGAAGAACTGATTCCGAGGGGTGATGCCCCTGACAGTCCCAGTCAGCATGGGAGAATGATAGGTACCCACATGTCCAGACCCCCACTTTCACTGATGAAGATACAAACCCCACCAGGAGCAAAGAGCTCCCCCCTGTGAGTGTGTGCACGCAGCAAGTGGACTGGCCCTCCATCCCTCCCTCAGATCATTCCTGCCCCCCAGGGCAGGAATTTCTGAGAACAGACTTTTGGACTATACTTACCTATGGGATTCTAGTTGGATTACAGTCATCTTCTCAGTTTCAACTATGATAAGAAAAGATATTTACTTCACCTTAGAGAATCTGTGAACTTTACTCATGCGGCTGTAGTTATTATTGTATTTTTAAGTAGATAAGCATGAATATAAGTATTTATATTTGTATGAATATTTATTAGATGAACATAAGTATTTATAAGTACTTTGGACATGAATACACTCCATATTTATTATTATAAACTCTGATGTTTCATTTTCCCTCAATTTGCGGATTTCCCACCGAGTTGTTAGGTTCTGATAGTGGAGGTGCCTCCTGGTTGGGTTTCTGAAAGCCATCTGCCTGGCACCTCAGCCCCCAGCAACGTTGAGTTGGGCTGATAGCCCTCCCCCTCATCATGGGCAAGACCCCATATCCCACCCAAATTGCCTCCCTGCTATGTGAGGGGGGGCCCAGTGGGACGGAGCAGTGTTTGGTGGCAGCCCCCATGGGAATCAATGGCCCCCCACTCTATTCAGGGTGCAAGCCGCCCAATATGGCTGAGGTGCCTGGTGGGTCCCTGGGGCCACTACTTCCCTGGAGTTCTAGGGACAGGGACCATCCCACGGAATGAGTCATGGGCCTGACCTGGGCAAAGTGGGGGGAGGGGAACTGCTATCAGCTGTGAGCAAGCAGAGAGGCAGGGAAGAAGATGTCTGGCCATATGTTGCTAACTTCCCTTGGCTGGGATGGGATCTGTGCCTGTTTATGCAGTGGTTAGAGCCATGTAGGGTGCCTGGGAAGCTGACTGGGCGCAGGGGGAGAGGCTCAGCCACTATGGGGGCATGAGCGGATTGATCTCCGCAGTAGTCAGCATCCTATGCTCCACTGAGCCGCTTGGGTGGGGCTGGGCAAGGAGGGGATTGATTTTTCCCATACAATTGGCACCTATGGGCTATCCTGCTGCAGGTGTTCCCATGTCCAGAATGGCTTAGGGAGCTGACTAAGTTGTGGCCCATCCCTCGGTCCACCAGTGCAGGGACTTATACTCTGGTTATGCCCATGCCCAGGCATTATTGCCAGGTGCTGGCGGAAGACTTGGGAAGAGTAATGCCAGGCTGCTGCGCTGGCATGGAGGAGGATATGGCGGCATAACTTATAGTCAGCTCCCAGGGTGCTTTTTCCCTCCCTCCTCAGGATTGCACTGCAAATATCACAAATATTAATAAACTTGCAAGTTTCCCAGAACTATTGATCAGGCTGGTTGTTCAGTACAAAAGAAAAAATGGTAGAAAAATAATATTTCAAAGTACAGCTTAATTGTAAAGATTGTTGTGGAATGTAAAAAAGGAAATAAACTTTTTGCCAGCCTAAGAACACTTTTTATGGGATTACGATCCACTGAAAAAGCTGAGTAGGATTTTAAGTAATCCTGCTTATGATTATGCTTTGGGGCATTTTAGGATTGTGTTTTAGGATATTAACTTGGAAAAGAATCTGGGAGAAAGGTTGCGCTATAAACATAGGAATAAGCATTCCCTCTGTGAAGTTTGCCAGTATTGTGTATATTTTCAGACTTAATTTAAAAAAGTATATTTTGATATCTGCAAAACTAGTGTATTCATTTAGTTCACCTTTTAAAATTACTTTATGAAAACAGAAAACAACATTGAACTGTAAAAAAAATATCAAAAGCAGAATATATAACAGAAAGTGACATTAGATAGTAAACATAATATCGAAAACAGACTGTGTAACAAAGTATTTACATAATAATATAACAGAAAGCAACATTAGATAATAGACATCTCAATAACAAAATATTAAAGCTACATAATATTTCTCCTCTCCATCCCCCACTTATTTATGTTAAAATACATTATAATCACCATTTTATATTCAGCATTTAAAAAAAACTTTCCTTATCTTTCAGCCACATAGTAAAAAAATGAATCATTTTCCCCCCCTGAAATTGGCCTAGTATGCATATAAGAGGTTAATTTTGCCATTGTGGCATAAACATACAATTTATTCATCCATTCAGTCACATCTGGAGCCTTCCATTTTGCTACATACACTACTCTCACCACCGTCACCATATATTTAAAAAGTTCACTTTTAATATTTTAAATAATATTTTAAATATTTAAAATATTATACTCTGTGTAATATTGCTTGGCAAAATATTTAATAACATGATTTTTGGGAGAGCACAAAACTGAGCTTTAATATCTTTTGTATCTTTTCATATATTTTTATCCAATATCTTCTCACTTTCTTGCATGTCCACCACATGTGATAGAATGTTGCATCCATACAATGACATTTCCAGCACCTTCCACTGTAGTCCTTATTAGTGTTTGCAATTTCCTTAGGAGTAATATACCATCTAAAAACCATTTTATACCTTAACATTTGACAATCTGTAAATTTAATTTCTTTAGTCCATAAATTTTCCCATTGGCTCTCAGAGATATTTTCTTCAAAGTTTTGCATCTATTTTATCATACAGTTTTTAACTTGTTCTGATTCTGTTTTGTATTGCAATAAGATTTTATATACTTTTCCTAACAAGTGTTTTGGACCTCCACTGATTTGTTGTTCAAACACTTGTTAATCAACCACCTTCTTAGGATAGTTGCTTTTTGAATTTCGACACCACTTGATGGTACATCTACCATGGAAAGTTTTCTGCTTGAGCTTGAATGTCTTGACTTTTAAATTTTTCCATGCTTGCCCATCATATAGTCATAATTTACATGAGCAATTCTATTTCTTGTAGTAATATCATAGTAGGTGTCCGGGGTCTGAGGTTCAGCCCCCAGACTTGCCTAGAGGAACAGGGAGGAGACAGCCAGAAGGCAGCTACACTGCCACCCCGACAGACCAGGTCCCAAACTTTCCAGCAACAGAGGGAGGTAAAGAAGCACCCAAGCCTCAGAGGGCTAGACAGGGCAGGTGGAAGCCAGCTCCACCCTCCGCTGGGAGGCTGGGAACCCAGGCAGGGAGAGTGAACCAGGAGGGGATCAGACCAGAGGGAGAAAGCCCAGAAAACAGGGACAGCCAGCTAGCTGCAAGACAGTCAGCAGCCTTACCTGCAGTAGAGGAAGGGCAGCACAGGGCCAAGCCCCAGCCTGCAGGCAGGCTAGAAGGAATCAGCCAGAACCAGGTGGGGCTGGCTGAGGCCCTTAACAGAGAAAGCCAAGGCAGCCAGCAAAGCAACCACAGATGTGGCTGCCTAGGACAGCCAAGGGCGTGGCTAGGGTGCTGGGGGCGTGGCTGGCAGGTGGAGCCAGGAACGAGTGAAGGGATATAAGGGAAGTCCACCCACAGGGTGAGGTGCGTTGTGTAGGAGGAGGTTAGGACAGGGAGGAAGCTGCAGAAGGCTGGAAGTAGGGGGATGCTGCTGGGGCCCTGACACGTTGAGCAGGCACACGAGTGGTAGAGAGGGAGCAAGGGTGATGTATACCTCCCCTCCTTCCACAGAGTAGAGACCTGGGCAGTCCCTGTCCACAGCCAAGGACTGCAGTTCAGACATACCGGTGCTCTGTGCAGCCACGCCCCGGCCAAAGCCTGACAGTAGGTATGATATTACTATTGGTGATATCAATGGTGAAGTTGGCGGACAGGCAGCCCAATCCAAAAGGTTGGCCCTGAGTCTGTGCCTTCGTGATGGTTCAACAGCAACACCACTTGTTGGCTCCCTAACAACTCTGGCAGGATAGATACGCTGGCAGCTGAGCCCTGCAAGGCACAGTGCAGTGCAGCTGTTGCTGAGAGCACCCACACCACTGTTTCCGACACCCCTGCCAGCACCCACCAATGGCTGTAGTGCCTCCATGACAGGCGGGCAAGTGGCAAGCAACGGTGCAGCCAATAGGTGGCCTGCAATCTTTGCTGCCTGGCAACACTCCCCACCCACTAGGAAGCAGGCGGCTGGGGGCTACACACTCCTGTGGCTGTAGCAGCCGCACTGGGGTGCCCAGCTAGGGTAGGCACTTATTTGGGCGGCAGGCAGGCTGCACCTCCTGGGAGACAGGGTGGGAGCTGCAGTCCACCAGGGGGCAGGGCCAGCAAGGCTTGGCCAGGAGACAATGCCCTTCAGTTGCTCTGGTGACACTGGCAGAATTCGCCAATTGGAGGGTGGCTGCAGTTGACAGCTCCATAAGTGGCAAGGGAAGGTATAGCCAGTCCACAGGCCAGGCCGCATCTCCCCTCACCAACTGCAAGGGCTATTCCCCCACCCCACAGTGAGCGGGTGAATGGGACAGGGAGATCCCCACAATTGGGCTTACCACGCCTCAACAATGGCACCTGCCTCAAGAGGAACCCAGCCCCATTGGCAGGGGAAAACTGAATGTGCAGACAGGGTGCCCTCCCACCTGCTTTCCCAACCCCCATTTCCGACAAGAGAGAGGCTGGCAGCTGAAACCCCGCTTGCTAGCAAACCTGTTCCCCGGCACTGCTGCCAACCCAAGAAACATGCACCCCCTCCTTGAACACTAAGTCCAGAAAGATAGTGGGACCCAGCCAAGGTCCTGCCCGAGTCCTTGGCACTCAGGAGCAGCCCCTTAAGTCTCAGATGGGAGGCTCCTTAGAGGCAGGTGAGGAGTAGGTTCTGGAATTATGGAAATGCCTATTGGAAAGCATGGGAGAGGATAGAAGGCCCATTGGTTGTGATGGGTGCAACGATTGCCTGTCAACCAATGGCAGTTCCTGTGAAACACATCACTGCATCAAACAGATGTTGCAAGGAGGAGGAGAACATGTGATAGACCTTGAGAGCCATGCTCCAGAAAGGGTATGATGGCCTCTAGAGTGGAATGATGACATGTGGGCCAGAGAAACTGCTTGAGATCTGGAATCCCATCCCTGGCACCAAATTCCTAAAGTCCATCCTGCCTCTGCAAACAGCAAAAGGGAGAGTGGTCTGTCTTGTGGGGTGGGAGCCCCAGAGATACCAGGACGTCACTCCACACACACACTCCCTGCAACAACCTTAACCCCTGCATGCAGCGGTCCTCTAGCTGGCTTATCAATGCCAGCAGCAGATATGGAGAATGAGAGTCCTCTGTGGCACCCATTCCCTGGCCACACACACACAAGCAACACTCCAAATCTCACCCTCAGGGCCAGCGCCAGAGTTTCTGGTGCCTGAGGCCAGGGAGGCAGCTTCAGGACTGCTCCTCCCCCCCCCCTCATGAGTGCATGCATGCACGTGCAGAGCATGCACACGCACACGGACTGTGGGGCGGTGGGCGGCTGGGCAGGAGGGCTGAGAGACTGCCGGTCCAGCCAGGCACAGTGGGTGGCTGAGGAGGCACATGTGCATCCTCCCAGCCCTCCCACTCTGTTGCTCCGTGCGCCACCCTGGATGCCTGCTGTGCCTGGCCCATGGCTGCTGCTCCTGGCAAGGGGAGCGTGTTGGTGGCAGCAGCAGTGCGGGAGAGCTGGGAGGCTGCTGTAGGTGCGGGCCAGGCGTGGCAGGCGGCCGGGGCGGCTCACGGGCAGCTTCTCATCCCTCCCAGTCAGCCGCCCGTATGCTGCCGTTGCCAGCTCCGCAGCGTGCACCCCCGCCCCTGCCCCTGGTGCCCCCTCCAGTGCCTCAGTGCTGGAGGCGATTGCTGGGGTTGCCTCAATGGAGGCGCTGGCCCTGCCCACCCCACTGCCTGCAGTGAAGTCAAGGGAGGGAAGCTGGATAGGACTTGATCCTCCAAGGTGCTACTGGACACCTGCTCCTCTTGGCAGCAGAGCCACACAAAGGCAGCCTCTTGGGGCCACCCTGTCCATACTAGCCCAGGGCCAGAGACTATTCAGTGGAACGTGTGTAAGGGCAGACCAAAGGGGAAGTGGAGGGTACTGTCATGCACAGGCAAGCAAACAGACAGGGATTTGTTTGACACAGACTTTACTGAACAGCCCAAAGGGAAGAGTATGCCCCACTGCCGCTCTCCAGGTAGGGAATTGTGCCAGGTGGCATAGAGGTTGGAGCTGGGAGAGCCATCTCTCATGCTGTCTTCTCTGGAGTGGAGTTGAGTCATGGGCTGTCCAGGGAATGGCTCTGTGGGCTGGGATCATATGGCAACTGGGGCATATCTATGGGGGCTGGCATGGCCATGCTCCTTGGCCTCCCTGACAGCTCACCACCTTCCTGGAAGGGAAACAGACACACGTGTAGTGAGGTGTAGGGCCTTGCGCAAGCCATGACTGAGTCTGCCACATCTTGGGAGTCTGTCCCTCGCCGGGGGTGACGGCACCTTCATCATCATAGGCCCTGCTGGCAGGAAGGTTCTGGAGGCCCCACCGGCAAGTAAGTGCTCTTTGTCTGCATCAGGATGTTCCACTGCTATGTAGCTGCTTGGAGTTCTGATTCTGTAAGGGAGACAGTCATGGAATTGTGTGCCTGCCATCACAGGGAAGTTATGAGAGTAAGCATCCAGTCACCCTGATCCGCAGCTGCACTGTCTCCTCCGCCAGGGCGGAAGAGCCTGGCTGACGGAATCTGCATGGAGCCCCCAAACCAGCTATTGGAAGCCCCCCCCCCCCATGGAATGGCTGAGTCGAACATGGCTCCCTTGGTAATTGTCTCCATGACAGGCATGGGCTGCACCGGTTCACAGGCATTGGCCGCCCACCAGCAATTGAGGGGAGTGGAGAGGGGAGCTCTCCTCCCCTCAGTGAGTGCACAGACCTCATATTTCACCAAGTCTTCCCTGTGCACAGCAGGGGTCTCTCAGGCAGGGGCTCTGATTGTGCCTCTACTTACCTGGGGCCATGGCTGCCCTGGCCAGAGGTTATGTAGGGTGTGCGGGGGACTGATTGGCTGCCAGGGTGGGGGCTTGGCTGCTGCAAGAGCACAAGAGGATTGGTTCCTGTACAGTTGGCATCCTGTGCTCCGCCAAGCCACTTGGGCGAGGCTGAGCGAAGGGGGTGAGTTTATCCTGTAAAATGGGCACTTAGGGGCTACACCACTGTTTTTTGCGGCATAACTTTCTGCCACTGCAAAGGGCATTCCCAGATCCAGAATGACTTACGGAGCCAACTAACTTGCGCCCTGCCCTCAGACTGCCCCCATGGGTACCAGAATAGGAACTTCTGTCGCTTTTACGCCCACACCCAGCTGTAGTGGCCTGGCACGGGGGGGCGGGGTGTCAGGGTGGAGCAGTGCCATGGCCGGGCGCTGTCATAGGGGAGTTACACTGGTGTAAGTCCAGGATATGACAGTGTAACCCTTAGTCCATTCCCTGAGCTTTTTCTAACCCTCCCCTCTCAGGATTGGGCTGTTAGTCTGTTTCTACATTGAAACAATATTCTTAATAGTCCATCTCTCAAAATTTTAGTGCCATCTTGTCTTTCAAAAGCTTTTAGTGATTTCTTAATTCATAAATAATTATGAATTTGTTCCTTGGTATCAATTTTACGTCTTCTGTTCAGATTATAAATCCAAATCCAAACTAATGCTGCCGCTTGTTGGTGCAATTAAATATGTGGTACTACTAGCCCACCTCGGCTTTTTTCATCTTGTAATATTTTGAATCTTATCCTTGGTTTCTTCCCATTCCATACAAAGTTATTTATACTTTTTCGCCAGTTTTTAAAAATCTTTCATCTATATGAATTGTGAACATTTGAAACAAGCAATTCAATTTTGGTAATATATTCATTTTAACAAGCAGAGATTCTCCCTGGCCATGAAATATTCAATTTTTTCCATGCCTGTAAATCTTCAATGATGCCTGTCTAAACTTTTTGATAATTATCTTTGTATAGGTTATCATTCTGTCCCATCACATATATAACCGGTATTTGATTGGTTTTCTGGTAATCACACAATCTGTTATTTTTTTCTATCTCCTATTGTTAATCTTTATTTATTGATATCATTATCTTTTTATTCTATACCCGGAATATAATCCAAATCTTGCTATTTTTTCCATTACAAATTTCAAGGAGTCATTTGGCTTTGTCACCAATATAACAACATCATCTGCATAGCTTTTCATTTTATATTCTTCTTTGCCTTCTTTTATTCCAATGATTCTTGCCTAATTTTTACCACCTATACTCACAAAGCAATAATAAACAATAATGGGGATACTGGGCATCCCTGTCAAATTCCTTTTGCTACATTTATTTTCTCCATTAAAGAACAGTTTACCAGAATTTTTGCTTGTTGATCAATATTGGCTTTGCATCCAATTAAAAAACTCAGTACCACAGTTCATATTCTGTAGTTCACCTTTCTCACTGAGACTCAAGGTGGATTACATAGTTTAATATGATCTGCGGCTGGGGACATTTAGTAAACAATAAAATGGAACACAAATTGCAGAAATTTGAAAACAAACAGAAATCCAATACAGAGCTGAAACAAAACATAAGCAATTTGACATATTAAACAAGAGAGAATGGCCAAGGTAGTTAGAGCTCTATTTGGAAAAGATGGGGAACCCCATACTTCTTTCTTTGGGCAAAAGAGAAGTAGGTATGGTAGGCACTAGGCAGACATAGATATAATATGGCTCCTATTTTTAAGAATCATTTGGAAAGACAGAGGGACTATTGTCCCAACAATGATTTTCTGGGCAGCATAATATACTGGCTTTTTCTTTATTAAATCAAGCCTTGGCAGCCTCTACCCTGTTTGAGTTTTACCCTCTTTTTCTCTGAACACACAAAACTGCCTGTAGTTCTGTCATTAGCTTGGAGTTTGTGAGTTTCTCCGTCAGCAGGGGGCACCGCGTCCGTCGGGTCCGTTGTGGCGGGGGTGCGGTCAGCGCAGCCGGCGGGTCCGGGGGGGGTTTCCCCGCTGCTACCTAGGCCGGGCAGGCGGCCTGTCTGCTGGCTCCAGGGGTCTCAGCTTCCCTTTTGATTGGCCTCAGATGGCCCCAGGGCTGTTAAACCGTGTCTGGCAACAGGTAAGCACAGCCTCAGGGCCCAGGGATGGTCCTTCCCTCAGGACAGCCTCCCTGTTTCTCCTCCTCGGCCAGGGAGCCTCTGACCCCTTTTATCCCCTCCCTCGCTAGGGGCAGCCCCGCCCCGCTCCCCAATTGCCAGCGCCCCAGGTGAGGCTCATTATCTGTCCCAATGCCGGCAGCAACACCTGTCTCCAGCCTTTCCGGGGTGGGAAGCCTGGTGCTCCTTCCTCCCGCCTCCCAGCTGCCATTGGGCGCCCTTCCCCCGTCTCCCTGGTGGGCGGGCGGGCCAGCCTATCGCCTGCCGACGCCGGGGCCGGTTCCCACCCCCTCGCTGCCTCGCGGCCCCGGGCGAGGCTCGGCCTCGCAAGCGCGGGCCTCGCGGCTGCGCCGCCTCGCCTCTGCCGTCGTCGCCGCCACCGCATTGGGGCCGTCTGCCCTGGCGGCGTCCGCTCCGGCGGCCGCCCAGCCTGCCGGTTTGCTTCCCCCGGGGCGCTTCCTCCCGCCCGGGTTGCCGCCGCCGCCGCCTCCTCCGCGGCGCCGCGACAGCGCTTCGCCCGGCCGCCGTGCCGGCGGCCGCGGCTGCGCCCGTCCGCCGCCGTGCCTGCCCCGGCTAGGTGAGTTGTGGGGCCCCTGGAGCCGGGGGGGGCGGCGGCGAGGAGGGAGGGGAGGCTCATCCCCGGACACGCCCTCCCCCTTTCGCTCCCAGATGCAGGTGGGTCTTCCTCGTGCATTCTTGACAGGAAGTCGGCGTTCCGGTGCAGGTGCCCTGGTCGGTGTCTCGTCACAAAACTGAAAGGTAAGAGCGACATATACCATCTAAGTATGCGGGCATTGTGGTCCTTCATCCGCGCCATCCACAAGAGGGGGGCATGGTCCGTAATCAGGGTGAAGGGGTTATTGGTGAGGTAATACTGGAGGGCCCCCACCGCCCACTTGACGGCCAAGGCCTCCTTCTCCACCGTGGCATACTGCCGCTCGGCCTTCTGCAACTTGCGACTTAGGAAGAGGACTGGCCGCTCCACCCCGTCGATTTCCTGAGAGAGCACGGCTCCGAGCCCTGTGTCCGAGGCATCAGTGTGGACGACGAAAGGCTCATTGAAGTTGGGATTGTGGAGGACCGGGGCGTTGGACAGGGCCCCCCGGAGCGCCCGGAAGGCCTCATCGGCCGTTGCCGTCCAGGGGAGCTTGGTAGGCAGTCCTTTCCGGAGGAGATCTGTCAGGGGGCTGGCCCGGGATGCGAAGTTCGGGATGAACTTGCTGTAATATCCGACCAATCCCAGGAAGCGTCGGAGCTGCTTCTTGGTGGTCGGACGGGGACAGTCCTCCAGCGTGGCCACCTTCTCGGGGACCGGTCTCAGCACGCCGCGGCCAACTATGAATCCCAGGTATTTGACCTCCTGGAAGCCCACCCGGCTCTTCTGCGGGTTTGCCCGTAGGCCGGCAGCGTCCAGGGCTTGCAGAACCCGGCAAAGGTGTTGCATGTGGGAGGGCCAGTCGGGGCTGAAGACGAGAATATCGTCAATGTAGGCGGCGGTAAACCCCTGGCACTGGGCTAATGCCGTGTCCACCAGCCGCTGGAAGGTGGCGGCCGCCCCGTGTAGCCCGAAGGGCATCATGCGAAATTGGAACAGCCCCTGGGGCGTGGCGAAGGCTGTCTTCTCCTTGTCACCTTCCGCCATGGGCACTTGCCAATAGCCCTTCGTCAGATCCAGGGCTGTCAGATATCGGGCGGTGCCCAGTTGGTCGATGAGGGTTTCCGCCCGCGGCATGGGGTAGGCATCAAACTGCGCGATGCGGTTGACCTCCCGGAAGTCAATGCAGAAGCGGACGGATCCGTCGGGCTTCGGCACTAGCACCACAGGGCTCCTCCATGGGCTGCGGGAGGGCTCGATAACCCCGAGCTGGAGCATGTCAGCTACCTCGCGGTCTACTTCATCCCACTGCTTCCGGGGCAAGGGCCGCCAGGGTGCCCGGACCACCCGCCCCGGCGGGGTAGGTATGGTGTGGGTCACCGTCGTGGTGCATCCCGGGATCCGCGAGAAGCTGTGGGGGAAGTCCCTCAGCAACTGTTCCACCTGCTCACGCTGTTCCGGGAGGAGCGCCGGGTCTAGCGTGGGGGCCTCCGGGGGGCCCCCCCGGGGGGTCCAGGGCAGGTTTCCATCGGCGGGCTCCAGGGGGTCGGCGGCGAGTTGACACGCCTGCGGCTCCCGCTCCCGCCACGCCTTGATGTCATTGACGTGCAGCCTCTTGGCTTGTCGCCGCGAGGGGCCCCACTGGACCAGATACGTCAGAGGGCCCAGCACCCGAGTGATTGTAAAGGGGCCCCTCCAGGGGTCCCCGACTTGTTGCGGGCCAAAGACTCGCCGGTTGACCAGGACCTTGTCGCCTTCCTGGAAGGTGCGTAGCCGGGCTCCCTTGTCATAGCGCTCTTTTTGGGCCTCCTGGGCCTCAGCCAGATTGCGTTGAGCCGTCTCCCGGGCGAGCTGGAGGCGTTCCTTCAACTCCCGCACGTAGTCCGGAGCCGCTGTTGCAGGGTCGTCTCGGGGGGTCGCCCATTGCTCTTCGACCACCCCCAAGATGCCTCGTGGCCGCCGGCCGTACAGCAGCTCGAAGGGGGCGTAGCCGGTGGATGCCTGAGGGGTTTCCCGCAGGGCGAAGAGGAGGGGATCGACCAGAAGGTCCCATTGGTTTGGCTTGTCCCGTGCCAGCTTCCGCAACATGGCTTTGATGGTCTGGTTGAGGCGCTCCACCAGGCCGTCGGTCTGCGGGTGATAGATGGACGTAAAGATCTGGCGGATGCCTAGGGTTGAGCAGAGCTGTCGTGTCAAGGAGGCCGTGAAGGGTGTCCCACAGTCGGTGAGGATTTCCCGGGGCAACCCCACGTGGGCGAAGAACCGCATCAGTGCTCTAGCGACGCCGGCCGCCTGCATGGACCGCAGGGGAATCGCCTCGGGATAGCGGGTGGCGTAGTCGACCAAGACCAGTAGGAACCGGCAGCCGCGGGCCGTACGTGGCAGTGGTCCCACGAAGTCCATGGCCAGGCGGTCGAAGGGGGTCTGTACGAGTGGCAGGGGCATCAGTGGGGCTTTGGGGGCCGGTCGGGTGGAGGCTCGCTGGCACACTGGGCAGGAGCGGCAGAAGGCCTTGACGTCAGCAGCCACGGACGGCCAGAAGAAGTGGGCCAGGACCCGGGCCAACGTATTATTGGCCCCCTGATGGCCGGCCCAGGCGTGGTCGTGGGCGTAGGAGAGGACGGAGGCCCGGAAGGCCTGCGGGACCAGCAACTGCCGGGTCTCAACCCCCCGACTGGCAGTCAGCCTGTACCAGAGGCCCATTTCCTTGACAATTCGGGGGTAGCGGCCAGCCCTCCGCCCGTCCCGGATGCACCCCTCACTTACTGCCACGGCGTCCCGGAGGGACTCGAGGGTAACATCAGTCGCCTGGGCCTCCCGGAAGGCGGGATCGGCACCCCAGGAGGGTGGCGAGGGATCGTCAGGCGATGCCGAGGTCCCGGCACGGGGCTCGGGGTCAGTGGTGGCGGGGAGGGCCTCCGCTGGCGAGGTCTGCAACCGCACCTCCAGGCCTGGCGCATCTCGGCCCAGCAGTACCGGGTAGGGGAGCGCGGGCACTCGGGCGAGCTCCAACTCCCACTCCTGTCCTTGGCATCGCACCGGAACTCTCACCACCGGGTACTCTTCTGCGTGTCCGTGGAGGCACGCGACGGACGTGCGCCGCACGACGGGCAGGCCCTCGGGCAAGAGCCTGGTCCGTATCATTGAGACGGAACTGCCGCTATCTAGGAGTGCCGACAGCCGCCGGCCCGCAATTTCAACGATGACCAGTAGGGGCGGGGGCCGGACCGCGCGGGTGGCCAGTGGTAGGGCTTCCTCCCACCCTGCATCGCACTCCATTAGGGGGCAGTCCCTCATCAGGTGGCCCCGCTGTCCGCAGCGAAAGCAGGGCCCTCGGTCGGCAGTGCTGGCAGGGGCCGGGCCGCCGGGGGCCTTCACGTTGGGTGGTGGTGGTCGCGGCCAGCGGGGCGGGATTCCGCTGCTGCTAGGCTTGGCCCCGGTGGGGGGAAGGGCAGCGGAATCAGCCCCCAGGGGTCCACGGGGCCCTACCCGGGCCCTCCCTGGGGGTCGGCCGTCGCGCCCCGGTGTAGCTCCGTCCTTGTTGGGCTCCCTTGGCTCTGCCGCCATGAAGTTTTCCAGCAGGGCCGTGGCCTCCTTGAGATCGGCCGGCTTGCTACAGGCCACCCAGTATCGTGCCTTGGCTGGCAGAACGTTCAGGAGCTGCTCCAGGACGACCTGATCCGTGATGGCCTTTTCGCCCGGCGTCTCTGGCTTGAGCCATCGGTAGGCCAGGTCCCGGAGGGTGGTTACGAACCCCCGCGGCCGATCACCCTTGTTATAGCTCAGGGCCCGGAACCTCTGGCGGTACGTGTCGGGGGTGATGGCGTAGCGGTCCAGAATGGCCTCTTTCAGCCTCGCGTAGTCGGCCGCCTCCTCCTTTGGGAGGGCCTTGAGCGCGGCCTGCGCTTCCCCGGTCAGGTAGGGTCCGAGAATGAAGGCCCACTGGGCGGGGGGCCACTGGGCAGCCTCCGCGGTGCGCTCAAAGGTTTCCAGGAACGCGTCCACATCATCCTCTGGCCCCAGCTTGGTGAGTTGGAACGGGGCGGCCCTGTGGGGGCCCCCCGGGCCAGCCGGGGCTCCGGCGCCGCCTTGGGCGTCCCTTAAGGTGCGGCAGACATCCCGGAGGAGGGCTGCCTGGGCGTCGCGCTGTTGGGCCACGATGTCTTGCAGAATCCGCCCCTGCTGCTCCGTCTGCTGCGAGGTTATGTCGCGCAACAGGCGCCCCTGTTGCTCGGCCATCCACTGCCCGAACTGGGCAAAGTCAAACGAGCCGCTGGGGTTGGCAGGCGCTGCCCCTCCGCCTCCGCCTCCCTGGTCCATAGCTGTCGTGGGTGTAGGCGGTGTGGTGGTGGGTCCCGGAAACGTTGGCGGACGGAGGAAAGACCGGCTGCTGGCCCACCCCGCAGGCGTGGGTAGGTAGGGGAGGCGCTTCACTAGCGGTCGAAGGCCTGCATTCTCCACCACGTTGTGAGTTTCTCCGTCAGCAGGGGGCACCGCGTCCGTCGGGTCCGTTGTGGCGGGGGTGCGGTCAGCGCAGCCGGCGGGTCCGGGGGGGGTTTCCCCGCTGCTACCTAGGCCGGGCAGGCGGCCTGTCTGCTGGCTCCAGGGGTCTCAGCTTCCCTTTTGATTGGCCTCAGATGGCCCCAGGGCTGTTAAACCGTGTCTGGCAACAGGTAAGCACAGCCTCAGGGCCCAGGGATGGTCCTTCCCTCAGGACAGCCTCCCTGTTTCTCCTCCTCGGCCAGGGAGCCTCTGACCCCTTTTATCCCCTCCCTCGCTAGGGGCAGCCCCGCCCCGCTCCCCAATTGCCAGCGCCCCAGGTGAGGCTCATTATCTGTCCCAATGCCGGCAGCAACACCTGTCTCCAGCCTTTCCGGGGTGGGAAGCCTGGTGCTCCTTCCTCCCGCCTCCCAGCTGCCATTGGGCGCCCTTCCCCCGTCTCCCTGGTGGGCGGGCGGGCCAGCCTATCGCCTGCCGACGCCGGGGCCGGTTCCCACCCCCTCGCTGCCTCGCGGCCCCGGGCGAGGCTCGGCCTCGCAAGCGCGGGCCTCGCGGCTGCGCCGCCTCGCCTCTGCCGTCGTCGCCGCCACCGCATTGGGGCCGTCTGCCCTGGCGGCGTCCGCTCCGGCGGCCGCCCAGCCTGCCGGTTTGCTTCCCCCGGGGCGCTTCCTCCCGCCCGGGTTGCCGCCGCCGCCGCCTCCTCCGCGGCGCCGCGACAGCGCTTCGCCCGGCCGCCGTGCCGGCGGCCGCGGCTGCGCCCGTCCGCCGCCGTGCCTGCCCCGGCTAGGTGAGTTGTGGGGCCCCTGGAGCCGGGGGGGGCGGCGGCGAGGAGGGAGGGGAGGCTCATCCCCGGACAGAGTTCTTAGGAAGTGGCTGTTATTGTGTAGTGCTATTGCACTATTATAAAGGTCACTATCATCACTATGACTGACACGCAGATACTTAAGTAAAAAAAAATCAACAGAATAGCTCTTGGGCGCAGTATATAGGGAAAAAACCTGATGCTCCAGATGGAGCACAAGCTTCAGAAGACATATACTTACATACTTAGCACTTCTATATAATTATATATTTAAGATGCTCAAAGCTGTTCACATACATTATCTCACTAATCTTGCAGCAACTCTGGAAAATAGGTCAGAGTTATTATTCTTATATTGCAGTTAGAAGTTTACCCAAGGCCTTTTATAATAAATTACAACATTCAACATTGTAGCCTACATCACCAATAATAATAAAAGACTTGAAGTAGAGTCCTGCAAAGAGAACTTTGGCTGGAGGTTATCTAAAATGGACCACTGGTAGAAACCAGGAAACAAACAAACTACAAATATCAACCAATAATATAAGGTGGGGTTGTCTTAAGAAGTCTGCCTGGCACTCTTTTATGCTATTCCCACTCACCCCATGGTGGGTGAGGTATGTGAGTGGACCAGTCTGATCACAGATAATTGGAGAGGTTTGAAGACAGAGTGAGAGAAGGGTGTGTTTATGCCCCATTCCTCCAGAACACTGCAAAACCCAGCTAACTTTAAAGTTATAGTTATTACTAAATGTCATCCAGCTATACACCAAATGTCTTTAGTATGCATCATATGCAGACTCTATCATAAAATGTCACAGTATCAGAAGTAGGCTGCAAAGTCTCTAAATAAATTAGCACAGATGGACTCTGCCACAGGAGTTTGTCAAACAAAGATTTGGGGGATCTTGATGCTCTTGTCCTGTGCTGCATTTATAGCCCAATCCAAAGACCCCACCCAGTGCCTGCACCCCAGCATGGGTGTAGCAGCGGCATCACTGTGCTACTCCCGACGAACTTTTGCAGGAGAGTCACACCGCTGCCCTAGCCCAGAAACATGTGGCATGACCACTGCCAAGAGCACCCACCCTACCGTTTCTCTGACAAGCCTGCCAGCACCAGTCAATGGCAGCACTGCCCCACTGTCAGGCATGTGAGGGGCAAGCAATGGCACAGCCAATAGACAGACTGTGATCCCCACTTCCCAGTGACACTGCCCCACCCCGTGCCAGGAAGCAGGCAGCCAGGGACACCGTGCCCCTGTGGCCATGGCACCTGCCCTGAGGCGCCCGGCTGGGGGAGGCCACCTGGTTGAGCAGTGGGCAGGGTGTGTGCCCCTACCAGGGGGCAGGGGGAGCTGTAGCCCACTGGGGAGCAGGGCCAGCAAGGCACAGCCAGGAGATAATACTCTCTGGTTGCCCTGGCAACACCAGCAGATTTGCATTCTGTCAGTCGGAGTGCAGCTGCAGGTGACAGTGCTGTAAGTGGCAGGGGAAGGCATAGCCAGTCCACAGACTGGGCCATCTCTCCCATTGCCAGTTGCCAATGGCACTCCCCTGCCCTGCAGAGAGTGAGTGGACAGGGCAGATAGACCTCCATGATTGCGCTTGCTGCACCCCAACAGAGGCACGTACCTCGAGAGGAGCCCTGTCCCGGGGGGGGGGAGGTGTTATACCGATGGTGCAAACAGGGCACCTACCCTCTCACTCAGTCAACCCCCATTTCTGACAAAGGCCAGTCTGGCAACTTAAGTGCTCCTCACTTGCAAATCCCACCACGTCACTCCAAGAAACATGCTCCCCCTCCATGAAAAGCGGAACTGAAAGGTGGCAGGACCCAGTACTCGGGGTTGCCCCCCCCCAAAGTCACAGGCGGCATCTCCGTAGAGATGAGCAGGGGATGGGTTCTCCAATGACTGACTGCCCATTGGTAACTGTTGGGGAGACTGGAAGGACCAATGGATGTGATGGGAGCAATGAATGCCCATCGACTTCCAGCAGCTCCATTGAAACACTTTACTGCATCGAGAAGATGTGAGGAGAACATAGGGCAGACCTCATGAGCCATGCTCTAGTCCCAGGAAGGTGGCCCCAGAGTGGAATGATGGCCTGCTGGACCAAAAAACCTACTCCAGGGGCTGCCATCCCAATCCCCAGTGCAAGATTCCCATGGTCCATCCCTGCCTCCGCAATGAGCAAATAGGAGAGTCATCCAGCCTCATGGGGAAGGAGCCCAGGACGTTGTTCCCCCCTCCCAGGCAACAATCTCACTCCCCACATGCAGAGATTCTCTGCCTGCCATATCAGATGGCAGGAGAGCTGTCAGAGAAGGAGAGTCCTCTGTGGAAACCACCCCCCCATTACACACACATGGGCTACACTCCAGGTCCCACCCTGCTGCCTGCCTTGAACCTGAGGGGAGAAAGGTGGGAGGGAAGCTGGACAGTGCCGCATCCTCCCTGGTGCCACCACACACCTGTTCCTTTGGGCAGCAGAGCCATATAAAGGCACAGAGGCACCTGTTACCCCTTTGGAGCCACTCCACCTGTCCCAGCCCTGAATCAGAGACCATATGCATTGGAGTGTAAAGTGGCAGCCCGTTGAGAAAGTGGAGAGGGGTAACTGTCATCCACAGACAAGCAAACAGAGAGGGAGGCTGTTCAACATGAACTATAACAGTACAGAGGGGGACTAAGTCCAAATTAAAGCTTTTATCATAGATGTGATCAATTGGTGGTTTGCAATTGATCACTTCTATGATAAAAGCATTGATTTGTATGTATAATTGCACTTACTTTGGGAATTGATAAATGTTATTATTGGTGATGAAAGATTGGTCTATATAGGCCATTTCCACACACCTTGAATAATGCACTTTCAATGCACTTTAACAATCCTTTGGAAGTGGATTTTTTGTTCCACACGTGGAAAAGCAGTTCCAAATGTTTACTAAAGAGTATTGAAAGTGGATTATCCAACGTGTGTGAAAGCAGCCATAGTCTCCTTGGATTTAGACCCCCTCTGTACTATTATATATTGGAGACCAGGGGTCATTTTGTAGAAAAAGAGCTGGAGGAACTCATTAGCAGAACTCATTAGCATATGCCACACCTCTTGCCATCACTGGAAGTGTGTCATTGGTATAACTGATTTGCATATGCCACACCCCCTGACATCACCTATTCTGGCTGTTTTGGACCCAATCCTGGCCATTCAGGGCCGAAATTGGGCCCAAAATGGCTGAAAATGGCTGAAAAGGGGCCCAAAATGGTCAGGTTCAGGCCACTGATGAACGGGAGAGTGATCCACCACCCATCAAAGGCACGATCCGGGCTGTTTCGGCCCCAATCCAGGCCAAAACGGGCTCAAAATGGCTGAGAGTCAGGTGGGCAAGGCCACCTGACATGTGACCTCTTTGGGGAACTGCTGGAACTGTGTTCCTGTGCATTCCCCCTCGAAATGAGCCCTGTTGGAGACTATTCCTCTCTTGTTGTTTTTTTGATCAACATGAACAATATCCATTTCAGATCTGTCAAATCTGAATCAACTTTATTAAACTGCTAAAAGTGAATGGGATGCCTGGAGGCGCATCCCGCCTACATCCCTCATCTGGGGAGCAGAGCCTGTTTGCGCAGTAGTTGGAGCCACATGATCCATTCCCACCGCTGCATTCACAGGAGCGAGGCAGTGGCTTAGGGAGCTGACTACCTCACAGGCTACCTGGGGAACCACTCTCTGAGCTGGGTTTCAATGACCATAACAACAACAACATTTGTTTTATATACCACCCTTCAGGACAACTTAATGCACACCCAGAGCGGTTTACAAAGGATGTTATTATTATCTCCACAACAGCATACACCCTGTGAGGTGGGTGGGGCTGAGAGAGCTCTTAGAAGCTGTGACTGATCTGAGGTCACCCAGCTGGCTTCAAGTGGAGGAGTGAAGAATTAAGCCTGGTTTTCCAGATTAGAGTCCTGCCACTCTTAACCACTACACCAAACTGGCTTTCCATCAAGGAAGATCACCAGAGGCAGGATCAGCCATGCTCCATGGCCTCCCTGACAGGTTGTGACCTGTCTGAAAGGAAAATAGACACATGTGTGGTAAGGGTAATGGCCTCAGCAAGTTCCAGCCCAGTCAGCAATGTCCTGGCAGAGTGTTCATGGCTAGGGGCAGTGGCAGCGGTGGCTCCATTGTCACAGGCACTGCCAGCAACCAGATGATACATACCCCTCCAGCAAGGAAGTAGCCCTCATCCGCATCTGGATGGTCTGCTCCCGTGGCCGCTTGCAGCTTTAATCCTGTGAGGGAGACAGTCAAAGGTTTTTGTGCCCACCACTGACAGCGAGTTATAGGAGCGAGCACCCATAGACCCTGATGTACGACCATGTTCTTTCCCCTGCCTGAGAGGGGGAGCTCGTCTGAGGGTGTTCGCTCAGAATGTCAGCATAGGCCACCAGAATCTGCCCACCCCATAACAGCTGTGCCTAGCATGGCTGCTTGGGCGTTTGCCTCTGTGGCAGGCATGGACCCTGACAGGCTTCATCCACGGAAGTGGGGCACTTGTGAGGGGAATGGGAAGGCTGGCGTGAATGAGCAAGCTGGAGTAGTTGGCTCCCCAGCTCCTCCTTACCTGTTGGTGCACCCTCAGCCCTCCCTGAGCTGGAATTCAGAATAACCTGCGAGGGAACTTGAGTGACAGTGGTTAGTCAGACATCCAGGAGCCAGCTCACCTTCCCTGAGTGAGTGCTTGGCACTCCTCAAATTTTGCAAAATCCCCCTAGTGCACTCTTGCCCTGCCACCTTGTGAGCTCACTCCTGGCTCATGCTCTAAGTCCCCATAGCGGGGTGCTCTTGGGCAGGGCCTCTGGCTGTGCCCCCACTTACCTGGGGCCATGGCTGCCCTGGACAGAGGTTATGTAGGGTATGCAGATGGATTGGCTGCCAGTGAGGGAGCTCGGCCACCATGAGGGTGCAAACGGATTAGTCCCCACAGTAGTTGGCATCCTGTGATCTGCTGAGCCCCTTGAGTGGGGCTGGGTATTGGGACGGTGAGCAAGTTTTTCCTGTATAGTGGGTGCCAATGGACTACAACAGCATTTTTCATGTTGCAACTTCCTGCTGCTACGGTGGGCGTTTCTGGACCCAGAGAGGCTTAAGGACTACCTCATGCCCTGCCCCTGGATCACCCCCCCCCCCCGCAAGTGTCAGCACAGGGATTTACACTGTACTTGTGTCAGGCCACCACAGGCAGCTGCCACAGTGTGTGTGTGTGTGCAGTGGAGCGGTGCCACAGCCAAGCACCCACATGGAGGGTTACACCGGTGTAAGTCTGAGTTACACCAGCATGAGCCTTAGTCAGCTCCCTGAGCAGGACTGAACTGTTAATTTTCTTCCTCTTTTCATCCATCATCCCTTTCCAGTGATGTCTGTGTCCAAATAGATGTCTTCCCTTCTGAACTGTTTCAACTGGATGTGCTCTTAGGGTTTTGCTTTAGTTCATTAACAGCCTAATAAACTCCTTTCAGGTTTCAAAGGTTTAGATGTAGTTCATTAAGAGCCTGGTAACCTCTTTTCAGGTTTCAAAGTTGTCATGTTTCCTTGTCTTGAGAAAACTGGAGTTTGCATAAGAAACCCCAATTGCACTATAAACCTTTTCCCCAGAGGCATTCTGTGATTGAGAGCGACATTCTGCATTGTGTATTATCTTGCTCTCTTTGTTGTTTTCTACGTATGTAATACCATTTTCTGCATTAACACAGTGTCTAATACTTATGTTTTGTTTCAGATATCTCCTTAAAGACCAACAAAATTTTCCTAGGTATAAGCTTTCATCATGTAAAGTGACCTTTGGGTCATGAAAACGTATACCCTGGATATTTTTTCTTGGTCTTTAACAGCTACCATGGGTGTGGAAAATGTCTGCCTTATGGGGAGAACTGGAAAAAGCCAAATTTTCCTACCCACAAGGCAGCCCTCTGGTTTAGGAGTTATGGAAGAAAAGCTGAGAAACCCTCCTGGAGGTTTGTGAAAGTACCATTGTGGAAAAATGGGAAAAAACATTTTCTATCAGAACTGAATCCAGGTAGGAGTGCCAGGAATGCCAGTGGCCAAACTCGGGTGGGGAGGAGTTGATACTAACCCTTGAGCATGTACTCCATTGCCCACCCATTGCAGCAGAAGACAACATCATTTTCCAGCACTATGTGGAAGGTATGGGTCATACTGGCGCACCATTCACTAAAAATCACTCCCAGACATGTCTCCCCTCAGGTGCCTTCCCACCTGCCAGCCAAGTGAGTGGAGGTGGGAGGCAGGGGCTAGGAATCCCCTACCTCTAGCAGAACAGTGGCAAACCTAAACCGGGAGCAAATAACACATGTGGAATCTGCCACTATAATATCCCTCCAATTGTTCTTTTGCACTGTTACATATCAGTGGAATTGCAAATAATTTGTAAGTAACTTCCTCCATTTAAGAGTTCATGCTTCCCTCTCCCTACCAATGCAAGTAATATCAGTCTCTTAAGCATTTCCTGATCTCATTTTGGTTTTCTGGTCCCACTATTTGTTCTGAATTTTTTTAAAGTGCTCTGATTGTTGTGCTTCTCCACTTTTGTGCATCAATAGAAGACAAATAATTCTTTCTTTTTCCACATACGTTTACTGCTACACACACACACACACACCATTTATATAATTGGCTCTTTAAATATTTCTTTACTTTTTTGCAATGCCACATCAGGATGTTTAAAGATAATTGTGGAATGATATGTATAGGCAAGACCATAGATATTAGCATTTTATAGATCAAAGGATACATGTATAAGGAATCATGGCCCTTACAGAAGTACAGTAAGTATATGCAACCCACTGCCCGGATGTTACACCTCAGTATCTAGACAAAGAGGTGTGTTTGATTGGAGCTTAAGGCCATCATTAGACCTAACAGTCAGTATTATCTGTATATTGCTCAAGTAATAGAGATTAAAACCTACAGTATGGAAATAATTGTTTTGCAATGGCACCAGTTAAAAGATCCTCAGCAACTATAAGAGCAAATCCTGTCACAAAAGGTCAGAAAGGTTGTAATAAGAAGAGTGGTATGTGGATCTGACTCTTGCTTACATGAAGGTGCTCATATTTTGCTTCATTTCCAGCTATGCTCCAGTTGATGAAGGCCATGCTAGCCAAAACATTCCTTTTGGAACAAGCCAGAAGCAATGTTGGCAGGCTTTTGGACCAGAACCCCTTCCCTTCAGAATGCAACTCCCTACCAAGATACAGGAGGCATACCCTCATAAAGGGACTTTTGTCTTCTAGAAGGGCCTGGTTGTAATGTCATTTTCCCTAACCTCCACCCTCCCATTCCCTTTCAAGGATGCTGGTCCATTGGCTATGATGACCTGCATGGACACACCTGAGGCAGCTCTGTGGTTCAGTTTTCAGTTTCATTTTAGTGTTGTGGTTTGTGGATTTTAATGAGTCAAAATGTTACTGATGAATCTGGATGACAGACAAAAACAAAAGTGTAAGACTGTATATTTTATACTGTGGAACAGAACTTTTATTCTATGAGCACAGATGCAAGTTCCTCCTGCTGTTTGAAATACCACTCCTCTAATACAAGGATTTTAAGCATATGAAATGCATCAGAAGAACCTCTGTATGGTTTGGGTTCCTCTGTGCCAGACTGCTGAACTCTATTTTGGCCATTAGTTTTTTTTAAAATGCCCCTTTTCTAGTAACCAGAGGGTCTTGAATTATGTGTCTTCCAGATTCCAGTTTTCTAAATAGTATGAGAAAAGGACATGTATGCTGCATTGCCAGTTCCCTTCTACCACATCCACTATTTATGGTCCTTTAAACTGTGAGGGGGCTGTCCCACAGCTTAAAGGACAGGCTGTCACCAGGTCAATGGAGACAGTCTACTTGAAAATAGTGGAAGTTATAAAGGTATTTGAGTGTCACTTGTGGGGTTATTAAATTAGAAAGCTTGTTGATCAAATAATTCCCTGAAACTTGGTCCAAGGTGCCTCAATTACTAGAAAAATCTGAGATTTGAATCCAACAGGATTTTCCAGGGTATGAGCTTTTGAGAATCAAGCTCCTTTTGTCAGATACAAGTAGAAATGGAGACTCCAGTTGGTGCAGAATGCTGCAGCTTGCTTATTATCAGGAGCTAGGTGGAGTATACATATTTCTCTCATTCTACAGTCACTCCATTGGCTGCCCACCAATTCCTGGGCTCACTTCAAGATATTGGCTTATCACCTGGGTCTATCGTATCAGTGGGATAGCCCCTCTCCCTATGCTCCATCACAACAGCTTCGTTCATCTCAGCAGGGACTTCTGCAGGTGTCACCCTACAAATGGGAAAAATCAATAACTGCCCATATATTTGCATTCTCTGTTGTGGCCCCCATCTTACGGAATGACCTACCAGATGAGGTCAAGAAGGCTCACACACTTCTGGCTTTGCCCAAACTATGCAAAACTGAATTATGAGGGCTTTTCCTGTTGTTGTTTTTTAAATTAAAAATAAATGCTCATTACACAGATCAACCACAAAAAGGAAAGAAAATAGAAACATTCCATGTCTCAGTTACAAATTCCATTCCTTCATGGAGTATCACACAGCAATCACAACTATTAAGACATTAGCCATTAACAAGTTCATATTTCATTCCTTACACTTAAAAGATAGTCTCTATATTGAAAAAGAGTTTCAATATATTTTAGGATAACTTCTTTCACACACTCATTAGGTTTGTTTCAGTTTCAATATGCAATATACTCCCTTTTCCCTTCCCATTTTTCTTATATAAGGAGTTCCCCCTGCCCCATAAACATAATATGCCATACTTTGTGAGACCATATGTCTATCCCAGGCAGCTTTTTCTGCTTCTAAACTTGTGCAAGTAATCGTCTTGCTCCTGTAAGAAGGGTTTTAATTATATGTTTCATTATTTCCTGCAGAATATTAAGAACATAAGAACATAAGCAAAGCCATGTTGGATCAGGCCAGTGGCCCATCCAGTCCAACATTCTGTCACACACAGTGGCTAGAAATCCAGTGCCATCTAAAGGACTGTCAGTGAGGCCAGGACACCAGAAGCCCTCCCACTGCCTTCCTTCCAGCACCAAGACAACAGAGCACCACCTCCCCACAAAGAGAATACCATCTATCTCCTGTGGCTAATAGCCACTGATGGACCTCTGCTCCATATATTTGTCCAGTCCCCTCTTGAAGCTGGCAATGCTTGTAGCTGCCACCACCTCCTGTGGCAACGAATTCCATGTGTTTATCACCCTTTGTGTAAAGTAGTATTTTCTTCTATCTGTTCTAACCCGACTGCTCAATAATTTCATAGAGTGCCCACGAGTTCTTGTATTGTGAGAAAGGGAGAAAAACACATCTTTCTCTACCTTCTCTAACCCGTGCATTATCTTGTAAACCTCTATCATGTCTCCCCTCAGTCGTCTTTTCTCCAGGCTAAAGAGCCCCAAGCGCCTCAATCTTTCCTCATAGGGAAAGTGTTCCAACCCTTTAATCATTTTAGTTGCCCTTCTCTGTACTTTTTCCAGTGCTATGATATCTTTTTTAAGGTGTGGCGACCAGAACTGTACACAGTACTCCAAATGAGGCCTCACCATCGATTTATACAGAGGCATTATGATACCGGCTGATTTGTTTTCAATCCCTTTCCTAATAACCCCTAGCATAGCATTAGCTTTTTTTATGGCAGTCGCACACTGTGCTGACGTTTTTAGTGAGTTATCTATCATGACTCCAAGATCTCTCTCTTGGTCAGTCTCCGCCAGTTCAGACCCCATCAACTTGTATTTATATTTTGGATTTTTGGTTCCAATGTGCATTACTTTGCACTTGGCTACATTGAACCTCATTTGCCACATGGATGCCCACTCTTCTAGCCTCGACAGATCCCTTTGGAGTGCCTCACAATCCTCTCTGGCTTTCACCACCCTGAACAATTTCGTGTCATCTGCAAATTTAGCCACTTCACTGCTTAATCCCAATTCCAAATCATTAATAAACAAGTTAAAAAGCATTGGACCCAATACCGACCCCTGTGGCACCCCACTGCTCACCACCCTCCACTGTGAGAAGTGCCCGTTTATACTCACTTTCTGTTTCCTATTAATTAGCCAGTTTTCGATCCACAAGAGGACTTGGCCCTTTATCCCATAGCTACTGAGCTTACTTAGGAGCCTTTGATGAGGAACTTTGTCAAAAGCTTTCTGGAAGTCAAGATAAACAATATCTATCGGGTCTCCCTTGTCCACTTGTTTGTTCACTCCCTCAAAGAACTCTAACAGATTGGTGAGACAAGATCTTCCCTTACAGAACCTATGCTGAGTTTTCCTCATCAGCTTTTGGTCATCAATGTGCCCACTAATTTTATTTTTGATAATAGTTTCCACCAACTTACCCGGTATTGACGTCAGGCTGACTGGCCTGTAATTTCCCGGATCTCCCCTGGAACCTTTTTTAAAGATGGGGACAACATTATATTTAAAAGAGCAATCTTAGGATCACATATTCCAGGCTGATTTTTGTGTCACTGAACATTGCTACCAGATAAGCAAAACAGATCTATACTCTTATTGAAAAGAGTCCAGTACCTACTACAGACTAACACGGCTAACTCCTCTGGATCTATACTCTTATTGCAGCGCCAGCACTTATAAGAATCTGTAGGTATCATGTTTGCTATTCTGTCTGGGGTACGGCACCACCTATACATAACTTTCCATGTATGCTACCTTATTCCCATGTTGACTGATAATTGCCTGATACTTTTATGCAATTTGATCCAGAGTTCTTCTGAAATATTTATTAATAAATCTTTTCCATATCTATTTTTATATATTGTATTTTATTTTCCAACTCTGCCATTAATCTATAAATTGTAGTGACCAACTGTTTGTTTTGTCTGCTGATCAAGATACATTCAGACTTAGTAAGGGGCTGGAAAATGTTCATCAGAGACTGTTTTACCTGCAGGAAATTTCGAATTTGGATGTACTGAAAAAAAGGGAGGGAAACCACCACTCTCTCAATGATAGTCTGATTTACAATGCAGTCCTGAGGCCTGCCCTGCCACCAGTGCTTGTGTGCCCACGTACCTGTGGTGCCACTCATCCGCTCTCTAAGGATCTTCATGGGAGAGCTATGCCAGTGGCTGAACCCAGCAAGGCACAGAGAGGCTGCAGCAGGAGGCACATGTCCCGCTGTTCTCCTAACAACCCTGACAGCATCCCCCAAAGGCCGCACAGCCTCCATGACAGACCCACAAGTGGCAAGCAAAAGTGTAGCCAAAAGCGCAGGCTGTGATCACCACAGCCCATTGATACCTCCACCCCCTCCTCACAGGAGAGCAGGCTGCCAGAGACAACATGTCCCTGCAGTCACAGCACCTGCATTGAGGCACCAGTCTGGGGGGAAGCTGTCCAGGGGGAGCCCTGGTGCCACGGGAGTGGTCCCTGTCATTGATCAGGCAGGCCAAAGGCACACGGTCCCCCATGCACTGCTGAAAGTGCCGAGCTATCCAACGGGGCCTGGGTTGCCAGACCCTCCCTGCATGGGTGGCAGCTATTTTCCCAGCCACATTGCCCATGGCCTCATGATGCTCTCCAGTGCCAACATCACACATTCCACTGGACAGGAACAACCTCCCCACCCAGCCACGCACACCTGAGTGTGAAGGGGGTGGCCCACTCCTCACACCTGACACCCCTGTTGCCATGAAGGATCTCTCTATGCAGATGGGGGAGGCATCTTGGCAAAAACCATTCTTGGACGTGCCCTGCTGGGGAAGTGCTCATGGGGATCTCACTCTGGCAGTTGCTGCAGTCACCCTATCTCCTCCCACAGCTGCTGGATGGCCTCCCCATGGGGGGGGCGGGGCCGGCGGTGGCAAAAGGGCCGTTTGCCACAACCAAAAGGACCCTCCAGAGATGGTGGGTAGGGAGACTGGGAGTGGGAGGCTCATCCAGCTGGTGCAGCCCTTGGGCTACTGGGCTGGTCCGATTAGGACTGTTAACCTGGAGATTACTGCAAGAGAGCTGGTTTGTGCTTGCACCACCACACACGTGCTCCAATCTCCCTGGACCAGTAATTCCATGTGGAAGCACCAATACGGAGGTCCACAGCTCTCCCTCCACCGCTCCTTTTTCTTTGGTAGTCTCTGGGTTAACGGAGCAAGTCAGAATGGGGAAATGGCAGGCAGCCACTTGTCTAGACCCCCATTTTCAGTAGTGAAGACAAGAACCCCACAGTGGCTGCCCCCCTCCGAGGGTTCCCCCCAGTGCATGTGTGTGTGCAGCATGGGGACTGGCTACCCCCCCAGATCATCCCCGCCCCTGAGGGGATGATCTGGGAGCTACTGGGGGGAGCTCCTGTCAGCTGCGGGCAAGCAAACAGGTAGGGAGGGAGTAGTTGTTTGACACAGACTTTATTGAATGGCCAAAAGTGAAGAGGATGTCTGGCCACGTGTTGTCAACTTTCCTTGGCTGGGATGGGATCTGCTCCTGTTTCTGCAGCAGTCAGAGCCACAAGAGTTATTCCTCATGCTGCCTTCTCAGAAGCGGGGTTGAGTCACGGGATGCCTGGGGAACGGCTTTGTGGGCTGTGCTCAGATGGCAGTTAAGCAGGTTCACTGGGGGCTGGAACAGCCATGCTCCTCGGCATCACTGGTGGGTTGCAACCTGCCTGAGAGGGAAACACACACATGTGAGGCAAGGGGCTAGGCCTCATGTAGCCAGGTCTGCCACATCCTGGGAGGGTGTCCACGGCCAGGGAAAGCAGCGGCATCATCACAGGTGCTGCTGGCAACCAGATGATGGATGCCCCTCTGGTGAGAAAGTGCTTCTAGTCTGCATCTGGCTGTTCGGCTCCTATGGCTGCTTGGAGCTCTGATCTCGGAGAGCAACAGTTAAAGTATTCTGTGCTTGCCATTGCTGGGCAGTTGCCAGAGTGAGTACCCTGTCATGACAGCATGCAGCTGCACTCTCTCTTTGACCCAAAGGGGGGGGAGCCAACTGAGGGAGTCTGAACACAGCCCTGATATGGGCTGCTAGGGGGCCTCCCCCCAAAACAGCTGTGTCGAGCATGGCTCCTTGGGGGACTGCCCTTCACACTAGTGAGCCTCAACCACAGAGGCCACCATTGGAGGGGCACTAATGAGAGGAGAGGGTAGGCAGTGTGAATGAGCAAGCTAGGGCAGCTGGTTCCTTAGCTCCTTACCTGTCAGTGCACCCTCACCCCTCCCAGAGCCAAGACTTGGGAGATGGGTAACCTGTAAGGCAACTTGGGAGTGGTTGTTAGACATTCTGGACTTTTCTCCCATGTGTGAGTGCAAGTTGCACCCCATTTTTCACAAAGCTCCCCCTGTGCACTCTTGCCCTGCAACTGGGTGCACTCTCTTTCCCTCTAAGTCTTCTTGGCAAAGTGCAAAGCCTCCAGCCTTGTCCCTACTTACCTGCGTTCATGGGAGCCCTGGCTGGAGGTTATGTAGGGTGGACAGGGGACTGAGTGGCTGCCGGGTAGTGGGCTAGGCCCCTGTGGAGTTGTGAGCAGATTGGTCACTGCAGTAGTCAGCATTCTATGCTCTACCAGGCCACTTATGGGGGGGCGCGAACACAGGGAGGCAAGTTTTTCCCTACAATAGGTACCTATGGGCTACACTGTCATTTTTCATGGGGTAAATTTCTGCCACTGTGGTGGGTGTTCCTATGCCTGAAACAGCTTAGGGAGTGGACTAATTCACACCCCACCCCACTGACTCAGGGTCTTACACCCTGGTTATGCTCACACCCTGCTGCCGTGGCGGGGTGCCGATGAAGAACCTGGGAGGAATTGCACTGGGCTACTGTACCATCATAGTCGGTGTTATGCTAGTGTAAGTATGGGATAAGCCAACATAACCCTTTGTTGGCTTCTAGGGCACTTCCCCCTCCATGACTCCACTGCCTGTACCCTGGGATATCCCTCAAATCTATCAATACCTTAATCAAATTCTCTGTTGAATTCTTTGGTTCCTGGATGGTGAACACTATATCATGTGCGCATAATTTATTTATTTTATTTATGTCATTTATAGTCTGCCTTTCTCACTGAGACTTAAGGCGGATTACACAGTATGAGATTAGTAGAATCAGTATCAAGTACATTTCAATAGGACATTTCAAGGACATTTTAATACAGTATCAAGGACATTTCAGAAGCAATACCATAGGGTAAATAGATACAGGTTTAAAAGACATAGTATTAGCAAGAATCCAATACAGAGTAGAAAAAATACCAAAGCAGAACACAATCAGTTCTAGGACTAACATTAGACAACATGGAGCACTGGTGGTACATAAAAGTACATATTTAAAGCAGCAGATAATAGGTAAGGCAATATAGTGATGGAGTCTATGGTCCCTAACTCATTAGCGAAGCATCTTCCCCACAATACAGCCCTCCCATTTGAGTAAAAAGACTTTTTGAATAGTTCGGTTTTGCATCGTTTACGAAAAGCCAGGAGAGTGGGGGCTCTTCTGACTTCCTCAGGCAGGTCATTCCACAGGGTAGGGGCAGGGCCGGCGCGCCCATGGAGGCCAGGTAGGCAGTGGCCTCGGGCGCGCGGGCATTGGAGGGGCATTGGAGGGGGTGTCGGGGGCAGAGGTGCGCGCAGCGAAGCTGACATGACTGGGCTGCAGCTACTGCTGCAGCCAGCCAGCCAGTTCCATGCTGCCGCCGCCGCCGCCGCCACACACCCCAGCCAGGCACAGCCTCCGGGCGCCGCCCCAGCACCAGCTCGCGGCTTGTGCACCCAGCTGGGGTGCGTGGCGGCGGCGGCACAGAGCTGGCTGGCTGGCTGCAGCAGCAGCTGCAGCCGGCCACACCAGCTCCGCTGCGTGCTCCTCCACCCCAGCCGGTCGCAGAAGCCGTGAGCTGTTGCTGGAGTGGCGCACGGAGCAGCCTCCGCGCGCCGCCCCAGCAGTGGCTCGCAGCTTCTGCGCTCAGCTGGGGCATGTGGTGGCGGCGGCACGGGGCTGGCTGGCTAGCTGCAGCTGCTGCTGCAGCCAGCCACGCCAGCTCCGCTGCGTGCTCCGCTACCCCAGCCGGGCGCAGAAGCCGTGAGCTGTTGCTGGGGTGGTGCATGGAGTAGCATCCACGCGCCGCCCCAGCAGCAGCTTGAAGCTTCTGGGCTCGGGGCTCCGCGAGCTGCCCAGCCCCCTGCGGCGCGTGATGACATCTGCGATGATGTCATCACGCAGTCTGTGGCGTGCGCGCACACGCAGAGCGAGCGCACGCTGCCTCGGGCGCCAGAACCTCTGGCACCGGCCCTGGGTAGGGGCCACCACAGAGAAAGCCTGTGTACAAGCTGCTGCTGACTTCACCTGTGTGCAGCCTGGCACCTGCCGGAGACCCTGTTCAGATGAGCGAAGCTGCCATGGAGGAACATAGGGAGGGAGGCGGTCCTGTAGATATAATAATATTTTGTAGTCTTTCTGTAATATTTAATTCCTTGAATATTGTGTTGCTGCTGTATAGCTAATGTTAGGATTTCAATTGATAGATTACATGGTAATGGTGAGAGGGAACACCCTTGTCTGACTCCCTAGCTGGAAAAAAGCTGAACTACTACTATTTCTTAACTATCTTGGCTCTGGACATCCTGTATATCAATTCAATCCAGTTGCCCATAATAAAAGCTCCCAATACTGCTTTCATGAAGATCTGATCAATTCTATTAAATGCTTTTTCTGCATCGACAAATCAGAATTTTAAAATAATAATTCTATCTTAGCTAAATTTATTAAATTTACTAGCTTTCTGATGTTCCAAGACATTAACTTATCTTTCCAAAAAAACTCCTGTTTGGTCAATTTTGCGTTGTTTGGGTAAGATTTTTATTTAGTCTATTGGTCAAAATCACTGACAGTATCTTGTAATCACTGTTTAATAATGAAACAGGGTGGTGAGTTGTCACATCCTGTGATTCCTTGCCTTCTTTAAAATTATTGTAATATTAGCATAAGTCCAGGTGTCTGAAGCGTTCTCAGTCTTCTGCATGAATATTATTTTTCTAAATACTGGCTTAACACCTCTGAACATATTTTATAAAATTCATTGGTAAATCCATCGAGATCTGGGGATTTGTCAGCTTTTAAGCCCTTGATAACTTCTTTTATTTACATTCTGGAAATAGGTGGGTTGAAAAAAATCTTTTATGTTCAGGTAACAAGCTTAATATGGAAATGATTGTTCATCTGTATGTGGATAGTCTGTCACATTTAATTTTTTATAATAATTTATAATAGTTTAAACTCTTTTACTGCTTGGGCAGCAGTCTGAATTAACAACCCCAAACAGTTTTAATCCTTAAAGATTTATTTCTTGCTTCCTTTTCTGTTAGGAGTTTGGCTAAAGCCTTGCCTGATTTATTACCGTACTCAAATAGAGATTGCTTCACTCTGAGTAGAGATTTTGCTGTTATCAAAGCATCATGTAATTCATGTAATTTTAAACTATCACATAATTTTAAAACCTAATTTTAATCCCACATAATTTTATCTTCTATAGATCTAGTTACTTTGTGTCTATTTTCTTTCATTATGAGATCAGACACTAGTTCCTGCCTTTCTCCCTACCCTTTTTAATATGGCTTGACTAGGAAATTAAAAAGCCTCTTATATATGCTTGGAATGCATCCAAGACTGTCCTATATTTAATTTCCTGAGTAGCATTTTTTCACAAAAGAAGTTTATCTCCTCCTTTAATTTAGCAACCACTCCATTGTAATAATAAATTATTTAATCTCCATTCTGTTTTCTTATACTCCTGTTTAGCATTACATTCAAAAATTACAGGAGAATGGCTGGCATAAGACACAGCTCCAATTATAATTCAGTTATCCCCCAATAATATTCCTAAAATTGCAAAAATATAAATGATGATGGGATTGTGAGTTGTGCCTGGAAAAGAATAATGTATAATCCTTTTTCCCTGGAAATTTATGTCCGAAATCATTTGTTGCTCTCATATCCTTCAACCACACCTTAAAATTTCCAGGAATCTCACTTTGAGATTGCAGGCCTGGAGGAGTCTAAACTAGTGTCCATTACACCATTCATATCTTCTCCTGTGATTAATTCATCTTGCACCCAATCAGCCACTGATTAAATACGCTGATAAAAGAAGGTTTTTGTTTTTTGTTAGATGCATACATATATCCCAGTGCAAATTACCAGACCTCTAATAAACCTTTCAGGCAAATAAAGTTACTCTCTATCATTTTTTGAAGATGTAACCTCAACACCTAGTGATTTCAAAAATAAAATTAACAATCCTTTAGTCTTATTACTAGCATCCACTTCTGTATCAGAATTTAAGATCTTTCTCTCCCCTCCTGTTTATTTTGGTTCTTGAAATCTTGAATAGAGGTACAAGACAAGAAGATCAGAAGGGTAAGGATTAAAAAAGAGAATTAGAAATTGAGACCATTTGTGGATGATCTAGTTTTATTTCTAGAAGACCCAGTAAACGAAGTTGATACTTTGATGTATAAATTAAAAGTATTTGGGATGCTAGCTGGTTTTAAAATTAATAAACAAAAAGCAAAAAAAAAAGAATGGTAAAAATACGAAAGCGCAAGAACAAGTCACCTTGATAGAAAAAACAGGTTTTATGATAGGAAAGAAAGTAAAATATTTGAGCATTACTTTGTCAAATATGAATTGTATGTTGTTTCACAATAATTATGATCGAAAAAAATTTAAAAAGACTTGTTAAGATGGGGAAAATTACAATTGTCTTTATTGGGAAGAATATCTGTAATTAAGATGAATTACTTACCTAGAATGCTATTTTTGTTTCAGACAATACCAATATTGACCTCTAATACACCATTTAAACAATGGCAGAAAGACATATCTAAATTTGTGTGGGAAGGAAAGAAACCATGTGTTTAGTATAAAATATTACAAGATGCAAAGGAAAGAGGGAGTTTAGGACTACCTGACTTGAAAATATATTTTGATGCTTGCTGTTTAGTGTGGTTGAAGGAATTATTATTATTATTTATTATTTATTTAATTTATAGCCCACCCTCCCCACAAGCAGCTCAGGGCAGGTTACAACAAAAACAAAAACAAAAACCCAGGCATAACAATAAAATCACAAATCTTACAAAACAGCATTTCAACAATTCACCTGCTCAAAGGGTGAAGGTGTGGGTTGATATCCTCATGTGTGGAGGGCAGATGACCATATAGGTGGGAGGCTAGCAGGGAGACTCATTTGATGGATTTAATGTTGGCCTCAGCTAAATGCCTGGTGGAACATCTCTGTCTTGCAGGCCTGCCAAAAGGATGGAAGATCTTAGCGGGCCCGAGTGTCTTCCAACAGAGTTCCACCAGGTTGGGGCCAGGACCAAGAATGCCCTGGCCCTGGTCGAGGCCAGTCGAGCCTCCCTGTGGTCAGGGACTACCAGTAGGTGGTTAAGGTTGAGAAATAAAAGGTAATTGGAGTTGGAGGGTCATGAGCTAAGGTTTGGGTGGCATGGCTATTTGTGGTACGACAAAGTTAAAGTTAATGTGGATTTTAAAAATCATTATATTAGGTATGCCCTCCTTAGAGTATAGAATAAATATAAATTTGTTCCCAAAAACTTTTGGATTTCACATCATGAAGCCTTTTTTAGAAGAGAAATGACATTTAAACAAAAGTGGTTAAGATATCAAAATATATTGGGTTTTGTACAAGGTGAATGTAAGATGATATTGAGAGAAGACTTTAGTATACGAGGATACACTTGCCAATGTTTGTTTATGCACAATTATCAGAAAGATTTAAAGTTCATAAAAAGATGTATGGATTTGATGAATCTATATCAGTATTTGAAAGCAAGTTATGTAAGAATGATGAACATGTTATAGCTAATATATATAATTGGAAACATAAGACAAACAAATGAAAGGATATATGATAGTATGGTCAAAGAATTTGGGATATAATATACAACTTGAACAATGGGAGAATATGTGGTTGAAGAACCTTAAATTTTCATTAAGCTCAGGTTTAAAAGAAAACTTTTATAAAATGATGTATAGATGGTATATGTCACCATGGAAACTATCAAAAATGTACAGGAATGTTTCGAATAGATGTTGGAAATGTGAATAGCAGGGGGGGGGGTCATTTAACCATTTATGGTGGGCTTGTAATAAAGCTAAAAAAAATTGGAAACAAATACATGCAATTATCCAGAAGGTTTTTAAAACGAATATATAAATGAAACCGGAGGCCACAGCCAGGTCTGTCACATCCTGGGAGGGTGTCCATGGCCGGGGGTAGCGGCTCCATCGTCATAGGTGCTGCCTGCAACCAGATGATAGATGCCTTATGGTGAGAAAGTGTTTCTTGTCTGCATCTGGATGCTCTGCCACTGCTGTGGCTGCTTGGAGCTCTGATCCTGTGATGGAACTCAGGCAGAGCCTCCAGTTGTGTCCCTACTTACTTGGGTTCCTGCGTGCCCCAGCTGGATGTTATGTAGGGTGGATAGAGGACTGATTAGCCACTGGGGAGGGAGCTCAGCTGCTGCAGCAGCATGAGCAGATTGGTTGCAACAGTAGTCAGCATCCTATGCTCTGCTGGGCTGCTTGGGCGAGGCCAGGCACTGGGGGGAGGCGACTTTACCCTTACAATGGGTACCTATGGGCTATCCCATCAATTTTTATGTTGTAACTTTCTGCCGCTATTGAGGGGGGTTCCCAAGCTCAAAATGGCTTAAGGAGCCGACTAACTCACCTCCTGCCCCCTGGGCCAACCCCTGCCCTGCCAGCACAAGGACTTATGTAGAGCCACCTGTACCTGGCCATGGTGGCCGGGCATAGGCGGAGAACCCAGGTGCAGCAGCACCAAAGAAAATTGCCAATGTAAGGAGGGGTTTACATTGGAGTATTATTATTTTATTACACTTCTAGACCGCCCTCCCCGTCAGACAGGCTCAGGGCGGTGAGTGGGCGATTTGGCCGATGTGGGGCTTGTTGACTTCCTAAGCACTTTTGGCCTCCCCACATAGGATTGCACTGGTAATGTGCCATGTTTAAATATTTATGCTTTGTTTCAGCTCTGTTTCAGATTTCTACAAACCATATAGCACTGTTTATTGGATGTTTCCATCCTGTTGTTCATATTGACTTATCCAGTGTAATCTTTGAATCTCAGTGTGAAAGGCAGACTATAAACAACATTAAGTAAATAAATGAATGTTTATTGTATCATACTATTTATTGCATTGTTCTCTAAGTTTGTAAACCAACTTTATTGCACTGTTTGTTCTATGTATTATAGTTTTGTCATCATGACCTAGAGACCCTCACTCCCATCCCTGAATGCTGAAACCCAGCCACTCAGGAGACTTAGAGTATCCAATAGCTCTTGTTAACGATTTGTGAAACTCTCCTGCTTCCTGGATTCGTGTGAATGTGTGTACACTTTAGACAAGAAACAGTGGACACAGGCAAGAAAAATATATTATTGGAGTTTATTAAAGAAAGAACGTAGGAGTGTATGCAAAGCAGGAATTGTTCTTCAAAGACATTTAGGCAAGGCTCAAAAACAAATGCTTGCTATTCTAAATATCATCTAAATAACTAAAATTACTGCAAGCTGACTAAACATTCTCTGACTTAGTTCCAAGGCTGGTTGTTCTTACCAAAGGCTTATCAAAGAGTCCTTCCATGCCAGCCAACTCAAGGCATCCTGGTAGAGTGGCATGGAGCTAAGAAGCTATCTCTCACATTGAAGTTTGCAACAATGGCTGAAAGGCAAAGGTTGAAGTTTTGCCTAGAGACACTGAGGCGTCTTGAGATCTGGGAAAGTCAGCCCACCAGCCTGGGGGAACCAATCAGGACTCAGTTACTTAACTGGCATTACAACATGAGAAAATGTGAGGAGTGCTGATTAGGAGATGAGTTCAACTACCAGGTTCCAGCCTGCTCAAGGACACTGTCTTACAAGAACAAAGTAATTGTCCACAAAGCAAGCCTTGTGCTTGAACAGAAGCCTAACCAAAGTTTCACGCTTATACCCTCTGGAGCCTATTGTAAGGCCAGATCCTTACAAGTTTTTACTGCATTGTTCCCCAGTTTTCTTAATCTGGTTTGATTGGATCTTGTTTCATATTGACATTTTTACACTGTTCTCTAATTCTGTGATTCTATTACAATGATTGTATGTGTTGTACTATTTTACTGCATTTTTAAAAAAATTGAGTCTTAGAGGAGGTGGACTATAAATGGACTCACTCAGTAATAAAGTACAAGGTGTTTCTGAGGGATCCTGGCTTCAGTCTCTGTTTGCTGGTTCCCAGGAGCAAAACTAGGAAGACCATTCTTACCACCCATGACACTAGTGACCATATTTATTTAAGATATTTTCACTCCACCTTTCTTCTGAAAAGGACAGAAGGTGGGATGCGCTGATTTTTAAAATAGATCAGAATGAAACAATTTAAATCGACATAGAACATAGATTAAAACAGCTTCAGAATACCAGAAAATCTTTATCTACTAGAAGGCCAACTAAATAATTCTGATTACACTGCTGTCTAAATGCGAAGAGTGTCGAGGCCTTCCTGACATGCATCGGAGCCACTGTTGAGAAAGTTCTGGGGCAGGCAGATACTGATCTGCACTGTCTGCATCATGGCACTCTTAGACCTTGGTCTGATAAGCAAAGCTACCACTCAGGAGCATATTGGGAGAGGCCCTCTTGAAGATATGTGGGCCCACACCATGAAGGACTTTATAGGTCATAACCAGCACCTTGAACCTGACCAAGAACAAACAGGAAGCCAATGCAATAACATAAATATGAATTGCGCTAACTCCAGATAGTAAAATGACCTGCAGAATTTTCCCCTAGCTGAGGTTTCCAGATCATCTTCAAGGGTATTTCTGTGCAGAGCACATTACAATATCCCAGTCTTGAGGTTACTAGAGAACGGATCAGCATGGCCAGACTGGCTACATCAAACAGAGGGTCTGTTTTCATGCCAAATGAGGATAGGAAAATGGGCTCTCTCCATTTGAAGAGCAGGATCTAACTACACTCCCAAGCTGTTACCAGAATCAGCTAAACATAATTCCAGGTGGATAGTCATGTTGGTCTGTAGTAGAAGAGCAAGATTTTGGTTCAGTATCACCTTAAAGACCAACTAGATTTCTGGGCCTCTGAAAATCTAGTTGGTCTTTAGGGTGCTGCTGGACCCAAATTTTGCTCTTCTAAAGATAATTGTATCCCATCAAAAGAAGGAGCACTATTCCTTCAGAAACTTGGCCTTACCAGCCAGCATCACTTTCCTTGTCTGGACTCAAATTAAACTTGCTCTTCCTCAGCCACATGACCCCTGGCTTAGAACAGAGACAGCAGGTTCTGGAGGATTTTAGGCAAATGATTATTAAGTTGGATGTCATCAGCATATTGATGGCACTCTATTCTAAAGTTACAAATTATCTCCCCCAAAGGTTTCACGTAGATATATAAAAAGACTGGGTACAATACAGAACACTGCAGCATTCTTGGTAAGACAAAGGTGATATTGGTTGGGAAAACTGAGATATTGAAGGACACAGTGCTGCCCACATTTGATGGGGATCAGCTGACCCTCATTAAGTCAGTTGAGAATCTGGGAGTTACTACCAGACCGAGCATTGTTACTGGAGAGGCAAGTTAACACAACTGCAAAAAACAAAACAAAAAAAGCATTCTTCCAGTTCTGTTTAGCCCAAAAGATGGCCCCGTATCTTTACTTGGCTTATCTGGCCATGTGAATGCATTTTATAGTTAACTGTAGGCTAGATTATTGTAATGCACTGTACATGGGTCTACCCTTAAAGTCAACTTGGAAACTTCGGTTGGTACAGAATGCTGCAGCTTGGTTACTGTTGGGAGCTAGGCACAGGATGTATATTATGCCTACTTTGAAGTCACTCTATTGGTTCCTGCTCAGTTATCAGGTTAAAATCAAGGTACTAGTACCACCTACAAAGCACTTCTTGACCTTGCACCCACATATCTGCAGGACCGCCTGTTCTGCTGTGACAGCTTCTCTCATCTGAGTAAAGCCTTCTGAATAGAGGTGGGCACGATCAAAAAGAAATTAACGATCCAGCTGATTGTGGATCGGCGCTGGCAACGATCCCGAATTAATGATCCACACCGATCATCTCCCATGCCCGATCCGTGGATAGTGGAGGCCAAAGCAGGGCGCGCTGCTATTCCCAGCTATGTGGGAAAGTGGGTGCTGGCGGCGGCAGCCGGGCCCAGCGGGCACGGGGAGACGGCGATGAGCGCCTCCCCTCAGGGGGCGGGGGGGTCTGGCCGCTCATCTGTGTTTGGCCATCAGAGCTGCCTATCAGGGTTTGCAGGGATGAGATTGGAGTGCCCATGGCTACAGAACACCCCCTTCCCCCTCCCTCCCCCCTGGGTGTCTTCTCCCAACTGGTGACTGCTTTGCTGCTCCGTGGTTGGAAGGAAGCCCTGCTGATCAAGGAAAGCTGGGCTTCCATTCGGGTTTCCAGGGCGACAGGAGGGCAAACACAGCTCAGGCATTCCCCTGGCTCCATTGCCAGGGGACTAGATTGCTGGCGCCTGAGTGTCTGGCTTCCCAATCTGAGCCTGATCGCCCTGATCTGGGCCCCTCCCGATCGCTGGATTGTTGGCCGTGGACGATCACGATCCGCCAGTTCACGATCATGTGATCGCCATTATTGTGGGTTTTTTTCGATCGTAATGCGGATCGTGCCCATCTCTACTTCTGAACGTTCCTCCCTGGAAATGGGTATAGACAACAGTGGCCCATATCTGAATTTTCTCTATTGTGGCCCCTGCCTTGTGGAATGACCTGCCTAAGGAGGTCAGAAAAGCTACCACATTTCTATTGTTCCTTAGAATATGTAAAACAGAAATGTCCAGGCAGGGATTTGTATAAAGACTGTAAGGGCTATAGTATAATGGAATTATTCAGACACAGATTATTGCATATATTATCTTGCACTTACAGCATTGTCTGCTTTTGTAACCCATTTCCTGCATTGTCCTGTCTCAGACTGATTTTTGTTTGCATTGTTTTCAAATATTGTAATTCTTGTCCTATTACACTATTTAATGCCTTGTCTGACTACACTTTTTTTCCTTTTGTAAACTGCTGTGAGTCTCTTCAGGAAAGGTAATCTATAAAGTAAGTGAATAAATAATATTGCATCAGTTATTATTTATTTATTTAATGTCATTTATAGTCTGCCTTTCTCACTAAGACTCAAGGTGGATTACATAGTGTGAGACTATTCACGGATATTTCAATAAACCATGCCACAGGGTATATAAATGCAAATTTGCAAACACATAACATCAGTTGAAGAAATGCTGAAACAGAGAATAAGCAATTCTAAGACAGACATTAAACAACACAGAACTATCCAGTAAGATCATACTTAAAACAACAGATAATACATAGTAGTACATACTTAAAGCAAAAGAGAGGACATAAGATGGCAGTCCTCATCCTTTGCATCCACCCCTGTTAATAGTGCACAGGGGAGGAAGGGAAGGGAAGGGAAGGGAAGGGAAGGAGGGGGCAACGTTCAAATTGGGCTGATTCATAAGGGGGACAGGATGATAACACAGTCTCCTCTCAAACAAGAGACGGTAGGGAGGCTCGCCAGATAGCACAGAACGGCCTCAATTATATACCTGGGGAAACATCTCTGTCTTACAGGCCCACCGAAAAGATAGAAGGTCTTGGCAAGCCCAAGTATCAACAGCCAAAGAGTTCCACCAGGTTAGAGCCCGGACCAAGAAGGCCCTGGCTCTGGTCAAGGCCAATCGAGTCTCCCTGGGGCCGTGGACCACCAGTAATTGTTTGTCAGCAGATCTAAGTGCTCTCCGGGGTACATGTGGCGAGAGGTGATCCCACAGGTATGCTGGTCCCAGTTCACTCAGGGCTTTATAGGTCAAAACCAAAACCTTGAATCTGATCCGGAATGTCACAGGAAGCCAGTATAGCTGCTGCAAGATGGGAGTAATATGTGCCCTATATGTGGCCAGTTAGGACACGTGCAGCAGCATTCTAGACCTATTGCAATTTCTGGGTCAGACCCAAGGGAAGCTCAGCGTAGAGCGAGTTACAGTAGTCCGTTGCATGGATCACTGTTCGTTAGGTCACTGGTCGACAGGTAGGGGGCAAGCTGCCTGACTTGCCAGAGATGGAAAAAAAGCAGATCGGGCAACTGCTGCGATCTGGGGCTCCATTGATAAGGAAGTATCCAGCATCACCTCAAGGCTCCTGACTGCTGGAACACCCCATCAAAGGTTGGGAGCTGGATCCCCAAACCCGAGGACCCACACGACCCAAGTACAGGACCTCCATCTTCATGGGATTCAACTTCAGTTGACTCTGCTTCACCCATCCAGACACGGTCTCCAAGGCTCTAATCAGTACCTCTGGGGCTGAATCAGGCCGGCTGTCCATCAAGAAATACAACTGGGTGTCATGAGCATACTGATGGCAACCCAGCTTGAAACTCCATACCAACTGGGCGAGGGGATGCATATAGAGATTAAATAACAGAGAGGAGAGAATTGCCCCCTGCAGGACACCACACACCAATGGGTGGCGTGCTGATAGCTCCTCCCCAAGCACCACCCTCTGTCCCTGAGAAGGGAGAAAGGAGACAAGCCACTGTAAGACAGTCCCTCATACCCACATCAGCAAGGTGGTGAGGCAATAGGTCATAGTCAGCTGTGTCAAATGCTTCTGAGAGATCTAGCAACACCAGCAGCGCCGACCCACCTCAATCCAGGTGTCTACAAAGATCGTCCGTGAAAGCGATCAGCACTGTCTCCATCCCACGGCCTGGATGGAAGCTGGACTGAAGTGGGTCCAGGATAGAGGAATTTTTCAGGAAGACCTGCAACTGTTTCACCACCACCTGCTTGGTGCGGTAACTTGATGGGTCAGTGGGGTCCAAAGATGTTTTTTTTCAAGAGAAGTCTCACCACCTCTTCCTTAAGAGCCCTTGGAAAAACTCCGGAGCTCAAAGATATGTTGACAATGGCTTCCAATGGGACCCTCAACCCATCTGCGCTGGCTTTTACCAGCCACGAAGGGCAGGGTCCAGGGAGCACATGGTGGGCCTCATCAGCCACAGGATCCTGTCAACCTCCTCCTGGGAAAGTGGGTTGGTCTTAAATTGAGTCAGAAGATGGCCAAGGGGTCTGCAGTTCCCTCGCTGTATCAACTGTGGCCGGTAAGTCACAATGGAGTGACAAGATTTTATCCACAAAGAAGCTCCCAAAAGCCTCACAGCTAACATCCAAATTCTTAATTTGATGATCTACCTGAGACAGGAAGATTAATGACTGGATCACTTTAAATAATTTTGATGGGCATGAGCTTGCAGATACTATAGAGGCAGCATAGAACTTCACCGCCACCTCATAGGCTTTCAAAAACACTCTATAAGATGATCTTGTCTCCTTGTCCCGACATCACCGCCACACTTGCTGAAGCCGTCTCAGCTCCCACTTCATCCGTCATAGCTCTTCTGTATACCACAGGGCTAGTCTGGCATGGGAATGGAGAGGATGACGGGGAGCAATTTCATCGATGGCTTCACAGAGATGGGCATGCCAGTCCTCCACCAGCTCATCCAATGAACCCACAGAACATTCTGGAACTAATTGGATCCAATTGGTTTATGCTCGCCACATCCCTACGAAGGTGGCAAGTATAAAGCAGCTTGCTACCTTTGTAGGGAGGGGGTAGGTACACCCAGATGAGCCTTCAGGACGAAGTGGTCTGACCATGACACTGCTTCAATTTTGTCGTCCACATGAATTCCCAACCCAGAGATCAAATCTAGTGTGTGGCCTGCTTGATGAGTGAGAGCTGATACAAATTGAGAGAGTCCTAGTGCAGCTATGGAAGACATCAGGTCCGCAGCCTGAGAGGAGGCAGCATTGTCGACATGGACACTGAAGTCCATGTTAGGGAATTAAACAGAACGAAAGTCTACCTTGCAAGATTAGCTTGCAAGTAGAGTTCACAAAACAAAAGGTTATGATAGTAGGTGGTTCATGAGTTCACAAAGTGAGTTCAACACAGTGATTTGTAGCTTTGAGGATTCAAAGTCAATAAACCCACACAGAAGTAAAATATAATTATTTATTTTAAGGTGCAAGGTTATCTAAAAATCACAAGACAGAATGTGAGGATAAAACAAAAAAATCCTAAAGCATGTAAGCACTTGCTAATACATGCCACAGTATTTCAAAAGGAGGCAAAACAAGATGTTGTCAAAGGTACAGAAGCCAAAGTCTCTGGTCAAGAGTAGACATGGGCACGAATGGGGGAAAAAAATGAACACGCTGTTCGTAGTTCTTTGCCGTCAACGAACACGAACAGATGAACAGTAACGAACATGTCCCATTAATGAACATGTTCATTGTTCGTGGGGGCCAGAACGGCCCCTGTTGGACTTAGAGAGCCCATATTCACAGGGAGTGTTCAGCAGGCTCCCCTCCAGCCATCACTTGAGTTTGGTCAAGATTGCAATACGGATCTTGGAGTTATACATTCCAAAAACCACCCCCAGGAACCCCCCAATACAATTCGATACAATTGGAGCCATCAGTTGGCTTTGGCCCTGTTGTGAGGATCCTCCCTCACTGGCACCCTCTCCTGATGGCCTGCCATCCTACCAGCTCTCCAGGCAGGTGTCCTCTGGCCTCAGATGGGCAGGGAAGGGGGTTGCACCAACTTGTTCCTTCTCCTGCCCCGGGAGTAGCAGCACGCTCCAGCTGTCTCTCCCTGCAAAATCTTCTGCGGCCTTCACAGGAACCTGAATTTAAAGGCCTCATCTGGCCCCACCTCCCTGGCTCTGCCCCCAATCATCACCCCATCTCCCTGACTGGCTCTGCTCCCAGCCTATCTGATAGGAGGGCTGGGTAGACTCTGCAATCTCCTGGCCCCACCCACTCCATCCCCACCTAGGGTGGAGCATTTGGACTGCTCTCTGCCTGGCTCATCCCTGCTGCTTCTGAACCTTCCCCAGTGGCTCCCTTGGCATCTTGGGGCCTGTGCCTGCCTGACTTGTGCTGATGGCAACCTCCTGTGAGCCTGGATGAAGTGGAGCCATCTGGGCAACTGCAGGAGACAGGTGAGTCTGCTGAGTGGCTGCAGGCTGTTCCCCAGAGTTGTGTCTGGGCGTCGGCTGCAACTGGCCTAAGGGTGAGAGAGGCCTGGAGGCCTGTAGGGGCTCCTGCAACTGAGATACTACCAGAGGCTGCGCAGCAGGGCCTAAAGGGGGTGCCTGCTGATGCAGGGCTGATGGTGAGGGTGGACAAAAGGCCGGCGTCGCCAGACACCCGTATACAAGTGGAAGACTTGAAGGTGGGCTGCCTCCCCTCTAGGGGGTGGGGGGTCTGGATGCTCGCCAGCGGCACCCCCGATGTGCCCGCCTGCCTGCTAGGCCTTACAGTACTGCACTGTACTTTTCTGTGCAGACAGGGATGTGGGTGATGAGTGTGGCTGCCGGGCCTGGTGGGCTTGGGGAGGCAGTGGGAGCCACCTCTACTGTAGGGGGAGGGGGGGTCTGGCCGCTCGCCAGTGGCATCCCCCATGTACCCACCTGCCAGGCCTCAGAGTACTGCATTGCACTTTCCTGCGCAGACAGGGATGTGGATGATGAGTGTTGCTGCCGGGCCTGGTGGGCTCGGGGAGGTGGTGGCAGGCCACCTCCCCTCTAGGGGGTAGGGGGATCTGGCCGCTGATGGCTGACATCACCCACCTTCCTGCTTTCGGGGAAAGGACAGGAGGGAGAAGAGATATCATTTGGAGGGGTCTGAGTGTTCCAGAGAAGGAGAGGTCGAAAGAGGGAATGGGAACTGGGAAGATCCCAACAGCTGAGAGGCCTCATCTGAGGATCCCACTAAGGTACTCAGCAGCGGAGCTAACATCACCCACTTTCCTGCCTTTGCAGAAAGTACGGGAGGGACAGGACAGGAGAGATCATTGGGAAGGGTCGGAGTATTCCAGAGAGGGAGAGGTTGGACTGGGTACTGGGAAGATCCCAACAGTTGCGAGGCCTCATCTGAGGATCCCACTGAGGTACTCAGCGGCGGCAGCTAACATCACCCATCTTGCTGCTTTTGCAGAAAGGAGGAGGAGGAGGCTGCTTCCACGGCTGGTAACCCGTTGTCAGACAAGTTCCCCAACCCCGATGGAACAACTTCACCAAGGGTGGCCTGCCTGACTGTTCTGCTCCCACCAGCAGAACCCTCGGGGTAAGGCTTCTTGCTTGGGGTGGATTCCGGTGACCCTCCCACTGATCCCAGCTCAGAGGAGCTGGTAGCCCTCTGTGTCCCCCCGCGGGATGTTTTGCTGGCCGAGGACGGAGACCACAGGCTCAGGTGGCGCGTCTTCAGGTGCCTGGTTAGGACCGTCAATGACAGGTGCTTTGGGTCATATCCCCTGTGCGCCAGGCCATCACAGACATGGCACTGCACCACACGGGGGTCATTCGGAAGGGCTCGAAAGTGTCTCCATACAGAGAGTTTGAACCGTGGCCCGCTAACTGTTCCAGGGGAGAGAGGACGAAGAGTTACTGGCTGTGCCATGGAGCTGGAAGACGGAGTGAGGGGTGGACTGCAGGCAGGGACTGCACCAGGAATTTGGGATGGGGCAGGAAGGATGTTTCGTCGAACCTCAACCATTCCTCCATGGATCCTCCTCCTCAAACAGTTTAAAGAGTTCCTCTTCCCCCGGGGGCAAGAACTCTTTGGCCTCCTTCACAGCCTCCACAGGTGATTTTTAAGGAGCAGGAGTCTCTGCTGCCCCAGAGCCCTGCCTAGTACTGCTTCCTGTGGGGCAACCAGGACAATCTTTGCACTTCTCCCCAAGACCACCCTTGGCCTCCAGCTGAAGCCTCATTGTGCCAGCAAACAAGAATTAAGAAGGAGAGAAAAGGAGAGAACACTGTGAGTCCTCAGCCGAGCTGCCCTCTGTGCTTGACCCCAGGGCCTGGCAGCAGCCCTGGAACCAGAGGGAGGGGGTAGAACCCTAGCCCAGCACTCCCAGAGACCTGACTAGATCAGGAACTAATAATCATTGTGAGCCCTAAGCCAAGGTGCCCACTGAGCTTGGCCCCAGGGCCTGGCAGCAGCCCTGGAACCAGAGGGAGGGGGTACAGCCCTAGCCCAGCACTCCCAGAAACCTGACCAGATCAGGCACTGATAATAATAATAATCAGTGTGAGTCCTAGCCCATCACTCTCAGATACCTGACCAGATCAGGTACAATAATCAGTGTGAGCCCTAAGCTGAGGTGCCCACTGAGCTTAGCCCCAGAGCAAGGCAGCAGACCTGGAACCAGAGGGAGGGGGTAGAGTCCTAGTCCAGCACTCCCAGAAACCTGACCAGTTCAGGCACTAATAATCAGGGTGAACCCTCAGCTGAGGTGCCCACTGAGCTTGGCCCCAGGGCCTGGCAGCAGCCCTGGAACCAGAGGGAGGAGGTAGAGCCCTAGTCCAGCACACCCAGAAACCTGACCAGATCAGGCACTGATAATAATAATAATAATAATCAGTGTGAGCCCTCAGCTGAGGTGCCCACTGAGCTTGGCCCCAAGGCCTGGCAGCAGCCCTGGAACAAGAAGGAAGGGGTAGAGCCCTAGCTCAGTACTCCCACAGACCTGACCAGATCTGGCACTAATAATCAGTGTGAGCCCTAAGCTGAGGTGCCCACTGAGCTTGGCCTCAGGGCCTGGCAACAGCCCTGGAACCAGAAGGGATAGATCCCTATCCCACCCACCCCATACAGAAAAAATCCCAGCTCCAATTCACTCTCCCTGTCTCTCTCCCCAAAGGCTAGCAACAGCTCTTTCCCACTGCACTGCCTGCTGAAACTGAAAGCCAGAACTGGGAGCACAGTGCCCTTTTATAACCAGAGGTCTCATAGAGAAAAGCAGGAGGTCTGTGGTTGGCGGTCAGAACTGCCTAACAGGGTTTGCAGGGATGAGATTGGAGTGCCCATGGCTACAGAACACCCCCCTCTCCCCTCCCTGGTCTCTGGTCCCATGTAACCAATTGTAACCAATTTGGAGCTCCACACTTGGAAGGAAGACCTGCCCATCAAGCTAAATTGGGCTTAGATTGGGGTTTCCAGGGCGACAGGAGTGCAGATAGAGTTCAGGCAGTCCCTGCCTCTGGTGCCAAGGGAATTATTTGAAGGTGCTTGACAGGCTTCACGAACAGCGGATGAACGCAACAAACCAGGCTTGCGACAACCACTTGTTCGTTTACAATGGGGCATCACGAACAGCTTGTTTGCGAACAGACGAACGAGCTGTTCGTGGGTTTTTTTCGTTCGTAATGCTGTTCGTGCCCATGTCTAGTCAAGAGTCAAGTCAGTTAGGCATCTCAGCAAAGAGAATAGATGGATGCCTCAGCATCCATCTCAGAGTTCTCGAGCCAGGAGTGAGGCAATGGGCGAGTTACGGTCAAGTCACTGAAACCCTTCGAAAGCTTAAGGGCTCCATGTTCAGAAGCTACTTTTATGTCATTTGGAAACCAAACTGGCCCAGGCCTGTTAGCCAATCAGATGTCCAAATGCTGATGCCACCTAAAAGGAGGTGTGTATGTGAGGAAGGAAGAGTAAGACCAAGTCCGCAGTTCTTGGCACATTCACTCAATCCTGCAGGTGCGAATTGTTTGTAATTAGTTCAAGGAGAGCTCTGCTATGGAGGCTCGATTGCTAATGAGCTGGGAGCGTTATCTTATCTCAAGGCCACTAGATGGCAATACTATGAAGCAGCTAGTTCCTCAGAGAGGCCTCTTAGCAAGAAAAAGTGGGGAGTGTGGAGGAAAGGAATTTTCCTAGCAAGAGGTTTGTCTAAGCAGGAGGCCTACAAACCAAAGTTTCAAGAAAGATGGCTTCTGTATAAGTTAGAACATGGCATTTTTCTTCACACAGATAGCCAAATTCTCCTCAGCATCACACACCAGGCCTACACAGTCAATGCCAGTGATCTTTGGAGTGGGGAGCAGCCTGAAGGAGAAAGGCTCTTGAGTGAGCATCGCCGCCACCCCCTCAACCATTTGTCTGGGACTGATGAAGGATTGAGAAGTCTGGGGGAGTCAGCTCTTTTAAGGCGACTGTCTCGCCATCCTTCACCCAGGTCTGTCACACATACCAGGTCCTTATTATTCACAGTGAAATAGTCCTGTAATGTGTTGGTTTTATTATTAATGGACTTGGCATTACACAACATCAGTGTAACATTTTGGGTTCTCACCAATTTAATAAAGTTATGCCCTGCTTAGGCAGGTCACATGAACCAGCTGAATATCTTCAATAAGATAATAGGGACATTGTTACTTTAATATAGTGGCATCAAAGATTTGATTGCAAGGACATTGTAGAATATGAGAAAATAGACAACTTGACTACTCTAATCACAAAAGCAACTGCCCAGAACTCAGCATGTCCGACTGATAATAGGAGAGTTAATAAGGACGTTGCTGAGTCTGGTAGTATTTGGTGGAGTAATGTGAAACAAATGACTGCCTTTGACCCGTGCAGGGTTGTTCTGAACATTTACCCTTTTAACGGCTGTATTAACAATTGGGGAAATAAGTGTTTGATCAGAGAACACTTAGTGGTATTATTAGATGCAAGGATCAATAATGTTGTCCTAAAGTATTATGAAAGATTGACAGGCTCCATTCGCTCCAGCAGATTGATGCTCCTTTTCTTTTCATCTAGAATCCCATCTTTGATTATGACTAATGCTGAGTGGTTGTGTCCACACGGCATCTTCCCTCAAAGCTTCTTTAAAGCCTTAACTGTTCCTCCTTTGCTGCCTACTAAATGCATTTAGTCCCGAAGGCCCAAGGATCCATCCACCTTATGTGGTCTAGAGGGGAAAGAGAACTTGCTGACTGATTTAACTTCTCTGGTCAATCGTATGCAGTCCCAATTCAAGGAGGGGAAAAACAATGGATTGGCTTTTAAGACACAATTGAGACTTTCTATGCCTATAAATTATAAAGATCTTGACGTAATTGATGATCGTTTCTTAAAATCATTTAGGGATCTGCCAACCTTTGAACAATCAGATACTACTGGGTGTATGCCACAGCTTTAAGCTAAATTAATTAAAATTAGACAGCTAAATGTAAAACGGGACTGAATCTAATGTATTAAAACAAAGCAATGCAGGAGAGACAAAGGAAGTTTGTAAGACTTATGATTGGATGTGAAAGGGCAGAATTAGGGAAAGTGTCAATAGGCCTAAATAAAAATGACTCCCAATATCCATCTAAATTGGTGGGTGGCATCATCCCATACCTAGAGAAAAAACCTTGTAGAGATAGTTTCTCCATGCAAAGTGATCGACCTTCTGTCTGTTCTCCTTAAACCAGTATTTCAGATACAGCCCAAGAATGGAAGTGCTGTACCAGAGATGCCTGACATTGAACAGTCTGATATGTGACTTACTTGAAGCATATCAATATAAAATACTGAGCTGTAATATAGCTGGTTTGAATACTAAAATACAATTGCCACTTATCAGCTTTTTCTTATCTCAATATGATATTGTCTTACCTCAAGAGAAATGGATCTCAAAAGAAATTGCTCTCCTGAGATATATCCCATTCACCCGGAATGCTTGTCAAGGGAGAGAGACCTAGTGACCTAGTGTAGGATTAGCATGTCTTATTTCTACTGTGTTAAAATCACCTCAACTAAAGTTCTGATTCCTTATGATTTGACTTTGCACAATTATCCTCTGATTTTTATTTCAATTTATTTACCCCCTGCTGCCAGCATTGTAATCATGAATGAAAATTGGAACATACTAGCAGGCTTATATGATGATTTAATGGAGAGTTCTCCAGACAAAATGGCTATTCCAGCAGGTGATTTTAATGGTAGAACTGGCAGAGATAATGAAGTCTTATTAGCTGCTTGGCTGGGATCCAATGTTGGTGATGCTTTATTCAATGTCTGCTAGGTCTTCAAACACACCGGTATTAATAGAGCAGGTTTGAGGCTTCTTGAATTTTCTTTATCAAGGGGACTTATAATACTGAATGGATGTTGAGATTGATGAGAGGGGTGCCTTTACCTTTTTTGGTTTGGGGGAGGGGAACAACTGTTGTTATTTTCTGGTAGATTTTGAGTCTTTATATTTGATAACAAGCTTAGCTGTTCAAGATTTCATATGGATGGTGATCATTTATCTGTCTCTCTTATTATGATGTTACTTATCAAAGTTCACTTTCCAGTTAGTGAACAAGAGCAACTGCTGCAACAGGATACTGTACTGGGAGTTTAAAAGAGATAATACTCTAAATACCTTAGGAGAATTGAGTTTTAAAAAGACACAAAAACTTGCAAGGAAACCTGATTAGGCTTGCTCTTATTTTGTAAGCTGTTTTGATATTTGGAAAAGCAGCATAAACTAGTTATTGATAAACCCTGATTGTACACATAGTACTTGGTTCTAAATTGAGTCATTTTGGTGCAGTGGTTAAGAGCACTGAGATTCTAATCTGGAGAACCGGGTTTGATTCCCTACTCCTCTGCTTGAAGCCAACTGGGTGACCTTGGGTCAGTCTCAGCTCTCCAGAGCTCTCTCAGCCCCACCCACCTCACAGGATGATTGTTGTGGGGATGATAACAACATACTTTATAAACTGCTCTGAGTGGGTGTTAAGTTGTCCTGACGGGCAGTATATAAATCGAATATTGTTGTTGTTACTATCATCATCATCATTACCACTTAGTGATTTGAGAGTAAACTGGCTCATGAAAACATCAACTCTCTGCTGACAAAATGAGATATTTGCTTCGGAAAGAAAACTGAGGAATATTATTAAGGCCTTGCCCAATATACTCCGCTGCAACAGTTCTGTTCATATGAGCAAAGCCTTCTCAAGGTGCTTGCATGCAACTGGGTAAGATCAACAACTGCCCATACCTGAGTGTTTTCTGTTGTGGCTCCCCGGAGGTCAGAAAGGCTCCTACATTTCTACCATTCTGCAGAATGTGTAAAAAGGAATTGTTTAGGAGGGCATTTTTATACAATGAACAAGGTTGTAGTTAACATCTATGGAATTTAAAGCAGTCTTCACTGTATATATTATGCTGTGTTTATTGCATTGTTTTCTAATTTTGTAATCCAGCTTCATTATATTGTTTATTGCATATAATAAAATGTTTTTCTATAAATATTTTTATTGTTTTTCACATATACATAAAGAGATATGAGACAGTTATCATTATGGTTGTTTCTATCCAATATCTAGTTCTTCACCTCCTGTATTTCATCCTACTACATCTTTAACTGTGAATTCCATTGTATCATATACTATTACCTTTAACATTACATTACATTTAGTCATTGTATTTATTTGTCATCCATTTGTAGAAAGGATCCCATGGTGCAAAAAAGTCTTCTTCCATTTGCCTTTTCATTAGCAAAGTTAATTTGTCCATTTCTGCAGTTTCCATTAATTTCACTATTAACTCTTCTTGCTGTGGAATTCTGTTGTTTCCAGTAAGTCGCTAATAAAATTCTAGCCGCTGTTACTATATGAAGTATCAGATGTTTTTGCTCCTTGCTCATATCCAGCATACAGTTTAATAAAAAAAGTTTCTGGTTTGAGAGGAATTGGTATCTGAAAAATAGTTTGTATTAGTTTGTGTACCATTATCCAGCATTTATGCACCTCTTTACAGGGCCACCACATATGAAAGAACGTCCCTGTACATTTTTTACATTTCCAGCACTTATTTGACATATTTTTAAACATTTTAGCCAATCTATCTGGTGTTAGAGACCACCTATGAAACATCTTCTATAAGTTCTCTTTAAACGTAGCAGATTTAGTGATTTTAATATTTACTTTCCATATCTCATTCCACTGTGCCGGGTCAATATTATTACCTAAATTCCGTACCCATAAAGTTTTACATTTCTCCATCACTTCATTTTCTTTCATTTGCATTAGGAAGATATACATTTTCTTAATCAACTTTTCCTCTGAATCACATAGCAATGTTTCAAATTCTTTTTGTTCTAAATAGAAACCCTCCATTTTTTAATCTTTATTATATCTAGATTCAATCTGTACTCTTGACCACCAGTCCAAATTAATATCTTGGTTTTGCAATTCTTCTTTCGTTTTTAATGTTCCTTTATCATCTAACAATTCTTTATATATAATAATCTTATTTGCAGAACATACATTTGGTTGTGTGAATGCCTCTAATGGGGAGACCCATTGAGGAGTCTTCACGTATATTTGTGGTGCAATTCTTACCCATATTGTTATAAGGGATTTCCTTATCAGGTGGTTTTTAAAATATTTATGTCCAGCTGTCTTCTCATACCACATAAATGCATGCCATCCTAACAGTAGATCATGACCTTCAAGGGCTAACAGTCTTAGATTTTCCAATAAGATCCAATCTCTCATCCAAACTAGACAGCACTCTTGGTAATAAGTTTCCCAGTATGGTAGTGCAAAGCCTGCATTCTCTTTCAGGTCTTGAAGTGTTTTCAATTTAATTCTTGGTTTTTTCCCTTGCCAGATAAACTTGCCTAAACTTCTATTTAATTCTTCAAAATAAGATTTGTTAATACTTATTGGGATGGTTTGATACAAAAATATTATACGTGGCAGTATATTCATTTTAATAGTTACAATCCTTCCTTTTATTTCCTGTAGTAGCTTCACATAATTATCTTTCATTAATGAACTACATTTTGATGTCAAGTGTATCCCCAGATATTTTACTTTTTTTTCTAACTGAAATCCTGTCATTCTAGTCAGTTCTATTGTTTGTTGTGTGGTCACATTTTTTGTTATCATTTTTGTTTTTTGGTAGTTAATCATTCCTGCCATTGATCCATAGTTTTTTATTAGTTTTATTAGTTGTTCTATTGATTCTAGCGGCTCTTCTAATATGAATAGTAGATCGTCTGCAAATGCTTGTAGTTTATATCTATGTCCTCTAATCGATGGTCCCTTTATTATAGAGTCTTTCCTTATAGCTCCTGCCAGTATTTCTTGCATTAAAATAAATATTAATGGTGAAAGTGGACAACCTTGTCTTGCCCCTTTTTATATTGAGATTGATTCTGTCAAGTCATCATTCAAAAATTTTGCTTTCTGTTTCTTGTATATAGCTTCAATTGCTTTTATAAATTTCATTCCAAAGTCCATTTCTTTCATCTGTTCAATAAAAAATTGCCAATTAACATTATCAAACACTTTTCCAGCGTCTGACAGCGCAATCCTATGGCCGGCCCCAACGCCGGCGTGCCTGCACAGACGGAGCAGTGGCGCCGCCAGGCCGTATCCTGTGCCAGCGAAGTGCAGCGGCGCCAGCCCCGGCAGCAGCGCAGAGATGCAAATTGGGAGAACCAGAAAGCGTTGTGGGCGGGCTTGATGCGCGGCCACCGCCGGGCGCAGCCAAAGGGCGCTGTTCCCCACAAGCAGCAGGGGGAGGGGCCAGGATAGGCGCAGCCAATGGGCAGCACGCGATCCCGGCCAGGCCCCAGAGCAGCAGGCAAATCGCGCCCATGCCGGCAGACCACCCCGGCTCGTGCGTTGGGCGGGGCTCGCAGTCGGGAAGGAGAGGGGTGGGCGTGGTCCGAGGAGCCTTTCCACCGTTTGCCCAACGCAGCGCCAAGTCCGTGGCGGCCGTGTCCAGAGAGGTTGGCATGGGACTGGCAGGTGCCCTGCCATGAGGAATCCAGGGCAGCAGCCAGTCCCGGCAGTAGGGAACAGCCACCAAGTCACGCCCAAGGGGAGGGTGGGCCTGAGGCTGCCACCAAGAGGCAGAAACAGCGGGCCCGCCCCATCCCCGTCCCAAGCCAAAGACCACAGACACCCGTTGCACAGAAATCAGCCTTTATTATTATACCATTGGGAGGCAGCCGCTCATGGGACTTTGTTGCTGTGGCTGCGGCTGCAACGGGAGCGACCCTCCCCAGGCGCACGAGACCTCCTGCCTGGGATATGGCATCTGTCTGCCGCTACCCTAGTTTCTTCACTGATAGGGCTAGGGATCCAGTGAGCGGACTGTTTCCCGTGCCATCTCCCTCCCCCTTGCAGCAGCACCCCCGGCCACCCTCTCCCTGGCTTACTGGGTGCCAGCTGCTCGCCCTACCAGGGATCGAGCGCCCTCGGTGGCTCCCCCCTCCCCGCTGACATGCCCTGCCCCAACCCTCTACCTGACGTTACTGTGAGGGGAGGGAGGGGGCGGGGAGGCAGAACGGGGTCTGTCAGATACATTTGTGGCAATGTGCAGGTGGGGAGATGTGACGGGAGTGTTGGGGGAGGGGCAGAGGACGAAGTCAGGCTCGCAGACACAGAAAGCAGTTGTTTTACGACTCGTTTTATTGCACTGGAACAAGTGGGCTTGTTTTTAGGCTAGCAAGGGAGCCGGGGAACTCTGCACAGCCCTCCTTCCCGCTCGGCGGGGCAGGGCTGAGATGCAGGCCGCGGCACGAAAGTGCTTCCTGGGCTGCAGCCAACCCTCCGTCAGAGATGTTTGGGGAGGGCGGGACGCGGGGGAGCAGCCCTGCCCTGGACGTGCCTGCGGGAGGAAAAGACACATGTGGGCTTTGCCTCGTTCCACTGGCAAGGCAAGCCCCACACTCCACCATCCGGGAGGATGCACATACTCGAGGGAAACAGCAACCAGCTGATGCATGGCAGTCTGGCGAGGATGCACTCGGCCTTGGCAAGCCTTTACCTTTAAGGGAGGAGTGAGCTGGTCATAACAAACACCTGGTCGCATGTGGTTTCTGGGGCGCCTGCCTCTGAGGCGGCCAGGGGCGGCCATGGTCGCCCCCCACCCCTGCTGGGCCTCCCCCGAAGCGGCAAGTGAGCGGGTGGGGTCAGGTGAATGGGCGGTTTGCACTAATCCCCCCTCCCCTACCTCCACCTCACCTGTCAGCGCTCCGTCAGTCAACACCAGGCGGGAATACCGGAGTCAGGGTACCTGCAAGGAAACGGGAGAGGCTGCTGTAAATTCGCCAAGTGTCACTCCCTTCTCTCACGGAAGGGTTAATTTGTTTGTGCTTAGTTGGAAGCAACTAGCTTGCATGAGTCCAGTTAGATGTTGAGTTGTTCTTCCTGTCGGGGTAAAAAGGGGGTTAAGCCAGACATTTGCACTTCTTCCCTTTTATGGGAAGTGCGCCCACTTTTTCGCAAAGTCCCCCGAGTGCATTCTGTGCCTGCCACCGTGAATGCCCTCACCCCCGTTCGGTGTTCAAAGGGGCAACGCCACGCAGCACACGGACAGAGCCTCCGGCGACGTGCTCACTTACCTGAGGGTTTTGGCCGGCGCTGGCCGGATGTTTTGTAGGGCGCGGTCGCAGGTGAATGGGTGCGGAGAGGGGGGCTCGTCTACGCCAGGCGCGCACGCTGATTGGTCCCCGGGATAGTTCGCATCCTATGCTCCTTCGGGCCATAGGGGCGGGGCTGGGCGCTCAGAGAGGGGGCTGATTTTTCGCCGTTCCATGGACGCCTATGGGCTACGCCTTCTTTTTCCGTGGCGTAGCTTTTTTGCGCCGCTGTGGGCGTTCCCGCTTCTGGAGGGGCTTAGGGAGCAGACTAACTCCGGCCCCACCCTCCCCCCACGCCGGCGCAGGGCTCTACGCCACTCCTACGCCGCCGCCCGGGCGCCTGAGGATTCCGCCAGTGCAAGCCCGCCGGCGGGCCAGCGCCGCGTCCCAGCGCGGGCGGAGGGCGACTTACGCGGGCGTAAAGCCCAGATACGCGGTCGCAAGCCTTAGTTTGGTTCCTATTCACTTTCCACGCCCTTCTTAGGATTGGGCTGCCAGACTATCATCACCATCTGTTTTTCCGGGTGCGCCTCATAATATTCTAATAGGTTTAAATCAACTTTAATGTTATTTTTCAGTTGTATTTTAGGGAGAAAGCCTGTCTGGTCCTGATGTATCTTATTGAGTAATATTTTTTTCAGCCTTGTAGCTAATATTGTAGCAAATATTTTATAGTCACAGTTAAGCAGGGAGATGGGTCTATAATTTTTAATTTCTTTCGGTTCTGTTCCTTCTTTATGTATCAACAAAATCGTTGCCTCTGTCCATGATTCCAGTAGAGTTGTTTCTTCCACTGCTGTAGTAATCATATTTTTATATGGTACAATAATGATCTCTTCTAATGCTTTATAATATTCGGCTGGTAGTCCATCCGGGCCAGGAGTTTTCCCATTATTTTGTTTCTGTGTTGCTTCTACTATTTTCATCGCCGTAAAAGGGTCATTCAGACTTTTTCTTTCTTCCTCTGATATTTTGGGTAATTCTTGCTTCTTAAGATTTCTTTTTTGTATTTCTACTGGTATCTCTTTTTTGTATAGCTGTTTATAGCAATTTTCGACTATCTTGTGAATTTCCTCTTTCCTTATCTTTTCCCTCTTTGTCTCATCATATAAACAATGAATATATCTCTTTTCTTTTTCTTTTCTAAGCTTATAAGCTAACCATCGCCCTGATTTATTTGCATGTTCAAAATAGTTTTGTTTAGCAAACCTAGTATTTTGTGCAACCTCTTCTGTCAATAGTAAATTAATTTGACTCTGTAAGGCTTTAATATTGTTTCTCAGACTTACATTTGAAGGATCTTTTTTAAAGTCTTACTCTTTTCTTTCCAAATTTCTCATTATTTTCTTTTATCGTTGTTGCTTCTCTCTTTTTCGTCTTGCCGCATATTTTATGGCCAATCCTCTAAAGTATGCTTTACTAGCATCCCAGACAATATTCATATGCACTTCAGGGTTTATGTTTTGCCAAAAATAATTTCTCATTTCTTCTTTGACATCATTCAGAAATTTTTTATTTTTTAGGAGCTGTACATTCAACTTCCATCTAAATTTCCTTGTTGTTTCTGCTATTTTCAGTAGTAAGGGATTATGGTCAGCATAAGTCCTTGGGAGTATATCCACATCTCTAACTTCTTGTATCAGACCTGTAGATATCCAACACATATCAATATCCAACACATATCAATTCTGGACCAGGATTTGTGGTAATCTGAATAAAACGTATAGTCTTTCCCTGTTGGATTCTTAGCTCTCCATACATCAACTTGCATTCTTCTGCCAATCTAAGAAAGGATCTTGGAAGAAGTCCTTTAGGGTTCTTGGATTTCTTTGTTGTCTTTCTATCTAAATCATGATCAAATACAGCGTTAACATCTCCAATTAGACATGTCTCCATATAATCAAATCTTGCCAAGATTTCAGTCAAATTCTCATAGAACTTTTCCTGATGGTCGTTTGGTGCATAAATCATTGCCAATAGAGTCTTCTTTTCTCCCAAGATTTCAGCCAGTAATATTCTACCATCTTCCACTGAGTATATCAGAGATGGTTTCAATTCTTATTTAACATATACTACTATACCTCTTTTCTTAATCGGGTCTGCGGTAGTAAAGATGTCTCCAAGTTTTTTGCATTGTAGATAGTGCTGATCTTTCTTTCTAATATGGGTTTCTTGTAGACATGTAAAATCTGCATTTAATGTTTTTAATTGTTTGAAAGTTTTCTTTCTTTTCCCTGGTGATTTTAATCTGTTAATATTGGTTGAAAAGATTTTTATTGGTTTCTGCTCCATTATCTTTTTCCTTTATTAGTATCATCCCTTCTTTTTCTTGTTTCTCTCATAATATTTCAAAGCATTGTCCTTCAGTCTTGTAATCCTGCTTTATTGCAAATGCCCAGTGGCACCTTAAAGACTAACATTTATTTCAACATGAGCTTTTGAGTTGTTAGTCTTTAAGGTACCACTGGACTTTTGTTTTGATACAAAAGACTAACAATGCTATCTCCATCTACTGTCTGTATTATACTGTGTTTTAGTGCAATGTTCACTTATTTTGTTGATTCCATACAAAACACTGTTCTTACTGCATTGTTCTTACTGCATTGAGATTGAGCAAGAAAGATAAACTATAAATAAATAAATTGGAAGAGATGGGCAGTGTTGCTATCGGCCAGATTCCTTGCCCCCTTCTGAGGTGTTACAAGCATTCATTCAATGATCTTGCCTGCTTTCTGACAGCAGTATTTTCTCTTCCATCCCTTTACCATTAGTATTTAGTGTGCACTATGACCTAGACTCCAGGGTATATATGTGCATAAACAAAACATTGCTAAGGAAAAGAGGACAGGGGCGCTCGCTCTTCTCTATATATCCAAGTGCCAAAGAATACCTGAGGCAGGGCTTTTTTTTGAGCCGAAATGCCCCAGAATGCCATTTCGGCACCTCTTTAAAATACCCATGTGACTGGTGCCATGTGGGTATTTTTTAAATGGCTTGTTTTGGCTATTTTGGGCTCATGTGGGCCCGGATCAGTCCTAAAACGGCCAGGATTGGGCCACTGCCGGGAGGTGGAGAGTTCCCCTGGCCGGTAGCGGCCTGTTCCAGGGTGATTCAGGCCCAATCCAGGCTGTTTTGGATCTGTTTTGGCCATTTGGGGCCCATTTAGGCCCCGAAATGGCCCAGATCGGGCTCCTGCTGGGCTGGGGAGGGTTGCCTCACCTGGCAGCAGTCTGTTCCAGGCCGACTCGGGCCAGATCCCAGCCATTTTAGGCCCGAAATAGCTAGGACTAGGGTCAAAACCACCAGGACTGGGCTGCTGCTGGGCAGGGAGGATTCCCTCGCCTGGCAGTGGCCTGTTCCATGCTGCCTCGGGCCCGATCCAGGCCATTTCAGGCCAGTTTGGGCCATTTAGGGCTCATTTCAGGCCCGAAAGGGTCAGGATCAGGCCCAAAACAGCCCGGATTGGGCCCGAAATGGCCTGGAACAGGCCGCTGCCAGGCGGGGGGAACCCTCTGCTGCCTGGCAGAGGCTTGATCCTGGTAGTTTTGGCCCCCGATCTGGGCCGTTTCGGCCCCATTTTGGCCATTTATGGCCCATTTCAGGCCCAAAATGGCCAGGATTGGGCCCAAAACAGCCAGGATTGGACCTCTGTTGGGCGGGGGAACATTCCCCCACACAGCAGCAGCCTGATCCTGGCCGTTTTGGGGCCCTTTTGGCCTCTTTGGGCCCAATTCAGGCCCCAAACGGCCAGTATCGGACCCAAAACGGCCAGGATCGGGCTGCTGCCTGGCGCGAGAGTGCTCTCCCATGTGGCAGCAGCCAGTTCCAGCCTGTTTTGGGCCTGTTTCATCCCAATTTGGGCCCTAAACAGCCAGGATCAGGCCTTAAACAGCCAGGTTCGGGCTGCTGCCAGGTGGGGTAGTGCTCTCCCGTGCGTCAGCCGGGACCAGGCTGGTCCAGGCTGTTTTGGGCCTGTTTGGGCCTGAAACGGCCTGGATCTGACTGCTGCTGGGCGGGGGAGTGTTCCCCTGCGGCGCAGCGGCCCATTCCAGGCTGACTCAGGCGCAATCTGGTCCGAATTTTGCATTCTCCAGACTGAACTGGGTCCCCCATGGGGCATGGGAGCGCTCCCAGGGCGGCCACGGCCTGCATGATGATGTCACTTCCCAGAAGTGCCGTCATTGCGCAGTCCCGTGAGCATGTGCACACTGTGCGCACGTGCTTGTAGTAAGAGGCACACCACCTCCTCCCAGGAGTTGCCCTGTGTGAGAGTCTTCCCACCTCTTTCCCCAGAAAAAAAGCTGTGACCTGCACCAAACAGGATCCACTGCTTATTTTACAAAAAATCTGGAAAGCCCTACTCTACACAGGAACTTTTTGCTATAAGTGTTATCAGTAGGGGTGTGCAATTTGGGTTTCAGATACCCGAAAAAACCCCGAAACAAACCTGTTTCGGGTTGTTTCGGGTTATCCGAAACGTTTCGGGTAACCTGAAACAACAATACCCGAAACGTTTCAGGTTGTTTCGGGTTTTTTTCGGAAACCGAGAATCGCCATTTTGATTTTGCTAGGCGTTTGCCTTTGCAAGCGTCTAGCAAAATCATGCTGGAAGCTAAAGCTTCCTGCAGGCTCTTAGAAGAGGGGAGGGGGGGGAGGAGGAGTGAGTGACTCACTCCTTCTTTCACCCCTCACCCCTCTTGCATAGGAGGGAATCCTTTGCTTTGCAAATGCAAGGTGCATTGATAGCATTGCACTTTGTATTTGCAAAGCAATGACAGCATGCAGAGATTCCCGCCAAAATGACCAGGCAGGGGAGGGGGAGCAGGAGGGAGGGTGACTGTAGGAGTGTGTGGGAGGTCATGCAAGGGAGGGGGGACTTTAGGAGTCACCAATCCCACTGCTGCATCCTTCTGCCAGCCAATAGATTCAAATCTTTGGCTGAGGCTGCAGCAGGGGATTTAAATTTGTGGCAAGACTGGGACAGCTCTGTTGCTCACTGACTGTTGACTGAGAGAGGACTGAGAGAGGAGAGAGACCGCACTTGGAGGACATCTGCCTGGAGGATCAACTCTGCTGGACATCCGGAGAGGAGGCCTGGTAGGAATCTTTTTTTTAATTTTTGTAAATTTATTGATGCTGGGCCAATGTGCTGCTGTGGCCTGCCTCTGCAAAAAGATGTTTCAGTTTAGTCTTGGCATGGCCTGGGGGGACATTTTCAGGTTGGGCAAGAGGACAATGTTTGGGGGTGTGGGGGGGGGGTTCAATGATGCTTGTTGTGCTTGCTAGATTTAATGTTTCCTTTGTTATGCTTGAGTGTGGGCTTGATCTAATGTTTCCCAGGCCTAAAAAACAAGTGTGCCAGCTTCTGGCCTACACAGGCCAAAAGCTCTGCTGGGTGGCTTTGGTGTTTGCTTTGCTGTTTCTGGTGCCCTTGATCTAATGCTTCCCAGGCTCTTAAACAAGTGTGCCAGCTTCTGGACTACACACGGGCCTGCAGCTCTGCTGGGTGGCTCCGGTGTCTTTCTGCTGGCTGGCCTGGCACTCACAATCACAATTATGCTTCACAAACAGGATTGGTAGCTTGCTTTGCTATTTCTGGTGCCCTTGATCTAATGCTTCCCAGGCTCTTAAACAAGTGTGCCGGCTTCTGGACTACACACAGGCCGCCCTGCAGCTCTGCTGGGTGCCTCCGGTGTCTTTCTGCTGGCTGGCCTGGCACTCACAATCACAATTTTGCTTCACAAACAGGATTGGTAGCTTGCTTTGCTGTTTCTGGTGCCCTTGATCGAATGCTTCCCAGGCTCTTAAACAAGTGTGCCGGCTTCTGGACTACACACAGGCCTGCAGCTCTGCTGGGTGCCTCCGGTGTCTTTCTGCTGGCTGGCACTTACAATTATGCTTCACAAACAGGTTGCAGTTGACTGTTGCTGAGAGACTGTCTTCGTGGACTTCTTCTGGACTGGACTGCACCTGGAGGACATCGGCCTGGAGACCTCTGAGTGTGGAGGATCAACTTTGCTGCTGGACATACGGAGAGGAGGACTGGTAGGGAATTTTTTTAAATCTCTTTTTGGGAAGTTATTGCTGCTGCTGGGCAAATCTGCTAGCATATGTTTCAGTTTGGTCTTCATGGCTTGGGCTAGGGGGACATTTTCTGGTTGGGCAAGAGGACAATGTTTGGGGGTGGGAGGGGTTCAATGATGCTTGTGCTTGCTAGATTTAATGTTTCCTTTGTTATGCTTGAGTGTGGGCTTGATTTAATGCTTCCCAGGCTTAAAAACGAGTGTGCCAGTTTCTGGCCCACACAGGCCTGCTCTGCAGGGTGGGTGTGTTGTGTTTTTCCACTGGCTGGGCCTAGCCTTTCTGGGGTGGGGGTGGGGATTCTTGCATGCACTTTTAACTCTGGCACAGCTTCCCTACAGTAGCTTCATGACTGTCTAGGCCCAAAGCAGATCTGGGCATGACTTTTAGGGGTTGTGTGTGCAGCGTGTGTGACTCTGTTAACATTCCAACTTTCTTAACAGCATCGCGGAGGAGAGGAGGACCAGCTGCACGACCGCCTGAACTTCGCTGGACTGCAGGACTGGTGAGTGAGTCTGTGGGTTTACAGCAGGGTGGGCTTAGGGGTGGGTTTTTTCTAGCTTGGGAGGGGGGAGGTACATTTTCAGAACACCACATCCACACCCCACACAGACACACCACAGAAACATTGTTCCCGCTAAATAGTGTCTTAGGTAGGTAGGCCAGTTAGTAGGCATTCAGTGGCTAATTGCCCTCAACCTAATCTATCAGGGAACCAAGATTAGTTTTTTTAAAACATTAAATAGGGATTCAGCAGGAAAAGCATTAGTGAGTGAGAGTTAGGTTATCTTTGATTTCTATGTACAAATTTTGAATAGCTGTTAATAGGCTTCCCATTACTGACCCCCTAACTAGGGTTCCACTGCCCATCTCTGGCACCCGTGGTGGAGCCAGGCCAGCCCGGGCATACTAGTGTTGTTAGTGTATAAGGCTTTCACTTGTTGTTATTGGGGTATAGGGCCAGCTCAATTCTGGAGGAATTCAGCTGTTTGGCAGGCTCAGGTCCCCCAACATAAATAGGGTTGTTTAAAAAGAGATTTGAGTGACCATCTCCAAGACAAGTTACAGAGCCACAAGAAGAACAGATTTAGAAGCAGGTAGATAGGGCTTGAAAACAAAGTGCACCTTTGTTTTCCCTTGGTTTCTGAATAGTTAGTGTAGTTTCCGTGAGGGGAAAGGATGGCAGAGAGGAAAGCAGAGAGGGGCCCTGGGGGAAAGGCTAGGGAGAAATCTAGACGGGAGGAGGGGAGGGAGAGGGGGACTGCTGTGGCAGCCCCCCCCATCTGAGCGGAGGAGGCCCTCCCCTGCGCTGCTGCTGTTCACCAGCCTGGCTTCTGGTGACAGGAAGAGGGTTCGCAAGGCTCTCTTTCCTGAGGCAGCTGCTGGAGGGCCACCCCCAACCCGGGTGTGTGAGGCAGGGGCTGGCACTGGGCAGGGGCCTGCTGCTGAGGCTCCTCCTCTTCCAGTGGTTGTGAGCCAGCTGCTGGAGGAGGGGCAGGATGTGGTGTCTCCTGGGATGGACGTGGGGCATGTGACTTTTCCATCCCTCACGATCACTCTAGGAACCCGGAGGATGTTGGAGAAACTGCCCGTGAGACCCCCTGTGGGGCGGTCCACCCCAGTTTCCTCTGAGGCCAGCAGCAGGCCTCTCGCGGCTGTGCAGGAGGAGAGGATGCAGGAGGAAGAGGCAGAGACTGTGGTGGAAGAGCCCACATCTCTGCCCCTTCAGCCTCGTCCATCCCCAACTGCCCGGCCGAGAGTGGGACACGGCGTGTCCGGCCAGAGCACCTCACAGGAGGTGCCTCAGGGTGGGCCCAAAAGCGCTTCTCCTGTGAAGCGTGGGCCGTCCTGTTACTCCGAAATCTGGAAGCACTTCCAGACAACGGAGGATCCCCGAGCAGCCCAGTGCCTGTGTTGTAGGCAGCGCGTCAGCCGTGGCAGAGATGTGCACCATCTCTCCACATCTGGGATGAGGACCCACATGAAGAGGCACCACCAGGCGGTGCTTCTTCGGGGGGAGAGTTCAAGTGGCACCACACGGCCACCAGCTAGCCAAAAGGAGGCAGGCTCCTCTGGTGCTCTCCCCCCAAGGGTTCCTGTAGGGAAGGGACGCCAAGCCTCTCTCCTGGAGATGCTTGGTACGCAGGGCCCTAGTGTGCCCAGAGAGGGGATCCAAAGGGCGAGCCGGAGCCTCACGCGCCACATCATCAACATGGTAGCGGTGGATGGGAGACCGTTTTCCATAGTAGAAGACTTCGGCTTCTCAGGGCTGCTCCACGATTTCTTTCCCTGGTACGCTGTCCCTGCTCGCACAACGTTGAGCAGATCGGTGGTGCCCTCGTTTTACAGGGCTGCCAGGGACCATGTGAAGGCACAGCTGTCCCGGGTTGCTGGGAGAACTGTGCACTTCACGTTCGACATCTGGACCTGGCCAAGTGTGCAGCAAGCGTACCTGTCGCTTACTGCTCACTGGTGGAAACATGAGGCGGTTCTGGGTGGGGGCCGGGGGGGAGGTGCCTAGAACAGCTAGCCAGGGAAGGATGGGAGACCGCCAGGCCGGCTACTGCAAGGCCTTGCTTCACGCCGAGGTGCTCGACGTGTCCCACACAGCGGAGAACATTGCTGCCACCCTGAGGAGACAGTTGGAAGAGTGGGTAGGCCAGGGACCCGCCACCGTGGGATGCATGGTGACGGACAGTGGCAAGAACATGAGGGCAGTGGTGCATCCAGTGAGCCGAGAGTGCATTTACTGTGCGGCTCACAAACTTCACCTAGTGGTGAGAGATGCGCTGGGGTTTGGCTCCTCGAAGGAACCCCTTGATACCCGGACTTGTGAACTCCAGTTACTGATCCAGAAATGTCGGAGGCTCACGAGTCACTTCTCGCACAGCATGACAGCCACACACGAACTGCGCCAGAGGCAGGTCAGGACAGGTGTGCCGGAGCACGTTCTGATCACTGACGTAAGCACTCACTGGAACTCCACCTGTGCCATGCTTGAGCGCTTGGTGGAGCAGCAGGCCGCACTCCACGCGTGGCTCTCCGAGAGCCGCGGTGCGAGTCAGGTGGGTGAGTTCAGCCAGGAGGATTGGCTCACCGTCACCCAGACAGTGGAGGTCCTGAAGCCCTTCAAGGATTTCACTGTGGCGGTCTCGTCAGACACGGCGACCCTGGGTCTGGTCATTCCCCTGGTGCACATGCTCCAGAGGAATCTGGCCACCCTTGCAGACCGGGTCGCGCCTCGTGCTGACCTCGTTCCAGTGGTGCGCGCACTGGTGAGAAGGCTGCAGCATGGCATAGTTGCCAGGCTAACTCCTCTCACGCAGATCGAGTCATACATGTTGGCGACCATGTGTGACCCGCGCATCAAGGGCAATTTCGCCAAGCGGGACGGGAACCTCATCCAAGCCAGAGACGGGCTCTGCTCTTGGGTGAGGCGCAGGCAGGCTGAGAGGGGACACCTGTCGACAGGGGGAACATGAGAGGGGCCCTGCCGTGCGGGTCCCTCTGACGCCCCCTCTGCGCAGCCCCCCCCCGCGGCCACCACCGGAGTGCCGATGGAGATGGAGATGCTCCGGTGGGCCCTCGTCCCCCCTGGGGTCGTGAGGACCACGAGAGAGGATTTGGCGGAGGCAATGGTCAGGGACTACCTGTTGAGACTGTTTACTGTCAGTGACAGCTGGCTAGATCAGAATGATCTAGCCTGACAGGTAGTAAGTCACATGACTGCATGTCATGTGATACACAGGGATAATTAGACTCAGTCATGGTGAGTCAGCAACTATTCCTTGATTGGTTAATTGGTGTAATCTCCTGTAATTAAGCAACGTGTACTTAAGGGGTGTAATACTGTTATGTGGCGCCCTCTGTTGGTTACACAAGTCTGGCAGAGCCTTATGTCAGTCAGTCTTGTGAGTGCTTGTATTATAGTCACTGTAAATACACTTCATACACTTTTCATAGAGTGTGTGTGTGTGTGCCTCTATAGCGGCAGTTTCCTGCAACCCGGCATTGCTGTCCACACCAAGGAAGACGTCCTTGACAGGGTTATGGGCCCAGAACGCGGCTGTGGTGCTGGGTTCAAGGGCAGTGAACTGTGAGCTGCATTCAAGAGGCAAGACAACAGAGAGGCCAGGAGTGGCTACCTTCAGTAAGGAAGGAGGAGATGGAAAGAAACCAGTCTACTCACGAAGGTGTGCCTGAGGAGGAGGAGGAAGAGCTCCAGGTTCTTGTTTTGGTTCCAGCCCTGGTTCCTGTCCTAGACGACAGCATGGCACAGATCCAGATGGGGCTGCCGGTGGACAAGCTCACCTCCAGTAATTACAGCATCTGGGCACTGAAGATGCAGCACTACCTCGTCAGGGAGTCGCTGTGGGAAAGTGTGGATGCGCCTCCTGATCAGCCAAGTCCTGCTGAGCAGGTGAGAGACAAGAAGGCTCTTGCCACCATTGTGTTGAACCTGGAAGATGATCAGCTTGTACATGTGGCTGATAAAACCAGCGCAAAAGCAGCCTGGGACACTTTGAAAGAGATATATCTGCAGCAGACTGCTGGGTCTGTTATATCTCTTACCAGGAAGCTGTGCCGGATGCAGTTGGCCCGGGGAGGTTGTGTAAAGACTCACATAAATTCCATGGCAGAGTGTTTTCAGGAGCTACTTTTGAGAGGGAAGACTGTCACTGAGCAGGACAAAGTCTTAATCTTACTCTCATCGCTTCCTGACACTTACCTTCCATTAATTGTCGCCCTTGAGTCTCAAGACCTGGCTACATTGTCCTTACAGCATATTACAGGACGTATATTTGAGTTTGCAGAGCAATTGGCAACCAGTGAATCGTCCTTGCTTAAGGCTGGGAACAGAGCCAAGTCTGGGAACGGTTCCAAGATGCCTGATAAGGAAACTCAGCGCAGCTGGAGCAGCTCAAGCAATGTTTCCAAGCCGAGTGCAAGTGAAGAGGAGAAGCAGTTTGCTTTAACTATTCGTCAGCATTGCTTTGGTTGTGGCTCATTAAACCACCTTCGTAAGTTTTGCCTGGTGTTAAAGGCAAAGAGCAAGAAGAAAAGGGTTCCAGATGAATCTGACAACGTACCCAAGAGCAGGCTTGTGATCTCGAGCCAAGTGTCTCATAATGATTGGTTGCTTGATTCTGGTGCATCACGGCTATTTTGTTGTGATAGGACCTTGCTCCGTGACATTCATCCTTCTAAACTTACTCATGTGAACCTGGCTGACGGCAGTGCAGTGCAAGTTGCAGAAGAAGGAAGTCTTGACTTCGCAGCATTGGGACATGTGTTCCATAATGTATTGTATGTACCCAAACTAGAGTCAAATCTGCTTAGTGTAGCTTGTTTAACACAAGCAGGGTTTACTGTGTCCTTCTCACTAACATCATGTACCATATCAAAGGGGGATAAAGTGTTAGTGACTGGGAAGTTAAACAATAATGTGTATATGGTTCATAATGTGCCAGCAGGTGCTCAAGTAGTTATGAATAAGAGTCCCCATGATGGGTGTATTCATTTGCTGCACCGTAGGCTAGGGCACATGGGGTATAAAGTAATTAACAAAACTTTAGCTTGTCTGGGTACAGAGAAGGTAAAAAGCTGCAACAATTTCCTTGATTGCCAGGTATGCAAATGTGTAAAGGCAAAAGCGTCCCCCGTGGCAAAAGCCAGTACCAGGGTGACCACAAGACCTTTAGAATTGGTTCATATGGATGTTTCTGGACCTTATCCTGAGAGTTTCACAAAACTAAAATATGCACTCTGTCTAGTGGATGATTATAGTAGGTTTGGGTGGATTTATCCTTTGAAGCATAAATCAGAGGTATAACAAACTATTAAACATTGGTGCTGCAGGGTAGAAAAGCAGCTTGGTGAAGAGTTAACTGCTATTCAAACTGACAGAGGAGGTGAATTCATGTCAAAAGAATTCAAACATTGGCTGGAGAACCGAGGTGTTTACCATAGAGTTGCAAATGTTCCCACACCATCTGAGAATGGTGTAGCTGAGAGGAGAAATGGTTTGATTCAACAAGTAATGAATGCTATGTTGGCAGATTCAAATCTGAACAAGAGGTTCTGGGCAGAAGCAATTTGTGCTGCCTGTTTCATATGCAACCGTGTGTGGTCCAGCTCAATTGACCAAATCCCTTACTTTATGTTGTTTGGAAAAAAGCCTAAAACAGATTTCCTAAGAGTGTTCGGTACAACAGCGTGGGTGAATATTCCTTTATCTCAGAGGAGAAAAGGTGGTCCCAAGTCCAAACGATTGGTATTTTTGGGCTATCAAACGGGCATGAAAGCCTACAGGTTTGCAGATTCGCAACAACAGCTAAGTTTCAGCAAATCAGCTAGCTTTAATGAACATGGAAATTGGGGTAAACTACATGGAAGGGAGGAGCAGAGTCAAACTGTGTTACCCATTACTAACGAGGCTGAAGATGTGCAGCAGCCAAAGGCTAGGCAGGAGATAAAGCAAGAGGCAGTTTCTCCAGGTCAAAAAGCCTCTGAACATGCACAAGGTAGCGTACAGCAGCGAGCTGACATACAGCCAACTCGTGTGTCAAGTAGGAGCACTAAAGGCTGTCCTCCTGTTAGGTATGGTTTTGATGCCAAGGTTACAGCATCTATCAATTATGTGTACATACCAGAGCCTAAATCATTCCAGGAGATACTGAGTTTTGAAAGTCCTGAGAAAGAGGCTTGGTTGGCCGCAATGCAGTCTGAATATGACTTCTTGGTAGACAATAAAGTGTTTTCACTTACAAAATTGCCTGCCGGAAAAAAAAACTGTGGGTTGTCGCTGGCTGTACAAGGTTAAGCAGCTGCCAGATGGTAGTTATCAAAGGAAGGCCAGATTAGTGGCCAAAGGTTTTTCTCAAATCCAAGGTGCAGATTTTGATGAAATGTTTGCGCCCACGGTGAGGGCAGAGTCCTTACGTTTAGCATTGTGTAAAGCAAGTCTGCAAAATTTTGATGTGCATCATTTTGATTTCCAAACTGCTTACCTAAATGCAGATCTGGATCAGGTATTATTTATGGATCAGATTGAGGGGTTTGAACCACAAAACAAAACACTGGTGTTGCAGTTGCACAAATCAATTTATGGTTTGAAACAAAGTGCATTATGTTGGTACAAGTGTATAAGCACTAAGCTGTCCAGCATAGGGTTTACTGCTGGGATTGCTGACAAGTGTGTGTTCAGCAAACAAGGAGAAAGTTCACAAGAATTTATAGTTTTGTTTGTGGATGATCTATTATACCTTTGTGAGAATGACAAAGCATTGAACAAGTTCAAAGATGAACTGAGTAGTCAATTTAGGATTAAATACCTAGGTCCCATCAAGCATTATTTGGGTTTGGATGTGACAAAGAATCCTGAAGGGTGTTATGAGTTATGCCAACAGCAGAAAATAATGAAGTTGTTGGAACAGTATGGCATGACAGATGCCAAACATGTGAGTACACCTATGACTACTTGATACCTTAATGAGCCTAAAGACCAAGAGTTAGAATGCAAAAGGCAATATTTATCTTTGGTCGGAGCATTACTTTACTTAGCATGCTGGAGTAGACCTGATGTGTTTTTGGCAGTACACTGGTTATGTCAACAAAGTGCTAACCCTTGTAACAGGGATTGGGTGGCTGCCAAGCGAGTACTTAGATACCTAAAAGCCACTGCTGATTATAAGTTGGTCCTCAATGTCAAACAAGATTCTGAAGTGTGTATATACGGATTCCAGTTGGTGTGATGATCACATTTCTGGCAAATCAACCACTGGGTATGTAATAGTTGTACATGGAGCATTAGTCGTATGGAAATCAGTGAAGCAAACACTAATTGCAACTAGTAGCTCTGAGGCAGAATATGCGGCCATGTGTTCTTGCATCCTTACTTTAGAATGGTTGTATCAGTTGCTAAAGGATCTTAAGCTGAATTGTAAATTGCCAATAAAAATGAATTGTGATAATTCAGCTGCTGTACAGATTGCAAGCGGGCAAGGAATAAAAGCTTGCAGCAGACATATTCTGATCAGGTATCAGACGGTTCGGCAAGCTGTGGGTGACAAGTTTGTAACCCTAGAACATTGTAACACAGATGAGAACATTGCTGATGCATTTACCAAGAGTTTATGTATTGAAAAGTTTCACTATTACAGGAGGTACCTGGGAGTCACTTCTGTAAACAGGGAGGAGTGTTGAGACTGTTTACTGTCAGTGACAGCTGGCTAGATCAGAATGATCAAGCCTGACAGGTAATAAGTCACATGACTTCATGTCATGTGATACACAGGGATAATTAGACTCAGTCATGGTGAGTCAGCAACTATTCCTTGATTGGTTAATTGGTGTAATCTCCTGTAATTAAGCAATGTGTACTTAAGGGGTGTAATACTGTTATGTGGCGCCCTCTGTTGGTTACACAAGTCTGGCAGAGCCTTATGTCAGTCAGTCTTGTGAGTGCTTGTATTATAGTCACTGTAAATAAACTTCATACACTTTTCATAGAGTGTGTGTGTGTGCCTCTATAGCGGCAGTTTCCTGCAACCCGGCATTGCTGTCCACACCAAGGAAGACATCCTTGACACTACCTCGCGGAGCCCTGCGAGTCGCTCTCCACCGATCCGCTCAGCTACTGGGCCAAGAAGGAGTCGGTCTGGTCAGACTTCTCCCTCGAGGCGCAGCGCCTGCTCTCATGCCCTCTGACGAGCGTGGAGAGCGAGCGAGTGTTTTTTCATGCGGGCGACACTGTCAGCCCACATCGCACTCGCCTTCTCCCATGGAGAGTCGAGCAGTTGACCTTCCTGAAGGTCAACTCTTGCCTCTTCGATTTCTCAGGACTGGACTTCCAGAGTGACTGAGGTGAGCCCAACTTGTGGCCTGCATCCTCCGCGAGTCCAATCCTTTGGAATCGCGCTCTCCCTTGCATAAACCCCTGTAGACACAGTTAAAACCGGCCAGTAGAGGGAGGGTGGTTAGGAAACAGTGGCAAAGGGAATCCACCCAGCAATTTGAAAGCCCCCCCAAGGGAATTCAAAACATCTCACAGCACTGAGACAGACCCTGTGGGACCAAATTTATTCTGAAAAATAATGCCCCAGAAACATGGATTGCCACTGGAGGGAGAAATAGGTTAGATAGGGATTGCTTAGGTGGGGATTAGGGAATGGGAAAAAGTCAGATCCTGCTGTTTGGAATGTTTAAAATGTTTTTCAGAGTTGAAATCTTTGTTTAAAAAAAACAAAACCAAAAAAAGTTGAAATGTTTTTTAAGAGTTGACATTTTCTTTAAAAAAAAAAACCAAAAAAAAGTTGTAATAATGTTTTTTCAAAGTTGAAATGTTTATTTATAAAAACCAAAAAAAAACACCCAAAAAAGGTTGAAATGTTACTGTTTGGTTTGCTGGGGGGGGGGGCGGGGGGGATGCGGGAAGAGTTGGGGATGGGCACCAGCCAATGATGATGTCTCGCAGATGTTTCCAGGTAAATGCTGAGGCTGGTGTGGGGGTGGGGGAAACCTCTGCAACACTGCTCCAGAAATACCACTGTGCAGTGCCTGGGAAGTGCCCAGTTCAGCTTTGTGTGGCTAAACTGAAAGCATAGCCGCAGGAAATGACATTGGTTATGCTGGACCTTGTTGCAGTGGTTTCCCCCCATTAAGTTTGGTTATGGAGGGATGGTTGGGAGAGAAAAAGATGGTTTGAAAGAGAAAAAGAGAAAAAGTCTTTGTGTGGTTTTTTGTTGTTATGACGGAGGTGTTGAGGGGTTAAGCAAGTAAGTTTTTTATTTCATGATAGTTGTGTTGTTTTCTGACTAAGACAATGCTGACCTGCTGGTGGGTGTGCCCTGCTTCTGTGTAACCTAAATCTGTTCAAGAACGAAAGTGTTTTTGACCCATTTTGCCCTCCCGCTGTGTAACACACATCTTGTACAGACGTTTTGAAGCTTTGGTGATTGTCTGATATTTATTGAGTTGTGTTATGTTTGAGTAGTGTGACTCACTGCAAGCATGCTGTTATCATGCCCTTTTGTGCCCTACTGCTGTGTAAATTTAAGCTGTTCATGAGGTGTTTTTGAAAGGTCTTGTGGTTTTGTTGTATCTCTTATTTGAAGCTAGTAGTTATGTTAATTTTGTCTAGTGGACTTCTTTTTCCATGCCCTGTTGTGCCCTCCTACTATGTAACCTAAATCTGTTCAAAAATTTAGAGTTTGTTAAAAAAATTTTTAAGATTCTTTGATGTGTAGTGAATTGTGTTGTCCTTTTGTGTGGGGGACGGTTAGTGTGATTTGCCGTGATGTGTTGACCTATTGTACTTTGAAAGTGAGAAAATAAAGTTTTTTAAACTTGAATCATTGTGTGTGTGTGTGTGTGTGTGCGCGCGCGCGCGCGCGCGCGCGCTTCATTCTTTGATGTGAGGTTGGTTCCCAGCATAGGGAACAATGGGGCAGGCTGGCCAGCCTTCTCTGTAGGTGGTGGGGGTGTCAGGGGGTGGTTTTCTGTGTGTCAGGTGCTCTTTCCCAGGGACAAGTTGGCACTCAGAAGTGTGCCCACCATTGTGGCACCCCTGGGCTGTGTGGAATTGCCCTGGGAAAGAGAGTTTAGAAGTTCCCAGCATAGGGAACAAAGGGGGAGGGCTGGCCAGCCTGTTCCTGGGGTTATGGGTGTGGGGCTGCTGGGGGTGGATTTGGGTCTGTGAGGGGCTAATGTGGGGATTTGGGTCTGTGTGTGGCTGCTGGGGGGGAATTGGGTTTGTGTGGGGCTGTAGGGGGTGGACTTTGGGGGCTGAGAGCACCTACTTGGGGAGGCCATGAAATGCCCCCCCCAAGTGGGAGCAGGCTGAGCCTTGGTGGGGGGTGGGAGTAGAGGTGGGAGAAGGGCCCCAGAGGGTTGGGGGGCATTTTGCATGCAAAATGCCACCCCTGGCAAGACAAGCCTCCCCCAGGTAGAATTGGTGGAGAAAAGAGCACCTACTTGGGGAGGCCATGAAATGCCCCCCCAAGTGGGAGCAGGCTGAGCCTTGGTGGGGGGTGGGAGGAAAGGTGGGAGAAGGGCCCCTGAGGGTTGGGGGGCATTTTGCATGCAAAATGCCACCCCTGGCAAGACAAGCCTGCCTCTTCATTTTTTCCCCATAGGAAATAATTAGCAGCAGCAAGCTAAAAAGACGTTCACGTTTCTCCTTTTTAGGAGAGGATAGGGGGACCTGGTTTGGGGGGCCATAACATGGCCCCCAAAGTCCAATAGGTCTGAAACTTGGGGGGTTGTTAGAGAGGAGTTAGAGGAAGGTCCCCACCAATTTTGGCTTGATTCGGTGGGAAAATGCCTTCCCCAGGCGTCCAGGAAGACGGAGGCATTTTCCCATTGAAAAGAAACCTGAAACAACCAGAAACAACCCGAAATGATACCCGAATTGCTAGTGGTTGCCAAAACAGATTCTCGTTTCGGGTATACCTGAAACGAGAATCCCGAAACAGTGTGCCTTTGCACACCCCTAGTTACCAGTAACAATATAGTGCTATTTGAAGCACAGATCTTAACAGAATGTTGGAAATTACTGACTCCTAAGGACATAAGAATAGTGCTGCTTGATCAGACTGGCGGTCCACCTAGCCCAACCTGTTTCACACAGTTGCCAACCAGTCACGCTGGAGTATGAACAAACAGGGCACAAAGGTCAAGGCTATTCCCTGATGTTGCCCTTAGTACTGGGTTTCAGAGTTTTGCTGCCTCCTTCATCTAGTTTATTCCCAGCTGCCCTTGAAGCCGTTCATACAGGATGAACTTGAAGAAAAACAATGCAGTTAAGACTGGATGACATAAATGTCAAGGTTATGCACAGGAGCTCTTGAATTCAGCAAACATAAAGCAGACTGGACAACTGGCACTCTTGTGAACATTAATTCAAAAATAAATGTGAAGTGAGTGTCACTGAGGGACAGTCTCTTAATAACTGGGGCCAAATAAGTTAAACTAGATTTAACTTGGAACAGAATGCAAGAGATCTGTGATTGGTAACATGAATCAAGATTGTGTAGTATGATGTTTCAAAAAAGGTTTTTCCTTAAGGATGGAGGTGGGCTGTGCCAATGTACCACAAAGAACATATGTTTATTGCTCAATCAATGAGTCTTACACAGGATACAGGCCAGTAAAGCCTTGCTCCACATGTCAAATTAGTTCCAGTATCTGGATATTTTAATAATCCCTTGCAACTAAGGGCATAGTTTTGGTTTTTGTCACCTAGATGGCATTGATCAGTACAGCAAACTCTGCCATTAATACCTGTGGTTTGTCTTGTGGAAAACATTTGGTTAGTATTCATCTTATTAATGATTGTGAATTAATATCAGCAGAGATCAAATCTGATGATTTAATGGTCTGTTCTAATTGCACTATATTAAATGATTTATGACAAAAGAAAACAGAAACGAAACTATATAGCTTTCAATGACTCAATTTATAAAAACAGAAACAAAAGTTATAGAGGGAAGAGCACCTGGTCTTTATTCAACAAAAAAACTTTTTGGAGTACATATTACATGCTTCTTCTACCTCCATACAATACAGATTCCAAAATCAGTCAATAGATAGATAAAAATAAAAAAGTAAAGATCTACTTTTTCCATCCAGTCCTGGCTAGGCTGCAGAGGTGTCTTCCCTAAAGTATTTGCCTCTGGCACTCTGTACAACTTCACTGTCCAAAGAGATAAATGTGGTTGTATAAATAAATAAACTCAGGAGAGTATGGAGGATAGGGAGGTTCAGTCAGGAATTGCACTGTTGGGAGTAGTTTGTAGTCTCTGAAAGAAGTCCAGGAGCAACAACATGTCAAAGTATTTCCCAAACTCACCTCTGATAGGGATGCATTGAAGCAGACTTGATATTGGTTTTTATGCCACTGGGCATCTTACCTAGAGTTGGGAAAGGTACGGAGTTTAGTGATGTGATAAAGAGAAAGCTCCACATCTCAGAAGAGTAACATATTTGGAAGAAATTTCTTCCATTCCTTGCGCAGGGATTGAACCTGGATCTTCCTTCCACACACTTTATGGGTGAAGTACAGCTATTTCCTCATTTTTAATTCCCTTCACTTCTGCAGTCTCCTCCACCTTCATCTTTTTCAAGACTCATTTCAATTAACATACATATAATTTGCTCTGCCTCAGGCTATTTGGTTTTGCACACAAACTGTGAAAAAGCTGAGAGGCTGTCATGTCCATAGCCTCCCAAGTATCTGTACACCTAAATCTACAGATTTATACAAAAGTACATAGCTTTATTTGGACACCAGTTCCTCCTGTCCAATACACACCCTGCATTCCAGTCAGGGCCGGATCGAGGGGGGGCAGGGGGGTAGTCTGCCCCAGGCCCTGCCAGGGAGGGGGCGCCGGGAGCAGCTGCCAGCTGCCGGAGCGCGCAGGCAGCAGCATGGGCAGCCTTTCACCTGCCCCGCAGGACAGGGGGTGGCTGGCTTGCCGTGCGCCCCGTCCTGCAGGGCAGGCAAAAGGCAGCGTGGGGGGCTGCGAGGCTGCCTGGGGGGCTGCAAGGCCACCTGTGCCATTCGCCTGCGGGGAGGCGAATGGCACAGGCGGCTTCCCAGCCCCGCACGCTGGCTCCGCCTTGCGTGATGATGTCACCGAAATGACGTCATCACGCAGCGCTGGGAGCGCATGCGCACGCTGTGGACTAGGGTTGCCCTGGGCGCCGGCAACCCTAGATCCGGCCCTGATTCCAGTTCCCTTCCTTTTGCACTCTAGGAACTCCTGAAAATGTCGGAGAGCTTGCATTTACCTGGCTGGCCTGCTTGTGGCATCTGTACTCCTCCAAGTATGGGCTGTGCTTGATTTGGTGCTCCAGGCATTTGCACCTGCTGCATGGCAGAAGGACCTCCTATGATGGTGTTGGCACCTTGCTGATTAGACTGAACAGGCCCTGTCACACCTGGAGGACGCCTGTTTGACAGACCCTTCCCAAAGGCCACAGCTGCAACCAGAGCATTAGTATCAGCAGGGTTGTACGTCTGTTTGTTCTGCCGTAAACCTGTAGAAGAGGAGAAGATCAACAGTACACAACAAATTATCCTTACTTCTCATGATACCCTATTACACCTGAGCTAATCTTTGCTCACATTATTCTGGGTGCTACTGTTTTTAGAACCATCATCTCCGGACCCTACCAGATCCCCTTGCATCCTTTCCACCAAATCGTTCCAAGAGTCATACCTCCACTCTCAGATTCTCGTTCTTCTTTGTTGATCTTCTCCAACAGATTCAAGCACATTTTGTTTAGACTTTGGATCTGTTTCTGTAACCACAGTAATGTGCATCAGTCAGAATATTTGTTACCTTTCTCTCATCATTATCTCCTTAAAATTATAGCAAATTTCCTCAAAGCCAATCCCCAAACTTTCAAGAACATGAAGTACTCATTTATAAAGGCAATTTTACACCATCTTGACAACTCCTAGTACATGATGGACACCTGATAAATATTGCTTACAAGGATCTCTAGATAAGATTAAGATATAATCCTATATAAGATATAAGAACACAGTGTTCTTATTTTCCATTTCTGTTTTTGAATAAGTTATTCTTCTGTCTTATCCTACTCAGTTTCATTAGAGTTCATAGGTTTCCAAACATGTTCTTCAAGAGGCAAACTGGCAGTTATCTGTCTTTTTTGGAACTTGCAAGAGATAGCAACAGAATGATGTTTAAGTGATACATGTGTGTATGTCTCCTTCCTTTTATCAAGTAACATATAAACCCCAAAGTGTGTGGAATATCTTCTTTACATGTGACTTGAATATAAATTTATTTTCCTTACAAATGAAAGGTTTTAAGTTTTAGTATGTAAATTAAAACATGGTAGGGTCAACCAGGGGCCAGATAAAATTGCTTCACGGGCTGCTGGTGGTCATCGATGATGTAGAGGATTAAAGATACTCTATTGTATCTGCTCCTGAATATCCTGTTGTTCATTATCATACTTTTGCTTGGTGATTGTACTAGCTATTGATAAAATTATATTTCACTTGCACTGTGTAATCTGCCTTGTGTCTCAGTGAGAAAGGCAGACTATGGATAAATATTTAAACAAACAGCAGAGACATGGAAACTGGTACACCCCTGAAAGCTGAGAAATTTAGAATTGCCCCGAAAGCAGAAGTAATTACCTGTGCAGCATCAGTGCCAATACGAGCTGCATCTGTGCTCAGCTGTTTCTCCTGTTCCTCCACCTCTGGATCAGGCTTTGTTCTCAAATGATCAGGTACGACCTCATGGCTGAATACTGGAACACGTCCTTCTGTCTGCCGCTGAAACACCCAGAATATCAGTGCTTAAAGCCATACTTTTTGATAAAGACAAGGAATAGTAAGTTAACTGTAGCCTTGGTGTGAGCTACAGAGATTCAGACACTGCTGGAAATTTGGCATCAGAATATCTGTCTGTGCAGGATCCCTATTCCTTTGTTTCTTAGGCATAATAAGGCTAAAAAATTAAGAGCCTGTGTGTAATTTCCTACTTAGGTCTTTATATTAATGTGAACAAAGAAGAGGTACAAGATGAAGTACAAAGGGACAGATTTCCCATACCCTTCTTCTCAATTCAGCAAAAATTAGCAAACTCTGGCCTCTTGTGCTATTGCCATCTTGCACTCTTCTCTTTATTTTGGCTTGGTCTACATAAACAAAAGATGATACTATTCTAAGACTGTAGACTGAACATTTCTCATTACAGTAAGACATAATGTAGAATAACACCTGCAGGTTTTAAAAACCATTAAAATTAGCTCATTTAGCTCATCAAAAAGCAATGTTCTACTCCAATCTGCTCCCCGCTATGATAATCTTTTTCAAGAAATTTCTACCTCTGAGTTCTACTAATTCATCATGCCACCAGGACCCTGGTAACAGTAGAAAGGGGCTGTAGGGATTTCAATGAGGACAGAAAGTTCTCCTACTTTCACTGCTCTTCCACAATTCAGCAGGGTAGGGGGCATTCTGCACTATTTTAGATGATGAACCATTCACTTCCCTCCTAATGACAGCTACTAACAACAGTAATAATAAAAACCTTGTGCTTATAGACAGCTTTTCTGAACAAATTAGTGGCACACTCAGAACAGTTAACAAAGTCAGTGTTATTATTATCCCCACAATACAGCTGGGGAACTGGAGCTGAGAGGAGTGGCTTAACCAAGGCCACCTGCAAAGTTCATGGCAATAGTGGGAGTTGAATCAGAAGAGTGCTGGCTTGGAGCCCAGCCACTTAACACCTATGCGACAGCAGCTCTCTTTTGCTGGTTTATGACACAGGAAATATGACCATATTTACTTTGCTACTGTTTCATTTTGTCTACTTCTCCTCTGCTCTGGAACCAAGGAAAGATTCATACAAACTGGGAGAAGAGTTACCAGCAAGATTCTTACCATAATTTCTTCATCACGGTCTGGGGACAACACTAAGGGAATGATGACTTGATTGCGCAGCAATGGAGTCTTCTCATGCTTCAGCACTTTATTCAGTGTATTCAGTTGTCCTGAGAGTAGTGCAAAGCTATCAAGCACTGAAGGCCTAAAGCAAAGATGGGAAAAGAAAGGATACATGGCATAAGCAGAAACCAACCCTGATTATGTATTTATTACATTTATATCCTGTCTTTCTTCCATTAGAGAACTTGAGACAGTCCACAAAGGTTTCTCCCATCCTGGCCCTGACCAGACTCAGACCTGCTTAATTTCAGCAAGGTGACTTTTAAGTGTTTTTCAATCCCAGTTAAACTTAAATCAAACTGCATGGATAAGGGCAGTTAAAATCTTAATTCCTTTTTTCATAAAATGCTAACCATTGAAAATTACAATATCTGCAGTAATTTAAACTGCAAGGAAGTTAATTTCAGTTTAAGACATATTATAGCTGTGTACCATGTGTGATCTAACATAATTTTTTTTTAATTTTAGCAGATGCCAAAGTGAATGAGAGTGGCATGCAGAAATTCCCCAATGCAGAATATCTCTGAGATTTGTGGGTATGTATGCAAGTGGGAAATAACTCACTAAGATCCTATCCCATAACAAGGTAGAAGATTTAACAGTAGCCATGACCTGGTGAACTCTGAGCCAAATAACAGCTCTGCATATATCTTTACACTTTACGGTGCTTATCAAGTCAAGCAAAACCCATTAAATGCCCCCACACGGTCTTTGCAATCACAACTTTCACAGGCATGCTTCAAAGGAGAGTACCATGTATTTGCCTAGCTTTCACAGATGTAAGCCCTATAGAACTCAATGGAACTTACTTCCAGGCAAGCATACGCAAGACTACAGTCCTAGGCTGTCAAATTTATTTTATTTGAAGTCAGGGCTTTTTTTCTGGGAAAAGAGGTGGTGGAACTCAGTGGGTTGCCCTCGAAGAAAATGGTCACGTGTCTGGCCCCGCCCCCTGATCCCCAGACAGAGGGGAGTTCAGATTGCCCTCCACGCGGCAGCGTGGAGGGCAATCTGAACTCCCCTCTGTCTGGGGATCAGGGGGCGGGGCCACCAGACATGTGACCATTTTCAAGAGGTTCTGGAACTCCGTTCCACTGCGTTCCAGCTGAAAAAAAAGCCCTGTTTGAAGCACTTCTGTGCTGCCTTTTGGCCCAACTCAGGGTTCCTAAGTCAGTGAACATTAAAATATGTCAGATATTAAAACTCAATACAATATTATATGGTGGAAATGATGTTAACTATTGTGGCCAAGCATGGAGCCTGCATAAAGCCCTGCAGCATACAGGCTCAACTATATGTTACTTGCGACATTGCAACAACAAAAAACCACCGGACTTAATTAAGACTGGTCACATAACCAGTAAAATAATTGTATTTTAACTGTGTAAATTGGATGTTTTTAGAATTGTTAACTATAATAACTGTTTTGTATATTTTAACTTTTATGTATTTTGTAATCCGCCCTGAGCCTGCTGGAAATGTGGGGAGGGTGGAATAAAAATCAAAAATAAATAAATAAAATAAGCTTCCTCAAAGATTCTTACCAGGTAAGCCGATCATATTCATTCTCTAGCTTGTAAATGAAGCTGATCAAGGAATTCTTCAGATCAGCTACCTGACTGATGAGAGCCTCTAGGGAAAGCTCAAGCTGCTTTTCCTCCCTCTGCAAAAAAATGGAAAAATAAGGTTCAGTATGTCAACTCCACAAATCAAGGGATGTTATATGGCCCACAGTCTCCCTGGTGATTTTCTCTATAGCATCAACATGCAGTCTAATCTCTACTCATATCTAGTCACCCAGTTTCCTTTGATATCTCCTTAGAATACTTCAGACATAACATGGCATCTTAGCCAATTTATACAGCATCACCAAAGAAGGAAGTGTGGGGGGGGTGGGGGGTGGAGGAAAATTGTTTTTACAAAAAGTATCTGTCATCTGTTATCCTTTTAAATCATTTACTATAGTATTGTTAAATTCATTATAGGTCAGGGTTCCTGTTCACATTAACAGTTACATTAACAAATACATTAACAAAGAATTTCAACAGGTGGTTGTTGTGGATTTTCCGGGCTGTATAGCCGTGGTCTTGGCATTGTAGTTCCTGACGTTTCGCCAGCAGCTGTGGCTGGCATCTTCAGAGGTGTAACACCAAAAGACAGAGATCTCTCAGTGTCACTGTGACACTGAGAGATCTCTGAGAGATCTCTGTCTTTTGGTGTTACACCTCTGAAGATGCCAGCCACAGCTGCTGGCGAAAAGTCAGGAACTACAATGCCAAGACCACAGCTATACAGCCCGGAAAATCCACAACAACCATCGTTCTCCAGCCGTGAAAGCCTTCGACAGTATAATTTCAACAGGTTTGACTTTTCCTGTACCAGCTGGCACATGAGCCACATCCTACATTTATAGTGCAACCCCAAGCAGAGTAACACCCTTCTAAGCAGACTGCCCCCTTCTAAGACACCCTTCTAAGCAGACATAGGAGATCCAATGAAAAAGTCATGGTCATCTTCAGCCATGAGGAAAGGCAGAATATAAATATGGTTGCCTCAAATTAATTTGCAATAACTCTTCAGTATGGGTAGTATACAGAAGAAAACTTATTAGGGAATCAGCGGACACTACTTGGCCTATATGTTGTGAATGAGGCACACTCAATGCTTTGGATTTCACCAAGAATGACTACAGACTGCAGGAAGGGGAGCAATTTTCTCCTACTCTCCCCTTTTATGGGAGACTTCTGATTCCATCTAAAGCTAGTCTTGGGACTTTCCTGCTCCTGAGGACCAGTATTTCAGGAAATATTTTGGAAAGGAAAATTGGTGAAAATCATCCCTTTTTCTTGCACCCATAGAAATTTTAAGCAGGATCTAATCCATCATTTATTCTGGGAACCCATCAGTGCTTTCTGCAATGAGCTGCCTCTGAAATCTGTTTGTTGAATTGTTCTCTCTCTCTCTCTCTCTCTACACACACACACACTTTAAAATCTGTTTCAATGTTTTGCTTATTCGCTGCCTTGAGAAACCTGGGTGGAAATGTTTTAAACAAAATAAACAAAGGGGATTAACACTGTCCTCCCTTGAATTTGTTTGCAGGAGACATGAACACATCAAGTTGGATCTGGCCATACGTCAGTGAAAGACACTAATGGTCTCGGCCTTCCTATCTCCTCAGTAGTCCTTTCCGACACCAGGAAAGTTTATTCCCGAGGTTGCGGGACTCTCCTGGAGTGACAGCGGTCGGCGGGCTGCAGCGAGGAAGGGTAGGGCCCTAAGCCGTCCTTTCTGCCTTTTCCGCCAGTGGCTGGAAAGGACTGTGGATGGGGAGACCCGGGAAAATATTGGTGCGATCCTTGCGGTGGCTTCAACCCTTCCTTTCCAACAAGCTAGTTGCTTAGGCCTGCCGCCCCAGGCCGTTTGACTGGAGAAGTCGGAGTTCAAAGCAGAAAGGCAGAGAGCCATGACCCGTCCCTCTCCACAAACAACGGGAGGGGGGGCAGATTTTATGGCCCAGCGAGAATAGCCAGGCAAGGGAGCCATGGAGCTTCTTTTGCTTCTTGACAGGGACGTCGCAGTCACCTGCAAGAGCCCACTCGCGGCCCGGGCTTCACCTGGGAAACAAGGACAGCCTGCGCCTGCGCCCCCGCCCCCCGGCTTCACCTGCATGGCAACGGAGACGAGACACAGCGACCGGGACGACAGCCTTCCCGTCGGGGCGGGACCTTGCGTGTGCGACTTCCTCTTCTGGGTCAGCGCGTCAGCAGGTCGAAGGTTACGGCCTTAGAATGTAGCAGACATGGCGGCCTCTGAGACAGGAGATGCTGAGGTACCGCCCCTCCTCCACACTGCGCGGCTGCCCGTGGGAAGGGGGGCGGCGCGCGAGGGGCCCCGCAGAAAGCCCCTGCTGCCTGCGAGCAGCGTCTGTCCCTGTGCTGCAGCCTGGTGACGGAGGGCGGGAGGCTAGGCTTCCGAGGGAGTTGCTGCAAGAGCGGGGGGAAGATAGCGACCGTCTGGCTGCGGAAGGCTGCGGGTTTGGGACGGGGCGTGTGAGCGTCGAGGGAAGTTGTGGTCCTAAAGTTCCACCTTTTTCTTGCAACAGACCCCCATGTTCTCTGTACTTAATTTTGTACAGCCTGGGCTGCTGGCTGCTGTAAACAGCAGAAATCTGCCACACAGACAACTGCTTGAAGAATAGCAGTACAAATGACTGTGCCATCATGTAGGACTCTGGAGAGGCTGCATATAAATTCCTTAAACAAATAACACAACATTTTTTTTAGAAAGGTTGGGGGAGGGGGTGTGAGCTTCTGATCTGGACTATGCATCTCTCTCACCACTGTCATTGCACATTGCACATTACCCATGTAATTCCCTTCACTGGTACTGTGGCACAGAGAACAGTGTAACATTATGCTCTCTCTGTTCCAGTCATCCTGCTGCTCTGTCCCTCATGTAATCTTTTACATAAAATATAAGAACAGCCTTGCTGAATCTGGCCAATCAGTTGCCTAACCCAGTAAGGGAGAGAAATGTGATGCTCCAAATTAGGTACCCCAGTAGCATTATTGAACCATATTCAGTTGTAAGAATATGCATGGTTTTTCGTTTCAGTGAACTCTTAGGCTACAATCTTGTTCCTCTGAAGTGTCAGACCTCCAAGCAAACAGATTATAAACAACCACAAATGCAATATAAGATGCTACTTTACCTCTTTTGTATAACTTGTTGTTCAGCCCCAAATACCAGCAAATGAATTATTCTGTTTAAAACTGTAAAGCAATTGTGGAGTAATGCAATCATCATTTATGTGTTCTGAAATTATATCAAAAGGAACTTGAACATGAGTGTTTACTGGATAACCTTGGGCCAGTCACACACCCAGCCTACCTCACAAGGTTGTTGTGAGAGCCAGTTTGGTGTGGTTAAGAGTGCGGGACTCTAGTCTGGAGAACAGGGTTTGATTCCTCCACTTGAAGTCAGCTGGATGACCTTGGGTCAGTCACACCTTCTAGGAGCTCTCTCAGCCCCACCCACTTCACAGGGTGTTGCGGGGATAATAATAACATAAATAATAACATACTTTGTAAATCGCTCTGAGTAGGCGTTAAGTTGTCCTGAAGGGCAGTATATAAATCGAATGTTATTGTTATTATTAAAATGGAAGAGAGGAAACTGCTGTCAGTTACTTTGGTGTCCCCAGTGGGGGGGAAAGGTGGGGTATAAATGATGGAAATAAATAAATGAGATTTAATTCCATAGTAAGAGCCATTGTCGTTCCTATCCTCTGTGCATTTATTTAGTTTTGAGTACCGTTACTGTGCTAGCCATGTCTGCCTCCTGTAGCAGCTGTCTTTTTCTGTCATGATTTTAAACACTATTCTAAAAGCATTTTAGTTCCCTTCTTTTCTTGCCTGTTCCATATGGTGAAAGTTGACTTCCTTTGTTAATTGCAGGTAGAGGAGGCAGGGCAGGTATTCCTTTTGATGAAGAAAGACTATCGGATTTCACGCAATGTACGCCTGGCCTGGTTTCTCAATCATTTGCATCAAGTTATTTTGGCAGTGCCTGAATCAGAGTTGGTGAGTGAACTACATGCAGGCTTATTTCTGAATGAAAAAAGTAAGACATGCTTTGGGTTGATGAAAAATGAAATGCTTCACATGAAAACTTACTATGATTTTGTCCCCTTTTAATTGTCTCTATCCAATTTTTTTTCTTCCTAAAGATAAAATCAGACAATGAGTTGGATATTCTCAGCATACTACCCAATAGCTGGCAACCTGATGAGCCTGTGCAGCGCAGGCCTTACCTACTGGTGCCTTCCACAAAAGTCACCTTCCTTGCACGGCAATACCGTTTTGTGATTGAACTAGACTTGAGTCCTTCTACAGGGATTGTGGTAAGTTTGTTAGTTCTACAACTAACTTAACATTTTAAGTGCACACACATACATACTCTTGCATCTCCTTCTGCTATCACAACTGAATTAAGTTATTTTAATTGTAAACTGTCTTGGGATCTGTTAAAGCTTAAAATCAGATAATAGTACATTTGCACTACTGGGTGCTTCTGTCACTCCTTTCTTCTTCCTTGTGCTAGAATGCCTTCTCCCTTAGGCTTGTCCAAGAGACTTTATGTCTGTATTGTCGAAGGCTTTCACGGCCGGAGAACGATGGTTGTTGTGGGTTTTCCGGGCTGTATTGCCGTGGTCTTGGCATGCCAAGACCACGGCAATACAGCCCGGAAAACCCACAACAACCATCAGACTTTATGTCTGTCATAAAGAATAGCTTGCTAAGAGTTGTTACCTATCCTAGTGGCGTTAATGTAGGTGCTTTTTCTGCTGGGTGAATCTAACAGTTTCCAGGAATTAGCCTACTCTATACTTTCACATTATAAATGTCTCTATAATAAAATGCCTTTAGTACCCTGAAATTTCTATTCTAGATACAAGTCTAGCGAAGGTTTCACTGTCTTTCAATTTTGCTTTCTTCAGGATGATTCTACAGGAGAGATAATTTTTGATGAAGTGTTCTATGCCCTTTCCCGATGCTTAGTGGGGTTGTTGAAACCCTTTCGAATCCCAGGCTCAGACATTATTTACCAACCTGAGATCTTTATTACTATCCAAGCATATTCTTCCATCATTGGCCTTCCAACACACCAGGTAAATCTTATGCCTTCTGTTTCTCCACCATAATGATATCAGAGGGTGCTATCCTAGCTAGAAAGCCAAAGACATGATGTACTATAGCCCCATTTACTGCTGCTAGGAAATGCAGTATAGAAGGTATTTGTGAGATGGAGTCCCCATGGCCTTATGTATGTGAACATCTTTCAAACTGACTTTGTATATATACTGTGAACCAGAAGATGAATTACCTCTCCTGGCCCTCCTGAAGCTTTCCTGTTGATCATCATGCTTTCCCCTGGCAATAGTTTCACAGTGCAATCCTTAGCAGAATTGTACACTTTTAAATCCATTGAAGCCATTGAGCTTAGAATAGTCTTAATTCTGCATAGAAAGGCATCATTCGTTGCACACTGCCAGTTCTTCCACAAACTATGGTCATCTTTGCTGGCAGCTGTCTCTGGAGAAATAATTGTCCAATATCCACACCCAAGATTCCTGAAGAAAATTGACCAACGTACGTGCCAAATAGGAATAGCACAAGAGGAGCTGAGTTTATAGTTGTATGTAGCTCTAACAATACATATGAAAGAATTGAAAGTTGGATCCAGATTTACCTACTACACAAACTAAACCACATTAACGTAGGGGAAGTAGGAAAAGTGTCTGGAACTAGGGGCAACTTTTTCCACTGTTATCCTTTCTCTATTTCTATTCACAATGCCATAGATGACTTGCAAAGTGAATGGAGCTTGATATACTATGACTTTTAATGATCTTATATCCTTTCATCTGTATAATATGTTTTGAGTGCCATATGATGCCATGCAGTGCAACATGGGAAGGATTGCGTCTTTCTTCATAAAAAGCCTACATGTGGCATTTTGATTAGCATGATAGGAGGGTTTTTAAGGCTGGGTAAAATTAAATTGTGCCATTTTGAAACCTGAATGTGCTATGCATGTTAAATGGTTGCATACAGAGAAACCTTCTTTTCCCCCTGAGATTTCACTAAGCATTGTCCACCCTCTTGCAAACTTATCTTCACAACCATGAGGGCTAAAAAATTGATATAAAACAGAAAGCTGAGACTTTTAGGGTGCCAAATTCTACACACACTACTGAATACTGTGCCTGCACACAAAAGCCTAGGCGCAAGACATGCAGCTCAATGAGGAGATAGAATTTTGAGGTGGTAAAATTAGCTTTACCACTTCAGACTTCAGGAAGGAAGGTCACATTTTTATTGGCCCCTCAGGGGAAAAACACACATCAAGAAGAAAGGTTCTGGTCTTGCAATTCATATGCAGAGCTAGAATGGAGGGGATCTTTGAGAAATGCCATCCCTCTTGTGCAGTTTGAAACAGTACAGTCCATTCTTCTACCTCATTCCACTAATTTCCTGCATGGTAAACCATGCTACAGTCAGCTATGGAATTTATCCAGCTCTGACTATTGAGAAATCATGAGTGTTTTAATTTGGCTTTTTCTTATCTCCTGTCAACTTTCCTCCCCCAGATGAACAAAGATTGCTGGGGCTTCTTTCTTACAAACAGTGATTGTCTTCCAATTGTGTAAGAATTTATGTAGTCTTGCAACAGTTATTTAGTACTAGCAACATAGCCTGTTGTAAAAATAAATACAACAGGCTCTAATAGTGGGACCAAGGCCCCGCTGCCACCATGGAAGCGGTGGGAAGGCCGTGTGAGGAGGGCTCCCTGCACTGTGCCTCCCTGCTGGCTCCACGGCCCCTCAAAGGCCTGCTGCTGACAACTCTCCGTTTATCCTGGCACAAGCACACCACAGGGTAGTCAGTGTGCCTGCACCAGGATAAGAGATGGGTCATCAGGAATATGGCTCGTCTTTTATGTTTAAGGATTTGGGGTTAATAAAAGTTATGGATTTTGTGTTAACACTTAGCCCTCTCACTAGATAGGCATTTTTTTTTGTTTATCATTATTTTTCCATTTTCTTGTTAGTTTGATTTATCTTCCGTTATGCATGCATACTTGTTATCTTATTCCATCTGATAATAAATCAGTCTTGGAGTTGCCACAGCAGTAGTCCTCCTGGCTGTGTTTAGTAAGATGAACCTGATCTTACAAAATACAGAAGGGATACTTTCATCGCTTATAGCCACATTCCTGTTCTTTGCCCTTAATGTTTGCAGCTTCTAGAACGTGCTTGAAAACATTTTCTTGGGAGGGTGGCTGTTCTCCCCCACGCCACCCCCTTATAATCTTTTCCAAACTCCTCTCTCTTTCTGCTTACTGTAATGTATGAGTTCTCTCCACTACATTTATTTCTGTTACTTTATAAAAGCGAAAGAAGAGCACATGCAGCAGTCTTGTAGCATTGCTATGGTTTTCCACAGCGATAGACACACATGGGAGCACCAAGAATGTTGCAGATCAGCATACACCATTCACCTCTGTTAAAGCACCTATAGCCTGTTACTGCATTTCCTCATGTGGAAAAATGTGCCATAATATAGTCTTGATACTCTGTGTGCCTTTATCGCTCTTCCGGCAGAAACAAAAGAGGAACCCACTCAAATGTATGTAAATTTGATGGGTGAAAACACAAGAGTTGGGTACAAATGACGTCAAGGAAACAATAAATATATAAAGTATAAATATAATGGTCACATATAATCAAAATAATGAGCAACAGTCAATGCAATGTAATGTAATACAGGTAATTAGAACCAGGTGCTATGTCAGGAGCATTATCACCAGCTAAGTACAATATACTTGGTTGTAATTACCTGTATTACATTACATTGCGTTGACTGTTGTTCATTATTTTGATTATATGTGACTTCATTATATTTATACTTTATATATTTGTTTCCTTGACTTCGTTTGTACCCAACTCTTGTGTTTTTATCTCTCTTCCAGCAGCAACAGTAGAAGCAGCACCATGCTTTGTATCTGAAAGCAATTTTTAATTGTTAGAACAGAATGTTGAATTACAAGGATGATCTAGGAACCCAGCTCTGCTATATTGCCGGAAAGAAAGGAAAGCATTCAGAATCCATTCTGTCACATGCACAGATGTAAACTTCATGAAAATTTAGAAACTGTGGGGAAAACTTTTTCTGTTTTTTTGTGCTGGGGAGTGGTATTCTGACATTTGGGGGAAACTGAAATATACGCAATACTTGCCTATCAAGCCTAAACCAATTTTACTGCTTTAACAACATAAAAATGCACTATTTATAACTTGGTGAGCATATAAAATTGTACTGTTTACTATATGTATTTATTTTTCATATTTATAAACTCTAAAAAATAAATACCTTTGTTTTGAGTATACCTAGTACTGAAGAGAGACAGACAGCTGTGAAGTGCTGCACTGTATGCTACCAAAGCACAGGTACATTAATTTTGGCATCTGAGAAGCAGGGAAAAAATGAAAGTAGAAAATAGGTACCTCACTTTCTTTTCTTCACTACAAAATTTGTGCTGTTTGCACAGAAACATACTTGTACAGTCATAATTGAGCTACTGGAACATTTGAATATTTAACTTTTTGAAAATGCTTCACTTTTCAGTACTGCATTATCATACACACAGCACATCAATCATGGACAAATTAGCTATATTTAAATAATAAATATATGCTTAAATATGTTGTATATTCTGCAGTGCTGTATACACAGGAGTTACTATCAATATAGCTGATTCTCAGTGTGGGCAAATCGGTGGATACTTAAACCCAGAAACTGGAACTGCGAACAGATGACAGATCTTTCTAAATTCCTGAAAAGAAAACCAATAGGTTTGCAGAAAAATGTGAAATGTACATTGATTTTTTAAAAACTCTCAAACAATAGCATCAACATCTTTAGCTTTAAGAAAATAATGCCCCCCAGTGGCCATTGTGGGGGTTGCTGGGCAACCACAACAGTGTGGCCAGTCTTCAAACCTTGGTTTCTGTCAGTTAAAGGTCGGAGATGGAGCAGGGCTCTTTTCCAGGGCTGTTTTGGCTTTTGAGGGAAGACTAATCAAGGCCAGGCCAGCAGCACCTCAATGGTTGAATTGATACTATACAAGTTGCATGGCTTACCAAGGCCTGGATGGTTACTACTGTTCAACAGCAGTGACCACAGGAAAACCAGTTTTGTGTAGTGGTTAGAGTTTCAGATTAGGATTTAAGAGACACTGGCTTGAATCCCCACTCTGCTGTGGAAGCTTACTGGGTGATTTTGGGCCCACCAAATGTTTCAACTTAACCTACATCACATGGTTGTTATGAGGATAGATGGAGGAAAGAAGAATGATATAAGCTTCTTTGATTCCCCATTGTGGAGCAGGGTGAGGTATCAGTAAAGTAAATAAATGTCAATATAGCCAAAGGTGGGGGTAGATAAAAGGTAGGTTTGATTGGTGAATGAAAAGAAGAGAAAGAAGTTTCTAAAAAGGTGAAAATATGAGAGGTGCCAGGAGGAGGGAAAGAGGAAATAGGGGGGAAGTGAGGTGTTGCCTGTAAATCCTTGTAGGTTCTCCACCATGCAGCTTGGCCTGGCGGCTGCCATTGTAACACTGGGCCATGGTTTTCCCAGGAAGAAGCTGCATGGGGGAAGGGAAGGAGGGAAAGCTGAAGATGGGAGGGGGCGTAAAAAAGATCGGTTGAATGGTGGGTGAGAAGGAGAAAAGGAAGCAGGAAAGGGGGTAGAAGCTATGGGAGCTTTTATGGTAGGGACAGGAAATAGTGAAGGATTAAATGAGATCTGTCTTGCAAGTCCTTGTGGGTCCCTGGCTTGTCATTATATAATGCTGTATACAGTCTTACATAAAAATACTTTAGTCACTCAGAATGTGTAAAATATCTTTGTCTTAGAAAGTATTTTACTCCTTAAAAGAGAGAATAGGAGCGCTCCCCCAAATTTTTACTTTCTATTGGAAAAAACGAAGGGAGTGGGACTGGAGGAAATGCCAAGGATATCCCTCCCCATTATTTTTTTAATGGGCTGCTGCTAGAGAGCATTTGATTGTGGTACACCTTGTGATACATCTATTGTTAGTTCTTTTTCTGCTATAATGTCGTCTGTATAGGTCTTGTTTCAGCCCAAATTATTGTTGGGTTACAATCTGTTGCTGAAGGGTAGAATTAGGGAGCTAGGGAAGTTATAGTGGGGTGAAGAAGGTATAGTAGTAAGGGCAGGATGATTAAAGGATGAGCACACAGGCAAGTAATGCCTGTCCAACATGTCTTCTTTCTTTTTATCTAGGATGTTTTATTGTTGAGGCCAAGGTTCACTAGGTACACAAAGCTGATGATAAAGCATCAACCATTTATGACATAGTGTTTGATAAGACTACTGCCCTTGAATATATGACACAGATAAATGATTGGATGTGGTATCTGAATCAGATAAATGCTAACACACTCTGTACTTCGTTAGCTATAGGCAGAGGGTTTTTTTGAGGGGGAGTAGGTTAGACTGGAAGGCTGTTGATGTGCCAAGCGGGAAAAATGGCTATGATGTGGCCATCTTTAACTCTCTGAGCAACGTGAGGGCTTTGGCTTCACTTTCCTGTTTGGCATTTTAAATATCTATAAGTTTAATGCTATCTTTGTGTGAGATGCCTGTGAAACAGGGTACAATTTTCTGTTTGAAGTTCAAATTCCTGTTCAGTCCCTATGCATGTTTTTAAGGAAAGTGAAATGAAAGAGGCAAAATACATTGAAGTATGGCCTTTCCCTTGAAGAATGAGGTATCAGAATGAAAATAGGCATTCACTTTCAATACACAGTTACAGACCAAGTTCAAATATTACCTTTATTCCTTTAGCCTATTTTTAAAAAAGGAGGAGGGAAAGTATGCAGTGCATTGTAAAATGATATTTAAAACAATATGTGTGGGATGCTGTGATAGTAAATGAGATTAATATGATTTCGTATGTTAGTAAATGAGATTATCATTTATTTTGATGTACTGATCCAGGAATGTTACTACTTTAGGAGATATCATTTAGTGATTTCTCTTAGTATATCTGAGAAGACTTGCTGATGCTTGACCTGATTGAACTTCCTAAGAGAAAATTTTATGCTCTGTAGGACAGCTTTTCTGGCTTAATAGCATTTCTGCAATGACTTTAATAGCATTTCTGAAATTAAAGAATTTTCCAGTTTTATTTATTCGTTAGTAAACTAGTATTGTCTCCTTTTTAGGTTATCTAAAATTCTGTTGATGTAGTAGCTGCCGAACTGCACAACAGAACATACATTTATTCAAATAGAGATTTTTACTGTATCTGGCTCAGGTGCTATTCCAGGGTTGTCAATTGGATGAGACTAAAACAGAGAGCTTCCTGCAGCAAGTTTACAGAAAGCTGTGTGCTTTTGAAAACAAAGTGGCTGAGATGCTCCAGCAACAATATGAGCCTAAAACTCAGGTAAGAAGACCATAGCACCGCTGTTGCATTAATGTGTGGGAGGAGTTCTATGGGCCTCTCTCTCTAACCATGCTGGATACCTGCCCCTCAAAAAAGGATTGATAAAGTCATGCTGGGTTTTAGTGATTTTTATTTATTTTTACTTTATTTATACCCTGCCTTTCTCCCCAATGGGAACCCAAAGCAGTTTACGTCTTTCTCCTCTCCTCCATTTCATCCTCACAACAACCCTGTGAGTTAAGTTAGCATGACAGTCAGTGTGTGGCTTGCCCAAAGTCACCCCGCAGGCTTCGATGGCACAGTGGGGATTTGAACCTGAGTCTCCCAGATCCTATTCCGACACTAACCACTGAACCCCACTGGCTCTCACTTCCATACGGAGAGTGTTTCTGAAGAGGATGGCCTTTGTATTATATCTTTGTACACTGTAATATTTCTGTGTCCACAGATAAAGACTAACTGAATGAGGAGTGGTTTGAAACAACTTTAATATGAACAGCAACTAAAACGTCTGCTGTAGCAGTCTTAAGTGTTGCTTTAGGACAAAGTAAAGTCATGTGGCTTTATGGCAAGTGCAGAAATTACCAATTCCTTCACATCATTAAATATAAGGGAATGTCTCTAAATTGTAACTTATCATTATTTTATTAACTGTCATGCAGTAACAAAGTAAATTTTTATTTAAAACAAAAATCATAGATATTAGTATTACAAAATGAAAATATCTATAAAATGATCTTCACCAGTTAGTGGCTGTTTTCACACGCCCCCATAACCCTCCGGAAGATTGTGCAAAACTCACGGCACAAAGCATCTTCCTAGCATGATTTCCCATCACGATCCCATTTAATGGTGCGATGATGTCTGAAATCGCGGTATTAAATGGGAATTACTAGGAAGACGCTTTGTGCTGTGAGTTTTGTGCGATTTTCCGGAGATTATGGACGTTTGAAAATGGCCAGTATCATAAATTAAATTGTGCTTATCATACATGAACATATCTCTATAAATCATTCTGGAGCTTTCATATTTCTAATTGAAAGCCTCAGTATTGGTTCATCATAGATACTTAATCGGTCCCCACCTGTAATTTCCCTTGATATCTGTCAGTTGACTGAAACCAGTGCATGCTGTAACCTCTGGGGAACACCCAGGAATATATCTTATGTCACAATGGTTACAATGCAATCTATTTCATTGGCTATCTATATCAAATAAGACCTGGGAAATGGCTGTTCCCCAACTGTCCCTTTTTGCTCCCATGTACAAGTGGATTGATTTCTGATGTAAATTTAGTCCCCTGGTTTAATTTCTGGAAGATCACATGCTCTCTTGTCATAATAATATTTTTTGCTTCCATTTCTGAATAAAGCTAAATAAAGCTATAAACAGCTTATGATCTGTTTCCATGCCTGCCCATAAATGTATTGATTTAATCTTTCACAAGCAACTAAGATTTCAGCAGTGCAATCCTAAATTGAGTTAATTCACTCCTAAGTCCATTTAAATCAATAATCTTAGAGGGAGTTGCTGTTTAGGATTACAATATGAGCAGATCTTTTTTAGTCTGTGTTTACCTGGTTTATGTGTCATTGAGAGATTTGGATGTGTATGCCACTAATGGCTAACACTCATTATATATTTGTAGGAGCACTACACCCAATCCAGATTGTGAAATTTAAGGTGCTTGCGGTGTATCTTTAACACAGGATGTTTAGAGTGTATCTTTAACATAGGCGGTACCAAGTGTTGCTTTAACTCTTTGCATTCCAGCATCATTCATTTTTCTATTCAAGGAGTCTCTATAAAGATGTTGCTTTTGTGAACAAATTAGGGATACATTTTTCAAAGTAATTCCCAAGAACCATTGGATATCTTTGTTTGTGGCATCAAGTCTATAGATAGCACTTCCTGTTTATCTGGTTTCACTTCTTCAACAGAAATTGCATCTACAAATGTCATTTCTGTAAAACGGAAAATACATTTCTTCCTGTTGAGTTTTAATTTTGCAGTTCTGGTGGCATTCTATGCTTCCCAAAGTCATCAGTCATGCTCTTACTTAGTTTCACTGTCATGGATGTATTTATGCAATGATGTGCCCATATAACGTGTATAATTTAGGTTCAGTATGAATGCTACAGTCTAAAGTACAACAGTGAACAAGAGCTTATGCACAGTATTTTTGTGCTTAACGCTTGCAGTACTGCTTCCCAATATTCATCCCAGAGTTACTAGTGATGTTAATATTGGTGATTCTTGTTTAGGCCTTACCCAGACCTGGATGACCCAGGCTAACCTGATCTCATCAGATCTTGGGACCTAAGCAGAGTCGGCTCTGGTTAGTATGTGGTTGGGAGGCACCAAGGAAGTCCAGGGTTGTTACACAGAGGCAGGCAATGGCAAACCATCTCTGTTTGTCTCTTTCCTTGAAAATACTATGAGGTCACCATAAGTCATCTTTAACTTCATGGCTCTTTACACACACACACACAGTAGTGGCCTTGCTGACAAACTTTTATAGTCCTGCTCAGATAATGTATTCACTTGAGCATCAGCATCCAGTTTGGATGATATGACTGCCTCATTCATCTGCACTGGCAAAATCTAGCAGTTTTTCCTGCTTCTACTATATCAACAAAGCTTCTTATCCAGAATATCTTCAACTGTGTGCACTTCTTTTCTTTGTTCTCTGATCTAGCAGTAACTTGAAAAAAATGATTGTGATTTTTATAATTAAAACATTTTTTTTCAAATGTCTTTCACTTTTTAGGAACATGCTGCAGAATATTTACATGCTTGTATCTTTTCTATGCCCCCCCCACCAATTGCTTCTTAGGAAGGTACTTCTGTTTTGGAAGATGACTATTTTGTATTCTTCTCCTCTAAATTCAGAGTATGGATGACAATTTTAGCTGAATTCAGATCTTTGGCTTGTGCCTTGATGTGCCCCACCTCCAGGTTGGAAGTAGAGGAGGATTATTTTTGAGAGTATTGAACAGCAATGTAGCAAAATTGCTTCCTGGCAGGGGCAAGAAATACATGCTCAGCAGTGGGGCCCAGTAAATGTGCTGTCTGGATCACTCTGAGGCCAAAAACAGGAAGTACATTGGTTGTTCAAGCTTTGGTTGAGGATCAGAGCTGCACAAATAAAACTTCTCTCTGACAAATACTTGAGCAATATGAGCAGCTGCCCTGGAGTGTGAACTAGTTGCATGTATATTTGGAAACTTGCCCACAGCAATGTAGATAGAACTACAGAAGTTTTTCAGAGTGAATTTTAGGAGTGCTTTATTTTTTCTTTTCAATAGATCAACTACAGTTTTTCTTAGAGTTAAGGTACCTTGGACCTTTTCAGTGCCTAGATCACCATCTCTGCCCTGTTCTTCTGTTTCTCCTCTGATGACAAACACAATATGCCCTAAGAACCAGTTTCTGGAATTTGAAGCAACTAGGTGAAAGCAGTACTAGTTTGCATGCCTTGTTTGCCTGCATTTTCTCCTCCTGTTCTAAACTAAGTTTCCCCACATAAATTTGCTTGAGAAGTAAAGGAAGCTTTTTTTAGAATAAAGGGTCAACAACAGCACCGAAACTAATGTAGAGGTGGAGACAAGGTAGATGGAAGGTTGGCCTCAGGCCGGGGCTGTGCCTGAAACTGTTTAAATGCATGCTGACATGGGCAAAAGCTGATGACTCTAGAGTTTTTCATATGAAAGAGCTGTGATGCTGCCTATTTGCAGAAGGGAGGGGTTTTGAGCTTTTGCTTATTCTAGCCATTTCCTGTTGACATCTCGCTACAAAGGGCCTGCAAGAGTTAATATAAATGCTAACAATGCACATTGGCTGACCAAATTATCCCAAACAATGTCTAATATGAAGGAACTCAGCCGCTTTTGTCATAAACATTAATAACAGCATGCCTCCAAGGCAGACACTTTTTTCTGTCAGACAACTGCCCTCAGGCAAACTTTGAAGAGGCTGAACTTTCCTTTGTAGAAGAAACCCAGGGAATATGGCCTTGGACTTTTCAGCTATGCTAAGCAATAGTGCTATTGAGAGTCCTCTTGCATTCATTTTAGAAGCTTGACAGCTTAGAACTGAGAATATGGCAGAAGTACAATAGGTGGCTATTGAATGGTTGGTAGTGGATGGGCCAGAATTAAGAGAAACAATTTCTGTTGGGAGTTCCTGCTGGGAGGTAGGTGACGGAAAGTACGCTTTCCTTCCTCCTAATTCTGAGCACTGATCACAGCCACTTCAGCAGTCAGGCAGGTCGGATGTGTTCCCTTTTGTTTGTGAGACTCAAAGCTTTTCCTTTCCCAAAGGCCTTAGCTTTCCAATCTCTGGGTTCATTCTGGGGTGTACCCACGCCCAAGTCATGAATTCTAGACACAGCTTAAATAAAAGTTAAGTTTATTAGCTTAAGGAGTGTTTGCAAAAAGCCTAAAGCACTCTTACCCAGGCAACAGACATTAAAATAAGAAAACTTTACCATTACTACTTAATAAAATCTGCCTATCTTAAAAACTAGAGAGCTAGCTACCTAGGTATCTTTCTTTGGGATCCATTTGTTGCTTATCTCGCCCATCTATTAGAATGTGAGCCCTCTCCTATGCCTAGCTGGTGCGGCATAGGGACATGCTGAGATGATGAATAACATGCAGCTTTCAGCTCCTTTCTGGCATACTTGCATCATGGTCAGAGCTTGGTTGAAGAAAGCTAGCTGAAAGAGGGAAAGAATGAAGTAGGGCTGGGTGAGCTGAGAAGCCATCTTTTTCAGGATTCAGTGTGTCACCTGACAACTCAAGAGCCAATCAGGGCTGAGCTGTTAATTAGCATTTCAGCTGTGTGAAAATTTAGGGAGTGAACATAGAGCCTCTCTGAGAACAGTCTCCCAATGTCAAATCACTGGGGAACTCAGAGACTGCTCCACAGGCCCAGCTGCTGCATGTCTGAACGAGGCCAGAGCTTGGCGACACTTACAATTCTGAACCTCAGTTCAGCCATTTTTATTAAAAACCTGGCCTTGGGCTGTCAATTAACTAACAGTAGGATTTGGGTACTGTAGTAGGGATGAAAGATTCTGGATGAGGCTCACAGGCTTTTGACTTCTTGTTTCAGGTGGACCTGTCATCTCTTAACCAGGAGCGTTTATGTGATCCCCAAGAGCCCTCTGTGAGGAAGTTGGGAGTGTCCATGGTCACTGCTGATGTTGGACTTGTCAGCATGATTCGGCAGGGAATTTTGGCATTGCAGCTGCTGCCCTGTAACTCCAGTGCAGGTTAGCCTGTTGCAGTTAGCCAGACTAAAGCGAGTAAGAGCTATAGGCCATTGAAGCTAGCCTTCACCTATGGACAAGAATACTTGGAATTAATTTTATGCAGTATTTTTTTCCTGTGCTCTTGAGGAAGGAGCTGTTTCACATTTTTGCTATTATGAAGTAACTAGAAAGAAAGCCCGTTGTGGGGAAAAATACAATGGGCTCTAGAAAGGGGAGAGCGGGCAGGCAGGCATTCCCTCCTCCTCCGTCACTGATCCCAGCTAGTGAAGGAGGGGGGTGGGCATTGCCACCTGCTCCACACTTGATCTCAGCAACAGGAAGGGGTGGTGGACTTTGCTACCTGCAGCACATCTGATACAAGCTGGGTAAACAGGGAGCAGGCATTGCCACCTGCTCCACTCCTGATCCCAGCCAGGTGAAGGGAAAACGGGCATTGCCTTTTGCTCTGCGCCTGATTACGGCTAGATGAAGGGGGGCAGGTGCTGCTGCCTGCTCCAAGCCTGATTATAGCTAGGTGAAGGGGGAATGGGCATTGCCATCTGTTCTCTGCTGGGTGAAGGTAGGAGCGAGCACTACCTCCTGATCCTCGCCTGACCCCGACAGGTGAAGGCAGGTGGTGGGCTTTGCTACGTGCTCTGCTCCTGATCCCAACTGGGTGAAGGGGGTGCCGACATTGCCACCTTCTCTGCTCCTGATTCTGGCAGGTTGAAGGAGGGCGGAGAGTGCTGCCTGCTTGGCACCTGATTCCGAAAGGGTGAAGATGGGGTGGACATTGCCGCCTGCTCAGTGCCTTATTCCAGTAGGTTGAAGGGGGCGGGCATTGCCACTTGCTCCACTTCTTGTCCTGGCTGAGTGAAGGGAAGAAGGGAATTGCCTCCTGCTCTGTGCCTGATCCCACCCAGGTGAAGGGGGTGAGCATTGCCATCTGCTCTGCTCCTGAACCCACATGGGTGAAGGGGGGTGGGCATTGCCACCTGCTCCACTCTTAATACCAGCTGGGTTAAGGTGGGGGTGAGCATTTCAACCTGCTCGGATCCTAATACCAGCTGTGATGAGGAGGTGGGCATTGCCACCTGCTTCGCTCCTAATACCAGCTGGGTTAAGGTGGGAGTAGGCATTGCCACCTGTTCTGCTCCAAATACCAGCTGAATTAAGACGAGGGGTAAACATTGCTACTTCCTCCACTCTTAATACCAGCTGGGTTAAGGCAGGGGTGGGCATTGCCACCTGCTCTGCTCCTGATCCCAGCTGGCTTAAGGGGGCAGGCATTGCCACCTGCTCTACTCCTAATACCACCTGGGTTAAGGTGGGGGTGAGCATTGCCACCTGCTCTGCTCATTATACCAGCTGAGAAGGCAGGAGGTGGGCATTGCCACATGCTTCTCTTCTAATACCAGCTGGGTTAAAGTGTGGGGGGGTAGGCATTGCCACCAGTTCCACTCCTAATACCAGCTGGGTTAAGGCAGGGGTGAACATTGCCCCCTGTTACACTCATAATATCTGCTGTGTTGAGGTGACGGATGGGTATTGTCACCTGCTCCACTCCTAATACCAGCTGGGTTAAGGCGGGGGGTGGGAATTGCCACCTTCTCCCTCCTAATACCAGTTGGATTAAGGTGGGGGTGGGCATTTCCACCTGCTCCACTCCTATTACCAGCTGTGTTAAAGTGGGAGGTGGCCATTGCCACCTGCTCCACTTGTGCTTGCACCGGGGTGGTCCCTATTTTTGCTTTCCGCTCCTAATACCGGCTGAGTTAAGGCAGAGAGTGTGCATATCTACCTGCTCTTCTCCTGATCCCAGCTGGGTGAAGCGGGGGAGGACATTGCCACCTGCTTCGCTCCTAATGTCAGCTGGGTTAAAATGGGGGGCCGGCATTGCCACTTGCCCCGCTCCTAATAGTAGCTGGGTTAAGGCAGAGAATGGGCATTGCCACCTGATCCGCTCCTAATAACAGCTAGGTTAAGGTGGGGTGGCGGGCATTGCTACCTGCTCCACTCCTAATACCAGCTAGTTGAAGGGGGGTGGGCATTGCCACCTGCTCCGCACCTAATACCAGCTGGGTTAAGGCATGGGGAGAGCATTGCCACCTGCTCTACTCCTGTTCTGTGCCTGGGCTTCCCACCATGGCATGTTTTCTGGAGCAATATGGTAAGTTACCTGGGCTTTCCTCTGTAGCAGCACCTTCTGGTGGTGCACCAGGGTATAAAGTGAGTTGTCTGAAACATGCTTACTCAGTTATATAGTAAGATTATTCCTCTGCTTCATCCATCAGTACACATCTGTCTCGGAATTTAATTCTTGCATTCTATGAGGAACATCTTCCCACATCTAATTGCTGTCTCTGCTTGTTATTTACAGGTATTATTGTGATCACAGATGGTGTCACCAGTGTCCCGGATGTAGCTGTCTGTGAGACGCTACTCAACCAGCTGCGCAGTGGCACTGTGGCTTGTTCCTTTGTTCAGGTGCTGTGGGAGTGGGATGGTGGCAGACACTGAATTCCTTAGTATCATTGCCTACATTGTGATAAGGGCTAGCCCAGTTTTAGAAGCAAAGAGGGCATTTACCTGGGGTGATGGAATTCCAGAGGTATATCTACCTCAGCAGTGTAAACATTTTAGCAAGATAACTGCTGCCTGTACATCTGGGTTTATCCTTTTTTTCAGTGCCCACTTAAAGGTGAAATGGGGATTCCAATCCATAAGTGATGGCAGTTAAACATTTGGGGTGATGCTCCACTAGTGTGGAATACAGTTTACTTTTACTGAAATTTTTAAATGTATAAAGAAGAAAACAGTATCCTAATCATTCTTGACAATTTAGGGTTGGATCCAGGCTAAATTGGCAGATTTTAACAACTCCCCCTTCATTCCCTCATGTCGTTCCTCAGGGTCCTGTTATCCAGGAGCAGCATTTTGTGGAGATCAGTGGGAGGAGGGAGGCAGCAAAGTTCCTTTCTGCTATTCGGAAATTTAGTCTGGATCCAACACTTAAAATGCTGCTGTTGTCCTCTTCAGCATGTAATAAGATATTGGCTGGAGGTACGATAATATTTCATTAAGAAGTGAACTCTTACTAACTTACTTACTAGTAAACTACTACTACAAGTAATCTACTACATTCTCCTTTGTTGTTGAAAACATACTTTGTACTCAGCCAACGGCAGTCAGACATTTGACTCTTGCATCTACTACTTCTATACATGTTTTAGATATTTGAAATTTGAATATTTGAAATTTCACTTTCATGCTAATGCCCTGGCATCTAATTAGATGCCAGGGTATTAGCATGAAAGTAAGATTTTAACTGTCCATCAGGTTACTAATGCCTGCATAAAATGAACAAAAGTTGCTAGGTAACAGTACAACCCTATGCAGAGTTACTCTAGACTACATTGAAGAAGAATTCATAACAAAATAAGGGGTAGAAATTGCGACAGAGAAAAGAATCAGTACTTGTGTATTTTTCTCTCTCACAGGTGGGAGGAGTCTACTCCTATGACTGCAGTTTTGGTCATGTTCCCAATGTGGAACTCATGAAGTTTATTGCCATGGCAACATTTGGCACGTACCTTTCCACATGCCCTGAAGTGGAGTCTTCTAGTTTGGACTTGAATGTCTATCACAAGGCTTTTCTGCTGTACTCTTTTCTGCGTAGTGGAGAATCCCTGAATCCTGAGTATTACTGTGGTGAGCTTAACTTGTATGGAATAGAAAGTTTATCCACTCTGTCCTCACCAGTGGCAGAGGGATAAAGACTCTGAGCTAATCTGAGATAGTTGATTATGTAATAGTGTTGCTTTATCAGGATAGTGATTGTGATGAGCTTCATACAGGATTGCAGGAGCTGTTATTTATTCTTTGTCTCTAAGATTATGAGCTGGCAGAACTAGGCAAAAGCACAGTCAGTCTTCTATTTCAGGTATGCCTTCTGGCAAACATTTGTTTGGTTTAGAATAAGGGAAAGCAGACCACTTTCTTCTCTACAGTGTAGCTGTTCATAGTAATGTTCTCTATGCACAGGAAAGCCCAATAGGAAGATTTATATTCTTCCTTCCTTGCTATCCACAAGGTAGATCACAACACATATCTGAAACAATTTTATAAAACCGATTATACAAAACCAATATAATGTGCTAAGTCCTTAACAGTACAACCTGAAGAAAAAATTCAATAACAAACCCCACTGAGGTATTATACCCATTCCCTACACATGAAAAGCTTCTTTGAAAAGTTTTACTGTCTTTATTTAAACTTAACCGAGGGATTGCAAATGTCACCTCTGTAAGGAGTACATCCTTCTCCTTGCTGTTGCAGATTGAGTCTGACAGCAGGACAGGCTGGTTAAACAATTTTGTTGACTTGACCTTGACAGGTAAGCTCCTATGGATAGAGACAATCCTTTAGAGATGTGGATCTGTAGATATGAAAGTCTTTAAGGGTCAATACCAGTACCTTAAATAAAGCCTAGTAGTATTTCAGAACCCAGCAATGGTGCTGTAGCACTGGTTAGATACAATCTCAGCACCCCAGCCCAGTTAACAGTTGGGCAGCCACATTCTGTACTAACCAAAGTTTCCAGCTTGTCTTCAAAGCAGCCCCATCTACAGCACTTGGCAATAATCATTCAAGTCTGGAGGTTATTGATGCACGGATCAGCATGGCAAGGTCAGCTCTATCCAAAAAGGCGTGCATGCAAGATGGAGATTTAAAAAATACCCTGCCTCAGCAGCAACCTGTTTATCATAATATAATTTTGTCTCTTAACAAGACCCACATACTCTACATTTGTTTTGATAAAGGCACCTGTGAGGTAGGAGGGCAATGGGAACTGTACATGGCTCTGTCCCTCCAGCAGCCTGGCTGCATTTAAACATACATGGGGCTGCAATCTGATAAAGAGACAGGCCCAGCTGTGTGAGGGAAAGAAGGACTGCAAGGAAAGGAGGCTGGGCCAGGGGACTTAGCTATATGCAGCTTGCTCAAGGAAGGAGCAGAGATGGCTCCCAATGGCTCTGGGACGAGGTGAAAAGGACCAAGCAGCAGAGAGCAATATCAGGCAGAGCCACTCTTTAATTGTGGCGGGGCCAGCAAACAGGCTGCAAACCTAGGGAAGGGACTGAAGACTTGAATTTAAGGGACAGTATTCCTTAGCTGTATGTAAAAGAGAGTAAATAAAGGGCTCATAGCAGTTGATGATGGAATGGGCAAAAAGAGGAATACAGTGTGAAAGGTGTCCCTGCCCCTGGAAGTACTGTTGAGCACAAGTGTGAAAACATTAAACCATCAATCTTAAAGATACACATCTCCTTCAAAACTGCTGACCTTCCTACCAGTATCATTGCTAACTTCATTTCATCTTGTTCACTTTCATCTATTTGACCTCCAGTTCAAGGTACTGGTTAACACCGAGACAATAGCTCCTGATGGTTTCATTAAAGAAATAGAGATGGATGCTGTGAACATATTGATAACTGATTCCGTAATTCTAGATGTTCTTACTCGATGATTGCATATAGATAACACTGAACAGTGAGACACTCCATATTGCAGTTCCCAGTTGAAAGATTCCAGTCTGGCTTTGGCCTGGGCCATAGAGCTGAGACGTTTCTGGTCGCCCTCATGGACGATCTTCGCAGACGTGGATTGAGGTGGAACGGCGCTGCTGATTTTACTAGATCTTTCGGCAGCGTTCAGTACAGTTGATTATGACCTTCTGACTCACCGCCTTGCCGATGTGGGGATAAAAGGGATGGCACTACAGTGGCTTGTCTCCTTTCTCCACGGTCAGGGACAGAGGGTGGCGGTAGGGGAGAAGTTCTCATCCTGCCATCCTCTAGTGTGTGGCATGCCACAGGGGGCAATACTCTCCCCGTTATTGTTTAACATCTACATCCGCCCCCTTGCCCAGCTGGTGCGAAGTTTCGGGCTTGGGTGTCATCAGTATGCTGATGACACCCAGCTATATCTGTTGATGAACGGACAGCCTGGATCAGCCCTGGATGTCCTGGATCATGTTTTTGAAGCTGTGGCCGGATGGTTGAGACAGAGTCAGCTGAAGTTAAACCCTTCAAAGATGGAGATTCTGCACTTAAGTTGCGGGAGCATGGATTTGGGGGCCTGGCTTCTGACACTCGATGGGGCGGTGCTTACACTGAATCCGAGGGTTAGGAGCCTGGGAGTGATCCTGGATGCCTCTTTGAAAATGGAGGCCCAGGTCACGGTGGTTGCCAGGTCGTCGTTCTTCCATCTCCGACAGACCAGACAGCTCGCCCCCCTATCTTTCGACCAGTGACTTCATTACAATGGTCCAGGCAATGGTCACCTCTAGGCTAGACTGCTGTAACACGCTCTATGCAGGGCTCTCCTTGAACTTGATCCGGCAGTTACAACTGGTCCAAAATGCGGCGGCGCATGTCATCACCAGAGCGCCTTCTAATGCACACATAACACCGGTACTCTGCCAGCTGCACTGGTTACTGGTGGAATACTAGATCAGGTTCAAGGTCTTGGTATTAACTTACAAAGCCCTATGCGGACTGGGACTGGCGTATCTGCAGACCGCCTCTCCCTATATGAGCCCTGGAGGACGCTTCGATCCAGCAACAAACAGCTGTTAATGGTCCCTGGCCCCAGGGAGGTCCGCCTAGCGTCGACCAGAGCCAGGGCCTTTCGGTCCTGGCTCCAACCTGGTGGAACGCTCTGTCTAAAAGACCAGGGCCTGGCCGGATTTGCTATCCTTCCGCCGGGCTTGCAAAACGGGGCTGTTCCGCCAGGCGTATGGTTGATGCTGGCTGGGCCTCCCCGCTGGCCAACTAGAGAACGTGCCCCCCTACTGGAAGCATTTACCGCCCAGCCTTGTTAAATACTTTTGGAGATGGTTAGCTGGTGGTTTTTGGAGAAATCTGCTGCTGTATGTTTTTAAAATATTTATATGGTTTTATTGGTTTTAACGCTATTTGTATTTTAAATTATTGTACCGGTTGTAATTCACCCTGAGCCTGCTGATGCGGGGAGGGCGGAATATAAATTGAATTAAATAAATAAATAAATTCATCCTCTCCAATGACCATCCTTTGTGGCGTTCCTCAAGGAAAGATTAACAGCATTGGAGGGCTATCCCCAGGATGCCATGTACTGTGCAGTATAGCAAGGTGTCATGATCCACTGTATCAAAAACTATTTGCAGAACTAATAAAATTAAGATAAAGCTATAACCTCTATATATCTCATAATGGAGATCAGCTGCCAGGGCTTCTAAAGCTACTCCATAACCAGAGTTGATGCCTGATTGAAAAGGGTAAAGGAATGAGGTTTTATTCAGAAAAGCCTGTAGTTGTTCTGCCACTGCTTACTAAGTAACCTTTCCCAAGAATTGAGAATGCCCATGTCTTCTGATGTTTAATGTTTTTTTTTCCCCACTGGAAAGCAAATCACAAAATTGATGAGGTCGAATCGTTTTATCAAAGAAATGTTAATTATTTGACCAGCAACACTGCCTAACTCATGGCAACTACATTTTATGGGCCATGATAGGCAAGGATTCAATTTGCCTTCTCAATTTGAAGCAATCTACCTATCTCAGCTAGAGCATCTAATCCAAAATTATCCATACATTTCTAACATGCAGTGCATCAGACACCTCCAGCGTAGTCTTTATATTAGAACTAAGAACCTGTTCTCCTCAAAACATGGTGTTTGTCTCTCACCTTGGAAGTTTCAGTTATGCAGTCTGATGATGACTGCACATGACCCTTCCAAGGTGCGTTGGGGACTTCTAGGTGACTTTCCTTGGTGCCTTTTAGGGCAGGGGTGAGAAATGTGAATGATTGTCTGTTATTGAATGATTGTCTGTTGTTGTTGCAGTGTCCCAACACAGACTGTTCAATGAACACCTTGTTTCTGCAAGTAGCAACCCTGCCCTAGCTATGAGACGGAAGAAGCACACAGAAAAAGAAGTGCATGCTGACCTCATCAGCATAATCTCTGTCCGGCTACGAGAGGGCTATAGTATTCGTGAGGTCAGCATTACAAAAGGTGACTTTATAGTTTTGTTGTTCCACGATCCTTCCCTTTCCACTTCCTTTTCAGGTGAGAATTGGACATTAGATGTTATATCAGATGCATGTGTGCTCATATGGGCTTGCTCCTCACCTTGCATACAATCATTCTGGTTTTGTCAATGTGTGGACCAGCCCATAGAAATGTTATTAAGAAATGTACCAATGCTAATGGTGTTCCCCTCCTATTTCCATAATTATTACCAGAGCACCAAATCTCAGTTGTTAGGGAAAATAACATGACCACTGAAGGGATATAAGCATTCCATGGTATCAGCTGCAGCACTGCCACTTCTGTTTTAAAAGTATATGGTGCCAATGGTGTGCTCCTCAAAATGCAAAAGGGCATCTGTCCCAATAGAGGCTGGTCAGAAATTTGCAGGGATGCACAGGGCAGGGGGCAGGCAGAAAGCAGCAGGGTAAAGTGAGATTAGGATGGTTCTGGGAAGACTTCAGGAGGAAGTTATGTTTCTTTATCCCTAGCCTTTGTTTTTCCTTTTGTATCTGTCTGTGTAGATTCTAAGCTTGTTGAGCTGAACTCTGTTCTTTTTATTCTACTTTAGGCACTTAGAGAGTACTGCTACAACCTCTGCTAATTATTAGTATTATTTACAACAATATAAAATATTATTTTGAACACTAATTTATATATTAACATATATTATACTATATTATACTATATTATATTATATTAACATAAATAGTAGCTTTTTGAGTGAGTTTGCGTACATATTTTTAATCTTCAACTACTTGATTGCAAGGCTTAGATTTTCGTGGAATTCAGAATATTGTGGCCAGAGTGGAAAGAGGCTTATCACTGTGGAATGATACGTTGCTGTGGGCTGTGGATTCTTTTTTACATCTGGAGGCTCTATAGGTCATTGTTTAGAAAGATGTGTATCCATATTTTGTAATTCTGCCATCCAAACCTGATGCAACAGAAACTATAAAGTCTACAGAAACATGTAATTACAGTAGTATAATTGAATCTGTAGTGAATTGTGGGCTTTATGGTCTCTTTCAAAGAAATATTTGCCATTAAATGTTGCTACATGAAAGAGAAAATAAAACAGGCAGTACTGTCATAGAATCTGAAAAGTCCAGTCTGTCTCAAAAAATGCCTTAGAAACTGAATTGCTCTGTTACAAATAGTGTTTTGTACTTTCTTTACTGTTTCTTTGCATGAGATCAGGGATGAAGGCTAATCTTGTACAGCTGCTGCTGAGGCAAGTTCCCTCTTGGGCATAATAATAGGGGAGCCTCATTTGAGTGATTTTTCCTAGTTGCTTTTCTGCAGAGATTTTATGGGACATTGATCTGTTGGGGGAGAAACAGAGGCTCTGATGAGAGTCCTTACATCCACATGCTCTCAAATCACAGGATGTAAAAGTGACTATAAAGGAAAATATGAGAAGGAAGGCAGGAGCCAGCCAGTAAAAGAGTAAGCTGCCCAAAGTCCTTGTTTTTCTTTTTCTTTTTTAAAAAAGCAAGCAAACTTAAGTATGTCTTCCACCTGATCTGGTGGTAGCTTTGATTTGTATCTGTTAGAGGCACATATTCAGGATCCCTTAGGGATGAAGCACGTCTTTCATTCTTAAGCACATTGCAGCAAAAGTCTTGGGTTGGGGCAAGTGTTAGTGCTGAACCATAATCCTCTTAGAACCATAAATTCCTGCATGCATTGTAGGTGGTACTCAGCTAGAAATGAAGCTGGTCCTACTGTGGAAGCACAATATGAGGATTGAGTACCTGGCAGTGTCTCCGTGGCCTCTAGATCCTTCCAAACGTAGCACATGGGTGGAAGTGACTATGGAGGGCAGCTATGATATCTTGCATGACATCAGTTGCACCATGAGGAAGCCCATCACTAGCCTGTACCGCACAACTGTGATTCGCCGCTTCTGGAACACCCTACAGAGGTGAGTCTGGCTTGGCAATGAAATTTGCTTGCACTTACTCCACTGGTGGAATGGAACCTCCCACACACACTTCCTTTCAGCAGGGTCAAGCAGCACACAGCTGTTTCCTTTTGAAAGTGTAGTCCACAGAAGTGAAGAATGTATTTTGTGGGCTGAGGAGCATTGCTGCTGCTCTTAAAAGCATTTTCCTCTCTGATTTCCTATGTGGGAGTGAAGATAACTTCATTATTGGGCAAAAGACTCAGCTCTGCTTATGGAGAAATAACCTGCAGGTAGATAGTAATGATCTCAGGCATATGAATGTCCACTTAGCACTGATGCTATGTGAAACTCTGTGTCTTTGAAACTGGTTGCAGTGATTTTGCCTTTTCAGCATCAACCAAACTGACCAGATGTTGGTTCATCTGCAGTCATTTGATAATGTCCCAGAGCACTTCACCATTCCTGAAAGCACCAGAAATGGGGTGCCACTGTTCTACATTCCTCCAGGATCCACCACACCGGTAAGCTGTCTTCTCACCTTTGAAACACAATTCTCACATCTACTTTAGAAGCTGCCTATCTGGACAATACCACCCTACACACCCTGTGGAGAGCTAAGATTGTGCTGTTTTCTTGATCTGTATGTTAGCCTCAAAAGGAGGGAGAGCCAGACATTTTAGCCCTCTTGGTGCAGGAGAGAAAATTATGGTATCATACTACACTGAGCAATAGACTTCAGTCTTGAGTTTTAATTAAGCTTTGTCTCTTTGGTGCAACATTGTATGCACTAGCCTAAACTTGAATGGACCTCAGTAGGATTCTAAGTAGACCTGCTTAGTATTGTTCTCTGTCCCAGGAACATCCCATTGCTCAAGTATTCCCCCTTTGATTTTTCCCATTCGCATTGAGGAAAAGTATGTCCTTCAATGATATTCATTAAGGATTCTGCAATGTATTTAGGTCCCAGAGCAATAGCAGCTCATTTAAAACACTTATCACAGACAAAGGTGTTTTGTACATGTGAGTAGGCCTGTGTGGTTTCTCTATTGCTGCTGACTGATAGTCTCTGTACATGAGACATCTGACACGTGAAGAACACATGCTGGGAGATGCAATGTTAGCTGGGAAAGGTAGTTTAAGAAGACAGAGCCAGTGGCAGGGCAAATATTTTTATATACACTGGAGCTGTGTGAAGGGGCTGTGAAATGCCAGAAGGGAAACTTCAGCCCATTATAACCTCTCCAGGTCTAAGCATGGCTCTGGAAGGCAGTTCCAGCCCGTTTCCATTCCTCGTTGCCTCTGGTTGCAATCCTACGCAGTTTTAGAATGCAGAGGTGAAATTGACAGAGCCTTCTAGGAGGCGAAGATGAAATTAACAAACCCTCTGAGGATGGATCTTCACCAGCTCTGTCTTTTTAAACTACCTTTCCCAGCTAACATTGCATCTCCCTACATTTGCTGAACATGTGCCAAGGTGTCTCATGTAGAGAGACTCACAGTGCTGCTGCAATGGAACTTCCACATGGCAGATTTCCCCATTCCTGCCTCAGTCCCTTGCAGGAGGGCCCCACCCCCGAGCGAGGGATAATGGCTTTTGCATTTTTTTTACAGTTTTTTAAATTGGCAGTTGAATCTGTGTATCAGGTTCTCTGAATTCCAAGCTTTCATTTTAAAAAGGTAAGTCAAGTCAGGGAGAACCTGATACACAGATAGGTATAATGATACTCAGTTGCTGATTTCAAAAAGAGCCCCCTCGTTGTAGAGGGAGGAAATGGCCACGGCAGAGGCTACCATGTTAGCAGAATTAAGAAATTTTCAACTTTCCCATTTGTGGCAACCGTCTAGGCTTTGCCATGATTGTTGCTAAATTTTTTTCAGCAGAGCAGGTTTGGGAATGATTGGAAAAAAGTTGGGGAATTGCACCACAATGCTGTGGCAAACCAGGGAAAAACCCTGCTTCCCTATAGCATCAAACCCAGGACAAATAACTTGTGACCAAATAGCCTAACCTTTCACAACCTTGGAGAAGGCTAACTAGGGTGAATTCCAAAAACCACTAGAATATCTGTTTCCATTATCTATTTATATATATAAAGACAAGTGTCCTGACTGACTCATCAACACCCAGCCCAAATCTAGAAACATGAAATTTGGGGAGAACTTTCCTTTCATGATGTAAATACCCACTAAGGGGATTTTAAGAAATTTGCCCCTTAAGGTGGTAAAAAGGGGTAAAATGTGTTTTCCCAAAGGGATACAGCTTCCCTGTGTGGCTGGCAGGCTGCTGCCTGTTTGCACCCCTGCCCACTGCCAGCTCAGCCACTCCTCCCTGATTGGACCAGCCTTTCAAGGTCATTTGCATATGCGGGCTGATTGGGGCTCACAAAATTCCACACCACATTCCCTCGCCAGAGACAGTTGGAGCACAGAGGTCATTTGCATATGCAGCTTTATTGGTCCTCACCCCCCACATTCTAAACAGTAGAATGCTATTGGTGTTACAATTGAGAGTCATTGAATGTGTCCTGAGGTAAAATGCACCTCTCAGTCTTCCCCTAAAAGTTCACTAGGGTTGCCAGTCTCCCTGTGGGTCCTGGCTGTCCTATGTGGCTAGCAATCACATTGATTGTTCTGTGTATTTGTAACATTTGTGGCTTAACCTGTTATTTTCTTAATGTTGTTGTGAGCAAAGCCTGGATAATGCTGCAGATAAAAATACATTTGGCGAATGATTTGGTCTGCTATACATGCAATATATAGTAATCACATAGCATGTTGCTATATATTTTGATCAGTGTATAAATAACATCAAGGACTTAACAGTTTTAGGTAGCCTTGTAGTTTGGCAGCCATGGGCAGCCTCTGTAGCTGCTTTTTCCATGATCAGAGTGGGAAAATGGCAGAATAGTGTGTTGGGGTTGGGAGGTTTGAGGCATTTCCTAGCATCCACTCTCATTGTGCACTGGATATACTCTTATCAGGACCTTCTCACACCTAATGATGGAACCCAGGCCCAGTAGTGGTAGCAATGAGTGAGTTTGCTGTTACATTTTTTTGTAACGTAATAAAGATTATTGTGAGCGCCTTTGGAATTGCATCATCTACCATTGTGCTTAAATGCCAAGGAGGAACGTGGCTTCTCTCCCTCATAGAGAAGATAAGGTACTCACAGTTTGTTTGTTTGTTTGTTTGTTTGTTTCAGGTGCTGTCACTGCAGCACAGCAACTCAGATTCCAGCCATTCACAGTTTGCTGCTTATTGGAAGCCCATCCTTTCCATGGATGCCAATTTCTGGCAGCGTTGGCTACATATGCATCGCATTGTTATTCTCTTGGAGCATGACATGTACGTGCAGGCTGTGTTGCTGAGGGGCTCCTGTTGTGAAAGTATGGCTTGCTTCCTTAACTAAGGCAGAGAATTGCCTCAGCTCCTGTAGATCTGGCGATTCATATTGGAAGTATGTGGCTGAGTGCTGTGTGTGTGTTGGGTTGCGGGGGAGGGTAGCTTTTCCTGAACTGTGTGTAGTAACTCTTTGGTATATTCACAGGCCAATTCCAAAGCATTTGCACACCCCAGGCAGCAATGGCCGCTATAGTACCATCCAGTGCCGCATCTCACACTCAGCGCTAACTTCTTTACTACGTGACTGGAGTAGCTTTGTGTTGGTGGAAGGCTACTCCTATGTCAAGCTTATGCGAAGGTGAGGTCATGATATGGTGGGGGCAAATGGGACTGAGCTGCTGAATTCTATGGTCAGCCCAGAAAGTGGCAGTGTGTGAAGGATAACTCATGAATCCTGAGCAGCTAGGCATGGTTTGTGCCTATTAGTCCCAGTTCATTGGGATAGTACTCTAAAATCAGCTTGTTGTTCATCTACCAAAGATTTCATAGATGTTTGGAGGTATCACTGGATTTGCATTATTGGAGCATAGAACAATGCCAACCCCATCTCCTATGCTATTGACATTGTATTTTTCTTCTTTTGAAGAGAGGGGCAGTAGCTCAAGGTTAGGAATTCTCTATCAGGCCTGCATTGGTGTTCAGGGCCATTGTAAGACTGTTCCAGCTGCTATTTTCTGTTTCCCCTTTCCACAGCTCAGAGGAACTGCCCCCTTTTTCATTTTATGTGGTACGGATAATTTCAAAAGCCCCATGCATGGTTCTTCGGCTGGGATTTCCTATTGGGACACTTGCAAAGATCAGGAACAAAGTGAGTACCTGATTTCTTTTATTGGGTTTTAGTAAGCATCACTGGTATACAACAAAATAAAAACAGATTTATTCAACAAGCCTTGGCTGCCTAGGCATCTGTTAGAGTTAATGTTGAAAGCAGAGAAGTTAGCCGTGTTAGTCTGTGGTAGCAAAATCAAAAAGAGTCCAGTAGTACCTTTAAGACTAACCAATTTTATTTTAGCATAAGCTTTCGAGAATCAAGTTCTCTTCGTCAGATGCCTGATACAGAGACTGGTCAAACACAATTGCCTCTTCCCTCTGCTCTTCTGTGTTTGACCAGTCTCTGTATCAGGCATCTGACGAAGAGAACTTGATTCTCGAAAGCTTATGCTAAAATAAAATTGGTTAGTCTTAAAGGTGCTACTGGACTCTTTTTAATGTTGAAAGCTTAAGCAACCGATCTTTCTCATGGTCTTTTAAACTACCTCTGAATTCATCCTTGGACTTACATGCTATAGAGGGTTCACTTCCAAGCCTAATTAACAGTGGAATTGGTACTTGAAACTAGCTGGAATACCACTCTCCTTTCCTGATGATAGGCGGGCTTTGGGAAGCAAATTCTTCTCATTGGCACAGCATTTCTGGGGCTGATCCAGATCTTGCTGGACATGTTGGCAGTTTGTAGGCAAATAGCTGTGAATGAAACACTAACAGGGCAACCAGTCTCTTCTTTTGAATGATCTCTGAAGTGTAAGGTAATAGTGCTGGCCAGATCAAGGAAGCACTTGAGAGACTGTGAAACTAAGTTAGCTAGTGATGAGTGAGTTCATTTCAGTTCATATAGGATTTTTGCAGTCTTTCCTCCTAAGTGCTTATAGCGAAAGATTTCAAAAAGCAAATGGTAAATGTGATCCTGCGGTTCACATCAACCTCATAGATACCCTCTGCTCCCTTCCCTTCTCTTCTTACCTGGCAGTGGGTAGAGTGGTGGCAGTGACATCAGCAGAGCATCTTTCTGGAGAACTATGAGCAAACCCCAATATGAGTCAGAATAAACCCAGGATAGATTTGGAAGGCTTTGAGCTCCCCTCACATTGGGGTGAAGCATAATGAACTATAAGAGTTTTTATTCCAAACTTCCACAATCTGAATGTTGCTAATTATGGCCTTTGTAGAGAAAGGTCCTAAGAACAGCTCCCTATCGGCTGTTCTTCATACATAAGATGTTCTTTTTGTATGTGCTTGTTTTCTTCAACAGATAGTGGAAGAATTACGAGATCGTATCCTGCAGCTGCGCTTCCCCCACAGAGTTCAGAGCAAGGAGGCAACTCCAAAAGTGAAGAGGAAGGTCCTGGGTGGCAGCTCCCCGTCAAAATCACCTCCTGTGCTTGGGGCCCAACCTACCCTCTCAGACAGACCTTGCCTTATAGTGCTGCACAAACCTCTGGAGAAACTCCTCATCAGGTAGCAGGGATGGAGCGTATATCTATGTTTGTACCCAAAGAACCTTCATTCGTTAGAGTTTTATTAGGTCTGGAACAAGCAAGCTTTGGTATGAAGCGAAAATTGCAGATGTGGAGATGTTGGCTGTCAGATATGTTTTGCAGGCTGAGGCTTCTGGAATTTGACAGCCTCCCTGCAAGTGCTAAATGCAGTAAACAGTACATATTTTGTCAGCCAAAGTATCTGGCTTTCTTTCAAAAAGCAAATGTCTAGAGGCTGATCTCAGAGGAAAAGCAGAAAAGTCAAATGTAGAGCAAGGCTTGCAATAATCTCAGTGTTGTCATCTCCGGAGCTGTTCCATGTTGGCAACAGAGGATAGGACTCTCAATAGTGGGTTTAAACTACAGGAGGGAAGGTACCAGCTGAAAATTAAGAAAAGCTTCTTTTCATTAAGAGTAATCCAGCAGTGGCATCAGCTGCATGTGGTGGGTTTCCCTTCATTGGCAGTCATCAAAGGGGTGGCTGGACGAATACTTATTGGGGATGCTTTAGGCTGTTCCTGCATTGGGCAGGGGGTTGGACTAGTTAGTCTTTAAGACACCTTTCAGCTCTATTATTCTATTCCTCATACAGCTTCTTCTCCCTGTTCTGTGTTTACTATTCTTTTCCTACTGGTGCCCCTGTCCTAGTGTTGTAATAATAACATAATAATAATAACATTCAATTTATATATTGCCTTTCAGGACAACTTAATGCCCACTCAGAGCAGTTTACAAAGTATGTTATTATCCCCACAACAAAACACCCTGTGAGGTGGGTGGGGCTGAGAGAGCTCCAGAGAACTGTAACTATCCCAAGGTCACCCAGCTGGCTTCAAGTGGAGGAGTGAGGAATCAAACCCGGCTCTCCAGATTAGAGTCCCGCGCTCTTAACCACTACACCAAACTGGCTCTCTGTACTCTGTACTCTTTTCCTTTTTACACTTGCATTTCTATATTCCTTGTTTTTTAAAAACTAAATCCTAAATTTGTTCTAGAATTTAAGAAACAGAACTAATTATGGAAAAAGTATGAGCTTAATTTTATTCTGGAAGCAGAATTTATGTTGTCTTCATCTAGTATTTTATTGCTTCTGGGATGTTTGCCAATGTGTGCACGGTCCTTTTTCTGAATAATGGGATTAGTATGGTTTGTGTGATAGCTGGAGCTGAAGCTTAGAAGACACTGAGATGGCCTTCCAACCCCTCAAAATGTGGTTCATGGAGACCAGCAGTGACTGACCTAATGTACAGACAGCTGTGAGGTTGATATGCTTTCTCATTTTTACTATTTCTCTCTGTATCCAGATATGAGAAGCTACCTTCTGACTATCGTGTTCCATGCCTCCTACCCCTGGAGAGTCCCCCCATATCAGGCCCTCTCACTATGGTAGCCAACCGGACAGCTTCCTCCACCCTGGCCTCTCTGTCTCGCTATCTCTATCACCAGCGCTGGATCTGGTGTGTGCAGTCAGGGCTGGTACCTGCAGTGCCCATCACAGCTGTGGCACAGCTATTGTCCACTCTTACAGAGTAAGTGCTCTCCTTATCTGTAGGGCCACAAAAGGGGCCTGCAAAAGTACCTGTGATGTAAAAAGGTGGTTTGGTCATATTTAAGTAAGTTATCCTCGTTAGCATAGGATAGACTGATGTAAAGATGGAACTGTGGAGCAAATAGGAGGTACTGGAATATGAAGCACTGCTGGGGGAGCTCAGTAATTACCACTGTTCCCTTTGAATTTTCAGTGTTCGTCTATCTGAGGGCTTTCATTTTGCATCCAGTGGTGATGGGATTATTAACATGGTTCTGGAACTCCCTATGAGGGTAAGTCCAAAAACTGGCTCTGTAAATGTAGTGTTAACATGCTCGCAGGCAAAGGTGCATCTTCTGTAACTGATTCTCAGAGGTGGATACAAACAAAACAAACTCTAGATCTGTTCTGGCTCTGACCTATAAAACACATTGAGCTGTGCAGTTGCATCTGGTGCAGCAAAGCGGCTGCAAGCTGCTTCTTAGCATCAGGACTGCTGGATGATGTCTTGGAAGAAAGGTAATGAGAACAGAAGGGGGTCACATTTTTCTTCCACAGAGTGATTCCTCAGGGCATGGCAGTGAGAAGCACACCTGCATTGTCCAATATGTGCTGTTTCCACCACATTCCACTTCTACTAAAGACAGGTAAGGGGAAGAAAGCCCATCAGAGGAAGCCAGAAAGCAGTCTTGCCACTGCAAGCAGGAGCAAGGACTCCTGGATGCTATTAAAGTTTGGGGAGCAGTACTGGGCATCACACTATGGTAGAACACCCAGGCAGCTCTGGCCGTGTTTACATTATCTCATATGCCCGCAAGTTTCTCCACAGATGATGACAATGACACAGAAGTAGAGGCCATTGAAGTGGACATGGAGCTGAACCTTGTCACGGAGTGCTGGGTGGAACCACAGAGTGGCTTTGTGGATAGTTCATCAGACAGCTGGCAGCACCTGCATGGCCTACCTTATCAGAAAATCCCAAAAGCGGTATGTTTCTGTGGTGTGGGAGTTATAGAAGGCAACTCCTATAGGGGAGCAAGATTCGAGTCCAGTAGCACCTTAAAGACCAACTATATTTCAAGGATATGAGTTTTTAATTTCAAGAATCAAAGCTCTCTTCTTCAGTTACATTTAGAAGTGGAAATATGTAGGGTTTTATCCAGCCAGAAGGTGGGAGGAGTATTTATATTAAGGGTGTAAGGTATAATAATAATGTAATTAGCTTTATAGAGTGAAAAGCAAAAAATCAGTTGAGAGAGGAATCCAATGTCCTAATGAAGCCTGAGGTATGGAGTCTATTGTTCTGAATTTGCAAATTAACTCAATTTCAGCCGTCTCTCATTGTAGTTTTCCTTTTAAGTTTCTCTGCTTGAGAACAACTACTCTTAGGTCAGTGATGGAATGTCCTAGAAGATTAAAATGTTCTGTCACTGGTTTGTGAGCGTTGTAATTTTTAATACCAAATTTATGTCCATTTATTCTTTTGCAAAGGGACTGACCTGTTTGTCTATTGTAAAGAGTTGAAGGGCATTGCTGACATGATGGCATATAACACTGGAAGATAAGTGACTGAATGAGCCTGAGATGGTATAGCTGGTGTTGTTCTGTCCAGTGGTTATGTTTTTAGAGTGAATATAGGGACGAAGTTAGTGTCTTGATTCATTGCAGGCCCTGGTCCCTGAGTCCCTGGCCATATTAGGAAGTGCATTGTTGTGATGTGAAGTTATTTAAGATTATGGGGTTGTTTGTGGGCAAGAAAAGGTTTGCCTTCTAATGTGAGAGATGGGTATCATTGTCCAGCACAGATTGCAGGTCATTAAAGATGCATTGAACTGGTTTGAGCTGGAAACTTTGTGACTACCAATCAGGGTGGATTTGATTTAAATCAAACTGATTTAAATCACGATTTAAATCACTAGTCAGTAAGGCTTGATTTAAATCATAGTTTTCTATATAAAGACTAATTCTTGCTGGTATAACTTTAATATGCAAGTAGATGAAGATTGTTCACAAACTGTCATCAGAATAGGCCAGTTCTTGATATACTGCTCAGAACAGTCCACCACAGAGTTCCATCTAACATCTTGTGGGAACGTTAGCTTGGTTCCACCCATCCTTTTCAGAGCTGCTGCAGCAAAATGATTGTTACGGAAGTATTTAGCAATTTCAACTACATTAGTCTTTATTTCTGGAACACTTAAGTCTTTGGCTAAGAGGTGCAGCAAATGAGCACTGCAACCATATGTTATTAGCTTTGTATTTCCTTCCTGCTCTTCTAAATTTCTTCTCATCTTGGATACATTTGCAGCATTGTCTTTAAGGTCTTTTTCTCAACTCTGTTCATGTTACAACATTTTTGCTGTGAAGAGGAGGCATGTGATCTCTGCTGAGCTGACACAAATTCAGTTTTGGGAACTGCAAAACCAAGCATCTGTGATAATATCTTGTAGGCAGAGAAACTGCCCAATAATCTTACAAAAACCTCTGGAAGAGCATGACATTGTGAATGGATTAATGGAATTTATTTACCAAAAAAATTAAACATATACAGCCTTATTCTACATAATTAAAAACTAATCTTTATTTCATGATGGAATAACCTTTGGATGGTAATATATTTTCCTCAAAAAGCATTTTATTTTAAAAAATCCGATTTAAATAAAAAAAATCCGATTTAAATAAAAAAAATCTGATTTTTTTTATTTTTTTAAAAAAATCATTGATTTTTATCCACTTTGCTACCAATGGTGTTCTGCTGTTGTTTTGTTGTAACTATATTCACTCTAACAACATAATCACTCTGTCAAGCTAATTACAGTATTATTGTACCTTACACTCTTACTTTAAATACCCCTTCCCTCTTCTGGCTGAAAAAATCCTACATACTTGCCCTTGCTCTTCTACTTCAAACCACCCCTGGGATCATTGCTGGAAGGCCATGGGAAGGGTGACTATTAATGGGAAGGGAGAATATTGATATGCTTCTTGAGTGAGGAGTTTTTGCCATGACAACCAACACAGCTCAAGTTAACTGTTGCTGTATCCACTTGCTTTAATGTCTCCCCACTTCTGAGCCATGTCTGGGGACTAGGCTTTTCTCTTGGGTGTGCTCTTTGATGGATTTCAAGGGATTGGTAATTTATATGGCTAACATTTGTATAATGGGCCAGTTTTCCTCACAGCTCTATGCCTTTAGTGGCATTTGATGCACTGGAGCCATTTTCACTTAACTGCTAGTTGTCCAGCCCTGTGTCTTACTTCAGATCTGTATTCCAGCTTTTTCCTCAAGACCTGATGTGCATCCAGACTATCCTTGCCTTTGAGTACATTAGCCAGTTGTGCCAGAACAAGGACTGGGTCTTTCCAGCATGTGGCCCCAAGGCTACTGCTACTGAAGGTGATTTTGCTTATAAGTGCTTTCCTGGGTGGTCTGTGCCTGTGGGCTTGGCTGGATTTACAATCCTGGTTCTTGTTATAGGTCGTGACACTGGCAGTGGTTCCCGTGTGCATGAGATTCCTTTCCACTTTGACCTCATGAAGCTGCTGCCCAAATGCCAGCAGATTGAAATGTTCTTCCTGATGTTAACAGGAGGCAAGTTTTCCTTACTCTTGAAGGTTTTTGCATATGCCACCTGAGGGGAAGGGACAATAGAGGTGAAGGCCATGACTGTCTCAGCTGCACATCATCTGATCTCAGCCCAGAAACCAATTTTCAGCACTGCTTCAGAATTCTGGAATATGTAAAATAATAATAAACAAGAGAGTGCAATGTAGAATGTGCACATCTCACTTCTGAACTGTCTGTTAAGATGCAGGGCTTCCAGGTCACAGGGCACAAGAGTCCTAGTCTTTGTTTTTTAGAAACTAGTTTCATTTCCATGGTTGTTAATTGTGTATGGGAGGAGAAGTGTGGATGAAGCTCTTTGGACTACTTGTCCTCTCTGTAAAAGCATTTATGTTGTTTTCAGTGGGCTGTGAGAAGATAGGATGAATGGAGTTACTTTCCTTATCCTTGTGGTGTTGCCAGGGAGCTACATTGTGGGTAGATGCTTTGAAATGCAACTCCAGAGAATTGCTTTGCTCATGCTGGTGACTTTTGTCCTGCAGCAGAGGATGATAGCATCACAAAGGACTCATCTTTCTTGCCTAATGAAATGCTTCTCAGCCTCTTTCATGGCTGCCTCCAGCATGACCTCAGTGACAGGGAAATCACGTTGTCAGGCACAGATCATGTAACTTTCATGGAGCAAGTGTTGCGGCGGGACCGAGATGGCCACCCACCTCCATTTATGCTTCCAGTGATCCAAGGTAAGAGGGGTGCATGCAGTTGATTTCTACCTTGCTTCATTCCTCTGATTTCTAACTTTCTTGTTTCCATTCCAGCAGAAGCCTTGAAGGCCCCCATTCCCTCAGAGCAGCAGGATCCAACTAGCTCTTACTACTCTGTGAGCGACAAGGACATGGCCACTTCTATAAATACCCAGCAGGTACAGCAGCCTCACTGTCACACTGCCAAAGGTTCCACAGACCTCCAATATGGGGCAGGTTCCATGTCCTGTGTTCAGGAAATTGCTATTCTTCTATAATGCAGGAGATTGTCCAAGAGTGGTTTACTTCTCCCATTCTGCTTTGGTGGCTGTGCCAGGCATTATTTTATGGAGTTACTTAATGTTTGATGAGAGATGGACTTATGTCACACAGACACCAGTGAGACCTTCTCCTAAAGCTTGGTCTGCAGAAAATACAGTGTGCAGAAATCTAGCTGTTTATTTCCCTGGAATGAAGCCTTGTGACGCAGAGTGGTAAGAGGCCGTACTGCAGCCCAAGCTCTGCTCGCGACCTGAGTTCGATCCTGGCAGAAGCCGGGTTCAAGTAGCCGGCTCAAGGTTGACTCAGCCTTCCATCCTTCTGAGGTTGGTAAAATGAGTACCCAGTTTCCTGGGGGAAAAGTGTAGATGACTGGGGAAGGCAATGGCAAACCACCCCGTAAAAAGTCTGCCAAGAAAATGTCGTGATGCGATGTCCCACCACGGGTCAGTAATGACTCAGTGCTTGCACAGGGGACTACCTTTACCTTTTTTATTTCCCTGGAAGGTGGAATGGAAATGCTGCCTTACATGGCTGAAAGGGAATTTTACGTCTTCCTTAGTGCTGCAGTTATGTTTCTATAAGGGTATTGTGTTTGGGTCAAAGATACTCTGTGGTTGAGTAGACTGTGTTGAGACATTTTGGGTTGGATCCAGCTTAAGTTTTCTTATAGCAGAACTTGCCTGCCTCCTTTCCTGCACTATGTTCATGGTCCCCAGGAAATGCTGCTCCTGTGGAATAGTGGACCCTGAGGAATGGCATGGGGGCGAGGTTTGCAGTGGGAAGGGGGGATTGGTAGGAACTGCAGATTTAGTCTGGCTCCAACCCTTTGATTGCTTTATTGGGGTGGTGAACAAGGCTACAGTATCAGGCATGATAAAATTGGATTTGCTCTATCTTAGACTCCAAACAATATTGAGGGGTCACCAGCAGGGATGTCTGAAAACCTCTTCCCCCAGTGGCGATGCTATGCTAAGCTGGCCAATCCACAGCATCTTTTCTTCGTCTTTCTACCAGCTACTTTCTCAGGTAAGGGGGTTGGACAGCTCCCAGAAGAAAAGAAGAGCCCTGGTCCTTATATCATACAGGAGTAGGGCAGATGTAGAAGAAATTATTGTGCAAAAGAAGAGAAAGCTGAATCCTACTGCTGTCTCTGGTGTAAACCATATAAATTAAGCAACTCTGCCTATGTTTGCTTGCTTTGTGTAAGTTGTTTTGAGATTTCATCGGACATATAAATGTCATTGAAAAAGCAAAGAGAGACAGTTGCTGAATCATTCATCCAGTGCTACATTCCATCCTTGCGTAGTGCTATAGGCAAATTGCTCTGTAGATGTAGTTTTCTTTGATTTCAGTGTTTGCTATGAATAGAATTGGGTGTGCTGACAACACATTAGTTCTTGATGTCCAAATCAGATAATGCCTTTCTTGTGCTAAAAAGTGATTTTTCTTGCATATCCCTCATCTGCTCAGTGCTGTGCATCATGGGAGGAAGAGGGGAAAGAAGAGTCATATACTGAATTCTGCATGACAGCCTTTTACTCTGATTTCCTTTTCCAGACATACAGAAACTGATAGCCTATGAGCCTTCAAATGAAGCTGGATCAACACCTTCCCAAGGACTGCAGGAATTGGAGACTGCAGGATTATTTCCAACTGTCAGTGTTACGCCGGCCAATGGTACTGATCTTGTTTGTGCAACACGGGTAGTCCTGTGTTTGAGATCTTGGGTGGGGGTAGCATTTGGATTTTCGACTGTGATTTTCCCTCACTACTAAAGGAACAGCAGTGCTTATCACCATTGCATTCTCCTGCAGTGGTGGGGCCATGCAGGAAAATGTAGCTTCCAGATAGGGTTGAGCACTGGCACCTCTCATGGAGGGGGGTGGGTGGCAAATGGCATCCGTCCTTACAAAAGCAAACCTATCTGAGGCTGAAGCTGTTGCCTGCTTTGCTTTCCAAGTGAGGCCTTCTTCATGTGACTTTGCACAGGCTCAGAGTATTGTCTGAATTGTGCTGTAGCCTGAAAAGTAGACACACTTTCTTAGTTTTCACACCAAGATAACGAAGCTCTAGCAGATGAGCTGGAATACTAAATAAACATGCATAGCTACCTTGTTTGGGTTTCAGCAGTTTCACTGAGACTCCAAACCCATGCAAAATTGCACAGGGAGGCTCTTTGCCTCACCATCTAAATTGGGCCACAAGCTTCCCTTCCGAAAATGGAATTCTCCAGTCCTGCCCTCACACTGCCCAGTGTGTATGGAGTGGGAGAGGAAATGTCACACAAGTTGCTTAGCCAAAGCCTTCAGTTTTATGTTCTGGTGAGAAAAGCTCCTCTGAGGCACATGAGCATCTACAAGAAAATGTGTTTGAATGAGCTAGTTACATTACTTCTTTGCAGAGCACTTTTGGCACTGCTGTGTCTATTTTCAGTGCCCACTTCTTATAAAAAATAGGGTACCCAAAAGGCTCCTATTATAACCTCCAGCTTCAGAGGCTGGGCAGAAGAAATCATTCTGAATGATCCAAGCTGAGCCCTATCATCCAGGTAGACTTTTTGGCACCTGAAGAATACTGAAAGCCCTTGAAGAAAGCAAAGATAGGGAAAGAAATAATAGCCAGGTGTGTGTGTTTTATGTGCCATCAAGTTGCCTCTTAACTATGGCAACCCTATGAATGAAAGACCTCCAAAACATCCTATCATTAACAGCCTGGCTCAGATCTAGCAAATTGGAGGACATAGCTTCTTTTACTGAGTCAAGCCATCTCATTTTAGGTCTTCCTCTTTTCCTACTGCCTTCTACTTTTCCTAGCGTTATTGACTTTTCCAGAGAAACTTGTCTTCTCATAATGTGACTAAAGTACAATAGCCTCAGTTTTTGTCATTTTAGCTTCTAGGGAGAATTCAGGCTTGATTTGATCTTGTACCTATTTATTGTCTTTTTGGCTGCCCATGGTATCCGCAGAACTCTCCTCCAGCACCACATTTCAAATGAATCAATTTTCTTCCTCTCAGCTTTCTTCACTGTCCAGCTTTCACATCCATACATTGTAATGGGGAATGCCATAGTTTGGATTATCTTGATCTTGGTCCCCAGAGAGACCAAAGGTCTTTAGGGATCTTGTCTAACTCCCTCAAAGCTGTTCTTCCAAGTATCAATCTTCTGATTTCCTCATTGCAATCTCCCTATTGGTTGATCATTGAGCCAAGGAATAGAAAGTCGTAGACAATTTCAATTTTCTCATTGTCAATTTTAAAATTGTGTAATAGCCAGGAGGATGTACAAATTCAGGTCAGGAGGAGAAATATTGTGACAGATGTTGAAAGATGGTACTACTTAGGATGTAATTATATACTTTAAATGTTGGTATAAAATGAATTATTTGAATCTAAAGTTTAATGTGTCCTCAGTACCTTATTACAGGATTTTTTTAAAAAATGTTTGATTTGTATTTTGTGTGTTCATACTCAAGAATACTTTTCTTGGCTTAACTCCTTTTCAAAACATCATTTTCCCTACCTTGCTGCAGTATAGCATAATTTCTTTTTTAGCATAAAATATGTAGTTATTGTTTTACAATTGTTATCTCAGTTATCTGTCTTCACAATAGACCTGGGAAATACCAGCTTGCCCAAGGTCATTCCATGAGCTTCATGTTGAAATAGAAATCTGAACAATGGACCCTAATGCTATCTACTCCCTCTCCTTATCAGTGTTATCATGACAAGGTAGTTGAGACTCTGACAGCCTGATAGAGCAGGACTGTTCAGCGAAGATGGATAGGATGACATCTCCATATGTTTGTAAACCAATGGAGTTGGTTTATGGTGCATAATAGCAGGGGGAGCACAGTAAAGTACTGCGCTTGGGGCTTGGAAAAAGGGCACATGAAAGCAACATTACTCTGAAGCAGTGCTCAAAGTTATGGTGTGTTGTACCAGGTGTTCTCCAAGTATGAGAGGCCTGCTTATTCCCCAAGGGGTATCTCATCTACAGAAACTGGCCATGAGATTGGAGATCCAGATGCTGCACCGAGAAGAGAAGCACGTATCTCCTTCAGCCGCCAGGTGTCTCAGCCTGACATAAGTGAGAGCTGCCGAGTCCGCTGCCCTGTTTATGTCTACAGCTGCTCCTTGGAGTTGCTACGGGAGCAGATGATCACTCCCAAGCCAGATAAGCCTCTGCGGGATATCTTTTTTAGGTGAGATCCTACTGCAAGGCCAAAGGAAGCTCAGCTGCTCCTCTGTATATATTGGGCTAATCTTGCTCCATAGTACCATCCCTTGGTCCTTGATACCATTCCAATACTATCTTTTAGGTATTGAGGTTACTGCCATCGCTTCTCTGTGCCCAGCAATTTTGCATGAGTGCATACAGGCCAATCATCATCATCATCATAATAACTGTTTATGCACTGCCCTTCTGAACAGATTAGTGCCTGCTCAAGAGTGGTGAACAAAGTCAGTGTTGTTATTAACCCTCCAATACAGCTGGAGAGCTGGGGCTGAGAGTAGTGGTTTACCCAAGGCAACCTGCAGAGCTCATGGCAGTAGTGGGAGCAGAACCAGCAGAATGCTGATTCACAACCCAGCCATTTAACCACTATGCTACAGCAGCGGTACATAGTAGGTTGAGTGCTGGAATTGCTCCCCAAGCTATAACAAGATTAGGATGAGAGAACAGAAAGGAGAACTCAGTGACAGGCTGAACAGCCAAAGGAACTGAGGCCTAGCTTTTATCAAGTTGTTGAACATGTCTGTCTTTCAGAAGCCAATCTGTGGAGCGCCCCACCAGTGCTCCCTGGCTAGATCCTAAGCACAAGGAATTGGTGAGTTACTGCACCTTGCTGCAAGAACATTCCCACCAGTGCTATGTGAAAGGTAAGAAATAGAGGTACCCTGCCATGTGTTAGGGAGAGGAGATGTCACACCCAGCTTTTCTGGTTTGCTACCATACTAAGTTGGGCTTTCTTCTGAAAGGCCAAGAGAGGGGATAGGCACTGCCATGTGGCTGTGACAAACTGGTACTCTCATGTTTATAGTGAGCCTAGCACAGAAACTGGCATTCAGCTAGTAAGCTAGAGTCCTGTCTTTTATGTTTGTCATCCATGCCTCTTAACATGTTGACTGTCTTAGGCACCTTTGCATGGCTGCTTAGTGTTTTAATTCTCTTTTCTTCAGGGCTGTTCCGGAGCCTGCAACAGGGTCACAGCATCAGCTGCCCTGACTTACTAATAGCTGTGGATTATTGTGAGGAGCTTCTTCAAGAGATAGACATTACAAGCTTCCTACTTACCCTGTGCAACCATGTGCGCTCCTTCTGTGAGCGCCACCATCACCTGCCCACCAGATTAGAAAGAGAAACAGTGCAAACTTCTCAAGTGCGGGGTGTGCTAGTCTCTGTCTCCAGGTAAGATTGCTGTTTCCATAGAAACACAAATAGATCAGAAAGAATAGAATGCCCCGGCAATGCTAGGTACAATTTTCCTTATAAAGATCTTTTCTGTTTTTTCTGGATTCAGTTGCTGCCTAATGAGTGACTTTGCCTTGGATCACACCTTTCTGCATACCTCATAGATATCACTGAATTTCCAAAGTCCAGTTTTATACAGCTAGCAGGACCCCATTCTATAGCCCTGGGGATGTACCAAGTGGAGACATAGCTTTAGGGGCCACTCAGCATGTTTAAGCCTTTGGATGAAAAAATGGGAGAGCATACTGAAGTCAGAGGTACAGGAGTGGCATTGGGAAGGGTTGCAAAAGCCTTAGATAGTGGAGTTAGAATTTGGGATTTACACAGACTCTTTGGTTTTGAAAACTTTAGCAACAATGCATCAGCAGCCATAGGGCCAACTCATCGCCACTTTAATATATAGTATTGGCCATTGCATTCACAGCAACCAAGCAGACACTGATCTAACATTCATCACATAACTGCATATCAGCGTTATTATCAGCTCCAGGACTGTCTGACCCAGCAAACAAGATCTGCACTTTGCAGAACTGGCACTGAACCCCAAGGCATATTGTGCAATCCAGAGGAGGCTTGGCCATCGTTTCATAGCCTTGTTCGTCTCTCCTGTGAACTGTAAGGTTTCCAGGTTCCATTTCTGTTTTGCTTTAGAAGGAGGTGGCATCCTTATTCAAGATTAGCCCATCAAATCTGTTCTATGCATCTTGTACACCACTGCTGGTAAGCATCCTGAGACACATGAAGATGCAGGTCCTCATAGTAGATCATTGCTGGCTTTGCAGGTCTTGGTTTTCAGATCTAGCTCAACTGGCCAGCCAAATCCTATGGCTGAACCCCATGGCCCACAAACTGCTACGTACCTGATATTCCTCCTAACAATCAGTATAGTTTGGCTTCTCTAGTGAGAGATTAAATGGCAAATACAGCTGCTGTCAAGAGTGGCTGTAGCATGGTGGTTAAATAGATAGGCTGCAAATCAGCACTCTGCTGGTTTGAATCCCACTACTGCCATGAGCTCAGCAGGTGCCCTTGGGTAAGCCACTCCTCTCAGCTGTAATTTCCCATCTGTATTGTGGGAATAATAAAAACACTGACTTTGTTCACTACTCTGAGTGGGTCACTAATCTGTCTAGAAGAATGGTATGAAAGCACAGTTGCTGTTGTTGTTAAATACTGAAAAGATGACCTGGACACCATTCACATAGTGGGATAGCTGCAAGAGCTTTACACCATACTCAGCAGAGAGCAAGGAAGTTTCTCCAATTTGGTTTGAACTAAAGTCTCAGGCATCAGGTCTTAGCCTTCTCATCCATTCTCACATTCAGAGAATTAAAGTCTCTGCTTGCTCATTCACACATCAAATGCTTTTTATTTGGAACATCTCTTGTCAGCCTGCTACATATCCACGGGAGGGATCTTCATAAAGTTCCAAAAGTACTAACCAAAGCACCTTTTAAACCATTGAGTGTCAGCTATTTACACTTGGGGGTGTGCAGGGCCAGGATGATTCGGATTTCCCAATTCGGATTACCTGAATGGGGGGGGGGGGAATTCGGAATAAAGGGAATTCCGAAGCGACAATCCAATTCAGAATACCCGATTCAGAAATATTCAGGTTTGCTTCGTAAAGTTTTGGCCATTATTTTCAATGGGGAACGTGCTCCTGGCTTTGCGGGAGCCTGCGGGGACCATTTTCTTTATGAATCAAACCAAACCTTTTCCTAACTCTTCTCTAACGATCCCCCAAGTTTCAGAATGATTGGACTTCAGGGGCCATGTTATGGCCCCCCAAAGAACGTGCCCATATCCTCCTCCACTCTCCATTATTCCCTATGGGGAAAAACAAGGAGGCTTTCTAGGTGGCTTGGGATGGCATTTTGCAAACAAAATGCACCCAATTTTCAGGGACCTGCTCCTACCTCTCCTCCCACCCTCCCCCAAGTTTCAGGGAGATTGCACTTTTGGGGGGCCATGTTATGGCATCCCAAAGAAGGTGCCCCTATTCTCCACTCTATGGGGAAAAACAAAGGGGCTTTCGAGGTGGCTTGGGGTGACATTTTGCAAGCAAAATGCACCCAATTTTCAGGGGGCCTGCTCCTACCTCTTCTCCCACCCTCCCCCAAGTTTCAGGGAGATTGCATTTTGGGGGGGCCATGTTATGGCCCCCCAAAGGTGGTTCTCCCACCACACCATTTTATTTCCACTGTAGGGAAGACTCTCACACAGCAGAAACACATGGATTGTGGCTGCCAATGGCTACTACACACCCCAAGCAGCCCCTCAGAACCACACCTCCCCTCCAAAAAAATTCTAACCACCCCTGCAGTAACTGGCCAGCTACTCTCCATTGGTTCCTGTTATAGGAAAATACAGTTTCCTACAGCAGGAACACATGGAATGTTGCATCCATGGCCACAGGCATAATCCCCCTTTCAATCTACTCCCCAACAGATCCATAGATCCAAAGACACGCACCCCCAAATTCCGCCCCCCTCCCCCAGATTAGGCTGGCCAGCCACTCCCCATTGTTCTCAATGATGAGAACTTTTAAACTGTCTTTCCCAGGGCAATTATGCACAGGCCAGTGGTGCCACAGTGGTGGGCACACTCCTGAGTGCAAGCTTGTCCCTGGGAAAGCACACATGAACCACAGACACGCACTCCCAAGTTCTCCACCACCCCCAAAGCAGGCCGGCCGGCCACTCTCCATTGTTCCCTATCATGGGAACTAACCTTCTCACCAGAGAATAACACACAAACACACACTGAATCAAGCTCAATTTTTTTTATTTTTTAGCTTTAAGTTACAGCATTAAACGCACATGACACTAGTGTTACATCACAATAGTCTCCTAGACAGTAGTACCACAACTACATCAGAGAATCACAAACACACACACACACAGTTACTTGCAAAAACACTTTATTTCTTGGCTTTAAGTTACACAGCATGGAAGGCACATCACAACATATCACAACAGTCTCCTAGACAGTAGTACCACAACAATCCTCACATCAGAGAATCATAAACACACACACAGTTACTTGTAAAAACACTTTATTTCTTGGAGTTCCTGGGATGAGGGTGGGAGACAGCATACAACAACAGCAGCACTACATTTATAAACCACGCCCCTGCCCCCCCCCCCCGCTTTTTCTACTCGCTTTTTCTCTGACATTTCTGCAGGTGATACTGGAGGTCATGAGTTGCAGTGTCCTGAGGTTCCGGGGAAGAGCCCACCCCAAGCACAGCTTTCACCACTAGGTGAAGTTTGTGAGCCACACAGTAAATGTGCTCGTGGCTCACCTGCCACACCACTGCCCTCATGTTCTGGCCACCATCCATCACCATGAATCCCATGGTGACGATGCCGTCGCCTATCCAGCCATCCAACTCCCTCCTCAAGGTGGTCATGATGTTCTCCGCCGTGTGCGACACGTCGAGAACCTTGATGTGGAGCAAGGCCTTGTGGTAGCCGGCCCGCAGTCTCCCATCCGTCCCTGTCTAACACTGGACACCTCACCTGCACCTTGAAGGTCCTTGAGTTGCCACCAGTGAGCAGTAAGCAAGAAGTACGTATACTGCACACTAGAGCAGGTCCAGATGTCAGATGTGAAGTGCACAGTTCTCCCAGCAGCACGGGACAACTGTGCCTTCACATGGTCCCTGGCAGCCCTGTAAAACGAGGGCACCACGGTCCTGCTCAACGTTGTGCGAGCAGGGATCGTGTACCAGGGATAGGCATCACGGAGCAGCCCCTGGAAGCCGAAGTGGTCAACTAAGGAGAACGGCTGACCATCTACTGCTATCATATTGATGATGTGGTATGTGATGCGCCGGCTCACCTTCTGGATCCCCCCTCTGGGCACACTAGCGCCCTGCATACCAGGCATCTCCATCAGAAAGGCTTGGCATCCCTGCCTTACAGGAACCTGTGAGGGGAGAGCACCTTCTGGCTAGCTGGCAGCCATGTGGTGCCACTTGAACTCTCCCCCCGAAGAAGCACCACCTGGTGTTGCCTCTTCAGGTGGTTCTGCATTCCAGATGTGGAGAGATGTTTCACATCCCTCCCGTGACTGATCGGTTGCCTACAATGCTGGCACTGCGCAAAACGGGGGTCCTCCGTTCTCTGGAAGTGACTCCAGATATCGGAGGGAATGGGGTCCCATGCTGCACAGCGGAGGTGCTTACAGGCCCCCCAGGAGACATCTCCTGTGAGGTGCTCAGGGCAGACACACCATGTTTCACTCTTGGCTGGGCAGTTGGAGATGGATAAGGATGAAGGGGCAGAGATGTGGGCTCTTCCACCGCAGTCTCTTCCTCTAGCACCCTCTCCTGCACAGCCGTGAGAGGCCTGCTGCTGGCCTCAGAGAAAACGGGAGGACCGCCCAGCAGGGGGTTCCTCCTGTGGTTCCTAAAACATCCGACAGGTCCCTGGGGTGAGCGTGAAGGACGGAAAAGTCACGTGCCCCACGTCCATCCCAGGACACCACATGCTGCCCCTCCTCCAACAGCTGGGTCTTAACTGCTGGAGGAGATAGAGCCTCAGCAGCAGGCCCCCGCCCAATGCCAGCCACTGCCTCAGACACCTGGGTTGGGGGTGGCCCTCTAGCAGCTGCCTCAGGAAAGAGGGCTTTGTGAACCCTCTTCCTGTCACCAGAAGGTGGGCTGGTGAATGGCAGGAGTGCAGAGGAGAGCCTCCTTCGCTCAGATGGGGGGATAGCCACAGCACTCCCCTCCCCTCCTCCAGACTTACCACGGGCCTTTCCCCTGGGGCCCCTCTCAGGTTTCCTATCAGTCATTCTGTCCCCTTCTTTTTAAAAAAATATTCTTTTTTTAAATATTTATTCTAGTCCCCTTCTTGAACTTACACTAATTACCTGTTGTTAAGTTTTTATAAAGAAAACCCCAAATTTACAATTTAGTTTCAAAACCTATCTACCTATTTCTAAGGCTAAGTTTCTTGTGGCTCTATTACTACTGGAGATGGTCAGTTAAATATCTTTTTAAATGACCCTATTTATTTTGGGGAACCTAAACCTACCAAACAGCTGAATTCCTCTTCAGGAATTGAGCTGGCCCTAAACCCCAATATAAAGGAAAGCCTATTAGAAAAAACGTGCCCGGCCTGGCTCCAAGGGTGCCAGAGATGGGCAGGGAACCCCTACTTAAGGGGGTACTACTAATGGGCAGCCTATTTGTATGAATATATATATATATATATATATATATATATATATATATATATATAATTTGAACAGAACCTGACTCTAACTAACTCTTTTCCTACTGAATCTTATTTAATGGAGAGAACTACCCTTGGTTCCCTGTCAATTTAGTTCAGAGGGCAAATGTTCAGTGAAGGCCTACAACTAGCCTACCTTCTAAAACACTATTTAAAACTAAGTAGAACCGTTCTTGGAAACCCAAAGTATGCTAACCAAACACAGCTATAACTACAAAGAGCACCAGCAACCTCTACCAACAGAGGTTAAATAACAACCAACTGTAAATGTAAAGAACAAACTGTAACTGTAAACAACCAACTGTAACAACTGTAAACAACAAACACCAACACCAACTATTCCAATAAATAACACCAACTGCAGCAAAAAATAAAAAAATATTTAAAACTAACTTAACAAACTCAGCCCCCCCAATTAATCTCAGTAACGCAAATCAAAACCCCAGGAAAGCGCCCCCCAAGAAAGCTCGCCTACTCTTAGTCCCACTCCCACCCACACATCCTGCAGAAATCTGGCAAAGAAGCAAAAAAAAAAATTAAAACCAATTTAACAAACTCAGCCCCCCCAATTAATCACAGCAAAGCAAAGCAACCCCCCCAAGAAAGTCTACCCTCTGAAAATGGCAAAGACCCTACCCCAACACACACACACACACACACACACAAGAAGCAATAACCAAATTAAATTGAAATTAAAAACTCAGGCTCAGCCACTTAAACACAGCAATTTAAACCATAACCCCCAAGCAAGACCCCTCTTAATCACAACCACAACTCCCCAACAATCAGACACACACACACACACACACAGAGCAAAGAAGCAATAATAACCAAATTAAATTGAAATTAAAAACTTAGGCCCAACCACTTAAACACACAGCAAATCAAATCTGAACCCACAAGCAAGCCCCCACCTGAACCCTACCTACAACTCCTACACTCTCTCTCTCTCTCTCTCTCTCTCTCTCTCTCTCTCTCTCTCTCTCTCTCTCTCTCTCTCTCTCTCTTGAAACAGTATCTGTTCCCACCTCCCACCAACAGCTGGAACAAAACTCAAACTCTCCCAACAGCAAACTTTTAAAACACACTAAACAGGAACAATCCCCCCCCACCAAAAGCAGAAATAAAACCTCAAACTCCCAATAGCAAACTTTTGAAATCAGTCAAGCCCCTAATCCTTTAAACCTTTCACCCCTCCCCTCAACAGCAACTGGAAAATAAAAACAACTAAACTTTTAACCTTTAAATAAAGACCAGCTTCCACCCCCAAACAAATGCCTCAGCCAGAAGCTACTTAACAAAGCCCCCCCTCTCTCTTTCACACACACACACACACACACACACACACACACACACACACACACACAAAGATGCAAGAATCCCTCCCCCCAAAATAAAGATTAATTTAAATTAACTTTTAAAAAACAATCCCCCCTTCCCTCACCTGCTCAGACAACCAAAAAAAATCCCCCCCAGAGAAAACCCTGTGAGTCACTGACTCTCTCACCAGTCCTGCAGTCCAGCCATGGTCAGGCAGGCAGGCAGGCAAGAATCCTCCAGGTGAAGTCTCCTTCTCCTCAGTGAAGTCCTCCAGCAGGGCAACAAAATGGAGACAGAGAGCCTCTACCAGCAGCATTGGGAGTCTCTCTAGGCCAGGAACAGAATGGAAGCTGGCCCAAAGGCCAGCCTCTAAATTAAATCCCCTGCTGCATCTCCTTCCAGAGAATCCATTGGCTGGAAGGAGGATGCAGCAGTGGTATTGGACACTCCTAACTCCCCCCTTCCTTCCCTGATCTACCTCCCTCCTCCCCCCGAACTCACCCCTCCTCACCCCTCCCATCCTGTAAATTAGGCAGGGATCTCTGCAGACCTTGCTGGCTGCTTGCATTGCATTGCATTGCAAACAGCCAGCAAAGTTCTGAAGCAAATTCAAGCTTCCCACCTTTTTTTACAAGATGGGAGGGGTAAGGAGGAGGTTGTAGTGAGTCACTCATTCCTTCTCCCCCTCTCCTGAGAAACCGTGGGAAGCTTGATTTAGCTTCAGAACTTTGCCGGCTGTTTGCAAACGCAAACAACCAGCAAAGTACTGCTCCCGGCTGCCCCGAAACTTTCTGAAGCGATCCGATTCGGAAAGCGTTGCTTCAGTATTTGATTCAGAAATACTGAATCTTTCCAAATCAGGCCTGATTCAGGTAAAAAACCCGAAACGGATACCCGAAGCGCACATCCCTATTTACACTATCTGTCCCTCAAGGTAGCTTTATTACCTGTTAAGTGGCCATATGCATTTTAGAACGCAGTGCCTTGTCCATCTGAAAAGAACGGTTTTCATTCCACCATAATGGGATAGTTATGCACATAGACCCAACACAGTCTTCCAGAGTTGCCAGGAAGTGGTATTACCATCCCAGGGATACGTGGGTAGCATGTTAGATGTCCACAGAGGTCTTCATATCTACATAAACATACAGCAGAATTGACAAAAATAGACTTCCTTTTCTTGTTTTGTCAGCCCTCAGCAGTGGGTAACAATGTCTCAAAAGCTACTCTGGCCAGATGGACCAAGGTCTGCATATCAGTAGCCTAAAAGGTCCAGTGTTTACTGGCATCTAACAGACTGGCAGCCTATTCCATTAGTCATCTGCCACATCAGCATCCTTTAGTACTTGAGCATTTTTGGAGGAAATTTTTAAAGCCGCCATATGAACCTCAATCTCATCTTTTGTCTGCCATTACAAAGTGTGCACTAATACATCTATGAACACTGCCTTCAGCAGGAAAGTGCTCCAGCAAGTCCTCTCTATATTAAAGGATATGATAGCTTGTTTTTTAAATTTTTTATTTAGAAATAGAAGTTAAAAAAACTATAGAAAGTACATAGAACCTTATACTGAATATATTAAAACTGAATATCATACTTTTACACCTCTACTTAAACATTTTATATTCAGCATTATATTCAACCTATGAAAAAGAAAAGTCTTTGGTGTGTTAATTTATTAGTTTATTTAGTTTGTTAGTTTGACTATTTAAATTTTAACTATTTATATAATTATTATTATTATATATATGGAAAAATTTCATCCAAACACACAAAAGGAAAAGACATACAAAAGAGCAATAATAAAAGGGATAAGACTGAGAGAACCGATTGATATCTAATTAAATAAATCATAATGGTTAAAAATACCAGAATATATAAACTTCAAAGTAAATTTTCCCCTCCATCATCTCTATAATGCTTCTAAATAAAGTTTAATAGCTTCTTAATTTAAATATTTTATTTGACTGTTAGAATATTAAATAAAATATATAGTCCTTAAAATGAATCACTTCCCTCAATCTCCATTTGTGCTCGTTATTTCATTATTAACATCCAAAAAACCTTATAGTCATTTAAAGCAAAATAATAATCCAATTAGTATCTAATTGTATAAATCACCATACTTAGAGATATCAAAATATATACACTTCAAGGTAAGTTTACTTCTCCATCACCACTCTAATGCTTCTGGATATGATATTTAATAATAATCACAGAAGAAGACCCCTGAACATTTTATTTCCAATGTTTTGCTCAGCCTGTTAATTTTATTATAAATCTCCCCCTCAGTCTCTGTTTGCGTTCCTTTTCTTAATATTTCCTTCTAAAATATATGCCTAATTTGATTGTAGAGTTTGGTCACCTTCCTCAGAGCCATATAGTCATTGGATCATCTTGTCAGAACAGGCCTCCTGGATCAAAGTCCCCTTGAGCCTTCAGATAGTCAGTCTCCTGTTGACCGACAATATACACTCTTTAAGTCCATGAAATCCAGAATCTCGCTTGTTCTGCAAAAGCCCAAATTATTTCTCCTGAATTCTGTTTCCCAACAATATATTGTCCTAGGTCAAGATCTTTGAGTTTCCTTGTCATTTTGTCCATTTCTGCCATGTACAGCAATTTGTAAATCCAGTCTTCTACAGTTGGTATTTCTTGTGTCTTCCATTTCTGCGCATACAAAAGTCTTGCTGCTGCTGTCATATAAAATAACAATGTTCTGTGCTGCATTGGAACTGCCTCCATTCCCAAGTTCAGTAGCAACAATTCTGGGTTCTTATTTATTTGTATTTGTAAATCTCATTTATTGCTTCAATTATTTCTCCCGAGTACTGTTTAGCTACTTCACATGTCCACCACATGTGATATAATGATCCTTCATGCTTTTTACATTTCCAGCACTTGTCGGACATGTTAGTATTTCCTAGCGCAATTTTCTTTGGCGTTAAATACCATCTGTAAATCATTTTATACACATTCTCTTTAATGTTCGTACAAGTTGAAATCTTCACTGTATTTTTCCATAGGTACTCCCATGCTTCCATTGTTATTTCTTTATGAAAATTTATTGCCCACTTCACCATCTGGACTTTTACTGTTTCGTCCACCGTAAACCATTTTAAAAGTAATTTGTAAATCTTGGATATTTCTTTCTTACCTTCTTGTAGTATCACTTCCTCTAACTCCGAATTTTCCAATCTTATTCCTCCTCTCTGGCAGTCCGCATTATAAAGGTCTCTGATCTGTCTGTACTGGAACCATCCATAACAAGGAGACAATTCTTCTTCTGTCTTTATTCTCAGCTTTGAATATTGTATTTGTGTAATCTCCTTGTAAGTTAGACATTGCTGTTCATTATCGACAGTTCTCGGATCTATTACTTCATACGGAACCACCCATGAAGGAATTCCATCTTCCATATACAACTTGTATTTCTTCCAGACCGTGAAGAGGCTTCTCCGAATATAGTGATGCAAAAACAAAGAGTCCGCTTTTGCTTTGTCATACCACATGTATGCGTGCCATCCAAATATTTTTTTATGTCCCTTCAGGACCAGCAACTTACGGTTTTTTAAAGTTATCCAGTCTTTCAACCATACAAGACATACTGCCTCATGATACAGTCTTATGTTGGGCAGTTGCAAGCCACCTCTTTCCTTCGCATCTTGTAAAACCTTCATTTTCACTCGTGGTTTCTTGCCTGCCCACACAAAATCTGAGATTTTCCTTTGCCATTAATCAAATTGTTTGGAGTCTCGGATAATTGGTATGGTTTGCAACAAGAACATCACACGTGGTAAGACGTTCATTTTTACTGCTGCAGTTCTTCCCAGCCATGATAAATTCAGTTTGTTCCATTTTATTAAATCTCTCTCTATTTGTATCCACAGTTTCTCGTAATTGTTTTTGAACAAATCTATGTTTTTCACAGTCAGTTCAATGCCAAGATATTTTACTTTATTAGTCACCTCACAGTCTGTTATCTCCATTAGCTCTTGCTGCTTCTGTTTAGTCATATTCTTACATAAAATCTTTGACTTCTTTTTGTTCACGTAAAATCCAGCCAAATCTCCAAACTCTTTTATTTTCTCCATTACCTTTGGCATATTTTCAGTTGGATCCTCTACTATTAACATTATGTCATCCGCAAAAGCTCTGACCTTGTAAGAGAACTCTTTTATTTTCATACCATGAATTGATGAATTGATTTGATAATTTCTTATCTTCCAAAACTGCTTCTCGAATCTTGAGATAATATGTCTATAACATCTTCTGGAGTTGGTTCAACTTTGGCCCTTATTGTTACATCCATATTGTGCACTTTAATTCCTCTTCACCTGCTACATCAAAAAGTCTGCTCTTTACATAAAGGTCAGTTCTGTCTTCAGGCCAGTAGATAGTGATTGAGTCATTCAACTTGTGACATCAAAGTTTAGTCTACATGGACAACAAGATTGCAAAACATTTAGTATTTGGCCATATTTCCCCCCCTTCTCATAGAATCAGGAATTGGTTCAGTAATTTTTTTAAAAAAGATAAAAAGGCATAAAGCAATGATTCTAATTCCACAATATATATTTAAAAGCAAGATAATCTGGTAAGTTTTTAATTTTTTTTATTGTACTGATGTATGCATTAATATTACCTCCACATACAATCTATACTTCATGTACATATACATATAGAATAAATTTAACTATCCATACATCCGATACAAGCTTGTTTCCCCCCTTCCCCCCCCCACCCAAGAGGAATGACCATAAGAATCATCTGCTTTATATCTTTAACCATGAGCACACTCTTTGGAGTTTCGTTAATATAATTTGGTTGGTCTCTCCTCTTACCCATCTTATGTATCTAGACCATTTCTTCCTTTTCGTTAACGTCTTATTTTCCCATGTCTTATCCTGTTTTAATATCGATAAAATGTCTGATTGGATCCATTCAGATAGATACCAATTCCATCTTTCCAAAGTCCATTTAGAGGCATCTTTCGATCCATACGCTATTACAGCATGGGCAGCTATAATCATGGCTTTTAACAAGTGCTGTATTTTCCTGTACTTTATTATTCCCCCAGATGCCCATAAATAGGATCTCCCCATTTAAATTTATCTCAACATCGCAAAGCTCCTTCATCTTTCCCAATATCATTTGCCAGAAGACTGTTACTTTAGAGCATTCCCACCATAAATGAGCATAATAGCCTTTTGTTCTATTACAATGCCAACAATCCGATTTCATTCCCTTGATCATATAGCATAATTGGGAAGGAGTCCTATACCATTTCAATATTACTTTCATCTCCAATTCTTAAAATTTTTCCATTTTTATTACCCTTATATCTTTTATTAATTTATCTGTCCTCTGATCTGTTAATTTTAGCTCTTTCTCCCATTTAGATTTTATCAACCTGGTCGTATATTCTCTATCCTTATTCATTAAATTATATAATTTCCTTGCTATACCCTTTTTATTGACATCCTTTATACTATATAATTTTTCAAATGGGTTGTCCTCCGTATTTACTATTTTGCTATATCTCCTATGTTTCATAAAATTATATAGACACATAATCTTTAACCAAGGCTGGTTTCCCACTCGCTCCAATACTTCCTGCATTGGAATAAAATTTCCTTGTGAATCATAAAAATCTTTCATTCTATATAAACCCTTCTGCTTTAATTCCTCCCGAAAATCCTTTCCAAAATTTTAAAATGCTTCATTTAAAGATTCAATAGGGTTCCATTTTGAAGGTACTGGCAACCAGGTAGCTTTTTTCTTATTCCAAATTTTTAATGCTGTCTGTTATGGACCTATTGAATTCTCTATTTCTTTTTTCACCTTTGTTGTAAATACTCCAAACTTACCTACTCCTTTGTTTACATTATCTTCCCATCTCACCTATTTATCCAAACTTTTACCATCAATTTCCAGTATCATCCTCAATTGGAAAGCTTCATAAAATCTTTCCAATTGTGGAATGCCCCACCTTCCTTAGGTGAGTAAATCGCGTTTCTTGGTAGTCTGGCTTCCTTACAATCAAATACCCATTTTTTAATTGTTTGGTCCCACATAATTATTATTTTAATAGCTTTTTATTAGTTTTCTCATATAGGAATAGGGGAGGACAAGGGAAAAGGTAGAGAGGGAATATCCAATATATATCATAGAGTCTGCTCGAGTTAGAATTCTACTTATCTATGTCCTTTCATCATAACATTTCATCAAACATTAACTGTGATTATTAATAATACATTACAGTAGTATCTTCATATAGTTACTACATTCAAGTCACTATATTTGTTTTTTATTCATTCATAAAATGGTGTCCATGTGGCTGCAAAATCTTCTATTTGTCCTTTCATTAATGAAGTTAGTTTGTCAGTTTCTGAATTTTCCATTATCTTCGCTATCAATTCTTCTTCTCAGGGTATTATTGCTCTTTTCCAGAAGGATGCCAATAGAGTTCTTGCTGCTGTTACTCCACGGATTATAAAATATTTCTGATCTTTTCCAATTTCTTCTGGTACACAATTAAAAAAAAAATCTCAGGTTTAAAAGGGATTGTACATTGTAAAATTTGTTGTAACAGGTTATGCACCATTATCCAGAATTTGTGGACTTCTTTACATGTCCATTACATATGATAAAACGTTCCTGTGTGTTTCACACATTTCCAACACTTGCTTGATATATTTTTATACATTTTAGCTAGCCTGTCTGGTGTCAAGTACCATCTATAAAACATCTTATACAGATTCTCTTTAAAAGCAACTGATTTAGTTATTTTAATATTAACTTTCCATATCTTATTCCATTGCATCAAATCCAAGTTATATCCTAAATTTTGTGACCATTTCGTTTTATATTCTTCCACTCCCTCATTTCTTTTTTCCAATTGCATTAAAAACACATGCATCTTTTTTATCAGTTTCTCATCCGAATTACACAGCAAAGTTTCAAATGCATTTTGTTCTAAGTAAAAGCCTCCCAGTTTTTTATCTTTGTTGTATCTGTACTCAATCTGAGCCCTTGCCCACCAATCTAAATTAAAACCTTTTCTTTGGAGTTCTTCTTTTGATTTTAATACTCTTTTATAGTCTAAAAGGTCTCTGTATCTAATACTCTTTATCTAGGGAAAACGTCTTTGGTTGTGAGAATGCTTCTTAAGGTGAAACTCATTGTGGAACCTTCTTGTAAATTTCCGGTACAATTTGTTCCCATATAGTCATAATGGATTTCCTAATCAAATGATTCTTGAAACATTTATGCCCTTTAGCTTTCCCATACCATAGAAAAGCATGCCAACCTCGTTGCAAATCATGCCCTTCTAGGGCAAGTAATCTTTGATTTTCTAGCAAAATCCAATCTCTCATCCACACCAGGCAACATGCTTTATAGTATATTCTCCAATCCGGTAGAGCAAAACCTGCATTATCTTTGAAATCTTGGAGTCTTTTCAGCTTAATCCTTGGTTTCTTCCCTTGCCATATAAATTTAGATATTATCTTATTTAGTTCTTCAAAGAAAGTCTTAATGATACAAATTGGGATAGTTTGATATAAGAAAATCCGTAGTAATATATTCATTTTAATAGTTGCAATTCTTCCCAATAGCGAAAGCTGTAATCCTTTCCATTTCTCTAAGTCATTTTTAATTTCTTGTAAGTTTCATATAGTTATCTTTCATTAATGAACTACATTTAGCTGTTAAATAGACTCCTAAATATTTAACCTTCGTTGCAAGTTGAAATCCTGTCACTTCTGTGAATTCAATTTTTGGGGGCATTGTCATGTTCTTCATTATCACATTAGTTTTCTGGTAATTAATTTTCATTCCTGCCATCTCACCATACTCTTTGAGGCAATCCATTAATTTCTTTATTGATTCTAGAGGTTCTTCCACTATAAATAGTAAATCATCTGCGAATGCCTGTACTTTATATTTATGCCCTTTGATGGATGCTCCCTTAATTGCCATATCGCTCCTTACATTCCTCATCAGTACTTCCAGCATCAAAATAAATATTAATGGTGAAAGGGGGCAGCCTTGTCTAACTCCTTTTTCAATCTCTATATTTTCAGTATAATCGTCATTTATAGTTATTTTTGCCTTCTGCTTTTTGTAAATGGCTTCAACCGCTTTTGTAAATTCCATTCCAAATTCCATCTCCTTCATCTGTTCAATAAAAAAATTCCAATATCATGGCCGTCTGCTTCCCTGGATGTTGTTCATAATATTCCAATAGATTTAAGGCAATTCTGATGTTATTTCTCAGTTGTCTTTTGAGAAGAAATCCCATCTGATCTTGATGTATTATATCTATTAGTACTTTTTTCAATCTCGTAGCTAAAATTGTAGCAAAGATTTTATAGTCACAATTAAGCAACAATATAGGACGATAGTTCTTAATTTCTCTCCTGTCTGTTCCTTCTTTATGTATTAATGAAATTGTTACTTCCATCCATGATTCCGGCAAGGATACCTCTTCTACCGCTGTACAGATCATATTTTTAAAGGGTAGGAGGATAGTATCTTCTAATGCTTTATAATATTCTGCTGGTAGCCCATCTGGGCCTGGAGTCTTCCCATTATTTTGTTTTTGTATAGCTTCCACTATTTCCATGGCATAATTGGATCATTCAACCACTTTCTTTTCTGTTCTGATAACTTTGGTAAATCTTGTTTTCCCAAATCTTGTTTCTGCATTTCAATTGGTATTTCCAGCTTACCATATAATTTCTTATAAAAAGTTTCCACAATTTTCCTTAACTCTTCTTTTTGTGTCTTTTCTTTCTTCATCATATAAGAAATAAATAAATCTTTTCTTTTTTTCTTTTCTCAATTTATACGCCAACCACCTCCCTGATTTATTAGCATGTTCAAAGTGGTTTTGTTAGCAAACTTAATCTTTTGTGCCATCTCTTCAGTCAGTAATAAATTTATTTGATTTTGTAATGCCTTAATTTTACCTTTTAACGTTACATTTGAGGGCTCTTTTTAAAGTTCTTTTTCATTCTTCTCCAAACTTTCCGCAATGTCTTTGTATCGTTGTTGTTTCTCGCTTTTCCGTTTAGCTGCGTATCTTATTGCCAGTCCTCTAAAATATGCTTTACTTGCATCCCACACAATATTCATATGAGTTTCAGGTTTTATATTTTGTTGAAAGTAATGTTTCATTTTTTCTTTAACATCTTGTAAAAAAATTTTGTTCTTCAGTAACTGGACATTCAATCTCCATCTAAATTTTTTCGGCACTTCCGCAATTTTCACCATCAAAGGATTGTGATCAGCATAGGTTCTAGGCAGTATATCCACATCCTTAATCTCTTGCACAAGGGATACCGAAGTCCAACACATATCTATTCTGGACCAAGATTTGTGAGCATCTGAGTAAAACGTGTAATCCCTTGCTGATGGATTTCTTACTGTCCAAGCATCAATCAGTTTATATTCTTCTATCAATCTAAGGAAGGATCTTGGAGGCAATCCTTTTAAGTTCTTGCTTTTCTTTAATGTTTTCCTATCCAAATCATGGTCAAACACTGCGTTAAAATCTCCTATTAAGCACATATTCATATAATCATATCTTGCCAATATTTCATTTAAAGCCTGGTAGAATTTATCTTGGTGTTCATTTGGTGCATATATCATTGCTAGCAGAAGATTCTTTTTTCCAATGGTAATCTCAATCATTAACATTCTGCCATCTTCCGCTGAGTAAACTAATTTTGGTTTCAGGTCTTTTTTGACATATGCTACTATACCTCTTTTTTTCTTTTCCAACTCAGCAGCAACAAACATAGTTCCTGGTCCCACATAATTAATTGCTTCCTAGATATCTCTTCCGGGAGTACCTGAAATAAATATAACATCTGGGGTATTATAAACATTTTAACTGCCCTTATCTTCCCCAATATACTTAAATGTTTTTCTCCCATTGTTTTAATCTTTTTACTATTTTTTCCATGTTAATTTGAAATTTACCCCTACCATATTTTTAATATTTTTTGTGATTATCACTCACAAGTATTTCGGCCTTTTTTGCTCCTACTTTCATGCCTGTTAATTTACCTATTTCCTTTTGGTCGACCCTGCTAAGCATTAATTCAGACTTTTTAATATTCTTAATCCTGAGTATGATTTGAAATCTTCTAAAATTATTATAAGCTCTCTCAATGCTTCCAAAGGGTTTTCTAATACCAATAATACATCATCAGCAAATAGATTTAGTTTAATATCTTCCTTTCCTACTTTATAGCCTTTGATTCTAACACTCTTCCTAATTCTGTCTGCCAAGGGCTCCATAGCTAATACAGCATTGGAGATAGTGGGCATCCCTGTTTTACTCCTCTTTGAATTAATATTTCCCTAGTATGTCCATTGTTAGTTTTAATCAGGGCTTTCCCTTCTTTGTAAATTTCTTTTAATGCAATCTTAAAAGGTCCTTAAAACCCAAGCTGGGCATCACCGTCCTGGAAGCATCACACAGCTATTCGGCAACCCTCCCAGGATGTACATAAACAGTGCAAGATGAAATCTAACAAGGCAAAGTGGAGCAGAAGAGAACTTCCATCAATCAGAGGCATCATTTGAAATCTCTTTACTCTTGCTGGAATAGAATAAATTTTGCAGAAGTGAATATATGCATACTATTTTAATTCTGTAAAATATGGATTATCTTACAGTATCATTTGTTGATGCAGAATCTGCATAGCTCTGGGGTTTCTAAACCATCAAGGGTGAAGGTCACCCACTGTCAGAGGTTTATGTTTGAAAATCTTAGATTCTTTGCATAGGAATACAAGATTCCTCTTTTTAGTAGTAACTATTCATGTTGCTAAGTTTGAATCAATTATTTATATTGTAAAAGCAGAAAATTAGGTTTTTCCAGTATATTAGGGTTATGGAATAAAGTGGATTGGAACCTGGTGAATTAAAGGTCGTTAGGGCTAGTGTCTGGGACCATGAAAATGAACAGAGAATCCTTCAAGCCCTTCCCTTTAGTTTCTGATACATGAACAGAACCTGAGTTTTGCCTCCATAAAACCTAATCTTGCTGTCCCAAAGAATAAAAGAAAAATATGCACATGTTGTGGGAAAGCCAGAGCCTGCAACTTGCAGCACAAATAGCCCTAACTAGACGTCCAAGCCTTTTGCACATTGGGTAGGTATATCAAAGGAAAATTCAAACCATAGCTAGGGATGCTGAAAGATCAATGCAAAAATGCACTATACAATCAGGACAAAATAAATGACTGGCACAATACACTGAACTGTACAGAAGAGATGAAAGGATGACAGATTCCTTCAAAGAAGAATCTTTTGATGAAGAGCCTGCAGTTTTAGAAAGTAAAGTGAAAGCTGCACTCAAAACAATTGGGAGAAACGAATCACCTGGAGTAGATGGGATATCAATAGAATTATTTTAAATTACAGAAATGGAGTGTCATGAGTATGCCTGAGGGCTAGACCTGGATGCTATGATTATCTGTTACAGTTAAGCTGTGCTGTGAGCTGTTTCTGTACTCTCACAGGGTGTGAATCTATTTGTTCCTGACATTATCTCTCCTAGACTAAGCTTGCTCCTAGCCTCTGAGAAAGGAGACCACATAACCCTGAAACCCTGGGTGTCATCCCCTGCGTAGATGTTTCCCAGCGGAATTAGTCAGCCTCTAGGAAGGTGGGGGGCGGGGGATGCTACCTGTGAATGATAAGTTTTTGATACTTGCTTGAACCTCATTCCTGACTAAGAATCCAGTAAGATCATGATACTAGCAACTTTTCAATAAAGCTTTACTAACCACAGTGGAGTCTTTTGGAAAGTCACTTTGCAGATCCTTACACAGAGTCCATCAGCATCTTAACAAGAATATGCCAAAAAATATGGAAAACAAAACAATGGCTCACCAATTGGAAATCTCGATTTATGTTCCAGTAATGAAAAAAGGAGATGCTAAAGATTGCAGCAACTATCAGATCATTGCATTAATTTCCCATACGAGCAAAGTGATGCTCAAAATTCTACAACAAAGGTGCTTACTGTATATGGAACAAGAAATGTCAAATGTTCAAGTTGGATTCAGAAAAGGAAGAGGCTCTAGAGATCATATTGCAAATTTATGATGGTTAGTGGAACATACCAGAGACTTTCAGAAGAGAATCAGCCTGTGCTTTCTAGATTACAGTAAAGCTTTTGACTATGTGGATCATGAAAAGCTATGGATGAAGCAATGCCCTGCAGGAAGCACCCGTTTCTGTGCCGTTTGCACAGAAAACTTGCCTCAGCTGATAGGTAGGGCTTCCCCGCCTGTCAGCTGAAGCAATCCCCCCATGGGAAGCGAGGGGCGCTTTAAACTTGTTTCAGCTGACAGGTGGGGCTTCGCCACCTGTCAGCTGAAACAATGCCTGGGGAAGCACCCGTTTCCGTGCCACTTGCAAGTGAGCAACACGGAAAGGGGCGCTTTAAGCTTGCTTCACCTGACAGGTGGGGAAGCTTGGCCTGAAGCTTCCAGAAGTGATCCAAATAGCTTCAGAAAGCTTTGATTCTGTATTTCCAAATCGGACCCACAATGCTGGGGCTGATTCGGAAATTCTGAATCTTTACAGATTGGGCCTGATTTGGGTGTTTATTCTGAATCAGAATCCTGAATCACACACCCCTGATGACTACCAAAGAATTATAAAGTTTAAGGTTGAAAATGAAAAAAATTGAAATTGTTAAAGATTTTCTGTTCCTTGGCTCAATCTTAAACCAAATGGAAACTGCAGCCAGGAAATCAGGAGATTGGCACTTGGAATGGAGCCATGAAGGAACTAGAAAAGATCCTTAAGGATAAGGATGTGTCACCAGCAACTAAGATCAAGATAATTCATACTATGGTATATCCCATTACTATGTATGGATGTGAAAGTTGGATATTGAAGCAAGCTGACAGGAAGAAAATTGATTCATGTGAAATGTGCTGGAAGAGAATTTTACAGATACTAGAAAGACAAATAAATGGCCTCTTGATCAAATCAAATCTGAATTCTACTGTATGTAGAAACTAAAATAATGAACTGAAGCTATCTTACTTTAGTCACATGATGAGAAGACAGGACGCACTGGAAAAGGCAATAATGCTACAAAAGGTGGAAGGCAGTAGGAAAAGAGGAAGACCCAAAATGAAATGACTTGACTCAGTAAAGGAAGCCATGATCTCCATTTTGCAAGATCTGAACAAGGCACTTGCTGGTACATCCCACGCTCAGTACATTACACACAGACACACACACACACATTAAGTAAAATGTTTATATTTCACCTTCCCTTTGTGCTTACAATTCCAAATATTAAAAACATATAAATATAGTAAAACCTCATTTATCCCTTCCCCAAGAAGTAATAAGTTTCATCTTACTAGCTTTCATCCATCCCAAACCTGCCTCCAGACACCCGCTTATGGTTTCCACAGCCTGGAAGAGTGAGAAAGAATTGAGTGTCGTCTGCATATTGGTGGCAACTCAGCCCATATTTTGGTGACCTCTCTTAGTAGCTTTAAATAGATGTAAGAAAACATTAGGGACAAGATAGAAACTTGTGGAACCCTGTACCCAGAGGCCAAGGGACAGTCCCCCAGTACCTGTGACCAGGCCTGAAATCAGATTGGAATGGATCCAGTCCATTATATTCCACTCTGAGCTTGCATTAAACATAACTAGTAATTTGCCATGTGCAAACAACCTACCTGAGGGCAAATAGCAGTCTCTTTGTGATAAGTGGTGGGTGGCTGTAATGATACTTGTCTATGTACTCCACTGCCTTATTTCAAGCTTTCTACTGCTTCCAGCTTTTTGGCCGCCATCCACTGGGAACCTGGTGCAAGAAATGAATCATGGTATTGCTTTGGTATTACGCAGTGTTTGCCTGGCCCTAATGATGCATCCAGCTTTTTTTTTTTAAAAAAAGGGGGGTTGCACAAAAACTGCAAGAGAACAGGGTCTCTTGCAGGTGCCAGACTGCACATGGGCAAAATCAACAGCAGCCCGTACATGGGCTTTCTCTGTGGTGGTCCCTACCCTGTGGAATGGCCTGCCTGAAGAGGTCAGGAGAGCGCCCACTCTCCTGGCTTTCTGCAAACAATGCAAAATCGAATTATTCAAAAAGGCTTTTTACTCAGATAGGAGGGAAGTATTGTAGGGAGGGGGTCTTAGATGTTTTGCTAATGAGTTAGGGACCTTAGACTTCACCACTATGTTGCCTTGCATATTATTTGTTGCTTTGAATATGTACTCCTATATACTACCTGTGCTTCATGTTCTGTAATGTCAGTCCTAGAATTGATTATGTTCTTTTTCAGCAATTCTTCAACTTTGTATTGGATCCTTGCTAATGCTATATCTTTGTAAAATCCTGTGACATTGTTTATGGAAATGTCCTTGATACTGTATGGAAATGTCCTTGATACTAATTGTACTAATCTCACACTATGTAATCTGCCTTGAGTCTCGGTGTGAAAGGCGGACTATAAATGACATACATACATACATACATAAATTAGAACAGATGTCCAAAACACCAGAAAACAAGTAAGCCTTGCCTTCTATATGAGTCTCTGCAGCCTTCATTTCTGGGCCCTTGTGCAGATAGGCGACGGTTCCATTGGTGAAACTGAAAATAGAAAGCCGTGCTTTTGCAAAAAGCCCTGTGAGGGAGAGTGAGAGGGACTGAATATGCAGAGCTTGAAAAAAGGAGCATCTGTAGAGAGGATAGACTAATGTTCAGACATCTTGGAAGTTGTGTGTTGTTTATTGTTATAAAGTATTTATACTCCACCTTTCCCCACCTCAACTGTTGTAGGCTTCAACAGAGAGATCAAACTGTGTGTGTGTGTTACGTGTTTTAACCCATACAAATAACTGAGCTGTTACCTTGACTAGTGGAGAATGGATCCAGAGACTTGATGTTATAGGGGCATTTCACTCTTTATTTTGCACCTCTACATGAGTGCATAAAACAAGAAGAAAAATTACAATCAATATATTAGATTATAATAAAACACATTAAGCAATTTCAATTCATTAAGTTCATTAAAACATTTCAAAATAATCAAGAAACAAGTGTAGGCCTCGGGTAGCTTGTTGGCACATGGCAATTTACTAGTTCCATCTAATGCAACCTCTTAGTGGAACCGCACTAATGCTGCACAAACTGCTCGTTGATCTCTCTCTCTTGTGCCATCAAGTTGCTTACCACTTATGGTGACTCTATGAATGAAAATGAATGAAAATCATTGACAGACTTGCTCAGATCTTGCAAATTGGAGGATGTGGCTTCCTTTACTGAGTCAAGCTATCTCATTTTGAGTCTTCCTCTTTTCGTACTGCCTTCAACTTTCCTAGCATTATTGAATTTTCCAGAGAGTCTTGTCTTCTCGTGATGTGATCAAAATACGATAGCCTCAGTTTTGTCATTTTAGTTTCTAGGGAGAATTCAGCCTTCATTTGATCTAGAACCCACTTATGTGTCCTTTGGCTGTCCATGGTATCCCCAAAACTCTCTTCCAGCACCAAATTTCAAATGAATCAATTCTGGTTCACAATAAATCATCTCCCTTTGACATTTCTTTTGCTCCCTTCAGCAGTTCTTTATTCTGTCTCCTTTTGCCTAATGCATATTGAGGGGTTTATCCACCAACTTCTACAGTTTAAACTCTGTAGGACAGGAGCTTTTTGAAAATGTCCATCAAATTAGTTACAGATAAGTTTGATATAACAGTACAGTGTATTGGGTACTCTTCCTTTGAGCCATAAATGTTTTTTTAGTCTCTGAAATTGGTTTGCTTTGATCAAGGAAAAGTTGATATCTGCAGCTTGATGTCTGTTGTGTACATGACTATCAACCCTCTACTCTTCTTGCCTTCACTGGATAATCATTTTTAATATATATATTGATGGGAGGTGAGGAATGCCTCATGCTGGGAAATTCAGCCTCTGGTTTTAGACCACTTTCCAGTCATGCTGAAACTAAATTGATTCCAATGCATTTATAGTAAAAATTGGCCATACAACTGTTGAAAACTGTTCTGTGAGCAGCATCATGGGTTTCTGTCTAGCTCCAGAAGAGTTATTTCCATTAAAAAATTTCCTCATGTATATACATCGGTATGTATATTGTATCATCTGTGTGTAACTATTATTCGTTCCTGGTTGATCAGAATGCTTGGATTGAATGTAGCTTGGATGTGTGTGTGTAGATGATACATGTGTTGCTTCTAATTGAAGAATATGTTGCTGAGGGGTGGGTTTGTGAATAAAGTGCCTGAGGATGGGTGCATGGGGATATATGTGACTGACCTGGCTTTTCTTGAATCCACACTGCAGTGCTGAGACAGATTTCAGTGAGCCAGATTCCCATGTCTCTGCTTGCCCAGCCGAAGAGCCCAGCCAGATCTGCTGTCCAGCATTCCCCCTCTCACTACTCGAGAGCAGCCAGCCTTGCCAGGCACACCCTGACCTGCACAGGATCATCCAGGTACAGGGAAGACTGCTTCCTTGGGTGGGATAAGAGAAAATAGCACGTATGATCCAAGTGTTCTCTCTCTCTGCCTGTATTCTGCTTTCTTTCCTAGGAGAAATTCTTGGAGATTGGTAGCTTGCATTTTAAGCCAGTGCCATCCAATCCTCATTATTTCTTCTATTGTCCTCCTTCAGCAAAAAAAGAGGTAGGAAGATCCATTTGTCTTTCTGCCCTGGGAGGAATTCTAGAGGGAGATGTAGGCCACTAAGAATGAAAGGATCAAGTATCCAGACTTTATATGTGATGCACAAGCGGCTTGTTGTCCCTGCTCAGGAGGAAGTATCTCGGGACCATGCAGATGGGAAAGGTAGTGAAGATGTGGAGAGCTCGGAAACTGATCTGGCAGCTGATGAAGGTAAGGGAACTTTTCTTTGCCCTGTTTATTTAGAAAATTTACACTGTATCTCCAGAGCTGCATGAGGCAGCTCACAATAAAAACAATAAAACCAATCAAACAGTAAAAACATCACATAATAAATCAATAAACAAGCCCCTACTAGACTTCATACAACTATAATTGTTGAAGTTTCTTGATGCCATGGTGTATATAATTTGCTCACACACGATCCCTGTTTTCTCTCTTGGATGGAATGGTGAATGGATTCTATACACCCATGGAAGAGTGTAGAGCTGTTGAAACTGAGTCACTTTTTTCTTTAAAGTCAGCAGACTAGTAGTAGGGAGAAGAAAGGTTCATCTTCGTTCTTCTGTAGAGTCCCACATTAGGGACTGTGCAAGCGCTGTCCTGCCAACTGGAGAAGTTTCTATTGTTTCCATAAAGGTCCACTAGGGGGCTACTTCTCCCAGTCATGTCCCAGCCCATTTTCTCGCCTGAACAGTCATGTGACTATCTGGGAGGTGTGTCCCCTTCCCCACAGTTCTCTCTTAGCTGCCGCAAAGAGAAGAACCTCACTCATGAGCTCTTTTATTTTTTAACATTGAATGTTTTACTTAAAGAGAAAATTAATAAATTTTGGAATATCTTCATTCCTCATTATGTCTCATGTGTTTTGAGAAGGTTTTGACCTGGCTCATTTGACTTAGTTTGTTATTACTGCTGCCCCTCAGATTGCCTCATAGGGCATTTTTCATGAAGTACACAGGATGTGTTACTAAGGTGGCCTACACTGAGGAATAATTTTGACAGACTCCATTACTCTGGCAGCTTAGTCAACTGTTGCGAAGGAATGGATGCTGAGCTCTGATTTCTCAGCAGCAAAGTCAACTGCTGCAAAGGGATGCACAACAAGCTCCAACACCCAGGCAGCTAAGCCATCTGTCAGTAGGGGACATCCAAAAAGCTCCAACCCCGAGGCAGTGAAGTCATCTGCCACTAATGAGCCTCCAACAAGCTCCAACCCCGAGGCAGCTAAGACCTCTGCCACTGATGGGTGTTCGGGAAGCTCTGATCTCAGACAGCTACGTCATCCGCTGCAAGGAGGCATTCAAAGAGCTATGATCCCCCCAGGCAGCTAAGTCATCCGCTAAAGGGAGTCCACCAAGCTCCAATAACCCAGCAGCTAAGTCATCTGCCATAAAGGAGCACTCATCTTGGGCTGGATCTATGTTGTCGTCAGGGTCGGCGTCTAGGTCGGATCTGACGGGTGAAAAATCCTGTGCTTCAGATCCAAGACCTTCCTTGGAACTGAAAACAGGCAGTCTCGCCCCAGTCTAGGGCTCATTGGAGCCGATCATCATTTACAGACACTGAGGTCAATGGAGTTGGCTTCTGTCAACCAGAGAGGGAGACCTGCAGACAGGGATTGGAACTGGGACCTGCTGCAAGACCCTCAAAGATTCCTGTCACCGTTGTAGGATTTGAGAACCTTTCACATCAGATGAGAGTGATCAGAGTTACCGTCTATCAAAGTTGCATTCCAACTCACCATGGCACACTGCTGTGGTCAGATCTGGGGCAGTTTTGAATCCATCACCTGACAGCAATATGGAACAGAACTCAGGTTCCCTTTATGGAGATCTTTGAATCATCTCTGATCAAGTCTCCAGAATGTCTAGGACACAAATCTTTGACTTGCTTTTCATCGGATCCAAAGACAAGTGACAAGCCTCTACTCGGATTCACTTTCTGTCATAGCCTTCCTATTGTCGTGAACCAGCCTGGCCCCGGGTCGGTCTGGTACATTGCTGCCTGCCAGTGAGTCCTCTTCAAAGACCGAGGAGCAAGCGGAGCTAGCCCCAAGGACAGAGGAGCCAACACCAGAGCCAGCTGCGACGCCAAGAAAGTTTAGGACAAAGCAGCAGGAAGCGTAGCCAGGAACCTTGGGAGAAGCCGCCAGGGGTGAAGATGAGTGCAGGGGGAAAGGGATACTGGCGTTGAGAAGGGCTGAGTCTCTTGAGCCAGCCACAAGATGGAAGATCCGGGCTAGGGCAGCTGTGTGGGAGAGGCACAGCATCGGGCGGAACTGACTCTGGAGAGTGAGGCGAGTCAATCAGAGGAAGAAGGAACACCTGCCTCTCGTCCTCCCAACCAAGGAAGAGTATAAAGGGAAGACGCTGAGCAGAGCTCAGCATAGAAGCAACCTAGCTCGCCACTCCCTGCGACCTGAGCCTTGTGCCTGGAAGCCTTGTGTCCTGCCTTGAGCTTTCCTCTCCATTGGACTGACCTCTTGGATTCTGACCCCAGCTTTGCATTGGACCTCTTGCCTGCCTACCCTTCGTGTGGACTGACTTCTTTGGACTTGACCTGGACCACTGACTCTCGCTCTAATGGACTGCCCTGCTGTTAACTTGCCTGGCCAGCTTGTGATCTGACCTGCCCGGCTGACATTAATTTAATTTATTAATTTATTAGATTTATTAGACACCTGGAACATGTGCCCCCAGCCTGAGTGTGACGCTTATCCTCAGAAACCTGCTGAACTATCAGTGACATCTAAATGGTTTGAACTCATGTATAAGGTCAAACTTAATGCTTAGCTATCCTGGACGGAACACCCAGCACCATCTCCACAATGTAATACTGGACTGTAAAGCATCAACTTTACAGTCCCGTATTATACTGTACTCCCCCTTACAGGGAGGGTAGAAAACTTGATGGACTGGTTGAAAGACAATATTCTGCCTCAGTTTTTTAAACCTGCACATCGATAAATACAGTATTAAATCATTATGGATGGCTACCTTCCATATCTCTGGGAGAAGCTGTCATCTTACATCACTGACCTCCCAGTATGAAAATCTGTGATCACCCTGTTACTAACAGAGACTATAACATTGTCTATGTAGCAGATGAACACAGGTAGACACGATGTCTACGCCTCACTAGAGGTATGGCAGAAGTAGTGCTTATGAGGCGTTACCCCTGACTTAGATTCCTGGACCTCTCCCCCCTGAGACTAAGCTGGAATAAGTGACTCAATTTGTGGGTATATCCCTGCTTTTCTCACATAGATGAAAGGATTACTCAGTAGAAAAGAACAGGTGATAGCAAGTCTCTTGGGGTCACTAACACAACTGATCAGTGTTACAACATCCCCCCAGTTCAGGCAAAGGGGCCATTCAGGAGACTCCAATTATGGCTTCTTCCCCATATTTTTTCTTAGTCCATAAGAAAAATTGGGATATTTGGCTCATACTAGACCTTAGACAGCTAGATCTTGTTCAAATGTCACGGGTAGAATGGTCACATTCTCCTCTCTACTGTCTCTCTTAAAGACTAATTGCTGGTTTTCTGTCCTGAACTTTGGGAACAATTATTCCCGTATCTCCATTAGAGAGGATTACAGAAGTTATTTGTAATTCAGATACCGAAGCAAGGTATTCTATACATAGTCCTCCTCTTTTTGTTTTCTTAAAAAGGTCCAGAGTGTTCACCAACTGCAAGGCACCAAGGTTAGCCCATCTCATAGTCCTAGGATGTTCTTTTTTAACTGTATCTAAGTGATTGGGTCATTGCTGCACTGTTTTTGGAATCAGTTGGTGAATGATGTTGATCTATTTGAGGAATGCCAAGAACTAGATTTGGTGATTTTTGGAAAAAATCACAGCAAGAGCCTACTCAGAGTTTCATTCACATTGATGTGTTCAACTCCATGAGTACCAAGGACATCCTGCCCCTGGGCAGGACTCTGACAAGTGACTCCAAATCATCTGGATCAGACAGAGTTTGCTGAGACCAGGGCTTTTTTTGAGCTGGAACACCCCAGAATGGCATTCTGGCACCTCTTTGAAATATCCATTGAGTTCCACTCATGAATGGGTTGTAAATAATATTATCCTACATCCAGTATTCCTGCAGCAGGCAGTTCCAGAAGTGAACATGTTTGTGACTGGTTAATGCCAAAGCACTAGTGTTTTTGTTCTAGAGCAGGGAGTGATCCCCTCTTTTGGGGGACATGTTCCAACACATGAACAGGATGCCTCTTCTACACATCCACCAATTTTCCTTAAGTATTCAGAGTCATTTACCTATTAGAAGGGACATTTTGAATTGAACTCCCCGTTTGGCCCAGGCAAATTTGGTTCTTAATTTACTTGCTAGATCGAAACAGAAGTACATGCCACTTCCTCTGATACAGGACATGATTCAACTAGGATTGCTGTTTCCTCACAATTTGAGTTCCATGCACTTGTCAGCATAATACACTTGACCCATTCTATGGTAATCTAGATGCAAATACAACAGTTCTCCTGAACACAGGGAGACCTTTCACTAGGATGTTTTATGACTCCAAATGGAAACGTTCTTTCAGGATAAATGCAAAGTAATGACACTATGGCTGAGAGTTGTCTTTTACTCTTTATATTTAAGTATCTATACACCTTGAAATCAAGGGATTTTTTGCTATCACGTCTTTAAAGTTCACCTCTCAACCTTAGACTCCTTTCATGTTAAGATTAAAGGCAAATCTGTATTTTCTCGTTCTAGTCCCGCCAATTCCTCCAAGATATGCTCAATCTTTATCCCTCAAGATCACCGCTGGACCCTCAGAGGTCCCTGTCCTTGGTGCTGTCATGCTTTATGTTAGCATCCTCTGAGCTCCTAGCCATTTACACTTTGGAGCCACTGTCATTGAGCTTCTCTGTAACATTAGTTCGTCTAGGAGTGCAGGTGACTTGTTAGTGCTCAGGACTGAACCACTATTTTCCAAATTTCATGAGCATGGATCTGTCTTCTTACCAGGCTTCCAATTCCTACCAAAGTTTCTTGTTCTCCTTGACTTGTCTCAGGATATCGCCCTGTCTGTATTTTTCCAAAACCCACTATACAGGACACAGAAGATACTACACTCATTATAGTTCAAAAGAGCTTTGTCATTTTTGTTTAATTACACCAAAGGAGTTTAGTACAGATCCGTATTTGTTTGTGTGTGTGTTTTTGAGCCCAGTTAAGGACAAGCGGGTGTCAGCCCAGACCATTGGTAGATATGTGGTGTCTGTCATCCATTTGGCATACCAATGTACTGCTCAAGGCCCCTGTCAACTGATGTTCACTTTACCAAATCTCTGGCTACCTCTTCAGGTTTTTTGCAAGATGTACCTCTATTTCACATTTTTAAGGCAGCTCCTTGGTCGTCATCAGGTGCCTTAGTTGGGCAGTACACTTTACACATCAATTTCACACAATGAAATTGTTTTTTAAAAAACCCTGCAATATAGCTTCCTGGTAATCATCAGACTCCTTTGTCTGACATTATACTGTAGATTTAATGCCACATATGATATGGCAGTAGCTAGAACAGTATTACAGTCTATGTTTAAAAAAAGAGAGAGTGAGCACTATGCAGTTTTAAGTTATTGCAACTTTTTATAGCTTTGTTTGCATATCTCCCATTTGCCTATACTTTTGCAAACTTTTTAATACAAAGTTTATGTATTATGATTAAGTTTAATATTAATGAATTATGACTTGGAGAGATTCACCCTACCACCTCATGAGTGTGTGCTTGGTAATCTCCCAGTGTAGGACTGCACAGAAGAATGAAGATGAAAACAGGGCTGCACTTACCTGTAACCATTGTTCATCAAGTTCTTCTGTGTCTCCCTCCCTCCTGCCCCACTGTGAGCTCTCTGGCAAGGTCCAGTATGAGATCGCAGTGACTCAGGAGAACTGAGGAGAAATGGTCACTCCTCCCAGATAGTCACATGGCCATTTAGGTGAGGAAACAGGCTGGGATGTGACTGGAAGAAGCAGCCCCCTAGTGGAGCTTTATGGAAGTGATAGAAACGTCCCTAGTTGGGGGGGGCCTGCGCACGCAATGTGTGTGCCTGCACAGAAGAACTCGACGAACAATGGTTACAGGTAAGTGCACCCCTGTTATCTACGCTCATTCATGTTCAGGAGGTGCTAAGTGAAGTTAAAAGTTATGACGTAGACCCAGTTACTTGGAAATTGCCCATGTGGCCTGGAATTTAGTTCAAAAACATCCCCATTGACCCTAAACAGTTAGATGTCTGGCTTAAAGCTAGCAAGGCCCTCTGTGACAGCTGTTCGGATGAGTGTTAACCTCAGAACAACTGATCAGTGTCAGCCAGAGGACCTATGAACCTGGGGGCGAGCATCAGACACTTTTTTCCTAGAGGGCCTTGCAAACCTAAGAGCTGCATTTTATCAGCTAGTGAGAATTCCATTGCTAACCACTGATCTAGTGAATGAAGAAATACAAGGCAAAGAGAACAGAGTGCAGGGCTGTCAGGAGTGAAATTTTAATGAGACTTGTGGCACATAGTACTTAGGTCTTCAGCTTGTGTTGTCTAATCCTCTGCTTCTAAACTCCTCTGTGTTGTCTAGTACCTCTGCTTCTAAACTCCAATAAGCTTTAATTATTTGCTGGTTTGTCTCAGTGTTTTCCTGATTATAACTATCTGACTACTCAGTTATGATTTGACACTTCTCATGTAACATTCAGTCATGGTCAGTTGAAATAATGTCTCTGTATTTTCTGTATGCTTGTGTGTGAGAGAAATTTGGTTCATGAACGACTTTAGATGTACCTAAGAAAACAATCCCAAAAGATGTGCCTATACTTTCTAAAATGGGCATGTTATCACAGTGTGCATGCATTAGTTTTACTACATGTAGATTTTGTTACATGTTACGGAGACTATACCAGCTTGTGCAAGTCAGTCATACATCCAGATGCTGGTATTTCTGTACCATCCAAAACCACTGTCTCAGTATTCACAGAGTGTTTATCCCTTCAGGATAAACTCTTTGGAGAGTATTAGAGTACTTTATCAAAGTTAACAGTGGTCAAGTTTGAGTCAAAGACTCATTTCTCTTCAGCATTTTCCTAAACTTCAGGTTTTATTCACCTTGACCATTGAACTCTACACTCATAGGGAATGCATCTGGCTGTGGCATCGGCACTGAGAGTGACCCAGAACTGGAGGTGGAATATCGAGAGCGGCTAGACCATGAATTTCTAGAAACAGATTCCCTGTCAGACTCCAACACTGTTAACCAAGATGAGGACTCCTTCAGCGTGCTGGGAGACTCTCTGGCAGAGCAAGAACTACTCGAGCAGGACATGCCACCCCTCTTTGTGCACCTTACGTGTTCTGTGAAGCTGCGCAGTGAGCACAGTTCTATGCCTGTTCGCTCACTGCCCACTTGCTTGGGTGAATGAAAAAGGGCCTTGGGATTGGTGTGGGAGCAGCATGAGTGGGTCATAGGGACCACTGGGAAATCAAGATTAGCATAAGCTTCCAGAAATGGCCTTGGAGGTCATATGGTTGAAGCTTAGCCTTTCAGGCATTTGTAAAGTGGGTGATATCAAGTGTACTATTGCCAAAATAACGTCTGTTTTTCTTTCTCTAGGAGAGGTGCTAGGCTGCCTTGAGAGCTGTAAGGCAATGGACACCATTGATCTCTGTGACCTCTGTGTGACCCTTGACATTTTTGTTCTGACCCTTCCACTGGAGATTGAAATGGTGAACGACTTGCATCATAATAGGTGGGATATGGCACTAGCTTATGTGAAGGGAAGTCCTAAAGATGGGTTTGGTTAGACCCAGTAGGAGGGGAGTAATTCATCCCCCTCTTTTCTGGCAGGTACACATCTGAGAGTAGTGCCTCCTTCACCCGTTCCCCAGGTCGGCCCTCCTCCTTCCGCTCTGATGACGAGCTTATACACGCCTTGGACAGGCTACCATCAACTGTGGATGATGGGTATTAATCCTCTTTATCTCCTTTATATTAGGCTGCTCAGATGCTAGCCACTTCACCTGAACATTGCATTCTTCTCTCTTTTTAAGGCATCCTGCACTCTCCAACCTTCCTGGAGTGCACAGGCAAGCTGTTGAAGCCACTATGACAGAAGTAAGTTCACTTGCCCTTAGGAGTGTATTTGCTCTGGCAGCATTTGCTGGAGACAGGCCCACAATAGGGTCTGTATATGGTTGTCATAACTTTTTATCTCCATTGTTTCAGATCCGCTGGCTATTGGACGATGAAATTGTGTCGGCATTGTGTCACTCACGCCCAATCACTACTGAGACCTTGAGCCGGGTGGCTTCGCATGTTTACAGTTCCCAAGGCCGCCAAAGCTGCCATTCTGAGGCTGTTCCCTTGCAGTTTGTGTTTGGTCCTGATTGCTCTCTGGAGAAATTTCGTGAGGTAAGAAGTGCTCCACACTTATGCTTATTTTGGCATTCTCCATATAACTACTGTTATTTACAGTCCTTAAACTTTTTATTCTCAGATTGTGAACTACACCTAGGCCCTCCCAAGAGCTTCCTATGCCACTCAGTCTCACTTTTGGGCCTGCAGAATGTTTATTTGTTTATTTTAATAATATCTATCCCTCTCGGTCCACCCAAAGTGATCAAGATGGCTTACAGGCAGTTAAAACAATTTTAAAACAGCATGAGTAAAATAGTCACCACTTACACTAAAATAGCAGCAGCAATAATAATAAATTTCTTTGCCTCAGAACAATAGTAAGAGTGAAATTTAAAAATGTAAATTAACACTAAAATCTAAAAATGTAAATTAACAAACACTAAAATAATCATTAGCAACAGTTTAAAATAAAGAAAGATCAAATGTTAAAATACAGAGCATAAAGATTTAATGATGGTAAAATGTGAAGGACATTAATACTCACAAAAACACCACACACAATCCAAACAACCTGGCACTAAAAATTTAGAATACTTAATGCTAGACAAATATACATGGGGAGGGAGTTCCATAACCAAGGCATCCTACAAAAAAAGCCCTGAATGGCCACCAACCTCTTGTCAGATATGGGAGGCACACAGTAGGGGGCTTCAGGTGATTACAGTAATCAGATCACTTCATAGGAGAATCAGGAGTCCTTAAAATCCTCTGATCCCAGATCTTGTTGAGCTTACTACTTACTAGTGCAGAAGTTAATTGGAAGCCAGTGTAAATCCTTTTGTGCAGGAGAAGTGATTAGATTGTGAATAACTGTATCCAGTTCATGCCTGTGGAAGAAGAGCTACTGGCCAAAGATGCAGGGTGCCACACAGGAGACCTGAGCTTCTAGCTGTAAGCATGTTTCTAATAGAACACCCAATTGTGAAAGGGATTGCAACTCCATCCTTGACATCTCAGTTTATGATTCAGCATAGAATCCATCTTGTTTAGTTTATTGGCCCTCATCCTGCTCATTACTGCCTTCCAACACTTTTTGGAACATCCTCTGCCTATCCTAATGCTGCTGAAAAGGAGCAGTAGAGTTATAATAATATATTTGATTTATATACCGCACTTCAGGACAACTTAACACCGACTCAGAATGTGTTATTGTTATCCCCACAACAATCACCCTGTGAGGTGGGTGGGGCTGAGAGAGCTCTGGAAGAGCTGTGTCTGACCCACAGTCACCCAGCTGGCTTCAAGTGGAGGAGTGGGGAATCAAACCTGGCTCTCCAGATTAGAGTCCCACCACTCTTAACCAATGCACCAAACTACTTTCTCAGCAGTTTCATAAAGATATGAATACCATGGGGGACAGAATATAGCTCAGTGATCCCTATAGAATAAATGCCATGAGTCTGAGCAGCTATCCCCCAGCACCACTTTCTGGTACCAATCAGCAAAACAGGAACAAAGTAAAAAAAACCCAAACCCTGAGACCAATACTCCACTCTGCCAGCAAGTCCAGAAGGATACCATGGTGAGTGAGAGTGAAAACTGCTGAGAGGTTCCAGAGAATCATCAGGGTTGCGTTCCCTTTGTCTCTTTCCCAGCAGAGGTTATAATAATAACATACTTTGTAAACTGCTCTAAGTGGGCTTTAAGTTGCTCTGAAGGGTGGTATATAATTTGAATGTTATTATGTTATTATCAGGGCAGGATTCCAGACAGTCACTCTCTTACTTGCTGATGGCAAGTGGGTCTTTCTTCTTGGTTTGTCCAGAGCCAGTCCCCAGTGCCCAGATGTTCCCTTGGGGAATTTTCTGAGAATCTCATGCCAACATTTTCCCCACGCTGAGCCTGAGGCTGGGAAGCAGTAGTAAGGAAGGCACCAAGCCGCATGCAGCTATCGCTGAAGCCAGCTAAGACAGTAGGCTGGTTGCTGGGACAATGAGGAAAAGCGTTGGGAAAGGTTTGGATTTCTCCATTGAAATCCAAGAAGAGGGAATGAGGAGCTGAGTGGTATGCCACCCTTTCCCTTTGGAGGTTCATCTTCCTGAATTGGTGGTACCAGCTGTCTCCCCCCTCCCACCCTCATAGGAAGAAGACAGAGGTACATAGCTGACGCTGCCACATTCTCTTCTTTGCCTTGTTGTCAGGGAGAAAAAGAAACTGGGCAAAAGCTCAGTATAACAAGTGTACCCAGGGAGGAAAAACAATAGAAAAACCTTGTGGCACAAGAAGTCTCTGGTCCTGATTTTGGGGGGGGGGGGTTGCTTTTTTTTCCTCTTAGCCCAGAAGCTTTGGTATTCTTCAGCAAGAAAGCAGCAGGGGAGAAAAGGATCAAACAATTCCCTCATTGCGCTGCCCCCACCACCACCTGGTGCCTTTTCCTCCTTGAAGAAGCTGAATTTGCAAAAGAAAACCATGATTTAAAAAGAACAGCTAGAGATATCCACAGCCTGTTGTCCCTCAGAAGCACAGGGACAGGCAGCCACAGCAACAGACAGCACTACTGCTGCTGCTGCTGTCCTCTCTCCTGCCAGAGCACTAGCAGGGACAGGGAAGTGGTTCTGAAGAACCAGTGACATACTAGCCCACTGATGGATCCACCTGTAACTCATCTGAACCAGTGCTTCACCCCGTTGGCTATGTAAAGCCAGGAGGCCCTGGCAAGTACCAAGTGCTGCAATGGTGCTCTCCCCCAACCCGCTGTTTTTATTGGCTGTGGTAAGAGATCCCAAAGGCAATGAAGGGGGCTGATTTGTCCAGAAGGGGGGTGCGTTTTCTCCCCCCAGTCATCCTTGATGGGGCTTCACTTGACCTGAACATTGGTGCCTGCATTGCTCAGAAAGTGGGGAACAATGTTAAACAGGATCTTTTTAAAAGGCATGAAAATTGGAGACACTATACATGGAAGGACAAGGATTCGCTCTCTCCTCCTTCTTTATCTTCCCATTCCCCTCTCCAAAGGGAGAAAAAAAATAAAGAGACCCAGTGGGGCTATTCCTCAGATGAACCCAGCTCCTGTTCTCCAAAAGTCAGAGCTACCCACAGGACAGCCATTGTAGCTCTTCTGCTAGGCCTAGCAGAAGAGCTACACTGGCACTCAGTTCCACCTTCAGACTGCAGAGCTACACACTTTGTCCCCTCCTGTCATTTGGAGTCACTGCATTCCAACCTGGCTTCAGACTCGATAGCTTCAAAATAGGAAGAGAGGAGTGGGCAAGAACAAAACTTCTTCAGGCCTAACCTATTTTTCAGGCTGTTCCAATGGGAACTTTTTCAGGGCTTGCTGAGGAAGGTCACTCTGGTCTCAGATTTGCAGGACAAGCTCCCCAGCTCCTCAGTACCTCTCTAAAGGGACATTCCAGATTTTCTCACCAACTGCCTCAACTCCTCGTCTTCCACTGCCATTCTCTCCCCGCTTGAAGTACTAGCAGGGATGGAGAACAGACAGTCAGCCCTCTATACTCTAAATCACTCATTGCAGATGAGCGCAACAGAGCTGCTTGCAGCTCATCCATGCCAGCATCTTGCATCCTGTCCACAGCATGACCTGCAAGCCATGGTGAGTATTAAGTGCTGAAAGGCTCTCCATCTTGCCTTCCTCTATCATAGTAGAGTCCAAGAGGTGCCGCTAGTGGATGCCCCAGTTCCCAGTCCTTTTTTTACCTCAGCACCTTGCTTTTCTCTGCACTCAGCATCTCCAAGGCCTCCTCTTCTTGAAGACACCGTGACTCAGTCAGCAGGACTTGGAACCAGAAGAGTGGGCTGGCAGTCCCACAGTCCATCCTGATTACTGACTTACGCAGGCAGGAGGAAGTTCCCAAGTTGTCGGAGTAGGACAAGTCTTGGTTCTAAGGTTCAGGCCCAGGTTAGACAACGCTCACAGCTTTGAGTCCAAAGAGGGTATTCCAGAATCAAGTCCACAATAACAGGCTGAGATCAGAGTCAAGGGAATCTGTTCCAAACACAAGCAGCAAGCCCACGTGTTGCTTCCGCACAGCCACTCCCTTCTCTGCTGCTTTTAAGCCTCATGCTGCTCAGTCACTTGTGCTGCATCATGCGCCTGCCAGCTGTCTCAGTCCTGCTCCTGCAAGCACTCATCATCACTGTTGATGTTGGGCCAGTGCTGTACTGCTAGCGTAGCACTGTGCCTTCTGGCTTGGAGAGCTCTCCTTACCCTCCTCTGACAGCACTCCTGAGGCTCTGTTGAAGACAGGGGAGAGCTGGCCCATGCCTGGCTCTCTGTTGCTGGTCCAGGGGCTGGGAAGCTGAGGGAACGATGTGCCATTTATTTCTGGGCACAATTCAAAGGGCTAGTTCCTACCTTTAAAATCCTAAATGACTTGGGGCCCAGGTACTTGAAGGACAGCCTTCTCATATTGTCCAGCCTGCCAGTAAAGATCTGCCTCTTACAAGCCTGCCCACTGTGCATCTGCTTTCAGAGGAGAAGGAGGTGGCAACCAGAGAGAGGACTTTTTCAGTAGTAGTACCTCACTTATGGAATCCACTTCCTTTTGAGACTTGCCTGGTGCCTGCGTTACTCTCTTTTAAGGTTCCAGGCCAAAATGTTTCTGTTCACCTAGCCTTTTAATTAAGGGGCTGATCACTTATTTAATGAAAACATATCCTGCCTTTCAATATAATTCAAGCTGGTTTGTAAAAGCATTTACAATTAATCCCAAAATAAACTATAACTATTCCTAAATCCACCCCCCTTTAAAAAGTGCCTGCCTTTCAAACTCCCTCAAATGCCCTGGCAAGCAAATAGGTCTTGCAGCGCCTCCTGAATATTTCTAAGGAGAGGGCTTTTAATACCATTTTAGTCTGGAAACATTTTAAGTTCTTAAACTGTCAGTGGCCTGTTTTAATAGTCAGGCAGAGCAGTCCTAAGCCCCACTGGGACAGGGGCGTACTGTAACTTCAGTGGCATCCGTCCAATCCCAGAGGACTTTTAGCAGGGAGATAAGAAGATGGGTGAGGCCAGCAGAACACGCCCTCTTGTTTCCATAGAAGCTCTGGCAGCATCCTTAATGGGCAAGTAACCAGAGCCAGCTCCAAGGCACCCCAACCCACAGTCGTGCCCTGGCCTTTGCCTGGGGAGTCCAGTCAAGTAGTCTGCATGCAGCCTTGTTACGGGCTGCAAGCAACCCCCACCCCCCCTGAGGCAGCTCTGATGAGTACGCTTCTCTGGGATCTTCTCCCTTCATTAAACATGGGCCATGGTGGCAAGAAGGTCAGGGTCAGGCCATTCCCTTCCCCAACATGCTGCTGGCCTCAGTTGTGGAAGCCAGCATTTTGGGAGCAACTCCCGCCCTTTATGCATGGGGAACAGAGGAGTTGGATGTGGATAAGTGAGCTGGGGCAGCCAGCTCCCCAGCTCCTTCCTACTTATCAGTGCATCCTTGCCCCTTCAAGCTGAGACTCTGGAGACAGGGTACCTGTTAAGGTTCTCAAATGGGAGGTTAGTCAGACATTCTGTACTAAGCTGTCCCCCTGGGGTGTGAGTGCAAAGTGTCCTCCCAATTTTGCAAAGTGCCCACTCTGTGTTCTCCCTGCCACCAAGGTGCCTTGCACTCTAATTCACGACAGCATAGTCACAGAGCCCTGTGTCCTGCCCCCTGCTTACTGAGTTCATGGGTGCCCCAGCCAGAGTTTATGTAGGGTGGAGGGCATGATTGAGTGCCAGGGAGGGGGCTTGGCTGCCGTCAGGGCACAAACGGATTAGTTGCAGCTTTAGTTGGCATCCTGTACTCTGAGCCATTTGGGCATGACTGTGCATGGAGGGGGGAGTCATCTTTTCCCATGTCATGGGTGCCTGTGTGTTACTCCACCTTTTTTCATAGTGTAACTTTTCAGCACTGTTTGGGGCATTCCTCAGCCTGGAGCAGCTTAGGGAGCAGACTAACTTCTGCCCTGCTCCCTGGCCCTCCCAGTCCTTATGCCAGTGCAGGGGTTTACACTCCAGGTCTGCTGGTGGTAAGCCGTGGTGTCCCTCTGCCAGCATAACTTGGTTTACAACAGCATAAGTGCAAGATATATGTTGGGGTAAGTTGTCTTCCTAAGCACTTTTTGGCACCCCCACTGAGGATTGTGCTGTATGTTTTAATGCTGGGATGGTTTTTTAATGCTGGATTTTAATTAATATCTTATAATGTTTTGTTTTTGTATTTTTTTTTATTTTGTAAGCTGCCTCGGGCAGCTTCCTGGAGAGGTGACAGAACAAAATTCTAAATAAATAAATCCATCTTGGAGTTTATTTTTTGAATTGCCGCCAAATACTAAGTCAACATTTTCATTGAGCTTTACTTCAACCCCAAGATCTCTTTTAATCTCAGTTTCAGCTAGTTCAGACCAAATCAGCAGACATTTAAAGTGAGGAGTTTTTGTCCCAAATGTGCATCATCTTACACATACCATCATACCAATCCTTGTAGGACCCCACTGCTCATTCCCCTCCATTGTGATAAGTCCCATTTATTCCTATACTCTGCTTCCTGTTGTTTAATCAGTTTTTAACGTGTCCTCATGACTGCTAAGGAGTCTTTGGTGAAGTAACTTGTCAAATGCCCTTTGGAAGTCCATGCATATAATATCTACTGGATCATCCTTACCCACATGTTCCTTAAGCTTCTCAAAGAATGTTAAAAGGTTGGTGTTGAAACTAAACACTGACTACTAAGAACAGCCACAGTTTGTGAACATCTACATTTGGGTGAATAAGGCAGTTTCCATTCCAAAACCAGGCCTGAAGTCTCACTGAACTAGGTTCAGATAATCAGTCTCATCTAAAGAAAGTCTAGAGTTTTCTTACCACCACTTGCTCAGTCACATTGCCCCAAAGAGATATTTTCTACTTGGGGATCCAAGGAAGGCTTCTTTAGAAGGATGTTCAAGATTACCTCATTCAGGGGTCATCGGGGAATGACCAAGCTGTCCTTCAGTGAAGCATTTTAGTACTTTCTAGACCTACCTGAGCAATCCAGCACCCTTGCAGCTGTTTTTTGCTTGTTCCTTGCCAGCGGAGCTTCATCCCATTCTCTTCTTGCAGGAGTTCCAGAGAATGAACCTACCAAGTTACATGCTTAATGCTGAGGGGAATGATTTCTACTATGTTTCCATCAGTCGCCTGCATGCCTCAGTAGGTGGGCCCAGCCCTCCAGCGACACTTGCAAGCACCATAACAGGAGGCAGATGTGATAGCAGTAACAGGACTGAAGACTCCTTGCCATGTTCTACTCCTCCTGAGGAGGCTCATGATCACTGGGCATGGCCAGCAAGTGAAAGCAAGACTGAATCGGAGACAGGAGAATTTCTGGGGATGAGTAGCCAGGCGCATGGTGAGGTAAGCTACTGAGGGTGTTTGTCTCATCTGAGAATAGGGAGTGCTCATATTGTAGGGATGATGGCTGGGAAGGGTTATCCTGGATTACTTCCTTGTTTAGAATTAAGCTGCTTTCCATCCCCTTCATTGTGATGCAGGTATCAGAGGATGTTCCAAGGCTGCAGCAGGCCAGTAGTTTGGAGCATGGCTGTGTGGATGAGGAGTCTACTTTGACCCAGCTGGAAGCTTTGGTTTGCTCCTCAGAAAAGTGGAACAATTTGAAATCACCCTCAGCAACACCATCTGTTGCGAGTCTAGCAGACTCTGTGACTGCAGGCAGGGAAGGTGAGGAGCTGCCTTCAACTGTATATTGGAGCAGGGACCAGGTGATGAAAAAGTGGTGTGCAAGAGAGCAGGGTCTGAGACACATGGCATTGCTTTGAAGTGACCTTAGAATAATTGAAATAATCTTTTAGGCTAAGCAGTTATAATTTTCAAAGGCATGGTTAATAGGATTGCTTGGGAGAAAAAGGAAATGGCTGGCAAATAGCCAGGTACTTCAGCAATTCCTAAAGATCTCCACTGTGAGCCACAGTCCATACAAAGTAGAGAGTGATCTCTCGTGTCTAGGGCCGCTGTGCTTTATGTTCTGTGTGCAAGCAGGCCTGTTCTTGCCTCTGACCCTGTCAGTTTGCAACCCTAGCACAAGACCTCCGAAGCCTTGCGGGTTTCTTTTGCTTTCATGTATTTTTCCATGTTGTTCCTGTTGTCACAAATATGGTGATCTTCCTATAACTTTGGTGACCAATACAGAAAACTTCATGAAAGTCCATAAAGAGTATATTCTGCAATTATTATAAGCATTTAAAATGCAATGAAGTAATGCTTATTATAAAAAATAGAGCTTTTGAATTTTGGCAGCCACATTACCCAGCTGCTTAAGTTCTTCCTGTTCCATTCTATGATATACAGCAAGTTGTAATAATATAGAATAATTATTCTGGCAGTTTTAAAAGTATGTCAATTTGAAATGCCCGACCTGGATGGCCCAGGCTAGTCTTACCTTGTCATATCTAAGCAGAGTCAGAACTGGACAGTTCTTGGATAGAAGAACACCAAGGAAATCCAGGGTCACTATGCAGAAGCAGGCAGTGACAAACCACTTCCGTTTGTCTCTTGCCTTGAAAACCCTGTGGGGTTGCCATAAGTTGGTTGTAGTCTGAGGGCACTTCACACATACACATTCAAAATGTATTATCATTGGTTGAGAAATTTTTTCAGATCCTTGTGAGCCACGGCAGAAAAAATACTTCCAGCTGACTGTAACAGACTGCAGGTGATTAACAGTACATCTGTAATGACAAACCAGGACAGATTCTCATCCTTTTGCTAGAACTGGAAAGTTGCAAGATGGCTGTTTTACTTGTTATTATATACCAGCTCATAATATGGATTGCTTGATGTTTTGTTTGGAATTGGGCTTGTGGTGAAGATTTTCGGAAATTGTTTACAAGCCTGGCTAATTGTCAGCTGTTTTATTCTGCTAAGGCCACATTCTGAACTCGGGTGAACTTTGAGGGTTTCATTTAAGTTTTCTACTAAACTTGCCAAGTTTTTCTGTGGCATTCTTTTTGGTTTTTTAAAAATTGATTTGTTGATTTACCGGACTGCCTTTCTCACAGTGGCTCAAGGCAGATATTGATACTCTGAAAATTTGTTCCAATGTTATGTGTAGGTCAGCCATTTTTAATGTTATTCAAGTTCTTCTTTTATATAACACAGTTCAGAAATGGAAAATATCATACTGAAAATGGCAAACAGCTCTTACTGATTCTTTTAATCTGCAAATGCTGTCCTGACCTTAAGAACAGCTCCATTTCACTCTCATGATTATTCTTAAGAGGACTTTTGCATGGCTTTATTTCATAGGAAACCATGCAAATACACATTTTAAATTGCTTGTTGAAAAAAATGTCCCTTTCAGATGTATGAAGTATCAGTGTTAAAGCTGGCTGTATTTGCAAAGACTTGCTGTTGCCCTTCCTCTCCTAAGGGAGTCTCTTAAAGTGCTTTTACTTGTTGTTCTGCTTTAGTATTGATTTTTCTGTAATAAAAACCTCTTCAGTGCTGTTGGATTCATGAGATCATGAGCTCTAAAAAGCCTGCTGCACTTGCATTGCTTCTTGAAGTCAATCTTGTTTAGTTTCTTTAAACTACTCATGCACCAGCTGGAGTAAAACCCACTTTGTGTCATGCTAGTACCCTATATTTATAAACCCATTTGTTGATGACCGGCCTGTAACCTCCCAGCTGAAGGGCTTGACATGGATCTCTGGCTCAAAGTAAGGAGATAATTGAGGGAGTTACACTGTTCTAGGGGGCAGTTTGTCAAGAGCTTCTGGTCTGTCTTTCTCTACAGGTTGTGGGAAGCAGCATCCCAGTCGAGTACACAGCCTGGTGTCTAGCCAGGGTAGTATGGATTCTGATCTCCTCCTAGGTGAGTGGATAAACTGGGTCATCTTTTTGCAGAAACTAAGAGAAAGATGATTTATGGAATAGAAACAGTTAGGATTCCTTTGACTAGGACCTAAGTGCTGGATTTGTATGAACAAGGGAATTGCCAGGTTTTCCAATGGGCTTTTTATCAGCTTTCTGTCAGGATGGATTGGCCAAGCCACTTACAAGGTTGGGTGTGTGTATGTATTCCTGTTCTAGGATATGATGGTGGCAGCAGCGATTTTGAATGTGAGGAGGCAGCAATGAGTGACCTGGAATCCAAGTGCCCTCTTATGCCTGACTTCTGGCTGATCATAAAAATCCACCAGGATCGAGTGGAAGTCTATTCCCACACACGGTAATGTCCTCTTCTGGTATCCTTTTCCAATGCCTCCTAATAGTGATTCTGATTGTCAAGAGGTCTCTCCAATCCCTACCCCCTGCCTTCATCTTAGCTAAGGAATGCAGCTGGGTTCTGAGCACTCCAAGCTTTGCAGTATTGTCACTTGTTCTGGCAAGCACTAACGTTAGTTGTTCTTTGACAGTGCAAAGTTGTGTGTGCTGTTCCTGAAGATGGGAGAGGAGGGTATACTCTTATTTATGTATCAAAATGTTTATATTGTGCCTTTTTCTTGTGGCTCAAGACAGCTTACAATTCCAAAAATTGAAAATATACAAAATAGAATGAAAATCCCTTTACCCTCCTCCAAAAGGAAATGTCTGCAGCTTAAACTCTATTAAAAGCTCTCACAAATAACATGGCTCTACTGTGTTTCCCTAAAAAACCATGTCACCCCCTCCTCCTCAGGATCCTATTCCATAAGGTGGTCACTTCTACAGAAAAGGAATGGGGTCTAAACTGAGTTTCCTCCCAGCAACATATTCCTTCCTTCCCTGTCTTAGTAGGTTTTCAGCTAATGTCGGTGCTTAGCTTTTCCATACACGTCATTGAGTTCAGTCTCCTAGGCTACAATCCTAAGAAGGTCTACGCAGAAGCAAGTCCCATTCTAGTCAATGGGGCTTAATCCCAGGAAAGTATTCTTAGTGTTGCAGCCCCAGTCAAGCAATAGCAGATAATGACCTGTTTTCTATACATTCTGTTGTTCTCAAACATGGGAGCTTCTCAGGGCCCTTCTAACCCTGTGAGACTTTTTCTTTTCACACAGCAGCTTGAGTGCAGTGAAAACAACCCTCAAAGAGGAAGGGGAGTGTGTACATCTTCACCGCACTGTAGTGAAGAAAGTTGGAGAGACCTGCCGCATTGTTAATCAGGTAACTGCTACATTCAAGCTATCACCATTGTCCCTTCAGATGGCAGAAGTCTCTCCCTACTAGTTCCCAGCATAAATATAATCATTAGAGCCTAATGGAGATCAAATGACAAAGACCTGTAACCAGGAAGGTCAAATTCTACAAGCTGTTTAAAAGTAAATTAGAAATTAAGCAAATTATATTTTAGAAACTGTAATGAGATCTATTTTAATCTCAGAGCTTTTGAACAGACATTGGGTGATTCCACATTAGTGGTTTTCTACTGTTCAGCTTCCAAATGACCTCGATTTTAGTTTGTGTTTCCACACATGGGAAGGCAATCCTAGCAGCAGCTTCGAAGTCACTGCAGGTTTTGTCCGGTTTTTTTCCATCCTGCTTTTCCCCGACTTATTTGTCCGTTTGCAGCAGATTTGGGATTTTAATCATGCGAAATTCTTTATCCGATGTTCTCCCCACCCTTGCCCTTCTCTCTCACCCTTCGAATCAACTTAATTTGATTGGCCAATCACGTTTTCTAAGCCACACCCACTACCTTTTCCTTCCCCTCATTTTTTTAAAAAAAATTAAATTAAAAAACGTTGCAGTGTTTCTACACGTCTATGCAGAAACATACCCTGTGTCATGTAACGACAGCTGACCAATAATGGGTCCGTTTTTCAATGTGCCAAATTTGTTACTTGTTGCTCGCTGACAGCTGACAGCTTCAGAGGCAGAGGGAAAGCAGGGTCATCGGTAACAATTTGCCCTCCAAATGTCAATAACCAATACTCATTCCACGATATTGGCAGGAAATGCTCTGACCTATCAGATGTGTTTGTTTGATGCAACGTTTATATGTAGCAACGTTTTGGGGGTGGACATTTTTTTTTAAAAAAATGAAGAAGACGCACATCTGTCGACACTTCCCCCGGAAAAAGCAATGAGGAATCGATTTTTATACTGGCAAATTCCACATGATGGACTTTGAGCATGATGAAATGAAATGTCAATGCGAAACAAAAGCCTTAATGTGGAATTGGAGAGTGGTGGATTCGTACGACTCCACTGCAGCACGAGTGCTCAGAAAGTCCGATCAAAATCGATCATGTGGAATCCCCCATTGATTTTTCTGGGAAACTGACATTTTTAATGCAGAAGTTTAAGGCTTCTGAGTACTGGGTAAATGTATTCAATTTTGTGCCATTATAACCATGTAGGCTCTACTGTAAGGCAAGTAGACTCTAATGCCTACAAGGTGCACCAGCACTAGCAAAAAGTAGACACCATGGGTGAATCAACCTGGATAAGAAAGCATTTCATTCCTCCTTTGCTGTTCTCTTCCTTTGTCTGTAGCGGCTGTTGCTACAGGATCTACATGATAGTCACATTTGCAATTCTCTGTTGGTTGCTGAGAGCGAGGAGGATATCTGGAAAAGTGAGACACCATATACCTACCGGCAACGCACTGGACCTGATGGTGAGAGCTTTGAGCAATATTCCTACAGAAAGTATGCCATTTCTTGCTGGCGTGTGGAGCTTCACTATTCAACATGTCAGCCCTTCACTCCAGTACTATGGCAAAGCAGTGTTCCCATGTCTTTCCCAGTGATATCGAAGAGGCAGGCGTCCTACAAACAACAGAAGGAAATTCTCTTATTTCCTGTCATGACCCGGTAGTATCTTGTGTAGTGAGACCTGGAGAATGCTTTCCATTGCTTTGTAAGTGGTGATGCACTACAACATTTCTCAGCACAACAGGTTCCCTTGCAGGATACTGAAGAGGCCTTTATTTATTATTTTTGTCTTGAGTATGAAGGAAGAAAGGAGGAGAGTGGATATCTTTTCGGAGAACTTGCACCTTAACCTTCCTTTTTCTCTGTGCAGATTATCCTGGAGATGAAAGCTACCAGCCTCGTGACTACCTGGCAGCCACCATGCATTTCATGCCTGGACATTTTGCATGTGATGCAGTCTGGAGCACCATTATCCATGTACACTCACGGCTCAAGATGGGTCCCAACATGGGTGTTGCACGTGGTGGGTAACTGAATGCTGGCAGCACTTCCTAATGGGGTGATTATAGGGAACCACCCAGATAATTCTCCTCTGTACTTAGGCAGCATATTCTGTCCTATTACAATGTCTCCTTGACTGCAGTCTGATGTTGATAATACATTGCTAGGATTAGAGTGAGAGCTATATAAGCAAAGGCATTGAGGTTGGCTATAAGGAAGGTACTAAGTTGAGATACAGGCTAGGCAGCACTGCTGCAGACTCCTTAGAGAAAGGGAAACAGTTATATCAAGAAGGTAAAGCAAGCTTTAGCATAAATGCTAAGCATTGTAGCCATTAGAAGAGACATAAGTGGCAGGGAGGCCACTTAGAAGAAGCCCATTTGAAACAATGATTTTTTCCAATGAGCTCAAAATACATGTAGATCTGACAGTTTTTATTAAAGATATTTTATGCTCATTTTATGAAAAACCCTCAACGTTTTTTATTATGACGACCATACCAGAGTATTTCAGGAATAGACCATGGGCAGAGCTGATTATGAAAATAGGCTAAATTAATGTTAGAGATGCAAACTGAAGGCTGGTGGAGCAGTATTTGGGTTGGAGATGTCAGTGGGTGGTGTGTTGGTCCAGCCCTTGTGGTAGTTAACCATTTCTGTCTTTCCTGCAGCCATCCAAGCCCTGCGCTCTGTGCTCAATGCCTTCTCAGTTGTTAACAGGAAGAATATGTTTGTTTATCAGGAGCGCTCAACCAAGTCTGTTTTCTACTTGCGGTAAGAATTGCAGTACCCTGGCACAGCTGCTTTCTCTGCTAATTTCCAAAGCTGAGATGTTGCTATTTCTCAGTCCTTGCACCATAAACAAAGGAGCCCAGAGAAACCATAATCCCTTCATTTTCTTTGCTGTTGATTCCGTGGTCCCTCAAGAATAGTCTGGAACCCAACACCTTGACTTACCTTTTCTTTCTCACACTACCCTCAGGCTCTCTGAAACCACCTCTAGTGGAAAGAGTGGGGAAGGTGAGATCATCCCGAGTCTTGCATGCCGTTCACTGGCACTTTCGCGCAGCCAGGAACCCATATATATCGAAGACCTGAGTGTGAGTTTCTGTTTCTGCACAGCAATCTCCTGCACCTTTAGTGCCTTGAATGAGAGTGAGCAGGCTGGATATAATCTGAGCTCTGCTCTTTTTCCAGAAGGGCTCACATTCAATTTTCAAGCTTCTCCCATTCTCCTTGATAGGGTTCTCGCTCCTCCTTGGACACAGCTTCTTGCCGCAGTGTGGATTCAGCCCGTCCTGTGAGCCAAGTGGACAGACATATCCAGCTGATGGTTCATGGAGTGGCACAGGCAGGTGAGCCATAGATGGATTCAGTGTAGCAATTGAGGAGCGCAGCAGAAAACAGGGAGACATGCAGGAGTCTTGCTGCTGCAAGCATGTGATCTTGTCTTTGGTCTTTGGAAGAGAGACTGGCACTAGATTTGGGATTCAGCATTTTCGGGGGGTGGGGGAGCCTTTTATTCCATTAGTTTTCCCAATTTCAGCCCACCTGAAATCTCTTTAACATGGTAGATGAAAGTAGTGAAAGTGGGAAAATGATAAGCTAAACCTCTAGAACAACTGCACCGCTGTGTGGTCATTGTACAGTGGAGCAAGCTGTTCAGGCAGAGAAACAGACAGGCAAAAGGACTGTCTTACTGGCTGAAATAAGAGGGACTTGTTACCTCCTGCACAATACTGAGCCAGGAGAAGGCTTCTTACCACAACCCTTATTCTGCTCTCTGAGGACCGGAGATCACCGATGAGCTGGTAAAAGTTCTTCGTAGGCGCCTGGATGAGGCCACCCTGGATATCATCACAGTCATGCTCGTGCGGAATTGCAAGCTCACCCCAGCTGATGTGGAGGTAATGGCTGTGCCCCAAACTGGACTACAAATAGCCTTGTCCTGCTCCCCAAACTATTCTTCTTTCTTCCAGTCAAACTCCTTGTTCCTTGACTGAAATTTGTAGGCTTCTGGGATGGATATATTCCTGTACCTGACCAATGACAGGTTCTTCTCCTTCCAGTTTATACAGCCCCCAGGCAGCCCACCCACTGAAGTGCTGCTGTTTACTCTTCCCCCATCCTGCCTGCCCTGGCTTCCAGCTGTGGCTTGCTACTTACGTCAGAACCTGCTGATCTTTCTGCATACACCCAAGTATACAGACAGTAATGTAGAGAACCACTTCAAGGTGAGTATGTGAGTGCCTCTGTAAAGTGCTGCTTGCTAGGGGAAGCTGTGGTAATTTCAGTGTTTGTTCTTCTGTTTGAGAGAACAGAGGTGTGTGTGCAAAGAACAAAGAATGCAGCTATAGTATGGTCTACAGAATGAGGCAAAAACATGGTATGACATCTACTCATGAGAACATCAGAAGAACCATGCTGGATTAGACCAAAGGTCCATCTAGTCCAGCATCCTGTCTCTCACAGTGGCCATCCACTTACTATGGAGGGGCCAACAACAGGGCATGGAGGCCACGGCCTCCCCCCCTGAAGTTGCCTCCTGGTACTGGTATTCAGAGGTTTGCTGGCTCTGAAGGCGTATATGAAAATAGAAAAAGAGTCCAGATAGAACTGTACCCTTGAAGAATTATGATTATTAAAAGTTCATTGTATTTAAGGCCCAGCATAGTCTATTTAACTAGTAGCCTCCCAGTTCTGAGTACGGTTTATTAGGGCCAATAGAACCTGAGGCATGGCTGCTGTTGCCTTGGTGTTTGACCAAGCAAAACAAGTTTCACTTTAGCCACCTTTTAACCTTAAAACACTCAAGGCAGCTTACAACAGACATAAAATACAATTTAAAATCACCATCTAAAACTATCAATACACAGTAAACTAAATGAACGCATTTCTAAATTAAACTATTTTCAGCAGCCTTCTAAAGATCAAAAGTGAGAGGGCTGGGCACACCTCCTTGGGGAGCCTAGTTTGGTCAGTGAAGCACTTTTTGCAGCCTGAGATTCCACCACAGCTGAAAAAAAATTATTCCCATGGTCTGATTCAGGAAAAATGTGTTTTATCCAGTCAGATACCAACTTCTTAATTTTTAATTGTGGGAGAAAATAGCACCTTCTCTTTACTGTTTTCTGCTTTTTCAGATACTTTGTTAAAATTCACTCACTTCCAGCTAAATAAAGGCTCCTGCTTTCAGGACAGCTGCTGGTTTTAGATTTGTTAACCCATGTCATCTCAAGGGCTAAGTGTGGCATCTAGCACTTTGAAAAGTCACCCACCCAAATCTAGTGCATGAAAAATCCCAGCTAATTCCTCTGGGTCAAGGGAAAACATGTCCCCAGCAGAATGCCAGACAACCATCTAAAGATGTAGTGGACAATAGATTTGTTTTTTAAGTAAAAAGAATGAGGCAACATGAAGGCTGAACAACTACAGGGAAGAAAGTGATAAGAATTTGGAAACAATGAGAAATGCACACTGGAATAAGGGTAGACCTTCCTCTGTGTCTGGAGCCAGTCCAGCAGTTAACACTCTCCCCACCCCACTGTAACTTTAGGATTACATGTTTGTAATCTGCTTTCTTCTGAGAAGCTCAGGAGTGGTGTATGTGGAGAAACATGGATTCATGTCCTCAGTCAACATTGAGGCCCATTAAGTGACCTTGGAACAGTCAGTGTCTGTCTGTCTCTCCCTCTCGGCCTAACTTATCCCACAATGTTGTCATGAGAATACAATAGGAGAAATCCATGTACACCAACTTGAACATCTCAGCAGGAAGGTGGGATAAAATGTTATAGAATTGTTGTTCCCAGACATTGAAAAGTAACAGGAATTATTCTTTATGTCTAAGGGTAAATGCTTGCTTACTGTTATGTGAGCCTTTATTGCAGTGCAAAAGCTAAAGTCTGGCAGGGTTCGGTGCTGAGAAATGATCATTCTGTTCTTAACGAAATAAGAAGAGTCCTATTTCTTTACTTGCTAAGAAGACATCTATTAACCATGTTCTGATACATTTTTGCCCTACTTTTCAGCACTGTTTCCACCAGAGCAGCAGTAGCCCAGACCTAGATCTCTACCTGTTCAATAAGCCTGGAGGCCAAGGCACTGGTGGCAAAGGTAATGAGCATAATTTACTTCTGCAGCCTGAATCTTCTAGTGAAGCAATCTATAGAGAAAAGAGTCCTTTCAGGTCTGTGATGTTTGCATGGGCTAGATTAGCAGGAACCAGAAGATACTATAGAGGAGTCATCTACCTGCTTCTCAGTCCATGTGGATCAGACATCTACTGGAAGGTCCCTCATGCCTGTACAGTCCTTGTCTTTGTCTGGTATGTGCTCAACAACAGATAGAGATGCGCTTATAGATGAGAGTTCCTCTTCTGAAAAGCCTTGTGAGTTGTGCAGACACCATCATTGCTACTCAGTAATAATCACACACTCCACTAGAGCTACTTCAAGGCAGTGAAAAGAAAATGAGATGACGGGGGCACTGTTGAAAATGAGATACAAGGGCCCCTTGTTGAGCAAGCAATCAGAGTTCAAGCACAAATGAAAGTCAGGTAGGGGGCAGGGTTAGGGTTATTCTTGCTCCAAGGGCTGACAGAAGATATCATGGGCTGGTACTGCTAGTTTGTGGCTGGTTTGGTTGGCTGGTTTGTGTTATATTCTGAGTATGTGTGTGTGCCTTTCCCCCATCCATTTGTCTATCTTCCCACCTGCACTGTGATCTAGTTGTACGGGCAACACACCGCTGCAAAGTGTGTCTGAACATTCTTCTGTCATGTAGGTTCCATGCTGGATCTTGTGCAGCACCTGTTTCCACCTTCCCAGTTTCAAGGTAGCTTCCTGTAGATTCCAGCGTTCCACTGAACCTTTCCAGTGCTGCTCCCGTCAACCTGATCTTGTGCCTGCTGGGGTTTCTGCTTCTGCTCTGGACCCTACTGTATCTCCCTCTTTTCCTCTCCTTTGTGTATTATCCAGATCTCTCAGTAGATAGCTTTTCAGATTCCCACCATGCCTCTGTCTTTGTTTAGATTAAATAATTAAAAGTGGCTATTAGAATTAGTGACTGAAACTTTACTATTACTGTATTTTGTGTAATAATTAGAAGAATTTTTGTATTAAACGTAATTTTCTGTAGTATTCTCCTTAAAACATGTGGGAGAAAAAAGTTTCACTGGTTGTGAAAGGAAGTTGGATACATTTACCAGAGCATAAATAACATTTTAACATTTTGGTACTTCACTCTATGACTTGTCTTTAAGAAGTTTTTCTCCTGAAGGACGAGAGTAGTTAGACCTTCGTTGTACATCAGCAATGGAATGCTGAAATAAGTTGGCAGGTTGATGGGTTGGATGAGGGTACTGATCCTACTGAACATTTTTAAATGCCCAGGATTATAAGCAGGCAGAGAATTTCCCCCATGCCATGTTTGTTCAGAGTAACTGGGGAGAAGGAGCGGCTACCATTAGCTGTAACATATGGATTTGGGCTCTCTTGCTTGAGCCGTCTAGCATTTGCTATTGAGCAGGCACCTTCTGTGCTATCTGCTTGTGGCATATAGCTTTATATCTAGATCATGTGGCATAATCTGTAGATCACCTTTGTTCTTCTGTGCAGTCCTACGTTGGGACTGTGCATGGGCAGGTTAGCCGCTTGGCAGAGTTTCTCTCACTTCTTTAAAGTTCAATTAGAGGCCACTTCTCCCCGAGCACGTAGGCACTGCTTTCCGCCTAAATGGTCATGTACTTTGAGAGAGGCAGCTCTTTCCCTCAGTTCTCTGTTAGCTGCCACAAGGAGAGGGTTTCATCTTCTAAGCACTGTGCATTGCATCTCTACTTTCACTTTTCCAGACAGATTTTTGGCTTCTGACTGACCTTTGAACTTCAGCTTTCTGACTTTGTCTCTGGTGTGTGGCTTCAACTTGTCTTATCAAAATGTCTGAATGGTTTTTTAAAAAATTCTCCTCATGTGGAGTGAAAATGACTCACACCAATAGTCATGAATTGTGTCTCTTGTGTCTGGGGAAAGGCCATAATGTTTCTGCCTGCAAATACTTCCAGCAATTCACCCCTAAGGCCAGAAATGAAAGCAGTCTTAAGCTCAAGGCCTCACTCTGGGAAAAAGTCCTTACAGGCTCCGAATCTCTGTCTATAAAATCACCAGCTGTGAAGGAGCATTCTTCCAGGGCCAGATCATCGACTTCATTGAGATCGATGTTGAGGTCGGATCCAAGTGGCAAGTGCCACTCTCTGAAATCTCCAAGGCCCTCATTGGAACCACCTGCAAAAAAGCTGCACAAATCCAAACAGCTGGGGAAGGATCACATGAAAGATACAGCTCGGATGCCACTTTAACAGACTCCTTTTTGGTATACAGTCAGCAAATGAAGTATTTCAGGAGAAAAATTATGAATGCTTTGGTGACATCCCAGGTGTCCATATCATTGCAAATTACATGATCATTGCAGCAGAAGACAGAGAGGAACGCGACATCATTTTGAAGCATGTTCTTCAGAGAGCACGACAAAAAGGTGTAAAGTTCAACAAGGATTAGATACAGATCTTGGTAGAAGAGGTCAAGTATATGGGCCACATGTTTTCCAAAGATGGTATCCAACCAGATGATGAACAAAATGCCCCCACAGTCAGACCACAACCTCTGGAAGCAATTTTTGCCCAGCCTATTGGAAAGGCTCCTGCACAGCTACAAAGGATGCTGTTACAGCTCCAAAAATATGACATCCAGATAGTTTACACCATACCTCTTCCACCCCTGCAAAAGGGGGAAAGTGTGCGGATGCAGATACATACGGGATGGGTACCAGCATTGGTTACAGGAAAGAGGAATGAACCACATTCTTATACTGTTGAAACACCAAATGGAAACGTATATAGGAGGAATAGGAGACATTTGAGAAAAGATTGTTCCTCTGCACCTTCAGAATCTGCTGTTGTGCCTGATCATACCATCATAGAACAAATCTCAGCTGATGTTCTAGACCTGCCTGGAGAAGAGGATCATAGCTCTCCAGATGTGCTCCCTGCACCTGTTGACACCTCACCCCCCGGTCTGAAGGTGCACGAACGAAGAGCAGGCGGGTGGTCAGGTTGCCTGCTAGATTTAAAGACTATGTGACGGGATAGCGGTAAAGGTGAACCCCAACAGTGAGTCATATGCTAGCAACCTCTGATGCCACAATTTTATAGTATTTGGGTTGTACCGAACACACCAAAATAAAGAAAGAGGATGTGGTATGTTTTTTGTATATATGTACATACGTAATGGAACAGTTTGCTCCTCCCCTGATATCTGTGTCATTTAGTTTGGTCCTGTTGGGTGGAGCTCTTGTTTCAGTTTTCCAGTTTTGTATGTTAGCTGAAGTTGTTGGTTGTTGAAGTATTCTTCTTGCAAATAAATGGCTGATGTTTTAAACCAGCTTGTCTATTCTGAATGGACCTGAGGATTAGTGCCTGAGTGAGTACTCTAACCTGGGAACCCACAGCAAGAGGGGGACGCTTCATACTGGACCTATGTAATCTCAATTCATTTCTCAAAGTGACAAAATTCCAAATGGTTACCCTTGCAACTGTATTGGTCCTCCTTGAGAAGAATAGCTGGTTTGCTGACTTTGATCTGAAGGATGCATATTTTCATATAACCATTCATAAAGATCACAGGAAATACCTGCATTTTAAATAGAATAATATTTCCTACCAGTACACTGTATTACCCTTTGGAATTTCCACTGCCCCTAGAATGTTCACCAAATGTATGGCACCTGTAGTAGCCCATCTCAGGTCTCTCAAGTGCTCTATATGTCCATATTTGGATGACTGGCTTATGACAGCATCCTCAAGGAGTCTCCTTTCAGAACATGTAGATTTGGTGAAAAGAACATGCAGTTCTCTAAAGTTGGTGATCAATACAGAAAAATCTACATTAATACCTTCGCAATCTGTCAGTTATATTGGTGCTGTATTGGATGCCTACACAGGGAGGACTACCCTGCCCATTGAAAGGGCAAACACAATTAAATTTCTTATAAGAGTCTTTAGAAAACAACACTTCCAATCTATTGTATGCTTCCAGAGGCTTCTGGGACTTATGGCATCTACTATAGCCATAGTACTGTTCGCTAGACTAAATATGTTCATGCTACAGAACTGGCTTGTTAGGACACTTAAGGCACTTTTGCTCCCACCAATCCACAAATTTTCCATTCCACTTAGAGTAATTAGATCATTAGCATGGTAATCCACTTATCAAAAGACGTAACATTGCCTGTGTTTTTTCCTAACCCACAATTGAAAGGAGAAAGAGCATTACACACACCTGACATCAAAAGGGCATTATCCTTTTATTTACATAGAACAAGCTCATTTCATACAGATCCTCATCTTTTCTTATGTTTTAGTGGTCCCAGTAGGAGCAAGAGGGCTGCTGCCCAAACTGTGTCCAAGTAGATTGTCTCAGTGATCCTGTCAGAGAATACAAGCAAACTACAGTCAATTGTCCTCTTCAACTGAAAGCATATACAACAAGATCTCAAGCTTTGTCATCTGTCTTTCTCCATGGTGTGTCTCTACAGGATATCTGCAAAGCAACTACTTGGTCATCCTCGGACACATTTGTCAAACACTGTGCGGTAGACATTAATTCCAGATATGGAGCTTCTGTTGGAAAAACAGTATTGCACTTTCTGTTAAACTAGTATGAAATGACATTAGAGAGTATTTAACACTTAATGTCTGTAACATTGAGTTGCTGTTGCAGGTTCCTTAATTCAATTTGTAACGTTTAACTGTTATTAATAACGTTTTATATTTTGGAGAGATTTCACCCCACCTCCTTGGTGTGCAGCTTGGTAATCTCCCAATGTGGGACTGCACAGAAGAACGAAGGTGAAAACAGGGCTGCACTTACCTGTAACCATTGTTCGAGTTCTTCTGTGCAGGCACACATTCCCTCCTTGCTGCCTCACTGTGAACTCTCTGCTGCAAGATATATAGTAGAGGCTCGCAGCGACTCAGGAGAACTAAGGGAAGGGGCTGCCAACTTCTGTCTTAGAGCACGTGACTATTTTGGAAGGAAAGCGGTGCCTACATGGTTGAAGAGAAGCAGCCCCTAATGGAACTTTAAAGAAGCGAGAGAACCTCTGCCGAGCAGCTGGCCTCCACAGAAGAACTTGATGAACAATAGTCACAGGTAAGTGCAACTCTGTTTTATTGAAACCAGTGTGAGTTTAATTTGCACTTGGTCTCTTCCAGCCTTATGGTTCTTTGGTTGGCCAGCATCACAGCTGACACTACTTGTACCAGTTGTTCCTGCTTCCTTTGCATCTTCTCAGTTGCCTCCTTTCATACTTCAGCAGTGTTGGCAGCTATTTGGGGTAGGAAGGACTGTTGGGGCTTGCATCTCCACATGCCTAGAATAGGCTTCACTTCCTCAGACATGCAGTAAGCATTTCTGTCATTCAAAGCCTGCCTCAAGCAGAAATAGGGCTGAGAGGAAGTTTAAGGAGGCTGCTGAGAGTTACAGTGAAGATAAGGGTTCTGTTGATAGGTCTGAATGAAATGGTGCGCAGTACAATGCCTCTGCTAGTGCAGTCCTCCCCTTTTGCGTGTAGAGAGTTTCTGTCTATGGAGAGTGCTGGTTTCTTGATTAGAAGACTAGAGTATTGGTGCATGCTGATTCTGTCCATCGATTATAGGAGTCCTCAGCTCCTTCCACAGTTTTCTTTTGAATATTGTCAGTCTCTGACTGGATAAGAGATTGTGCATCACAGACAGCAACACCTTGCCCATCTCCTGTTTGATCCCTGATGTTGGATTTCTGAAGTTGTGAGGAAGATTAGAAGAACCCATGGTACCAGTTCCATTAACTCACCAAATGATCTCCTAGTTTCTAGGGGGGCTCCTGATGAAGTCATTGTGCTGAGCAGCATGAGCCACAGCCTCCTTTTGGCACAGTGCAGGGGGATATGCTTCTGGCTTGCTACTTTCTGCTGGAATTAGGAAACAGTACCTGGAGAGGGGAGAGGTGATCTGTATCCTGTCCCTTGGCTGCTTTTGCTGGTTGGGCTTTGCCAAGCCTGTGATGAATGTCCCCTTCCTGCAGATGAAAGCTTGCTGCACATTCCCAGCAGGTGCAGGTTTCTTTTTGCGTTTTCTATGCGTGTATGAATACATAGCTGTGCTGATCCACTGGCTATTTTTTCCATCCATCGTTGCTTATGATCTTGTAGCTGTGCAAAATGTTTTTTATCCCTTGAGTTGCACTCCAAGGAAGGCTGTGTGTCTGTAACAAGTTCCCTAAGGCTGCTGTCTCCTAGGAGTTCAGTATGTATGGTGGACACCTTTGGGACTCAAGCAGGCTTTTATTTCTTCTTCAGGGATTGCATGCATTGCCTTGTCTTTTGTGGACAACCATGGAAATCCCATCTCACTAGCTCGTTGGGTGAGACCACCCACTACCCTGCTGAGCACATCATTCCTTCAGGAGATGGATTTTGAGAATTTGACTGCTGTCAACCAGTACCAGGCTGAACCTGCCACGTCACAGTCAGGTGGGGAAACAGTTGCTCTGGGCAGGGGGAAGTTTGTGGGCAAAGATGGGGCTGGGCAATTGTGGCTTCCATTGTTCAGATCTGGGAGCCGAAATGGCCTCCAGTATTCACTTGGGAGTCAGCACAAAGCCTGTGCCTTTTCCAAACGATGCTTTTTTGGTATCGGCTCTTCTTCCACAGCAATCTGTCCTCTGGTGCGCCTGGATATCTGGGAAAAGGGCAATATCAGCCTGCTGCAGCTGTCTAAGAGGCTGCGCAGTGCTCTGCGCCATGCCCTGTGTGATGCTGTCATGGAATTCCGTGTCCTTCCCAACCCGCTATGTGTGGAACCTTCCACTGAGCTAGAGGATTCAGGTAATAGTGGCAAGGGCATGCCTTGGAGCTGGCACCTTTTCCAGTTTTTTGAGTCCTCACTGTTGGGATCTGTGAAAATACTACAGAGAAAGTAGCAGGATTTAAGTTCAGTGGCACTTGAGAGAGCAAGATTTCCAGAGTATAAGCTTTCGAGAGTCAGAATATTGCCTTTTGCAGAGTCCCAGGTTGCTGGGTTCAACACAGAACAGCATAAACTGACTAAGAAACAGCATCCAAGGCATTATTTGTGGATTGACTGATTGAAACATTTGTACCTGGCCTTTCCTTGTAAAGCCTTAGATAGGATCCCAGTAAAACATCATCATAAAGAAGGTGAAAACAAACAAAATTAAACTTGAACAATTACAATTCCATATCCATCTTAGTCCTTAGTCCTTTTGGTATGTATTGATACCAAGCTAATTGAAGCAAGGAACCCAGCGAGTCAGAAAGGAAGTTCTTCCTGTAATATGTTCCTCTGTCTAACAGTGTCATTACCAGGGGTGGGAAGGAGGGAAAAGAAGTTTCTGGAACAGGACACAACTGCTTTGGGTCCCTTAAGGGAGAAAACTGGGGTGCAACTATTTAAAAATATTTATCTGATGGATGGGCAATATACTTTCAGGAAACCTGTGCAGGATGGTGCCAGAGACTAAGGACCTGACTCAAACTGTTGGAGGCAGAGTGTGTCCACACCCTCTGCATTTCACTGTGTCCACTGTGGTTGCTGGTGATCCCATAACACCTACCAATAAGATGGGTCGGCGCAGCTTCTGGGACATGCTGGTAATGATTCCATGGGAAGGTGGTGGTAGGATATATTGCGGGAATGGTAGAGAGTAGAAACCATGAATTAGTGCCAACTGGGCACTGTGCTTGTAGCCCCAGGTAGTCAAAAAGCCTAGGAGGCGTTTTGAAGCCCTAGTGTTAAACTTGATGGGTCACAAGTTGTGCAAATCTAGTACAACGGCCAAGAGCTTGACTTCCTGTGGGGCAGGAAGTGCATTGCTGTAAATTCACTTAAGAGAATTAACCAAGTTACTTCCTCTGTTTGTCCTCCCCCCAGTATTTGTTATACAAGGATAACACTGCCTTGTTTTTAGATTGCCCAAAACATAAAGAGAAAGATTCACGGAAGGAACCAGGAAGAAAAACACAAGGTGCCATGAAATACTAAGCAACAAAATCAATTACAATTGCAGTGCCCACCCCCTTAAGCCAGCTGGAATCAGGAACAGAGCAGGTGGCAATGCCCACCCCTGCCTTAACCTAGCTAGTATTAGGAGCAGAGGAAGTGGCAATGTTTACCCCTCACCTTAACTCAGCTGGTATTTGGAGCAGAACAGGTGGCAATGCCTACACAGCTGGCTTTAGGATCCGAGCAGGTTGAAATGCCTACCTCCCACCTTAACCCAGCTGGTATTAGGAGCGAAGCAGGTGGCAATTCCCACCTCCTCCTTATCACAACTCGCATTAGGATCCGAGCAGGTTGCAATGCCCACACCCACCTTAACCCAGCTGGGATCACGAGCAGAGCAGGTGGCAGTGCCCACCCCTGCCTTAACCCAGCTGGTATTAGGAGCGAAGCAGGTGGCAATGCCCACCTCCTCCTTATCACAACTGGCATTAGGATCTGAGCAGGTTGCAATGCCCACCCCAACCTTAATCCAGCTGGTATTAGGAGCGGAACAGGTGGCAATGCCCACCCCCCTTCACCCATGTGGGTTCAGGAGCAGAGCAGATGGCAATGCTCACCCCCTTCACCTGGGTGGGATCAGGCACAGAGCAGGAGGCAATTCCCTTCTTCCCTTCACTCAGCCAGGACAAGAAGTGGAGCAAGTGGCAATACCCGCCCCCTTCAACCTACTGGAATAAGGCATTGAGCAGGCAGCAATGTCCACCCCATCTTCACCCTTTTGGAATCAGGCGCCAAGCAGGCAGCAATCTCTGCCCTCCTTCAGCCTTCCAGAATCAGGAGCAGAGAAGGTGGCAGTGCCGGCACCCCCTTCACCCAGTTGGGATCAGGAGCAGAGCATGTAGCAAAGCCCACAACCTGCCTTCGCCTATTGGGGTCAGGTGAGGATCAGGAGGTAGTGCTTGCTTCTACCTTCACCCAGCAGAGAACAGATGGCAATGCCTACCCCCCCTTCACCTAGCTAGAATCAGGCTTGGAGCAGGCAGCAGTGCCTGCCCCCCTTCACCCAGCCGTAATCAGGCGCAGAACAGAAAGCAAAGCCCGTTTTCCCTTCACCCAGCTGGGATCAGGTGGCAATGCCTGCTCCCCCTTTACCCGGCCTGTATCAGACGTGCAGCAGGTGGCAAAGTCCACCACCCCTTCCTGTTGCTGAGATCAAGTGTGGTGCAGGTGGCAATGCCTGCCCCCCCTCCTTCACTGGCTGGGATCAGTGACGGAAGAGGAGGGAATGCCTGCCTGCCCGCTCTCCCCTTTCTAGAGCCCGTTGTATTTTTCCCCACAACGGGCTTTCTTTCTGGTATATTATATAATACATATTAGGTGGCTGCCAAGAAAATACAAATGGACCCCGTGGCCAGCACATATAATCAACCAATGAATGATAAACAAAATAAGTTACAAGCTTGCAACAGTAGAGTGAGATATTTCAATAAAGTGCTACTTGCTAATAATTGCTAATAACAATAAATGACAAGAAAGTGACCAGTGCTTATACAGATAATCTTTATTGAATATTGTTACATTGTAATTGATTATGTTGCTTAGTATTTCACGTTGCCTTGTGCTTTCCTTCCTTGTTTTTAGATTGCTGCAATAATGTATTTGGAAGTGCTTTGAACATGCAAAAAGTGCTATATAAATGCTAAATATAATAACAATACTAGTAAACAAAAGTTGTGTAATACAGAAATTTGCTAGAGAGGTGGCAGCTGGGCCCTAAAACTGTCCATGACAAAGAATTGAGGGTAAGCACGTCTGCCTTGGGCTCTGTTTTCCATATCCAGCCTTAATTTTCAGAGTAAAACAGAGATGGTGGAGCAAGGAAGCCCCAAGACCACAGATGACATTGTGCTGGAGCGGCCAGAAGAGAGTCGAACCCGCCGTCGCCACAAGACCGAGAATGTAAAACAGCCCTCAAGCCAGGAGCGTGTTGTGGCAGCTGCTGAGCAGGGGCAGGCCCAGAGGCAAGCATCTCGGCAGGTTCTGCTGCGAGCAGACCAGACCGGATGGGATTATCTTTGATGGTTTCTGAGCATTGTACATCTTCATGCATTTCAGTGGGAGGATTGCTGTTTGGTTTTATTTTTCCTTTCTTATGTTTTTTATCCTTATGGATTTGACTTTGAGTAATGGGTGCTTTCTTCACAGGCGTCGGGCCTGCCAATTAGAGGAGGGGGATGCAGGCAACTTGCATCCAATTTTCAGTCAGACCTGCCAGTTCTGGATGGCATTCATGAACCGCCTGGGTATGTACTAAATCTGTGTCCTGTTCCTTCACTACCACTTTCTCCCAGCTTGGAGAGAGTTTTTCTTTATTTCTGTATTCATGCAATTAGAAAGAAAAGCTTGTTGATGTTAAAGTCTCAGAAATCAGAAACAAGGCTAAATGGATGTGCCAGGGCATTTATGCCCTTTTGAGTGATCCATTGATCTATTTCCCTGCCTCTGTCCACCCATACTGTCAGAATAGCAGTGCTGCTGCTCCCCCTTTTCTTGTCGATATTTAAATACTTGGCTTATCTGGATAATGTTATCAACAGTTTAAATGTTGGTTTGTCTCTGAGCGCAGAGTTTGTGGCATAGAAAGTGGGAAGGGTAGAGTGTGTGGGAGGGAGCATATAGTAGGTGTGTTTTTGCTTACCATTGTGAGTGCACGTCTTACTTCACTGTACACATAGGAACATGGCTGAGCTTAGTGCAGGGTGTTCTTTTTGGTCTCTTTCTGTTCTTGTCCACAGTTCTGTCTAGGATATTTTGACCTGGTACTGGTTTTAAAATCTCTGTAAATGGCTCAGTACGGCTGATGGTTCCACAGTGTTTTCCCCTTGCCTTTTGGAGTTTTCTGGGTGTTTGCTTAAACTTCCCCTTCACATTGCATTTCCTCTCCCTCATAGGGTGTCCCTCTGTACAGCAGTGTGCTTTGGAGAGTGTCTCTCGCTTCCTGCTGTCCTCCATCCTGCTGGAGATGGTGAGCCTAGTCACCACACTGGCAAATGACACCTCTGTCAAAGTGTTTGAAAGAGTGAGGTAGGTGCTGGGACAAGACTGTCTTGATGGTTGGCTGGATGTTACTTAGAATGTCATCTGGGTACTTTTCTTAGCAGAAGGAGAATGATACACTTTAGGGAGATGGACTAGGGTGGATATTATTGTACCTCCATGAAGCTCCTTGTCTTTTTTCTGCAGCTCTCCCCAAGGGGTGTTCTTTGTGCCATATTCCCTGCCAGGCACCAGTGCCGAACCAGCTGTCATTCGACACTTCACTTTGCTGGGTCGTAGTTTCCACCAGTGGCGTCACAGCACAGAACAAGGTGAAGACAGAGTGGGGTGCTAAAAAGTGAAAACATGCTCTTTACTGCCCCTAGATTGAGGCAGGAATCTCAGAAATAAACTCTGGTCTGTTGGCTTCTCTGTGTTGTTTCAGTCCTAAAGGGATTCCAGCGGTTTGAGGCCACTGAGCTCGTAACTGCAGAGAAAGGCAGTGATGTTGTCCCTCGGCAAAGATTCCTATTCATGGAGATCATTGACAAAAAGGTGCATGCCATGCTGGGTTAGTGCCTGGCCCATACAAGTCCCTGGGTGCAGATAGAGCTTTGGAGCCTTTTCATTCTGATCCAGCAGTGTAAGTCTGGGTTTACCTTGTCCCCCTTTCCCCTCCAGATGGTTCTTTACACTTACAATTGGTCCGTGGACCTGGGTAGTGCTCTGAGCAGCTCCCTCACCCGCTTGTTGCAGTGGCAGAATGCCCGTGCTCATGTTGTGCACTGCCTGCTCAGCCAGAAGCTTGGGCTTTTCCATCACTACTGCTACATGGACACACCATGGCATGAGGACAGCAAGCAGGTACTCCTGGATCTCAACTTTCCAGTGCTCCCACTTGATTGTCAGTCCTCAGCAATCTTGCACTGAATGTCTCTCCCTCTTCTCACATATAGGAGCAAAATCCATTTTTGAACTCCACGCTAGATGTGGATGCCCTGATCCGCAGTTCCAGCGTTCCCCCAAGCAAAGAGCAAGGTCGGCTCAGCAACTCTGCACGTATCTTGCCACCCCTTCATTTCCCTCCTGATATGGTACCTTTTGATGAGGCCCTTCGTGATGTCTCAGCCAACCGACCTATCCATCACAGCCCAGAGCTGAGTGTTCTTGACCGTGTGGCCCAGCATGGAGCTCAGTTCCTGGAGATCAAGAACGTAGAGAGGAAAGGTAAAGGAAAAATAGGGGTAAGAGAGAGGGTCTCATACAGCTGTATTTCTGTAGCTGGGTCAGGTGTTGGGTCTGGTAAAGGATATGTCTTCAGAATCTCCATAAACACTAACCAGGAAAGAATTTCCGAAGGCAGCTAAAAATAAAAAAGTAATGCTAGTCACAAGAGGATAGTGCAGGTGGGTAAAAGACCTTAGAATAGGTACAACATTGGTTACCTGTGGGAAGTTTCCTGAAGGTAATCCATTATATAGCCCATTCACATCACAGAGGAGGGTTGATTTTTCAGTAGAGAAAGCTTTGGGCCTAGGTCTTGTTCTCAGTTCTTGCTCCTCTTCCACAGAGCTGGAGAAACAGATGAAGATTGAGAATCTCTTTGTGACATGGCAACAGCGATCCGCACAGTCCAACATGCCCATCAGTGTGAGTTCAGAGGGGCTTGGGACATGGGAAGAAAGGTGGAAGACTTGATATTGTTTCCCTAAGATGGGGATGGCCTTGTTTTGGGAGTCAAGTGAGAGGGGAGGGCATGGGGAAGGTTTCTTCCATATTGAAAGGGACTTTAGTGGGACCCAAAAGATCTGTGGGTTCTTAAGACCTAATCATCTGGAAGCCACTTGGATCCCTATTGCTTTCATCATTTCATTCATTCATTTCTTGGACTTTTGGCCCACCCTCCCCACAAGCAGGCTCAGGGTAGGTCACAACAGGGTATAAATACATTTAAAACATAATAAGACTAGATCATCATTGCAATAATAAAATACAGTAAAAATATGAGAAAATACGATTCCAAAGATGGCAGTCTACCAACTGCTCCTGCCAATAGTGCATAGACAAGGAAGCTCTTAAGGGGATGGGAGGGAAGGATGGAACAGCCATTCTAGTCGTGTTATGACTCCAGGGGCGGGGGCGGTGAGATGACTACACAGCTCCTTCCCCTGACAGGAGATCAGTAGGGAGGTTCACTAGATGGATACAAGGCCAGCCTCAACCATATGCCTGGCGGAACATCTCTGTCTTACAGGCCCGCCGAAAGGATAAAAGATCCTGGCAGGCCTGAGTATCTACAGACAGAGAGTTCCACCAGGTTGCAGCCAGGACCAGAAAGGCTATGGCTCTGGTTGATGCCAGTCGAGCACCTTCCAGTAGATGTTTATCATTTGATCTAAGCACTCTCTGGAGTACGTATGGCAAGAGGCGGTCCCACAGGTATGCTGGTCCCCATCCACTAAGGGTTTTATAGGTCAACCCCAAAGCCTTGAATCCGATTCGAAACTCCAGAGAGTACCTGTATAACTGCTGCAAGATGGGAGTAATAGGCGCCCTATACAGAGCACAATGTAGATATAAATGCATTTTGTTTAATATGCATTAAACAGTCTAACTATAGTGCTGAAGACTACTTCACACAAGTTAATAGCTCCTCAAATCCTTCCCAACCATCCCAGAAACAAGCGTCATGTGAAGATGTTTATTTGTTTGGACATTTCTCTATATGTCATTTCTCTCCCCAAAGGGCACAAAGTGGTTTACTGAAAATTCTAAAGTATAAATAAAACAACCAATTTAAACATCACAATTTAAATAAAACAACACAAGCACATCCTATATAGGTTCTGATTCACTGGCCTGGCTAACGCAGGTGCCAAGCTGTGAGCCAAGGTCCAAGAGCCCTTTGTGTCTTGCCCATTGACTCATGCCCAAGGGCAAGCGGAGGGGATAACAGCCCATATGGTATTCAGCTACTGCTAACAAGATCTTTCCTACTCCCTGCCCTGTATTATGAAAATTGAATTTCCCTGGACATGCCTGCTGTGATTTCCATGACTGCAGCAGTTCTAAGAAATAGACACTGTAGAAGAAATATATTCAGGAAAGCCAGTTCACACAATGTCCTTTCTTACATAATCACTGTGTCCAAGGAAGGTCATCTGGAATTGCATGGGAGCCACTCACCTACTCTGAAATGACCCTTGGGTGTTGATGATTATACTGGTTACCTGTCCTGTTTAAGCCACTGTTCATTGGTATAAGTGAAATAGTGTGTTCCAAATGGCTATATTGAAACAAATGTTCACGGGATGGTACAACACAGTGTAGACTAGGTAGACAAGAAGAGTCTCTTTGTGGCAGCTGACTATAGTAGGAGATGCTCACCAGGATGAGAGATGAAACTGGACTAAGTGTTGCTATCTTAGCAGTTGAGTGCTACTTGGTTCCAAAATCTTGCCAAGATTACTCATTTATTTGACTTGGTAAATGGATACTTCTCCTCATCCAAAACACTCTGACAATTTATAGCATAAACCATGGCACGGCTGGGTATCACAAATTATTTGCCTTGAGCAAACTGTGGATTTAAAGCTGTTTTTCCTAAGACAGATTTCTTATCTGTTCTTGATAGTGTTCCTGAAGATGGCTCAATTTCTGTGTTTGTACTGGCAAAATTTAGTACTATTTTTAAAAGATACTAACTTTTAGGCAGAGCCTCCTTGTCATGTCTGTACAGGAAACATTGTCCTGCTGCTTGCAACTTGAAACAACAGGCTAGGGTGCCCACCTGAGTTTCAGTTTTACAGGTAGGTGTGTTGGCCTAATGCTTCAAGTATGGCATTTGTCACATTCCTATTTCAATCCTTGCATGTATGAACTACAAAGCACCAAGGGGGCGATGTAGAACAAAATGAAACTCAGCAAAGTGTGTTGGCGCAAGCACTCATTTAGGTTCCTCACTCTGTCAAAGCAGCTTGAATTCATTTTGCTTAAAATGACAGGCTTAAACACAGTTGACAAGTAGGCAAAACCACGGGCAACCCCAGACTAACAATTATAGTTACAGAAAACAAGCCAGGGAACTTCAGAAATATGTTTTTCTTTTATAACGTGTGAAAAAGTGCAGTAGTGCAAAAGTGCAACAATCCAATTATAATAACTTTACAATATAATTTTACAATACAATACACAAACACACAGTACAGTCATTACAAAAAGTCTTCTATAGTCCGTAGAAATTATCCTCTGCGTTAAAGTGCAAAGTGCCTATTACAGTAAGAAGCCGGAGGTGGAGAGTGGCAATGGGCTTGTATATCCTTTCACAGTCCAAAAATTAAATTAATTCCAAAAACGCCGACGGGAGTATGCTGGCAGATTTCAATTAACCCGTTTCGTGAGTAAACAGCTCACTTCATCTTGGGCATGAACATTTCGGACCGGACTCAAATTCTTCCATGAAGACACACGTATTTCTACAGCTCAATTTCTTACAGCATAATAGCTCAATTTCCTGTTTGGGTGTAAACAGGAAACACACCCAAACAGGAAATTGAGCTATTATGCTGTAAGAAATTGAGCTGTAGAAATACGTGTGTCTTCATGGAAGAATTTGAGTCCGGTCCGAAATGTTCATGCCCAAGATGAAGTGAGCTGTTTACTCACGAAACGGGTTAATTGAAATCTGCCAGCATACTCCCGTCGGCGTTTTTGGAATTAATTTAATTTTTGGACTGTGAAAGGATATACAAGCCCATTGCCACTCTCCACCTCCGGCTTCTTACTGTAATAGGCACTTTGCACTTTAACGCAGAGGATAATTTCTACGGACTATAGAAGACTTTTTGTAATGACTGTACTGTGTGTTTGTGTATTGTATTGTAAAATTATATTGTAAAGTTATTATAATTGGATTGTTGCACTTTTGCACTACTGCACTTTTTAAACACAGTTGAAGCAAGCTGGTAAATTTTCAGAGTAACAAAAGAAGGAGTCAGGACTGAGACATCAAGTTCCTGCTAGCCAGTGTGCATAGCTCCTTAATTTCTGATAAGAACTGTATGTTCAGTTTTCTGAATTCTGCAGATAAGCTGTCATGCCCATGTGTGATGTCTGTGGCCAGAAACAAAACCTTTGGAAGCTGAACTCACCATCACTGCGTCAGTCTCTTATTCATCAGGAGGCCCATGTGGCAAGGAGTGGTCCCGTTAGGTGATATAACCACAGCCCAGAAGTATATGTTGGTTACTCCTTTGTGTATGTGCAGATTGCAGATTTGGAAACCCTGAAGCAGTCATCACGCTTAGTCCACTACTGTGCTACACCACTGCTCTTTGATCCTGCCTTCCGGCAGCAGATTCAGGCTGACCAACAGGGCAAACCAGAGGGAAAGGTAAAAAGTGTGGGGAGAGTTTGTTCACGTTTCCTTGTAATCAATGCTATTTCACTGGGATTTGGCACCCTTTTCCCAAGGGGTTCTTTGATTTTGATACCTCTTTTCTTGCTTGCTCTGCAGAAACGGCACCGCTCAAATGACTCCACAGCGTCCAGCAGGGACCGCAGCCACAGTTGTGACTCTACAGAGGGGGTGCCATGTCGGACCAAGGATGAGACTTGGCTGCTAGAGCTGTGTCATACTTTCCTGCAGCAATATATCCAGTACCTGCAGAGCATGGGCTTCATCTTGGTGCAGGTGCGCCCGGCCTCACCCAGCCGCAGGTCAGTGAGGATTGAAGGCAAGGGCAGTCTTAAATTTGGGAGTGACAGTGAATTCCTCCTTTAGGAACTGACTAACTGCACACTGTGCAAATGCTTGCTTTGCAAGAGGAACTGCTGCAGAATGTGGTTTGGGGAAGATTAGGAATATTTACTTCAGAAAGGGACATTTTTGTGGGGCATTTATTTGCAAGGCTGTAGTCTGGTTAGGATGCCCTCGCAGATCCATGATGTTTTCCTCCTGATAATTTCTGGTTTGCAGCAGCACAAGTCGAATCAGAGCTCTTGCAGCAATGGGCAGTGAAGGGCGGGGATCCTTCTCATACGCCAGACCAAAGACTGATGGGAGCCCAAAGGTGAGCAACCTGATATTGGGCAAGTGAGCTCTTCTGGCATAACTGCATCAGCCCATATGGCTTGCTCTTTAGGGGGAGGATGGGTGAGTTGAGAGCAGGCAAAAGCATGTTCAGCAGATATGAGCAGATGGTTAATGGATACCAGAGAGCTGTTCTTGTGCCAAATCAGTGCAAACACTTGTTTTCCAGAGCACCAGCCCTCCTGTCACTGCCTACCATTTGCAAAGAGCTCTACCTGGGGGCATCGTGCTAATGGAACTGGCTTTCCAGGTGAGAGGAAAGTGCATAGTAGTAGCATATTTAAGTGGCAAAAGCAAGTACAAATGTTCACAGGCCTCAGAAGTGAGCTATGGATGCAATGGAGCAGGATGTGGTCAACCATGAATAGGTTAGTAGAGCTGACACTCTATGTGAAAAAGTACAGGATGAGCCAGCCCAACCCTTTTTGTTTGTTTGTTTGTTTATCAATATATCTTTGTTAAAAAGCCAGCCCAACCCTGATGGAAGGGAGCAGTGGCACCATTTAGCTAGTCACTCTAAGCAGCAGTTAATGTTGCAAGTGACAAGGTATGGTTACATGGGTCAGGTACAGGCCAATATTTCACCTATTTCTCCTCTCCTTAGGGCTGCTATTTCTGCGTGAAGCAATATGCACTGGAGTGCTCACGGATCCCCATGGGTCAGACTGTCAATTCACAGGTAATATTAACTGGTTCTAGTCTGCTCCAGGGCCCAAAATTTGGATTAGATTAAGAGATGTTGTCTCAATATTATATGTAAGGATTGGTTTGAGGAGAATATAAATTTGAAGCATAAGAAAGATCAAGTATTTCCCCCTACCTGTGGCTTAAGAAAGAGCTTGTGTCTTGCCCAGTGTATTTGCTTTCTTCTGCTGTGCCTTGGCAGGGAAACAGCACTAGCCTCCCTCCCGTTCAGAGGTTCACCTAGGGAGAACATGCCCTGCTCAAGAAGAACAACTACTCGCTTCACTGCTTCTCTCTGCTTCATTACTTTTCTTCATTCCTATCCAGAAAATAACTGGCCTTGTCTTTATTCTGGAGAAACCCCCCTGAAGATTTCCAGAGACACTCTGAATGTAGCCTGAGCATCATGATGCTATATGAACCATATTCTCCAGTGCCAGTAGCTGCTGCGTTCCAGAACACTTAAAGGGATCTTTGCATGTGCAGTACCTGTATGTCAATTCAGCCAGTGCCTAAACCATCAAGAATTGGCTTGCAGATGTTATGCAGATGCCAACACAAAGGCTAAAACCCCTTTAAATGTTAAGTTCGCAATAACAGAAAGTACTTTTTGGCGGCCTTCTTGTGGGGACTGTCATGTTCAAACCAGCCCTTTGTCAGCTACAATTCAAGAAGCTAAATGCTGGAACTTCAAGGGAGACTAAATAAATTATGTAAATGATAGATTATTTAATTAAACCAATCACTTTTCATTCATGAGACACTCCACGGAACATCAGCAGAAGTAACCACAAGAGACCTATGCCAAGTGACTGCATTCTATCTTAATTGCAAAGTACAGTAATACCAGAGGAGAAAGAAGAACTAAGCTCATGGGATGTTGGCATATGGTATACAGAAGAGTTGGGAAGTGGATTCACACAGAGAATTTTAAAGATAACTAGAGAGATGAGGGCTATACAAGTTAAGCCTTTGAGAGCTTCCTAGACAGCACAAGCAAAGTCCTTTAACATGAAAGATGCAGAGGAGTTAGCCGTGTTAGTCTGTGGTAGCAAAAAGAGTCTTAAAGGTGCTACTGGACTCTTTTTGATTTAACATGAAAGAGTTATGCTCAGATTTGGCCACACTTTCTGCTGTAGATACTTTCTGTAGGAATTAAACTGTTGCCTAAATTGGAGAGTATCAGTATGGAGAAAAGTATCCAGCCAAGTTTCTTCTACTACCACATTTTCTTTGAAACTCCTAATCCATTCACCCCACTTCATCCATAAACTGTGCAATAATATTGCAACCTTGCTAGACTTGTCAGTTCCAGGTTGGCATTCTCTTGATTTTTCCTAGCTGTCTATGCTCTTCACGGAGGAGTGTGACAAGGTCCGTGATCTCATGCATGTACACTCATTCAGCTACGATTTCCACTTGCGCATTGTGCACCAGTACCTGCTTGGCTCCCACATGGCACTGCGACAAGGCTATCACCTCACTGGTTTCTTGGAAGACTTCATTACCCAGCATCCCGACATCCCCAAGTTTGGACGCAACCACATCTTCCAGGGTGAGTACTCTTGAGGCAATTTGGGAAGCCTCTAGAAATGATGTTGATGGTGGAATGTGCTATCAAGTCTTAACTGATTTATGGCAACCCCTGCTGGGGTTTTCAAGGCAAGAGACAAACAGAGGTGGTTTGCCATTGCCTTCCTCTGCATCGTGACCCTGGTCTTCTTGGGGATGTCTCCCATCCAAGTACTAACCAAGGCCAACCTTGCTTAGCTTCTAATATGTAATGAGATTGGGTTTGCTTGGGCTATCCAGGTCAGTGCCTATACATCCATGGCCGTCCTAGAGACCTGGTAAGGGGTTATAGTACATGGGAGACAAGGATTGTGTTAGTAATTGTGTTGATTTTATATAGCACCCTCATTGCGATGGGACTGTGGCTCAGAGCATCTACTTTGCATACAGCAGGTTCAGTCTGACAATTTCAATTAAAATTGATCAGGTTGTGATGTGAAAATCCTCTGCTGTAAATCCTGGAGAGATGGTTCCATCAAATTGCAGCTGACTTATGGTTATCCCATAAGGGTTTTCAAGGCAAGAGATGAACCAATGTGGTTTGCCACTGCCTGCCTCTGCATAGTGACCCTGGGCGTTCTTGGTGGTCTCCCATCCAAGTACTAACTAGGGCCAAATCTCCTTTGCTTCCAAGATCTGATGAGGCTAGCCTAGGCCATCCAGGTCACGGTGTGTGTGTGTATTAATAGGTATAAACTACACACACAAACCCCTGCAGTTCCAGGGTTTGGGGCAGAATCATATTTATTTAAAGTGTTCGAAGGTTTGATCCTGACATATCTCATGTATAGCTCATATTCCATACAGCATTTACTCTGCAGATTTGGATAACAGCTGGAATGAGTAAATGGGCAAGTCGGAATCCACAGCTATCCCACTGGTCCGCTTCCCCCTCCCCTGCTACTAGCCAGCTAATGGGCAGCTCAAAGCAGGCTCCTGCAGCAGGAAGAGGACAGCTAGCCAAAGTGGCCATCCTTTCCACTGCAGAGGCCGTTTGAATAGGGTGAGCAGCCCTGCAAAGGGAGGAGGCTCCATGGCTCCTTTTCAGTGCTGCTAGCTGGCTGAGAGTCGGGAGTATTTTGTGAGTTGCCTAGCAACCCCTCAAATGGTGGAAATGATCTTACAATAATAGGCACTATTGTTTTCATGTTTAAGTTGTTATGTCTGCGTAAATGCACACAGTGGGATACTCATGAACATACATAAAGCTGCCTTATACTTAAATCAGATGGTTGGTTTATCAAGGTTAATATTTTATATTCAGCATCAGCTCTCTAGGATCTTTCACATCACCTATGACTTGATCTATTTTTAAAACACTTTTTTTTTTACTTCAGATTTTTCTGCAAACCTGGAGTTTCTTCCAAGTTTGTAGGAAAAAATCTTTCCAATCCATACCTGGCCCCATTGTAGAGATTCATTTATCAGCATGCAGGGGGCCAAGTTTGGAATACAGTGCTTTCTGTTTATCAGTTACAGCCTATTTCTACCCTTGCCAAGGAACCACAGTAAGACCTTATGTAGGGACCTATAAGCAGTCTGATATGCAGCTTTCTTTTCCATAGGTACCCTGGCTTTACCTACCAACACCATCACAGCCCACCAGCTCTACAATTACATAACTGACCATGCCAGCACCTACCATATGAAGCCACTACGCATGGCCAGGCCAGGAACTAGCACTGAGGGCAAGAAGGCAACCTCCAGCCCTGAGCAAAATGAGTATGCCCTAGTCTCCATCTGGAACAGGTGAACGATTTCTTGGTTGTTTTCTTTACTTCCTGTGCCATTTGGCCCATTCTTCCAGTGTTGTTTTTGTCAGCATCTCTCATCTCGCTTGTTCTGTAGTGCTTTGAAATGGCATTGAGTACAGTGCTTCTGTGAGTAACACAATTTATTATCTTGTGTCCAGGCCTAACAAAAATGTATTTTGCATCATTGTAAATGGAACACTTAAACTCACTATAAATTGTACTGAGTCATTTTTTTTAAAAAAAAAATCAGGCTGTTTTTGTTCTGTACACCTACTTTGAAACCAGTCTGAAACAACTAGCATTTATTCGACCAGCAACTTTCTGTTAATGCAGACAATTGAGAGCATAGGAAGCTTTGATAGGGATTTTTTTCTGTAACACGAAACTCCTTTGATCCTTTTGAGAATCTTGTGCAAGCAACTTGATTTTCCACAACTGATGTCTCCCCACTCAGATTCTGCCTACTCTCTTTGAGTGCTGCTTTTCATTCTTTTCTTTCTTCCAGAATCACATTCTCACAGTGTGCTTCCTCCACAGAAGAAAAAATCTTGTTTGTCAGCTTCTTGGGGAGGCTTCGGTCTCTTCTCTTGCAACGTTACATTCCCCACTGGCTCCCCAGTTACAGCATAAACAAGCTCAGTTTTCCCCTGCCTACATATTAAGTCCTTAGTGGTCTCTTCTAGAGTTTTATTAACTGAGAGTTTGGGTTGCAGTCTTTTGCTGCCCAATCTATATGGGACACTCACAATTCCAAATTCACCACCAAATCATTTGTATCATTTTAATAATATTAATAATAACAACATTCAATTTATATACCGCCTTTCAGGACAACTTAATGCCCACTCAGAGTGGTTTACAAAGTATGCTATTATTAGCCCCACAACAATCACCCTGTGAGGTGGGTGGGGCTGAGAGAGCTCCTAGAAGCTGTGACTGACCCAAGGTCACCCAGCTGGCTTCAAGTGGAGAATCAAACCCAGTTCTCCAGATTAGTGTCCCGCACTCTTAACCACTTCACCAAACTGGCTTTATGCTGGAATTTGTAATCCTGCGAAGTAATAGCTGCTCTAAAACAAGATTTAGGCATTCAATAGACCGAGGTTTGAATATTCAGAATGGGAAAATTCAAATGCAAGGCACTCCTCTTGCACAAAACAAGTAAATGTGCTTACAGTTTTTTCTGACACAAAAGGCAGACATTGCCAACAACAGCCTTCATAATTGCCATGTTTCTGCAGATCATTACCAGTATTTTACAAAAAAGCAAACATACACAGATTTCATTATAATACATGAATGAATTATAGGGTGGAGTTGTAAGCTGTGTAATGTGTACTCTTGACCAGGGAAACTAACACACAAGTACCCCGGCACCACTCAGCTATGGGCTTTCAGATATGTATGATGTTTTGTAACTTCAAACATATTGAGCTATTTTTATCTACTGATTTTACTCCTCTGATGTCCTTGGTCCAAACTGTATGTGGCAATGAATCTGTAAATCCAAAACACATTATAATTCTACATTAATAACCAGTCAGGCCATAAATATATTTATATTTGATGGATTTATCCACTTGCAAGAGGTGAAAGTATAATATTGCATTTGTATGTTTTACTTTCAGTTCATTTGAACTGTTAGCTGCAGTGATCCAGAAACCTGCAGCCATCGCCCTCAGTTCACTTATCCTAACAACTTACCCTGTAGAAAATTCCCTTACACCACTCTGTTCTTACAGTTCTGGCTCTTACAAGGATTCCGAGGGTCTCCGTCACCACGATGACTTTGATGTATCGCTACTTGTGTGCCACAGTGCAGCACCCTTTGAGGATCAGAGCGAGGCAGAGCGACACATGCTACGGTGAGAGCAGAGTTGGACATTTGCAGGCAGAAGCATGTTCACTTGGGGGAGCAATATGAGTCTGGAGGGACATGACTGTTTTGACTATGCTGTGTAGCAGTCTATGCCACTTATTTGGGGGTGGTGAGAGAGGGAGAAAGGGTTATATTGGAGAAGTAGCTGAATTTCCTTGGGATTATTTGTGGAGAGAGAAGCTGCAGTAGCAACCTTTATTTCTCCCCCTCTCCCAGGTTGCACTTCTATGTGATCATGACAAGCCAGCGGGAACTGTTCCCACGATTAACTGCAGATATGCGGCGTTTCAAAAAGCTGCCACGTCTACAGCGGGAGTCACTGGAGCCAGTTGTGGGACGTGCAGCATGGGAGACAGCTGAGGATGGCTGGCAGCGAAAGGAAGTGTCAGAGCCCTGGGAGGAGGTAGAGAACAGTGGCGAGTTCTATGCAGGTCTGCAGGTCAAGGTGGGCCCTGGGCTCTTCTACACATCCCCGCTATTCCCACTGCTTGCCTCAGAGGTTGCTGCTGCCCAGAAGCAGCTCAGCAACATGGTGCAGCTTGCTAAGTGTCACTGTCGCCGTGACAACCTCTGGAAACGGCTCTTCCTTCTTGAGCCCCTTGCCTCTGACAAGCTGAAGCTGGGCAAGCTCTGCCTGGGTGAACTCGAGGAGCTGCTGGATGCTGTGCACAGGAAGTCCATTGCTGACATCGATCCCCAGCTGGTGAGTGGTTGGTCTGGATCAAGCTGTATACACTTCTGTCACGTTCAGCAAATCCTTTGGCACGTTGCAACAAATGCTTTTTTGAAATACCCCATAAAGGCAGCTGCCTTTATAGAGCATCCATCTCTGTGCACAGTGCTGTAAGCTCATCAGCCTCCCTCTTCCTTTTCTGTTCCTGGCAGAGCTGCTTTCTCACCATGACTGTCTCCTGGTACCAGAGTCTTATCAAGGTGCTGCTGAGTCGTTTCCCACAGAGCTGTCGCCATTTCCAGAATACAGATGCTGGCACCCAGTACCTGGTAACGATCTTCCAGGAACATTTTGTCCTGCTTGTGTCTCTACCTTCTCATTAGTTTACCCTGCATGAGTGATCCTGGAGACAATCCCGCCTTGGCCAGTAAGAAACAGAACCCTGCCTAGTAGCCTTCCAGGAATGATCTTCACTCCTTTGTTAAAAGCTGACCGCATTGAACAGAATCTCTTTTCCCATTTGGGTGTATAGATAATTAGGAAATTTCTAGGAATCCTGTAGTGTTTTTACTGTGTTTTTCTCCTCTCTGTCACCCCAGGCAGAATCCCTGATCCTCTTGGCAAGTAAAATGACGATGCTTTTCTTCCCTTTGTTTAGTGTTATAGTGTGGGGACTCTCTCATGAGGCAGCACTATTTCCTTCTCTTTGCAGGTCGTGTTGAACCAGAAATTTACAGACTGTTTTGTTCTTGTATTTCTTGATTCCCATTCAGGAAAAACGGTAAGGACCTCTGCCTCTACAGGCTAGCAGTTCAAAGGGGAATGAGATTGATACTGGGATTTTGGAAAATGCTGAGAGAGAACACTTTCCAGCACATTGGGAGACATGTTTCTGGCACTTAACCCAACTGACCATGAACAGGAAGTGCCCAGTTTTACAATTTAGGTTTGAACAACTGCTGCCATTTATGAGTGGTTCTGCCTTTCTGTGTCGCACAATGGCTCTATGTTGACTTCAAGAATTGTGATTGGAAATTTATCTTTAAAGGGTACTGCTTTAAAAAAGACTTTGCTGCTCAGTGTATGAGACATGAGAGCAGACTGGTAACTTATCGTTTTGCAGAAGATGTAAAACAGCTTTGTTCAGGAAGGCGTTCTTATGAAGAGAGCAAAACTAGAGTATAATGAACCAACTCAGGAAGTGACTTCCATAAAAAAGCAAACTTTTCCTACATGGATTGATTTGTTGCCTTAAACAGTTTAATTATCAGCCCTATTGCATTGTTTTATTTGACTAAGAATCTTACCGTTAGATTTACCTACATTGCTTCATTGCCTTATGATAGTTTTTTTGTTTGCTTGTGTTGTTGCATTATTTTATTAAGAATTTTTGCTGTTAGACTGAATTGCTGTATTTTGTATTTCTGTTCACTGATTGACTGACAAGCCTTTCACATACTTGTAATCTGCTCAGCCCCAGTGCATTAGTCCGTTTTACAAGGAATCTTTGCTGTTAATATTTTTATCATACTTTGTAATATGCTTGCTGATTGACTGAAAAGTTCTTATATTTGTAATCCACCTTCCCACTGAGAAAGGTGGACTAGAAATGAAGCTAATAACCCAACCCAACAAGCTAATAACTCAACGATCTTCCTTTGCAGAGTCTGACAGTGGTTTTTCGGGAGCCGTTTCCAGTGCAGCCCCAGAACAGCGAGAGCCCATTGCCCCAGCTAGTGTCCACATATCACCACCTGGAATCTGTCATAAACACAGCTTGCTTCAACCTCTGGACAGGGCTCCTATAGTATTGGTTGGTCTCTCTCTTTTGGGGTATGTGGCACAGACCCAGCAACAGTAGGGATGGAACAGAGGTGGCGGCTCAGGGTGGCAGGTGCCCAGGACTACAGGCAACGCAAGGCTAGAACTAGCCAGTTAAGAAGACAGCATTTTGAAGAATTCTGGCTGAGCTGAACGGAATCACTAGAGGAACTGGGGTGCTCTGGAGACAGGAGCAGACTGCCCGGCCGGGCTAAAAGGATGGATCACTCCTTTAACACAGGAGCCGCCCAATGAGGCAAGGCTGTCCTTGGCTTTGTTGGTGTTAGGTGTCCGCTTTCTGGCACCAGAGCAAAAGACTGGAGTGACAGACTTGGCCCTGCCTTTTACAGTGACTCACTGGGTGGGCTTTAACCAAGGGAGGATATGGAACAATGATGAGAATGTTTTATATGAAGTGAATGTACAGTAAATTAAATAAAGCAGATCATTAATTGTGACAGTAAAATACTTTGTGTCAGTTGCTGTATTTGTCCCTGGGGCAAAGGCAGAGCAAGTTCCCATCTACATACCTCTAGCATTTCTGACTGGGTGGGTGGGATCACTGCCAGATTCCCACATCAGCCTTGTAGGCTAGACTAGTTAATTTTCCAAGGTTGCTGGTTCAGGCTTGGATGAGTTGTAACATTAAGATCTGCTAGCGTCTGAGGCTGGAGCCCAGGGCCTTGAGTTGTACAGCAGAAGATGCTGTGCCTAGGGCTGTGGGTGAATGTAATTCAAGCAGTAACATGCTGTGCAGCATGAAGACATAACTGAAAAGCAGAGCGTTCCTGTATGCCCCTCGGAATGCAGGGAATTTCATATAGAGGCCTCTAGGTGGTACCAGAGGGCTTGGTTTTGGAGACGGGGGATTTCCTTCTTTCCTTTATAGCAAACTACTTCCATTCTTTAATAGCAAGCAGAGGCAGGCCTGTAGTATTATCTACCAGTGAAAACGTAATTTTTCACTCCTACAAGGGTTAGCCCTTATAAGTGTAATTAGACAGAGGGGAGGGGGGAGAGCAGCTGCAGACAAACTACATTCCAAAAGAGCAAGGTAGAGTCTCTCTCTTACAGGGAGAACAATGAGTAGGAATGCCATCTGTTCACAAACATAAATGACATGGGTGTAGGGATTTATCAGTTCTGGGATCTTGGTACTTAAATATACTAGCAGAGCCACTTTATTAGGAGATGACATCCCACTGCATTTGTGTGCCCAAAGAGGGGCATATAATGAAACAAGGTTTAGGTAACTGATCCAGCACTGCGCTCAGCCTTTTTCCCTCCTCTGCCACATGGTAGTGGAGAGTGCCATTCATTCCATCTATGATGCACTTTGTTCTAGTTTCTCAGCCCCTGGGCTTAACCCCTCAGCTTCCACCATCACGTAGACCATGTCTCTCCCAGTACGACCGTAGCCAGCTGAGCCCCTTTACTGTGTCTCCTACAAAGGAAGTCATAAGTGTATTCATTAAATTGGACTACAATTGAAAGACAGCCCACCCACCCACCCCCCAAGCATTGGAGCTACCTCAGGCTGAACATCTGTAAAGTCCCCATGCCCCAGGGTGGTAAGGAGATAACAGCTGGGTTACCACTCTCTGCACTGAGAGGCACCAGCAAGGAGAGCTGCAGCTTGTGGGTTCAGGGCTGCCTGAAGCTCTCCACCTAAACCAGTCAGTTTCACACAGCAAGACCTTTCCCTGTCCACTTCACCTAGGAAAAAGGCAGACTAACCTCTAGGAGCATACTCGCATCCTATATAACCACTGTAACCCATTGACTCCAGAAGCTGGAAGAGGTACGAGAAGTCTAGTTCTCCAGGGCTGTCAGGCTCATGCCGTGCTGGTACCTGAGCAACCTGAATGTGTCCTACAAAGGAAGACATCTGTCAGAAATGAATGACTGACTGGATTTAGCACCCTGCCCCATCTTTTTATGGGCAATATTTTCAGACTGCTGCCAAAATCATGCTGCAGTTAGGCCCACCACTAGTCCTTTTATTTAAATACCTCTATAATACCAAAGCACAAGGGGTTCCAGTTTTGAAGAGGGCACTGACTATATAAGCACAAGACCTAAAGAATGGAGAGGCAGGTTGTGAACTTGTAAAATTGTTTATAGGTATTCTACGTTCTCCTCCTTACCAAGAATTGGGAAATACATCTCCAGGTTCTGAGTCAAATTCCCATCCATGATTTGGCAATGGAAAATATCCTGTGGAGCAAATATCAGAATTTACAAGTTTAGTCCAAGGCCAGCACAGGTACTCCATCCTGTTTCTCTGCCAGAATTCAGTGTATCCCTTGGCCTTTGGTTATGGGCCACATCCATATGCTGTGCCAGTTAGCCAGCTATTCTAAGCCCCAAGCACAGGCTGCAGCTAATGTATGAAACTAGAAGTCACTTTTCAAATAAGGGACTCACCAGTTGCAACTTCAGGTTAGGGCTTCCCACTTTCTTCAAGATGGCAGCAGCTGAAGGAATACAGGGAATTAGCATCACCAGTACTGTGATTCTAAATTTTAATCACTTACCTCCTAACCTAGCCAATCTTAGGGCCCCAGTAAGTTATCAGTCCTGGAACAAGCTCTAAAAGAACCATCCCTGCCTGCAAAAGGGAAGCCTTAAGCTTTGGCTTACCTTGATGTGGGGTGGTCAAGAAGTAGCGAGGATCAGTAATCCTACTGTTAATAGGCTCCAGTAGTCCAATTAGGTTTTGCTGCAAAACCAAATAGAAATGGGAACACAATCCTATTAACTTGCAAAGGAAGGGGAAACATGGCACTCTAATTACCCTCACCCTGTGTATCCTGGGCCTGCCAAAGGAAGGGGAAACATGGCACTCTGATTACCCTCACCCTGTGTATCCTGGGCCTGGCTCAACAGATTGACAAATTCCTATCTATTTCCATCCTCTTTCCCAAATCCTAACCAGTATTCTTCCTCTGTGTTGCCCCCACTTACAGTGGCTTGTCTGGGGTTAATTAACAGGGGTTGGATCGTCTCCAAGCAGGTGTTGCCATCTTTTGACCATTTAGGACTTCTCTTCTATGGAGCTGCTGTCCAGGGAGGAATCTTCCTATCCTATGAAACTAATTCTTGTAGGGTGCTTGCCTAATGCCTTTTGTTAAAGTAACAAACACTTCTATGTAAATGTGTCCACCCTACCCCCTACCTGAGCCAGGATATCAGCAGCGTATCTGAGGTTCTCTGTGAAGGTGGCTTCCATCTCAGCAGACACTGCCTCCCGCTCAGCCCCCACAGGAAGTCGCCCAGCCAGAAGGTGAATTCTATACATACAAGGGGGAAAGTGAGGTTGAGCCAGCAGACTCTGGCATGGACTAAGGGCCAGAAGAAATGCATTTGTTTGCCCTCATACCCAGAAAACTGCTGTAAGGAAACTTCAGAAAAAGCTGTCTGCTGCTTGTGCACTGACCTATGAAGTGACCCTGAGCAATGGATAACCCACATCACCTTGCCTCTCCAAGGCTTTTAAGTGAAGCCAGCAAAAACATTCAATATGGAGCAGGCATTACAAGAGAATCTAAAATGTTCACCATTTCAATGCATGTAATGCTTTCAAGGGGACTTGGGAATTCTAACCATTATTCCATGTTTACAGAATCAAGCTGGCGTTCATTAATCCAGAAACTGGGGAAGATGGGCTCAAACAGCTGTGCCACTTTGTTTTGCTTTCTCCCCAAGTAGCCTAAACAAGGCCATGAACTTGTGCAGTAGCATGTGTGTAACGCACTGTCAAGACACAACTGACTTATGGCAATCCCAGCAAGGGACTTTTAAGCCAAGTGAGAAATAGAGGTGGTTTGCTATTGCCTTCCTTGTGCAGAGGTGCAGAACTGTTAATAATGGCAAGAGTATGGAACAGTCCTAACTAGCATATGCCCCTTGTGGCCCAAGTAGCTTTTGCTGCCCAGCTTCTCCTTATAAGCATTGAGCCAATAACGCATGCTGCCCCCAGACTGGAATGCTTGATTTGGTTCACCTTGCTTTCTCCAATCAATGGCATTCCAGTAAGCCGCAGCTGCTCATGCCAACTAGGGAGGAAGCTGGCTCACAGTGACAAACAGCCTCCTTCACATACCAAGTACAGTTATGCTGCCCTCAGAGGACAGAAGGCTTTAAAAAGGTAATATGTTTTTATTACCCCTCTTTGGTTTGTGAATGTGTAAGTAAGCTTTTAAAACAGAACTACTTTATCTGAAAGTTTGACAAAATAGCTAGTTTACATACTGTAATTCTAACTGATACAATTTTCAATACCTGGGCTGAGGTTTGGTTTGGAAAAGAGTGTGAAAAAGGGCTCTAAGTCTCCACTGCCCTCTTCAGCACTTGGTATCACATACTACATGTGGAGTTTTTCTCTTCCTTTTTGCTTCCTATTGCTTTGTTCTCTGTTCTCAACCACTTCCTGTCTAAACCGTGGCCATCCTCCCTCCCTCAAGCTACCTCCCTCCATCTTCAAAACCCATGTTTTGCACAGAGTATAACAGGGCAGAAAACAATGTTCACCCTCCCATTTCACCTCCCACTCTTGTTCTTCCTTGAACTAGCTTTCTCTCTCCACCCCCTCCCCTTTCTTACCTGTTTTTCTATGGCTCCTCTTTACATGGGCATTTTACTACAGAAGAGTCTACACAGGAAGAATCCACCCCTGGAACTATTCATAACAATGCAGTGCTTATATTGCAGCTGCTTTAATTTGATGTAATTAATGAGGAAAATGCCTGCAGTAGCCAGTGCCCAACATAAAATCACAGTGCTAAGATTTCCTTGCAGTTTAGGGCTTGGCTCAAGGCAAGAGAAAAACGACCCTCTGCCTTCAATGAACTATGGAATGGATAACAACCTACACCTGTTGCCTCTTACTTCCTACCCTTTATTGTGTGAACACCATGTTATGTGAGGGGGTGGGGGTGGGGGTGGTTAGTGAAAGCACCAAATTACTCCTAATGTACCTCAAGAGTTCCAGACTAGGATTTGGGAGACCCAGGTTCAAATCCCCAATCTGCCACGGAAGCTTGCTGGGTGGCCTTGAGCCAGTCACATTCACTCAGCCTAACTTACCTCACAGGGTTGTTGTGAGGATATAATGGAGAGGAGACTGATGAAACCTGCTTTGGGTTCCCATGGGAGGAGGGCTATAGATGAAATAAATAAATAATGCCACCCAAGGTAAATGGGCAGCCATATTTGCTTTCCTGACCAAAAAGCCAGGCTCAGCTATTGCATGGTTTGTAATGATGAAGAAGCATCTTTTATTTCCCCAGCAGCATTATGATGTAGGAGGAAGCTTTATGAATAATCCCTCAGTAAAGTAACATCCCCAGGAAGATTCTGCTCAGGTTAAATCTCCACATAGCAATTTCCCTTTCAAGTACAACTGGGTGACCCTAATATTGTGTTGCATACAAGATCTCACCCACTATTGGTTTAACACACATCTTAGCATAATAATACCTTGGACACTGCAGAGTCTTGGCATATTGCACAGCCAAAGCCAGGGTCTCTCGGAACTCAAGCTGACGGCCAGGCACGGCACCTAAGCCCTTGTCACCTTTTTCTTGATTTCCTGAGAAAAAGAGCAGTAAACAGTCTCAAGCCTCCAGGATGGCAGGGTATACAGCAAATCACATCCGGCTGGAGGGTAACCTGATGCTCTGATGCAAACTCAGGTAGAAAAGGGTATGTGACATATATGACCCCTGCTGTTTTTAACACAGTATGTGCTCTATATTTGTAGGCAAGAACATATGCATACAATGAGGCAAGAGGGGCTCTTGAGTCCTTGAAGTCAGTGGAGCTCACTTGCATCCTGCCACAGGTATTTTTTGAGTAGCAGTACTTGGATGCTTGAAATCAGCCTACCTTTTCTCTAACAGGTGAAATCAACCACTGCTTGGGGCATAAGGGAGATGTTCCTTCCACTAAGGAGTTAAAGGGAAAGGGGGGGGAGAGAATAGCTACTTTTATTTTCCAGTGGGGGTGATGTTGGTCATTATTATCCTGGACAGCCAGTGTGATAAAGATGGACAGGGCAAGGTAAGAGATACTGGCACATGGTCGACAACTGCAGAAACAAATTGGCTGGTCAATGTTAGCTGAAGGGGAGATAATGCGGTAAGATATTTCGTCATAGAGGATAGCAGTGAAAGGCGGAGTTTGTACGGGGCTGCCTTTTAACGGACAGAAGCTTTGCAACAACAAAATGAAGTTGTTTTTCTTTGCATGGAAAAGCAAAGGCAGGAAAGTTTCACCTGTAGATTCCTCCGATTCTACACGCGCGCCCTACATGCCAAAGAGAGCTCTTTGGTGCCTGATGCCATGAGGGGAGGCTGGTCTCCAGGTCGGGGGCGTGAGGGGAATCCGAGGCCTATGGAGGAGGAGCGCCCGGCAGCGAAGGGAAATTCGGTTGGGTGGGTACCTGGCGGGGTATTGAGCAGGATGAGCTCTAGTCCGGCCCGTTCCGCCGCCGCCCTCAGTTCCGAGGCGCTGCAGGCGTAAGGAAACCCCAGCTCAGCCGCCTGGAAGCCCGCCTGCGCCGCCGCCTCTATCCGCTGGGGCAGCGTCGGGTGCTCCTGGAAGAGCCAGGCCAGGTTGGCGGCGAAGCGCAATGGAGCCATTCCACCCGAGGGAGCAGCGACAGACAGCTCAGCGAGAGACCACACCAGCAGCCGCGGCCCAGGGCCTCGTCGAGGGAAGCAGTGAGAGCCCGAGGCGGAGTCTTCGCTCCTGGGCTTCGGCAGAGGAGGAGTCGCGGCTGCGTGCCACTTCGCGCCTGCTCCGGAGGAGGCCTTGGGAGCCTCTGAGCGACTGGAACATCTGGCCTCTGCCTGTCTTGTAGCAGTTCCTTTCTGGTATCTCTTTAGGACTGTGTGTGTGTCATTTAGAGTCCGTCTTTCTCACTGAGACTCAAGGCGGATTACACAGTATGAGATTAGTACAATCAGTAAGTATCAAGGACATTTCCATAAACAATGCCATAGGATAAATAGATACAAGTTTAAAAGACATATTATTAGCAAGAATCCAATACAGAGTAGAAAAAATACTGAAGCAGAACATAATTCTAGGACTAACATTAGACAACATGGAGTACTGGTGGTACACAGGAGCACATATTTAAAGCAACAGATAATATGTAAGGCAATATAGTGATGAAGTCTATGGTCCCTAACTCATTAGCAAAGCATCTGAGACCACTTCCCTACAATACAGCCCTCCCATTTGAGTAAAAAAACTTTTTTAATAGTTTGGTTTTGCGTCGTTTACAAAAAGCCAGGAGAGTGGGGGCTTTTCTGGCTTCATCAGGCAGGTCATTCCACAGGGTAGGGGCCACCACAGAGAAAGCCCATGTACGGGCTGCTGCTGGCTTCACTCGTGTGCAGCCTGGCACTTGCAGGAGCCCCTGTTCAGATGAGTGAAGCTGCCGTGGAGGAACATAGAGAGGGAGGTGGTCCCAGCGCAGGATCTAGGGTTGCCCGTGCCCGGGACAACCCTAGGCTGGTGACCTCGCGCACGCACACAGCGCACGCACGCTCTCCGCGCTGCGTGATGACATCACTCAGGTGACGTCATCACGCAGGGCGTAATAGAGGCAGTGTGCAGGGCTGGGAAGCCGCCCGCGCCATTCGCCTCCTGGCGAATGGCGCGGGCGGCTTCCCAGCCCTCCGTGCTGCTTTCACCTGCCCCACAGGACAGGGGGCGGCCGGTTTGCCATGCCACGCAGGCAAAAGCAGCGCGTGGGGCTGCGGGGCCACCCGCACCGCACCGCCTTTTGCCTGCCCTGCAGGGAAGGGGGTGCGCGGCAAGCTGGCTGCCCCCTGTCCCGTGGGGCAGGCAAATGGCTCAGGCGGCCTCGCAGCCCCCGCACTGCCTTCTCTTTCACCTGACCACAGGAGCTCACCCCCCCCCGTTCCACTGTTGCCTATGCCCTCATCCCTGTCTGCAAAACATGCATTAGTCTTCCTTAGCACTGCCCACAGATTTCCATCTCACTTCTCTAACCCTCTACTGTCTCTTCACACACCCCACCTTTTTACCCCCTGCTGCGAAGATTCTGCATTCCCATGGTCCACAAGCAAAAGTTTACTTGGCTCCCACCTTTTCTGAGCCTTTTTCTATCCCCCAAAACAGAAATTGCTGAACTTTCATTGTGCAACAGGAAAGGAAAACCTTATCAGGAGGAATGTAATTGCACTACTCAACAATGTTGACAAAGAGAATCGTTTATCAAAGTTAAAGTGCCCAAGTGCTAATTTTCTAGAACCGTTCATATACAATAAATATATCATAGTACAAGCATACAATCTTAGTACATTCAACAAGGAATGAACAACACAGAGTTCACCACAATATGTGACAATTCCAAGTGTCCAAAAGTTATCCAGCTGGTAAGTCCTTTATAAATGTGGGAAATCTTGTATCCAGTTCCTAAATGCTGTCTCTCTAATTCTTTTCACAGATGTTCCAGTGGACGGTGGCAAAATCTTCCAAGCCCAAACTGGGACCGGCTATTAGATCACACAGATTTCGTCCAACAACGGACTTCCTCAGGGGCATGGGTCTAGTCCACAGCATCAGTTACTATTTCATTAAGAACTCATTCTTACAACCTGGAAAGCGGCACTTGTATCTTCAGTCTCGCGTGGAACTTTCATTGTGGGCTATTAGCCTGCTGCTCCAAGCAGTCCTAGTTGCCATTTCATTCTGGCTGTAGAGTTTGGGCTCAGTAGAAGAGCTCCCATGAGTAAGCAGGGCTTTAAAATGAAACAAAGTGAAGTGGCATTTTCTGCAAAGGATTCTAGAAGGATGCCATTTACCTGCTCCTGCTTCTTTGTTTCTGTGTATCACTTTTTTAAAAAAAGACCTCCTGTCTTTTTATTGGAGGTGTGAAAATGTGTAGTGCAGTATGAAGCATAAGGAAATCAGATAAATCCTTAAAGCATCTGCTGAGAGGAGAGGCAAGTTCCTTTCATCCAGAGGGTTCATATTCCACGTGGCCCCTAGCTGACCCTCTTACAGAGAAAAGTCATAGAATCACAAAGCAGGAGGAGACTAAAGCCAATATCACATACACTGTAAAGCCCAGGAAAAGTGAAATGCCTTTGTCAATCAACTTTCCAGCATGAACCTAAATCAATTCAGGATCCTGGTACAAGCACACTTAAAATTGCCTTTTTCTTTTTCCGCACACGGACATCTACAGTGGGAGAGAGGCTAAAAAGTGCCTTAAGAGGTATGTATGAATTCCATCTACTGTCTAGTTCAATACCACTCCAAGACCAGTCTCTGCCCTCCAGGCCAGAAAGTGCTAGAAGCAGGAAACAGGCATACCAGAAAACGAACAGCTCCACACAACCAAGCCAAGCCCAGATTTATGCTGTATTTGTGTACAAACTAAATATGCAGTTTGGGGCCTCAGAATATGAAGGGCCTCTAAATACAAAAACATAACTGAAATTATTAAATGATTATTGCTAATGCTATGTGGCCTCTTTTAAGTTTGGCATAGTTTAGGGCCTCCACATATCTTAAGCCAGCCCTGGCCAAACCACACATTGTAAGGGAAGGTCCCTTCTACAAATGACTGCCTCATAGGCAAACTCATACAAACATGCTTCATTTTCTTTCAAATAATTCTTTGTTGTCAAGGGCATCTCAGAGGCATGTTTTTAGAGATGAAGCCTAAGGCTTTCTGCTCAGTATCTTGCAAGATCGCAAACCCTCCTAACCATGCACTTTGCAATTCTTAGCTGCTCTGCGGCACTTCTGTCCCCAGTCTCTGCTTTGCATTTTGCACACGGCTCCTCGATGGCCCGATGCAGTCTGTTTGTTTGCTTTGAAGTGATGTATAATCTGGGCTGATAATTAAAGAACGTCATTCCAGGGTTAGTATTTATTGATACCAATTTAACTCGCCTCATACATCAAACACCAACCATCCACTGAAATCCCTGGTGGATTTCTGCATCCTAGAGACCTTGTTTTTATTACCTAGAATTGACAAGAATGGCTTTGGGGGCATTGGCTCTTCTGCTTTGCCTCACACTTCATGTTGCCTATTTTTTATTTCTTCAGCACAGACAGAGGCATTGTGGACTAATAAAAATGGAGCCTGCACCAAGGTGATGTGCCCTGATTTGCAATCACTACATACTATACACCAGCAGCAAGTCAGCCAGAATACAGCCGAGGGGACGGGAGATGTTGTATCATGGTGCTTCTAGATAAGGATTTTTGAAGTGCCAAATGCGCTGATTTGGAGCACCTGATGCCCACAAATTATAGATGGTGCCAGTCCCCTAGATGATCCTTACTAGTTCAGATAGCATAGTAGGAGATTAGGAGCACCAGAATGGAATTGCATCCAAACACAGAATTGCCTCAGGGACTACATGACAAACCTTGCATGCCCCTCTTGTCCCCTTCCTTCCAACAAAGTTTTCTCTGCATCTGATTTAATGCTTTTTTCAGGTCACTAGCATCAGAAGAATTCACCATCTCGCTACAGTCTCAGCTAAGGTGCTGCAAGGTACTCTTTACAACAGTATAGCTGCTGTGGGTCTTGAAGTTACACCTCTGTTCATAAAGACCAAAAATCCTTCAGTCCTCTGTGTAATGTCAACTTTAATTTGTAGGAATGGAAGAAGTGCACTGTTGACTTGGGCCCAGGAACCATGAAGTCCAGCATCCTCTTGGGAGTCCAGATGCAGGATTTGCAACCTACCCCTATTGTTAATCATCAACATTTGGTATTCTCTGGTATCTTGACATAGAACTGCTGAGTTGTCCTTTCCCCCTTGCTCCATAAATACTTGCATTCAAGGTCATCCTTTACACCTTATTGCAACCAGTTTAGCAAACCTTACCTCATGTCATGTTATCCAGAGTGCCCTCTGGAACATGTGTTTGTTTGTGTATTTGATCAAGGCACCTGAATATAAACAATCAACCTATAATTCATAACAATTTTCTCCAACATTCTTTCCATGCAAACACTAGTTTTTGTCATTGCATGTATATTTTTTGTCAGTCTTCTCTCCACCCAATGATTCTGGCATTTTACCAAGTCCCTCTAAATCTGATAGTACAAAATGTAGAATTAAGTGATTTCTGCTTTCCAACAATACCATTTCACAGCTTTGTATGTTCATTTCATACATCAGGTCATAGAAAGCACTGCAGTTTCCAGAAATCCTATGTGTGCACCAGTAATTTCCCATAACCTGAGATAAAGAGAGCTAGGTGTTGCTTTAGACTATTGTCTTGGATTTTGGCAAAATTAGCTACCATATATAGAAAAGCAAAGTCCAAAAGAGGACAAAAGGCAATGTGGTTTATTTAGTTTTTGAACACATGCTTCCCAGAGGATACTATGAAGGTAATTGGCAAAAATTCTCCAGCTGTTCAGAACTAGCAGCAGACATATTCTCCCACATAATCTTGTGCATGGGTGTGTGAACTCTCCCTTTATATTAACAATACAGAGAGTTTACAGAGCTGTGGTTAGCAAATGGCAGCCTCCAAGCTCAGTTTGGCCAATCAATGACTGCCACCTGGCCCACAGACCAATTTCTCTACCTCCCCTCTGCCTGTTGGCAGTCTACTTGCTTGCTTGCTGCCAATATAAAAGCCATACAGGCAGCTGGGCCTTTAAAAACCCTGCCTGCACATACCTAGGAAAAGTAAAGAAAAATAATAGAAAATAGGAACCTTCCATGAGTTTGTCTGTTCATTCTAGCTTATCCAGAAGCAAAGGAGGTGAGGGGACGTGGAAGCTTGCCCGTAGTTGCTCACACATGCTATTTCCCCAGTTCCTCTTGGATCAAGCCTTCTGCTAGCACGAAGCAGGATGGCATTTCAACCAATCACAAGAGAGAAGGAAAGACAGAGGCTCTCATGAGAATAATGAGAATGAATACAGTTTATATAAAGGGGCTGCCACATGTTGTTTGCAGGGGAATCTTTCCTTAGGCGATACAGTGTGGTCTGTCAGCCCAATTTTTAGCCCTAGGCAATCCTGTCAGCCAGTTCAGGTACCAACTGCTACCATATGTCATGCTTCTGTTGCTATTTCTCTTGGGAAACACAAAGACCTTAAATTACTCTGTGTAGACCTGCTCTCCTTTTCTTGGGACATTATTTCCTCTTGGTCCAGTAAGCAATGACAAGTGAGTAATCAGGTGTTCTTTTGTTTGCTTTATCATCAGAGAGGTTAAAACAATTTCCTTCTCGACTCGGGGAAGATCATTACGACATTGTAAGAGAGCCCCTGCAGTGACGGAATAACTGCAGTCTAATTATGTAACTAGCGTAACAGCTTGCCGGGGTGTATTGTTTTGAATTGATTCACTACAATTGGTATGGTGCTTTCATCACCACACAAGGTTGGGCTATTGTTCTCTGATATTGGGGGAAAGCTTGTGAGCGTGTCAATTTACTGCCAATGAAATATCTCAGAAGCTGTAGAATGAGAGCATCCCCTCAAAAAAATGCTGGAAGGAGGAATGCAGAGGAAAGTGAGAAACCTAGATGGAATGTTGAAGGAAAGAATGAAAGAATGGCAGTTGAAAGAAGACAAAGACCAAATGGGGGCAGTTGGGTGAACGGTAGTAGCTGGGGAAGGGCATGCATAATAAAAAAGATACAGAGGTCCAGAAAAGAAACAGAGAAAGGCTCAGGCAATGAAAAATGAGATCAACATTTAACTAGAGTGGACAGGGAACCTTGGCAGGGAGGATAAGGGAAACTTTTCCCATCCATAATCTATTGATCAGTAACTCCTTGGTTGTTGGTCAGTGAGTTGGTCCAAAGGCATGGAACAACTTCTTTGAAACTGAGGCTTTTGGAACCTCTGCAAGATCAGATTGGGTGGCTGTTACAGACAGTTTGTTTCTGTGGTACAGATCTACCAGTTACAAATGTTTGCAGGATACTGCCTCATTAAGTGGTGTTGGAAGACATGGTCTTCCACAGCCTTGGCCACCTGCCATTTCTTTCCAGGTTGGGCACCCACCACCTTCCCAGGTTCAGTACTTTCTGAATGTCCTTGGCCCTGCTCCTTTGCTGTCACCCCTGCAAACCTGCCTGCTTAGTGTGCCCAGATCCTTGGCTCCAGAGAGTGAACAGGCCTGAGGCTCAGCTCGTTAGCAGGGCTAGCCACCTCATCTGCCCCTGGCACTAATTATACCTCTGAGTGCTTGGAGATGCTGTTGTTGCTCATCTGTACCCAGCTCAGATGCAGAGGGTGAGGAACACCAACACAGCCCAGCTCGCCCTTCTCTAGCTCATTACGGCAGCACTATGACAGCCAAGCAAGGAGACAGTGGCAACATCACAATTCTTCTCTGGGTCTCCAGGGCACCCAGTTAATCCATGGCACCTAATGCTGTCTGCAGTAATAGGCAGCAGACTGTAAATGCCAGTACTCCAATTAGTCTTGCTCCTTGGCCCTGTCACAAGGAGGATCTCCTTCAAATCAGCATGAGGCATAGATCCCTTGGAACAGGGAATCTCACATAGTGGATGGCAAGAGTCTCCCAGGGTGACCTGGGGACAAGGACTACCTCTAATCACAAAATAGCACTGGAATCACATTTCCTCAGTCCTGCAAGGAGTTCACTGTGGTACCTCCAGGGTCAGAGAGTGCTTTGCAAATATGAGTTTTAAAGAAGCAATTGTTCTCTCCTGAGCAACAACTATGTCTGAAGATGAGCACAAATTTCATCAAGAAGTACAGCACACATCTGTCTCATGAAGAGCAAGGCTCTGCTAGCCAGTCTGCAGTTCACATATTTGGTTTCTGAAATAAATTTGATATATATATATACACACATACATTGTGCCATCTTCAACAGTGTATGGGGAACAGACATTTGATTCTTTATATCAAAACAGTGGCCACCTCCTTGACCTCCTGCTTACTCATCTGTTTGCCCCCCTCCATGTGAGCAGCACACAGCCCTGCTGTCCTTGGATCCTGTACTTTACATCCCTTTGTTTGCTCCCATTCCTATATTCCTTGTCTATTCTGCTTCCAGATTTTTGCTTCTCAGTTCACTATCTGCTTTGTCCTGCTTTTTTCAGCTTCTCTGTCTCCTGATATTTCTTTCCTTACTTCCACTACTATCACCTCTACCACCCCATCAATCCACTTGGCCTCTGTCCTCATACTGCCCACTGATTCTTCTGTATATAATCTCTAAAAGGCTCTAGCCTCTGAACTAAAGGTGCCTGGGAAGGTAAGAAGCACTGCCATGCCATTTCTAATCTTCCAACACATGATGCATGTAGAGAGACCATCCCATAGTTTCTCTCATGTACATTGCAGAAGAGCTTTAATGGGACAGTATTTTTCTGTATATTGGGTCTATAGAAAAGCTGAGAAGCATACACCACTCCTGACCTGCCTGAGGAGGGGGGCAGATGCAAAATGAAAAGAGTTTTAGACTTGATGAGCCATGTCACAGAACAGCCCCATTGGCCCTGGAATCCTGTTCCATTTTGGCCCTCCAAGATATTTAGTCACTCAGCAGTCATCATCAGTTTCTGTCTGGCAACGTGCTGCTCTTTGAGGAGCTTTCATATTTCTTTCTGGTATTTCTGCTGCCATCAGCTGGCCAGTTAGAGTATTAGGGCCAGCACTCCTAGCATTCTACCAGCAGTGTCATTTTAAAGGCTCCACCTAGCAACCACATCTCCTGCTATCTACTTATTGGCTGCTACAAGGAGGGTATATTGTACTTACACACTCCTGGGGAGATAGCAATCTAGCAAACAACCACCTCCCTTCCCCTGGCACCCATTTTAGATAGTGTGCTCAAATGGTTGCCATCTATGTGATATGGAAAACAACTACCAGCATGTAAAATAGAAACAGATTTATTGAAAAAAAAGTCCACACACATATTCTGTACAGCAGTGGATCAAGTAAAGAATACAAAGAAATGGCAGAAACATACAAGCCGCTGTTCCTCAATGTTATACATGCCCTAGCTGGTCTTATTCTAAGGCAAGCTCTTTAAGCTTACGAGTTACAGCGCTGTAAAAGTGTCCCATTACCTTGGTCTTCATCCAGGCTGCTGACCCTTTTGTTGGCTCCATGTTGCAACAGCAGCCATCCTGATGCGAGCAGCTGAAATGGACCCTGCTAAATGAACTACGCAAAACAAAACTTGCAGAATGGCCCCCCATTCTTCTTGTGTCCGGGGAATTTATTACCTCTTTCCTTCCTCCCCCTTGTGGGTCATTCCTTCTCTTGCTGTCCTTCCCAGGAAGAGATACTATTTGACATTTGGCATCCCTGAGTCTCTGTCCGTTCAAGGTATCACATTCTTGCCAGGCTGTGAGATGTCCCTTTGATCGGTCTCCAATGGTTCGAAGCATTTACATATCCAAACCTTAAGTACCAGGTGCTTGGGAGAGCCATCAACAGGATGGAGGCACTTGAGAGCAATTAAATTCTCTCTTGTTTCCTGTCCTGGTGCTAACAGAGAAGTAGTAAAATGAAAGAAGGGGGAGGTGTTGTAGCTAGAGATGGACACGAACCAGAAAAAAACAAACCGTGTGGTTCATGGCTCGTCACATTTCACGAACCACGAACTTTCATGAACCTGCCCCAATTCACGAACTGGTTTTGGTTTGTGAAAACGTCACTTCTGGGCATGCAAATCACCACTTCCTGGTCAGCATAAGGTCTGCAGGAAGCCCAACCCCTGTTGCCTAGGAAACTGATTGACTGGCACCAGGCTGTCTGCAGTGACGAACCAAAAAACCAACCAAACGAACCACCCTAAAGTTCATGGTGGTTCGTCAGAAATGGGCTCTGACAAACCGCTAGTTCGTGAACTATGAACTGGCCTGGTTCGTGATAAACTTTGGTTCATCTTTCAGTTTGTGCCCATCTCTAGTTGTAGCTCCAAAATTGAATGAATTTCTCCACAGGCCCATTAATGGCCTCTGCAAGTGTTCTACCTTGCCAAGGGTTAGATCTAAGGGCTCCCTATATCTTTCTGAGCCTATGGGTACTTCTGGAATTCTGAGGTCAAGAACTAGTGCAACCACAAAATGGCTGTTGTGGAGTGCTGTGTCCAATTGCAAAAAGTTGGCAGGTTGCAAACTAAGCTTCTTCCTACAATAAATGACTCTGTTATCAAATGGATGCTCCTTCCAGACACAAAGGCTTCCTGGGATGTTCTGAAGCAATCTCCTACTCTAATGAAGTTCAGGAAAGCCAAGACTGGCTCTTTGATTTGGGAAAGAGATGCTTTGTCAAAGAAGCAAATGGACACCAGCCATTGGCATTGCTAGGTGCTATGGCATCCATGGGCACAACAATGGGGATCACTGAACATCCATTCACAGGGCTATACATTATGTTTAGGACAAACAAGGGAGCCTAGTTCTCTCTGCAGTCTATATTTAATTGTTGCAAAGGTTTTTGTCCCATTAAAGGATGCTGGAGAAGTGAAGTACATTGCAAGAAATTGCAATTTCACAAAAAGCATTTTTGGCCAGGTGTTGGCCAGATGTCTCCAAAGAGGTGTATTAATTGGTTTCCTAGGGAACCAGTCCATAATGGTAGCTCATTAATGGAGAAAACATTTGCTCTTTTTACACAGACACTGCAGATTTCACCAAAAAAGACATTTTTCAAGCGATGCAGACATTAAATATGTAAAGTAATACTGTTGTTTTTACCAAAGTCTGTTACTGTACAAGTATGCAATCTTTAAGATTGCACAGAATTCTTCATTAAGTTGCATGGAGCGCAGCTATGGACCAGCTCTCATACTTTTTTCTATAGGAGTATGAAGGAATAGACTCACAAGCCCTGTTCCCTCAGGTCCTGGGAACTTGAAAAAGGCCCACAGTCATCCTAGGTCTCTGCCTAGTGATACAGCCCTTTCCCCTTCCTCCTGGGGAATATCAAATTTCTCACTGGGTAGTAGCCACTGCTAGTAACAAATCTGAGAGCACCAGCACTGTCCTCCACTGTCTTCCCAGGTGTGTGAGCAGGAAAGTCTTCCTAAATCTCAGAAATGGGCAGGGGAAGGGGTTTCATCACCTGGTTCCTCCTCCTGCCTGCTGAGGTGAAACACTGTTTGCTTGCTCTATACTTCATGCCAACACTCTCCTCCTCAGCCTCACCAGGAGCCCTTCCCTTTATAGCACCCTTCCAGGCCTCCCCCCTTGGGCCAGCCAATCTGTATCCATGCCTTAGGTGTTCCCAGAGCCCTCCACCACCCTCACCTGTTGCTGCCTCTAGGTACAGGACAAGCCCCTGTCTCTCAGCTTGAGGCTCCTCTTCTCCTCCGTGGCCCAATCCAATGGTGGTCTGGCTCCAGGTTAGTCCCAACCCCACCCCTCCTTCGGCAGGTCCTGCCCTCCATCCCACCAGGCATTGTTATCTCAGGTGGCTCTGCCTGGGCTTTCTCCGGCTTGGCTCGGCCTGTCACATCAGCTGCTGCCGTGCTGTTGCAGGACTCAGCTGACGAGCAGCTTGCTGCCACGCCGCCATGAGTCCCAGCTAGCTGACAGCCTTCTCCAGTCTCTTCTCAGCATCATGGGATGATCTCCTTTACGCCTTGCTGCGGCTGCCCCATAAGTTGGCTTGTGGGGGCTGGTGGGGGTGGGCTGGGGCCTTCGGTGGGGCCTCCCAGGGCCTTCTCTCAGCTGGGAGGTTGGCCCCGGGGCCAAGTCCAGGGCAGGCTGTCGCTACTCCAGACACTTATGTTGCCATTAAAAGTCTCTGCCTAACTGCTGTGTCCCCCTCTTTACTCATACCAACTAGCACAAGGACAATCAATCACACTTGCATACTTTTCATGCTATCACCTACTGTCTTCTCTTTTACTGCTCTTTGTAAAAACCAAATAAGTGTGGTATGTTTGCAGAGATCAGGTTTACAGCTTTCAAAATATACAGAAGTTTAATAAAAATATAAAGAGTACATAAGCATCAGGCTAAGCTAGGATATAAAGAAAGGTTGAAAACATGCAATCCTCTAAACCCTAAACTCTAATTAAACAATGTTTAATTAGGATAAGCTAGTAAATCATGAAATTGTATCATTTAAAATTCTATTAATATCTTAAGAGCTGAGACTTCTTCCTACTGTCCCTCAACACGTGGACATGATGGACTTAGTACAATATCCTAAGAAGAGTTACTCCAGTCTAATGGGCTTAGACTGGAGTAACTATGTTTAGGATTGCACTGTTAGTCTTTCATGGCTTGTACCCATCCAAGGAAAATGAATAAGGAGAGGACAACTTCCTTCTTGTGTCCCGAGTCAGTTCCCATTTTGGGGTCATTCTGGTCTTCCTACTTAGAAATGGAGAAATTCCTCTCTATTCTTTTGGTTGTTCCTGTCTCTCCTCTTTAGGTGTGACATTCCAGGAAAGAATGAGATATCAAGCCTTTTGTCCTTAATCTGGCCAGACTAAAAGCTGGACTCCTCTGAGCCTGGAAGAGAGACAATACATCTCCTGTAAATTTCCTTTTTTCATTCTTTTACCAGCCTCTGGAGCTTATGAGTGTAGGCCCAATGAATAAAATACCAAGGTAGATTCTAGAGTGAAGAGGTATTGCTTAATACCTGTTGCTGAAAATAATTGTAATCTCAAAATGCCTCACTGTCTTTAGACAGATATATTAGAAAGTCAATCAAGTAGCAGAAGGAAAACACTTTTTGGAGTGACATTAAACATGGTTTCCAGCACAAATGCTAGTACTCATCAATGTAAAGTGTAATATGAGAACCAGCCCTAATTCCATTAGTGTTAAGTAATGCAAATAAGTTTTGTCATTCCAGATAAACTATGAATCAAATCTCAGACTGTTTTAACTGCATGATATTGCAGTGATGATCTGAAAAAAGGAGGGGCTTGTGCAAAGCAGAATGAACCAGAAATCTCACTCAGAGACAACCCATCCAAGCTTCATAGGGCAAGTAACAGAAACAAATGACCCTGTCATAGTCTGCTGAGGGCAGAAAGAAACTACAGATGACTAATGGTTCTGGGGAGAAATCATTCAGTGAGGACGGGGTTTTCAATACAGAGGTTGTTATTTTGGGTATTAAATGAGAGATTTATCAGTGAGGCCTTAGGCCTCCCCTGTGGCCAAGCTGCAGAAACAATGAATGTTTGTAAACCATGACTATTCAAGCTGGCACCCACAAAGTAATAGGGCAGGAAATATCCTGCCTGGCTTTGACGGTACAAGGAGCATCACAGTAAAATCATATGACCTTTATCCACTCTTCATTCAACAGTCAGGGATTCCTAATCTATTTACCTACCAAATAGACATGGACCTTGAACAAGATTGTTAGTAAAAGAAACAAAAAGATAACCTTGTAGCTGACTCCACCAGGACTAGGCCAAGGATCATGAACAGTGCAATCCTAAACAGAAATCAATGAGCTTAGACTGGAGTAACTATTCTTAAGATTGCACTGTAAGTCTTTACTAGAAGATCCTTACTAGATTAAGCCATGACTGTTCGTTTTGGAAGGTTTTCAGTAGGAATTTGGAGATGGTTGGATGCTCACATTATTCCATCCACACACTTTTAAGCAAATTATTTCATTCCTTCTCTCTCAAATTGCAGAAATTTCCTCCCCGTAATTGTACCCAGGCCTTGCTTCATACCCATGAACTTGTACTTATGACAGTGGTTGACCTTTATGATCCCACCAGCCCATTCCACTGTATAAGCAGTTTTCTGCAGGTGAGTGACTCAGGTCAATGCGTGCAAAGGGATTAAAAAACAAGAGCCAGTGGGCTATCCATTAAAGAACTACAACTCAATTAAGGCTATTGATTAATCAATGAAAGCAAGCATGACTCTACTCCTCAGCAATAACAAAAATCTTGGCCAGTGATGGACAATTTCAAATTACAGAAAGGGGAGCTGGATTTCAGAACAGACCATGAATGGTGGTAAAGGATGGCTGCCAAAGACCATCATGGGTATAGTTAGCAAAACATGAGTGTGTCGATCCACAACTAATTAGAAAATCTCTGCCCAATTTTTTTATTCCAAATGAATGGCAAACTCAATGCAGCCAACAAATACACTGTGAGAAGAGGTGCCAGACAGGGGTGATAGGTGGGCATCTGAGACTGGTTTATAATTGCAGCTGGTGCTTCTCCATGACCAGGAGCTCCTCTCTTCTTATGCCTCCTTTCTAACTTCCTTTAGCACTCCATTGATCTGTAGGCCAGTGGGAAGGAATGAAATAGGTTCCTCTCTCTGTGCCTGACAACTTGGTGATTCAGCTGCAATGAATTTGTGACAGCTAAGTATCAAAGGACCATATTAATTCATGCCAATAGCATTCTAAGCCATGGACTCCCATCTCCCAGGTTTGTATGGGCTTATCTGGATCCTTGGCAATCAGTGATGAGTACCAGGCTGGGAAATGCACATACAGCAATACCCTAACTATGTTTATTTGGAAGTAAAAAGGTAAAGGTAGATAAAGGTGCAAGCACCAAGGCATTACTAACCCATGGGGGAACGTCGCATCACAACATTTTCTTGGCAGACTTTTTGTTTGCCATTGCCTTCCCCAGTCATCTACACTGTATTTGGAAGAAAGTCTCATCAATTTCAGTTGGATTTACTTGCAGCTTCAAGTGATTACATTTAGGATTGCACTGCTGCCCAAGTATGAGTGGTAATTCAGAAATGTCGCCTTTCCAGAGCAGCATGATGGTGCCTGCTAACAACAACAGCAGTGTCTGCCGGAGGGACAAGGAAGAGAGGGGTTAAGCATTGCCATGTCCTCACCAAGAAGCAGTGCCTGTATTTTTTCAGTGACCCTCCTTTTTCTTTCCATTATACACCCAAATTCATATTGTGTGCTAAATTCAGAAGTAGCATGAGAGTAAAGAAGAAATAATTGGGCTCTATTTTTTGGTCTCTTCTGCCATACTGTCTCAGCTCACATTGCAGTCACCTGTGGTTAAGTGCTGAAATTTTCAACCTTCCAGTGTCTTCTGCCTTGTGAGTCTTAATATGCTTCTAAAATGATGACACTCATTAAAGCCATGCCCATGAACGTAAAAAAAAAAACGTGCTTACACTAGACTAATCTATTTCTTTAGCTTTATGTCAAATTAGTAATGCCTAAGGCCAATGACGACCCATGGCTCCGTGGTAGAAGCTTTGCTTGGCATGCAGAAACTCCCAGGTTCAATCCTTGGCATATCCAGTTTAAAGGTTTAGGAAGCAGTGATATGAACGTCCTCCACCTGAGACTCTGGAGAGCTGCTGCCAGTCTGAGCAGAGAGTATTGACCTTGAAAGACTAATGATCTGCCTCAGTACAAGAGAGTTTCATGTGTTCAGTGAAATCAAGGAGTGTAAGCATGACATACTGCATAGGATCCATTTGTCATTTCTGGAAGAAGGGGTGGGAAATAGCCCTGTAGTGAAAGAGGCGCCCATGAGATGCTCATCAGCCCAGATCAGGAAGTGATCTAGCAGGACAGCTCTTGGATACTGATGAGGCTGTTTATACACAGCCTGGCTATCTTGCCATTTGCCTTTTAGAGGAGATGCTCCTTGGGCCAAAAAAATGCTATGAAGCAGAGGCTCCACTGCAAATCACTTCAGTCTTGCTAGCTTTATTAGCTCAGTGGAATTTTTTTTGTCTCAGTTTATTTTCTCTCTCTGTTAACAGGTGTAATAAAAAGAGGAGCCACTGGCCCATAGTCTGTCCAAACATTGGAAAAGGCCAGTGTGGGAAAGTGGGGTAATCCTGCATGCAGGAAAGACAAAGCGAGCTATGACTTGCTTTCTCTTCTAGTACTTGGCAAAGAGTATGAAGGACACTGCAGAGAACATAAATATTGTGTATCTCAATTTATTTGCCAATGCCTATCTTTTGCAACGTTTCAAAACATAAAGTTGATATTTTTCTTCCACACAATGTGGTTTTAATTTAAATTGACTTTCTGTGGACATGACACACACATTCAGCGGAGAATTGATATTAGTACACAGATTAAGATGGCAGCAGAGAAGATAGAGTATATGCTGAGCACTGGTAGGTTAAGGATGAAAGTCAGTAGAACAGGGTGGACAGGCTATATCTAGCTTAGCATGTGTTCTTGAGTATCAACATGCTATCACTACTTTTTCAGTATTGCTCAGTGTTCAACTACATGTTATACATAATTACATGTAAGAAAAAATGTTTTGGTTGTTGTGGGTTTTCCGTGCTGTATTGCCGTGGTCTTGGCATTGTAGTTCCTGACGTTTCGCCAGCAGCTGTGGCTGGCATCTTCAGAGGTGTAGCACCAAAAGACAGAGATCTCTCAGTGTCACAGTGTCTTTTCCACACTGTGACACTGAGAGGTCTCTGTCTTTTGGTGCTACACCTCTGAAGATGCCAGCCACAGCTGCTGGCGAAACGTCAAGAACTACAATGCCAAGACCACGGCAATACAGCACGGAAAACCCACAACAACCATCGTTCTCCGGCCGTGAAAGCCTTCGACAATACAAAAAATGTTTTCTTTGCTGAAAGCCAGCATGGATGGGGAAGTAACATTCAGAAGACAATGGCAGGGGCATGGAGGAACTTTACCTCCCTGCCGCTTTTCTCCAACAACATGCAAATATTGACTGCTTTCCCTACTTAGGGTTCCAGACATGTGTTTGCAAACGCATGTCTGAAACTCTACAGGCAGAAAATCAATTGGGTCAGTGAAGTTGCTTCAGAAAAACCACCATTTCTCCTCTGAGAATAATGATGCCTCCTGAGACTGCTTTTGACCAAAGCAGCAGGCTGTTGGGATTTTGTTATGCACAGTTGTGTGCAACATGTAGTTTGGCCAACATTAGAGAAGCGCTTCTGTGCCCCTACAGTCCTTCACTTGATCACACACAAACACATATCAGGTCTCAAACTCTGAAGGAGAGCTTAGATATGCCCATCAAGCCTGGCTGTGCATCTGCTTAAAAACTAGAAAATTCAGAGTCACGTAATGAAAAAAGTGTGGTAAGGAAAATGTGAGCATTTCCATTTTAGAGGGCACATTGTGTGTTGGATAATGTTAAGTGTTTTTCAGGAGTCAGGGGGAGAAGGCACTTCAATCATGGAGATTCCTCCTTGACACAAACAGGATCGTCATAATCCCATGTTGACACCTGCTAGAAATTTTTTAACAAATTAAAAAATGATCCCATTTTTGACAGATATGAGGCAGACAAACCAAGGCAGAGTGAATCACCCAAATCTGGTTGACGTTTTTAAAAGATCTGAGCTGGCCTCATCTGCTGGAGCCTGTGAGGTGGCTACATGCACCCTTGCTGTGGGCAGCAGCAGAACATTTGTTGAAGGCAGCCAGGGTAGTTTTCTGTCTTCTTAAAGGGATCATGCTCAATTAAAGAAGAGTGTGGGTAGGCAGGGAGGGAAGGCTGACAGAAGGGGAAGGAATAAAGAAAAAAAAGCTAAATGCTGGCCAGGTCTAATTTTGGCCTGAGACTCAGGTTTGGGGGCTCATTCTCAGGGCACCAGATTAAAATATCAAGGCCATCAACTTGCCCACGTACTCAACATCTTTTATGACTTAACTACTGCACATGCAAATTGGAGAAGAAATAATCTGGCACTAACAGATGGAACACATTTTACATTTGGTGCTTGCTTCATCTCCATGTTGTTGCTTTTTCTTGATGATGAATAGTCCATCTCTTCGAAGCTATACACACATTTATAGATACCAGATCATACAATTCCAAGTTGTGTGCAGAAATACTATCATTAGTATCGCGATTCCGTATATTATTACCAGGTCCTTTATGATTCTCAGCATCTGGGATAATGAGGACCTAGCAACCCTGAGCTAGTCCTATCCTAAATGACTGAATGCTCTACAGCAGTGATTTTCTAATGTTCTACTCTAAGAGAACCTTCCCAGCTTCAGTTGATTGCCAAGAAAGCTTGTATATTCCCAAGAGTTTGCTGTATACCTTAGGGCATATACTTAGGTCATTATAGGATGGTCAGGCCTGTACATCCTAGCTTATACTCAACACTTCACTGTGGTTATACAGTGCAGGGAAAAACCAGTCGTTAAAGAGAATCTGCCTTCCAATGGTTTGTCTGATGCTAATGTTCTTTCCATTGAGGAACCTCTGGACAACTTTTGAGGAAACCCAGAGCTCCCCAGAACACAATTTGAAAGCCATTATTCTAGAGCAGGAAAAATTAAGTGCTAATTTCTCCCAATGCCAGGATTCCCAGTGTTCTAATTATGGGAAGAAAAGAGGAAGACTCTTAATGAATCCATCCCTTTCCCCCACCCTTTAGTAGAGCTAGGAAGTCCAAATTACACCCCCCCCTCCAATCTTCTTAAAATAGTAGCTAAGTGTAAGGGATCATAGTCCTTCTGTACTTTTAACACTTCATAATAATAACAATAACAACAACAACATTTGCTTTATATACTGCCCTTCAGGACAACCTTGTGAGGTGGGTGGGGCTGAGAGAGCGCTGAAAGAGCTGTGACTGACCCAAGGTCACCCAGCAGGCTGCAAGTGGAAGAGCGGGGAATCAGTTCTCCAGATTAGAGTCCCACCGCTCTTAACTACTAAACCAAACTGGCCTTTATCTAACCCTGAAGATATTATAAAGATATGAAGCTGCCTTATACTAAGTTAGATCATTGTTCTATTTACTCTAGAGTATAGCAGGTGGAATTAAGGGGTTGGAGGCAGTTGATTTTATTCCTGCCATTAACTAATATTCCAAGAGATATTGTGAACTTAAACATATGCACGTGCATATCAGGATTTTGACCCCACACATTCCAAGCAGTTAGCAGAATCCTCTTGGGCAGCAGCCAGTTCAGTTCCTGCCAGGTAATGCAGCAAACAAATGCTGTACCATGAAGATCTGGAGATTTGTAAGAAACATTTAAGATTCTTTGGCTCTATGGAGTAAAAGTGTTGGGGGAAATGGGTTAAAATAGTTTAAAATCAGAGTTGCAATGGATCTTGAATCAAAGAGAGTCAGATGCCTGTTTGCTTTAAAAACAGTTTACTTCTAAAGGAAAAAGGTACATGAGGTTCCTACAAAATAAGAACCTCTATAAACTACATCTTGCTGCTACATGCTACAAACTTAGACCACGAGAGCAATGGAGATTCTTCCTCCTTCTTGTTGACCCCCAGAGAGATCACCTGACCTATTGACCAATTGTCATGTCTGTACCCCTACATCCATAACATTGTTCTATGTGCTAATGCTGTACCTTGTTTGCATTTTGCAAATGCTCTAACCAACACTTTTGTTTCTCTAACAGCCTGAGAACACAGCTGTGTTATCTCGTTTCTTTGAAGCTCACGGAAGTGACCTTGTCCTGTCTGAAATGTTACAGTTTACTTTCACGCATTCCCAGACCTTTTCCCGCGCAAACCTGTGGTCTAGCTGGGAGGGGGGGAAATGAGTGGGTATTTAGAATTGTAGTTTCCTCAAGTCTCTATTCCTATCAAGGAAGCATGTACTGCTGAGATGCTTTTTTGTCTCTGAGTAACTCTATGGAAATATATATGGAAAAGGCTGGATTTCTGAATAAAACCATTTAACCAAGAGCTTGGACTTCTTGTTGCAATGGTGCAGGGAGGTCCCTGTCTATCATATCCTGTCATCCATAGCCTGACACCAATAACAGTTTACAAACACATCTCAGTTTCCTGGGCTTTGAATCAGATAAGGCTCTGCGCCAGGTTTTCTTCCAGGTCAACAGAAACAATAGAAACACCAGGTAAACATGTTAACCCCATAATGACTGAATGTCAGACGGTGCAACATATATTCCAACCAAATCACCCAGACAGTTCATGCTGGTTCAAAAATATCCATTAAATCAAAGAGCATTCAACAAGTAGCTAGTTTATTTTTTTATTATTTATTTACTTACATTTGTTAGCTGCCATTCTACCATGCAGGAACTCAAGGTGGCTTACAATATAAATAAAAACAATCACAGATAAAAACAAAGTTACTTACAATATAAATAAAAACAATCAAAAAAGTTTTAAAACAGTTTAGTTAAGTAAGCAGGGCATTGCATGTATAGGAGTCGGAGATAAGAGAAACAATACTGATTACAAGGAAAATAGAAACAGAAATGGGAGCAGACCATTCCAAAAGAATAGGACATGGATCAAGTTTAGTAGCCAGATGTCCTAGGACCTATCCCACCCAAGCAGGACCAATGCAACTTTGAGGGAATCCAGATGATCATCTACCAAGATCTAATTTACTGCAGCATACATTTAAGTGACCGCTCACTAAATCGTTTGAGCCTATTCAGACAGCCAAGCTACTCTGGGGTGAGGAAGCTAACCCCAAAGAAGCACATTTGTCTGAACTGTGCTGTCAAGTTGTAAAGAAGATGAGATGGGATGCATGGTAAAATGCTTCAAAAGCCCACATGAAATAGAACGTGTAGTAAAAGGATTGTCTATATTGGCTCTCTTTATTGCCCTAGTGGCACAAAGTGGTAAGCTGCAGTACTGCAGCCCAAGCTCTGCTCACGATTTGAGCTCGATCCTGGCGGAAGCCGGGTTCAGGTAGCTGGCTCAAGGTTGACTCAGCCTTCCATCCTTCCAAGGTCAGTAAAATGAGTACCCAGTTTCCTAGGGGTAAAGTGTAGATGATTGGGGAAGGCAATGGTAAACCACCCCATAACAAAAAGTTTGCCAAGAAAACATCATGATGCGACATCCCCCCATGGGTCAGTAATGACTCAGTGATTGCACCTTTACTTACATTTACCTTATTGCCCTAGAGTAGTGAGGAGAATATTATCGCAGAAGTGCACCGGCTGGAAATTCTGGGAAAGCTGAAAGAATGAAAACATTGGTATCTTCAAAGCATAGACTATACTTTTCTAATTCATGAACTTTAGTTCTACTTAAACCTCCCAAATGTCCTTGTCCTATAGGGATGTCCCTTCTATGACTTCTCCATTTGTCACTCTTTATTCAAATGCCCAGATATTTTGGAATGCAGAACTACAGACATAACCTGGAGTAGATAACTGTGCATCTATTGTGTTGATGACCTTAATTTTTGGTCCATATTAGTGGGTCTAGTTAATCAATTGTTGTATCCAGTAATAAACTGGTTGGCCCCTGTATGGATGAGAAAAACAGTTTTAAAAGGGTGTATTTTAGTAGCTTTGTTCTGGACCTGGACCAAGTGGTAGCAGTTGCCAGGGGTGTCTTTCACCAACTTTAGTTGATTAGCCAGCTGCAGCACTGACTGTGCAGAAAAGCTCGTCACTGTAGTACACACCTTGGAAGCATCTAGATAAGGTTACTGTAATGCCCTCTACCTGGGGCTGCCCTTGAAGACTGTCCAAAAGCTACAGTTAGTACAGAATACTGCGGCCAGAATGCTAACTGGAGTGGGTCACAGGGACCATATCATTCCAGTCTTGTGCCATCTGCACTGTTTCTCAATTTGCTTCCGGACCCAATTCAAGGGGTTGTTATTAACCTTTAAAGCCTTATATGGCTTGGCCCCAGAATACCTTAAGAGCCACTTTCTCCCATAGGAAGCTAACCATTCACTCCGGTCATCTTCAGAGGTCCTGCTTTGGGTGCCCCCACCATCTGATGCCAGACAGGTGACCATCTGAGAAAGGGCCTTCTCATCAAAACTTTGGAACTGCCTCCCCAATGAGATTCGTCTGTCCCCCTCTATTGCTGTCTTATGCCAGTGGGTGAACACTTTTTAATTTTCTATGACATGCCACCAATAACTGTTACTGGTCTTCCTTCTTGCTCTTTGTGTTGTCTATTTGTGTGTGCTTTTATTGAATTGTTTCTATTCTTTTAAAAATGTTGCTTTAATTTTTTTAATGTTTGAAATTTCACCACCATGGGGACTCCACTTGGGTAGAAAGGCAGAATACAAATGTTTTTAAACAAACAAACAAACAAACAAACAAACAAACAAACAAACAAACAAACAAACAAACAAACAAACAAACAAACACTTTGTTGCACGCCTCCTTGAGCAGGTCTCTGGAGAAGTGACATGTATATTTTCTAAATAAATAAAATTAGACCACCCACAGACAAGCTCTATGTACTGGTGGGCAAGGGGAGAATCCTCAAGTACGCAGAAACTCACCTGCTTAACCAGTGAGATGCAGACTAAATATACTTCAGAGCCGAAGGAATTTTGAGAGCAGTTATCAGTTTTTAAAAGGGGAGGAGAAATCAGTCTGCGCAAGCCTCTGTAAGTTTAGAAAATCTTGACACAGATGAGAGAGGGAATTTCCCAATAATTTTGACTGTACATATTTCAACATAAATTATATTTTAAGCCTATTCACTTTACATTTTGGGAAATCACTTTAGATGCATTGCTAGAGTCAAGAAGTATGCAGGAATTCTTTAAAACAATGCCACCAGCAATGAAACTTTTTCAAAGGGGATAGATACAATTAACATCTGATTTTAAAAATTCACATATTTAAACTGTAGTTAATGCATTTGATTAATCACACCAATTAATAGAATAATAATGCTTTTAGTTCTGCTTTCTTTTTTTTTAAAAAAAGAAGACACTAGAAATATAGCTTCTAAGCCACATTTGTAATTTAAAAATGACTATCATCTGTAGTTTATGATGTGGCTCTCCTGACAGCAATGTTTCACATTCGGCTGCTTCAGTGAACTTTTATTTTATTACCATAGCAGAGTGGCTTTTAAAAAGTAGCTTAATATGTAAAATCAGTAGCACTTGAATGCACCTATTTAAATATATGTAAATCTGACTTTTATTCAGAAAAGGCTATTGACCCTAATGTCGCAACTAAAGAGGAGTAAGCAGACAGTTACAGCGATTTCACCTGAGGCTTTCACTCCAGCTAGAAGTGTAACTGACTCTCATTGGCTGCACCAGTACAGGGCAGAATAGGACAACAGTAAGTGAGGACTGTGGGGTTTCAGCTCCCTCCCGTAAACACGTCCATTGTTATCCTTTTCACTGTGCTTGAAAGAGCTTGATATAGTTTGGGCTTGTGTGGGAAGACTTCACAGACAGTGTTGTCTGAAAGAGACCACTTGGCTAACACAGCCAATATTTGCCATTAACTTCAAGAGGAGCCAGCATCATCATCTGTGCGCATAAGTGGGAGACACTGCAACAGACAATACTGGAAATGTTATGGAGCATCTCCTGACTTTAAGAATTCATTCATTAAATTAAACTCAAACTCTCTAAGAGTTTTCTAACAGCACTAAAGTAATATCATGAAAATTGCAGAGGGTGTTCATTAGATTGCTTGGTTGCAAGAAATTCTCCAGATACTCTGCACCAAGAAACTTATTTCCATGGAGAGGTGGGGAGAGGACAAAAAGGATGGTTATTTTAAAAGTATATTATCTGAGCTTTGCTTTTGAATAGCTGGGCCTTGGTGACTTTGCAAATATTAAATGTATGCACACATAAATTAACTCTCTCTTTCTTCCCACATACAGCCAGGCAGTTTGGTCTCAGAGAACAGATTTCCATCAGGACAGGTTTCCTTGCCAACAAAACAAGGAAGTTGTTCCAGAGCAGTAGCCATACTGGCCTGTTTCAGCACAATTAAACAGAATTCCATGTGGCATTTTGCAAACCAAAAGTTTTTATCCCAGTATAGGCTTTCATGAGTCAGAGCTCACTTTATGCATCTGATAAAGTGAGCTCTGACTTATGAATGTTATGCTGGAATAAATTTTGTTGGTCTTTAAATTGTCACTGGATTCCTGTTTAATGAAGCTTGTTGGACCCATAAGACATGTTCTCTTTTTCAGAAAGGAGCACTCACTTAGTATCTTGAAGACTGGGCTGGCTCAAGGTATTTCATCAGCCCAAAAAAAGAACATCCATTACATCCTCCTGTATTGCCAACAGTCTCTGCAGCTCAGATCAGACCTAGAAAGCAGTAGTATACGTCCAAGATAGAGGCAATGCCCATCACTTTCTAGCACTGCTAATAGCCAGAAATGAGCCAAGATCCTGCAGTGTATCAGTGCTCTCCTCATGGTGCCACCCCAAGTAAGCACTTGGGTGGCTAGGCCAGAGAAGCTGCCCTGCCTGGAGAGAGGCAAAACTAGAGTACAAGGAGTTAAGGAATTTCTCATAAGGAATCTCTGTTGACAAGAAGTAGGGGATACTGGTTCGTTAGATTGAGGTTTTTGAGGCATGGTGCTTCCTCACATTTGATGGGGTTTAGTAGGCTTTTGCTGATGCAAACATGAGCCTGGTAGTTATATAATGAGAGAGGATGAATGCTGAGCCAGGGACTGTTGTAGTCTATTGGTGAGAGTGAAAGGCAGAGAGAAGGGTTTTGGAAGCTGCTGAGAGAAGGCAGAAGAGATATTTGCTGGCTGATTACAAACCTGTTATGTTACATGGAAATAGTCCCTGTTTAACCCCAGTTTGTTTATGAGTTTGTAACCATTCACTCCTATTTTTCATCTTATAAATTAAGGGTTTTTTGTTGTTGTTGTTTAACCTTGGCTGGCTTAGAATTGTTGGCTGAGGGAAAATATCACACACAGAGACCTCAAATGCTCTGGTCGTGTTAAATGAGCCAAGTTTAAGTAAATGGTGGCAGTGTACATAAGGAAAATAAACTCTAAATTCCCTTTCCCCAATAGCCCTGGGCAGTAGCTGGATGAAAGGAAGTAAATATAGGGAACATGCTGCCTGCCTGTTGGAACCTCTAGAAGGTTAGCAGGACTCTGCCTGCTAAATTGGAGGCTAGACCAGTGGCGTATGGTAACCAACCCTTACCTGCCTGGGAAACCCCAAACCACTGAATGGAAGTTTAGGTTTCATACACCCTGCCACCCATCCTAAACCTTCCTTCACAGGTTCGGGGCTTCCCAGGCAGGAAAGGGCCAGTCAGCACATCAATTTAGCATTATTGCTGGAGAAACCGGTGAACTCAGCTGTGAAAAATATTTGCTTCCACATTTATTTACCACTGAGGTTGGCTCCCTACCTCAACACAGTTGATCCAGCCATATGGATCTATGCCACAGTAACCTCAAGGCTAGACTGTTGTAACTTCTTCTGCATGGGACTGCCCTTAAAGAGCTTTGAAAGTGCAGCTGTTGCAAAATGCCATATCTTGTTTATTATCGTGAGACAGGCAAAACAAGCATATTATGCTGATTCTGTAATTGCTTCACTGGTTGCTATTCTGTGTTCAGTTCTGAGTGCTTATTGTTGCTTATAAAGCCCTTCATGGCTTGGGACTAGGGTTGCCAGCTCCAAGTTGGGAAATTCCTGGAGATCTGGAGGGTGAAACCTGGAGAAAGTGGGGTTTGGGGAGGGGAAAGGACCTTGGCATGGCGTAATTCCATAGAGTCCATACCCCAAAGTAGCCATTTTCTCCAGGTGAACTGATCTCTGTGGCCTGGAGACCAGTTGTAATTCTGGGAGATCTCCAGCCACTACCTGGAGTCTGGCAACCCTAGACTCATTTATCTACAGGACTGCATCTCTCATTGTGCTCCATCTATCAGAGTATGGTTGCCAGGTCCCCTTACCCACCCAGTGGGAGGGAGGGAGAGAGACCTGGTGCTCAGCTTAATCTTCTTTGTGTGCGCGCTTCGTGCACGTGTGCTCCCAGGCCTGCACAATGACATCATTTCCAGGAAATGATGTCATAGTGCAGGCCCGGGAGCGTGCACATGTTTCACATCAGGCCAAATTGGGCCCCAAACAGACCCAATTTGGTGGCACAATGACATCACTTCCCAGAAATGACATTGCAGGCCCAGGAGTGCATGCACATGAAGTGCACACACACACACACAGAAGAAGAGTAAGGTGAGTGCTGGGTCTCCCCCCCACCCCGTCCTGCCAGGAGGATAAGGCATGTTCCCTTGCCTTTGCCCCTGCTGGCCAGGTGAGTAGAAGGTGGCAGAAAGTGCAGGATGGGACCAGGGGAATCCCCTGCCCTCACCAAGGGAATAGCAACTCTACATCAGAGCAAGGCCTTTGGATAGTGCCATCTTACAAACAAATGAAAAGAGTATCTGTTTGTACATTCGTGTTATTGTTAATAGCTCTCACTTGGCAGAATAACTTACCTGGCAATGTCAGAAAGGGACCACAGAGCTGCTTTTTCAGAAACTATACAATATGTTTTGCATCTAAATAGTTTGAATTTTATTTCTGCTTGCTAATGTTTTTTTAGTAATTGTTGCTGTGAATTTAAATGTACTCTTCTGAGAAAGAAGGAGGAGTGCTGGATGGGTGAATGGAGTACAATGTGATTGGACAGTAGCTGTACCCTAGGTGGTAACGTGAACTGCAGTTTTTAGAGAGTGTGCTGTGAGACTGTTTATTCTGGTTCAGTTAGATAATCTGTGTGGAGCTGAGCTGTTTGTGTGAAGTTGTGAGATATTCTGGTCAAAATAGGAAAACTGTGAGAAGCCTGAGAGAATCTTTGTCTATGTGTTTCTGAGAGAAAATATTTATTTTAGCTGAATCAGGCAAACTGTGTGGAATAGAGCTGCTAGCCCTTGGTGGGGCAGGGGATCCTAATCCTAACCCTAACCCTCTGCCCCCTGCCACCTCTCACCTGACCAGCAGTGGGGGAAGGCCCATGGAACAAGCCCAGGAGGCAAAAAAAACCCTCCCAGGCCAGCACACAGCAGGTGCCCTCCTGTTAGGTGCGACAACATCACTTCCTCAAGTAACATCATCACACTTGGCGGCAGTCTTATACTTCACAGGGACCAATTTGGGCCCCTGTAAAGCATAGGAGCATGGCTGCCACCAGGTGCGATAACATCATTTCCAGCAATGACACTATTGTGCCTGCACTATTTTTAAATTTTTTTTATTAATTTTCCATTTTTTAAATATAACAATAAAAACATATAACAAGTGCCTGCACTATTGTGCATACGTGCACTTCACTTGTGTGCAAGAAGATTGCCCAGAGTAAGTTTGGTGAGAGCCAGTTTGGTGTAGTGGTTAAGACTAATCTGGAGAACCAGGTTTGATTCCTCACTCCTCCACTTTAAGCCAGCTGGGAGACCTTTGGTCAGTCACAGCTTCTAGGAGCTTTCTCAGCCCCACCTGTCTCACAGGATGTTTAGTTGTGGGGATAATAATGGCATAGTTTGTAAACCGCTGAGTGAGCATTAAGTTGTCCTAAAGCATGGTATATAAATTGAATGTCATTGTTATTGTTGTTATTATTAAGTGCCAGCCCCCTCCCCCGGAGGGTAAGAAGACTTGGCAACCCTAATGTGGAAGCCTGAAAGGGTTCTCATTCCACAAAGTTCAGTAAATCTGTGTGGTGTTCTGATAAATTCTGTCTCAGTCAGGCAATTGTGTGTGCACCTGGGGCAGTCTGTGTTTATATAAAAGAGAAATTGTTCTATCTAGGTCAGGCAAGCTGTGTGGAAAAGAGTGAATCTATGTCTGTGTGGATGAATGTTTGTTCTGTAAGTGAAGATCTGTGTGGCAAATAAGTGTTACTCAGTCTGAATATATAACTATTTGTGAAACTATCAAACTTAAGAACTATTCTGAAACCAATACGCTTATCAAAACTCTGCAACCATCACACTTATGTTCTTATAAATAAATTCTACTTTTAAGAAAAAAACCCTTTCCCCCGCCTCACAACCATCCTCACTTGCTGACCATTCTGTCAAACTAGTATCTATAACAAGCATTCCCATATTTCAAGTTAAACCAAGAAGGTCTAAGATGAAGTATTTGGTGGCAGCAAAAACCTTTTGAGGGAGTAATGGAGGCAGTAATATAAAGATCACACAAACACAAAAGGGAAGGTGTTCTTGAGGTAAAAGCTTAGGTGAAGTAGAGAACACCTAAGGTCTGTGTGAGTGGAATTAAAATGTGTTGGCTGTAATCAGAGCCCTCCTGAGGTATAAATTTAAGGTAAAGTAAGGAGGAGCTGGATTAAAGGTCCAAAAGCAACGTTTTTAAAAGGTTATAAGGTTCAACAAACCTAAACCAAGCAAATCATTACATATACATGACTGAATTATTTTAAAGGGCATTTTTACAAAAGTGGGATGCTGTTGTGATACAAAGGTTTTGTGATACAAAGGTAAGCATTTCTGAGAAAGTTTTTAATTATATTTAGTGTGGTTTTAAATTTGTTATTGTAACCCCCGTTGAGGAGAAAGGCAGCTTAGAAATACCATAAATGTTCTTTCACACAGAAGTTATTAGAGGAATCCAAGAAACTCCCTATCTTCTGGGTCCTATTCCTATATTACATCAGGAAGAGCCAGGGCTTTTTTTCTGGGAAAAGAGATGGTGGAACTCAGTGGGTTGCTCTCGGAGAAAATGGTCACATGGGTGGTGGCCCCACCCCCTGATCTCCAGACAGAGGGGAGTTTAGATTGACCGGCGCGGAGGTCAATCTAAACTCCCCTCTGTCTGGAGATCAGGGGGTGGGGCCACCACTCATGTGACCATTTTCAAGAGGTTCCGGAACTCCATTCCCCCTGAAAAAAAGCCCTGGGAAGAGCACATTCTCTCTTAAGGTAATGAGCTCCTCAGAAGTCAAGGAGTCTGGTGGAAATGGCAGAGCAGAGACAGAACTCATTATTAAGTGTCTTCAAAGGGGCCAAACTGCCAGTTCATTACAAAACAATAATCCATCAGCAAGAGCTAAGGATTACCTTCCCTCCTTTGCCCCAGGCCTGCTTCTTCCTCAGATCATTTTAGGTTGATGGGCTTTTTAAGGCTATGGAGATGGACAACTGTTTGTGGGTTGCTTGAAGCCTACTAACAATATTATGTGCCTCACTCCTGCTAATCCCAGTATTTCCATACTGTCACAAATCTGATGTATTGTCGAAGGCTTTCACGGCCGGAGAACGATGGTTGTTGTGGGTTTTCCGGGCTGTATTGCCGTGGTCTTGGCATTGTAGTTCCTGACGTTTCGCCAGCAGCTGTGGCTGGCATCTTCAGAGGTGTAGCACCAAAAGACAGAGATCTGGTGACACTGAGAGATCTCTGTCTTTTGGTGCTACACCTCTGAAGATGCCAGCCACAGCTGCTGGCGAAACGTCAGGAACTACAATGCCAAGACCACGGCAATACAGCACGGAAAACCCACAGCAACCATTGTCACAAATCTATTTGTCTATCTGTCTAACTAATTTGACTTATATCCCGCCCTCCCCACGAATGGGCTCAGGGCGGCTCACATCATCATTAAAACACAATAAATTAGTCAACTTTAAAACAGATTTAAAAACTTATATTAAAATACTCTAGTGTCATTATACATAGTCTACTTTGGATACTAATAAAAGACCTGCATAAGTCATAGCTGTGGGTAAAACGCATAGCCGAGGGCAGTCTTGGCAAAGGTAGCGATCTTAGATAGGATAAGAGGGGACACCTGCTGGTCCTCAACCAAAGGCCTGGTGGAACATCTCCGTTTTACAGGCCCTGCAGGGCCCGGATCTCCAACGGGAGAGTGTTCGACCAGGCTGGGGCCAGAGCTGAAAAAGCCCTGGCCCTGGTGGAGGCCAGCCGGATGTCCCTTGGGCCAGGGACCACCAGGAATTGTTTATCTGCAGAGCGTAGCACCCTGCAGGGGACATAATGGGAGAGGCAGTCCCACAGGTATGCTGGTTCCAGTCCGTGGGGGGATTTAAACACCAAAGTTAACACATTGAACCAGATCCGGAACTCCACTGGAAGCCGGCACAGCTGGCATAGCACAAGATGGATATGTGCTCAAATAGGTGTTCCTGTAAGAACACATGCTGCTGCGTTCTGGCCCAGCTGCAGCTTCCAGGTCAGGCCCAAGGGCAGCCCAGCATAGAGTGAGTTGCAGTAATCTAGCCTGGAGGTGACTGTTGCATGTATCCTCAGAGCCACAGAAGCATGCAATATTACTTTAGTGTATCAGTCTAGGATCTAGGAGATGCAGGTTCAAATTCCCCCTCTGCCGTGGAAGCCCCAAGTAACCTTGAGCCAGTCTCACAATTTATTTGTCCTTTATAGTCCACCCTTCTCACTGAGACTCAAAGCAGATTACACAGTGCAAATTAGTATAGTCAGTTTCAAGAACATTTTAATAAACAATATAATAAGATATTTAAATGCAAATGTGCAAACATTTAAAACCAGCAGAAATCTAATACACCATTGAAGAAATGCTGAAACAGAGCATTAGCAATTAGAAGACTGACATATTATACATAGAACTATTTAGTAGAATTATACTTAAAGCAACATGGTAGCACATAGAGTAAAATCTATGAATCTATGATCCCTATCTGTTACGGCTAGGAAAGGGGGAAAGTGGCTTTCCTTGCTGGGAACAACTTAGATTGAGGTTTCCCTAGAAAGCACCCTGGTAGTCGCTCGCCACCACTCAGGCACCTCCAGAGAACAGCTAGACTGACCTGCTGAGAAGCAGCCCTTCCAGCTCAGTCCTAGCAAAATAACCAAGAAACAAGGTGGAAAAACTGAAAAAATATAGTGGACTGGGTAGTGCCCAAATAGTCTGGCCTGTAGGGAAGAGATTCAGAGAAATAACCCAGAGAAATGTTATATTAAGGAAACCAAAAACGCCTTTATAGACAGAAGGTTTATTATAGGAAAAAAGGGGAAAGGGTGGGTGGATTCAAAAGTGGTAGGAAAGAGGACAAAATACAAGGGGAAGCTCACTATCACACAGTCTCTCAGATAAAATAATGTTGAGCTAAGTAAACTTTACCTATCTTGTAGCAGGTTCCTCAGAGCATGTACAGAATTCCTTGCAGTACCAAAATAGTGGAGGAGTCTTTAACCCCTTGTTGACTAGTCTTGGGGGTCTCTAAATGTTCCAAAGTGGGGGACAAAGAAAAGTCCAGAGCTCCCAGATATTCATGGGGAATGGAGTCTGATCTAAGCCAGCCTCCTTGAGATCTAACCAATCCCAAGCAAAGCTCCATCTGTCAGAGACTATTTCCACCAATCAGAGAATTATTAGATGGTCCTGTGATTTTAATAGCTCTGCACTAACATGACAAAAAGAGAATCTGGCCCCAAAAAGGAGTAAGTTGGCCAGGTAGCCCTAATGTGGAATGGAGTATAAAGTGTTATTCTCTTGTAAGCCCCAGAGGTCCAAGAATCCAGACACTCTAGGTGGCACTCTTGAGCTGTATTGAATCTTAGGGTTCTGTCACACTCTCTCTTTACTGACCTACGTCTTTGAGACCATTATCTTACAGCACAGCTCTATCATCTGAGTAAAAAGCCCTCTTAAATAATTAAGTCTTGCATCATTTGTGGAAAGCCAGGAGAGTGGGAGTTTTCCTGACATCTTCAAGTAGGTCTTCCCATATGGTTGGGGCCGCTACAGAGAATACATGTGTATGCCTCTCACAGGGTGGTTGCAAGGATGAAATGGAGGAGGGGAGAATGATGTGTTCCCATTGGGAAGAAAGGCTTTGGATCCCATAGAGTAGAAAGGTGGGGTACAAATGAAGTAAGTATGTATGTATGAGTTCTACAGGTTCACAATGAATGGATATAATCTGAACCTGTAGCAAATGGAATCAAAATTAAGCTACAGTTGCAAGAAAATATATATGAAATTGTAAAGAAATATGTGATGCTTTGTATCATCCACCCACTGGGGGAATAACATGGTTCACCCGGCAGCCTCTTAGCTGGGCTTGCAATTGCAGCAGAAAGCAGTAAATGCCTGCCAACAAAAGGCATGAAGCAGACTGTCGCTCAAAAGCAGGAGTTGAGATTGATCACAGGATGTGTTAGCTTCATGAAGTCAATTGCTGGCATCTCCAGGGGATTAACGCAGCAACAAATTAATAGGAACCTCCTAGTTTACAGTCAAGCAACACATGGCGTGCTCTATGGGAGTTCTTGCAAGCAGTAGGAAACTTGAAGGGAAGCACTGAACACCCTTTCTTACACACTATTTCTAGATGTATGTTGTGTGCACATTTGGTTAAGCAATATCCCTCTCCATACCTACATTTGTTTACTGTATACATTTATGGTCAGACATGCATAGTTCAAAATGAACATTCTAGTTCCTCTGTTCCTATGGGCCATAGAATCCCTAAACACTCTGTAACCCCCCTCTTCTGTCCCCTTGGTCCTACATTTTTATCTGTTCTTGATTATAGGTTTTCATTACCCCAGTCCCAAGCAGCAAGCTTCCTTATGATATTTCCCATGCACATCACAGCCCTGCAAGCTGTAGGTGCAAGAATGACTGGCCCCAAGCAAGTGTGTGAGTAGGTTGACCCATCTCACCTCACAATGGGAATAATTGTCCTAGCAAAACAAACCATGGATCATAGGGATGACAAAGGAATATGATGGGTCTGGTATCCAACAATAAACATAACTATCCCACCCTAATGAGAAAAGGTAGGAGATGGCGGTAAAATGGTAGACAAAATCAGCAGTGGCATGTTCTACTACTCCTGGCCCCTGCAAAAGATTAGACCATTAATATCATTGACCTTCTTTGGCGTTTTTACAGTCTCAGTTCTGATTCTTCTCTCTTGCAAATGGGCCTGTATTGAAGTCACCACAGCTTGCTGCACAGATTTCTTAAGTCCCCTTGGCTGCCACTGGTTTACCCGCTATATCCTGGTAGCTTTATTCTTAAGAGCTTTAGAAACTGAATTCCAAGGTATAAGCAACATACATGAAAGTGAACCCCCCTCATTGATGTCAGGACAAGTTCAGAGAACTCAAACCCTATCAGAAAAATGGACAGACAATATTTTACTTGCATATATAAGATGGTAAATTAGAGGCAATTGTTTGCATGGCACATGCAAAACAGCATACTTAAACAACTGATATCACTCAGATAAGTAGAAGCAGGAATCAGCCCGGCTTGAACATACTTTTAAGGAGCTTCTCTGCAAATAAAGCTTTTGCTATAGATTTTTCTTGGGAGTTTTATCATGTGTACCACAGGGCCCAGAGCTTCCTGATCAAAACATTTGTGCTTGTCTTTGTTCATATAATTTCACTCTAGTTCAGAATGATGTCTGTTATTTTTTTAAACCAGATGAGATTTCCTCAAGAAACGAGTCCCTGCTGTACAATAGAACTGATATGGGGGAGGAACTTTCCACCAAGAGATAAAGTAGTACAGTACCAGAATTCAGAGCTAAGGTGGGAACCACTGCAGCAGATTTTGAAATCAGAGCCATTGTTTAGAATGCTAGTGAAATTTGCTGTAGGAAACAGAGTCCAAAGAGTAGGCTAACTGCACATTTTATGTGTCTTCTTTGCAAGCAATATTTACTCTCTTCCATATAAAAGATACTTCGCTGCCTGAAGCAAAGATCTCTCTAATAGTAAAAATATATTTAATAAACCAAATGCAGGCAATTTGCTATCCTTTAATGGGCTTTCAAATCTGCTAACTGACACAGGCTTCCTCATCACATTCAATAACTAGCCTCAATTCTGTCTTACCCTAAACTTGAATCACCCTCTCTCTTCTTTTGTAAACTTGTGATCTTAGTTTAAACTGGAATAGTGTGTGTGTGTATACATAAGTTTAAGTGTTTTTTTATTGTTGTATTTTTCAGTACACAAAACTCACGCTGTCCCCTTTCCCATCCCCTACAATACTCATCTTCCAAAATAAGGAAAAAATTAAGAAAGCAAGAAATAAAAGGCAAAAAATGATCATTTTCCTTCTTGAAATTCCAATGAATTCAGATTGCTCACAGAGGAGTTAATCAGTCCTAGAACTCCAGGAAATATGCCTACATTTGTTGAAAAATCTTCGCCAAACTTTTACCTTTATATACATATAGCAGCCAAGGGCCATCTTCACAAACCAAACTTGTATCATGGATGGAGCACTTTCCTTGATGTAAGAATAAGCTGCAATCTGTCCATCACAGTGAGCAAATCTAATAAATATTGTGAGCATCCAATATCAAGGACTACCAATACAAACAAGCCTCCATAAAATGTTTGTGAATATTAAATGTGTCCGCTGATTATTTGTAGAGAAGCAATATGGGTGAGCAGAGGTAGTATACACTACTTCTAATGCCTGCCCAAGAAATAGAAATTCAACAAGTTCAGCTTCTTATCAACACTGTACTTCCCACATCAAAGCCATAAAACAAATTAAATCAGAACTAACTAAATGGGACAAAAACACTCCTTCATAGTACGAAAAGATACCATTTCGTAAAATGATTTGCCCTTCCAAAACTTCTTTTATACGAGAGCAATATCATTACAAATCCCACAAAACAAAATAAAGCTTTGGCAAAGTATATTGAATCAATTTTTGTGGAAAAAGAAGCAACCGAGAATTGCTTTCAGAATACGTAGACTAAAAAAATCGCAAGCAGGCTTCAGTTATCCCGATTTAGAACTCTATCAAGCTACTACTAGATTGCTTAACACTCTTCAAATTTTAATCCCATCAGACACTACAGAATGAGTGAACATTCTGCAATTGGAAGTCAAACATAATAACATACAAAATCTACTTTGGAACGACAAAAAAGAACATTTGCAAAAAACAAATAACCCTTTCCTTGAAGCAATACTTAAAACTTGGGATCAATTTAGATATAAAATCATGCCAAAGATTTCTAGATTCTCCTCGTTTCTTGATCAGCAGTAGTTTCCACTAGGACAAACTAAGGCCTTTAAAGAGGCATGGTTGCAATCAAATATGACCTGCATAATAGACACATCAAACAAAGGAATCATAAGTAAAATGGAATTAGAACAAAAAATACATCAAAAATACACTGGTTCACTTATCTACAGCTCTCAAACATGTTAAACCAACTTGATATTCGGAAAATATTCAAAATATCTCTATCAGAATTCGAACTTCTTTTAGATACCAAAATTCTTTAACGGAAAGGTTTAATCTCAAAATTATATAACATTTTAATAGCTTCAGTACAGACTGACTCTGAAATGACAAACGAACTGGCATTTAGATTGTAAATCAGAATTTGCAGCTGAGCAATGGAAGGGAATCTGGACTTCAAATATATTAAACTCAAGAATAGTTACATCCAAAATCCAATCATACAAAATAATACACAGGCGGTATTTGATGTCAAAAAAACTCTCATTGATCACTACAGCAAATTCACCACTTTGTTGGAAAAGTTGCGGCAACGTAGGAACGTTTGCGCATTGTTGGTGGGAATGCCCTCAGATTGAAATCTTTTGGAAAGATGTTTTGGGATACATAAAAGAAACAACAGGCTACAAAATCCCTCTTGATCCAGAAATTTTATTTCTAGACAAATGGAACACAATTGAGATCCCTCAAATTAGAAGAGAACTGATTAACATCCTTTTTGTGGTTGCCAAAAGCTTACTAGCTTCAAACAGGAAAACACTTAAAATGCCTTCAATAGATGATTGGCTGGAAAAAATATGGGACTATTATATACAAGATAAAATATATGATAGAATATATCAAGCAGAACACTACCCAAAAGAAACTGATTTTACAGCAAAATGGTTACCATTTCTTGACTATATGACAACCGCCTAAAAACTTATTTTTTATCACTTTAGATCAATGAAATAAAAACAATTTGGTAATAAGAGATAGAGTTAATTATGTCAGTTTATTTGACTATTGTATAGTTATATACAAAATATGTACAGAATTTATAAGAATTTATAAGCATTTATATACAGTTAATGTATACTTATTGTTATCTGCTAGTTGTGTACAATGATTTTGCATTAATAAAACCTTTTTTTTAAAAAACCCACTGTACCTCCATTCTTTTATTTTATTTATTTAAAACACATATATTGCTTCTTCAGAGACCTGCTCAAGGTGGGTCACAAAATTTAAAAAATCACAAAACCGAACCCTGAAAAACCCAGCCAGCAAAAAAAACCAGGACATAAAACATCTAGCAACCCAAAAGAGCCTCACAATAATCTTCAGGCTAGAAACAGATTATAATTATAAATACATATAAAAACACAAACCTAAAATTCACACCTTCCAGTTCAGAGCACTGACCCACAGCCTCTCCAGAGACCAAGCAAGCAGAATACGGTTTGAGTTATTTGTGATACTGGAAGCTCTCCCTTTCTCAAAGGCTACACTTCCCAATCTCTGGTCCATTTCTGGGGTGCACCCACACACGTGAATTCAAGACTTCAGCTTGACAAAAGGTAAGTTCTTTAGTTAAGGAGAGTTTCTACAAAGCATGAAGCATTCTGTTCAAGCAACAAGCAATGAAACAAGAAATCCATATTGTTACTAAATACTAGAACCTGTCTATCTAAACTTAAAGGCTAACTAACTTAGTATCTCTAAGTGGTTTACCTAGTTGCATATCTCACCTAACCATCTCTCTCATATTTGATCAATAGCACAGGAACATGCTGAGAGTGATAAGAACTAGCATACAGCTTTCAGTGTCCAGCATGTAGTATCTTGTATCATAATAACTATGCAAACTGAGAAGTTGCTTTTCAGGCCTCACTGAATCATCCAGCAACACAGGAACCAATCAGAGTTAAGTCATTAATTGGCATTACAGCTGTGAGAAATCTAGGGCGTTAAGCACAGAGCGTCTTGAGAACAGTCCCTTCAAGGTCAAATCTCTACAGAACCTAGGAACTGTTCCACAGGTGTTCCCAATCAGCTCTGATAAACCCATTCCTGTGCTAGGCCATAAATTCTTACAGCACTTACGTACTTGAACCTAATTTAGCCATTTTCTCTAAAGACCTCGTCTTAGGTTGGCAACTTCCATACACTCCCTCACACAGAAGAAGAGTGGAGACAACCATCTCACCTGGCTGCATCTAAACATCCATACAATTCTCAGGCTGGAAGCAGATTATAAAAACAGTTAAAAGTTGTGTAAAAAGAAATGTTTTCACCTGACACCAAAAGGAAAGTGAGGTAGGCAAGCCTCAAGGGGAATGGTGTTCTTCAAGCTGGTGCCATCACTTTAAAACGTCTTCTCCTAGTTACTATTCTCCTTACCTCTGTAGACGGGTACAAGGAACAGGGCTTTTGAGGAGGATCTCAATAGGTGAACTGGATATTTCAAGAGGAGGCAGTCTTTCAAGTACCCTGGGTACATGTGCTGGGGCTTTAAAGGTAAGAATCAGCACTTTGAATTGTGTCTGAACACAAATGGACCATTAGTGCAGATCTTTCAGCACAGGAGTGAGATGATCCCTGTACCCAACTCTTGAAAGTATCTTGCACCAGCTGAAGTTTCCATAAAAGGTCCATCTATTACAGATGATTATGAATAAAAGACAGAGCCTCTGCCCAACAGTCCCACAGTAATCATTGCATAGTATTTCATGTTTGTTGCAATACAGTATGAGCATAATCTATTTTATGGGGTTATTATAAGGACTACTGAGAGATGTATTTGAAGAACTTTACAAACAAAAAGTGTTATATAAATGCAGAGCATTTTATTTAGTGGTTGTGAGTAATCGTTGTTATTACGGTTCATTGGAACCACAGTTTGAATGAAGAGATACAGAAGCCCAGTGAGCTGTAACCAAAGAGGCTTCTGCATCAAAGCTCACACAGCCTGCTCTGGATCCTACATCCTTTCTATCCTATCCCCAATCCAGCAGGAGCAAATGGATGGGGAGGGCTGACTCTGGAGTAGCTCAAAACAGCTTATACTCCATACACTCCATCATTTGCTGACTTCCTGCACGGCATGGGTCCCCTTCAGAATATGGCATTTGTGAGTAGCTAGCCTGTATTCCCCCAAATGAGGGCAGCCTTGACTTACAATGAGGCAGATGATGGCATGAATGGGAGGTGGAGTAGCACTTGCTTGTCCCATTCCCCAAAGACATAGACCTTGTTGTAGACAAGGACAAGGCACCAAAAAAGACTCACAAAAATAGCTGCATGCTTCCATACAGCTTTTTAATCTATCCCCAATCAAGAATGAACAGATGGATGGGGTGGAAGTCAGACCCCTCCTCCTGCTGAGGGGCAGTTTATAGATAGGAAATCATAAACACCTTTCTCATATAGCATAAGTGCAAGGCACTGCTTGGCCTAAAATAAAAACAAAATGGATGCCAGCCAGGTAAGAGCCTGGAAAATATTTTAGGAGGATCAGAGTGGCTGGCTGATTAAAGACCTCCCTCCATGTCCTGGAGATTTGCATAATTTAGGCCGATGAGGTCTCCTAAGAAACTACTGACTAATCTCATCCATGCCCTGCCTGACTTTCCCTCACCCATTACCCAGATTAAGCACCGCCTAATGCTATTCACCAAACCTGAGAGGTCTTCCCATCTGGTACTCAAAAGGTCATCAAGCATCATTTATACTTATAGTCCACCTCAGTTAGACCAATTAAGCCTCTCCCAACTCATTATCCACTTCCAGAAAACCCATTAAGCCATTGTTTGTGGAACAAAGACATCAACTTGCCCCAGGGAGCATTTTGCCCTATATCTGGACTCTCTAGCCACCAGTGAGTGTGTGCGTGTCTTTGGATCCAAACACACACACCCAAACTTGTTTGGGTCTTCTCTTCTTGAAGAGCCAGTTGTTTTGCTGCTGCCTCTGTGAACTTCTCTCTTCAAGACTGGTAACTATAGCCTTCCCTGAAACTGCTTTCTCCCCTTTTCCTCCATGATTTACTCTTAGTTAGCCTCGTATGTGTTCTGTGTGTGATTTTTGTACATTTGCCTTTTTGTTTCTCTTTTAATAAAAACCTTTCTGGTTGAACATCTGGCTGGTTCATTTTGAGAGTTCTCTTCAGGGAATAATCCTCATAAACATAGATGGAGAATCCCAGTTACCCCCCCCCCACTTTGTCTCCTTTAAACTAATTCACTCAACTAATTAGAAGACTCCCTATTTGGGAAACAAAGGATTTACCATCTCCCAAGCCTTGTTCCAAGACCCAGCTATTCTGTGCTCTAGCACAAGCTCAATATTTTGATGATATAAGACAAATTATTCTGGTGGTTAGCTGGTGTAGTAGAAAAGCAAGATTTGGGTCCAGTAGCACCATAAAGATCAATTAGATTTCCAGGGTATGAGTTTTTGAGAGTCAAAGCTGAAAAGGGGGAGCTCTGACATTCAGAGGCTTATACTCTGGAAATCTAGTTGGACTTTAAGGTGGTACTGGACCCGAACCTTTCTCTTGTAAGATAGATGGGGGCTCTTCAAACCTGTTTCTCTGAGTTGGAGCAACTAATTTAGAAAGTTTGTTTGTTTAGATATTTATACTCTTCTCTTCTCCCCAGTGGGGACTCAAATGGCTTATTCCCGTTTCCTCCATTTTATCCTTATAACAACTCTGTGAGGTAGATGAAGCTGAAAGGGAGTGACTGATCCAAACTCATCTAGCAAGCTTTCATTGCAGAGTGGGGATTCAAACCCAGGTCTCCCAGATCCTAGACAACTCACTAATATTACACTGGCTGTTCTAAGCATCTGCATGCTTCCCCACCCTCCGCTTTCTCCCTATGCTAGGTAAAGCCAGCCACCCCACTCTCTCTGCAGTACCATGGCTGCCTCAGAGAGCCTGCTAGCTCTATCATGGGAGAAACAGAAGCTGAGGCGCAACCTTATCTACAGCATCAGAACTTTGCTGTCACTACCAGAGCAATTAGCATCTCATTTAGAGTCTTTAGCTGCCATAATCTGCCTCTCACGCTGATTTACTCAGAGCAAGGATAAGAAGGAGTTACTAATGGCCCCATGGGATAAGGAGAAACCAGTAACATGAAGGCTGTGAATTTACATGGACATCCCAGGGACTGGACAGAACCAAGTATCAATTGCAGAACCCACAGCTAGAGACAAGGTATGTGCTGCGGAACCCAGCTCCTTGTGACTGCCTATTAACTCACTCAAAGCCTCATTCTCCAAGCTAGAAGAGCATCCTAGATCTCCCTTTCAACCTTCCCAATGCAACAACCCTTAGTTCTGGTGCAGTAGAAATACATCCACCTGACCTTCTCTGCAGTTAATTTCCTACTGTCCATTATTTTAAGGACACATTCTCACAAACCCCCATGGATGAGCCATGCGGTTCCAGATTTTTCTGCCTTATTGAAGTACTTATCCAACTGTCCTTCTGCCCAGGGATAGAAGTCCCCTGGAGGTTAGGCATGCATGGTGGGGTGGAATGGGAGAAGAACAGGACTGCCCGTCCAGCTTTCATAGAGAGGAATCATTGGGAACATGGATGCAGGCTGTAGAAGACCATCTGCTTGTACCAGCAGCCTGCAGCACACAGGCTGCTGCCACATGTTCTCTGGACAGTGCTACTTTTAGCTTTATCCTGAGGGACACAGCAAGTTCCCTCTATGGAGACAACATAAGCTATCAGCACAAGCATGTATAGGGAATTCTAATCAGTCCTAACATTGGAGAAAGTGCTCTCTTTCATTCTAGAGCCCATACTCGAAAAGAAAATGGTTCTTTTGGAAGGTATGTTAGCAGTCTAACATTGGGCTTGCCTCCCCAGTGACTTCCCCATATTCCTGGAGGTATGTATCCAATTCCTCTGCCTGTTGTTTTATCTATTGAAAGAGCCCAGATGCCAGGGAGAAGTGACTATCTCAGTGCAGTGACCTCTGACTAACTGGGGATATGTGGATCTAGCATCTTGTTGGCAAAGTCATTAAATATGGTTTTTATAAATGATAATGGAAGCAACATCCCTGGGGTCATTGCTTAAACACTATCAGGCTTAGCAACAGGAACAACATCCTGAGTAGGAAGTAGGGCTGATGCAAGAAAGCATCCATTGGGTGTCCCCTTCTCCTGCATACTATAGTATACATCTACATTTCTTGATCCTTAGAGTGTATACTATGGAAACTATTTTGACAGCAAGGTATGTAAAAGCCAGGTGGGGAAAGCAGCCACATACTCTCATTCATTCATGCTAGAAATCACATTTATTTAATAGCATTTCTATCAATAGCATTGGCAAAGGAGAAGCTGGGCCTGTGGATTGCCAGGTTGCAATCCAAAGGTGGAGTTGGATCCACATGGAACAGGACCAGCACTTTCCCTGGCTCACCCTGTAGTGGGGATTCTGGAATCCTGCTAGTCAGCTTTTTTCCAGAGAGCTGCTGGCAAAGAGATAGGTATCTCTTTGCAGATCCTGCATATAGACACAGCCTCCCTGTCTCATGCAACCTTTTAAAAATGCAAGCAACCTGAAAGAGGACAGGAGGGCACACCACATCAGAAACTCGGTGTGATCAAGAGACAGATGCCAGATGTGTGCTTTTAATACTGGAAATGAGGGGTGCACAGCTGAGAAGGAGAAGAGATTAAAAATTGCACAAAATGATAGGTCAGTTCTGCAAAATGGAGAGGACGTGCAGCTTGCTGACCTTTAAGAAAAGGCTAGGTGAGCAATGAAGCATTGAAACCATAAATTAAGCAAAACTTCTAATAATTCACAAAATGGCACCAGTTCAATGGAGTGAATTGTATTTCCTGTCTGTCCAACAAACAACGTCCGCTAACACCTATGGTAATTGCTATGCTGTCTAGGGAAAGAACTGCATTTTCCAGGGCATAACATTTTGAATGGTGCATGCTCAGAATATGTGATATTCCTATAGCAGAAGTACTACTTAGGGAAAAAACATTTGGATCCTAAAGAACTACAAATGAGTAACAACTGTTCATTTATTGCATGAAAAAACAATTGTGTAAAAAGGTCCTATAATTGAGTTTTTAAGTGCTGTTTGCCTCCTGGGGTGCTGGATAGAGGCAAGCTAATTACTCTCAAGCACCTTGGTTCCTCAGAGCTGAGAAATCGCTAATATTTCTGGGAGCTCTCCAAAGATCTTGAACTCAGAAGGTATATTTTGCAGGAGAAAAATTCAAGGCAGAGATGGTGGTAGCCCAAGAAGAGAAACTTGCTTCTTGGGAGGTCTTGGCTTTTTAATGCTTAGATAAACTGCAAGCTGTCCTTGTTAGTGCAGGGGCCAGATGCCATGGGATTGCTTGGATCTGAGACATGAAGGAAGCTGATCCAGGGTGCTTAGCCTTGTGCTCTTGAGACCAAGATCTAATCAGGCATCGCACTTCACCTGAGAAACTGTTTCCTAGTGCTTTCCAGACCGTGAAAACTCGCAGCCTGAGCCAAAAAAAAGGTCCTTTCCAGATGGAAGGTTCTTTCCTAGGAACATATTTCTGCCTTAGACACACTAGCCCTAATTTTTAAAAGGTCATTCTTAAAAAGGTATTTTTTGAAACTACAGAGGGTACAAAATGATGTGAGTATACAGAGGATGGAGTTGCGGAGAGGTGTCTCAGGCATCTTCAACAGGTACTCATGCCATTCATGCAACACCCATCTCCATAGCAACCTAAGCACAATAGTCCTGCTGGCTGGGGTAAGAAACATCATCGTCCAGCAGTTGCATCTAGCATTGTATCTTCTGGGAAATGGAGATTCTCCCCTTACTTTAGCAGCTACAGGATGATGGTCTGGCCTGTGGAGTTATAAGTATGAAGTCCTTCTGGGAAGAGCTCTTGTGTTGGGAAAGAGACCCAAACACAGAGTGTCAGATCTGCTGTGTGTGGGCTGGATGGCTGCCAAACCCACAACACTATCACTCTTCTGATATTTAGGGCTGTCACATAGCCGAGGTGAGCCTCATCTCATCAGAAGCTAAGCAAGGTCGGCCTTGGTTAGTAACTGGATGGGAGCCTACAGTGAAGACCAGGGCTACAGAGGCAGGCAATGGCAAACCACCTCTGATAGTCTCTTGCCATGAAAACCCCACCAGAGGTCGCCATAAGTCAGCTATGACTTGAGGGCACCACACACACAAGGAGTCTAGACTGTAGAAACTCTGCTTAGGATTGCACTGTAAAGTTCAACAATGGCCTATTTATATATACAATAATAGTATGGGTGCAGTATTACCCCTGAAACATGCCATTCCTAATCCAATACTGGGACATTAAGGGGTACCTCAGTGCCTGGGCAGGTACCAGTCCTCCTGAACAGCAAGTACTGTTATCCTGCCCCCATGATGGAGAATTCAGTGCAACCATTTATCTGCACAGGCTCCGGGAAAAGGTGGTAATTAATGAAGCTCCTTTCATTACTATTATGCAAATGTGATTAATTTCAGCTGGTATGAATATGCAAATATTACAATTATGATCTAATTACCAACACTTGTGATGGGGAACAGGCAAATGATAAAAAGCAGCTAAAACATCCCAGCGGTACCAGATGGACACAGGAGTGTGAGGTCAGTGGGCATCTGACATTTGGCAGAAAGGAACAGAAGAAGCAGGGTAGCCAGGCAGGAAGTGCGATGCAGGTACATGCTTAACACGGGGCATGGGGAGAAAAATTCATGCCTTCACCTTTTCAGTCACCTGTATGTCCTTTGCTACATTTGTCATCAGTCAGGACACACAAAACTCTGTGACAATTTATAACTACTGGAAAATGTTGCATAATGACAAGGAACTCTGTCACAGGTGCATGGAAGGAGTGGTACCCAAAGGCTTGAGACAGGATTGTCAACTTTGTTTTACTGGTTCTGCTGCTGTGCCTTGTATAGCACTCTAAGAAGCAGAGATTTAATGTCTGTGAAATGTGCCTAGTGCCAGATTTGGCAGTTCTCCAACCCCAAAGGTTTTCTTCACCCAGGAAAAGTTTGTCTGGCTCAATTTCTGTGAGTCAAGATGCTCTTAAAGGCATGAGGCAGAGGCAACACAAAAGGTGGCATCTCTAATGCAAGTTTCTCCATAAAAGGAGACAATCCACCATTTCCATGGCCAGGATTATGGGGGAACGATAAGCAATGGGACAAGTCTTGAAGAACAGGCAGAGGCTGTGAGCACTGCACCTAATCTTCTGTCCTATCCGTAGGCAAGGACCATTCCTCCAAGCATTTGCCTATGCGGGCCATATCCAGGCCACTCCTGGCTGAGTGCCATTAAAGTCATATCACAAGGAGTAACTGATTTAAACACACCAATGGCTGAGGCAAAGGCACTTCCCCATGGGACTTCATATTCACACAGCCTCTTGTTCTAACTGGGATGCTACCCATGCAGACCTTAATTAGCGTGCTGTGTGGGCTATGAATTTCCAGTGGGCTCATTAAGCACACAAAGTGGCTTTGCTTGGGAAGCCGCCCCCCAGCTTAAAGGGGACACTGTGAGAGTGCTATGTCCTACCAACCAGTGCTTTCGCCTTGCCAGCACCCTGTTTAAACCAGGCCTTAAGCAGTCAAATTAGTTCCCTTAACTCTGGTGCAGACTGTTGACCAGAGATGAGAGGGTTGGAACAAGAGGCTCATCCTCCTTCCTACCATGCTGCATTTCTGTTCATAAAAGTTCATATCGGCAGACCATCTCCTCCACAAAAGGCTACGGGGTTTAATACTGTTGTGTACTGGGCCGAGCAAGGCCTCTAAAGTAGTTACTGTATTGATTGTAATGCACTATACTGTGTTGAGCTTGAGGTTCAGTCAAGGCTCCCAAAGCCTGCATTCTCATTGGTCCATAATCCCTGCAATATCACTGGTTACTTTCTCAAGACAGCAGCCAATCGGTCCTCTATAATAAAGACCAATCAGTGGCCTGTTTACTTCAAACATTGTATATAGTTTATGCAAATGATGGTATTCTAAAGTATGTATTCTCATTGGCTATCAGTTATTCTGGGGGTGGAGCTGCTGTATATATATTGAGGGCTTCTGTTCAGTCTGTCAGTGTGTGTTGTGTTCCTGCTGAATAAAGAGCTGTTGAATCACCTAGTGTCTGAACCCACTATTTAACAAATACCATTTCCCAAATTGCTCAGCAGGCATCTCCTTCCCTTGAGTGGCTTCCGCCCCATAGATTTGCATGCTCGCTGGCTGGGTGGAGCAGTGCAATCATTTGCCTCTGCAGAGTTGCCTGGTGCACCACATGCAGCTACAGCAGCAGCAGCAGCCCATGTTTTATTTATAGATGCATAATTAGTGTTTTCCCTGGGAGAGGCAGAAGCTAAACATTGCTCATTAGAAGGGCTGAGCTTGGCACAGGCAAGGGCAGCTACATGCTGGCTCAGTGGCGAGGGGCCAATCAGGGAGTTGCTCCCAAAGGGCCCAGCCCAGATAGAAAGGACAGTTAAATAATTAGAAGGATGCCCACTCCAGAGGTGAAACTCAAGTTCTGCCTCCTACCTTATAATCAGCTGCTCTAATGAAAAATTAAGCAAGAGGACCTCCTACGGTGGTCCATCCAGCCCTTTGTCTTCAGCAGCAATTCAAAACATTTATCTTTAAAACACAAGCCAAACGTCTAGTCCTTATGACAGTAAAAGACATCTGAAAAGTTATCAGGACAAGACCCAAGAGCAATGTGGAATTTCCAGAAAGGAGGCAGGACGGCCCTCCTCTGTGTTTCTTCCTGTCTCTTTTCCACATGCCTTTATAGCCCATCTCACCCTGGTGCATTGTCACGTGCAGTGCTTGTACAGGGGTCTCATCATGTCTCCATTGCCACCTTCAAAAATGGCTAGGGAACCAATACAAAACATTTTGAATTGTATGAAATTCTGGATTTTTAAACAGATGGAGTTAGGAAACCTGAACAAGTACATGTAGTTTGTCATTTTCTGATCTTGGAATCTTGATTTTCTTATTGCAAATTTTGGAGCCCTATAGAGAAAAATCTCTACAAATAAATTGTCCCCCCAAAATATTTGGTACTATACAAGTTCATCCTGATCCAGGAAAGGAGATCCATACCCAGAAGCAGGCTTCTGCATATAAAAAGCAGTTTTATTTGTATTTATTTATTTAAAACATTTGTATGTCACTTTTCCATCCAAAACAGAGACCCCAAGGCAGTGAACATTAAAAACTAACAAACAATTTAAAACATATTAAACAATTTACATCTGAAGTATTTAAAATAGTATTAAAACAATTCAATAAAATACAGTTACACAAACACACAACACAAAGAAAAGGGAGGAGGGCCACACCAGATAAAACAAATGTCTTCACCCACTGGCAGAGAACAGCAATAAACGGGGAGAGATGAATCTCCCTGGGGAGGGAGTTTCCACATTTTGGTGCCATGACTGAGAGGGCCGTTTCTTAGGTTGCCACATATCTGGCCTCAGATGCTCCTGGCCTGCACCTGGAGCAGGATATCTGAAGATGATTGGAGTGAATGGGTAGGTAAATATGGGAAAGACCAGTCCTTAAGATATACTGGTCACAAACTGTATAGGGCTTTAAAGGTCAATACCAGCACCTTGAACTGGATCCAGAAACAAATCAGAAACTGGTGCAGATGGAACAAGACTGGAGTGATACAGTCCCTACAATCCACTCCAGTCAGCATTCTGCCTGCAGCATTCTGTACCAACTAAAGCTTTCAAGACAGTCCTCAAGGGCAGCCCTACACATAGTGCATTGTAGAGATGTTAATAGGGCGTGTGCTACAGTGGCACCTCTGACAAATGCTGCCACCTGTTTATCCAACAAGAGGCCTGGTTCCAGGAGAACCCACAAGCTTCAAATCTGCTTTTTTAGGGGGAGTGCAACCCCATCTAGAACAAGACATAACCAATTTCTTGGGTCAGAACTTCATCCTACCAGTAACACCACTGTCTTATTGGGATTAAGTTTCCATTTATTAGCCCTCATCCATCTGAAAACTGCTGATGTTAATCACATCTACATTTGTGTTTTAATGTTTCTTTAGGCAACATTGAATTTGCTGGATGCATCTTTTGACACTTATCCCCACCCAAGGAACTAGCTATTGTTCAAGTAGAGCTGAATCTATGTCACTGAATTCAGGTGTGCTTTCTGTTGCTTCTTCCAGTCAAGGGTAGCAGCAGTCATGCTCAGCCATCTCTGCCACTTAATTCACAAGGACGATCGTGGCATTTGTTGTAGGCTCATTCTTGCCTGCTGCCATGATGGTGGTGCTGGAGGCAGCAATATCTGGTAATGACAAGAGTAAGGTCGAGGTTAGTCATGGCTGCAAGAGATACAGAGCAGAACTATCAAGGTGCTGTTTCACAGGTAGACCAGTAGGTGGTACTCTTGTTTCAAAGCCAACAGAGGTCTAGGCCAGCAAGTGCCCTGCATCCTTCTGGATCCATTCCTGACACAGGAGGCAGAAAGCTTGACCCTTCCCCAGAAAGGATAGAGGAGGACAGTTTTTCACGTGCATATATTGATCCATTTGAATGCATGCATATTTAAAATTGTACTCACATGCCTAAAGTGTATACCAGTCATTTTCAAACTTTAGCTTCAGGAATGTTCTTGCCTTCCAAGGAACCCCTACGCATTTGATACAGAAAATCTCCACAGAAGAATCTGGAACATCTTTGAGGTCACACACTCAGTTCACACAGGGTGCTGGCCGGGCCTTGCTGGGCCTCACTGCTAGCCCTCATAATCCAGAATGTGTGCTAGAGCACAGCCAGCATTCTCCTGCCAGCTACATCCTACAAAGAAAGAGCAGACATGGCAGAAAAAAGATGGCTTATCTTCCAGGGAAATTGCTCTGCAATTACTAAGCCTCTCCGTGAAGAAGTGGCTGTAAATTCAACAGGACTCATAAGTTTGTAACATCACTACAACTTTGAAAGAAATAAACAGTGAAAGATTTCCCCAAAAGTACCCAGTGAGTTTCAGATAGGGACTAGAACCTGCATCATGCACTCTTCAAGCCATTATACTGCACTGCCTGTCAGGAAAAGAGGCCGTGTGCTCACACATGCAGGGTAGGGTTGTGCATAATGGAAAAAATGAGCCAAAATTACACACAGAACTCTCTGGTTCAGCTCGTTAAAGCAGCTTTCAGAATGCAGAATCAAATCTGGAAAACAAAACTGTAACAGGTCTCTCTCTCCAAAAAGCTTGTGTGTTTCATTTCAGTTCGTACTTTCCAACAGCAGGTAGGCACTGGGCTCGCTTGTTTTTCTGAACAGCGCCAATCCCAAGGGGACAGAGAACTTTATTAATTAACTTTGTTGGCTGGAAAGGGGAATGAGACCAATACGTATGGCATGAGTGGGAGATCCCAGATCCACTGGTGGGGGTAGGGGAAGGGGAACAGGCCTCCTGGGTGCACTCCTGGGGCAGCATGACAATGTCACTCCTGGAAGACTCCTGGGGCCGAATTGGGCCTGTTTGGGGCCCCAATCACCCCACTGTGGAGTGCTCCCAGATCCTGGGCTTCCTAGAGTGCACACATGCAGTTTGCACACACAATAAAACATCAACAAAGATGAGTGCCTGGTCTCTTCCCCCCCTGCCCGCCAGGAGGGTAAGGGGACCTGGCAACCCTAGTATCAATGCATCTCCCTCCCTACCCCCACATAGCTACTGAGGACATAGGTCTCCCTCCCTGCCAAACCAGTGCTCACAAGGGGAGACCCCTCCCCTCCTACCAACTTTGGAAACATTTAGAAGGGAGACTTTGTTCATAGGCTGCAGTTCAAAAGATGCTTCCCTGGGAGTAAGCACTATTGAATAACATGGGACTTGTGTCTGAGTAGATCTATTTAGAATTGTTTCTATAGACTTTCAGGGCTCTCTTTTTCTGAGTCAATTTGCAAATGTGTACCCAGTCCTCCCTTTCAAAAACAATCCTGCCTGCCTCACAACAAAAGGAAAAATTAGATCTGTTTGGGCAGTGTGTGTGTGTGTGGGGGGGATGGAATTCAGCCAATCAAAAGGAGGGATTTGGATTTGCTCCTCATTGCCAGAACAAAGCAGAAAGAAACATGAAACCAAGAGGCAATAGGAGAATGCAAAGATAATAAGTTATTGGCACTATAGAAAAAGAAAAAAGTGAACATGAAGCAGGATTATTTTTAATGTTGCTGAACTGCACTGCATGGAGCACTCTCCTACTTGGGAATGCCCTGCTGTTCCACCTGCCAACAGTCACCTTCTACAGGTCCATTGTTGTGTGTGTGTGCTGTTGTTGTTGTTATGATGCTTGAGGGAAAGCTCAGTGGATTAATGGTATAGAGTAGGAGGGGGACTAATGATTGATACTGTTTTTGGTTAAGCATGAAATCAGCTGCCCTAAAGCCTCATTTCTCCATCCTCTCTTGAAAAGAACAGCATGAGTCTGTGCATGTGCAACCAACGTGCACACAACGAACCAAAATAAAAAAAACCCAAACAGATCAATTCTAAGCTGGCATCAGTCCAGCCAGAACAAACTAGTAATGGGACAGAAGGATTCTGGAACCCCCGAAACTGAAATGGAAACTTCCTTGGTTCACACCTCTAGTGAAGGGTACTGAGAGAAACTGATATGGCTGAAATCCATACCTGTTCTGCTAACACTTGTGGCATGTGCAGAGCATGCTCATCCATTCAAGAAGCAGCCAGAAGAACCATCCTACCTGCCTTATTGCAACAGGGATGATGGCAAAAGAGGGCAATGACCAAGAGCATGTCCTTGCTAAAGCTTTTCTCCAGTGGACTCGCTGATGTTTGCACACAGGCAATTACTTCTTGGCATTACCTTTCCCTGCCTGTGCTGGTGCTATGGGGCAGCTTATCAAGTTGCCATGGCTCTCACTGTATGGCAAGTCAGCCCTTTGTTCAAGAGGAAAAGCTGCCCCACAAACATGTAAGCTGAGCAAAGGTGGACTGCTATTGGACAGGCATTTTGTGCTGCTTTAAGAGTCCCACAATACCCCTGATTAGCCCCCCTCCCCTCCCCCAAATCTTGCCATGGCACTGGGGTCTCTCTGGCTGTGCAGCTGTTTAATCCCAGCAGGAGGCTGAGAGGCGGCTCCATTTCAGTGCTGCCTGGTCCAAGCCATCTCTGCTCTAATGCAAACCATCCATCTCCATTCCAATTAGACATTACAAGGGAGTCACACGAGATGCTCCTATCGGCAGGAGCATCTCAGCTCTAACAGCTCTGCAGAGCTGGGGAATTAGGTAACCAGGCAACAGAGGAAGATGCAGCACCGCAGTGACACAGAGCTAAACCCAGCAGCATGAAGCACTCTGCAGCCCTATCCAATGACCCCTACATGTGCCCACTGAGTGCCAGTGGGCACTCCTGCCCCACACAGACCAGACAAGCCAGTTGCACAGGGTCAGCATCTAATCAACCATCCTGTGCATTTTTATCATATTAAATTCCACTTGCTGTCCCAAAAACATTTTTAATGCTAGAACTAAAACATGCAAAGGAATAATAAAATGAGCACTTTAGGACATATGAAGAATGTTTTCCCTTTACCGCCAAATAACCACAACCAGCTCTTTATATCAACTCACACCCCAAACACAGATCTTCATAAGCATCCAGCACTTTGGAGCAAAAGCTACAGCTTCCCTTGTCTGTTCTCTTCCCTGTCCTGATACCTGCCTCCTTCCATTCCCTGCTGTGTGGCACATCTGGGACTTGTTTATCACAGTGGGGAGGGAGGGGTGATTGATTGGACCAGGAAGGGAACTGGCAGGAGAAGCCACAGTGCCCCCCAGCCTGCCTCATCACATTTGCAGGTAAGCATCTGCTCTGCGGTCTGAGTTGCAAGGTGGCACTTCTACAGGCAGCTGTGGAAGTCCTTCCAGAAAGAAAGTGGGCAACACTAGTTTTGCCTATAGATATATACATCCCTGCAGCCTAATGATCTATTTTGCCTACAGACTTGTCATGCCTATACAATGAAATGAAAATTGGTATGTGCAGCCCTATAGTGACTGCTACACTCCCCTGCTCTTGCCCCAATAAGAGAAAGCCAACAAGAACAAGGTATTTCATTCACATGGGACACCATGAAGACTGTGTCCCCCTCCTGCATGTTGAGTCATGATAATTGCACACACCGAGGCTTTCTGCCTCATTCAGATTTTTTTCCTAAAAGCCAAGACTTTTTTAAAAAAAAAATAGCCAAGATTTATTTTGAATGTTAATTTATTTAGCTATATGCCTGGGTCCTAGGCTAAACAAAATATCCTTTCCAGGGAAGGGGGGTGCAACCTTACTGACCCATGATTATCCCTCCAATTAGTCATGGGAATCCTGGCTGCTCTTCCTTCTGCTCTTTCTGTAGTGGCTTGGGCTGCCTCCCTACTACCACCTGCTTTCATTCAGCTCTAATTTGTGCTAATTATTGCCTGCTCTTCTCCCCTCAGGGGGCAGGATGAGAGGATAAACACAGCCATGCAGGCGGGAATTACTGCCACACATACTTATCCCCCTACCTAACTGTTCAAGGCTGGTTGGCAAGGAGAGCTTACCTTGCCAGGTCACCCTTGCAGAAGCAGTCAAAGCAAAAGCTTTGAGTGGGTGGAAAATCACCCCCCCCCCAGGAGATTTGGCATGTGTACCGTTTCTGGGACCAGCTCAGGAAAATACACTGGTTTACACAAATTGACTTCTGCAGCAACAGTCTGCAGTAACTGAGCAAGTGATGAAAAAGGCATCTATGCTATACCTGTGTCATAAACTACTTTGCATTCATTTCTTTGCATGCACACATGACCTCTAAGCACATGCAAAAGGATCCCCCCCGAGCTCTGAGGCTCTGCGTTCACTGTGTAAAAGAAAGCAGCTAGAAAAAGACTTCTAGCTGTGACTATGAAGATGTGGAAAATACCTCTTTCCTTGTTCACCTTGAACGGTATGGTGGAAGGATCCATTACTGTAGGGCTTTGCTCAGATTGCATGGATGGACTGATAATCATATCATTAGTGAGATATCTGAATCTGCCTAAGTTGTTGCTATATTCTGTGTAGATACACTCAAGAATAAATTCAGTTGCAATTCTTACTTTCCAAAAGGGACTGAGCTGCCAGTTACATATTCTTCATCATAGGTGCAGGGAGGTTGTCCCCCACTGGAGAGATTATTAGTCATTTGCATTAAGGTCTGTGATGGGAAATCTGTTCCCTACTTCCATTCCTCAAAGCTTGGGGTATTACATTACAGGGAATGAGGCAACCTACAACTCTTTCTTCAGTGGCAGGAAAAGGGTCACAATTATGTCACGCTATATCTAACTGTTAGGCCACATTCACAGATGCCCTCTCTTGCTGTTGGTGAACAGGTGTGAAAAGAAAGTCAGTTTAAATGCATTTTTATTGGGTTTCTTAATTGATGGAGTATTGTCCAGAAAGGCTGGTTTGCATTCGGACCTTTCTGCCCTTTACAATGCATCTGTGATTTCAGTCCTTGTGTAAAACTACAGAAGACATTGGGCCTGGAGCTCTCCACATGGTATGGCACTTGCCCAGTTCAGATCAGGACTGTGGCATAATGGGATTTAAACCTTTCCCTCAAGCCGCTTTCATTACCTGAGTGGCCCTATGGAATGGCTAATTCCCCCACTGGGGCAAACATAAAACCAGTCTTATATTTAAGTTCAGAGGGAGCAGCTCTATGGGGCATTTATTGTCAGGAAAATAAAACAGGGGTAAAGGCTTAAATCCTTTTCCCTCCCTGCCACTAGCTGGAAAGAAAACACTTAGGAACTCCAATCACACCATTCCCAATGCCCAGTGCAATTTGGAAAGAAAGGCAACCTTGAAGTGAAATGCCCACTCTCTATTTCCTGTCAGAACCAAATGCTTTTATTCCAGTATCACAACATCCTTCATTATTGCAGCAGAGAGGACAATCCTGTTTGCTTCGATACTCAGAGGTTGGCAACTTTTTTCCAGGGGGAATTTCGAGGCCTTTAACAGCTGCTCAAATGCAGGGATAGAGCAGATGACACTGTGCAAAACTTCACTCCCATGCTTATCAGAAAAATCACCAAGTGCTAAATTTCTGCAAGTCAGGCAGTTGTTAAAGGCACAACCAAAACTTACCCCACCGGTTATGTGCTTAGGTGAAATAGGTCTCCATTTCCTACATTGCTATGCAGAACTATCCATGGCTGGCCGTAGCTCCCAGCAAGAATCAAGAAAACTGGAACAGCTTGCTAACCTGAACCCTGATTCCCTACTCTATACTCTCTGTTGCTAGCCCAACACTTCAGAAAGCACGGAGGAGTTTCTACTAAGATCTAAAGAGCCAATGTCTCTTGACGAGAGCAGGCACTGACGGTCAGTTGCCCAGACTTGGAGCGCTTGATGGCTACAGACATATAAATATGGTGTCAGAAGAGAAAGGAAGGTTTTTATGCCATATTTCAACCTGTTCTTCCTCTAAGTAGCTCAGAGCAGCATTCATGGTTGTTCCCTCCTCCACTTTATCCTCACAGCAACCCTGTGAGGTAGGTTGTGCTGAGAAAGTGAGTGGCCCAAGGTCACCCAGTGAGCCTTGGCGGATACTACTGTCACTACATCACACTGAGTCAATATTTGATTGTCCCTGTCAGGGAAGATGGGAACATGGGAATGAACTCTGTAATGTCCCAGGACCAGCTAAATGAGAGTGTTGGCTGCTGTTTAGTACTCCTAAAGTGACCACCCCCCATTATCCTCTCAGCATCAGGATGCCCACCGGGCTTCTACATACTCAGAGGATTCTCCTACTATGTAGAAAAAGCATGTCTTTGTAAATTAAACCAAAAGTGGTGGGGGGGGTGGAATCCTGATGAGGAGTAATGTTCCAGGAAAGGCACAGAAAATTGAAAGAAGCTGAAATTCAGTTAAGTTGGAGGGAACAAAATGAGATGAAGACACTGGTCTGCTCTAGCCCTGACTATGATTCCTTCCGGCCCCCCAACTTGTACTGGGACAGATTCTGTCAGCTGGATTCATGACCACTGTTTCAGTCAGCTCTCGGGATTTATACCATGAAGGGAAAGAAGGCTAAAAATCTTACTGTAGCAGGCAAAACTCACGTGAGAAAACGCGATATTTCGCGTTTTCCGCTCGACGACGCGCGACGTTTCGGGATGCGGAGGGCCGTCTGGAATCGGCCCTACACATTAAAACTGAGGGTTCTGGGGTTCTGAGAGGTGAGCTATCATCACATTGGGCCTGCAGTGTTACCCTATATTACATTGGCTATTAGTACTTCCATCCGGACCCAGCAGGCTGGCACACAGAAGGACCAATGAGAGGAAGTAGCAGATTTACAGATTTTGCTCTCCCCAAAATATCAGGCAGTAAACCTATGCATGAGCTCCCAGGTAACTCTGGAAGAAGCCTGTAGTATCACCTCTCACTTGCAGCTTTTCTTGCAGTCTGAGGCAAGACTGTCATTGTAGCAGATAATTGTTCTGTGTCTGTTCAGTCAACTCGGACTGAGTCAGGCAGCAACAGTAAGTAAAGGGGCTATATCCAGCATCAGGACTGCTCTGTTAAATTATGTATATATTTTGTGGGAGTTTTGTATTTAATTTAGATGCATTGCTGCTAAGCTTTCACAGAGCTGATGAAGACGGAAGTCCTGTACTTGAGCCACAGGGGATTAGGTTCGGGACTCTGGCTCCCAGCCCTTGATGGGGCACCATTAATGCCAGTTCTGAGGATTAAGAGCCTGGGGGTGATCTTGGATGCTGCCCTGAAAATGGAGGCGAAGGTCACAGCGGTTGTCAGGTCCTCTTTTTTCCATCTGCAGCAGACCAGGCAACTTGTCCCTTACCTGTCAACCCATGACTTAACTACAGTGATCCAAACAACGGTCATCTCTAGGCTAGATTACTGTAACTCGCTCTACGCGGGGCTGCCCTTGAGCCTGACCAGGAGATTACAGCTGGTACAAAATGCAGCGGCACGTTATTACGAGAGTGCCAAATAAGGTGCATATAACACCGTTCTTACGCGAGCTGCATTGGTTGCCAGTGGAGTACCAGGGCCGATTCCAGACGGCCCTCCGCATCCCGAAACGTTGCGCGTCGTTGCACGGAAATGCGAAATATCGCATTTTCTCGCGTGAGTTTTGCGCGACCTCGTGCAAAACTCGCGCGAGAAAACGCAATATTTTGCGTTTTCCACACGACAACGCGTGACGTTTCGGGATGCGGAGGGCCGTCTGGAATCGGCCCAGATCAGATTCAAGGTTCTGGTATTGACCTATAAGGCCCTGTGCGGACTGGAACCAGCGTATCTAGGGGACTGTCTCTCCCCATATCTTCCCCAGAGGCCACTCTGATCAGGGGACAAACAGCTGTTGGTGGTCCCTGGCCCCAAGAAGGCCTGCCTAGCCTTGACTATAGCCAGGGCCTTTTCGGTCCTGGTTCCCACCTGGTGGAACGCTCTGTCTGATGAATTCAGGGCCTGGCAGGATCTCCTATCTTTTCACTGGGCCTGCAAGACAGAGTTGTTCCGCCAGGCATATGGCTGAGGCTGGGCCTCCGCTGGCCTGAAAAAAGGGGTGTATAAATCTTAACCCTCCCTGTGAAGGCTGTCCACCATCCTGTTTTAAATGTGTTGTTTTTAATGTACATGAATTTTTAATTGTGTTTTTAATATGTTGTTATCCGCCCTGAGCCCACTCATGGGGAGGGCGGAATAGAAATCTGAAATAAGTAAATTAAATAAATAAATAAGAGCCTACTCTGAGACAGAGCAAGGAGAAGGAGCAGAGGCTATGCAGCAAGGAGCCTCTTCCTGAATGCTTTGCTAGCAACACTGTGGGAACATAGGCAGGAAGGGTTGCAGCTATCTCTGGAGAGGAGCTATCAGCCTGTCAGACCTCATCAGGACATAGTGGGGCCAGACATGATTCTTAGAACATGCTGAACTCATTCTGGCTAGTGCTAATATATCATTCTTTGTCAATCTGTTTGACGTATCTCTTCAGTTTTACTCCCCTAAAACAATAGTTCAGGTATAAGAATCTCTTGCTTCTTTGCCACCAAGCTTAGTCACTCACTGCCTGATTCTGTGTATGGTACTAGGAAGTTATGTCCATGAAGTTTGCTTCAACCTGTTCCCAAGTGAGCATGCATGGGATTGGAACCTTTCCAAATGATAAAAACATCCCAATATCTAAATTTCTTCGTTAGTGCTATACTTGTATTAGCTCCAATCCAATACCAATAGCACAGTGCATACAGGGTGCGGGGAAAACACTTATACTCATGGAGAGAATGCAGACATCATAATAAAACAGCATTTCCAGCAGGTTCTCAGGATACAGATTTCCAGCAATTTGACTAATTGTGGTTTGCTGTGATGTCTGAATTCACAAACCACAACTGGTTTGCTAGCACTGCCTCTTATGGCTGCCTGGCCACAGAGATGTCAGTTTGTGGAAAATGTTCTCACTGCTAGGAAGGGGAAAGGAGGCAAGAAGCACACAAACTTGGTTTTATGCACAGGTTTTTTAAGTCTGGTAGACTAAGCAGAGTTTGTTGCACAAGTCACAGTTTTAAAGAACATCAGCTTATCATGATATTTGAATGCAGCACATGTTCTCTACTTTTTAAAAAATTGCATTGCAGCTCCGGAGATGAGGGAATGAAGAACTGTATTAAAAATATAAAGCAAAAGGTTCAGTGAATGATACAGTATTCTTGCAAGAGATAACCTTGTTCTTGTTCATTTGCCATTATTATTTAAAAGACTATATGATTATTCTTGCACTTGAGTAGAATAAAAGGGGATTTTTAAAAAAATATATAAAGGTCATTAAATAGTGCATCAGCATAGAGGGTCATTTGTCATGAAAAATGTCACAGAAACTGTATTATAAGTGCCCATTGCATTAATAAAATTGCATTCCACACAGTCTTCATAACTGTAAAAGACACACTAAGTGGTGAGCATTGCATTTTCCTAATGATAACACTGCAGCTTACTAGGGAAAAATTGTGATATCCCTGCAGCCAAAACACAAAGCTGAATTGCAAGTTGGGCATGTGATGAAGCCATGGCATGGTTGTTTTGCCAAATTATGCAAGGACCTATTCACATACATATTCAGTATACCATAGGTTTGTGTGAGTCCTCCCTAACGGATTTGTACTGGACAGACTTTTGGGGTACTGCACCTTAGTTCTATTTGTGTGGGACTCCCCACTGGATAATTTCTGCACAATGGCAAGGCAAGAGTCCAGCTGCAAAGGACGAAGACACTGCTGTTGTTTGCAGCATTCCGCCCTCCAAGCCCTGCTCTGTCCCAACAAGACATAGCAAGGCCGAAGGGGTGGCAGATCAAGGCGCAGTGCAGCAGGAAAAGCTACTTGTGCTTTGTCTCCATAAGTCACAGTATTATTTCACATCCTTAAATGCAGGCAGCTGGCTCATGGCTTCTTCTTTCTACTGAGCCAGTTTTAATTACATACACCAGAGACATGGCCTGTCAGCAAAGCAGCTTCTGTCCTGCAGCAGAATACCAAGAGATGCTGAAATTGAAAAGCTGCTTCACACCAGGTTGGGGGGGGGGGGAGTACCATAGAGATAATCTCCATGTTGGAAAATCACAGTTCTCATATCCAACAAAGAGTCCCGTGGTACCTTGAAGATAAACTATTTTCTTGTAGCGTAAGGTACAATATTGTAACCCATTTCATCAGATGCATTTGTCAACTTCATTTAAAAAAAATCTATTTCACTTCTATCCTACCCTTCCTTCTGGGAGTAGGGAGGTGCATGTAGTCCCCTCACCCTTTAGAGCAACTTTGGGCAGCAGGCAAGGCTAAAAGACAGTGGTTGGCCCAAAGTTGCCTAGTGATCTCTGACTGAGTTGAGATTTGAACCTGGTTCTCCCTGTTCTTAGTCCACCACCCCTAAGTCCACCACAAGACACTACACTGGCTTTAGTCTCAGTAAAACTGTCTTTAAGTAGACCCTTTTGGTTTTGCCACAACAGACCAGTGTTACTACCTCTTTGGAATGTATTATAGCCAGGGCTTTTTTTCAGCTGGAACGCGGTGGAACGGAGTTCCGGAACCTCTTGAAAATGGTCACATGGCTGGTGGCCCCGCCCCCTAATCTCCAGACAGAGGGGAGTTTAGATTGCCCTCCGTGCCGCCGAGCGGCACAGAGGGTAATCTCAACTCCCCTCTGTCTGGAGATCAGGGGGCAGGGCCACCAGCCATGTGACCATTTTCGCCAAGGGCAACCCACTGAGTTCCACCACCTCTTTCCCCAGGAAAAAAGCCCTGATTATAGCACAGTAAAAATAGTCTGATGCAAGATTAAGAAGCCAATGTGCATGGTCTTCTCAACCAGTGTGTTTAAAATAGGAAAAATACTTGCACAGCACCAGACTCTCTACACACACACACACTTTTTCTGCACAGAGATAACATGTCATTGAGCAAAGTTAATAGCTGAAATGATACTCTGGAAAGCAAAGCTAACGTTATTAAAAGAAGCTTGATTAACCCCAGAATACATACCTTCAATCCCATAGTCCATGGCTTTGCCGCACATTTTGAGAAAGAAAAAAGAAATGCAAAAACCAGTAGTGCTGTTTTTACTACTGGGCATTAACAGTATTTTGACATTTCTAATTCTCCACCATGTCCCAGTGCTCCATTCCCTATTATACAGAGCCTCAAGGTTCTCATTTTAGTAAGAATAATTTACAATATAATCTGCAAATTACAATATTCACCATGAAGGACCATTTACCAGGACAACAAAGGGAAGCATCTTAGCTGGGGAAGAATTCTTACAGAGGGGAATGCCAGGACCACCCCATCTAGCAACACCCTCTCCAGGTGGAGCAGGTGTTGCAAACTGCAAAGAGAGCAAAGGGAGGGTGATGAATTACGGGGAGCTACTCATGTACCCATGCAATGGTGGAGCTGGGGAGATCAGTATAGGGCCACACCTGTCCAGGATAGGTCTCCTGAGCATATTCTGCTGGGTGCAGATTCTCATGCCATGGTAAGAAAAGCTGTTCCTGCCCGCCTCCTTCTTTCACCCAGCTACTAATGGCAGAGAACAATCTTTGTCCTCGTTTGCATCTGGGCCATTTCCAGATGGCTTACCTGCACCCGGTACGTCGCGCCACATTGCGGGGAAAACGCGAAATATTGTGTTTTCTCGCACGAGTTTTGCACGACATCGTGCAAAACTCGCACAGAAAATGCAATATTTCGCATTTTCCCTGCAACGTGGCGCTACGTACCGGGTGCAGGTAAGCCATCTGGAAACGGCCCAGGTCACCCAAGTCTGAGCCCAGAATGTGAGGGCAGTCTTAGTGATTCTGTGGCTCTGGGCAAAAGTCCAGGATGAGTCTCTAGAATCACTGCCACCCTCCCCCCCACCCCCACTGTGGTGAGTGCCCTTCACTTCATGTGAGGTGGATGGGAGTCACCGCTGCCACCAGAAGCCAGCTGCCCAAGCCCCAGGTGGGGCAAGTGCAACCAGAAGCAGAAGCCCTTCTTCTCTCCCCCCCCCATATCTTTGAGAGGGCAAGGCTGTGAGCAGTTTGCTTCTCCCCCCTCCATCCCAGAGCCCAGGGCAACAGCCTCTGTTGCCCATTGGCTAAAAACCCCTCTGCCAGAATGACGGGGACAGCCCTAGGGTTGCCACCTGCAGCTCCCACTTCTATGCCTTTTACAGTAGTCTGGGACACAGAAATTCAACAGGGGAAATTTGCCTCACCATTTACCAAGAAAGCCCCACAAGCACATGCATATGTACACCCAAGTACCAGGATGCTGTTAAAGGCATGGGAGTAAGAGGCCAGAACAAAGAGACAGCAACCTTGCTCCAAAGAGAGCAGGAGAGATCTGACAGCCCTAGGCAGCTTGGCTCCATTCCGGCAGCCTTGGCACCTCCAGGCTGACCTCACTGCTGGATGGAGACAATGCCTCCTTATCTCAGCATAATACACACACACACAAACTCACGGTAGCAATGGCTTAATGCCCTCAGCATCTTTGAGTCACAAAGTCTGTAGTTTAGAGGCCTCCACCTGGCTGGAGCAGTGTCTCCTTCCTCACCACCAGAGAATGACTCCCCTGACCAAAGCAACTCTGCCTTGTTTCCCAAGGGTGACAAGTCTCCCTTTCCTGTCAGCACATCTTTTGCTGTTGCTATAGTTACCTGTACTGGGTGTCCTTTATCCCATGGAACTCTCCTTAATGAGGGGTATAATGAAATGAACATTTCAAAGGAAAGGGCAGCATCATGTTCAGCCTCCTCCTCTACCCCCAAGGAGAGGGTGCAGTTAAGCACCCCACGTCTCTCCACACAGAGGGAAATCCTGCTTCCCAAGGTCCTTTTTGTCCACAGAGAAGGAGCAATGCATGACTCCACACCCTGACCCCAGCTCCTATTCTTGCAGCAGAAGCCTACGTTAGTGCCCAGTAGGAAGATGGCTGGGTTTGCTGGCAAATTGAGCTTCCCTTACGCCCTTGTTATTATCAGTACTGTGCATCGCCTCCCACCAAGAGCCAATTTGGGCAGCAATGTTGCTATGACTTTATCAGCTGCACGGCACACAGAAATTCAGGTGGTGCGCTTTGCACATCACAAGGATGCAGCAGCAGGAAAAGCTCTGACTTGTTTGTTATGCAGCTTGTGCAGACATGGGAACTCTACCTGACAAATAAAGTTGGCAGCCCTGCTCTGGTTCTCAAAGATGTTGCTGTATGTGCTTTCAGAGATGCAACCAAATCTGGGTATGGGAGCACAGGTCCTTGAGATTGCCAACTGTTTTTCTTGGCATGGCTCATGTGTACGATGGTAAAATTCCAGTAAATGTAGTGCTGAAGCAATGCATCACCCCCAAGTAGCTTCCTGTCTAACTGCTACAGGTTCTAGAAGAAATGCCCAAGGGACCTCCAAGCAGCACAGCTACAAGAAAACGTAGCTTTGCCTGCTGCCAGTGGGCTGCAACTACTCTTACACAGCACTCAGCTTTAACCTAACCAATCTGGCCTATCTTTTTCACTGCTTGTGCCCTTCTCTATGGGCATGATGAGATGACTACTTAAGTTGGTGGTGCACCAGAACTTGGCATGTAGTTCCTTAGAAAAGGTGTTGGTATCCTTACCTACTGATTTGACTACATTTAATGAGAAATGGCTTTGAGGTCCGGGGCAGGGTTTAAAAGCAGAGAATAGGAACAGAACTACTAGAGCAACACATGCCCCTTGGTTTCCACTATGATTCAAGAAATCCATCAATCTCGGGCTGATCTTCCTGCTTCCCATCCTGGGCCTGCTCCCCATCCAGGGCTAGTTCACCGTTAAGTGACCCAAGCAACTACTGGGGATGTCAAACTAGCTACGGGTGCCAGTGTGGGAGGAACTGATAAGTGTGGTGTGCCTTTCATAACCTCCTGTGCCGGTACTGTGGCACATGTCGGCACTTGCCAGGGATACTAGGAACTAGAGGTACAGGCACTTGTTCTACATGCCAACTTGGATCCTGCTCAGGTGGCACAAGACAAGGCACACAGTTTCTCTCATGCTACTGCCACCTGCTCAGGATTCATGCATGGCGGGATGCAGAAAAAAGGCCTCTGCATCCCACCTTGGATGTAATATGCTGGCCAGGCAGCAGCAGAGAAGCCATGCAGTTTCCCCGGGGCCACCAACAGGGATGCTCCATCCACCAGAGGTCCAGTGGTGTTTCCTCAGCAGCCCACCTTGGATAGTTCCCCCATAGTATAAGAAGAGGCATGCATCTTGTCTGTTGCCACCCACTCTTGGAGGCTGCTAGGGAGACAGGGAGGAGCATGCTTATGGCGATTCAATTGTTAGGGTTAGTGCTGATCCCAGAAACAGTAATTTTTAAAAAGATGGTTAGCTGTGATTAGTAGTACATGCTGGGAACATTATCTATACACCAGTGTGGAGTAGTGGTTACAGTGTGGGATTAGGATCTGGGAGAATCAGGTTCAAATCATCACTGCAGTGAAACTCACTAGCCTCAGCCCATCCCTTTCAAATGGTGGGTTGCAATGCTGAAAAGAGAAAAAAGGAGACATCCGGCAGGTTAAACGCTGGTCAACCAACAGAGCTGGGGACTGTTAGCGTTTGCTGGGAGAAAGGTTAGGAGGTTTGCTGGTTAAGCATGGAGTCCATTGGCTTCGGGTATTTTGAAGATAGGTAAGGTTTGGGTGCTGTTCCTGTCAAAAACTCTTAAGGACTTTTGTTCCATGTTATAAGTCTGAATCAGTCAAACAAGAAACCTGCTTGATAACTGTTACGTTTTCTCAGGCTCTAGGTCTCCAGTAACTTTACTACTGTAATTCTGAGAGGGCTGGAGAAAAGAAAAACAATGAAACAAGCCAGTTGTTTCTCACTTGTTTTTATCAGGCCTACTATGGTTGCTTCAAGTCTATAATCCCCTTGTAATAAGCCAAGTGAATGCAGGCAGAGCACCCCGTGTCCAAGCATTGCCCTCATTGAGGTCTAGAAGACTAAGTGTTCCCAAAAGCCTCAGTTATAAAAAATAAAAGTATAGAGAAAACTAAAACAGAAGTATTTGTCGGGTGTGAAATTTAAGTCCCTATTTTCTATGTCTGCAGACAGTATTGCCACAATGACCTTTAGCCATTCATTCTTTCTTGACCTAACCTATTTCACAGGGTTGTTGTGAAAACAAAATGAAAAATTGGGGGGGGGGTGAAAAGGGGAGGCATTGTGTGGAACAATGAAAGAACAGAAGTATAATAAGTAAATAATGCAAGTGTAGAGCATACTGGGGATAGCATATGGGCATTTCTGTCTTGTACTCTGCAGTTGTGCTGATATTGTGCTGCTGGTTGTATATAAGATCCTGCCTATGTTGTTCTAGCCAAAGCCGTACCTGAATGATGCCCATCTTACTGGGGTCATGAGATCAGGCTGCACATATTTAATTTGTAAATGTGTTTGACCCAAAAATGAATATCCTTCAAGAATTCACTTACTGGCACAGGTAATAGGATTAACAAAGGAATGGATGGGAAAGTGTCTTCTAGCATGAGGTTAACTAGCAGTACTTAACCCATCAAAGAAGATTTTCTGAATTATACAGGTCATTCACTAGCAGATGGGCAATTCCTCTACTCAGGAAGAATTATTTAGCATTTGGCAAACACAGGGACCAATAGGGAACAATGAAGAATGGGAGCTAAATCTGAATTCACATATCCTGATGCAGACTTTAAAAATTGTGCTTGAGTAGTGCAAACATTTTGCTCCAGCACCCAGAATAAACTATAACTCAGTATTAAAACAGGCATTGAGCTAGGTTTACATGAGATCCGGCTTGCTGTTCTCTTCAGTATTCTGAAGTTCTGAGTTATATGTTCCTGAAAGATTCAATTAAAATAAGCATTCAGGTGGACTTACAAAACAATAAGAAATAACCAGCAAGAAGGTTGGTTGGGTAAACTATCTAGTCCTCAGGCACAGTGCTGCCATTTGCAAGGCTGGCCTTGATTCAAGTTACTAAATTGTGCCCAAGTATAGGGCTTCCTTCTCCAAAAGGAAGGCATGTTCTGCTTTCTTGATGCCTTTTTATGAATGACACGAGTGCAGCTGGCTGAGTAAACAGTTTCCGGTTGAGGCCAGGGATTATGGGGACAGAAATTTTGGCCAAGAGACAAGAGATGTTATTCCAAAACAATCCTATTAAACTGAAAATACTTATTGTGGGCTAACAGCATAAGGATCCAGTCCCAGAACAGGTCTCATTGCGAAGGGCTATTTTCCCCCTACATGATGATTATGAGGATGGACCCAGCCCCAACATGAATAATTCATAACGCCATTAATCTCTGTGTCCAAATATCAATGCTGCAAGGGGAGTCAAAGAGCACTTAGGACTAAAAGCTTCACTTAAAGGCCTGGCTAGGTGGGGGTGGGGATTGAGGAAATGATATGGAAGGTTTGTCCAGCATTGCGGAGAAAGATATATGAAAGGGATTTGGCAACACGTAGGGTTACCAGATCAACATTTCAAAAGTAAGAGGTTATAAAGAGCTGGAAACAAGAGACATAGGTATGGAGTCTGGGGGAGGTACAGGAGAAACAGAAGGGCGTATCTGGATGGACAGACTGGAAAACAACTAAGCCGCTTGTGTCAATACAGACAAGGCAGCATTTGCAAAGTCTGGGCAGCCTCTGAAGGCAAGAAGTAGTGGCTTTAATTGTAATGCCTATGTGGTTCTCAGCAACAAATTCTTTGTCTTGCAGCTGATTCCTTTATGTGATCTCCATCCTCTCTTTGGACAGAAATTAGAGGGCTGTTGGGATAGTAATAACCAAAGGGAGTGAGAAGCCTACATGAAGACAGAAAGTAACATCTAGGAGATTAAGGAAAGAGGAATACATCTGACAGTTGCCTGTTAGCATTGTGCAGCAGCCTCTCTGACTAAAACAACCACCCAAGCCTCTAGTTGCCACTGTGCCCACCACTGACTACAAAAGGCGAGAACTGGAAAAAATAGATTCGCACCCAAGCAATATTGAGTCTTTGTGCAATACCAGGCGATGGAGCTGCAGATACAGGTTGCTCTGTGCAGACAGCATATTAATTTGCTTTGCATATCAGTTACTTTGCTAACTAGATCTTGCTATTTAAACTTCATTCAGTCCACTCAGCTCCCCAGGGCACAGTCCCTGGCAACACAGCTACACTTCAGCATAAGAGGGGTAAAAAAATACTCTCCCGGGGGCTCTGACACAGACCAGGGAGTGATGTACCCATCTGGAATTACCAGATGCTGTGTCTCAGCCACATACATGGAAGACTGAGAGACTTCCCTCTCTCAGCTTCTTCCAGACAGACAAGCTAGGGAGCCATGCCTGTCCTACCAAGGGCACTACTGAAGTACACAGATTGTGGGGTAAAATTTGGAAACTCCGGGTGCTGTCAGTAATGTAACAGAGAGGCCTGCTGTTTCTCTGCAATGATAGTTAATTCCAGACTTTCTCAGAACTTGCATCTGCCCCCTACCCCACCCCGCACTTGAGGTTAGCAGCGGCTGGGTTGTAAGAGATCCTGAGAAATTCCTGCACTTGAGAGCTATCTTTTGCAGATGCTGTCTGTGATTTAATTCTTCATCTCTCTTACTCTCGCACACACAGAACAGACAACAGTAAACATAAGATGTATGCACAGGGCAGGACTCATACTAGAGGTCACCAACCTTTTCTTTAATGAGAGCTAGTAGTGAAAACTATCCCAAGCTACTCCCCCTCCTTCCTCAGCAAACTACCAAGTTTTGTTCTGCCCAGAAACAGAATATGGACTAGAAAGAGCACTAGAAATGAAGTTATCAGCTAAGCAGCACAGAGAAAATCCTATGAAGTAAAGGCTTTTTAAAAAGAACTCTACAGCAGAACTTTTTGAGATCTTTTCCTGGTTCTTCGAGGATGCAAGGGCTTCTCTGCAGCAACTAGCAAGCTACCGGTAGCTCACAAGCTATCTGTTGGAGACCCCTGACATTGTGGGGCATCAACTGGAGAGGTATGAGCACTCTTTTCTCCGTAATTATTCCTTGTTTATTCCCTGCTACCTCATGGCAAGAGGGCACTGGGGCCACGTCAGGAGGAGTCCTGGTCAAGAGGTAGAACTGCTCCATCCATGATCAACTCTGAGCAAAAGCCTTTCACTGCCTAGTCCTTCCATGTGTCTTCAGAAATATACAGTGGTGGTATCAGCACTGTACCTATAGAAATGCACTGTGAATCTGGACGCTTAGGTTTATGATGGAGTTCACCATTTTAAAAAGCTGGGGGACTTCCTCACATTTGCCTTGATTTAACTTCCACTAGACACACAGCTTTGGGTGCTAGAGTGCCTTTTCATTATCAGACAGATGGTGTGATCATAGTAAAAAGTCTGTGCCTCAGATAACACAAGTCCATAGGACAGTAACGTTTTTTCACCTGATTTGCAACTGAATGTAAAAAATTGCACAATGTTAATTACAGGCTAGGCAGGTGCCACTGTACCATGTAGTTACTTGATCTGCATTGCAAACCATAGGTTTTGCTTGTTATGCCATTACTTGCAATAGTATCATTCCAATGTTAGTTTAGGTAGGCTGGATCATTCTGTGCTACACCATTTCTGGGGGTGCATGTGCATAGGAACTTCCTACAATTTCAGTTCAGCAAAACTAGAAGTATAAGGAAACGAGCCAGTTTGCTCTCTCATGCGTGCAACCCAGAAATCCCTGGTGTTGGCATTACATATCACCTTACACAAATGGCAGCCTTGTCTGCTGTACAGGAAGAAACTTGCATTGGCTTACCAGTGACCATTACAAGCTTCTGTGTTGCAGGCATCAGGCACATTGAAAGCACATGTCAATGGCTAAAGAGATATTGTGTGTATCTTAAGCTTTCATTCTTCCTGATACATCAGAACTTTGGGTTCACAATAATGCACCTATGACCTGGGAAGGAGACAGACAGCAAAAAACACATCTACAGCTAACTATGCAAAACAATTCATATTGTTTGATGGTTAGTAAATGTATGTCTATTAAGCTATGTATACTGAAGAATGCATTTGGTGTGGATGTGTAAATGATTATTCCAGCCATCAAGTCTGTGTTTTTTATATACTTTTCAAACTGTGGACATTCTTCAAACATAAATATAGAATGTAGTTAATTTATTAGGTATATAAGTGTTCACAGTCCTTTATACAGCAACGTAAAAAACAGGCCCTATACACCAAGGAAGTTATAATCTTAAATATCCATGACACTCAAAATGAGTTTAGAATTAACTAGTTCTATTCTAACTATTTAGCAGCAAGTAAACTGAGCAGGAGGTCAGTTCAAACATCTGCCTCAAGGCAGGGTATTTTAAGGGAAAGCAACAGTTTCCAACACATTATCCAGAGGATCAACAGAAGTGCAAAATAGCTCATAGCTCATCAAGAAGCCTCACAATGGAGTGCATGAACTTATGGCACCAGATGGATATAGAGGTTAATTCTATGGTCCTGCTATATTGGCACCTGCTAAGCCAAGGCTAACAGCAGCATAACATAGTTGTGCTCCCATTTACTCCCTGCAGCAATGTAAAAAACCCAGCTCAAGTGGCAAAAACACTGGCAAACATTCATAGACATTCACTGATTACTAGGGATGTGCACTTCAGGTTTCAGCAGCCTGAAGCAGACACAGATCAACCCTGATTTGGGTTGATCTGTGTTTCCCGAATCAGCCCCAGTAGAGCTGCCCTGATTCAGGAAACCTGAAGCAAAGCAACCTAAAGCGATTTGGGTTGCTTCGGGTTGTTCTGTGTAACCTTTTTCCCTTGCTGGGGCAAGGAAAAAGGATTTAAACAGCTCTTCTGTTCCCTCTTCCCTCTCCTGTGGTCAGGAGAGGGAGAGGGGGAGAGAGGGGGCATCAGGGAAGGGACTTGAGATGGGCTGACATAACGAGCCAATCACTGCAGCAGCCAGCAGCTCTTCATTTCCCAATTGGTGATTCTCTGGGAGTACATTGTGATTCTCTGGGAGTACATTGTGATTCTCTGGGAGGACATTGTTGTTGTTTTTTCAATTTTTAAAAAAATGCTGCTGCAGTGAGTGGCTGGTTTGAATTGGGGGCTTGTGCAACTTAAGCCATAAATTGACAAGTGTGCCCTGCTTAAGCCATGTGCTTGCCTCTCTCTGGGCTGGCTGTGCTCCTGCTGGACCAACTGGATTTTACTGGGCTACCCTGGTGGACCTAGACTGGACTGTCTGCAACAGGTTTGAGGATCACTGACTCACATTTTTTTTTTCTATTTGGGGGGAGAGGGTGGTAGTTGATTCTCTACTCTTGGTGGCTTGAAGGAGGGGGAAATTGTGGGTAAATCTTCTGTTTGATTATTGCTTCTTAAATATTGCTTCTGTTTAATCATTGCTGTGTGAGAGCTGAAGAGGGAGGGCTGAGTTTTGGCCTTGTTCTGTGCCTTGATTCTCCTGTTGCTGCATTTTAGTCCAGCTTTGCTGGGCGACTGGGAGGGAAGCACACTTCTTTTTCTGCTGCTGTGAGGTATTTGGTGCTGCCTTTGCTGTGTGGGGGCTTCTTTGGTGCAGTTTTGCTTCTGGGGGTCCACTGATTCATTTGCTTCCTGTTTACTGAATTGCTTTGCTGGGTGCTGTTGATTGGAGACGGGGGGGTTACATATTTGGGGAGGTTTCTGAGAGTTTTCTAAAAAAGAGGCTTTGAAAAGGTTTTTGGTAATTGTAGGTCTCTTTATACTTTTGCCCTCTGAATTAAATTGTTAGCTAGGGATCCAAAGCCACATCTTCTTGATTAATAGGCTTGTGTAGGAATTAGCAAGAGTTCAGGTTCTCAAGTAGTGTTGATAAATAGGCCGTCCATTTGTGCTTTTAACTAGGGTATTCCTGCCCATCTCTGGCTCCCTTGGAACCAGAGTTGGTACATTTAGAAGAAGGCTTCCCATTATAGGCTTCCCTATAGAAATTTGGGGTTCAGGGCCAGCTTGACTCCTGAAGAGGAATTCAGCTGTTTGCTAGTGTAGTGCCACAAAACTAAATAAGGCCTTGAAAAGACACTTCTGTGTCCATCTCCAGGAACAGAGCCACAAAAAAGCAAGTTTTCAGAGTAGGCAGGCAGTTAGTTCTTTAGAGTAAACTCAATTTGTGAATCAGTTCATTGCTCAGTGGGCCTTCTTAGTAAGGTTAGTTAATGCAGTTAATAAGGAACCGTACTATGGTGCAGTTCCTGTTGAGCCATTTCAGTTCTGTTAGGTGAGGGTGTAATGAATGTTGTACTGATGCTGTTGTTGTATGCTGTAACCCACCCTCAGCCCACTTGTGGGGAGGGTGGGGCAGAAATCCAAGAAATAAAATCTTTGAAAATTATTTTTGGTTTGTTTTTGGTTGTGTTTTTGGTGTGTTTTTGATTCTCTGGTGTGATGGTGGGGGTTGATTTAATCTAGGACTGTAGCTTGTGATTAAACATTGATGTGCTGTTTTTAATGAAACTTGGGAGGCCATGGGAGGAGGGTTGGGAGAGGGTCTCCTGAAGGTTTGATGCATTTTGCATCCAAAATGCCACCCCCAGCCTCCTAGAATTGCCCATTTGGTTTGGGCTGAATTCAATGGATGATTCTCTGGAGTGAAGTTGATCCCCTTTCATCAGTTTGGCTGTATTGAATGAGGTTGATCATTTGTTCACTTCTAGTTGCTCACTCACTTGCTTCATATGGTTTTGTGCATTTTAATAATTTTTTTCTTACTTTGATTCTCTGGTGAGAAGTTAGTCCTCATAGGGAATAATGCAGCTGGGGAGACCTTCTTTGAGGGGGCATAACTTGCCCCCCAAGTCCAATCTCCCTGAAACTTGGGAGGCCATAGGAGGAGGGTAGGGAGAGGGTCTTCTGAAGGTTTGGTGCATTTTGCTTCCAAAATGCCACCCCCAGCCTCCTGGGAACCTTCCCCACGGGTTTTCTCATAGGAAACAATGGAGATAGGCGGCGGCTGGGGGGACCTTCTTTGGGAGGCCATAACTTGCCCCCCCAAGTCCAAATATTGTTCTTTGCCTTATCATTCCCAGGTGGTTTTCCACTTTTGTTTGGTTGTGTGTTACCGGGAATTGCCCCTTTGTGTATCACTGGGTAAACCAGAAGCAGGAAACCCGAATCTTTTGGGGGTGCAGTTTGCAGATCAATGACACCTCACATTAGTTAGATACATGTGGAAAGCCAACAATGCTTTCTTTGTCAGAAGTCACCCAGCAGGACAACAACAGCAAAGGGCAGCAGCTGCCTGCAAACAGCCTTTTTGCCAGGGAAAAGGCAGAGAAAGGAGAACTGTCATTATAGCCAACCTGTAGTCCAGAGGATAAGAGAAACCCCTCACATAGAACTCCCAGGAGAAGGGCTTGAGTTCCAGACACTGTACACCACACTACTGCACTGGATGTCTGAGTGAGGCTTAACAGAGCCTTTCTATTGTCAATTGCTGGGAACTCACTAGGAAAAACCAAGACAACAGCAGATGTGGGTCTGACCACCTCCTTGCCAAGAGTTAGTAAGATGGTCTCTGAGAGTTTGCCCTTTCAAACTTGGAAGCTCGCATTACATGTGGTATACTGCTTTTAGTGCATAGGTCTCTAATTTTGTAATCTAGTTTTATTCACTGTTGGTTCTGTGTTTTATTCTGCTCCTACTATATTGTTTTAATCATGTGATCCATCTTGAGTCTCAGTGAAAAAGGAGAAATATATATGAAGTAAATTAATAAATGCCCTTGGTTTGGATGGAAAAGTGAGATGAACATATATGAACACATGAAACTGCCTTACACCAATTCAGACCATTGGTTGATCTTTCTTGGTAGTGTCTACATTGGCTGGCAGCAGCTTTCCAGGGTCTCAGGTTGAGAGGGTGTTTTCCAGTACCTATGATCTAAAATCCATTTTAATTGGAGATGTCAGGAACTGAAGTTGAGGTGTGCATTCAAAGCATGTACATTGCACGTGGCTCTTTCCTCCTGCATAGCAGGTCTAAAACCTTTGAATCCTGATCAAGTCTTCCAGGGGTGTAGTGATAATACACACTCTCCTCACCCTTCATATTAACCCAACTTTTTATGAAGCTGTAGTTCATTGTGACAGTACAATTTTAGCATACAAGAGGTCCCAGGTTTGCGTCCTTGCTACATATACATAGCAAAAAGAGGTGAGAACATACCTGAGACAATGTAGCATGATAACAAACCTGAGTGAATGGTGCAAAGACCAATGGTCTCTCCATACCAACTGTCATCAACAGCAGCCCATACACGAGCGTTCTCTGTGGTGGCCCCTACCCTATGAAACGGCCTGCCTGAGGAGGTAGGAGAGCCCCCACCCTCCTGGCTTTCCACAAACAATGCAAAACTGAATTATTCAAAAAGGCCTTTTTTTCTCAGCTAAGAGGGCAGTATTGTAGGAAGGGGATCCCAGATGTTTTGCTAATGAGTTAGAAACCATAGATTTCACCATTATGTTGCCTTACATATTATCTGTTGCTTTAAATATGTATTCCTATATCCTACCTGTGCTTTATGTTGTTCAATGTAAGTCCTAGAATTGATTATGTTCTGTTTCAACAATTCCTCAACCCTATACTGGATCCTTGCTAATACTATATCTTTGTAAACTTATATTCTTTTATCCCATGACATTGTTTATGGAAATGCCTGCCCTTGTCCTTGCCACTAATTGTACTCACACTATGTAATCCGCCTTGAGTCTCAGTGAGAAAGGCAAAATATAAATAACGTAAAATAAAAAAAATAAATAAGAAGAAGTAGTCATTCTGCCAAGCCTCCTCTATTCCTTCTAGGCAGCCATACACATCCTTATTCTTTTAACTGCTGTACAGCCGCTGTGATTATTTTCTGAGTAGAACATGCAATTATTTCCTTCTCTGCTCCACTTCATGCAGCCCAACTGCATCACTAGTTTATCACACCAGCAGTACATAATGGAAAGTTAAAAGGTAAATGAACTGTTGGGTGTGTTAAGTATTGCCTTTACACAAAGACAATATGAGTTCACAACTACCATAGACCAAAACAGAAGGTTACAAGTATAACTGGACAACAGCAACTACTTACAGACATGCAGGCCTAGAACACACTGCTACCTGCAGCCACCAAGCTTGAACTGCTAAACCAGAGCAGAGAAATAGAAAATATAACTTAGAAATATAGTAACACTTCACATAACAGGACACTGCTCCATCGCTTTTGCCAATGATCTAGTGCTAAGACCATAGTCAAGTTGCAGTCCAGACCTGGTGAGACATGATGGAGAACCCATTGCCTTCTCCACTGTATATTCTGCCATGAGAATAACTGAATAACAGGTATAGGGATCTATCAACTGTCATAGCAACAAAGACTCAGCAGAAACAATCATAGCTTTTAGTAAACAGCCCCACCAATAGAGAAAGTTCTTATTCTCACAGGATCACAATGCCTTTGAAAGCAGCAAGACAGACAGAAGAGTAACAGGTTTGTTGATATGTTTTTAAAAGGCAAATGATGTAGCAAGAATTAAATCGTGTTCAGGGAAACATTTGCAAAATACGTTACTATTTCTGGCAGGCATGGCAAGAGAAAGACTGGGCATGGCTAGAGTATTTTGACAATCTGGATAGTCTTAGCAGCTGACTTTGTTCACATAAAACTACATCAGTAGTCTAGTGTGGCTGGGCTGGGAGAAAGAGCTTTAGCTGGCTGTTCTCCACATTTATTCATTCCAAGGGTCTTTGCCCCATGCTGCTGGTGCAATCTGGGCCTGTGGGTTTGGTGCTCAATCTCTTCCCCATCAGGATAATTAATGGGCACTAGGGCTCACTCTCTACTGCTGACTTAATTGCTACAAGCTGCAAATGCCAGAGAGACTGCAAGGAACACAGGCAACAAGCAATAGATTAAGCGGCATTAAGTAGCAAATCACAGGTTGTCCATGCCTCCAGTTTCCACAGCTTGCTGCTCTGCGTAACCTGTCCCAGGAAAACAGGAGAAGCAGCACCAGGACTTATGGGATTTTGTGCCCCATCTGAACTCTTGTTCATCCTAACTAGTCACATTACATTTTATTCCCTTGTCTTCAGGGTAGCCAATGCCTTTACGAGGACACCACTTTAAGAGCAATAGGAAGCTCTAAACTGGAATGAAACTCGGCAATCTGGAGAGATTCCTCTTCTATTACCAGTCAGGCCTACCAAGATTTATGGTACTTCTAGGAGCACAGTGTGAACCCCAAGCAGACAGAGTGGAACCCACATTGAGCCAATCACTGTCCAGAAATAATAATGAAAGTGGACGTTCATAGAACCCTAGAACTGATTTATAGGCTAGAAAAATAAATGACAAGGCAATAAAGATCAGCTCTGAGCAAGGAAGTCTGAACTTCTCTTTTAGGGCTGTTCCTGTGTGCTAAGAGAGGTTCAGTGATCTGATGAGAACAAGAACCTCTGTCCTAAAAGGCCCAATGATAAAAAGTATTCTCAGTCCTATCCCATAGATGCAGTCCCCCCAATCATGCTAGAAAAGGAAACTGAGAGACAGTAACTTGGATATGCCACTCTAATCCAATGGAGTTGCTGCAGTTCTATGGGGTAGAAAAGGAACATGAGACCCACATATATTTCAGTAGAACAGAACTGTTAGCACCCAGCTATCAGCTGTATTGGCAGACAGCCCTGAGGCTCCCAGCTGCTCACTCCAGCTTGATAAATGTGCCCACACTATTGTGACTCCTAATGGATAGAGCAAATGGTAACTTGCCTATCTGGGACGAATTGCAAATCACATTATGGGACCACGTCCAGATCTCTAACATGCTAATTGTTCCCCAGCTCAATTAAATATTGGCACAAACATACACCCCCAATAGTCCCCAAGCAAAGGCTTAAACACTTAGTGCCTGCTACTGGCTAATTTGCATGGAACTAGAACAGGAGGGTGGAGCTCCCAGCTGTGCAATCAGAGGGGAGGAGGGAGGCCTTTGGAACTGTCAGACCACACCTTTAATTAGCTAAGATGGACAGCATTGGCAGGAGACCTGAGAAGCACATACAACCTTTGTTGCAAACAGAAGCAGCGCTGTGGAAATAAATGCATTTACAGATATAAAAATTGTGGAGACTAAGAGATGCTCTGTATAATCTGATGTATGGAATTAATGTAGAAAACTGAACTGCCAACAAAACCCTTATGGCAGAGGGATGCCTTCAGCAAAACTGGGAAAAAATGGGCAGTGTTGGGATTATTGCAGGGAAGGAGTAGACCTTGGTAGGAATCTCATATGCTCCAATCCTCTGTGCCAGCATAATATTAGGGTCAGACTAGATGTGACATTTTTAACAAGCTCATTCCCTTCAGTCATATGGTACTCGCATGTGGGATTCTCCATAAACTCCAAATAGAGTGTTTTACTTACATCAGCTGGGAACTAATTTCTCAAGCATTTCAGGGACCTAGTTCAGATTGTGACAGTGGCACAGGGGGAGAAGGGGCTTGTTTGGCCCTTAGATCAATAAATAGCTGATGTAAGTAAAAACACTCTATTTGGAGTCCATGGAGCATCCCACATGCAAGTACCTCCCTCTACCCCCACTGGAATTCATGTAACTTGGTAGCCAATCATAACACACCACAGCACCAGGAGAATATCACAAACATCTCAAAAGTCACAGCTGAAGGTTATGCTTCTCTGTGCCCATCTCTGTGAGCATAGAATCTTGGTGATGGGGGATCTTAGTAAAAGGGAGCACTAAGTAAATAGCTCAAGCTACCAATACTCCAGGCTAACAGCAAAGTAGGAAGAGGACTTTTGTCCTCTGAGTCTTTTTATGTACTCTGACTCAGGATGCTACAAACACCCACCAGGAACCTGACTTCTATTACTGCAATTGAGTCTGCCTATCCATGTATGCAGGGATAGAGGACTCACCAGAACTTTTTGCCATATATCCCCAACAAGTCAGGCATCCCTTGCTAAGCAGAGCACTGGGTTCAAACTCTAGTTACTGAATTTTAGGTAGCAAGGCCAGGAAAGGCTGCTGCCCACCAGAGCAGACACTACAGGGATGAATGAACCAATGGCTTGACTCTATGGCTGTGTATAGTGCCACTTTAGCCTACCATGGGAGAGGAAGAGAGCATATAGGCAATTAGTTCATATGGACATGTGTTGACAATTCTATGTGAACTTGAAGAAGCTGTGATGGATGCAAAAGAGCAGACCCTGCCTCACGCAGTGTGGCTTTGTGTTTCTTGCTAACTAATTCAAGAAAAGTTCGCATGTGAGGATTCAAAGTGGGAAAAGGCACATCCTGTAAAGGACTTAGTCCCAGGACCAGAGCCTTATTAGATCAATCAGGAAAAGAGAGGGTGTAATGCATGTGCATCTCTCATATGATCTTGTGTCCTTATTAAGCTTTAAACACAGAGCACCATAGTTCCCCTCTAGCCTACCATGAGAGAGGAGAAATGCACAGCAGTGGCTTTTGGGTGGCCTTTCAGCTTTGCTCCTGCACTTGCCATCTGTGCAGCGGAAGGTTTCTCAATATGTTCCTGCTCATCTGCAGTCAGATACGTAACAGTGAAGCAGAAGCAGCAGCAACCTCTACCATTAATATTTAGCACTAGTCAGAAGCAGGCCTGCAGTGAAGTCTCTGCCCAGATAGAGAAGAGGCCTCTCCTCTAGAGGCTGTACAGCTGTTGTGCCAGTGGACTGTGGATCAGACATAGGCAGGTCATTCTGACAGATACTATAATGAACACTTGACAACAACTGAAAATAAAGAATCCTGAGCACCTGGTTAGAACTGGTACTATCCTAGTCCTAATAAAGTTTTTATTTTCTGACAGAGGCTTAGAACCCAGCATCTAATGACTTCAGGCATCAACAGCATGAGAGATGGCAACCTCTTTCCCTCCTCCTCTGCTGGCTCATCTTGACCCCACCTGAGCAGCTCTAGAAAGGCAACCTTGAGCTGCCCACAATTTGCCCTTACGCAAAGTAATATGGGTCTTCTGGACTCTTTTTGGAAATGGGAAGGGTCAGTCTTGATTTCATTTACTCACACACACACACACACACACACAGAGTCCTGCCATTCCTAGGTAGCAAATCAGTCCTCCATCTACTGAGCTGGATGAATAGGAGTGATGGTGACTCATCCCTGTACACGCCGTGGGCTTGAGACGCTTTGTGTTTTGATTGTTCCTTGAATTACAAGTGAATATTTTATTGTAGGGATCAGGAAACTGTCACATTTCTATTATCACTCTCTATTCATTTCCTCAGCAACCCCGGCAAGCTTGAGAGCCCATCAAAGAAGGAGAAATGACAGTAAGTATAGGGATCACTTTGCTGCACCCACTGCTGAAATGAAACCTCTTTGGATGTGGGATGGAGCAGCCACAGAATAATCCACTGCAGGCTCATAATGCTTCTTCAGCCCATTTTGCACAAGACACACTTTCTGTGCAGGCATCACCTTTATGTTGGCAATGACATGAATCCAGCAGGAAGAAGTGTCAGGATCAGGCTGAGGTTTTGGTCCTAGTCAAACGGAGATTTTTTTCTGACTTGGAGTTCCTAAGGTGGGAGGTGGGAGCCAAAGTACAGCAGGCTCTTAGCTAAAGGCAATGCTCTGTTGACCAGACAAATGGAGAAGGCCATGCTCCCAGCGCTGGCTAATGTTTAGACAGTATGTCAGGTGAAGGAATCAGTTTTGCCTCCTGGTGTTCCCTTCTGTGCCTGAAGAGGGCTCTGGAGCCTGAACATATTCATCCCATGCCAGTTTATTAAGTGAATTTCTGCCTAGCAGAGAAGCTTACTAGCTGCCTGGCCTGATGCTTTCATTCTATGCTCTCATGCTGATCCTGCTAGTTCCTTGACTGCCATTTATAGCTGCAATGACCAGCAGATATTAACACAATCCTCATATGGAGTATGGGTATCAGGCTGACATGCTGATTCGTTCAGTGTGCCTGACACACCAAAGGCCTCCACCCGAAAACACAGGAAAAGGAATCCCATCTCCAGCTGCTGGACAGGTAGAATTAGTAATCTGCTGAAGTCTATAATTACCTGGTTCTGTGCAAGAATTTGGCTTGTATGTATTACAGACAGCACAATTTCCCCCAGTTATTCTCCACCTTAGAATATTGAATGAAATTCTATTCATGAGCAGCCAGCATTAAGTAGACCAGGTGCTCAAAGTCAACAGTTTTGAGTTGTGCACAGGTGTCTTTCAATGTTAACTCCTTGCTCCCATTGAAATTATGGACATTTTAAAACTAACATTTATCACAAAATAATACTACACTGTTTGGACAAATAAACAGGTAGAATATCCAAGCCACATGTGGCGTTGTGGCATCAGCGTTTGCTGGAAATTCAGTCATGCATATGGTAGCTAACCAAGCTACAGTCTCCAGGAGAAATGCAATGGTATGCATGTGCACAACAACATCAACATGATGTATCTATGTGGAAAGAACTCTTGGAAGACAGATAAGCTTTTATTGAATGCTCTCTGAGAAAGCTTTTATATACTCAGCCAATTCCATATCAAGCTCACGCATCACTAAATGCGGCTGAAAAATAAAACAGGTTATGGATTCACTCACCTCCATTGGACCTGCTCCAGTGTTAGGGCAGTGTTTAACAAGTTGTAAGAGTTGTACTGAGCCCATACCTCCCTACAAATCACACCATTCAGCCTACATGTAATTCTTCCTAACCCCATGTATGTGAAGGATGGCTATGATTACTCAGTGGAGAAGAAAACCTGTGTTGCCTGTGCTCCAAAACACCCTCACTCCCTTCAGTTTGTACTAGCATTGCCAAATGGCCTAGAGAAAATGGCCTGTCCTTTTAATAGAGGCTTAATGTGTGGAAATGGACAGTTGAAGCTTTTCATGGCATGGAGACAAATATCATTTTCTAGTAAATAACATCTTATTAAGCCTCTGATAAAGGAACAGGACATTTCCTCCACGACGCTACTTCATGCACTCTGGTGATGACGCCTAGCACTAAAAACAGGTTCTGAGCATGATCTTTGGCTTCTATTAATTCTAAGTCCTGGAATGAAGTACTACAATGCCTTCCTTGCAAGGAAAACTCTCACACTATTCTCTTACAGTACCAGGCAAAAGCAACCTCTAGCAACATCAAGCGTGGCCACGTAGGACTGCTGTTACATCAATTGCTAAGGATTTGGTAACCCTACATATATTTCACAAAAAAGCCCATTCAAGGCCCAGGTGTTTGCTGGCATCACTCACTGCTTTCATTCCATTCGGCCAAAGCACTGACAGAGTCACTCCCTCAGCAGCAGCAGCAGCCTTTCAGAGTCAGGCAAATGACTGCTCTGGGTCCTCAGATGAACCATCCTACCAGCTCTGGGCTTCACCCCAATGTGCACATGGTCACTGCCCTGCTCTGAGGAGAATTGCTGCCTCTCCAGCACTCCCAGGCACCGGGCATTGCAAACAAATGATACAGTCTCCGCCGCAGTGAATCCAATCAAATGCAGCAGTGCCCAAATCATGCCAGATGCCCCCGTGGCCTCTTAGAGGGAAGATACATAATCTGCTAACAGCTGAGGGCTGCAGGGGGATATGCACACTGAAGAGTAATGATTAAAGAACAAATAACAGTATAGAGCTCTGGTGTCTATGAGGGTTGGTGTTTGTTATTATTTGTGCTGCCCCATAAGAGTATATGGTATATTAGAATAACACAAGCAAGAAAAGTCAGGTTCCTGCCCCAAGGTGCTTAAAATGTAAGTTTTGACAATGCATGTGAAGGAAGACAGCAGAACAGAGGAAGAAAGGAGACGTGGAATGGATGAAAGAAAACACAGCTAGGTACTGGGAATGAGATCTGGGGCATTAAACATCATGGGAAAGGACTGTTTCAATCAGACCTGAAGGAGAATTCTGAGAAGTGCACCCTAGTGAGATCCAGGCATATGAGGCAGCAAGGGAAAATAGGTAGAGTTGTTTAAGAAACAGACCTTTCGGTGGCTGAAGGTAGTAGAGCTGGAGGTGAGACGTTTCATGGACAATCAGGATATGATGGCAGAAAGAGGGGACAGCATGGCTATGGCAAGAATACAAGAGGTGGTCTAAAAATGTAGGCACAATGTGGCGAAAGGGAACCCTGCACCAAGTATATAGACTGGTAAGACCAATGCAGTATAATGATTAGATTATTGGCCTAGGGCTCGAGAGACCTGGGTTCAAATGCTGATTCAGCCAGGAAGCTCATTGGATATTCTTGGAGCAGTCATGCTCTCTCAGCCAACTGAATTTATGGGGTTGTTGTGAGAATAAAATAGAGACTCTAAGAATCATATTTGCTACTCCAAGTCCTGTGGAGAAAAGATGGGATAAAAATGTGACAGATAGATTGGTAGGGGATCAGTGCGGGCTTCACAGGTACAAGATGCACAAGGGATGTACATCTAGTGCATACCCAAACTTTATGCAGATATCCCCTATGAGAAACTGCTCTGCTGCTAACAATATATAAACAATACATAAACTTATTGTCGAAGGCTTTCACGGCCGGAGAACGATGGTTGTTGTGGGTTTTCCGGGCTGTATTGCCGTGGTCTTGGCATTGTAGTTCCTGACGTTTCGCCAGCAGCTGTGGCTGGCATCTTCAGAGGTGTAGCACCAAAAGACAGAGATCTCTCTGTCTTTTGGTGCTACACCTCTGAAGATGCCAGCCACAGCTGCTGGCGAAACGTCAGGAACTACAATGCCAAGACCACGGCAATACAGCCCGGAAAACCCACACCAACCATCAATACATAAACTTGTTTAGAATGTTGTGTTTTTCTTATTCTTTATGTTTATTGTTTATAGTTTTTATGTTATTGTTTATAGTTTATAGTTTAAATAAAGAAAATTCTACGGTGAAGAAACTGATCTGCTGCTAAAAGAAAGAGAAAACAAATAGTTTTGTGAAAGCACTTGAAACCTAACCGATATACATGCTCAATCCAGAAAGCAGTCTGAAATCAGCCTCCTGAAACAGAAGATGGTCTACATGCTCCAGACAAATCCAGGAAAACCATTACTCAGAGCCAAGCTACAAGTGACGCCTTACACAGGTTGGACACTTGTCAGCTTCCCTCAAATTTTGATGGGAAATGTAGGTGTCCTGGTAACGGAGAGCTTGGCTCTCCATTACAGCTGCAGGACCAGGATGCCTACATTTCCCATCAAAACTTAAGGGAAGCTGACAAGTGTCCAACCTGTGTAAGGTGTCACTTGTAGCTTGGCTCTCAGCCCTTTGTAGAGTTTGCCCTCCAGATACAACGCAGCACCCAATATGCTCTCTTCCACCACTCTCCCAGTTAGTTCAGTCTGGTTCCCATGTACTTCTTGGTCCAGCCAGATAATCTACTGGTTGTTATGACAATCATACAGTCTCACTATACAAAAGCAGGGAGAAGGAACCAAGATTAGTTGTGGGAAATTGGCAGGGAGCATTCCTCCTACTATGAAAACACTGCTAAAAACACCATTAGAGAACGGTAGTGACTGCTCCCTCTTGGGGCTTCCCAGCATCATTAAGGATTTAGCAAGAAACATATTCCAAACACCAAGGTATTTTTCAGGGACAAAAATTAACAACAGACTCCCTAATTTAAAATTACACAAGACCATCAATTACCACAGCAGTATCTGGGAGTGCTGCTGGCAGTGTCAGCTTGCCAGTCATGATAGTTTTATTTGGATTTCATAATATCTGGATTATTTGGAGACAGGAAATTTCCTTAATTAATTAAATTTTTAACAAGCTAACATAATGAGCCATGTTCCTTCTCTTTACAAGCCCTCAGCTGTGACGTGGCCCAGCCTACCAGGGCCTCAGCAGCTCAGCCCCTTGCAAGCTCTTTGGCTAACTAACAACTCAAGAAACGAGAGCTCTTTGCATCAGGACCAGGATGACGCCCTTTCTGTTCTCCAGCAAAGTTGTTTGGCAGCTGAGCTTCATTGCCTCCATTGCTAAACATCCAAAAGCTGATATGGGGGTGGGGGTGGGGGTGGGGTGGCTTTCTAGAACTCTAGCTCCAAAGAATAAAAAGAAGGGCTGTACGTTTGGGTACTTTCCCACATTACAAAAAATCACTGCACATAAAAAGCTGTCTTACCAAAGGGAGGGTTGACATGCTAATTTACTGTCAGCAGCTAGGTGTTTTTTTTTTTTACTTACAAGAAGCTCTACCAGGACTGCTTTATTGCCTGTTTTTTTTGAAAGTGTAGGTTGGCCCTCACTAGCCGGTTTAGTTGCCCTGCAGCTTTTTCCTTGGAAGTTAGACACATCGCTCACCATTTGATTATTTCCTATCATGTTATTCCCTCTCATAGGGAAGGGGGAGATCTTGTGTCAGTCACTGCAGTGGCAAAACAAAGCTGCTCACAAAACAAAACAAAAATTGAAATTGAAAAAAATCACGAGGGACATTTCTATATACCTGGGGCAGCCCTCAAGTACACAGGAAATTACTGCTTTCCCCTTGTAAACAAAAAAGGGGCGAAACAACCTCAAACAAGAAGAATGGGGACAGCTTGTGTTGTGTATGCCAAGGAAAACTTGAAGCCTGAAGGTAGCATGCAAGCACCAGCCCTCCCTCTGCCCGGGAGCCACTTGCTCCTGTTCAGCCTGAAACATGATGGAGAAGGAAACTGGGGGATCGACCCCCTGGCCTACAGCCCCCATCTCTTTCCTTGACCTGTTAAGCTCTTAATGGGGCTGCCCCTTGGGAGCTCAAAGAAGCCTTGGGGGGATAGAACTTCTCTCCTGATTAATCCACAGTCAAAGAACTTTTATGCTCAGACTGGGGCCACATCCCTCACAGCAAGTAGAAATTCTGCTCCTCCAGTCTGCTTCTCCTCCCTAGCATCTCTGCTGCTCCTCCACATCTGTCAGACAAGCAGCAGGAAAACCAGCAAAAGAGGGAAAGGAAAGAAGCCAGAACAGTGGGGGCAGGGATATCAGGACCTTGCAGGTCCTATGACTGCTCTCCCCCAACCTGTAAGAGAAAAGACACAAATAATGGGACCATTTCCTTGACACTCCAAAACAGGCTTGCTGCCTTGGGAGGGAAGAAGGTTAAAATTTATTTATTTATTTTCTTCAATTTATAGTCACCCCTGCCCACAGAAGTGGGCCCAGGGCGGATCACAACAGACTTAAAATACACCACACAACTAATCAACATCACCATTAAAAGCATAAATAATACATATCATTCAATTTAAAATATATACTACAGCTATATAAATACAAATGTAAAAACAGAACATGGCAGCACGTGAGCATTTTACAGCAACTATGGGACAGACAAGAGGTGACATTGGGTGGGAGGGCATAAAATTTGACCCCCCCACCAGAGGGGGGGCACCGCCTAGCATCAACCATATGCCTGGTGGAACAGCTCCGTCTTGCAGGCCCGGCGAAATGCCAACAAGTCTTGTTGGGCCCTGGTCTCACAAGACAGAGCATTCCACCAGGCTGGGGCCAGGGCCGAAAAGCCCTGACCCTGGTCAACACCAGGCGGGCCTCCCTAGGGCCAGGGATCTTTAACAGATGTTTATCGCTTGAGCGAAGGGTCCTCTGGGGCTTATATAGGGAGAGGTGGTCCCGCAGATATGACGGTCCCAGTCCACTTAGGGCTTTGTAGGTTAATACCAGAATCTTGAACCTGATTCGGTACTCCACTGGCAACCAATGCAGCTAGCGCAACACTGGTGTTATGTGTTCCTATATTGGCGTTCTGGTGATAACCCACACCGCCGCATTCTGCACCAGCTGTAATCGCCAGATCAGGTTCAAGGGAAGCCCAGCATAGAGTGTGTTACAGTAGTCCAGTCTAGAGGTGACCATTGCCTCAACCATTGCCTCATTTGTCTCAACCATCCAGCCACGGCTTCAAAAGCATGCTCTAGGACATCCAGGGCCGATCCAGGCCATCCATCCATCAACAGATAGAGCTGGGTGTCATCCACATATTGGTGACACCCAAGCCCGAAACTTCGCACCAACTGGGCGAGGGGGTGCATATAGATATTAAATAATAAAGGGAAGAGTATTGCTCCCTGCGGCACACCACACACTAGTGGCCTACGAGACGATAACCTCTCCCCTAGCACCACCCTCTATCCCCAATCATGGAGAAAGGAGACTAGCCACTGCAGCGCTATCCCCTGAATCCCCACATCGGCGAGGTGGTGGGTCAGAAGATCGTGGTCGACCGTATCAAACACTGCTGACAGATCCAGTAAAACACTGCTGACAGACCCGCCCCGATCCAGCTGCCTGCGGAGATCGTCTGTGAAGGCGACCAGCAACGTCTCCACCCCCTGTCCTGGGTGGAAGCTGGACTGGAAGGGATCTAGGGCCAAGGTCTCCTTCAGGAAATTCTGCAGTTGTTTCTCCACCGCTCGCTCAACCACCTTAACCAGAAATGGGAGATTCGAGACTGGGCGGTAGCTGAGCAAATCGGTGGGATCCAATGATGGTTTCTTCAGGAGAGGCCGTACCACAGCCTCCTTTAATGCCCTAGTGAAAACTCCAGAGCTTAAGGACAAGTTCACAGTCGCCTCCAAAGAATCCCGTAGTCTGTCGACACTGGCTTTTACCAGCCACAACGGACACAGGTCCAGGGGACATGTGGTAGGCTGCACCACCTGCAGAATCCTGTCCACCACCTCCCCGAAAAGAGGGCTGAAACGGTCAAATATCTGCCCTGAAGATGGCCAAGGGGCCTCTAGTTCATATACTGTATCAACTGTGGCTGGTAGGTTGTGGTGGAGAGACAAGATCTTATCAGCAAAAAAGCTTGGAAAGTCCTCACAGCTTATCTCCAAATCCAAATTTTGATGGTCTCCACCTGATTGGGAGACCAATGAATGCACCACATTAAACAATTTAGCCAGGCGTAAGCTAGCTGATGCAATGGAAGCTGTGTAGAATTCCTTCTTCATAGCCTTCACTGCCATCTCATAGGATCTCATAAACAACCTGTAAGATGTTCTTGCCTTCTCGTCACGAGATCGCTGCCACACACGCTCAAGTCGTCTTAGTTCCCGTTTTTGTCGCCGGAGCTCCTCCGTATACCAGGGAGCTCGGTAGTTTCGGCAACGAAGAGGACGACGGGGGGGGGGGGGCGATTTCATCAATAGCCTCGGAGAGCCAGATGGTGAGAAGCGGCAGAGCTTTTTCTTTTTCATTTTTTGCAAGTACAAGATTGCAGGTTCCGTCCCCAACATCTTCACTTAAAAGAATCAGGTAGTAGGTAATATGAAAGACTTCTACTGGGAACCCCGGAGAGCTGCTGCTAGAGTAGAAAGTATTGACTCTTTAGCCCTATTTACATGTTACAGTGCTGTTTATAAGAAACAGTCAACATACACTTGTATATACAAACTAAAGTGGAGACCACTACCTGGATAAATGTGGAGTTGTGCATGTATTAAATGTAAAATGAGAATTCCTCATACTCATGTATGAAGAAAAATCAAGTGTACACAGATTGTATGCACCTTCACTATAACTGTTGAACTAAGCTAGTATAAGGCCACTTTATGTGTTCAAACATGTTCACCCACAGAGGCAACACACATGTATGCCTTCAAGCACATACACACACACCATCACCTTCTTCACCTTTTACTACATGCAGAGGGGAAGGAAATATTTCTTCAGTTGAAGGAGAAAAGGGGAAACAATGGACCATATCAGACTCCTTAGTAGCACATAGCATCCTGGAGGCAGGGGTTAGGGTCAAAGCATATGCTCCATGGGTGTCCTCTGACCTTAAACCCTCTCACATCAAGGATGGTATCAGCTTCAAAGGGCTCTAATCACTTTGGAATTAAAAGAATCCTGAGAGGCATTCACTAAGATCAGCAGAAAATCACATTCTCCAATCCTCATTAATTGCCCCAAGGAATGGGAAGGGGGCAGTTTCCCAGACAGTTCCCCAACCCCAATTGACACAAACATTCCGGAAAAGCTCTCTCATGCAGCACAGAGAGGGAGGAATTAATAATGCCACCACCCCTTAAGTGTCTCCTTAAGACTGGTGCTAAATGAGCACACACTGCTCAGTTTGAAGTACAATGCAGTCGTATGACAGAGCCAGACTACTGAGGATCAGGGCTTTGTGAGAGGGAAGTTACTCCTTTAGCCCCGGAGCTCAACAGTATTCCCCAGTTTTTATCCTGCTGCTGTTCCTCACAGGCCCCAGACATGTAGTCTCATGTTTGTATCTGTGACCTTATCCAGTAAACGTACAATTTGACAGTAATTCAATATACTGGTGGCCTGCGTATGGTGTTAACATATATGTGCATTCCATGCTACAACATTTTCCTTTATGTTCTAATTCTAAATGCAATAGACTGGCAATTTGAAACTGGAGAAGTATGGAGTTAGACATGTACTCCAAAGGCCACATAATACAATTCCCCTGCCGTAAGGAAAGATCCCTTACATGTAAAATATCTTTGCTGGATTCCTGGCCAGCATTACCTTAAAAGCTTCCAAGGAGATTCTAAAGAGGATGTTTCATTGTTGAACTGCTTTTAAAGTTTGAAAAAAATCCCAGTTTCTAACCTAAATTTCATTTCCTATCCTTTAAATGAATTGCAAGACTTTCTTTTATCCTCTGTAAATGTGATGAATAATTGTATTCTCTGTTCTTTCTGATGTCTTTTTAAGCAGCTGAAAATTGCTATTCCTTCATTTTCTTTTGTCCTGCCTAAACATATCCCGTCACTCTAGCCTTTCCTCATATGACAAACCTTCTAGAGTGGCCCCTTCATCACCCACGTCATTTTCCCCTGAATACTTTCCAATCTGTTGACAGCCTTCTCAAGTAATTAATCTGCAAGCATGGTTATGGATTGTTCCATTAAATGGCACTGGCCTTTAGCGCTACAGCTTTACTTTGCTGTGAGGCAAGTAAACTGTTGGTGGCTGGGAATGGAAACAGGCAAGTCCCAATTGTCCAGCTTGAGATGGGTAAGCCTGGGAAAGTCATTATGTTACTCAAATATGCAGTCTCCTAATGAGTTGGGGGAATTAGTTTAAAGGAGACAAGCAAGAAGGGGTAACTGGGATTCTCCATTTATGTTTACAGGATTATTCCCTTAAGAGAACTCTTGAAATGAACCAGTCAGATGTTCAACTGGTAAAGTTTTTTATTAAAAGAGAAAACAGAAAAACATGCAAACATCACACACAGCACACATATGAGCCTAAGAGAAAATCAGAGAGGAAAAAGGGAGAAAGACATTTCGGGAAAGGCTATAGTTACCAGTCTTGAAGAGAGAGGTCTGCGGAAGCAGCAGCAAAATGACCAACATTTCACAGAGAAGAAGAGAAGGCCCAAATGAATGAGGGGTGTGTGTGTGTTCGGATCCCAAGACACACAGACACTCACCAGTGGCTAGGGAATTCAGATATGTTCCCTGAGGCAAGCTGACATCTTCGCTCCCAAAATAATGACTTAATGGATTTTCCGGAGATGAATAATGAGTTGAGAGAGGATTAATGGGTCTTCTTGAGGTGGACTGTAGATGTATATAGTGATGATGCTTTGAGTACCGGATGGGAAAAGCTACCAGGTTTGATGAATGGCATTAGGTGGTGCTTAATCAGGGTAAGTGGGTGAAGGGAAGGGAGGCAGGGGGTGGATAAGATCGGGAGTTTCTTGAGAGGCCTCATTGTCTCTCTCCAGGGCATGGAGGGCATGGAGAGTCAGTCAGCCGCTCTGACTCTCATAAAATATTTTTCCAGGCTCTTACCTGCCCGGCATCCATTTTGTGCTAGGCAGTGCATTGTACTTCTGACATATGAGAGAGGAAATTATTTCATATCTATAAACTGCCCCTCAGTGGGAAGAGGGGTCTGACTGCTAAAATTTACTGTAAAACTAGTCTGGTCAGACTTCACATGGGTAGGAAGGAGTTTATTCCCAAGACTCTCTGGTGTCATAGTAGGTAGCAGGTAAAGTAAACTTCATGTTTTCCTACTTTCACTTACTGGCAAGGCAAGGTAAGAAGGAAATATAAGGAAGAAACATGGGCTTAATGAATGCTCTTGGGAAGTAACCACGGCTCTGTGGTACAGTGTTTGCTTTGCATACAGAAATCCCCATGTTCATCCTCCCCACATCTCCAGCTAAGAGGATCGGGCAGAAGGTGGTGTGAAAGACCTCTGTCGGAGACCCTGGAGAGTCACTGCCAGTCAGAGTAGACAGTACTGACACTGATAGATAAATGGACTGACTCAGTATAAGGCAGCTTCTTGCGTTCTCCATATCCTAGCCAACACAGACAGCTGCCTCACAAACTTAATTAGGATGAATCTGGCTTATGTGGATTTCTTTGGTTTCAAGATCTCAGAATTATTAGCAGTGTTCAAGAGGGAAATTTATGTTGCTTGTAGAAAGGGACCACATTGGACAGGGACCACATGGCTGATCCTATGCTATGTTAGAGCCAGGCGTAGTCTCAGAGGGGCCAAGGTAGGACTGTGTGATCACTACACCTCCTTTTGCAGTCTGCAATCTTCATCACAAGGATCCTCTGGAACCCTAAGCTGACAAATACGCTTTCTCTGCAATGTCTGACTGAGGTAAACCATGCAGACATGGGCACCGGGGTGGGAGACAGTTCTTCTCTGTCAAGGGCTGTAGGTTCAGCTGCTTTCTCTGAAGGCTGTCTCTGAACTCATCCTGCATCTGGAAGGGAAACCAGCATCAAAGCGGCAACAGTGCTCTAGAGGAGTCCACCAACTGCTATGCCCCCTCTATTTAGCTCTCACCATACAATCATACCCTGTAGCCAGTCTAGGACATAGAGAGAGCGCCAAGATAAATATAGAACTCAGGATTGTTGTAATAGGTGACTCAGCATGACTGGACATTGAGGAGGGAGACGCTGCATGTTTCTCTGTGTGTATGTGTCATTTTCCTGATTATCAAAATACCTCTATTTGTCTAAGGTGAGAACACCTCCCTGGCTCTTCCTCCTCTTCCTGTATCTGTGGTGAGAGTTTCTATCTCGTCTCAGGGTTTTCCAAGGAGGAGGACACATCTTTCTATAGAACTCCTGTCATGGAGGCCTGCAAGCATGGTGCTGGAAAAGCTAGCCATGCCCAATAGGGAAAGTTCATTTTTGACTAGGATTCTTTCTTCTGTCCTCTACAAGAAATGCTGAGATTGGAATCTATTTCAATAAAATGTAAGTTTTATCTTTTCTAAAATATTTGTCTAAGAACCCAATTACTGCACATTGGGAAAAGTGCTTCTGAGTGGATAACTCTTCTATCAAACAAACTATAACTATTTCCTAATAAGAATAACAGTGAAGACTGGATATGTATGTCCCACAGCATGAACAAGCACTCACATCATGTCCCATTTGCTAGCCTATGGGGTGCAGAGAAGATAATAGATGTATTGCTCTTTAATGCTCAAGCCAGTTTGCAACATCAATAAAAATAACATATGCTGAAGAGTAAAAACAGGCATTAAAAGCAGCAATAAACAATAAATAAAAGCAGCAGGTAAAAATGACTGTATCCTGCAAGTACAAGTGTGTGTGTGTGCACACACAATTAACTAAGTCTTTGGGCAAATGAAGTTTTCATCTGTTGTCTTCAGCTTAAGAAATCCGGCACCAGGTGCACCACTATGCTCAGGACATTCCACAGCTAAAGTGCCTCCACAGAAAGGCCTCATCATTGGTTGTTCCTCACTTTATCCCAGAGGGTAGGAAGGAGCACACATGGTAGAGCCTCTGACACTGGTCTTAACTGACAAGCAGGCTCAGGCGGGAATAGGCAGTTTTTCAAGTTCCCTGATCCTAAACCATTCAGTGCTTTAAAAATAAAAACAAGAACTCTGAATTGTGCCTAGAATTGTGCCTATTAGCAGGTTGGCAGCCAATATAATTCTTTTTGAACTGGCAGAATGTGCTCTCTCTAACCTATGCCAGTAAACAATCTTGCCGCCGCATTTTGTACCATCTGTAGTTTCCGATCAAAGGCATCTTGGCAAAGCATTCCAGCAGATATTCTGTCATTTCATCCCCACCCAAGCACATAGACTCCCATTTCCCTAACAGGGCCTGACTCTGTTTTCAGGTAATAAAATGGTTTAACATCCTCCCTCCCATGTACCTTGATCTACTAGGAAGAAGACCGATATTTAACATAAAATAAGCAAATACATTCATTCTCTCAGGGGACTTGTAACCTGTCTGTCTGTGGCTCATTGTTAAAGGGGTCTTCATGCAGAAAGGACAGGATGAAGAAAAGTACCAATGCCCTGTGAGAACTGCAACAAGGTGACTGTAGACTGCCTGGGGTCCTTCTAAAGGATCTGCAGTTTGGCCTTGCAAGAAGAGGAGGAATCCTGCAAGAAAACAAGAGAGAACCTTCTCAGCCACACAATGGAAAAGCATCTGCAACCTGAAGTAATTGGCTGCATCATCCTCTGTGAGCATGCAGCTTCAGATGCCTCTCAGCACAAGTCCTCGATGACCCCCAAAGGATGTGAAGCTCTGACAGTGCTTTTAACTGCTCCCACTCCCATTGGCAGCTTAGTGCCCTCCTTGCCTTGTCTTTCAAGGAAAAATCTTCACAGTGTGCAGCCACAAAGGACTGTAGTAGTACCCAGCTGACAATTAATGCAAGACCACTCAACTGGAGAAAGAGGAGCCATGGCTGCCTCAAAAGAAAAAGAGGCTTATATAAAGAGACTGAGGGCACATTAAACCAGGTTGAGGGTTAAGCTGACCCAATCAAGTTGCATATCCAACCAGTATTTTTAAAGCTCCAAAGCACCAGAAGAGGATAAACACACAGTACTTTCCACCCCACTCATTCACCATCTCCTTTCTCTACCTGTTCCCCCAACTAGGGCAAGTTCAAAGTCTTGCTTGCTTCTGGTGATGGGGGGAAAGGTAGGCAAAAGTAGAGGAGCAATGGAGCTGAAGCACAGCTTCTACTCTCACTCACCACACCAAATCTATACAGGAATGGCTGAAGTTCCAGTTGGGAAGCACTGTTAGGGATATTTTATATTAACTCATGGAACCATAAAAAAGTCAAATTTCCAAAGAAAATAGCAAAGCCATGTTTCTCTCTTCCTGAAGAAGACAAACTAACTGTTGGAGTACAGATACTGCAACAGTCTCAAGAGTCTCTGTGGCATTCAGTGTCAGCCATGTAAGGTTCATCTTAGAATAGCATTTCTCTACTTCTCCCCCTCCCTCCAGTCCATTTGAATTCTCCTCCAATTATTTTGACATTACAAAAAAAGGATGAGCCAAACCCATTTCCCCCATTGTCAGACTCCGCAATAGGATTGTTTGAGCCTGGGGGGGGGGGGGAGGGCCTGCCCTCCAACATGGCCTATTAACAGGGCATGCCACAGGAATGGCCTCAGAATTGGGGGAGAGGAGGGGGGTTTACACCACCCTTGCTCCCACTCTCCCTCCGTGGGGTTGGCGCAGTTGGCTTCCAATGATTTCTCTATCTTGCCACGCTTCCACCTTGCTCTTATTCTCGCTCTTGCCTTCACCTAGCCACTATCTACTCCTCATCGGCCATCCTGACAACTGCCCTTAAATAGCCCTTCTGGAGGCAGTCCTTGCCCTTCCACTCAGGCTATACCCTGTCTGGGCCAATCTCGCCCTCTCTCCCCTGATGGCCAAGTCAGCTGGCCTCTCTCTGCCTCTGGAGATGTGTTGGCTGGCCCTTGGTCCAACCCCTAGTCTCTCTCTCTGCTCTGCAGGGCGGGACCGGCTGGCCTACTCTGGTGGATGTGGTAGAGCTGTTGGGTCTGTCCGTCCTGGGAAGTCCAGCCATCTGCCGGTCCACCTGGGTCTTGTGTGCTCGCCGCTGTGGTTGCTGATGTGGTGGCCCCGATGTCGCTCCCAGCCACTTGTGTCCGCCTGTCTGCTGGGTTGCCCACACAAGCAGCCCTTCCCAGCTTCTCTGGCATCTTGCTGAGCCTGGCTGTCCCTCTGGGGCCCTCTGCTGCCTCCAGGCCACTCCCTGGCTCTCCAGAGGCCTCTGTGCTGCTCCCTGTCCCCAGTGGGAACCACGCAGCGGCTTGGCCTGTGGCTCTCTTGCAGCTCGCTGGCTCGTCTCTCTGTTCCAACTGCTGACCATCGTCCTGAACCACTGTAGTTGCCGCTGCTTTGGCCTCCAGCCCCGGGAGCCTGCGCTGCCACCACTAGGTGGATCCTGTGGGGGTTGGGGAGTGGAGTCCAGGGGGGAGCTGGCTTCTCCCCTCAGACACTCATACTCTTTTCCCATAATATGCCAGAAAAATTCACATTCCAGAAAGTCTATGCAGGTTTTCCTGATCTCGCTATCAACACAGAGTAATTTTGAAAATATCCAAGAAAAGATCATTAGAAAATGCAGTCTTTCCAGATGTAAGTATATGAGATGCTCAACACTGAAGTCCTACAAGTATCAATAATTACCATCTGGCAAATTCTGTGATAGCAATCAGGACATCAGGCTTAGCATTTCAAAGGCATACATAAAGGGTTGAACTTCAAGAGCGGGTGTCTGCAGATCGTGTAAAAATAGATCTCCATGGATTTGGCACAGGCCTAGATTAAAGCAATTGTGTGAAGAAGAACAAGCATTTGCATGCGTCTACACAGAATCGTAGAAACCATTAATGGGTCTTATGTTTTGCACAGAAGGTGACCATCTTCCCTTCCCTGCAAGTTTGGTTATGCGGACTTGCTTGATGCATCACATCCATAAAGCTTGAAAGTCTCTTGTAACATCGGACTCATGTAAAGATTCCATTCCAAGATCGTGTGTGGCCTACGCCAGCTGCCTAAGCGGCAAGTGTCACCTGTTGCTGCTTGCAGCGTCACAGCCAGAAACCACTTCAGCTTAAGCTCTTCCACACAAAGAGGCCAAGACAAGCATTAATGACGATCCCTTAACATGCTCCTGCAAACCTTAGGCAAACACGGCCTGCATCTAAAGAGAGAGCCTCAGGGTCTGGCTCAAGGTGGCATGGCGCCTTCAGTCTGGGGAAAGGAGAATGGCTCCTCACCTACTTGGGGGGGGGGTCTGCTTTCCTCCCCTGGCAAACAACAAGCAGAAGGCCTTAAATGGTTATGACTTTAGGATTTGAGTGAATCTTTTCCCAACTTACCGGGTAAGTTGGTGGAAACTATTATCAAAAATAAAATTAGTGGGCACATTGATGACCAAAAGCTGATGAGGAAAACTCAGCATGGGTTCTGTAAGGGAAGATCTTGTCTCACCAATCTGTTAGAGTTCTTTGAGGGAGTGAACAAACAAGTGGACAAGGGAGACCCGATAGATATTGTTTATCTTGACTTCCAGAAAGCTTTTGACAAAGTTCCTCATCAAAGGCTCCTAAGTAAGCTCAGTAGCTATGGGATAAAGGGCCAAGTCCTCTTGTGGATCGAAAACTGGCTAATTAATAGGAAACAGAGAGTGAGTATAAACGGGCACTTCTCACAGTGGAGGGTGGTGAGCAGTGGGGTGCCACAGGGGTCGGTATTGGGTCCAATGCTTTTTAACTTGTTTATTAATGATTTGGAATTGGGATTAAGCAGTGAAGTGGCTAAATTTGCAGATGACACGAAATTGTTCAGGGTGGTGAAAGCCAGAGAGGATTGTGAGGCACTCCAAAGGGATCTGTCGAGGCTAGAAGAGTGGGCATCCATGTGGCAAATGAGGTTCAATGTAGCCAAGTGCAAAGTAATGCACATTGGAACCAAAAATCCAAAATATAAATACAAGTTGATGGGGTCTGAACTGGCGGAGACTGACCAAGAGAGAGATCTTGGAGTCATGATAGATAACTCACTAAAAACGTCAGCACAGTGTGCGACTGCCATAAAAAAAGCTAATGCTATGCTAGGGGTTATTAGGAAAGGGATTGAAAACAAATCAGCCGGTATCATAATGCCTCTGTATAAATCGATGGTGAGGCCTCATTTGGAGTACTGTGTACAGTTCTGGTCGCCACACCTTAAAAAAGATATCATAGCACTGGAAAAAGTACAGAGAAGGGCAACTAAAATGATTAAAGGGTTGGAACACTTGGAAAGGGTTGGAAAGATTGAGGCGCTTGGGGCTCTTTAGCCTGGAGAAAAGACGACTGAGGGGAGACATGATAGAGGTTTACAAGATAATGCACGGGTTAGAGAAGGTAGAGAAAGATGTGTTTTTCTCCCTTTCTCACAATACAAGAACTCGTGGGCACTCTATGAAATTATTGAGCAGTCGGGTTAGAACAGATAGAAGAAAATACTACTTTACACAAAGGGTGATAAACACATGGAATTCGTTGCCACAGGAGGTGGTGGCAGCTACAAGCATTGCCAGCTTCAAGAGGGGACTGGACAAATATATGGAGCAGAGGTCCATCAGTGGCTATTAGCCACAGGAGATAGATGGTATTCTCTTTGTGGGGAGGTGGTGCTCTGTTGTCTTGGTGCTGGAAGGAAGGCAGTGGGAGGGCTTCTGGTGTCCTGGCCTCACTGACAGTCCTTTAGATGGCACTGGATTTCTAGCCACTGTGTGTGACAGAATGTTGGACTGGATGGGCCACTGGCCTGATCCAACATGGCTTTGCTTATGTTCTTATGTTCTTAACGTGTTGTCTGCATAGGGGTAGCTAGTTACGAAGACCACTGCATCATGTGTTAGAAGACCCTAGGTCACCCAAACAGCTGCAAATTTGTCTCCAAATAGTTTAAAGTGGAGCAGCAAAGGGGAGATGAGTACCAAGCCACTTTCCCTTCTACAACTGTTTCCCTAGAGACATTTTCCCAGCCAGGTGCCAAGAAAAAAAAATACACCCAGCCATGAAAAAAGCAACTTGAGAGAGGAAAGTTCTGGGTTCGAGTGGAGGGTTCAGCACCTCTCTCCTGCTTACTACTTCTCTTTAAATCACCCCTCCTTCCTCTACAGCTATGCAACCTGATCTGTGTTTTAAGATAGAACTTGTGTCACCATTGTGTCTGGTTGTGTCACTTGCTTATTTTCTGTGTCAGGAAGTAGAAGGGGCAAGGCTACTAGAAAGGTGGCTACCCTGAACAGAAGCGTAGCCTCACAGGTGTAGTGTGCATGGCACTTGGTCACGTCGCACCTCACTGATGTGCTGATCATTGTGTCCCAGCTGTGGTTGATTCACATGCAAATTGAGCACAAGACCGTTCTAGCGCTCACACACATAATGAAGAGACCGAGGACTCTTAAGAAAGTGTTGATAGGTGCCACTTCCAGTGCAGGAACATAGCTATCCTGTTGCTCCAGATTTAGGGTTGAGGTTGCTGCAGAGCAGGGTTTCATAAAAGGTGTAGAATTACATTGGTACAAAAATAAGGATGATATGGCACTGGAATGTGGGACTAGTGCTGCCAGTGCCCCAGCACCGTGCCAGTGCCCCAGCTGGCAGTGATAGTACCTGTTTCCTTGTGCAGCCATGCTGGGTGAGATTGCATTGATCTCAGCAAGTGTGTCATGTTGTCACTCTGCTTCACGCAACAGATGCCTTCCTGTCAGGCTTTTCTGAACACAACAGGTGACTTGTATGAGAAACAACACTCTGCCATGCAAAACATGCATTAGAATGAGTATGAACAAGGCAGTCTCGTACACAAGCTTGCAAGCCATTCTTGCCTTACACATCCATCCTGAGCTCTGCCTTGGTGCTGTGTTGCACAAAGCACATTTGCTGGAAAATTATGAGTGTTACAACATGAGGTGGCTTCTCATTTATTGCCAGGTGAGGAATGAACAAGCCTGTGATGAAAGGGAATTACACATTTTGCTGGAACTCACATAAAATTATATTGGCTCTGTATGTCAGTGGCTGAATTGTGGTGGAATGTTTTATCAACACTCAGTGTACCTGTCCATTTCCAATTTCACCACTGGAAACATCCCAATCAGCAGCGACTAGTTTGAGAAAGCTAACATTCTGGTGCAGATGGGCTCCCTGGCAGCAAATGCAATTCCCAATAAGATTCGGTGCTTCCAGGGTTAAAATTCTTCTGTGTGCTGCCCTCACGATCACTCTTAATCACTCTTAGAAATGATTTTATTTGCTCTTGTATGGGTTCCTGTTTCTGAGATTCCACCTCTTGAATATTTACTTTCCCCCTCCCACCAACAACTATTGAGTCTAAATTCTAGCTTCCAACTTTGCACTTTGGCAGCTGCAGTGGCTTTTGGGTTCCCTCCCCCATTTTCTTTTTTCTGCCACTATTCCAGTGTAACACATTAGTCTTTCAGGAGACAGTTGCATAAGGCCTGCTGCTTTCTGAGTCTCCCAGATGAAGAGAGCTCTTGTGAGTCAGCCAGACACCACTCCTCCTCCTCTAAATAATCAATGCCCAGCTGGTATGCTATTAGACAGGCTTGTCCCCTGTAGATCATGCTGGGTCATAAGAAAATGTCATGCTGGGATAAGCACAACCAGCACTCACCTTGGCCAGGGACTATTAACCCTATCAAGGCAGGAAAGCCCGGTAAGATTCACAGCCAAACTCTTGAACTAACTCAGCAGAACACAAGTTTTGTTGTCTTGGAGCTTCTTGAATGCAGAGTCATGCAGATAATGTGTTTGCATTATCTTACATGGAAGTATTTCATCATAAATCATAAGAAGAGTCATTTTTATAACAAAGGCAGGAAACAAGAATTTGCTTGCTTGGATTTTTCATAAGTGGAACTATTGCATGAAATACTGGTCTGTCACTACCATAATTAACACCCCTCCACCCATCTCAGCTAAGGTGAAGGAGGCGAAGCCTGTACCACAGGAACTTATCTATGGGCAAAGTGAGAGAAGGGAAAGGAAAATGTGGTGATCTCTCTATGCTTTGTGTAAAACTAAATCCAGTTGCGTTGTGGTAATTATTTATTTTATTTATGTCATTTAGCTAATGGTCTTACAGCAGTCCCAAACATATTTATTAGCACTGAAAATTAAGAAGGAATTAAAAAAACACCTCTTCAATATACTTGGGGGGGGGACTTCGTTGTGGGAGAAGGTAAACTTTTACATGCAATGTGTTGTGTAGATTGATAGTATTTTGGACCAAGAAAATTAATTAAAGCAGGATGCTATGCTGATTGAATATAGTCCTGCCCAGACCTCACTATGGTCTTCTCCATTCTCTGAGATTTTTCTGATCCCAACACTTTTTATGTAGCTATTTATTCCCATTTTTCTCCCAAGACTCAACACAATTTATAACATTCTCCTCTCCTCCATTTTCTCCAGACAACAACCCTGTGAGGTAGGTTAGTCTGAGAAACATGATTGGCCCAAGGCCACGAATGAGTCTCCATGGCAGAGTAGGGATTTGAATTCTAGTCCAATGCTCTAACCACAATGCCAGATTGGCTCTCTATGATAAGCTCTCTAAGAAAACTCTGAAAAGTGTATGTCCTCCTAGGCATATCAAATGAAAGCAGAGCTGCATAGCAGAGCTGGCAAATTAGTTGTTCTGGATTTAGAGCCTAGCTTGGGGGAAAACAGGCTAAAAGGAGCTTGGGGGCAAATGTAGGGGAGACTTGCTGAGCAGTAACTACCTGTTGAATTTCTTTGCCATTCATTAATTGAATACATGAAGCTGCCTTTTACTGAATCAGACCGCTGGTCCATCAAAGTCAGTATCGTCTACTTAGAGCGGGACCACAAGTGACGCCTGACACAGGTTGGACACTAGTCAGCTTCCCTCAAGTTTTGATGGGAAATGTAGGCATCCTGGTCTTGCAGCTTGACTCTCTGACTGCTGTCCAATGGACTTTTCAACTGTCACTTGTCCAACATTCCGCCAAGCTGCCTACATGGCAGTCGCTCTCCAAGGTCTCAGGCAGAGGTTTTTCAAATCACCTTCGACCTGATTCTTTTAACTGGAAATGCCTGGGATAGAACTTGGGAATATCTGCATGAAAAGCAGGTGCTCCACCGCTAGGGTTGCTCATCTCCAAGGGGCCAGGAGATCTCCCAATATTATGACTCCTCTCCAGGCTACAGAGATCAGTTCTCCTGCAGAAAATGACAGCTTTGGAGGGTGGACTCTATGCTATTATACTCTGCTGAGGCCCCTCCCCCCCAAACCCCTCCCTTCCCAAAGTTCACTCCCCAAATCTCCAGGAATTTTCCAATCTGGAGCTGGCAACCCATCTACCACTGAGCTATGACCCCCTCCCCTTCCAAGGCAAGCCCAGGGTTAGGATTGCTCTTTGCCTCATAAGGTGAAGTTCCACCCAAGAGAGGGCACAATAACATAGTAGATAATAACAAATGCAAGTCAGGAATCCCCCAGTTCAGATTTTGTCCTAGCCATGAATTCACTAGGCAGCCTTAGGCAAGCAGTTACTTGCTCAGTCCTTCTCTCCACCACACTAAAGTGGCCTACTTTACAGATCCGGAAATGAAAGGGTTATTGAGAAACTCTACGTGCAGCACTTTGCACTTTAAAGAGCTAAATGAATTGTAAAGTTTATTATTATTTCTACCTCATCAGAGCTCTGATTCATTCCTAATGTCTGGGAAAGTGAGAAGGAGAAAAGGTAGCAGAGGCCATTTTGGGGCTGTTTTTCCTCAGAGGTGCAATTGTGCTGATCTGTGGGAATCCTTCTCCTGGTGTTAGGCTCCTTCATCAGTCACTGTCTTGTTAAATGAGATATGGGTTCCAAGGGGAAATGACCCCAGGCTGACCCCTGCTCAGGCGCTCCCTTCCAGTCAAGAACAGCCCTCACATTTTGGACTGAGAAAGGTATGTGAAGGGGAGAGGAGGGAGGCAGGGAGGGGCAGAGATAAGCTCAGTGGAATGCAGAGGCTTCTGACAAGGGCAACAGCATCCCAGCAGCTTGTGCAAATTCCTGCTGTGCCTCCTCCGGAGGAATGTTCACTGTACCAAGCAAGAGCATGAGGAGCCCGTGGGGGAGGGGGGAACTAGCTTCCTGATGGCATTCTTACACCTGAGTACCAAACAAAGGCAATGAAAGAGGTTAGAATAATAGAAACATAGGGTTTAAAGGGACCTGTAGGGTCAATTCTAGTCAAATCCCCTGCACAAAGCAAGAAAATCACAAATACTCCCCCCCCCACTGCAACACACACACACACCTAGTGACCCTTACTCCATGCCCAGAAGATGGCAAAACACCATCAGGATCTCTAGCCAACTGGACTGGGGAAAATTGCTACCTGACTCCAAGGTGGCACTCAGCCTTACTTTGGGCATGTAAGAAGGGGCCACAAGAACTAAGCACTGATGTAGCCCTTCCTGCCCTCCTTCTCATGATCTGCCTAGGTCCACAGAATAAACATTGCTGTCAGATGACCAACTAGCCTCTGCTTAAAAACCTCCAGCCCACCACCTCCCAAGGAAGCCTGTTCCACTGAGGGACCACTCTGTCAGGAAGTTCTTCCTAATGTTTAGCCAAAAACTCTTTTGATTTAATTTCAACCCACTGGTTCTGGTCTGACCTGGGGCAGCGGAAAAAAATTATGTGCCATCATCTATATGACAGCCCTTCAGGTACTTGAAGATGGTTATCATATCACCTCACCGTTATCTCCTCTTCAGGCTAAACATACCAAGCTCCTTCAACCTTTCCTCATAGAACTTGGTCTCCAGTCCAGACCCTTCACCATCTTCGTTGCCCTCCTCTGGATACGTTCCAGCTTGTCTACATCCTTCTGAAAATATGGTGCCCAACACTGAACACAGTACTCTTGGTGAGGTCTAACCAGAGCAGAGTAGAGCGATACCATCACTTCGCATGACCTGGACACTATGCTTCTGTTGATACAGCCCAAAATCATATTTGCCTTTTTAGCTACCACATCACACTGCTGATTCATATTCAGTGTATGATCTTCTAAAGCCCCTAGATCCTTTTTGCACATACTACTGCTAAGACAAGTCTCCCCCATCCTATAATTATGTATTTGATTTTTCCTGCCTAAATGCAGAACTTTGCATTTATCTTTGTTGAAATTAATTTTATGTATTTTAGCCCAGTTTTCCAGCCTGTCAAGATCATCCTGTATCCTGACTCTGTATTCTACTGAATTTGCTACCCCTCCCACTTTAGTATCATCTGCAAATTTAATAAGCATATAAAAATGTTGAACAGAACAGGTCCCAGGACTGATCCCTGAGGCTCTCCACTTGTCAACCAATTACAGATCCATCTAACAGTAATAGGATCCAAACCACATTTTACCAACTTGTCAACAAGGATATTATTTGGAACCTTATCAAAATCATTACTGAAATTGAGATAAACTGCGTCTACCGCATTCCCTTAATCTAGCAAGGTAGTAACTTTCTTAAAAAAAAGAGATAAGGTTAGTCGGACATGACTTGTTAATAAACCCATGCTGGCTCTTAGTAATCACAGCTATCCTTTCTAAATGCTTAATGACTGACTGTTTGATGATTTGTTCTGTTTGATGATTTGTTTGATGATTGGTTAGATCCTTTGGTTCTCCCAAATTGCGTTTCTTAACCGAACAATGCCAGCCTCCATAATAAACCCATTAACCTTCCTAACAGCACAGTGCTTACTCCTTTCTGTCCCAGGCAGGTAAGAGATGCTGCCCATAGCATCAGCAAATCCATTGCAATCATCTTCCAAAGATACCTCCAGTTGCTTCAACAGCTTTGAAAAGCCAGATCAAGGGCAGGTGTCTAGTTGGAGAATTAAGGCCATTTTCACATGGCCATGTGCCTGGAAGATCGCACGAAACTCACGGCATAAAAGCATCTTCCTAGCGCGATTTCACAGCACGATCCCATTTAATGGCCCTTTTTCTGACGTCATTGGGCCATTAAAGGAGATTGTGCCGGGAGATCGTGCTAGGAAGACGCTTTATGCCATGAGTTTGCGTGATCTCCCAGGGCGCGTGTGAAAACGGCCTAAATCTGTTGACCAGTATGCTCACCACACTTGACTGATGGTGTTGCTGGAAAGATGTTTGCCATGAGAAGATATTTCTTTTTTTTATACATATAAACTTTTATTAAAATTTCTAAAATAATTATAAAACATATACATTCAACTTACTATGAATTATGTGTGTTATGTGCTGTCAAGTCACCTCCAATCTATGGCGACCTATGAATAAAAGACCTCCAACATGTCCTATCATTAACAGACTTGCTCAGATCTTGCAAACTGGAGGAAGTGGCTTCTTTTATTGAATCAAGCCATCTTGTTTTAGGTCTTCTTTTCCTACCACTTTCAACTTTTCCCAGCATTATTGACTTTTCCAGAGAGTCTTGTTTTATTACAATGTGACCAAAGTACGATAGCCTCAGTTTTGTCATTTTAGCTTCTAGAGAGAATTCAGGCTTGATTTGATCTACAACAGATTTATCTTTTTAACCATCCATGGTATCTGCAAAACTCTCCTCCAGAACCACATTTCAAATGAGTCAATTTTCTTCCTGTCAGTCAGTTTTCTTCATTATCTAACTTTCACATCCATACATAATAATAGTGAAAACCATATTTTGGATTATCTTGATCTTGGTCCCCAGAGAGACATTCTTATCTTTAAGGATCTTCTCTAGCTCCCTCACAACAGCTCTTCCAAGTTTCAGTCTTCTTCTGATTTCTTGGTTGCAGCCTCCTTTTTGGTTGATGATTGAGCCAAGGAATAAAAAATCTTGAACAATTTCAATTTCCTCATTGTCACCTTTAAATTTGTGTAATTCCTCAGTATTTATTACTTTTGTAATGACTGTAATCCTGCTTTGGTGCTTTCTCCCATAGACGCATCTCCCACACATAAGCTCTAGTGTAAGAATGCAATCTGTACATATGCTGTAGCATATTGGTAAAGTGATTGGGCTATGAATCAGCATTCTGCTGGTTTGAATCTCACTTCTGCCATGAACTCTGCAGGTAGCCTTGGGTAAACAACTCCTCTCAGTTCCAGCTCCCCAGCTGTATTGTGGGGATAATAACAACACTGACTTTGTTCACTGGTCTGAGTAGGACACTAATCTTTCTAGAGAAGCAGTATATAAGTGCAGTTGTTATTATTATCATTATCATTCTTATTTAAGGCCCCCCTAGCCCTATGGGTCACAAACCTAGGGAGCTCCCTTTATGCACTTTAGTTGGTAAACAGCAAACATTCCTCTTCAATCACTGCTATTGCTGCTCAAACTCTTCTGATTTAGAGGCAGGCACGGACTGGGGAAAAACCACGGACTGCTGGTCCATGGTCTGTTGCGTTTCACAGATCACGGACCATGAACTTTTCATGGACCCACCCCTGTTTGCGGACTGGTTCATCAGTCCGTGGTCTGTCACTTCCAGGGACCCTAGGAAGGCCCCCTTCACACTCAGAGATGCCAAATGCGCTGGGAGTCTTCAGTAGGCTCTCCTCCAGCCACCCCACCTCCCCAAGTCTGGTGAAGACTGGATTTCAGATGTCCAAGTTATAGACACCCAAAGTGGCTGCCCCCAGGGAAGTTCCATTAAATATATAATAGGAGCCGCAAATATCAATTGACTTGCATTGGCTCCATTGAGATACATTGCAGCACCAAAAAGTTGCAATAAAAACTTGGAATGGAGTTAAGAGAACCTTCCTCTGAGAACAGAAAGTGCTCTGCAGAGACACTGTTCTCTGTTATTTCTGCACAAGCTTAGATCCACTTCTCTGCTCTGGGCCTGGGGTTGCCACCCTCCAGGTGGTGGCTGGAGATCTCCCTGAACTGATCTCCAAGCCACAGAGATGAGTTCATCTGGAGAAAATGGTTGCTTTAGAGGGAGATCTCTATCCCCTCTCCAAACCCTGCCTTCTTCAGGCTCCACCCCCAAATTCTCCAGGAATTTCCCAACCTGCAGCTGGCAACCCTATCTGGGCCTGGAATGAAGGCCCCCAGAATGGAATGACAGTCCCTGGGAGCAGCTAAATTGCTCTGGAAGTGGAATGACAGCCACCAGAGTGGAATGACAATCTCTGGGAACAGATCAAAGGGAGTGGGTAAAAGTCAGAACCAGATGATTTTAAATGGATCCTCATGAATTCATATGATTTTTATATTGAAACAAAACAAAAAGGCTGTTATATTATGGATCATGTCCTAGTCTACAGACAGCACTGAAAGAATAATGCATCCACTGATCCGTGGCACCGCCACGGCGCAAAAACATGCTTCAAAAACACAGATCCTCATGGATTCTCTTGGTTTTTACATGGGGCCACCCAAAATTCACAACACAATCCCATATCATGTCTATTGCCACAAATTGCACCCAAAAAACCATGCACTCACCGCTTCGTTGCACCACCACGGCACAAAAACATGCTTCAAAACCACATATCCTCATGGTCTAGTGGCAAGCAATTCCCAAAGGGTGTGTGTGTGTCATGGGCCAGTCTCGGCTGGGCTCTCTGACTGCTGACAAGTCCTCCTCAGAGGATGAGGGGTTGGAAGAGCCAGCGGAGCCAGCAGAAGACCCAGCTGTGGTCCCAGAAGAGCCATCCAGCGACCAACAACCAGGTCCCTCTGTGCAAGCTAGTGAGGGCAAGGGGTCACGTAGAGAGGGGGAGGAACCAGCGCCTCAGAGACCCAAGCCTCTTGAGCTGGCAGCAAAGTGGAAGGCTCTAGCGAGGAAGGTCGTTTGGGAACGGCGAAGGAGCACGCGCTGCAGGCACAGCGGCGAATGGAGCTGGATGCCGAGAGCGAGGCGGGGCAATCAAGCGAAGGGGAAACACCTGGCCCTCGTCCTCTTATGCCGTCCTGAGCATATAAGGAGAATGCTGGGCAGAGCTCAGCGTGGGAGCAACGTCGTTCACCACTCCTTGTGTCCAGCAGCTCGGCTCCTGGAAGCTTCACCTCTGCCTAGTACCCTGCCCTTGCTTGGATAGATCTCCTGTTTCCTGACCTCGGCTTTGTCTTCGACCATTCCTTGCTTGTCTCTGCATTTGACTGACAACTTGGTTCTCAACCTCGGCTTGGCTTTCGGACTCTCGTTTGTTCCTTCCACTGATGGACTATTTTCCTGGCTCTCAACCCTGGCATGTCTTGGACTCTCTCTCTTGCTCTCTCCCTCTCAGCCCAGCGCCAGAGCAGGTGCCCCCAGCCCTGCCTGTGACAGGGGGGGTTCAGATCCTCCTGAAATTAACCCAGCTATGGACAACGAGCCCCTCTGCTGAGATATAGCCAGAGGGTAGCAGGCACTGGTAGACTAGGGGACGGGAGGCAGCTTGGGGATTCTTAAAATTCCCATTGTGGGGGGAGGATTTGCACTTGGCAAGGACAGGGGGTGGTCCAGAGCACTGACCCACCCAGGCACCTTTGCAGCTGGGACAAATGCTCTAAATAATAATGATACTGTTAATAAGTATAATATATAAAATTATTTTGTGAGTCCTCACAGGCTTAGCCCCTGAGCCTGGCTGTGGAACGGAAGCAGCCAGAATCTCAAGCAAAAGCTTCAAATACCTCCCTCTGTGACTGAAAAACCCACCCTGCAGTTTCTCCTGGTCTTACTGCCTACTGAAAACTGAAACCACTTGCCTGAGAAGTGGGAGGGAATGTACTCCTTCTGCTCTCATAGAAAAGAACGGGAGCTCTCTGTTTGATAGCCAGAGAAGGTATGCAGATGTCCCCTCCGTTGCCTAGGGAATTGATTGCTCAGCACTGGGATGTCTGGTTTCAGAGACCAACAGACCAATGGACCGGCCCCAAAGTCATCACGTCTATGAAAAATGCCCATCCCACAATCCACTGGTTCGCAAACGTGGAACTGGGCTGGTCCGTGTCAAATTTTGGTCTGTTTTTTGGTCCGTGCCCACCTCTATTTCTGATTCATTCAGTCATCCTTGCAGTATCAGGGCTAGATAGTACTCAATAAGATCACTTTGCTGTATGCTTACTTTCCAGTCTTTCTTGAGGAAAGCTATGCCTCATGAACAGAACAATATCAACAAATGGTCACTAAATATAGCTGGCTGCTACAACAGCAATGCCCCATTTTTCGTCTGTGGCAATAAACTCTCACTTGCACTTAGGTCATAGAATGACAGCTTCCCACGCTCTCAGTTTGATGCTTTAATGTAAAACAGGGAAGTGTGGGAAGCAGTACCCACAAGTGTCCCTGCAGGGACATACCCTTAATTACTGTGTACTTTACTTAGAAGGAGTTCTATGTCTCTTCAGTCAGAGCCTTCTGCCACCACAGAGGAGTTTCAGCCTAATTTAGGCCTCCTGCAGCAAGCCGATCCAAATAATAACAGAAGTCCTCTCTCTCAGCATCCCATGTTGATGGGGGAAATTGCCAGCCACTTACTTTCCCCTCCCCTGGAAGAAATATGTGCTTTGTGACTCTTTTAGTTCCCTTGGCCTGGCCTAGGAATTTTAAGCTGCATTCCTTATATGCATTTCTCCAAGCTATCCTAAAACACTTCCTCCCCCAAATCCTCCCCTGCTATGGAGCCATAGAGAGGCCAACTGCATTTTCTTCTTAATTCTAGCCCAGAATTTTTTTTCTTACTCTCTCTGGTCCAGAGTTCAGTTTGCACAGGGGACACCTAGGTTAAATCTCTGCTCAAGCATGAAGCTCACTGAATGGCCTACAGCAGATTTTTTAAAATCTCAGTAAGTTATGAGGATATATTTATTTTACTTCATTATTTCATATTTTAGAGTTTGTATATTACCAATCCAACAGCTTAAGGCAGTGAGATATAATGGGACATAAAGCACTTGGCATATGGAAAAGAGGTCTAGAAATAGTTATTAATATATAATAGTTAAAAATAGTCATGTTGGCAGTCTGACTAACTCAATAGTGGTACTAATCTAGGGTTGCCAGCCCCCAGGTAGTGGCTGGAGATCTCCCAGAATTACAACTGATCTCCAGGCCACAGAGATCAGTTCACCTGGAGAAAATGGCTACATTGGCGGGTAGACTCTATGGAATTATGCCATGCCAAGGTCCTTTCCCTCCCCAAACCCCACTTTCTCCAGGTTTCTCCAGATTTCACCCCCCAGATCTCCAGGAATTTCCCAGCTTGGAGCTGACAACCCTATACTAATCATAAACTCAGAAGTTAATGCAAGGGAAAGTAAGATAGGATCTGAAGCTAGCCTTATTCTAGGGGGCATATTATGTGCCAACATGTTACATCCAGGTTGTTGGCCTTTAATTGCTTCACCACCTTTATTAGGAGGTAAAGAAGTGTGGTCAAAGTGAGCTGCCATATTCAGTTTCTAAAGCCTGAAGTCTTTGAGCTGTTTCAAATTTTATTTTTAGCTGCCTTTGTTATTTCCTTGACTTATAGGAGTTTTCCTCATAATTTGGGCAATACCACAAAAGTGCCAAGAGCACACATAGCCATGGCAACATCTATGATCTGCAAGATACAATGATAGTACAGGGTTTGATGAGACTCTAAAGCTTGTACCCTAAAAATCTTGTTGGTCTAAGGTGCTGCTGGACTCACATTAACGATGGTACTGACACTTTATTGCTATCAAACCTCCATATTAGTTGGCCTCTTTCTTTCACCTCTGAGACCAGCTTTCTCTGCCACTCACATGGAGCACAAAAATGCAGTGTTGAGCAGACTAAAAGGCAACAGAGCAGGAGGCAAGACTGGACACATGCACCTTGATCACATTACACTCATGGGAATACAATGACTAAGAGATCCAGACCCACCTGGCTCCAGTGTTTTCAGACCATTAATCAGCACTTCACAATTAATCAAAATGCCTTTTGACATGATACACTCCTATTGCATGAACCTTTCTTCTAACAAAGATCCAAACCACAAACTAGCATATTCAAACAAAAGGTTTTTCTCTCACATGACTCACTACTCAGTGTAACATTCCACATTTCTATAAGGTAACTAAACTAGTTTCTAATATGCCTCCTGTCAGCACCAAACCTTCCCCTCTTTTCCTTATTAAGAAATGTTCCCCAGACATGGGAACTTCCTTCATCTTCCTCCACCAATCAATCTCTGTGAAGTTTCCTGAATTCTCCTCCCCTTTCCCAAGACTAGGAAAAAGGAAGTGTGTAGGATACAGGCTTCATTCCCTATAACTAGAACCAGAATTTACCTCTCCAAAGTATGCTTTATGATTTTACCCCCAGGTGCAGCTATAGAAATTTCCCCCTACTCGGCAAATGTTGCTTGTCTTCCTTTCTTCTCCTTGGGCCTTTGCTCTAGATCCTGGTAAGCGCCCCTCTAGCTGGCTGGCTCCAAAGCCCTCTTGGTTTGTACAGCCGCAAAGATTCTTTTTGGATGGCAGCCCAGACTGCTGGGACTCTCATTTTTAATTTTTTTAAATTTTTGTTGGTTGCAATACAAAACAACATACAAGTATGAAACATTAAAAGGAACAATCTTAATAACATACCGATCAACGTTTGACAACCACAGCTTCAAAAGCGTTTCCAAGTAAGTACAATACAACTTATATAAAGATTCGAGACCTAAGTCAACAAGGAGAACTATATCATTGTGTTAATACTCTAACAACTCATAAAAAGATTTGTCTATCCTTATTCCATCTGTGGGGTTTAATTTCTCAATATATTCCAATATGGGGAGCCAAGTTTTAATAAAAATAGAATTGTAATTTGGATATTCGATAGCCTTTAGGTGATCTGAGATCTTTTCCATTATCAAGCTATTCCAAACTTTCAAATACCAAGTTGTGATCTGCGGAGCTCTTTTTTCCCTCTAGCAAGCTGCTATAGTTGTTTTAGCTGCAAATAAGAATATGGCTAACAATTTTTTTTGTGATGTTGGTAAACCCCTATCTTGCCATATGTTTAGAAGGATTGCCTCCGGTAGCAGGGGAATTAGGAAGCCTGTCATCTCTGCAATAATTCTGATGACCTGAATCCAGAAATTCTGAATCACTTTGCACCCCCACCAACAATGATAGAAGGTACCCCGTTCCCCACACTCTTTCCAACATAAGGAGGGGGAATTGGGATCGATATGATTCATTTTTGAAGGTGTAACATACCACCTTGTTAAAATTTTTAGAGTTTGTAACTTCATATTGGTAATTTTGCATTTTAGGGGAGGAGAATTCCAAATCTCTTTCCATTGGCTCTCACTAAATACTTTTTGACAATCATTATGCCATGATTTTTGATATGGTAACAAACATGAGGTAGTATTTGAACTTAGATTATTGTACATTTGGGATATTATTCTTTTTGAGTCGCTAACATCTTGACCCATTAATATCTCAAATGTAGTGTTAAGTTTTGTTATAGAAGTTTTAATATCTGGTCTTTCGAGTAAATGCCTCACCTGCAGATATTCTAACCAAGGTATACTAACTCCTGCTTTTGCCTCAAGTGTAGTTTTGTCCATGCATATATTGTTCCTTAGTAAATCCTTAAGTTTAGTTATGTTACCTAATTTCCAATTTTGGTAAGAGTCTGCCGTCTTTGCATGTAAGAACCATTGTTGATTTAGAAAAGTAGTAAATTTTGACATATATGGCACTAAGAAACGTCTTTTTTTATCCCAGATTCTTAGTGTCAAACTCAGAAATGGGTTACTATTGATATTATGTGTTCTGAAGTTTGGAGTAGTCCATATGGCAGCTTGGAGATTCTTAAATTCCATATAGATTTGTTCCATATTTTTCCAGTCTGGTGTATATGACTGATCTAACATTATTAATAAATTTTTCAATTGGGTTGCATTGTTATATAACTTTAGATCGGGAAAGTTCAGACCACCCCTTTTATAGGGTATGTTAGAAGCTATTCTTAGTTGCCTATTGTTCCAAGTAAATTTTAAGAGTTTCTTCTGCCACTGTTTGAGATCTGTATCAGGAATGTTTATGAAGGAGGCGGGGCATCAGCGTGTATGCTAGACGCGTGAGTTTCAGGCTCCTAGATCTTCCCTTCCCCCGACAGAATTATTAGCTCCTTAAAGTGATCCTAACAAGCTACAACTATGGGCAAGACAGGAGGAAATAAAAATAAATCTTCAGAGCCGATTTCACAATCAGTAAAAACCTTTTTTTGGCAGGAGAGCACAGAAACAGCGCTGCAGCTGAACCCCACTCTACAGCCAAAATGGCCTCCGTCATTGCTGAGGAAATAACTGACACAGAAACCCAGGTACAAGAAACAAACCTAAGTATTAAAATAGATCAACTGGAAGATAAAATTGCCAATAGAATGGAGAGACTTCTGAAACCTATGAAGGATCAATTGACTGCAATATCTGAGTCTCTCCAGCAAGTAACTCGCACTGCAGACTAGAGCTCAGCTTATCCTTGCAAAAAGAAACACGCACTTTGCAGGCTAGCGAGAGCTGGATGAGAAATAAAATCATGGACCTGGAAAATAAATGGAAATCAAATAATTTAAAATTTCGTGGATTCTCAGAATCAGAAGAAGGCTCAACTGAGTTAATAGTCTACCTGTCAGGGTGGCTGGCTCAGGAACTACAATTGGAAGACGGTGTGGAACCAAATATTGTAGCTGCGTATAGGATGGGCTCCCTCCGCAACTTAAGAAAAAACACTAACAGAGATATTATTGTTAAGTTTATGGACTCACGTACTAAAGAGAAAATCCTTCAAGAGGCTAGAAAAAGAGGCTTTTTCCTTTTTCAAGGGCAGAGAATTCAAGTTTTCCAGGACTTGTCAAGTGAAACCCTTTTGCAGAGAAGAGAGCTTAAACCCATAACCACTCAACTAAACAGTGCAAACATCAGATACAAATGGGTGGCCTCCTCTAAACTCCAAGTAGTATATCAGGGAAGAACTCTTCAAGCAACAGATCTGTTATCTGGCACATCTCTTCTTAAGGAACTGAATTTATCCTCACCGGATCTGAACAAAAGCTCTACTGTCGCACAGAAATCCTCCACTATGACAGGATGGGCCACGATACCGATGAAAACAACTGCCTGAGGGAGAAAATGCATGCAAGCAACCATCATTTCTTAGAGTTTTTCTCTCCGTCAATATTGTTCTTGCCCTTACATTTCTTTTTCTTCTCTATCTGTAGCTTCAAACCTTTCTGTAACTGTAGTCCTCATCTCTTTTCTACTTCTTTGGTCGGGGGGGAAGGGGGGGTAAACCTGGTACTCATTTTAGTTCCCAGTTGTATAGGATCCTCCAAAAAAGGGGAGAACCTAACCATTCTCCTTATTTGTGTTGACACAGACAGTTTAGACCTGTGCCTCTGGAGAGATTGCTCCTTCACACGAAGGAGCAGTATTATGTTAACTGATGTTTTGTTTTTGTTCAAGGGGGTGGGATGGGGTTATTGTATTAATGTTACAGTTCTGTTTGACAACATATATTATGCAATATTGGAGGAACCATACAGAGTAGCTGAAAATAGGTTATCAAAGACTCAGAGGATGCCTTATTTCCTCATGCTCACAGTTTTATCTGTCCGTTATATCATTCTATTTAACACATAACTAGTGACAGATAGAATCAAAATTATTACTCTAAATTGCAGAGGATTAAACAATCCTATAAAACTTAAACGTGTTACTACAGCTTTAGTGAAGCAAGGGGTAGACATACTGTTTTTGCAAGAAACCCATTATAGGAAAGAAATGCCTCAGGTATTAAAGTCTAATCGTTTCAATGTGCACTTTCAAGCCCCAGGCTCATCCAGTGCCAGGGGTGTTGCAATCTTAATCTCAAAGAATGTTAGATTCCAATGTGAAGGCTCAAAAATAGATCCTAGGGGGCACTTTATTTTTGTCAAAGGGGTTCTGGAAGAAACAAAAATAACCTTGGCATCTATTTACGCTCCAAATGACAAACAAATTGAATTTCTTCATGAAACTCTATCTAATTTAAGGTTGTATGCAGATGGTGAAATTTTAGTAGGGGGGGATTTTAACTGCATAGCAGATTCAAACCTGGATCGATCCCAAAACAACAGGGTATGTCAGAGAAACAAAGCAAATCGATCACACCTCAATTTACTATTTGACAAATTTGAGTTTAAGGATGTGTGGCGTTCACAGCACGGCCTAGAGAAAGACTTTACCTATTTTTCCGCCCGTCATCAAATCCATACTAGAATAGATTACATATTGGCTTCCCTCAAAATTTATCATAATATAATCTCTTCCACCATAGGCAGTAAAATCTGGACGGACCATGCCTGGGTAGACTGTTTTTTGACCTTTCCAGAAAAAATAAAATAAGACACTCACTGGATACTGAACAAATCTCTTTTATTACACCCAACAATTAAAAAAGAAATTGAATTAGAACTGGAAAATTATTTCAAAGAGAATACAGACGGTGAAGTCTCTCAAGCAATAATTTGGGAAGCCATGAAGGCTGTAGTCAGAGGTAAAATCATATCATTAGCCTCATTCTATAAAAAAGAGAGAGAGAAGACTAGATCAGAAATTATATCCAAAATTCATGCTCTTGAAAACAAACACAAAAAATACTGCAATAAGAAAGACTATAACCAATTGACTTTAGAAAGGAAAAAGCTGGAGGCACTTGAGACATCTTCCATACAAAAGAATCTACTGTTCTTAAAACAGGGGTACTGGCACAAAACCCCTAAAACGTTACGCCTCCTAGCTTGGAAAGTTAAAAAGAAATCCTCTTCCGACCAAATTTCTTTAATTAAAAGCAATGGTAAGTCTCACACTTCCAATAATAAGGAAATCCTAGATATATTTCGTGACTTTTATTCTACTTTATATAAATCAAAGAATCCAACACCATCTGGTATTGAGGACTTCCTAAGCTCTCTTACAACCTTGAAACAAATTGCTGCAGAGCATAAAGCTTTCCTAGATCTACCGATCTCCTCTCAGGAAATCACTGAAGTCATCAAAAATCTCAAACTAAATAAAACTCCCGGCAGAGATGGGTTCCCTGCCGAATTTTATAAAAAGTTTATACACATTCTGTCAGAACCCCTTCGCCAAACTTGCAATGCAATCCTTTTAAAAGGCAACTTCCCAAAAACATGGTATGAAGCTACAATTATTGTAATCCCTAAGCCAGGGAAGGATGCCACCCTCCCATCTTCTTACCGTCCCATATCATTACTAAATCAGGACGCAAAGATATTTACAGTAGTACTGGCTAATTGTCTGAATAAAATCATAAGTCATTACATACAATCTGATCAAACTGGCTTCATACCAAACAGGAGTATTACAGATAATGTAAGAAAGACTCTAAACATTATCAATCACTGTAAAACCAATCAAATAGAGTCAATCCTGCTCTCATTAGATGCTGAAAAAGCCTTTGACAGCTTAGAAACAAATTATTTAATAAGATTGCTCTCTAGGATGGGATTTGGCCATTCTTTTATTCAAATTATCAAACTATTATATGCTTCTCCTAAGGCCCAAATAAAACTCAATGGATTGAAATCAAAAGACTTTGAGCTCACAAGAGGAACCAGACAGGGATGCCCGCTTTCCCCATTATTATTTGCCTTATCCATAGAACCTCTGGCTGAGGCTATACGGCAAAACAACGCCATTAGTGGCATCACTATTGGAAAACACGTTTATAAAATTTCCCTGTTTGCGGACAACATGGTCCTTTACCTTGCACACCCATGCACCTCATTACCAGCCCTGGAAAAAACCCTGCATGATTTTGGTTACATTTCAGGTCTTAAAATTAATAAAACCAAATCAGAAATTTACCCTATTCACCTAACTCCAATCATTAGGTCAGAGATAGCTTCTAATTTTACATATCAATGGACCCATAAGCAATGGACATTAAGATACCAGTTGATTTACTGGATATAAAAGAAGCTAACTTTAAACCGTTACAAAAAAAGATTAAAGACAAAATTAAAGAGCGGGCGGAAATGAAGTTGTCGTGGGCAGAAAAGATTAATCTGGTAAAATCTATGATTCTCCCACAATTTTTATTTAATTTCCGCATGCTACCAATTAAACTTACAGATCAAGATTCCCAACATTGGCAAAAAATTATAAACAGTTTTATATAGGATGGCAAACGCCCTAGGATAAACTATTTAACCATGAAACGGTCTGCTAAGAAAGGTGGATTATCAGTCCCAGACTTAAAACAATACTACATAGCTGCGCAACTAGCAAACATCGTAATACTAGTAAATACTGTAGAAGGTTCAGGTTGGCCACAAATTGAATCATCACACATCTACCCACACGACTTACAGGATGTGATATGGGCTGAACCTAAGAATAGACCACCTCAAATTCATACTAACCCCTTTCTAAGAACCACCTTAGACATATGGGACAAGTTAAGGCAACATCTTGCTCCAACCATCTCGCCATTATCATCTTTTATAGATCAGAATTGGTTCCCACCTGGCATGGACTTAAATTCTTTTAAATTATGGAAAGTAATTAAACAAAACAGGATTATTGATATAACCAAACATGGGATTATCCTGAACAAGGCTCAAATAGAAAAGGATACAAATGCTACAATCCCATGGTTTCAATACCTCCAAATCAGGCACCTACTAGAAAGTCAGCCACTTGTAACCTCATTAAAGCGTGAACTAACTTACTTTGAATATTTACTTAAATTAACACAATCTCATAGGAAAGGTCTAATAGCTAAAATATATGCTATTTTAAACTCAAGGAATGATCAGCTCACATTGAAATACCAAGCAAACTGGAGCAGAGACTGTAATACAATCTTATCTGATGCTCAGTGGTCTTCCATCTGGTCAGGAAACTGCTTGCAATCTAAAGCAGTGAGCATCAGAATGACATCCTTTAAAATAATGGCGAGGTGGTACCTGTCTCCCACTCTTCTCCACCGCATTAATCATGAAACGAAACTACTATGCTGGAAACAGTGTGGACAAAATGGAGACTATATTCATCTATGGTGGTCTTGCCCTAAAATTCAGTTGTTCTGGGATCGAATCATACAAAAAATTAAAACAATAACAAACTATGCAATTCCCAAGTGCCCTGAAGTAATCCTGCTAGGACTCTGGGAGGACCGGACGGTCCCATCTATTAGGAAAAATCTGATATTTTTATTGATTGCTGCGGCAAAATTGCTTTTAGCCTCAACCTGGAGACAGGAAAAAACTCCAAGTGTATCACAATGGCTCAGAAAACTGTGGGACATTTTCATAATGGAAAAAATAGCGGATCACCTTAAAGGCATAGATAATCCACAATATCAATCATGCTTTCTTGTACAATGGCTACCCTTTTTAACCTATTGTCATAATACCAATCAGTTACCTAACGTAGATTTACATACACTTAGCTTCTTTGCTATAATGTGACTTCTTATACTCAGTGTATTGTTTTCAATGTTAATATTGGCTGTTTGTTAAAACATCAAGGTTTTCATCTCTTCCACGTATTGCCCATTATGCTGTTGTTTAATTTGGTTATTTGTAGTTTTGGAAAAAGTTATATAAAAATGCAAAATAAAAAGGTAAAAAAAAAGGAATGTTTATGGAAATAGACCTGAAATAGAATAGAAACTTGGGTATAATTATGGATTTCACTATGTCAATTTTTTCTAAAAAATTAAAATCTAAGTGTTTCTACTGAGTAAATAAAGTCAAAATTGAGTTGGATAGTTCTTTATTATTATATTTTATAAGATCTTTAAGGTTTACTGGAATTTTAATGCCTAGGTAACTTAGATATTCCTTTACCCAACTATATGGGTAATTTTTTTAAATATCACTTTCTTGTTCCTTGGTCAGATTGATAGGATATATCTCATACTTTGACTGATTTATTGTAAGTCCTGAGACAAGTTCGAATTCATGTAGCTCTTTATTCAAAGTGGCCATAGAGTTTTGGGGATCAGAAAAAAACAAAATCATGTCATCTGCAAATAATGATAATTTATATTCATGACTTCCCATATTTATACTTTTAATTTCTAAGTTTTGCCTAATTTTGATCGCTAAAGGTTCTATCGCAATGGTGAATAATAAGGGAGATAGTGGGCATCCTCGACGAGTCCCTCTCCTTAGTGCAATGAGATTGGATTTCAGCCCATTAATCAGTAATTGAGCCTGTGCATCAGCATATAGTGCTCCCAAATAATCCAAAAATCTCGGGCCAAACCCCATGGACTCTAATAATTTTTGGGTGTAGTTATATTCTAGACTATCAAAGGCTTTTTGAATGTCTAGAGTTAGCACTAAAGCTGATTTATTTTTTATTTTACAATAATTAATAATATTTAATGCTTTCCTTGTATTATCTGTAATCTGATGTTTGGGCATGAACCCTGTTTGGTCCTGATGAATAAACTCTGCAATATGGGTGTTTAGCCGCTAACACCGAGGTAAATATCTTTGCATCCTGATTAATAAGGGCTATAGGACTATAGGATGCTGGATTAGATGGGTCCTTGCCACTTTTGGGGATTACAATCAAATTTGATTGTGACCATGAAGGAGGGATTGATTTTGATGTCACTATGTGGTTGCCTGTTTCTGCAAGGTGATCTGCCAGAATGTGGGCATATTTTTTATAAAATTCTGATGGCAGACCATCATTTCCTGGATCCTTGTTTGTTTCAAGTATTTTAATGTTTTTTTATTTCTATAGAAGTGATAGGTCGTTCAAGTAAATCTCTAAAGGAGTCATCAATTTTAAAGGGGTGTTTAAGGTTACCCAAGTAACTATATATTAATGTTTGAGGTGGATTGGTAGAGTTATACAATTTTTGATAAAATTGTGTAAAATTATTTAAAATTTTACTTGATTCAGAGTGTAATATACCCTCTGGGTCTCTTACTGATTGGATATATTTCGAGGCCAAATTTTGTTTGATTTTCCAAGACAGAATACGAATAGATTTAGGGGACTTGTGCCAATATTTTTGCTTTAAAAATAATTTGTTTTTTTTATTTATGAGCATTCTAGGGCTTCTAATTTCTTTCTTTCAATTAGAATTTTTTTATAAAGCTTTTTACTGCAGGTATGTTTATGTTCTGCCTCTAGAGATTGTAAAGTATTTAAGATTTCCTCTCTAACTTTATCCTTCTTCTTTTTATATGCAGAGGCCAAGGAGATATATTTGCCCTGGATGACGGCTTTCATTGCATCCCATATTATGAGGGGGGATACCCCACAATTTTGATTATTCTCAAAATATTCTGAGATTTCATTTTCCATTTGTTGGAATGATTCTTTATGAAATAAAAAAGTTTATTTAATTTCCAATTTGAAGTGGTATTTTGTTTTGTGTCAAAATTCAGAGTACAGTCTACCCACGCGTGGTCAGACCACAATTCAATTCCGCCTGGGATTCTCATTTGAGGAATCTCTGCTCAGGATACTAAATAGGTCGCTATAAGTTTCAGCTCTCTCTTCCTACTCAACTTCTTTACACCTCTGGAGCAAAACACACTGTAAAAGAGCATAGGGCTATCAGTGGCAACCAGCCATGGAGCCTAAAGAGAATCTCCACATGCAGAGGCAGTAAACATCTGAATCCCAGTGCCAGGAGGCAACTTCAGGGGAAGGCCTCAGCCTCTATGCCCTGTTGTTGGCCCTCCATAGTAAATGGTTGTCCACTGTGTGAGACAGGATGCTGGACCAGGTGGACCACTGGTCTGATCCTACAGGGCTCTTCTGCTGTCCTTAAGACTGTGTGGGCATTTGGAATATCTGCATTTTAGTATTTTGTGCACTGGCTATTTCCCTCAATAAAACTATCTCTGTTTTCACCATATTCCAAATCTCAGTGCTCTCTCCAGACTTGTCTAAGAGCCTCTTCACTTTCTTAAACTATTCCTTAGTTATTATTGTGTGTGTCATCCCCTAAAGCTGGGTGCAATACCCAATCCAGCAGCTTCTTTTAGCATAAAACATGAGAAACAGCAGAAAGAGGATTTCTCCCTTATGTTCAGAGTTCCCCAGAATGAATATGGATCAGGGCTGAAACTGGGCTTCATTCACATATATCCATGTCTACCACACACATCTCCCCCCTGACACACACACAGTAACAGAGTTAGTGGAGAAATATCGGTGTTGTGTGTCTGGGTGTGTTCTAACATGACCTGAGCACATACTGATGGCAGATTTCCATGGCGAGCCTGGAGAGGGTTTGAAATTTGGCTTTCAGCTTTCTTGGTGTACTTATATTAAGTTTGGGACTTGGCTATGGTTGTATAGGCTGGACTAAGATTGCGCATCCTTGCTAATTTCTCTGTTTGCCAAAATAGTTATCACATTGGGCTGGTCGGCGTGGTTGTCTATCCTGTCTATCCTGTTGGTTAGACTGGGCATTGGAGAGAGGCACTTTCTGGGCAGGATAGTGACTAGCAGTACACTTTGAGATTGTAGTGGTGGAGCAGGAATATCAAATTGACACCATCCTTTTAATTGCATCAGTCAGGCCTTGGTCTAAAAGGTTAAGATTCTTTTTAAAAGACATTGATGAGCAAGGAAATTCTGAGCTGCCTAGCTATTGCATGGTTATAGTTATTTAAAAGTATTTTTGTGGTGTAGAGCCAGTGGTTAGAGTGTTGGATTAGGATCTGGGAGTCCCAGGTTCAAATCCCCACTGCCATGGAAGTTCAGTAACACACGCTCAGCCTAAGCTACCTCACAGGGTTGCTGTGAGGATAAAATGGAGGAGAGGAGAATGAAGTAAGCTGGTTTTGGTTCCCATTGAAGAGAAATTTGTGAAATAAAATAAAAATATCCCATCTGGGCTACTAGACCCTTGCACATTTGTGGTATTGGATTGGCCAAAGACATGTTTTCTGTAGATCCGTTGTAGTTTACAGTCTAGCTACAGACTCATAGTTTGGGTTGCCAGGTCTCTATACCCTCCTGGTGGATGGGAGGGTGACCTGGCACTTACCTTGTGCCTTCTGTGTGTGTTTTTTTTCATGCGCAAGCAAAGCACAAGTGCACTCTCAACGCTTGTGTAATGACATCACTTCCAGAAGTGACGTTTTCACACTGGTCACAGGAGCACTTCCATGCTTTGCGTGGGGCCAGTTCTTTGAGAATCAGATCATTTGGGGATGATTTCGGCCCCAAACAAAGCACAGGAGCACAACAACATCACTTCCAGAAGTGGCACTGTCAAGTCTGCTTGCAGCAAGCGAGCCATGCATGTTCATGGGGTGCCTGTCGGTGGTGGACATGATCCAGGGGTGCCAGCAACCAGCAGGCCAGTAAACTACTGGGAGATTGCCCACCACTGGCAGGCACCTCTATCCCTACTCATAGGAGAGTTGCATTATCAGGATTTATTTATTTATTTATTTACTTCACTTATATCCCATCTTTCTCCCCAGTGGGGACCCAGAGCAACTTATATCATTCCCCTTGCCTCCATTTTATCTTCACAACAATCATCACAACAAAGTTAGGCTGAGAGTGTATGATTGGTCCAAGGTCACCCAGTGAACCTCCATAGCAGTGGGGATTTGAATCCGGGACTCCCAGATCCTAATCCAGCACTCTAACCACCATACCACACTGGCTTGCTAATTAGTGCTGTAGCCAAAAAAAATCTGAATTTGGCTAAAGAGAAGGGAATGTCCTTTGGAGGGTTCAATGTAATGTTTTGTTGCTGGACATCCTGGGGCAACCCATATGCTTTTTGAAACTTAAGCCAAAAACTGCAAATTTTTAAAATCCTTGATAGAACTCAAAGACTTGAACACTGGATTCATAGGAAAGGATGCCAGTTCATCGCAACTCTGATTTATTGCTCAAGCCTGTGAGTGTCCCCAGAATATTTTGTGAAGTTTAACCACATGGGGAAAAGGAAGATCTGAATGCTGCATTGAGTGTGTGGAGTACCTGTTTGCAGCTATGTTTTGTGTGGCATTATAAGGCAAGGAATGATTGATAAACTACAGAATCATGTGGACTGAGAGAATAATAACCAAAATTGATAGAAAGTTGATTTTGTAGCAGAAAAATTAAAACTTTCCTACACAGGAGGGAGAAAAGGATGCTAGGTTATAACTTTAGAGTTGCAAGAGAAGTTACCAGTTTCCAGGCCCCAGGTGGCCTCTCTTGTCTTGGCTAACCAGAACTTGCTGCCTGGAACCTCCTCCCAGAACCTGGACATGGACTTTATATATGAACTGTGCACAACTTGGCACTGAGGCCAATCCCCTGCAAGGGAAGGGACTTCATGGGACTAGCAGGGCACCCCTCTAGTCAGTGCCCACAAGCAACATTTCCCAGGACCACTCTGGAGTAGCCACTTTGCACCCAGATCAATGTGCCTGCTTGCCAAGATGCCAGCCACTGCTGAGATCCTTAGAGCAACTGGGACCAGTAGAGAGACAGAGAGGAGCCATGTTACAGAAACGGTTTAAAAAAGGAAAACAAAAAGGACAGCTATTTTCCTGTGGAAGCCATGACATGCCAGTGCTCTTGTCACGAACTGCTTCCCAGATGTGCTTCTTGATATGCAGATTCCAGTGACAAAGACTGTGAAGCAAGGCGCCTCCAGACTCTGTTAATCCCACAATATAATCACTCCCACCCATCAAGCCTGGGACTATCATAAAAATCAATCTCTCCCCATCCGCTCTTGCTCTCTGCCCTTTTGTTATTCTTGAGGTGTCACAAATACAAACATTAGATTCCCAAAGTGTCCATTCCCGATTTCCTTTGCCCCCGCCACCAATAAATGGTGTATTATTTACTTTTGTTAAATTTCCTGAGAACCATTTGACAGGGCATGAAGCTCACCCTGGGTCTTGCCCAGGGACAGAAATTGGCTATTTAAGGGAGATGCTCGAACCCCTTGGGTGTGCACTCCTACCCTATCCCATCTAGTGTAGTGCAGGCCATTACACTAGACACTCTGCTCCTCACTCTGCTTCTCTTTGGACAGGTGCATATTGCCCACCAACGATTTTCCTGCTAATACAACCGTCTCTATATTTTCCCCACCTTTGTTTCCTAGTCTTGTACTGAATGTGTGTGTGATTCTTGGACTCTGTATGCTCAAACGTTATTAAGTAAAAGCCTTGATTCACTGAAGTATTAGTCTCCTCTCTTATTGTACGTGCTCCAGAAACTCTGACCCTGGTATACACAGGTTATGATCCCTTAATACACACCAATTGCCTATTAATTCCCCATCTTTGAGGCAGTTTGGCTAACAAATTGCTTGGCTAAAGTCATGTGGAATGTGAGGCTACCATTATTCAGCTAAAAGACCAGTTCCAGGTCTGTAGTGTCATAATTGTACATGTGTGTGTTCCTGATGACACAATCATAACAACATGAACAAAATGTCAAGCCTATCTTTTATAATACACACACAGTATCGCGTGTGGCACTTACTTTTTAAATAAAATAGCACACAGTGATGTAGGCTGGGGTTAGGAATATTCTGTTCCCTCTCTCCTTGGAATCAGCTTCCTGAAGTGACTGCTTCCATTATCTTTGTGATAAGGCTGGGCCTGATTCTGGAGCTTTGGAAACAACAAAAGCTCCCACAGTTAAAGCCTGTATGTTCCAGGGCGAAAGTGCTCTGGCTAATGTGTAGATAATACCCATGAATTATGAGTGGTGGAAAGTAACATGAACCAGTATCAAGATCTGGAAAACCATTTGGGAATTAGGTGCTTGTAGCTGATCCCTGGAGACTGAAGGTCAAGCAGCTGTGCTCAGAGGTATGGAGGATGAGATACATACACAGAAAGAAGCCAGTGTGGTATAGTGGTTAAAATGTAAGAGTAGAATGTGGAATGTTGGGGGCGGGGTCTTGTTATTAGGACCTCTTCCCTTCCTTTCTTGGGTCTAGAATGTGGGACAGCCAAGTTCAAACTCCCACTCTACCATGGAACATTGTTAAATGACCATGAGCCAGTCACACACCTACCTCACAGGGCTGTTGTGAAGATAAATTGGAGACAAGAATGATGTAAGCTGCTTTAGGTCCCCACCAGGGTGAAAGGATAGATAGATAGATAGATAGATAGATAGATAGATAGATAGATAGATAGATAGATAGATAGATAGATAGATAGATAGATAGATAGATAGATAGATAGATAGATAGATAGATAGATAGATAGATAGATAGATAGATAGATAGATAGATAGATAGATAGATAGATAGATAGATAGATAGATAGAACATTGGTTACTAGTTATGTAATCTTCAGAGAAATTTCACTCTGCACTCCAGCTACAAAACAAATTCACAGTCATACTGTTTCTGTGCTTCATTCATGAACTATTTCCCACCATCACTTTCCTAGTACCTTGTTCAGCCTCATTCTGCTACTATTCTGACGTGACCCTGCTCCTGTGTAGAAAAAGGCATAACTCAAACTGTTTTTGCAAGGACGTTTGCAACAGACGAAAAACATCCTCCAACATTTCCCAAAGGAAACTAGGGTTGGGGCCATGGCTCAGTGTTAGAGCATTTACGCTGCATGCAAACAATGTCCCATATTCAATGAAAAGGATCAGCAAGTCAGGGATGTGAAAGACTTTGACCTGAGACCTTGGAGAGCTGCTGCCAGTAAAAGAAGACAGTAGGGGTGTGCAAGCCAAAAATTTTCGGCTATAGCCGAAAGTAGAAAGCCGAAAGAAGATTCTCTATCGTTAAAGCCGAAAGCCGAAACAAGAATCTCTTTCGGCTTTCGGCTTTCGGGATTCTTTCGGCATTATTTCGGCATTCTTTCGGCTTTTTTCTATGGGAAAATGCCTCCGTCTTCCAGGACGCCTGGAGGAGGCATTTTCCCACCGAATAAGCCCAAAATTGGTGGGGACCTTCCTCTAACCCTTCTCTAACAACCACCCAAGTTTCAGACAGATTGGACTTTGGGGGGCCATGTTATGGCCCCCCAAAGCAGGTCCCCCCATCCTCCCATAAGAAAGCGAAGGAGCAGCATATTGTTAGCATGCTGCTGCTGATCTTTCTTCATTATTTCCTATGGGGAAAAAATGAAGAGGCAGGCTTCCTTTGCCAGGGGTGGCATTTTGCATGCAAAATGCCCCCCAGCCCTCAGGGGCCCTTCTCCCACCCCTCCTCCCACCCCCCACCAAGGCTCAGCCTGCTCCCACTTGGGGGGGCCATTTCATGGCCTCCCCAAGTAGGTGCTCTAATCTCTACCACTGACAGCTGGGGGAGGCTTGTGTTGCCAGGGGTGGCATTTTGCATGCAAAATGCCCCCCAACCCTCTGGGGCCCTTCTCCCACCCCTCCTCCCACCCCCCACCAAGGCTCAGCCTGCTCCCACTTGGGGGGGCATTTCATGGCCTCCCCAAGTAGGTGCTCTGCTCTCATCTCTACCACTGACAGCTGGGGGAGGCTTGTGTTGCCAGGGGTGGCATTTTGCATGCAAAATGCCCCCCAGCCCTCTGGGGCCCTTCTCCCACCCTTCCTCCCACCCCCCACCAAGGCTCAGACTGCTCCCACTTGGGGGGGCCATTTCATGGCATCCCCAAGTAGGTCCTCTCAGCCCCTAAAGTCCACCCCTTACAGCCCCACACAAACCCAATTCCCCCCCAGCTGCCACACACAGACCCAAATCCCCACATTAGCCCCTCACAGACCCAAATCCACCCCCACCTGCCCCACACCCATAACCCCAGGAACAGGCTGGCAAAGGCCAGCCCTCTCCCTTTGTTCCCTATGCTGGGAACTTCTAAACTCTCTTTCCCTGGGCAATTCTGCACAGCCCAGGGGTGCCACAATGGTGGGCACACTTCTGAGTGCCAGCTGGTCCCTGTGAAAGAGCACCTGAACCACAGACACCCTCCCTCAAATTCCCCCACCACCTACAGAGATGGCTGGCCAGCCAGCCCCATTGTTCCCTATGATGGGAACCAACTGCACAACAAAGAATAAAACAAGAACAACACAAAATAAAGTTTTAAAAAAAATATATTCTCCCTTCCAAAGTACAAGTAGGCAAAGCATTATGACACATTACACCAGCAGTCCCCCACACAGAAAAATTAAAACAAAACTCACTTAACATCAGAGAATCACAAAGCATGATTCCTGTCAAAAACACTTTATTTCTTGAACAGCTTTAGGTTACACAGCAGGGGGGAACACCAAAGGGCATGGCAGCACTATCTTACACAAAAATAACACAACTCACTTCACATTAAAGAATCACCCCAAAAAATTGCTGTCAAAAGCACTTTATTTCTGTAACTGCTTTAGGTTACACAGTAGGAAGGCACCACAGAGCAGGAAAGCAGTGTACTACACAAAAATAACACAACTCACTTCACATCAGAGAATCACACAAACACAATTGCTGTCAAAAACGGTGAAGTGGGTTGTATTATTTTTTGTAGTACATTGCTATCATGCCCTGTTGTGCCCTCCTACTGTGTAACCTAAAGCTGTTCAAGAAATAAAGTGTTTTTGCCAGGAATTGTGTTTTTGTGATTCTCTGATGTTAAGTGAGTTGTGTTATTTTTGTGTAAGATAGTGCTGCCATGCCCTTTGGTGTTCCCCCCTGCTGTGTAACCTAAAGCTGTTCAAGAAATAAAGTGTTTTTAACAGGAATTGTGCTTTGTGATTCTCTGATGTTAAGTGAGTTGTGTGATTTTTGTCTGAAACTTGGGTGGTTGTTAGAGAAGGGTTAGAGGAAGGTCTCCACCAATTTTGGGCTTATTCGGTGGGAAAATGCCTCCTCCAGGCGTCCTGGAAGACGGAGGCATTTTCCCATAGAAAAGCCGAAAGAAAGCCGAAAGAATCCCGAAACGTTTCGGCTTTTTTCTTTCGGCTACCCGAAACGTTTCGGCATTCCCCGAAACGTTTCGGCATTCCCCGAAAGAAGCCGAAACACTTTTGTTTCGGCATTCTTTCGGCATTCTGAATGCCGAAACGCACATCCCTAGAAGACAGTATTGACCTTGATAGACCAGTGGTCTGGCTCAGTATAAAGCAGCTTCATCTGTCTGCATGTCACAGTTGTTCCTGTCTAAGCCCCCCCCCCTCCCCGCCTTCCACACAGCTGAAGTTTTTATTCTGAGCTCTGCTGAGTGCTATACTAATTTATTCTACAGTAGCCTGTCCTGTTCTGTTTCAAAAAGCCATAAGGGTATTTGACTTTAGAATAAGACACACTAGAAAAACATCTTTGTCCTACAGTGTACACCAGAGACAAGATGCTTCCATTCTCTGCTCAATGATTTAACATCTAGAGAATCTAGGGAGGAAGCTGAATCTAAGGAATCACAATGCTAGCAACTCACACTACAGATTTTAACAAGGCATCTCCTACCCCAAACAGGATGAATGATTTATCAGGAACAGGTACTATAAAACATAAACTGTCCCTGGTAAATAGGGACTGATGAAGAAAATGACTTTCTCTCGTGTGACATAAACTCCTACTGTCCCTGTGGACCAGTGACACAATCCCAATTTTTTTGGGTACCATCCTTAGTTAATCGCTGCATTCGGGAGCAAAATTTATGAAGGCCTTCTTATATTTTGTTAAGTGCCACTTAGTTTAATGAAGCCTACCTCATTGTAAATGTGCTTGATATTAGACTCTTATGCCTTACTATAGACCTGCTTTGTAGGCTTTCAGATAATTCTTGTAGCTTGTCTTCATAACATCAATATCTCTGTTGAAAGGTGGAACAACAATCCATTACTGGTCATTGGATACAAGCCTGGGTTACTTCCTGAAGAGTTAGCTAGTTATTCTACCACTGGTGGATTGGTTTGTGCAGACTTGATTACTAGCATGTGGTAAGTGAAGCCAAGACAAAGGGGACAAGAGAAGCATGTAGGAAACTTGCAGTTGTATCTTTAGGACATAAACCAAATGTTATCAGATATGAAGGGATAATGTAGACGCCAATATCATGGAATGAAAGGGATATTTGGAAAATGAGAGCAGTTTCAGATTTTGGGGAAGAGCAAATTTAATGATAAATGTGGAATTTTTTTTACAATAGATGGTTTTATGATTAGTATATGACATAGATGCTTTCTTTCTCCTTTTTTTTTGACAATTACTACAATTTTATTATCTGCCACAAATTAACAACAACAATAAAAAATTCTCAGCCTCAGTTCTTCTCTATAGGATCTACCTTAACGGCTATTTTGATAATAAATGAGAAACTTTCTGTAAAGCACTTTGCACACTAAGAAATACTGCGTAGAAAATCATAAGTAATGAAACCCTTTACCTGAGCTCTGGTTTTTGCTATGGTACGTGTTTTGGAAAAGGAGGAAAGAAGAGATCAGGAAGTTACTTGGCAGCTGTTTTGAGAACAAACTACTTCTGACAGGAATGCACAGCCAGTTCACACCTTCTGGACCAGCTGCTCAGTTGGGATTCAGCACAGACGGGAACTGCAGGACAAAATAAATTGCAGCTTCCTCAGTCTGACCCTCCCTTACATGCTGCTCAACCTCACCCCCCTGTCCTCCAACCATCTCTGCTTCCTCTTGCAGCCCAACTGGGCTAGCCCAATAAGGCTGTACTTACCATGCCAGTTTCTTGCAACTGTTTGGTATGCTACACCTGCTGCCCATGTTCAGCTGCAGTTGAGATCAGTCAGCACAATAAGAACAATGCCTGTGCCAGGTGTGGTCCCATGCTACATTGCTCCTGTTCAGACAGGAACTTTCCTTGTGATGTTATTCCTCTGTTTTCAGCTGAAGTGGGAATAGTAGAATGTACACGCCCTGACAAAGAATAACTAATTGTTGTTGTTACCAACTTGATTTCAAAACTAGAGACTTGCTGGGTAGAGCCAATGGTGGAGTGAGATAATAATCCTTGTGGGTCATGGCAGAGCTAAAAGGAATGGGGGCGGGCTACACAGGTGAAGCCAGAACTTCATCTGGACAGTCCTGGGTGGAGTAGAATATAGAATGTGGTGATCAGTCCTCCTCAGTACTAGTTACTTGTCAGAACATAGTTTATTCGTAGGACCATAAACAGTAAAACTATCGGGCAGCAAATACATTTTCTGCTCCAAGGTTTCTTGTTAGCAGCAGGTACCAAGAGACACTGCCAACCTGAACTCATAGGAATAGACCTTCTGTTGCATGAACAAGATGACATGGCAGGGTACAGAAACAGAAAAGGGTCCTTTATTTTATTTTTTATTTTATTTACATTCTTTATAGTCCTCCTTTCTCAAGAATGATTACATAGTGTAAGTCAAAGGGGCATTCAATAAACAATGCAATAGAGTTTAGATAGCATAACAAGCAGAAAACTGGTACAGAGCTAAAACAATGCTGAAACAAAGCATAAGCAATTAACCCTGACATGTTAAATGATGCAGAAACTAACTAGTAGAAGCATATTTACAGCAACAGACAGTACAGTACAGTGCCCACTCCCCATCCCTTTACCAAAGCATCATTCTGAACTTCTCCTTACAGAACAGCCCTCTTACCTGCGTAAAAAAAGCCCTCCTGAATAACTTAGTTTTGCATAGCTTGTGCACTGACAACCTGCATTAGATCTATAACACAATATTGCAATTGAACCATTTACTGCAATAGATGGACATAGACTTAAACCTGGTCCTCCTGGCCACCTGCAGTTTTCAAAGTGATCGTTTTGTATGGAGATATCTCCTGCCAGTCTGGGAGTATGGAAGCTAGATAAAGACCAGAGTGCCAGGTGCTAGAGGTATCACTGGTGGCCACTCCCCTTGTTTCACTTGGAAGGCCAAAGCTGCATAACAGCAATGGATGTAAAAGATGTTGTCTTTTGCTGCCCCTGAGGAAATAGTTTATGAGAAACATGTTGCTGGACAAAGTGACACAAGAGTATAGGTATGCCTCCTGCATGAATGGTTACTTTAAATGAGTGGAAGTTCCCACCTTTTTATGGATGTGTTCCTTTGCCTTAACAACTGTATGACAGACAGAAATACAATAGATGAAGCTTTTCCTGGCCCTATTTCTCCATGGTGGTAGAAGGTTCAGTTGTTGCATTTCTGTCTGTTAAGCAACTGTTAAAAGTACTTAAACCTGTCCTTTTAAAAAGTAGTGGCCCTTGAAGAGTTTTTGCATGACATGCACTTTTTTGTTCTATTTCTTGTTCTTTCCTCTGTGTTTTGTCTAGAACTGTCTGTACTGCTTGATACTACAATAAACATGAAATATGTATTGTACATAGTTATTAAAGTTTACAACAGTAAAGAAATTTGATAATGATAAACAATAAGAACAAAACACCAATTTTTAAAAGCCATACAACATCGCAAAATAGAAATGAGGAGAAAAAAAGAAATAAATGTTTAAACAATAAAATTAAACTTTGTTCAATTTTTTGGGCATTGAGGGGAAAGTTCTATCTCCCATCTCCAGTGATTATCACAAACATGGTGACTTGGGGGCCTTTTCTGTCATCTGCACTTGAAGGAATACTTTCATACAGCTCCAGAACAGAACATGGATGGAAAGACAGCATCTTTAGAACACAACAATTCAAAATCTACTTCTGAACAACTGCCATCTCTCCAATCCATCCAACGCAACAGAAAAAAGGACTCTATGTGGACCCCATCTGATGGTTGCAGGGCCTCTCTAGATCTCTACATGGAGTGCTTTTGCTGCCAAGCCCAAACTGACGTAAACAAGAAACATCTTCTCTCACAATACAAACTCACCCGTGCTGAAAGAAATACCACAAACAGTCATGCAGAAACCATCCAGACATCATAATTAAAGAAGCTGACAAAGGGGGAGCAATTGTCATAATGGAAAAATCTGACTACTTTCAGGAGGCCAAAAGACAACTCTTCAACACTATTTTCTATAAATAACTATCCTCAAGCCCCAATCAAGAATATCGAAAAGAACTAAACAGGATTATAAAGGAATTACCCACAGCCATACAAAAAGAAATATATATGGACACACCACAGGAACCCCAACCAGGCACTTTCTATCTTCTGCCCAAAATGCACATGCCTGGCAACCCAGGCATGCTATTGTATCGGGCATATGCCTCATCAATGCAGGGATGTCTCGGTACGGGGATTTCATTCTCAAATCGTATGCCATCAATGCCCCCAGTTATGTGTGCAACACCACACATTTTCTATGAAAAATACAAACTATTGACAATCTTCCAGATAACACCATTTTGGCCATCATGGCTGTTGAATCTCTATGCACCAACATCCCCCACAAAGCTGGACTACAAGTCACTAGGAATACCATCTCCAACAACACCACAGCTAACACCACAGCCAATCTTGCTACCAAGCACTGCCCGTTTTTTCTCACCCACAACTTCAGATTTGGTGATGATTTATTTCTTCAGATCAACGGTATAGTCATGGGCACCCACTAGGGTTGCCAGATACATGTAAGGAAATTCCTGGAGATTTGGGGGGTGGAGCTTGAAGAGGGTGGGATTTGGAGAGGAGAGGGGCCTCAGAAGAGTATAATGTCATACAGTCCATTGCCCAAACATCCATTTTCTCCAGGGGAACAAAGTTGTCATCTGGAGATAAGTTGTAATTCTGGGAGATATCCAGCCACCACCTGGAGGCTGGCAACCCTAGCACCCACATGGCGCCACAGTATGCCAGCATATTCATGACTGACTTGCAGCAGCGTTTTTTCAGCTCCCTCCGTTAACATCCTTCTTATATTTGAGATTCATTGATGACATTTTTATCATCTGAACACATGAGAAAGAAGCACAGGAGGGATTTCACCTAGACATGGGCACGAACAGCATTACGAATGGAAAAAAACCTCGAACAGGCCACTCGGCTGCTCATGAACAGGCTGTTTGTGATGCGCCATTCCAACCGAACAGGTGGTCGTTGCAAGCCTCGTTGCACTCGGCTGCTGTTCGGGAAGCCAGAAACTCAGGCACCTTCAATCAATTGCCTCGGCAATGGAGGGAGGGACTGCCTGAACTCTGTCTGCACTCCCTCTGTCTCCCCAGACACCCCAATCAAAGCCCAACTTAGCTTGATGGGCAGGTCTTCCTTCCAAGCGTGGAGCTGCAAAATCGGTTACAATTGGTAAAGTGGGAGCAGACACCAGGGGGGAGGGAGGAGGGGGTGTTCTGTGACCATGGGAACTCCAATCTCATCCCTGCAAACCCTGTTAGGCAGTTCTGACTGCCAGCCACAGACCTCCTGTGTTTCTCAATCAGACCTCTGCTTATAAAAGGGTACTGTGCTCCCAGTTCTGGCTTTCAGTTTCAGCAAGCAGTGGAGTGGGACAGAGCTGTTGATAGCCTTTGCGGGGAGAGAGAAGGAATGCACTGGAGCTGGGTTTTTTTCTGTGTGTGGTGGGTGGGATAGGGAGCTATCCCCTCTGGTTCCAGGGCTGCTGACAGGCCCTGGGGCCAAGCTCAGTGGGCACCTCGGCTGAGGGCTCACACTGATTATTATTACTATCAATATCAGTGCCTGATCTGGTGGTCAGGCTTGTGGGTGTGCTGGGTTAGGGCTCTAGCCCCAGTCTCTGGTTCCAGAGCTGCTGCCAGGCTCTGAGGCGAAGCTCTGTGAGCACCTCGGCTGAGGGTTCACAATGATTATTAGTAGTATCAATATCAGTGCCTGATCTGGTGGTCAGGCTTCTGGGTGTGCTGGGTTAGGGCTCTAGCCTCAGCGTCCGGTTCCAGGACTGCTGCCAGACTCTGGGGCCAAGCTCTGTGGGCACCTTGGCTGAAGGCTCACACTGACTATTATTATTATTATTATCAGTGCCTGATCTGGTGGTCAGGCTTGTGGAACCACTTCGACCCTTACGAATGACCTCTCCTGTCCTGCCCATCCCCTTCTTTCCGCGAAGGCAGGACGGCGGGTCATGTCAGCCACTGCTTCACGAGGAACTCTCCTGTTACTAATCCCTCCTTGGTCACAAGGGAGAGCTCAGCTGTGATTGCACAGCTGATTATATCATATAGGGATATAGCATGGTTGCACAGCATGGTGGCTCCCTTGTCAATGGGACTGACTGAACCCCTTTGAGCCGGGTGGGAATGTGTCCCGTGACTCCCGTCCTTTCTGCAAAGGCAGGAAGATGGGTGATGGCAGCTGCTGCTGCTGCCCTTCAACCCCTCCCAACTACCTCTCACTTGGGAGCTTTCCAGTTCATGGTCCATACCTCTCCCTCTCGGGTACTGCCATGAGTCCCTTCCTCACCACTTGCACCACCCCATCCCCTCCTTTTCATGACAGCAGGGAGGTGGTTGATGCCAGCAGCTGCTGATTCATGGTCTTCCCGTCCCCTTCACAGGATCTTCCAGGTGCAGCTTGTCGCCGTGGCCAGAAGCCCTTGGTCTCCCTCTACCTAATCACTCAGCAGCCGCAGTCATCAACCACCTTACTGCATAAGCAGATAATCTGTTCACCTCTGACCCAGAGGCCTGGCGGGCAGGCACATGGGGGGTGCCAGCAGCCAGCAGCCAGACCCCCTACCCCCTGAGGGGAGGCGGCCCACCACCACCTCCCCGAACCCACCAGGCCCGGTGGCCTCAGTCATCAACCACCTTGCTGCATAAGCAGATACTCAGTCCACCTCCGATCCGGAGGCCTGGCAGGCAGGCACATGGGTTGTGCTGCTGGCCAGCGGCCAGACCCCCCACCCCTGAGAGGGGATGCGGCCCGCCTTCAGGTCCACTGCATGGGGCCAAAGTGAACTGGACTGGGTGGCTCCATTTGTATTGAATGGGAGTTTCCTAGGGGCGTCAAATTTGGGAATGTATAACTCCGAGATCCATACTGCAATCTTGACCAAACTTGGGTGATAAGCCAAAAAGCAAAATAAAAGGGCTAACCAACGAAGAAATATAAATGTATTTCAATTCAATTTTGTCAAGGAATAAAGTGCATAAAGAGTGCAAATTGCTATAGAGACATACAGTCAAAATTTACAACATAGCAGGAACAGTGGCAACCAACAATAACAGCATAGGGAAACAGTCAAGAAATTCACACCAGGGCTCAACCACTAAAGCCCAATGGTGCAACAATGAGAAGTGCTGTTTGGTTCCGTTCATCTGTTTGTGTTCGTTGTCGGGAACGAACACTGAACAGCCTGTTTTTCCCGTTCATGCCCATGTCTAATTTCACCACGCCTTCAGCGGCTTCCACCCTACTATCAATCTGACCATGAATCAATCCACACAGAAGTACATTTTTAGACACCATTGTACAAATATCTGACAGAAACTTCAGAACCACCTTATACTGAAAACCAACTGATCACCAAACATATCTACATGCCTCCAGTCATCATCCAAAACACACCAAACAATCCATTGTCTACAGTGAAGCTCGAAACTCAGCCACATCTGCTCCAGTCCCTCTGACAATTCCTTACTCACAACAATGCACTTCCCAACAGGGACACAATCTCTGGGACCAGGGCCTACAACAAGAAACCAAGAAGCCAGCTCTGCCTCCATGTTCACTCCAACAACACTGGACCTAACAGCACCAGCTATACCATCTCAGGCTTATTCACTTGTTCATCTTCCAACATTACATATGCCATCAAGTGACAGCAATGCTCTTCAACTCTCTATATTGGACAAACAGGTCAGTCCCTTCATAAAAGAATGAATGGACATAAATCTGATATTAAAAAATCGTAACATTCAAAGACCAGTGGGAAAACATTTCAGTCTGTCAAGACATTCAATTGCTCAGAGTAGCAGTTCTCAGGCAAAGAAACTTCAAAGGAAAATTACAATGTGAGGTTGCTGAGGGTTTATTTGCAAATTTGGAACAATGGCCCCCCCGGGGTTGAACCAGGACATAGGATTTTTCTCACAGTACAGATACTAATTTTCTGCACTTCGCACCCAGGCCCTGTCAAGCTAACTACAATGTGTATTCTTCCTGACACTCCAATTTACAATACTCCTCTCAGCCTCTGCCTGGATTATAAGGATCCCTTTCTTTTTCCACTCCTTGTATCTGACAAAGAGAGCTCTGTCTCTTGAAAACTCATACCTTGGAAATCTAGTTGGTTCTTAAGGTGCTACTGGACCTGACTCTTGCTCATCAACATGGCTACTCACTTGAAACTAGTACATGCCTGTGACATGTTTTCATGCAACCACATTTCTCACCACAGTCAGAGTAGCATTGTGTCATGCTTTCAGGGGCTACAACTGCTTTTCCCAGCAACAAACAATTCTTAAGTTGAGCGCTGGGAAAATGTAACTTTCTCACAAACTGGGTTTGCTTGAAAAAAGACCACTCAGAGAGCAATAACAGTTTTTGTAAAATAGACTAGTTTGTAAGTCATCTTTGGTTCTATCTGAGGCTTAACTGACATCTATCAGTGCCACCCTGTTCCAGCTCCCACAGACCAGAGATCTGTTAGTATGGCAACCCTCTCTTTCACAAACAAAACTCCCATCCTTTCTCATGCTTCTTTCTGTGCACTCCTAGAAAGGGATCAAGCTCATCATCCAGGAGTTCTGGCAAAGTTACACCTAGTGGGTTCTTTTTCAGTCTGATTATTTACTCAGAGATCCATTAAACAACTCCTGGACAACAGCCCCACCCCTACCCCAAGACATCTAACAGGGCATGGAATAGGACAGCTGTCCTTTCATAAGCCAACAAGAGCTCCTTGTGCTGGTTAGAGAGCTCATTATATGGTAGGAAAGCGAAAATGTAGGGAAAACCCCTGCAAGCTCCAGCAAATCCAGGTCTTCAAGGGTCCAGAGGGCCCTGTCTGTGCCAGTAAACATTAGTACATTCCATGCCCCCAAGGAGGGCGTGTGAGCTTGCTGGGGACATCCAAGCTTCCACAGCACAGCTAGCTGTCAGCACTTTAGATAACACTTTGGAAGCCTGCGTGGAGCTGCCTGCACAATTGTTTGGGAACATTCAGAATTTGTTAAAGAAATGAATAGCTAACACAGCTTGACACAGCACTAGGGAGCAGTGAAGTCTGTATTGCTGAGAAGGGAGGGATTGCTAATTCAGAAGGAGTGTTCACAGAACCAGGCACCAGGTGCATTTGGGGCCTGGTCTGGCAGGCAGCCTGAGAACACAAGCCTCTTGCATGCAGCCTTTCCCTACAGGGCCCCAGCAATGTGGCTGGCACCCAAAAAAGTTCACTTGACATCCTCCCTCGTATTTCTGAGGCCTTCCTACGCTAAGTCCTCAGGAACCTGCTGTTGGAGGAAGCAGTTGTCCCCCACCCCCTTCTGTAGCCGAACACCAGTGAGTAAGGCAGCATCTTCCCTGCCAGTGACTGTCAGGAAGCTGAACAAGAATGGAGCTCTACCATTTCAAGTGCTTTATAGCAGAGAAGGGAGAAGAGTGGGGAAGACGGCCGCCTAATAACACACACTCAGCTCTCAATCATCTGCTTCTAAAAAGCTGCATTTGCACTCTATTCAGAGTCTCCTGTGGTGGCAGGCTCCAGCTCTTTAAAATCAAATGGTGCTTAAAATTAATTCTGTTAACTGATGAAAGAATTCTGATTGATGAATTATATTTCTCAGCTTTTTTAAAGGAACATCTGCCAACACCTTCCCCTGTGACGCCGGCACTAGTCTTGTACTCTGGGAGAGGTTGGGGAGGGAACTTACTTTTTTTGGATACAATGAACATGCATGCAGCATGTGCATGCTCCCGGGATGCTGTGATGACATCACTGTGGGAAATGACATCATCACACTGTCCCCCACTTCCAGGCACTACTCCCAGGAGGCACTGCACAGCCGTAGGAGGCCACCTGGATGCCCAGGCTTCTGCCCACTCTCCTAGGCTGCATCACACAACTGGAAGAGAGGGAGAAAGGAGAGGAGCCATGTGTCGAGTTTGGGGGGAACATTTTCCCCAGACAGTGTGCCTCAAAATACTGGACTGTCCAGGTGAAACTTGGACACCTGGCAACCGTACTCAGAATGCCAGGTGAAAAAGCAGGCCTGCTGCTTCCGAGGTGTGGTGGAGGAAGCTGGGCTCAGTACTCCTCCAGTGCTTAGGCAAGCAAGTGAGCCCACCGCTTCCTGGGTGCAGTAGAGCAGGCTGGGTCAGCTGGGCCAGATGCTCCTCTGGAGCTCAAGCAGGCCTGTGCTTCCTCAGGTGGGCTGGAAGAAGAGAGTTGGGGAGAAGGTGAAGATGGTCAGGAGGCTAGGTGGACTGGTTGGCCACTCTCCTGGGAGGGTGGGCTACCTGGAAGCAGGGGAGAGGGAGAGGATACAGAGACAGCGCAAGGAGGCCTGCTGGTGCTACCTCCAGTTTCACGGATGCCAGCAGCCACCCACCCCTCCTCCTCCAAGATCCTGCATTTTCCCCAGACGGTCCCCAGAAAAAAACCAGACTGTCCGGAGGAAAAGCTGGACACCTGGCAGCCATAAACACAGCACATCTTCTGAGTCCATTTTGTTGGTCTCTCTCACATTCTTCTCCCATCTCTACTTTCTTCTCTTGCAATGCATTATGATTCAAATGGAGTAAAAGCAGGGTGCTCATCAGAGACTGAAGTCCAAGGCATTAGTGCAGAGAGAATTATTTATTGCTGCTCTACGTTTCATATGGATTCCTTGGAATTCCCTCTCCCCTGGCATTTGTTTTTTAAAAAAAAATAAGAGCTCAATTTACAAACTTCTGTGGTTAAACAGGCATCGATCTTATGAAATTTGATAGTAAATTAGCGAGCATTGGACACCTATTTTTTATTTTAAATGTAAAATTACATTTCATTTGATTTAAATTATTTAGTAAACATCTTTAATTGACTATGCTTCTGCTTCTTTGCAGTCACTTCCAATAGCCTCCCAGTACATGCTTAGGTAACATTTCTGGCTATAATCTGGGCAGTGGGCGGTGGGGGGGGGGCTTACTAGTACCATATATCTTTAAGCAAAACTTCATCAGAGCATTTGCTGAATGTGAGAAGCCAGCAGATTGGCTATGAGGCAGAGTGCTGGAGGAAACAGTATTTAAGAGGATTCTTAGCATTTCATAGAAAATGCAGGGCACAAAGGAGCTGCACCTTCAAGAACAGGTAAACTAATATGCTGCTTTACCTACAGTCTAACAGTTGGGAAGAGGAAGCAAAGAAGATATTTACTAAAGAACTAGCCCAACTGGCAGGCAGTAGCACCTAGGCCACTTGAGCAGCTGTCTGGGAACCCAACACTGCCAAGGAACGTTGTTCCTTGGATGTCCTTTGTCTATAAGGCAGCACATGGAGATTCACAATACAACAAAGTCAGCTGTCAGAGCTGCAGAACATGACACCATGCTACATGTTTAAGCAAGTCTGGACCTTGCAAAAAACAGCTGTTATAGGAGCTCATTGACTCTTTGGAAGATGAAGGAGAGTTTTTCTCAAGTTCCTCCAGTGGTTCCAGGAAAGCCACCAATATTTTGGTGCGACTACAGCAGAACGCAAGTGTGCTTGTCATGAGACCTGTGGTATCTGTGCCCAGCTACTATTACTGTTTATAAAGTCTGTTCTGGACATTGTTAAGCATGTATTCCTGTATTGCTGTATCCTCTGTATTCCTACAAAGTCACTGGAATCTTCTCTTTATCATAACAGCTAAACTGCTTCACAAAAACACAAATGTAAGGCTATAACTCTAGTCAATGCTATGGTTCTCCAGTGGGATCCAAATAGGGATCTCATTCTTCTGGTGGGGGTGGGAGATCCCTCACTCCCAATCTCTGCCCCCCCTCACCTGGCCAGCAGGGGGACAGTCACAGGAATGTGTCACGTCCCGATGTGCTCTGGAATGCTTTCGCATTGTGCCAGGAATGATGTCACCTCAGCGCAAAGTGGAAGTGTTCCAGAGCGTGCCATGGACTCAGTAGGTGGCCTTGGGTAAGCCATTCCTCTCAGCCCTAGCTCCCCAGCTGTATTGTGGGGATAATAACAACACTGGCTTTGTCCACTAATCTGTCTTGAAGAGCGATATATAAGTGCTGTTGTTACAGGGCTTTTTTTCAGCAGGAACGTGGGGGAACGGAGTTCCGGAACCTCTTGAAAATGGTCACATGGCTGATGGCCCCGCCCCCTGATCTCCAGACAGAAGGGAGTTTAGATTGCCCTCCGCGCCGCTGAGTGGCACGGAGGGCAATCTAAACTCCCCTCTGTCTGGAGCTCAGGGAGCGGGGCCACCAGCCATGCGACCATTTTCTCTGAGGGCAGCCCACTGAGTTCCCCCACCTCTTTTCCCAGAAAAAAAGCCCTGTGTTGTTATAATAAATTTGTTAATTTTACCTGGCCTCATGTACAAGTTACAATGTCATTGGTATTTTTGTGTTCTCATCCTGGAGGTGTCTGATTTTATGGATGGAGTATTAACACATTACAGCACGAATGGCTTGCTTTAATGAAGGATTGCAATTTGCTATTCCACTCCAGCTGATGTCCCTACCCACAGAATTGCTAAGAGACCTCTCATTGGTTGTTGTGGATTTTCCGGGCTGTATTGCCGTGATCTTGGCATTGTAGTTCCTGACGTTCCTGACATTATAGTTCCTGTGACTGGCATCTTCAGAGGTGTAGCACCAAAAGACAGGGATCTCTCAGTGTCACAGTCTCAGATCTCACACTCTGACACTGAGAGATCTCTGTCTTTTGGTGCTACACCTCTGAAGATGCCAGTCACAGCTGCTGGCGAAACATCAGGAACTACAATGCCAAGACCACGGCAATACAGCCCGGAAAATCCACAACAACCATCGTTCTCCGGCCGTGAAAGCCTTCGACAAGACCTCTCATTGGTCCACTGAGTTACAAACACATGTAAGTTGCTGGACCAATATCTTTTCTGTTTCCTGCTCTAAGTTCTACTGGGCCGAATCCACACTTCCCTACCTTCCGGTTTTCCTGCACATTGATTGCACTGGATTCTATCCCGCAATGTCCCAGGCTGTGTTCACATTCCCTTTCTTACTGAGTCAGTGTTGTGCTATGCTTCGTTCACATCCCTGGGAGAAAAGTGGGATAAGGGGCGGGTCTAGATCTGCCGTCGCCGATGACATGTTATTTTTTTTAATTTAATGAGAGATTTCCGCTATATCGATTTTCCGCTGTATTGCAAATTTACTCCTTCGGCAGTAAAACATTATTCACTGTAATAAAAATGACACACACACACACCTTGATGCCTCCACGGGCTTTTTACAACGCCACTTCCCAAACTGCTTGGGAATTGAAATGGGATTGCGCAATAGCGGTAGGAAAGCACCCTTTAAAAAAAAAACTGGATGGGGGTGCGGGCATGCCTCAGACAGAGTTGGGACCATAAGGATTGCTTGGCAAAGAGGGACAGTGTTCCGGAAAGGCAAGAAACAAGGAAGTGGGGGCGGTTAAGAGGGGGCGGTCTCTTTGTGAACCGCTTTTATTTGTTCACATCCATGGTGAGAACTGTACAAGAGAAGCGTTGGAAAGCAAGACAAACTCGTCTGAGGCATAGCGCAACAGATGCGAAAGAATGGCGGGATTGAAGTAAGAGTATGTGAACAGCCCTCTGAGAAGCGCATAAATGGCAGGAAAATAGCGGCAAACTTGAGACGTGTGGATTCGGCCCTGCTCACCTAGTGCACTCCTTGCCTGTGCATTGCCATCCCACTATATGGTCAATATAGAAATCTTGCTTTGGAGTAAATTCCCAGTTATTTGTTCTGCAGTTTTCAGCTTGGATGTTTGTGCTCTCTTCATTGACAACATACTTTTGATAATCAACCATAACCAGAATGCTGAATTATCAGGATTGTCTCGTCCTTTGGTGTCTCCTAAAAACCTTTGCAATTTCTTGCATCTCTGTCCCCTGCGCCTCTCTGTGACCCATTCTCTGCATCCACCCCTATAGGCTTGTCATATTGCCTTCTTCTTCCTTTCTGGAGGTTGGAGGTTGTGTTGACTGTTGAATTACAGAGCAATGAAAGTTTGCTACTCACTACCAACATTCTCAAGAATATAAAAGGAAAATGGAAATCGATGCAATGCACCCCCACCCCTTTTTTGTGAACATGAGAGATAGTGTCAGAGTTTAGTTTGAGCCATCAGCATAATAACCCATAACCTGTTTTCAGTGTCAGTTCCTAGGTATGCAAAATGTGTAAGAAAAATTGAGTATTGTAAAGAAACTGCCTTGTTCTGTATTTGATAAGTATATCTAGAGTAAGTTTTCTCTCATCATTGAGAAATTAAGAGGTAGAGCTTCTGGGGGTTTTGTTTCAAGGCTTCTGATCCACATAGCCCAACTGCATGGACATTTCATCAGGTGCTGGCTCCTTACAAATCCATGTGACTTACTGGGAGTGCCTCAGGGAAAAAAAAAACACTTTCCCCTCTATGGATTATAGTTGTGCTCCCATCTGTGCATTATTTTGGGCCATGTGCTATTTTGCCAGCATAGCAGTTCTCTACTCATATATTCCAACTCAAAATGCTAATTACCAATAAAAGTCATTGCAAGTTTCTCAGTTTTCACCTAAATTCATTGGCATATGCCCTTCAGTGTAGGATATTCCCTGAAATGTGCAAATTGACCAGATGTGGCTGTCAAACCTAAAGATAGACAGACTGACAGATGCTTTGCATTGTGAATTAGATGTAATTGACTACAATTGACCACCCTTTTGTAAATGCCAAGCCAACTTCTTTCTGAAACAGCTTATGATTGGCAGATACATGTATACAGCTAACACTAGGCAACCCTCTTATGATGTAAGAAAGAAACAGACAAGCCTAGGGTAAAATATAAGAACTATCAAACTGAAACCTTATCACCCACAGCTTCGATGTTATACCAAGATCTGTCTTTTGACAACAGATAGTAACTGCTGGAACAACTAGGTGTGGTGAGAAAGGACTTCAGTCTGACCTTGCTCTTGCAAGAAAATGGCATGTCTGCTTCTGAGCAAGGGGAACGACCAAGAACGTCACAGCCAGCATTGTTATTGGGAGGATCTTTTGGTGCACATGGTTGGCAAGCATGTGCACAGAGGACATTAGACTGTAACCATTATTCCCAGAGCTGTCCCGTACGCTGCATATATTGTCCTTAACTCCAGTTACACAGAGAACTTTTAAGCACTGAACACAGAATGTCTGGCTGGTGTTGATCTACGCTACCTAGACTGGCTTAGGCTCTCTTTGGTAGACCAAGTTAAGACAGAGTTGCCAACTCCAGGTTGGGCAATTCCTGGAGATTTGGGGACAGTCTGGGAGAGCAGGATTTGGAGAGGGGAAGGACCTCTGTGGGGTATAATGCCAAAGAGTTCACCCTCCAAAGCATTTATTTTCTCCAAGGGAGCTGATCTCTGTAGTCTGAAGGTCAGTTGTAATCCAGGGAGATCACCAGACCCCACCAGGAAGTTGGTAAACATAAGCTAAGAGCTTGTGGGTATTCTTGGATCCAGCCTTGTTGCTGAATGGTCAGCATTATTGCTAAGATCACCTTCTTTCCATTACACCTGGATTGTAAACTGGCCCCTAGCTAATACTGCAGACCTAGCTATGCAGATCCATATCACCTCCAAATCGGACTACTGCAACATGCACTATGTGGTACTGCCTTTGAACACAATTTGTACAAAATGTAGCAATGAGATTCATGTTAGCGATCACCTGCTCACAATAGATAACTCCAGTACTACATCTGTTGCACTGGTTGCCTATTTGCTACTGGGCTAGGGTTGCCAGGTCCCTTGACTTCCCCGGCAGGAGATCAAGGGCCTGGCACTTACCTTTGCTGCATTTCTGCATCCCTGTTTGCCCATGCACTCCCGGCTTGCATGATGATGTCACTTCCAGGAAGTGACATCATTGCACAGATCAAGCGGTAGCCTGAGAGCGCTCCCGCTCTCACCAGGGGGGTGAATTGGGCCTGCTGCGGGGCATGATTCAGCACAAATCGGGCCACTGTGGGCACAGGAGTATGCTGCACCGCCCAGGGGCACACTGTGCTGCCCACGGGGGGGGGGGCCCAGGAAGTGGCCTCCCCACCAGCCAAGTAAGTGGGGACGGGGAGAGCAGGGGATCTCCCACCCCAGGTGGGGGAATGGCACCTCTATTAACTGGGCCCAATTCAAAGCATTGATTATTACCTTGAAAGCCCTTCATGGCCTATGGTCCTCATGTTTATCGACTCAAATCTCCCAGAATACTCCTATGCACCAGTAACACTCCTCAGACAACTTTCAACCCACTTTTAGGGCTGACGTATGGCAACAGGTAGATCATGGACTTTCTCTGTGACGGGCCTTGTACTCTAGAATGGACTACCTACATGGGTACAGAGGGCATTTCCCTGGCTACATTTACAAAGGTGTGCAAGACTGTTCTATTTCAGAGTGCATTTGGAGGAAGGTGAACTGTTTCAGCAGATTTAGCTGTGGGTATATGTATTTTAAGTGTGTATGTGCATGTTTTAAATCTGTGTACATTTTTAAATCTGCATTATTTTTATCTCTTAATAGACTCTATGTTCTGCAACTTGTAATTCTGCTGTTGCCTTCAGTCCAAGGAAATAAGGTGGGATATAAATATTTTAAAGAACTAAAGAAAGAAATAATAAAGTGCCCCTAACACAGCAGGATACACAAGACCTGATTGATGCACATTTTTAAACTGTGACATCAGCTGTAATTAGGGTGCCAACTCTGGGTTGGGAAATTTTTGGAGATTTTGAGTGGGTTCTGGGAACGACAGAGTTTGGGGAGGTGCGGGACCTCAGCAGGCTACAATGCCATAGAGTTCAGCCTCCAAAGCTGCCATTCTTCCCAGGGGAACTGCAGTCCAGAGATCAGTTGTAATTTTGGGAGAACTCCAGTCCACACCTGGAGGTTGGCAACCCTAGCTGTAATCTTAAAGGACGTTTCCTGGGAGTAAGTCCTCTTGAATAGCCTGGGACTTACTTCTTGCTTAGGATTGTCAATAGAGAAATTTACAGATCCTCAGCAGGTGAAGGCTCAGTGTTGGATAATAAGCATTTGTTTATTTAGTTATTTCTATTCTGTATTTTTCCCCTCATTGTGGGACTAAAGGCAGGTGTCCATATGGTTCTGAATTGAGGACCCAGAGTGCTTTTCTGGCATATTAAATCTGTATCATTCAAAGGTATAACTCCGGACGTGATGGTTTCTTGTCTGTGCGCACAGCCGGTTTTAGGTTGTGAATGTACAGGGTCCAAAGACAAGGTGTTAAGACTGGGAGTTAAGCTGAAGGTTCCACATGAGGAACCAACTTTTGGGTGCATTTTAGGGATGCCAAATCTTTGGAATGTTAATGTTCAAATTATGCCATTCTTGATTCTAATTTCATCTACTTCCCCAGTGTTTCTTGCCCCAGGATAGGTTATGATCTTTATTCCTTGCCCAGCACTCAAATCATGCCATGACTTGACACTACCTTGGATATGCTCACACATATATACACTGTTGTTGTTGACTGCAGTTTTGCATGTTAGTCCAAAGAAAATTCAAAAGTACATATAAGATTTTTAATTAGAACCAACCAAAATAATAGAAACAATCTGCAAGCTTTTCAGTTCTCCAGAACTCTTCATCAAATTAGAGGTTTAAAAGGGGAGGGAAGAAAAAAATTCAGATCCTGATCTTAATACCTTTTGTCTACAGGAGGATATGCCAGGGAGACAAGAATGGAAGAAGATGCTGACTAAGGCAGGGGTCCCCAAACCTTTGAGCCTATGGCGCATTTAGAATTTTGACACAGGTGGTGGGCAGAACCACACAAATACACATTGAGGAAACCCAAGCATAGGGGACAAGAGGAGCAATGTAAAATATATATACTGGGGGAGTGAGGGAGAGAATAAAACCAACACAGGGGTGGGAGCTGCCAGAGAAATGTTATTTTAATCTGCAGAGCCAATCAGATTTCCAGTGGCTAATCAGAAACCCTCTTAGGCCACTTAGCCCTACCCACTTTTAAAAACACTTGGCAGATGCCCAGACAGGTATCAGTGGGCACCATGGCCCCCATAGGTGCCATATTGGATACTCCTACATGCATAGTAGCTCATACCTTTGCTGCCTGCAGTAGAAAAGGGCAAGGTCAGCTCTGCTACAGACAAGGCAACTTCTCTTTTCCCAAAGCCCAGGATAAGTTGTCCAGCAGAAACATGAGAAACCTGAATCAGCCATAATGGCAAAGAATTACTGTTCCTAGCCAACTCCATCTGACTGATGAAAAAACATGAGGGGGAATAACCTGCCAGCTCCAGAAACTCTCAGCTAAGCTGCATTTTTTTCTCACTACCAAGATTACACTTTTCCACTAGAACAAGTGTCCCCTGTCACAGATACGAGATAAGGACTAGAGAAATATAGATATAATCAAGCATTAGAAAAGATGCTCAGAAAGTCCTTTTGAATGTGTCAGATTTCCCTAAGCCTTAAAATTGTTAAAACAGTGGTAATGATGACTCATGGAGCCTGGAGTACACTAAGTACCATGCACTGTTATATATATAAGCATATTAAGTAGCCATTGAGTAGAGATGCATTAAAACAGTGCTCATATGATTTTAGTATCTGGCCTCAGGAATCGGCATGGACACCAATAAAGACAGGTGTTTGGGATGTGGGAGAACCATGCTCAAGTCCCCCTAAATCTCACTGGGTAGCCTAAGACCAATTTTTTTCTCTGATCCTGTTCCTGTACTACAGGATTGTTGCAAGAATAATTAAGAGAAGACCTGAGTAGCCCTATACACTAAAAAGGATGGCAGAAATTCTAAATTAGGCAGACAAATCAACTCTCATACGTTAAATCATGTTCTTAAATGATTTCATTTCCTTTCACCGGAAATATAGGCTGATCAGCTTCTACTAGGCTGGTCATCTTTATCGGCTTTGCCCCACTGCTGCCCTGTACTTGGGCCTTGAGGCTGAAAAGCATGGAATAATAATAAAGAGAGAGTGCATATGGAATACTATCGCTCACTAATAAAATATCCACAGCAAGCCTTACTCATGAATTCAATAAGCTTAGTTTTGACTGGTTTTTATGTGGCATACTTTATTTATGGCTGTTTTATTGAGGAGTTATGGTTGATAGTTTTTATATCTTATAAGCTACTTTTGATTCATTGAGAAAAGTCAAGCAAACAATGAAACCCTTCTAAATCTGTTGAAGTAAATGTGCTTAGAAGGGTGTAACTCTGTTTAGGTTTGCCTGGAAAGTGTCTAAATAAAGCTGGAATTAGGGCAAAGGCCTTCTGTCTACAGAGTAGCACTTCCAGGCAGGCTTGAGCCTCTCTGTTTAGAAATTAACCACTGATTGATGATGGAGGGATGAAGTGGGTGACACAGAGGAACCCAACACAGAGCTATAGCTAACAGCTCTGTCGTTCAAACCCTATGCAATGTGTAGATGAGAAAGTTCAATCCACTGTTTAGCAATTTTTCTTAGACTCACCTTGCATAAAATTCCATTTGTCTCCAATCTGCTTCCTCTATATTTGCAGATTTTCCGCATTTTCAATGCCAGTAAACAGTCTTCCTCCACTCTCCCTGCTCCCCACACTGTCTGTGTGGCAAAGCCCAGAGCTATTTATATGGTAATTTATTTGTCTTGCCAGCTTCTGTTTCATGGCCACAGGGTCAAGCCATTATTTGCATTGTCCCAAGTGGGACAAGACTGAAAGCCTGTTCTCATGACTCCCTGAGTGCATGGTCCTTAGTCAGTCTGTGCCGACCTTAGCTGTACTGCCATGAACTGAGTGGTTTGTGTGAATGCAGACACTGTGTGCAAAACTAAACAGAGACTGGCTTGTGCACACTGCAGTGACATTAACTTTTGGGGCACCAGCATTCATATATTTGTCTGAGCATCACTAAATGTCAGCATGAAGTGTACTTGGTTTGGGCCAGGCACTTGGTGAGATGCTATGCAGCCGCAGCACTCAAAACATGGCTGGTCACACGCAAATTTTCAACAGATTCAACAATTCTAGAAGGGGACTTTACTGCCTCAGTATGCACTTGGGTGTAATGACATGTTCAAATGCAACCCACCCCCATGTCATACACCTCTGATACACTGTTTTTACACATGCAAGGAGACTTTTATGTGGGGACGTATGTAAGAGGACTATACAGCATGCTTTCAGCAAACATTTGAATAGGGTCTCAGTCTCAACAGCCTGTTTTCACTGTTTCATAACAAGCAAGATAAAAGTTTAAGGCATCAGTATTCAGTGCAAGATCCACAGTCACTTTTGTTGCAGTTACCAAAGGAACAGGAAAGACTGTCAATGGGCAAGGGTTGTCAGCATAGCACCCCTCTGCTCCCTCTAGCCTGTCCTGAGGAAAAACCTTTGCAATACACTCTAAACTTCAAGATTTATTCTGATTGCATTTGTATCCTGCCCTTCTTCAAGCTTAAAGCAGTGCTCTGGCTTCACAACAACCCTGTGATGTAGGTTGTTGTAGGCATAGAAATGGTGTTACTTGCCCAAAGTGCACACAGTGACCTTCACAGCTGAATGGGGATTTATACTTTCCCATCTGTAAACCCTACATCTTGTCAATTGCACCACACTGGCTGTGTGCATTCCATCTGTTAAATTTCTCCCACTCGTGCAGCTGTTACAAGCACCTGTCCCCTTCCCATCCCCCCAAATGCAAAACATCTTCAGTGACAGTGAAAGGGGTGGAAAAGAGCAAAACAAAGGTAAGAATACTATCCAGAGACAGTGGAATGATCAGACAATGACTTGGCATGGACAAGCAGGTCAGGCAGCATAGCTAAGCAGAAAGTAAATGATAATGTTTCCAAATTATAAAGGACAAAGTGACACTTGCTTTCACCGCTCTATAGGAGGAACATTTTCCTGAATATAGTAGGTAGAATTACTGCTTTATTGCTGGCAAATGCTTTATAATTTTAACAGCTGCATGACAGAGATCCAGCAAGTGCTGTTTGCTTTATCACTGCATCCCCATGCCAAGAAAAATTTGCACCTGTAGAATTTCTGCATGTTATGCAGATGTTAATGCCAGGTAGCCTATATTTGGGAGGAAGTAGTGCTAATAACAATGCATAATCCAAGCAGGATAAAAGCTAAGTGCTAGGGTTGAATCGTGAAACTTTCCCCCACTGTTAGAATAAAACAGAATGGGGGGGGGGAGAACCCAAGTAGTCTTCTGAGGTTACTCAACAAAAGCTGAAAACTTGATATAAACTCTTTTCAGTTCTGGAAGGTAAATATCCAGTCTTCCCTCTTGGATGCACACCTAAATGGGTTGAGGGGGTCTGAGCATGTCAGTGAAGCTGAGAGCAAGACCATCCAGAGTTTTGACTCTGTCAAGAATCTGAACTCCTAGAAGAGTCATCCACCCCTTTCAGGAATCAACAGTCACATTAGCAGAAGAGAAATGATAGTTCCAGTGGCAATGGAGGTGAAAGAATCCTTAAACAGTAACTACTGGGCAGAAGCAGTAGTGGAGGATGACACTAGCACAGGATCTTTCACAGACAATGGCAGTGAGTGACACTTCAACTAATCCTGGTTTGTACTGTCCAGAAGGAAACAATGGTAAACCACTTCTGATCATAACAATAATAATAACATTCGATTTATATACCGCCCTTCAGGACAACTTAATGCCCACTCAGAGCGGTTTACAAAGTGTTATTATTACCCCACAACAATCACCCTGTGAGGTGTGTGGGGCTGAGAGAGCTCCAGAGAGCTGTGACTCGCCCAAGGTCACCCAGCTGGCTTCGTGGAGGAGTGGGGAATCAAACCCGGCTCTCCAGATTAGAGTCCCGTGCTCTTAACCACTACACTAAACAGTACAAATAGCACTGTTCTTAATGAAGCAACCAGATTAAAGCTGAAAGGACATTCAGCTACCAATGCAAACAGATGCAAAGGGGATGTTAGAAGTATGTATCAAGGTTGCTCAAAATAAAAAATAATAATAAATTTATCATTTTAACATTGTAATCCTGGGAGTGAGTGAACTAAAGTGGACTAGATTAAGACATTTTCAGTCAGAGAATTACGAAGAGTTTTACTCTGGAAATGAAAAACTCAGAAGAAACAGTGTTGCTCTAATAGTGAGGCAAGATGGTGCAAGCAATCAAGGGCTATAATGCAAAGTCTGACCAAATAATATCAATCAGACTTCATGGAAGGCTTGTTAACATAGCCATCACTCATGTTTACACCTCAACTACAGATCATTAAGAGAATGACACTGAAAGCTTTTATGCAAGTGTCCAGGAAATGATCATACACCCAAACAAGATGCAATGATAATCATAGATGAGTGGAACTCAAAGGTAGAAAATAAAGCAGAATCAAATATTATCAGAGAATTTGGACTAGGATTATGAAATAAAGCAGGAGAGCACCTCATGGAATTTTGTGATGCCACTAGTTTGTTCACTGCAAACACACACACTTTAGGCAACCAAACAGAGGTTTGTCTGAATGTCACTGGATGCCCAATACAGGAATCAAATAGATTACATAATTGGAAGCAAAAGATGGAGAAGCTCTATTCACTCTGCTAAAACAAGAACAGAAGCTGAAAAGGTACCAGAGACCGTATTGCATATTTAAATCGGTTACTGAAGTATGCCAGAGAATTTCAGAAGAAAATCAGTTTGTGTTTTATAGATTACAGCAAAGATTTCAGTTGTGTAGATCATGAGAAGCTATGAATGGTTTAAAAAGATGCCACAACATCTGTATGTTTTGATGTGCAACTACAACCTGGACAAGAGGCTCCTATTAGGACAGAATATAGGGACACAGAATGATTTCCAGTCGGCTAAGATGAGAATCAAGGAAGGATGTATTTTACCTCCCTGTTTGTTCAATCTATTTGCAGAACATATATGGAAAGATGGATTAAATTTAGATGAAGATGAAGACTGGTGGAAGGAACATTAACAATTTGAGATATATGGATGACACCACATTACTGGCAGAAAATAGTAAAGAACTACTGATAAAGGTTAAAGGAGAAAGTGCCAAAACTCGATTACAGGTGAACATCAAGAAGACACAAGTAATGATTACTGAGGAATTACAACATTTTAAGGCTGACAGTGAAGAAACGAAAATTATAAAAGATTTTCTATTCCTTGGCTCAATCATCAACCAAAAGGTAGACAGAAATCAAGAAATCAGAATGAGATTGAGACTTGGAAGGGCATCCTTGAAGGAACTAGAAAAGATCCTTAAGTGTAAAGAAGTGGAATCAAGATCAAGATTTATAGTATGAAATTCCCCATGATTATGTATAAATGTGAAACTTGGACAATGAAGGAGGTGACATGAAGAAAACTGGTTCATTTGAAATGTGATGATGTAGGAGAGTTTTATAGATATCATGGATGGCCAAAAAAGACAAATAAGTGGGTTCCAGATCAAATCAAGCCTGAATTCTCCTAGAAACTAAACAACTAAACTGAGGCTATCTTACTTTGGTCACACCATGGAAGCACAAGACTCACTGGAAAATAATGCTAGGAAAAGTTGAAGGCAGTAAGAAAAGAGGAAGACCCAGCATTAGATAGACTGACTCAATGAAGGAAGCCACAGCTTTCCGTTTGCAAAACCTGAGTAAGGCTATCAAGGATGTTTTGGAGGTCATTAATTCACCATAAGTCAGAAGTGACTTCACAGCACATAAAATACACACAATGTCCAATGAGAGTGCATCATAAATCTGGCTAATCAGAGAAACTGATGCAGTATAAAGTAGATCAAATGTTAATTCAATTTTAAGGAAAGCTTAAAATTTGTGTTCATTATATATAGTTTGTGGTCTTGGAAATGTGAAGTGTATAGGAAATTAGAGTAGTTAGACACAGCTCAGAAGACAGACTAAAATTGCATATTATGAAGCGTAATTATTATTCTACCATAAAAAGCTAGTATTGGAGCAAGAATACATTAGTTTAGGGCCACTTACTGAAGTCAGAGCAGAGAGAGGCCAGAGCATCTGAAGGCCTGAAAGGGTCTATACAATCAGCAGGAAGATCTGCTCAGCAGCTTCCTTCAACATTTCCTCACTCTGCAGGGAAACTCTCAGAACACAGCTTGCAACTTCCAGTCCAGTAAATTTAATTTGTATTTTCAATAAGTTTGGTACTTAGAAAATGTTCTGAGGAGCTATGGATATCTGGAAACTATTAGGCCATGGACATACTAAAGAATCTCAAAGAAAGGGGAGATAGTATTGCCAGCAAAGCAATAATCCAAACAACAACCAGTTTAAGGCTAAAACCTGATGAAGAGCTGCTGCATTTTTTACACTAAAATCACTAACTAATAACATTACAAATTGAACTCTTATAGAATTATCTTCTACATTTTGCTTGGCAATAAAAGGAAGTGGTAAAAGACAGTTACAAAGACTGGAATAACTGATGTCACAGAAGGGCACAAATGACTAGCAAGCAAATGACTAGCATTCCCCTTTGGGTCCTCTGAGAGGCTTAGACCTCAACAGTTGCCACAGGTCTCTGCCTGCCGGCATACCATTCTCCCAAGCCCACCTGATTCCAGCAGGATTTCTTTTCTTCTCTCTGGGTATCTACACTGCCACCAACTGGGCATTTTCGGTATCTCCAGCCTAAGAAGGCCAACACTCCTACACCATCTGCTTCATTGTTTGCAAGCTCTGCCTAGGGCCTGTATCTCCTGTTTGCTCCAGTTAGGTACAGTAGGGATGGTTTACTGCACTTACACACTCCAGGGATATAATGATTTACTGGCCAACTACCACCCTTACCTGGTGCCTTTTTTAGTAACATGTTGGAATGGGGCTTAATGTGGTTACAGAGGACAAACTTCCAACATTCAAAGTAATAAAAAAATTATTAAAACAAGTATGTCTCATGTCAAGGGAATTTATCTCCTGTGCTTGCTCACCTTCCTTGGGTCAGTCTTTCTTTTCCTGTTATTCCCAGGAACAGATACAATCTAGCATCCCCACATCTCTGTCCCCTCCTAGGTGTCACATTCCTGCAAGGGTGTGAGATAGGCCTTTGATTATTCTCTGCTGGCTAGAATCATTTGTGTAACCAAATCTTGTGTTGGATGCTTGCAAGAGCTATGGCCAGGATAGGGGATGCTTGAGAGCAATTACCCTTGCTCCTGTTCTAGAGATGAGCACAAACAGCAATACAAACAAAAAAAAGCCACGAACAGCCCAATCTGCTGTTCGAGAACAAGCTGTTCATGAGGCCCCATTCTAAACGAACAGGTGGTCATTGCAAGCCTCGTTCGTTGCTGTTAGTCAAGCCAGACAGTCTGGCACCTGCAAACAATTCCCTTGGCAACTTAGGCAGGGATTGTCTGAACTCTGTCTGAACTCCTGCTGTTGCCCTGGAAACCCCAATCTAAGCCCAATTTAGCTTGATAGGCAGGTTTTCCTTTCAAGTGTGGAGCTCCAAATTTGTTACAAGGGAGCAAAGACCAGAGAGGAGGGGGGCTCCCAGCTCTGGCTTTGCAGAGAGTGGAGAGGGAGAGACAGCTGCTGTTGGCATTTTGATAGAGTGCATTGGAGCTTGAATTTTCTTTGTGTGTGGTGGGATAGGGATCTACCCCTTCAGGTTCCAGGGCTGCTGCCAGGCTCTGGGCCAAGCTATTATTTATTATTGGTACCTTTCCTGCTGCCTGCTTAGATAAGGTTTCTGGGAGTGGTGTGGTAGGGATCTTGACCAAACTTGGATGATGGCTGGAGGAGAGCCTGCTGGCCCCCACAAACAGCCAACCACGAACATGTTCATGAACAGGTCATGCTCGTAAGTGTTTGTGAGTCCCTGTTTGTTGATGGCAACAAACAACAAACATCATGTTCATTTTTTTCCCTGTTTGTGCCCATCTCTATCCTGTTCCCTGTTTCCTTACCAAAAGAGAAACTTCTTGGAGTGAATGTGAGGGGGTTGTAGCCCCATAGTGTGATTTATTCAAATGTGGGAGGGCATTTCTCTGCAATCAGAACTACTCAAGACTCTGGTAAAATGTTATAATTACAATTAGTGATGATGTAACCAGTATTCATAGCCACTGGATTCTGTTTCCAAACTTTGGCAGACTAAAATGCTTGCCTTCCATCACAGCCAAGCATTACAGCCCCAAAGGCTGTTTTCACACAGGGATTTTACCCCATAATGGCAGTGAGAAGTTCCTACTGTATTGGCATCTACACAACACCATGCACAATCCAGGCATGACTCATTTTTTCCTATTGAGGTGGGTTAAAGAAATACCTCCTTTAACTTATCAAGAAAACTACACAGTGACTGAGGGGAAAGCATCCACGTGGATCTGTAGCTAAAATTCCATTTACAAAATGAGGCAGCCCTGCGCCATTCTCCCGCCATTTAGCCTTTAAAAGAACTTTCAAACTTCCCTAGCTGAGCCACGGTGCAGCTTACTCATCACTAACTACAGTACTCTTAACAGTCAGTCTTATTTTATTTGTTCATTTATATATAAACCTATGAGTTGGGTTTTTTTTCTAAAAAACATTATTCAAAGCAATGTCCTACCAGCCCCATAGCAGCCAATGTTTCTCTGTAGATTGTGAAAGATTTATTAGTCTATATAGCATGGTGGTCATCACATAGAGCCCGCTCCAGGAAATACATTAAAATAGTACCATGACATTTCCATAAAATGGGTCTTTTGGAAAACTATTATCCTACAACTGCTGTTACTGTTTGATTAAAGAAAAACTGAAAGAGGCCTCTTCTGATACTGTATAAGAAGAGTGAAGATAGTGTAATGCTTTCCAGTTTAAAAAAAGAAGAAGAAAGGAAAATGCTTCTTCAAGTTTAGTTTTAACATATAACTTGTAGGATACTATCAGTTAATGCTGACTGAAACATTCTCTATTTATGTAAAAATTTTTATCTTGCCCTATTTTGTTTCAGAATTATGTGAAACAGATAAACAGATAAATTTTACTTCCTCGAACACAATTCAAGAAAATTCATAATTAAGACAATTGCTACAATCAACACTAAGCAATACAACCTTAGCCAAAGCGCTACTGGTTTACATGTGTGGTTTGGGATGTTTTTTTAAAAAAAGAAGATCCTATTCTCTGAAGAGAGCATGAATGCATGTGAAGGAAACTTCAGATGGTCTGCTGTCGAGATATGACGCCATTTTCTCTACACGTCTCTTGCTTTTTTTTAATGGGCACATGGGGGGAAGGGCAGTTGGAAACTCTCAATAGACCAGATTTGCTCCAGCAGCTTCTGGTTGCTGCTCCCTATTCTACTTTCAGAGGGACAACTCCGGGTTCTACTGTGGAAGAGGGAGCCTCTGTGGATCCAGGCCAGGCTTGGTTATATCCTATCTCATTCATCTGCCGTTGAGTTCTGAAAGCTCCATTTTCACTAAAGTTTATCATGAAAGTTAAAAAGTGATTTGGAGAGGTTTTTCATGATTATAAAATATGAGAGTTTTATAAGCTTTTTCTAACATTTTTTTTCAGGGAGCCACACATTGACTGGCTATATCTAGCTAACCAGAAGAACTAAACACACCTTCTGTGGTTCAAGAGACGATTGCTTCTCCAAGAATCCAGTAAATATACGAAGCTGCCTGAGTCTGGTCATTGTTCTATTAAACTCAATATTGTCTCCACCAACTGGCAGAGGGGAAGGTTGAGGGCAGGTGATACAGCAATTTTGCTCAAGCTGAACAAGTATGGGCCTGGATGTATTAAGCAGAGATTTAGTCTTAATGACTGCTAAATTCCCAATCAATTCCATGACCTGACTCTTCAGTGGGAGATGCCAGGGATGAAACCTGGGAACATGTGCTCTTCGCTAATAAGCCATAACCTTTCTCCTAAAGGCTTGGACTTGCCTTATAGAGGCTAGATTACTGTCTCCTCAAAATGGCACTCAAAGACCTCTCTTCCATTCCCTTTTGCAGTTTGCCTCTGCTAGCAGATGGCTAACCTCGCAGTGCTTTTTAAAATTTGAGCTCCTGGGGATCTCAAACATGAGGCAGTCAGTGCTTTTGGAGAACTTGTTTTAAGGGGATGAAAACTGCAAAGCAGAGGCTGCCCTCAAGTTGGCTACTCTCATCTTTTGAAAGACAGCAGGAGGGCTGAAATAGCAACAAAAGGGTCCTGGTTACTAGTAGTAGCAAAGTGTCATTACAATGCCAGAGTAATGTTTTCTGTCCTTGTATAGTTAATAAAAGACAGGCAGCCGAAGCAACCATAACTCACTTCCTGTGTGAGAAGAATCGAGCAGCAAAAGCTAATGAAAGCACACTCCTCTCCTGCTACTTGCCTGCCCTGGGCAAAGTTCCTTATTCAGTACTTCTCTGTCTCCAAACTACTTCAAAAGGAGGAATCCGTCACACAATCTCAGCAGCTGCTGCCACCCGCCAAGCAATTTAGCTGTTGCATCACAGCAAATGACTCCACACCTGCTGCCAATCAACTGCCTGAGCAATTACTTTCCCGCAATAGCTTGCATGATCAGCAGCTCTGCAAGGTGAGAGGACAAGGTGCTAATAAGCCCCAAGGAGGTACTAATGAGCCAGCAGTGGCAAAGTACCCTTTGGCCTTAGGATGACACTTAACAGTCTGCCAGGGAAATGTTTTCAAGCAATAATGCCATGGCCAGCAGGGCAGGCAAGGGGCATCTAGCACATGGCCCCATGCAGAGCACAACCAGTGAAAGAGTTCTGCCATTTGTACCATTCTGGCGTACCCCTTCCGTGCTTCCCCTGGTCATTGTAGACATCACAGAATCATAGAGCAGAAAAGATACCTTATAACCATTTAGTCCAACCCCTTGCACAATGCAGGAATAGTCCAAAACATCCCCAACAAGTATTTGTCCAGCTGTTCCTTGAAGTCTACCAAAGAGGGGGAATCCATCACATCCCTAGGCAGCCGATTCCACGGCTGGATTACTCTTATGGTGAAGAAGTTTTTCCTAATGTCCATCCGGTACCTTCCTTCCTGTAGTTTAAACCCATTGTTTTGAGTCCTAGCCTATGTTGCCAACAGGAACAGCTCCCTTCCCTCTCTAAGTGACAGCCTTTTAAATACTTAAAGAGAGCAATCATGTCTTCCCTCAATCTACTCTTCTCCAAATTGAACATTGACAGGTCCCTCAGTCTTTCCTCACAGGGCTTTGTCTCCAAACCCCTGATCATCCTGGTTGCTCTCCTCTGCATCAATTCCTATTTGTCCATATCCTTTTTGAAATGAGGCCTCCAGAACTGTACATAATACTTCAGGTGGGGCCTGACCAACTCTAGCCTGGAAGATGGCTTCTTAGTTCTTATCTCAAGTCGACACAGTCTACCTGGCCACCTGGATCCATGCTATGGTAACATCAAAACTTGACTATTGTAATGCTCTATACATAGGTCTCCCATCTAAGTTAACTAGGAGGCTCCAATTGGTGCAAAATGCTGCAGCTCAACAGTTAGCAAGAACGGGCAGGAGCATGAACATCACTCCCATCCTACAGTCACCCCATTGGCTACCTATCAGTTACCGTGGTTATTACATGCAAAGCTCTTCACAGCCTTGGCCCAACATACCTACAGGACCGCCTCCCTCCCTATGTCCCTCCACGGCAGCTTCGCTCATCCGAACATGGTCTCTTGCAGGTGCCAGCCTGCACATGGGTGAAATCAACAGCAGCCTGTACATTGGCTTTCTCTGTGGTGGCCCCTACCCTGTGGAACGGCCTGCCTGAGGAGGTCAGGAGAGCCCCCATGCTCCTGGCTTTCCGCAAACAATGCAAAACCGAATTATTCAAAAAGGCTTTTTACTCAGATAGGAGGGCGCAGTATTATAGGGAAGGAGTCTCAGATGTTTCACTAATGAGTTAGGGACCACAGACTTCACCATTATGTTGCCTTACATATTATCTGTTGCTTTAAATATATACTCCTATATACTACCTGTGCTTCATGTTGTCTAATGTCAGTCCTAGAACTGATTATGTTCTGTTTCAGCAATTATTCAACTTTGTATTGGGTCCTTGCTTATCTTATGATATTGTTTATGGAAATGTCCTTGATACTGATTGTACTAATCTCACACTATGTAATCCGCCTTGAGTCTCAGTGAGAAAGGTGGACTATAAATTACATAAATATAGTGGGATAATAACATCCTCTGATTTGGATGTTATGCCTTTGTTGATATACTCCAAGATTACATTTTCCTTTTTTTTTTTGCTGATGTGATTGACAACTATTTGTTTGGGCACAGTTATCCAAACAACTGTTACCTATCCATCTAACCATCCTAGAGTCCAGTTCACAGTCCTCCAGTTTACTCATCAGAACATCATGAGGAACATTGTCAAAAGCTTTACTGTCAAAAGCATTCCTGTGATCCAGTAAGCCTGTCACTTGGTCATAGGAGGAGATGAGGTTGGTCTGGCAGGACCTGTTGGGGACAAATCCATGCTGACTTCCCCATATCACTATGTTATCTGTCAGATATTTGTAGATTGACATCTAAGGCAACTGGTTCCTAAGGCAAGTGGCTTCTTGGGTAGGGTTTGGAGGTTTTTTGCCATCAAGTGGATAAAACATCCCCACTGGTCTACTCATGTTTAAGATTATATAGATCCTACAACAAATAATTTTTTTCATGCATATTTCAAATTTATCACCCCAATATTCATGTTTGTTCATGTAGATTTATGCAATTATAAGAGAGCCTGATCTGCCATTCAAGTTGGGAGAGGGAAACTTGAACCTTTTCTTACAGTAGCCTGAAAAGTTAAATTCATAGGACTAGTAAAGCAGTAATTTTTTTAGGACTAACCAATGTGCCTAACACAATCTGCAAACTGAGTTTCTTTGGATCTTGGCCTAAGTGGGGATGTTCAAGACTATATCAATCACAATCAGTTTCAACTGATGATCTCTTATATTACATCCCCAGCTCAGAGACCTTTCCCAGCAATTAGGAATGCCTGTTTCTTTCTGTTCTTTGAATTATTTTTCCAGTAAAAACAAGTTGGAGAATATTATTGAAGGAAGGCAGATGGCGGAAACAGTTGAACCCTTGTTGCAGGGCAGTGGGTGGGTTCTGTTCATTTGACTCTTCATTTCTGACCTGTTCAGTTAGTGGAACTGCTAAGGTGGTAACCAAGGAGAAGGGGGGGGAATCAAAGTGCGCTCACCCAAGTATGGAGAGGCACAGGAAATTAGAACAGACTGCAGATACAAAGAAAGCTGTGACCCATTCATTAATGTGTCAAGAACAATGTAGCACAGGACAGCAAAGATCAACAGGTGACAGATGTAATCTTAAGCTCCAACATGCATCTCCTGGACTTTTTCTCCACCGTTCATCTATACAACCGTGCTCCTGTTGGTTTGCAGTTTGTTTACGTAACAGGATAACATTTCAATTAAAGCAACAAAATAGAAGAGGAGATGACAGAGAGCATGAAAGGCAGGAGAAGGGAGTCTGCCAGGATTCCAACATGAAATTGAGTTTAGCAAACCATTGTTGCTCATTGCTAGCTGATAACAAGAACAAGAGGCAAACTAGTACCAAGAGCCAAAAATTTATTAGGCAGCAGCTGGAGAGGCCAAGAGCAACGGGGTGAAGAGAAAGATGATAAAAGAACATCTGTCAAAACTAACCCAACCTCTTGTCAAGGTAGAGGCCTGGGGGCAGCATGCCCAAGCCTTTCTAAAAGAACTTTGAAAAGTGATCCCTCACTCCCTGCAGGCACCTGAGGGAATTGAGAATAGCTCCCATCCCCATTAATATGTTGGAAGGGGTAGAAGAAAAATGTACAAGCCAGTCAGCAAAAGGATTCCATCCCTTTTCTCACACATTCCAAAACAACATTTCCCCTGAATCTCAGAGACGTTCAAATTGGGTCCAGCCCTTCTGGGTCTGTATTACATCATCATTTAAACACAGCATGTTTGTTTTCAACTAGCACCTTCTGAGATCTCTCTCTGTTTTCTGTTGAGAGTGGGTTTTTTTAAAAAGTACATTGATTAATATTTTAACATGAAGTAAACATTAATGTAATTTCTTAGTGGTAGGAATATTACTCTAAAATAATCACATTCTTAAAATAAACAATTGTCTTTCCCTGTACTCTCCTTCTTATGTTGAATTTTCTTTCTTTTCTAATTTACAATGCAAGACCCTTTGGGGCTGGGGCTGTTTTAAATTTTATTATAATTACAACTCAGGACCCAGTTATGTAATCGTGTTTTGTATCCTGGCCAGTTTTTGTACAATAACAGACTATATAAATGTAGGTAATTTAAGAAATAGGTAATAAAATAATTGGTTGGATCCAATCCTTCAATGAATGTAGCAATTTAGTGGGAGAGTATTCTGCCACCATTTTCTTCCCAGCACAGCCCTCTGCAAACTTCTGAAAAGCTTCTTCTGGAGGTCATGAACAGGATCCTACACCAGGAGCACTCCCAATGTTCACCCTCTCTGATCCATCTGCTGTTGACCTGACAGTCACACAACTGCTAATGTGTTGATCAGAGTATACCCTGCCAGAGAAATCTGGTTAGGAGGAAAGTAGATTGCAGTAGCGCAGGATCAAGATTCAATTTTGCTTCAGCTTCAGATTGACATGTATTAACTCAGAGGTTAACCATGCAATTTTGTAGAATAGCTTTGAGCATGTTCAGTTCAGTGTGTGTTCTCTCCTTACCTCACCTGAAAACCCCACACTTGGAATTATAGGCAGAGGTTTCTAGACATATGGTGGAGTCAACTTGAGACCAGATACCTCTCTTTGTGAGAATTATATGGAGCAAGGATCTGTAGGTTTGTGTTCCCTGGGTCTGAATGGCTACAGGTGCGTTGCTTGCAGTGGGTCTTTCCTCTCCACTTCTTGGGTTTTGCACATTTTACAGTGATTTCTGTTTCCTATAACATCAGATGATTACAGAGAGAGAGGCAGATACTGATAAACAGTCTCTTTTCTAGATACCCGAACTACATATTTCTTGCAATTTGGCTTTATGGTTTTTATAGTTATCACAGTCCAGAATACCATTTTGCTGCATGGATTCCTTGCTGCCTTCAGACTTGGTGCTTTTCCAAGTACGCCTGGCTAGAAATGATTCAAAAGAACATCTTTTACCACCTTATGAAAATTTAAATCACCCTCAGCAGCACTTTCTCTCCCAGTACCTTGACTGGAATGTTTCCCTCTTTTGGATGCTCTGCTGCTTATGGTTTTGTTTCCTATTCACATTCCTGGATTGTTAGCATAACTGGGACAATCTGAAATCACTGAGATATTGCTGCCTAGTTAGTATGTATTTATCCATCTTGTGAAATTACTGGCCACCAGAACGCACCCTCGAGCTGGTTAAGTCAACTGCCAACAGGCCTAACAAGATGGGGAAATGAGTTCAACTTCTTTTCTAAGTGATTTTTGGCTAGCGGTTTTATCATGACTAATGGCTGTGCTTCTCTGGGACACTGGGGCCTACATTCCTAGATTTTAAGATTGCTCATGAAACGTATTCACATATTTGAACGTGGAGCACACTTCATTGCCTATAATATCCTTGATAGCTTGTAATACCATACACACTGAACTAGGAATCTCATCTGTTCTCAAAATATATACTGCTTTCTCCAGCTTGAAGATAGTTATTTGGGAAAGCATTAACCTGTTTAATTTCTATCTACAATCCAACTATTAGAGGTACAGGATCCTTGCCAGGAAAAAACAAACACAAACCTGGAAATGTTATCCATGACAGAGCATATGAATGGTTGTTGTGGGTTTTCCGGGCTGTATTGCCGTGGTCTTGGCATTGTAGTTCCTGACGTTTCGCCAGCAGCTGTGGCTGGCATCTTCAGAGGTGTAGCACCAAAAGACAGAGATCTCTCAGTGTCACTGAGAGACACTGAGAGATCTCTGTCTTTTGGTGCTACACCTCTGAAGATGCCAGCCACAGCTGCTGGCGAAACGTCAGGAACTACAATGCCAAGACCACGGCAATACAGCCCGGAAAACCCACAACAACCATCGTTCTCCGGCCGTGAAAGCCTTCGACAATACATAGAGCATATGAATGTTAGAGTGACAGGTTGAACTGTGGTATTTGGTTACAAAAGGAAGGGGGGGTTGGAGTCAAGCCTTACACAAATGGAGTAAGATTGCAGAAGGAATTTTTGTTTTCCTCTTCCCTGTGTGACCCTTTCCCCTCCAAATCAGGTGTTGAGTGACTGGGGGACCTCAGGAACAATGAGGAATGCAGAAAATGGAGCTGAAAGCAGAAAGGGGAGTTGGTACAGAAATCTCTTCCATTACATAAACTGTTGCTCCATTTCTGGAGCTTGCTCTGCTTACCCAAATGTGTCTGTGTGTCTCCCAGTTTCCCCTTCTGCCTCCTGTGATACAAGTGGAGAAGAATGACCCCCTGCCAATATTGACTCTGTACCTGTTCAGACCAAGGGAAGCCTACAAACTGTTGTTCCAGAACTGGCTACATAATTTCTGTACTGATCATCCATTAGCAATTGTGACTGCAAGGTCAACACCAAAAGGTTCAGATAGAATAAAAATGGAGCGTAAGGTGAAATTGGTAGTGTTTCTTAGGTATGATCCTGAGAAGATTCCAGTATTCTGAAAATTAAGGAAGCTCATTTGATCACAACAGCTTTGAAGTTCAAAGATTCTCTTCTAAAGCCAGTTTATAGTACAAGAATGCACAGTAGTTACTCCTTTCATGCAGTGAATCTAGCTATCATCCTTCTATTCTAGGCAGGATTGCTAAGAAGCCTAAAGAAAAATGTCCTGCTCCTTTAACAGGGGCAGTTGAAGCTTTTCATGGAATGGAGGTAAGTAACATCCCATTAAAGGGACAGGACATTTTTTCTGCAGGCAGTTGCAACCATAGTGTGGTGCATCTATTGTAAATACGTTGCATTTCCCCATCACAGGGTACAATATTTTGTAAATTAGAAACTAGGACCTCTTTCTGTATAGAGGAAATAAATAGAATGGTGGTAGAGAATGTGTGTGTGTGTGACATCATTAGCTGAATGTAACTAATAATATCTCTGTACTGTGAACTTCCTGCTGTCTGTCTAGTTTTGTGAACTCTCACAAATACATTATTACGGGACAGGGTAAAAGCCGGAACGAGACGGAATAGGCCGGAACGGGCACTAAAGAAATGCCAGTGCCACAAAAAAGAGGGGGATGTGTTAGAGACACTCCAGAACAATATTTTAGAAATTAAAACTCTGGACTGGCACCCTTTAATTAACCCATTCCATGCCAAAAAGCTCCTGGAACAGCACAAAACAGCCCGGAATGGGCACTAAAGAAATGCCAGTGCCACAAAAAACAGTGGGATGTGTTAGAGAAACTCCAGAACAATATTTTAGAAATGAAAACTCTGGACTGCCCCGCTTTTATTAACCCATTCCAAGCCAAAAAGCTCCCGGAACAGCACAAAACAGCCCGGAATGGGCACTAAAGAAATGCCAGTGCCACAAAAAACAGTGGGATGTGTTAGAGACAATTCAGAACAATATTTTAGAAATGAAAACTCTGGACTGCCCCGCTTTTATTAACCCGTTCCATTCCAAAAAGCTCCCGGAACAGCACAAAACAGCCCGGAACGGGCACTAAAGAAATGCCAGTGCCACAAAAAAGAGGGGGATGTGTTAGAGACACTCCAGAACAATATTTTAGAAATGAAAACTCTGGACTGGCACCCTTTAATTAACCCATTCTATGCCAAAACGCTCCCGGAACAGCACAAAACAGCCCAGAACGGGCACTAAAGAAATGCCAGTGCTACAAAAAAAGTGGGATGTGTTAGAGACACTCCAGAACAATATTTAAGAAATGAAAACTCTGGACTGCCCCACTTTTATTAACCCGTTCCATGCCAAAAAGCTCCCGGAACAGCACAAAACAGCCCGGAACGGGCACTAAAGAAATGCCAGTGCCACAAAAAACAGTGGGATGTGTTAGAGACACTCCAGAACAATATTTAAGAAATGAAAACTCTGGACTGCCCCGCTTTTATTAAGCCGTTCCATGCCAAAAAGCTCCCGGAACAGCACAAAACAGCCCAGAACGGGCACTAAAGAAATGCCAGTGCCACAAAAAACAGTGGGATGTGTTAGAGACACTCCGGAACAATATTTTAGAAATGAAAACTCTGGACTGCCCTGCTTTTATTAACCCGTTCCATGCCAAAAAGCTCCCGGAACAGCACAAAACAGCCCGGAATGGGCACTAAAGAAAGGCCAGTGCTACAAAAAGCAGTGGGATGTGTTAGAGACACTCCAGAAAAATATTTTAGAAATGAAAACTCTGGACTGCCCCGCTTTTATTAACCCTTTCCATGACAAAAAGCTCCCGGAACAGCACAAAACAGCCCGGAATGGGCACTAAAGAAATGCCAGTGCCACAAAAAAGAGTGGGATGTGTTAGAGACACTCCAGAACAATGTTTTAGAAATGAAAACTCTGGACTGGCACCCTTTAATTAACCCATTCTATGCCAAAAAGCTCCCGGAACTGCACAAAACAGCCCAGAACGGGCACTAAAGAAATGCCAGTGCTACAAAAAAAGTGGGATGTGTTAGAGACACTCCAGAACAATATTTTAGAAATGAAAACTCTGGACTGCCCCACTTTTATTAACCCGTTCCATGCCAAAAAGCTCGCGGAACAGCACAAAACAGCCCGGAACGGGCACTAAAGAAATGCCAGTGTCACAAAAAACATTGCGATGTGTTAGAGACACTCCAGAACAATATTTTAGAAATGAAAACTCTGGACTGCCCCGCTTTTATTAACCCGTTCCATGCCAAAAAGCTCCCAGAACAGCACAAAACAGCCCGGAACGGGCACTAAAGAAATGCCACTGCCACAAAAAACAGTGGGATGTGTTAGAGACACTCCAGAACAATATTTTAGAAATGAAAACTCTGGACTGCCCCGCTTTTATTAACCCGTTCCATGCCAAAAAGCTCCTGGAACAGCACAAAACAGCCCGGAACGGGCACTAAAGAAATGCCAGTGCCACAAAAAGCAGTGGGATGTGTTAGAGACACTCCAGAACAATATTTTAGAAATGAAAACTCTGGACTGCCCCGCTTTTATTAACCCATGCCATGCCAAAAAGCTCCCGGAACAGCACAAAACAGCCCGGAACGGGCACTAAAGAAAGGCCAGTACCACAAAAAACAGTGGGATGCGTTAGAGACACTCCAGAACAATATTTTAGAAATGAAAACTCTGGACTGGCACCCTTCAATTAACCCTCTCTATGCCAATATGCTCACAGAACAGCACAAAACAGACTGCAGTTTTCTGCTGACTCGGGACTGAAAGCACACCCAGACCATGTTTTTTGCTTCCCTCCACCCCAACAATTATCTGTTGGTAGCCTGGGACTTAGCCTCAGGCGAAGAGGAGTTACCTGGCTGGATGCTCCAAGTAACAATCAAAAAATATGTCCTATTTTTTCAGTTATTTGTTTGTTTATTTATTTGAAAAAAAAAATTAAGAGATGTCCGATTAATATATATAATAAACCAAAAAAAGGAATCCACTTTAAGGATTGCTTCCCATAGACCAATTCAGTTAGAGGGCCAAAATGAAGGTGAGTGCAAAAATGATGTGAAGGGTGTGTGTGTTTGTACAGTGAACAGTGGATTAATGTGAACAAAATCAGTGATGCAAAAATTCGTGACAGCTTGGTTGGAAAGCTGCATGAAGTATTGGTATCTGAAGAGGGTTTTGACTAAAGTGTCAGCAGGTGCTTGGAGAGACGGTTCAAGCATACAGGAGGGAATAGCAGAGCTGATTTGAAGAGAAGGAGACTGGGTAAGGTTGCAACCTCCAGATAGAGCCTGGAGTTCTCCTGGAATTACAGCTGATCTCCAGCTAAGAGAGATCAACTCCCCTGGAATAGCTGCTTTGGAGGGAGGACTCTATGACATTATATGCCACCGAGGTTCCTTTCCTTCCTAAACCACACCATCCTCTGATATTACCCCTAAATCTGCTGGCACAAGCAGGAGTCAGCAACTGTAAGACTGGGGAGGCTGAGGATGGTGAAGCAGCAAATATCATACTCTAGAATGTAACAAATAAAGGGCTTCTAAGCAAGATCAGGTTTGCCATTATGGCCTCTAGGAGAAAATTTCCTATGGGATGGTGGTCTGGGGTACCACTTGTCTGCACACGACACACACACACGTCAGTGCCCAGGCAGCCAGGAGGGCCAATAAGGCTGGCTAGGCAAGAATCAGCCAGTGGTCTAGTGGTGCAGAAAAGCCTGGTGCTGCAGCTGCTGCCTATCCTCCTCACTTGGCTTGCCTTTGCCTCAGTTGCCCCATCAGTGATCCCTCTTGATCAGAGACACCAGCCACAGATGACCAATGATGAGGCAAGTGAGGCAAAGACGAGCCGAGGGAGACAGGCAGCAATAGTCCTTGGCTTCACTGTGGTGCTGCCTCCTGCTGCTGGCTTGTACTTGCATATTAGCCCATTATCTGTTGGATCTCCTCCAGATGAGGCAGTGTTGATGGAAGAGGGATGGGACCAATGGTGAAGAACCATTTTCCATGGCTTCTTTGGCAACCCTGTCCGCCCCCGTTGCCACGTCATAAAGATGATCCATTTCAGTCTGATTGTTGCCCTCATCATGGCAGACTAAGATCATTTGTTGCCCTGATGAATGCCCTACACTGATCCTCTTATTTGGAAACTGCATCCTTGTTTGTTTTCCTGTACTTCTTAGTGCCTTTTGATATCATTGACAATGCCATCCTGTGACAGCACAGCATTCATATTTGGTAACACTGTGACCTGGAACCAGGTATTTGGGACACGGGGAAGTTTATATCCCAAACATCTGTCTGCCATGCAGCCACAAATAGGTAGGTAGAAAACATGCACAAATGATGTCTTCTTCACCCACCGGTTTGTAAAGTGTGGGTTGGTGAATCCCCAAAAATGGAGCCAGGGCATCCATTGTAGATGTCAGCACTCAAAAGGCAAGGATTGGGGGGGGGGTTACCTACCCCTGTCACATATGTGGAAGAGAACAGCTTCTCACATATGTGAAGGACAAAGGCTTTACATTCAGAAGACAAATGACAGCTTTCTCCCTCCCTCCTCCACGGTATCTGAAGACAGGCCTGATCAGGTGAGCAAAGCTGCTGTGGTGGAACATAGAGGAAGAGGTTGTCCTACTGATATGCCAGGCCAAGGCCATGTCACAGTCAAGACCTTGAACTGAGTTTGATAACTGATGGCGGAGGCGGGGCGGGGGGCGTCGGGGGGAGCGGTGCAGCCGCGACCCCCGGGGGCCCGGCTGTCCTTGTCCTTGTCCTTGTCCTTGTCCTTGTCCTTGTCCTTGTCCTTGTCCTTGTCCGGGGATGGGGATGGGGATGGGGATGGGGATGGGGAATTTTATTTTTGGCAACCTCTTCTACATGCAAAACTTTTTTGGTACAAAGTTGTAATGTTATAAAATGGTAAAAATTTCATAAAATTGTAATTTTACTAACAATCCAACTCAAATAAGTTTATAGATAATTCAAACAGTATTGCTTCTATAATCATATTAGGCATAAATATTAAACATAACTTTTAAACATTAAGTAAAAAAGTATTAAATACTCGGTAGAGATGGGTTGAAGGTTCCTGAGCAGCTTGAAACCTTCAAGTGAGAACTGAAAACACGTTTCTCTGTTTTAGAGAAACTGCTTTTCAGTACAAAATAAACGGGATGTATGTTTTTGTTGCACTCTCCCAACCAGGAGACAGACTCCTCCTAAGAGTTTAATGGCTTCTTTCATTAACAAACGCTAGTCGTTTTCATTACATGAGGTATCAAAATATAAATGTTTATTTAAATAAAACATAGAAAAATAGAACAGATGAACACAACAAGAATTAAGTTTCCTAACATTTCTTAATGAAATCTAACTCAGATTAACGATGAAATGCATTCAAGCTACCGTAGCACATATTACAAGGGTAAGTTTCCTGCCTAGATCTTCATGGGATTTCTTTTGGCCAAAACCCTGATCTGCTATTTGGATTACCATTTTTATATATTATCTTATGCAGAAATCTAAGATCATTTCATATGATAACAAAGATAAATATCAAACCAATCATAATTTAGTTCTTTTTTACTATTTCCAATCATGTGACATTCTACCTAGCCAAAAGTACCACTATGCCCAGCTGCAAGATAAGAGATATGGATAGTAAAAATGACAAGAAAAGTTACATGACCAGATCATCCTTGGTCTCTGCTAACAATTACAGAACATGTATCTGATACTGTTCACTATTTTTAATTGGCTGTCAAAGATAAAGCACCAGTTATACACCATACTAGAAAAAGAACTACAGTGATGTTCATACAGCGTTATTTAGAATGCATATGTTTCACGAAGTATGTGTTCTAAACCATAATCAGCAGTCTACTGGTTTGAATCCCACTACTGACATGAGCTCAGTAGGTGGCCTTGGGTCAGCCACTCCTCTCAGCCCCAGCTCCATTGTGGGGATAAGAATAACACTAACTTGTTCACTGCTCTGGGTGAGGCACTAATATGTGTAGAAGAGCGGTATATAAGCACAGTTATTATTATTATTTATATTTCCATGACGCCATCCCTTGACCTGTGAAATTAAGTATTTTGATAAATATGAAAGTGATACAAAATATAAATGCATTGCATAATGTGTGAGTGTACATATACAAACTTTAAAAATTGTATTGGATAATACCGCAAAGCATGATTACTGAGAAAGCTGCTTTCACTGCTTTCAGTGTGGAGAGCTGCTTGTAGATCAAAACAACCTGACGAGCTGTCTTCATGCAGAGTACACTTGATTCTCTTGGCTTTCAATTCTGCTTTCGTTCAGCATGGGTAAATCAATGTGTCAGCAGTAAACATTTGTATCACTCCTCTCTGAATGACCTTTTAAATTTTACTGCCTATCGTGTCAAAGCAATTAAAATTAACAATACAGTTACTAAGCTGCTAAGATCAATTAATGGCTCTTAGGCTTTATCTATTGATCTTCAAAACCCACTGGTAACAGACTATACATACTTCTCTTCTATCCACAATATATACACAAGGATTGATTACATATTCTTATCTTCTAAATTACATATTTAAATGACATATTCTTATCTCCTAAATTAATCAGTCAAACTCTTACATCAAGGATTGGTGACAAGTTGTGGACAGACTATGCTTGGACAGAATGTACACTGAGAATAAATGACATCAAACAAATTGGAAACTAAATAAATCACTTTTATTTAACAAATAAATTTCTTCTGAAGTCTCTTTAGAAATTAAACAATAGAAACAAACTATGTGGTATTCCTCAAATCCACGTGTAGGATGCTATGGAAGTGGTACTTAGAGGGAAATTAATCTCCGTTGCCTCCTGTCATGAAGAGCAAAAAGAAAACATTAGAAATGAAATGATATCTAGAATAAGAAAACTAGAAGATGAACACAAAAAAGGCCACCCAATCTATAAACTTGCTTGCATGAAAATTAGAGGAAAAAACCTCCTCACATTCTATACAAGCTATTAAAGGCACCCAGGAAAAACTCAAACTAATTCTGTAAAATTAGCCGATGTATTTGCTGAATACTACCAAACCATTTGTACATCAGACAATCCTGACACTAATCGTATTTTAAATTATTTATCATCACAGGAAATTTGGAAAAAAACCTCACAAGAACATAATATCTGGACCAACCAGTCACAACAGAAGATGTTACAGTCACTATCAAATCCTTGAAAAAAATAACAAAGCTTCAGACAGGGATGGATTCCCTGCCAAATTTTTACAAAAAAATACATTCACCTACTTTCAACTCCACTAACTGCCACATGCAACTCTGTTATGTTAGGAGGTAGCATCCCTCTATCTTGGTCAGAGGCTGAAATAGTAGTTACTCCAAAAAAGGACAACCATATTACAAATACTAAATCTTCTCAACCAATACCCTTACTGAATCAAGACCAAAAGATCTTTACAAGCATATTTGCCAAAACATTGTCTAAATTTAAATAACCAACTACATTCATGGTTGTTGGGGGTTTTCCGGGCTGTATTGCCGTGGTCTTGGCATTGTAGTTCCTGACGTTTCGCCAGCAGCTGTGGCTGGCATCTTCAGAGGTGTAGCACCAAAAGACAGAGATCTCTCAGTGTCACAGTGTGGAAAAGATGTAGGTCATTTGTATCTACTCAGGAGGGGTGGGGTTGAGCTGAGTCATTCTGTAAGAGTTTCCCAGGGTGTGGAATGCTAATGGCGGGAGGCTTCACTGAGTCATTCTGTAAGAGTTTCCCAGGGTGTGGAATGCTAATGGCGGGAGGCTTCACTGTATCCTGAGGAGGTTCTTTTGCATATGGATTGGTGCTTGATGTGCTAATCTTCTCTGCAGGGCTATTGTCGGGTGTGGAGTGTTTTGTTGGCCTGGTGTTTTTCAGAACTGGAGCCCATGCTCTGTTCATTCTTAAGGTTTCTTCTTTCCTGTTGAAGTTTTGCTTATGCTTGTGAATTTCAATGGCTTCCCTGTGCAGTCTGACAAAGTAGTTGGAAGTGTTGTCCAGTATTTTGGTGTCCTGGAATAAGATACTGTGCCCTGTTTGAGTTAGGCTATGTTCAGCCACTGCTGATTTTTCAGGCTGTCCAAGTCTGCAGTGTCTTTCATGTTCTTTTATTCTTGTCTGGATGCTACGCTTTGTGGTCCCGATGTAAACTTGTCCACAGCTGCAGGGTATACGGTATACTCCTGCAGAGGTGAGGGGGTCTCTGCTGTCTTTTGCTGATCGTAGCATCTGTTGTATTTTTCGGGTGGGTCTGAATACTGCTTGAAGGTTATGCTTTTTCATAAGCTTTCCCATCTGATCAGTAATTCCTTTGATATATGGCAAAAACACTTTTCCTGTAGGTGACTGTTTTTCCTTGGTTGTTTGATTCATCCTGGGTTTGATTGCTCTTCGGATTTCATTTCTGGAGTAGCCATTTGCCTGAAGTGCGTGGTTTAGATGATTAATTTCCTCATTGAGAAAGCGCGGCTCACATATCCGTCTTGCACGATCCACTAATGTTTTCATTATGCCTCTTTTCTGTCGGGGGTGGTGATTGGAGTTTTTGTGTAAGTACCGATCAGTGTGAGTTGGTTTCCTGTAGACCTTGTGACCTAACTGAGAGTTTGCTTTGCGGATGACCAAGGTATCCAGGAATGAGAGTTTTCCCTCACTTTCTTTCTCCATTGTGAATTGTATGTTCAGGTGGATGTTGTTGAGATGATTCAAAAACTCCATCAATTCTTCCTCCCCATGGCTCCAAATGATGAATGTATCATCCACAAACCGGAACCATACACTGGGTTTGTGGGGTGCTGATTCTAGAGCTGTTTTTTCAAAATGTTCCATGTAGAAGTTTGCTATAACTGGGCTGAGTGGGCTCCCCATGGCCACCCCATCCATCTGTTCATAGAATTCGTTGTCCCATTGGAAGTAACTGGTTGTCAGACAATGATGGAATAAGGCTGTTACATCCTCTGGGAAAATCTGATTAATCAGTGCAATAGTGTCTTTTACTGGAACCTTGGTAAACAGGGATACAACATCAAAACTGACAAGTATGTTTTGTGGATTGAGTTTCAGAGAACTGATTTTGTTGATGAAATCTGCTGAATCTTTGATGTAAGACGAGGTTTTCCCGATGTGGTCCTGCAGGAGATCTGCCAGATGTCTAGCTAATTCATATGTCGGTGAACCAATGGCACTCACAATGGGTCGGAGTGGGACTGAATCTTTATGTATTTTGGGGAGTCCATATAGTCTAGGTGGCTGTGCTTCAGTCTTGCATAGTTTGCTGTGCGTGTCGGGATGTAGTGAGGAATTCTTGATCAGCGCATTTGTTAGCCTGGTGATTTTGCAAGTGGGATCTCGTTTTAGTTTTTTGTAGGTGGAGGGGTCCAGGAGTTCCTTAATCTTCTTTTTGTATTCCTCCGTTTTCATGATCACTGTAGCATTGCCTTTATCAGCTGGTAGAATGATGATGTCTGGATCTGCATTGAGGGTCTTGATGGCATTTCTCTCCTTGCGTGTTATATTGCTGGTGGGAAGCTTTGCCTTTCGTAGAATCCTGGCTGTCTCTCCTCTTATTTCCTCAGCTTCCTCTTCAGGTAGATGACGATTCTCCCTCTTACGTGAGAGAATCCACACTACCCGCAGAGAACTTGCTGCCACAGACAAGGAGCTATTTTGCTTGCATATCAACACCAGCCATAAAATGAGAAGTCAGGATTGGGACAAGGTCGATAATCTCACCTACAGAAAGATGGAACAAGTGTTTATCAACCACACATCCAGACAGAAGCAGAAGTTTAACAAACTACAGGAAAAAAGACAGACAAGCCCAATGCTCGACAATGCACGCATTGTCATCAATCTGACAGACCGTCAACTCTCACCAGAAGAAACCTCCATCTTGGCAAAGGGAGGAAACTTTGCAGTCACCCCCACCAGAATTCCTGTGGAAGACATCATTGCAAATGTAGAAGCTGCCATTCGTCATCTACCTGAATATATGGATAATAGATATCCATATAGCAAGGGGAACTAGACAAGGCTGTCCCCTTTCCCCATTTCTGTTTGCCATAACTATAGACAGGGCCAATGCTACCATTAGATCAACTAGGCAGCCGCCTTGGGCACAGACCTCAAGAGGGGCATAGTTTTAAACAGATTACTTTCTTGAAAAAAATGCAACTGAGAAAACCTATTGAGCACCCCCTAAATGGTTCTGTCCACAGACATCAAGCAGCTCAAGAGCTCACCGTAACTTTTTTATTTATTTATTTATTTATTTGATGTATACCCTGCCCTCCTCACAGATGGGCTAAGGGTGGCTAACAACATTAAAAAATACATTAAAATCACAGAAACATAAAATCAATCATATTTTTTTAAAAATAATTAAAATAGTCCAGGAGCAGGCTATTTAAACAAATATTGGGAGTCCGTATACAGGCATGGCAGATGGCTGAGGGCAGCTCCGGAAGAAATGGTGGTCTTAGATGGAAGAAGAAGGACACTCGCTGGCACTCAGCCAAAGGCCCAGCAGAACATCTCCGTTTTACAAGCCCTGCAAAACTGTAACAGGTCCCACAGGGCCCAGATCTCCAGCGGGAGAGCATTCCACCAGGCCAGGGCCAGGGCAGAAAAAGCCCTCGCCCTGGTTGAGGCCAGATGGATGTCCTTTGGGCCAGGGACCACCAGGAGTTGCTTGTCTGCAGAGCGCAACACCCTGCAGGGGACGTAATGGAAGAGGCGGTCCCGCAGGTATGGAGGTCCCAGTCCATGAAGGGCTTTAAATACCAAGGTTAACACCTTGAACCAGATCTGGAACTCCACTGGAAGCCAGTGCAGCTGGCACAGCACATGATGAATGTGCGCTTGGATGGGCGTTCCGGTAAGGATGCATGCCGCTGCATTCTGGATCAGCTGTAACTTCCGGGTCAGACCCAAGGGCAGTCCAGGATAGAGTGAGTTGCAGTAGTCTTGCCTGGAGGTGACCGTTGCATGGATTACTGTGGCCAGGTCCTGTGGTGAAAGATAGGGCGCCAGTTGCCTGCCCTGTCGAAGATGAAAAAAGGCACACCTGGCAACAGTCATGACCTGGGCCTCCATTGAAAGTGTAGCATCCAAGGTCACACCCAGACTCCTCACCATCAGGGAAGGTTTCAATTGTACCCCATCAACAGCTGGGAGCCGGTTCCCAGCTCGATTGCCCCATGATCCAGACACAGAACCTCTGTCTTCAGGGGATTCAATTTCAGGCGACTCTGATGTAACCATACCGTCACAGCCTCAAGACCCTTGACCAAGGAATCCAAAGCAAGATCGGACTGGCCATCTGTAATGATTCCAAGTAAATGTGTGCATGTATCTTTAAATGCTTGATGAGATAGGTGAAGAGTGGGGGGTGAAGGAGATGGATGAGTGAGTGATATGTGTCAGGCTATGGCATTCCAGACTTGATAGTCTGTTTCACTCCCTTCTGCAAGAAGACGAGGTCTTTTGATTTCAAAAGGTTTATTGTGAAAGACAGCATTCAAGCCCAGATGTGCATATTCCAGGATTAGAGATCCTGGCCGAGCAAAGCGTTGCTAGGAATGAATCATAGAGCAAAGGTTGTTACATTTCACACTCCCGGAGCCCAGCCTCCCTCCCCCCCCCCCCGAGTTCATACAGCAAAACTTCTCAGAGGTGCGCTGAGCTGGCCAAGGTCGAAACAGCAGATAAGACAAGATCCTTTCCCGTGGAATCGGCTCCTTGCAGGTGTTGCCTGGAGGGAAAGAAGTCTAAACACTACACGATTAAATATGGCGTTACTTAGGTTAAAACAGTTTCTGACAATATGATTGGTTGAGGACTGAGAGGGTGGGTGGAGTGAATGCAGTTTGAGACTGAGAGTAGAGAGAAATTTTTTAGTCAGAAGAAAGCAGGCTAGCTGTGTGCTGCCTGAATATGTTGAAGTGTTTATGAGAGAAATATAACCTGTGTGGAACCTGAACTGAGCATGTTTGTGAAAGGACACTCAGTCAGGGAAAGAGAGGCCAGCTGTGTGAATGAGAGTAAATGAAGTAACTTTAAGAACCGAGAACTACGTTTATGAAACCGATACGCTTCTCGAATAAATAAAAGCTTATTTTTGTTTTGCTATATCCCAGTGTAGCTGTCATTGCTATATCCCATTCCTATCTTCAGGGCCACATAGAACCACGAAGGAGCCTGACGCTTAGGAACGTTACCAAAGGGAAAATTTAAATAAAATATCTTGGAATAAAATATTCCGGGTGGCAGCAGACTACCCAGAGGGTTAAGGGATAGATTAAAAGAAAAATCTACCCTAAAGAAAGTAAAGGTCATAACACCATCCATCAGCAGATAGAGCTGAGTGTCATCCGCATACCAGTGACAACCTAGCCCAAAGCTGCAGGCTAACGGGGCAAGGGGGCACATATAGATGTTAAATAGCATTGGGGAAAGAATCGCCCCCTGAGGGATGCCACATACCAAAGAATGGTAAGCAGACATCTGTTCCCTGAGTGCCACCCTCTGTCCTAGATTGTGAAGGAAGGAGTTCAGCCATTGCAGGGCTGTTCCACAAATCCCCACATCGGCAAGGCAATGGATCAGAAGATTATGATTGACCATGTCAAATGCTGCTGTAAGATCTAAAAGTATCAGCAGTGCCGACCCACTCCGGTCCAGGTGTCACCGCAGATCATCTGTGAGGGCAACCAGAGCCGTCTCTGTACCATGGCCAGGCCTGAAGCTGGACTGGAATGGATCCAGGATAGAGGCATCACCCAGGTATACCTGCAGCTGTTCTGCTACCGCCCTCTCAATTACTCAAAGTTATCTCAGAAGTCTCAGTCAACTTGAGAGGAACAATCCTTAGTGAAACTACTCCTTTTTAGCTCTCCAGAGAGCCAGCTAAAAAGAAGAAAGCAAACAAATTAAGTAACTGCAGACAAAAGTATCTCCTTTTCAAATACAACACAATTCTCTCTCTCATTGTCTCACAGCAAACATGAGAAGGGGGTGGGAGTAGAAGACACTCTGTTGTGCCAGCCAGGAAAAAGGTGGGGAAATAGCTTCCAATGCTAGAAAAAGAAACTTTTCAGCAACTTGAGGAAGCCAAGCAAGAAGTGAGAAGGAAAACAAAAGGGAAAAGGTGGGAAACTGCCTCCAGAGCTAAGAAAAAAACCCACTTCTTAGAGCAAACTGTATCCCAGCAACACCAAGAGAAGAGGCAGAGTGGAAAACACTAAAATCTTCACAGCTATTCTGCTGTGTCTGGAAAGAAATGGGCAGAAAGTCAGCTTCATGGCTGCAATAAAAGGGAGGAAAGTAGGGAAATTCTGCTGTAGCAATGCGCATAGCATACTTGCTGCAGAGGAACAAGTGCAGGGAAAAATACCTCTGCACTAGAACCTACAACTATATAGCCAAGCTTTTAAGGTTTCCTCAAAATCTGAAAATCCTTTAAAGAGTTATGATGACCTCGTCCAATCCTTAAGGCCACTTTTGGTAGGTGCTCGAGAGGGAAAACTGGTCAAGACCAATTTGTCATCTAAACCTTGGTTTGATCAAAGCTGTATTTGTGCTAAAAATGCTTTAATCTATGCCTATACGCTAGCACTGAGAGCTGATGAAAAGACCAGACAAGATGCATATCGTTCTCTTTCATTTTTAAAAAAAGAAGTATAAATCACTGGTTGCTCGCTGTAAGAAAGAACATACCAGAAAACTGTGGGCCAATATAACTGAAGCAGCTACGAGCAAAAACTCAGTGGTGTTCTGGAAACTAGTGTCAAACCGCGCCTCCACAGCCGCCTCCCCCTTGGTTTCCGCTATCCCCCCAGATAAATGGACTTCTTTTTTCCAAAAAATGTATGATGATCCTATTCAACCCCCTCCTGCCCTAACAATAGAAAATCTGGCCAAATGCCCCCCAGTTCATGCCGAAGAGGTAAAAGCTTATATTAGCCAGTTAAAGAATGCAAAAGCCCCTGGGCTTGATGGAATATCTCCAGAATTACTAAAAACAAATAAGGACTGGTGGGAAACTTTCCTAGCCTCCCTATTTACTTATATTGATGAAACCGGCTACATCCCCAATGATTGGGGAATGGCTATAGTAGTCCCCTTCCATAAGAAGGGAAAGAAGGAGGATCCATCCAATTATAGACCAATCAGCTTACTAAGCATTGTAAGCAAGTTGTCTACAAAACATCTGCTGAAGAAATTTTTAGACTGGCTAGAACAGGATTATATAATTGCTGATGAGCAAGCTGGGTTTAGAGCTGGCAGGTCAACAATAGATCACTGCCTAGTAATGCAACACCTTGTAGAGAAATACGCTACAGGAGACCAAGCATCACTTTACCGGGCATTTGTTGATTTAAAAGCAGCTTTTGACACAGTCTCTAGAAATAGACTTTGGAGGAAACTGCAGGCCTCCTCTATTGATAGGCGACTGCTGTCCCTTTTGGGGGCTACGCACAAGCAAACTGCCCTGAGTAAGGTGCAGCCGAATTGGGCATTTGACTGACCCCATTCAAACTTACAGGCAGGTGTGCCTTCTAGCCCCCTTTCTGTTTATCTTCTACATCAACAATTTGGTAAACCTTTTGAATGACCCTGGATTGCACCCTCCCGAATTAGCAAATAGGCACATTCACGTACTGCTCTATGCAGATGATGCTGTATTACTTTCTAGGACCCCCATAGGGCTGAAACGAGCCCTAAAAAAATTCTCCCAATTCTGTGATACTGAACACCTTCTAACTAATTACCAAAAAACTAAGATCCTGGCTTTCGGTAAAAATCCAAAGATCAGACGATGGGAGCTTCAGGGGCATCAGTTAGAACAACTTACCAGCTTCAAATATTTGGGTGTAGTTTTGCAAGCCTCAGGTACCAAAACAACACATAGCAGCTTCATTGCTGATGTGGGAGAAAAAACAGCACACGGTATACTGAAATTCTATCGATCACAAGGGGGGCAGTATGTACCGGCTGCACTCAGATTGTTTAAAGCCAAACCATTGGCCCAATTAGTATACGGATCATTCTTGGGGCTGCCATCCTCCTCTTTCTCTCAACTTGAGAGAGTGCACTCCAAATTCCTTAGAGCTCTATTACAAGTGCCCAAATGCATGCCTAACTCATGGGTTAGACTGGAAACAGGAATGTTAAGGGTAGAGGCCAGAATCACCATCCTTTCAATTTTCAAATGGCTGTCAGGACGTCTAAACCCGCAAGGTCTGCTCCCTCTGTTATTCCAAGACAATCTAATTGGCAAAAGGCGACTCTGAAATCCCTGGGAAAATTGGGTCTTTCCCCTCAAAGTTTGCTAGTCATGGGGTTAGACCGAGCAAAATCACTCATTAAGCAGAGAGTGACAGACATTGAAAGACAAACATTTTCTTAGAGCACCAGGTTTTATTTCTTCAGATACTACTAAATATATTGCCGCTCCTGCAGCCTATTTTTACTTTCTTGAATCCAGTAACTCCAGAAGGGCATTTGCTTTAGCTAGAAGTTCAACTCTACCCTCTGCCGTTCTGGAAGGAAAGTTTAAAGCTGTCCATTACTCTCTTAGGCTTTGCTCCTATCCCCTAAGAGAAATTGACTCAAAGGAGCACATCTTCTTCAACTGCCCAAGTCATAGTAAAATTAGAGCGGAAACCATCAGTCCATTAGTAGAAAGATTCCCTGGAAGTTCAAATAAAATCAAACTTGATTATCTTTTGTCTGATCGGAATCACCAGACACCATGTCAAGTAGCAAGATTCTGTGCCCAGGTCTACAAGCAACGTAAATCACATAAGGCAGCTTAAACAACTAATTTGTGATGATCTTATTTTTTTACTCTTATATTTATTCATCGTTCTTCCCCGGTATCCAGTCTCAACTGTTTTTAAACTGATATGCAAATGGTTTTATATGTACTGGTCGCAGACTGCAATAATAAACTTGACTTGACTACCTCTGCACTAAGAACAGCAGAAATACCTGAACCTACTTCATGGGGTGAAATATCCTAGCTACCACCAGAAGAAGCTGAGAAATGGAGAAAAGCGGAGGGTGTGGTGTTGGTGTTGAAGAGAATGATAGCACATTGAAAGAGCTCCGTCTCTCCCATGCCTGAAATTTAAAATTTATGTTGAGAAGGTAAAGTAAAAATATTTACCCTTCCAACATAAAGATACGCTAAGAGATCCGAAAGGCAGATTCATATTTATTAAAGGCACTATAGAAAACCAAACTTACACATTTGGCTCAATTTATGCCCCAAACCAAGACAGCCTAATAAAATTCTAAAACAAAGTTCATTAGAATACACATGTATCACTTAGTATAATTTGCTCTAAACCATATTTTCATGACAAACCCACAGAAACAGCAGCAACATAATCTAAGAGTATAATGGAAAGCAACAAATAGAAACAGAAGGATTAAAAGTATCCTGCTCACTAGGTTGGAGGCAAGTTCTGACGACAACAGGGCCAACAACAAAGGTTCTCAGGTCAAACTCCATGGTCAAGTAACAGATTCCAAAATCAAAGACTGTGACCCACCAAGGCTCAGGCAGCCAGAACCGCAGAGCTCACCAACAGTCAAGTCCAGAATACCACAATTGTGACTAGCTAATCCCATGCTAGCTGCGGCCTTATAAAGGGAGTTTCTCCTACAGGTGAGGCTGGGTTCATTAAGCTTCTTTCTCCACAAATTACAACTGATCTCCAAATGACAGGTTTTGTGGGGATCTCCATTAAGCTTCTTTCTCCAAGCTGGCTCATCTCTGTTACTCAGGAGGAGTAGATCAGATCCTGTACTGGCTCTCCTGACATTACCTCAGCAGGGGGAAGGCCGTGGGCTGCCAGGCATTTGTTGTAATTTTTGGAGAAAGAAGCTTTAATGTTGTTAGCCACCCTTAGCCCATCTGTGAGGAGGGCAGGGTATACATCAAATAAATAAATAAATAAATAAAAAAGTTACGGTGAGCTCTTGAGCTGCTTGATGTCTGTGGACAGGACCATTTAGGGGGTGCTCAATAGGTTTTCTCAGTTGCATTTTTTTCAAGAAAGTAATCTGTTTAAAACTATGCCCCTCTTGAGGTCTGTGCCCAAGGCGGCTGCCTAGTTGGTCTAATGGTAGCATTGACCCTGTCTATAGTTATGGCAAACAGAAATGGGGAAAGGGGACAGCCTTGTCTAGTTCCCCTTGCTATATGGATATCTATTGAATGTACATTGTTAGTCCTAACTGTAGCTTTTGGAGAAAGATAAAGAGCATTAATGGCATTTTAGAATTGGTCAGAATAACACAAATGATGGGACTGGTTCCAATAGAATTAGACACCAAAGGGAAAACCCAGGAACCTCACACTAGCAGTAATACAATATCAAAAGCTTTAATCATAATAACAATTTGTTTTGTGAACGTTTTCCATAAAAGTCATAATACAAAGTACACAGTACAATGAATATGCATATACCAAACGCTAGATTCCATCTATTTCAAAGAATTTGTGAGCTCCGGCGTGGACTATAATACATATTCAGCGGTCTGTGATATTTTCATCAAAATTTGCAGATACATAGAATTGTATTTTTTGCCTACTACGGCAGGACATACATGGACCATTGAGTCCTCTTTGGTTAAAAATTCTTTGAAATAGATGGAATCTAGCGTTTAGTATATGCATATTCATTGTACTGTGTACTTTGTATTATGACTTTTATGGAAAACGTTCACAAAACAAATTGTTATTATGATTAAAGCTTTTGATATTGTATTACTGCTAGTGTGAGGTTCCTGGGTTTTCCCTTTGGTGTCTAATTTTAGAATTGGTCGCCAAAACCCATTTTTTGAAGTAAAAGTTTTAGATATGGTATTTCCACTTAATCAAATGCCTTCTCTATATCAAAGGCCAGAAGTAATGCAGGGGTTTTGTATGCTTCACAGAAATTAATTATAGTTAAAGTGTTACGTGTATTGTCTGGTCAAGGTGAATGTAGTTGGTTATTTAAATTTAGACAATGTTTTGGCAAATATGCTTGTAAAGATCTTTTGGTCTTGATTCAGTAAGGGTATTGGTTGAGAAGATTTAGTATTTGTAATATGGTTGTCCTTTTTTGGAGTAACTACTATTTCAGCCTCTGACCAAGATAGAGGGATGCTACCTCCTAACATAACAGAGTTGCATGTGGCAGTTAGTGGAGTTGAAAGTAGGTGAATGTATTTTTTTGTAAAAATTTGGCAGGGAATCCATCCCTGTCTGAAGCTTTGTTATTTTTTTCAAGGATTTGATAGTGACTGTAACATCTTCTGTTGTGACTGGTTGGTCCAGATATTATGTTCTTGTGAGGTTTTTTTCCAAATTTCCTGTGATGATAAATAATTTAAAATACGATTAGTGTCAGGATTGTCTGATGTACAAATGGTTTGGTAGTATTCAGCAAATACATCGGCTAATTTTACAGAATTAGTTTGAGTTTTTCCTGGGTGCCTTTAATAGCTTGTATAGAATGTGAGGAGGTTTTTTCCTCTAATTTTCATGCAAGCAAGTTTATAGATTGGGTGGCCTTTTTTGTGTTCATCTTCTAGTTTTCTTATTCTAGATATCATTTCATTTCTAATGTTTTCTTTTTGCTCTTCATGACAGGAGGCAACGGAGATTAATTTCCCTCTAAGTACCACTTCCATAGCATCCTACACGTGGATTTGAGGAATACCACATAGTTTGTTTCTATTGTTTAATTTCTAAAGAGACTTCAGAAGAAATTTATTTGTTAAATAAAAGTGATTTATTTAGTTTCCAATTTGTTTGATGTCATTTATTCTCAGTGTACATTCTGTCCAAGCATAGTCTGTCCACAACTTGTCACCAATCCTTGATGTAAGAGTTTGACTGATTAATTTAGGAGATAAGAATATGTCATTTAAATATGTAATTTAGAAGATAAGAATATGTAATCAATCCTTGTGTATATATTGTGGATAGAAGAGAAGTATGTATAGTCTGTTACCAGTGGGTTTTGAAGATCAATAGATAAAGCCTAAGAGCCATTAATTGATCTTAGCAGCTTAGTAACTGTATTGTTAATTTTAATTGCTTTGACACGATAGGCAGTAAAATTTAAAAGGTCATTCAGAGAGGAGTGATACAAATGTTTACTGCTGACACATTGATTTACCCATGCTGAACGAAAGCAGAATTGAAAGCCAAGAGAATCAAGTGTACTCTGCATGAAGACAGCTCGTCAGGTTGTTTTGATCTACAAGCAGCTCTCCACACTGAAAGCAGTGAAAGCAGCTTTCTCAGTAATCATGCTTTGCGGTATTATCCAATACAATTTTTAAAGTTTGTATATGTACACTCACACATTATGCAATGCATTTATATTTTGTATCACTTTCATATTTATCAAAATACTTAATTTCACAGGTCAAGGGATGGCGTCATGGAAATATAAATAATAATAATAACTGTGCTTATATACCGCTCTTCTACACATATTAGTGCCTCACCCAGAGCAGTGAACAAGTTAGTGTTATTCTTATCCCCACAATGGAGCTGGGGCTGAGAGGAGTGGCTGACCCAAGGCCACCTACTGAGCTCATGTCAGTAGTGGGATTCAAACCAGTAGACTGCTGATTATGGTTTAGAACACATACTTCGTGAAACATATGCATTCTAAATAACGCTGTATGAACATCACTGTAGTTCTTTTTCTAGTATGGTGTATAACTGGTGCTTTATCTTTGACAGCCAATTAAAAATAGTGAACAGTATCAGATACATGTTCTGTAATTGTTAGCAGAGACCAAGGATGATCTGGTCATGTAACTTTTCTTGTCATTTTTACTATCCATATCTCTTATCTTGCAGCTGGGCATAGTGGTACTTTTGGCTAGGTAGAATGTCACATGATTGGAAATAGTAAAAAAGAACTAAATTATGATTGGTTTGATATTTATCTTTGTTATCATATGAAATGATCTTAGATTTCTGCATAAGATAATATATAAAAATGGTAATCCAAATAGCAGATCAGGGTTTTGGCCAAAAGAAATCCCATGAAGATCTAGGCAGGAAACTTACCCTTGTAATATGTGCTACGGTAGCTTGAATGCATTTCATCGTTAATCTGACTGAGTTAGATTTCATTAAGAAATGTTAGGAAACTTAATTCTTGTTGTGTTCATCTGTTCTATTTTTCTATGTTTTATTTAAATAAACATTTATATTTTGATACCTCACGTAATGAAAACGACTAGCGTTTGTTAATGAAAGAAGCCATTAAACTCTTAGGAGGAGTCTGTCTCCTGGTTGGGAGAGTGCAACAAAAACATACATCCCGTTTATTTTGTACTGAAAAGCAGTTTCTCTAAAACAGAGAAACGTGTTTTCAGTTCTCACTTGAAGGTTTCAAGCTGCTCAGGAACCTTCAACCCATCTCTACCGAGTATTTAATACTTTTTTACTTAATGTTTAAAAGTTATGTTTAATATTTATGCCTAATATGATTATAGAAGCAATACTGTTTGAATTATCTATAAACTTATTTGAGTTGGATTGTTAGTAAAATTACAATTTTATGAAATTTTTACCATTTTATAACATTACAACTTTGTACCAAAAAAGTTTTGCATGTAGAAGAGGTTGCCAAAAATAAAATTCCCCATCCCCATCCCCATCCCCATCCCCATCCCCATCCCCATCCCCATCCCCATCCCCATCCTGCGCCGCTCCCCCCGACGCCCCCCGCCCCACCTCCGGCTCATATTCACCAAATATGAATGCTGTGCTGTCACAGGATGGCATTGTCAACGATATCAAAAGGCACTAAGAAGTACAGGAAAACAAACAAGGATGCAGTTTCCAAATAAGAGGATCAGTGTAGGGCATTCATCAGGGCAACAAATGATCTTAGTCTGCCATGATGAGGGCAACAATCAGACTGAAATGGATCATCTTTATGACGTGGCAACGGGGGCGGACAGGGTTGCCAAAGAAGCCATGGAAAATGGTTCTTCACCATTGGTCCCATCCCTCTTCCATCAACACTGCCTCATCTGGAGGAGATCCAACAGATAATGGGCTAATATGCAAGTACAAGCCAGCAGCAGGAGGCAGCACCACAGTGAAGCCAAGGACTATTGCTGCCTGTCTCCCTCGGCTCGTCTTTGCCTCACTTGCCTCATCATTGGTCATCTGTGGCTGGTGTCTCTGATCAAGAGGGATCACTGATGGGGCAACTGAAGCAAAGGCAAGCCAAGTGAGGAGGATAGGCAGCAGCTGCAGCTCCAGGCTTTTCTGCACCACTAGACCACTGGCTGATTCTTGCCTAGCCAGCCTTATTGGCCCTCCTGGCTGCCTGGGCATTGATGTGTGTGTGTGTCGTGTGCAGACAAGTGGTACCCCAGACCACCATCCCATAGGAAATTTTCTCCTAGAGGCCATAATGGCAAACCTGATCTTGCTTAGAAGCCCTTTATCTGTTACATTCTAGAGTATGATATTTGCTGCTTCACCATCCTCAGCCTCCCCAGTCTTACAGTTGCTGACTCCTGCTTGTGCCAGCAGATTTAGGGGTAATATCAGAGGATGGTGTGGTTTAGGAAGGAAAGGAACCTCGGTGGCATATAATGTCATAGAGTCCTCCCTCCAAAGCAGCTATTCCAGGGGAGTTGATCTCTCTTAGCTGGAGATCAGCTGTAATTCCAGGAGAACTCCAGGCTCTATCTGGAGGTTGCAACCTTACCCAGTCTCCTTCTCTTCAAATCAGCTCTGCTGTTCCCTCCTGTATGCTTGAACCGTCTCTCCAAGCACCTGCTGACACTTTAGTCAAAACCCTCTTCAGATACCAATACTTCATGCAGCTTTCCAACCAAGCTGTCACGAATTTTTGCATCACTGATTTTGTTCACATTAATCTACTGTTCACTGTACAAACACACACACCCTTCACATCATTTTTGCACTCACCTTCATTTTGGCCCTCTAACTGAATTGGTCTATGGGAAGCAATCCTTAAAGTGGATTCCTTTTTTTGGTTTATTATATATATTAATCGGACATCTCTTAATTTTTTTTTCAAATAAATAAACAAATAAATAACTGAAAAAATAGGACATATTTTTTTATTGTTACTTGGAGCATCCAGCCAGGTATCTCCTCTTCGCCTGAGGCTAAGTCCCAGGCTACCAACAGATAATTGTTGGGGTGGAGGGAAGCGAAAAACATGGTCTGGGTGTGCTTTCAGTCCCGAGTCAGCAGAAAACTGCAGTCTGTTTTGTGCTGTTCTGTGAGCATATTGGCATAGAGAGGGTTAATTGAAGGGTGCCAGTCCAGAGTTTTCATTTCTAAAATATTGTTCTGGAGTGTCTCTAACGCATCCCACTGTTTTTTGTGGTACTGGCCTTTCTTTAGTGCCCGTTCCGGGCTGTTTTGTGCTGTTCCAGGAGCTTTTTGGCATGGAATGGGTTAATAAAAGTGGGGCAGTCCAGAGTTTTCATTTCTAAAACATTGTTCTGGAGTGTCTCTAACACATCCCACTGCTTTTTGTGGCACTGGCATTTCTTTAGTGCCCGTTCCGGGCTGTTTTGTGGTGTTCCGGGAGCTTTTTGGCATGGAACGGGTTAATAAAAGCGGGGCAGTCCAGAGTTTTCATTTCTAAAATATTGTTCTGGAGTGTCTCTAACACATCCCCCTCTTTTTTGTGGCACTGGCATTTCTTTAGTGCCCGTTCCAGCCTGTTCCGTCTCGTTCCGGCTTTTACCCTGTCCCCATTATTACTACTTATTATTTAATTCAGCAAAGGCTAAGCATTGTCCCACTGTGATATTCACAAGCAAGCATCCTTATGTAATTTTTTAAAAAAATTATTATCATCAAGACTATCCTCTCCTTCCACAGAAATGCCCTCATTTAAAAATATTCCTTCTTATAATTTTCATATAATTATTTGAATGTTGTTTTAAAACAATACAAAAGCAGCAGTAAACATAATTATGGCTGTTCATCTTGCACAACAGAATCTTCCAACTCCTTTGTGAGTTGCCATCTTTTTCCTTTGGGATTGGACAGAGATCTTTAGAATGTTCAATCTATTGAGAGACAAATCAGCTACAGCTATTCCCACCCACCTGATCCCTGGTCCTGTTGTCTACTTCCTCTCATCTAATATGTGACACTTCTACCTCAGCAGGTAAGAAAAAGAGATAGCTGACAAAATCAAGGAAGTAAATGGATAGAAGTGGCTACTTAATCTCCCACTGTATGGAGAAATTTAAGTGACTTTGTCTGGCATTCAAAATATATTGGAAGCCCTTATGTTTCACTGGAAAGAAAATCAGATTATACAACGCTATTGCTACAAGATTAATGCTAATACTAGCATAATGGGAAAAAATCTGTGGACTTGTTTATATTTTGGGAAGGCCTTTGGTTTTCATTTGCTAATGCAACTGAATCTAAATGGCAACCAAGGTGCTAATTTATATTACACTTCAATCTAGATTAATTTTGGATGTACATACTCCCACATGCCCACAATGAGTCAAACAACTCAAGAGATTAAGCTTTGTTCTCAATAGCAAGTGATTAATCATTAATCAGATTAATCTAGAAATAGATATACATGGTTTGAACTCACAAAGATCAAAAATATTGTTTTAAATATATAAGTAATATGAAGAGGTAGGAAAATTGTGAGAAGCATTTTATAGGAACTGGGCCTGCCTAAGACTGAAGTAAGGAGATGACAACAAACTGCAGTGGTGATGCAGTAGTGTAAGTATATTCATCTCATCTCTGCATGCTGTAGGGTGGACTGGGATTGCATTTGTGGCTATCTAACTAAAGTGACCTAATTTAGAATGCTTGGGTGAAACTCTTATTCTGAAAGATGCTGAAAATTCCAAAGAAAATGGTAAAAAGACCATTTAGGGACTCTGAGTAAAGAGAGACTTGAAGGAACTAGTTTTATAATTTAGCTAAGGGAAGAGTCAGGGGATAGTCTCTCTGTCTATAAATACCTTCAAGGTAACTATATAAATGAAGGAAGGGAATTAATTCACAGGCTTAGATAGTGTCAGGACAAAGAAGAATCATCTGGAGTTGAACAAGAAATATTTAGGCTAAATATTGGAAAAATCTGCTGTAAAAAAAAAAGTGTTTGTAGCACAGTAGACAACCAAGAGTGGCTGAGGAAGGTCCCACTGCAGCAGGGCTCCAAACACAGGCAAGAAAACATCAGAAACGCTAGAGTGGGATATGGCTAATTTTTATAGAGATCCTTTGACTCAAACTTCCCTAGAAACGCTGCCAGCAATCCGCAGTGTAAACAAGGTGGCTGTGGGTATTCAGTTTTGACATGTTCAGTGGCTTTCCAGGTTTAAAGAGTGATGGAGAGGTGGTAAGGGCTTCTGTAATTGTAATAAAAGAAATTTCAGCAGGTTGAGCTGTAGCAAAACAAAGCTACACCTGGTCAAATCCCCTCTACTACAATCATATATCTGGTCATTCTAGTAGTGGTTCATATTATACTCCAAGATAGAAACAGACCTGCCTAATATTAGATTTAAGGCTGCAGCAAGACTGTGTTGCAGCAGGGTTACCAAATGCCATGGATTGCAGGGAAATAAAAGCAGAGAGGGAAAATATTCTTTGCTAGCCAAAAACTCATAATGTAGATAGAGTCAGGCTCTGCTGCCCAGGGCACATTTGCTTTATTTATTACTACTGAAAGATGCTCTCTTGGCAGACCCTAAGCCCTCTTTAGCAGAACCGGAACAGCATAGAGAGTGGAGGTGGATGCTGGCTTCTTATGGGTCTGTAGTGAGAGGAAGGTACAATTTCTGCATATTTGCATTCTTCTCATTCTACAAAAAAATGTGCTGACCATGGTAGCAGTGATTCTAACTGAATAACCCTAGGGGTCATCTCAGGCTGAAGGAAAATCTCTGGCTTGGAGCTTAGCTTCTGGGGACTCATTCAGGATATTTAGCATCCATGTAGCTGTTTATATCAAGATTCTATAAGCAATAAGGGGCAATGCTGTTTGATGGGAAAGGAAGGCCTTGGAGGCGGGTAAGATTGTGTTTGTCTGCACTTGATTCCTTATGAAACCTGCTCTCTGCAGCTGTTAGAGGCTGGTATTCCTTTGGATGGGATAATTATAGGCTTTTAAAAAGAGAAAATCCTACAAATCTATTTTGAGGGAATTTTTTTCCTCCCCCCTAAATTAAATAATTAAACCTGAAAAAGCCTGAAGATTGTGCATCTCAACTCTGTCACAGATAAGAAAGCTTTGCCGCTTACTTGTGCCTTTCAGCTTCTCCATTTGGTCCATGTGTGAAAGAAAGGAAATGCTTACCTGAAGAATTTCTATTCTTCCAGTAGACAGATGCGCATTCAGTTTGGGGAAGATACTGCTCCTCTAGCATCAGGAAGGCAGGCTTCTCCCAGATCCTCCGGGAAGTTCCATGCTAGAAGATTAAATAAAAGGTGAGATAAAAGGATACAAATGAGAGCAAACACCTCCCAGTCTCTACAGTTTCACCTATTGACATGGTGACATGGGCTAGAGCTGTAATATCGATACATCTGACTGGAGTGGGCAGAATGCCAAGTTGCCTTTAGGAGGAACAGAAATTCACCAAGCAAGAGATCATTCTCTCTAATCATAGGCAGGAGGGCATTATACTCAAGCCAGTCAAAAAACAGTACACCCAAGACCAGGCAAATCTACTACATAGCCCAGTTATTCTGCAAGACAAGATCCCTAAGGTTTCATATAAACTCATTTCTCCCAAGGCTGACCCTCCAGAAGTGCCCATTCCCCAAAGATTATCAAGGCAATAGCCCCTCTACTATAATAATTTATTTTAGATTTTGGAAGTAAGGTAGAGTGGTCCATGCTCTAATTCTCCAGAAATTTATAGCTATGAGATCTTGTTTCCAAGGGGTGATGGAAGTCTATGACAAGAACTGCAGACAACTAGATGGGCTAGTCTTGTCTCTGTAAAAATGGACAGCTAAACTGACATTTGAGAATTGTTACTTCTACCCTTGAGGGAGGACAGACAGATGGAAATAGGAAAAAAACAACTGCTGTAGAAAAGCTGAACTGAACTACAGAATGAAATACGGCTATAGATCTGGAAGATGTAAAGGTTCTTTCTCCACTGAGAGGACTCCTGGCTCAAATACCGAATGAGTGGACAAGATGACTCTCAAGAGAAACTTTCTAGAAGGTTCTGATCTTTAGGGTTCCAGATTTCAGGGGCAGGTTTGGTAATGCTCAAAGGACCACAAAAGGCTCCACAACTGAATGCTGTTGTTTAGTAGGGGCTCTCTGAAAACATAGCTCTCAGCAACTTCTTCAACACTGAGTGATGAGGCTTCTATTTCACCACTGGATAAAAGAATGCATCTACCAAAATAGACTAGACTTGAGATTCAAGCACAGACATCCTGCAGGAATTGTGATAGTTCAAGAACTTGTGTGGTCAGAAGGGAAACCATTGCACTATCCCTAAACCATACAGGTATGCATGCTGCTATAGACTCTAGTGGGACGCCACACCCAGTTTTAAAGGACCAGTTATTTATCTGAGTGCTTTTAACCTGCTTTTGTCCACTCAACATGGACTCAAAGAGGTTTACAGCATTACCCCCTCACATACACACAAAGGAAAACCAAAAATATTTAACCCAAGTTAACACTATTTAACACTTGGCTGTCAACAAACTATCAAACAAGAAGAGAAAGGAGGCAGAGCAGGTGGTAGCAGCTCTGGCCTTGATGGCAACAGTCTCTCCCCAGACAGGTAGATTTTACCAACTTCCAAACAGAAAGATGGAATAGAATATGCTGCACCTTAAAGACTAGCACTTTTATTTCAAGATGAGCTTTTTTGAGTCAGTGCTGACTTCTTCAGATATGTATGGAAATCAACCTGAGAATCATTCTCACGCTTTCTTTTTCCACATAATGAATCTGCACTTGAAAGACTCATGACAGAATTCATCCTTGATCTTAATCCCCATCCTGCCCAACATGCCCTATAAGAAGGTTTCTAAGTTTGATTTCCGCATCTGAAGAAGTGAGCAGTAACTCACAAAAGCTCATACTGAAATAAAAGTTCGTCTTTAAGGCACCACTGGACTTTTGTTTTAAATTCATGCTGACTGGCTTTCTTGTGGTTCAGGTGCTATTCTGACTGTGGATTTCTCAGCTCAGGCAGTTAGCCATTACCCTATACAAGCACCTGGAAATCTAACGCCAACCAACATTTGGAACAATTGTGCTTTAGATAATTACTAAACACATAAAAGCTGTCCAAATACAGTATCTCTCTCATAGACTTCTACTCTTCTAAATGTCACAAAGAAAATGTCCCCTTTCATTTTAGATGGAAGCTCAGGAATGGCAAACCTGGCACCTTAGTGCATGCATCTTCAATAGCCTGAAGTCCATTTGCCAGTTTTCTGGGGCAAATAAACAAGTTCTGCACAGTGTTGCAGCTCAGAGGGATATGATGTGCAAATACAGAACTATAAGCCTGGATTTTTCTTTAGAATATTCATGTACCACCTGTACAGAGAACTGCTTGAGGTGGCTCACAAACCAAAAACAACATAATTTTTAAGAAGTCAGGATGACAACAGGAAACATTTCCAGAATGTTTCAATTTTGTCATCGTTAGGATATCCTAAAACTGGGCACATCAGCAGGTTGCAAGCCCATCAACATGAATAGGATCAAAACCTAAACCTCTGGAATTGGCCTGTAACCACTGGTTTTGAACAAAGCGAAAGAGGAGACTTTGTGGCACCAAAAAGGTTTCAGTATGGTAGCTGTCTTGGTCTGCAGTAGAACAGCATGGTTGGAGTCCAGTAGCATCTTAGTGACCAACAAAATTTTCGGGGTATAAGCTTTTGAGAATCAAAATTCCTTTTTTCTTTGTATTTGAAGAAAAGAGCTTTGACTCTGGAAAGCTCATATCCTGAAAGTCTTGTTGGTCTCTAACGTGCCACTGGACTCAAACTGTGCAAAATCTTTAAGGCTTCCTGTTTAATTCTGCACCTGCATACTCCCCTGTGAACAAGGAGGCCTTCCCTTGGCTTCTGCTGCAGGAGAGAAGGCAAGTCAGGCACAGCTGCCCTTGGAGGCTCACTTTTGCTTCAGATCCAGATTTGGGGTGGGGGGGTGAAGAAGGGCTGTGAGCCTGCAGAGAAGAAGGCAGCTTTAAAAAAGAAAACAAGAGAGCCAAGCTGGAGCCAGCTCCAAAGCAGCCGTACTAAAATAAACTCCCAACTGTGTGATCCTAAGCAGAGTTAATCCAGTCTATGGCCATTGATTTCATTTTAGATGGAGACGCTCAGCTTGCCAAGACAAGGCAGTCAGATCTGGTTCTTGGCCAAGTCTGCATTTCAGGCTATAATAGCCACTTTGGAAGAGGCCTCGAAAAGGAGGCCTCATCAGTGGCAAAGCTCAACCAGCCTCCTTCAGCACCACAATGGCCTTCTCCTCATCATCATCTAGCTATCGGCGGGCATGATGAGCGCCTGGCCCAGCCCTCCACCCTCTTTCCCCTCCTCATCATCCTGCTCGCTGGCCTCCTTCTCTGCCCACCTGGGGGCCATGGAAGCATCTTGAGACAGAACTGGGAGATTGGATTTGGCACCCAACCTATTTATGCAGCCTTTTGCATAGCAGCACAGATGAAATTCTGGGAATAAAGGCCATGAACTGTTTACAGACTTAGGGGATTGGACTACATTTCTTCCTGAATTCATTAAGAACCAGATTTCAAGGGCAAGATTCAAGGAAGATACAAAACAATTTGATCACCACTGTCTCTGATTCATATGATGTTACCATGAGAACATAAGAAGAACCCTGCTGGATCAAACCAGTGTTCCATCTAGTCCATAAAGGTCCCTGATGCTGGCTTCCAGTGCTTGTATTCAAAGGTTTCCTGCCTCTGTATATGGAGGTCCCCTTAGCTCACCATGGCTAGGAGCCATTGATGGACCTCTCCTCCATGAAACTGTCCAATCTCCTTTTAAAGCCATGTACATTCATGGCCATCACTACACTCACTGGCACTGATACCCACAATTTAGTTACTCTTTGAATAAAGAAGAATTTCCTTTTGTCTGTCCACCAACTTTATTGAGTGCCCTGAGTGGCAGTATTATGGAAGGAGGAGAAAAAGCTCAGACTTTGGTCTCCATCCTATGCATAATTTTGTAATCCTTTATTGTGCCCCTCCTCTTATTATATCTCATTGTAATTTAGGTCCTAGATTGTGGATTTAAAAACAATCTTCACAATGCAACTAAGGAAAGATGGGGTGTATTTTTCTACACGCCTGATGGAAGTCCCGGGTTTGCAGAAAACGTTTAAGTCTATAAAAACCTACACGTGGGTAAAACCCACAAATAACAGAAGGGACACTTATACTTTTAAGAGATGAATGCCTACTGAGATCTCATGAGGCTATGTTCTGAGTTCTCAACAGCCACTTGGGGGGTTGCTAGACAACCACAGCAATAAGGTCCTGAGATGCTTGGGAGAAAAGCAAACTTACAAATATTTTAAATGAGCAAAAATATTCCTGAGCCATCTATACTTTGTTTTCTTTCAAAGGTGGCATGGACTGAAAACAGTAAGAAAAATGGAAGGGAGCACAGACAGGGAAGAGAAGAAGGAGAAGCTGACCTGGAGAAAAGAACAGGGAAAAAGTTGTTAGTGGAAGAGAAAAAAAGGGGAGTGGCTGCCAGGTGGGAGGAGGAAAAGCTGAAGACAGTTGCAGGGGCAGATAAAGGATGGTTGGTTGGAGAAAGAAAAGGAAGCAGAGAAAGTGGAGAGAGTAGAACTCCTTTGGTTTGTAGAGGGGGACATGGGAAAATGAGATGTTCTTCACAGGTCCCCTGCTTGTGTCTGAAATATTACCCAACATGGTGGGGGCATTTTGGAGAATGAATAGAAGGGAAATGAGCTGGTTCTTTTTAATATACACGGATTCTGAAAGTATCATTGGCCTGGAAAAGCCTGGAATGAAGCCTCATCTGCTGGAATAACTCACTGATGTGCTATGCTGCAATTCTCATGCTAGGAGACTTCCTTCATTTTTTTCAGATTTACTTTGCCTGATAAAATGCCGAAAGGATCAAAAGTGAGCTATCCTGGAATGCAGACTTCTTTAGCCAATTAAGCAAGCAACTGTAGTAGTGGTGCTTACTCAGTGACTCAAGAGCCACATGCAGCTCTTTGACATGTCAGCTGTGGCTCTTCTGAACACTGTTCCCCAGCGTTGCACCTGCCTCATGTTTCAGTAAAGAGGGCAAGGCCCTTATAGTTGGCATTTGGATCCTACCTTGAATCAGCCACTGCCAGAAGAATGAGTAAGCAGCAAGCCTCATGTTCAGGTTAGAAGGAAATGTGGCTCATTTGATTGATGGTAATTTTGAATGTGGCTCCTTTTTGAGCTGCTGTGTGAGTACCGCTGAACTATGGTGTGTGTCACAGAACCAAACTTGGCAAATGTCTATCTTAATGAAAGAATGCTAAAGTAGAAAAATACATGCTCCCCTCCTCCCTCACATGCATTAACCAGGTCCAGTAGTCAAGGCAAGACTTAATGGACAATGCTGGGTACTAAAAATTTAGCTGCTACTGTTCCCCAATCTACATCAAGGTGATGGAATGTTCATACTCACTGTGTCGCACAACCTAGAGAAAGCATTCAGGTAGTGAGTACCAAAGCTAGTGAGTACATTCAGGTAGTGAGTACCACACAGAGCACAACAGCGTGTTCCCCTACCACAAAGGCAGCAGTAGCAAGTGGCATGGGGACAGGTGGGAATAACACACACTCCATCCCTACACTTTACATTGCAGCCACCCCTGCTCTTTCTCATTACCTCCAGCACATCTACATTCACAATGTTGATGGTAATGGTTTCAGCAACCCTTCCCCCCTTCTCCAGTAAGCTGTGCTGTAAAGCTACAGATCAGATCAGCTGGAAAGGGGGGAACCTGAAAAGGATGAAAAAGAGGGAAAGATAGACCTTAATTCCACAGGTTTGCTAACTTCCAGATGGTAGCCGGAGATCTCCCAGAATTGCAACTGATCTCCAGGTCATAAAGATCAATTCCCTGAAGAAAATGGCTGCATTGGAGGGTGGACTGTATGGCATTATACTGCACTGAGGTCCACCCCCTCCCCAGACCCCACCTTCTTCTGGCTCCACCCCCAAAATCTTCGGGAATTTCCCAACGTGTAGCTGGCGTATAACTCTACCATTTTGAAGGCTGCAGGCACTGCCACTGCCTACAGAGCAGTACTGGAGGGTAATCTGAAGCTGGCTAGGTTAGCTGACCTCTGCCTATCACACTTCTGAGGATATGACACTCATGGACACTCTGTCTACAGACCCCTCAAATTTTTCCTTTGAATAGAATCAGAGGAAAACCTCCTTTGATCCAGTTTAATTGGAAAAACCCTAGCATAAACATGGTGGTGTGTGGACGCTTCCTTTCAAACGGGAATTCCTGTGATCTCTGTGGGTGAAAATCTCTGTGTGAAAGCAGTCAGAGCTCTGGCTTCTTCTTCCCCTTCCCTAAAACACCAACAAGGAAACATCTTGGGCTGAACTGAGGCTCAAAGCTCTTTTGATCTCTTATTAATACTTTGCTGTTTTTAATCTGCATTTCTCAGCTCAAGCCCTGGGAATCCAGTTTGTCTTTAAGGTGCCACAGGACCTGAATCTTACTCTTTGCCTATTTAGTATCTCAGGGGTGGGATTTTCCCTGAGCTGCATGTACACCTGCCTTCTAGGAATGAATAAAATAGCATCTATAACCTCAGCCTTTAACTATCCCTTCATGCAGCATCTTCCTTGACCTGCACATGAAGGCATTGGTGATTATGGCATTACGTGTGTAGGTGTCTGTTGTTTGATGAACTGGACTGTATAATTTAAATGAATATTCATGTTTCCTGTGTGCCACATACATTTTTCAAACATCTTTCTCCTTGTGGTGCTGTCTATTAGAGTTGTGCAATTAGTAACTGTCAAGTTGTAGACTTTTCTTATAGTAGTCTAGTCTCAGTACTTTGGAATGGTTTTGAAATGTGGAAGGTGCCCACTGTTCACCTTCCGGAAGGCTTGTAAAAAAAAAAAAGGCCTATTTCAAAGGAGGGTAAATGTTTCTGGGAGATTTGGCTGTGCTGTTTTTTTATCCTGTTGATAAGATTTGTTGAATTACTTTGCAACTTCTTGTTGCTTTGTTAAGCATCTTGAGTCTAAGGCAATAAAGCAGGATATCAATATTTGGTTTGTCTTTATAATGGCATAAGCCACCATTCTGAATACGACTTTCCACACACGATGGCTTCTAAGGATTTATTATAATGTTGACTTCATATCACCTGATTTAGCAGACTTGTTGTTGCATTAATGGCAGCTTTTGGCATGAAATTACTGCGCTAAATAATGTATTGACATTCATACTTCTCAAGATACAGCAATTAGCACTCATCCTACTGTGTAAGCAGGTTCCCTTAAGGTGTGCACTTGAGCTTGCAGATTTGGCTGGGGAGTGATAAATGGGGCAGCCAGGCTGGCAAAGTTGTATACACCAAAAAGAGAAGACAAGCTTACCTTTCACTGTTCAGCAAAGAAGACCCACTGTAATGGCCTTCTTCATTTATAGTTATTAATGGCAAAGTCCAGGTAAAGAAGAGAGGCCATCATTTTAAATGTCAAAAGAACATCCCCCTTTCAACACAGGAGATTAGTTTCTGTTTTAGAGCTGTCACCCTTTGCTCTTGAAAAGGGTATGTTCCTTTAAATGTGGCATGACAGATGGAAGCACAACTGGTACAGCTTCAGCGATACTATCTTTTTGCAGAGACACTGCACCCGTTGAATTTCTATCAATCATACAGCCACTAAAGGTGTAGTTCCTCTCTCAGGAAAAGAGGTGGCACATCTTTCTTTAAATAGGTAAACAAACAAGTACACAGGAGCAGCTTGTATTACCTTGAAGTCTTGAGAGTATTATAAAGAATAATATGGTATCTTGTGAGTCAAGGCTGGAGTCGACCAGTCTCCTGTTTTCCTTACTGCTGTCAGTGTATTATGTAACTGATGTGATTTAAAGAGACAGTGCTAAAGTCACAAGGTTTGCCACATTTTCCCATAGCACTTTTTTACAATGTGTGCTTCTTAGATTTTCTTTCCCACATGTCCTAGTGTTTTTTGTTTAATCAGCAACACAGACGGGTGAAAGAGAGCAGCCGATATACCTAACTTGCATATATGCTACCTGTTCAGCTATATGTGCTCTACCCAGTGCAAAAACCCTAAAACTTAATATTCATTATGCAAACAGTCCAAAGTGGAACTCCATCCCTTGCAAGGGTTGGGAAGAATATGATCTTTGTTCTCAGTGGAGACTTGTTTAAAAACATGGAATATATTTTTTTATTTATTAAAACATGTTTACCCCATCTTATCTCTTGGTTCAAGGTAGATTTTGTATGCTGCCTATACATACATATTTGCGTGGATACTTGTGTTTAGATCCTTTCCAACCTGGTTTTAGATCTGGTTATGGGACTGAAACAGCCTTCGTTGCCCTGCACCAGGAGTTAGCCAGGGGGGGAAGCAACCCTTTTGATTCTCCTGGTCCTCTCAGCAGGTTTCGATACCATTGATCATCATATCCTTCTGGACTACCTTTCAGAGCTGCAATTGGGAGGCATAGTTTTGTAGTGGTTCCAGTATATTTCAGAAGGTGGTCCTGTGGATCTCCTGCCTAGCCCTTTGGCCTGTGGCATCACACAAGGTTCCATCTTATCCCCTATGCTCTTTAACATTTACATGAAACTGCGGGGTGAGGTCATCAGGAAATCTGGGCTGGGTTGTCCCCAATATGTAGATGACACTTAGCTCTATCTTGTGTTTCCAACTGATCCCAGGGAGGCTGTAGAAACTCTAATCCGGTACCTGGAGGCACTTTTGGGGTTGATGCAGTATAATAAATTGAAGCTTAATCTGACAAGATGGAAGTGCTACTGGTGAGCAGAAGATCTGACCTGGGGCTTAAGGCATCACCCATCCTGGATGGGGTTGTACTTTACTTGAAGGAACAGGTTTGTAGTTCAGGGTTCGCTTGGACCCTACTGCTGGACAAGCAGGTGGCAGCTGTGGCCTGGAGTGCTTTTTACCAGCTTCAGTTTGTTAGCCACCTGAAGGCTTTCTTGGGCAGAAAAGATCTGGCCACTGCAGTGCATACGTTGGTTACGTCTAGATTAGATTACCTCAGTGCACTCTGTGTGGTGCTGTCCTTGAGAAGTATTCAGAAACTTCAGTAGGTGTGTGATGCTACAGCCAGAGTTGGTCCTAGGGACCATATCACTCTAGTCTTATCCTATCTACACTGGCTTCCGCTCTGTTTTTGGCCACGTTTCTGGTATGCTGGGACCAACATACCTGAAGGGACCACTTAGTCCTTGGCCGTCGTCACACGGGCATTAATTTAGCGCCAAGATAGCGGCGTATCCCGCAATTTGTGCGATTTATACCGGCTCTCTTCCGCTTTCCCCATTCTCTCTGTACCACGCATTCCTACTCTAAATCTCGAACTAATCCGCTACCGTGTGGCTGTCCGTTTACGGAAATGAACCGTTTGTTTCGGGAAAAGTTTTTTTTTTTAATTCACAACTCTTATAGCGCTATAAGGTAGTTGCGCGATAATGTTGAAGTAACACGACAGTCTCCAGCACATTTTCTGAAATGCATATAAGCCCGTCGCCGCCATTAAAAAAATATTTATCTGCCATTTCCTCCCCAATGACCTTCCCTCCCTCCTTGACAATAACCCACAAAAATCCCCCTGCCTATCTTCATATGTGCCTAGGAATCGCCATTTGACAAGTGTTTTTTATATTCCGTTATAGCGCATTAACAAGTTAAGAGCCGTTGATTTTGGCGCGCAATTTGACCGTGAGGGATTTTTTTTAGCTGGCACGCACAGTCAACTTCCGCTTTTACTGTCTCCAAGGGTGAACTGAAATTGCTGTCGTTTGGTTGGTCTTCCGCAGCGTGAGTAACATTGCTGAGGGAAATAAATTTCATCTGTAAATGTCATACCATATATTTTTGAGATTCTCTTTTGCTATAAACCCACACTTGATTCTCCCCCCCGCTATGACCTCAGTATGTTAATTTATTTATATTTATATAATTTTATTTATATTTTAATAACTGTTCTGGGATCACTGTATCACAAAGGCACTGAGACTGCACCAATATGTTACGGAAATTGGATAGACGTCAATAATAGGAAAACTGCCGAGCCTTCAAATTGAAGAAAAGTTATTTGCATTTTTAAAAGCAGTTCCACCAAAGGGAACCCCATGTCACTGGAGCTGAAATTTCTTCCCTTTGAATTCCCCCCCCCCCCAAAAAAAGGAAAAGGACCTGTTGTTCAGTTCTGGTCCTGGAAAGGGGTGGCGGGAGCAGGGGGCAGAACAAATGGACTGAACTTCTCACCAAAAAATTGGTGAAGTATGCTTTTTGAAGGTGCCACAAGTCAAGGGCTTTCAGCAACTCAGGGGCTGGGGAGGAGACAGGAGAAGATTAAAAACAACCCTTGCCCTAAATCACAATATACAAAGATGGATGCCTAGAGATTGACTGCTGCCCTTCATGGACTTCATTCCACATAGAACAAAGGAGTCCATCTGTGAAAATGTGAGATTCCACATGTGTATGGTGTACTCGAAAATAATTTTTAGAGTAACACAGAAATTCCACACAAACAGTTATTCTGTTTGCATTTGAAAACAGACACCATTGTGGTATGGTCCCTCCGCCATTTCTCACTAAGGTTGCCAGCTCCGGGTTTGGAAATTCCTGAGGAGTACTTGGTGAAGTGGAAGATGGAATTTTGGGAGGGGAGGAAACTCAGCTAGGGAGATGATTTCGAAGACTCTGATATTAAATGCTGCCATTTTCTGCAGGGGGACTGATTTCTCTCTGCAATTTGAATCTGTATAGGTTATAGCTTATATTTTGGAGATTCACCTTCCAGAACAGCAATGGCTCAGAGTGGGGACAGACTTGTTAAACGTGGTATCTCATGGAGACATAGAGAAATAATGGATCTTCTGCACTTCTGGGGAGAGGAGAAGATCCAAGAGGCCCTAAAGAACACCCATCGAAATCTGGACTACTTCGAAAGAATATCAGAGCAGATGGCAACCCGGGGCCATAGGCGATCGGCTCTGGAGTGCCGCTCCAAAACTAAGACCATGCAGCTAGAATATAAAAAGGTTGTGGCACATAATGGAAGGTCTGGAAATGCACCCATCACTTGTCCATACTACAGAGAGCTGGAAAGCATTCTTCGTGGTGACGCCAGCGTTAAGCCAAAACGACTTGCAAGAAGTATGATTCTACAAGTGATGGGTCAGGTGCGACCTGAACCCTTGGTGCTCCAGGCAGGATCGGAGGAGCTGTTCTCACACGAGCTGGAAACCATCAATGTGGTCGACATCAGGATGTCCTCCCCTTGTCATTCAGGTAACAGTGGTGTGGAAGGGGTGGGGGTAGTGGTGTGCAATCATCCAGGGAAAATCATAACATTTCTCTTCCCTTTTTAAGGGACTAAGCCAGGCAATGTGTCCTCTGCTGTGATTCCATTGCCAAAGTCCACCTGCATGCTTTTGCTGATCAGTGATGCGCTTGAATGGCAGATAATGGAAAAGACAATTTTCATACTGGAAAGGTCAAAAATTTCTAAAAGAAACAATATTCTCTACTTTTCATCTTTTACATCTATTTTCTACTTATCATCTTTTCAAGGAATGCCCAATAACACCGGAGATGAAAACAACAGTGATGTGGAACATGAGCTGGATGTCACACCTGACGGTCTGCTAGAACACGGTTAGTGTGAATGCTTGTGCCAAATACAAAACATTTTAAAGGAAATTCTCATGGTACGCGGTATGGTGTGGCACGGGCAACGTGAAACTCTATATGGAAGCACAAGGCAAAATGGAAATTTGTGGTGTTTGTGATGAAGTTGAAAACAGGGCAACATGCGTGCTCAGCGATAAACCTTGAATATTTCCAAAGTTAAAATGTAAGTAGACATTCCACAATGTGTTGTGGTTCCATGTGTGACTGGACTAACACGGAGCGTTGACTGCAAACCATGTATGCTGGCACTGATGCATCGATTATTGACATCTATATACACTTCCTGAAAAATACGGTGCCAGTAACAATGTTAGAATTAACACTAAAAGTTGACATAAATTTTTAATTTTGTTTAAGAGACCAGTGATGTCTGCATAAGCACTCCCACTGATGTGTCTGAAAAGGAAAACAACCGTCCCTCACCTGGTGCAAACTCAGAAGGTAGGTGGCAGATTATGAGGACTGATATCAGAAATAAACACCTCTATTCTGTTCAAATCAGAGCAGGAAGTATTCAACCCTTGGACAAACACAGTGTTGGAGTCCATCAAAGCCACCAAACCTCTGTGGTGCTCTCATCTATAGATATATATTAAAGTGGCTGTTTTTCCGTTTGGTTGCCGATTGAGATGATTGTTGGCAGTGCATGTCTTGGCTGTGTTGTATAATGGCTCTTTGAGAAGCTCATGATTTCAGATGGAAGAATGTTTGGTTCAAAAATGTCATCATCAATTCAATAATGCTGCAGACGCGTGGCCTTTTCAGAGTGAATTTTTGACGCCTCACAAGCATCTCTCCTTGTCATTTCACAACTCCCAGGAGCAAAGGACATGGGTTGAGACAGCTTCGTGAGGTGACACTTGGAGAACAATCTGCCACATCAACCCTCTAAGTGAAAAAACACAACCACACTCTCAATTGCAAACACTGCTGCACCTAACTAATCCTAAATTGATCAGGGGCGGGGGGTGGGCTTTGATTTGAAATCCTTCTTGACCGCAGTGACATAGTTGTAAGTTGATGTAACATGCTTCACCATAAGATTACATCGTGTTTGATTTTGTTCCACACCCACCTAAAAATTTCTTTTTCCCCCCCTAATCAGGAACCCCCACAAGGACAATGGTGGAACTGTCGCCTGGAACACGGCTAGCAAGAATCAGGTCTAGGAAAAGGGGTGGATCTGCAATCCACAATGCTGCAGACCGATTTCTGACACAGGCCTCTGAGGAACATCAGGAAGAGATGGAGCATCGCAGGAGGGAACAAGAGGAGACCAGGAAATGGCGTGAAGAGGAGGGACGCCGGCACAATGATTTTCTTCTGGAGACCAGAATGGAGCGCCAAATGTTCCAAGAGGCCTGGTCAGAAAACATTGATGTGATGCGATCATGTGTGGGAACGCTTAGAGAGTTAGGGAACGCCATTACACGTCAACAGCAGCAAGTTTCCCAACAGTTGGTCCCTGTCACTGTGCAGGAGTGCTCCTCTGACTTAGGCAGAAAGGGGGCACCCAAGAGATCTTGTGTGGGAAAAGCAAGGGATCGTTTCACACCATAGGATCACACATTTGGAACCACTGGTCAGTTCTTGTTTACACCAAAGAACGTCCACTTTATTTTCCAGGGCACTGTGTGATCATTGTTATCAAGAAAGAAAAACCACACCAGTCACTGATATGTTCAACCTTTTGGGGGGGGGGGGTTCAACTGAAAATGTTTAAATTTGAAAATGTTCCACACATGCACCGTATTTTCTCAAGTCAAGTAAAACTATATACAACGATCAGTCCCATAAAATCATGGGTCCTGGGCCTGTGAAGGCGCAGGGGTGCCTCTCCTTGACCGGTTGCGTTCCCTCCTCTCCATTGCCAGCAGCCTTCGCCCATGCCTTGATACACGGGCCTGCAGAGTTCTCACTTCTGTCTGCAAACTGCTCACTGAAACACAAACATAGAGCACTGTCAAGATCTCAAATGCTTGCTGATGATTTGGGCATTCTATCAAGACAATTACAGTCCTTACCGGAGGCCACAAGTCTGCCTTCCATTGCATGTATCGAGGAAAGGATTGTCTCCAAAGTGGGAGGATCTTGGGTGGGCTGTTGGGTATTGCGGCCGCTTGTGGATGGTCTCTCTAGATCAGTGCCCCGAGCATCACCACCTGCAGTTTCTAGGGAAAAAAAGGGATTCAATTTGATCATTATTTTCAGTGCTTGGTTATCAAAGAACAGGAAACAGTAAAGTTTTTTAAAATGTCAGCTGCTGACTGCCCAGTGTTTGTTGATAATATTGCTTTGTGTGGTGAATATGTTGCAATGTTGTTGAAAGCTCCTTCCTCTTTAAATTTATTCTTTGTAGATGTTCTGTTGTCTTTAATAAAAGATTGATTGTTTCATCAACCACTTGTTGCCTCTATTTAGCCACCTTGGTAAATCATCATTTGGTTTTTCTTTCAGTGGTGCAGACACCCACCTCCCCTCTGGAGATGTTTTTGAGGATGCAATTTTTACTCATTATTTTTCGGTCTAGATATTTTGTTGTACAGCTTGAAATGAAAGTCACTAAGCTTACCATGTGGATCATCAGTGGATGCTGTGGGAGCGCTTGTTGGCTGCTCCTCCTCAATGACAGGCTCTGTTCTGTCTTGGGAAGCTTCAGGCAGTGATCCTGCCTCATGCTGACTGTCTCTCCCCCTGCGCACAGCTGTAAAGAATTTAGATTGCAGTGGATTAGTTATCATGTCAGTGTAGCTTCTGTCCCTAGTAAGAAAACAATTAATGGTTAGCATGTAAATAGTCATCGCATCCAGGCATCGTATGATAAGAGTGGCATGATTATTTCTCAAGCACTAGGTAACCTTGATAATTGCAGCTGTTGTGTGCATGATAAAGGGTGAATCCAGGATCCCTCATGTTGTGACTTCAAGACTGCAGCACCCGAAAAATATTTAATAATTTTCCAAATATTTATTTGCCATTATAATTTGAAAAAATTGCATCCACTGTGTCTGCTCATCTTTCAATCTGAAATGAACACCACAATATCCATGCTTTTTTGTGATTCGGAAGACATCCTGGAGCCTAGCATGGGAGCTTTTCATTTTGCACATAGCACTCCAAGAATTGGCATGCAGGCATTGTCTGTAGACATAAGCAAGTGCAACCATCCCCTTTTCATCATACTTAGGAAAACACTCTGTAGGTTAACCTTTCAAAAAAACAGCCTCATAACGGATTTCCCCATTTGTCACATCTTATTTTCCACTGTGGTCACTCAGCAATCCAACACCACATATAGCACACATAAACTGCACACTAACTATCCAACATATCACAAACTAAAAAGTATAATTGGAAGCTTGACACACTCTCACCCCCCCCCCCAAAAGGCCATTGCACACAGCAAAATTAGATTGACTTACCGGCATGTCGCCTCTCCTGCCAGTTTGGTCTGCCAGCCGCCTCCCAAAGACGCATCATTGTGCCGAAATGTGGTGGTCTCCCACTCTGGCGTGGGATTCCCTGCCAGGACTCCAGAGCGGTGAAAAAATCTCCCTTTGTTCTTTTGAACTTCGAGCGACACTGTTCAGCCGTTCTTTGGAAGCCACGTGCTGTAAGTCGTCGTGACAGCACCACAAAAATTGCCTTTGTGGGTAGGTGGGTGCTGCTCATAAGTCTCTCGACCTTACCACTGCGCAGAATAAGGTCCAGCAGCGCCTCCACCTCATCATCACACCAGAAAGCGCCGCGGCGTCTGGGAGGCATTTTTTTTTTAAAGAAATGTGTCATAACGAAATAACATTTCTGAGCATGCTCAGTTCAGCCATAACCCGTATTTTGAGCGGGAAAAAATGGGGTCAAGGTTCGTGCCTTAGTGTCACAAGTGAAATTGACATTATTTTCTAGTGTGTCTAACGTATTTTTTTTCTTTGTTCGGTTATACATGTTTTGGGGATTGGAAAATAAATGGGGAAAAAACTATTTTAAAAAGAAAATTCAGGCGGCATGGCGATCTAACGTCCATTTTCTCCCACCTACATTCTGTGCAACATCCCTTGTATTGAAACCCCCCCCCAACAACAAACAAGCTAGTCTCCGTGAATTGTGTGTTTAAGTGGTGTCTGTACAACTTTTCAAAAAAACCATGAAACAATCAATGTGTTGTCTGAGGCTTTCACGGCCGCAGAACGATGGCTGTTGTGGGTTTTCTGGGCTGTATTGCCGTGGTCTTGCCAAGACCACGGCAAAACAGAACGGAAAACCCACAACAACCATCGAAACATTCAATTCTCCTGCTGTGAGAGCAGCAAGTAACACTCTCATGCGTGTTCCATTTCCCCTATTCCCGCTGAGATTGGAATCTAAATCCAATCCAAACAGGATTGTTTACTCTGGCAGGAGATTTTACCGTTGACACATCAGCCATTGCAAAAGAAACATTTTCGGGGTGCTCTGAGGGGACAGCAATTTATCAATCATTTTGCTACGATGTTATAACGAAATAAGGTTAAAAAATCAATTTTTGAACCTCCCACCTCTCCAATCTCGGATTACGGAGTGGCTTCTCTAATCCACAATAGTTCAGTTTACCCCTGCTGACCTTTTATTATGAGTCACTTTCCAGTACTCTTTACAAAGCTCCAACGCCAGACACAGTCCCATTCACCATCCTCTTTCATAGTAGGCAGTAATCGGTTTCCTATTCCCTCTTTGATAAAGAAACACATGCAAAATGTCTGTAGGTGATTGCAGTCGAGATTGCGTTCAGCAGGGACACAATTTTTATATTCTGCCACTGAGGGAATTGATAAAATGGGATGATATTGTCTGGTGAAACCGATGTGAGCTCCATACATGCCGTTAACACAGAGCAACCTGGCTTAAACTACTTGAATCTTTGGTGTGCTTTGATAGTTCCCCTCACCGCCACTGAAGCTTTATCATCGGATCAGCATTGACTCTTTCTTCTTATATCCCCCTCTTATATCAACTCATTACTTGTTTCAACAACAATTTCAAGAATCCACCATTGTAAAGGGAGTTCTAGGTCTAGTCATCAAACAACATTGAAAAAAGAGTCATAAGAAGAAATCTTTAATGTAACACAACTTCCTATGAAAAAAGGTAACCATCAACATTTTTTTCCCAAAAACAATTTTTTTTTAATAGACAACACATACATGTCACAGTTTCCACAGTGGACATTTCACCGCTGCCTCCTTTGCATGTCCATAAATTTGGCGAGAGCATCCCTGACTTCCTTTCCAGCCTCTAGCAAAGAGTTATTGTTATCCATGTTTTCGGTGTCCTCGGGAGGAACAAACACTGGAGTGGGATCTCTTAGCTCTCCAAGAACCCGCTGTCCCTTGGCCTCGCAGATATTATGAAGGATCACACAGCAAGATATGATTGAAACCAGATTTTCCTCCCTTGCCTTCAGTCTGTACAGCAAGCACTGCCAGCGCCCCTTCAGCCTCCCAAAACATTTTTCGACCTGGTTCCTACACCTGGACAAGCAGCGGTCAAAATAAATCTCTCTTGGTGTTGTTGCAAGCTTGCCATACGGCTTCATGAGCCACGGCCGCATTGGGTATGCCCCATCAGACAGGATGATGGGTGGCACAGACACTCCATCCAAGTTAAGTGTGGGGTTTCCGGGGACAAACGTGCCGGCATCCATTGCTGCGCAAATGCATGAGTTTTTAAACACAAAGGCGTCATGGTTTTTGCCACTCCAGCCTATCTCCACATCTACAAATCGGCCAGAGTGGTCCACGGTGCCCTGCAGTAGCATAGATGAGAAATTTTTACGATTTCCATACTGTTCTGGGCTCCCGCCGGGTGCACAGATGGGGATGTGGGTGCCATCAATCGCTGCTATGCAGTGCGGAAATCCCATTTTTGCAAATCCATCCATAATCTGAAATACAAAAATATAATGCAGAGAATGTCACCAGTCAAAAGGATTGTTTACTCTGGCAGGAGATTTTACCGTTGACACATCTGCTATTGCAAAAGAAACAGTATCGCGGTGCTCTGAGGGGACAGCAATTTATCAATCATTTTGATATGACGTAATATCGAAATAAGGCTTTAAAAAATTTTTTTTAAAAGCATACCTTTCCGATCTCGCCGCCAAGACACACAGTTCTCACAAGAAGTTCAGCTTCTAGTGCATGGCAAACTTCCAGAACAGCTGTTGCCACTGTAGACGGACCCAGTCCAAAGTGGTCCCCAGCGACGCGGTAACAAGCACCTGTGGCCAAAAACCAGAGTGTGACTGCGACACGCTGCTCCACCGTCACAGGTTCCCGCATGTTTGTTCGTTGCCGTTCCAGTCGTGATTGCAGAATGGCAACCAAGTCCCAAAATGTTGCCCTGTCCATCCGGAAACATTCGAGCCACTGTTGGTCGTCCCAAGTTGTCAGGACAACCCGTTCCCACCAGTCCCGACTCCGCTCGCGGACCCAGAATCTGCGTGGAACAGCCATGCTGGCAAGGGCATGCCAGCGTTCGTGAATCCTCCGTCTTCTATCCTTCCCAAAACGCCGGTTGGATGTTGAAGGTGCATCCGAGCACTGGAAAAGAATAGATGCGACTCTTCTCCTACGTTGTATGGATCGCAGGTGTGCTTGGCAAAGGACAATGGTGCTCTGAGAAAGACAGCCTACCAGCTGGGCCACCAACCGAAGCAACATCCTTTGTAGGTCCATGGTTGTCGTTTCTGAGAGTCTCAGAAGACAAGGCAATTCTGGCATCAATTTGGCTATTTACAGGGATTCAAATTTGGAGAAAAGGTGAATCAGCCAATGTCATCGCTATTTCGTTGGCGGGAAAGCAATTCCACCAATCCTTTCAAAGCGCAAATATTGAACAACATCACGCTGTTATGACGAAATGGTGTTATATCGGAATTAATCGCAATAGTTAAAAAAAAAAAGGAAGGGCGAGGGGAGGGACTGCATTGGAGTGCCCGGATGTGAAGAGGGTGTTGATAACGTTCTATATGCGCATTCCCTGGATAGTGAGGCTGACTGAAAGTGCAAATAAGAGGGGAAAGGAGGTATGTTCCACTCTAATTCCGATAACAGAGAACGCGGTTTTGGACGCTAAAATTGCGAGAAAAGAGCCCGTGTGACGACGGCCCTTATGAACCTATCCAACCAATGTGGTCATCCAGATTACAGAGTTCAAGATAAACCTTTATTGCATGCAAAATCCACATTTTCTGAGGAATTGTGAAATAACAAGCCAGTTTCTACTTGCCTGCTAGTGCATCATATTTGTATTCTGGAATACCTTTATACCGGACTCCAATGTACAGAAAGGGTGTGGAGTAATTTTGCAAGATGTACAGATTACTCATGTTGAGTAAGGAACGTTAAGGTTGTAATCTTAATGATTTCAGAAGTTGTGTTCCAAACAAGTGCACTTTTAAAAACGTGAAAATCCTCCCTTCAAAGTCTGCAAAGGTTTAGGTTTGGATCTCTGTACTCTGAGTAACTTAATTTCACTAAATGGAATTACTCACATTTATAAAATTAAGCCTACATTTAAGGAAAACATATGCTTTAAATTAAGCAATGTTTGGTTAATCAAACATTGTTTCCTGAGAGGTAAGGGAGAGGAATCTAGCTCCAGAATTACTAAATAGAAAATCCCTGGATAACAGCCTCTTAAAGTTGCCATTCTTTTATAGATTTTATGGATTTTTAAAAAACAGTTATGCAGTTTGCTGCTAATTTTGGTCTCTTGGGTAAACACAAGAGCAGGCAAATTTGCAAAACACGTCTGCATGCCAAGGTGACTCTAAGGGCTCCTTCTATCAGGTAAACATACAATTAGCATGTTTGCAAATAAATTGATTATGCACATGATTGAAGCTGGCTCCGGCTGCTGCACAAATAACATGGATTTTTTCCCCTCAAGTTCTGTAATGAGTTAGTTCCCCATCAAGCGCTTTTCTCTGTTGGGGTTCTGTGTATGTGCTGTCAGTATCATATTGTATACAGGTGGCTCTTTTTATAGACTGCAGTGCAGGTTAGCTGCAGACATGATATATCTAGAATTGACGACCAGCAAAAAGTGGGGGGTTGCCACCAGTGCCAACCAAGCCTGCTTCATCTGCTCTGTTGGGTTTGCTTGCTTCTTGTGTGTTCTGTTATTGTTATTTAAAACTGCCTGGATCTTAAAATCAACAAAGTCAAGCAGTACTTGTTTGTATTTACATATATAAAAAGAGGGAGGATTGCTTTTTATATTTTCTTTTAAGGTAAAATAATTGTATGTTTGTTGTTGGATTGACTAGAATTAGCTCAATTTCACCTCCAGCAAAATGATGCTATGATCTCATGCAAAATTGTATGGTATTAAAAACACTTTGTCTCATGGAAAAGGTGGGTGGCATAATTGTTACTTTTACATTATGAACTTCTATTGAGGGTGACCAGGTACAAAGAAGGATGTTATTCCTTTACCTTTGCTAATTTTATTTTTATCCCACATTTCTTCCAAGGAACTCATGACAGTTCACACAGGTGTTTCCTGACCCAAAATCCTATCAGAATAAGAGATGCTATCTAGCCCAAACTTATTCAGTGAGCTTTCATACTGTGTTATAGATGCAGAGGAGTTAGCCGTGTTAGCCTGTGGTAGCAAAATCAAAAAGAGTCCAGTAGCACCTTTAAGACTAACCAATTTTACGAAGAGAACTTGATTCTCGAAAGCTTATGCTACAATAAAATTGGTTCGTCTTAAAGGTGCTACTGGACTCTTTTTGATTCATACTGTGTTGGATTTGAACTCTGATCTCCAAATTCCTCATCTAATGCTCTAACCACTGCACTGACTAAGAACATTTAACAGTTTCAAATAACAGATTGTTTCACTACATGCAGCATGTCATACAGGAGTGAGAGCTAAGCTATAAGTGACGCCTGACACAGGTTGGACACTTGTCAGCTTTCCTCAAGTTTTTATGGGAAATGTAGGCATCCTGGTCTTGCAGCTTAATGGAGAGCAAAACTGTAAAACCAGAATGCCTACATTTCCCATCAAAACTTGAGGGAAGCTGACAAGTGTCCAACCTGTGTAAGGCATCACTTGTAGCTTGGCTCTGAGAAAAGCTGCAGCCACTAAAATTCTCTCCTCTGTACAACAGTTAAAGCTCTGTGCTCCTTGGCATCTGCTCATCATAACCAGTTCCTTCAAAGGTTTATCTGAGAAGGAGAAGCTGTAAAAGGTAAAAAGGATTCTTTTAGGCAGTGGAAAACTAGTCGGAGTGAGGTTGATAAAAAGGAGCATAAGCTGTGGCAAAAAAAGTGCAAGTCTGTGATCAGACAGGCAAAAAGGGAATATGAGGAGCATATTGCAAAGAACATAAAGAAAAACAATAAACAATTCTTTAAATACATTAGAAGTAGGAAACCAGCTAGGGAGGCAGTGGGGCCCTTGGATGACCAAGGCGTAAAAGGATTACTAAAGGGTGATAGGGAAATGGCCGAGAAGCTGAATGCGTTCTTTGCTTCTGTCTTCACTGTGGAAGATAAGAAGTGCATGCCCACTCCGGAAGCACTGACTTTGGGAGGGGTTTTGAAAGACCTGAGTCACATTGAGGTGACGAGAGAGGAGGTTATGCGACTGCTAGATAATTTAAAAACTGATAAATCACCGGGCCCAGATGGCATACATCCAAGAGTTCTGAAAGAACTCAAGTGTGAACTTGTAGATCTCCTCACAAAAATATGTAATCTGTCATTAAACTCTGCATCTGTTCCTGAGGACTGGAAGGTAGCTGATGTTGTCCCCATCTTTAAAAAAGGTTCCAGGGGAGATCCGGGAAATTACAGGCCAGTCAGCCTGACGTCAATACCGGGTAAGTTGGTGGAAACTATTATCAAAAATAAAATTAGTGGGCACATTGATGACCAAAAGCTGATGAGGAAAACTCAGCATGGGTTCTGTAAGGGAAGATCTTGTCTCACCAATCTGTTAGAGTTCTTTGAGGGAGTGAACAAACAAGTGGACAAGGGAGACCCGATAGATATTGTTTATCTTAACTTCCAGAAAGCTTTTGACAAAGTTCCTCATCAAAGGCTCCTAAGTAAGCTCAGTAGCTATGGGATAAAGGGCCAAGTCCTCTTGTGGATCGAAAACTGGCTAATTAATAGGAAACAGAGAGTGAGTATAAACGGGCACTTCTCACAGTGGAGGGTGGTGAGCAGTGGGGTGCCACAGGGGTCGGTATTGGGTCCAATGCTTTTTAACTTGTTTATTAATGATTTGGAATTGGGATTAAGCAGTGAAGTGGCTAAATTTGCAGATGACACGAAATTGTTCAGGGTGGTGAAAGCCAGAGAGGATTGTGAGGCACTCCAAAGGGATCTGTCGAGGCTAGAAGAGTGGGCATCCATGTGGCAAATGAGGTTCAATGTAGCCAAGTGCAAAGTAATGCACATTGGAACCAAAAATCCAAAATATAAATACAAGTTGATGGGGTCTGAAGTGGCGGAGACTGACCAAGAGAGAGATCTTGGAGTCATGATAGATAACTCACTAAAAACGTCAGCACAGTGTGCGACTGCCATAAAAAAAGCTAATGCTATGCTAGGGGTTATTAGGAAAGGGATTGAAAACAAATCAGCCGGTATCATAATGCCTCTGTATAAATCGATGGTGAGGCCTCATTTGGAGTACTGTGTACAGTTCTGGTCGCCACACCTTAAAAAAGATATCATAGCACTGGAAAAAGTACAGAGAAGGGCAACTAAAATGATTAAAGGGTTGGAACACTTTCCCTATGAGGAAAGATTGAGGCGCTTGGGGCTCTTTAGCCTGGAGAAAAGACGACTGAGGGGAGACATGATAGAGGTTTACAAGATAATGCACGGGTTAGAGAAGGTAGAGAAAGATGTGTTTTTCTCCCTTTCTCACAATACAAGAACTCGTGGGCACTCTATGAAATTATTGAGCAGTCAGGTTAGAACAGATAGAAGAAAATACTACTTTACACAAAGGGTGATAAACACATGGAATTCGTTGCCACAGGAGGTGGTGGCAGCTACAAGCATTGCCAGCTTCAAGAGGGGACTGGACAAATATATGGAGCAGAGGTCCATCAGTGGCTATTAGCCACAGGAGATAGATGGTATTCTCTTTGTGGGGAGGTGGTGCTCTGTTGTCTTGGTGCTGGAAGGAAGGCAGTGGGAGGGCTTCTGGTGTCCTGGCCTCACTGACAGTCCTTTAGATGGCACTGGATTTCTAGCCACTGTGTGTGACAGAATGTTGGACTGGATGGGCCACTGGCCTGATCCAACATGGCTTTGCTTATGTTCTTATGTTCTTATGAGACTAAGTGTTAGTTTTGCTCATGAGTTTGCCATGGGGACTTGTAGCCATACTGCAGCTGCAAGTCCCCATGGCAACTTTTATGTGAAAAGACACAGATGTAGCCAATTCTGATTAGGATAGTGGTGTGGGGAGAAGAAAGGTTTCTGCCTCTCTCCCCCGCTCCCTACACCATTTTCAGCAGCAGAAATTACCAGGGGAAACTGAAAATGGCAAGGGAGGAAGGCAGGGGCCCTTTCTCTTCCAACATTGCTGTCTTGATCAGAATCGGACCTGTCTGTGTTTTTCACACACAAGTTGCCATGGGGGCTTTCAGGTGCAGTATGGCTACAAGTTTCTGTAGTGAACTCTTATTAAAGGTAATGTCTAGTTTGGCTCTTAGAGTGCTGAATACCAGGAAGAAAAGATCTCTCACCTGTGCAAAGCACCTCTGCTGGCATTGTGTCAGTTACTGGAATCTCACAACTGCTGAAGCAGCAGGCATCAGCATTATTCTCTATGATTTCCAGTCCCTATCAGACATGCTTTTTAGTATCCTTGGGGCTGGAGAGGGGAAATCTTGTTGAGATAGAATCCTTCAAGGGATACAGCAAGAAAGAGTTTTGCCTGGCAAATATGATTGAGCCAGAGGCCATGTGTCAGGGGGGCCAGAACACTACTTCATGTATGATGCTGTTACCACAGCTAAAACAGTTTAATAGAATCCAGCTCCAAGTCACCCTCATCAAATGGTTACTGGGGTTTGCCCAGTATAAGCCTCTGTTCAAAGTACATATAGTAGCAAACGAAATATGCTGCATTAGATCATTCTAATGTGACAAAAAGATATCTACAAAGCCATAAATGGTGGTGCTTAATATTATCTGAAAAACCATGCAGTAGGAATTGGAAAGCAGTGTAGCACAATGTATGGTGCATTATGGAGCATCCTTCATAGAGAATGTCCCAAAATACATCAGAGAGAATTCATCATGAACCAGACAAGCAGAGACAAATAAGCTTCAAGGGTGACATTTATTGAGAAAAAGCAACATGGAAAGATTAGTATGGAGAGCATGCCAAACAAATGAACAGGGGGAGAAAACGTGGAAGAAAAGTCCTTCCTTGCCCCGTGGAGAATGAGAGAGGATGAAGAAAGGCTCCAGACCCTGGGATACTGCACTCAGGAGATAGCTGGGGACAAAACAGCCCTGGAAGTTTCTTGTAGTCTTTCAAATGTTTTGCTGGAGTGGTTACTGTGGATCCCAAGTAACAAATATTCTGATCTGAACCCCCAGAAGTTTATTTGCATTTGCAGTTTATTGCAGAAACTATGTCCTAACATGGCGGAGCTTGTACAAATGAGTTAATAGTCGATGATCCCAAAGTAGTTCCAAACATTCCAGGACACAGTGAATGGCTCAGGGACAAACAGTAACAGTTATTACCATTCATCCAGATAGAAAAAGTTGGTAAGTACCATCTTTTTTCTTGAGCAGGAGCAAATCAAGTTTTCTCATAAGGAAGAAATAAAAACAAAAGTAATTAGGACGGAGTAGAGAGAAAGAAGAGAATGAAAAAAAGAAAGAGATGGGGCAGAAAAATTGTCTCAGCTAATTCTGATTTTTTCCCTTCAATGGCAAATTCAAGATTGCAACATTTAAAATTATTTTTTATTGTTTTCCTGAGCACCAAATAGCCACTACCAGCATTTTATTTATTTATTTAAAACATGTTTATGCCACCTTTCTCCACAAACAGGGTCCCCAAGGCAGCAAACATCAAACATTAAAACATTTCACCTTTATAAACATTTAAAATAAATTATGTCTACAATAATTCAATAAAAATACATAAACCGACATAACACCAAAATCCAGGGAGGAGGCGAATCAGTTCTTGAGGACGTGCCAAACAGAACCAAAAAAGCCATCATCCACTGGTGGAAGACAACAATAGAGGGAGAAGGATGGTTTTTCATGGGGAAGGAATTCCAAAGTTTTGCCACCACCATTGCAAAGGGCCTTTCTTGGGTTTATACCCACCTGGCATCAGATGGTAGGGGCACCCAAAACAGAGTCCCAGAAAATGACTAGAGTGGATGAGTAGATTCATATGGGAGGACTCCTTAAGATATGCTAGCCTCAAACCTTACAGGGCTTTAAAGGTCCCAAAAAGGTCAATACCAGTACATTGAATTAGGCCAGGAAACAAACTGGGAGCCAGCATAGATGGAACAGCCTGGAGTGACATGATCACTACAGCCATTATCAGTCAACATTCTGGCTTCAGCATTCTGTACCAACTGTTAACTTCTAGACAGTTTTCAAAGGCAGCCCCTACATAAAGCACACTGCAGTAATGTAATCTAGATGTTACCAGGGCACAGTGGCAAGATCTTTCCCTCCGGGAAGGGCAGCAGCTCACTCACTCACCAAAGTTGGTGAAAAGCATCCCTGACTACTGCTACCACCTGTTTATCCAACAAGAGGCTCGGGTCCAAGAGCACTCCCAATCTACGGACCTGCCTTTTTAGGCACAGTGCAGTGCAATCCAGAACAGGAGAAAATCCACTTCCTTGTTCAAACCTTCCCCTCACCAGTGGCACCTCCATTTTGTTGGGATTATATATCAGATTAGGGACAACCACACCCAGAACAGATAGCATGCCTTCTAAGCAGGCATAAACACTGATGCTTTTCTTTTTTTAAAATTAGCCACTGGGTCCATTAACTGGGACCATGTTGGTCTCAGGCCAGGATATACAACCTCATCTGCTTCGGCTCCAACGTTTTGTCTGGCTTCAGTGACTATGTATCCTGATAGGAATGGACCAGCTTCCTTTAAGCTGTACTCCGCATGTGTTTGTTGTGTCTATAGTCGTAAGAACACTTCTGAGGAAACCTTAGGATTGCTCCCAGTATCGTTGTCAGCAGCAAGCACAAGCATGTGCAGGGGTGGTTCCACACTAATAAAAGGTAGCATAATCACCATCATCTGTACTCAGTTATAATGGCGGTTCCAGACAGTGTCATTAATCTACTGTGCTCTTGTTTTCTTGTTATGGTCCTGTTGTTTCTAGGATTTGGTGTGATTTTTGTTCTTTCTGCAGACTAGAAGTGCTGTCTCTGTGGTATGTGGACAGTCTTTGCACTACTATTTTACCATGTCCTCAAGATTACATGTTTTATCCATGTTGAAAAACATAGTTCTGTCTATCTACTACCAAACATATGACTGTTGGCATAAAAGAAATTGGCACTATTACACCATTACATCTGGCACCATTTCTATTTCTATCATTAGGTGAGCCTCCTCAAGGTATAATAGCACTAATTTGTTCGAACTAAAAAAAAAATGGAGGTATACTTTAACCAAAGTCAAAAAAGTAGCAGGAAGCAGATTAATAATTATAAAGGACCAGAATCCACTTTAAGGATGGGAAAATCCAAGAAGTAAATGATTTCAAAAGCATGATATTCAGCAATATGCAGACTCTTCCTTTGAATGCCATGTAGTACTAGTGCCAGAATGATGATTACTTCATTGCAGAATGACCCAAGTGTGGAGTTAGTCATCCTACCAAGTATCCTTTGCTAGATCATTCAAGAATCTAGGCAAAGTGTGAGATGATCTGCTGCTGATTGCTCACATTTCTTTAGTCTACTCCTGGCTTCTAAGATAATTGCCTATTGCTTTCTTCTTTCCTTCAGAGAGGATTTCAACTGAAATATGCCCAAGAATATGCATGGCTTTCCTACTTCAAAAATGGCAAGACAACAAAGAACAAGGAGAAGTTCATGTAGCAGGTGAGCAAGTGTCCATATTTAGCACCAAAATTATAGGGACCCTCCTATGAGTTTTCTTTCCCAGTATACATAATCATACCCCAAGTAGCTTCACAGCGGCACAAGACTTTGCACCCTAGCTGACTAATATGTATAGGCAATGGCAAGTGCTGCTTGTGTAACTTCTCTTTTCATGGGTTCTATGGGGCTTAGGAAGCAACTTTCACACAATTTTAAGAAATAACTTTTTTTTCTTTTAAACTTTTTAACAATTAATAAAATACAATTTAAAAAAAAAATTAACTCTTAAGTGCAACCATACAAAAAAACCCTCCAAATCAACAATGTCCTTGAAAAGGCCAACATCCAAGAAATGATGAGTCCTCTCTCATCCATTCGAAGCAACTGTACCCCAGGCTTCTGTCTTCTTGTTGGGGAATTATAGCCCTGCAAAAAACAATACACTCCCAGTAACACCAACCAAACACAATACACAAACACCACTTTAAATCATATTTTACATACAACATTTGATTACCTTCTTCAAGGCGATAAGAGCTTATAATTTATTAAGCTTCCCAGCAAACAGCCTCCTCCTCAGCAGCCTGCCTCTAACTTCTGACTCCACCCCACTGGGCTAAACCAATTAACCTCACAGGGTTGTGTGCAGGCCACAAGGAGGGGGCACATGGGAAACATCAGATGGCTGGGTGGAATGGGACAGCCACAAGCTGCAGTTGCCTGGAAGGTGGCACTTGGTCTTCGTATCACTATGGTTACTACTTAACATTTATCATCAAAGCCCCTGTGGTATACAACTTCATTGAATCCTTACTTCTGTTCATTTTTGCCCCTACATAGTCTCAGCTGTATAATCCTTAGTAAATAGCACTACTATTTGTCCAAGTTCCTGATTATTCTGGATAGCTCCATAGATAATAGCTGGTCAAACCATGTTGTACAGTAGTGTGTTTGTGTGTTGACAAAAGAGGGTGCAAACTGCCTGGAGAGGAGCAGGAATGCTGAAAGTTTACATACTTGCCCACAGAAATTGATTCAATAAAGGATATCAACCTTCCTTGTACTCACAGTGTTATTCTCTGCCAGCCCAGCAGCAACATTCCAAACAAATAAAAACCTTACAACTTAACAAAAGCCAAATACTTTTATTAGTGGCATCACTATAAACACAACAGCACTCTGAACACTACACTTGGCATCCCAGTGAACTGCAAAAGCTCCCAAGTGTGTTATAACTGGGGAAACACAGATTGCACCCCACGTCTCAAAGACTGCTAATGTTACAATGGGATTTGCTGCTGCCAGTCTAGTCAAAGCAATTTGCCTCTCTCGTGACACCATCAACTAACAAATTCATGACATGGATACAGATGTTTAGGAGCATCTGTTTCCAGAGGAGTCTGAGAAGCCAGGAGGAGTAGAAATGGATAAAACTGCTATTGTGCCTTCTTCCTCAACCCAACTTTAAATTAAACTTCTTCTGCGGTGAAAGGGTTTGTGCACAAAGGGTTTTAATGGCATTATCTTTTGACAGCATGTGACACCAGGGAGGAAATTTGCTTAGGCTTTCACTCTTTCCAGTTGGTTGAGTTTGACCACTATCACTACGTATGTCAGATCTCATGTCACAGCAGAAGTGATGGAGAACTGCATCCATCTTGTTAGCAAACTACAATCTCTTGCTCATGAAGAAATCTGGAAATATTCCCCCCTTCTTCATTCATGGGGAATCCTTGCCAAGAAAGAGAATGCCAGGCATATGTTGATGTGGCAGCATACTATCTGCTGCCTCGTGAGAGTGTAGAAATGCATCCTTGCTGCGGAAAGAGCAGTGAGTGGTATCCAAGTAGGTGTGGATGGCATTCACACAGCCCAGCAAACCCACCCCCTTCCCACTTCCAAGATCAGGTAGAATGCAAAGTTGCACTGCGATTTAGCTGTGAAGGAAAAGCTCATTGAAGGGCAAAAGGGGCAGAAGGGATGTAGAGCTTAGTTCTGCCATTTTGGAGATGGAATTTAGTTCTGCCCTCATCCCCACATTTGCTGGGTGCAGAACATCCATATGGACACTCTCCCTTCAGCCAGCCTAAGGTTATTCCAATGAACCAGATTTAAGGACGATTTTTGTTTAACATGCTTTACTGTGGGAAAGTATGGGAGCCACACACATTGTGCCTGGATTGAGCATGACGTGGTATGTGCGTTCCCAAATTCAGTGGCAGTTTCCTGCTGTCTAAATAAGGAAAAAGTCTTTCTGCAGGAGCAGCTGGTGCCACCCTCTACCTTTGGTAGCAAAAATTTAAATAACTTGCTTCTGCTATTTATTAACATTAAGTGTCCTAACTGTGTGCTAGGTCCTATAGAGAGCATGCAATAGAAGGCTTTGTTTTAAAATGCTTCCCTCCCTGGAAAAAATACAAACATTTACTACTTTAGTTGTTAAATTTCTGTCCTCCCTTTCATCTGTACAACTCAAAAACATAAACAAGTTTCCCAAGCAGCCAGGTACAAGCTAGGTGCTTGCTTGCTTGCTTGCTTGCTTGCTTGCTTGCTTGCTTCCCAAAATTTATACCCTGCTTTTCTGGCCTCATCAGGGCCATCATCTAAGAGATTAAAAACATACTGTTACCAGAACTGCTCTATTTGAATGGGGAATTAGCTTTAGCAGTCTGTAACTTAAAATTAGCGCGGATCTAACCTATGTTTACGGAGGTCCCGATTCCAGACACTCTAGTGACAAAGAGGCAGACTACAAATAGTTTCAATCACGTGTATTTACTAATAATGTGGCGTAAGCCTAAACTTGCACAAGCATACAAGAGAACACACAAGATCTAAGAAATACAGAGTAGGAAATGCAGAGACTTTCGCATTAGCGGGTTCCCAATGATGGTGGGGAATACTCACAATCCTGAAGCGAAGCAGAGACACAACAGCGAGGTGGCCCAATGCCGGCACTGGGACCACAGACGGACAGCAAGGGATTCTGGATAGGATGGCACGCGCACCATGCGGTCTGGGAGACCGGCTTAAATACCCCAAAACGTACCCTGGGGCTGGTGCTGTACTTGGTGGTTCTCACCGTTTAAAACAAAGGTTCTAATGGGCTACTGAATGGCTTGGATGGGCCACTTTGGTAATCTGATTGTGATAAGTGACACCTCAGGAAGAGGGGACAAAAGAGGGAGGGGGAAATCCAAGTGGGCTGAATGGATGTTCCAGCGGACAGGGCTTGTCCTGATGTCATCAGCTTCTGGAATGCGGAGGTTTCTTTGAGGTGCATTCTCTAAGTGCTTGGGATGGTCGGCACTTAGTTCCTTCTCCGGGGCGGCTCCTAAGATATGCAGAGCGGGGTGAGGTGCTCTCGCTGCGGACGTGGTGTGCCCGCTTCGCCGAAATGGCTTCCCAAAGCAGTCTTCTTCCCTGGGTCTTCTGGCTGCCTAAGAACATGGATGCCGGCTGGGCATAGCTGGGGCTGGATAGCAGGCTGCCCGGTAGCGAGGGCAAGCTCGGCGACCGGCCCGCGGGAGGTTCCAGGCGGGAACTGACCAAGGAGCGCCTAGCCAGGCTCGCTGGAGGTTTCCCCGGCAGGCGCCCGGCTGCTAGCAGCGGCTTGGGCCCATATGAGGCAGGCTTCCATGGAGGCAGGGGGAACAGCACATAGAACACAGTCCAAAGCAGGGAACCGGCCCGGTCCGTGGCAGATGGCTATACAGGCACGGGGCACGCTTGTAACACAGTCCAAACACACACTGGGAAGTCCAGATATAGGTCAGGGCAGGGCTGCCCAGAAAAAGAGTCCTTTGTGCAGTTATCCAAACATGGAGTCAGGGAACTACACAGTCTATGGCAGCAGCAAGGTACTTAACACGCAAGCAGGAAACTGACATGTGTAACAGAACACACACGTGCAGGGCAGTCTTTGATGCAGTAGTAAAACAGCAACGCAGGAAATTTTAACACAGTTCATGGCAGGCCTTAAAGCAGGAGAGGGGGCCTACTTGGCAACAATTCCCCCCCTCGGGGACCACGTGACGTCAGGCGCGTGGCTCCCCGAACTTGACTTCAAAGGCGAGGTGGTCGGCAATGTCCGATGGTCAAGCTTCGAGCAAAGAGGGAGTGGGAGGGGAAGGGGGAGGAGGCGTCACTCAAGAATTTAGTTTGGAGAACCACCTAACCGAATAAGTGCAATTTGGATCAGCCAATGGGCTGCAGGTCTCTGGGTTCACACCAGGAGGTGTGCTAAGTGCAACCGTCTGAATAAATAGCAATAATTCATAAGCAGTAGCAATTCATATCAATGATCAATCCATATACAGCGATCAATTCATGGGTATAAGGTTAAAAAGCAGAGGCAATTCATTAGCCAATTAAAAGCGGAAGTAATTCATGTATAGCATGAGCAATTCATAGGCATGAGATTAAAACCATAAATAAGCATATATGTAAAAGCAATTCATAGAAGGGGGAAAATTCATATACGTTGAAAGTGAAAGGTGCAAGCAGGGCATACACGAGCGAAGAAATTCATAGGACATTTCATAAAGGATTAAAAGCAATATATATATATATATATGAGATTAAAAGCAATAATTTAGGAGATTAAAACCAATTCATAGGTAAAAGCAGCAATAGTAAAAGCAAGTGCGTGGAAACAATTCATGAGGGGAGGCGGCGGAAGGGCTTATAGGGGGTCAGAAAAATAAACTTCGCAATTAAAAGACCAACTCATACAGTCAGATTAAAACCAAATTCATGGAGTCTAAAATCAGGAATAAGATAACCTTTAAAAGAGACCATTCAGGAGGGGTCCCGGTTAAAACCAAATTCATAAAGTGATAAATAGGCTAAAATCACTTCAGCGGAGGGAGTCAGGTTAAAAGGCAATTCATAAGGTTAAAAGAAAATTCATAGGAATAAAATTGATAGGGGATGATTAAAAGATCCCAGTTCATGGGAGGATCATGGGCGCACTTGCAATAGATAGAGCGAGGGATTAATTCGGGGCTAAATTCATAGGGGTAAAATTCATGAAGGCAATGGAGAGAAATTCATAGAAACTTAAAACAATAGAGTGGCACAGATCACAGACGGCTCAGTTCGCAGTATAGCTGCTAGACTGGGTTGCATATTTACAGGAACAAGCAAACTTAGTCCATGTGTTCCAAAACACACTTCCACCCCCCCTTGCTGTCTGCGTCAATCCGCAGAGCAGGGTTGGCGGGCGGCGAGAAGGGCTTCAGGCACACAGTTCTAGTCCTCATGGAGGTGGCTGGTGGTTCGAAGGCTGGCCGTGGGCTGGGAGGCGGAGAAATATGTCCCCCCCTAGTCCACAAGAGGGCCTCGGAGCAGTATCCGGCAGCAAAGCATCCATGGGGCCGGTTCAGGATCCATACACATAAAGGCATAAGCATAGTCCATAACAACATAAGTAATGAAATAAGCAAGGGATGAAAATGGGGCGCCAATAACAACCATTAAGGCAGAAGGAGGTCGGGATTGTAACGATCCAAGCGGTAGGACATCTGGAGTTGCTGGAGCTGTCGGCGGCTCCAACAGCCCAGGTAAAGCAGTGAGGCACACAACAAAACTTGGAAGGCCAAAATAACAACGATCGGGTGTAAGGCCAAATTGTAAATTCCAGTGGCAGTGGGGCTCCAGCCAAAGAGGGTTTCCCACCATGAATGCTCTCCGGTGGTCTTGATTCGTTGGACCAGGTCCAGGATCTCCTTCCCGTTGTGGGACACGACCAGCGCAGTAGTGTCCCCGTCCCTCTGGATGCTCTGGAGGGTGCGGTGGAGCTGCGGGTGGGTCAGGAGCTCACGGATTAGTTCCAGACCGATGCCAAGGGAGATGGGCTTCACATAACGATAGATGGAGGGTGCCACCAGGATCTCTTCTTGGGTCCAGACCGGTACCGTGTAGGTGAAGTCGCAGGCTGCCACCGAAGACAGGTTGCAGAAGCAGCGGTTGACTCCCGGGATCACGGGCTTGAGCTGGAACGAGTTCAGGATCACAAAGTCGCAGGCCGTTCGCACACAGGCACATCCTTTCCCAAGGTAGACCACAGTGGAGCTGTTCTCCCGGACGACCTCAAAGGAGCACTCGTTGAGGGCGTCGACTTGCGGGGCTACACAGGGGTGATGCGGTGCAAAGGCTTGGTCTTGGCAAATGAAGCCGGTCTGGTCCCGATGCTGGCACCCTTGGAGGCTGACGAGCTGCCATCCGGTCGGGGTGAAGCGGGCCCAATGGTCGGGGTGACGGGCATAGAGAACTTCGGTGTCGCTGACTTGGAGTCCCAGAGGCACGACTGGATACACGTGGAATGACTCGTGCGCACTGGTCGTTAATAAAAATAATGTAAGCTCCTGGGTGGTCGGTGAGAATGAGGAATTTACAAGAGACCACCAGGATTCAAGCTCCAGTTCAATGGGTGACAATTTGGGCATAATCAATCTTTTAATTTCCAGGGGCAAGTACCCGTCCGTGGCTTGCCGAATTAGCCCCATGGCCACAGCCTGATTTAATTGTTGGGCTTGCATACATGCCATGGCTACTGACACGTTGCGTTCAAAGGACTGCGTTCCCTTGAGCAGCAGAGAAAAATCTCTTTCAATTTGACTCTCCCAGTTAACTAAAATGGAGCTGATCTCGTGTTGCCCATTTGAAATGGAATTTAGGGACTGCACCACCGGTTTACCTAAGTCGGAGATGCTAGTCGTGACATGGGCAAACTTATTAGCGAGAGTCTCAATATTGACCGAATCCATGATTGCTAAGCCTCCGGCTGCAGGAGCAGTCCAGTCGGCAATGCTTCGTCTGGCACGCGAGAGAGAGGGAGGGGGATCGATCCACAGTTGTAGTCATGTGTTCCAACCCTTGCTACTGGCCTCCAGATAGGGAGCGCACTGCGGCAGCCTCTGGGTTATATTTAGCTCAGCTAAGTCTATGCGGATCTCTTTCAAAGACATTTGCGGGCGGACTAGAACTCTCTCTCGAATGTCAGTTTTCAAAACATGGGAGCCCACTATATGCGTGCCGCCTTGGCTTAATTGTTCATTGCTAGCAATCAAAGGGTCAATTTGGATGGCGTGGGTCTCCTGGGTCCGGATCAGCAGGGAATAATTGCCTGGTTCATGAGTCAAATTTACAAAGAGCAGCCCAAGCCAGTGAAATTTCTCTACTAGGGGCTTGGTTTGGCATTCGGGCGTCTGTTGAACCAGTATCCAATCGGGTGGGCCGTGTTTGTCTAGGTCTTCCTCTTTTACAATCCAGGTCAGGTTCTCCCAGTGCTCTATAGCAAAGGAGAGAACTGTGCCTGAAGGGGGCGTGATAGTGACCGATGCAGATTCAGTGGCAGTAGTGCCTAGTAGGATGGTCATTCTAAAGGGGTCTCCTGCCTTCCATACTGCGGCCGACACTAAAATTACTTCACAGTATGGTCCGAAAGCCTCAGTAACAGACGGCGAGGTTTCGAACTTGGCAGGGGTGGTATATTTGTCTACCACCGGGACTGCGGTGGGGGCTGGCCTGATACGGGGAAGGAACATACATGGAATTGGAGCAAGTGGTGAAACCGTATCGGTAGGCGAGTAGCACACTAGCTCTTGAGACATGGTTTTTACTCCCACACATAATATGACAAGCTCTGGGGGTCGGATCCACTGCTCTTCACAACTGCGGAAGTTGGTGCGATCCGTAGGGGTGGTCATATTGCTCTGCTGCACAACTTTGCAGACCATCATTTCATTTTCTGCTAGTGTATTAATACATCTCCAGTGGGGGTAGGGCATTAATTTGGACGGACGTCCCTCTGTTAGGGTGCCTGCCAGCACGAGCAAACACAGAGTAGCCAGGTGCCTCATCTCCCGGCCTTCCTTTCCTTTTGTGGCGAAAATATCCTGGGGAGACCTGCGGGTATAAGTACAGGTTCCCTGAGTTTGTTGCAGCAGCATAAAAAAAATGAAGCGAAGCGGGAAAAAAGGAGGGTGTTTTTCTGCCAGCACTGTCTATTAAGCGGGGTTCGAACGAGAAGTCCCGGAGCATTAAGCGAGCCTTCCAGCTTGATGCTCTGGGGGACTCCTGTGCGGGGGCTTCTTCCTAGAGCATGTATATTTCAGGGGGGGGAACGTCTTTGCGTCGAGCGAGGGTCGGCTGTACGTTAGGCGGGATTATGCAAACTCGCCCCGGGGTCCCTGGGTGCCTAGACTATGTGGCCTTCAGGTGCCCCTTGCTCGGTGGTGGGCTGCTTTTATTTTGCGGGCTGAGAGTTATCGGTCCGGCTCGGCCTGGCCTTGCCGTTTGTTTGATTGGAGAGCGGTTCTCGGTAATCTTAAGGGCTGTTGCTACAGGAGACCTTCGTCTAATTTTTCTGAAATTATTTTTAAGTAGGGGTGGTTAGGGTTGAAGGTATGTTTTATGATGGTTTGCTTTTGCTTTGCCTTTTTCCCTCTGCTTTTTTGCAGGACCTCTTGTATGTATTTCGGCAGACCATTTTTCCTAGGAACAATTTTTGGAGGGACTCCCTCGGGAGGCCCCATTTTCATGTTAAAAGAAAGAAACACACAAAGCAAAAGCACACGGGTGCGGGGTACTTTTAAGGTTGCCCTCACTTGGAAGGCCTGGCATGGCTTCGTTATAACTTCAATAAGTCTCCCCCCCTTCTTTTCCCTTATACGGTACGGGTAAGGGAAAAGATTACGTTAGATGGGGCGGGCGGCTGCTGGCAGAAAGGGCCGAAATGGAGCCGAAGACGCTCGGCAGCGTTCATCGAAAAGCGGCGGAGGCGGCCGAGATCTTTCGGCGCCGCTGGGTCTGGGTTATTCAGGGGTCGTCTTGGCGTGGGGGACTCTGGCTATGTAAATGAGGCACGCTGCCTCTTGTGCGTAGCGAACGCACCTCAATAACACATTCAGGAGGGCACATATTTACAAAATACTGGCGGGTCTTTTACTTTTGCACTAAAGCGTACTAACTGGTGGCGCCGTATAGCAACTCACCATGACGAATATGAACATTAGTAAAAGAGGGGGTTGACGGGCTGGATGGGGGTTTCCTTCAGGGGAGGCACGGCCCTCAAAGCCAAAGCCGACCATCATGCGAGAGCGTGGGTCTGGCAGGTGAGACCCCGAATCTACGTAGATGCGGGATCTTCACCAGCACGGCTGTGAAATGTTTTCAAATACAGAGATCACCTTTATTGGTGTGTCTCCAATATTGGAAATGCATTCACTTTTGGGCTAAAGCCTTCCCAACACTTGCCACAAGGCAACTCTCTTTTGCCTGTGTAATTTTTTTCCAAACATGCGGCTTAGATCCAATTAAGAATCACTTTCGCTGGTGGTCCTATTTGGCTTTGGTTGCTGTGTTTCCCCCAAGGGTCCCAACTATGGGGCCCGCCTAAGAAAGTTAAAGAATAGAACTGAAACAAAACTCTTAACATTTACATATTGTCTGCCTTTTCTCTACACTAAAGCTACAAAGGTCTGGTCTAAGGGGACACAGGGTATCTCTGGCCCAGGGCGGAGGGATATCTGGCGAATCACTGGGCAGAGGGGGGCTGGACTGGCGGCTGTTCCCCCAGGATCATACACAGGCAGGGCGGTTTGGAGCGGCTTTCCTTTCCATTCCTTTAATTGGGAAGCGTGGAAGTATTTTAGCCAAGTGCCTCCTGTCTTCCTCTGAATGGCTACCTGATAGACAGCCGGGGAGACTCTTTTCGTGATTGGGACAGGGCCTTGCCATTTGGCTGCTAACGAGTGCGCCTTCTGTGAGAACTTCTATATAGAACGAGCTGTCCTTCCTCCCACTGCCTTGGGTTCTTGACCCATCCTAATTTGCGGTCCATGTCCTTCTGAGCTGCGCCTAACTTCTGGGCCACTTGCATGTGGACGGCGTGTATGGACGAGATGAGGTCCTGAACCCAGGCGTCATTAATTACTACGGGTTGCATATCAGAAGGGAGCTGCGTGTTTAGCCAGAAGGCTTCTGGGAGCTGCATTTTCCGTCCTGTCATGACCATGTGGGGCGTGAGCCCGTGAACTGCGGTGGTGCCTCTGACGGCCATTAGAATTATGGGGAGTTTTTCATCCCAGTCTCTCCCGGAGGAGCGAACCATCTTGCGGAGCCTCCTTGAGGGTCCGGTTGGTTCTTTCTATGGCGCCGGAAGCCTGGGGATGGCCGGCTATGTGAAAGCGTTGTTGGATGCCTAATGCCTTACAAAGCTCCTGGGTAACTTCTCCGATGAAATGTGAGCCCAAATCGGAATCCATAACTCTCACAGTGCCCCATCTTGAAAATACGTTATTGAATAGCAGCTTGGCGGTGGTGGCTGCGTTGTTACGCTTACACGGGAACGCTTCGACCCACTTGCTAAAGGGATCTATGACAGTGAGACAGTAGCGATTGCCGCGGGGAGTGGGAGGAAGGGGACCGATAAAGTCAATTTGTATGCGAGCTCAGGGTCCATCAATTCTCTGATGCTGGAGGGGAGCTCTAGGTCCGGTGGGGTCTGCATTGACCATAGCGCAGGACAGACAGTTGTCCATCCATTGTGCTACTTCGGTACGCATGCCAGGCCACCAACCAACCTCTTTGACCCTCTCCAGAGTCAGGTCCTTGCCTCGGTGTCCTTGCTCGTGGACAAACTGAATCAGGTCGGCCCTGACTTCCAGGGGCACTACCCAGTGGCGTTCGCCAGCTGCATCTACTGCCCATACTATGCCTTCCTCTTCTCGAATCACTAATCTCCCTGTCTGGTCTCTTCCCGCTGCTAGGAGGCCAGCCACTTCTGGGTCGGATGTCTGTAGTTGGGCTAGGTCTAGTGTACCTGCGGTTCTTTGGGCCTGGTTGCGGGCCTGTGCCCGAGTGGTGACAGGGTGGAGGGGATAGCCTGAGGCTGGTTCTGGTACGGGAGCATTTTCAGTAGCAGCTGCCTTGGCTGCAAGGTCTGCCTGGTCATTCCAATAGGCAGTCTCCGAGTTAGTCTTTTGATGCCCTTTAACATGTGTGACCTGCGTTGGGCCTGTATGGGACAGAAGGAGCGCGGCCACGTGCTGCCACAGCTGTAGGTGGGCTATGGGTTTCCCATCGCTGATTCTCCACCCCTGATTCTGCCATACTGGGAGCCAGACCGTGGCAGCTTTGGCCGTCCAATCCGAGTCTGTGTAAATGGCGAGTGGGCTTTCTGGGGGCTCAAACTCAAGCACTGCCAGAAGCACTCGCACCTCAGCCGCTTGGCTGGAATGGGGGCGGGCTGGACCTTTGAGGATACATGCGTCGCCCACTCGCACAGCGCCGTAGCCTGTCCGAGGGGAGCCACCAACGTGAAAGGAGGAGCCGTCGCAGAACCAACATGTGAAGCCGTTCAGTCGAGCTTCCTCTAGCGGGACTCCCCAAGTGGCTGGCCAGGCAACCTGCGGTGGCAGATCCAGAGGGCATTCGTGTTCGGTCCCGGTTACTAACAGGCCATATGGGGTGGGTGGTTCAATTGCTTCTTTTTTGAATTCTACTCCGCGGTTGACCAGGGCCAGGGTCCATTGTGCTATGCGGGCGTTCGACACCTGCCCGTCCTGTATTTTGCCAGATAGGATATATTTGAGGGGCGTGTGGGTGGTCTGGACTATCGTGCACGAGCCTCCTATGATGAGTTCCCAATGAGTCAGACTCCAAACTAGAGCAAGACAAGTCTTTTGGCATGGGCTGAACTTGGTCTCTACCGGAGTTAGATTGTGAGAGGCATAGGCTACTACTCTTGCGGTCCCGGGTGGTGCTGGGTGAGCATGGCTCCTGTGCTTTTGTCCGAGACTGCTAACTGAATAAAGAACGGCTGGGTGACATCCGGATGGGCTAGAGCCGGGGCTGCGGCCAGACTACGTTTCAGCTCGGCTAAGGCTGTCTGCTGATCTGGTCCCCATTCCCAGGGAGTGTTCTTTTTAAGTAGGGCATAAAGGGGGCGAGCCTTGTCTGCAAAGGACTCGATGAAGTCTCGGGAGAAGTTGAAGGTTCCTAGAAGGGCTCTAAGGGAGGGGACGTCGGTGGGCACAGGCAGCTTGGAAATGACCTCCATTCGCTGGGCGTCCGGGGTACGACCCTCGGGTCCCAGGGTCAGACCCAGGTACTTGACACTGGTCTGAACCAATTGGGTCTTTTCCCTGCTTGCCTTGAACCCGGTCTCGCGGAGGAGTTCTAGGACTTCCCTCGTGATTTGGCGAGCTAATTCTTCCATAGGGGCGTGGACCAGGATATCGTCCACGTAGCTCAGAACATGGGGCCTCGAGGAAGGTTGGAGGCGTTCCCACATCTGGACTACATGGGCATGGCAAATACTGGGGCTGGAGTGGAATCCCTGGGGTGTCCGCTTGAATGCGTATTGCTGGCCGCAGAAAGTGAACGTGAACTTGTACCAGCAAGACTCATGCAATCGGATGGAGTGGAAGGTGTTGGCCAGGTCTATGACCGAGTAGAACCGGGACCCAGCGGCAATGGCTGTCAGGATCTCGTTGTACTTAGCCACAACCGGGGCGACTGAGGGGGTGGTGGCATTCAGGGCACGGAAGTCGACCGTCATTCTCCAGGTCACTCCATCTGCTTTCAGAACCGGCCACAATGGGGCATTGCAGATGGACTGCATCGGGAGTATGACGTCCCACTCAAGGAGTCCTTCTATGGTTTTGGCTATCCCTGCCTCAGCTTCGGCTGGGTACTTATACTGTCTCTGGGGAGGGGGGTCCTTTCCTTCAATTAGGACGCAGGCGCCCTTCACTATCCCACACTCGGCCTTATCTGTTACCCAAACTTCGGGAAAGTCCTGAACCCAGGGGTCTCCTGTGATAGGGGCGAGAGGCAAGGGGGCCTTAAGGGCTGCACACCGATGGACTGCATTGACAAAGTCTGGGCCTCCCAGGATGCGCCACAAGAGCCCGTTTGCTAAGTCAATGGTCAATCCCTCGGCTTGGAAAAACGGCATGCCCAAGAGTCTGTCATCTTCTCCCCGGTTTGCGCATGCCGAAATCCGGGTGGCCAGGCTCCCAACAGTGAGGGGGATGTCCTGCCAGACCGGGGATTCCTGCATGCCACCTCCAAAACCGGCGAGTTGCATGGTGGTAGAGGTCTGAGTTCCCTTTGTAACTATGGTGGGCCGGAGTATATTAAGTGAAGCTCTGGTATCTATGAGGAGGGTGGCAGGCTTCTTCTTTTCCCTGGGAGTCCCGATCCCTGCCTTTACTGTCGGTCTCCCCCATGTGTCCGGCTTTAGTCTGGCAACTATGCCCATGGAGGGAGACTGGGACTCGGGGCAGCCCTATTCTGATCCTTTGCCCTGGTCGGTGGACGTGGCGCTTCCTCTGAAGGGGTTGTTGGGGCTCGGGCATTCCCAGACCGCAGCTATTGGGGGACCCGGGAAAGAAAGGTCAGGCGGTAAAGGGGGCGCCGTCGGGGGTGCCGGGGGCTGCTGCTGGTCTTCCCAGTCCATGATCGCCTTCATCAGAACGGACGTGGGCTTTCCATCGAATAGCTCCATGTTCACTCCGATGTTTTTGAGGCGCATCCAAAGTTCCCAACGGAGGGGGTCCCTGGACTGGGGCGTGTTGCCGCGGTCCTTATAGCCCTCGTGGTCGCCTTGCGGTGCTCCCCAAGCGTTAGACTGATCTGGAGGTGGGTAGACCTGGTGGTTGTACGGCTGCGATGCTCGAGAGTGGGAAGGGGCTAGGGGCGCATCCTGTGACCGGGGCTCGTGGGGTCCCTGCTGGGAGGAGGAACCATAACTCGGGGTGGGTGCAAAGGAAACTCCCGGGCGGTAGTCCCTTGGCCCTCTTCCCCGGTTGAAACTGCTGCTCCTTCCCCGCAGGATTCCTCCCCTTGCCTCCGAGTACAAGTTGCGTCCCTGAGGTCGGTACTGGGAGTGGGGGCCATGGTTGGCATAAGTGACTGCACTGATTGGCTCGCTCTCTTTTCTACGGGGGGCCGGGGACTTCACATGGCAGATCGCTCCGGTTTCTCGCAACAGGCCAGCAATGCTCCTGATGCGAGCTTCCAGGTCTCCCCATGAGATGCTCCCAGGTTCAATTCCTGCCAGAGCTAGGCGGGTAGTACTGTTGAGACCATCTATGACTGCGCTTCTGAACTCTAACTCGTCGAAGTCGGGCACATCGCTTGCGTCTAAATCTACTTCGTCCGCTAGCTCAGCGAGAAGCTGCTTCCTGGCTAGGTATGCTTCTGGGTCCTCTCTGGGTTTTTGGGATTCTGCAATGTATAGGGCTTTTAAGCTCTTGGTGGGCCATAGGAATGCGCACAACTCTTTGATGGACCCATACTGACTGCGGGTGGCTAGCCTTCGGTTACAGATATAGGCATTGAGGGCCGAGACTATTTCAGGGGCGGCGCATTGGCGGGCCAGCTGGGCCACGTCGGAACCACTAGCGGAGGGCTGAGAGGTGGTTATGTGAGTGAACCATTGGATGGCCGTGTCTCGGTTTAGGGGCCCCATTCGATCTGCTATGGCTTGGAGCTCATCGGGCCTCCAATTGCGGGTTTCCTTAACGACCCGGTCTGTCTTCCTGCTGTCCTCGTCCAGGGAGACGATTTCCTTCGTGGCTACCGGATGGAGGGGCTGTGGGGCTTCCTCGGGCTGGGGCGAGGGGGATGACCAGCTGTCGGTACTGTCTTCGGGGAGGGCCAAGAGGGCTGCGGGATGCACGGCAGAAATTACGGCCTGTTGCATTCCCAGATGCTGCTTTAGGGCCTCTAGCTCCCTCTTACAAGCGGAGTGGTCCGCGGCGGCCATCTTTGCAACTTTCTGCTCTGCCATGAACTGGGCAGCATGGGTTAATTTGGCAATTTTCTCCTGTCCTTCAATTACTGCGTGCTCAGCCATATCGGCACGGGCGGTGGCTATTTCAGCCTTGTGCTGGGCGTCTTGGAGGGCAGTTGTTAGTCCCTGTTTTTCTATCATGAAGTTAACGCGTTCTGAACGCCACTTGGCAGCTCTCTCCTCATATTCCTTCTTTTCTTTCCTTAATCTCTCTATCTCCTGTTCATTGTCTTCCTGTGCAGCCTGCAACTTATTAATTAGGGACACGCTGTCCTGTAGGGCGGTGAAAAGTGCCCAAGTTCCATATCTATCTTTCTTGCTAGACCTAGGTTTCTCCTTGTCACAGAAATCCTGGAAGGCGCTTCTAACTATCTGGAGCGGGTCGGGTCCCTTGAAGGAACCGGCTTCCCAAGGGCAATCTCCCTTCTTAACTAGCCACTTCTCCAGGCGGGGCACGGTGGGGGTTGCCCGGTACATTTTTCCTTTCATTTAAGGCTGATCTCGGGGGAGGTTAAAGAGTGGATCAGCGACACCAGGGGTGGGGCGATTAAAGCTCCCTATAAGTTTTCCCGTCTATGGGCCGTTCAGAGGGGTATTTTCCTTCGGGTCCTCGGGGATTCTTAAACTGGATTCTTAGGGGTTTTAACAACTTTTCCTCTCTATGTTCCTTTGGGAGGTTTATCCTTCCCTCCGGTCCTCAAGGATTTTCAATAGGTCCTACACAGGGTTTCACCAGGGGTGGTTTTAAACGGTCCTACTTTTAGGTACACAAGGGTATTTTAAGGGTCCTACACTCGGTTCTCCTCCACCGGGGGAGAAGGGAAAATTCCTATTCCCGTTTCAAGCTTGCCTACAAGCCACGGGACCAGGAAAAGTCCGGACTAGCAACGGTGCTGCCCGGTCTACTGGCTCAGAAGGTGCTCCCAAGCTCTCTAAGCCCAAGAACCAAAAACGCTCAGTGCTTCTAAGCCTCTGCTCAGAAGCCAAAGCTCAGGGGTCTCCCAAGCCTATACTCGGAAAACCAGAAAGTGTTCCAAAGCCTCTGCTCAGAAACTGAAGTGCTCCCAAGCCTCTGCTCAGAAGCCAAAATGCTCTCAAGCTCTCTGCCCAAGAACTCAACTCAAAGTGTCCCCAGGCCTCGTGCTCAGAGACTAACAGTTAAACTGTCTCCAAGCCTCGACCAAAAGACTGAAAGTGCTCAAGGACTGCTTCTGCAAGTCCCCAAGCAAAAGTGCCCAGGAGTAAAACTACGGTACTCCCAAGCGAGGTGCGCTCAAGAGTTCAAACAACTCCCAAGCAAAATGCGCCCAAGAGTTCTACTAACTCTCAAGTGAAGTGCGCCCAAGAGTCTACCTTAAAAACTCTTAAGCACGGTGTGGCCGGCTGCCGCGGGGCTTCAGGAACCTGACTTTAGATTCCCAAAGCTAAACTGACTGAACAAACGGACTAACGATCCCTTCACATTTCCTCTGGAGCGGGGATTGAAGCCTAAGTGCTGGCAGGAACGGGGTTTGGACGGACTTAGGAGGGACGGGGGAGGGCGGAAGAGAGTTTTATATGTGCTGCTTCAGTATATATAGAGAGCCTACTTCTGGGATCCCACCCACATAGACGCGTTTAGGCGGCCCAGAAGGTGGCCAGGAACTTCACCAGTTCAGAGGTCCTCACCCACAGTACACCGGTTATAACGGCTGGAGGGCCTCGCGGTGCACCACAAAAGGCAAGTAGTCCAAAGCTGGTTGAAGGAGGAAATGGGGGAAAGCCAACCCACAAGATAGAAATGCTCGCTAGAGCCACACACACTCACACTTTTAATTCCCTGAGCTAAATTGCGCTCTGTACACTGAGATCTGGAAAATTTTCCTCTACGGCAGTTCGCTGAAAACACGCGTGTCGACTCACGTGGATTCACACGAACTGGGTTATGCCCGCATTCTCCACCAGTAAACTGTTACCAGAACTGCTCTATTTGAATGGGGAATTAGCTTTAGCAGTCTGTAACTTAAAATTAGCGCGGATCTAACCTATGTTTACGGAGGTCCCGATTCCAGACACTCTAGTGACAAAGAGGCAGACTACAAATAGTTTCAATCACGTGTATTTACTAATAATGTGGCGTAAGCCTAAACTTGCACAAGCATACAAGAGAACACACAAGATCTAAGAAATACAGAGTAGGAAATGCAGAGACTTTCGCATTAGCGGGTTCCCAACGATGGTGGGGAATACTCACAATCCTGAAGCGAAGCAGAGACACAACAGCGAGGTGGCCCAATGCCGGCACTGGGACCACAGACGGACAGCAAGGGATTCTGGATAGGATGGCACGCGCACCATGCGGTCTGGGAGACCGGCTTAAATACCCCAAAACGTACCCTGGGGCTGGTGCTGTACTTGGTGGTTCTCACCGTTTAAAACAAAGGTTCTAATGGGCTACTGAATGGCTTGGATGGGCCACTTTGGTAATCTGATTGTGATAAGTGACACCTCAGGAAGAGGGGACAAAAGAGGGAGGGGGAAATCCGAGTGGGCTGAATGGATGTTCCAGCGGACAGGGCTTGTCCTGATGTCATCAGCTTCTGGAATGCGGAGGTTTCTTTGAGATGCATTCTCTAAGTGCTTGGGATGGTCGGCACTTAGTTCCTTCTCCAGGGCGGCTCCTAAGATATGCAGAGCGGGGCGAGGTGCTCTCGCTGCGGACGTGGTGTGCCCGCTTTGCCGAAATGGCTTCCCAAAGCAGTCTTCTTCCCTGGGTCTTCTGGCTGCCTAAGAACATGGATGCCGGCTGGGCATAGCTGGGGCTGGATAGCAGGCTGCCCGGTAGCGAGGGCAAGCTCGGCGACCGGCCCGTGGGAGGTTCCAGGCGGGAACTGACCAGGGAGCACCTAGCCAGGCTCACTGGAGGTTTCCCCGGCAGGCGCCCGGCTGCTAGCAGCGGCTTGGGCCCATATGAGGCAGGCTTCCATGGAGGCAGGGGGAACAGCACATAGAACACAGTCCAAAGCAGGGAACCGGCACGGTCCGTGGCAGATGGCTATACAGGCACGGGGCACGCTTGTAACACAGTCCAAACACACACTGGGAAGTCCAGATATAGGTCAGGGCAGGGCTGCCCAGAAAAAGAGTCCTTTGTGCAGTTATCCAAACATGGAGTCAGGGAACTACACAGTCTATGGCAGCAGCAAGGTACTTAACACGCAGGCAGGAAACTGACACGTGTAACAGAACACACACGTGCAGGGCAGTCTTTGATGCAGTAGTAAAACAGCAACGCAGGAAACTTTAACACAGTTCATGGCAGGCCTTAAAGCAGGAGAGGGGGCCTACTTGGCAACAATACCTAATAAAATACATCTTAAAAACCGTTAAAATCAAACAAAAACACAATTCAAACAATTAAAATCAAGTTAAAATACACATATTTAAAAAATACAATTAAAAGCCGGGCAGGAAGGAGGGATCCCTAAAGGAATGCCAGATGAGCAAAAGAAGTCCTCACTCACAGGCAGAAGATGGCAACAGAAGGGGAAGGAACTGGGGAGGGAGTTCCAGAGAGTCTTGGTGCCATGACTGAGAAAGCCCTCTCCCAGGTTGCCATTCACCTGATCTCCGAAGGCTGGGTCATACAAGCAGGTTTCCATGCAAGCATTTGAAAAGCTCAGCCATGACATTTGGTAGATTACTCCCATTACGGTCACAGTTTGTTCCAAGAGGGCTCTTGAAATGGTCTGAAGACTGACATTTCTTGCAATCAGCGCAGCTCATCTGAATAATTCTTAAATATAAAATTATTTATTATTTTACTAAAGTGAAATTTTGACAAGCTCTGGTTTCTTATCTATCCTAGTTAACTGATTAACTCTGGATTCTTTCATTTCTTCCAACCCTACTCTTTTTTTATTTAAAAATTTCACCTATCTTCCCCTGTAGAGCTTTATTGTTCCTTTTCTGCTGAGGATTGATGGAATAAGTAACGTGTAGATGTTTCAAACCTGTTTTGTATCTGATAATTGCATGGTTTCCTTTCAATAACTTTTTTATCATAGAATTCCTATTGTAATTAAAACATACACTGGAAATGAAGAAAAGGTCCAGATGCTGTCTCCATGTATATATCTCAGTTAATTAAAAACGGGAGAGGAAAAACAAATAGAAAATGTAGGACAGACTTGTCTTCATCCTGAATACTAATTTCAGTGGAGGGGTAAGATAAGGATGCATTCATCAATGCTGAAGAGGTAGCAAGAGTATGGCTGTATTAACTATGAAACTAACAGTGCAAACCTACAGAGATACAACTTTCTAAGCCCACTGATTTCCATTGACTTAGAAGGGTGTAACACTACTTAGGACTGTACTGTAAATAATGTACAGCACAAGGCTTTAGCCAAATTGTGGGGTTTATTATATCTGGGAGAGTACTTTCCTTGATGGTGGCTATTATCAATTTTACTAGCGGCAGAGCCCATTGTGAAAAAATACAACAGGCTCTAGCAGTGGGGCTGGGCCAGGTCACAGTGGGCCAGGCCGCCACAGGCCACATTGCGGCGGGCTGAGCAGCCCCATGCTGCAGCGGGCTGCCAGCTAGGCTGCCCCCACCCAGTGGGCTGCCAGCCTTCTCCCTGCCCGGATGAATAGCAGATGGGCTCTGCTGCCACCCCCCTCGCCTGTGGGTCAGCTGGGCAGGAAGAAACTGGTGGTTCGCCTGCCTTCTTCCTGCCCAGCTGAGAAGCCCTGAGACAGCAGGAAGGCCCGGTGTCACAGCACTGGGCCTTCTTGCAGCCGCACAGTGGAGAGGCAAACTGTTTTGCCCCCACTCACTTCTTATCACTGTGTTCTGCACATGCACAAGGATACGAAGAGAGTCGGCGGCAACACAGTTTGTCTTATATGTCTTAGGATGACAAGTGAATAGTAACTATGTTTCCAGGTGTGAAAAAAAATCTTTAAAAGGCTGGTTACTTACCCAAGGAACAAAATATCCACATTTTCTGTAATGAAGCAAGTACTGTGTAAGGGCTAGGTAAATAGGGAGTTGGCAGATGAAAGATGAGGGAAAGGAGCCTTAGAGCAGGGTTTAATTCAAAGCTCTATCCATTATTTCTCATTTAGGAAAGCGAATGTACTGTTTCAGGAGTTCTACTCCCTGGAATACATATGGGCAAGATTCTTTAGAATCATAATTCAACATGCATATAATCTTTCCGCCAAGTGTTCCAGCTGGTTCACATGCATTGTCTTAGATATCCTTATAATAAGCCTATAAGACTAGTCAGTAAAGTTATCTCCATATTACAAATGGAGGGGATAAGTCTGGTAGTAACTTGCTTTAGGAACAAACTCTACCTTCGATGGAAATCTGTTTTTAGATCTCCTTATTTAAAAAAATAAAAATAAAAAACAGCTATGGGGGGGTCCAAATTTGATCAAAGCAAAGCATGGGGGACAGAGTGCATAAGTCTTGGCTAATAAGGCTAATGCCAACTTCAGAGTGGCTGATGTTTAGATCAGGAAAATTGTTGGAGCAAAGGAGACTCATATGCTTTGGACGCTTGAGGGTCTTATGTTTCTCTTTGTATTGGAATCAGAATGTTCCAAAGGGCTTGTGCCTCCTGTTAGAGATCTCCAGAAGGATCTCTTTAAATTAGGTGAGTGGGCAATTACATGGCAAATGAAATACAGTATTAGTAACTGCAATATGATGCACATACAAACAAAAAATTCTAACTTTAATATATGCTGATCAGTTCTGAATTGGCTGAGATTGAAAGAGATCTTGGAGTTATGGTAGAAGGCTCAATGAATACCAATCCAGTGTATGGCAGCAGTGAAAAAGACAAACACCATGCTGAGAGTTATTAGGAATGGGATTGAAAATAAAATGGCTGATATTGTAATGCCCTTGTTTACAGCTATGGTCCAGCCTCATTTAGAATACTTTGCATAGTTCTGGTTGCTCTGTCTCAAAAAGGATACTGCAGAGTTGGAAAAAGTACAAAAGAAGGTGGCCAAGATGGTTAAAAGTTTGAATCACATTTTAGTATGAGGAAAAAATGAAGAGTATGGGACTTCTCTGTCTAGAAAAAAGATAATTGGGAGGGCATGATAGAGGTTAATAAAATTATGCAGACAGTGGAAAAGTGATAGAGAATGTTTTCTCCCTCACCTATTATACTAGGGGTTCAACTAGATGTGATGGTGTTCCCAAATCCCCAATGTGTTAAATTAAACCAAAAAAGTTTTTGGCTAAACATTAGGAAGAACTATGTGACAGAATGGTTGCTCAGGGGAACAGGCTTCCCTGTGAGGATGTCTACTGTTCTTCTTTGGAGGTTCTTAAGTAGAGGCTAGATGGCCATCTGTCAGCAATACTGATTCTATGACCCAGTATGAACTTAGGCAGTTCATGAGAAGGAGGGCAGGAAAGGATGAACCAGTGTTCAACCCTTTCTCATGTTCACTGGGTAATGCCTATCACCACTTTGGGGTCAGGAAGGAATTTTCTTCCAGGCCAAATTGGCCAGGAACCCTGGAGGGTTTTTTAAAACTTCTACTGGGTATTGAGCAGGGTTCACCAGAGGAGTGGAGGGTCATCTATGAATTTCCTGCATTGTGCAAGGGGTTAGACTAGATGACCCTGGGGTATCCTTCAGATCTATGTTTCTGTGATTCTAAGTCCACCATGGGGCCACCTTTGTCATTTTAGGAATGACATTCTCTCTGGTTGTTGTGGGTTTTCCGGGCTGTATTGCCGTGGTCTTGGCATTGTAGTTCCTGACGTTTCGCCAGCAGCTGTGGCTGGCATCTTAAGATGCCAGCCACAGCTGCTGGCGAAACGTCAGGAACTACAATGCCAAGACCACGGCAATACAGCCCGGAAAACCCACAACAACCATCGTTCTCCGGCCGTGAAAGCCTTCGACAAGACATTCTCTCTGTTTATAAAAGCCATGAAGACCCATGGTGGACTTGAAGACAGCATCATGTCTAGTTGAGCCCTAGAATTCAGGAGTGCCCAATGAAGTTTATGGGCAGTAGGTGTTAGAAATAACAATGTCTGGTGTACTGCAGCAGCAAGAAGTAAGAAGAGCCTACCATGCAGGGGGCAGCAAGGATCACTTAGTTAGGACAGTGAGAGTAGCACCTCTCTTGTTCCCTGGGGGTCATTTCCTTGTCTTGTCTCCTATTGGGCTAAACAGGGCAATATCCTGCTTCTTCTCTCTCCTGCCACACTTCTTCTCTGTCTCTGCAAGATGTAATCAGATAGCTAGGATCTATCTCTCCCCCTTTCCCTCAAGTATGTAACTTCCTCAAATAAAGCTTTTGCCTCTCTAACTAGCTCAGCGTTTAATTCCGCAGCGTTGTTTAACACTCGCTCTAACAGGGTAATGGGCCACAGAGGCAATTAACGCAAGCTGAAGTTAAGAGAGAGCAATAAAACTTCTGCCGTAGCCGCAGGCTAAAAGCACAGAGGGCAGACAATAGAGGAAAGATGGCGGACTCCTGGGGAGCACAGCAGGGGTTCCAAGTCGACTGACTAGGCGACAACAACTACGATCTTTGGGCAGAAAGAATAAAAGCCCATCTTATTCAACTGGACGTCTGGTCTGCAGTAACAGATGAAAAACCGACTGGAGATCCACAGAAGGAAGCCAAATGGGTCAAGCAGGACAATAAGGCAAGATCTATTATCATTAATGCTTTAAGTGATAAACAATTGATAAGAGTTATTCATGAGCCCACTTCTAGACAAATGTGGACGTCTCTTCTAGAAATAAACCGTCAAGAATCAATTAAAACTAAAATTTTACTAATGAGGCAATTGTATCGGATTCAGATGAAGCCACAGCAACAGCTAAAAGATCATATTGCAAATTTCATGGAATTAACACAGAAATTAAGATCCCTTGGAAAGGAGATCCAGGATGAGGATTTGTCTATAATTTTGCTAACTAGCCTTCCTCAATCTTATACAAGCATAGTACATGTTTTGGAAATGAGAGAAAGTCTAAGCTTAAACTATGTACTTGCAAGACTGCAAGAGGAAAGTCTTAACAAACAATTTTATAAACACGAACCAAAAGGGCTAGCTTTAAGAGTCAGTTCAAGAAATGATTTCTCCTGCAGCATCTGTAGAAAGAAAGGACATTTAAAGGAAGACTGTTGGTTTCGTGATTCACAGAGAGTGAGCAAACCGCCACGAGGGACGGAAACAAAAGGCTTTGGAATGCTAATGCAGCCATTAAGTCACCTAATGCCGATGGTCAAAGGAAAAGCAGATCTGATAAGAATTGTTTAAATGTTGGTAAAAATGATCAAAGCATATGCAAATGGGCAATTGACAGAGCATGTACTAACCATCTTTGCAACAATGAGAAGTTTTTTAATGAGATGAATGAAAGCCATGATAAATTGTATACGGCAAATGGAGAGGCTTTAACAGCTCGGGGACAAGGGACCGTATCTGCATGTTGTGCGCTACCCAGTGGCCAAACTAGAGAAGTGCAGATCACTGATTGTCTGTACGTACCTGAAGTTAAGACTAACCTATTGTCTGTATCTGTGATGGCCAAGAAAGGAATTGAAACTGTATTCAAAGGAGAGAAATGTTTTATTAGCAATGAAGGTGAATTAATTGCACAAGGCACATTAGAGGATGGCCTGTATATGCTGGATTGCTCTGAAGGCGCAGTGAATTTAATTGAAAAGTGCACTTCACAAGAATTGTACTAGTCTTATCCATAGAAGGCTTGGACATGCTAATATGGATTATATATATCAGCTTGAAAGGCAGAATCTGACTAATGATTTGCAAATGAGAAAATGTCCTGATGCAGAGAAATGTGTTTGCTGTATTCAAGCCAAAGGCACAAGACCTTCTTTCACCAAACAGAGTGAGAAGCAGACGACAAGACCACTGGAGCTGATTCACAGTGATGTCTGTGGACCCATGGGAACAGAAACACCCAGTGGAAGTAAGTACTTTCTGACTTTTACTGATGATTTTTCAAGATTTACTGTGATTTACCTGCTCAAGGAAAAGAGCCAAGTACTGGAAAAATTCAAGATGTACCTAGCAATGGTGCAGAACAGATTCCAGAGAAAACCAATGGCTATCCGCACAGACAATGGAGGCGAGTATGTGGGGAAGGAGATTACAAGCTTCCTAGCAGATGAAGGAATAGAGCATCACCTGACCATGCCATACACCCCCGAACTCAACGGGATCGCGGAGAGGAAAAATCGTTCTCTCACAGAGATGTGCAGGAGCATGCTGCAAGAAGCACAGCTACCTCAAAAATATTGGGGAGAAGCTATCAGCACTGCTGCCTATCTGCAGAACATGCTACCTACAAAGGGTGCAAGCAGCACACCATTTGAACTGTGGTACAACCGCAAGCCCAATGTAAGGCATCTGAGAGTGTTTGGATCAAAGGCCTACACTTATGTTCCGAAGAAAAAGAGGTCTAAGATGGATCCCAGAACAGAAGAAGGCATATTTGTTGGATATGCACTGGGATGCAAGGGATATCGAATCCTCAACCCAGAGACAGACACGGTGAAGATCCGCCATGTGGTGTACATTGATGAAAAAGAGAAGGCAAGCAAGCCTGACACCAGAGAGTCTACACCAAAGGAAGCTGATGCAGCACAGCAGCCAGAAATTGTGCAACTCTGGGACCTGACTGAGACGCAAGAGACACCTGCAGAGCCCACAGAAAGAGAAGGGGAAGCAGAGCCAAGTGTCAGACGCTCAGACAGAATAAACAAAGGAGTTCCACCACTGAAATTCTCTTACCTGGCAAAAACAGAAGCTGTACCAGAACCTTCTAACTGGGAAGACATAGAAGGAATGCCAACAAGAGAAGCAGAGAAATGGAGAAAAGCTGCAAAAGAAGAAATTGACTCTCTGATCCAGAACAAGACATGGATTCTCACAGAACTACCACCTGGAAAAAGGACAGTAGGATGCAAATGGATTTTCAAAACCAAACTTGATGCAGATGGAGAAGTACAAAAGTACAAAGCAAGACTAGTTGCAAAGGGATATTCCCAGAAGTATGGAGAAGACTATGATGAAACCTTTGCGCCAGTAGTGAAACACACTTCAGTAAGAACACTACTGAGCATAGCAGCCGCAAGGAAGATGCATGTGGAGCATCTGGATGTGAAAACTGCTTTTCTTCATGGAGAGCTGGAAGAAGATGTGTATATGACACAGCCTCCTGGATTTGAACAGTCCAAAGACAGAGGACTTGTATGCAAACTGCAGAAGAGCATTTATGGACTAAAACAGGCTGCAAGAGCCTGGAACCAGAAATTGAACCAAATGCTCATCAAAGAAGGATTCAAGCAAGGCGGGGCAGAACGCTGCCTGTACTCAAGAAAGAAAGACAACAAATGGACTTTTATTCTGATTTATGTAGATGATATTCTCCTTTGTTATGAGGATCAACAAGATTGTGATGAAATAATTCAGCACCTGAACCAAGAGGTTGAAGTAAAGCATCTTGGAAATGTCAGTTTTTACCTTGGAGTTCAAATAGAGCGAGAGGAAGATGAAAGCTATCTTCTCAATCAAAAGCAAAAGATCATGGATTTCCTAAACTACATGGATATGAAAGATGGAAAACCAACATGTACTCCAATGGAAACAGATTTCCTGAAACAAAATGCAAACAATGAACCTCTGAGAAACATCAAAGTATACAGAGAAGCAATTGGAAAACTGCTCTACATAAGTACAGTGACCAGACCTGACACAGCAGCAGCAGTTGGAATACTGTGCAGGAAAAGTGCATCACCAAGTGTGAATGACTGGCAAGCAGTCAAAAGACTGGCAAGATACCTGAGAGGTACTGCACAACTGAAGCTCAAGCTACCAGCAAGTGACAATCCCAGACTAGTGGGATTCATGGATGCTGACTGGGCAGAAGACATCACAGACAGAAAGTCTACCAGTGGACGAGTATTCTTTTATGGTGGAGGAGCAATCAGTTGGACAAGCAGAAAGCAAGACCTAGTAGCGGCATCAACTACAGAAGCTGAATACATATCAGCAGCAGAAGCATGCCAAGAACTCAAGTGGATTCTACAACTATTAGAAGACTTTGGGATAAATGAACCCAAACCTATACAACTCTTTGAAGATAATCAATCCTGCATAAAGCTTGCAAATACAGAAAGAATTGGATCAAGAACCAAGCACATTGACATAAAGAATCACATTGTGAGAAATATGCAAGAAGATGGACTTGTTGAGCTACAGTACTGCCCTACAGAAGAAATGATAGCAGACATCCTCACCAAGCCACTTGCCAAAGAGAAATTTCAAAGTCTACGTGAAAGACTGAACTTTGTGGACTTTGTACACTAGACATTGAGAAGGGGTGTTAGAAATAACAGTGTCTGGTGTACTGCAGCAGCAAGAAGTAAGAAGAGCCTACCATGCAGGGGGCAGCAAGGATCACTTAGTTAGGACAGTGAGAGTAGCACCTCTCTTGTTTCCTGGGGGTCATTTCCTTGTCTTGTCTCCTATTGGGCTAAACAGGGCAATATCCTGCTTCTTCTCTCTCCTGCCACACTTCTTCTCTGTCTCTGCAAGATGTAGTCAGATAGCTAGGATCTATCTCTCCCCCTTTCCCTCAAGTATGTAACTTCCTCAAATAAAGCTTTTGCCTCTCTAACTAGCTCGGCGTTTAATTCCGCAGCGTTGTTTAACACTCGCTCTAACAGTAGGCTCATGGCATATGAAAGGAAATACTTATTTACTCGATAATTATTAAATTTTGGGATTCAGTGCCAGTGGGCATAGTGATAGCCATGAGTGAAGATGGCTTTACAAGAGGGTTAGACGATTCATGGAGGATACATCCATCAATGGCTACTAGCCCTGGTGACTAAATGGAACCTCCCTCAATATATAGAGGCAACAAACCTCTGAATTTCAGTGCTAGGAGGCAGCGTCAGTGGAAGACCATAGCCGCTATGGTCTTTCAAGGTAGCTGGTTGGCTGCTATGTGAAACAGGATGCTGGACTAGATGAACCACTGGCCTGATCCAGCAGACCTTGTCTTACGTTCTTCTTGTTTTCTTATGAAGTTTTCAAAAGGGTTTAAGCTGGACATAGGATTTCTACTTCATGCACTGATTCATCAGCTCTCAAGCATGACCAGCTACTTTTTGGGTATGCCTTTAAAATGGTTGTCTCACAGAAATTTATAAGCAAAGCAAGATAGAGGGAAACAGAAGCAATATTGTCAAAATACCTTCAAGGATGCCGGTCTTTGGAAACCTAAGCTGAGAACAATTAGAGACACATAACTGAAAGTACAAGCTATGACTTCAGTGCTTAAAGAATTCAGGAGGTGGAAGCTACATAGCAACAAAGGTCACAGCTCAGGAAGAATTAAAGTTGAGCACTATCTAAGCAGAGGAGGAGGAGCGGAGGAGTGTAAACAGAAAGCTCTTTTTCCTTTCTGCTGCAGAAGAACTGAAATGAAGAAATTGGGAGTATTCCACTACTCCCTGCTGTTTCTTTTGCTAAGAATTCCAAGCATTTCAGTTTTGGAGAAAAAGCACCTCAAGTTGCTTGATATCAGCTGATATAAGTAGCATACTGACCGGAGTGTTTGCAGAATGACTACTCCTATTACCAGTGTGTGCCAATAATGTGCTTACCTGTCTACTATGCAGCTTGACTAGTCCTTGCCAAAACTTTCATTTATGCCCTCCTTGGTATAAATTTCCTCTGAATGTCCATGTTGTATTCTGAAGCACTGCTGTTTATGCCAGTGAAGAAAATAATGGTTAAAGTTTGACTCGAATTTCAGAGACCCGTGCAAATCTCCACTCCACCATGGAAGTTTGCTAAATGACCTTGGGCCAGTCACACAAGCTTGGCCTAACCTACCTCAGAGGGATGTTGTGAAGATAAAACAGAAGTGGAGAATGAAATAAGCTGCTTTGGGTCCCCACTGGGTAAAAGGGGGGCTATAAATGATGCAAGTAATTAAATTATGCATCTTAGCATGGCTGATAGTTTATATATAATAATGGGATCTTTACTAATCAATGACAGATTGGAAAATATTCTGGACTTACCATTACTATTACTATTAGCACTGAAGTTAATTTTAGAGGATCCAGTGGTAAAGAGTCTGGGTGTGCTCCTGGATGCCTCCCTATCGATGGTCACGGCGGTTGCCAAGTCTGCATTTTTCCATCTTCGTCAGATCAGGCAACTTGCCCCCTACCTGACGCCCCAGGACCTGGCTACAGTGATCCATGCAACGATCACCTCCAGGCTAGATTACTGTAACTCACTCTACGCTGGGCTACCCCTGGGCCTGATCCGGAAACTACAACTGGTCCAGAATGCGGCAGCGCAGGTCCTGACTGGTATACCTTACCAGTCACACATCACACCTGTCCTGCGCCAGCTGCACTGGCTTCCAGTTGAATTCCGAATCAGGTTCAGTGTTGGTTCTTACCTTTAAAGCCCTGAGCGGGTTGGGACCGGCATATCTTCGGGACCGCCTCTCCCTGTATGTTCCCCGGAGATTGCTTCGATCAGCGAATAAATATTTACTTGTGGTCCCCGGCCCTAAGGAAGCCCGCCTCGCTTCAACCAGGGCCAGGGCCTTTTCAGTCCTGGCCCCAGCCTGGTGGAACGCTCTGTCAATGGATACCCGGGCCCAGCGGGACATATTATCGTTCCGCCGGGCCTGTAAGACAGAGCTGTTCCACCAGGCGTTCGGTGATTGAAGGGGGTGGTGCCATGTTGGCCTCCCACCTTTGGGGTGGGGGAGGGTTCTCCCCACCACTGCACTTTGTTAATTTGTTTTATTGTTTGTATATTGATTTTAGTTCTTGTTTTTATCAATTTTAACTGTTCACCGCCCAGAGCCCCTGGGGATGGGCGGTATATAAATTGAAATATAATAATAATAATAATAATAATAATAATAATAATAATAATAATAATAATAATAAACCAAACTGTCCTTGTGAAAGGGCATTCTGCACTGATGCTGCAGAAGTGAACTATTCACCTATTAACTGAGGCACTTGATCTCAGGGTGTGCCTCTGTGAGGTGTTGCACCAGAACTCTAACTGGATCAGTTCGACAGGTTCCAGCATCTATATAAGAAAACAACCCCTCTACACACCCTTCACAACAAGAGATTAGTTCTGCTGTACCAACACTTTATTTTGGTTGTGCTGCACAAGCTGTACTGAGAATGTTTGGGCAGGAATAGGTAGAGGAAAGGCCCTGCAGTGGCCATTTCACTACATCCTGTGAATTGTTCCTCAGCCCCAGAGCCAACCGTGCTATTTCCTAGTAGTACCACTGTTGTTAGTATGGGAAGCTTAGGACAAGCAAAGTGAATGAAAGACTCTTGCTACTTGCCACATGTTTGTGGCTTTAGCTTTTGCAATTAAATTTTTGTTTGCACCAAAGCAACTATACTTAATCTATGGGATCTGACTCAAATAGAAACTTTTGGTGAGTAAAGGGAAATTCTTATTTTCATTAAATACCTTCTAAATACTTAATGCATTCCACATCAGTCAGATTTTTAATTGGTTTGTTAAACAGTCAAGTGGTGAAGAGCAGGCATTTTATTGATGATAGCCCAGTTTTGTGACACATGCAGACATACATGCTGAGGATGGGATGTAGCCACAGCTGTGTCATGTTAAAGATCATAACATGTGATGTTGCATTTCCATTGCAGGCATATATTTAATTTGGATTATTAGGAGCAGGGTACAAAAGCCTCTAAACTAACTGTTACTGTAACATAGTAGTTAAGTGGCAGGGCTGCAAATCATCACTCTACTAGTTCGACTCCCACGACTGCCATGAACTCTGCAGGTGGCCTTGAGTAAGCCAATCCTCTCAGCCACAGCTCCCCAGCTGTATTGTGGGGATAACAATAACACCGACTTTGTTCACCACTCTGAGCATGGCACTAATCTGTCCAGAATGGCAGTATATAAGCACACTGTTGTTATTATTAACTGACTGATAGTCCTAAGTTGATATTTGTTCATGGAACAAACAAACAAGTAAATGGTTCATACATGCAGGGCCGGATCAAGGGGGGCAGGGGGGTAGTCTGCCCCTGGTACCACCGGGGGGGGGGCCGCCGGGAGCAGCTGCCAGCTGCCAGAGGGCGCAGGCAGCAACACGGGCAGCCTCGCAGCCCCCCACGCTGCCTTTTGCCTGCCCCGCAGGACAGGGGGCGGCCGGCTTGCCGCGCATCCCCTGTCCTGCAGGGCAGGCAAAAGGCAGCGCAGGGGGCTGCGGGGCTGCCTGCGCCATTCGCCTGCCCTGCAGGGCAGGGGGCAGCTGGCCACCCCCTGTCCTGCAGGGCAGGCAAATGGCGCGGGTGGCCGCGCTGCCTTTTGCCTGCCCTGCAAAAGCCGCCCCCTGTCCTGCGGGGCAGGCGAAAGCAGCGCGGGGAGCTGCGAGGCTGCCTGCGCCATTCGCCTGCGGGGAGGCAAATGGGGCGAGCGGCTTCCCAGCCCCGCACGCTGCCTCCGTTCCGCCCTGCATGACAACGTCACCGAAGTGACGTCATCACGCAGTGCGGGGAGCGCACGCATACTGTGTGCATGCGCGAGGCGGCCGGCCAAGGGTTGCCCCGGGCATGGGCAACCCTAGATCCAGTGCTGCATACATGCCTGGAGCCTAATGGTACTTTACAGGATAAAACTAATGTGTGACACTGTAGGTTTTTACTCTCCCCTGCAATGTGCAGCATGACTGGCTGGCTGACTTCAACCATCTAGATTTGTTTGACTGAACATATTATTTTCTACAGGCATCTCTTGCATCAGGTGGCAAAGGTGGGGATCCTGAAATGGTTCTGGTTCTGTAAACTATGATAGCAACATTGTCTTCCTATGCCCTGTCCATCTGCTGGATAATCACAGGCTCTTTTTGCTGTATGGTTGCAATCTAAGGATTAAGGCATACTTGTTTGTTTATGAATTATCATAGCTGGGTAGGCAGTGCCAGCTCCAGTCAAAGATTTAGTGGCCCTCAACCAACTAGGCAATTGGCCTGCAACACAGATGGCTAGCCTGCAAATGGTAGACATACTGTGCCCTGGCTCATCCTGTTTTCTGCTTTTGTCACAAATGATCACAGGCTGCATTCATTTGTTAGATGGCTAAACTGTTGACAAACAGGGAATTCTGCTTGGAAGTAAGTCTCATCAATTTAAATAGATTTTTCTTCTTTATAAGAGTGCTTAGTATTGCAGCCTTTTATCCTCCAGTGTCTGATGATTGTATGTGGCTCTCCCTCTGTTAAGTAATAAAAAGCCCTTTGACCTGGACAGGACTCCATCCATCATAGTTGATGTTTTACTAGATACTATGAGAATCTAAGAATAATCATGCCAGATCAGAACAACAGTTCATCCCAGTATCCGATATCCAGGAGTAGTCATTTCTAGTTATTTTAGATAAAGAATATATATCACACTGCCTTAATAATAAATTGTATAGTACTCTCTGCCTTCTGCTTCTAGAAGCCTAAGGGTTAGATACACTCCACCTATGAGGATACATGCTACTACCTTGATGGTTAATATTCCTACTAAAATTATCGTAACTACATATGCACTGAAGATGCCAAACTGACCATGACTGTCCAGGAAAAGACATTTGGGGATTGTGTCTGAATGCTCACTGAAGATATCAAAACAGTGTTTGATGCAGAGGAAAAGGCAAATTAAATACTGGGCATTAAAAGGGATTGAAAATAAAATTGCAAGTATTACAATATGCATATGTGAAACTGTCTTATATCATCAGGCCATTGGTCTATCTGTGCAATCTTTTCTGGTTGTTGGCAGTTCACCAGAGCCTAAGGTCTTCTAGTCCCGAGTTCCCTTGTCCCTTTCAAATAGGAGATGCCATGTTGAGTTGAGCCAGAAACTTTCTGTATGCTGAGCACGTGCTCTACCTGTTGCCATGGCCCTTTCAATCTCACAGTTAATGCCTCTTTATAAATATTTGGTTCAGCCACGCTTAGAATACTGAGGATAGTTCTCTTTGCACCATTTTACTATGGATATTGTAATGTTGGAAAAGATATAGAAACAGAACTGTAATATTTTCCCTTCAAGGGAAAGGCTTAGGGTGGGTAGTTATATCTATAAAGGTAATAACTAGGAGGAATGCGCCTGAATTAATGGTATGAAGAGAATGCAGAGATAATAATTTCGAATACTAGAATTTGAAGATCTCATGATAAAACTGATTGTCAGTAGGTTGAAAACATGTATATCAAAGTACTTCTTCACACTATGCATAATTATTAGGATTGCCACTCCTCCCTGTATCTGAAGAAGGGAGCTTTGAGAGCCAGTTTGGTGTAGTGGTTAAGAGTGTGGGGCTCTAATCTGGAGAGATGGGTTTGATTCCCCACTCCTCCACTTGAAGCCAGCTGGGTAACCTTGGGTAAGTCACAGCCCTTCCAGAGCTCTCTGAGCCCCACCCACCTCACAGGGTGTTTTGTTGTGGGGATAATAGTAACATACTTTGTAAACCTCTCTGAGTGGGTGTTAAGTCATCCTGAAGGGCGGTATATAAATCGAATGTTGTTGTTGTTGTTGTTGTTGACTCTTGAAAGCATATACCCTGAAAATCTTGTTGGTCTCTCAGATGCCACTGGACTCAAATCCTGCATAATTATCATGGAATTCTTTATGGGATTAGCTATGTCCTCTAACTTAAAATGGTTTGACAAATTAATAGAGGATAGGTCTGTCAATGGCTGTTAACCATTAAAAGTAGGTGGAACCTCCATGTACAGAAGCTGCATACTTTTACATACCAGATCCTATGGGCAAGCATAATGAGAACATATTCATGCCTTGCTTGGTAATTGCAGAGGCTTTTAGATTAGACGAACCTTTGTAGGAACCAACATAATATGCTAGGATATGCCATTAATTTCTATACTCTTTTTTTTAAAGAAATCTTGTTAGCTTTGTAATTTTTGTTACTCAATATCATTGTGGCTGATATCTATGAGTAACAAACATTACCTGTGTGCTAAAATATTTCCTTTTGTCTGATTTGAATGGGCAGAGGTCAGTATCATCAGATCAACAGACTTTAGTAAGGGGGAAAGCCTTCAAGCCTTTGTGGGATGGAGACCTATCTTTAGAACTCCTCATCCCTCCCCAGCTTGCTACATTCAGCTCCCATAGAGCAGAGCCACAATGTTTGTTATGCCTGGGGATCCTGTGACCTTTCTAGCCTCAGGATGAGGAGGAGTGCAGCATTCATGAAATGTAAGAAAAGATGTCAGCATACAGGAGGTCTGGGATACCGTTGCTGTGGGAACAGTAACATACTTTATCTCTTACCTTTCTGTAATTAAAATATCAACAGAAAACTCAGATGTGTTTCCACTCTGAAAATATATTATTTTGGTGCGATACATATTTTTTTGTATCTGTGGTATGTGAAAGTCACATTTGCTTCATTTACATTAACAAGCTGGAGTTGTATAAGCCATCAGCCCTATAAATTAGTTCCGGGATCTGGAAGAAAAGCTAGAGTCTTTGTAATCCAGAGCAATGAATAAGGAAGTGCAAGGCAAATTCTTCTCTCAGTGAAAACAATAATAACTATTTACTTCTAATTATGTCAGAAGTTGCACCTATTATTATAAAAAGGGGTCACATGCCTGTAACAGTGACACAACTGGAAATAAAATTAGAACCTATTTATTAATGCATGGGAAAAAATAACATTTTAACACTACTGAACAAAAAGTAGGCAAATCTTGCTTTTGTTACTAAAGTCAGCAGGATGACTGGTTTAGGCAAATGACAGAAAAGTTTGGATGAGTAGGTGCTGCCATTTAATCAGAGTCTCTTCTCAGCGCATTATTAAATTTGAATTTTAAACCGAATGTTAAAGAACTTTCTTTTGCAATAACAGATAACTGTAATTTCACATTTACTGTATATGCTATTTATTAATATGAGACACTAAAGAGATTTTTTTATTCTAAGATAGAGGTTTGCAAGCCCATTTCAGGTAAAGATTTTAAGAGCAACAGCTGGATTCACAGACCAGTTCTCTACTGCAATCTTTAATACTTTTTTAAAAAATGTAATATTCCTTGTTGTCTCTCCTATTCAGAATATATGCACATTGTAGTACTTACGTAGTTCCTCCTATCACACTTGGCTGTTCTTTGTGTTTGGGGCCATATAGGCTGGTGGTTGTTATGTGTGTGTGTGTTTTCGATAATGCAAAATCTATTTATAGTTCTAAGTGTATGCCACTCACATATGAGCTTTGCTTTTCTGAAGAAAAGCTTGGATTGCTTTCCTGATTGATGGGGGGCAGAGGGGGTGGCAGACCAACCATTCTGGAACTCCTCATTCTCTTGTTTACCCACAGAAGGAGGGTAAGTATTCACCTCAGTCCTGCTTCTCTAAGACAATGATGGAGTTTCTATTCCAGTGGCAAGAATATTTTGTGCAGTGTGTGCTGATTAATAATTAGAGATCTCTAAGTATGGCTCAAGAATTAACTGGTTATTTATTAAGAACAAATCTTCCCAGAGTTATTCTGCTTCATCCACACTGTGCCCATAGGAGTTCAGCTGGTGTATCTGCTAAAATTTCTCTCCCTGCAACATATCCTTCTCTTTCAAAGTTGTATGTAGGTTGCTGCAACTTTCCTTTTAACAGTGCAGATATATAATTTAGTGATACTCCTACCTGCGAAGGCCAAAAAAATCTTGTAGTCAATCAGTAACAGGAATATGGCATCCACTAGACCATTGAATCCAGTTTGGGTGCATAACTGCTCTGATATGTAGGTCTTCCAGTTTCTAAGTAGGGTGAACACTCCACATTAACTTGCTTCTGCATTGCCACTATACTGTTTGTATTTGGTTAATCTCCTCCATATTATATCAGTGACCCAGATGATGAGAGAAGCCTACAACTAAATTGAATCAACACTAGGTGTTATAGGAAGAAAGGAGGATGCTGGAAGGAGACATAGCAGCAACCTAACCTGAAATATCCCTACGAAGGGACTGACTTTTTATTAATTGCAGGGGGAGAGGGAGGGAGAAGAAAACAGTAAGGCTGGCCATGGCACAACATAGTTTAGATGGGGAGGGATCTTTCTGAAAGTGGTGAATCCAAAAAATAACCCAAAGGATATGGGAATAACATCTGGAGTGATTAGTTCTGGAAAACCTCTTTTTAAGGACATGCTAAACACGACCACAGTCAAGACCATGTATACCTCACAGTGCTTGGAGAAGTTCTGATGGCTGTGCAGAGTTACTCTCTCTTCACAACCAGAACTACAAATTTGAGTTGACATTTTGCTCTCTGCTCATCTGAAAGTCATCATAGCTTAGCATAGTACTGAGTCTGTATTGCATCTTCCTCATCATTCCCAGTAAAATAAAATGGATGCAAGCCATTAACAAAATCCTATCTCCTTCCATGTATCTTATACTGAAGCCTCCACTTGAAGCCAGCTGGGTGACCTTGGGTCAGTCACAGCTTCTAGGAGCTCTCTCAGCCCCACCCACCTCTCAGGGTGTATGCTGTTGTGGGGATAATAATAACATCCTTTGTAAACCACTCTGAGTGGGTGTTAAGTTATCCTGAAGGGTGGTATATAAATCTAATGTTGTTGCTGCTGCTGCTGCTCCTGTACTGCTGAATGTCACTTACAGTGCAGTTCTGAGGGCTACAGAGGCAGCTGGCTGCCAGCGCAACAGCGGTGCCACTAGTCCATTCTCTAAAGGGAATCTGCACAGTCAGGGCCAGGACGGTCATGGCATTCCCAGCAACAGTGCCTTTGTGCCCAGCAGATGGCACAGCAGTGACAGGTGGGGGAACCAACCAACCACTGCATGGCCGCCACTGGGAGCCAACTTTGGGAACATGCAAGTGGAGGGGAAGGGAGGGGCCACATGTTTGTGGGCCATGCCCTTGGCACCCCCCCATCCCTTTAAAGGCATAAGCCCCTGCCAAATAGAATGGAGACAGCAACACAAAAAGGGGGAAGGGGACCCACTACCTTGCACACTGACAGTGATCTCAGACTAGTCCATCCAGAAATAAGCCCCATGTGAAGCAATGGGTGCAACCTCCGGTAACTAGCAAAGGGAAAACAAATGAAATATTTGTTGGTTTGTTTAATATTTATATCCTGACCTCCCCGCAAGCGGGTTCAAGGCAGCTAACAACATTTTAAAACAATTTAAAACATTACAACTGTATAAATATTAAATATAGGGCTGGAGTGTGTGCCTAGCAATCACTGCTGGAGCACCAGCACCATGGTTACTGGGACAAGCCTGGCCTCAGGACACAGAACTGTGGAGTTGGAGGGGGGGTGCAAGGAGGGGCCAGTGCAAGGCCACAGACTGCTGCCACAGGTCTGCAAGCAGCCACTTGAGGTGCCCCATAGCCATCCCCTGAGGCGATGCAAGGCCCTCCAAGCACTGCTGACCATGGGCCACAGCATCCCTCTGTTTTGAACTGGGTCTCCAACCACTCCTTCTTGATGCCTGCCCACATGGATGACAGGATGGGAGAATGCACTGTGCTTGGCACTGGTCTTGCAGCAGCTCTGACTTTCCAAGTCCACCAGGGGTGCACTTCAGGTGCACCATCCTGGACCACACCAAGCTACACCCTGTCCTTGGCAGCCTCCCCCAATCTCTCACAGCCCCCTTCCACCCCATCTAAGGCTGCAATGCCTCATCCACAACCACCTGCCCCAGGGAGTCCCTGAGGCCTTAGGTCTGGAGAAAGACCACTCTGGCCGCCATAGCCCATCTCATAGAGTGAGGTTGTAAAGATGTTCCACAACACTGACAGAGAAGGGCAAAGGAGCTGGGGAGCAACAGGAAGCAACAATAATTTGGCAGGATCCAGCACTGATACATGTGGTCCCACAACCATTCCCCATGGCCACCTCATTTCCACCCCATCTACCTCAGCAGCCACGACAGTGAGGATGGCTGCCCCATTGCTGACCTCCGTCTTCTCCTAACTCACCAATAGGGTATGCATGGCATGGATGCAGCCCATTGTGGGCCCATCAGAGGATTCACCCAGGGTAGTTGATGGGCTCACAATGGCACCAATATCTTCTTCCCTTTGGCTTTGGCCGGGTCCATGATCCCTGAGCTGGCATGTGTCTCAGCCCCCTTGCTGGCCTTGGCAATGTGGCCCAGAGCAGAGACCCACTCCAACACCATACATGAGAAGGCACAGCAGCAAGCATTCACAGAACTGACCCTGGTGGTGGGAAGAGCCATACTAGCGCACACTACCAGCAGCCCATACAGCAGCACCTTCTCCCTCTCAGTTCAGTTGGGTGTGCCCTCGGTGTACTTTCCCCCACCCCCATCCAGCCCAGGATTGTGCTGTTAGTGGTATAACCATTTAACTGAGAACAAATTACAGACCTGCTGAACTACTGCTTATTTCTTCAGTGCAGCACACACATCCTAATGCCTGCTGTGTCCTTCAAATATTGCCTTCTGACAAGTCATGCTCCAAGTAGTTTGGTACAAGTTGGTACAAGTCAGACAAACTCCCTTACCTACTTGAGAGAAGTCATATTTCAAAGCAAATCTCATTCTAGCTGCTATTGCCTCAGGACTCTCAAGGAAAACAGTCTCTTGTAAGGAAGCAGCAAACTCCTCCAATAATAACGATAGAATCACAAGGATGGAGGGCAATCCAGGGGTTATTTTTCCAGTGCTTTGTAGGATTCCCTATAACTAAGCCTCCTCCAAAAGATGCCTAGCAAGCTACTTCTTTTATCACACAAAGGAAATTCTACAGCTTTTCTAGTCAACCTGTGCTATTGTTCTCCTCCATAGCCTTTAGATATATAATCACTGAATTGTTATATCAACCATTTAAAAAACCTGAAAGCTAACATGTTTATTACAACTTTCTTCCTCCCCCCGAATCTTTTGATCTGTTTAAAACTTTATTATTTATTTTTACTATTTAAGAATTTCTATGCTGTTTTATCATGTAGTCCAAATCGGTTTGAAAATCAGAACCACAGAACAATAAAAACATAAAACTTTTTTTTATAAATGTATTTATTGTAATTATAAGGAAATACAAGAACAATCAACGTCATGTATAAGGAAACAGAGAAACCAACTAGTTAACATTTGTCTAGGCTATCTAAGTGGCTGCAAATACACAAATATGACTCCGTCATCATAGAGACTTACACAGTTTGAGTAAAGACACTCTTACAAGCTAAGTAGAACATCAAAACAATCTTTAGGTTTAACAATTTGTTTAGTATAGTTATCTGTCGACAGAAATTCCAGAACTGGAAACCAAAATTCAATAAAATGTGTTTTTTAATCTGGGTTTTCACGTTGTTTGGTGTAGTCAATCAACTTAGCTAAAATAAAGAGATCCCTGACCTTCAGCAACCAGTTGGAAATGGTTGCGCAGTTTTCACTCTTCCAGGCTGCCGCGAGAACGGATTTACCCGCTGCCAACAATTGAGCTATTAAAGCTTTTCTTTCTTTTGGGATGGGGATATCATGCCAATCATTTAGTAGATTGGGGCGGGGTCACCAAACATATGATTACTTTCAAGAGGTGCAGGAACTGTGTTCCACCATGTTCCCGCTAAAAAAAAGCCCTGGGTTAGGCTGAGAAGGTGTGACTGGCTCAAGGTCATTCAGCGAGTTTTCATGGCAAACCAGGGAATCAAACCATCACTCTAGCCACAACACCATGTTGGCTCTCCCAGAATTGTGTTTATCTTGTAATTTACCACAACTTGGCCTGGATACATCTCATTTGCTACTGCTGTATCCCTACACTGTGTATTTGTTTATGTGGGACAATGCTGTTTTTCACTGAGTTACACTTTATTGTTTTCAGCTCAAGTTTCCAGTTTATCATTATATCTTTAATTGCACACTAATCCTTCAAACTTCAGTTCTCTCCAATTTTGTCTCACCGGCAAATATTTATAACTATGCACTGCACTATTTTGCCAAATAAGTAATCAAAATAGAATAAAATGCAGAGTCTCACTTCACAGCCTTAACTCTAGGAAGGAGAATTATAGATTAGTTATTTCTGCTGGTTAATAGCTTGGATTCTTATTGTTAAGCTTAATCTTGCAAATCTATAGCTTTTCTGGGCTCAGAGAATCAAACACTAACTGCAAAAGGCATTTCTATGATACCCAGGAGAAGCAAAGAGATTTCCCAAAGTCTCATCTACAGCAGGAGGTGGGAGAGCTGCAGGAAAACACTGAAAAGGTGTTGGAATGCCAAACACAGCCATATGGTTATCAAGATGTACTGCAAAGTGGAGCTACAGATGGAAACTTTCCCTTGCATCAGCATGAATGAATTCAAACATTGGATCAGACACTGGTGATACAGTCCAGAAGACTGCACCAAGCAACCTAAAAGCTGGAGAAAATCTTTAATTAACTGTAACAAACATGCTCAGTCATTAGAAAAAGTGGTGTGGGAGAGGATTAAATTCCGTCACACATATAACTCATAACATTGTTCAATGTATTCAATGCTTTTAATAATATAGTATTTAGTATTTATATAGCTCTTGAGAGTGTGCCAAGTGCTTCATGTGTATTTTTAAATTTATGTTGTTTATAGTCCACCTTTCTCACTGAGATTCAAGGTGGATTACATAGTGTAAGTCAATATGAATACTGTCTGGGATAGTCAATAAATAATACAATAGGGTAAGATAGCAGAAATCCAATACAAAGCTGAAGAAAAACAAAAATAATAATGCTGAAACAAATTATAAAAAAACAACAAATTATAAAAAAAACTGTCCAGTAGGAGCATAATTATAGCAGCAGACACTATACAATATTACAGTCTACAGTCGCCAATGCATTACTCTGAGACATTTCTTTCCAGCACAGCCCTATCATCTGAGTAAGATAGCCTTCCTGAATAATTTGGTTTTGCATGGTTTGTGGAGAGCCAAGACCCTGGAAGCCTTCCTGACCTTTTCTTGTGGGCCGTTCCATAAGGTGGGGTCACCACAGAAAATGTGCATGTACAGGCAGCTGCTGATTTTGTTCATTTGTAGGGTGGCACCTGCAGTTGAATTCCTATAACCACTGAATAGGTTCAGTAAGAATTATAACCCACGGAATATAAATATGAGGCTGAGACTGAAAGATAGTGGTTTGTTTCAGGACAGCTAGTGAGTTCACATCTGAATTAGCATACTGATGGCACCCAACTCCAAAGTTTCGGAAAAGCATTAAAAGATCTTATATACACATATATTTAAAAGCATGGTGGAAAAAAGTAGACCTTATAGCACCCTGTAGTACCAACTACAGCGTCATGCACAATCACCTTTTGAGTACAGTCAGATGAAAAAGAAACCACCTTAAGACCTTTCCCTTAACTCCTATAAATTTCTTTCTGTCATTTGTTGAAGAGAAACCGCCAACTTCCCATTACTGATTTTATATACATACACATACACACTTAATTATTCATATCCTTTCCTATTGCTTTTTTTAAGACTCAGATTTTCCACTTAGTAGCTTGGATTTCAAAGAAAAAATCCCGTAACAGAAGGGGGGGGGATTTTAGCTGGTTCCCCACTCTCGCTGCTGACCTCTGACTCCCCCCCCCCATACTGTTCCTGAGTGTCCCCTGTCCCCAAGGAGCAGAATTTGGAAGATCATTTTGGGCTGCAGCAAAGAGGGGAAGGTAAGGAATCCCAGTCTGCTGATGGAAATTTCTTCTGCCAGTGGAAATTTAATAAGGGATCCAAGCCAGTATTCCTACTGCTTATCTGCTTAGTTCTGCCATAAACTGGGAAGATGAAATTGACAGAGCCTTAGGGGAGGCAAGGATGAAATTAACAAACCCTCTGAGGAGTGATCTCCACCAGCTCTGTGTAGAGAGGTGAAACTGAAAGAGCCTTTGGCTCTGTCTCTTTAAACGATGCTTCCCAGCTAACATTGCATCTCCCTATGCTTGAGCTTTCTCATGTAAGATGTCCCATGTAGAGAGACTCAGAAATCTGACAAGAGGCAGATGTCTGAAAATACAGCAATAAACCAAGCATAAGCATATTTAAATGACACATTAAACAATGCAGAAGTTACATAGTAGGAGCATACTTACAGCAACGGGCAGCATGCAGTAGTCTATAGTCTCTATCCCTTTACCAGAGCATCATTTCCTTACTCTATAGCCCTCTTACTTGTGTAAAAAAGCCCTCTCGAAGAATTCAGTTTTGCACAGCTTGCAGAAGGCCAGGAGAATGTGGGCATGCCTAACCTTATCAGGCAGGCCATTCCACAAGGCAGGGGCCGCAACAGAGAATGCAGGCAATAATTTTGCCCATTTACAGGGTGGCACATTATGAATTATCAATTTAAAAATAAGCCATTAAAAACAAACCACTGGCATAAAAACAGCATAAAACCACCAGTAAGCATCCTAAAAATTTCCGTAAAACAGTCCTCAGTCCTCAGTCCAGCAGCAGATTATAAAGATACAAAAAGATAAAACCCATTCATTAAAATAAATGTCTCGTCCCCACACTGAAAATACTATGGTAGGCACAAGGCAGGCCCCAAGAGGAAGGACATTCCAAAGACTTTGTGCCATTACTGAAAATGCCCAGTCTCTGGACATCACCTGCCTTGCCTCTGAAGGCATGGGCATGGAGAGCAGGGTTTAAGAGGCAGGTCTTAACTGGCAGCCTGGATAGTGTAGGAAGCCTGGATAGTGTAGGAAGAGACAGTCGGAGGGCCCTGGCCTGAAGCCATTTAGGGTCTTAAAGGTAAGAACCAGCACTGACTTGTGCCTGGAAACAGATGGGTAACCAGTGCAGATCTTTCAGCGCATCGGTGATATAATCCTTGTAACCAACCCCCGATAGTAGCCTGGCCACCACATTTTGAATCAGTTGAAGTTTCTGGCAGCCAAATGTAGAGCACATTATAGTAATCTAACCTGAATGGGATCACAGAACAGATCACTATGGCCTGATCACCCCTTTTAAGGAATGACCATAGCTAGTTATCAACCAAAGCTGATAAAGGAGCTAAGTTACATGGAGAAGACCTGTACCTCCAACTGTACACCAGAATCCAGCAGAACCGCCAACCCCTTCAGAACAGACTGCCTCTGCAGTCCTTGAAAACCTCCTCCATTGAGCACAGGACCTGTTCTGTCTGGATTTAACTTCAGTTTATTGGTCATCATCCATTCCATTATCTTTTCAAGACACCTGTTCGGGACTTCCACAGACCTACCTGACAGCTGTTCAGAAGTAGAAATGGGTTTCATCCCCATATTGGTAGTACCTCAATCCACTGGTACCACCTCAGACATGGAGAGAGAGCAATTTTCAAACAGTAAAGATGTAGTGAGGTTACAAAGGCCCTCAATCTGAGAGTGCTGCAACCATCTTTGACATCCATTCTGCTGCTGTATCCCAGTTCACTCACAGTAGTCTTCCAGTCTTGTTCTATTGCCATTAATATGGACAGGTATAATGTACTTTATTGTATATTTATGTACTTTTAAGGTACACTTGCTCAAAGAGGCAGTGATTAGACCTGTTTTGAAAAAGCCATTGAGCACTTCTGGCCAGTCTCCAATCTTCCATTCTTAGACAAGGTGCTAGAGCTGGTGGTTGCTTCGGAGTGCCAGGGGCTCTTGGAAGAGACTGAATTTCTGGACCTATTTAAATCTGGCTTCAGGCCGGGGTTTAGAACAAAGACTACTCTGGTCGCCTTGGTTAATGACCTCCACTGAGAACTAGACAGGGAAAATGTGACCCTGCTAATTCTGTTTGATCTCTCAGTGGTCTTTGATACTATCAACTGTATTATCCTGTTGAGCCACCTCTTGGCACTGAGACTAAGGGGCACTGTGTTCCAGTGGCTCAAATCTTACCTGGGTGATCTGTCTCAGAATGTGGAGTTGGGGGACTCCTGCTCCAACCCATGGCCACTGGCCTATGGAGTCCCTCACAACTCTATCCCCCCCCCATGTTATTTAATATTTACATGAAGCTACTGTGAGAGGTCATCAGGTGGTTTGAGCTGCAGTGCCACCAATATGAGAGAGGCCCTCCTGACTGTCCCATCAGCTAAAGAAGCTTACCTGGTGGGTACACGAGAGAGGGGTTTTAAGTGGCAGTCCCACAAGTATCCCCAAGAGGTTCACCTGGCCCCCTCACTGCTGATCTTCAGGAGGCAGCTGAAGATGTTTTTAAGATTGCTTTTAATTAACTTTGTGTTTATATTCATTTGCAGTACTGAACTATATTTTTAAACTTTGTTTTTATTCATTTTATTATAGTTTTTATCGTATTGTAAGCTGCCTTGAGTTCCTACAAGAAAAGTGGCTAATAAACATTTTAAACAAACAAACCAGTTAGCTGGGTCAGCATCAGCATTCCTCAAGATGGGGCAGCTATTGGGGCCCAGGATTTGGATTGGGTCCACTGCCACTGATTCTTCCACACACACCCCATTGCCCTTTTCCAGCCTGCTCAACACTCCTGGCTATACATGCTGCCCAGTGGCACTGGGGAAGGGTGTGTAGGTGATGAACAGCAGCAGTGCTTGTGGTGGTGACTATAGTGGCACTTAGAGCTGCACGTACTGCCCTTTACAGTTAGAGAAAGGGCATAGGTGTGGGTGTGAACATGCAATGTGAGAGGATTTCTGGAGGGAGATAGTTGCAGCCGTGGGGGAGACCAGCAAGTGGATGGATGGGAAGGGAGGCACAAGCAGAGGGCCTGGTTGGGGCAGAGGAGGAGAGGAAGACACGTTCTGCCAGCCCCCCAGCCCCAAACATGAAACCAGCCTCACCAGTCATGATTATTGATTTGGACCATGTGCCTCCTCCCAGCTGTATTGGTCTGTCTGTGAAAAACTTACAGTTATACTTAAGTTTTTTCTAGTGTGGATAAAAGTAGCTCAGAGGGAAGCCATTTTTGTCAGGAAAATGGGGAGGGAGGGCAAAACAGCCCCTTTCCCCCTGTCAATCTTTCCCTTTAAATCATAGCCCACAGCTGCATTGTAATTCTTTTTTTTAAGTTGATACAAAAGATCACACAACTACACATAATGTGTAGTTCTGCCTTCATATGCATACCTTGTGAAATTTAAGTCTCAAATAGCAATGTCACTTCTGCTGTGGTGTCAACCTGTAAGACAAACTTAGCTATACACTCCTCCTACCCACACTGTTAATTACTTTTTCTTTGTGAATCTTACTTTAGAGAAATGTAGCAAAAAACACAAGAAACAAAACAAAAAAAACTCATCTTCATATATAAGGAACCTTGCTGCAAAAAGAATCTGGATGAGAAACTAATAGATGAGGAACTAACATTAAAATCCTAAGCAGAGTTACCCCTTCTAAGCCCCCTGATTTCAGTGAATTTGGAAGGGTTAATTCTTCTAAGACAGAAAATAGTCCTTTAAAACTGTGAATAGTTGAGGCACTTCCAGTAAGAATCTTTGTCTGGGGGCTCCTGTTGGCTCTTGGCAACGACGCTCATAGCAGCACTAAACTGGAAAAGAAAAATTGGGGAAATTCCAAAAAAGAAATGCTAATTAGAATAGAAGACTGGTGTTCCCATCACTGTTTTTGGCCTAATGATTCCTATGCCACCCATGCACTAATACTGCAAGTCTACCTGGACTACCAACAATCAGCACAGGCAGGGCTTTTTTTCTGGGAAAAGAGGTGGTGGAACTCAGTGGGTTGCCCTTGGAGAAAATGGTCACATGGCTGGTGGCCCCGCCCCCGATCTCCAGACAGAGGGGAGTTTAGATTGCCTTCTGTGCCGCTCAGCGGCGCAGAGGTCAATCTAAACTCCCCTCTGTCTGGAGATCAGGGGGCGGGGCCACCAGTCATGTGACCATTTTCAAGAGGTTCCGGAACTCCGTTCCACTGCGTTCCTGCTGAAAAAAAGCCCTGAGTACAGGGATCAAATGTTCAGAACATCTATCAAATGAAAAAAAAAAACCATTTCTCTGGAACTTGCTTGCTGCAATGCACAAAAGGTTGGTACATATATTACCCACTGAAAAAGCAAGAAATGGTGAAACAGGACCTTCCATGTTGCCAGAATCTTATTTATAGATTCAGCTCAACAGGAATATAACGGTCCGAGACCGATGATTACCTGAAAAGTTCATGTGGTGTACTTGTAAAGATATCATTGCAAAAGGGCCTCTATTTACTTCTGAGACATGCTGATAGATATCTTTAGCTGTACAAGTAAAAACAAAATAGGAAAAATGAAAACTGCAAGGGATATCAATGAGGGTAAGTACCTTGGAATTCCAGAGACAGACACAATCAAGTACATGAATGTGCTTTCCTATAATAGTCCAGCAACAAATATCAATTTAGTTTGGTGAGGAAGAGGCCTTCTAAATGTGTGGACATCAGTCTCTCCATGGACTATGTTATCATCTATCTTCCATATGAGATGCCCAGAGTGCAGTATGTGAATATTTCCTCATTAAGAGTTTGAATGAACTCACAAGCTCATTTATTATAAATGTGTAACCTACTCATCAGAGAGCAATAGCTTTTGGTTACTGCTGACCTGAGATGGGGCCAAACCAACAGCCTCCACATTATTCCCAGTTCTGCAAAGCCATCTACTTTTATTATTCAATTTTCAAACAGTTATGCTATTAATATTTAGAAACTGAATTCTGAGCATGCACTAAAACCTTCTTGCTATTCATTTATTTGGATTAAAACTGTGGTAGCTCTATTACATGCTATGGATCTATGACAAAATAAATAGGATATACATGATAAAGTGTGCTACTTTCTAAAAGCTGACTTAAAGTAGACTCTGACATTAATTAACATGAAAGCATTTCCTTTTTCTCTTATCTCATACAGCATTGCTTATTTTAAAAAATCACCATGGTTAGGAGGCTGATATGCTGAACCAGCCTGCTGTTAGCCCATCAGTATTAAAACATTGTTTTCTTGTGCTCCAATTTGTCTGTCATTTCTGTCTGCTGCCTCTAATTTATATGGTAAGTTCTTTAGAAGGGACTGGTTGTTGTATTCAGAGAGGATTTTGTGCATGACTAAAGAGCTCAGCTACAGCTGTTATAAATTTAATTGACTGAATTTATGTTCTGTCCAGTAAGCATCAGTATTCTCACACTACAGAGAGGCTAGGGTCTTCCAGGACAGAAGATTTGACTTCTAGGCAGATAAACTTTCCATTTTAGAAATGGACTGAAGGTTTGATAAGAATTAGAAGTATTCTTTCCACCTGAACCTCCTCAACCTAGTTTTTGTATACAATTATCAGGTCAGAGGCAAACTTTCTGATGTAGAAAAAAAGATTCATGCATATTGTCAGCAGAAATCTGAATACTTATCCCAGTGCTCCTCTAAACTACACTGAACTGGCTAGATACATCTTTTAATGCAAATAGGGATGAATCTGCATCCAGTGCCATCGATTGTTAGGTGTCACTACTTCCCTGTGACTTCAACTCAATAGGGGCCAAAGTACTGGCAAGTGCCATCAATAATGCAGCAAATGTAAAATAAGCAATTAAATTACATTCCTAATTCCGTACATAATTAGGGTTTCCAGGCGCCCACCAGTGGTGGGCAAACTCCCTGGGGTTTCCATTCTTGCCCGCTGACTCACCAGTGATCAGCGGGAGGTGACAAGCCCCGTGGAGGTTGCCCACCACCAGCAGCCACCCCAGGAACACATGCGGTGCACACACTCCTGGGGGGGGCATGACAACGTCACTTCCAGGGGTGACATTGTCACATCGGCCATGCAAACACTCTCATGCCTTGTTTGGTGGTGATTTTGGCCCCAAACAGGCAAAATTGGCCCTGCGCAGAGTGCAGGAGTGCTCATGCATCCAGTGCAATGACATCACCCCCGGAAGTGACGTTAATGCACATGCACTTAGGAGTGCACGTGTGCAACCTGCTGCTGGCACAAGGTACCAAGTCCCCCCATCTTCTGTCAGGTGGCCACTGATCTGCAGCCTACTGCCGGTGACCACTGATCTGCAGGAAGTGGCAAGCCCCCTGGTCACTCACCACTGGCAGGCACCCCGGGAACACGTGTGGCATGCTCCCATGCTTCGCCAGGGCCAGTTTTGGCCCCAAACAGGCCAGAATTAGCCCTGCACCAAGTGTGAGAGCACACCTGTGGCCAGCATGATGACGTCACTTCATGAATGCCAGGAGTGCACACATGGAAAGGATCATGGGCAAGGCACAAGGTAAGTGCTGGGTCCTCCCCCACCTGCCTAGAGGGTAAGAAGACCTGGCAACCCTACACATAATACTGGAACATATGAATCCCTCCCTGTTGTTTGCAGATTATTTTGCCTTCCTGGATCCACAGTGTAACGTTTTGCCTGTAAATAAGTTTTTGTGTTTTATGTATGTGGTTAGTGTAGAGTTTTGAATATATGTTTACTCTGGGATAATATGCAGGCCTCTGAAGTGAGAATGAGGGGGTTGGATAGGTGAGTGAAGTATGCTGTGATTGGTTGGTAGCTATACCCTACAGGGCAGAGTGAACTGCAGTTTTAGTCAGAGAACAGAGGGAAAGGTTTTTAGTCAGTCTTTGAGTATCTCAGCGAGAGGTTATTCTAAGTCAGTCAAACTGGTTGGAAGCCTGAGATCCTAAATTCTGTCTAAGTCAGACAAACTGTGTAGAAGCTTGAAAGGGTCTCTTCTGTCTAGGTTAGACAAGGTGTGAGGAAAGGCCTGAGTGAATCTATGTCTGTATGGATAACAGAAGTATTTATTTCTGTTAGTGAAGATCTATGTGAAAAAAATAGTCTTTCTGACTGGGTCTGTGAATATACCTTTAAGAATAAATAACTATTTGAAACCACCATGCTTTAGTGTTGCAAACTCCAGGCTGAGAAATTCCTAGAGATTTGTGAGTTGGAGCCTGGAGATGGCAGAGTTTGGGGAGAGGAGGGACCTTAGTGTGGTATAATGCCATACAGTCCACCTTCCAAAGCAGCCATTTCTTCAGAGGAACTGACTTCTGTAGCCTGGAACTGGCTGTAATTCTGGGAGATCTTCAGCTACCACCTGGAGGTTGGCAACCCTACCAAGCTTATGAACCTATTCTGAAACTGATACACTTATCAAGATTCTGCAGCTATCATGCTTATGTACTTATAAATTCTAATTCTGATTAAGCAAAAGAGAATCCCTTTTAAACCCAGCCACCAGCACAAGCTGACCATTCTGTCATATTATCTATCATCTATAACAAAGCCTTTCTATAATACCTGTTAATCAGAAGAAATATAAGGCAAAAGCCTTTGGTAGTAGCAAAAACCTTTTGGGAAGCTGCTATAGGTTACACACAGGGAGTGTTAGCGGTGGGGTTCAAACCCCAAAGGGAAGGCATTCTTGAGGTAAAAGCCTGGGTAAAATAGAGAACATCTGAAGCTGTGTGTGTGGAGAAAAAAGGAGTGTTGGTTGTGACCTGGCCCCTCCTGAGGTAAAAATTTAAGTAATATGAAGAGCTGTAATAAAGGCCAAGGCAAAGTTAAAAACAAAAAACCATTACACACACATTATTGTGGGCTTTATCCTTTTCCCCATTGACCTGATACAGCACAGCCCTGCCTCTCCCCCCACCCCAGTAATGTTCCCCAGGACATCTTTGTTCAATCTTAGTTAAACATGTGCAGGATTCTAACCTTGTTTGCATGAAGAAATGCCCAAAAACAGAGATTCATTCAATTGGACTCCTTAGCTCTTTAATTTTATTAATTATGTGTATGACATCTAAACATAATGCTTCTATTATTGTTAAAATGCCACATTCTCAGATAGTCTTCCTCTTTACTTTTAGTGAGTAGATAGTATCCAGATGGCACAATCTCATTTTCTGTTTGCTGCCGTGACCAGCTACCTTTACAAACATAGCAACTAGGCTAATTAATGGAAAATAGGAATACCAACAGCTGTTAGCTAAGGACCACTTCACACACTACTATTTTTCTACACAGAGATAATCTCTGTGTTGGAAAATAGGGATTTACCAGGAAGTATGTTCCTATGGACCTGTTATGCCGGTGGAACTGTGGTTAAAGCCTGTGAAACAAGCCATGATCCCATATCTATCCATTAGCAAAATCAGAATCACAATAGCATGTAGAAACAAGCACCAGTGTAATACCAGTAAACATTGATGCTCACAGCCCACCAATCACAATTTGCTTGTAACTACCACTGACATATTGGCAGTGATCAAAGTATGGTGATGATAAACAATCTCACTACATCATCCAGTCTGGTATATGAATTCTACACATAACATAGGCCATTTCCACATGTTCTTAAAGGGATGACCCGCTCACTGAACGCTGGCAGAATTTCCCCAGGAATCCAGATGGCTCCAGGCTGTTTGGCTTCCCTTTTTTGGCACCTTTTCTGGGAATGCACTTTCCACATTCCCAGAAAAGCGCACCAAAAAAAAAGGAAGCCAGTCTGCAGCTGTTTTGCAAATGGAGCCATCTGGATTCCTGGGGAAAAGCCACCAGCAGTTGGTGAATGGGCCATCCCTTTAAGAGTTACTGGAAATGGCCATACTGTCAAAGCAGACCATCAAGGTGCAATGGGCAGGCAGGTAGCAACAGAGCAATGATGCTGACCAGTAAAGCCCCACATAGCCTGGGACCACAGTATCTGAAGGTTTGCTTCTCCCTTGTGTGCCTTCTCACCAGCTGAGAACCTGCTTTCCAACAGCATGAACTGATTGACAAATAACCCATGTAGAAATAGCCTATGAAAGCAATTGCTTTATGCCTTCTCTGTACCATCTCAACTGCTGCAAGTAAGCCCTGCATCAAACAGGTCATGTTTACTCGAGAAGCAGCTTTTGTTTTTTAGGCTTTGGAAAGTCTGTAACTGGTTTGAGCCAATTCTAATGGTAAACAAGCCTTGGATGTTGACATCCAGAGAGACAACAGTTGATTGAAACCAGATGGGAGAGGTTATATAAAAAAAGGAATCTGCCAACTGTTGATTGGGACTATCTATCTCCCACATAAGGAGACTTGGGGGCTTGGAGTGGAGAGGTGGAGGATTCCATTCAATGGAGGTGTCAATGGCTATGTTTTTGAGGCATGATCAAGATATGGTGAGGGAATGAGCAGATTGGTGAAATTAGTTAGCAGAACATTGACTGGTAACCCAGTAAACAGGGGAATATCATGTATGATCAGACCCTTCTAGAGTATTCTATACAATGCCAACAACCCATTTCCAAAAGGAGGGTTTAGCTATCAAGTTGATATGATGATGTCAAGTAGGGGACTACACCACAAACGTGTATAAAATAAGAGTAACACCTTGAGAGAGAAATTCTATCCTCTATACCTATCACTTTTTGTATTCCATCTGTCCATTCTATTTGTCTTTGTTACCCAGTCCTTCACTGTCTGACTGCTCCAAGCAGGCAACAACTGTCCAGCCTGTTCTGTTTGCTGTGTTACTCCTGGAAATGGTAAGTTCATTAAATATTTGTTTTTTATTTTGCAGGGTTATCACTGTAGCATTACATTGATGCTAACAATATTTTAAGAATGTTCTCTTTTGATGAACTGAAGGGATCAGTAATTGAGGAAGGTACTGTTAGCTTTGATGCTGAATTTTTAAATTTATGCATGACACAGGGCCTGACAATTATTGTGTATTTCAATAAAGTTGAAAATAGTTAAGGTAATCAAGCATGAGTCCAATCTAATTTGTTTCCCACATTTTCACTAATGCTCATGTGAGGTTCAAAGACCTACAGGAGTTCTCCCAAGTTTGTGGGCTTGGAATAAAATCTCGAAATTACAATTGTTAACACTTTTCTGAAGTTGAGCCTATATTTCTTTAGGATCCCAGTGAAGATGTTTCTATTATCTCAAGCCTTTTGACCTCCCATGCATTTGATTTTAATTACCCTATTCTTGTTGAGAGTTTAGACTAATTTTTTCATATCTTCTTTTAGGACATTTATGGTTTTATTCTGCACTGTTTCAATGTGTTTTTCGACTGCTGTTTTAATTGCTGGTTCTGTTTTGTCTTTGAAGCTTTTATAACTTTTCCCTGTATTATTTATACTGTAAGTCACTTTTGGATATAGTTATATAGAGATGCAGAAGATATTGTAAATAAATATATTTTAAATAAATATACTGATGCCTACAGCCATAAATACCAGAGCTTCCTGCAAACAAGGACTTTAATCCCCTAGAAGAACAAATATAGACAGCCTGTAAGCAGTCAGTGCTGGTCAGGGAAGGAAGGGACTGCGATTCCAAACACAGCACCCAATAGCAATGCATGGAGTATGCAGGGGCTACCCAGAATAAGGGTTTTACTCAGGATTTTCCCACCCAGTTAATACTCTATTCAAGACAATTGTATCAGTGCCTCTGTGAAAAGAGGTGTTTTTGCAATGAAGACTGTCATATGGATATGAGGATTTGAGTCCAGTGGCAACTTAGAGACCAACATCTTCATGATATCTGAAGATACCATGGTATCTGAAGAAGGGAGCTTTGACTCTTGAAAGCTTATAGCCTGAAAATCTTGTTGGTCTCTAAGGGGTCACTGGTCTCAAATCCTGCTGTTGTACTGCAGACCAACATGTCTACCTACCTGGATATGAAAAAGCAGCAACAGGAAGCATGCAGGATTGAGCACTAGTAGCTGCCTAGTAATTCAGTGGAAGAGAACACTGCAATGGGAAACAGGAGATGTGGATTCAAATTCTGTCATGGGGAAATGTTTGCATTATCACTACAAGTCAAAGCTTATCTTTTGGATGTTTTGCCAGCAACAGTTCTTTTAGATGAATATGGACTATACAGGAGGACTGGAACCCAAGTTTTCCACACCACAGAACAACTCTTTAACATAGGGTTGCCAACTCCAGGTTGGGATATCCCTGGAGATTTTGGGGTGGAACTTGGAAAGGGTGGGGTTTGGGAAGGAGAGGGACCTCTGTGGGGCATAATGCCGTAGAGTTCACCTTCCAAAGCAGCCATTTTCTTCTGGGGATCTTTGTCACCTGGTGATTAGTTATAATTCTGGGAGATCTCCAGCCACCACATGGAGGTGGAAACCCTACTCCTGTTCTGCATGGCTATGTTTTTAGAGTGCTGTAATTGCATGGGAGGAAACATTGTTTACTTCCCAAAGACTACAGTGGCCCCATCCCGAGCTTGTTGCCAGCCTCTAGGTGGTGGCTGGAGATCTTCTGGAATTACAACTGGTCTCTAGGCCATAGACATCCTAGAGAAATTGGTTGCTTTGGAGGGTGGACTCTATGGTATTATACCTCTAGAATTTCTTGCCTCTAGAAACTCTGCCCTCCCCAGACTCCATTGTGAAGATATGCACATACAAAACAAAATAAACAGACTCAACTGTAAAAATACAAAGGGAAGGCAGACATGCAGAAGAACTGTTCCCAAACTGCTTCCTGTTCTTGGGAGCTCAGTACTAAGAAAATCAGGAATAAGTTGAGTGCAGAAAAGCCCAAAGATGTAGAATATGGCAAAGACTAATTGCATGATTCAGGTAACTGATTCGCTATTACCACAGATAACTCTTCTGTAGTCTGACCCTTTTGCCCCATCCAATCATGCTCTTCTTGTTGATTGCCAGTGCTTGTGGACCAATTCCCCATCTACTTAAGAGCTTGGGCCATTCACAGACTTTCAGCCTAACCTATCTCTCAGAGTTGTTGAAAGGATGAAATGGAGGAGAATGATGTAAGCCACTCTGGGTTCCCACTGGGGGAAAGGTGAGGTATAAATGAAGTAAATAAATAATCAAGAGAGCCAAGGGTGCATCGTTCTCTTTAGACCATTCTAATAGCTAGTTCTGGTAACACTGTGGCTAAGATGCTGACCCAGCTCTGCATCTCACTATCCAAATCTCTGTGGGATACAACAGAGATCTTAGGTTGTTGCCTGACAGCTGAGGCCAAATGGCTGAAAGCAAACAAATTGAAAATGAACCCAGACAAGATGGAAGTGATGCTGGTTGGGAAGGCAGGAATGTTGAAGGGCATTGTACGTCCCACTTACAATGAAGTTCATCTGATTCAATTAAGAGCCTGGGGTTATCCTGAATCTAACACTACTTCTGGAAAAGCAAGTTAAGGCAACTTCTCCCAACTCAGTCTAGCCTGGAAGATGGACCCCTACCTCAATATGGCCAGACTGGCCACCTGGATCCATGCCATGGCAACATTGAGACTTGACTACTATAATGCACTGTACATAGATCTCCCCTCTAAATTAACTCAGGGACGCCACTTGATGCAGAAAGTTGCAGCTCAGTTATTATCAGGAGCTGGGAGGACCATGAATATTGCTCCCATTCTGCAGTCACTCCATTGGCCATCAACTACCAGGCTCAAATCAAGGTATGTGACAATCACATACCAAACTCTTCACAGCCTTGGTCCATCTTTTCTACAGGACTGTCTCTCTCACTGTGTTCTACCATGGCAGCTTCACCCATCTGAACAGGGCCTTTTGCAAATGCCATTTTGCACATGGGCAAAATCAACAGTTGCCTGTACATATGCACTCTGTTGTGGCCCCCACCTTATGGAATGTGCTACCTGAAGAGGTCAGGAAAGCTCCCACTATCCTGTCTTTCTGCAAACTATTCAAAATTGAATTATTCAAGAGGACTTTTTACTCAAATAAGAGGGCTGTCTTGTAAGGAAGTGGTCTTAAAGAAATGCATAAGTAAAGGGATAGGGACTCTAGACTTTACTCCTATGTACTGTCTGTTGCTGTAAGCATGATCCTGTCTGTTTTTTAATATATCAGTCTTAGAATTGCTTATTCTCTGTTCTATCATTTCTTCACCTCTGTATTGGATTCTTGCTAATTCTAAATCTTTGAAAATTTGCATTTATGTATTCTATTACATTGTTTATTGAAATTGACTGCACTGATTTACACAGTGTAATCTGCTTTGAGTCTTGGTGAAAAAGGCAGACAATAAATAGCATAAATAAAAAAGGTTAAAATTAATCTATTATGCCCCCAACTGAAGTAACTGAATAGACAACTGAAGTGAGTAACTGAATAGAGGTGAATAGGTGTTAATGTGGTGAATAAATCAGAAGAGAACCACAATGCAAGGTAATGTCTTCTCTAATACAGAATCAGAAGTGCACTTCCAACTAAACCAATGCTTGGTACATTGATTCTAAGGAGGATAAGTTCTAACTCTGATGGTCAACTGTCCAAAAGGTATATTATCACATCGGTAATTTCGTTTCATTGAGCCACATTTAATTAACTTGTTTGTTCTTTCCATGTGCTAATGGTGAGGTGCATGTTGAGACATAAACCACTTGCTCTGGCATCACATAGAACTGTACGTAAGGGGAAAATGCAGTCCCCTGCACCTGTATTTCAGAAGCCATTAATTCATAAATGAAAGTGCCGTGTCATGATATATACTGTCCAATGTTTCCATCTAGATATTATGTTGTTAATGCATTTTGTTTTCTGTGGCTAGGGGGCTGTTGTTTCCAAGTATTCTGGTACTTCCCATTTCTGTTTTGAGTTCACACTCTTGTTCCTATTTGACCAGTAGGTATCAACAGTTGTCCACTTTCCACAACCCAATTAGGCTAATCAATAATATCAATGAAACCCATGGAAGAAAATACAGTAATTGTTTTCCTGGCAAGAAGGCCATTCCAAAAACTGAAATTGCTGTACATGATTGCAACCTTCCTTGCTGTAAGAACAGTCTGTGCCTCTGGCTTCTACTTTCCAAGCTGAGTGGGACCTCTCTCATCAAATTCCAGGATTCTAGCTAAAACAGACAATCTCCAGAAAATAAACAGACAGAAATACAACAGGAAATGCATACAACAGGGTTTAAAACTGTGTTTTGTGACCCAAAAGTAGGTTGCAGCACTCTTACAGATGGGTTGCAAGGCTCAAACACTTGAAATGGGAGATAAGGCTGTGGACCTCCTTCTTCCCTGCAATGGGAAAAGAGGGCAGAGTGACCACATTCATTCCTCTCTTCAGCTTGCACCCCTGCTTTTCCCAGATAGTCAGCTCACTATGAACTTTCTGCAGTATAGGAGGTGATGGGTGTGGACGGATGGACTGGAACTGTTGACCACCTGTGGCACTGCTGTGGTGGGCCCCAAAGGTAGAGTAAGTTTAGAAGCAGATCCCACTTCAGGTTTGAGAACCATTGACATAAGGCATTCCCAGTTTTGAGGTTCACTGTGTGGGTTCCTGACCTGTAAAATAAAACACAAGAAGGTGGATGGGTACCCACCTCTAGTTCAAGGAGGTTTAGTGCATCCTCAACATCTGCATGTGACACACAGTTAGTACATAAAGGCCATGGAATACATCACCTAGTTAAGCAAAAGCTGTCATTCTTATGTTGATCAATACACATCTTAGTGCCCATGAATCTTTTCCTAGCCAGGTTAACTAACAAGAGCACCCAAAAAGTTAGGTCAGTACCAATATATTATATGACCAACATTCAAGTCCAGTAGCACCTTAAAAACCAACAAGATTTACAAGGTATATAAGTTTTCAAGAGTCAAAGCTGCCTTCTACTGCAGATCAACATGGTTACCTATCTGAAGAGATGAGGGTTTTTTTTCTCTTACCGTACATATTATTTTATGTAGAGTACATATTATTTTATGTAGAGTGGGTGGCATATATTGGGGAATGTCCAATGAAATATCTACTGCCTGATTGAGAAGGCAATCAAGACACATTTCCTCTGTATTCCTTTTATTGTCTGGCAATTTCCCCTCTCTTCAGTTTTTCTTGTTCATCTCTTGAAGAGGGATTTAGGGTATTCCATTGTTTACATTTTGTTTGTTACCAAAATGCATCATATTTCTAGAAGTCTTCAGGACAAAGCTTCCCCTGTTGGTTGCAGGGACTCTTCTTCTCACTCAAAATGCTGAACTGAATTTGCTTTAATTTCTGTCTAACCTGTTTTAGTCATATTATTAGCTTCCTAGTATACTGTTCCCTGTCTATTGGGTTGGATCCCTCCTAACATCTACCCAGTTGGAAGGGGGCAATTTCCACCAATTTCCCCCTCATCCTTTTCTTGGGGGCCCATCACCTAGAAACAGCATTTCAGGGGGCATTTTTTTGGCTGCAGTGGGATGGTAAAAGCAAGAAATCCTTTCCATCAGCAAAATAGTAAAGAGTCCAGTAGCACCTTTAAGACTTTAGTCTTAAAGAATCCTGTAGTAGTCTTAAAGGTACTACTGGACTCTTTACTCTTTTGCAACTATAGACTCATATGGCTAACTCCTCTGGATCTATTTCCATCCGCAGTAATTTTAGGCAGGATTCAAGCCATAGTGCAAGGGATTCTGATTAAGCAGACTCAGATTCTCTGCTCTAGTTTTTCATTCCTTGGTTCCATTCCTGTTCCTTCAGTATGTGCAAAGAGTCTTTTTGCCTGTGTACTCATCAAGTTACTTGCTTTATGAACTTGGGGACAGAGTAATGTAAACTTGATATAGGAATTTAGAGATTTCTAGCTTCATTTTATATATTCAGATGATAGGTTACAGTTGACTATACAGTTAATTAGAATCCTATCCTCAATTTCAGTTGTGGGGTGGGAGGGGGGGGGCAATAGTCTGGGCCAGTCCAGTTCATGGAATTAAAAAAAAAACTTACACTGCCTTTTTTACAGGCAAGCATTACACTGTCATGGGAGGAGGCAGGAGTCAAGAGCAATTTATAGGATTTCTCCCTCTACCTCCTCCCTGCTCCATTTTTTCCTGCTTGTCCTAGCATTGCTCTACTTGCATAATAGTTCCACAAACAATAGGTAACATCCTGGTCTAATATTTTCCCATTGGCCTAGTATTGTGCTCTGCTTACATACAGGGTTTAAGAGTGGTCCCATCTCATTCAATGAATATCTCAAGGACAAGATTGCTCTAATAGAGTATTAAGTATAGTGTGGTACATGATTTTGTTTTGTGGCACAAATACATAGATCAGGCTGCGTATGTGATGGCAATCCAACACTTATAGCCTATTTCACGCATGGTCATAAATTATTTTCACATGTAGAGACTACTTCCATATAGGAAAATTGGGGGGTGTATACATACCATCAAGTTACAACTGATATAAAGTGATCCCAGGAAGGGGCTTTCCTCTGCAGAGCAACCCCACTGTTTCTTGGTGGCCTTCCATCCAAGTATTGACTCTGCTTAGCTTCTGAGATCTGGTAAGATCGGGCTATATCATATCATTCCACCAACTGATACAGGAAGATAGAAACTACTCTAAAATAACTAGGCCATGTATCTTGATGCTCAGTTTGTGAGTGAACAATAACAACAAAAGAAACACACTGAAAGTTTAGACTGAACAACATGTAAGGTAAATAATGTATCACAAAATTTGTAGGAATTATCAGTAAATATGAATAAAGTATTGTGATTGCAATGGGCTATGAATAAATAATATCCCTTTATTTTTGCATACAGGTGATCCATTTGATATAGCAGTGGTTTCCAACCTTTTTGGTATTGTGACTCATCCAGGGATGGCCTAAGAGATTGAGAAGGCGCTGGAGGGGTGGGTGCTGGGTTGAGGAGATACAAGAAGATGGCAGATGTCGACAAGGAGGTGAGGGCAATTGGGTCAGTGTGGTACTTCACTGGATGCAGGTAGAGGGCAGTGAGGCACAGCAAGGGGCTGGGCAAGAGGTTGGGATGCTGAAGGAGCACCACAAAGACAGAGCCTATGCTCACACACCCCTCTTTTTTCCCTTGTTTGAACAGCTCCCATCCACTTTCCAGCCTTTCTCCCCCTTCTTCCACCTACTTTCATAAAGTTACTAGTTGCCAGGCAGCTTTTCCTCCTTTATTATGGTTGCCAAGGGGAGGGCAAAACAAGAATGTGAGCAGCTAGAAAGGAAGAAGGGTGTAAAGGGCAGAAGCCACATTAGGGATGGCTGGCCTGTAACCCACTTTCAGAGGCTTTGTGACCCACTTTTGGGTCTCAACCCACAGGCTGGGAAACACTGTGATATAGCATGCTTTGATTTTCAAAGAACTTTTGACATGTTCCTTCTTAAAAGTTTTTAAAAATCCAGCTTGTTCTCAAGTGGCTTTACATAGCAGCCAGCTGCCTGTCTTCAACGTCAAACAGTATTTGCCACAGTAAACAAGTAAATTGTGAATGGGAAATATACAATACTATATACTATACTTTACGCAGGAACATGTAAGGGAAGTACAATGGAGTTCATTGAATGTCTTAACTGTTTATCATACTGTATTTTGCTCAGTGAATGTCCTAGCTGTTGATTATATTGTATTAGTCCGCACTATGTAATCCACCTAGGTTCTCAATGAGAAAGGTGGGCTATAAACAAACAAACAAAACAAATCTGACCACACTTCTCTAGCATCTCTTGCATGTTTGTGGAAACACATCTTTTCATACATGTTACCACTGAACCACTGGCAGAATATTGCTGTAACCTGCTGGCTATGGAATATGTGGAGCAGCTCTAATTTGTAGTGGAGATTGATAGAACTATACTTTCAACTGTCTTGCCAATGAACTAGAATGGTAGTAATGGGTAAATTCTGAAACTCCAAATTTCTAAAACTTTCTAAATGGTGGAATGGGTAGTTAAGTTGTGTGGTTTACACTGATCTGTGCTTTCTAGGTCATTGCATGGAAAAAAAACAACTGTCTGTGTAGATATTCTGGAGTTCTAGATTGCTTAGTACCCATGGAGGAGATAGAATTAAGCTCGTTAGATCTCAGCAACAGCACGGACACAGAGTCCTACAGCTTCACCATGGATTGTGCCACATGGTGTGAAGGTAGGATTTTGTATGTATATGTGTACATGTGACCATGTATATCTCTTATATTCAGTGAGTGATGTGTTCAGGGGCAACTTATTATTTTCCCTCGGTTCCATTACAGCATAAATACCACATCCTTGACTCTTAGCCTGCATTCTTGTAATTGCAAGAGAGTAAGAACTGGCTTTCAAGACACCCAATCTTATCATCAAAATTGTAGGTGAGGACTTGAAAAAAAATGGATAAAAATGGTCTCATGATGCCACTGATCGTGGCAGAAGGTTTATTATTATAATGCTTTTTATGAATATAGCATCTTAAAAGGCTACCTCCCAATCTACTAGAATCTTTCTGCAGACTATAAAAATCGATGTCGTATCCAAACTTTAAATACTCCATGTGGTTCAACTCACATTTCAGTAGAATTGGAAAATACATGTTACAAAGGCAATATATGTTTGGGATGTGGAACAAGTTCCATAGATGGGTCAAAACCCACAGCCTCTGAGAAAAGACAAAAGATTCTGAAAAGAAAAAAGTAACCTATTGTTCTCCAAAATGCAACACCATACAAATCACAAATGTACCTGTCCAGTGTGATTTGTTAAAAATTAATAGCCATCAGTTTCTACAGACACAAAACCCCTTCCAACCCACCCCCTTTGTATAATATGCTAGATTTAATTTAAGATAAAGAGATTAATTGAGCTTTGTAATGGGACAGATTCAAGATATATATTGTGGCTTGGTTTAAGAAAATTGGAATAGAAAACAGTGCCCAAATAATATTCTGATGAATATCAGGGAATAAAACAACAAAGAGGCAAGTGAGAAGTGGAGTGGTAGTGGCAAATGAGGAACCTGTACAACACACACAAACAACCCCAGGATTAAAAACCAAGTAAAGATAATGGCTTATTTGGTTTTTACCTGCTTTTTGCGTGTCTCCATCTGTCTCTGTTTCTTGTTGTCTTCTACTCTTTCATTTCAGAAGCAGTTAAGATATGGATCTCCAAGCCTGTGCTTGCCAGTATCTTTTGGCCCCAAGGCCAGGCATGCCCCAACAAGCATAAACTGTACAACACATGTAAGAGAAGCTTGGATTTTAAAGACATGGTTAAAAATGCACAACAGTGCAATTTTGATTTATGATAATTTATTTTTTTACAGCACAAGAGGATGATGGAGGAAAGTGAACTCAGGAGCAAGCAAGCACCATGGGATAAGAACATTTTCAAAGGAACACCTCATCTACCTCTCTTCAGGATCTTCAACAAAGAGGGTTGTTGTCTTACCTACTTTGTTAGCTGTCTCTACTAGAGAGAACTCTGTAGGTGGGGCTTAGAGTTCAGGCAAGAACCAGTGAGGAAGCAACCCCACCTCCAGTCTTTCTTGGGAGGAGGAGTTGCTCAGGTAGTGCTGGGCGTGTCTCTCTTGTCGCTTTTTCAGTTTTGCTAACCTTTAGCCCTGGGGCTCTAAAGCAGTTCACACCTTTTCTTGGCTAAAATTGCACGACTCAGCGAGCGAGACTAGGCGGGAGGGGGGGAAATGACCGACGAAGAAAAGAGATTGCACGTTTCTGGTTATAGCAACCCTCTTCTACCGTCTGGCAATTGTGTGAAATGGCTAGTTCCAGCGTGTAAATAATCCTTCCCCTCCGACTTTCTCCCCCAGTCGCTGGCGGGGAAGGGGGAGAGTATCCAGGAAGAGAGACCCTGCGATGTGCTAGAAGTAATACAATAAAACGACAGGGTTGAAATTTAGCGGCGCGGGGGGGGGGGTGTTGAAGAATTGTGTTAAAACAGATCGGGGGAGCCAAAACTGACACAATGAAATGGGGGGGGGGGGTCTGTGGGAAACGATGGGAAAGGGCGAGGCAGGATTTGGCGAAGTAACCCGAGGAAGGCGGGTGGTGGTGGTGGGAAGCGCTAAGGTGACTGTGCAAAGTACACACCGAGGAGTGCGTGCCTTGTTACACGCGGCGCAGAGCAGCCCTACCCTTAACAGGTTTACTCGGAAGTAAGTGCCGCTGATTTGACTAGATTTTACTCCCAAGTAAAGCGTGCATAGGACTGCAGTCTAAGGCACAAATCATACGAGTACGACAGTGGGGGGCCGGGAGGGGGGGAAGAAGCCCAATGGAGCCGTGCCACACGAGGGACTCTTCAGTTGGGGAAGTGGCAACGAAGGGCAGGGGCCATTATGTGAAGAACTGAATCGAGCGCGGCTATTAAAGCGCCGCAGCAACCCGCGCCTTGGGGGGGGGGGGGTGCAGCCGTGGCGGCAGAGAGCGAACAACGCGCGATAGTGGGAGGGGTCGCGAGGCGGGCGGGCGCGAGGCACTGCCGGGCTCTGCGGGCGGGTTGGCTGGCGCTGGGCACGCGCGGCGCGGGCCTGCTGAGGCGGCTCGGCGGTGCTGGCGGCTCTTCGGGCGGGGGCGCGCCGATTGCGTGGTCCCGCGCGCCGAGCGAGCGAGCGAAGGGAGCGGAGGGGATCCGGGCGCTGTCGGTGTGTGCGTGAGGGCGGCAAGACGGTGGCAGAACCCGACGCCTGGTTGGCGGGTCAGAGGAAGGCGGCATGCGGGTGGCGGCGCCCCGGGCGCGTGTGGTAAGTATCTGCTCGGAGTCTCGGGCTCTTGCGGATCACCCGCCGCCTGTTGAGTGGGGTCGGGGCTGGGGGAGAGTGGGCAGTTGCCTTTCCTCGCTTAATATAAGAAATGCGCCCCAATTTCCACGCCAGATATCGGGCTTCCTTCGGTGGGAGGTCCTCTGAGCGTGCCGCCGCTTTCCGCGGAACCAGCCGGTATCTGTCTCCCGGGGCAGGAGCGCCGCCTCCCCCCTTGTTCTCCTGGGAGCCTTTCGCTTCTCCCAACAGCGAGAACTTGTTCTCCTCAGAGAGGGAACCTTGGGGACCCGATCCAGTCGGCTGTGATGAGTTCTGCGGGGGGAGGGGTGACGGGCTGCATTGTTGCTCGCCTGTTTCTTGCCTGCCGCTGCAGCCACCATCCTCTTTGATTTTTTCCCCTTTTTATTCCGGATTCCAGGCGAGGGTCTTTCCTCCGATCTCCTCCCCGCCTGTATCGATCCTGGGCATTATATTTTCTAGTTAGAAATTATTACTCGGGTGTACCTGTTTCGAACTGTTGCGTGATAGGGCATGTATATCCCCCCCACCCCCAGCCACCGCTCTGCGCCGCGATTTGTATTTAGGATTCGTGTTTGTGGCTAGATATTTACAGTCAGAGTTTATTGTCTAAAGCCATAGGCCGTCACAAATTTTCCAAACATCATGTCAAGGCTCGATATTTAAAACGCTCATATTTTAAAATCAAATGGCGACGTTGTTTGCAGTCGCTCATAAAGAGGAAAAAGATCAATGTAAAGGTTGTGGAGACCCCTTTTCCATTTATGTGATGAAGGTTTTTAATTTTGTGAAAATTTAAAAGACTATGCCCGGTATTTGAAGAGAATAAAAGGGAAAGGCATCAAGTGTCTAAATAGTCTTGTAGCTTAGAAACATGAAATACATTTCCATATTAATGAAAGTAGCCTGGTGACCTTTCCCACTGAAGAGGCGATATACTGGAGTCATCGGCAGTGCCTGTAAGAAGATCACTCTGAGTGTATCCCCCCCCCCCCCGCCACGGTGTTTTTAAAAGGTGAAGAATAGAAATGATCAGACTGCCTAGCTTCTCCTGCCATGCCTGCAACCTAAGATTTTCTCAGTCAGGAATGTTGCCTTGCCTGCTTCTCCACCCAGAGACAAATGTTTAGAAACAAAATCTTTGGATTTCTCCCAGGTCTATCATACTATCTGGAAAAGAGAGTCAGTGACACCACTCCAGTAATAGCCCTGAAACCAGATGCTTTTAGAAAACCTGCTTTGCCTTTTTATATGGCAACCAAGAGTGCTGGGCTTTTTATCTTTGCAGCTTTGTTCTTTTTAACTGCAGATTGATGGAAAGAAATGAGAGAGAAACAATGAGTTTCCAGGCTTTGGTTAGACTGGTTTGTGGTTTTGCAGTCCCAGACAGCTTTAGAAAGGTGCCTTCTTGATTCAAAGTCTATGCATAGTGCTGTAAGCTAAATGTGGGGTAATTAGAAAACTACCTGAAACACATTTTTGCTCTGACAGTTGGTTATTAGCATTTATAATTTTTCTTCAAAGGAAGAGGTGCATGAAAGCCATCCAGAGCTTTGGGTATGCTCATAATTTGCATATCTAGTTTTTGTGATGCAGGTTCCTGTCACTAGAATACCATTTCTGGACAAAAATGAGACATCATGGTTTGTTTTTTGGATTTAAATAAAACGTTAAATGATAATTGGTGGTTACTGTTAAATAATGAAAAAAGTTCTGCCAGATGTCAGTATGTTATGTATTGACGACAAATTAACTTGAGCATTTTCCAGAAAACAGTGAAAGATTTCACTGCCACTGTAAATTCCTTTTTTATTTCCTCTTTGGAGTTCAATCTTGGAGGTGCTCTAATATTCTTGTGTGCAGGATTTAAACTTTTGCCCCCTGTTGGACTGGCAGGAGTACTTTAGATGAGAAGAAAAGAACCCTTTTTAAAATGCAAATGGTGTAGGCACTTTGTCAGCCAGCTCCCACTCAACCTGTTGGTTTCTTTTTAACAGAAGTAATGACTGGCAGATTGTATGAAATCCCAAGACTACTTCAGAATATCAGGAATGAGAGTAACATTTTCAGTGTTGCACTTGCCAGTATTTTTAATCTTTTCATGCTGGCCTTATCAGTGCAAAAATCTGAACTGTGGATTCAGAGTAATAATTTTTAGTTCAGTATTGTGGAAGGCAATGCAACTGATTAGAAATATTAATAGGATGTAGAAAAATGAGTGAATGCAAATGTTGGTTATTTTTCTTTATATTTTATTTCTGTAAAGTACTTCCAACTCCTTCAAGTACAGTTTCACTTGAATGTAAACCCTCAAAGAATTTATGTGCTAAGAAATGTGCGTTCATGTAAATGGATCATGACAGTTGCTTCAAATAGTGTGGAAGATCCATGCTTATTTTAGCTGTATTAGATGTAATCAGTTATAGTTATACAGACTATCAGAATGGCTACTTGTCAAGCAGAGAATTTACAGAGTGATTTGTACTAGGTATAGCTGTGTGATCAGGATTGGGAAATTAGCTGTCTTAGTGTTTGCCATGTTGAAGTTTCTGACTGTAGTTAACAGACTATAGTAAAAAAAAAAAGAATGGTTGCTCATTCCACTGCATACTCATTGACCACATATTCCTTTTCCTACTCCTATATCCTTCTCTACTTTTAGAAGGCAGAGAGAGGACCTGGGATAGATAACTGATTTTAGGTAACTGTGTTTCCATGGTACTGTGTTTATAGTGACTTCAAGACCTCCCTCCCCGCCCCGCCCAATTTTCAACCTCCATAACACAGCAGTGTGTTTAGCATAGCTGCATTATGAAGATTTTACATTTAGGGCTTAGTTTCCAGTTTAATTTCAAAGTGTTTGTTTAGTTTCCTGGAGACAATTTTTACTTACCATAGGGGAATGAACACATATGGCATAATGCTCTAGGAATGTCTTGTGCTGAAGTCTCATCAGAAGGAGTAAGAATACAGGAGCCCTAGCGTGTATGCAGATATAGTTAATTTCTGTGAGTCCTGGGAAGGCACAGGGGCTGGTTGCTTCTGTTAATCATCATATATGCTCATCAAAAGGGAAACGTTACATGACAGTTTTCGATTACCAAGACTGTTGGCTGTGTGGGGTTTTGTCATTACTGGTCCTGGGGAGACAGTAACTTCATATTAAAAACTGTGTGTAAAAAATATGTACACTTCATTTCTCAATGCTTGTCTCCCAGTGACCAGTTTTATGTTGCTGTCAGTGTACTTTAATCCTTGGTATATTACTATGCTATTGTTTTAGCTGTGGTTCTGAGAGATTACTTTTAGTAGTGTAATCAGCAAACTCAGCTTTGTAAATAAGAAATGTAGTCTGTCATCACAGCAGCTAACCTTGTGATCTGAATGGGTAGTAAAGCAGTTTCCAATAGAAATCTCTTAACTTACTAACTTGCAGGATGACCGTATTTTGGCATTCATAGCAAGAAGTTGAAAAAGATTATGACCAAAGGGCTAATGCATTCCTTTAGCTCAAAAGGTTTTCGTAATTCTGCTTAGTTACAAATATTGCTATCTGCCCTTCTTCCTTGTTTTATGTGCTGCCTGCTTATAATAGCGTTTTGGCTCTTGGCAGAAATAATAAAAGAAAATATAGTTTTCCTTCCTATATTCTTTTGCTGAAAATGTCAAAATGTTTGGAAAACAAAACGGGAAAATTTTTGAATTGATGCCTGTAGTTAACAGTGGCTGGAAGAGTGTTTGGGTTATTTTTCCTCCTTGTGTGGCTATGGTTGGACTCATGAGAATATCTGACCAACATTTGTGGCTTTACCAATGACAGTTGTCTGAACTTGTGTGTCTGAGGAAGGAGAAAGATCTAAGCTCGCCTGATGGGGGAAAAGCTTTCTTCTTTGTGTCTTCCTAATACTGGGCTGTGGGAAGAGATGCTTAATGAAGGTGATTATTGCTGGGTTCTTGGCCTTCTGTAAATCTGTTTGCAGTAGAGATTTATTCATACATTCTTAGAATCTGCAAATTGCAAGGATGGCGTTGGCTAATAGCTTACTGTCAAGGAAACACAGGGTGCTATCCCACGCATCTCTATTTAAGTATTACTTTTGCCAACAAATGTTTTAACAGAGACTGAGCAACTTTTGAAAGGAACAGAATGTATTGCTGATGATGTTATATGAGATTCTATTTTCCCTACCCTGTGTATGTATGACTGTGGACTTCCATTGAGGGTAACCTATTCAGATGTTCCCCCAATAGAAACCAATACCTGAGAGGCTACTAAAAGATATTCTAATAGCAGAAGAGCTTAGTAAACTATTTCAGCAGAGTGTGATTAACATGTTTGTGGCTGCATTGTTTGTAATTGACACTTTTGCATAAGTTGGTTTGTGTGATAATGAAAAGGTTGAGATTTGTATTTTGTATGGTAATAGGATTGTAAGCTTACAAACCCATCAAGTATTTGTTGGATCAGCTAAATACCAGTAGGCAGCAGTTTTCTGGTCTTCTTAGTACATTATGGAGGCCAAACCTTTTTGCATTCCAATTTTACAATGGTTTCTAAAGTGCTTTTCAGAAGAGGCTAAGATTTAAACTACTTAGTTCCCATTATGCAACAAAAATAATTTTTAAAAAGTCCTATACAAGATGTTAGGCCAAAATGCTGCTGTATAATGGTAACGCAATACAGAAGTGTTAAGTATCCATTCTGTAACTCAGGTAAGAGAAGTCACGTTGTTTTAGGTAACTAAATATTTTGTCTGTTGCATTTGAAATTGTGTATCTTTAAAATTACAGTATATTATACAGTTTGTGCAAAAGCTTGCACAAGACATAGATCAGCAGGACATAGACTCTGAAGTATAATTTTTAACAGCATGTAGATTTCTGCTGTAATCTTGAGATTATCAATGCTTTTAAAAACACTTTCCTGATCTGTGTAACTATAGGTAACATGAGTGATATTTTAAGAGAAATTATCAGAAGAAGTGACTAGAGACCCACATTCTGTCTTAATATAGTATGGCATCTAAGCATGTTCCAGGTTTAAGGTCTGAATTTTGATGTTGTACCATTGGGAATAATACTACTTGGACTTTGGTGGCTCATGCTGAGCAAAATACTTAGTTGTCATATTTGTATGTATTATGCAAAGTATATTTTTGCACAGATAGTGTTCTAAGCAAATCCTGTAGCTCACTGGTTTCTCATATGATCTCTAGTGCTAATACGGTTAAGAACCTTACTCTGGAGTGTAATTGTATGAACTGCAATTAACTATGGGTGTATTATTTCTTCTGGTTGTAATTCTCTATGGAATCTGTTCTGTTCATTCATATGTGCAGTTACAAATTCTTGCTTCTGGTCTTAAGCCAGTTATCAAGACTTTATTTTTAATTTAGGCACTTTTAACCTGCTTTGCTCAATGCAGACTCAAAGTGGTTTACAATATTAAACAGAGAACCATTAAATGTACACTCAAGTTATTGAACAAAAATATCTGCAGTCAACAAACTAACCCACAGGTTGGGAAGGAAGACAGAGCAGGTGGTAACAGCTCTGCTCTTGACAGAAACTCAGTCTTTCCCCAGGCAGTTAGGCAGGCATTTTAAATGTCATTTCCATGTTCAAGCATGCATCTCACTTCCATTAGGAAGCTTAAAAAAATAGTTTGATCTTGCATAATCCATAACAGTAAAATAGTTATATGTCCATGGAACTTTCTCATAAAACTGTTATCTATGTGGCTCTTAGCAAACAAAAAATGGTAGAACTAATCTGGGGCAAAGTGGTTATGCCTTTATTGAACTAGCACACATGGTCATTAATGGGAAAGCAGTGGGAAAAACTTTCATACAACAAGAAGGAACAAAATAGTACTTCGTTTGAGCTATTATGTAGGAGAATTGAGAATGATAGTTACATTTGGTTTTTTGTTGTACATAAATTTATTTAAATAATTGTATCAGAATGTTGGTGGTTTGCCTTTTAGCGGATTAGCTAATAAAACTGGATAGGATATAGAAAAAATGGTAGACCAAGATTGAGCAGTGTCAGTCAGTGTGCAATAAAATGGTGGTTAGGTCCAGAACAATAGGATAGGCAGAATGGAATGGATTTATGCTGTATGAAACAGGAAAGGAAGAAAATTCAGGTAATGGAATGTCAGAAATATAATTTCTGTATTGGGAGAAGTGTTCACATTTGAGAGGTTGTTCTTCCCTTTGTTCATTCTTTACTTTAAGGAATTTTTTTACCCACACTGTTACCAGTGGGACACAGAGACACATTTTAATATATGCTTATTTATCCTGCCTGTTCTCCAGGGAACTCTTGTTCTTTTTCATATTCTTGCGTTGTCTATGAGAATTGAACCCAGGCCTCCTGTGTGGCAAGTGAAGTTTCTAGATGTGCCTGTAATAATTGCATGTGCTGTTCTGCTAAAGTTTTCTTTTACGTTGTCATATGTTTTCTCTTTACTAATAAATCACTTCAGGGTTTCTGAGAGCCACTTCTTACCTCTGCTGTGAATATAGTAGGTGGCTTTAGGCATTACTGTATAATGACTTTCATGAGTGCTTCAAGGCTGGAAGAGGTTTGGTGTGGGAAAAAGAGCTGGTTCAGAAAAAAATTATTGCAGATTATAATGTCTGTCGAAGAAAAATAGTAATTGTCTGGTATTGGATCCAGTGAAAGGAGACTGTGGTAATTTTTTTTTCTTCGGTGACTATTGCGGCCTGTCCTATTAGGAGTTGTCTCTATGTGTTCTCCTTTGGTTTAGGCATTTTTAAAGTTCGTATGCATGATCAGAAAGCCCTTGCAGAGTTAAACTACACAGGTGTTATTTTGTCATAATTACAACTGAACTGCAGGAATTAGCCATGCTGACATCAAACCAGCTAAACCCTTGTTCCAGAGTTCACAAATGGTTTACTAGCCAGGAATCTTCTCTTGAAATGAAACAAAGTTCCACCCCTTCTTGTCTTATCCTCCTTTGAAAAATATCTTGTTTCGTGTCATGCTTCAGAGAGCACAGAAAGGAAGAGATCCTGTTTTCTTCAAGAGCTGGATTTATTACATTGCTTCTGGATGGACTGGTGATGACTGTAGCAACAACACCACTCTGTTTCCAGTGAAACACCAGTGAAAGGTTTCACTGGAAACAGATTCATGGTGGAATCTTGGAAAACTAAAATGCCAGAAACACAATATATGTATTACCGTTATTAGGACCAATCCAGTGACACCTAACAGTGTGCAAGCTTTTGCATTCTCCAGAAATCTTAATCAGGCCAGATGTTACAAAATAGAAAGGAGGGGAAAACAGATTTTAAGGTTATAATGGTCATGATGAATTTTCTGACAGGCAAAGAAGGTTCAGGGTCCAAGTTTCTGCAGGCCAGGGGGCCATGAAAGCTGGAGGTAACATAGCAACAATTCCTCCAAAAGTTCTAATCTTCCTCTTAACCGGTGAGTCTACGATAGCCTCTCTGTTGAAGCCTAGCACAGCTCTTTATGTTGCTGCTGCACCATGGAATTCACATCTTAATTCTACTCAAGCAAGTTGTCTTCACACACACACCTAATTTGTCACTAGCCTCTAAGTAGCAACAGAAGTTCCTCTAGATACCAGCAGTGGCTATGAATCTGAGAAAGAATTTATGAAAGAAAACCTGCCCATCCTCAGGAAAAAGCAGAGACACCAATGGGGTGGTGGTGGTTATTTAGCCATTGTCAGAGAAAAGAGAGTAAAATGAAGGAGGAAAAGAGAACGTTTAAACAGCTGGGGTTTCAAAGGGTGGCTGTGTTATAGTTGGTGATGGCAGGAGAAGAGGAGACACCCTCCCCAAAGCTAATGAGAAGGCAAGGGGATTAATTAAGAGCACCCATTCCCTTTCCTGGTACCTAGACAAAAAGTGTGGAAGGGAGAAGCTGCAAAAGGGACTCCTGCCTTCTCTGAAGCTTAAGGAGTGACAAGACCCTGCCCCTGTCCAAGTTATGTGAAAAACAGAGTTTTCTGGAAGGAGTCCACGTCATCTGATATATGTTCGTTATGGATTGATAAGAGCACTGATGGTAGTCACTTTAGAGCAATTAGTAAAATGGTGATCTGTGAGTATATGTTGTATATATGTATCAAATAATGATGGTTGTAACAGGGGTTGTATATATTTACTATATATTTATACAGATGCATTTTTGTTACAGTCCAGCTTTAATTGTGCCCAGAAGAAGTGTGATATACACGAAACGGGAATTGTATAGTATGCCTGCATAATCCCGTCGGCACATCTGTGGATATTATTGCAACTTGGATTGGACTGGAGTCACCTCTTCTCTTAGCTCTGTGACTTTTATGAGTGAGCCCATTGTGGCGTTTACTACAGTTTTGCTGGATATAAGTGTTTACCATAACGACTTGGACATAGGAAAAGGATTGTGATTAATTGTATTTATTGAAATTGTATATTTATTAAGGCTCCTGTGAGTTAGGTTTGGCAGAGAGTAACTGGCTTGCCCCAGATCACACAGTGAGCTTCCATGGCACAGTGAGGATTTGAATCTGGCTCTCCTACTTCATCATGCTAGTCTGGAGACAATGAATAGACAAAGGAGACAACTTGAGTGACAGTGGAGAAAGACTCAGAATTAATCCAACAAGGCCCGAGATCGAGCTCATTTTGAAGCCTGCTCTGTGGGGATGATAGCATCAATGAAACAATATTTCTCTGTCACCATTGCATTCACACTGGGAGACAGTAAATGCCTCCCTGAGAGAAGAGGTTGGCTGCTCCTGCCTTGAACTGGAAAATGGTGCATTTACTCCTAAAGAAATCTACTTTGGACCAAGGAGAGTTGAATAACTACTGTCCCTTCTCAAATGTTCCATTCTTGAGAAAGGTGATTAAATGGGTGGTGGCTGGCCAAGAGATTCCTGAATGAAGCAGACTGGATCCATTCCAATCTGATTTCAGGCCTGGTTATGGGACTGAAATGGCCTTGGTTGCCCTGGTTGATGACATGCGCGTGGTGATGGACAGGGAGAGTACAAACCTGTAAATTCCCCAGGACTTCTTGGCAGCTTTTGATACCCTCAATCGTGGAATCCTTCTGGATTGCTTTTGGAATTGGTTCTGGTCCTACCTCAAAGGTAGGTTTCAAAGTGTGGTGCTGGGGGTGGGGTCTGCTGCTCTGCCCCTTAGCCTCTGGCCTTCTGGGTTCTGCAAGGTACCATCTTGTCCCCTATGCTTTTCAACATCTTTGTAAAGCCTCTGGGAGAGGTCATTCAGAGATTTAGGTAGAATTGCCACCAATATGCACTCAGACACTCAGCTCCAATATGAACCAGTATGCACTCAGACACTCAGCTCTGTCTTGCACTTCCAGCAGATCTCAGGGAGGGAGACTGTGGAAACTCTGAACAGGTGCCTGAAGGCAGTTTTGGAATAGATGAGAGCTAGCACACTGATACTTAATCCTGGCAAAATGGAGGCGATACTGGTAAGGGGAAGGTCTGAACCAGGAACTGGGATATCTCCTGTTCTGCATGGGATTGCACTCCTCCTAAAGGAGCAGGTTCATAGCTTTGGTATGCTCCTGGACCTGTGCCTCCAGTTGGAAAAACAGGTGGCAGCTATGGCAGGAGGTGCCTTTCACAGTTTTTGCTCATAGCTAGCTGTGGCCCTTCTGGGATGGGGGGAGATCCTGCCACTGTGGTGCATGCCCTGGTAACATTGCATACTGCAATGCGCTCTTCATGAGGCTGCCTTTGAAGACTGTCCAGAAGTTGCAGTTGGTACAGACTGCTGTGGGCAGAAGGTTGTCTCGAGTTGGTTACAGGGATCATATCACTCCAGTCGGTCTACACTGGTTCTCAGTTTTTCCTGGCCCAATTCGAGGTGCTGGTATTGACCTCTAAAGCCCTATAGAGGTTGGAGTCAGTATACCTTAAGGACCACTTTCATGAACCTACTGATCCACTCTGGTCATCTCTGGAGGTCCTATTTCTGGTTCCCCTGCTATAGGAGGCTAGACAGGTGGCAACCCGTGAATGGGCCTTCTTGGTTGTGGTGCCAAAATTTTGGAACTCTCTCCTTAGGGAGATTTGACTGTCTTCCTCCAGCAGATAAAGACTTTTTTGTTCTGTTTGGCATAGCCCCAATGTACAGTGGTGTCCAGAAGGTTGATGGTGAGTTGGAAGATGCTGAAGGTATAGACACCACTGTTCAAATACATGACAGAAGCTTAAGAACTACCTTATAGAGGAAACCTACTGATTGGGAAATGTATCTACATACCTCCAGTCACCATTGTAAACACAACAAATAATCCATCATCTACAGCCAAGCTCAATGTTACAGCTGCATATGTTCCAATCCCTCTGACAGAGATTCTCACCTGCAGATCTACAACAGACATTTTTGGAATTAAATACCCATCTGATGTAGTAAGGAAACAGATCAATAAAGCCAGAATGGTACTGTGAGATAACCTGCTACAGGATAGGCTCAAATAAAATAACATTAGAATGCCACTGGTGGTCACATAGAGCTCTCAGCTCAATCTAGTTCAGTGCATCATTAATAACCTGCATCCTATGCTGGACAATGTTACTTTTCTCATAGGCATTGGGAGACAAATCTTTTCTTGTCCCCTAATGTTAAACAACTTCTCATTAATAACAATGTGCTTCCTAACATGGACACAGACTCTGAGACCAGGGCCTGCAACAAACTAAGATGCCAACTTTGTCCCCATATTCACTCCAGCACAATTGTGGGACCTAATAGTACCAGTTATACCATCTCAGGTTCATTCACTTAGAGTCATAGAGTTGGAAGGGGCCTCGCAGACCATCTAGTTCAACTCCCTTCCCAATGCAGGAACAGCCTAAAGCATCCCTGACAAGTAATTGTCCAGCCACTCCTCGAAGACTGCCAATGAGGGGGAACCAACCACATCTCTAGGCAGCCAATTCCACTGTTGAATTACTCTTAATGAGACAGTTTACAGTTCAGGCACAGCATAACTTTAGCAGATAACCGTAACATCCAGCCCCAGCCCTCAGGCATGAGCATAGCAGATGCTGCCAGCATTTGACATTCTTCCCCCCCCCCCCCAACTCAATCTCCCCCCAGCTTCTCTGGATATTTCTTATGGAAGTCTCATACTAATTTAGGCGCTCGGATATCAGTTGATTTAACCCACTCAGCTTGACTTTTAGGAAAGTATTTCCATTGGATTAGATAATACAGCCCCTCCCACTGTTTTAGTTTAGAGTCCAGAATTGGCTCAACTTCTTGGTGTGGTTGTCCCTCCACCACAATAGGGGGTGGAGCTGCAGGTTTGGGGTGCCATTTGTCCTGTCCCGGATCCTTCTTGAGAAGACTAAAATAGAATACAGGGTGAACATGTTTTAGGTTTTTAGGCAGTTCCAGTTCCACAGTTACATCATTAATTAAACAAATTACTTTGAAAGGTGCTCGATCTTTCCACCCCAGTTTTTTACTTGGCTGAGCCCCCTTGAGGTTCTTTGTGGATACATACATACTATCTCCTGCTTTCATATCCAAGGGGGGGGGGATCTCTTTTTGTCTGCTTGCCTCTTATAGGCCAGTTCAGCTTGATCCAGAGTTTGCTTTATAGATCAGTCCACCAGTTTCTTAACTCGCCCCCCTTCATGTCTGGATCAGGTTCCAACAACGGCATTGGTTTTCCTTCAACCCCCCGAGTCACTTTAAAGGGGGAGGCTCTTGACTGAACTGTGTACACTGTTGTTATAACAGTATTCTGCATAGGGAAGGAAGTTATCAATTACCTTGCTGATACTTGATATAGCATCTCAGAAATTGCTCTAATATCTGACTTGTGCGTTCTGATTGCCCATCTGTTTCCAGATGATAAGAAAAACTGAGTCCTTGTTCAATTCCAGTTACTTTTAAGAGCTCCTGACAGAAGCTGGCAACAAACTGACTTCCCTAATCTGAAATAATATTGTTGGGGAAGGAATGCAAACGTATGACGTGTTGCATGAACAAGCTCGCCAATTCCTTTGCTGTGGGGATCTTAGAGCAGGGAATGAAGTGAGCTTGCTTAGAGAACAGATCCACCACCACCACCTTCCTTTACTGGGGGGAAGACCGTGGGGTTCCACACGTGTCCTTGACACCCTTCTGCGGGGAAGCAAAGGCAACCTGCCTTCCACTGTATATATGGGTCGTGGTCATAGAGCTATCTGACTTCCTGCACTGCTGGGAATTTTGCAGTGGGACTGATAACAAAATAAAATCCATGGAAGTGGTAGCCCAGGGCCTGGAAGGAGCCTCTAATGGCTGTAGCAGCCCTGGAGGTTTCCCTCACCACTTTTTCCCCATCACACACACTTGACAAGTGGATACATACTGCGAAATGTCTTTTCTCATTCCCGGCCACCAAAACTGTCTTTGGGCTAGATGCAGTGTTTTTACAAACCCAAAATATCCAGCTAGCTTATGACTTTTTAAAACACTTCTCCCCGAAGGTTCTCAGATATATACAGTCACCCCTGGCGATACCAGCATCCATTCTCTCCCTTCACCAAAGGTTCTTGCAAAGCCTGCTCCCCCCTCCTTCTCAGTCTCTAATTCTACTCGCTCCAACCATGAATTGGGAGGGGTTGGGGGAGTTTGAGATCGTATTACAACCACTCCTCCTAGTTGGCTGAGTGTAAACATTGTGTCAATAATCTCCTCCCTCTGATTCTCATGTTGTGGGAGGCGGGACAGTGCGTCTGCTAGGAAGTTTGATTTTCCTGGGAGGTGTTTAAGAGTTAATCAAAACTTAGAGAACAACTCTGCCCACCTGAGCTGTTTTGTGCCTTAACTTTCTGGGGAATGGAGAACCTCCAAATCCTTATGATCCGTCCATACTTCAAATGGTACCAACCAATGTCTCCAAGTAGAGAGTGCCAGTTTTACAGTTGCTGCCTCTTTATCCTATACAGACCAATTTCTTTACATCTCGGAGAATTTCTTTGAGACATAAGCACAGGGGGTGCAACTTGTTTTCTGAGCCCTCTTGCAGGATCACCCTCCCTCCATGGCAACATCACTAGCATCATCTGAACAATTAACTTTTTATTCTCATCAGGTTGACACAGTATGGGTTCAGAGGTAAAAAGTTCCTTTGGTTTTTCAAATGCTTGTTGGCACTCATTAGACCAGGTCAGTTTAGCCCCCGACTTTACTCCTTTGAGCCCCTTCCCCTTGGTTTTTAGTAGATCAGTCAATGGCAGTGTGGACTGGGTGAAATTCCTAATGCCTGCTGGGCATTCCTAATGAATGGTCTATAAAAATTTGCAAAGCCCAAGAATGATTGTAACTGGCATCTCTTTTTCAGGGCCTAGGACGGCTTGTGCTTTGGCTGGGTCTATCCCCAGCCCCCTCCCTGGTACTCGATACTCCAGGAAATCCAGTTCCGCCTTGTGAAATTCACATTTTGACAACTTTGCTTATAATTGGTTCTTGTAGAGGGTGCTCAGTACCTCCCTTACCAATTTTACATGTTCTTCATGGTTATTAGAATATATCAACACATCTAAATAAACCACTTCCCCCTTTGTACAGGTGCTTATGCAAACCCTCATTAATTAAGTTAATGAAGACTCCAGGTGCCCGTTGGAGTCCAAATGGCATGACCAGATACTCAAACTGACCTATTGGGGTGTTGAACACTGTTTTCTATTCATCCTCCTTCCTGATTCTTACTCAGAAGTAAGCATCCCTTTAATCCAGTTTGGTAAAGATTTTCCCTTTTGCCACAACTCCAAGCAGGTCTCTAATTAGGGGCAATGGATATGCATTTGACATGGATACTGCATTTATTCCTCTGTAATCAGTGCACAGTCTTAGCCCCCCCACCCCATCCTTCTTCTTGTGAAATAGCACTGGGGCAGCACGGAGTGAGCTTGCAGGGCAGATGAAACCCCTCTTTAAGTTCTTGTCAATAAACCTGTGGAGCTCGGCTTGCTCAGCAGGGCTCATAGAGTACAACTTGCCCTTGGGAAGATCCTGCTTGGAGATTGACTCAATGGCATAGTCAATGGTGTGGTGGGGAGAAAGCTCATCAGCCTCCTCCTCAAAAACTGGCTTTATATCCTGGTATTTATGGGGGATCCCAACAATCTCCTCCCTTGTTAAGCACACAGTCTCAGGCATGAGAGGTGGGGTGGCATCCCTCCGAGGGTTCCACATGTGTCCCTGACACCCTCTGCAGGGAAGCAAAGGCAACCTGCCTTCCACTGTATGTATGGGTCATGGTCATAGAACCATCTGACTTCCAACACTGCCGGGAATTTTACAGTGGGGCTGATAACAAAAGTTCTTTCCTCCCAATGACTCCCCGTTCCTACCAGGATTAACTCCGTCTCATAATTACACGGGGTTTCCTTCATCGGGGACCTGTCCATTTGCTCAAACTGAAGCTGCTCTGGCAACTTAACCAGATCCAGTCCCAAACTCGTGGCCAGGGCAGGGGCGATCAAGTCTCAACTGCATCCAAAATCAATCAGGGCTCGAACCCTGATGTGGGCTCCCTGTCTTGGGTGACCAGGGTGATGGGGATAGATAAAAAACAAAGTTTCTTTGGGCCTCACCATCATTGGCACCGGGTTTTTTGGGACCTGCTGACTAGTGGTTTTCACAGCAGATGTCTGCCTTTTCCCACTGGCTGTACCTCTTCTCCTTCTCTGCTGGAGGGGGTGCCATCTCCCAAGCTCTCCAGCTCTCCGCTCATTCCTGCCGCTACTGCCTTCTTACTGGCTGGCTGGCTGGGCACCTCCTCTCTGCTTGGGACAGCTTGGCACATTCTGTTTGGACACCATCTTTGTCTCCAGTGGCACCTTCCTCTCACTAGGGCACTCAGCTGCAAAGTGGCCAGCTCCCCCGCATTTTAAACATTTGAAACCTTGTTTCAGCCTTCTCTCCTTCTAAGCTGAGCAGGGCTGTCCTTTCCCCCTAGGCTTGTCTTCCCTTCAGGACTTGGCAACTCCCCGAGTCTGCCAGCCTGATGCTGAATGTGGAGCAATTTCACCACTTGCTCCCAGTTCTCAATCTCACATGCCAACTTTATCCATCCTAGCAGGGTGCGTGGATCATCTTGGACCATTGCTTTGGCCACTAGGTCTGGATCCAAGCCGGCATGGAAAAATTCCACCTTCACCGATTCAGTCCAATCTGGCACCTCGGTTGCAAACTTGCGCACCGGCCACTTCCCCTGCCGCATGCACCTCATCTTAGTTCTCGCCCTCTCCTCCTCGTGGGGATCTTCTTACTGAACCTGTAGTGCACGCATCAAGGCTGTCATGCTTCAAAGCTCCGGGGCTTGAGCTGTGTAGAGAGTCACATACCACTTCACCCCCCCCCCACCCGGGAACCCAAGTAGCTCACCTGGCTGGCTTCATCAGGGAAGGTGTGTCCCCATTCTCTCAGGAATTCTGCCTCTTGCACTAGGAAGTACCCTAACTCCTCTGGATCTCCTTCAAAGCAGGCTTCTAATTTCTGCTGGCCCCACGGCTGCTAGGGTGGAAGTGGTGGGCCCGGGTGAACGGGTTGTGCAGATGGCCCCAATGGAACTTGCCCATCTGGAGGATTAACTGGTTGGCCCCCTTGGTCCTAGGACTCCTTGCCCTTCTGGAGGAAGGAGCAGTGGCCCCCTCAGTCCTGGGAAAGGAGTGGTGGCTCCACAGGCCCTGGGACTCCTTGTCTGTCTGGAGGGGGTGCGGTCTAGGTGGGATGGTAGCTAGTAGCCGGCATTGCACAGCTTCTATGGCCATATTCACGTGGAGGAGCTGTCCCATGAACGCATACACATTGTCCCTCAGCTGTTTCACCTCAGCTTGACACTCCATCAGCGAAGGCTGCTCCCAATGCTCCACTCCCCCTGGTTCCTCTATGGTGTCAAGAGGAATCTTCCGAAGACAACGCCTCAGAGTCTGTGGGGTCTAAAAGACTTCCCTCTGGCAATGTTACCACTCCAGCTCCAGCCAACGCACCCGCCTTGGGCCCATGCTTCTTTTCAGGGTCTTTAGGTTCAAGTTCATCCTCTGTCAACCCTGCAGTCCCAATATCCTCTCCTGGTCCAGCCATAGCTCATGTATCAGGATTCAACAGGTGCTCAGGTTCAGGAATCAGAGGTTGAAAGGGATTCCTGACAAACTGTAAGGGTCTGCCAAGTAACCTTCAAAAGATTTCACTATTGGTTAGTAAGAGCTTTATTGAAAAGTTGCTAATATGATCTTACTGTTTTTTTTGCCAGAAATGAGGGTACAAGCAGGTATCAATCATATATATCATTCAAAGGCTAACACTCCCCCCTGGTTAATCCCCCCCTTTTCCTCAAAGCTGGCTAATTCCACTGGGAGACATCTGTGCAAGGGATGAGACACAGGGAGAGATGACACACAGGGTTTCAAGGTTATGTAGGTTTCCTTTCCCATAGCCTGGATGCAAGAGCATAGTCTAGCAGAGATAACTTTAGGAACAAACAGACTTACACCCTGGGAGAGTGTAAGAGACAGCTTACAGTTCAGGCACAGCATAACTTTAGCAGATAACCTTAACATCCAGCCCCAGCTCTCAGGCATGAGCATGGCAGATGCTGCCAGCATTTGACACCCAGCTCACCAGGGGCTTTTGCATTTGTATTTTTTTAAATAATAAATTTTATATCGATATATCGACCTACTGTTATAATAATGTGCAGCAGGTACTCTGAATTCCCAACTTCCATTTTTAGCAAAAGTAAGCCTCTGACCACTTCTCTCACTGAAATAAAAGGAAAATGGCACATCTCTCCAATGGAAGGGGATAGAGACTTACGGTTAAATAAATGAAAGCTGGGAATTCAGAGAAACTGCTATGGTAGGTCAATATATTGATATATTAAAAAATCAAAACAAAACCAGGATGGGCGGAGAGGGACGGTAGGGGAGGAGTGGTTCAACAGTGTTTAACATCCAGTCATTGAAAAGTGGGTTGGAGGTGAGTGGAAATGGTCAAGACAAAGAAAACTGAAAGAAGCTTTACGCACAAGGAAAAAAATGGACTCAGAATGGACTTCCATAAAAATATCTGGGTATAAATGGTCTCAAAAGAACAGTAAAAGAAAGCAATGGGAGGGAAAACCCAAAGCGAAAACTAAAAGCAAAAACATGCTTGCAGAAATTGAAGCAGTATGAGGCCAGTACTGATGAGAAAAAATGTGCTCAAAACCCCATAGAGTATGAAGTTGTCCTGTAAGCAGCCAGTGCCTCATAAAGGATTTTTTACATGGTTTTTCTTGTTTACTGACCAACTGTAGGCTCTTTCACTAATTTATTCATTCTCTCAACAAGGCCATTGATTGATTGTACTGACTCATACTGTATAATCTGTCTTGAGTCTCAGTGAGAAAGGCGGATTATAAATGAGGTAAATAAGTAAATAAAATAAATCTGGCACAATAGAGGCAGTAGATCATCTTTTGTTGTACTACGGTCAATGGACTGTCTCCAGGGCCCTTTGGATTGCTCCTGTTTTGGCTAAATATCAGCTTCCTCTTGAGTCCTGGATGGTATCTTTATTGTTAGCGACTTTGATCCTGAAATAACTATCTGTTGCAAAGTATTTGGCCATCATGGTCTCCTTAAAACATTAAAGTGAGTGTATTCTGCTGTTTATCTGGAGAATTTATTTTATCTAATGTATTTTAGCTTTTGAGATACATCTATTTTTTTATTCTCCATTTGCTCTCGCTTGTTTTGTAATTTTTTTTATCACGTTGTGATGTATTGGTTTTACGCTCAACATCTTTTGTCATATGAGCTGAACAATAAAGGAACATGTAAAATAAATAATAAATATAAAGAAAGTGTTTTTTGTCTAATACCATTTGTGTGGAGGTATAGATTCATTTAAGCAAAAGTTAGTTGTATCCCATTATATATCAAGAGCTCTTTAGGGAATCCTTTCCTGGCAAAAGTTGAAGGATGTAAATTTTAATCACTGTCTCTGTGGAAGCCTTAGCAGCAAATTACTATGGCAAGTCTTTGGCATGATGGCTGATCATACAATCAAGGGCTAATTTCTCTCATGCGCTGGAGGCTTAATCAGCTAGTAATACAGGGGTACAGAGGTTTTTTGGGACTTTTCACTACTGGTAAAAGCTACACAGTTCTTTATTCCCCTCTTCTATTTGTTTGCCTGTCAACTGTTTTATCACCAGAAAGCTTGTGGCAGTTGCCTTTTGGGTAGCCAAACCAGAGAAATAATCAGCAGTTACAGTCTGGGCTTTTGGAAGATACACTGCCTCAAAACCAGTCCATGGGTTTTGCAGCCCATCTCTCCAGAATGAAGTGGGGCAAGGAGACCTTGAGCCAATCCCTGAAACCTATCCTACCTGCTGTCTGTTCTAACCACTCCAAGAACTCTCTTCCTCATAATTTGAAATAAGTGGAGAATTCTCATCCATACATTTTCCTTGCTAGGTAGGCAATGTTTGAACTGAGCCTTAGTATTCCTTTTGAGAGAAAGCAGCAACAAAATGTTAAGGGCCTGGGAAAGCTATTTTTTCTGATGACAGCTGTGCAGACCATCAGGCTACCTTGCAGAGTGCTTGGGGGGGAGGCGGGTGTTAAATGGCCAGAGTCAGTTAGCAGATATAATTTTCTTAGTAATCCTGTTCCTCATAATCAAAAACCAACTGGAATAAAAACAAAAGTGCTCCTGCTGCCAAACTTAAACTACTTATGTCAAGTGTTCAGATTCTTGTTTTTTTCTCTTGATTTTCTGGGAAAAGGTACTCCATAGTTTAGGGGCAGTTGCTCAGAATGCTTCTCTATATACTACATAATAACTATAATAGCCCTAATATAGTGCTTAGGTGATAAACTCAGTTTGGCACTCCTTAGTTGAAGTTCCAGTTTTGTAATGAATTCAGATACTGTACACATCTAGCTGCTATATGTGCACCTTTGATATTTCATGACCAAACACTATCTTAAATCCTTGTTACTAGTATTAAGGTTGTGGACCTCCTTGCCTCATATGCCACGGGTAGAAAAATTGGTAAGCTATTACCAAGCACATACCTTCCCTGCTTCCCCATCCTACTGCACTTACCATCCTTGCTTCCACATCCTACTGCTGTCCAAAATATCCTGTGAAATGCTGCTCCTGGGTAAGATGGGGAAACCTCTAGAAGCAGCATGAGGGTGGAGTTGGAGGGCTGCTGCAAGATTGAGGAAATTGGCAACCCCCTCTCACATATGCAAGTCTTTTCAACAGCATCCAACCCATATGTTTTAGGCTGCAGTTCTATGCACACTTGTACAGGATAGAAAAGAGTCCGGTAGCACCTTTAAGACTAACCAACTTTACTGTGGCATAAGCTTTCGAGAACCACAATTCTCTTCAACAGATGCTTATGCTACAGTAAAGTTGGTTAATATTAAAGGTGCTACTGGACTCTTTTCTATTTTGCTACTAGACTAACACGGCTAACTCCTCTGGATCTATCACTTGTACAGGAGTAAGCCTCATTGAATTCAGTTAACTCAGTGGGGCTTATTTCTGGATAAACCTGCATAGAGAGTGTTGACATGTAAACATGTTAAAACAAAAGTAGTAGTATTCCATATTAAATAAAATACCTTGAACTGTGTTACTTTGTAAAATTGTCTGGAACTACAGACAAATAACAAAAAAAGTTTGACCTTTTTATTACCAGAGTGAAATGAAAGTAGTTAACTGTAATGGTATGATTAATGAAATGTTGAATCCTAGAACTGAAAGCACACAAACATGCAAATATCTCATGTGTGTACTCTTCAAGTGAAAAATACTTTGTGCGTAGATATCTACAGTGCCATCATACAAAATATTACATTATTAGCATCCATTAACCACTTTCCTAAATTTTCCTGTAATCCAATGGAATAAAATATTTTTGTTGAACATCTGTTTGTTCTTGTAAGGTGCTTCACTAAATTTTGTTTTAATTCATGAGCTTGTGTATTTTTTCCCCGCTGTGGAAAAGTTTGGGATTTTTTGCTGTGATCTTGTTCCTTGGCAACTTCCAATTATGCCCCCTGGGTGCAATCTTCATGAAACTTGGGGTGTAGTTAGAGAACAGGAGGAGTAGGCCCCCTGCTAATTTGGTGAAATTTGGTCAAAATGACCCCTGCAGGCCACTGGACATTTCTGAATTGAGTTTCCCATAGGAAACAATGGCTGAATTTTACTGAATTTGCTCTTTATTACCAAACTGAACTTGAGAAAGAATTTGGTATTCCCTGAATTCTGAATTTTTTTCCAGTTCAGTATTACCAAACAAAATCAACTGAATTTTTTTCCTGTGCACATCCCTAGTGATATGTGAAGGAATCTGTGGATTGGGTCACTGGTCAAACACTAGCATTATAAGAAGACAGGGACAGGACATCAGACTTGCCCTTAAAGCCAGCCATCATAGGAAGGAAGAATAAGGGAAAAGAAGCTGCTGTAGTTCTCAGCGTTTCTCAGGTTTGGTGGATGATACTCTAAACTGTTGCTGGGAGAAAAGTGTCTCTGACTCTGGCTGCTGCAGGATTCTTTAGTGTCATCCTCCCTAGCATGCACAGCACCCTGAAGGTCCTGCCCCATGGTTTGATAACCACAGAGTTAAATATGAGCAATAAAATTGATGTCAGCAGAAACATTGATGTGACAGTTAAATTTACTGAAGAAATGCAGATGTGTGTGGTTTTTACCATGAACAAAATTAGAATTCTTTTAAAAATCCTCACAGCGGTGTAATAATTGATGATGTGACTGTCAGTTGGGATGACCTACCACTATGCAGAAATGACTTGAGAGAATGAGTAGACAAGATGGACAAGAACCCAAAGAACTGTGAATCTGACTCCATGAGCCCAAGATTGCTTTAGGCTTGTTTTTCTCCAGTCCCCCATGCCCCATGGCTAACTGCTTTTGAGTTTCAAAAGCAGCTTGTGGTATAGCATGAGGGCTAGCTGTTCAGAGAAAAACACAAGCCCCTAGTTGAGCCTAAGTAACGCTTTGGGTCCCAGCCATGGTGCTCAGATCTTTAGAGGATACAGAACTGGAAAATAAAGAAAACTCTGTTGTTGTTATGACTAAAAGTGAACAGCATTAGTTTGTGAACAGTAAGTTAAATTCATGTTTAAGTAATGGGGCAGCTTGAAGAAATTTAAAGAGCTATCATAAAAAGATTGCGGAAAGTTTACAGAAATTAGAGGGGGAAGGACAGGAAGCATTGCTGAATTTTGAGAAGGAATTTGCAAAATGAATGTCATCTTTATAGCCTTGGAAAATGAAAGTATTTAGTCTACTTATTGAGCTTATATGATTGTTTTACAGTTTGTCCTATGCCCATAGCAGTTCTACAAGCAATGTTGTTTACTTCTCCTTTATAGGTGGACTAATGCTGACACATACTAAGTTGTCCAATACAAACCTATTTGCTTTGTGTGAACAGAGATTTGAAACTAGGTTGAGCACTGCCCCCCCCCCCCCAATCACCAAGCAACTGTGGACTCTTGTGTAATATTACCAACCAAATGCCATATTCTAGTTGCCTTGAAACTGATGTGGAACAGAATTGTTTCCAGAGAGAACACTTCTTTTGTAATCTTTAAGTATGAAGTTTCTTCTCTGATTTCAGAATTCATTCACACTTCCTTATGTACTTGTTTTCTCGTATGCATACTTGAACTTAATAGCAGTTTACTTCACGGTTGCTTTGTGTGTTTACATACTTCTGGTTTTTCATTTGCTGTATCTCTTGCAGAGGGTCATTTTATTTGATATTATCAATTCTTTCTTTTTGCCTTTCAGTAAACTCTCATTTGGACTAGAGCGCAGGACTGTGTTCTGCTGTTGGCATACCAATAGCTTGATTGCAGAGATTGTCTTACCCACAGATACATCTCAGGTTTTCTCTTTTTTGAATGAGCAATGCTAGTTAAGATCAATCATGGAAGGTTGTTGTTAAAATGGATGATAAGAATCTGAATGTGTGTGAAGATTTTATGGTGTGTCCTTGGGAGATGGTACTGCTAAGATCTTGTGTAAACACTAGGCAATTTCAGGGTAATTGCATCATGTGAAAAGTGACCCAGATAGGTAGATATGGTAATATTTCTTACTGTGCTAACAAAATCTGACATTGGGATATGTGGTACAAACTGCTCATAATATAGGTAGAAACTGTATTGTAGTTTCAGGGTATTCCTTATATTGTGTTTTTTGTTTTTTTTCTTCTTTAAAAGGGTAATTTTTAGGGGTAAAGGTTTTAGGCACAGAAAAAGGAAACAATTCCTCTTGGTTTAGAGCTGTAGAGTGGAGGAGGAATGAATACAAGTGGAAGAAAAATTGGTGGAGCTTCCTGAAGAGATGATATTGGCAGGTCACCATTTCCAGGCAGAATTTTTTTTTCTTGACGGGACAAATTCTCTTCAGATTAGCAAAGATGTTAACAAAGAGGCAGCATGAATTATTGAAAACTTACTCTAGTGGAGTGTCCACCTTTGTTCTTACATTACTTTAACATTGTGAGGGTGATTATCAGTGCTTCTCCATCCTGAATGGCAGGGTAGCTTGGAATACCTGGGCCTTCTCAACTTTCCAAAGATTGCAACTGGCTTGTATGGAAATGACAGCTCTGGCTTCTCTTGTATGTTCTGGAGCTTTCCCTTTTGCCCTAATGATGTAGGAAGGAGCAGTGCTCCTGTGGCTCCTGTGTAAGAACACAGTTTTGGTGACCTTGAAATGTGTCAGAATTGCGTCTGTGTTTTCAGTAAGTCTTGATTTGAAGACTTTTTTTTAAAAAAAAAGCATTAGTATGTGTTTCTTACCTTCAAGCAGAGCAGGACTTGAACTAGCCTTCTGTGAACTTTCCCCCCTGTTCAGTGTCCCACAAAAGAAGCATGTATTGGTTTTTTGCTATAAATAGGAAATAGTTTGGTTGGCCAAATGTTAAATGGCTGAAAGTTGACTGACATAATCACATCTGTAGCTAAAGAGGGACAGGTTTTCTAAGTGTAACTCAGTGTTTTGGAATTATTGGTTTTCTCAGTATCCTAAGTGATTTGACAGCCTGTTGGATTCTAATTGCACAGTGTAATTAAAATAAACACCATAACACTGATCATTTATGTATTTTGCCTGTGGCTGAGGTTTTAAATTGGGAACTGTGATAGTTCAGTGAAAATGTTTTTATTACTATTATTCTGCTTGTTTTCAGTCCAGTAATATTTTTGAAAGTGGATAAAATATAGCTGCACAGTGTCATTCTGGTTTTTCATTACTTAATTGTATATTCTAGTAATAATGTAATTATTGCTTTTAACAAAATCTGCCTGACTTGAGTATTTAATTCTATCAGACTCAAGCAGTTGCTGATGAGGAGAATAAATGACAGGTTATACATGGATATGAATGCACAATTATTAGCTGCATTGGGGGAAATATGTTTTGTTTCTGTCCAATGACTAGTGTTGCAAATCAAAACAATATACCAGATGTTTTTTCTTAATGACTGCAATTCAAGGTCTTTTTTAAAAGAACAGAGATAAGATCTAAAAGAAAAGCATCTCTTGCCATTTTAAATTTTCTGTTAGTGCAGTGCTAATCTGGTTCCATTCTCCCACCCTACACTTGGACCCAGATCACCTTTTTGAGAGAGTTCTTTGGGCTTTTGATTCCCCACTCCTCCACTTGATGCTAGCTGGGTGTCCTTGGGTCAGTCATAGCTTATCAGAGCTCTCTCAGCCCCACCCACCCCGCAGGGTGATTGTCATGAGGATAATGATAACACACTTTGTAAACCACTCTAAGTGGGTGTTAAGTTGTCCTGAAGAGCATTATATAAATCAAATGTTGTTATTATTATTAGATTTTAACTAAAAAAAGGGAATGATAAGGTAGCTAATCCTGATAACTGTTCTTTTCAACTTGTAAGGTAGTAGTGAATACCACTTTAGTGCACTGACTAGCCACTGGCGTATGGGAAATACAAGTTATGAACCATCGTGATCTGACTGAGCAGAGTCAGCCCTACATAGTGTAGATTGCAGTAATCCAGTATTGAAAATACCTTGGCAAATATTACACAGAGGTTGGATCCTCCTATAGGAAATAGAGTGGCTGGCACACAGATATAGCTTGATAAACACATCTCTGACCATAGTAGCCATCAAGTATCAGAGCTGACCATCAAGTATTAAATCTGGCTCTAGAAGCACCTCCAAGTAGCAAAACTATGACTTCAGGGGAGCATGTTCCTTACCCCAAGATCAAGCTGGCAGACTAACATCTATTTAGTTATTTAAGGCATTTATAGACTACTTTTCTGTATAGCTCACCTGTGTGTCACTTGGCAAACTGCCGACACAATGTAAGATAATCTCAGTGGCCAAGTCAAGCACCACCAACTACAAGTCCTGCTAGGAAACAACTACAACCACGACTTTCATACAGGGGTATGTGACGTATTCCACACATTAGTAAGAGCATGCATGTCAGTATGAGTAAGGTGATTGAGGACATGACAGAACACCTTGAAACATTCCTGAATTATACATCTCTTCTTGTATCTTTTCTGTCTGATTACAGGCTGAGGTAGAGAACCAAAGCAGTATTGGTTGCTCTGGCAGACCATCTGCATTGCAGGTAGATATGTCAGATCCTGTTCCTGTTGGTCCTGCTAAACTTGTCAGTGGCATTTGTCACTAATAATTCCATCTAGCAACTTTTGGATCATTAAGCAGCTATAAAAGGAGTGTATCCTCACTGATTCCAATCCTTTTTGTGTGATTAGATGTAGAGTAGTGATGGAAGATGCTGAGTCAGCAGCTTTGAAGTTGACATGACGTTATCCCAGTATTCTGTACTGCCTCCTATGCTGTTTAATATGTATGTGTGAGATTGCTTAGCGTGATAATGTGTGGCTTTGAATGTGGATGTCATTAATATGTTGATGATACCCTGCTACACGTTTCCTGAGTAAAACCTCCTGAAACATCTGTTTTGATCATATGTTTATGCTTGGATGCCACGGTGAAGTGAGAACAAGCTAAAACTGAATATAGGCAAGATGGAAATGATGTTGATCGGTAAGTCTGATGTTATGTGTGTTAGGAGATGCTTACTCTGCCGGGGTGGATTTTCACAGCATGGGAATCTCCTTGAGTTTAGCATTATTAATGGAACATCAGGGTGATGGTACTTTCTTCCAAGATACAACTGATCTGTCCAAGTTGATCTGTCCTATTGTATCCTCAAGGTCGGACTTCTGTAATGAGCTCTCCATGGAGCAGTTCTTGAAGACAGCAATTAGTCCAAAGTATGGCAGCTCTCTTGGTCTAGCTGTTTCAATCATATTATATCCAGTTGTCAATTTGGAGGGCTTTTTACGGATTTTGTTAATTTTATAAGACGTTTTTGGATATTTTATATCATATATATACTTTTATCATATATACTTTTATATTTTTAGACTCAGCTGATCTGTTCCATGCTTGTGTTACCTCATGGTTGGATTACTGTAACATGCTCTACATTGGGCAAACCTTGAAGACAGCTTAGGAACTACAGCTATCCAGAATGCAGCAGCCTGATTAATGTCAAGAACTAGTCAATGGAAACATATGTGGGCTATTTTGAAACATCTACATTGGTTGCCAGCTTTTCCAGGTTCAATTCAAGGTGCTGATAATGGCCTTTAAAGCCCTTCACAGCCTGAGGTCTACATATACAATGGACTGTGTCTTCCCATATATTCCTGTACCGGTTATGGTCTTCAAGCTGGCGGTTGTTCCTCCAGTCAGCGTGGCCTGCCTGTGCCAAGGCTTTTTCCAGCACAGCCCCCATATCGTGCAGTGGGCTTCATAAAGAGGTGAGGGGAACCCCCTTGTTGGATATATTCAGGAGGCACTCCAGGGCTTGTTTGTTTATCAGGATTTTGATGGGGTATAAATCGCAGGCATCTTCAAAGGAGGTATTTGGGAGGTTATTTGATTTTAATCTGTGAGAGGGGAATCTGATTTGGGTAGAAAGGAGGTATACAGATGTTTAAAAATAAGTAAATGGTTATTTGTAAGCCACCTTGAGCCAAAAGGAAAGGCAGGCTAAAATGTTTCAAAATGATGTTATGGCATATTTGTTGCATGGAAATCACTTTGAGTTGTAAGGAAAACACACGTCTTTAAAAGCTTCAGACTTCCCCTTTTGGGGAGTGTCAGCAGAGAACCACGTGGACACCAGGGAAAACATTGGTGGATGCTGTTGCATCTCTGGACAGCACATTGGAAATTCCCAGCATAAGGTATGAGCCAGTCATCATCCTTTCCCCCCCTTTTTGTTTTGGCATTGTTTGAGGGCTGGGCTAAATACTATAAATACAGAAGCAACTGTGGGAGTTTTTGTAACAGAAATTAAATGAAGCTCCGAAATGCCCATAACAGTGGGCAGTGGGGCTGTTTTTTTGCTAATCTTCTGTGCTGACTTGGGTAACTATAAAAGAAACGCACCATCTACCTATTGAGGATGTTCATTTGCAGAATTCTCTCTTTTACCCCAGTTGGCCAGAAGCCCTTGGATTTGTTTGATGTGCAGAAAATGTTCTGAGCAATTAAAGCAATTACTTCCCTTTCACTGTAATTTCAGGATGTAAACAAGACCTATGGAAAGGGAAAGGGCAAATGGCTTCTGGACGTGAAACATACAAGACTCAAATGTACCAGTATCTGTATACTCTCTGTAAAAAACAGTGGCTGAAACATTTCAAGGTCTCTAAGCAATATAAAACATAATATAAGCCCTGTTAGGAATCTATTAAAATATTACCTGGTTCACTGAACATTCTGTGCAAGTTTCTTCTTGGAATCCATTACATTCCTTTTAGAAAGATGTTTTTAAACCCTTAGCAACCTTGTCTGGACAGGTGGGCATCAGGGGATTTTTGTAGCTTTATTTTTATAAAGAAATAGTGCGGAATTAATATTGATTTAATATAAGAGCATCACTTTATTGAAGGAATGGTCACTTTCTACTTCTGCTTTTCAAGCCTTCCACCCCCAACAGCTCCTTCAGTTGAGGTCTGTTTTTGGCAGGGGTAAGGGAATTAGGGATCGCTCTTACTCTGCTTAAAATCCATTTTTGAAAGTTTTATTGCTTGGCTTAAGCTATTATGAGACTGAAATTCAGTGCATAAATTCTTGGTATGCATGCTGTTATAAGTCAGCAGCTGTATGTTCATTGATTTGCTTACCTTTCTCTTTTAGATACATTTTATTCCATTTGTAAAATAGAGTAGTAGGACTGGACACATTTCTGTTTTAGCCTCTTATTTTTGGTTAATGTGCTGTGGAAGGCAGGTATGAATCATGAAAACTTTGTCACCGTATAGTAATTGTGCTGTTTGATCTTGAAGAATCCTGTTTAAGTCTCCAGGAGCCTAAGTGTCATATGTATACTGCCCTTAATTTCACACCAAAGACTGAGATTTTAGTATCTACAGTAATGAGGTTAATACTTAGCTCACATTTGCTTTAGGTGTTAAAAATAAGAGTTGGGCAAGTATCATTCAGGCAAAAAATGACAGAGGTGAAAACAGCCTCGGCAAATAGTAGTGATTTGTTACTTAATCTAATAGGGTTGGATCAGGTGCATTCCTTTGGCACAAGAACCCTTCCACTGTTGTAAGGGGCTGTGTGTGTAAGAGCAAATTGGATTAGCAGAAGAGTTTTTGCATTAGAGGAATGTGCATGTGCTGATGAAAAAAAAATTGTAAGATCCAGCCCAATTGTAGGTTGCTGTACATCTTAGGTGAGTAAATATATTATTTGAAAAGAAAGAATTGAATCGCAATTATGCTGTGTTTTGGCAAAACAGCTCCATTCTGAACTTCTGCCAGCTTCTGTTCTTGTGAGGTCTTGTTGTCATGAATACACATTGAAAAGTTGTATGTTATACCCTGCACTATTTCAGCAAAAATAAAAGTAGGTGCAACATTAGAAAAAAGAAAGATCTGTGAATAAAAGACAGAGGGGTACTAGACTATGAACTGTTGCAAAGATCTCTATCTGCTAAAATAACCTTGGTAAATTTTATTCATGCTCTTGGCAGGGAGAGAAATTCATCTAGCCTATAAGAGGTCAAGCAAATGTAGGTTTATTTATCATGACGACTTTGTTGCAGAAATGGAACAAGTTGCTTTTGTGCCAAATAATTCGTTGTGAAATTTTGCGAGGGACTGCTTATATATGTAGAAAGGTTGTGTATGAACTTGCTGAAAACCTGTTTCCTTAATATGGCTACAGGCTCCAAAACAATTACTGTGAGGGATTAAATATAGGTATCACATATTCAGTTTTTCCAAATTGAGAAATCATTCAAAAGCTTCAGCAGTTTGTATTCCAAAGATGCAAAATACTATTTCCTTGCTAACATAGACATAGTTATGAAGTAAAAGTAGGAACGTTGTAAAAATTCTTTTGACGCTCTGATCCAAGATTTTAGAATAAAGAATTGTCCTCAAATACCAAAATACTAGTTAGAAGCAGACAGTCTTAACTAGCAGCAGTGCTGCCTGCCATTACTGGTTGCTACAGAATTGTATTAGTTATTACATTTTAAATGTAAAAACGTAGAGTCTGGTATTGTATTCTTGTTTCAAAGAAATCCTTTTCATTTCTGATCATGTGGATAGCACAAATAAATATAGCAAAATCTTGATGTGAAGAAAATATGAATGTCTTTCATGTATATATTTCCTTTCCTTTTATTCTTTACCATGCTTAGATCACAAAATTACATCCATTAACAAGTTTAAAACACCATAAAATTGAAAAGACATAATTCAGAATCAAATAAAACATTCAAAGATAAAATATCCCAATAAGATAAACACAGTATAAAATACATAGTGGGAAAGGATAAATAAGATCTGATAAAATAGCATTTGTCCTAATATTAAAATCTCTAAACTCATGGTTTAGTTATATAAAAGCCATTTAATAAATCAGATAAATATACCTATTTTCGTTTATCCCATTCCTTTGATGTTTTAAAGAAATCACTATTGTCAGAAATTGTGTCACAGAATGAGTTGGATCAGAATCTGCCAATTACAGAGATATCACTCAGGGTTCTAAAGGTTGTTGGTTTTTAAACAGGACTGGAGTTATCCAAAGAGACCTGGATGTATGTATTTCATGTTCTCAGTGTATGTGGAAGTGTTGGAAATAAGATAGACTATGATATTGTGTCAGTTTATCAGCTAAGGCTCAGTCTGGTATCTTGGACTACTCAGAATCAGCCTAGGTATATTTTTAAACCAGATATACTGAATTGCATATCCCTACTGTTAATCTTTAAGGAACTACCACATTCATTGTTGCTTTTGATTAGGGAATGCACTTTGGAGTAGAGTTATTAACATAAACATTGTGCTTTGTGTCATAGGTCTCATTTTCTTACTCTAAAATTTGAAGTCAGTCCATTAATTTATACACAACTTTTCAGGAATACTATGAGAGTTAATTAGATAATTATTGTAAAATGTATGATAGCTTTACCTTACTCATTTAGTTTGACAATAAATGCCAGTTGCTAGGGACAACAGCAGAAGTGGGTGTTCGCTCTTGCTCTGGTTAAGATCCTCCAGAGGATGTTTGCTGGGCCATTGTGGGAAACGATGCTGGACTAGAAGTCTGATCCATCAGGCAGTTTCTATAATGTTTTTCAACAAGTGTCTCCTGGATAGTTTTACAATTTAACACTAAGTATCTTAATACATCATAAAACATTAAAATGAAAAAAAATACAATAAGACACAAGAGCTTAGCATCAAAAACTTTATAAAAGGGCACAGATTCCAGAAGCACAATTTAAAAAAAGATAGTATAGGGAACTAAATGAACATCTTGAGAGGGGATGTTCCAGAGTTCTACGGCTACTATAGAAAATGCCCTGTCTCTTCTGGAGTCTAACGTAGAACATGTTTTTAATACTTCTTTAAAATGTAGAAGCTAAAGTTTGGTGAGACATCCCTGAGAAAATGACTGAAACTTTATAAATCTAAAGCACCATCTTGAATTGCGCCTAAAACTGATAGCACAGATACCTCAATTGAGGTATAATAAGACTGTGTTACCTTAAATGCTGTCAGTAGTTGGGCAGTGGCATTCTACACTAGTTGATGTTTCTGGACTGTGTTCAGGAGCAGCACAATGCAGAGAGGTCATGAGTAGGTAAGCCAACCATTGACTATTCTATTGCCAAGGACCCTGATGACAGTTGGAAAAGAGCTGTCAGAGCCGTCTCTCCTTAGATCTGTGTCCATGTCCACATCCTCCCCTGTTTTTTCTTTCTGTAGTACTTTCACATCAACCTACTTTCCTCCCTCCGGCTGGGCTTCAAAACTTTCGCTGGCTTTATTAGAGGCGCCAGGGTTGGATATGGCTTCCTGCTCTCAGGAGACAAGGAGAAAGGAGACAGAAATCTTAACTTAAGATAGCTAGGTGCATTAGGAATTTCGCCCTGAGCCTGTTGGTGTGGGGAGGGTGGAATATAAATAATAAATAAATGCATGCATGCATTCATACATACATACATACATAAAAGTTTTGTTATGTTGAGTGCTCTTTTTGTAACTTTACCACTTTGACATGTATTATTAAGTGACTAAGCTTCTCACCTTTTGGGGATTTATATTTGTTAATTCGGCCTGACTACTATTCTTTATCCTTCAATTAATGTTTTCTTCCTGCCTCTGTGTAAAAAGTAATCTTGAGGGGAGGGTATCTGAAGTATGCGTTTGTCTATCCTATAGCCATTCACAGTCTGCTATGTGGCAAATCCTCTGTGTGTGTGCATGCACGTGTATATATATATATATATATATATATATACAGAGAGAGAGCCTGAAACATGTGGGATCATCACTGTACAAATGTAGGGAGAGGGAAAAACCAAGGTGTTCCCGTTCAGTAAGTTAAGTCCTTGGTGGTGGCAGCTGCGATAATCAATCCTAGCGCCTGGAGGGGTGGCAAGAGAAGTAAAGGGCTTCTGTGGTGGCTCTTCTCCTCACTTGTGGTAGCCCGTTCAAGACATGGGGCTGTACAATCAGCTGTGTCTTCAGAGTAGGTTGTAACAAACGTGTATTGCAGTTTCCTGCATTAATTTCTGTATGATGAATAGCAGAATCTAGGTCTTCATCTTACAGCATCTGGTGTAGTTGGCATGTTAGCTGCAGCTTGTGTAAAGTAATCCAAATCCTACTTTATTTGCTTCATTTATTTATACCCTGCCTTCCTCCCTAGTGAGGACCAAGAACAGCTTACATTATTCTTCTCTCTTCTATATTGTCCTCACAACAACTCTGTAAAATAGGTTAGGCTGAGTGTGTGTGACTGGGCCAAGGTTACTCAGGAAGCTTTCATGGCAGAGGGAGCAGTTTGAACCAGGGTATCCAAGATTCTAGTCTGATGCTCTGATCACTACGCCACACTGGTGATGGGAATCCAAGAGCAGTTCCAGGTTCTCCCCATAACTATGAACCAGCTGCCTTTTTAGGAAGAATGTGATGCAACTCAAGATGTGTATATCTCTTGCTGGTCATGAGCCATTTTGCCTGGCTTATGTTTAAAATTCATTTGCCCTCATACCATCCATTACTGATTTCTGACATCTTGCTAACACTGAGCCCCACTTGCCTAGATAGCCTCCCTTAATGGCTTCAAGTAGATTTTTAAAAGTGTGAGAGGCATGGAGTGCTGAAGAAATCTGCAAGACATTTCTCTCTGGAATGGAAGGAACAATCTCTATGTAACCATCTCTATATAATCAATCTTTACATAATCATCTCTATATACTACTTAGAAACTAGATTGGTCTAGATCTGGATAATCAGATGTATAAAAAAAACATGGAGCTGTCAAATACTTTTCCATAAAAGGCAAAATGGAGACTGGATAACTGCTCAAAAGAGCAGACTCCAAGATGGCTTCCTAACAGTCAGTGGAATATGCCCTTCCAAAGTAACAAACAGGGTATCTTAACAGAAGTGTATGATCATCTGCATTTTGCAAATGTCTCAGTAGTTTCACAGATTTTCTTAGTAGGAAGCTGTTCTTCCTCACAGCTAAAAATAGTTCCACAGGATGACCGTACAGATGCCATATTGGTCGAAAGGAAACGACAAATCAGTTGGTCTCTCTCTGTCTTGATCTAACTGCCTTCATGAGCTGATCATTTCAGTTGGTCCCCACCCCTGTGGAAGGTGAGTTCTGTGAATTTCTCCTGCCCATGACATGTAAATCAATGAAGGCTTCCTTATCCATAGAATGCAGCCTCACTCCCAATTGGGCCTATGTTTTGGACCAGAAATACATTGGAATATAAATATTGCATAGCTATAAATATTGGCCATGAAATTCTGAACTGCACCAGCAGCCTGATAGGGAGAAAGAATGACTTCCACCATTTTCAGATATCCCTGATAAAAATCAAATAACGTAATTTTGTGACTAGAGAATGATGCTGGTAAACTTAGCTTTTGTTTATATTTAAATTGTAATCATGGGAATTGACAAGATGTTGATCTTACTAGAATTGAACACTAGCTGTTTCTGCTCTATTTGTTTGATCGCTTTGGTAGTTTTACTGTGTTTACTTTTCTGTATATATTTAAAATTGGTGCTTACCTTGCTTTTGCAGAGAAGGGTGAGGTATAAACTCTTTTATCTTGTCAATAGATTAAATAATTATAGTCACTGATACTTTATCTGTTCGACAGAAAGTATTGGCACTGTAAATGGGCTATATTTTTCCTGATGTTGAATGGAGGTTACAGCAGTCTTGCTGCTCTTTTCTTGTCACAATTGAGAATGGTAATGTGTACTAGCTGCTGATGTTTATTTTAAATGTCTATATCTTGCCTTTCAGTTAGTTGATCTCCAAGATGTCGACAACATATTAAAACAATGCAGGAAATATGGCATCAGACTTTGGCTCCTGGTGGTGAAGTGGCTGAAAAAAGATGCACAGGCACATGACGTTAAAGCTTCTGTGGTATTGCTGTTGTCCTTTCAGGGTCCACACCAAAGACAGTGGAAATAGCTTTCCCACGGAAGTGAGCGATCAAGCAGCATCAGTGGGGCGGCTTCTCTTCAAGGACTTATAGAATGTGGCTCCTGGCTCATTTGCTTTAGAGTTATTTCAGAATTAAAGCATCATAAGAATTTTTCACTTTCTTGGCTAAAAGCATATCTTTATTTTGCTTTGCAAAGCACTGGTAGATAGTATTACTTGGATCTAATTCTATGGTCATCTTGGCTATCGTTTATCTATCTTCAAAGTAGGAAGAGGTCAGGTAGAATGGTGAGGGAGTTGTCTGCTCATGTGGTGAGATCTTTGAATTCTAACCAGTTTTGAAATAAAGTAACCTTAACTATACTGTCAATTAGAGGGACTGTAGATATATTGTGGAAGCTGAGATGCAAATGGCTGTTGTAGACCAGGGATGTTCAAGAGCATATAAATAGCAGTTCAGAGGTATACCAATTATATTTTTCCGAAAATTAAATAGAGCAATGTAGGGACATAATGATATGGCTAACTTCCAAGCTGTGAAGGAATGAAAACCTTTCCTCCCCTCTCTAAGTAAAATGTACTTTAAATGGTGAGAAACAGCTAGAGGCCAAATCCAGAGGTTTTTAGTCAAACCTTGTTTTGTAGCCCTTAGGCGCTCAAAGTAATGTTAACTTTATATAGTTCATTGTGAGGTAAGGATTTAATCCAGCCAGGATGCCTTCCACTGATTTTGAACATTGAATAAAGTGTGCTTGTGATCCACAAAGCACTCTAGCCATCATTAAATGTTTTAAATATCAGATTTCAGGTAGCTCAAATAAAATATAATTAATAAGGCTGAGGTTTTTGTACATATGCTGGATTAGGATTTCATGCAAAGCTATAATGTTTGAATCAGTGGATTCTTGTAATTTTAATCATTTAGATGAGAACAACCTGAACACTTTCCAGAGTAGAAAAGAATCTAGTAATATCTGTATTTTAGCCACAGAAATGAAGATCCAGAATGAACATAAAAATGCATGCTTCATTCATGTAGATGCAGGAAACTGGCATGTAAATGTTGGCTTCATATTGTTGTTTTGGAGAGGGACAGTTAAAAAGCTCATAACATGGAAGCTGTCAAGCCTATACTTGCAACAAGGTCAATAATTAAAAGTCAGATATAAAAAAATTAAACTGCATTTTTAAATTTTTGAAAAAGTTTCAGCTTTAAACTAACTTAGTTTAAAATGAAATATGTGTTTAATACTAATATATCCTATATATAATTCCATGGGTGGCCCCACTATGCATATCCAAAAAAATCTGCAAGGGATAGCCTGTACACTGTTAGGGTAGATTTGGGAATGTATGAAAGACTGTTTTTGTTTGTTAAAAAAATGAAAACTTGGGGAAGAAATTTGGGATTAAAACCCTCCCTAAGTAATTAGTGTAAAAGTGAAGAAAAGATAAGAATTACCCATGTTGGAGGAGCGAGGTAAGAGGGATGTGAGCAATTATGGGAGTTGGGGAGGGGTGAGAAAATTGGGCAGGTGGCAAAGGGAGAGTTGGGGAGAGGGAACTGACACTTGGGTGTGTGGACTGAGGGAAAGATCAGAGGCAAAGCAAGAAAGAAGGAAGTAGGGAAGTATGGGCCCTTCTGCTTTCCTGAAAGTTCTTGACAGTCTCTGTTTTTCAGCTGTTTTTTTAGGCTCAGAGTGTAGCTGCTGTAACTATTCAGGTATGCTAAACACAATCTGCAAAATTTTCTTATGAGTACCCACTTGTAATCTTTTAAAACTCAACATTATCATCTTAGGTAGGAACTCCTTTTGTTTGTAAAAAAAGAAAATTGTGTAGCAACAATCTTCACTGGTCATTATAAATCACAGTACTGTTAGTGCTTGCAATAGTGGTTTGACATTGGGACCAGAAAGTTATGATGTATCCTCATCTTTAAACAATAGAAATGGCACTAGAGGCATTTAGAACATGCACAGACTTCAGTTCTTGCTCTTCCCAGATACTTAAAGGCTTCTGTTTTGAGTTGGGTTGCCAGGTCCCTCTGTCCTCCCCTGGGACCTGGCACCTACCTTCTCTTCTGTTCCTCATGCGCACGCAAAGCATGCACACACTCCTTGGCCGTTGTGATGATGTCACTTCCAGGAAGTGATGTCATTGCGTGGGCCAGGGCTACCCTGGGAGTGCTCCCGTGCTCCATGAGGTGCTGAATTGGGCCCAATTCAGCCTGGATCAGGCAGAATCAGCTGGATTCGTGCCAGTTTGGCATAGATTGGGCTGCTGTGAAGCACAGAAGCACTCCCGTGCTCTGCAGCAGCATGGAACGAGCCCAAATTGGCCCGGATTGGCCTGGAACAGGCCACTGTGAAATGTGGGAGTGCTCCTGTGCTCCGCAGTGGCCTGAACTGGGCAGCAGGGATCAGGCCCGGATAAGTCTGGAACGGGCCACTGTAGAGCATGGGAATGCTCCTGTGCGCTACAGTGGCCCGTTCCTGTCTATTCGGGTCCAATCTGGGCTGGATTGGGCCCACGGGAGTGTGCTGCACTGTCCGGGAGTACATCCCCAGGAGACCATGCCTCTTCCACTGGCCAGGTAAGCGGGGATTGAGGGGGGTGCGGGGATCCCCTGCCCCCAACGGGGGACTGGCAACCCTAGTTTTGAGGCTTTGATTCCTTGTATTTCCACAAGCACTCTAATTTATTTTCTGTTAGTATTCTCTTTCTCTTCTGGAGTTAGGAATGCTGGTACCCACTTTCTAGTACCCCAGTCCCCTTCTCTTCATGCACCAGTGCTTTCCTTCCATTGCTTGCTGAATTTGAAAGTCTCCACAGGCAGTTTCCAACCACACCCGACCAGGGATCTCTTCAGTCTCCAGAGCTACCTCCCTGTTTGATTCGGTAGGAAAATCTCCTCTCCCTAGAACATCTATCCCTTTTTGGGGGGCCCATTTGGGAGTCTGCAGCTACCCCCAAACCTTCTTGCCAACTTTCCCCAGTTCTCCTGCCAGTGTTAAAACTGCTTTCTGTTAGGACTCCATCTCCCCCAACTCTGCACACTCTATCCCTCTCTGCTAGAAATGAAGAAAGACCCTCTTTTTAAACTTCATGCTGTCCAATCAGATCCCTTCGGAGTAGTTTGCCATTCAAAGCTCTGTTATTCTGTGGGGGATTAACCTTTAACAGTCCTGCAGCTGTGTGTATACAGCACTTCCAGGCTTTTAAAAACATGCTATCCGTCCCAAAAGTCATTGCAGGTATCATCCTCTGATCAGTATCAGTGACACTGTACTTCTATTTTATACCTAATTATTATCCAATCTAAATATATATATTTATGGCTGCTTACCAATCAGTGGTTAGCATCTTGTATTAAACAATGGCTACACAATGGAGAGCCAACAAGCAGGCCATAGAGACAGAGCCCTTTGCTTGATGTCACAGCTACATACTGAGTTGACATTCTGGTCCAATTAGCTACTGCAGCCTGAGATCATTCCTCTTCTCACTCTGTTCCAGTTCATATTGCATCAGGATATATTTAAAACTGGGATTTTTTTGTTCTCCCTCTGAGGCGGAGGACATCTTGGGTGTTTCCCTTCGCCCAATCAGGGAGGCAGGAAGTAGAAAAAAAAATTCTTCCTCTTCCTATTGGCGTCTGGAACACCCCACTCTCCAGTTCTTTCCTGCCTCCAGGGAGAGCAGTTGCCTAGGCAGTTCTCTCTGCCTATCTTCTTTATCTGCTACTTTTGCTTTCACTTTCTCTTTAAGCCCTTGCTTTCTATTCTCTTTACTCATCTCTCTCATTAGCCTCCCCTCTGTGTCCTGCTCCTTTCCTTCTCTTTGCTCTGACCTTACTGAGTCCCCCTGAGATGGAATCCAGGGACTCCGACGGGAGCTTCATGGATGCCGAGGAGGAGAACTCGGCAGCGGCGATCCCATCCCAGACCCTGAGCGACCTTCCCGGTACCGTCCTGCCCCTCGAGCTGGAACGGAATCCCGGCACCTTTCCAGCTAGCCAGCCGTGTATCTCTTCAAAGAAACAACCCAGAAGAGCTCAGGACCCGAAACCGACATTGCGCGCTCGCCGGGAAGAAGAAAAAGGCGCAAAAAAGGCAGCTGCGGAAAAGGCGGGAAAAAGCGGCAGTGTTCGCGATTTTACCCGCGCGGCTGAGAACAACGTGCTTGCCATCCTCCCGCCGGGAGATTTGGCAGAAAACGACTCCAGGCCTGCCTCACCTGCCTTGACTACTGAAAATGCTGAAGCAGCAGGTACTGTACCCATCGCTTTCGGGCAGCCGCAGACCCATGGAGAGCCCCCAGCTGGGGACTTCATTCCACTCCTGAGACAAATGATAAGGGAGGAGGTTGGAAAGCTTCACCAGCCTGTCTCCAGGTCCCTTAGCAATCGGCCCCTTACCTCTGCCTCCCCTCCTAGCAAGCAGAGATGAACTGAGGTTCACTGGCCAACTAAAGCCGCCCAAAAGTCTGCCCCAACGTACGCCAGGGACAGCGGGTGCTTCTGGGGGGATGCATCGTCCTCCGATAGCAAGGAAGGGGAACAAGGGGACTTCCTTTCTGAGGAAGAGGAAGAAGAAGAGATGTCTATCCCAGAACAGACTAATATGCTCTTCAAGGCTGAGGACTACCAATATTTACTATCCAAGACCCTGGCTGCCTTAGAACTCCAGGAGTCTCCGGAAAAGGGGGAGGAGGACCCCAAAGGTGTCAAGGGGTCTTCAAGGCCCAAAGGCTGTAGAGAATTCTTCCCTAGAGATAGTACCCCAGAAAGGGTTTTTCCTTTCCCCGAGTACTTTGAAAGGCAATTGAGGACAGAGTGGTTTAAACCAGCAGCCCTCAAACAATACCACAGCTCTGTTAAAAAACTTTATGCCTTACCTTCTTCCACCAATGAGTTCCTGCAGGTACCTAAGATCGACGCACCCGTAGCGGCATTCCAGTCCTCCAGCCTGCTGACTGAAGACGGTCAAGGAGCGGTTAGAGATAATTTGGATCGGAAGGCGGAGACTGCACTCAGACGGGCGCACGAGGCGTCAGCTATGGCCATCCGAGCGGCATCATCTGCTTCCATCGTGTCCAGGGCGGTGATCGTATGGATACGTAAACTTATCCAGCTCCTGCCGGGTAACCGCAGACGTCTGCTAGAGGGAGCCAACAGAGTCCTAAAAGCCAACACCTTTACCGCCGACGCCACTCTGGACACTTTGACTTTCTCTTCCAGGGCAATAGCTTCTGCGACCGCCACCAGGAGACTACTTTGGCTGAGAGCTTGGCCTGCGGACCTACACTCAAAGTTTATTCTCATGGCTTACCCTTTCCAAGGCGACAAACTGTTCGGAGAGCCCCTGGACAAGGTCCTGGTCGAGACCAGAGATAAGAAAAGGGCGCTCCCTAAGACACTCAGAAGGTCAGATAAACACAGTTACCCCTCCCAGTCCTTTCGGTCACAGCATGTGCTACCCAGGTTTCGTCAAGACAACAAACGACCATCCTGGAGCTCCCCCAAGCCCACTCAAAGGAAAGGATCCTTCGGTTCCAAAGCCTACAAAGTGTCTTAGTACAGAGGGTACAGTACAGACAAGGTTTCGGGCCCAAAGCTCCAAAGTCCTGACTCGGAGCAGATTCCGGTGGGGGGGAGACTACAGTACTTCCGTCATGTATGGCAAGAGACTCACTCGGACGAGTGGACCACCAAGGTAGTCTCCCAAGGGTATGTCATCGAGTTCAAATCCCTACCACCGGATCGTTTCCTCAAGTCACCTCTTCGCAAGAACCTGCAAAGAAAATGAATCACCATGAAGGCGATACAGCATCTCCTGGACATCGAAGCAATAGAGCCAGTGGCACACCACGAGACAGGCCTGGGGGTCTATTCCATCTTTTTCACGGTCCCAAAGAAAAACGGAGATTGGAGGGCAATCCTGGACTTAAAGTTCGTGAACCAATTCATCCAGCTGAAACATTTCAGAATGGAAACGTTGCGCTCCATCTCCGAGGCTCTCAGGCAGGGGGACTTTATGACCTCGATAGATCTGACCGAAGCTTACCTACACATACCCATTCATCCTTCCCACAGACGCTTTCTGAGGTTCTGCGTTGGTGGACGTCACTTTCAGTTCAGAGCGCTCCCCTTTGGTCTGGCCACGGCGCCCAGGGTGTTCTCAAAGGTCTTGATCAATCCTATTGTTCAGCTTCGGGAGTGCGGGATTCACGTCCATCCCTACCTGGACGACATCCTTCTACGGGCACATTCGAGAGAGAAGGCGACCCAGGACACGTGGACGGTTGTTCGCTGCCTCCAGGCTCATGGTTTCCTGATCAACATGAAAAAGTGCTCCATTGTTCCATCACAAAGGCTCCAACATTTAGGGATGATAATAGACACCAAGAGGGGTCTCATCCTCCTGCCGCAGGAGAAGATTCTCAAAACCAAGGACTTGATCAGATCAGTGATTCAGGACAGATCCACGCCTTTACTAAAGCTGGCCAAAGTGATGGGCACCCTTGTAGCCGCGTGCGAGGCCATCTATTGGGGTTGCTTCCACTCCCGGATTCTACTCAACTTCCTACGTCCCTTCCAATTTCGGATCATGTCCAAGCTCGACTGCCCGGTGATAGTCCCCCGGGAGGTCAAGGAGAGCCTCAGGTGGTGGACCAGGGACTCGAACCTACGTCAGGGAAAGTCCTTCCTGAACCACCAGTCGATACAACTGTTCACGGACGCGAGCCTATCGGGCTGGGGAGCAACCTTGGACGAACACCCAGCACAAGGTTTGTGGTCCAAAGAGGAGTCACGTTTACCCATCAACTTCCTGGAGATCAGAGCGATCCGCCTGGCTCTAACTCACTTCTCCAACTCAATACAGGGAAAGCACATCTTGATAAGGACGGACAACATCTCTGCCAAATCATACATAAACAGGCAAGGGGGTACCAGGTCCTCCAGGATGCACAAGGAAGCGATGGAAATCATCTCGTGGGCAGAGTCGAATCTACTTTCCATCCAAGCGGAACACATCAAAGGGACAGCCAACCTCCAGGCAGACTGGCTGAGCCGACAGTCCATCCTCCCAGGGGAGTGGTCCTTAAAACAGGAGACGTTCCGCCTGGTCACGGACAGACTTGGGGAACCCATCATGGACCTGTTCGCGACACATCTGAATTGCCAGACTCCCCGCTTCCTGTCGAGGTACCTTCACCCGCTGGCAGAGGGAACCGACGCCCTCTCAGCTCACTGGCCAGAGGGTCTCCTCTATGCCTTCCCTCCTCTTCCGGTTATCCCGAGACTACTACGGAGGATAGCAGAGTCAGACGCGGAAGTGATAATAATCGCCCCATGGTGGCCAAGGAGACCTTGGTTTTCGTCCCTACAGTCCCTAGCAGTATCATCACCTTTTCGACTGCGTACTGCTCCAGACTTGCTACACCAGGGACCGATTCTCCATCCCGATCCGGATTGGATGTGTCTGACCGCCTGGAAATTGAGAGGCAATTGCTTTCCAAATTAGGATATTCCACGCAAGTGGTTCAAACTATGCTGTCTTCCAGGAAGAAGTCGACCATGAGAATCTATAACACCGCCTGGAAGGCCTTCGTCAGGTGGGCAAAGAGGAAAAAGGTGGACTACATGCATCCTCAACTGAACTTCGTGCTGGTCTTTCTACAGGAGGGACTTGATTCGGGACTGAAACCAGCCACCTTGCGCAGGCAGGTGGCAGCGTTATCGTCAGTACTGTCCTCACAGGACGGGCTTAGTCTGGCTCGACACCCGCACATTCACTGCTTCCTGCGCGGAGCTGCTCTGTTAAGTCCTCCTACGGTACACCGTTTTCCGACGTGGAGGCTGCACATAGTTCTGTCAGCACTGACCAAGGCACCCTTCGAACCTCTGCGAGAAGTCCCAATGAAATGGCCGAAGCTTAAGGCGATTTTTCTAGTGGCCATCACATCCACCAGACGGATTTCCGAACTAGGGGCTCTCTCTATCAAACCTGGACATTGCGAATTTCATAGGGACAAGGTGGTCTTGCGCACAGACCCCACCTTCCTGCCCAAGAATATTTCCTCATTCCACAGATGTCAGGAGATCAACCTGCCTTCTTTTTGTCCCAATCCTTCTCATCCAAAGGAGAAGGAATGGCACAACTTAGATGTGAAGCGCACCATTAAGATTTATCTGACCAGGACTGAACCGATAAGGAAATCGGATTTCCTATTCGTCAATACCTCTCCACCGAACGTAGGCAAGAGAATGTCCAAGTCTACCATTGGCAGGAGCATTCGGACCTGCATCACGGAGGCCTACAAAGCCTGCAAGCGAGATGTCCCCCAAGGAATTACGGCGCACTCGATCAGAAGTGCGGCAACCAACGTGGCATTACATAACAACGCTTCAGTGGAAGAAATTTGCAGAGCGGCCACATGGTCCGCTGTCTCCACCTTTGTCAGACATTACAAGCTGAACCTATACGACTCTGCGGACGCCGCATTCGGCAGAAGGGTCTTGCAACATGTGATGCGGGATGAGAACCCTGACCCACCCAATGGATATTAACTGCTTTGGGAGCACCCAAGATGTCCTCCGCCTCAGAGGGAGAACGGACCTTTGGACACTTACCGTGAAGGGTCCTTCTCCTCTGAGGACAGGAGGACATCTTGCCCTCGCAGGGTTCTCTTAATTCCTCTGCCTCTGTTTGCCTATCTGCATCACTCTGTTCTCCATGTCTGACAGTACTGTTGTCCTGTACCCTTGAAGTTGTATGTTTATTCTCCGTGTTCTCACGTTGTTCTAGTTTCTGATGTCCCCATGTTTTAGGGATCTGTTTTTTCCCCTCTTATGCTACAAGGGCTGAGTTTTTCCGTGAATTCTTTACTGCTGTTGGAGTCACCCGAACTGGAGAGTGGGGTGTTCCAGACGCCAATAGGAAGAGGAAGAATTTTTTTTCTACTTCCTGCCTCCCTGATTGGGCGAAGGGAAACACCCAAGATGTCCTCCTGTCCTCAGAGGAGAAGGACCCTTCACGGTAAGTGTCCAAAGGTCCGTTCCCATGTACATCACTTTGCACTTAACTACATTGAACTTCATTTGTCATATTGTTGCCTGCTCATCCAATCTTCTTCCTTTAACTTTTTACAATCCGTTGGGGTATCTATCCATCTAATTTTTAGCATCCACATGTTTGGCTACTACACTCCTCAACCCCAATTTCAGAGTATTAATAAACAAATAAAGTAGCACCACTGGCCCAAATAACAATTCTTGTGGGCTCCACTGCTTGCTTACCACCATTTCTAGAAGTGCCCAGTTATTCCTATTATCTGCATTCTGTTGTTTTAAACAATTTAAATTATTCACTATTCTGAGGTCATTTGCTGTGTAGAGGATAGCAGTAATTGGCTGATCAGTACTGGGAACAGGATATAATCCTGAGGGAAGTACTACTGAGCAGTTCTTTTAATGGAGAGTCTCCATTTGCACATGTACTAAACTCCTGATTGATTTTTGCTTAGGTGTGTGTGTGTGGGGCGGGGGGAAGCTCGCTTTTGCACTCAGGCTAATGAAAGAAAAATAGGTCAGTGCTATATTACTATGTTCCTTCCAAATGGGGGCACTTTGCATTTAGAAGGTGGAAACTTGTATCACAGGGATCCCTGAATGAAAAAAGGTGTCACAACACTACTGTATTCACCTGTGCTGTCCTTCCAATGTTTCAGCCACAGAGTGTCTGATCCTCTTGACAAAGTCATGTGTCTGAATAATCTATTCTGTGTTGTCATAGCTGCAAACCTGCAGGTTTTAAAGTTATCTGCAAGGCTGCAATGGTATTATTTTGTTCATGTGAATTGCTATTTGAGAAGTTAGAGGCAGTTTCTTTCTACACTAAATCAAGAGGATCATCTGAAAGCTGGGGACTTGGGTACAGCCTCCGGTACAGAATGGGAGACAAGGAAGTCACTGTGGTCAAGATTGCACATCGATTTCGCTGGTCCGTTCCAGGGTCACACCTTCCTGATAATTGTAGACTCATATTTCCAAGTGGGTGGAGATTATTTCAGTTGGTTCTGCAACCTCCCACACTGTCATACGAGCACTGAGGAGGTTGTTTGCAACACATGGACTACTGGACACCATAGTGTGGGATAATGGGGCACAATTCACATCTGCAGCGTTCCAGTCGTTCCTGGCAAACAGGTTGATATGGCATGTTACGTCTGCCCCGTTCCGCTAATTGACAAATGGCCAAGCTAAATTAATGGTGAGAATGGCAAAAGATACCCTCGGATTATCGATGGCAAGTGGAACCAATGGTTGGCAAATTTCCTCCTAATGCAACATATCACCCCTTGTACAACAACAGGAAGGAGTCCGGCTGAGCTATTGATGCATTGGAGGTTGACAACACTGTTGAACCAACTTCACCCAGACTTGATGGTGGAGTGGCCTATATGGGATGGAGAAGCATGAGGGACCCCTTGCTCATTCTCACCATTGGTCCCAGTGTTCACCCGTAACGATAGGACTGGTCCAGCATGGATCCCTGCTGAGGTCACGGGGGCAATGGGCCCAACATCATACAGGGCAGAAACTCCTGATGGCCATGATTTACGCCAGCATATGGACTAAATAAGGAGACGATTGCCTGGACCAATCCCTTCCATTGTCAGTGCCAACAATGAGTGCCATTGCTCAGGGGGCACAGTAGAATCGAGGGACTCAGAAGGGTCTACAGGACTAGAGCAAGAGCCAAGTAAGACTGGACTGGACTCAGGAGGCCAGTTTGAGAGCCAGTTTGGTGTAGTGGTTAAGAGCATGGGACTCTAATCTGGAGAGCCGGGTTTGATTCCTCACTCCTCCACGAAGCCAGCTGGGTGACCTTGGGCGAGTCACAGTTCTCTCAGCCCCACCCACCTCAGGGTGATTGTTGTGGGGTAATAATAACACTTTGTAAACTGCTCTGAGTGGGCATTAAGTTGTCCTGAAGGGCGGTATATAAATCGAATGTTGTTATTATTATTAGGTGAACCGGAGGGTGTAGATCCATGAGAACAAAACCTAGGGGTGTCAGACACTCTTTCCCAGGGGCCACGTCGGTCACAGATGTGTCAGATGCCAGCCAAGGCATCTTCTGCACTATTATGACTAAGGGGGAAGGGGTATTATGTATTTGGACTGTTAGAGCCACTGTAGTTGGAGGTGGAGTCACTAGCTCTCCTCAGAGTTGAGAGAGTGAGAGCAGAACCACAAGTGACAAAAGGCACAGATTGGACACTTGTCTGCTTCCCTCAAGTTTTGATGGGAAATGTAGGCAGCTTGGCGGAATGTTGGACAAGTGACAGTTGAAAAGTCCATTGGACAGCAGTCAGAGAGCGAAGCTGCGAGACCAGGACGCCTACATTTCCCATCAAAACTTGAGGGAAGCAGACAAGTGTCCAATCTGTGCCTTTTGTCACTTGTGGTTCTGCTCTCAGTTAGGAGTTACAACCAGATAGAGATGGCTGCAGTTGTTGTTCCCTGTTACTGGTTTTTGTTCAATAAATCATTGATTGTTGAACCTCTGCAGTTGCCTTCCAGTCTCAATACTTATTACAGACCTTCAGCAGTGCCACCGTTAAAGATGTTGGGACTCCTTTAAGAACTGTGGTCAAAAAGAGAAGCCCTTCCACCAGCTAGTGGTTACGAAGTTGGGTCACAGTAGAGTCTAAAGATTAGAAATGTAAAAGCCCAGGAAAGAGAAAAGAACCCTGTGGGAAAAAACAGAAAGATTGTAGAGTTTTTATCCATGCCAATGCCATATATTGCCCGATAACTCTCTAGAAAATTATTTATAACTTATTTATTTACTTCATTTATTCCCCACCTTTATCCTTAATAGGGACCCAAAGTAGCTTAAGTTGTTCACCTCTCGTCCATTTTATCCTCACATTAACCCATTGAGGTAGATTAGGCTGAGTGTGTGTGACTGCCTTAAGATCATTCAGCAAGTTGCTATGGCAGAGAAGAGATTTGAGCCTGGGTGTCTCAGATCCTAGACTGACACTCTAACCATTACAGCATACTGGCTCCAAATCAAAAAAAGCCAGAAGGAATGGAGTGCAGTTATTTTTCCTTGGGGGCAGAAGTTATGCTGTATTTCCAGATGGGAATGGGAGATCACCTTTGAAGTTCCTGTGATAGAAAGGACCCGGAGTGGTTGTCCATTCCCATCTGAGCATACTGGAATCTGGTCCGCTCCAAGGTACAAAGAGGCCTGAACCTCTTTCAGCTTTTTAGCCCCCTAGGCATAATAAAAATAAAAACACACAAGATGCACATAAAAACAAGTTGTGAAATATATCAACTGCCAAAAAAATTAAGAGTCTGATTCTGAATCCCCTTTGAGCTTGAGGCCCTGGTCAAATGGCCCTCCTGGTCCTGCTGCTGATCGGCCCTGCCATAATTACTTTTTTTTGTTTCTGATGACATTTCTGATGAGGCTATAAGGAGCATGAGAGAGTTGCACTTCTGTGCCTTTTGGCACACTTCTGATTGCGTTGGGAAATGGGAAGTTAGGGCCCAGAGCTCCCTGCATAATCTCCTGCAGAGAAACCTATCTTTCATGTCCCTGTTGGAGAAGGGTGGCGCTCGGGGAGAGGGTGTCATCTCGTAGGCCACTGGTTTGTGGTGTGCCACAGGGAGCGATACTCTCTCCATTATTATTTAATATCTATATGCGCCCCCTCGCCCAGCTGGTGCGGAGTTTCGGGCTTGAGTGTCACCAATACGCGGATGACACCCAGCTTTATCTGTTGTTGGACGGGCAGCCTGGATCGGCCCCTGATGCCCTGGAGCATGCTTTTGAGGCTGTGGCTGGTTGGTTGAGACAAAGTCGGCTGAAATTGAATCCCACGAAGACGGAGGTCCTGTATGTGGGTCGTGGGGAGATGGCTTTGGGACCCCAGCTTCCTACACTTGATGGGGCAGCACTTACACTGGCCCCGAGGGTTAGGAGCCTGGGGGTGATTCTGGATTCCTCCTTGAAGATGGAGGACCAGATCACTGCAGTTGCCAGGTCTTCCTTTTATTATCTTCGGCAGGCCAGGCAGCTTGCCCCTTATTTGTCTCCCCGTGACATGACTACAGTGGTCCAAGCAATGGTCACCTCTAGGTTGGATTACTGTAACGCGCTCTACGCTGGGCTTCCCATGGGCCTGATCCGGCGGTTACAGCTGGTACAGAATGCAGCAGCGCGGGTCATTGCTGGAGCACCGGTGTGGGAGCATATTACACCGGTGCTACGCCAGCTGCATTGGCTGCCAGTGGAGTACCGAATCAGGTTCAAGGTTTTGGTGTTAACCTACAAAGCCCTACGCGGACTGGGACCGACGTATCTGAGGGACCGTCTCTCACCATATGAGCCCCGGAGGACTCTCCGCTCTGGCGGAAAACATCTTTTAAGTGTCCCTGGCCCTAGGGAGGCCCGCCTGGCGTCGACCAGGGCCAGGGCCTTTTCAGTCCTGGCCCCGACCTGGTGGAATGCTCTGTCTTGCGAGACAAGGGCCCGGCAAGATTTGCTTGCATTTCGCCGGGCCTGTAAGACAGAGCTATTCCGCCAGGCATATGGCTAACGCCGGGCAGTGCCTGCCCCCCCCCTCGTGAAGGGGGGGTTAAACCATCACCCCTATGCAAACACAGAGGCATGTATGAACCACTGGGCAGCATGAATTGTTATATTTAATGTTTTTAAATGTTTTTAAATGTATTATTTAATGTTTTTAAATGTTTTTAAACATGTTTGTATTTGTTATCCGCCCTGAGCCTGCGAAAGCAGGGAGGGCGGAATATAAATATAATAAATTAAATTAAATTAAATTAAATTAAAGTGGAATATGACTCTTTGGAATCCATCCCACTAGCAAGTGGAAAATTGCCTCAGAACCTTTGGGGACTTCTCAGATTTTTTAGTAGGCAGACCATGAGAGGGTGAAAAGTTGTCTAAAGGGCAGTGCCAGATCAGTCTCGGCCCTGTTAAAATCAAAAATTGGTTTAATTAGTTTGAATACTGTTCCTACTTTATAGAGTTTCTATGTTAAAAAGCCATCTGTATTTGCTAATCACTTGGGACAGAATTTCCTGTTTTCAACAAATTTGTGAAATAAAGTATGTTTAATTTTTCCCCTCTCTTACAGAGCTTATCATAATTTATCTGTTTCTTCAGATTTCCTGTTCATTATCAATAGCCGCAGCTCTGTGGTCACCATAGTACATATGTATGTACACTGTAGTTTGATTTCGCTGTACAAATAAAAAATTCATATTGGATGCTTTCTGTTCTATTCTTTGTGTGTGTGTTACGTGCGGTCAAGTCACTTCCAAAACATCCTTTCTTTAACAAATTTGCTCAGATCTTTCAAACTGGAGCATGTGGCTTCCATTATTGAGTCTAGCCATCTCATTCTGGGTCTTCCTCTTTTCCTACTGCTTTCAACTTTTCCTAGCATTATTAGCTTTTCCAGAGAGTTTTGTCTTCTCATGATGTGACCAAAGTACGATATCTTCAGTTGTGTCATTTTAGCTTCTAGGAAGAATTCAGGCTTGATTTGATTTAAAACCCACTTATTTGTCTCTTTGGTCATGGTATCCATAAAACTCTCTTTGGTCATGGTATCCGTAAAACTCTCCTCCATCACATTTCAAATGAAGCAATTTTCTTCCTGTCAGCTTTCTTCATTGTGCAACTTTCACATCGATACATAGTAATGGGGAATAGCATAGTGTGGGTTATCTTGATCTTGGTGCCCAGAGAGACATCCTTATCCTTAAGGATTTTGTTTTAATTCACTCATTGCTGCCCTTCCAGATTTCTTGGTTGCAGTCTCCTTTTTTGGTTGATGATTGAGCCAAGAAATAGAAAATCTTTAACTATTTCAATTTCTTCATTGTCAACTTTAAAATTGTGTATTTCTTCTGTAGTCATTACGTTTGTCTTGATGTTCAAAAACACAGAATAGAGTTGTGCAGAGTGGCTTGAAAATGTGCAGACAGTTCTTAGTAAAAATTCAGAAACCATAATGGATGCTAATCAGGATGTTGTTAGTTCTAATATAGGGCATCAGTTCACAGAGTACTTCTTTGCTAAACTTTATGCAAATTTTCATAATTAATTTGGTAAAATTCAACTTTCCGTGGCACAGAATTACTTATTTACGCATATAATATTTACAGCTAAGATTCACACATGCTGCAGAATAAGGTTAGGATGTTGAGATAGACTCCTAATGATGGAATGTTTGAGGGGATCAGGTTAGACTAAAGCAGCCATACACAATTCAAATAGTTATTTTGGCAAGAAACAATCATGCTTGGAGCCACAGGGGCTGTATTGTGAAAGAATGTATTATTAGGCCCTAACCCCTGACATTCTCAGGCCTTTCCCCATGAGTTGCAGTGTGTGAGGAGATGGGGATTCGGCAAAACTTGAGATTCAAACAGATGCAACAAAGATCATGTGTGTGAGGAGATGGGGATTTGGCAAAACTTAAGGTTCAAACAGATGCAACAAAGATCATGTTCCTCACGCTGCCTGTAAATGTAAGTTACAGGTTTGTTTGGCCTCAGTTAGCCTGGTGTCTGGAAGGGAAGAATGGTTTTCACTCTTCAGTTTCCATTTAGTTTTGCTGTTCAAAACTGTGTATCCTGCTTTATTAACGTTTTAAAGGAAGAAAATGTATGGTATTAAAACAGAAGCCTTTATATCTCAGCAGCTTGCCAAAGTGTTGCCACCTATCTCTTATGGCATGGCTGCATTAGCACTGTTGCCCTGACACTGTTGAACTGTCCCCTGCTTAGAAGCAGATCGAGTTGGGACCATGGAGTCCTACTAAGTTGCAAAACTGACAATGGGGTTCACAGGCTGCACTCCCATGTGTGCTGAAGAGCAAAATGCAGCCTCTAGGCCATATATTATGCTCTCCTGGTCTACAACCTCTTTGTGTCTGTGTTTGCTTCTTACCAACAGGGAGATTTTACATGGGGAGGAGCATTCAGAATTGGCATACTCTGCCAGTATCCCCACCATACTGAGCAGTGGCACAATGCACTCTGTCACATTTGGAGTCTGCTACCTCATTGTCTTGCATCAAGCCTATGGTAGTGGCATGGCTCAGTGTTAGAGCACCTGCTTTGCATGTAGAAGGCCCCAGGTCTAACCCCTGGCATTTCCAATTTAAAAAGGACCGAGTAGTAGGTGATGTGAAGGCCCTCTGTCTTTGACCCTGGAGAGCTGCTGCCAGTGAATAGACAATACTGATCTTGGTGGACCAGTGGTTTGATTCAGTCTGAGGCAGCTTCATGTTTTTGTGCCTAGGTTATGAGGCAGACTCTGTCTGAAGATTTATAATCTAGAATTACATTTCCTTATCACAGTATATATCCAGCCCACTGCAGCTTTCCTGGTTTTAAACTTTCAGCTAGCAGTTTCCCTACTCCAGCATCCTATCTTTGCTTTCACCTTTGCCCTGCATATTTATTATATGTTATATGCTTTCTGTGCAGGAATGGTATCTGTGTACTGCACCTTGTTTAGCACACTGCTGGTGTTAATTTACAGTAATAATCTCAGGTACTACCTTGGCAATAGTAGGTATTAAGTAAAGGGCTTCTCTCACTAGTTGTTTCACTTTTGTCACAATATGTGCAATTGCCAAGGGTAAGATGTCTTTTTGATTTCTGGTAATGCGTCATTTTCCTAGCATGTTGTTCACCACTTTGTTCTAACATAGCTCATACTCTCATGAGAGAGCTCCAGTGTCGTTTTTCTGGATATTAGTGAACTTACTGAAGGAATATTATAAAGTGTCTTAATGAAAGCAAAGATAGGCAGCCAGCCCAGCTTGATAATGGCAGGTTCACGTTTCAAAGTAACTGCCATGACCTTGACTGTGCACAGAGGAGTTATATGTGGTACCGATGAGTTGCACGGTCCTCTGAATCCTTTCTGCCTTGCTGTGGTTAATAGGGGATTTTATTATTGGTCTGGCAGTTCCAGGCAGCCACATATTTTTCAGATCTGTTTTTGAAAGTGTTTTAAACGAGAGACGTGAGAGACTGAGATACAAAGAAACCTTTTGAAGTTGAAAGTGGGTCTGCATGAAAATGAACTGCTCATCTGTGAAAGGAGTCAAGTGTGAAAGAATAGGATAGTTTCACTAAATGAATCTGATAGTCTGAATAAGACACTGTAGCAATGCTGAGACAAAAAAATTGTAAAGGTCAAAATTGATCACATGATATGAAACCAGGCAGAGGAAAATACATGAAAGGAATTGAGTGGAAATGCTTTAGTTTACGTTTTCTTTTAGTGGTCTATTTTGTCAAAAGGAACTTGAGAAAAATAATAAAAGGAGCTGGAAATCTGATTCCTTTGGGATCTTGTCCCCCTTTCATTCAACTCTTTTCTAGTTTCAAACTTATGGAGATCAAAGAGAGAGAATTCTTCATTATGTGAAATATCTCATTAGAAAGACAATTCTAATGCTGCATACTTCATTTGGCCAGTACTATTGTGCACATTTTCTTCCAAATTATCATTTAAAAAATATTCTTAGAGGAGTTCTTGTTAGTGTATTTCTTTTTTTACACTCTAGCAATCAACATAATTTGCAGTTTCCTGTACTATAAATCTGAATTACTTAGAACAGTTGAGTTGTGAAAGATATTTTGAATACCAAACGTTACAGTGAAAGTTGATGTCTAGGGCAGCGGTATCTGCATAACATTGCTATGGCCCATTTTTTATTAGTGTAACTAAGATATTATCAATTAGGTTGCAATTGGTATTTTCAGTATTAAAGCCTGTTCTATTCATCTTATTTTCTTACCTCAGCAAGCTCAGCTATTGGAGTAAATTTCAAGAGTTGATTGACAGATACCAAAATTTGGTTTTTGGATTTGTCCAAGACAGTAACTTGCCTGCAGTCTAAGCACTGTATAAAGCAGGACGGGGGTGACTTCAACCCTGCATGGTCTATATTATCTTAATGGTCCACCAAAGTGTGTTTTAATTACAAAGCAGGAGTGCATACTCAGAATCCCTGCAGACAGCTTGGTGGCTCACTGTTAACTGGCTAGAAGTTCACATCTGCTCACACCTGATGTAATGATTAAAGTGATTTCTCTTTCCTGGTTTTTGTGGCTATAATTATTTAGCCACCAACTGGACTTGAAGAAACACTTCTCCTAAGGTGGTACAGTGGAGCATTTGAGCATACCAGCAAGACTTGTACTGTGTATTGAGAGGTATGTTGATATCTAAGTGTCAAAAGCCAGTGTGCAGAGGCTTTAGATCAGAACGATCAGTATGACAGGTAGACACATCAGGTGACATAGAGTCAGATGGTTAACTTAAGAGTCAGGAGACCATGAAGTGAATGACTCAGCTAAACTCATGCATGTATCTGATTGGGTGTCTACATGTATAAATAGCTACCATGTACAGTATGGTTGGGGCTTCTTGCAAGTCCAGGTGTAGGCGAAGCACTTTGTCTCTCTGGACTGTAAACTTGTATATATTGCTCTTTATCCACCTATAAATAAATTGTATTATACACCTTTACTAAACAAACAAGGTGTGGACTCTTTGTGGATCCTCCTTAAGCTGGTGCAGTCACGCTGAATACACACTATTCAACAGGGTTATGGGCCCAGATAGACTGCGCCAAGCTGAGGAGGCTCTACTGAAGTACAGACGCAGCAGAGTCGGTGGTGGATGTTGGCACCTGACGGCCGCGGTCCCTCGGAGGAGGAATTATTGGCGGTGGAAAGTGTCAGTGACCAGGAGGAGGAGGAGGCAAACGAGCTCCCTCAGACCGGTGCAGAAGCAAGTATGGCACAGAGTACGGTCGTGTTGGTGGAGAAGCTGACCTCTGTGAACTACTCCATTTGGTCGTTGCGTATGGAGCATTTTCTAAAGAGAGAGGGGCTGTGGAAAAGTGTCAGCAACCCCCCAGCAGCCCCCAATGATGCGGAAAAGGTTGCAGATGAGCGTGCTTTAGCTCATATCGTGCTGGCTGTGGGGGATGACCAATTGCTTCACATCAGGGACTCAGCTACCAGTTCAAAGGCCTGGGAAGATTTGAAGCTGATCCATGCCAGAACATCTGCAGGGTCATTAATTATGCTGACACGTCGCCTCTACAGACTTGCTCTCAAGCCGGGGGAGAGCATGCAGAAGCATATAAACAGTTTGACGGAATGTTTCCAGCAACTGGCTGCTCGTGGAAAGCCCACGGAAGACTCTGATAAAGCATACATTCTGTTATCAAGTGTGCCTGATGTATATTTTCCTCTTATTGCAAGCCTTGAGAGCCTGGAGCCAGATAAACTCACTTATTCCTATGTTACGTCTCGTCTTCTTGAGGAAGAGGCTCGTGTTTCAACATACGGAGGCTGGCATTCAAGGAGGGAGCAACGAGCAGACGGAGGGGCCCATCGAGGGGTTTCAGCCACTGACGGCGGAGGAGTTGCTAGCAAGCAGCGGGAGGTCACCCAGTTGTCAGCAGCAGCCGTGAGAAGATGTTACAGTTGCGGCTCCACTTCTCACCTTCGTCGCTTTTGCCCGGACAGGAGAAGAAAACAACAGAAGCAGAAGCAAGGACGTGTACAGGAGCCTCGGTTTCCGGATGAACATGCGAGGCTGGTCACTGCATCTACTGCAAATACGTGTTCCCAATGACTACTGGATAGTGGCACTACTGAGTCCTTCTCCCGATCGGGGGAGGTGCTGTATAATTTACAACAAAGCAACCTGCAGTCCGTGTTGTTGGCAGATGGGAGAGAATCTTCAGTGAGTACTATGGGAACTTTGCGGTTTACAGCTCTGGAGGAGGACTTTGCGCCTGTGTATTGTGTTCCCTCTTTGTACCATAATCTATTATCAGTAAGTAGGTTGACCCAAAAAGGGTTTGAGGTCCGGTTTATAGGGGACAAATGTTCTATAAGCAGGGCTGGCAAGGTTCTAGTGAATGGGGAACTGAAAAACAATGTTTATATTGTAGAAAATAGGCAGGCAAAGGCTGACACGGTTACAAACAAGTGTAGCCATGACAATTGTGTGCATTTATTGCACAGGCGTTTAGGGCACACTAGCTTTGGGGTTATAAACAAAACTCTAACACTCCTGAAGGGAGAAAAGGTGTCAAGCTGCTCAGAGTTCCTAGTCTGCACTGTTTGCAAAGCAGTCAAAACAAAGGCATTCCCTGTAGCTAAGAAAAGTGGCCGGGTGTCTACAAAGCCACTTGAATTAATTCACATGGATCTGATTGGTCCATTCCCCAAAAGCCATTGTCAACATTGTTATGCCCTGGTCCTAACGGATGATTTTAGCCGGTACTCATGGCTGTACGTTATGAAACACAAGTCTCAAACTTTTGATTTGTTTAAGGTTTGGGCAAAAAGGGTACAAAAACAGTTGGGGCTGGACATAAAGGCCATCCAGTCTGACCAAGGGGGGAAATTCATGTCTGTAAAGTTCTCTCACTGGTGTGATAAAAATGGTGTATTGCACAGGGTAGCAAATACAAGTGTGCCACAAGAAAATGGTCTGGCAGAAAGGCATGGTGCCATTATACAGGAAAAAATGGCTGCTATGTTAGCTGATGCTGGTTTGCCAAAAACTTACTGGGCTGAGGCAATTATCTGTGCTTGTTATGTGGTAAATCGTCTGTGGTCCCGTGCTGTGAATGAAATACCTTTTAGGTTACTTTTCAACAGGGACCCTAATCTAAAGTTACTAAGGGTGTTTGGCATGACTTCTTGGGTGCATATCCCTTTAAAACAGCGGAGAAAAAGGGGCCCAAAAGCCTCTAAGATGATATTCATTGGATACCAGAGTGGCATGAAGGCCTACAGGTTCACCAATGAAAACAAAAAGGTATCGTATAGCCGGTCTGCCAGTGTATGTGAACATGGAAGTTGGAAAAGGCTTCACGGGTATGAGAGTGAAAGCCAGATTGCGTTGCCAGTTACCGATGAAATGCCTGAAACAAGTCCAGAGGGGGACGTGAGTGTGAAAGAGGAGATTAGTTCTCCAGCCAGGCAGGTAACACAGGACACACAGAGGTCTAGTCCTCCTATACGTGTGTCCAGTCGTCCTAATAAAGGTGTCCCACCTCAAAGGTATGGTTTTGAAGCTGCAGCAAACTGTGTACTGGCTAAAGAGCCAGCTACTTATTCAGAGCTTCTCACTTATGAGGGGGAAGAGAAAAAGGCTTGGCTCGAGGCCATGAAGGCCGAATATCAGTCTCTAACTGACCATGAAGTGTTTACAGTTGTACCTAAGCCAAAAGACACAAATATTATTGGTTGTAGGTGGCTGTATAAGGTGAAACGACTTCCCTCAGGTAATGTGCAAAGGAAAGCTCGCTTGGTAGCCCGTGGTTTCTCTCAGGTACAATTCCAAGACTATGACCAGGTATTTTCTCCTACTGTTAGGCCTGAAACAGTAAAATTAGCCTTATGTAAGGCAGGGGCTCAACACAAAAACATACATCATTTTGATGTCTGTACAGCCTATCTCCATGCTCCTATACAGGAATGTTTATACATGGAGCAAATACCATGGTATGAGGTGTCAAATAAACATATGGTGCTCAAATTAAACCAAGCTTTGTATGGGTTGCGTCAATCAGCACGAGCTTGGTTTCAATACCTGTCACAATCACTAAAAGCAGCAGGCTTTGAGCAGGGCAAAGGTGATGCCTGCATATTTACAAAAATGGTAGGAGGTTCAGAAGTCCAACTCCTTATTTTTGTAGATGATATATTGTGTATATATGAAACAGAAGAACAATTATGTTGGTTTAAACAAATAGCCAAGGATATTTGCAAAGTGAAACATTTGGGTCCTATCTCCAACTATTTGGGAGTGCAAGTGTCAAAAACCCAGGACGGATTTTTCCAACTGAATCAGAGAGATAAAATTACAAAGTTGCTCTCAGAGTATGGATTAACTGAAGCACATGGTGTGTCCACTCCTATGACTACAGGGTATACCAGGGAGCCAGATGATTTTCCCTGGGAAGATGTACAGAGATATCAGTCATTGGTGGGCAGTCTTTTGTATCTCTCATGTTGGGGCCGTCCAGATATAACACAAGCAATAAACATGCTATGCCAAAGGTGTGCTAAGCCTTTCCATAGGGATTGGATAGCAGCAAAACGCGTCTTAAAATATCTTAAGGCTACTCTCAACTTCTCTTTGGTTCTAAAAGCCACTGAACCTATGCAGATCACTATGTTTTGTGATGCTAGTTGGGCAGATCGCCCTGACGGTAAATCCACTACAGGACTAGCCATATTTGTAGGAGGTGCTCTCATTGCACATAAGACATTAAAATAGTCTTTGTTGGCACATTCATCTTGTGAAGCAGAGTTCGCTGCCATGAGTCAAGGTATCTTAGAGCTGGAAGTAATACAACAGGACATGAGAATGCATTGTGCAGTACCTATTGCTGTTTATAGGGATAATACAGCAGCACAACAGTTAGCCCAAGATGGTGGAATCAAAACACGCAGTAAACACATCTTAATCAGGTATTTGAACATAAGATGTGCTGTAGAACAAGGATTCATAAGATTGTTTAGATGTACATCTGGTGACAATATAGCAGACATGTTCACTAAAAGTCTGTATGCTGTACCATTTGAACGATTATGTGATGCCTTAAACTGCTCTCATACTGGCTTGGAGGAGTGTTGATATCTAAGTGTCAAAAGCCAGTGTGCAGAGGCTTTAGATCAGAACGATCAGTATGACAGGTAGACACATCAGGTGACAGAGTCAGATGGTTAACTTAAGAGTCAGGAGACCATGAAGTGAATGACTCAGCTAAACTCATGCATGTATCTGATTGGGTGTCTACATGTATAAATAGCTACCATGTACAGTATGGTTGGGGCTTCTTGCAAGTCCAGGTGTAGGCGAAGCACTTTGTCTCTCTGGACTGTAAACTTGTATATATTGCTCTTTATCCACCTATAAATAAATTGTATTATACACCTTTACTAAACAAACAAGGTGTGGATTCTTTGTGGATCCTCCTTAAGCTGGTGCAGTCACGCTGAATACACACTATTCAACAAGGTATTCATCTTCAAGAAGTAAAAATGGGAGAAATGTGAATTGATCATGAAAGAATTGAGATGGCTCTTCCAGAAGGCTGTAGAAAAGAAAAGATTTGGTTTCTTATTTTTGTGTATGTTGGACTTTTTTAAAAAAAATAGGTGCTATACAATTTTTGCACTTGCTTGGGGATTACTGATAAAAATAGCTAACAAAATTATGCCTTACTATTGATAATGATTGACAGCAGTTTATAAGCAGTCTGATTGCCACATAGGAGAATAGCCAGATGCAGAAAACGTAGAAGCACAACTAACCATGATAACTAACTTTCTCTGATCCATGATTGGCCCTCAGTGCCCAAACCCATGACCCACTTAGTGGGAAAGAACAGCAAGGAAGAAACTGAATCATGAGAAATTAAGTCTCTTTCTTGCAGAAAAGGGATCCTTCCCATTTTCTGAAACGAACTCTATTCAGTATTGCTTAGTACTATTCACTGTTGTTTGTAAAAAGACTGGCAACAACTGAATAACAACAACAACAACAACATTCTATTTATATACCGCCCTTTGGGACAACTTAACATCCGCTTAGAGCAGTCTACAAGGTATGTTGTTATTATCCCCACAGCAATCACCCTGTGAGGTGGGTGGAGCTGAGAGAGCTCCTAGAAGCTGTAACTGACCCAGCTGGCTTCAAGTGGAGGAGTGGGGAATCAAACCTGGTTCTCCAGATTAGAGCCCTGCCGCTCTTAAAACTGGCTCTCACCAAACTGGCTCTCAATAACTGCTTCATTGTCCAGTTCTGCCTTCTCTCCCCCCTCAAATAATTTCTCATGGCTGAAGAATAAATATCTGAACTTGTGGTATGTTGATGTGGCAAAAGGGACTCAGAATGCTGAAAGTCTGTGTGTTTATGTAGAATTTATTTTATTTTCTTCTCAAAGGTCTTCAGTTTTTATCCCCTCACTTCTAGTGATTGCTTTGTCAAACTGCTGTGGAATGTTCTATGAAACTGAATTTTTCTGGCTATGTAGTGTAACACAACTCCAGATACTTAGATATTCAGTGGCACCTCGTATCTCAGATGCCATATCTTTTTTTTTACTCTCAGTTATAGCAGTGACTTTTTTCAGGAGCAAGCAGATACCAACTACAAAATCACAAAATTAGTTTGTAATCTGGTGTTCTTGGGACTGAGTGTAGATCCTAATGGGTTTCTGGAATAAGTATGATGGCATGAAGACTCTTTGTTCATTAGTTGCTTTTCAAGGAGAAATCTCAACTTTATAAGAGTCTTAGCCTATTGCTAAGAGAGGGCAATAAGTGAATTAGGCTTTACCACTTTTGTTTGAATGTGAGAGCTCTCTGGATAATTTTAATACTGATGACAGCTTTCTAACATATTAGGATGGATTACTTGTTGGCCTGATCTAGTCTGGTTGTGACAGTTGATCTCAAGTTCAAAGACCTCCCCACCCCATCCCAATGTGTATTCAATACTGTTACAGTGAACAGTCTTTTGTGTCTGTAAAGGCTAACAAATTTATTTTGGCGTAAGTTTTTGTCACACAGCTGACAAAATGGGGTCTGGCTCATGATTGGTTTATAGCAACATACATTTGTTAGCCTTTAAGGTACCACAAGACGCTGTTTGGTTGTAGCAGCCTAGTATGGTTACTGCTGTGCAGTGTTATAGCACAGTAATTTAATTTGGTTTTTATTATTTTGTTATTTCCTATGTACTGTAATTTGTCAATGTGGTAATATTGTGAACAGTTTGTATTGTGGTTTAAATAGATTTTGGTTAATCAGTCTTCTCTAGTAGACTGCAATGAAATCAAGCCAGCAAGGGAAAAGCTTTTGTTAGGAAAAGTATAGGAAGTTATTGGATTAAAGTTGTTAGCATTTGTAAATTGATTATGGTGTTGCTCACTATTCCTGTCTATGAGAATGGCTATGGTCTACATGCAGCTATTGTGCAGTGCACAGAATTTTATAGACTATTTCTTATAGATATCATAGTTTTACCTGAAAAATACAGGTAAATTGGTGCACTTAACTTGCATGAAAATGGATGCTTACACCTTGTAAGATAATTTAACTGAAACATAATGTTGCAAATTATGTGCTTGTATGTTGGTACAGGATATGTACGAAGTGAATTCTATTTCCAGTTGTCCACAGACTTCTTAGTAGTTTCATGTTTCAAATGGGGTGAGCGTTTATCATTGGTTTTGAAGGAGACAGTTGTACAGCCCTTATTAAAAAAACCATTGTTGGATCCTATTGATCCAGTCAATTACCACCCAGTTTCGGATCTTCTGTTTCTCGGCAGGGTAATTGAGAGGGCAGTAGCAGAACAGCTACAGGTATTCCTGGATGATTCCTCTATCCTGGATCCATTCCAGTCCGGCTTCTGACCCGGCCATGGTACAGTACCAGTCCTGGTCGCCCTAACAGATGATCTGCGGCAACACCTGGATCGGGGTGGCACTGCTGGTACTTTTAGATCTCATTTCTGCATTCAGTATGGTTGATTACAATCTTTTGACCCACCACCTTACCACTGTGGGGATTCATGGGACAGCCTTGCAGTGGCTGAGCTCCTTTCTCTGTGGTCGGGGACAGAGGGTGACGCTAGGGAAAAAGATGTCTCCTTGCCATCCTTTGGTGTGTGGTGTCCCTCATGGGAAGATTCTTTCCCCAATTTTATTTAACATCGATATGTGTCCCCTTGCTCAGGTGGTTTGTAGTTTTGAGCTGAATTGCCACCAGTATGTAGATGACACCCAGCTCTATCTGTTGATGGACAGCCAGTTAGACTCTATCCCAGATGTCTTGACCGAGTGTTGGACCATGGTGGAGTGGTTGTGTCAGAGTCGCCTGAAATTGAATCCCCTTAAGACGGAGGTTCTGTACCTGGGTCGTAGGGTGACAGATTTGGGAATCCAGCTCCCAACCCTTGACAGAGTGCAGTTATAGCCTTCGTTGATACTGAAGAGCTTGGGCGTGCTCCTGGATGCCACACTTTCTATGGAGGCTCAGGTCACGGCTGTTGCCAGATCTGCATTTTTTAATCTTTGGCAGGTCAGGCAATTGGTGCCTTATCTCTTGCCCCAGGACCTGACTTTGATAATCTGTGCAATGGTCACCTTCAGATTGGACTAGTCTAACTTATTCGGTGCGGGGCTGCCTTTGGTCTTGACCTAGAAGTTACAACTGGTTCAGAATGTGGTGGCATGCATCCTTATTGGGATGCTGTTTAGGGCATGTATCCATCCTGTGCTGTGCCAGCTGCACTGACTTCTAGTCAAGTTCTGAATCAAGTTCAAGGTGTTGGTTTCAGTGTTAAAGTCCTTCACAGACTGGGACTTGCATACCTATGGGACCGTCTCTCCCATTATGTCCCCTGCAGGGCCTTGCACTCTGTGGATAAGCAGCTTTTGATAGTCCCTGGCCAGAGGGACATTTGGCTGGCTTCTGCAAGGGCCTGGGCCTTTTCTGCCCTGTCTTTGGCCTGGTAGAATGCACTCCAGATGGAAATCTGGGCCCTGTGAGACCTATTACAGTTCCGCAGGGCATGCAAAACAGAGGTGTTCTACCAGGCCTTTGGCTGAGAGCCAGCGAACTGTCACCTTTCCTGACCACCATGCCCTGCCTGCAATTGCCTTGGGCCTGTATCATGGCTGTGCCTGTGCTTTTATAGTAGTTTTACAGTAGCCTGGTATTGTTAGCGGCACCTGGATTTTAGCTGTCAAATTGGTTTTATATTTTTATGATGTTTTAATTGTATGTTTTCTGTTGTAAGCTGCCCTGAGCCCGTTCGCGGGGTGTAAGTCGAATAAAATAAATTTTAAAAATAAATATGTTAATTGTAGAATGTATCCATTTCAAGACGTACCCATATAACTACAGCATCCATTTAAAATTACAGTCCCAATTAATTCCGCTTTTAACTATGCTTGTTTAAAGTTCACTTAATGATGATTAAAAGCTGCCTTATTTTAGGAAAGATGTGAGAAAGCTGATAATGAGTGCCCTCATTTACAGTTATGCTGAAATCCCCTTTTAGTTATAAAGTGTGCTGGGTGACCTTCGGCTAGTCAGTCACACTCTACCTCTGTCTAGTCTGCTCACAGGGTTGTTGTGACTATAAAATGGCAGGTGGGGACATCAGTTATAAAGGGACACTGCCCTAAGCTGTAGCAGATTAAGGATAAAAATGAAATAAAATGAAAGATGTTGATGACTATGGGGACATCAGTTTTTGCTGGATTTCAGCTATTTTTAGAAATGTGTTTTCTGTTCCTGTTTTATCCAGATATTGAAATCCATTTGTCTTTTAAACTACAAGGTGGTTCTGTAGGTTCTTAGTAATAGTACTTCTTCTCCGCCTGCCTGCTTTCTCAATTCTATGCAAAACCTTTATTTTGATTGTTCACAGAAACTAAGAATAGGAATCCTATCCTTTATTGCTTCATTTACTTACAAAATGGGATTTCACCAAGCAGACAGTCACAGCATGATGCGAACTGTGCACTGCTTCTTTAAATACCTACAAACTGTATGCTGCAGCCAGTTGCATAAGCAGAATTTTTCTCTTCTATAATTAATTAATTTAAACTATTTTGAAACTGTATTTACTTACACTTGATATTTGAGTAGCACCGGCACGCTACTTTTAAAGGTGAATTGGTAAAGAGCTATGTGTTTGGTCCATAATTTGTGAAAATATGAAAAAGCTCAATCTTTTAACTTAAACCGTACTGTGAAATCCTGTGATTTGTAATCCATTTTGTTTGCATTTGCAAAGTTTTTGAGTTTATCCACTTATTAAATCAAGAGATGCTTCTCATAAACTACGGTTATGGAAACAGTTGGAGAAATAGCCAGTCCTTCATAGATCTTCTTGTCATCATGGCAAGGGCTCCTTCTCAGTGTGAAATAGACAGATATATCCTTTCTCTGTATGTAATCTCAGTGTGAGTATGGTATTGCTCTTTGAACACATTCACAAACCCTTGGAAACTGTTGTGGAAAGTCTGCCTCTCACACTACTTTTGATTTTAGAGTTTCTAGCCTGGACTGAACATTGATTGCAGAGCAGTGTCCCATAAACTAGTACTCTTACATGTTTCTCCAGATCCAGTAACCCCTAAAACACAAATTTGAGGCAGTTGCCCACATGTCAGCAATAAGGAGCTTTTGACTGAGAGATGAAGTTCTACCACAAGTTTAGAAGGAACTTACAGATAGAATAAAAATCAGGATAATTATTATTAAAGGCGAACAGTACAAGTATGGAAGGTAGCAGTGGTGAATTAGGACATCTGACCAAGAGAGTAATTCCAAGCGCCAAGAATATAAACAAGAATGTTTGGGGGGGGGGGGGTAAAAGAAAGTTTGTGTGTGAGATACATGTTGGGGGGTAGGGAGGGTTAAGTAGGCTTCAGTACAAAAGTGGGGGTTCAGGGTAATGGAACCTCTCAAATTAAGGAGGAGGGTGTATGTTGTCTCATGTTTTACTGAGCATCTGACAGGTTTGGCTTTTGCCCAGTCAATGCCTGTTGCAGCCTCTAGTATCACTTTTACATTGTTTTTTGCCGAAGACCAAGGTTACACAAACATGACATTTATTTCTGTGTATAGCTGAGTACATGAATTTTCATTGTATGGGGAAAAATATTGTGAACCTGCTGTTTATATGGAGACAGGAGCTGCCATGATGATCTGGAACTGGGGGTGAGCAGTGTAGTGGCCAAGTTTGCAGATGACACCAAGTTATTCAGGATATGAAAAAGAAGGCTTACTGTGAGGAGCTCTAGGGGGATCTCCACAAATTGGGTGAGTGGACAACAATGTGGCAAATGAAGTTCAATGTACGTAAGTATGAGGTGATGCACAAAAAATCCCAACCAAGTCTAATGGGGTCTGAATTTGCTAAACCTGAGAGAGAAAGAGACCTTGAGGTCATAGTGGACAGCTCAATGAACATGTCAATTCAGTGTGCTGCAGCAGTGAAAAAGGCAGACTCAATGCTGGGGATTATTAAGAAAAGGATTGGAAATTAATGCCTTTGTATAGATCTATCGTGTGGCTTCGTTTGGAACACTGAAGTTCTGGTCACTGCATCTCAAAAAGAACATTGCAGTGCTGAAAAAAGTACAGAAGAGGCAATCAAGAGGATTAGGGAGTTGGAGCACCTTTCCTATGAGGAAAGGCTGAAGAGGCTGGGACTTTTAAGTTTAGAGAGAGAGACGACTGTGGGGGGGGGGCATGATAGAAGTTTATAAAATTATGCACAGAGATGAAAAAGTAGACAGAACTTTTCTCCCTCTCCCAAAATACTAGAACTTGAGGGCATCCAGTGAAGCTGATGTGCAGTAAAGTCAGGACAGACAAAAGGAATTACCTCTTTACACAACAAGTGTTTAAAATGTGGAATTTACTACCAGAGGATGCAGCGATGGCCACAGGCATAGACGACTTTAAAAGAGGATTAAACAAATTCATGGAGGACAGGTTCTATCAGTGGCATGGCGACTAACAGACACCTTCACACTCAAGGCAGTAAACCTCTGAATACCAGTGGCAGGAAGTAACTTCGGGGGAAGGCCTTGGCCTCTATGCTTTGTTGTTGATCCTCCATAGTAACTGTTTGGCCACTGTAAGAAACATGATGCCGGACTAGATGGACTGCTGGCCTGATGCAGCAGGGCTCTTATGTTGTTATATCCACCATCCCTGATCCTGTAAATGGCTGCAGCTGGTTCACACCCAAGACGAATTAATCTTTTGTCAACTGTATACATGATCATGTAGAGAAAATGTGTGAATCAGCTTCATGGAGAAATTGTGTGTTGAAAAGTAGCATATGAAGGGTTCTATCTTCTTTGCCTAGCAAATATTATTAAAGAAAAAAGTTAATTGACTTGTAAGCAGGAAATCTGTATACTATTTAATCTTGAAGGAATTACCCAATTAACATGTTCCCAAATGTCTGCCCTGATGTATTGCTCAGCTAGCAATATTTTTAGCAAACTCGGTCTCGAAGGCATTGCATTGAAATCTTTCTCTTTAGTACTTCTTTCAGCAAAACCCTGCTTGGTTCAGTGCAATTAAAATAATGCTCAGCATTGTTCTAGGCCCTTGGCAACAGGCTCCTGTTTTTCTCAGAAATAGGAATTAGCCTAGAATATGTATATATGTAGCATTGAGGGGCATAGCTAGTTGGGTCTCTAACACACCCATATCAAACAGTACTAGATAATGAGAACTGTAGAAGAGATATACTAAGCCCCAGCTAGATACTCTTGAACTATACTACAGTCTCTGTTTCCTCTTCCCATCCCAACTTATGATTAAATCAGCAACTTGTTCACAGTATGTGAATGATATGTGGAGATCAAGGAATATATATTTCTAAGATACATCATATAGTATGCATGTTCCAACTTGTTTCCAGTGAGGACTAGAGATGGGCATGAACAGCAATACAAACAAAAAAAAGCCATGGACAGCCCAATCTGCTGTCAGAGAACAAGCTGTTCATGAGGCCCCATTCTAAACGAAAAGGTGGTCGTTCCAAGCCTCGTTCGTTGCTGTTCATCAAGCCAGACAGTCTGGCACCTGCAATCAATTCCCTTGGCAATGTAGGCAGGGATTGTCTGAACTCTGTCTGAACTCCTGCTGTTGCCCTGAAAACCCCAATCTAAGCCCAATTTAGCTTGATAGGCAGGTCTTCCTTCCAAGTGTGGAGCTCCAAATTTGTTACAAGAGAGCAAATACCATGGGGGAGGGGGGGCTCCCAGCTCTGGCTAGTCTTTGCAGACAGTGGAGAGGGAGAGAGAGCATTTTGATAGAGAGACAGGGAGAGTGCATTGGAGCTTGAATTTTCTTTGTTTGTGGTGGGATATGGATCTATCCCTTCAGGTTCCAGGGCTGCTGCCAGGCTCTTGGGCCAAGCTATTATTTATTACTGGTACCTTTCCTGCTGCCTGCTCAGGTAAGGTTTCTGGGAGTGGTGCGGTAGGGATCTACCCCTTCAGGTTCCAGGACTTCTGCCAGGCTCTGGGGCCAAGCTATTATTTATTATTGGTACATTTCCTGCTGCCTGCTCAGGTAGGGTTTCTGGGAGTGGTGCGGTAGGGATCTACCCACCCTCAGGTTCCAGGGCTGCTGCCAGGCTCTGGGGCCAAGCTATTATTTATTATTGGTACCTTTCCTGGTGCCTGCTCAGGTCAGGTTTCTGGGAGTGGTGCAGTAGGGATCTTGACCAAACTTGGATGATGGCTGGAGGAGAGCCTGCTGGCCCCCATGAACAGCCAACCACTAACATGTTCATGAACAGGACCATGTTCATGGTTGTTTGTAAGTCCCTGTTTGTGGATGGCAACAAACATCATGTTCGTTGTTTTTTTCTCTCTTCGTGCCCATCTCTAGTGAGGACTGGTATCTTTAGTAACTTCCCTATCTCTTCTTTATTGTTCTTATCTGTCGTTTAAGTAGCTATATTTTGTGTTTTAGTCAGGGCTGTACAAAAAAAGCTGCACTGAGAAATGAAATTCTGCGATACACATAAATATTAGCATATATTTTGCTTATTTTTGCAGGATTTATTCTTCTACTGCTAACTGAAGATAGGAAGGAGATAATTGGGACACAGCCCTATCTTCTGACATCTGAAATTCTGTGTAGAATTGTTCACAAATGTAAAATATATTTCCCTATGCATAAGCACTAGAAATCTAATTTTTAAAATATGAAATCTGGAGCATCACAGAACAATGAATTCTGCACCCAGTACTAATTCTGTTATTTTGTGTGGCATGTTGAGGAATGTATGCACCCAGCACTGATTAGAATTGTGGAAATTCTGTGCTGATTGGAATTGTTAAAATGCAGTTAAGTGGTATTGGATGAAACACTTTAATATGACAGTAACGATGCTTATATTAAGTGTGGCATAAGTGTTTATACAGTTTTTAGTTCTAGAAACTAATTCTTAAATGTGTATCATTTTTTGTCATGGTGCTAAAATTTGGAAGACATTGCTGTACCAAACCCTTAGAGTGAATTTTCTGATTAATCAAACAATTTCTTAGATCAGGTGTTAACACTTTTTCTTTGGATCTAGGGACAGACTCAAAAATTTAGGAACCAGGTTCATTTTTCACTCATCCCATGACATCTCCAGGCCCTGCATCCAGCTCCTGGAAGCCTCCTATGTGTTGCCCATTCTGTCCTCCATATCCTGCTTCAAGGAAGGATCCTCCTGAGTGCTCCACATATGCAAATCCTAGAGAGTCTCTTGTCTGACCACAGATAAAGCAAGGAGCTCAAGCTAAAAGCCTTGGAAGCAGGGTTGGCAACCTCCAGGTGGTTTCCCAAAATTACAGCTGATTTCCAGATGAGAGATCAGTTCCCCTGGAGAAAATGGCTCCTTTGGAGGATGGACTCTGTGGCGTTATATGCTGCTGAGATCCCTCCGAGACTCCACCCTCAGAATCTCCGGGAATTTCATAATCTAGAGCTGACAGCTCTTCTTGGAATGGATGTAAGCTGCTGAAAGGATGGGCAGCATCTTGTGCTCCAACCTCCCAAGCACTGAATGAATCTCTCCAACACGCAAATGAATCTCTCAACACACCAACTAGTAGCAACAGCATCAGTTTCCAGTGGGAATCTAACTGCCTTGCCGCTCCCTAGCTGACACCCATAATCTACTCTCCTTTCCTGGTTTGATCCTGAGGTGCTGCAATTCAGATGGGAAATCCTAAAGGAGGCGGTTACTATAGTAGCTGCAGTATCTCAGAGTGGTCCAGCGGGAGTTCTGAATATGTCACGGGAGGACACATTTTACTGTGAGAATCTTGTCTTCCTGTTGGAGCTGGCTGACACACTATGATAGTATGACCATGATGCCTCAGCCTCACTTAGGAGGTGTCTATTGCCACCAGACCAAAGCGGTCTCTTTTCCAGCCTCATGGGAAGGGGCAGGTAAACTGTTTATTTATTTTATTTGACTTATATCCAACCCTCCCCACGAATGGGCTCAGGGTGGCTCAAGGCATCATACTAGGCACCATGATGAAATTTCTTGGTGATCTGATGATTGAGACTCGTCATGCCTTGCCTTAGATATTCACAAATAGTATTGCTGTTGCTGGATATTCCAGAGTGAAAGAGGAAGGAGATAGGAAGGGATGTTCTTTAAGTAGGTTATTGGAATCTGGGATTGAAGGCCAATGGATACAGGGGATGTGATGAATGAATTCTAAGGAAATCAAAGAACTGGGTGAGAGGGGATGGTATGGAAAGGCTTCAGACTCCACAAACATTTCAAGATTTATAAAAAGCCAAGTATGTTCAGTGGAATATAAAGCAAATTATGAATAAGGTTCAGCATGTTATTTTAAATTTTAATAATTTTATATTGTGGCATTCTGAGTTGGTATTTTCTTTTAACTCTCTGAATAATGCATTGTACTATTGGTGATGCTTGCTGAAGATCTGCAACCCGTGTTGCAAATAACTTTAATGATTATCTCATGCTTTGGCAAGACAACATAGCTGAAGTATGCACTGAATTAATTTCCTTGAAATTATTTAATATTCTTGGAGTCAGGATTGGCTCCAGATGATGGCAATATTGGGCACTGGCCAGGGTTACAAGTCTGGCTCACTGCCCAAACCAGTCACAGCATTCTTATTTTATGCACAAAGTACCCAAGAAATGGTGTAAGAGAACTCTTGGTTTCCTTACCCAGCCTCTGGAGGTAGCTCCCTAAGAGAACCTTTTCTGAGAGCCTCCATTTCCTTTAACTGGCCTGCTTTTGGAGTGCTTGACCATAAGAAATGAAATACATCATCAGTTTCAGAGGTGTTGCCTTCATTTATTTTGGATAACTGGGGAGTTTAACATTTGTCTCACAACTGCTGGTTGTTTAGGTCAGTGGTCTTCAACCTTCATAGACCTTGGGACATAATGAGCTGTATGCATGCAATGGGAAATCATGTAACATCAGTAAAGTGACAGAAAGGGGGGGGGCAAAGTTATGACCTCACTGGCAGTGAGGCCAGGATTGTGGAGAGTTCAGGAAACATGTGGAGTACCAGAAGGTGTAATACAGGGAGGAACAAAACAAGAGTGAGAGCCATGGATGGAATCCCCTTCATTCCTGAGTGACTATGTCTCACCAGCCTGCTGTTGCTCTCAACATGCACGTGAAGAGTAATGAGACATGGCACCTTTGCTCCCTACACATGTGTACCAGGTCCTTCCAAAAAGCAACAAAAATGGGCAGCTCAGTTCTAGGTCCTACAGCCCAGTGCGTGGGTGGGGTCCCATGGGTTGAAAACCACTCATTTAGATGGATAAAGCCTGGGACATGGCTATGAGTACATATGGCAATAAATAATGAAGTCACCGGGGGGTGGGGTTAGTGACAAGGATCAGCTGTGTGCGCGCTTAGTTAAGTTCCTCTCTGGAAAAACTTGCAGTATTATTTAGCTGTTTTTCACATCATATAATTTTGCGTGCCCTTTGAACTAATTCATTGTTTGTAAATCATACGGATTTTCAATATGATCTTTGGAAGGTAGTTAGTGATGCAAGTATAAGAGCTGGCAGATACTGTAAGAGTTAATGAAAAATGATAGTTCCAGTTCCAGTTATTGTTAAAATTGTTGTTCCTTCTAATTTTTACATTTTAGGTGTCACTGATAAATTCTGTGGATGTTGCAGTTTTTGCAATCTCTTCAGTTCAGTGTAGGAGTATTTTCTTAGTGTTCTTTTTTTTCCCCTTTAGTCCAATTTTGAACACTCAGATGATGGAGTGTTCTGTAAAATAAAAATTCCCTTAAACCTTGATGCTTCATTTCCCCATGTGTTGGAGGGATGCATTGATCATGTCTTGATCTTCTTTGTAGAGATTGGGGGCTCTTCTGACTTCCTCAGGCAGGTCATTCCACAGGATAGGGGCCACCACAGAGAAAGCTCGTGTACAGGCTGCTGCTTACTTCACCTGTGTGCAGCCTGGCACCTGCAGGAGATTCTGTTCAGATGAGCGAAGCTGCCATGGAGGAACATAGGGAGGGAGGTGGTCCTGTAGGTATGCTGGACCAATGCTGTGAAGAACTTTGTATGTAATAACTAATACCTTGAACTGAGCATGGTAACTGATGGGTAGCCAATGGAGCTACTATAGGATGGGAGTGATGTTCATGCGCCTGCTCGCTCCTGAGAACAGTTGAGCTGCAGCATTTTGCACCAATTGGAGCCTCCTAGTTAACTTAGATAGGAGACCTATGTTTAGAACATTACAATAGTCAAGCCTTGATGTTACTATAGCATGGATCCAAGTGGCCAGGTCAGCTGTGTCAAGATAAGCCATCTTCCAGGCTAGAGTGAGGTTGTAGTAAGCATTTTTGCCACTGCCTTAACTTGTTTTATAGTAATAATGCTGGATCCAGTATAACCCCATGGCTCTTAACTGAGTCTGCAAGGGTCAGACGAACTCTATCAAAGTGGGGAGTACAATGTCCTTCAAGATCTCTGCTTTCCCAACAAGCATCACTTCTGTCTTGTCTGGGTTCAATTTCAATTTGTTGTTTTTCAACCATTTCACCACGGCTGTCAGGCAGCGATCTAGGATTTCTACTGCATCTTGTGGGGACCTGAATAGCAAGATACAGAGTTGGGTGTCATCTGTATATTGATGACATCCAACTCCATAGCTGTGAATGAGTTCTCTTAAAGGTTTTACATAGAGATTGAATAACATGGGAGATAAGATTGTGCCCTGCGGAACCCCGCAAGATAGTTCCCATTCTGGAGATAGTTGACCTCCAATGACCACCCTTTGAGTCTGCTCCAAGAGAAACAATTTAAACCAGTCCAGGGCACATCCTTTGATGCTCACTTCTGTTTCTAAATGCCTCAACAGGATGGCATGGTCTACTGTGTCAAAGGCTGCAGATAGATCCAATAGAAGCAGTAAGGAGGCATGGCCTTTGTCTATATTCAGACGGAGATCATTCACAAATGCTACTAGTGCTGTCTCTGTCCCATTCCGTGGTCTGAAACCTGACTGGAAAGGGTCCAAAGCGCTAGAGTTATCCAAAAAGGTATGGGGTTGGTCAGCTACTGCTCTCTCAGTCACTTTGCCCGAAAAGGGCAGATTAGAGATTGGGCAATAATTGGCCACATCATTTTTGTCTAGGGATGATTTTTTAAGTAGCGAATGGACAACCGCCTGTTTGAGCTGCTGGGGAAAACTGCCCTGAGTTAGTGATTGATTTATAATAGACCTCAGTGGTTCACTTATGTGGTCCTTTCTTGGTGTTAACAGCCGGGATGGGCAAGGATCGAGCGCACAAGTAGTGGTTTTCATAGACATCAAGATCCTTTTAAGATCTGTCATTGTGATTGGTTCAAAGCAATCCAGATGTAAGATGGATGGTGCATTTATCATTTCTTCTAGCTCGTTTGCATTGCAGCTAGCATCTAGATCAGAGTGTATTCGTGCTATTTTATCAGTGAAAAAATTAGCAAAGGCTTCGCAGCTAATTGTTCTTGGGACTGTAAAGGTTCAGATTTAGGGGTTAGGAGGCATCTGAATATCTTAAACAATTGGAATGGTTGTGAACTAGCCGATGCAATAGTTGCCGAAAAATAACGTTTCTGTGCCCCTTTCATTTCTGCTTCCTAGGTCCTCCAGTGGGTTCTGTAGCATGTTCTATCTGCTTCGGTGCGAGTTTTTCGCCAGCGCCTTTCTAGACGTCTTCCAACCCTCTTTAAGTCAGCCAGCTCTGTGGTAAACCATGGGGCCGGCATTGGTCCCAAGGGCTGGAGTGGTCAATAGGGAGCAATGGTGTCAATAGGTTCAAGGAGCTTTACGTTCCACACTCCTACAGCAGCTACCATGGGACATGTGTCTCGGATTCTAAAATCTCCCAAGGCATTTTGGAATCTAGATGGATCCATGAGCCTTTGTGGGCAAATCATTTTAACTGGACCCCCAATTTTGTGGGGAGTTGGAGCTTTATTAACTTTTGCCTTCAAAAGATGATGGTCTGACCATGGTTCAGGCCGAACCTCCAATTTTGAAACAAGGTTTCCTCTTAAAGGCTCAGTGCAGAATATTAATTCTAAGGTGTGGCCTGTTTCATGTGTAGGGCCTGTCACAATTTGCAAGAGGCCCAGGGTTGCCAGGAAAGCTATAAATTCCTGAGCTGGGCCTGACTTTGAACGCTCAGCATGGATGTTGAAGTCTCCCAGAACAATAAGTCTAGGTGTCTCCAACACCATGTCTGCTAGCAACTCCGCCAACTCAGAAAGGGTGCTTATGGGGGAGCTGGGTGGTCTGTAAACAAGCAGGATACCCAGTCTGTCTGTAATTCCCAGAGACAGGAACATGCAGTCAATACCAGTTATAGCTTGTATTGACTGCTTAATGATCACATCATTAAGAAAAGTTCCAGGTACTACTTTTGAAATCAGTTCTATATTTCTACAAATTTTGCTGATCTGAGTATTATATTTATCTCCATGGTTTGTATTCTGATATTTACATGTTGAGGCTAGACATATTTTGTTGTTCTTATACCTCAGTAATGTGCATAGAGTAGCAGGCATATGCCCTAAAGGAGCACACAACTTAAATTGTAATAGAAGGGGGAGGCAATGGGAGTGGTGAAGAAAGAGGCAGGAGTAACAGAGGACAAATACAGAATATTTAGCTATTGCTTTGACCATAAGGAAAGTTTACTTAAATATGCTGCTTCAGATTTTCTGAACAATTTTAATTGCTGTACTTTAAGTAGCAATACGTTGTATGCACCATCCTTCTCACTGCGTATGTGAGCTGTTTTTTAAAATATGTCTTCTGGGCAGTTTTCCTCATTGACTGCGATGGGTGGTGATCTGCATATGCAAGGGGATTTTCAGTCCCCAGAGGTCAGGAGCTCCCCAAGGTTAAGGGGCTCTCTGGAGCCAGTATGTCATCAAGTGTGAGGAGCAGTATCACATACATACTTTGTATATTTATCAAAGTATAGAATGTCCTTATGAAACCTTTACAACTTTGAATCATGAAAGCTTTACAAATTTGAATTGCAGCAAATATTGAATGAAAATGCCTATGGTTTGCTTTATTGAATAGAACATAGCCAGAAGCTTATTTAAATGTTTTTCACACAGTTATCCAAATTCCACTTGAACATGGCCCCCCATGCCATTCAGAGGATATCAAGTTCGTGCTGTAACTCCAGATTAATTCAATGTCTTGTACCATTTCTCACACAGTATGAGACTTTTCAGATCCCCAGAACACATTTTTAATTGCTGTATTAAACTTTCTGAGTTGCTTTACCATATGTAAAAAACTGTTATGTGAAGCTGTAATTCAAAATTTGGAAGCTGTACTTAATCAAAATTGTAAAGGTTTTATGTGGACATCCTCTATTTTCTCATCAGGCTGGATGATGATGGAGAATTGGTTGGATTTGCAGTTCCTCAGATTTTCTATTGTATGTAAATGTCAGGTTTTGTTTTGTTTGTTGGGGTGGTATCAAGCAACTGGGGTTGGATCACAAAATGTTTGATTATTTACCAGTCTTTGTCCTCCTGAATGAATTTATACTAACAACGCTCTATTGTGCTATATTTATTGTGTGTGTGTGTGTGTGTGTGTGTGTGTGTGTTATGTGCTCTCAAGTTGATTCCAACTTAAGGTGACCCTATGCATTAACGATCTTCAAAATATCCTATCACTGACAGCCTTATTCAGATCTTACAGAGTGAAGGCTGCATGACTTCCTTTATCGAGTCAATTCATACCAGGTTAGCCCTTCCTCTTTTCCTACTACCTTCCATCTCTCCTAGAATTTTTTGGTTTTTTGAGTGTCTTGTCTTTTCATTATGTGACCAAAGTACAGTAGACTTAGTTTAGTTATTTTCGCTTCTAAGGAGAATTCAGGCTTGATTTGATCTAGAACTCACTTATTTGTCTTTTTGGTGGTCAATTGCATCAGTAAAACTCTCCTCCAGCACCACATTTAAAATGAATCAGTTTTCTTCCCATCAAATTTTTTCATTGTCAGCTTTCCATGCATAGTAATGAAGAATACTGTAGTATGAGTTACCTTGATCTTTGTCTCAAGCATTACTTCCTTACACTTGAGGATCTTTTCTAGTTCTTTCATGGCTGCTCTATTTCTTTCTGATTTGTTGGTTCTAGTCTTCCTTATTTAAATGCTTTACCTTAAAATTAAATCAGATTTTTTTCATTTGGTTCTTCCTTTACGTAAAAATGTAATGCTCAGTAATAAACAGGCCATGTATATGATAGTATAATGTATTCTATTTTAAAACATGTATGTTCTTATGTTCGTATTCTGTCCAGATTTAATTTCAAACCAGTCTGTTTTTGAAGAGAACTCACCATATTAGGTTTAATGCCTATTTTTAAAGATGTTAAAAGCAATGATTTTTTTTAAAAAAAATAACCCTAAATTGGAAAAACCAGTGTGAGTTAGGGATGATGGTGAAGTTGGTTTGGTCTCTGCCATGGTGTTACTCAGGGGTGGTCCATCTATTAGGCAGATCTAGACAATTATCTAGGGCACCAAAGATGGAGAGGCACCAACTGGTCCTTCTGCCACCCTGCTATTCAGTGGCAGGCCATCTTCTTCCTTTCTTTTCCCATGGAATGAGAAGAGGAGGGCAGGCTGTGTGTTACTGCCTCCCCGAGGTTTGTGTGGGGCCAACAAGGCTGTTGTCCTGTTTCTCTGCAGCCCAGCAGGAGGGTGAGGAGGGCAGGTGCTATCATCCTGCCTCCTTGTGGTAAGGCAGAGGGCAGGTCAAGAGGGGTAGGTGCCATCATCCTGCATCCTCACAGTGGGGAGGGGACGGCAAGGAGTGCAGGCTTTGATTCTGTGCCTGCTGGCACTTCAAATTAACTTTACAATGTCTGGGGGATGGAAAAGTAACTTTTGAGACTAATAGGAAGGTATTATAAGGGACGACAGGACAGGATTAAATGTTGGAAAAATAAAAAGCTACCAATTTGTTGTGTGATTGTCCTTTCCTTTGAAATCCTAAAATCAGTTTCTGTTATTGTTAATAAGAACTTGCCCAATTTTCTTTACTTTGCTTTCTATTTCTAATGTCAGATTTGTGTCCAATCTGATATATGCCCTCATGTGCCAATAATGTCCTTCTGCTCTGTACATTGGACAAACCAGCCAACCTCTACGCAAAAGAATAAATGGACACAAATCTGACATTAGAAATGGAAACGTCCAGAAACCAGTGGGAGAACACTTCAATCTACCAGGACATTCCATCAAAGACTTAAAGGTCGCTGTAGTTCAACAGAAACCTTTCAAAAACAAAATCCAATGGGCGGCTGCTGAATTGGAATTCATATGCAAATTTGACTCTGTCAAGCTGGGACTGAATAGGGACTATGAATGGTTATCACATTATCACAGGTAACAGATTTCCTTTACAGAGGCGGGGTCTGGGGGAGCTCAGTGGCACCTGGCGTGGGCTTTCGGGAACCACAGATCTCTTTGTCAGATGCATCTGGCAGGGAGAGCTGTGGTTATCGAAGGCTCATACTGCATTGGAATTGGATGGTCTAGCTGTTTGGCTGCTACAAACTAATAGGGCAAACTCCTTTGAAGCCAACTGATCCACACACCAAAAGGAGATGTTTACATATACTAGCAAAGGAATGTTTTGGTTGCTCCCTCCCCCTCCCCCCTAATTGCCTCTTCTCTCTCCTCCTCTTCTCCTCCCTCCTCTTCTATATTTGACCAGTCTCTGTATCATGCATCTGACGAAGAGAACTTGATTCTCGAAAGCTTATGCTACAGTAAAATTGGTTAGTCTTAAAGGTGCTACTGGACTCTTTCTGAATTAGTCAGATTTTTATTTTCCAGTTGAGAGCAACCATTTCTTACTTCTTCCAGTAGCCTTTGGTGCAATCTGTTTTGCACCCACTGTTATCTAATCTAATTAAGTCTGTGACACCACCTGTTTTCTACCTTACCACGGCTATTAACTATAGGCTTCAGGCTTTTCCATAATACTTGGAAACTCCTCTCTCCGTCTCCCACCTCCTTATGGTGTTTCGTTGTTTATACTGAACATCCAGTCTGCTCAGGATTCCTGGGGAACCTGCAAAGCTTATTCACTATTTTCTGCTTGCCAAAGTGTAACATTATTGCTGCTTTTTGGTGTTTTAATAGATGACAATAGCTGTTTATTATACAACATAGTTTAGCCAATAGCTCTTTACCTCTTTGAAACCAAGTAGGTAGATAACCTGCAGGAGCCTTGCATGCACCTCTGTCCTCTACCGCTCACACACTAGTGTTTAAAATGCTGCTGTTTCAGTCAGCAGTGGGGGATGGTGAACATTGTGGCCTTCTCTCTCCTAGGTGACAGACCTAATTTCCACTGGCAATTAGGCTACTATAATTGTGCTCCTTTGAAGATAGAATGAGATAATGAATTCTTGGTGGGCAAACTATATTCTGTAACAGGTGGAGACCAGGAGGAGGGACATCACGGTTTCCAAGTGCAAAGGCACCCTGATAACTGTAAATCTCAGCCTTGAATAGATGTTACCCTCAGTTTTTGAAGTGTTTTTCTGCTATCATGAATGTTCAAATCATTCACATTTGTAAAACGAAAGTTGAGATTTCATAGAATGCAGCAGAATCTGTACTTGAATCCACTTGAAACACATTTTTCAGCAAATCTCCTATACTTTATCCACTTCATTTTACAAGCTCAAAGCTCAGTCTAATAAGAGCTTCCCTTGCTCAAGTCCTTTGACCTCTCCAGCAGAGCTGTAATACACAGAGTGGTGGCGTTAGGAAATTTTCTGTGAACAACAACAGTGTAGAAATTATCTATCTGCAGGTTTTTATGAGTGTTTTTACTTGTGCTGTATCCTCACTTTGTTGCCTTCTAGAAAATATTCAACCCAAGTCAATCCATAACCTAGACAGAATTTTGTAAAATGCTACCTGTGGTAGTGAAATCAGGTACACTAATTTTGTTTCATATGCTTTCTCCTGTATTTGTAAGCTTTTTTAAAAACAGGCCTTTTTGTTAGAAAAGTTCTAATCTTCATAAATGTCCAGCATTTCTCATTGCTTGTGGCCCATATATTATGGCTGGCTTTGATAGCTAGCCTGTGTTTGTGGTTTCACTCATCGGGCCCTTCCACAAAGTCTTCTGGTATACATGGAACATTGGAGGGGAGGGGGGGGTCTTACTTCTAATCAGGGCTTTTTTTCTGGGAAAAGAGGTGGTGGAACTCAGTGGTAGAACTCAGGACTGCACAATGACATCACTTTGGGTTAGCTGGAACAAGGGGGGAGTTTTTAAAAGTTTAAATCGCCCTTGGTGAAAATGGTCACATGGCCCATGGCCCCACCCCCTGATCTCCAGACAGAGGGGAGTTTAGATTGCCCTCTGCGCTGCTCCAGTGGCGTGGAGGGTAATCTAAACTCCCTTCTGTTTGGAGATCAGGGGGCAGGGCCACCAGCCATGTGATCATTTTCAAGAGGTGCCAGAACTCTGTTCCACCACGTTCCCACTGAAAAAAAGCCCAACTTCTAATAGTGCAGAGCTTCAAAGAAATCTGATTGCTTTTATAGTGCCATTGCAGCCCAGGAAGAGGTCAGATCTCAAGCCTGTCATTCCCCTGAATCCTCTTTGTGAGCTAGACATGCACAGTTTGCCCTTGAGACCTCTTCTTCTAATTCTCTGTGCTATATGGAGGACTTGAAGAAAGGAGGATATGTTTCACTTTGTTTTAGGGGGTTACCAGAATTAAATATATACCTATCACTGGTGGCCATACTTGAATAATGATTCAATTATATCATTTTATCTAAAAGCCAAGGGTTGGCCTCTCTGTGGATCAAAACGTGGCATGGTGTGACTAGCCATGGCTGCAGTTTGAGACTTTATAATACTAGGGAACCAACAGAATTGCAGAAAAACCTGATTTGTTAAACAAAAAATTGGAAAGTACCCATCCCCCACTAGGGTTGCCAAGTCCCTATGGGGGCAAACCGGGGGATGCGGGAGCATGGGAGGGAGTCATGTGTGTGTGGAAGGGTATTTATCGCCCCATGTTGCACCACTAATGATGTCATTCCTTGCATAATGCATGCACATGTGGGGGTACTCCAGAGTATGTGGGAGCACTCTTCACCCCCAGCATGGCATTCTTGCACCTTTCTTTCCCCCGCCAACCAGGTAGGAGGCAGCAGGGAGAAGAGGCTTGGGGCAGAGTATTCCCTGTCCCCATTGGGTTAATAAGAATGAAAGGAGGCTCCTCCACACAGATACTGTGAGAAAATGAAGATGCGGATAACCACAATGGGAGGGAAAGTTATCCAAAAACTCACAACAAGAGTAAACTCTGTAATGTGATCAATAAACATCAAGTCTCATCCAATGGAAATTCACATAATAATAATAGCAATAAGGCAAAGTTCATACACAATAATTATGTGCAGGCAAGCCGCTCAAGAGAACCTGCATAGTTCGAAGTCCAACAGATGAAGTCCACCTAATGACTGGTCTCCACTGCAGTGAGGTTGAGGAGTAAACAAACCCAATGGAAGATGCAAATGAAGGTTTCCACAAAGTATAAGATGGTAATGTTTCTTTCTTGCTGTCTTGCAATGGTGTTACAGCAGGGGAAAAGAATCCCGGAGTGCAAACTCCACCGCCCAACAACCAGGGCCGGCTGTTGCCTGTTGTTTCGATCCAAAAACACCTCCTCAGGGTTGGCAACAATTATCTCCTGTAGTCACGTAATGTATAATCAGAAATATACAAAAATTCATAAGCAACAGTATCTCTCATATACATGAGTAACATATGACCATCTATACACAAAAACTCACCAATGTAGTACACGTAGTAAAAAATAAGCATTTCATCAAGTAGAAGTCAAAAAGAGAATGAATCAAAGCGGCAGCCAAGCGCCAAGTTGCCCAGGACGCCCAGCTTTTATAGGTAAAAGCTGGGCGTAGGTAAAAGGTAAAAGTCTTAAAGAGAAATAACCCAAAAAGTAAGGCAGAGCTCAAAATGAGCAGTGACAAACGTGAGTTAATTGATACCAAGTCCAAAGTATATGAATTACAAACAGCTGACATTACAATTTAGACACAGCTTGATAATGGATACCTAAAGGAAACAACACAAATTTAATTCGTTATTTAAACCATGCAGTTTAAGGTAGCGCAAACTATGGATCCAGTAACACTCCTGCAGGCGGGTTTTTTATAAATTACAGGGAGGGACCAATTGTCCTGAATACAATGTTGTGATTGTGAGAAATGCTCCAACAATAAACCAATGTCTGTTGATTATTCTTTTAATTCCTTGAAACAAGGGGGTGAAGTCTAGAATCCAACGGAGACGGTTGTTCTGATCTCTACTCCTTTTGGTAAAAAGGGTTTCTCTGGATATCAGAGATGCACGATTTAGAGCCCTATCAAGGGTATGAGATGGATAGCCCCTATTATAGAAAGCCTGCATTAAGGATCTTGAGTCTCGTTTATAATCTCTGTTGTAAGAGGAGTTGTGTCTTATGCGAAGTAACTGACTAAAGGGAATATTTTGCTTGAGAGATTTGGGATGATGTGACATGTAGCTCAAATATGAGTTACGGTCCGTAGCTTTATGAAAGGACCTAACTGCCAAGGTGTTATTCTTGGTCTTAAAAACAACTATGTCCAAAAAACTCAAACTGGTTTGACTCCATGTCCAGGTAGCCAGACATGACTCCATGTCCAGGTAGCCATGTCCGCTTAGCCAGACATCAGATTAATGTGAGCAGGAATGCAGCCAACACTTTGGCCAGAACTATGGCCTCAGCAGTTGTTCTACGATGGCATGCTTGGTTGCGCACCACGGCATTACCAACGGAGACTCGAAATAAAGTCAAGGATCTCCCTTTCGAAGGGAAATCCTCTTCTTGGAGAAGACAGACGAATACCTGTCGCAGAAGCGTAAGGATCATCTCATGGCACACTCCTATGGAGTTCTCCCATCTACTCAGCAGGGAGGTCGTGCCCAGTGCTGGCAATCCCAGTTCAAGGGCCACCCCTACAGATACCAGCTTTATCGGGGGATATTCATCTCCTATTCAACGCCCACTCCAGGGCGGTCAAGGTGCCTTCTCCAAATGGAGACCAAAGACAGCGACATGGATCCCAGTTCCATCAGGGCAAGAAACAGGTGCAGAGGTCTAAACAATTCTAACTAGACCAGGAACCGACCCCAATTATTGGGGATCGGCTATCTAGTTATTTTCCTGCTTGGCAGTGTGTTACTTCTGATGTTTGGGTGTTAACAATTATTCATTCTGGTTATAAAATAGAGTTTGAAAGTTACCCGAGTTTGGCTCTTCCTATCTTATTGGAATCTCAGTCATGCCCCCTCCTGGGGGCGGAGTTGTAGACCTTGTTAGACAAGGGTGCGGTACAACAGTTGCAGGATGGGAACCCTCAACTTGGGTTTTACTCCAAGTTTTTTCTAGTCGAAAAGAAAGATGGCGGAAACAGACCCATCTTGGACTTGAGAAACTTAAACAGTTTTATTCCTGCCCGTAAGTTTAGGATGACTACCCTGCAGACAGTGATAACTCTCATCACCCCCAGTTGCTAGTATGAAATATTTTCATATTTCGATACATGAATCTCACAGAAAGTTCTTGAGGTTCATCATTAGGGATAAGATCTACCAATACAGGGTGCTATCTTTCGGGCTGTCCATGGCATCGAGGGTTTTTACAAAATGTGTATCAGTAGTGATAGCCTACCTGAGGACCAGAGATTGCTGCGTCTACCCGTACCACGATGACTGGCTCATAATGGGCCGGTCAGAGGTGGACGTGAATAGGCAAGTTCAGCTTATATTACATACCTGCCAGGATCTAGGCTTACTGGTGAACCAGAAAAAGTCCAAGTTGACTCCTGCTAGGGGGGTGCAATTCATAGGGTCCCTGGGAGACACGTTTTAGTTGTCCTGGTCAGGTCTTTTCCTGTATGCATCCCCACCTACCTCTCTTTTGACCAGGGTGATCAGGAGACTCCAGTTGAGGAAGCTGAAAGCAATTCTGGTAGCTCCCTCCTGGCTGAGGCAGCCTTGGTTTCACGGCCTAAGGAAATAAGCGAGAGATGTTTATCCATTTCCGTTAAAACCAGACCTGCTGTCGTGGAACAGGTCTCCACCGTGAGATACAGAGACTGACAGCGTGGTTAATCCTCTAGCAGGTTTGTTATTGGAGGGCATCGCCAACGTCATCTTGAACTCCAGGCGTCTCTCCACCAGACAGTCCTATGGGATGAAGTGGGAAAATTTAGGGAGTGGGCGTCAGTCAAGGGCCTGAACGTTGTGGATTGTCCCTTGAGTGAGGTTTTAGAGTTCCTGTTTGAACTTAAGCAGAAAGGTTTATTGAATTCATCTGTCAAGGTTTACTTAACGGCAATAGCAGCCTTTCACGCCCCTGTTTTTTTTTTTCACTTCGTATTGAAGATGTTCTTGAAAGGACTACAGAATATGTTCCTGACTGTACGTAGGGTGGTACCTCAATGGTCACTGAGCGTGGTGCTTATGAGGTTGATTTTTAGACCCTTTGAACCCCGGCTACCTGCGAACTGAAGTATTTGTCTCTAAAAGTAGCCCTTTTAGTAGCACTCATGTCGGCCAGGTGTGTTAGTCAATTGGCCACGCTCAGTAGTGAACTACCTTTTCTGAAGATACACTCAGACAAGGTGGTTCTCTGGACGAAGTTAGATTTTTTGCCTAAAGTGGTATCTAGATTTCACATGTCACAGGAGATAGTCCTACCTGTTTTCTTTAAGGAACCAAGTAGTGCATACAGGGCGCTCCTTTTTTACTTGGATAGGACCAAGTTGTTCAGACTGGACTCTCATCTTTTTGTTTGCTTTGCGGGCCCTAATAAGGGGGAGAAGGATAGCTCTCAGACCATAGCCAGGTGGGTGGTCCAAGCCATCAAGCAGTGTTATGACTGTGCTAACCTGCCTTGCCCTCTGGAGGTTTGTGCCCATTCCACAAGGTTGCAGGCGTCGTCTGGCGCTCTACTCAGAGGAGTTCTGATTCCGGACATCTGCCGAGCAGTGATGTGGTCGTTGGCCGACACATTTGTCAGGCACTACGCTCTGGACGTCCTAGACAGAAAGAAGGCCACAGTGGGTACAGCTGTGCTCCAGTTGATCTTCCTGTAAGAAAATTCAAACTCCACCACCCAGGTAAATATGTGGGACTGCACAGGAAGACCAACGATGAAAAACAGTGTTGCACTTACCTGTAACTGTTGTTCATCGAGGACTTCTGTGCAGGCACACGCACCCTCCCTCCTTCCCCGCTCTGTCTCTTCATACTTACCTGAGGGCACAGAGGCGAAAGAGGACCTGAGGGTACATGAGGGTGCCCCGCCTCTTAAGAGGGCCGTTTCAGCAGGCCGTGCATGCGCTTTGAAAGGCAGGGGCGCCCCCTAGTGGTTATTGACCTAAAGAAATCTCTGATCTCAGCAAGCCTGCGCATGCGCAGTCCCATGTGTGCCTGCATAGAAGACCTCAATGAACAGCAGTTACAGATAAGTCCAAAACTGTTTTTCTTGCTCTGTTAGTTCCTTGTTTTACAATCTGACTGATCTTCGGCTTTTGGACTTTGAGTCATCTTGTTGACTTCTCTTTTGGATTTTGGACTTGGATTCTATGAGTTTTGCGGTTTTTCTCAACTATCGAACCAGCCTGACGTCTTTCGGATTGCAGACTTAACTTGGCATTTCGGCCTTTTGAGCCTCATCCTAGGCCGCTATGGTGGAGGCAAAGGCTTCCTTTAAGAAATGCATCCAGTGTGGCACCAAGATGACACACTCTGATTTGCATGACCTCTGCCTTCTCTGCCTTGGTGAGGGGCATAATGTTGGAGCGTGCTCTGCCGCCAATTTACACCTAAAGCATGCAATGTGAGATTGGTCTGGCTCAAGACCATGCAATGGCAAAAGGTGTTTGCTGCTAAAAGAGTGCTCCCAACTGAACAACCATCCCAACCTATGGTTCAGTGTGACAGACCATCTTTTTCTTTTAGTTTTATTTTCTTTATTTAAATGGTAAACAGTAAATATAAAAGGTATAAACAATAAACCTAAAAGATAAAAAACACAACAATCTAAAGACACACTAACAATACATATAGATGTACAATAACAAACTGAGTTCCGATTTCTCCGCAACAAATATATATTGTTTTCAAAGTCTCACTTATTCTGTGTTAAACATAAGAACCCTCTTTTTTCTATTCATGTTTCTTAATCCATAAATCCAGATATCATCAAGTCATTATTATCTATTTCATGCAAAAAGTCTATAAACGGTTTCCATTCAGCCACAAATGTAGCTAATGTCTTTTCTCTAATCAGTGGAGTAAGTTTTGCCATTGATGCAAACTCAAAACTTTTATCCTCCATTCCTCCATTGTAGGCAACGTTGGAGTTTTCCATTTTTGTGCATACAGTCACTCTTGCTGCAGTAATCAAATATAGAAACAAAATTCCAAAACTTCTTTCCAACTGGCTGTCCATTATTCCCAACAGAAAAGTCTCTGGTTTCAACATATGATAAAACGTCCCTTCTTGTTTAGTACATTTCCAACAAACATTTGAGGCGTCCTTGTACATTCTAGCCAATTTTTCAGGGATCATATAACAATGATACATCATCTTACAGAACTTCTCCTTAATATTTGCGCTTAATGTAAATTTCAACCCCCTTTCCCACATATTTTCCCATTGCTCCATTAATGTCATGTCCACAATTTTTGCCCATTTAATCATACATTCTTTTACTTGCTCTTCTTCTGTCTCAAACGTCAACACTAGCGTGTACATTTTAGCAATAATAAATGCTAATCCCTCACCGGGTTTTTTTCCCCTAGTCCTCAAAAAGGATGGAGGCCTTAGGCCTGTTCTTGATGTGAGAGGTCTCAATTGGTATCTGAAGATGACAGAATTTAAAATGGTTACACTAGTGGCTGTCTTAGCCTTGTTGAAGCCTGGTGAGTGGTTTGTAGTCCTCGACCTTAAGGATGCCTACTTTCATGTGGATATTAGAAGGGACCACAAGAAGTATCACTCTTTCAAGTACTTGAATGCATTCCATCAATATACAGTTCTACCCTTTGGGTTATCTACTGCACCCTGAGTATTTACAGAATGCATAGTACTTGTCAGGGCTTTTTTTCTGGGAAAATAGGTGGTGGAACTTTCTATTATCACATGCGCGCTCCCGGAAATGCATGATAACATCACTCTTAGAAGTTTCGCCACTTCCTGGAACCCAGCACAATGCATTACAACAAGATAAATGTTAGTAAGCTTGGGAAATTACACTATTATGAGAAAGGGTTTTTTTCCCCTTTCTGTATCCTCTGCAAAAAGTGAAATCTTCCATTCCCTTTCCCAAACGTTATGCTGATCATAATCCCTTACTGATAGAGCAGCAAGAAGAAAGTAGAAGATGGAGGTTACATGACAAAAAATGAAATCTTTCATTCCCTTTCCCAAACATTTCATTTCTTTGGAATCATATTTTAAAATATGCAAGAAGGAGGAGACCTCTAAAAATCCAAAATGGGCTCAAAATGGCCTGGTCCCAGCCGTTTAGACCCCAATCTGGGCCCAAAATGGCCATTTCCGGCGATTTTGGGCCCGTTTGGGCCTGGATTGGGGCCAAACTGCTTGGATTGGGGCTGAAACGGCTGGGATTGGGTCGGTGCTGGGATTGGGTTCCCCTGCCCAGCACTGACCCAATCCTGGCCATTTCAGCCCCTATCTGGGCCCAAAAGGGCAACTTTAGGCCATTTTGGGCCATTTTCTGCTGGAATCTGGGACGAAACAGCCAGGATCGTGTCGGTGCTGGGCAGGGGAAGCCTCTCCCTCCCGACACCGACCCAGTCCCATCCATTTTGGCCCTGATACGGGCCTAAATGGTTCCAAAAAGGACATTTTTGGCCATTTTGGGCCCATTTCTGCTGGGATCGGGGCCGGAATGGCCGGGATTTGGTCAGTGCCGGGCAGGGGAACCCTCTCCTGCCTGGCATTGACCTGGTTCAGGCTGTTTTGGCCCTGATCTGGGCCCAAACGGGCACCAAATTCCCATTTTGAGCCCTTTTGGGCCCGTTTTGGTCAGGATTGGGTCCAAAACGGCCCTGATCGGGCCACCGCCATGTCGGGGAACACTCCCCCATCTGGCAGCAGCTGAATTCCTGCCATTTCAACCTGATCAAGGAGCGTGACATATGCTAATGATTTATCCTAATGAGTTCCTGCCGCTCTTTTTCTACGAAATTACCCCTGGTTACAGCTATTAAGACATAAGAACACCTATATCCTGATGAATATATTGATGAAAGCCTTCTGTGACTTGGTCACAGCCATTCATTCCTAGCATAAAACTGGAATAACCATAACCGATATTTTAACTAATACAAATTACCCTAACTTATGTTTTTAACGAATATAGAACCAATCTGCTTTCAAAAGCTGTGGGAACCATAACAATGTCAACTTCAGTCAACAGAAAAATGAAAGCAACACACACACACACTCACAGCTTCCCCCACCCCTATGAAAAGAAAGCATAATGAACTCAAAGCAGCACACACACACACAGCCCCACCCACCCACTCCCCCAATGAAAGTAAAACAATGAACTCAAAGAAACACACATACAAGAGACCTCTGAATGAAATGGAAAGCAGAATGAACTCAAAGAAGCTAAAGCCTCCTCTCCAAAGCCGACCGCAGCAGCTCTGCTTACACTCGCTGTCTCTCTCATGAATGAATGAATGAATGAATGAATGAATGAATGAATGAATGAAAAAAGCAGAATGAACTCAAAACAGCTAAAGCTGTTTTAGGAGCGGAACAGATGACAATGTCCACTGCCCGCCTTAACCCAGCTGGTATTAGAAGCAGAGCAGGTGGAATTTCCCCATCTACCTTAACACAGCTGTTATTAGGAGCAGAGCAGGTGGCAATGCCACCCCTGACCTTAACCCAGCAGGTATTAGGAATGGAGAACTTGGCAATGCCCACCCCCCTTCACCCAGCTGGGATCAGAAACAGAGCAGGTGGATTTGCCCACCCACTGCCTTAACCCAGCAGGTATTAGGAGTGGAGCAGGTGGCAATGCCCACCTCCACCTTAACCCTGATGTGATCAGAAGTGGATCAGATGGCAATGCCCGCCCTCCACCCAACTGGGATCAGGAGTGGAGCAGGTGACAATGCCCCCCCCCGCCTTAACCCAACTGGTATTAGGAGTGGAACAGGTAGCAATGCTATCCGCTGCCTTAAGCCAGATGGTATTAGTGGTGGTGCAGGTGGCAATGTCCACCCCCCACCATCACCTATTTGGAATCAGGAGTGGAGCAGGTGGCAATGCCCACCTCGCACCTTCACCTGGCTTGGGTCAGAGTCAGAGCAGGAGGCAGTGCCCTTCTTCCCTTCACCCAGCTTGGATAAGGAGCAGAGCAGGTGGCAATGCCCACCCTCTTCAACCTACTGGAATAAGCCACTGAGCAGGTGGCAATGCCCACCCTGTCTTCACCCTGCCAGAGTCAGGAGCCAAGCATGCAGCAATGCCTGCCTCCCCTTCAACCTTCCGGAATCAGGAGCAGAGCAGATGACAATGCCCGCACCCCCTTCACTCAGCTGGGATCAATAGCAGAGCACCCACCTTCACCTGTCAGGATCAAGCGCGGAGCAGGAGGCAATGCCAGTTCCTCCCTTCACCCAGCGAGGAGCAGGTGGCAATGCCCACCCCTTTCACCCAGCTGGGATCAGGCTCGGAGCTTGCAGCAATGCCTGCCCCCCTTCACCCAGCTATAGTCAGGCGTAGAACAGGAGGCAATACCCCCTCTTTACCCGGCATGCATCATGAATGGAGCAGGTATCAATGCCCACCACCCCTCCACATGGCCAAGATCAGGCAGATCAGGCGTGGAACAGATGACAATGCCCACCCTGCTCCTTCACCAGCTGGAATCAGTGACAGAGGTGGAGCGAATGCCTGCCTGCCTGCCCTCCCCTTTCTAGAACCCCTTGTATTTCCCCCCCACAATGGGCTTTGTTGCTAGTCCTTTATAAGTCTCCCCACTTGGTGCATTCTGCTCACTGCTTTGCCTTGTTCTGTGTTGAAGATTTAATATTGTTGGTACTAGGTTTTTATAGATTAAATCAGTGGTACTTGCTCTGCAGCTCATAGAGAATCCCATTTGCAGTTAACATCAAACCAAAAGAGCCATATGACTGCTGTATATCCTGATCACTGGACCACCAAACACACACACAAGTGATATTAAATATATAGCTGTAACTTTTAAAATTACCAGATATCCTTGAGCATGAAGGATTGTCTCTCTCCACCACTGTAGAACCTTAGGCAGTGCTTGTGCATCTACAGTGCGGAGAAGGACTTCCCTGTCTGTCTTCTCCTTCTCTTCTCAGCATGAGGCACAATAGCTCAGGAAAGAGAGTGAGATTGCCAAAGCTCCAGACAAGAGCAAGCTGGTCGTGGAGAAAGGGAAGTAAAACCAGCAACCCCCCCCCCCCCAGTGTGTTCACTTTGCTCTTTCCCGGGTGGCTGCCGTGGAGGTAGAGATGGTGGTTGCACTTTCTTTTCTCTGTAGCCTGCTTACTTTCCTCCTGACTGCTACCCAGATGCTGTGATTAGAGTGCAGAAGCTGTGGAGAAGGGTAAGAGGTTGTTGGAGAGGATGGGCTCTTCCATTCCTGGCATGAGACCTGCAGCTCAGGGAGGCTTGCAGCTTATTTAACTTCTAGTTCTTTCAGTGGTGGCTGTTTCAAGGTGGGAACTACATGCCAGTGACAAGGTCTACCATGCAATGGCTTTTCCCACTTTCCTAGAACATGAGGAAGATGCCACATTAGGGAACAGCAATCAGAAGAGCCACAGGTTGCATATCAAACAGCCACATGTGGGTCTTGAGCCACTGTGTGAGTATCACTGGATTAAATCTGTTTTATGTTGTTATAATAATTATTAATCCTGATGTATATTCCACATTATCTGTAGATACTTCATAGTAAGATGAAAGGTTCCATAAATATAGCTGACTGCTAATAGCTGATAGATGGTCCTGCTTTCATAAATGGTAAATTATGGACTGTTGCAATCACAGTATAGCATTAAGTGTATTTTCATTCTTGTAACAATGTAGCTTGAGAAGTAGTGAACAGTACAATGCCAACAATTTTAACAACATGCAAACTGATACTCTGTATTTATAATGAAATGGCATGAAACGAGGGTACTTTCATGGAAAAAATCTGTTAATTGTTCTGTGTGTTTGGCTTGTTTTTCTTAGTAAATTCTATTCCTGCAGATTCACATACCTATGCTTCCATGAGTAATATTCTGGCGGTTGACTTCAGTTTTATTTAGATAGTTTTATTTCCCAGTGTCCATGATGGTATTGTATTTTGATGTCTTAATTGAATCCTGATTGTTCAGCCATTTTTTTCTTTTCCTAGTTAGATTTTAAAAGGTCAAATGTCTTAGCTTGCTTATCTCTAATTGCTTGTTTCATATTCAGTGACCCAAGTTGGATTTTGAGGGAAGATCGAGTTTCTCTTGATTGTCATGGCCCTTATTCCTCTTAGCCTCTTTGGCAGCAGTAATTTTTGGGGTATACTTATGCTTTCCTGCATGTTGCAGTTGACTTGTGTAAACTACTTGTTCAGCTCCCTCTCACTCTGTTTTCAGTGGAGGTTTAATAAATTGCCTTTCGTGTGCAGTCTCTTTGAAATTCATATTGTCTAACACCACTATCTTTGAGGTATCATGGGATTATCCAGGAGGTGTACTTTAATTAGAAACTTGTTATACTTGCTGCAGATTTTAAAAATATATGTGGATTTTTATAATTCCTCCAATTAGTCTTCTTTGGTCTTTAAATTTCACTAAGCTAGAATTTCTGAAATAAATTTATTTTGAGTAGTTGAATGTTGAAAAAGTACAACTTCTCCCAGCATCAAGGGGATTATTTAAAGATTAAAGATTTATGGCTTCCAGATTGCCAGGTTTGCAGTGATGGTTTTACATTTCTCTGTGCTAGGTACTATACAGATTGGGACCTCGCAAAATCTATTCTTGGAGTAATTGGTTTGTAGGAGTAATTCCTATCTTTTGATACTGCCCAGGCTAACATAGATGGGTGCTATATTGTACCTAACTATTTCTCAACTGCGTAACCCCCAAAGCTAATTAAGTATCTTGAAAATGCAGAATTTTGAAGTTTCTAGAGCATGAGAAATTAGTCTGTATATCTAGTATAATTTTGCCATCTTTAAGAGGTCCTCATATTTTTAAATTGTTCACTTTATATATTACACCTCAGATCAATTCCAACATTTCCTTTCCTCTAGAATATTCCTCTCTGAGTTTCATGGTATAAAGTTGCATCTCCTTTCCAATATATGCTGTATATTGCAATTTTCTGTTACTACCCTTCTTTGCTTCTACTAGTTTATCTTAGAATACTTTCTCCCGCAGACAGAAGTTGTGTAATACCTTTTATTTGGACCAGCTGAATTATTACTAAACATGGTGCAAGCTTCAAGTTTTCTAGTGCGTGTCATCAGGCTGTGTTTTTAAATATCTTACAGTTTGTCTCCAATTTGCATTTTTTTCCAGATTAAATCACATTTTAATGTCTTGCTTCAGCAATCTCATCTGAGTTTTAGGAAATTTCTTTTCCTGCCCCCTCTTGCTGCATTTGCTGCATTTCCTAACTTAGAGTCTGAATATTTAATTGAGGTGTTTATCCTTATGCTGTTAATGAAGTAAGTAAAGCCAAGTGGATTCCTGTGTCATCTTTATTGGTGCGTTCCCCAGTAATAAATGCTGCAGTCACTTTATCTATCTATTAACAGCTCTTTTGTATGGTTAAAAGCAGAGCAAGACTGAAAGGCCTAACTTATTTGGAATGTATTTTACTTTACTTTGTATTTTTCAAATTTGTTAAAGATGGTAGTATAGGAATGCTTTTGTCTGGGATAAACTGAGCCATGTTTGCATAAGCAAACTTTCCTACCTGCTTTGCCCTTGAAATCATGTCCCTGGGGATCAATGGACCCCGGGAACAGCATGGGGAGCAAATTGGGGCAGCAGGAGGAGGGAATCGGGGGAAAAAATCCCTGCCCCACTTTGTACTGATAGAATCATGTTCTGCTATCAGAAAAACATGATTATGATCCAACATAGTCTGTGTAAGGTAATCAACCTACATTTAGACTTGTTTATGAAAATGGGGGTGAACATGTGATACTACTTCGCAAATTGACTGCAGCTCATTTAACAACAGCATTTTTAGAATTATGCTTGTTTGTCTGAGGCATATTTTTCAAATATATTTTTAAATTCCAATAGAAAATGCTAAAATTGAATTGTGGTTAATGGCTGTTCATGCAACAAAAGTTGTTCTGGCAGAAGATGTACAGTGTCTTCCATCCATAATATTTACCATAAAAATCCCAAGCACCTTGTTCTGCTCCTAGGATCACAATTGAAAGAATCAAGTTTGCTATCTTGTTCACTTTATTTATCACTCCCTTCCATATCAATCAAGATTGTGCTGCCCATACAGCTGCCTTGCATGCAGAACAAGTAGCTACAAATAAAGTAGTGGTGGGGGGGAAGGAACATCATGCACAACTTTCCTCCTGCACCTTTAGCTCTGATTTGTGAGAGTTACTACATGGATGAATTATGGTAGAAAGTGTTCTCATGCGAAAAGTGCTGGTTATGAAATGAGTGTTGCATTGGCACAATTTTCTTTTTATTTCTAGGACAGGCTGTAAAAATATCACTGCTAAGTCATTGGCCTGGATCCAGTGGAGGATTTTCCACAAACAAAAGGGTGGCATTTTTGCTGAGTTTCCCCACCTGGTGCTGACTCTCTTATCCTGTTGCTGGGGGACCCCTTTACTCTGGAACAGTATTTAGGAGGAGTGCAGTTTGCGATGCACTGGAAGGGGGGAAGTAAGGAAGACTCTCCCTCTGCACGGAAGTCTCTTCCATCTGCTGAAATCTCCAGTGGATGTGAGCAATTACATTTTGTTTGTTCTTGCTGCTGATCATTCATCACAACAAAACATATATTCCAGCAAAGACAGTGTAGCAGTCTGTCTGTCTGTTCTAAGTAGAATATTTAAGTAGCTGTTTATTCATTGCCATTTAGCTAGAGCAATGGGATAAAATTTTTGAAGATGAGTTGGCATTGTATTGAAATTTCTCAGGACTTAAAATTTTGCAGAGTCTTACATTTTCAAAAGTTTACAATAGAAATGCTGATGAAAGCATACCAGTAGTTTCACATGGGCTATGAGAACAACTCTGTTGATGCCTAAAAGGATTAATACTTTATTAATACTTTGCTGAGATAAGTTTTTGCTTAGTTTTTTTTGATGCTACGCTAAATATGTACACTGGGTTAACTTCTCATTTACGTTTTCCCCTTGCAGATGAGAGCTTACTGTTCCTTTGAAGAAGAATACTTGTCATTACAGATTTCTGGATTTTCTGGATTTTTCTGAAGGGAGATGAATAAAGGTTATAGCTGAAGTGTTGTAGTATTTGTCATAGTTGGTATCCAAAGCACATTTGGAATTAGACAAATAGAGATGCTGCCCTTTTCTTACAGAAAAAAAATATCAAAATTTACCCCCAGTGTAGAAAACAGCATGGAAGAAAATTAAGTGCCCTGGTACACTGCCGCCGAAGAGCCTGAAATTCAGGCTGTATAGTAGCATCTCTCTAAATCATTTGGATTTTGTACTATGAAGTCAGGACTTATTTATGTGTGCATGTCGTCATGTTATCTATATTGTAAAATATTGATTAGTCTTATACTATTTTTTAAAATATTTTTCTCTTGCAAAAGATCCTCCCTTCACCTTCCCTCTCTTTGTTGATATGCTTATCTGTTCCCTTTTGAATGAAAACAAAGAAAATCCTGAGTATCTGTTTAAGCAGCTCAGCATCATTCTCTTTATTCCCATTGCTGTTGCCATAGCCACATTCTAGTTGAGCTTTATGCTGTCAGCTTTGCAGGGAGAGATGTCATCAAAACCTTGATGCATTTTAAATATAACCGCAGATAACATACAGCAGCAAATCAGCCTCTTATTAGAAAGCTCTCTCTCCTCTGCAAAACTCTGCTCCTTATTTAATTTGTTCTCTGCAGAATGAAGAACAAACTTGCATTACTTTAATGTTTAAACAAATTACTGTAATACAGAGGCAGATATGCATGATTAAAGCTAAAATGTAATACTCTACTAGTAATCCTTTGCAGTAAAGATAGTTTAGAGGCAACAACAGTAAGGTGCATGAAGATTTAATAATTGTTAATATATTTGATAAATGGTTGAAAGAATTATATTGGCTAGAAAGTAGAGAATTTTCTTGTGTGAATACTCATAACTTTTGCAGGAACACTCTATGTATCATTTGCATGTAGAGACTAATTACGTTTAATTTGTTGTAATTCCCTGTTCTGTGTTCATTACATATTGTCTTTATTACGGCATTTGAATGCTTATTGTACTCTTTATTGTTTACAAGAAAAAATGAACTAATAATCCCCTGGTCAAATTTATCTAGCCCTTTCAAGCAAAAATAAGTGTCTCTGTGCGATAAGAAAATTGTTAAGCAACATTTGAACAGACCCATCATATGTTATAAATCTCCTGTTATACCTTTTAATTCAACATTTTGGAACATCTTTGTGTCAGAATTAATATTAGAGCCAAAGAAGCGTTGTGACTTTTCTTTTGACAAATTTTCATCACAAGTTTTAAGAGACAATTATGGAGTTCTGGCTTTAAAGGGCATATCTGACAGTACACATTTCAAGGATTTTAATGATCATACCCTCTTCTCCAAAAACACGTTACTTGTTCTTGGAGAGGAGCATGGCTGAATGAAACTAGGTATCTCTAACAGAATCCTTCTCATGTATACCCTCCTACAGTTTTTAGAATTCTCTGTCTGTGTGTGCGTAGAACAGACTTAAAAAAATTAGCCCTTAGCCCTGAGGAACTACTTGTCCCCGTGGTCTGCTGCTCAGCTTTTGCTACTTAACAGTACAGGAAAGGTTGAGGGGGAGAGGGAGGCAGTTGTTTTCTAGAGACAAGGAACTTAGAGTGTTCTTCCACCTGAAACACAGAAGAGATTTTCTCTGTCATTCACACACACACTGACTCCTGAAGACTATTTTAAGGCAGTGTGGACAGTTAAGAGTCGAACCCCAAAATTATGTTCTTCCCAAGAGAAGAAAATATGAAAGGGGCTGGACATTGTGCATACGAATATGTCAACCTTATTAAACACATGTACCCCATAGCAGGCCCTTTGCATCTTTACTTGCACAAAAGCATTTTCTGGCTGCTGCTTGCTTCCTGAGTCTTGGGGAAAATCCAGAAGGTCTTCAATAGAAAAAATAAAGAGAGCTTTGGATAGCAATGATTGACTAGCAAAGCATAGAGCTCATCCCAGGAAGGTGTGTTATAGCCATGTGCCCTCATTTTGACTGTAGGCACAGACTTTCTTATTTCTGAGCTTGACAGCCTCTTCCTGTGTCTGTTCAAACCCTCTCCTTTATTTGGAAACTAATCACAAACAGTGTTGCTCCCAAACCAGAGCTGATCTGCTCTCACTGGCAGCCACTTTGTAAGGCCCTGTTCTGGATGGCAGCCCTTTTTTAGCGGTGGCAGCCATTACCTGTTCTCAGTTCCAGATATTCCTACAGGCTTAGCAAGGTTAGGGGCCCTGCTCTATTTATTTATTTATTTATTTATTTATTTATTTATTGTCCATCTTTCTCGCTGAGACTCAAGGCGGATTACACAGTATGAGTTTAGTACAATCAGTATCAAGTACATTTCCATACAGTGTCAAGGACATTTCCATAAACAATGCCATAGGGTAAATATAAACAAGTTTACAAAGACATACCATTAGCAAGGATCCAATACATAGTAGAAGAAATGCTGAAACAGAACATAATGATTTCTAGGTGTGACAATAGACAACATGAAGCTGAAACAGAACATAATTCTAACATTTGACAACATGAAGCTTGGTAGTACATAGGAGTACATATTTAAAGCAGTAGATAGTATGTGAGGCAACATGGTGAAGTCTATGGTCCCTAACTCATTCGTGCAGCATCTGAGACTTCATCCCTACAATACAGCCCTCCTATATGAATAAAAAGCCTTTTCAGATAATTGTTTTGCATCATTTGCGGAAAGCCAGGAGAGTGAGGGCTCTCCTGACTTCGTCAGGCAGGCTGTTCCACAGGGTAGGGGCCACCACAGAGAAAGCCCATGTATGGGCTGCTGTTGATTTCACCCATGTGCAGCCTGTCAACTGTAGGAGACACGGATCAGACGAGCGAAGCTGCCGTGGAGGAACATACAGAGGGAGGCGGTCCTATAGGTATACTGAACCAAGGCTGTGAAGAGCTTTGTATGTAACAACCAATATCTTGAACTGAGCACAGTAACTGATAGGTAGCCAATGGAGTGACTGTAGGATGGGAGTGATGTTCAAGTTCTTGCTTGCTCCTGATAATAGTTGAGGTGCAGCATTTTGCACCAATTGGAGTCTCCTAGTTAACTTAGATGGAAGAACTATGTTTAGTGCATTACAATAGTCAAGCCTTGATGTTACCGTAGCATGGATCCAGGTGGCCAGGTCGGCTGTGCCGATAGAAAGCTGTCAAAGAGGCCTGGAAAAGTAAATATTTAATAGTCCTGGACATGTATACACAGTGTTCAATAATAATGTGCTCCAGCAGGGTTATGTCTTCAGAAGCTCCCTAACTAGCTTTACTTAAAAATATTCTGGGGATATAATAATGGCAGACTTTGCAGTTTCCTTCTCTGTTGTAAAACTGGAATGTTGGAGAACTGAAACATTCTGTTTCTTGGTGCTATCCTTTGTGCGCGCATTCTGTAAGGAAAATAGAACTGTAGGTTATTGAAGCAAATGGAAATTTTGAGGGAAAGCTGAATAATTTTCTTTTACACAATGAACTGGTTAATTCCATAGCTTGTGCTGCAAAAGTAAATCAGATGTAATGATGAGTCTTCACTATGTTTGGTTTCTAATAATATCTTTCCTGAACAGTGGGAATGATATGCCACTACTTTAATTACTTTTAAAATGCCGATTATAAGGTCTGTGTATTAGTGATGATCTGCTGCTGTTTCAGGTCAATAAATGCCCTATTTCAATTTATTCTAAATTGATTCTTTACAGACTTAAGGAAAATTATAATAAGGCCTTAGTCTACAGTAATGATGTCCAACCCAGGGTGGTTCATATATAATTAACTATTGGTAGTCAGTTTAGTTAAGAGCAGTGCTAAAGCTGTGTGAAGGCCAACTCTGCAAGAGCTCTCATGCTGTTGGGATTGAGAACACCTTTATTAACCACCCTCTGGGTAGTATAAGATTTAAAGATCATTGGAAAACTAGTAACATCTTCAAAAATTTCATTTCCTTAATTTATTTCTGCTATAAAACCAAAGCAATAGTTAACTGTATTCCCCTTCTAAGCTATTCTTAGATATGTGAGTTTTTGTTCCAGAAGGGATGCTGAAAGGGAGATTATGTCAGCTCAGGTTTCTTACATAAAAATCAGGTTGAAAGTACAAGTACTGAATACTTATATTTATTTAGTTAGTTTAGCATATGGAAATGTTTATTGAAGTATCAGTTTTCAACTGACCGAACAGTGGCGTGTAAGTAGTTAACAGGCATTCTTTTGCATTTAAACACACAGCTAGATTGCCCTTGCATATGGCAAGTGACATTGCCATTGTTATAGTACTTTGAAGGTCTGAAAAATGCAGCTTGAATACTCCTTCCCAGTGCTATTGGCAGAATGGTCATAGGTGGTGTTCTCAGTGTTGGAGCACAATACAAAAGGATAAATCTAAATTAACATGTTATGCCCATAGTTTACGGTGAGTCTTAATTTACACAAAAGTAGTTGTGCAGGGGCTACTAGTTGGGTCGGGGGTGGGGAGTTGTTACCCTTTCCTGCAAGAAGTTTCCTGATCTAAACTGCACCCCATCTCCAGCTGCTATTTGATGTCTCGGGAAAAGATATGTTTTCCCTAGTGGGGCTAATAGCATGTAAGGGTGGAGATTTAGCTCAAGAAACAAGTATGGGAAAAGAAGGTTAACCCTTGCTTCTCACAGTGCTAGTTCCTTGATCTAATTAGTAGTTCTCCTGCAGCTACTGTTAATTGAAAATTAAACATGGGGAGACCAGTTCATGGATCTACACTGTTTTGTGTAGTTTGATCCTCATTTTCCTGGACTTAATTGTTTAGTGGCAGCTCATTTGAGCAGAAATAAGTGAAGAACTGTAAAGCTAAAAAAGGGGTGGGGAAGCTGATTGAATTTTTGAAGAATATTTTTTCTGTACATTTTATTAAAGTTTTTAAACAGCATACACAAGAAAAGCTAATATATATAAGTTTAGTTTTCTAAACAATATTATAATTTAGAAAATTATATATGTATGTTAATACTTTTTCTTTAATTATATATACAGTATAGAAAACTATATATATATTAAAGAAAAATAAAAGGCAAAAAATAACACAAAGAAATAGGAAGGAATAACCTCCAATTTTCCCTGTGACATATTACATACTGCATACTCACTCTAAGATTACCTTAAACAAAAAAAAATCTCTTTACCCTGTACTTCTCTTTTTTACCTCCTAATCTTCAGAAGTACAAATCAGAAGTTTTTTTCCACTTCTCACAAAAAGTCTATACGGGGTTTCCAGGCAGCTATGAATTTGGATAATGTCTCTTCCTTAATCAAGGAAGTAAATTTGGCCATCTCTGCAAGCTTCATCATCTTCACTAACCATTTCTCTGTTGTAGGCAATGTCGAAGTTTTCTATTTTTGAGCATATAACAGCTATTGTCATGTACAAAAATAAAGTTCCATGAGTAATTTCTAACTGTCCATTAGTCCCAACAAAAAAGCCTCTGGTTTCATTTGTATATTAATCTTTAAGATCTTCTGAATAAATGAATGTATTTGTATCCAATTTTTTTGGCTTTTAACATGTCCACCATAAATGGTAAAATGTCCCCTCATACTGTTCACATTTCCGACACACATTTGAAACATTTTTATATGTTTTAGCTAATTTATCTGGTGACATACCAATGATACATCATTTTATAAAAATTCTCTATCGGACTAGAACTCAATGTAAATTTCGTTCAACCACAAATTTTCCCATTGTTCAATTTGTATATTTCTTCCTTTATCTCCAATTTCAACTAAAATTTATACATTTTAACAATAACATGTTTGCCATTCATACATAATTCTGTTTCAGATACCATTGTAGAGTGATCAAATCTGTACAGCCTTTTATCAGCTTTAATTAAACCTTTGTAATAATCATGTGTAAAAAACCCATAGGCAGCTATATCCTTGTGCAATCAAATCTCTCGTATTCATTTTACATTCACCTTGTAAAAAATCTCATAAGTCACAATACATCAACCGCTTCTGTTTGGTTATCATTTCCAATCTTTAAAAAAGGCTTTCTGTGTTGAGATCTACAAAGGTTTTTTTTGGGCACAGCCTAAGAGCAGAACCACAAGTGACAAAAGGCACAGATTAGACACTTGTCAGCTTCCCTCAAGTTTTGATGGGAAATGTAGGCAGCTTGGCGGAATGTTGGACAAGTGACAGTTGAAAAGTCCATTGGACAGCAGTCAGAGAGCCAAGCTGCAAGACTAGGATGCCTACATTTCCCATCAAAACTTGAGGGAAGCTGACAAGTGTCCTATCTGTGCCTTTTGTCACTTGTGGTTCTGCTCTAAGTTTCTATTTGTTCCATTCTCTCAGAATGATATGCCTTATATAGCCACATTAACTTTAACTTTATTATACCATAAATAGGCATGCCATCCAAAACTTAAATTGTTTTGGAGTATACTGCATACCCTGCAGCTGTGGAGAAGTTTACATCGGGACCACACAGCGTAGCATCCAGACAAGAATAAAAGAACATGAAAGACACTGCAGACTTGGCCATCTGGAAAAATCAGCAGTGGCTGAACATAGCCTAACTCAAACAGGACACAGTATCCTATTCCAGGACACTAAAATATTGGACAACACTTCCAACTACTTTGTCAGATTACACAGGGAAGCCATTGACATTCATAAGCATAAGCACAATTTCAACAGGAAAGAAGAGACTTTAAGAATGAATAGAGCATGGTTTCCAGTCCTGAAAAACACCAGGCTAACAAAATACATCCTACAATAGCCCTGCAGAGAAGATTAGCATATCAAGTACCAATCCATATGCAAAAGAACCTCCTCAGGATACAGTTAAGCCTCCCTCTATTAGTATTCCACACCCTGGGAAACTCTTACAGGAAACTCAGCCCAAACCCACCTTCCTGAGTAGATATAAATTGCCTGCCAACATCTTCTCCACACTGTGACACTGAGAGATCTCTGTCTTTTGGTGCTACACCTCTGAAGATGCCAGTCTCAGCTGCTGGCGAAACGTCAGGAACTACAATGCCAAGACCACAGCTATACAGCCTGGAAAATCCACAACAACCATGCAGCTATGCTGTTCCTTGAACAGCAAAGAAACACTGCTTCTTGCCTTTTTTACCAGATGGGAGGGGGGAGAAGGGAGTGAGGAATGATTCAGAGGCAGAAGGGAGAGGGATGTATTCCGAGGAGATAGTGGTCCCATAGTCTGTCCATCTTGCCTAAACAGCCATCTTTGGCCTGTATATGCCCTCTAAGATGTGCCTTGTGCTGATTCTTGCTGGTGTAAGCTCTGACCTCGAGATGGGATTCTCCCCGTCCCAGGCACAATGCTGGGAGGGAGGGGTCCACTAGGCACCTGGATTAAGAGTGTGGGTAACATCTTGATTAAGAGAGGACCAGGCAATCAGGCCTTGGATGGTGCCAGGCACTTAGCCTCATCAGTTAAGCTTAGATCACCAAGGCCAGCCTTGGTCCTCTAACTGATCACCCCTCCCTTTAATCAGTCTTTGTTAGGGATGGTGACAGGACCAGGTGAGCCCATGGACACTTTATGTATATAAATCTGAGGCAGAGCCAGCAAGAATCAGAGCCTCGGCACAGACTTGGCTACAGAGAGTGCCATGCAGAACCGGGCCTACAGAGTTCGCTCTTTGCTGATTGGGGCTCCCAGCAACTTGGCAGAGCGCAGGGCATAGGTGATCTTTCCTCTTGCTATTCTTTCTGGTGTATGGGTGGTTGTCTTTTACTTTGTATATTACTTCACTGAGCACTGATTTCCCTTGTATTGTTTCTGTGGCGTGTGTAATAAACTTTTTTTCCTCCCTCAACATCTGTGTTCTTATTGCATCCAAATCCTAAAAAGAACCACCTGCCCCTTGGCAGAACAAGGGAAGTATGAGTGGCCAGTCCTTGCAGCAGCTCTCCTTCTCTGGCCAGTGGGATTCTCAAGAAGGAGAGTGTCTTTTTAAAACTGTGGCAAAGAATTCAATTAGGAGGCTTGCCTCAGTCAGCGTCCATTTTGCTCTGGCCTGGAGATTGAGAGATACTGCCTGCTTGTTGCTGCTGTCCATTGGCTTTCTCTCCTGGCCTCCTTTGAACTGCCACTGAATCCTGCTGTCCATTGAGCGGAGTGGATTCTTGGCTGCTGCCTGGTTAGAGAGTTGTAGACTCAGGTTTTTTTTCTCTGTGGAGAGGAGTTTGGCCTGGTGTTTGCTAAGGAGAGGGGTGGGAGGAAGGAAAAGGATTTTTTTTTAAACTTTGCTTTTTGAAAACTGCTTTTTTGCTGTGGTGGGGCTTTGGTTAGGCTTTTCTGTCGGGGAGGCTTTGATTTCTGGCTTTTGAAGTTGGTTATATTTACTGGTTATATTTGCAGCTTGTTCTTCTGGGGGTTGTTTTAGCCTGTTGTGGGTAATTTGTTTGAAGTTTTATAGCTCCTGTTTTTTTTTTAAATAGATTTTATTGGATGAGGTGATATAAAGTAGTTGGTTAATACATACAACTTATCCAAATTAAACCTTTCTAAATATATAATCCCACCCTCCCCTCCCCCTTTTCTCTATTGACTTCCAACAACACTCGAACCCCCCGTTTATTCATAGAGATTATTATTTCACTATGATACAATTATATTATGTTACCCATGGTAGAGATCTTATATATATTCCCTTCGTTAAAATCTTAATAAAATTTAAAATCCCTCCAAAGACCACAATTGTCCTTTAACATCGCATTTCTTTTCCAAATATTTCTTAAACTTCTTCCAGTCTTCCAGAAAAATTCCTGGATCTTGCTCTTTCAGATTTCTAGTTAATTTGTCCATTTCGGCCATGTACAACAGCTTCCTTGTCTGTTCTCCAATATTCGGTACTTCTTTTTTCCAATATTGAGCATATAAAATTCTTGCTGCTACTATCATATAATACAACAATATCTTATCATTTCTATTAATATCTTCTAAATGTAAAGATAGTAATAACATTTCTGGATTTTTAGGGACATTGTATTGTAATATCAAAGACATTTCAGCACATATTCTAGACCAGAAGTCTCTAGCCTTTTGGCAAGTCCACCACATATGAAATAGAGAACCTTCATGCTTCTTACATTTCCAATATTTATTCGATAACTGTGTGCTAGCTATGGCTAATTTTTTCGGTGTTAAGTACCATCTATACAGCATTTTATAACTGTTCTCTTTGATACTGGTACAAGTTGATATTTTTAAGGTATTTTTCCGTAGTTGTTCCCACGCTTCCATTGCTATTTCCACTTTACCATTTGCACCTTGACTGTTTCATCTTCTGTAAGCCACTTCAATAACAACTTAAACATTTTAGATATTGCTTTACTATTATCCCCCAATAATAGTTCCTCTAGTTCTGAATTTTTAATTTTAAAACCATTCTTTCTATGTTCTGAATCAAATAAATCTTTAATTTGTCTATATTGTAACCAACCATATTTAAATGGCAACTCCTCATTTCTCTTAAGTTTTAACCCATTATTTTCTAATACTGTTAATTCTTTGAGGGTAAGCCATTCCTTTCCCTGATATTCCATATTTGGGTTGATTACTTCAGCTGGAACAATCCAAAATGGTTTCTTTAGCTCTGTAAATTTCTTATACTTGAGCCAGGTTGACAGTAGATTTCTTCTCAGGTAGTGGTGCTGAAACATTGCATCCATATTATGCTTCCCGTACCACATATATGCGTGCCATCCAAATAGTTTATTATGTCCTTCCAATGTTAATAACTTATGATTGGTCAAAGACACCCATTCTTTTAGCCACACCAAACATATCGCTTCATGGTAAAGTCTTAGATCAGGTAACTGCATTCCTCCTCTTTCCTTAGCATCACAAAGAACTTTCATCTTGACTCTTGGTTTCTTTCCTGCTCAGACAAATTCTGATATCTTCCTCTGCCATTTTTCAAATTGTTTCTTATTTTTCACAATTGGAATTGTTTGCATTAAAAACATCACTCTGGGCAGTACATTCATTTTAATTGTGGCAATTCGACCTAACCACGACAAATTTAATTTATTCCATTTTATCATGTCTCTTTCAATTTGAGTCCAGAGCTTTTCATAGTTATTCTTAAACAAGTCTATATTCTTAGCTGTCAGCTCTCTCCCCAGATATTTAGTTCTGTGTACCACTTCGCAGTTTGTTAATTCACTTAATTCTTGTTGTTTCTTCTTAGTCATATTTTTAGTTATTATTTTTGACTTCTTTTTGTTTATGTAGAAACCCGCCAAATCTCCAAACTCCTTTATTTTGTCCAGCAGTCTTGGCAAGGTTTGTAGAGGGTCTTCCACTATAAACATCACATCGTCTGCAAATGCTCTCAATTTGTAGGAGGATCCTTTTATTTTTATTCCTTTTATACTATCATCTTCTCTAATCCTCCTCAATAATACTTCTAAGACCATCACAAACAAAAGCGGCGATAGTGGACATCCTTGTCTGGTTCCTTTCCTTATTTCCAGCTTCTCTGTCAGGTCGTCATTAACACATATTGTTGCTCTTTGTAAGTTATAAATTGTTTTCACTGCTTGTATAAATTCATTACCTAGATCCATCTTCTCCATAGTTGCGAACATAAAATCCCAGTTCAAATTGTCAAAGGCCTTCTCTGCATCCGCAAAGAAAAGGCCAACATCCTTATCAGGTCGCTTATCGTAATATTCAGTAGCATTTATCACTACTCTCAAATTGTCTTTTAACTGCCTATTTGGTAAAAATCCGGCCTGATCTTCATCTATAAAATCCATTAACCATATTTTGAGCCTATCCGCCAGTATTCTTGCCATTATTTTGTAGATATTGTTTATAAGCGATATGGGTCTATAATTTTTCAACTCTGTCAAATCTTGGCTTTCTTTTGGGATCAGTGCAATACTAGCTTCATTCCATGTATCTGGGAGACCCTTTCCTTGAAGCATATCATTCATTACATTTTTTAAAATCGGTACTAGGTCCTCCTTCATTACTTTATAAAATTTAGCTGTGATCCCATCAGGTCCTGGTGCTTTCCCAATCTTAGCCGCTTCAATTGCCTGTATGACTTCTTCTTCTGTTATTGGAGCATTCAGTCTCTGTTTCATCTCTTCTGGTACCTTTGGTAAGTGGGCATTCCTTAAATACCCATCTATCTCTTGTACATTCACAGATTTCTTTTGAAATAATTTAGCGTAGTATTTAAAGAACGCACGCTTAATTAGTTGATGATCTTTCAATTCTTTACCTTCCTCCATTATTGTATTAATAATTTTCATTTCCTTCCTTTTTTTCAGTTGCCAGGCTAAATACTTTCCTGGTTTATTTGCTCCTTCAAATGACTTCTGCTTTAATGTATTTAACTTCCATTCTAGCTCTTTATTACTAATGGCTGTTATTTGGTCCTGCAATATTTTAATTTCCTGTATGATCGACTTTTTTCCTGGTCTTTTCTTCAATTGTTGTTCTTTTTTATATATTTTTTCTTGAATTTCTTGCCATTTCTCCTGCTTTCTTTTCTTATCCTTACTGTTAAGTAAGGTTAAATTTCCTCTCATTACAGCCTTATAGGTATCCCATACCATCTGTGTTGAGACTTCATTGTTGTTATTTGTTACAAAAAATTGCTTAGTTTCTTCTTTCAAATACTTCAAATTTTCCTGATTTTGTAATAAATCCTCATTTATTCTCCATCTAAATTTTCTTCGACCCATTGTTCATTTCCATAACATTGGATTGTGGTCTGCTCTCACCTTCGGTAAGATTTCCACTTTTTTTGTCAATAGAGTCAAATCTTTTGTTGCCCAAATCATATCAATACGTGAAAATGATAAGTGCCTTGTGGAGTAGTATGTACTTTTCGGATTTTCTTTTCTCCATACGTCTTCCAAATGTTCTTGTTGAACTAATTCAAAAAAAGTTTTTGGTAGCTTCCCTGATTTTTTAACGGTTAATTTTATTAAATTCAGTTGTTCTTCTGGGTGACTGTTTTCCCCTGTTGTTGGGCATTCTTTACAGAAGTTTGGTGTTTTTTGCTGGGTTATGTTTTCTGTTGGCATAGAAATTTGGTTTGGTAAGGTGTCCAATTTTTGTTGGTTATTCTTCTGGGGGGCGGGAGTATTTGTTTGGATGCTTGGTTCAGTTTGTTAACTTAACCTAATGATGTTTGGGTGTACTTTTGGGGTATCTTGAGGGAGTTGTGAAGTGTGAACTTTCAAAAAGTGTTTTTAACATAGGTTAGTTGTAGGTTTTTTCCCATAGGGAATAATGGAAATTGGAGGCGGCTGGGGGCACCTTCTTTGGGGGGCCCTCCTGTGGCCCAATCTTCATGAAACTTGGGGGTAGGTAGAGGACAGTTAGGAGTAGATCCTAGGCAAATTTGGTGGATTTTGCTTTCAAAATTCAACCCCCAGCCTCCGGGATAGCCCCCATAGTTTCCCCATAGAGAATAATGAAGATTGGAGTGGCTAGGGATACTTTTGGGGAGGTATAAAATAGCCCCCTGGGGTCCAATCTTGATGAAAGATGGGGGTTTATTAGAGGGCAGTTAGAAGTAGGACCCCTGCAAATTTTGTGAAAATGATCCCCCTCCAAGCCACTGAAAATTTCTGAATTGTGTTTCCCATAGTAAACAATCACCGAATTTTACCAAATTTGCACTGTATTACTGAACCAAACTGGAGAATAAATTTGGTATTTTTTGAATTCTGATTCCCCCCCCCAGTTCAATATTATTGAACGAATCAACCAAATTTTTTTCCTGTTCACACTGGGGGTGTGCACTTCGGGTTTCCAGTTCAGGATTTTAACCCAAATTGGCCTGATTTGGAAAGATTTGGGATTCCCAAAATGACCCCAGCACTGCTGAGCTGATTCAGGAAAAGTGCTGCTTTCAAACCCTGCCTCTTTTCAGCTGAAGGGAGAGGTTCCCCCATCAGCTGAAAAAGCGGCTGGCGTTTGAATGCCGGCGGTTTTCTTCAGCTGATGGAAGGGGGAGGAGGGACCCCCCCTCCCTCAGCTCAAAAAAGGGGCAAATGTTTGAAAGCAGCACTTTTCTTGCCATGCTTTCAAACTGCTGCTTTATTTCAGCTGACAGGAGGGGGATTCCCCCTCCCATTAGCTGGAAAAGCTGCTTTCAAACACTGGCCACTTTTTTCAGTTGAGGGGAGGAGGAGGAGGAGGGACCCCCTTCCTCAGACCCCCTCTTCCTCCTCCCCTCAGCTGAAAAAAGCGGCGGGAGTTTGAAAGCAGCAACTGCTTCTCTTGCCACGCAAGAGAAGCAGTTGGTAAAGCAGCTGTAAAGCAGTTGGGGTTTGAAAGCAACACTCTTCTTGCTGTTTGCAAATGGCAAGAAAGGTACTGCTTTGAGATCTAGTGGACTCTGTAAAGGTTTCCGAATCTTTAAGGAGCATACCGAAGCATTTAAACGCCCAAATTGTTTTTACGCTTCAGGTTACAGAAGTTCTCCTTAACAATGACAGTTGTAATTTTTCCCATCTTACCAAATCTTTTTTGATTTCTTTCCAAGTCTTAACATAGTTGTTATTGAATAACATGCTGAGAAGTTAGCCGTGTTAGTCTTTGGTAGCAAAATCAAAAAGAGTCCAGTAGTACCTTTAAGACTAACCAATTTTATTTTAGCATAAGCTTTCGAGAATCAAGTTCTCTTTGTCAGATGCCTGATACAGAGACTGGTCAAACACAGAAGAGCAAGAGAGGGAAGAGGCAATTAGGGGGGGGGAGGGGGAGGGAGCAATCAAAACATTCCTTTGCTAGTATATGTAAACATCTCCTTTTGGTGTGTGTATCAGTTGGCTTCAAAGGAGTTTGCCCTGTTAGTTTGTAGAAGCCAAACAGCTAGACCATCCAATTCCAATGCAGTATGGGCCTTCGGTAACCACAGCTCTCCCTGCCAGATGCATCTGACAAAGAGATCTGTGGTTCCCGAAAGCCCACGCCAGGTACCACTGAGCTCCCCCAGACCCCACCTCTGTAAAGGAAATCTGTTACCTGTAGTAATGTGATAACCATTCATAGTCCCTATTCAGTCCCAGCTTGACAGAGTCAAATTTGCATATGAATTCCAGTTCAGCAGCCTCCCGTTGGATTTTGTTTTTGAAAGGTTTCTGTTGAACTACAGTGACCTTTAAGTCTTTGATGGAATGTCCTGGTAGATTGAAGTGTTCTCCCACTGGTTTCTGGACGTTTCCATTTCTAATGTCAGATTTGTGTCCATTTATTCTTTTGCATAGAGGTTGGCTGGTTTGTCCAATGTACAGAGCAGAAGGACATTGTTGGCACATGAGGGCATATATCAGATTGGAGGATGAGCAGCTGTAAGAGCCAGAGACAGTGTAGTTGATGCCATTGGGTCCTGTAATTGTATTCCCTGGGTAGATATAGGGGCAGAGCTGGCATCTGGGTCTGTTGCAGGGCCTGGTACCTGTGCTGGTGACTCTGCTGGCCGATTCATGGTTGTGAGTGAGAAGTCATTTAAGGTTGGGGGGCTGTCTGTAGGCAAGGAAAGGTCTTCCACCCAGGGCTTCTGAGAGAGAGGTATCATTTTCCAGGATGGGTTGTAGCTCACTGATGATACGTTGGATGGGTTTGAGCTGGGAACTATAGGTGACAACCAGTGGTGTTCTGTTGTTAGTTCCTTTAGGCTTGTCCTGGAGCAGGCTGTTTCTGGGTACTAGTCTGGCCCTGTTGATTTGTTTCTTCAATTCATTTGGTGGGTACTGTAGTCCCAAAAATGCTTGTTGTAAATCTCTTAAGTGTGAGTCTCGGTCCAGAGCATTGGAGCAGATACGGTTGTAACGTAAGGCTTGGCTGTAGACAATAGACCGAGTGGTATGTTTAGGGTGGTAGCTGGAGGCATGTAGATATGAGTATCGGTCTGTTGGTTTCCGGTATAAGGTGGTATTTATTCGTCCATTATGTAGTTGTACAGTGGTGTCCAGGAAGTGTACCTGTTGTGTAGGGTGGTCCAGGCTTAGGTTGATAGTAGGGTGAAAGTTATTGAAGTCTTGATGAAATCTCTCAAGAGCTTCCTTCCCATGGGTCCAAATGATGAAGATGTCATCCAGGAATCTTAAGTATAGTAGTGGTTCCAGTGGATATGAGCTGAGGAAGCGTTGTTCCAAGTCCGCCATGAATATGTTAGCATATTGTGGTGCCATGCGTGTGCCCATGGCTGTGCCATTAATCTGTAGATATAAGTTGTCACCAAATTCGAAGTAATTGTGAGTGAGTACGAAGTGACAAAGTTCAGTGGCGAGGTGTGCTGTGGTTTTGTCCAGGATAATATTCCGTATGGCTTGCAGTCCATCCGCATGTGGGATATTGGTGTATAAAGCCTCCACATCCATGGTTGCTAGGATGGTGTCATCAGGTAGGTTGTCAATGGACTGTATTTTCCTGAGGAAGTCAGTGGTGTCCCGTAAATAGCTGGGTGTGCTGGTGGCATAGGGCCTGAGGATAGACATGGACTCACACTTAAGAGATTTACAACAAGCATTTTTGGGACTACAGTACCCACCAAATGAAGTGAAGAAACAAATCAACAGGGCCAGACTAGTACCCAGAAACAGCCTGCTCCAGGACAAGCCTAAAGGAACTAACAACAGAACACCACTGGTTGTCACCTATAGTTCCCAGCTCAAACCCATCCAACGTATCATCAGTGAGCTACAACCCATCCTGGAAAATGATACCTCTCTCTCAGAAGCCCTGGGTGGAAGACCTTTCCTTGCCTACAGACAGCCCCCCAACCTTAAACGACTTCTCACTCACAACCATGAATCGGCCAGCAGAGTCACCAGCACAGGTACCAGGCCCTGCAACAGACCCAGATGCCAGCTCTGCCCCTATATCTACCCAGGGAATACAATTACAGGACCCAATGGCATCAACTACACTGTCTCTGGCTCTTACAGCTGCTCATCCTCCAATCTGATATATGCCCTTGTCCGGGGTCTGAGCCCCAGCCCCCAGACTTGACAAGAGGGAACAGCAGGGGACAAAAGGGTGGCAGCAACTCCACCCCCCAAGCTGGCAACCAGGGCCAGAACCTACCTACTCCATGGGGAAGGGGCAAAAGGCCAGTACCTCAGAGGGGTGGAGGGGGCAAGGAGAAACCAGCCAGCCCCACCCTCCAGGGGGAAGAGAGGGGGCTAGGCAGGCTGGAGGGAAAGGGACACAGCAGGGAGAAGGTGGGTCCAGCAGCAGCAGCAGCAACCCAAGCAGAGCCCTTACCTGGCAGGGAGAGGACGCCACCGCCGCTGCAGCCCAGAGCCACACCATGGCTAGAAGACAGCAGCCTGGCTCAGGAGTTGCTAGAAGCCAAGCCTCTCCAGGGGGGGCTGCCACAGGCATTCTGGGGGAGGAGATGGGTAACCCCGCCCAGCATTGCTGAGCAGGCAGCGCAGAAGCTGGCTAAGGCAGCTCCTCGTGAGCAGGGCCAGGCAAGCTCAGTAGCTCAGAGGCTGGCTGGGGCAGCTCCTCGGGAGCAAGGCCAGGCAAGCTCAATAGCACAAGGGCTGGCTGGGGCAGCTCCTCGTGAGCAAGGCCAAGGAGCCCTCAGCTGGGGATGGCTCGCACTCAACCCCACCCTGCCAGCATGGCAAAAAGGCCCAGGAGGGATTAGTGGTTGGAGGGAAACACCTGGAGGAATGCACAGCTGGGCCCAGTCAGGAGAGGGAACAAGCCTGGAAGGAGGGCGGGGTGGAAAAAGGAAACCCTATAAAGGGTGGCTGGGAAGAGCTCTGCGGTGGTGGGTGTGAGTGAGGAGTGATGATGTGGAGTGAGAGCAGTAGGATGCAAGGGTGGAGGCTTGGAGGAGAGTTCTGGAAGGAGGAGATGGAGGACACAGAGGGTAAGCAGGCCAGGTTGAGCAGGCCAGCGAGTGGACTGAGAGGGAGTCTGGGTGAGGTATACCGCCCCTCCTTCCACAGAGCAGGGTCCTGCAGAGTCCCTGGCCCCCCTGTGATGTCAGGAGCAGACCGCCCAGTGCCACGCCCAGTGGCAGCTGCGGCAAGCCCTGACAGCCCTCATGTGCCAACAATGTCCTTCTGCTCTGTACATTGGACAAACCAGCCAACCTCTACGCAAAAGAATAAATGGACACAAATCTGACATTAGAAATGGAAACGTCCAGAAACCAGTGGGAGAACACTTCAATCTACCAGGACATTCCATCAAAGACTTAAAGGTCACTGTAGTTCAACAGAAACCTTTCAAAAACAAAATCCAACGGGAGGCTGCTGAACTGGAATTCATATGCAAATTTGACTCTGTCAAGCTGGGACTGAATAGGGACTATGAATGGTTATCACATTACCACAGGTAACAGATTTCCTTTACAGAGGTGGGGTCTGGGGAAGCTCAGTGGTAGCTGGCGTGGGCTTTCAGGAACCACAGATCTCTTTGTCAGATGCATCTGGCAGGGAGAGCTGTGGTTACCGAAGGCCCATACTGCATTGGAATTGGATGGTCTAGCTGTTTGGCTTCTACAAACTAACAGGGCAAACTCCTTTGAAGCCAACTGATACACACACCAAAAGGAGATGTTTACTAGCAAAGGAATGTTTTGATTGCTCCCTCCCCCTCCCCCCCTAATTGCCTCTTCCCTCTCTTGCTCTTCTGTGTTTGACCAGTCTCTGTATCAGGCATCTGACGAAGAGAACTTGATTCTCGAAAGCTTATGCTAAAATAAAATTGGTTAGTCTTAAAGGTGCTACTGGACTCTTTTTGATTGAATAACATACAACTGATATTTGATAATGTAATTCCCAAATATTATACTTTCTTTTAAACTTCAGAACTTGTTTTATTCATCAGCTCAGCTTGTTCTTGTGGTTTCATATTTTTGTTAATATCTTTTTAATTTATTCAAACAACCGATATACAGATATATACAGAAAAGGTAACAAAATTTATACATTATCAAACTAAGTCCACTCATCCTGTCTCCATAGTCATAAAACTCTTCACCATCAACTGACAGTATCAGTACTATTTCCAATTATATAATTGCTAGTTTCATTTCTTTGTATTTTTCATGACCATAAAAGATCTATACTAAATATCTATTTTTCTGATGAGCAGTTATCTTTACTATGTATAGATTGCCTTTGTTTTCAACAACGAAACTTGCAGCTTGGAAGTAGTTTTTTTTATTCCATTGCCTGGAAAAAACCAGCCTGGCAGCAGTAATCATATGTACGGCAACCGATTGTTGATCTCTATATAAATCAGGTAAATAATTCAGCAGTAGTGTCTCTGGTTTATGGGGAATTTGTTCTTCCAATCTTATTGATATAATTTTCATCACTTGCTTCTAATAACTGGATGTAGGTATACATGTCCATCACATATGAAAGAAATCTGCCTTCTTTACAGAACCAGCATATGCTGGTCTTATAAATCTTTGCCAGTCTAGCAGCTCAGTCCTGGGGGGCTGGGGTACGGAAAGTGCTCAGGGAGCGGACAAAGTGGCACGGCATCAAAACTCAGACTTACAAGGGCATAGGCCCTCTGGCTGCGACTAGGATCAGCAGCCAGACAGAGGCATAAGTGTGGCACAAGTCCCTGCGCTAGCAGGGGCGGCCCGAGGGGCAGGCCACAAATGAATCAGCTCCCAGAGTTGCTCTAGGCTTGAGAATGCCCCCTGCAGCAGCAGAAAGTGATGCTGTGAAAAAAGGCAGCATAGCCCATAGATGGCATTGAACAGGAAAACTTGGCTCCCCCCTGGTGCCCAGCCCCACCCACATGGGCCGGCGAGGTATAGGATGCTGACTACTGCAGGGCCCAATCTGCTTGTGTCCCGGCACTGGCCTAGCCCTCTTCTGTATGCCCAGTCAGCTACCTGAGCATCCTACAGTCAAACATTGACTTTGTAAGATTGTCTACTATGTATTCATTGTTATGGATTTGAGCACTTTTTGCACTAATTGCACTGTATACTTTTTTATTTGTGTAGGACCTTGTGCATAAGAATTTTAGCTTTCAGAAAGTCTGAGTATCTCCCCGTGGCCTCTTGTCCAGTGGTGATGGGGAAAAAGGTATCCAAATAATCTCTGAATTGGTGGCTCAAGGAATGTGTACACACTACACAGTATACACATCTCAAGGACTGAAGCCTCCAGAGGGCATCAGAACTCATTCCCTAAGGAGCACAGTGTCTTCTGTAGCATTTGATATTAACACATCATTAGTTGAGGATTTAAAAAAAAGACTTCCTCTGCATCTATGGTGATTGGGAGTAGATGGGCAGTTCTTAACTTGAAAAAGAGTTCTCCAGTTCATATTCTGGTGGTGGCATCTCCAGTTCATATGGTGGTGGCAGTGAAAAGAAATCATAATTGTTTTGGGGTAGAATAAGAAGACTGAAGAGGTAAACTCCTCATTAGAGTCTAGAAACTTGGGACCTAAGCCAACTAAGTAATATCCTATAATAAATGAGATGCTCAGAGGTCTGCTTTGCATTATCTTTTCAAGAGGATTGGCTTTCTTCAGAGTGTTTTGGGCTATCTGGCTGCTGGACTTAACAGTATCCCTGATCTTTTGCTGCACTTCTGCTTTTTGACTTTTAGGAAAAGGAAAAGGTGAAAGCCCAGTAGGAAGGGCATAACACTTCACAGCTGTTGGATTAGGAGTGGACTACATTGGGTGGCATTCTGGGCATTAAATATAGGACTGTGGCCTCCATCAATAAATAAGAGAACATTTGAAGACTATATCAGTTTAAGTTCAGGTTCTTTAACCATCCATATGCACTGTCTTCCTATTTCAAAAATGAGTAATGGGGGGAGGCTGTGCTTTTGCCATACCTTTTTGTGTGGGGCACATGTGTGTGTGTGTTTTTTTAATACGCTATCTTCTACTGCTGTGTGTGCCTGGTGTATATATGTCTTGTATGAGTAAGGAAAGTATTGATTAGTGCCGGTCAGGCCACAGCAGCTTCACTCTGTTGCTTACAAAGCATTTCACTCTGCTGTAAAGGGCTGCACTGTGCTAATCCTCCTTACACTGCAGCGCTTGTCACCTACCTGATAGGTGTTAAATACTGCATTCTGAGGGGATTATCACCAGCTCCTCTGCTTTGGCAGTGAAAGAGAAAAGAAAATGTATTCTTGCTGGTCTCACAGGGAAGAGCAAGGTGGAATCCCAAAGGCATGATTGTAACATTTGTGTAAAGCGGTTTGGGATCCGCTGGGATGAAATAAATTGTTATACAAACATGGGGATTAATAATGCATTTTTAAAACATGACTTAGTTTAAAAACTGTTAATGGCAGTTTGAGGGTTTTAAAAAAAGAATCAGGTGCATCACTGAAAGTGTCTGAAAGCTGTGTATTGATGTATAAAAATTATAAAAGTTGTGATTTGGTGGTTCAGCTTAGATATAGAACACTCTCATATGCTAAAACATTTGGTATATGCTTATAGAATTGTTGTGGGCTGGTCGGGTAGCGTGGTCAAAGTCCATTCCAAGGTCTGAACCGGAGGTAGTCCAAATAGCACAGTCAAGAGGTCTATGATCAGTTACTGGTGATAGGCTATGCATACAGGGGCGGCGGGCCTATTGAGGCCAGGTAGGCGGTGGCTGCAGGCGTGGGGTGCTGGAGGGAGCGCCGGAGGAGGTGCGGCACGCGGGAGTGCGCGCCACAAAGCACCAGCCTCCTATCCCTCCCACCCCGCGCCGCCGCCGCCAGCACAAGCCCCCAGCCAGGCGCAGCCACCGCGGGCAGGCATCTGCGGCGGCGCAGGCAACCGAGCGGGAGAGCTCGGAGGCCGCCCGCCGCAGCAATCGGGCCGGCGGCGGCGCATGCGCTCCCGTGATGACGTCACGTGTGACATCATCACGCAGGCTGGCTGGTGCGCGCACGCGTGCGCACGCAAGGGCGCCCGGCCAGCCGGCCGGCCGCGACCATGGTAAACCCTTGCGCCGCCCCTGTATGCATAGGCATAGTCAGGGCACAGTCCAAAAGTTGCAGGAAATAAGGTAAGCAAGGCATGGTCTGAGGAAGTTGTTGCAGCAGTAGCAGGATACTGGCATGTTGCTTCCACACCTGGCAGTTCCTCTAGATTGGCTTTTATAGCCAGGTATGGTTTGCACCCAGCTGCTTGGGCTCTGTCCTGGTGCCTCTTGTCATCGCGATCCACAAGCAGCTGGCGTTGGCCCAGGAGGTCAGCACTGCGCCATCTCTCCTGCAGTTCCACTCTTTGCCTTTGTCTGTGGCGCTCTCTGGGTGTGGGTGAACCTGTTGAGTTGGGCGTTCCTGGCTGAGCTTTACCTGTGGTGTTGGGGCTGGAGGTTCTGCCTCAGCTGCTGGCTGTGAATTCTGGTCAGCCGGCAGCTGCAGCTGCTTTTCCTCATTGCTAGCTTCCATTGACTCAGCTGGCAGACTCAGAGCCGGCTATTTGAGGCTCCCCTGCTCCTGAGGACTCCTGAGCTACACTGGGCTCCTCTTCTCCCAAGGAGTCCTCACTAGCACTGAGCCCTGGCTGCCTCATGACAAAGAATGTATTGGTGGCATAACCAACATTCTGCTTGGGGAGATACTGATTCTAGCAATATCAGGCTTCACAATAAACTGTTAGAACAACTATACCATTCGCACTGTCTTCTGCTGTTTATGTATAATGGTCACATATATCAGTATCTGCACTGAGTTACGATACAGGATTGAGCTGGATATTAGTGAAAAATAATAGATTTTAAAATAATAGTTTATAGATTTACCCTATTCTTATCTGACTCAAAAGAACAGCAAATAGCAATTCTTATTTCTTATGGGCTGGGATTTAGAGGATTTTGATTAACTCAATGTTTCCATTATGAAAATACACTCTATTAAGTTCTTCTTGCTTATAACCTCTTAGCAATGAGTACAAAGACTTAATTATGAAAGTGTAATCTTCACATTTATAATATAAATTACATCTGTTTTAGTTGGGTTATTGCTGTGTTTGTCCCAGTTGCTAAGGAGATATGGACATACCATTTAATACCTTGCCCAGAGTATTTTGTACGTCCCATATTTAACAAGAGCAATACTGGCATCTGTGAAATATACTCTGTTAAACATGTGGTGCCTACTCAATGATGAGGAAAACAAGGGTAAAGTAGATTGCAGGGTGTGTGTTATGCCTATGTCTAGTTTTATTTTTATGTTGAATGTTTACAGAAATGTGAACTCTCATTTAATTGTGAGTTTCTCTTTCTGGGAGTACGAAAATGGTAAAATATTAAGAAGAGAACATTGTCATATACTTGTCACATGGACTCGTATTCTCAAACAAGAACCTCCAAACCTTTATTTTTAGTGAATGAATTAGTGCCCCTGTTAAAATTGTGCCTTTAAAGTAAAGGATAGATTTTTCTTGGAGGTGATAGCAGAATACTAGAAGGCTTGAGCTGCCTTGATTATAGGCTTTAAATGTTCTGAAGATTCACCATGCTTTCTTTTTGTCTAAAACCAAAAATTACCATATTCTTTAAGTAAATCGAAGGTTTACCATAGAAAAATGACAATAAATGCAAGTAAAAAAATTCAAAATGTTTTTAATCTCTTTATTTAAAAGTCTGTTATTGAGATCAAGGAAAAGTTACAGTGGCCTGCAGTGTTAGCACGGAGTTTTCATATTTTTTTCCTTGGAGCTTGGAATCAAGATTTAGCAGCTGTTTAAATAAGAAGAGTGGGTGACTTATAAGTCATTTCTGAGAACTGGCAGAGTAGAGCATGAAAAGGGATCTGTTAGATATGAAGTGGAATATGCAAGCTACCATAAATATATTGTTGGGGTATTTCTCTTTAGTTTTTAAAACAAACCCAGATGGCCAGTACTGCTTTTTTTTTTTTTTTGGCAATCTATAGACAAAAGAGCTTACACTGATTATTTGAAACAGGATCAGTACCACAAACAAATTACTAGATAAATTGCACTTCATAGTTTATGAAAAGATTATGAAAAGTTTATGAAATAATTAGAATTCATGGGATTTATGGGTGAGCTTTGCATACTGTTCTTGGCTGTAATTGCTATGTACAAATTGCTTCATGTTTTATCTGTATTTCAAGTAACAACCTGTTCCTGAAGTGGGGCAGTTGGTCTTCCATTAATTATATGAGTTCCTGCTTCCTATCCAGGTATTACACAAATGTTGCTTGTTTTTTGTTCCAGTAACCATTGGAACTAGTATGGTCTAATTTACAGATCAAATATACATGGGCCAGAATTGGCTTTGATTGGCAGTACGTGGACTACATTGCAAAAGTATTACATCATCTGACCTCACTCCAGCTATTTGGGATGCTGGGTATTTGGCAACACTTCAGCATAAATATTTTTGTCGTCATAATGCAAGAAAGTAATCATTACAGTGGGGTATATCACAACCAAGAGCAGTAGCAGCCTGCTCACTTCTCTCAGAGAATAAACCTATGCATTTTTAATTAGTTGGGCTTACTTTCATATAGATGTGCACAAGAATGCGGTTTAGGCTTAATTTTCATAGGATGCACTGTAAATCTATAAAAGCAAATGTTTTGCAGCAGGCTCGGGTAAATGTCTTGTTTGTTCCTATTTCACATGTGTGGTGCTGCAGCCAGTGAGTGCCTCTACCCATTTACAGATGGAACCAGATTGACCCAATGGAACCAATTGACCCAAAGAGCCACACCAATTTGTTGTAATTCTGGATAGGTAGCCGTATTAATCTGCAGTAGCAAAACAAAATAGGAGTTCAGTGGCACCTTAGAAACAAAGAAAATATATTCCGGCATTTTTTGTGCGCCATGAAGAGAGCTGTGGTTCATGAAAGCTTTCAATGGAATAAGTTGTGTTAATCTCAAAGGTGCTACTAGACTCCTGTTTTGTTTTACTGATCCGCTGCATGACCTATTTCTTTGAGTCCCAGACAGCTCCCAGTGATCACAGGTCTCATCCAGCATCACTATAAAAAGCACCACCATAGATTTTGTGCTCTATAGCCGGGGGTGGTATTTAAAAACCTGAACTCACAAGCCCAGCCACAAACTGTTGACCCTTGCTGAGTGGAGGTGGGCACAGACTGGAAAACCCCCATGGATCATCAGCCCGTGGTCCATTGCATTTCATGGACCACAGACCACAAACTTTTCATGGACACGCCCCGTTCATGGACCGATTCATCGGTTCTAGATCCATCATTTCTGGGGGCCCTAGGACCACCCCTTTGCACTCAGAGATGCAAAACTCACAGTGAGGCTTCAGCAGGCGCTCCTCCAGCCACCCTCCAAGTTTAGACAAGATTGTATTTTGGAGGTCTGAGTTACAGACACCCAAAGCAGTCACCCCCAGGAAACTTCCAGTAGATACTTCCAGTAGGAGTCACAAATGCCAATTGACTTGCAGCACCAAAAAGTTGCAATGAAATAAAATCAAACAGAAAAGGGTGGGGAAGAGCCCCCTCACTCACCACACAGACACCTTTCCAGCCATTGCCTAGGGAATTAATTCTTGCTCCTTGCTCGCATAGAGAGGAACGGGAGCTCTCTGGTTGGCAGCCAGAGCTGCCTATCAAGGTTTTGAGGGCTAGGATTGGTGCATTCCAAGGTCTGCAGAAGGTCTGCGAACATCCATTCCATTGCCTAGGGAGGTGATAGATTGGCACCAGGATGTCTGGACTCATGGACCACGGACTGGCTCAAACAGACCAAAGTTCATGAAAAACGTGAGTCCCATGAACCATGTGTTCACGAACCACAAACCGGGCTAGACCGTATCAAATTTAGGTCCATTTTGTGGACCATGCCCATCTCTGTTGCAGAGATGTATGCAAGACAAGAACAGAGGCAATTCACTGCTGTAGTAATGAGTGTTAACAAAGGTATGAAGATTATTATGCCAATTTAGCACCTGTAACAGGAGAGAAATCCAAGCTACTGATTAAATTTAATATGTAACTTTTTGTATAGTTGTAGATTACTAGTCATATAATAGTTTTTCTTCATATGTAAGACTGATGCTTCGAATCAGCTGTCATGTCACTCAAGTGGTTATGGCAGGGGATATGTCACAGCACAATGCTTTGGAATACTACGTAAAATCTTGTATTGCAAGGTCATTTGTATGTTGGTAAAAACTACAATACATCTTACATATACATATATACATATGTATATTTGAAGCTGCCTTATATTGAATCAGACGATTGGTCCATCAAGATCAGCATTGTCTACTCCAGACTGGCAGTGACTGTCCAGGCTCTTGAGTAAAAGTCTTTAACATCACCTACTATCTGATCCATTTACCTGGGACTTTCTACATGCCAAGTACATGCTCTTCCACTGAGCTACTCCGCCTCCCCCAGTTTGTCTGCACATAAAGAATACAAGTCTTAAAATTGCAGCACTTCAGGTTTGAGGTTAAGGCTGATTCATCTTGTTCGCATACATATATCAGACATGCTTAGCCATTTTTAACCCATATTCATATGTGATTGTTGTTTTTCTGGATTATCTCATAAGACAGTAGATCAGAATTGAATTTGTGTTGAATCCAAGCTATAGAACAACCAATGGAGTGGGTTTGGAGTGGGTTATCAAGCTGATTCCACAAAATGTGGCCTCATTCTCTTTCCAAAACATTCTTTTTCAAGTTTCCACAGTTAGATAGAGGTCTTCACAATTCACTTATGCTTGAACCACTCTTGAAGCTTGTGGCGGCAATGAGGAGGTGATGCGGGGAGGGAGAACAGAGAGAGAGGGGAGATTTCTGAGGTAACTGCCCTCTGGATTTACTAGGAATGCCAGGTCTCCCTACCTTCCCGGTGGGGGAGGGGAAACCTGATGTTTGCCTTTTTGGCTTTCCAGGGTGCTGGAAAGCCAAAAAGGTAGCTGCCAACACTTCCACCACTGACTTCTCCAATATCTCTGGATATGCTCTAGTGATGCCAAGTTCCACATCCACACCTGGAATAGCTACATTTAACTGCATGGAGAGTAAGTGAGACTCCCTTTCTCGGCTAGGATATTCTCAAGAAGTAACCAACATGCTACTAGCCTCTAGGAGACAGTCCACTAACAGGATATATAATGTATCACAGAAAGCCTTCATAGGAGATGGAAAAGAAAAAATGGTTAATGTCATGAAACCCCAAACCAGATCCATTCTATACTTCCTACGGGTCTGTCATTCAAGTGGTCTCAGAGCCTTAACCTTAAGATGTCAGATCACAGTCTTAACAACAGTGCTGCCACACTACCAGGGTCTGAATCTGTCCAGACACCTCACATATGTAGCTCTCTCTAGTGTGATACTCTGAAGGACAGCCAGAGGTTCACCAATTTCTAACTTGGAAATTGCATGCAGTTCTGTCTGCTGTTACCAGACACCCCTTCAAGAGCCTATCAAGGAAATTCCTCTTAAGTGGCTGAGGACTTTGTTCCTTACCACAGTTACATCTGCAGGAAGGGTATTCGAACTGGGTACCCTGTTAATTAGCTTGAGCTACGTATCTTACACAAAGACAAAGTCCTGAGAACAGATCCCACCTTCATACCAAAAGTGATCTCTCTCACAGATCACTGGAATTATGTCTACTATCAGTTAACCAAATACTTTTCATCCCAAAGAAGACATGTGGCATACTCTGGACGTAAGACTTATTCTAAAAGCATTTCTTTGTAGAACAGAGCAAATCTGGAAAACTGCTTCCTTATTTATCTCTATATCCTCACTGATTAAGGAATGAGTATGTCTAAATCTGCCATTAGCAGTAACCTCAAGGCATGCATCATTGAAGCATACAAAATTAAAAAACTAGACATACCAGCTAGGATTATTACTCACTCAATATGACGTGCTGCAACCAAGGCTTTTTTTCAGCAGGAATGCGTGGGAACGGAGTTCCGGCACCTCTTAAAAATGGTCACATGGCCGGTGGCTCTGCCCCCTGATCTCCGGACAGAGGGGAGTTTAGATTGCCCTCCATGCCACTGAGCGGTACGGAGGGCAATCTAAACTCCCCTCTGTCTGGAGATCAGGGGGCGGGGCCACTGGCCATGTGACCATTTTCACTGAGGGTGATTTAAACTTTAAAAAACTCCCCCCTTGTTCCAGCTGATGCAAAGTGACGTCATTGTGCGGTCTTGAGTTCCACCACCTCTTTTCCCAGAAAAAAAGCCCTGGCTGCAACCAATGCAACATTTGCCAAACATGCTACGGTGAAGAGATTTGCAAGGCAGCTACTTGGTCATCTGTATCTACCTTTGTTAAATATTAGAAGCTGAACACCTACAACTCAGCTGATGCAGCATTTGACAGAAGAGTATTACAACATATCTTATGACCAGATGACAATGACCCACCCAGAAAATAGGGACACTGCTCTGGGAGGTCCCATCAATATGTCCTCCATCTCAGAGGGAGAACGGACCATTGGATACTCACTGGTAAGGGTCCTTCTCCTCTGAGGAAAGGAGGACATCTTGTCCTTCCCGAAGTTATTGTGTTTTCACTCTCTTCCTCCTGACAAATTCCTGTCCTGTTGTTTCCCCTTAACATGTTTGTTACTCATCTTTCTCCTTGTTATTCAATTCTAGAGTGTTATATTAGTAATTATGACAATATAACTGCTTTTGGAGTTTCCAAAACTTAAAGAAAGGGTGACTCCCACTAGGAAGACAGGAGGTAGAAAACTTGTTCCTGCCTCCCTGAATGGAGGGTGGCAATCACCCATCAATATGTCCTCCTTTCCTCAGAGGAGAAGAACCCTTCACAGTGAGTATCCAATGGTCCATTCCACCTGCACACACACACACCATTACCCCCCCCCATCTCCCATTTTGGGCCCCAGGGACCTGGCAACCCTAACCGTGCCCCTAAGAATGATGAGCCAGAGGTCAGGTGGGAGGAAAAAATGGCAGAGGAAAGGACCCTGTCCCTGCCTCCCAGAAGAAGGGAGGGAGAAAAGAAGAGCTAGCTTCGGTGATTATAGGCCTGAAGAGGGGAGGGGAATGGTGTCAGCCAAGCTAAGGGAGAATTTTTTTGTCAAAAATACAGTTAAATGTCTAGATGCTTGCTAGCCTGGCAAATAACTGATGTTCCAATAGCTGGGTGAAGCCAAAAAATAGTTAAAATCTTTAAAGTCCTGTCTAGTCTTCACATGCAGAAATGCACTCAAAGGGCTTCTTCGCATATTAAATATTCTGGGTTTACCTAAGATATGGTTATAGTTACAGCTAAAACTGTAGTGTATGGGTTTCACCAGGTTTATCAGCTCCCTATTAGGTGTGCACTCAGAGGTATGTGCCATTTACTGTCACATAATGTGTGAAATTATCTTAAAAACTGTAGAAGAGAGAAACACTGTAGAAGAAAGAAAAGTAATGGCAACTGGAAGCTCAGTTTTCCCATTTCAGTTACTGGCACTCTTGCTTCTTCTAAAGAAATATAGTATAGGCATCCATTCCTCTTCATTATTTGGTGCAAAATGGCGCTGTCTAAATCTTTGAATCACAGGAGGGAATCACTCCACTCAGCAACTTTCTATTTAGTTGATTCTAAGGAGCCTGTAACCCATTTTCTTCAACCAATCAGGGCCTCACTCTTGTAGGCTTCAGTGAAATAGCTAAACTGGAAAAGTTGCTAATTTCAAACACAGAATCATGTTTGCTGAACTTGAAATGCCTTTGCAGTAACATTTAGTTTCAGGACCATAATGTTTATTCATAATTTTAGATACAACAGTTTTATATAACAGATTGAAAATGTTGTCAAACCTAACATGGTCTCTGTATTGAGCTAAAATACTGTTTTAGCTTGTTTTCTCTCCTGGAGTTGCACCCTGGGAAGTTTGCTGTTACTGACACATTTCAAACCATGTTTTCTGATTCTGGTTTGCCAGCCAATACACCAAACCATAGTTGAACTTCATTTGTATTGTTTGACATGATGTATGGATTAAGGCTTAGTGTGAACTATAAATTGTTATTGGTGACATCTGTACCACTTGTGTGTGTATGTTATGTGCCATCAAGACGCCTGTGGCGACCCTATGAATAAAAGACTTCCAAAACATCCTATCATTAACAGACTTGCTCAGATCCTGCAAACTGGAGGATGTCGCTTCTTTTGAGTCAAGCCATCTCATTTTAGGTCTTCCTCTTTTTCAATTGCCTTCCACTTTTCCTAGCATTATTAACTTTCCCAGAGGATCTTATCTTATCATAATGTGGCCGATAGCCTCAAGTTGTAATTTTAGCTTCTAGGGAGAATTCAGGCTTGATTTGATCTAGTACCCACTTATTTGTCTTTTTGGGCCGTCCATGGTATCTGCAAAACTTCAGCACCACATTTCAGATGAATCAATTTTCTTCCCGTCAGCTTTCTTTACTGTCCAACTTTCACATCCACAAATAGGGAATACTATTGTTTGGATTATTTTGATTTTGGTTCCGGGAGAGACATCTTTATCTTTAAGGATCTTATCTACTCCCTCACAGCTGCTCTTCCAAGTCTCAATCTCCTTTTAATTTCCTCATTGTAGTATCCCTGTTCATTGATGATTGAACCAAGGAATAGAAAACCTTGGACAATTTCAGTTTTCTTATTGTCAACTTTAAAATTGTGTGGCTCCTTAGTAGTCATTACTTTTGTCTTCTTGATGTTCAGATGTAATCCTGCTTTGGTACTTGCTCCTTTAACCTTCATCAGTAGTTGTTTCAAATCTTCACTTCTTTCTGCCAATAATGTGGTATCATCTGCATATCTCAGATTCTTAATGTTCCTTCTGCCAATTTTTACTCCAACTTCTTCTAGATCTAATCCAGCTTTCCGTATGATATGATATGCTCTGCATAGCACTTGAACAGGTAGGGAGATAATACTCATCCTTGTCTGACACCCTTGCCAGTTAGAAACCTTTCTGTTTCTCCATATTCTGTCCTAACAGTAGCCTCTTGTCCAGAGTACAGGTTGAGTATCAAAACAATCAGATGTTATGGCACCCCCATTTCTTTTAACACTATCCATAGCTTTTCATGACCCACACAATCAAAAGCTTTGCTGTAATCTATAAAACACAGGCTGATTTTCTTCTGAAATTCCCCGGTGCATTCCATTAGCTATTGTAAATTTGCGATGTGATCTCTAGTGCCTCTTCCTTTCCTGAATCCATCTTGAACATCTGGCATTTCCTGTTCCATATATGGTGAGAGTCTTTGCTGTAGAATTTTGAGTATCCCTTTGCTTTCATGAGAAATTAACGCCATAGTCTGAAAGTTGCTGCTCCACTTAGACAAAAGTATGGGTTTAGTTTACAAAAGATTTATTTAATATTTAAGCCGACATGATGTAGTGTCTAGAGGGTTGGACTAAAATCTGGAAGAACCAGGACCAGATCCCCACTCTGCCGTGGAAGCTTGCTTGGGGACGTTGGGCCAGTCACTCATTCTCAGGCTAATGTTCTGAGAACTTGTTCTTTTAGGCAAGCTGAGCTATCCCTGTTAGACTGAAACAGAAAACAGCCACTCTGTTCCTTATAACAAAAAAACCCTTTGTTTTAACTGTGCTCGGGCTCTGGGAGTCTCCTACCACAGAAGCACAGAAAAAATCACCTCATAACATTTTATACTTTTTACATAAAAAAGAGAGAGAACAAGGAACCAATAGAAACATTAGAAGACAACTTTCTCCTTATATGGGAGAATTGACAGTTATCTCAATGTTGCCAATATACCCTTGGGCCTGGCATATGTGACCTACTCACTTCAAGCTTGTGGCTTTATTCCTGACCTCTGTCAGGATCTTAGTCAGATTTCCCAGGACACTAACCTACCTAACCTTAGCCTATCCGACTTAATCTACCTCAGTCAAACCTTCCTTACAAGGTTGTTGGGGGATAACATGGAGTAGAGGAGAATTATGTAAGCCACCTTGGGTCCCCCTTTGGGAGAAAGATGGGGTATAAATGAAGTAAACATAAATATTTTGAGTATTTTTTCCATTAAACATTTTTGATATATATTCAATTCAAATTTACACCATAACCAATCTTGGATTTTATTTTTCAAGTAAAATGCAAAATGAAAACGCCAAAGAAAAATTTGCTCAGAATCATAATAAAGTTTTTAAAAGTTTTTTTAAAGTATTCTAATATTAGGCTGCTTTTAATGGTCTGAGTAAGGTCTGGACTACACATTCAGCAAAATGAGGTGGAAGATTCCACTATATTCAATTCATGTTGCAGGCATTTTTAATACCCCATGTTAAAAACTCCCTGCAAGTAAAAATATAGGGCAATAGGGACAAAGGTTCTATCCAGCCTTTTATGCTGGTATTCTGCCTGCAGAGGTTTTTTTTTAATATAGGAGAACATTTAAAATATGATCCTCATATTTGTTCTCCCACCTCAGTATTCTACCATCTCTTCCCTTCTTCATTCTGCTGTTTGTTTAAACCAGACATACCATCTAATAATGAAATTGTTTTCTATAAATAATATCACACTCTGTTTTGAAGTAATTGAGTAGTTTTCTGTAAATGAAATCATGCTGGTTTTAGGTGAGGTTGTTGAGCATTTTAAATGCATTATAATCACATGCTAAATTTGTAGTTAATTTGACTGTTACACAGTGTATGTGACTTAATGTAAAATCAAACCTGCCTACATTTTAGCAGCTTCTAGGATGTGCCCATTTGCAAAACATAGAAAGGATTAAAGTATGCAATACCATCTCACTATTTTGCCATAGGGAAGCATTGCCCTCTAATAAATAACACTGTCTTCAGCTCATAAACCAGCACTTTACCATCAGCCATCAGGTAAATTTGAAATGTCAACTAAAGGGTGCATGAGCACTCACAGATTTCTGTTGGAGGCAGCAGCTAGCATCATAGATTAGGCAGAAATCTGTAGGAAGGAAATGTTGACCTTTCTTAAATATTTCCTCTACACACATGTATTTTAATTAGTGGTCCCTGAAAACATAAGGTCTTTCGATTTACAGTAGCTGATATGAGTGAGAATGAACACTATTGAAAAAAAAAATCAGGAATTCTTGGTGCTAATTCTGGCTCTGATCTTCTAATATGATGATAAATATAAAAATGGACAGCTTGATTTGCATCCTCATGACATAGAAAATTGCAGATCAAGTTATTGTGTCCCTTTCAGAAAACACACCAGTTATTAGAGCCAGTTTGGTGTAGCGGTTAAGAGCACGGGACTCTAATCTGGAGAGCTGGATTTGATTCCCCGCTCCTCCACTTGAAGCCAGCTGGGTGACCTTGGGCTAGTCACAGTTCTCTGGAGCTCTCTCAGACCCACCCACCTCACAGGGTGTTTTGTTGTGGGGATAATAATGGCATACTTTGTAAACCGCTCTGAGTGGGGATTAAGTTGTCCTGAAGCGGTATATAAATCGAATGTTATTATTATTATTAAATTATGAATTAAATGTTGCAAAGGCTTTCCTAAGAAGTTCTTCACAAATTGGGATTAGAAGGCTAAAAGTAAGCATTACCAATAAATGGGTGGAGGGGGGATGTCTTGAGAATACAGAGCTAGTTCAAGAGTGTCATCATGTTTCTCACAAATCAGATGTATGTAGTAAGCTAAGGATTGCATATTCAGTTTTCTGCAAATTGTGTCTAATTTGGATATACCTAGAAGACAGAATTATTACTGAGGTACAATATAAAAAAATCAGGTTTCAGCCTACCCTTTCAAGAGTAACTAGTTTATATGTACCTCTCTATGTAATTATGATTTTCTTCTGAGATTTCATTGGGAATTTTCAGTTGGCTTTCCATGCAACTGTTGGTATCACTAGCATAGTTAATCTGCTGGATGATGTATTTTCTTTGCTTATGGATGGAGCATTAGCTAATTCTCCCCTGATTTAAATAAAACCATGTTAAACAGGTTAGTAGTATGGAAAGTAATAATGCTTAAAATGTGTGATTAGAGGGGAGAAATTGAGACATTCATTTCAGTTGGATTATTTGTCAGCAATGTAAATAAGAGCAATGCTGAGATTTGAGTCAGTATTTCTAGAAAGAGTAATGAGTAATTGCTAAACACTTACAATAGTGTATGGGGACAGGGAAGAGTGAGGCTGCCTTTATTGTAGAATTTAAATTATTGTTCAGTAAGCTTGCCAATGGGAAGGAAGATGGCATGGTATAGCCTGATCTCTTCAGATCTTGGAAGGTAAGTAGGACCAGTACTTGGATGGGCAACCACCAAGGAAGACTTTACAGAGGAAGGCACTGGCAAACCACCTCTGCTTCTTTCTTGCCTTCAAAACCCCTTGCTGATCACACAGCAGACACTTCCAGACCACCCAAGATGCATGGGGGGGATTGGGGGGTGGAAAGTGGAGGCCAGCTTGACAGGCAAGCTCCTTATCCCTCTCTCCCTCCTTTGAAGTGTGGCTGGGGAGAACAGACATGCTACCTTTGCCATGGGGAGGGGCAGAGCCAAGGCAGGCCTGGGGCCAGTCCTATTTTGGGAGCCATTTTTCTGAACCAATCTGACCCTGGTTTAGAAAAAGATCATATGAAATCATCACAGAATTCTTAGTTTATCCCTGCGGTATCAAGCTATAAAATCATCTCTTATAAATGAATAATATGTCATGTGACAACAGAAAAATACATGCTGATTATATCATGTGGTTTAAAATGGTATATTCCAATTACAGTTTGGAAAACATGCTAGCTGTGCATAGGGAACTACAGCTATCCTGAGGATCGGTAGTATTATATAGTTTTCTTGCAGGATCTCTCATAATTTACTGAAATTGGTTCACTTTGTATTTTGTAGGGGACCACCTGATGGGTCTTACCACTGTGAGAAGGATCTACAACTTCTGCTTGCAAAGGAGCTGCAAGAAAGTTTGCTGCTATCAGGTTGGTGTAACTATGCACTATATAGTATATGTAAAATGGCATTTTGTTAATGGAAAATTGCAACATAGTTATGAAACATGCTTAGCTGTTCTTCCAAAGATTGTAAATGGAATGGTTTGATAACCTTTAAAAACATAGGAAACAACGCTAATCATTGCAGTTGTTTGACATCTTTGGAGTTTAGGAAATGGCTTGGAAGGGTAGCTTCTTGGCAATTTGTAACTGAATTTCATTGGTCCTGATCTGTGTTGTGGCAATTAGTCTTGAGTTTAAAATTTCCCAAGTAGCTGTAGTTGCTTTCTTCTAAGTATCCAAAGAACTTGCGCCGGATTTAGAAAACTAAATTTAAAAATATTGTGCATTTTCATGATTCACATCCAGGTTGTCCAACTGTTAAACAATTTATTACTTTAAAGTGAAAGTCAGAAATAAAATCACTTTAATTCTAGCAATATTGCCCTCCTTCCAGTAATTGCCTTTTGTGTTCTCTTTTATCTAGTCATGGCTTTTCTACTAACTCAAGAGAACAAGGGTTGGTTTTAGGAGGTTTTGAAGAAACAGTAAATATGTTTCTTGTATCTAAGGATATATTCTACATTGTGATTTCCTGGGGAATTCTCATACCTTCGTTTGGGGATCTTTCCCATCTTTAATTCCTGCATCACTGCATTGGCCTTATTCTGCTTTCCCCTCAAGCTCCCTGGTGTAATTGTCACCAGTGGGCTAAAAAGAAACCATGGAGTTAAAACTGTAACAAAACTAATTTTCCGCAGTTAGTTAATAAAATGGTAAAAGTACCCCCCACCCCTCCTCCCCATGTACAGTGATTTAAGGGGGGAGGGTGAGAACTACATCAGGGACTTTCCATGCTGCATCATGATATAAAAGGGGAGTGTAAGTTACATTTTGGAAATAATTCCAGACAGGTATACTAGGCTATACCTGGGAAGGTATGACCCTATGTTGAAGCAGCAGTACCAGGATACTGGCTTCATTCTTGTTTTTGCATTATCAAAATACATGTACTTTCGAAGTATAAGGAGACAGGTTTCTGCCTCATCATACCAAGCTGAAAACTTTTTTCTCAAAATGTATTTTTGGCCATTCAGAATGTGTTTTTATTTTATTGGATTGCTTGGGTAGTTTTGCAGCATCTTCTTTCTTTTTGTTTTAGTTTTTAAAGAAAAGGTATAGGAGAAAATTAAATAACTATTTAAAACAAAACACTAAGAAATATAAGGAGGATTAAAATCCCAGTAGTCTCAATGAGTATTTTATCTTGGTTTTTTAACTTGTGAAATGTGCATATTTAATAATAGTTTTAAACCATTTTATCTACTCTGAGCTGTTTAGTCGAACTATACTGTGATATACCCCCCCCCCCCCATTTAATTGGCCTTGTTTAATGCTAGCTTTTTGAATTACGTTGTGTCATCTATTCTGGAAATTTATCTGCAAGCATGATTTCCTTAGGTAGCTTTTAATTTGCACATTAGTTAGGGAAAGTTATTCATTTTAATCTTGAATCCCTTTATATTTCTTTAGCTAACTTCATTCCAATTTGTAATCCCTTTTCACCTTGAAGTTTGTAATTATGTCTGTGTAGGACTTAGTGAAATTTTGACATAGTCTTTGTTTACAGTTATTATTTCTGATTTAAACAACATTCTCAAGTTGCTGTCACATTGGTAATTTTTCTGCTTAACCAATTAATCAAAAGCTGTATCTATGAAACACAGGAATTCCTTGTTCCATGGATCTAACAACTAAAAAAGAATTAATGTGTATTCTTAAATGTTTATGTACTGTTTTGAGAGAGAAATGCAGAGACAAGTAAAGGTGGTGCAGTCCATATTTGCAGGAAGTAGCTCCTTCTCTAGTTCAGGGTTGGACTGAAATCAATCCTGGAGGGGAAGGGCTCTTCCCTTAGTGCGCCAGTTTTTTCCAGCACGGTTGCATTTTTCTTGCTCCAGAGAGCAAGCAATCCCAGACAAACTTAAAAAAAAAAGACAACTCCATTCAGTGCAAGGCTTGTCAGAGTAAAAGGAAGGGCCTGTCCCTCCACCTCCCCTCCCTCCTAATCTCCGACTAGGAGAAGAGGTCTTGCCGGGAGGCGCGAGGGACAGTCAAGCAAATGAGTCGATGACTCCTAGCCTGCCTAGGACCCAGCTCCAGTGAGGCCACAGAGACAGGCGTGCAAAGGAGGGAGAAGGCTTAAGTCAGGCACAGCCTCCTAATACTGCGTGCGAAAGGGAAGGCCATCTTTTGAAAAGCCTGGGAGCTGTTTCTCTTGTCGTCGTCGGCAGGAGCCTCAACAAATTCTTGTGCAGCTCGCTGAATCGCGATAAGTCGCCCAGATGGGGCCACGCCTTTCCTTTCCCTCAGGGAGGCCTACAGGTGAGTGGGGGAGGAAACTGGTGCAGCATATGCCCTGGGAGTACCCTAGAAGATTTTGGGCAATCAGATTGGAGACCAATCTGACCAATCAGATTGGAGACATAGTTCTTATGCCCTCTCTGTCTCTCTCTGTCTCTCTCTCCCCCCACTCTTCTCATCTTGGCTTTTAGGTGGGAAAAGAGTTGGTAGGGCGGGAATGGAGAACAAGGAGGCCTCGACAATGACCTTAGTAATTTGGAGCCACCAAATTCACCACTGTCCACACAATCGTTACCAGGCCCTAGTGGAGATTATGATCTAGACCTCTCAGGCCAGGATGCCAAAACTAATATCTTAATGCCAAAAGATAAGGCTGTTCCTAATAATATCTTGGCATGGCTATGAAATGAGATGAGGAAAGAACTCAGAGAGGCTCTGAAGGAAATAAAGGGGCAACAGCCACAAAAGCGGGTTCCTAGTAAGGGGAAAGGACCAGCAAAATCGCACTCTCATATTAAAACCAAAAGGTGTAGAAGAGAGGAAAACTGCTTAGAAGGGGATGTCCAGGGTCAGCAGCCCAGCCTCCGGACTTGCTGACAGGTAACGGCAGGGGGCAGCCGGGAGACAGCAGTTCAACTGCTCTGTCTGGCAAACAGAGCCAGAACCTGCCTACTCCAGGGGGAAGGGGCAAAAGGCCAAAGCCTCAGAAGGCTGGAGGGAGCTGGGAGAAACCAGCTAGTTCCACCCCCCAGGGGGAAGAGAGGGGGCTAAGCAGGCTAGAGGAAAAGGGCCAAGGCAGGGGGAATAGGGACCCAGCAACAGCCCAAACAGAGCCCTTACCTGCCAAGGAGGAGAAGCAGCCACTACAGCCCAGAGCCACACCCCGGCTAGAGGACAGCAGCCTGGCTCAGGAGGTGCTAGGGGCGAAGGCCCTCCAGGTGGAGCTGCCACAGGCATTCTGGGGGAGGAGATGGGTAGCCCCACCCGGCATCAATGAGCAGGCAGCCCAGAAGCTGGCCAGGGCAGCTCCTCGCGAGCAAGGCCAGGCATGCTCAGCAGCACAGAAGCTGGCTGGGGCAGCTCCTCGCGAGCAAGGCCAGGCATGCTCAGCAGCACAGAAGCCGGCTGGGGCAGCTCCTCGTGAGCAAGGCCAAGAAGACCTCAGCTGGGGATGGCTCGCATTCAACCCCACCCGGCAAGCAAGGCAAGGAAGCCAAGAAGGGATTAGTGGTAGGAGGGAAACACCTGAGGGAAGGCACAGCTGGGCCAAGTCAGGAGAGGGAACAAGCCTAGAAGGGCGGGGTGGGGCGGGGAAAGGAAGACCTATATAAGGTGGCTAGGAAGAGCTCTGAGGTGGTGGGTGTGAGTAAGGAGTGATCGTGTGGAGTGAGAGCAGAGCAGTGCGAGAGTGGAGGCTTGGAGGAGAGTTCTGGGAGGAGGAGATGATGGAGGATGCAGAGGGTAAGCAGGCCAGGTTGAGCAGGCCAGCGAGTGGACTGAGAGGGAGTCTGGGTGATGTATACCGCCCCTCCTTCCACAGAGCAGGGTCCTGCAGTATCCCTGGTGCCCCTCTGATGTCAGGGCTGGCCCAGCTGGGGTCCCGCCCAGCGGTGGCAGCGACAAGCCCTGACAGGGGATTCTAGCCTCTCAGAGGAACTCAATTCAGGATCAGGGCAGTCAGATGCTCTGTTTGAGAGTGAGGAGGGGGAACTTTCAGATGAAGAAGAGGAAGCAGTTGGCTCCGCCGAAACCAGACTATTTTCCTAGGAGCTGTACTCCAAGATGTTACCAAAGGTCTTAAGAACCTTGGAAATAGCCCAAATGAGTTCAGGGAAAGAAGATACAGACTCAACTTACCCACAGGGTTTAGAAAAGGCCCTACCTAAAACAGGACCAACACAAATAGGAGTGCCCTTACCAGCAATGTTTCATAATGCCCTTAAGGCAGAATGGGAAAACCCAGCCAGTCCAAAACTGTACCAATCTGTCTTCAACAAATTTTAGTCCCTGGTACCAGACGCAGTGAAGAAAATCAAATTACCTATTGTGGACCATGTGATCACTAGCCTAGCTACCACTTCAGTCCTACCCATGGATGCAGAAGGGATGCCAAAAGACCCATTGGACAAGAAAATAGAACAAGCGCTGCGTAGAAATTTTGAAGCAGCGCTGCGTAGAAATTTTGAAGCATCATTGGCCTCCCTAAGATTGTCATCTACTGGTTCACTCTTTGCTAGAGCAGCATTTACTTGGGCCTCAAACCTGACAGCAGTGGGTAGTGAAGTGCCCAAAGAAATTAAGAATGAAGTCAAGAAAATAGCCCTGGCAGCAGCCTTTGCAGCAGATGCCACGTTCAACTCCTTCCAAATGTCAGGAAGAGCCATGGGTTTTAACGTCACTGCCAGACGCAGCATATGGCTGAGGAACTGGGACGTGGACCCTCCTGCACATAATAAGGTAGCAGCAATACCCTTCTCAGGATCCAAGCAGTTTGGAGAAGCCTTAGATATATATCTAATGGAAGACGCTGAAAAGAAGTAAGTCCTTCGATCAAAGAAATGGGAGGGGTGGAAGCAAGGGCAGGCACGTGAGACCCCAAGTGCACCTCCAAACAAGGAAGCGACAAACCATTCAAGAGCCACTGGCAATCTAGATCCAGGAATGACAGCAGACCATGCTCCTTTCGCAGACCAGGACATCAGGCAAAAGGACAAAAGAAAGGCGGTCAAGCATGACAACCAGCCTCAACAGGCGATTACCAAAATAGGGGCACGCCTACAGAAGTTTGCCCATCAGTGGCAACAAACAATAACGGATAGGTGGGTACTGGACACAGTATCCAAGGGTTACTCTTTGGAATTCGAAGCAATCCCACCAAATTGCTTCATCCAAATCCCAAGAAATTGGATGAAACAGAAACACAAAAATAAAGGAGCCAATACAATAGCTGTTAAGGATACGAGCAATAGAGCCAGTACCGCAGGAATACAGGAACAGGGGAGTTTATGAGCTATAATAAGACATGGCAAACGTTCCATTCCTGGTGTGAGGACAGAGACCAACATCCACTAACTACACTGATCAAACAAGACTTACTCTTTCAACAAGAGGGGCTGCACAAGTACTTTAAAGTGACAAGTGGCGGCTATCTCAGCAATAAGGTGATCCAAGAAGGGAACATTGCTCACAAGGCACCCCCATATTAGAAGATTCTTGAGAGGAACCATGTTAATAAACCCTCCTAGTATTCACAGGTTCCCAAATGGAACTTCAGCATAGTACTCATGGCACTCACAAGGGAATCATTTGAACCTATGGTGGCGTGCTTTCTGAAAGAACTAACTCTCAAACCCATTTTCCTAGTAGGAGTAACGTCGGCAAGATGGGTGTTGGAAATAAGAGCACTATCAGTGAACAGAGACCTGTGTATCTTCCATAATGACAGGGTGGTTTTAAGACCTGACCCAACCTTTATACCAAAAGTGAATTTGTCTTTTTATAGAGGGGAAGACATTGTTCTTCCCTCTTTCTGTACTTACCCTAAACACAAATTAGAAAGGGAGTGGCATAAGTTAGATGTCAGGAGAGCCCTTAGTTACTATGTAGTAAGAAAGGACCAAACAATTCCATAAGGTAGAAAACATGTTTGGGCAAATCCACACGCCCTCAAAGCATCCCGGCGTTGCACTAAATGTTCGCTAAACACCCTGAAGTATAGTGTCAAGGGTGTGTGGATTTGCCCTTTGTTACTTTTAGGAAAGGCTCATTAGGGGAAAAGGTGTCAACATCCACCATAAGCAGATAGATTTGGTTCCAGCCACATCTTCCTTGGTTCCACCTTGGTGCCAGGCAGAGCTGCCTGCTAAAAAGACTAAACTCAAATCGAAGTCATACAAGAAGAAGTAATTCTCTTCTCAGATACGACCACTTCGGTTCCATCAAGTCCATCCATTGTTCTGGTAACCCTATCTCCAACTCCCAGATGTTGTTCTGCTTCAGTTCCATCTCTCTCAGAGGGTGAGTTTTTTGAAGTGATTGAATCTACTGTGGTAAGGCAGAGAGGATCCTCGATTCCATCTGAAAATGATAGTCAGATGGAACTAGCTCATAATCAAAGATGCCATAGGTTCCATTACTCTGTATAGTTTCACTACCATTAATATGCTTACAGATACGAAGGTTCGCCTGGTATGAACCTTCCCCCTCATTACTTCTTACATGATGAAGACCCCTATGTATCAGTTCACTTGGAACCAAGATGTGAAACAAAATCTACATCAGTTCTGACCATGGTTCCATAAGACAGTACTGCTCCAGAACCAACATTGAACCATTCTACACAGTCTGTAGCAGTCTACACAGTCTGTAGCACCCAGACGTGCTACAGGATGATTCTCCACCACAACCTGGACACTAAAATTCTCAGCCTGGTTTGTGTCTCCCTTGGACTAATTTTTTCTTCACTGGTTCAAAAGGTCCTGTTAGAGGCTAGAAAACTATCCACCAGGAAATCATATTTGGCCACATGGAAAAGATTTTCTTTTTGGGCCAAAGACGACTATCTGAACCCTGTCTCTACCTCATTATCCTCCGTTTTACACAATTTGGTCCAGTTTAAAGGACCAAAATTTGGCTAATTCTTCTATTAAAGTCCACCCAGCAGCTATTTTGGCCTACCATGACAACGTAAGCAGGATGTCTTTTTTTGACCATCTACAATGCAAGTTCTTGCTTCGAGGTCTACTCTAGCCTATATTCTCCAGCATCCAGGCTGATTGCCCAGTGCATACTCTCCTTTATTCTCATTTCAATCATGCATAAACTTTTTGAGCCCATAGCTACCTGCTCCGTTAAGGTACTGGCAGGTAAAACAGGCTTTCTGGTGGCCATAACCTCAGCTAGTAGGGTGAGTGAATTGCAAGCCCTGAGATATGACCTTCCTTTTATTACAATGTTCGCAGATAAGGTCATTCTCTGTCCGAGCCTCCCTTTTCTGCCAAAGGTAACCTCCACTTTTCATTTGAACCAGAACATTGTCTTACTGGTATTCTTCCTACATCTAAGTATGATAGAGAGACTTTTGCACACCCTTAATATTAAATATGCGTTGTGCTTCTACTTGGACAGGACAGATCCTTTCCGAAAGGACCCTGATCTCTTTGTCTCATTTAAAGAGCCCCCAAAGGACCAGAAAGTCTCCGTACAGACTATTTTGAATTGGATAGTGTGACTCATTAAGGCTTCTTATAAACGGTCTAAACAACCACATTCTACAAGGGCTTGATCCACCTCGTCAGCCTTCAAATGGGCATCCCTCTAGCTACCAGGTCTATGCCATCCACATTTATCACACATTATGCCATTGATGTAGAGTCCAGAAGGGCTGGAGCTGTTGGCAAGGCCATCTTGAAAAGTCTCTTCCATTAAAGAGCTTCACACCCACCTCCTGGGTAAGTTAGCGTGCTAATCTCCCATGTGGGACTGCACAGAAGACATGATGATGAAACAGAGTTGCACTGACTGGTAACGGTTGTTCATCAAGTTGTCTTCTGTGCAGGGACACATCCCTCCCTCCTTCCCCGCTATGAGCTCTTTTTTCTTACCTTCCTTCTGCACTGGCAGCTTAGAGAACTGAAGGAGGGAGCCACTCATCCCATGTTTTATAACTGCACCTGGCTGAAAGTGCATGAAAAAGTTAGGTGAGAGTCTTTTGCCTAGGAGAGCTTTAGAATGTTCTGCACAGAAGACCTCTTGCTGAACAACAGTTACAGGTTAAGTGCAACCCTGTTTTTCATTCGCAGAACACTAGGCTGGCAGTTCTAAAACTACCTGTAGATTTCTGGTTCTGCAGATACCTAGATGAGATACGATGTTTCTTGGTTCTGGCTTGTTTTGACTGTATTAGCCTGTTCCATCGCTGATTACAAATTTTACAAGTAAACAACATTTGCTATAATATTATAAATGCAAATACTTCAGCTCATAGTTCAGCTTTCCTGATTGAACATTGCATGTTAAAGTAAGTTTGACATAATTCTTTCAATATCTAGGCAAATCTCATGTCTTTTATTACAGATAACCTGTATGCTAAAATTTGATCAAATGCTGTCTTTGGAGCAGTGAGCTTAACAGAAACAATCTCTTTCAGATGTTTGCTTTTTTGCATTGTGAAAGTGGAATTGGGTGCCATAGAAGAAAGAAAACTATATCCCTCTGTCTTTTGAAGCACCAATATCTCATATAAATTGAAAATATAAGTGGTATATCATCGCTTGAGTACGTCTGTATCTCTTTCCAGCCCTGTGCTTTATCAGATATTGCGCTTCAGAACAGGCATGTGCATATCTTGTCTTACTAGTTTTAACCTTCCTCTTTCACCTTTTGCTGATCTCAACAACCAGCTTAGCTACTGCTTGCAACAGTTTTAGCTTAGCCACCATTATCATTTGGGTCTAATGTTCCATCTCATAACTGACCTGTTGAACTTTCTTTCTTGTAGAGAAGGTGATAGATCTTGTGCCCAAGCAATGTCACTAAGCACCAGAGCTGGCTCTCAGCAACAGGTGGGGTGGGTGGGTGGTAGGGAGAACATAAAGCCCCAAACTCTTTCCCCTTCCTAGAGTAGTTTTGGAAATTTTTGTCTTCCTGGTTGAACACACAGGCTTGGAGCCAAAGGAACCTTGACCAGAACTCTGCATGGGAAATGGCTTTTTCCTGTCCTTTCTGTGGTAGCTTGCTGTGCTTCTCAGAATAATGGCACCTGTGAATTGAGGGACCCTTGGGAACAGCATGTGAGGAGTTATGTGCTGTCTGCAGTGAGGAAAGGTAATGTGAAAATTACCCTCTCCTTGTGTGGAAAGAGTACTTTAGATATATCCACGGTGTCTCTCTTCTCTTTTATGACCATCAACAACTCTTCAGGATCTACCCTAATCCTATTGTCTGACTCCATTACCTGGAGATGACAGAAACTGGGCCTGTGCATTACATATACTCCTAAACTATTACCTTTATCCTCTTGGAGGCAAAATTCTGTTCAAACTATTCAGGATAGCCCTTCCAGTAAAATTGAAGGATCAACTTGAAGAGGATTTTGTTTTCAGATGCTAACGATATGGTTTATAAAACTATTTTAACAGAAAGTGTTGTATTTTAGACAGAAAACATAAAACGGCATTGATTCCTTGTTTCTGTGCCTTTTCAGTTAAAACCAGATTAATGATAGCATAAAATTATTATTGGTATGTGTCTGCATGGAAGTCTGGTTAATGTTTTATTACTGCTGCAAGTAGAAAAGGTAACTCTGAACCCATATTCCTATTCAGGAAGCATATCTTTTATAGTTCAGCTATTAGGTATTTGTAGTAAACATCTTGAATACAATATAGTAGGATCCTCTTAAATACAAATTCCGCATAGCAGGTGACGGAACATAATAAAAACATAAAGTGTTACACAAATAACCTGTCAGAAGCAGAACACTGTTATTATAAACAACAATACAGTTTGTGTGCTGCATTAAGGTGTTGCTCTGAGGGTCTATGTTGAAGGATATAGCAAAGTCTGTAGAAACATCAACTGTGTTGGGGAGACCATAGGTTAGATGGAGACACAGGTGTTGTAGTGGCAGATTCAGACAATGTGGAGTTAACACATCTTGACTTTTGTCTTTGGTTTAACATCATGTTGCTGCAAGTACCCTGGAACGTCTTATTGAATAAAGGTCTACTTTTTTCCTGTCGGCAGAGAAGAAATGCAAAGTGTAGGCTTTTATTACCCTGATTATGTTACATATAATCTTTAAGTCTTTGAGTATGTTCAGTGTACTAGCATTGATCTTTGGCTCCCTTTACCTAAACACACCAAGGCTGCATCACCTATGACACAGTGTTATGTTGTATGTTAAACTAAAATACCTAATTCATTTTGTAGAGCATCTAAAATGCACTCCAATATTTTGAGCTGCCTGCATAATTCAGGCATGGTAATTTCACCCTAGTGAGGTCACAGTAGTGTGAAACTTCAAATAATTTAGATGACTTCTGAATACATATAGTTCATACTTTGCATAATGCTGAGTTTTCAGGTCACTTAGTTTGTGACCCAGCAGTCTCGTTCCCTGGCAGACTTGTAATGGTGGATAGTATAAATTTGCTATTCTGGGCATGTTATTTTATACTTTCAGCATTTCCATGCAAAAGATCCTGACTATAGAACAACAGTTACTTCAGTCAGCTTTATTACATCATTACTGACAGGGTTATTTCATTTGTGCTTGTACAGTCTGACAAATAACTTGTTGAACGTTTGCTGGTAAGAGATTCTAATATGTTTGAGAAACCAAGTTGAAAGAGTCCCAAGTAGGAAGGGTAGCTCAAAACAAAACAAAACATTTCTATGTGTATTCTCAACACTAGTGTCCCCAAAGCAGCTAAGAGTAGCATAAAACATGGTAATTAAATAGGGAATTAAAATGCTATATTATTTAAAACAGACATAAAATTGCAGTTTCACAGAAGCCCACCAGTTTAACAATATCTGCATCAAGTGCAAAAGCATGCCCCAATAAATCCAGCCTAAGTTAACCCCAAAGGTTGTCTAAAGTGAGAGGGTTGCATCATGAGGGAAGGTTTTACCAGTGCATTCTGGGGAATAGCTCTCTAGAGTCTGGGTATCACTACCCAAAAAAAGATCTGTATCATACGAAAGTCTGTGCATTGCCAAGAATGGGCAAAAATCTTACAGTTTTCATGGAGAGGTGGGGAGAAGCTCACCAGAGAATGAGGAGTTAAACTTTTGAGTCCTGGCCCAGTCAGCTTCTAGGAGTGCTGACTAATGTAAGATGCTAAATTAGGAATAGCAAATGCTTGCTATGGTAAGGTAGGCAGTGACAGTACTTCCCTTGAAGCTAGGTAGTGAGTACAAAACCCCTAAATGTTTAGAAGGCAGGATGCAGCATTAAGTAAGGGGTGTTTTGGCAGTAGTATTTTGATAGACTTCTCAGAGAAGCGCAAAAACAAAAGGCTTCAGACAAGTGATATCCAGACAAAGAGGAAGGTAGAGCATTGCTTTGAAACCCACATTTCCTGTGGTTATCTTGCCCATATAGCACCCAAGGATGCAGGTTGGATTTGTAAACAGGATTATATCAAGATGGATCAAGAAAAGGCCATTCTATTACAATAGAGCGTTATGGTTTCCAGGGCATGTGTTTTCACCACAACTCAGAAAGCCTTGCTCCTTGCACAGTAAGAAGTAGAAGTATTCTGCCCTTAATGTGGTCATTCCTGGGAAGATAAGGTTAATTTATTTTCTAAAAATGCAGATGAATTGTACAGCAATAAGACATCTTCAGGAATAACTATAAGATAGGTACCTTATGCTGTTTGCTTATATTTATATGAATGCAGGTGTAGCTCATGGAGCTCCCTGGAAATCTCCCAGCGTGCCATAAAGCAGAAAATACTGTTTTTGCATTGGCAGATGTTTCCAAAGAAAACCACCTCTTTACAATTCATGGTTCTTCCCTTATGGTATAATAATTTATGGAAGCAGCGACAGTGTGCATTGACTCTGCTCTTCTGTTCAACAAGGAGGGAGTTGTCCCTGAAGCAATGAGATGTTTTAGTGCATGGCTTTGAATGATCAAAATCAATTCTGGGAATCGTTATTAATTTTATTTCCAAAGTTAATAAAAGTTATTGTTAACAGTTACAAAGGCAGATTTGCTTTGCTATAGCACATATTAGCTTCAACATTGATTTTGTCTTGAAAATGTCCAAAAAGAGAATTTAGGGCAAATAAAACTGGTGTGAAGATGCATGTTTTGCTTGTATTCATAAAGATGATACTTTAGGGATTTATGTGAAATAGAAAACCTTCTGCTGTTTGTATGATATATAGTAATTTGTGCTTAAAAACACCCCCCGTTTGACTATAAAGATCTTATCTCACCTGTGTAAAATATTTATGTGTAAATGCATACTTTATACTTTGCCTTTTATAATCTTTGGGTTGCTTTATACTTTCCATAAATGGCAGTTGTGTTGCCTTTTGGAGGCAACAAAATGCGCTTTGCATTTGATGTTATAACTTTGACTACTCTCTTAGTTTATTTTGAGTACAAAGTAGAATTGAAGAGGCTGCAAAGAGTGGAGTATGAAGATGATAAAAGCAAAAGTTGAGAGCTAAGATGATTTTTTTTGTTAGTTCTTGCAATTATCTTGAACTCTTCATTACTCACTCTATTTTTCTGATTTTTGAGTTTAATTTCACTGGCAGCTTTTCTTCCCTTTAAACAGCAATAGTCTTTTGTTTATTGGTAGATATCACCATAAATCTTTGCTTTTAAAGACCTGCCTGGTACAATGTAACTGGCAGCGCCTGTTGAGATGGATGGAAGCTGAAGGCCTGTCTTTCTGTCTCGTTACTGTGTAGCCACCACATTTTTGCCTTGCCCTTTCTCCAAGGAGCTCAGGGCAGCATGTATGGCGGTTTTCTTCTTTATGCTGGCCTCATTGTGAAAGTCATTCAAGAGCCAGAAAGTTCCTTTTACAATAAATTATTGGAGTATTTGCTTGACTTAGCTTAACGTACAGAGGGAGTTATTTGATCCCAGTACATAAAGGATCTGATAACACCTGTGCTGAAGTGTAATAAATGTAAATTGTGCTTTACTTTACATTGTGGGAGCCAGATTTAATTGCTAGAAAGAATCAGTGAATGAGGTAAGTTGTATTAATTGTTAATGGTTCTGTAGCTTTTTAAGGTGCTGAGAGCTTCACATGCACCTCGCACACACCTTTGCAGTGATTTTTACAACATCCCCAGTGAGTTCAAGAGCTTAGTATAGAGTGTCAGTAAGAAATCCAAAAATCCAGAACATGTTACACATAATACTGTTTTTAAGGACCAATCAAATAACACATAACAGCCTCTGGCCCTTTTGTTATCCCTACAAAACAACTGGTTGGCCATTGTATGAGACAGGATACTGGACTATATGGACCACTGGCCTGATCAAACTGTTTAGGCTAGATGTTATTTTAAAAAAAACAGGGAAAGGAAAATGCTTTAGGACATGGAGTTAAGTTGTAGTCAAGTCTACAAAGGATGTTAAATGTAGTGTTGTGTTAAATGTGGCTGGTACTAACCTTTTCTTAATATTAGGAAGACCCAAGTTCACATCCCTATCCAGTCACAAAGCTTATTGACCTTGACAAGTCATGCACTCTCAATCTGACCTACTTTACAGAGTTATTCTGAGGATAAAATGGAGGAGAGGAAAACATGACTATTATTCTGATCTCCTTGGAGGAAAGGTGGGATAAAGATAGCTGAGGTGAAATTTCAAATGACCTTCCTAGTTCAGCATATTAGTCACAAATCTGCACTTTTTGTTTCTTGATATGCAAAATGAATTGCATTTTTGGTAAACTGAACAATCCAGATTTGATACAGAACACTTGTATGTAAAGCCCTTTGAATACTTGAAATGCACTCTCTGTAGATGATGATGATTAGACATTTCGGGGTATTCCTCATCTCCAGTACTGCATTTAGGCTAGATTACTGCAAGACTTGCTTTTATGCTTAAAAAGGTGTCAACTTTCCAACTGAAGTGTGTAGCGCAGAAGTTGGAAATAATGTCCTCCTTGTAATTGTGGCAGCATAACCCACTTGTGCACAGAAGGGGAACCATTGGAAATAAGTTCCCAAAATAGTGGGAATAAGTGAGTTGAGATTCTTACCGCTGTATTATTGAAAGTCAGTGAGGAACAGAAGGGAAAGGATTTTATAACAAAAACACTGTAGTGGCTTAAATGATTTTAAATTTATTGTGACATACAGTTTTATGGACTAGTGCCTACTTAGATTGCTTCCACATGGGGATGATTCCCCCTTCTTCTCTCACGCTGCTGGAAATGCAGAGGCATTTGCTGTGGCAATACAGCAACAGAGCTTCCCCATGGGTGCATTCCCCATGGTATCCTCTCATGCATGTCATCCCGTCCCTGCCTCCACAGCTTTTTACCCAATTGCTAATTTTTTAAAAAAATGACAGAAGCTATGTAGAACAACAATGCTATAGCAATATTGTTACTATTGATTTTTTAAAAATAGCTGGAAAACCCTGCCAGCAGTGAGGAGGAAATCCTTCTTCCCAAACTCTTCCTAAATATGCTTTTCAGGAAACATCATACCAAAATGGGTTTGAGAAAACATGCAGCAGCACTGGGGAAAACCCAGAAGGTGGATGACCACACAGCAATGTCCTCCAAAGAACTGGTGCTTTGGGGGCAGAGGATGTGGAGCTAAGAGGTCCGAAAGCTGCCTTTTGACAGTGTGCGGGTACAGGGTTCATTTTGAGGGGGAACGCACAGGAACGCAGTTCCAGCAGTTCCCCAAAGAGGTCATATGTCAGGTGTCCCCCGCACCTGACTCTCAGCCAGGGCTCATTTGGAGCCGGAACGCACAGGAACGGCATTCCCGTACCTCTAAAAAGAGTTCACGTGGGTTTTGGCCCCGCCCACGTGATTACTTTTTCTCAGTGTGCAAGCCGAGTGGTGCTGGGCTCCAAAGGAAGGCAAGCTGATTGCATTCATTCTGCTCTGCTCCTTTACTTTCGTTTGTGACTTGGGGCGGGGGTGGGGGAGAGAAAATAAGTGAATGCTGAGTGGTGCTGGGCTCCAAAGGAAGCGTCTATCCCTAGTGTCGATTACAAATCACGACTGCAACAGTTAGAAAATCAGGTGAAGCAATTTGAGGCATGTACTAAGGAGATTAAAATTAAAAAATATAAACGGGATAATTTAGACTATGCTAACAATAGGGTCTATTTTTGGTGGGATCAGTCGAGGACAAACTCTGGAAGACAACGCAAGATCTCGTGGGCAAGCCCAGTCAGTACTTATTCTGATTTGGAGACCTCGGGTGTTTCCGACAGCTCAGGGGACGAGGGTCCAAGCAGTAAGACCCTTCGTACAAGGACCATATACCCCCACCAACGGGGTTCTTCTTTTTTAGAGAGAGGCAAGAGGAAACCTTTTCAAAGACCAAGAACGAAAATTTAATTTTCAATTTAGCCTCTCGCCCTTTAAGCTCTGCTGAACTGTCGGTTCTTAATAAGGGCTTAGGTTTTGTCCCCACTCCCCCGTATAGACCCCTCCAAACACGTGTCGACATTTATAAATTAGTTCGCCAAATTAAATTAAAATTATTCTTTGAAGCACTGGCGCCTTCGGGGAGTAGCATATCTTTTCCGTTGCCCCGTTGCCTTAAAGGCACATTGGCTTTTGTTCCCCCCGTTGCTGACCATCGGGTTGACACTTTTGAATTTATGGTTTTAAGGGATATTACCGCACTAGAAAACAAGTCTAATCGCGCGTGGCACAATTTGAACCGCGAAGAGAGACAGGCAATAAAGAGTTTACGTTCAGACCCCACTTTGGTAATCAAACCTGCTGATAAAGGGGGAGGCATAGTGGTTTTGGATAAGGAGATGTATGTGAATGAGGTCCTTAGACAGCTACCGGACCCCTCCAGCTATCTAAAGATTCCATCAGATCCGACTAGCCACATACAGGGCCTTATTAAGATAGTGTTGGATGAGGCGAGAGAAATGGGGGAAATTGAAGACAACTTATACCATGCCCTGCAGGAGAAATCTCCAAGAATTTCGTTATTTTACATATTGCCAAAGGTGTATAAACAAGTCTTCCCCCCACCAGGCAGGCCAATCGTGTCGGGCTGTGGTTCTGTTCTAGAACCTTTAGCTATTCTTTTGGATTCGGTTCTTCAACCGTCTGTGATGAAGATAGATTATTTGTTGCGCGACACAAGGGACTTTATTAATCAGGTAGAGGATTTTCCGTTGGAAGAAGATGTAGTATTCTTAACAATGGATGTGAATTCCCTCTATACAATTATTCCTCACGAGGCTGCCAGGGAAGTTGTTGAAGAATCACTTAGGCAAGGCACAGGTGTTTCATGCTCCCCACCAGTACCACTTTTGTTACAAATGCTGGATTTAGTCCTAGAGAAAAATTATTTTAAGTTTCAGGATTAATTTTATCTCCAGAAGAAGGACGTAGCCGTGGGGTGCTCGGCTGCGCCTAGCATCGCCAACCTTTTTATGGATCGATGGGAGAAGATCCACATTATGAATGAGGCCAATCCCTTTAGAAGTAATATTTGTTTTTACAGGAGATACATTGATGACCTTTATTTTTTGTTTTCTGGTGTACATCAGATAGAGCCTTTTTGTAATTCATTGAACTGTAGGGATCAGAATGTTCAATATACTTGGCGTTATGCCAAAGAACACATTGATTTTCTGGATGTTATTACATATAGACACCCCTCATGCAAGGTCAAGTTAAGAACGTTCACTAAGGCTACTGACTGTAACTCATATCTGGATTTTCACTCTTTTCATCCTAGACACCTGAAAGAGAACATCCCATATGGACAGTTGCTGCGTATTAAATGCAATTTGTCTACTCCCCAGGATTTTTTAAAAGATGGAAGGTCCTTATGCAGGGACTTTATAAATAGGAATTATCCTCAAAGACTCATTAACACAGCTTTCTCGCATGCCAAGATGACAGACAGGACAATGTTGTTTCAGACTAAGTCCAGAGGGATGGTAGATAGGATCAAATGGGCACTGGATTATACTCCCCTTACCAACCACATCAAGAGAGTAGTGGACCAACATTGGACCATTGTACAGGATATTAAGGGCTGTGAACAGCGACCACTATGTGGTTTCAGGAGAACAACTAGCCTTCGGGATAGTTTGGTCCATGCACGTTTGGACACGCCAAAAGAGAAAGCCCACCTACCCCATGGTAATTTCAAATGTGGAAGGTGCGCGATGTGTAGTCTTATGTGGGAAGGAAGGGAGTTTTGGGTTAAAGGTAAAAGATTAACCTTTGATCATTTTGCCTCTTGCTATACTGCAGGGGTGGTTTACTTGATAGAATGTCCATTTAAGTCCATATATGTGGGTTGCACCTCCAGACCATTAAAAACCCGCATTTTGGAACACCTTTCCCGTATTCGGAACAAAGTGACAGAAGCGCCTTTGGTGCAACACTTTGTCGATTGTAAACATGCGGATAACTCTTTTCGGGTCGTGGTAATGGAAGTTTTACAAAGGGAAAGCTTCAATCAAACTGCTCTTTTACGTAAAGAAGCCTACTGGATTCTGTATTTGTGATCTGTGAAGCCACAGGGATTAAACAATGAACTTTCCCTGAATTGTTTTCTTTAATTTATGTCATCAGAGAGTCACCTGCCTCTTTAAGAATTGTGGGCGGGTTGATTGAATAGCTTTAAAGACGAGTGTCCCAGTTAACACAAGGCGCGCAAGAGAATTTACTGCCGCCACGTGCAACCAGTGTGAAAATATGCTGTAAATATCTTGATGATATGCAGGCTATGAATATTTCCAGGTGAATGTACAGGTTAGTGTTCAAGCAGTAGGTGAGTCAATCCAGTGGGGCAGGTATTGTAATTTGATTTGTATAAAGATTTATTTGCTTTTTAGACGTAAAGAACGCATGCTTCCGGGTGTGAATAACAACAGAGATATACGCCCTTGACGAGGTGTGGGACGAAATCTGTGCTTCAGCTGGCCCCAGATTGGGCGTGTCTCTTCGTCTTGACCGGTTGGCTACCACATTGAAGTGGATTTGAATTAGGGGGCTTGTCCCTCAACTTAGTGTGCTTACCGCTGCTACCGTTTGGACTGCCTACACACCTGATTACTTGATTGTATTGGTTGTACATATGTAGCCTGTATAATGTAAGGCATTGCCCAAAGAAATACACTGGATGGGTTATTTTGATTTTTGAAGGTTCATTCTGTATAAGTTATTATTGTACTACTGAACTAAGATCAACTTTTGATATATAGAAAAGGTGCATAAGTATTGGTTACAGCATTGTTCATTACTAACCCTTGTGGGTTTTCCCCCTTTAATTGGCTCATTTTGGCGAGGGTAGCCCCCCTTTTGCTTGTTACGTTTGGTATGGGCTCCAAAGGAAGGCAAGCTGATTGCATTCATTCTGCTCTGCTCTTTTACTTTTGTTTGTGACGGGAGGGGGGAGAAAATAAGTGAATGCCAAGTGGTGCTGAGCTCCAAAGGAAAGCAAGCTGCTTGCATTTATTCTGCTCTGCTCCTTTCATTTGTGAGGGGGGGGAGAGGGAGAAAATGAGTGAATGCCGAGTGGTGCTGAGCTCCAAAGGAACGCAGGGTGCTTGGAATTCATGCTGCTTTATTTTCATTTGTGACTTGAGAGAGTGAGTGGCTGCAAGCAGGGCTGGCTCTCTAGAGGAGGGTAAGCTGCTTTGAGTTCATTTTCCTTTAAAGAAATACCTGGAGACTTTTGTGGAAAGGGGCCTGGGGGGGGGTGGATGTTGCCTTCTGACACACTTCCGGTGATGTCAGGGTGTGTGGCATATGCTAATGAGTTATGCTAATGAGTTATGCTAATGAGTTCCTGCAGTTCTTTTTCTAGGAAATGACCCCTGCTCTCAACCATTTTGAGCCTGTTTCCGCCTGGATTGGGGCCAAAACGGCCTGGATCGGGCCTCTGACAGGTGGTGGATCACTCTCCCACTCAGCAGTGGCCCGATCCTGAAAATTTTGGGCCCCTTTTCGACCATTTTCAGTCCCTGTTTGCCATTTTGGGCCCAATTTCGGCCCTGAATGGCCAGGATTGGGTCAAAAACAGCCAGGATAGGTGATGTCAGGGGGTGTGGCATATGCAAATCAGTTATGCTAATGACACACTTCTTGTGATGGCAAGGGGTGTGGCATATGCAAATCAGTTATGCCAATGAGTTCCTCCAGCTCTTTTTCTACGAAATGACCCCTGTGCGGGTATATGTACATAATCAACTGAAGATACATAAGCAAAGGAAATGCAAGCAATTAGTGCTGTATACAGTTTCCCAGTCATAATGGAGTCTTAAGAGGACTGGTAAATGTACAGCATCGATGAATTGATGATCCAGTGAAAGGTAGCTATACACACTGCCACTGTTGTTGGAGGTAGGGTTGCCACCTCTGGTGTAGAAAATTCCTGGAGGGTTGAGGGAGGTGGTACCTGAGGAGGGTAGAGTTTGGGGAGGGAGCTCATCAGGGATGTCATTCCTCATCAGGGAACTTATCACTGTAGTCTGGAGATAATTTGCAATTCCAAGAGATTCCTAAGACCCACCTGGAGGTTTGCAACCCTAGTTGGCTATAACCTGGACTCACCTTGACTGTTAAGCATTCCTGGAAAGATAATATTAACACTATATGGGATGGAGGGAATCATGATGACTTAATTTCAGTAATAAAAGAACTGTTCTTAATTTTGGTTTAAACAGTGTCACATCTTCTAATGAATTCCAACTCAGTAAATTATGTTCTAATTAAATATATATAATCTAAGGCGGGACATAATACATTCTGGCAGATTAAAATTCTCCACTGGTTTCTGAATGTTGCCATTTTTAATATCTTTGTATATTTGCTACTTGTTTGGTTTATATAAATATAAAAAAATATATTGAAGTACAATGTTGAGCTGATAGGAATTTATTAAATGAGCATCATAGTTTTTACCAGTTGATTCTTTCTATAATATTACGCGAATTCCTTTCCTGTTGAATTAATCACCTACGTATTTTGTTTGTTTGGATTTGTTTGTTGTGTTGACACCTTCTACTGGCTTTCTTTCTGCCAATATTAATATTGCTTGCAACTGGTGGCCAGAGCTATCTTTCCTATGAAACTTATTTGAGTACTCTGCTGTTGTTAATGGTGTAGAGATGAAAGATGCTCTCATCTGGATAGCCTGGACAAGCCTAATCTCATCAGATCTCCGATGCTATTCAGGGTTGGTCTTGGTTACTAAATGGATGGGAGATCTTCAAAGAAGCCCAGCATTGTAGAGTCAGGCAATGGCAAATCACCAGTAGGGGTCACCATAAGTCAGCTGACTTAACAACACTTTCTACCACCACTAGAGATGAAGGACACTGAGACAGTAGATAGATGTATATGGAAGCTTTTCCCAAACACATGACAGCCAAACTAAATCAGTCCCTAACAAAATAATAAGTAGATATTGGTGAAACCTCATGTCAGGGATTGTCAGTGCTCCCCTCCCCCCCATAACTGACTAAGATGATTTCTTTTCTGTTTTAGTTTGTGAGTAATGAAAACTATCTGATTTTATGTACTATGTTAAATGAATTTTCCTAGTCCAATTTTGTACAATATAACTGCTCCTTTTGTTTTGAAAGTTCTTTGTATAGTTTTTCAGAACCATTCTTGTTCTAGTCAGTACATTACATGAGAGGAAAAGTATTTTGTTTACTGCACTTTTAACCTATCTTTTCTCCATGATAATTTACATAATTTACCATTGTGCTTTTATTATTTTTGTATTGCATCACTATTACCTTGCTCAGAGCTCAAGAATTTTATATATAGAAAAAAAACACAGGCATTAGTTCTGTCAATTTAAGAAAACACTATATGAATATCTTTGCTTCCTCTTCTTTGAAAGAACATTCTGCAGGTTTTCTACATAGCAAAAACTTTTCACTATAAATTTGTTTACTTGGGTTTCACTTAGAGTCTTAGGAGATGGATTCTAAGAAGAAAATATTGAAGTTTTTCCTATTAGTGTTAGCCTCTCAAAATAATTTGTATAGTAGCAAATTGGGTTGAGGTAGCATGTACCATAAAAATGTAGGTAATAACAAATAATTCCTATTTGTCTGAAATACACAAGTCAATATTATAGGAAACAAAATATCTGGTTATTGTAAACCTTCAATGAATTTACAATCAATGGGAAAGTATAATTACTCACCAAAAATTCTATATATTGGCTTGCCACATTCTTAGCTCAGAAGTTTGGTTGTGACACAGTAAGAGATTTATCATTAACTTGCATTAGAATAACCACTAAAGCTTGGCAGAGCTTTTTGCCTTTTATCTCATTGACAAAGAATGTTTTATTTAGCAGTAACACTGAATTGTCAGAGTTTGAAATGGGCTCAGTTTAAAGAAAACAAAGAAACCTTCTGTATTATTATTTAAACAAGAAATGATAAAACCGTATCTAATGTGTTTTGGTGTTATAAAATTAAGATAAATATATATTGGTCTTTAAGTGTCCACCTATGGGGATTTATCAAATTAATAGAAGCTTTCTGGAAATTTAAAATAAAATAAATGTAATTTGAGTTGTGTAACATTTTGGTATTCCTGGTGCTGTTGCGTGAAACACTCAAGTAGAAAAGCTATGCATTGAGAATCAGGACTGTTTGTGATGCATATATAAGTTTTTGGATATAGCTTTTCAACTGTTGCATCTCCTGTGGTGAAGTGGCATAATAACTGCTAAAATACAGAACATCTTTAAATCAATCTGTATCTAGAGTAGTTACTGGAAAAGGATAAAAGCCTATTCAAGTAGCTACAGCCACAGAGTTAATGCTAATGTTTTCACAGGGCACATAGAAGTCATTACATATATTTCATCAGAAGACATAAATCATTAGGGTTTGAGAGCACAGCTGGAGATGGATTGTCAGAAACTCCAATTAAATGTCTGCTCTGAAAGTGGCTAATGATGTAATGCATAACCCACAAGTTATGAGAATATTTGTGGCCAAGAAGCAAGAGATAGCTAATTTTCTGCAATTAGGAAATGACTTTCTGCTTAAGACCAAGATGCAGTGTCATAAATAACTGCAAGGGGTTTCTCCAGCTTTAGAGGATTAATTCTACACCATGCAAAGTCGATTGCAAGTATTAGAGACAGGTTAATGAGAATGCTCTGGTGAAAATTCTCTTCTTGATCTGGGCATTAAGTTTAGAGGTTTTAATTAGTTCAGATTACAGTTTGATTTGCAGGCAGGTAAAGAGATAATTTGTGGTGTTCTGGGGTTTAAACAATATGCTGCTGTTTAATTTTTTTTTAAAAACCCTCCTAGTAATAGATGTATATTTTGGCTTATACCCACTTTGGATAGTTTGTAACTTAAAACTAAGGCCTAGTTCTCAGTGAGAGATAAATCCATTAAGGTTTTGTTACTTTAAACTCCGTGTCTTTGTGTGTGTGTGTGTGTGTGCGTGTGTGTGATGTGACTGACTTCACACAAAATCTAGGCAGAGAAAACTAACATGCTAGTTTGTTGCATTTATTTATTTTTATCCTGCTTTTCTCTTCAGTTGGGATTTCAGAGTGGCTTAAGACATTGTTCTTCCCTCCTCTACTTTCCCACAACGATTCTGTGAGGTAGGTCAGGCTGAGAGTTTGTGATGGGCCCAAAGATATCCAAGTGAGCTTCCATGGTATAAGTGGAGATTTGAACCTGGATCTCCCCAGATCCTAGTCCTACGCTCTATCCACTATGCCACTGCCGGCATATAGTTTTTTCTATCTATATGATGAGAATTTTTATATGGAGAAGCATCCTATCATGAGTTCGCCCCTGCAGTCTTAAGTGGTACAGCCCAAACACAGGTTTCCACCTTTATTTTATTAAAGTTTAATAAAAGCTAAGTCTAGATCAAAGATTCAAAGTTGGAGAGAGGTGTAGTGCTTTGTTCATGTGTCATTTTCCTGATCTCAGTTGTTCTTCACCCCCTATCTCTTCTTTCCTTTTCCTGAAAGCACCCATTGCCTCTGCTCTTTTCCTGCTTTCTTCTCTTTCTCACTCACCAACCAAACCCACCTTTGTCTGCTCCCCTGCCTTCTGTTTCCTGCCTTCCCTCCCCCAGGAAAATTCTGGCCCAGTTGTGTGATGATGGTCACTGGACCAGGACCCAGTTGTGTGGGTAGTAAGTTTCTAATGGCTGCCCCCTAACCATGTTCCCTATGAGGTTGTCTCCATTAGCAGACATGACAGGGGCAGAGGACAAGACCTTTGAGGAACTGTTCAAAACTGTAAGTGCTCCCACTCAGTGCTTTGCTTTACACAACTCAAGACTCAGAAGGCTCAGCAATAGTGTTATGGTTGCCTCGCAATCTCCGGAAAAGCCACTGAGGTCTCAGTGAACATTCTTTCCTTAAAGTCACAGTTGGTCGTGTCATTATTTGGGGGAGTTTTAATACCCTGATATATTTATTTATAGATTTCAGTTTTTTCTGTAAACTTGGGACTTCTTTCAGGTTTGTAGAGTAATTCCCTGAATCTGTCCTTAGCTCCATTTTGCAGATCTATTGATCTACACTCTGTTGTTCAGTTCAGAATTTCTATAGATGTATCAACATGTTTGAAAACTTGTCCATCATCTTCTCTCTAATCAACATGCAGTGTATACTTTAAAGTACAATGAAAGATAACAGGCCCTGGAATTTCTCAGCATGTCTTTGATTTGAAATCTGTTCTCTTTTTCAGATGCTTTTAGATATGAAGTTACTTTGAAAATGATGTATTTTCTATTCCATCTTTCAGAGAGTACCTTAACATTATTGATTTATATTAATATCAAAGGAAATGTAAATCTAAATTTCACCAGGTAATTTGCCACAATAGTAATAAGAACAGCTTTGGGAAATGTTGAAATACAGAATATAAATATTGTAAATAGAATAAATAGTTCCTGCAAGAAATTAGGCAAATGCTTGTGACCTTTACTTTATCTGTTAGCATTAAGAAATACAGGAAAACCGGTGGTGATTGTATAGCAAAATCACTGAGAATTGCAACAAAGAAATTTTGCTAGAAACAAAGAATTTGGATATAGTTTCATTCTACCTTAATTATAAGTTCTTCATTGAACATGGGCTTATGGAGGGGATATGGCGAGGCTAACTACCTGTGTGGAGATAGAGTGAAGTGATCAGGTAGCTCTTGGGGATTGAAGTCATCTTCCGTCCTCTCGGGCACCCAGGTTTCCTGAGAGATTTGCCAAATATGAGAGGGAAGATGCCTTGTTGACTGGTCTTCTGAAATCATTTCATGTATTTCTATCTTCCCTGTTAAATATTCACAGTAGATTTCAATGTGTGTTATTTCCCTAGAGGACACAACAGATGCTGTTCTCCAGGAGCCAAATATGATGAAGGAATGTAGACTAAGCACTGCTACCTGAATTATGTGAACATGTTATCTGATGAATTGCATAGAGTATGCCTTAGGGATGTGCTCCAAGAAAGTTACTGTTTCAGTTTTGGTTCCAGGGGGTTCTGGAATAATTCCATTTCATTACTAGTTTGCGCCAGGTCGGCTGGTAACGGCTGTGAACTGATCCATTTGGTTTTTTTGTTTTGTTTTCATCAGTCCATTGTAGGATTGCCAGGTGCCTGGAGAGTGAAAGCAGAGGATGGGGGGGTTGCAGGAGGGGAGTCACGTGAGGTGGTACTTACCTTGCATGTGTTTCTGAGCACCCCATATTACACTAGGAATGACGTCATTCCTGGCATGACACAGAAGTAGTGGTTTGTGCCGGGGGGTAATTCGAGTAAAAACCAGCTCCAAACACTAATGAGAGGGGGGGATTTTTCCTCAGTTAGCCCCCAGCATGACCGATTATTTCCACATTGCACCAGAAAATGGCATAATTCTTGGCATGACATGTGGGCACTCCAGAGTACACGGAGGTGCACTTGGGTCCCACCTCTGCATTCCCACACCTCCCCCTTGCTGACCAGGTGAGAGGTTGGCAGGTAGAGGCTGGGGGCAGGAAATCCCCCCATTCCCACCAGGGGACTGGCAAGCCTAGTTCAGTGTATATGTGTTGGCTGCAGAGGTGCAATTGCACACTGTTCTATTTAAGGGTGAGTGGGGAAATTAGTTTCTGGGGCAGCTATTTTCACACTTAACCAAAACAGCATCAATAATTAGTCCCTCTCCTAGTCTTAAACCATTGAGCCAATGAGTTTTTCCTCAAGCACAATAACACAAGCACACACACAAAACAACAGGCCCATAGAAGGTGAGTGACTGTGGGTGGAGCAGCGGCAGTGGGGTGTTCCCAAGTAGCATGCTCCTGCAGTGCAGCAGCATTAGAAACGAGCCTGCTCCATGTTTACTTTTTTCTTTTTCTATAGTGCCAGTAACTTATTATCTTTGCATTCTGCTGTTACCTATTGGTTTCATGTTTCCTTGTTCTTTGTAGTTTTGTTCCCAACTTCCCACAATGAGGAGCGAGTGCAAATCCTCCCTTTGATGCTCAGTGTATTCTGCCCTGAGCCTGCCTGTTCGGGGAGGGCGGAATAGAAATAGAAAATAAATAAAATAATAAAGTGTTCGTTGTTGTGGGTTTTCCGGGCTGTATTGCCGTGGTCTTGGCATTGTAGTTCCTGACGTTTCGCCAGCAGCTGTGGCTGGCATCTTCAGAGGTGTAGCACCAAAAGACAGAGATCTCTCAGTGTCACAGTGTGGAAAAGTCAAAAAGAGTCCAGTAGCACCTCCAAGACCAACCAATTCCACTTCAGCACAAGCCTTCGAGAATCAAGCCCTCTTCGTCAGATGCCTGAAGAGAACTTGATTCTCGAAAGCCCACGCCAAAACAAAACTGGTCAGTCTCAAAGGTGCTACTGGACTCCCCTTGATTTTGCTACCACAGACTAACACGGCTAACTTCTCTGCATCTATGAGTGTGGAAAAGATGTAGGTCATTTGTATCTACTCAGGAGGGGTGGGGTTGAGCTGAGTCATCCTGTAAGAGTTTCCCAGGGTGTGGAATGCTAATGGCGGGAGGCTTCACTGTGTCCTGAGGAGGTTCTTTTGCATGTGGATTGGTACTTGATGTGCTAATCTTCTCTGCAGGGCTATTGTCGGGGATAGAATGTTTTGTTAGCCTGGTGTTTTTCAGAACTGGAAACCATGCTCTGTTCATTCTTAAGGTTTCTTCTTTCCTGTTGAAGTTTTGCTTATGCTTGTGAATTTCAATGGCTTCCCTGTGCAGTCTGACAAAGTAGTTGGAAGTGTTGTCCAGTATTTTGGTGTCCTGGAATAAGATACTGTGCCCTGTTTGCGTTAGGCTATGTTCAGCCACTGCTGATTTTTCAGGTTGTCCAAGTCTGCAGTGTCTTTCATGTTCTTTTATTCTTGTCTGGATGCTGCGCTTTGTGGTCCCGATGTAAACTTGTCCACAGCTGCAGGGTATACGGTATACTCCTGCAGAGGTGAGGGGGTCTCTACTGTCTTTTGCTGATCGTAGCATCTGTTGTATTTTTCGGGTGGGTCTGAATAATGCTTGAAGGTTATGCTTTTTCATAAGCTTTCCCATCTGATCAGTAATTCCTTTGATATATGGCAAAAACACTTTTCCTGTAGGAGACTGTTTTTCCTTGGTTGTTTGATTCATCCTGGGTTTGATTGCTCTTCGGATTTCATTTCTGGAGTAGCCATTTGCCTGAAGTGCGTGGTTTAGATGATTAATTTCCTCATTGAGAAAGTGCGGCTCACATATCCGTCTTGCACGATCCATTAATGTTTTCATTATGCCTCTTTTCTGTCGGGGGTGGTGATTGGAGTTTTTGTGTAAGTACCGATCAGTGTGAGTTGGTTTCCTGTAGACCTTGTGACCTAACTGAAAGTTTGCTTTGCGGATGACCAAGGTATCCAGGAATGGGAGTTTTCCCTCGATTTCTTTCTCCATGGTGAATTGTATGTTCAGGTGGATGTTGTTGAGATGATTCAAAAACCCCATCAATTCTTCCTCCCCATGGCTCCAAATGATAAATGTATCATCCACAAACCGGAACCATACACTAGGCTTGTGGGGTGCTGATTCTAGAGCTGTTTTTTCAAAATGTTCCAAGTAGAAGTTTGCTATAACTGGGCTGAGTGGGCTCCCCATGGCCACCCCATCCATCTGTTCATAGAATTCGTTGTCCCATTGGAAGTAACTGGTTGTCAGACAATGGTGGAATAAGGCTGTTACATCCTCTGGGAAAATCTGATTAATAAGTGCAATAGTGTCTTTTACTGGAACCTTGGTAAACAGGGATACAACATCAAAACTGACAAGTATATCTTGTGGATTGAGTTTCAGAGAACTGATTTTGTTGATGAAATCTGCTGAATCTTTGATGTAAGACGAGGTTTTCCCGATGTGGTCCTGCAGGAGATCTGCCAGATGTTTAGCTAATTCATATGTCGGTGAACCAATGGCACTCACAATGGGTCGGAGTGGGACACATGCAAAAAGAACCTCCTCAGGACACAGTGAAGCCTCCCGCCATTAGCATTCCACACCCTGGGAAACTCTTACAGGATGACTCAGCTCAACCCCACCCCTCCTGAGTAGATACAAATGACCTACATCTTTTCCACACTCATAGATGCAGAGAAGTTAGCCGTGTTAGTCTGTGGTAGCAAAATCAAGGGGAGTCCAGTAGCACCTTTGAGACTGACCAGTTTTGTTTTGGCGTGGGCTTTCGAGAATCAAGTTCTCTTCAGGCATCTGACGAAGAGGGCTTGATTCTCGAAGGCTTGTGCTGAAGTGGAATTGGTTGGTCTTGGAGGTGCTACTGGACTCTTTTTGACTTTTCCACACTGTGACACTGAGAGATCTCTGTCTTTTGGTGCTACACCTCTGAAGATGCCAGCCACAGCTGCTGGCGAAACGTCAGGAACTACAATGCCAAGACCACGGCAATACAGCCCGGAAAACCCACAACAACCATCGTTCTCCGGCCGTGAAAGCCTTCGACAATACAATAAAGTGTTCCTCTACAAAATGAAGTGTTCTCATTGCCGGTCTTCTTCTTCATCATCACCACCACCACCACCACCACCACCACCACCACCCAAGGGCAGGCAGGCAAAATGATTGGTCACATCCTGGTTAGATTAATGTGCATAGGACTTTTGTTGAAAACAGGAAGCTTCAGTTTGTTCAAATTTCTGATTATAGAGATGTTATTATTCCTGTGATAAAAGAGTGATATTAGTTTCTTATCTGTTTACAAGCATCATAATTCTTTCTTCCAGCCTTGCAAGTAGTCCATTGTTCCCCAGACAGATTCTTCTGTTTGCTGTGGCCACTCTATGATAATCTCTGGATATTTGTTGGGAGTCTTGATCAGGTGATCCAGATTAGATATAACTGATCAAGAAGAGAGATCTGTGCTCACTTGTGCAATAAGGGATCGGTGTGTTAGAATGCATGTCAACCTAACCTTGTGTTCTTGCATACTATTTACAGCAGAATGGGAGGCAAAATGAAACTGATTACTTATGCTTTTTATTGGGTAAAAAGCAGTACTTCTAGAAGTATAGGAGCAAACTAAGTGCACCAGTTAGTTTAAAGCAAATCTGTTAACTGCTTTCATAAATTGGGCCTGCCTTTATATTTGATGTAACAGAATATACCAATGTCGATGCTTCTGAGACAATGCAGAATTACTGTAAAGCACTATGGGAAAAACAGTGGTAAAAATCGCTCTTTAGTATTGACTATATGTAAGAGGAACAGTGGTGGTATTTTAACCTCCACTAAAAAAAGATTCTTGTATGCATTTTTATTTTGCTTCATTTATACCTTGCCTTTCTCCCCAATGGAGACCCAAAGCTTGCTTACATTGTTCTCCTGTATTCCATTTTATCCTCACAACAATCCTGTGAAGTAGGTTAGGCCAAGTGTATGTCACTGGCACAAGGTCACCCAGCAAGTTTCCATGGCAGAGTGGGCATTTGAATCTGGGTCTCCCAGATCCTAGTCCAACACTCTAACTGCTACACCACAGCGGCTCAAAAAAACATATTGAAACAGAAACCTAGAGCTGGAAGCAACCCCAAGGGCCATCAACACCCTGTGTAATGCAGGACATTCACAATATGCTAATGACACCCAACTTTATCTGTTGATGGATGGCCAGCTGGACTCCACCCCGGACATTCTGGCCAGTGCTTTCGAGACTGTGACTGGTTGGTTAAAACAGAGCCAATTGAAATAGAATCCCATGAAGATGGAGGTCCTGTACCTAGGTTGTGGACTGTCAGGTTCTGGGATCTACTTCCCGACCATTGATGGGGCGCCACTGGCACCTGTGCTGGCAGTGAGAAGTTTGGGTGTGGTCCTGGATGCCTCCTTGATGGAGGCCCAGGTCGTAGCGGTTGCCAGGTCTGCATTTTTTATCTTCTCCAGGCCATGCAATCTGCCCTCTACCTCTTGACCAATGACCTAGCTACAGTGATCCATGCAACAGTCACCACCAGGTTGGACTACTGTAACTCATTCTATGCTGGGCTGCCCTTTGACCTACTCCAGAAGCTGCAACTGGTCCAAAATGCAGCAGTGTGTATCTTGACTGGGACTTTGTTCTGGTCTCATATAACACCAGATCTGTGCCAGCTACAGTGGCTCCCAGTGGAATTCCAGATCAGGTTCAAGGTTTTTGGTTTTAACCTTTAACGCCCTTAGCAGACTGGCACCAGCATACCTGTGGGACCACCTCTCACCGTATGTTCCCTGGAGGCTTCTTCATTCAGCAGACAAACATCTTCTGGTGGTTCCCTGCCCCAAGGAGATTCTCCTTGCCTCAACAAGGGCCCTGGCTTTCTCAGACCTGGCACCAATCTGGTGGAACCTTCTGTCTGCGGCAACCCGGGCTCATTTGGATTTATCATCTTTCCGCTGAGCCTGCAAGACAGACATATTCCACCAGTCATATGGTGACTGAGGCAGGAGAGCTGTCCATATTGTCTAAACTGGCCTCCTGCCATGGGGGGCGGGTGTCTGTCCTCCCAATTCTGTATCCATTTGTAACTTGTCAACAAGAATATCATGTGGAACCTTATCAAAAGTCTTAATGAAATCAAGATAAACTATGTCTATAGCATTCCCTTGATCCAACGAAGTAGTAATTCAACAAAGGAGATACGGTTAGTCTGACATGACTTGTCCTTGAGAAACCCATGCTGGCCCTTAGTAATTACACCTGTCTTTTCCAAATGGTCAAGGACTAGCTGTTTGATGATTTGTTCTAAAATCTTTCCAGATGTGGACGTCAAGCTGATGAGGCGGTAGTTTCCTGGATCTTCCTTTAGTCTGATTTTTCTCAAGAAGTATTACTTTTCTCAATAAGGTCAAGATAACCTTATATACATATAAGGTTATGATTATGATAATATGAATGTGGAAAGTATGTCTTTAGCTGCTTGGTCTATAATTTTAAAATTCATTCTTATGCTCTGAACAAGAGATATTACACTTTGCTGAAGGGCAGTAGGGCTAGAATTTGTTCCATGTAATGTGTAGGGTGAGGGATTTGTTTCCTAGCTGCATAAAGCAAAAGGACTTAATCTTTTTTTTAAAAAATGTGACTGCTTTAAACCACTGGCATCTGAAATGTGTAATTTCCATGCATCCATGGTTTACACGCCATTCAGAGTCTAAAACAAGGCCGTCTGCTATTGCCTTGTAATTTAGTGCCTCTGGCAATAGCTGTCGGGAAAAATGGATCACAAAAAGGCTTGACTATAGGGAATGGATTGTAGAAAGCATTTCATTGTGGTGGCAATCTGTAGTTTCTCCAAAATGCAACTACAAATCTAGACGACCAAAGACGTTTTTAGTGTTTAATAAATGGCCTATATTGTTTTAACCATAAAATTAGAATTTGATTTATGCAAATTCTAAGCTGTCCTTCTGACATACAGACTTCAAAGTGGCCTAGAAATGATTTAAAATAATCATTATATACATAATAATTATAGTAATACAAGCATAGGGAGATTCTAAAACTAACTTTAAAAAAACTACAATTTATAATTGCAAAGAAAACATCAGGTTTCCTTTAGATACCAATGTCATATCCCCCTTGAAGAACATATGTGAAAACATGTCTGTCAATCAAGTATCTAATGTAGGAGAAATGTCTATAAAATTTAAAATGTTTTTATTCTCATTTCTTGACTCCATAATTAATCTCCTCTTGGAACTGTTGGTAATCAGAAATCCCCAGGTGAGGGTTCTATTGCTGTTGATTTCCAGTGTTTTCAGATAGAATTATCTGAAATTAATTTTTCTTATTTTAGCATCCTTTAAGTTGCTGCCTACTTGTTAAGCATATGGAAACAATATATATTAGAAATGACTGCTTTCCTGTTCATCACCATGCTGACTACTTGAGAAATAGGATATTTGTGTGACAGCTGTCAATATCATGGCAGAAAAGCTCACCAACTGATTCAATGTGTTGATTTTAGAATTTTTTACCTGCTATTATCCCCAGTGGGGAACCCCGGCAATATATATTGTTCTCTGTCTTATGCCTACAATAACAATCCTATCAGGTAGGTTAGGTTGAGAATCCTATCAGGTAGGTTCGGTTAGACTGGCCCAAGGTCACCCACAGGGTTTCTAAGGCAGAGTGGGAATTTGAACCTGGGGGTTGGATCCAGACTAAACTAGTAACTTCAACTGATTCCTCCGACTTCCTGCAGACACCCTTTAGACTGTTCTTAGTGGTTCTCTGTGCCCTAGAAGCAGCATTTCATGGAGCATTTTATGGGTTGTAGTGGCAAGCGGGAGGCAAGAAACTTCAATTTTGCTAATGAAAATTTAGTCTGGACCTAACCTTTTTTGCCTAATGTTTTAATACTTGATTTTATGTTTTTGTATGTATTATAGCTCTGGTTTTAATTGTTTTAATGTGTTCTTTGTTTTTAATGGTTTTGAAGATGTGATTTTATTGTGTACATTTTAATTGTTCAGCTGCCTTGGTGGCCCTTACAAGGGCAGAAAGGCAGGGTATAAACTTTGTAAAATAAATAATCAACAACCCTGTGTCTCCAAGTTCATAGGTCAATATTCTATACACTATAAAATGCTGGCTCTCAAAACCTTTCTCAGAACTGAAGGAAATCTCATTCTTGTGATAAACTTCTCTTATCTCACATCATTATGCAATGAATGGGAGAGGTGGTTAAAAGATAAGTTCAGTACATTTCTTCCAAATGTACAACACATTCTGTGCATTGTTAAGCCCGTTTTGGAACCTAAACCACTTCAGAAGAATGGGGAAGGAGAGACATGAGATATAGTTTAGAACAATTCCATGACATTGGTGAGGCTAAAGTTAGTTTATTGGATCTAAAAGTGCTGGTGACAGACATAAATGGAGACTTTTTTTTTTACTCTTTTTTTTTTTAAATTTCTGTTTTTATTTCAACTTTAAACATAGCATTTGAATTCAACAATACATTCTCTAAATAAGCATGTACAACAACAACCAAAGAAGAAATGCAATAAACAATGAACTATATTCACAGGCGGAAGCATCTAATTGGAGCTGCTATTCAAGGTGTCCGCAGTCATGGGTCATGAGGAGAGAGTTCTATATATTGCAGAGGTTTTCTCAGATACAGAAGGGATCCACTGGATGTGGCTTGCACGGCTTTATGTCATGGTTAATCATATAATCTAAAACTGGTAACCAGTCTTCCCAAAAGGAGGATTGAAGATTCACTGAGTCTTCCACTTATATTTATGCATGTTCTTAATATGTGTGGTGATTTCTCTTTGTATATTTAGGGGATACAGTTTAGTTTTGGATTGATTAACAGAAAGGCCAGAGATACGTTTAAAGTCAGTTAGAAGAGTCTTGATGTTAGGTAAGGATTGTTTGGGATTAGTTACGTATAACACCAAATTGTCTGCAAAAAAACTGACTTTATATTCCTGGGATCCAACTGTGATTCCTTTTATTTTGAGATGTAGTTTAATTGCAGATGCTAAAGGTTCCATAGTTATAGCAAATAAAACTGGAGAAAGGGGACGGCCTTGCCTGGTTCCCCTTACTATGTGGATACTGGTTGAATGGACATTGTTGGTCCTAACAGTAGCTTTGGGAGCTAGATAGAGAGCATTGATAGCATTTAGAAAATGGTCACTAAAGCCTATTTCTTGCAGTAAGGCTTTAAGATAAGGTACTTCAACCGAATCAAAGGCTTTTTCTATATCCACAGGTAGAAGTAGAGCAGGAATTCTGTATTGTTCACAAAAACTGATTATATTAAGAGTTTTGCGTGTATTATCGAATAAATTCCTCATTGGCATGAAGCCAGTCTGGTCAGGATGTATGTAAGTAGCAATAAAACTGGCTAATCTCTTTGCAAGTATGGATGTAAAAAATTTTTGGTCTTGGTTCAATAACGAGATTGGGCTATATGATTTGGTGTCTGTGGAGTCCTTATTCTTTTTTGGGATAACTGTAATTTCAGCCTCTGACCAGGATGGAGGTATAGTGCCTGAGGTCATAACAGAGTTGTAAGTATTTTTTTCTGTAACTTTCCAAGCCAATAGTTTGATAGATTTGGGTGATCTCATCCAATATTTTTGTTTGGTATATAGTAAATGTTTCTGGATTAGAGAGATTTCTAGATTTTCTAAAACATTTCTTTCGATTGAAAGTTGCTTGTATGTCCATTTACTGCCGGTTTTTTAATGTTTTCTAATTTTCTAATTTTAGTTATACAATTTTCTAATTGTAGTTATTTTCTAATTGTAGTTATACAATTTCATTCCTAATTTTTCCTTTTTTTTTAATGATAGGAGGCTATGGATATAAGTTCACCCCTAAGCACCACTTTCATGGCACACATGAATTTGAGGAGCACCACAAAGCGAGTTTGTTTCCAAATATTATTTGATATCCAAAGAGATTTCTGAAGAAAATTGTTTATTAAATAAAAGTGATTTATTTAATCTCCAGTTTATTTGGATTTGTTTTGTGTTGTTTGTTGTGAGTAAGTACTCTGTACAAGAATGATCTGTCCAGGTTGTCTCCAATGCTTGTTGAGAGGGTTTGGCCAACTCACTTAGGAGACAGAAAAATATAGTCAATACTAGTGTATGTGTTATGTGTAGGAGAGAAATACGTGTAATCTCTTACCAGAGGATTTTGGTGACAACAAAAGTCCTGCAGCCTACTCTAGTCATGATTTTGGAACATAAATGGAGACCTGAAGTGGAATTGTGGTTGCTGTGTCAGACTATGACTGGGGAACATGTAGAAACAAATCCCTGATCAGTTATGATGTTCTTTGGGTGACCTTGTGTCAATCACTGTGTCTCAATCTAGCTTCCTCAGAGAATTGTTGTGAGACTACAGTGAGGTGAGGGAATCTTATGTATACCTCTTGGAGGAACATATTTGTAAGTATATAGGATAGAAATGAAATCTGTTATATTTTCCAATTAATGATGATATTCTGATTGGCCCTACCATCTACATCTGATCACTCTTGCATGTTTATATGGCACTTCCATTATTATAATTAAAGATTTGAAATTTGGAGAGATAAAGATAAAAAAATCCCCCTCACACACAGGGGTTTCAGTTTTTACAATAGAAATTTGAACATTTGGGAGGGGGGGAAACTTGTATGATATATTGTGCATGAGAAGTTTTATGGCAAAGTTTTAAAATATTTTAGCTGTCCTTTGCTCCCTCAAAATTGATTCTGATTAGAGGAAGGAACTTGAGGTGGTAGTATTTTCAGTGATATATTTGTTATTTAAGTGACAGGGTTGCATGTGGCTAATACTGTGCACAGGTAATAAGACACTTATCAAGTTCCTCATCATTGGGTAGTTGCCCGAAAGTCATACTGCTGACCTTTGTTCTTCTATCTTGCCTTATTGCTTCTTTCTTGTGGCTTGGTTCCCTCCCTCCCTGCTTCCTTCTCTCTCTGTATTTCTTTGGATCTTAGGCATGTAATACTACAAACCATTGTGTGTGAGAATTAATCATTACTACATTTACCAGGTTCTTTTAGGATTCCAATTGAGCCAAGATAACTAACTACTCATACTACAGGTACTACTGCTACTATAAATCAAACTGCTTTATTAAGCACAGTAGTACCAATAGATCAGCACTAGCGAACCAGTTAAAGCAGACAAAAGATAATATAACTTGTTTTGGATGCTCTTTTCTTATTGTTTGGTTAACCATGGGCTGTCCCACTCACATAGTTCTTCCCATTACAAGAACGGGAACTGAGCCTGAGAAAGTGAACACTGAAGGCTTACTCATGTATCTTGCAGGTCCAGATTGCTTTCTTATGGGAGTACATGTTCATATGACTAGAAATGTGTTCCCAGTAGTTATTGATTCTGAGGTATTGGCTTAGATTGCTGTTATTCTTCTATGTGGGCTCAGTGTATCCCAGAGGTATTTCCATCCAGCTTACTCTATACCTCTCTACAGACAACCCCTCTGTTGGTTGACTGAATGGGTGGAGAGGGAGAGTGGGCACGAGCATGCTGGCTGTGCCTTCACATAACTGTTGGTTTGTGAGCACAATGTGTTAAGGCAGCAGCTGCACATCTGCTTCCTCCCTGTTCTTGGGAACACTACTTTCTGAACATTGTTGGCCGGGGGAGGGGGGCGGCTCTGTGTCTCTTCAGTCAATGTATGAATGAGGAGGGCTGCTATTTTATAACTGTGGGGCCTCCTTGAATTTTGAACTATAAATCATTTCCCATCTTGCAGTATTTTTTAGTGTACAAGAGACAAGAGCCTGTTAATTATCCAGAAATTCTATTTACTTTCAGCACAGGTCAGCCTCTGATTAATCGGATATTGTAAATTAAGGATTTATCTAAAATACAGTAACAATTTGGATTAATAATCACACCTGACATGCAAGTTGTTCTGATAGATTTAATTGTACAGTTTTCAGATTCTTGTATCACTTCCAGGTGGCTAGAGCGGAATTAAGGCCAGGTGGAGTGTGGCAGTAGCAAGAACCAAGAGCTTGATCACCATTTGAGAATCTTTATCTGAATACAACGTCTGTTTGGTTGATTGAAAATGGCATGCACTAAAGACTTCAGTAGTTCTATTGATGCAATTCAGAATTGTGCCCTCTTTAGTTGCTTGGAATTGTACTTTGTGTTGTGTAATGTTATTGTGGTAGTATAAATAATACTTTGTTTATGCTTTTATTTTTAAATTGGAAATACTAATGTCATGCTCTGAAAACAAAGTGCTGTGCCTAAATTTGTATTTTCCTTTGCATGATCTTCTTGGTCACTGTATGAATTGCTGTACAATACATTCTAAATATTAAGAGAATGTAATTCAAATAAGCCAAAAAAGTAAAATATTACAATCTTGGTATGCATCTCATGCCTTCACAGCTTCATACATAAGAAACACAATTAAATTTCCCTTTTTATTTAGATGTTTTACATCGGTTTCACATTTCGTTCTATACTGTTGCCTTAGCCAACTTACCTCATGAGTACAGCTTCACTGATGTGCTTCTTTTCCTTCATCTCCTGTTCCCTTTGTCCCTCCTCCTTCGGATAATTTGCTAAAATATCTTCTATCAAAAGAGGGATATGGAACATGATGAAGCAAGTTGGAATAGTTAGTACGTAGTCAGTTGGTGTCTGTTCATCTGCTAGTCTTTGCAGATGAGAACCTAGTTTTGTGCCAAGAACTTGGCTTGCTAACAGAGGGATAAAAATTGCTAATGTAACTGTTAAATATGGTTGCCATAATGAACATGCCCATGTGCACACACATACATATAAAACCACACACCAGCTATTGAAAAGAGATTGTAATTGTGGTAGTAATCAGAGTTAAGAAGAGCATAGGATTTAATGAGACAGTAACTTAGGATTCCCATTCTTTGTCCTTTAAAATTGTTATTTTTAAAAATGCTTGTTTAATTTTAAGAGCATTAATCAATAGTCTAAATGGTAAAGGCTGTTTCTAAAGAAATAAAATGGTATCTCAATGATATCTTTTGCTGAAAGATGTGCTTCTTCTATCAGTTTTCTACACCCTCAAGCCAGTGATATGCTTGTGCTTGCTAGAAACATACAAGCACAAGTGCATGTGGGTTCCTTTTATGGTTAACACACAGGAAAAAGCAATACAAAATATTATATTTTCCAAGGGGGTGACGTGACTTACAGTCAAGGAACAAACGTGCCGAACCAATAAGAATTACATGCCCTTCTGAGGTTGCTGTGAAAAATATAAACAATGCCCCAGAGAAGCAGCTATTCTAGTATTAGGAAAGAAGAGCCGGTGTGCTTATCAGTAAGCACAGAGTTATTGCATACAGTTTGAAGAACTGGGGAAAATTAAATGAATTTTAAGTATTATTTGATCCAATGTGTTTTTTCTAAAAAGCCCATGAATTTGTGTTAAATTTATCTTGGCTTATGAAAAGAGATGTAATGACTTTTGCTAACAAGATAAAAGAAGGCAGCGCTTAATTTCCTAGGTGATACACAAAATAAAATGATTTGCATTCCTTCAAAAGCTTATGCACAATCTTGTTAAATGTAGCACAATACAAATGAGTTACCCAGATAGCATGCATTTTTTGTATCTCAGAGTTGCTATATACAGAATTCCAATAGAGAGTGAATCGAGGCACTTGTTTTTTCCAGTGGCTCTCAAGTTTTTGATAATCTTTGTTGGAAAGAAGATGTATGTGCACATGCATTGGTAATCTTAGTGTGTGGATATGTGGGTGTGAATGTGAGTTTTAAAGCAGTGATGCATCAGTTTAAAACTTCCACTATCCCATTGTATTTTGGTGGGAAATGCTGATTTGTCAGCATCTAAAATCTAAATTAGTTGTACCTTGGTGGATATATTTTACTTCCCTGTCTTGCATGTTTGCCTTAGAATATGTTATATATTCAAGTCAGTTTAGCCAGAGATGCTCCCAGTTATTGAAGAATTCCTACTTTTTGAAGTGTTCTGTATGCAAATAAACTATCTGTAGTGGTTCCAGAAGGTGATTTTGCAATTAGACTAATCTTGTAATGAGTGATTAGGTGAGCGACAGCACACTGCTTGCAAACAGTGTATATTGACTGGTGGAGCACAGTAATGAAGCGTGGAAAGCTTTATGCCCAGTGCTCTGTAGTGGAATTGTCAGTCACGGGCACATCATGGCTGAAACAGTTTATTGAGTATGACTGCCAAATCTTACACAGGTGCCAGATTAATTTTGATGTATTGCACTTAGAGCAATGGCTTTGGACAGTTAGTTTGCAGTATGTTTGCTTGAAAGCCATCAGAGGGAATTTTTAAACACTTGGACTAAAATAGCTGTGTTACTGTAAATCTTCAGTAATGCTTTAAACTCTGTATAATGAGAAGTTAATGCTTGTGAATTATAATGTATTTCTACTATAAAACTATTTCCCATTGTTTGCTTAGAAGGCCATTTCTTAGGTAGAAGGATTACATTTTAATTTTCTTCCTTCTCAACATCAGATACAGAACTTGGAGTACTGGTGTCATGAACAAGAACATCCAAGTGCAACATGAAAGACACTAGGCAGCCACAGGCTAATCGGTTTTCACACATACGCTGCAGCTGTCCTTACCATGCCACAGTTGTTTTGTTAGGTAGAGATACCTGGTTAACATAATCATCAGTAGAACTGACAAGTTCAGTGCAACCCTTGTTATTCACTCTCCTAGGATATGAAGTAAAATAGCAAATGGTAGGTAATCTTTCCTAACTACCATAGCTTTAAGTAAAATAAGAACAAACCAATCCAAGCTTCATCTCACTGGCACTGAGATGCCTAAGGCTCAGCAGAGGAGGTAGCAAGCTGCTCTGAAGTCAAGTGTGGCACAGACAAGCTGCCCCAGGCCCTGCTGCAAAGGCCGCAAACCACTCCGAGGCCAGGCATGGTGTCAGCAAGCTGTCCCCAGGCCTAATGGTGGTAGCAGCAGCGAGTCTTCTGACACCCAAGTAAAGAGTCAGCGAGCTGACCCAAGCCTGGGTATGGGGGCAACAAGCAAGCTGCCTGAGGCTTGGGCAACGAGGCAGCAAACCGCCAGAGGCTGAGCAAGGAGGTGGCAAGCTGCCAGAGGCCTGGTCAGGAAGCAGCAAGCCACTCTGAGGCAGGCAAATCTACGGCGAGCTGCTACAGGTCCTGCTACAGAAGCTGCAGGCTGTTCCAAGGCCAGGTGCAGCGGCAGCGAGATACTTTGGGGCCTGGCACCCAGGCAAAGAGATGGTGATATGCCCCAAACCTGGTTGCAGGGGCAGCAAGCAGCCAGAGGCCCAACCAACAAAGCAGCAAGTTGCCAGAGGCCTGGGTGAGAAGGTGATGAGCCGATCTGAGGCTGGGTGCGGTGGTACTGAGCTGTTCCAGGCCCAAGCGAGGAGCAGTGGTGGGGGGACTTGGGAGAAGGGTCTTTGGAAGGGGAGGAGGAATGGGGAACTGTGTAGGGAGGGAGAGGAAAGAAGGGAATGGCAGGGGGTCTTTGGGGCAAAATAGAAGGGTGTTTGTCTTTGAGGCAAAGGGGAAGGGTGTTTTGGGGGTTGCAGAAGGAAAGATATTTGAAAGGAGGAGCAAAGGGGAATAGTCTTTGTGAGGGAGGGGGAAGGGTTTTTGGAAAGTGTGTGGAGAGAAAAAACCAGACAAGAATCGTTGGGAGTGAGCAAAAGCCAAGGATGTTTAGATGGGAATGAGGAATAGGAAAGTGTATTTTGGAAATGGAGGAACATGGAAGGATCTAGGTGCTGCTAAGGGATAGAAAGTTGTAAGTCATTGGTATCTGTTAGTAGCACTTGATTGGCATAACCCAGTTGAGGAGGAGAATCATGGGTTTCTCTGAAATGTCCAGCTGCAGAGGTTTGTAGATCCCTCTGCTTTCCAGCAACCTGAGTGGCGGAAGGAGCTATAGCATATTCCACAAAGCTGTTGGTTTACTTTGGTCCCTGAGTTGCCATTTAGACACCAAAAAATAATGCTCATGAGCATAGGAATGAAAAGGACCTCAATTAATTTAATCAAGAACAGAAATTATTTGTCATGTCAAAAGCTGAAGGCAGATCACGTAGGCGAAGAACAGGAGACTGAACCACATGATTTAGTAACAGGTCATAATTGAACAACAAAAATGAAAAACCATGATCTGCTTCTCTTTATCCAAAGAGGTAGGCACTAGGCAGCAGTCACTTCTGATCTAGACTGTCGGTCCTCTCAGGTGTGTGCTCAGGATACAAATGCACACTATTATATATATAATATGAAACAATGTTCTTGAAATGTCCAGGGATTGCTGTGGAAGTCACTGAACATTGTGTTTTTTTTTTCTATCATGACTTTTAAAAGGGCTTAATAAGCCCAATTTGCTTATGTGCTTAACCCGTACCATCCTCCCCATGTTAAAACAAAGCAACCATACTACCTGTTCTGCCACTGATAAGGAAACAGGCATAGCATTGCTTAAGAACATTAAATCAGAACTCTTAATGGATAAAGAGAAAACAACACAGAAGCAAAAAAACCTTCAAGATTTGTCTCCTTGTAAAAGCAGCAAGATTCTAGTGCAACTAAATTGAAAGCCCAATTGGGACTTTTTTAAAAAAAAGAACAATTATTTTGGTTGTAATAATAGAAATGAATAATGAAACATGTTGGGGGAGGGGGGAATCGGATGCATCTTGCACTTGCTCCCACTGTTTGGTTTATTGTACTCAAGTTTGGTTTTTTTCCAATAACTGATGGCAAATGTCCATACAGTTACAGAGTAGGGGTGTGCAGGGCCAGGTCGATTCGGGTTTCCCGCTTCGGGTTTACCCGAAGAGGTGAAAAAAATTGGGAATAGCATAATTCCAAAGCGGCAAGCTGCTTTGGAATTATGGTATTTTACTCGGTTTGGTATGCTCTGTAAATATTCGGAGCATATTGAAATGACTCCCCCACCCCCACCTCCCACCCCCCTGGGGCAACCCCTCCACCGCCACCCCTGGGGCAACCCCTCCACCTCCCATCCACTTACCTTGCTCTGGAGGGAGAGGGGGAGGGGATCAGCTGAGTGGCAGTAGCGGTGGCGGCGGCCTGGAGCCAGCCGGCTCCTCTGCTCCCACACAGCCTCCTCCGCCACTTCGCAGCCCCACGGGCGGTGGGTAGGGCCGGAGCCACCGCCGACCATGGGTCCAAGGTAAGTGGGGTGGGGGGCTGTTTGGATGGTGTTTAAAGGGTCCTGCTGCTGCTTGCAAGCAGCGGCGGGGCCCTTTAAACTAAGCCCCAAAGCTTTCCAAGGCATTCCGAATGCTTCGGAAAGCTTTGATTCGGGATTTCCGAATCTTTATGGATCAGATCCAATTCGGGAATTTTTCCCAAATTGGATTTCTGAACCGCACACCCCTATTACAGAGTACAATAGTGTTTGAATGTTGAAGTTATTCTTAGTGTAAGAACTATTACTTTGGGTGATATAGGAGGGGGGAGTTGGGGAACGGGTTGGGCAGTGGAGGGAATGGGAGGGGGAGGGTAATAGGGGTTATGTTGACATGTTTTGTAAGGACAATATTAACTGTTACAAGTTTTTGTTTATATTTTTCACTTTACTATTCTTGGCTAAAGCAATTTATAAAGGTTATTCACTGTAATGTACTTGGATGTTCACTAACATGTTAAAAGCATATTTAAATATTTTTTCTCTCACTAATATTCTAACTATTACCATAGAAAAAAGGAAAAAAGAAGAATTATACGCATTTATGAATAGATAGTAGTTAGGAATAATGTTAAGAATGTTATTGCCTGTCTTAGTGCCGTCAAATTATTGTACTTTACTTATAATAAGTGAAGAAACATTTGTATATAAAATATTTTTGAGTTAGCAATATCTAAATTACTCTAAATGTATGTAGTGGAAAATGTATTTTGTAGCACTGGCTATTTTTCTTGACTTTGTAACTGTTTATGAAGCATATTTAAATTTTAAAAAATTGGGGGGAAAACAAAACAAAAACAAAGCAACCATCCAGAAGTTGACAAAGGTTGCAAGTGAGTGTTTTATCTATTACTAGTATTGTCCAATAGATACCTGAAACAACCATACTCACATCAGTTGAAGCTTAGTGTAGATTAGGTCAAATTTCCAGGTATAAGTTTAAATGCTGTGAAACTGGTTTGCCCAAAGATCATGGCAAGGTAGGGGAAAAAACGGAAAAGCTTGCGTGTATAGTGGACAACAATGGCTTTTACAATATCACCTCAATGCCTTTGGAAAGTTATTTCTGTACACAGTTATAATGTCTGGGCAGGGGAGATGAACTCCCTGTTCTGCTTTTGTTACCGTTGTCCTTTTTGGAAGGCTGTGGTAGCACATGGTGGTTGCTTCTGGGATCTCTCACTTAATATTTCTGGTGGCATGTGTTTGCTTTTGTTACAATAGATAAACTCTAGAAAAGCAATAAAATGTTTACAGAATGAAAAGCTTCTATCCTGTAGCCTGCAGATCATAGAGGCTTTGGGGAAATAAATGCATGCAAGTGTGAAGCAAGCTCACTGTGAACAGCCTGATTCAAGCTTTCTTATTCCTATTTCCTACCTCCTGTCTGCTTCCTTGCTGTTCCATGAAAATAGAGCAGTTCTGTTTCCCAAATGACCGCTGGAATAAAAAGCCCCACGGCAGCAATACAACTGCTCTTTTTTGAACAAATTGTATAGTATTTTTTTTCTGTTAACAAATATCAGTAATACAAAAAGTAACACAACTAATTAATGCAGGATTTCTTTTCTGTGAAATACAACGTACAGAGCTTTTCAATCTTATATATTAGATATATTTCACTTACAAGGATGGGATAATTAGAACATAAAATTCCTTTTTGTCCTGAACAGTGGTAGATCAAAAAGAATACTTTAACATTCATTACCTTCCATAACAGTTAAATTAATGCTAAGATTTTAATTCAAGCCCTGAAGAACCAGATTTCTCAACCTGGAAAGAAGGTAGGCTTTTTAAAAAAAAATACCACACAGTGTAGTTCATGTTTTAGATACGGATGTTCTTTTATTATATACTCAAATATCAATATCATTTGAATGTTAATGGGGGACAGTAAGGCCATTTTCTTATGCATATGTGATGTCTTCATTTTGCTTGCTTTGCCCAAGGCTGGAAAATTCCAAGGAAAAAAACAGTAGAAAAGGAGGAGTATGGCAACAGGTATGTGATTTCTCTTTCACTGGATGGAAAAATTGGACACGTATTATATATTCACATCAAGAAACAACACCTCAAAACATGAAAGTTTTGAAGTGGTGACCTGAGAAATACTTGGTGGGAACTGCAGGAAGATCAGCCAGATCAACAAGACTGGCCAAAGAAATTGTGATAAAGTGTATCCATGGAAAAGAGTTCTGGCTAGACTTACTTTCTGATGTTCGTAACTCTGAGATCTGTTGCTGCTGTCTATGGACGGCTGCCCCCACCTCATACCTAACTGGAGCAAGACACCTGGCAGAGAGATCAGGTCTGAATTAGTCCCATCCCCAGGGCTGACTGCACCAGTGCTTTCAAATGTGCTCCTCTGGTATGGATCCTGAAAAGCATGTTGGCCCAGCTAGCATTGGATGAGCAGCAAAGGTTTCTTTAGAGGACGCAGACTTAATACTTTGCAGCTGATATAGGTACTCTTTTTGTCATCTAGCGTAAAGAGTGGCAGGAATCATTACTGTAGTGGGACACAGAGACACTAATTGCAGAGGATATTTCTGGGAAACATATGGCACAAATACCAAGTTATTATTCCCTGTGTAGCTTAAACTATGCTTTGGCCATCACTTGAAAAAAATTGGCCCTTTAATGGTTGCACTAAAATCCTTTCAGATCCAATAAAGTAGCTGTCTTAATTGTTGTAATTTGATAGTAAGTTCACAACTCACACCAAAGTAGAAAGTAGTTAAATTGTTAGGCTTATCAACCCGAAAGATGCATTGTCTCAGCTGCCAAAACTGATTTCCTTCTGTTTTTTATGTAGTGAGCAAAATATTCAGCTGTGTCGTTAATTAGGAATCATTAGCAATCTGAACAAGCAGATGTGATTTTAGCTACTTAGTTCTCAGCCTCCTTTTAATCCGCTTGAACACTGATATTCAGGTTAGTCTAAGAAATTTCTCATGCAGACCTTAAATTGTGTTATTGCTTAAAAGGTGAGCAAATCTTGATGCAAAATTAGATGAGAACCTCCTGTCTTCATGGTCCTCATTCCTGCATATCTGAAGCACAAACACAACATTATTGAACTAAGTTAATGGTTCATCCAATGTAGCAACTCCTCTCTTATTGTTACTTCTATTGAATACTATTGTTATCTCTATTGAATATGCCTGGTCAAAGTGTACCACTCCATTTTCTGTTTTGGTATGCACTAGTGCTTGGGACAGTAGTTGAGTTGAAAAAAGATACGCGCTTGAATTGTGGATTTTGGAATTTCGTTTCAAACAATTGTAAATTACTGACTAATTTATCTTTCTTTTACTAAATGCACTTCCATTTTTTATTATAAGAGAGACAGCATATGCATATTCCAAATAAATAACTGGGACCAGCATATCTGCAGGGACCACCTCTCACCATATGTACCTCGGAGGGTGTTCCGATCAGCTGACAAAAACTTGCTGGTGGTCCCTGGCCCCAGGGAGACTTGCCTGGCCTCAACTTCTGCCACGGCCTTTTCAGTCCTGGCACCAGCCTGGTGGAACTCTCTGTCTGCTGAAACTTGGGCCCAGCAAGATGTACTATCTTTTCGTTGGGCCCGTAAGATAGAGATGTTCTGCCAGGCATATGGTTGAGGCTGAGCCATAGGTGAGTTTCCTGCTGGTCTCCTGTTGGGGGGGTAGTGAAACCCCCAGCCTGGTTTCCCATTGGTGGACCACTGCTGTTCTTCACCTTCCACACCATGGGAATGTTTTACTGGGGCTGGGAAAAATGGGCTGCCATCTAGAATAGTTTTTATTACTGAACTATTATTTATTGTGGTTTTAATGTTTACAGTTTTAATGTAAATGTAATTTTGATGTTATCTGCTCTGAGCCTGTTTGCGGGGAAAGTGAGCTGCAAATGTAATCAATCAACTACATAAACCTGTGCAAATACAACAGGTTTGTTACTATTATCAGTACACAAAACTTTCAAAGTCTTTTATTTCTCATTAAGCTAGTATAAATCTGTACAGGAAAAAATATATAAATCATTCAGTAATGGGACACCTTTATCTTACTCAAAGATCAGGATTACACGTGCATGAGGTTGCAGCAATTAATGAAGTAAATCTAGACTTCTGAAGCCAAGTCTACTGAGTTTATTATAACAAAATATCTACCATTAAAAGGCATTTCTAATATGAATCCATACTTGCAAGCACAACTCTGCCATTTTACCACTTTATCAGGTCACCCTTCAAGTAATCCTGTTACGATGTGACTTGGAAGTAGCCCTAGTGACTAAAGAACACCTCAGTTACTTAATAGTAGCAAGACAGAAAACACCAACTTAATGAGCAGGCGAAGCAGCATTTTTACAAGCAAACACCAGTATCAGTCCCATCAGTGGTTGTAGGGTCAGCAAAAGGTACATAGAAGATTTTAGGTTTTGTTGCATTTAGATGACAATGAAAGAAACTTTGATACTTGTTTTGGAAATGTTAAGATTTCATAAAGCTATGTCTCATGTTCAGATGCTATGCTGTTCAAATGCTACAACATGTGTTGACAGAGATAATAGGGAGGGCATACTTGCTCTGTATTCAGCAGGCTTTTCCAAAAGGCAGTGGAAAAGGTGTGTGTCCTCTTTTGTGACTCAGTGGGTCTGTGACTCACTTAAGGGTTGTAACTAGGGATGTGTACTTTGGGATTGGGATCTGGGTTTTTAACCCAGATTGGGCCTGATTCAGGATGTTTTGGCATTCCTGAATCAGCCTCAGCATTGCTGAAGTGATTTGGGAATGCCAAAACAAAGCTTACTGAATTGCTTCAGAACACTTCGGTAAGCTTCTGGTAGCGTTCTTAAGGAACGGCAAGAGGAAAAAGTACTGCCTGCGTCCGTGCCTTTTTTTGGCTGATAGGGGGGATCAGTGGGTTGGAGTAAAAGGCAGGAGAGGGAGGAGGGAGAGGATCAGGGGAGGGAGGGGGCTGTGAGAGAGTGGCCAATTTCTGCAGCAGCAACACTCCTTGGGGATTCTCTGGGAGGAGTGTGTGTTTTTTTTAATGCTGCAGGGGAAAACTAGAAGGGTGCTTTCTAGGTGGCTGGGGGTGACATTTTGCAAACAAAATGCACCAAATTTGCAGGGGACCTACTCTTACTTGTCCTCTCAAGACTCCCCAAGTTTCAGGGAGATTGGACTTCAGGGGGATGTTATGCCCCCCCGAAGAAGGTGCCCTTATCCCCTTCCAATCTCCATTATTCCCTATGGGGAAAACTAGTGGGCTCTCTAGGTGGCTGGGGGTGGCATTTTCCAAGCAAAATGGACCTGGGCCTGACTGGATCTGATGACTAGCAGGCTGGCCTGGCTGCACCTGGAGGAGACTGGTTTGAGAGTTACTAGACTCACAGGGTTTTTTTTCCTCTTTGTGGGGAGGGGGTTGTCTTGGTGGATTGAAGGAAGGGAAAATTGCTATTAGTTTGCATTTTAAAATTTCTGTTTGATTTTGGCTGCTTGTTTGCTGAATAGTTTTGCAGTGTTTGAATAGAGGTGCATTGTTTGGCTTGTTGGGGGGGGGGGTGTTGTGTGGGGTGTGTGCTTTACTTGGCTTTTACTGTTGTTAGTTTTCTGAGAGTATTTCTGAGTCTGAAGCCAGCAGGGTCTGTCTTTTGCAGCTGTGCTCAGCAAATGCCATTTATGGCTGAGTGCTGTTAGCGTTAGGTCCCTTTCTGTGGTGTTTCCCCACTGGCTGAACTCAGTGCCTGGCTGCAGTGAATGACACTGGTTTTGCTGGGCTAAGTTGCAAGAGTCTCCTTTGGTTCAGTTTACTGTGTGGAATGGATGTAATTCTCTGGTGTGAAGTTGCATCAGTTTGGTTATGGGGGGTATCATTCCTCAGGTGGGGTGAGCCACCTTACACTGCTACCACTTCTGGCCCAACCCTTCTGGCCTCCGTAGCTTGGCCAATAAACAGACGTGAGGACCCAGCAGAGTAACAACAAACAAAAGGATTTATTTACAAGGAGGTCAGTTAATATCAAACAAACAAGCAAACAAGAAAGGTGCATTAGCAAGAATAGATGGGTGAAAGCAAAATAAACAAAAGGACCTAGCACAATTGAACTCACTGTCCCTCTGTCTGCCAGACCTGTCTTCTCATCCTACCTGAATGAGGGCCTCTCTCCCTAGCAGAAACCTCCTCTGGCCTGCTCCCTGGGAGCTCCTTTCCCCCTCCCTGGGAGCTCCTTTTCCCCTCCCAAACTTATATAGCTCTAGCCCCCTGTGTTCTGATTGGCCAAAAAGGGTGCCAAAACAGCCCAGGGGCTTCTGGGAATTATAGTCAGGCCTACTACCACTGCTAACAGGCTTTGGAGGCCTTGCTAGGCCTTCCTGGCACAGCCAGATCATGACAGGGGGGCTTCAGTTTACTTTAATATTAATTTAATACATTACTATTAAAATACAACATAAAGTCAAACATTGAAGAAACAGCAATACAAAATACAGAAAACCATATGAAGCAAGGGAACTCTTGAAACTAAACTTGCTGTTTATTCCATGCTTGACTATATGTTGTATTTTAATATTAATGTAATGTAAATTTAACATTGATGCTGTTACCTGCCCTGAGTCCACTTGTGGGGAGGTCATGCAAGAAATCTAATAAATAAAATGTGTTTAAATTAATTTTTTATTAGTGTGATTCTCTGATGTGAAGGTTGATCTTCATAGAGAACAATGGAGAGTGGCTGACCAGCCTGCTCTGGGGATGCTGGGGGTTTGGGGGCATGTGTGTTTGGTTCTGTTGGGCTTTCCCAGGGATGATCTTGCATTCAGGAGCATGCCTCAGCTGTGGCATCCTTGCCGTGTGCATAAGTGCCCCCAGGAAAGACATTTTTAAAGTTCTCATCATAGAGAACAATGGGAAGTGGCTGGCCAGCCTGCTCTGGGGGTGCTGGGATTTTTTTGGGGGGGGGGGCTTCAGTTTGGTTCTGTTGGGCTGTCTGGGGTGTTGATGGTAAGTGGGAGTTTGCTTCTGACCATGCCACAATCTTTGTGTTTCTGCTGTAGGAGTCCTGTAGGATTTTTCCCACAATAGAAACAAATGGGGTGGCTGGGGGCACCTTCTTTGGAGGGCCATAAAATGGTCCCCCAGGGGCCCAATATCCCTGATACTTGGGGGTTCTTGAGAGGACAGATAGGAGTAGGTCCCCTGCTAATTTGGTGCATTTTGCTTGCAAAATGCCACCCCAGCGTCCTAGAAAGCCCCACTAGTTTCCCACTTAGAGAATAATGGAGATTGGAGGTGGATAGGGGCACCTTCTTTGTGGGGCCATGACATGGCTCTCCCGAAGTCCAATCTTTCTGAAACTTGAATAATCATGAGAGTTTGGAGAAGGTCCCCACCAACTTTGATATTACTAGGAAAGAAAATGACGCCCTCCCACCCCAGGCCTCTGGACAGCTGGAAGCGGTGTTCTCCCTCTGAGGCGGAGGACATCTTGATGGGTGAATCTCACCCTCTGTTCAGGGAGGCAGGAACAAATCTTCATACTTCCTGTCTTCCTGGTGGGTGTCATCCTGTTTCTCAGTTCCTTTCCTGCCTTGATAGGGAGAGCAGCTTGCTTCTGGACGCTGCATTGCTTTCGAACTTTTACTTTCACTTTCGCCTCTCAATCCTTCTGCTAATCTGCATCTGAATACTTGCTATTCCAACACCTTCTCAGCATCCGGGCCATAGAACCCGTCCCCAGGGGCTGGGAGTGTACTCCATTTTTTTCCCGGTGCCAAAAAGGAGTGGAGACTGGAGAGCGATTCTGGATCTTAAGTTTGTCAACAAATTTATCAGGCTGAGACACTTCAGAATGGAGTCACTGAGATCAATCACGGAATCCCTAGCACCAGGGGAGTCCCTCACCTCCCTGGACCTGCAGGAAGCTTATCTTCACATCCCAATCTTCCTCGGACACAGAAGATTTCTCCGCTTCTGTTTTGGAGATCTACACCTGAAGTTCAGAGCCCTTCCGTTTGGCCTTTCTAAAGCACCCAAGGTCTTCACCAAGATTCTGATTCACCTGATTGTACAGTTAAGAAAACAAGGAATTCACATTCATCCATATCTGGACAACCTGCTACTCAGATCAAATTCAAAGCACAGATAGATACAGAAAAACCCATACAGGACTTTGGCTTTCTAATCAATCTTCAGAAAAGCTCTCTTCACCTGAGAACACCTGGGAGTCCTGATAAACACAACAAACAATTGCACCTTCCTAACGGAAACAAGAGCAAAAAAGATAAAAGAAATGTCTCTTTCTGTCCTCAAAGCCAGGTTCTCTTCCTTGATGACCCTTGCCAAACTGATGTGATTCTTAATCTCGAGTATCGACACTATTCAGTGGGGTCGTCTCCATACCAGACCTCTTCAACAACTCCTGAGACCCTTCCAGTTAAAAATTATGAACAAAGTGGACCTCCTCATTCAGGTTCCTCCAAAGGTAAAGTCCAGCCTCATATGCTGGACCAAAATCTCCAATCTCTGTCAAGGGAAGCAATACCTCACTTTGAATCTTAAGCAGATTTTCATGGATGCCAGCCTGTTTGGATGGGGAGCAATATTGGAAGACTCCCCAATGCAGGGTCGATGGTCCAACAGAGAGAGGCTGCTACTTATCAGTCTTCTGGAACTAAGGGCAATACATCTGGCCCTACTACACTTCGGCCCACAGATATCACTGTCAGACTGTGGCTAAATAAGGCACTCACTACAGGGTTCCCTTTAGAAGCAAACACAAGTCCATTGTTTGGAAAAGGAAACTTTACTGCAGAAAAGGTCCATTATAGTCCACTGTCCTGAATAGGAGAATCAGGATGGTACATGATCATTGTTACCAATGAAGAGCAAGCATAAGATACAGAGTAATAATACCCAGCTGGATCAGCCTCCCCCCACAGTTCTCAAAACAACATCTCTCAGTCCTGGGAAGCTGCTCTCCCTCAAGGCCAATGCTTGGTGGAACGGTGTTAGACAAAACAGTCTCCTCCGGTGGGAATGCTGCCTGGGAACTGGTGCACCTGGGAAGAGAACACTCAAACACTAGAAGCATTAGAAAATGGAGTCAGTACAGTTTAGATATACACTGGACCTGACATTCTGCCCCCCTTAAAATAGATCCCCCCCTGGCTTATATGGGTAGCGAGTATGAAAAGCATTGGTTAGTCTAGGAGCATGAACATGTGCAGAGTTCACCCATTCATCGTAACCAGAATCAAAGTCCTTCCATCTAATGAGGTAAAAAAGCTGATTTCGTTTGAGTTTAGAGTCCAGGATTTGCTGTACCTCATAGTGTATTTGGTCGTCAATCAAAGTTGGAATGGGTGGAGCTTTGACGTGCCATTTGTTGTCGGTGGGAGCTTTCTTTAGAAGACTGACATGGAACGTGTCATGCACATGGCGCAGGTTCTTGGGCAAAGTTACAGCAACAGTCACTTTATTTATTATCTTGCGCACAGGAAAAGGTCCTAGGAATTTCAAAGCGAGTTTGCGGCTGGTCTGAGCAAGTTTTAGATTTTTTGTGGAAATATACACATGATCTCCGGGTTGTAATTCCCATTCGGCCGCACGATGGCGGTCTGCGTATTTTTTGTAATCCAGTTTGGCTTTGTCAAGGTGCTTCTTAATAAGAGTCCATTGCTGCGCCGCCTCCCCCCACCACGAAGATACATCTGGCAATTTAGAGGAATGGAGGGGGGGGGCATCCAACGGGAAGGGATTGAAGTGAGTCCCGTAGACAATTTTGAAGGGGGCCTCCCCCGTTGAAGCGTGTACACTGTTGTTATATGAGAACTCAGCCAGAGGGAGAAGGTCCACCCAATTATCTTGTTGAAAATTAATGTAGCAACGAAGAAACTGTTCTAATATTTGGTTTGTTTTTTCGGATTGCCCGTCGGTTTGTGGGTGGTGGCTTGAACTGATTCCTTGTTCAATATTCAACATTTTCAAAAGCTCCCGCCAGAAGTTGGCAACGAACTGTCCGCCGCGATCCGAAATCACCTTGGACGGAAAAGAATGTAATTTTACGATGTGTTTTAGAAACAAATCTGCTAGTTTTCGAGCGGAGGGTATAGTAGTGCAGGGGATAAAATGAGCTTGTTTGGAGAACAGATCTACCACCACTAAAATGCAATTATGTCCTTTTGAGATAGGTAGATCAGTGATAAAGTCCATAGATATTATTTCCCAGGGTCTGTTTGGCGTTTCCAATGGTTGCAGGAGACCCGGAGGCTTCCCTTTTCTGGTTTTGGCGCTGAGGCAAATAGGACAGGAACTAACGTATTGGGAAATGTCTTTGCGCATGCCCGGCCACCAGAATTGTCTTTGGATTAGGTGCAAAGTTTTCAGATACCCATAATGTCCAGCAGTGGGAGCATCATGACAGCGCTGCAAAACTTCCAGTCGGAGGCTGTCTGGGACATAAAACTTGCTCCCGGCTAACCAATCCCCTTGTGGGGATTGGGTCAGTTTGCTTCGTGGAGCCCTATCCCCCTCCTTCTCTACCTCAGTTTTGAGTTTCGATTTCCACTCTTGGTTGGCCGGGAGGGACTGCTTGGCACGGCTGCGAGTAGTCACCACGCCCCCAAGTTGCGTAGGCGAGAAGACAGTGTCGACAGTCTCCTCCCGTTTGCTCTTATGTTGGGGCATGCGCGATAGGGCGTCTGCCAAAAAGTTAGTTTTGCCCGGGAGATAATTTAGAGTGAAGTTGAATTTGGAAAAGAATTCCGCCCATCGCAATTGCTTGGCATTCAGTCTGCGTGGGCTTCGGAGGGCCTCCAGATTTTTATGATCCGTCCAGACCTCGAAAGGGTATCGCGCCCCCTCCAGCCAATGTCTCCAGTTAGTAAGGGCCGCTTTTACTGCAAAGGCCTCCTTCTCCCACACATTCCAATTCCTTTCCGCCTCCGAAAATTTTCTAGACAAGAAAGCACACGGCCGCAGCCTACCATCCTCCCCCTTCTGCAGTAAAACCCCCCCTATCGCCGTATCGCTGGCGTCAACCTGTACTATGAAAGGGGATTGTTCGTTGGGGTGGGAGAGGATGGGTTCTGTTACAAATTGCTTTTTTAGACAATCGAAGGCCGTTTGGCAATCGGGGTCCCATTGCAGTTTGGCAGAGGGTTTTTTAGCTTGGTCCCCTTTATCTTTGGTTTTCAGCAAGTCTGTTAAAGGGAGCGTGATTTGGGCGAAATTTGCTATGAAGTCTCTATAGAAGTTGGCAAAACCCAGGAAGGATTGTAGTTCTTTACGGGTGGTGGGTTTCTGCCAGTCCTGGATCGCCTGTATTTTGGCTGGATCCATTTTCAGACCTTCTTGGGAGATACAGTACCCGAGGTAAGTGAGTTCGGTTTTATGGAATTCACACTTGGATAGTTTGATGGGCAGTTTGTTATTCAGCAAGGTGGCCAGGACCTTTTGTACCATTTGAATATGTTCTTCCTCTGTGTCCGAGTAAATTAAGACATCATCAAGGTACACCACCACCCCTTTGTATAGAAATTCGTGCAAAACTTCGTTTATCATGGACATGAATACAGACGGGGCTCCCGTCAATCCAAAAGGCATAACTAGGTATTCATATTGTCCGAGGGGGGTATTAAATGCGGTTTTCCACTCATCCCCTGCCTTGATACGGACATGGAAGTAAGCATCTTTTAAGTCTAATTTTGTAAAGATCTTACCTTGGGCCACGACGTTGAGAAGGTCTCGGATGAGTGGTATAGGATAGGCGTTGTTGGTGGACACTGCATTAAGTCCCCGAAAGTCCGTGCACAGTCGTAGTCCCCCATCCTTCTTTTTCACGAAGAGAACCGGAGCGGCGTGGGGGCTGTTGGCTGGGCGGATGAACCCTCTTCGGAGGTTGGTGTCGATGAATTTCCGGAGCTCTTCTCGTTCATGGAGACTCATGGGATAGAGTCGTCCTTTGGGCAGTGAGGCTCCGGGTAAAATTTCCACCGCACAGTCTGTTCGTCGGTGCGGGGGTAGAGTATCAGCCTCCTCCTCAGAAAAAGCGTTTAGGAAAGGCCAATACGGTTCGGGTATTTGGTTGATTTCTTCTTGAGTAAGGAGGGCCTTTTCAGTGTGAGTTGGATTAATGCCCCAGTTTTGGTTCCAACGGTGGGTTTTGCAGTTGGCATGACTGAAAGTGATGCATCCTTGGGCCCAGTCTATGTAGGGATTGTGATCACATAGCCACTTGCTGCCTAGAATTAACGGGTATTTGGCAGTGGAGCTGATGACAAAAGACCTCTTCTCCCAATGTTGTCCCATGCCTGTGATCACGGGGATGGTCTCAGTGGTAACAGGGTTCATATTGGTGCCATCCATCTGTTCAAAGATTACTGGATTTTGTAATTCCCGAGTTGGTAAGACTAGTCCATTGACTAGGGCTGGGGCGATAATGTCTCTCGAACAGCCCGAGTCGATAAGGGCTTGCACTCGGATGTGCATTTTTCTCTCAGGGTTAACTAGAGTCACTGGCATGAATAAGATGGACCCAGGCGGCCGGTTCCGTGCAGGGACGGGCTTGCGATGGATCTGTCGGTTGGGTCCCTTTACGACAGATCCATTTCGTTTCCCGACTGGGGGCTTTCTGGATTTTCCTCGGTATTGGGGGAAGCGGGGTCGTATTCCATAACTTCTTCCGCTTCCAGTCCCCTTTCCGCGGCAGGTCGTTGGGAAGCTCCCCGACCTCTGCTCGCTCGTGGCGCGGGTACAGGGCGTTGGAGATTTGGAAATGGAGCAAGGGTTGGACGCCTTATTTGAAGCGGGGGTCTTTGCACAGGCCGGTAGGGGCATTGCGCTGCAAAGTGACCGGGTTGTCCGCATTGCAAACACAGCCCTTGTTGCCATCTAGCATCTCTCGCTCCACGGGTGGCGTATCCAGCTCCTCGTCCTCCCTTCTGCAAAGTTAAGGGTTTTCTTTGTCCCGTTTGTTGTTGTTGTTCAACCAAACGAACTTCCAAAATGCGGTTTTCGACTTCACAGGCTAGCTGGATCCAGCCTAACAACGTCGGGGGATTGTCCTGCATGAGGGCTCTGTCCAGAAGCCTCGGGTTTAGCCCTTGCTTGAACAGGATAATTTTGGTGGACTCTTCACACCTAGGGCATTTGGCAGCTAGTTGCCGGAATTTTGTAATATAGTCCCTTGCCGACATACTGCCCTGTTTAATGGCTTGCAATTCTGTTCGGGCCCGGGTTTCCTCTAAGGGGTCTTCGTATTGTGCTCGGATAGCATCTACCAACCCCTGGAGAGTATTGAGTTCGGGAGCCCCGATGTTATATAAGCCTACATACCAGTCAGCTGCTTTGCCTTGCAAGCGGGAGCCGAGGTGCTCAATTTGACTGGCCTCGCTGCCGAAGAGGTGTCCCCACCGGTTGAAAAATTGCACGACTTGCACCAGGAAAAATCCTAGTTTGGAGGGATCCCCATCAAAAGTGGCTTCCAGTTTCACCCAGCCCATCGGGAGATCTTGTCTCGGAGCCGGTGCTGGGTAGAAGTCCATCGGAAGCATTAGTGGCGCTTGAGGTGCGAGGGGAGGTAACTGGGGCCCCGGCTGGGGCAACGGTGCGGGTTGCATTGGCGGCGGCAACACCAGCTGTGCTGGCAGAGGCAGCCGGGGCTGGGCTGGAGGGGGTGGTCTCGGCTGGGCCGGAGGTGGCCTAGGTTGGGCCGGAGGCTGCAGTAGTGGCCGAGCAGGTGGCTGCAATCTTGGTCTGGCTGGTAACACGGGGGGCGTCGGCAGTAGCTGTCGAGGTGGAGGAGGCCGGTGTGGTTGAGTGAGGAGCGGCCGCTGAGGGGGGGGTTGGTGAGGTCGTAGTGGTGTAGGCCCTCCCGGTTGATTCGGAGGTGGTAATACGGGCTGATCCTGTGGCCAACGGATCGGCTGCTGCAAAGGTGTGAGCTGTGGTCGGAGCGGGAGGGGCCGCAGCGGCGAAGGCCGGATGGGTGGTAAGCCGCGCGGGCTTGCCCCTCCAGGCGTCGTTATTCTGGGAGGCAAAGGCTGGTCTTGTGGCGCCGGTAGACCGTCCCCTGGAGTTTGTAGGATGGGGACAACTTCTAGTGGTTGTCGTGGTGATTCCTCCTCAGGCGGGGCCGGGCGCTCTTCCGATTGATCCGGCCGAACCGTTATCGGAGAAGTATGAGGGGGTATCACCGGTGTCTCGATTGGCTTTTCTTCCCCTTCCGTAGGCCTCTCAGTGGGGGTCTCAGCTGGAGTCTCCTCCGGTGGTAGATCCCCGTCCGATTTGGGAGGTTCAGTCGGAGTTTCCCCAGGTGGCTCAGCCGGGGTATCCCCTCTAGGTGGAATTTCGTCTAATCTGGGAAATTCCGCGGGCTGTTCTCCCGGTTCTCCAGGGCAGGCTTCCTCCTCTCCCGTGGGTGCCGGCTGTTGCTGAACTACCTCCACCGGATAGGAGATAACACTTTGGAGGGTAGCTATCTGCACCGCCATCTCTTCAGGTGATAGTCTCTCTCCTGCCCCCATTGCTGAGATTAGATGAATGGCATGAGCCAAACTTTCTTCCATGTCCATCAGTCTAGCTTCTAACTGTTGCATTCGACTTGGCCCCGGTTGCTCCATCATGGAACCTCCGTTCGCTGCACTCACCGGGGAAATTGGGCCCCAGGGCGGAGGGTCTCCTTGATCGACTCGCGATCTCGCTGCTAAAATTCCCTTGGCCAGGCCCGTCACTGCCGAGATGCCGGAATCTACAGCATGGGTGCGACTTTGCGGAAGCGGAAGAAGTTATGGCGGTTTGTTATTCAGCAAGGTGGCCAGGACCTTTTGTACCATTTGAATATGTTCTTCCTCTGTGTCCGAGTAAATTAAGACATCATCAAGGTACACCACCACCCCTTTGTATAGAAATTCGTGCAAAACTTCGTTTATCATGGACATGAATACAGACGGGGCTCCCGTCAATCCAAAAGGCATAACTAGGTATTCATATTGTCCGAGGGGGGTATTAAATGCGGTTTTCCACTCATCCCCTGCCTTGATACGGACATGGAAGTAAGCATCTTTTAAGTCTAATTTTGTAAAGATCTTACCTTGGGCCACGACGTTGAGAAGGTCTCGGATGAGTGGTATAGGATAGGCGTTGTTGGTGGACACTGCATTAATGTCTTAATGCATCATGTCTTAATCAGAACAGACAATGTTTCAGCAAAATCATACCTCAACAAACAAGGGGGATCCAGATCTACAGCCCTACCCAAGGAGGCATTCAAGATCCTAGTGTGGGCAGAGTGAAACCTGGCATTCATCACGGTAGAGCACATCAAGGGATCAATGAACACACAGGCAGATTGGCTCAGCAGACAAACTATCTAGGAAGGCGAATGGTCTCTGAAGAAAGATCAGTTCCGATTCATCACGTCTCACCTAGGACTTCCCCTGGTCAATCTGTTCACATCCTCGACCAACCACCAAGTGAACAGGTTCTTCACCAGATTCCATCATCTAGAGGCCGAAGCGACCGACGTGCTGACATCACAATGGCCAGAAGATCTCCTGTTCGCCTACCCCTCGTTACCAGTTCTTCCCAAATTAATCAGGAAGATCAAAGAACAAAAAGCTGACATAATAGTAGTTGCTCCTTACTGGCCCCGGAGACCGTGGCTCTCTGCCCTGCAACAACTAGCAACGCATCCACCACTAACTCTACCAATATCTCCAGACATGCTTCAGTAAGACCCAGTCTGGCATCCACACCCGGAGTGGCTACATTTAACCGCATGGAGATTGAGCGGGAACCCTTCTTAAGATTGGGATACTCGGAGGAAGTGACCAACACACTATTAGCCTCCAGGAGACAGTCCACCACGAGGATATACAATACGACATGGAAAGCTTTCACTAGATGGTGTAGAAGAAAGGAAGTTAATGTCTTGAAACCCAGGATTGGGTCCATCTTATTATTTCTGCAAGATGGTCATTCAAGTGGTCTCAAATCTGCAACTCTGAAATGACAGGTTGCGGCCCTGGCAACAGTGCTACCACATTCTCAGGGAGTAAATATATCCAGACACCCACACATTCATCGTTTTCTTAAGGATGCAACCCTAAAGGACCCACCACGTTTGCACAGATTCCCAACTTGGAAACTACACACAGTTCTATCTACCCTAACCAGGGCTCCCTTCGAACCTATCAGAGAGATTCCACTCAAATGGCTGAGGATGAAGGCCTTATTCCTGACTGCAGCCACATCAGCAAGAAGAATTTCTGAAATAGGGGCCCTCTCAGTCAGCCCTGAGTTGTGTGAGTTTCACAAGGATATAGTGGTCCTGAGGACAGATCCAACATTCATTCCCAAAGTGAACTCCCAGTTCCACAGATCTAAAGAAATCTATTTGCCGTCCTTCTGTCCAAATCCCTCCCATCCTAAGAAAAGGATGTGGCACGCCCTGAATGTAAGATGTGCACTGAAGATGTTTATATGCAGAATTGAACATATCAGGAAAACCAACTCCTTGTTTATCTCCATCTCTGCGCCGAACAAGGGATTGAAGATGTCGAAACCAGCTATCAGTAATACACTCAAAGTGTGTATTATAGAGGCATATAAAGCTCAGAAGCTAAACGTACCAACCGGGATTACAGCCCGTTCAATTCAGAGCTCCGCTATTAATGCAGCCTTCATCAGACACACCACAGTCGAAGACGTCTTCAGGGCAACCACCTGGTCAACCATTTCAACCTTTATTCGACATTATAAGCTCAACACGTATGATTGCAGATGCAGCATTCGGCAGAAGGGTGCTGCAGCATATATTGCAAACTGAAGGCAATAACCCACCCAGTAACTAAGGACACTGCTATGGGAAGTCCCATCAAGATGTCCTCCGCCTCAGAAGGAGAACAGACCATTGGATACTCACCGTGAAGGGTCCTTCTCTCTTCCACCTTCTGCCATATTCTTAGATTCACTTCCTGTCCTGTTGTTATTCTTGTCTTGATATCACTTATCTTTCTTTTATCACCTATTAGAGCGTTATGTGTTAAAGTTTATGGAATGTTATCTGCTCGGGGAGTTGCCAGAACTGAGAAACAGGGTGAGACCCACCAGGAAGACAGGAAGTATGAAGATTTGTTCCTGCCTCCCTGAACAGAAGCGGCTTGCTGGTTCGGGTTTCGGTTTTTCCCGAATTTTTTTTCTGCATCAGTAAACCCGAAGCAGGAAACCCAAATATATGTCAAAGTGCACACCCCTAATTGTAATCCATGGGTTGAATACACTGCCTTACAGAATCCAAGCAATGTGTCGCGCACAGGGCTGGGCACAGCAGGCAGGAGGCTCACTGGTACTGCAGGGCTGAACACAGCAGGCAGGAGTTCAGTATTACAGAAGACAGCAAACCAGGGTCCAGGAGTCAGGCCAGGTGTCAGAGTCAGGTTTCCTCAGCATCTTCCTTTATTGCTGTCCTAATGAGGGACAGCTGTTGCCTCTCCCTCGAACAGCTCAGCTCAGCTCGGCATTGTGCTTGCAGACGGCCACTCCTACGCCTCTCCAGGTGCGCTGCCTTATCTCTAAGTTTCCTCCTTTCAGCTGGCCCCAGAGGCTCGGATTTCGCTCTTGCCCTGGGGGAGTCTTTGTCTCTTACAGCCTCTGTGGAGGTTTCTGGCTGTTCCTCGTCCCTGACAGTCTCTGCAGAAGCTCCAGGCTGTTCTTGCTGGATTCCCTCTGGAGCAGCAGCAGTGGTTTCTGACTGCTCCTCCTCTCCCATAGCTTCTGCAGGGGCTTCCGACTCTAGAGGAGATCCTGCTGGCCCTTCCTGCTCATCTTCTGAGGAGGACTCTGACGAGGACTCTGAGGCACTAGGTAAGGTGGCCAGTCGGGGCTGGGGCTGACTCATGACACAATGACTCAAGAAGGTAATTATTTTACTTTAAGCTTTTGTGAAAACCATACTTTTGCAGCCAGGCCAAATATATGATTAGTAATCAATCTAGGAAGCTTCAGCCCATGATAATTTTCTGCCTCCACACTGTGTGTGAGATATCTTGGTGCCAAGGCTAGCTGTCATAATCTTTCATTTTTTGTTTGTTGATGACCTTAACTATCAAGTAGTTAACGTTTTGTATTCCAAAAACGAGTCTTGACCAGAGTTTCAGCATGGATTTATGGGAAGTTTTTGCTGCGACATGTGACAAATAACATGCTGAGCCTTTCAGCAAAATCCTTTTCTATGTAGGAAGAGTAAATCAGTCACAATGAAACATAGCTTTCTGAGAAACATAGTTACAAAAAGTTTGAACTTGGGTATGTTACTGTTATGAGTCAGTGTTGGTCCCTTTGAGACAGTTTTCTTTGTAGATGAGTTTTTGAGTGAACTGCATACATCTCTTGATACACAATACAGAATTATAATTTTCCTAATTTAAATTATTTAGAGCGGAATATGGCTGTTAACTTTAGAAGTACTCAAAAGATATCTCCTGAACAGATAATACAAATGAATTGTTTAAATACAAACAAGCTCTTAAAAATTGTTTTTAGAACCTTGGTTTATATATACAGTTCGTTGTTCAAAATGTCAAATCCTGTGCTGAATAGCCATATCCTATGTTATAGCTGTTGTTTTGTAGTACATTTTAAAAAGATCAATGGAAATCTTGTAATGTGATACTTTATGTATATATATAATAGTTCTTTGCTCATAGATCAAGATGGGTAGCCATGTTAGTCTGTAGCAGTAGAAAAGAGCAAGAGTTCAGTAGACTAACAAAATTTGTGGTAGGGTATGAGCTTTTGTGATTCACAACTCACTTCTTCAGATAGCACTTCTTTGCTCAGTTCAGATGTCATATCAAACCATGGCTGAGGAACCTTAGTTGCAACTTGGTATGATGTCTCAGTTGTCAAACCTTGTAGGTGGGAAAATGGAATAAAATGAAATATATCAAGGAGATAGAAGAAAACATGGGGGTTTTTTCCTTTGGAAAAAGATGCTGTAAGGTTTCAGTTTCAAAGAAAAGATTATAATGCTCCCTGCACAGCCACAAGGAGCACTTTCTAAAACTAGACTCATTAGAAAGCCTGTGCCTGTTGTTGAGCGGAGGGCACATGGCTGTACTAATATGTGATGACTTCAGCACTTTGCTAGTCAGTAAGCTGGTAGAGAGTGACCAGAAGCTTCTTGGGTTTTTCTTTCTGTTTCATTTAAGACATTTTGGATTTATTCCCAAGAACCAGAGGGCACCGGGAAACACATTGAAGGGCATCAGGGCATGCCTGGATGCTGTACTGGAAATTGCTGCAGTAGAGTCGGCCTGTGCCCCATTTCAATTATTGTATTTGAATAGCAAGAATATTGGAGGGGGGGGGTGTCTGTAAAGGTTTTACAGCTTATCAGAAATTAAAATGTTACTTCTGGAAGTTGGATGATTGAGAGGAAATTGAGTGGGTTAGTGAGCTGCAGTGGCATGGTGGTGAAGCAGAAATTGTCATCTTTTCTTCAGAAAACATGTCTTTAAGTCTTTAGAACTGTGTGGTATATGTTCTATTGGTGGAATGCTGCTTAAGGCAAATGAGGTATTTGTTCTGTGGATATTTTCTGGCTATAAAGTCTCACGATTGTTTACACAGGCCAGGTTCAAACATGATATGCTGCATGAGTAGAACTTACATAGGCAGCATTACACATACCCATTGTCTCATTTAAATCAGGCTCTTGTCCACTATGTGTGCACTCTTTCGTGACAATACAGTGCCTGCTGATACGACAGTTCCATGACATGTAAGAAGTACACACCCAGGCAACATGACTTGACTTGCTAGCTGGAAACACATGGCATGGAAAGTTCCTTTTGCCTGCCTAGCATTACATTTAAATCAGACCTTAGAACAGAAGAATAAAGTGGCCACTTTCTTAAATGAAAGTGATGTCGTGGCTTTTGGGAACTGAATTTACTGGTATTTGTTAAAATTAATTCAACCTTCTATTTATATAGATTGTGTAAAATGAATTCTGCTATATAATGGATATTGCCATATAAATGCAATTTGTTCCTGTAAAATTGGTGTACCTTTACAGCAAATGTAATTGGTTTGAGATAAATTGCTGATTTTTAATTTTGCAGATAATGCGAAACCTGTTGTTAACATAAATAACTTTTTGAAGAGCAATATGTAACACTAATGACTGGATGAGCACCTGTTCTCTGGGTACTGGCTAATTCCACAAATTTCACTTCCTTTGTGACATTAGTTTTTTGGTGTTTCATGTTCCCCATATTTGCTCTCATTTACCATGCAGTGCTCTTCAGGTCTGGGGATATTCACATTACCTCAGTTTAAAGCTACAGTTGGATTGGAGCCGTACTAGATGTTTCCATGGGTGCAAGGATTTCCACTCATGGGACACAACTTTCCTGCTTCCCCCCTCTCATAGTAGCCCAGAATGCCTCCAGAAATTCTTTTATCAGGGTCCCCTCTCACCCACAAACAGGATTTCAAGGGGCATTTTGAGATATCGTGGGAAGGGAAAGGCAGGCAAATTGTGCTCTGTGGACAGAAATTGTTGCAACTGCAGAATTGTTAGTCTGGGTCCATACCCCTGAGTGCAAAGGTTACTGAAAGCAGATTTCTACATGTCCTGCTTTACCACCTAGCAGTGCAGCTAGAAACCAGCACAGGTTGGTTTAGAAACCATGACAGCTGTGGACTGTGGTGCTTGTGTGAATGAGCCTTCAGTCTGAGAGGGGCAATTGGACAATGAAGCTAGCACTTTGATCCTAACCAGAGACAACTGAGCTAGGCGTAATGTCAGCGGGCAGCAAGTTTTACCTCTGGGGAGCTGACTGAATATTTGATAGAATAATTCTTAAGAACAATTGAAATCTTGTTGCTAACTTAAACTAATGAGATAGCCCATAGTATAATGAAGACTGGCATCCTGCTTCCAGTATGCCATGGAAAAGAAAGTTGAAGTAAGATCATGCAAAGAGAACAAAGTGAAATGTAGTTCCCTCTCTTGTGCAAGGGCTTGCAGGAGCTTTGAGGGGCCTGATGGTAAGCAGGCCAGGATTCTAACTCGAACCACAGAACTAGGAAGCCCACTGAGGCATGTCCAGCAAGAAGCCAAGGAGCTGCCCACTTCTGCAAAAGCAGAAGCTGATGCAAAGGCCTGGCTATCAGTCTCAATATCCTGGTAATGTAAATAGGCTAGTTTGGATTGGAAGCTTCCATATTGTTGCCAGGTAGAGGGCAGGATCTCTCCATCTGTGCCTAGGAGGTAAGTCATCCTATAAAAGGAACCATTTAACTTTCTGTACTTGAGAACAGAGAGTCTTGAGTGGGCCTTCGTAACAGCATTTCATAAGTGTTTTTTGCCTGTCAGCAGGAAGTATTAATGGAATTTAATCTGATTTTGTAGAAATATAAATGTGCTAGTCTGTATGGCCTGTACGAGAAGATGGTCACTGTGTATCAGAGCAGCTCTTATGGCAGTTGACAGATATACACAATTTGTTGTCTTTGATCATCTGACTTACTCCTATAATTGAGATATTATGATGAAACAATATGTTAGCAGAAGCTATCGGAAAGATGTTACCTGTGGAAAGTTGACAAAACAATGCACCATCTCCAAGTGAGCTAGAAGGCCAGCTTGGCCAAGAGGAGTTGTGTGGCAGGGTGGCAAGAACTCATGAAGTACCTGTCATCTACTTTCTATTTCTCCCATCTTCTCTCCCCTTTTTTCTTTGGAAAATTAATCCAGGATCATAAAACCTAATCTAGCTGTCATTATGATATTTTATGTAGACAAGATAAATTGTCAATGGGTGAGGGACACCAGGTGAGAGGTATGGAAGGGAAATGGTAACAAGAGGGTCAGCGAGCAGTAAAGAGATAGTTGCTATCTCTTGCTAATGTAGATGTGTTCTTTAAATGTATTGTGAAACTTGATAGATTGGTATTCCTTTCCTTTTCTTGGAAAATATAAAATATTGAACAAAACATTAATAAGCAAGAAAGGGAGGAGCAAAGGGAAAAAAAGGCAGTGGAAGAAATTGTCACAAAGAACTTAGGAATGTTGCTGATAGGAAAGGGATCTTCAGAGCATTGTTACCAAAAAACCTTGTATTCATTGGTGTGTGCATTAAAAAAATCACATATTGGTGTGAAACTAATCTTCCTCCAAGAAGCCTTCCTCCAGCATAAGGAGCTTTCATCCAACTTGGGAGGATCTTATGTCTGAGGCTACAGGAACACTTTGCTCAGTTGAGTGGTAGGACAGGGCTGGATCCACTCTATTAATTTAAACTTCAGTTGGCTTGTAAATCAAGTTATAAAGACAATATAGGGAAATCTCTTACAGCTGGCATCCTGATCTTCTTGATTAGTGTAGGTTTCTTGTGACTTGCACTGTTTCAATGTTTTCTATGCAGGTGTTTGCAAGTGTGTGGAAGTAAGCTTTGGAGAAGAATTGGTTCTAAGAATGTTATTGTAGTCAGATTGTAGTACATAGTGTCAGTGGCTAATAGGAGCAAACCTTTAAATTTTGTTCTTAGTCCTCATTAAGTCCGTCCGTCCGTCCGTCCGTCCGTCCGTCCGTCCGTCCGTCCGTCCGTCCGTCCGTCCGTCCGTCCTTCCTTCCTTCCTTCCTTCCTTCCTTCCTTCCTTCCTTCCTTCCTTCCTTTCTTTCTTTCTTTCTTTCTTTCTTTCTTTCTTTCTTTCTTTCTTTCTTTCTTTCTTTCTTTCTTTCTTTCCTGCCACTATATTTGTAATCAGCTATATATTTTGAGTTAAAGCAGTAACTGTAAATGATTTATACCTTTGAAATTAGGCTAGCTATGCATGAAGTTTATTGTAAATATTCTGCCTTTGTAATCCACTTCCAGGTATGTCATGCCTTACTTCATAGTTTGCATTGTTTTCTAATTCTGTAATTTTAGTACTATTACATCTATATTTATAATCTACCCCAAGTCTCAGTGAGAAAGGTGGGCTGTAAACAAAGCAAGTAAATGAATAAATGAATAAACTCTTATGTTACTCTTATTTAAGTTAATGTTATTTTATAGATAGTATTTAAAAGAACAAATTCATATGGTAGAATAGCCACTGGTTGTATAAGAGGAAGGAGCATTCAGATGAATGCTGCTGATGACTCATTTCTTTATGCAGAAATAGAGAGCATTGCCTTCCTTACAAACTGGCTTGCCTTGGCTTTTTTCTTGCTGAGCCTGATCTTCTTGGTCACCACTTAAAAATTACTAAGATACAGGCTTTTTAATGAGTTGGTTGTTCAGTCTGAGTAGTCAGGTGGCAGTGTGAAGCAGAAACATTGATGTGGGAGGAGTAAGTCTGAATCCCTGTGTTTAATTTGGCTTTGTTATTTTATATGCATGCTCATAGATTTGAAGAGACCTACCTCCATAGTGCCATCATCAGGGTCTGTGTGCGAGTGATGTTAGCACCTGTCACCTGACCCATGATTCCATTTTATTTTGACTAGGTAGCTAACTTGTTCTTTTCTCTGTGGGTTTGTGTGCCTTGTGTGTCTCTATCATGTCTCATCTGGAAAGGATCCTGCCATTCAAACACATTTTCTTACTTAACTTTTAAGCACAGCTAGTTGAGGGCTGCTCAATAGTTAGAGCAGTATTATTTAATTGAAGAGTTCACCCTTGTACCTGTTGTGATTTCTAACTGATCCCTATGTAATTTCTGCTCTTTGTGCTGGTAGCCAGATATCAGAATGGTCTAGGTTAAGAGAAACCATAGACTACCCCCCCCACCTCCCACTGAGCTTGTAAAGAATTCATTGGACATCAATACAACTTATATTGTACAACTTGTTGGTAAGGGGAGGATGGCCCAGGATGGGAGATTAGTACACAGATGTGTATTGATTTGTGCAGTCGTTCTGAGTGCATTGAGGCTATTTTTTATTATTTTATTTTTATTCTTTATTATTCTCCTATGGGTTTTTGTTCTAACTGCAGCAGCAAAATATTGTAGTATACAGGAATTTTCTGAATGTGGGTACTTGGTTCTGGAAGTCACTGTGCCTCTAAATCCTTGATGTCCTGCTGCATTCAATTGCACTCATTGTTAGGGTTCTTTACAATTTATTCCATCTTGTTTTTGAAGATTTCAGCTTGGGAACTTGTTCAGGTTCATTGATGAGAAATGAGTCTTCTTAAGCCTATTACCAAGAAAGAAGTTCTTTTCAGAAGCGTGTAGAGAATAACCTGAAGGAGAAGGGTTTTATTTTATCACTATGAGGCCTTGGTTGTTGTTCATACAAAATGGAACTCTTTCCCTAATGAACATTTTCCATAGAGCTAAATTCCCTTAAAAAGAGTGGTGGGTGATGCTTACGCATAATGTTGATTGGAGAGGAAAGGATGATGACCCTGTTTGTTAACCAATATATTGAAATCACATACTGAAGTTGCTGCAAATTTGAAAAAGCATTCAATAAATGTTTTATTATTGTGGTTTCCAAACCATGTTGTAAAGAGAAGAAATGTAATTTTAGAGCTGTCAATTGGCCTTGTATTGGCATTCTTCTGTAAGTGTTGGTTACAGTTATGCAGGTAATTCAATCATTGCAGTGCTGTTGAAGAAAATACTAAGCCCCATCTCAAGCAATATGTAAAATAAGTTACTGTAAGATATGTGAGCAGTTGGCTGCAAAACCCCCACCCTGCATGGTTATGATATATTACTGACTTGGTTGTAAAAAGGGTTTTAGTTCAACAGGAATCAGTGCTTGATCTATGCTATTTCAATATTTTATGGTGATATTGAATTAGAATTATAATGGTGGATTTTTTCATCATTAATGGGAGAACTGCAGATATAATTACATAGCTGTTAAAATGTTATGTAGTGTTCAAACCTGAATATTCTGCATTTGGTGCATGGGCATATGGAGAAAGTATATTTATTTTCAGCTAAAACATTTCCTTTACGATGCAGAGAAATTGCTTCTAATCAAACCTGGACTATTTCATTGGAAACATATAACACAGATACACTGCAAATGTAAGATACCGCTTCCCAAAAATGTAATACATTTAATTTTTACTGCATGTAGAAATAGGATATTAGTTTGAGCAGAAATAAAAAAGAATTAAGATTATCTAATACTGACAAGACGAACATTTGTGCTGAGAACTTTCACTTTTTATAGCTTCAGAAGGAAGGCAAATGACTCTCAGATAAGTTAAATGCATTTCATTCCAGGTTTTGTCTTCAAGATAAATATCTTCTCTTGAAGCCAGTTGGAGCTACATATGCCCATCTCAGTGAATCCAGTTAGACAGGGTATGTGAAAATTTTAATTTTGTAGAGATCTGTAAATTCATGGTACTACATAGCAACTGTAAAGTTAGAGAGAATACGGTAGATGCTCATTATTAAATAGTGTTGCTCAATTATGAAGTCAAAAGCAGTTCAAGTGGATATTTTTTGGTTGTTGTGGGTTTTCTGGGCTGTATTGCCGTGGTCTTGGCATTGTAGTTCCTGACGTTTCGACAGCAGCTGTGGCTGGCATCTTCAGAGGTGTAGCACCAAAAGACAGAGATCTCTCAGTGTCTCTGTCTTTTGGTGCTACACCTCTGAAGATGCCAGCCACAGCTGCTGGCGAAACGTCAGGAACTACAATGCCAAGACCACGGCAATACAGCCCGGAAAACCCACAACAACCATCGTTCTCCGGCCGTGAAAGCCTTCGACAATACATTGGATATTTTTTGTTGGGGTGGGGGCAACAGTGTAGATGTGTATGCTGGGCAACGGTACTATTAATTTGTAATTTATGAAAGAATTTCTGATTGTATGTTCTGTAGACATAGCTAGTATTTCAAAGTAAATATAGAATTTTTTTTCTTTTAGTTTCTATATTTCTTGCCGTTAGACATTTTTTATTGCTTTTCTCCTTTTCTCTTTTGAATTCAAATATTTTTGGTTACTTGAGAGGATTGAAGCCAGAGTGATGGGTAGAAACCTGAGGAGAGACTGTTGCCACCAAGGACAGAGTTTTTACCACTTGTTCTTCTTTCCTCTCCTCTGGATTAGTTTGTTGATGACAGGTAGATTTGTTGTATTTGATAGTTTGTTGTTAGTATTTTCTCATATGGTAAACTAAGCCCCTTTGAGTCTATCCATACTTACTGGAGAAAAGCAAGATAAAAATACTCAAATAAATAAATAAAACCGTTTTCAGATTGTGTTCAGACATATAGTTTAACTGCAGTTTGTATGTTGTGATTTGCACTGACAAACTTCTGTCTCCCCCCAATGCCCTAAGAAGAATACATCTCATCTCAGTACACCCCTGCCACATACCTTGAGTAGAGAAAAATTCTTCTGGTTCATTAAGTCTGAAGGCATAAACATCTTCAAGAAGATTTCTTGGTATCTGTGCCGCTCATAATGAAATTACCCATACTGCAGTCACCGCAGGGTCCCTACATTTTTGCACCTGTCTTTCCTTGCAAGACCACATAGAGTTATATGTGATAGATAACTTCATCTATCATAAGCATGTTCATTTGGAACCATCTCCAAATGCAAGTTCTCTTTAGTCTAAGCTAGATGGCACATTACTACTAAGATTCAGCCACAGTGGTTATCAGCAAATGTCTGACATGAACCCTGACATGATCAGGCAGTGATACTGTCTGATCAAAGACCTAGATGACCAATCTACATTATGCTATAAAATGCAGTCTGCATCCTCTGCTGCTTTTCTAGTTGTAATGATGAATAGCTTTTTACATCTTCTCTTGGCACATTATACCTGAAGGCTCCTTGGTAGAAAGTAGATTTATATCACTACCTGGCAAAGGCAGAGGTCTTGCAGAAACATTCCTAGAATCAACATTTCTTTTAAGTTGGTAATTGCTCAGCAGAAGGTTGCTGTCTGCATGTTTTCTGCAGTGGCTTCCTGTGGTAAATTTTCTACTGTAAAAGGAAAAGGGGATTCAGGTATAGAGAGTTCTTGAACAAAATAACTCATACCTAATGGGAATTAATCCTTTTCCCGTTGGAAGGGCTCAAATTCATATATAACAGTTGATGTTTCATAGCTTAATGTACGGACTAACTTCATTGAGAAGAGGTGTGTATGATAGAAATGAAAGTTTTATCTGTGGTATTTTAACACACTTAGTAGACTCAATAGGTGATTTCATCATGTGTTAACCAGCCAACTAGGGTTACCAGGTCCTCTTACCATCTGTTGGGGGTGGGGAGAGACCTGGCTGTTACCTTCTTCCCCTCTTCAAGTATTCCCTGGCGGCTGCATGATGACATCATTTCCGGTGATGTCACCACAGTGGCCCATTTGGGGCCTAAATCAGCCTGTGGCAAAGTGCTCTTGGGCTGGTGCGATGATGTCAGTGATGTCATTGTGCTGCCCCAGGAGTGTGTCTGGGAAGCCCATGCCTTCCTCCCTTGCCGGCTAGGTAAGTGGAGTCAGGGAGTGGAGGATGAAAGTGGGGGATCCCCTGCCCCCACCAGAGGAATGGGATCCCTACAGCCAAAAGAGAATGGTTTTGCTTAATTGTCGATTGCTGTACCTTTAATTAGAAGGAGTTTAATTTCCTTAAGGGAGATTGGCTTGAAGAAGATTTGTATTTTCTCATATGTTAAGTAGTACATAGCTTAAGATAACTTGGGCAAAAGAGTACATCTATCTTTGTTGGTCCCTTGGTGATGGGTGGATGATCGTAATGGCCAAAGGGATGCATGCCATATCTTGCCCTGCCGTAATGACCAATTCACAAATAGTGAACCTACAAGTATAGTTGTTATCTAGACATGGGCACGAACAGAAAAAACCCTGAACATGGTGTTTGTTGTTCATTGCCATCCATGAACAATGAACATTGACAAACATGACCTGTTCACAAACATGTTTGTTGTTCATGGGGGCCAGCAGGCTCTCCTCCATCCATCAAGATCCCTACCGCACCACTCCCAGAAACCCTACCTGAGCAGGCAGCAGGAAATGTACCAATAATAAATAATAGCTTGGCCCCAGAGCCTGGCAGAAGTCCTGGAACCTGAAGGGGTAGATCCCTACTGCACCACTCCCAGAAACCTTACCTGAGCAGGCAGCAGGAAAGGTACCAGTAATAAATAATAGCTTGGCTCAGAGCCTGGCAGCAGCCTTGGAACTTGAAGAGGTAGATCCCTATCCCACCATACACAAAGAAAATTCAAGCTCCAATGCACTCTCCCTGTCTTTCAAAGTGCCAACAGCAACTGTCTCTCCCTCACTGTCTGCAAAACCAGAGCTGGGAGCCCCCCTCCCCCCTGCTCTTTGCTTCCTTGTAACAAATGTGGAGCTCCACACTTGAAAGGAAGACCTGCCTATCAAGCTAAATTGGGCTTAGATTGGGGTTTCCAGGGCAACAGCAGGAGTTCAGACAGAGTTCAGGCAGTCCCTGCCTCCGGTTGCGAAGGGAATTGATTGCAGATTGTCTGGCTTGACGGACAGCAACGAACAGCAACAAAGGAGGCTTGCAACAACCACCTGTTCATTTAGAATGGGGCCTCACAAACAGCTTGTTCGTGAACAGCTGATTGGGCTGTTCGTGGCTTTTTTTTAGTTTGTATTGCTGTTCGTGCCCATCTCTGTTGTTAACTCCTGAGAACAAATACTGTTTTCAGATAAGGTCTTGTAAGATTTATGTTGGGTACAAGTGGATCTGAGCACATACATTTATATGAATATGAAAAACTGGCTTCCAGTTGAGATACAGATTATTTTTATGGTTATAGTAGTGCTTCACTAAGGAATGCTTCCTACCATCCTGGTTTTTACTGCTGCTCTGCTGTGAGCTTCACCATTGTATGCACAAGTGATCACATTTTGACAACATTATGTTTAGGTTCTGCAGAACCATAATCAGTTGTATGAATGCAAACTATTCAAGCTATATAATAATTTCTGAAGCCTGCCATCTCACACTTCATTATTGTGGAGAGAGGCAAGCAAATGATAAATTGCTTGGAAATCAGAAATTGTTCATCTTCTGGAAAGGCTTAGTAGAAGGAAGGGAGGGGAGGGCAGAGGTTGAATGTGCTTTTTAAAAACATCTGTAGTCTGAGGCAGGGTAAAAAACATTTTCTACACATTCTGTTAAATTGAACAGTGGGAAAAAAACCTTGAAAATAATGAAAATTAGGATTCTCTTTGTTTTCAGTGTAGCAGTATTCTAAAATAATGGAAAACTAAACAAATTACCATTCTGTTGAATTTCAGCTATTGATTTTTTTGAGATAATAGAATATTGCCTAATGTTTATGGCCATGTTTTGTGGCTGTGTATTATTATGTTGGTGTCTCCTGGAAAATACTTTTTGGTATTGTTGAAGCTTGTCCATTAACAAGACAGATTGCAAAGACTTGTATATATTCACAGTAAATTTCTTGTCTCATTAATAAGAAAATGCAAAGATATTACCCCAAATTTCTGTCTAATATGCAGAAAATGCTAAACTTTTATCGCATTGCAACAAAAATAAACTCATTTACTGCTGCACAAAAATGATTATGCCCTGTGTTTGCCTGCTGTAAATTTGATTTATTCCTATAGTAATTACAGCAGTTGATTTGGGGAAAGTTGAAAACATTTCTTTCCCGGAGCATAACAAGGCTTCTGTGTTCCCTTTGCTGCTGCATTGCAACACTTTGAACTTGCTTAGCAGACACGACAAAAGGGTTTAATTAAAATAGTAGGAGTATGAAAAATACATTTGTCTGCTTTAACTTTGTACATTTCCCATTCTTTAATTTTAATAATAAAAGAAAAATAGTACAAATGAGATAAGAGGTTATCCTTCCCTTTTCTCTGTGTCCTTTCCCCAAATGCTTGTATAAAGGGTTGGGCAGTTCTGCAGGATGATTTGGTAATTCTGCTGCATACCCTGAAGTACAGTTTAATTATTAGCTGTTGGTAAATAAACAAGAAAGTAAATAGGTTCCATTGCTCAAGGTCACTATAAAATATACTTATATGGAGAGAATTAACTCTTGATGGTAAATAAAATGCACATTATTCCTAAGATCTTTAAGTAAGTTATACACTCCCTTCCAGATATAATTATCTCTTTGTTTTGAGATGCATAGTTTGAGCTTACCAAAATATACCTGCTTTGGTCAGGATTTCATATTTTATTTTTAAATTTAGGAGACTGAATCTGTTACTATAATACCAAAGGAATAAATTAATTGTGTTTTATGGAAAATAGATGTAGTTTGTATAGAATTGCCATTTAAGACAAATTCAACAAAAAGCCTATAGGGCCCATTCACATTGCTCATCTGCCGGTTAAGATCAGGTATAGTAAATGCTGGCAAGTGTTAGTGCTACTAAATCTAAACGATTGAATCTGGCATTGCTCATTTGAGTTAGACCTTAATTTAAGATTAACCTAAACAACTTCCTCCATTAGTCTAGTATTTGTAATGTAAGTTGCACCCAGAAACTTTGATAGAGTTCTGGAAGTTGCATAAAGGCCTGCTACTGTGGATGTAGCCTAGGGTTCATTGCAATTAATGGTGTTGGTCCAGCCACTCCATTGAGCAAGGTTTGAAGCCTTCTTCCTACCTAAGGAGCCTTCATCCAACTTAAGTGGATATTCTGTTGGAGAAAGAGTGACTTAACTTGGATGAAGGTTTCAAACTTTGCTGAGCAGAATAGTTGGATCCACCCCAGTATTTTTTTCATCTGAGGATCTCTTTTAATGTACAGGAGTAGTAGTAAACTAACCAGCTTTCACAATGGTCCTTGGACAGGATAGTTACTAGAGGTGGGCACGAATCACAATATGAAGCAAAAAAACGCATGGACCAGGCCGATTCATGGGACCGCATTTTCTATGAACACAACTTTTTTGACCCAGTTCGTGTGAGTTGTCAGTGGTTTGTAAAGCTAGACAGGATGGCGACACTGATCGTGTGTGAAACTGACAGCCCCTTTCTCCTGTCCCCCAAGTGGCAGGAGAACGGGAGCTGTCAGTTTGACAGACCCCGCGCCTGCCTCAGCTCATGGGCTGAACCTGACATGGGGTCTGTTAGACTGACAGCTCTCGTTTTCCTCCTGCTTGGGCGGCATGAGAAAAAGGCTGTCAGTTTCACTCACCCCACGCCAGGTTCAGCCCATGGGCTGTAGCTGGTGCGGGGTGAGTGATGCTGACAGCCCCATTCTTCTGCCACTCGGGGGACAGGAGAACAGAGCTGTCAGTTTCACATGCCCTGCGCCGGCTTCACCCGATTGGATGAAGCCTGCGTGGGCTGTTTTGAAACTGAGAGACTTCTCCTGCCACTTCGGGACGACAGGAAAAGGGGGCTGTCAGTTTCAAACACCCCGCACCGGCTTCAGAAGCCGGCACTGGGTGTTTGAATTCCACGAACCAATTCGTGAACTTTTAAAAGTTCATGGAAGTTCCTGGTTCCTGGTTCGTGGAATAGCAATGAACCACAAATCAGGTGGTTCGGGGTTTTTTTGGTTCGTGCCCATGTCTAGAAGTTACCAGACAAACTGAGCCATGAGTTCATATACCTCTTTCTCATCCTAATGCAAAAGTTTTCCAGCCTCATCTTCTAACCTCTTAATGAATATTTCCCAACCAAGTGTGTTGAAGCTCGTGTTTCTCTAGGCAAGAGATTCTAAATCCTTAAAGATGCATATTCCTATTCTAAGAAAGTATAGTCTTGAAAAAATGGGACATCCATTCTGGTATACAAAAAGTATTAAATGCTTTCTGGTTTAGTAATATATTAATATAATTTTAGAGGTGCATGGCATATGGCTAACATATTGAATTAATTTTTACAAATGCATACTTGAATCATAGCCTTTTCCCCTTCAGAGTGGTAGATGTGACTCTTAAACACATGTCATTCACTGTTTACAAATGTGATGCTTGCTAGCTTTATGAAAACAGTTTCATGTGAAAACTGTTTTTGGCAATTACTGCATCTCTGACATCATGTTTGAACTTAATTTGAGAGTTTTTTAACACTCCTGAGTCACTCTCCACACAGAAGGATTCAATGAAAGCTCTCTTATGCCAACATTTTGAAGCCAACTCAGTTTAAATATGAAGTGAAAGGTTTTCAGTAGTCCCTGCTATGTAGCACATTGTAAGCAATTTTTCTCTGGTATAATTAGTTATCAATTAATGTAAGTAGGATGCAGAGTACTTTCATAGACCTGATGTGTACTTTCAGAAACCTGTGGAACAATCCTTTGGAACTAGTGCCATGGATTGATAATTGTTTGTTGTGGTTGTGTCGTAGCGTCAGTTTTCTCATTTTCCTGGGTTGTGTGCATTCTTCCATGGGGAAGGAAAGAGTGCCTGCTTGCTGCTGTTACAAAAAAAAGGAACTAGAGCAAGTTATTTGTACTGATGTGCTGTCGAATTTTGTTGATTACCTTCTGATGGGATTAGATCAGATATCAAAAAGGTAAATTGTAATAGCTTTGGTTTCCAGTCTTACTTTCTATTTGCAGTACATTAGGGGTTTCTTCACTTCTGTAGGATGTGCTGGTTCTTCACATCAGAAGAATTCCATTAATAATCAGATAGCCTTTTCTCCAGAGGAAGCAACCAGTTGCCCTTTGGAGTGGATTAATCCTTCATCAGATGAATGGCACAAGACAGTAATTATTCCCTACTTCTCATGCTCTGAATTATAGAAACTGCATTTGGGCACCTCTCTGAGCAGCATGGTGGTTATAAACCAATGAAGGGAGATATTCTTGTCGCATTTTAATTTGTTGAAGAGGGGAGTACTCAGTAACAGGTGGTATGTAGAAACTAATATTTGTGAATAACAATGTGTTATGCTAAGAAAACGAATCAATCTCTATCTGAATATTTATGATGCTGATTTTTCAGGGCTTCTGGAATTGCACAATCCTTCTCCAGCTGCTGTTGCATGTTGTTTTCTTGTCATAACATCCTGCATAAAGGTGAACTTCCCTTGACAGTGTGTAACCAGCTTGCTGGGAGTGAGCCAGTTGAGCAGATTAGCAGTATATCATTCTCTGAACTGTGTATTCTTGATAGTTGAATATTAATGGGCACTGAGTCCAAAACACTTTACGTATTCTTTGCTGTAACAGTGCACCATGCAATTTGGATTGTGATTTCATCCTATTAAGAGTAATCCATGCACTCAGATAATGCTATATTTGAAGTGAAAGCGGGTGTTAAAGGTTGTTCGGTCTCAACACTTTGTGAGAAAGTGTTTTACAGTAGATCAAACTTGCCTAATGTAATCTTCATAATACTTTCATTTGAAATGTTCCCTGTAGCTTATGTTTGGAGGGACTCAAAGAGAAGAATCTGCTTTGTTTCTTAGTGGTGCGTTTTGTATTTCATGCATGTTCACAGTTGCTATTTGAAAAGGATAATGCGTTTTTAACCTCAATGAATGTTAGATTTATAGGCTTTGTGATTGTAGTACATTTCCTACAATGCATTCCATTGCATAATTACTCCAATTTTGAAATTTTGATATATCAGAAAAAATTCCAAATATACAAATTCAGCCAAGAATTCAACATTTGTGCAAAAATAAACAGGCCCAAATATCACACTAAAAGTAAATTTTATATTGACCTTGGATATAAACTTTATTTTGAAGTTTAAGTAAAGTTTATTTAAATTTGATATTTTGATATTTGAAAAAAAGATCAGATAATATAAAAAAGAAGGGAAACATACTTTACTTTTTCTCTTATAAGCTCTTTATGTATCAGCTCTTTACAATAAAGCCATCAGCTGCAGCCCATCCTGGGTGACTAAGATCTTCCCTCTGTAGTACATGCCAAGGTAACATCTAGATTAGATTACTGAAGTGCAGTCTGTGTGGGCCTGTCCTTGAAGATTGTTTTGAAGGCTCTTGTGGCCCTTTCTTATATGCTGACAGTTGCCACTTTGGGATCAGGAAGGAATTTTCCTCTGGGCTAGATTGGCCAGGGACCCTGGAGGTTTTTTGCCTTCCCTTGGACATAAAGCAGGGATCACTGGATGAGGTGGTGGTGGTGGGGAGATGGCTGTGGATTTCCTGCATTGTGTATTGTGCAGGGGTTGGACTAGATGTCTCTTGGGATCCCTTCCACTTCTGTGTTTCTATGAAGCTATTGTTGGTACAGAATGTTGTGGACAGATACCCAAAACTCAGATGCAATATATAACAGCTGACGATGTAGAGGGAATACAGAAAGGGGAAAAAGAGAATGATATAACATGATTGTATAGATCTAAAATAGTTATATAACAGAATATATAAAACAGGAAATGTTTTTCCCCAACATCTCCTTCATTACATTTTTTAAGATTGACTCTCTGTCTCTCTCTGTCTCTCTCTCGCTTGCTCAGTAGGCTCGGTATCATTTATATCCGATAGTAAAAATGTCTCCTGTGCTCTCATATTAGGCAGTTCCATACTTTTAAGTAGGAGGTAATTAAGCTAGCCCTCAACTCATTAAATATGGGACACTATAATCAATGGTTTCAATTTTATCATATGGGCATCTGCATGTTCTGTTAGCATATGGTACTTTCTTATATCTAACCTCCAAAACAGCCAAGGGAAGAGCAGTCATTCTTGCCAGAGTAAAAACTCCTCTAAACGTTGGTACAGTCAAATGATAAAAATACTTCAGCAGTTGTATTGGGCGAGCAGTACTTAAGTAAAGAGTCGAACATACCCTCTGCTCTCTAACAGACGAACTAGTAATGTCCAACTTCTTGAAATGTATTTTTATTTGCCTATTTATATCTTTGTTCTCCATAATCCTGACCATATTGTTTGTTATTCATAGGCATTTCATTTTCTTTCCCAATAGTTGATCCCATTGACTATTATATTTATCTTCCTGAGTCCAAGTAGAGTGGTCCCTTCTGTCAGGCTATGGATGGCAGGTTATGGCAGACAGATCCCTGGACCATTGCAGCAAGACATAGGTTCTTGGTTAAATAGTTTTTATTCAGAAATCAGATCATTTCCATATATATGTCCATAGGACTACTCAGAAGCAAGGTAAGCATCTAAGCAGCAAGAGTAAAAGTTGATAGGAATGACATCATGTGAGAGAGACTTCTCTTTTAATATTCAAGCCTGCTCATTTCCCCCCTCGCAATCGTTAACAAAGTTTTAGCGTTCTCCTTGTGTGAGAACGTTCCACATATTTGTAATATCAAAGTGAGTCACTAAGAAGCAAGACATAGCAAAGGCTGAGAGGGGGTACAAGATCAAAAACACTGGAAGCTGTTACAGTCCATCAGATAAACACCTGTGGAAGCCTGTGAAAGAAATAGTTATGACACTGTTAATATGACACTGAGTTACAGCAGGATACAGTGGTTCAGCATAGAAGGATCATTAACGTTGGCATGGATGGGGCTCAGGCATGACATTCTGCCCCCCTAAAGATGGCCCCTCTCCCTAAGGTCCAGGTTTGTCAGGGTGCTGCCAGTAATACAGTGTCATCTGCTGTCACAGCTGCTGGTGCCCAGGGTAGCTGTCTGTAGGCCGCCACCACTCTGGTACAGGTTTCTGAAAGAAGGGCCCAGAGCACCCCACTAACACCTTTTGTTGATTCTTTCCCAGTAGGTTTGATTTAGTACATGACCAAATGAGGCATAAGGACCCAGGCAGAATAATAAAGAACTTTATTTAAAAGGTTTATTAATAACGGTTCTTAAACTTGGTAGATTAAAGAAAATAGTAAAAGTTGGTGAACAAACAAAAATAAAATACCCTAACGCGTCTAACTAGACTGCTCTTAACTGTCCTCTGGTTACTGGCTTCCAACTGTCTCACCCCTTCTGGATGAGGGAACACCCCGTCTGCAGCAGCCTCTCCTCAGCTGTGCTCCCTGGAAGTGAACACCCTCCCCCTGTGATGAGGCCTTTTATCTCTTCTCTCAGGAACCATCTCCCTCCTTTCCTACTGGTGCAATTTTCCCCTCAGAATCCCCTCTCACCCAATCACAGGGGCCAAAGGGAACCTGGGAAATGTAGGCCTTGCAGTAACTTGAGTACAGGCTTCCCCAGAGCCACTAGGCCCACTAGGCTGAGGCTCATAACATCTGCGTATCTCAAATTGTTAATGTTCCACAAATTTTCACTCCAGCTTCTTCTAAGTCTAATCTAGTTTTCCTTATGATATGCTCTGCACAGAGGTTGAACAGAGAGGGATAAATATACATCCTTGTCTGACACCTTTGCCAATTGAAAACCATTCTGTTCCTCCATATTCTGTCCTGACAGTAGCCTCTTGTCCAGAGTACAGGTTGCGCATCAAGACAATCAGATGTTGCAGCTAGACATGGGCACGATCCAAAAAAAAATTCCGATTAAGCCGTTCGTGGATCTGGGCTGCCACCGAACGCAGGTCACCGATTCTAACCGATCAAGTCTCGTTTCCGGTCCGGAATCGGGAATCAGGGAGGCCAGCGCCCAGGGCAACTGTAATCAGGCGCATGTGCGTGCGCGCGCACTCCTGAGTCGCCCACACCCATGCAGCAAGCCGGCTGTCCTGGGGTGCTGCGGAGCTGGCGGCAGCGTGAGTGGCTCGGAGGCTGCCCGCGCCGTTCATCTGCCCCGCAAGACAAGGGGCGGCTGGCTTGCCCGCGCGCCCCTTGTCCTGGGGAAAGGCGAACGGCGCAGGCGGCCTCCCAGCCTCCCGCGCTGCCTTTTGCCTTTCCCCAGGACAAGGGGTGGCTGGCTTGCCCACACACCCCTTGTCCTGGGGAAAGGCGAACGGCGCGGGTGGCCTCCCAGCCTCCCACGCTGCCTTTTGCCTTTCCTTTGTGCCCATGGCTTCAGAACACCCCCTTCCCCTTCCCTCCCCTGGGTTGCTGCTCTGTGGTTGGAAGGAAGCCTGCTAATCAAGGAAAGCTGGGCTTCCATTCGTGTTTCAAGGGCGACAGAAAGAGGGCAAACACAGCTCATTCCCCTGACTCCGTTGCCCCGGGAATAAATTACTGGCGCAAGAGTGTCTGCAATTCCGAACAGAAACTGACCCGCTTACAGTTTGGGCATATAATGTTAAAAAATAGTTAAGGATGTACTGCTTAGAATAATGGAGAATATATATTTGTTTTAGATAGAGGAAGCTAATAAAAGTAAGGGAAAGGGGACAAAGGGTTGGAAAGCTGTTGGAAGTCAACAAAAAGGGGGGGGAAAGGGAGGGGGTTAGAGATGAAAAAATTGGGGAAAATTGAATGTAAATGTGGAAATAATTGATTCTAACCCAATAAAAATTTTTCAAAAAAAAAAAAAAAAAGAAACTGACCCATCCGATCAAGTCCCGAACAAGCAAACTCCCGACTGCTGGGTCGGTTGCCGTGGACAGAACCGATTAGCTGAGTCACGATGGCGCAAACGCCAAAATCGGGGTGGGTGGGTTTGAAATTGTAATTCAGTTCGGGCCCATCTCTAGTTGCAGCACACCCATTTCTGTTAACACCATTCATAGTTTTTCATGATCCACACAGTCAAAAGTTTTGCTGTTATCTATAAAACACAGGCTGATTTTCTTCTGAAATTCATTCTTTGAAGGAGTCTGTTATTCTTCCATCTCTTCCGTGTATTGTTTCCATCTTCTGTATTGCCATGTTGATCTTTCAGCATGCCTATCTATGGTTTGAATTTCCCTTTTATTTCTTGGATTTTGTGGAATAATTCTCCTTTTTTGTTGTTGTTTTCTTCCATTTCTTTGCACTGGTTGTTATAATAGATTTCGTTGTCTGTGCGTGCAAGTCATTGAAAAGCTACTTTTAGAATTCTATTTCTATTTCTATCCCCTCTTACTTTTGCTTCTCATCTATCTTTAGCAATTTTAAGAGTGTCACCTGTCATCCATATGGGCTTCTCCTGTCTTTTAGCTACAGGAATAGTCTTTGCACATTCTTCCTTGATAATATCTCTGGTTTCAGTCCACAGTTATTCTGGTTCATGATCAATTAAACTCAGTAATGCAAATCTGTTCTTTAGATGGTCTTTAAATTCTTCAGGAATGCTATTTAGATTATATTTTGGCACTGTGATTCCTTTAGTGTTTTTCTTCAGTTTATTCTGATTTTTGATATTAACAATTCGTGGTCTGTACCACAATAAGCTCCTGGTCTTGTTTTAGCAGAGAGAATAGAGCTTCTCCATCTTCTGCTTCTGATTATGTAATATATTTGGTTCCTGTATTGGCCATTCAGAGATTTACATGTCTACAACTGCTTATTTGGTTCCCTGAAGAATGAGTTTGCAGTGAATAAGTCATTGGCTTCACAAAATTCTATGAGTCACTCTCTTGCATTATTTCATAATTCTAATCCAAATTTTCCAACATTGTTTGAGTCTGCTTTGTCTCCTACTTTTGCATTCCAGTCACTTATGGTTATCAGTGCATCTTGTTTAGTTGTGTGATCAATTTCTTCTTGGTCACTTGTGTAAAACCTTTCAATTGCTTCTTCTTCAGCATCTGTATTTGGGGCATAACTTGAATGATGGTTATGTTGATAGGCCTTCCATGAAGTCTGATTGATATTAATTGGTCAGACTTTGTGTTAATAGCTCTTAATTGCTTATGCTACATCTTGCCTCACTATTAGAGCAACACGTTTCTTCTGAGTTTGTCATTTCCGGAGGAAAATACTTTAGGCACATGGAGGCTATTGTTCTGTGAGAAGGTGAATTGGAAATGAAGGTCCCAGCTACCATTCCAAAACTACCTTCACTGCCAGCTCCATTGACCTTACCCTTGGTTTTTCCTGGTTTCCAAGGCATCCATATACTTATGTGATGCTGTGCCTGGGGGGCTTTGACTTCCCCACCATGTCTCCATATTACTCCATACACAGAGCACTCATCTGTAGTCCTGTCCCACTATCATAGAGATTGCTGTCCATCCTCAGGTTGAGCATCTGATTCTGATGAGGCCTAATCCACCAGATCAGATCTCGCATCAGAATAGTCTCTTGATTATACTGATGGTTACACAGCACCCATATCTCCTAGTGAGGACTGGAGACTGTATGCAGAAAAGATGATCCCTGTGGCAAAGTCATTAGAAACAGATGTTTTACAAGTGGAGCCTCTGCAAAAATTGTGTGTCTGTGGGATTTCAGGGAGCTGTGCTGGGCTTCTGGTCCCCTTCCCTCACAGAGAGCATTCTCTTTTGCCACTACCTTTCCAAACACTATTCCCCTTTGCACTGCCTCCAAAGGGGAAGGGCCCTTGGGGGGGGGCAAAGGGGAAGGAGGTTGGGAGGGCCAAAGGATGAGGGGAAAGAGGAAAGGTCTTTGGGAAGGAAGGGGGAAGGGAAAGATGTTTGGAAGTGAGAGGTGGAAAAGGGGAAACCATGTTGTCAACCACCTTAACTTATTAACCTTTCAACCTGCCATTTTCCCTGTTAATTTTTGCTTCCCCGAACTTTCCCTGTTAATATTTCCCCCCCTACCCAACCACCTTTCCCTGTTAATTTTACCACATCCCCCCACCTCACATCCTTTTCTTGTTGTGGAGGTGTTGCTTCTCAGCTTGCTCCAGTGTTGGGTATGCAAGGGAGAGGTGACATCAGCTCCTAGACTCCTGTAGCTACTTGGCTTGTGGTGACTTCCTACCCAATCATTTGGAGCACCCATGTCTCTTCCCCCTATCTCCTCCCCCTGTCTCCTCAGAACTCATTGTCTGGCGGCTGCCACTGCTCCGCTCCCCAATGTCACTTTATAGATGATTTTATCTGTTTAAAATGTTGCTGTGAAGCCCTGTTCTGGATTGGGTGCAGGGTGATCCATATTGAGGCCTCGTGTTTAAACAGCTAAAATGTTGTTTTCTGTGACCTGGGAGAATCATGAGAGGGGAGATTCTAGGGAGCCTTCCACCCCCATTTGCCACCTCTGCATCCTCCACTGCCAACCATGACAGAGGAAGAGGAAAGTGCTGTCCCACTATCGTGTTTTGGGATTTTTTAAACCCTCTGATGTATTTTTTTTAATCTTAGAGATTTTTCTGCAATCCTGCGGGGTCCCCCAAGGTTGCAGAAACTTCTTTTTTCTAACCTAGTAGTCCCCATTAGGGGTGAGAACCCCCCAAAAGATTCGAGTTTCCTGCTTCGATTAACCCGAAGCGGTAAACCCAAATCTTTTAGGGGTACACACTCCTAATGGGGACTATTAGGCTAGAAAACAGAAGTTTCTGCAACCTGCAATGGAGACTACTAGGATTCAGGAAAATCTGAATCCTGAAACAGCAAGCCACTTTGGGTTCGAGTATTTAAACCACTTCAGGATTATTAGGGAAGATTCGGCCATTGTTTCCAATGGGAAATACTGCTCCTGGCTATCGGGGGCCTAGGGGGCCATTTTCATCCATAATAATCCCAAATTTGCAGGGGACCCTCTCCTCACCCTCCTCTCATGACTACCCAAATTTCAGGGAGATGGTGGGCCATGCTATGTCCCCCCCAAAGAAGGTGCCCCTATCCACCACCAATCCCCATTGTTCCCTATGAGGACCAACCTTCACATCAGAAAATCATACTAAGAAAAATTTAATTTAAAATACACAAAACCATATGAAGCAAGGGACACTCTTGCAACTAGAAGTAAACTGAAACCCCACCCCCCATATAATCAAACTGATGCAAAAGGAACAACTTCACACCATTCAACCCAAACCACTCTTGCAACTTAGCCCAGCAGAACCAGCGTCAGTCACTGCAGCCAGGCACTGAATTCAGCCAGTGGGGAGAACACAGAACCTAACACTAACAGCACCCATCCACAAGTGACCAGAATAACAATCTAAAGCAAAGCAAGCTGAAGCAACTATGAAACATCAAAGCCCCACACAACCACAGAATAAAACAGAAGCCCTCTCCCAGTAGAACAGTAAAATAACAATAAGTATCCTCCCAGCAGCCATAGGGAATGGAAATTGGAGGTGGATGGGGCACCTTCTTTGGGGGGCCATAACATGGCCCCCCAAAGTCCAATCTCCCTGAAATTTGGGGGCCTTGAGAGGACAGGTAAGAGTAGGTTCCCCTGCAAATTTGGTGCATTTTGCTTGCAAAATGCCATCCCCAGCCACCTTGAAAGCCCCACTAGCACTGTTTCCTCTTGCCGTTACTTAGGAACGACAAGGGAAAGACTGCTTCCATGCTACCCAAAGCTTAACGAAGCGCTTTGGTAAACTTTGCTTTGGCAATGCTGACGCTGATTCAGGAATGCCAAAACATCTCAAATTGGGCCCGATCCAGGTTAAAAACTCAGATCCGTAACACAAAACACTCATCCCTAGTCCCCATCCGCAGATTTAAGTATCAGTGGGAGAGAGGGAAGCACTTGGCTATGAGTATATTAGTTCAGATCTAAAACTGTTGGATCCAATAGTACAAGGCCTGTTGCCCTCCAAGTTCTGCAAAGTTTCTTGGAGATCTCTTAGTGGCTTTGGAATAAACTAGTATCTATGCTAACCTTAGCCTGAAAAATCAATGTACAAGGTCCAAATGGAGGATTGTGGCTTTCTGTTTACCCACCCCAAACTCCATCATAGTGGATGGTATTCAGTCTAAGCAGAGAGTGGGTACACACTCTGCTCTGATTGATGTGGAAGGGCAGCAAAGGGATACAAAGTTTCCTTCTCCTTGCCTCTTTCATATAGGCTAACTACCAAGTTATAGTGGTGAGATATCTGATGTTCCTATGGGGAAAATGTCCCATAATATTAACCTCCTCCTGGGGTATAAGGAAGTCCTTGCTAAGGTCCTCCATTTAGAGGGTATAGAACTCTCAAAACAACAGATATATTCAGCAGAACATGTTGCTGATCGTAGTATCTATGCTCTCTAGAAAGGTCGAGAATTTTCTGCTGAGGCCAGCCTGTGCAGTCCCAATGTGTGCCTGCAGAGAAGTCTCACAATGAACAACATTAAAGGTAAGCACAACCTTGTTTCCTGCAGGGGAGCGGAATCATGGAATTCTTTGTGAACAAGCATCTTGTCTTTCTGGGGTGCAAATTACCCTTTTATTTGCATTTCTATTCATAGGCAACCCTGGCTGTATCTCCCTTACTGAGTTTTTTGAAAGCAGCTTTTCGATATTTGATTTGCGGCAATAATATTGCAGTTTCCAGTATAACTCAACGCTCAGACTGTAGACTAAACTATTGTGGTTGGCAAACTGCAGAATGCTGGTCTCCAATTTCACTGCAGCAAGCTGACTTTACACTCATTACTTTTATCACATAGGACATTATATAAGATGAAACGTGGGCATTTTCATGTCATTTTAAAAAAATAGTGCTTGGTAAATAAGATGTTATTTAATAGCAGAATTCTAACATCTTTTGATTATGTTGTCTTAAAAGCGAACCAAATAAGCGTTGTCCTGTTGAGCTTAATAGTTAATTTCTCTGGCCAATTTTCATGGGAAGCAAAAGCTTAATACCACTGTTTTGAAACAATTGATCAAGATACTGAGAACTTATTTTACTTGGCAGGTGTTCCCATATAGCAGTTAAGGATTTGTGTGAAGGTTGAGAACCCTGTATCATTGGCAGGAAAGGCTAAATACTGCAAAATCATTCAGGTTCTAAGAATCATGGGGTAAACTTTGCCAGGAGCAGATGGTCTTTCAGAAGGTTACAGGAAAAAAATAAAGCTAGGGAGAGCTTTGGGCCAAGGTGGTGTGCTCAAGTGTGGTCAAAGAATTGTTGCTGGAAGAAGCTACAAATGAGAGACCAGGTGTTCAAGACTTTATGCTTCACAGAAGCTACTATACAGAGGAAGACTAATTGGCAAAGAGAGTTGACATTCTCTTTAATAGCTGGATCAAGGTTAGTTTAAACTAAATCCAGCTTTGTTTGTTTGAATTTTGTTTGTGCTTCTGATGCCACATACACAAGAGTGATGAATAGTTTTGTCTTAGCATGGAAATGCAGGTGAAAATCTGTTTGGGTGGAACACCTTGTTTCTGAGGAGTGCAACAATTTTTTTTGTTATATAGTACTTTTTTTTTCTTATATAGTATAGTACTTTCACACACAAGTTAAACTGGTCTTGGTTCTTGAGCATGCTACCACCTTAATTAAAAAAAAATCTGTGTAAAAAGAAGAAAGGTCTCTGCCAGTTTATTATACTCTGTTGCCAATGACAAGTAAATTATTGACTGGAAAAATCAAAGAGTGATCAGAAGGTCCTGTGTTTCTTTGGGGCCCAGGCAGTGCCAATGAACAGGGAAGCATGTGTAGCACACATTTGGTAAATGGACTGACAGTTTAGCAAGTCAGCATTGTGTTACTCTTTTACATGCTTCTTTGGATTACTTGTGCTTTTGATGCTAGAGAAAGTATTATGAGTGAAGGTGACACCTCCAAGTTATATTACTTTTCTGTGTGAAGCACAAAAAGCACTGGCTTATTTTTTCCCTTTGTTTCTTTGGCTTTGGAAAAAGTCAGTTTTTAGAATGTGGCCAATGGAGGGTAATTTTTTTGCAATTCTCTTTCTTAAAAAAGAGCCTATAGCAGATATGCCTTGCCTCTGGAATATGTCTGAGTGAGGGGTCTTGAGTGGCATGCAGCAACATCTTTTAAAGTAACTGTTTTCTACTTCAGTTGAAGAGAAGCCTTGTGATCTGGGTCATAGTTTATCTGTAGGGGCTTTTCTTTGTTTCTTCAATAAATCAATTTGATTTTAATAGAAAAAGTGCTTTTATTATAAACAATTGTTCCTCCAGAAATAAAAATGAAAGAAAGCAAAATAGAAAGAGGGGGTGGAGTCTCAAAGTTGCTTTTCAATGTTGTCAGGCTGGATATGTCAGAAGGTTGGCGGGGGGAAGAATGGGGGTTAAAAACAAGTCTCTGAAGATGTATAACCCAGATTATTTGCATTCAGATTCACTTTTTGTAAAAATTGGCATCTCTATAACTTTCTGAAGCAATCATTCTTTTTTTAAAAAAATGTGAGTTCCATGCATTCCTGCTCTTAAGAGAGATTTAGCATAATGCCCGGAAATATTGACTTACAAGTGGGGGACATGTAAGGACATGGGGGGGCATCTCATTTCCCCCTCCCCCGCTATTTCCTTTTTCCCTTCCTTGGAAACCCATCTGTTTGTTTATAATTTTTCTATGCTTCCTCTTCAGAGTCCTGCTTCAGGCGGCTTGCAATTAAAAACTACAGTATTAAAAAAAAGCCATTAAAAACTCAAGCCATAGCTCCTTTCCCTCCTTCAAGCCATGTCTCCTTTCCCTCCTTCCTTCTTCCCACCCTCCAGCCAATCTACTTTCCCTATCTGCATCTTTCCCTCCTTCCTTCCCTGGGAACATCTCCCTGGGAAAATTGTGCAGTTCCAGCTGCTGGGCCAGACTGGGCCCAGTTGCATGGTAAGGAACCATCAGGGACTTGCAGGAGGCACCTTACTTTTCTCTGTTTTCCCCGTCACCACACTATTTCTTCATTTCCTCCTCCCAACAACCCCCATATCCTCAACATTCCATGCTTCTTTTTTTCCTTCCCACCCCCCAGCAACCATTTATATGCCCCCTATCTTCAACTATATTTATTATGTATTTACTTCATTTATACCCCATCTTTCTCCTCAGTGGGGAAGCAGAGCAGTTTATATCATTCTCCTCTCTTCCATTTTGTTCTCACAGTAGAGTTGCCAGCTCTGGATTGTGAAATTCCTGGAGATTTTGAGGATGGAGCCTGGAGAGGGCAGGTTTTAAGAGAGGAGGGACCTCAGCAGGGTATAATACCATAGAGTCCACCCTCCAAAGGAGTAATTTTTTCCAGGGGAACTGGTCTCTGTTGTTGTAATTCTGCGAGATCTCCAGCTACCACTCAGAGGTAACCTTACCTCATAACGATCCTGAGAGGTAGGTTAAACTGAGCATGTATGACTGGTCCAAAGTCACTCAGTAAGCTTTCATGGCAGAGTGGGGATATGAAGCTTTGGTCTCCCAGATCCTAATCTAAAACGCTACCCACTACACCACATTGACTGGCTGCTGTTAAATAGTAGGAAAGAGGTCTGAGTGAGTCATGCAACTCTTATGGTAGTAAGTTCTCCAATGACTGTTACCAGATCTAGCCCCTCAAAGGCCAAAACAGCTGGCAATACTGTTGTGGTACCTTTTAGTCACCTTGTTTTATTTTACAGTGGGTGTTTTTTCAGATAAGAGCCTTTCACAAGGAGTGGTGGGGGAGAGGGAAGTTAAAAATAAGTCCCTCCCAGTCATCTTTCCTTTCTTTTCTTTTGAGTCATGTATCTCACTAGGTCTAAACTACATATTACACTCATCTTTGAGTAGACCAAAGCTGGGTGCAGCTTTGATGCACCCAATGTCTATTTGGATTGGGACCATGCCATGTGAAGTGAGGGGGTATAAACCTCCCCCCTCCCTGCACCATTTTTCTAGTCTGAAATTTCCCAGGAGCTGCTGTTTGCTCAGTCAAAGGCTACAAATTCACTGATGGGCTACATATACAACTTATGATGAGTCAAACAATGGCTCCCTGGAGCTATTTCAGATTTTTAAAAAGTGCCCTGGTTTTGATCTAGATTGGGCCTCATATACTTTGAAGTTGCATTCCCAAGGGGACCTTGCAAAACAGCATCTGAAAATCCTTTTGACCACCTATAGATGACTGTAATATGTAGTTTAGTCCTAAGCTGGGAGATAGGTGCCAGGTGGGTAGCCACATTAGTCTGTTGCGCCATAGACAGTAATTAGTCTTGTGGCACTTTAAAGACGGCAGATGTATTGAAACATACGCTTTTGTGGACTAGAGCTCAGTGATGATTAGCCCAAGAAAACTTAGGCATGAATAGATCTAAGGTGCTGCAAGACTCTGGTTTTGTGCCAATTAGTGGTTGACTTTGGTTTTATGTAATGCCACCCCCACCCCCACCATTACAGAAGAGATGTTTGAACGCTTGTCTCACTTTGCATCATAGTTGTATATTTTTGAACTTTTCCTATACTGCATGTGTCCACTTAAAGGTGATTCTCAGTAATATTCTTTCTCACAGAAGTGTTTATGTCAGAAGCATTTGTTCAAGCAACAAGGGTGGAAAGTGGTCAGCAAAATCACAGGGAAAGTCAGATTTTTCATCTCGGTCAGCAGTTTGTCAGGTTTTTAAAAAAATTGGTCAGCAAAGTCAGCATTTCTTTGTTTTTTGTGAATGAAATTTCTGGGTTTTTTTTGTTTTTGTTACTGCATTTTGGGGGAAACGTGATGACTTCCAAGTGATGCATTCCGTAGGGGCATGGAAGAACTGGGAGACAATGCATCATCCAATTTAATTTTCCTTCTTCGTGATTTTTTTGATGGGTGGCCATCACAATGGGAGGATTTCACAAAAAATTCGAAGAGATCTTGGTATCCCAAATCATTGTTTCTTGAAGCATGTTTCTTCTAGAACAGGGGTGGGCAAATTGCGGCCCGCGGGCCACATGCGGCCTGCTATAGAGTTTTTTGTGGACCGCCAAGACAGTAGAAAAGTGTGATAGGGTACATTTGTCTCATTAAACTGATTCTAAAATTAAATGTGCTTGCAGATATAGATGATATGAAATTAGCACAATAAATTGAATAAAACTACCACTATTTTATTTAATTTATATTTATTGATTTTTATGATACAATTTATACCTTTTCTGAAATGCAAAGTTAACTAATGAATGCAATCATTTTAAAAGGTGCGGCACTCCGCTAACCTCCGCTCCCACAAAGTGGCCCCCGAGCCAAAATAATTGCCCATCCCTGTTGTAGAAGATGGTTATCACTAGGGAGTGCTGCTGTAGGACTGAACAGTGGCCAGCAGTTACGAATTACTTTAAGTACTTTGTTCCTAAGAGTAAAAGTGATTTGGTGAAATCTTCCACAAAGTATAGAAACAAAATTAACCTCTTAAAACATGAGACGATGAAAGCAGAGGTGATGTTCTGTTCCACGAGTGCGCGTTTATTTACAGAGTTCACTGGAGCGTTCCAGAAAGAAGAGCCTTTGGTGCATGTGGTGCACAGTGAAGTAAAAATGCTCACAAGAATGCTCACAAAAATGCTCACAACTGTTTGTATGAGTTCAGCACCATTGTCTCTTGAAGCATTCAGTGATGAGCACTACATACCTGTGAGAGAAGTAATCAGTGGCAACAGAATCTGCAATGAACTGGAAAAACTTTCTGAAAAGGAACAGCTACTCTTTTTAACAGGAGCAAAAAAACCATTTCATAGAAGCCTGCAAACACCTTTTACTTCTTTGGACAAACCCATCCTCAGAAATCTTCAGTGTTTAGCTCCAGCACAGCAAGTCAAGGAAGGAACCCACAAGGATATAATGAAAGTAGCAGCAGCACTCCCAATGGATATTCCACTGGACATGATTGTGGATGAATGGAAACTTCTTATACTCGAAGATGAAACTGCCAGTGAAACTTGCCGCATAGATACATACTGGAATCAGTTCTTTGAAAAGACAAAACCATCTGGATGGTTTCTGGAAACCCACTGGTTATGAAAGTGGTGAAAGCAGCAGTATCATTATCACATGGTAGTGCGGACATAGAAAGAGGGTTTTCATAATCTGGACGCATTTTGACTGATGAAAGGGCCAGCATGTCAGATAGAACTTTGAATGCCCACCTGATGGTCAAAGAAACTTTATATCATGTATATGAAAACAAGGTACACCGTGTTAATATCGCACAGGAGCTTTTACAGATGGCAAGAACGCACATGTTCATTATAAGCAATATTGTGATGAACAGCATGCCATTAAAGAAAAGGAGCAAAAAGAAAAGAAAGGGAAAAGGCAGAGTTGTTAGAAAGGGTTAAGAAGATAGAAAGTGAAAAAGATAGTATATAAGAGAAGAAAGCAAAACTGAGACAAGAACAGAACGAGAAGAAGATGATTGCTTGAACATTGCTAAGTGATGCAACCAAACATGTAAAGGAGGCTTCTGAGAAAAAGGATATGGTGACAGAGCTCATGCTAGAAGGAGTGGAAAAAGCAATGGAAGAAGAGGACAAGAAAAAATGCTTGCAAATGCAGTGCAGAAAACTGTTGAGAAACAAAAGAGTGTGTTTATAACTTCTTTTTTCAGCAAAAACCCCAAAGATAAAGTAAAAGCAAAGACAAATCTTACCTTACAGTAATTATGTTTTGTTTTAATATGTTTTGCTGTTTTATTATCTGCAGTATGCAGTTATTTTTAAAAGTAATCTTTTTTGCCTTAAATTTTGTACAATAATAAACCATTCCCTATCTTCATAAAAATATCTTTTTCAATAAAAAGATGTGCAATGGCTGGCTATGGGGATGGTGGAGGCCAGATGATAATTTTTTAATGAAGTCCCAGTTTTACTTTTAAACTGCTAATTTATTGATAGGCTGAAATTAAATTGTTCAGTAATTTGTCAGTTTTTGTCAGCTTTTTGTGAGCTTTTTTTGAATTTTGGTCAGCAAAATCAGCATTTTTGACCGTGTGACTAGTTTCCACCCCTGCAACAAGAAAATTTATTGTTAGTGTTATGCCACAAAAATGTTGTTAGGAAAGATATAAAAGTCATATCAATTTGCTTTTCATAATAAAATATATTTTTAAGACACCCGCCAGATCATTCACTCATTCATTATGGTCCTAAGACCAACATATAAATTAATCAAGCAAGGATACAATTAAAAGGATTGGCTTTAAGAACTTTTAAGATACAATTCCTTAATTTAAGAATTAATGCACAAAATTTAGTGACTTAATGTATAATCCTAAAATTTTCATCAGATAAAAACCAGTGGCACCTTGCGTTATTGGTGATTATATGGTGAGGGATCATATCAAATAATGAGGTAATGAATCTTAGACGAACCTCCCTATAAAATGGACAACTAAAAACGTACTTGACAGACTCAACCTCTCCTAGAGGGCATGAGCACAACCTTTCTAGATAGAGGATTTTGTTGTACCTGCCTTTGATAACCATAGATGGAAGAGCGGAGCACGAAGTTAGAGCAAATGCCCTTCTAAAACTGTTTGCTTCCATAGAGGCCAAGTACGCTGACGGCTCAAAAGTACCTTTGACATTTAGCAGCACCTCAAGTTTTGATGCATTGGAGAAAGATTGACACTCAATATCCTCTATTCTTTGTTTGATTAACCCTTTTGCTTGTTTGGTTCTGTACATTAAGAGAACCTGAGGGGGAAAAACCTGTTCTATTAATATGGCTATAAACAGCCTTGAGCCAGCTGGATTGGAAATTGTCTTGAAAAATCAGGAGAAACAAACCTTGTGGGTTAAATAGCCTTTCAGCCACATATAAATTGATTGATACCCTAGCTTCAAAACTAAGTCTACCAGATTCCAAACATATCCAGGCATTAGATACACAGTTTGGGACTTACTGAGCAGCTCTCAGAAATTTAGACTAAACTCTTTCTTGCAGAACAAAGCATGAGGAGGGTGGTTCAAAAAACGTTCTACTTAGCAGCTGGGCCAGTAATTTGGCCTTGCATAGCTTTAGGACTGCAGGAACAAAATGTCTGCCTTGAGTTCGAAAAAATTTCAATATGGCATTTGCCGATCTTTCTCCTTGATCAACAGCATAATGGCTGCGTTTAACTCTAGAGCCGTTGGCCTGTATAACTATGCCCAGGTATTTAAAATTATCTACTTGTTCAATCTGATGGCCATTAATTGCCCAATTCCTAGATTTCACTCTGCTCCCAAAAGCTACAATTTTAGTTTTCTGATCGGTATTGTCAGTAGCTCGGTTTTACAAAACGTGGCAAACTTCCTAAGGGCTCTCTTTAGACCGACTGGGGTTCTAGATAGAAGTATCCTCTGCATACAAAAGTACAGGTCCATGCTGGTTTGCAAGTTTGGGAGGATGAAGATTGCACCCACCAGATCAAACTTCTGAACATAGTAGTAGTAGATCCCAGAATCTGGTCCCTGATTAATTGGACATCATGGTATGATATCTTTTGGAATTTACACTACTGCATTAAAGTGAGGAATTAATTTTTGGGGGTAGCAGTGTATGGATTTTTAAAGCTATGTAAAAGGTGGTGTGAAATTGGGTGATACTGTACTGCTTAGTTCATCTTGTCCTAGGTGTGCTTTTGTAGCTATTCTGCAGTACAAAAGAGCTTTTAAAACCTGTATATCTCACAAAACCAATATTAACAGATACTGTGAGATTGTGCAGATTTAACCTTATTTACTGAATCAAATAGTAGCTGTAGCCCACTGCTCCTTTTCATTTCATTTTTTGGCAGTTTTTGTTTAGTCATTGTCAAATAATAAATTAATTTTGGCAGTTTTTGTTTAGTCATTGTCAAATAATAAATTAATTTTGGTTTACATTAATAAAGGGGATTTTAAAATCATCATAATTGTCAATCTAATTTTTTTTGTAACTTTTTATTTTTGGCTTTTAAAAATATACATATAACAGAATCAAATACATTTCACAACAAACTATCTACAGTTTCCAAGATATAGCATGGATTTCTAACAGGTTGGAGATAACAGGCAATCAGCTGTGTAGATACACTGGTGAATATTTGAAGTAGTTTCTTACATACAGAAGGGTTCCAATGGGTAGGGCTTGCACGATTGTATCTCATGGGTTATCATGTAGTCCAATATTGGTACCCAGTCCTCCCAAAGACTGGATTGTAGTACAACCGAGTCCGCTTGTTTTAGCTGGAGAGTTATTTTTTCCATGAAATAACGGTCCCAGATTCTGCTCTGCCAGGCTGTAATGGAACAAGGTAAGGGGTTCTTCCACATGGAAGCTATAGTAGTTTTGGCTGCGGATAGCAATACGGCTATTAAGTTTTTTGTGCCTGTTGGTATAATTTGATCCGTCCACAGATTTAACAATATCAGCTCTGGCTTAAGTGGAACTTCATAGCCCATGATTTGTTTAATGCAATTAAGCACTTCTGACCAAAATCTCTTTATAGTTTTACAGGCCCACCAGCAATGATAAAAGGAACCTGCTTCCCCACACAGCTGCCAGCACTTTGGGGAGATGGTTTTGTTACTGTAGTTGAGTTTTTGAGGAGTAATATACCACCTTGTTAGAGTTTTTGAGGAGTAATATACCACCTTGTTAAGAGCTTAATAGACTGACATCTAATATTAATTGATCTGGACTTAAAGATTGACAGTTTCCAAATTTCAGACCATTGAGAATCTGAGATATTGTCAATCTAATTTTTATACCTCCTATTGCTTGCCACCAGTTTGGAGGTAATAAAAAGCTGTTCCATAACTTGGTGTTGTGGTCTCCTTTGGGGAGACACTCAATTGTAATTGAGTTAGTTTTGTTTAGTTAAAAATGCCTGCTAAATTGACTCATACTTCAGTCTAAGTATTGTGTTCAAAATGTACTGAAGTGGAAATATATGAAAAGATGAAAGTGGAGAAAGGCCCACAGATTTCACATCTAGTTATATCCTGAAAACTGTTTTGGAGTCTTTATGCAGAAGTTGACATCCAGCTGTGGACATTCAGGAATCAAACTAATGTTATGTTATGGTTTATGACAAGAACATGGAGACCTATATCTCTTTTCTGTAAGTAAATTTTCTTTATTATTCTTGTACAATTGCACAAACAATAAAGTTAAATCTCTACTTGAATGTAAAATGTTAGTAATTAAACAGAGCCAAATACTTAACTATAAGCCTTCTGAAAAATGGTGAATAGTGTAATCCTAAGCACACTTTCCCCCCAGTGAATAGACCTGACTAGGTGTAGATCTGCTTAGGATGGCACTGTTAATTCTAGAAACTCTTAAGAATAAACTATGAATTTTCAACATCTAAGTGAAAGTGGGGAGCGGGAAGGGCAACATGTTATAGCCCAATCTCATCAGATCTTAGAAGTGAAACAGGGTTGGTATATAAAGGCAATGGCAAACTACTTTTGCTTCTCATTTGCCTTGAAAGCCCCTTGCTTGTTACCTGAATTGGTCTCCTTGCAATTACGAGAATTGTGGGGGAATTCGCAAGCAAGGAAGATGGCTGTGTGAGAAGTTGGTAACTGCGGGATCTTTTTCATCATTTTTTATGGGGTCCCTTCCAATTTAACAAACGAGGCTGGTGCTTTAAATTCAAAGAGCAAACTTTTATTAAAAAGGAAAAATGCATGCACATACACACAGGAATACAGGGTAAAAATTATTACACGCACGCAAAGTCCTAGGAAGCTAGTCGGAAATTGGAATAGAGTGAGGGGAACAAGTATATTCTGAGGAGTAGTCCAGTCCACGGGAGAAGAGAGTAGCTTCAAACGCCAGCATTCTCAGCCAGGAGAGCAACAGGCTTAGGGCAAACCTCAAGGGAACAGCGCTTTGGATCTGGTAAGCGTGTACAATTTGAGTGGGGCCAGGGCACTACTTTTATAGGGTAAAACGTGCCCTGAGGTGGGATAACCCACCTGGCCATTAGAACACAGACTCCAACAGTCAGTTCCTGGGAGTAACAAAATGTTTGATGGTTGTTGTGGATTTTCCAGGCTGTATAGCCATGGTCTTGGCGTTGTAGTTCCTGACGTTTCGCCAGCAGCTGTCACTGGCATCTTCAGAGGTGTAGCACCAAAAGTCAGAGATCTCTCAGTGTCACAGTGTGGAAAAGAAGTTGGCAGGTCATTTATATCTACTCAGGAAGGTAGGGTTGGGCTGAGTCATCCTGTAAGAGTTTCCCAGGGTGTGGAATGCTAATGGAGGGAGGCTTCACTGTATCCTGAGGAGGTTCTTTTGCATATGGATTGGTGCTTGATATGCTAATCTTCTCTGCAGGGCTATTGTCGTGTATAGCGTATTTTGTTAGCCTGGTGTTTTTCAGGACTGGAAACCATGCTCTATTCATTCTTAAGGTCTCTTCTTTCCTGTTGAAATCGTGCTTATGCTTATGAATTTCAATGGCTTCCCTGTGCAGTCTGACGAAGTAGTTGGAAGTGTTGTCCAGTATTGTAGTGTCCTGGAATAGGATACTGTGTCCTGTTTGAGTTAGGCTATGTTCAGCCACTGCTGATTTTTCCGGATGGCCAAGTCTGCAGTGTCTTTCATGTTCTTTTATTCTTGTCTGGATGCTACGCTTTGTGGTCCCGATGTAAACTTGTCCACAGCTGCAGGGTATGCGGTATACTCCTGCAGAGGTGAGGGGGTCTCTACTGTCTTTTGCTGATCATAGCATCTGTTGTATTTTTCTGGTGGGTCTGAATACTGCTTGAAGGTTGTGTTTCCTGGTGAAACGTCAGGAACTACAACGCCAAGACCACGGCTATACAGCCCGGAAAATCCACAACAACCATCGTTCTCTGACCGTGAAAGCCTTCGACAATACATCGAACAAAAAGTTTGATTACCTTGATTGGTAGCTGCCAGGGCATGTGAAAGAGAATGCAAAATTTGTTCTAGCGCTGCACAAAGGGGCAATTTGCTAATAAAGTCCACCGGAGCTAAGTTGATGAATTTAGTTGGGGAATGTACCTTCCTAGGAATGAATTATAAATACTTGTGAATGCCATTTAATTAGCTCCTCAATCAAAGACAGATCTCATCACGGATGGAGGGAGAGGAATGTGTTAAGTGGGGATGACTCTGCAAGACCTTTGTTGCACTGAACTCCTCCTGGAGCTGGAGGGACTGCAAACCCAATCACCACTGATCACTCTGCATTCCTATGCGGGATTCCATTCATACCTGTGTCTCCTGAGTGGGACTCAGCAACTGTTAGCTGGACTTCCCCTGGCTGCAATACAAACTGCCATTTTAAATCTAGGGGCCTTGTGATTTTTAATATCACAGGGAGCCAAATTAAATGGCTATTAAAGATGGCAGAGGCCGGATCGACTGCTTACATGCTGGGGTTGACATAAATAAGCATGTGTGAACATACATAAGTGAAAGTGAGAATTTTGACACTGTTGTAAATAAAATAAATGTTTACATACACTATATGTGCTGTTGATTGGATCTCTGCTGTTATATCGCAAGTACATGTTTTGCATGCATTAAAGTCCCACTCTGTGTAAACAGATCTCAAGTAGCAGGGCTTAGGAAATACTTCCTTGGGGCCTGGGAATGCTGCTACTACTTGTGTTAGACAATATTGGGTTAGATGGATCAGTAGTCTGACAGCTTCTGTGTATAACATTTTGTATAATACATGAGATATTGAAGGAACTGTATATAATTCATTTGTAGGAAAAGAAAGTTGTGAGGATGCTATGGAAAACAACTTGACAAAAGCTTCCAAATGCCAAGTTAGGATACCATTTTTTCTCTTAATGATGCTTGAATGTGTGTCAAAATCCGTTGATCTCTAAAACAATGTTCTAATCTTCAGCTTATTATTAACCTATATTATTAACCAGCCATAATTCACCTTTCAAAAAATACAACTTGTGTTTCCTGTTCCCCATTTGGTGGGAAGATGTTTAATTTGAGAGAGAGGCACAAAAATCAGTTTGGGACAAAACTGAGAAACATGGGGCAATTGAAATGCTTTCAACTGTATTCCCCCCAAAGCACTATATCTCTTCACAGTTGAAGGATATGTACAGTAAAACGATCCAAATAGCTCAAATAAGTGAGTGAATTCTCTTCTGGTTCGAAATATGACAATTGGATTCTGAGCATATAAGCAAAACCAGGCTAGTGTATAAGGTTTCCTACACAGGAAGACAGAATAAATGAATTACCAGTACCTTTAAATTCTGTGTAAAACAGCACCATATTCTTTTCTTTTTAAGCAGGAGATTGAGAGATTGAATATTTTTTGAGACAGTTGTAACTTTTGGATTTCAAAACAAAAGTAGGAGGCAGACTTCAATGAATCTGCTTTTCTTTATGTGTTTGTCTTACGGAATAAAAGTAACTTACAAAGCTTCTGCTAATTACAGTTTTCCCGAAGTTGGGAAGTCTGAAGGACTTTATTGCTATGATACTTGGCATACTTAATAACAAGTGAAAATAGTAATATATAAAGCTAAAAATCAGTGTCAGTTTTTGGTGCCTCCAAAGCCAACACCTACAAATAGAATTACGAAGAGTTGATTAGCATTCTTCTTTTTCTTCGTATAAAGAAAGGCAGTTTTGGTTTGTGCTCAAGAATTCCATAGAAGGCAGGAAAAACCCTGCAAGAGGCAGGTAGGAGTTATTTTCCCTGCAAGGAAAAAGTCTTTCTAACCTCTATTAGTAAAAATTGGCCTATGTGTAAAAATGAAAGTTTGCATCTTTTGCATGTGTGCACGCACACACGCGCACACACACCAGTTAATCCTTGCTCCTGCAACTGATGATGTCTTCGCTTGCCTATAAGGCTCATTGTTATGTAGTAGATGTCATGAGAATAATAATGCTGTCAAAAATATATAAGATTTTCTTTCACCTCCTTGGATGCTAGAAGGAAGGAGAGATCAATAAGAATAATATAAGACAATAATGTTTGGCTTTGTCTGAACTGGTAGTTTTCCATTTTGCCATATTTTAAAGTAGAGTTGAATTAAAGCAGATTCAACATATCTAACTTGGAACACATTTGCACTAATGTCTGAGAATCTCTATAGTTGCCCAAAGACAGGTATGAGGGATAGGCATGATTTCCTGATAGGTAAACTTGTTAGAATGGTCAGGCATCCACAAATTGTGGCAGGGCTTGGAAGCTTTAAACATCAAACATACAACAATTAAACTGACCGTCTTCAGTGCTTGTTAATAAACTAATGAACATAGGAAGTGATCTTGACTTTTAAACTGTGAATAAGTTTGTAATTCTGATTGGTTTGCCTTTTCAAATTATTACATAATTGTTACACAGACTAAAAATCCTTTGCATTTTGTACCAGTTGAAGTTTCAAAACCGTTCTGGAAGACAATCCCATATATTGCAAAAGTCTAACCTAGAATTCTTGATGCATGAACCTTCAGTAGATTATACAAGAACATTATTTGTATCATACTGCAGGATTAAGCTGATCTCAGAGAATGGTAATGTAGACTACTAATGTTTTGCTTCTGATATGCAGGCAAGAGATTTCCTTTTTTCAAATGAGCAAAGACCTTGAGTAAAAAATGTGTGATCAATAAAAATGAATTATTTTTCCATTTTCATGTCATTTGTGATTGATTTTACATTTCTTGCTAGCCCATGGTTTATCAGCATTCCTGCAAAAAAATGTTAAGTGAATTTTGATCATGTTTTAAAATAAGTATTGTTACTTTCAGGGCAGAACAAAATGTTGACTAATAACAAAGAATATAATACATTTGTGGTTTTAAATAAGCAGTTCAGATAATTTTGTTGAAGTATGAAGTTTCTTGAACTACATCATTATGTACTTGGTAATATCTGGAGAAGCTTCTTTGTTAGGCAGTCTGTTTACACCATTCTTGCGGTCTTCAGTTTTCTTAATTTCATGTCTGAGCATACTTCTCCTTTTGTCCCACTTTATCTCCCAGCTTTCATTTCTACCCGTGGATCTTCTTTGCTTCCCTTCATTTTCCTGGACCATTCAGTTTCTTAGGTGTTCTGCATCTCCCACCAGCACTTCCCTTTCTCAGTTTTCTGGAGAGTTTATCCCCCCTTGTGCCTGTGATCCTATATCTGCCCTGCCCTTTTCTAACATCTGAGCAGTTCATCCAGTGTTAAGAAATGACACTTAGGATGAGAAAAACTCAGCTGATGGCAAGGAACGGAGTTCTTATACACAGTGCAATTAAGCCAAAGACCCTTCTGACAGTTCTGACAGCCTGTGACAAGTAAGCATCTGGGCCAGTCATTGCCAAGTAGAGCTAATGTTCTTCAGCACCACTATCATTACATCCATTTGTGCATTACAATATAGATAATTCTCTCTCTTTGTGTCTGAAGGAGGGAGCTGTGACGTTCGTAAACTGGCACCCTGAAAATCTTGTTGGTCTCTAAGGTGCCACTGTACACACATCCTGCTGTCTCTCTTTTTGTACCTCACTTAAAATGTTTTGTTTTGTATATCCTCCCTCATAGATTTGTGACATGTGCTTAAATGTTAGAATTTTCCAGTTTGCTTTCCTTGTTTGTTCCTCAAAAATAACCCAGAAAAAACAGCAAAATAAACAGGAGATATTTGTATAAATGGAGCTACAAAAAGCGTTCAGTTGAACATATCAATTGCAAGGGGAGTGTCTTGTTAAGGGAATGGCTTGTAATCGTTGCAGTGAAACACAATACATTACATGCAGTGGTTAAATATTAATATGCATAGGCAATGTTTAAAACTCAAGAATGAATCTTACTGAGGATGAGATTTCAAAGCACTTAGGTTTCATAATGAGAACCTTGGATATAGTAAGCTCTGCCTTATCAAAGGCAGTCACTCTTTCATGAACAATTAAATGAAATGTTGTTTCTTGAAAAGGTTTTGCTGACAACAAATGCTGGAGGTTTTAGACTAAAGGTCCTATTTAATTACCTTAAAAATTTAACTGTGGTTCTTGACAGTTAACCAGATTGGCCACTGTGAAAGAGCAATTGTGTGTCTCACTCATCCATCTCTCATCTTTAATCATACAGATGCCCTTTTTTCAACCAGTTCCATTACACTAATGAGGGAACTTCAGTGAAAGGTGTGGCTCATTTTAAGATTGCTTGTCTCTATAGCCACAGCCATCTGCAGGACCACTTTTTAAAGCTAGTAATTAGGAAGCTGACCCTGCCTGTCCATTGGAGCACAGTGCTTTGTGTCAGAGAATCCATATGCATGGAGTGGCTTAAAGGACTTAAGATCATCTGTGTGGTCTGAGTTAATTGTAGCATCTGATATTCCCTTCCCATATATAGTGCATGAAAAGCCTTAAAATTAGAAGTTTGATATAGATCTTTATTTTTCACAGGTAGTTCTTCACTCTCTGCATGGTACAGATGTGGAACTGAGCTTCCTTCCAAATGGGAAATACCTTCTGCTTAAAGGCCCCTATTAATTCCAATATTTGTAACTTAGTTGTTTTTCACAGTGCATATTATCCATTGACGCTCTATCAATCAAGGGGTTTTTTTAATTGATAAAATGCATCAGAAACTGAGCTTGATAACTTAATCTATAGATGTTATGACAAGGGTATCATTATTTTTTGTTGGATAGCAGAGTGACGGATTGGCTGTAGATGTTCCTGACACTTCTTGTCAGAAAGGGTTATTTTATCTGAAACCAGTATGGTTACAGATGAGAGCAGTCCTAAAAAACATCATTCACTTCTACTAGTGACATCCATCACTTGCTAATTATTTCAGTTCTCAGGTAAGAAACAAGTGCTTCTTACTGTCCCTTAAGGGACTTGATTATCAGAGATGTAACCAGACTCTGTTAAAATGACATGGTAACCAATAGGATTAATTTACTAGATTTAGGGCTTTAACGTGGAACCATATATTTTGAGTTCATATACCAGCTAATTGTGCCGACACTAGTAATGCTAAATTCAATACAGTGGCAGGGTTTAACTCATTCCAGTATTCATGTTGAAAAATTAGAGACATTTTTGATGCATAGCTTTATGGAAACACGTTTCATAGTATACGGATGGACTCTAGCCTGTAAAGTGATAGAACTATGAGAAACACAGAGTTCATATAACTTCATTCCTCATTGTTTGAGAATCTTAAATATATGACACAGAAGGTTGAAATATGCAAATTTAACCATCACCACCCCAATTTATAATCCCCACATTTCATTAATTCTAAAAGCAGTATCAGAGTCTTAATCACCAGCTTCAGGGCCAGTTTTTTATTAATAAGGCCACTGGTTGCTTCAAAAGGTTTGTCTGACAAAAAGGAACTTTTCCATTTCTGGCACAAGCCAGTTTAGCTATCAGAGTTGTTAACTTTCAGTTATGACTTGTGGGGGAGCCAGTCAGTCATCCTGGCTTTTTTTACTGGTATTTGGAGTACTTTGTGGATTAATTGAACAAATGAATCAAGTTTTATGCAGGAGGTAGGAGACAGACTGTCTTGGCTAATATAGCCTGTACCCCCCAAAACGATCAGGAACCTGTGAGTCTAAAGTTGTAGACAGACTTCATCTTGGATCAAACCCATGAATTTTGATAGGAATCAAAACGACATCCATTCAGCAATGCTTTTCCACGTTCCTTGCCTTGCTGCTGTGAATGCTAAGGCCTTTGTAACAGCAGCAGAGTGTCCACACAGTAGTTTCTCCATACTTCATTTGTCCAAGCCCCCCACAGCTGCTATTCCCCTCTACCTGGTCAACTGGATAAGTTTTAGGAGTGTTTTAAAATTGTTGTTAATTGTTACATCATTATATTGTTACACTAGCTCGATGCCCGTGCTTCATGACGGTATTTAACTACTTTAAATCCAGTTATAATATTTATGGGTATGTAACGTTTTTTGGTTGGGGCGGGGGGTTGAGTTGGTTTTGTAGTATAATAGCATAGTACCCGAGCTTCACAAAAGTGCTGGAATAAAGCGAAGCATGTTGATGCCTAAAACTGATGAAGTGAATTTTGAAATGTAACATTTTTTGAAGAGATTTTTAAAAGGAAAAGATTGTAGTGCAATAAATAAAGTGAAAAATATGTACAAACTTTTTTTTCTACTGAAGGACCTCTTCGTAGACCTCTTTGGTGGTTTTTCCCCACTTTGGAGCCCCCACTTTGAGGAGAAGCTTGTGGGCTTAGAAGCCAGGAGGGTTGTGCATGTTGAGGAACTCCACAGGGTAGTGGACTGCATCATCCATTTGCACCACTGAGTCCACAGATCTGTACTCCATTTCTGCCCCTTCAAGGGAGTTAAGTTGTGTTTTATTAATGATGGCAGCCTTGTCTTTCTTGGGGGTCAGAGTGGCACACTTGCACAGCCCGTCCATGGTGTTCTTCATGATAGTAACGATATCGGTATATCGTGGCTTTTGGGTCTGCTAGGGTCGTCACTACTGTGCCCAGGCCTGCAGGCAGGGGCGGCGCAAGGGCTTGCAGCGCTTGCGGCTGGCCGGCCGGGCGCCTCCCTGCGCACACACAAGCACGCGCGCACTGGGCTGCATGATGAAGTCACATGTGACATCATCACGGGAGCGCACATGCTGCCGCCGGCCTGATTGCTGCAGCGGGCGGCCTCTAAGCTCTCCCGCTTGGTAGCCTGTGCCGCCGCAGATGCCTGCCCGCGGTGGCTGCGCCCGGCCGGGGGCTTGTGCTGGTGGTGGTGGCAGGGCGGGAGGGATAGGAGGCTGCTGCTTTGTGGCGCGTGCTCCCGCCCCCGCGCCTTCTCTGGCGCTCCCTCCAGCACCCCGCACCTGAGGCCACCGCCTACCTGGCCTCAATGGGCGCACTGGCCCTGCCTGCAGGGATGGTCACCTTTCCCTTGGACTCAGGACTTGCTGGTACTTGCCCACTGCTGCTAGGTGCACCACAGGAGTACTATGTGCATATTTCTTTGCTGCATCTCTAAGTTGCTTCCTCCTTTTAGCATTGGTGTATCTTGCTTGACATCTGCCAGGAGGCTTCTTTTTTTTTTTTTGAAAAATTTTTATTGGGTTAGAATCCATTATTTCCACATTTACATTCAATTTTCCCCAATTTTTTCATCTCTAACCCCCTCCCTTTCCCCCCCCTTTTTGTTGACTTCCAACAGCTTTCCAACCCTTTGTCCCCTTTCCCTTACTTTTATTAGCTTCCTCTATCTAAAACAAATATATATTCTCCATTATTCTAAGCAGTACATCCTTAACTATTTTTAACATTATATGCCCAAACTGTAAGCCTTTGTTTCTATCTTAGATAAACAATTTATCCCAATTTTTCAATTTCAGGTATTTCTATATATCATAAACCATATAGATCATACATTCGTTTATATCAAACAATTTGACTTATTCTCTATATATATTACTCATTCTATCTTTTTATAATAGTTCTATATATCTCTCCTCACGTAGTCAATCAATTTGACCCATCTATATCTTCAGACATTCAGTTTGGTACAAAACTTGTCAGAAAAAAAAGAAAATATTGTTAGTTAATCGCTCCTTATATTCAGTCCTTATAATTAATTATTTTCTCTATGTTCTGTTTGTTAACCTATATATATCTATATATATGTCAATCTATTAATCTGACTGCTTATTAATTCACATTTATCTCTTCTCCCCCCGGTAAAGTCTCCCCCCTCTACTTCAATACTTCAGTAGTTCTCAAACTGCCACAGTTTTCCTCCCACCTCCCATTTCTTCTCCAGGTATTGTTTCAGCTTCTCCCAGTCTGTGTTGAACTGCCCTGAGTCCAGATCTCTCAATTTTCTTGTCATCTTGTCCATTTCAGCCATATACAGCAATTTGTAAGTCCAATCTTCAATAGTTGGCACTTCTTGTACTTTCCATTTTTGCGCATACAAAAGTCTAGCTGCTGCTGTCATATAAAATATCAACGTCCTGTGTTGGGCTGGAATTCCCTCCATTCCCAAGTTCAGTAGCAGGAGTTCTGGGTTCTTATTAATTTGAAATTGTAAAATTTCACTCATTTCTCTTATTATTTCCCCCCAGTACTGCCTGGCTACCTCACACGACCACCACATATGATAGAGGGAGCCCTCATGCTTCTTACATTTCCAGCATTTATTAGAAGTATTCAAATTCCCTAGCGCAATCTTCTTTGGTGTCATGTACCAACGATAGATCATTTTATGAATGTTCTCTTTGATATTAATACATGTCGTTGTCTTCATTGTAGTTTTCCACAAGTATTCCCATGCCTCCATTGTTATTTCTTTATTAAAGTTTATAGCCCATTTCACCATTTGTGTTTTAATTATCTCATCCTCGGTATACCACTTCAACAGTACTTGGTATACCTTGGATATTCTTTTCTTATCTTCTTTAAGAAGGGTCTGCTCTAGTTCCGAATTCTCTATTCGTATACCTCCCTTTACAGAGTCCGAATTATATAAGTCTCTGATCTGTCTATACTGGAACCAATCGTAGTTAGGTGATAGTTCCTCTTGTGTCTTTATTCTAAGTTTGGATGCTTCAGTTTTAGTTATTTCTTTATACGTTAAACATTGTTGTTCATTATCAACAGCTCTCGGGTCTATCACCTCATATGGAACCACCCACAAAGGGGTTCCTTCTTGTAGATAAATTCTGTACTTCTTCCAGATTATGTATAGACTTCTCCGAACAAAGTGATGCAGGAACATCGAATTGACCTTTACTTTGTCATGCCATAAATATGCGTGCCATCCAAATATTTTTTTATATCCCTCTAGGGCTAATAGTTTCTTGTTCTTTAATGTCATCCATTCTTTCAACCAAACTATGCAGATTGCATCATGATAAAGTCTCAGATTGGGCAGTTGCATTCCGCCTCTTTCCTTTGCATCTTGTAAAACTTTCACTTTCACTCGAGGCTTCTTGCCTGCCCAAACAAAATCTGATATTTTCCTCTGCCATTTTTCAAATTGTTTGGAGTCTCTGATGATTGGTATTGTCTGTAGCAAAAACATTACTCTTGGTAACACATTCATCTTAACTGCTGCAATCCTACCCAACCATGACAAATTCAATCTATTCCATTTAATCAAGTCTCTCTCTATCTGAGTCCATAGTTTTTCATAATTGTTTTTGAATAGATCTATGTTCTTTGCAGTTAATTCGACTCCCAAATATTTCACTTTACTTGTTACTTCACAATCCGTTGTTTCCATTAACAATTGTTGTTTCTGCTTAGTCATATTTTTGCATAATATCTTTGACTTCTTTTTGTTAATGAAGAAACCTGCCAAGTCTCCAAACTCCTTGATCTTATCTATCACTCTTGGCATGTTCTCCAATGGGTCCTCTACAATTAACATTATGTCATCCGCAAATGCTCTGACCTTGTATGAATAGTCCTTTATTTTTATTCCACGAATTTCATCATCTTGACGGGAGGCCAGGAGGCTTCTTGACGGCAGTAAGAGGTGATGGCTGCAAAACGTGTGAGGTGGAGTTGGACTGAGGGAGGGGTAGTGTGGTGGGCCCTTCAGCAGGTTCATGTGAGAGGTGAAATGACTCCTAGAAAGGTTGTGCACCATCTCCCCATGAACATTTAAAAACTCGGCTGCAGAGTTCTAGTGAGGAGGGCAAGGAAGGCGGACACCCAGCAAGCAAGCTGAGGGACAGCACTGGTAACTTGCCGTGTGGGAGTTTTTCCACTCGAATATCTGCATGGATCAAAAGACAGATTGTGAGTTTATCCCATCTGCATTCCTAAGACTGCTTGCGGGGGGGGGGGGGGCTTTTTTGCTGAGATGTAGGTTTTGGCATTGGTCCCTGCCGTAGCATTTGGAATCTGGGAAAGTTATCTTCACTCATAGCAGTGCTGGAGCCAATAATTGACACCAAGCTTTCCGCTCCTCATTTCTTGATGTTAGAAGAGACTAATTTAAGTTAACGAAGATAGATTTTCTCCAAGACAATAAGATAACATCCTTTGGGGAGAGATCCTTTTTTTTTAAAGGAGATATAAAGGATGTTTGAATAAATCTTTCTTATATAAAATTCCTTTTCAGGAGTCTTGTACTGTCTTTCTTCAACTGTCTGCAGTTTTCTTAATGTAATTTTTACCTCAGAACACAGTTCCACAGCTCACCCATCAGCCTGCATGCGACACAGGAAAGCCAAGCCCCACAGAGAGATTGGCAACCCTAGAGGGGAGGTGTATTTTTTGCCTCAGGACACGTTCAATGACTGGGACATCTTTGAATGTGTCCTGAGTACCGCATGTGTCCTGCATGCTGTTTAGAATGTTGGGCTAATGGCCACTCAAGGCCGCATATGCAAATAACCTCAGGGCAGAGTGGCTGAGTTGGCAGTTGGCGGGGGAGGGGGATGAGCAGCCTCCCAGTTACACAGGGAAGCTATATCCCTATGGGAAAACACATTTTACCCCCTTAGGGGGTAAATTTCTTAAAATCCCTTCTTAGTGAGTCCCTACATCACAAAAGGAATGTCCTCCCCAAATTTTACGCTTCTAGGTCCAGGGGTTTGGGCTGGGCGTTGATGTGTCAGTCAGGACACTTGTCTTTATATATATAGAAGACTACACTGATATGTTAGTTACTGGTTTTTTAATGTGTGTTTGGGGGGCGTGTGTGAATGGTGGTCATGGGGACTGAGGGAAAAAAAATTGTGCTGATGTGGAATCTACAAAAATGCACACTTTCCCATCCACATGGAATGCTTTCCCAAAAGATCATACCAAAGGCCAAATTTGGGAAAGATTTCAGCAACATGAAGGAAAACATAAAAAGTGGATGATTAAGGAACAACATTGTGTGGATGCATCCCGCCCCCCCCCCCCCCCCCCACAAAAACCTACTACAGTTTAGACACAGAACTGGAACAAAACGTCTATGTGGAAGCAGTTTCATTGCTATAAAATGCTATATTACAATAAGACAACCAGGCTCCCAACTGTTCCCCCCCCCCAATCTAGGATCTGTCTTATGACTACATGAGATGTCCCCACACCCAGCCCAAATAAGCCACTAGCCAAAACGGTGTGAATTTGGGAATAACAGGACCCATTTTAGCCCACCATTTTAGATTAAGATTCATACCGCAGCTGTTCACCAACATTTTGTATTTCAGGATCAGGCAACATATGAATTGCTGCATCCCACTCCGTCCCACCACTACACTATGACTCTAGTTATATGGTTGTGTATACTCAGAATTGGGATCCAAAGCCAAAGAGAAGTGCATGTGGAAGAACACCTACCTTTCTGATGACAAGCTCTTCTGTCTGTATGGAATTTACAGTGTTTGCAGCATAATATCTAACATCACACTCAGTCCTTTCCAGGTCTGCTTCCATTGTACTTTGTGTTTATACTGTACATGCGCAATTGCCGGATCATTAACAAAATCTTTGAGGAATGAAAAGCCAAGCTTTTACAACATACATTTTGCATAGAATGGTTAGTAATGTGAGAATGTACGTAATTAGATATTCAGTGTATTTGGAAGGCGCCCCCCCCCCCACACACACACATTTCAGCTACAGCATATATTCTGAAACATTCTGTAATAATGTAGAAGTTTCAGGAAGATTTCTCTGTCTAAATGCCTGAATAAAAACAATCGATTCATAGGGAAAACAAATAAAAATGTGGCAGATAAACATAGGATCTTGAAGTGTTATGGAAGAAATTGTTCTTTTGCAAGCAATATGCGCCCAATTTTCAGGGGACCTGCTCCTACCTCTCCTCCCATCCAACCCCTGAGTTTCAGGGAGATTGCTCCGGGGTGGGGGGGAGGGATTATATAACCATATTTCTACTGTGGGGAAAATTCCCACACAGCAGAAACACATGGATTGTGGCTACCAATGGCTGCAGCCATAGTCCACTCACAATCCATCCACCAACAGCCCAACAGAAGCAAAGACACACACCCAAAAATCCTCCATCACCCCCAGGGCTGCCTGGACAGCCACTCTCCATTCTTTCCTATGAAGAGAACTTTACAGACTTTGCTTCCCAAGAGCATTTATGCACAGGGTGGGTGCCACACAGCACAGGCATGCGCCTCTGATGCAAGCTCATCCTGGGAAAGCGAAGCAGAAGCAAAGACATGCACCCCAAAAGCCTCTATCACCCCCCAGAGCTGGCTGGACAGCCACTCTCCATCATTCCCTATCTTAGCACCAGAGAATCTCACACACAACAAAAATAATTTTCAAAAATTTTATTTCTCAATAACGACATTAACCATCACAATCCACATCATCGTCATCATCACTATAAAATCACAACTTACAGTATTACAACATCTCCCACCATCACACCAGAGAATCTCTCTCACACACAAAATAATGTTTAAAAATTTTATTCTCAACAACAGCATTAACTGTTGCATTTCACATCATATAAAATCACAGCTTACAGTCCTAGATTGAAACAACCCCCAACATCACACCAGATAATCACACAACCCAACAAACATATTTTAAAAAAAATTATTTCTCAACAGCATTAAACATCACAATTCACATCATCACTATTACATCACAACTTAACAGCCCTAGATTAAAACAGCCCCCAACATCATACCAGAAAACCACACAAGCATAAAAATAATTTCTTTAAAATTTTATTTCTTGGACTTTCTGTCCTCCCTCCCTACATAACAGCATTAATAACATTACATTATAGCAGTACATCACATACATTACATATTCAAATCATGTAGTCCAGTTTGAACCAAAAAATATAACACCAGAGAATCACACATCAAAAAATTACGTATAAAATGTATTTCTTGGATTCCTTCCGCTCCCTCCTCACAAGTGGGCTGAGGGCATGTAACAGCATTAGTGGCACATTAAAATCATAATCTGCAGTCCAGTTTCAACCAAAAATTATATCACATCAGAGAATCACACACCAAAAAATTACTTTAAAAAAGTATTTCTTGGATTTTCACCACCTCAACCATTCCACCCAAACCAAATACAACCGGGGGACACTCTTGCAACTTAGTCCATCAGAACCATTGTCATTTCCTGCAGCCAGGCTCTGAGTTCAGCCAGTGGGGAAACACCACAGAGCAAAACCAGACAGTACCAAGCCACAAACACAACACAATGGCATTCGCGGACCACAGTTGCAAAGGATCCCCCCCCCCCATGCCAACTTCAGGCTGAACACTGCCTATGAGGCGATGTTGGGATCTAGCCCTCATCATCAGCTGGCGCCCACCCACACCATTTCTCCCCACTCCCCCCACCCCTTCAGCAAAAACATTTAACAGCAGTTAATCAACATTTAACATCAACAACAGAATTTGAACAACATTTAAGAGAATTAAACAATATTTAACAGCAGCAGTTTTAAAACATTTAACAACAGTAAATAGCTTCATTTGGTGCGGCTTCTCTGGGTTTCCATGTGTCCTTTTACAGTTTACAGTTGAATTTACCTAATCTAATCTGTGTCTCCCTGTCTTCCCATTCCAGTGGCAGTCAACATTTCTGGGGCTTCTATTCACAGTTATCTGAACAAATTTGTACCCGCAGGGACTAGGTCAGTGCTGCAGTATTCTGTGTGTGTGTGTGTGGTTGGGGGGCCGGCCAAATTGCAGGGTGCGTCCCTTCTACCACTGAGTTCCACCCCCTCCTGCTGATGCTCTAACTAATTTTAATTATGGGAAAAGCACTATTCCCCAGGTCATAGACTTGCAGAGGGTGCAGGCCACAAGAAGGCTCACCTCAATCGCTCTGGAAGTCCAGTCCTGAGAAGTTGATGAGCCACGTGTTGACCTTCAAGAAGACCAACTGCTCGACTCTCCATGGGAGAAGGCAAATGCGATGTGGGCTGACAATGTCGCCTGCATACGAAAAGATGCGCTCGCTCTCCACGCTAGATGGAGGGCATGAGAGGAGCCGCTACGCCTCAAGGGAGAGGTCTGGCTAGACTACCACCTTCTTAGCCCAGTAGCTCAGCAGATCAATGGATAGCAACTCACAGGGCTCTGCAAGGTAGTCCCTGACCATTGCCTTTGTCGAATCCTGTCTCTTATGACTCACAATCCCAGAGGGGCCGAGGGGCCGCCGGAGCATGTCCATCTCTATGGACATCCTGGCGGTGGCTGTGGGGGGAGCCTGCTCAGAAGGGGTGCAAGAGGGACCCACAGGGCTGGGCCCCTTTCCCGTCCCCTCTGATGACAGGTGGCCCCTCTTGGCCTGCCTACGCCTCATTCGCACACAGAGGGCATCTCTGGCTTGTGTGAAGTTCCCGTCCTGCTCAGCAAAAATGCCCTTAATCCCTGGGTTGCACATGATCTCCAACATGTATGACTCTCTTTCCGTGAGAGGCTTTAGCCTGGCAGCTATGCCCTGCTGCAGCCTTCTCACGAGCGCACGCACTGCTGGAACAATGTCTGCACGTGCTGCGTCTGTGTCCACAAAGGAGGCCATTGAACTCTGGAGCGTGTGCACCAGAGGAATGACCAGAGCCAGGGTTGCCATGTCAAATGAGATCGCCTCAGTGAAGTCTTTGAAGGGCTTCCCAGTTTGCAAAAGAGCAAGAAAAGTGCTCCTTTCAAGCTTCCTGCCAATTTTTACCAGATGGGAGGGGTAAGGAGGAGGTTGTAGTGAGTCACTCAGTCCTTCTCCCCCTCCCCTATTGTAAAAAAGAGCAGGAAGCTTTTGCTGAAGTTTTCTGGCTGTTTGCAAGTGCAAAAAGGCAGCAAAGTACTCCCAGTTGAGCCAAAGTAACCTGAAGCGACCTGAATTGCTTCAGGTTGCTCCGCTTCAGTATTTCCGATTTGAGGCCAGCATGCTGGCCCCGATTCAGGAATACCGAATCAACCCGAATCAGGATTCGGGATAAAAAACCAAACCCGAATCCCAAAGTGCACATCCCTACCGGTAACACATAATAGACATATATTTCTAATATTAATATTTAGGTTAATAATTGATTTTGGTGGATTTTGTATGAGTGGATAGTTTTGCCAGATTGTTTAAATGAATAAAACAGAGGATTCAAAAATCACAAGTTATGAGGGGGCTTACTAATTATAAGAAACATTTTGTCTTGAAGAAAATGTATATATAGTTTATACATTTAATGTATTGTTTAAACTGCTAGCTTTGAGGACACAGTTTAGTAGTCACAGTAATTAAATAACCTGGTAATGACAACAGCTCTTGTTTCTACCATGGATGGAAGATAGACTTCCTGAGACAGAGAGCCCCATTATATTAACACTCATTTTAAATTCAGGCCCAAGGGTAAAATCTACTATCGATAAAAGATGAAGGAATGGGTGGCTCTTACTTTCCTGCTAACCACATTGCTGGCTTCCCTCTGGCAAGGGTAAATTGGTCAGTTAATATGGTCTTGCTAGGCACAGTGCTAGGCATCTGTTACATCATCTACCAGCCATGATATCCAAACATTTCTAGCACACTTTTTCATTTTCTTTCATTTTTCTCTGTCCATCATTTTATAAGGTATGAAAAAAATTGTGCAGATAGCAATAGTTATTTGCCAACATAGTTAGGACAACAAATCCTTATTTGTAAACTGATAGACGAAGAGTCTGAATGTCAGGGAACGAGATATTCTTAATCATTTATATGCCTCTCTGAAGCATCCTGAGCTTCTCACTGTATGGTTTATTACACTGGCCTGGTCAAAGGTCTCTTGTTCTTAAGAAACAAGGAAGGGGACGTAGAAAAACTTTTTGTTATAAATCATTGGTAATATTTACAGACAAATGCTGTGGTTTCAGCAATACTGCTCACCCTGGTTGTACAGGTACAACTTCTTATTCTCTCTCACTGGCAACTCAACAACACAGGAATAATGCCAAAAGAAGTAAAAATGCAGGAATCATAGCAATCAGTCACACAAAATCCATAGTACTTGTCCTGTAAATGATAGGTAACCAATGGAGTGACTGTGGGATGAGAGTGATGTTCATGCTCCTGCCTACTCCTGATAACAGTCAAGCAGCAGCATTTTGCACCAATTGGAACCTCCTAGTTAATTTAGATGGGAGACCTCTGTATAATGCATTACAATAGTCAGCTTTTGATGTTACCATGGCATGGATCTAGGTGGCTAGGTCAGCTGTGTCCAGGGCTAGAGTGAGGTTGTAGAAAGCATTTTTTGGTGGCTGCTGTAACTTGTTTTTCTAGTAGTAGTGTTGGATCCAGTATATCCCCTAGGCTCTTAACCGAGTCTGCAAGGCTCAGACGAACTCCATCAAAAGTGGGGAGTACAATGTCCTTCAAGATCTCTTGCCTTCCCAACAAGCATCACTTCAGCCTTGTCTGGGTTCAATTTCAATTTGTTATTTTTCAGCCATTTCACCACGGCTGTCAGGCAGTGATCTAAAATTTCTACTGCATCCTATGGGGACGTGGATAGCAAGATATAAAGTTGGGTGTCATCTGCATATTGATGACATCCAAATCCATAACTGCGAATGAGTTCTCCTAAAGGCTTTATGTAGAGGTTGAATAACATGGGAGATAAGATTGCGCCCTGTGGAACCCACAAAATAGTTCCCATTCTGGATATAGCTGATCTTCAACGACAACCCTCTGAATCCATTCCATGAGAAATGATTTAAACCAGTCCAAGGCACATCCTTTGATGCTCACTTCTGTTTCTAAGCACCTCAACAGGATGGCATGGTCTACTGTGTTAAACGTTGCAGATATATCCAGGAGGAGCAATAAGGAGGCATGGCCTTTGTCTATATTCAGACAGAGATCATCCACTAATGCTACTAGTGCTGTCTCTGTCCCATGCATTCTCTTTCCATGCATTCACTCTTCTTTCTCAAGACAATGCATCTAACTGGACTGAATTGAGACATAGGCTTCCTGTCTTATTACCAATGCTAATTTCTCCACATCCACTACTCCTCTGCATACCCCACCCTATTCAATCATGCCTGTCATTGTCATTCACCAGCTATTATCATTCACTCCACTCTCCAAGATATAAGGACAGATGGACTCACATTCTAGCTGTATCTGAAGAAGTGAGCTGTGGCTCATGAAATCTCATACCCTACCACAAACTTCGTTAGTCTTATAGGTGCTACTGGACTCCTGTTCTTTTTTACTGCTACAGACTAACATGGCTACAGACTAACATGGCTACCTGCTTGACTCTTCTTCTCCACTGCTTCCGATTGTTTTTTCCCCCTCTGTCACACAAGTTTCTCTGTACTCCCATCTGAACAAAAGAACCCTTTCGCTTCAGTCCAAAGGGTCTGTCTGGTCAAGCATTCTAGTGGCCGATCAGATATTCTCAGGAAGCCCCCAAGCAGAATGAAGATGAAGACCTTTCCTCTGACAATTTTGTCTACACCTCTTTTTGGGAACTTTGTAAAGCGCTTGCTTTTATGTGTTCTGAATTTCCTGTCAATAAATTGTATTGGATGATTCCCCAAACCTTATGCTACAAGAAAGTGATGGGGAAAAGTCTATTTCTATATCATTATTGATTTTATTTTAGGCATTTTATAAATTTACCTAATGCTTCCCAGCTTAATAACTTCTTCATTGAACAGGAGTGAGTGGAGGGAGGCATGCTGGGTGGCTAGCTGGCTATAACAGGCTGCAAAAATTGGTGCCAAATTTACCAGACATCTCTTGATCCAGGGAGAGGAGGATCAACATGGATTGTAACAGAAGCATTCCCTTATCCCCTGATTGGTTTGCCTCAGATACAAATATTTCTACAAAAAGACGGTAAAGGGATTTGCCCCAGGGGCTGTAAATAACTAGGGGAAGGGAGGTTATGCTACATTTGACAATGATCAGTAGTTTTTTAGCACACTTATTTCTATCTCAGATTACAAACTGCATCCACTTTGCTGTGCCCACCATCTCTTCCCTTTTCCACACTGTGTTCCTAACTGTTCCATAGACCCCTAGCATCCTCACACATGCGCTATCTTGGCAGCACCATAGGGATAGTCATAGTGATTGCCAGGTACATCTGAATATGTTTGGGTGGGGATGGGGAATGGGTGTATGTGTGTCGGATGGGGGTGAAGAGAAACAAGCCCATGTAATCTTCTTGATGTGGGAGGGATGGGTTGTAGGGATAGATGTTGAACTATCTCAGAGTCTACATGAGACCTCTTACACGAGATCAGTCAAGTGCAGGGAGATGCAGTGTTAGCTGGGAAGGGTAGTTTAAAAAGACAGAGCCAGCAGAGATCGCTCCTCAGAGGGTTTGTTAATCTTTGCCTCCCCAAAGGCTCTGTCAATTTCACCCCCTTTTCGGTGGAGGCGAAGATTAAATTAATAAATCCTCTGAGGAGCGATCTCTGCTGGCTCTGTCTTTTAAAACTACGCTTCCTGGCTAACATTGCATCTCCCTACACATGAGCTGCCTCGTGTAAGAGGTCTCTCGTGTAGAGAGGCTCAGTATTCACTTCAAATTGGATATCCAGCACAGACCTTCTTTGGACAAAGATTCTTTATCAGTTTGAACTTGCAGTAAGCTCAGTCTAAGCTAATACTGTTGCCCTATTTCTAATATTGGCTGAATACAGTGATCGTAAGAATGGGTAGTATAGTTATTGTAGGCATATCTATATCTAAAAGCCTCATACAGGTTTTTTAGAAGTATATTTGGTTTTCCTCTTCTGCTGGTTTGGTGTAGTGGTTAAGAGCGGCAGGACTCTAATCTGGAGAACTGGTTTTGATTCCCCTCTCCTCTGCTTGAAGTCGGCTGGGATGACCTTGGGTCAGTCGCAACTCTTTCAGCCTCACAGGGTTACTGTTGTAAGTATAACAACAACACACTTCATAAACTGCTTTGAGTGTGGCATTAAATTGTCCTGGAGGGCGGTATATAAATTGAATGTGGTGATGATGATGATGATGATAATAAAGAAGAAGAATTCCTTCTTATCTTAATGCCAATAGCTTACTCCAGTTTTGCCTGGAGTAGATTTTGTATGTTGAAGCATCTCTAGCAATTTTTTCTGCTGCCTTCATGGCCAAAGTTGTCAATTCAGGCTTTCAGCCAGACCTTCTGAAATTTTTCTCATTCTTACAGTGCTTCATTCCTGATGTACCAATATACTCATCCACTAGGATTGCCAGCTCCAGGTTGGGAAATTCCTGGTGGGGCCTAAAGAAGACAGGGTCTGGGGAGGAGAGTGACCTCAGCAAGATATAATGTCATAGAGGCTACCCTCCAAAGCAGCCATTTTCTCCAGGGAAATTGATCTCTAGGCAGTTGGCAACCCTATGGTGCACCTTCTGGAGATTCTAGAGATCTGGCACTGTGTTTTCTTGGTTATTTGGCAGCTACAGCTGTAGCTCTTCCCTAGTGGCATTTGTGCCTTAGCTGTTGTATTGTTGAGCTTGCTTCTCAAGTCTTTCTGTCTCTGAGCTTAGTACCTGGCTGCCAAGTGAGGGATCATATTATCCTGTTGCAAGCTTGGAATCTGTTTCTATTTAGGTGATGTTGGTATGCATGGCATATGCTTCAAAAGTAGTAATTTTTAATTTTATTCTCTCCAATTTAATATGAGCTTTTTAATAATGTAGCATTTCAGAGATAGAAGCGATGCATTTGCATATGCCGGCTACACACCATCAGGTTTGTGTCTTTATCTGCCTTGTGTTTTAGTATCAAAGCCTGTTTCGTTGTTTTTTATTTAATAGCACCCAAAGGTACGCTAGGCATATCACAGAAGGCATAAAGAGAGACAGTCCTCACACTAAAAAGCCTGTGATCTAAATTTAGGATTGACGTAATGTGTGCGGATGGGAGAAATTGTGTGTTTGAGGAAGGGAGAGCCAGAAGAGAATGAGCAGGGAAATTACATGTTGTATCTTTAAAAAATAAACTAAATATCTTTAAATCTTTTGCAATTAATTGATTTGTTTTAACTTAAGAATCATGTTTTATAACACAGACTAGACAATTAAGGAAATGATCAGGCCTGAGTATGGCTCAGAAAGGGTATTTTTTTTTACTCCGGCCTTGAGACATGCTGTAAGGAAAGAGGAGAGAGACTCATAGCAGTAGGGGTAGGTTGAGGGAAGGGAGCTTGCACAGTGATCAGGCTTAAATAAGATACCAATTCATCTACCTACTACATTCTCAAGGACAACTCCACAATCTCTCAACCATGGTTTGCCCTTCCGCCACCCTGTTTGCATGTTTCCTTAGTACAGAGGAGAAGATAGCTGTTCATTCTCAGTTCAGTTAGTAATCTGGTTGACAAGACCCAAGAAGGCAAGTTCCTCTGGGGATACTGAATGCCAGTGCAGATTCCTTCCTGACCTCAGCTTCTCCAGTCTGACATATAATCTTGAATTTTAAGGGGAGTTTTTCCCCCTGTGAGTTTGCAGCCCTCCCCGTGTCCAAATTCTGATGCAATACTGTGTACTCTGCTGTCAGGCCCTGTGATCCTGACAACACCTGGCATATACAGAGATGGTTCTATCTGGGTCCTATTCAATGACACTTCCACTTTAATGGCAGGGTGAGGCCGTACTTTATAATATCACAAATATTGTGGTTAAACATACAGCTTTATACTCAGGGCTGTGTGTGTGTGTAGAAGCACAGACTGTTATTGAGTGCACAGTTTAGCTCTGATAATTTCATCTTTCATTTGTTAAAGAGCAAGCAACTTTCTAGTTCTCATGGCTGCAGATAGGAAAAAGTAGAAAATGACTGCTAAAATCTCAGAAGCAGAATAGATACATGATAACCAGTGGTTGGGTTCTGCCTAACTCCATATTTCTTCCTTTGACCAGCAGAACTAGAATATGTTGTATAAAATTTGAAAAATGCAACATGATATATATGTTGTATATAGCTTTTTTGCACTGTGTCTGGACATCCTGGGTACAAAGTTCTGATTTTATTTATTGATACCACTCATCCCTTAATGAAATCATTGGTTTGTGTAGCCCATTGGTTTGTGTCTCACTGGCAGCAGCTCTCCAAGGTTTTAGGCAGAGATCATTTCCTTGCTTAGTTGCCTGTCTCCTCTCCTCCTTTTTACCTGCACTACCCTATGAAATTGGTTAGGCTGAATGTGTTTGCCTGGCCCAAGATCACCCAACAATAGGGATGTGCACACAAAATTGAGGTAAATCTGGAGTTTTTTACCGAATCTGAGAAAAAAATTGTAATTCCCTGAATTTCGAATTGATTCTCTAATTCGGTTAGGCTATTTCTGAAAAATTTAGCCCTTGTTTATTCTGGGGGCTATCTGGTGGGTGGGGGGGCATTTTTCGACCAAACTTCACCAAATTTGGAGAAAACCTACTCCTGACTGTCTTTAAAAGACTCCCATGTTTCATGATCATTGGACACTGGGTTCCAATTTGATGGCCCCTCAAAGAAGGTACCCCCATCCACTCTTCATTATTCTCTATAGAGAAAAATATCTGGGAGCTACCCACGGTGGCTGGGGTGGCATTTTTAAAGCAAATTCTATCAAATTTGTAGAGGACTTACTCCTGAGTGTCCTCTAAAGACCTCCTCCCCAAGTTTCAGGAAGTTTGGACCCTGGGGACCAAGATGCCCCTAGCCACTCCATTGCACAACAGAAGCAAACTGAAGCAAAGAATGCCTTGTGCTTTTGGCTGAGTTCTACTTGGTTCTGTTCTATGATGTTTCCCCACCGGCTGAACCTAATGTCTATCTGCTGTGAATGACACTGGTTCTGTTGGGCTAAATTTCAACAGAGTTGCTTGCTTCAGTTTGGTTTGGGTAGAATGGATGTGATTCTCTGATGTGATGTTAGTCCTCTTGCTTCACTTTGGTCCTTGGGGGATTCCATTCCCGTGCTTCATTTTGGTTCTTTTGGGAGTTGGGAGTTTTTCTAGGATGAGCTCAACTTGCATTTGGGAATGTGCCTTGACCATGGCAGCCTTGGCCCAGAGTGTTTCTGCAATGGGAGTCTCTGCTTTGACTTTTTTTCCATAAGAAACAATGGAGTAACAAGGGGCACCTTGTTTAAATCCCATAGAATTGGCCCCCAGGGTCCAATCTTCTTGAAACTTGGGGGGCGGTCCTTAGAGGACAGTCAGGAGTAGGTTCTCTGAAAGGTTGGTGGAGTTTGCTTGAAAAAATGGCAACCCAGCCCCCCCCCGGCAGATAGCCCCAAGATATTTCTTCCCTTTAGAGAATAATGGAGAGTGGACAGGGGCACCTTCTTTGGGGGCCATAAAATTGGCCCCTGGGGTCCAATCTTTCTGAAACTTGGGGGTTCTTCAGAGGACAGTCAGGAGTAGGTTCCCTACAAATTTGGTGGTTTGGTTGAAAAATGACACCCCTCCAGCCCCCAGATTGGATAGCCCCCAGAGTGATTTTCCCATGGAACATTTGATAAAAATTCAGAATGCCTGGTTTTTGATTCAGAATACCCTGATTTTACAGAATCAGCCAAAATTTGGTATTTTTACCCGAATTCTGAATCGAACTGCAGACCCCTGCCGAACAAGCTTCTATGGCAGAGTGGGGATTTGACCTTGCATCTCCAAGATCCTAGTCCAAGACTCTAACCACTACACAATACCACATCTGAAATTCTTTATTCATCTTTCATCTGTACCCGCTGTTTGGCAAAACTGTCTTAGAGAGTTGGAGAAGAGGGTAGGTAAAAGAGTGGACTGGTAGTGGATTGGGAAAGGATACCTAAATTGCTTGCATCCTGTTTCTATTGGGAAGGGATCTCCAGGTTGTAATCTCACATTTCCGCTAGCTGAGGAAAAAATGGCAGGTTTTATATATTAGGCTGTGGTAACAGCTTAGGTAGGCTTTTCTTCTCTTCAAAATGGTTGCCCGTGTGTCTTTCCCTCCTGAAACATCAAATTTTTAAAATCTTTTGAAAGATGAAAGTACAAAGTATCAGTTCCTTATAGACCAATTTGTGACCAAGGTAGTGCCAGCGTAAAGTTCTTTGCAGGGAGGATGGGAGAAGCCATCTGTCAGTGCTTTCCTCTTGTAGCTTTCCCAGTGATCTGGGGGAAAGGAAGCCCGAAAATGTTTCTGCATTAGGTAGAACCCATCTTGGCTGTGATACTTGGGTGAAGTGAGAGTTTCTGGGATAATGGCACTATGTAGCTGCCAGTGATTTAAATATTGTACTGGAAAATACAGCACAGGTGTTTAATTGTAATCCTTGAAGTCTTTCTTTTTTTTCTTGTAGAACTTGGCCTAGTTAATAATGACCAAATATGAATTAATATTCTCTTTAGCCTGATTCTTAGATCTGAGATCATGTAAATGTATTATTTTGACAGAGATTAGAATTTGAAGGCTCTGATTAGCAACTGTTTTATTTTTCTGTTGAGGTTTGGCAGGCAGGAGTACAGTTCATTGTTCAGTTTGAAGAGGGAATTATAGGTTCGTGTTTTGCTCTTCCACTAGATAAGGAATTTGACTAAATAGCACTTTTAATCAGGTTTAATGATATTTCCTCTGGGTGTAAGGGTCCATAAGGTACTTAAGTCTAAAGGTCTTCTATAATAAACTCTGCTGTTAGATTTGTTTACAGATCACATGATGTGGCGTCCCTTTAATAATGATGTGTGTTGACCTTTGTTCCTAGTTTAAAGTTAATTAGAGAATTCTTGTCTGTTAACATAATAAAGTTACTCATTGTTGATTGGGGTATATTGCACCATACAGAGTTTTGAAGGAATTAAGGTATTTTCTTGGCATTGGTTTACAAAATTATTAACTATGTGTATGTGTATAGAGCGATGTGAAGACCTGGCGAGGGGAGGAAGAAAGTTTTACGACTTATTAGAAAAATTGGGAATTTAGAGGAACACTGAAAAAAACACTTATGTGAAAATATTTTCTTTTTGAGAATGAGTGGAATACTTTGAGACAAGGTTTTATTCATTCGAAATGTATAGCATGAAAATTATGAAAGACAATCTGCAGCATTAGATAATAATTTCAATATATACTGTACACATAAATAACATAATTGCAAAGACATGTTTATTGTGAATTATTTTGGCAACAATTGAATATGCTTTAATGTGTTTGCTAATATGCTATTAAAGAGTTTAATGTCCTCAACATTACAAAGTTGATTCAAATATGCTGGTAGTCCTGTTATGACTATATAAGATTGCTTCTGTCCAGATAATATGCTTCCTTTCATTTCCTGCCCCTCAGGTGGCAAAAAATTTAGATTCTATAAATTCTATAAATATGTCAAATACTACAACTTTATATGTGAACAGAGTTAAAATTATACATTTTATGTTATTGTTAAAGGGATGTAAGTAAATTTAGGTTTAATATGAAAATAACAATTGCATATATTTCAATTTCCCCCCAGTTTCCATCCCTTTTCAAAAACTTTTCCATGTCTTCAAAATTTCCAGGAATTTTTCATCTCTAGGTGTCCTTTGGCTGATGAGTAAGATGACTACAACAGTATAGCACTGCAATCCTTTGCAGATAATAAAACTTAGACTTAATAAGCCCGCTAAAATCAATAGGTTTGGATTGGAATAACTCAGCAGAGGATTTATTATTGGCTTTCTGAGTGCAAGCTAAAGGTGCAATGTTTGCGAAATAACTGTATGCAAAATAACAGTACTTAAACTTGTACAGTTCTTTTGAATGCTCAAAGTGCTCAACCGACATTATCTTTTAGTAATTCTTTAAAGGAGGGAAGATTTATTATCGCCATATTTAGAGGTTGACAGATTAGTGGTTTACCTTAGGACATAAAGAGAGTTTACGTTAGAGGTGAGAGTCAAGCTGGAGAGCTTGTGTCTCTCAGTTACTAATTTTTTGGCCTAGAGAAGCAGGTGAGGTATGGGGTGCAATTCAGATTTTTGAACTGTACTTTACCAGATAGATCCAAAGTAAAATACAAATGTGGGAGTTACCGATCTAGCTCAGCTATCAATATAGCATCACTGCCCCTTCTCCACAGGAGGCCTTAAAGCAAAGTAGAAAAGTTAATGAGGCAAGCCCAGTGGCAAGAGGAAAGGAAGTTCTGTCTTCCTCCTGACTTCCTAGGGAGAAATACCCCTGGTTGAGCTTTTAAGTGTTTCTTAGTATGACATCCCCAAAACCAAACGTTGTAAGCATACAATTAGTACATGGAAATAGGTTAAGTATCCTATGAGACTAAATTCATTTTACAGAGTTCTACTTTCACTCACAGTTTCAGGCTCCCTTTCTAGGAGTAGTCTCAATAAATGGTCTCAATTTAAAATATTGGAAAACTATTGCATGAGAAGCAGTCCAACAGGATTTATTTGAACTAGTAATCAGACTTGAACCTGGGATTGTGTACCAGAACATTTCCCCTGAGGCAGACAAAGATATTTGAGCATGTGCTGAGTATTTTCTCCCATCTGACTGCCAGCTCCTATCTAGGGTTAAGGACAAGGAAAGAGGATGTACAACTTCCAGGCATTTTTGAGCAGAGACATTTCTTGTTTTGACGAAAAATGATAGTAACCAGCATGGAAGACATTTTGAAACCTAGGGAGAAATCTGCGTGGACTATCTTAAGATAGTCCATTGTTTGTGAAGGTGGGTTTGATGGCCTGATATTCTCAGGACAGAAGTTTCATCTCCCTAGAATGCTTTCAGTTATAAATGAATCAGAGCCATGAATAAATTGTTGTATGACAGAAAATGTATTGGCTACAGTTGGGAACAGAACTGATCCAGCAGGGCTTTTGTAATTGATTTTACAAAGCCATCACATGTTCTTGTGTATAATATCATAGTGTTTTGTAATACTCTTTCCACTGCTGTTGTACAGGGAAGTCTGTCTTGTATTTGGTGTATGATATTTTGTTTTGTTGGCAGATTACTTTGTGTGTGTCTTTTAAGATTTTATTGACATGTAGTGGGGTTAAGTTCCTTGTACTCACTAAATAGTATATTCATTGTGTGATGTGGAAGAGCATCCCTCTACACCCTCTGTTTTTCTTTTATATCTCCTCCCCCTATATATCCCACATTGCTTATCATTGCCCCAAATAACTTTGAGAACAAAATGGTGGTTTTACCGCAACTACTATGGTGACATGATTAAACAAAAGTGCTAACAGTTAAAGAATATGTGGAGAAGTTTTTGTAAAAACATCAAAACAGGTTAGGAGTATTTACATGATGGAAACTATGGATTACAGTTTCAAGCAGAAACTGTTCTGTCTTTACTAGTATTAAGATGGTGTTTATAATCTTCATGCTACCTGATCTGCCCAGAGGGAGTATTGAATTAGGGTTTAATAGCATAGTGTCCTATGTATGATTCAGTGTGATGCATTCTCTTTCTGCAGTAATTTGCCCTTAGTAATGATCAGTGTTTGAATAACTAGATAGTTCTTTACTGAGATTTCATTCCTGAAACTGCTCTTAAACTAGTAAATCTCCAGTGGATTGAAGATTACTACCTTTTGTTATGTGTTTCATTCTATCCTTGATTTATCTAATTGAAATGCAGCCCTAAGCACAACTATTTAGATACTTTAAAGATGAGTGCCAAAATTTAAGTTCAGCAACAAGAGCCACCAAACTAAATAAAGAGAAGATATAAGGCTGCCAGTCCTAAATAGCTTATTGGCAACATATAAACTTGGGAAGTTTCAAAATGTCCAAACCCCACAAAATTAACAGAGATCCAGATAACTTCATTTATGAATATTCAGACATGCTTCCTCAGATAAAAAATTAACAGATAGATTCAGTGACACCATTTTTCTATTTTAAAAGTAACCATAATATTTTGTGCCTAAGAGTCTGCAGCTGCATTCATTGTATTACTGGCTGGGTTTTTTTTACCTGTTTCTATTAACACAAGAGAGATTTTGACCTGTTTTTCTGCACCTCACTAAGTGACACACAGCTTTGAAAAAGGGTCGTTGTAAGCATATTGCTAATGCGCAGTAGAGAGTGACTATGAGGTGTATTCCTTGGGTTGTCCCTTGACACATGAAAAATAATTCAAGGCATAAAAATTCCTGGAGAGTGGGTAAGTTCTCAGTATTGACAGAAGCACCTGGTGCTTAGGAGTGCCTGTTCATAATCCCAGAGGGAGCTGTCACGAACATTTCCTTGTATCTGGAGCTGTAGAGTATACTTCAATATCAGTTTCTTCTATTGAACTTTCTGTCAACTGCCTGTGTATTTATGACAATAATGGACATGCCAGCAGCTTGACTGAGACAGAACTATGTATGCATGTCTGTACTTCAGTATTTTATTTTATATCTGGCAGGACCTGGTGTCAGCATATGCAAAATACTTGAATTGTATCATTATTAGTTACAAAAGAGCCATTTGACACCATCATAAAATATTCTTTTGTTATTGATCAGTTTTAATACTGAATTTGGATTGTGCCTTTAGCTTTTTTTGTTTGTTAAATGGGAAATGTTCTTGTAGGCCAGATTGCATCTGCCTTTGAAATAATACTTTAGCCAAAATCAGCCTTTTAGTATATGTGTTCCAGCCGTTGAATTTTTATTTAATTGATCTTTAGGCTTCTCATATTTAATGATGGTGTGTTCTGGAGCTAATCCAAACATTACTGCCTTCTGCAGCCCACATGGTTCTCCATGCATGCAACAAGAGGATAGTCAAAACCTTTCTCTGTGAAGAGTTTATATGTAAGGTGCCTTTGTAGTATTGCTGCTAGGGATCCCATTTCCCTGGTAGGAGCAGGGGACACCCTACTCCCAGCCTCCATCCCCTGTAACCTCTTCCCTGGGCACAGGAGCAAATCAACAGACTTCTGCGTCTTCCAGAGCACTCTTGCATTCTACTGGGAATTATGTCATTCCCTGCATGATGTGGAAGCACTCCAGCATGAGGGGTAAGTACTCTTGGCACCTCCCCACAACCCCCTTACCCCCATTTTGAGCTCTGAGGGGCCTGGTGACCCTAATTCCTGCTAACAAAAATCCCCTCCTTGGTAGCATAGTATAAGATTAAATATGGAAGTTCTTAAACAGTTATAAATTAACCTCCTCTCAGCAATATAAATATTTTAGAAGTCACATAATGCAGTATCTATTTTTGTCTCTTACCTCAGCTTTAATAGCTGATCTCAACTGTCACTATATTGTTAGGAGTTTCTCTGTTGCAAGGTCATTCAGTCACTAACAAAGGTCTTCCTTAGGCTGTTCTGAGTTTGAGACAGAAGAATATAAATGCTCAAAGAACTTCTGGTAATGCTGGTACAGAACTAACGTGCCTTTGCTATTAAATGCATATCCAGTGGTTTTTCAGTCAGGCCAAAAAAGGAAGCAGGTACTGAATGCTAACATACTTTTTTTTCTGTTTCATCCTGCTTATCCAGGCTGCTGTATTACACCTGTTAATACGTGGTAAAACTTTTGCGGAATGGTGAAATAAACATTTCTTCCACCAAGTCTGTTTCATAATAAGGAAGCGAAAGTTCTGTTGGCTGTATCATTGCATATCAGCCTATTATAAATAAAATATCTGCTTATTAAGCTAATGTTGTGGAGCAGACAGTGTCTTTTGTGGGGGGGGGTCAGTGTTTTTTCTCTTTTCTAAGCAGAGCTGCGGCAAGATAAAAAGAGTAGCAGCATTTGCTTGTTATCCATTGCTTGTTAATCCAGTAGACTAAAGGAAGAGAGCATGGACTCATGTCATTCTGTAGGATCCAGTGCTGAGGTAATGCTGGCTCTCCACAAACCAAATTTGCAAAAAAGCTGCTGGCCTTGGAATTATGTTCTCTCTTCCTTTGCCTAAACCCATAGTTCAGCGTAATACACTGGGGCACCTCCACGAACAAACAAGCTGAACCAACTACAAAACCAAGGAGGTAGAACCAAAAATAATAAATTTAAATTTTAAAATTTTTATCCAAATGCTTTTTCTGTATTTAAAGTGCAAAGTGCAAAGTGTGAGTAATACAAATCTCTATACTAAAGTTATATTACACAATCACAACAATAACAGTCAGTCAAGGACCATGATATTCATGGAGAATTAATAACAATATAAATGAACCAACTGGTGAAAAACCAAATGCAATTAATATTCACAGTTCATCTTTTCATTTTGCAGAGAGTAGACCATCCTCCAGATGGAAATTGAGCTGTAATGTATCTTCATACGGGTCTTTTGCCAGCTGATTCTCAATTCCCGTTTTGTACAATAGACTTCCTCACGGGCATGATTTCCTAAATGGTCTCTCACAGTCCTCAAGCACATCAACCAGTTGGTGGAATCCGACGGAGCAACGTGGAAATCACACTTTGCACTTCGCAATTTAAATACGGAAAAAGCTTTTGAATAAAAATTTTAAAATTTAAATTTATTATTTTTGGTTCTACCTCCTTGGTTTTGTAGTTGGTTAAACCCATAGTTCAGGCAAATGAAGGATGGAAAGAAGAATTTTTCTTTCAATATAGGAGCAGAAGTATGTATTCCCAAAACTGGCTCCCAATTTGCAAATCGTTGTTTTCAGGGAGATTGTGTTGTGTATGTACTGATGCTAGCTAGAAAAGCCAAGCATGTGTAGAAAGCTAGGTTATCCTGTTAACTCCATTGATACCTCAAGTAGTAGTATAATTGTCTTCCTGTATTATTACATAGCTTGGAAGGCCTACTTCACTGGCTGTCTGCAGTGAAGTGGGAGTTAAGCCATGCAGTTTACATCTCTTTAGTCCATTCTTTGGATAAGGAAGGAGGAAAGACAGCCAATCCTTTAGCTTAAAAAAATCTCCTTGGTGTTTGCATTTCCTTAGCTTCAGTGGCTAGTAACCTGGTCACTTGATAACGGGCTACAACATTTTTGATTATGCACTTCCAGACCTGCTCCATCCCCACCCATGAACCCACCCCAGCTGTTAACTCATTCAATCCTGTTTGAGGAAATTTTTGGACGGTTTAATCAAGATGTATATCTGTAATTCATGAAATACATTGTGAATAAGTTGCCAAAAAACAACCGTTATTTTGACATATTACAGTATGTTGAACCATAACTGTTAATTCATTGTTGGTCATCTGTGCAGGCACACATAGGACTGCATGTGAGCAAGCCTGCTTACTGTAGAGGAGGGCAACCCCCTCCACCCCCGAGCACTTGAGCAGCTGTTTCCTACCCAACAGCCCACACTGTGGGAGGGGCAGTGCCCTCTACCCTCAGTTTTCTTTTGCCGCCGATCGAGGAGGAACGTCTATAGTGAAGCGCTTTCTTTTGAGGGCTTTTACGTGGCTGGCATTGCCTGCAATGAGAGGAAGAGAGAGAAGAAATTTGTGAGATTATGGCTGAAAAAAGCATTATTTAAGAAGTGCACTCAATGCAGCACTAAGATGACCAAGACAGATGGTCATTCATTGTGTCTTACCTGTTTGGGAGAAGGGCATAACATCGGCATGTGCAAGCATTGCCAAGTATTCATGCCTAAAGTTCGTGCTGAAACATCCACTCAGCTCTAGGCAGTTCTTTGTGAGAGGGCTCTCTCTAGGGCTAATAGGCTGGCAATGAAGTCTACTTCTCTGAGGAACTTGCTGATCAATCAGAGCCAGTGCAGTTAACCACCTTGAATTTGACTATGAGAGCATCAGATTCAACAGACCCAATTTGGATCTGACAATGTTAGACCTTGAAGGACCTCTCAGGGTTAGCACTGAGAGCCTCATCTCTGACCCTGATGTGATCAGACTCTAACAGAGAGAGGTCGAGGTTGCAGTTGCCAAGGACAAGTGACATTGCTTGAAAGGCTTTAGAGCTACCTAAGAAAAAGGTGCAGTCAAAGTCTAAGCTCTCCAACAGGAGGAAAACCGACTCAATTTACTGAGCCATGCCTGCCCTGGATGCACGTGATCTGCAGATAGATTATTGGAGTTCCTCACACTCTGTCAGCTCACTCCCAAGTCTCCGTCATTCTGTTTCTCAGAGAGGAATGGGAGCTTGCCCACCTCTCAGATATGATTCCAAATATGATCAGAGGTTTACCACATCAAGGTTGCTGCTCCCATAAGTTGGTGCATCCCAAGATGTACTGATGTCTATTGCACCATATCCCTCAGACAAATGTCCTTTCAGCTGTCAGAGTTGGAGGTGGAGCCATTTGCCATGGAGTGAAGCCCAAACATCCCTCCTTACCTCTTCCCTGAGTAAGCAGTAAGGGTAGAGAACTGTGTTGTTGGCAGAGCAAATGACAAGGATGGCAAAATCTTTGGATATAGACATTTCCTCCACAGAATCCAAACTAAAAGACAAAATATTGCAACACCTGTATTCAGGGAAACCTGTGAGTGTAGCTTTCCCTATGATAGAGGGATTTGTGGTTTTGATGGAACATATGTCCAGAATTAGACTCAAAGTAATGGATGCACCTATGGTGGAACATTTTGTGAACAATAACCACAGACATGATGATTTCAAATTCACTGTTTTGTTTTCTGATCCAAGGATCCCTAAATGTGATCTTCAGAAAGTATTACTGAGAAAGGAGGCACAATGGATATTTACCTTAAAGAGCCTTAGACCTAGAGGCTTGAATAGTGATCTTGATCTCTCCTGTTTTTTGTAAGTTGTATTTTGTTGATGTATATACCAAACAGTAAGTTTTGTCAAGATCTCTCCCCTGTTATTATTCATTGATATATAATTGCCCCAGTGGCTTTGCATGGTGCTACGATGCCATATGATACTTGCTGAGACTCATCTTTGACTTTGACTGACTTCATGTGCACTCTGTAAGAATTTACTCTTGACTGGTGGTCTTTCATATTTTGTTTTTTACGTGTATCATGCGATGGTTGATTACATGTACATTGTTACACTTTTTTATGTTGTTAATGGTAGAATTTCGCCCCTGATGATGTGAACATCACGAAACAGCAGTATTCAGCCGGCCCTGACTGTCGGGCGCAGCAGGCAGCTATTCAGCAGGGCACAGCAGGCAGCTATTCAGCAGCCCTTTGGTTTCCTTTTCTACCTGGAAGAAAGGAAGTTTATTTGAAAGGAAATATTTACCCTGTTGGACTTACCGTTTTTGGACTCATTTTCTTCCTTGGACTTCTCTAACCATTGTACTTATCTTGATTCTTTGTACACTGGTCAATTAACTGTTTATGTATTCACTGTTGATTGTTATTTCTTGATACACTTAAGAGTGTTGGTACTCCAATAGAACATATTTGATACTTTGTAACTGATTCATTGCTTATGCCTACTTATGTGCTCGCACCTTCCTTGTTTATTGTTCATTAGTAGGTTCCTCTCTTTTGCTAAGTTTCAGATCAAATGGTCAGGACACCAGTTTTATGCTTTCCCGCCTCTGCCACTGATCCTGAGAGTTATCAGCAAAATGCAGACAGACAAAAGCAGATGCATATTGATAGAACCATCCTGGTCAAATCACCCATAGTTTTTAACAGTTACTGCTTCTAACCAGAAACAACTACTGCCACTTTTCAGTGGCACCAGATCTATCACTGTGTGGAAGACTGAAACATAACAATATACCTAGACTAAGATTCACAGCATGGTTAGTTTCTCCAGAGAAACAAACTTTTCAGCTGGGGTAGCAGAAGTTATTTTGAATGCTAGAAAACCCAATACTTGCCTTTCGTATGTTAGAAAGTGGGACAGATTTGTGAGCTGGGCAAGACACAAGAGTATCAACCCCCAAACATCAACTATTGCCTCAGTGTTGGAATATCTCCTAGAACTGAAGAAAGAAGATCTATCGATTTCATTGGTTAGGATCCATATAGCTGCCATATCTGCCTTTCATGTCCCAGTGGATGAGAAAACACTTTTCTCACAATACCCATCAAAGCCATTCAGCCCTCCTGAAAAATTCAGTTTTGCATAGTTTGTGAAAGAACAGGAGAGTAGAAGTTCTCCTTACCTCTTCAGACAGGCCATTCTATGGCGGTGGGGGGCAGACACAACAGAGAATGCATGTGTATGGGCAGTTGTTGATTTTGCCCATTTGCAGGGTGGTGCTCACAGAAGACTCTGAGCAAAACTGCCACGGTGGAGCATAAAAAGAGAGGTAGTCCTGCATATATAAGGGATCAAGGCCATGAAGTTATGTGATAGCCAAAACCTTGAATTTTTACATCAGTAATGTGCTGCTCTTTCTTTAAAATCTAAAATTAATTCATTGAAATAGAAAAGAGCAAGAGTCCAGTAGCACCTATAAGATGAACAAAATTTGTGGTAGGGTATGAGCTTTCATGAGTTAAAGCTTACTTCAAAAGTGGTATCTGAAGAAGTGAGCTGGGTCTCATGAAAGTTCCATACCCTACCACAAATTTTATTCGTCTTATAAGTGCTACTGGACTCTTGATCTTTTCTACTGCCACTGGCAGGCTAACACACTACCCATCTTGATCTACATCATTGAAATAGAGATACAGATAAATAGCCTCTATAAGTTTCTCCAACTCTCCTTTGATTGCTCATTTTCTCTTATGGAAGGCACCTGTTCATACAAGCATGCAGATTTTGTAGATGCTCAGTTAAGCCTATAAAAGTTCAGTAGGCAGCTATTACAGTTTTAAAAGAATATTTACCATACTGGCAATAGGAGGCTGAATGGAAAAGGAGGCTCTCATGTAGCGCAGAGGCAATAAGCCAGAGCAGCATATGAACAATAAGCAAGCTGGGTTTAGTAGATCTTTGGTCATTTCTCTGTTGCTTTTTGGATCCTGTCTGTTGTAGCCATGCATTGTGTCATCATCTATTTTGTAGACAGTTGTGAGACTGAAGAATAAATAGCTGGCTAATTCCAGCGTTCTGTGGGCTGACTTTCTGCTGAGTGGGAGCAGAACAAAACCAGCTTTGTGATGGGTTGTTTTTATGTTTCCCCAAGGAGCTGTTGGAAGTCTAAATTATAGTTTTTCAGATGGCTATTTGAGAAAGGGCAGCTAAAATAGGGTGGGTGTTGCTGGGAAAAGCAGTTGTCAGAGCTCCGATGGCTGCAATAGAGGTTTCCATTAGCAGATAAAGCACTAGAGGGGGAGGTCTGTAGAGTCTTATCAGCGTTGATATGGAAAAGGAGAGTGGCTGTCAAAGATCAGTTTTCTGAATGTATGTCAAGGAAAATATTTGTCTGGAAATAGCTGTGGCCCAAAGAGATGGACTGGAGCTGATTAAGCCTGGAGAATGGTCAGATATGGTAGGTAAGCTCCCAGGTGCGGGATGTTGTGCTGTTAGGAATCTGGACATTGTTTATGTTGGAAGCTGAAATGAAAGCCCAGTAACTTTATCCAAATTCAGAATAAAACTTCATCAATACTAAAGTCATATCTGTTGACATAGATAATCAGTACCTTTGATCAATAGGTCACTAGCTAGAAAGCTCAAGGCAGGCAGTTGTCGCCACAAGAATCAGGTTCCTCATCCAGAAACTTTGAAATCATAATTGTCCTTCGAGTATTCCCTCTAGCATCATTTAGATTGCTCTGTTTCAAACAAACAAGTAATCTGGTCCTAAGAATTGATTTTATCAGGAGACTGTCCAACTCCATGTGGATTTATTTGCTGTAGAATTTGTTTGAAGCATGTGATCTTTGGTAGAGAATGGTTATCTTGAAAATAAAACTCTTTCTGGACAGCAGTTCTGTGTGTGATTTGTTCCCCTCCAGGGCATCCTTGTTTTTGTTTAGCATTCTGTATGCCATATTGAGACCTGGGCCTTGTTTAATCATTTTGGTTCTGATTGCTTCCTTGTGTCTATGGGTCGCATCTTGAAATCAGTATTTTGCATTACAAATTTACTCTCAGGAGATGGGCAGAATATATGGCTCCATCTGCCATGTCTCATTTTAGCTTTTTTCACTGTGTTCCCATTAACAGGTGAAATACTCAGTCCACAGAGAATTTAGCTCATGTCTCGGTGTACAGTTGAAGATGAATACTGTCCAGACAACTGTTCTGCCACTTGATGATGAGGTGCTTGTAACAGAGAATATTCAGAAAGTATTAATTTGTTAATGCTGCATATCATACATTACAGTCATGTGATCGACTTTCTGTTTTAATCCCAAGATATATTTTGCAGACTCTCCTATTTGGCCTGTGTTCCAAATTCTGTATGCTTTAGAAGATGCAAGAAAGGTAGATTACTCTTGTGCTGTGCTCTTTCAGTCTTTGGGATTTATTTAGAAATGCCTCAGAAATAAGAATTTCTTCATATGGCCCTAGTGATTTAGAAACTTGCTAGATTTTATAGGTCACTTTCCACCCATTGTCCATGGCAATAAGTTTGAGGCAGTCCCACATCTGAACTACGTGAGTGCGGCAAATCCTAGGGTTGGAGTGGAAACCCTGTAGGATCCTTTTAAATGTGAACTGCTGGCCACGGAAGGGGAATGCAAATTTATACCAGCAGGACTTGTGGAGGTGGATGGAATGGAATGCATTGGCTAAGTCTATGAAACTGCAGCAATGGCTGACAGGATCTCATTGTATTTCACCATAATGGGGGTGATAGGAGGAGTGCAGGGCTGGAACTGGGACCATTGTGTTGGTCTCTCCAATTTTGGCTCCGTCCACTATTGCCAGTCTGATCTCGATTCCTCCCCACCAGCCTGCACAAGGCTGAGCACAGCAGTTACTTCCATCATTCCTGTACTAGGAATGGGGCTTGTGTCATGACTCATGATACTCAGATATGCCGGGTAATGCCCATGTGATCCACCATTGATCTGTTACCCAAATAGTACAGCTCCTTAATTAATTGGAGGAATTAGCATTATGGAGGCAGTGAGAGGGGGTAACTGAGATCCTCCACCTATGTCTATGGGGATTCTTCCTCAGAGAACTCTCACATAAGCAGGCAGATGTTCAACTGAAAAGGTTTCTTGATTAACAGAGGAATAAAAGGCTAGCATATGGATACACAGCATACACAAAGGGCTAACTAAAAGGCTAGCATATGCACACACAGCATACACAAAGGGCTAACTAAGAAAACACTGAGGAAATGGTAAAGCAATTTTGGGGGAAGGGCAATAATTACCAGTCTCGAAGAGGAGGAGGTTCATGGAGGAGCAGCAAAACAACCCGTGTTTCACGGAAGAGAAGAGGCTCAAATGAGTTTGGCTGTCGGATGTACAGGATTAATGTTACTATTCAGAATGGGGGCTGAACCATTAGATGAAAACAAGAATAAAACATCCTTCCCATGCACCCACCTCCCATGCACAAAGAATATTGTATGTACGGTTGCCAACTCTGGGTTAGGAAATTCCTGGAGATTTTGGGGGTGCAGCCTGGGTTTGAGGAAAGGAAGGGCCTCAAGGGATATAATGCCATAGACTCCACCTTCCCAAGCAGCCATTTTTGCAAGGGAACTGATCTCTGTCACCTGGAGTTTTAGTTGTAATAGGATTGCCAGCCTTCAGGCTCCACCTGAAGGCTGGCAATCCTATTTGTATGCAATGACTAAAAGTGTTTTTATAAGGCCATGGCTGAAAGTTACATTGCCCTGATCCCATTCAACTGAAATGTGCCTCAGCTTGGCATCTCAATTCTGCAGCATTTCTGTGGGGCATTTCTAGTGGAAGTAGGAATCCTTCAAAAACTCGGATGCAGATTCTGACTTCCGGAATGAGACAGTGAAAGCACAACAGGAGAGTTTTATGAGCTCCCTGCCGTGACCTTCCTGGTTCCTTGGGAGCTGAGAGATCGGACCCCCAAGCCCTCCCCCCCGTAGAGGGGAGGCAGGCTGGAACAAGGTGGAAGAGCTTAGGGGGACTGGCAAATCTCCAGAAGCCCAGATACCGGTTCTGAAGCGAGGACCAAAGAAGGAGCCAACATGGCTACTTAGCTGTGAAACCAGGAGTCCAACAGGCTGAAAGAAACCACAGCAAATCGAGCAGATTCTTAACAAGACAAATAAAAAAATAATTCTAAGAGAGCTTAACTGACCCCACAGCCTTCCATCAAGTAAGTGGACAGATTCATGGTTTTATGGGGGCACTCCAGCTTAATTGTGCGCGGCTGCCCGAGCGAGCTGGGAGGGGCAGAGACGGGAGGGGAATTTTAAAGACTCTCTCAGCAATTGCTGGAATGCTATAAATCTTTGAATATAATTAAGCAAAACAAAGCTTTTTACCACTTTCTGAAATGGCTTCTTGGGAAGAAGAGGTACTTGCTAGTTTGCAAGAAATGTCTAAAATAATGACTGAGTTACTAATTAAAATAGACAGGATATTTGGAGTGGAAAAGGATAAAAGGATTACAAGAAATCACAATCCAGAAAAAATTTCTGGAGGGACAGACTTAACTGAAAGAAAAATGGAGCCAAATGAGGGGAAAAACAGTCTGCGACACACTTTGCAAAATGGACGATCTTATCAGGACGTCCCCTTCAAGGCAGAAAACTTTAGTAAAGAAAAGGCGGGGCCACGGAACAGACCTGCACGGAAAGAAACAGGCATCCCAACACAGAAAGGGGAGGAAAGAATACAGCGGATCTTAAAACAGAAAAACAAGCAGAGGAGTAACTACATCCATATCGACCCCCTTCAGAAATGGCTGGAAGACAAGGGAATCTACCTTTGGTGGCCCAGATGGATTAGGGATTGGATGTACTACATCTCACGAAGGAAGAAGAAGAAAAAAGCAGATCTGCATGGAAAGAATCAAGCATGCCAATACTGAAAGGGGAAAGAGGGATTAAGGACTGGATGTATCACTTTTCATGAAGAGAGAAGAAAAAACAACGATCAGAATCTTAGGGCACATCAGGATTCATTAATGCAGACTTAACCTCTTACTTAAATAGCTTTTCTCTTCTTTCCTTATTTTTTCTTTATTATATAACACTATATAGTCTATGTTAATGGGTCTTTGGAGTTTATTAATTGTACTTAGACTGTACTCCTTCTCAAAATATAAAATACTGGCTAAGTTAAATGACCACCTGCTCTTTTTAACCTTACGAGTATGAAAACCCAAGTAAATAAGTCCAGATGGTCAAAATAAAATAGATGGAGTTAATATTTTTAAAAGGTAAAATTGTGTTTTAACTATATAGTTATGTGATCACTCTAGTCTTATCAATATGAAAACCCAAGTAAATAAGTTTGGCTAGAACAAAATAGATGAAATATATATATATATATAGAGAGAGAGAGAGAGAGAGAGAAGGCATGGCCAGAACAGATACAAGAAAGAGAGGAAATTAATATAAAAATTGCTCTTATCTTTATGTTGATGTATATTACTGTCCTGCTGATATTGTATGTTTTGCTATATCCACCTCCTACTCCTAGAACTATTATGGATTTAAGATCCCTGATTAAAAGGTAAAAGAGGTAAAATGTGTTCTATCTGTAATATGCACAAAAGAAAAAAATTATTAGAAATATAAGGTACAGAGTAAGTGGATTAAAAAGTATAGAAATTAATAAAAGGGAATCTTGAAGGTATATGGGGCGCTAATTACATAGATAATGGCTTTTATATCTAGATGGATGATTATGTGTCTTGTATATGAATCTCATAAATGCTTATGGCCTGTTGTAATCACTCCCTATATTATAAAAATCCAATAATTTTTTTAAAATAAAACTCTGATGCAGATTCTATAGAGATGCCTGATGATAAAATAGATGAAATTAATTCTGTTACTGTTGGTATTTTTAAATATGTATTTCTGAGATTTTAAAATATGAGATGCAAACTGCTACAGTTTTGTAGTATTACATGAAAAATGTGCCTGGTTCACTGTTATTTTAAAGACAAATGCTAAAACCCTGTTGTTGTTTTTGATTTACTGCTAAGACTTCTCTCCCTATACCCTCGAACTCATTCTGTGTTCTTAATGGTTTTATTTTAAGTCATGCCCACTTTATGTTTATGGTCTTAAGTGACCATTCTGAATGAAGCAAATCTGTTCTGGTTGCATCAACAGGCCATTTAGCATTCACACAACAGAGAATCATCCTTCAATTTATGTAATTAGAGTAAAGCTTAGGTCATATTTGGAAGGAAAATTATGACTCACTAGTGTTGCTGTGCTATGGAGCTATTGCTTGTGTGCTTTTAGGAATAACATTTCTTTGAGGGATTTATCACAGGCTTCCTCAAAGCTGTTAGGTTGGCAGGGTCTCTTCTGTCCTTATGTCTGAGAAGTTTCTCCTAGTATTCCCCTTATGAAACAGATTGCAATTGCTCTTTTTAAAGGAAGCAATTGAGTGTAGCCTTATTGACTGCTGGATCTACCTATCTGATATCCTGCAGTTCCTCCAAGAATCTCAGAGCAGTGTACATACTGTATTTATTCAAAAGGAAGACAGCCCAGAATGTAAGATGACACCCTTAAAAATGTTACACACAAAAAAAAATATTATTGGGCATAACTGAAAATTATATGTTTATGTAAGATAACACATACCCCTTTTGGTGGCACACTCAGGAAAAAAACTAGTCTTCCATTTGAATAAATAATGTAGCTTTACTCTCTATTTTATGATCACACAACCCTTTGAGGTAGATTAGGTTGAGACTGGGGGGGTGGGGGGGAGAAAGAGAGAGAGAGATTGCTATCTCAAAGGGTTGAGTAGAGATTTAAACTTTGGTATCCCCTGTTCTAGTCTAACACTCTAACCACTAAAGTGTATCGATTTTTTGGACTTTGTTGTCTTAATTTAGTTCTTTCCAAAATGAGGGGGGAGAACTGTCTTTCATAATTTCATGAATTTATAGTACAGTCCTAAACATAGTTATTCCATTCTAAGCCCACTGATTTCCTCTACTTAGGATTGCACTGTTAGTGTAGTTTGGAGGTTTGCCTTCTTACCCTAGTTGCTAAGCTGCCACACTTCCTTTGTCACAGATGGATACCTGGAACAATCGGTGTGAATAATGTGGGTGGTTGGCTGCAGTGCAGTAACGTGGCTGGGGACTTCAAACGGTATAATCTTACTGTTGGTTTTGGATTGATGAATAGGGGTGAGCTGTGCTGCATTAGCTGAATGAATGGTATGTCATCCAACTCCTAACTTTGTAAATGATGGGTGAAAAGCTTTAGCTAATGTCTTTTAAATAATTAATTGGTGTGTACTGGCACATCTTAAAGCCATTTATGATACAGCTTTGATTAATTACTCTTTCTTACAAAGTTGTAATAGATTTGTCTGTGAAGAAACATTATACATTTATTTTCATTGATCAGCTAATAATGGATCAGTTTAGATGCAGTTGGCTATAGCTGAGCCGTATGTATTGAGTAGAGTGGTATGCACATTAATGTTGAAGTAATAGAACCTGTTACCTGTTTTGATGAACTATTGTCTCCTGCCCATCCTGTATTATTTTCTAAGAAATGCGGCATTTCATTCAAAACTCTGCTGGGGGAAAAACTGTTTCCAGTATTGTACAGTGTTTAAATTCATGTTGCCGATTAGTAGTCAGAAGCTTGTGTCAAGAAAAGTGAAACACTTTAGTTGGCCTATGACAGCATCGATGCTGATTTTAGAAACACTCAGATATATTTAATGAAGAAATTTTGTGAATGCAACATAAAATGGGACCAGATTCTATAGAGTTCCTGTCACTGGACAGCTCCATATTCAGAAACTCCTCAAGATGAGTAATACAGATAAGACCAGCCAACGAATTTTAATGACAAGAATTAGAGCAACTTAAGACAGCCCAAGAACTGTTTACCAAAATTAAAATATTTATTCAGGCATAACAGAACATAAATTTAGGCACAAAGGGGAACATGAAATAGCATTTCAACATACTCATACTTTAGCCAGATGTCAGACTGCAGTACCTGGAGTTGCACAGAACATATAGATTTGACTCGTACAGTCTTCAGAAGGAAAGTTCTGTCTCAGATTGGTAGTGACTGTCTGCACTGATACACATGGAAACCTTCATCAGATGAGATAAGCCGGACATGATTTACATATATGTTCCTTTATGAATGGAGGAAACTGTTCCAAGTATAGTAATGGCACAGTTCCTTGTGGCAGCAAGAGTGATCTCCAGAATCTTTTTGAAGTTTCTGGTGTAACAAAAAACTCTTTAATATGTGGATCAACCAGTGATAGTATCTAGGAATGAGAAATGTGAAGTGATCAAGTAAGAGTCCTCTTGAAACAATTGGCCCATTTTGCCACAGAGTTGACTTGGTGGATAACAAGAAGTCTCTGCTTTAAGTGAAACTGGAGGGCAAAGAACTGAATGTGATTTATCCCTTCTAAATTTAAAAATTAAAGATCGTAGTTCTTGAAGCTCAGCCTTTAGCAGTTTTACATTAAAAATGGTACATAACTAATGTACAGAATACCAATATTCATATTTGTCAAGTCCCAAGCCTACACCAGCCTTAAATAACAAAAAGTACGTAGACATAAATTATAATGGAATTAATTCTCTGTGTTACCTCTTGACCTTTTTTTTCTATGGATTGGTTTCATTTGTGGGTATTAGATTCACAGCTGGGTACAGAGGTTCACTTTTTGATATAATCCACAATCATGGATACCTGCAGGACAGAGAAAAGGAGGAGATTTTATTTTTTACTCTTTTTTTCTCCAGTGGTCCTAGGAGTGGGGCAGTCCTTACATCTGGGATATAGCTCCTCTTCTCCAAAGGCAGGGTCAGTCAGCTGATTTTGATCCCAGAGGGGAGGGGCTTGTCCCAGGGATTGCCAGTCTTCTGGACCTGCCTTCTGAGCCGGACATCTTCAGTGGCACTCTACAGTGCAGCAATCCCGGATGAAGAACAGTGTTGAGCTTGCATGGGAAGGGAAGGGCTCTATCGCCCTGACCCCCTCCCACTGTATTGCTGGCGAGCGATAGAGCCAACAGCCCTAGGTAGTCCTAGGTTCCATGGCCACAACCACGGACTCCTGCTAAGGTCACCAACCTTTCGGCTGGGAGGAACCCTCCCTCAGATGACCAGAGGGTGCAGTTTTGAGTCTGCAGTAGCCTGTTATGGAGCCGACACTCTCAGCAACTCCCACATGCTTGGAAGGAGCAGGCTCCAGCAGCAGCATCAGAGGAGCTGCTCCAGTCCTGGCAACCCTGACTAAACTGCAGTAAGACTGATCCAGCAGGGAACGGGACCCACAAAAGGGAGGGTGAGAAGAGCAGCAGAAGCCTCGGAGCCAGCTCATCCCAAATAAAAGGGAGTCCTTTTTATTTCTCCTTCCTTTGGCTGGGGTTTCTGAAGTGTACTTTCACTTCACTTTCGCTTTCTTTTTTTGGTGGGAAGATTTCCATTGGCAGGAATGGCAGGCCTAGCCACCTCCCAGGCCTCAGAGAGCTTAATTTCTACCTCTCAGGCCTCAGGGAACATAAATCTGCAACCTAGATTTGCCAAATTCCCTAAATTGGCCTCCTTCCACGCCTAGTGAAAGGGAGAAGGTCCAGGCGAGGCTGCAAACCCTCTCCCCCCAAAAAACAAAAACAGAGAGCGCCACTGTAACATAGTGGTGAAGTGGCTGGACCACAAATCGGCACTCTGCAAGTTAAAACTCCATAATTGCCATGAGCTCAGTAGGTGGATCTGCATAAGCCACTCCTCTCAGCCTCAGCTCCACAGCTGTATTGGAGGATAATGATAATACTGACCTTGTTCACAGTTCTGATTGGCACTATTCTGCTTAGAAGAGCAGTATGTAAGCACAGTAGTTTATGTTATAACAAACCTACTAGCATGTCTCAGGACAGAAATAAGAAGGAATTCAAAGAGGTCCTGAAGGAGCACAGACAAGTAACCTAGCAGCTGGACCCTCATATGGACAAGAGAGGCAACCTGGTGTGTGGGGGGTCAGACTCCAAGAAAAGAAAAAAGGGCAGAGATCTCTCACCCCCGCCCCTGATCAAAGAGGAAGCAAATGCCATAGAGAGCACAGCCCTCTGTTAAACCTTCAACCTGAGGACTTTGAACTGCCTTATTTTTCCTTGGCCAAGAAGGAAGGAGAACTATTAGAAGAGGGGAATTTACCTAGTACAACATAATCACCCTGATGCAAACAAGGCTTTCCCCCCAGGAACCGTATACTAGAATGCTCCTTAAAGTACTGAGGGTCCTAGAGATTTCCCATAAGGCCAAGGGGAAGGAGGGACTCAGCCTAGGTTCCCAGAGGGGTTGGAGAGAACACCCACACACACAATCAGGAACAACTCCTTCAGGGTTTCCCCTCCCAGCAGCCTTTTATGCCTTGGTGAAGGCTGTGAGAAGCTCCGGTAAAACCCAAAGCTAACCACCCTATTTTTTCCTAAGACTTACACACTGGTTCCAGAGGCTACTAAAAGGGTCAAACTGTCATTGGTGAATGATCCAGTGATCAACGTGGCAGCTAATCCCATGCTGCCCACTGACATGAATGGTCTGCCCAAGGATTCCTCTGTCGGGCAGATCAAACTAGCTCTGCACAGAAATTTGAAGCTTCCGCTACATCTCTCAGAGCATTGGAAGCAGTTTTTGCTCTTTGCAAGAGAGGCATTCTCTTGGATTTTCAGACCTGACTGTAGTGAGCAGTAATGTCCTCAGCTGAAGGACGGAACCAAGAAAATTGCCCTGGCAACAGCCTTTGCGACGGACGCGCTCTTAGATGCTCTGCTATTGTCAGCAAGAACCATGGTTTTCAGCTTGGCAGCTAGGCGCAACAGTGAGCTTAGGAACTGGGATATGGATCCTTCAGCCCACTGGAGGACATCCTGACAGGAGTTACCATGATGAGTTACCGTGAAGCTGACATCCTGACAGGAGTTACCATGAAGCTTCCTTTCTCGGTGGTCCAAAAGTGGGACAGTCCTACCCACCTGAGTTTCTTGGGGGTGGCTTCTAGGATTGACTGAAGTGTTAGGAAGGTAGATTTCCTCCTGCTGGTGTCACAAGAGGGATCTTACTATTAAAAAAAAGTTGAGGGAGCTGTTTTCTCTCTTTGTATCATTATGGGCAGGTCAAGGCTTGGGAACGGAGTGTCGATCCCTGGGACAATCTCCTCTCCTCTGAGATCAAAATCAGCTGACTGATGCTGCCTTTGGAGAGGAAGAGCTATATCCCAGAAGTAAGGACTGCCACACTCCTGGACCACTGATAAAAAAAGCTTCACGGTAAGTGAAAACAAATCGTCCATTCCCACAAATTCCTCTGGCAGGCGAGGGGATCCTGAGGAGGCCTGGCATTTTGTCCAAAGAACTCTAGAGGTACAGAAATAGTGTATGTGTCTCTCTGTGCGTCATGTGCCATCAAGTTGCTTCCAACAAATAGTGACCTTTTGAATAAAAGACTTCTAAAACGTCCTATCATTAACAGACTTGCTTAGATCTTGCAAACTGGAGGATGTGGCTTCCTTGAGTCAAGCCATGTCATTTTGGGTCTTTCTGTTTTCCTATTGCCTTCAACTTTTCCATTGAGTTGTCTTCTCGTGATATGACCAAAGTACGATAACTTCAGTTTTGTTATTTTAGCTTCTAGGGAGAGTTCAGGCTTGATTTGATCTAGAATCCATTTATTTGTCTTTTTGGCCACCCATGGTATCTGCAAAAATCTCCTGTAGCACCGCAGTTCAAATGAATCAATCCCTTGCTATCAATCTAGTCTGCCCTCTCCCCATTTCTTGGGGGAGGTTGTTGCTGGCTGGATGGCCTGGGGTTTTTCACATCCACGGATGGGTTGATTGTACAGCTTGTGGTATCAAGCAGCATTGATGGAGCCCAAGCTCCCCTCTGATTCTCACTTTTTTAGCTGCAGGTGTGGTGCTGGTTCCAGTGCGGCCTTACCGGAAGGAGTTAGAGGCTGGCAGGTCCGGTGGGGGGAAATTGGCCAGGACCTGGAGTAGTGCGCTGGCTTGGTGGATCCTAGCAGTGGCTGTGTGGGCATCCTGCAGTTCTTAAGGATGTGGGGAACTCCTCCGGAGCCCCAGCTCAGGATGAGCCTCCTTTGGGCAGTGGATCAGAGGCTGTGGGACAGCCGTGTAGTCCCACGGGGGGATTTCCCCCCCATTCAGCTCTCATGGAACAGTGATGGTTCTCGCCTGGTGATGTTCGTCCAGCTGGGGTCTGGACATGTGGTTGTAGGACATGGAGGGGCCTGCTGGGCTTGGTTTTGCAGCTCTTGGGAGCGTTGGCAGTGAGCCATTTTGTGGCTCTTGTGGCGTATTGGGCATTCGGCACCGATCTGTTTGGGGGGAAACAGGGCCCTCAGGCTCAGTTTCCCTATTATGGGGATCTGAGGAGTGAGGAATGGCCAGTGCATGCCCAGTTTAGGGCTGTCAGTCCGCCTCACTCCCAGGTGGCAGGGGATGTTTCACACAGGGGTGTATACCCATGTGGCATCCCACTGACTGTCATCCCATGGTTCCCCCCCCCCTCAGCAGGGGCCTGAGGGGGCGTGTGGGTCATCAGCTTGGCAGGCGGGTCAGCCAAAGCTCAGATCTGTGCCCTATGTGCGCCTTTGCTCCTTGAGCTGTAATCTCAATAAAGTTGTAGCCTTCTTTACCTCCAGCACTGTGTCCGTGTGTTTTTGTCGCTGCGCCCCCTTCCCGCTCTTCTCCCCCACTCAGCACTCGCCTGCAACTCCTGAGACATGGTGTCATCCCCCCCCCCCAAACTCCTCTTGCCCAGTAGCTCCTTCTCCCTCAGCCAAGGCAGGGCTAGTATTACTATGCTCCTCTTTGCTGCTTTGGTTTTACAGGTTCCTGTGAGAGAAGTATACATGTGTACTCTCTTGCATTTCCTGGCTCTGTGGTCTTACGTATTCACACATAGAAGGGAACCAATGTGTGAGGCAGACACATACGCTCCTGAGGGGCTCTCAGATTTGGGGTGGGGTAGGAGAAGAGTACTCTCAAGTTTCTCATGAGAACACCAAACCTCTCTGTTATAGGCATTTCTGATACTATTTCTGATACAGACTGATAGATGGTGAACTGCCTGCATTTTAAAACTCTATCCCCAAGGAGCTTAATTATCTGCAGAATAGCTACATACTTTTTTTTCCTGCCCTGCTGTATATTATATGTAACATGCATAAAATACATATATTTCCTCCAAACTACATCATGGCAAGTGGAGGTGCCAGTGAATCTTAAATCAGCGTCTTGTAAATGTAAATCCTGTCAAATCCTGTATGTTACCTAAATAAGGCTGCAGTGTATTTTGCCCATTAAGGATTGCTACAGCTCATAATAACATCAAATTTGTATTCTATATCTGTCTACAGAGTCATTTGGATATGAAAAACAGTAATGGTATGCAGTACCTATTTTATCTATTAAGAGTTCGAGGGGAGGGGGAGCAATAAAGAAATGCAGTAAAAAATGTCCCAATTGTCCCTGCTATAAAATGCTGTTGGGCCTTCTGGCAGAATGTCGTGAGCAACGAATGGGGCTGCACAGCTGTCAGCAGTCATTTAATAATGAAATACCACAGATCCATTCAGTAATTCTCTTCCTTTCCTTCCTCAGTGCTGTGCTGCTAGACTCACTGAAGCGAAGATTCCATGAAATCAATTAGCAGAGCTACCTGTTTCATGCTGGGTAGAATTAGTTGCAGGGAGAAATCACAGTTTCCTTCAGCTTTAGGTGAATTGTGAGACCAATTAGTTGCCTTAAAGTTTCAAGAAACCTTTTTTTAATTAAAAAAAACTGGCTAATTTGGCATGCAGACATGACCAGCTTCCCCACCTGTGTATTTGCTGTTTGAATTAAAGTTGGCCACTGAAAGTCTCATCTGGCCGAGCTTTCAGTAGGCTGCTATTTATAGCTGTGTGTTTTGAGAAGACCTAAAGTCTAATGGTGTTTAGAAGAAAGTGTACTTAATACTTATGTGTTAACTTTGCTTCTGCGAAGAGGGTCTGACAGTAATAACTGTGTTCAAGACTTAATTTGTCTCTAGTACATGCATATTCTCAACCAGTTTGGGAACAAATTAGTTGTGATGGTTGCTTTCAAGTGTCACAGTCATTTTCTTTTTCAAAGTGTCTAGATTTAAGACTATTTTTTGTCTTCTCAGGTCATAGTTTAGCATAAAATTGTTTTTAAAAAATGGTTCATGATTCAAAACTGCATGACCCCTAATAAACAAAAACCTAAACATCTGGTTTGCTGTCGTTTCTGTATTTACCTAAAGTACTGCTGTCCAGACAAATAACAAATTGTATCAAATAAAAGAAGTTATTGATGGCAGATGAGTTTTTTTGGTTCCTGTTTCCTTTTTTTAAAAAAAGTTTACTGTTTCTGATACTCACTTTTGACGCTTAGACTATGCTAAAAAGCACTTTATAAATTGGTGATTCGTGCCATAAACTTTCAAAGTCCCTAGAGGCAAGAATCTTGTTCCATTAGTGTTAACTGGAAATATCTGAATTGTTTAATAAATATTTCATACTGTGTGCTGTGGAGGAATTTTTGACCTTTCCTAACCCATACAGCCCGGAAAGGGGAAACAGAAAATTTCACAAATAAACTATTGGAATTTTGTTGATCCTTTGGAAGCTGGATTCTTACTGCATATTAGCTGTTGTGTGGGGTTTTGATGTCCTATTGCCTGACAAATCGTTATTTTCAGAATGGGGATGCAACCTAGTTGCTCCTGTTGTCAGACAAACATCTTAAAATAGACTTATAGTAATCCAAAGCATAAAGGTACTGTTTCAGCAAAGTGGTTTAAGACTAATTTGAAATGAGGGGGTTCTAGGTCAGCATAATACTTCTGTGTATCAAATTTTGATGCAGGAAGACACTGACTATTCTAACTCCTGCAATGGGGATGAGATTGCTTTCCAGTTAGCTAAATTTAGAATTTTAAGTACTTCAAGAATCTCTAGTATACAAACTTTTATTAACATTGGGCTAAAGAAATTGATTCCAACTACCAGTAAGATCTTAGCAGTTACTAAAGTAGCAAAGGACTGACCAGTTAAACCAGGGGTTCTGTATAGTCTGGTTGCCAAAATTTTACCCGGAATCTGGACATATCACCTCGTGCTTGTTTGTCACAAAGGCAAAATGTGTTGACAGTTTTCTGTAAAGGAAATATGACTCTTCTGCCTTCCGTAAGTTCTAGACAGTGAGGGAAATCATGGCTGTGAAGGATACGACAAACAAGGAGCAAGGATGCCAACAGGCCTCGGGAACGATGCCCTGTTCTTTTAGTAGAGGCTAAGTATGAAAATGGGCAGCTGAAGCTTTTTATGGCACAGAGATAAATACATCCCCAATTGTGCCTCTATTAAAGAGGCAAGGCAGTTTTCCTCCAGGCTGTTGGCAACCCTAATAAAGACCAATGCTTTGTTCCACATTGCAACCAGATGCTTCTTCCGGACTTGCCTTAGTTGAGGGCCTGAAGTAGTGAGAATAAATCAGGGTTAGACTTTCACCCTAACCACCTTTAACCTTTGTGCTTAATTGACAATAAGTTTAATGGAAACCAGTGACACCAAACTGAAATCAATATGATGTAGTTGTGCACAGAATAGTAACCAACATCTGACTTCAGCTGACTGAAAACTTTTAATTTATACTAATTAAGATTGAATTCTTCATGTTACAGGAATATGTGGTTTTCTAGTTATTTTTTTAAAAAAATATTTAACAGTCGGGTTCAAGACTTGAGAGAAAATCAAACAAAAACTTCCTATACTTCCTATACCTTCTAATTGCATGTTAACAGAACAGATACAGAGCCATGTACTGCTGTAGCAGCAGAACCAAATACCATAGGGTGCATAGCCTTGCTCAATCTTTCTCCCAGTCAAGTTGTGATATTGTGGTTCCTAACCTTTTTGGTACGGTGATCCACAAGTCCAAATTTACTTTGGTGACCCATCCAGGCTTGCCCAAGTGATTGAGGAGGGGGCACCTAGTTGAAGATGGCAGATGTTGGCAAAGAGGTGGGTGACAAGTGGCTCACAGCAGGTAAAGAGCAATGAAGCAGTGCAGGAGGCTGGGCAAGAGGTTGAGCTCTTGCACATGCCACTTTCTCTCCTCCTCTCACTTTTCCATGTGCTGAACAACTCCTGCCATATCTCCAGCCTTTTCCACACTTCTTCCACCATTAGGGATGGCTGTCTTCTGACCCACTTTCCAAGGCTTTGTGACCTATTTTTGGTTCCCAGCCTACAGGTTGGGAAACACTAGTTTAAACCAAGACCGAAAATTATCCTTTCATCTGCTATTATTCAGGCCTTAGGCTTACACAGTCATCTTTGTGCATGCTAACACAACATCTGACTGTGTTTTCTGCAGTCTCAAAGTGACTGTAAAGGTTGCTTCATGTATCAAGTAAAGTGTTGCTAGAGTTAACATGAAATTATTAAAAAGAGATGGTGTTTCAAGTAACCATTTTAACAGCTTCGTAGCAGAAGTCTGTAACACGTGCTTGTTTGAAATTGTAACCTGTGATGCAGCCCCAAACAGCTCTTGCATTTGCTGCTGTTTACTTCCCTTCGTTATGCATGGAAGAATACATTACTGAACAGACGGAAGGAAATCATGGGGAAAGGATCTTCTGGGAGTTCAGCTAGACTTTGATTTCTTCTAGCATAAACTATCAGTCTTCTGACTTTTCATTCTGAAATATAATCTACTGACAAGATAGTTTCAGATGGGTAGCTGTGTTGGTCTGCAGTCAAAACACAAGATCCAGGTCCAATAGTATCTTAAAGACGAGCTAGATTTCCAAGGTATGAGCTTTCGAGAGTCAAAGTTCTCTTCATTGGAAATCATTGGATTTTGTTGGAAATCTAGTTGGTCTTTAAGGTGATGCTGACAAGAGTTATCTTCCGAGATGGAATGACCCATGGTGCAGAGAAAACACTTTGTTAGCATTAGCCTGGATACCACTAGGCATAGTTGTTTAGAGGAGTATATAGACTGTTCTGTATTTTTCTTGTACATTCTAGGGCATTAAACAGTTTACCACATCATCAATATGTTCCCTTCCCAAATATCTATCACTTCTACAGTAGATATATTAATTAGTTAATTATAAACGTACGTACGTACAGAGCCCTGGCGCAGAGTGGTAAACTGCAGTACTGCAGCTGAAGCTCTGCTCACAACCTGAGTTCGATCCTGGTAGAACCCGGGTTCAAGTTGCCAGCTTAAGGTTGACTCAGCCTTCCATCCTTCTGAGGTCGGTAAAATGAGTACCCAGTTTCCTGGGGGTAAAGTGTAGATGACTGGGGAAGGCAATGGCAAACCACCCTGTAAAAAGTCTGCCAAGAAAACGTCGTGATGCGACGTTCCCCCCATGGGTCAGTAATGACTCGGTGCTTGCACAGGGTTTAGAGGAGTATGTAGAGTGTTCTGTATTTTTCTTGTCCATTTTAGGGCATTAAATAATCAGTTTACCGCATCATCAATATGTTCCCTTCCCAAATATCTACTATTTCTACAGTAGATATATTAATTCGTTAATTAAAGATGGTCAATGACATTTCATCCTCTTTAAGGCTATGTTCAACAATCCCTCCAGGAAAATTTAAGTACCCTAAATACACCTTTTCTGCAACTGTTGTTAATTTTATTTTATTTTATTTTTTTTATATTTCAATTTATATACCGCCCATCCTCAGGGGCTCTGGGCGGTGAACAGTTAAAATCAATAAAAACAAACAACAACAATACTAAAATCAATACACAAAACAATAATGAAATAAATTAACCAAGTGCAATGGTGGGGAGAACCCCACCCCCACCCCAAAGGTGGGAGGCCGACATGGCACCGCCCCCTTCAACCACCGAACGCCTGGCGGAACAGCTCTGTCTTACAGGCCCAGCGGAATGATAATATGTCCCGCTGGGCCCGGGTCTCCATTGACAGAGTGTTCCACCAGGCTGGGGCCAGGACTGAAAAGGCTCTGGCCCTGGTTGAAGCGAGGCGGGCTTCCTTAGGGCTGGGGACCACCAGTAAACATTTATCCACTGATCGAAGCAGTCTCCGGGGAACATACAGGGAGAGGCGGTCCCGAAGATATGCTGGTCCCAACCTGCTCAGGGCTTTAAAGGTAAGAACCAATACCTTGAACCTGATTCGGAATTCAACCAGAAGCCAGTGCAGCTGGCGCAGGACAGGTGTGATATGTGACTGGTAGGATATACCAGTCAGGACCCGCGCCGCCACATTCTGGACCAGTTGTAGTTTCCGGATCAGGCCCAGGGGTAGCCCAGCATAGAGTGAGTTACAGTAGTCTAGCCTGGAGGTGACCGTTGCATGGGTCACTGTAGCCAGGCCCTGGGGCGTCAGGTAGGGGGCAAGTTGCCTGATCTGACGAAGATGGAAAAATGCAGACTTGGCAACCGCCGTGACCTGGGCCTCCATCGATAGGGAGGCATCTAGGAGCACACCCAGACTCTTCACCACTGGCAAAGTTGCCAGTGGTGTCCCATCCAGGGCAGGGAGCTGGATCCCAACATCTGGCAGCCCCTGTCCCAGCTGCAGGACCTCTGTCTTCACCGGGTTCAGTTTCAGCCTGCTCTGTTTCAACCATGCCGTCACAGCCTCCAGAGCTCTGGCCAGATTGTCTGGGGCTGTGTCTGGCCAGCCGTCCATCAACAGAAAAAGCTGGGTGTCATCTGCGTATTGATGACAGCCCAGCCCAAACCTCCGCACCACCTGGGTGAGGGGGCGCATGTAGATGTTAAATAACATCGGGGAGACTATCACCCCTTGCGGAACCCCGCACATCAAAGGGTGACGGGGCGATAGATCTCCCCCAAGCACCACCCTCTGTCCCCGACCCTGGACAGTTGATATTTAATAAAATTAACACTGTGCTGCAGAGCAAGAAGTTGACTCTTTTGCAGGGAAATAGTTAAGATTAAGAGTACCAATCTTAGTTAAGATTAAGAGTAGTAATTAATTAAAGGATTATGGAATACATGTAGTTTCATCAATTCTAAAGTAGTAGTTTTCTGTAATCCTCTAGCATTAGGTCTGATCAACTTTTCTGCCATTTATTTATTTTATTTATTCAATTTTTATATCGCTTCTCTTCAGTTAAGATCTTGAAGTGGTTACACTGAAGTATGTATCACTTCAGCTAGCCTCATTTCTGGTGGTTTTGGATTGAATTTACCCAGCAGCTCCTTTTTTTAAAAAATTAACAATTTTACTGGAGATTTTTATATTAATAGTTTTACTATACAGTGTCACTTAAAGATTACAAAAATACAGTTAACCTTCTATTATCAATTATTCTTCAAATTTCATATTTTAAAACCTCAAGGAAAAACCGTTTTTCAATGGCTGAACAAATTCCTGTAGTAAGTGTACCTTCTTGATATGGCAGTTATATTTAAAAACAATATACAGCAGGAAAAAGCGACATATTTGTTTGGAGAATGGATGTAATAGAGAGCAGTTTCTTAATTATGTTTCCTCTTTTTGTGAATATTACAATGTGAATATTATCCATGTTACAAAATTGATTGAGTCTTCAACTCTCTCCATCTAAAGATTATTGGAACACATATTTCCAGGGTTCTTTTATTGTTTCCTCTCTGCTTTGTAGTGCTCATCGTATGAAAGCAAATGGAGTGCTTGGCTCTTCTGTTTTCCTACTAATGAAAATTAGCAAGTACAGCAGTGTTACTCTTGGGGATCCATATATACGCTGAGGAAAACAAAGTATTTTCACCTTCTGATCCACTTGCTGATCCTTATCACCTCCATTTCCAGATCACAGGGAGGGAGGAGCTATCCAGGTGTGCAGACAAAACATGTTTGTTTCCTTTTCCAACTTGTAGACACAGGGAGGAGCCAGGAGGGGCACTTACTGCTAGCATTGTGGTGTTTCTTTACAGTGCAGTGATGATGCTTGTTTGCATTCTCCCTTCCCTTGAGTGAAGACTTCAACAGTGCAGTCCTAAGCAGAGTTAGACCCTTCTAAACCCATTGACTTGAAAAGACTTAGAAGGGTGTGATTGTGCTTAAGATTGTACCATCAGTCTAGGATGGTGAAAGGACCTTAGTCTGCAAGCATCCTCCTTAGCATCCTGAAAACTGAGAACATTCTGATTCTCTTTTTCTTTACTGTGGAGGCCCAGGGAATAGCAGTAGTGTTGGCTGGACTAGCTGCCTGTCTCCCTTTCTCTAGCACAGAGACAATTAAGATCAAGCTCCATTGCATTTGAGCTGCTGGGTGTACATAGCAAATTTGATCTTGCCCTGCTTTTCTTTCTATCACTTTTCCTCTTCTAGAGAGAAACACAAGAAACAGTGAGTCAGTCTAGACACACCCTTCCATATGGAGCTGTGTAAGACAAATGATGGAGGAAGTCTCTTATCTGTCAGTGAGGAAAGATAAGGCAGACAGCCCAGCTTTCAGCCTCCAGAATGGAGGATCTTTGTCCTGAAAACATATATGTGCTTCTGTCCTTTTTAGTAAGACATGAGCAATAGGAGGTGCTCCTTCCAAATTTATGGGGCAACTTAGTGTACAGAGGTCTATTGTGCTTTGAGGCATTTTTAGTTGCCCCAGGAAAGTAATTAGGTTTGTTATGATTATGACATAAAAATCTAAAAATGCCCCTAATCTGTGATTCCTAAATGCTACAATCTGGATGTCAGCCAAACAAAGGAATGGGTTATGCTGAAGCTAATTGTGTTAAGAGGCATAATAATTTTATCGATTGCAGTTAACAAAAACAATTAAAATGTAAGAAAATGTTTGTGGTTTTAATATTTTCAGCTTTTAATTCTTCTGATCATAAAACACATATCCTGCAGCTTTTGGTGAATGTGCATTGTTAAAAACCACAGAGACTAAAATGGGAAAGTTCTAATAAGAGTTCATCAGTAGGAGAAGCATTTCCATCATCATTCCCTCAGACCATTCTGCATAGTCCTTGCCTCTTGTCCACAAGGAACGACCAAGAATGGGTGCTGGTGCTACTTTTCACCATCATAGCTATATGCTGATATAGCTACAGCTGTGAGACATAAAAAGTCCAAAGTCTGCAGTGCCTATTCATACTACATCAGACTTACCAAGCCTATTACTTTCTTAGACTTCTGTTCCAAGTGATGTATTTCCCTGTTCTAAATGACAGCCTATGCACTAAATTGGATTTGTCAGGTTTCTTGTCTCTCTCTCATTGCCCCAATCTCCAAAATGGTGCTGCAGACACCAGTTCTATTTACATAAACACTGAACTTGAAGCTAGTGAACACTGGCCATAGCTCAGAGGGTGGAGCTGGCTACAAGTGAATAAACACTCATATAATGTTTGATGGAACCCACCTTTCTCTGAAAAGGCTTAGGAGCGCTGTTAGATCCTGGCCTCCTACTGCAGGAGCAGTATGGTGGTGAATAGTGGGGGGAAATTCGTATTTTTTTCAGCGATGTATGGCTTGTAGCTTGTTTCTTTTCTGCAGACACGGCCTATGGCCATGCTGATCAATGCTACAGTAACCTTGAGATTTGATCACTAGCATACTCAAGGTGGGAAACTTACCTGGTTCAAACAGGTAGCAACTTGTTTATGTCTGGGGGCCAATGGGAATATACTACATCTATTTTGAGGCAACTTGCTCTGGACACCTATTTGTTTCCAGATCCAAATTAACAGTACTGGTGCTTGCCTTGGAAGCCTTTCCTGAACCCAGACCCACATACTTCAGACTTTTTCTCCCAGCATGTTCCTATGTAGCAGCTTGGTTTCTCCCCACAGGTTCATCTTATTGTCCCCTCTATTGCTAAGATTTGATCAGCTAGTACATGGCCCATTTTGGTGGCTGCCCCAGTTGTCTCCCTGTGTACCTGTATCTAGATCCAGACAGTAGTGATGTTCCATATCTGTGATGAATACAAGAGAAGAGAACTGCATGAAAGACAGAGCAAAAGAACAAAAAATGGTGCAGTGGGGAAAATCAGTTTTGTTCTGTTATTTGTGGGTTTCCTTACATTTACCTATTAGGAAAATAAATGGCAAAATTATCAGCATGCTCATCCATCTGTAAATGTGGTATACTGGAAACTGCAAAGCAGCTACTTGGATATTAGAAACAAGGTGCTATCTTGATGACCAGTTGTGGCACAGTCTTATATTGTTGTTACCTTCCACTGCTAGAAAAGATATAGTTGCAATATACTGAGTGCTTCCTTAATTTTAGCTTTGTCTTAAAAAACAAGCTAATATTGTAAGATTTGCTTGGTTCCTTTCACACCATTACATTTATTTTGTTTTTTTCTCTCCATAAAGCTTTTGCCTTCAGGAATGTAAGTTTTGGCAACCGACAGAATTAATATAGCTTTCCTTCTAAGTGCTGTAAAAATGCATGTGTGCGTGTTGAATTGGATCATAATGACTCAGAGTGTACATTTCAGCACATTAATGCCTGAATGGATTGAAAAATCAAGTAGCAGTAACTTTATTCCTTCAGCAAATTCAGTAAAAAATTTACTGAAAGCCTTCCCAAGAGGCTGCGCATTCTATATCCCCTTTAGGTATTACACAAGGTCACTTAAAGACTGTAGTCTGGAAAGAGGGTGAGTAACTTCAATAGCAAAGCAATGAAATTCCTGCAGGTAGCAGATGGAAGACACCCCTTTTCAAAAGTCTTTACTGTCTGGGGGAAAAATCTTCATTATAACAGGCCACTTCCTTTTGTGATGCACATAACCCATTGTGGTGGATCGTCTCATACAATCCAGGTTTATCTTGAATCAGTCTGTTAGTAGAGGTTATTTCTCTTGGTGAAGAAGATGTATAACCATTATAAGACATAATTTTTTTAATAGCTTTTTGTTGGTTTTCTCATATAGGAATGTGGGGGGGACAGGGGGAAAGGTAGGGAGGGAATATCCAATATATATCAGAGTCTGCTCGAGTTAGAATTCTACTTATCTATATCCTTTCATCATAACATTTCATCAATCATTTAACTGTGATTATTAATAATACATTTCAGTAGTGTCTTCATATAGTTACTACATTCAAGTCACTATATTTGCTTTTTATCCATTCATAAAATGGTGTCCATGGGGCTGCAAAATCTTCTATTTGCCCTTTCATTAATGAAGTTAGTTTGTCAATTTCTGCATTTTCCATTATCTTCGCTATCAATTATTTTTCTCAGGGTATTATTGCTATTTTCCAGAAGGATGCCAATAGAGTTCTTGCTGCTGTTACTCCATGGATTATAAAATATTTCTGATCTTTTCCAATTTCTTCTGGTACACAATTTAACAAAAATATTTCAGGTTTAAAAGGAATTGTACATTGTAAAATTGGTTGTAACAGGTTATGCAACATTATCTAGAATTTGTGGATTTCTTTACATGTCCACCACATATGATAAAATGTTCCTGTGTGTTTCACACATTTCCAACACTTGTTTGACATATTTTTATACATTTTAGCTAGCCTATCTGGTGTCAAGTACCATCTATAAAACATCTTATACAGATTTTCTTTAAAAGCAACTGATTTGGTTATTTTAATATTAACTTTCCGTATCTTATTCCATTGCATCAAATCCAAATTACATCCTTAGTTTTGTGACCATTTCGTTTTATATTCTTCCACTCCCTCATTTCTTTTTTCCAATTGCATTAAAAACACATACACCTTTTTTATCAGTTTCTCATCAGAATTACACAGCAAAGTTTCGAATGCATTTTGTTCTAAGTAAAAACCTCCCGGTTTTTTATCTTTGTTATATCTGGAGTCAATCTGAGCCCTTGCCCACCAATCTATATTAAAACCTTTTCTTTGGAGTTCTTCTTTTGATTTTTATACTCCTTTATAGTCTAAAAGATCTCTGTATCTAATACTCTTATCTAGGGAAAACGTCCGTTATAAGACATAATTGAGATACACGAAAAACATGCTTATAATTTTTGATAGCTGGAGTGTGAGATTTTGTTTTAAAGCTGTGCTCCAGTATTACAGATAGTTTCTCCTCAACACCAAGGCTCAAAGATAAAGGGAAGAAATTGAGGGAAGTTGAGAATTATAAAAGGCCACTTACTTTTGATTATATGTACATGCATTGGTATAAGAATATTTTGTGGCTGAAAATATCTATTTTGTTACATCCTTACTAAAGTCTTGTTGCCAAACTGCTAGCTTTATGGTTTTGCAGCATGCCATAGATGAAACTTGGGAGTTTTTGTGGTAGATCTCATGGAGAGATCTCTTAACATGTATTTAAACCTCCAAACAATAAGAAAATGTGGAAAGGTGGAAATGGTGATGAAGTACCTTTGTCATTTAAGCTCCAGAGGTAATCTTTCCAGAATTTCATCACTGACTTTCTGCTTGCTTGTCTCTAAGCTATGAGGAATTTGAAGGAATAAGTTCTAGAGTACAGCTTTTTATTGTCCCTAATTTCCATTTTCAACTTTCAGTACGTGAAGCTACAGCTTCTTGGTGGTCCTCTGGCATAGTGGAAAATAACTATGCAGCAGTCTTGCCTGTCTTTGATCATATATTCAGTATGCATTCAGCAGTCACATGGGGCAGGCACTGCGGTGCGTATGCCCATATGGTAATTTTACAAATATGTATGCAGAGGAAATAGGAATAGAAAAAGATAATAGGAACCACCAGAAGCCTTTTTGATGGGGAGAGGCAACTTGCTTACTTGACCTGTGTAACATGATCATTTGACTCATCTCCTGTCCAAGGGGCTTAGGTCTAGACATAAGGGAAGCCCTTAGGTAAAGGCAAAGGTAGTCCCCTGTGCAAGCCAGTTTGGTGTAGTGGTTAAGACCACGGGACTTTAATCTGGAGAGCTGGGTTTGATTCCCCACTCCTCGACTTGAAGCCAGCTGGGTGACCTTGGGCTAGTCACAGTTCTCTGGAGCTCTCTCAGCCCCACCCACCTCACAGGGTGTTTTGTTGTGGGGATAATAATGACATACTTTGTAAACCACTCTGAGTGGGCATTAAGTTGTCCTAAAGGGCGGTATATAAATCGAATGTTGTTGTTGTTGTTGTTATTATAAGCACCGAGTCATTACTGACCCATGGGGGGACGTCGTATCACAACGTTTTCTTGACAGACTTTTTACGGGGTGGTTTGCCATTGCCTTCCCCAGTCATCTACACCTTTATATTTGGTTAGATCCGCTAGAGAAAGCCAGGGAGAATCTCCAAAGGAGTGAATGCTTGTAAAGCAGTGGGAATTAATGAGCAATGATTTAGGCTTGGGGGGGAAACATTGTCAGTGCTATTTAATTATATTATTCCTTTGTGTAGATGTGGTGTGCTACTATAGCATATGTATATTAGGATATTTCTGGTCCAAAGGTATGAAAAAACCCTTGCCATTTTTTCTGGATATATTTGGTGGTCTGGATGGTATTTGGGATTTTTCAGGATAGTGGTAAATGGGTCCTGAAAAGTTTTGGAAATATTTGGGAATATACGTGAATATTTGGAGCCAGCATTTTAAAACTGCTAGGACTGTTTTTCTTCAAATTTTGTGGTGTGTCTATGGCAGTGTCTTCTTGCCAGGTCTTGGTATTGGTTTGCCAGGTTGGTTTGCCTTAGATTCTCTGATTTTACATTGGTTCTGTTGGTCTTCTGATGCTGTCCCTTGATTAAGTTGATTTGCTTTGAATTCTCAGATTTGGCACTGGTTCTGTTGGGCTTGTGGGTTCTGTTTGCATTGGGGAGCTTTTGGCCAGTGGTTGCTTGCTCTAGTGTGTTTGGTTATTGGCTTCTCTTGCTCTGGAAAAAGAATGGAAATTTTTCCACATAGGAAACAATGGAGATAATTAGGATGCTGGGGCAACTTGTTCACAGACCTGTAGAATTGGACCCCTTGATCCAATCTATTTGAAATGTGGGGGGTCTTTATTGGCAAGACTAGGTTCCCTACATTTTTAGTGTCATTTGCTTGTAAAACGGACATTCTCATTCCCACCCCAAAAAGATTCCCCACGGGGAATGCTGGACAGAAAAAATTTGGTACCCTCCCCCCCAAAAATCCTGAATATTGAAGAGGTATTGGGAGACCCAAGTAACCTTTTGTGCTCTTCCCAAAATCTGAATCTGAAAAATACCATTTTTCCCAGATACACATCCTTATGCTATTCAATTGAAAGGGGGGCTGCAAAACTACAACAAAATTTCTTTTTTAAAAAACAATGCTTGGTACACTTGAGACACTTTTTTAAAAATAAGGGCTGGATTTATTGAATTTATGTCTGAAGAAGCATGGACATTTTACATAGGAAGTCGTGCATGTATATATTCTTGCCATTGAAGAGACAATGTTTTTTTTTACTTGCTACATTCTCATTTTTTGCTACAGATCTGAAATAGCAGTTTTCGTTCAAAATGATCCTCTGTATGGCAGAAGATGTGTGCAGGATAGAAAACTGTGCAAGAGCCCTTTCACTCAGTGAACTTTTGCACATGTTTCTTTGGAGAGAACATTCTTCTCAGCTAATTCTAAGTGGATTTACTAGAAACTGTGTGTTCTTGAATGGGTTGTTCTGCATGTTTCCATGAATAGCCTTCTTTGCTGGGTAGGATTTGGCAGTTGTACTTACTTTTTGATGTGGGAAGGTTCTCAACATTTGCCTTGATCTGGATAGCCCAGGCAAGCCTTGATCTGGATAGCTCAGAAGCTAAGCAGAGTTGGCCTTGGTTAGAATTGGATGGTAGACCTCCAAAGAAGACCAGAGTTGCAGAGGCATGCAATGGCAAACCACCTCTGTTAGTCTCTTGTCTTGAAATCCCCAGCAGTGTTAGCTCAATAGAGACCCTCGTAAGTACAAACCAATAATACACACACAAAATTTCACTTTGTTGTTCTGGTGGAAAAGCAGTTCCATGTGAAGGTCGGTCGGAAGGACCTCTCATGGAATAATCAACATATTTCTTCTACCCAGAATAGTTTAGGGCTTTCGTAGAACCAAACTCAGATCCAGCACATTTCTTCTACCCAGATGCCTTTATGGCTTTCATAGAACCAAACTCAGATTCATCAGCAGGGGTTGCCATAAGTCACCTATGACTTGATTGCACTTCCTAAAAAATGCTTTAATAAAGGGGAAAGGACTGTAGCATATACTAATCTGTATAATATCAGTTTCAATTATTCAGTTTCAATTATCTTCAATACTAATCTTATTACATTGTTTATTGAATGTCCCATCCTGTTGCTTTCATTGACTTTTTTATACTGTGAGAATAAGGTGAGAGTGGACTATAAATAACATTAAAACTCTGCCCAGATGATATTGTAATGTCCTGAATTTGTAAACTGAATTGATTTGTGTAGTCTCTTGAAGTCTTTCTTCTCATTGAATAGAATACTTGAAAAATACTCAGATTTTGTATAAGCTCAGTTTAGACACCGTGCCATATGACGATTTGAACTAACAATAGTCTAGAACCCAAGCTGTGGTGTGACCTTCCAAATGTACATTTTCTATCTACTTAATGCTTTTATCCTTTCGTGTTGGCATCTGCAGTTGGACCAATGGCCACAATTATGGTTTGTCAGTTGAGACATCAAGCCATGTAATTAGCATAAATTAGTTTGTAAACACACTTCAGATCATCAGTATATCTAATTCTCAATATGGTTAAATCTGAAGATACTTATAGCCATGAACAGACAAGACAGATCTTGCTACAATCCTGAAAAATGTCACAGGCTTGCATACAATTCTGAAATCTAAAACAACCTCAAAAAAGAAAAACATTAAGGGTTAAGACACACACCCCAATAATAAAAGCAGTGCATGTAGCTTTAAGAAACAAGTGCTATCAATGGCTGTTGCTAGGCAACCACAATAGTGTTGCCAACCTTCAAACCTTAGTTTTTCACAGTAAAAGGCAGTGGGAAGGGGAAGATTCTTTTCCAAGGCTTTTTTGGCTTTTAAAGGAAGACTCATTGGAGTTAGGCCTGCAGCAGCCACCAGGCAACATGCTACTACACAACTTCATGACTTACCCAGGACTAGGTGCTTTTCACTTTATGAAAGCTGGCATGGGGTAGTGATTAGGGGTGTGCGCTTCGGGTATCCAATTTGGGTGAAATACCTGAATCAGGCCTGATGCTGGCCCTGATTTGGAAATACCGAATCAAAGCTTCCTGAAGAATTTGTAATGCTTCAGGAAATTTTGGGGGGGGCCGGGGGTTAAGTTTAAAGGGTCCTTTCGGAAGAGACAGGGCTCTTTAAACTTTTCCATTCCCCACCCTTACCTCCCCACCCCCATTTACCTGGCACCGGCTGGAGGAGGAGGCCCTCCCATCTCCCCAGCTAGCCTTTGGCAGCAGCGGCAACCTTCTCTGCTGGCCAGCCATGCCAGCCGTGGCTGCACAGCGGCAGCAGGGAAGGCCCTTTCTGCTGGCCAGCTGCGATAGCCGCGCCTGTGCGGTGACAACGGCAGGGAAGGCCCTCTCTGCCGGCCAGCTGCGCCGTCCGCGGTTGCGCAGCAGTGGCAGGGGAGGCCTTCTCCGCTGGCCAGCTGGCCAGCGCGGCATTGGTGGCTGGAGCCTGACCAGGTAAGTGGGGTAGGGGTGGGGGATAGGGTTAAAGGGTGGGGGTGGGAATTTAAGGGTGGGGGGCCTCCTCCCATCCCCGTCACTTCAGTATGCTCCGAATCTTTACGGAGCATACCGAAGCGACTTAGAAACTCGAATCCGAAGTGGCATGCCGCTTTGGGTTTCAGGTTTTTTTCTGAAACTTTTTCCCACTTCGGGAAAACCTGAAGCGGGAAACCCGAAAATTTTTCAAGTGCACACCCCTAGTAGTGATTAGCATTTCAGACCTAGGTTCAGATCCCACTCTGCTGTGAAACTCCCTGGGTTTCCTAGAGCCAGTAACATGCTCTCAACCTAACCTACCTCACAAGGTTGTTGTGAGAAGAAAATGGAGGATGGGAGAATGATGTAAGCTGCTTTGGGTCCTCATTGTGGAGAAAGTAAATAATGTAAATAAAAAATATAGCTGATGATTGGGGCGCATTAGGTTAGTTGGTAGGTGGGAATGAGAAAAGGAAGCAGGAGATGGTATGGATATGGAAGTTGCCAGGAGCATGGAAAGAAGAAATAGGGAAGGGGATACAGAGGGAAATGTTTTTGAGGGTTTTTGAGGGTTTGCCTGGGCCAAAGTTTTACCAGGCAGAGGCTGCCAAAGGGAAAGAAAGCTGAGTACAGGGATGGGGGAGGTAGATAAAGGTAGGTTGGCTGGTGGGTGGGGAGAAGGAAGAATGAAAGGGGGAGGAGGTATGGGGGCTTTCAGGGAAGAGAAAGAAGAAATAGTGGGGGAGAGGAAATTAGATGCCAACTAATTCTGTATGTTGGCTGTCAATTTGACATCAAACCAAACCGTAGTTAATGATGTGATGTGAATACATAAGCTGAATATCATTATTAGCCATGAATACTTCAGGTCTTTGACAGGATGTGTAAAGCAGTCCCTCCATCACACATATTGACAAACTAGCACAGAATTTGTCCTTTCACAGACCGTTCCTAGCTAAGAATACAAACAGTCCTTTTTTCCTCACTCCCTGTCTAGTAATGTGCTGCTACTGTCTTCATTACTGCAGTGTTTTGTGAGTGCATCCAAATCATGAAGGTGTAGTGTTGAAACAGAAAAATGGGAATTAAACCCAATTAGACTGTATTAAGAGGCATCGGCCATTGCTTATATATGAGCAGATCATATATTATGCCAGGATCAAGGTGAGAGAGGTTGGTTTTGCGATATTTTAATGGATTGCCTTGTTGCAAATCTGCTTTCCTCTGCTAGAGGTGTGGTTTTGTACTACTGAATCTGTAGTCCCTGATGAGAATTAAACTGCTAGGCTTATTGCACTAAATATGGTATGCATTTCAATTAAGGGAGTGATATGCAGAACTCTGTTTCCTTATCACTCCATTTAAAAGGTTCTGCAGCGGGTTTTGGATTAGAGAGTGTTCCCTGCTTTTGTCGGTGTTCAGTGTTCAGTGCTGATGATGGGAGGGGCTCAGGTACTCAAGGGATGCATACTTTCTAACCCAATATAACTGTACTTGTTTAACACGGCTTCTCTCAAAGTCTTGTGCCAGTAAAAAAGTCTTGCCTGCTGGGCAATAACACCTTTCAAAAGGCAGTCTCTGCAGGAACAAATACAACCTTTGAAGAAGACCTCAGCATCACAGATACTTTTTCCTTCCCCTAATACCTTCTCCAAACAGCCTCTCATGCATTTTGTGAATCTCAAAAAAACCAGCAATTGCTACCTTTATCCTAAGCTATCAAGCAGTGCAGATCTAGTTGAGGGAGTTTCTTAGAAAGAGGAGAAAGGCGTTTTGAAAGGTATTATTGCCCAGCAGGCAAGAGTATTGTAGGTATGTCTGCTAAGAATTGTGATACAGTTAGTGTTTATTCCAGTGTTTCTGGTCTCCATTAACGTTACATCAGGTCTGATTTCTTCCTACCCCAAACTATATTTTTTCTTGCCAGTATTTCTTATCAGTTTTCCCAGTGATGATAGTGTTGGGGTTCAAGAAGTTTCCTTGAGAGATTATTCTACCTAATTTGCCTGGGCAGTTGCTGAGATCTTGTCTCTTCATTTTCTGTTCTTTTCATTGCACTTTTTCATATGTCTGTGACAAAGAGTTGCATGTCAGGCAATAGCAGGAAGGAAGGAAGGTGGTTGCCATTAGGCTGGCCTTAGCCCTTAGGCCTAGTTCACACATGCAGGGGGATGACAAGGCAGAAACTGGAGGTAATAAAATGGACTGTACAACTTCAGACTGTACAGGATCATAGAAAATCAGTTTGGAATGATCCCTTTTGATAAAAACTCCATACAAATACAAAGCAATCAAGCAAAGAGGGCATTGTAAAACCTTTCAATCTGATATGATAGTTTTCTAATTGTATGGAACTTTTTTGATGCAAAGGAATATTCATAGCGAAAATCCAACTGCAGTCTGAAGTGGTGAGTTCTTTGTTCCACCTGAGAGTTCTGCCACATTGCTACCACCTCATTCTTCTCCTTGTGTGAACCAAGTCTCTGTAGTGAGTGATGGAATGGAAGCATGCTTCTCTACAGTATGCTCTCTACAGTATAGCTAGCAGCAACAAAACATGGTCTAGTTGGAGATGTTGAATCTGTGACTGTCTTCCAGTTGAATGTGGATTTGGTACAGACGGCATGATTGCTGTATTAACAACAGGAATATTGAATCTGCAAAATGGTTACACGTAAAAATAAAATTTTCATTATCCCTACTTAATCCCCCCCTCAAGTACTGCTAAATGTAATTGGGCTGTTTACAGGGGGTCCCAATGACTTGTCTACCATCTAATGTGTGTGTATTATCAAAAGATTTTAAATCAGATTGTTGCATATCCTTTTCTTTTTTGTGTGTAGCCCACAGGCCAATGTGTACGCTGGAAGAGGCAGCTGAGTATTACTACATTATATTGGTCAGAGTAGTCACGTGTTTTAAATTTTATCATGTGGTCCAGTTGTATACTTTCCTTAGATAGATTTTAATTACATGTGTAGTGCCCAAAAAGGCTGCTAACTTTCTTTCATGGATGTTATTGGCACCTTCCTAAAGATCTTTAGTGAATGAAGTTTGTCCCTCTTGCTAGCTGATAAAAGGCTAAGAGTTGGATTTGGCTCCTCTTCCAATGAGGCAGTGTAGTTCATTGTTAAACCTTGCTCAAGTTTTAGATCTTCCCCCAGTGATTGATATGCAGACCTGAAAGTGCTAAGGAAGGTTCAGTCTTTTTTTCTCCCTCAAAGAGCAAATCTGTGTATAGATTCATCTGTGTAGAATAACATTATCTTCCATGCTGTATTGGGCAGAAGTTGCCTTTTCCGCCAACACAGATCCTAAAATAGGTTTCATAACTCATTTCTCAATGGAAAAAGGATGGTTTTTGTCTCAGTGAGAAGCAGCCAGATCCACCAGCAATCTAATGTACCTTGTCCTCATTTTGATTTTCAAATTGATACATTAATAAGTTTGTTTTTCGTTCATGCAAGTCCCTTGTCTCCCTCCTCCTTCCCAGTTCTCTGTTCTACTTCTCATTTAGCTCTTCTTTCTGCTACTCAGAGATGGTGACCCATTTCTTAGACACTTAAGGAGAGATTTCGGTCTTCATTTTGGAGATGCTCATGAGGGATAGCTGCTGTTCTGAGAGGAGGAGTCTTGTTCACACACCACAGCCCCCTTCATACCTGAATTTCCTGCACATCTCTTATTTCCATTGTTAATTAAATTGTTAGTGAGTTTGCAGAGGAATCAGTTGATGTATTCCCATTTCAGACCTGCTCTTCCACTTTAACAATAGCAAGATTTGAGTCTAGTGGCACCTTAGAAACCAAGATTTTCAGGCTGTAAGTTTTCAAGAGTGAGAGCTCTGTTCTTTAGATACAAGGAGCAGTGGAGATACCTGAGTCTATCAGCACAATCCTAGCAAATTTATTCCAGTCTAAACTCATTCATTTCAGTGGGCTGAGACTGAAGCAATTCTACTTAGGATTTCTCTGTATATTTCTAGGGATCTGTACTCCTCCCAGTATATGAAGGGAACTTAGGCTCTCAAAAGCTTATACGCTTAAAATCTTCTTGATCTCTAAGGTGTCACTGGACTCAAATCCTGCTGTTCTACTTAGGGTTGCCAGCTCCCTATACTCTTCCGCTGGGAGGGGGAGGGACCTGGCACTTACCTCGTGCCGGTACGTGGATGTCTTTCATGCCTGCGCTCCAGCACCTGCACAATGACGTCACTCCTGGAAGTGATGTCATTGCACCAGCTGTGGGAGCACTCCCACCCTCTGTGCAGGGCTGATTCTGCTTATTTGGGGCCCAAATCAGCCCCAAACGAAGTAAGGGAGCACCTCCACAGCCGGCACAATGATGTCACTTCTAGGCGCATTCCTGGGGTGCCTGCTGATGGTGGGCAACCTTCAGGAGCTTGCCACCTCCCGCCAATTGTGAGAAGTGAGATCGGATGCAGAGGTTCAAACAAGAAGATATTTTAGCATATGGTACAATGAATACAGCATACACAAATGGCAGCATTTGCTGATGTTTTTAATTTTTATTTTTATGTATTGTTTTTTTCATCATGGGAGAAAATAGTGCAAATAATAATTACCTCTCAGTTAAAAAAAAATAAAATCATGGTTCCCTGCCCTTAATGGTTTACATTTGTAACTAGGAACTAAATATTTTGTAAATAGGACAACAAAAAATAACAAAGAGGAAGAGCCTCCTCTAATATCTTTGGTATAGTAGATTGAGAAGTATGTTGTGGTGATGAGACAGTCAAACATACATACAGGACTGATACAGGACTGATGAGATCTGGGCTGAACATTACCTCTCATCTCAGCTAAGAAGCTTCCTGGGATGACCTTAGATCCATCACTATTTCACAGCCTATCCTACCTCACCGGCCTGCTGTGAACTTAAAATGGAAGAGGGGAGAACCATCCTCAGCTCCTTGGTGGAAGGGTGAGACAAAAACATGACAAAATAGAGAGATTGATGCGTACAAACCAGGTTTATATGACATTTTCCACTGGTCTCCTACACTGTTAAGATATCAGGTGAATGATACATATTGCATGACTCTGCCGACTGTGATTTCATATAGAATTCAAACAAGGAATTTCAAGTGTTACATTTTACCAAGTTTCTGAGATAGAATTATGTAGATATAACATCAAAGGAAGAGAAACTGTTGCTGTTATTTCATTTTAGATGGCCTTTGTAATCCCTTCAGCGTGGCCTGGGATCTGTATGCTTCATTGATAAACAGCACTCATATGTTGAAGGATCAGAGAAAGACTTATTCCCATTAGCTGTTGTTTTTAATTTATATACTTTATTAATTTACTTCATTTATACCCTGTCTTTCTCTCCAGTGGGAACCCAGAGTGGCTTACGTTAGTCTCCCCTCCGTTTAATCCTCCCATCAACTCTGTGAGTTAGGTTAGTCTGAGAGTGTGTGACTGGCCCAAAGTCACCCAGCAAGCTTCTATGGCAGAGTGGGGGGATTTGAACGTGGCTCTCCCAGATCCTATTTCAATGCTGTAAGCACTACACTGTGCTGGCTAACAACTTACCACCCTTCCATACACTTCACACTTTTGTTTTAGTGTTTTTGATTGTTTGCTGCCTTCGAGGCCCTAAGTAGGGTGGAAAGGCAGCATAAAAATGTTTAAAATGGTAGGCATTTACTTTTGACCTGAATTACATAAACAGGGAAGTATTTTTGTGTATCCAGATTTAAAACAGAGTGACAATTACTTAAAGGTGTCAGCATCGAAAATTATTCCATTTTAGAGAGATTTAAATATTGTCTGGGGACAACCTTAGCTTATACACAATAACAATACTTGAGAGAGGGAGGGAGGGAGGGAGGGAATCCACCTTTTGACTCCTGGGCGCTTGCTAATCTTTGAGAGCAGGCAAGGTAAGAATGTCATTTAAGGTACTGGCTTTTCTTAACCAAGATGGGTGATTTATTAGGCTATTAGCATTGAAACATTTTAATTGATTCATAACACCTGGCTTTTAATTGATCTGCTAAATTTAAATAAATTTGCAAATTACCAAAACTACGTTTGCAGAAGTACCTTTAAAAGATATTGAACACAGGGAGGAGGGAGAAGAAACACCATGTAAAAGAGGAGTTGCTATGTGGAAGGGAACTGGGCAAGATTAAGCATGAAAAGCTGGTAAGAGCTAAGATACAAGAGATGAATTATACGAGGAGGAGCACGTGAAGGGAGTTGCAGTGTTAGCTGGGCAGCTGAGTTTTAAAAGAGATCGAAGGCTTTGTCAATTTCCCCTCTCTACAGAGCTAGGGAGATGCTGCTTAGATGGTTTATTTCTTCTTCCGCTCTTAGAAGGGGAGGTGAATCTGACAGAGGCTTCTAGAGGCAAAGAGGAAATTAACAAACCCTCTGACCAGATCTCCCTAGCTCTTTAAAGGGAAATTGCCAAACGCCTTCCAATCACTTTTAAAACTCAACTTCCCGGCTAACATTGCAACTCCCTTCACGTGCTCCTCCTTGTGTAATTCGTCTCTTGTAGCTTGGCTCTAACCCTGGGGTTTCAACTGAGGACTGTTTGGTTTTGTTGCCTGAAGTAAAATTAGGGTTACTAGGCATGACCTTGCAACAAGGGGGAGACTGGGGGGAGAATGCGACCATTGGCAACGGTGTAACATCACTTCTAAGAAAACCTTGAAGTGACAGTATGCCCTTTTAGGAATTTCTGGAAACTCTTTTGTTATACCATAGAGTTTCTGGCGATTCCAAGAAAAGTGTGACATTCCTTTTGGGCTTTCCCCAGAAGTGACATCACACTGTTGGCTTGATAGCCATTTTTTCGCTGGTGGTGGAAAATGAGATTTAGGGGTGAAGGATCTCTCACTTCCACTGGTGGGGGGCTGGCAACCCTGAATAGAATACATTGAAGAGCAAATGTGCTAGCTTTGGACAATGTTGCAGAAAAGATGTATTGTCGGAGGCTTTCACGGCCGGAGAACGATGGTTGTTGTGGGTTTTCCGGGCTGTATTGCCGTGGTCTTGGCATTGTAGTTCCTGACATTTCGCCAGCAGCTGTGGCTGGCATCTTCAGAGGTGTAGCACCAAAAGGCAGAGATCTCTCAGTGACTGAGAGATCTCTGTCTTTTGGTGCTACACCTCTGAAGATGCCAGCCACAGCTGCTGGTGAAACGTCAGGAACTACAATGCCAGGACCACGGCAATACAGCCCGGGAAACCCACAACAACCATTGCAGAAAAGACTTTAAGTTTTTAAAAATCAGTTCTAACTAGACATGGGCACAAACCAAAATAAATCCAAACCACGTGATTCGTGGTTCATAGCTGTCGGCCCCCCCTGCGTTCACCTCACTGGATTAGCACTCTGCCGTGTCTTCTGCTGCCCCACCTAGGGTAGGGTGGCCTCCCTCTGCCTCAGAGTTGGGGTAGGGGAGGATGTTGCACCACCTTATTCCTCCTCCTACCCAGCTGGACGTGCTTCTCCTCATCCCAGGCCACACCAACTACACTCATCCCCGGCGTCATGGGGAAGTCTCCCTTTATACCCCTCCCAATCTCCCCTTTCTTCACCCCTCCACCCGCATTTGTCCCTCTGCATGCCTGTCTCTTCCCTCCTGCAATCCCCCTCTCATGCTGCCCGCTTCCTATCTCCACTCCCTGCCCTGATAGGCCCCGAAAGCTCTGCATCCCTTTATACCCCTCCCAATCTCCCCTTTCTCCACCCCTCCACCTGCATTTGTCCCTCTGCATACCTGTCTCTTCCCTCCCCCAATCCCCCTCTCACACTGCCCGCTTCCTATCTCCACTCCCTGCCCCAATAGGCCCTGAAGGCTCTGCATCCTGCCTCTCACTACCTCCTGGCCCCTCCTTCAGCATCAAGCCTGCCCCCAGCCTCAGCATCAGCCCCCCCCGTGCCCTTCGCCTACACGGCGAGTGCTCCTGCTGCTGCGGGCGGGCCAGTCCCAGCCTCCCAGCATGGCCACCCAGGGTCGGCCGGCTCGCCAGGTCTCCCGGGCCCGGACCACATCCATCCTGCTGCTGCCCGGCCTTCCCCACCATCCCAGCCTCCCTGGCTTGCTTCACCGGTGGCATCTGCAGCGCAGCCTCTTCCTGCACCTCCTCAGGTGATCGGAGGCCCAGGGTCTCCGGCGGCATCTTTGGCGGTGAGCCGGTCATCCCTGCCGCCAGCTCCTCCACGAGCCCAGGTAAGGAGGGCTTCGACGGGGTGGGCCATGGCACTGACCAGGCCGGTGGGGACGGTCCCGCCGTACAATAGTGTTCCATGAACCACAAACTTCCTACCTTTTCCCAGTTCATGGTTCGTTAGGCTGTCATTTCACGGTTCCGGTGTGGGGTCTGTGAAACTGACAGCCTCTTTCTCCTGCTGCCAGAGCGGCGGGAAAAGAGGCTGTCAGTTTCACAGACTGTGCACCGGTTCTGGTGCAGGGTCTGTGAAATGACAGCCTCTTTGTCCTGCTGCTGGAACAGTGCGGGGTCTGTAAAACTGACAGCCTGGGCAGCAGGAAAAGAGGCTGCCAGTTTCACAGCCCCCACGCGGGTTCCAGCACGGGGTCTGTGAAATGACAGCCCTTTTCTCCTGCTGCCAGAGCACAGGGTCTGTGAAACTGTTCCAGTGCTGGGTCAGCGCGGGAACTGTGTAACTGATAGCCTGAGCAGCGGAAAAGAGGCCATCAGTTTCTCAGACCCCGCGCCAGTTTTAGCTTATCGGCTGAACCCAGCTCGGGGTCTGTGAAACTGACAGCTCCTTTCTCCTGCGCAGGGGCTGTCAGTTTCACAGACTCTGTGCTGGGTTCAGCCAATGGGCTGAAACTGGTGCAGGGTCTGTGAAACTCCAAACCGGCCACATCATGGCTGCAAAAATTCGTTTGTTCCGTAAACATGCGTTCCCATGGAACACATTTCGGTGCAAATGAACCAGCCATTCCGTATGGAATTTTGTTCCGTGGTTCGTTTTGTGCCCATCTCTAGTTCTAACACATGAAATGGAGAGCCAGTTTGGCAGTTTGCCTTTTGATCTCAACCTTACCAATTAATTGAGGAAGAGGGCAGATTTTAATCTGCTGTTAAAGCTTTAGTTGATTGATCTGCCAATTAAATTGATTAAAGGTTACAGTCCTAGAGATTACAGGGAGGACAATAAATGATGAGTGTGAGAGCAGGACTATAAAATGTCATTTATGTAACTTGAAGCTCATAAGTTTGTTTTGGTAGACTTTACAGCTATCTCGATCTGAAAAAAAAGTCATAAATCTGTGCAGGCCAAAATTAGATTTGAATTATTTTACAAAGAATGACTGTGAATCTGAGGGAAGCTCAGTTCTCCTGGTAAGGATTTTGTATTTCACATGTAATGGCTTAATTTACATATAAAGGCACACCATAGTTTGGGTGTTCATCCCCAAAGTTTGTGCATGCCATTTTCTCTTTAATGTTTTATTTGTATTAAAAGATTTAGACTTTAGAGCCTAAGAAGTAAAAGTCACAGAGCAGTTAGTAAAGTTGTTTCTGTATGACCAACTTCAGGAGGCGGGGGGCCCAACCAGGGATAAATTAAATACTAGATTCAAATGGGTAGCTGAGTTGGTCTGTAGTAGAAGAGCAATATTTGGGTCCAGTAGCACCTTCAAAACCAAAGAAAGTCTGTGTATTATACCTAAGGGACATAGAATTAAAAATCCACTACAAATCTAGTTGGTCTTCAAAGCACTACTGGACCCAAATCTTGCTCTTATGCTACAGATCAACACAGCTTCAGCACAAAATACCTTCATGAAAGGCAGCTCATGCAGCTGCCTGGAGTGGATATCCATCAGCCTAAAAAAAAAAAAAAAAAACTTGCACAGGTATAGACTGATACTACTTTTCTTACCAAATGCAAAAGACTGGATATTAAACCTAAGGGACTGAGAATTAAAACCCCACTACAATTTAGTTGGTCTTTAAGGTACTACTAGACCCAAACCTTGCTAATTAAATATTAGAATCTCCCTTTTAGGAGATATTATAAAGAAAGGGTTTATCAAGCTATTAGTTGTTTAGTGGTTATTGTTTAAAATTCTTTCCCCAGAGTCAGTCTGGTCTGCAGCAGGCGAGAGAAAGCCTACATTATTACTGAGGGAACAGCTAATTTCTTTGTATGCCCAAACGAGAGATATAAAGTATCGAGAGCAGTAGCAGGAGGATAAGCCATTGAAGAGGATATGGTAAAGAAGTCCAGCACTTCTTTAAGTTAACATTTTGGACTTGCTGAGTGTTACTGGACACCATTTATTATAATCTGCCTTTGCTGAAAGTGTACTTTCTGAAGGGCACTGCTGATCTTGTTTCTACAAATGTTTCTATGTTGATAGCTGTTATGAGTCATTTATACCAGTGGTTGTAAAGTTGTTGGGGTGATGATAAATGTCTGTTAACGTGAAAACTGTGATACCTTGAATGTTTTCTTTTTGAAGCAATTTCATTATTGTTTCACAAGCCCCAAAGGCTTGTCATTTGTTGAACTGAATTGTCCCCAGCTCTCCTACTGGGAAAGATAAATCTGGAGACTGATCTGTGTAGTTAGGGTTCTGGTGGGTTACACTTGCACTCTGTCCTCCCCTTGTACTTTCATGCACTTTATCATTCTTAGCTATTTGCTTTTATATCCAAATAAGGCAAACAATGATCTGCATGCACGAACCATAATTTGAGTGGAAACGATGTTTTACAGAAACCATAATTTGCCAAGTTCACTTTGGATCCAATGGAAGACTATGAGGCTGGATCTTATAAACCTCTGTCACAAGTGCCATTACCACTCTTGCCCATTTTCTCTTTGACCAGAAGGTGCCAAAAATCCCTGAAAAGCCAATGCTGGAGGAAAGCCACTCCCCCCATCTTGTTTTAACCTTAGAAGGAGGGAGGTGGGGACAATTTACCTGATTCTTCTTTCTCACTGCGGCATTTTGTCCACAAAGATCCAGTGAACTCCATCATTAGATTTTCAGGGGTCTAAGATGGCTCCTGGAAGAAAGGAAAGGCAAGAAACAGAATTTGTAGGATCCACCCAATGGCTTGCTGGGGGAAGAGGGAGGTATATACAGAAGGGAACCTGCAATGCAAACCTGCAGCACGCTCCTGATTTCCACTCTACAGTTTAGAGTATTAGGAATGTTATATCCAAACTGATCCAGTATCTCTGAACTGGGTGTTATTGAAGATCAAGTTTTGTAGTATTTAGTTACTATAGTGTGGAGAAAAAGATTGCCTTGGGGATGTTTTATTTATGCATTTACATGAACCAGAGCTCTCAGTAAGCTTCTCCTCTTAAGCAAGTGGATCGATCTGCCTACAGGGCCATCTGTATGCACATGGAAAAATACATTTAGACATTTGTCCCATATCCCTTTTTCCTATATAGAAATGAAGAGAGAGCATTTTGTCTGATGAGGTCCTAACGCATGACATCTTACAAATAATTTGTTCACTTGATAGGGGTGTAGCAGAGCAAAGACACACAGGAATGTGGTTCCAGGACATTTTTCAGACCTGGAGCAATGATATCTTGAACAAGAACTCCTGGCACATAGAGGTGCTTAAAAGCATCTGGTCCGCTCATCAACTGAAGAGTAACTCCATCCTGGGATTTGCAAGAGTTGTGGTTTTAGGAGGTAGCAGTGTCACAGAATTTAAACACACACACAGCTAGACCTAGCCTAGGAACTGCCTTCCTTATGACACATATTTTACACATGAAAAGGTGAAACTTACAGCCAGTATTTTCTGCCTTAAAAAAAAAGAGACTCCTGAAAGAACCCTGCAAATTTTCATTGATCAAAACAAATCCAAATGCCCCATTTTTTTCTTTCGTGCGTTCTTCTGTCTAGACTCTGCCCTCCCCACCCATCTAGCTGTTTAATTCCTTCCAGGTAAGAAAAGTTGGATTTTTAAGATGTACTTTTTTAAAACACACACACACACAAACAAAATACCACTTTTAAACATTTGGGCTTAGTGATGTTGAAAATGCTTCACCACAATGGCTTGCTTTGGGGTAAAAACAGTGACTAAGGTATGATGTGCCTTGAACAATTTCAAACACACAACATAGATATTTATATTCTTTGTAATGGCATTTATATCTTTGATTACTTTAAAAGAAGATTAGTCAAATTCATGTATCGTCTATCATGTACTCATCACCATGATGGTCATTTATGGTCAAATGCATGATACCTCCGGAGAAGAGGGGAGCCAAGAAAGCAGTCTTTGTATGCTGCCTGTGAGCTTCCTAGAGGCATCTGGTTGACCACTATGTGAAACAGAATGCTGTATTAGATAGACCATTAGTCTTATCCAGTAGAGGTTTTCATGTAAAATAGATTTTTGCAGTCCTTATAACTGCCCTGTAAGATAGATCAGTACCCATGTATCGTAAAAGTGGTTTGCCTTATGACATCTAACAAGTTTGTCTGATTCAGTCTTATGACTTTTCTGAGCAGACTCGTTAGCAATTGTGGTGAAGCAGCATGTAGTCTTAATTCCACTTCCCAGAGCGAGCAAATTTGAATGGTATTTGTATTTCATATTGGTGTTTAACTTCTGAAGTGAGAATTATTGAACTACCCAGAGGCACATGGTTGGTGCTCCATCAGGGACATTCCTTAATCTTGGGTTAAGCTAGGGAACCCCAACATTTTTGAGCCTATGGATACCTTTGAAGTTCTGAGACAGGGTGGTGATCACAACCACCCTGCTGTGGGAGGCGGGGCCAACAAAATGCTAGGGAGCAAGGTTATATACAAATCTAACAGTAACTCTTCAACATTTCAGGCAGAAACTCTGTTTAACAGGCTACCTTTAAAATGAACATAACACTTAAATTTTGTTTTGCATACACACATGCAGCTGCTGCCAAAGCAACATTTTTAAAACCCTGCACAACCAATCAGATCTACAGTGGCCAGTCAGAAGCAGTGCTGTACAAAAACTCAATCTGACCTCACCCCCTTTTTAAAATCACTTGGCAGACTCCAGAAAAAGTGTCAGTGGGCATCATGGTACCCATGGGCACCACTCTGGAGACTCTTGTTAATCACTCATTTCAGGGAACATCCTGTTTTTTTGTTGTGCAGTTTTACCGGGGGCATGAGTTGGGGGTGAGAGGGTGGTTACCAACCAAAGTCTCTCCCCTCTGTGGAAAAGAAAAATGTGAAGTAAACTAATGGGCTTCTTTAGTGTGAGTAGCACAGTGTCAAATACCTAAACAACCTAGCTGTCAATTTGCATTTGTTTCGATTTGCCTGAGATCTGATGCATTTTACATTTTCCCATTGTTTTTCAGGTTTAAATCTGTATATGTGACTCTGGATGTATTGACTGCTTGCCTTGGAGTAAAGGTGACTTACTCGTCTTTGGAATATGGTGCCTACTTTCAGCATCCCAGTATTTGTTGTGCCAACAGTAATTCTCTGCTGTTTGATGTCACCAACAAAGGCAGATAGTAAGTAATACTCAAAAGAAATGTTTTATGGCTAAGAAAATATCAGCAGACTTTCTCAATCAGATGTTAAATCTCACTGACCTAAAGAATGTACAGTTGAAACACTGGGTAGGAAGGATTGTAAGTTGCGCAGTGTTTGTTTCCAGCATTTGATGCTGACAAACAAATCACAAAATGATGGGGAGGATATTGAATCCTTTCATTGTTTTTCTATTTTAGGTTTAGGTCATCTTGGATAAGAGGGAGAACAGTGCTTGATATCTGAGATCCCTGTTTTGCTCTCTGGCTCTAGAAGCATATGTGCTACTTTTTTTTTTTACATTTTGTTCCTTGAACCCTGTAGTATTGGCTGAAATATTAAACATATTTTCCATGTTTACCTATGAGTTTATATAGAGCCTTTTAACTACCTTATTTATTAGCTTAATTGGCCAAATAATTTTAGTCCCTATCTACATGAAAAGTGCTCTTGCTCCTTTCTGCATCAGTTTTTGTGGATATGTTGGTGTATACACACAGGCCTTGACAAATTTTCTTTGGACCTAGGAGCCAGTCCAAAAATTAGGGACTGCAGACTCATCCATACCAAATACGTTTTTTCCTCTTTCATATGTTGCCTAAAAGTTGTGAATAGGGTTGACAGCTGGCCTGGAGAAAAATGTCCTGTCCCTTTAACAGAGGATTAATGGGACATTACGTATCGAGTGATGGTATTCACCTCCATGCCATTGAAAGCTTTAACAGTCCATTTTAGGGTTGCCAGGCCCCCTCAATCTCCCAGCGGGAGATTGGGGCCTGGCTCTTACCTGGGGGGGGTGATGATGTCACTTCTGTGACGGAACGCTCCTGCACTTCGCAGCAGCCCAAAACGGGCCCAATCCGTGCCAAAACGGGGCCTGTTTTGGCGCAGTTTGGGCCCGTTTTGATGCGGATCAGGCCCGTTTTGAACTCCTGTGGAGAGCAGGAGCGTTCCTGCGCTCCGCAGGGGCCCACAATGGGCCCGATCCGTGCCAAAACGGGCCCGATCCGTGCCCTTTTTGGCACGGATTGAGCCCATTTTGACATGGATTGGGTCCGTTGTGGGCCCCTGCGGAGCGCAGGAATGCTCCCACGCTCCACAGGGGCCCCGATCCGTGCCAAAACAGGCCTGATCCTGGCGGCTGCTGTGCGCGGGGGCGCACATTACAGCAGGGGGGCACGCATGGAAGGTGCGCACCCCCCTGCTGGCCAGGTAAGTAGGGGCGGGGGTCGGAGGGGAATGCTCCTGTGCTCCACAGGGGCCCCGATCCAGGCCAAAACAGGCCTGATCCTGGCAGCTGCTGTGCACGGGGGCGCACATTACAGCAGGGGGGCGCGCATGGAAGGTGCACGTCCCCCCGCTGGCTAGGTAAGTAGGGCTGGGGGTCGAAGGGTGGGGCAGGGGATCCCCCACCCCCACTGGGGGTCTGGCAGCCCTAGTCCATTTCCATACATTAAACCTCTTTTAAAGGGACAGAATGTTTTTCTCCACACCAGTTAGCAACTCCAAATTCAGTAAGTCAGCCCTATTCTAAGAGGTAGGAAGATCAGTTAGTTGTGAAGAGCAGGGCCTTCACTACAGTTGGCCTAAGGCTCTGGAATGGCTTCCTGAAAAAGGTTCTGAGTTGCTTCTTCCTCATCTTCTTTCAGATGGAGTACAAAATGTTTTTGTGCATCTGAGGACGTTTTCCTGAAGAGGCACAGCCCAGGAGGGGTGGTGGGAAATAGATTTCAAACAGGAGCCCCTCCTTCAATGAAAAGTCTCTTACCTTTGTCTTCCCTTCCAGCACAACCCCCTACCAGCCTTCAATTTTCCCTCAGCTATAGCAGGAGAGAGCAGAAGTTCCCACAAAGGCAAAAGTTGTCCTTCTATATGGTGGTGGTGGTGCTACTAAGCAGGCTAGGAAAGAGAGCAGAGATTGAGCTCTGTTTGCAGCAGAGCTTGCAACATAGTGACAAATTAGCTCTGTGATAATTTTTTAAACTTTATAAGAGGCTGAGCACCACTAGAGCTCCAGGTGCCACAAGCAAACTTCAGGTTACAGTGGCGACCTGTCAAGAACTGTCAAGGCCTGTATATTTACATACACATTTAAGATATTTATCTGTATATATACATCAGAGACTGATCAGGTTTGATATTAGAAAAAATAAATAAATTTCCTTTGTGAGGTGGGATGAGCATGTATTCAAGATGTAGTGTTCAAATGATTTCTGTAAGACACTTTCCTATTTTGTTTTATTTTCTACTGCTTTTCTTGTTAATCAACATGATCTGTGTTTTTCTTGAATGATTGCTATACATTGCACTAATGTGTTTAGATAATTGGTCATAAGATCATATAAGCAAAACAGCAGTTGTGGTTTGAATTTCTTTGCCAATGCAGCACCTATCAATAAGGACTTCCTATGCACAAGCTGCTGTTTTTTCTTGCTATGTTTATAAATAGGGCTGAGGTGAAATGATGGGATGCTGCTTGTGAAAACTCCCCCCTCCCATCCAACAAAAGCTGCTCCCCTTTCACAAAGGAATAGGCTCTGATCAGAGTAGCAGTATTTGCCCATTCAGAATGAGGTTTATTTTGGTTAGCAAGCATTGCACTCATTCTGAACTGGCTTTATGATATCACATAACCTAATCTGGATGTTTGGAATTGAACCTTGGTTGGCTGGGATCATTGGAACCAAAACATTTAGGGATTTAAAGGCCAACTCTGGAACTTTCTACTGGATCCAGAAACTAATAGGGAGCCAGTAAAGTTGGTATAGCGCTGGCTGTCTGGAATGGGTGGGTCTCACAGTCAGTAATTTTTGCTTTTGCATTTTGTACTAGCTGCATTTTCTAATGCAGGCCAGTGTCTCAATAATAATAACGATGATGATGATGGTTTATATACCGCCCTTCAGGACAACTTAATGTCCACTCAAAGCGGTTTAAAACTGTGTTATTATTATCTTCACAACAATCATCCTGTGAGGTGGGTGGGGCTGAGAGAGCTCTATAAGAGCTGTGAATGACCCAAGGTCACCCAGCTGGCTTCAAGCGGAGGAATGGGGAATCAAACCCAGCTCTTCAGATGAGAGTCCTGCCATCTATTATATTTTTCTCCCATTCTTCTTCTAAAGAATTCATGGTGACATATATAATTCCCCCTACCTCCATTTTCTCTACAACAACACTTTTTGTAGGCTAGGTTGAGAATGACTAGGCTAAGGTTATCCAATGAGCTCTATGGCTGAGAGGGGATTTGAAAGGGTTCTTCAGTCCTGATCCAGCATTCTAACCACTACTCTACACTAGAATGATATTAGCTCTCCAGGATTACCTGATTCTCAGGAGCCAAAAGAATTCCAGTCAGTGTTCGTATGTTGCCGATGGTAGTAATACTTACTGCAGGCCAAAATCTTGAGAGGGTAGTACATTGATCGGGGTGTGGGAGCTCATTTTTGGCCTTCAGGGCAACAACTGTAAATACCTGATGCTGATCTCACTTCTCTATTTAAAGGGCTTTGAAGCACAATCTTTCCATCTTTTCATAAAGGTTTGGGGGGGAAAGTACTCTTAAGAAGATGTTGTCCTCTTAGGCCATAAAGACCTTTAGAATTAGAATTGAATCCAGAGACTGCAGCCAGTGCAGTTACTGTACAATTAGTTGAAAACTCTTTTGCATTTCTGTACCTGTTAGATGATCTGTGGTGCTGTGTACCAGCTGCAGTTTTGGGACACGGAAAGCCCTTCTTAGTATGCATAATAGTCAGATATTAAGATTACAACAGTATGACTCCCTGTTCAAGGAGAATCAAGACCCTCTTCTAACATTATCACATATGGATTTGTTTGAGCCTGTTGTTGGCCCATATCCACCAGTGATTTCCAGTGCGGTAGCTGCACGTGCCAAGGTGCCTGCCAATGTGTTTCCTGATGCCTGTGTCCTCCTCCCCCAAAGTATCTCTCCTGCAAAGCAAATAGCCGAATCTCACTTTCCTTCACATCACTGGAGATAATTCAGAAGAGTACCCACTCAGAAACAGCATCATAGGAGGGCATGTGGCCTGGAATATCCCCAGTCTTTTGCAATTAGTCCCTGCCTCCATAGTAGCCATTTTGTGGCTGGCTACACCCATTTTATTATTGTGCAGTATTGTCAAATTATTGTTTCCTGATGGGTAGGGTGGATTTTTGCAGAGTTGCATATTAGATGACTTTTTACCATTCCAGACCACCCAGGTTAAATTAAAAGGTTCTTTGCATGTGATGTTTGGTTTGGCCTTGAAATGCAACTCAGAATTCCAATTTTTCCCTTTATCCATCCTCAGTGGTACTCTTGATAACAAGGTGATACTGTTCAGAGCAAATTGATCTAAATCACTGCATTAGGGGGCAGAATGGAAGTGCATCAGCTGCAACTAACTGCGCTGCTGAATGTTGGCAATTTCATTTTTTCTAGCTAGCTGTGTGGCAGGCAGGAATCAGAGCAATCAAATGCCCAGTTATATGGGGCATTTGGATGCTATGTGGAGATGGAATTGTGTGTTTTACCGAAAAGACAAATCCACTGAAACACCATGCAGTTATAGCTGTCTGTTTTCTGAAGAAGCAATATGCTAGTGAAATAAAAATACAAAACATTTACTCCCAAAGGGGAATCTAGAGAGGAGCTGACTTAGAACTCCTGTTCTTTATACTTAATCTTTGCACTGTTGATGAGAAGACATCATCTGTATAAACACAACTCTCTCTCTCTCTCTCTCACACACACACACACATGAGACACAGAAGCCCTCTCCCTGCTTCTCTGAAATCACCAAAAAGTACTATTGAAGTGTCAAACCCAATTAATATCTGCTAAGTGCTTCCCCCCCCCCCTCTGCTTTAACATCGTAGTAGAGAGTAGAGCTATAATTGACCTAGGTCCCTGGGCTTGGTGAGAGAATTGTGTTTAGAAATGGAGTATAATTGATAATACAGCAGGTTGGTACATGGATCAGCTGTGCTGCGGGTGTATCTGACTCTCAGAGCCACGGATCTCCCACTCTCAAAATCTGATCTGTTGCTGCAGCAGATTTAGTGCTACTGCTGCTGCTCAAACTTCTTGACGATTAGGCAGCTATGCATATAGTGAAACATCACAGGGTAAGATAAAACAGATTGTGGGATTGCTGTTTAGTGGTGCTGGCATTCTATAGACTCTCCTAGGGCTAAATTTACAAGATCCTGACAAAATAGTAGTTGTGAAAATCAGCATGTGACTAAAATATTTCAGTTTAGGGTGGCGCTAGTGGATTATCTTGCTTCAAAAAGTACTAGGATAAGCCAAGCATATGTCTTGTTTAGTTTTCATAAATATTGCTAGTGAAACAGTGAACGAGGCCTGTGCTGGTGCATGTCTGTTTAAGACTATTTTTAATTTGCTAATGCTAATTTGACAGAATTCGTCCAAATTTTCCTCTGCAGAGTACAGGGGAAACGATTAAATTTCCTCTGATCTGACTGTTTCTGTCAAGGTGACCCTAATTCCATTACAGTATTTTGGAACTGATTCAGGATGATTGTTCTACACTTTCTCTCCCAGCTTTTTCATGTTTGTCTTTTATGCGCCCTCTCTGCTTCCCCTTCTGTCAGCTCTTGACTGTGCAGGAGAAAATGGCTTTGCAGATTTCATTTAATGTTCATTTCAATTGTCAAGGAAAAGATGCGCTTTTGAGGCTTCTGGAATATATTGCTTAGAAAAAAACAAAACACTGCAAATCTTTTTCTGGAAACCAGGAAATGAAAATCAGTTCTCTCAGCAGAGGCTATCAGGATTGTTGTCCTTTTCTCTTTCTCCCCCTCTCCCATCCTTTTATTAGGCTTTGTATTTGAAGTTTTGGCCCTGACTTCCATTAGCTGGGATTAAACAAAAATGGCTGTTCCTGTACCAAATAGACAAAATCCAAAAGAGAATACACTCACAGGAGCATACAAATTATAAATTTATAAGTCAATTAATCAAGTGCAATTGCTACATATTACTCATAAAGAGTGACCTTATTCATTTTAGTCCATTAGAATCAGGATGAAAAAGTTCAAAAAGTTCATTAAGTGTTGTTCCCTTGTAGTTTCTTCTGTATCAAATTAAAGCAACAGTGCCCCAAACGAAATTTTTCCTTTTCCTCTTCTCCGGAAAGGTTCCCAGTATATTACGCCACGGTAGTATTCCAAATGATGGTTAATGCCCAATCTGACTGCCGGCTGTATAAGCTCAGATTTCGTTCATTTGCTTCCTCAGGGGCATTATATACCGCTGTAATACATACATATATTCATACATAACCATTGTATTATCAATACAGCAAATTAAAAAATAAACTCCTCATCATTTTACCCATACAGACCTGTTGCTTTCTTGTATTTTCTGAATTTCCCTTGGAGAGGGAGGACACCGGTGGCTGCATGTGGATTCGCGCAGCCTCCCTATTGTCCATCGGTATCTCTTATGCAAATTCTTTAGAATCCTTTAGAATCAACCATTTCATTTAAAGGGACCGTTTCTAATTCTCAAGTAAAACCCTTGTTACAACAATTGTGGATTCATTTATCAGAAAACCCTTTACAAAAAACAATTTAAAGAAAGTTCATTATTCAAGCCTGAAGGTTTAACTGTTTGTAATTCATGAATCCAAAAAGCCTCCCTCCGTAAAAGAACAGTTTGATCTGTTACCTCAAGGACCGCAACTTTAAAACATCTCTCATCGTGAGTTCTTTCCACAAAATGCTGAACTAGAGGCGCTTCCAATATTCTATTCCGGATTCGAGACATGTGTTCCAGTATACGTACTTTAAGGGGTCTAGTAGTACATCCAACATAAAATAATTTACATGGGCATTCAATTATATAAACCGTATTGTAAGTTTGACAGGTAGCAAATTGTTTCAATACCAGTTTCCTGTCTCCAATCTGTATCTCCTGCCCCTCCCAAATAAGTCTGCACACACTACAGTGACCACATTTAAAGGTACCTGACGGGAGTTTGGAATCAACTCGCGGTTTTCCCAGCTTAGCATGGACAAGCCTATCCCTTAGGCTACCTGTTCTGCGTAATCCACAGACGGGGCGCTGTTCACATCCTTCAATACCCTCAACAATGTGCCAATGCTTATTTACAATCTTGATAATCTGATTTGTCAAAGGGGTAAAGTCAAGAGCCCATTTAATTCTCTGTGTTGGTTGCTGGAGCTGTATCTCAAACAGGCGTGATCTATCAGTGGCCCTAGCACGATTTAGGGCCGCCCGAACAACCCTCCAGGGATAATTCCTATTAAGGAAATCCCTGCACATATTTTCACTGTCCCTTTCAAAATCACACAATGTCGATGAATTACGTTTGATACGCAATAATTGGCCATAGGGAATATTCCTTTTTAAGTGCTGTGGGTGAAACGACCCATATTCCAAGTATGAGTTCCGGTCAGTGCTCTTTGTATATGTCCTGATCTTAACCTTATTAGTTTGGTCCCTATAGGTGATCACATCTAAAAAATTAATTTCCTGTCCATCATAAGTCCAAGTATACTGAACATTATTATCTCTGGTATTCAGCCAATTGCAAAAGGGTTCCACTTCCTCCTTTCCCTTGAATATGAAAAATAAATCATCCAAAAATCTAGCAAAAAAATATATACACGTTCTATATGGATTAGATAAGTTCATGATATGTTGTTTTTCCCAGCGTGACATAAATGAACTTTTTGAACTTTTTCATCCTGATTCTAATGGACTAAAATGAATAAGGTCACTCTTTATGAGTAATATGTAGCAATTGCACTTGATTAATTGACTTATAAATTTATAATTTGTATGCTCCTGTGAGTGTATTCTCTTTTGGATTTTTTCCATTAGCTGGGGGCAGGTCTGGGTGACCACAAAAGTTGTTTTTTCCCCATGCCCAGCAAGTTTCAGATTATCTCAAACAGAATTTCAAAGTCTTTAAAGAAAAAAAGGCACATCACAAATGACCTTGCATGATGGAGGAACAAAACAGGAGCTTATCTAAATAGAGGTGTGAACTAACATAGGATCTGTTCAATTACCTGCACTTGACTTCTTGACATTTGGGAAGAGCCTGGCTTCCCTGGAGAAAGAGCATGGATGGGGCTGCAGTAAAAAGAGCAGTCCTGAAAAGGCATTTGTGCCACATTATCTGCTGTTTACATGGATCTATACTGTATCTGATTTTCTGTTGTTATAAAGAGTGGTTTATAGCATGCAGCACTTTCACACTTTGAGCTCCAACAAACTGAAATCCAGGAAAATGGCAAATACATTGTGATGTGGTTTGGAGGAACATCATTGCTGGCCATAGATGTTTTTAGAACCATGGAAACACTGTTTATAAATGGTTGTTGTGGGTTTTCCGGGCTGTATTGCCATGGTCTTGGCATTGTAGTTCCTGATGTTTCGCCAGCAGCTGTGGCTGGCATCTTCAGAGGTGTAGCACCAAAAGACAGAGATCTCTCAGTGTCGTTCTCCGGCCGTGAAAGCCTTCGACAATACACTGTTTATAAATACTTTGCAATAAATAATCAGTGGGCCCTTGTTGGCCTTGTTATAGTTGCTGGATCCTGCACAGAATTGTCTTGTGGTTTGGGAACTAATATAAGGATCTGTCAGTGTCTGACAAGCATAAGCTAGGCTTGAAACCTCTAGTAGTTACAAGGGTTTTTATTGGCCATTGGGTAAGATGCCTCTCCTCCCTTTAAGATTACTGAGCTGGAGTTACTTCTTGCTAATGAACTTTGCTGGTAAACCCCTGCCTAGCTGCCATTGGCTTTTGATGTTTCTTCAAAATTTCTCTGTCACTTCTGCCAGCCCCCCTCCCCTCCCCAATCAACTACATTTCAGGCTTGGTATATTTCAAAGGAGGCTTCAACTCCTTAAAGTTTATATAATGGAAATCTTGTTGGTCTTTAAAGTGCTATTGAACTTTAATTTTGCTCTTCTACTGCAGACTAAACTACCCACCTGAAACCATTTCAGGCTTGGGTGTCTGGTAAAGGCCTATAAAGGCCCCATACTCTTAACTGTCAGAATTAACTGATTTTTGCATTTTAAAAACTCATCTAGAACAGGCTGATTCTTCAATCCATGGTTGACTATATTTTCAACCAACAGCACTTCAGTCTTGTCTGGATTGAGCTTCAGTTTTGAGGTTTGCATCAGCTAGCCAAGTTGAGGCTCTGCAGGGCGTATCTTTACCTGTAGCTCTGGCCTTCTGGTCCTGAAACCCATCCATTTCACATTCTTCCCTTGTGCTTTCCAATGTTCAGTTGATGAGGACTCTACTCTGTACCTAAAACTTCCAGCAGTAATCAGTGCTGGTCAGCTGCTTTAATAAGATGGAACCTACTTAGAAGTACTTTTGAATTACAAGTAGTAAAGTGTGGTTATCAACAGTTATATGTTCCAATATCTTAATTTTCTTCCACGTAAAGGTCTGAAGCAATTATAAAAAAATCTATCTATATAAACACAAGTGTTCTGACTGACTCATCAATGCCCAGCCCAAACTCCTGGACCTAGAAACATGACATTTGGGGAGAACATCCCTTTCATGATGTAAACACCCACTAAGAAGGGATTTTAAGGAATTTTCCCCCTAAGGGGGGTAAAAAGGGGTAAAATGTGTTTTCCCAAAGGGATACAGCTTCCCTGTGTGGCTGGCAGGCTGCTCCCTGCTTGCGCCCCCACCAGCTTGGCCACTCTTCCCTGATTGGGCTAGCCTTTCAAGGTCATTTGCATATGCAGGCTGATTGGGGTTCACAATATTCCTCACCTCATCCCTCCCCCCCCCAAGACAGTTGGAACACAGAGGTCATTTGCGTATGCAGCCTGATTGGTCCTCAGCCCCCACATTCTAAACAGTATGCAGTTGCTATTAGGAGTCATTGCATGTGTCTTAAGGTAAAATGCACCTCCCAGTCTTCCCCTAAAAGTTTACTAGGGTTGCCAACTCAAAAACAACAACAACAACATACAAACCAAAAAAAATTACATACCCATAAGTATTATAACTGGATTTAAAGTAGTTAAATACCATAGCGAAGTACGGGTATCAAGTTAGTTAGTTATAAAGAAACCTCAATGCACACATAGAGGGTGAACTGGAGTCTTTGCAATCTGATTAGAGGAGCAGTCTCTGTGAGTAGGCTGCTTTAGCTGGTTCCATCCTTGACATCTCTATGTAATTTTAATATATTACAGCTTTGTTGCTAAGAATATTTTCTCTTCCAAACTCTGCTGTGCCTTGCCAGGTATGCAGCCTCTGTAGTGTAGAAACGTTTTGATTGTGAGAACATCTGTATGGCAACCTCCTGCACTGTCAGCTCATTGCAAAATCTGGACATGTGGGAAGAGGAAAAAGCAAGCATGTAGAAACTGCAGGCCTCTTTCTCCCTATAATGAAAGGACATATCTTGCTTTTAGAAACACAATTTGTTGTGAGCTCATCATTGCCCAAGTCTGCCTTTGTTGCATACAGGATTTGAGGGATCCTGTGTTGAAATTACTGCCATTTGAGGAGGGCAGATGTGCATTTATTTATATGTTTGCTTTTCTCACTGAGACTCAGGGTGGATTAAAGCATGTAAAACAGTGACTAGGTCGATTCTGCCAGGGAAAAGAAAGTCCCTTTCTACTCAACAAGTGTTGAATTCACTGTCAGAGGATGTAGTGATGGCCACAAGCACAGGTGGCTTTAAAAGGGGAACAGACAAATTCATGGAGAAGATAGGCCCGTCAGTGGCTACTAGGCCTGGTGACTAAAGCAAACCTCCACCTTCAGAGCCAGAAAGCCTCTGAATACCAGAGCTAGGGGGGGCTTGGTTTCTATACCCTGTTGTATATACCTGTTTCTATACCTCTCATTTTTAAGATCTGTAACTACTGAAGCTAAGCTTTAAGAAGATTATTATGTCTAATGCTTGTGAACTACTCTGTTCTGCAGTCAAAGTTTACCTCAGCTTTACTTTCCCCTCCTACCTATATAGCAACCCTGCCTATTTAATAAACCTGCTGTTTCCCTTTTGAACTTTGCTCAGTCTCTAGTGCCATTTCATTTGATGAAGTTGTGGACTCTTGCTTCTCCCCTACCAAATATCTGGGCTGGGTTATAAGCCATAAATACATAAACTGAAAGTGTGGTACAAAAATACCTTTAAATAAGATCGAGAGACGTACTACTATAGGCTGCCCAACCACACCAAACAACGTTGATAGTTGATAGTTTCAGCTCTCATGCAACATTGATAGTTTTAGTTCTCAAGCCCCTATTGGTTTTATTTTGAACCAAACTTGTATCCAGCAGCAACTTTTTCAGGCAGGATTAGCAGGATCTCCTTGGTTGGCTGAAGAACCAGAAAGAAGAGTGGTCATAACCTGACAATCCTTTCTTCTCCTCCTCACATGGCTTCCTTCCACCACCATATCTCTTTCAGCAATATAGAGTAGGTACATGTTTTTGGGGAGGGACCTTTGCACCAGTCTGCTCATGAGTCCTCCTTTGCTTACTTGTGTGGGATGCATTGTACTTACATCCGGAGTAGCAGAGGCTCTAGTTCAGTGTATGCCCTGAGGTGGACTAAGATTTTGAGCCAAGCAGTGTTAGTAAGTTAAGGTAATGATGTCTGTCCTCTGATGGCTGTCCTTTGGGATGCCCAAACTTTGGGGTGAGGGATCTCAGCCCCACCAGCAACAGGGAAGGGGAGGTTCTCTTTGAGGGACCCCATCCCCCGCAGCTGGGGATGTGCCAGGAGCTTCAGAGGCCTTGGCTGGAGCTCTCAAGCCCCTATTGGTTCCAGAAAGATCTGACCATTGCAGTCCAGGGGTGAAAGGAGGGGAAAGGTGCTGCAGCCCCCACCTTGCACATTCTGAGACCTGGGGAAGTCCTCTCTGGGCTCCTGGCATGACAGCATTAGGCTGGCTGGAGGAGGCTGGCTACACAGGGGCTCACATCCTCCTTCTTGGTTGTCTTTGCAAAGTGAATTTCTCTACAGTTCCCACAACCAAAATGTGTCCAGGGTGAGGACGGAGAGATATACCCCTGTGTTGCATACCCTGTCATTAAATTGCCCGAGTCTTTAAATATTTCATGTCTCTAGAGAATATCTGAATGTAACAAGATGCTTAGTCAGTTTGGTGTATGGTTAAGAGCAGCAGGTTTGATTCCCCACTCCTCCACTTGTAGCCATCTGGGTGACCTTGGGTCAGTCACAGCTCTTTTAGAGCTCTCTTAGCCCCACCCACCTCACAGGGCGATGGTTGTGGGGATAATAACACACTTTGTAAACCGCTCTGAGTGGGCATTAAGTTGTCCTGAAGGGTAGTATGTAAATCGATTATGGTTGTTGTTACTTCACCTTTGTCAAGAAACAATCTTCATTTTTTTCATTTGATAGTTAATTTCCCCTGAAATTGCAAGTTCATGTTTAAATGTGTTTGGAATTTGTATGTTCTCTGCACCATTCTGTCAGTTCTTGCAATCCTTGTGGCATAGCTGCTGTATGTGCAACTGAGGAGTGATGAGACTAGAACCTGCACTGCTGAAGGCCAACTGCCACGTATGGCTGAATTGGTTATGTTTATGATGCAGTCATTTAAACTAGTAATATAGTATATTAGCAGCTTTATACAGCAGTGACTATTGATGGTCATGTTTTATGAACTGACAGTAAAGTGCAAATGGTTTGTTGATATGGCATTTTGGTCTCTAACAATCTTTCTAAAGTTTTGCTTTAAAATGGGTAGGCTTGATAAACAGATCTCGGCTCTCTTTTCAGCATGGGGGTACACGTTTCATTGAAACACTTCTTTTGGACTACAAGTGGGTAGTATATTAGTTACCTTTGGATTTTCCAGCTCAGAATGTTTTGCATAAAGCTGTAGGTTTTTCTCTGAAATCCCTCTTGGACTCTCAACTCTAAAGTACATCAGAATTGTATGTTCTTTTAAAAGAAATATCAAGAAAACATTTGGCCTGCTTGGCAGTATAAGTAAGTTCTCAAAACATGGACATTGTTTCAGTTGTCAAAGAATAGTTCAGATGTGCAGTTTAAATAGCATTTTAAAGAAATAGAGTAAAAACATTTTCACAATTGTCACTTGGTCTGAGTATCAAAAAGGACTTGGACTTCTTTTGAAAAAAATCCAGTTCAGAAGAAGGAAGATTCTATAATACTGATTTTTACCTGAGGAAAATACAGACTAGAGAAAATAAAAAGCTCACCCCTTTGAGCCTGAGAATCATTCAGAATGCATCATTTTGGACAAAAAGTCCCTTGTCTGTTGATAGCATTTTGAGATAATTTACATATCATTTGCTCCCAGCCACCTTAATCAAACTCCTAGGTATCTCCATCACAGCTCTTTTACATCTAGGCTATGAAGGAGCTCAAACAATAATTAAACAGAGACTATGGGGGCATTTCCCTCCAATTGGACAGACCATTCATGAGCCCATCTCATTCTGGCAGTGGAAAATTACAATCAAAACTTTGTTCCATCTTCATATCTCCACATGTTGGAATTCCCCAAACACTATAGAGCTTTTATCCTTGCCTGACGTAATGTCCTTCCGTCTGCCCTTCTTGAAGGGAGATATGCTCATATCCCACATGAGAATGCCATTCTAGTATGGTAGAAACAATTGAGCATGTCCTCTTATATTGCTGGTTTTACCAGAACATTCGGAATATGTACGTCACTCACTTATGCACAATTATCCTGGCAAATCAAATCAATTTTATATTTCATTCCTTCTTGATGACCATTGTAATGAAATCTTTAAAGTAGCTAGATTTTGTGCCTTAGCGAATTTAATTAGGCAGAAAAACATGGCTTTGTTTTAGCAAATTTTAATTAAGAATTACATTTTATGTTTAGTATATTTTTATATATTTATAACATATTCAATGTATCTGTCTATTGATGATTCTGATCTTGGATCGTAACAATAAACATTCCATATCATATGGAAACTGTAAGATTTGAGTCCATCGGCTCCTTAAATTTACAGGGTATAAGTGTGGAAATTTGGGGCTGATTGTGATAGCTGGGAAGTGGGATGGATTTTATCAACTGCACTGGGATGCAGCATATGTGGTTCCACTATAGCAACAAGCATACAGATGCTGGGAGCTGATATTGGCGATCATCTGTTTCCCACCCTTTATGAGGGACATCAGCTACTTGGTCCTGTAGGCCCCTTAGGGCTTTATTGGAGCCAGAAGGCAACAGAAAGCCTGTGTAGCTCTGGAGCATTTTTGTAATTTTCTTCCAGCAGCCTGACCAGTTAGACAGCAAGTAATATCAAGGAGGTAATAATTTGAACATTTGGGGGTACTTTGTATGTTGTAAACCTTTTGCAGTCATAGCTGTTGGCCTGAGTGTAAGTTCTGTCATTTGTGACAATAAAAGTACAATCTGCACTGGCTGTAGACATTTAACACCTACAAGCCATTCATTAGCTGTTGGCCTTCTCTACAGTACACACTGAATTTTTGGCTAAAGCTCAACAGTCACCAGTGGCAGTGTTGGAGGCATCTCAAAAGGGATTAATAATTTATAGTTGCAGCTGCTGCCTCATTCTGAACCCTTCATTAGTCAACTTAGAGTCTGTCTACCATCAAGTAGGTTTATACAGCTATACCAGTTTTATTCTGTGTCCAAAATGTGGACTTGCATGTTCTCTGCTCAAGAATTTTTATCATCTCTGAATCTGATGGACCAAGTGTGCTTGTGTTCTTCTACCATTCTGTTCCTTACTGTAACACGCTGTAACTAAGGAAACAGTTTTGCTTGAGGAGACTAAATAACCCATCTAGACCAAGATCATGTTTCCCACAGTGATCTCCAAAAATTTTATATGGGCCATGTATTTGGAAACTACTCCCATTCTCTGAATGCTTTTGTTAAGACCACCCAAAGCAGTAAAGTTGTATGCATTGAGTAGAATTGTTAGCTAAGTGAGATGACTTAACTTGCATACATTCATTCTGAAATGTGTTATACCACCATTATGGATGCTATAATGTCTAGCAATCATGGGGCTAGAGCTGCAGCCTATATGCAGCAGAATGAAGTGGCAGATATCTAAGGTTATAGAATGCACAGTAATTCTGCTGTGTATGGTTGAGGATTACATTTATAAAACTTCTCCTCTATTTAAAACATCTCTCCCCACCAAAGAACTTCCTGCAATTAGAAAATTAGCATAGTATGGAACAGGTTGGATAAAACTTAGCTGTGCTAGTTCTTTTACTTGCAATCTGCCAGTGTAGTCTGAAGTGATACTTCCTATTCTAACATCTCATCCGGCTGTGAGGTTGCATTTGCATTGGAAAATAGCCCACCAGTTGAGCAGCAAATGAAAATGTTCTAATGAGAATTGATTTGATTGCAGAGGGTACGATTTTCTGAAAAGTGTAGTATATACATGTTCAGGAAACTCCTTCTGCATAGAAGTAGGACTAACTTGGCAATTATAAGAAAGTAGTTGGTTGACTTTCAGTAGAATGACACTGATCTCTGTTAGGTGAGGATTGAAAATATGTTGTATAGGATTGGCCAAGATGGGTAGCTGTGTTAGTCTGTCTGTAGCAGTGGAGAACAGCAAGAGTCCAGTAGCACCTATAAGACTAATAAAATTCATGGTAGGGTATGAGCTTTCGTGAGCCACAGCTCATGGTATCTGAAGAACAGAGCTGTGGCTCACGAAAGCTCATACCCTACCACTAATTTTGTTAGTCTTATAGATACTACTGGACTCTTGCTCTTTTCCACTGTATAGAATTGGTTTGTGGCTATACATTACATTATGTGTTTTATAGCCACATTGCAAGTTACTAACAAGCTATTGAATCTGTATCTGTAATGTCACAGGTTGCATGCTGAACACAGACGAAAGGAAGGGTTATTAGGAGGAAACAGAGATGGGGAAGCTGCCAGTGATACTTGAAGAGCAGGAAAGGTTGATAGGTTGTTAATTCTTTAACATAGATAGCCTGTGTATTTAATAACACTGTGGATGCTATTTCTCACTCTTGCTCTTACATCACATTAACTTTTTCTTTCCTTACATCTTTGTAATAATACTTGTTTACCCCTGGTCTTCTTGAAGTCCCCCTGATTTCAGTAGAAACTTCCTCCATATATTCTGTTCAGTGGCTCTAGATTGTTACTGCATCCTAATGAAGTTTCTCAGCCAGAAGAAAGCTGACAGGAAGGGTTCTAGATTAAATCAAGCCTGATTTCTCCATTGAAGCTAAAATGAGGCTGTCATCCTTTGGTCAGATCATGAGAAGACAAGACTCAATGTAGAAGATAGTAGGAAATATTGAGGGCCATAGGAAAAAAGGAACATGAGATGGATTGATTCGATAAAGGAAGCCATGGCTGTCAATTTGCAAGCCCTGAGCATGGCTGTCAATGATAGGGTGTTTTGGAGGTTGTTAATTCTTACATTTCTTCAGAACAACTTGTGGGTCTATGTTTAAATCAAGCACTTAATGAGTTCACCTTTCTTCAATACAAGGCAGACCTCTGTGCCATGTTTCTGTGGCCACAGGAAAAATGCAGATGGATGAAGATATAATGACTGTATTATAATTTATGTGCTAGGAAGACAGAAATGTTTTTGATTTATAGCTGTTTCCCCACCAGAGTTGCTTGGACAGCAGATTCCAGAGGGGGTTTCATTTTCTTTCTCTATTCTCAAACTCTGTGTTCTTTAATAGAAAGAGTGAGTACTGGTAGAGTAGGGAGGTTTTGACTCATTTCAAGTGCAAAAATATCTAAAGTTGGCACAGGTTTTATTGATAGTTTTAACCAGAAGGAAATTACTGGTATTACATTGGTGTAAAATTGTAGTAATACTGTGAGCTTCTTTGTCATTTTGGTAGCGCTAAACTCATCAGTTTTGTCAAATGTTGCAATTGGAAGCCAAAATTATATAACTGTTTCTTGGCCTGAATGTTTTAATAGAAACTAAGACTTACTTCCTGCAAACTAAATAGTGTAGAATTAAGGGATTGCACTTAAAGGCAATGGAAACAATTGTTTGAAAGATTTAGCTAGGAAGACTTGACTGCTGTGGTCAGGGTAGTCTCCTGTTGTATATGGATTTAAATCACCAATATATTTTTATAGGATCAAGAATGAAGTGTAGTATCCTGATATGAATAATAGAATATGGTAATATTACTGTTGCATACAACAGTTCCACAGGCTGAGAGCACAGCTGCTGTGTGAATTTTAAAACATTCTCAACCCTTTGTCAACAGAGTTAAGAATGGCAATGTTACGTGGCTTATTTCTGCATGAGGGTATTTTTGTTAGAAAATTTAATGACAAACTGTTCTGCATTTTGGCCTTCTATAAATACTCCGAGCTTTTGCATCTTCCACTGAATTGGTGAGATCCTCAAATTAAGACATGTAGAATCTTAATGGCCACTCTGACATTTTGCTAGACCTGGCTGGCTGAGTACCTGAACTTGATTAGCTTTCTAATGTGCTTGCTCTGCCAAGCCTGAGACACCAGCGTTCGGGGTAGTTTAGTTTTCTGTAAAGTGATTGCACTGCAAACCTCTTTCCAATTAAAAGGTGATGCTTTTCGAGTAATGGAAAGTTGTTTTATTGGTACTGTCCCTTGATATGCATGAAAGCAGAAAGGATTTAGGAAGGTTATATAGCTGGTGGTTTTGGCTTGTTATTTTATGCAACAGGTATTTATCTACAAAAATATAGAAAATATCTCATGAACCTTTCTGACTAGATGACAGAGCAGTGATCATCAAGACAACTCGTTGGGCATTAGAGAGAACTTGATGAAAGGAGGTGATTTCCTGTTCTCTAAAATGCTTTTAAAAACAAACAAGATGACATAGCCAGTGTCATCATGACAGCCAAACAAGTTTCCAGATCAATGTTGGATTTCAAACTGATGCCAAGAGTAGCTCTTGCTTTAAGGCAAATAAATTATCTTTTTTCCTCTATTATTTCACAAGCTTATTTCACAAGATTCAGATCTTATTGTGTGCTATCAAGTTGCTTCTGACTTATGGTGACCCTATGAATTAATGATCTCCAAAAAGTCCTATCACTAATAACCTTTCTCAGATCTTGCAAACTGGAGGTTGTGGCTTCCTTTTTTGGGTTGATCCATCTCATTTTGGATCTTCCTCTTTTTCTATTGCTTTCAATATGATAGTGATATGATATTTAAATGTTTCATTTCTTGTTTTACGATTTTGAGTTTACCTTGATCCGTATTTCTCCCATTCCATGTTGCTGTTATATGTGTTGCATCAGTTCACATCAGCAACTGAACGAGCTTTCAACTTGAATCCAGTTGTGTCATTAAGAACAGTGCTGTTGGTACTTGTCCTCTGCTCTTCTCTAGTAGCTAATTGAGTGTCTTCCAACATGTAGTCCTGTCTTCCAGCACTGTATCTTCTTTCCTTTTGGGTTGTCTCATCATAGAGTTTTTGAGGTATGAGATAATCATACATTGTTTATCATTGCCTTATTCTGTGCAGTACTAACCAGGGCTAGCTGAAATGACACTGCTCTTGTCTATGAAAGATCCTCTACCAGTGTCATCTTCCACTACTGCTGCTACCCAGAAGCTACACTTCAAGAATTTCTCGGTCCCCGCAACTACTGGAACTGTCAGTTCTTTTCTGCTGATGTGACAGTTGATTCCTGAAGGAGGTAGATGCATCTTACTGGTGTCTCAGCTTTACAGTTTTGTCTTGAGTGACTCTGCTAGGAGGTTAGATTTTTGACAGGGTCTAAACTCCTGACAGTATTGCTCTCAGCTTCACTGATACACTCAATCCTCCTCACTGTGTTAAGGTGTGCATCCAAGAGGGATTCAGATCTTTGCAAAGATAAACTGGTAAACTGCAAAAAAACAGGGGAAATAATTATCAAAATTGTAGGTTTGCTAGAAAATGAGTCTAGGATCTGCTCTTGGACATTGAAGAAGTAAGAAGGTAGCTAGAAATGTCAGAATTAGTGTGTCTAGTTTGCCAAGTTCTTTTGAAATACATGGAGAGACAGCCTGCTGATTCTCATTTCCAGTCTGCAGTAAGAAACCTGAATAGAAGCAGTTCACTGAACGTGTCTCCATGTTTGGCAGTGGGTCCCAGATCTGATTTATAGCATTTGTTCAGCTTTCAGCAAACAGTAAATGCATTGCTTAATTATTCATGGCAGATGTATTGCAGGAAATTAAGACATCAAGGAACAAGTAAAAACTGTTACTGAAGAAAGCAATAAACAAAGCTAAAAGTGGAAGGAGCGGTAAGGTGATGCTCTTGAAACATCAGGGGCTGGCCCTGAAGAACAGATGATTCACACCTTCTGAAAATAATTGGTTAAAATTCCCAAGTCCTTAAACTTCTCACTCATCACACATAATTAATAGTGTTATATTAGCTTGCAAGTTTGATTTAATTTGTTTAATGTGTCATTTAAATTATCACATTTGCAAATGTGAGAACCCCCTTCTATTGTCACCTTCAGCAGAGAAATGTGTGTAAACAAACTCTCATTTTCTAATTGTTAACATCCTTTCTTTTTGTGGAAAATGGCTTTGAGCTGCTTTGGGAGGTAATTTTTGCCTTAAAAGCAATATAAAAAATAATAAATAAATGCTAGCTTATGAAATATTTCTTAGGACAGAGTTGAATGTGGGAGGTTATTGTGTCCCAAATGCATGCAGTGTATAAATGGTACCTCTTAAAGAAAGGAAGAGGGCTATATCCTAGCAACTTCACAACTTCTCCATAACAGTGGAGACTTCCTGGAATTCTCTAGATTACTTCTGTTGAAACCAGAATGGTGAACTAGATAGATCCTCAGTCAGACCTGGCAAAATTATTTTTGTATTACGTTCTGACCCTTTACAGCTTCACTGTTTCTCTCAACACCACTGTATAACAGTTGATGAAATGAAGATAATGTCAGATACTGTGAGACAGGGAGATAATGCAATATTAGTCTCATCTCAGATGCTGTCAAGCTTTGTCAAACGAATCAAAATGAATGAGGTGGAAAGGATTCAAATGTCTGAGCACAACCCACAGCAGGAAAAGAAGCGCCTAAAAGGAGTGCCAGGAATTCCTTTGCCAACCATAGGCATCAAGAAGGAGGCTTTGTTGCCTCAGAATATGGAGATTCCCTTTATTCACCGCGGCTATTAGCCACTGTGGATCTATCCTCTGTCTAACTCCCTTTTAAAGCTGTCCATTCTGCCAGCCATCACTTCATCCACTGGCAATGAATTGAATTGTTCATTTACTCATTGAGTAAAGATGAGTCCCTTTTGCCTGTTCTGAAACAATTCCCAATCAACTTCATTGGGTAGCCCCAAGGTGAAATACTTGGATATTACTTAGTCAAATATGAATTGTATGTTATTTCAAAACAATTACATTAAGATTTGGAATGAAGTTAAAAGAGATACGTTAAGATGGGACTCTATCTATCTATCTATCTATCTATCTATCTATCTATCTATCTATCTATCTATCTGTCTGTCTGTCTGTCTGTCTGTCTGTCTGTCTGTCTGTCTGTCTGTCTGTCTGTCTGTCTGTCTGTCTGTCTGTCTGTCTATCTATCTATCTATCTATCTATCTATCTATCTATCTATCTATCTATCTATCATCACCTGCTTTCCCTGCACACGGGCTCGAAGCGGATTTACAACATAATACATAAACAATTAAAACAGTTAAAAACATTGATAGCAGTCATAAAATACAATATTGAACAGGTAGCACATTTTGCCTCTACCACACACCTTGGGCCCACAGAGCAGAGTGGTTAAGATTCAATATATGTAGAGCTAGGGACATATTCCCCCTGCCACTCAACTCCCAAAAGCCTGGTGGAACATCTCCATCTTATAGGCCTGGCAAAATGATAACAAAGCTTGTTTAGACCAGGCCTCCACTGACAGAGGGTTCCACCAGGTAGGAACTAGGACCAAAAAAGCCCTGGTTGAGACAAGGTGAACCTCCTTGGAGCCAGGGTTCACCAGAAGTTATCTGCTGATCATAATGTCCTCTGGGGGATATAGGATAAGAGGTGGTCCCGTAAATATGTCGGCCCCTGTCCACTAAGGGCCTTGAAAGTCAAAACTAAAACCTTGAACCTGACCCAGAACTCCACCGGGATCCAGTGCAGCAGGATCCCCAAACCTGATAACCCACAATCTAGATGCAGGACCTCCGTCTTCACAGGGTTTAGCTTCAGTTGACTCTGTTTTAAACACCCAGTCATGGCATCCAGACCACTGGACAAATGATCTGGGGTGGAGTCCGGCCAGCCAGCCTTCAACAGATAAAGCTGGGTATCATCAGCATATAGATGGCAACCAGGCCGAAACTCCACATCAGCTGGCCGAGGGGGCACATATAGATGTTGAATAGCATTGGGGAGACTATCGCCTCTTGCAGGACACCACACACCAAGGGGTGATGTGGCGACAACTGCTCCCCAAGCGTCACCCTTTATCCCCGACTGTGGAGAAAAGAGATCAGCCGCTGTAAGGTTGTCCCATGTACCCCCACCTTTCCTTGTCGCTGTTGGGAAGAATAGCTACAATTAAAATGAATGTCTTACCTAGAATGCTATTTTTATTGCAGACAATTCCGGTTTTCACAACTGAGGCACCATTTAAACAATGGCAGAGGGATATATCTAGATTTATATGGCAAGGCAAAAACCAAGGGTTAAATTTAAGGTTCTGCAGGATGCAAGGGAAAGAGGAGATTTGGATGTACCTGATTTGAGATTATATTTTGCTGCCAACTCTTTGGTTTGGATGAAGGAATGGATTTTGTTAAAAAAAAAGAAAATTATTGGATCTCAGAGGGCATGATTTAAAATTTGGGTGGTATGGATATTTATGTTGTGATAAGGCTAAGGTTAATGTAGAGTTTAATAATCATTACATTAGACATGCTATCCTGAGAATATGGAACAAATATAAATTTAGGATTTGCCCAAAAATTCCCCTGTGGCTATCGTTGCAAGAAGCCCATTTTAAAAGGGACATGGTGAGTCCAGACAAATGGTTAATGTATCAAGATATGTTGGAAGTTAAAATTAAATCAAGAGAGGTTTTAGTAGCAGAAGGAAATGTTTGTCAATGTTTCTCCTATATGCAAATTTTGAAAGATTAAAGTTAGACAAGAGGCATTATGACTTTGAGCAATATAAGACTGAATTTGAAATTGTCCTCTGTGCAAATAATGAAAATGTTATCTCTAAAATGTATACACTTTTGATGAAGTTTGAGACAGAAGAAGCGCAAGTGAAAGAATGTATGATTAAATGGGCAAAAAAAATTGGACATGATATATTAATGGAACATAGGGAAAATATGTAGTTAAAAGGGTTGAAATTTACATTATGCTTCAGTCTTAAGGAGAACTGTTACATAATGTACCCTTATACATTCTGGCCAATTTCTCAGGCGTCATATACCAACGCCTGAGAAATTGGCTAGAATGTATAAGGGTACATCCAACGTAGGCTGGAAATGTGCTAACCAAGAAGGATCATTTTATCATATGTGGTGGACATGTAAGAAAGCAAAAATTTTCTAGTTGCAGATACAATCATTAATTCAAGAGATTTTGAAGATTAAAATAGAATTGGGAATGATAGTCAGCTGGAAAGAAGTTTTGGAACTCTTTTTTATATATGATTACGGCAGCAAGACTACTGTATGCACAAGGCTACAATGGAGGAATGGTTGATAAAGGTCTTGGAATTTGCATCGATGACAAAACTTACTTTGTTGATTAAAGTGAAGACAATATCTTTTGGGGGGGGGGTTAATGGAAACCTTTTATAAACTTTTTACATGAAATAGATAATAATGATTTGATGATATGTGGATTTATGGATTAAGGAATACGAACTTGAGAAAAAAGAGAGCTTTTATTCTTAACATAGAGCAAGTGAAAATTTGAAAATGATACATATTAGTCGTAGAGAAAATCGGAACCCTGCTTGTAGTAATTTTCTTTATGTCTTTTTTGTTATTATGATACTCTTTTCTTTTCTTTTCTTTTCTTTTCTTTTCTTTTCTTTTCTTTTCGTTTATATGAATGGTTTGTTTGTTTGGTTTGTTTGTTAAATGGTTTTGTTTTTATTTCTTATACATTGTTTTTTTTTTTTTTTTGAAAAATTTTATTGGGTTAGACTCCATTATTTCCACATTTACATTCAATTTTCCCCAATTTTTTCATCTCTAACCCCCTCCCTTTCCCCCCCCTTTTTGTTGACTTCCAACAGCTTTCCAACCCTTTGTCCCCTTTCCCTTACTTTTATTAGCTTCCTCTATCTAAAACAAATATATATTCTCCATTATTCTAAGCAGTACATCCTTAACTATTTTTAACATTATATGCCCAAACTGTAAGCCTTTGTTTCCATCTTAGATAAACAATTTATCCCAATTTTTCAATTTCAGGTATTTCTATATATCATAAACCATATAGATCATACATTCGTTTATATCAAACAATTTGACTTATTCTCTATATATATTACTCATTCTATCTTTTTATAATAGTTCTATATATCTCTCCTCACGTAGTCAATCAATTTGACCCATCTATATCTTCAGACATTCAGTTTGGTACAAAACTTGTCAGAAAAAAAAGAAAATATTGTTAGTTAATCGCTCCTTATATTTAATCCTTATAATTAATTATTTTCTCTATGTTCTGTTTGTTAACCTATATATATCTGTATATATGTCAATCTATTAATCTGACTGCTTATTAATTCACATTTATCTCTTCTCCCCCCCGGTAAAGTCTCCCCCCTCTACTTCAATACTTCAGTAGTTCTCAAACTGCCACAGTTTTCCTCCCACCTCCCATTTCTTCTCCAGGTATTGTTTCAGCTTCTCCCAGTCTGTGTTGAACTGCCCTGAGTCCAGATCTCTCAATTTTCTTGTCATCTTGTCCATTTCAGCCATATACAGCAATTTGTAAGTCCAATCTTCCATAGTTGGCACTTCTTGTACTTTCCATTTTTGCGCATACAAAAGTCTAGCTGCTGCTGTCATATAAAATATCAACGTCCTGTGTTGGGCTGGAATTCCCTCCATTCCCAAGTTCAGTAGCAGGAGTTCTGGGTTCTTATTAATTTGAAATTGTAAAATTTCACTCATTTCTCTTATTATTTCCCCCCAGTACTGCCTGGCTACCTCACACGACCACCACATATGATAGAGGGAGCCCTCATGCTTCTTACATTTCCAGCATTTATTAGAAGTATTCAAATTCCCTAGCGCAATCTTCTTTGGTGTCATGTACCAACGATAGATCATTTTATAAATGTTCTCTTTGATATTAATACATGTCGTTGTCTTCATTGTAGTTTTCCACAAGTATTCCCATGCCTCCATTGTTATTTCTTTATTAAAGTTTATAGCCCATTTCACCATTTGTGTTTTAACTATCTCATCCTCGGTATACCACTTCAACAGTACTTGGTATACCTTGGATATTCTTTTCTTATCTTCTTTAAGAAGGGTCTGCTCTAGTTCCGAATTCTCTATTCGTATACCTCCCTTTACAGAGTCCGAATTATATAAGTCTCTGATCTGTCTATACTGGAACCAATCGTAGTTAGGTGATAGTTCCTCTTGTGTCTTTATTCTAAGTTTGGATGCTTCAGTTTTAGTTATTTCTTTATACGTTAAACATTGTTGTTCATTATCAACAGCTCTCGGGTCTATCACCTCATATGGAACCACCCACAAAGGGGTTCCTTCTTGTAGATAAATTCTGTACTTCTTCCAGATTATGTATAGACTTCTCCGAACAAAGTGATGCAGGAACATCGAGTTGACCTTTACTTTGTCATGCCATAAATATGCGTGCCATCCAAATATTTTTTTATATCCCTCTAGGGCTAATAGTTTCTTGTTCTTTAATGTCATCCATTCTTTCAACCAAACTAGGCAGATTGCATCATGATAAAGTCTCAGATTGGGCAGTTGCATTCCGCCTCTTTCCTTTGCATCTTGTAAAACTTTCACTTTCACTCGAGGCTTCTTGCCTGCCCAAACAAAATCTGATATTTTCCTCTGCCATTTTTCAAATTGTTTGGAGTCTCTGATGATTGGTATTGTCTGTAGCAAAAACATTACTCTTGGTAACACATTCATCTTAACTGCTGCAATCCTGCCCAACCATGACAAATTCAATCTATTCCATTTAATCAAGTCTCTCTCTATCTGAGTCCATAGTTTTTCATAATTGTTTTTGAATAGATCTATGTTCTTTGCAGTTAATTCGACTCCCAAATATTTCACTTTACTTGTTACTTCACAATCCGTTGTTTCCATTAACAATTGTTGTTTCTGCTTAGTCATATTTTTGCATAATATCTTTGACTTCTTTTTGTTAATGAAGAAACCTGCCAAGTCTCCAAACTCCTTGATCTTATCTATCACTCTTGGCATGTTCTCCAATGGGTCCTCTACAATTAACATTATGTCATCCGCAAATGCTCTGACCTTGTATGAATAGTCCTTTATTTTTATTCCACGAATTTCATCATCTTGACGTATTTGTATCATCAGAATCTCCAATACTAAAATGAACAACAATGGAGATAACGGGCAACCTTGTCTTGTTCCTTTACTTATCGTCAATTTCTTGGTCAATTCATCATTCACCACAATTGCTGCAGTCTGGTCTCTATAAATTTCCTTAATTGCTCTGATGAATCTTTCTCCCAATTGTAGCTTTTCCATAGTGGCAAACATAAAGTCCCAGTTTAAATTGTCAAACGCTTTTTCAGCGTCAACAAAGAAGAAACCAACCTCTTTGTCACAACGCTTGTCATAATATTCAATAGCATTGATCACTGTCCTTAAGTTGTCTCTTATTTGTCTGTCTGGCAAAAAGCCTGCTTGTTCCTCCTCTATGACTTCCGAGAGCCACCCCTTCAATCTCTCCGCCAATATCTTCGCAAAAATTTTATAGTCATTGTTGAGTAGCGATATAGGTCTATAATTTTTCACATTAGTCAGGTCTTGGCCCTCTTTTGGGATCAATGATATATTCGCTTCACTCCAAGTTTCTGGAATCCTTTGATCCCTTAAAACCCCATTCATCACCTCTTTTAGGAATGGTGCCAGTTCATTAGCCATTGTCTTATAGAATTTAGCCGTAAGTCCATCTGGCCCTGGCGCCTTTCCTAGATTTGCAGATTGTATTGCCTTACTTATTTCCTCGTCAGTTACTTCACTATTCAACTTATTTCTCCAAGCTTCCGAGATTTCTGGAAGTTTGGTTTTCTCCAAATATGACGCTATTGATTCTTTGTTTACTTCTTTTTTATTATACAGCTTAGCGTAAAATTTATAAAAGGCTCTACTAATGGTAGCCTGCTCCAAATACGTTTTGTTATCTTCGCAAATTTTATTTATTATCTTCTTTTCCCTTTTCTTCTTCAATTGCCATGCCAGGTACTTCCCAGGTTTATTAGCACCCTCAAACGCTTTTTGATTCAGTCTTTTGAGATTCCACTCCAATTCTTTATTGCTCATTGCTGTTAGCTGTTCTTGAAGTATTTTAATTTCCTGGTATACCTTCTTTTTCCCTGGTCTCTTTTTTAGCTGTATTTCTTTGGCTTTTATTTTCTCCTCAATCTCTTGTCTTTTCTCCTCTTTCTTCTTTCTTGCTCTACCATTTAAGTCCATTAGTATGCCCCTTACAACCGCCTTGTAAGCATCCCAAACTTTATTGGTTGGTACTTCTTTATTCACGTTGTATTGTATAAAAAACTTTGTCTCTCTTCTCAGTATTTCCATATTCTCTCTTTCCTGTAACAAGTCCTCATTTATTCTCCATGCTTTCCTTTTTCTCTTTTTTCCAAATTTCCACATAATTGGGTTGTGATCTGAGCCTACCATAGGCATTATTTCTACCTCCTTAGTCCATAATGCTAAGTCTTTTGAGGCCCAGATCATATCAATTCTTGATAATGTAGAATGCCTTGCAGAATAAAAAGTAAACTGTCTGCTTTTAGGATATTCTCTCCTCCATACATCTTCAAGAGTCTCTTGTTGAATCAACTCAAAAAAAAGCTTTGGTAATAGTCCTCTTTTCTTTTGTGCCGTTGTAGTCTTTTTGTCTAGTTCCAAGTCTGTCACTCCATTGAAGTCTCCAGCAAGAATTATCTGATCGTATGCAAGATCGTCTAAATGCTTCCTTAAATCCTCAAAGAAGCTTTCTTTTGCACCGTTAGGTGCATAAAGTCCGACTACCAACACTCTCTTTAAATTCCAAATACATTCCACTGCTACAAATCTAGCTTCCACATCTCTCATAACAAATTTTGGCTGTAGCTCCTCTTTTATGTACAACACCACTCCTCTTTTTTTCTTGTTGGAGGCCGCTACATATTCTTTGCCCAATTTTCCAGATTTTAAATATTTTACATCCTGCTTTCTGATATGGGTCTCTTGCAAACAAACAATGTCACATTTTTGTTTTAGTAGCCAGTGAAAAGTATTTTTCCTCTTATTCGGTGAGTTTAGTCCATTTACATTCCAAGATAATACTTTACACTCCATACTCATGATCTTGTTGGTAAGTCTTTTTCATTGTCCTTAATAAATCGCTCCATCTCTCGCTCAGATCTGATGCGTTTTTTGGCCCCTCCAAACTCAAAGGACACTCCTTCCGGTAACTCCCATCTGTACCTGATTTTCATGTCCTTCAAAATCTGAATTAGCACTTTATATTTTTTCCGGTCCAGTAACACTGATCTGGGCAGTTCCTTCATTATAATAATCGTCTTGCCATCAATCTCCAATGGATCTTGAAACTGTTTTGTCACAATCCTCTCTTTCATATTTCGTGTTGTAAACTGCACAATCACATCTCTTGGTAGTTTCCTCTGGGTTGCTATTCTCGAATTCACACGGTATGCCACATCTAGGATAGCCACAACTTCCTCCTCCTCCTTCCCCAGGTACTCAGCCAACACCTCAGTCATCTGTTCTTGCGCTGACTTTCCTTCCACTTCTGGCAAGCCACGAAAACGTAGCTGCTTCTCCATATGTTTAGTTTCTGCAACTGACATTCTCCCCTTCACCAATCTCATCTCTGTTTGTTGCGTGTCTGCTAAATTCTCCATCGCGTCTTCTACTGTTTTAACTCTCTGCTGCGTTCCTTGTAATTCACTTCGTATTGTTTCCATACCTTTTTTCACTTCTGACAGCTCCGATTTTACTGTCTGTGTAACCTCTTTAACCTCTTTTATCAGCTCCAATTTCGTGTCCTTAAGTTCTTTAATCATATCTAAAAGTTTTTTGTCCAGGTTTTTATCCAGGTTTTCTATTGCCGATTGCCACTCTTTTTTTGACATCGTGGGGCTTGCTTTAGCTCGCTCCCACGAATCCGCTCTCTTCCTTAACTCCGTGGCGTAAAATTTAACGTTTTTCTATTTTAAATGTCCCGGTCTTCTTATAGAAATTAAATTTTAAAGAGTCCAAAATGTCGGGCGTCTTTTCTCTATGGTTTCTCTATGATTTTGTAATCCAAGATGGCCTACTTCCTTTTCCGCTGAAGCCGCGACCCTTCCCCTTTCAAAAATGGCGATTCCCTACTTCCTGCCCTCCAGCAAGGGCCGCTTCTCTCCAGCCACTCTATTGTTATTACGCACTTCCTGTCTCCCGTCTTCCCACAGCAGATCTCGCGATGGTGTCTTTTTCTCACAGCTCCAAAGCCACAGGTATTCAAAACAATAGTCCCATTTCTTTAATAACTTCTTTAAACTTAGTCTCTTTTTAAATTCGATTCCTGCCGAGTCTTCCCCTCCTTTTCACTAGTCTGTTGCAGTTTAAAAATCTACTTTTTTTCCTCTCTGTTTTTATCAATCTGTCCCGTCTCAGAAGATAATGATCTTTACCTTCTCTTCACTTTTCTCGGGTTGTAATCGCTGTTTCGATTTTAAGTTCTCCTCTCAGCTTCTTCCCCCAATCGATGCTTGGGTATGTAGGTCTTATGCCAGCCGAATTGGCCCCAAAACTGCCGCAGAGATTATAGCCGACCCGTCGCAAGGTGGGACCTCAAGGATCGGGGGGAGACTCGTTGTGTAGAGCCCCCCCTCGTCCGAGATCTAGCTCACCCTAGGGTCTTAAGCGTTCTTTGCCTGCTCCCCGCCTGAGAGCAGTCGGCCGCGGGCTATTTTCACCCCGCCGGCCGGTTAAAACGGCAGTCCGGTCAGCTCCGCAAGTGGAGCTGCGTTAGACCTCCATGGATCCCAAACAGGAAGTCTCATTTCTTATACATTGTTTAGTGTTTATTGCTTAAATAAAAATATATCAAAGGGTGGCCCCAAGTGTGAGTATTATGAGAGGGAGAAAAAGTTTGCTGTTTCCACTTTCTTCACTCTATGCATAATTTTATAAACCTCTGTCACATGGCCCTGTAGTTGTCATTTTTTTCTAGATTGAAAAGTCCCAGACTCTAGCCTTTTTTCATATGAAAGGTGCTGCAACCACTTAATCATTTGGGTTGCCTTCTATTGTACATCTTTGGGCTCTGCAATATCCTTTTTGAGATATGACCACAGCTGCATGCAGTAATCCAAATGAGGCCTTATCATAGGTCTATAGAAGGTCATTGGACGTTTTATTTTCGATTCCTTTCCTAATCCCACTATGGAGTTTGTCTTTTTCTCTGAGCCATCCACTACAATTCCAAATTCTCTTTTCTTCTCAGTAACTGCCCATTCAGACTCCTTAAAGTTAGGGGTTTTTGTTCCATTGTACATCACCTTACACTTGACTACATTTGCCATCTTGTTCCACACTGCCCCAATTTTGGTCTTTTCCACGTGGGGCTTTTTGATTGGTTCTGACTCCATACTGTATCAGTTTCTCTCCAGAGTTCTGCAAGCATATTCAAAATACCTCCATTCAGTCTCTAAACCGCTTCCCAGAATTTTTGCATTCTGCATCGAGAAACACAGCATCTACTACAGAATCAATCTTTCCCTGTTTTTTCTGTGGCTTTTCCCGCTGTGCACATACCTCAATGTCTTTCCCCCCCAGTGAAGTCAACCAGGGCTTTTTTGAAGTGCAGAATGCTTTCTTCGGTGTGAGGCCTGGCCCTGGCCCTGCCTGTCACCCTCCCCTTTATCCCTCTGCATTCTGATTGGTTGAACAGCAACCAATTCAGTTTTTTTCCTGGATTAAAAAAAAAATTAAATAGCAACATTGCAATGTTGGTGCCTCAAAAAAAAAAAAACCTTGCAAATGCGGGGGTGGGGGAGGTGGGGAGGAATGCTGCAATATGGCTAACACAAAAACTCTGCAGAGAGCCCTAAATGCTACTTGATATTTTAGTTTCTCTCTATGCTTCCTATACTTTTTAGTCCATTCTTTTTCTTTTTGCTTTTTTGCTTTAAAAAAAAATTAAACTGCAATGTTGTGATTTTGGACTCCATTAAAAAAATTGTAAATTTCCTCAGCCCATCAAATGCCAAGACCTCAGCTGATCAACTGATAAAACTGATGTGTTCCCCAGAAAGCTGGCAGCAGAAATGGGGCATTTTTTTAGTGCAGAAAAAATAAATATCACTTCAGTTTGACTCCTTCAGGTGTGGAATTACAGAGGCCCAAAGTAGATTGAGTATCCAGAAAACCCAGTGTAAACATGCATGTAGAAAACACCTTAGAGAAATTCTCCTGTAGCTCTTCACATTCTGCCTTAGCATCCTGAATAATTTGGTATCACCAGCAAACCTGGCCATTGTGTTGCTTACCCAAATTCCCAATCTGAACAAATTTAATAGCTTCAGTCCCAGTACTGATCCTTGTATGACTCCACTCTTCACTTCTAATTGTGAGAACTGTCCATTTATTCCAACACTCTACTTCCTGCCATTTATCCAACTGCTAATACCTTAGCAGAAAGCCTTTCTGAAGTCCAGGTATATGATGTCTACTGAATCCCCGTTATCCACATACTTGTAGCTTTCTCAAGGAATTTGAGAGGGTTGGTGAGGCAGAACTTCTCCTTTGGAGAAACCATGCTCATATTCCTTTGGCAGGCTTTGTTTTTCAATATGCTTAATATTCCTTTCTTTAATAACAGTTTTTACTAATTTACTTGGAATAAATGTTAAACTAACTGGCCTTTAATTTCCTGAATCCTCTCTAGACTCCTTTTTAAAAGTTGGTTTAACATTTGCTACTTTCCCATCCTCTGGTATGGAGGCTGATTTTAGTGGTATTACCATATACTAATCAGTAGATCAACAGCTTTACATTTGAATTCTTTAACAACCCTCTAGTGTATGCCATCTGGATTTGGAGACTTTTTGGTTTTCAGTTTGCCTAGCAGTCCCACAACCTCATCTCTCATTGCCACAGTTTGACTCAGCTCTTCAAACACCCTTCATGAAAGTGGCAATGCCGAGGGGTGTGCCTCACGTTTTCCACAGTGAGAATGGATGCAAAGAATGCATTCAGGTTCTCTGACATTTCTTTCTCTTCCTTAAGCACTCCGTTCATTACTTGGACATCCAAAGGCTTGACTCCACCCAGGATGTTAAGATGTCAAAATACAGGCACCTGGATATATTTTAGCTTGGTTCTTTCGTACAAACTGGGGAAACCAAGCTCCAATTTGTTCAAGACCCTACTTTTTGATATTGCAGTAAATTGGAGTTTGATTTGAAGGCTTCTGAAAGGCTGCCTTGCTAGCTGCCATATTCAATGCAACCAACTAGCAGATGCAAAACCACTAACCATACTCTGCTAAATTTAAATTGTGAACAGTATTATCACCATTTTACCTCAGTACAATAGATGGGGTACTTAGATTGAGAGAAAATGGCCAGTGTCAGCAAGCTAATTTTGATTTCTTAAATGCATTTTTTTGAGAAACTTGAAACATCAATAGATCAATTTTGGTGAGATAGTTTTCTTAAACCTTTCTAACAAGTATCCAGTATTTGGGGCAATTGCTTCCGATATTAATTAGCTGTGAGATGATTTCTTCTTTTTCTTCTTCTTGATGTGTATAAAATGTTTATCCATTTCAACCTTATATCAACATGATGTCCCACTGCTGGAGCATTCATTTAGTTGTAGCTGTTGATTCTCTAATGCTGCAGCACCCATCTGTGCCAATTGCATGTAGGTATGATAATAGGGTTTTCCGATGCCTGAAGTCTGTATTGTTAGACCATTAATGCTGCCAAAATATTTTGTAAGGTTCATTGCTTAGATAGCCATTGTATATGATGTTTTAGGAAAATGTTAACATGTAGATTTGTAATAAAAATGCCTTGCTGAGAGTTAGATGCAGAGGAGTTAGCCGTGTTAGTCTGTGGTAGCAAAATCAAAAAGAGTCCAGTAGCACCTTTAAGACTAACCAATTTTATTGTAGCATAAGCTTTCGAGAATCTAGTTCTCTTCGTCAGATGCCTGATACAGAGACTGGTCAAATACAGAAGAGGAGGAGAGAGAAGAGGCATCTTCTCTCTCCTCCTCTTCTCTTCCTATGCTGAGAGTTGACTTCGAATCTCAGTGAAAATGTTCAAGCATCTTAGCTGAATCTTTAGTCCTCTAAGATTCTTGTCAGAAAATAAGTGATTCTGTTAAGAAGGACATAAAATTAGTCTTCTAGAATGCTTATAGGTGCAATTTATAACTATGTGGAAAGTTGTACTTGTAAAGATCTGTTAGAGGTGCCATGCAGTTTTGATCTATTTTATATTTTTTCTCTCTCCCTTTCTTGCCCCCTAGTGGTGTGGCTGTGATGGTGAGTGTTAAATGCTTATGTTCAAAATTCGACCATAAATGAACAATCCAGAGAGCTGAGTAGACAGTGCTTAATTTAAGAATTGACCAAGAAGCTTCAATTTTTAAATACAGCATGGTCTTGAGGAATTGTGAAACAGATACCTGTGACTGGGAACCTGAACAGGCTTATTTAATTGGATGAGTTGCCATTACATCAGCATTTCTGGGTATGAAGCTAGGTAAAGCACTTATTTGAAATCTATGCTCCTCCTAACATAAAAAAAAACCCTATATAGAGAGCTTCAGGGTAGTAAAAAAAAAATAGTAGCAAGATGTCCAGAAGGTCATGATACCATGTTAAGGTTGGTAATGTTTTCTGTTTCACTAGAAAAATATTAGAAGCATATTCTTCCTCCCTTCCTTCCCTTTTTTCAAACCTTTTCTTAAGGAGCTGAGAGTTTGTTCAGATAAGGAAGGTTGTTTGAGTGCAATCAGGATTGGTTATGTATGGATATACGTGGTGAGAGCTGTTACCATTCCGACAGCTATGGGCAGAAATTGTTCAAGTATGTGGTTTTGTTTTTCTTTGTTTTTCTGCTGCTGCTTTGTTTTGGTTCTTACATTTTCCTAAATTTACATCTCAGTTTTGCACTTAAAGGTATGAAGTGTCTGTTCTTCCGTGAATAATAAAATCAAATGCCCCAAATTATATACTTGGTCCATTGGTTCTGGAACATACTGTATATGTAAGACAGCATTTAATGAATTTATCTCAGGTTATGCACAAAGCTAGGCATGACAAGCAGAATCACTTAAGAGCCATGGTTTGGGGGAAATAGCTATTTACATAGCCCTTGGTATAGAATAATTTTCTGAACCTAGTTTTGTTCTGGAGAGCAGTAAATGAATAAAGTTGGTCACTGATTCTTTATAAAAAGACACAAAAGTTAGTGTGGTCTATAAAATACTGTTCCAGTGTTTCCTCCTGTCTTTCATAACATGAGATTTTAAAAGCAAAAAGCATTCCCTGTTTAAAATAATGTGAGGGAAACAAACTTTGTAGAGTTGGCTCTTTGCTAAAACTCATGCTGTTCTGACGTTGCCCTGATGTTTTTAGTAGAATCAACTTCAGTGAGTAAAAATCTGACAGATGGCTTTAAAGGGAACAATATCAACAAGACTTCTTTTGCAAAACAAATGCTGCAGTTGTGACTTGAGGTTGAAATGATTAATGAAGTTTTTATAATGTGGGCAAAACTTGTTTTTCGAGTCAAATTAAATTCTCAGGAGGCACAACAATGACAGACTGTGTCTGGTGTAAATAGAATGTTAGAAGAATATGTGACCCAACAAATTCTTCCAGTTCAAGGGAATGTTTATACAGGGTTGCTTACAATTGCTTGCATCTATACAAGTCCAAGGTTCATCATCAGTCTAAGAGAAAAGGGAGCATCTGTTTGTGCTTCTGGTATATACGAGACCTGGTTCTAGTTCACCTCTGGTCATTGGCAGCATACTGATTCTGATCTGACAGTTTCAAAAGTGATGGGAATTAATAAATGATTGAGGGCCTTCCTTAGATTATAAGTGTAATTAATTTGGTGTGCATCTTTCCAAAAGATGCTGCAGTTGTGCATGGATGTAAAAATTTGATTCTTTTTGCAGCTAGTGTGTCATGTTATATATTTGTCACATGCATTTTTTGATGTGCCCCATGATGACATCTCCAGGAATGAGCTGCCTAACATGCATACTTAAACCCACCTCAAGCCCTGCCATTTTGTGAGCGTATTTTAATATTTGTATTTAGTTTAATATTTTTATTTTCACATCTTTTAGAGACTGAGTGCTGGTCCACTGTATTGCTCAAAAATAGGAGTGCTTATTAGGGGTGTGCTTTTTGAAAATTTTCAAGACTTTTTTGAATCGGTGGCTGTTGAGTGAATCGCCAGTCATGACTGGGTACTTTTCTGGTGGGTGCTGCAAAGTGGGACTCGATATTCATCAGTTATTTTCCATTCTCATGATTTTTGTGACTGTTCTTTTCAGTGGGAAATGGGAGGGGGACCACAGTCACACAGAACAGAGTCTTTCCTCTGATCTAAACCCTCCTATGTTTCAAGCAGATTGAACAAAGTGGGGTGATTTTTCAGCAAAGTTGGTATCTCTCTGAGAAGCCACACTGAGTTCTCTCTGCTAATTTTTAAAATGGCTGTCAAACAGCAGCATTTAAAACAAAAAAGCCGTCTGCATTTGTTTCATTTCTCTACTCTTACAGTGACTGATATTTTTTTAAAAAACGTCGTATTTTCACTGAAATCTCTGCATTTGCCTTCCTTCCTTGCTGTGGTTGGTTGTTTCCTTTCTGAAAGTGAGAAAGGCTTCCCTTGCCCTCTGCCCCACCATCTTTGCACTTCTATTATTTCCTAGGGCAGCTTAGTTGTTTTTTAACCAGATTTCACCAAAATTACAGCAGAACGTTTTCTGCCTGTCCTTGAAAGAACCCTCAAGTTTTATATTGTTCAGTTGGAGTGGCAATCCAAAAAAGCCTGAACAAAATTCTAAATTGTTGATATACTGCAAAATTAACAGTTTCAGAGAACAAGAAGGGTTCTCATTTGACTACTGTGATTTGTTTAAGTATGGGCACTGGTAGCATTGAAAAGAAATCACTTACCAGAGAAAGGTAGTTCAGCATCAAGCCTTTCTACCACTAAGACCTCATTCCTTTCTCATGTGTAAGGGAAAGGCCAGACAGCAAAGGTACAAGACCATCTGTGTAAACTAAGGGTAATTTCAAAGAGTATGTTGCAACAAACACAAGTTTCCAGTGAGTTTATGTTTGATATGGAATCACATTCAATCCCATCTGCTGACAAGTGAACCTGTACTGTTGTTTTTGTAACTACACATGTTTTATGGGGTTATGTAAAACAGCTTATTTTTTATTTTTTTATTTTTGTCACTTATAGTCACCTTTCTCACCGAGACCCAAGGCAGATTACGTAGTGTGAGATTAGTACAATCAATATCAAGGACATTTTCATAAGCAATGCTATAAGGTAAATATGATACAACTAAGTTGCACAAAGCAGCCATTAAATGAAGAAGGCATTATCCTGGGCAGGGTTGGGGGGTGTATATATAGATATCTGTCTGGATGAAACCACCTCCACAGCCCCTGCATTTACAGTGCTGCATTGACCAGAAAATGTATCTGCATTGATAAAATCCATAAACAAGAACCATGTAATTGCTTTTCTTAAAAGCAACCAAAATAATGTGAAACAGGATAGAAGCTTTCAAGATCTCCAGGACTCTTCATCAAACTGAACCGAGGGACCTTGCTTAGTTTCTGAGATCTGACAAGATTTGGCTGGTGTGGGCAGTAAGGTTCCCTTACGTTGGTCTCCAAGCTTCCCACATCACAGGAGTTGTAAGTTGTTAACTATTACATTCTTCTTGCCCTGCTTCCAATCTAGTATACTTGAATATAGATTGTTTAAAATAGTATTTTGGTAGTCTTTAAAGTCACTAGTCTTTAAAGATACAGTCTTTGGTTTTTGTGCGGGGGACTTGATTTTTTGTTGGTTGTGTGCTAGTTTAAAGTGCTGGCTCTGAGGGGAACTAATCTTTTTTAAAAGATTAGGAGAGTCAGAGTTTATTTAATGATGGTCTCTATTTTAGTAAAATCCTCAAAATATTTCTGTGAGCTGCCCCACATCAAACTCTGTAAGATTCTCTGTGTTAGTATGACCTCTACATATTCTTAAAAATCATCAGTATTTCAATTTGACTGGAGATGCTCTGAGTTAAACCTCACAAATGAACAGAGATCAAAGTACTTCCCTGGGAAAACTTCTTTTTAAATATATTGATGCTTTAAATCTAATGCCACAGATGTTTTCTCATTCCCCAAGGAGTATCCTTGAAGAAATAAAAAATTGCATATGTGGACATCTGCAAGGGAAAAGAACAACAAAAAAATCATCTATCGAATGTGTTCTTACCAGTTGTAGAAGTATGATACTTCTTCGAAGTTCTGCTAAGAGTCTCATCCCTTTTTCATGTGAAGGCATATTTGAACAGTTAGATCTTTAGATACCTGCTTGATTCATACACTTCAGTTGATTGAATGCTACTTTGTCCTATTATTTCAATGGGTGAAGATCATGCAGTGGGAAAGTTGAACGTTCCAGACATACACAGTGCCTTTTCCATCCCGGCTCTGACCTGGTGGAACTCTCTGTCTGTTGAAACCAGGGCCCGACCGGATTTGTTATCTTTCTGCCAGGCCTGTAAGACAGTGATGTTCTGCCAGGCATATGGCTCTGGCTGGACGAGGCCTCTGCCAGCCATGTAGGAGGCAGAGGTGAATGAGTCAAACCTCCTTATTAGATCTGTCCACCACCCTGTGCACGTGTTTTTAAAAGTAACTAAGCAGTGTTTGCCACTACTGCTTAGGAGTTTTTTTGGTATCAAACTCATGATTTTACAACGCTTTTATGTGTTTTTATAGAACTGTATTTAATAACGTAAATGGTGTGATCCGCCCTGAGCCTGTTTGTGGGGAGGGCAGAATAGAAGCCAAATAAAATAAATAAATCTAAAAGCCCACTTGTCATAACAAGAGCTATTTTTTTCATACCCAGTGGGTGCCCTATGTGAGATCTTTTCCTGTTCAAACCAATGCCCTTCTTCAATCACAGAGGTTGCACTGCATCTCAGTGTTCTCTGTGTTGATGCATTTATCCTGAGATCTTAAAATGTTTGTAAGCCTCTGATATCACAACAGTTAAGTCAATGACATTTTAAAAAATGTGTCCTATATGTGATATTAGTGATGTGGTCATTTACTAGGATGGGGACTTGCTTATCCAAAGAACCCCAAAATATTAAAGGAATATTCAGTTGCAAAGAAATTGAGTCTGAACATGCTGAGCTGTCTGTATAGTTATTATCAGGGAGCTTTAGAGAAATGTCAAACCATTCAGGAGAAAACTTGGCAAGTTTTTTTTAAAATGTAGTAAAGACACTGCTGGCTAAATGAGTATATGAGAAAGATAATTTCCCCCTTTGAAACCTTTCTTAGTATCATCCTATCTTTTCTTTCCAGTTGTAGACTACAAAAAGCAGTCTTAAATATACACTATGCTAGTTGGAATAAACCCTCTACAAAATCTCTACAACTATAGGCTTGAAGCTAATCTTGGTACAAAGTGACTTCCAGCAATAGGCTGAATATTTCAGTCTTTTATTATATTAAAAACATATTATATTAAAAACATATTATATTATATTAAAAACAAAAGATTATTATTATTACTTTTGAATTAGTTTACAACATATAACTCACAAAACATAACATTAACAAACTTCGACAGATGTTTAAAACAGTTCGTTGTAACCATATTATGAGTTATTAACTTACATTAAATTAACAAGTAAAATGTTATTATAGCAAAAGCAGTATTAAACAGAACTTTATCTGGGTAAGACTACCACAAACCCCACATTTCCGTATCTAGGATATCTTGAATGCATATGCTTTTAATAAGGTTAAATAACTCTGTCCAGTGAAGCAAAAGTATGTAATAAATGACCAGACTGCTAGATCACGAGCTGAAACAACCATGTACAATTCTTAAGAAGAGAATATCAGAGGTGAGTAGATAGGTGGAATATTACCTGATCTGCTATAAAGAATCTTGTATTTTGTTATATGGGGTGCTTGCTAGCATAATAATGAGTTCTCACTTCTATTTTGAACCCAGTTCTATCTTGGACCACATACACTTCTAATTCCCAAGCACTATACTTGTGATTAATTTATACCAAATGTTATCAGAAGCATTCTCTGGTGATCCTAGGAATGGGGCAGTCCTCATGAGTGGGATACAGCTCCTCCTCTCTGAAGGCAAGATCACTTGGCTGATTCAATCTCAGAGGGAAGGGGCTTATCCCAGGGATTGCCACTTTCTGGCCCTGCCTTCTGAGCAGAACATCTTCAGTGGCACTCTCTGAAGTGCAACAATTAGAAGAAGGAGGAAGAGGAAAGCAGTGGAAGAGCTCACAAGGGAAGGGTTCTATCATACTCAGATCTCTCAGTGCAGCAGTGAGTGCTGAGGCCAATGGCCCTTTTTGTCCGTAGGCCCACAGTGGCAAACACAAACTCCTGGTGAGATTCACATCCCTTGAGCCACGAGGATCTCCTACCCAGTAGACTCAAGTGCCCGGTTAAGTCTGTAAGCCTGTCCTGGAGTACCAACATTGCGGCAGCTCCCAAAGGCTTAAAGGAGCAGCCCCCAGCAGCAGCGAAGGAGTGGCTCCATTTCAGACAGCCCCAGCTGAGCCACGGTAAAAACAATCCAGCGGGAATGGGGGCTGTAGAGGGTAGGAGAAGAACCAATTGGCTGTTACAATTCCCTTCCTACTTTTTCCCATCTGTAAACCCTTTGGCTGTCCTGGAACAGAGAGAAGCCTGTGGAGTGTTTTCACTTTCATTTTTGTTTTTGGTGAAAATTTCTGCTAAGGTAGACCTAGCCATCTCCCAAGGCTCAAGGAGCACAGTGTGTAACTTTGATCTACTAAACTCCCCAGCCTTCCTCTTCCAGAGTCTTCTAACGGGCTAGTGATGGGGGAAAGATCCAGGATATAGATCTATCAGGGGAGGATGCCCCGTTAACCTGCTGGCATGGATTAGGACAGAGATGAGAAAGGAATTCAAAGAAGAAGATCAAAATTCCTAAAGAACTGAAGGACGAGATCAAGAATTAATTTATTGTGTTTTAATGATGATGTGAGCTGCCCTGAGCACATTCATGGGGAGGGTGGGATATAAGTCGAAAGAAAGAAAGAAAGAAAGAAAGAAAGAAAGAAAGAAAGAAAGAAAGAAAGAAAGAAAGAAAGAAAGAAAGAAAGAAAGAAAGAAAGAAAGAAGTAGCCCTAGCAACAGCCTTCGCCTCAGATGCATCTTTGGATGCTCTACAGTTAGCAAGAGCCATGGCATCCAGTGTGAGGGCCATATGCAACACTTGGCTTAGGAACTGTGTGAGGCCCCGCCCCGCCGGCCGCGTCCTCCCCTCGTCCTGCCGTCCTCTGGGCTACCACCAGGGGGAGGTTGAGGGAGCTCCCTCTGCCTCAGACTTGGTAGGGGCAGTGGTTTGGGCACCAGCGTCTGCCTCCTACCTGCTGCCTTGGAAATCTCTCGCACTCTCTCTGACCAACCTTCCAACCAGCCTTCTCCTCCCCGGCATCATCGGGAGCTTCCCTCTTATAGTCCCTCCTGGTTCTGCCCCCTGTCTCTCCACCAATCCCCTTCCCAGAATCACCCCTCCCCGGTCCCGACACCTGGCTGCCTTCACCTAGTTGGGCTAGACACCTCTCCATCACCCCCTCCGCCCCTGCTGTTGCCTCTGTGCTCGTTTCTCCCCTCTCCCACCCTTCACCAATCCCCAGTGTCCCTTCAGACTGAGGAGCCCTCCCAGGACCCGTCCAGCCAACCCAGCGCGGGGACGGCTCGCTGGGCGTTCCTCCCCTCATCTGTCCTGGCAGGGCCCTCCCCCTGCCGGCGTTCGGCCGCGCCCGTCCCTGGGATGCGGCCCGGGGCGGCCGCGGCGGCGGCCGTGCTGTTCTTTCCCCGCAGTTGCCTCCCTCCTCCCACCCTGTCGCCGTCGCCGCGCCGGGCGGCCGGCCTGGTTTCGGCCTCCCCCTCGCCGCGAGCCTCGGTGGCGGCGCCCGTGGCGGCAGGCCCGGCGGCGGCGGCGGCGGCAGGCCCGGCCGCTCCGGCGGCAGCCGCGGCGTCGGCAGGCCTGGTCGTTCCGGCGGCGGCGGCGGCGGCAGCGAGCCCAGCCGCTCCGGCCGTAATGGCGGCCGTAGGCCCTGCTGCTCCGGCGGCCGCGGCAGGCTCGGCGTTGGTGCGCCGGGGAAGCTCGAGGCGCCCGTCGTCTCCGGGCCCGCGGCCGCGGGCCCTTGGGTAAGCGGGGGTGCTTGGCGGGGGCCGGGAGGCTGGCAACGGGCTCTCTGAGGGTCCGTCGGCTCGGGGGGGAGGGCCCAGTCCGGGGTGGGCGAGGCCCACTCCGGACAAACTGGTACGTGGACTCTTCGGCACAAGCCAGAGTAGCTGCAGTTCCCTTCAGAGGTATCAACCTATTTGGAGAAATACCTGGTAGAGGATAAAGAAAAGAATAAAGTCCTCCCTTCAAAAAAAAAGGAAGGAAAATTAAGAATGAGGTTTCAGTCCTTTCAGGAGTCCAGGTGTCCCTCATGCACTGGGTACTCCAGATTGTTCAAGGAAAGATGGCATACCAAACCTCGAGAGGACAGTAGATCCTCCTACTTCAACAAATCTGGTCAGAACACCAAAGGACTGAAGAAAGGAACCTTAACGTGACTATGCTGAGACAACAGACATGTTGGGGATTGGATGATGACTATAACACTTTGCACACCTCTGGCAACAGACTGGGAACCAACAACTGAGAGGGAAACTTCCTAAGAAAGCACCAACAAAAGGAGAGCAACTGCTCAAGGAAGAGGAAACAAAAAAAGAGGTTCCCGTGTTGAACCACAATTTCAAAGTCTATAATGCCTTCCCTTAACTGATATCAATAACAAGATAGTTTATGTATCACTGCACAAGTCCCTTATAAATACATCAATACGTCATTGGGCCCCAATACATGAATACAAATATTATAACAACAAGTGTACATTTAATCAGGAAAGTCCCAGAGCGTAATGCATTAGCAGTTCAATTTGCAATTCATTTGCTGTTCAACCCAAATGGTGTAAGCTAATGCCACTTGTACTCTAGGAAGCAAAGGGACCTCCAAAAAGGCTTGCGGTCAGCTGGCGTGGCCAAGGACTTGCTATCCATCCAACCCCAATAGGGTAAACTAACGCCGTTCGTTCCCTTACGACAGGGAGAGCTCCGACTGAGTTCGCGGGCAATTGGCATTTCCAAAAACCTGGCTACGAGCTTCTCTGGCCGTAATAATTCTTATTTGCTCGTTTCGATGCTATTCTTCTTCCGGCCAGTTAATTATCGAGTCATGAGTCCCCACATTCAAAATCTCCATTGCCAATTCAATCCATTTCAATTGGGTCAATTGAAATGGATTGAACAATATCGAATTTCCAATATCGAATTTCCAATATCGAATTCTTCCCTTTGGCTTAGAGTCAACACTCAGGGTGTTCACAAAAATCCCAGTAGCCCTGGTAGTACATCTGAGGTTTCAGGAAGTATCCCTTTTTCCATACTTGGACAACATGGAGACTTGATCAGGACAACATTCAGATCAAGTCTCCATCCCTATACCAGGGAATGGTAGCTTGCCTGCAGGATTACAGCTTCCTGATCAACAAGAATTGTCTTCTTCCAACCCAGAAAATTGTTCATCTGGGAGTAGTGATAGACCCGGTCCAAGATAGAGTCTTCCTATCACAGGAAAGACTTCTGAAGTTTCAGATTATGGCAACAGAGATCTTAAGGAAACAGAAAGTAGAGGTGATGCTACTGGCACAGTCCTGGGGATGATGGTATCCGGTCAGGATGTCCTCCAGTGGTCAAAGTTTCATACTGTGCCCTCCATACCAAGAGGCATAATTCATTTAACAGCGAATCTCAAACAGGAGATCAACTGGTGACTGGATCCTGTTCACTTCCACGGTGGCACTCCACTCAGAGAGCCAAAGATTATAGTAATGACAACAGATGCAAGTCTTTGGGGTGTGGAGCCCACACACAGGGATGAATGACACAGGGTACCTGATTGAAAGAGGAGATGGTCCACAGTATAATCCTGTGGGTTACAATGGGTAGAGAGCCACATAAAATCTCTAAAAGAAGTGCATGTAGCAGGCCAGGACAACTCTTTGGTGGATTGGCAGAGCAGGAAATTGGTGGTCCAAGCAGAATGGATGCTATCCAGAGAGATTTTCCACAAGTCTACCAAAGATACAGCAAGGCAGAAGCGGATCTATTTGTGAGCAATCTGAACTGTCAACTTCTGAGATTCTTTTCAAGAAACAGGGACCCTCAGGCGATAGGGATAGATGCCCTAAACAGAGAGTGGCCTCAACAGCTACTGTAAGCCTTTCCTCTGATACAGCTGCTGTACAGAGTGATTCAAAACATCATAGAACAATGGGTGGAAGTGATACTAATAGCACCCTTTTGGCCAAGAAGGTCATGGTTTCAAGACCTGAAAAGGCACTCAATAATGGATCCCTGGCGACTCTCGATGAAGCCAGTTTGGTGTAGTGGTTAACTTACGAGCGGTGGGACTCTAATCTGGAGAACCGGATTTGATTCCCCACTCCTCCACTTGAAGCCAGCTGGGTGACCTTGGGTCAGTCACAGCTCTCCGGAGCTCTCTCAAACCCACCCACCTCACAGAGTGACTGTTCTTGGGATAATAATAACATACTTTGTAGCCGCTCTGAGTGGATGTTAAGTTGTCCTGAAGGGCGGTATATAAATCGAATGTTGTTGTTGTTATTATTAAAGGACCTTCTAATGCAGAACAATACTTCACCTTCAACCAACTACTAAATCTCACAGCTTGGAGGCTGTGCTCAAACTAATAGATTAGGTTATGCAGAGTGCATAATTCGCGCCATGTTAGCTTCTAGGAAGAGCTCCACAAACAGAATATATAACACTTGGCAGGTTTTCCAGACATGATTCCTAGATAGAAACATGGATCCATTATCAATGCCAGTTAAGGAAATTCTGTTTTTCCTTCAGGAAAGCTTGGATAAAGGGCTTAGCACCCGTGCTCTTAAAAGACAGGTGGCAGCCTTATTGTCAATAAGGGGATCTAAGAAGGGAAATTCTCTAGTACAACGTTCTCATATCAAGAGATTATTAAGGGGGATCTCATTGTTAAACCCTCCACAGGTTCACAGATTCCTCATGTGGACTCTTAATCTAGACACCAAAGCCCTCCTGACTTATGGAGTTTAGTTGAGCACTTCCTTGAGCAAATTTCTCCATGCTCCGAGGGCTTCTTAAACTGCTTTGTAACATCCTTACTCTCCTAAACCAGCTAGTACATGGTGATCATGGTTCAGAGAGAGATGTAACTGTAACAAGGCTTTCTTTTTGTATGTAATTGTAAGTAAAGTCTCTATTATACCAAATTATATTTAAGTTGTGCCTTTTTGCTTAGAAAACTGGAGCTGCTTTCTGTGCTTCAAATGCTGAACACTCTGCTGCTCCTCTAGTCACAGCATCCTGTGTTGTCCAGAGTAGGGCAATAAACTGATGCCTAGCTATGGCTCAACAGCTACTTGAAAGGAGGCAGAAGAAACATACTGCCACAATTTGCATTCTGTGCCATTGTGGTGTAGCAAATCTCCTAATTCAGTATTATTTCTGTAAGCTGTCTTGATAGTATATATAATCTGAATAGGAAACAGGAAAGCACTTCTTTTCCAAAGATAAATGTTAATTCAAACTTTTTTTAATGGTCTAGATCGATGTAGACAATGCAGTTGTGTTTTTAAAATGAAATTACAAAATGATGATAAGTGCAGTGGCGGAAGAAAAGGAATTGTTAATAGTGTGAGAAATGGCTAAATAAAGGTTGGTTAGATTTAGCATTTACTGGAAAAAAGACAGTTTGAGAATTCCGTTTCACTATAGTAATATGACTCAGTTGTCAGGAAAGAAGGTGTGCTTCAAAGAAAAGTGCATGCCTGCCACTCAGAGTAGTTGATTTACCTGGCAAGTTTCATTGGTTTGCATATTATTAAACTATCTGTAGGTGACAGTATTGGTGGCTAGAGTTTTGGAGTTAGAGAAGTACCCCTTCTGTTGTGGTAATTTTAAGAAATTAATTAGTTTATTGATTCAATGCTTCTAAATATGTTGCATCTTTGTGTCTTCAGCAATGCAATTTTAATTGAAACCGTTTCTATGTGGTCTTATCATCATCCTATTCCTTTGCCTAGGGCCCCCCCCCCCGTCAAAAAAAGAACTAACTACCCAGGTAAGACCTATAAATGCATCTACTACAAAGCAAATAACTAGAAAGAAAAGTAGCAGAGGAGGAGGGGCAAAACCAGACTTGATGAATATATTGAGAAAATCTTTTTTTAAAAGATATAAACTGAAAAGATGCCTGTCAATTAGATGTATTGCCTTTGGTGAATTTAAACAAAATGATGTAGCATCTTTTCCTCAGCACTGTTTCTGATTTAACTGTTCTTCTCTTTTTAAATAGAGATGGTCAAGTGTTTGTGGGTTATAGTTCAAAGAAAACTCTTTTCTTGGGCTGAAAGTACACATTGCATGAAGAAGCATATTTTCAAAACCAAAAATCAGCCTAGATATGCCATGGGATATGGCACAAGAAGGATTATTTGAGATGAACAGTTCAACCCTTTCTCCTCTGGTGATTTTTCAGCTTAAGGTCATTCTCCTGGGCCTGCTTTTTCAACCACCGAGGGGGGATTCTCCCCCTCAGGTGACAACTCCTTGAGGAGCATGATTCCCCCCCCCCCACCCTCAAATTATTAGAAGGGAAGTTTAGCAACCTCTGTCTATCCATTCTTCCCTCTGCCCCAATTTTGTGCCCTACCCAGAAAGGCTTTTGTTTTAAAAGAAAAACACAGAACTTCATCTACAATGTAGTTTGAGTCTCAGATACCACGCAACCTGGAGATTATTTTACCTCTTAGTTGGAGACAGGTGTTGCTCCGTGCTATGAATATACTATAAATACTCTGTGATCCACATTGGAGCTGTGATTTGTGTCCAGCCTGAATCTATATCTACACATTAGATTGGTGAAATCATATTATCATTGCAGGGGATATGGTCTCCATACAAGTAGGACTAATGTCAGTAATTTGTGATGGGAGCACGGGAAACCCCCAGCTTTCACAATAGGCATAACTGTAAATGTAGGAACCAGACTGTCATTTGGGCAGCAGGTGCTTGACCTTACGCTGGGTGGTTTGATTCACTGTCAAAATAAATTGTGCTAGACAGAATTTGTTTCCTCTTTGACCTGTGTCATGCTTTGGGGCGCAGATCCTGTGTCCTTAGGCATGCAGCACTTCCCTGTCTCCTCAGTCACTGCCTTGGCAGTTTTTTTCCTAAAATCAATCCCTTCTAACTCAGAGTGAGGTAAATCCAGTTAAGGTAAACAGATTAACACATTTCCCCATATCTAATGTGAGAACTGAGAGTCTGTCATTTCCCTAAAAGCATTGTATGTGACAGGTCCCAGATGTTGAGCTTCTCAGGGCAGCTGCCTGATTTACTTGACTGGATTGGGTTTACAGCTGGTGTCCGGCTGTTCTTTGTTATGTTTATCTGCTGTCTCTGCTGCTAATCAGATTAGCTGATAGCGCTATCTTGGTAAAGATCCAATTTCCCCTGAGCCCAGGGGGTGTGGTCTTTACAGGACTTTATCATTGCTAAAGTGGGGCTCTGCTTTGGGATATTAGTGAGATCAGCAAGGAATGGCAGCTGTGTCCCAGCATAAATCCAATCCCTGTGTTAGGCACAAAGATAAAGATTAGCCATCACCCAAAGGTTTTTTAAAACAAGGTGGCGTCTGCAAAGTGACAAAGATGCTAATGCAAGGCTACACAATTTATTAATATGAACAAAATTCAGGTGGCTTAATCTTGCCTCTTCTTCAAAGTAGTCAAGCTTTTCTTTATAACTGCTCTATTTTTAATCACTTATTTACTGTTGGATTATAAAATAGTTTAATGATTTACCTGGAATCTACCAGGCCAAAACAAAAGAGTCTTCTGAAACCTTGAATAAAAACAGCAGTCTTGTTCAAGTTTAAAGACAAACCAATTTATTTTGGGGTGGTGTTTATTTAAAATATTTTTATATTTGTATTTTATACTTAAAATATTTTATCCTGCCTTTCTACCAAATTAAGGCCCTCAATTAAAAACGCATTAAAAACCAACTTCAATATCCGTGTATCTATCTCAGCAATTAAAACATAAACAGGAAAAATGGTCAGGAAGGGAACATCTAACGAACCAAAAACTTTACCTATTGGTAGAAGACAAGGACAAAGGTTAAGTTTTCAGGACAAGATCCTACTTCAGACACACTAATATAGTGGGCACTGCTTCCCAGAAACTTATATAACAGTAAATCAGTCTTTACACTTGCACAAGACTTTGTTTTTTGCGGGGAGGGGGGCTTTTTTGTCACCGCGGAAGTAAAATTTTGTCAGCGGGTATGACAGCTCCTTCTGTCAGGACCATCTCCCGGTTTGTGTGGGCCCTGGGCAAGTTACCTGCAGCCAGGGATGTGGGGTAGACAGTGTTTTATTTTTCCATGGAAATTTTTCTGGTTTTGAAAATCCATTGTTTTTTAAAATGAGTAACGATGAATGGATGCCATTTTCAATGCAATAGTTGAGAAGTGTGGCAGTTTCAAAGTTGTGATTAATATTTTCAAATGGATATTCCTATGAATTGTGCGAGAGTGCATGCAGGTTTTATTGACTTGTAAATGTTGTGGGGTAATTAGCATCACATACCCATATCATGTCTCCTCTCACATGATGGAATCCTCTCACATATTATAATTGCCAATCTGATATGGAACTAACAAGTAATTAACGCGTGTGATGTGGTGCTGTGGGTTTGGGGTAGTAAAACGTAGTTAACCCAATTACCTCCATGGAAGAGAGTTAAATTCTGTTGAAACTGATGAGCGAGTGCAATAAAGAGTTCTTATAAGTAAATAAATTTGAGGTGTCACTACACTCCTGTTTATTTTTTAAGAAGGCTAGATAGATTATTGGGAGAAAAGGAGCATGTAATGCAATCTATCCAAATGCTTTATGGCATGGAATATAGCTATAAAAGCAAACCAGAATGTTAAATGACATATTACCGTGGCACATTTTTAACTTAAATAAAGTTCTTACAGTTTATAGTCTTGAAGGGGCTAAGGTAAGCTGCACCTGTTGGAATTTTTTGTTTTGTACAAGAATTCTCTCAGCAAATGTGTATATATATTTAGATCACTTCTGTCCTATCTTTCTGTACAAAATACTCAATATGATTTACAGTCCCAAAGCAAAAGTGAGCCGGTGTTGTGTAGTGGTTAGTGTTGGACTAACCAGGTTCAAATCCTTACTCTGCCATGGAAGCTCACTGGGTGGCCTTGTGCCAGTCACACACTCTCAGCCTAACCTACCTCACAGGGTCGTTGTGAGGATAAAATAGAGGAGAGGACAATTATGTAAGCCACAGATCCCCACTGGGAAGAAAGATGGAGTATAAATGAATAAAAAATTAAAAAGACTAAAATTAAAGTACATAAGCAATAAAACCAAAATACAAAAAATGTAAGTCAGCATCAGTAAAAATCAGTAAAATCGCTTTATGGAAACATTTGATGAGCAGTAATCAAAATAAAAAAATAGCGATGATAAAACCAGCAGTTGAAAGATCACTTTGTCAGTGTAATCAGTAATTTACCAGATCCAGAATGCCTTCCAAAATAAGTAGGTTTTTTTACCAGGAGATGGAAAGGTAAAAAGAGAGGGCCAAGCAGGCTTCTGCCAGTAGTATATTCTAGAATTTTGAGGTGCTGTTGATAAAAATTCTGTTTCTAGTTGCTGCCAGCTTGACCTCAAATAAGGATGGCTTGTAAATTACAGCGTGACTCACAGGCAGTTTCATATGCGTGAAGGGAGTCTGTTGTGTATTTTAGTCCCAACAGCAGCCCCTTGAATTGGGCATGGAAAAAAGCCAGAAGCCAGTGGAGCTGATACAACACTAGCTGTATGTCTTCATGGTGGGTCCCAGTCATTTTCCTGCACGTTTTTCAAAAGGAACATCACATGAAGTCTGCTATTAGTAGCCCATTCTGGATGTTACCAAGGCCTGGCAATTCCTATGCCCTTTTATCTTTCTAGTTTACAATCCTCAACCCTCTAAATCTTACTTTCATAATCTTTGTGAAGATTATTTGAAGGCTTTCGCTGCCACTGCTTCCTTCTTGATGCACTTTTTACTCTAGAACACAATCACCTGTCCCTGCTTTAAATATGCTGCCTCCTATATCCTTCAGCCATCGTGAATCTCAGACAAATCCCTCCCCCCCCCTCAGCTTTCTTCTCTTATTTCCTACCTCATCCTAACCTGATTTTCCCCTTCTGACCAACCCAGTGACTATGACATGGAGGGATTAGAGGAAGAGGCTTGGAATGAGATAGTGTAAAGGAGGCAAAGAGCCGGGTTGCCAGCATGCAATGCCAGCCTGGATCCAGAACAGGGCTCTGAGCATAGCACTGTTTTGCAGGATCCTGGCCCAAGTACAGCTCAGCTTCAGAGCCTCCACACATGCCAGCAAATACAGCTGAGCCAGATCAACTCCAGCCTGTTTAGGCTTAGACGTGGGACGGCTGCATTGCTGGATTAACTGGTTCAGTAGGTGCAAGCCTGGTACTCCAGACTCCCAGCCTTAGTGCCAAGTTCCCACCCCTGAGTTCCAGTCTAGCCTGGAGCCTTACTCAAGAGGAGTCTAGGCCTAGCCTGCCTGTAGAGCACGGGCAACCATCAACTCACAGATTGCTGTGTTTCCTGCTCCCAATTCACCTCTTTAGTTGACATCAGTATTCTTTCCTCTGTCCTCTGACAACTCTGTCTCCTCCTTTAACCACCCTACCATTTAGCTTCCTTACCTCCTTGAACAGTAAAAAGTCCAGTAGCACCTTTAAGACTAACCAACTTTATGGAGGCATAAGCTTTCGAGAACCACAACTCTCTTTGTCAGATGCATGAATCTCCTCTGGATCTATTACCTCTTTGAGTCTCTTCTACACATCAAACGAATGCTTAGTCTCCCTGGCTGCCTTCACAGTTCCTCCTGTCTCTAGGTTCTGTGTGAAATTTTCATTCAGCAAAACTGATCTTTCTCTTCGCTTACTATATTTGGATTTTCTGCATTTCATAATTCATAGCTCCATTCTCTCATGAGTTTTAGAATGTTTGTGCAAATTCTGCAACACCATAGTGTCTCATCCAATCACAGCTACATGGTTAGCCACTACAATTGCAGATAGTTACTTCACACAGGGCTAATGTTGACTTGAATGGGATGTGAAATTCTTCTTATTCATGCTTATTGGATTGATATAACTGAAGGCATTCCTGTATTGCTTTGTCCTGAGTGGTGCGCAGCTATGTTTTCTGTTGATGAAACCAGCTTTGTTTCGGTTCATAGAATGATAGAATCAGAGTTGGAAGGGGCCTTACAAACCATCTTGTCCAACCCCCTGCCCAATGCAAGAACAGCTTAAAGCATTTCCAGCTGCTCCTTGAAGACTCCAGTGAGTGGGAACCCACCACATCCCTAGGCAGCCAATTCCACTGCTGAATTACTCTTAAAGTGAAGATGCTTTTTTTAATGTCCAGCCGCTACCTTCTCTCCTGTAGTTTAAACCCATTGTTTGAGTCCTATTCTCTGATGCCAACAGTAATGGGTCCCTTCCCTCCTCTAAGTGACAGCCTTTTAAATACTTAAAGAGAGCAATCATGTCTCCTCTCACCCTCCCCTTCTCCAAACTGAACATCCCCAGGTCCCTCAGTCTTTCCTTGTAGGGCTTGGTCTCCAGGCCCCTGATCATCCTGATTGCTCTCCTTTGCACCCATTCCAATTTGTCCGCATCCTTTTTGAAGTGAGGCCTCCAGAACTGCACACAATACTCCAGGTGGGTCCTGACCAGTGTGGTATATAATGGAACAATGACATCCTGTGATTTGGATGTTATGCCTTTGTTAATACACCCCAAGATTGTGTTCATCTTTTTTGCTGCTGTATCACATTGACTGCTCATATTTAGCTTCCTATCTACCGTATCCAAAGATCTTGTTCACACACACACTGCTTCCCAGAAGTGTTCCCCTCATCCATTATGCACTTTGCATTTTTGTTACCCAGGTGGAAAACCTGGCACTTATCCATATTAAATTGCATCTTATTCAGATCTGCCCACTTTCCCAGTTTATTCAGATCTTGTTAAATTCTATCACTATCTTCAGGTGTGTTTGCTACTCCTCCAGTTTGGTATTATCTGCAAATTTAATGAGGAATCCCTTCATACCATCATCCAGATCATTTATAAAAATATTGAAAAGTACTGGGCCAGAACAGAGGCTGAGGCACTCCACTGGACACCTCCCTCCAATCAGACATGATGCCATTGGCAACTACTCTTTGGATGTGGTTATCTAGCCAGCATCTAACCATCCTAGAATCCAGTCCACCAGTTTACCCAGCAGAACATCATGAGGAACCTTGTCAAAAGCTTTACTGAAATCCAGATAAATTACATCAACAGCATTCCTGCGATCCGGTACACCTGACACTTGATTATAGAAGGAGATGAGGTTGGTCTGGCAGGACCTGTTGGGGACAAATCCATGCTGACTTCTGTGTATCACAATGTCGTTTGTCAGATACTCGCAGATGACTCCTCTAATATCCATTCCAGTATCTTCCATGGGACAGAGGTCAGGCTGACTAGCCTGTAGTTCCCAGGATCATCCATTTTTCCTTTCTTGAAGATTGGGATGGCATTTGCCTTCCTCCAGTCTTCTGGTACATCACCTGTCTTCCAAGAGGCCTGGAAGATGATCAACAAGGGGTCTCCAAGCTCTTTCAAAAGTTCTTTAAGAACTCTTGGGTGTACCCCATCTGACCTAGGGGATTTGTACACATCCAATGCAGCAAGGTGCTTCTCTGCAACTTCTCTCCCCATGTCAACAAGCGGGCCTGAAGCAATGGTTTACTTACTGCCATCTCTAGGTGGGCCTGTTCTCTCCTTCATGGAGGAAACTGAGGCAAAGTAGGCATTGAGCCTTTCTGCCTTCTCTCTGTCCTCAATCAGAGTTTCTCCGTTTTTACCCAGCAGTTGGGGTATTGCCCTTTTCACCTTCCATTTGCTCCTTACATATCTGAAGAATGCCTTTTTGTTACGACATTTTGTTTTGTTATGGCCAGTCTTGGCTCATTCTGAGCTTTGGCCTCTCTGACAGCTGCCCTACAGTGCCTAACTACCCCTAGATATCTTCTTTGGATGCATTTCCTTCCTTCCATTTCTTGGACATCTCCTTTTTCCTCCTTAGCTTATCACAGAACTCTATGTTCATCCACATTGACTTCTTAGATCCTCTACCACATTTCTGTCTTGCTGAAATGGTGATAGCTTGAACCTGCAAGAGTTCTTCTTTTAGGAGTGTTCACTCTTCACTAGCTTCCTTCCTTTCTAGTGTTCTTGTCCATGGAATAACTCTAACTATATCTCTAAGTTTATTAAAATTTACCCTACTAAAATCTAACCTGTGGATTTGGCTACAAGCTCCCTTAGCACCCCGCAGCAAAAGGAATTCTCGAAAGATGTGATCAGTTCTCCCTAAGGTTCCCACCACCTTTAACTCATCAACCAACTCTATCTTGTTGGTTAATATCAAGCCCAGTATGGCTGAGCCCCTTGTCGCTTCCTCCACCATTTGAGAAAGGAAGTTGTCGGCCAGGCAGGTCTGGAATTTGCATGACCCCTGGACATGTAGCAGAGTTGGCCTCCCAGCACATATCAGGGAAGTTGAGGTCTCCCATAACCACAAGGTCATGTTTCTTGGATATCCTATTAAGCTGCCCATGGAAGGCAGAATCCACCTCATCTCCTTGTAGTCAGGTAGTCTATAATGGACCCCAACTAAAATACTGTTCATGCTTCCTTCCCTTATTTTCACCCAGACACTTTCTATAGGGTTGTCACTCTCCTTCTCCAGTATTTCCTGAAAATCAAGCCCTTTCCTCATATTCAGGGCCACTCCGCCTCCTATGTGATACTTCCTGTTCTTGAATAACTCATACCCATCCACTACTGTATTCTAGTCGTAGGAATCACCCCACCAAGTCTCTGTAATACCAAATAAGTCATATCTTTACATCTGCATTCGTAGATCAAGTTTCTTCTTCTTTGGACATCAAGTTTCTTCTTCTTTGGCACCAGAAACCTTGCAACATTCCCCTCTTTGACTTGGCCTTCCCAGGTAGGCCTCAGCGATTTGCTCTCCTTCTTCCCTGAAATTCCTATGCCAGATGTCTCCATTCCTCTGCAATGTCAGTTTAAAGCCCTCCCAAAGAATTTCTCCAGGTCCCTTCCAAATACATTCTTCCCTGTCCTTGACAGATGGAGTCCATCACATGCAAGAAGGCCATCTTCAGGAAAATGTAGGCCATGATCGTAGAATCCAAATCACTCCTGCCAGCACCATGAACCCAGCCATAATCTTCTGTTCCTGTTGCATTCCTCTTTCTCTAACTAGCAGAATTGAAGAGAACACCACCTGTGCCCCCATTCCTTTCAGTTGCCTCCCGAGAACTTCATAGCCTGCCCTTGTGTGTTCAGTGGTGTTCACAGCCATGTCATTTGTTCCCACGTGGACTATCACAAATGGATAATGGTCTGTTGGTTTGTCTGACTTGGCCATCCAGTCTGTACTAGCCTTGATCTTTGCCCCTGGCAAGCTACACGCTTCTTGGGCCATGAGGTTAGGCCTGGACACATGACATTACATACCTCTCAGTAGACAGTCACCAAATCACCAAGACTTTCCTTTTCCTTCTAATGTGATTTGCTTGTAACTCCATGGTGCCACAGCTTGTTCTTTCCAGTCTTTGTTGTTGTACATCTGCCAGCGATTCTGTCACTTGTTGTTGAATTTGTCAAGCCCAAGTTTATTCAGTATACACACCCAGGTGTTCAACAACAGATATATTACCAAATGTTGGTTTGTGCCCCAACATGTCTTCATTTAGACTGATATCGTTCTGTTACTGTTGTATTTAGAAGCCAGCGTTTCAGGAAAGAGTTCTGCAGCAGGCCCCTATCCTGTCTTCGGAATCCCGGAATGTGGTATTAGAGATACATAGTGGGCTATAGCACATTATATGATACATCTAGACTGGCAGAGCAAGTCTACCTATGGCTGATAACATAATAAGTGCCTTGTAGCTGGTTAGTTCTGTTTCAGCCTGCTCCCGTCCCAAGGATTTACAGCAGTTATCAGTAGTGTAAAAATAAAACAATACAAGTAATAAAAACAAATACCCCATTTAATCAAATGTTTAAAGTTGACAATGAGGAAATTGAAGTTGTTCAAGATTTTCTATTCCTTGGCGCAATCATCAACCAACCGGGAGACTGCAATGAAGAAATCAGAAGAAGATTGAGACTTGGAAGTGCAGCTTTGAGGGAGCTAGATAAGATCCTTAAAGATAAAGAATGTCTCTCTGGGAACCAAGATCAAGATAACCCAAAATATGGTATTCCCCATTGCCATGTATGGATGAGAAAGTTGGACGGCAAAGAAACCTGACAGGAAAAAAATTGATTCATTTGAAATGTGGTGCTGAAGGAGAGTTTTGCAGATACCATGGACAGCCAAAAAGACAAATAAGTGGATACTAGATCAAATCAAGCCAGAATTCTCCTTAGAAGCTAAAATGACAAGACTAAAGCTATCGTACTTTGGTCACATCATGAGAATACAAGATTCTCTGGGAAAGTCAATAATGCTAGGAAAAGTGGAAGGCAGCAGGAAAAGAGGAAGACCTGAAAAGAGATGGCTTGACTCAATAAAAAGAAGCCACATCCTCCAGTTTGCAGGATCTAAGTTTTCTATCTGTTAGAGATAGAATGTTTTGGAGGTCTTTTATTCATAGGGTCGCCATAGGTCGGAAACAACTTGACGGCACATAACACATCCATATACCTGCTAATTCCACCCATATGTTTCTGCCTAGGTAGGAACTGAGATCAGCTAGTGGTGCCCAGATAAGAGAGTCTGTTTTGCCAGAGATGAGGTTGTCCTTTTATTCAAATGGTTTGATCCAGATTTAGGATCTTGGTAAAACCTCCTGATTTAGATATCATGACAAATTGCAGTTTACTGAAGATTTCATGGTTTGCAATTCCAGCATAATAGGAAAAGAGAGGAGGGGAATGAGCAGAGAAGCCTGAGGCCTTTTTGTTTGTTCTCATCATCAACAAATCATGATTTGTAGCTGACCTCTTTATTTATTTAATTTATTTAATTAGACTTATAGTCCACTTGCCCTGCAAGAGTGGATTACAACCATAATATAAAGATATGAACATGGTAGCATAAAACAATAAAATATCAATGTACAGTTTGTTTAAAAACAACAGCGCACATATTGCACAACCTTCCAGCATCAACAAACCTATAGGACAGGGTGACCAGTTAACAATAAGCAGCAAAATGAGAGGTTCATATGCCCCCCTATGGCAGAAGGCTGGTTGGATGGCTTGCCCACCTCAACCATCATATACAGCTAAACGCAGCTACTGAGTTTCGATACTGGAAAATTTGGTATGTATCCAGTATATACCATAGTAACACAAGAACTGACATTGCAGGATTCGGTTTCGTTTTCCCGGCCATGTCGGACGCTCCTCTCCGCAGGTCCGGGAGGAAGCGCCCGAGCAGCTTGACCGGGCGGTTGACCTGCGAGGGTTAACCCCCAGGACTCCCAGTGAGGGGGTCAGGGTCCGGAGCGCGCCGGGAAGAGCCTCCTGAAGTCGATGCAGGGGGTAAATTGCCCGTTTGCTCCTACGGAGGCCGGCAGACTTGCGTAGCACATCACGTGCTGCCGGGCCATGGAGAACGGCAGAAAGCAGGTTTAAGGTGAAAACCTGTAAGTAGCGAATCCCTTCTGTCATTTCAAGCGTATGCGAAGGATTGGTGGGAGTTGAAGCTAAGAAGGTTCGGATATCTTCCCCTTCACTGCGTCTCGGAACTTAGTTGGCGGATTCCCCTCCCCGCTAAGATGGCGATGAAAAAGCAGAGCCCTGCTATGGGCAAATCTGTTTCGGCTGCCTTGCAGGGGAAAGGAGAGTCTCTTGAAGAGCTGGTTAAGCGGTCGGTCGTCGAAGCTATAAAGCCCTTTGTTGATAAGCTGAATGAAATCGGTCAAAGGGTTGGCTCAATTGAGAGCGAAGTGAAAACCATTAAGGAAGCAGCCTCGGGGGCAGAGCAGTCTACTCAGGAAAACGCAGAACTCATGAAGGCAACAAACAAAGAAGTAAAGCTTTTGGAGAATCAACTGATAGGGCTACAAGTGGATCGTGCTCAGACGGTATTGCGTCTCCAGAATGTGAAGGAGGAGGAAAGTGAAAATTTAAAGGACTTGGTGTCGGAACTTTTGGCGACATCCGCGAAGGCAACTAAAGAAGAGTTAAAAAGCGACATTTTGGAAGTCCGTCGGACATCTTCAAAATATGCAACGAAGCGTCAGCTGCCTCGCGAGATTATTATCGACTTTTCATCTAAGAAGACTCGGGACACCATCTTATATAATTCGTACAATATGGATTTGGACTTTCTGGGTAACAAGGTTAAGATATTGAAGGACGTTCCATTTTTAGCTCGGAAAAGAAGATTCAAATACAAAAGGTTTGCAGCTCTTCTGAGGAAGCGTGAAATAAAATATAAATGGTTATTTCCGGAAGGTATCTGGTTTAGTTATAAAGACCAAGCCTACAAGATAACGTCGGAAGCACAGCTAAGGGACTTTGTGTCTAACTATCAAGAGTTCCAACAAGAAGAGGACTTAGAAGCTGAAGGGGGGGGAGGGAGTGAGCACAGCTACTGTAGCTGTTCAGAGAGAGCTGCGACCGAGACGCGGGGGGGGGGGGGGAGAAGACCTGATCCTGATTGTAGTTTGTATTTTATAAGATCTACCGATCTAATAGCATATTATAAAGTTTTAACTTTAAACAATTGTAGTATGAAGGGAAAGCAATACCTGTAGATGTAGTGTGTGTGTTTTTATATGTTTTTTCCCTTTCCCCCTGTTCCCATTTTTCCCTTTTTGTAGTGTTAGTAATTAAAAAAAAATTATTTTTTTTTAAAAAAAGAACTGACATTGCAAGCGTTTTGTGTGCTGAATAGATATTCATGTTTTAAGGATCAAGAACCATAATATTGGAGAATAACCACGCTCCAAATATAAATGGGTTAATTAATTCTGTTTGGAAGTGGAAGGTAAATCCTTTAAAAGTTTGAATCTGAGTAAAATATTAAATTAGTTCATTTTGTTTGACACCTTATTGTAAATACCAGGCTGCTAACATGTGGCTTTCTGTAATAAAGATTAATTTTGCTCTCTTCTGGTAAAATAACTTATCTTGGAATTTTTAAAAACCTGCAGTTTACAGACTTGCACAATCTACCCCTGTAATATAACTATAAATCTGAGCTTCTTAAGGGTACTGACTAATATGTACAGCCCTTTCACTTCTGTATATATGGGATAATTTGGTTTTTTTACGGCCATTCCTTTGCTTATTTAGTTCAAAATGTATACTCTGCCTCATCCACAATGTTTTGGGTAACTTCCTACATAAAAAGCATACTTCAGTAAAATATCAACTTCTATAGGTACATTAAATCAAACACATCATCAAAACTATTAAAAGTAGATAAAGCAGCAGTAACAATAAAACAGCCCAATTAGCCATTCCCAAATGCCTGGTGATTGATGACTCAGAAAAAGCTTTCAGTTTCTTACAGATGTTAGTAGCAAGATACATTGCTGTACTTCTGCTGGTAGTCCATTCAGCAACCTTTGGGTTCCCATTCTTAAAGGCCTTGTACACCCTGAAACTACTTGTACTCTGTTATCAAAAGATTTTGGAATTTGGCTGAGCAACAATACGTTCTTTGAGTTTTGCAGAGTAAGTCCCAGCATCTGTTGCATGCAAATAAAGAATTCTTTGGCGACACATAGTATGTTTCCCAGTGATCATATTTCTTCTTGCACTTGCCTGGTTCCTAGTGTGTACAGTTTCAGCTGTGTTTCATTACCCATTAGAGATTTGCTCAGCAGATAGGAGCATTTAAATAAATCCATTTCTAATATATTATTTTGCCTAGCACAAACCAATTTCAGCCATATGTGACTGAGCCCACACATTACAATAGTTACACCCATGTCACAGTTATGTGAGATAGCACATGGGTAAGTATCTGTCACATGGCTTTGTGTAAATATACCCAGGCAGCATTAACTTAATCATCAAGACATTCATTGGGTAGAATCTAAAAAAAAAGTAAACACATCATTTTCTCATGGAATTATCCATTAACTTCAAACTTGCTTATGACTGTTAAAAGTTTTTTTGAGGATGCTTCTAACAAGTAGCTAGTGTGATTCCTTAGGAGAAATGAGCATTATATTTCTTCTCCACCCTTACCATGGAATGTTTTTGTTTTAAATGTACAGGGTCTGAATTTACTCAACTATGATTCACCAGCAGGAGATGTAATTTTGCTTATTTTTCTCATGATCTCATGAGTTGCTGTTAAGTTTGCAACCAAGAGGTAGAAAGAACAGCTGATTCTGTGACTTTGTGGCAAGTTGCTTAAGTTGCCACGTCAGAGAACTGGCACTTAACGTTTGCTTTTTGCTGTGTCTTCCATTGCTTCACTGTGCCTGCCTTTAAAGCATTCTGTGACTCTCTCAGGTCAAAGCTATTTCTTCCTGAGAGGAGAGGGCACAGCCATTGTGCAGCCAGAGCAGCTAAAATCCCTTTGTATGTAGCTCTGCAGCATTCAGTGTCTTTGTTTCCGCCCAAACTATGGTTGGGATACTACTGAGAGGAGACATTTGCACAGAACACTTAGAAAGTGACTTAGCCTGTTGACCTGTGACTTAAAACATAATTTCATAGTGAAGTGAGCTTGCCCAGCAGAAGTCTTACTAATCATTATGAAGATTCTTAACTGTATGCAATCCTTCAGGAAGTCATTGGCAACCAGCCATAAGATGATGGCATATTACATAAATCCTTGGCAATGAAATGTTGATGATTAGTAAAAGAAGATACTGTCAGAAACTAAGGATGATGGCATGTGATTACGCAGTGCTGCTGGGGTATCTGCAGAACAGCTAATACAGAGTTAGCTAAATAAATATTGGGTTTTTTCCATCGAGAGTCCCCAATTACATAATGAGCAGACACTGTATGATGATGTTGAGTTGCTATCTGTGATCAAATGATATGAATGTGTGACACACAAAAAAGTTTGTAGCATGATTTCAGAACTGCTTAGGTGGTTACAAGGAGGAACTGAAAGAAGTTAGTTTTTATTAATATTGGCAGAGAGCAATCGGCTGTGACTGAGAACATGTGGTAGTGATTCCTATAAAGCTTCTATTATTCTTAAAAACGTTCATTATTCCAAATGCAAGTTGTTATTTTCCACCTGCTTAGAAGAGCAGAGAGTGCAAAGTTTACAAAGTACACAGAAAGAGAAAGCAGCTTGGAATTACAAGCTCCCCGACAAGCAGCTGATCCAAGCTGGTGGAGGGTGAAATGCTCCTTTCCCTACTGCTGCAAAGCGGCAGGGAAAGGGGCATTTCACCTGATCAGCTGGTTGTCAGGGATCTCCCCAACAAGCAGCTGATTCAAACCGGCTGGGATGAAATGCCCCTTTATATGCCGCTTTGCAGCAGCATGGAAAGGGGTATTTAAACCCCACAAACCACAAACCGGTTTGCAAACTGGGCCAAGGTTGTGAAAGTTCATGGTTCATGGTTCCTGAAATGGGACGAACCATGAACCACACGGTTCGTTTTTTTCCTGGTCCGTACCCTCCTCTACTCTGAATATTCCCGAAGTTTCAGGAAGATTGAACCGTGAGGACCAATTCTGTGGGTGTCATGTATGCTAGCATACCTGCCATGATTGTATTCTGCATTTTGTACTGGTCAATGCTGTTTGCCAGAATTATATGCTGTATTCTGTGTCTGAGATCTCAGATCATCTGAGAGTGTCTTAATTGCTAATATTCATTTCAGGAGGGCCAGTGGGCCTCTCCGTTATCTGTTGAAAATATGTACTTTCACTTCTTCCTGCAAGTGTCCTTGGAGGAGAGCTGCTAGCAGTGCACATTGTATCTTTTCCCAGAGACTGGGATATTTTGCTTTGTACTTCATGTAGTCTAAACTAATCTGTTCCCATGCAACCTCTTTCGCGTCAGAATGTCAACAGAGCCCAGAGGGCGAGACATTTCCCTATAATTAGTTATGCCTTTGTTTAAATTGTCATTTCTGCCAATTGCCACCTTCGGGTGAACACTTGTACTGTATGGATCTCAATAAAGCTACTTCAGCTGGAACACCTGCGTGTTAACTGTGGAGGGCTTGAGAGACCTAACTGCCAGGGACTGACAGTGGGTCTCTGAAGAAGATGCCCCCAGCCACTCTCCATTGTTTCCTATGGGGGAAACATTTCCAATCTGGGAGAAACCCAGGAAGGAGCCAGCCAGAGGCTGAAGCCACATTTCTCGGATTTATCTGGGAGTGAAGACACAGATCGGAACTGGGATTCTCCAATTTGATTCGGGCAAGCTGGATTTAGCTGGATCAGCAAACACCTGGCTTCCCCCCCCCCATCCCTTATCCAGATTGTACACCCGTACCGAAAAGATGCCCCCCTACCTTGACACAGCTGATTTGGCCACCTGGGTCCAGTTCATGGTAACATGGAGACCAGGCTACTGTAATACACTCTACATAGGTCTCCCCTCAAAATCAACTCGAAGACTGAAGTATGAGCGGAATGCCACAGTTTGAGTATTATCTGGAGTGAGGTGGAACATGCATGTTATTCCCATTCTACAGTCACTCAGTTGATTTCCTACCAGTTACCAGCAGGGGTTATTTCGTAGAAAAAGAGCTGCAGGAACTCATTAGCATAACTCATTAGCATGTGCCACACCCCTTGATCGGGACGAAATGGCCAGGATTTGGCTGCTGCCAGACGGGGGAGTGTTCCCCCACCTGGCAGTGGCGTGATCAGGGCCCTTTTGGCCCCAATCTAGGCCGAAACAGGCAAAAAATGGCCATTTTGGGCACATTTTGGCCAGGATGGGGCCCAAAATGGTCCAGATCGGGTCAGTGCCAGGCAGGGGACGGGTCCCTGGCCAGGCACCGACCCAATCCTGGGGGGTTTGGTCCTGATCCCGGCCCCGTTCGGTCAGGGCTGAAACAGCGAGGACCAGGTCAGTGCCGGGCAGGGGAGGTTGACCTCTTCCTGCACCAACCTGATCCCAGACATTCCGGCCCCAATCACAGTGGGAATGCCGCCAAAATGGCAGAAAATTTCCATTCTAGGCCTGTTTCAGCCCAGATTGGGGCTGAAATGGCCAGGACTGGGTTGCTGCTGGGAAAGGGAGGCTTCCCCCTCTCGATACCAACCCAATCCCCACTGTTTCGGCCCCAGTCCCAGCAGAAAAAGGCCCAAAATGGCCAAAAGTGGCCATTTTGGAACTTTCGGGCCCAGATCAGGGCTGAAACGGCCCAGATCGGGTTGGAAGCGGGTGGGGGTAACGCTCCCCTGCCCGGCACTGAGCCGGTCCGGTCTGTTTTGGCCCCAATCCGGGCTCAAAAGTGCCCAAAATGGCCATTTTGGGCCTGTTTCATCCTCAATCAGGGCCAAAACAGCCGGGAGGCTTCCCCCACGCGGCAACAATCTGATCCCAGCTCTTTTGGCCCTGAAACAGTCACAAAATTGCTGAAAATGGCCATTTTGGGCCCATTTTGGCCTGAATTGGGGCCGAAATGGCCAGGACCGGGTCGGTGCCCAGCGGGGGAGGCTTCCCTCACCTGGCACCAATCTGATCCTGGCCATTTCAGCCCTGATCCCGGCCGAAATGGGCCCCAAATGGCTGAAAATGGCAATTTGGGGCTTGTTTTAACTCGGTTTGGGACCAAAACGTTCAGAACCGGGTTGGTGCTGGGTGGAGGAGGGTTCCCCCACCTGGCACCAACCCAATCCAGGCCATCTCTACCCCAATCTGGGCCATGTCGGCCCTTATCCAGGCCGAAATGGACCCAAAATGGCCCAAAATGGCCATTTGGGGCCGATTTCGGCCAGGATCAGGGACAAAACGGTCAGGTTCAGGTCGGTGCCAGGTGGGGGAGGGTTCCCCCACCCATCACCAACCCAATCCAGGCTGTTTTGGCCCGGATTTGGGCCATTTTGGCCCCAATCAAGGCCTAAACGACCGTAAAGTCAGGTGGGTGGGACCACCTGACTTGGGGGAACTGCCAGAACGCCATTCCGGTGCTTTCCCCCTTGAAATGAGCCCTGGTTACCAGACTCAATTCTCCTGGTTTTCTGCAAACTGTGCCAAAACTAAATTATTCAAGAGCGATTTTTATACTGGCAGTAGGGCTGTATTGTAAGGAAATGGTTCAGAGAGATGCACCAGAAAGGGATAAGAACTATACTGTCTATTGCTGTAAATATACCCCTGCTGGTTAGTTTCTGTGTTTTAATGCTTATGTTTTGCTTCAACACTGTTTTGGGTCTGTATCAGATTTCTGCTTGTTTTCAAATTTCTGCATACCATATTGTATCGTTTATTGAATGTCCCAGTCATTGATCATATTGACTTTCACTGTGTATTCTATCTTGAGTCTCAGTGAGAGAAGCAGACTATAATAATAATAACAACATTCAATTTATATACCACCCTTCAGGACAACTTAATCCCCACTGAGAGCGGTTTACAAAGTATGTCATTATTATCCTCACAACAAAACACTCTGTAAGGTGGGTGGGGCTGAGAGAGCTCCAGAGAGCTGTGATTAGCCCAAGGTCACCCAGCTGGCTTCAAGGGGAGGAGTTGGGAATCAAACCCGACTCTCCAGATTAGAATCCCGCGCTCTTAACCACTACATCAATGTAAATAAAATATAAAATAAAAAAATAAAAATATTAACTGCTACCATTGGTGTTAACTGTTGCAGATTTCAGGTGGGCCTGAGTTGTTTGCCTTTTCTGGAAGGAGTAAAAGAGACATGAAGAAGTATCTGTCAAAAATCAAGTGTGTTGGTCTGCTGGAATGCTGCTGGTTACAGAGATTTTTGGCAAACGCACAATATGGCACAAGTTGAATCAGAATAATTCTGTATGAGAAGGAGGCATTTAGCGTCTTGCAGGAAAAATAAATAGTGGAAAAAACTTCCAGTGGAACTGCAGTGGAAAAAGGGAACAACACACATCAGTGCTGTTCTTAAGTACTCTTTTCTTTCATCTGGGCTCTCAAATTCTGCTATGTAGCAGAGCTCCCCTTACTATTTGTGTAATTTTTCACAGTGTTCAAAGTGCTCTCAGTAATCCTTATGGCAAATGTATATGGTAGGTCAATTTTTATTCCTTCATAGGAGAGAAGAGGGAGACTGAGTTTGAGAGGCTTATCTAAAGCAATTTCAGCCAGATCTTTTGTATGTTCCCTTGTAAATATGAGAGAAAGTTCCATTATATACAATAGGACTTCCAAATAGATGTGCGTAGTTCTTGTGGTCAAACTTGAACCAAGTACTTCCTGCTTCACAATTTAGACTCCTAGAGCCAAGCTACACGAGATGCCCGACACGTGGCGGGTTCGCGCAAGTTTACCTGAGAAGTGTAGTTGGGCCAGCAGTGGCAGCAGGCTAGAAGGACAGGAAGGAAATAGTCAGCGAGGAGAGCCTGAAGAGAACCTTCTGCCACTGCTAGCTGTCTGCCAGCCTTGGACTCCCCTTGCTGATTCTTTTCCTCCTGTTCTTCTGGCCCTGCTGCTGCTCTGACATGCCCTCCCCCCACCTCCAAGCTCCTGGCGGAAAACCCGAACGGATCCACTCTGTTCAGTTTTTCCTCCAGGAGCTCAGGGGTGGGGAGAGGGTATGTCAGAGCAGCAGCAGCAGCAGCTGACAGGTGGCTAGCAGCGGTAGAAGGCTCTCTTTCCCCACCTTTGGAAGGCCAGACAGTTTGCCCCCTACCTCTGAACCTGTGATCTAATGACAGTGATCTATGCAATGGTCACTTCCAGATTGGACTACTATAACTTGCTCTACACATGGCTTCCCTTGGGTCTGACCCGGAAATTACAACAAGTCCAGAATGCTGCTGCTGCATGTGTCCTTACCAGTGCTTCGTATAACGTGCATATTATTTCCATCTTGCAGCAGCTGTACTGGCTCCCCATGGAGTTCCGGATAAGATTCAAGGTTTTGGTATTGACCTTTAAAGTCCTTAGTGGACAGGGACCAGCATACCTACGGTACCGCCTCTCACCATATGTACCCCAGAGAGTGCTGAGATCAGCTGATAAACACCTACTGGTGGTCCCAAGCCCCAGGGAGGCTAGGCTAGCCTCGACCAGAGCCAGGGCCTTTTTGTCCTGGCTCTGACTGGTGGAACTCTCTATCGGTGGATACGCGGACCCACCAAGATCTTCTGTCTTTTTGGTGGGCCTGCAAGACTGAGATATTCCGCCAGGTATATGGTTGAGGCTGGTCCAGCAGTCTTCTGGAGAGCCTTCCAGCTGGCTTTTTATCAGGGGGGCCTTCTGATCATTTGGCCCCCCTACATGAGTTGCAATGTAAACTGAACCACCTGTTTCCCCCCTCCTTTCTCCCATCCCCTGTGTATTATTGGCAGGAGTGGGTTGTAGGGTCACTGTCTCGGGGTGGTGTTTTTTATGGAAAATGCTGTGATTTTATTGTAAATAATATAGTTTATTGCTGTAAACTGCCCTGAGCCCACTTGCAGGGAGGGAGGAATAGAAGCCTAAGAAATAAATAAATAAAATAAGATTTCCTCTAATGGATTGGCAATGTTTGCCCTTGTTTTTACATATATGTCTTTGGAAGAGTCAATTTTGAATTACCAGTCTATCATGAGTATTGCAATAATTATGTCAAAAATATTCTACTTTGAATCCTTACTTGTTAGTTTTCATCTTTGGGAAATAAGTAAATGTTTTTGTCCAGTATTAGAGCTGTCCATAACAGTTTATGCCATGAGTCCCCAACCTTTTTGAGCCTGTGGGCACCTTTGGAATTCTGACACAGGGTGGTGGGTGCAACCACAAAACAGCTGCCACAGGAAGAGGAACCTACCACAAAAGTTAAGGAGAGAGGCTATGCATAGGTGTAATAGTAAATGTTCAATATTTCAGGCAGAAGATCTGTTTGATGACTTTTTAGGTGAATATACTGTTTTAAAATATTTTCTTCAATACACACAGCTTACACTCAGTCACACAGTGGAGATCCTTGTGCTGTAGTGTCAGCTACTGCCAAAACAACATTTTTTAAAAGTCTACACAGGCGATCAGAAGTTCTGCTGTTCAAAAGCTCCATGTGGCCCCACTCAATTTCTAAAAACATTTGGCAGGTGCCAGGAAAGGTGTCAGTGGGTACCATGGAACCCACAGACACCTCGTTGTTGATCCTTGTTTATATTCTTTATTTCATTGTGCATACATCAATATAATTATACAAAAAGGTGTAGTAGCAGTGATTTTATGACAGTGAAGATTAAATCCTCATTAGGAAAAATTAAATAAATTAAATAAATAAATATTGGCCCTTAAGGTTTTTTTAATAATATATTTTTTATTAATTTTCAATAAGGATACATACACATAAACATAAACATAACATCAGGTGATATCAAACATAACATCATAGGATATCAAAGGAGATAATATAAAACAAAATATGTATTATATTAATTTTCCATCTCTACAATTCCTTCCTCTTTATATCTTTTCCTTATTCTTGACCTAGTTTTCCTGTAAGGCTACTCTGCTTGATTCTAATAAATATCCTCTCCTATCCTCATAACATATACTTAATTTCTTGTTCCATATTTTGATTTGACCCATCTATAGAAGGGTGTCCATCTTTTCTGCGAGTCATATCTACTTTGTTCTTTTATCAGTTCTGTTAACACATCCATTTCTGCTGTTTCTAAGATTTTTTCTATCAGTTCTCCTTTCGTTGGTACCTCTGTCTTCTTCCAATATCTCATATATGTTATTCTTGCTGCCGTAATTATATGAAACATCAAATACCCATTTTCCTTCTCTACCCCCTCCAGCATAGTGCTCAGTAAGAACAGTTCAGGTTTGAAAGGTAATGGTCATGCCTAATACTTCTTGAAGTAACCCATGTATCATCTTACAATATTTCGCCACCTTTTCATATGACCACCACATGTGATATTATGTACCTATCTTATCTTTACATTTCCAACATTTATTGGACGTGTCCGCGTATATTTTAGCCAATTTCTCTGGTGTCACATACCACCTATAGTACATTTTATACAGATTTTCTTTGAATGAAACTGACTTGGTTATTTTAATATTCGTCTTCCATATCTGAGACCATTGTTCTAGTTGATCTTTAAGGTGCGACTGAACCCAAATCTTCATCTTCTGCAGACCAGCAGAGTTACCCACCTGAAACTTGTTTCTCTCTGGCTTCTCATCTCACTTAACTTTTTATCTCAGAAGGCTGGGGTTTCTTTGTTGTTTGTTATCCTGTATACATGCTCAATTTGGAGTAAATCCTAATGAATACAGTGGGACTTATTTCTAAATAAATATGTGTAGGCTGTGTGCTTATCCATGGAGACTGTGCAATGCCATGAAACAAGCCTCAGAAGTGAAGTAATACACATTGCCATCTTAATGGGGTATACAAGTCCAGAGTCTAAAATTACCTGACTGCATTTCTGGAGTTTTCTATTAACAGGAAGGCCAGGAGGGAGGGTGGACAAACAGCAGCTAGTGCAGAAGCAACCAGGAACTGTCTATTCATACATCCACCTTCCACTGTTCTGTTGGTACTAGCTAAGAGAGGATAGCTCTTGAGCAGATTATGTGGACTTAATTCTCACTACCACTTCAGAGCTTACTGTTTCATTGAATGTTTATTTCCTCAGTCTGTGATCTGATTGTAAGTTTTATTCATGTTTATAGTTAAGGCTCTTCAGGTGTCACTTGTGGACACAACTGTGGCTATCCTTATCTCTGTGAAAATAATTCATAACAATAGATGTTTGGAATCAGCTCTCTCATGGAAGTTCATGATGTTCCAGTCCTTGCTGTTAGATTATACTCCTACCATCTTTTCCTGGGCAGTAATTGTACAGACAGGTGACCTTGAGTCTGAGAACTCCCACATAGGGAGTAGAATAAAGAGATGAAATTCTTTTGTTTCAGGAGAGGCAGAGGTTTGGCTCTATCACAGGATTTCCACCAAAGGAAAGGGCAGATTTTTCCCTCTTTCTGTACTCCCCTGACTTGCCCCTCCTGCTGTTCCTGGGGGTCTGCCATTCCACAGAAAGGAGCATTTTAGGCTGCAGTGGGAGGGGGAAGCAAAGTCACAATAATCTGACAAAACCCACTTCCATCAGGAAAAATAACCAGTGAATCCAAGCCATAGTCTACTTGCAGGATTTTCTGAAAGGGAAAGGATCCTGGAGCATCTGCAATGGTTGTTGAAAGCAGCTACTTCTTTTAAAGTTACTTCTTCAGAAAAAGGTTGTCTAAACCAGTTCTGGTCTTAAGGATCTCATTCTGTCTATGATCTGCTTTAAAAGGTAAGCAAGCAGACTATCACCTTTTCACACCCCTGCAAGTGGCTTCCAAATGGACTGCCACAGTTTCCTTACTAGATTTATTATTTTTTTAAAGTTATATCCCACTTTTCTCTCCTAAAGAGGACCCACAGCAGCTATGGAACCTATGGTTCCAGGAGATTCTTTTAATGGAATGTAGAGGTATTGGGCTGCAGGACTCCACCCAAACTTACCAGCAGGAAGGCAAGGCTCATCAGCAGCAACGCAAACCCCTGTCCCTCTCTCCTCCATAACAATAATAGACAGCCAGGACACCACATCAGCCAGGCAGTGCTCTGTTGGAATGATGGCAGCCTGTACTCGTTTGGTCAGGAGTGATGCTGGCCTCGTGTCACCCACCTCCTCCATGGCATAGCCAGGGTAAAGGGGCAGCAGACAGGCTGCAGGACTGGCTCCTGAGGAAAGAAGCAACCTAGCAAGCATCTGGTGGAGGCAAGGACATAAGCAGCGGGCATGGCTGGGTTTTGAAATAAAAGGAACCTCTGCAGATAGGTAGTGGGGAAAGACATCTGACAACACAAGATGGACGGCGGCAGGAGGAACCTGGCCAGGACAGTAAGAGTTTTCGTCCAATCCCCTGGACATCCAAGTCACATGGGTGGGGTGGAATGGATAAGAGGGTGTGGCATCCCACTAGCTATTTAAAGATAACAACAACAACATTGGCTTTATACACCTCCCTTCTGGACAACTTAACACCCACTCAGAGCAGTTTACAAAGAATGTTATTATTATCCCTGCAACAATCACCCTGTGAGGCAGGTTGAGCTGAGAGAGCTCCTAGAAGCTGTGACTGACCCAAAGTCATCCAGCTGACTTCAAATGGAGGAGTGGGGAATCAAACCCGTTTTTCCTGTGCTTTTAATCACTACACCAAACTGGCTCTCAGTTTGGAGAATCTAGAAGCAGGCCAGGGATATTGTAGCTGAACCTTGTCATGGTGCTTGGGGAGCAGAGGTCAGTGGAGAGGAGAAGGAGGATCCTGGTGTTGCAACCCCTCTCCCCTCTCTTCACTGAGGCCTAGCAGGTCCTCCAGTGGTAGGAGCAGTTGTGACAGATGGGCAAGTGATGGACTGGGGCAGGAAGATCCCTTAAGGATTTACTGATGGAATTAGCTCTGCCTCCTGCACCAGCCACCCTGACCTGGATAGCCCAGGTGAGCCTGATTTCAAAAGCTAAGCAAGGTTGGCCTTGGTTAGTAATTGGGTGGGAGACCTCCAGTGAAGACCAGAGTTGCAGAGGTAGGCAGTGGCAAACAATCTCCTTTAGTCTCTTGCCATGAAAATCCCACGAGGGGTTGCCATAAACCCGCTATAACTTGAGGGCTCTCTCCACCACCACCTGCACCAGCCATTTTGTGTTTGTGTCCATCACCCTGTGTCGGAATTCCAAAGGTATCCATAGACTCAAAAAGGATGAGGGCCCCACGTATAGGCAGTGTCCCCAAGGAGAAAAAGGAGGAAGGATAAAGGCAATCAAGAGGGAGAAGGGGGAGGTGAGTCCAGGCACAGAATAGAGGAATGAAGGTAAAATGAACAAGTGTGGAACCATAGGTGGAACCAGATGAAATTTTCCAGTCACACAAGGCAATTCTCTCAGTGGAATAGAAAGTCCCTCTTCACATACACAGAGTTATCCCTGACATGCTGCTCCTTGAGGGAAGGGGAACCTCAGGAACAGCATAAATGACTAATCAGGGGTTTGAAGCTGGAAAGGAGAATTAGTTAAATTACCCCACTCCTGTTAGCAGAAAATGTAGATGGCATCCAACTCATAGGACTGGAAGGAAGTGAGAAATTTAGAGGATAGCAGTACATGATGAAAAGTCTGGAGGGGGGGAAGGGTTGCTAGCCTTCAGGTGGTTGCTGAAGTTCTTCTGGAACTGGAACTGGTCAGAGATCAGTTTCCCTGGAGAAAATGGCTCTTTTGGAAGATGGATAAGTGGCATTATACACTGCTAAGGTCCCTCCCCTCCCCAAATCTTGCCTTCTCCAGGCTCCACCCCCAATCTCCAGGAATTTCCCAACCTGGAACTGGCCACCCTGGAGGGGAGGGGTTCTGATGGCTTGGAAAGGAAGGGTTCTGGCATGGAGCATAGAAATTGAGGAAGACGGAGAAATTCTTATGTTGCCTGATTCTGAAATGTAAATATTGTCAAAAGTTAGTGTTATGGCAGTTAGTCCTGAGGTGATACTGAACCTAAAATGGTGGACTAAAGTATGCATTATTCTTGATGTAAATGGAATAGGTTGGAATGTCTGGTTATTATCACACAAGCACAGGTGGTTCCTGTGGTTTGGGTATGAAGAGATCTCATGAAATCGTACAACAAGCCCTAAAGGGAGGGGTATGAAAGTTTCCTGTGTGAACATTTTATTACATTCAGTTCCTAGCATGATTCCTTGTTTTGATCCAAGATGAAGTCTGCCAGCAGCTTTGGCTTCATAGGGTTCTAGGAGAAACAATTAAAACTATTGTTTATCTAAGGTACGTATTGGCCACTTCTTTTTAAAAAATGTTTGGAGTGGCATATAACAATACGCATAAGATACATTAAAAGTATGCATGTTTATTTTATTTATGTTATTTATAGTTTGCCTTTCTTGCTGAGACTCAAGGTGGATTACACTGTTTATCAATAAAATAAGAGAAATTAAAATAAAGCGACATTAAAGCAATCCATTTAGCATGTCAGTCAAAATTAGTTTAAGTTATCTACATTAAAAGTAGGCAGCAGTTAAACAAATTAGCAACAATTACTATTATTGAAACACTCAGGACATCAAGCAAAAAGGAACAAGATCAACAAAATGTTGGGGTGGATAATCTGATGCCTAATGCTTGAAGTCTGGGCATCAGACAAATCACGGAAGGGAGGGAAACTCTGTCTTCAGTTCTGAATGGAATCCTTGCTTACACCATCAGGTCACTTCTTGGAGGAGTCCTCCTTAGAGAACATCTCTATGTTGAAGTGGAATTACATATAGAAAGTCTTGGAAGATTTGGGAAGGGGGGTATTGCAAGGACAGGTTCTCTGCTTAGAGCAGAAGGGTATAAATTGGCTGGAGATAACTGCTATGAGGTTATCTCTTTTTTCACAGTTGAAATATATTGGAGGGCTGCTATGATAGTACTGATCATTGCTATAAAGGCCGCATCAGCTGCTGAGACTCAGAGATACTGTGGTAGAAAGGAGAGTTCCCGGAGCCCGGAAGTGTGTAGAGTACTTTTCCCTACACTTCCAGACTGATGTCTCTCATAAAACCTTAAAAAAATTAGCTGCAACCATTTTGGATACTGAAGGATTCCAACCACATCTGATCTTTCTTATAGAAGAGTCGGAGCCTCATTATTACCAAAGAACAAATACTGGCAGCAGCCTCCCAGCCAACTGCCCAGCTGTCACTGCCCTGTCGGCTCCAACTGTGGATCCTTGACAGATTCACTACCCTGACGGCTTTGCCAGCCAGCAGTCAGCTGTAGACAGGGCATGCCTGCATGGAAAGGGTGAGGAATGGAGTTTAGGGGACCTTGTCTGCTGTACCTGCACAGCTAGCCTTTCCTCATGGTCCAGGCTCTGCGGCACTGTGCCTTTTGACTCTGGGAAGAAGACAGCATATGTGGCAGCTGCAGCTCAGTTGCCTTAAATGCTACCAGTTGTGGGCTTCTGGTACTGTGGATTGCCCTGGTGGCTGGGTTTGAATCCATAAATTGGCTGAAGATAAGCGCTGTGTCAGTCAGGTGAGAGGGTGTACATGCTCGGCAAGGGATGGATGCTAGGGGATCGTGTCTACCTAATCTCTGCAATCAGCCAGTTAGCCAGCCAGCTTTCCTTCCCAAATCAGGCTACAGCTGTGTAGCCCCATCTAAGGCAGCATGTGCGATTTGCACTCAGTGTGTACTTGATGCTCCTTCTCCTTGTTCAGCCACAACTGACATCAGCATCTTCTTTTCTTCTGAAGCACACCAAGTGTAAGACCCTGGGTGGCATCTCTGGTACCTGTCTGAAGTTTCTCTCTCCTTTCCCCTTCACCACTCACCCAGTTCACACAGCTGAAAGCCACTTCCATCTGTTACTTTGAGGTATAATCAAGTATCAGGATTCTTCTCCCCCTTCAGAAGGTAAAAAGAGCAAAATTGCATGCTGGGCATTTGTTGAGGATAAAGAAATTGTGTGTGGGGTTGGGTATGGAAATGCACAGCTAGTTTTAGAGAGGGTGATTAAGTGAATCACTCAATGCTTAATTGCTAAAATAAGAGGCATCTGCCTTGCAGTCATGCAATTTGTTGTGGAAAATCTTATTTGTAGTCTCAGATGATGTGTGGTTTCTCAGGAAGAAAAGGCAGTTTGTGATGCACATCTTTAAAGATAATGCTGTTCTTTATTATGAAGTTTCTTTGTATCAGACCATCTATCTCACATAGGCCAGTACTATGATCAACAGAGGTCTTTTGCAGTCCTGCTGCCTGAGGTCCTTTCAAGACACCATAGTTTATCTGTTTACTTCAGTTATCCCTTGCGTTCCTCCCCAGTGGGGAGCCAAAGTGACTTTCATTGTTCTTCTCTCCATCACCATTTTATCCTCACAATAATCCTGTCAGGTAGGTTAAGCTGTGAGTGTCTGGCTGGCGCAAGGTCAGTATTCTTGTTCAGAGCCCTTTCTCTGGTTGGGTTGGAACAAAGGATGTATAGGGACACCATCAATGAATTTTGCCCAGAATACCAGAATCAATAAGACCATACCTGCCCAGGGACTGGGAATCAGAGATTTTAATAAAATGTGAGCTTTTAAAAAGGACTACTGAAATTGCTGGAGTGAGACTATCGCAGCAAAACCTAGTATACCCCACTCTTTACAGTTGCTTACTAGCTTAGCAAAACTAATGAATGGTATGTATTTTTCTTGCCTAGCTTTGAATTTTAAGTATTTACATTTCATCGTATACTTCCCTCATTCTGTGTCCCCTTAATCTTGTTCTGTTTTTTCCATACCCCTCCATAAAATGATAGTGAGGATCCACTCGCATCATTTATTTATTTAACAAAATATATCTGCCTTTCTGCCCTTGTAAAGGCCACCAACTTGAAGGGGTAGATCCCTACTGCACCGCTCCCAGAAACCTTACCTGAGCAGGCAGCAGGAAAGGTACCAATAATAAATAATAGCTTGGCCCAGAACCTGGCAGCAGCCCTGGAACCTGAAGGGGTAGATCCCTATTCCACCACACACAAAGAAAATTCAAGCTCCAATGCACTCTCTCTATCAAAATGCCAACAGCAACTCTCTCTCTCTCTCCACTGTCTGCAAACTAAGCCAGAGCTGGGAGCCCCCCTCCCCCCTACTCTTTGCTCCCTTGTAACAAATTTGGAGCTCCACACTTGAAAGGAAGACCTGCCTATCAAGCTGAATTGGGCTTAGACTGGGGTTTCCAGGGCAACAGCAGGAGTTCAGACAGAGTTCAGACAATCCCTGCCTATGTTGCCAAGGAAATTGATTGCAGGTGCCAGACTGTCTGGCTTGACGAACAGCAACAAACGAGGCTTGCAACGACCACCTATTTGTTTATAATGGGGCCTCACGAACAGCTTGTTCACGAAGAGCAGATTGGGCTGTTCATGGCTTCTTTTTTTTCGTATAGCTGGTCGTGCCCATCTCTAATCTGAAGAAGTGGCTTCTAGGATGAGCTGACCTATTGGTTAGGTAATGGAGCTGTGATGCAGCGCTGTGCTGATTCAAATCTCACAACTGTTATGAACTTACCAGGTGGCCTTGGGTAAGCCACTCCTCTCAGCCCCAGCTCCCCAACTGTGTTATGGGGATATTACTGACTTTGTTCACTGCTCTGAGTGGGTATTAATCTGTCCAGAACAGCAGTATATAAATTAACTGTTGTTGTTATCCATCAAACCTTATGCTGGAACTAAATTATGTCAATGTAAAGAACATGTTCCATGGCTGCTCCTCTGGAGTTATAAATTCAGTTCTTTATTCTCAGATCATTTCCAACATCATCTAAACCATAAATTCCACACAAGAACTGTGGACTGATGTGCCTTTGGCCCATACTTTGGGGTCCACCTAAGAGAAAAGAGATTTTCCAACCTAAGAGAAGAGGTAGGAAGTGCAGTATTGCTGCTTGAACTTCTCCAAACACATCATAACATCACTTTTAGCTTCTCTCTGCCTAACAAGGGAGGCAAATTATCAAGTCCACAGGATGGAAATGTTACTATTTGGATTGGTGTGCATTTTAACCAATGAGAAAATGTCAAGCAGCTGGATAAGCAAGGCACAGGAGAATAATTCTTAACCAAGCACTCATAAATGACTGGGCCACGTCTTTGAGCTTATTTTGTTGGTGATTCACTCCCATCAAGCCCAGGAAAGAGAGAGAATTCAGCAGTTAGCAAAACAGACTAGGAAAGCTTTCCAGATTTTATGGGAGGAACCATGGCTCAGTGATAAGAGCATCTTGCTTTTATTTTATTTAGAACATTTTTATGCTGCCTCTCTAGGAACCTGCCTGAGATAGCTACCTGAGATGGCTTCCAAAATAAAAATAATAAAAGAAAAACATTAAAGATACTAATTAAAATCCAGCATTAAAAAGCTGTAGCCCAGAATAACAACAGATTATTAAAAACAGACCACAGGCATCTTAAAATAACAGTTAACAGGCTAAATTCGTGTTTAAAAATCAACCTCTTAATTAAAAAGCTAGGTGAATAGAAATATTTTGGCAAGCCTCAAGGGAAAGGGCATTCCACTAGTGAGATGCCACTGCTGGAAAGGCCCTTTCTATGGTTGCCACCCACCTGTCCTCAGAAGGCAGGGGCACAGAGAGTGGGGCGTGTGAGGCAGATCATAACTGGCAGGCTAGACAATATGAAAGGAAGTGACCCTTCTGCTTGGCATGCAGAAGGTCTCAGGTTCAAACCCCAGAATCTCCAGTTAAAGGATCAGGTAGTAGCTAATATGAAATACCTTGACAGTAAGTCAGAGTAGACAATACTGACTTGGATGAATTAATAGTCTGATTCACTATATGGCTGATTCATTTGAATGTGCTTTTACCAACTTAATAGGGAAGTTGATAAAGTCTGTGGTTCAGAGTTCTCCTCCATTCTTTGCTGTACAGCACAGCACCTAAACATTGATTTTAGCAGTATATTTTCACTGTATCTTCAATATTAAGGTGTATACTAGGGTATGGACTGCAGTTCTGTATCTAGACCTCAAGACAGTGCCCCCCCCCCCCCAAATCAGAGGGGTGAAGTCTGATGAGTGATTTGTGGAAGTTCAGTAAGCAGAAAATACTGCTCTGTTGTCCTGGTTAAAGGTGAAAGTCAGTTCCTATGCATTATGCCTGGCCAATTCACAGTTTCCATATTGCTGGCCTGTTGCAGGGGCAGATGTTGCAAACTTTTATTTCTTTCTGTTCCTGATGCTTGCTGTGAGGCTTGAGACTATCCAACCCAAAGTAGTTCCTTATGCTAGGTCTCATATCTAGAGACTCTTGTTATAAGCCATGGAGTATTTTAAAACAAGTGGCATTTACTGACATTTCAACCAAGTTGAATGGTTTCTAAACCAGATTGTGGTGGAAGAACCTTGCTGAACCGTGAGCACCAGTCTGTTCTGGCCCTCTGAGGCATCTAGACTCCAGCAGTCACCTTGTGTTTCAGCTTCGGGATGCACCATTCTCTTTGCTTGCCTGACTTTCGGAGGGGTTATCTTTATCGGGTGCTTCTCCTTCAGTACATTGCCACGAGCTAGTCAATTTTGGAATTACCCACCAAGAGGGCCAGCACTCCTCGATTTCAGTGTTGGCCTGTGTCTCCTGCTACTCAGCGACTGGTTACCACAATGATGGCTTGCTGCATTTGTGCACTCCTAAGGAATTAGCGATCCAGCAACCATCTCCCTTCCCTGGTACACATTTTGAATAGTGTGTTTGATCGGTGGGGATCTAAGCATTACAGAAAATTACCACCAGCATTTAAAATAGTGACGAATTTATTAAAATGCACAGCAGCAGATTGACCAAGATACATGAAAGAAAGGTTGTAAAGATGCAATCCCCTATCCCTCAACTCTGTACATACCTTAGTTGGTCTTATTCTAAGGCAGGCTCTTCAAGCTTACAAGTTACAGCAATCTTAAAGCTTCCCAATACCTTGGAGTCTTTGTCCAGACAACCAGTCACATGGCAATGGCAGCCCAAGTGTGAAAGTTCCTTCATCAAGATGGAATAATCCAAAATGGATCCCTCTACCTCTGTGTCAAGGGATTTTATCTCTTCTGCCCTACTCCCTCTGGGTATCACACTTCTCCTTTTCCTCTCTCTCCTAGGAAATGATACTTTTTGACATCCCCAAGTCTTTGTCTCTTTCCAAGGTATCACATTCCTGTTGGGTGTCAGATGGCCTTTTGATTGTTCTCTGCTAGCTAGAAGCATTTGCATAACTAAGCTTAACTACTGGGTGTTTAGAAGAGCCACCAGTGAGATGGAAGCACCAGTGAAATGGAGATGGAAGTACTTGAGATCAGTTAATTTCTCTGTTGTTTTCTGTTCTGGTGCTGACAGAGAAACTTCCTAAAATGAACGTGGGGATGTTGTAGCCCCTAAATGGAAAACATTTTTCCACACAGATATTGCAGCAGATTGTGCACAGGTTTAAGACAGCGGAGGAGGATAAAAGAAAGGAACTTACAGCGTAGTCCTAAGTAGAGTTACTCCAATATGCCAGCTCTGTTAGTTTCCTTTCTAACTACAGATATCCCTGACCTTAGAGATGAGAGTTAAAAATGCTTTTTTGCCACCCTTGGGGTGCTCAGATATCCCAGAAAGGTAGGGAAAGTGAGATTTAAGTATGTATTAGTTATCATAGTTACACAGTCCTGGCTGAGAGTTTTTTATGATGTTCATGAACATGTAAATCTTTGTAACTTAAACAGATATTGATCCCAGGAAAAGTGTTAGCACTTGCAGGGTGATCAGTTATTGGAACTCATCTACAGACACTATAACTTAAACTGTTAGGGTGACTTTATTAGGTTCCAGGAAGACCTAGGGGATTAGGATATGATTAAAAGAAATCAATGTATAGCTGACTAAAACTACCTCTAATCAAGGTAGCTAAGTTTCAGTAGCTAGCTAAGTTTCAATGAAGTGCTTCCAAAGCAAGTCACACATAGATTGCTCATGTTCTTCCCTGTTTGGAAAAGTGGAAGAAGGGGTGTCTCAGTTCGGGTAGACGAGTTGCTGTTCAGAACAATCTGTAGATTGGAGAGTCAGTGTGATGTAGTTGTTAAGTTTAAAATATAATAGATAAAAACATACAACAATCAAGTTACTAGCTGTAGGTATCTTGTAGACATTGCACATAGACCTTAAGCATGCCTATTACCTTTCCCTCCACCCCTTTCACAGTTTTTTCAACTTCTGATTCTAGCAGGAGGGCTAGTATTATCCAAGACACAACAAAAGGCAGGGAATTGACCACTTCACTGTCCAATTCTTTTAGATTTGTTAAGGGAAACCCTAAGCAATTTAGGCAGATGTATCAGTGCCGTTGTGATATATAGGCTACATAATTTCTGTGGACTCTGAATATGCCAAGTCCTTAGGGAGCTGATATCTTACAGAAGGATTTCAGCCATTAATATGGGTCTTTGATACCCAAAGGAGACTGTGAGTTGGCAACAAATCAATTTTCTTTTCATTTCCTCAAGATTCAAAGGGTTAAAGGCAGTTTAGAGCTATTTCACCGGCTACGTTATTACTTCACTACCAGAAGACTGGACAACATCTTTACTTGGAGTAATGCTAGCTGAGAAGTTAAATGACACTATATCTTGGGAGTTGTATTTAAGGTTAATAAGATGAGGGAGGAAGTAGATTCTGTGAAGAAAATGTGGCTATTACTATTTTGCTGCAGCTTCCTGGCGATAATGACCCTTTTTAAAGGCCTGATGCTCTCCCCACCCCCGTCCTTGTTTGCCTCACCTTCAGGCTTGTTCTCTTGACGTCAAAGCACAGTCTTGCATGAGGAGGTGGGAGCAAGGCTGCACATTCTCTTGGATGCTGTCCTTTTAAATTTTGTCCAAGGGATAGTGTGGCTGGGTTTTTAACAGACTGCAAGGTGAATCCAGTTACCAAGCAAGCAAATGCAATACACCCACCCCAATTTCACAGCGAAGTCTGGAGTAGAATATATGCAGGTTGATGAAATGAATGCTCCCCCCCACACACACACACCATTCCTCAGAGTTAAGATTTCCTTGTCAGAACAGAAGGACTCAGTTTCAATCACAGATATGTTCACATTTTTCCTTGGCCTTTTCTGTTTGGTTGGTTGTTTTGGGTTGATTTGGATTTATTTGAGTTTGTGTGATTTAAGCCATTATTTAAATTGTCATGGGGAAAAGAAACATTTGTCTCATATTGAAATTAATGTACTTCCTGAACAAGCATGCATACTAAATGATTGCTATAACAAAACATATTGGTTTTCAATTAAATAGAACAGTGACACAATTCAGAAACACAGCTCAAAATGTGTAGTCATGCAGTCTGTATGCACTGCAGAATTATATCTGCTTAGAGACAAGAGCAGACTTTTGTCTTTCTCTGTTGTCATGTAAGAAGACTAAGTAAGATCATTTATTTAGAGGCTAAGGTACCAATCTTATGCACAGCTTTTTTTAAAAAATTGAACCTTATTTAACAAAGTGGTACTTACCTTAAAAGAATGTGTGCAGAATTAAGTGTTTAGAAGTTTCTACAAATAAGGGTTCATCATTACTAGGGAAGTTACCTGTTTTCTATGAGATTGACCATGTGTGTCCATGGTACATAGAATCATACATACTCAAAATCCATGAAATAAACCTGTTGCTGGACTCTGATAGCTGGAAGGTATAAAATAGAAATACAAGATCACCCATAAAATTCCATGGATGAGCCAGATGATAACTCCTCGATTCTAGCATTTGTGATTCCTTTACAGTGTTCATAATTGTTCATGATACATCCCTGTTACATTTTCTATCAACATATGTTGCTTTATTTGGCAATTAAGAGCTGCTATATTCTTTTTTTTTAAAAAAAATGTTAGTTTTGTTCCATCTATCTTGGTGAATTGAATTCACCTGACTCCCCAAAGGAGTCTGTTAAGTGTACTTGGTTGAGTGCCAGCCCGTCATTGCCTAATGGAGTTAAGTGCAATGTGGATATACTCAGAAACCACACTGGATGAATTATATACATAGGTACCTGTTAATGTAATAAGAATAGCACTTATATTGTGTATGTAATTTACTCCATGAAGTTCACTTATTCATAGGTGAAGCACCAAATTAGCAAAACAAAAGTGGCTGGTAATGTTGTTAATAATGATCGCAGAAGTCTGCAAGATAAATCCCAGGCTCTGCCTGTTGTGATGCTATTGAATTTAGAGTGTATCGGATTGGGGCAGTTTACCTAGTGGGAATTTTAGCGTCTCTTGAAAGTGATTCTGGACTATTGTGTGCAAATAGAAATTGCTTTTAAACCCCTGTAACTTTAGAAAAGCTGCCTGCTTATAGTAGAGGATAGGCTGGTACTTCTTCGTTTGTGTTGAAGTGTGATGGTCTCCAAATCAAACGCACAACCCAGCAACAAACAAAAACACTGCAGAGCTTGAAGAGGTATGGGATTAATGCTGGTGGTTTTCTTGTAAACTCTGAGTCATTTAGTTTGTCTTCCGCATCAACAATAAATACTGTAAGAATGCTCTGCTGGCAAAGTTATGAGGTAAATCATGGTCTAGACCTGTAATGGAAGTCAAAGTCATTAGCTAACAGTGAGATTTTGTTTTCACAGTTTCATCTATAATTTGCGTTTTTCTTTATAGTTCTACTGGCAATACTACTGAGGAGCTGTACTGTACTTAGAAGCTATGAAGCTGAATGGCCTCCATGTTCTTAGGGCAGAAAAAGGAACACAAACTTCTGAAACTGGAAGTAGTTCTTAACTGACTGGGTTGCAAAGTGGCAATACTGTTAGAGCTAAAAATTCTAGGCGGCTTCTGAAAAGCAGTGGGACCTTGATAAAAACAACTTTGGTACACCAATGGCACCAAACTGCTGTCTTTATTTGCACAGTAGCCATGATGTTTGCTTATTTATCTCAGAAAGATCTCAAAGCAGAAATATATTTCATCATACTGTTAGAAAGATATATTGTTAATGTCCGCCCTGAGCCTGCTGATGTGGGGAGGGCGGAGTATAAATCCAATAAATTAAATCAATAAATTAATGTACTAGCAAGCAGTTCAACTGACCTTACAAGCATGTGTTTTTGTCTGTCTTTAAATGACCGGAAGAGGAACACATTACACTTCAACACAAAGTTAAAGATAAAACTGAAAACAAATCTCACTGGCCACTTGATTGATTGCTTGATTGATTGTATATTCTGCCCTCCTCATGAATGGGCTCAGGGCAGATAACAACAATAGTTAAAACCAGCAATAAAATCATAAATACAAACAATTCAATTAAAAAAAAATATCATCCTGAATGGCATCTATACTTTCTTAAGCCCAACCTACACACCCCATGGAGTGGAGGAGGTAACCAGATGAACTGATGAACAACTTATGGGCACCAGAGCAGGGGGTTATATTACCCCTCCTAACAGGAGACCAGCCAGAAGGCTTGACCCTACCCCAGCCTCAGCTATATGCCTGGCGGAACATCTCTATCTTGCAGGCCTGGTGAAAAGATGATAAATCACACTGGGCTCAAGTCTCAGTAGACAGAGGCACCAAGACAGAGAAAGCCCTGGCTGTAGTTGGTGCCAGGCGAGCCTCCCTGGGGCAAGAGACCACCAGCAACTGTTTGTGAGCTGATCAAAGCATCCTTCAGGACACATATGGGGAGAGGTGGTCCCACTTTGAATTATTTCTCCTAAAGGCTTTAAATAAGAGGTTGAATAGCATGGAGGATAACATTGCACCCTGTGGAACCCCACAAGATAATTCCCACCCTAAAGATAGCTGGTGTCTAGCAACAACCCTTTGAGTCTGTTCCATGAGGAATGATTGAAACCAGTCCAAGGCATATCCCCTGATAACCCACTACTGCCTCCAAATGCTTCAACAAGATAACATGATCTACTGTATCAAAGGCTGCAGATAGATCCAGGAGGAGCAACAAAGCATGGCCTTTGTCTACATTCAGACAGATATCATCCGCTAAAGCCAGCAGCGCCATTTCTGTTCTATAGCCTGGCCTGAAACCAGATTGAAAAGGGTTCAGAACACAAGAGTTATCTAAGAAGATCTGGCATTGGTCTGCTATTGCTCTCTCAATCACATTTCCTAGAAAGGGCAGATTAGAGACTGAACAATAATTGGCCACGTCATTTTTGCCTATAGATGTTTTTTAAAGTAGCGGTCAGATGCTCAGCTCTTTGAGTGACCGAAGGAAGATGCCCTGTGTTAGTGACTAATTTATGATAGACATCGAGGGCTAATTTATGTCATCTTTACAAGATTTAGCTGTCAAGATGGACAAGGACCCAATGCACAAGTAGCAGCCTTTACATATGCCAGAATCCTGTCAATATCTATCACTGTACCTGGGCAAAATGGGCCATAAGCAGACCAAACAGTGTATTCAGCATTTCTTCTTCCTCACATATAATATGAGCATTATCCAGATCAAAGTATATCTGTGCTATTTAGTTAGCAAAAAAACTTTGCAAAGATGTCACAGCTGATTGTCTGTTTCTGAGCCAATAAAGGTTCAGATTCAGCAGTTGGAAGATGTCAAGATAATCTTAAACAGTTTGGATGGTCGTAAACCAGGTGATGCAGTGGTTGCAGAGAAACAACTTTTCTTTGCCGTGGACACTGATGCTTCATAAGTTTTCTGTGAGTGTGCGTTATGTGCCGTCAAGTTGCCTCCAACCTATGGTGACCCAATGAATGAACATCATAGGGTTTTCAAAATAAGAGATTAGCAGAAGTGGTTTACCATTGCCTTCTTCTGTGCAGTACTAACCAGGGTTAGTTGAAGTGACATAGCCGTTGTTTGTGAAAAATCCTCCGCCAATGTCACCTTCTACTACTGCTACCCAGTAGATTACCTTCAAGAATTCCTCCGCTCCCATCACCATTGGAACATTCAGTTCTCTTCTTCTGATATGACTGTTGATTCCTAAAGAGGGTGGATGCTTCTTAGTCTGGTGTCTCAGCTTTGACCATTCTGCCTTGAGTGACTCTTCAGGAGTTTAGACTCTTTACCAAGCCTGTGCTCCTGACAGTGTTGCTCTCAGCTTCACTGACACTCAAACCCCCTCACAACATTAAGGTGTGTATCCAGGAGAGGGGATAGGTCTTCTAGTGGGTTCTATAGCATGCTCTATCTGATTCAGTGTTTTTTTCCAGTGTCTTTCACAATGTCTTCTATTCCTCTTTAAATCACCCAGCTCTGTACTAAGCCATGGGACTGGGGGAACAATCTTGTCAGTAACTTCAAGAAGCGTCATGTTCCAAGCTCCCACCATAGCCTCAACAGAGAATATGTTAATTCAAGTAGGTAGCTGTGTTGATCCGCAGTAGAACAGCAGGATTTGAGTCTAGTTACACCTTAGAGATTAGCAAGATTTTTCACTGTTTAACCTTTTGAGAGTCAAAGCTTCCTTCAGAGAATGTGTTAGAAATTATAAACCCTGCAGAGCATTTTGAAATCTGTAAGGATCCATGAGCCTCTCCGGGTGGACTATTTTAACTAGTCCTCCCTTTTTGTAGGGTTTTGAGGCTATATTCAACTTTGTCTTCAGTAGACAATGTTCAAACCGTAGTTCAAGCCAAATCTCTAGTCCAGAAAGACCTCCCCTCCAAGTCTCAGTACAAATGATTGTCCAAGGTGTGGCCTCTTTCATTTGTGAGGCCAGTCATTATCTAAGAGAGGCCCAGGGCACCAAAAAAGCTATAAATTCATGGACTCCTGGCCCTGATAAGGAGCGTTCAGTATGGCTCTTGATGTCACAGAAAACAATCAATTTAGTTGCTTCCAGCACCACATCTGAGAGCACCTCCACCAACTCAGGAAGGTCTGGGAATCATGTCTGGGTGTGTGCTCTTGATGAGAACATAGAATATCTTCTGAAATTTACACTTTAAAGACAATGTTGAGAAATGTGTTAAGGACGCACCATTATATCTTGAATTGAGAATTACCATTCACTAAGAGGCCTATTTGATTAAGAAGGTTGGGAGGTAGCTTCTTAAGGGTACTCTAATAATACATAGAGATCAGCCCTAGATCTCCAGAGTTCTCAGAACTCATTGGGGGAAAGTGTGTGCTGGAAACGTACAAATTGGAAAAGCTCAGTGCATGTATGTTTAAAACAGTAAAGGTAATTAGCTTTTTCAGTAGCTTTAACAAAGGAGTGTGATTAAAGTCCAGATTGGAGGGCTTTCTAAAAGAGATGCTGCTAATTAAATTGCAGAGGTGCTGCAGGGTTTGTGGAGGGGGCTCTATGCAACCCATATTAAATTGAAAGTCAGAACAGACAAATTGACTCTAAATGTGTAAATGTTAAAGTCTGAGGAAGGGATAGGTGTTTTGGAAATCCCCAAACACGAAGTTATTTACATCCTTCCAGTATTCTCTTTGAAATTTAAGTAAGAATTAGTACATTGGAAACATAGCTGAAAATACCATTGCTATATATATTCAAGACACTGCTGGATTAATTTATTTCATATTTATTAGAGATTTGGCATCTTCGTAACATGTAAAAATGCTGTATTTATCTGCAGATGCTTTATTCAGAACTATGTATGTGAAAGTATATACAGGTAAGCAAAATTTGCTTGTGTAGTGGGAATGGCAGTGTGTTCTCATTATCATTAGTCAAAATGCTTTCTTCACCAGGTAGATGAGACCAGGATCCAATTCAGAGAACAATGTGTAGTATGATTGAAATGGACTGCACTTTTATCTGAACCTCTAATGGTCAAGAGAAGTGTTTGGTACCCTACCTAATCCAGGCGTCCCTAAATTTGCTAAGTTTATGGGCACTTCTGTTGTGTGTGTGCCACTAAATATTAAATGGCTGCTGGCACTAATTACAAACTGTTGTGCGGTTCCAAGTCAAGCATTCTCCTATGTTGGGGGCCAGCTGTTTCTGAAAGGGTGTTCCTTGCAGATGTAAAGGTGATGCCTCCTAAATTGTTTTGTGGGATCTCTTGCACCAAAGAGGGTGCCACAAGCCAGAAGAATTGGCTCTTTCCTTTCAGAACAGATGCTTTGGGAAGAAGGGTTTTAGGAAACATGTTGGTGGGCACCATGGTGGGGATTATTACCCCAACAGGCAGCATAATGAGATTGTTTACAGTGGAGTTTGCTGGGGTTGGGAGGCTAAGTAATAGTGTGCCCTGTGTTTATGTGCAAAAGAAGTCTGAGCCTACTTAAAATTCTTAAACTGGAGGGGAAAGCATTAGACTGGTAAGATCTTTGAACTTATTGCATCAAGGTCAGATGCTTGCAAAGGGGGTTAAAACCTTTCAATCCTTTTGTGCAAAATAATATTATGTTTAATTTAGCAAATAAACTAGCAAAATTAATTTTCAAATTTCTTTTTACAAGCAAGAGCGTTCAACTCTCACTTTTCAGGCAGGAGGAAATTAGCTCTTTTTTCCTGGCAGTGTTATATTGTAGACTTTTTGCACATTACAGTACAATTTTGATATTTTGAAGAAAATTGCAAATTATGAAGTGCCTGTTAAATGAAAATTCCCTGCGACAACATTAAAACGAGGGGCAGACATTGCTAGGAAGGTTGCTGTGGAAATTTAATATAAACTTGCAAATAAATACACAAAAATTGTGAACCTACAAAATTTTAGTAGGCTGCCTGCCTACTGATATATATGCAATGAATTTAATTTTTTTTGGTTTTTTGCTAATTTCAAACATTGGCAAACCCAGATTTTTTTTTGTAATCCATACATAATACATAAGAGCCCCATGGTGCAGAGTAGTAAGCTGTAGTACTGCAGCCCAAGCTCTGCTCAAAACCTGAGTTCGATCCTGGCGGAAGCTGAGTTCAAATAGCCAGCTCCAGGTTGGCTCAGCCTTCCATCCTTCCGAGGTTGGTAAAATGAGTACCCAGGTTTCTGGGGGTAAAGAGTAGATGACTGGGGAAGGCAATGGCAAGCCACCCCATAAAAAGTCTGCCAAGAAAACGTCGTGATGCGATGTCTCCCCGTGGGTCAGTAATGACTCGGTGCTTGCACCCTTACCTTTACCTACATAATACGAAAACAGAAGGAAAAGAAATATTGAGATGAGGTGATTTTTACGTTGGTTTCGTTTTAAAGGACCATAATATAACATACAGAAAAATTGTGGCAACAGTTATTTATTTTATTTATTGATTATATTTTTAACCCACCCTCCCCACAAGCGGGCTCAGGGCAAGGTACATTGATTAAAATACAAAACAATAACCACAGCATAAAAACAGCCATTAATAAAACCATTCCAAGACAGGGCAGTCCTGCATTCCTGCCCAGCAGCATACAAAAAGGGGAGGTAGTAGCAGACAGAGAGAATACTGTACCCCTTTTCGGGGCAGCCAGCAGTGGACTCTCCATAACCCCTCATAGAGGGAGACCGGTGGAAGGCTCGGCACTGATGGACTAAAGTTAGCCTTCACCATATGCCTGGTGGAACATCTCTGTCTAACAGGCCCACCTAAATGATACAAGTTAGACAGAGGTCTTTAACTGCTTGTTCTCCTACATACTTACAGATCAATGACAAAACATTCTACAGAACTCTTTGAGTGTGAGCATCCAGATCTTCTCTCTCTCCTCCCCCTCCCCCCAACTTGAACCATAAATTGCCAGATCCTAGGGCTCAGCTCAAGTACGTGCAAAACAATAAATAGTCTGAGCCACTAGTAAAGTGCCTTTTGCTATAAACATTACCTCAGTCTCCATGCAAAAGTACTTTTTATGCTTTTTCACTTAAAGCAGCTGTATATCTTCTGCAGCAAGTATAAACAATTAATTAAATTTCACTTCAGGTTTTTCCCTATAAGACAGTCTCAGGAGAAAGAAAAAGTAAATAGGTGATAAAAGTTCCTTCTAAGATTATATCCTCAGACAGTTCACTGATCATGAGTTGCTGCAGCTGAGGGCCTCTTCACTCACCAACAACAACTGGACAACTTGTTAATGACAAACTACTGATAACTTTTTGTTCAGGAGCTACATGCCCCCCAGCAATGTTCTAGATTATTCTTAAGTTCCATTGTACTTAAATCACTCCTCTGTGCTTTCCCACCCAAACAGTTGGTCAAACTGTAAACAAGGGCATGAATTAAACAAAATTAATTCTGACAGTAGATCGTGGTGACTTCAACCAAAAGAACCCAAAGGATATATTACTCAGCAGTACAGAAATTGTTGTTATATTGAAGAGTTACAGTACGTATATAATTAAGAATCAAGTCTTCATCTGGAAATAATGCCTGGGGAGATATTGTAGCACTCATAAAGGTGATCCTCTGGTGCAGTCAATTAGCTGGATTTGCAGAAGTGCTGTGGAGGAGGAAAGGAGAGGATTTAGCAATAGCATCATTTTGTATGAATCAGATTGCAGAAGGTTGTTGGCCTGAGGCATTAACCGTACCCTGTAACATTATATATTCTGTGTAATCAGCATTTATTCCACATCTCATGACACAGTAGATCCTCTGCCAATTGTATTGAGCACCTTAGTTTAGCATTTTGCCTACTCTAGCACCATCTACTATGAACAGGTAAATTTCACACACACACACACACACCGATTCACTGTTTGTTCGGTGTAAAATGTTTATTTAAGCATAAGCAGAACAAGTTTGAAGTTATAAAATAATAATGATTTGTCAGAATATGGTTAAAGATTTAGTGCATAAAGAATTCATAAGTTCACTAAATTCAAGCCTCATTGAGTATAAGTTTATAGTAATGTGTACTCAGAAAACTAAAGGCTGAACAGGATGAACAAAAGGGTTTTTTGGAGAGAGTTGAGTGTAGATTTGATTACTATGGACAAATATGCATATTGAAATACAATGACATTCAGATTGGGTTGCAATACCAAAATAGCTTGTACAAGTTGTTGGGCATGTACCGTTTAAGAGTGTAAAGGGCAGCATCACTATAATTGTGATGACATAATAGGAAGGTTGATGTGTTCTGTGTTTTACATATGTTAAATTTACAAATACAACTAACTGTTCAAAGTCTGGGAAACCTGTGTTCAAGTTACAGTAGTACTGATACATTTCAAGCTAGAAAAATGAAATGTTTTATAGATATGCAATTTTTAGACAAATCCCTTTATCAATGCTTAAAACAGTCCAATTAACATATCATTGCCAATGTTCTTCCTTGAAGTGGATTGAATCTATTGCTGTCATGGTAGCAGATTCTGTTATGGGTGACTCATTTGCTTGTTAGCTGGTTGATTCTTCCACCTGCGATGGCCAAACCTTAAAAGAAAACCTTATATAACATACAGTTCGTCTTCGTTCTTCTGTGCATCCCCACACTGAGACTGCACCTGCGCAGGCCCAATGTGTGTCTGCACAGAAGAGTCTCGATGAACAACAGTTACAGGTAAGTACAACACTGTTTTTACTCTCCTTGTAAATTTAACGTAATGTGAAACATTGTATCCAGTGTATCTGACAATGAAGGAAGTTAATGGATGCAATTTTTAGCACTTTCCTCCAATAGCTACCTGTACCTCCCACCAAATTAATTTGAGGGCCAAGGGATCTTTCAGAACAGTGGACTGAATCCAGTAATCTATCATCAGAAGGCATTGGTAGATATGAACATTTTTCTGTCCACCTCCCCTGGCAATCCTTTCTGACCCTGGGAAGTTTAATACCCAGATTCATGGGAGAGGAGGGAGGAACATAAGAGCAGCAGTGCTGGAGTACACCATTTAGTCCAGTATCCTATTTTATGTAGTGAAACCTGATGCCTCTGGAAGGCTTATGAGTAGAGCATAAGGGCCAGAGCTGTCCTCTGTAGATGGCCTCTCCATTACTGATATTCAGAGGGTTACTGCCATTGTCAGCTCTATTTATAACTAATTTAATTGATGGATCTAACTGCATTTTAAAACCAGCTACATCCTGTGCCAGTGAATTCCACAAGTCAAATACTGATTGAGTGAAGTACTTCCTTCGTTCTATCCTGAATCAACTGCCCATTAACATGGAGAGCCTGTGAGTTTTTGTATTATGCATAATTTTATAAACTTCTATTACATCCCCCTTCAGGTGTCTTTTTCTCTGAACTAAAAAGCCTGAAACCACAAATCCTCTCCTCTAGGGAAGACATTCCAACTCATTTTAATTGCCCTTTTCTGCACTTTTCCCAGTGTCATAATGTCATTTTTTAGGTATGGCAACCAGTGTTCCAAATGAAATCACAACATAGGTCTTATACAAAGGCATTTTAATACTATCCATAATCCCTAGCATAAAATTTTCCTTTTCTCTACTCTGTTATTTTCATCAATCTATTCACTGTGATCTTTTCCCTCCTTGCTCCACCCCAGCCACCCACCGGCAGCACTGCGTGATGACGTCATCATGTCATCATGCAGTCCGGGGGGCGCGCACGCACAAGGCTGGCCTCCAGCGCCAGAAACCCTGGCACCGGGGCTGGACATATGGCCATTAAAAATGAAATGTACCTACCAATGCACCTTGGGGTTTATTGCAATTACAATTATTCTGCACCTTTTATAGTCTTGTCACTCATAGTAACAGTGTGATTACTTTAACAGTCTCTTTCTGTAGAAGGCTTTCATTTTGCCACCAAGATTTATGAAACCAGAAAGGGCAGATGGTAAAGAAACTGACACAATTCATGTATTGAAAGAATGTATACCATTTGTACCATAGAAATACCTAATGGTGTACACATTCATTATTGAAAGAAAGCATGACTTTAGATCCTCCAGAGAACTAGCCAGTCTCAATTATGTATGTTACTTTAATAACAATGACCTAATTACTATGAATTCAGAAGTTAAGTATCTCGTTTGGAACTGTAATTGACCAAAAAAACCAAATTTCTGGAAGTTTTGCATATTTTTTTCAAGCTGATCACATACAAATTTAAAAGGTCACAAGTCAGGCTACTGAAGGATGCAAGAAGTTGTATATATATATTTACCATCTTCTAATACTGACTTGCGCTTTTTCTGTCCAGTACCGTAATATTCCTTCACAGCTACCACTAGAAAATTGCATTGGATGTAAAACAACCGCTGCTACTCTGATACTAATACATAGATCAGCAGACTGCTAGAATCAAATAATTAGAGATTATATAAAGTATAACAAGAACTTTTAGGCTTTAAAACTACAAATTACTAACAACAGTTTTAGAATAAAAAAATATTTAGTGTGTTTGTAGTCTACCACTATGATAAAGTTGGGCTGTGTAGATTAATACTGCTACCAAAAACAAAATACTTCTTCAAGGGTACAGTTGTTAAGGAACTATAAAACACATTAATAACAAATATGAATAATAAATAATAATAAAATATGAATAATAAATATGAATAAATAATAAATGTGAATGTGGAAGAGGATGAGTTTAACTTCAGTCACATCATCATTTAAATTAGTGCCACCAAGTATAACTCTGCTGGCTAGATTGGAACTGTCAAGATAAGCAAAATTATTTGTGTACCACAACATTTATGCTACGAAGTTTTCATTTGGTTCGTTAATTCCACAACTGTTGTTTCCTCAGCAGTACCATCCATGGGTTCGGGTTGTGCCTAATCCCTATATTGCTGACAGCTGAGTGCCAAAGAGCAGGATATTAGGAAACTGCGTTATTGTATGTTTCTAGAACTTAACTTAAAAAAAAAATAGGATAGATTCGGGTGGGTAGTCATGCTGGTCTGCAACAGAACAACAATATTTGAGTTCAGTGGCACCTTAAAGACCCATAAGATTTTCAGGGTATAAGCTTTCGAGAGTCAAAGCTCCCTTCGCCAGATACAAGTAGGAATGGAAGTCCATAAACCTTTATATCCCACTCAGGAGGTGAGAGAGATATAGCAAAGAAGGGAGTCAAAGTGCAACGGTATAATGGTACAGTGCAACTTGATCTGAGTAGAAATCAACATCTGTAGTTTAAAGAATCCCATGTTGTTGGTCTTTAAGGTACCACTGGAGTCAAATCTTGCAGAAAACTGGTAGTGGAATGGGTGAGCCTTTGCTGTGGCCAGTAAAGCTGCTGCGAATAAAAGCATTTTGTGAAAATATTTTCTAACCCTTTCTTTGGAATGGTCTTTGTTTAGCTAGAGAGCCATTTTTAAGAACATAATTATCCTATTTGTAAATTTGATTAAGCTTTTGAAATCTTGTTTTCTAAATGGGGATCACTAGTTACAATGGGGAAATTGAAATGTTAGGTATTTGTTATGCTTTAATACTTGGGGTTTCTGGACTAGTACTGATAATGTGGGAATTGGGGTTTCACTGCCATCTTCCAAGCTTTGGGGAGGTTCTCTTGTACTTTTAATCACATCTTGGCTAGGTTATTTTGGATAAATCATATAATTTCTCTTCACCAGTCAAACATGCATTATGTGTCTGTTAATGTGGGTTGCAGTAATCTGTCTAGCTCCATTTCTGACACCTTTCTGTTTTCTTACTGCTTCTTAACTTCTGGACATTTTTTGTGGCTAAAGTGATGGAAGCAAAATGTTTCCCCCATTTAGTTTTCTCCAGGTTTCCCTGTTTGGACCCTAGTGAAGACAGGTGCCTGGGCACTGGAGTCATACTGAGCCAATTCTGTTTGCCTGCTAGAAACCCCAAATTTCTTTTTTACCAGGTTTCTTGACTTTTTTCCTGGCATTTTAACTAGTTACAGAAATTAATTTGAATTTTGGTTGACACCGTTTGTAAAAGAAGGGGGAAATGAAACTAAAGACTATTGCTTTTCAGCCTATTTTAAACATTTTTAAAGATACTATGTTCTACTAAGTCTGGTTCCACTGAAGGAAGTTTATTTTATAGCCCGCCTTTCTCACTGAGGCTCAAGAGGGGTTACCCAGTGCGAGTTAGTACAGTCAATTTCAAGGAAACTTCAATAAACAATGTAATAGGATATATAAATGCAAATTTGCAAGATTTAAAACCAGCAGAAATCCAATACAGAGTTGAAGAAATGCTAAACAGAGCATAAGCGATTCTAAGACTAACATATTAAACAATGTAGAAACTACCCAGTACTTAAAGCATCCCTTCCCTCTGTGAAAATCTCCAGTGGATTTCCTTCACCCTGAGAAAACCTCCTTCAAGATCAAGCTGATGCCTGTGCAGAAAACAGTCTCATAAAGGCTAGCAGCATATCCGAATATCAAGTTAAACTTAATAGCCTTGAAAATGCTGAGCTTTTCAGTACTATATTATGATGCACATTATAGCATATTAATTGTGGTCAAATAAGCCATAATTCAGTAAAAAATATATACTTGAAAGTATGTTGTATATGTTTCCAGTATACTCAGAAATGATAATTTTCTAAAGTTACAGATCATCTTACATTAAAAAAATCTTTATACAACACAGTATGAGTGACTAAATTGTCTTAAAAAGCATTTCACCCACTCCCTTTCTTTTAAAAACCTCTCTTAAGTATTTTTGAGGCATTGCAAAATTTCCATTTTTGTTTTGTTAAAAAATGTTTTCAGCGCATGTTAGCTAGCGTTTTTCAAATGTTTCTGTTTTTTTCCTGTGCCTTCATATCTCCAGCCCTGCTGTTTTCCATTGTGAACAGAATATCCATTTGAACATGCCCAGAATTTCTTTATGGGTACTCGTTTTTGGAATTTCTTGCAGGTTGGAATGCTTGAGTTTTTCTGTGTGCCTTTGTAAAGTGTTCTACTTTTGTATGAGCAGTGCTCCATGTACACAGGCAGGGGAAAGGTATGCAGGATGTATAATTTCTGCATTGTGTTCTCTAGGGTAAGAGTTTTAGACTTTGCTTCCTGTCACTTAATTTATTTAGATAGTTTATTATTATTGCAAAGTAAGTAACAAAAAAGAGTAAATCAAATTAAATATAAAACAAATCAGTTGAACTGGTCTGCATTGCAAAACAATGAATCAGACATCAATCACCATCACCATTCTGAATCTTAAATCAACATCTTTCTAAGGAAGGTAATAAGAGTTAAAGAAACAGATTATGTAAATGTAACTAATTATGTTACTAAGTAGATTAAAAAATATGTGAAATCAGTCATGATAGTTGACTTACTTTACTGTCGCACTACAATCTGTGATATTTTGGATGTATGTAAGAGAGTGGTCATCTTTCTGAATTTCAAAAATGTATTCTCTGAGATTACCTTTTTCTTCCCTCCACTAGGCCCACATTTAGGTTCTTTTTCATTATGAAGATATATTAGGCTTTAAGCATTTTCATAGAACTAATTGTATCATAAAATACCTTGCTAAACTGGGCTTAGAATACGATGATGTCTATTTGAATAAATTAATTGCACGAGTTTGGCAAATTATCCCCTTTCCTCAAAGGCAAGCTATTGTACAGAATGATATAAAAAGAATTAGGGCTTTTCTCCTTCAGATTCTTTACTCCCCAGTAAAAACAAAACGTTGTCAAAGAGTTAACAATTTGATCATCTTATCTCCTCTGATTGTCTAATGTCCTCATCTCTGATTGGATTTCTGACAAGCTAAGGAGTGAGACCCTTGAGGAATTGTAGGAGGGAAATAGAAATTTCCCTTGACCCCCATGTCCAACTGTCCTCCTTCAGGATTCTGTAGAGTCTTGGAGTGTGTGAGCAAGCCTGTTTTCTCTCCCAATTCCTCTCTTTTAAGTGATTTTCAACAGTTTTCTTATATTTGAGGTACTATAAAACAATACTAAGCTACTATAGAATATAATCTTCTGGCAAATGGTGCAACCAAGATAGCCTGCAGAGAACTTGGAATGTGTTCCTTCTGTATTATTTTAGTTGAATATTAGGTTCAAGTAGGCAATTGGTTCTTGTGGTTTTCAACAAAGCATCCCATATGGGTGCATAGATAGCTGCCCCCAGACCTCCTAATTTTTGGCTCTGATCACAGCCACTCCAACTATCAGGCAGGTGGGACAAGCTACCTTTATAATTTAGAAACTGAAAGCTTTACCTTCCCAAGACCTTGGCTTTCAAATCTCCAGGTTCATTTTGGGGTTGTAACCACATTCAAGTCAAGAATTCTAGATTCAGCTTAATTAAAATATAGTTTATTAGTTTTAAGGAGTGTTGCAAAGCATAAAGCACTCCGACACATGCAATAGACATAAAACAAGAACACCTTACTGTTGCTAGCTAAAAAATCTGCCTTGCTAAATCTTAAGAGCTTGCTACCTTTAAGCATCTCTGTTTGGCATCCATTAGTTGTTCATCTTACCCATCAGGGAGAGTGCATGCCCCCTTGATGCCTAGTTGGTCTGGCATAGGGGCATGCCAAGGTGGAAAGAATAGAGAGGGGTGTTCTGGGTGTACTGAGAAGCTATCTTTTCTATAACTTAGTGCATCACCTAGCAACTCAAGAACCAATCAGGGCCAAGCTGCTAATTAATGTTACATCTGTGAGAACATCTAGGAAGGACAGAGACTCTCTGAGACAGCCTTTCAAGGTCAAATAACTTGGGAACTCAGAGATCATTTGCAGGTGTTGCTGATCATCTTCACCAGCACATTTGAGGTTTGCCCAGAGCCTGCAAACACTCACATACTGAACCAAAGTTCAGTCATTCTTACTAAAATCCTGGCCTTAACTGGCAACTTCCATACACGGGGCAAAGGATTTCTTCTTCTCTTCCAGTGATAAAGAAATTTAAAGATAAGTAGGAAGGATATCATTGATGCTCTTTACTGAAAAAGGCAATACACTCCATGATTTCTAACCAATGTATTTTTATTATTAGGGAGTGACATCACCAAGAATGTGTTGGTGCTTTGTTGGGGGGGGGTCTCAAGTGTGAATTTTATTGTAGCAGGAACAGTAGGTATTCAGTAAATGCCCCAAATCAAGAAAAGCAGGGCAAACCTTGTAGAAATCCCTATATACCCTGTTGTGAGGGTGCCCAAACTGGTTCACTCATAATTAAACAGTGGCCTTGTTCTATGAAATAGCTGTTCATAATCTATAAGCACATGGAGTTACAGAGCCAGGGCCCTACTTCATAGAAGTACATTCTGTGATAGCAAAATTAACACAGGTTTCAGGTTTTTCAGACAACAATTCTGACTTGATCATCATGACATTTGTTAATCCTAATCTTTTAAATTGGTGTTTACAGGTGTCCACAAAATTTTTATACTTCAGTCAGCATTGGCTAGTTTTAGTTAGAAATGAACACGGAATTTTAGGCTAGAATATACAATGACAAAACCAGTTTCAACTTGTTTTTGAAGTGATTGCTGTACATTGATGGGTTTGTTATTTCCCTTGATCACTAGACCCTTGTGACTTTGTGTCGGTTTGAAAATAACCTAAATATTGGCTCTGTTTAGATGTCATGAACAAACCAACATTTTCATGATAGGTACAAACCTAGTTAATTTATATGCTTCCGGGCTCCATCCTTTTTAATCTATCACAGTTTGCCAAGACTAAAGACAGTATACTGTTACATCTAAATGTAGGCACGTTAATAAATTGGTTTATTTTACCAGTAACCAAGATTTTAATATACGTAACTAGAATCTGAGTTACTGGAAAAGAAGCAAGCTCTTGCAAGTTGTGGTAACTGCATTTTGATGTTACAACAAATTGGAGTCAGGTGAAGAAGACTTAAGTCTTCAATCTTAGCTCACTGTATGAGGGAGGGACAGAGCAAGTATGCAAGCCCAGCCTTTAACTGTGTTCACTGGCCATTATGAATAAAACTTAGCTTCTTCATGATATTGAATTACTCAATATATTGCTATATATTATATTACTGCAGCTGATGCATTAGCTTGGAATGTTTATAATATTCATTAACTTTATTTAGATTCCCTATCTCTTCAATATTTTACTAACCAGTATTTTACTATCTTTTCTTTTCATTTGTAGGCAAGCCAAGCTTCATGAAAGCTCCCGAGGACCAGACTGGAATTTCTGGAGGTGTGGCCTCCTTTGTATGTCAGGCAACAGGAGAGCCAAAGCCGCGCATCACATGGATGAAGAAAGGGAAAAAAGTCAGCTCCCAGAGATTTGAGGCAAGTAATTTTTCTTCATAGTCCACAAACAGGAGTCTAGTGGCACTCTAAACAGTTTAATCTAGTAAAAGTCTCTGTGGACTAAAGCTTACTTTGACGGATGCATATTGTGAGTCTTCACTAGGCAGATTCAGATAACTACATTTACTCCAACTTCTGGACATCCAATGAAGTGAAAAAACAAATTGATAAAGCCAGACTGGTACTCAGAAATACTGTAGTACTAATCAGGTCCCAAAGACATAATAACAGCGCATCATGGGTTGTCACTTACAGTTGCTAGCTCAAACCAGTCCAATATGTCATCATTGAGTTATAGGCCATTCCCGGATAATGTTTCTCTTTCACAGACCTTGGGTGGCAGGCCTTTCCTTGTTTACAGATAGCCCCCTAACCGAAAACAGCTTCTTCCCAAAAACATGGGCTACCTAACAGGCCCAGGAACCAAGCTGTGCAATAAACCAAGATACCAACTTTGTCTCAATAGACATTCAAGTAATATTTTTACACTTCCTAATAACAATCATCTATTCCATTTGAAGTTTATCTACTTGCTCATCTGCCAACATAATGTATGCCATCCTGTGTTGTCAATGCCCTTCTGCCCTATAAATTGATCAGGTCAGTACTTACATGAAAGAATATATGGGCCCATATTTGACATTAAAATGCAATATACACAAACCAGTGGGAGATCACCTTAGTCTCCCAGGGCACATTATCACTTTCACTATTCTCCTGTGGTCCTGGAGTGGGACAGTCAACACTCTGGTAGCTCCTCCTCCATCTCTTGCGTGGGATCGGACGAATTTGCGATCCTGGGGGAGGGGCTACTAGGCTCTCAGTTCTTTCCAGCCCTGCTCAGCAGGGGACGCATAGTTTCTAGCTCTGCGGAGCAGCGATCCTTTGAAGGCACCAGGTGGTGTGGGAAGACGTGCGCTTGCTGGGGAAAAGGAAGGACGTGTTCCTCCTCCCCCCCCCACTGAGCTAGTTGGCGGTGTCAGGAGCCGTGGGGAAAAGAGGCAAGCTGCAGAGCCGACAATCATAGATCGTTAAGACCCAACTTCTGCAAAGGCCAGCCAGGATCGGGCAGGGATGCCGCGGCAGCCACAAATTGAAGGACGGACCTCCGGGGCTCCAAAGGCGGTGGAGGCCTTACAGAGCGCGCCAAAAGTGAGTCAACTCAAGGCACTCCCGCGGAGAGGCTTTTTTTACACCCGAAAAAGCGCGGGGGGGGGTAACCTTGGAGAGCTGCCCAGAGAAAGACTAACTTTTAAAGTGACATCTGGGTTAGGCAGGCTCCCCCAGGGCTTGGCGCTTGGCAGCAGACCCTGAAGCAGACTAGCTTCTCCATACTGGGCCTTTAGGGGATTTCTCCTTGCCGCATTTAGGAATACCTGCCCCCATTTACTTTGCTTTTAGGCGGGAAGATTTGGCGGGAATGGCGTCTAAGGCTGGCATAACAGAGGCAAAAGCAACTGAGCCAACACTTAGTGGAATGGAAGCCCCAAGCCCACCACAGCCCACAGGATCTACCCAAGGAGAACAACAAGGGAATTTTGACCCTGATCTGTCAGGACCAGAGGCAAAGGCTAATATCCTGGCATGGCTACAGACAGAAATCAAAAAAGGCCTAGACAATGCTGTAAAAAATCTGAGAGGGGAATTGGCCACCCAAAAGAAAGACAAACAGCAGCCAGGTGCCTCTCAGGGGAAAAGGCATGCGAAAGCCATTACCCAGGGCAACCCCAAAAAGAGACAGGTAGACAAATGGACAGAGGGGGACTCCACTGACTCAGAGGGGTCGCAGTGGGGTTCAGAGACATCCCATAAAACCTTAGAAAGTGAGGAAGGGGAACTGTCAGAAGAAGAAGCGGAGGAAGATGCGGGTCAAATGCAAACCAGGCTTTTTCCACCAGAGGTGTATTATAAGCTGCTTGCTAAGGTACTAAGAACTCTGGAGATCTCACATACTGAAACAGATAAAGAAGCTGCAGAGCGATCTTACTTCCAAAGATGAGCACTAGACAATCAGGAGTGCCTCTTCCAGCTATCTTCCACGACAACCTTAAACTGGAATGTGATAACCCAGCGAAACCAAAAGTGTACCAATCAGTGTTTAACAAGTTCTATTCTCTCACATCTGACGCTGCCAAAAAGATAAGACTCCCGATTGTGGATGACTCGGTTACTAGTCTAGCGACAACCTCGGTTCTGCCCATGGATGCAGAAGGTATGCCAAAGGACCCATCTGGCAAGAAGATTGAACAAGCCTGCGTAGGAATTTCAATGTATCAGCAGCGTCCTTGAGGTCATCAGCGACTGGGTCACTGTTTGCTAGAGCAGCTTATACCTGGGCCTCAGACCTAGCAGCTACAGGTAGAGAGATCCAAGAAAAAGTCAAGAATGAGGTCAAGAAAATAGCCCATGCAGCAGCTTTTGCAGCAGACGCTACCTTAGACTCTTTCCAAATGTCTTCCAGGGCTATGGGGTTTAATGTGGCAGCATGACGGAACATGTGGCTGAGAAATTGGGACGTAGATCCACAAGCTTGCAGCAAGGTGGCTGCAATACCGTTTGCAGGAGCCAAATTGTTTGGAGATGCACTAGATAGGTACCTAGTGGAGAATACAGAGAAAAAGAAGGTACTACCATCAAAGAAGAAGGACCCTAAATACAAGGGAAGACATTCCTTTCAAGACTTCAAGAGACCCTCATGACAGAACACGGACAGACCCTTTAGAAGTAGATGGCAAAGCAAACCAAGGTTCGACAACAGATCTTTCATCTTCAGAAAATCAGCCCCCCAGACCAAAGGCCAAAAGAAAAATGCTCAATTATGACTATACCGAGCATCAGACAACAAAGCAGATAAGGGGACATCTTCAGGAATTTTCTTACCAATGGAATCAAACAATATCAGACAAATGGGTACTGGAGACAGTATCCAAGGGCTATTCCTTGGAATTCGAGAAGGTACTAAGAAGGCACTTTTTACAGGTGTCTCAGAATCCTTCACAACAGAAACACCGGGAAATTATAAAAGCCATTCAACACCTATTGCAGATATAGGCGATAGAGCCGGTGCCAGCACAACACAGGAAACAGGGAGTGTACTCAATCTCCTTTATAGTTCTGAAAAGAAACGGGAATATCAGGGCCATTCTAGACCTAAAATGATTGTATCTCCACATACGATCCAGGAGGTTCAGATTGGAGACTATGAAGTCCACCACGGGGGCCATGCAGAAAGGGGACTATCTAGCTTCCATAGATCTGTCAGAGGCCTATCTGCACATCCCTATAAGAGTCATTCACAGAAGGTACCTGTGTTTTGCTTTCGACAAGAAACATTACCAGTACAGAGCACTCCCGTTTGGCTTGAAATCTTCACTGAGAGTTTTCACGAAAGTACTGGTGACTCTGGTAGCCTTTCTCAGAGTTCAAGGAATAGCCCTGTCGCCTTACTTGGATGATATCTTGATAAAAGCTCCGTTCCTAGATTCAGCCCAGGAGACCATAGCAATGACAGTGAGCTGCCTGGAGGGACATGGGTTTGTCATCAACCATCAGAAGAGTGTCCTTACACCAAGGCAGCGGATAACACACTGACGGAAAGTCGTCTGTAATTAGTGCTTCCAAGCGCCCCGCTTAGCCCAACAACACAAAACACTGGAGCCAAGACGTTGTGAGAAGTAGTGCAGATGGTGTATTTACAAGTCCATATTTACAAGTGCAAAAATGTGCTCAGCATACAAACAGCAGACTGCAGCAACTAGCAGAGTCACAGCCTGACAGAATGAGAGAGCGAATCCAGAGTCCAGTCCTTAGGTCAAGTCCACAAGTATCCCAAGTTTTCTCGTGTAGAGTGACAAAGGTTTGCACCAGGCACCAAGCTGAGCAGATCAGCAAAATGCAGACCTGTGGCTGGACCTTTAACTGTCTACCAGCCTATAGGGAGAGGTAGAGTCAGCCAATCAGCACAAGGCTGATGCAATCTAGCTGCAACCCAGCTAAATGATCAGGTGTAAACCTGTCAGAAAAAACTGCTGACTCACCTCCTGTTAAAGGGCACAGCAGCCCGTACACATGTGCCAGTGAGTTTCCGGTTACTTTGAGTTTTTATTTTTGAGTAATAGGAGTAATAATAGACACAATTATGGACAATTATGAACTTTAGTATCCCCAGAGAGACAACAGAAGATCACGTCCCTGATAGTATCAGTCCAGAACGATAAGAAGGCGGAAGTGATGCAACTGGCCAAGCTTCAAGGGATGATGGTATCCTGCCAGGATACACTTCAATGGTCTAGATTCCACATGAGACCATTACAGAGGTTCCTGCGTCCCTACCAATGGATCATAACTCACAGGTGGAACAAGCTCGTGGAGATCCCACAAACGCTGTCCAAAGAACTGAGTTGGTGGATGGAAGCAGGCAGGTTTGAGGAGGGTTCACCACTAAGGGAACCAAACAAAATAACGATGACAACAGACGCGAGTCTGACTGGCTGGGGAGCACACATGGAAGACAGGATGACCCAGGGAGAGTGGCACCCCGAGGAGAAGGGGTGCAGTATAAACCTTCTGGAATTAAGGGCGATAAAGAATGGCCTATGGAAGTTCCAGGACTGTCTGAAAGGGAAGCACATAATGGTGCACACAGACAACATGACAGCAAAAGCCTACATAAACAAACAGGGAGGCAGCAGGTCCAGGGCCCTAAGCAAGGAGGCAGAGGAAATATTCCTCTGGGCAGAGGTGAACCTAAAATCAACAAGGGCAAGCTGTGTTGTGGGACAGCAGAACATTCTGACGGACTGGCTGAGCCGGAACAGAGTGGACCAGTCAGAGTGGATACTGAACAAACAGGTCTTCTCACAGATATGTCTGAGGTTCAGCAATCCAGAAGTGGACTTATTTGTCTTGGCTAAAAACACTCAAGTTCCCAAGTTCTTTTCAAGACGAAGGGAACGAGAGGCAATGGGAACAGATGCCCTGTCCAAAAATTGGCCCCGAACGCTCCTCTACGCCTTCCCTCCTCTGAAAATAATCCACAGGGTGATACAGAAAGTAGTGGAGCAAAAGGCAGAAGTAATAATGATCACACCATTCTGGCCACGGAGGCCATGGTTCCAAGACCTCAGAAGGTTGTCAAGGGAGGAACTGTGGAGGCTCCCATACAGGGACGACTTACTGACCCAAGGGGAGATTTAGCACCAAAACTCCAGGTCTCTAAAGTTGACAGCCTGGAGGTTGAGCACAACCAACTCAAGGACTTGGGTTACTCCGAAAGAGTTATCTCCACAATGCTAGCTTCAAGGAAAGGCTCAACAAACAAAAGCTACAATAAGACATGGCAGGTGTTTCATGAGAGGTGTGAACAAAAAGGGAAGAATCCACTAAGCCTCTGTTAAACAGATCCTACTGTTCTTACATGATGGCCTTGACAAGGGACTTAGTACTAGCACACTGAAAAGACAGGTCGCAGCGATCTCAGCGATCAGAGGGTCGAAGAGAGGAGCGTCTCTCACTGTACATCCCCATATCAAAAGGTTCCTAAGAGGGACTGTGTTACTGAATCCTCCACAAGTGCATAGATTTCCTGCTTGGAACCTGAACTTAGTGCTTAAGGCACTTACAACGGAGCCATTTGAGCCAATGGCAACTTGTCCCCTTAAAGAACTGACCCTTAAGACAGCCTTTCTGGTGGGGTTGATTTAAGCGAGAAGGGTGTCAGAGATAGGTGCGCTGTCAGTAAATAGGGATCTGTGTATTTTCCACTATGATAAGGTGGTTTTAATGACAGACCCTACCTTTATCTCAAAAGTCAATTTGACCTTTCATAGAGGGGAAGATATTATCCTACTTCCTTCTGTAACAATCCAAAACATGAGAAGGAGAGAGAATGGCATAGGTTGGGTGTGAAGCGGGCATTGAGCTATTACATAGAGAGGACCAAACATATACACAAAGTAGAGAGTATGTTTATCTCATTTAGGCAAAGCTCATTGGGCGAGAAAGTGACACCCTCGACAATAAGCAGATGGATTAGGGAGTGCATAGGGCTGGCATACACATCTAGGAAGTTGTCGCCCCCTAAGAGAATTACCACCCACTCCCTGAGAGGGACAGCCACCTCGGCAGCATACAGATCTTTCCCATTGTTAGAAAAAATGTGTAGGGCTGCAACTTGTAAGTCAGTACATATCTTCATGAAGCAGTATAGAATAGATCAGTTGGCTTCAGCAGAAGCAACCTTCGGCAGGAGGATGCTACAGCACACCCTGGAGACATAGGGTCTGAAATACCCACCTGAAGGTATGCTGCTAGACATATATCCTGAGTGTCGACTATCCCACTCCAGGACCACAGGAGAATGGAAGATTTATATTCACTTACTGTGAAGCTTCCTTTTTCAGGGGTCCTGGAGTGAGACAGTCCGAAACCCACCCAATCTCCCCCCCCCCAAAAAAAAGAGAGGGGGAAAGAAGGGACAACGAGGACACTTTCTAGATATACGTTAATATAAACGTCGTTGCAGTATTGCAGTTGAACAGTTTAATCTATTGGAGTTCTAGTTATAATGAATAGGGTTTGAGATACCAGAAAAGGAATCAACGGGGACTATTGAGGGCTTGGAAAGGAACTGAGAGCCAGGTAGCCCCTCCCCCAGAATTGCAAATTCATCCGACCCTGCGCAAGAGATGGAGGAGGAGCTACCTGAGTGTTGACTGTCCCACTACAGGACCCCGGAGAAAGGAAGCTTCACGGTAAGTGAATATAAGTCTTCCATTCTCCAGCAAATAAAAACTTCAAAAGGAGACTACAGCATGAAATTGCTTAATTAGAATTCATCATGAAGTTTGACTTTAGATTTCCAAGCTATTACAGAACTAGGGAAATCATCACCAATTACTACTGTTTTGAGTGGTGTATGAATTTGTTGTGATTACATTTAAATTTTGTATAATTATGTCTCACCCTGTACTTCCTGATTTCATAACCATTTTACTCTGCTCTTTACAACTTTAATTCTTCATAATCTTGTATAGAGATCAGTATGAGGGTAGATATTATGCTGGAGCTATTTTTTAATTTTGTATTTATTTATATTATTTATAGTCTGCCTTTCCCACTGCAAGTCCAGGTGGATTACATGTGTGTGTGTGTTGTGTTACATGCCGTCAAGTCGTTTCCGACCTATGGCGACCCTATGAATGAAAGATCTCCAAAACATTCTATCTCTAACAGATAGAAAACTTAGATCCTGGAAACTGGAGGACGTGGCTTCTTTTATTGAGTCAAGCCATCTCATTTTAGGTCTTCCTCTTTTCCTGCTGCCTTCCACTTTTCCTAACATTATTGACTTTTCCAGAGAATCTTGTCTTCTCATGATGTGACCAAAGTACGATAGCTTTAGTCTTGTCATTTTAACTTCTAAGGAGAATTCCGGCTTGATTTGATCTAGTACCCACTTATTTGTCTTTTTGGCTGTCCATGGTATCTGCAAAACTCTCCTCCAGCACCACATTTCAAATGAATCAATTTTTTCCCTGTCAGCTTTCTTTACCGTCCAACTTTCACATCCATACATGGCAATGGGGAATACCATATTTTGGGTTATCTTGATCTTGGTTCCCAGAGAGACATCTTTATTTTTAAGGATCTTATCTAGCTCCCTCACAGCTGCTCTTCCAAGTCTCAATCTTCTTCTGATTTCTTCATTGCAGTCTCCCAGTTGGTTGATGATTGCGCCAAGGAATAGAAAATCTTGAACAACTTCAATTTCCTCATTGTCATCTTTAAAATTGTGTAGTTCCTTGGTAGTCATTACTTTTGTCTTCTTGATGTTCAGTTGTAATCCTGCTTTGGCGCTTTCCCCTTTAACCTACATAGTGTAAGTCAATACAATCAATGGCTGGGGACCTTCAGAAAACAGTACAATAGGGTATGGATTGCAGAAATTTGAAAACAAGAAGAAATACAATACAGAGCCGAACCAATGCTGAAACAAAACACAAACAATTTAACACGACATATTAAATGACACGGAAACTACTCAGTAGAAGCATACTTGAGGCAACAAACAATACGCAGTAGTATAGACTACAGTCTCTATTCTTTTACCAAAGCATCTCTCTTAAACCATTTCCTTACACTACAGATCTGTTACCTGTGTAAAAAAGTCCTCTTGAATAATTCAGTTTTGCACAGTCGGCCGAAGGCCTAGAGAGTGGGAGCTTTCCTGACCTCTTCAGGCAGGCTATTCGATAAGGTGGGGGCCAAAACAGAGAATGCATGTGTATGGGCAGCTGCTAATTTTGCCCATTTGCAGGGTGGTACCTGTAGAAGGCTCTGTAGTTGATCTATCTGACTGATGTCAACCGAGTGCATAGAATTGTGAAGGCCACTTCCTGTAAATTGTATCCTTGCCTCTCTTGGCTATAAAAATTTCCAGTTTTGTTTCAGCAGTGTTTCCCTTATAGCTGAAAGAAGCTGTGATAAAATTTCTTCTTAAGAACTCACCTGTAGTTAAAAAGGATGTACTCAGTCGCCTCGTTTTGTGGTAGAGCAACTATAGGCTGTATGACACGTCTTCCACCTCAACCCATTTCTATCTGGCTTCAGGCTGGGATTCAGGATGGAAATAGCATTATTGGCCTTGCTTGATAATCTCAGACAACAGTTGAATGATGGCAGTCCATTACAGCTGATGCTGTTAGTTCTTTCAGCAGAAGCAACAGTGGAAATCACAACTAAGGGATTGAAAGAACAAATACCCAATCTTAACAAATTATAAAAATACTTTCTATTGATACGAAACAATGTAAAGACCCTTTAAAGTGACTTAATACAAATGAATAACTAACAATACAAATAGATTCTCATATTGAGTCACTTTAAATAGTCTTTAAATTGTTTAGTATCAATAGAAAGTATTTTTATAATATGTTAAGATTGGGTACTTGTTTTTTCAATCCCTTAGTTGTGGTTTCCACTGTCGCTTCTGTATATTGTCAATAAGGGTGCTTTGTTCTCTTGTCTTTTGTTAGTTCTTCCAGCAGCATTTGATATGGTCAATGTTTTGGTGGACTGAGTACAATCCGCATTTGAGATGAAGATAACAATCCTGTTGTTGGCTTCATTCTGTCCTTGTTGGCAGGAAACAGTCTGCAGAAGAAGCAAAATCACTGAGTTGGGACCTGGGCCGTTGTCACACAGGCATCTCTTCCGTTAAATTTACAGCATATAGCATCCTACCTGTTATCGGCACAGTAACGTTTCTTTGGGTCACCTAACGGCTCTTCGCGCCACCAGCTGTCCACACCGAAGCACTCTGTTCTGTTCTCTCTAACCGCGCAGAAGCAGCTCCTCCCCCCTTTTTTTTATTATTCTGGCGTTTAATTCCGCTATAACGGAATAACAGCATATAAACATTCCGTTAGAGCAAAACATTACGACCCTTTTGTCTTTCCAACTTTGAAATTATATAAATAGCCCTTTGCCCGCAGAAAACTCCCTGTCTGACGTGATCCCCATCGCTGAAGACTCTGCCATGGCGATTGAGTCATTTTTACTTCAGCAGAAAGTTTGCATTGTGTTATGTCGTTATGGCGTTATAAGGACATAATAAAATAAAAAAGGGGGAGTCGCAGGAAGAAATGGATTCTGGGATTGAAGGGAGGGCATAGGGCGTTGCGAGGCGAAATACATCGATGTGAGGCATTCACACTGAGGCACAAAATAGCGCGACTATCAAGCACAAAGCAGAAGAGAGAAAATCGCTACAGTGTTGGAATAAGGTGGGTGTTTGCCGGGAAATAGCGCCATTTTAGCGCTAAATAAAAGCCCGTGTGACGACGGCCCTGGTTTGTAGGCTGCCCAGAGGGTTCATTTTTATCCCCAGTGCTTCTTTAACCTTTATGTTAAATCTTTGGCCAAAATCAGAAACTTTAGAAAGAGTTGTCACCCAATGGACATCCAGCTGTGTATCTCATTATCTAAGCTTCCAGAAGCTGCTGTGAAGGTTCTGGGCCAGTGTCTCGAAGGTGAAGTTGAATGGTTAAGATGAACAAGATTAATCTAGACAACACAGATGATGGGAAGGCAGATTTTTGACTGTTATTGATTGGCCTTAGATGGGGTTAAGTTCGCCTTAGTCATTCAAGTTAAGAGCTTGTGTGTTCTCTTGGACTCCGACAGATTGACAGAATTGCTAGGACTACCTTCTTTCAATTACATCTAGCTCATAAGCTGGTCCTTTATTTAGACTCTACAGACCTAACCATGCTGTACCTTCTAGAGTGGACTGCTGTAATGGGCTTTATATGGGGCTGCTGTAATGGGCTTTATATGGGGCTGCTGCTTTGATTTCAGAGGCCATTTGGTGCAGAATAAAACATTTTGACAGATCTGGCTGTGTTTTAAACCTGTGTGTTTTTAGCTATTGTTGTTTTATCTTGCTGATGGACTCTTTTGGTGTCTGCCTTAAGTCCATGGAGATGAGGCAGGATGCAAATATTTTAAATAAATCAATATGGACCCACTAAATGCTTCTGATGAAGTAGGCTGTAGTCCATGAAAATATACTAGAATAAGAATTTGTTAGCCTTTAGGGTACAAAAAGAGTCTTATTTGTTTTTGTTGCAAAAGACTGTCCTGGTAATCTGTATCCAGGATTATTTCAGTTGTCTGAGTTGTTTCCATATGTTGAGTGGTATTAGCTATGGTGATCAAGCCTGGATCAAGCTTATTTGTTTATATGCTGTGGAATAGGACAGTTCTGCCATATTAAAATTCTAGACTGGACCCTTGAGAAGAACATTTCCCGTTCAGAGGAGAGTTGGTTGAGTTTCATCTGAGAGCTAAAACAGTAAGAGTAAGTTGGTATCCCCAAGTTTTAGTATAGCTTTCTGGATATTACTATATAATATGGATGACATTATGCTAGTTTATGTGATATTAATACATTGAAATTAGATGTGTGTGAAGTTAACTAAGCCAGATGCTGTTAACATTAAGGAACAGTTTTTAAACGTTCACAAGTTTACAATAACTAATGTTCCTTTTTTAACTCTTAAAATGGTTAAAGCGTTTCCATTTAATGAAAGGAGAATACTTCATGGCAAACATTATAATTATGGTTGTGCTGGTCTATTCCCTGTTGTGTCCAGGCAAATAAAGCAATTGTAAAGAGTCTTATTCTAAGAGACTCTTCAACATTCTGTCAGAGCAATGTGATCCCTAATTTAAAATTAATCCGGTTTGTTAAGTCCTTCAAACTTTATGCTTCTAAATTTGATCAGTTAAGAAGACCAAGTTCTAAATAGTCTTTGATTGGCTGTTAAACCTCTGAGATGGTCTCAGATTGTTCCTCACCAGTACCCCAGTGTTTGTACTAGTGATTTTTTTATTAGAATCTTTATTGCAACATTTTCACTAAATCATATTATATTATTAAGGCAAGGGCTGGTATGTTTCTTGCTCTGAAGCCAATTAAAAACATTTATACCTAATAATGTGTTCCATATTTAAGCAGATATGAAACAGTTGAAATAGTTGTTTCATGTGTATTCATAGGCATATTTCAGAAATATGCTTTGGGCAACTGCAGATATAATTCTCCCACTAACCTAACTAGTATTTCTGGGATCATGCCCTCCCTGCTCCACGTCTGTCTCTTCTCCATTATGAATGCCCTCCTCTTGCTTTAACTTTTGTTAAAGCTTATATCAAAAACCACCTTAAGCAAACCCAATAGTTTGTTGTAAACAAACAAACCAATTGTTTGTTTGTTTACAACAAATAGTTTGTTGTAAACTAGAGTTTGAGCTTCAAAAACCAGATTAACAGTGAACTCTAGTATTAACTCAGACTGAAGTATGTATTGGTGTAAACCTTCATTCTAGTGTGTGTGCGGGGGCGGGGGAGATTAGCTTTCATATGGGGAGGGTCTACATGAGACAGTGTTCAAAACCATGTCACTCTCCCAGTAGTTAAGAGATTAGGAATAATATATGGGCTACATAGCAGTTCAACAAGCATAACAAAACTGTTTTTCTCTTTGGAAAAGGTGATTGAATTTGATGATGGATCTGGATCTGTTCTACGTATTCAGCCATTGCGTATCAATCGGGATGAAGCAATCTATGAGTGTACAGCTACCAACAGTGTTGGGGAGATAAACACCAGTGCCAAACTGACAGTGTTAGAAGGTAGGCTGTTTAATTGCTGCATTTAAAAGTTAATATTTTCATCATTATGCTTTTTCACATCACCTTCAGTATAATACTGTAATTATTATGAGCATGAATATAGGTGCCTGGAAGTATGAGCCAAAGTATTCCTCTGGATTATATTCTTTACATGGAGCAGCAGCTACAGATAATGTGTGTTTGGAAGGGGGCATTTCCAGCAAGACCTGGATTGCAGCATTGTATTGATAATGTGATGTAGTGTCTGAGACAGTTTGGTGTAGGGGTTAGAGTGTCAGACTAGGATGTGGGGCACCACGGTCCAAATGCCCACTCTGCCATGGAAGCTTGCTGGGTGACCTTGAGCCAATCACACACTCTGAGCCTTACCTATCTCACAGGGTGGTTGCAAAGATAAATAGAAGAGATGAGAACAGTGTAAGCAGTTTTGGGTCCCCACTGAGTAGAAATTAAGTAAATAAGTAAGAAAAAAATATTTTAACGTCACCCTTCTTTCAAGGAGCTACTTCTCACTCTCACCATCATTTCATCCTCACAACAAACCTGTGTGGTAGACTATACTAAGAGGAACTGACTGGCCCAAGGTCGTCCTGGAAGTTTCTTCACTGTGTGAGATTTGAATCTGAGCCGCCGTTCTTATTATAATGCCACATTGGCTTATATTCCGAATTGAAAATATTGTCAAAATGTGTGTTATGAACCAGCCTAATAAATGGGTGCCTGAAAAGTAGTCAGCCTACCTGTGGGTGCCAAAATGGGGAAGGAGAGAGCGGGATGGAGTGGGATGGAGGATTATAGATAAGGTATGGAGGTAAAACCGGCTTTTTATTTCTTAATGTGCCTTTCTACCCCTCCCCATCTGTTGAGGTTCACAAAAATTTGCTGCTGTCATTCTGCAAATATACACAACATGTAAGCATGAGCCATAAGTCTCTCTTCCCTTGGAACTGGAAGTTAAGCTGAAGGGAAAACAAGAAATTTTCCTGCAATGTACACATTTATGCAAATGTATTGCCGTTTTCCAGATTTAATTGCCACCCAAAGTGGTCTGTTAAACTGTACGTAAGAATGCATTCTCACAGATCATATGACTGTGGGATAAATAAAATGTATATTCTGATGCCCACCAAACTGTAAATAACTGCATTGCTTTCTATGGATTGCGGACTCTGATAAACATTCCCACCTACTACATTCAGCTGAAAGCAATGTAGTGTTGATAGAAAACATGCACATTGGTATGGACATCCAATTTAGGCCTATAGTTTCTTATGCAATGATGATGCATGTGCAAAAGGCCGATTTCACATGAGACTCACCTTAGTTGGCTCTAGGGAGTAAGCATGGGAGATTGCAGGTAAAAGGAATGGGGGGGGGCACGACTCTTCTCTGTACCTTGCTGCTTTTCTCCCTCCTCTGAAATGTTTTTGCAGATCCCATCCCTTCCATTTGTTTGATACTACTTATCTAGTGACTTCATAGGTGGTCTGAAGATACCAAGATATGCAGTTTTCTCTGAATGCCATTTTAGTTTGCACTAGTGGTCTAACTGGAAAATCTGTTTTCAAGTAAAATTTAAAGCAGCTTTCTTGGTTTATATAAATCATCTCCTATTCCAACGAGAAGGCTTATGTTGCATTAGCTCAGTTTAGTAAAACATGATGACTTCTTTTTTTCTATGGCTTTGCAAATTTTTCCTCAGCTGGAACATATATGTTCTTGATTGGGCAGGAGAAATGAATATGTTCCTATTTACAGCACTCTTAATAGAAGTTTCTGTATAGCTGAGTCTTAATGGATAGATGGTTTAAAATAATTTGCAGCTATTGTACTAACTGCTGCTCTGTCACTTTTTTGCCATTTACTTACTAGGCTCCTGCTAAAATGCTGCTAAATATATCACAGGGCATTGGAAGACTTGCCTGTATTTCAAAGGGTTTGGGCTTTAGAACAGGGAATGTTTGTGCGTGTACAGCAAAGAACTGTTAGAAAGTTTCATAGAAAAAGTTTTATTTCCATGCAAACCTTTGCATTTCTTCACCATTTGGTACTTCACCAACTTCCATAAGTATGGCACAGTGTTGTGTGCGCTTTCACTCTTCAGGAGTACATCTGTTTCTTCACAGAGGTTGTGGGGCTCTTTAAGAAATGTTAGAGCAAACCATTTTGTTGAGCTGTTCTGTTAAGGTTGGACTTGGATTAATCCATATAATATCTTCCTTTATGAATATGTTTGGGAGTGGTGCATGATTTGATTGAAAGAAATGAGAAAAGGTTTGGTCAGCAAAATACCTGTAGAGCTTGTTTTGTCTCACAAGTTTAGCAGCTTAAACAAGCAGGGTAAGGTTTAAGAAATTGAATTATAAAGCCATTTTACCAATTGTAAAGTTAGTAGCTGAAGGTTAGTACAAGAAAATTATCCTTCCTGTAGGGATTATTTCAGGCTTTTATTTTTTAATGAATTCTGAATTTGGAAGCTTTGTCAAGGATGCAAAAGATAGTCTCAATGTTGGTTCTTCTCTTATTGCTCCAGAGCTGACTGTCAGGGGTTCAAAATAATACTTGTTCATCTGCGGTCTTCCTGTGCAGTCCCACATGGGACTGCGCACACGCAGGCCTGCCGACTTCGGAGATTTTTATAGCTCAGAACCACTAGGGGGTTCTGACAAAATCGGACGGTCATCCTGAATGCTGTACTGTTTGGGAGAAACCCACAACCTGCAGGCATGTAAGTACTGCCGCACCTTCACCCCGAAGGCCAGGGCAGAGAGGTCAGGTAGACTTCAAGTGTATTTATGGCGACGTGCGATGGCGGTTACTGACCCACCTGTACCGGGCAAATCCCCCGCGCTTGAGAAATCCACTACACTTCAAAATCTTTGGAGAAGTCGCCATGCTCCCGCCAGTCTCCCACTCCGACCGATCCAAGACCACCGAGTCCAACGAGGTTGGTTCGGAGCTCCTCGGATCCGACTCCTCCTATTCCCTCTGATCCGATCTCGGGGTCGAGACCTGCTTCGGAACCACCTGGTTCCTTGTCAGGTGATCCGGCTAGGAGGGAAAGTTCCATGGCCTCGTCGGAACCGAGAACCTCTCGGAGTGGATCGCTATCGGACTGTCGCAGCACCTCGCGAAAACCGTTGGAGCCGACACACTCTTCGACCTTGGTGGAGCCGAGTCTGGAAAAGAAAAAGAAAAGGAAAAGAAAGCATCTGTCTTCTAAGTCGGACAGACAAGTTCTTGAGAGCGTCATCACCCCTCAGCGCAGTCAGCAGGGTGCTTCTGAGTCCGAGCCACCTACTAGGAGTCATCGTGGCTCCAGGGACGCAGCTTCCCCTAGGAGAACCCTGGCATCCGAAAGATCCCGGGAATCAGATGTAATTACGATCGAGAAGCCCCCGACTCCATCGGGAATACCTTGTTCACCTTCTCGTGACTCATGGTCTTTGCACTCTTCTCATGCGGACAGAGGTCGTTCGAGATCACGCCGCACTGACAGATATAGTCCTTACTCGACCAGGCGTCGTTATTACAAGGAAGGATCCTATGGTTCCAACCATGAAACCAGGAGACGCTCTCGCTCGCCATCCCTACGTCCCAGCTCCCCAGGGGGATCCAGACGGACCCCAGGCTTCTCTGACACCGAATATGACGCTTATGCTCCCTATGAGAAGCCTTATAACTCCCCCCCATCGCAGTCGCCTGATGGAGCGATTGGACCGTCGGAGGAAGCTTCTCCGACTGAGGATTTTTGCGCCTACAATGAGCTTCTTCAGAGGATGGCAAAGGCGCTGGAGATCGAGGTGGCTTCCTCGGAACCATGGTCGAAAGACAAGATCCTGAAACACATGTATGCTGGATCGACTCCTACAATTGCCTTTCCTATGATCGAAGGCTTCGTGGAACTTCTTTCAGGGTTAAACCTGAAACCTGCCTCTACTCCTGCCACTAACAAGAAAATAGAAAACCTGTATAGAGTTAAAGACGAACAGTGTCCATTCCTCTCTCTCCATCCCCCTCATTCCTCACTTGTTACGGAAGATATGCAAGTGAAACCCAAGCAAGGCTCTTTATCGGTTCCGTCGGATAAGGACAGTAGGAAGATCGATTCCCTGGCCAGAAAAGTTTATACGTCAACGGCATTTGGCATTAAAATTGCCAATTATGCTGCAATGATGGCCGCCTACCAATTGCTACTATGGACAAAGGTAGCGACATTCGTGCCTCAGTTACCGGAGGATCAAAGGATCTTCCTTAGAATTATTCAGGAAGAGGCAGTTCGGCTATCGCGTCACCAAATCACTGTGAGCAGGAATTTGGCTGACACCTCTGCCAGGGCACTCTTGTCCGCTCTTGTGTTGCGAAGGTTCGCTTGGTTGAGGACCAAATGTATGGAGATGAGGGCCAAAGTGGAAGATCTTCCCTTTGAAGGACAAAACCTGTTCTCTGATAGAACAGATGAATATCTTTCGAAGAAACGTAAAGACAGACTGATGGCTCGATCTTATGGCGTGGTACACCAACACCAGCCTGGTCGCCCTCAATACAGATCCTACACCAGGAACCGTCAACAACGCTACCACCCTTATTATGGATATGGTTTCCAACCTCAGCGTCAATACCAAAGCCTGCAATCTACCTTCCAGAGGAGGAGACAGGGCAATAAGAATAGGCAGGGAAATAACCAGCACCAACCCAAGGAGTCGGGACATGCCCAAAAGCAATTCTGACAATCACAGGGGCCTGACCCCTATTTTGGGGACAGGCTGTCTCTTTTCTTTTCTGAATGGAGTAACATTACTTCAGATGTTTGGGTGTTACAATTGGTTAAAGTTGGTTATAAAATTGAGTTTGTTCAGTGGCCTGGTCTCCGGCTCCCTGTTTTCTTTTCCCAGACGCCTCAACCGGGTGTGGTTTCAGAGTTATCAGCCTTATTATTGAAGGGGGCTATCGAAGAGGTCTTCTTCTTCCCCCTTTGGTTTTTACTCTAACCTTTTCGTAGTAGACAAGAAGGATGGGGGTGTTCGCCCCATCCTGGATCTCAGGGAATTGAACAAATCTATAAAGGTCCAAAAGTTTAAGATGACCACCCTGCAAATGGTCCTAACCTTGTTACCTTCTGATTCTTGGTTTGGAGTTCTAGATCTTAAAGATGCCTACTTCCACATCTCAATTTTTCCTGAGCATAGGAAGTTTCTTCGTTTCACCTATGGTACTCGAATTTTTCAGTACCGAGTTCTCCCGTTTGGTTTGTCCACGGCCCCCAGAGTGTTTACCAAATGTGTAGCAGTGGTAATTGCCTTCCTCAGAACTCAGGGCTGCTGTATCTTTCCCTACCTTGATGACTGGCTGATTGTGGGTCAATCAGAGGAGGATGTAACCAATCAGGTCTCGATCACTTTGACTACCTGCTTAAAGCTGGGGTTATTCGTTAACCAGAAGAAATCGAAGCTTATCCCAGCTAAGGTTATCCAGTTCATCAGGGCCATTATTGATGGTTCCCAGGATGCAGGTTTTTTGCCCTTGGACAGGGCTGATAAGATTAAGGCACTTGTCAAAAAATTTAAGAGATGCCGGTTCCAACCGGCCAGACTTATTCAAGTCCTCTTAGGTTATATGGCCACCACTACGGCTGTGATATCCCTAGCGAGGCTTAAAATGAGACCATTACAACTTTGTTTTTCTAGGACCTTTTTCCCTGAGAGGGACCCCCAACGGAGGAAATTTAGTATTCCTCGCAAAGTTCTTTTATCTCTGGAATGTTGGTTGCAGGATTCTAACCTGTTTGGGGGAATTGGTTTTGGTTATAGGCAAGCAGACCTGTCAGTCACCACCGATGCATCTACCCTAGGGTGGGGTGCTCATTGTCAGGGCTCATATGTTCGTGGTTTGTGGGATGAGTCAGAATGCTCGGAGCATATCAACCTCCTTGAGTTACGTGCTGTTTACTACGCCTTAATTTCTTTTTCTGATTTAGTATAACACCACCACTATGTTTTATTTAAATAAACAAGGGGGCACGATGTCTCTGGCTTTATGCGAAGAGGCGATGAAGATTTGGAATTGGGCCATTGATCACTCTGTTTGGCTAGTAACAGTTCATATACTGGGTGTGGACAATGTTACAGCTGACCACCTTAGTAGACTGGGGGGTGACACCCACGAATGGTCTCTTCACGACAAGTATTTGCGTCCTGTCTTTGCAGAATGGGGGACCCCAGACTTAGACCTTTTCGCCTCAGAGGAGGACTACAAGACTCCCCGTTATTGCTCCAGAGGAGGCATCGGCCTCGAGTCTCTTGGGGACGTGTTTCAGTTAACTTGGTCAGGTCACCTTCTCTACATATTTCCCCCGTTCCCCCTGTTAGCCAGGGTAATCTCCAAGATCCAGATGAACAGAACATCAGTCATTCTGATAACCCCTTACTGGCCGCAGCAGCCGTGGTTTCATGCCCTTCTGAGACTCCACTGTCGGATGCATCAGTTCCTGGATCAACCGGATCTACTGTCTTTTTGGGGGTTGCTTCATCACAGAGTACATACACTCAGACTGATGGCGTGGCTGATTCTGCAGGACGGGGTTTCTCTGAGGGTGTAATGCATGTACTCCAGAATGCCCGTCGTTTGTCCACTAGGCAGTCGTACTCCCTGAAGTGGAAAAAGTTTACAGAGTGGTGCGAGGGTCGGGGGGTTGCCCCTCTGACCTCCTCCCTCTCCGAGGTTCTGGATTTTTTGTGGGGACTTAAACAATCTGGATTGTCAAATTCTTCTGTTAAAGTTTATATGGCTGCGATTTCTGCCTTCCATCCCCCAGTTGATCGAAGGGCTGTTTTCCCATTACACATCCAAACTGTTTCTGAAGGGGCTCAACAACTTGTTTCCCCCAGTGCGGGTGTTAGTGCCTCAATGGTCGTTGCCGCTGGTGTTGACCAAGCTTCTTTCCAAGCCCTTTGAACCTTTAGCTACTTGCCCTCTGAATTTACTTTCGTTTAAGGTAGCGTTTTTAGTGGCTGTCACGTCTGCCAGGAGGGTGGGCGAGTTGGCAGCTCTTTCATGTGATCCTCCTTATTTGAGTGTTCACCCTGATAAGGTGGTCCTAAGAACAAAGATAGAGTTTTTACCCAAAGTGGTATCCAAATTCCACCTATCTCAAGAAATTTCTCTACCTGTGTTTTTCAAGGATCACTCTTCAGAGGCAGAGAGATCCCTTCATGCTCTAGATGTTCACAGGGCTCTCCTCTTTTATTTGGATAGGGTGAAGCCCTTTCGGAAAGATTACCACCTTTTTGTTTGTTTTGCTGGTCCAAAGAAGGGGATGGGAGCCAATCCTCAAACTTTGGCTCAGTGGGTAGGGCGAGCTATTCTGTTAAGTTATAAATGTGCTAACCTACCTTGTCCCTTGGAGATACATGCTCACTCCACCAGGTCTCAAGCATCAGCAGCAGTGCTCCTGAGAGGTGTCCCTATACAAGACATCTGTAAAGCTGCGACTTGGGCTTCTGCGGACACGTTTGTCAGGCATTATGCTCTGGACGTCTTAGACAGGAAGGAAACGATAGTGGGTACAGCAGTCCTACAATCAATCTTCCTGTGATGATGCATCTGTGCCTACTACCCAGGTATTTAAGCTTTGTAATCTCCCATGTGGGACTGCACAGGAAGACCGCAGATGAAAAACAGTGTTTCATACCTGTAACTGTTGTTCATCTAGGTCTTCTGTGCAGGCACACATACCCTCCCTCCTTCCCTGCTAATTCTCTTGGTACTTACTTTGTAGTCGGAGGCGAAAGAGGACTGAGGGTACGTTGGGGGCGCCCCGCCTCTTAGGAGCCATTTTTCGGCAGGAAAGGACGGCCGCGCATGCGTGTTAGGAGGCGGGGACGCCCCCTAGTGGTTCTGAGCTATAAAAATCTCCAAAGTCGGCAGACCTGCGCGTGCGCAGTCCCATGTGTGCCTGCACGGAAGTCCTAGATGAACAACAGTTACAGGTATGAAACACTGTTTATATGGTCCTGGCATTATTTTTGTTCAAGATGTCAAGTCCTGTCTCTCATACATATTATCACAGATTTAAGCTGTAAAAGTTTTATGAAATATTTGTCTCATACATTTTTATCCCATTGTTCCCAAGGAGCCAGCTCAGGGCACCATTCACCTGTCTCCCGTCTTTCATTTTAGCCTCACAACAGCCCCATGAGTTCGAGTATGCTGAGAGAGACTGAGAGTGACCCAAGGTCACCAATAGAGCTTCATGGCATAGTAGGGATTTGAACCTGGCTCTTCCAGAACCTAGCCCAACATTTAAGGACTATTGCAAGCGGCCAACCAATTGGCTTCTGTGGCATACTTTCAGCAGGCTTATCTGGGGGATTGATTTAGATTTCTGTTATGCAATGTGTTGTCCTTTCTGCTTGCTAACATATTCAATTTGGTACATCATTAAGAGACAAGTGGGAACCAAGAATCCAAACACAAGCAAATGTTTTGTAGCAGTTGCTTCCCTGCGCCATCCTTCATTTTCTGCTTCCATCTCTCTTACTTCACATCCTGTTGGTGAACAGAGCTGCATATACTTAGTGTAATTGAAAATTATTTCCTTTGTTGATAGGGAGAGAGGTAGACATGCGAACACCTCTCCTCTTTTTCTCTTGGGCAGCTGATAAGCTGAATAATGTATGAGTCATATTGAGCATTTCTGTCTTTTTCAATTATGACCTGCAGCAGCACAGAAATCTCTTGCATGCCTAGCAGGAGAAGGATTTGAGCAGAATGAGCAGGAATGGACCAGAATCAATAAACTGACACACCATTCACAAGGAATATTTCAAGGCCAATTAGTGGGCACTCAGTGTCACAAATTAATAAATGTATGAATGAATTGTAAGACTGAGGAATACAGCTTGCATTACTGATGTATTTAAATAGGAAGATTATATGGAACATAGAGAAAGATGTTGCAGCATTTCTTGCACTGCAAGAAATGTCCTCCTTTTTAGAGAAACATAGCAGCTCTCTTGGACATGACAGATTGTTGCTTACTGATCTTCTCTATAGTCTGCATTCTCTCTGTATCTGTCTCTTCCAGGCAAAAAAAAAGGGAGGCTAGCTGCTTTCTGACAGTATGTCATCTATCCATTCTCCAGGGCGCCTCAATTACAGATTTACTTTATGTTCCTGATCTCTTGTAAATGTATTAGCAATGATGGATAAAAATTTTCATTCCAGGATAAAAAATTTCATTCCAGGAGTTTAAATCTGTCACGAACATCAGTGCAAAACTAATATAAACTTGTTTTAAGACTTCTTAGTTAAATATTTGGTTTTTCCCCATCTGTTAATACATTTACATAGCTGCCTTTAGCTTTGGCTCCATAATTCTATATCAACAGAGCATTGGCTCCCCCAACACTGTGTTCAGATCTTTTTCTGAATGCTACTCCCTTTTGTTGATATGTGAAGCAACATCGGCTTGGAGCTGGTCTTGAAGTGACTTGGATTTCTAACTAGCTCTGCCAGTTGACTTTGGTGTGGTACTGCAGAGAAGGACATTTTGTGTTAGCATATTTAGCCTGGGAATATAGCAAGTCTACTAGTTGTGGATGATTAAAAGGAGAGCATCTCTGTCTTTTCATGGCTCACTGATTACTGAACCATATCTTGATTTTAATTTCTATCACCATCTGCTGGCTTCATCCCAGTTCCTGGAGTTACCCAGTTTGAAACACAGTAAATGATAAACATTTGATTGTTACAGATGATTTCTAAAGACCTAGATCTCCCATAGTTTGAGACAATATGTCCTTGTAAAGCCTCATCTAACATTGATTTCACCGTTTCAACAGTAAACAAAAGTTCGCTGTGTTTAATCCTTATTTACGCTTAATTAATTATAAAAGGATCAGCAAGAATGAGGGAGTTTGGCTTATGTTTGACTCATTTTGTTTTATATGTTACTGCCAAGAAAGGACTGTTGCTTATAAAATTAGGATAAGTGAGTGTAGAGAGGTTATATTTGAATAGTTTTTGTAAGCAAAAGCTGGTAAATGAACATTATGGATTGTTTTAAATTGGAGAGAAATGCTTTATTTTTACAAGATAGTTTACTCTTTCTGCTCATTAGGACAGAAGGATTGTTGCTTTAACTGCATCATAGGGTCAGGCTAGAAACCCCGTGCACACTGCCTACAACTGTTCTGAGAAAATCTCATCCACGTTGGTTTCTTTAAGAGTAATTTCTTTAGCATGGAAACGAATCCCCACTCTTTTGAGATTCAGAGCTCCCTTTGTCAGATACCAGAGCTCTGATTCCTGAAACGTTATGTCCTGAAAATCTTTTTAGTCTTTAACATGCTATTGACCTTCCTGTTCTACTGCAGACCAGCATAGCTACCCACCTGAAACTGTTAGCAAAAGTAGTCTGTGAAATAGGCCTCAGGTGTGCTGTGTTCTGGCTTCTCAGTTACAAGTAGACATACTCCCAGAGAGAGACCAAGCTTTGTCTTTGACCTTAAGATTTGATAGCATTCCTGTGATATTCAGTCTCATGGTCTTGAATTCCTGTATTTATTTAAAATTGACAAAGTAGTATAGCATCACTTTGTTATATTATTTTATTTAATAATTTTATTTAATAATAATAAGACTGTCTCTAGGTGTACATGGGATAATATTCTCAGTAAAAGGAAATTTATGGTTATCAGTCTCTTCTCCAAAAAGGTTAAAAGATCTGTAGAAGTTATCAACTCAACATGTCATCATTTCCATGTCTTATCTCTGTATAAATGATTGACTGGTGGCACAAGACCATATAATTTATCCACAGTGACCAGTTCCATCAAGAGGATTGTCATGCACTACTGTTATTAGATAGGTTCATTCCACAAGGTTTATGATGCAGGAAATACTACCTTTGAAAATTTTTATAATGGCATCTTAAAAAAATAATAATCAGTGAAGCACTTGGTGTGAAAATCTTGAACCAGGAAGAGATTGGCCTCCATGTCATAACATTATTTTTCTTTTAGAGCCTTTCTTCCTATCAGATCAGACCTTCTAAAATTGCCACAGATTTGGGGCTAGAAATTTATCACATTTGGCTTGCCTTCAGGATGGCATCAAGAACATGTGAAATTCATAATGGGCTCAAAAATAAAATAATTTATTTTACACTATTTTGGATAAAGCTAGTTTTAACAGAGCCCAAATCCTATTCAAGAAACTCCTTTGTGGGCTGATGAGGGATAGGGAGTCTTGCAGTGGACTCAGGAAGAAGAAAGATGATCACTAACAATAGGCTCAGATGGGCTGGCTCAGGGATACTCTGGCAGCCACCATCAGTCAAAGATCTTCTAGGTGGATCAGGGGAAGCCTGAAGCTCATCATCATCATTACCACCATCAGAGCAGGTGATGCTACAGGTCTTCCTTGGCAGGAACCCCCCTGGCTGCTTACTTTCCACTCACTGTCTACTTGTTCTAGGCCTCTATCAATCCCACCTCTGACATGGAGAATCTGAGAGATGTGTAAGCCAGAGAGTGGAAGCTGGCAGATCTTCATGAATGTTTATATTGTATTGAACCTCCACAGTAGTAGGGCCAGAATGCTTTCTTCACAAATTGCTGCAGTGTGCCTACATGCACAATAAAAATAAAATTAACTTCAAGCTATAAATCTACCACTCCCCAGAATCTGCCATCTGAAGCACCCCATCTTCATAATAAGGGCCACTGAGAAGTGATGTTGGGAAATAGAAGCAAGGGACCAGAAAGTATTCATGCAAAACCAGGCCTATCAAAGACCAGCAAACTTGGGCCAAATCCACACGCACTCACCATTCGCTTATCTTGCGCAATCATGGCAGTTGGGTTCATTCCGCTACCATGCTGGGCATCATCACATTCACCCTCCCAGTGCGTCTTTGTGGCGCAATCAGTTCTCCACACGCCACTGAGTAAAGCGTTATAAGTGGGCGGTTCCCTCCTCCGTCGTCAGTGTTGATGGCGCACGTCACTTGCTTTTTTTAATAAAAAAAAAGGTTAATTTTGCGCTATACCGACATTCCGACTTTTAAGAAATGGCAAGGTCCCCTCCCCCTCAACTTTTATTGGCCCATTTTTTGCTCGTCACAGACCACTTTCTAACAATTGGCTGGTTGTTATGGTGGGCAAATTTGAAAATAATTTGTCACATTAAAACATCCTCCGGAAACCCTGTTGCTCACAAAGTAGGTTTTCCGATATACCAACCTTTCTTTATTGTGCAAATGCGCTATGAAAGCCCTTTAAAAAAAAAAAAGGGCCGGGCAAAAACAGATTTGCGCCATTATCACATGGTACGGAAAGGAGGTGCAATTGTGGCGCGGTGATGGCGGGGAACACACGGAATGGAAAAGCGTGTGAGTATCTGCTTGAACAGCACTGCGGTTGCGAAAAAGGTGCGAAAACAAAAAGGAAGTGTGGATTCGGCCCAATATACTGAAAATGTAGTTCAGCCCTACAAATAGTTTGTTTAGGAATGACAGTTCCCTACACAGCAACTTCTTGTTTTTGTATCATAAAATGTAAGCATATAACCCACCCCACTCCTTAAGGACATCTTTTGAGACCCTACTCTGGATTCTCTGCCTTGTCAGTCAGGCAGTAGAAGACAAGATATATTACTGTGGTGGTTCCCCCTATTTCTAAAATATCTGTGTGCCAATATCTTTTAAGTACCAGGTCAAGACATTCTCCCATGAATGTGGCTGAAGATTGTTGGAGGTGTCCTTCTTTCTAGTGCTCATGTTTCTTTTGTTTCATTTTCTTGTGGCTTTTTATGTTTGGCTTCTCCCCCCTGCTTGATTGTTTCAATTGTATTTGAAAGCCATACTTTTGGGGGGAGAGTTAAATTTCTTAGCTAAAATAATTGTTAGTGCCAAAATTCTCATATGTTTCATCAGGTTAATTGTGCAGTGTGTCAGAGTAAACACTATTTATTTTTAATATTGTAGTATTGGGCCCATTGTGTGTTAAATGTTTACAGCCACAACACTGGGATCAAAACAGAATCTAATCATAGGTTGAAAAACCTCAGATTCTAGGACCAATGTGACTTTGCTATATATAAAATGCTACCTGATAAAATTACAAACTATAGTAACTGTAACTGATTCCTGGAAGGGATTTGAGCGCTCTATAACACGTGTTTACCTTGCTTCTGTCTGCATTGACCTGGCAAGATGTCACCAAGTATGTTGTTATTCAGACTGCTGCAGGAGCAGTGTCCTCACAGGGCTGCATCCTTAAAGTTTATTTGTAAAGTCTGATTTTGTATATTTCATAAGTTGAACTTCAGTGACTGATTTCTAATTAATCCTTCCTCTGGTGCCTGTGGGAAAGCTCCCTTCAGTAGACTGATTGAGGGATAAAACCCCACTCACTGCTGCTCACTCTGATCTCTCTCTAAACTAGTGCACTAACAAAAGTTATTTTAAGTTTGAATGACAGTAGAGAACTGGTGTTAGAATCAACACTATACCTCACTGAGACTCAAGGTGGATTATACAGTGTAAGTCAGTATGATGAACAGTGGGGATATTCAATGTATGGCTCTGCAGTTCTGTCATTGAAAGTTGGTAGTAAATGTCAATTATTATTATTTTATTATTATTATTTATTATATTTATATCCCACCCTCCACACAAGCGGGCTCAGGGCGGGTTACAACAGAAGATAAAATATACAAGATAAAATCACAATAAATTAACACAGCTTTCTAATAAAACACCTGCTCACCATATAAAAACCATATAACATCTGACGGAAGTGGAGGTGCGGCTTAACCATGCATGGCCGCTCATATATGGGGGGTAGATGGTCAATACCCCCTAAAGACATAGAGGAGACCGGAAGAGAGGTTCATTTGATGGAAACCCTGATGGCCTCAACCATACGCCTGGCGGAACATCTCCATCTTGCAGGCCCGCCTGAAGGAGACAAGATCTTGGCGGGCCCGGGTGTCCTCAGACAGAGAGTTCCACCAGGTCGGGGCCAGGACCAAAAAGGCCCTGGCCCTGGTTGAGGCCAATCATGCCTCCCTGGGGCCAGGGACCACCAGTAGGTGATTACCAGCTGATCTCAGCACCCTACAGGGAGTATATGGGAAGAGACTGGTCCCAGTTCGTTTAGTGCTTTATAAGTTAATACCAAAACCTTGAACCTGATCCAGAACTCCACGGGAAGCCAGTGTAGCTGCTGCAGAACTGGAGTTACATGTGTCCTGAAAGGCACACCCATCAAGACACAGGCAGCAGCGTTCTGGACCCGCTGTAATTTCCGGGTCAGACTCAAGGGAAGCCCTGTGTAGAGCGAGTTACAGTAATCCAATCTGGAGATGACTGTTACATGGATCACTGTTTCCAGGTCACGGGTCGAGAGATAGGGAGCAAGCTGCCTGGCCTGCTGAAGATGGAAAAAAGCAGACTGGGCAACTGCCGTGACCTGGTCCTCCATTGATAAAGAGGAGTCCAACATCACGCCAAGACTTCTGACCACGAAACAGGCACAAGTGATGTGCCGTCAAAGGCCGGAAGCTGGATCCCCCCCCTCCAACATCCCATGACCCTCAGGACCTCCGTCCTACAGGACCTCCATCTTCGTGGGATTTAACTTCAGTCTGCTCGGCTTCACCCAACCAGACAAAGCATCGAAAGCTCTAACCAGGGCTTCTGGAGCTGAGCCAGGCTGGCTGTCCAACAACAGATACAACTGGGTGTCATCAGCATACTGGTGGCAACCCAGTCCAAAACTCTGTGCCAGCTGGGCGAGGGGGCGCATATACAGATTGAACAACAATGGGGAGAGAATTGCCCCCTGGGGGACGTTGCATACCAATGGTTGGCATGCAGACACCCTCTCCCCTAGCGCCACCCTCTATCCCCGACCATGGAGAAAAGAGACAAGCCACTTTAAGGCAGTCCCTCATATTCCCACATCAGCAAGGTGGTGGGTCAACAATTCATAGTCAACCGTGTCGAACGCTACCGAAAGATCCAATAACACCAACAGCACCAACCCGCCTCAATCCAGATGCCTACGGAGATTGTCTGCGAGGGCGACCAACACTGTCTTAGTCCCCTGGCCCAGGTGGAACACAGACTGGAATGGGTCCAGGACCGATGCATCTTCCAAGAAAGTCTGCAGCTGCTCCACCACCACCCGTTCAATCACCTTACCCAGAAACGGAAGGTTCGAGACTGGGTGGTAACTGGACGGGTCGGTGGGTTCCAAAGTTGGTTTTTTCAGGAGAGGCTTCACCACGGCTTCCTTTAACACCCTGGGAAAAACCCCAGAGCTCAAAGGTAAGTTGATAATGGCCTCCAGTGAAGCCCTCAGCCCATCCTCGCTGGCTTTCACCAGCCACGAAGGGCAAGGGTCCAAGGAGCATGTAGTGGGCCTCATCTGCTGCAGGATCCTGTCAACATCCTCCTGGGAGACCAGACTGATCTAAGATCAGCCCAGAGGACAGCCAAGGGGTCTCCAGTTCCCTTACTGTATCAACCACTTGAGCAGGGATGGCTCCTGCCTACCATAACTGCCCCGGAGGAAACAGCCATACAGGGTTTTTACTTAGAAGTGTAGTGACTGGCCAGGGTGAGTTATAGCAAGAGTCAAGGCATGGCCTCTACTACTAAATAACTTTATTATCTGCTAGATTAATGCAAAATACAGGAATACAGTGAAGCATGCAGTCTAAGAAAATAAAAAGGAAAACAGGGAAAATGTTGCTAGCTTAAGGAGTCTTACAAGTTCTGTGGCTTCTGGCTCTGGCTGAGCCGGAGGGGTGGACACATAGCTCTTTGTGTGAGACACACAAATATGATCTCCCATCTCACAACACACTAAGAGACAGCACTTGTTTGGGGATTCACCCAAGTGGACCCCAAGGTAGATTAGCCACTCTGGGCTTGAGGTTCTGGACCTCCAGAGCCCACCATTCAACTGGTCCAATAGAAAGACATTAACAAATCAAAGAGACTGAGATGTTTTCAAACAGGGCTGTAAAGAACAGTAGTCCGGAGATGCTGAATGGTTCCCAGCCTAGATGTAGACTGAAAGATTCTCACTTGGGTCCTCTATCACCATATCAGCCAAAACACTATCTCCTCCCGATGTTCTTGCCCCACTTCATTTCATAACAATGGTAAATCAGAGTAATAGGAGCCTGATATTGGCACAGGTCAGTCCTTCCCAAATTTAGCGAGAGAATGTTTTTGGAGTGTTTTCATTAAAAATAATAGGGTTCTTGTAGCACACGAAGACCAAATCTTGAATATCTTTCTAGCAATCAGTGGAAAAGAATGAAGACTCCCTTGAACTCCAGATACTAACAATTCTGCACAGATTACTTACTAATGATTTGAAATTAAGATGCAAAGAATAAACGCATATTCTCATTTACTTGATAATATATAACTGCATCTCCAATGGGATAGTCAGTTGGCATTGAGGGGGCACTAATTTTGTTATCTAAGAATTTTGTATAATTAAAGTTAAAATAAGAGAGTTCAGCTTTATTTGTTTTCCTAACATTATGACTCTATGCAAAGAGCTTTAAAATTGAAAATTCTGCTGTCTGAATTTATTACCTAATGCAAAAATAAACAGGAATCTTATGTTAAAGACTAACAAAATTTTATTCAAGCATAAGCTTTCATGGACTACAGCCCACTTCTTCAAATGCAGTGAGTCGATCTCTTCAGTATGTAGTTGTTTTATATAGGAGATATGAAAAAAGACACATAAGAGTCGAGGGGCCTTGAAATGCAGGCTCATATTTAATTCAAATCTTATGTTAAGCTAGTTGATACAAATAACTAGTGGGAGGTCTCTGGTTTTGCTTGGATTGTTAATGCTTACAATGAGATAAGAAATCCCAAGTCCAGGTTGAACCAAGGGAGTTAGGGAAGTAGTGTATAAACTCTTAATGACTCCCAGTTCATTTCCAGAGTAATTGATAGTTCCCCACTGAAACTCCAAGTCTTATGATATATTTGTATGAGTGACTGCTTAGTGACTCTTACAGCAGCTTTGTGCCAGCTCAGTTTCTGTTTTGCCTTGGAGCCCAGAGTAGGTATTTAATTCTTTGTCTCAGAGAATAAGATCTCTATGTCAAGGAAACCAGTTAGCATGTGACAGTTTATGATTCCCCACCCCCCACCCCCCGGGCCAATCTTCCAGCTCCTTAATGAGCTGGGTCAGTTTGTGCCATAGAAAACCCCGCTGTATTCTTCCAACATGCTAATCCTTCCCTCTGTGGCTTCAATCCCTTTATCACATTGGCCCAGATGAACTGTAATCTCTCCAAGTTCTTGCTTACCGAGCTCAGTGGAGAAGCCCCAGTTTTGATTTCAAGTGGTAGCCTTGCTCAATCTTACCAATAGCTGGTTTTTGGCTCTGCCGCAGCTTTGTGGATCAGCATGTCGGTATAGTTAACAATTCAGCAGAACTACATGCAGACTCTGTAAAGTGCATGACACCATCTAAGAACATAACAGCCCTGCTGGATCAGACTAGTGGTCCATCTAGTCCTGTGTGTGTGTGTGTGTTATGTGCCGTCAAGTTGCCTCCAACCTATAGTGACCCTATGAATGAAAGACCTCCAAAATGTCCTATCATTAACAGACTTGCTCAGATCCTGCAAACTGGAGGATGTGGCTTCTTGTATTGAGTCAAGCCATCTCATTTTAAGTCTTCCTCTTTTCCTACTGCCTTCCACTTTTCCTAGCATTATTGACTTTTCCAGAGAATCTTGTCTTCTCATGATGTGATCAAAGTACGATAGCCTTGTCATTGTAGTTTCTAGGGAGAATTTAGGCTTGATTTGATCTAGTACCCAGTTATTTGTCTTTTTGACTGTCCATGGTATCCACAAAACTCTCCTCCAGCACCACATTTCAAATGAATCAATTTTCTTCCTGTCAGCTTTTTTCACTGTCCAACTTTCACATCCATACATAGCAATGGGGAATACCATAGTCCAGTATCCTGTCTCAGTTACTCTGGAGGGCCAACAACAAGGCATAGAGACCAAGGTCTACCACTCAGGTTACCTCCTGGCACTGGTACTGAGAATTCCCCTGACCCTTGCAGTCTCAGTTACGAGCCTAGGGGTTATATTGGATCTAGCACTACTGCTAGAAAAGCAAGTTAATGTAGCTGCAAAAAAATGCTTTCTACAACCTCAATCTAGCCTGGAAGATGGCCCCTACCTCAGTATGGCTGATCTGACCACCTGGATCCATGCCATGGTAACATTAAGATTTAACTATTGTAATTCACTATACATAGGTCTCCTCTCAAAGTTAATGTGGGTCTGAAAAATACTCAAGTCAGAATTTAACTATGGAAATATAATTCATGCTATAAACACCTGGGCCATCACAGTGATTCGATACTGCGCTGGAATTGTAGATTGAACACAAGACAAACTGGATACACTAGATTGCAAAATGAGGAAAATAATGACAGCCAATCGTGCTCTACATCCTTGAAGTGACATAGATCGACTTTATTTACCATGAAGCAATGGTGGCTGAGGATTGTTATAAGTAAAACAAACAGTAGTAGAAGAAGAAAGGGCATTGAAAGATTATATCAAGAGCAAGAAAGAGAAGATGTTGGCTGACATTTACAGAGAAGGAATAATTAAAGTTAAGGGCATGAAAGATGAATATAGGAAAGAAACATTGAAAAACCACATGGAAGCCTGGCAAATTAAAACATTGTATGGTCAACACATTAAGAATACTGAGGGCAAAGTTAATAAGAGCAACAACTGGAAATGGCTAACACAAGGGATACTGAAAAAAGAGACAGAAGGACTTCTGTTAGCTGCATAAGAACAGGTCTTAAGAATGAAAGCAAAAATTGAAAAGTCCACAAATGACAGCAAGTATAGATTATGTAACAAAGCAGATGGAACAGTAGACCAGTTCATCAGTGGGTGCAGTAAGATTACACAAACTTAAGTATAAAAAGTGACATAATAAAGTAGGTGTAATGCTACCTTGGAATTTATACAAAAAGTACAAGCAACCTTCCACAAATCATTAGTGAAAACAGTAGCACAAGAAAGTTGTTGAAAATAAGAAAGTTAAGATCTTGTGAGATTTCAAAATCCAAACAGATTGGAAGTTAGAACATAATACTCCAGATATTGCTGTGGTTGAAAATAAGAAGGTCAAACTGATTGTGGAAATCCCAGGTGACAGTCAAATTGGGGGGAAAAAACTGAAAAGAAAATATCAGGATCTAAGACTTGAAATTCAGCGTCTCTGGGAGAAACATACAATGTTTATTCCTGTAATGATAGGAGTGCTGGGTGTGATTCCAAAAGGACTAGCTAAACATCTAGGCAATATCGGCATAGACAAAATTGTGAGTGTTCACAAGAAAAAAATTGATAAATTTGGTTCAGTAATACCAAACTGGAGAAAAAAATTGGTGTTCCCCAAATACTGAATTGATTCTCTAGTTCAGTTCGGTATTATAGAGCAAATTCAGTAAAATTTGCCCATTGTTTCCTATGGGAAACTCAATTCAGGTATATCTGGTGGCCTGGGAGAGGTCATTTTGACCAAATTTTACCAAATTTGCAAGATATTTACTACTGATGTCCTCTAAAAATCCTCCAAGTTTCATAAAATCCTCCAAGTTTCATAAAAGATTAGAACCTGGGAGGCATTTTATGGCATTTCATGCCTCCCAGCCACCTCCAATCTCCAATATTTCCTATGGGAAAAACTATGGGGACTTTCCCAGAGGCTGGGAGAGGCATTTTGCAAGAAACATCCTCCAAATTTTCCGGGGACCTACTCCTGATTGTCCTCTAAAGACCCCTCAAGTTTCTGGGACATTGAACCCTAAGGTCCAATTCCATGGACCCCTGAACAAGATGCCCGCAGCCACTCCATTTGTCCCTATTGTAGAGGAAAAGTCCAAGCTGAAACATGTGGACCAAGACTGCCATGGCCAGAAGCACACGCCCAAGCACCAGACAGTCCAACAGAACCAAACTGATGCAAGGGGACTAACTTCACAACAGAGAATCACATCAATTCCACCCAAACCAAACTGAAGCAAGGGACATTCTTGCAACTTAGCCCAACAGAACCAGTGTCATTCACAGCAGCCAGGCATTGTGTTCAGCCAGTACGGGAACACCACAGAACAGAACCCACCCATAAGCACAAGGCAATGGCAAGCAAGCACTGCTGCATAGATGGATCCCACCCATGGACCCTCAGGCTGAAAGTGACAGTGAGTTACTTGGGACACCAAAGTAATCCTCTCTCTGTAGCAACCTTCATCATTGGCCCCCTCCTGCCCCTGCAATGAGGAAAGTTAAGTTAACATTAGAACAACACATTATATTATATTATATTATATTATATTATATTATATTATATTATATTATATTATATTATATTATATTATATTATATTATATTATATTATATTATATTATATTATATTATATTATACAAGAACATTCTGCAGCTTCATTTGGGTGTTTCTGTGGGTTTCCTTCTGTGACATATTGTCCATCATTCTACTTTTCTTAACATCTCTCTCTGATTCTTCCCATCCCAGTAGCAAGACAACAACATTTCTAGGGCCTCTTTTCTCAGTTATCTGCAGAGATGTGTGCTAACGTGGGCTGGTGGTTTTACGGTGGGAAGGGGTCCAAATTGCAGTTTGCATTTGTTGTGCCAACTGGATTAACTATCTTTCTCCTGCTGGTTTTCTACCTAACTTTTAAGTGTTGGAAAGAGCATTTCTTCTCACCTCACAGACTCACAGAGGATACTCCACAGAAGCTAAGAGAGGGTATCTCTTGTGCTGGTGAGGTTCCTTGCCCGCTTGGTTAAAATGTTCTTTTTTGTTTTGTTTTGTTTTTTATTATTTTTTTTAATAACAATAAACTATTAAACTATATACAATCATGAATTTGCATGTTCTTGATACACGGGTCGTACATGATCGCCAACATGTATGACTTCTTCTCCTTGAAAAGCTGCAGCTGGGATGCGATGCCCCATTGCAGGCATTTCATGAGCATGCTCTTTTGCAAATGCAAAAGGAATGATTGGGAAAATTTTCCTTCCCCGTGATCATTTACGTACCCTATAAAGTCTGGCTGTAGAAAGTAAATATCTAGCTCCTTTTTCCATAGTCCCTTTATAAGCAGACCAAATAAGCAAGCCATTATTTTATCTTCTGACAGACTGTATGGTGGGAGGATTTCCCTGTTGCTTGGGGAAAGAAACGTACACCCCACACAATTTCTGCTTAAATTTCTGTTTAAATCTGGGAAATTTCTGTTTAAAATTTCTACACTTCGGGTCAGGGCTTCTGGATAGCAGCTTCTGGATAACAGTATGTTCTTCTGGTTAGTAATCTTAAAAGGACATGAACAGTAAGGAGATGCAGCTCTATATGGAAATTGCCTACTAGAACTTAGGCTGGATAACAAGCAGGGTGCTTTCTCTTTACCAGCTTCCTAATATAGCCCTCCAGGGCAATTCCCCCTTTAGGGCTGTACTTCTCAGCTTCTTGACTTTGAAAGTCTGTTTTTTATCTTCCCAAGTTATGTAGCTCAGAAATGGGGTCTTGCAAGGAAATTGCCCTAAAAAACTTGATTAGATGAAGAGCAACCTATAGCATTCTGCATCATTTTTGTTGAGGGTTTCCACTTGTGACTGCACCAGTCACAAAGAATTAAGAGATGCATACCTAGAGGAATTTGCAGTTATGCAAAAATTACTTCCTTCTTCATTCTCCCAACATAGGGAGGCCCCTCCCCTACAGACTGCTGAAAGCATTGTACCATGAGGGCAGAGCACTGATACAAGTTCTCGCTCTGGGCTATGATATGCAAAATGGACGTAAGCATCATGGCACTTACTTCCATATGGCCTACAATTCAACAGAGCTGTGGAAAGTGCCATGTGGAGGCAAGGGGGTAGTTAACTGCAAAACGTAGCTCTTGGCACTCTAAGACAATCGCACTATAGTACTAGATTGAGGTTCAGGATCATGTGTGCAGAAAGATTCGATTTGTTCACATAGTTCTGCAATCTCAGGGCTGATGGGGTGAGCTCTCCCAGTTGTCTCCCCCCCCCCCCGCATAATTCCTTGTGGGGCCCTAACTTTTATTAGTTTTAAAAAATGGGAGAATGGTGGACTAGGGGGAACAGGCAGGGTCTTTACTGATGCCAGGGGCCCCTGATAGTTTCCTCCCAAATTGCAAGCACTGGGAATGACACTACTTCTGTGCCTCTCCACAAAACCCCCCACATGAGTACTGGATATACATACTATAAAATTAAAGATAGCAAACACAGATAGGGTTCTTTGCCACTGCTTAGGCACCCAATATAGAGCAATGGAATCACTAGAGAAAACTTCGGTAGTTAAGTTGTGTAATTAGTGATTGAAGACTCAGTGTTTTGACCAAAGTGTGGTAAAAGGAGACATGCTGTATACAGGGCCACCGAGAGAGAAGGGAAAGGAGGATGAAGGAAAGAGGGGAAAGGAGGACAAAGCAAGCCACTTTGGAAATTGCTTTTTGATCAAATTCATTATGCTCCGTAAAGATTCGGAGCACACCGAAAAGCTTTTAAACTTCCAGCTCAGCCACTTACTTCACCTGATGGCGGGAGGGGGCTCCCTCCTCCCCCCATTCTGGTGAGGGGGAGGAGGGGACTCCCTCCTCCCCCTCCCTTTGGGTGAAATAACTGGTGGGGCGGGAAGTTTAAACCTACATTTTTCTAGCCGCTTGTAAGTGACTAGAAAAGTGTAGGTTTACAATCCTACCCCCACTCACTTGACCCGCTGCTGGAACGGCCAGGGAATCCCCCAGCCCCTCCCACAGTGGGTGAAGGAAGTAACAGGGCTGTAGGCCTCAGCCTGCAGCCGAGCCATGGAGCGCTCCCTTTGCCTGCTGTTAAGAGCCTGGGGGTGATCTTGGATGCCTCCTTGAAAATGGAGGCACAGGTCACAGCGGTTGTCAGGTCCTCTTTTTTCCATCTGCGGCAGACCAGGCAACTTGTCTCTTACCTGTCAACCCGTGACTTAACTACAGTGATCCAAGCAATGGTCATCTCTAGGCTAGATTACTGTAACTCGCTCTACGCGGGGCTGCCCTTGAGCCTGACCCGGAGATTACAGCTGGTACAAAATGCAGCAGCCATCTTATTACGAGAGCGCCAGATAAGACACATATAACACCATTCTTACGTGAGCTGCATTGGTTGGCAGTGGAGTACCGGATCAGATTCAAGGTTCTGGTATTGACCTATAAGGCCCTGTGTGGACTGGGAACAGCGTATCTACGGGACCGTCTCTCCCCTTATATTCCCCGGAGGACACTCTGATCAGGGGACAAACAGCTGTTGGTGGTCCCTGGCCCCAAGGAGGCCTCCCTAGCCTCGACTAGAGCCAGGGCCTTTTCGGTCCTGGCTCCCACCTGGTGGAATGCTCTGTCTGCTGAAATCAGGGCCCAGCAGGACCTATTATCTTTTCACCGGGCCTGCAAGACAGAGTTGTTCCGCCAGGCATATGGCTGAGGCTGGGCCTCCGCTGGCCTGAAAAAAAAGGGGTATATAAATCTTAACCCTCCCTGTGAAGGCTGTCCACCATCCTGTTTTAAATGTGTTGTTTTTAATGTACATGAATTTTTAATTATATTTTTAATATGTTGTTATCCGCCCTGAGCCCGCTCATGGGGAGGGCGGAATAGAAATCTTAAACAAACAAACAAACAAATAAATAAATGGGTCCATTTTGGAGATGACGTTATCCTGCTGATTGAGGGCTTGATTAGCTTACTGGGTATGGTTCATGATGCTCTTTGATGGGAATATTGCATGGTTTAGGTGGAAAGGGTTATAAACACTCTTTCTTACAGTAGTCAATGCCTAGAAATGTAGCATTGGTGATATGTGATTGTATATATGGTTGTATGTCCCCAACAATGGAAGTTAATGGTTGTTGTGGGTTTTCCGGGCTGTATTGCCGTGGTCTTGGCATTGTAGTTCCTGACGTTTCGCCAGCCCGGAAAACCCACAACAACCATCGTTCTCCGGCCGTGAAAGCCTTCGACAATACAATGGAAGTTAACATACAAATACTTGAAGTATTTGCTAGTATCTAGTTTTGTTTAGGTGTATGTATGCTCTCCTGTTATCAGTTAGCAATACTTTTTGCATAGTACTGTTATACTCTTCTGAGCACATTGACTTCACAGGGCTTAGAAGGGTATAGCTTTGTTTAAAATTGCTCCTTTAAAAAAACACTTTAAAAACACTGATTGAAGGGCGGAGAGTCTCAAATAGAGATGAGTGTGGTCTAATGAATCCCATAGCAGAACACATTTAAACAGTATTTATTCAAAAAGAAAAAAGCAATATAGTCCTTTGATAGAAAATAAAGAATGTTTCAAAACAGATGCTCCAACTTTGCAGCTAAATTGCTGTCTTTAGAGATGGTAAATCATCGTCTTAGGCACATTTCGTCTTAATGGTAAGTAAACTACTACTGTCAAGAAGAGGCTTTGAATATGAGGCCTTACTATGTATGTGCTTGAGTTTATGCCATCCTAATGCTCATACCTTCACACAATTACTAAATCACATTATTGATTTGTTTATTTAAATAATTTATTAACTGCAAATCTTAGCAATGGCTCCCAAGATGGTTTACAATGTAAAATAGTAATAAAAACAATTTAACAATTGAGTAAAACCAACACTAAAAAACATGTAAAAAATAAAGTCCTTTAAAAGCTTACACAGCAAAAAACAACCAGCATAAAACACAGCATAATTATATGAAGCAAACATGAAGGACAGCAAAAAAAATATCAACCAAAATTCTGGTCCAAAGAGAAGTTTTTGTCTGACACCTTAAGCTGTACAGACTGAGCGCCAGACAAGCAGTTGTGGAGTAAAAGACCTTGTCCCTGCTGGCCATCTACCTCATCTCCAAATGCAGGGTTACACAGAGCAGGGTTCCCAACTGCCAGGTAGGATTGTATGAGAGTGAGAAGACAGTAAATGCACTGATCCCAGACCATTTGAGCTTTTAAAGGTAATGACCAGGGCTTTTTCTTTCTGGTTCCTCACATCTCTAGTCAATTCAGAACCCACAACATCAAAAGACTGCCCAAACTTCTTGGGCTGAAAAGTACCTGCTTGCTCTTGCTCAGAACTCTGGATCTGACAATCAATGTGCTAAAGTAGAGAGTGTGATGCAACACATTGTAACTTCTCTAGGAAGGACACCCCTGATATTGAGGCATGAACTAAACAGTAGTTAGATGCTCATGATAAGGTAAGCTGGCTCACTTCAATTACTGTGCTTGGGTGCCCAGCAGGCAATCAGCTATAGGCAAAAGCTGTGTTCTCTGAAGCTGCTTCAGGGTAGAACATTCATTAAGCTCACAATTAAATTCAAACAAATTCAGTGCTTTATGTGGAAATTATTTTTACTGAAGTTATACTTGTGAAACTATAGTATGTATTTCCCTTATTTCAGTTTAGAATAAGAACTAAAGACACTTAAAACTATTGACACACTAATTTTAGCATACCCAAAGAACTGTTCATGATAAGTCTTGATTGTTCATTCATCTGTTTCAACAGAAAGTAATTTTGCTCCAGGCTTCAAAAACAGCTCCCTTGACTTAATTCTAGTGAACTTGAATATGATTGTGGCAGGGATAACTGTGGCCAGGTTATACCTTTCATAGAAAGGGTGCAGCAGGTGCACCAGTTGAAGTTATCTAAAGATGCTACACACCACAGATGAGACCTGAGCCTTTTTTCTGTAGATATGGATCTAATAGCAACCTCAAGCTACAAACCTGCTCCTTCAAGAGGAGTGCCCTGCTAGCTGGAGCAAGCTGACTCCTCAACCTTGAAATGATGTATCAACTACCAGTACCTCAGTCTTCCTAGGATTTAGCTTCGATGTATTGGCCCAAAAGTTACCATACCAAATTTTAGAAGCAGGAAAACAAAGTACACAGTTCACCATTAGCTGACTCACCTGATGCTGCTGAAAAGGAAAAATAACTGAGTGTTCTATCTACATGCTGACAATACTTTGTTCTAAATCTGTGAATGCCCTCTCCCACCAGTTTCATGTAGATGTTAGTCAAGATGGAAGAGGAGATAACCCCCTGCAGAACTCCACAGCATTAAACCCCAGAAGCCGAGTAGCTGTCCTGTAGCACCTCCTCCTGATACATACCAGTCAATCAAGTAGGACTTGGGTACGGTGCCTGTGATACCCAGCTTGATCAACTCATTCAAAGGGATACCATGACTGATAGTAGTAGAAGCCCACCAATTAATCCAAAACAATCTGAATTTCCCTGGTATAATGAATGCTCACTAATGAATCTTTAAACTTCAAACAGTAGATTTGAGCTTTAATTTTAAAAGCTCAGTATAATCAGAAGCAAATTTTAAAAATACAGTAGAACGAGTCTCATCATCTCACTACAGTGTAGTTGGGAAAGGATTGAGGACAATAATACCCTGTTACACACTCTTTACACATACACACACTTGAAAAAAAACATCTTGAAAAAGAAGAAAAAAAGTTCAAAATAAAAGGTATGTAAAATCCTCTGACAGAAACCACACTTGGTTTCTCTAAATTAAAATTCCCTTCTCCAAACCTCTCCAGTTGAAGAACCAAAAGAAACAGGACTCAGATTTCAGTAAATGTAAAAGAAAAAGAATTCTGTAATTGAGGAGAATCCTTGGACTGTTGCTGATGTTTTACAGCATTTAGAAAATAATTCAAAATGATGGATAGAATTATGTCATACAAGAGTTTCTAAGCAATCTGCGATTCCTGAGAATCCAAATTTTCATGTCATATAATGTTCCAAAGTGATAGAGCTACCACTGAGAAGGCTCCACCTCATATCCCAGTATATTGATCCAAAACATGGCCTCTTCCACAGAGCTTAATATATTTGTGGATTCATACAAGGAAAAGTGCTTCTTAAAATATACCCAACAGATATATATTCCGAAAGCCAGTTTGGTGTAGTGGTTAAGAGCGTGGGACTCTAATCTGGAGAGCCAGGTTTGATTCCCCACTCCTCCACTTGAAGCCAGCTGGGTGACCTTGGGCTAGTCACAGCTCTCTGGAGCTCTCTCAGCCCCACCCACCTCACAGGGTGTTTTGTTGTGGGGATAATAGTAACATACTTTGTAAACTGCTCTGAGTGAGCATTAAGTTGTCCTGAAGGGCGGTATATAAATCGAATGTTGTTGTTATATTTATAGGTAAAAATAAATAGCTCCTTGAGTTGAGGCTGAAAGGTAGGGAACAATTATGGCAACTCATAAAAGAGGAGTGAGAATATGCCTCCTGTTGCCAGGAAATCTGCTGCCCCAAGAGAAGTCTTATGTAGAATACATGGATAATGGAGGTTATCAAATCATGCATTGTGTGTAGCTGAATTTTTTCACCTAGTGCCGTTGAACACCAGATCTGGGTTTCTTTGGTGCAGAATTTAATTAGTTTTACAACAGCAAATGAATAGATGAAGTAAATGTTATACTAGAAGTTCCTTTATTTCTCCTCTGTCCAATTATTAAGCAGACCAGTCTGGGGCAAAGGGGGGCAGTACCCACCCATCTCCTTGAAATAGGGTTGCCAGGTCGAGGTTGAGAAATTTTTGGAGAGTTGGGGGATGGAGCCTAGAGACGGTGGGGTTTGGGGAGGGGCCTTAGAATGGTATAATACCATAGAGACCACCCTCTAAAGCAGCCATTTTCTCCAGGGGAACTGATATCTGTCACCTGGAGATCAATTGTAATTCCAAGAGATCTCCAGCCACCACCTGGAGGCTCAAAAAAGCAACAGGAGCAACCCTCAAGGGAATACCAAAACAAGTAATATATATGAGGACCAGCAACTACGCCTTTGGAGGTGCTTGCTTTTCCACCAAAGAGCTTCATGGTGGTGATTTATTATTTTCAGGTGTTATCTGTGTTGCGACTCCTGATGAAGATATTTTGAAACAAGTTCTTTGCCTGGCTCCTTGTAGAGTCGCTGGGGTATTGTGCCCCCAGGCTTTCTTCCTGACACCTGTAAAAAAGAACATAAGTATCTTTAATAAGAAAATAATTCTATAACTTTATATGTAGCACTCACCTTGTACTCCATTACCTTGGTTGGTTGTATTGGTCGCCGCTGCCTGTTCTGATTGTATTGCTATGGTACTGTAGCATGTTGCACTTTAATTAACTATACATTTGTTGTTACTTTTTCAATAACACTTTATACTAATTTTTCACTGTGTTGCCCTCATATATATTGCTTGTTTTGGTACCACCTGGAGGCTGGCAACCCTACCTTGAGATATGATGTTGATTTGAGATCAGGTACACAAGTGTAGGCTTACAGTGAGAGATTACATTGTTTGTCCTCATCCCAGTCAAGTTGTCATATACATTTCTCGTTTTCCTGTCAATGGTCTGGCTATAGGCATGACTCGGATATTGCTGCTTACATTCTCATTATGCTGACAGGAACTGGTAGCAGTTGATTGCTGTCAGCTTGCTCTTTTCCAAGTGAAGTCTGCCAGATCTCTCCACCCCCCACCCCAACTTCCCTGTTCATTGTTTTCTTCTAAACCCATTTTAGTTTGTTTATCATACTGTGAATTGTGTCAATTTCTTTCAGGCATCTCAACATCGGTTTTTTTAATGGCTGGAAACATGTTGCAGTCATGATAGGGATGAACATACTTCTCCATTCAGTGTGTATGTATGTATGTATGTATGTATGTATGTATGTATGTATGTATGTATGTATGTATGTATGTATGTATGTATGTATGTATAGTACGCCCTTCTCATGGTCAATTACATAGTGTGAGATTAGTACAATCAGTGTCAAGGACATTTCCATACAGTATCAAGGACATTTCCATACATAATGTCATAGGATTTTACAAAGACATAGCATTAGCAAGGATCCAATGCAGAGTTGAAGAATTGCTGAAACAGAACATAATCAGTTCTAGGACTGACATTAGATAACATGAAGTACAGGTAGTATATAGGAGTACATATTCAAATCAAGAGATAATATGCAAGGCAACATAGTGGTGAAGTCTATGGTCCGTATCTCATTAGTGAAGCATCTGAGACTCCCTCCCTACAATACAATACAATACAATCCAAGAAACCACACAAGATTATCAATATAAATACTGAGAGTGTGGACTTTCCCCCCCAACTTTTTACCCAGGTTGGGAAATAAGAAGTTGATCATTGTTGTTGGGTGAGATTAAAAAGGAAATAAAGTAGCAGAGTTTGATAATAGCGCATTGGAAATAAGTAGACAGACTTCTGTGGTTTTAGCTCTAAATTTTTTTTACTACATAACAGAGGGAAAGGGTGTATTTGGTAAGAAAATAAAGAATATCTAACTAACTACATCTTGATGGCTAGACTAGGAGCTTAGAGAGAGAAAGAGACTGAGCTGAGAACTGAGAGTAGAGAGTACTGAAAAAAGAGCAATATAACCTTAGTATATGTTGCTAGCTAATTGCCCCCCCAATAAACTGGCTCATCCAATAGACAATCCTAGATTCCTTTATTTAGACTAACGACTCCCCTTTCTATGACGGGAATTTTTACTCGAGGCCTAAATGGTCCTATGCTATCTGACTAAACAAACAGAATAACAATTTAACTCTTTCATGACTGAACGTCAGAAACACGCAAAAATCCCAACAAACCCCTTCTCAAGTGTCAGAAGCTGAAGTCATGAAGGTTCATCTTCTTGCGTAGCTGTTCAAATTTCTCCTTCTTATGTGGTTTGATAAGAAAATCTGCAAAATAAAGAAACTGGTTTAAGTTTATCTATGACAAAGTCCTTGAGTAGATGGATGATCCATTCAAGCTTACTGCAGGCTTGTGTGTCAGATATGCATTCAGCTTCAGTGGCTGACTTAGTGACTAGAGATTGCTTTTGGCTTGTCCAGCTGTTCAGGTTGTTTTCAAGTCGCATTCCATCAGTGAGGTTGAAATAAGCTTGTTCCATTGATGTGTTTATTTCTGTGGCATTCTGCATTCCCAGAGATTGTACAAGGTTCAAGATATGATGACAAAAAGTTACCCAAAAAACTGGAGATCAGCTTTGGAGAAGGGAAATTGGCCTATTGGGTGACTTGGAGAAGCAGGGAGGGAAAGTGAATGAAAAGAAACAGTTTGGAAAGTAAGCAGGGAGATCTGAGGGAGGATGGGGGTACAAGGGCTTGCAGGGATGGATGGGAGGAATCTCCCTCCTCAGGAATCCCCCTCATCAGTGCTGTATCACTGTCATGTTATATCACATTTGATGGCCACTGGGCAGGAGTGGAATTATAATTTGGTATGCACCTTTCATGTAGAGCTCCTAAAACAACTATAATACGTTGCCCATTCCTGAGCTACTGAAACAAAGAATTGTTCTCTGTTTTTAGTGAGGGAGTAGCTAATTTGTCCGAATTATCTTTAAAGATGTTTAAAAGCATTTTTAAAGGCACTGCCTTTGAATTTGCTCCTGTCAAGTCCTTGAGGACTGCCCCTGCACTTCCTGAGTTGTCAAATGCCAGTGAATGCCTTTAGGTTGTGGGATGAATTCCTTTAATATTCTGAGTAAGGATTCTGCTAATGGAAATATTTTATTATCCAGCTATTCTTTGACCCATTCCTGCTGTATTGGGGAGTAGTCCACCTATATCTGAAGGTGCAGCTTTTTCTCATAAAATGTGCTGAGCTTTTACAGTCTGTGCTGGATGAGAGGAATTCATCTGGTTAGTACAGAATCAGCTTCCCATAATGCAATTTGTATCCATTGTGTGCTTGTCATACTGCTGCAGACATTGTCACTGATCAAAGGACCTGGTATCAAGATTCAAATGCAATAAAACTGAATCCCCCCCCCTTACCTTCACTCTGTGTCTCTCAGGAGGAAGCAAGAGGAGAAAGCGGCAGGAGGAGTTGTGTCTTTACTAATTAGACACTAAACATGATGGAAGCTTTTTTAAAGCAGTACTCTGGCCCCAGGCATGAATTTACTAACTTTAGTTTGTTGTTAGGTTTGGTTCATTGATCTTGTCACAATTGATGATTCATTAAGTTGTGACTCGTGTAGAAATTACAATGTGCAGATGAATCAGAAGGACGCATCTGAGCGCTCTCAAAGTGTTAATTATTTAGGAAGGGCTCTTGGTAGCAGGCATGTGCTGCACTCTAAGCACCAATTGCCATTTCAGTTTCCCAGCTCATAGCCTGTGGGTGGCAAAAACACAGCCCTTTTAATTCCTGTCGCTCAGACAGGTCAAGGTTTTTTTTTTAATTCCCTCTTAATTCATGTAGCATACAGTTTTGTTGCTCTCTTAACTTCTATCGCCATAACCTTTTGCCGAAACATTGAAGGTTTCAAGTATCACCTTAAGCTGTGTTTATGGCTACCCCACTCTCCCCTAGTTAGATTAAGTCAGCTCTTTATTTTATTTGCCCATCAGGATTTTGTACCAGCTACTTTTTCAGTACTAGGGCTACAAGTTGTAGCTGAAGTATGACCATTTCCATACGGCTTACCTGTATGCGGCATGTCTCGGTAAATCGTGCAAAAAACGCGGAAGATCGCGTTTCCTCGCACGAGATTTGCACGATGGCACGCGATGTCGCACAAATCTCGCGCGAGGAAATGCAATCTTCCGCGTTTTTTGCACGATTTACCGGGACATGCTGCATACAGGTAAGCCGTGTAGAAACGGCCCTTGTTTCAAATATTTGGAAAAATACTACTGAGTAACTGAGCTTGTCCTGTTAGCAGATGCACTCACTACATTCAGAGAGTTGTGCCTCAGTTTATTTAGAACACAAAAATTTTCTTATATTGTTTCTCTGCTCTAGTATTTTTCATAACAGTTAGATGGCTTTGGAAGTCCCCAGGAAACTTTTCTTTGACTATCACACCACAAACCCATTTCTGTGGTTCTAAGACATACAATATTCTCTTTCTCACAGTAAATTTTATAAAACAGTACCTTCTTATTTATTTTAAAGATACACATTATACCTAGCTCTCCCCAATCTGCTTAAAGTGGCTAACATGAAAATATAAAACAATAATTTAAAAATAAAAATACAAAAAATTGAAAATAATTCGATGATAAGCTTCAGTCAGCCACAATAAAATCATCTCTAATATATCAATTTCTTAAAAGCAGTCAATAAAACTAGCAATATAAAACAATTTCAGTATAAAAGAAGATCATAAAGCATAAAATTTCAAAGTTTACATAACAAAAATAAAAACAGGAAAAGGTCAATAAAACAAGAAATGGGATAAGACTTAGTTAAAAGTCTGGGGAAGTGAAAAGTTTTTAGCCTGTCACCCAAAGGCCAATAATGTAGCTGCCAGGCAAGCTTCCAAAGGAAGAATATTTCACAGGTGTTGGGCCACTGCTGAAAAGGCTCAACATCTGGTTGCCATCTAATTCATCTTAGCTGGTGAGATAGATAGTATGGGAGAAGGCAGTCCTTCACTTACCCTGGTCCCAACCATTTAGAGCCTTAAAGAGGTAATTAGATGTTGAATAGCATGGAGGACAAGATCACACCCTGCAAGACCCCAAAGCATAAATGTTCACAGGATGAAGAAGGAGTCCACCAGTCCCACCATCTGAAAACAGACAGCTAAGTTTCAATGGAACCATCAAAGGACAGTGCCCTGCAACTCAGCCGGCCTCACCAGAAGGATACCATGAATAATTTTATCAAAAGCCATCAAGAGAATCAGGAGAACAAGTAAGGATGCACTCCATTGGTCACTTTCCCAGTGGAGATCACCAATCAGGGTGATGGAGGCCATCTCTGTCCCAAATCCAGGCCTGAATCCAAATTGACATGGATTTAGATAAACCATCTCCTCCAGGTCATAGATCCAGAGGAGTTAGCCGTGTTAGTCTGTAGTAGCAAAATCAAAAAGAGTCCAGTAGCACCTTTAAGACTAACCAATTTTATTTTATTGTAGCATAAGCTTTCGAGAATCAAGTTCTCTTCATCAGATGCCTGAAGAGAACTTGATTCTCGAAAGCTTATGCTACAATAAAATAAAATTGGTTAGTCTTAAAGGTGCTACTGGACTCTTTTTGATTCATCTCCTCCAGGGTTGCCTGAAGGGATTGTGTAGGCTTTTGTTTTATGAGTATTTTGTCTTGCCAGGCAGGCAGTCATTGCTTAAGGAAATTTACTAACTTGAATCATATTGGTTTGCTATAAACATCTGTGATAAAGGTCAGATCAAAATGTAGTAATTTAGATTAATTCTAATTGTTTAAGGGACTTTGTTGATTTAATTAAATTGGCCCATGATGATAATATAATTTTACAGCAACTGTTGATGTCCATGTGAGTAACCAAATATCTTTTAAATTGTTCTCTCATAATACTGCGAACTTACCAATTACTAGAGCCCTGAAGTTGATGAGAAAAGAAGGTAATCTTAATAGCACAGGAAGCGGTTTGAATAGTAGTTGGAGCTAAGTTTTAATTTCTTTTGCCCATCTCTAATTAACACTCTTTCATTTGTCCGCTTTCTTTACACAATACAATCAATTTGGCCATTTTATAAGGAGAGGAAGAAGTCTCAGAAACAAAGGAAGAAATTAAAAAGAAACATGCAGAGCATTTAACAGATTTGTCTGGAGCATAAGTTCAGTCACAAACCTTGACAGCTTATCTTCTCCACCTTCTTATTGTCTGAGTCACTAATGTTCACTGGGGCATAGAACTGAAATACATCTCTTAACCTTTTCTTTTATAGCATAGGTTGAAAACAAAACACTTGGGATCAGCAACTTACATTAAGCCTGAACTGCTATTTTACATCTAAGTTTGGGAGCTTCTTTGCTGATAAAATCTTGTCTCTCCACTGCGACTTGCCAGCCACAGTTGATTCAGTGAATGAGCTAGAGACCCCTTGGCCATCTTCGGAACCAATATTTGATCATTTCAGCCCACTCTTTGGGGAGGAGATTGACAGGACCCTGCGATCAGTTAGGCCCACCACGTGTCCCTTGGACCCATGTTCATTGTGGCTGGTAAAGGCCAGTGCCGATGGGCTGTGGTCCTTGCTGGAGGCCATTGTTAACCTATCCTTAGGCTCCAGGGTTTTTCCTGGGCCATTAAAGGAAGCTGTGGTGAGGCCTCTTTTAAAGAAACCGTCGCTGGACCCCACCGAAGTTGTCACTTACCACCCGGTTTTGAACCTCCCGTTTCTGGAAAGGTAATTGAGCAGGCGGTGGTGGAATAGCTGCAGGACTTCCGGAAGGATGTCTCTGCCCTAAATCCCTTCCAGTCTGGGTTCCATCTGGGACATGGGATGGAGACATTGCTGGTTGCCCTCACAGACGATCTTCATAGAAATCTGGATCGAGGCGGTTCGGCGCTGCTGATATTGGATCTGTTGGCAGCGTCTGATACAGTCAATTACGATCTTCTGACTCACCACCTCACCGATGTGGGGATACGAGGGACTGCCTTACAGTGGCTTGTCTTTTTTCTCCATGGTCGGGGACAGAGGGTGGCGCTTGGGGAGAAATTGTCATCCCACCTCTCTTTGGTGTGCGGGGTCCCACAGGGAGCAATACTCTCCCCATTATTGTTTAACATCTGTATGCGCCCCCTTGCCCAGTTGGTACAAAGTTTCGGACTTGGGTGTCATCAATATGCAGATAACACCCAGTTGTATCTGATGATGGACAGACGGCCCGGCTCAGCCTCAGATGTCCTGGAACATGCTTTTGCAGCCGTGACTGGTTGGTTGAAGCAGAGTCGGCTGAAACTGCACCCAACAAAGACGGAGATCCTGTACTTGAGCCATTGGGGATTAAGTTCGGGATTCCAGCTCCCGGCCCTTGATGGGGCACCATTAGTGCCAGTCCCAAGGGTTAAGAGCCTGGGGGTGATCTTGGATGCCTCCCTGAAAATGGAGGCACTGGTCACAGCGGTTGTCAGGTCCTCTTTTTTCCATCTGCGGCAGACCAGGCAACTTGTCTCTTACCTGTCAAACCATGACTTAACTACAGTGATCCAAGCAACGGTCATCTCTAGGCTAGATTACTGTAACTCGCTCTGTGCAGGGCTGCCCTTGAGCCTGACCCGGAGATTACAGCTGGTACAAAATGAAGCGGCACGTCTTATTACGAGAGTGCCAAAAAAGGCACATATAACACTATTCTTATGCGAGCTGCATTGGTTGCCAGTGGAGTACTGGATTAGATTCAAGGTTCTGGTATTGACCTATAAGTCCCTGTGTGGACTGGGAACAGCGTATCTAGGGGACTGTCTCTCCCTGTATATTCCCTGGAGGACACTCCGATCAGGGGACAAACAGCTGTTGGTGGTCCCTGGCCCCAAGGAGGCTTGCCTAGCCTCGACTAGAGCCAGGGCCTTTTCGGTCCTGGCTCCCACCTGGTGGAATGCTCTGTCTGCTGAAATCAGGGCCCAGCAGGATCTACTATCCTTCCACCGGGCCTGCAAGACAGAGTTGTTCTGCCAGGCCTATAGCTGAGGCTGGGCCTCTGCTGGCCTGAAAAAAAGGAGTGTATAAATTCTTAACCCTCCCTGTGAAGGCTGTCCACCATCCTGTTTTAAATGTGTATGGATTTTTATTGTATTTTAATATGTTGTTTTTATTGTATTTTTGTATTTTAATATGTTGTTATCCACCCTGAGCCCGCTCGCGGGGAGGGCGAAATAGAAATTTTAAATAAATAAATAAATAAGTCTAGTCAATTTTATTTTACCTGAGCCAAATAATGGCTTGTGAATATCTGAATATCTTCTGGCGATTCTTCAGCTTATGTACTTCTTCGCAGTTTATTGTGAAATTTATCCAAATCTGAAGTATCATATTGTAAGCAAATTGGGCTAAACTGGCAAGTGGGTGAAATGTAGACCTGCTAAGTATAGGAATAAACTTTTTAGAAATTAGTCACTTTTCTTATACAGCTAAGTGTGTGATTAGTCCACTAAAAATTCTTCTACAGGCTGTTTATCCATTTACTAAAAATTGAAGATCTTAAGAACAGGTGATATAATTGTTACAATTCATTTTGACAATACTGTCACATCCACACTCCATAATGTTTTCTACTCCTTCCCCTTCTTGTGTATACACAAGTAGTTTGTCATCTGAAGGATACTTTTTGAAAGATGCTACTGTCACACTATTTAGTACTGGAACCCAAGTAGCAAAACAAAATCCATTTTGTCTGGGATTCCTCTAGCTTGGCTCAGCAGTATGGGTGGTTCCCTTTACTTGTGTTAATTTACAGTGTGCACTCCAAATGTGCTACTCCAAGTGTATGTGTAGTGAGTGTGACTTATTCTCAAATGACTATTTGGGGGGAAAGTAGAGATTTGCTGGTGCAAGATTATTTATTTATTTGCCATGTATTTATAATCCAAGGACCCAAAGTGTTTTTAAAGTTAAAATGATTATCGGTACAATAAAATCCAAATGATATTTAGGGATCAGATACTGTGATGTGCAGTGAGGCTGTTTAAATGAATTCCATGTGGATTGCAAAATACATAATAAGTGTTTTAAGGTAGGATTTTTAATATGATGATATAAAAACTAATTATATCCTGATTACTTTATTCAGCACTTTTCTTGTTTGTTGCTTTTTCACAAGTACTTCCACAATCATGAGATACTGAGATGACTTACTACAGAATATCTCATATTATCCTTTCTTCTCTATGGGTTTTATTAAAAGGATATGTTGTACAGTAGTGCTGTGGTGTGACCTGCTGCTGGTAGCTAGTGTAAAAACTTGGGAAAGATCAGAGGAAATGTCTTTTATCTGACCACTTGCTCAGGAGAGGATTCCAAGGCGTGGGAACACCCTCTAATTAAAAGAGAGGATAAGTCCTCATAGCTGAAATAAGATTTAGGCTGCTGTATTGTGCATACTTCCTTGGGATTATGGTGGGGCTTAATTCATTCAAGTATGGATAAGATTGCCATCTAATCCTCACTTATAGGAGGAAGTGAAAATTTGGGGTTTGGAGGTTAGGATCATGGAAGGAGATGGTAGGATGTAGCATTAGAAGGAAAATGGAATGAGTATAGATGTGGATCAGTGATAGGGGAATTGAATTTTGGTTTAAGAGGGATGGGAAAATAGTAAATTGGTAGTCAGAAGTTCACTTCAGGCACCGAACTAGAAAGACTAGACTAACAATTTCTGAACTTGCCTCCCTGCCAGTTTGAAAGCAATACTTTTGCTTTTCTGAGAACCTTGGTTTGGGACAACTAGCAATATAAGCATAAGCATATACTCTGCTTAAATTTTCTACATCCTTGACTTTAACTGATTTCTAAAAGCAAGTAATTGTATCATTCTTTGCATTTTTGTTTGTTTGTTTGTTTTGGTCTATCATGCCTGCACATGCACAAATGCACACTGTCCTTTTCAGAGGGAATGGGGAAGCAAGGCTTTGTTTTCACACTTAATCAAAACCAGCATTAACCATTAGTCCCCCTCTTAATCTAATCTATCAATCAGCTGAGTTTTTACTCAAGTACAATAACATGCGCACACAGCAACAACAGACTCATGGAAGGTAAATGTCAGCTGATGGAGCAAGGGGGCATTCCCAAGTAGGAGAATGCTGCAAGAAGTGCAATAAACAACCCTGCTTCATGTTCACTTTTTTCTTTTTCTATAGTGCCAATAATTTACATTCTGCTTTTGCCATTTGGTTTCATGTTTCCTTTTACTTTGCTCCCACAATGAGGACCGAATTCTGCAAATCCCTCCTTTTGATGCTCAGCATTCTGCTGCAAATTGAGCATTCTCGCTGCCAATCTTCTCCATTGCCCAAGTGATTGGCTGAATTCCTCACCCTCCCTACCCCTGCCCCCAAAGGCATTCTCATACCCTCCCCCCCTTTGTAGTATCTTATTCATATAAGAGTGTGGTGATTTCTGGACTTTGGCAAGTAAATGGTAAAAGCCAGCAACATGTATGATGTTTCTAACAGTGTAAATGTACCCTTAGGTGGCTGCTAGGGTAAGTGAGAATCTTGAAGTGGCTCTGAATTCCTTTCTTCTGCAGTAATTGAAGCCATTAGCTGAGGTGTTTTCACTAGTTAGCTGTAGTCAGACTTACAAAATGTGGAGTGATTCACTTATGACTGACTTTACAGTAAGTGTTATGTGACATTTTATTTGCAATTGTAAATACAGAAAACGGTAGTGAAATGTGAAAAATGTGATGTGTCATAAACGTTACAGCCTCCTCATTAAATTTATTGCATGTTTCTGAGGTACCCAGCAAATGAAATGAAACTGGGACTCTGTTGCCTCACAGCCATAGTTAAGACATTTTCTCAAAGATTTGCAAATAAGAGGCTGAAATGTAAACCAGCTTTTCGTTATCTGTTGATTTGAGATGGTCAAACATCAACATAATTATAAAGTCCACCAGTTTTGCTTGAGTGCCCATTGCCTGCAATTGACTGTGCATCTGTTAGCTGTGAGCTGTTGGTTTCCACGGAAACTGCATGTACCGCTACCTGTGAATAATTGAGAATGACAGCTGTAATGAGGGAATTTGGGGCAAATTGTGTAAATATTCGTAACCAGATTACCCTGATAAAATATTTTCACAGCAGATAAAGACATAACTTCCAGGCTTAAGGAGATCAAACTGAAGAGGAGCAGGAAAGGGTCCATCAGAGTGAAATCCAGGAAATGAGTGCTTTAAAACCTGTAACAAATTCCCCGTATTTGAGAGTAGTGTTGTGAAACTCTGATTCTATGCACCACTATCTCAAGAGCTGAAATCCTTTGTAGTTTTGTTCCTGTGGGCAGGTAATTGGATTGCAAGTGCTTTGAATATACAAGTACTCTGGAGCCAGAAGGGAACAGCCAAAGAAGCTGAAGAGTGGAAGTGGGGACCTCATCTGTTAACTATTTCAAGGCATACACAGCAGTGGAGTGTTATGAGGAAGGGATCATGCTAAATAGACATCAAAATAAACCAGTCTTCTATGTCATTTATATCTTTCACCTATTTAAAATAAACAAAGTTGCTGTTTCAGCTTTACGATCTTCCATGCGTTCCAGCAAACCAACTAGGAAGCTAGAAATTTTGTATGTGCATGCATGGAGGGAGAATGGGCCGGCAGGCAGGCAGGCGTAGTCATCTGATTTAAAAGAATACAATGTGTTTGCTACCTAGATCTTGCTGGCTTCTGTTTATGTTGGTTGAAGTGACCTGAAGAATTTCCATTGCCTGTTTCTGAGTTCATCGTCTCTCTGCTGAGCCTACATACAGATGGAACAAGGGCAGTCATGTCAGCAGGAGAGAATTTAGTTCTAAATTAGCACAAGAGGTGTGTGCTCTTATACATGTGTGTGTGTACAAATGTTCTGTTGTAGTCTGTAGTTAATGAAGCAGTTCGACATTGAATATCACAACTAACCCTGTCCAAAATTACCTTTTAATTTTCTCGGCCGCCACAGTTTTTTAGCATTCTAAAGTCACTGTGCATGCCTGTGTGCACATTTGCCTTGACAGAGCACAGATGCAAGGGATGAGGTGTAGCACATGGATGGATGAGGTATGGATGTGGTACAGGTCCATACTGTGTTTACTGTTCCCAGGTCTACTGTGAACCAGATGACTGGTCTAAGAGAAACACCAAATGACACTTTTGTTTTCACTCTCATAAAGAATGAAGTTCAGAAATTCCACAAAAATTAAGGTTAATTGGATGGATACATTTAGAAGAGTGTTTTATCTCTTATGTTTCTGTTGTTTAAAATTGTTTTGTGACACAAAATGAGAATTTGGGGGAGTGACTTTGCAAACAAGCCATTCTGGCTGAGATGGAACTGGTTAGAAGCAGTGTGCTTATGCACTGAAGCATTTGATTAAATGATTGTGTGTGTGTGAGTGAGTGAGTGAGTGAGTGAGAGAGAGAGAGAGAGAGAGAGAGAAATTGCAATGCCATTTAGGGAGTGTATGAGTATTTGAGTGATGGAAAAATGACTTTATTCTGAAGGATTCAGCAGCTTTAATTATTAAAAGTGAAGCATCTCTGATGATTTTCCTCCTGATATTTAAAGGATTATTGCTCCAAACTTCGTAGAAGGATATGTGTATGTATGTGTATAACAAATTGTTCTTGGTTGCTGGCTCACAGCATGTTGTTAAATCTGATCATAAGTGGGGATTAACCAGAAATAAATTTGTCTGTTCTAGTCCCAGCCTATTTAGGGAGCCAGAGCCTTGTCAGAGTGAAGTATTGAATTAACATGAATGGCTATGTGGCTTCTATCTGTTTCAGAATCTCTCTGAGAATGATGAAAAGTGTTACTTTATTTTTGCCCTCCGACCCTACAGCCTATAAAACAATGAGAGTTTCCTGAACAGACACAATTTCTACTGCCTCCGTGGATCTTACTGCTTTTGTCAACATTTCTAGTACAAAGTGTTGGCATGCTCATGTGTGTTTTTATCATAATGAGAAGTCCATGAATTTAAGGTTCACACTGTAGACTTTCTCTACATTCGTTTAGTAAATTTACTTTGCAAATTTAATTCCTATTGTAAAGAGTGTTCTCCTCCAAAAGACATCCCCTGAGAACATCAGCTGACACACAAGAGAATCATCACTACTTGATTTAAGTATTTTTTGTAGAACAGAAGAATTTTGTGTCTACCATGTCAGCTAGCATAAGAGCTAATGGAGTATACTGGCTAGGAGACTGAGCTGTTACCCTGGAGTCATTGGCTGAAATCTCATCTCTGCTATGAACTCACCAATAGAAATTTTTCTTTTAAAGTTCTGATTCAGGATATTTGGTAAAATTCCTACAACTGATGGGGGGTATTATGTCATCTGTTTACAGACACACTTTATTTCCAAAGTTCATTTTTTATATTACCAAAATCATTACAGCTACTTTTTATCTATTACAATAAAGTGGTTGCAATACAAGGCTATATTTGTAGCAAAGGAACAGTTCTGATTTGATTACTTGGTATTTTCTACCCAAAAAATGACAAGAAGATATGGCAGCTAGCTATTACATGTTCTGTTGTTTCTGATTTATCTCTGACTTTTCTACAAGTGTCAGTGGCCTTTGTTACATATTCTTGATAATTATTGGTAGCAGTTTCACAATCTTTAATAGCAGTAATAAAACTGTAAGTGTCTGCTTTAAAAGCAGCTGCTGTTATTTATTCTGTGTTTGACCAGTGGCTGGGAATATCTTGGTCTCTCAGGAAGGCTGCACTCAGCTCTGTTTACCTTTGCTTCATTCTCTATAATCTGTCCCGTTCATCTTCCACCACAACTACCATGTGTCTTGCACATGTTTTATTTCTACTTTGTTTTGACCTTCTGCACCTCAAGTGATACTTGCTCTGTTGCCTGGAGTTTTTCCTTTCCTTTCACTTACTCCTCTGGATTCTCAAAAGCCCATCTTGTTCTCTAAGCCAGTTTGGTGTAGTGGTTAAGAGCGTGGGACTCTAATCTGGAGAGCCGGGTTTGATTCCCCACTCCACCACTTGAAGCCAGCTAGGTGACCTTGGGTCAGTTACAGCTCTCCCAGAGCTCTCTCAGCCCCACCCACCTCACAAGGTGTTTGTTGTGGGGATGATAATAACATACTTTGTAAACCACTCTGAGTGGATATTAAGTTGTCCTGAAGGGCGGTATATAAATCAAATGTTGATATTATTATTAGTAGTATTGCCCATTTTTTCACTGTTCAGAGACACCAGTACCGCTACCACCAAATGACTGGCCAGTAAAGCTGTTCATTGTAACATTTAGCCCTGTCCTTTTCTGTTTCTTCTGTCTGTGTTCACTGCACTGGGACTGCAAGCTATGTTAAAAAGAGATGTATCATTTTTAATCTCTGTGAAGGGTTATGGAAGGTTAAAGTACGGTGTTATTTATAAAGGTATACAGTGTAATGTTTCTCCAAACAGAAATGTGAACCTGCAATTTAGAAGTTCTCTGCAAAAGCAAACTGTTAAATGGTGACCAACCTCATGGATTTGTAGCAAGGAGAACCAGGATTAAGATTGTGAAGTATATTCAAAATGATCTAGAAGAAGAGACTAGTATAATTTTGTTTTTATCCACATATTCTCCCAGAAGATAGATGCACCTGCCATTTTTGCTGTTGATTTTTTCCTATTTGGGATCACAAAATGCACTTTCTCTCTACATTCCCTACACATACAGGGCTGTGGGATTTGCTGAGTTCTAAGTATTGTCTTTAGCAGAAAAGAAGATACAAAATACTTTTCCCCATCCAGTTGCTCAGGGTCTCCCTTTCTTAGTTTTAGTCATTAGGCTATAGAATCTGATTTATAAAGCTAAGGATGATAAATACCAAATATTTTAGCTTTTTCCAGAGATTTGAATGGGCAAGGCAGTGGTAGTCTACATTTTACTCAGTGCTGGATCAAGTGTGGGAGTTGCTTCTTTTTCCTGAACAAAGTACTTGTCATTTGAGCGGGTAAGATTTTCTTCCACTGTCAGAGATCCTTTCTACCGAGTTGTTAGGACCTGGATGAAAAAATCTCTTCTGCACAATAGAATGGTGCATAATTAGATAGCAAAAACCCTTTGTATGCTGGTGGATGCCATTGTTTATTATTATTTATGTAAACAATGATTATTATTTATTGTTATTTTTATTGGCAGCTCAAATATTGGCAGCTCATAAAGTGAAAAACATACCACGAGGGAGGGGCTATGGCTCATGCTTAAAGTCCCAGATTAAATCTTTGGCATCAACAGGTAAAAGATTAGGTAGTAGGTGATATGAAAAACCCTGGAGAGTTGCTGCTAATCAGAATACACCGTACTGACTTAGATAGACCAATGGTCTGACTCAGTATAAGGCAACTTCATGTTAAATTTTTAGGGGAGAGATAATGGGCTTAATTGTTGAACCTCTACTTTGCATGCAAAAATGCCCAAGTTCAAACCTTGCCATCTCTAGTTAAAAGGATCAGATAGTCAGCGATGTGAAATGCCTCTTTCTGAGAACCTGGAGAGTTGCTGCCAGTTAGAGTAGACAAAACTGACCTTGATAGACTAATGGTCTGAGAGCCAAACTAGATGAAACGAATTACATGAGGTCATTCAAGTGTCTAGAATCATGTCTGTTCCTACCTGCCTGTATCCATTTTACCCCTGAAGAACACATGTCCTGTAGCCCTAGTCCATGCATGTGTCGGGTAACTGGTGTAGTCGCGGTTGCGAGTGTCCATAGTCATAATCAGTGAGTCGCCATTACAGAGCATCAATTTTGAGCAGCTTCCGCTTCCCTCTCCCCTCTTTCTGCCCTTATATCCAGCTTACACTCAATCCGTTTTGCTTTTAATCTGGCAAGTTTTAAATTCTCCCATTTTCTAGTTGACGCCATCACCTCCCTACTCCTCCTTCCTGCACCCTCCTTCCCTCTTAACTTCCTCCTCCTCCTCTTCATGCAGCGTCTTCTGTCGGGATAAGGAGGAGGTGGGAAGAAAAATCATGGCAACACAATTCAGCATCTCAGCAAAACTTCAGAAACATGCCGAATATATGAACCTGAAAAAATAGATGGGGGGGGGGGAAATACTCATTCTCCAGTTTGGCTCCGCAATATAGGGCAAATTGGGTAAAATTTGGCCATTGTTTCCAATGAGAAATGTGATTTGGGGCTTTCCGGAGGTCTGGGGGGGCATTTTAGGACTGAATGTTACCAAATTTGCTGGGAACCTGCTTCTAGCTGTTCTCTAAAGAATCCTCAAGTTTTATGAAGATTGGACTTCAGGGGCCATTTTATGGGCCTTGAAAGAAGGTGCCCCTAGCCACCTTCAGTCTCCATTCCCTGGGGGAAAACTAGGGGAGCGATCTAGGGGGAATAGGGGTGGCATTTTGCAAGCAAAACCCACCAAATTTTCAGGGGAGCTAGTTCTATCTGTCCCTTAAACACCCCCCCCCCAAGTTTCAGGGAGAATTGACCTGGGAAAGGCATGATCGATGGGTTTCCCCAGTTCCTGTCATTTTTTCTTAACAATAGTAAAAAAGGGACAGCTGATGGCACCTACTTTGAGGGGCTCCAAAATGACCTTCCCAAGGTCCAAAATCCTTCATATTTGCAGGAGACCTACTCCTCACTGGCCTCTAAAGCGCCCCCCCCCCAAGTTTCACAGAGATTTAACCCTGGGAAAGGCATGATCCATGAGTTTCCCCAGTTCCTGTCATTTTCTCTTTACAATAGTAAAAAAATGGGATGGCTGATGACACCTTCTTTGGGTGGGTGGGGGGCTAAAATGGCTCCCCAAGGTCCAATTTCCCTGAAACTTGGGTGGGATCTTTAGAGGACAGTTAGCAGTAGGTCCCCTGAAAATTAGATTTATTTTGCAAAATGCCACCCCCATCCCCCTGGATAGCCCCCATAGTTTTCCCCATACATAATAATGGAGATCGGAGGTGGCTGGAAACAAACAGGCAGGAGTCGATTCTGGCTGACAGCAAGAAACGCTGCCATGGCTTCCAACGTGGGGATTGCCCACTCCTCTTTGCATAGATGCTCAGCTGGCAGGCCGAGCTGCAAGATCTCAGCAGATGTGTAGAAACCCCATTTTCAGCCCTCCCCAGGAAACTTGGCGGGTTTTTTTTCCTGATACATCCAATTGAGTAAACAAGTCTCCCTCTCAGAAAAGCTGCAGAAGAAAGTTTTAGCATGTGTGAAGAGAAGGTGCATCATGGGATACTGTCTCTTGTCTGGGAGGAATAGGTAAAAAAATGCGTGCCAATCCGAGCACAGGATCAAATGCAGTGTGGCCGCATTGTGCGTGTGAACAGGAAAGCAACGGGGAAACACGTGTAAGTGCATTCATGTGTCATACACATGCAATTCATCTCGTGTAGTTTGGCTCTGAGTCAGTGTAAGGCAAATTCCTGTGTTCAATAAATCGTAAAACCAGGTCAGTACTAAAATAACCATAAAACAAGAGTTGGTTAAGTACGTAAAAATGGCATAAAACAATGTTCAGCATTCTAAAATGGTGTCAATAAAACAGTTCTTAGGTGAGAATCAAGCCACAGAAACAACTTCTAAAAAGATGGAGTCCCTTTAAAAGGCATAGCATAAGAGTGCCCCAGGCCTCTTTAAAAGGCATAGCATAAGAGTGCCCCAGGCAAGGCAAGTATCTTGCCTTTTCTTTTTTGATCTCCCACACGATGAAATCAATTCTGGTGATGTCATTGTGCAGGACACAGCCGCCCCCCTCTGCAGCAGCTGCCTGCCCCATTGCAGCCAGCTGGGCTGATGCAGGAAGGCTGGCTCAGCACTCAGCGAGCCAGCTGCCCCATCAGTGTGTAGGCAGTGCAGGCGGCCTCCCCAAGGGTGTGGCGCAGTTTCTGCTCCACTGCAGTGGCCCACACCACCACAGCCAGCTCGGCCCACTGCAGGAAGGCCAGCTCGTGCCCAGTGAGCCAGCTGACCCATCAGTGCACAGGTGGTGCGGGCAGCCTCCCCAATGGCACAGCACAGTCTCTGTGCTGCCGCCGCCACCCATACCGCCACAGCTAGCTCAGCCCATGGCAGGAAGGCCAGCTCAGCGCCCAGCAAGCTGGCCACCCCATCAGCACGTGGACAGCACAGATGGCCTCCCCAAAGGGGAGCATTCTCTTGCTCCCCTGTGAATTTTGCGCCCAGGACAACCGCCCCTCTGCCCCCCCCCCATGGTACAACACTGGGTTGAACATTTTAACCTGATACCTAAAAAACAGTAAAGTACATGCTACATGAGCCAGGGAGAGAGAATTCTGGAGCCAAGGTAGCACCACTGAAAATACCCTGTCTCTCCTTTCCACCTGACTCACCTCTGCAGAGAGCAGTGGCAAGATTGACAATATGGGAGAAGGCAGAAGCCTGTTAGAGCCTTAGAAATAAGAACCAGCTCAGAAATATCTGACTTTTCTACTGACAGCTCCACAAAAGTGCATTATAATAATCTAACCTAGATGTGATTACAGCATGGATTACAGTAGTCAGATCGTGTTTTTTGAGAAATGGCTGTACCTGGTTCATGATATGTAAAGATTAGGCATGTGCCTATTTTGCTTGTTGAAAACTCACTATCAATTGCAGATTCTCAGTGTGTGTATATATAGCAAGATAGGTTCTTGCAGCTGCATGACCTTCACATGATAGTATGCATAGATTTTTTCCTATACTACCTTGGTAGAGAAAAATGTGTCTTTGATATGTGTCTTGGCTGATACAACTATCCTGCCTTTTAGTAAGCTGCTTGCAATAATTTATTAACTACCATATGTCCTCAAAGGACTTATGGCAGTATATATTGGGCTATCCTATTGTATCCTTACAAGAAACATATGTGATGATGAAAGTGTGACTAGACCAAAGTTGTGCTTCATGGTTGAGAGGGGATTTGAATCCTGATCTCCCTGATAAAACTCCCACATCTAAATAAAGCATGTGTTCACAAAAGTTACTCCGTAACATTTGTAATGATTGAATTTTAAAGGCATGATGCAAGTAGTATGTCTTTCTCTGACATCCCAAGGAGTTTAACTCTCAAAGTGCAGCTTTTCTATAGGGCAATGAAAATGGTCACGGAAGTTTGAACTTACCTCCTTGCTGAGTATTACCGGCTGTGAATAATTCATAAATAAATAATTCATATTTATTTATTTATTTATTTATTTATTTATGTCATTTATATTCCACCTTTCTCATTGAGACTCAAGGCGGATTACATAGTGTGAGATTAGTACGATCAGTGGCAAGGACAAGGGCAGGCATTTCCATACAGTGTCAAGAACAATTCCATAAACAATGTCATAGGGTAAACGAATACAGTGTCAAGAACTTTTCCATAAACAATGTCATAGGGTAATAGAATGCAGTGTCAAGAACATTTCCATAAACAATGTCATAGGGTAAATGAATACAGTGTCAAGAACTTTTCCATAGACAATGTCATAGGGTAATAGAATAGAGTGTCAAGAACATTTCCATAAACAATGTCATAGGGTAAATGAATACAAGTTTATCAATAGTATTAGCAAGGATCCAGTATGGGGTTGAAGAATTGTTGAAACAGAACATAATTAATTCTTGGACTTACATTAAACAACATGAAGCACAGGTAGTATATAGGAGTACATATTTAAAGCAACAGATAATATGTAAGGCAACATAATGGTGAAATCTATGATTCCTAACTCATTAGCAAAACATCTGGGACCCTTTCCTACAATACCGCTCTCTTAGCTGCGAAAAAGGTCTTTTTGAATAATTCAGTTTTGCATTGTTTACGGAAAGCCAGGAGCGTGGGGGCTCTCCTGACTTCCTCGGGCAGACAGTTCCATAGGGTAGGGGCCACCACAGCCCGTGTATGGGCTGCTGTTGATTTCACCCATATACAGGCTACCACCTGCAAGAGACCCTGTTTAGATGAGCGAAGCTGCCATGGAGGGACATAGGGAGGTAGGCGGACCCATAGGTATGTTGGACCAAAGCCATGAAGAGCTTTGTATGTAATAACCAATACCTTGAACTGAGCATGGTAACTGATGGGTAGCCAATGGAGTAACTGTAGGATGGGAGTGATGTTCAGGCTCCTGCTCAGTCCTGATAATAGTCGAGCCCAGGGCTTTTTTTCAGGGGGAACGTGGGGGAACGGAGTTCCAGCACCTCTTGAAAATACTTGGCAATAGTGCTTGAAAATAATACGATTTCAAAGAATCCCATGTGTTTCTTCCCCATTTCCCTCTTGAGAGTTCCGCCACCTCTTTTCCCAGAAAAAAAATCCTGGTCGAGCCGCAGCATTTTGCACCAATTGGAGCCTCCTAATTAACTTAGATGGGAGACCAATGTATAGTGTATTACAATAGTCAAGTTTTGATGTTACCATAGCCTGGATCCAGGTGGCCAGGTCGGCTGTGTCGAGATAAGAAGCCATCTTCCAGGCTAAAGTGAGATTGTAGTAAGCATTTTTTGCGACTGCCTTAACTTGTTTTTCTAGTAGTAGTGCTGGATCCAGTATAACCCCATGGCTCTTAACCAAGTCTGCTAGGATCAAACGGACTCCATCGAAAGTGGGGAGTACAATGTTTTTCAAGATCTCTGCCTTCCCAACAAGCATCACTTCAGTCTTGTCTGGGTTCAATTTTAATTTATTATTTTTCAGCCGTTTCACTACGGCTGTCAGGCAGCAATCTAAGATTTCTATTGCATCCTGCGGGGGCTTGGATAGCAAGATACAGAGCTGGGTATCATGTTTATAGCTATCCTTAATATCAAGTGTGAAGGAAAGAACACAAAATATACCTGACCAGTTGGAGCAAAACCCTGAACTCCAAACTTACTTGCTATGACAAAAGAATCATAGCAAGAGTGATAAAAGAGTTAGCTCTTTCCATGTCTTGTCACAACTAGTTCCCCTTCCACCATCCAGCCATACACTGGAGCCATAGCCTGCTGCTTCAAGTGATCTATGTAAATAAATTGTGTCCTCCTACAACCAGAATATATACCCATCCTTCCAAAACATCCTTGTATTCAGAATTAGAACATTTGCATGAAGTTCTGGATTTCAGCCAGAATCCAATTTGGATGTGCCCAAGAAAGAATCTGATAAGAACTAATCCAGTCTTCTGGATATAATTTAATAACTAGTATGGACAGAATAGCATAAATTGAAGAAAACGTGCCATTGCCCTTTGAAATTACCTTATTAATTTTGCTTCTGTGAAAAGGTTCAGCTAGCTGGGAATAGACCTAGAAAACCAGGGTGCCTGTGAATAAAATGGTAGTGAACTTAAGTGGAGAATATTGATTATACTGTGCAACGCCTATTGGCTTTCAGACAGGTGGGTGTGGTTTGCTTTGCTTTTAAGAGGGTTTTTTTTAAAGAGGCGATTAGAAGCTTTGTTTCTGAATCATTTGGATTCTGAGAGTAAGTTCTAAGTGGAGCAACGCTGGGAAGTTCATATCCACATAGTTTTTGCAATGGCCCGTCTCTTATCATTGATAGTGTGTGGTAGTGGGCGAAAACTTTATTGGTGCTGATATTTAGTTATCTTGAACACCACCACAAAACTTTGTGTAATTCCTGCTACATCCTCCTCTGTATAACATTTGCCTATGGAACTCTGGGGAAAAATGTTATTCAAATCTGGCAATAGAGAGGGGAAAGAATTTGTCTTGATGCTTCGTATTCTCTTTGTAGTCCCTCCTCCACTCCCTTCTCCAACATAGTAATTTGAGTCTGGTACTCTGTGGTGATGAGACAATTCAGCATTTTCTCTCCACTGTTCCTGTGTTGTATGCCTGTTTTGGTGAGTGCATAAGGTGCACTTTAAGCTTATTGACATAGCTTGGGAGGGGAGGGGAGAGGTGGTGTTGCCCCTGTTATAAATAGCCAGGATGGCAGAGCATTTTTCCTGCCAAGCACTGTCACAGCTGGTGCTTTCAAGTCCAGACTATGAGAGTTCCTGTGCTTTGATCTACTGCATCACGTCTGCCTAAAAGGATTAGCTGAAAACTCCTACCTCAACAGCTTATGGCTGTCATCTACTGACACCTGTACTTTGGCAGTTGCAAACTAAGCCCATACACTTAAACAGGTAAGTGAGCTGTGTTCTACATGGATAAAATTGTAGGATGCACCCTGTTTTAATTAGAGTTGGTGAAGCTTCTTTGCGTTCCTCCTGTTTGCTATCATAAACACATTGCATATGCTTGTAGCAGAGTGAAAAAACATAGAAAAGCAGGTGCTGCCTTTAAAGCAACAAATCAACCTCAAGGTAATTGAAAAAAGCCACAGTTATTTTCCAAACAGGTGGCTAATACAGAAGGTTTGGAAAGGAGCAGTGCTACCTGACACCTGCCATGAATTTGTTAGAAAATTCAAAAGAAAAGCAGTGGTGTGTTTTGGCTTTCGGGAGCAGCCCTGTGTGAAAAATTGTTTGAATCCTAAGAGGGTATTTGTGGTCTCTTTGTCTTGACTATGTGAAGTTCATCACATTCCTGAGAAAGCAGTAAACTTGCTCAGACTGTTATCTGTTTGATATGTGAAATATAGTTTGCCTTAGCATTTGCTGGTAGGGTTACCAGGTCCCCTTACCCTTCCAGTGGGAGCAGGGGAGACTGGCACTCACATTCGTGCCGTCCTGGGTGTCTTCGTCACGCGCACGCACTTTGCAGTGGGCCAATTTGTGGCCCCAGTCGGCCCACTGTAAAGCATGGGAGCGCTGTCGAGGCAGTGTGATGACATCACTCCCAGGAAGGGACATCAGTGCACCACCCTGGGAATGCGCCCAGGAGGCGAGTTCCTGCACCTTCCTCACCCCCACTGGCCAGGTAAGTGGGGGGGGGCAGAGGGTGACAGCAGGGGATCTCCCACCCCCACCAGGGAACCTGGGATCCCTATTTGCAGATCATTTGTGAGCTAGTCAAGAAATGGAAAGGAAAATGTACACGTTCATGAAGTGTGGGCCAGTTACAAGAAAAGTATACTTTAAAAAGCCAGGTCTGTATCTAAAAGTAACTCAAAACTGCAGTGATCTACTCCCTCTCCCTTCGGTGCAAGCTCGTGTTGAATAAACCCAGTCAGTTGTCCTGCTCAGCATTTCTGCTTTGTCTTCACCTTTCTGACTTGAAGGTGTAAAGGCTCACAATTTTTGACCTTGATATATGTTAGTTTAAACTGGTCTCGTCTGCATTTCCTTAGTTCTCTGATTATGATTCTTTAAAGGAAATAACAGTCAATTTTGATTTGGCATATTCTTTTAAATCCCCATATTTAAGTTAGAAGCTTTCTCTCTTAATATTGATACAAGGTTGAGTGCATGAAAGGTCAGAATTATAAATTGATTGCTGCCAGATTGTGTTCTCTTCCCTCCCCTTAAGGGCCAGTGCAACCCACCCTTTTGTCTCCTCTTCCACCTCCTCATTTTCTGTTGACTGTTAAGAGCTACCACAATTGCATTCATTGTGGCATTACAACATAGAGATATTGTATACATTAATATTTTCCATACCTGTTCATTTATACATTCTTCTTTCTTACTTACTAATCAAGGTTTCTGTTCTTCTTCTTGAAGGCTGTTTTTTAAAGACACCCTCACAATCTCACATTTTCAAGTTCTTGTTAATATAATTCTCCCTCTAATTTGTTAACAGGCTTACTTTATCCCTCGTTACTCTTTCCCTTGACACACATCCCCCTGAACAAAAAAACCTTCATTAACTTACATATGAGATAATTCAAACGTACTTTTAAAAATTGAAATACCTGAACAATGAGGATTATATATTAAAGCAAAACACTCCTAGAACAAATGTATGTCATTTCCATGCTTCACCACAATTGCTCCCTGTGTTATTAAAAGGAGTATCCTGTGCATGGGCACACAGGGTACAAAAACAGAACGAGGGAGAAGGTTGTGATGGTAAGCATGTGTAGCTGGAGAAGGGGATCCATGCAGGTTGCAGGAAAATCTTACTCTTAAAAACCCCCAAAGAAGTCAGTCATATATCCCTGGACCAAACTCCAGGATCTGAGGCTTATACAAGCACATAAAACCTGGCAGCTAGGGTTGGTGATCACTCGGTGGGCTCAAGGGATCCCCCACTCCTCCCTCCCACTCACCTGGCTGGCAGGAGGAAAAGGTGGAGGAACGGGTCTCCCGGGGCACTCTCCCAGTGCAGCACAACATCACTCTCAGGAATGTTGTCATCGCACAGGCTATAGGAGTGCTCCTGCACTTTGTGCCAGGCTGATATGGGCCCCAAACAGACTGTTTCTTTAAGAATCAGCCCGGTGTGAAGCGTAGGAACACTCCTGCAGCCTGCACGATGATGTTACTCCCAGAAGTGATGTCATTGTGCCACGACAGGAGCTCGTGCAGGAAGACTCCAGGAAGGTGAGTACTGGGTCCCCCCACCCCTCCCACCAGGAGGATAAGGGGACCTGGCAATCCTACTGGCAGTGGACAGTACTGTGCAGGTGTGAGCCCCCAGCCATCTGGGATAGGAGGCAAAAAGAGAAGCAACTGGTTTGCTGTTTTACTTCCCTTCTGCTTGGTGCTTAATGTGTATACACCTGGCCAACTGAAGAGAGATGCACTCCCTCAGGCAAACAGTTTGCAAAGCCAATTCGCTTTCTTTTTCTGTGTCGCTCTGACGTTGACACACCCACTCCTTCCTATGAAGGTGAGTACTCCTTCACAATTTAAGAGATGGTAGAGGGAAGGAAAAGAGGCAACAGTAGGTGCACATTGTGTAACATGCATTCCCTGTGCCAAATGAATCCCTTAGAATTCTTTAAGCTGTGACATTCCTTTGCAGCTGCCCATTCAGGCAAGTAAGTGCCAATAGCTTAGTAAGAGGCAGCTATAGTCATTTACTCCTTACACTTTCCTTCTCTAGGTAATGATGAGATTGGGTCTGTTGGCCCTGCTTCCTGCTACCACCCAGAGTGAGAGCAAGGAGCCATGGCATCTTCTGCTCTTTCACTATGTATAGAGGAGAAGCAACTGCTACTGCAAGTGGCACAGGAATAAAGGTGCCATCAGTATGACTGGGGTCACATCTTGGCATCCTGCCAAGGCCCTCCAAAACAAAAGCTAGCCATTTATCTGCCAGGCCTAAGAACATAAGAGAAGCCATGTTGGATCAGGCCAATGGCCCATCCAGTCCAACACTCTGTGTCACACAGTGGCCAAAAAACCAGGTGTCCTCAGGAGGTCTGCCAGTGGGGAAGGGACACTAGAAGCCTTCCGACTAATTGCCCCCACCCCCAAACACCAAGAATACAGAGAATCACTGCCCTAGACAGAGAGTTCCATCTATACCTTGTGGCTAATAGCCATTGATGGACCTCTGCTCCATGTTTATTCAATCCCCTCTTGAAGCTGTCTATGCTTGAAGCTGCCACCACCTTCTGTGGCAGTGAATTCCATGTGTTAATCACTCTTTGGGTGAAGAAGTACCACAGAAGAATCCACAGATATGTCCATAGGATTGCTCAGAAGGAAAGCAAGCAGTTAAGCAGGTTGACAGGAATACTTAAAAGTGTGAAATCCATTCTTCTTATAGAGCCCAGATACTCATCCCCCCTCCCACTAGTAAAACATAACTTTCGTCGCGTAACAGTGTTTGGTACTCGCATAGTTTACATATCCAGACACTAGGAAGGCAATAAGATTAAAGTTGAAACACAGTAATTCACGAGAACAAACAGTTTACAAGGTCAGAAGCCCTGGGAGTTAGATAAGGCACCTGCGGCTTTAGTAGGCCTGTGAAAGCAAGGCAATTATGATATTGGAAATGTGACATGGAGGTACAGCATCAAATAATGGTTCACAGTAACAGCTCAGCTTACAATAAGGGCATGGATGAGGTGCAGACATGATATTTACTGCCCTCTAAAGATGGCCCTTCCCCTTAAGGGCCAGGTTTCTCAGGATAGCGTTTGTGAAACTGTGATATGAGTCTAGGAGCGTTCATATGCAATTTTTCTACCCATTCCCTTTGAGATTCATCAAAGTCCTTCCATCTTACTAAATAGAGAAATTTACTGTGTTTTATTTTGGAGTCTAAGACTTCCTCCACTTCATAATGGATTTGTCCATCCACTAGAATTGGGTGTGGGGCTCCCTTTTCTGGATGCCACTGGTCGGGGGGGGGGAGCTCTTTTTAAAAGACTGAAATAAAAGATTGGATGAATTTGTCTTAAGTTCTTGGGGAGTTCTATTTCCACAGTTACTTCATTGATCAATTTCTTTTTTTCTTTTTCTTTTTTAATTTTTAAATTTTATTATTATAACATATGTACATAATCATACATTGAACCGTATACATCTATTGATCAATTTCTTTACAGGAAAAGGTCCTAAATATCTCCACCCTAATTTTTTGCTAGGTTGCTCTCCTTTGGTGTTTTTGGTAGAGATGTATACAAAATCTCCCGGTTGTAGTTTCCATTGTTCAGAGCGTTTTCTGTCAGCAAACTTTTTATAGTCCTCTTTCATTTTGTCCAAAGTCTTTTGTACGATTCCCCATTGGGAAGTTAAATTAGTCCACCGTTCTCCTAAATCTCCTGTCTGTTGGGAGCCAGGGGTAGTAGCAAAAAGTAAGGCATTTCCTTCATATCCATGTACTATTTTAAAAGGGGAAGCCCCTGTAGAAGAGTGTACTGAGTTATATTCTGCAAAATTGATAAAATCAATTTAATTATCTTGTTGGTAATTGATATAACATCTTAAGAACTGTTCTAACACCTGATTTGTGTGTTCAGTTTGTCCGTCGGTTTGAGGATGTTGGGTGGAGCTAAGACCTTGTTCAAGTCCAGCAACTTTAAGAAGCTCCTGCCAGAAGTTGGCAACAAATTGTACACCTCGATCCGAGATCACCTTGGTAGGAAACGAATGCAGTTTGACTATGTGCTTCATGAAAAAGCTGGCCAGTTTCTTAGCTGTAGGAATAGTGGTGCATGGAATAAAGTGAGCTTGCTTTGAGAATAAATCCACCGCTACCAAAATTACTGTATGTCCTTTCAAGGGGGGAAGGTCTGTAATAAAGTCCATTGAAACCACAGCCCATGGTCTAGGAGGGGTTTCTAAAGGTTGTAACTGTCCGGGGTTTTTTCCCCTCCTAGATTTCCCCATTATGCACACTGGGCACAATGCTACATATTGTGAAACATCTTTTCTCATAGCTGGCCACCAAAATTGTCTTTGCACTAAGTGTAAGGTAACCGAAATGTCCCGCAAGCTTTGCATCATGGCATTGTTGTAAAACTTTTCTTAGGCTGGCTGGGACATGTAATTTGCCCATTCTATACTAGTGACCATCTTTCTCTTGTTTTAAGTTGGCTTTGGGCACTTCCCCCTCTTCTTTTTCAGTTTTAGCTTTCACCCTCTCTCTCCACTCTGAGAGATCAGGTTTCTGGTTGTTTGGCGTTTTTGCAGCCTGGCTGCATGTCATCACCACTCCTCCCAACTCAGCTGGTGAAAAAATGGTGTCAATGATTTCCTCCTTCTGGCTTTCATGTTGGGGCATGTGCAATAGCGCGTCCGCTAAGAAATTTGATCGGCTGGGGAGGTACTTCAACACAAAGTTAAACTTGGAAAAGAATTCCGCCCACCTTAACTGTTTGGCGCTCAATCTACAAGGGGTATGTAGCGCTTCTAAGTTTTTGTGATCAGTCCACACTTCAAAAGGAAATTTAGCCCCCTCTAACCAATGTCACCAGGTGGTGAGTGCAAATTTCACTGCGGAAGTTTCCTTCTCCCATACACTCCAATTGCATTCTGTTTCAGATAATTTCTTGGAAATATATGCACAGGGGTACAATTTTCCCTCCTTATTCAGTTGTAGGAGGACCCCTCCCACTGTGATGTCACTTGCATCTACCTGAACCACGAATTTTTGGTTCTCATCTGGGTGCTGCAGAACCGGTTCTGAACTGAATAAGTTTTTTAACATTTCAAAAGCCTTCTGGCATTCTATAGTCCAATTCAACTTAGCGCTAGGCTTCTTGCCTTGCAGTCCCCTCCCCTTTGTTTTTAGCAAGTCTGTTAAGAGGAGAGCGATTTGAGCAAAGTTCTTTATGAAGGGTCGGTAAAAGTTAGCAAAACCTAGAAATGATTGCAACTGCCTTATCGTTTTGGGGGGTTGCCACCCCACTAAAGCCTGAACTTTTGCTGGGTCCATTTTGAGTCCTTGATGTGAGACCCAGTATCCCAAAAAATCCAGTTCCTCTTTATGGAATTCACATTTAGACAATTTCACCGGCAACTTGTAATTCTTTAATGCGGTTAGCACCTTTCTGACCAACTCCACATGAGATTCTTTATCAGGAGAATACATCAACACGTCATCTAGATAAACCACCACACCTTTGTACAGGTATTCATGTAAGACTTCATTAATTAAGTTCATAAACACACCTGGCGCCCCCTGTAGGCCAAAAGGCATCACGAGATATTCGAACTGCCCCAGGGGGGTGTTGAAGGCAGTTTTCCATTCATCTCCCTCCGTTATTCTTACTCGGAAGTAAGCATCTTTTAAGTCCAATTTTGAAGAGATTTTTTCTTGTGCCACCACACTGAGCAAGTCTCTAATCAGAGGGAGGGGGTAAGCATTAGACATGGGCACAGCATTTATTCCATGGTAATCCGTACACAGTCTTAGCCCCCTATTCTTCTTTTTGTGGAAGAATACAGGCGCGGCATGGGGGGAGCTGGCTGGGTGGATAAATCTCTGCTCCAAGTTTTTATCAATGAACTCTCGTAGTTCCTTCCTTTCTGTAGAGCTCATACAATACAATTTTCCTTTAGTCCATTTTTTCCCTGGAAGTAATTCGATAGTGCAGTCTGTAACTCTATGAGGAGGAAGTTCATCAGCTTGTTTTTCATCAAACACTTGTTTTAAATCCGTATATTCAAGGGGAATGGCTTTTTCCTCCTCGGTGGTTAACAACACAGTCTCTAATGGGGAGGGTGTTTCCTGTCCCCAAATTTTAGTCCATGCATGTTTTGCGCATCGATCCCCTTTAAAGAGAATTTCTCCTGTGGACCATTTGATGTGTGGGTCATGGTCCCAAAGCCAACAGCTTCCCAGCACTAGGGGATATTTGGCTACATCACTGACTACATATGTTCTGTTCTCCCAATGAGTCTCTATGCCCATTGGGGTGGGTTCGGTCCTAAACGCAGCAGGATTCATACTAGACCCGTCCATTTGTTCAAAAACTATGGGGTCTTTGAGTTCGATAACCTCTAGCCCTAATCCTGTGACTAGAGCTGGTGACATTAGGTCCCGAGTGCATCCAGAATCCATTAAAGCTTGCACTCGCACATGTGTCCCCTTTTTTGGGTTAAGTAAAGTCACTGGCATAAACAGTACAGCCCCTGTTTCTCTCACCTCTGGTGGTTTGGGCTTTTGGGGGACCTGCCATCGGGACCTTTTTACGGCAGGTCTGTCTCGTTTTCCAGCAGCAGGGCAAGGCTCTCCTCAGCTTCTTTCTGTGCAGGTTCCTCTGCGTCTCCAGGACCCTCCTTGGCATCCAAGCATGTTTCAGGCATCCCACGTTTCGGAGGCAATCTTTGGCTCGGTGGTTTAGGGGGCCCCGATGGTTTCGCCATGGCTCAGCCCCTTCCCCCTGCGGGCATTGGTCATACAGGGCAGTGAGATGCAAAATGTCCAATGCCTCCACACTGCAAGCACAGTCCTTATTTCCTTCGCAACTCTCATTCAATCCCTAGGTGGGAAGTTTTGGCCCCGGATGGCCGCATCCTCGCCCTCCCGTGGTTGGCTTCCTCTCCCCCACCTGTTGTTGCATTCGCACAAGTTTCACTATTTGGTTTCTATTTTTGACCTCTCACACTAGCTGGATCCATCCCAGTAGGGTTTGCATTAGTGCCTTATCTGTGCCTTATCTGAGCCATTAGTGCCTTATCTGAGCCATGAGAGACAGTTTGGTGTAGTGGTTAAGAGCGCGGGACTCTAATCTGGAGAGCCAGGTTTGGTTCCCCACCCGTCCACTTGAAGCCAGCTGGGTGACCTTGGGCTAGTCGCAGTTCTCTGGAGCTCTCTCAGCCCCACCCACCTCACAGGGTGTTTTGTTGTGGGGATAATAATGACATACTTTGTAAACCGCTCTGAGTGAGTTGTCCTGAAGGGTGGTATATAAATCGAATGTTGTTATTATTGTTAATATTATCTAATAAGTCGGCATTTAGTCCATTCCGGAAACATTCAATCTTGATTCCTTCATGGTAATCATGCACTTTGGTGGCATATTGCTGGAACTCAGCGACATACTCTCTCACAGATTGTTGCCCCACCTTATAGTCTTTAGTTTTGTATGGGCCTTCTCCTCTTCCAGAGGATCCTCAAATTGGGCTCTTAGGGCTCTCAGTCGGGAAGCCAAATGGCTCACTCAGCTGTGTTCGGTTGGGAACAAGAGTCCCCAATCCTGGAAAAATTCCATGGCTTGCACTATAAAAAATCCCAAGTCTTCTGGGTTGCCATCAAATCTGGCTTCTAGTTTAAACCACCCTTGTGGCAGCCCTGTGGCGGGAGCTCCTGCTCCCTGATTTTCTACGAGATGCTGTATTGGGGCCACTCTGGGGGGTGGCTGGATGGGTCGCTGCGCCATGTAGGGTATGTGCTGTGCTACATTTGCTCCATACAAAATAGGGGCTGGTTGAGTCACCACTCCATGCGATGATTGAAAGGGTTGTGCTTGACATCCCGATACTTTCCAAGGGGGGTATACTGTGGGGCCTCCTGGCAGTGGATGGCCCATTTGTAATCCTGTCCCCATTGGGACAAAGATAGGGGCTCCCAGTGGTTGGGCGCTCCGTGGCATGCTCATCCCTGTGGTGGCAACGGATGCCCCTGTGCTTATTACTGCAGGCGGGATGTTAACTGGCTGTGTTCCTACTTGCTGGGCCACCCACTCTTCCTTGGGGTGGTAAATTTGGAACTGTCACTACTGTGGGTGGTGGAATTTGACTCAGTAAGCTCCTCCATACTTTCATCCCTGAAGTGGCGACAGGCGCCCCTTTGCTAGTCACGGTTGTTGGGATGATTAATGGTTGCCTTCCCCCCCCTTGTACGACCCCCACTCTTCAGGGTGCTATATTAGAGGCAATTACTGTAATGGGAGGTTGGGCTGGCCTCCCTCCCCCTGCAGGCATTAGTCCCACAACATTTATCGGTCTTTGCCCAACTTGTGGAGCTCTCTCTTGCTCTCTCGACAGCAGCTGCTGCAGGAAAGTCTCTGGCCATAACTCCTTGCCAGGGGTCATTTCCTAGAAAAAGAACTGCAGGAACTCATTAGCATATCTCATCAGCATATGCCCCACCCCCTGAAATCACCGGAAGTGTGTCAGAAGGCACCATCCACCCCTCAGGCCCCTTCCCCCCAAAATCTCCAGGTATTCCCTTAAAGCGGAATGAACTCAAAGCAGCTTACCCTCCTCTGGAGAGCCAGCCCTGCTTGCACCCAGGCACGCACGCACGCACTCACTCACTCACTGTCTCTCGCAAGTCCCAAATGAAAATAAAGCAGCAGAATGAATTCAAAGCAGCTTATCCTCCTTTGGAGTCCAGCCCCACCCGTCTTGTACTCACTCATTTTCTCTCTCTCTCCTTCCCTCTCTCTCACGAGTCACAAATGAAAATAAAGCAAGCAGCAGAGCAGAATGAATTCAAAGCTGCCTACATTCCTTGGGAGCCCAGCCCCACTCGGCTTGCACTCACTCACTCATTTTCTCTCTCTCTCTCACGAGTCACAAATGAAAATAAAGCAAGCAGCAGAGCAGAATGAATTCAAAGCTGCTTACGTTCCTTTGGAGCCCAGCTCCACTCGGCTTGCACTCACTCACTCACTTTCTCTCTCTCCCTCTCTCTCATGAGTCACAAATGCAAATAAAGCAAGCAGCAGAGCAGAATGAATTCAAAGCTGCCTACATTCCTTGGGAGCCCAGCCCCACTCGGCTTGCACTCACTCACTCATTTTCTCTCTCTCTCTCATGAGTCACAAATGAAAATAAAGCAAGCAGCAGAGCAGAATGAATTCAAAGCTGCGTTCCTTTGGAGCCCAGCCCCACCTGGCTTGCACTCATTCACTTTCTCTCTCTCCCTCTCTCTCATGAGTCACAAATGCAAATAAAGCAGCAGAGCCTGCTGCTAAAGACGAGGACAGCCAGGAGGAAAAGGAATCATGTGGGTGGGGCCAAAACCCACGTGACCTCTTTTCAGAGCTACCGGAATGCTGTTCTGGTGCGTTCCACCTCCAAATGAGCCCTGCTCCTTGCGCTTCTTGCATGTGATTGAAGCCGATCTCACCGGCAGGCTTATCATTTCATTAACTAGTTGGGGCAGTCTGCCCCAACTCTTTTTCATCATTGCCACTTGGGCTTCAATGGTCCTATACCTCTCCTCCACTTCTCTTGGTTGCGGCTCCTGGCCCTCGAACAGGTCTGTTGGCCCAGCTGCAGCTCCTAATTCATTCCAGTCCACGGTATTGGTACCATCGGCATCTATATAATCCAAAAAATCCTGCCCATTTCCAGAGGGTAATCCAGGCCCCCCCTGCATTTGTAAATCCTCAAGTAAGGCTTGTGTCGATATCTCCTCTGCATTGCCTGGGGGTAATCCAGGGTCCCCCGGTATTTATAAATCCATTTGGGTTAGGGTACGTTGGGCATCCACAGTGCCTCTCATCCAACTCCTGGTAAGCCCTGTTAACGCCAACAGGTCGTATCTCATCACCTGAAGCTGTTCACTGAGGAAATCCAAATGATCCTCTCCTCTTAAATCCATCACATCATCTGGCTCCGGTGAATCTCGGGCAAGGAACAAGCTCCCTTGGCAAATGCTTTTCCATTGCCTGTGAACCTTGCGGGACTCAGGGTCTCTCCCTCCTTTTTGAGAGAGATCTGGAGGGGGCTCCAACCCCCATGGCAAATAACTATCCCTCTGCAGTTGGGGAGCTTATGTAATGTCCAAGCTCATCGTTCCACCATAGATCTAATTCACTCGCAGCTATATACATTACTTCTCTTTCGAATGTGTTTTGGGATGTTCTGAACAAAGAGACCCCCATGGGCAGGTGCCTGTGAAATGTCAAAATGTCATGGATGAGGTGCAGACATGACACCTGCTTCATTTTCCTTGAGACAAAAAATGCTAGGTTTGCAGTAATTTTCTCATCTTTCAAGCCTTCATTTTTAAGGTATTTTTAAAAGCCACAGCACCATACATTTTATCCTTGCTCTGATGCTGAGTGCTTTAGTTGACCACTCCTGATTTTTCTCTTATGTTTGTAAGTGTTGTAAGTAGGTAGGTGGTTAAACATCCTCATTGCACATTGATGTTATATAGAGGATAAAAGCAGCATCTTTTATTTTATTTTTTTAATTGGAGTGGGTTGCTCATTTTTATATTTTAAATCATTTAAATCCACCTAGAACCAGGAGCTCTTCCGAACTGTGACACTCATACACAATGTGATAAATGACCACAATATCAAAAAGTGTATTTGAGGAACTACAGTATCCTCAGCCAATTTCAAGTAAGTGAATCTCTTGTCCATATATATATTAGCTATAATTCCTTTACGTTTATTCCCCTTACAAGGTCATGCTTTTAAAGACACCCATAATTTGTCCAGTTAGATCCAGACAAAGTACCCTGGAGAAGAAGCCAGCTGTTCATGGCCCAGATTTCAGACTCATAGACAGGCTGGCAAGCTTGTTGAAATAGAACTTCCTGAATGGGTGGCAGTTGGTTTGCAGCTTGATGTTTTTGTCTCATTTATAGAGCTAGAATGCTCACAGAAGACATTCAAGCTTTTGAAAGTGATGGGAGTCTAAGGTTCAGTTCACATAACTTTGCAATCTTCCACCATTATTTGGAGAATCAGGAACATAGTATGAATAACCTGCCCCTGCCCTTTACACCCTGAGATTCCTTCCCCTCCCATTTCTGAACAAAATTTATTTTTCAGTCAGTACCTTTTATTGGCATTCAATAAAAAAGCCCCCCAAAATGCTGAAAAAGACGAACCAAGGAACCCTGAGAGTCCCTCCCCTCCCATTTCTGAACAAATCTTATTTTACATATGAGCCAGACAAACTCTGGTTTCCATACAAAGCATACATTGCCAAAAAGCAAAATGGGAAAATAATTAAATAATTAAAATAATAAATAATTAAAATAATTAAAATCTAACAGCAGTTAAGAATGGGATAAAATCAATAACAGACCGCAATAAACAGAGACCCCGAGCAACAAAACTACTAAGCTAGCTACTAGACTGTCAAAATCTTGAAGCCTCAGCCTTCAGTCTTCAAAAGCCCAGCAGATGATTTATCTGCTTCCAAAAGAATGTCAGACAAAGCTAGATCAACATCTGGAAGATGCTTGGACTGTCACTGAAAAGATCTGACTCCTTGTGGATAAGAAACTAGTATCCACAAAAGGTACTCTTACCACTGTCACATTGGTTGATCTTGAAATTTATGGAGGACAATGCAGAAGAAGATGCTGATAGTCCCTAACCATTAGATCTTTATGGGTCCAGAACCTTGTTCTTTCATGTCTGGAAATTGTATGTGAAAATGAACTGGATAACCAATAAAATTGTTTCAAAATATGTGTAATTTGATCTAATAGACTTATGTTTGTCAAGCACTGGGCAGCTGCATTCTGGAGAAGTTCCCCATCCAAAGCACATGCATGTAGAATGAATTACAATAGTTGAATCTGGAAGACAGAAATGTTCAGTGTTCCAACCATGGGTAGAGCTGGTGGATCAGCTCAGGCTGGGAAAAAAGCATTCTGATTCATAGGTGGTATCTGGGGATTGAGAAGTGATTCTGAGTCCAAAAGTACCCTACAGCTTTGAACCTGTTCCTTCAAGGAGAGCATTACCGCATCCAAAGTAGGTATTTTCTCAGTCAACCAGACTTCTGAGTCCCTTTCATTATCATCAGCTCTGTTTGGGCTGGGTTGAACTTCATTTAAAATCATCCAGTTCATTAGTGATCTCAAATTCACGTTCAAGGCTGTAACTACCTCGCCTGGCTCTGATGAAAAGGGAGAATCAGAATCGGGTGTCATCAGCATTATTATTTATTTAAAACATTTATTAGCCACCTTTCCTCCAAAGGTGCTCAACTGTAACACAGTAAAATCCAGCCCACATTAAAAATCTGTCCTAAATAAAACAGTCTTCAGCTGCCTCCTGAAGCCAGAGAGAGAAGGGGCCAGATGCGCCTCCCTGGAGAGATTGTTCCACAGTCATAGAACTGCCATTGGAAAGGCTCTCCCTTATATACTGACCAACCGAGCTTCTTTGGTTGATGGGACACTCAGGAGGGCCTCCCCTGTGATCTTAACTCCCAGGCAGAAATGTATGGGAGAAGGCGGTTCTTCTGATACCATGGTCCCAAGCCATGTGGAGCTTTAAATGGTAGAACCAGTACCTTGAATTGGGCTTAGGAGCAGATTGGTAGCCAGTGTAGTTACCACAATATTGAAGTCACATGTATCTGATAGCTGGCCCCAATCAGCAGTCCAACTACAGCATTCAAAGGTAGCCCCAAGTAGAGCGCATAGCATAGTCCAGTCAAGATGTAACTAAGGCATGGATCACTGTGGCTAGATTTGACTGAACGAGGAATGAAGGCCAACAAGAGGAGAATAGTCTCCAGTAGAGATGGGCACGGAACAGGAAAAAACCGAACCACTTGGTTTGTGGTTTGTTCATTTTCACAGAACACAAACCACAAACTTCCGAACCACAACTGGTTCCCGAACCGGTTCGAGGTTCGGGGTTTGTCTGAGCCAGGACAGCCCCCTTCATGCTCAGAGAGCCCAAACTCGCAGGAAGGGATACCACGGTTGATGGTATTGAAGACCACTGAGAGATCCAGCAGGACAAGGAGGACCACAGTCCCCCTGTCTAGTTTTCAGTAGAGGTCATCATCTTCCACAACCTCCTTATGCCTTCATAGTCAAAACTAGGGATATGCACCCCCCTCAAAGTCTAGGAAATCCAGATCAGGTGTTCTGGTGTTCCCCTATAGTTCTAGCTATATTCGTGACACTGGGTTTCAGGGATCTCAAAAAGATCCAGGATTCCTGAAATCCAAAAAAAGATTACCGAATCCATTTAAGACCTATCAGAGAATCCCAGTTTATTCTGCAATTATTCCCTATGGGAAAAACTATCTGGGGGCTATCTGGGAGGCTGGGGGGGGTCATTTTTCAAGCAAACTCCACCAAATTTGCAGGGAACCTTCTCCTGTTTGTCATCTAAAGCACCCCCCCAAGTTTCAGAAAGATTGGACCCAGGAGTCCAATTCTATGGGCCTCCCCAAAGAAGACACCCCCAGCCACTCTCCATTGTTTCCTATGAGGGAAAACATTTTCAAGCAGGTTCTCAAGTGGAAACACACAGGGGCAAAACTGCCAGTGGCCAAAGGTACACTCCCAAAAGTAACCTCAATCCTGAGAAAACCCAACAGAACCAAACTGAAGTACCTCCCAAACCCAAGCATCCCCTGGACAAGCTGCCCAGCCACTCTTCATTGTCTCCTATGGGGGAAATATTTCCAAGCAGGTTCTTAGACACAAGCACACAGGGGCAAGGTTGGCAGTGGCCAAAGGCACACTCTCAAATGCAAGAGGAAGCCCAGCTGACCAACATCAAACCAGAGGATCAGGTCAAAACAAAATTCCACCTGAACCAAAGTGAATCAAGAGGACCAACATCAAACCAGAGAATCATGTCAAAAAAGAAAATCCCACCCAAACCAAACTGAAGCAAGGGACACTGTTGCAACTTAGCCCAACTGAACCAGTGTCACACACAAAAGCCATTCAGGTAGGAAGAACTCCTGCATGGATTGGCCACTCACTCCCCTTACGCCTCTCTCTACCCCTCCCCTCTCAGGAAAAAAGTGAGAGAAGTCCAGGAAGGAGCCAGCCAGAGGCTGAAACCACATTTCCTGGATTTACCCAGATTTATCCAGGGGTCTAGATAGGGGTTCCTGGATTCTCCTGTTTGATTAGGGAAGGCCAGATTTAACCAGGTTTGCAAAAATTTGCCTTTTCCCCTGAACCCCAGATCCAGATTGCACACTTCTAGTTTGATTCTCGGAACAATTTTACTGAGCAGTTTTAGGTAATTTTTATAAATGAGAGACATAAATGAATCCTAAGGTAGATGTCATTGTGATAGTGGTTGATATATAAGAAAATTAGGGATGTCCTGTCCCATATTTTCCTCAATTACATATCTTGTCCTTTGAAAAAGACACAAGCAAGATTTGTACTGGTCTCCTTGTCCAGCACAGCAAAAGTTTTGTTCTTATAATATTGAATTGGCAAGAATCTTAGCTGGATTCAGCACAGAGCAGCATGGGGTGTTATTAACTTTTCTCTTGATTGGTGTTTTCAAAAAGTAAAATCCTCAAAAGTGTTGTTAACATGTTTGGTGATGAAAATGCACTATACATGTACTCAGAGGATTCATTTACTTTATTGTTCCTTTACATATTCTAGGTCTGTGATTCATTTTTAGAAGGGATGAGGAATGAGAGGGGTTTAACTCATTTAAAAATGTATATTAAAATTACTGGTTATAATTATTTTCCCTTTACGCAACCCAATTTTGAACATTTTTGCCAGGATTTCAAAACATATGCTATATGCTGACAAACACATTAAAGTCTTTGTAGTTTTAAATAAACTCAAGTTTCTTAAATGTGAATAAGAGCCACAACTAGGATATAGTTACAGATACAGCTGTCTATGGGGGCAGCAGCAATGGCAGAGTAGAGCTGCTCAGGCAAAAGAATATCAGATTGTGTGTTTGTGTGTGATTGAGAGAGTTGCAGGGAAGTTGGCTTCACCCAGCACTCAGTCCTCCATACTTCTTAATTCTCTATTAGTAGGCTAAGACCTTGTCTGCACAGGGCAAGCTAAAGGGACCACCCTTCAACCGTTTCTCCCATGTATTCTCTTCTTTTACCTTATCTCCATACTGGCATCAAATATGTCTACTACTTTCTCCCTTACCTGGCTGTTACCCAGAAAGCTAAAGGGATACATGCATATGTTCTTTATGTGTGCACCTCCCAAGCCAGTGGTAGAGGGAACTGTCCTGAGGCGATACTGAACCTTAAAAGCCTGGCTAAAAGAAGGTTCTTTTATATCCAGAATTCAAACGTTTTTCCATTCCTTGTGATCCACCCACTTGGTGGAGATAGTGTTTTCTTTTTCCTTGAGTTACCCTGAGGGGGAAGCTAAATGGGCAGGAGATGAAGTTATCCTGCTAATTGTGGGCTTCATACAGGTCTGGACCTGTATAGTTTTGGATGCTCTTTGATGGGAATGGAATGTCAGGGTATTGTCAGGGTATTGTTTCGCACAAGCACATTTTGGTCAGTTTGGTGATGTGGATATCCATGGAATCACAAGCCATCTTTTGTACTCTTTTCACTGCTATTTTGTGTATATTCTCGCCCTCTCCCTTTGCCTGCTTTTCTCTTTCCCTGTAGAAATTTTATTTATTTGGAATATTTATATCCCTTCTCATTTTGACCCCAAGATGGCTAGCAAAAATGTTAAGCAAGCATAGCAACATGTACAAAAATGTCTTACACAAACAGTTGTTGTTCCAAGGGAATTGAACTGGGTGCACTGCATGTTTAAAATGAGAAGCTGTGGAACTTGAGACTCTCTGGAGATCCATAGACTTCAACTTGAAAGCTGTTCCATTTGTGTGATGGCTAGAAAAGCTTGCATGTTGGTGAGCAAAAAGCATTCTGCACATACTCAAAGACACTATCTTTCTAATATGTTGAGACTGATTCTTCTGATCCTATTTTGAGTCATCTCAAGGGCAGTGAAGCATCTCCACATCATTAAGTTGGTTAGACGTATTTGTTGTAGCAGAACTTGATTAGTGATCAGTTTTATGCATCTTGCTGTACTACATCTGTTCTCTGTTTGCAGTATGCAGTGGTATTGGTTGTGGAGATGTATGCAGGTGTATAAATGCACAGTGTAGGAGGTCTTGCCTTTCAGTGGAAGGTTGGACTGGTTGATCTGTGGTTTCTTGGAACTCTGGTTCTCAGTTTTTGTCACACAAAATGTATTTGAAGGCAGAAGACATATTGGCCTCAAGATTCAATTTATACAAGTACTTTTTAATTTCTGACAAGGATACTTGTTGTTATTGCCCACTATCAAGTGCTTTTCTGTGACATGCACTAGTAGGCAGGACAGACACTTGTATATTTCTGGTTTCTCTTTGTTACTTGAATTTTAGTTGTGCATTGAAGTAGATTTCTTTTGTCTCTTGGGATTTGCTGTTGTTTTCCCTGATTCTGAGGAGGAAGATACAGAATATTTTAAAATAAATCAATGTTCACTCCAGTAATGGAAATACTAGTTTGCCGCAATATAGGTAGTATCTCTAGCTTTCATTTTTACTATGTATTATTGTTGCTGTATGCAATTAGTGCCAAACTTATATTAACTAACTGGATTAATCCTAGTGGATTCATCCTAGCTTGATTTTTGTGTTGTGGCTCTACAGATCTGGAATGGAATGCTGTTCATCTTGAAAGAGTAGAATTTACATTTTCCAAAGAGTTTTACTAGGCTTCCACTTTGTTAAAGGTTTTGCCAGCATGTCATGGGAAGGGATGGGGCCATGCAGAGTTTTGTTGGGGACAGGGATTCCCTTCCAAGGATCCCTCAAGCCTCACACATGTCATCCTTCTCTCCTTCCCCCTAAAGCCCTGAAGCATGCAAGTGCTTTAACTGGCTGCCTCTACTGTGGTTCTAGGGCTTGACTGGGGAAGAGTCACTCAGGTAGCTCGGGGTCTGTGCCCTGCTGTATGGCCCAATATGAGGTGTGAAGGCAGAGTAAACTAAACTAAATAATGTAAACTAAACAAATAATGTAATGTAATGTAATGTAATGTAATGTAGAGTAAACTAAACAAATAATGTAATAATAGACGAAGTAAGAGAACAGTTATGAAAATAAGACAGCTTAGCACTACAAACACAAAGGGCAGAGCAAAACTCACATAGAAGGAAGCCAGCCAGAATGTAATGTACTTTCTGGATTCCTACCCTTCAGGTCAGACTCATTCACACCTTGGGGTGAGACATCAGCTGCCTCACTACTACCCAACTTCAGGGACTAAACATCCTACCTCTCTGCGTAGAGTATTATGTGCTCTCTGTCATGCCTTATTGTCCGTGACTGGATCCCTCTTTCCCCTCCATTTTCTCCAGCCCAGTTCTGAAACTGGGAGGTTGCCTGGAAAATGTAGGCCTCCAGGGAAATTTGCAGCAAGGCCTGAGGTCTGTGTTTGAGGGAAGTCTGCCTTGAAGCCTGTAGATCACTCCACCACTCAGCCTCAGGCTTAGTGCAGTAATTACCATTCCCAATTTACTGATGTACAACTGAGTCTGAAACTGCTGCCGGGGCAGGATAGCATTTTTGTACTGTTCTCAGAAATGCCCTTTTATTAGTCTGTAGAGGTGTTCTGTACTTTCTTTAGACTCTTGAGTTTTCCTCCAGCAGTCTACCAGTCTGTTTCATCACTGCTAGCTCTTCAGTGAACCTAGTAGCCAAATGAGATGGCAGAGAATGCCTAAGAATAATCTTGTCTGTGTCATTTTCACTTTCCAGAGATCAACCAAGATAAATAATAATATATAATAACTGTGATATACCACTTTTCTATACAGATTAGTGCCTCACTCAGAGCAGTAAACAAAGTCAATGCTATTATTATTCCCACAATACAGCTGGGAAGCTGGGACTTAAAGGAGTGGCTTTCCCAAGGCCACTTACTGAGCTCATAGCAGTAGTGCCATTTGAACCAGCACGTTGCTGATTCACAAACCAATCACTGTGTTGGTAATGTTAGTTGGAAACTTCTCAAGGGCCATGAAGAATCCCTCCAGAGCCATGAGGCTGTGTGTGAACTAGGGTTGCTGACCTCCAGGACTCTGGAATTATAGCTGTTTCCTGGAATACAGAGATCAGTTCCCCTGTAGGAAATGGCAACTTCAGAGGGCAACTCTATAGTATCCCATCCCTGTGGAGCTCCCTCCCCTTTCTCAACCTCCATTCTCCCCAGGTATTGCCTCCAAACCTCCAAGATAGAAGGCGTATTTGTTCTTTATTGTTGCATTGTTTGCCTGAAGGAGAAGGCGTCTGGTACGCTCTTGTGCACCATTCTGTTGCTTCATGAAATCTTTGTGTCTCTTTCGCATGTATATGTCTGATTACAAGAATGTGTGGATGAGTAGTTCATTTTATGTGATTTTGAGAAATATGTACTTGCTATGTGTGTAGTTTCATGTTTTAGGTTTATAGTGTAGGCTTAACTATGTTGTTTTTTTAAAGGAAAAATTTAGCATTTAGTGGAAAGCAGAGAAAAAGGAAGTGTGCATGTTGCAAATATTAATGGTGTAAATATAAAAAAAGTAAAGTGAATTGAAAGTTTTCCATGTTGTAGAATCCAATATTGGTTGGTATTCTGTTTTTAAATGCCATTAAGCTTTGTATTACAGAAACAAATATTATAGATAGATGGTGGGGAAGAGAATACAGCCATGCTTCAATTAGCAGTCCTACCCTTTGCATCACAAGTAGCAAAAAAAAAAACGCTCCTGCTTTGATGTGTCTGTCTGTATGGTGCAAAATAGTAGTTCTAGCTTCCTTCATCCCATGAAATTCAGGGAATATAAAGAGACTTAAGTAAGAATCTTGGCTTATATTTATCTAAAGGAAATTATCTGTATTATTGCAAATGCAGGGAGAAGACCAGCTTTTTCATTGAAATTTTTTTTTTAAAGTTTACAGCCATGTATATTGAAAAAGAAGCTATATTAATTCCTAGTAAGATACAGCAAAAGGTTGGTGGAAGAGAATGCAACTGTGCCTTAATACATACAAATGCATTTGAGGAGTTTGGGGGGGCCGGTTGGTGGAGACAACTTTTTGTTGGGTTCCATGTACTTGAAGTCTTGCCTATCACGTTTGATATGGAAGTTTCCAACCTTCATCTGGACTATACACCTGTGAAGAAGGGTAAGTCCAAGTTTACCATCTAAATCTCAATGAAAAAAGTGAAGAATTCGCCTAGCGAAATGTATAACTTTGAGTTCAGTTCATCTGGCCCACTTGAAATAAGCCTCAGATGAAAGTACTTTACAGTTCGCAGATACCAGGAACATAGTTGGATCATGCCATTGATTGCACATGTGGCCTTCTGCCAGCAAGTTTCTGTCAACGTTTGTAGACTTACTTAGAGGTAAAAGTTTCACTAGAACCAGCTTTCTCTTAGGATGACGAAAATTCAGTGAAATAAACATGGGAGTAGAGTACACTGTCGCCATGCATCCTTGTTTGAGAAGGCAGTGCCTATATGATCACACAACAGCCCATCTGCAGCTTCACTTAGTGAGTTTATTAGACATGATAGATATTTGACAGACATGTCTAATTTCTTGATATCGTGCTTTTTTTCTCTAAACAAACTATGCACAAATTATTCTTGTACAGCAAACTGAAGATACGAAACACCCAGATATACTGTAGCATCAAGGATCCTGACAGTGTGTTCCAAAGCTTAAGCAAAATCTAGAGGTACAACTGTAGTCTCCTTTTTGGTAGTGTGGCACTTTATTCTGCTAACATAGACTTATGGCTATGTTTTGATTACTAAGTGAGTGTGAAATTAAGTTGCCTTAGAATCAAGTTCATTCAGTTCAGAACTTTTGCATCTGGGAAGCTGTCAATTTCAGCTCTAAGTCACATTGAAACCTTCTGTAACCTATAAGGGTAGTTTGCCTGAATAGAATTTGCAAGCAAACCAGAATGTATTGTATTTCTGTCATCAACTCAAGGCATTAACCAGAGCTGGGTTCAGAGCTCTGTCTGCTTTGCTATTCTGGAGAGAGAGAAATGTACAGACACATTGCAGAGAATCATTTCTATGACCTGGGTTTGCTTTATGGATAGGTGATTCCAGTGACACACTATTGTGTGCATGTGAACACTTCTGTCTGGATGTAGGGTGTGTAGACTTAAAGATACTTTCTTCAAACAGAATTCTGTTTGCATTTCAACAGTGACATTAAAAAACAATCTCAGTCAATTGAGGAGCTTCCAAGTTAGAAAACCATACTCCATATTATGCAACTTCTGTGAATATTTTTTTCCTGCTGTAAATTGTTTTATTTATTATTTTATTTCACTCACTATATCAAAGTCACTAAAATTTATCTTAGGGATAAAGTTGGTGACCAGTGACCACCTAGCTATCAAACATACTGGTGTCCCTGGCTTTAACTTTATTTATTTATTTATTTTATTTATACCCCGCCCTCCCCACAAATGGGCTCAGGGTGGCTAACAACATTCACGAAACAGCGAATCAATCACAAAACCATAAAATCAATAATAATCTTAAAAGAATCATTAAAATAGTCTAGGCACAGGCTACTTAAATAAATATTTGGGAGTCCGTATATGGGCATAGCACATGGCTGGGAGCACTGCCTGAAAAAGTGGTGGTCTTAGGTGGAAGAAGAGGGACACTCTCGGGCACTCAGCCAAAGGCCCAGCGGAACATTTCCGTTTTACTGGCCCTGCAGAACTATAACAGGTCCCACAGGTCCCGGATCTCCAGCAGGAGAGCATTCCACCAGGCCAGGGCCAAGGCAGAAAAAGCCCTGGTCCTAGTTGAGGCCAGACGGATGTCCTTTGGGCCGGGGACCACCAGGAGTTGCTTGTCTGCAGAGTGCAACGCCCTGCAGAGGACGTAATGGAAGAGGCATTCCTGCAGGTATGTAGGTCCCAGTCCGTGAAGAGCTGGGCTGCTGTGAAGCTGGCAGCCCAGCATAGAGTGAGTTGCAGTAGTCTAGCCTGGAGGTGACCATTGCATGGGTTACTGTAGCCAGGTCCCAGGGCGAAAGATAGGGCGCCAGTTGCCTGGACTGTTGAAGATGAAAAAAAGGCAGACCTGGCAACGGTCGCGACCTGGGCCTCCATTGAAAGTGTGGCATCCAAGGTCACACCCAGGCTCCTCACCATCATTGAAGGTTTCAATTGTACCCTGTCGAGGGTTGGGAGCTGGGTACCCAGCTCGATCACCCCATGACCCAGACACAAAAACTCCATTTTCAGGGGATTCAATTTCAGGCGACTCTGATGTAACCATGTCGTCACAGCCTCAAGACCCTTGGCCAAGGAATCTGGAACGAGATCAGACTGGCCGTCCATCACCAGATAGAGCTGGGTGTCATCCACATACTGGTGACAACCCAGCCCAAAGCTGTGAGCTAACTGGGCAAAGGGGCGCATATAGATGTTAAATAGCATTAGGGAAAGAATTACCACCTGAGGGACACCGCATACCAAAGAATGACGAGCGGACATCTGTTCCCTGAGTGCCACCCTTTGTTCCTAATTGCAAAGGAAGGAGTTCAGCCATTGCAGCGCTGTCCCACGAATCCCCACGTCAGTAAGGTGGTGGGTCTGAAGATTATAATTGACCATGCCGAATGCTGCTGTATTTAAAAACAGATAAGTAACAAAAACAAGATTGATGTGGGAAAGAGATGGCAATGCAGTATGACCAAAGATACAAGAAGTACCAGAATATAGATGAATGTGGGGAAGCAGAATATTGTGATCTCTAATAGGAAGTCTACTGCCCTCTTGGGAGAAGTCTATAGGTGATAATAAATCAAGAGGAACATGATTTCTGGCTGTTCCTGGGGATTATATTGCTCAGGCTCTAAGAAAAGAAGTTAAACATGCAGAGAGGCAGACTGGCTGTTTTTCAGTTTGTTTTTTTTACTCCTGGAAAATGCTGACATGGTTACTAATTCTGTAATAAGAGGGTAGCTATGAGAAACTTTATAACCTGACACCTTATGTTTTTGAGAACAAGTGATAGATAGGATGCATTGAAATGAGATAAGGGTGCAGTGCTCAATCTTGATTGATTCTGTTTTGAAGGCTTTGTGGCCTTTACTGAGCATTTAACCCCTTCTTCTTGTTTGCACCAGTAGTGCCTTAAAACCTTTTAGCTCTGGCAAATAAATCAGTGCATCCATGTTGTGGACTGTATAAACTATGCACATTGTTAAGTTTGCATTATTACAGGATATCTGCACTTCAATATTTCTGAAAATGTCTCTGTGTGTGCGCGCGTGCGCATGCTGGCCTTGTCTTGGTTGCTATGTGTATAAAGTATATGCTTACAACTTCCGTTCTCTCTGAAGGTGTTCAGTGGACTTTCTTGTCTGTGATTGTAAAAGAGGGAGGGAATACTTTCAGAATCACAGTGCTAAAGAGATAAATGGAATTGCCAGAGGGTTACTAATATTCTTTTAAAAGAGAAATAGTCTCTCTCCCTAAAAGAGATGGGGGGAAATTAAAGCAATTACATACGTATTGTGAACTTCTATACCAAAGAGAGCAAAGAAGAAACAGGAAGCCTTTTTCATTCAGTGTTCTAACTGAATAATTGGTCATAAATGCTTGGAGGGAGAGGGGGAGGACAGTTTCTATCCTCAGGAGTTTTGTATCAGAGGATAATTTCTTTGTATTTGAGTGTCAGTGGGCAGTGGTTGGTAGTTAGAACAGGCTTTGTGGCCTTTACTAAGGGCATCAGCCTAATATGTCTACACAGCTGTGTCCTAGTTGCACATGTCTGTTGTATATGGGGAGATTTCGATTCTTTAGTAGTCCAGGCTAATGATTTGTGCCTAGTGAATACAGGTGTTTCCCAAAGCTAATGCTGCTCTTTACCTGGATAAGCCCTGCTCACTGAGCTCATTTACTTTCTATCTGTAAGCAAGGCCTCTGATATTTAATGTAGAGTCTTTCTACTTCAATGGCAAAATAAGACAACTCAAAATTTGCTAGCAATGTAATAAGTGTTTGCAGATTATTGCTGAACTGAGCCAAGGCAGCACTGGAAACTAACATCATGAAGAAATAAATGTTATTTTAAAAATAATAATCATATACAACAAATTCTAATAGATCAAAGACTGAGCTTCGTATAATATTAAAAGCACACCAGCACTAGTCAAATGACCTCTCAGCAATCACAAGAAGTGTTGATAGTGTGCATAAATATTCTTGAAATAAAATATCTTCTCTGGATTCCCGCTTGGACCTCCCTTCACAGCCTTTAAAGATAATAGGCTTATCTGGTAATGTTTTAGAACCAGCTTAGATAAGCATTTGCCTGAGGCCTCGCATGCCATTCTGCTCATGGAAGAACCCCCAGTTCTCTGAGGTAGAGCAAGGATGCTCACACATTTATCTGCTTCCCAGGGCCCTGGTTGTTAGCATATTTTGCTTTTTCCACTGTGCACTTTTCATCAAATGTATCTTGAGGTCCACATATTTCTGTTCATTATATTTATGCTTGGCTTCATTTAGACAGCACTTCTTGCATTATTGATTGTACTGGTCAGTACTAAATGGAAGTTCAGGAAGCAATACCAGAAAAAAGAGGTACAACGTTGCATAGGGCTTCAAATGGAAATCCCTTGTTTGCACTGTGCCAGCACTGTTGGTCTCATTAAGCTCTTAGTCTGCAGTGTTCACTAACAAGAATCAAAGTGGGTGCCCAGAATATCTTTGGCTATTGTGTTTTCCTCCAAACTAAATGTTTAAAAGCCTTACCATCGAGGCCATCCTTTGGGTAGATCAAATTGGGGCAATCACCTCAAGGGGCAGCCTAGAGAACACTGAACCATCTGGAACCTTTGCCTCTTCTACCCCACTGAGAACACATGACATTAGTGCAATGACTTAGGAGTTTAATTATTCTATGAATAGTTAAAGGTTAGGCAAAAGTTAATGGAGCTGGCTAAAAACATACATTTCCCAGAGTGGTCCTCCATGAGAGGATCTAATGAATACATGCCAGCGATAATTCAAGTTTTGTTCAGGTAGTTATTTCGATACACTAAGTACAGTTGTTGCTGACTAACACTCTGCACATACAGATGAAAGATTCCAGCCATGACATAAACTGAGCCAACAAGGATGATGCTGAGCTTAGAGGACTTGAAATGGTAGATGGGCAGATGCGTTAAGGCATCATTGAAGCTCGTGGGTGAACTGAGAGATCCGGAGACATCCAGAGCTGGCCTAAGAGGAGTGCTAGGATCACAGTGCCATGGCATGCTTTGTTACCAGCTGGCTGTCTTAGTTGGTGCAACTGCGCTACAAGTTCAAGAAGGCTTTCTGTGCAGCCTGGGTCTTGGTGCCTGATAAAGCCTCCCTTGGCCAGGGCACTGAGCAGCCTTTTCCCATCCTCTTCCTGCTGTATGAGAATGGTGCCCTGCTTGGCTTTGAATACACCTATGAACACAACCTCATCAAGGTTAAAAATAAATATTACAAATGGAACTGCAACATAAATGGTAATAAGGCTTTCAGGTAGACCCACCTTATTACTGTGATATTGAAGGGAGGGAGAGAAGATAGTGGTTTGTCCACTTTCATTTTAAACAGCCAAATTATATGTGATGGTAGTGAATCAATGAGGCTAAACCCAGGCTTGCTCCAATTACATGTAAAGTATGGTCAGTTCAGAGAATCGGTATTCTAGAATCTGATTATATATGTGCTAGATAGGAGGCATCTCTCTCCAGCAGTAAGACAAACTGTCCACCCCCCATGGCCCTCTGCAAAAGCATGCTGGGTGGAAAGCTGGTTCTGCCTCAGGAGCCCATTCCCCCAAACACAGACCATTTTGAAGGTAGGTGTGGTCACACATTAAATGCATATTGGATTAGGGTTTCCCCCAATCCACCACGTCTAATGCATCTGTAATTGGACTCTTAATTCCCCAGTTTGTTGGCTCTGAAAATCAGTATTCCTATCCGCAGTAAAGCAACAGGCTGGCTCCTTTACCAGATTCATTAGGGGAAGATAAGCAGGGATCCCATATAGGCTGATCTATATGGGGCTCTGCACTGCCCTAAGTATGGCTTTGCCTACTATTCTGTTCTTTACATGCACTAAACAACCTGCAAGAGAATATCTGTGCAGTGACACCAATATCAGGTTTCTGGCTTAGAGGGAGGCCCCCCATAAAGGAACTTCGGTAGTATCACTCAGGGTTTTTTTTCTGGGAAAAGAGGTGGTGGAACTCAGTGGGTTGCCCTCGGAGAAAATGGTCACATGGCTGGTGGCCCCACCTCCTGGTCTCCAGACAGAGGGGAGTTTAGATCGCCCTCCACACCACCCTCTGTCTGGCGATCAGGGGGTGGGGCCACCAGCCATGTGACCATTTTCAAGAGGTTCCGGAACTCCGTTCCACCGCGTTCCTGCTGAAAAAAAGCCCTGGTATCCCTTAATCTGTAAAAATAGCAAGGTCTCTCCCTTTTAATTAAGCAGAGTGTTTTGGTCCGTTCTGAGCAGCAAGGAAGGAACAGATTAATGTTTAGGTTGACACAAACTCTTTATGAACAGAAATAAATGAGCTCTCAGTCTCTTGAATGGGCATCAGTGAAATGACTCATTTTGTGACAGCCAAGTGAGTAATTAACTCCTTCACAAACTTCTGATATTGTGTGCTCATTAGCAAAAATTAAGAACCAATTAGGTTTTAGTCACCAAATCCTGAATTCTTCATTCCATGCACAATTTTCAGTGCAGGAGTGAACTTCCTGGAAGGATAAAGAATTGGGAATATGGAATAAAATGGAGTCATTTTACAAATGCCCATGCAAAAAGTCATTCTGTATTGTGTAAAAGAGCACCATGCAATTATTGCATCCTCAAGATACTAACTCAGGGGTCCTTGCAATTATTGCTGGGATATGTGCCAAAGTAACTTGGTTCTTCAGTGCCTCTCACACTGTAGAAAGGTACATTAATAAGCAAAAGAGACAGTGTCCTGCTTCAAGCAGCAAGCAATTTCATACAGCTGCCACAGCTGGTCCCTTTAGCTGGAGCTACAGTTGCCAGATTCCATTGTGGGAGAGTTTTGATGCCTCTTCAAGTTATGTAGAATGGAAGATTTTAGCGGAGTGTGATGAAAGGAGATTTAGGGTAGTTGAACTTGTACTGCAAAGCTAAGAGAAATTTGTTCTGCTGGAATATACAGTTACATGCATCTTGTTTGCATGTCAGAATCAGGCAGTACTAACCAGAATAGAGTACAGGATATGTAGCTGCAGAGCATCTGTTAACTTATTCATGTGAGATATGGAGTCAAGGGCAAGTGGAGAAGTGACCTAATTTCCATATGACACCAAATTATTTAGGATGGTGAAAAGCCAAAGCAAGTAGTAAAAAGGCTCCAAAGAGATCCCTCCAAAGTGGATGAATATGGAGCAAAACCTTGAGTGTAAAAAAGTGTAAAGTCATGACTGTTGGACCAAAAAGTATACACTGGGATCTGATCTGGCTAACCAGTGACTAACCAGGAAATACAACTTGGGCTTGTGCTGAATAGGCCAATTAAATTCTTGGCTCAGTATGCAGCAGTAGTGAAAAAGGCAGATTCCATCCTGGAGTTATAAGGAATTGAATTATGTAAATAAATCAATGCCCCAGCAGAACTTTGGATATTAACTGATTTTATTACATTTTATCCTGCCCTTCCGAGAAGTATAGGTTAGCATACATGTACTACATACAACTGTAGAGTTGTACTACATACAGCTCTTTCCCATTTCATCCACACAGCTCTGTGAGACTGACTGTCTCAAGGTCTCCAAATACTGGTTACTGTTGTGATGTGCTAAGGTACATGGTTGATACTCCTGTTAGTACCCTGCTTGGTTTATGGGATGTGGAGATGACCTAGACAATTGACTCTGCTGCTCCTAAATGCTGTCTGCTATCTCACCAAACTGAAGATGAAATTAACAGAAGGGAACACAGGATCTGGTAAAAGAAGTATAAGTTAATAATTACATAAACAAAAAGAGAATTTGAGGAGCAGATTGCTAAAAGCATCAAGACAAACAGTAAGCATTTTTTAAAAAATATATGTGGGGCAGAGAAGCAGTTGCATCTTTGGATGGCCAAGGAATAAAATAATTGCTAAAGGAAGATGGGGAGATGGTAGAGAAGCTAAATGAATTTTTTGCATCTGTGGGAAGTGTGGGGCATGTACTCAGTTGGTTCCAGTTGCTCCCTCGACAGTTCCACCTCAGTGCCAGTCAGAGCCACCTGAGCAAACTGAATACAGGTTATCTTGCTAATCTCCCATGTGGGACTGCACAGAAGATATAACAATGAAAACAGGATTGCACTTACCTGTTCATCAAGTGTTCTTCTGTGCAGACACACATTCCTCCCTCCTTCCCTGGTGTATGCTCTTTTTTATTGTTAATTTCCTTCTACACCAGCAGCTTAGAGAACTGAGGGAGGGAGCCACTCATCCCGCCTTTTATAGTTACACCTACGGGGAAAGTGCACAAATAGGCTAGGTGAGCATCTTGTGCCTTTAGGAACTTTAGAATGTCCGCAGTTGGCCTGCTCATGCCAGTTCCCATGTGTGCCTGCACTGAAGAATACTCAATAAACAACAGTTACAGGTAAGCGCAACCTTGTTTTCCAGCTATATGATGGGCCACGCCTTATGCGTTTCTATGTTTGAGTGATTGTTTTTTTCTCAGAATACAATTTATAGCTGAGACTAAGTTAAGGAAGGAAAGCACAAGTAAGCAGTTAAGGTATTCTTGGGTTTTGATGCATTCTTTTGTGTTTAGAAATAAAAACCTTTTGTTTTCTTTCTTTGAAGCTGAAGGTTATATTTTTATATATTATAACTACATAGAATCTGACACTAGGTCCCTAACGGAGGGTAATAAGTCATTAGGAAGGACAACCTCTCAGAATCTGGAGGATAATGTTTCTCAAATGCATATACTAGTATGGAATGTTTGAGGTTTTTCTAGCACTTAGGGAAAAAAGGACATTTCAGCCTCAAGTGCAAAATATAGGACAGGGGTCATAGGTTGACTGTTCAGAGCAGCAATACTATTTGTGAGTTTAATATCTTTTACTGTACCTGAAACCTTCAAAAGATTGTTTCATGGCAGGAAATGTTGTTTTAAAGGCCACAGTAACACCCACATCCTTATAGGTCTCTTCTCAATGTCTTCTCAAAGTATTTTATATACTTTCCTTCAAATTCTTTTTGCCTTAAAGTTGTGCTGCAGTTTCCAGATGTTTTGGAGGAGCATGTCTATGAAGTCGGTTTATAGCAAAAGGAGCCACTTTCTTTAATTGCTGCTAGAAAAATTGGCAGCCATATATAGATATTTTGTAAGTATCTGAGGAAAGAAATATAGGCCGTTTTCACACACCTGTAACCCTCCAGAAAATCGCACAAAACTCACAACATGACAGCGTCTTCATAGTGCAATTTCCCACCATGATCTCATTTAATGGTGTGATTTCTGATATCATTGTGCCATTAAATGGGATCATGATGGGAAATCGTGCTATGAAGATGCCGTCATGCAGTGAGTTTTGCACGATTTTCCAGAGGGTTACAGGAGTGTGAAAACAGCCATAGTCAGTAGTGTGTCTGGCAGTCTAAATTTGGTCTGTAAGCTGTTTAGGACAGGGACCTGTATTTTCCCTTTTCTGTTAAGGGACATGTATATAGTTGTGTTACATAAATTATAACAAATACTTTCAGCTAAGTTTAATAAGATATTGCAACTTTCTCCTGACCAGTCCCAACAATTTGAAATATGCTTTAAGAAGTCACTGTGATAATCAGAGTGGTCCCTTTGCTTTCTCAGACTAATGTGTGAGATGTTTGTAGAGTATTAGATTCCAGCTCTTCTAAATAGAAACTAAGGTACTACCATCAGTTTCATATTCTCAGGTAGCAGGCAGACTTCCTTGAAAATCTTAGAATCAGTCGGACATCTTTAGGATCCACTAACTCCATGAGGGTTAGATTCTTAGAATAAGCCAGTTCAAAATCATTTGATTTTGCACAACACTTGAAGCCTAACTTACGGCAAAATGCAGCAGAAGTTTACATTTTTTTAGTCATAGCAATGGGGTGGTTATTCTGTCCCTAAGCATTTCATTGTTGCTACTTTGCCCTCCCCATAACCTTCTAGAACAGAGGTTCCAATCTGGTACCTGCCAATACCTTTCTTGGTGCCTGCCAAGTATTTTTAGAAAGTGGGCAGGGCCAAGTGGAGCTTTTTGAGTTTCTGATGTTTGTGATATAATGCGGACAATAGTTTTTTGTAAAGTACTTAACCTGTGCAAATTATTTATTTACTTATTTCATTTAAACCCCACCTCTCTCCTCAGTGGGGATCCAAAGCAGCTTAGATCATCGTCCTCATCTTATCCTTACAACCCCCCCCCCCCGGGGGGGGGAGGTGTTTAGGCTGAGAGCATGTGACTGGCCCAAGGTCACCCAACACGTTTCTATGGCAGAGTATGGATTTGAACCTGGAACTCCCAGATCCTCTAACCACTACACAAAACTGCCTCTCTAATAGCAAAGTGATATTCTAAAAGCACAGTGGGACTTCATTCTGACTGAACATGATAAGAAAGCATAGCTTAGATACTTAATGCACTTAACTGGAACATCTGCTGAAGTCATCAGTTCTTTCCAGTTTGGATATATTTTTATAATTCAGGTGGAAATTGATAATAACATCACTACATCAAATTTTGGTCACTTTTCAAAAATCACTGATGTTCCTATCTAAATCTGGCCAGAATCTTTCTTACTGTACACATGTGTAAAGACTAAAGAGCTCTCACCAGCCATTCAACACCAACTGTGAATGTTACAAGAAATAGTGCAGGGTGAAAGTGCCTGGACTCATAAAAAAAGAACTCATCTATAGAGGCCAGGAGAAGCATTTTTCTTTTTCCTTTTGCATAAGTGTTTCAGATGTCTGCAAAATGAAAACAGAGAGATTCTTAGCCTAGCTCAATGTGTATACTTATTTTGTGTCTGTAAGAAAATATTTTTAAACAATGTGCTGATTTTAAAAGGCATCGCAGTAAACAGAGCTTCTGTCTAAGTGCTGAAGAGCTATGCATAAACTTACTCCATGACATTTTATGGTTGTCTCTGCCTCTTGTGGCAGCTATTTATACTTACCACCCTCTGCCAAAATTCCAAGTGTGCCCGCAGGTTAAAAAAGGTTGGGAACCCTTGTTCTAACAGTTCTGAAGTCCAGTCTTTCTGGCTGTTCCTAGTTAATTAACACCACACATTGGCAGTATTTAGTATCACCTGATTACGCACGCCACTAACTAGACTGATGAAGTCTCATTTACAACTGACAACAGATCTGCCAAGACCATTATGTTTAGCACAAATGTGATCTTTGTGCTCAGATTTTTGTTGTGCTTTGTAGGGATTCTTCCTTGAAACCTTGCTTGAGGCAAAGACTTGTAAATAGAGAAGAGAGGTTAGAAGATTACAGCAGACTGTGCCATGTATTCCTGATTTTTGAATCTACGTATTAAGGAAGTGGCACACTTCTGTTTTTAAGGGTTATCCCTGATTGTAGCTCATAAGAACAAGAATCATATATTACCCTGGGCTGTAGCTTGGCATTCAAAAGGTTCCAGGACTGGGCATAGTATGATCAAGAAAAACATTGCAAGGTAGAAGAGATGCAGAACTCTCTGAGATGGGGTATGCAGTATAATGTGGGGAGAGCACCAAGCAAGCATGAGAAAATGCAAAGGGAAGGATATTGTAAGCCCAACATCCCCATGTGGTACTTATCTCTAGGCCCCATTTGTTACTCAGTATTTTAAAATGATTCCAGTGGGAAGCTTAGGTTGGTAGTATCCTTTTCCTGGGGGAAATTTTTCTAACTCCCCACCCCCACAAGGAAAAGAAACCTGACTACACAACTTTGGAATAGGGGTAAAAGTGACCCCATATTACAACAAAAATATTGGAAACCTGATAGCTCTCTCAATTTTGGCATTAGCCACAAAGAAAAAAATCAGACTTCAAGAAGAATTTTCTTCAACAATGCAGGACAAAGAATAAAATTTGGAATCAGGGTCAAAAATACCCCTCGCTGAAAACATCAAAACCCCAATGGGGTCAAATGGAGTCAAATTGACCCCTCCATTTTAAAAGCATAAGACACAGTTGGAAATCTGTAAAACTGTTTATTTTTAACTGTTACACTGAAAATTAATATAATAATAGTGCAGTGTGGAACAACAAAAAAGTGAGGTAACAGGTGACACAAGTAGAATGTTTTTAAATAGGTAAAATACACTACCATTTTAATAGAACTTTTACAAAGGAGCAGTTTTATTCCTTGAAAAGTGCCTACTTGCATGCATTGCATAGCAAAACTACATGTTGTATGCAGACAAGACATGCACATTATATACATTTTTAAAGGTCTTGCAATCCTTTTTTCTTTCACACAGGTGACATCTACTCCTTTTCCTTTCAAAAGTTGCAACCCCTAGCAGTTCAGTGGCAGCCTGTCTGGATCCTAATGGCAAATGTTCAGTGTTCCTTGCTTGAATCCAAGGGATTTGCCTGTTAATAATTTACCACCCCCAACCCACCCTCCACAAATATCCTTTCAATCTCCTGTGTCACATCCTTCAATAACTGTTGTGGGATAATTAGTCCTATTCTTTCTGACAAGATCAAGATGGGTAGCCATGTTATTCCGTTTGTACCAGTAGAAAAGAGCAAGAGTCTAGTAGCACCTATAATTCTATAAGCACCTATGTTTTGTAGTAGGGTATGAGCTTTCATGAGCCACAGCTCATTCTTCAAATATCTGCTCTTCTGACAACTACAGCCAATTATATCAATATATTCCCAGTTTATGTATACCCAGATTAAAATGTAATAACCCCACAGAAATTGAATTCAGGTCAAATTGACTCCACCATTTTTAAGCCTATGACTAGGGGTGTGCAGCGGAGAAAGATTTGGTTTTCCTGCTTCGGATTTACCCGAAGCAGGAAAACTATCTGGAATACCCCAAAACTCGAAGCGGCAAGCCGCTTTGGGTTTGGGTATTCGGGAATTGCTTCGGTATGCTTAGAAATGATTTGGAGCATACCGAAGACCTCCCCCTGAGCCCCCCTTCCCCCAACCACACTTACCGCAGCAGATCTTCTGCCACTGCCACTGCGGCCACCAGGGTGGTGGGGAAGGCTGCAGCCGGTGCCTCCACCACCCGCACTGCTGCGGAGTCCTCTGCGGTGGCCGGCAGAGCACTAGCAAGCACCAGCGCCTGTGCCGCCCACGCCGCCGTGGAAGCCTCTGTGGCGGCCGTCAGGGTGGCAGCAAACGCCGGCGCCCGTGCCACTGCTACAAGACTGCCCCAGGTGGGATGGTGGCAGGAGGGCAGGTACCCTTTAAGGCCCCGAAGCTCTCCAAAGCAATCCAAATTGCTTTGGAAAGCTTTGATTCAATATTTCTGAATCAGGGCCATTGTACCGGCCCTGATTCAGAAATACCGAATCTTTACAAATTGGGAACCCGAAGCGCACACCCCTACCTATGACACAAAAAATAAAAAAGTAGGCACATATCAGACCCTTGTAATTGAAAGGAAAATTCCATTCCTGCCAGTTAAAGGATTAACAAAAAGAAGAGAATGTACCTGCATTCTTTCTGCTAGCCTCCTTATAACCTGTTCTCAGGCTGCACCTGTTGGATCCTTACAATTAACAGTTCTTCCTGAACAACAAAGGGAAACAATCAGCTTAGTAGGGTTCATCTAAAGTTCTAAGTTGAATGGCTCCCTCATACATTTGGAAAATGTGAAGAGGTTCAGAGGATGCCTGCAAACATGCCCAGGTTTTGTCTTTTGCAAAATGACCCCATTTTCCAAAATTGTAATATAGTTCAATTTGAGCTTTTCCATGTGGCTGTGGGACATAAGAGAAGCTTTGATAGAGCACAAACACAAAACTATTGCCTGCTCCTAGTATATACACAACAATACAGGATGCAAACACTTATTTTCCCTGGTGGTAATTTTAACTCCCAATTCCAAAAGTGGTGTAAAACCCCACATCCTAAAGTGTGATATTTTTGCACAACAAATACTTATAGATATAAATTATGGAGAGAAATTTTATTTTTCACCATTTATTTGCTCCATCTTCCTATAAAATGGAGATAATAGGTGTTAGCCCATTTATTTTTACATGGAAACAGTGCTAAAATCACTTTTCAGTATTTGTTGGGGCCTTAGAAACCCCAAATATGATTATGCATAGTACTTTCAGTTTCAAGCCAAGTCTGTTTGGGGGTCAGAATGACCTCCCCTTACCCTTTTGATGAACCTCAAACTTAAAAAAAGAAAGACAGTGGGGTGGGGAGGGATTTCAGGGCATTGCAGTTCATTGAGGAGAAAGTGTAACAGAATTTTGGTGTCTGTAGAAAGTTTTAAATGAGTAAAACGTTTTTTCCCATGACTTCTGGGGTCAAAATACACTCCAATTAACATAGGTCCTTTATAGTTCCCTGAAGTGGAGAGCAACACAGCTGTGATCTATTTCAGTTAAATTGCTAACATATTTCCAAAAATCTAACAATCATTAAAACTTAAAGTACAATACAAAGCAGAAACCCTTGTAAATCTGCTGAAGTCAATAGGCATAGGATTGCGCTGCTAAAAACCCACTCACACAAGAGTGTACTAGTTAAATGCCCGTGAGATCACGTATTAATAGAAACAAAACCCTAGCTTGGCTACCTAGTTCAAGATTTTGTTTACATATTTCTAAGGCAGGTATTTCTGTTCGGGTGAGGAATCTGCTGGATTTGCATTTTTTCTGCAAAGGAAATGTTTGCAGATACCTTTGATTTATTCTTAATAAGAAAGCCGCGCCAATTTTTTTAAAAAATTACCATTCTCTGTGGCTTCCTAAGAGCCTACTGTTTTTTCTCCTGGATAAGGCAGCTTATGTCAACTTTCTGTTGTTGCACCATGCTCTATAATAATGGAGCACTGACATAGTGAGCCCTTTGTTTAGGAACTTATTAATCTGTGGAGAGGAAACACTCAGTAAGAAGAAAGAGATGGGAGGGGGCAGCAACTTAAGTGCAGCCATTAAACCATATTATGGAGACCCTGGGTTTGTTCTTAATAGAGTAAAATTAGCAATGCAAATATTTCTACTCGCCAATTATCTTAGCTATAAATAGAAGGTCAGAGATCTGCACAGTAAATACCAGTCATGTTGAAACCTTTTCTCAGCAGTTCACCAACAAAGTGGTTTTGTGTTTTCCAATCTGTATTCATGGAGCATAAGGGACCTAGTGAGGGGGACGGAAAGGTAGAAACAGGTGTAATGGGCTGTGAGGAGTAAATGTTTTCCTATTATAAACAGAACAATCCAAAGAGTTTTGGTTTTTCCATTATATTTGTAACCTATCAACTACTCCCCCAACTCTATTCGTGTAGAATTAGCCAATGAAAGTTTCTTTATATGATTATTTTGAACAGAGGTCCAAATGTGGAAAGATTTTCATACTCAGTTAATAAGCTGCTAGGAAACACCAGCGGGTAAGGGTAGTGCTTAGTGTGAGATCTGAATAGTCAAGAAGCTCCTTCATTTATGCATTTCCCACTGGTTCTAATCCTCAGATTCTCTGTGAATGAAATGAGTGACTGCAGTTTTTCCTGACAACTTTAGATGGTCTGTTAAAATGTAGTAAATTTTCCTGCTTAACAAGAAAACAGCGTGCATCAGATCTGAAAAAAATGAGGTTTGGTGTTTAAGGTCATGCTCAGATAGCTCTGACTTCAGAGCCCAGGTGTGCTTTTTTATTCTAGTCCCCATACTTGTATGCATACATAAAGTGGTCTTATACTGAGTCAGACCACTTGTCTGCTCTGATTAATAGAAGCTCTTTGGGATATCAGGCAGAGAAATGTCTTTTCTAGCACTTACTACTGCAAATCCTAGAAATACCAGAGTGAACTGACAAACCGTGCGCTCTACCATTAAACCCAGACAAGAATGAAGTGATGCTTGTTGGGAAGTCAGAGATCTTGAAAGACATTGTACTCCCCATTTTCAATGGAGTTAATCTGACCCTTACAGACTCGGTTAAGAGCCTAGGGGTTATACTGGATCTAGCACTACTACTAGAAAAAAGTTAAGGCAGCCGCAAAAATGCTTACTTACAATCTAACTCCAGCCTGGAAGATGGCTTCTTACCTCGACACAGCGGACCTGGCCACCTGGATCCATGCTATGGTAACATCAAAACTCGACTATTGTAATGCACTATATATTAGTCTCCCATCTAAGTTAACTAGGAGGCTCCAATTGGTGCAAAATGCTGCAGCTTGACTGATAGCAGGAGTGAGCAGGAGCATGAACATCACTCCCATCCTACAGTCACTCCAATGGCTGCCTATCAGTTACTGTGTTCAATTCAACGTATTGGTTATTACATACAAAGCTCTTCACGGCCTTGGCCTGGCATACCTTCGAGATCGCCTCACTCCTTATGTCGCTGCACAGCAGCTTCACTCATCTGAACAGGGTCTCCTGCAGGTGCCAGACTGCACATGGGTGAAATCTTTTTTTTTATTAAAAGATTTTTATTTGGTAGGTTGACATACATGTTCCAGAATACAGAATACAGAATATACCTATATTTACCCCTTTATATATGTATATGTCCCCACCCCTTTTTCTTTTAGACCCCCAACAGCACTATAACCTCTTTATTTCTTATCATTATCTCTATTCTAATATTTGTCCCTATTACCAAAGGTAAAGTTCATACATACTCTCTATAAATCTTAATAGCTGTCCAAAGACCATAGTTGTCCTTTCACATCCCAGTTATTTTCCAAATAGTTTTTAAACTTTCCCCAGTCATTTAAAAATTCACTTGGATTTTGTTCTTTCAACTTTCTTGTCATTTTATCCATCTCCGCCATGTACAACAGTTTTTGAATCCAATCTTCAATTTCTGGTATCTCTTCTTGCTTCCAATATTGTGCATATAGTAATCTTGCTGCCACCATCATATAAAATACCAGTGTCCTGTCCTTTACATTAACTTTTTCCATATTTAATCCTAACAGTAGCCGTTCAGGGCTTTTCAGCAAGTTGCTTTTCATAATTAATAGCATTTCTGCATAGATTCTAGACCAAAAAAGCTTGGCTTTTTCACACGTCCACCACATATGATAGAAAGAACCCTCATGTTTTTTACATTTCCAACATTTGTTTGACATGGCATTACTTACATTTGCTAATTTTTTCGGTGTTAGATACCACCTATACAACATCTTATACCCATTCTCTTTTAAATTTACACATGTAGATATTTTCATTGTATTTTTCCACAAATATTCCCATGCCTCCATTGTAATTTCTTTATTGAAATTTACTGCCCACTTCACCATTTGCGTTTTGACCGTCTCATCCTCTGTATGCCATTTCAATAAAAGTTTATACATCTTAGAAATCATTTTTATTCCCCCTCCAAATAAAAGCTTTTCTAATTCTGAATTTTTACTTCTAAAACCCAGTTTTCTTTTATCAAATTCAAATATGTCTTTAATTTGTCGATATTGTAACCAACCGTACCTAAACGGTAAGTCTTCTTGGCCCTTCATTTTAAAAGAGTCTCTGTCCATCCACAATAGTTCTTTGTAAGTTATCCAATCTTCTCCCTTGTACTCAGTATATGGATTTACAACTTCTGCTAGAACAATCCACATGGGCTTTTTCTCCCCCATAAACTTCTTGTACTTTTGCCAAACCATAAAGACATTTCTTCTCACAAAATGATGTTGAAACATACCGTCCATTTTATACTTACCATACCATAGATATGCATGCCAGCCAAACAGGTTGTTATGCCCCTCCAAAGTTAACAATTTATGATTAGATCATTTTTCCCAATCTCTCAACAATGTTAAACATATCGCCTCATGATACAATCTCACATGGGTGAAATCAACAGCAGCCCGTATACAGGCTTTCTCTGTGGTGGCCCCTACCCTATGGAACGGTTTGCCTGAGGAGGTCAGGACTCAGGAGAGCCCCCACTCTCCTGGCTTTCTGCAAACAATGCAAAACTGAATTATTCAAAAAGGTCTTTTTCACAGCTAAGAGGGCGGTATTGTAGGAAAGGGGTCCCAGATGTTTTGCTAATGAGTTAGGAACCATAGGTTTCACCATTATGTTGCCTTACTCCTATATACTACCTGTGCTTCATGTTGTTTAATGTCAGGCCTAGAATTGATTACGTATGTTCTGTTTCAGCAATTCTTCAACTCTGTATTGGATCCTTGGTAATGCTGCGTCTTTGTAAAATCCTATGACATTGTTGTGGAAATGTTGACACTGTATGCTTTGTGGGGCATGTGAAACAGGTGAGACTAGGGTCTTGGCTTGGGGCTCCTCCCATCATACCCGTCCCCTCCCTCTGTGCCTCAAAATGCTGCCTCCCCAGCAAGTTTGGGCTTAAGAGACTGCCAGCCTTGGTTGTGGGACTGCCCGCAGGTGTGGCTCGGCAACAGAATCCTGCTTCCAGGCTGCGTTGAGCAGCAGGCATGGCCATCTCTGAGAGTGGACAGGCCAGGCCTCCCTATCTCACTTTTTGCCTGGATCTCCCTCCACCTTAAAGCAAGGCATTGCCTATCAGAAGCAAATATCAGTGTTCCTCTTCTGATGTTCCTTTATAGCCTGCTTACTATTAGTGATAAATGTCAGGTCTGAGATAGGTTCCTTGTGTATTCTGACCAGAGAGACTCCATTTTAATGCTGTCAGTGTTTTAAGCTCTTCCTTTGCAGGTGCCAAGCAGTCCAACAACACTTATCTCAACAAAGAGCACTGTTTTGACTACAGCCTTTCCAGCCTTGGGAAAGTTTCATTCTCTCAGCTTCAAGCCGCATGTTTTGAGAACTGTGGGGGGAGGATGGGATTTGCTGGGCTATGCTGTTCTGTATCTGAACCCTTGCTTTCATTCGTAACAATATACGTATACCAGCCAGGATATTGAATCTTGGCCAGTGGACTATAATGGTTGTTTATATTCAGTAAAATCTTTTGGAACCAATGGACTCATGTCTAATTGCAAGAGATAGTCTGGATTGCAACTGTTAATAAGCCACAGTCTGACATTTTGTTATGAATCACATCTGATCGTCTTCGTCCTTCTGTGCAGCCCCACATTGGGACTGCGCAGGCGCAGGCCAGCCGCGGAAAAGATTTTTCTAGCTCTAAGAGATGTGAGGGGGACGTTCGGATCCACCGCGCATGCGCGCCGGTGTTCCCGCCAATTTTGAATGCATATATATCCGAACGTCCCCGGCATTCCCTCAGTTCCTTTTTCGCCGCCGTCGAAAAGGTTCTTATTGTCTAGCGTTCGTTTCCAGCGTCTCTTCGGAGTTTTGGATCGTTTCTTCTGCTGGTCGGTATTTTCCCCTTGTCATCTGTCGGGAGATACCGTTCATTATGTCGCAGACATCTTTGTTTAAAAAGTGTCATAAATGCGGCACTAAGATGACCCATTCGGACGGCCATGAGCTCTGCCTCATCTGCCTGGGCGAGGGGCATGTTGTCGAGCGCTGCTCCATTTGTATGTCCTTCACTCCGAAGGCAAGGAGTGATCGGAAGGCCAGGCTCCGTGCCTTCTTGTGGGATGCCAACCTTCTCCCCCCCAAGCCATCGGGCTCTTCGGGAGATAGGCCGCGCTCCGCCGCTCCGTCACCGGCGCCGTCTCGTAAGTCGCCAGAGCCGCTCCCCTCGGAACCGACGGGGCAACCCGTTCCGGAGGCCCGACCTGATTCCGGTTCCGGGGATCGTCCTTCGAGCCGGAAGGCCAAGAAGCGTTCCGCTCCCAAGCCGAAGTCCTCCTCCAAGCCTTCGGTTCCGGAGGCTGTTTCGGAGCCCCCGTCCAAGAAGGCCAAGGCGAAGTCGAGGGCCAAGGGCCGTGCATTGTCCCCAGCTCCGACTGTGCTGCCTGGTTCTCCGGCCGAACCAGTCCTGATACCCGACGATGTGGTGAGTCTCCACACCCCGTCGCCTCCTTGCACGCCTCCTCCGTCGGTTCCCGAGGAATTTATGCCGTTTCCGCCTTTCCCGGAACCGTTCCAATCTTTTGAGCGCTCCCTGCCGTCCGCCCCGGCGCCTTCAGAGGCCTCCGTTCCACTGCCGTCTACCTCGTCGGTTCCGATGCCTCTTCGCTGGCCTGCCCCGGTGCCTGCTCCTCTGCCCCCTTGCCAACCGGTCGCGGGGGTTGGGAACATGACCTCCTGGCAGGATTTTGTGGCGTGGTTCCAGCAGTCGCTGCCCTTCCTGCAACATCCGTCGGTTCCGATGGTCTCCGTTCCGGCTCAGCCAGTCGGGCTCCCAGCACCCGCTCCTCCACCTCCGGGCTTGCCTCTGCGACCGCCGGTTCCTGCAACTTATCCGTCGGCCCCGACCGCTCACCGGTCTTCGGTTCCGACGCAAACCTCGCCGGAGTTTTCGGATTCCGAGGATGATGAAGGTCTGGCGTCACCGTCGGAGTGCTCTTCAGACGCGGCCTCGGATCCTTCCCCGGATGACACCGTGGGTGGGCCCCGCTCATCGTCCCCGAATGACGATTACAGGCTATTCTCCGAACAAATGGTGCGGATGGCCGCCGCGCTGGAGATAGACGTCTCCTCCACGACCTCCAAGCCCAAGAGTAAGCTGCTGGAGGCGCTGTATTCCGGGTCCCCCGCGTCGGTGGCGTTTCCCCCTGTGGAGGATTTTGTTGATAACGCTCTCGCGCTCTGGCAGACGCCGGCGTCCCTGTCCGCGACGGCAAAGAAGGTGGAACGGTACTACCGTTTAAAGCAAGATGATTGCCCGTACCTCTTCAATCACCCGAAACCCTCGTCGATCGTGGCTGAGGAGGGTCAGGCTCGGTTCCGTTCCGGTTCCTCGTCGGCCCCGGCGGACCGAGAAGGCAGAAAGCTGGATGGCGTGGGCAGGAAACTCTACTCATCCGCGTCTCTGGGATTCCGTATTGCCAACTTCCAGGCCATAATGGGATCCTATAATCTATTCCTGTGGAAGAGGCTGTCCTCTTACCTCTCCGACCTCCCGGAGGATCGCCGCCACCTGGTTAAGGCCCTCCAAGCCGAGGCCGTGAAGCTGTCAAAACAGCAAATGACAGCTGGCAAGGACGCCGCCGACTCTGCAGCGCGAGTGATGGCAACTTCGGTGGTCTTGCGTCGGCACGCCTGGCTCCGGTCCACGGCCCTGCCTCCAGAGAAGAAGGCGAAGGTGGAGGACTTCCCGTTCGAGGGGCCCCAGCTCTTCTCGGAGAAGACGGATGAGTCCCTCTCCCTGATGAAGAAGAATCAGCAGACGGCCAAGTCCCTCGGGGTCGCCCCCTCAGCCCAGTCGTCGGGTCCGAGGTATCGCTATGGTCGGTTCCGATCCTACCAGACCCCTTACCAGCCTTACCAGCAGCGTCAAGGGCGCTTCTTCTCGGGCCAGTCCTACGGTCACCGATCCTACTCTGCCCAGCAGCGTCACCCTTCCAGGCGCTCCGGCCGGTCCAAGGGCAGGCAACAGCCCTCTTCGCCCAAGCCTTCAACCTCGGCGCAGAAGCCCTCGGTCTTCTGACTATGCCTGGACGCTCCCCCGTTGGCCTCCGAGGGTGCTTCCTCTGCTGCCCAGTTTCTGGACAGGCTTCGACCTTTTTTGCCCTGTTGGCAACGTGTTACTTCTGACGCTTGGGTCCTGTCCATTGTGGCCCATGGTTACAAGTTAATGTTTACGGATGCACCCCCTCTCTCTCTCCCTCCCCGTTGTTCTCCATGTTGTGATGTTGTGTTACACAATAATGTTATGGAGTTGGTTACCAAAGGTGCTGTCCGGGTGGTCAATGTCTCTACTTCCCCATGGGGATTTTATTCCAGATACTTCCTTGTGGATAAGAAGGGTGGAGGTTCCCGGCCTATCTTAGACCTTCGAGGCCTCAATGGTTATTTGAAGGCTGAGAAGTTTCGCATGCTGACCCTGGCGCGAGTCATGGAACTCCTGGAAGTGGGCGTCTGGCTGGCCATTCTAGACCTGAAGGATGCCTACTTCCACATTTCTATATTTGAGGGCCACAGGAAATACCTGCGGTTTGTGTATGGGGATTCTGTGTATGAATATACAGTGTTGCCCTTCGGGCTAGCCTCTGCACCCAGAGTGTTCACAAAGTGCATGGCCACCGTAGTGGCATACCTGCGGTCCCAGGGTTGCTTTATCTACCCGTACCTGGATGACTGGCTCCTGGTGGGACCCTCACCTGACTCTCTCCAGGCCCATATTGCCCTCACTTTGTCCGTGCTGGCTAGGCTGGGCTTGGTGGTTAATGGGGATAAGTCTATCCTGACCCCAGGCATGGCCATTAGGTTTATTGGGGTCCATTTCAATTCCCTGCTGGGTAGAGCCTACCTGCCCCCAGACCGGTTGGCCAGGCTTTCCGCTTTGGCCCGGCATTTTATGCATTGCCGGTATCAGACTGCCCTTTTGGTTCAGACTCTGTTGGGCCTTATGGCCTCCACCACAGGGGTGGTTTTCTTTGCGCGCCTGCGTATGAGGCCTCTGCAAAACTGGTTTGTCCGGAGGTACAACCCCCTCACCATGGGTCAGCACCAGAGGTTTTCCATCCCCAGGGTGGTGCTGCGCTCTCTGGCCTGGTGGACTGTCCCTGGGAACCTGTCTGAAGGTTGTCCTTTCGGCCCCTTCCTACCTGAGGTCACGGTTTATACCGATGCCTCCAACTTGGGATGGGGGGGGCGCTGTGGACAGCTTTCGGCTCAGGGCATCTGGTCCCCATCTGAGGCATCCATGCATATCAACCTTCTTGAGCTTAGGGCGATCCGTTACTCCCTCGCTTCTTTTGCAGATGCCATTCGGAACAGGAGGGTTCAGGTCCTGTCGGACAATACCACGGCCTGCTACTACCTCAACAAGCAGGGAGGGACGGTCTCGCTCAAGCTCTGCAAGGAGGCAACGACTCTATGGAATTGGGCCATGGTCAACAACGTCCTTCCCAGAGCCGTGCACATTGCCGGGGATCTCAACACCTCGGCGGATGCGCTGAGCAGGGTGTTTTTGCCTCAGCACGAGTGGTCCCTAAACAGGGTTTACCTCGACCAGGTTTTCCGCACATGGGGCACGCCGTTGGTCGACCTCTTCGCCACTGCCCGCAACAAACAGGCCCCGCTGTTCTGCTCCCGGGCCGGCATTGGCCGCCACTCCCTAGGGGATGCCTTCCAAATACCTTGGTCCCCAGGGCTCTTTTATGCCTTCCCGCCCTTCCCGCTCCTGTACAAGGTTCTTTCCAGGGTCAGGGCCTTCCGAACCCACTGTATCCTCGTTGCCCCTCGGTGGCCTCGCCAGGATTGGTTCCCCCTTTTACTTTCCCTGTCCCAGGGGCGATGCCTCTCCCTGCCTCACGCCCCGGACCTCTTAACCAGGGACGGGGTGTGGCATCACGATGTGGCTGTACTGAATCTGACTGCCTGGCTTCTGGGCACCCGGGAGTGAGCCTCTCTTCTGGAGTGCTTGGGGTGATCTTGAATGCCCGGAAACCGTCCACCAGGTTGTCCTATCAGAGGAAGTGGTCACGTTTTTCCCGGTGGTTGGCCCTGAAGGGGGTTTCTCCCTTTAGTTGCCCGCTTCCTGTCATCCTGGACTACCTCCTGGAACTCTGCTCCCAGGGCCTTGCGTTTTCCAGTGTTAAGGTCCACATGGCTGCAATCTCTGCCTTCCATGAGCAGATTGATGGGAAGACAGTTTTTACTCACTGGCTTTCCAAGCAGTTCCTGAAGGGCCTGTTCAAGACCTTCCCTCCTAGGGCCCATCCCATTCCGCAATGGAGTCTCTCCCTGGTTCTCTCCCGGCTGATGCTCCAGCCCTTTGAGCCTCTATCTTCTTGTCCCCTACCTTTGCTCACTCAGAAGGTGGCTTTCCTGGTAGCAATCACGTCCTCTAGGCGTGTTGGGGAGCTGTCTGCCCTGCGGTGTGACCCTCCCTTCCTGCAGTTTTTCCCTGGTACTGTCATGCTCCACACTAGCATGGAGTTTCTGCCCAAGGTAGTCTCAAGGTTTCACCTACAGCAAAAGGTGTTCCTCCCTTCCTTTTTTCCAACACCTTCATCCCCAGGGGAACGAGCACTACACACATTGGATGTAAAGCGTGCTTTATTGTTTTATTTGCACCGCACCAAATGTTTCAGGAAGTCTCCTGCCCTGTTTGTGTGTTACTCTGGCCCTCGCAAGGGCTCACCTGCTTCTGCCCAGTCCATCTCTCGCTGGATTGTGTCTACGATTAAACTTTGCTATCAGCATGCTGGAGTCCAGTGTCCCTTGTTGGTTACCGCTCATTCCACTCGAGCGCAAGCTGCTTCTGCTGCCTTCCTACGAGGAGTGCCGCTCCGGGACGTCTGCCAAGCTGCGACATGGTCCACTGCAGACACTTTCATCAAGCACTATTCTGTGGATGTGCATGCACGACGTGACTCGGCTGTGGGCACAGCTGTCCTGCAGTCCTTGTTCAAGTAGACACTCACACCCGCCCCCATTGGTGAGATGCTAGTTACTCTCCCAATGTGGGGCTGCACAGAAGGACGAAGACGATAAACAGGGTTTCTCACCTGTAACTGTTGATCGTCGAGTCTCTTCTGTGCAGACACACATTCCCTCCCGCCTGCCCCGCTGTGAGTGCTTGGTTTCTTCCATTGTTTCTCCGGCGGCTCAGGTGAACTGAGGGAATGCCGGGGACGTTCGGATATATATGCATTCAAAATTGGCGGGAACACCGGCGCGCATGCGCGGTGGATCCGAACGTCCCCCTCACATCTCTTAGAGCTAGAAAAATCTTTTCCGCGGCTGGCCTGCGCCTGCGCAGTCCCAATGTGTGTCTGCACAGAAGAGACTCGACGATCAACAGTTACAGGTGAGAAACCCTGTTTTTCCAATGCCTAAACCGGGGCAGACGGATTCCAAGGGCGCTCCCAACAGGGACCCTTTGTTTGATCCCTACACCTCCCCTGGTTCGGAAGGACTGGAACCTACGGGACCCGTCCAGGGAGGGACGGAGCCCAGACGTACAGCGCTGATTACCCTCGCACCTGACAGAGCCGAAGGTAGGCCCAGGGCGGCAGCAGAACCTCTGATATCTCTGCCTACGCCGAGGCAGTGGGGCTCGAGGCTGCGAGACACGAGGGAAAGGAGGACAAGTGCGGTGTTTACCAAGTCGCAGATGGACGGGAAAAGCAGTATCGGCTCTATACCCGAGCATCCAGGTAGCCAGCCATGGTACCACTGGAATCGAGAAGCCGATCAACTCGAATGGAACCGGAGAGCTGCAGAAAGTACCCAGGTGTGGGAAACCTCTCGTCGCGATGTGATGAGTTGGGATTATGCAGAGAGTACCCCGTGGATGGGGCAACGCGAACCAACCGAACAGAGTTGGGTACAATTGCAAAGTCGAACTTTGGCAGTAGATGCTGGAATCTTGGCGGTAACTGGATTAACCAAAGGGATATTGGCGGGGAGATCGGAAATGGAACAAGGTAACGGGGTGCAGGGCATGGGAGAAATCCGACCTTGGCCCCGTGCTACAGCGTCTTACACAGAATATATGGAAACTACTCAAGTTCCCAGAGAAACTCCCCAAGAGTATGCTGAAGAGGGGGCCACGGCAGCCCCAGAACGAGTACAAGTACTCGAAGAAAGACTTTGTACTGTGGAGGAGAGTTTAGCGCATGCAGTTCATTTGCTCTCCATACTTGTTGTAGGAGGATCCGAGGAAGCCCCAACCCAACTGGAAGGGGCTCCCTGCCGAGTTGTGGAGCGTAATCTGGCCGCCCTGCAAGCTTTAATCCCGAGGGGACAACCGCTGATATCTCCCGACGATCAGCAACAGCCAATACCTCCTCCTGATCAACCTCCGGAGCTAGCAGATGAAAGGCTGGAGGAACTTCCACTAGAGGAGCCAAGAGGGCCATGAGATGAGGAAGACGAGGAAGATGCACTGCCAGACCAACCGCAAGAACAACCGCAGGAGCAGCCCCAAGAGTTGCCGCCGGGGCAACCCCAAGAGCAGCCGCAGGAGCTTCCGATCCGCCCGGTACAGCCGCAAGAGGAGGCTCCGGCACTCTCGCCGCCACCACGGGGGCTACCACGGGGGCCGCCAGGGCCTAGTATCCCGCCACCGTTTAGACTGCAAGGTCCACCCCCACAAGGCTCCCCAGCCCCGTGACCGCAGAGACCTCAGCTGCGGCCACAAGCTCCTCCAATACCGAGGCCCTACGGAGTCCCACAGCCAAGACCCCAACTCCCTCCTATGCAACCGCTCCCGCGCCAACCTGACTGGCAGCCAAGGCAGGAATGGGTGCCTGTACCATATCACCCACCCCCAGCACCGGCGGCCAGACCTCAAGAATTACCAATGGGATGGGTGAAGTTGGAAGCTACTTTCGATGGGGATCCCTCGAAGTTGGGATTTTTTCTAGTGCAAGCCATGCAATTTTTTAATCGTTGGGGACACTTGTTCGATGACGAAGCTAGTCAAATTGAACACTTGGGATCCTGATTGCAAGGAAAAGCAGCGGAATGGTATGTAGCATTATACGATTTGGGGCCCCCAGAATTAGATTCTCTACAAGGGTTAGTAAATGCACTTCGAGCGCAATACGAAGACCCATTAGAGGAGAGCAGAGCCCGAACGGAATTACAATCGATCAGGCAAGGTAGCATGTCAGCTAGAGACTATGTTACAAAATTCCGACAGTTAGCTGCCAAATGCCCAAGGTGTGAGAAAACCACCAAAATAATCATGTTCAAGCAAGGTATGAATCCCAGACTATTAGATCAAGCCCTTATGCAAGATAATCCCCCCACACTTTTGGGTTGGATTCAATTGGCTTGTGAAGTAGAAAACCGGATGCAAGAAGTGTGTCTGGTTGAGCAACAGCAGGCGAGTGGCAGCCGCTGAACCTCCATAATTGTTAGAGGGGGCAGAGGAGCAGGATATGCAACAAGAGGAGCGAGAGATGCTAGATGGCAACAGGGACTGTGTCTACAGTGTGGTCAAGGTGGCCACTTCGCAGCGCAATGTCCCTTCCGGCCTGTGCAAAGAATTCCGTTCCCACCAAGGCGTCCGGCCCCTGCCACCCTCCCTCAGCCATCCCATCCGACGTCCGCTCCACGAACTTCGCGTGGGAGAGGTACGTTCAGAAGAAACCCTCCCGAAAGGGGATTAGAGCTGGAGGAAGTTATGGACTTCGACCCAACCGCTCTAATCGGCGAAGAAGCGCCCAAGAGTCCTAGCTTGGGAAACGAGATGGATCTGTCGTAAGCGGACCCAAACAGCGGATCAATACTCAGTCAGTTCCCATAGTGGATAGACCTCAAGGGTCCATACTATTCATGCCTGTTACATTAGTTAATCCAGAAAGGAAGACTCACATTCGGGTGCAAGCACTCATTGACTCTGGGTGCTCCAGAGATATAATTGCACCAGCTCTGGTGAATGGACTAGTACTCCCAGTACGAGAACTTGAAAATCCTGTCATTTTTGAGCAAATGGATGGCACTAATATGAATCCAGTTACCACTGAAACAGTGCCAGTTATTACAGGCATGGGCCAACACTGGGAGACAAGATCCTTTGTAATTAGCTCTACAGCAAAGTACCCATTAATTCTGGGAAGCAGATGGTTGTGGGATCACAACCCGGACATTAATTGGGCAGCTGGAAGTATCACATTCAAAACAGATATTTGCCAGTCACATCGTTGGAACCAGAATTGGGGTAATAATCCTACCCTCACAGAGCTTGCACTTCTGACTCAGGAGGAAATTAAGCAAATACCCAAACCGTACAGAGCCTATTTGCAAGCTTTTACCGAGGAAGAGGCCAACACCTTACCTCCCCATAGAAGAACCGATTGTGCAGTGGAACTCATCCCAGGAGCCACCTTACCCAAAGGTAGACTTTACCCCATGAGCCCAAATGAGAGAGAGGAGCTCCGCAAATTCATTGACACTAATCTCCAAAGGGGATTTATCCGACCAGCAAACAGCCCCCATGCTGCACCAGTACTGTTTGTAAAAAAGAAAGATGGGGGTTTGAGACTGTGCATGGACTTCAGAGGGCTTAATGCAGTCTCCTCCACAAACGCCTATCCCATTCCTCTCATCAGGGATCTTCTCAACGTCGTGGCCCAAGGTAAGATCTTCACAAAATTGGACTTAAAAGATGCTTATTTCCACGTTCGTATATGAGAAGGGGATGAATGGAAAACCGCGTTCAATACGCCATTGGGACAATATGAATATTTAGTTATGCCTTTTGGCTTGTCCGGGGCCCCTTCGGTTTTCATGTCCATGATCAATGAAGTACTGCACAAATTTTTGTACAAGGGGGTAGTTGTTTACCTAGATGATGTGTTAATTTACTCTGATTCTGAAGAAGAACATGTTCGCCTGGTACAGCAAGTATTAACTACTCTCATGTGTAATAGTCTACCCATCAAACTGTCTAAATGTGAATTCCACAAAACTGAACTTACTTATTTGGGATATTGTATCTCAAAAGATGGGTTGAAAATGGATCCGGGCAAAGTCAAAGCTGTGCAAGACTGGCAAACCCCCACAACTCGTAAAGAACTACAATCCTTCCTGGGGTTTGCCAATTTCTATAGAGAATTTATACAAAACTTTGCCCAAATAACTCTTCCCCTCACTGAACTCCTAAAAACAAAAGATAAGGGGGAGCAAGCTAAACAGCCAAAAGCTAAACTGAATTGGACGCCACAATGCCAATTAGCAATTCGTATCCGAACCAGTGCTGCAGCACCCCGATGAAAATCGCCCCTTCATAGTGCAGGTGGACGCCAGCGATACGGCAATTGAGGGCGTCCTCCTCCAGCGGGGAATAGACAATACTCTCAGACCCTGTGCATACCTCTCTCGTAAATTTACCGAAGCAGAAAGAAATTGGAATGTGTGGGAGAAGGAGGCATTTGCTGTAAAAGCGGCACTCTCCACTTGGAGACATTGGCTAGAAGGGGCGCGTCATCCGTTTGAAGTTTGGACTGATCATAAAAATTTAGATGCGTTACGCAGTCCCCGAAGGCTCAATGCCAAACAATTAAGATGGGCGGAATACTTTTCAAAATTCAACTTCACCCTCCAATTCCTCCCAGACAAAACCAATTTTTTAGCGGATGCCCTTTCGCGCATGCCCCAACATAAAAGCAAGCGGGAAGAGACAATAGACACAGTGTTTTCGCCTACTCAGCTAGGGGGTGTGGTTACTACGCGCAGTCGCACAGCGCAACCTCCTCAAGCAGACAATGGGTAGAGACAGAAACTGAAAAGTGAAGTCGAAAAGGAGGGGGATAATATTCCCAAAGATAAATTAAATCAATCTGAACAGGGAGAATGGCTTTGGGGAAATCGATTCTACGTACCAAAGACTTTAAGAAAAGAAGTACTAAATCGCTGTCATGATGCCCCAACAGCTGGCCACTATGGATATTTAAAAACTCTTCATCTGGTTCAGAGACAATTTTGGTGGCCGGGCATGCGCAAAGACATTTCTCAATATGTAGCTTCATGCCCCATTTGTCTCAGCGCCAAATCGTGTAAGGGCAAACCTCCTGGACTTTTACAACCCCTTGAAACTCCAAATAAACCATGGGAAATTATTTCTATGGATTTCATCACAGATCTACCACCTTCCCAAAATCACACTTGTATTTTAGTGGTTGTAGATCTGTTTTCTAAGCAAGCTCACTTCATTCCTTGCACTACGATGCCTTCGGCAAAGAAATTGGCGGATATTTTTCTGAAATACATTGTAAAACTCCATTCTTTTCCGTCTAAGGTGATATCCGACCACGGCGGACAATTCGTTGCCAACTTCTGGCGGGAGCTTATGCAACTAATGGGAATTGAACAAGGTTTAAGTTCCGCACACCATCCGCAAACCGACGGGCAGTCCGAAAAAACTAATCAATTGTTAGAACAGTTTCTCCGTTGCTATATTAATTTCCAACAGGACAATTGGATTGATTTGTTACCGTTAGCTGAATTTTCCTACAACAACAGTGTACATTCATCTACCGGGGAAACACCCTTCAAAGTTGTGTACGGCTACCATTTTAAACCATTTCCTTTTGAAGCTCTCCCCCCTGTAACTGCATCCCGTGATGTTTCAGAATGGTGGGGGGAGGCAGCTCAGCAATGGACTCTTATTCAACAGCATCTTAACAAAGCCAAGCAGGACTATAAAAAATACGCTGATCGCCATCGTGCGGCCGACTTGGAATTGCAACCCGGGGACCTCGTGTATTTATCTACAAAAAATTTGAAAGTCGCCCAAACCAGCCGTAAATTAGCATTGAAATACCTGGGACCCTTCCCAATCAAGAAAATTATTAATAAAGTGACCGTAGCACTCGATTTGCCAAAGAACCTTCGCCACGTCCATCCGACTTTCCACATCAGCCTGCTGAAGAGAGTCCCTCCAGCAGACCAATGGCACACCCATGCTCCTCCCATTCCAACTTTAATCGATGACCAAGTCCATTATGAAGTACAACAGATTTTGGACTCTAAAATCAAACGTAATAGGCTGTTTTACCTTATTAGGTGGAAAGACTTTGATTCTGGGTTTGATGAGTGGGTGGAGGATGTTCATGTTCATGCCCCTAGATTAATCAAATCCTTTCACAATCTCTACCCTCTCAAGCCAGGGGGAAGGGCATTTTAGAGGGGGCAGAAATGTCAGGTCTGAGATAGGTTCCTTGTGTATTCTGACCAGAGAGACTCCATTTTAATGCTGTCAGTGTTTTAAGCTCTTCCTTTGCAGATGCCAAGCAGTCCAACAACACTTATCTCAACAAAGAGCATTGTTTTGACTACAGCCTTTCCAGCCTTGGGAAAGTTTCATTCTCTCAGCTTCAAGCCGCATGTTTTGAGAACTGTGGGGGGAGGATGGGATTTGCTGGGCTATGCTATTCTGTATCTGAACCCTTGCTTTCATTCGTAACAATATACGTATACCAGCCAGGATATTGAATCTTGGCCAGTGGACTATAATGGTTGTTTATATTCAGTAAAATCTTTTGGAACCAATGGACTCATGTCTAATTGCAAGAGATAGTCTGGATTGCAACTGTTAATAAGCCACAGTCTGACAATAAAGACCTCACAGAAAGAGACAGAAATCACAGATTTCTCCGCAGCATGTTAGGAAAATATACTCTAAAAAGTCCTTCACATGAAATGTATTTACGCCTCATTGTGAGCACTCACATGAACCAGCTTTTGGTAGCAGATTTCTTTCTTTTTAATGATATGCCTATACAGAAAGCTTCCTATGTGTCTAATCTGGATGATATCCAGCTCTATCTTTCTTTTCTACTCAATTTCAAGGATGTCGTTGATGTTCTCATCCAATGCTTGGAATTGGTAATGGGCTGAATAAGGGTGAACAAGCTGAAACTGAATCCTGACAAGACAGAAGTTCTCTGAGTTAGTAGAGAAGCAGGCCAGGGACTTAAGATCTCTCCTGTCTTGGATAGGGCTAGACTCCCATTGAAAAGTCAAGTTCACTGCTTGAGAGTGCTAGTCAACACAACAGTTATCTTAGAAAACCGGGTGGTTGCTGTGTTTTGGAATACTTTTGCTCAGCTTCAGTTGGTGCATCAGCTGCTCACATTACTGGCTCCGTCAGATCTTAGTGGTCCATGTCTTAGTTACATCTAGACTGGACTATTGCAATGCGTTCTACGTACTTGGGGCTGCCTTGAAGAGTGTTCAAAAGCTGCAGTTAGTGCAGGATCTTGTAGCTAGACTGCTGGTCAGGGCCAGCTAGCAGGAGCATTTGAACCGATACAACAGCAATTACATTGGCTACTAATCTGCTCCTGAGGCAAATTCAAGTTGTTGGTTTTATCTTTTAAAGCCATACATGGCTTAAGACCAAGATTTCTGAAGGTCCATCTTCTTCTGTATGTTCGTGCCTGGGAATTAAGATCACAGGGATTGGCCCTCCTGACTGCCCTATCAACCAGAGAAGCTTGTCTGGTGGGTACATGAAAGAGGGCCTTTTTGATGGCAGTCTCACAGTTATGGAACAACCATCTCTGGGAGTGTATGGCCGCCTCACTGACAATTTTTAATAGGCAGTTGAAGATTGTTTGTTTGTTTGTTTGATTAATTTACTTTTTCTATTTGCTGGCAGTCTTACTGTGGTTTTAAATTTTCATCTTTTTGGTGTAGTTTTTTTTAACATTGTAAACCTCCTTGAATATTAAAGTAGAAAGACAGCCAGTAACTGTTTTAAATAAATAAAATAAATCTGGTCTCTAACAAACCCAGCCAGTTCCAGAAAATATGCAAGTATAAAATATAAAAATATTGAGCAAGTGCTAAGTATTCTTAATCCTAAATACCTGAGCTACAGAATAAATCAAAATGGTCCTACCCAGGAGTTTTTTGATAAATTGTCCAGAATGAGACAACAGAATTTTGCACCGTTCAGGTTCAGTCTACAAGTGGAGGATTTAATTTTTGAATGCTCTTCCAGAATATTTGACATCAGAGTCACAAATATAACCATATACATTAAACAACATGGGAACATATAAGGAATTATTGGGGGGAGGGCAAAGTACTTCCTCTCAAAAATTCCTTTGGTCCCCTTCCTACTGTAGCATCAAGCCAATCAATAACACAAAAAAATTGAGCAAGTGTACCATCTAAGTAGAGCCATAAAGAAAGAGTTGCCCTCGTGGGGGGAGGGAAATGTATTAGAGCTTATATTGGTCATCCGGAAAAAATGTGTGTGTGCATGTTACAAATGGAATATTAATGGAAGATATTGCTTGTCTAAATACTAGCTGTGAGTATGGGATAAGGGAAAGACTGGATCTAACTGGTAACATGGCTACTAAGGAGGAGGATTAATAAGGGGGATAATGTTTTTAAATGATTTAGGAGACTATCTGAGTTTTTATAAAATTGCATCTTAATACTGCTTTCTGATACAGCTGCTGGACAGGGCTTTAGAAAATATTTTTGTTCCTCATTAAATTCTGTAAGTTAGAATTTTGTGTTCCATATTCTGTAGCCTGCTCTTCTGCACCACTCCCAGAGTTTGGGAGATGTGCTCATTCCTTTGTAACTGACTGTATCTATCTTTCTAATTGTGTTAATTTCTTTTGTATTACATTTCCCCTTGGAGAGAGATTTTGTTGTCCTTGTGCATCTTGTGCTCTGGTAGAGGGGTGTATAGCAGTAAGTCTAACCCAGACTCAATCTGAATGTTTTATTACACTTCAGGGGCACCATCTGGATTCTGATGATTAAAACAACCCTTCAGAGCTGCATGGAGCTTTCAAATTGCGTCATCAAAAACGCAGAACAAAGTAACCCACACAAGTATAAAAACAAAATTCTCAGATGGCCAGAGTAGAGACAAGGTGGTTCAGAAGCCTAGAGCAAACTGAGTGCCAAAAGGATTTATCATTCAAACCACAGATAATTCAGACATTGCTTGTGCATAGTTCATTGACTTGGCAGCATCATATCCTCTAAAGGACAGGAGAAATAAATGAAGGGGAGGGAATCCCAGTGCACAACAGGGAGGAGTGCAGAACAAATAGATTGAGGAAGAATGCTTGTAAAATCATGCACTGAATATATATTAACAGCTGAGTTCTCTCCCTGCTTGCAAGTGAAACTACCACCAGCACTTCCCTCTGCAAAATTAAGCTTTTGCCTGCTGAGCAATTATAACCTCTAATAATGTGTATCCACTGCAGGAGATTCTCAGGGACTTACATAAAAAAAGAGGCAATTACAAGAAAAATCTAAAATCATGAGTGTGAGTGTATGTATGTATGTTTAAAGGTATGAACCGATATATAATCTTTATAACATTCTTTTGTACGATCCAGATCCTGCACGGCTTGTGGATGAATCCTTTTGAATGATAGTCTAATTCTAGCTTGGAAGTCTTCTGCTTTGTAGGCCCAGCATAAAACCCTGCATCACGTACAAAGTCTATCAGATTTCCTATGAGATGTCTGTCTGTTTGCAGCAGTCTTTCCGCAGAAGCTGGAATCTCTGACGCATGTGCAACTCTATTCCTCTACCTACCTTCTACCTTGAAGCCTTAAAGACCTTAACTTCCTTGTATTTATCTACCCTCGATAGCTGTGATCCTTATGCATTTGCCCTCTGCTTCTAGAGATATTTTCATTCTTTCACCTTTCCTGACAACTTGAAAATGGATCATATAAAGGAGGCTATATAAAACTGTTTATGTTGGTGAAATACCACTAGCTGCACCATCAAATTCAGAGAAGAATCCTATGTGGGCCTATATACATGTTTCCTTCAGTTGCACTTTATTGTTTCTAAGAATGTAGCTAACAATGTTGAGTGTGCAGATACCATAGAAATAGGGGAGGGGGGTTGATGTGGAATCAGGAGAGGGGTGGCATCATCTACTGAGCATAGGAAGGTCCCTTAATAGACATTGCCTAGCTTTTTGCTGTCACCATAACATTGAGAATTAGTTAACATGTTTAAGATTGAAAAATGAGCTTCTCAGGATGCCATATTTTCTTCTTACCAGATTCCATTACTGTATTTATGTATTTTGTATAGTGATTAAAAGTGTGGGACTCTAATCTGGAGAACCAGGTTTGATTCCCCACTCTTCCACTTGAAGCCAGCTGGGTGACCTTGGGTCAGTCACAGCTTCTAGGAGCTCTCTCAGTCCCACCCACCTCACAGGGTGTTTGTTGTGGGGATAATAATAACATAGGTGGTTGTTGTGGGTTTTCCGGGCTGTATTGCCGTGGTCTTGGCATTGTAGTTCCTGACGTTTCGCCAGCAGCTGTGGCTGGCATCTTCAGAGGTGTGGCACCACCTTTTGGTGCTACACCTCTGAAGATGCCAGCCACAGCTGCTGGCGAAACATCAGGAACTACAGTGCCAAGACCACGGCAATACAGCCCGGAAAACCCACAACAACCATCGTTCTCCGGCCGTGAAAGCCTTCAACAATACAACAATAATAACATACTTTGTAAACTGCTCTGAGTGGGCGTTAAGTTGTCCTGAAGGGTGGTATATAAATTAAATGTTATTATTATTATATTATTATTATTTACATTATTTATAGTCTGCTTTTCTCACTGAGACTCAAGATTGATTACACTGTTTACTCTGACAATCTCTGTCAGTACAGTCAATTTCAAAGACATTTCAATAAATATGTAATAGGGTAAAGGTGAAGAGTGCCCGCAAGTCACAGCTGACTTATGGTGACCCCCTGGTGGGGTTTTCATGGGAAGAGACTGCCTGCCTCTGCAACCCTGGTCTTCTTTGGAGGTCTCTACTAACCAAGGCTTGACCCTATGTAGCTTCTGAGATCCAACAAGATCAGGGCCACCTGGGCTAACCAGATCAGGATATGTAATAGGGTATATACATGCAAATGTGCAGATTTAAAAACAGCAGAAATTCAGTACAGAGCTGAAGAAATGCTGATGCAGAGCATAAACAATTCTAAGACTGACATATTAAACAACATAGGAACTATGTATTGTCGAAGGCTTTCATGGCTGGAGAACAATGGTTGTTGTGGGTTTTCCGGGCTGTATTGCAGCGTAGGAGAAAGGTTAAAGAACAGAGTAGATGTGCTTTCTTGTTCCGAAGTGTTTCCAATCTCCGGGTCTGTTGGAATGTTTCCTCCCCGTAGAGGTGTTCGATGTATTGTCGAAGGCTTTCACGGCTGGAGAACGATGGTTGTTGTGGGTTTTCCGGGCTGTATTGCCCGGACCATGGCAATACAGCCCGGAAAACCCACAACAACCAACATAGGAACTACCCTGTAGGATCATATTTACAGCTAAACTAGAAAAGTCTATAGTCCATTTACTAGGTATGCCAGGTCCCTTAGGCTTGAAACCAGGGGATTGCTGGGGGGGGGGGGGCACTAGATTGGGAGCCATTTTTTATCAGATCAGCCCTGTGCAGAACGTGTCACTTTCTTGTTGTGCCAGGAATAACATCATTCCTGGCATAGCAAGGATCTGCTCAGCAGTGTGCTGCGGGGCTCCCAGGCCTGTTCCTGTGCCTTTCCCTACCACCAGCCAGGTGAGAGGTATGGGGGAGCAGAGGCTGGTAGTGGGGGGCACTCTGTCCCAACTGGGGTAATGTGATCCCTACCCATTGTTGATGCGTTGTCTTGAGACCGCTTCCTTATACTATGTAAAAAGCCCTCTTGAATTGAATCTGGTAACTGATAGGTAGCTAATGGGTGGCTTTCAGTAGGAGCCCAAGTGTATGATATAGCTGCATTATAATATGAAAATTTGTAGTTCGTTTAAATCACATTTTGTACAAACCCTGATTATTATACCAGACCTGCATAACAAACCTCAGGTGGCTGATAGATCCCAGTTAGTTTGCTTCTTTATCACCAAGCAGAATTCCTAGATGCTACTCAAGTTGCCTTAGATTATCCAACTGCCTACTTGCTATTGGTCAGCTACTATAAATAGGTATGGAAAGGGCAGAGGACTCCTATGGCAACTAAGCTGCCTCCTTCTACCTCTTGGCTAAGGATATTCCGCTCCCTCTTCCTCTCTGACTGCTTCACTACGCTAACAAGGTAACATCAGTGTCAGAGGACCAAAGCCTGCAGTATCTTAGAATAGTTACTTAGCTTTGTTATTTTCTTCCCCTGTTTGCACACTTTTGTTTGTATTCTTTTACATTCTTCTTAATAAACTCTATTCATTATACTTCTGTGGTGTTATTTTGAGTTTCGTGCTCAACCTGAGTCCAGTACTTTGGCCCATTTTGGTCACAGCTACCCAAATATGTGTTTTGGGGAACTTAGTCTGCTGGTGTCCTACCTTGTAGGGTTGACTTCCTTTTTAATGCCAGGTACATCTCGGAACTTGTCTCTTGGTTCCACAGCTGAGGGTTTAGTTAAGAGAGACTGGTGGTGGCATGTTACCCTGAGTTTCACTCCCCAGTTTGAATGTTTTGTTCCTGACCTCCCATTCAGGCTGCTTATGGATACAGGAGGCCTTGACAGAGCCATTGCCAGTCAATGAGGTAGATGAAACAATAGTCTGTCTCAGTATAAGACAGTATCATGTGTGTGTGATGAAAAACTTGAGAATACATTTATTTCTTTAAATATTTATATTCCACCTTTCCTCTTGATTCAAGATAGCATTAAAACTAAATAAAATTTTAAAATCTAAATAGCTCCCTTCCACTAAAGATGTCTGTTGCTTGGTCAGGTCATTCACTCACTTTACTGGAACATAAATGGGAATTGGAAAAGGCAACTCTCTTTATGGAGAGGAAGGTAAGTTAGTAGGTGGGAGGGTTGTATGGAGAGAAGGAAAATATAGATAGGTGTCCTCAGACAGCACCATTATAGCTTAATGCAACTGGAGAGGCTAGGTTTTGTATTGCTCTGTGCAGCCATCTCAGTGCACCCTTCTGCTATTTTGTAAATACAGTGGATTATCACAACGAAGTTGTAAGATTGCTCTTTGCAAGGCAGAGAAGGGGAAAATGGTTACCTAAAGTTTACACAGTTTGCATATTTACTTTAAAAGATTGGGAGAAAGCCTGGCTTCATCCCACACTGTTTTCAGCTTTATATGGAGAGGCTAGGTTTTGTATTGCTCTGTGCAGCCATCTCAGTGCAGGAGGCTGAGAGGGGCAATGCTACTGAACTAGAGATAACAAATTTCCAGAAATTTTGATACAACAGGGGGGGAAAAATCCTGTACTCCCTTTTTTCCCCCAGGAAAAAATGGAAAGGGGGGGGGGAATAAATGCAGTACTTACTTTCCTGTCAAGCTTGAACTTGCTTTGCTGGTTTAACAACTTAAAATGCACCATTTATAACTCATTATCATATAAAATTCTACTATTTGGCATGTTAATGGAATTCTAAAATATAAAAGTCTTTGTTTTCTGTAAGAAAAATTACAAATATGCCTAGTACTTGAGAGAGAGTTGCAAAGTGATGCACCCTATACTATCTTAATACATTACTAGGATTCTTTATACTTTATTAGGATTCTTATCTTAATTCAGATGCTAATTTTTGCTGTAATCAAAGCTGATTTATACCTTTACATCCCAACTCCTTTCTTTGCTTCATCCCTCCCACCTCCTAATTGGGATATAAAGGCTCAGGGATCTCCACTCTTTCTTGTATCTGAAAAAAGGTGCTTTGACTCTCAAAAGCTTATACCCTGAACATCTTATGGATTTCTAAGGGGCCATTGGACTCAAATTCTGCATTCGTAATACTTGCATCTTAGTTTTTGCCATCTAAAAGGTAGAGATAAATGAAAGTTGAAGGTAGAAAATAAATTTCTGTAGTAAACAAAAGAAAGTGTATTATTTGGACATAAATGCTCTCATAAGGTCAAAGTAGGTAGGACTACCAGCATAGTTAGATATTAGGTTAAACTTTATAACTTTGAAAACGCTAAACTCTCTAATAATGTGTTATCATATTTATTGTTGCCAAAATTATCTAGATTTAAACAAAAACTTATTCTTGATAATATGGTGTATAAGCTAATAGTATTGGTAATATCAATATCTCTAAATCTCAGTTGTGGCCCTATGTACGGATTCCACAGATCAGGGTAATGCAGAGGGAACCCAGGTTTTCAGGAAAATCTAAAATTGTCACAAAAAAGGGTGTGTGTGGTTCAAAATAAAACATACCAGCACAGCAGTGGGAATGGGATGTGGCAGACAGAGAGCCTCCCTCTCCCCCCACACATAGAATCAGTGAATAATAATAACATAATAATAACATTTGATTTATATACCACTCTTCGGAACAACTTAACACCCACTCTGAGCCCGCAAAAAAGGGTGGCCACCGACATCACCCGTGTGCTGGATGTGACGGTGGTCTCCCATGGAGGCATGCATGTGGGCGCACAGGGGGTACCACCGGCTGGTGGCCAAATGTGATGGTGGCCACTTGTTGGGGCGAGCAGGTGGGCACAGGGGGCAGGTGCTGCCAGCTGGCGGCCACACACCCCGCTCCCAAGAAGGGAGGCGACCAACTGCCTCCCTGAGCCTGCGAGGAGGTGGCAGCCACTGACATCACCCATGTCTGGATGTCCATAATTTCAAATGGAGCCATAAGTCAATTGGCATTGATGGCTCCAGTTCTATCGAATGGGACTTTCTGGGGGCTCCGGTTTGGGGGTTTTATAAGTCCTAGATCTGTAGTGCAATCTTCACCTAACTTGGAGGGTGGCTGGAGGGGAGCCTGCTGAAAATTCCCTGCGAGTTTGGGCTCTCTGAGGCTGAAGGGGACTGTTCTGGGCTCCAATGAACCACGAACCTTGAACCAGTTCGTGAACTGGGTCAAGTTCATCAAAGTCCGTGGTTCGTGGTTCGTGAAACAGAACAAACCTCAAACCTCGCGGTTCAATTTTTTTTTTTTTTTGGTTCGTACCCATCTCTAGTCCCTGCTTGTCATTTTCCAACGCTGGAGACTCTTACATTAAAATTTCATATTATACATTTTGAGTAAAACCTTGTATTAAACATTTTACTCATTCCAAAACAGAAAATATTTCATAGGATTTTTTTCTAATTCTCCCCTAAACCTCCCAGTTTTTCTATTGGAAAAATTGAAAAAGGTCCTATGGAAATCCCTCCACACCCCATTTCCATTTTTATTTTTGGGTCTTATATATATTGAAGATACTGGCATTATTGCATCCATACATAGTGATCAACCACAGTTAACAAACCCCTACAGCCAAGTTTAGAATCCCAGTTTAACAGCTGCAAATATATCACAGTTTGTGAAGCAGCCTGCATTCAGATATAATAAGCTCATGTTTAATCCAGCTATGATTTATATACCATGGTTGGCTGAATAGGTGGGGCATAGGGAGAGCAACCATGGCCAAGTGTATGCACAAAAATATTTGAGTCAACCAAACAAAATGGGTAACGGTAGAATAAAGAGGAAAACAACGAAGCTCCCCCCCCCATACGCTGTCACTGTAGAATTGAAACACCTTTTTATTCTGTTTTTTTACACAGAGATGATAGATGAGAGACAGAAATGGGAAAACAGAATGAGAATGCATATGCAAAGCATTTGTGACCCTATTTGGAATATTTTAAAAACAAACTTTTTGAAGTTCAGGCGTGCTGTACACATTTTGCAGCCTGAACAGAGATTTAAACCCTGTGAATTATGGTGATGTGGTGGTATCACTGTACTGTACTTTATTCAAAGGGCAAGGGGAGACATCTAAATTGATTAGAAGAATTCTGAGCAGAGGTTTACTGGATCATTGAGCTTGACTTAAAATAATTTGTTTTGCACCATATTCACCCCAAATTGCTCCATAGTTAGAACTGTGCATCAGCCTCAAAGCAGTCGAATAAATCTCCAGCAGTGCCAAGAATTTTGGCCTTAACTAAGTGATGCATCAGGTATGAATTATGCCTCCTCTCTATTTTTAATAGGCACAGGTATGTGGGAAAAGCTATTTCCCAAATGTTCCTTGTTCTTAAGGTTTGTTTCCTTCTGGGAAAGTTCCCTTCACAAATACTTTCATAAAACTACCACCTGCTTGATGTCCAGCTTCATATATTTTCTCCCATTCCATTGTTTCTTCCTTGACGTTTCTCTGTTGCTGTCACCAGCATTAGTCTCTTTATTCCTAGACCTGAAGTTTCATGTCTGCTATCAAACACCATGACCTTGTCACCTCATAATGCAGTAATGATCTAGATTGCCATATTGACAAACTAAAACAATGGTTCCCAGTGTTTAGACACTGAAATATTATCATTTAAAGCCCCCAGGGAAATTAATAGTCCATTGTACCATATGTATATTTCAAAAGGCTGGTGAAAACCAGATGACTCAACTTCCGCTCACCAAACATTACTATTGAGTCTCTCAATGGACATTTGCATGTCAGAAATCTGTACACAGTGCTTTCACTACCTCTGAACAGAGCTTTATATATTCTGTTGACTAGTTGATCTGGCTACAATTTGGCAGCATATAAACCACAGTTTGATTATACTCTAGTTTATCATGATTGATGGTCTGGGTTACATGTGGTAACTTATTGTTCCATCTATAAAATCCACAAATACTCTCTTTAGAAGAATCTATCCCTTTCTTCCTCATCAAACAGAAATTTCAGTTTGGCTGATCAACTATGAACTTACATGTTTCTGCTGTACAAGAAGCCCATCAGGAACCCTCTAAGATGTTAGCTCTAATGTTTTGTAGCATGGCTCTGCTTTTGATCAGAAACTGGTGGGTCTGTTCTTTACATCTTATATAATGTAATTGACTGCAGGCTCTTAAAGTGAGTGACAGTGTTAAAAATCAACAAAAGCTGATCAGATTTGAGGCTGAAATAGTACTGTAAATATGGACCATGCAATCCATTATTGGAAATAGTTTTAACGGTCATTTTTAGCCACTTTCCTCTAAAACAAGGCACAAAATAATCTGATGATAATAATGATAAGCAGCCCAAGGGATAGTATGGATCAAACCTGGCAATAGCTTTCAGAAAGTATTTATTACAAAGCTTTGCAGCCGGTGCCACATCCCTCGTGCACTATTATCCTGGACTGCTGCTTGTATTAAAGTTATGCTTTCAGTTTTTGCAGGGACATTTTCTAATATAGTATTTGAGAAAAAGTATAAGCCTTGAGTCTCCCTTGAGAACTCCATGCAAGTCTGTGCTAATGCCTCAAAACCAGACAAATTGTGGTAGTTTGAAAGTGTTTGTTGTAAACAAGTATCCAACAAGTCGCTTAACAATGGGGTTAGGTAAATGGATGGGGGGCATCTCATTCACATGCCAGAAATCTATCAATACCACTTAGCAGTGCTCTTTGAATCCCTCATCCAGTTTAGGGCAACCCCAACCCTCTCTGGATCATAACCTTCAAGCCACTGTTGAAGCATTAGTCTGTTGGTCGGCACTCTTGATGTCAGAAATGCACTGCAGAGATTAATGCAATGTTGACTGTTTGTGGCCAATAGAAGATTTTCCATTGGTGATTGATTCTAAACTCTTTGCAACAATGCCCTTTTAGTGGCCTCTATTAAAATTGGAGGAACAGATGACTGTTGTCTTGTCTGATTGCAGGCATGGAGATTTATTATGTAAGCGCTTCAATTCCAGTTAACTTCCTTTCAGCTGAAACAAAGTACTGCTTAAGCATAAGCAGTTACAACTGAGACAGCTAGGAGGAAACCTGTTGAGAATGCTAGATTCCAAGAGCTTTTGATTCCATAGATTGTGATTTAGATGCCCATTTACACATTATTGGTTCACACTTCCTGCTGCAAATACCGACTTCTGGAAAAATGGGGCAGCCTTCCTTCTCCCTAATGGCCAATGTAGATGTTATATTTGGAACGCTAGGGGGTATTTTTCAAGTAAACTATACCAAAATTACAGAGATACTAGTCTCGCCTGTCTACTAAAGACTCTCCCAGTTTCAAGGCAATTGGGTCACAGGGGTCCAGTTTTATGGCCCCCTAAAAAGGTACCCTCAGCCACTCTCATTATTTTCTAGGGGTGGGGTAACATTATCCAATGCTTTCTATAGGTCAAAGATACACACCTTTAAAAAAGCCTTAACCAAACACACAAGAGCAACCACACTGGCAAAAAGCATCCTAATGCAAACAGAATCCAGCAGACCCAACTGAAGACAGGGACACTGTTGCAAGGCCAACAGATCCAGTTTCACTCTCAGAAGCCAGGCAGAACCTGGGGCCAAACAAGTCCAACAGGACCCACTTCTGACCAAAGAATCCCAGCATCCAGCCAGGCAAGCCAGTAACATGAGAGAATTACTGTAATTGGCCAGATTCTTGGAGCTCCCCCTAACACTAGGTCTCATTTGCCAGTGAGGGCTACCTCACTCCCTAGTCTATCCTGTAGTCTGCAAAACATGCAGAGGAGGAACAATCCGGCTGCAATTCCCAAATGTTCCTGAACTAGTGCCAGAGCCCATTGTGTCTTAATACAACAGGCTCTAGCAGGGGGGCTCTGCTCCCAATGAGTTGGGCAGAGAGAAGAAAGAGGTTTGCCCGCCTTCTCTCTGCTCAGCTGTGACGGGCACCACAGTGCCCCTTTGCCCGTGTATCAGCTGGGCAGAGGGAAGGCAGCCACCCAGCTGGGCAGAGGGAAGGCAGCCACTCTGCAATCCCGTTTGCCTGCAGATCAGCTGGGCAGACGGAAGGTGACTGCCTTCTCTCTGCCCAGCTGAGGCAGGCTCCACTACACCACTTGCCCACCTAAGGAAGCGCTGGGGACTGCTGCCGAGCAGCAGCGCGCCAGTAGGCAGGGCCACGGATCAGCTGGGGAGGGAGAAAGTGGCATTTCCCTGCCTTCTCCTTGCCCAGCTGAGAAACCCTGAGGCAGTGGGAGGGTCCAGTGCTGTGGCGCTGAGCCTTCCCATAGCCACTGGTGGGGAGGCAAATGGATTTGCCTCACTCACCTCTTATCCCCGCGTTCTGCAGCCACTGATGGGGAAGCAGTTTTGCCCCACTCACTTCTTATCCCCACATTCTGCACATGCGCAGGGATAAGAATTGAGTCATTGGCAACATGGTTTGCCTTTTATATAGTAGGATAATTCCAGATATATTTGAGAACTGCATGATTGGCATATCTTATAATCCTGGACTTATTTGGGATTCCCAAATATTTCCAAAACCTACCAATAGACGATATTTTCACCTCAGGAATACCAAATTGCACACTCCTACCTGAGAGTATCCTTGGCTGTGATAGATCACCAAAGATAGCAGGTCAGGGGTAATCCATCCACCAGTTTCTATTTCATAGGGCTTGGTGCATCCACAGTATTGCTGATTCTGAAGGAATACGTCGATGATGTGTGCTTGTGATGTGCTTATTGCTTTATATTCAAGAATTATTTTTTCTGTCATTTCTGTTGAGAACAGCTCACCATTAATAAGATCAGTGATCAAAAGAAAAAAGAATGTACTTTAGATTTGTGTTGGTATTTCTGTAGCAACTGCTGAAACTGAAAGGCTAGATCACTTATCACAGTCACTTGCATTTATACACACATTTTAAATTATACCCCATGTATGTGAAATCTTTTCGTTGAATCCGATGAACCTTACTAGGCCCTGTTTGCCTGTGTATTGATCTAGAAGAAAGGCTCAAGAGCAGCCCTTAGGGTTCAAATTAAAAACAAAGATCACCATTTTGTTCGGTGTTACTTTACCTCATGATGAATAAGCTGTGACTTATGCTAGTGATTCATTCAGGAATAGCTCTCCTCATTTTACTTTTGAAAGGTGTGCTTTTGAAAGGTGTGTGTAATGTATTGGTCAAACTCTAACAAGCAAGGGAACTGAAGCCTACGCTATCATTGGCTGCTATTTGCGGATAGCAGCCAATCAGGGTGACAAGATAAAGACCAATCTCGGAGCTGTAAATAAGTTACAATGTACATTGTTAAATACAAATGAAGGGTTCCTGTTCTGTATGTTCCCATTGGGTGTTGAGATATTGGGGAGTGGTTTAAGACTGAAGTTGTGTATATATATATGGGTGTGTTGCCGCCTAAAGTCAGTCTGTGTTCCTGCTAAACAAAAAGCTGTTGAATTATGTGATATCTGAACCCACTATTTAACAGTGTGAGCAGATAAAATAAAAATTAAGAATATGGAAGGTCATCTTTTCCATATATCCTATGCACAGTGCTTCAGATTCTTGTAGTTGTTTGGTTTTAACATTTGCTCAAAAGGGCAAAGTTTGAAAGTGTTTGGTGAAGGGGTGAGATATCTGGGATGCTCTAAGAAAACAAGGAAAGCATATTCCAGTACTGCTATTTTTATACAGCCAGAGCTCAAAAACAATATTAAATTTTAGAACAAAATTGTCCATGGCCTGTGGAATTCTTGTCCATATAATAATCTGGTTTCTGTAAATAAACTATTTCGACACAGCTGTGAGATGAATTGCTGAAAGCTGTCTGTTTTGTATGTATGCTTTGTGATTATTATCCATCTTAAATGCAATTACATGATCCACTATAATGTGGAAATTAGGCTGTAAAATTAGAAAGCAGGAAATGCAAATATTTGAAAGCCACATTTTCAAACAGACCCTTATGGTCAGTGGTTCCACTTGTCATATAGTTTACTAGAAGATCTAAATTAGCTGGGTAGGTGAGGGCATGTGGCCAAGGTTTAATTTTTAGCTAGGCTGTTTGCTAGATTTAGAGCACAATCCCACTCAGGTCTATTCACTGATGCCTGCTCCCAGGATTTTATTTTTACTTAAATTTACTTCCTTTCTCCCCAATGGGAATTCCCAATGGGAATTTACTTCCTTTCTCCCCAATGGGAATTCCCAATGGGAATTTACTTCCTTTCTCCCCAATGGGAACCCAAAGTGGCTTACATCATTCTCCTCTCTCCCTTTTCTTCCATCACTACAACCCTGTGAGGTAGGTTAGGCTGAGTGTGTGTGACAGTCCCAAGGTCACCCAGCAAGTTCCATGGCAAAGCAGGGAATCAAACCTGGGTCACCCAGATCATAATCCATCATTCTAGGCATTACACCACACTGATTCTCTAAGTGCCAGTACTTAGGACAGAATTGTACCAAGTTGCTATGGCGGTGAGCCTTTGTAGAATCCCTTGTTACATACTGAGCCCTATGATTTTCTGTCACCTCAAGACACAGTTTGAGCAGAAAATCATTTCTGATTTCTAGTTTATTTATTGATTTTTATTTAATAAAATTTATATCCTGCCTTGCTACCCTCATAAGGGCCACCAAGATGGTTAGTTGATCCATCTGTTTTTAATATATTGTATTCCTCTTCTGTTTTTGTTCAAGGCCTATCACATTATTACTGAGCTACACCACCTGTGTAATCAATTAATATCATTATCATCTTATATACTAATAGACAAGTGCCCCTCCCCCACAGATACTTAAATCTGTGAATTGGAGCTACCATTGCACAAGGGAGATTTTCTCCAAATTGGGGACCTCCCCAGGCTTGCAGAAAAATCTGAGGGCAAAAAAGAGGGTCTGGAGATTTAAAAAACAAAAACAAAACAAATCACATTGAATTTTTCTCAGCAGGTGCTGGGTGGAGGTGCCACTACAGAACTTACCACAGGCGTAACTATTCAGGCCATAGGCCCTCACCTTTTACCACCCAGGCAGCTTAGCTGCAAGCAGCCCTGAGGCCAGGATATCCTGGGCCACCTCAGTGAACCGCAGCAATGCCACGTGAAGCTGGAGTGAGGGAGACCCCAGGTAGGGTTGCCAGGAGTCTGGTTTTTCCCCAAACTGCCCAGAGCAACAAAGTTGTGAAATACCGGACACCTGTGCATGGGCCCAGGCAGGCAAGCAGGCTGGCATGCCAAGCACCCAGGGAGCAGCCAGTCTGCTTGCCTGCCTGGCCTGCCACATGGCTCATGCCCCACTCACCCAACCTCTTGGCCTCTTGTGCTCCAACAATGACATCACATCCATGTCATCATCACGCTGGGGCTGGGAGCATATACACAAAGGAAAATAAAAGGGCAACTTCAGCTTCGGTGGGTGGGGGCTTTATGAATTTTCAGAATAAAAATCTAGTATACTGATGTATGGCTTGGTTACTCATATCAAAAAGCCAAGAATTGTCAAACCACTTTCACTTAAAAGAAAATTCTGGAACCATGTTGAAACTTTAAATAGCACTTTATCTCAGCAAGCAGCCACCATACTACCACATTATTTATAACCAGGCAGACCATAATACCTGGATAACTGTGCCAGAGTTCAAAGAGCTGGCACAAGTTCCATTTCCCTTTGTTTGCTCAATTTGAGATGTACACCTTCTTAATCCCCTTCAGAAAAGTCTGTTGTAATATGTACTATAACTTCCAAACAACAGAAGGCACAGTGGCAGACTAGAGTAGTTTGGAATATTGCTAGAGCACATGCTTTATCCAAGTTGACTAAGGAATCAGGGCAGAAAATTATATAAACAACCATACTAGTTAAGCATTGACCTAGTGTCACAGACTGCACTTGAAAGCAGGTTTCCTAACTGCAGCTATCAGAGAGCTGGGAGGAAAAGTGTTAACTCTTGCTTAGAATAAAAAGTTTGAGTGACAGGCTGCTCCCGCCTCTCTGATTGGTCAGTTAGAACCCTGTTGAAAGACTGGCAGTTGGTTTCTGACCAGATTGTTTGGAGAGAGTTTTGTGTGTGTGTCTGACAGAGAAGGTTAGATAAGTTCCCATTTGAAGTGAGGGAAGAGAAAATATGTTTCTTAACTGTAACATCACTGTGCTGAAGAAGAACTTTATTTAAGCATAAGCTGAAGCTCACTTGACACAGACACCATAGAATTGGGAGTGAGTTTTGGCAAAAGTGATTGAGTAATAGGTTGAGACTAGGGGTGTGCAGGGATTTCCTGCTTTGAGGGAAATCTGGAATAACCTGAATTGGGTATTTAAACCACTTCGGTATGCTCCGTAAAGATTCAGAAAAAAACAAAGTGAAAAAGCCAACGTTTAAAACACTCCTGGCGCCATTTGCAAATGGCACGGGAGCGCTTTAAACTTTAACCCCCCTTCCCTCCAGCTGACTAGCACTAGTCAGCTGGAGAGGGGTTAAAGCAAAAAGCATGGGAGCGCTTTACACTTTTAACCACCCCCATTCCTCCAGCTGACTAGTGCTAGTCAGCTGGAGGGAGGAGGGTTAAGTTTAAAACACTCCCAATGCCATTTGCAAATGACATGGGAGCGCTTTAAACTTTAGCAACGGCCAGTAGGGAGGCGGGGAAGGCCCAGATCCGCCATTTCCACCACTGCGGCAGCCGGCGGGGAGGCAGGGAAGGCCTGGAGCCTCCACCATGGCCAGCAGGAAGGCAGGGAATTTCCAGAGCTGCCACCTCCGCTGCTGCAGTGGCCAGTTGGGAGGCGGGAAGGCCCGGAGCCACTGCTTCCACCATGGCTCTGGGCCTTCCTGCATGCTGGTCCCGATTCGGGATCCCGAATCTTTACAAATCAGGGCCAATTCAGGTATTTTTCCCAAATCTGAAACCTGAAGCACACACCCCTAGTTGATACTCCCTTTCAAGCCAAAAGTGGAAGGGTTATATCTTTTTAGAAGAAGAATAATTCCTGCCCAGTTTCTAAAAGGGGGTTTGGTTCTGAGGAGGACCCCGGGTCTGTTGTGAAGGGAAAACAGTTTTTAAACTGACTCCAGGAAACTTGGGCTGTCATAGGAAACTCTATGAAGAAACATTGTTGCTGTAACTAAAATATTAAGTAAAACACCTCTTATTATTAACAACCAAGAATATAAGAAATATAAATTCCTTTTGTAAAAGCAAGATGCGACATCCCGTGCTCCGCTGGCAGTCGTCCTGGGCTGTGCCACAGCTATGTACATGGTTTTTAAAGGTATTTATTATAGCCTGAGTTGATCATGGTGCTAGTTGTTTTATACTTTCTTTATGGTTTTTAGATATATATGGTTTTCATTGTATCATATATGTTGTTAGCTGCCCTGAGCTCGTTTGTGGGGAGGGGAGGGTATAAATTTCATAAAATAAATAAATAAAATATGACATAAAATAACTATGGGCATCGAGTTTGCTAACGTTGAAGAAAATCCTGACATATTTCTGACACAAAACAAAGTGAAGCCTAATTTATAATGCATAGAATATTAGTAGAAGATCATGGTGGTAATTAAAAAAATCTAAACAAATAAAGTTGGCAGGAATGGCCCAGCAAGCCCTTTCCTATACATTCTTAGAAGAATTTAAGTCTAGGAATTCTGGTCTTTGGAGACCTTTTCAGTTAAAATGCTATGAATAATTTCTTTTTGCCAATGAAGGTTCCAGTGCCGCCTCCATGAAGCACAGAACATTTTGCCTTTTTGAATGCTTACAGCATTTTTCTTCAGTTCACAGTAAAACAGATACATGATGGGCTGGTAAAGTTGCAAGCTGATTATTCTTTTTCCTAAGCAAAGGAATATGGCTTTACCAGAAGGGTGAAACCTCAGGTAATATATTCTTTTTCCACTATGCAATTGAGGGAAAAAGCAAAAGAATAATTCCCAGCGCTTTTAACAGCAAAGCTCTCACAGAAGTACAGAACTCACTCAAGGCTTTAACAAGCAGCTGCAATGTTAAAAAAGCCCTAAATCTTTGACCCAACTTAACAGCTTTTCTAAAAGAGTAAACAGCAAAGGCTAGTCTGGAAGTCAGCTGGAGAATGAGCTGGTGCATACTGGACACCCAGAAGGTACCCACCCCTAGCCAGTCCGTCTCAACAAACCCAATGGGATGCCCAGCAAAGAGTCTCTTGGCAGACTTGCTGTAGTTAGCTAGATATGGGCACGAACAGCATTACGAACGAAAAAACCCACGAACAGCCCGTTTGTCTGTTCGTGAACAAGCTGTTCGTGAGGCTCCATTCTAAACGAACAAGTGGTTGTTGCAAGCCTCGTTCATTGCCTTCATCAGCCGTTCATCAAGCCAGACAGCCTTTCAATCAATACCCCTGGCAACGGCAGGGACTGAACACTGTCTGAACTCCTTCTGGCTTTCCTTCTGGCTTTAACCCTTCAAAGTCCTTCCAGAATTTCTACTTCACCTTCTCTAAATGTTTGAAGTCACTTATATATCGGAAATACAGTAACATAATAAACAAGTTTATTTGCCATGATACTTCTTTTGCCATCCTCTGAGTGTTACTGTTTGCCATTTTATTAGCCCATGACTATATTGTTACAGTACTGCCAATTGCATTTCAGTGTGGAAGATTTCAAAAACTCTCTGTGCTTCTTAATTATGGTGGGAAGCATGACCCATTTGGAGAGTGACTGCCAGAGCTCATTTAATTAGAAGCTCTGGTTAGTGATGGTGTCAGATGTCAAGGAGTATGCTCAGGACTGTGTTTTGCCAAAGGGTGGCCAAGATTGAGAGACAGTTTGGTGAAGTAGATAAAATGTCAAGCTAGGACTGAGGGAACTCTGGTTCAAATCCCCATTCAGCAGTGAATGTTGCTGGATGACCCTGGGCCAATTGTACTCTCTCAGCTTCACCTATCTTGCATGGTTTGCAATGATGCAGATATGCCACACTGAGCTCTTCAGAGCAAGGGTGGGGAAAATGTGACTGGTGGAACCTGGGCATTTTTAATACAATTATGAAAATTCAAAGTCCTTTTCTGATTTCTGCAGAGATTAGATCTTACCATGGACGAAATATTTACTTTGTTCAGGCTCCATTTAAAATCTCACCCCCCTTTTGTGTTGTTACTTAGCCTTCATACTGGCCACACACAGATCCTCTTAAGGGGTTTAACAAAAATATTTGTGAATCTCTGATAAAAGAATGTCAACCTTAAAATTATACTTATCATTTACATTTACGGCAGGTGGCTGTTGGCATTATATGACCCTGATGAATCTCTTTTCCTTAGTCCTCCCTGTTTTGCTGCAACTAGGCTCAAATTACTCTCATTTCTGAAAAACATGACTACTTAAATCAATACAACATGAATAAAAAATTCAAATTATTAGAGCACTATTTTCCCCTTTCCAGTAACAGCACTGAAAAGAATTGATTGAGTTTTTGAGTTGCATTTTAAACAGCCATTTTAAGATAGTTCATATTTTTTTCCTTGTGACCTCTTGTATCACATACAGAAACTGAATATCCACTTACGATGAACAAATACAAATGACAATATTGAGTACTGCTTGTGGTGATAGGTAATGTAAGTCCTGTCATTTTAGCAATTATTTTTGGTATATATTAATAGTAATAGCCATACCAGGAATTAAATGTAGCAATAGTGCTCCTATAGGATAGGGGTGTGTATGTGTGTGTACATGCATGCCATTCTGTTTGCTGAATACAGCACAGAATTGGAGAAAGGGATATTTTTGCTTTCTTCATCAATGCAATAGCACAATCCTGTCCTACATTGTAATTGAGAGATTTAACATAGGTATTACATTTCAGACTTGGATGATCCAGGCTAGCTCAACCTTGGAAGCTAAGCAAGATTTGCCCTGGTTAGTACTTGGATGGGAGACCACCAAGGAAGACCACAGTCACTACACTAGAGAAAGGCATGGCAAATCATCTCTATCTCTTGCCTTAAAAACCCTATGGGGGTGCCATAACACTGCAGCTTCCCAGCCAGCCACTCAGAATAGGAGAATCCATTGCAGCCAGTGAGGAAGAGGAGGAAGGAGAATTTGAAACAGGATTTCCCCATACAACAATTCCCATGCTTGTGTGTTGCTTGAAAACATTGGTACACTGAGCAGTTGATAGAAGGAAGATCACAGATTGGATCTCACAAGCCATGGGCACAATGATCCTTCCCTCCCTCCCAGCCCTTTCCAAAACCAGAAAATTTTATTTGGGGGGTGGAGGGATTTGCATGTGCTAACAGCCATGTGGGTTGGACTGCTGCTATAAGGATGTGCAAAGTTGCTCCCTTCCCTTTCGTGAGCAGAGCTCCACTCATGCAAAAGGCAGAAAGAGCTATCTCATTTCCATTACCTTCCCCAGCTTCACTGCAGCAAGCTGACTCATGCAACTGATAACACATACAATTTCCTTTGCCTGGGAATAAACTTTCCCACAGTTGGAAAGGGCTTGGGTGGGGAGGTAAGGATGGGGAAGATGTTAGACTGTAAGCATCTTCCAGTTCACAGGATCAAGTCTCACATCTGTGCCTGATTGTCCTGCCTTCCGAGTGTTTTACAGAACAAGACAGAGAGTGTATACATTTCCCAATATCAGTAACCAGGGCTTTTTTTGAGGGGGATCGCTCTGGAACAACATTCCGGAAGCTCTAGAATCTGCCCACATGATTCCTTCTTCCTTCAGCCCTGCAGACTCTGCAGAGGACGCTTAGCTGCTTTGAGTTCATTCTGCTTTTTCCCCATTCCTCTGTGTTTGTGAGAGAGAGAGTGAGAGAACAAGCTGGGGCTCGGCAGAGCTCTGCAGAGGAGGGTAAGCAGCTGTGAGATCGTTCTGCTTTTTTCATTTGTGAGAGAGAGAGAGAGAGACAGCGAGTATAAGCATAGCTGCTGGGGTCGGCTTTGCAGAGGAGGCTTTAGCTGCTTTGAGTTCATTCTGCTTTCCATTTCATTCAGGGGTTTCTGTGTATGTGTGTGCTGCTTTGAATTCATTCTGTTTTATTTTCATTGGGGGAATGGATGGGTGGGGCTGTGTGTGTATGTGTACTGCTTTGAGTTCATTCTGCTTTCTTTTCATGGGGTGGGTGAGGCTGTGCGTGTGTGCATGTGTGCATGCCTCTGTGTGTGTGTGCTGCTTTCATTCTTTTGTTGACTGACATTGACATTGTTATGGTTTCCAAAGCTTTTGAAAGCAGATTGGTTCTGTGTTAGTTAAATATATCAGTTATGGTTATTTGTATTAGTTAAAATATCAGTTATGGTTATTCCAGACTTATGCTAGGAATGGATAGCTGTGTCCAAGTCACAGAAGACTTTCATCAATATATTCATCAGCATATAAGTGTTCTTATGTCTTAATAGCTGTAACTCAAATGGTTCTCCCCACTCTCAGCTGATTAACATCACTGAAATTGCAGTGGACATATGGGTGTTAAGGAAGTTTTTATGAATATTGTTTGTCTGGGACATTGGAATATTTATGAGCATTTCACAATGTCACAACAGCTTAGCCATTGGTAAGGTAGAGTTGGCAGGCAACAACAAAAAAAGCCATTTTTAACTAAGTATCACTCTAATGCAGCTAAAGTTGAGTATCTAATTTTGAATTGCTCCAGTAAAGCCAAACCCTCCTTGAAAATTTGAAAATTCAATATTCATTAGATTAGGAATTTCAGACTCTGTGGAATTTTGAGAAAGAGTTAGAATTTTTTTCTACGCTGGCAGAGGGAATCTTAGAATTTAGATTTGTGAGATGGGTTTTGGATTTTTAGAGGCCTCCTCCTTCTTGCATATTTAAAATATGATTCCAAAGAAATGAAATGTTTGTGAAAGGGAATGGAAGATTTCACTTTTTGTAGAGGATACAGAAAGGAAAAAAAAAACATTTCTCATAATAGTGTAATTTTCCAAGCTTACTAACATTTATCTTGCCGTAATGCATTGGGTTCCAGGAAGCAGCATCACTTCCAGGAGTGACATCATCATGCATTTCTGGGAGTGTGTGCATGCTTTGCATGTGCACATGTGATAATAGAGTTCCACCACCTCTTTTCCCAGAAAAAAAGCCCTGTTAGTAGCTATATGGTGTTGAAATGATATTTCCATTACAGTGAAATATCTACACAGTTATTTGTGATGCAGAAATCTAGTGCACCATTTGTGTATCCTGTAGAGATGGACAGAAAACGAACCACGGAACATAATTCCGTTCGAAATGGCTGGTTCGTTTTTAAAGAAACGCGCTCCGAGCAGCCACATTTTTAAGGAACAAACGAACTTTCCTACCGTTCCATTTTCCTGGTTTTAGCAGCAACACACATTCATTCCACCACCCAGGCAACGGTGGCAGTCTTCAGGTTGCCTCCAATCTGAGGCCTCCATGTTTGATTGGCAGCTGTCCTTAGCAAGTAGAGAGCTCCCATGTCTGGCCAATCCAGCCAGGGAAAGGGGGGGGGTTGGGATCTCTAAGGCAACTGAGGAGATGGGTCTTCAGCAGCCATGGCAACACCAATCTCTTCCTCCAAAACCATGTTAGGCAGGCTTCTCCCCACACTTCATATATTTTTATTTATTTATTTCATTTATAATCTGCCTTTTTTTACTGAGATTCAAGGCTGATTACACAATTAAAACAATACAATAAGAACAGTATAACACATGCAGCCAACAATGACTAAAAATCAGTTTATAAAACTAGAGAATAATGCTGTAAAAGCAGTTTAATACATAACAGTATAATGTATACAAAGATAGATTTCAAAACTGCAGAAGATGCAATACATGTAATATATACAATGAACAAAACAATGAAATTACTTGAATACTCATTCAGTGATGACTAAATGGGAAATTCAGAGCAGAGCTTGTTTACAAAAAGTATAATTACTTTACAGGGCTTGAAAAGGGAATTATACAAATTAATTCCTTCAGTGGTCCTTCAATGACCATTAGTTAGGACAGCAGTCATTTTATCCTGTCTATTGCATTTTTATCTCACTGTTCCTCTAAGAAGTTCAGGACAGCTTAAACTGAGGGCCAGACTACAAGTGACGCCTGACACTAGTTGAACACTTGTCAGCTTCCCTCAAGTTTTGATGGGAAATGTAGGCGTCCTGGTCTTGCAGCTCCGACTGCTGTCCAATGGACTTTTCAATTGTCACTTGTCCAACATTCTGCCAAGCTGTCTACATTTCCCATCAAAACTTGAGGGAAGCTGACAAGTGTCCCAACTAGTGTCAGGCGTCACTTGTAGTTTGACCCTGAGAGTCATTTATCCAGGATTATCCAGTGCGCTTCATGACTGAGTGGGGATAAGTTTTAGACTGATACTCTTTCCACTGTACTATTATGGCTAAAAGGAATTTCGATGTTACATCCCTCACCCCTTGTTTGCTTGTCTGAATACCAGTTGCTGGAGGGGCAAATAAGGGATGAGGGCCATTTCCTTCATACTCTGCTTGTGGACCTTCCAAATGCATCTGGCTAGCCAGTGCTGGATTAAATGGACACTGGATCAGATCCAGTGGAGCTTTTCTAATCTTCTTAATTGGAGACCACGTAGATAAAAGAAATTGGATTCTTTTTACTGAAGGGGGTAGGTGGGTTCAGAGAGAGATACTCCAGAATGTGGCTGTGTATACGTACTCTCAATTAGTGGTTCTTGAGCTGCTTCCAGAATCTCAAGGTTCCTCAATGAAAAGATTGTTGAGTAGACTCTCTTATCTCCTGATAGTCTCCCATCTGGAATAAGGAAGCAGAACAATGACAGGGCTTTTCCTCTAAGATACATGTGGCAATAAAAGAAATTCTCAAAGGCATAACAGCAGCCTTTCTCCCCACTGGGTGCTTTCTATCACCAGGCTTGCCACATCTCAGATAAAATTGCCAGCTCTTAGAGGCAAGGGTGGAAAATCCCAAATCTTGCGAATTAGTAGACGTTTATTCATTCAAATGTGTGAATGCTTAAAATTTTTAATTGCCTAACATTGAGATTTAACAAAAATACAATCCTGGATCTGACAGCCAATCAACATAAAAGTGCAAAAGATCAGAAAGGAGGTAAAAACTATCTCTACATCCCTATACTTCGTAAGAAAAAGGATTTTGCTACTCCACTCAAAGATGGGATAGTGATAGGATGATGCCAGCTACTGCCCTAGCTCCTTTCCTCTATCCAGGACTTAAATAGGTATAGAACCTCCCATTTGAGGAGCTCATGCAGTTTGAATCAAGCAGTCTTCTTCACCCTCCTTAAAAACTGACCTTATGTTCTCTAATAGAGCTATAGAATCTCCCCCTTTAGCCCGATTTAGCAGTCTTAATTTAACTTTGCTTTGTAACTACCTTTATCTCTTCCCTGCAGCTGTTTCTCACTTTATGTCTTTTGCCTACTCCATTTTCAAGCCAGCTATTTTTCCCTCATCATCTTAAGGAGCTACTCTGGCATGTTTTCATGTGCTACATTCATGTTTTGGAGCACAGTGGGTTTGTTGTATCTTCACCTTGACCAATAAGAGATGTGTGCAATCCAGCTGCCACATCGTCAGCCTTGCCAGCGATCCCATCTCTCCCAGCTCTGTAGAATAAAGCTCTTGATTTGGCTTCCTAAACAATTTATTCCACCATAAAGTGACATGTCTGTTCATGGTAGGTATTTTATAAGCTTGCTATTTTGAAAGTTTCAACATATGTTCAAATTTCAAGGTCATCTGTATTTGGGAAGCATTGGCTATTTTTAGGAGCTCTGATCACACAGGTTGATTGTGACAAGAGTGTATCCGTAGCAGTTTATAAAATCCAAATTTGCAATTCTATCTGCTATATGATAAGTGAAAGAACTATCTTGCATTTCATAACTCTGTGTCTAAGACCTGACTTGACTGCGTGGGCATTTTTTACCAAACCTGTAGGTGGCGTGGCTCTTTTGAACACTCCCTTTCTACAGAAAATCAAAGGGGTTGTTCTGAGTTCTGTGTCACCCATGCATCTCCCCTATTCCAAATAAATGTTTGTTTTATGATTTCAGTCTTATGTGGAGAAGATTCCTGACACGTAAATGTGCATGCTAATCTACAGGTCACAAGCTGCAGTCTATTGTTAGAGAGAGACGTTTTTCCTGTTTAAAACATAAATTTTCCATCTTTCCCTTCAAGGGCTGATTATGTGCAAGAAAAGTCTTGAACAGAGTGAAAAGATTTTGCTGTCAGCAGCACAAGCTATGGAAAGAAATTAGGTTTTCCCATTCAACATAGCTAGGGAGAAAAGGGTTCTCCCTTCCTCCTCCCCACGCACAGCAGCGACACTTCTGTTCTCTAATGAAAGGAAGATAAGTGGTAATAAAACAAGGAGGATTCAGAAAGGGATTCAGCCAGGCTCTGACAGGCATCAGGTGAGGATTAGTGCTGGAATCTGCACAATAATATGACCATCTCTAATTTCCCTTTTCTGCACAGTAATGCCAGTGGCATTTGCTCTTTTATTTAGGCATCATAATGGGTAATCATAGATCTCTTTTAAAATCATTTCCCCTCATCATTCCACATTACAACAGCAAATACAGGCTTCCAAGGGCCTTGTTATGTGCTTCCATTTCTTATTCAGTGACACTAATGTAATGGGGTCCTCCTCACACACTAGCGCTGAAGAAGCCTAGAGATTATTAGTGTGAATTTAAATTCAGAAAATAATTTGTTAAAACCTTTTAACATATTTCTACAGAAATCCACGCAAGCATTTGGGATATTCTCAAAGCACCATCAAAAGGTTTGGGGCATATGTGCTTCATTCTGATTCCAGAAAAGCAGCAAATCACTGTTGCTACAAAAAGATAATTCTCTTTAAAAGACTTTCACTTAATTTTGATTGCGGTGTGAGCTTTCATAGAAAACAAAACCTTAAGACCAGAGATTCATAGACAACAGCTATCTTCATCAAATAATGTGATTGTAAAAACAATATATTCCTCCCTCCCAGCAATTACATTAAGTCATTCTAAAAATGAAGAGTTTGCAGTGGAGTTAGTTCCTCCTGTGAAGTATCACATGTACATTGGGGTGCAGTTTATGTAACAAATGCCAGATTGTCGAGATTTGAATCAAGGCATGAACACCTGAGAAAAGGAACAAAAGAAGCTCTGTTAACAGTTAACAATAGTGATCAAAAATGATTCCCCACAGTGGTATGGTGAAGTGGCAGAGCAGCTGCCAGAAGCTAGGTAGAATGCTAGTGACATTCTGATCTGTGCAATTAGGAATTTAAAAAGCAGCTCTCTAAAATGCAGAACTGTAAAAATGCAGTCACTTTGCTCAAATCATTTTATAATGGCCTAATAAGTGTTGTATGTAGTGAAAATGCAGCAGCGGCACCAGAATGCAGGCTTCAAAGCCCTTGGTGGGAGTGAAAGAAGCATTCATCTTAAAATAAATTCAAAACAGCAGTGAGATTAAAAAAACAAAACAAGCTTTTAAAATGCCAAGTTTGATGTAGCCAAGGTAGAAAATAAGTGGTGGTATTTTTCAGCTAAAAAATAAAGGATAATAGCTCCATTGTAAAAATAACCTTCTGTCTCTCTCATATCCAGAGATGCACATGGGAGGTGTTCAGTTTCCTGGGTCAAGGATTTTCCCCTACTTTCCTTAAACTAATTAAGAAAAACCCTCCAACAATATCAATCTTCACATTTTACTTGGGTGAAAAATTAGCATCTATTTAAAGAATGTTAAACTGTAATTCTCTCCATCAAAGGTTTCCCTCAAATCATTGCATCATTAAATGGAAATTTGCTGCATTATGCATATGTAACAGAGAAGCAGCTGTAACATCTTGGTCAAAGACTTCATCACCTTTCAAAAACTCCACAAGGTGCCAAGAGGCAGCAAGACTTTCCAAACATTCTTGGGCAATTTCTCTGTATAGATTGAGATAAAGTTTGCAAAACTGTAAAGACTCTTCCCTATTTCTTACATGGGAATGTGTGATTTAAGGCGTATTCCAACACCGGGCTGCAAGCAGCTAATTTAGATAGGGCAGAGGGAAGTGACAGAGGAGCTGAACTGAGATTTTGTCATAATGTATAAGATGTCAAACTTGAAATAAACATCCATCACTGAAAGGAAGAGCCCAACCTATTCACCGCAGACATCATCAATGGTTCAAGTGGAAAAGTAAATGAACACTGCAGGCATACCAGCCATTTTGGGTGACCCTTCCGAACCTGATAATTGCATGAACATCTAATTATGCAGCATTCAAAATGGGAGGACGTTTTGATCTATTAGGACACTGCTGCCGCCGATCTGAAAGTCACCGTTGTTCCAGCAGGGGATTCCAGCATGAAATTGCTGAATCAGTGTTTCTCTGGAAACTTGACACTATCTAATTAGGCCTCAGTAAACATAATACCTATCATACTATGGGTGTTAATTGGCTTAGCATGTCTAGGAAGATTTCATTATGCTGCTGTGAATGGTCACAGCAACACTCACAGATGATCAGACCAATACTGAGGGGCGAGTCAGAAATGATCAGGGAGCCAACCAAACTTTACACCAGCATGTTCCAGATTTACCCTGGCATAACACACACACCCCATGCCAACACAGCAGCCCGGTGCCACTCTGCCTGGGCCCTCCACCAGCTCCTGGCCACAGTGGCCAGATGCTGCCGTAACCACAGCGTAAGTCCCTGCACCAGCAGGTTGGGGGACAGGCCAGGAGGTGAGGCGCAAGTTAGTCAGCTCCCTAACCCATTTTGGATGCGGGAACACCCCCTGCAGTGGCAGAAAGACACTGTGGAAAACAACGATATGGTCCATACGTGCTCATTTTGTGGGAAAAGTTGACCACTCCTCCACTCGCACACAGCCCCGCCCAAGAGGCTTGGCAAGGTCTTCCCATACAGGGGCTGAGAGGGAAGGGCAGGGTTCATGAGGGAGGGAGAGCCACATCCCACCTGGACTGGAGCCTAGCACCTAAAACTGGCCCCTCAGACCATGCCTGGAGGCCTGTGAGCAGCTTCCGGCTGCTCTGTGCTCATCCCACAGTTTACCAGCCACAGGCAGGGGGAGGGTGTCTCTCTCATGGGGCTTTCCCACACTGCACAGCCATGACTCCACATTCCTATCTGGGGGTGGCATGACCACAGAGTACTTAGGGAGGGAGTGGCAGCCAGTAGCAAGTAGCGGCAGCTGAACTGGACTGAAGCCAAAAACACAATCCTGTACAGCCTGGTGATGGAGCATGCCAGCGTCACCCTCACCGTGGCCAGAGGCGCCTAAGCCGTTAGTCACTGTCAGGCCTTTGGTGCACAGCGGCAGAGCAGGTGTCAGCCATGGGGCACCTGTAGCTGTCCGCCATATAGCGCTGGACCAGCTCCTTTGGGACAGCTTGGAAGTGGGTCCACACCCTCATGGTCAAGGATATGGCACCCTCCGTATGGGTGGGCAGTGCAGGAGGCTTTGCCAGCAGCAAAGGCAGTCACGCAGGTCGGTGATCCCTCCTGTTGTTGTGGGCAGCCTCAATATCAAGATGAGCTCATGAATGCGGACAGCGGCATGGGCCAGGGTGGATAGGGCATCTGGGAACGGGGCCTGGCCCCCCTCACAGGCCCTCACTACTCTTTTGCAGGTGAACCACTTGATGAGGGTGCCACTCGACAGCCATTGGGTGATGCAGGTGAGGGGGCTGCCAGGGAGGGTGTCAACCAATTACAAACCCCAGGCCCAGCCTCCCCTGGGCTGCGGGGAGCCAGGAGGAGATGGAACTGGCTGATGCACCAGACGATCCTGGTACTGGAGCATTGGACACAGCAGGTGACTGGGGTGAGGAGGCAGGAGGCGATATGGGACACGGGCAGCATACCTGGGGCATGGATGCCCTGCCTAGGGAAAAAAACCCTGTTTGACTGCCTGGGGCATGCATGTTGGCAATCTGCTGAACTGGTGGCACATATTTGAGCCATGACCCTCTCTTGATGGGCTGCAGCAGCAGGGATGGCTACTCTCCAGATCCTTGGCCTTGGCGGATCCACAGAGCTGGCAGCCATGGTGAACTCTGTGTTACGAGCAAACTACACATCCTCCGAGGGAGGGTGACAACTGTGGGGTGTGCAGTGAGCACTGCAGCCTGCTAGGAGGGGCAAACCTGGGGCAGGTGTTACAGGCTCCACCTCAGAGGGGGATGTGGGGACCCAGGGCCCAGGCCCAGGCAGCTCGTCCCCGTTACCTTCTCTGCCATGTGGGTGGTGATCAAGAGGGAGCAGCTGGGGATGCACAGCAAGTGGAGAAAGGCCATATCCCAAGGTCACAAATGCATGGCTGGCATGGCCACATTGGTGGTGGTCGCAGACTGCCTTAGGGATCTGCTGGTTGTTACATGCAAGGGCCAGGCATGCACTGAGGGGCAGCTCGAGCAGTTCACAGCTGTAGCTCATGCCCCCCCTCCAGTCCCCACATCGCACTGCCTGCAGGTGTGCCACAGGGTACACCGCGGGGTTGCCCCCCATGACGCAGCCAGGAGATCTCCCCGGTGGTGAGCACAGTTCCCCCCTGTGAGCCGCAGCCCCCACCTAATGCCCCAGAGGGCCATGGCAGGCACTGGAACATGGTTCCCACATGCAGTTCCCTGGTTTTTGGCAGGTTGACCCCCTCATCTGCATAAAAGGATTCTTTGTGGTGGCAAGAGAGGCAAGGGCAACAAGCAGACAACCCCCTTCACACCCATGTGGCCAGGCAGAGATGGCCTGCCCTGTCTAGCAATGCTGGCACTGGAGGGTGTTGCGGGACTGCAAGCACCGTGGTCAGGGTGGGATAGTGGTGTCGACGAGCCACAAGGATCGCAGCCCATGCCTTGGCTGACCTTTGTTTGCCACTCACGCTCATGTCAGGGGAATAGCACGGCCATTGGAAGATGTTGGCAGGGCTGCCAGGGAAATGGCAGGGCATCTGCTGTCATCAATGGCCTCACTGCACCTTTCTGGCCTCAGCCACCAATGCAGCTGCCCCACCAAAGTCCCTAGGGAGTGGACTAGTGGTGCCGCAGTCACACAGGTGTGCCGTTCACAGAATCACAACATTGGAAGGGGCCATACAGACCTTCTAGTCCAACCACCTGCCCAATGCAGGATGAGCCTAAAGCATCCCTGACAAATATTCATCCAGCCTCTTCTTGAAAACTGCCAGTGAAGGGGAGTTCACCACCTCCCTAAGCAGCTGATTCCACCTTTGAACTACTCTGGCCGTGAAAAAGTTTTCCTAATATCCAGCCGGTACCTTTCTGCCTGTAATTTAAGTCCATTGCTTCGAGTTCTATCCTCTGCTGCCAACTGGAACAGCTCCTTGCCCTCCTCCAAATGACAGCCTTTCAAATATTTAAAGAGATCAATCATGTCCCCCCTCAATCTCCTCTTCTCCAAACTAAACATTCCCAAGGCCCTCAGCCTTTCCTTATAGGGCTCAGTCTCCAGACCCCTGATCATCCTCATTGCTCTCTTCTGCACCCTCTCAATTTTTTCCACATCCTTTTTGAAGTAAGGCCTCCAGAACTGCACACAGTACTCCAGGTGCAGCCTGACCAAGGCAGTACAGAGAGGGACTATGACCTCCTGTGATTTCATTGCAATGGCCCTTTTGATACAACCCAAGACTGAGTTTGCCTTTTTTGCTACCGCATCACACTGACTACTCATATTTACAGTCCGCTCTTACTCCAAGATCTCTTTCACATATACAACTACCCAGAAGTGTGTCCCCCCCATCCTGTATTTGTGCTTCACATTTTTGTGGCCCAGATGTAATACTGTGCACTTACCTATGTTCAATTGCATCCTGTTCACAACCACCCACTTCTCCAGAGTATTCATGTCTTGTTGAATTTTAACTCTTATCTTCTTGGGTGTTTGCCACTCCTCCCAATCAACAAATTTATTGAGTACCCCGTTTACTCATCCAGATCATTGATAAAAATATTGAAAAGTACTGGGCCCAAAACCGAGCCCTGTGGCACCCCACCGGACACCTTCCTCCAATCTGATGAAACGCCATTGACCACCACTCTTTGGGTGCAGTCCTCTAACCAGTTCCCTATCTACTGAACTGTCCTATAGTCCAGTCCTCAGTCTTCCAGTTTATCCATTAGAATGTCATGGGGAACCTTATCAGAAGCTTTACTGAAATCCAGGTAAATCACATCGACAGAGTTCCCACGATCCAGTAAGCTCGTCTTTCGATCAAAGAAGGAAAGCAGGTTGGTCTGACAAGATCTGTTGGGGACAAAACCATGTTGACTTCCCCAGATCACTAAGTGGTCTTTCAGATGCTTACAGATCTTAAAATCTTCAGATGCTTCAGATGCTTAAAATCTGCTCTAATATCTTCCCAGCAACAGAAGTCAGACTGACCGGCCTGTAGTTTCCTGGGTCATCCTTCTTCCCTTTCTTAAAGTTTGGGATAACATTCACTCTTCTCCAATATTGTGGCAGATCCCCAGTCTTCCAGGAGGCCTTGAAGATGATGGACAGAGGCTCTGCACGTTCTCTAGAAAGTTCTTGGAGCACTCTTGGGTGCACACCATCCAGCCCAGGGGGGTTGTATTCATCCAGTGCAGCCAGATGCCTCTCCACAGCCTCTCTGTCAGGTGTCCTGTCATGACTATTACCATCTCTAGATGAGCTCAAGTACTTCAGGGTGAAAACAGAGGCAAGAAAGTCATTAAGCCTATATGCTTTTTCTCTGTCCTCCATCAGAGTTTCTCCTTCCATATCCAACAGCGTTCCAATTGCCTCTTTTATCTTGCGTTTGCTTCTCACATATCTGTAGAAGTGTTTCTTATTGTAGCGAGCCCCCCTGGCCATACCCAGCTCATACTTAGCTTTGGCTTCTCTGATGGCTGATCTGCAGTACCTAGTAACGCTCACATATTCCTCTTCAGAGGTCTGTCCTTCTCTCCATTACCTGAACATTTCCTTTTTCTCCCTTAGCTTATTCTGGAGCTCTCTGTTCATCCCCATTGGTTTCTTGGAGCCCTTACCCTGTTTCCATCTTGCTGGAATAGTGAGGGCTTGAGCTTGCAAAAGCTCATGTTTTAGAAGATCCCACCCTTCATTGCTCCTTTCCCTTCTAGCACACTCTCCCATGGAATGACTCTCATCAAGCCTCTGAGTTCATTGCAGTCGGCCCTACGAAAATCTAACCTACGAGTCTGTCTATGAAATTCCTTGCCCCCCCCACAGCAACTGGAATTCAAGGAGGACATGGTCACTTTCCCCAAAGCCCCCACCACCTTCATCTACCAATTCTTCCTTGTTGGTTAATATGGTCTAGTATGGCTGAGCCCCTTGTAGCTTCCTCCACCATTTGAAAAAGGAAGTTATCGGCCAGGCAGGTCAGGAAGTTGCGTGATTCTTGTCGCTTTGCTGAGCTTGTCTCCCAGCACACATTGGGGAAGTTGAAGTCACCCCTAATTATAAGGTTCTGATGTCTGGATACTCTACCAATCTGTTCAAGGAGGGCAGCATCCATTTCCTCTCCCTGGTCAGGCAGTCTGTAGCAGACTCCAACAACAATACCTTTGTCCTTCCTCCCCTTATTTCCACCCATATACTTTTCACTGGGCTGTCAACTCCATTCTCCAGAACTTGCTGACAATCAAGCCCTCTCCTCACATACAATGCCATTCCGCCTCCTCTTCTACCCTTCCAGTTTTTCTTGAACAACTTGTACCCATCCACTACCACATTCCAGTCATAGGAATCATCCCACTAAGTCTCAGTAATTCCTACTATATCGTAGCCCTCTGTTTGCAATAGAAGCTCAAACTCTTCCTTCTTATTACCCATACTTTGGGCATTGGTATATAGGCACTTGTAGCCGTGTACCTTTCTTTGATCTGTCCTACCCAGATGGGCCCCTGTTGTTATCACTTCTTCATTGAAATCCCCATGTTGATCGTCCCCTTGCAGCATCAATTTAAAGTTCTCCTGATGAAGCTCTCCAGATTCTTTCCAAACATTTTCTTCCCTGACCTTGAGAGGTGAAGCCCATCATGTGCTAGAAGGCCTTCTCTAAGAAAACTTATCCCATGGGCCCAGAACCCAAAGTGCTCCTGCCAGCACCACCACCTCAGCCAACGATTCACCTCGAGTATGGTCTGCTCTCTCTTCCTTTGAAAGGAAGGATAGAAGAGAATGCCCCCACTGTCTTCAACTGCCTTCCAAGAACTTCATAGTCCTCTTTAATTCTTGTGATGGTATTCGCAGCCGTGTCATTTGTTCCCACATGCACCAGTACAAATGGGTACTGATGTCAGTCTGATCAGTTTCAGCAGTCAGTCTGTAATATCCTGAATTCTGGCTCCTGGCAAACAACACATCTCTCAGAGTAGGGGATCCTGCCTGGACACATGATGTTCCATAGCCCCGAGCAGAGAGTCCCTGATGACCACCACCTTCCGTTTTCTTCCACTTCCATGTGGCCCCATGCCCTCTTTATTTCCTCCTCCAAGTTTTTGTGGTTCTTCTTCCACTCTCATCTCTGTCACCATCTCAAGCACCTCAAAACAATTCTTGAGCTCCAGTGGACTAGAGCATCGCCTTAGTCCACATCTTCCGGTTTGTATTGCAGAACTTAGAGGAGGCTCAGAAGGGAGATCGACTCTTCCTTCTTCTCTTGGACTTATTTCTTCATGCTTGTGCAGAACCCTCAGGCTCTTCTCAATAAAATCCTCCCCTTCCTTGATTTTCTGAAGGGTGGCGATCCTCTCCTCCAGGCTCTGAATCTTAAAGCCTGACCAGCTTACGCTTCTGACAAGTGAAGTCCATCTTCTCTTCCGGGAGGAAAACAAACATGGCACACTCCATGCAGGTGACTGGAAGGAGGCCTTCGGTCAATATCATTGCCTTCCAAGTATATTCCAAGAGTACTCTTCTAGCTGCAGGTCCCTTTCCTTCTCCTTCTAAGAGCCGGCTGTGATGTGCCTCTGGTGAGGAGGAGCCTAATTCAATTCAAGGCTCAGTCAGTAGAGGGTGGGTCCAGCAGTTAGCCCCAGGCAAAACAGACACTCTCCAATTAGTAACAATCCCCCTCTGCAATCAGCTCCAGCTCAGGCAAAAAAGACAAACACAAGCACTTACTCCAACTGGCACCACTTTACAGTAGGCTCTACCCACTCACACAGCCCCAAACACTGTCCTCCCACACAGTAACCTCAGTAAATTCCCCCAGCAGTTAAGGAAGGCAACAGAAAAAAACTCACCGCTCTAGCAGCTCCCTTTCTTGCTCCTTCTCCAGTTGCCAGCAGCCCAGTAGGCATCAAGATTGCATTTACCGTCTCTTGCATTTTATAGCCTTTAACCCCACTGTTTATAACTTTCCTTCTTCTAGCCAATGTATAGGGGACTCTAGTTCAGGGAAGCGTGTTTCTTTAAGATTCCATTAGGTATCTTTCTTTCCCAAGAGAGCAAACCCTTAGAGAGCTTTCAATAAAGTGCATCAACAAACACAAAAAAGTAACTAAAATCTGAAATAGAAAAGTTTGGTTGGAATAGCCTCAGGTTGCTATTTCTGCCATGGTCTTGAGGTGTTGACAGAGGAATGAAGAGATTCATTTTTTTATAGGTTTAATTGAGAATTTTCCAGATTGTTCTGCTAGACTTGAGCAAGTCAAACCAGTGAAGTTCCCTTCTATCAGTGCAGTATGCACTCTGTATGGCTAATAAGTAAGTGAAGATGTGAGCTATAATTGTTTTAATAAAGTGCCTAGATGTGGCTGAATGCATACAGGGAATAGAGCTGGTGAATAAAAATATACAGTTTTTGTGTAGTCACTCTTCTTTCCTTAGCTGCTCTTTAAAAAGACAAAGGATTATTTATAGATCACTGAGAAATGTTAAATGAGTTCATTGAATAGTCTGTTAATATGTAGAGATGTGAAAACAAAAGATGCCACTGTAAGAGTTCTTTTGTATCTTCTTTTTCTCATCAGAGTATCAAAGATAAATAATACACTTGAAAGACTGCTTGCAGGTTTGGATAAGAAGGGAACCGGGCTCTTGTTCAATTGGAAGAAGAGACAGCTTAATGGAGACAGGAGAACAGTCTGTTCATACCAGAAGGGACATGGATCAACTATTCTCTTCAGGCAGTGAAGACAAAGGCTGCAGGATTGGCTAGAACGGCAACAGAGAGAATAAAACTAACAATTTTTTCGTATTCACTGTTGGTTATGAGCCATCAGCACAAGAGAGAGGAAGAGATTGTGGGGTAGGAATGGGGAGAAAAGATTGTGGAACAACAGGAAGAAAGCTCTGTAACAGAGCAAGGTATTCTCGCAATGCTGTCTTGTCTCCACTAGAGCAGGTTCTAAGAGGAGCCAATCCACGGAACAGCCCTGAGATTTTCACTGGTTTAGTGTCTGAGATTTGTTGCAGAATCTTTCCCGTTCCTGACACATACATCTGAATTTATTTTCTTCCTGATCAACTTTAAAGGTGTGTAATCATGCGAAATGTAGTCTTTGACAGCACAATTTTAATTCTTGCCAACCACTCGACAGGCAATCGGTACAGAAGGAACAGAGTGCAGGTTCCCTCTGTCTCCTTAGTTTAATAGATTCATTGCTATCGCTGTTCCATTAATTGCCTCATTTCTAAACACAGTATTAAAATGTTATCGGGTTCTTCTTGGCTGATTTTCACTCTTACCACAATTGGGTGGGGTGGGCTTAAGGTTACATCATCCAGTCATTGAGTGCATACATTTTCTGAGCTGTGCAGTCTTTTCCAGGACCTTGATCCTAAGGCATTCAACATTTAATTCATACTGCATAACTGTGAAGCAATATATTCTCGCCATAGAAGTGATATATGGATTTCTTTTATCTGTTCCTTGATTATTTTATATCCCAACCCATGCAACATTCTGGACAGCCAACATGGTATGAATTATGGTTATTATATGACAGCTGCATAGAAAATGTGAGGAGAAACTATATATACAGGAATCTGTACCATTTCCATTTAGGTTTGGGGATGAAGAATTTGCCAGGAGATCTTGGAATGCAGTGGGTATATCCCAGTTGGTTCATAATGCTATGCAAAACCAGGATGGTTTCTCGCAATATAGATCTATGTGGTTAGAATCTGAGCAAACAGTAACTGAGATAATGTAGAAGAGATCCTGATGAACTGTATGACTATTTTCTTACATATCATAACTGTTAGTTCATAAAATGAGCATGAAGAGAATCTAGAATGACTGTATGGTGCCAGGCTGTGGCAAGCTTTTGTGGCCCTTGGACCTGATGGTGATCACATTTGATACTCTTGCTAAAAGTGGCATAAAGAAGATAATTACGTTGCCCACAGAAAACATGAGGTGGGTGAATATGTAAGAGGTACCAGGTTGTAAATGCAAAGCTATACAAGTCTGCCAAGTCAGTGTTTGTGTTCTGCATACCTCTTTAAAATATAGCTGGTGGTTTTTTAACTATTCCAGCTGTGTACAATCAAATGTACATTCAATTAAAAATGTTACTGATTAATATTTACACTTAACTCATTCTAAATGAAAAATCGCCTGTAGCATCAAGTATAAAACTGCCCTTAACCTCGCATTAGTTCAACCAGCATAAGAAAAGTCCTGCTGGAGCAGACCAAAGACTCTTTTAGTCCAACTTACAGTCTCCATCGTCACCCAGTTCTCAGCCTTTGGTATGCTTCTGAAGCTTCTGTTTCATTATCATAATATGAACAAGGTATCTGTGAGGAGTTTAGTGATGTGAAAGTGGTTTTATCCCTCGTAACCTGTTTCATAAATATAGACATGTTTGTTCCATATGATATTTTATTTTATTTATTTATATTCAATTTATATTCTGCCCTCCCTGCATCAGCGGGCTCAGGGTGGATTACATCGTGTACATTATAAAAACTTTAACAATTCAGCTTTAAAACCAATAAACAATAATATATAATTTAAAAGCTAAAAATACAGAGTACCAAAAGCAGCAGCATAGAAACAATTCATATAATCCATCATCCAACCGTCCCTAAAAGAATATCACAAAAGGGTTGGGTGGTAGCTATTTCCTGATAGGGAGGGATGATCTCCTCTATCCAACCAGTGGGGGGCCCTGCCCAGCATCAACCAAATGCCTGGTGGAACAGCTCTGTCTTACAAGCCCAGCAAAAGGATAGAAAGTCCTGCCAGGCCCTGGTCCCATCAGACAGAGCATTCCACCAGGTTGGAGCCAGGACCGAAAAGGCCCTGGCTCTGGTCGAAGCTAAGCGGGCCTCTCTGGGGCCAGGGACCACTAATAGCTGTTTTTCACTAGAACGAAGCATCCTCCGGGGCTCATATGAGGAAAGAATAACATTTTCCCCCAAGAAAGGTAATTAGAGACCTGCTATGAAGACCTCTGTGGTAGTCAGGCAACTGCATAGGATCGCAGTAAACCATCCTTGTTTAAGAGCATGTGTTTCAAGCCCTGATGTGCTGATAACCACTGTGCAGAGTTGTCTTCTGGACTTCAAGAATATGCTCTGAGTGTTCTGAGAAAAACTGTCTCTAAGATTTGTCTGTTCAGCTCTGTAAAATTTTCTCTTGAAAAAGAATATTCTGCTATTAACAATGTAGAAGTGCTGCTGGTAATTGAAATGAAATTATGCTCCAGTGTTAGCACTGATCAAAGAGTGTAGCCATATACTTTGTCTAAAAGTTGTTAAACTGAAAAGTAGCATTGGGGTGCAGGTTCTGAACACTGGATATTTTGCGTTTTGTATGTTGGGCCTTGTTCTTAGAAGATAGCTAAGGGTGAAGTGTAAATTGCTTTGGCGGGTGGTCTTTATTTCCATAATTCATCTTTGAAAGATGTTGATCGTCAGTATTTAAAAGGGCTCAATTAAAAGTTCAAATATATTACAATGCACAACTAATAAAGGACCTGATATGAAATGCAATAGCACTCTGGTGACATTGTGCCAGCCCCATTGCTAATGACCAAAATATTAAAAGACTTATTGAAGTTCAGTCATCAATCAAGGTAAATAGATTCTTGTGGCAAGGAATGTAAATGTGATTCTTTGATATGGTGTGAATACTAACTATCCCTGCCTGCCTCTTTGCACTTGTATCTACTATTATCAATATATGAACAGCTGGTCTAAAATGGTGAGGGGAGAGCGGGGTGATAATTAACGTTTCATTTCCTAATTGCTGGATAGAGCTATCATGACAATCCTGATTACTGAATTAGTCTTCTAATTGCACCTTCGTTTTCTTTTCAAGTTGCAGCTCAGAGTTGTAGTTCTTGCACATTCGTGCACCCAGAAGGGAAAATTAAGTAATAAATGTTATTATAGGGCATATCATTCTGAAAATGTAAACTGGTTTAACTTGTCAAGGCTTCTGTTCAAGCAGCCTCTTAGAGGCTAAGTTCTGTGACAGGGCTTGTGATCAATCTCAGCACAAAAAGTAATTCTCATGATACTTTAAGGGAAGCTGTTATAGGTAAGGAGGCGTAGAACAGCGTAAATAGTAGGGTGGCCAACCTAATAAAGAATGTTTAGTTGATTAATCATCCACCATTTAAGTAAATGGTTAAATAGACTGGCATATTTCCAAAACCCCAATGTAGGTTTCTTCCAGAGATACTGAACAAAGTGTCAAAGAACTTTCAGTCTGAGAAGCAAATATACACTACTTGTCATTTCTTTTTTAGTTTCCTGTTTCTGTAAGATCAGAACCAAACAGCATTAAAATCAAAAAGTGCCTTTAATTGAAATCTCACTTAAATTACAGGTCTTTTTCAGTGGTACACCTCACCTGTGTAAAGCTTTTCAACTTGAACCTCCACTACTTTCTTTAGGCACCAAGCTAAAACATTGCTATTTACACAGGTTTTTAATTAAGGTATTGATTTTTATATAATTTTATTGTCTATTTTTAGCCTGGGAAATACCTAGCTCATTTTAAGCTACTCCATGTTTTAGGCACTGGCTGTTTTTATATTTTTATTATGTTTTATTTTGTGAGCCACCATGGTCAGATTCCCTGGAGAGGTGGTAGAGAAATTTTTCAAATAAGTAAATAAAATTTACCATCACCAGTTAAAACTGGCACCCACTGATTAATTAACTAACATTTTAAACAATCTATATACTGATTAAAAGTAGCAGCTCTGTTAAATGTGCAGTGTAATTTTACTCTCTTGGTGGGGGAAGAGGGAGCTTGCAATTGTTTCTCAGGCATAAGGAGAAAAGATTCATACCTGCCTGTTTCTGGTGCTCATTTAGTGTTGCCATTCTACAAACTGGGTCCAGAAAATGTGGGTGTTATACCATTTATATGGTATAAGTTCAATCACTTATAAATGCATAGATCTAGAGTAAGGATGGGCAGTAATGTTGGTTCCAATTATTACTGAACCACATTTTCTGTAATTGTAAGCTTATATGTTACTTAGGAAGTTATGCTCATTATAAAGCACTAGCTTGTATGGCTTTGGGGGCTTAATTCCTCTAGGCAGGGATTTCTCTTTCTCTTAAATTACATAATAGCTGGAAGACTAATGCCAATTTATCTAGGAATACATAAAAGTATGCATGCTGTGGCCCTCTTTACAACACAGTGTGGTCTTGCTAAATGTGACCTCCTCTCTGAGAGTGCACATCTCTGCAATAAGAAGGTGAATACTAGGATCAAGCTGTGGTCATTTCTCAGCTCCACTAAGTCAGTAGCATAATTCCTTTGAAGCCTAGACTACCTGGAATCTCTCTTACACACATGCATACATATCAGCTTTTGATTTTGAATCTGTTGGGAGATGTCATCCTTCATTGTGCCGCTTCATCAGGTAGGCTCAGTGCCTTCAGCGTTTTCCCCCAGGGCCCACTGTGCTAAAGTGGATGCTGTGTGAAGAGGTTTTCTCCTTTCCCTCTTGCTTTTTTGTTTGTTTCGTTCTGGTTGCTTTTGATGGGATGTAGAACCCCCTCTTTCTTTAGGTTATTCTTCTGTGTTTGTTTTTATGCGTATATTGGTTCCTGGCTTTCTCTTTATTTTCTGGCATGCAGCTCTCTCTTGGATCCCTAGACAAATAGCTGCTCTTTGCATAAAACTCCCTTTATGAGGCCCACAAGTGCTACCATGTGTCAATAAAATCCAAGCTAAGTTAGCAGCATCCTCTTGGGCTCCCAGAGCATTGTGTTGCCTGCCTGTTTAATTGGTAAGCTGCTAAGAGCTGAGCCTTCTCTTTTATTTGTGTTGTGTATGGCAATGTGAACAGTTTCAGCATTTAATAATCTCACTCTCTTTGGAGAGTACAAGCAGTTTCTAATCCTATCAAATGGTCTGAATGAAGAGATGTGTTAGTAGTAAATACTGTATTTTGCATGAAGCTCTCCTTCTGCAACAGAAACTACTGTACTGTACCTCTCTGATCACTCCTCCTAGCAGTGCAAATAAGGTGGTGCCTGCCTGAACACCACAGCTTTGTGTGTCTTTATCCTCTCCTGAGGTGACCTTTGGAGAAGTATACTGCTCCTCTTGAGGTTCCGCTCAGGCTTCTGGTCTTGTGTGCTTTCTGCTTTCTTCACAGCGTTGCTATACATGAATGCAAGCCAACTGCTCTCTTCCAAATCCCTCTGATCTGTGCCCCAGGAGCAGTTCTGCCTACATGTGGGAGCTGTGGAGATCTAATGGCTACTAATGATAACTGCCAATTGCTTCTTATGCTGCCTGTACAAATGTCACATTAGGCTTTAATAATGAAAAGGGAGAACAAATCATTCTTTGCCTCAAGGGGTAAGAGCTGGAGCTAGGGATTCTGTTGCTTTGTTTTTTTCAGATACATAGTATGTGCTACGAAGCACAGTGATAGTAAATAATATTTAGATTTAATAAAAATAGTTTCATTTACTAAAAAAAAAATATAAAAGAGAATAGGCTTCTAGGCTCTAGCTAACTGCAGGAGGTGTGTGACCTAGGAAATGATACAGCACATGATGAGCATAATATCGTTATGTAAGGACAAGTTTTTGTAAGAAAGCCAGGGCCCCTCACTTCAGAGTTTCTTGCGCTAGAGCACAAGAACAGCAAAGTGTTGTGTCACCCTGCCCCATTGCTCCAGTTTTTCAGGCTGTGGCAATATCAGCAGTGTATTTGGAACTGAAATGTGAACAGGTGAGTAAGTGTTTCCTTACATCAGAAGGATATTACAGGGAAAATTGAGCAGGGGTGGGGAGGGGCAATCTCAGGAAGGCAGCCTATGACATTTGTATTTTTCAGTTCCTTATAATAAAGCTCTAGAGGGTTACGTCCCTACTGTGGGACCATACATTCCACCTGCAACCCAAGCACTGATAATTAACAACAATATCTGCATAGGACGATAGCCTTGTGCAACATCGTGTTGTCCAAATTGAAACATTTATAAGGTAGTCAGAAATTGGCAGACCTGACAGCAGAAGTGACTGTGGCTGGTTTCACCTGCTCACGGAAAACATTGTCACCTTTTCTGTAGTTGTCAAGTGGAGAAGAAAATATAGTACCAAACTGCCAGTACATCTGGCACAAACTAAAGGTAAGCATCTGTCCTCAAAAACTGTCTGGCTAAACCTTAGCCAAGAACAAACTTCAAAGAAGAGCTGACAGGTAGCAGATGGTGTGAATAAGTCTGTAACTTAGTTACATTGGGTGTCACTGTCAGTCAAATGTTTGTAATACAGTGCAGTATCCTTAAATGGAGGATGCTGGTTGAGAACCTTATTCCACATAATATCTTTTGTATGTCTCCAAATGCATCCTGTGGTGCTGCTGAAGCTGGCTCACCAAAGCTCAACATTCACACCAGATTGGCTAAAGTAAGGTACCCCTGGGGGTAAATGCAAAGCTGATGTAAGACAGATTCATCTAATCTAAAATTGTTTCTCTGTCCTTAGCATGCATTCATAAGCTACTCAGTCCACCTGTGAGAAGCATATAGAGCAAGTGTCCGTTATCAGCTGTATTTGGATGTTCCTCCTTCCTCCCCATCCTTTATATTCTGCATCATTGCTGAGAAGCATTGTATATATTTGTAAATGTTTTGAGAGAGAATTAGCAAGCACTTTATTTGTGCATGCTCTTCAGGTATAGCCATTCACACAATTATTATATGTTAAAGGTCACCAAGGCTCATGGATAAGTTAGCTAATAACTGTGAAGTGTGAATGTCTTGTAATGGGAGATGGTGTCTACAGATAAAGATGAGCACAGGGAACAGGTTTGTTGGCAAATTGGTGATCTGTATCATTTTAGATACTTTGCTTGGCAGAAGCTCTTTTTTATTATTCTGATCTGCAGAATTTAATACAGTGTATGGACTGTCTGGACTGCTGACATCCTGTTCCTGCATCAAGTTTTCGGTGTTTTAGCATAGATAGAGCTATGTAGCTTCCGAAGTATTCTAGGTATGTGTCTGGGATTCCATTATACACAAATGTTCTGGAAGAGGTACATCTGGTCCCTGCACTTTTGAGATCTGTTTTCCCAAAGACTGAAGTGAAATGGTTTCTCTCAGACAGCATCAGACTACCTATATTTTTCTTGCTTGAATATTTTGGCCTTTCCTGCTCTTCACTTTTCCACTGGAAAATGGGTTGACTCATTAAACCCTTAATGCGGTTATAACCACAGTTTCTCTCTCACTGCAAATATATAGAAACATTTATCTTCTTTTGTTGCCTTTTTTACTCCCAGAAGCATCAATAAACATTTTCTCTCATAGGATTATCGCAAAGCTATTTGTATTGAAGTTTATGGTCTCTTGACAATTAAGACTGTCAAAGACTTTATTGTATATAAATATATGTATAAGAAATTAAATGTGCACTAGTAGGAAATCAGTCTTTCAAATTAGAAAAGATTTATTATTCAGAGAGCTACCAAAGTCACCTCTTTTTGATGTTCAGTACATAATGTTGCAATAGAAATGCCACAATGCAGTGTAATGTGTACAATGAAGCAACCGTTAACAATGGCTTTTTAAAGACCCTTCTGATGATTACCAAGCAAATTGTGCACTAGCTAGCAAGAGAAGTGCCTCGACAGTGCAATAAATGGAACTGTAAAGCCTTAAGATTATGGTTTCATATAAAGAGACATGGTATGCCTTCCTCTGCATTATGCATTTTCCCCCTCCTGTGTGCATCTCTCTTGCTGGGTTTTAGGTATAGAAAAGATGGGCAATTATGCTAGCAGAGATCATTGCTTGCAATCATATGTCATTCCAAAGAAGCAAAGTCTTCATAATTAGTTGAGAGAGCAAAATACTTAGAGCTTTCTGTAGTGAATGTCCAGGATTCAAAGCATACTTTAGAATTTTTTCTGGAACAATCACAGCAGAGCTTCCATCATACTGGACTCTCAGTTTTGCTGTCTTCTTCTTTTTCACTAGAGTCCAGTTTACACATCTGGCTGTGTACTCTGTGAGTTTGTATTACAAGCAGCAAATGCTAACTACAGCTTGGGGAGGCACTGCGTGTGCTATATTTTGTTAACACATACAATCCATCCTATTGTTGCACTTTTGCACTGTCCTCATGGTCCCAGTATCTGCTGGGTATGTCACTGTTGTAATTGTTACCACTTTTAACATCTGCTTTTTAACATCTGCATGAAGCTGCTGGGAGAGGTCATCTGGAGATTTGGGCTGGGTTGTCACCAATATGTGGATGATATTCAAGTCTATCTCATGTTTCTGGAAGATCCCATGAAGACAATGGAAACCTGAACTGGTGCTTGTAGGCAGTTTGGGATAAATGATGGATTAAAAAAATAGAAGCTTGATCCCAACAAGACAGAGGTATGACTAGTGGAAGGAAGAACTAACCTGGGAATTGAAGTTCCATTGTCATGTCTTCTGTGCAGTTCCACATGGGAACTGCGCATGCTCAGGCTGGCCATGGATGTATCAAAGCTCAAAAAGGCGTGAGATGTTCGCCCACCCTTTTTGCGCACTTTCAGTGGGAGCAGCTATAAAAAGCAGGATGAGCGGATCCCTCCCTCAGTTCTTCTTTAGCCGCTGCTTCAAGCTCCTCTTCGACTCCGAGCTGATAGAAAGAAGATATGATTTCAATGGTGCTCTTCAAGAAGTGCCTCAAGTGAGGATCCAAGATTACCCAATATGATGGGCATGAGAAATGCCTCATGTGCCTCAGCAATGCCCACGACACTGTGCACTGTGGCGTTTGCAAGCAGTTCACGTCTAAGGCCTGGCATGAATGAGCATCGTGCCTGAAAGCGGCTCTTTGGGAGTCAGCCCTGAAGGATGTCTCCAATTCCGAGGTGACTAGAGCCACTAAAAAAGGACTGCAATGCCCAGAACAGGTCTCCTCGGTACCTCCTTCCAGTTCAGCTCCAATTGCTGATAATATGAACCAGTTGGTTCCAGAGAAAAGAGCCGTTATCAAAAAAGCCAAGTTCAAGTCGAGGCACACTATTAAGCACCTGACTACAAGACCGCATAAGAAGCAATGGTCTTTAGCTTTGGCCCCATCCGCCTCGATGGCATTGAGCCCACCAGCAGTTCCAAGAACTCCCTCGCTGACTCCTAGACATCATTCGGCCTCAGTTCCTGCCATCTTAGGATTTCGGTTTCGTTTTCCCGGCCATGTCGGACGCTCCTCTCCGCAGGTCCGGGAGGAAGTGGCCGAGCAGCCTGACCGGGTGGTTGACCTGCGAGGGTTAACCCCCAGTACTCCCAGGTAGGGGGTCAGGGTCCGGAGCGCTGCAGGAAGAGCCCCCTGAAATCGATCCAGGGAGTAAATAGCCCATCTGCTCCTATGGAGGCCAGCAGACTTGCACAGCACATCGCGTGCTGCCGGGCCATGGAGAATGGCAACAAGCAGATTTAAGGTGAAAACCTGTAAGTAAGCGGATCCCTTCTGTTACTTTAAGCATATGGGAAGGATTGATGGGAGTTGAAGCTTAAGAAGGTTCGGATATCTTCCCCTTCATTGAGTTTTGGAACTTAGTTGGCGGACTCCCCCCCCCCAAAGATGGCGACGAAAAAGCAGAGCCCTGCTGTGGGCAAATCGGTTTCGGCTGCGTTACAGGGGAAGGGAGAGACTCTTGAAGAGGTGGTTAAACGGTCGGTCGTTGAAGCTATGAAGCCCTTTGTTGATAGGCTAAATGAAATCGGACAAAGGGTTGGTTCAGTTGAAAATGAAGTGAAAACCACTAAAGATGTAGCGCTCGAAGCAGAGAAATCTACTCGTGAACATGCAACACTCATGAGAGCTACAAACAAAGAAGTAAAGCTTTTGGAGAATCAACTGATAGGACTACAAGTGGATCGTGCTCAGACGGTATTGTGTTTACAGAATGTGAAGGAGGAGGAAAGTGAAAATTTAAAGGATCTGGTGTCGGAACTTTTGACGTCATCCGCAAAGGCAAAGAAGAGTTAAAAAGCGATATTCTGGAAGTCCATTGGACATCTTCAAAATATGCAACGAAGCGTCAGCTGCCTCGCGAGATTATTATTGACTTTTCATCTAAGAAGACTCGGGACACCATTTTAAATAATTCGACTGACGTGGACTTGGACTTTCTTGGCAACAAGGTTAAGATATTGAAGGACGTTCCATTTCTAGCTCGGAAAAGAAGATTCAAATACAAAAGGTTTGCAGCTCTTCTGAGAAAGCGTGATATAAAATTCAAATGGTTATTTCCGGAAGGTATCTGGTTTAGATATAAAGACCAAGCCTACAAGATAATATCGGAAGTACAGCTGAGGGATTTTGTGCTTAATCATCAAGAGTTCGAGCAAGAAGAAGATCCAGAATCTGAAGGGGGGAGTGGGGAGGAGGGAGTGAGCGCAGCTATTGTAGCTGTTCAAAGAGAACTGAGATCAAGACACGGGGGGGAAGAAGACCTGATCCTGACTGTAGTTCATATCTTATAAGATCTACCAATCTAATAGCATAATAGAAAGTTTAACTTTAAATAATTGTATTATGAAAGGAATTCAATACTTGTATTTGTAGTCTGTGTTCTTATGTTGTTTTTTCCCTCCCCCCTTGTTTCTTTTTTACTTTTTCTGTTTGTAGTTTGTAGTTTTGTAGTTTTGATGTTAGTAATTTTTTTTTAAAAAGTTCCTGCCATCTTAGAGGGTGAAATACTGGACCTTCTCAAATTTGGTGCGGCTCTGTCTCCATTACCACCTTCCCCAGTGCAGCCTGTACAAAAAGAGGCAGCTTCCTCAGCTCCAACTGAAACCAACAGCTGTCAAAAGGTGCTTAGAAGCCATAGACATCCATGGGCTCCATACCCTTATGAGTTCCTTTACTCCTATTATGCCTATGGATTTGAAGGTTCCACACCATTACTACTTACTACTGCCACACCACTACTACTTACAGGAAGACCCTGAATACTATCCTCCTGATCCTACTCCTTCAGTCGTGAAGGTAAGACCAGCCTCAGGTCCTGAAGATTTCGAGACCACAGAACCGACACTTGATCCACCAGCACACTCCGATGAAGGTTCTGACGTGGCATCCGAGCCATCTTCTCCAGAATGAGTAACAGAAGATTCCGCTGTGTCTCCTACTGAAGACTTTTGCCTGTACTCCAAACAGTTGGTCAGAGTGGCAAGTTCCTTGGAGATTTAAGTGTCTTGCTCAGCTCCGACATTGTCGGATCCAGTATTTAAAGTTCTCCATTCTGAGGCAACAGGCTCAGTGGCATTCTGTATCATGTAGGGAATGATAGAAGTCACGAAAGAAGTTTGGTCGGTTCCGGTATCCACACCAATGACTTCAAAGAAGTTAGATAACCTTCATAAAACCAAACTAGACAGGGCTGGGTTCTTATTCAACCACCCTCCTGCTAATTCCATAGTCACGCAAACCCTCCAAAGCAAGAGTCTTCCACGGGGTGCTGGCCATTCTGCCTCCACAAATAAAGAGTGCAGAAACCTCGATATTTTAGGGAGAAAGGTTATAGCTCCTTGGCCCTTAACTTCCGTATTGGCAATTATGAGTCCATTATGGCCAGGTACCAGTTATTCCTCTGGGACAAGATTGGGCCTTACTTGAGTCTCATCCCTGGTGAGAAACAGTACCTCACAAAGATCCTGCTGGGAGAAGCTCTTAAGCTGTATAAGCAATAGATCCTCACTGCAAGACACATAGGAGATTACTCTGCACGGTGCTATGACCTCGATCATCATTATATGGAGACACATGTGGCTTAGAACCACTGCATTGACACCCCATCATAGATTACAGGTGAAGATCTGCCCTTCAATGGCAATGATTTTTTCTCGTCTACTACAAACGATGCATTAAAGAAGATAAAAGATAATAAGGTGACTGCTGGGTCCCTAGGGATTACCTCGGTCATACTATAAAGGCACCGGTTCCCTCCCAGACCTAATCCCCACTACAAGCCCGGATACAATTGGTTCCAGTCCCAACCTATCCAACATTTCTCTCGAAACCAGCAACATGCTACTTCCATGTTTCCATCTAACCAACCTTGACGGAGGTACTTCCGTCATAAGTCAAAGGATGGTTCCACTTCTCCCAGAGAGCAATTGGGTTCCACCAAACAAAGTTTTTGACATCTTGACATCTTTCCCCTTCCCTTTTGGTCAATGCCTTTCCCTATCTTCATGGAAGAAAATCACGCAGGACCTCTAGGTATTGTCCATAGTCCAGGAGGGTTACTCACTAGAATTCAGGACCACTCCTCCAGTAGTTCCTCCCCAGTCAAACCCTACCCCACCTCAAGCACTTTTGCTAAAGGAAGTGCAGAGCCTGTTGCTGAAACAAGCAATAGAGTAGGTTCCAAACCTCAGTTCTGAAGGGGTTTATTCCCACTACTTTATGGTGGTCAAGAAGTCAGGGGACTAACACCCTTTCTTGGATCTTCGTTTTCTAAACAAGTTTATTGTTCCAAAAAGTTCAGAATGTGGTTGTTGAAGAATGTTTTACCCCTCTTCGAAAACCACTGTTGATTCATCACTGTTGATTTGAAGGACACTTACTTTCATGTGCCAAAAATATCCATTACAGAAAATATCTCTGTTTTCAATATGGTTCCAAAAGGGTCCAATACAAGGTCCTCCCTTTTGGCCTTTCTTCTGTCCACCAGGTGTTCACCAAGGTTATGGCAGTAGTGGTTGACCAAAAAGGTTGCACCATATTTCCCTACCTGGATGACAAGCTTATCGTAGGCCAGTCCAGAGTCTGTCTCTCATCAAAGAGCCTGTTTGGTGTGGTTAAGTGCTCTAAGTGTGGTTAAGACTCTAATCTCAGCCCCACCCACCTCACAGTGTGTTTTGTTGTGGGGGTAATAATGACATAGTTTGTAAACCGCTCTGAGTGGGCATTAAGTTGTCCTGAAGGACGGTATATAAACCAAATGTTGTTGTTGTTACACTTCCTTAGTCCTGTTGACCCGCCACTAACTGGATCTATGGGTCAATTTGGAGGTCTTCCTTGGTTTCTCAACGTAAGGTAACATTTGTGAGACTCCACAGTAGCTCAGGTTTTTTCCACCACAGAACAGATAACCCAATTCCTAATCACTTTAAGCAGGGTACGTTCTTTCAGGCACCAAAGCACAAGGCAAATCCAAAAACTGTTAGGTTTCATGGCCTTTCTAATGCTAATAGTACTGTTTGCCAGGCTCCAGCTACAGCTGTTACAAAATTGGTTTGTCAGGGAGTTTCATCCACACTACCAGAACCTATACAAGCAGTTCTTGGTTCCAAGGATTATACACAGATCCCTGACATGGTAGAACGACGAATCCCATTTAGTTCCAGCCTTATTCACCTATCCATCTATATAGATGTCTTTCTGTTGGGTTACGGGGCTTGTTCTGGAAAAAATCAAGTGAAGGGTCTTTGGTCTCATCACAAGTCCAAGCTGCATATCAACCTGTTGGAACTAAGGACTATTCGGTTTGCTCTGAAAGCATTCCTTCACCTTGTCAGGGGCAGAAATGTCCAGATATGCATGGACAACACAACTGCCATGCATTATCTGAACAAGCAGGGAGGCACGGCCTCTATGTCCTTCTCCTAAGGGTCCTCCCTTATTTGGGAGTGGGTGATCCAACATCAAGTCTCCCTCTCAGCCATCCACATTGCTGGAGAAAACAACATTCTGGCAGATGCCTTGAGTCAATCCAGGGACCAGAATTATGAATAGTCCATTCACATGGATTTCCTACAACCTGTATTCCTACAGTGGGGGTTTCCCAGCATAGACCTATTTACTGCTTCACTCAACAAGAGGTGCCCACAATACTGCTCTCAAGCGGATAATGGAAAGTTGTCCCTAGGAGACGCTTTTCAGATATCTTGGTCAGGCAACCTACTTTATGCCTTCCCTCCTCTCCCTCTCATGACCTTGACACTCAGCAAAATGATGAGGGAGAGGACATCAGCCTTTGTAATCGCCCCTTATTGGCCAAGACAGGATTGGTTCTCCACCCTTTCTAGACTGTCGCAAGGCAGGACATATCAGTTCCCACTGTCACCTACCCTTCTACAGGACAACATGGTCCTTCACCACGATTTAGACACACTGAAGCTGACAGCTTGGCTTGTGCCCCACCCCCGGAGTAGAATTCTTTCCCCCAGTTAAGAATGTACTTTTACAGGCTAGAAAACCTTCTACCCAGAAATCATATTCTGGCAAGTGGGAATGTTTTTCCCGTTGGGCTATAGGACAGAGTTCGGTTCCTTCTTTGGCATCCCTGCCATCAGTCTTAGACTACCTGGTCCTACTAAAAGACCAAGGACCTCTGTGAAGATCCATCTGGTGGCCCTTTCAGCCTATCACAAAGTGAAAGGCCAAGGAGTAAGTCCCTTTTTTCCCAACCTGAATGCAAACCCTTCCTTAAAGGGTTAGATAACATCTACCCTCCAGTGTCCAAGCCCACTCCCCAGTGGAGCTTGTCGCTGGTTTTGACAACACTCGTGCATAAAACTTTCAAGCCTCTAGCTACTTGCCCTCTCAATTTCTGACAGCCAAAATGGCCTTTTTAGTGGCTATAACATCAGCTTGGAGGGTGAGTGAATTACAAGCACTGAGGTACGATCCACCTTTCTTTAGGATGTTTGCAGACAAAGTGGTTCTCCACCCAAGCCTCCAGTTTCTGCCCAAGGTAGTCTCTGCTTTTCACCTCACCTTTTCACTTCTGCTTTTCACAGTGTTTTTTCCTTCACCCTCCACAGAGGCCAACAGACTGCTGCACACACTGGACATCAAACATGTACTGTGTTTCTACCTTGACAGGACTATTGTCTTTAAAAAGGATCCTAACCTCTTTATCTCATTCAGAGGACCCAAGAAGGGACAAAAGGTAACTGCTCAGACCATCTCTAACTGGTTGGTGTGGCTCATCAAAGAGTGTTGTAAACATTCCAAACATCCTTGCCCTCTGAGCATCAGGGCATGTTCTATAAGAGCCTAATCTACCTCATCAGTGTTTAACTTGAGCATTCCACTAGTGGACTTAGTAAAGGGACCACCTGGTTGATGCCGTCCACCTTTAGTCAGCATTATGCCATTAACATAGACTCCAGAAGGGACGTTACAGTCCTGAAGAGTCTCTTTCGATGAAGAGCAGCATGCCCACCTCCTGGCTAAGTTAGCTCACTAATCTCCCATGTGGGACTGCACAGAAGACATGATGATGGAAACAGGGTTGCATCTACCTGTAACTCTTGTTCATTCAGTGTTCTTCTGTACAGGCACACATCCCTCCCTCCTTTCCCTGCCATGTACTCTTTAATATGCTAATTTCTCCTTCACCTGTGGCTTAGTGAACTGAGAGAGGGATCCGCTCGCCCCGCCGTTTATAGCCATGCCCACTTAAAAGAGCACGAAAAGGCTGGGCGAGCGTCTCGCACTTTTTGGAGCTTGCCACTGTACTGAACCTTGATTCAAGGAATTATAAGAGCTGGTGGGATTCCAGCCTAGTTAAGAATGTGCTGGCTAAGCTAATTGAAGACACCTGCAGAGCAGTCTCTGTTCTCTAGAGATTCAGCCTTGAGAGACTGTATCATAGAGCCACTATCTGCACTTCACATTTTCCCATACAGCTGGAAAGCAAATTAACAGTTTTGCCCTGATTGGCCCTTGGCCGATTGGGTGATGTGTTAAGACCTGAAAAGATGGCTTCTCAGCTCACTCTGTTCACTTTTTCTATTCATTCTGCTTCATGCTCTACTCCATGTAATAGAGAAGCTGAGAGCTCCATGCTGCTCATGACTTCAGCATGCCCTGTGCAGCTTGGCATGGGAGAGGGCACACCTGCTAACAAATGGGTGAGACAAACTACCAAGAATGCTAAACCAGAGATGCTTAGTTAGTAAGCTTTATAAGTTTTAGATAGGCAGCTTTTAGCTGGCAGCAGTATAGGCTTATGTAGTTTGAATCTGTTGCCTGTGTTTTGCATGCTTGATTCTTTGCAAACACTTCTTTAGTCAATAAAGTGAGGTTTTATTTAGTCTCTGGACTCATACCTTGCACGTGGATGCGCCCAGAGTGAATCCTGAGTACGAAAAGTCTCACAAACAAATGAACAGGTACTTCTCTCTTGCCTAATTGCTATAAGTTGCTGTTATCAGCACCTAGAATCTGGAGGTTGAGGGTCCTGGCTCATGTACCTGCCTAAAAGCTCATGTTATACACCATAGTTTTACAGGATAAAGATGAACTAAAGGGACACAACCTTTCAGTAGGGTGATAGAGAAAGGGTAGAGTTGCTAGCAGTGGTATTTCTGTGTTGCTGAGCCGTCAGGGTTTGGTATTAGTTTTTATATTAAAGCCCTAGAAAATCACAGATTTATAAGAGAAGAGATAATATCTATCAGAAGGCTAAGTAATAGGGCCAGAATACATGACATGACTCCTTTTTGCCCACAGCCGCTCAACAGCTACATGGAATATTGGCTTCTATAACTTAGATAGTTTTATGTGTTTTTAACCCTGTATTTATTGATGTTTTGATGATGTTAGCTGCCCTGAGCCCATTTGCAGGGAGGGTGGGATAGAAATCTAATAAAATTAAATAAAATATTGTTTTTAAGCTTGTAGGATCCTGATTTGTCTCAGGACCATGTGATTGGAGGGAGAGGCTCTTGCCTTCCCCCTCCATTATTTTTCTAAGCCAAAATGGTCCCAAGGGAGTTACTTGCCCCATTTTGGAGCTGAATATGGAATTTTCACATCCTCAAACTTCTTGCCATATCTCTTCTCTGGCATTCAATGAAAACTTTCAAGAGGTCTTAGAACATTGACTCTCAGGTGATAATTGGTGTCTTGACCCTTCCCAAAAGGGAGGGGAAACTTGGAAACTTCTTGCCACATCACAGAGTAAGAACATGGTGAGAATATGGAATCTTGAGCACTATGTCTCAGTTGTTCTCTGGGCTGAGAGGTGGCATTCTAACTTCCACCCCCTCCCCAGAAATTTCTGCATTGCCTCCCAAACTTTTGTGATTGAAATGTTTCCAAGAGTGGGGTCAGAGTTCCACTATGTTGGCACTTCCATCTCCCAGCCTCATGGGACAGGGCTGCAGAAAACACAGCATGGCTCCTCTGGGCTGAATGCAGACACGAGCTGTAGGTTGTCCACCCACATGCTAGGCTGATGAGGAGAATGGCTGCAGTCTGGCTGTGTCTACAAGCTCAACATCACGCCTTGCAAAATAAGATGTGTGATTATTCAGTAATCACAAATTCAGTAAGTTTGCTTTCATTTACAAAAGAGGGAAATTCTCTTTTGGAACAAAGCCTGGAGCAGCAGCAGCGATGCGCTTTTCAAAATGTGCTTGTTTTTCTGGTGCCAGTAGTAGTCACCCTTGTTCCCATCCCCAGGGTTTTACAGTTATTTTATTGTCATTTTCATGTATATTGACCTATCAATATAATAATACATGGAACAGAGTCTCTGAATTTCCAGCATTTTTAAAGACTTTTTAAAAGTATTGCAGAGATATAAGGAAATCTCTGTAATGGAATGGGCTAACAACTTACTTTTTTAATATAATAAAAGTTGGGAATTCATAGAATCTGCTACGTGTATTGGTACAATGGTAGATCACCATACTTATGATAATTATGATTTTTTTAAAAAATAGCAAACAAAACGAAAAGGTAAAGAAAGGTGGGGGGAAAGTGGTTTGATGAAGATGAAGTTCAGTCATCAAAAAGTGGGTTGAAGGAGGGTGGGAGTGGGTGGGACAAACAAAACTGAAAGAAACATTATGCGCAAGGGAAAAAATGACTCCAAATTGGCTTCCAGAAGAAGATCAGGGAAGAAGTGTTCTCAAAAGAACTGGGGGGGGCAGGGAGGGCAAAAAAAGAAGTGAAAATTAAAGACAAAAAATGCATGTGGCAGTCGGGATAAATCGAAGCAGTATGGGGCCAGAACCAAAAAAAAAAAAAACCCATATGGAAAACTCCATGGTCATATAATAATTGGTTCCAGATTTTCATTGGTAGCTGAATTCATGCTATCTTAACCCATTATTTTTGGGCTCCCTAATGTTCCTGTTCCTCTGTTTTTGTTTAGAGTCAAGTTGCTTATTCAGCAGTTTCTGTTTTGGTTTAAGAAGTAGAAATGTTTTACTTTAGGATCCTTTAAAAACAAGAGAAAGAGCCAAAGCATAAAGATTAATTCATCTGGAAAGTGTTGCATATAGAACGAATTCTGAGCGAGTTTGTGAGTCTGGTGTTTAAGTCTTAAATTTGCTTTTAATGGCTAGGTTCACACAAGCTCTGTGGAGAAAACATGACTGCAGCCAAGTTTCACCCAAATGCCCACTTGGCAATGCGTGCCTAAAGCAGAGAGGAGCAGTATGAATTCTCTCTGATACAACTATTTGTCTTGGGGCTGCTTAGAGATGTAACCCCTACAATAGAAAAAAATACTCTCTACAAACTACTAGTGTTCCTTGTGGAGTTGCCTGAAATACATTGCTGTACCATGTTCATGTTAGAAATAACAATGTCTGGTGTACTGCAGCAGCAAGAAGTAAGAAGAGCCTACCATGCAGGGGGCAGCAAGGATCACTTAGTTAGGACAGTGAGAGTAGCACCTCTCTTGTTTCCTGGGGGTCATTTCCTTGTCTTGTCTCCTATTGGGCTAAACAGGGCAATATCCTGCTTCTTCTCTCTCCTGCCACACTTCTTCTCTGTCTCTGCAAGATGTAGTCAGATAGCTAGGATCTATCTCTCCCCCTTTCCCTCAAGTATGTAACTTCCTCAAATAAAGCTTTTGCCTCTCTGACCAGCTCGGCGTTTAATTCCGCAGCGTTGTTTAACACTCGCTCTAACAGGGTTATGGGCCCAGAGGCAAATTAACGCAAGCTGAAGTTAAGAGAGAGCAATAAAAGTTCTGCTGTAGCCGCAGGCTAAAGCACAGAGGGCAGACAATAGAGGAAAGATGGCTGACTCCTACAGTGCACAGCAGGGGTTCCAGATCGACCGACTAGGCGACGGGAGGAACTATGATCTTTGGGCAGAAAGAATAAAAGCCCATCTTATTCAACTGGATGTCTGGTCTGCAATAACAGATGAAAAACCGACTGGAGATCCGCAGAAGGAAGGCAAATGGGTCAAGCACGACAATAAGGCAAGATCTATTATCATTAATGCTTTAAGTGATAAACAATTGATAAGAGTAATTCGTGAGCCCACTTCTAGACAAACGTGGAAGTCTCTTCTAGAAATAAACCGTCAAGAATCAATTAAAACTAAAATTTCGCTAATGAGGCAATTGTATCGGATTGAGATGAAGCCACAGGAACAGCTGAAAGATCATATTGCAAATTTCATGGAATTAACACAGAAATTAAGATCCCTTGGAAAGGAGATCCAGGATGAGGATCTAGCTATAATTCTGCTATCTAGCCTTCCTCAATCTTATACAAGCATAGTACATGTTTTGGAAATGAGAGAAAGTCTAAGCTTAAACTATGTACTTGCAAGACTGCAAGAGGAAAGTCTTAACAAACAATTTTATAAAAGTGAGCCAAGAGAGCTAGCTTTAAGAGTCAGTTCAAGAAATGATTTCTCCTGCAGCATCTGCAGAAAGAAAGGACATTTAAAGGAAGACTGTTGGTTTCGTGATTCACAGAGAGTTAGCAAGCCGCCACGAGGCACGGAAACAAAGGGCTTTAGGAATGCTAATGCAGCCATTAAGTCACCTAATGCCGATGGTCAAAGGAAAAGCAGATCTGACAAGAATTGTTTAAATGTTGGTAAAACTGATCAAAGCATATGCAAATGGGCAATTGACAGTGCATGTACTAATCATCTTTGCAACAACGAGAAGTTTTTTAATGAGATGAATGAAAGCCACGATAAATTGTATACGGCAAATGGAGAGGTTTTAACAGCTCGGGGACAAGGGACCGTATCTGCATGTTGTGCGCTACCCAGTGGCCAAACTAGAGATTCAGGTGGGGATAGGTTAGTTATTTAGTATGTGTATTCTGTTGTTCTAGCACCCATTAGTATAGTTAGCGCACCAGAATGATTTTGTCCCCATTTCTCTGTGCTTTGGGGGGAGGGGTGGAATACAATATTCTCTGTTGATTTTTGCTTACCTTTCAGTGTTACCCTTGAAATTCCAACAATCATTTTCTGTTACTGGCATCCTGTTGCAGCCCATAGCACAAACTCTCTAATATCTTGGAAAGGTTGCATCAGCTTTACTAGAAAAGGCACGTTCCTCAAAGAACTCCCAAAATAAGTAATTACAGCTTTAGGGTAACACAGAAGGACAAAAAAGTCAACATTTTGGTATCTCCTTATTTATAAGGCAGGTGGTTCAGTTTGGTGTAGTGGTTAAGAGCGGCAGGATTCTAATCTGGAGAACTGGGTTTGATTCCCCACTCCTCCGCTTGAAGCCAGCTGGGTGACCTTGGGTCAGTCACAGCTTCTCAGAGCTGTCTCAGCCCCACCCACTTCAAATGATGATATAATATTAACACACTTTGTGACCCACTCTGAGTGGGCATTAAGTTGTCCTGAAGGGCAGTATATAAATCAAATGTTGCTGTTGTTAAATGGCTGCTGGAAAAATATTACTAGGAGACTGTCCGGGGTCTGGGTCCCAGCCCCCAGACTTGGTAGGAGGGAACAGCAGGTCAACCGGGCTGACGGGCATACAGAGGGGGCAGCCAGCAGCCAGCAGGCCAACTGGTCAGCCAGCAGACAGCAGGTCAACTGGTCGGCCAGCTGACAGCAGGTCAACCGGTCTGACTGGCAGGCAGAGGGGGCAGCCGGGGGACAGCAGGCCAACCCCTCCCATGGGCAAATGGGGCCAGAACCTGCCAGTGCCAGGGGCAAGGGGCAAAGGCCCAGGGCCTCAGGAGGCAGGGGGAGACAGAGGCCAGCGAGTCCCACTCCCCTAGGGAAGGAAAGGGGACTAAGCAAGGCGGAAGGGGGCAAGGGCAGAGGGATTGGGGGCCCAGCAGTCACCCACCCAAAGGCCTTACCTGAGGAGGAGAAGCAGCAGTAGCCCCAACAACCCAAAGCCATGCCCCAGCTAGAAAATAGTAGCCTGGCCCAGGAGTTGCCAAAAGCCAAGCCACTCCACGTGGGGCTATTGGAGGCACTCTGCAGGAAGCCCTGGGCAACCAGCCAAGGAGCGGCAGCTGGACCCACCTTCAACCATCAGCTCAGCCAGGGAGGCCGGGCTGCTAGCCAGGGAACTGCAGCTGGACAGGCCTTCAGCAATCAGCCAAGGCAGGGAGGCTGGGCAGCCAGGGAACAAGGCACAGCTGGTGCTGGTCAGTGGGGCCAGATCAGCTACCCCAGCTGCAACTGCTTGGTGCAGCCCAAGACCAGGCTGGAAGAGGGGTGGGACAGTAGAAGGAAGCCCTATAAAAGCTGGCTGGGAAGAGCCCTGGGATGGTGGATGTGAGTAAGGAGCGATGATGTGGAGTGAGAGCGGTGCAATGCAAGAGTGGAGGTTTGGAGGAGAGTTCTGGAAGGAGGGGATGAAGAAGGACCCAGGGGGCAAGCAGGCCAGGTTGAGCAGGCCAGCGAGTGGACTGGGAGGGAGTCTGGGTGAGGTATACCGCCCCTCCTTCCACAGAGCAGGGTCCTGCAGCATCCCTGGCCCCCCTATGATGTCAGGAGCAGACCGCCCAGTGCCACGCCCAGCGGCAGCGGCGGCAAGCCCTGACAGAGACTAATTTTGCTTTTGCTTATTTCATCCCTTACTATTTATCACTAGTAATGGCTTGCACGTTACATTGGCAGCACTGCTAGGCTGAATGTGGTTGCTCCTTGACATGTTTAGGCTCTACTAGAGATAGGATAGGATTTCAGTCATGTTTTATTCACAGATAAGTGGAAGGAGTCTTGTTGAATTATGCATGATATTAGGCAACAATAGTCACTGCTCTTTCCCAAGCTGATAGGGGCCCAAACTTCAATGTGATTATATTGCCACCTTGAGTCCATTTGTGGGGAGGGCGGAGTATAAATAAAACGGAAATAAATTATGGTTTTCTTGGGCAGTGACTGAACTGGATTTATGCACAAGATAAGTAAAGTTCAATTTAGAGCCTCAGGTTATGCACGATTTATAAATAAAATATATATGAACTGCAACTAAATTGCCATTTGTTTCTTAATGCCCTGGGGATTCTTAAACTTGACATAGTTTAAGTCCTGTCATATAAAGGATGGCACAGAGTTGTTTTCCATTGCCCCAGAAGGTTGGACCAGAAACAACAGGTTGAAGTTAAATCAAAAGAATTTTTGGCTAAACATTAGGAAGAACTTCCTGACAGTTAGAGTGGCCCCTCAGTGGAACAGGCTTCCTCGGGAGGTGGTGGGCTCTCCTTCTCTGGAGGTTTTTAAGTAGAGCCTAGATGGCCATCTGACAGCAGTGCTGATAGTGGGTGATTCCGCACGAATGGTTTTCCCTGCTTCAGCTTCTAAATGACCTCGATTTTTTCTTGTGTTTCCACATGTGGGAAGGCAATCCTAGCAGCAGATTCGAAGTCACTGCACGTTTTGTCCGTTTTTTTTCCATCCTGCTTTCCCCCAACTTATTTGTCCATGCGCAGCAGATTAGGGATTTTAATCATGCGAAATTCTTTATCCGATGTTCTCCCCACCCTTGCCCTTTTCTCTCGCCCTTCGAATCAACTTAATTTGATTGGCCAATCATGTTTTCTAAGCTACACCCACTACCCTTTCCCTTCCCCTCTTTTTTTTTTAAAAAAATGTAAAAAAAAACGTTGCAACGTTTCTACAAATCTATGCAGAAACATATCCTGTGTCACATGACAACAGCTGACCAATAACGGGTCCATTTTACAACAAGCCAAATTTGTTACTTGTTGCTCGCTGACAGCTGACAGCTTATGAGGTATAGTGAAAGTGTGATGGAGGGACTTCAGCGTTCAACTAGTGGTCTAGGCATTTCATGGAGGGAGAAAGAGACCGTCCTCAACACAACACCTATCACTAAACCACACTGCTCACGAAGAAAGCAGGAAAGATAGACGCAGGGTCATTGGTAACAATTTTCCCTCAAATGTCAATAGCCAATACTCTTCCACAATATTGGCGGGAAGTGCTCTGGCCTATCCAATATGTTTATTTGATGCAACGTTTATGTGTAGCAATGTTTTTTTGTGAGAATTTTTTTTTCTAATGTGTTGGTTTGATGCAACGTTTATGTGTAGCAACGTTTTTTGGGGGGAATTTTTTTTAAAAAAAATGAAGATGTGCATCATTCGACACTTGCCCCAGAAAAAGCGATGAGGAATCGATTTTTATCCTGTCAAAAATTCCGCATGATGGACTTTGAGCCGATGAAATGTGCGAAACAAAAGCCTAATGTGGAATTGGGGAGAAGTGGATTCGTAGGACTCCACCGCAGCATGACTGCTCAGAAAGTCCGATCAAAATTAATCATGCGGAATCCCCCTCTGTGAATGTAGGCATTTCATGAGAGGGAGGGCAGGAAGGGTTACATCAGTGCTTAGTTCTTGTGGCCCCTTTTTACATGCCAAGGATAAGACCAGTCGCCACCTCGGGGTCAGGTAGCAATTTTCCCCAGGCCATTTCAGCTAAGGATCCTGAAGGTGTTTTGACATCCTCTGGGCACGGAGCAGGGGGTGTGGGGGGAGGTAGTTGTGAATTTCCTGCATTGTACAGGAGGTTGGACTAGGTGACCCTGGAGATCCCTTCCAACCCTAAAATTCTGTTATAATTCAGCCCTCAGCTATAGAGTGAGTATGGGTACAACTATTCACAGTATTTGAAGGGCTGAGTTCATACAACTAATTTCATCTTAAAGTTGCTTTTAGCTTGCCTTATTCATGTTTCAACAATATTTTATTTATTTACATCATTTATAATCAGTCAAAAAAATAAAACATATAAACAGAATAATTATAAATACTGTGTATCTTATGTTTCAACAGCTCTTTTTAATCATTATTGATGGAATTAATAACCATTTGTACTGATTTCTCTGTTCCTATACTTTGCGCTGAATGGTCATTCCAAACTGCTTACAGTGAGCAAGGAGGAATGGAGATAATAAAACACTCAAAACATTTAATATCTCAGGACTGACTTATTAATGTTTTTTTCATGTGAAAACTATTGCTCATTCTTCTCATGAACACTAATAAGTATGATGCTGCTTTAGCATCAAAAATGACTTTGGGTTTATTCTGTGGGACTGCTGAAATCCACCCCCTAATATATAAGTAAAATAGAGAGAATTTGCACACAGGGATATGAGAGCGAGCGAGCGTGCCCATGCAGTGTTCTCTTAAACCCTCCAAAGGCCAGCTCCCATGCATTTGATCCCTTGGAAGAGCTGACAAGGGTGATTTTTTTCTTATTGCTACCTCCCATTCCTGCTATGTGTTATGAGTTGTGCTTTGCTGACTTTCACCGCTTCATAGCAAGAAAGGTCAGGAACCTCATAAACAAGGTGAGGAGAGAGCTGGGGGAATGCAGAGCAGCAGTCCAGGCCACTGATTCTTTCTGACATTAGAGCACTAATGAATGTTCTGTCATGGTCCTGTGAATATTTCAGGAAACATTCTCCTCCCATGTTCACTGGGCCTCCTGGTTACCAAGGTTACCAGACATGACTTTCCTCAGAGAGAGAGAGAGAGGTAGCTTGTACATTGGCTGTTCCTGGCATGCCTGCCTCCTTGTGAGTGAATTTCCCTGGCAAACAGCTCAGGAAAAGGTTTCACCTGTATTTCTTCTCCATCAAGGTGATGCCATTGCAGTCTCCGTCCCTACAGCTGGTGTGTGTGTTTAAATTATTCTTTGTTGAACTATTGGAGTAGGATCATATTAATTTTGTTTTGCTTGCATAACCTGGACTGGTATCATGTGACTAATTATGCACACATTTTCCTTCAGACAACAAATGGGAAAGATAAAACTGCAGCAGGTTTATGCAATTTTTGCTTATCAAATTACAGTAATTATTTGAAGAATGATTTAAAATTGTAAGGAGTAATGAATTTAATTATTAGCTTGCAGCAAAGCCTCTTGCTGCATGGGGCTGACAAACAGGCTCTTCAAAAACTGACAGCAGGCATGGTAACATAGCAAGATGAGGAGATCTTGGTAATGCAGAACGCAAAATCAAGAGGTGAGGCTGTATTTGAGAAGACTGTTTAATGGACATTCTCACAAGTCATGTTGATCTGCTCATTCTTGTATGAAACACCACAAGGGCAGCACTGGAGACCTTAGCTTTTCCTTTATATTCATTTTGCACATGTACAACGTAAAAATAAAATACATCTATCTCTGGAGGAATGACTCCCACTCCTGATTTAAAACTGGGAAAGGGGTTTTATATCAAAATAACAGCAGGATTTGAGTCCAATGGCACCTTAGAGACCAGCAAGATTTTCAGAGTGTAAGCTTTCAAGAGTTAGAGCTTCCTTCTTCAGACATGAGTAGGAATCCATGTCTGAAGAATAGAGCTCTTGACTATTGAAAGCTTACACTCCAAAACTTTTGTTGGTCTCTAGGGGGGCCACTGGACTCAAATCCTGCTGTTCTACTGCAGAACAACACAGCTACCCACCTAAAATAACATGCTGTCATGGCAAATTAGAGAATTATTTTCATCCACAATATCACCAGCTTGCCACAGTTAATTTGTCATGCTAAGTTGGAAATTGTTGTGTTCATTTTATGCTGTGGGATCTGTAAACACAAGCAGGGGTTCCAGGGAGCCATACCAAGGTTCTGTCCCCCCTCCATTGCACAGAGCCTTCCCTTTCTGCACCTCCCTTCCAAACACTATGTCCCTTTGCACCTTCTGTCCAAAAGGGAAGGGTCTTGCAGGGGCAAGGGAAAGGGGGTTGGGAAGGGAGAGAACCGTAATATCAGAGTAAGATGGCTGCAATGGAAAGCTCAAATAACTACACTATGGATAATAGTCTGATGTGGCAGGGCTAATGCAGAACAGGTTGGTTTTAAGCTATCAGTGTAGCTATTGGTCTGACAAGAAATGGTCCTGCGCAGCTTAGATACACAAAGGCTTAACCATATGTTACATGAAGATGCATGTAACTGAATTCTTACGGCACTTTCCTCTTTCAAAGAAAGTCCCTTTTTTGCTCTGAACCACCATTTCCTAGAGTGGAGTTTCTTCATAACATGTTGTAGAGCACTGAGGTATCTGGTTTCCTTTCTAAACATCTTGTGCTCTGGTCTGCAGCCTCAGGGGTGGCTTACTGTCATGGCTCTGCTCTGCTCTTCTCTTGCAGAATCCTAATGTGTAAAATAATAACCATGGGTCATTTGCCACCAAGCTCCAGGGAGCTGTCTGCTTCTAGGCTATTCAGCGTTTTAAAATGATAGTTGTCATAAAAGTTCATTGGGCAGCCAGTCTCCTTTTGACTTGAAAACAGCAGGATCTCATTGGGAGAAAGAATGGACAGTGAGAAGCCCTTATGTGTTATGTGAGGAGCTAGATTGCCTAAATGGGGTTACAAACCATGTCAATTCTGTTCAAGTGAGAGGCTGGAGAAGATTATTAAATGAGCTGGAGCCCAGGATAGACCTTCTGGTATTATAGTTGGCATCCAGTGTATGAGAGCTTTGTAGATACACAAAGGAATCATTAGAAATGGAAACTGTAAGACAGAAGAGAGAAATAGCTTAAGTCCTTTGACTGCAGTGTAAGAGGAGGCGCCTGAGAAATGTGTGGTTTTCTTTACATGAGAGAAAGGTAGTAGTGCATACAGCTCTCTCTTCTTTTGCCTGGGAGGAGGAGTAAATTCCCATCTCCTTAGCTGTCATTGGCTAACAACACTTTTCTGTATGTGGAATGGGATGGAAATAGGAGACTTGCTTATGCCCTGAAGCATATGATTTCATTAAACTTATTGTTCTTAGCTTTTATAGCTACAAATGTTATTAAATGTCATAAAATTGTCCAGTCCTTTTAAGTCCAGCCTTAGTATTTGTCTTAATTTGCCATCATATAAACCAAGAAGCAAAGCCTGTCTCAGAAGAAATAAGAAAATAACAATTGACCTAAATGTTCAAGCTCAACTTGAAAATAATGAATACATTCATTATATATTTTGAATATCTAGATGGCTTCAAGGGGGAACTGGCCAAGCTTTTCCCTACGTAGTCACCACAACTATGTAGTCTTAATCAGAATTTGCTTTTTTTTCTTAATCAATTTTTAAGATTGTCTTTTCTATTTGGTGCAACCTTTTGTATTCTTATCCTCTTGAGATGGGGTTTTGTTCAACTTGTAGGTATTATTTCATCCTTGTATTTCCTTTGTAAGGCTTCCAGAAAACATTCCCTGTGTCTAATTATTGTGCATTAGGCTGATTTTCAAAGTGAAATAGTATGGATAGTCCATCCCGCTCAGCTACCCTCTAGACAAGAGCATGGCTGATATTGAAGGTATGGCTGAGGATACAAGTTACAAGACTAAAGAAAGGAGGAGGGCAAGGGCTCTGGTCAAATGTCCTGGCTCTTGTTTTGCTGTTTATCTGGTTTGTTGTGTTAACAATTACTTTTCCATCACTTTGACTTTACAAACTTTACAACTGCCTTACAGTTCTTTTATTTATCCATGCAACTTTGTGACAGTGATTAGTTGAGTTTCCTAAGGTAACCCACTGTGCTTCATTGTACTACCCTTCATCCTAGTTGCAGACAAGCCCATCTCTTCAGAGATGTACAGCAAGCCTGCTCAGCAAATGAAGTTGACAAAGATTTGTTCTTTACAAACTTTTCAGCAGATCACTGAGCCATGTGCTGTTGGATTGCACCTCTATTTTCTGGGTGGACACATTTCTGATGAACATCTCATGCTTTTCTCCAATGCTTCTGTGTAAGGCAGCTGTGGTCAATCTCAATATAAGAGACTCATTATTCAAACTCATTCTCCCTGGCATCTATATCCATCAGGGGCTGCTTATATGATATGAATTTCAAATTGGGGATATAGATTACAGTTAGGGCCAAGCCAGTGATGGTGGACTACCATGGGAATATCTTGTAACACTGACCCATGCAATTAACAGTCAGTGTGAATCTTCCAGATTTGCTGTACCCAGTATAAATACTGGAAGTTGCTGTTTCTGCTATAGTCTGGTTACTAGAGCAATGTCAGAAAGTGGCACTTTTCATGGTCCAGATTCCTCAGGCTGTCAGCCTCTCAGAGTCTCATCCTTCAAATTGTGGCCATAATTAATCAAAGACATTCATTACAGAGGAAAGTAATGTACTTTATTGGTTTTGCTCCAGTTTGGTTTACAGACCATAAGTTAGGCAATATTGTAAATTGCATACCTGAAGCTCCCATGCTCTGAGTCCTGGCTTTCTGCAAACTATGTTATATTGAATTATTCAGGAGGGCAAACAATGGCACAGCCAATTGGCAAACCGTGATCCCTGCTTCTCAGCAAAACCCAGAGCCTGTTTGTGCAGCAGTCAGAGCTACAAGATCCATTCCCACTGTTGCCCTCACAGGAGCAAGGCAAAGATGTGGGCTGCCTGGGGAACCACTCTCTGGGTTGGGCTTCAGTGACAGTCAAGGAGGATCATCAGGGCAGAGACAGTCATGCTCCCTGGCTTCCCTGATGGGTTGCAAGCTGTCTGAAAGGGAAACAGACATATGTGTGGCAAGTGGAACGGCTCCAGCAAGCCCCAGCCCAGTCTGCAACGTTCTGCGTTCATAGCGGAGGGTAGCGGTGGCTCCATTGTCACAGGCACTGCCAGCAACCAGATGATGCATGCCCCTCCAGCAAGAAAGTGCCCCTCATCCGCATTGGGATAATCTGTTCCTGTGGCTGCTTGCAGCTCTGATCCTGTGAGGGAGACAGTCAAGGGATTGTGTGCCCACCATCGACAGGGAGTTACAAGAGCAAGCACTCAGTCACCCCGACCCATGGCTGCACTCTCTCCCTTGCCTGAGAGGGTCACATCCAAGGGTGTTCACTGAGAGCAGAGCCGAATCAAGGGGGGGCAGGGGGTAGTCTGCCCCTGGTTTATGCCAAAGAGGGGGCGCCGGGCGCAGCTGCCAGGTGCCGGGAGCACACCGGCAGCAGCATGGGTGGCTGAGCGGCTGCCCACGCCATTTGCCTGCCCAACAGGAGAGGGAGCGCGTGACAAGCTGGCCGTCCCCTCAGCTGGGCAGTGAATGGCACGGAGAGCTGGGAGGCTGCCCGTGCCACTCGCCTGTCCCGCTGAGGGGGCAGCCGGCTTGCTGCGTGTTCCCTGTCCTACTGGACAGGTGAATGGCGCAGGCGGCCTCCCAGGTCTCCATGCCATTCACCTGCCCGGCTGAGGGGGCAGCCAGCTTGCCATGCACTCCCTGTCCTGCTGGGCAAGCAAGTGGCACGGAGGGCTGGGAGCCCGCTTGCGCCATTCGCTTGCCCAGCAGGACAGGGAGCACACGGCAAGCCGGCTGCCCCCTCAACCGGGCAGGCAAGTGGTGCCAGCTGCTTCTCAACCGGCAGCGCTGCCGGATGATGTCACAAAGTGACATCATCACGCAGCATCAGGAGCACATACGTGCTGTGCACGCACGAGAGAGCAGCTGGAATTGGGTTGTCCCGGGCGCCGGGAACCCAAGATCCGGCCTTGACTCAGAGCCATGGCATGGGCCACTGGAATCCGCCCACCCCATGACAGCTGTGCCTAGCATGGTTCCTTGGGCATTTGTCTCCTTGGCAGGCATGGACTGTGCAGGCTCGTGGGCAGGGGCAGTGCCCCCTTCAAGGCAGGCCTCATCCATGGAGGTGGGGCACCTGTAAGGGGAACAGGGCAGCTGGCATGAATAAGCGAACCAGAGCAGGTGGCTCCCCAGCTCTTGCTTACTTGTAGGTGCGCCCTCGGCCCTCCCTGAGCCAGGACTCAAAATCACCTGCAAAGAAATTTGAGTGAAAGTGGTTAGTCAGATATTCAGGAGCCAGCTCTCCTTCCCTGAGTGAGTGCTTGGCACTCCCCTAATTTTAATAAGTTCCCCCACTGTACTCTTGCCCTGCCACCTTGTGAGCCCACTCCAAGCTTGTACTCTAAGTCCCCATGGCAGGCTGCTCTCAGGCAGGGCCCCCGGCTGCGCTCCCACTTACCTGGCGCCATGACCACACTGGGCAGAGGCTATGTAGGGTGCGTGGAGGACGGATTGGCTGCCAGGGAGGGGGCTCAGCCACCATGAGAGTGCGAGTGGATTGGTCCCCACAGTAACCAGCATCCTGTACTCTGCCAAGCCGCTTGGGCAGAGCTGGGTGATGGGGCAGTGAGTGAATTTTTCCCATATACTGGGCGCCAATGGGCTGCACCGCCATTTTTTACAGCAGGGTGTTCCCAGGCCCAGAGCAGCTTTGGGAGCCAACTACCTTGTGTCCCACCTCCTGGACTGCCCCCCTGAGCACCAGCACAGGGATTTACAGCACAATTGCTCCCCTGGCTACCATGGCCAGATGACAAGGGGGGGCGCAGCAGAGCAGCGCCACAGCCAGGCACCCCACGTGTGTGTGTGGGGGGGGGTTACACCAGTGTAAGTCCGAGTTACACCAGTGTGAGCCTTAGTCCGCTCCCTCACTGCTTCCCCCCTCAAGATGGAGCACTTTATGCTGCCTCTGTCTTGAATATGGTAGATACAGCTTACCTTTCAGCAAAGTTTAAAAACTTAAAACTTTCAGTCATACCCCACGGATAGACAACTCTCAGCATTCATGCTGAACAGTAACAAGCCAAACCATTTTGCTTCGCAAACTGCACTGGGTTCTCTATTTAAGCATCCAACTCTGTGTTTATGTACAAGCTGAGGGTAAGCTTTGCTGGTAGAGAGCAACCAAAACTTTCCTCCTCCCCTCTTTCTATTCCATGGAATCCCTCTGGGTTTTATTCACAAGACCCAGAAAGCATGTGGGCTCCAGAAAACACATCAGTGAACACCATGACATCCATGGGTGCCACATTGAGGTATATGATTGCCTTTCTACCCTACTAGACATCTGACAGTCAGTAAGCACTGTGAATTCATGTTTTTCCTAGTATGAATTGTTTCAAAAATCCCCCTTCCTTCTAAGGGTATCATTGCAGCAGAGGTGTGTGGACTGATTGTGGGGGTTTTGCTTTAGTTTTTTGCAGTGTGCCCCAAGTAATACAGAAAGATTTAAGAACAGAATTATCCTCAGTTACTTTGGGACTGTTCTTTTTCCTTACTCACATACAGATATTCAAGGACATTTCTAAAAGTGACTGTTCCAAATACCATAGCAGAACTTTGGATACATCTAAGAACCAAAACAATAAGGCAGTCATCTGAACTAATATTGGTTAATGATGCATCACTATCCTCAATTATATTTAGCTTGTAATACTTTCCCAAGTATTCTAGAATCTAGATCTCTTGTAAATTTCATTGTATTGGTATTCCAATTAGTGTGTTCCCAGAAATAGCAGTTGGGATATAATTTTGATAATAATATTCATTTTGACTAGAAGTATGAAAATTGTATTTTATTCCCATCTCTGTTCAAAATAATTTTCTACTGAAATATGAAGGTTAATTGTTTACTAAGTACACTGTACGCTGTCATTTTTTTTACCATTGGAGAGGGTCTTTCTGATATCAGTATCAGGCTCCTATGCAAGTCAGTGAACTAACTCAGGAGCAGTTTAAGTCAACTTAACTTATTTGTACTAATGGGGGAAAGAACCCTGAATATCTGTCCGTGCCATGCCATATATCAAATGGGTCTCTAAAAGGGAAGGGTTGGAACTGTTTTATACCTTTAAAGGACACGGAGCAAAGACAGCCTCCTCTCTTATCTAAAATCTGGATCCAGCTGAGGATCCAATTACTTATTCAGATAATGTATATACAAACAGTGGTTTTAATTTAAGACTTCCCTATTAGCTCTTCTTCATGTGCATCACATTTTAGAAAGTACTTTAAATAGCTTTGTGTATGAAAGAGTTGAATCAAGGACTGAGTTGTTACAGTAAGGTGTACAATAACTGAAAGCAGAAATTGTTTTTAATTTGGCATAATTTTCAGAGACTACAAGTTTAGGTATTAGGCATTCAGAACCAATTTCTAAAATGAATGATGTAGCATTATTGCTTCATAATTCACAGCCACTAATGTCTGTAATGGATGGTCCTCATAGCTATCAACCTAGGTAGTGGAGGTGACAACAATGACTTTTGCATAGATGCAACTGAGAGCGGAACTACAAGTGACAAAAGGCACAGGTTGGACACTTGTCAGCTCCCCTCAAGTTTTGATGGGAAATGTAGGCAGCTTGGCGGAATGGTGGACAAGTGACAGTTGAAAAGTCCACTGGACAGCAGTCAGAGAGCCAAGCTGCAAGACTAGGATGCCTACATTTCCCATCAAAACTTGAGGGAAGCTGACAAGTGTCCAACCTGTGCCTTTTGTCACTTGTAGTTCTGCTCTGAGACTCCCTGCATCTGGAAATGGCTAGGTCTATTTTCATGAAAGTTTCCTTTGGATGTATTGAGTGAGACCACAACTATTGAGCTAGTGTTTTATTTTTTAAACTAGCTGCCAGTCTAATCTGTGCTGGCTGTTGCAGAACAAGGCCAGCATTATGTAATTCAGATTCTAGATTCTGACTCTTGAAGAGAAGGAATAGAATGCATCTTTGTTGCTTTCAGAGGACAAACAGTTCAGCCATTACAATGTAGAAAAGTATGTGGATTGTTTTACAAAAGTCATCTATCAGTTCTTGTTTGTAGGTAAAGAATGACAGGTTTATGGGAAGAGTACTACTAGTTAGTTAATATGCAGTCACACGAAAAAGTGAGACAGGAAAAATATGGTCCCTTCTTAGAAGTCAGCAAAGTTGAGTACCCATCAGTTGCCATGCTCAGTTCAAGGTTTTGGCCCCCACTCACTTGGTTTTCCACAAACTGCGCAAAACCAAATTGTTCAGTGCATTTTTACACAGGTAATAGATCTGTGCTGTAATGGAATGGTTCAGAGAAATGCATTTGAAAAGGATAGAGACTGTAGACTATACTACTGCATACTGTCTGTTGCTGTAAGTATACTCCTAACTGGATAGTTCACCGTCATGTAATATGTCATGTCAAATTTTCTTACATTTTGGTTTAGCTTTCTATGACTTGCGTAACATTTCCAGTATTTTGGGTTTCTTTCTCCCTGCCTTCCAAAGAAATAAAGTCAGTTCATTCAGGTGTATATTAACTCTCATCTAGTGAAACTGCTAGTTGTCAGCAAGGGTCAGCAGCTTAGATATGTTTAGCAGTGCTGAGAAGTTTTGTTGGTAATGGGTCAAGATCAAGTTCTAATCTGTCTCCTTGGATTTTGCATATTACTTTCTTGGGTTGTGGGAATACTTGCTTGCCCATATTGCTTTCCTCTTGGTGCATTTTGCCATAGGGTGGAATACAAAGCAGACATGCATACTCTCAAGAACTTAAACGTGTTCTGGGATTGCTCTTCTCTTTACAGATTGTTTTTAGAATCAGGGAATGAAGCAATTCTGTTCTCTGAAAACAACAGATCCCCTTAAATCTCTAGTTTAACAGAAAACTGCACATAAATATCTGTGAGGCCTTTTCAGTGTGTTGGGATATATATGGAATAAATTTGGGGGCATTTCATCCCTGAGTAGTAACATTAAAGCCACTATGTCAAAACAGCAGATGTGGTTTAAGAAGAATGCTGTTTTACCTGTGACCTAAAATGAGAAATGCCTTTCTGTCAGAGGAGCTGAAGCTTCACTGATGAAAATATTGGCATCCTTACTATGTAATTGGGGAGCAAGCAGTTTTTCCTTCACTTCTGTGAGGACCAGATCCATGAAGCATCAGCAAAAATCTAAGATACAGTTTCTGAATTGATGTGTGGGAATTTCAGTTGCTCTACTGTATTATGTTTGTATTAATGCAACACAGAAAGGGGCGGGGATGCCCTGATCCCAAAGGCCTTGGTGTGATTCAGCTGTCACCTGTTGTTTCTCTACAATGCTGTCTTTAATTCCTAGGGGATTTGTTTTAAAGCCCTCACTGGAATTACCAGTCACGGTTTTTATAGTATGTGGGTTTTGAAAAGGTGGGTGATGTTTCACCGCAGTGACCAGAGCACTGAGCTCCTGTAGTACTTGCTGTCTCTAAAAATGTTTTTACGTCTTCCCATTAAACTCTGATCAGTTACATCAACCCAACGTTATAAAACATTACAGATCATTGGCTTTCCATTGGCTTCTCTCTGCCTGGACTACATGGGCTTTGCAAGGTGATTAATGTGTTCAAGTTCCTGTGCCTAAATTTCAGGAGTTGCAAGATCATCATTACTAATGATGGTTTTTCCACTTACGTTATAGCAATTAAGGAAGCAAGCGTGTTTATAACATTTTTTAAAAAGGGTTTCCTTTCACCATTTTTTCCAGCCAGTAGAATACTTATCTCTTCTGTCTCATGCCATAATAAAGTCATTGAAATTTGTTGCAGAACCAATTTAATAAACTTACTTCTGGCTAGTAAATTCACTGTCCTATGGCCCTTTTTCTATCATTTCTTTATCCTGTGATGCAAGAGATGAAGTATATAAGGTTATCCAGTGACTTCATGACTTAGTTGAAATTAAAACCAGGGACTCTGAATTTACAGCTTGTGTCTTAGCTGCACTTAAATCACATTGTGTTGCATTATAGATAAAGGAGTCACTGTTTCCTGCATTTCCAGACCTTCTCTAAAATAGCTGAGGTGGCATAACTGAAATGTCATCGCAAACTGTGCACACTTATCACACTATAGTGTTTGGTTTTGCAGACCTTCATTATGCATACTGTTAATTATACTGCTGTTAAAATAATAACATGTATGTTACAGGTACAAGGAATGGCTGTAGTCTTACAAATGTTACTGTGACATGTCACAAAACATTAGCATTTTAAAGGTGAACGTTATCAATTCTTACAACCTAAATTCAGTTTTAATGATGATTATATCTATAGATTGTCCAGCTAATTATTTTATCTATCTGGTATACATAATGCTGCTGAAGAAGTAGTTATCTTGAACTGGCCATTAATTTCTGGAAATAAATCCAAACTCAGAATGTCCTGACTCTTCCACAGGCATCATCAGGTGGCCTAGTTTGCTTCCCTTCCTCCTTGCAGCACAAAGTGAGAATAGTTAGCTTTGAAATCAGTTGACTGACAGCAGGAATGCTTACCGTTAATATGGGCCAAACTCTTGGAAATTGAGAAGATTATCAGATTAAAATATTTTTCTACACTATTTTATCCAGTGAGCAACCATTAGGCTTAAATATCAGTTCAATAGCAGATTACATTTAATGATATATGAAAATTCCTTATTGATTAGTTAGCCAAAAATGAAAATCTCCATACCAATATCACATATGGGTGATAAAGTCTGAAAATCTCTCATAATTGCCAAAGTGCAATAGAATTTAGTGATAATCAGAATAATTCCTTTCTCCCAAAATATGGCCTAATTTATTTCCATAAGTAGGTTTTTGGCACAGCCATCCTAAGCAGAGTTATATGCTTCTAAATCTATGGACATCAGTGTGCTTTGAATGGTATAACCCTGCTCAGGATGGCAATAGCACCAGAATTCTGTTGGTTTTGGGGTTTGTATTTCAAATTTATAACTAATACAAAGAGAAGAAAGAAATTTAAGTGAGGGGAAAAATACAACCGCCATATTCTGGTAAATAATAAAGATGACAGTTTACAGTTAACAACTTTTACAAGCTACATTAAGCATCAAGTTAAGCATTAAACAAAGTTTTTGTCATACACATGTATATATCAAAATTGTTTAAAGAGTAAGGTCTTCCTAAAGACATTTAAAAAAAACTTTTCCTTGTACCCCTATTCTGAGCATACAGAATTTCCACACAGTTGTTTTGCAGCGGTTCAGTTTCCATTCTGCTTCCCATGATCTCGCGAGTTCCACATGTGCAAAGGAGTAATGGAACGCAGAATCGAATATTGTCCATCTTTTCCACGAGTCCCCACCCCCACCCCCGTGGACATACCATGACTTTTTCTTAACGCTGTCTCTGAGTCGTCACTAATGTGTCCTGTGTATGTGCAGAGTCTTAGTCCCTAACTACGTCTCCCCCCTCCTGTCCTTTTCCTGGGTGCTGATTGGTTGGCTGCCTGCCAGTAATCACTTCCACCCTCCTTAGTTCTCTGAACTTAAAGCAAGGTAAGATTCATAATGCCACAGCTTCATTACTTCATTTGCTTCCTCCCTCCCGGCTTTAAAAGTGAAGGACAGTTCATAAGGCTGATGCTTTGTTCGATTCCTCCCTCCTGGCTATGCATGCTCTCTCTCCTTTTTTTTTAAGCCAGGAAAGAATCATAACACTGCTTCATTCACTTCCTCCCTCCTAGCTTTAAAAGCCAGGAAAGGGTTAAAAGGCTTGATGCTCCCTTCCAACTATGCTTCCTCCCTATAAACACAATGAGAAAGTGCTAAAGTGTGTTTATAGCCCAGAGGGAGGAAGCCAAGCAGTCTTTTAACCCTTTCCTGGCTTTCAAAGCCAGGAGGGAGGAAGTGAACGAAGCAGCAATGTTACGATTCTTTCCTGGCTTTAAAAAAAAAATGAGAGAAGAACAAGCTCGAAAAGTACATGGTTTTTCCCCAGAACTCTGCCATCAATTGCCTCTCCAGTGGACATGGAACAGCCCCATCAGCAAATAAAGAAGGGAGTGGGCTCCAACATTACGACGCATGCACAATTTTTTTTTTAAAGTGACTTTGGCTCCAGACCCCACTAATGGCAGTTTCAAACAGACACACCTCAACTCGTCAGCAGACACCAAATTTCCTCAAGGTCATGCAATGCAGAATGCCGGGAACCCAAGCCAATTCAGCACTGAGCAGTGTGAATATGCAGAGGAGCCAGCTTAAAGTGTGCTGTATGGAAAGGGCCATAGTTTGGCACAAGTTTTGACTTAGTTTAATGCTCATTCAGTTTGTTGTGGAAATCTGTGGGTGAGCATTTACAGCAATTTAAATGTCCTTTAATCAGTTTTGTATTTTCAATCCAGTCTAGTTCAATCCATATAAAAGAGGTGGTTTCAAATATTTTAAAATGTTTAATTAAAATTGCATATGGTGATATGAGTACATTTCATCATACTTGTAAAATCGATGGTATGTTATGCCTGTAAAACTTAGGTATGTCTATAAAACATTTTCTTTGTGATGATAGAGATACCATAATAATACAACTTCATATGGGATGGAGTAGCAAAAAAAATTGGGGGGAAAGTTGGTATATGATGAGATTTTTTTAAAATTTGAAATTAAAAATGCTTTGTTGAGTTTATATACAGCAGAAAAAAAGAAACTGGCACATAAACCATTAATAGCTGTGAGATCTACTGTATCTCATCATTGGAAACTTATAACAGTGATTGCAACTGGTATGTGCCTGAGCATCTGTGGAATATAACTTGTTGGAAAAACTAACACATCAAATTAGATAGTACAGGTGCTTTTTTGCTGTTTGGAATCCATGTATATCATTTGTCAGTCAACACTCAACAACTCTTTATCTTCCATTTAATAATATTAAATTATGGAAAATTGTGATTTAATAAATAATGTAGGTAATAAAGCTGCAAAAATATCTAGTTGAAACTGTAAAACAAAATGTATAATAATTGTAAATTTTTATTTATGTGTGTGTTTGCCTTTTTGTTCCCTTGTTTATGTTTTGTTAGTTTATTGTTATGTGTATTGTGTAATTGGCTGATAATTTTTTTAAAAGAAGAAAACCTGTTCAGCTTTATACCATAAATAACAGAGCTGCATTAGAACCATATCTCCTTCATTGGTTCCCCACAACTGATCAATGTGGTTTGTGGTTAGTGTTCTGAGCAGATCCAGACACTTGGTTTCTTTGAGCAGCAAGATGCTCTTTATGGTTTTCTACCCTTTGAAAGAAAAGCTAACTGATACCATCTCCTTCCCCTGCAATGGAGTGTCCCTGCCCCCATTTCTAGCGATCACTATTTTCATGTTAGCCGGATGGGTGCAGGAAAGGTTTTCCCACTGTACTTACAAAGGACTTAACAGACCCCAAGGGTTTTCCAGGCCACAGATTGAGAAACTCTGTTACAAACTGTGCTACAAGAGTGAGAATGGTTGCATTTGAGAAATGTTATGAGAAAGCACAAAATGACATCCATGTTTACAGGATTTTCTCAACAACCACGAGGAGTAGATTTCTTGTTTACTTTTTAGTGAGACAGTCAGGATTTTTTGAAACTTTAGTTGCAAGCATAAAACTTGTTATCTGTGCATGCAGATAGCTAGTTTGAGAGAAAAAGATATTCAAGAAATAAATTGAGGTTGAGAAAAAACAGGAGAAGCAGCATATCAGCGAAGGAGGTATCAAAAATGGTAGCAGGGTTTGAGCTCACAAGTAGACATGGGCATGAACGGGAAAAAAACTTGAACAAGCTGTTCGTTGTTCATTGCCATCCACGAACAATGAACAGTAACGAACATGACCCTGTTCACAAACATGTTCATTGTTCGTTGTTTGTGGCCCCTTAAAGATCCCTTTAAACCATCAGGTGGCAGGGGGAATTCCCCCCTGCCGCCTGCCAGCTGATGGTTTAAAGGGCCCTTTCCTGCCACTTGCAAGGGGCAGGGCCCTTTAAACACCCCACAAACTGACCTTCCCAATGTCCAATACCCACCAAATTTGCAGGGGACATAGTCCTCACTGTCCTCTGAAGACCCCCCAAGTTTCAGAGAGAGTGCACCCCGGGAAAGGCATGATCCATGGGTCCTTCCCTTTGTTGTCATTTTCTCTTCACAGTGGCAAAAACAGGACTCTGCTGGAAATACTTTGAAGGGTTAAAGCCGGAAGGAGTTCAGACCGAGTTCAGTCCCTGCCGTTGCCAGGGGTATTGATTGAAAGGCCCCAGACTGTCTGGCTTGACTAACGGCTGACCAACAAGGCTTGCAATCAATGACCGCTTGTTCATTTAGAATGGAGCCTCACGAACGGCTTGTTTTCAAACAGACGAACAGGCTTTTCGTGGGTTTTTTCTATTCGTAATGCTGTTCGTGCCCATGTCTATTCACAAGTCAAGGCTAAATAAAACCAAGAAACTGAACTAAATTGAGACAAGTAAAGCAAATACTCCATTTAGTGAAAAGGTATAATTGATGGAATTAGAGAGAGAGAGGCTCACTTCTACAGTTGTGAGGAACTGACCATGTTTCCACTAGTTCTTAACATGTTTCTTTAGTGTTTTCTCCCTCTCTTTTGAGAACATTATGACTTCCATTGCAGGTCAACCAGTGATCCATCTCTCCCAGTATATTGTTGGCTTCAACAGTGCCAGAGCTTAAGGCTGTAGTACAAAAAGCTATGGGGTGAGAGAGCAGCTATCATTCATTACCAGAATTCAGCAAATGAGTGCATAGATGCCCAAAGAATAAGAGCACATTTCTTATTAAGACAGCATTCCTTTATAAACTTTTTTCTTTTTAAAACACAAGTTGTCTTCAGAAGTTTAGGTTGAGTCAAATGCTTTCTTTTTGCGAACAGTTTTGCTCCAGGTATTTTAAAAGTACCAAATATTTGTTTATGTTCTGCTCTAGCCTGTTGTTTCATGTGGTTAAATTCCCCAGAGAAGATCCTCTTAAAAGCTTCTTATTTCAGTTAGAATAGAGCATTTTGAAAATGTGCCTTCAGTATGTCCCTTCGGAGCGCCACATCATAGGCTGTTGGCGGAGCTGTCGTTAGAAGCTGTTATATATTTGTGTTCCTGTTGCTATGAGTAACCCAGATTATTTGCCTTCCTTGTGATTAATGCAAAGTCGCTTTTAAAGGCCTTGTCTTATGAACTTGTCTTTTGATGCCTGGTTGCTGTTGAGTTGTACTTGTGTTTGGTAGGAACAGGCCCTCACTTGCAGTGCAGGCAAATTGTTCTTTGCTTTACTGCACTTCCCAGGCAATGTACATTAGGAATTTTTTAAAAAGGTTTCCTTCGGAGTTGTTCATATTAGTTCATTTATACCCGGGTCTGAACAATGCTGCACCTCATCCCTCATAAACTGCAGCTGTTCCTCTGGCCCTAGAATTGCTCTCTTGCTCTTGATTGTCTGGCCTTAATTGAGCGATAGCATCATGTAGTCTGTGCCAAAGCCTTGGAGGCTGTTTATTGAAAAAGCACTACAGCATGCTACGTGCTGGAGTTTTAGAAGCTTGCACCTCCCAGTAATAAATGTTTCTACTGCTCAAGATGTTATTATCTTATTTATTCATAGGACTTATTAATCACTGTGTTTCTATTGTAACGTTCTAAGTGGAGCACAAGTAATTAAAACATGAATTACAAAAATAAGCCACAAGCATAACAATTAAAATAGTAAAAAGCAACAATAATATCATACCATCCTAATTAAATTGAAATACTGCATAACAAAAACTTTAAAAGCTTATTAGAGAGCAGGACCGTTTTTGGTCTGGAATAAAAAAGCTTTACATCCTTAGTGAGGCTACATTAGGGGACAAGCATTCCCTAAGGTGCGCTAGGCCCAGTACCTTGAACTCAAAAGCGAATTGGCAAAAATAGAATGAATATACAAATTTCTTTCAGTCTGGTCTGGTCAAAAGATGGACACCAAAACTGCCAGCCACAAGGACTGTCTTCAAAGGCAGTCCTTGTGGAATATGTTAAAGCAAAACAACTTTCTGTAGCTGCCACTTTAAGTAGGAATAGAAAAAAATAAAAGAATAACAGTGCAACCCTCTGCAGAGTTACACCCTTCTAAGTCCATTGAAGCCAGTGGTCTTAGAAACCTGTAACTCTATTCAGGATTGCTCTGTTAGATGGAACCGGAGCTGGAACTGGAACAGTGTCCTCAGAGTGTCTGGAGCTGAGCAGCCAACACTTGCTTAACTAACTTGTCCAGAAAAGACAGATTTAGAGATCACTTCAGTGACTTTTTTAAAAAGCTGTGGTTGAAACACAACTTCTATCAATACTGGAGAGGCAGTCTGCTTTCTCATGAAGGATATTGATGCAACTGTCACTAGCATCTCTAATCACTCCCAGCTTCTGTTAGACAGGTAGGGCAAGAGCTGGTCAGCTGTATCTCTCCAAATTCCTGGTCCATATCAGCAGGCATCACAAACTGAAGCTGATCTTATTATCAATGGTATTGTTTTGGAACTAATTATTCAAATTTGTGGGTGGAGGGGGTTGAAATGTGTGAAGTAACTTTCTCTGACTGTTAATCAGAGGCTCATTTCCTCATTCACCCCTTTCTAGTACTTTGGGCCCTTACCATTTTAGGAGCAATGGAAAAAGAACCTTAAGCTGCTTTACACTGAAGATTTTCACTGGTTTCATCTTCATACTGGAGCATGCTGGGGTGGAGCATCCATGCCATGTCATCCCCTACAGTCTTTCTCAACCACGATTTAGTATGATCTTTGAAGAAATATCATAATCAAAGCTCCTTTGCACATTATAGATGGAAAACTGCACATTTTTGCATGTTCTGTCCACATCAATATCATTTTCCTTGCATCAGTCCCTACAGCCACTGTTGCCACTGTACTGAAGGGTTTTTTTTGTTCTTTTTTAAAAATTGGGAGTTATACTGACACAGCAGTAACCGATATGCTAATTACCAGTTTTAAGTTATAGCAGTGTGTCAGTTACATTTGGTAATTGACATGTCACTATAGCTTAAAATTGATAATTGACATATCACTGCAGCTTAACTCTGTAGCAACATGACAGCTATCAAATTTTTAAAAAATTTAAAAAGCTCTCCAATGGCCTTGAAGGACTAGAGTAAGAAAAGAATGGAGGAAACTGCTATGTGGACACTGTGAATGCCTTTGCATTCACAACAGCAATGTAAGCAACATGGAAAACTGGGACCATGTGGATATAGCCACAGTGTATCTTTTTGTGTTCTTTGTGGAGTCCTGTATTTCTGAGTTAGGATGTTAGAGCTATATGAAATCCTTCACAAAATTCTGACAGAATATGCAAGGGCTTACTGTCTTTGTGCTCTTTGCACAAACTGATGACTAAAGCCATTGTCTTCCCACCCAGCAGCAGAATTTTCCCCCCACAAAACGTTTGTTGAGAAGTTCTTTTATTTTTGAGATAGACAGGCACTTTACCTGCATGTTTCTTTTCTTTCTCTGCATATTTTGTTGTTAGCTTTATTCCCTTGCACTCGGATGCCTTAATTTTCCTTGTTCTGATCTGTGTCCATTCCAGCAAAGCCCCCCACCCCACCCCGCCCAACGTTTATAAGGTAAATTATGACAAGACTTTCTTTTACATAGCCTGAAGTGCATTAACCAGTGGGATCTCCAGATTTGCTTCCTGTCAATTATGTATTTCATGCATTTTCCTTTGCCTTTCACCTCTAATGTACTGAAGAGTTTCTCCCACATTTTCTGCTGACCACTCCATAATTTCTGAGTAGCATTATCCAGCAGTCACCAAATTACCAGTCATATCCATTTTTCATGCTGTATATTCATACCCTGTTTCTACAATACAGAGTGAAAGGCATTTGAGGACAGTAAGTATAACAAATATTTTTAAATCAGAGAGCAAAATACAAGGTTTCATGGTTAGGATTGTTGTTGTTGTTGTTGTTGTTGTTGTTGTTATAACAGTGTGTTTATATATTGTTCTGCTAGACATTAGTGCCCACAGAGCAATGAACATAGTCAGTGTTATTATTATCCCCACAATACAGCTGGGGTGCTGGGGCTGAGATGAGTGGTTTACCCAAGTCTACCTGCTGAGCTTATGGCAGTAGAGGGATTCAAACCAGCAGAGTGCTGAAAGATATCTAAAACAAAAGGCATATAATGCCTTTTTATTAAGACCAACCAAAATATCACAACACAGTGTAGCAAGCTTCCAAGTTCTCCAGAATTCTTCATCAGGCTGTATGTTAAAAAGGGAGGGGAGCTTTCTCAAGCCATGATTGCCCTGCTTCCCTTTCTCTTTCTGTCTTCCTCTATGGCTGTTCAGTTACCCTTTCAGGACAAAATTCTTGATCATGGTTTGAAAGAGACTTTGAGATACAAGTCACTGTAACCCAGATTTTTGTAGTAAAGGAAAAATATTTTACAAGTATACATTTTGTACTGACCCACAAAACAATTTTGGCTTTTTCACCTAGGTCAAAACAGTTTGATAGGTAGGATCTGTCTTCTGTTATGATACAAACCCTTTGCAATGACTAATAGGCTTACATCCTCCTAATGTCTTCCATTCATCAAAATAGAGAAGTATGCATTCAGCCAATCATTCAAATCATATTACCAGGTCATTCCAATTTTAAATAGCTGCATCTCACATTATACATCATAATAATCTGATATATTATTTTAAAAGCAACCCAACCTTATTATGGTGATAATGTTTTTCTTATGTCACTGTGAAATGTCTGGGTTTCTCTATCCCCTTCTTCATTTTCCCTTTCACAGCCAAGGAATGTGTGTGACAGCACATGAATTTAATGAGAAGGTATTTACATGCCTTTGTAAGGTACTTCCTATTTCTGATTGCTGCCTGATTCGTATAACCACTGCTTTATGTTTAGTATCACATGGTGACATTCTGGTGTAGCAATCAATCTTTGTACGTCTCTAGTGGAAGTTGTGGTCATCATAGCCAGGGCTGGATCTATGGTTGCCAGCGCCCAGGGCAACCGTAGTCAGACCCTGCGTACGCGCATAGAGCATGCGCGCTCCTGACGCTGCATGATGATGTCACTCCCATGATGTCATCATGCTGCCCCCCCGCCCCCACAGCAAGCAGGCTGTCCTGGTGCACCGCGGAGTTGGCAGCAGCGTGAGTGGCTTGGAGGCTGCCTGCGCCATTCACCTGCCCCGCAGGACAAGGGGCGGCTGGCTTGCTGTGCGCCCCTTGTCCTGGGGAAAGGCAAAAGGCAGCGCGGGTGGCTGGGAGGCCACCCGCGCCATTCCCTTTTCCCCAGGTACGCTCCAAGGGCTGGCAGCGTGCTCCTGGGGCTGGCAACTGCGCCCGGCGCCCCCTCTTTGGCAGCGCCGGGGGCAGACTACCACCCTGCCCCCACCCCTGTTGATCTGGCCCTAATCATAACTCCCTATTTTCTGGCCATGCTTTGAAAGTTTTGCAAGAAGTGGCACAAGAGATATCAGAGTGTTCACAGTGACAGAAACAGTACCAAAACAGTCAATGTGGCAGTTTTTTTCCTTTGCTACCCTCTTATTAAAAGATTTTTAATAAAGCAGCCCTAACAGATGGCATTGGGCAGGGCTTGACCTTTGTGCATTCTGAAAGGCTGATTTTGCACCATTCCCCCTCTCCCCATTACCTATCCATCCATTTTTAACCCACTCTTCCTCCAGTGAGCTTGGGTAGTATGTGTGCTTCTCTCTTCCTCTATTTTATCCTTGCAGCAACCTTGTAAAGTAGGTTTTTCTAAGAGAGTCCAAGTTGCCCATCATCTCCCCAGTCCAAGAGTATCAGGAGACATACGGAATCACATTCATTGACTGATTTTTTGTTTAACATATTCCCTCACACAGTGGGAAAGATTTGAGACAGTTTAGGGATTAAATTTGGTCATTTTGGAGGGTTTGGTCTCTTCGGATTAACTGCCTATTTTCATATTGCAGCCAGCAAGGAGCAGCTGTAATTCAGGCACACTTGGCTAGTTCAAAGAGAGTGTTTTTGTTTGCTGTACTTTGTCTCTGCTGTTGCAAGCTAAGCTGTGTCTCATGATACTCTTGTATATCCATGCTTTTGTTTAATTTTGAACTGTAGAGGAGTGTGTGTTGCAGTTGTGTCAGCGCTGCTGTTGCTTGTTATTGAATGCTAGCTCTGGTGTCTCTCCAGTTAAGCTCTGTGTACCTTTTGTCTTTGAAAATCAATAGAGAGCAAATAAAAAAGAACTAGTTTTCAGTAGTACCTTTTGCACAAAAAGCCTTTTATGTTTGCTGGGGAAGAGGAGGCTTCTGAGGAGGCCAGAATGGGAGACATAAGATGACTTGGGCTCTTATAAAGCTTCAGTTGCCTTTTTATTTCTTTAGAATACTGTACATCCCCACGTAGCCTCTCGCCCTCTCAGCACAGGAGCTGGGTTCCAACCCAATGTGTTGACTCATGCTGCAGAATCACAACATGGAAAAGAGGAGGCTACCTTTGGGGGGTTTTGCTGGATAAGGTGAGATATTTTTAGTGGTCCAGCTTTGTGCTGTAAATATGTTGAGCATTCAGAGAGATGTGATAGAGTACCAGTGGGGGACTAGTAGTACTGAAAGGGTTATGCATATTATAAATATGTTAATTGGACATGCTAAGGTAATATAAATGATGCATTCTTTATACAACATATCCTTTATCTCTATAATTTGACTTTGTGCATATAATGGTTTGCTAACATCATAGTTCAGATAATTCAGTGGAAGGGACATAAGAAAAGATGGAGGCTGAAAAGGAAAAATATTTAGATTATGAATTTGGGTATAGTGTTGGTATGAGTCCAAGGCATCTAAGGCATTCTTCTGGGTCTACTACAAGAGATTTGATATACCTTACAGTCCCAGATTCCACTGTGTCACCTTTCATCAACTGTTTCTATGTGCTCTAAAATAAAAGTCTCAGGATCCCGACATGCCTGGAGGCCCTGTATTCTTACCTGAAAGCACCTTCCCCAGTCGTAGATGTCGGAGGGGAAACAGGCTACACAGTGATAAAGCCTGGGCACTCTTCATATGTTTAGAGGCATAATTCTTTCTTGGAATATGAAGTTTCTTTAAGCTATTGACAAGATTGCTCCTCATTGAGGTCTCACCCTTGTGACGGAAGCCAACCCCATGGTTTACTGCAGAGCTGGGTGACCTAATGAGGGTCTAGAAAGATGCTTGTGGAAAACTTGCACTGAATTTGATTGAACATGCTACAGACCCCATTGAAAAACCTATGAAGCAGCAAAGAGAGCAGCAAAGAAACATTATTTTTTGCATCCATTGCACCAACTAGTTCACAGCCATCCTAGTTATTCAAGGTATCTCAACATCTTCTAATTCCTAAATTTGAACCTTTATAATCTCAGGAACAAACAATTAGCTGTGATGCCTTTGCAAAGCTTTTTGCTGAAAAAATAGCTCAAATACTCTCTGATCTGGATGCCAGCTCTAATATAGGTGTCATGGAAGAAATGCTTAATACACTATCTGGTTCACTTATAGACCTCTTTGACCCAGTTATAATGATGGATGCTGATAGGGTCCTGGCATCTATGAAGGCCACTACTTGTGCACTGGATCTGTGCATATCTTGGCTGCTAAAATCCTTTTAAGGAGTACATAAATGAGCCCTTGATGTCTATCATAAATCAGTCACTAACTCAGGGTGCCTTTCCTCAGCCACTCAAACTGTCAGTTATCAACCCACTAATTAAAAACTATCCGACACAAAAATGACATCTCCCAGACTCTAATCTACCCTTTCTGGGCAAAGTGAATGAGAGAACAGTAGCTGATCAACTCCAGGTCTTCCTAGGTAACTCTAATGCTTTGGACCTTTTCAGTCTGGATTCAGTCCAAGCTATGGGACAGAGACTGCTTTGGTGGCTTCAGCTGATGATCTCTGACTGAATATAGACAAAGACCTTCATTATTATTCCTCCTGGATCTGTCTGCAGATATGGCAGACCATGCCATCTTGTTGAGGCATTTGGAGGAAGAAGTGGGTATCAAGGGATGTGGACTGGTTTAAATAGTTTCTCATGGAATGGACACAAAGGGTTGCGTTTGGCATCCAGCCATCTTCAGGGTGAGAATAACCTTTCAGGGTTCCATGGGGTGCAAATATACCCCCCATATTATTCAACCTCTGTATAAAACCTTTAGGAAAACTCATTCATCAGTATGGAGTTGGATGTCATCAAAATGCAGATGACACCCATCTTTACATCTCACTATCCAAATCACTGCAGGATGCACTAGAGATCTTGGGTTGCTGCTAGACAACTGTGGTCAAATGGCTGAAAATGAACAAATTGAAACTGAATCCAGACAAGATGGGGAAGGCAGAGATCTCGAAGGATTATTCCCATTATGCAGTCAGTCCATTGGCTACCTATCAGTTTCCAGGCTCAATTCAAGATATTATCTCGTACAAAGCTTTTCACTGCCTTGGTCCATCATATCTATGAGACCACCTCTCTCTCTGTGTTCTGCCATGGCAGCTTTGTTCATATGAACAGGGCCTTCTGCAGGTGCAACCTTGCATATGGGCAAAATCAACAGAATGTGTGCATTCTCTGTGGTGGCCTCCACCTTCTGGAACAGCCTTTCTGAAAGGGTTAAGAAAGCTCCTACTCTCCTGGCTTTCTACAAACTATGCAAAACTGAATTATTCAAGAGGGCTTTTTACTCAGATCGGAAGGCTGTACTGTAAGAAAGTGGTCTCAAAAAGATGCATTAGTAAAGGAACAGATACTATAGACTTTACTACTATGTACTATCTGTATGATCCTACTGGATAGTTTCTGTGTTGTTTAATACGTCGGGCTTAGAATTTCTTATGATCTGTTTTAACATTTCTTCAGCTCTGTTTTGATTTTTTTGCAAATTTGCATGAATATAACCTATTATATGTTTATTGAAATGTCTTTGAATTGGACAGTACTGACTCACACTGTGCAGTCAGCCTTAAGTCTCAGTGAGAAAAGTGGACTATAAATAGTGTAAGTAAATAAATAAACAGTGATTCCACACACGTTGGATAATGCACTTCCAATCCTCTTTATAGATCATTTGGAACGTAATTTTTTTGTGTGCAGAACAAAAAATCCACCTCAAACGATTGATAATGTGCATTGAAAGTGCATTATCCAACGTGCGTGGAATCAGCCAAAATTAGAGTATTAACTGAACTCTTAGACCTGGTTCTTGATGCATTTTGTGCCTCAGCAAATAGACATGCTGTTGTCATGAATAATTTTGCTTCCTCGTCTAGTCTCCTACAGTCTCGTCTACTTTTATTATGTGGAGGAAACTGGAAAAGGTTTCTAGACAATGACTTTCCACACTTCTGCCATCAAGCATGGTGCCAGTCAGGGCTCATTTCGAGGGGGAACGCGCAGGAACGCAGTTCCGGGAGCTCCCCAAAGCGGTCACATGTCAGGTGGCCCCTCCCACCTGATTTGGCCATTTTGGGCCCATTTCTGCCTGGATTGGGGCTGAAATGGCCTGGATTGGGCCTCTGGCGGGTGGTGGATCACTCTCCCACTCAGCAGCTGCCCAATCCTGCCCATTTTGGGCCCCCTTTTGGCCATTTTCAGCCCCTTTTGGCCATTTTGGGCCCAATTTCGGCCCTGAATGGCCAGGATTGGGTCCAAAACAGCCAGGATAGATGCAGCATATGCAGTGGGTGTAGCATATGCAAATCAGTTGTGCTAATAACACACTTCCAGTGATGACAAGGGGTGTGGCATATGCTAATGAGTTATGCTAATGAGTTCCTCCTGCTCTTTTTCTACGAAATGACCCCTAGTGCCAGTAATTGTGATTCTTCTGCCTAGCGTGAAGAAGTTTCAGTATCAGATGGAAGGATTACATGATGACTAGCACTTCACCCTGCATTGACCCTGGGTACCAAATGTCCACTTCTGCTTTTGTTCACATGGTAGATAGTGTGTAGTTGGTCTAAGATTCTGATTAATGATAGCAAAAGTAGTGATAGTTTGACAAGCAAAGGGCTCCCCTCTTTCTCCTGGTAGTCAGTAGAGATGGGCATGATCCGCATTACGATCAAAAAAACCCCACAATAATGGCAATCGCGCGATCGTGACTTGGCAGATCGCTATCATTCACGGCCAACGATCCAGCGATTGGGAGGGGGCTGGATCAGGGCGATTGGGCTCGGATCGGGGATCCAGACACTCAGGCGCCAGCAATCTATTCCCCTGGCAACGGAGCCAGGGGAATGCCTGAGCTCTTTTTGCCCTCCTTCTGTCGCCCTGGAAACCCGAATGGAAGCTCAGTTTTTCTTGATCAGCAGGGCTTCCTTCCACCCATGGAGCAGCAAAGCAGTCACCAGTTGGGAGAAGACACCCAGGGGAGGGAGGGGGAAGGGGGTGTTCTGTAGCCATGGGCACTCCAATCTCATCCCTGCAAACCCTGATAGGCAGCTCTGACGGCCAAACACAGACGGCCAAACACAAACACAGATGCCGTCAGCATCACCCACCGTTCCTGTATCACTGGGAACAGTGGGGCGCCCCTCCGCTTTTGCCGCCACGATCCACGGATCGGGAACGGGAGAAGCTTGGTGCGGGTCGTTAAATCGGGATCGTCGCTGGCGCTGATCCACGATCAGCTTGATCGTTAATTTTTTTTGGATCGTGCCCATCTCTACTTGTCAGTCAGACCAGAGGCACTATTCATTGGCTATAACAGAACAAGTGTGTGTGAAAGAGAGCATTACTTTGTACTGGGATATCAAACACATTTTCCTGGGTATCCAACACCATTATGAGGAACAGAAACTTTTTACTTTTAAGTTTAGAATCTAGATTCTGAAAACCCCAGTGAAACACCTTAATCTACATAATATGACCAGTCTCCTCAACTTTTGAACCTGTACTGTGCCTGTGGTCTTTAGGGCAGTGGTTCAACCTTCCCAGACCTAGGATCCTAGCTATAGTAAAAGCAGGGAGGAATGCTTTCTGTCATCAAATATCCAGATTGGAGTGTCTGCTGAAGTTGGACTTGTTGGCAACAAATGAGCTAACAGTCTCAGGCTGTGGCAAGACTAATTTAAGTATTTTAAGGAACATTTATATGGTGGTCTGGTCTGCCAATCACACTCCAGGTTTAGCAGAGAACAGCAGATCTTGTCTCAGATGTGCGGAAATGAGCTCATCTCGGCAGTTGTTTTGGAGCATGCTGGGTTTTTCCACATAGGTCTCAAAATGGGGTCAGATACACTTACCTGCAAGTGCTATGGATACTGCAGGCAGAATGATCTCTTCCTACTGTAGAATATTTTAAACTGTTCATCATATTAATACTTTCATCTTATAACAGAGAAGCAAGCCACAGCAGGATATGCATTCCTCAGTTTCTGCACGCATCAGGTATCTTCAACTGCTGGGGAAAGTAGCTGGCAGCTTCCTAATGTGCACCCTGGCATGGATTGGTGCAATTACTTTGGCTTGTTAATTTTATATTCATTTACTCCTCATAGTCTTTTAATAATCATATTTGCTGTTGGAAGAGCAGAACAACATGGGAAAATTTGCAGTGTATCCCTCCGCTGTGAAAGATAATTGCCAAAGATTTGAAGTGCTTTTTAACTGTAGTCATTGCATAAAGATGTATACAGATATGCAATATTTGCATGGTTGAGCCTGTTTGGAAGAGCTTTCATTTCATTCTCTACAGATGTACATTCCTTATCCAGGACTGAGATCAGGGTAAACTGGTTCTACCTGTTAGCCATAAGAGAGAGCTGTGCTCAGTGCTGTATACCAGTTCCCTCCCCCCCCCCCCCACACACACACACAGTTCCTGGAGCAGTTTTGGATTTTTCTTTTAAATAAAGTGACAGATGTTTAAAGGAATAAATGTTTATACTGAATTTAATCAAGCCTGCTTGCCAACAGATTAGGAGAGAAGTATGACAGACCACTGAGATCAGTGTTTGAATTGTTGAATAATATATCTGTTGAATATATCGAGGTGGGAGAAACCAGACTTCAATCTGTAGTCACAGCAAGTCCTTTATAAAGATGCATATGTACATACTTTAATTCAGAAGAGTACATGGGCTTTTTATTTATTTATATACTGCATTTATGCCTCAGTTTTCTCCCCCGTGGGGACCCAGAGTGGTTTACATAATTCATCCTTGTGAGGTAAGTTAGACTGAAAGCATGCAACTGGCTCAAGGTCACCCAGCAAGCTTCATGGCAGAGTAGGGCTTTAAACCTTGGAGCTAAACTACAAGGGACGAATTACACGGGGACGCTCACATGAAGGGAGTAGCAATGTTAGCCAGGAAGCCGCGTTTTAAAATACAGATCAGAAGGCTTTGTCAATTTCCCCTCTCTACAGAGCCAGCAAAGATCCTCCTCAGAGAGTTTATTTCCTCTTCACCTCCTGAAGGCTCTGCCAGTTTCACCGCCCTTCTAAGAGGCAAAGAGGAAATAAACCCTCTGAGGAGCAATCTTTGCTGCTCTGTAGAGAGGGGATATTGGCAGAGCCTTTCGATCTGTCTTTTAAAACTTGGCTTCCCAGCTAACATTGCGACTCCCTTCTCGTGAGTGTCTTCGTGTAATTTGTCTATTGTAGTTTAGCTCTTGGTCTTCCAGATCCTAATCTGATTCTCTGACTACCATATCACTCTGGATCTTAGTTTTGTCTGTCAGTCCTGCTGCATGATGGTGTAGGGTGAGTCTCTATTGCAGTAAAAATCATGACATGTCCCAAGATTATTGATCTGAAATAGCATTAAATTTAGCAGATTTTCTACTTGTATACCAACCAATCACTCTAAAGATCCATAAGGAGTAGAGATGCCCCAGAACTCTGTAAATTATGTGATTTGAGACAGCCCATAGGTTTTCCCAGAGGCAAATGCAGATGCACGCATATGAAGATTCTTCTGGCTCTAATAAAAACTTCACCAGGTTTATAATTATGGAAGCACACACAAGGATGATTTTGCTGCAACATTCCTTGTTCTGCATGTGAAGAAGTTGTCTTATTATTGTTAACATTGTCCTTTGTGTTTTCTCTTGCAGAGAGCCAGCTCCCATCTGGTTTCCCAACCATAGATATGGGCCCGCAGCTCAAAGTAGTAGAGAAGGCCCGCACTGCCACAATGCTTTGTGCTGCTAGTGGCAATCCTGATCCTGAAATCTCCTGGTTCAAAGACTTCCTTCCTGTGGACACAGCCACTAGCAATGGGAGAATCAAACAGCTTCGTTCAGGTAAAGCAACAAAGGCTTCTCGTTTTTCTGAGCCCCCTAATTGTTCTCTACAGAAATCAACTCTTATGTTTTGTACATAGATTATGGGCTCCGTTTTCTTGGCCCAAATTTTACTTCATTGTGACATTATTCTTCTGAAGATACAACTTTGGCTGGGGATAGGAAAGCAGGTTTCAGCTTATAGGAGAAACACTTCTGAGGGCATTCTTTTCCCTGCTCCATCAAAAGAGGGTGGTGGTTCTTCATACTTCAGTAGCATATCAGGTTATAAGTGTGTAATGTGAGTCACTCCACCTCTGCTGAGGAGTTCCTTACAGGGTTCTACGTTCAGAGTAAAGGAGCAGATGTTCAAGCTGTACCACTTTTAACAAGAGGTTGAAGAAAAAGATTTTGATTCATGAATAAATGGTTGCTCAATTATCTCTGTCCCTACTCAGTTTCCAAAACATACTCTGTTTTTAAAAATATTTTTGGAATAAGATAGCAAAACACACTGCATGAGATGTTGTTCATGTTTGACACACTGATACAAATTTGCCAGTTCCGAAATTGAAATATGCAGGTTCATATTTTGCCCACCCCTGGGTGTAATGGTGCACTGCATAACATGTTGGACTTGAAATCTCAGTCTCCATTATGGACTCTTGAGTGAAATTGTGGACTGGTGTGGGGATGAATGAGATCAAGATTGTAAAGCACTTAGCACATTAAAATATGCATATCAATTATTTATAATTTAAATATTTCAATTCTGAATGTACCAAAGAGAGTTAAACATTTCAACAATTCCATTATGTTCCCCTGAAGTGCAGTATCTTCAGTAATTTTTTTAAAATGCCTAGATGCAGTAGTAGTGCCAAATGGGGATGGGAAGCAAAGAAAATCCCACTGAGGGTGTGAGAGATTTTTACTGAGTACTTAATTGCAGTATGCATGCTCATAAGCCAGACCCCAAAGTACTCCATACTTGCTGCAGTAGTGGTCTGACTTGGGAATAAAGCAGCTTCATAAGGGATAAATAAGATTATAATTAGCTCTCTGCTGACACCTGTGTTAAACCTCAGTCCTACACTTGGCTCTCCTCATATAGAGCAGTGAGCGCACTCACTACACTGATACAGTTTATATACTTTCACAGTGACCATTACATTAATCTCAAGATGTTTGTGCTGAAAGAATGTCTCACCCTTGCTATTTTATCATGAAAGTTGCTATGTGCACCCCTGGATCCGTGCTCTCCATACTTAATAAATCAGCAGCCGCATTTAGGAGCATAGATGAGCAACCTTTAGACACATACTGGCTTCTCAGCAACATTCATATCATATGCACTTGGCTGTTGCTGAGCAAACTTGGGGTGGGATGGGGGCTGGATGTAAAAACACATGTTCAGCACTGCTGTCATGTCCAAAGTTTGCTTTGCTTCTTTCTTCCACTCAAGCAGTGTCTCAAATGAATTTCACTTGGGATTCAAACTCTGTCATAGAGCTCCCTGGTTGTAGAAGACACTTGACTTTCCAAAGGGCTGGTTAGAAATTGATAGCACATCTGTAGACCTGAGAGAGAATTGATCAGGATATATGTTGGTAAATGAGGTTTGCAGACTTCCTTATAGCATGCTTGGAGGAGAGGTTAACGTCTTTACTTGGAGAAATGGAAAGGAACTCACAAAGCACAACTAATGTGTACCCCAGTAATAATCACCTTTACATGGAAGTAGGCCTCAATGTCAGTAGAGCTTATTTCAAAACAAAAGTGCTTAGTTCTTCATTTATATTTAGGGTTTCCAGGCCCCTCTATCCTCCCATCAGGAGGGTTGGGGACCCGGCACTTACGGTGTGCTGGCAGCGTGTTGATCTTCCAGAAGTGATGTAACCATGCTGGCTGTGAGAGCACTCCCGCGCTCCGCACAGCCTGTTTGGGGCCTAAATCGGCCCCAAATGAAGTGCAGGAACGCTTCCACGGCCAGTGCAATGATGTCACTTCCATCACATTCCTGAGGTGCCTGCCAGTGGCAAGCAACCTCCAGAAGTTTGCCCCCTCCCACCGATTACTGGGCAATTGGCAAAGGGGCAAATCCCCAGGAGTTTGTCCATCAGTGGCAGGTATCTGGAAACCCTATTTATATTTCACCTTCATAAACTAAATAAGGGGGCTTTGTAACTCTGGCTGCATAGGACTCAGAACAAGCACTATTATAACTACTCAGCTGCTGCACACTTGTGCCTTTCTAGATAATATTCTGTTTTTATGTTTTAAAATCAGTATTTCCCTTAATCAGCCCTTTTGGGTTTTTCAAAACTGATTTAATCAAGCAATAGAAATGCAGATATTGCTCAATTGTTGCACAGGATCCTTTAAGGAAATGATGCTGTTTTGGGGATATAGCATTTTTCAGTGCTCAGATTGGAAGGAGAGGGTATTTGTCTTTTTCACCCTTATGAGTCTAATAACTGCTGGTGGAGGACAGTTGCAATTCATCAAAATGTAAAAGGGAAGGTAAACTCTCTCTACACCCAGATCCCAATCTGAATCAGAACCCTGAGTAGCAGCTGTTTCCTTTTGAAAAACGCTTAGATGACCTGATCACAGATCTGTAAATTCTCAGGTTTCATCTGGTTTGGTCCTTAGAGTGCAGTGAAGAATAGAGTTGTATAAGTGTTGCAGTCAACTGTTGGCTAGCACCTGTGACACCTCTGATTAATGGTGCGACTGTCTTTCCCACTCACCCCCTACAATGCCTTTTTATGACTGTTTCTAAAGCTTTCTTTTAAAATGTCTTTAGACGCGGAATACTCAACTACAGAAACACTTATGTAGGCCCTTGAAAGGGTTGGGGAGGGAGCTATGTCAATATCAGCAATGCTGTCCCCTCTCATACAGCAACATCCTACCATTTTGTAAATGTTCTTCATTACCTTGGAACATTATGTGCTCTTTCTGCCCACAACTACAGTACACCTGTTTTGGGAGGAGTTTTCTGTTTTTTGTTGTTAAAAAAAGAGGGAGTGGGAGATCGATTGTTTATTTCTCAGTAGCAAGACTATCCCTTCTGTAACAAAGCTGTCCGTCCATATCTACTCTACCCCTTTACCATACATGTGAATATTGTACCATTGCCATTAGCTTGGAACTAGCACAATTCCTCTGCTTAGGAAGAAGTCCACAAATTTTAAAATCTGGATAAGCCTTTAGTCACCATCTCTGCATTTCCTGTTGATGAAGGCTTGTAGACAGATCTGGATTGTGACCCTGTCTCTTCCTATGACATCTGGAATGACATTTTGGAAAGAACTAGACAGGCAATTTCTTAATACTTTTTCCAACTGTGAATAAAGGATTAATTTCAAAAATAAAGTCAATAGTAACAAATTATTAATCATAAAATTCCTGCAGACAAGACATTCTGATAGAAGCAGATTGGCTTATCTGTATAACATTCCATGAAAGAAGAATAAAGTCACAGAATTGGGTAAAATAGTTGGAACTTAAGAAGCAAATGTATTTGGCAAAATGTGTAAAGGTTTTAAACCTCAGCTGTTTTCATGTTGGCTTCAAAATGTCACACATTTTATATGTGGTATTATGTAAGGTTCATGGATTGCTTCCTAAGTCAGGGATATGCAGCTCAGAAAAAAGAGCTGTATCAGGGCTTGGCCGCATTGTCCCTTGGATGCTCTTTAATTAATTTGCTTTGTAAGTTTTAGTGTTACTAATTGTATATATTAATATAGCATGGTGCTCTAGGTTTAGGTTTGGGTTTCAGGAGTTGTAAAACAATGTTGGAAAATACAATAAAGGTATATTACATTTTTAACTGATAAGACTATAGAGGATGAAGGTATGGCAGTGTCTCTGATTGGTAGGGTAAAAATATGGGGCTAAAGGGTGGAGGAGACAGTTACCTCGTGCTGGAAGTAAAAGTGAGTGCAGGTGCCAATGAGAGGCAATGCAAGAGCTCAAGATCATGCATTAGCATTAGCTAATCAGGTGTTATGTAGACAGCATAATTACTAAAGGATGACATTTCTGAGGACATCAGGTACTGCTTCTGAGATTATATCTGCTATCAGGTAATTTTACAGGTAAGGCAACAACCCAGACACTGGCAAAATTCAGATGCTGCAGGAAATAAAAGCCCCCTACTCTGGAAAAGGGCTACCACAAATATGAGAGAAGGCAAGACTCAGTGGGCAGTTGTTTTGAGAACAGCTATATAAATGTCCTCTGAGAGAGGCTGATTACAGCCAATAAACTTGAAATTGTTGAAGGAACTTGAAATGGTTAAAGAGTACATGCACAAAGGTACCGGCATGCACATGCACAAAGGTACCAGCTGGACATTAGGAAAAACTTTTTCACGGTCAGAGTAGTTCAAAAGTGGAATCAGCTGCCTAGGGAGGTGGTGAGCTCTCCTTCATTGTGACAGTTTTCAAGAAGAGGCTGGATGAATATTTATCAGAGATGCTTTAGGCTGATCCTGCACTGGGCAGGGGGTTGGACTAGATGGTCTGTATGGCCCCTTCCAACTCTGTGATTCTATGAGTATAAATAGTGTATATATGTGAATATATGAGTATATCATGTTCATACTGTTAAAACATCTCATTTGTTTAGGAGCACTTATTACAAACTAGCTGAAATGGACCCCAAACGTATCACTTAAGATGGGAATGTGGCTAAATTTATTTCCTATTGCATGGAATAGCTTGGAGCCAGAGACAGAGTCCTTAAGGCCAGAGCTTCCTGTGCACTCATGGTGAAAGAAAATACAGAAATATGGCTTGCTTAGAGCAGGGGATCCTTATATGACAATGCTGGTGTTCTGCATTCACATTTGTAGGCTTTTCTAAAGGCTTACATACCAGCTTTCTCTTCAATATTATTATGTATGGCTGCACATTGGGAAAAGTCAGGCTTCTGTTTTGGGGGTATTGGGTCACCTGTAGATAATATAGTGTTATATTCCAGAAGTTGTACCCGGTATCTTATTCCTCAGACTGGAAGAATACCAGTCCATTCAATCCTGAATGCTCCTAATACAGATGTTAATGTAGTGATTAGGGCATTTAGTGCAATGTTGATAGTCTCATTTATTAATATTTTAGCATTTGAGAACATTGAAGGTACTGGCAAGAAGTCGGACAAGGGCAGCTCTTGGTCAGTAGACAACCTGTCATTCACTATGTAGAACACCACATATATTTAATAATGCATATAGAACAAAACAAGCATATTTGTTAGGATACACTGGCAGCTTCTGAATTTTGGTCCATTTTGAAATTGTATTCCATTGAGTTTGTGAATGAGAAAGTTTGCCTAACCCAGCGCTCTCCAAAAATTTTGAGTCTGCGGGCACCTTTGGAATTCTGACACCGAGCGGCGAGCGCAGTCACAAACTGTCTGCCACAAATGGTTGCTGTAATGTTTTTTTTAAGTCTGCAAAGCCAATCAGTAGCCCTCCTGGGCAGAAGCCCAACTGGCCCCTTCAGCTTTCTAAAAACATTTGAAAGGTGCTAGGAGAGGTGTCAGTGGGCACCATGGTGCCCATGGGTACCACATTGGGAGATTCCTGGCCTAACCTTTGCTTTTATGGTACATATCTCCCATGTTCAACAAATGAACTTGTTAGTGGGGAAAGTGATCCTGGCCACGATCATGAAGGCTTCTGGAGAGTTCTGTGTGACCGCTTGTTGGTTTTCTACGGCTGTCTGTGGTCACCAGTCCTCCACGTAGGTGTGATGCTTCATTGCACTCTTAGCTCTAGAAAGAGTTACCATGTGCACTGAGACCTAAAGCCTGGGCCGAAATACAAAAGAATTGAGCTACAGTTAGGGAATCCATTTTGAATGTGTGCTAGATTCTTTAGATTTGCATAGACATTTCCATACAGAGTTTTCAGTTACTAGCATTGGGTATATTTAAAGATTTGTTTGAGATCTGCTTGTGTAAAACAGGTAGTGCTGCTTCAGTCAGCCAAGAAACCAGCAGGGCTTCCTGGGCTTTTTGAGGTATCTGGTGTCTGTTAACTGCAGAAATGGGGAGAGGGAATGTCAGTCTGGACTGAGAACCGTTAACAGCGCAGGCTTTTGCTCAGTAACTCTAAGCCCCCTGAAATCAATCTGCTTAGGCTGGGAGTATCTCTGCAAGTATAGAAATAAGAGGGAGACTAGAAAAAAGTGAGCACTCAGCACATTTTCTTAGTGGACATAAAGCAATAACCCTCTTCTCCCTGTTAGTACAGCTTGTGAGCCACGTATGCTTTCGTGATAAGAACAGTTATGTCAGGCGGAATGGAATGGTAGTTAAGAAAACAGATAAATAGGCAGCAGATTTATTATGGCAGAGATTACCCACAACTTCAGCAATGGTGAGAGCCTTCCTGATGCTTCACTTATCTGTGCATCAGAAAATATAAACCAGCCATAAAGTGAAAATGGAGTAATGTCATTTAGCTGTGGAGAATGCTAAACGAAGCAGTTGAAACTGCTTCTTCTGATTAAAAGCTGGGGCTACTGCCTGAAGGAACAGGCGCTTGGAGAGAATGAAGGAAAGATAATAAGTGTAAATATTTTAATTACTCTTTAAAAGGCAAGTTAAACATGCTTAAAATCTGCCTTCTTTGTATTTACAGAAACTCTTTGAGTGTCTTTCTTTGTTTCCCATTGGGTGATCAGTGCTGTGGATAATGGAATGTGGGGAGCGGTTAATCTCAGATACACAGCACTCGTATGCTTACTGGTATTTATTGATCAATACACCGAACATGATTTGACGCTCTGTGTCCTGTTTAACCCTCTCTTTCTGTCTGTTTAAACTCCCCAGTTAACGTTGGTAAGTGCTTGGTGCTCTGATGTGCAAAATCTGCATCAAACCAACACATACCATGAACTGCCTACAGATTAGATCTGCATGAATTTCCCTCCCCTTACTAACAGCCTTCATTTGCACAAAATGAGACCAAGGGGACAAAACTGGGGATCAGAGCGTTTTTATGTCAGCTTACATACACAGGTCTCCCTCTGCACGTCTGGACTTTGCTAACAATGAGGCCCACAACTGAGCAAATCCTTGTATGTAGCTGTGCTTCTGCTGGCTTCTTTGGAGCATCTTAGCTTCATTATTAAGCCCTCCTTATAAGATGCATTCATAGCATGTGGAATTAATTTCAGCTCCCTTATAAAGAGGGTAGGAATTATCTAGTACACAAATTGTGCAGAGCTTGCCTGGTACTCCATTGGTCTAATGAAAGGTTGAAGAAAGTTTCTTTACAGTTTTATTTGAAAATTCAAAAGTATATGACAGCAGTTTCTCACCAGGGGGAACCTAATGTAGGAACTGTCCATGTTACCCCTGTATTCGTTACTCAACTTTTAAGTTTCACTTATGAAATCAGCAGATTTTGTCCCCAACGGTCTGTATAATCTTAAACCAATAATGTGTCTCACACCAACCACCATATGCTTAACTTTTCTCCCTACACACACTTCAGTCCATTCACTCTGGTACACCAACAGCCCCATCTTTTGGCAGAATGAAAGGGCACGGCACCCATCTCCCCAGAAGCTCCTCCATTTCAGCTGTGGCAGTGAATGCAAGTGGCTTTGCCTATTAGTCAGCACTCTTCTTTGTGCAGAACAGCAAAACTGTAACTGGAAAAATGGGGCCAGATGTTGTGTTTTTGGTAGCAGAGAGCTTTACTAACTTCCTGAGGACATCACTCTAACTTGTTACTGCACATCTTTTTTGTTGATGTTTACTCCTATTACGTGAATAGCAAAATTTAGCTTTGAAAAACTTTTAAGTTACAATTTTCTTCCTTTCCTCTTTGTACTAACACTTCTCTCTGATCTTATTTGCATTCAAATTACCTCACCAGGTGGTACACCAATCAGAGGTAAGAATGCTGAACTGTGCCTCTAGTTGTCATGTCACTTCATTTTCTTACTGCCCTGCCACTTCTCCAGCAGTATCTCATCTCTAGCTGTTATTTCACTCCAAACTCTGTTAGCACACTTGCTCATCCACAGTTCCCTCACTTGTGTGCTTGTTTTTGTTTATTTTTAACATGGCCGCTTGTAGAACCATCCATTGTAGGTATGTGCAGGTCAAAGGGGGTTATTCAACGGGAGGTTTTCAGAGTAGAAAATGTTCTCCCTCCTCTGCCCCTTGTGCCGCAGAGGGCAGTGACGTCTTAGATCTTTCAAATTTGGTCACCCTCTGGGGCTATGAGTCCAGACACGTTAGAAGAACTAGCCACTGTGGTGTGTTTAAGGATGCAAACATTTTCAGAAAAGAACAGTGAAGCTGTTTCTTTTGTACTATGGCTGGCAGAGGTGAAATTAATCTTTGAAAAATGAAATGTTGGGCAAATCTGGCTGGGAGATAAGCAGCATTTTTTTTCGAGACCTGTGGATGTTCATTTCCAATTTGTTCACCCATCTAATATGAAGGTAAAGGGAGGAGATGTAAAAAGCCAGCTCCACCCTTTCTGAAGCCTGACAAGAACCTAGGGAACCATAGCACTGAAGATTTGTTATGAATCAGTTAATCAGATGTGTGTCTGCCTGACTGAATTCTTCAGTTGTTCAACCTCTCTCCAATGTGACAGCTCTGCATTCCTCAGTCCTGCTAGTTTCACTACCTGTATGTGCTGGAGATAATCCTTTCTTTTAAAGGGGGCTGTTTCCTAGTCTGTACACTCAAAATGGTCCCTGGAATTTAATTTTAAAGTGTTAATAATTGCTACGTAGCCTGAAACTCTGAGCTCTTTTGACTTCTGCTACTGCTGTTGACTGACCCCTGAATTTCCTGATAAACTTATTACCACCACTAAATTACTGTCACTCATTTGTCCAATGCTCCCATTCTTTCCTTCCCTCTCCACTGAATCACTGCTGGAAGTTAATAGCCAACTCTTTGGGACTGGTTCTGTTGCTGGGGGTTAATGTTTTTCAGTTCTCGTTAAGCAATTTTAGAGCAAATGAGAGTTGCTGTTTCAAGTGTATTTACATCAACTTGTCTTTATGGGAAATCTTGGTCAGCAAAAAAACCCTGCAAACCTCTTTTGTTATGAATTTATCTGTCATCCTCTTTTTGGAATGCTCCAAAATTGACAGCTGTGATGTTATAAGTTCTTTAAACTATTTCTCCATTTCCATCACAAATCTTAAAACAAAATGACAGAATGCTACGCAGCCATGCAGGCCATGTTCCCCACTACATCTATGCCCACAGTAGGCTGGGCCTTTCTCTGCATATAACTGCAGTAAGTTCTGCTTGTCAACCGAGGACATTAATGACTCAGCACCAGAACCGCCTAGATGTTCTTTATATCCTGCTTGGGGAAATGGGTTTCTGTAACGAGAATCATCCATCTCATAAAACATAAACTTCCCCATCTGACTTTTAATGAGATATTTTAAGAATGTGCTTGACATTATTTAAAAAGTATGTTCCCTGCTTGAATGTCAAAGACAACATTTCTGTAAGTGCCAACAACCACCTCTTGGCATCTCATACAGGATTTCCACCAGACTGATACCCTTTGGTAAACAACACACAGGCAATTGAGTCTCTAAAGATACCAGTTGGGTAGGTAAAGGCATTTTTTGTGAAAGGGAGGTTATACTCAAATATCTGAACTGTGGTCTTCACCAAGGTAAGTTTGTTGAACGTTTGGAATTTAAACTGGAAATACGTCAAAACTAATGACTCTGTATGCACAATAAATGGGATGGGGATTTTTTGATGGTGTGTTTTGATAGATATATTTTGTGTGGCAGGCCATGAAGCCCAAGCACAGTCCTTACCTATTGACTGAATGTGTAGTGAGAAGTTAAGCCAAACAACTATAGAAAGAATTTTGTTTCTGACGCTAACCTTTACTTTGGGTCTTGGAGCTGCAAGCCCTGCTCTTGCTGTCCAGAGGTGCTGTCATTTTTCTAGCTGAGAGCTCTATGTTTGCAAGACGTGTTGTCGCTTTTAACATTCCCCCTTTGCCTTTCAGGTGAGACCCAGGCTGAAAGGTCAGGGTGAGTTTTGATAGACTGTTCAGAGATGCATGGGCCCAGCTGGTGACTGGCAGGTTAGACCAGAGAACGATAGAATGGATATATGTTTTGAAGGATGGCCAATAGGCAGCAATAAAAGTTCCTTGGAAGAAACAACACATCTTTCCTTTATAAAAGTTCACAGGTTTTTTGTGTTGTCATAGACTGAAATTAAATACATATAATGGGAAATGCCTCAAGCTGCTGTTTATTATAGAAGCAGAAAATTTTGGAATGTCATGGAAACCCTGACACTTCTGAGATGCCATGCTGAGTATATGAGTAGTAGTGGAACATTAAAATAACATTTTAAACTCTTCTTAGAATGAGCTTCTCTGTGCTTAAGAATTTTTTAAAAAGTGGTAGAAAGCACAGATTGGTTAGATTTTTCCTCCAGTGTATGTTCATACCTGCAAAGCAGAAAGAAAGAAAAATGACAGAGGCCTCTGAAATCCTAAAGATACCTTTTATATAATACTTTTAATATTAGACAGATTTCCAGATGCTTTTGTCCTTAGTGTCCTCCTAAGAAACTGATACCCTTTGGCAGCCTGGCTGTGATGCTTATCTTGAGATCTACACCTAGTAGTAGTAGTAGTAGTAGTAGTAGTAGTAGTAGTAGTAGTAGTAGTAGTAGTAGTAGTAGTAGTAGTATCTGGAACGAGAGAGTAAATGAAGACCAGACACATGATACAGCAAAGGAAGCCAAATATGGTTGAGTTCTTGCATTTGCCCTTGTGTGCTGTTCAGTTTCACAGAAGCAACAGTGGCCGTTTCCAGACGGCCCCCCGCCTCGCGAAACGTCGCGCGTCGTCGCGCGTCGCGCGACGTCGCGCAAAACTCGCGCGAGAAAACGCGATATTTCGCGTTTTCTGCGCAACGACGCGCGACGACGCGCGACGTTTCGCGAGGCGGGGGGCCGTCTGGAAACGGCCAGTGACTGCCTCTCTTGTAAATATCAGAGCAGCTCAGCATTCTTTCCAGGTCCCAATTATGCCAATCATCAAGCTCAGGGAGGAGATGAACATAACAAGCATTAATAGAAAAACTGCTGTGGTGGTTCCCTTTTTTGCATTTTTGGCAGTAAAGATAGTTAAAATGGGCTTAGGGGTATTTGGCTGCCTTTCTGAGTAGCACCTATCAATCATAGAAATGTTCATTTAGCAGACCTAGTAGAGGAATTGACCAGAAATAAAAGGCAAGTATTCTTGATGAGCACCAGTTAAGCAGTAAAGACTGCAGACCTGCAGCTTTCCGTGTGAAACTACTGTTGAATGTCTAGGTTAAAAACCCTGAACTTTGCTGTTCATGTTGCTCAGCCTCAAACTACGTTATGGTTTCTTCCATGATACTTTTCAAAAAGCTTTTTCTCCCTTTCTCAATGCAGCCGCTAGGGCTGAGAGACAACAGTGCAGAGGGAGAGGAATTCCCTAACCTTTTCCTCCTCTAATTTTCTGACTGAAAAAAGGCACACTGTTTTCTCCAGTGTGGTTACAAACTTGGGTTACCATTTTTCAATGAGAGAAGAGCAGAGAAGCGATGAACCCTCCTCCCAAGCCAGGTCCTTTGTCCCCTCAAAAAAGTAGTCCCAGTAGCTGCATTTGGAAAAGAGAAAATAGTCTTCCAAAATAGTTATGGAAGATAACATGTTGTTTGGGCATCAGATTTCTTAATGTTCAGTAACGTTGCAGGTACTACCACAGCCAGGATGTCATGTTGTCCTTTCCTGAAGAAATGTAGGGTAGTGGCACCTGCAGAACTTTTCAGCCATTTTTAAAAGTATTTATCTTTGCAATCCCTACTGAACTCCAACCTGTTCTTAATTGAAATCTATTTCCAAAATGTCCATGCACAGAAAGGCAGCTTCCCCCCCACACACACTGCTGCCCAAAATTCCCAAGAAATGTTGGGATGGATGAGAGTTGGAAGGCTCTCATAGGAGAGGGAAATCGACAAAAGGCATGGTGTGGTTCTTTTGATGGGATCCAACACACTTTCTGTTCCTTCACTCAACTACTTCTCTATTAAAACTAATTCATTCTGCCTCCTCCCCCCGGTATACTTTTCACACAACCGACATTTAGGGAAGGCATCTGCAAAAATCCTTTTTTTAAAAAGTATAACCTCACTGTAGACCTAGCAGATTGATTCCAATAGCAAAAGACACTACTTCCTGTTGCGAACTTATAGGAAAATTCCTGGTCCCTAGAGTGTGGATTAAAAATGAGCAGAAAGTGGTAAAATAGATGACTGTGTGCTCATAAATGGAGAAGGTCACTTCAGAAACAGTACAAGATACCCACTGGATGCAGAAATAAAAATGGGACACAGCTGTAGAGAGATTGTTAAAGTATGGTGCAGTCAGTCTATTTGTGATGCTCCTTGGTGGCCAGTCCTGCATGTGAACAATGTCATATGGCATATAATGTTTTATTTTCATGCACTTTGAACACTTTGACTCTCCCTATTGTTGTCAGATGCTTGCAGCCATTGCTGCTGAAGCCAAAATTTATTTTATACTAAATACAGGGAATGCATTCCATTCTGATTTACTTCATTCATCACGCCAATACAAATTTGCATTTACTTTTAAAGCGCAACACTTATTGGTTTGAAAGAACTTCCCAAGGTTTCTATTTTAGCCCCAGTATCCACTATGCATACATGATGCAAATGTTGAATAAATAGAAAGAGGAATCCAGAAAACAGATTTTGTCTGATGTTGGTAACATGTTTGTTCATTCACACACACAAGCATATGAAATTACCAGGGAGATTTTACAGTTATTCAGGAAACTAGATTTACACTGCAATCTTAAGTAGAGTTACTCCAGTCTAAGCCCATTGAAATCAATGGGCTTAGACTGGAGTAACTCTGTTTAGAATTATGCTGTTAAAGTCAGCAGGAAACTTTTAGTACTAACAGAAACCAAGTAAGATAGGCCCTAAGCACAGAGTGAAGGGCACCTGATATGCAAGCAGTTGAAGTAATTGCAAAACTGCCCACACCCACAAAATATTTACCAGATACTTCATTAAATCTTTCTACAAAAAAATCCTAGCCTTGCTTAAGAAAAATACCAAATGAGCATGGAGACCAGAAGAACAATACTCCCTGCTACCTTAAAACAGAACCTAGTACATACATTGACTCTGGCACATTCTGCTATGACTTTGCTCTTTTACATATAGCTTGCTGAATCAAATTTGTGACTTGTAATCATTTTAGATCAGGAACAAACAAGAGGTAAACAAATAAGGCCATTTTTTCCATCATCCCTAGGTTTTACAAGCTACCACCAAAATTATTGCAAGCAAAATGTGTTTGTGTAATGCAGCCATGAAGTATAGTTATGACCAGCCCTGCTACTCATTTTGAGTAGGTATTTTTGAATCCTCAACATCATCTCTTTTTGCTCATAATTATTTGAAATTCGCATAGCCGTAAACCAAAAAGAGGGCTGCAACCTTTTAGTTTCATTTGTAAATGTTCTGCCTGGACTGCACAAGTAGCAGCACACTTTGTTGACCCTTTAATAGTAACCCCTCTCTCCTTGCTCTTCTAGCACATACAAGAGCAGGCAGAGCAGGAAAGATACCAGCCAAACTGAAGCAGTACTTCAGTTAACCCTGCTCACAGAATGGTAGCAAAAATTCAAGCAAACTTAGCTCCCACCTTGTACAAATATCTGTGAAGGTGGTAGACTGCCCCATCGTAGAACAAGAAGCAAGGTGCAGTGGAGGTGAAAAAGGAAATATTCTGTGCAGTAAAAGTAAAATTCTACTAGAATGACGTGTCTTTATAGTGGATCTCCGTGGGCTGGGAAAGCCAGACTCCAAAAGTATATGTGCATCCCTCCTACAAAGTGATGCTCCACCACAGCTCTAAAGTGATAGTTTTCCCGGTAATCCATTAGTTAACATGGGCTCAAATTAGAAACTACTGTGGAGAACTTAAAGAGAGAGAGATGTATATAGATGTGTGTGGAGGAGGGGGTGGAGGGGTAGACGGAGATTGAATGATGACTTACAATCCAGAAGACATTGAATCCCCTCTAACTTTTTCTTTCTGCTCCCCCCACTTCATGATATTACCTAAACAAACCCAGTTACAGTGTTATCAGCTTATTTTGTTTGTTTATACTCCTACCAATGTTAATCTTTTGGAACAATAATTTCAATGAACACTTATATTGGGTGGGTAACCATGTTGGTCTGCAATAGATGGACAAGGTACAAGACTCATAGCACTATTTTGACCACCATGGATGTTGAGTCTCTATACACTAACATCATCCTCAAAGATGCTCTACAAGCCATTGGGAACATCATCTCTAACAACACTACAGCTGACCTCATTACCAGGCTCTGCCATTTTTTCTTCACCCATGACTACTTCAGATTTGGTAATAATTTATTCCTTCAGATAAATATGCCAACATTTTCATGGCTTACTTGGAGCAGTGCTTCCTTATCTTTCAGCCATCAAAACTGATTTTATACATGAGTTATATTGATGACATTTTTATGATCTGGACACTTGGGAAAGAAGCCCTGGAGAAATTTTGCCAGGCCTTCAGTAACTTCCACCCTAACATTAACCTGACCACGAATCAATCCACACAAAAAATACATTTTCTAGACATCAGTGTACAAATACATGAGGGAAGCATAAAAAACAACTTATACCAGAAATCTACTGATCACCAAACATATCTTTGTGCCTCCAGTCACCATCCTAAATACACCAAACTATCCATTGTCTACAGTCAAGCTCTTTGCTACAACTGCATCAGTTCTAGTCCCTCAGAGATTCTCACCTTCAGGACCTACAACAGACATTTTTGGAATTACAATACTCACACAAATTTTCTGTCTGTGCTTTCTGGAAGAGAACCCTTGAAATGCCTCACTGAAATCTGAAGGAAGAGTTAAGCATCCAGAATTCAGAAGAAAACCTGAAGAGATATGGAGCCAAAAGCTGCAAAAATCACCCAAGCCAAAAAGGGCAACAACAAAACATCTCACCTCAAACCGGTTCAACACATCATTAATGACCTGCAACCTATGCTGGACAATGATACCCGTCTCTTCACAGGCACTGGGAGACAACCCTTTTCTTGCCCACTTATCTTAAATCCTCCAATCTTAAACAACTTCTTACTCACAATAATTCAGTTCCTAACATGGACCCAGACTCTGGGACCAGGGCCTGCAGTGAACCAAGATGCCAGCTTTGTCCCCATATTAACCCTAAGAGCCTGATCACTGAACCTAACAACACCATTCATACCACCTCAGGTGAATTCATTTCTTCATCTTCCAGTGCTATATATGCCATCAAGTGCCAACAATACCTCTCCACTCTCTTCACCAGACAAACAGATCAGTCTCCACACAAAAGAATAAATGGACATAAATCTGACATTAAAAACCACAACTCTCAAAAAACAGTGGAAGAACATTTTAACCTTCCAGGACATTCCATTGCTGACCTAAGAATGGCAGTCCTCAAACAGAGAAATTTAAAGGGAAGATTACAATATGAGATTACTGATTACGTTCACAAATTCAGAACAATGCCCCCACCCCTTCCCAGACAGAATAAAGATACAGTATGATGGTTGTTGTGGGTTTTCCGGGCTGTATTGCCATGGTCTTGGCATTGTAGTTCCTGACGTTTCACCAGCAGCTGTGGCTGGCATCTTCAGAGGTGTAGCACCAAAAGACAGAGATCTCTCAGTGTGACACCAAAAGACAGAGAGAGTAGCACCAAAAGACAGAGATCTCTCAGTGTGACACCAAAAGACAGAGAGAGTAGCACCAAAAGACAGAGAGATCTCTGTCTTTTGGTGCTACACCTCTGAAGATGCCAGCCATAGCTGCTGGCGAAACGTCAGGAACTACAATGCCAAGACCATGGCAATACAGCCTGGAAAACCCACAACAACCATCGTTCTCCGGCCGTGAAAGCCTTCGACAATACAAAGATACAGTATTTTTAGCTCACTACAGATGCTTATTTTCTACATTTCTGCCCCTGCTCTAATCAAGATAATTACATCTCACATTGTACATATCTTACTTCTTTGCAGCAGCACCCTTATCACCTTCAGACTGGGATAAAAAGACTCATTTCTGACAAAGGAAGGTTGACTCTCAAAAGCTTATACCCTGGAAACTCTGTTGATCTTAAGGTGCTAGAGGGCTTAAACTCTGCTCACTTGTATTGGGCTTTTTCTTCCTTACTAGATTTCTTTTTAAAATATGTCTGTTTATTCCTTCCATAGTTAATTAATGTAAATAGGTAGCTGATTGATCAGTATTGACTTCATTCATAAAATCACTAGTGATCTTTTTAGTGTTGTATTAGTTTTGTATCATGCAAATATGAATAGATGTATCCTAAAGAGCCAACTTCAAAGGCACTGGCACAGGAGATCCTCCTTTTTGTCAGCAACTGCTTACCAATTAAACACCCTTATAAATCCCACTCTTCAGTCACTATTGTCATAATAAGGATAAATTCACTGAGTTTATAAATGAGCAACAGGTTTTAGAGAGCCAGTGGTCCTACTGGTAAATGAGGTAACTCAGGTCTACTCCATAATGTAGTCTTGGATCCAAGAAAACAGGTAAAATAACATCACAAAACAGAGAGCATCATGATACATTAAGAAAGCTTTGAATTAAAAGTTTAATGTTACTAAAGGATTTTAACAGTATATACAAGAGAGTTGTGATACTCCCTGCCAAAAGGCTTGTCTTCACTCACTGAGATCACCCCAAAGAAAATAGCTGGGATGACCGATGTCTGTAGCACATTAAAAATCTATTCCTAAACACTCAAGAAATTTCCAAAGCTATCAGATAGAGCACAGACTTCCTTCCTCAATGGAATAACAAAAGATAAAGCATCTCCTGTCATAAATAAGCACTGTCCCAGAGTTATCTTCAATGTTGTGGCTCCTACTCCTCCTCTCAAACCACCTGACCAAAAAATCCCACAAAAAGTGGAATAAATAAGAGATCCAACTCCCCCCCCATGTCAATTTCTCTCCAAAAGAACTGCCACTTTTACACTGTTGAAGCTGAGCAACAAGATCATGCTTATGCTCCAGGGCAGGCCCAGACAAAGTGGGAGCCTTTTTAAATCCTCCCTGTTTTGTCCTTCCTACTGCTTACTACCAGCTTTCTACTGTACTCTGTCCTCCTGACATTGCCCTCTAATTGCCCCACGTTTAGTAATCTCCTTTCTAGTCCTTCGTCCATCTTCCTACCAGTTCATTCTGTTGCTGTATCCTTGAGCTTTCTGGACTACAGCACCAACTCTAGTGATCTCTCCCTTCTATCTTGTCATCTATCTTTTCTTCTGAACTCCAGCCCAGTTCTCCCCTTCATCCAATTTGTACTGTCTCTTTCCTCTCAAAACCCCACTCGCAGCCCCAGATTTTGTTTCTCCCATCCAATCTGTCCCTCTGATTTCCTCCACCAGCATTCTCTTTTCTCCATTTCTTCCCAAACAAGTCTAGCTGAGGATTCCAGATACCTAAGGTGAAAGACAGCTGCCCTCTGTCTATTCCTCCCTCTTCTAACTCTGTACTTGGGTCCCAAAGCCTCTTCTCTCACAATCTTAACATTGGGTTCCTTTTTCACCCACAATTAAAACTACCTTGCTGTATCCATTCCTCCGGGGATAGTTTCAAGTCATGCTGGTCTGCAGTAGAACAGCAGAATTTGAGTCCAGTGGCACTGAAGAAGGAAACTGACTCTCAAAAGCTTATACTCTGAAACTCTTGTTGGTCTCTAAGGTGCCACTGGACTTGAATCCTGCCCTTTCCCTTTGTATGCTTCTCATACAAGTGTGCACAGGGAGGGATATGCAAAAATCCTTCTCCATACGGCAAGCATCTGTGAGTCTGGTTCCAGATGGGTCTTTTTACTGCTTATGCAGTGAACTTTTTTATTGTATGAATTGCTAGTAAAATTGCCTATTTTCTGACTTTTACCTATCCCTTGTAGCCCATAAAATTGTATTTTTGAATTAGAATGGCCTCTTCCTTTCCAAGTTATCTTTTCCAAATATGCCTATGTATACATAGTCTATACATTCGAAGTGCTGTTTCTTACCTATAAGGCCCTATATGGCTTGGGGCCAAGGTACTGAAATATGGTCTACTACATATTGTCCAGCCCTGTAGTTGAGATTGAGAACCGCTTCACAAGGTGCCCACGGATGTAAGGTGGATGGCAACAAAAGACAGGGTTTTTTTGGTGGTGGCATCTCTCCTTTGGAATGCCCTCCCTCTTGAGGCCCAGCTACTTTACTCTCCTTTTGGTGTCAAACCAAAACATTTCTGTTTACCCATAGTTTTAATTAAGGGGTTCCCTCTTTGGTCTGCTCCTAACCTGATGACTATTTTACCACTATAATTTTAGACGGCTCTGTTTTATGTGCTCTTATGTCCTGGACTGCTTTTGTTGGCTGTTCTATTGACATAGAGTTTATTGATTTGATTTGTTTTATTTTTCTTTTCTTTTATTGATTGTTTGGTTTTGTTGTATTATTGTGAATTGCCTTGAACAAATTTTCTAAATAAGTAAATAGTCTCAGAGATTCCACACCTGAGTTAGGTGTGCATTTGTGAAGTTGCACGCATGTGCACCCCTTTTATTTCATGGTAACAATGCATTTAGAAATTTCCTCAATCAAAGCAGAGAAAGTTAAAAAATTGAATCCTTTTATTGCTTATCAGTTACAGCTCAGGTTACCATCACGTCATCTTATTACATGTAAGATCTTACACATATTGTTGAGGATTGCCTTGTCTGCATCATTAAAGCTCAAAACTGCTTGACAGAGCAGCAAATAACAAGATACAAAAGTGCAGACTGCTTTCCAGTAGGACATGTGCAAGTACCATTCTAGGAGGTGGCAAGAAGCAGGGGTGTCTGGCTGCAGTCCCACTTTCAGCCCTAATAGAGCAACAGGGAGGATACTCTACGGCATTTTTATTACATGGCAGAACTCAGTGAAGTTCATTTTTTCTCCCTGACATATAGACTTAGGCTACAGTCTCAATTTATCCTTCTAAATAATGTAGGTGGCAGCGGTTGATTCACATTAGTTTTCCTTCTGTTCCAATGATATGAAAACTGAATTTGACCTCAATGCCTTGAAGTGGGAAGAGTGGAGACAGCAATTTCTGCTTCTGTTCACCATGCTGTTTTTTCCTGTCAAATGGAAATGAGTTCAGACTCTGACAAGCAGATAGGTTAATGCTTTCTCTCTTGGTTCAGGTGTGTGTGTGTGGATTGTGAGCAGTTGTGGCCCTTTCCTGTCACCTCTGGAATCTCAGCTTCTGAAATCAACATGAAATAGTTTCTTAGCTGCTTTTACTCTTAGTTACATTATTTTTTTGCCTTTATCATTGTTATGCATACTTTATGTGCAGCTGGATGCTATTATGAAGGGAATTCAGTTGAAGACACCTGAATAATGCTTAGGTCCCATTTAGGTTGATCAGGCTAATGAGCAAAAATCTAGTAAATGCCATTCCATTTAGTTGTGTCCAATGTTGGCAGCATTAGGTTGAGACCTAAATATAGTTGCTTGGGTGGATTTAAAACCAGTTTTTACTGTAGTGGTGGGCAGCCACCTTTAAGTATAAAGGAAATATTTTCACTAACATGAGTAAGAGGATTACTCTTTAGAGGCAGAGAAGCAAAGGAACCTGTCGACATGTGGCCCTTTTCTGTTTCTAGGTTTCCAGAATTTGGTTATTCATACTTCTGTCTGGGGATAGGGACAAGTATAATTTTTAGAACTGAATTTTGATAGTAAAAAGAATTTGAGAATAGTGTGCAGAATTGAAAATTGCTGTTGGAGCACTATCTGTTTCTTTAAAAAGCAAATGGTTGAAATCGACTTGAGTTTTTCTCTGCTATTTTAACTGGAAAACCTCAAATTCTTTTGAAAATTTCTTTGCTTAGTAGGAATCTCTTTAAAAAAAACCATGGATGTCTACATAAACAATAAATCAAATGGTGCCAGTAGCCTGTTTGCCTGTGCAGCAATAGAGGCTGGACACACCAAATGTCTTTTAGCACAAGCATGGATGCCTTGTGGCTATTGTAAGTGTTTTAGTGATTCTCCGAGAAATGTCATGTCACATGTTTAGCAGAGACTCCATATTCTTGTGCTCCTGTCGGAATAGGGGCACATAATCCAATTGTTTGTATTTGTAAGGATTTTGCCATAAGCTATGTTGTCTGTGTCTTGTTTCCATATAGGAGCCCTGCAAATTGAGAACAGCGAGGAGTCGGACCAGGGCAAATATGAATGTGTCGCCACAAACAGTGCAGGGACCCGTTATTCTGCTCCAGCCAACCTTTATGTACGAGGTAATGCAAGCTTCCATTTCTTCTTTTTTTCATTAGCATTCCTAGTCACATGATTCATGGGATAGGTGTGAATGATGCAACTTAAATGCCCACTTAATCCATGTATTCGAATGAGTGAACCTTGGAAATTCATCCTGGTTCCTCTCACGAGTGCTTCTATGATAAAATAGAAGTAATCAGTTCTAGAATATGTCATGAGATAACATGAGGTGAAGGGGAGGAGGTCAGAATTATTTGTTTGGTAGCTTCTGTGTTGGGCTGGATGAAATTAGTGGTGCTCTTACCCTAGACGTCACCTGTTCTTCTTGCAAGGGAGCAGGTACATCAAAGTTAGTTTTTGAGTGGCATGCTAGCTTTTGCAGGTTGTCTTGGTCAGCTTCTCCTTAGCAACAGGGATAATTACTGCAGCTATTGCAATCACTCCCATCCCTGCTGAGAATCAGCTGCAGTTTGTTGCGCAAAGCAACTTCGCCAGTCTATTTTCTTATCTGTTATTCCCAAGGCTCAAAATAGGAGGGGCCTTTTTCCTACATTAAATCTGATACTGAATGTTGTAATTGAAGGGCAGAGAGTCATGTACTTCATTAAGAAATGATGAATTTTCTCTTCAGTATTTCAAGGGAACAGTGTGTTTCCCCCTTTGTAAGATTTTACATAAGCTTGGACAATAATGATAGACAGCAGTAGGAGGTGGCTTGGGACTTGTATAAGTGTAGGGACAAGAACATGAGTGTAATGTGGTACCGTTGACTCTTTGTCAGTTTAAACCCATTTTTTATTTTCTCTTAGGGCCTGAATCCTACTAACTAATGATTTTCAAGTAACATTTTCATCTGCCTTGCTTTCTCTTTTTCTTCCTCCTTCTCCCCTCCCCCTTAGCATACACCTACATGCACACACCATTTATGAAAAAGAGCAGTCTTAACCAAGCTGAGGAGAAATTATTCTCAAGAGAGGCCAAGATGACCTGCTGTCTGATTGCTTCTAGGTGTCTCCGTTGTTCTCATTGTACTCAGTGCTCATTTTCTACAGGTGCTTTTTTCTTTTTGCAGAATAATTTTGGTGGACTAATCTTTCAAAAGCTGAAGTTTCCAACTGAAGATCACTTTTTATCTGTGCAGCAGAATCACCCATTTCACACACACAATATGATTAGAATTGACTTTACACTCTCTGAATTCTTACAAATCATTGTTCAAGCCATCGCTAGTAAAACTTTGGTTGTCTCATTTCACCCAGGAATAGAGGCAGGATGTTTATTTGAATTTTTCACATGCTCACATTGTTGTGTAAATGATTATACTTTTTTTGGCCATGGTTGCATGCTATAGCAATGTCTAGCCTTTGCAGACAGAATTGGGGAAGTGTAATGTTTCACCTGAATGCACAGCTTGCCAAGGCAAAGAAACCTCACCTTTAAACCTGCCTGATTCCCTGTTTGCTGAGTCTTTCTTTATTTAGCAAGAGACTCCCCTTGGACTCTAAGGAGTGCAATAAACTGTGACCCCAGGCTTGATACGAAGAGCAGGTTGTTCAGGTAGCTGGCTGGTTGGCTGGCTGTTGAGATAAGGTGACGTGAGCCAGGCTGGTAGAGAGATGTTTCTAGTTTCATGTGTATGGCTCATTTTCTATTAACCGTCGTATTTCTCAGGCATAAATTTTGGAACAAGCTTCCTTTTTATTGCACATAATCTTTACAAGGTTGGACTCCAAGCTGCAGGATTGAGATAAAGCCCAACAGTATATAAAAGGCAGGTTACTACATAAATTGTGCCCTGTGGAAGTTTGCCATATGTACTGTTTCCTAGACAATATTTATGCAGGTGGCTTTGTTTTACAAAACAAAATAGGTGGCATAACCAGCATAGGGGAAGACTTTTCACAATTCATCTGGTCCCAAAACCATCATGTATGCCTTTGTTAAATAAATGAGGCTCGTTTTCTTGCTTCTCAGATCTGAGAAAGTAAAATATATATGAGTTATATTTGTGTAGCCGTGTAAACTACATAATAATTGAATGGTATTTATTTATTAATTATTTTATTTTTAAGATTCATATCCTATCTTTCTGCTTAACAAGCACACAACAGTAGGTTACAAACAGAAGTTGACAATAATGTAAAATAAAAATACCAATTAAATTATAAAAACAACAGAGTAATAAAATAAAAGCAAACCAGATAGTAGCAGTTACACTATATCCTGAGGTCCATCTAGATTTAACTTAAAACTTTAGAAGCCACCATAAAATTGACAGAACCAATAATCTGAAAACCAAAAAAGTCTTAGAAACATAATTTGGCAGGAAAGCAATCAGGTTTGCAAAGATGATTTCTTCAGTATCTCCTCAGTGGTCCTTTAGAAAAAGGTAATACAAACACACAACATTGCAGCCAGGTGTAAGAAAGCTCTAAGAACTTCTTCTCCTTTGTAAAGCCCCCTTAGGAGGGAAGCTTTGCATGGAGAGGAGTGGAATGCTTACTTAATCTTTCTCCTGACTGTCTGTTACTGCCTGAAACTCCGCCCTGCCACAGCTACCTTTACCCACACATCAGTGTTCTGGTCTAATGTTGACCTAGCAAACACAGCTCAGGAATTCCAGTTTCAGACTAAGAACTGAGCGGCACAGGAAGTGCTCCCTTCCCTACCCTGATTGAAAATGCTCCCTCTTGAGAGGTTGCTTTACCCAGGAGGGATCATCGGTGCTTTGGTACACGTAGCTACACTGCACTGTTAAAAGGGGGGGGGGAGTTGCCCTTTTATCTTGTTTGTTTGGAAATTTATTACTCTGCTTTTTCTTCTCAATGAGGATACAGATGAGTTTATACATAAATAGAATTTAAATAAACAAAAGTTTAAATATATCTTAGAGGCAGCTGTATCTGACTGGCAATTCCCTGTATACACAAAACCACGGTTCCTACTCTAGTGAGACAAAAAACCCTGGACTGGCTACTTGCTTATGGGAAGAGATGTTTTGGGGGGAAAGCAAATAGGCATATTTACATGAATATTAGATGGCCTTTCTAAAAAAATTATAGACAAAGGTTTTCAAAAAAAATTACTGTACATTCTTGTAATTTACATGCAAATGGAAAACAACCTCCTCTTTTTCTTGAAGGAACATCTTGAAAAAATAATCTTCCTTTTGGGTAAATATAGTAATCAGCAAACCCACGTAAATTGTGTATCTGATATCTGTGAAACCAGGTGATTCTGTGGGTAGGTAATAATACTTAATACAGTACTTTTCCTAAGTGCTTATAATATTTCACACACCTTATTTATGTAATCCCTATACCCTGTAAGATTGACTGGTGGTACCAGATATGAAGACCTCAAGCTGGGAGATAAAGCTTGCTGAAGACCACACAATGTGTTTGTGGTTGAGCTAAGTGAACTTGAAAACTTTCCAACTCATTGCCTAAACCTTGACACTACAGTAGCTCTCGTGACAACCTGAAAATCTTGCATGTTCCTGGTTCATATTTCAATGCACAAGGGGGGGAAAGCTCAGTCGCAGGGAAAAGAAGATAAGGGAGCTAAGGTTTTCCTCATAACAGCATCACTTCTTCCCATGAGTATACTGAATCAGTCATATACAGACTACAACTCCTTCGGTCTCCTTTGGAGGCTGGCAGGGAATTTTGGAATGTAGCTTGTAACTGTCAAATGACCTGAATGAGGACATGCAGTATCCTACCAGAAAGCTTTTGCATCCCAAACCCCTGATAATTCAGTGAGTTGTCACATGACCCATTTTGAGACTTCAGTCAGTTTGTCTCCAACAAAGTCTGATCTTTTGTGATCTGAAATCCTCTGTATAACATGGCTGAATTGCATTTTTCTAGTGCCTTAAACATATTGCTGTATAAACCACATAACCTGTACTGCTGCAAAACCAGAAGAAATCAAACATTAATCAAAAGTCAGCCATCGCTACTTTGATGGGTCAGCCCAAATACCGCTGCCAATTTGGGGGGAATTGCTCTTTGTCAGTACTTGAATACAACAGGGTTGCTGGTAAAGAACAATTCTTAAAAATCCATACTATTTCTTATCCTTCAGAGTGGGAAAAGTGGAAGTGTTTGGCTAGTGGTTTTTGACATCATAGTAAGGCTTCCCAGAAGACCCTTCTTCCCTCTCCCCCTGTCATTTAAATGACCTTCCTCTTCAGAAATATTTTTACTCCAGTTTTCTCTACCTTTCTCAACTCAATCATGTGTCTAAAAAGCTCTTTTTTAATTTTATCTTTTAAAATATCTATATAAGCCACTTTAGGCAATGGATATTGCAGAAAGATGAAGTATACATATTTTATTTTCACACCAGGGCAAGGTCCAAGCTAGAAGAAGATTGAGAGATCTATGAATGGCTCTCATAAGCCATATTTATTAGTAAATAGCAACTGAGGACTCTCATTCATGCTGCCAGAAGGGGAGGTTAGCCTCTCCATAGAGCTGCTGTTTGCTCCACTGGGGGGAAAAGCAGGCAACATATTCACAACTGTGCCTGTTTTCCTCCAGCAGGGAACATAGCACCTCCAGAGAATAATTTAATGAAAATAAAATTGTGTGTGGAGGGGTGGTGGTGAAACTTGGCCCACTCTCCAGCAGCTGCTACTTCTCAGTAACAAATCCTTTGGAGAGCTAATCATGGATCTCTATGTCTCATCTAGTTTGGCCCTAAATCTGTCCTTAGGCTAGTCCCTTTTGCTTCTATTGTATGAGGATCAGGCAGCTGAAGTAAAGCACTAGAAGAAAACAGTATTACCATAATGTCAAAGCATCCTTTTTCTGTCAGTGTGAAAGTCTCCAAAGGTAGACATTACTGAAAACGACACATTTTAATGAGTAACAACCTGCATGGTCTATGTTGAGTGGAGTCAGTGTGAGGTTAATGCATCCCACAAGGATTATATACACAAGAAAATGGCTGCCACCTCAGAATTATGTATATTTGAGGTGGTTCTAAAGCTAACACACAAAGCAATATTATTAATACATTTTGTTCATTTAGAAGTTCCTCTGGGCCGAAATTTTGCATAGCAGTTACCCCAGAGAATCTAATTCAAACAGTCCTCTGGGGGCTGCTTTGGTCTGCATCACTACTGAAAGCTGTATTAGAGAAAGGGAGTACCCAAGGCAGATGGATTGTGAGATTATACCCACAATTAATGGGTAAAAGGAACTCCATGACCACTGCACATGCTGCTCTTCTTTCTCAAATATCAGAGGAAAAATTCATGCTTGCAGCAACAAGAAGCCGAGACACCTGGAAGATTGCTTGTGTAAAGGTTGTTAAGATAGCAGCAATAGTAATAACTGGAGGATGGTCCACCACAGGTGATAGTTGAAACTGCTTAGAAAGGGATAACTCAAAGGTAGATCATTCTTTGGAAGGACAGTTGTCTCTTCTGAGTTGGCTGATTTCTAGAAGCAGCTCTGGACTTATTTAAGCATTTGTCAGAACTTTCCTGAAGGGACTTTTTATTAAGGTTAGATGTAATGAGCTAAGAAAGTAACATTTAATAATACCTTAAGTACGGACTGGGTCATAGATCAAACTCAGTCAGTACCAAACTTCTGCCCAGTAGCATCTCTGTAGGATATAATGGGTGATATGCCAAGTTCTCTTTTTCAAAAAAGCAGCAGTTGTCCCCTAGTTTCTTCTTACCTCCCATGTAAAAACTTTGTACAATATTATAAAAACATATACTTTGTTGCCAAGCCCTTGCACAGTAACAATAATGTACTTCTGTTCTTAATACATACTAACAACTTCTATTTCCTGCTTGTTAATTGTTGACTGAATTGTTATGAATACGTAAACCTGACTTGATGGCCTCAATGACATTTCTGTCCTTGTTCATTTTATGTTGCTTATTGTTTTGTTAAGTTTTTACTGCTATTGTTATTTGCTTTTTCTGCTTACAGAACTTGTAAAATTCATCATCAAACTTATGTTTTAAAAATATAATGTGTGATATTCCACTGCATAAAGTTTCTTATGGCAAGGGTGTGTGTCAGTCCTTTCTGCAACTGTCCTCAATTATCACTGTAGCAGTTTTGGCTTGCTTTTTTCTATACATTTATCTGTATTTGCTTTTTCAGCCGCCTTGTCTTTTTATTGAGTGACAGAGGAATTAAATAACTTGATTACACTTCCTTTTCATTACATATTGTTGAATATCCCTAGAAATAGCATAAATAGGGTGTTTGTTTACCCTTCTCTGTACAGTTGATTCTTGCCCTTTTGAGTGAAGAAAAGATGGGAAAGGCACAAGAGAAGAACATAGGAAAAGGTCAGGGACATGAAACTCTCTTAAGAACAAACCAAAACATTGTGATACTTGAGCTTAGAAACTAGAATGCTAATGGGGCTTATATGTCTGTAGTAAATAGTATAAAATTTTGTTTTGCGTTATGCTAACTTTACACAGAGATGTACAGGAAACAAAGAAGGGTGTCTGCATAGAGCATACACCTGATCTCTGAAATTTACTGCTCTAAGATATGTGTGACTGCATTTTTTTAAATGAGATTAAAATAGGGTATTATTGGAGGATCAGTATGACTTTTTGTATGTCTTAGGAAATCTAGCAAGATTGTATTCTAACACCTGCCTTGAGCTGATGCTGGATTACTGCCCACCTTTGTATTTGGACTATCCAGGCAATATATTGTTTCATAAATGATGACAGCTGTTCAACTACCATAATACTTCATACTGTTAAAGCAGTGTGTAATGATTTCAAGAAATGGGTGCATGTGTCTTTAAATGTTTGGTGAGATAGGTGAAGAGTGGGGGTGAAAGAGAGAGACGAGTGAGTGATATGATTGGTTGATGACAGAGAGTGGGCGGAGTGAAGGCAGTTTTCAGTTACTGAGGGAGAGAAAAAGATTCAGTTAGGGCAAGAGAGGCGAGCTGTGTGCAGCCTGAGTGTGTTCATGTATTTGTGAGGGAAAGGCAACCTGAGTGGAAGCCTGAACTGAGTGTGTCTGGGAGACTGTATATTCATTCTATTTGAAGCAGGCAAACTGTGTGTGCGCCTGAGAGAGAAAGAATTGAGTGAAAAGAAAACAGGCTAGCTGTGTGCTGTCTGAGGAGTTCTCTGTGAGAGAAATATAGAGCCTAGAGAAAGAGGCTAACTGTGTGTGAAGACTTACAAGAGATCTGTGTGAATGAGTTTGGATGAAGCAACTAGAAGAACTAAGAACTACTTTTATGTAACCAATAAGCTTCTTAAAAAATAAACTGTTACTTTGTTTTGTTATATCCCAGAGTAGCAGTCATTGTTATCTCCCATTCCTATCCTCAGGGCCACATAGAACCACGAAGGAGCCTGACGCATAAACACGTTACCAAAGGGAAAACTTAAATAAAATATATTGGAATTTAATATTCCTTGTGGCAGCTAACTACCCAGAAGGTGTGAAGGGAAAGATTAAAGCAAAATCCACCCTAAAGAAAGTGAAGATCATAACACAGTGGTTCCCAACCTTTTTGGCATGGTGACCCACAAGTCCAAATTGACTTCATATGGTGAGTCCCATCCAGGGCCGATTCCAGATGGCCCTCCCCATCCCGAAACGTCGCACGTCGTCACGAAAAACGTGCGAAAAAATGCGATATTTCGCGTTTTCTGAGCGACGACACGCAACGTTTCGGGATGGGGAGGGCCGTCTGGAATCGGCCCAGGGCTGGTCCAAGAGAATGAAACAGCGCTGGGTGAGCAACGCTGAGTTGTGGAGATGCAGGAAGAAGGCAAATGTTTGCAAAGGTGTGCGTGGCCAGTGGCTCAGTACAGTACATCTCCCACAGCAGTTAGAGGGCAGTGAAGCACTACAGGGGGCTGGGTCTGAAATTGGCATGCTAAGGGATAGTGCAAAGACAGAGCATATGTTCACATATACTGCTTTCTCTCTCACTCTCACTTTTCCATGCACCGAACAGTTCCTGCCAGCTATCCCTTTCCCCTACTCATAAAGTTACTAGTTGCCAGACAGTTTCCCCAACCCCTCATTATTTTTGCAAAGGGGAGGGTGGGGTGAGAATATGAGAAGCTAGAAAGGAAGGAGCCGCCATTGGGGTGGCTCACCTGGGATCTACTTTCAGAGGTTTCATGACCCAGTTTTGGGTCCTAAGACCCACTGGTTGGGAGACACTGGTTTAAAGCAGAAGCATCTCCTTTGGAGGGCTTCTATCTGGTCCCCTTCATATACACATACTACCACAGGATCCATTTCCCTTTGGTTTGATCCCACCAACCAAACTACCTTTTATCAGTCACCCAACTTAGCTATATTTAGTATTTCATGTATACCCTGTCTTTCTCCGTAATGGGGACCTAAAGTACCTTACATCATTCTCCTCTCCTCCATTTTATCATTCATAACAGTCCTGTGAGGCAAGTTAGTCTGAGAATAACTGAACCAAGCTCACCCAGTGAGCTTTCACAACAGAGTGGCATTTCAAACCTGGGTCTCCCAAATCATAGTCTCTAACCACTACACATCACTGGCTTTCATGAGGTGGCTGGTGTTGAACAGCAAGCTGATCCTGGATAAGTCATGCAAGTTGCATGGTAGCACTAGTGGTTACTGGCTGAATCCTCCCTTAAAGGCCAAAATAGGCCTGAAAGGGCCCTGAGCCCCCACCACCTTCTACTGACAAAAACCAAAGCTGGAACTGGCTGGCAATACTGTATGGCTGTGTTTTCATGGTCACTGAGGGCATTCGTTTCTTAAAACTACAGGCACTGCTTCTGTTATTTGGGGGGATTTTAACTTCAGTAGTATTTTTTTTTTTAAGATTTCAGGTTTTTCTGCAAACATGAGGCTTTTCTTGGGTTTGTAGAAAGGTCTGTCTTGTCTGTTCATTGCTCCAGGAGCCGATTTTAAATATCCACAGATTGGACCATGTTAAGAATTCGATATCTTGATAACACCAATAAAGAAGTAGCTCCTGTGTGTCTGTGTGCACATGAAAAGACGGTCTTTTTCAGTACATTTCAGATGAGGTCACAGAGAATGCCACCATTTAAATTTCCTGTGGAAGAGCCCTAAATTTTAGCCATATTCTCTGATGTTAGTTAGAAATCTGCCTTTGCTCTATTGCATATGTTAAGCCTGTCATTTGGAACTAAGCTAGCTTCAGAAGAATGTAATATTCATTATTTGGGGGGCTGTTTTTCCCATGTGTGTCCCTTACTTATAATTTAGAGGGAAGCCAAAATATTCTGCTCTGTATTCAGTTGATGTGCATATTAAAATCTGTGAAGGTTCTGGGTTCAGTGCCACTCTTTTGGAGCCCCTTCCTGAAAAAAAGCCTAACCTCTCATAACTGTATAGATACTTGTGAAGAGGGTAAAGGCACTGTAACTTGACTAGGCTTTCAAAGCTTTAACTGCATGGTTCCCATTGTTGTTTTAATATGATATTTTTATTTGGTTCTTAGGACCAACCCCACCAATAGACAAAGTGATACAGCTGCCTCAGTCATCAGATGTAGCGCATTGTTAAATGACAACCAGTTGTTGGTTGTTTGTTACTATTTTTTATTGCTGCAAGGAATACAATTTTCTTCTTCTGGAGCCAAAATATCATTCTGATTATATTATTTTGTGAATTGTTTTTCTAGTCTTCAGCTTTTACTATTTTATATATTTGCTGTTAGCCAGGGACATGGAGTAAAAGTTTCATAAATTTTAAAAAATGTTCAGAACAGTCAGTATTAACAGGATTTTTCTCTGTTCTGAGTTTGGATTCATTTGTTCTCTGTTTCTTAGTAAAATACAGTGAATAGTTATGTCTTGTGATCGCTTCTTTGGAGTCATCTTTGCCCTTGTGAACCCATTAACCATAATCAGGAAAGGTAGACCTAGTGACTGCTAGCAGGCAGGAAGAGCCCATGAAACATGATAAGCAATCAAAACCTGTCCTTGCTCCTCTGCACTGAAGCAAGACTTTGGGTTGCGGATATATTCTGCATTTTTAACTTACGCTTCCCATGACATACATAAGTTACTGTACTTCTTACTTTAAGTCCTGGTGTTCTGAAAATAGTAGAAAGGCTTGCTTCTTACAGTGCCAAAGTGAAGGGCTCTGGGGGGAAATTGAGCATTCCAATTCAGTAGATGTTGGCATATTTTCCAATAAAACAGGAACAATTTCAACACTAGAAGAGAAGGCGTAGCTCCTCACATGTAGGGTCTCTTGTTTCCTGAGCAGCATCAGCCACAAATGTTTATTTCCTATAATCCATTAGTATAAAAAGAGATTAAGATATAATCCAACAATTAGTGACAAATAACAGGCCCCAAGCTCATCCTTGACTGACAGGCAGGAAAGTAATCTATTTATATTGTGTTTTGTGTTTTGTGTTTTATGTATGCACCTTTTTTTACAGAAATTGAAGAAACCAACACACGAGGGCAAACCACTATAGCTTGCCTAGTCTGCCATCTGAAAATAGCCTTTGCTCTGCCAATGTACCAGACATTGTAAAAGAGGAAGCAATGGTCAGGCTTTACAGAATATTTATCATTCTTCTGCACCATCAGCTACTAACCCTCTTAGACCCCACTTCATATATCAGGGGCATAGGGGCATGGTTGTGAGCCACTTCTACCCATGCCATCAAAAATCCTCATCAGGGGGTCCCTGATGTCCTGGGTGTCACCAAAATTAGCCTCTGCCATGTAGGTTGCCACTTTGCTGACTGTAAAAGTACCTAAGCAGTACAGCTTCCCAACAATTATAAAAGTCTCGTAACATGTGAACCAGTTTGGATGGAATGTCATATTGTATCACGCAGAGTTAGGTAAAATATCATTTTGATCAGGACCTTGAATGTATTTGCAACCTTACTGAGCAGGTAAAATACATTCTGAGGTCTAGCCATATCTACTGTAACTTCAAGGCTTGACTACTGTAAAATGGTCTATAAGGGGCTGCCAGAAAGTACAATTGATTTAAAAAAGCAACAGATCAACTGTTGTCTAGAGCTAGACACAGTGTATACATTACTTTTGTCTTGAAATTGCTATACCAGTTGCCTACTTGTTTTCAGGTTCAGTTCAAGGTAGCTTGTTCTTTTCTTTAAAGCCTTTCATGACCTGGAGCCCATCTACTATCTGAATCTTGCTATTTATATGGACCCAGGTGGCAGCTCCAGTCTTCCCAGCAGTCCCTTCTCTCTGTCCCCTCCTGTAGACATATGGAAACTGCCACTGTCTGGTCTTGGACTTCTACAGCAGCAGCACTCATGCCATGGAATGGTCTCTCTGAAAATGTGAGGGAGGCATCTACTGAAGGTCTGTGGGTGATAAAAAGACAAGGGAGGTGGCTAAAGCCACAGTGGAGGAAGACTTAGGACAAATTTGTTAATACACAGGCGAAAACTCATTTTAAAGCATACTCTGTGCCAGTGATGGCAGTAAAGAAAAAACTCTTTTCTACCACAATTGTGTCTGTGCCGTCAGAGGTCTGTTGGGATCTAGCCTGCAGGAGATGGTGAACTGCTTGGTGGCTTGCTGTGATCATTTTGCTCAAGACTTCGCAGATAAAATCTCTTGCATCTATTCCAACTTGGACTCTGCATTGGCAGTGATGGGGTCAGATGGTGCCATGGTGCTGGCTTGTTCAGCTGCTTAATGTAGACAAGATCCTTGGAAGTTTGAGTCCTGGCACCTGCTTGTAAGATACTTACCCTTCCTGGCTACTTAAATCTGTTGGTGGGGGGGATGGGGCCTGGCTGACTGGGTACAAAAGGTAGTTAATACCTCCCTGAGAGAGGGGATGGTCACCCCAGCTTTGAAACAGGTTAGTATATAGCACGTCTACTTCTAAAGAAGTCTGTCCTGCACGCAGGAGATCAGTAGTTATCAAGCAGTCTCAAAACGTTCCATTCTTGAGCAAGGTGATTGAACTGGTGGTGGCTGGACATCTTCAAGCTTTCCTGGGTGAAATGGATTGTTTGTATCCTTTTCAGTCTGGTTTTAGGTTTGGTAATGGGACTGAAGCAACCTTGGTTGCCCTGGTGAATGGGAAATGGACAGAGGGAGTGCAACTACATTGATTATCCTGGACCTCTCAGTGGTTTTTAATACCCTCAATCACGGTATCCTTCTGAACTGCCTTTCCAGGCTGGGATTAGGAGTCACCATTTTGCAGTGGTAGGTTTCAGAAGACTGAAGACTGGGGGACTGCTGCTTAGCCCCTAGGCCTTTGGCCTGTAGAGTTTCACAATACTCCATCTTGTCCCACATGCTCTTTAACATCTGTATGAAACTGCTGGGTTAGATCATCCAGAAATTTGGGCTGGATTGTCACCAATATGGCATTCACCTCTGTCTTGCATTTCCAGCTGATCCCAGGGAGGCTGTAGAAACCCTGAACTGGTACCTGGAGACAGTGTTGGAGTGGATGTGGGCTAATAAACTGAAACCTAAGTTCAACAAGATGGAAATGTTACTGGTGAGCAGAAGGTCTGGCCCAGGATTTAAGGTGTCTCCCATTCTAGATGGGGTTACAGTCCCCTTAAAGGAACAGGTCGATAGTCTGGGGGTACTCTTGGACCTGGCCTTCTGCTGGGTAAGCAGGTGGCATCTATGGCCTGGAGTCCCTTTTCCCAGCTTTGTCTGGTGACCCAGTTGTGGCCTTTCCTGGGCAAAATGATCTGGCCACTGAGACTATTGCAATGTGCTTTATGTAGGGCTGCCCTTGAAAAGTGTTCCAAACCTTAAATGGTGCAAAATTCCGCAGCCAGGATGTTGACTGGAGTGGGTCATAGGGACCATAGATACCATCTTGATGAATTTACGCTAGCTCCCAATCTCTTTCTAGGCACAGTTAAAGGTGTTGACCTTTAAAGCCCTAAATGGTTTGGGACCAATGTACTGAAGGATCACCTACTGCTTTATAAATCTTCCTGACCACTATGATCATCTTCAGAAGCACTGCTTCGGGTGTCCCCAACTTAGGCAGGTGGCGTGCATATATATATATATATATATATATATATATATATATATATATATATATATATATATATATATATATATATATATATATTTAATTTGTTAGCTGCCTTAGTAGCTCTTATGAAGGTAGAAAGGCAGGGTATGGATTTTGTAAAATAAAAAATAAATTATATAGTTCAGGAAGCCATGCAACACTAAATTATTTAGGAAGCATATGAAAATGGTTTATTGGTTCTGGAAACATTTCTTTTCCTTGCTCTGGCCCTCAGTTTTTATTGTCTAAATTAATTGTTTTTTATTAATGTTGTATTTAAATTTTTCTTTGAGTCTCTTTGGAAGAACAGCAAGTTATAAATGTTTTAAATAAATAATGGATTCTTACTTTCAGTCCTTTGGTTATGTATTCAGAGATAAAACTTGTAGCTTCTTCCCATGCCATACATGAAAGAATTGCACAGAGGGTGCAGTCCTCCTACCAAAAGACAGCACTCGCTCCAAGCTGAGATAAAAAGCCAGTAGAACTGAATCAATCCTCTCACTGTCCTTAACAGCTGTTGTAACAGTAGTGAATGAGAAAGTGATCATAATCCCTCCCCTCTGTTTGCAATTAGAGCATTGAAAAGCTGCCCTGAACAGAGTATGCCTGTGCTGGGAGCAAGTTCTGTGGATTGTTTAGTATCTCTTGGTGCAATCTCTTAAAAGAGCAAGTTGGTGGTTGAACATCAGCAAAACTAGTTGAAATCCCATCCACTCTAATCCCTGCAAATGAGTTACTGACAGTACAATTCACTATATATTGTCCCATTGAGGATTTTTAATTCATGGTGTTTTCTGCTGATGGGCAAGTTTTTCCTCTCTTTCCTCCTACCCTGAAAATCTGACTCGTAAGCAGTTCTTAAACTGCTAGAGCAGCCTCTGCATTCTCTCACCAAGGGTTCGGTTTCAGGTGATGCGCCACAAATACCTTGCTGCCATAAGGGCAGTCTTGCAAAGGAAATGAGATCTTCCATGCCCTTCTGGGAATCATAACTAACTTCTTACTGTCTCTCCTGCAGGAACAAAAATGGGGCATATTCTGGATTGCCCTGCTCCTTTTGGATGACTGTTACTTTCACTTCTTGCCCACTTTTCCTTTCCAATTCAGTGCATCAGGGGGCCTGGCACAGCAGTTGATTCATATTGCAGTAATGGTTCTCTGCTGCATTTAGCTCTGTGTGGAAAGAGGGAACAAGAGACTCTTCATGCTAGAAGAATATCCGTTGTTCACCAGGACTGCTTTCTCTGTGCCAAAGTGATGGGGTGTGTGTGCATGCTGACCTGTATGTGTGAAAGTTGGGGCTCAGGTGCCACTGTTGTCGCCTTTAGAGACTTGTGATGTTTGAGACGTGGTGGATATGTACATGTGCGTTGAGTGTGCATACATTTTCTTTTATCTGTAACTGGCCAAGAGTGGGGCTGCCTATGAAAATCTCTTCAACCCTTGGTATGACTGCTCTTGTGTGTTGGAGGTGGGGTTATGTACATCTGGATAAGGAAGAGAAGTTGATGCTCTATGGCAGGAGTGGCAATTTTGTATACATGCCGTGTGTGTGTGTGTACACACGTGTATACTTGCACAGTTGGGTAGTCCTGGCCAGTCTCAGCCATTTTGTCTTGTTGTTTCAGTGCTGTGCAGACACATGGCCTGTTTTTACTCTCTGTGTTTTTCCTTGTCTTTTTTTATTCCCTTCTCATCTTCATCGCACTCTGTCATCAAACAAAACAAACTTTCATCTCTCAGCTCAGCGAGAAGGTTGGTCGTTTTCACTTCTTATCCATCTTCAGTATGCCACCTCCAGTGGGACTTTTCCAGTAAGGGATGGAGAGCCAGGCGTGCAAGGGGAGGGTCTGGAGGCCCCTGGCTCCCTGCCAGACACTGCTACAGCAGGCCTGATGAAATCTGCTTCCAAATTGCTATGACCTTGCTGACAGCATTGACCACATTGCTTGCATGCCTTTGTTGCTTGGTGTTTCAAATGCACAGATTTTCACCTGCATGCAGCCTACCCCACAAGTTTCCTTGTTTGAGATGGGAATGGGGTGCATGCGCCTAAGGAGTAGGCAGCAGAGAAGGTATTCTGCCTAAACCTGTTACCTCCTGTTAGACTCCATGTGTTCTGTCTCTGTCAAGGGATCCTCCTAAGTGCTCATGTGATGCTTAGATCAAGACGAACCCTCCTCTCTCACAGTGAGAGCTGCTTAGAGTAGGCTAGGATGCGTAGGAGAAACTGATGCAATCAACATAGCCGCTTTTGAAAACACCTGTTATTTTCTGAAAGAAAACAAGTGGGCTTGTACTTTAACATCTTGCCTTTGGGATGCAGGGCTTATGATACACGCAGCGTGCCACCGGAATCATTGGAGAGTTCTTGCTGGTCCATTTCCTTTACAATAATTTTTCTTTATAATCCTGAAAGGTGGTAATGATTTCTCCAAGTAATGACTCAGTAGTGGCATCAGCCATACCAGGAAAGAAGTTGTGGCACAAATGATTCTGTGTTGCACCTAGGTATTAGATAAAAGTTAATCTATGGACATCATAATGAGTAATGGGCATGCAAAACTGGCAATGGCCAAACAAAATCTGTACATGATATTTTTTGAATAGGCAAATTACCAAAGAGCCATTCATGTGGTGAGTAATAGGATATATCCACACAGCAGTTTTGAAAAGAAAGTAATGTACATCCAGTCCCTGCAGTTCACACTTCACAAGTCTATCCCATATTGGTCTTCCATCTACCCCTGTATTTTGATAATCAGAGGACCGATTGGAGGGGCAGCAGATGCTCTTTTGTTTTTCTCACTCTTCTGGTTTAGTGCAGCAATAAGCAAGCACAGGAAACCACTGTTTGGATGTGCCTTTAAACTGAGGCCGCCTCCCCATAAGCCTCTAAACCATACTAAGAAGACTTCATTATGATTGTAATTAGAGCATGTATAATGAGTTGCTTCTGCAGTTGTCCCAGAGCAGTAGCTTTTGTTCTGATTATCCTTCTCTCAGAATGTGCTTCCTTTGGACAAAAATAGGGTGTGAGAGAGTTAAACTATTATCAATCTTAAACTAGAGCCTGTTGAGGGCAACATTCCCTGACATCGTGGCAGGGATAGAAACTGAGAAATAGTGAGAAGATCCCAAAACTGCATAAATTCTCCTTGATTGGAGAGCACTGCTGTGCAAGGTCAGATAACATTACAAAATTAAAAACTGTCCCCACTGAAGCATTCAGGAACATACGCCCAGTAACCTGGGCTGACAGATGGACTCTTAGAGCTGTTTCCAATTTTATTTATTATTAACTATATTTATATCCTGCCCTGACCTGGATAGGCAAGGCAAGCATGATCTTGTCAGATCTCAGAAGCTAAGCAGGATTGGCCTTGGTTAGTAATTGGATGGGAGACCTCCAACGAAGAACAGAGTTGCAGAGGCAGGCAATGGCAAACCACCTCTGTTAGTCTCTTGCCATGAAAACCCCACCAGGGGTCTCCATAAGCCAGCTATGGTTTGAGGGCACTCTCCTCCACTGCATTTATATGCCACCTTTGTTCCATCACTGAACTCAAGCAGGCATTCATAAGAAGTCTGCCATCCAAGCACTGACCAGACCCAGATCTGCTTAGCTTCAATGCCCTCCAATTATGCTCTGAAAATATGTATAAGTGTAGCAAAACAGACACAGTATTTTCATACATTAAGAATTCCTGGGTGTATACTTCTATTTTTTTCATGGTCCACATAAGGGAACTTGGGTTAGTTCTAGAGCTCTAGCCAAATAACTGGCATTCAGCTCCCTTGTCAAGGAATAGAACTGCTCCTGTGCTTGCCTCAAGGATATGGGTGTATGCCTTCCAGCTTGGTTTTCTTTTGTCCGGTGTACAGTAAGTAGCCCTATGTCACTTCTACTAAGAAATTCTCTTCTAGGTTTTCTCTCTGCTTTGGCTTTTAGGAACTTTTCCTTCTTACCCTTACTGTTCTCTGGTTTCTTTCTCCTTTCACAAGATACTTAGTTGATTCCCCCCTCCATTTCCCCTTAGCTATGACAGGCTTAAGCTGTTCAGGTTTTAAAAATTTCACAGCTGTGGAGGGAATTTACCAGTGCGCAGTGATTCATGACCATTGTCTTCTTTATTAAGAGAAAGATTTCCTGCTCCCATTGCAATAATTCCCATTGCAATAATCCCATTGCAATACACAGTGTCAGAGAAATTGTGTTTCCATATTTAGGTTCCTGCTTTGGGAGCCATCCTTGTTGACCATAAAAATGGCTCAACCAATCCCTTCACTGTGCTTAGCTGACATCCTCCATTGTCCTCTGTTTGCTGCTGAAGTTGGGGCTTGACAAACACTTTCCATGTTTCCAATCCAGAGTACTGTTCTCAGGACTATGTGATGCTTGACTGAGAGGAAATCTCCATAATGACCACACTCTAAAAGGAGTAAAGTTACAAGTGAATTGACTGCTGTAGCAGCAAAGCAGACAAGAAAAAAGGACAACAAGGTTATTAAATTGGAAATGTCTCCTGATATTGTGATAAAAGTTTCTACCATCGTAACTCTGACTATACCATCCAACATAGTATCAGTACCGTTGTCCATGTCAATAGCCACATTTAATTTAGTACTGGCAGTTCCTGAACATTCCATAAGGCTTTTCTAAGAATTTCTTCTCAAGGGAGTGGTGCAACTTCTGTGGAGAAAGTGAGAAATAGAGGACACCACTCCGCTTTCCTACCCATCTCTTCAGTCCACAGAGAAATGCAGCAGGTCACCAGTAAGATTATTCTCACACAGTGTCAGTTCCCATACTGGTAGAAGGGATAACTTCCACATTATTAACTAGAGAAATTTAGAGGATCTTTCCACAGTTAAAATGAAAGAGATCACTACCAATCTTTTGACTCTGTCAAGTACTACCCATTTAGATATTATTGTGCATCCTTTTATTCTTGGCACAATTATGTGGTGATTGGTGTTAGTACAGACTTAATGGTTGGGAAACTCAGTCTCAATGCTGCAGTCTGAGGTCTTGATCCACTTGCCACCAAGACTACCAGGCAAAGCAGTTTACCACTTCCTCTTCACATACCTCCTATCAGAGCATCAGTGGGTGAAGTAGTTGCAACATGGAGGGTAGAGCTCCTATAAACAGAAGCAGTGTTGGATAGCTTCAATACTAACTCAGTTTTATCCAACACTGCTTCTGTTTATAGGAGCTCTGTTGTGGTTTGCTTATGTTGCACTGGCCTCAGTGGCAGGTTCAAGAGAAGACACGACACACCAAGCTTTAGTACAAATGGTGTATTAAACAATATTTACAGGTGGATACATTTACAAGCTTATTATGCTGGCTGACACAGTGCTTCGCCAGACAACCCGCAGAGCTGGAGCCCCAAAAGTAAAGGACTCTGTCCTCTTATGTATATATTACTAGCCTATCACAGCAGGGTGCTGACTCACTGTGCCAGCCCAAATGTCCTTGACATTTACAGAGAAATACATCACCTGGCTGATATCATGTGATAGCCACCTGTCATCACTCTGTAACTCCTGATGACTCTGATCAGTCACTGCTAGCTGCCTCTTCCTGTGTATGTTTACCTCAACAAGCTCTACCCTCCATGTTGCAACAACTTCAACCACTGACAGCGGCAACTGTGTTGCTGTCTCCTACCTTTGCTGCACTATCCCCTGTGACTTAGATCCCAGTGCAAAGTCCCTACCCTTATTTGTATGGATATGCCATCAAGTTCAACACTCTCCTGAACCAAATGTCCTTCTCTGTCACCTTTCTCCCCTTAGAGGTTCAGTCTCTACATAGGGAAGGTGCCATAGAACCAGTTACAAAACTTTCAACAGTATTTCAGACTGTCTTCCTGTTGCTGCGTGTCCTAAAAGAAGATGAGAGCATCTGACCAATTAAGGATCCCAGAGAAGTAAACAAATTCATTACATGCAAAAATTTCAGAATCATCACACTATAAAATATTCTGCTTAACAAAAGAGTATGGTTCAAATCCATAGATTTGTAGGTATGTTTACTTCCCCATCATAATCACACCACCTTAGAAGATGTCTTCATTTTGCCATAGAAAACCACCATTATTGATACTGCCATGACCATGAGAATATTCACCAAATATTTGGCTGTAGTAACAGCATTGTGAGACAACAAAAACATTTCTTTATTTCTCTACATAAACGGCAGGTTTTCGATTACCAATTCACAATTCCATACATACAACCCTGCACTCCCTCTGCTTTCTTGATCTCAGTGTCAAAATACAAAAGTCTCCCCTCATCCCAGCTTATACGCTGCAGTTCATTAGAGCAGTTTTTGACACCACTATCAGATAAGCCCTTCTTGCCAGGACCAAGTTTCTGCCATTGTTGCTCCCATTAAATTTTTCATCAACCAATCACATCAAACAGCACTCAGCTCTTTCATCATTTCCTCAGCCTTATAGTAGCCACCACAGGCTTCTTACATCCCCTCGCTCCAATGTGGGACCATCAACATGTTCATTTTCAGTTACTGACCATCTGCTGCCTCTTCCTTGATGGATAGACTCAGTTTTCAAGGGCACATACCCCCCCTGTCACCCTCCAGTTCTGCATATTACATTTATAACAAACTTTATGCAACTTCTGGAACAACTTCCACCAGGTGGGTCAGTTTGCTGATCCCCAGTACATGGAACAGTTCAAAGACCATAAAGAAGAAAAAGAGTTTGCTTACTTGCAATTGATATTCTTTGAATGGATATTTGTTCAGTCACACAACTTACTCTCTTTCCCCACTGCTGGCATCTCTTATTATTTCTTTTTGATGAGAGCTGCTGGTGGTAACATAAAGGAACTAAGCAGTAAGATACCCCTTCTTTTGAGATATGTGCTGAGGAGAGAAGGAATTTGACCACTAAATCTTTAGCTAAAGTTCTATAACTTTCTAGAGCTGCCTTTTGTGCCAGTGCAGAACCCATATGTGTGACTGCATAGCTGAACATGCAAAAGAACACCAGTTGCAGGTAAGCAACCTGTTTTTTTCTAGCCCACCCACCACCACACTCTTGTAGGAAAAATGCCATATGTGAAACAAACCTTGACCAACCAACAATGGGTATGTCATATTTTGCCTCACTATAAGTGCCCCAGAGCACAAGTGTTTAATGGGAAGAAAGACATTAGGTATTAAATATTACAGCGGGATTTTTCCAGGGTTTATAACTTGTTTGGCACTGATAATTACATCTTAGGAGTTTTTTCCAACTTTGCTTACAACTTTGTACTGTTCACCCATGCATTTAATTATTGCTCTGCGATTGCTACCAGGTTATTTATTAAAGACTTATTTTATCTTGATAAGCAGCTCTTTTCTCCCCCCAACCCCTGCCAAAATTTATGTTATTTTCAGAAGTGAATGAATGCAAATTTCAGAGCGGCATATTCTGCCTCTCCCTTGCTTTGCTATTAGCATGTCACCGGGTTGAACCACGATGTGTCTTTCGCATTGCACTGCTGTAATGATAGATCTTCTTTTATATGGGGTTGTCAGTGCAAATAATTAGCCCTAAAAGTTATAGCTGAAATGTAATCCAAAAATGGCAAGGCCCTGTTTTGGAAATTGTCTATAAAATGTCAGCAGTCAGGGATGCATTGGGAACATAAATACTGCAGTATTGTTTGAGCAAAAGATTAGACTCTAAATGCATTTTCCCTCCTTCCAATTTTCCCCTCCTGGTGGTGATTCTGTCAATAGATTGTGAGGCCCCAGGCGCCACCTCTCCATCAGGAGATTTTATTTAAAAGGAGAGTAACAAAGAGAGGAGGGAGTTGGTCAGATCTGATAGATAATGTTTTCCTGTCTCTGCCTTCTCTGCCTTCCAGAAGCAAGTTAGGTGATCAGAAGAAGCTAGAGCAGTGGACATAATCTATAGCAGAGTATATAAGGCAAAAGAAGTAGCCAGTGTCTTAAAACAGTGCTTTAGCCCTGTCCTCCCTCAAAGCCCAAACCAAATATGTAAGTTGACGCAGGTAACCTAGTTATACAGAAGACAGGAAGATAGTACAGCCTTTATACAGGATATAGTTACCACCATTATGAGAGACTGATAAGCCAGTTAATCCTCAATAGAGGGAGAATTAATTTTGGCCTCTTGCCCCTCACAATTGCAATTTACTGCAGTCATAATTCAGTAATTCTTTAATGAAAGTCAAGATTGGTATAAATTACATAAGATTTCTATTTTGTTACCACTACCTTGTCTTTGTGTTTTACCTGTTGAGGGAAGTCCTGGGTTTTTTTTTAGTAGCAACCAAGAATGCCGCAAGCTAAGTAAAGTCTCACATCTTTGAGCTCTAATCACCTTGAATCCTGAAATGATTTATGATAAAGACTGGGAGCTCTAAGCATAAGACAAGCAGAGAATACCTGTAGGAGGTGAGGCAAGATGAGTGTGTGGGGACTGAAGGTGTAAGTTTAGTTTAGTTTATTCGGTGTTTAACCCGCCCTCCCCACAAGTGGGCTCAGGACAGGGTACAACAGTAATAAAATATAATCGCATAGCAGATTCTACAATAAAATTCAGCAATTAAAATTATATATATACAAAAACCTGATATAGTTGAGAAGTAGTAAGAAGTAAGCAGATATAGTAAGAAGAGCAGAATCTCTGGAATCAGATGAGTAGCCAAGACATGTAGTAGTAATTGCACAAATTACTTGTATCCTTTCAAATAATACAGCATAGATCCTGCTGTGCAGTAATTGATTTAAGAATGACCAAGCAGCTGGAAAATTAGTTGTCCTAATGCACCCCTTGCTTTGGACTAACAGTGTCTAGCTGGGGACCTTCACTTTCATTTTGGATCTGCCACTTGCACTACTCCATTTTTTCCAGTGGCTTATCTTTTCCTAGCTTTGCTGCCGTTATTTTTAATAATTTTTATAATTACCCAGCTCTGAGCAATTGTCTAGGGCCTGGAGTTTCCCGAGCTGGAAGCAGAAAAGTAAGGGGGAAGGCTTAGTGAATTTACCTCATTGTATGATGAAACCTCAGAAACAGCTGTTCCAGTAAGAGAGAAGCAGGGTGATTGATCCATGCTCTTTTGCTCTGGATGCAGGGAAGGTGCACGCTAATGCATGCTTATTTATTAACACCTCCCCACCTCCCTCCCAGTACTGCCTGTATCTCCCCTCCCCATCTCCAGGAATGTAGAGCTGGTTTCTGCTGTGTTCTTCCCACCTCTGCTGCTGTTAGAGGGCTTAGGACACTCTGTCATTTACTTTCCACCTCAAGGGCCAAAATATTGCAGAGTCTGCATGCTGGGGAAGCTTGTTAGATTGTTCATCTTTTGCAAGCCATGTGTGGAGTCTTGCTCTAGGATGAATGACAGTGAATCTCACGTTTGATAATCTGCTGAATGAAATAAATCTTAGACATCATTGCCCATTGCCATGTACATAGCTTTCCTCAAGTATTTCGTGCAAAACCTCTAAGTTGCTTACTTCTTTTTTATCCAAAAAGAGTATTTTTTTTAAAAAAACCCCAAACCTGGCAAATTTTGTTCAGGAAAAGAAGTGTTGTGAAAGAAAAGGTTTATTAGTGTGAATAATATTGAGAATGTTTAGGAGGCATCTGGGCCAACTTGGCCACGGTGATTTGTTTTGAAAATTGGAAGAGGTTTCTGCCGATTTCCTGCAGTTGGTGAGAGTAAAGCTGCCTTAAATTATTAATGGGCTCTTATGGCAGGGAGAAGAGAGAGATCGGAGCCTGGCAGAAGCATGTGTGGATGCTATGTAAGCGACTCTCGCCTGCATTCTAATGCTGATTGACAACCTTGCTCCACATCCCACTGGATTCAACAGAGAGAGAAGCTGCCAATTATCCTAGAATGATACACTGGCGCTGGGCTGGAATCTGGCTCATTTATAACCTTTCCAGGCATCTTTACTAGATTATAATCCATGCTGGATTGACATCAGCAAGCATCTCTGAGCCCATGCTTCCTTCTATTATTGACATTATAAGACCTTGATGTCTCGTTTAATGGCAGAGGAAAAAAAGGAGAGGCAGTTACTCCTACCCTCAGTGAGCCTCCATCGATTGCCCTGCCCCTTCTTCTCCTTTACGTAATGAGAGCTACCATTTCATTTGAAGCAGTTCCTCTGAGTTTTCACAAACAGATGAGCAGTCTATCAGAAATAAACCGCATGAGAGAATCCATGCAGGGAAGCAAAGCCTGAGGTCAACAATATTGAATCTAGCAGCTGCTAATTTCTACCCCACCAACTTCTGTAGGGGAAGTCCTTTTTTCTCCCTCTAGTCAACATGTCATCAGTTTGTGCAAGGAGAATTGCACAGCATCTTCTCTCTCCGCTTGCAGATTGCAGAGCTGGTCTCTGCTGGTTTGTTTTTCCCATTTCCATTGCTGCATGATGACTTAGGAAATGCTATTTCACATCTCCCCGCCCCCTACTGTACCCTCAGTCCTGGAAGCCCTTATTATTTCCTCTTGAGGTCAATATACAATCTATGGGTTGGATCACATGGAAAAATTCCAAGGACAGAATGGATTTCCATCTATAGAGTGCAACTTCTCCACCTCTATCTCCCTCAACAGCCCCAAATGCCCCCCAAATGTAGCCCCCTGGGGATGCCTCCCCTCAAACAAAATGAGGGAGGAGTCAGGTGATGAAAATCACATCACCTCTTCTATGTGTAGAAATCTCTGCTGGATCCAAACCTATTTATGCAAGAGCTGTTACCAAGATTTGGTGTGTGCAACCTCCATGTGAAACTTCCCCTCCTAGGATAAGAGAATCGGTCTACATTATTTGTGCTATGCAATTTTTAGCCTACTTAGAGTGACCAGAGAGTATCCAGCTGAGTCTAGACTACTTGGGTACGTCATGAGAAGGACAACCCCAAAGCAGGAAGAAAGCTGCCTTGCCAAGCAATAATTGAAAATGAAAAGCTGAACAAAATGGCATCTAAGAGAAGAACTGAAGCAAATTTGTTTCTCCACCCTTATGCCCTATTGCTACAACATCTAGGTGCCATGAGAGAAGAAAACGGTTTTCCAGCTCAGTGCTTGTACTGGCTTTAAGGAGATAAATATATGTGCCTAAGAGTGGCATTTGATTGAATCTTCTTTCAGAATCAGTAGTGCTCCTTTGGTGCTCCTGAGTCCTATCTTTGTAAAACTGCCCTTTGGCAAAGGGACTTGCCTGAAGCCTGCCTTTAAACATACTTGTTTCTGTGCAGAAAATGGAGGGGAGGAGGAGGTTTTCATTACCATTCATCCTGTGGCGGGGGTAGAAGGGACCCATCACTGATACATCATCAAGTAACCTTTTCTCTTACCATGTCACTAGAATAGTAAACAGCAGCTTTCAAAAAGGGCAAGAGGGTTTTTTGATAGCACTTTGGTGAATGAACTAAATCGCTTATCAGCAGATACACAAGCTGTGTTCTTTCTTCCCAAGCACGGTTCTTTTATGGCCACAATGGAGACAGCTGGGGGCAGATGTCTGAAGGACATGTCGGGAATGCAGTTCTGGTGGAGACTTGCTCTAATTCTAACCATTATTCAGGCATGCATTTGGGGGTGGCTTCTGTAAACCAGGGGTTGCTGTAAGTACTGTCTTGCCTGTTCTCACTGGGGTGGGTGGCAAAAGTAGTTTCTGCATGCTAGTGGCTTCTTTTAGCCCTTCTGCATGAATTCCTCCCAGTTTCACTCCTGTGTCCAGTGTCTGCATTTCTGTGCATTTCCTTCCCTTCTACTCTGTTTTTTGTACCAATTGTATAGCATCTTCTTTCCTGTAATTGGCCTCCTGCCTGTCCGGCGCATGTCAAGTCAATGAACAATTGCCATGCACGGGCCTGTAGCAATACTCCTCAAGCTTGCTTTTCTTTTATACAAGTTTGGATGGTGAGTGGGTGGGAAGTTGTTTAGTTCCTGGATTGAGATTCAATACTTAAACAACCTCTTCTTGTACTGGCTCAATACCATGTTCATTGCAAGGACTGGGGTAGGGGAGAAGTCCTGCTTTTTGCCGACCAGAACCAGGCTGTGTTGGACAACCACCCCATCATGTTGACCCATTGCCATGTCCATCAAGTACCTGGGTATCATAACTGTGTAGAGCACCGGTTTGCTTAAATTTCTGTCTTGTTTGGGAAGCGCTTCCCTGTCAGTCAGGTAACAAGCCTATCACTGGCAATCATGCATGTAGCGATTGATTTGAGGTTAAATAATTGATTAAAGAAACAGCCCGCAACACTGTAGATTTAGACATTTGAAAATACACACATTATCATTCCCTCCCCCCTCAAGCTGGCAAGAGCTAATGAGCTCTGTTTTGTCACTGAGCTGGTGTATAGTATGCACACACTGTTGACAGTATTATCTAATTTATCCCCAAACCCTCACTCTGTTGTACATGCTTGCGTGGGGGCTTCTGTGTTCAGTCTGTTTCTGTGAGTTTGCTGGTTTGGGAATGAATCATCAAAGAGCTCAAGCAAAATTTGATTAGGGGAAGTGTCAGCCTGTCAGGCTGAACTGTATCTTGTCAGCACTCTGTCAGCAGCTGCCCCTTTTTAAACAAGATTTTGTGCTGCTGGAAATGGCACAAGAGGAAACCCAGCATGAGGTGCTCCCAGTGGGCTCCATCCCTGAGCGAGTCTCTCCCATCTTACTAACGAAAGGTTCTGCCATGCTGCTTTCAAGCCAGCCCTCTTTGCACCGCAGCTCTTCACTACTCTGCCGGCCCTGACCTTGTGAACTGGAGATGCTAAGGAGCGGAGGGGCTCCCAGCAACTAATCTGCTCTATGCACACATGTGTGCACACCCATTACAAACATGCACTGACATCTCCATTTCAGAGAAGCAGGCTTTCCAGAGGAGGAGAGAGACTGCACCTTTTCCCTCTTTTTAAATACAGCTTGAAATGAGTTTGGCCAGAGGAGACAAAGATTTACTGCACTCGGTTGTGTTTCTCTATTCCTACTTAAATTGGCCCATAACAATGTCCTTACAGAAGGGGCCTCATTTCTCAGTGTCATTTTTGTGACTGAAATGTGAGCAGCCAAAAGCCAGGGGGCTACAACGAATCTGAGGGTTTGACTACAAATAAGCCCAGTAAGGAGTTTGAAATGAAGAGATGTAGCACAGTGAAATCAGGAGTGATCTATTACTCAGACTGCATTCCCAAAGGTGAGGAGGGCCCCGTCACCCAGGCCCTGCGCTGTCAGCTTGGATTTGATCTCCTGTCCATAAGCATGAGCTCTTTCCTACCTAGCAAACTGATCTCATTGGGCTCTGAGGTGACGTAGGCTCAGTTCTGCATCTTCCACAGGGATGCTGTTTTAGCTATCAGTATTGCACACAGTAATTTAAAATAAAATCCTGCAGTTATCTTGCAAGGTAGGTTTGGCCTGCAAGTTGTTTTGCTGTCAAGACAGACAGTTGAGCGGGCAATTTCATGTTTTAGAGGCCTAGCTAACCTTATGAATGAAGATGAACACATTTTCTAATTAATGGAATACAGATGAAACAGGAATACATTTAATGTCATTTATATGGTTTAAGCAGTCATAGTTGTGGTAAGAATAATGGTGCAAAGAGGCCAGTTGCTAAAAAGGAGAGTCATGGGCAAGCAATTTGGCAGAGCAGTGAACAGCTCTTGCACAGAATTCTTTTTTTTCCTGAATTGATCTGGTATCTCTTACAGCAAATTTTGATCCTTTCCCCTCCCACCGCCCTGTCCAGGTGAGTACCAATGTCTTAGGCTGTGGCTCTACTAGCTATCTGTTCCTTGTTTCAGTGCGGCGAGTGTCACCCCGATTTTCAATCCCTCCAAGCAACCATGAGGTGATGCCTGGAGGTAGTGTGAACCTCACATGTGTAGCAGTGGGGTCCCCAATGCCCTATGTGAAGTGGATAGTTGGAATACAGGAACTAACAAAAGAAGATGATATGCCAATGGGCAGGAATGTTCTGGAACTGGTCAATATCACTCAATCAGCCAATTACACCTGTGAAGCCATGTCCTCATTGGGCATAATCCAAGCAACAGCACAGATTACTGTCAAAGGTAAGAAGCTCCCTTTAGTACCTTGTACCTCCTTACAGTGCCAGTGGTTAACATTCTAGTGACAACATAGATTTTGTCTGGGATAGGAAATCCTCCTTTTCTTTGGAATTATTTATGAATTAAGAGTTTTGAAGATCATTTGTCTACTCTGATAGGAATGGGTTCCCTAGTTTCTCTTCAGCAGCTGCTACCTGGAATCCTTTAAATGAAGATGCTCGGGATGGAATCTTTTGTATGCAAAGCATGTTCTCTTATACTGAGTCTTCGTCCTTCCCTATTGAAGCTAACAGAAGCTCACCCTGCGTTAGTGAACACTGTGCAGGATCTTTGACATACAAAAAGTCCCCAGCTGAAATGGAAGCAAACCCAATGCCAGATCTTGAAAGGGAAGTAGATATCCTTTGAAATTTTTAAGGAGATATGGGTCTCGAAACAGTTGAAAGGAATCTCTAACCCTCCTAATGGTTGCAGATATGGACTGTAGTTGCCAAGGGTGGCAAAGAGAGGCCTAGGCTTTCTCTTTCACCCTTTGGGATGCTTATAAGCATTTTGTACAATTAATGTGGCAGATAGGAAAGAAAGGAAAAGCACTGACTCTAACAAAAATAGACCATTCTTCACCTGAGCATAAAGTTCGCTGTTCTCTTCCCTCTCAGAAGGGACTGGTTGTGTCTCAGTGGTAGAACATCTGCTTAACATGTAGGAAGTCTCAAGTTCAGTCCCCAGCATCTCCATTGGAAAAAATCAGGTTTTAGGTGATGTGGAAGACCTCTACCTAAAACTCTGGAAGGTCACTGCCCATCTGAATAGACAATACTGACCATGATAGACCAATTGTCTGATTCAGCATAAAGCAGCTTCATTTGTGCTCATGTATTCCACTGTCTTGACCATGAGAGATCTCAGCACAGCCCCTGGCCATGTCCCTATTGAGTGGTTTTATGAATTCTCCCCTTTAAATTGGTTTTCTACAATCGATTGGGCCTTGCTCCAGCATTTCTTTCTATGCATTCAAGGCTTTCTATCATATCTATGGGACCATCTTTCTCTGTGTGTTCCACCTCAGCAGCTTCACTCATCTGAACAGGGCCTTTTGCAGGTACTGCCTTGCACATGGGCAAAATCAACAGCTGCCCATACACATTTATTCTCTGTGGCGGCCACCACCTTATGAAATAGCCTAGCTGAAGAGGTCGGGAATGCTCCAACTCTCCTGGCTTTCCACAAGCTATGCAAAACTGAATTATTCAAGAGGGCTTTTTATTCATATAGGAGGGCTATGTTGTAAGGAACTGAGGAGATGCACAAGTAAAAAGATAGGGACTATAGACTTTACCACTATGTACTGTTTGTTGCTGTTAAGTATGATCCTACTGGGCAGTTTCTATGTTGTTTAATTTGTCAGAATTGCTTATGCTCTATTTCAGCCTTTCTTCAACTCTGTATTGGATTTCTGCTAGTTTTAAATCTCTGCAAATTTGTGTTTATATACCCTATTACATTGTTTATTGAAATTCTTTGAAATGGACTGTACTGACTCACACTGTGTAATCCACCTTCAATCAGTGAAAAAGGCAGACTATAAATAATGTAAATAGTAATACATAATAATAGTTATTTAGCAGAGCCATTTCTAGGTTTGTCTGTCCTTCTTAAGGTGCAGTCTTTACTGGGAAAGTAGACCACAGCATCTCAACAGGCCCTTTCTTGCTAGAGATGCCTGTCTGTCAGCTCTCACAAGCCAGTTTCTGTGCATCATTCATATTTTTGTTCAAAGGGGATGGTCAAACAATATTGTAGGACTGATAAGTACCCCCTGACCCTGGGGGATTAAGAACAAATTATGCCCCAAAATTCAAAGGAGGCTCACTCCATAAACGTTTTATTTTTCTGTAGGTTACTCAGCTGTAATTTCCTTGAGCACCCTGACTGAGTATTCATATGTGAATAAACAGAATGACCACAAAAACACACTTTTAGAATGCTGGGAGAGTTTTTCTTGTTTAACGTCTCCACTGTATTTCCTTGTAATTCTTTGCATGCCCCCCTTATCAGGATGGCCTAAAATTGCACTGAGGACAGCACACTTGTGTCAGTCCAGTTGAAAAAGCTTGGTGGGAGTATCTGTCTTTCTGCTTTGTTGCTTTGCTGAGCGCTGTCAGACCTACTGTGTTTCACTAATCCAGCCCCAGAGGGGGATCAGTAAGGAAGTCAAGGAGTCTGGAGCCACAGAAATTACTTTGCTTCCTATTTTGGGGTGGGTTTCTTTTTGGTGCTTTGGTACAATCCAGCTAAATTGTTACATAGGGGAATCCCAGCGTATTAAAATGTAGTGCTGGCCACAGTTTTTTCTAGTATGGATGTGCACATGAGCTGAGGTACTTCAGCTTTCTGGTTGATTTTTTGGAATGACATAGTAGATGATTCTCCTACTCCCACAAAGCAGTAGTGAATATCTTGATAATATCCCAGGCTATATCATGTCTCCATATTCTAGCAAGATAATGTCCCAGCATCTAAATATGCTTGCCATAGCATCTTGCATTTTACAATCTTCTGCTACAATATAGCTGGAGCTACTGTTACCCATAGTGTTCTTTCTGAATTGATCCTGGTCCAGGCTTTCCAGATTGTACCCCAGCCGAAGAACCCCTTCCCATTATAAAAACTGCCTTGAATCCTTGTTTAAATTACCTTTATTTAGCTTGCTGCTAGCGAGTGCTTTGAGCACATTTAATAACATGATTGCTGTGTTTACCCTTCCATTAAGAAGCACTTCAAGCAATATATGGTAATATGTAATATAAAAACGTATATTCCTGGATATGAAATTATTTCTGCCTTTAAAGGAGAATGTTAACAGAGGCCTGAACCTATTTTATATCTCTGGACATTGCATTACTTGCACTAATAAAATTATTGACAGCATGCTTTCTGTTTTCAGCTCTGCCAAAACCACCAACAACACTAGTAGTGACTGAGACAACAGCCACAAGTGTGACTCTCACCTGGGATTCAGGAAATGCTGACCCTATCTCCTACTACGTCATCCAATATAAGCCTAAGACTTGGGAAGGCAGTTTCCAGGAAGTGGATGGTGTGGCAACCACCCGTTACAGTATTGGTGGCCTGAGCCCTTTCTCAGAATATGAGTTCCGTGTTATTGCTGTCAACAACATTGGCAGGGGCCCCCCTAGTGAGTTGGTTGAGGCACGGACAGGTGAGCAAGCCCCATCAAGTCCTCCTCTCAAAGTGCAGGCACGGATGCTGAGTGCTAGCACCATGCTGGTACAATGGGAACAACCTGAAGAGCCCAATGGGCAAATCCGGGGCTATCGGGTGTATTTCACCATCAGTCCTCACCTACCACTCAACATGTGGCAGAAACACAACACTGATGACAGCCATCTAACCACCGTTGCAAGTTTGATAACTGGGACTACCTATAGTATTCGCGTCTTGGCTTTCACTTCAGTAGGAGATGGGCCCCCTTCTGATGTCATCCAGCTCAAAACCCAGCAGGGTGGTACGTATGATAGGTCAGAGCTGAACACTGTCCTTAACGTGTTTGAGAAGAAAGGGAAAATCTTTAACTTTGTGCTTCTGACTAGGATTGATGAGCAATTCACCCTTCACCTATATTGAAGGCAGCATTCCATCAACACTGTTGAAGTTAATATATGAGTGGGGGAGGGATGCCTGCAAAATTAACAGTGGCTTAGATGGGTGGGGGGGATACATAAGTTAATTTATCAACCTGAAAAAGAGCAGAACTTCCTTTGCTTGAACTCGGAACTTGGGGGGGGGGGGAGAAAGGGTTAAATAGAGTTGATAGAAATGCTACTGAGATGCATTGGCATTAGGATTCATGACTTGAAAGTTTCCTGGAACCTCCTTGGCATTCTTTCCCAGTCTAGTGACTCTTGTTTTATTGACTTTCAGTTCCATCTCAGCCAGTGGACTTTCAGGCTGAAGCAGAGTCTGACACACGGATTATGCTGACATGGCTGCCAGCTTCCCAGGAACGCATCACAAAGTATGAGCTGGTGTACTGGGAAGGGGATGACAAGAACCAGGTGAGGCGCACCATGACACATTGCTATTAAAATATCTATTCCAGGGCTACCTGTAGATCTGAGATGCATAGTTTGATGCTATCTGACTATTAGGCTTAGGCCCAGTTAAAATGTTCATGAAAATGCCTGAAGAGCTATGGGTACATTAGAATCCACTTCCCGCGTGCATCCATGCAGTTGTGTAACTGCCAGAGCTGCATCTCCCTGGGGGCCAGCAACACAAACATGTGTATGAAGCTTAAGCCCTCCTGCAGTTACATAGAATCTGACCATGAGATGCATTCTTTAGTGGCAGCCACACCTATATATGTATACAGGCCCTCAAGCTATTAGTTCATGGTTCCAAAGCTTTTCTTCCATGTATGTTATTTTACTAGTTCTTATATTAACAACATACCTTGTTATCCAAATTTGCAGTGGTAAATTGGCATGACTGCAGAGAAAATGCACAACATCTTTTTGACTGTGAAATATTTATTAGATCTTTATCCCTCTAAACAAACTTGGGTCAGTGTACATTACACCCCCAATTTATCCTCATAATAGCCCTGTAGTGTAAATTAGAATATAAGAGGAGCTTGCTGGGGATTGGGTTCCTTCATTCCTAGTTTAACCACCATATCACACTGACTCTCCCTAGTCCCCTTGAAATGTGATTACACTATTATTGAGTTGCTGTAGACATAGTGCAGCTGGGGAGCAGAGCTAGTAATAACGGCTTTAGGGTTAACATGAGATCTGATCCGAACTGTTATCTTTTCATGTGCTTAACAAAACAATAAAAATTCTTCGTTAGAGTAACTCAGCTTTTGTTCCAAGATGCTATGGATCCCATGACAAGTATGGTTTGTACAAATAAAGCAAATCAGCATCTATGTGTTCGTTGTCAAAATGTATTCTTTCATGGAGAAGAGGGTACTTAACCTCACTGTCATGATAACTGGAAATCCCACTCTCTCTGGCTTTAGAGATTCCATTGGGCATTTTATTCTTGGAGAGGGATAGGGGGAAATAAGTTCTCTGTTGCTGTGGTGTAAGGGTTGCTGGACTGGACTCCTCATCTCAAGAGACTATACTGCCTCCCAAGGCTTGTAAAGGAGTATCTTCTGCTGTAGAGATGCAATACTAGTACTGACGAACTTGATGCCCAGTGCTCTTGCTGTCACATGAGTAGTATGTAAAAACCCATAGTCAGGAACCCAGGTTTCTTGTAGGAGTGGGATGATTTAGAATGGGTGGGATAGTTATTCTTAATTTTCATGCAGGTAAAAAAATATATACCTCTTGCTTTTAACAGCATAAGAAGACATTTGACCCAACCTCTTCATATGCAGTTGAAGGGCTTAAGCCTGACACAATCTACAAGTTCCAGCTGGGAGCCCGCTCTGAGCTGGGGCTGGGGGTGTACACCCCAGTTTTGGAAGCCCGGACAGCACAGTCTAGTAAGTATCTAGTAAGCTTAGTTACAAGAATGTGCGCAAGATGCAAAGGGACATATTTGCATGAAAAGTAGTAGGGATGGTGGAATCAGTAGATAGGCCAGCTGTGGCCTCTGAAGCACAGCCATTTGGGTTGGGTAAGTCTTGTCCCTTCTGTCCTTCAGAACATGCTTTTCCCCATTTCAGTTGGTGGACTCACAGATATGCTGGGGAAAGGAAATAGGTGGGAAAAGCTGGTAGGGATTTAGTCCATGTATCTCTGTGAGTTTACTAGCATATTCTCTCTCCCTCCCCTTGCCACTACCATCCATTTGTGAGCAGGTCTAGACTGAGTGCCTGATTTCTGCCTCTTCATGCATCTCCCTGCTCTGCATGTGCCATATCCCAACCAGAGATGCCATTGCTGTCCTTTTCCCACTCTTCTAAGGCATATCCAGCTACCTCTGTATAATAAGCATGCCACACACATTGCATTGCTGCTACATTGCAGGCATTTTCAGGGAAGCAAGAATTAACTCTAGGTGGGGGCCTGATCTTTGGAAGTAGGTGGAATACTTAATAGCCTCTTAGGGGAATGTATGGCGAGTGAGATGTTGTAGTGTATCATTGGGATGCTTGACTTTTATGGAGCACAAAGTTTCTGTGGTTTCTGCTCTGATAAGAACGTTCAAGTCAAAACAGCACAAGGCTATAGTGAGATTTAACAAAAGGGCCAGATAAAGAGGTGACCCAAGCTAGATTGCTTTGTTCTCTTCTCAGTCCGTGCACTGATGGAGTAGGAGACTAGTGCCCCTTATTGGCAGCTCAAAATTCTGCACATAAGCAGATTTAAAGCTATCAAAGAGCTCTGAGATAAGCTTGTTTTCGTTAATGATTTTAGGGCCTGCTTTTATGCAAAGATCTTTAAAGGGGGAAAAGAGACATTTCTGTTTCTACCATCTGTCAAGTATTTAGCAACTGTGTGGGGCAAGCAGCAGAAGAGGCAACAGCAGTTCTCTCTGCATGGAGCAGAGGGCGCCTGGGATGAATCGGGATGGAGAAGAACTGCTCTTCTCATGATTGGAACGACCTTTCCTCCTTTCATTAGCATATCAATCATGAGGATTCCAGCAGCCTTGTTCAACTTGCACTTGAGCTAATGGGATCTTAATGCCAGGGCAATGGATTGAACAGAATATAGGAAATAATATTCAAATGGAAGCATTATAAATATTTGACGTTGGGGGACATGCTCTGAATGTGGAGACTGGTCATTGTTCTGTTTAGCAGCTACTAATGGAACATGTGTACTGATAGGCAGTGACTGGGCACTTTCCCAGCCATAATGTTAATAAAACAAAGCTGATAAATCTCAGCTAAAGCAAAGTGCAGTGCAGAGATCTCCAAATGGTGGCTCATGTATAGCTCTGTATGAATAGAGCCATGTTAGGCGTCTATGCAAAGGGCAATGAGGTCCAGCAACTTTAAACAAAGGTTAATCTGATTCTTGGTAATTTTAAGTATGTATTTCATTCAACAACTAAAGGATGGAACCATTCCACTGAGGATAGGAAAGGGGAAAGGGGTGAATGGCACCAGTCATTTGTTTTCCCAAGGTTTCATAGAATCATAGAATCATAGAGTTGGAAGGGGCCATACAGACCATCTAGTCCAACCCCCTGCCCAGTGCAGGATCAGCCTAAAGCATCTCTGACAAGTATTCATCCAGCCTCTTCTTGAAAACTGCCAGTGAAGGGGAGCTCACCACCTCCCTAGGCAGCTGATTCCACTTTTGAACTACTCTGACCGTGAAAAAGTTTTTCCTAATATCCAGTCGGTACCTTTGTGCATGTAGTTTTAGCCCATTGCTTCGCGTCCTACCCTCTGCTGCCAACTGGAACAGCTCTTTGCCCTCCTCCAAATGACAGCCTTTCAAATATTTAAAGAGAGCAATCATGTCCCCCCTCAACCTCCTCTTCTCCAAACTAAACATTCCCAAGGCCCTCAGCCTTTCCTCGTAGGGCTCAGTCTCCAGACCCCTGATCATTCTTGTCGCTCTCCTCTGCACCCTCTCGATTTTGTCCACATCCTTTTTGAAGTGAGGCCTCCAGAACTGCACACAATACTCCAGGTGTGGCCTGACCAAGGGAAGACCTTTCTAAGAAATGAAGTATTTGGAACAGTAACACTGCTGAACTGGTCATAATCCTCAGGAAGATCTCACCAATAGAGACTATTGGCATGAATGTTCAAGTGTACCATTCAAGCTCTCAGAATTATCAAGTTTTTCAAGCCTGCTTTATAATAAGAAACTGGAGGGTCCAACACACATGTTATATGGATCCCATTTTGTATAAGGTGGATTGTGTGAATGCCTGTCTAGTTCAGATGGAGGAAGGGAAGAGAGGAAGCCCCCTTGGTTTCACTAACAGAAACTGGGTTTCCTGAGCTTTTATTAGCATTTTAAAAGAAAAAAAGAGCTGAAGGAGCCCAGTTTCAATTAGTGAGACCAAGTAGAAACTGAAGAGTTAAATTGCTTTTCCCTTGCTTGTAATCCAAATCAGGACTGCAAATGTGAACAATTTACCATTTGCAGACAAACAGAGAGATCCTAATCTTTGTCATGTCAGTATTGGCCTGGAGCAACTCAGCTTTCTACTAAGCCTTAGAAAAGACAAGTTCACTTGCTCTTGAGCTTTTTCCTCATCCACTCTTACATTGTTTCGTCACAGATTGACTGTGGAGGAGAAGCATCCATGTTTGCAACAGGTCATATGCTGATGGTGCCTGCTACTGAATGCTCTTTTTTAAGCGCTTGCGGTGGCATGCTGAGTTGGCATCTGGGGACAGAAGCAGGGAGGAGCTCTCTGACTAAGAAACCCCATTTGTATTATAAAAAGAGAAATGCCGTGGAGCCAGCCCTGCTCAGATGTTGCAGCTCCTGTGTATGGGCTGTCTGAGGACCTAACTATACTATATGTTTTCCCAGAATGCCCCAGGGTTAGGTAGTGAAGTTTATTTCAGTCTGAATCAGGTGCATGCATGCCTGAAAAGCACAGATTTTCAGATCGTGCTTCTTCACCTGACCTGGAGGCATCCCCGGGGAAAATGTAATATGCGATTCCCCTTTCAGTGAGAGAAGACATAACATTTACTTAAAGCCAAGCTATATGTCTTCTTCTTTAATGCATTTTCATCCCACCCTTCCTTCAAGAAGCTCAAGGTGGCATAACAGGTTGTCCCCTTCTCTGTTTTATCCTCACTACCCTGTGAGGAAGGTCAGGTGGAGACAGAAGTATTGGCCCAAGGTCACCCACTGAATTTCATGACAAACAGGAATTTACACTGGATTTTTGTACATGTAGTCCAACTATTACATCACACTGTTTCACTGGTGTATTGCACTGTGGCTTCTTCTCCATTGTCACACACCTTCAGAAGTTTGGAGGATGCTTAACCTTTCCACTGTCCACCGCTTCCCTGCCACTGCAAAAAACAAAGCCTGTGTTTGTGAGGAAAATGTAGTCCAGAACACTAGAGAAAATAAAAACAGCTTTGGGAATCATAGCTGGCAGAAGACTACTTAAACACCCACATCCTTTTTGTGCTTCAAAATGACCCCCTTGAGGGCCTGTTAGCCTAATGTTATGCACAGTTTCAGTATAACTTACGTTTGGCCATCAGAAGCACTACCTTCTGCAAATATTGTTCATGAACAAAGAATTCTCCTGAGCTAAGTTATAATTTTAGAGAACTTGGGGTCCAGAGTACCATCTCACCTTTCACAGAAGTCAAGTTTTTCTGTTTTAGAAGAACATCTCCAAGGAAGTTTGCCAAAACAGACATGTCCTGATCTTTACTGCTAAACAGTTCTCACATGCCTCAAGAGCTCTATCTACAGTGCCATCCTAAGCAGAGTTACTTCAGTGGACTTCGAAGGATGCCACTTAGGATTGCACTGTCCGTGTACCAGGCCTTGGACAAAGTGCTTCTGCTCCTAGCATTTTGCTTTTGGATGTTACCCTATTGAAAGGCCAGCTGTGTGTCCCTAACAAACATACATTGAAACTACAATCGTAATTTGTCAAGCAAATGACCATTCACCAGAGCAGGGATTTGAGGTGCTTACAAATATAGGGAGAATATAACTTGAGGATAAATGTGTCATATTGCCTCTGAGAATGTTTATGTGTTGTGCTGCTCATCTTTTAAGACACCTATGGACAGTGTGTGTGCACTTGCATGTTGGTGTGTCACGAAGCACATTCCTTATCACATATTTTTTCTGTTGATTCTACTTGTATTGTTGAGTTTTATTTTGACCTCTTCTGATGTTAAACTGTTGTTTGTGTATTGGCACTTTACAGCTGTGACTCCTACCCAGCCATCAGCAGACATGGAAAATACCCCCTTTTTTTTATTCCAGTTGTTATACTTGCCACAGCAGTTTCTCATACCAGTGACTGGGAGCTTTGGCAAACAAGGTCAAAATGAGGTCTACTATCCAAAATCTCTGCTTAGTCAGAGAAGGAATTCCTTGCAATTGGGCTCTTGTCTTAAGCAAGAAGCTTACAAATTCATCATCTGTCCCTGCCTTCCCTTTAGGTTTAGGTCTCTATTCACTTTGCTTGACTTTTTTCTTTCCCCTCTGTATCTCTGTCTGGCCTACTTCAGGAGTGCTTCTTGCAAGTTTTGTTCCACTTCTGTAGATACTCTCTGGATGGCCTTCTATTCTGTGTCTCACCTTGGAGCAATATTTCAGGTGCACTATACTCATTCTCCAAAGTCGATTACTGCCCGTTTTATGCACCTTTATAGTCACACCTTCTTCAGAAGATATGTGTCCCAGAAGTCTTTTTCACACAGAGCATTACCAAGAAATTCATGGACATGCAACATTGTTCTTGCTCTCTTCTTAGTTTCTGTCTTTTCTGTTTCCTTTTCAGAACTCATATTTTCACTTGTTCACCTCCTATTTTCTCATTCTATTTATCCTATTAATACGTGATCTCTGTTATAGATTATCCCTTACCTTTCTAGCATTGATGGCCTAACTGCTCTTCATTATTCCAAAAAAGGAAGGTGGGGATTTTGCTTTATTGTAGGAGAGGCTGTATTGGCTGGGTAAGACCTCCCTGTAGACTTTGTTTTGTTTATTGTCCAACCATTTCCCCTCATCTCCCCACTTCATTTATTTATCCCTAGCCCCTTCTGCCCCACCCCAAGAGGTTGAGTGTGTAAGCACCAGCTCCACAACCATCCGGGTAAGTTGGGTGCCACCACCGGCTCAGAGCCGCAATGGAGTCATCACTCAGTATTCCATTGCATACCAGGCGATAGAAGGAGAGGACAACACCAAGCATGTGGTTGAGGGCATCGGACATGAACACTCCAGCTGGGATATCAGCAACCTGGAGAAATGGACAGAATACAGAGTGTGGGTAAGGGCTCACACAGACGTGGGTCCTGGGCCAGAGAGCTATCCTGTTTTGGTTCGCACTGATGAAGACGGTAGGTTCCTGACCCATGGTTGAAGGTAACAAGGCCTCTTGGTTCTCCTATTGGAGTAGCATTTGCAGTGGTGTTGGGCAACTTTCTTCCTGATATTAATTACTTCCTTTTGTGACCTAAAGGCATTTAAAATTAAGCATGGCCAGCAGCTTTTTCAGACTTTCTAGAAAATGGATCTTAATTGCAGCGAATAAAGAAAGAAAGGGTCTTTTGTGGGTGAAGTTCATATGTATAAGTCTATAATCCCCACCCCCTTGCAGGCATAATGCCTGAGTTATCTGTTTCCTCTCTGGAACCTGGTGATCACATGAGCTGAACAGCTCTCTGTCAGGGAAACTCTGAGGAAAAATTCGGTGGCATTAATCAGCCTGTCAGTTATGTCATGCCCACTTAAGCCTCTCCCTTAGAATGTGCCAGTGCTCATAGTGACAGGAGGAACTTCCCAGGCTGTCCTCAGAGTCCAGCGAGGGCACAGGCAGGCAAAAGGGGAAAGGGAAGCCACTCAGCAAACTGAAAGCATGACTTTTTTTCCTGGTCATGCTATATTACCCCCTTGCACTGCCACAGTGCTGGGAAGTGGTGCTTGGTGCAATGTTCATTGACTACTTCTGAGGGTCACTAGTGCATCTGCATGTCCTGCTGCTTGAATTGTTTGCTTCAGTTCTCATTTAGCAAAGCCCTTGCCGGAGGGAAACTGCTACCCCAGAAATGTCGCAGTAAGCTCTCTGCATTAGTTTGAGGGCTGCATAGTTGGCAGTCCCAGCTAAGTTCTCTGTCAGGAACAGTTTGGGAGCTTTCTGAGGTACTGATTTTTCATAGACAGAAACACAAAAAGGGGGTGAAACGTTTTTTGCATTCTGGAATATTATCTTTAACTAGTACACCCTACCTATAGCTGGGGTGATTTCCACTGACCTAACAGCACCCAGTCCCTTGATATTTTCTGTTATCAAGGTGGTAGTGGAAAGTGTCATCAAGTCATAGCTGACTTATGGCAACCCCTGCTAGGATTTTCAGGACAAGAGACAAACAGAGGTGGTTTGCCGCTGCCTGCCTCTGCAACCATGGTCTTTGTTGTAGGTCTCCCATTCAATTACTATCCAAGGCTGACCCTGCTTAGCTTCCGAGATCTGATGAGATCAGGCTGCTGTTATCATAAGGCTTTCAATTTTAATAAGATATTTACTGCTGTGTCTGTCCCAAAGTAAAGCCAAGAACACAATTCATGTAATACCTTTTATGAGGACCAACCCAATAAGACATAACTTTGCAAGCTGATGACCTCTGTCGTGGTGAACTTTAAAAAGTGCACACAATCATGTGTCTTTGGGTTTAGCCTTATAAATATATTACAGGGACTGTGTTCTTGACTTTCTGGATTTTTCATTTTAACGCCATTATCAATAGGCATTGTGATAACTGTACCTTGACAGAACTCATACCAGTGCTGTCCTAGCCACACCAAACTCTAGATACATTAAATATTAGTTAGGTATCCTGCTGTAGTCAGATTTAGTTCCAGCAACATGTGTTGAGGTCTATGATTCCGTTTGCAGTCCCCCCACCCCCCAATCTCTTCTTAATCCCTGGGCCGCTCTTCACAAAAATATCTACAGTTAAGAGTGAGATCCGTAGAAAATAACCTGTTGCTTGAAGCTAAAAAGCTGCCTGCCTGCTTGCTGTGTAACTCTTTAAAACAAATTCTGCAAAATCCATACAACAGTCTGTTCCTAATTAACCTTGTGCTACCCTGACAATTTGAGGCATGGTGTGCTTTTGGACTCTATGGGTGTTGCCTGCAGTAGAAGAACAGTGTTCTGCATTTTCAAGGTAAAGCTGAGTAGGATTGTGGTGACCTTTGCCAACTCCAGGTTGGGAAATTCCTGGAGACTTTAGGGGCAAAATCTGGGGAAGGCAGAGTATGGGAAGGAGTGGGGGGGGGGGGGAACTCAGCAGGGTATAATGTCATAGAGTTCACCCTCCAAAGCAGCCATTTCCTCCAGGGGAACTGATTGCTGTAGTCTAGAGATCAGTTGTAATTCTGGGAGATCTCCAGGCCTCACCTGGAGGTTGGCAACCCTATATGTGTACAAGCAGAATGTAATTTTAGAGAACCTAATTTTTGTATGTGTTAGCAATTTTTTGGTCTCAGTCAGTGCAAGAAGCCAGAGTAATAAGGATGTAATTTTTCCAAATTGTGAATACGGTATAAACTGAATGTGTTTGCCCTTGCAAGGAAATTGAAATTTTTCAAGCCAGTTTCATTTTTTATTTTATTACCAAAAAGCACTGCGTAAGCTGAATATACAGCCAAGAATTTCAATCTCCAGAGCTGCCTTTTTCATGTGCTGCTTCCTAAAGAAGTGGAATCACTTGTTCTTAGAGAAATCATGTTATAAATGCTTGTTTCTTCTTTATCAGCCTGTTTCTTCCACTGCTACCCACACTTGATAGGTTTGCATTGTAGGAGAGGCACATAATTATTAAGGCATTGCTACTTACTTGCATCTCTCATGTTACTGCTTAAATAACAGGACAAGCTAGATCAGCAGTCCAGTCAAAATTATGTGCCATTCCCTATTTGGGGGATTTGTGTTTAATATACCCAAGTAAGACATACAGCAAAAGGGCAGAGGGTCCTCTTGTACAGAAAGGAACAATGTCCTTTCTGAACAAAGAAATTTGAGGGTAAGGATTGCTTGGAGGTAAAGGATGTGGCTGTTTGACAGTTGCTATGTAATGGTGGTCTCTGACTCAGTTTCCCCATGCAAATTCTAGTGCCCAGTGCTCCACCAAGGAAAGTGGAGGTAGAGCCAGTGAACTCAACAGCCATTCGCGTCTCCTGGAAATCACCCCTTTCTAACAAGCAGCATGGCCAAATCCGGGGCTACCAAGTCATTTATGTGAAGCTAGAGAATAATGACTCACGTGGACAGCCTGTCATCAAAGATGTCATGTTCGCAGAGTCCCAGGTATGGTATGGACGGAAATATGTGTGCAGAAGGGCCTACATTTGCTTTGGTAGGGCTTCAGTCTGTAAGCGGGAAATCATTTTTTAAAATTCGGTATTGTTATTGGGTTGAGCCTTTGATTGTACTCGTTCAAATTCTAAATAAACAGTACAAAAGTTTATGAACAAGTACTCAGCTTGTGATGTGCCTCATGTAGCCAGAGGCTGCTAAAAGACGCTTACAGAACAAGTAATAAATAAGAAAAGGATGAAAAAGTGAATTGTTCGAGTAAATAATTTGAAAAATACAGCTAACTGGATCTTGTCTGAAATATATTGTCCTTGGAGACTGTTTGATTCCTTGCAACAAATGCTTTAAGGAACGGTTGGTGTGGTTAAAATGTTGCTGCTCCTGCTAAAAGAAAACAGAGCAAGGAACAGCCAACTGACATTTTAGGATTAAGTCGTTCCTTAGGACTGCTTTGGAAACTAACTTAAAGACCTGTTTATATGTTCTTCCTTTTTGCCGTATGTGCTTGGGATTTTCTACTAAATCTGGAGGCTTGTAAATAGAGTTGCCAGGTTCCCCAGGGTCCAAACTAGGAGGCTAGGGAGTGATAAGGCGGGGGAAAGCAGGATACTTTCCCTTGCACACACATGTACTCCTGCATTTCCCTGTGGCACTGGGAAATGATGTCATTTTCTGGTGCAGCAGGGAAGCTATGATTCAACCTGGGGTGGGGTGCAATTCATTAAAAATCACATATGGGGACAATTCTTAATGAATTGCCCCACCCCAGCACAACCCATAGCTTCCCCATTGCACCAGAAAATGATGCCATTTTCTGGTGCCATGGTGGGAGAGAGTGCATGGGTTTGGCATGCACACACACACCCCAGTGCTTCCCCTCCACTGGGGGGCAGAGAATCCCCTGCCCCAGCAAGGGGGATGGTACTCCTACTTATGAAGTCTCTTCTCTAATGAGAAATGGACAGTGTGGAAGAAGGATGAAATGAGTTGGATCTTGTGAGTTCTGGTCCCTTCCTAGCATTATCCAACACATTCAGGGAGCAGAGTAGGACAACCATTCCACAATATCTCTCTGGAGCCAAGTGACACTCCCGGCTTCTCAGAACTTGCAGAGCACCAGGTTATATCTCCAAGACTATCCCTGCAACCCTTACTGAGGAAAAAAGGGCAGGAGTTACGATTTCCAAGTACCCACTAAAAATTGAACATAGTCTAAAACAGAATACTTAACGGGGTAACTTAAATGATACTGTTGGTCCCAGGGTTTGTACAACTGTAAGTGTAAGAATTACCTTTTGTGAGCTAAACTGCTTGACTAACATAACATCCAGTAGATTAATACAGTGACTAATTGATCTGTCTCCTGAATGTAGTATTTGAATAATTTATATTGTTAACAGTAGGGAGCAAAGTTCAGCAAAACCCCCACATTTCCCCTCCTTCTAACTGTGAAGGATAAAAGCCCAGCTTCAAGGAACAAGGGGAAGCACTAAGGTGAGAGATGAGCTGCATTTAGATATCGTGAACAAAGTTTTCTTCATGTCAAGCGCAGACCCTGTGAAAGATCTCCTGGTTTCAGAAGCATTTCAGTCAAGCTTTCAATATGCTCTGATGCCCAGATGTGGAGCAGCTAAACAAAATTGAGTTTTTTCTTCCGCCCAACTCAAGAGATAAGGGTTCAGTGTATTCCTGATTATCCTTAATGGCTGTGAGTGTCCTTGTTACCAATATTTTCTCAGAAGCCATAGTCATCCTCACCTGTTCTCCACAAAGTGAGCACATGTTTTAATAGTGTGGGTCTGTGTCTTACAGATATCCTGTTCTCAGAGTGTAATGCTGCTGGTAGTTTTACAGTAACAAGTTCCATACAGATGTTTGCCAATGCATTTCCAGACTTTTGGAGCACTTGTATACATGTAGTGAAGTTTATACAAAGTTCATTGCTTCCCACTGTTTATTGCAGAAATGTTTCAGCACAATTGTTAGGATTAAACTGGGGAGGCACTGAAATAGAGCAGTGTTCTTAGTAAAAGAATAGGTCTGCTTAACTTCAGTGAATTATTACCAGAGAATCAATTGGAGTGGGTGGCACTGAGGTGTCTCAGATCATCTTAATATAGATAGGTGTTCTTGGTTATTAACCAGAGTGATGGGAAACCTGCAGGTATAGTCAGGTTAAATATCTCTTGTTTTGAAAGCCAAAATACAGAAATGTATAATAAATTTAAGTATATACCAATAGAGCCTATATCAGGAAATCTATGGAGCCAGAAGAGGATTCTGTTAGTACTTTCTTTCTTTTGGGATTCCAGGCAGATTATCTGTGCAGCCTGACTAGGCAGATTAAACAAACTTTATATCTGCAGATAGATAGGAAAGAAATGTCCATATTGAAAACAATTCTGACTAGAGGTGGGCATGGTCCAGAAAACGGACCAAAATTATGCATGATCTGGCCTGGTTCATGGTTCATGAACACAGTTCGTGGGACTCACCTGTTTCACGAATTTTGGTTCATTTGGGCTGGTGCGTGGTCCATGACTCCAGACATCCTGGCACCAATCTATCAATTCCCTAGGCAGTGGAGAGGACGTCCACAGACCTTTTGCAGACCTTAAAAACGTAATAGGCAGCTCTTCCTGCCAAGCAGAGAGCTCCCATTCTGCTCTATGCGAGCAAGGAGGAGGAATTAATTCCCTAGGCAATGGAGGGGTGGACATTCTGCAGCCAATCTTAGCCCTCAAAACCTTGATAGGCAGCTCTGCCTGCCAACCAGAGAGCTCCCATTCTTCTCTATGTGAGCAAGGAGGAAGAATTAATTCCCTACGCAACGGAGGAGTGGACGTCCTGCAGCCATAGAAACACCAATCTTAGCCCTCAAAACCTGGATAGGCAGTTCTGCCTGCCAAGAAGAGAGCTCCCATTCTGCAAGGGAGGGGTGGACGTTCTGCAGCCGATCTTAGCCCTCAAAACCTTAATAGGCAGCTCTGCCTGCCAATCAGAGAGCTCCCATTCTGCTCTATGCAAGCAAGGAGCAAGAATTAATTCCCTAGGCCACAACTGGGAAGGTGTCTGTGTGGTGAATGCGGGGGCTCTTCCCCCACTCTTTTCTGTTTGATTTTGCCTCATTGCAACTTTTTGGTGCTGCTAGCCAATGCAAGTCAATTGGCATTTGCTACTTGAGTATCTACTGGAAGTTTCCTGGGGGTGGCCACTTTGGGGGGGGTGTAACTCAGATGTCCAAAATGCAATCTTGACCAAACTTGGAGAGTGGCTGGAGGAGAGGCTGCTGAAGATTCTCTGCAAGTTTGGGCTCTCTGGGTGTGAAGGGGGCAGAGCCAGGGCTTCCAGAAGTGACGGACCACGGACTGACAAACTAGTTATGTGAATGGGGCTGGTCCGTGAAAAGTTCGTGGTGCGTGAAAATCAACAGACCACGGGCCGGTGGTCCGTGGGATTTTCCCGGTCCATGCCACCTCTAATTCTGACACTAACTGTGCAGTGATGGAATTGTATATGCAAGAGAATGGAGTCACTTCACATATTCAGACACTGCATGGTTAGAAAAGCCTGTCTTATTGAAACTGGAAACTTGATACCTTTAATGAGAAGAAATATTTCCTTGATCTAATTTAAGCCTCCCCTATTCTCTTTCTGTAGCTTTACAGCTAAATGCTTTTAATATGCAAGTTTGATTAAGTCTGAAATTCCCCAATCATATGTTTATGAGTAGAAGAGGTGGTCTAGAACTTGTGGGCACCCAATGAAGTTGATGGATAACTGATTCAGAACAGACAAAAAGAACTTTTTCACTGAACAAGTGGTTAAATTCTGAAATGCCTGCCAGTAGATGTAGTGACAGTCACTATCATAGATGATTTTTAAAAGGGAATAGACATATTTATGGAGGATAGGTCCATCAGCCACTAGGGGTGTGCGGTTCGGGTTTCCGATTAGGAAAACATGCCCGAATTGGACTCGATCTGTAAAGATTTGAGTTGTTCTAATTGGGGGGAGCGTGCTGGCTCTGATTCGGAACAGCTGAATCAAAGCTTCCCGAAGCAATTCGGAAAGCTTCGCAGCCCTTTAAAGGGCCTGGGCATGCTGGAGCCAGCTTGAAACGGGGAGAGTTTGAAGGATAGAAGGCTCCCATGCTGTTTGCAAAGGGAGGGCAGAGCCTTCCACCGTTTAAACTCTTCCCCCATCCTTCCAGCCAGCTGAAAAGGGGGAGTGCTTAAAGGATAGAAGGCTCTCCGCGCTGTTCACGAACAATGGCAGAGCCTTCTGCCCTTTAAGCTCTTCCCACGTCCCTCCAGACAACTGGAAAGGGGGAGAGCTTAAAGGGTAGAAAGCTCTCCATGCTGTTTGGGAATGGCGTGCAGAGTCTTCTACCCTTTAAGATCTTCCCCCCTCCCTCCAGCCAGCTAGAAAGGTGGAGAGCTTAAAGGTTAGAAGGCTCTCCGTGCCGTTTGCGAATGGCTCATGGAGCCTTCTGCCCTTCAAGCTCTTCCCCCATCCCTCCAGCCAGCTGGAAAGAGGGAGAGCTTAAAGGGTAGAACCTCTATATCTAAAGACTGTAAATCTTTAAATGCTGGTGCTGGAAGGCAATATTAAGGGAAGGCCTTGGCCTCTATATGACTTATTGGCAGCCATCTGGCAATAGGGTGCTAGGCTAGATTGTCTGTTGGTCTGATCCAGCAGGAAACCCTCACATTTCTCACCTAGCCAGAGTGGGCTAAAAGAAATCTTCTCCCTGTGATAATCCTTACTCCACAACTTCCCTGCTACTGTGCTTTGAGTTAGACCAATATGAAGGCTAGAGCTCCCTTGGAGCAGTCACATGGTACCCTTATCTGATTCTGTGGTTCTGGTTTCCTTATCAACAGCTCAGAAGCTTATGCTTGGCCATTTGAGATACTGTCAGTTTTGTCATGTTGTATCTTGTTGGTGCATATTGCTGTATCATGTCTTTCCATTCCTCCACCCCAGTCAAGTTGCCTATACAAACCTCCCTGCCTCCTGGTGTCTAAATGAGTTCTAGGAAGACTTAAGAGCAGCAAACCAATATACCTTAACGTCCACATGTTTTTCTCAGAACTTGTATGGTTGAAAACCAGAAACAGGCACCAGGACCTTGTGCTGGCAGGATTCCCCCTTCAATCGGTAAATATTCTGTCCCTGTTTTCTAAAAATATTCACTGAGCACATGTGTGAATTGGGGCTGGGAACAAAAGGATTATTTCTCTTTCTTTTGAAAACTTGATGTATATCTTCCTGCTCATTGCGCCTTATGCTTATTTAACATGCCTAACATGTTTCAAATTCTGCCAGAATCTGAATCTTGTAATCATAAAACTGTTCATGCAAGTACCAGTAAATTTAATTTACATCCTCTTGAATCTGAATTCTTTCTGTTAATGTAAAGCCCTTTTTGAGTATTATTTGACAATAGAAATATGGAATATAATGTAAAATAAATAAATAGGATGTTTTCTCTTTTAGTAGCTTCATTTGAAATTAAGTATACATAACTAAATAAGTCTATAGTGTCCATTCCATACAATTTACAATGTGTTGCCAAATTAAACCTATATGAGAAAAATCTTTGGGTTTTTTTTTAAGAGTCGATAACTTCATGTTCAAATAAAAGGTCTTAATTTTCTGCACAAAATAGGATGTTTTCTAGTATAGTCTATACATGGCCCCGACCCTAGTTTATTTATCTCCTTTTTAGTGCAGTCAGGAATGTCAACAAAGTATGAGTTTTTGTGACAAAAATAGGACTTTTGTACCAACTAAAGTAACACACCAAAGAAAAAGGAGATCTGTGTGATAATCTTTCCTTTGGAGAATTTGTTTTTGTTTGTTAGTTTATTTATTTATAGTCTGCCTTTTTTGCTGAGATCCAAGGTGGATTACAGCGCTGCAGGTGAAAATATAATGTAATTGACAACTAGGATATTCACTGAGCAAAATACAATAATAAACAACAGTTAGGATATTCAGGGAAACCTATACAATAGGGAATGGTAGCAGAAAAATTTTCAACAAGCATAAAGTCGAGCATAGAGATGAAATCTATGTGAAACAAAGCATAACTAATTTCCATGGCATATTTAGCAGTGTGGAAACTTGTTAGTAGGCACATATCTACATCAGCATACAATAGCATAGTGTTGTGTCAGTGTCACTACCAAGGCATCTCTTTGAGCTATTTCTTATGCCTCAGTCCTGTAATCTGGTTAGAAAGCCCTGCTGAATAACTGAGTTTTGCATAGTTTGCAGAAAGCAAGGAGAGTAGGGGCTTTACTGACTGCATCAGGCAGGGCTTACTGATCACCTCAGGCAGGCCATTCCATAAGGTGGGGGCTACCACAGAGAAAGCTACTGTGGCGGAACATAGGGGGAGAGGCAGTCACACTGATATGAGGGGCCAAGGCCATGATGGGCTTTGAATGGTTTTAGTCATGACCTTGAATTGAGCCCAGTAACTGTTGGGAAGCCATGGAGCTAAAAGCCTCTCTGCAAAGCAGCTAAAGCCTCCTCTGCAAAGCAGCTCAAAGCAGCTAAAGCCCCTTCTGCAAAGGTGACCCCAGCAGCTCTGCTTACACTCGCTCTCTCTCTCACGAAAAAAGCAGAATGAACTCAAAGCGGCTTACTCTCCTCTGCAAAGCCCTGCCGGGGCCCAGCTGGCTCTCTCACTCTCTCTCTCACACAGTGGAATGGGAAAAAGCAGAATGAACTCAAAGCAGATAAGCATCCTCTGCAGAGCTGAAAGAGGAAGAAATCACATGGGCAGATTCAAGAGCTTCCGGAACAGCGTTCCAGTGCATTCCCCCTCAAAATGAACCCTGAACCAAAGTATTAAATAAAACACCACTTCAAGAAAACTTTTTTGCTGTTACTTAAAGAATATTCAGTTTTTACCAACAAATGTTACCTCAGCTCTTTCATTCCCTGACTGCCCTTATTCCATCCATGCCTGTTCAATAAAGCTGTTGTTCCTTTTGAACATTATACAGTCTCCAATGCCATTTCCAACACAGAGGAAGAGGGCTCCTGTTTTTTCCCTATCAAGTTTCTGGGCTGGATTAAAAACAAAATTATAACTGCTTATCATGGTAGGACACAAAACGAACTTTAAAACCACAAACAGAGACACATAGGGTTGCCAGTCCCCCACTGGGGGCAGGGGATCCCTTTCTCCCACCCCCCAACCCCACTTACCTGGCCAGCAGGAGGAAACACACCTCCAGGAGCATACCCCCAGGCACCAGGTGATGTGGTGCACCTCCGGGCTGCGTGGCACACTGCCAGCTGGCACGGCACGCACCACAGTGGTCCAATTCGGGCCCAATTCAGGCCACTGTGGAGCACAGCAGCATTCCCATGCTTCACAGCAGCCTGAATCAGGCACAGCAGCCACTTCCTGGAAGTGATGTCATTGCACAGGCCAGGAGTGCGTGTGTGTGTGCGCGAGAAGGGGCAGCAAAAAGTAGGTGTCGAGCCTCCAATCTCCCGCCTCAGAGTGAGGGAGTAGGCTCTGTCATAGAAGGCAAAGGAGAACTTTTGTGGAGGGGGTAGTCTGTGAACCTGTCTGTGATAAGAATCCTCTCTGTTGCTGAGTGATCTTGCCTTAGCATCTTGCTGGCCCTTTCAGAGTATGTGCAAGGAGAGGCAGGAACATTGGTACTCTTGCTTCTTTATGCAACCCTAGCTGCTGATCTTTCCAAAATGCAGAGGGGAGTGGGAATGATGATCCTCTGATCAGGGAGAAGATCATGATATACTGAAAAGGCCTATATAAACATTATAAAAAATCTATTAAGACTGAGTGATGGCACTACTTTGCTGGCCACCTTTATGTATTTTTGATTTGATTATTAAGGAAATCGTATTGTTATGTGAGTTTTCTACAAGTTTTAGACAATTTGCTTATTTGAATAGTGTTCTTATATGCATGAATTTCTCATTCATATTGACTTCGTTTTGTTATATATGTATATATTACATAGTGTTTATTTTACTGTATACATTAAGGTTATTTGAGTGGAAACACCCCTTTTCTGTCTGCCCCTTTAGAATGCTTTTTGCTACGTTTTTACTCAGCTCTGATTTGCATAGCACAAGATAGCAGCTAGGGATTTCCTGGAGATGTTTTAGAAACTTTCTTCATAGCCTGGACTCTCTATCTTAAGATGCCCAGAGACTCTGCTTCAAGTCCTAGCAGGGAGGGAGAAAATTGTTCATTAAAAATAAACAACAACAAAAAAGGCTTCAGTCTTCAAGCATTCTGTAGTCACACTTTCAGTTGTAGGGATACGTAAACCCTGTCCTGATACACCTCTATTTTGGACCATAATTTTTTAAGACCATGATGTGTGAACTTTCAAATTACTGTTTATATCCCAAATACAAATCTCAGGTAATAATTCTGTCCTACCTGATAATTTTTTTGTAGGGATTACTGAGATAATGTATGTGTAATGCTTTAAGCACTTAGTAGAAGCACTATATAAATTCAAGTGATAGTACCAGTAATGCCCTACCAATCAAAATATCTCTGTTCATTAGGGGTCCCTGAGTCAGTAATAGTTGTCATAGGGCATAGTTTTGCCCACTATTGCAACTAATTCATGTCCAAGGAGAAAAACATCAAGCACTTGATATTCCTGAGAGACTAAAACAATGAGACAATCAATAAGGCTGTGTAAGGCCTTGAGCAGAAGGGCACATTTACTTGCTATTATGGGCCAAACCATTGGTTTTATAGGATATCTGTGTTGCTCTCCTGTCCTGTCCCTTAATATAGATTTTTAACATAGTTTATAAGGATAATTCCAGCGGCAGTCTGTTCAGTTTGGCTGGTGAAATACAATTGAATTGCAGAAGTATAGTTTAGTCAGTATCAGCTTTCAGAGACTAGGCCAATGAAAGTGCTTCAGATGTTCATGGAATTTAATGCTTGTGGTTGTCCCAGTCTAATAAACCACAGAATACAACTGTAGGATAGACCCTTGTACCACACTCATAAAGTACATCTCAAAGCCCCTGATGTGTAAGTGGTCGGCTCTGGCCTCCGTCTTATTTAATATACCTTTAATGCAGGCCTGTGATATAAAAATCACAGGGCCCCTGGTTTAATGCAGCTTGGTCTGCAACAGGGGAATTCCAGCAAGGGAGTTGCTGAGACCTGCCCGGGAGATTTGAGTCACATGCAGATTGACTCAGATGCAATGCAGAGGACTGGAGTGATTGAATTTACTGTCCTCCCAGCAACTGGCACGAGATCATGACAATAGTGGGCTTCGCTGAGTCCCCCCGTTAGCACATTCCGATGTCCTCTTCCCATGATTACATTTCCCATCCCAAGCTTGTGAACAATCAATCAGCACTGATAAGTTAATTTCTCTCTGGAAACCTATATTTCTCATATCTAAATTCATCAGCTCAGCTCCAGTAAGATTCATTAGCAAACTGCCTCTTTGTGCAATTCCAGGAGAGACTTTGCATTTCCTTTCACAAACCCCGGCAGCACCAATCAAAGAGCAATCAAACCTTTGTCATTCCCAGAGACTAACCTTTATGGTCTTTGTTCTGAGGGCCGAGGGACTCCCCCAGCCTCAGGACATGTTTTGCCCTATAACAGGGGTGGCCAAACTTGCTTAATATAAGAGCCACATAGAATAAATGTCAAATGTTTGAGAGCCGAAAGACATGATGCATTGAAGTTACTTCAGATGAGGAGGTGGGTTTAGGAGAGTGTCCTGAAAGTGGCATCACAGAAGGGGGTGGGGTTTTGGTGCAGTATACTGGAACTGACATCATCGGAAGGGGTGGAGCTTGGGAAGAGCCGTCACCTGACCTTTGGCTTGGAAGTGACATCACATCCTTGCTAGGCTTCACCCCCAAATTCCCCAGATATTTTCTGAGTCAGACCTGGCAACCCCAACATTTTTATTGAAAATATGAAAGACATGGAAAGAAAGAAGAAAGGAAAAAAGGAAAGGGAGGGAAAGACATGGAAAGAAAGGAGGAAAGGGAGTCAGGGAAGTAAACTAGACTAGAATAAAATGTATGGCCATGGTGATACCCAGAGACCTCCGGGAGCTACACAATACGTCTAGAAGAGCCACATGTGGCTCCCGAGCCACAGTTTGGCCACCCCTGCCCTATAAGAACCAGGGCTCTTGCCCCATTCAAACTGTGCACGCTTCCTGGATCCAAGCACTACTCCCTTGGGGTCACCTTCCCTAAGACTTTCTCTCTCTGCTGGCTAAGAACGCAGATTGTTTGAAGTTGCTCTCTTCCTACGTGAACTACTCTACTCTCCTGGATCGGTAAATATATTTCCCCTCCCCTCACTCTATTCCAATTTCTAACTAACTTCCTAGGACTCTGTGTGTGTGTGCGCCAATCATTTTTAATTGTCTCTTATGTATGTTGGTTTTTCATCTTTAAATAAAAATACTTTGACCTTAAAAGCACCAAGTCTCGTCTTCTTCCTTGGTGAAAGGACCTTGTAAGTACTGGTGGAGACATCCTGTTGTTACCCCTCTTGCATAGCCTTCCTCCTTGCTGCTAATTCCCCCCACTTACTCACAAGGAGGCCCTTTCAGCTAATAGATGGACATCTGCTTGTAGCTCTGTGTCATAGATACAACAGGCTTAGGAGCTGAGACACAGGAAGAATGTGAAACAAGCTCATTTTTCTGCTACCACTACATTTGCCCAGTGCCATCAGACAGAGGTTTTCCAGGTTATGAAGGGGCTTTTATCTCAAGCCCCAGAGGATGTTGACCCAGGAAACAAAAGGCTGATGTGATTCCTTTGCAATGCATTTTGCAGATAAAATTGCTCACATCTGGCAGACACCGCAGTTGGACTGATTCAATCTCTAGGTATTATTGGAGTGCAGCATGGTCTTAGCTGTATGGATGACTTTTATTTGATGAGCCCTGATGATGCGAACCAGGTGCTTCAAAGTGTGCAGCCGACCACATCCAGTCTTGCCTCTCATGGCTAATAGTATCATGCCAGGCTGGGTTGGTTGACTGGGTCCAGGAGATAATAAATGCCTCTCTGCTGGAGGGTGTAGCAGTGTCCACTTTGAAAGAGGTAGTTATGAGGTCCTTCCTGAAGAAGGCATCCCTGGACCCAAACAACTATCACCCAGTGGCTAATGCTCCATTCTTGGGCAAGGTGCTTGAGTGGGTTGTAACTACACAGCTTAAGATGGTTTTGGAGGAGATGGATTATCTAAACCCTTTTCAGTCTGGATTCAGGCCTGGCTTTGGGATGGAAATGGCTTAGTTGCCCTGACTGATGACCTTTGCCAGGAAGGTGATGGGGAGTACATCCATGTTGATTCTCCTGGACCTTATGCAGTTTTCGATACCATCAATTGTGGCATCCTTCTGAAGAGGCTAGCTGGACTGGCAGTAGAGGGCATTGTGCTTCAGTGGTTCCACTCTTACTTGACCAGCTGATTCTAGAATGTAGTGCTAGGGGGCTGCTGCTTAGCCCTGTGGCATTTATGCAGTGGAGGCCTACAGGGTTCCATCTTATCCCCCATGATATTTCACATCTATATAAAACCACTTGGACAGATCATCTGGGTATTTGGAGTGAGGTGCCACTTATATGCCAATGACACTCTGCTCTATTTCTCTTTAACAGCTAATCCAGGTTGGCCTGTGGAAGTAGTGAATAGGCACCTGGAGATGGTAATGGGATGGATGATGGTCAGTAAACTGAAGCTCAATCCAGACAAGACTGAGGTGCAGTTGGTCAATGGAGAAGCTGCTCAGGGACAGTGGAACCAACCTGTCTTAGAGGGGGTTGCACTCCCTCTGAAGGAGTAGGTTTGTAGCTTGGGGGTGCTTCTGGATCCTGACCTGTGGTTGGAGGTTCAAGTTTCCTCCATGGTACATAGCACCTTCTGTCAGCTCTGGCTGGTTTGCGAGCTACAGCTTTTCCTCAAGAAGTGTGATATGGCCACAGTGATCCATGCTCTGATCACATCAAAGTTAGATTACTGTAATAAGGCTGCCTTTGAAAATGGTTCAGAAACTTCAGTTGGTCAAAAATGTGGTAACCAGGCTACTGTCAGGGGTTGGTTACAAGGATCGTATCACTGCTGTGTTGAAAAATCTGCACTGGTTAACCTATCTGTTTCCAGGCACAGTAAGAAGTGCTGGTTCTTACTTTAAGCCCTAAATGGCTTGAGACCAGGGTACCTGAAGGCCTGAGTTCTCCCATACTATTGAGCCCACTGGTTAAAATCTGTGTCTCAAACTCCACTCTCTGTGCCCCTGCCTTCAGAAGTGAGGTGACAAATAGAAATCAGGCATTTTCTGTGGTGGCACCGCACCATTGGAATACTCTCTTCCTTTAGGCTTGCCTTGCACCTATTCTATTTTATTTTAGGTGCCAGGCTAAAACGCATATTTTTACCCAAGTTTTTAATTAGAGGTTTTATCTCATTAAATTTTTAGTGGTCTGCTTCAGTTTTATGAATTGTTTTTATGTTGCTTATGTCCAATTACTTGTTTTTTCTAATGGCTTGGGTTTTTTATACTGTAGTTTTTAATTGTAATTCAGACTCTGAAGAGGCAGCATAGAAATATTCTAAATAAATAAAAAATAAATTTTCTTACTCAGAAAAATGGTGACTATAGCTATGGGGAGTTATGTAACCTATGTTCTACTAGCATGAGCATTGTTCCATGTGGGAACCCTGGCTGTATGAAACAATTACTCATCCAGTTGCAGTAATTTGTGAACATGCCACTATAACTTTTTCTGCGGAGGTTACAATAGCATAGTTAAAATAATCAGAGCCATGTTTCATATAAACCATCTTCATGATTCAAACAAGTAAACCTCTAGGCAAGTGCCCTAATAGCTCTAGAGCTAACTTGGTCTTAAGAGCTTACTTCTGAGTTTTGTTGATATTGAAAACATTTATGATGCTTGCTTTAGAGCAAGCTGCAGTGAAGTGACTATAGGACCAATTAATTCAGGATCATAGTCCACTAGCTTGCCATGAGAGGAGCAGCTGCGAATCTTCATGAGCCTTGCTTCAGAACATGGTAGTGTTTCTGTAAAAAGCGAAGATCAGTAAATGTTGTGCAGTTGTGTATGTAATCCAGAAATTTGTTTGCTTTGTAACATTCATTGTAGGTAAATGTAATCTTTACAGGAATTTCCGTTACTGCTAATAATACAGATGCAGAGCCTGTTACGGTAATAAGCAAGGTTCTTTTCTACTGGTTTCTGAAGAATCTTTTCTTTATACACATGTCTTTGTTGCTTGTTTTAAGACAAGAAGTCAAAGGGGTACAGTAGTCTAATGGTGGTTGGGGTAGCTCAGGTTCGGGGTGGGGATCTTGTATTGAAGCTTTAATATGTCTTTGATTTCTGCTTCAGTTTTTCAGCCTCAGCCTATCATGTTGGCATTTCTGTACTTACCTGCCGCTTGGATTGTATTCTTCTACTAGGGATTCAGTATCTTACATTCAGATGGGTTTCTCTCTGTGTTTAGTTCATCCCTTTATAGCTAACAATGCCAAGATTCCATTTGTGAAGCTGGTGTTCAAAGCAACCCACTAAATGTACTGAACATTTTGAGCAACCTGCTGCATGTCAAGGCCAATCGTATGCATTTGCTTCTGGAAAGGACATTTTACTTTCTAGCAAGGAAGAGAGGGTACGGAGGAAAGGAATGTGAGTTTGTGTGAGATATGCATGTGGAAGAAAAGACAAATAAGTGGGTGCTAGATCAAATCAAGCCTGAATTCTCCCTAGAAGCTAAAATGACAAAAATGAGGCTATCATACTTTGGTCACATCATGAGAAGACAAGACTCTCTGGAAAAGTCAATAATGCTAGGAAAAGTGGAAGGCAGCAGGAAAAGAGGAAGACCTGCAACTAGATGGCTCGACTCAATAAAAGAAGCCACGTCCTCCAGTTTGTAGGATCTGAGCAAGTCTGTTAATGATAGGACATTTTGGAGGTCTTTCATTCATAGGGTCACCGTAGGTCAGAGGCAACTTGATGGCACATAACACACACATATATGGAAGAAAACAGTACATGTGCTTAGATCCAGCTAGCACCAGGTCTTGTGCATGCATGTTTTAATCTATAATATGGCCAAAAATTCTGTGGGCTGCTTACAGCCTGGTAAAGCCATGTTGTACAGCTCACAATCCCCTCCCGGGAGGCTGAGATAGGAGAAGGCATTTGGACATTACCCCCCCCCCAAAATAAAACCTCACCCTATCCCAAGCAGGGATGTATTCAGAAGTTTCTGGGGGTGGGGAAAACACAGACTCTCGGTCTGGAGAGCAGCTCTGAAGTAGCATTCTGCCTCCGTCCCCCATGGCTTAATGGAGCCATATAATGTTAAAGGGCGGCCTACTTCATATAACTATTTGAGTTGTGTACCCCTGATCTATAACCTTATTATTGCCAATTCCTTACTGTAAGCCATCTCTTAAAATTCTGTTTCTCCATTTTCTTTCCTTCTCCCTGCCCCCCCCACATCAGTGGAGGTTTAAGGACTCTGTTGACCACGTAAGTACTATTTGTGATGTGTTTGATCAGATCACAAGGGTTTGAAAATCATCTTGTGAAATCTGTATGCATAGTGCTGTCAAAACATCCCCGTCAATCCTCAAATGGTTCCGGGGAGTCGCTCTATGGAGCTTCCACCAGCAGCAAATCCTGAGCAAATTGGCATTTAGATTGCTGCTAAATGCAGAAAAGCAATTGACATTTTCCATAATCTGTATTTCCAGCTTGTTGCGATGCAATTTCAGGCAGATTCGGTGTGTGTGTGGTGGGGGGGAGCCCTCTCTCTGCAGTCTTTGGCCTAGCTTGTTATATGGCAGAGTCAGATCTATAATCTTTAAACCTCATTGATCCCAGTCCTGAAAAATACCCTGCTCTCTCAGCTGTGACCTTTGGTTGAAACAGAGGCTGTAATAAGAAAACAGCCACATTCAAACAGTTAAATTCAATTTTTTCCAAGTAATTTCAAAATATAAATTTGGAGGAACAAGCTTGAAAATTACCCTTGCGGGGAGAGTGATTCAATTACATACCCTGCTGTGGCTTCCTTTCTCTTCCAGGCAGAAGGATTTTGCTAGAGGGGGTTTGTAATGACAGCCCTATGTCTATATGGTATGGTATCACTCCAATTCCCAAGTCCATCTTCTCTCTTTCCTCCCTTTTTACTCTGTTTTGCTCTTTGTGGCATGCTTTTCCTGTGTGAGAATTTCTCTGTTGTTTGGGCTGTGGTGATGATTACATCTTTGGGGGATGTTCATAGCCTGTTGTTTTGTGCGTTTGAGTATCTCCTTCCATATCAGTTTGCCATTGATAGATTTTGCTCACTTGCACAAACTCCATGGAATCTTACTTACTCTCTGATTTTGGTGTCATTGTGATGGGTGCTTATTAATTTGGCTGGTTAATTTGGGTTTGCAAATGAAAACAATAAAGACATAATTTGGATTGTGGGGGCTGGACCCCATATCTTACTAGGGTTACCAAATAGCCAATTCATAGTTTTAATTTTACTGAAGTGATTGAAAGGATTATAATTATTCCAGGGTAGTATAAGAGAGTGTCCAACACTTTGGACAGTACAAGTCCTGAAGAGGTCCTGCTTTGTCTGTTTTGCACTTACGTAGATTTTTTCAAAGATCTCCTTTATGTTGTATTTTGCTTTCCTCATACTAATCATTATTCCTGCCAGTGATTTTCATAGTGCACATAATTAATGGTTAATAGTAAAGAGTTCAGTAGCACCTTTAAGAATGACCAACTTTTTATTGTAGCATAAGCTTTCAAGAATAACAGCTCTCTTTGTCAGATGCATTAGAGAGATGTAGTTCTCGAAAGCTTATGCTACAATAAAGTTGGTTAGTCGTATAGGTGTTACTGGACTCTACTATTTTGCAACTGCAGACTAACACGGCTAACTCCTCTGGATCTACAATTAATGGAATTGGGCTAGAAGCTGCCTTCAAAGAGTACTGGCTACATCAAATCCTGTATGAGGATCCAGATTTGCCAATAAAATGGAGAAAGCACAGGTTTTAGGGATATACTATAGTTAGCCTTCTGAAGGCCAAGCGCATCTCACAAAATGCTCCAAGTAGAAGACTCAAAGGCTTATTTCGCTATTGCTTGTTCTTACTGGCATAGTCTGGCTTTCGTGGTAAGGCACGTGAAATGAGACAAGTGTTGCCTGTCATTGTGTTTGCCTATGATAAGGAGCATGTACCTATTAATTGGTCATTGTTTTCTGTAGAGAAACATGCCTGCCTTCTACCATTTTTAGAGTGTGTTGCCAATTATCTCTGGTATAGATAGCTTATTTTTAAGACGCCATACTCTCTTAAATATCTTCACTTACACGTTTCACATCGGCAGATTTTCTCACTGTGCTTCCACCCATCCCAGTGTCTTTATGTTGGCAAAGTTATGCTTAGTTGGTGGTATCTGTTCCATTCTAGTTTATTTAATCCTTCTTGATATTATTGGAAGTGCCGGTACTGCCTTGTTACTGGGGAAATGTTAGATTCTTGGGAAACATTTTTTTCCTGTTTCACCCATGTAATCATAAGATATATGGCAGCACAGTGATCTGAGCCAGTCAGACTGTTTGCTTCATGCCCTGATTGGACTGTAGATCCTCCCTGCCAGATATTGCAAATATGTGCTTGATGGCAGTTTGTTGCTTTTATCCCACTTTCAAACAAAAATTGTTCTCAAGCAGTTTACAGCAATTTAAATTCTATAGGCAATGCTGCTGGTAGGCGCGATGTATCTATGAAAATAAGTTCCATAACTAACAGAACGTACAAGAGATAGGGTGTGGAGAGGAACAATCAAGGGGGAAGATGATTTTGATAATGCCAGAACAAAGAGTCATTTATATCCAGTTAGGATCAGGCTGATCATCACTTGAAGGAGTTCCAGCTATCCTTGGTCCTGTCAGCTGTGACAAGTTTGGTCGTGGTGGTGTCAAAGCTGTTCTTCTCTTCCTCCTTTGACTTACCGTATTTATTGGACTGGACAGCCTATCTGCAATTCAGATGCATTGCGGTAATATTTGAAATTATGGAATTTTTGGGAGGTCATTCCAGAGATTCTGCTATACCGTTTTTTCAGCTTGTCTCTGCATTAGGAGAAGATTGTGCTATCTAATGAGTGATAGCAAATGGCTGAAACATTCTGGCAAAAGCAAGTACACATAAATCACAGATGAAAGTAGCCTGTGGGCAAAAGTCTCTTGGCCTACTTGTTTGAGGTCAAGAAAGTTGTTTTCTCAAGGGAGCTGTCATGTGTTTTCCTGTATTAAAATGTAATGTCAATTTTACTTGGGGATGGCACACACTGAGAGGTGGAAGCCCTTGAATTCAAAGTAATCACTTAAACAGAGGTTGTACAGCTGCACAACCACTATTTTTCCAGCTGCATTTGGAAATGGAATACATCAAGTACAGAATCAGAAATGCTTTCATACTAGCCACTTGGTCTTGATATACCCAAATAGCTAAAGATTATTATTTCTCACAGGAAACAATCATAGGAGGTCTTTTACCTGAAACCACCTACTCTGTCACCATCGCAGCCTACACCACTAAAGGAGATGGGGCCCGCAGCAAGTCCAAACTGGTTACTACAACTGGAGCAGGTGAGCTACATGTTCAATGACTGGAGAAGTTTACTTTTGCATTTCAAACTTCTGAATTGTTAAAGCAGCAGAGGGGTTATGAGTAGAGATGGACACGATCCGCATTACGATCCAAAAAAACCCACGATAATGGCGATTGCGCGATAATGGCGATTGCGCGATCAGATTCCCAGCTATGTGGGAAGGTGGGTGTTGGCGGCGGCCACCGGGCCCAGTGGGCACGGGGAGATGGCGATGAGCCGCCTCCCCTCAGGGGGCACGGGGTCTGGCTGCTCCGCGGCGGCACCCCCCATGTGCCCGCCCACCAGGCCAAAAAGGAGCGCGCTGGTGAGAAAAGAACGGTGGGTGATGCCGGCGGCATCTGTGTTTGTGTTTGGCTGTCAGAGCTGCATATCAGTGTTTGCAGGGATGAGATTGGAGTGCCCATGGCTACAGAACACCCCCTTCCCCCTCCCTCCCCTGGGTGTCTTCTCCCAACTGGTGACTGCTTTGCTGCTCCGTGGGTGGAAGGAAGCCCTGCTGATCAAAAAAAGCTGGGCTTCCGTTCGGGTTTCCAGGGCGACAGAAGGAGGGGAAACAGCTCAGGCATTCCCCTGGCTCCGTTGCCCTGGGAATAGATTACTGGCGCCTGAGTGTCTGGCTTCCCGATCCGAGCACGATCCAGCCACGATCCAGCCCCCTCCCGATTGCTGGATCGTTGGTCATGGCCGATCATGACTCAAGTATCAGAGAAGACAATAATTGCCGATGGCAAAAAATCTCTTTACATCATCACAGACCCAAGTGAAAATAACCTCCCTCCCAGCAGCCTCACCTAACAGTGCACTCCCAAAGAGCCTGGGCACTGGGCAGAGAGCCAAGAGCCTTATTCTGTTGCCAGGAGCAATTTCAGGGACCCTGCTGGGCTGCTCTGCAATTCTACAAACTTGTTGTGTACAAGGCATGAGTGTGGGGCTGATGGGAGCTGTCAAACCACAAAGACACTTAAATGGAGTGTGCTCCCTTGCCTTAAACCCACAAGAGTGGGAAATATGAGCTCTTCTTGTGTTTCCAACTTCTGAATTGTTAAAGCAGCAGAGGGGTTATGAGTAGAGATGGACACGATCCGCATTACGATCCAAAAAAACCCACGATAATGGCGATTGCGCGATCGTGACTCAGCAGATCATGATCGGCCATGACCAACGATCCAGCAATCGGGAGGGGGCTGGATCGTGGCTGGATCGTGCTCGGATCGGGAAGCCAGACACTCAGGCGCCAGTAATCTATTCCCAGGGCAACGGAACCAGGGGAATGCCTGAGCTGTTTCCCCTCCTTCTGTCGCCCTGGAAACCCGAACGGAAGCCCAGCTTTTTTTGATCAGCAGGGCTTCCTTCCACCCACGGAGCAGCAAAGCAGTCACCAGTTGGGAGAAGACACCCAGGGGAGGGAGGGGGAAGGGGGTGTTCTGTAGCCATGGGCACTCCAATCTCATCCCTGCAAACACTGATATGCAGCTCTGACAGCCAAACACAAACACAGATGCCGCCGGCATCACCCACCGTTCTTTTCTCACCAGCGCGCTCCTTTTTGGCCTGGTGGGCGGGCACATGGGGGGTGCCGCCGCGGAGCAGCCAGACCCCGTGCCCCCTGAGGGGAGGCGGCTCATCGCCATCTCCCCGTGCCCACTGGGCCCGGTGGCCGCCGCCAACACCCACCTTCCCACATAGCTGGGAATAGCAGCGTGCCCCGCTTTGGCCTCCACGATACATGGATCGGGAACAAGAGATAATCGGTGTGGATCGTTTAGTTGGGATCATCACCGGCGCCGATCCATGATCAGGTGGATCGGCAATTTTTTTTGGATCGTGCCCATCTCTAGTTATGAGCTGGCAGAGATTTTAATCTTCAGTTGAATCAAAGATCTGTTTCTTTGACCTCATTCTGTAGTGTGCAGATCATTTATAGATGGTGGGAAAAGCTGGTGGGCTGCACTGTAAAGGAGAACACTGACAGTCAGTATGGATATACTAGTTTGAGTATCAGACTCGAACCTGGAAGATCAAGATTCAAATCTCAATTCAGCCATGAATCTCACTGTATGACCCTAAAGAGGAAGACCAAGGAAATTTCTCTAAGGATCATTTCACACATTATCGTTTTCATGCATGGAGAAAATCACATAATCCCACAATTTGTTTCTAACCGCTGGCCAGGTGCAACTGTGCCCTCACAATGAGAGCCCCAAAACAATGACAGTTCCCAGTGGTTTATCCCAAGTACCTGGTATTCAGAGCTACACTGCCTCTGTACATAAACATTCATTTATAGAAAACATGGCTAATAGTTCTTAATAGGCTTATCCTCCATGAAGTTGCATAAACCTTTTTAAAGGCATCCAAGCTAGTGGCCTCTACTACATCTAATGGTAGTAAATTCCTTAAGTGAAATTATACTAGGTGTGAATAGGATCTCTCTCTTGTTTTTCCCAAACCTATATCACTGGATGATCCTAAATTCTAGTAATGTGACAAAGGAAGAAAAGATTATCTTTCTTTACTACCCCATTGTGGTAATTATGCATTGCCCTGCATGAGAGGCTATTTCCTTACATAGACAATGTAATGGGTAAAGCTTTTGCTACTCTGCCAGTGGTCAAGAGAAAGGCATTAGCAAACCTTTGCATGCTTGGAGCACAACCTTCTTTCATCTTTGTTCCTAAACAAGTTCTTGGTGCTTCAGACACCCCATTTGGATTAGATTAAAAGTGAGAAGAGGTGTTTATATATAGTATAGAGCCAGTGTAGGATAGTGGTTATGGTGCTGACCTATTATCTGAGACCCGGGTTTGAATCTGCATTCTGCCATGGAAGCATTGTGTATGACATTGGGCTCAACCTAACGTACCTCACGGGGTTGTTGTGAAAATAAAATGGAGGCAAGGAGAACAACGTAAACTACTTTGGGTCCCCATTGGGGAGAAAAGTAGGGTATAAATTAAGTAAACGTTATTGAACAGTAGGGTGTTTTAATTTCAGCTGTAGAAGTATACAGAACAGGAAAAAAATGTATGTGGAAAACACTCCTGACTTCATGCACCTACCAAAACAAGAGGCAGCAAGCAGATAAGAGACGACTCCCAGGAGAGGACTTACCTTCCTCTCTTACTTGTTTCTGCTGCTGTTGGAGTAACTATGTGAGGGCCTTCTCTTGTTGGCATCTCACTTTCATCTTCCTTGCAGCGATGTATGCTCTGTTCACGCTGCCTCCTGTTAGACATCTGTATCTACAGGGCACTCACAGAACAACTTTACCACCAAATGTACTCAGCCCACATCCACAATACCAGTTTGCTATTGTGAATTTTCCATGAGTGCTACGATCCAGGGCAGAATATAAGTTATCTTGGCACTCTGCTGATTCTGAATGACATCAGTGTTGAGAGATCCAGAGGAGTTAGCCGTGTTAGTCTGTAGTAGCAAAATCAAAAAGAGTCCAGTAGCACTTTTAAGACTAACCAATTTTATTATAGCATAAGCTTTCGAGAATCAAGTTCTCTTCGTCAGATGCCTGATCAAAACAGTTTTGATCAGGCATCTGACGAAGAGAACTTGATTCTCGAAAGCTTATGCTATAATAAAATTGGTTAGTCTTAAAAGTGCTACTGGACTCTTTTTGAGTGTTGAGAGATTTATCTGTCAGCCTCATCTGATTTGGGGGCAAGGCTATGTCTCTGTTATGGGTGGAACTGAGGAATGAAACCATCCATTTTGTACAGCAGGTGTTAAGCTTTGAAGGGAGCAGCCCTTAATTTGTGCTACACACGTAAGATTTGGAATCCTGTTGCTGCTTAGCCATCACATCAACATTCTTAGCAGGAACCAGTTCATCAGCTCAAACACAGCACATTTTGATTGCAAACAGCATGGCACTCTCTCTCAACAGCTTGCACAGGTGGTGAAATTATAAAGATTACTACAGAAATTGCCTGCATCAAACTAACTGAGATTCCAGATCTGAGCCTGAGTATCACTGCAGCACCTTGTAACTGTGGACAAATTTCCCTGTGGCCTATCTCCTTCTTTGTCATTGTCCAAACGGCTACAGCTAGCTTAGTCCATAGTCCTTTCAGCAAAAGCCAGGGTTGAAGGAGAGGTTGGGTGGATACACTGAGATACAAAGAAGATACAGATACATGGAAGTTTTAAAGAAAGTTTGCAACAGGGTGTTGTTTTTCATTGCACTGGTGAGAATTGCTGCATTTAGGTTTACTTATAAGAGATTCACAGCAGCTGGCAGCTAAGTGCTTATTTCATTCACTCTGGTGTTGATTTCATCTCAACCCCTATGTATCGTCTATTAATGTACAGTATTAACAGGTCTACAAATTCCGTAGTTCTTCTTTCACAAAATATCTGCAGAATTTTGTCATCAGACACAGATTTTCAATCACCACTATTCCCAATCTTGCAATGCTATTGCTTTCACCACAGGTATTTCAGCAAAAATGTCCAGATTCCATAATCAGATTCAACAAGTTCTGCACTCAGAACAATATTAGTTAAGCCATGCAGACATTCTCTTTTCCACTGTGGAATTTAGAATTTTTAAGCAGAAATTCATTGTTTAGGTATAAAAACCTAGAAAAGCAAAGGGCCAAATTCACTGTACTATAGTATAATAACATTTCTTCCCAGTGCAGGCAACTTCATGCTGTAGTTCTCTTTTATGTGCTTCTTTTCTGTGTATGGAGAATGTTAACTGTGAGAGAGTGTTCGAACCTGGGATCCCCCATCTGCATTGTGAAATAGTTCAGTACAGGAAAGATTGTACCACTTGATGTTTCCCAGTTCTCATGCTGCCTGGATTAGTGACTCCCATAGCTAAAAAGCCATAGCTTGCTTTCTCTCCAATTCACAGCATGTCACCCTTTTTCTTTCCCAAAGTCCCAGGCAAGCCTACCATGATGATCAGCACTACGTCTATGAATACAGCCCTGATCAATTGGCACCCTCCCAAAGAGATGGTTGGAGAGCTCCTAGGCTATGTGCTGCGATACAAGAGTGCTGACGAGGAGAAGATGAAAGTCATTGACTTTGAGAAGAGTGATGATCACTACACAGTGACCAACCTTTACAAGGGTGCCACCTACATCTTCAAGCTGGCTGCCAAGAATAGAGCTGGTCCTGGGGAAGAATTTGAGAGGGAAATCACTACCCCAGAGGAGGCGCCAAATGGCTTTCCCCAGAACTTGCGTGTGGTGGGACTGACCACCACTACAACTAAGGTGACTTGGAACCCTCCTCTTGTGGCTGAAAGAAATGGGAAAATTACCAACTATACTGTTGTGTACAGGGACATTAACAGTCAACAGAATTTGACCAATGTTACTAAGGAGATGAGCATCACTCTGACCAACCTCAAACCAGACACAACCTATGACATCAAAGTTAGAGCCCACACTAGCAAAGGAGCCGGGCCCCTCAGCCCCAGCATCCAGTCTAGGACAATGCCTGTGGAACAAGGTAAGTTCCTTTAGCTGTGATTAGATATTTGAACACCTCGTCTGGAAAACAGGTCAGAGATAACCTGATGTGTCTTGTCACTGGATGCATAATGTTGCGGGATGATTGCATAATTGTTTTTCTTTCCTTCTACTGCGCGTAAGATGCCTGGCACACTGACTTTGATGTGGCTGGTGTCTGCTACTTTTTGATCATGATGAAGGGCCAAAGGGGAGAATGGATAGCTTAGTCTTAACCTCTCTTCTGTGCAACCAAAGTAGGCACTGCAGCTGAGAGATTGGTTGAAAAGCTGAGGTGTGCTTCTCAGATGAAAAGGCTTATTGTATGTAACTTAAATCATCAGAAGGATGGAAAGTCAGGGATTGTACTGATCCATTTTTCCCCATGGAGTCTACTCAAAAGGTCTGTTTCTAATTGCAGTGTTTGCAAAGAACTTCCGTGTCAGTGCTGTGATGAAAACATCAGTGCTGCTTAGCTGGGAGGTGCCAGATTCTTATAAATCTGCAGTTCCTTTCCAGGTAAGGGGATGTTGTTGTCATATTTAGAGATCTTATCTAAGTGCATTAACTGGACACTTCTGAACTCACTGTCTGCTGTAAACAATATGAAAAGAGCCTGGCTCAATGGGCCCCTAAGCCAGCAGTGTTGCTGTCACCAGCCCAATTTTGTTTCAAAGAATCCCCTAGTTAGGTGAGCATTTGAGGTCAGGAACTAAGAAACCTGGACATCTCCTTGTCTTGGCTACTGTAAGTCTTTGGGTGTTCTCCTATCCCCTATATTTTAGATCACCATAGTTTGATAAATCAGCAGTTAGGCAGTCTTCTAAAAACTGGTGGCAAACTCTTTCATTCCCAAACATTTTGGTCCTCTTGCTGATAATAAAGTATCTGAAGGTTCCTTTAAACTTTAACTATATGGGATCTGCTTTTCTATGGGCATCTTCTTCATGGCAGGGTGCTGATTCTGTGAGTGGGACAGGTGCAGTAACTTCTGCCAATGTAGTTGGGTCATTTAAATATTATCCCAGATGCTTTGGGAAGACCCGCAAGAAAGGGATTTCCATGAAGTTACGCTAACATTTTAAAGAGTTCTTTAGAGCAGGCTACAGTTACGGTCCTGCATGGCAAACCCTTTTAGTCTTCCTGATGACTGTGAAATGCCTTGGTCCTGGGTACCATTAGGGCAGAGGAAAGAGATCTTTATAACACTATAGGTCATATTATGCAGCTGAGCCTGTTATTCTTTCTTTGTAATATTGTAGACATAGATAGGCACTCTTGACAGCAAGAGAATTATGTGATGGGGAATCTGATAGTAATTAGTCCATTGGACTCTTTCCTACTGCTATATAGTCAGTCATTGAATGAATCAGCAAGACAGGTGTGTGACTTGAGCAGCACTATGTCTGATGTGACTGCCACATTTGAGGCTGCTGACATGAACAGAGAATTGACAGCAGTTACTGCTGAGGGCTGGCCACGATGAAGCACAGGAGCAGATGATGTTAGTGACTTGCTAGCTGAAGAGCAGCCATGCAAAGGAGTGTAAATGAGTTTTCTTCTTCCTGATGACAATCTAGATGTCCAAGCCATGCACGAACAGCAACAAAGTAACCCAGTGGCAGCTGTGATCTCTAGAAACGGGAACTTTACAGAAAGCCTCCCCCCCCCCCCGCAACCTCACCCCACCTTCCCAGCTGCTTAATTCAAGCATGCAGAATGCCAGACCAAGCCTAATAATCTAACAAGCACTGCTGATAAGTCTCCATGGGAACAATTAGCATTATCTACACTTGATAAACAGTCTCGCACTAAATCTACATCCCAAAGGGTGTCATCTTCCTCTTTAACAGATTTAATTAAAGCAGATATTGTTCTGATTTGTGAATACTGAGGTGCAGGCTAAATCTCATGGTATTTTTATTGAGGTTGAACTGAGACCTCTGAAAATTCCTTGCTAAAAATCAATAATGAGGCTTTCAGTTCTCCTCAGGGAATAGTCACTGTTTCATCTGGTTCAGGAGATAAACTCCTTGCAAAGAACCCGCTGGTCTGTGGAGTGAGGGAGAGGTGATGTTAAGGTGTGATTTATCTCACAAACACAACCTGACACTGTCTCCTAATCTTAAAGGGCTGATTTTCTGCCTGCTTTTGAAGCTTTAAAGAAAAGCATTCCTGAGCATGCCTTTGCTGTTGATGGGGCAGGGGGGTTGGAAATGATTTTTAGAAATTTTTGTGAGAATATTCTTGGACTGTTAGCGTTGGTCCCATCCTCATGGCCCTAGCCCTTGGTGGGTTTTCACTTAACAGATTCATATTACAGATTGATTGTAGCTGCTCTAACACAGTAACTTCTTCCATTACTATAGCTAAAGCTGGATCACAGCAAGTGAGGTAGAGCCAACTAATTCTACCCTAAACCAGCCCCACATCGCTCTCTTTCTGTACTTCTAGATAGGTAGCTTGAGGCTGCACCAGCCAAGGGAAAAAGGAGAGTCCACTCCTCTTCCTACATTTGAAAAATAAATTGCCTTTGCATGGGAGAGCTAGGAAACAAGGGAAGGATGAACCAGTTATTGGTTGAAAACATGAATAGTTTGGCCTCCAGTTGTATCTTCCGATAGGCATTGGGAACTTCCCATTTGAACCAGTTAAGTACTGTGTTTGTGCACTCTCTCCTGGATTGGGCTACAAATTGGGAGCAAAGAGTAATATATCATTAAAAACTTACAATTACTAAATATAGTCACAATGAGAAGTTTCATTATTATCGGGGGACGAAATAGCATACATCTTAAAAATTAAGCATGGGGTAAAATAATCACATCTCTTAAAACAACCATTAATTTCAAGGCTGAATTTGATTCTTTGGAGCCAATAATGAATCTCCATGTAAGGGATTCTCATGTGCAATTGATGCTCTACATCACTGGGTACACTTCATGGAAAACTTCAGCTTATCAACCAGTTTTCATTTCTGAAGATATTATAATGGAAAGCTGACAATTCTGAAAGCTGAGCAGGAGAGTATCCAAATGCCCAATTTACTGTCTTTAAAATAAATGTTATGGTACAATAGTGACATCTGGTTCTGTTGTTAGCCTAAAAACTTGCAAATCCAATATGTATTCTTTTTCCATTCCACCTAAAAACAGCAAGGATACCTAGATGAGCTGCACCCTCAGAACATCTAGCTTTCCTTCCTTGCGGATATTCCTACTTCATAAATAAACAACAGCCTAGACAGGCTGAACAATAGAAACATGTAAAGTGAATTGGAAGGAGGGAAGTAGAGGCTGCATCCAAACAGGTGTAAATCTACATCTAGTAGCTAGCACAGATTTGAGCTTTGCAGATGTGCAAACAGGAGTGTGGGGCAACATTCACACATGAAGAGAGAGGGAGCTTTGGGCCTCCCAGATGTGATGGGAGGGCTGGGGGTTGCCACTTGACATTATCTAAAACAGCCCAGAACTCCTAACTTTTCCCAGCAAGGGAAATAGTGGGTCCCTGGGGATGCTTTACAGAGACAGATTCTAAAGATTGTTGTAAACAAAAATACATTTCTCTGCCTGGCTCCTCTACTATCCCCAATGGAAAGCCAAAAGGCAGCACATCTGTCTCATTGCCTGCATAGGTTTGCCAGCATCGTAGAGCTGTATTCTCAGGCTGTGCTTGGAGCATTAGATCTGAAGTTTTGAGCTGCTGAGTGTCTTAATATTTACCTTTTTTGGTTTGACAGTGCATCAGGACTCTAAAGGTTCTGTGATCCTGCAAGCTAGGGATTTTCAAACTTATGAAGAGATCAGTTTCTTTGTTGCCTCGTGCAGTAAGATGATTGTAGAAAAGACACTCAAGTCTGGGGGGAGTAGTTTTGGAATGGGGCAATTTAGCCCCTTTCTGTGGGGAAGTCTGCTACTGTGAACCATGGTGATATATTTCCTCTGTTTGCAGATTCTGTACAATGGCCAAACTGTAGAGGTGGATGGCCTCTCCATGAGGAAGCTGATAAATGACCTGCAGCCAGACACAAATTACTCATTTGTGCTCACAAACCGTGGAAGCAGCGCTGGAGGGCTGCAGCACCGGGTCTTCATCCGGACAGCACCTGATGTCCTGCAGAACAAACCAATTTCTACACACAAATACATCAGTAATGGGCAGTTCACACTCATACTCCCCAGAGTACAGACCTCTGTGCCAGTCAGGTACATTCTCCCCACTCTGTGATTCTGCTGACGCGCCCCTGTCACTGGCCTTTATTGTGTTCTGCCAGAGGAGAAATGAGCAGCTCGGGTCTACTGTGCTTTTCTGTTGGGAACAGGATCTCCAGCATAAGTCCTTGCTTCTATTCTTCCATAGTTTAAAAGGATAGTATTGTGGAAACTGTGTCAGATTTCTCAGAATTATGAAAGCAATGAATTCATCTTCAAAGCAATATAAATATATCTCTGCAAGAAGTTTCTGAAAATAGGAAAAGAAATAGAAACACAGTATATAGAACTTGAAATGGTGACATTCAAGATTCTGCTCCCAGACTGCCATTTTTGTACATAATATCTACTACTTGTATGAAATGTAAGGGCAGAAAGCTATATTACTTCCCCCTTAAAGGAGCTAAGATTCACCTTCCCTGTTGCTGCACAGTTACTTTAATATATGTGAATGCCCCCATCAGGCTTGGTCAAGTTTCATTTGTGTTTGTCCTCTCCCACCAACATTAGGATTTCCTGAGCAAACAAATTATAGAGCTGTCCTTTCCCAGCCTCTGGGCACTGTCCTCACCCAGATTTTGGCCTTTGTGATCATTAGCCTTATAAATGCCAATAGACTACTGCCCAAGTCTCAGGAAAATACAAAGGAAATGCAGGTGGCAAGTAGAAGGTGAAGATCTATAGCAGGATTTAATCCTTCTCCCTTTTTGTTCCGCAGATGGTACTACATTGTGGTAGTGCCAATAGACCACTCAAGCAACATCCTTGCCTCAAGGTGGAGGACCCCAGATGGGATGGAATTGGACCAGGTAGGAGGACAAAGAAACCTGGTAGTATCAACACATCCTTCCACTTGTTTGAGGAAAACAGGCATTCAAGAAACTGGACCACACATATGAACTGAGTTGGGAAGATTATAGAAGGCAGTGTTAATGCAGTCCTCTGACTATGATTAGACTGCTTGGTTTGATGGTGCCATCACCAGTCCTCCAGCAAACTCCACATTCCTCAAATATCCATGATCTCCCTGCTATTCTCCAGTCAGCTATGAAAGCTGTTTTAGCTATTTAACTCCATGCTCCATATCCTTCTCCTGTACAGTCTTGTTATACCACATCCCTGCAGAGCAAGTTGTGAAAACTAGGTTCTCTGAAGCTTAGACATGGCATTGTGTATGTCTCAACTGAACAGGGAAGATTTAGAGGATTGGTCAAAGGGGAAGCCAACAGGAACCCCACTTTAACTGAGGTCAAAAGCCAGCAGTCTGCCTTCCTGGCACAACAGCATGGTTCTGTGCAGCCTCCACCTTCCTGATGTTCTATGTCTGCCATTCTGTGTTTTTGTGTGAAATGTATTTCATGCCTTCTCCTTCATTTTCAATTAGAATTTCTGTTCAGCACCTAGCATTCATTTTTATTCATTAGAAAAACATCTTTAAACATCTGAGAGTCTTTCTAAGCGGTGGAATTGAATGTTGGTGTGTTTATATCCTTTTTTTTAATTTATGGGTAACTATGAAATTTGACATTTTTTCTCTTGAATGTCCCATGAAATCTCTTTATTACTTTGTGTGATTTACACAAAGTCTTACTGCAAAATAGCAGGTGCAGGGGAGGGGGAAGTATCTAACAGTGCCCCCTCTCAAGCTATTCCTCATATTAGTGCAGATTGCAAGGGGTAGGCGGCGGGGAGGGAATCAAAGCCAGCTACACCCTTACTTGTCTCTGAAAGTTCAAATTCCAGACATTTAGTTTTGTTTGTAAAGCTAGCTTGGAGAGCTACATGGTTTTCCCTGCTCCAATCTCCAAGAGACGATAAACTTTTAAACACTTTTTGGCAATGCTGCTGGCAAACCTTAAGTATAATGACCTGTATATTACAAGATCTGCCAGTAAAGTAGAACCCATGAATTGGGACCATGGTACTTCCTCTTGCCACTAAGTGTCTGAAATTTTGCTCCTGGAGGTCAGCAGGGGAGCAAAAGAGGCAAAGCATGGGGTTTTAGTGGAAGAGCAAAATTAGCAGAAATCAGCCCCTTTCTCCAACAACAGAGGTGCTCTTCCATTGTTGGAAACAGGCGCTAGGATAAAATCCAATATTTTCTACCATTTTTATAAATCATACCTAAAACATGTTTAAAATAAAAACAAATATCTTGAGACACCACTTTTGTTCTCCTTTTCCTCTCCTAGAAAAACCAATCCATAGAATTTTCTTCTCCCTGGCCTACTACCCATGTTGATAGAAATGGCAATTTGAGTGAGGCATGACCTGACCTCTGTGGTATGTGCCATAGCTCTTCTCATGCTTGCTTTCTGTCACCACCAGCTACTTGAGGCCCTAAGCCAAGGAGCCCCAGACAAACGCCGGCGTCGACAGGCAGAACGGCTCAAGCCCTACATTGCTGCTCAAGTGGATGTTCTGCCTGAGACTTTCGTCTTGGGAGATGAGAAGAATTATAAAGGCTTCTACAATAAGCCACTTTCAGAAGATCTGAGCTACCGCTGTTTTGTGCTAGCTTCACTGGAGGATGGCGATACTGTAAGGACCATCAGTGGGAGAAGGTTGTTTCTTGCCTTCATAGGCTGTTTCCGAGATGGCAGTCATACTGTACACAATGCAGGAATCTGATTTGCAAAGTCAAACCAACAAAGTGAAGTTTATATCAAAACTAAGAGACTTTTATTCCTTCTCTTTGTCTTTCACTTTCTTCTTCCAATGCTTCCTTTGCCAGGATCTGTAAAAATATAGGCATCTGGAAGGGCAGAGGGGGAAATAAGACTTTGCTTGTCACTCTTTGCCTCTCTTACCTCCTTAGTTTGACCACTGGTGCAAGCCAGTACAAATGAGGGAGTGGAAAGGGGAAGGTGACACAGCTATTACAAATGTGTAAGTAATGTCCAGCCATAATGAAGATACTTTGGCCCTTCCACTGCAGCTCTTGCTTTCAGCCTCATTTGTTTGTAATGGCTCATTAGATCTGGTCAAACGCTTCATTACTCATCCAGTCCAAGCACACAGCCAGGAGACAGGTGCCCTCAGATTGACCAGCATGGGAGGCTGCCCTTATGCCACAAGATTGGGTACTGTGTATACAAGAGAATGAATGGATACAAGAATACTATGGTTGTGCCCATGACTAGCAGAGCTAATCCTCCATGCACCTGGTGTGGTTTTTTGTTGTTGTTGGAACTACAACTGCTGTGAATATAAGTCCCATTGCCACCACAAAGTTTTGGATCTCTTCTTACTCCAGGCTGTGAACCTCAGCTTGGAGCTCAAGACAGTTATCCTCTCACTGAGGTAGAGGTTCCCTCTTCACCACCTGTCTGATGTGCAGGAACAAGCCTAATTGAGGAAGGGACTAACATACCATTGTAGAGCCATGGACACCCCACTCCTCCCAGGCAGGTGCCACAGATAAGTCTTGGGCGTATATTCTTGATCCTTGCCAAAATGTGTTCCCTCGAAACCTAAATCTGTAAGCACATGTTGGATTCCTCAGTAGTGTGAGGAATATGGTCTGTGCTCTTATTCATTACATCGTCAAATATTCCAGGAATGAGCCCTGCAAGTACTTCCAACAAGGTGATAGACTGAGATATATTTACCATTTACGTTGACTGTTCTGCATAATCCTGTAAGAATGCAGCAATCACTGTTTAAAACCTTTGCATCCAAACTGGGAGACTTCAGATCAGCAGGAGGAATAGCTGCAATGGCTAAAAGTGAGGTCAGTTTATATCGCTTTCTTGGGCATGGCAGCAGGTCACCGTCCATAAGTGTCAGGAACATGTTCCCTGCCTCACATGTCCCCCCGACCTCAAGACGCAGCTGAAAATAGGAATGGCAGAAATAGTTCTCTCTTGGCATAGTATACCTAGAGACTGAGCCAGCTAATTTTGCATACAAGGTGCCAGACCCAAGTTTTTGAAGTTCCAGTTGCCAGTCCTGTGCTTGAAACTAAAGCCTGTGTTATGTGAGAAGCTTCATGTAACACCTGTTTTTTTCAGGGCTTAGGCAACCACCTCAGTGGCAGCCCTCATTTGGTCTGCCATTTAATGTGCCACATTTTGCCCGGTGGGTGTTCCATGACATATCACCCCCTGGGGCAATGTGTTTATATCAGTATAATAGATATTATAAACCCCTCAGTTAGTACCTGACATCCCTGATGCTCAATTGGCTGCAACTCCCAAGCCTGTAATTTGGCTCTTAGGGCATCTGAAATTGGCAGCTTTTGCTCAGCTGGACCATCCCATTTGGGCATTCAGGGAGATCACTTTCTGACCACTGTGGTTCACTGTTCCACTACCAAGGGGAGGAGGTTGTTTTTTTTTCTTTCTTGTATCTGTTAATTCCTTACTATCTGTAGGCAAACAGGTGCAAGCTGATGGGCAGTGGGGGAGGGGAGATGATGCAAAGGATCTGATGAATGATCTTGGCTGTTAAAATGTCTGCGCTCTTCTGTTCTACTCTCTAGAAGAAGTATGCAGCCAGTCCATTCTCAGACGAGATTGTGATGGAGGTGTCAGCAAAACAGCAGGACGAGCCAGAGATGCTATGGGTGATGGGGCCTGTCCTTGCAGTCATCTTAATCATCATCATTGTCATTGCTATCCTGCTCTTCAAAAGGTGAGTGACAGTCAGAGAGCATGCAGTGGGGTCCATCGCACAATCCTATACCAGGTTCAAGGACAAGGTCTCCCATAGAGTGAGGGCTTCCTTCGCTATACAAGAGATAATAAATGGTTTACCCAATGGCACAATCCTGTGCAGACTGCTGTGCTCTCCTTAAGGTGCAAAAGCAGTATTCAGAAAGGGAAAAGCCTCTTCTGATGGGACTGGGTGGCTGTATGCGATAACCTTTCCTTTGTAATAGGACAATGTATCCTGGGAGAGAGCTGGAGCTGTCACCAGCACCAGGAAACACAACTTTGCATTGTGGGGCCTTAAAGACAGAAGAGGACTGTTTAACTGTACTAGTTCACTTATATCAGTACTTACGGCTTGAATTATGTCAGAGGTTTTGGCCTGAGAGAATGACTCCGTACCTCAATTCATTCCAAGGGGCATAATCTCAATCTGATGCTTTTTCTCAGGAGGCCAGCCTTGTTAGCTCCTGAACAAGCTTTCCATGTGATAACAGGTACCTTTTCTCCATAGATTTAGCCCCAACATGGTCATACATCCTCCGAAACTTGTTCTGGAGTATGGATGACCAGTGTGAGCTGCCAGTGGTATTTGAACAAGCAGGAGCTGCTCATTGGGTTACAAAGAATGCTAACTCTATTCCAGCTCTGCTCCAGACCAGCTGCCATAATTTTTTCTGGCTAATATGGATGGTGCCAGAGGGGAGGTGACTTTGGGCTTTTGCATGCACAATTACTACCTGTATATAACACTGATCTCCTCTTTTCTTCTGTTTCTGGTATACCTGGATCTAGCAAACAAGAAAGGTAGAAATCCTCTTTCTTCATTTTGTCTTTTTCAAATCTACTGTTTTATTGTGTTGGGAGCAATAAATATAGGCCTTGCTGTCCTGGGTTAATTCATGCTTGTCTAGCCATTGTGTTACCTCTCTAATTCCTGCACAGATTTATACAGAGAACTTAACAATTAAGGTAGTTTCAGGTAGGTAGCCATGTTGGCCAGCAACAGCAGGATTTGAGTCCAGTGGTACCTGAAGAATCTGAAGAAGGGAGCTTTGACTCTTTAAAACTTATACCCTTGAAAAATCTTCTTGGTCTCTAAGGTGCCACTAGACTCAAAACCTCACAATTAAGTGTGGACATTTTTTTTATTCTAGTCGGTTTAGGATTATCAAATCTTCTAGAGGAAGTGAGAGTGTTTATTCTAGATTGGCCCAGGAGCTGGCATTGCTGACTCATATCCTTTGTATAATCAACATGGCTCCTAAGCCATTTCAGATTAGCTATGATCCAAGTGACTGGCTTTTCAGTGTAGGCCCCTTCACTTTGTGTCCGAAAATTTCTCCCACTGGTTGCTTGCTTTAGTATCAGTGCTGAATCTGAATACTGGTGTTTCTTCCCAGAGTGTCATTGACTTCCAGCAAGAAGTAGCAAGTAAAACAGAAGCTCTGGTCTCCTCCCTCCCCCTCTCCATTCTGCCAGCTTGTATCCTGGTCACTTTGATCAATGACTTCAAGTTTATATAGGATTCATATTTTATATGCCTGCAAGCTAGGTACTTTATAAATGAGATTTCTTACACATGTACCTACACAACTGAACTAATGTATAGAACAGGCCTTGTCCTTACAGACTATAAATTGGCACCAAAGTCTCACTACCTGCATGGCATCTGCTGTTATTGCTGGTAGTCTTAATGGGTCTTGCAGCTTTTTGGTAGTTCCCCCTTTCTATAAACAGGTTTGTGCCATCTGGCAAATTATTATGTTTTGATGATGTTGTTGACAGTGCCTACTCCAAGTTACTCATCATTTCTGTTTTAGGTTTTTGACAAAGCAGTGCCAGAGTGCCTTCAGTGCTGCAGAAGAGATCTAAACACACCCACCCCAGTTGTATTGCCTGCAAAACAGTGCACCCTGGTACCATGCTGAGGCACTGCAGTTCCCAGCAGCAATCAAAAACTCCCCCACCCATGCTTACATAGTTGCCCTAGAATGCACATTTGCAGTTTAGCACTGTGATGAGCACTAAGCAGCACCACCATGTGGGGCTATGTAGTTTCCTGCTAGCCAGTGAGCATCTCCAATAACTCTTCTTGCCATTCCAAAATTTCCTGTAAAGGTCTCCAGTTTAATTACAGGACAGGTTCATCTCTGCTTAGCTAGTGAAATCTACCAGGATAAGAGCCTGGGGTGGCAGAACTGAAGGCATAAATATAGCATGAAGAGACAACAGTGTATTTTATTGTTCCATTAACTCACGCCTGGGGGGCCTTCAGCCATTCAAGACAAGTATTAATGGACCAATAAAACTCACCCTGAAGAGCCCTTACCCTATTATATTAGAACTCTTCACATTTTAAATAATTTTAAATACTTGGCAAAATCTAAATATATTCTTCCACCACAGGAAATAGTCCCTAATAAATTATTTTTGGAGAAAAATGGTGAGGGGGGGGGATCTGGGTAGGATTTATAAGTTCTCTGTGGTGCTTCATGTACCTAGTTATCGATCCTCTGCCTTTTGGGGCATGCCTAGATTAATCTTTTAAGCTATGTTTTCTCTTCCTTAAGGAAAAGGGCCAGTTCTCCTTCCTCCAAGGATGAACATTCCATAGGCCTGAAGGACTCCTTGCTGGCCCATTCCTCTGATCCTGTTGAAATGAGACGGCTCAATTACCAAACACCAGGTAGGATATAACTGTTCTGCCTCCCTTCCCTGCTGAACTCTGTGACTTCCTTGCTGACAGATGTTCGTGATCAGGAAATTCTTGCTTCAACTTTCCTCTCGGAATGTGTACGCTCCACCAAGTCAGTCTCTATGGCGAGTGTCTCAGTATACTGCCCACATACACAACTGATAATAAACACAAACAGAATTGGGATGCAGGGCTTGCTGCTTGCTCCAAGGCCCGACAGTGCATATGATGTAAGAGAGCGGTAGATGAGGAACAAGTTGTAATAGGGCTTGTCAGGATTTATATTATATTCCAAAGCCAACTTCCGGTTCTGACCCAGATTCTGCTCTAGATATCAACCCAATTCACCCACAAGAGGCAAGACCTACATGTGGATGGATCCTACTGTTAAACAGACGTTGAAGTAGATGGCCACCTCAGTAGGCTGGTTTGTTGCTCAGTGTGACTCAGCTCCTGCAGTGCCGCTGGTATGTCTTGTTACAGTTACAGTGGATGCTGCTGCCCGTGTCAGCAGAACCGCGTCTCTCTAACAGGTCATGGGGTCATGGATTGGCTGCTCTCTGGAAGTGCCATATCATCTTTTCAAACAGTATTTTGGATTACATTCTCAGTTGGTAGACCAGGATCAGGAGCACTGCATTCTCTCTTGTTAGTGCAAAAGGAATTTGCTGTCCCTGATTGTGTTTGGGCAGGTGTGGCTTTCAGATGTGGCCTGCATTCCTTTCCTTCCAGACTGTTTGTCGTGCTAGCAGTAGAGTTTGAAAAAAGCATTCCAGGCACATCATAGTAGGAATAGTGTTCCACCCCAATATCACTCTGCAAGTAGGGTAGTGAACAGGATATAAATAGGTATGGCTTATAGAGCTGTGGGAAGGGAGCATTTCCACCTCCATAAGGGTAGCTTCACATAAAAGGACTTGGTGGGGGGGGGGCAGAGTTTGTCATGTGACCTCTAACGAAGAGGAGAACAGGAATGAACCCTACGTGGATGCAAGGCCTCTTACACAAAAGATAGTTGACACAGACACAGTTTAAAATAGGAAACCTAGTTCCCAGGTGCCTGTATGAGTTTATGTACATACTGTGAATCTGAGACATGTCCAGAGGTGGTAGATTGCTCAGCTGCTGTTTCTGGCCTTTACCACCCTTTTGCCTTTTCAGCTGGCAACTAGGAGTCCTATCAGTGTGGCAAAGAAAGCTCTGGTTCTGTTGCTGCAGCATAAAATACTGAGCTGCCTCCACTGAGCTGAGCCCCCATGCTGAGATGGATGGATGCCTTCTGTAGGCCAGACAGCAGCAACTGAAGCCTGAGCAGTCTAGTAGTTGATATCCCTGCTGGCAAATGTAGAGGCGGGAAGGGCCTTGCACAGTACATAATTAATCAGGCTGCTGTTATTAAATATTAAACTTATCACTTTAATAGTTGCTACTTCAGACACAGGTTCTTGCATGAATTGTCAGCTCCTTTGTACTCATGTACCGTTTTGTACAGTTGTGGCAGGTCATGCAGAGTGATGTTGCTGCTAAGTGATTGGGTGAATTATGACTAGAATTTGGTCACAAGGCTCTGCTGCTGGCTGATGCAGCAATGGAAGTCAGATCTTGAGAAAGGAGATTGTCGGGTGCCAGGCCGGGGCGGTGCAGGCCGTGTTCCCAGAGTGTGGAGGGCTCAGGCAAGGGGCTAGTCCCAGCAGCATAGTCAAGGTCCAGTCCTAGGTCAAAAGCACAGAGTCCAAAAATACAGTGGTAACCTGGTCCAAGGGGCAGTCCAGAATGCAAGGTCAGGGCTTCCGAGAGTCATCCGTAGGCAAGTTCCAGGGCTAGGCAAAGGCAGAGCCTGTCCAAAGAGTCACAGGAAACAAGGCAGGAGCCAATGCAAGGGTCAGAGGAGTGGCGACTTGCTGCTTCTCCACCTCATGGTCTTTCCTGGCTGGGTTTTAAATCTCTAGGTACCAGAGGGCTGGGCATGCAGCCAGCTGCTTGGAAGTTATCCTGGGACTATTCTTTGCTATCCACAAGCAGCTGGCGTCAAGCCAGGAGGCATGTGCTTTGCCATCTCTCCTGCAGGCTTGTCCTTAGCCTCTGTCTGCAGCACTCCAAGGGTGTAGGCAAGGATGGAGGGCCGGGAACAGTCAACTGGGTTTCATCTGTTGTTGCTTCCTGGCTGGAGGGCTTGGGTGACGCTACCTCAGCTGCGGCTATTCGTTCTGATGAGCCTGCAGCTCATCAGTCGGCTTGTTGGTTCCTGGTTCAGGGCTGGCTACCCAGGGAGTCCTCTTCTGAGGAGCCCTCAATGCTGCTGTGCCAACTGGCCCACGACAGAGATGCTACCTCAGATAGGAACTGTCTTTTCAGGCCAACAGACACAACTGCTCATGCCCTATGTGGGGAAAGCTAACTGCTATCCTCTCTGTGTTTGTAAAATATTCTGTTCAATAACCCTAATTGTAGCTAACATCTGTCTTATCACCCACCATACTGCATAATGTGTAGCAAATGTACAGGTTCCTTCCCCCAAGTTCAGGGCTTGTGAAGATGCAAGGGGAGCTTCCATTCTGCCCTTTGACCATCATCCATCTCTCCCTTGACTCTACCCTCAGTAATCGCTAATGGGATTTCTGTTCTTGCAGGTGCCAGTGGCCCCAGTTGCCCGAATATCTCAAGTTAGTTGTCTCTTCTCCTCCTTTTGCTTCTTCTCACTCTTTTTTTCTTCCTTTCTCATCCTTTTAATTTTTTTATTCAGTGTCATGAAGATCAATTTCACTCTCCACAGTCTTAATGACAGCACATGTGAGTGGGGTAGGCTGTTCCCCTGTGGATACTTTCTGGTGGGCTTGCACAAGATGCTCCAGCCTTCATGTAGGAAGCAAGGTCAAGTCTTCACAGTTTTCACAACAGAGCAACCAGCAAAGATGTATCTGATTTGCAGTAGCTCCTTGCTTAATATATTTTGAGAACAGCTTTAACTTTTAGGAAGACCAGCCTGGCTGCAGCTGCAAAGGGCACATCAGTAGCATGTGGAAGCAACCTAGCATTTCTTCCAAATGAATTAGAACAGCATTCTCCCTTCTTCTCCCATCCACCCCAATCTAATAAGCTAGAACTTGCTCATCTTCTGGGTGTGCTTGTTAGCTACTGTGCAACTGTTTTGTTGGTACTACCATCCTGGATTATTTTGAGATACAGCGTAGTTACTCTCCCCCCCCCCCCCGCCCCACCCTTTAATGAGCTTCAAAAGAGATGTGTTCCCTGCAAATACTGGTTTAGTTCTCTGTTCTTGGAATGCTAGTTAAAGAAGAGAGTTGGGAATTCATTGTCTTTCTCCCTCAGGCCTGTAGGCTTAACTTTAGCTATGGCTTTCCATGAAAGGGACCTATTGCCTGTTTCACTTTATGTTGCTTGCTTTGAGCATCATAGAGCAATAAAGAGGGAGGTCAGTTGTCATAGCAGAAAATCTAGCCTGTTGATATTCTGGAGGAGCCTGTTTTGTGTGATCATGAACTCTGTGCACAACTTTCTTTAGTATATTGACTGTGCAAAAGTCATACGGCCCAGACTCTGTGCTCTCCCTCCCCATTACTAGCTAAAACATTCTTTGTTAAACAATATGTTTAACTGCTATTATGACATGGGAATTCTTAGTTCTTCTACAGTGGAACTGTGTCTAGTTTTGTCTGTTGCCACAGGCATAGAAGGTACGAAATAAGTGAGTTAAGGTCAATTAAAATTATGGTTCTAAGCAAGGAAAAGAGACATCTGTTCTAGATTACTGTCTCTACACAGTAGTACATGCTTCTGTAGGGCACTTCTTTCTGCATGAGTTTTGTGCTGAATTTTATTGAGTGCTACCAACTGGTCCCAGCCTCAGTCTATGCAGGAGCATCTTCCCAAGCCTCCTTACCCTTTCTAATCTAGGTGTGGAAGCCACCTGGCTGGCTGCTGTCCTGTCTGAGCATGCAGGTGTATATTGTGCCATCACATGAGCACTGCATTTCATGTGATCTCACTCATGCTCCATTCATCTCACCAGCATTACACATTGTCATCTGAGCCACTATGCACATATGGAAAAAGTTCCTCTTTAGCTGAGCAGTAATTTTTCCCTCCCACCTCCCCTTTCTGTGGCAGGTATGCGTGACCACCCTCCCATTCCAGTGACAGACCTTGCTGACAACATTGACCGGCTGAAGGCCAACGATGGACTGAAGTTCTCCCAGGAATATGAGGTAAGCCATTTTAAGCAGTTGTTTGGAATCCATATTTGGCTAGTTGGCACTTTCTCTTGCAATTTCTCAGCCCAACCTTGCTGAACTAAGGAAGGAATTCCTTGAACCAAGTGGTTCCCTTGCTCTCATATCTGCCAGGACAATATAATCCTCCTGACCTTCAGTCCACACTGCTATCCCTGTATTTCCCAGTTCTTTCATTGCTTCTAATTTGAATCACTTCACAATTACTTTTTGCAACAGTGGTATTCATGCTTCATGCTTTACAAAGACAGTAAAATGAATGGTGGAAATAGCCAATTGAGTACTTGTTTTGCTGCCAGTGCACACATCTGGGTAGCCATTATATACAGTGGTTTCTCATTGTGCATACTGGAGGCCACACAAATGTTTAGATAACCGTTCTCATGTCACATTTTGTATCCTTTTCTGATAGTTATTAATATCTGTGTTAGAAAGTATAATGTGCTGTAGCCATCGAAGTGCTGTTTATACTCTGATGGAGGCCGCCAAAACAGTTGCATCAAGAGTCCAAGGATTGCCATGGCTCTTGCTGCCAAGCTCCTTCTCTTCATGCTGAACCGTTCACTAGGCAGATGATTAATATGAAAGATTGCTATGTTGGAAAAAAGTTCCCTTGCAGCTATTAGAGTCATAGAAACAGGATAAATGCTTTCCTGTGCTTGCAGCTAGCCCTGCAGGGCCCACTTCAGCAGTGAAGGCCTGAACGCATAAATAAAACACTCTCATATGAGGAGACAGGGAGAATGAATTGAGGAAGACTCCTTTGCATGCATTATTGGTCCTGCTTGAATTGTTATCTGACTTTGCCCCGCCTTCCCCTTGCTGCACTGTATCTTCCTTGATTCAGGAGATGTGATAACCAGCATTACCCACAATACAAGATTGTAAGTGCTGGAGTGCCAAGAAGCATTGACTAACTGGAGAATACCATGGGTATCAAGCTAGTATAATATATGCAGACTCATTAGTATGAGTGTTTCTGGTTGCACAGATCTGACAAGATCCCTAAAGAGCTTGATTTTGGAACAGTCTAATCCTCAGAGGGAGAAGAGGCAGAACTGGGAACCAAATCCTGATATAATACAGTGCTCAGGAGATCCTTAACACTACCAGTGACCCACCACCACCTGAGCCCCTAGATCCAGAGGCCTCAACAGAAGAATTTGCCTCAGGCTCAGACTATATTCCAATTAGAGATGGGCACGAACCACAAAAAACACGAACCATGAGGTTGGTTCATGAGTTTTCACAAACCAGGAACCACGAACTGGGACAAGTTTATGAACCAGTTCTTGGTTCGTGGTTTGTGGGGTTTAAATGCCCCTTTCCAAACGCTTAGCAGCAGCAAGGAAAGGTGCATTTGACAGTTTAAAGGACCCTTTCCTGCCTTGCAACTGGCAGGGCCCTTTAAACTGCCCAAACTCCCAACCCCAGCCCCACACTTACCTTGCACTGCGGGCTCGTGGCGTCCTCCCCCTCCTCCTGCGAGGGGCAAGAAGGCCGTTTTTGGCCTCTTCTGCTGCTGCGTGGGCGGAGGAAGCAGAAAACAGCCTTCCCGCGGCGGCCATTTGAGGGGCAGGAAGGCCATTTTCGGCTTCCTCCTCCGCCTTGCAGGCCCATACAGTGGCAGAAGAGGCCAAAAATGGCCTTCCCATCCCTCGCGGGAGGAGTGGGAGGACGCCACGGGCCTGCAGGGCAATGTAAGTGTGGGGTGGGGGTGGGGGCTGGAGTTTGGGCAGTTGAAAGGGCCCTGCTGCTTGCAAGCAGCAGGTCCGTTTAAACTATCAGCTGGCAGGCAGCGAGGGAGGGATCCCCCCCTGCCGCCTGCCAGTTGTTAGTTTAAAGGGCCCTACCGCTTGCAAGCAGCAGGAAACGTTTATATGGCCATTTCCCTGGGGAAATGGCCATTTAAACTGCCCCTTTAATACGACCTAAACGAACCAGTAAACCAGTTTATGGAAGTTCATGGAAATTGTTCTTGCATTTTTTTTTGGGTCGTAATTCGATTGCCAGTGACTGATTCAGGAGCCCATTAACTCTCCAGTTAAGAAGCTTTGCACCTTAACATTGGTCACTTGTTATGCTAGCATGGGTTGTTGCCCTGTCATCATTAATAATTTAATTTAATTTAATGTATTAGATTTCTTGCCCACCCTCCCTGCAAGTGGGCTCAGAGTGAGTTACAACACCATACAGTAATACAATAAATTAAAACAACACACAATAAAAGATAAAACACACCATTTCATTGTTCCAATACAAAAGTTAAAACCACAATCTAAAATGCAGCATGAGATAGTTCACCATAATACGTCCCACACACCAGTATCATGGAGGTAGGGCAGGCAGGTTGCCAGAATGTAAAGCAAGTGGACGAAAAGGCTACAGCAGAGAGGCCGACTAGGCAGTTTGCCCATGCACCACCACCGTAAGCCTGGCAGAACGTTTCCATCCAGAATTGTAACAAGTCCCACAGGGCCCTAGTCTTGATGGAGAGAGAGTTCCACCAGGCTGGAGCCAGGGCCAAAAAGGCCCTGGCCCTGGTCAAGGCTAGGCAAACGTCCTTGGGGCAGGGATCACTAGAAGATGTTTGTCAACATGTGGCTGAACCATGTGGCTAGCAAGTTTTGGCTCCTTCCAGCCTGCCCAAAAACCTGTATTGTATTGAAAGCATTGCCAACTATACAAGAAGGGCTCCTGTATAGCAAAAAGAAAACCAGCTGCCCAGTCACTGGACCTGCACACTAGTTTGTTAGTTGTATAGCTGTTTAACGCATGAGAGGCATGTCAGAAATTAAGGTTCCTCTCCTCTCACACATAATACACACACATGCACACACAGGTACTGGTTGCTTCGGTTTCATATCCTGTAAGATTCTACTTTGAGGTCAGTGTGGAAGTGTGATTCAGGTTTTACCCCACTGGACGGAGTGGAGAGAGGCTGGTCTGACCTTTAGTTGAAGTAGCCCAGCAGAAGAATTGTACTTAATAGGTTTCAGCTGCACTCTGGGTACCCCTCCTTCCTTGCCTTATTTACTCATTTGCTCACCATTAAGGGTGAGACAGGTGCACATTAATTCATCACTGGGGCTTAAATTAAATCATTTCACTTCTAAATGAGTCACTCATTTGCAGACATATTTAATTAGCACCTCTTCACAACCAGGTGGATTCTGCCTGCTGCCTTTCTCACCTGGTTGCCCTCTTATGGGGTTGTTAGTGATAGAACATGGTTTTTGCATCTCTTTACAGCAAAGCAAGACAATTGTCTTAATGGCAGTGCTGATGCTACTCCAGGGAGGTACAGGGGCATCTCTTCCAAGAAATTGCAGCTGTTGTGGCAAGATGAGATCCTGACAGAGATATATTTGCTCTTCTGACATTAGCATTCTGCTTTAGAACAAGAACTTTGGGAGAGCTCTGAAAGAGGCTTTCCACCTCTGCACAGCTGAAAGTGATATGGGCTCAGCCACAGCTATTCATTCATCATTCTACTGGAGCAAGAGTTTGTGCAAGAGATACTGGCCACATTCTCAGTTGTTTGCAAAAGCAAGGTTTTCCCCCCATCCAGCATTTACTGTACAGCTTGATATCTGATTACTGTGTTTTAGCCTTTCGCCATAAAAGGTCAAAGTTCAGGGTAGACAGTTCAATCAAATGTATGGTAATGTGATAATAGGCATTTCCTGTGCCTGTTTTTATCTTTGAACTACCTGCCCAGGAGCAAATGCTTCCAATCACAGATTTATTGCAAAAAGAAAGGCATGTTGTACACAAAAATCCAAACTGAAAGCTATTGCTCTACAGGAATGAGATGAATTCCTCTGGGCCAATGTGAATCAGATACCTGGAATCAGAAAATTTCTAGCATGTAAGACATGTGCTTAATGTGACTAAAGACTCAGCTATGAGCTACAGAGAGCTGGGCTACATCTGCTCCTGCCACTTTGCACTGCACTGCCTGCTTATTACTCTGATAATAGAAGATTACAGGGTTCTTGTTGAAAACGTCTATTTACATCCTGCATTTCCCAAACCACCTATTAGCAGTGCTGTGATGTCATATCCTCCCCACTGAGGCTGTGAAAATCCTCTTTCTTATGCTGTATGCTCTTGCTGGAAGCAGAAAGCCACTACCATTGAGCCTAGCATGAGGATGCTCTATTTGTCCACACAGCCAGTAGAACTCAGCCCTCTCAGCAATCCAGCCAGTGCACAGAGCTTACTGCTGACAGCCTCAGCCCATTGCCCCTGGAAGAGCAGTAAAAGGAGAAGGCCAGCACAGCCATCACTGATTCATAGCTTGAGCAAGGAAGCTTCCTGAGAGCATATTGAAGAGGGCAGGAGCGAAGTGAAATGCTGGCACTCTGAGCTTTTTTAGCATTGTTGAACTTGCATTCTGGTGCCATTCCATCTCCTTGCCCTGAGCCTTCTTTTATCTTAGTTAGCCATCTCCCCCATAGCTATGCCTGTAGGTCAGTAAAAAAAGGAAACATCTTTGTCCTTTACAATTTCTTCAAAGATGAGCTTATTTTCCAGTTTTCATGTCAGGCTTGGGACCAACCAGGGCTCATTTTGAGGGGGAACACGCAGGAACGCAGTTCCAGTAGTTCCCCAAAGAGGTCACATGTCAGGTGGCCCCTCCCACCTGACTCTTGGCCATTTTGGGCCTGTTTTGGCCTGGATTGGGGCCAAAACGGCCCGGATCAGGCCTGTGACAGGTGGTGGATCATTCTCCCGCTCAGCAGTGGCCTGATCTTGACCATTTTGGGCTCCTTTTCAGCCATTTTCAGCCCCTTTTTGACATTTTGGGCCCAATTTTGGCCCTGAATGGCCAGGATTGGGTCCAAAATAGCCCAAGATGGGAGATGTCGGGGTGTGGCATATGCAGGTCACCACTTCTTTGCAAATCACATCATGCCGTTGTACACAGAGAAGCAGGATTCCAGGTTCCCAAACACAGGATTCTTTCTGTAAGAAAAAATATCAGATACATATGTTTGTTTCTGTTTCCAGGCTTGGTTTTAAAGATATTGGGATATTTTGTGTTTTCAAGTGTCAAAAAGTCCTTTTCCCGCAACTGATCATATTTACTGAGAAATGGCACTCAAGAAAATTCACTCAGATAAGAGCATATTATGATTTAGCATTTTTGGCAATGTATTAAAAATCATAAAATTTGCTCAGTGCAAAAAATTAAATTTAAGTGTTGCATTTAGCACAAGTGGCAGTTCCCAAGATCACTTTTTAGAGATGTCTTTCTCAGTGGTTTTGCAGATGAGAGGCCAATGCAGGCCGATCCTGTGAATCAGGCTTCAGTTCCCCAATGTGATGCTTCTGCAAGCTTCCTTCCACACTGCTTTGCATTCTGGAAGTGGCTACTAGTTATTCCAGAACTAGTTATTTCAGTTATTCCAGAGTGGTACGTTGACAGTTGCTAAACATGCCACAGGTTGAGAGAGTACGTTGCATCTTTGCACCCTGGCAGCTACGTGACCTTCATTTCCTCTCTTCTTCATGGCAGTCTGTTGATCCAGGGCAGCAGTTTACCTGGGAGAACTCCAACCTGGAAGTGAACAAACCAAAGAACCGCTATGCAAATGTGATTGCCTATGACCATTCTCGTGTTATCCTGACTTCCATTGATGGTAAGTTAGTAGCTCTTGCTGCTAACATCATTTCCTACATCAGGTGTGAGGAGTCACACCTGATGCAATCAGCTTTTAAGCACTTTAAGGCACAAGGAACTGACAAGGCACCATAGATCAGGCAGTCCCTACTTCAGTGGTTATATATTTTGCAAGGCAGGTGATGGTTGTAATGAGGCTCAACTTGGTCCTTGCTGTTTTATCCAACTCTGTTGATCTAAAAAGTCTGGAAACAGACCTCAGTATCTCCAAAGTACTGAAAGTACTTGGAAATAAGCACAACTACTTTTGGGATGCTCATACCACTGCAGGTTTTTTTTATTTTTAAACTCCACAAAGCATGACAGTGAAGCAAAAGAACAAGATGAGAAACTGTGCCTCTCAGACTAATTGTGATTCTCTTAAAAGCCATGGTTTGTCTCCAGCAAAAGTTAATCTTGGATCCATAAGTTAGTAAGTGTGTGCATGTGTAGGACAGGCAGCTATGCATAGTACTCTATCCTGCTTATCGGAAAATTGCATCTGTGAAAGAACAGGAGTATGCACTATCTCTTGTAGCCATGGCTGTCAGACATCAGGCAGTACATAGCCTCTTCTGTAATCATAGCTAGAACTTTTTGCTGTCCATTTGTCTGAGACCCTGGACAGCTGCTGTCGATCAGAATAGACAAAGCACTGATCTAACTCAGTATAAACCAATGGTCAGGCTCAATATAAAGCAGCTGCAGGTGTTCAAGGCAGACAGAGCGTGTCACTGCAGAAGGCCTTGGCTGACAGATAGGCTGTTGGTTCCATGCTGTGCTTCTCCTGCCATTTTGCCCAATTGTGCCATAGTTTGAGCAAAACAGTTTGGGGGAAGGGAAAAAGTGTGACCAGGCCTTGCTACTTGTGTATCCTGCATTGTGACTAGCAACCTCATCTGAACCTTTTCTGTATGTGTGGGCTCCAAAATACATCTCACATTGCAGCACTCGGCCTGGAAGCTCTCAGCTGCTCACTTCCTGTCATACATGCTTCATGGACATTACAAGGTCTAGAGAATCAGACTAAGCACTGCAGAAGAAAAATAACAACTTTATCTCTTGTGAATTGGTCCTGGCTTTGCTAGATAGTGATTCTTTTTCACAGTGTCTAATTGTGATCTTTTTGCATTGAATGGGATAATACAAATTCCTCCTCTTGTCCCTCTTAAAATACTCCTTAAAATGGATCTGCCATCACTTTCCATCCTACCATTGGTCAGTGAGGCAACTGTTTCTCTGAATTGGGTGTCTGTGCCATATATTTCCCCTCGCAGGTTGGTCCAAAATTTTTGCTAATTCTTTGCTTTGTCAACCTCCAAAGATTCATGCTCTTTCACTGTCCTTCAGGCGTCCCTGGAAGTGACTACATCAATGCCAATTATATCGATGGTTACCGAAAGCAGAATGCCTATATTGCTACACAGGGGCCTCTACCAGAGACACTCAGTGACTTCTGGAGGATGGTGTGGGAACAGCGCACAGCAACTATCGTCATGATGACTCGGTTGGAAGAGAAGTCTCGGGTATGGACCGATTGTGTGTTGAGAATAACTTGTTGCAGTCCATGTTTAAAATGTGCACCATCAGTGCTCTGGCACATAGTGCTGCTGAGCTGACTAGATACTTTGTATGGTACTGGGGAATGATGAAATCCTAAGAAAAGGTTTTGGGGAAATTAGAGCAACAAAACATTCCTCACAAACAAAGACAGGAATGCAGGTTAATGCTGTACTGCTCCTCTTACCCAGCCCCGTTTCACATGCTGGCCTGGTTCTCACACAGGCACACCACTATTTGTATCCATTCTTGGCTTAACACTAACTCTGTTGTGGCCTATGTGCCAGTCATGTGATCTGTACACTGGAAAAATAGGGAGAGGGTACTATACAGTCATGCCCTCTGCCATGTGAAAGTCAAGTGCACCAAGGGGCAGGACATGCTGCTAATGTTACAATGGAAACTTCTCTCATATGCATTCTAAACATCTTCACAGAGCTTTAGGGAGGGCAATATAATTCCCTATGTAGGCAGACCCTGCCCACTTGCTGAGAGACCACCCAACTTAAGATACCTGAGTTCAAAACCCTTCAGATATATGGTTCTTGGTTTAGAATCTTGCAAGGAGGGTTCTGGATGAAGCAATATTCTTGTGGTGAGTATTTGTGCTTGCAGAATATTTTATGTTCCCAAGCCAACCTCAGGGCAGGGAGATGTGCACTTGGACTGTGGTGTACTTGGATCTTTATTCAAGAAGCTGGGAGACTGGAAATGGGGAATTTGCAGGGAAGGGGAAGAGGTTGAATGAAGGGGAGGAGGATGTATGCAGATGGAAAAGAGAATAAATTCAGGTGTATTGCCTACTCTGATCAACATTGAAAGCAGGGATTTTTTTTTATGCAATAAAAGGACTACGGAAGTAAATGGCAAAGAGCATGATAGGGACCAGCTTCTTCTGTCTCCCCAGGTAGGAAAAAAAATCTCTGAGAGAGAGAGAGAGAGAGAGAGAGAGAGAGCTTTTCAATATTCTCTTATAGTGAAAGGCATGTGGCCTCCCAACGTGCTGGGCTTCTGCTGCCGTGGTTAGTAGTCATTGATTGACTTATCATCTGTTTATGTTGCTTATGTTAGTGACCATCACAACACCCTGTAACTGTGTTAATTATGTATTATGCACAAACATACTTATGTTTTACTTAATCTGTACCTTTTATTTTAGCGGATGACCTTAGAAATTTCAGCATTTCTTCCTATTCGTTTTTCCTATACCACTCATAATCTTACAAATCTCTATCCAGGTTGATCTTTTTTAAAAGCTAGATAGCTCTCATAAAGACTATTCAACTTTTATATAATTTTCTTACTTTTTATTGCATTACTATCCTTTTTACATACCCACTATAACTTTTAACAAATAGATAATATATTGGAATACAACAATAAAATATATGATATGAAAAGAAAATGAAGGATATTTCTACTCAAAATCTATTCCTTTATACATTTGTATTCAACATGTTACATTTAAATCTTATTCTCATTCTGCTTCTACAATACAATACTTTTATATACAATTTTTTAAAAACTGTTTCTTATTCTGAGTTTGTCTCCTGCTTGCATAATACATATTCAATCTCTCCTCAGATTTCATGATTGATCTGTTTCTTAAATAAGTTGTTCGTTTCACCATTACTGCATACTCAGCAGGTTTATTTTCCCATTCTTCTAAGTTTGGACAGATGTCTGATTTTCATTTTGCTGCATAAATGATTCTAGCTACTGTCACCATATATTCAAATATCTCTTCCAGGACTTTAGGTAATTTATTGGGCAATATTCCTAATAACATATTCTTAGTTTCCATAGGAATCTACATTTTAATATATTCTGCATTTTTCCATTCATTTCCTTCCAATATCTTTTTGCTTTTTTGCACGTCCACCACATATGATAAAAGGTTCCATCTATATCTTGACATTTCCAAGATTTTTTTGTTCTACTTTTTTTGTCTACTTTCTCAATTTCCTTTGGCGTAATATACCATCTGAAAAACATTTTGTACCAATTTTCTCTTAACACCTGGCTGGCTATGAATTTAATTTCTTTTTCCCATAACCATTCCCATTGGTGCATAGGTATTTGCTCTCTAAAAGTTCTGAATCCACTTAATCATACATTTTTTCACTTGTTCTTCTTCTGTTTCTAATTGAAGTAATAACTTATATATCCATCGTAATAAATTATCTTTTTGTTTTTGTAATCAGCTGTTCAAACTGTCTTCTCTGTTAAGACTCCACCTTCCATGTTGATAATCTTTCGTCTTGATACTGATTGATAATATAATAACCATTGAATGCTGATTCCTTCATCGCTAATATCTTGCCAGGACTTGAGTTTCCCCTGAACATTTACCATATTGCCATATGTTAAAAAACCACTTTTATTTCTCGTATTCTTATCATAATAAGCTTCTATTGAGGACATGAGCAGAGAGTTTGGAGGACTCAGTAAGTTCCAATGTTTAAACCATATTCTCAAAAGTCCATCTCTAATTATGTGACTCCTTTCTTAATGATCATTTTGGTTGATTTCTTTATCCATAAATAATCATGTAAGCATTCATCTAAGTCTGCTGATTCAAGTTTTACTATTCTTTATCTTGGATTTTTGATCCAATCCACAATCCAGACCAGGCTTGCCACTTGACAATACTAATTGTATTACTATCCTTTTTGAGATGGCACAACAATATCATTGTTAGAGTGTTGGACTTGAACTTGGGAAGTCTGGGTTCAGATGCCTGTGAAGCCATGAAAAAATGATTTTGAGGGAAGGGACTATGACATTGGCAGAACATGTGCTCTGCATGTACAAAACCTCTGGTCAAATCCCTGGCATATCAAATTGAAGATTTTAAAGGAAAAGGCAGGCCTTCCATTGTCTAAGACCTTGGAGAACTGTTGCCAATCAGAGTAGACAGTAGTGAGCTAGTTGGACCAATGGCTCTTTATAAGCAATTCCAAGCTCATTTCGCTTGTGCAAGTAACAGTGCTGCTGCTTCAAATACCCAAGTAGAAAACCAACAGAGGCACTTGTGGGTGTGAATGCAAACCAAAAGGACCAAAGTCCACCCCAAACTCCAAGCATTCTCACTACAGGAGTCATATATTCTTTTCATAATCAATAAAGTGCTATGTTCCAATGATACTACATACAATCTAACTTACTCAGACTTATAACATAAGAGGTGCACCCCACTCAACAAGTACACCATTAATCCTGAGTTAATACTGTCACAGAAATCCTGAAGCTGAGTACAATTAATAAGAACCTAGTGCTGATACTCTCATATCCATACAAAATATGCAAACCTGCTGCTATTCCCAATAATAATACAAATGAAGGAAATATAAATAAAGTCCGAAAAGACTGTTCTTTTTCAAACACCCAAGTGGCATCTTTGTGTGGCAAGCATTTTGTGTGATGATTCCTCCATGACTTAGGCAGGTTTCAGTACACCAATAAACTTTTTTGTTGTTTGTGTTACTAAAATTGTGAGGACAGTGCACCTTGGCACAAACATATATCCAATTGGAACGGCTCCACTTGGTTACATAACAACTGTGTGTGCGCACACAAATCAGTTAGGCCTAAGAACTCCAAAATAAGCCTTTCAGTTTTAGAACAGTGTTTGTTTTTGAAGTAAAAAAGAAATGGCCCTTTTTAGTGTCAGAATTAATGAATATCCAAAGTCCAGTTTGCTTTGCTTTGGGGCGTCCGGCTATCAGAAGACACTCCACAGAGTGTGTTTCTCTAAGATAACATGTTCTGTAAGGCCCTTTGGGCACCTGTCTCTGCCTCCTGCTTTGCTGCTGTTGAGATGTGCATTATCTCCTGGTAACACACCTCCCTTCCTTCTCACTCCTAATTACCTCCTAGGAGACAGAGGATGCATGGCACCCTCGAGGTGACATACTTCAATAAGCTAACCTCTGTCCAACTAAGTGTAGTGTGTAGGGAGAGGATACATTTACCTACTTGTTCCTCTGTACTGAGTAGAGTTCAATACTCTCTAAAGGCCTGCCAGCCCATTGCCATCAAATACACATCCTAGAGAAGCAGGTACCGACACCAAGGGCATCTAGTCACTTCAGGAATCTTAATTGCTTCAGAGTGACATCAGGCAAAGATGTAGGAGTACAACGCCTGATCCAAAAAGCAGATTTCCAAGACAGGGTGCTCTTTTAACATCCCTTCACTTTGCTCACAGCCTCTTGAACTTACCCCTTTCCCCATTTCCAACTCAAGTGCAAAATCCCAGCCCAGGAACTTTTAAGAGCTGCCTCAAATGAGTGCTAGCAAGCAACAGCTATTTCTCAGCCCTAACAGTGATGCTTTGTATAGGTGTGGTTGCCTTGTACTTTGACAGTTGGGGGAGGGGGTTCAATGCTTTTTAAATCTTATGAAGGGGGATCATAATCTCTGCATGAGAAATCTATAAGAACCAAGGTTTTATGGCTTGTAGTTCTTGCCAGCTTGATGGCAAACGTCATCCTCACCTTTCATGTTTGCACACTACATAAAAGCTGCAAATAGCAGATCCATTCACTATCTTCAAAGTATTTATAATTGGCAGCAGAATCAGCAATACACGCAATCTGTCTCCTTCTCCTGAGCCTCCAGAGCTCTATCTAAGCCAGGAAACTAGTGCAGAAGGCCTGAATTCCATTTATTTCCAGAAGAGAATTTCCTTGTACTCTCCTAGTTTCTGTATCAGTCAACAGAAAGTGTCATCAGTCCCAGATACACTAGAACAGCAGGATTTGAGTCCAGTAGCACCTTAAGAGACCAACAAGATTTTCTGCAGAAGGGAGCTTTGACTCTTGAAAGCTTATACCCTGAAAATCTTGTTGATCCCTAAAGTGCCAGTGGACTCTAATCCTGCTGTTCTACTGCAGATCAACACAGCTACCTACCTGAAACTAGATACAGTACAGCCTCCTCATCCCTGGTTTTGCAAGGAGCATATATTAGGACCGCTGTTCCTAAGAGACCTAGTATATGTATATTCTAAACTAGTCCTGCTTCCTTCATAGCAGCTGTATGAAGGGGAAAACTACTTCTCCCAGCAATTGAAAGAGCTACTGGGCACTGCCAACAGTAAATGAATTTCCAGGTTGTAAGCATGTTCCTGACATTAATGAGAAGCGAGTGATGCCAGAAGAAAGACTCGCTTATCTGGTTTAGTGCCATCATGCATCAGCTTCAGCATAAAATTTACAGAGCTTGAAAATGGGGCATAAACATTATGGGTAAATTTGGCAGAAAATGTGAGTGACTCTTATCTGGTCATGAATAAATAATTTTCAATTACCAGCCAGGGCTCTGCTATTAAACCCTGAGATAGATTACTTCAAAGTTTGTTTTGTTATTTGTATGTACACAAGAATGCAATTTCATCAAGAGTTGGGCAGAAGATAGAGGCTGCTGGACACAAGCAGGCCTGCAACATGCCCTCAATTGCCACATTGATGTTTGCTCACAGGTGGGCCAGGCAGCAGGTCACCCTTGTAAAAAACACGTTGTGCAGTCCCTGGGAACCCAGATCCCAGTTAGCCAAACTGTGCAAACTGGGGAGTCAGCAAACTCCCCAGTTTGCACAGGCATGTAGTATTCATGTACAGGAAAAGAACAGGCTTTGGAATAAGCAACTGCTATGAAGCAAAGGAAGCTGCGCCCCATTGAAAACTCTCCAGCTCCAGGACACACTTTCATCATTTACCCAGTAATGGTTACAAAGCCCACCCAGTAAAAACATCTTCAATTAAAAGGCAGAACACTATTGATTTCTAATTAGGTGGTTGTTCCACATTCTCTTCATTCCCTGTAAATACACACAGCTAATAATTATGTTTACTATTTCTTGACAGGCTCAGATGATCCTCATTCATTCTTCCTAGTAGAGGGGCAGGGAGGAAGCTGCTCTGTTGTAGTCAGGCAGCTGCAGGGTTAGCTGGGCAGGAGAGACAGGTGCAGACAGAATAGGAAATGAGAGCATGCGATGGTTCTGAGGAAAGACTGGCATTCATCAGAGGTGGGGCAAGGGGAGAGAGGCGCAGCAGACACATCCGGGGATTTGTCTTGAAAACATTAAGATGCACACAGAGGAACAGCCAGCTGAAATAGCCCCTTGTGGAGTTAGGTACAGGAAACATGCTACAGATCCAGCTTTTTGGCTTTGATTCTGTTATTTGGGGATAGGGGGAGAAAGAGAATAGAAAAAAAAGCAGGCGTCATAATCTGGTTCATCCCCTGGTTACTTGTTACCTTCCCAGCAAAACAGTCCAATGTTGGTTTAGCAGAGAGCAGCATTCTCAGCCACTCTTTTAAAAACACTCCTCCCAAAATGAGCATTCAAGGTCAGATCTACATTTGTTTTGGGCCTGGTTTGCCAAGCCAGCCGTTAAGGTACTCATTATAAAACTTCCATTTGTTTCTCTAGGAGCTTTCTGAATGCCTGTACGAAAGGAGATCTCTGGACTTGCTGCTGTGTCTCAGACCGAGTCTCCTTTTCCCAGGCTTCTCTTGGCTCAGGCTTGGTGTTTCCATGCTGCTGCCCCTCTGGGAACATCCCACGTCCTCTGATCTGCCCCTTCACAATAGTCTCTTATGGAGGGCAATAGTGGTGACCCTCCTCCCCACCTGCAGGAACCACAGCAAAGGATTACACAGCAGCCAGACTTCTCACACTCAGCACTGAGGGGAGGAGGAATGAGCGTGCTTGCTTACAGACACTGATCTCTTCTGAAGAGCAGGGCAAGGACAGAAAATTACAGAAGAAATTGTTTTTGAATTAACCGTTTTTCTCAGTTTCCCTCTCTCTCATTAACATCCTCACTCCTTATTCCTACCTCTCAGCACCAAGAATCTTGGTGGTTCTTGTTCTCTGTCTAGCCATCCAGTATTACTTGCCCTTTGTAGAACAAGGTATAGGGCAAAGCAGAAAAAAAATCCTCTTGCTTTGTGCCTCTAGGCCAAAAATAGCGTGAGCTTTTTGCATTCCTAGAGTCATGGATTCCAAACTGCTGTTCGCTCCTAGTATTTACAGGTGATAAGTGAGAACTGAAGAAAATCAGCCTCTGTGCTTCAAGCATATGCACGGCATATGCAAAGCTCAATGGAGGTCATGCATCACACAGTTTTCTTTTCTCTGTGTCCCTCTACAGGTAAAGTGTGACCAGTATTGGCCAGGCCGTGGTACAGAGACCTATGGATTGATCCAAGTTACATTGCTGGACACAGTTGAACTTGCAACATACACAGTCCGGACATTTGCTCTATACAAGGTAAAGAAAGAAGGGGGAACATGTGAGCAGCTTTGGTTCTGGGAGAGCCCCCCTGGAAGTTTGCCAGCCAGTGAGATGCATGAATTGAGACCTGCCTTGTCAAGGTGGAGTTGCCTTCAATTCTTTTCAGAATACAGTTCAGGGAGATCAGTTGGCAGTGTGGTGGATTGAGACTGAAAGCACGCCACTGCTTTCAGAGAGGCGTGTCAATCTTTTATGATGCTTGGTGCAAGGGAACGCGTCATCCAAAATATATTGTAGATGGTTAAAGCAGAAGCTCCAGCTGCCATGCCAGTCTTCCTCTCACTGCCCATGGTTGCATGTCCAGTTTCTTGTGCTCAGTTACAGTTTGGGCATAGTAACCAATCCAGCTTTGAGAAATCTATGATAGTTGGATGGACAGTGTTGTATGTGAGGTTGTTTTGTGTTCCTCACATACAGTTTGCTGAGAAACAGAAGTGAGGCATCTCTGCCCTTTGGTGGGGGGCAGGTATATTGAGCTGAAGACGGAACATTTGAATAGTCTGAAAAATGTGTGTATATTGTAAGGTGTACAGTGATTTAGTGCTGTTGCATTAAATGGCTTTTGTTAATCTATATTTCTGAGCTGGGGAGGTAATTAAGCCCAGTGCTCACCATCTGGCATCTTTTGGCTTCTTTCATAGAATGGGTCTAGTGAAAAGCGGGAGCTGAGGCAGTTCCAATTTATGGCTTGGCCTGACCATGGGGTGCCAGAGTACCCCACCCCTATCTTAGCCTTCCTTCGACGAGTGAAAGCCTGCAATCCCCCTGATGCTGGGCCAGTGGTTGTACACTGCAGGTAAGGCCTACACATGGAGGGCAGATGTGTTTCTGGTCTAGTTTCTGGAGGGGGCTAGAAAGGGCCTTCCAGTCTCTGTGGTGGCACTGTTGCACCTCTTGGGATTGAAAGCTCCTCTGTCGCTGTAGAAACAAGGAACCACTATTATACTTCCTCTGTTAGCATAAGCAGGACTTTGGTGTCACTGCTCAACAGAGCAATTCTTAATTCACTATTTTCTCTGAGAAACAGCAACAATATTATACAAATTAAACAATGTCAGGAGGGTGTTAGAATTTCAGCAGAGATTCCATGTATGTGCCTAATTACAAGAATACTGATCACTCAGATGCACAGTCCAACACACACAAAACACACATGCACTTTGGCATTCACAAAATAGGCAATCATTATTCTTTTATTGACTTTTCTATATCTCAACTGATTCATTAAACCATAAAAATAAACTAAGAATGCATCAGTTTTTAGACAGAAAAAAAATCACTGAAACACAGTAAGATTAAATAACCCAGAGCTATGCATTCAGAATTCAACACAATGCTAATTTACAGTCGTTAGACTAGGATCTGGGAAAACCTGGTTCCATTTCTCCACTCTGTCATAGAAGCTCACAGTTGACATTGGGCCTGTCAAGGTCTTTCAAACTATGTCCCTCAGAGGGTTGTTGTTGCAAAGATAAAGGAGGGTAGAACAATGTGGTAAGCTGCTTTCAGACCCCATGGGAGAGAAAAATGGGTATAAATTTTAAAAAACCATATGATACTAACTCACATCACAATGAAAATGAATGAGCAACATGCCACATCTGTACAAAACACAAACGGGCATGGGATACAGGCTATCTGCATGTGCACTCATAGACTCTTCTTGATGCACTTTGTGATGGAAAGAAACGACTGCTTCAGCCACAAACATTAGTTTGCTAGGAATCAGCATCTTATCTAGCCAGTGATTTATCTCTTGCAGCTGAGTGGGAACTATTACTGAACAAACCACTTCATCACTGCAGCTTGCACAAACTCCTTAGAAACGGTATTTAATGCTCTCCCTTCATGCTCTGGTTCATATGGGAGTGGTGTATGATTAACACACACTCTCTCTCCCTATTAAAACCCTGTTAAGAATTTGATGTGAGCAGCAGCAAGATGTCCTGCTGCATCTACTGGATATTACATCTGTTGCTGTTTCTTTGTGTACTGGGAGCATAACAGAGTTGTTTGCTCCAAGAAGCATATCCCCATCTCCACTGAATAAGGATAGGGCTCCGTGGCTTTGTAAGGGAGGACACAGTGTATCTGGGGCAGATTGCAAGTTACCCATCATCCAAATTTTATATGGTTCTACTCATGAGATCCAGTCTACATCCTTTAGCACCCATCAAAGTAAAACCTGGAGGATCTCTCTTCCTGAAGCTTGAGGAAGAGAGAGAGTGTGAGGCTGAGTTTGCCCCTGAAAGACATGATTTCATGCTGTGTGCTTTGCCTTCACAGTGCCGGTGTAGGCAGGACAGGCTGCTTCATTGTAATCGATGCCATGCTGGAGAGGATGAAGCATGAGAAAACGGTTGACATCTATGGGCATGTGACATGCATGCGCTCACAGAGAAACTATATGGTGCAGACTGAGGATCAGTATATCTTCATCCATGAGGCCTTGCTTGAGGCAGCCACCTGCGGAAACACTGAGGTGCCTGCACGCAATCTATTTGCTCACATCCAGAAGCTGAATCAGGTACCTCAAGGGGAGAGTGTCACAGCAATGGAACTGGAGTTTAAGGTGAGCAGCAGAGCATTAACAGCATTTTTCACCTATATAGAGAAACAGCCATTATGTGCTGCATGGCTAGAACTGGCACCCTTCTGTCAACCCCCACAGATCTGTGAGCTCCTATGAGAAATCAATTCCTGGGTTGAAGGGAGATACACATTTTCTAGGGATAATTATTCTTTTGTAAATTTCTAAACCAGGTAAGAAGTGATTAAAACACATTTGAATTGCAAAGTGGGTGTAATCGACATTTCCCTCCCAGATTGGCAGCTTCAGGGAAGGATATAAAAAAAGGCAAATTGATATGAAGTTCTCAGCAGCGTTGCTTTGCAGAGCGGCAGGAGTTGCATCCAAAATCAGATGCAGATGGGGCATTAGTGATCATTGATGTCACTATGAACAATTTGTCAAGAAACTCTTCTGACTTTCAGTACCTGAAATGTCAGTAGCTCCAATGCTTCTTTCCTTGCTCAATGCTGACATCTCCAGAATTTGGGGAAGGTGAGAGGCAAGGTCAGTGTGTCACGTTGGCTGGCTGGCTATCAGAGGCTGCTTTGGTTGTCACAAGTGTCTGTGCTTGCCAGCAACACCACTCACTTACATGGCAGCCTCATACCAGTAATTCACACAGCTCTTACATTGTTTGTGAGTCCTTGCTAGTGCCCATGTTCTCCAATGCGATGCATTTGTGCAACAGAGACGTCTGGGGGAAGACAGTTCTCATAGGGATGCAACAGAGTATGGAGACCAAAACTTTGCAGAAGCCCTGTTCTACCCTGAGAATAGCTACTTGTGAAACCACAGCCAATGAATCAAACTTGCTGACTTTCTGTACAAACCACAGAGAAAGCAATACTGCCTCTGAACAATGCTGGCTCCAGGGGTTTTGTTGGAAGAGGGCAGGTGATGGGTGGGTTACAGCTGCTTCCTTTCCATTATCACTACCCACCCTCTCACTTCCTCTCTTCAGCTCACTATTGATCATCGACTTCCCCCAAGAGGATAGGGCAAGCTGCTTCTTACCTCTGCTACCACTCAGAGATAAGACGAGTAGCAAGGAAAAGAGGCAGGGACAATTGCCACCACCACTTTCTGGGCCTCTTGTGCTGCCCCAGAGCAAGACAGCCAGTACATGGAGGAGTGAGTAGTCTTTTCACAGGTGAAATAACCAAGCAAATAATAGTGTCAAGAAAAGGAAGAAGCCACCACCTATTTTCTCCCTTGCCCACCAGTTCTCTTCCGCTTGAAGTAGATGACAGGCACATGAGCAAGCGGACTGCACTGACTCCTGGTGAATGAGCAGGCCACAGAAACAGCTGCTTTTCTCAGTCCTGAGAGATCATCACAATGGAATGAAGGAGGGACGATCACCACATGCTGTCCTCTCCCTCTAGGTGAAAGTGGGGGATCCCTTCCCAGAGAGAAAAGGCATATAAGCAAGTGGATGGAAGCTACTCCTTTCCACTGCTATCACTGCTTGCTGGAAGAAGAGCACCTGGCCAAGGGGCTCTAGCTGGGGACCTTGGCAACCAGATGATGCCAACTGCAGCTCTAACTTGGCCTTGGGCTCACACTGGAATTAGAGCTACAAAGCAAGGATTGGGGGGTTGCGGGGGGGGGGAGAAAGGGTGGAATATAGACTCAGTGGAGCAGGATGACTTTGTATCAATGAGAAGTCCTCATAAGATTTGGAAAATCCATATTTATGCTGCATAGGGTTTTCTCTCTGTTGTGATACCCATGCAGCCTCATACACTGAGCCACCCTTTAAGCATAGGGCATTTAGGTCAGGGCTTGAGGGGCCCCTGGATGGGATAAGGGGCAGAGGGAGCTTAGAGAACCAGTGTCTGATGCTAGAATGAGAGAGCTGGTGATGGGGTATCACTAATGTACAAATTCAAGGGAGGAGCACAACATTATTGAATGATCTTGTGCCTTTACTTACAGCCCTTTCACATTACATCTTAAAGGTTACAACAAAGATGCTTTACTGAAGTGTACATATAAAAATATAAAGTGAATGAGACAAATGTGCACTTGTAAAGCATTTATGCATTTCACAGATATGTTCACCAGAAAGCTGTGATTGGCTGCAGCTCCCTGTTAACTGTACCTTCTGCTATAAGCATGGTTTACCTCTGATCTGTTGCCTTTCCTCCCCTACCAGCTCCTTGCCAATTCTAAAGCACATACCTCAAGATTCATCAGTGCCAACCTCCCATGCAACAAATTCAAAAACCGCCTGGTAAACATCATGCCATATGAGCTGACACGGGTTTGCCTGCAACCAATCCGGGGAGTTGAGGGCTCAGACTACATCAATGCCAGCTTCGTAGATGGCTACAGGTAAAACCCTCATTCTACTCACTCATGGTTGTTCTCTCTCCCCTCCATAGTGCAACTGCACTCCCTTCTAAGCTGGGCAGTCTTGCCAGGAAGCATCCAGGCAACAAAAGCAGTGAGTCGTCTTCCACCTGGGGTCATGGGCTGCCTACTTCCTAATGTCTGACATCTCAGTCATAGGCAGACACTTTATCCTTTTTAGCATCCATAATATTCCAAGCTTTAAGGTAGAGGTGGCAGATTCCTTCATACTCAGCTTTTCTCCAACCTGTGTTGCTAAGCCACTGACTTTTCTGTCTCCCAAACTCTTGCTCTCAAAGAGTGGTACTGCTTTGTTCCAAAGCACTATCTGGCAGACCAAGAGATCCATGCTTACTGAGAAGTAGGAGGTCTTTTTATTTAATGTGCTGAGTCCTGAATATGGTTAGAGTCACATAAGGCTGACAGTAGGCACTGGGAAACACTCAGTTTGAAGGAGGGCTCTCCAGTAAAACTCTTCCCGAACCTGGCAGGTGAGTTGCATCACATTTCCAGAAAGTTATGTCACCTTGCAAAAGAAAGCAATCAGTCTGTTCGCAAATTTTCCTGCTTACTGAAGTGTATCTTCTGCACAGGGAGAATCATTGCCTTCCATATTACCCCTCCCAAGATACCACATAGAGCTGCAAAGCAGCAATGGATTGGCAATTGCTGAAGATGTCTTGGGAATGGCAAGTAATGGCACAAACACACACAGTGATATGGGAAAGCTTTCTAGTGCAAATCAGAAAAAAAAAACTGATGCTAAGCCTCTAGGGTATCATGCAGGGGAATCAGGAGCAGATGAGCTCCTATCCACTCTTCAGCTTAAAATCTCAAAGTTTCATGGCGGTTTTGGAGTTACTACCTCCATGTGCCTGGTGCTGAAGGAGAGAGGCTGCTATTGATAGAGGTGTGCTGGTGGAAATGCCTGCCAAGCAGCAGGTGGTAGCATTTCATGTCGTACCTAAACCATCCCTGCAGGCCCCTGTTTATCTCTTTCTGTCCTTCCCTTTGAAGTGAGAAATCTTTCTCCACTTTATCTAAAGAGATCAATTGGCCCAAGGTGCAGTAGACGGCTCTGAAGCTGCATCTTTATTAGTGTCTTTGTTTCTTCCAATTCACTTCTCCTCCACTCCCACCTTTTATGATGACTTATAAATCCACCTTGGAGCAGCTTCCATCTCTGTCCCACACATTACAGCTGTCCTACAACAGATTCATTAATTTTTAGCACCAGTGGAGAGATTAACTGAGAGCGGATAAGGCTAAGAGCCCAGGACTACATTGAAGAGTCTGTAGTGCCCCACAGTGGTGACACAGAAATGTCACAGCTCTCATTTACAACTATCAAATTGATTTTACACTCTGGATACCCACCTCTAACATCTTCAGTGGACTGGACTTCGGGATCCTTAAGGGTGATCCCAGAGCCCCTGTGTGTATATTTTTTCTCTGTGCCTTTGAGTCTTTTGTGTCAGCAGTGCCACTAGACTTTCATAACAGCAAAAATCCCAGTCTTTTTTTTGGGGGGGGGGGTGTTAACCATACATCCCTATGTCAATGTGGACTTTTAACCAAGAAACTTTGTTGTACGCTTGAAGGCCACCGGCAGCATTAAACAGCAAGACTGGAACAGCTGCAACACCTACAAAGCATGATAACCTAGCCTAGGTATGCATTTTAGAAGATCCGCCTAGCAAATTGTATAGCATTAGTTACTCCAGTTTATTAGAGATCTCTCTTCTCAGGTTAAGCAGCCCTGGATAATTTCATTCCATTATGAATTAGGCAAGTGGATGAAGTAATTGTTATAAAATGCTACATAAGTAAGCATCTAAGTGGGTCATTGTGGACAAATACCTAGATGTGTGACACATTCCCATAGTAACAATTCCTTGATCTGGCTTCTTGCTCCATCAGCTAATCACGACCTTCATCTTTCAGCAGTGCTAAGTCAACCATCGATCTGAATTGTTTGGTATATTCCAGGCAGCAAAAGGCCTATATTGCCACGCAAGGGCCGTTAGCTGAGACCACAGAGGATTTCTGGCGGATGCTGTGGGAGCACAACTCCACCATTGTCGTGATGCTGACCAAGCTGCGAGAGATGGGAAGGGTAAGAAGCATCCTGAGCTTCTGGAGAGGACTGGTGCTAAGTAAAGTCTGTTTTGCAGGCTGGTTCCAGGTGTATGGCCCAGTATTTGGGGCAGCAAGTTCAAGACATCTGACTTTGCTTTCCTTCTCATACTCCCTGCCAAGAGTGAATTTCCCTGCATCAAGCTTCCAGCTACTTGGCACCCTGGCTCCACCAGGACCTGGCTGATAAGCCAAAGGAGTTTTCTTTGCAACCAAGGGTTTGATTTCTTTCTCTATCCAAAGCTGTAAGGGGAACTGTTAAGCTCAGATCACAGCCTCTGTTTGGATTTTCCAGGAGCCAGAAGAAATAGGTCATTTAGTCTAAATTGTGAACCATGTTTCTTAGTGGCTTGGTATGGGAGAGCAGTCTGATTGCTCATCAGGAAGTTATGGGGAATGGAGGTGTTAAAGGATTAAGGTGAGCATTCCTAAATCATTTCCATCGTGCTAGGAGTGAGGGAAAAACACAACCGACTAGCACGTTGCTGCTCACCACAGTAAGTGCTGTACCACCTCACACTAGGTCTCCAGATTGCCCCTGATTCAGTCACTTCATACTCTTGAAGGCAGTGAGCATCATCCTGTTTTGAGTGGTCCTAACTCTTCCTTTCCTTTTCAGGAGAAATGCCATCAATATTGGCCAGCAGAGCGCTCTGCTCGGTATCAGTACTTTGTGGTGGATCCCATGGCAGAATACAATATGCCCCAATATATCCTGCGTGAGTTCAAGGTCACTGATGCCAGAGTAAGTATCATATAGGTAATACCTTGGCTAACCCAGTGGTATTTGTTTCATCATTACCCATGTGCAAAGGTGCAGATGGGCATTTTACCTTATTAGGTATCTGATCTCTCATTGCCAGGACATTCTCCCACTGGGGTCTGTTTAAAGTAGCAGCAACCCTTTCATGTGTGCCTCATGGTATCATGAAACAAAGACAGTAAGCAGCAAAGGCATCCCTTTCTCAGGACTTCCTGGCACCAGTATGCAGGGCACAGCTGCAAAGTGACTATATCTTTCTCTCACACTATCCAGGACGGGCAGTCAAGAACCATACGGCAGTTCCAGTTCACTGACTGGCCTGAGCAAGGAGTACCAAAAACAGGCGAGGGCTTCATTGACTTCATTGGGCAAGTCCATAAAACCAAGGAGCAGTTTGGCCAGGATGGGCCCATCACTGTGCACTGCAGGTGAGTGCTGGGGTTAGACTGTCCACAGAAGCTGGCTGTGTGCCAGTGGTGAGGGACCTGAGACTGCTGAGGAAAGCTAGATGGTTATTGGATAGAATAACTTCCAAACCTGGAAATATGAGGCCATCTCCCAGGGGTAGGCAGGTGAGACTCTGTTCTTTTCCACAAGGGGCTTTTTCATCAGTTCTGGTCTCATACTGCATCGATTTCTCTCCAGCCTTCTACACGCACAGTCAAAATACTCTGATTCAGTCTCCAAAACCTGCTTTCCCAGAGTCTTTTGCATTCCGTACCAAGAAGGGCTGCAACTGCTGCAGAACTGATCTTTCCTCCCTCCACACATACCCTAATGTTTTTTTTCCAGCAAAGTCAAACTGGGTATTTTTTAAGTGCAGAATGCTTTCTTTGGTGTGTGGCCTGGCCCTGGCTTTCGCCCTCCCCTTCATTCCCCTGCAACATGATTGGTTGAACAGCAACCAGTCCAGGGTTTTTTTCCTGAATTTTTTTTTTTAAAAAAATTAAATGGCAACCTTGCAACATTGGTGCCATTAAAAAAGTTGTAAGATTCCTAAGCAATCAGCTGAGGAGCCGTCAGCAAGTCCTCAAAGCCTGCAGGAGAATCAGGGCATTTTTCTAGTGCAGAAATAAAAAACAAGCCACTTTGCTTCAACTCCCTTAAAGTGTAGAATTAAAGAATCAAAGCAGTATGGGGCCAGAATCAATTAATAAAGCCGATCCAATCCTTACGGGTAGAATACGCAGAAAACCCAGTGTAAAGTTCCCCATGGGGAAGAGGCCCTAGTCTTGCTGTATTGAAGACTGGACAGCTCAGTATCTCACGAAACAAAGCACGCATGAGAATGATCGCTTGTACTGAGGGACTTCAACACGTGGAAGCACCTCATGGCTGCAATCTCTTGGGCTTTCTGCTCTTTGTGGGCAAACATTCACGTTCCTTTCTTCCTTGTGTGCAGTGCGGGGGTCGGCCGCACTGGAGTGTTCATCACATTAAGCATAGTACTGGAGCGCATGCGCTATGAGGGCGTGGTTGACATGTTCCAGACTGTGAAGACCCTAAGGACACAGCGACCAGCCATGGTACAGACAGAGGTACATCCATCTGCCAGACTGTATGCTGCATCATTCTTTCCATTGTGCTGGGCTGCTAGGGCTTTGCAGTTGACTTGGGTATGACTGGACCAAAGCTCCAACTCCACTTGCTTTCACTTTTGTGAAGGAGGAAGAGCTGTAATTAGGCTATATTTCATATAATACTATTATGCAAAAACCAGTTTGCCATGTCTTCTATGTCTTCACAGACATAGTTATAGCAGATAAATGGCAATCAATTATACAGCAGTAGCAAGCAAGCAAGCAATCAGCTATCACAGAAGATATCTGCAGTGCTTTCCACAGCCTGGAAGAGACTTAATAGAGGAAAATATTTGATTTGGTAAAGAGCTGTTCTAGTGGGACTTTATAGCTCCTTTGCTGTCAATATCCTCTCCTTGACTTATGTCCCACCCGGAAACAAAATGATAGCCCTAAAGAGTTTTCAGTGGGAATGTGGAAAAATATTGTGTTAGCATCAGTGGCTTTTTGAAGTATGTTCACATATTCTACAGTAGGCTTCTTCCTGGAGTGTTTTACTACTGCAAGAACTTCTGGAGCTTTTTTAAACACTGCAGGGAGTCTCATTCTTCCTACAGAAAATACTGCTGGGAAAGTAACTTTGGTAGTAGGGCATGTGAGACATTAGTTTTTCAAACCACACCATATTTGCTGACCACCAGGAGAAGTCGAACAGGCGAATATAATTGTAGTGTGCATGCACTTGAACAAGGTCAGACCCTGGCTATCACCTAGAACCTTGCTGCTGCCTACTTCAGCATGGAGGCAGCCTGAGTACCACCACAACTGGATATTATCAAAGTTGCGTTCCAACCAACTGCAGCCCTAACTGCAAATGTTCTCCCACTGCTGAAGATGAGCAGGAGGGAGAGGCTAGGAAAAGACAACAGGCTATCTGCTTCTTGATCAGAATTGAGTACAGGAACTGATCCATTACTGTTGCTTTTCCTGTAGCCAGCCAGAACAATCTGGTATATTGTAGGTCTCTTTGCCCAGTACAAGTAGCTGAATGGAGGGGGAAGGGAATGAAGGGACAGTGGGAAGGCTCTTTATCTTCTGTACTGCAAGTACTCTACCTCCATGCTGTAGCCAGTGTCCCAGGAAAGTAATATACTCTGAGACTACTGCTAGGGGTAATAGTATGCATGAAGAAATCCCAAGATTTTCAGTACTTGGGTTCCCAATATGGTGAAAAATCTACCTGATTGCTCTCCATTGTGGCTCAACTGGGGATAAAGTCCCAACTTGGCATTTCTCTTTGGCACTGATCCAGTGAACCAAAGGCCCTCCTGTCCAGAGCCTAGCCTATAACTGGCCAGCCATCTACTTTCACAGTAAAAAAGCAGGAAAATAATGGCTTTCTGGCAGTAGCTTCGGGGAGGGGGTTATGAAGTACAGTCTGCATGTTTACCGTTTAGTCTCTGTGGCATGATGGAAGTAGTGGGCTGCTCTGGCTTCTTTAGAGGCTTCATGCTGATTCTTTCTCCTCCTACTCCTTCTGCAGGACCAGTACCAGCTGTGCTACCGGGCTGCACTGGAGTACCTTGGCAGCTTTGATCACTATGCAACGTAACTAGGGCTTTCGGCCAGTTGCAGCAGGAATGTCCAAGAGCAGAGACGGGTCCTTCCCAGCCAGCCGCCCATTCGTTAGTCCTTCTGTGCAGATAATGCTGCTGCTGCTGCTGCCACTGCCGCTGCAACAGCCTCCCCCAAACAATCCAATTCTGACCACAGTATTTAGGAACATTGCCACAGCGCCAAAGGTGGGACCAGCTTCTAGAGTGTTTCCAGCCACCAGATGACTATCTCTTAATGCCCCCACTCCTCCTCCTCCTCTTCCTCCTCTTGATAGCATTTCATTGTGAGGGTCACTGGGTGGATGGAATGGGATCTTTTATATATGTAAAATAGTTAACTAGTCTTTTTATATCTTTTCTTTTTTTAATTTGTTTGCAAGTCTTAAAGTTTTGCTCAGGCAAAACAGGAGAAAGGAGGTGATGGGGTTTTAATTTCCTTTTGCTTCCCCCTCCCCCACTTCCTTTGGCTCCATCATGTTGGCACTGCCCATTTTCGGGCAGCTCCAGGTTAATGTTAATGGCTGACTCACAGCTCTGGGACCTCTCCATTCCCTCTTCAGTCCTCTATTCAGTTGCACAGAGCTGTAGCCAACCTAATTCCTAAAGCCTTCTTTTCCATAGGTCTGTCTGTTCAGTGGGACTTCAGCAGGTAGCAGATGCTTGGTCCTATTGACATATGTCCAGTGACCTCATATTTGTCAGAAGATCCCATGTGAACTTTCCATATTGGGGAGAGACCCACAGTTCTGGGATTCTCTCTTATTAAGATGGGGAATATTTTGTGACAGCCTTCTTACTTCCCTGACTTCCCAAGAGGGACCTGACCACAGACATACATTTATTTAATCCTTTTCATGCCAGTAGCATCCTGAGGCACTGTTGCCTAAGCAACTGTAGCCAGCCAAGTACGTCAGAGCATCTTACAAAGTGAAAGAGCACAACTATGGGAAGTCCAGCTTTCCTGCACACAAAACCCCAGAATGGGGATGCCTTGGTTATCGGGAGGGGCGGGGAGGGGAATGGGTTTTTTCAGGTACGGGAATCAGTTCTCAGAGGCTGGATGTAGCTATAATTTTTGTGATCCTGTAAACATTTAAAAATCATTAGAATACTGTATTTTCCACTACGACAGGATGATCTAATAAACCAATGTGGCAAGACTACTGGACTTAATTTAACAGTACTCTGTATTAATGCTCCTTATTATTTCATACTTGCACTAAAGGCAGGGATATCACAGCCTTCTCCCAGGTGCATAGTTCTATAAAGGTGGTGGAAAGGTCTCTAACTGTATTATCCAATGTATCCAAACTGCATTGAAATCAACAATCCCAGGTTGGTGATGATGGAGAGAACATTCATTTTTACCTTGTGGAAGCATAGTGCTGTAGGGGTCACTGTTGTATACAGTCTGTTTTCTATTTGTTAATAAAAATCTACAGCATCATTGCATAATTCTTGATGTTAATAAATTTGAATAATCAGGTTTCCTACATTTTGGCTTGGCTGTCTTGTTTATTTGACAATCAGTAGATTATCCCCATGCAAAGAAGTCTAAAGAACCAAAGTTGAGTGGAAGTGATTTCTACCTTTCCTTGCAGCAGAACACAGAATTGGAATAAGAAAAAAGTTCTTTGAATGAGACAATCTCTTGTTGTGGCCACTCACATGAGAAGAATTAGAGGGTGGGGCTGTACTAGACTAGACAGGCCTGGAATTGTACCAGCAGTGATCATTCAGCTACTCAAACAGCTCTCCCTATATTGGTGCTGTTTACCTTCAGGACTCTGCTGTTGCTAAGATAGCAATGAAAGACTGCCATATCAACATGTTTCATATGGGTCAGGTGGTTGACTGCTTCTTGTCATGAAACTCCGCTTCCCAATGAGAAATGCATGACATTCCTTGAGACACCTCCCACACTCTGTTGTGTGTAAAAGTGTGTGAAATGGATATATACTCAAGTAACGTAGAACTTTCCTCACTCTAAGTAACCACTACTACCCTCCCCAAATCAGGAATAATGCAAAACAAGCAGAGGACCTGAGAGGAAGGGGGAATCCCATCCTTCCCTCCTGGCCCTCTTTCTCATGCTCTTTGCCTCCCACTTTTACCCACCGACCCACCCTCTGTTGCCCTCCTGATGGTTCCTGCTCCCCCTCCCTCCCTCCTTGATGGCTTCTCTGCCTTTGGTTCTGTTTCTCCCATCCCATCCCAGTTGCCACTTTCTTCTGGCTCTCCTCATCTCCTCACAACCCCCCTCCCCTCTTTGATCCTTGAGTCCAGCTTCTAGCCCCCTTTACCTCCAAATGGTATTAAATAACCACAAAACAGTTTTGAAGATACTGAACTCTCACAGGACTGCATTGTTTGATCTCGGCTGCCTTCCTGAATTGACTAGGCAAATCCAAATGGTGTCCAAAAACTCATGTGAAGTGAAGAAGGAAGGAAAAATACTTATAAAAGAATAGTTTACGGTAGAAACAGGACTGGTACTGAATGGGATTTCCTTCCACTTAAAGACATAGTAGACTCTTGTCTGTGCAGATGGGAATTACCAGGTTGTTATGAGGAATGTAGCATCGTATTAAGTGAAATGTGGATCTTCCATTCTAAATCAAGTTGCTGCAGGCTGCAAAAAAAGGAACAACTGACCAGTGCAGAAGATTTCTTTTGGGAGGTAACCATGGATGACTGAGGTTTCAGTCCCACCAGACTAATTTTAGCAATTAAACACTGTTTCTCCACCTCTCCTCAGTCAGCTGAACATAACTAATCCTCCTGGCTCCTCATACAGTACTAACAGATAATCTGCTTGTCCTTTGTTTTTCACTACATTATCCCAGAAACAGGACCCTATTTCAAATGAGACTTTACTACCCAAATGCTTGCGTGTACCTATCCTGACAAGAAATACCCCCCTTCATTCATCTATGGTTTACCATTTTCCTCTTTGGCAAATCAGTGGTTGCAGCTGATAAATCTAATTGCTGAAATATTTATGATAACACTCCCAATGCAGTTTCATTGCTGTGCTTCTGCTAATGCAATGGCACCTGCCTTCACGAGCAGGATCATATTACTGACAGGTTAAATGAAAACACTAAAAAGAAATTTATGATGAAAACAAAAAAATGAATTGCAAATAAATCTACAACCATTCTATTAAAGAAGGTAAGGGAATGGATGGCAGGATTCAAACCCTTGATCTGATTACTTTCAAAGATTGTAATCAGAAATGGACAAATGAAGCATTCTTGACTTCAAAATGCTGTTAAAGCCACTGCTACTTTTCAACACTAGCACTATAGAAGTTGATGTCCAGATCACAGAGACAAGCTGGCTTGCAATCTCTAGGGTTTGCATTGCAGGATGCCTGTCAAAATACTGAGGCATGATTTTTAAAAGGTGAGCCTGGGATTTTGCCTAATAAAAACTTCATATGCCACTTAAAGGCAAAAAGCTAATAGACACTGGTGATTCACTAAAGCTACAGAATCTCTGATCGTGCTTCCTTGGCCCATAGTAAAATTTTGCATACATATATACTGTCCAACAAAACTGTCTACCTTTGTCACATGGATATGACTTGTGTTGAATATATGCTTTGCCTTAAACGTTTTAGTTGGCCAATCATTCCCTGCAAGTATGAAGAATAATGGTGTCATGTGAACATTCTGGTTGATGGAAGATCTTTGGTAGGCAAGTTGTCTTCATTGAATAAGTTTCCCCAGAAATAACCACAATAAATTGGAGATGGGGGGTGGAGTGTCATGTGGGGCCCTTTCAAAGTATGTTTTTCAGTCTTTTAACATTATTCATGCTGAAAAGTCTGTTCTTCATGAAACAAAGAATATTTTTCCCCGGTGCTTGAAATTTGGAACAAACGAACTATCTAGTAAGTAGTACAATCAAGTCAAAATTGCACAAAATGTGATATAGCAGTTTGAAATATTTCATTGTCACTACTAGGGGTGTGCACCTGAAAAAGATTCAGGTTTCTCACTTCAGGTTTACCCGAAGCAGAAAAACAATTCAAAATAACCTGAATCCCAAAGTGGCTCAGCTGTTTAAATCGCTTCAATATGCTCCGTAAAGATTCGAGAATCTTTACGGAGCACACCAAAGCTTAAAGCAAGCCTTTTCTTCCAAGCAGCACAAAAAGGGTGGCTTTAAACTCCCTGCTGCTTTCTTTACCTGATGGGCGGGGAAGGAGGCTCCACCTCCCATTGGGTAAAGAAAGTGGCAGGGCGTTTGAAAGCCATCCTTTTCATGCCACTTGCAAGCGTGCAAGTGGCACAAAAAGGGTGGCTTTCAAACTTCTCACCCCACCACTTTTTCCCCCAATGAGAGGAGGAGGAGGGAAAGAAGCTGCTGGTCAAAAAGTTTGAAAGCACTTTACTTGCTGTTTGCAATGCAAACAGCTAGAAAAGTGCTGCAGGCGCGGCTGCTGCTGCTTTTCCCGAAGCTTCCCAAAGCAATATGAATCGCTTTGGAAAACTTTGCTTCGGGATTCCTGAATCAGGTCAGCAATGCTGGGGCCGATTTGGGATTCCAAAATCTTTCCACATCGGGCCCAGTTTGGGTTAAAAACCCAAATCAGAAACCCGAAGCGTGCATCCCTAGTCACTACTTGCATGTCCTGCAAAAGATTTTTCCCACCTATAGTGTAACTGCTCCTTTTCTGGTTTAGATTTAATTTTTTTAAATCAAGTATATATCTTTAGATCATGTGTTTGATGGAAATGCTAGGTTTATTCTTAAAATTTAATTGTTGTAAATCACTTTGGGCCTCGTTTGAGGGAGAGGGGGTATAAAAATCTAATAAATAAAATTTAGAGATGGCACACTGACTATTTTAATCAATGAGAACTAAAGGGGCCTATATCTAACAGCAGAGCACATTAGCAGTACTGGATTGGTAGCGGGAGGTGGGTATGTTTGATATGCTCTTCATTTATAGTCTGATCTAGTATGTATGCCACCCTTTGCTAGGAAAGTGTAAACGGAAAGCATACACAATTTAACCTTAGTGGCTCAGAGTCCAATCCTGTTCATATGTGTGGGGATTGTGGGGATGATTTTTTTTCGTAGTTGGGGGAAGCTTTTTTAAAAACTAATAACTTACAAGGAACATGACAAGAGGAAAATAAATTATACAGGATAGTTTCCTTGTAAAATTTTGCTTTGTAAGTCTAAAACAAGTAGAACTTAACATATAGTTTCCCCCTTCTTCTACATATTACATGTGTACACTCCCCACACTTTCCCCCTATGCATATTGTTGAAAGTTGCTTGGATATGTTCTGTTCTGTTTATTGTTTAATTTTTTAAACAAGGAAAATAAATGCAAAAGAACTGTAGTTGAAAAAGAGAAATGTTTATTGATCCAAAATTTAACTGAATAACTTGGGATTTTTGTTGTTTTTAAATGACGTTTAAATTGTAAGGATTTTATAGAAACTTCGCTCTTTCCTTTGATACAATCAGAACAAGATTAGCATAGCTGTATCAGACAAATGTCCATCTTATGTCAGCATCCTGTTTCCCACAGTGACCACCCAGAAGTCTCTGGGAAATCCACAAGAAAGGCATGCAGACTACCATCTTCCCACACTGTTAACTCCATTCCCACAACTATTATTGGGGTTGCACTGCCTTTAAACACCCTGCCACCCATCCTAAACCTCTTTTCACAAGTTCAGGGCTTCCCAAGCAGGTAAAGGCTGGTCACCAGATGCCACCTGTCTAGCCTCCAATTTAGCAGGCAGACAGTCCTGACCCAAATCCTTACAGGCTTCCCTTTCTCCTCTTCCAGAGGCTCCTCCAGACAGGCAGTCCATTCTCTGTATTTACTTCCCCTCACCCAGCTACTGCCCAGGGCTGTTAGGGAAAGGGATGGTACACTACTCCCAAAGACATTGCAAGAATCAATAAGGGTTACAGTGGACATTGTTGGAAATGTCAGAGCATGAATACAACATTTTATCATATGTGGTAGACCTGCAAGAAAACGTGAAGATATTGGATAAAGATACATGAAGAGATGCAAAAGATCCTTAAACTTAGATTTGAATTAAATCCAAAAAGTATGCTCTTAAATATCTTACTAACTAATGTTAGAAAAGAGCAGGCACATCTTTTCCATTACATTGTGACAGCAGCAAGAGTACTATTTGCAGCAAAAGGGAAAACAGATATCTGCCCTGATGTGTTAGAGTGGAGACATAATAAGATTTATGAATGAGCATCAATGGCTAAATTGACTGCCTATTTACATAATAGACCGATGGCTGGATTTTGGGGGAAATGGAAGGACATTTTAATTATTTAGGCAGAAATTGATTGATATAAAAGTTTGCATAGCTAAAACTAACCAAGGAGAGGGAAGGAGAAATATGATGTATCTATGCTTAGAATATTTTTTTTGTTTATTGAATGTTTATTTTTTTGTTTATTTTGTTTATTAAATGTAAGTTTAAATGTATTACTTGTTTAACTTTTAAAACCGTTCTATATGTACAGTTCTTACAAGATTGTATGTCTCAACACAATTTCCAATCTAGTATCCATATAATTTTTATTAGCACTTCTTATTTTTACATCTTATCTTTTTAAATAAAATTTTATTTTAAAAAAATGTTTAAAAGAACATAGGAGTGAATGGTTTTAAAATCAAAAATATAATGGAGTTAAACATGGAATGTTTTGATGTAACAGAACAGGATTAACTGCCAGCTATCTCTCACCAGCTATCTCTCAGCAGCTTCCCTCAGCAGCTCCAAAAGTCTTCTCTCTCAGCCTCTCACTCTCTCCAACAAGTCCAACTGTCCCTGGCTCAGGATTGCACCCCCTCCTATTGGTTGGCTTCTTAGGAGAGGTGGAGCTGGACTGTCCATCACTGTCATTAACAGATCATCCATTACCAAGCCCTTTTTAAAAATCATCAATGCTAATAACCAGCAGTACATATTGAGGCAACGAATTACACAAATTAATGATGGGTTGGGTAAAGAATTACTTTCCTTTGTCAGCAATCTTCTGCCTATCAGCTTCAAGGGGCGATTCCAAGTGGTGAAGTATTATGAGGGATGGAACAGTCTCTCAACACCATCAAGTCTCCCCTTGGTGATTTTTGACTAAAGAAAAAAAATCCAAAACTATCTTTTCTTTCCTTGTAACAAAAATGTTTTATTTCTTGATCATTTTGTGTTCATTTCTGTTCTACTGAACTGCTTAGAACAAAAAAAAATAGGAGGAAAGAAAGGGGAAGATGCACATTCAAGATGCATTTACTCATCATTTGCCTGAGCAGACAGGCGAAATCTCAGATTTTTGTCAGTATTCATGATAATCACAAAACACTCTAAAAAGACTGGGTTCATGTTTAGCCAAAAGCAAAACTAGGAAAGATTATTATTATTCAAGCCTTAACAGCACAGAAGAACAAAAAGAGCTGTGGCTCAGATCACTGGTTCATGTAGCCCAGCAAACTGCTTCATACTAGAACTTCCAGAGCCCCTGGGGGGGGGATCCCCCACTCTCAGCCTCTGCCCCAGGCCTCCCAGTCACACTCCAGGCACGGTGCTATAGGATCACTCCCAGGAATGATGTCATCGTGCAGGTCCCAGGAGCGCTCCTGCAGTATGTACTTGGCTGATTTGGGCTCCAATGCAAAGCACAGGAGTGCTCCCGGGGGACTGTGCAATGACATCATTCCCAGAAGTGACATCATCACTCAGCACTGGGTTTGCACACACACGGAGAGTAAGAAGGTGAGTACCAGGTCCCCCCTTTTCCCACCATGGCGTAAGGGGACCTGGCAGCCCTACTTCACACAAGAGGGCCAACAAACGAGGATTAGAAGCCAAGGCATTCCCCTGATGTTGCTTCCTAGCACCTAGTATTTAGAGGTCTGAATGTGGAGATTCCCTTTAGTCCTTGTAGCTAGTAGCCACCTGTATAGACATCTCCTTCATGAATCTGTCAAATCTCTTTTTAAAGCCATCTATGGCCATCACTACCTCCTCTGGGAGTTATTTCCATAATTTAATTCCTCATTGTCTGAAGTAGCATTTCCTTTTGTCTGATCTAAATCTGATGCTCATCAACTTCATTGAGATACATCCAAGTTCTAATATTATTCCACCCTATGTATAATTTTATAAACCTCTATCATGTCCCTCCTTAGACTTAGATTAGTCTAACCACAAGATTACCACAGTATGGATTAGCCATTAGCAGAAAGAGAACTTCTAAATCAAATGCAGCTGAGGAAAAGAAAAAAATTTGCTGTTGTATTTACCTATTTTTCTAACGGGATTCCTGAATCTAATAGGATTCAAAACTTTTAACCAGTTCTTTCAATGAAAGTTCCACCCCAACAGTGGTAGGGAGAACTTCCCCATCCAGTAGAGACATCTTACCAGCCACTTCTGTCTTACCTGGATTACGTTTCAGTTTATTTTCCCACAGCCATTCGACCACTGTATTCAGGCACTAGCTAAGCACAGAGATGGGAGTTCCTAGCAATTTAGAGCTAAACCACTCGAGATAAATTACACAAGGACGCTCAAGTGAAGGGAGACACAATGTTAGCTGGGAAGCGTAGTCTGAATTTCACCTCTCTCTACAGAGCCAGCTAGATCTCTCCTCAGAGAGTTTGTTGATAATTGACAGAGCCTTTGGGGAGGCAAAGAGGAAATTAGCAAACCCTCTGAAGAGCAATCTTTGCCAGCTCTGTAGAGAGGTGAAATTAACAAACCCTCTGAGGCATGATCTAGCTGGCTCTGTAGACAGAGGTGAAATTCAAACTACACTTCCCAACTAACATTGCATCTCCCTTCACTTGTGTCCTCGTGTAACTTGTCTCATGTGGTTTAGCTCTTAATCAGCAATCGAGTCAAGGTGATACAGAACTCGGTGTCACCAGCATATTGATGCATATTGATAACACCTTGTTTGGAATTATATATGACTTTATTCAGGGGCCTCTTACAGATATGGGGAAAGAAGGGAATCCTCACTGTGAATACAAGAGTTTCTGCATTTTTCGATTATTACTCTTCAAATACAGCCTATTAAAAAGGGTATAAACCATTTTAATACTGTCCCATCTTGATTCACCTCCTCTTTTAGGCACTTCAGCAATATGATATAGCCAAAAGATTTAATAAAAGTAGTAGGGAAGCATTCTCCTCATCCATTTGTCTACAAAGATTATCTGGTGGTGCTTCAAATGTCTGCATCTCAAAGCTAGACCCAGAGCCTGACTGAAAAGGACCATGGGCAGCTGTGCCATCCAAGTAAATGCAGATTTGTTCTGCTACCATTTGTACAATAATTTTTCCCACAAAAGGAGGATTTGACATAGATCTAAAGCTGACTAAAAGACTGCTTATCTGGCTCTTTTAGGGACCTCAGGGGGGGAAAACCCTCTAATAAAGAAACATTCAAAGTTTTTAGCTCATTACCTCACTACAAGTCTATAAGTCACAAAGGGAATGGGTCTTCGCTACAAGTGGTGGCTTTCACACTCCCTAGGATCTTGTCAACATAGCTCAGGGAAATTAAACTGAATTGATCCAAGCAATTGAGATTAGACAGTGCTATAGGTGCCCTAATGCCTGACCACTGATTAAATTAGTGTCTAATTCAGAGCAGATCTGAGAGATTGTGTCAGCAAAGAATCATGCAAAAAATATCACAGATAAATGTCAAACATTTACAGACTCACTCCAAGGAGTAATCGATTGCTGAATTAATCTAAATAATTGTACTAGATGCATTTCAGCTGACACAATGGAAAAGACAAGTAACATTTGTTTGCCACTATCACCACCACCTCATAGGTTTTATAATGGGCTGTAAACAGTGTTTTGTCAGATTCAGCCAGACTTTGCCATCACTATCGGTGTAGATGTCTGCCAGCCCTTTTTAAAGCATCCGGCTTTACAGTTAACCAAAGAAGTGGGACTGTCTCTCCCCATATATTCCCTGGAGGATTCTCCGATCGGGAGGAAAACAGCTATTAGTGGTCCCTGGTCCCAAGGAGGCCCGCCTGGCCACGACAAGATCCAGGGTCCTTTCTCGGTCCTGGCTCCTACCTGGTAGAATGCTCTGTCTACTGAGATCAGGGCCTGGCAGGATTTATTGTCTTTCTGCTGGGCCTGCAAGACAGAGTTGTTCCGCCAGGCTCATGGCGAAGGTTGGGCCTCTGCCAGATGTGGGGGAAGGAAATTTAACCCCCACCCTGTGAAAAACTGTTCACTGCAGTATGCATGCGAAATATAAGTCTTCCTGATGTTGCCGCCGCACAATACAAAATGTTGCTGTTTAAATGGTATTTTAATATTTAATATTTATACAGATGTAATGTTTTAAATTGGTTTTAAATGTTGTTAGCCCCCCTGAGCCTGCTTGCGGGGAGGGCGGGATATAAATATGACTGAGAGATCTCTGTCTTTTGGTGCTACACCTCTGAAGATGCCAGCCACAGCTGCTGGCGAAACATCAGGAACTACAATGCCAAGACCACGGCAATACAGCCCGGAAAACCCACAACAGACAATACTTCGACAATACAATTAATTAATTAATTGAATAAATCAAGCAAGCAAGCAAGTTATGGATCTAAGCAGCAGAGGACATCCTAAGAAAACAAAAGAAATTACTGTGCTTAGCATCCCATTCTATTTTCTGCTTCAGAGTTTCCCCTAGCTTCCAGAAAAATATTACATAGCCATTTGTTTCCAAAGTTGATGTGCTCACAACTGCATGAGCAGTGCATGCTTGGTGATGGAGATACGCATGTATGGAAGAACGTCTGCTATTAGTCCTCTGGCTCCCTCACCCAGCAGCATGATTTGCAGTGTGCATGTCCTCTTCCTGTTTGTTCACCTCCATCCTCTGTCCTCCTTCACTCAACCCCGCTTACCTCCTCTCCCTCCTTTTCCCCAACACCCATAAGCAGTCTATCTCCTCAGACTGCAAGCCCTGACTTCTGAGTCTCTTGTGGACTTAGGGACAGCACTGAGGATTTTATTTATTTATTTATTTATTTATTTATTTATTTATTTATTTATTTATTTATTTATTTATTTATTTATTTATTTATTTATTTATTTATTTATTTATATACCGCCCATCCCCAGGGGCTCTGGGCAGTGAACAGTTAAAATCGATAAAAACAAATACTAAAATCAATATACAAATAATAAAACAAATTAACAAGGGTAGCATAGAAGCACTGGGCACTCGACTATCCACTAGTCATCTACATTTGTTCTGTATGCTTTCATAGGATTGCCACAGGTTAGGATTACCAATATCTTGAATGTTTTTATAATAATAACAACATTCGATTTATATACCACCCTTCAGGATGACTTTACATCCACTCCGAGCGGTTTACAAAGTATGCCATTATTATCCCCACAACAAAACACCCTGTGAGGTGGGTGGGGCTGAGAGAGCTAGAAGCTGTGACTGACCCAAGGTCACCCAGCTGGCTTCAAGCGGAGGAGTAGGGAATCAAAACCGGCTCTCCAACTGGCTCTTAAATAGACCTGATAAAATCATGAATGGATCCATCAATAACCCTTAACAAAATGTAGTTTCAGTGTTACATGAGCATCTTGATTGCCTTTACAGCAGTAAGTGTGCCACTGAGAATAGAAGAGTCCGGGGCAACATGTGCTTCACAATGGCTATGAGGATGACACACAGCATCAGCAGAGCCTTGGAGAGGTAGTACAATGGCAGAGTGTCACTGGAGCAAGGCACGGCTAAAGTTACACTGCAGTGGGTTTGGGGTGGGAGTAATGACATGGCTTGAGGGGCTGTTATGCCACCCGGCCACATCTCCTTTCCTTGCACTTGGGCTGGAAGGAGGAGGAGGAACCAGGGAGCCACACCAGGAGGCAGGGCCAGGCAACCCAAAAAGAGGACAGAGAAGCAAAGAAAAGAAAAGAGGTGGGAAAGATAACCTCAGAAGGTTAAGGAACTTGGCATTGCCAGCCGCAGGCCCAGTGCCAGAAGTCCCCTAGAGTTGGTAATTAATCCAGAACATTGTCAATACTGGTGTGGAATAGGAAGGAGCCTTAGATGATGTAAGCTGAGCACCCAATAAGAGAAACAGTTAATTGGCTATTTCCTCAGTGGTGAGGAAATAATTCAACATGCCCTCCCCCAGACAAAGAGTTATGTGTTTTTTAAAATTAATTTTCCACCTGCAAAACAACCACCACTTCCACACATGTACATGTTCACAAAAAATCTGTCATCGTTTGGTGGCTGACTGGCTGGTTAAGTTTCCTAACTACTGCCTTCCTGCATCATTTATGCTACATTCATCATTTATGCTACAATATAATAAATGTGATAGCTAAATGATGGCGTCAACTGTAGCTAATGGGGTTGTTGTATTTGTGGTGCATGTTGTTCCTATTTGTCAATTGAACCTCAGATGGATGGGTGCCACAGCACAGGGGACATGGCATGCCTTCTGTTCTGCATCTTGGAGGGTTGTTTGCATACCTGACAATTGTTCTGTGGTTCGATGTTGACTCTTAATCCTGCTTGTAAACCTGAATCCTCAAATAGGTAGAAACCAGAGAAAGAGTTTCTATAGACTTCCACCAACTTCTCTACCATTCAGAGGCTTATAATGGTAATAAAATTAGGGCACATTAAGCTTTCCTGGCAAGGAAATGCTGGATAAGCAGCGTTTATGTGCCTTTTGGAACTGTTCTTTGTGGATTCAAAGATTTTTATTTCTAAAGCTGGATACTATTTTGGAAGATATAAGAGGTACCTTTTTAAATATATAATGCTTTGTTAACCTACTAGATACCAGTCCTTACTATACAAGTAAAAATATGTGATTATTCTGTAGGAAGACATTTATCTCTGGTTGGTGAATCCTGGTCCCCACTGACTTTTCAGGATTACCAACATTTCACCTAAGGGAGTCTTGGGATCTATCTTCGATTTGGAGGATGTCCCTCCCATGGTACCAGGCCTAAAATGAACATCTTTATAGCAACAACTTCACAGCTACTTTCTACAACCCTTTCTACTGAACAGAAATGGAATCTCTCCAACTAGCCTTCAAACAAACAGTATTTCATCCATAATCCCAATAACCCAAACACCATGTCACCCAAAACAAACACAAACCCCATTAATTTCAGTTGTTACCTGGTCTGCCAACCTCAAACAATGTGCCACTGAATTTGGGGTCATCTGAGCTGCCAAGCCTCAGGAGTTTGAGGTGGAGAAGACAAGACAGGAGGGAGAAGACCTGAGGTACTTGAATTCCGCATTCTCTGCCTGGATCCCGTTATCATTCGCCACTGAAAGGGGGCTCTCCAGATCAGAATCATGGCACCAATAACGTTAGGGGATTTTTCCAAGAAACTCAATTTTGGAATTAACTCTGGCCTGAAGCTGATCTGGAAGAGCAAGAGAATCACCCAAGGTTACTTGTTAGTAAATCAAGCAAGCTTTATTCTGAATGATCATTCGATGCAAGCAAGACAAAGCTAACTTGCATAAACAAGGAACAAGCTCTCTCACTTTTATACAGAGTAACAAACTACTCTAAGCCCCATTGTTTAGGAATCGTTAAGTTGTAAACTGTGCCCTTTCTCTGCCTGTTAATACTTTTCTCCTAAATACTCCTAAGGAGGTGTCAAGCTGGCACCATCAGTGCCATCCTGTATTCCAACAAGAGAGAGAGAGAGGACATCTATTGTAAAGAACATCTCCTGCTGTAAAACAAGGTCGCCTAAGGTTCAAACAGTCAAGCATGTAGAACTGTCAGAAGAGCCAATTTGGGCTCATCCATAAACCTTGCAACAAGAGAGCAGAAAAGCAGTCTAGCTAATCTAGTATTTCTAGAGCCTAAATTTTTCTCTAACAATTATAACTGCACCGAAGGCTCTTAAAATGTCCTGCTTGTTGTAATTTAATGTTTACTATAGCTTTGAACTTTACAGTGAATCTTGCCTGTCATTCCCACCTTGCTAAAACCTGAAATGGTGTCTCTGTGGTTGGCAGATCATCTTCTACCTCTTGAACAGTAAGACCTGGCTCTGTTGATATCTGGAAACAACCGATCTGCCTTTCCAAGCCCTTCCCAAGTCTTCCATTAACTCTGAATAATTAATTTCTAACCAGCTCTTTCCCCAGCTCCCCCCGCCAAACCATTTTCTAAAACTGGACAATGCATTTGGTGTTTCAACTCAGTTTCCTCCAGTGCTTGCAAAATAGCTTTCTAGGTGTTAAGTGAGCTTTGTGTATATCTGGAATAGTTATGGAATTATAAAACTGGGAGGAATCAAATGGCCGTTTATTCAACCCTCTTTCCCCTGCAGCACCCATGTGACAAACCTTCGAAGAGCAAACTATGCAACTTAGGAAAATAGTGTGTCATAGAAGATCACTGTAGAGCAAATAGTTGTGAAGCAGCAATCAAGGACAACTGCACAGACACACCCAAGATAATATGTACACTATATACTAATATTGGTTTTATGTTATGGCTTGTCCAAAGACTCCTGCAGCCTCTAATCATGCTCCCTGGTAAGTCACTCCCACTTCCATAAACTTGCAACAGAAGAAGTTTTAAAACAACTTGCAACTGCAATAGATATCTGTTGATCTGTTAGGCTATCGATTAGAAAAACAGCAGTAGCCTGGACAAAGATGTACAAGAACATCATTTGAAACAAGAATCTAGGTTTTGAGAAGAGAGAGGGGCCAGTAGATGAGGGTTCCGCAATATGCAGCTGAATAAGGGGATCCCAGGTGCTGGGATATATTCTGAAGATGCCTGTCTTAAACTTCCAAGCCTTAGCAAGGTGAACTCAGTTCAAGTAATACCCCAGAAAAGGAAAACCACCATGCTCCGCCATTAGCTGTGAGACATGAACTTTGCTGCCTTCAGTTGCTAGAGTAACCAAGAGGAACAGAAACAGAAGTCAAGCTGCTCCGATTAATGCAATTTAATGTCCCTACTCAGTAAGTTATTGTGTAGCATCTGCACCGTCGAGGCACTTCTTCAGCAGACTCTCAACAATGACAACATCACCCACAGAAGCCAGTGAAAAAACTCCAAGGACACCTGCAAAATGAGTGTCTGGCTCAGGTTATCAATCCTATTTTAAGCAAAAGGTTGTGTGCTTTTTCTACATCTTGAGCTGTACTTGTGCATTGCACCTTTATATATGTGTAAGATGTGGGGAATTTCTTGCATCACTTCATAAGAATGTAAGAGTGCTGCTGCATCAGATCACACAAGCTTGTCCAGCATCCTCTTTCCAATCATATGGCAAGTCTCCATGGTTTTTTCTTCTTTTAAAATCCTAAACACTCTAGCCTTGCTTTGATTATTTTGACAGATTTCAGAGGGGTTAATCCTGTGCAGTCAAAATAACACAATCTCATTAAAGACTAATAACTTTACTGTAAAAATTTTCTTCAATGACAGCCCACTTCATTGGATACATGAAATGTTATATTCAGTTAGAAGAAATACTGAAAGCTACAAGCAGAAAACATATATGGGGAGGTATTATGACCAACAGAAACCAGAAGACTTTCCAGATATACATCCTTAAGATGATATCCCTGTGGTCTCCACTGGGTCCTGCTGGCAGTTAAATCCCATGGTCAACATTTTTTAAAAAAACCTGCTACTGATTTTCTGTGCTCCTGTTTTTATCATATTTCTCAGGGGGAAGAAGAGCTCCTTTCATGAGATGTTTCTGCCATTTGTCTGACCTGGGACAGTCTTAGCCCATGGGCAACCAGGGCAGCTTCTCCAGGCCCCACATTGGGGGACCCCAGTGCCCACCCCTGCAACTCCTGATGGAAAGGGGAAAGAGCAAAAATCTGTTGCCACTGCCCACTACTTCTGGGGCTTGGGCTGCCAGCACATAATGCTAACCACTTGTGCCTGCCCTATGTGGGGTTTGGGCAGCTGGTTCCATGGCAATAGCTGCTTGTGCCCCAGAATCATTGGCAGTCCCTGATCTGGGGCCAAGTTTCTGAAATACTCACTGTTAAGAATCACAGACCCATTCCTGCTCCTCCTTCCTCAAGGCCAATTGCTAAACACAGAATAATTACAGCCTTCTTCCTCCGCTACTGCTTGACCTACCCCCTTTTCAATCATTCATGGTAAGTCCTTGACTTCTTCTATCAGCCCTTTTTTGCTTTATGCATTGAGTTTAAGCCCTCTGTGCAGGAATTGCTCTAAATCTACATTCCGCACAGTACCTAAGTAGCTATAACAGTTGAAATGATGCAGCCAAGCACAGAACCAGTGCAAAGAACTCAAATCATGCAGAAAAAGGCAGAGAAATTTGGTAAGAGGTTTGTAAGTGCTGTAACGTGTCAGTGGAGAGAAGCAAAAATATCTTTTCCTGGTCAGATATGAGGGGGAAAGATGCATCCAGATTTTACAACTCTGTTTTCATGTGCTCTTTGGTCAGAATGAAGGGCAGGCAAGCACTGTACAATACAGGTAAGGAGGACCTGGAGTTCTAAATGGCAGGCATCAACTAGAGCCAGGAAGTCAGTCAGGGGACTCAAGCATGGTCTGGCCTGCATGCCCCAACTCCCCCCCCCCTCCCCAGCCTTCTACCCCTGCTGTCAGGAGAACAACACAGGTCATATATGGCTTCACTTACTTTTCTAAAGGCAACAAGTAATGGAGGAAAACAAAAAGAAGCTGCACTTACCCTTCTAGCCTCAGCTTCAGAAGGGCTGCATGCTGCCAAACCCAATTTACATCAATTGGATACACCTGCTGGGGCCAGCAGTGGGAGAAGAAAGATGGTTACTACAGACTGAGGAGCAGCCGCCACAGCAGGAACCTAAAAGACAGAGCTTCAGCAACTGGATGAGCTATCAAAAGTCATCCCCAAATCCTAACTGGGGCCGAATCCACACGCACTCACCATCCGTTTATCTTGCGCAGTCATGGCAGTTGGGTTCATTCCGCTACCATGCTGTGCATCATCACATTCACCCTCCCAGTGCGTCTTCATGGCGCAATCAGTTCTCCACACGCCACTGAGTAAAGCGTTATAGTGGGCGGTTCCCTCCTCTGTCATCAGCGATGATGGTGCATGTCACTTCCCTTTTTTAAAAAAAAAAAAGTTAATTTTGCGCTATACCGATATTCTGACTCTTATGTAGGCAGAGCCAGGGAAAAGCCAGAGTATTTATAGAGGGGAACCAGGTTCCATTCAAAGCCGAGAGCGGAAAGTAACTGATGGACCATCATAAAGGACCATCATCTGTTTCTTTTCCCGCGCAAACCACTGCTCACTGAAGTAGGTTTTGCGGTATACCGACCTATCTTGATTGTGCAAATGTGCTGTGAAAGCCCTTAAAAAAAAAAAAAGGGCTGGGCAAAAACAAATTTCCGCCATTATCACGTGGTACTGAAAGGAGGCGCAATTGTGGCACAGTGATGGCGGGGAACACGCGGAATGGGAAAGCGTGTGAGTATCTGCTTGAACAATGCTGCAATTGCGAAAAAGGCGCAGAAGCAAAAAGGAAGTGTGGATTCGGCCTGGATTCATGCTAAGCACTCTCCCTTCTGTGTCCTGGTTTGTGCATGGACAGATGAGACTTTAGTTGGGGGTATCTGCATATGCAAAACAACTCTGCACTGAAGCTTTCTCAAGACACCTCACAGCAAAGTGACAGCCAGCAGTAGATCATAGACTTGTAGAAAAAGTAGGTGGTGATCTCTTGTTTAACTGTTCAAATGTAGCATTTGAACATTGCTTCTATGGTTCCAACAGCAAAACTCAGTAACAAGGCAACCTTATTTGCACGCTGAACGTTTGACAATGTAGGTTAAAAACAGCACCAACTGCCAGAGGCTGTTCACAGAACAGTGGAGTTGTTAAGTCTGTCCTGCTGTGACTCCAAGCAAGAGGAATTTCTCATGGTAGGACTCCTGTCTCATCTAGCATCAGAAGAACTAGATAGACCCAGGTGCTGGGTTACAAGAATCAGCAAGTGGCCAACACAGAATTCTCACAACAGGAAGTCACCTTGGAACATTCTGAAGGACTTCCAAAGTCAGAAATGTTAAGTTGAATATGTGAGGTTGGAGTTTCCTTTTTTTCCACAAAATACATTTTACTATCATAACATTCCAGTGGAATAGATCAGGCTAAGCAGTAGTTTTACTCTGAGCTGATTGGTGGTTGCAGAATGTGGTAGTGGAGCACAGCTGCTTAACTTCATGGCAGCTTACAAATTCAAATGTTAAACAATCGAAAATACAGTATCCCCCTCCACACCTAAATAATGCCTGCAGCTTACACTACATTAAAAGCCCAAGCAAACAGAGTAGCCTTGGAGCGCCTCCTATACATTGCTAGAGACAGTGCAGGGAGCCCATTTCATGGGATAGGACCTATGATGGAAAAGGCATGGGGTCTGGTTGATGCCAGACAGGCTACTTAAGCAAGGGGACAATTAGCAGGTGGCAACCTGAGCACATATGCAGAAGACTCACAGTTCTATCCCTCTCATTCAGGTGGGTCTGTAGAACAGGTGCCTGGAGAAAGTAATGGGATGGTAAACTGAAACTCAGTCACCGTTGTTCAATGACAAAGCTGCTCAAGTATTGAGGAGTCATCTAGTTCCAGAGGGGACTGCAGGTTTGTAGCTTGAAGTTGCTGCTAGGTCCTGCACTGTAGTTAGAGGCTCAGGTCACTTCCATGGCATATAGCACTTTTTATTAGCTTTGGCTGATATGCCAGTTATAGCCTTTCCTTGCAAAACATGGTCTGGCTATAACAAACCATGCTCTGATCACATCCAAGTTAGATTCCTATAATGCACACTGTGAGGTTGCTTTGAAAACTATCCAGAAACTTAAATTGGTACAAACAGTGGTGGCATTGTACAAACAGTCCCCATAGTGTCCAGTATGCCAGTTAAGAACTTCCTCCCAAGCCACACTCTCTGTGTCTCTTCCTGCAGAGGTGAAGTGGGTGCTGATTAGACAGGGCTTTTTCAGTGGTGGCACCTGGCCTTTGGAATGTCCTCCTTTGAGACTCACCAGGTGCCTAGTTTACTATCTTATAAGTGATGAGGGGTTTCTTTTTTATTATTTTATTGTCTGCTTTAAGCCTGAAATATAACTTTTATCTTTATGTGTTGGTTTCATATTGATTTTATGTCCCTGGTTTGTTTCTACCATTAATATTTATGTTCTTATATTTATAATGTTGTTTGATTGGATCCAGCAAAAGGACCTAATTAGATCTACACTGGGATCCCTGATTTTCCTCCCATGCCCAGCAGATGTTTCTGATTCCAGGAAAGTTTATTCCTAGGGTCACAGAACATCCATGGAGTAATAGCCCCACAGGTCAGGAGGCTGCACTGGGGAGGGGGTAAAAGCACCCTCTTCTGCCTCTTCCCTTCACAGAGCCCGGGAGTGGTTTTACCCTCACTGAAGCCTCCCAACCTGCATATCTATTACTGCACACAGATCCTGTGACCCCACAGATAAACTTTACTGGAGTCAAAATGGCGGTTGGCAGAAGGGGAAAGCTGGGAAGAGCTGCAGCTGTCGGCACTTTCTGCTGATGGATTAGAGGATGCAGCCTATTGTTTTGACTTGTGGGCCACCTCGAGCAAATCTCTGGAGAGACAGTATATAAATTCTCTAAATATAAATAAAATCAATAAGCAACTTTGATTTGTCCAAGACCATCCTGGGATTTTTATGGCTGAGTCAAAGTTTGAACCTGTATTTCAGACAACCAGATTTAGCCACTGCACTGCATTAGTACAGCTGATCTTCCTATAGGCTATCGAATGTTCAAACATTACAGCGATTGCTATGGTTAACCTCTTGCAAATTCTCTCTAACTGCAAACTGATGAGTCTAAAGCATTAGCTGATTAATGCTTTTAATCAATTAATTTCATTTTAAAAATATGGATTATTATTGAGGTTGTCCTGCCACAGTCGCTCCTGTACAAAAAATTAGACTAATAACTTGGTTGATTAATAAATTAATCAGAGTATTATTCATTGAATAAAGCTATAAATCAATTGACAATTGTAGTTATCAAAACAAGTTTTTTTTAAAAAAAAACTTTCTGGCATAGCCAAAGATTTATGGTATAACATCAGGTAACTCCCAACAATATATGTGGAATGTTTACTGTTGTGTCATATAATCCATAATGCCTCACTTTGTCCCTATTCTCTTCCTACTCAACAAACGCACAGAAGATTTATGAAATTACTACTGAACCAACTTTCAAAATAAGGGTGCAATTCAGCCAAAGTAAAATGCCAAATCCCATCTAAATTGTTTAAAAAGAAGATAGTTCATTATATGCTTGATTGTCTCACTGAAATCAAAGGGCTTAACTTTGATTGGATCTTGCTTTAACTCAATATTTCACAAGAATGCTCATTACATCATTACTCACTTGCTCACAGTTGCCCACCATTCTGATAAGCTCCTAATCACTACAAAAAGGTAGAGGCATGGCAGAAGTAGCTTCGAAATCTAAGCATCTGGTGAAAATAAAAGTAAACAATTCACTATTACTTATTTTGCATACACACCTCCATACATTCGTATATTTCCATTCAAGTATACTCCATCACATCATGAATTCATATGTTCAGCACCTATCTTTGTATACTGTTTTACATTAATCATTGCATATAGTGGCATCTCAGACTCATGCACATCCATGTGCATACCACTCCTAATGCTATATAAATATCAGCCTGTTGTAGACATAAGAGAATCAGGCTTTGAAGCTGTTTAATATACTGTTAATAATAATAATAATAATAGCAACAATAACAATAACAGCACCTTAACATCCACTCCTAGTGGTTTACTAAGTATGTTATTATTAGCCCCACAACAATCACCCTGTGAGGTGGGTGGGGCTGAGAGAGCTCCGGAGAGCTGTGGTCACCCAGCTGGCTTCAAGCAGAGGAGTGAGGAATCAAACCTGGTTCTCCAAATTATAGGGTCCTGCCGCTCTTAACCACTACACCAACCTGGTACAACCAAATAGCAGATTTGCTCCTGAATAAACTATAAACAAAAGTGCTTAAGAAATTCTGTTTCAGTCATGCACAAACAACTTCATATAATTTTGGAAGAAAGTGGGAGGTACTGAAGAGCAGCTGAATTTTTTTCTTACTGCATTGCTTCTGATCCACCAAGCAAACAGTCATCCAAGGTCTTGATAAAAATCTCACATTTTCCCAGTTTGAGATGCAAAAAAAAAAGGGGGGGGGGTTATCATGCATATCCTGACTTGAATAGCCCGGGCAAGCTAGTCAGGCAACTTAATAATTGGATGAGAGACTTCCAAGGACGATCAGGGTTGCTATGCAGAGGCAGGCAATGGCAAACCACCTCTGTTAGTATTATGCCTTCAAAATCCCAGCATGGGTCACCATAAGTCGGCTATGACTTGACAACACTCTCTACCATCATCATGCATATGGCTGGCCTCACCTGGTTTAGTGGGCTGGAAGTTGTGCAGGTCTGCCCTATGCCAAACTGAAAGGGATTGGACCAGTAAAATTTCCAAAATACTTTAACTTAAAACATCTCACATAGATTTCTATTTATTTATGGAACTATTTGTATCCTGCCTTTCTCCAAGGACTAACAATATGGCAACAGGCAGAAACCTATTATAAAAACAAAAATAAAACAACAATAAATCCAACAAGCTAGTCTGCATAACAGTCTATCCAGTAAAACATTCTATTCAACCCTCCTTCAGAACAGGCATATTACACACCATATCAAATAAAAACTTTTTTAAAAAACCAGTATGGTTTTACAAGCACTCTTAAATACTGGGAGTAAGGTTGCACTTTGAACCTCATCTGATAAGCTGTCCCATAGAATCTATCTAATGACCCCCCAAAAAAGCCCTCTAGAGCGCACCAAGGAACAAACAAACCATTTAATGAGAGGGAATAGCAAGAAGAGTTTATCAGGTACATACTGGGTGATGTAGTCCTTCTGATATGTGATTCCCAGATCACAAAGAGCTTTAAATGTATGAAGCCACACCTTAAAAATGTACATAGAAACAAATGACAAACCAGTGGAGAGGCTTCCAAATAGGTGGTGTTATCCCTTCAAAGTATCTAATCCAAGATAATATGGGGCTGCCACATTTTCTAGTTATTGAAGGTTCCAAGACATTTTAAGGATAGTCCATATAGAAAGTGTTATAGTAGTTCAGTCTAGAGATTACAGTAGCATGGATCAGCATAGCTAGGATGGATGAGTCCAAGTAGGAAGACTGCTTATAAGCAGGGATGATTCAAGATATTTTGTCACCCTGAGCATCTGTTACCTTTCCCCACAGCATTGAGCTGAGCCCCAGTAGTAGTGCCATGAAGCCTAGGCTCAGATTCTGCCGGCTGTGGTGCCGGACCACGAGTCACTGACAGCACAGGCTATGTCTGCTACCACCTCCTGCATCACTGTCAGCTAGGGTTGCCAACTCTGTGTTGGAAAAGTCCTAGAGATTTGGGACTTGAGCCTGGGGAAGGTAGAGTTTGGGAAGTGGAAGACCACAGCAGGCTATAATACCATAGAGTCCATCCTCCAAAACAGCCATTTTCTCCAGGGAAACTGATCTCTGGATATGAGTTATCATTCTAAAAGATCTCCAGGTCCTACCTGGAGATTGGCAATTCTAGGCAAGGCAAGGCAAGCCCCAGCAATGCTGCCAGAGCCTCAGTTCACATGGGCACAAAACAGAAAAAAAAACAAAACGAGAGTTTCGTGTTTCGTCACGAGCCACGAATCATGAATCATGAAATCTCACGAAACTGACACATTTGCCAAAATGATTTGTTAGTTTCATGATTCGTCAGAACCTGGGGCACTTCAACGGCCCCCTTCATACCCAGAGATGCCAAACTCACAGGGAGACTTCAGCAGGCTCTCCTCCACCCACCCTCCCAGTTTGCAATACATTGATCGTGAAGGTCAATGGGAAGGGTGGGAAGGGAAGTGCTACCAGAGTGCATGACTAAAATGGGGACCAGGAGTTGCTCGATCAGAGGAGGACAAAGGACCGGCCGTGGTGCGGAGCTGGGCCGGGAAGACGGAGTGAGGGGTGGACAGCAAGCAGGGACAGTTCCAGGAGTTTGGGATGTGGAGGACGAGCTGGATGTTTCTCCAAAACCCCACCATTAATCCCGAGAACAGGAGGTCTGTGGTTGGCTGACAGACCTGCCTGTGCCCACGGCTACAGAAGGCCCACCTCCTTGGTTGCCTAGGGGATTGACTCACAGCTTCTGGCTGTATAGGGCAGAATGTAAGCTCTTCAAATGGCTAGGAGAGCTGCCAGTCAAGGGTAAGTGGGCTATGACTGGAGTTTCAAATGGCAACAAAAGGTCTAGGCCCATTGTTGCCTAGGGAATCAATGGATCGGCGCCAGCCTGTCTGAAATTACAAATTGTTCACAAAGCTAACGAAACAGGCCAAAAATTCATGAATTTCATGATAATTTCGTGATAATCACGGCCCCACGAAACGCTGTTTCACGATAAACGAAACAGCCCGTGATGAAATTTGCTTCATATTTCGATTCATGTCCATGTCTATTAAGTAGTAGCAGCACAGGTCCAAGAAACATATCAGCACTGTCCATCATTGTGCCGACCCAAGCAACTTAATGGGTGGCTTAGGCAGATAAATGGCCCTGTTTCTGAGCAAGAAGCAATATAGAAGAAAGTAATCTTAGCAACTATGCTGGCCCACTGTTTTGTTAGTAAGGTCTAAGACTACTCCCAAGCTCTCTGCATGACCCGTCAAAGATTGATTCACCCCATCCTGGGCTGGCAGATCAGTCCCATCCAAAACATCAGCCTTTGCAACCAGCACCACTTCAATCTTGTCTGGATTCAGTTTCTGCTTGTTCATTCTCAACTAGGTGACCATGACTTTCAGACTCTGGTTCAGGCCAGCTACAGTTGGCACTGCAGGGATTGGAGGCTTAGGTAAAGAAATGTAGAGTTTCCACCTTTCCGCCCCCCCCCCAATTAATTTCTAGTATAAGCTGCTATACAAAGACAGACCTGGAGGTTATGTAAAGTTTTTCACAGTATATTTATTTCGTTGTTTTGTTTATAATCCCCTCTTTCTTTCTGAGAGTCAAGGCAGATTACAGAATAAAATGAAAGGGGGGATTATTGTATTCAAATATGGATATTTTCATTAGATGAAAGGTTCCTAATATGTGCAAAACATATTAGGAACCTTTGTTTAAAAACACAGGGTACCCACGACAATGTGTTGGGGGAATCTTTTTTCATGGCACAAGCACTATGCCTTTAACAGCTGCCTAACAGAAAAAGATAATCAGGTTGCTATTTTCTCTATCACCATACTTTGCTTCACAAAATGAATTTCTGCCTGTCATACAGCAGTTAAAGTTACAGACCATCTATCAGGGGGAAAAATCTCCTTACACCCACTTCTCCTTCCTCATCAGAAGATTCAAGATGGCCTGTTCTGATATAACCCTTCAGACTCAGGGCCACTATCTACACTGCCTCTCTTTTAATAGTTCCAAAGCAGTGAGAGAAGTTTAACAGCACAATCCTAAACAGAACTGCATCCTTCTAAGCCACACTGGCTTCAAAGGACTTAAAGGGCCAAACTAGACCTTACATTTTTAAAAGAAATTGGGTCTGGGTTCATCCTCTAGCCCAACTTGCATTCTCACAGCCATATGGCAACTGCAGGGAACTAGTTGCCCATGTGCCACAGGGGCTTGATTCATACTGGGACCACAGAACAAGAGAAGGAGGGACTTCAAGCCATATTAGTGACTAATTATAACTTCAGCCCATGGAGCAAATAACACCTGCACAAACTCACAACTCACAGCTCCCAGTTCTGAACACTGACCACTGCCACTTCAGAGACCAGGCAAGCGACTGCTGTTCGAGTTGTGAGACTAGAAGCTCTCCCTTTCTCAAAGGCCACGCTTCCCATTTTTGGGGTGTACCCACACAAAAGACATGAATTCCAGACTTCAGCTTAATAAAAGTTAAATTCATTAATTAAGGAATATCTCCACAAAACATGAAGCACTATATTCAGTCAGCAGGCAATAAAAAAAGAATACTTACTGTTGCTAAATATTAAAATCTTTCTATCTAATACTTAAAAAGTGGCTATCAAAGCATCGCCACGTGGTTTCCAGTTGTGTATCTCACCCATCCATTACAAAGTGAACCATCTCTCTCATACTAGGTCAATCCAGCATAAGGACATGCAAAGGATGATAAAAAAAATATTTTGTTTATTTATTTATGTCATTTACAGTCCACTTTTCTCACTAAGACTCAAAACGGATTACACAGTGTGAGATTAGTACAGTCAATATCAAGGACATTTCCATAAACAATGCCATAGGGTAAATAAATACAAGTTTACAAAGACATAGCATTAGCAAGAGTCTAATACAGAGTTGAAGAAATGTTGAAACGAAAGCAATTCTAGGAATGATATTAGATAACATGAAGCACAGGTAGGAGTACATATTTAAAGCAACAAATATTTATTTTGTTTGATTGATTTATTTCAAATTTCTATTCTGCCCTTACCGCGAGCGGGCTCAGGGCAGATAACAACATATTAAAATACAAAATACAATAAAAACAACATATTAAAATACAATAAAATCCATACACATTTAAAACAGGATGGTGGACAGCCTTCACAGGGATGGTTAAGATTTTATACACCTCTTTTTTCAGGCCGGCGGAGTCCCAGCCTCAGCCATATGGCTGGCGGAACAGCTCTGTCTTGCAAACCCGGTGGAAGGATAGTAAGTCCTGCTGGGCCCTGATTTCAGCAGACAGAGCATTCCACCAGGTGGGTATGGATACTTGTCTGTCAAGGGTTTGCAACTTAAATTGGTACAGCTGAAAACAACTGAAGTTAAATAGGGTTGCTAACTACCTGGATAAAAAATTCATTTCCCTTTAAGCATCTGGCCGGTATTGTTTTCATCTCTTGACTTGGGAAATTCCTGAAGATTTGGGGTTGCAGCTTGGGGAGGGTGAGATTTGGGGTGGGGAGGAGAGGGGTCTTTGCAGGGCATAATGTCATAGAGTCCTTCCACCGAAGCTGCCATTTTCTCCAGGGGAACGGATCTCTGTCGCTGGGAGACAGAGCATTCCACCAGGTGGGAGCCAGGACCGAAAAGGCCCTGGCTCTAGTCAAGGCTAGGCGGGCCTCCTTGTGGCCAGGGACCACCAACAGGTGTTTGTCCCCTGATCAGAGTGTCTTCCGGAGAATATATGGAGAGAGACGGTCCCATAGATATGCTGGTCCCAGTCCGCATAGGGCCTTATAGGTCAATACCAGAACCTTGACTCTAATCCAGTATTCCACTGGCAACCAATGCAGCTCGCGTAAGAACGGTGTTATATGTGCCTTATTTGGTACTCTCGTAATAAGACGCGCCGCTGCATTTTGTACCAGCTGTAATCTCCAGGTCAGGCTCAAGGGCAGCCTCGCGTAGAGCGAGTTACAGTAATCTAGCCTAGAGATGACCGTTGCTTGGATCACTGTAGTTAAGTCATGGGTTGACAGGTAAGGGACAAGTTGCCTGGTCTGCTGCAGATAGAAAAAAGAGGCCCTGACAACCGCTGTAACCTGTGCCTCCATTTTCAGGGAGGCATCCAAGATCACCCCCAGGCTCTTAACCCTCGGAACTGGCACTAACGGTGCCCCATCGAGGGCCAGGAGTTGGAGTCCCGAACCTAATCCCCCGTGGACCAAGTACAGGACCTCCATCTTCGTCGGGTTCAGTTTCAGCCGACTCTGCTTCAACCAACCAGTCACAGCTGTAAAAGCATGTTCCAGGACATCTGGGGCTGAGCCAGGCAGTACGTCCATCATCAGATACAACTGGGTGTCATCTGCATATTTTTTTATAATTATGTTTTTTTATTATTTTTCCAAATAAGAAAGAAAAGAAAATAGATATAAGATACAGGGAGCAATACAGTTTTCAGTACAGTTTTAGTAGGCTTGCTTAAGTCCACATTATAATTCTCCAAGTCTTCTAATTAATCTCAATAACATTATGACTGTAAGTTCTGATATTTTATACATTATTGCCATCTTGTTGGATTCTATTCTGTACATTTATTATTTATCCATTCGTAAAAGGGATTCCAGGGTGTAAAGAAGTCTTCTTCTACTTTTCCATTCAATATAGAAGTTAATTTGTCCATTTTTGCAGTTTCCATTATCTTCTCTATTAGTTCCTCCAATTTGGGTATCGCTTGCCATTTCCAGTAGGACGCAAATAAAATTCTAGCTGCAGTTATTACATGAATAGTAAAATGCATCTGTTCTTTGTTTATGTCCAGTATACAATTTAACAAAAAACTCTCTGGTTTGAGAGCAACTGAATTTTTAACACAGTTTGTATCAAGTCATGTACATATTGATGACATCCAAGTCCAAAACTTCGTACCAACTGGGCAAGAGGGCGCATATAGATGTTAAACAATAATGAGGAGAGTATTGCTCCCTGTGGGACCCCACACAACAAAGGGTGGCAGGATGACAATTTCTCCCCAAGTGCCACCCTTGGGTGACGCTAGTACGTAATGCAACATTATGGTGAAGTCTATGGTCCCTAACTCATTAGCAAAGCATGAGACCCCCTCCCTACGATACAGCTCTCCTATCTGAGTAAAAGGCCTTTTTGAATAATTCAGTTTTGCATTGTTTGTGGAAAGTCAGGAGAGTGGTGGGCTCTCTTGACCACCTCACAGGCAGGCCATTCCACAGGGTAGGGCCCACCTCAGAGAAAGCTCATGTATGGGCTGCTGTTGATTTCGCCCATGTGCAGGGTGGCACCTGCAGAAAACCCTGTTCAGATGAGCAAAGCTGACATGGAGGAACATAGGGAGGGAGGCAGTCCCATAGGTATGTCGAACCAAAGCCATGAAGAACTTTGTATGTGATAACCAATACCTTGAACTGAGCATGGTAACTGATAGGTAGCCAAAGGAGTGACTGCAGGATGGGAGTGATATTCATGCTCCTGCTCGATCCTGATAACAGTCAAGTTGCAGCATTTTGCACCAACTGGGATTTCCAAGATAACTAAGATGGGAGACCTAAGTATAGTGCATTACAATAGTCAAATCTTGATGTTATTGTAGCATGGATCCAGGTGGCCACATTGGCCATGTTGAGGTAAGAAGCCATCTTCCAGGCCAGAGTGAGTTTGTAGAAAACATTTTTTGTGGCTGCCTTAACTTGCTTTTCTAGTAGTAGCACCGGCTTCAGTATAACTCCTAGAATCTTAACCGAGTCTGCAACAGTCAGATGAACTCAGTCAAAAGTGGGAAGTACAATGTCCTTCAAGATCACTGCCTTCCCAACAAGCATCACTTCCATCTTGTCTGGGTTCAATTTAAATTTGTTCGTTTTCAGCCATTTGACCACTGCTATCAGGCAGCAATCCAAGATTTCTACTGCATCCTGAGGGCACCTGGATAGCGAGATATAGAGTTGGGTGTCATCTGCATATTGATGACATCCAACTCCATAGCTGTGAATGAGTTCTTCTAAAGTAGAGGTTGAATAACATGGGAGATAAGATTGTGCCCTGCAGAACCCTGCAAGATAGTTCCCATTCTGGAGATAGCTGATCTCCGATGGAAACCCTGTTTGAGCGACCTAGGGAAAGGTGCCCTGAGTTAGCAATTGATTTACAATAGACGTCAGTGGTTCACTTATGTGGTCCTTACTTGATTTTAACAGCCAAGATGGGCAAGGATTGAGCTTTCATATATATATCAGGGTCCTGTGGCTTTCATAGATGTCAGGATCCTGTTAAGATCTGTCACTGTAATTGGTTAAAGGCAGTCCAAATGAGAGTCAGATGGTGCATTAAGCACTTCTTCCATCTTGTCTGCATTGCAGCTAGCATCTAGATCAGTGTATTCATGCTATTTTATCAGCAAAAAAACTTAGCAAAGGCCTTGCTGCTAATTGTCTGTTCTCAGGACTGTAAAAGTTCCGATTTAGAGGTTAGGAGGTGTCTGGATATCTTAAATAATTGGGATGGTAGTAAACTAGCCAATGCAATGGTTGCAGAGAAATAACATTGCTTTGCTGCTTTCATTTCCACTTCATAGGTCCTCCAGTGGGTTCTGTAGCATGCTCTATCAGCTTCCGTGAGAGTCTTTCATTAGCATCTTTCTAGATGTCTTCCAACCCTCTTTAGGTCACCCAGCTCCATGGTAAACCATGGGGCTTGCTTCCATCCCAAGAGCCAGAGGAGTTAACAAGGAGCAATGGTGTCATCCGCTTCAAAGAGCTTTGCATTCCACGCTCCTACAGTAGCTTCCGTGGAGAATATGTCTGGAATTCTAAAATCCCCCAAGGCATTTTGGAATTCAGAAGGGTTCATGATGAGCCTTTGTGAGCAAATCATTTTAACTGGACCCCCATTTTGTGGGGTGTTGGGGCCATATTCACTTTTACCTTCAGCAGATGATGGTCTAACTATGGTTCAAACTGCATCTCCAATGCTGAAACGAGACTCTCCCTCAAAGGCTCAGTGCAAAATATTAAATCCAAAGTGTGGCGCCTTTCATGTGTAGTACCTGTCACTATTTGAAAGAGGCCCAGGGTTGCCAGGGAAGCTATAAATTCCTGAGCCATACCTGATTTGGAACATTCAGCATGGATGTTGAAGTCCCCCAGAACATTAAGTCTTGGTGTCTCCAACACCATGTCTGCTAACAACTCTGCCAACTCAGAAAGGGTGTTTATTGGGAAGCTAGGCCACAAGTCTTACACTTAGAAATTGAACCTAAGTTCAGCCATTTTCTTCTAAAGACCTAGTCTCAGGTTAACAACTTCCATATAACACTACTGAGCCATTTTGGGTAAGGAAAACGGTGTGGTAGGAAAGCTGTAGCCATGGTTTCCCTATGCCATGGTCCCAATCTAAATCAAGTCCCTGCAGAGCTTAAGCAATGAGTTTCCTGCAGCTGCTGTCTGGCGGTGGGGGATGCAAGTCGAGTCAGGGGAATCCAGACCCAAATGTAAAGTTTTAAAAACTCTAGTTAGGGTGCTCCTAGGTTGCCAACTCTGGGTTGGGAAATCTCTGGAGATTTGGGGGTGAAACCTGGGAAAGGTAGAGTTTAGGGAAGGGAGGGGAGGCACCTCAGCTGGGTATAACACCATACAGTCCACCCTCCAAACCTGCCATTTGCTGCAGGAGAACTGATCTCTGTTGTCTAGAAATACGTTGTAATTTTGGAAGCTCTCCAAGCACCACTTCGCTGTGTGCCCCACCATCTATCTCCAGTTTTACTTTCCAGCAAGCAAAAGAAGTGGGTAACCAAAACAGTGGAAGAACAGGCTAGAAGAACAGCAGGTGCAGCCTCTTCCAGTGTGTCAGAGTTTCTAAGGATAGGTTCTCTGGGTTGGTATCTGGTACCACAAGTAAACTGAGGGCTCCTCTTGGACTAGGAAGAGCTTATTTCAGTTATATAATCACCAGATGGCCTCTGGCACTAGAGTTCTGATGTAGCTCTAATAATGGAACTAATTTGACTCACTTTACAGGGTTGTTGTGAAAATTAAGGAGTCTGCTTTGAAGCATACTATAAATGGGAGAAATAAGGTTTGGTGAAAAAATAACTGTTGGGCTGTCAGCTCTTGAGAACTACATTTAGCCTCCCTGTGTCAAATATTCACTTCATTTCCCCAAAGTTCAGTACTTCCTTTCATTTGCTTATATGGAAATCACACCCCCTACTTGGAGTGTGCTCAGGTGAGACCTAATTGTTGTGAGAGGAGTAATTTCGCCTCACCTGCAAATTGATCCCAGTGGGGCTCGGTGCTGCTGGACTTTGTTCTGCCCACATGCAGGAAGAGTTATCAGAATAAGCTCATTAGTCTAGAAGTGAACCAACTGGCTTTCATTTTCATAGTTAGCATATAGCTACAAGGTAGATGAATAAGTGACCTGACACATGTAGAAGAAATATATATATATATATTAGCCCTGAAAGCACTGTAGTTCATTAGCACTTTCCAAAATGGACAGCCTATTATAAATATTTCTGTCTACTACTTTTTAGGACTGGCTTGGCCCAGAAACAGAGTACAAAATAAACTACCTACTCTTGGCAGGTACAGAAATGCTTGGGGCTAGGGAAAAACCACTACTTGGCCATAAAACCCAAATCTTTAACTAGGCTGATCTGTGGGCGAGGACGGAGCAGCCAAATTGGAGGGAGAGGGGTGGACTCAGGAGAAACACCCCTCCCCCAGCCTGCAATTGGCAGTTTGGGCACATCTCAAGTCAGGACAGGAGGAGAGTAGGAAGGATCCTCGATCACTAAGCACCGCCTGTTGGGAAGGGGCGCAGCAGAGAGGCTTCTTTCGGGTCTCCAGCTCACAATGACAATCTATTCTAAACAGAATGTTGGGAGCAAACATTTTAAACAGTATGAAGAACAAATGGTTTCAACTTTAAATTGGTATTGTTAAGTTTCCAACTCTGTACCAAAACTGAGGATGTGGGGTGATCTAAGAATTCGGGAACACATTTTTTTCAGAATTCAACAGAACTGTTCTGGCTTGGCCTAAATGTTCAGCCAGTACCACAACTGAAAACCATTTCACTTATGAGGATGCTCACCACCAGTCTGCAACTCTAACTAGCAGTTAATGAACCTCACAACCCTAAATGATCAAGGATTGTCCTTTCCTTCCCATATACACTTCCTTCACTTTGACCTAAAGCAAATGCAAAGTTAGTTCCATTAACTCGGGCTTTTGCAAATACAAGAGGAGAGCAAGTGCTCACTTCTGCTACAAGGATGGGAGGAAGAAGATCCCCCTGAATCAAGGGAGAAAAATCACGGGTGTCAGAGGGCGGCAGGAGGGGCACTGGCATATTTCTTCCAGCCCTCCCCCACAGTTTTGCCATTAGAGAAGCAGATTGGGAAGCAAGAACAATCCCTAAGCAAGTTGCAGCAGTCCTGCTGAGCCCCAGATAGATCTGCTGAGTCAAATCCTGATTCCTGAAGAATCTTCCTGTCTGGGGCCTTTCGGTTTAGTCTTCACTCCTCCTACCTCCAATAGAAAAGAACGGGAAGGGTGGTCAAGAGAAGGATGGGATAGGGAGAGCTGCAATTGCATTCTCTTTTGTGACTGCTGGGGTGCTAAAGAGACAAAAGTGCTCCAAGATTGTGGCCTGGCCACCTGAGCGCTAGATGGTGGTATTAAGCCTGAGAACTTGAATTGCCTGTACAGAGGGGTTTTTTTTGTGGCAGCACTGGTACTGATTAGTACCAGCACCTTTTCCTGGGGTTCTCCCAAGTCCTGGGGAGGGGGGGAGGGATTGGTGGAAATCAGCACAGAGCACCAGCACCTTTAAAATAAGATAAAGCAAAGCAAAAAACTCTATGCCTTTATACCATGAACTTGTTTAAACTATTTTATGCTGGCTAGAGTGGAGACTGTCCTTAGCAGATGGAGAGTACTTTTCCTTCTCTACTTACTCTTCCCGTGAGGGCGGGAGTTTCCAAGCATGCCTGACCCAGGGCACCTCTATTCCAATAAACTGGGCAAGCAGATGATACAAGATGGTTTATAATAGTATGCTAGGTTTCTTTTTTTTGCATCCTATGCAATAAAGTTGGATAAAAATGGCACTACCCAGTTCATTTCAAGTCTGTGCATGTTTAAACTGCACATTCTTTCTATTCAATCGTTTTAACAATCTTGCTCTGAATTAGAGACAAGAAAGAATGCCATCAAATAATCCATTCCACTAATTTAGCATATTCTTGAATAAATTACTCACTTCAGTTGTATGTTTTGCATTATTCACATTCCTATGAAACGTGGCCCTTTCTCTCTTTTTCAGTATATCAATGTACTTTCATTAAGCTTATGCTGCTTCCTCTTCACTCCCTCATTTAGTCTGTGTTTTCTTCAGGCATTTATTATCTATATATTTTCAGGCTTTATTCCTTTCATATTTGTGAGATTCATTCTCTTAATGTTTTCTGCATTTTATCTGTACCTTGTCTTATGCATTCATATCGAACACAATTGCTGTCTTAGAATTTTCTCCAGTAGGCATCTCTTAAGACACTTTGAAGGTAAATTACATCTATAAAGCAAGGTCCTTAGGGCTTTTAAAGGCTACTTCTCTTCCATTAGCCTGAACAGAAATACTCATGAGCAAGTAGAAGCATCAGCTTTTTAATTTTAGTGAACAGGAAGAGAGAAGCAGCAATAAATGTTCACACAGATTCAAGTTGTCCCAATCACATTAGAAGAGCAGTAATTAAAAACTCTGAACAATGTCTGCTTGTAAAAGTTAATGTTAATTTAGTTCATATTTGCCTTTTTGTTTGGCACAAATATCTCGTGTGGTCCATATGCAATCCCAAGATTTATGTAGCTGCAGATTGCATTCATTACCCTGAGAACGGCAGCCTTAATTTGGAGTGGGGTGAGGGGAATATGTATTCCAGCCCTCATTACTGCAGAGATGTTTGAAAATATGATGGGATTAAATGCTAAAGGACTGAGAATATTTTTTAAAAGCTCAGATTAATTTGCTCTTTGAGTTTAATTATTTTTACATTCCTGTGTCAACTGTATTTAAGGCTGGGACACAGGCTCCTTGGTGAAACTTTTCTTCCCAATTAGGTTTGTTCCTATATTCCAAATTATCAAGTACAGCTATGATATAAACCACTGTACTGTAGCCTGTTGAGGAGGGAGCAAGGAAGGTGAGACCTGGACGCATTGTCTTCATATGTGTACTTGTAGCTTTGTCTTTCCTAAGGCAAGCGTGCCACTGCCACAGTAGAAAGGAAAACCGAAGCCTGCCACCCACTGTTCCGCTTACACATTACACAAGGCTTAGCCTGAACCAACCCAGCCCAGGATTTTCCTCTGCTGCTGTAGGTTAGATCAACCCAGTTTGTGAAATTCGGCCTCCCATCTCTATCTCTGATCCTTAACATTTCTAGGGCCAGATCCCGAACGGGCTCTTGTTCCTTTAACAGGTGCATAGAAAAGAAAATGCCACTAAGTGTTGGTTTTCCTACCATAATACTACAAGGCTATAGATAAAGCAAACCTAAGATACCTTGGGTCCTTCCTTGGCCCTCAGTACAGCAGCCCAGGGTTAGTGGATAACTTTCTGGGTTGGTGGGGTTGTGATTTTTTTTAAAAAAACTTTCCCTAATGCCAGGAGTTGCATCCAGGCTAATTTTTTCACCAGGGGAATGGAAATTTCCAGCGTCCCCCCTCCCACTGCAGCCCACTGATCTCCAGGAAATGCTGCTACTGGGAAAGAGAGGTCCCTGAGGAATGCCATAGGTGGTCTGCAGCTGGCTAGCCCTTACTTTATGAAATGGCCTGCTTCAGGTCCAGAAAGCTCCCACTCTCCTGGCTTTCTGCAAAACTATGCAGAACCAAAGTATTCGGGAGGGCTTTCTAGCCAGATTATAGAGCTATAGCTCAGAGACATGCATTGGTAGGGACAGGAACTATATGCTATTCTGTTGGATACTGTCTGCTGATGTAGACATGCAGTGAGTTTCCATGTAGCTAAACATGTTTCCATGCAGTAAGTTTCCATGTCGCTAAACATGCCATGTAAATTAGTTATGCCTTGTTTCAGAAAGATTTCATCTATGTGCTCAGCTGTATGCTTGTTTTTCAGATTTTCTGCTTATCATATTCTATTGAATCTCTTTTACTGAATGTTGTAACTGTTGTTCATAGAATCATAGGGTTGGAAGGGACCTCCAGGGTCATCTAGTCCAACCCCCTGCACAATGCAGGAAATTCACAACTACCTCCCCCTCACACACACACCCCGTGACCCCTCCTCCACGCCCAGGATCCCTAGCCAAACTGACCTGGGGAGAATTGCTACCTGATCCCAAGGTGGTGATTGGCATTACCCTGGACATGTAAGAAGGGGCCACAAGAACTAATCACTGATGTAACCCTTCCTGCCCTCCCTCTCATGATGATCTGCCTAGGTTCACAGAATCAGCATTGCTGTCTGATGGCCATCTAGCCTCTGCTTAAAAACCTCCAAAGAAGAAGAGCCCCATTATTGTACTTTGCTCAATGAATGTCCTAGCTATTGATTATGCTGTATTTTCACTTGCTCTGAGTAATCAGGGCTCATTTTGAGGGGGAACGTGCAGAAACACAGTTCCGGCAGTTCCCCAAAGAGGTCACATGTCAGGTGGCCCCACCCATCTGACTCTCAGCCATTTGGGCCCATTTTGGCCTGGATTGGGGCCGAAATGGCCCAGATCAGGCCTCTGACGGGTGGTGGATCACTCTCCCGCTCAGCAGCAGCCTGATCCTGACCATTTTGGGCCCAATTTCGGCCCTGAATGGCCAGGATTGGGTCCAAAACAGCCAGGATAGGTGATGTCAGGGGGTATGGCATATGCAAAATCAGTCATGCTAATTACACACTTCTGGTGATGTCAAGGGGCATGGCATAAGCTAATGAGTTATGCTAATGAGTTCCTCTGGCTCTTTTTCTATGAAATGACCCCTGTGAGTAATCAACCTTGGATCTCAGTGAGAAAAGCAGACTAATGATGATGATGATGCCTTGATCTAACTCCAGGACTTATGCAGTGCTTATAAAGGAAAAAATGTCTTGAAACATATCCTTCCAATTTTTTAAAAAATCTGCTTTACTCTGCACACTTATGAAAAGGAGAGATGGTATGTATGATTTCTAGACACAAAAAGGCCCAGCTCTTTTCTAAACCAGCTTATGCCACATGGTCTAAATAAATTCCTGAATGCATGTGATTCTTTTGGGGACCCATATATACCCATTGTACCACAACATGCTTTTTGAAATTACGGGGCACACTTGCTTCCAAATGCTTTTGTTTGTTTGTTTGAAGTAATTCAACATCTCAAAAACCATACCACTTGTCCTACAACTGAAAGAGCTGACTATTCCAACCATGGGCATAAATGGGGTTAATTTGAACCTGATAATTTGAACCTGAAAAGCTGAGAACCCACAGCTGCATTTTAGAAATTCACTTGCAAACTACCCTTCAGATCAATCCTCAAGACAGCTAGGTCCGTCAAAGCAAGCTGCAAAGTTCTTGTCTTACTTTCCACCACTGAAGAATCAAAAACAAACCAGTTACATGGAAGGGGAATTGTTGCACCACCTACCTCATTATTTTAGAATTTCATATATTTTAAAAAAAACCTGGTAAGGCAGGCACCCCTCCTCCTCCCCAAATAAGCGCACCTTAGAAGAGGTTGATCCTTCCTGCCAAAGCACTAATGTAAACTGTCTAACAGAGTTTACCCAGTCAATAAAATAATCTTGCCACCTCTCACCTATCTCTCATCTAGGTGGTAGTGGAATCTAGGTGTTCAGGACATCAGAATATGTCCAAAAACCTGGGGAAACAAGGCTGAATAAGCTGCTCAAACTCAGATGACGTGGATGGGATTAATTTTAGTAAGCCATGTGATGATTCAAGCTGCCTTTTTTGGAGTGCAAATCAGACAACATCTCTCTGGTAGCCCAGTATGGGCTGTTTTCTCTGAGAATTGTGAAGAACCTATTGTGTTTGCTTCTGAAGGACTGGAGGAGGAGGAGCATGAGTGAAGGAGCTAAAAAGCAGCCTATAAACAACCAGGATTCTTTCTATCTGCAAAGTTGACCCAGTTGAGGTGAGGGTCTGCCATCACAGCTCCCAACCCATGTTCTCCATCAGTGCTGCTGTCTCAACCATAACCTCTACTTTCTTCAGCACAAACCCAGTTTCCTCATATCTCTGCTCTTTGGTATTTGTTGTCTCTGCCCATTGCAAATTGCTTCTTTTAGCCCCCCTTCATCTATGCCTCCTTACACTTCCCCTCGGTTTTTTTGTTTCTTCAGCCATTGCCTGCTGTGCCCCCTTCTTTTCAACCTTCCAGCATTTGGGCTACATGCCTTACATGCCCACTTCCTACACTCTTTTTCCACTGAGCTTTTCAGCTCTCAGTTTCCCTGCCTTGGCCAAACAGTTCTCCCTAGGCCTGCATTTGAGAACTTTTACTTCAACTGACAAGGCTAGAGTAATGTGGCTGACAAGTTTTTGCAAACATTCTAAAACATGGCATTAAATGGAAGCTGGAGGCTCATTGTCATCTCAGTTGCTATTACCATAAAGTAATGATATAGATTGTTCAAAATCAAAACAGGTTATCAGGAAAAGTTGTCCAACAAACCCAGTTTAGCACATAGCAAAACTATACACTTCAGCAGTTTCCATGGAGCAAAAAAGAGGTGCAACCCATGCAGCTCACCACTGAAGAACAATTATCCCAAAATATAATTTGGTCTGATATATATATTGCACAAATTGATGTGTTATTTTAAACAAGAAGTGATTCACATTTAATTTTGTAATCTATTGGGTTCACACAGGATCCTTCTGGCAGGGAGTCCCCTGCACTTTGCCACTTAATGTTTTTATTTGTGAGGTTCCTTGAAGGCAAAGAGTTCCTTTCACTCATTCTGGTTATGCTGTCTTAACGGGAGCAGGAATAATTCTGGCCCCTTCAAACAGCTGTCTACTGCTGCCCTCTTGCTGTTTTTTAATAAGTAATCTCCAGCCAGGAGCAGCCATGGCAACAATAAATGTGTCACCATTTTCCCATTCTTCCTTTGGTGGTGATTCTAGACCATTTATCATCATAAAAAATAGCTCATGTCATCCTGAATGATATTAAAAATTGCTCCAGGACTTTTGTAATGAAACAGCATGCCTACCAGAACTATGGTGAAGCTAAGCACACACAGCATTTCCCTCACAGCTAATCGTCAGTCATCTGTTCCTCTTTTAACATAGCCAAAGTTTTTCAGACCATGTCTCTGGAAATCTTTGGAAACCAACCACCGTGGAGTTTTTTGCCTTGACTTTATTCCTTCAGGGTCAAATATTTGCAAGTGCCACTGCCTAGAGCCAGCTGAAATTTCTGATTTAAGAAATTATCAGAATGAGGTTTTCCTGAGCCTCAACTAGGTCCATATTAGAAAGATTCAATAGAACTATCCTAATCAAGTGTAAGAAAGAAATAATTGACTAATGTGGTTATTGAGCTCTGGCTTGGGCTTAGGGGATACTAATATAACCCCTATGAGATAGTTGGTTTAGCCCAGTAGGGTGGAGTCAGCAGCTAGAGCCAGGCAGCTGAGGAAGAAGCTGGTTGCTGGGGAGCCCTTTATCAGAGGCTTAATATGTGGAAATGTGTAGCTGAAGTTTTTTTGTGGCATAAAGGTAAATAACATAATCAGCTAAATTACATCCCATTAAGTTGGTATTAAAAGGGCAGGGCACTTTTCTTCCAGGCTTGTTGGCAATCCTACTCTTGGTTCCCTGTATAGACACTAAACCCATCAGAACGTTTACAACACCATGTTATGCAGAGCATTCATTTCAATAGGCTAGAGTGCTGTAATTATCTTGTGCGGTTCCGCAGGGCACAATCCTAACTCCCATGTTATTCAACTTCTATGTAAAGCCTTTAGGAGAACTCATTCACAGCTATGGAGTGGGATGTCATCAATATGCAGATGACAGCCAATTTTATTATTTTTTTAATAATTTTTTTATTTTTAATTGCTAACATCAAAAACTACAAAAAAAGAAAGGGAAAAAGGGAACAGGGGAGAGGGAAAAAACAACATATACAAAACACACACTACATCTTCAAGTATTGTATTCCCTTCATAATACAATTATTTAAAGTTAAACTTTCTAATATGCTATTAGATTGGTAGATCTTATAAAATACAAACTACAGTCAAGATCAGGTCTTCTTCTCCCCCCCCCCCCGGGTCTCAGTCTCAGTTCTCTCTGAACAGCTACAGTAGCTGTGCTCACTCCCTCCTCCCCACTCCCCCCTTCAGATTCTAAATCTTCTTCTTGCTGGAACTCTTGATGATTAAACACAAAGTCCCTCAGCTGTACTTCCGATATTATCTTGTAGACTTGGTCTTTATATCTGAACCAGATGCCTTCCGGAAATAACCATTTGTATTTTATTTCATGCTTCCTCAGAAGAGCTGCAAACCTTTTATATTTGAATCTTCTTTTCCGAGCTAAAAATGGAACGTCCTTCAATATCTTAACCTTGTTGCCCAGAAAGTCCAAGTCCACATTGTACGAATTATATAAGATGGTGTCCCGAGTCTTCTTAGATGAAAAATCAATAATAATCTTGCGAGGCAGCTGATGCTTCGTTGCATATTTTGAAGATGTCCAACGGACTTCCAGAATATCGCTTTTTAACTCTTCTTTAGTTGCCTTTGTGGATGACACCAAAAGTTCCGACACCAAATCCTTTAAGTTTTCACTTTCCTCCTCCTTCACATTCTGAAGATGCAATACCGTCTGAGCACAATCCACTTGTAATCCTATCAATTGATTCTCCAAAAGCTTTACTTCTTTGTTTGTTGCTTTCATGAGTACTGCATTTTCCCGAGCAGATTGCTCTGCCCCAGACGCTGCATCTTTAATGGTTTTCACTTCATTCTCAACTGAGCCAACCCTTTGTCCGATTTCATTTAGCTTATCAACAAAGGGCTTCATAGCTTCAACGACCGGCCGTTTAACCACCTCTTCAAGAGTTTCTCCCTTCCCCTGTAGCGTCACCGAAACCGATTTGCTCACAGCAGGGCTCTGCTTTTTTGTCGCCATCTTAGGGGGGGGGGAGACCACCAACTAAGTTCTGAAACTCAGTGAAGGGGGAGATATCCGGACCTTCTTAGCTTCAACTCCCACCAATCCTTTGCATACGCTTGGAATAGCAGAAGGGATTCGCTTACTTACAGGTTATCACCTTAAATCTGCTTGTTGCCGTTCTCCATGGCCTGGCAGCACGTGATGTGCTGCGCAAGTCTGCCGGCCTCCATAGGAGCAGATGGGCAATTTTCCCCCTGCATCGACTTCAGGGGGCTCTTCCCGCAGCGCTCCGGGCTCTGACTCCCTCACTGGGAGTCCTGGGGGTTAACCCTCGCAGGTCAACCACCCAGTCAGGCTGCTCGGACGCTTCCTCCCGGACCTGCGGAGAGGAGCGTCCGACATGGCCGGGAAAACGAAACCGAATCCAGATGACAGCCAATTTTATACCACATTATCCAAGTCTCCACAAAATGCAGTAGAAGTCTTGGATTGCTGCCTGACAGCCGTGGTCAAATGGCTGAAAACGAACAAATTGAAATTGAACCCAGACAAGACAGAAATGATGCTCAGTGGAAAAGCAGAGATCTTCAAATACATTGTACTCCCCACTTTCAAGGGGGTTTGTCTGACTCTTGCGGACCCGGTTAAGAGCAGTGGGGTTATACTGGCTCCAGCACTACTACTAGAAAGGCAAGTTAAGGCAGCCATAAAAAAATGCTTTCTACAACCTCACTCTAGCCTCAAAGATGGCTTCTTACGTTAACATGGCCATTCTGGTCACCTGGATCTATGCTATGGTAACATCAAGACTTAACTATTGCAAAAGAAAGAGGAGGCTTGGGCCTCCCAGATTTGAGATTATATTTTGCAGCTGTTTGGTTTGGATGAAGGAATGGATACTGTTAAAAAATAAATTATTACTGGACGTGGAAGGGCATGATCTAAAATTTGGGTGGCATGGGTATCTATGGTATGATGAAGTTAAAGCCAATGCAGAGTTTAATAATCATTATGTATGGCTTGCAATCCTGAGAGTATGGAATAAATACAAACAGGTTTTGTTCGAAAATACCTCTCTGGCTGTCATCACAAGAAGCTCATTTTAGAAGGGAAATGGTTAGTCCACCTAAATGGTTAACTTATCAGGATTTATTGGAATTCTCTCAGGACCAAGTTAAAATTAAATCAAGAGAGGATTTAGTAGCAGAAGGGCATGACTGTCAGTGGTTTCCTTGTATGCAAATTCTAGAAAGATTCCAATTAGACAAGAGTCATTATGACTTTGAGAAATCTAAAACTGAATTTGAAATAGCCCTTTGTACAAATGATGAACATGTTATTTCTAAAATGTATAAACTTTTGTTGAGGTTTGAGATGGAAGAAGAGCAAGTAAAAGAAATGTATGATTAAATGGGCGAAAAATTGTGGACATGATATATTAATGGAGCAATGGGAAAATATGTGGACAAGAGGGCTAAAATTTACATTAAGCTCCAGTATTAAAGAAAATTTTTACAAAATGATGTATCGTTGGTATATGACATCTGAAAAATTGGCTAGAATGTATAAGGGGGCGTCAAATGTATGTTGGAAATGTGCCAAACAAGAAGGGACATTTTTTCACATGTGGTGGACATGTAAGAAAGCAAAGAGTTTTTGGGTTCAGATACAATCATCGATTCAGAAGATTTTGAAGATTAAACTTCAGCTGAAACCAGAGATTTTTCTGTTGGATAATGGATAGCCAGTTGGAAAAAAGCTTTAGAACACTGTTTTTATATTTTATTATAGCGACAAGAGTACTTTATGCACAAAAGTGGAAAACTACAACATTGCCTACAGTGGAGGAATGGTTGACAAAAGTTTCAGCTTTTGCGTCAATGGCAAAACTTACTGCATTGATTAGAGAAAGGACATTAGTTAACTTCTTGACTGAATGGAAACCGTTAATAGACTTTTTGCATGAAATAGATAACAAGGATTTGATGACATCTGCATTTATGGATTAAGAAACATGAACAATAGAAAAAAGAGGGAGTTTATGATTAACCTAGAATAAGTGTGACTCTAGAAATGATATATACTTGTTGCGGAGAAAATCAGAACTCAACCTGTAGTGTAATCTAGGGATCTTTAAATTTGTTTTTGTTTTCTTTTCCCTTTTGCTTTTAATTATATAGATATATGTATTGTTAGTGTGTCATGTTTAGAACTGGGTTTTTTTTCTTATTCTCTATGTTTATTGTTTATTATGGTATATAGTTTATAGTTTAAAGAGAAATTTAGAAGGGTAAGACTTAACTATTGTAATGCACTATGCATAGGTCTCCCGTCTACTTAACTAGGAGACTCCAGTTGGTAGAAAATGCTGCAGCTCGGCTGTTATCAGGAGTGAGCATAAGAATAAATATCACTTCCATCGTGCTGTCATTCCATTGGCTACCTATCAGTTACCATGCTCAGTTCAAGGTATTAGCTATCACATACAAGGCTCATCACAGCCTTCACTCTTCACATGGGTAAAATCAACAGCTGCCCGTACATGTGCATTCTCTGTGGTGGCCCCCTGTCCTGTGGAATGGCCTGCCTGAGGAAGTCAGGAGAGTTCCCCCTGCCCCCGCTCTCCTGGCCTTCTGCAAATGATGCAAAACTGAATTATTCAAAAGAGCTTTTTTACACAGATAGGAGGGCTGTATTGTAGGGAAATGATCAAAAAGAGATGCTTCACTAATGACTTAGGGACCAGACTTCACCACTATGTTGCTCTATGCATTATCTGTTGAAGTATGTGCTCTTATGTACTACCTATTACTTTAAGTATGTCCCTGCTGGGTAGTTCTATATTGTCTAATATTCCATCCTAGAATTGCTTATACTCAGCATTTTTTCAACTCTGTATTGGGTGTCTGCTAATGTTATATCTTTGTAAACTTTCATTTATTTACCCTATGATATTGTTTATTGAAATGTCCTTGATACTGACTGTGCTAATCTCACACTATGTAATCTGCCTTGAGTCTCAGTGAGAAAGGCGGACTATAAATGACATAAATAAATAAATAAAACTCTGCATAGGATTGAATGATTTGTTATATCTATACATTTGATTTATAATCCCACCTATACAATTACTTGGGGAGGACAATTTCAAAAAACTACATGGATACTTGTCTGTCAAGGGTTTGCAACTTAAATTGGTACAGCTGAAAACAACTGAAGTTAAATAGGGTTGCTAACTACCTGGATAAAAAATTCATTTCCCTTTAAGCATCTGGCTGGTATTGTTTTCAACTCTTGACTTGGGAAATTCCTGAAGATTTGGGGTTGCAGCTTGGGGAGGGTGAGATTTGGGGTGGGGTGGGGTGGGGAGGAGGGGGGTCTTTGCAGGGTATAATGCCATAGAGTCCTTCCACCGAAGCTGCCACTTCCTCCCGGGGAACGGATCTCTGTCGCTGGGAGATCAGCTGTAATTCCGGGAGGTCTCCAGGCCCCACCCGGAGGTTAGGGACCCTACTGGCCAGGGTGTTACTTACCAGATGATATTTATCTCCATGCTGTGAAAACCATCAGCTATCATTAGCATACATTAACCCTGAATTAAAGAGAGAGGACATTTTTTTCTCCAGACCTGTTAGCAACCCTAGAACAGCCAGCCATCATCTTAAACCACATGATATCCCCTAGAAGAGCTGCACCAATCGAATGAAACCTCTAATTAAATCAGTACAACTTTTATGCATTTTACCCCAGAGTAAACATCTCAAGACACTGGATTCCCTATAGGATTTACAGTTCATCTTTCTCAGTGAGATTCAAGGTGAATTATGCAATTAGAATTATGTGATAAGAAAAATAAGTGACCAAAATTGGATTATAATATTAGAAAACAATGCACTAAGAAACTTGATGGAGGCAGCTGGATATTCCCTGCAGATACAAAAGTGATGCTGCCTGGGCTCTTCTCAAATGCTTCATGCTTCACTGAGATGAAGGAAAGGAGATGAAGACTTTTTGCTTTAAAGACGGTGGAAATAGACATCTGAACACCCACTGGTAGGCACGAAGCTGGGCCTCACTGGCCTAGGCATACGTATGTGAAGGGCTGCTGCCAATTCCAAACCCTGCACAAAGCACTTTTAAGAATTATGCAGAAGGAACATAATTGCAATTTTTCTGGCCCCCGCAACCCCTCTCAGGGTTTTGAGCTCTATTACTCTATCAAGACTACTATACAATCCTTAGCCTTTTGGACAATAAGTAGCTTGATGCCCATGCTTTGCTACAGTATTTAATTTAATTTATTAGATTTATATTCCGCCCTTCTCATGCCAGCAGGCTCAAGGTGGATTACAATTTACATACATTTAAATTCATCTAACAATTTACACAGTTTAAAATTATAAATATATAAACATCCTAACATTTAAAATACATATATATATACATACACGTATACTCAGCAGCATAATATAATGCACTATATGCATACACAAGGCACCTCCCTTTCACCTTCACCAGAGCATTTACAGTGGAGCTCAACAGATGGAGGATGTCGCTAGTGGGGAGGGCACAGACCATGCTTGACTGGACAGGGAGGCTCCACCTAGCATCAACCATATGCCTGGCGGAACAGCTGTCTTACAGGCCCGGCGAAAAGACAATAAATCCTGCGGGCCCTGTTCTCATTAGACAGAGTGTTCCACCATGCTGGGGCCAGGACCAAGAAGACCCTGGCCCTGGTCAACGCCAGGCGGGGCCTCCCTGGGGCTAGGGACGTTCAGCAGATGTTTGCCGTTAGAGCGAAGAGTCCTCTGAGGCTCATATGGGGAGAGGCGGTCCCGCAGATATGCCGGTCCCTGTCCGCATAGGGCTTTATAGGTTAATACCAGAACCTTGAACCTGATTCGGTACTGTACTGGTAACCAGTGCAGCTGACACAATACTGGCGTTATGTGCTCACACCTTGATGTTCTGGTGATGACCCACGCTGCTGCATTCTGTACCAGCGGTAACCGCTGGATCAGGTTCAGGGGAAGCCCAGTGTAGAGTGACAGTAGTCAAGCCTAGAGGTGACCATTGCCTGGATCACTGTAGCCAAGTCGCGGGATGAAAGATAAGGGGTAAGCTGCCTGGTCTGTTGAAGATAGAAAAAAGAAGACCTGGCAACTGCAGTGACCTGGGCCTCCATAGTCAAGGAGGCCTCCAGAATCACCCCCAGGCTTCTAACTCTCAGGGCCAGTGTAAGTGCTGGGGAAAAACCCCAGAGCCCAGGGACAAGTTAACAATAGCCTCCAAGGAATCCTGTAACCCGTCGACACTGGCTTTCACCAGCCACGACCGAAACGGGTCCAGGGGGCAAGTGGTAGGCCTCACCGCCCACAGAATCCTGTCCATCTCTTCCCCGGAACGAGGGCTGAAATGATCAAATATTTAACTACTTTAAATCCAGTTATAATATTTATGGGTATGTAACGTTTTTTGGTGGGGGTGGGGTTTTTTGGTGGGGGGGTGGGGTTGAGTTGGTTTTGTAGTATAATAGCATAGTACCCGAGCTTCACAGATGTGATTGAATAAAGCGAAGCATGTTGATGCCTAAAACTGATGAAGAGAATTTTGAAATGTAACATTTATTGAAGAGATTTTTAAAAGGAAAAGACTGTAGTGCAATAAATAAAGTGAAAAATACGTACAACCTTTTTTTCTACTGAAGGACCTCTTTGTAGACCTCATTGGTGGTTTTTCCCCACTTTGGAGCCCCTACTTTGAAGAGAAGCTTGTGGGCTGGAAAGCCAGGAGGGTTGAGCCTGTTGAGGAGCTCCACAGGGTAGTGGACCGCATCATCCATTTGCACCACTGAGTCCACAGATCTGTATTTCATTTCAGCCCCTTCGAGGGAGTTGTGTTTTATTAATGATGGTGGCCTTGTTGTTCTTGGGGGTCAGACTGGCATGCCTGCACAGCCCATCCATGGACTACTCCCTGATAGTGGCGATATCAGGGTATATTGTGGCTGTTAGGTCTGCTAGGGTCGTCACTACTTTGGCCAGGCCTTCAGGGATGGTCACCTTTCCTTGGACTCGGGACTTGCTGGTACTTGGCCACTGCTGCTCAGTGCACCACAGAAGTACGATGTGCATATTTCTTTGCCACATCTCTAAGTTGCTTCCTCCTTTTGGGATCTTGCACAACATCTGCGGGGAGGCTTCTTGGGGGCAGTAAGAGATGATGGCTGCAAGAGGTGTGAGGTGGAGTTGGACTGAGGGAGGGATGGTTTGGTGGGTGCTTCAGCAGGTTCATGTGAGAGGTTCACATTGAAATGGCCCCTAGAAAGGTCATGCACCATCTCCCCATGAACATTTAAAAACTCAGCTGCCGTACTTTTATATAAAATCCCTATTCAGGAGGCTTGTACTGTCTTTCTTCAGCTGTCTGTAGTTTCCTTTGCCTGATCTTTACCTCAGAACATAGCTGACCCATCAGCCTCCCAGCCACACAGGAAAGCCAAGCCCCACAGGGAGATTGGCAGCCCTCTACTGGGAGGTGTATTTTTATCTCAGGACACATTCAGTGGCTCCCAATAACAAGTATATACTCTTTAGAACGTTGGAGAGATGACCAATCAAGGCTGCATATGCAAATGACCTCAGGGAAGAGTGGGGGGGGGAGCACCCTGCAACCCACACAAGGAAGCTGTATCCCTATGGGGAAAAACATTTTACCCCCTTAGGGGGCGAATTTCCCTTCTTAATGAGCCCCACCACCACCACCAAAGGTACTTCCTGCCCAAATTTCATGTTTCTAGGTCCAGGGGTTTATGAGTCCAGGGCGTTGATGAGTCAGTCAGGACACTTATCTTTATATATATAGAATACCCTGCTGTTTTAAATTGGTTTTTGTTTTCATATTTTAAAGAGATGGGGTTTTTTTTTATTGTTGATCTTCATTTATTTGTAAATTGCCTTCGCAACCAGTTGATGCATGAGAGACGGTAGGATATCAGTTTCTACAATCAATGAATAAATAGGTAAAAATACTGATTTATCGCGTGTCAGCTCTGCACTTCGGCCTCAGCGTTAACAAATGGCAGTTCTAATATGCATATCCCTTAAAATTATATCCCTTAAAATGCTCGTTATGTATTTGGTAATTTCCCCTGTGGCAGAGGGGATCCATAACATTGTTTTCTTTTAAGCGCCAAGGCAAATTAAAGTGATAAGCAAACATATTAATAAGGGAAATCCCCATCCAGTCGCCAGCCCACAAGGACCGCCCCTTCCCCTTTAGCACTTTGAGCCTCGCGACCGCATTTCCGTTCTTCTAAGCCACGACACAAATCTGCTTAGTAACAAAACTCGTTCCTCCAAATGATTGGTTATCCCTTGATCGGTCTGATTCATACGCTTCTTCCTACTGGCTGTGACCTGGCCTATGCTATGATTGCATGAAATTTGTAGGCAAAACAAAGCTGGGGATGAAACAGCGGAACAACACACGGGAAGTAGAAGAAGTCTGAGAGAACTCTTTTACGACTCCAGCGGAGAAATCTACAAATCGACATTCAAACAAAAGTATCATGACATCGTCGCGCGCAGCCCAAAATCGTGCCGGAACTACTTTCACAGCAGGATGTATTAATTCTCTACGCCGTCGCAGCGGCGACAACGCTAACAAAATCACGAAGACGTAAGAGATTGGCAGCGCTTATCGCCTATGAGAAGTCCAAACTGAAGCAGGAGCGTGTTGGGATTGGGTTGTAGCACGCTTACCACGTGACGTGGAGGAGGGGCAGAGTACGGTGTTGGCCTCAGGCTGATCGCCGCTGTTGGGCCTTGACAGAGGCGGCGGCTAGACGGACGTAGGTGAGTTGAAAAGGCTGAGATTCGGTTATGGAGGACGACGGGGGTCGGTGAGTGGAGGGGTCAGGTGGGCCGGTGTGCGCGGGGCCCCCTGAGGTGACTGGGGTCTGGAATGGCAAGTCAGTCTGAGCTATGAGAGCGCAAGAGTCTTCGTGGAGGCGGTGGATTTGGTAAGGAAGTGGGGCTGGCCTTCTTCCCCACACCCAGCCTGGCTGATCTTCTGTTCAGTAAACCAAACGGCTCCGTGTCCATACCAAAGACGAACCGTTCTCTATAACGAGGGAAGGTCAGCCTCTCGCTTTCCTTCCCTTGCAGTGCGAGAGAAATGCACTGATCCCCCCCCCCCAACACACAGGTAGACGTACCCCGAACAGGAAGAACGGTGGTGCTTGAGGACTGCCTGGTTGGGGACGGGGGAGCGGTGCTGAGACTTTCCCCTACTTCAGTGACAAAATGTCCGGCCCAGGTAGATTTCTTCAGTATGTCCAGTATGTGTTTTACACAACGGTATGAGTGCTCAGTCACTGAGGTATATTTCTGTACCTCATCCCCCAGACACTGTTATGCTGGACACGATAGATGCCTCATCCGAGGGCAAAGTAACTTTATGATAGGAGATGGAATTCAAACTCCAAATTAATTATGCCTTAATCCAACAACAGTAAAATCCCTTTGTCGCTGTGTTTCTGCACATCAAACAGCTTCTGTTTCCAGGTTCAGGAGTAATGGGGTGTTTACTGTACAGTGAAGTTAATGCTATAGTGCACCTAGTATTTATGCTTTTGCTAGGCAACTTTATGATGAAACAGTTTCTGTTCTCAAATGCAAGTTTGTGATGTGAGTTTTAAGTTTAGGAAGGTGCTCAATATTGTCTGGGGATGGTTAGGAGGGTCTCCAGACTTTTCATTTGTAAGGCACTTTGTCCTTTATTTCAGCAATTCCTTGGTTAGTGCTCATTGATTTTTATTTATGCTATCTTAGATGGTATTGAGCTTATGCATTATGAGAGGGTTTTGTCTGTGTGTCTGCTAGTGCACAATTTCTTCTGATTCTCATGTAATACAGAAGACTGTGAACAAGAACCATGGCTTCCGAGTTAGAGAATCTAAATCCAAGTGCCAGAATAATGACGTTCCATCCGACTGTGGAAGAGTTCAAAAACTTCAGCCGTTACATTGCATACATAGAATCCCAAGGAGCGCACAGAGCTGGACTGGCAAAGGTAAAAACCCCACAGTGTGATTTAGTGAGGGTAGATATCTCACAAGAAATAGCTCTAAATTGTTCTGTGAATGTTACTGAGTTTTAAAGTACTACCAGTACTGTAAAGTACAACTGCAGTATACTTGAGCTAGGATCACAACAAAATGCTAATGAACATTAGATTTTGTCTCGGAAATCTTATTAAATGATGCTTGTACATATAACTACATACCATCAGCAGTAAGAAAATAGTGGTTATTTTCATGATGCAGGGCTTAATAGTCATCACTGTTGGTAATCCCACAGTGCGATCCTAAACTGAGTTACTGCAGTCTAAACCCATTAATTTCAGTGGGTTTAGACTGGAGTAACTCCTCTTAGGATTGCACTGCCATAATTCTAAATTTACACTGTTTGAACTCATGCAATGAATGGGCAGTATTTAGAATAATACTATTTACTGATAATGTTGAAATGAAGCCTGAAAAATATTTTCCTGAAATTAGATGTGAGAGGATATTAACCATACATTTGTTGAAAAATACACCATGAGCTATGTTCCAAACAGGCTTTGATTTTTGAGGTGTTAGACACAATTTATAGTGATCATAATCCATTGAGAATCACTCTTGGCTGCAGGGAGGAATCACCTATGCTATCTGGTAAATTCAACAGTACAATCTTAACCAGAGTTACTCCACTCTAAGCCTATTGAAATCAATGGGCTTAGACTGGAATAACTCTGCTTATGACTGCTCTGAAACTGTTGCATGTGTTTTAGCTATACCTCTGGTTTTTGGATGGGGAGGAGTATTTTTCCTATAGTACCAGCATTTTCAGAAATGTTACTTCTCTGAACTGGAGTTACTGGAGAACTCCCAAGTAGTTGAAATTTAATGCTCAATACTGATCGTTCTTGTCCTGAACATAATTCTTACATTGTATATGATCGATCATGGTGCTTAAGAATACTCCTGCTAGTATATGCATGGGTTTACTAATTTATTATTTTAAAATTGTATACTCAGTTTTTTTGTTCATAAAATTTAGCTTTACTCAATTTTTCTGTTTATAAAAATTTTAGCTTTAAAGTCCAGCTATCAGAGGTACTGTGTACCCAGAAGTTGAATGTTATACAAACTTTAGTTACTTGGATTGCTTTTTCATCTCTTAAGTGCCCTGTTCTGTAACATTGGCAATAATTGCCGGTGTGATGAATTGTCAGGAGTATTTTATGATTTGGTATTGGCATCATAGCACCTCTGAAGAATTATAGTGCCTCTGTTACAATTAAATCTCACAATTTTAATGTGTACAGTTGTTATAAAATCATTTCATAAAATGGCTTTTGCCTATGTGTTGGTCCCAGGAAAACTTCTTAAAAGGTTTTATTTACTTTACACCTTTTCTTTATCTTATGTGTTTTGATTCAGGTTGTTCCTCCTAAGGATTGGAAACCACGTGCATGCTATGATGATATTGATGAGCTGATCATCCCTGCCCCCATTCAGCAAGTGGTCACTGGCCAGTCAGGCCTTTTCACACAGTATAACATCCAGAAGAAAGCCATGACAGTTCGGGAGTTCAGAAGGATAGCCAATAGTGATAAGTAAGACAGAATTTTAAGTTACAGCTCTGTGAGATGAATATTTTTACATAACATCTCTTTATTTCTCTTTGGTCTACTTTAAACAACAAGTTAGTGTTGAAGTGTGGCCATATCCTTTATACAGAGCAGTTTAAAGGTTGCATTTAAGTCCTTGAGTTATTTTATGTATCTTCCTAAAAGCCAGGATACAGAGTTATATACTCCGGCTGATAGGAGCAATCCAGAAGCCTAGCATATTTTTAATTATGAAGGGAATGCTAGTTAAGCAGGCCCTAATTTAAGATTAAACTAAATTAATGGCCTAAAACTCAGAGATTCTTATTTGAAGTTATGTATAGTTTTAGAAAGTAGTCAGTTTTTAAAGCTATACATAGTTTTTATTATGCTTTGTTTTATTTCTTAAAGTAATGGTCTATGAAATAGTATCTTTAAGCTTTCAGGTTTAAAATTAAGATTGGTATCCTTTTAGGACTTTAGGTAAAGTACTTTCTTGCAGTGTGAGCTCTAAATTTCTATTTGAAATCCCAGCTTCAGTTTTCTGCTACTTGTAATTGCGGAGAAACTGCTTTGTGCATGGACTGTCCTTTACTTCAACAGGAAGAGCAGATCTCTGTGCAAAAGAAATGGTCTTGGGGAGCTCTGGGCATTGGAACCTGCAGCTGTAGAAATAGGGAGGGATCATTTCTGTAGCTTCAGCTGACCTCTGAAACTATACTTCTACTTTATATGCTAAACAGTGAATAAACAGGACAAAATTATACACAACACTATTTCTAGACTGACCATAAGATTTTCATTCTCTAGATATGCAAATAAATTTGGGGCCGTAGAATTTGAGAACAACAACAACTGCACAGTGTACAACCATTTTTACCAAAAGAAATCACAGTTGAATCCTTGGCTTCTTAATTGCCTGTGATTGTGCTTAAACACCTTCAGTAGTAACTGCCTAGTTCTTTCCTGTGCCTTTCCTATGTCTCTAGTATATTTCTGTTCTAGTTTGCTGGAGTACACCATAGAATGGCTGATTAATAAAAACCTGTTATTCGTTAAGATGCCATAAAAGTATTTTTTGCATATTTTTAAAAGTTAGCTCAAAATTGCTATTAAAAAACCTCCTGGTCTTAGGTACTGCACACCTCGCTATACCGAGTTTGAAGACCTTGAACGCAAGTACTGGAAGAACCTCACGTTCAATCCTCCAATCTATGGTGCTGATGTTAACGGCACACTCTATGATAAGGTAAAACTAACTCTTACTAGCCCTCCCTGTTTGTGTGTTTTTTCTGCATTTTTGTGTATGTTCATTTTATATTTTGTTTAATAATTTAAAATATTTATATATTTTTGTTTTAAATACTTTTTAATGTCTCAAATATTTTAATGTTTTGTTTTAATGTTTATCATCTTGGTGTCTCTGAACTGGGTAGAAAGGCAGCATAGACATGTATTAAATAAATAAAGGGAGACCTATCAGTAATATCTTCCTTTATACTTGTGGGTGTTTAACTTGCTCTCAGCACTGATTGCAGTTGCACAGCCTAGATGATAAACTCTGCTGACAGCAAAGGGTATGAATGGAGTTCATAGCTTATTGATTATTTCCTGGAACATGTTTTCTGAGAACTGTCCAGCTCTATGTCTCTACCACTTATTATGTAGAACGAAGAGAGTTACTATATATCCTTCACTGGGACTTTCCTCTGCCACATACATTAGTGAAACAGTTTGCAGCTCTTAATAGAAAATTACTCATAAGAATATTGACAAAAAGCTGAGTAGACTTTGGATGTGATATTGATTTCTTTGACTATGTTAGAAAATGTAAAATAAATGTAATTGATTCTAATTTTCTTCTCTAGTGAGATAAGAAATCACGTTTGTGTGGTATGGCAAAGACTTGTAATAAAGTAATATGAGTAAATATAGCAAATTGATACCTTGCTTTGCTATGAGTGCAGCTCCATTCTTCTTTATAACATTAGAAGACTTCAGTCTAGTCTGTTGTGGGGGGCAGGGGAGATCTCTACTGCTACAATTGCAAGGAAGCAGCAATAATACACAACAAATAAAGATTGCTTCATTTTAAGAGGCATAGAAAAATGTATTTCTAGGCTTGCTATAGCAGAATATGGTGTGAGTGATTGCACTTGTCATGTTGTTTGGTTTGTAGTCTTATTAACTGGCCTCATATGATCCCTTTAGCATATAGATGAATGGAATATTGGCCACCTGAATACAATTTTGGATATAGTAGAGAATGAGAGTGGCATTACCATTGAGGGGGTGAATACTCCTTATCTCTATTTTGGTATGTGGAAAACCTCCTTTGCTTGGCACACTGAGGACATGGACCTGTACAGCATCAACTATCTGCACTTTGGGGAGCCCAAGTCATGGTAAGCTGGATTTATTTATTTCAAAGCATCCATGCTGCTTCTCTAGACAACCTGCTTGAGGTCGCTTAAAACTAGAGCATAAAAACAGCATAAAACATTGAGCAGCTTAAAATAAGGCTTACAAAACAGTTCTCAAGCTAGAGGCAGACTATAAAAACAGTGTTAAAAGATCCCTTAATTAAAAGCCCAGCCAAAATGACATGCTTTGGCTTAGGGCCTAAAAGAGAGTAAAGTGAGCATCAGGCAAGCCTGAAGAAAAAGAACATTCCACAGGTCACCATTGCTGCTGAAGGCAGGGTCACTGCAAGCAGGGTTGTGAGGAAAGTCTTATCTGGCAAGCTTAACAGTATGGGAGGAAGTGATCCTTCAAGTATCCTAGCTCTGAAGTCATTTAGGATCTGAAGGGTAAGAAACAGCTCTTTTCAAACAGATGATCAACTAGTGCAGATCTTTTAGCACCATGGTGATATGAACCCTGTAATGCCCTCTAATGATGTAGTGTATTATATTTGTGTTATCTATAAATAGATTATTCTTAACCTAATGTAATTCTTGCAAATAGTTTTACTTAAATTTTACTGCTATTTCTTTTGAGTTAGTTTATTATTGCCTTGTGGGTAAGTATACTTTTTAATTACCTTTTCAGGATGAGCATAATAGGCCTGTTTAGCAATTAAGGAAAAGAAGGAAGACTGCTTGCTTAAAAATCCTCCTTATTTGGATGTCTAAACTGTGTTTCTGTTGAACTTTCTCAACTAGGCTAATTCTGAAGCTTTTAAAAGGCTGTAATGCCCCTGTTACTTTTTCTTGTTTGTCTTTGCCTCCAGGTATTCTATTCCCCCAGAACATGGGAAACGGCTGGAACGTCTTGCCAAAGGTAATCATTCATTTCTGTTTCAATTACATGTAGACATCTGAAGATCAATGGAATCTATGTTCCATATAACACTTCTATGATGGTAGCTGTAATCCAGTATTGCAAACCTAATGGGGGAAGAATGGGAGCTTGTTGCAGGTGGGAAAAATCCTGTTAATTCCTTTCTTAATTATAGTAACTCGTGCTAGTCCTGCACAGTTCAGTAGATTGTTCAGTGAAGTAGAGAAACAAATTAGACAAGATTGCAAGAAGCTTCCGAAGTAACTCCTAGCTAAAATATTTAAAACTGGTGGGGCACTGTGGAGGGGCTGGTGACCTTGTATTTCTGTCCCTTCTACTTAATGGCTACATGAGCAAATGAGCTTTTGACAAAGTTCCTCATAATATTCTGAAGGGTAAACTGGAGGGCTGTGGACTGGACTCTATGATGGTTAGATGGATAGGGAACTGGCTGGATAACCGCATCCAAAGAGTAGTTTTCAGTAGCATCGCTTCTGATTGGAGGGAGGTGTCCAGTGGAGCACCACAGGGCTTGGTTCTGGGCCCAGTGCTTTCCACTATTTTTTGTTTTTACTTAGTCCCTTACATCCTGGATGAGGGTGTGAAAGGATTACTCATTAAATATGCAGATCACACCAAACTGGGAGGCGTAGCAAACACCCGTGAAGATAGAGAGAGAATTCAATGAGATATGAACACACTGGGAAAATGGGCGATTAAGATAAGATGCGGTTTAACGTTTATAAGTGTCGGGTTCTCTACCTGGGTAACAAAAATACAAAGCATGCATACTGGATGAGGGATACACTGTTGGATTGCAATCAGTGTGATGCAGCAGCCAAAAATGCAAATGCAGTCTTGGGGGTGTATTAATAAAAGCATAACATCCAAATCATAAGGTGTCATTGTCCCACTTATACTATGTTGGGCAAGCCTCACCTGAGTGTGGTTCAGGAGCCCTCATTTCAAAGAGGATGTGAACAAATTGGAATGGGTGCAGAGGAGAGCAACTAGGATGTTCAGGGCACTGGAGACCAAGCCCTACGAAGAAAGACTGAGGGACTCGGGAATGTTCATTTGGGAGAAGATGTTGAGGGGAGACACGATCGCTCTCTTGAGTATTTAAAAGACTGTCACTTAGGGGAGAGCTGTTCCTGTTGGCAACAAAGGATAGGAATCAAAACAGTGCATTTGAGAACTCGTGTGGTGTCAAGACAAGGGAGAAGAAAGGCATCTACCTCTAATGCCCTGATGGTAACAGGTCTCCTTGTTGCAGCCAGGTCTCCTTATTGTCTCAAGTGCTCTTTAATGTGGAAGCGCAATCAAAGGGCTGCAAAAAACAGCCCCTCTTTCTCTCTGTATCACAGCTACTTCAGAAAGATCTAAGAGTTTAGAACAACATATTCCACCCTTTTTCCTGCTGGGTGGTATATCTAGATGAAGCGAACATGTTGAATATCTTGTACATTTCATAAACAGGGTTTTTTCCTGGAAGTGCCCAGAGTTGTGAAGCTTTCCTCCGGCATAAGATGACCCTTATCTCCCCATCAATATTGAAGAAATATGGCATCCCATTTGATAAGGTGAGGAAGGAGCATTGGCATTAATATATCACTTTAAAATAAATCTTGGAAGCTTCTAAGAATCCTGCAGATGGCAAGAGTAGAATTTTTGAGAAGCAGATAAAATGATGCTGAAGGACAGAGGGTATATCTCAAATAGTTTCTACCTGACAAAGGAATTCAATTTTGATACACCTCTGATTACTGATTTCTGGTTCTAGTAAAGTACAAGGGAATTATGAGGCACATACCTGAATATTTGGGGAGTGAATGGTAGGAATAGATACATAGCTGTTGATTTGCACCCACATAATATAACAGCACGATTTGAGTCCAGTGACATCTTAGAGACCAACAAGATTTTCAGGGTATATGATTTTGAGAATCAAAGCTTCCTGTGACAGATTGCACTTAACAGCAGTTTTCCAAAGTGCAGGAAAAAAACAGAGCTGGGAAGGGAAGGGTTAACTATTCCCTACAATTATTATTATTTATGTAATTTATAGTCTGTCTTTCTCACTAAGACCCAAGGCAGAGAGCTTGAGTGACAGGTCAGTTAGAACCTGTCTGAAGGCAGCCTGTTTGTTTGTTTTTAAGTCGGGGAGTCTGACAAGAAAGTCAGACGGTTTCACCTTTAGAGTGAAGGGAGAAGACTCCTTTGCCTTTGTAGTATTACTGTCCTGAGGAAAAATTTCTGTCTATGAACTCTAAGTGTCAGCATAAGCTGAAGTACGCTTTACACAGAGACCAGGGAACTGGGAGTATGTTTTGGCAAGAGTGATCAGGTAGTGAGTTGAGACTCCCTTTCAAACCAAAAAGAAGAGGGTTTATATCTTCTGAGGAGAAGATTAATTCCGGCCCAGTTTTGAAGGGGGTTTGGCTCTGTGGAGAACCCCAGGTCTGTTGAGAAGGGAAAATGGTTTTAGACTACTGAAAAGATAGAAATATCCTCTAGTTTCAAGAAAAGAGCAAGTTAGGTGCACAAAGAAAGTGATTATCTCCAGAAACTGAACTGTTATAGGAAACTTCTTGAAGAAACATTGTTGCTGTACCTAAATTACTAAGTAAAACATGTCTCACTGTTAAGAACCAAGAATATATGAAAATAAGCTCCAAGGATACTATTTTACCTGTTACACAAAGTGTATTCTGTAATACCAACCAAATTTTACCTCTGCGTTTCCATCCCCTGACTACACTTTCTCAGTCCCTGCCTGTTAAATAAAGTTGTTTCTTTTGGAATGTTATACACTCTTTAGTGCTATTTCCAACAAAAATGAAGAGAGCTCCTGCTTTTCCCCATCAAGTTACTGGGCTTGTCTAAAAAGCCAAAATTATATCTGTCAGGGTGGGACAAAGAGACTTTCAAAACCACAAATATTAACATACTACTCAGGGCTGCTTAGTCAAAGCAGGGAAACTGAATTTGGGTGAAAAAATCTGCCTCACAGTGGGGAGAGTGAAGGGGAGGGGGTCCCACAGTGGGGAGAGTGAAGGGGAGGGGGTCCATCATACTCCCTTCTTCAGATACCCTGAAGATCTTGTTGGTCTCTAAGGTGCCACTGGACTCAAATCCTGGTGTTTTACTGCAGACCAATATGGCTACCTACATAAAACTACTTAATATAATTTGCTTTTTTCTTTTGCCATTTATGAAGTTTATAGATGAAAAGACAGCTCTGCAGCAAGTTATTATTCTGTTCATACATTGTTTAAACATTTGGTTACAAATGTTTGGGAAGTCAAAGAATATTTAATTGAAATTTATATTGTGCCTCATTTTGTTTTCCTGGCAAAATGGAAAGAAGCCAAATAAAGTTCAGATCACATAGGTTTTCAATCTGCTAGAAGCTGAACATTGCAAATGTTTGATTTAGGATAACTAATCAAAATATATGCATTATGTCCAGTACCAGTTGTCCACATTAGTTGATTGTGGGTTAGCTAGATGGCTTATACAAAATTTTGTTCTTGGGATACCATTTTTGGTTTCTTTGAATATCTGGCATGTCACCTTGCTATTTCCTCTTTCCAGGTATTGGTAATTATAAAATGAGTTTTAGAGCATATCCATCTATGTAGGCTTTCCTCTCTTTCAGGTCACCCAAGAGGCCGGTGAATTCATGATAACCTTTCCTTATGGATATCATGCTGGCTTCAATCATGGCTTCAACTGTGCTGAATCTACTAATTTTGCCACTCTCCGGTGGATTGAGTATGGAAAACAATCTATTCTAGTAGGTTCAGTTGCTAATTTCATATATGTGTCAGAGGAAAAAGGACATTTCTGCCTTAGTTCCAAGTTAGCAGTTTGATGTTACGGGGTGAATAGAGATCTGGAAGGCATTGTAATTTTTTTATAGGAAGTTTTTTTCTTGATAAGTATATGCTGTAAAGTTGGAATGGCCAGCTAGTGTGTCAGATTAAGGCATGCATTTTAAAAAATGAGCAGTGAGGTTGTTGTGAGGAAAAGAAATCTTCAGTAAAGAGTTCCGTTTTCTTTTTGAGCTGGATTCCAGGATAGTTACTCGTGGACTTGCCTGGGTGTTGATACAGAAAATGCTTGCCAAAAATAACTTGTTAGGCAATATTGGAGATATATTTTTACAGCATTGTCTTCCAGGTGGATAAAAATCTTATTATTTAAATGGCATGAAGTTGAGTCTAGAGGGTTTTTTTATGCCAATGGAAGGAGTTGGGTGGGATTTTTGTTTTCCCCTATCATGCAAGTGATGTCTATTTCACATATGCACACTGTTCTGAGCGTTCCCTGTTCAAAGGAGAACAGTTTTGGTGGGCAAACAATTTTGGTGGGCTCAGTTGGCTAAGGGGGTAAGTTTTGTTCTGGTTTTGGTGGTGCCTTCCATTCATGGAAAACTATTTTTGTGTCCAAGCCAAGATTTGTAAAATGACAGTAAGTTGATGAAGATTGGGATCGTCTCCAGATCCTCCTCTTCGTTTGTATTTTAAATTAGAAAGCTCCAGCTAGAATCATTTTATCATTGTATAAACTGAGATCCTTGAACATTTTGTTCTGCTTCGGGGTAGAGGAACTTAAGTTCAGAAGACTTAAAGCAACCTTGAACTGAAATAAAACCATGTGGTTTCAATTTGTTTGTTGTTCCATGCAGTGTTCATGCCGAAAGGACATGGTCAAAATTTCCATGGATGTTTTTGTGAGGAAGTATCAGCCAGATCGCTACAAGCTCTGGAAGGCAGGGAAAGATGTGACCATCATTGACCATACTCTTCCGACACCAGAGGCAGCTGAATTCTTCAAAGGAGAGCTCCTCCAGAAAGTTGGGAAGCAGTGTTCTGAGGAAACTGAACCAGAAGAAGAATGTAAAGCAGATATAGACACAGATGAGAAGAGGAAGTATGTCTAAATGGCTTTTATCCGTAAGAACCCCCGTAGAAACTGGATGCTACCAGTTAATAAATATTCTTCTCTTTATAAGGATAAGATTATTTGATGTAAGTCCACAATAGCTGACTTTGGACATAGCCATCAATCAATAGTAATCTGAAATAACCAGCTTTCAGAAGGGTGGATCAGTTTTTAGATGAAAACAGGAAGCGTTAGCAGGAGTGGAGGAGATCAATTAATGCAACTTAGCTGGTTTGCTGTCTTTGAATATTTGCATTTTAAAGCAAATTATGAATTACTTTAATTAGTAAATCTCTTACTAGTTTAGTCTTCTGATCCACGGTAAGGTTGCATCCATCACGAGCACCTTGTATTCAGGATGCTATACAGTAAGCATATGTATCTCTTTAAATATGCAATACTTGCATTTGAGAGCTGGGAATGCTACAAAACCTAGTTCAGGCAGTAATGTCAACTAAAAATCAGTGGGTTATCCTTTGGTGAGGAGAGTGAATGGAGTGAAGCCTCTGACAATTCTTTCTTCAGGGATGTTGTTTGTCTCCATAGTGATATGTGCATCATGTTTTGGATTCTGGACTCATGACTGAATGAGTCTTTACAGATAACTGCCTGAGCTGTTGGCTTGTTCTTTGTTTGTGTTTCATTTATAAGATTTTTCTTGCAGTGTGCCCAAGCACCGCATTGGAACCAAGCGTCACCGTGTTTGCTTGGAGGTGCCTCACGAAGTGAGCCAAAGTGAAGCCTTCCCTAAGGAAGAATTGGTTCCAGTGCAATTTGAGATGGAAGTGGCAGAGCCTCCTGTTGGACCTGCTAGAGAGCCTGTGCAGCAAGGTGACCAAGGACTGGCACCTTCAGGTAACTTTATTTCTTCAGGGTTCTATTCTATTACATCTCACTGTAGGCCATGTCACTGGAACTGTTTTTCATACTGTTTTTCAGGTATCTTATTCCAGTGACAGCCTGAACTGGGTTTAATGGTGGTAGGATTATTTTACCATTAAAAGGAGAATCAAACAAATTAATGTAATAGTTAAACTGGAGTTTAAAAGTACATTCAAGGAACCTGCAGAGAATTCAGGTGGATTCTTTGTAGTGTTGATACCATAATTTGTTTTTTCTAAATTGAAAATAATGTACTTTTTCAGCTTTGCTTGGAAGGGGCCTAATGTCAAAATAGCCTATCTGACACATTGAGTGCTTGGAATTTTAGGGTTCTATACAAGACATTTTGTTATCCATATTAAAGAAATTGATAGAACTGTGTGTTTTGTTTACTATATCAGTTGAGTTTTAATAAAGATGATGAAATGTAGTGTTTGGCCTCTGCATGCTTGCTTACATTGTATTACAAAGCGTGAGCATGAGGGCAGGGTTATAATTGCTTACTAAAGCCTAATTTGCAGGCAACTTGGCAGTTAAAGTTACTAGTCTTGACTCTGTTCAGTTGCTTCACTGGGAGTCGCCAGTTGGATTTTGGTTTTTCCTATAGTTTATATTCTTTGGATAATAGCTATTTCTAACGTATGCTTTAAACATTGTGTTTGATTCAGAATATGCAGATTTCTCAGAAGTAAAGTTTGAAGAACTAAAAAATGTGAAATTAGATGAAGAGGAAGAGGAGCCTGAAGCAGCTGTTTTGGATCTTTCTGTTCCCCATTCCATGACTTCCACCTTGTCCCAGTCTGCTCTGAAGCGGAGTCCAGTCTCCAGTCTTCATTCTGGCTCTCCATTGTGTTCTGGTTCTTCAGATTCCGAACCCATTGACCTCCCCAGGCAGGCTTTTGAGCAAGCTGAGGTGCTGACTGTACACAGCTATGCTAAAGAAGAAGCAAATGTCATGGACAATGGGCAGCCCTCTGGGAAGAAAGTCAGTGCTACAGCAAGCATGAATGAACAAGAACTTGCAAAAGTATGAGAGAAGGGGAGGTGGGGAGTGCGCATGCAAATGTTTTGTTACAGCATGTGATTGAGCTGGAGTGGGCAGACTTTAACTATCAGTAGCATCAAAATAGTATGAATCGTGGGCTAGGCAGTTGCCTTAAAATAGGTCTTATGTAATATACTGTTAGGCTGTTCCCTGGAGTAGCTAGCGCAAGCATAAGTTAAATGTTAAATTGGTGTTCATTTTATAGAAGATCATGGTTTTCAGCCTTTGAGTACCAAGGTGATAATGGTCTATATGTTTACGCCTCTCTCAGATTTTTAGAACCTTTTTACAGAAGTTTTGTGTGCCATGTCAAAACCACCAAGCTACTTTCAGTTTCAGGCCCTGTGCAGTATGTTTTGAAGGGCAGAGACATATCCAGAAGGTGGTTTTTAGATAAAACCAAGTCTGTTTTTGCTAAACTTATAAATGCTATACTAGACCTGCTCTCTATAATGTCATGGTTGTTTTATCTTGTTTAGATGGCAAAGGAGTACATAAGATCAGTGAAAGATCGTAAGAAGTCAAAAGGGCGTCGGCAGCCTTTGAGCAAACTCCCACGTCATCACCCACTGTTGGTGAAAGATGGCCTCAGTGATGATGGTGAGTTCTGTCCTTCTTACATCACTAAAGAGGTCTATTGTGCCTGGCAGCAGTAAAAATCCCATTCAGTAATTAAAATGTACTGTTGTCTTTTGGGACCTTCTTAGATTCTCTCCCCCTTTGTTATGCTGGAGCACAAAAAGCCCTCCATATTAGTATTCTCTGAAAGATAATGTCTTACTTTACCCTCTTAGCCCTCACTTAGTTAAACTCTAGTTATTTGGGGGGTGAATTTTCAGCCCTTGGCCAGAACTTCCTCTAGGACTCTGATTCTTAAAACAAAGGCAAAAGAAAACCTTTTGGTATCTCTTTAATGTTATTGGAGCCCACAACACGGCCAAGATGTTATTGGAGCCCACAACATGGCCAAGAATCATGTTCATAAACTTACCAGGTGATGTGAGTTGAACATAATTTCGACAAGTGGTACCAGTTTATATTGTTTATGTAGTTAGTCAAATTAAGGCCTTTCCCAGTAATGTAGATGTGTTGTTCCCTATACTACTTGGCACCGAGAGGTGAATTTTTGTCTGTGTATTGACTTACATTGGTGTTTCTTACTGCAGAATTGTCAGAGCAGCTGGCACCAGAAGAAGAAATGGAAGAAACAGAACCATGGGCAAAGCCTCTCAGTCAGTTATGGCAAAATCGCCCTCCAAACTTTGAGGCAGAAAAGGAGTATAATATGGCTATGGCTCAGCAGCCCCCCTATTGTGCAGTCTGCATGCTATTCCAGACCTACCAGGTGAGCAAATTAAATCCTCTTTACAGGCCTGTGCAGTGCACCAGGGAAATGTTGTCAGTGAAACACCAAGGTGCTGCAGCTGCTAGTAGTACTGGGTTTTTAATGGCTGGGGTTTTGAAATAAATGTAAATATTTTTATGACTTTATCTTGTTTTATTTTGTGAGTTGCATAACAAAATAAATATGTAGTGCTACTTTTGTGCCATTCCCAGTAGCTAAATAGTCCTAACGGGCAACATTTCTTCCTTGTAAGAACAATTTTTGTCTTAGGCTCTGAGGTGCTATAATGGATTTTGTAAACTGGCTGCACGTTACAGAGTTTAACCGTTGAACAACTTAATGTTAAATGGTTGTTGGGGGTTTTCCGGGCTGTATTGCCGTGGTCTTGGCATTGTAGTTCCTGACGTTTCGCCAGCAGCTGTGGCTGGCATCTTCAGAGGTGTAGCACCAAAAGACTTTTGGTGTCTTTTGGTAGTCTTTTGGTGCTACACCTCTGAAGATGCCAGCCACAGCTGCTGGCGAAACGTCAGGAACTACAATGCCAAGACCACGGCAATACAGCCCGGAAAACCCCCAACAACCATCGTTCTCCGGCCATGAAAGCCTTCGACAATTAATGTTAAATATTTGTATGAATGTGTGCACATGATTATTCATTCAGTTACTTTCTCATATGGCATGCACATAGCTCATAAAAATACGAGTAAATGCTTACACATGCATATTTGCTCTCATGCACACTTGTATTTCTGTCTTACTTGTGCAAGAAGCATGTGCTACATATACAGCAGTTAGAACAACATTTATAGTATGTGGTATATTTTTAAAGCAAACAAGCAGTGCTTGGATGCTATGATCCTGTGACTTTTGGTAGAGTTGAGGCATAATTGGGAAAAGGCACGTGTGTACCAACATCATGAGGTTCCTTTTTAATACCATTTTAATGTATTCTTATTACCACTTGTAAATTTTCTCTACACTGGGTTTGAGATACATCTGATACTAAATTTGCATGTATTATTATTAATATCATATTGGTTCTGCTGTTAAAACCCTAGTTGCTTTTGTGTATAACATTGCATTGGTTCTGTGGCTAATTTTGTTCTTTATTGTTAATTACTCCCTTCTCACTATTTTGTAGAGAGACTTGGGTTCAAATACCCGTGTAACCATGAAACACACTCTTGGGCTAATCTTCCTCAGAGGATTGTTGTGATGGAAAATGCAGGGAGGGAGGGAGGACCATGTACACTGCCCTGAGCTGCTTAGAGGAATGATGAGATAAAAATGTACACAATACATAAATTGCTTGTAAAACCACTTTTTAGCTGTGAGAGCGCTTTACTCAGCAGGTCTCACGCTACTATGTTCAGCCTAAGTTTTGAACTGTCTGCTGCTTCAACTAGAAACCCAACCACCAGACTGATGTGGGCGATGATGTAGTCCTTGAAGGGCAAGGCAGTAAAACAAAGTAGAGTCGAGAGACTCGGGAGTTGCAGAATGGTGGATGAAAGTACAGCCTGAATTATCCTGTTCTACCATGACACAACAATTTGTTTAAAACAACAAACTAACATTCTCTACCTTGCCATGAGAACAAGTTGGCTTGCTCTGTCTCTCGTGTTTTAATAGTTTGGTGATAATACCCATTGTCACCTTCTGCATTGGAGACAGAACTCAGTGTGGCTTGCTTTTGATTTGTCAATCATTTTGTCATTAACTGTGTTCCTTGTATTGCAACTTTTGTGCTTTGATGATGGCAGGGACCAAGAGGATTCTATATTGTTAGGCAACATGGATGAGCACATGTTCTTTCATGACAGCTACACTAATTGTAGATTGTCTGGTCTTCTGTAAACCTTATCTTTTCTCCCTGGCAGGCAGATTGTGGAGGCCAGAGCTCTCAGGCAGCTCTAGATGCTGCTGATGGAAAGATGAGAACAAAACCCCTGATTCCTGAGATGTGCTTTACTACCACTGGCTGCAGCACAGATGTCAGTCTTTCCACACCTTATTTAGAGGAAGATGGCACCAGCCTTCTGATAACCTGCAAGCGTTGTCGGGTCCGCGTGCATGCTAGTGAGTGCTGCATGTCCTAAACCTGGATGATTTGATACTACCTTCTGCCCTCTATTAGCTCATGTTAATAGAGGGAAGACAGGGTGTTGCTGCTGTCATTGTGGCTTGTTCTGCAAGGAGGGGAAGAACATGGGGAGAGGTTAGAGAGTTGCATTCTGGAAACTGCTGTCAGAACTATTAAACAATTCCAGTTGTACAGTTGAAAGCTAACTGGAAAATTAATAGAAAATCTTTAATCGGCTTACACAAAATAGAGCAATTAAGACGCACCAAATTTAGAACAAATGCAAAAACGTACTTTTTACTCAATACATAGATGAACAGTCACTGGAAAACTTAATGGCCAGCAATATACGTATTTAGAAAAGAGCAAGATAGATGATGAATAATAGGAATATCAACAACTGTTAGGATGGCCACAGTTAAGTTTCCTATGCAGTGTATAGGGTGTTCGTGATACTTAGAACAACTGAAGATGCCGAGTGAGAGGTTTGAATGGGTACTGTAATAGTTACTTGTGCTATTAATGTTCTGGATTATTTAAGGGAGATAAAAACAAGGCGGGGCCAATTATGCAAGAAAATTAAAAATTACTACTCCTACATGTTTTGCCAAACAGGCCTGGTTGGCAAAACACATATGGACTTCAGGAATTTTTAAACTTGATTAATTATTTTTTTCCTTTCATGCACAATTGGCCTAACTTTGTTTTTATATCTCTCTGTGATAGGTGCAGCTTTTTATTTTCTCTCTGGATTATCTAAATCTGGTAGTAAATTTATCAGATTGAGCATTAACTTATGTGTGGAGTAAAGCTGAAGCACTGTAAATTAGTGTTTCATTTTGGTGCTAAAGTTGTATGTGATAAGTAATAGTATGATTTGAGTGGGGGGAATGGAGTAGCAAGTGTTACACTGTAGCTCTCTCTCTCTCTCGCACGCGCGCTCTTTTTCTGATCTAAATGACAGTCTTTTGAGGGGAGCAGAATTTTAAAGACTGACATTTGTTGTTACTAGATTTAAAAACTGTTGCTTAGCCTGCTGAAGTTCTGTTCATTTTTAGGTTGTTATGGAGTAGCACCTGAGAAGGCATCTGAGGACTGGAAATGTTCCCGATGTAAAGCTAATGCTTTAGAGGAGGTAAGAATGCCTTCCATGCCATAACATTAACTGAAACTTCCTTATGCTATTTCCTCCCCCCCCCCCCATCAGAGATGCCATTTGCCTGGTTCAGGTGGGCATTCTCCCGCCACTGGATCATCACACCTGCCCTTGCTTTCTGGCTTGCGATGCATGTGTGTGCAGATGTCATGTGATGTGTCAACGTTACATCTGGGTGAAAACCTGGGCATGACATTAGCTGACTGGAAACTCAATGGTAAATACTCTGATATCATATCTTCCCCTTACTCTGCCTCCAAAGTTCTCAAGAGCGCCAGTCTCAGTAGCCTCTCTTCCATCCCTTGTAATACAGCCAGAGCCTGCTTGGTTGTATTGTTCACATCCATGTGAAGGCTTTTGGAGTGTTGACTGGGGATGGAGGTGTACACGTGAAAATCTTTCATTGGAATGTGGACAGAAGTTCAAAGAACCCTGTAAACTAGTTTCTGTCAAGAAATTGGTTTCTGAAGTTGTCTTCAAGGGCACAAGGTAGTTAAGTCATTTTTGCATATGAAATGTTTTCATAGGTATATTTGTGATAATCCTTCTGAAAGCTAGCCATGGATGTAGAACATCACACAAGAGATGACTCAGTAAACTTTGTCTGAGTCTGAACATTATAGATGGTAGCTCTCCTTCAGGCTGTAGCGGGTTGCTCCAGAAAATGCTTCCTAAGTGGGGGCCTCACCCTCCCCAATCCATATTTTTAAATATAATTTCAATTAAATGAAGCACAGGGGGTGGAATGCTTCATTTTTTCTAAACAAGAAAGTATTTGAGTAACAGTATAGAAATGTGAAAGATGACAAGAGTAGAAAGAGTGTGAACAGGGCAGAGGAGGACAAAGAAAAGAAGGAATCTTGAAAAGGGATAAGGTAATGGGTCAGGAAGTGGGCTTCAAGAAGCACGTTGGTAGGTACTAAGTTGGGGATTGCTTTTCTGGTTTTCTTTGTTCAAATGGATGTGTATGGCTTTCATTCAGTGCCGCTGTCTGACTTGCAGTTTTAAGGTTGGTATCTGCTGATTTAGAAAGTAATGTCTTACATAGTGTGCTGTTAAGGAAATATGATGGGGGGGGGGGTGTTGTCTGCCTTCACTTGTTTGACATTGCTGACTTGTATCAGGTCTGTATAAGAAATTGATCTACAAGAGGCACTCCTGTGCAGTTTTAGTGAACTAGTAGCTTATTGAATAGTATGCTATGAACTTATTATCCTCCTGAACCAAAAAGAGTGCCTGCATCACCTCCATCTCCAATTTCTATTGTAGAGGAAGGTTTCTTTAGTTTTTCCATAATTAGAGCTCTTTTAAATACATTCTACTCAGCATGAGCTAGTCATTAAGACCTCTATCCCTGCAAGTTACTATAAGACTGGCTAGACTTCTCTTCTGTAGTCTACTAAGGTGGAACTCTCTCTTCTTTTCCATGCAGACAAAAGCAGCTTAACACACTAGGTGGTGATTAGCTTTTAACAGCCTACAGCACAGAACAGTTGTCTGTTCAGGGGAACAGAGGAAGGTTCTGACACAATTGGGAAGGTGGGATTCTGAGAAAAGTGTGCTAAATGTGACTCTGATAATGGGGCTTTCTTCTTTTGGCAGGATTGTTGTCTGTGCTCACTTCGAGGAGGTGCACTTCAAAAAGCCAATGATAACAAGTGAGTCTCCAGGGATAGTCAAATGAGGAAGGTTTTTTTCTTCTAAATTGCTATTTCAACCAGCAGTTTTGTAATGGGATGCAACCAGCAAGTTCATTGTAGATGCAAAATCTAAGGCGTATCCAATAGCTGCTGTCTACTTGGAGCCATATCTTCCTGATGCAATGGCTTCTTGATCTATGTGCTCTTTTGTAGTGCTGGACTACTTGGGAGGCAGTTTATATAGACACATGGTTCTTTGTGTTTTATACTCGCAATGGCTGCTGACTGAGATACTTCAAGAGTACCAAATTAGCTTTGTTTTTCTGCAGCCCATTTTTTCATTAGTGGGTGCTGATATCTAGTCGTCTAATTTTTTCAGGTGGGTCCATGTTATGTGTGCCGTGGCAGTTCTGGAGGCCAAGTTTGTGAACATTGCAGATCGCAGTCCAGTAGATGTCAGCAAAATACCTCTGCAGCGCTTCCGGCTGGTAAGGAAGCAACTATTTCTGTGTCTCTGACCTGGAAGAATGCACACAACACCAGCTTTTATTAATTTTTTGCATCATTTACTCTGAGAAAGCAAATAGATCAAAGCTACATAGATCAGATGTCGTATGCTAATAGATAATGGAGGACAGAATTAAATCATAATACTTTGTGTTTTTAGATGTTTGAAGCTCTTCTGATTAATCTTTAGTAATTCTTAAAATACTCTGACCTGGATGGTCCAGGCTAGCCTGATCTTCTCAGATCTTGGAAGCTAAGCAGGGGTGGCCCTGGTTAGTACTTGGATAGGAGACCACCAAGGAAGAGCAGAATTGTTATGCAGAGGCAGGGAATAGCAAACCACCTCTGAATGTCTCTGTCTTTAAAAACCCTAAAGATTGCAATAAGTCATCTGTGACTTGATTACACTTTCCTCCACCAGTCATTAGAATAGCATGATAAGGTGGACCCGTACTATCCCCTACTTTGCAGTTACAAGGTTTAAAACTTTGACGAGGGGCCTAACTACAAACAGACCTACCTGCTCCAAGTTTGCTTGTCAGAAGCATAATCCATTAGAAACATCTAATTCAAATCACTTGCCCCAAGTTTTAGCCATCAGTGTTCATCTGCAAGAAGAATACATCTTGCCCAAGTAGGTATAGTTACAGATTTGGAAGGAAAGGAGAGGCAGGAGCAGAAAGGATCTTCTGGATCTGTGTCAGATTTGAAATGTTCAGGGAACAATCCTAACAGATCGCAGGTTGATGATTCAAAGAAATATGGAAAAATAAAATATCTCAAAAAACTGGACCATGATACTACCTCACCATATCTGTGTCATGATACACTCCAAGAAAAGATAGGAACATTGAGCCACTTTGATATGCAAGCCCTGAGCTACTTTATAAGCTTCCATGAGTATATGGAGAGGCAGGATATAAATGTTGAAATCTTTGAGTTCTATGAAAAATATGACTGTGCTTAACAGGGTTCCAGATTAATAGCATTTTCCTGGTCCTTCGCTGCTGTTTTTTTTTTTTTAAAAAAAATCTTTTTATTAATGTTTCTGAAGGGTTACAACTTATAATCAAGTAACTATTATTTCTAATACACAACAAATCAAAGATGAATATACAAGTATCTCAACCAGCTATATACAAATGCTAGGAATGTATTCGAATCTATATTAACAAGAGATCATGTATATCAATAATATAATCATTTTTGACAATATTAATATAATTATATTTAATGAACCTAACTAGAATAGCTTAAGAAGTTTCATAGTATTGTTAAACCCCTTCATTCCCCTTTTTCCCACCCACTCCCACTGAAGAGATTATATTTACTAACAAATATAATTCAGATAAACTTTGTTATATTTAACTCTCCCCCTTTAACCCACCCACCTCCCCCGCTCAACAAATAATTATTAACTAGTAGCATTTACACACTCCTCCTCTATGTTAACACAAATATACCAACTGTTCGTGTACCCATAAGAAAAAAAGAGAAAGAGTCTGGATAGTCCCTTGCTGCTGTTAAGGAAGAGGGAGAGCCACTGGAAGAAGAAAACTCAAGATGGTGCTGCAGAGCATTTATCCTGGAATGAAAAATCATTCAGGAATTACTAACATAAAACTACATGCAAATAAGATGCATGATGGATGCAGCCCTCTCATCTCATTTGCAGATACAAAAATGCTGAGGATTTTAAAATATGGGAGTTAAAAGAGTTCAGAGACAAAAAAAAAAGCTTGGAGCATGGTAAAAATGTTCCTTTGCCTTAAGATAGTAATTTCTGTTGACTTGTTTCTGTGAAAAGAAGAAAATAATGGAACAAGGGGCGGTGAGATGTTCGTTGCCTGTTTATTTTACAGTGAATCTGGGGTGAGTCAGTGAGGCAGCCACTTACTATGCCTCTGCCAAGGGCATGTCTAATGAATCCAAATGTCGTTTTTTGATGTTGTCGCTAGAATAATGAACAAGGAAGGAGTTTCCTAACCCTATTCCAGTAGCTTAGCCAAACTATGGGTTGGATGTTCCATTTTTTTTTCTGCTGGTGCAAGAGGGAGGAAACCCTTTTTTGACCTCAGGAAAGCTGGTTTTGATCATGGAACTATGTGGATGAAAAGACACACTAAAGAGGGGCTGTATTAAGGAGTGGAATTGGTTCTTTCTCCATCTTGAGTCCATGGAAATGTTGATAAAATCTAACACCATATTGGTATGAGGGACTTAAGACTTATTTTTGCCTAGTTGCAGAACCTTGCTTTTCGTTGTAAAAGTTTTGTGACATCACGTCTCCTTTGTTTTGTTGTTGTGTGTCTGTTTTAATTTTATTATTGTATATATTATTTTAAATGCTGTTTTAATACTTTGATGTTTGTTGCCTTGGGCACCCTGTTTGGGTGGAAAGGCTGCATATAAATAGAATACTGTTGTGTTAGGTCTGCAGTTGTCCTGCTTTTGGCCATTTCCCCATTGTTTGAGATGGGAAAGGAGTTGCTGGATGAAACAACTTTGGTAGTTTTCATTGCATTCCATCTATCTGCCTTTATGTTGCTTTAAGATATATTTGTGTGAGAGTAAGAGATCTGTTGCACATTTTATTTCTAGTCAGCTGCCCTCGTTAATGTGGTGAGATGGACAGAAGTTTGATGTACATTTGAGAGCAGATATTACAACAAACCATCTGCAAAAGTAAATATTTGAGTCACTTTACAGTTGATGTCACACATGTATTAACACTCTTCCTTTTTTTTGCTAGTTCAGAACAGCCTGCCCTATCCAAAGTAGGACTTATTTGCAGATTAGGCTCTAGAGACACAAGAGATTCATCAGTTCTTAGCAAGAGTTGATAAATCATAATACTTTCATAACATGATAGGTGTGACATGCATATACGTAGCATACAAATGGGATTTGCACAGATATACAAAATCTGGAATTTGAAAGAAACAAGGCTATATATTGAACTATTACTTCCTCATCCCCCCCCCAAAGGTACACAAACAAAATTTGACTTTGGTAAAATTCAATATGTCCTGTGTGGTTGAAGGCTATTGGTATCCTGTTACCTGAATTCTCTGATATATATTGACCTGAAACTGTCTTAAAAGATTTTAATGCTGAATTTGTCCATTCACAGAAATGTGTTTTCTGCAAAAAACGGCGGAAGAGAATTGCTGGCTGCTGTGTGCAATGCTCTCATGGCCGATGCCCTACATCCTTCCACGTCAGCTGTGCCCAGGCAGCTGGAGTTATGATGCAGCCAGATGACTGGCCTTTTGTGGTCTTCATCACCTGTTTCAGACATAAGATCCCATCTCAGGCAGAGGTGAGTGTAATGGAGACTGCTGGATTTGGTTTCCACTCAGCTAGATTTTTTTTTTTTTGCATGCAGACTTCATAACCTCCTAATCAGCTCAGCTGAATCCTAGGCAGTGTTAAATGAAGCCAGGATTTGAAAGACATTTTGTAAATACCTGCAAAACATAGGATGTTGAGAACACATTGCTGAGTTCTAGAGGAAAGGCTATGAGAGTATTTCAGTCTAGGGGGGAAATAAATTCTGCTTTGGTCAGGTCATTCCAGCTATCCATGAAATGCAAGAACTTTCGCAAGGTCAAGGACATTATGGGACCCTAAAACCTCCAGATTGGTTTTGATATATAGGTATCAACTGTTGTCTTCTGTCTCTTCAGCGAGCCAAGGCTGCACTGCAGGATCTGGCTGTGGGGCAGGCAGTGATCAGCAAGCACAAAAATGGACGTTTCTATCAGTGCGAAGTGGTCAATCTGACCAAGGAAACTTTTTATGAGGTCAACTTTGATGATGGTTCCTTCAGTGATAACCTGTACCCAGAAGACATTGTGGTATGATATGTAGTAAAAGTTCTGTTCCACTAGAGGGTGTGCAATTCAAGGGAACACTTTCTAATATACAAGTACTAAGTGTCACTGTAATGGGGCAATGTGATGGACAATCCTCAACTAGAATTGGGGCATTTCTAAAGTATCTGAATGGAGCCTGGAGTATCATTGTGGGTATAGATTCTGAGCACCTTTCTTTGAGCAGTCCAAATATATTAGTTTGAAAGTGTTGTGGTAACAGTGCAGATCTTATTGGGAGTACAGGGTTATTTTGTATTTACTGCCTGATGTTCATTTGTAAAGTTAAAGATCATAGACAGGTGCCCGCTGTGGCAAACTAGCCAGAACTGGCTCTGTTCCTAAGAGCAGGCATGCATTTCAAGCCTATTTAGGTTTGCAGACTACTCAAGACAGGAATATTCTGCCTGAAATGTGAATTCAAATGGATTCATTACTACTGCCAGCTTAGGAGAGAGCAGGAATCCCACTTATCTCAGGATTTAACATTTGCCTTTTCTTCTCCTCATGCTCTACATCCCAGCAAAACTAGAATGGTTTGGGTTACTTTAAGAAAATTGTTTATTGTGCTCACGTGTCAGTAGATAACACCTAGCTTTCTAAAACTTGCTTCCACATGGCTAGAGTCGAGATTGTCTCCAACTGGGTCCCCCATCTGAAGGGGACACTGTTCAAGTGAGATGGACAGATGGTCAGGTCTATGGAGCCACATTTGTGGCCTCACATGTCATCCAGATGTACCAGGTAAGGTGGATAGATTGGACTTTTCCTATCTTTTTACAAGTTGTTTATGACCCAGTAATTTGGAGGCTTCTGCTCTGCTCACTTTGGAAAATTCTGTGAATCAGTTGAAGTATTTGCTGTTGTCTAGTCAATTACTGCTGAGTAAAAATCTGAAATTAATTCCTGTAGGAATATATGGATTGAGTTGATGTTCTGAAGCTTGTGCAGCAACTCAGAGTTTCAAAGTGATCAGCTGTTTAGTGATTCTGATCACATACATAAATACCTTATTTGGCTAGCAGCAGGAGGAGGAAAGAGTAAAGTGTTTGAAAATTCCATGCTTGGCTAATAGAATTATATTTGGGGAAAGTATCCTGTGCATGATTCCATGAGATTTATGGGGTGGAATAGGAAACCAGGCATTTTTCTGAACTTTGGGAAGCATAGGACATGTGACTGCTAGCTGTGCTCACTTGAATGCTGCCCTGACATTTCTGGGTTTAGGTTGAGTTTGAAGATGGATCCCAATTGATGGCAAAGAGGGATGATGTGTATACACTTGATGAAGAGCTTCCCAAGAGGGTCAAATCAAGGCTGGTAAGTCAAGGGAAGCTGGCGGCTGTAGTCTTTCTCACCGAGAGGCCAAGAAAAAAATTGATTGCTAATTACTGGACCTCTCTTTCCATGCCTTGGTTTCCTTTCAGGATGCCTGAAGTGCAGGTATTCTTAAGTTTCAGATACGTTGCTAAACTCAGTTCCCATTTGGCCACCACTATGTAAGTGAGATTCTTTCCCTTCCAGGTGCAATTCTACCCTTGTCCCTACAAATAGATAGTCAATGCCCTGAGAAATTTAGTACAGCTGAGGAATTTAAAGCATCTTTAAAATTTTCTTGCAGAACATTTCAAAACTAGCCCGTATAAATTTGCAGGAGACTTTTTAAAGCGTTTTGTTTGGCTTACACATGCTGGCCTTGTTGGAGAAAACTATATGCAAGACTTCATGTACTCAGTGCCAAAAGAAATCAAAACTCCCCATCAGGAAAATCTGAATTTTGAGACCTGTATTATTGCTCAAAGTAAACAAATTTGTGTATTTTCTTTTTTGGTACTTTACCGTGCTGCTAGCCATGGTGAGGTGCTTGGCGCTCTGTCGAGCACTGGCACAGAATGCTTGAAGTCCTTCCTTTCCATTTGACATTTTGCCAGCCATGATCATATGTGGTCAGAAGCCCTGTGAATGCTACTTAGAAAGAAAAGCTGAGATATCAGTTCACAGAAAATTGTCAAACACATTCAGGCCTCCCTAGAGAGTATGAGCACATAAGTCAATCCCATGCTTGTAGACCTTGAGGCTTGCTGACCAAACTGGATTAATAATGTGTCAATTTCAACACTTTAGTTCAGAAATCTGTGCAGAAGGGGAGGTCAAGTATTTTTTTCTGAACAGATTGTGACAGTTCCCCTTGGGAAGTAAAGGACCTTAATACTTTTTCCTTATATAGGCTCCTTGCTTTTATATCCACTCTATGGCTATATGTACACATCTGTGTGATACTTCTTTTTTTAAGATCAATGGCAAGTACTCTCCATAGTACTTAAGATGTGGACATATACCATGAAAGGGATTTTGAATGTTTCCTAACTAGCTCTAATATTAATAGCTAAGCAAACTGAATTGATTGTAGAAGTTCTTTGAAAATCATGGAATCATTGCGCGTTTTTAACTAACTCGGACACTAGTCTGTCACTGTGCCTTAATGAAGAAGAAGGTGGGAATAATTGGACCTCCTCCAATCATGTGTATAGATAAAACTCCTGTAAGTGATTCTCATCTCAATCTTTGTTTCAGTCTGTTGCCTCTGACATGCGTTTCACAGAGATCTTCACAGAGAAGGAGGTCAAGCAGGAGAGAAAAAGACAGAGGGTGATCAACTCACGCTACCGTGAGGATTATATTGAGCCTGCACTGTACCGGGCCATTATGGAGTAACAGCTGGCAACAAGATTGCAGTGCCCACATCCTAGGTGGATCGTAGCACTCCAGCACAGCAGAGGCCAAACAGACTGTCTTCACATCCAGTTATTTTTTAAAAAATGAAACAAGTTTAGTCTACAGCAGCTGAAAAGTGGCCACTGAATCATGAAATACTCTGCTTTGCTGCCCTAAATGTGGCAGACTCTAAGCCTGGAGTTGGGGAGCACTTCTCTGACTTTCTAAACCAGTTGGGCCAGAAGGTCTTTGGCAGCAAGTTTCTTCATATAGTGTGAACTGTCAAGAGTCAGATCTTCTCAATGCCATCCCAAGAAGCAACCCAGGCAGCTGCAGTGCTTTGAATGAACCCCCACTTTTCTCCTGGATAAAATGTCTGGGAGCATTTCCCAGTTCATCATGCCTGCACAAAGCTGGCAACGTTACTGGTGCTTGACAGTGAATTCCCTTTTTATATTTATAACCCTGTTTTTGTCATGAGCAGCTTCAGATATGTGTTTTTCAACATTATCTCTGAGGCAGAGCCAAGTGGGCTGAAGAGAGGAGAATGAAACTCATGAGCCCCCTTTAATCCCAACTTCTTGAACCTTTGATTAAGCTTTTGTCCCTATTTTGTATTCAGAGACTTATTTACTCATGCGTTTAATTGTAATAGTATGTGCCTATGTAATAGGAAACTGTTTGGAGCCATTTAGCACCGTGCATTCCTCAGGCAAGAGAATCCTGGGAAGTTCCCCTCGTTAAGGCAATAAGGACTGCAGGGATTCCCAGCCTCTATTCCTCTGGGAGGGCAAGAAGTCAGACCCAAAAGTATAGCAAGGATGCTTTGGGAAATGATCAGTTTTATATCCCTTAAAGTGGTGCTGACTTGTGGGATGTCTGAGTACAACTAGAGTATTCATAAAATCACTTGTGTTACTGGTATTTCCATTTGGAAGTGCTGTGCTCCCTTTGCCACAATATATGCAGGTACAAGTAGCATGAGGGCATTTGTGTACTTATTCCTGTGCTTTTAGGGGGAGAGTGGGAGAAGATCATGATTTTGATGGGACAGCCTTCCTACTGTACAGCCATGGAGGCAACTTTCAAATGTATTCCAAAAAAGTGTAAAATGATTTTATCTGGTCATTAGTGTACACTTTTGGCTGCAGCTGTATCACCCTGAATGCACCCATCACATCTGATCTGGGAAGAAAACGTACCTTTGTGATCACTGGTTGCTCTAGGCCTCTAGTCTCTGCCCTCTATTCATTTTTTCTCTTGCTGCACAAATATGCTATATAGCAGACGTTTTGTCTCACAATAGACCAAACCTTTGGATAGAATATGCTTATCGCTTCTACTCTGCCATACATTGCAAATCTTTATAGTAATTCATTGATCCAGATTTTGACCAAAATGTTCTTCAATCAAGAGACATACAAAGTCTTAAGATTTCTTCTGGGCAGTCCTCTTCCTTTGTATTAGCTGCACTATTGGGTGCATCCTGAGACATCCTAGAACAGGAGAAGAGATGCAGACTTTGATACCAGTGTTAAACTATGCTCTTTGTTAATGTCGAGTTAAAACTGGTCAATATCCCTATGAGGGGGATGGTGTCTTCAACAACACTGTGTATTTGGGAATTTTTCTATAATAGTGTCTGTAACTGAAGACACATGCCTTAAAGTCAAAATGGCAGTTGTATGTGAGGCTAGGAGACTGACTTCTTTGCCTTTACTGCAGAAAGGTACCTCCCTAAATGTGTCAATTTGCCTCTGGAGGGACATTTTGGAATTCCTTGAATGTCCATATGCTCCATTCTTCCTATCTTTATCAAGTTGATTGTGCCATCTGACTAGTAGGGAGGCATATATTTTTGGAGCTTTGGTGTTAGGCAAAAGCAACTGTGAGTGATCTATTATTTCATCTGTCAGTATTCCTTTGATTCCCTCAGGTATGATTCTCCCCTTCCCCCAATGAGACTGTTGCTATCATACTAGTATTTCCTGCAACCTGAGTCAGGGAGGATTCTTTACTTGTACTCCACTTGACAATATTCATCTGTGCATAATAATGTGTATTTGAGCCCTTTTGTTGGTCTAATTTGAATATAGCTTGCTAACTTGTACACCTCAGCATCAACCCTGAGACTATAAAAACCAAATCAACAAACATAGAGGATTCTTCACACCTCATGTTTTTTTCCCTAAAATGCCTTCTAATTGAAAATTAAATCTAGAAAGCATATATCACGAGATAAAAATGTCCTTAAACAACTGTAAATGGCAACTCAGAGTCTTTCTAAAGTTTTCTGTATCCATCATGTTGGGCTAATTATATGAGTGTTTCTCTGAAATTAGTTCTATCCATTCCAGGGTATGAGACGAGGTGGCATAATGTTAGCAAGACAAATTTAAACCTAAATATATAATGTATTAACAATATGCAATGGCTTATACATAGTGTATCAGTCAGCACATTTTATGAGGATCTGAATTTATTCTGAACCCTGTCCAGAATTTATTCTAAGCATTCTTTTCCCCATGGCACCCTCATTTTTCTCATTTGTATATTTATGGCTTTAGTTAGGGTCAATGAATTGCATTTTATCTTGATACAGGCTGGGAAATAAGTCAAATGGCAGAGCAAGCGTCTTGCCCCTCAAAGTGCTAATTTCATTATTTTGTATCTGTTGATGCAATAATTGGGGAAACTCCCATCCTCCCTATTGTTAATAGGCTTTTGAGGAGTTAAACTCCACCTCCTTAGCTTCTCCCCCACTTTAAATACAGATCTCTGTATTAGGAGCGGACTGGAGTATGTGATATGGACACAATTTGCTTATTACTCCATTATCTTACTTGTCTGCTGTTGTCCTGATTTTGGAATGCCATTGTAGGATGGATACAAATAGGCAGCTTTATGTATTGTTTTCAACCTGATCTAGTAATATAATTTCTAACTAGACAACTGATTAAATCTGAAACACTTTAACTTTGAAAGTCTTGTGTCTTCAGTTACGCTTGTTTTGCCCAGGGTTTTTCCTCATGTCAGTTTCCTTGTTTCATGGGTCTTGGTCCCTGATTTCTGCAGTAGGGGCTGTGTGGACCAACTGTTGTGTTTTCTTTCCCCAGCTAGGGAACCATTAGATGTTGTCTTGCAAAATAAATGCTCAACAGTTGCCTGTAGCGGGTCCATCTTTCACATCTAAGGTAAAGGTAATTCTTCTGTTGCGGAGGCATTTCCTCTGTTGCACTTTCCTATCCAAAATCATATGTATTCTGATAACCAACTCTCCCCTGCAACTGTCTGGGACCACAGACATGGAATAGATTCTCTTTATATACTCCAGCATAAAGAATAGAGCAGAGAACAGTATGCAGGTATGAGTCCTCTCCCAGCAGAGTTGAAAGCTAAATTGAAGGGGAAATTAACAGGTTTGCCTGGGGCCTGAAGGTGTGGTAACTCTGCTCAGAAAATATGTGCCCTCAAGATCTGCTCTCAAGGATTTTTTATTTTAAAATATTTATAGCCTGCCTTTACCTGAAGAGCTCATTGTGGCTAACAACAACAAAAATCAGATAACTACATAAAAACTTACTCATAAAGATTTTATTAAATTCCACAAATCACTCCAAAACAGAATACCCACAAATCAACATAATAAATCAGCAGAACTAACACTGATTTCTCTCTGCTATTAACTAAAAGCTCAATGGAAGAGAAATTTCTGAAAGATAAGAAAAATAGAGCCAAATAAGAGGGGTCCTCCAAGTGTAGAACACTCTCAAACTACAAACCTCGAAGGATATATTTATATATTTAATATGTTTTGTAATTTTTTTAATATTTTTAATTCATACAAAAGTGCAAGCCCTCAACTGTGATAAATATTGTACAATATCTAAAATCTACAACTAATAAATATTCTTCAAGCATCCAATCCTTCCAGTCCACTTTGAATAATCAATTCCAATTTCTAGACTTGTAAACTGTATTTTCTTTGTTCTTGCTCTATTTCAAAGCTGTTGATATCTCTGTGGAGCTTGAAAGCTATGAATATCTGTGTGGAGTATCCTCCGATGAGAACATTGCCTAGTGGTTACAGCTGAACCTCTCCAAAATTGGGCTATGAAAGCCTGAATTAGCTTGTTCTTTGTGCTATTTCAAAGCTGTTGATATTTGTTTGAAGTTTCAGAACTGTTCATATCTGTATGGAATATTTTCAAACGACAATATTGCCTAGTGGTTACAGATGAAACCATCCAAAAATTGGGCTGTAAGAGCCGGACGTTGGCAATGGTCTGTTGGCGCCTTCATTTTCCAGGAAATGAATATGGTGGTGTTGGAGTGATTTGTATGTTGTTTTGAGACTTTGAAAAAGACATTGTCGAAATGGGAAAGTAGGCTGACGACACCCGTCAGGCTCTTACAGCACAATTTTGGATGGCTTCAGCTGTAACCACTAGGCAATATTGTCATTTGAAGATATTCCATACGGATATGAACCGTTCTGAAACTTCGAGCAGATATCAACAGCTTTGAAATAGCACAAAGAACAAGCTAATTCAGGCTTTCATCGCCCAATTTTGGAGAGGTTCAGCTGTAACCACTAGGAAATGTTGTCATCGGAAGATACTCCACACAGATATTCATAGCTTTCAAGCTCCACACAGATATTAACAGCTTTGAAATAGAACAAGAACAAAGAAAATACAGTTTACAACTCTGGAAATTGGAATTGATTATTCAAAGTGGACTGGAAGGATTGGCGCTTGATTAATACGATTATTTATGAATATTTATTAGTTGTAGATTTTAGATATTTATTGTACAATATCACAATTGAGGGCTTGCACTTTTGTATGAATTAAAAATACAAAAATTTACAAAATATATAAATATTTATTTATTTTTCAATTTATATACTGCCCATCCCCAGGGGCTCTGGGCGGTGAACAGTTAAAATCGATTAAAAACAAGAACTAAAATCAATATACAAATAATAAAACAAATTAACAAAGTGCAGTGGTGGGGAGAACCCTCCCCCACCCCAAAGGTGGGAGGCCGACATGGCACCGCCCCCTTCAATCACCAAATGCCTGGCAGAACAGCTCTGTCTTACAGGCCCAGCGGAACGATAATATGTCCCGCTGGGCCCGGGTTTCCATTGACAGAGCGTTCCACCAGGCTGGGGCCAGGACTGAAAAGGCCCTGGCCCTGGTTGAAGCGAGGCGGGCTTCCTTAGGGCCGGGGACCACAAGTAAATATTTATTCGCTGATCGAAGCGATCTCCGGGGAACGTACAGGGAGAGGCGGTCCCGAAGATATGCCGGTCCCAACCCGCTCAGGGCTTTAAAGGTAAGAACCAACACTTTGAACCTGATATAACCTTCGAGGTTTGTAATTTGTTTGAGAGTATTAATATAGTCTCGGCCAAGTACTCCAGAAGATTGAAGTTGCTCAAGAAAAGTTTAAAACTCCTAGTTGGCAAAATGGGAAAAGGAACCCTCAGTAAATACACTAGGCAAACCTATGACGGTACGTAGCTTCATATCTAGGTTGTGATGGGCTTTAAAAATGATCAGCACTTGGAAATGAACCCAGAAACAATAAGTGTAATTGAGCACACGTGATATAAGCCCACTGTGGCTAAACCCAGTCAATTGAGCAGCTGCATTTTGTGCCAATTGAAGCATCTGAGTTTTGTTTTAGCAAGTGACATTGCCCTCAAATACTAACCAAAAGCCCTGTTCTAATGTTTGACACCTCATTCTTCTACTAATGCTTGGGTTATTGGCATCTCAAGGACTTAGTTTTGCCATGTGTGAAAGTAGACGCCCATTGTAACCACCTAGTAGGCAGACTTTATATGCTTTCCTTACATGTGCATGTGTTCCTGTAGTAGTTGCTCTATTGAAAGGAGCAGTAGGAAGGAAAGTGGGAGGTGGGGTAAAGAAAACGAGGATAACCTGAGTTGTAAGTTATTGTGTACTATTTCTAGAGCTGGTCCTGGCTTTCTTGCTCAGCTACACTCCTGCAGAGATGGAACTTGAGCAGCTGGTGTACCATGTGCTACTCTACCATGGCAGTATGAGAGAGAACTGATGGGCCAAGATTTTACTGTGTTCAGTTACTGCTGCAACATTCTTGTGCATCTTTCTCAAAGCATGGGACAAAAAAAATCATAAAGTAAAAACCTGGATTAAACCAAGTTTTTCTTGACCAGTAATAGTTAGGCAAAGCGGGGGGTGTAGGTATGATCCTAAGCTGATCTTTCCAGAAGCCTTTCCCTAGTGAATCTCCATGTGGTTCCTCCACCTATCCATACGTTGTAGAATATTGTGGGTTTGAAAATCTACGTACAATTTTTTAGAAAGGTTTCTAGCGTCTACTGCTTCTCTGCTGCAATATCTTCACTAGAAAGCAGAACTGTGATGGCGCGGTGCACATATTTGTTTGCACGTTTTTATTTGTAAATCTCATATGCTTGTGTTGGCTTTGGTTTTATGCTCTCTGCCCTGGTTTAAGCCGGAATGCTTATACACAATATCCTACCTGTGGCAATTACTAGAAATTAATAGAAGGCTGTGGCAATGGAGGTTTGTTTTGGGGCTGCAGGCAGAATTCAGGAAGAGCTGTCTCCACATAAAGACAATCTGCCAGCCGTTTGCACAGAGTGTAAGCATAAAGTCAGACTTGTCCTCTTAGCTTTTCTGAGAGGCCCCAGCAGGGCTGGAGAGGACTGGCACAGTGGCTTTATGTATTTGTGCTAGGGAAATGGGAGGAAGGCCAGTGGGAGCTGCTAGAGCGGTACAAGGGGAGCTCGTGGCTGGGAAGGAAAGAAGTGTTCACTACGCCTGAGGTGAGATTTTTCAGTCCTCACTGGTATCTCTTAACTTCTTGTCTCTGGGCACTTAGATGTGGTGGGCATATTTTAAATGCATTCACCTTTGCCTTTTAAATGTTTTTTAATCCACTGTGCCCCCTCAAAATAGGCTGGGATAGAAATCTGTATAAATCTAGTGATTAGAAATTCTAATGGGTAGATGAGAATTGGTAGCATCAGCTGCAGATACAGTACAAGAAGCGAAAGGGGTATTGTTTCTGGTTCACACACTGAATTAACAGCAGTCAGCATTTTGTTGTAAATCCAGAATTCTATTTTCCTAGCCCTCTCAGATCTTGACTGAAGGCTGATTTTGGCCTTTTCTGGTCTTGTGTTGTTTACTAGAATCCTCAGTATCCTATGAAGCATTTTAATCTTAAAGATCAAAGAGTACATTGTAGAAGGCTTTCACGGCCGGAGAACGATGGTTGTTGTGGATTTTCCGGGCTGTATAGCTGTGGTCTTGGCCTTGTAGTTCCTGACGTTTCACCAGCAGCTGTGGCTGACATCTACAGAGGTGTAGCACCAAAAGACAGAGATCTCTCAGTGTCACAGTGTGGAAAAGATGTTGGCAGGTCATTTGTATCTACTCAGGAGGGGTGGGGTTGAGCTGAGTCATCCTGTAAGAGTTTCCCAGGGTGTGGAATGCTAATGGAGGGAGGCTTCACTGTATCCTGAGGAGGTTCTTTTGCATATGGATTGGTGCTTGATGTGCTAATCTTCTCTGCAGGGCTATTGTCGGTTATAGAGTGTTTTGTTAGCCTGGTGTTTTTCAGGACTGGAAACCATGCTCTATTCATTCTTAAAGTCTCTTCTTTCCTGTTGAAATTGTGCTTATGCTTATGAATTTCAATGGCTTCCCTGTGCAGTCTGACAAAGTAGTTGGAAGTGTTGTCCTGTATTTTAGTGTCCTGGAATAGGATACTGTGTCCTGTATGAGAGATCTCTGTCTTTTGGTGCTACACCTCTGAAGATGCCAGACACAGCTGCTGGTGCAACGTCAGGAACTACAAGGCCAAGACCACGGCAATACAGCCCGGAAAATCCACAACAACCATCAAAGAGTACATTGTTCTGTTAAGGCATAGTTATCCTGACCCATTTGGGTTATGTAGAAGGATATACATGCAAAAAAAAAAAAAAGATCCTGAGTATGCGTTACTACTTTAAAATGTAAGTGTTGTTCAGGATCAGACAAGGATCAACATAATTCCAGCAGTCTGCAGGTTCTTAGTATTCCATCTCAAACTAGCTGTTGGCTTATTGTCTATCCTCGTGCTATTTTGAATTTGACTTCTGTACTTTTTATAGAAAGCCATAGTAAGTAACATATAATTTGTACACTTCCCCAATATTTTGCAGTTCATTTATATAGATTTCCTGTTAGCACCCGTCCCATCCCCCCCCCCACACACACAAAGTTCCCTTATACTGAGTTAGACCAGTGGTCTATCAAGGGCTGTACTATCTACTTGGATAGAAAGTGTCTTTCCGAAGTATCTGGTGGAAGTTCTTATCATCTAGTGCCTGATCCTTTTAACTGGAGATGCTATGGATTGAACCTGAAACTTTTTGCATAGCAGACACTCTACCACTGAGGCAGGGGTTTCTACAACATCCCTGGGGGCTAGGTGACAAAAGTGTAGCCACACTCCATAGAGGTGCCACCGATGACAGCATTTAAGTCTGGCATAGATAATTTGTTTCTGCTTCTCTCCAGTCTTGCTTGGGTTGAAGTGCTACTCTGGACCTAGTACAGGCAGAGAAGGTACAGATCTTTGTTTTACTGTGGCATTGTATGAGTTTTGTATCCCCACCTCCTCCAGCAGTTTTTGACCCAAGAATGCCACTATGAACCCAGTGTTGGGAATAATAACACTAAGAGCTAAACTATATGAGACGCCCAACACATAGTAGGTTCCTGCAAGTTTACCTGCGAAGTGTCGTCAGGCCAGCAGCAGCAGGGTCAGAAGGACAGGAGGGAAAGAGTCAGGGGAGCCCGAAGCTGACAGGTGGCTAGTAGCGGCAGAAGGGGCTGCTGCCACCGCCTGTAAACTCGACCATCCCTTCTCACAGACTCCTTCCCCTCTGTGAGAAGGGATGGTTGAGTAGCAGTGGCGGTAGTGGCAGCGGTGGCAGCCTCAGCTGCTCCTTTTGCCACTGTTAGCCGTCTGTCAGCTTCAGACTTGACTCTCTTCGGGCTCCCCTTCTGTTGTCTTTTTCCATTTAAGATCCTTTCATCATCCTAGGTTATTCAAATAAATGATCCTATCAGTTTGCTTCAGCAGAGTCTGGTACCATAGCATTTGGATATATTTTTAAAATGAGTAAATAGCCCACTGTGTTACATAAAATCCACACCTCTGCCTTTTTCTCTCTTGATTGAAATTAATTTTTGCCCTCAAGTTATAGTTGACTCATGATGACCCCTTGGTGGGGTTTTCATGGCAAGAGACTAACAAAGGTGGTTTGTCATTGCCTGCCCCTGTAACTCTGGCCTTCATTGGAGGTCTCCCATCCAATTAGTAACGAAGGCCAACCCTGCTTAGCTTTTGAGATTTGATGAGATCAGGCTCTTCTGGGCTATTTAGGTCAGGGCTTTCTTTTGGTTGTGTAATTCAACATCACTATATGCCTGAATGTGACCATGGTAAAATGCTAGCAGCCGCCCTGGATTAAGGAAGAATGTGAAAGTTGGTTAGAGTCTTCTCTCAAGTATTCAATTGCCTGAAATGGTTTCATTTGAGAAATACAGTGGCAAAACTATATTAAACCCACAACATCTGGCAGCTGCGCAGGTTATCACTTTTTATGATAAGAGTCTGAGACTCTATCCTTGGGATTTCTGGCAACTCTTATGCTCCTGGGAGTTCCTTGAATGCTAGGGTCTGTCCAGGTAATTACTACACCCTAGTGGCTGGCTGACTAGTTGTGTATCAATTCAGACTTTGCTGCTTGTTGTGCACTGTATGAAATGTCTTGGATACAGACATTCTCGGTGAGAACAGACTGAATATGGCAGAGCAGCTATTCTGCAGGCCCCTGGAGTATATAACTTCTGTAATGTGAGAGCAGCATTAGCTTGCCAAAAAGCACCCATGGATGTCTGTTCAAAGTATTCATTGTGCTGCCAAATGCTAGTAAAAGAGTCCCAGGGCCCAAGTGAGCCCCAAAGCATCATGCAATTTAAAGAACACATTAGCTTTAATTTGTTCCTAATCTATGCTATGAGTGCTCTGATGTTTGCAAACACTCTTGGGTTACCTGCTGTGTCTTAGCATAGGGAACGGGAAGGTAAACAGACAGCAGGCGTACCTGCAAAGAGTTCCCTGTCGATTTTGATAACCCTCGTTCCCACCTCAGGGGAGCCTACATGCTGGCAATTAGTATTATAAATTATTGTCCCAGAGTGGCTTTTCTTTGCTAGAGTTCTTGATGTAGAGGTCGAAGAAAGTCACACAAATAACTGGGGGTATAAGCAGTTTAATTAGCTCACAGGCTGCTTGCTTGGTTCTTGGTGGAAAACTGTATGGCAGGATGAATGCTCACTACTCCTGCTGTTGAGGACCTTTCAACTACAACAGCTCTTAGGAGCCTGATGATGGAAATGGTAGAACTATAGAGCAAGAAGAAATTTTGTGGGCTTTCTTATTCACCTTCCAGCCATGGGACAGGATTTGTAACAACCTAAATACCCTTAACAGTATGCTTCTCCTTTCAAGCAAAGTACGATCTCTAATCAGGTGTATGCACTCTACAATAAGGTCAGTAGAGAAATGATCTTGCAAATATGAGAATCCCAGGGCCACAAATGGTGGTAAGTTACCAAAGGTAGAAACCAGCGTCTTGTATTGGGCCTGAAATAAATAGGTACTTCATGCAGCGCTTTTAAAACTGACATAATATGCACATTTTGTGGTTGAATGTCATTCTTGTTTATATGTTCAAAGAAGGGGATCCATTTTTCATTAAAAATATGCACATTCCAACCAGCTCTCACTAATAAGTTGCAGGATTCTGTATCAGATGAAGCTTTTGGGTTCTATTTAAAGGCACCCTCAAGGAAAGCATGTCATAATAGTTCAGCTTGGAGGTTTCCGTGGCATGGATTAGCATGGCCTGGTTGTGTGACCTGCAAAGATGCCTTGGTCATATGTTGGTTGTGAACAGTGTTACCCACAATATACACAGCACAGACTCTATCACTGCCATCTTCCTTTTCCTCATTGTGTAGCTCCACAAGATTGGAATTCTCTACCTTATCGGTGGGCTACAGGACAGCAGCTGGGTGATACACTGCTGTGTTAAATGGCCCCTGTAGCAATAATGCCAGCAAACAATGTCTCGAAGCTGACAGTAGTCAGGCTTATGTAAGATTACCATGGCACATGGAAAGAGTTCTCTGTTTTGTTTGGAATAGAATTAGAAACCTCCTGCTGTGGCGGTAGAAATCGACTTACAGGGGTCAAAAATGGTGGTGGTGAGACTCTGTGCTCCAAATAAGAATAAAAGTGGATTTTACAAAAAAATGGGGAATGTTTAACAGATTTAGCATATGAAAATTGTTGCTTGGTGGGGGGCTGGAACGGAGTGATTGACCTGAAGATAGATAGATGCTCTGAGAGACATATTAAGACATTTCAGGGTAAATTGCCCAAAGCTTTCTTTGATTTAATGGACAATTTGGGTTTGATTGATTTGTGGAGACAGAAAAATGGCAATGCAAGAGAGTATACTTTTTTCCAGAAAGACATAAATCTTTCTCAAGAATAGATATGATTTTGACATCAAGGGACATTACCACTAGGGTGGTTAAAACAGAGGTCCTACCTAAGACCTTTTCAGATCATTATCCTGTATCTATGACTTATAGTTGGGAAAGGGATACCTTTAGGTGGAGATTAAATGATGCTGTGTTACAAAATGAGGGGATTATCAAAGGCTGTAAAAATAAACTAAAAGAATTTGAATTAAATCTAAATAAAGGCACAGGCATGAGAATGGTCTGGGATGCAAGTAAAGCATTTATTAGAGGTTATCTAATCCAACATAATGCTCAACTGAAGAAAAAGAATCAAAATAAAAAGTAACACATTCTGGAGGAGATAAAGAGCAACGAGGAAAAACTAAAGAGAGCTCCTGGAAATACAAACATATTGCAACATATTAACATCTTACAACAACTATCGATGTTAATGTAAAGAGAAATGGAAATAAAACTGAATTATGCCAAAGAACATTTGACCATGCAAATAAGCCAGGGAAATGGTTGGCATACAAACAGAGAAAGGAGAGAGAAAAGAGAATGATATTGATGAGGTATTAAATACTTCCAATATACAAAAGGTATACTATCAATATTATGCAAACCTATATAAGAGTTGTGATGTATCAGTGGAAAAAAGAAATGAACATATTAATAACCAGAAATTACTTAAGAAAACAGAACAATAAAGACAAATTATGAATGGACCTATTACAGTAAGAGAAGTGGGAGACGCTATAAAAAAGAGTAAGTTGGGGAAAGCGCCTTGACCAGACGGACTCCCAAGTAGTTACTATAAGTGTTTTGAGGATGAACTTCTTCATCCTTTACAAAAGACGATGAACTGTATCTTAGAGGGAGGTAAAATGCTGGAGACGTGGAAGGAAGCCAACATTATACTTATACCAAAAGAAGGTCAAGACCAGACACTGACAAGTAATTACACGCCAATATCATTATTAAACAATGAATATTATTCAGACAATTCCAGTATTGATAACTGAGGCACCATTTAAGCAATGGCAGAAGGATATACTGAGATTTATATGGCAAGGCAAAAACCCAAGGGTTAAATTTAAGGTTCTACAGGATACAAAGGAAAGAGGAGGTTTGGGTTTATCAGATTTGAGATTATATTTTGCAGCCAACTGTTTCGTTTGGATGAAGGAATGGATAATGTTAAAAAATTGAAGACTATTTGACCTTGAAGGGCATGACTTAAAATTTGGGTGGAATGGGTATCTATGGTATGACAAAGTTAAGGCCAATGCAGAGTTTAATAATCATTATGTAAGGCATGCCATTTTGAGAGTATGGAATAAATACAAACCTAGGTTTTGTTCAAAAATACCTCTTTGGTTGTCGTTGCCAGAAGCTCATTTTAGAAGAGAAATGATGAGTCCAACTAAATGGTTAACTTGTCGTGACTTGTTAGAATTTTCTCAAGGTTAAGTTAAAATTAAAGCAAGAGAGGATTTAGCAGCAGAAGGGCATGCTTTCCAGAGTTTTCCCTATATGCAAATCTCAGAGATTTAAACTAGACAAGAGTCACTATGTCTATGAGCAATCTAAAACTGAATTTGAAATTGCCCTCTGTACAAATGATGAACATGTTATTTCTAAAATGTATAAATTTTTGTTGAGGTTTGAGAGAGAAGAAAAACAAGTAAAAGAACATATGATTAAATGGGCAAATAATTGTGGACATGACATATTAATGGAGCAATGGGAAAATATGTGGACAAGGGAGTTGAAATCTACATTAAGCTCTAGTATCAAAGAAAATTTCTACAAGATGATGTATCGTTGGTATATGACTCCTGAAAAACTGGCTAGAATGTATAAGGATGCTTCAATGTATGTTGGAAATGTGCTAAACAAGAAGGGACATTTTACCATATGTGGTGGACATGTAAGAAAGCAAAGAGTTTCTGGTTGCGGATATGATCATTGATTCAGAAGATTCTGAAGATTAAAATCCAGTTGAAACCAGAGACTTTTTTGTTGGGAATAATGGACAGCCATTTGGAAAGCAGCTTTGGAACTTCGTTTTTATATTTGATTACGCCAGCAAGAGTACTCTATGCACAAAAGTGGAAAATTCCAACATTGCCTACAGTGGAGGAATGGTGGATAAAAGTGTTGGAGTTTGCATCAATGATAAAACTTACTTCACTGATTAGGGAAAAGACTTTAATTTTTGACTGAATGGAAACTATAGAATTGATGATGACATCTGGATTTATGGATTACGAATCATGAACAATAGAAAAAAGAGGGCTCTTATGTTTAACTTGGAATAAGTAAGATTCTGAAAATGATCTATATTTGTGGCAGAGAAAATCGGAATTCAATCTGTAGTTTAGTTTAACGGTTTTTTTCTTTTTTCTTTTTTCACTTGTTTGTGTATTGTTAGCGTCTTCTTTTTAGAAGATTGTTTTTTTTATCTTCTACATTTCTTGTCTATAGATTTTATGCAATTGTTTATTGTTTAAATAAAGAAAAATTCCAGACACCAAAAAGAAACCTCCTCCTGTCAGTTGAGATGTGGGGCTGTGATGTCACTATCAAGGACTCTCACGCTGCCACTCAACTAGCTTCCCTGCAACACTTGGGTTCAGTGTGCTGTTACCTCCATGGCCAAAGCAATGTCCACTTTTATTTTAAAATCAATGTCTAGTTTTTTCTTTATTGCCTGATCAAGTAGTTCAAGAGGGATAGCCATGATACTGTATTATAGCAAAACAGAACAGAAGTCTACTTGACTTCTGTTTCATTCTGATCAAGTAGGCCTATTGCAAGTCTGTCATGCGCATTTGGTTTAAGGCATCTTCAGGTGCCAGAACTCTGCTAAATAATGTGGTTCTGCTAAAAATTCAAAACTATTTTCAACAGGGTGCTGCCAGCAGCTGTGGAGTTATAGGGACTATACCACATCTGAAAGCTCACGTCTTGCATATTGTTATACTAAACATGCTTTTCCCCCAAACATTTCTTGCCTGGATTTTGTGGTGCTACAACTTCTATAACTGGGCATGAGTATTCTGCTGATAAACATTTTTTTAAAACTGCAAGAGGAGGCAACAGGTAGCAACTGTTAAGCTGATACCTATCACTGGAGCCGTCAGGTTTATATTACCATCATAGTCTGCCCCTCAGTACTTGTTTCCAATAATCTTAAGATTTTCATAAATTCACCTTTGAAATGTTGCTCTAGGCTTTACTCAGTACCAACATGCGTCTGATAGCTGCCTACTAAATTTATTTAACTGTAGCAGAATAGATTATGAGTTACAGAATTTTACAATTATTTGCTCTTAAACCGATTGACAGGGAAATCCTTTTCATTTAAAAATTACTTCCCACTTCTGCTCTATAAAACTCCATAAATATAATTGGGTTTTATATGTTAAAATTATAGTTCTGTTCTCTAGATGTTCTTGTGTTAAAGTTTTGATGGACCAAGAGGCCTTTAGTTGATTTTGTAGTTCAGCTAAAGTTGTTCAAACACTATCTGCTTTCTATTAGCTAGGCATACATAGAGTCAGCCCCCAAATCCATCAAACTAATGGAAACACAGAACATAAAATATGACATATTAAAAACAAAAACATTTCTGTGAAAGGCTGCCTAAATTCTATGTACTACATAAACTGGTGAATTGTAGCATGGAGGAAGAATCAGGGGTCTTCTGGTGTACAGTTTGGAAGACAGTTTAAGAGGTAGCATAAAAAGCAAAGCAAGTTGGAAGTGTAGGATGGAGAAGACATAAAGGAGATGAGTGAGGAAGGGTGGGAACAGGAAGATGAAATGGGAGAGAAAAGGGCAGAAGAGGAAGAAGTTAGGATTGCCAGCTTTGGAACTGGTCACTCTAGCCTGTTCCTTTCCTATCAGTTTGATCTGCAACAATTATCAGATGATATTGTTTAGCTCCACGCCATGAAAAGCTTCAGCTGCCTATTTCTGTTTATTAAGCCTCAGTTAAAGGGACAAGACACCACCCCCGCCCCAGCAGCCAGTTAGCCAGCTTAGGAAAGGAAGGGAGGGAAGGAGCAGGAAGAGGAATAAGAGTTAAGAGTCAGGGGGAAAGGAGGGGAGAGCCAAGTGGAAGGAAAGGAGATGGGAAAGGGAGAAATAGAAAAGCTCTGGGGAGGGAGGGAAGAAAGAAAGAAAATTGTTTGGAGACCAATAATTCAATGAGTTATTGCAAAGGTTGCAGCCGTAAACTTCTGCTTGCCTGTTTACCATAGAGATACGTCCTCTAGTTTTGCTAGTTTAGTATGGATCAATCAATTTATGAATAACTGGGAGGGAGTTATAATAAAAATTAATAGCACAGGATTGTCTCACCTGGCCATACTGTATTACAGTATTATAATCTGGAGAAAGCCCAGACATTAGTCAAGCAAACGTTTTCTAATATTACCTACCAAAACATGCATGCCCTGGCATATAGACCTTATATACCGGTGCGTGTGTGCGTGCATATGCACCATCAAGTTGCAATCGACTTATGGTGACCTCGGCCAAGGGGCTTTGAAGGCAAGTGAGAAGCAGCGTTGGTTTCCCAGTGCCTTCCTCTGCAGACTCTTCCTTGGTGGTCGCCCATCCAAGTACCAATCTTGTTTAGCTTCCGAGATCTGATGAAATCGGGTATACCATGCCACTTTCTCTCCTGTTCACCTTTATACCTGGACCTAAATTTCCATCACTTAAGACATGTGCAAGTTGTTTAACAACTCTATATAGGAGAGCTTTTACTCTAACCCACTACAGTATTTTGCCATCAGCAATACTTAAGGACCATTATCACATTCCTTTAAATTACCATTCACATCCTGGTTGGAGATTCTGTTCCACATGCGGTTGACTGGTAATTATTATAAGTGAATTAGGGATTATATAATTGCTCCAGTTCTTGCTGGGTATCAGGCTACTCAGCAGAATAGCTAGTTGCCCTTCTTTCTGGGAGAACTGGAGGCAATATAGCATTTTTTAAAAATGTAGCCATTAATATATGGCCTCAGAAGAAGAAATAACTCTGTTAATCTCAGCTGAGATCATTGCAGCGTGTAACGTTTATAATCTGTCCTTGGACCTTTATTACATTACCTTAATATCCTCCTTACATTATCTTACATTTTTACCTCAGGAGGGCCCTGGCCATAACCAACAATGAGCTTTAGGCGTCCTCTACTTTACCCAGGCTTTTACCTCAAGAACGTCTTCCCTTTGGGGTTTGAATCCTGCTGCTAACACAACCTGTGGCATTTTGTCTTGTTTGTGTGACCTATATTTTGCTGCCACCCAAAAGGTTCTTTGCCACCACCAAAGGCTTTTGCCTTAGATCTCTTCCATTTAACTGGTATTATAGGAAGGCTTTATTATCAATGGTAGTATTACAGAATGGTGGAAGGGAAGTGGCATGGTATAGCCCAGTCTCACCAGCTCTTGGAAGCTAAGCAAGGTCAGTATTTGGAAAGACAACAACCAAGGAAGCCTCTGCAGAGGAAGGCACTGGCAAACCACCTCTACATCTCACTTGCCTTGACAGCCCCTTGATGGGGTCGCCATAAGTCAATTGTGACCTGATGCCCTCCCCCCGCCCCACAAAAGATAGAATGGTCTTGATAAGTATATTGGTTTCAGATTAGGTTTTTACACTTGACAGTTTCAAAATAGTTATATACAATGATGATTCTATGACTTAATATGAATTTATGTAGATTGGGAGAGGGAGGGCATGAAGGGATTAGCCAGGGCTAGGCTTTTGTGGTCTCTTCTTATATGCCCAGGGTAATACCAATTGCCACTTTGTGGTCAGGAAGGAATTTTCTTCCAGAACAGATTGGCCAGGGATCCTGGAGGGGGTTTTTTTTGCCTTCTTCTGGGCATAGAGCAGGGGTCACTGAGAGGAGAAGGCAGGGGGAGATAGCTGTGAATTTCCTGCATTGGGCAGGGAGTTGGACTAGATAACCCTTGGAGTATATCATCGTGTATTCAGTGCAGTCCCACTTGGGAACTGCACATATGCAGGCCGACCATGGATGTTCTAAAGCTCCTAAAAGTGTAAGACTCTCACCTAGCCTTTTTGCATGCTTTCCCCCCAGGTGTGGCTATAAAAGTTGGGGCCAGTGGCTCCATCCCCCAGTTCTTCTTTAGCTACTGCTGGAGAAGGATGTGTTATTTGTTCTGCTCCTCAGTTCCAGATAGATGAGAGTTTGAGCCTTTGGCTCCATGGTGTCAAAGGTTCTCTTCAAGAAGGGTTCACATTGTGGAACAAAAATGGTCCAATCAGATGGGCACAATAAATGCCCGCCATGTCTGGGCAAAGGCCATGACACTTTGCTGTGTGCAGTCTGTAAACGATTTACGGTTAAGGTGTGCCATGAAAGGGCATCACGACTGCAAGCAGTTCTTTGGGAGAGTCCTGAAGGGTACTACCAACTCAGAACATAATGCCATAGGGCTCCTCGGTTCCTCCAGCATGCTCGTCGCTTATTACCACTGAGAAGGATCAGTCAGTTCCAGTTGCTCACTCGATAGCTCCACCTCGGTGCCTGTCAGCGCCGCCTTCAAAAAAGGCTACACTCAAAGCGAAGCATGCTAATAAATCATCAATTTTGAAACTGCAAAAAAAGGAAAAAAATCCTCCTCTTCAGCTCCAACTATGTTGTTTGCATCACGTCTGCCCAGGGTTCCACGAACTCTGTCTCCAACCCCTAGACAGCATTTCTCTTCGGTTCCATCCCTTTCAGAGGGTGAGATTCCAGATGTTGTAGAATAGTCAACAGCCATTTCTCCATTACCGCTGTCACCAATATGGCCTGTGGAAAGATGGAGGGCTTCCTCAGGCCCATCTGAGAATGACAATTGCTTGGAACTGGCTCCTCATCATAGACACCATTCGTTCTATTATTCTCCATACAGTTCCCCATTACTACACTTATGGGTTTGAAGGTTCACTGGGCGTGTGCCCACCTCCTCATTACTTCTTCCATGATGAAGATCCTTATGTTGCCATTTGTTCAGAATCTAGAAGTAAAGCTAAACCTACACCGGTTCCAGCCATGGTACCTGAAGACAATGCTGTCTCGGAACTTACATTAAACCACAATACACAGTCTGATGACTCTGAAGTTAGTTCCGATTGGTCAGAACTAGACATGGGCACGATCCAAAAAAAAATTCCGATTAAGCCGTTCGTGGAGCTGGGCTGCCGCTGAACGCAGGTCACCGATTCTAACCGATCAAGTCTCGTTTCCGGTCCGCAATCGGGAATCGGGGAGGCCAGTGCCCAGGGCAACTGTAGTCAGGCTCTTGCGCGTGCGCACTCTCTCCTGAGTCACCCACACCCATGCAGCAAGCCAGCTGTCCCGGAGCGCTGCAGAGCTGGCGGCAGCACGAGTGGCTCGGAGGCTGCCCGTGCCGTTCACCTGCCCCGCAAGACAAGGGGCGGCCGGCTTGCCCGCATGCCCCTTGTCCTGGGGAAAGACGAACGGTGCGGGTGGCCTCCCGGCCTCCCGCGCTGCCTTTGCCTTTCCCCAGGACAAGGGGCGGCTGGCTTGCCCACGCGCCCCTTGTCCTGGGGAGAGGCGAACGGTGTGGGCGGCCTCCCGCGCTGCCTTTTGCCTTTCCTTTGTGCCCATGGCTTCAGAACACCCCTTTCCCCTCCCTCCCCTGGGTTGCTGCTCCGTGGTTGGAAGGAAGCCTGCTAATCAAGGAAAGCTGGGCTTCCATTCGTGTTTCGAGGGCGACAGAAGGAGGGCAAACACAGCTCATTCCCCTGACACCGTTGCCCCGGGAATAAATTACTGGTGCAAGAGTGTCTGCAATTCTGAACAGAAACTGACCCATCCAATCAAATCCCGAACAAGCAAACTCCCGACTGCTGGATCGGTTGCCGTGGACAGAACCGATTAGCTGAGTCACGATGGTGCAAATGCCAAAATTGGGGGGGGGGGGGGTTGAAATCATAATTCAGATCGGGCCCATCTCTAGTCAGAACCATTTTCACCAGAATTCCTTGCTGAGGATTCTGCTGTGTCCCCATGTGAGGATCACTGCTTGTACACCAAGCAGTTAGTTCAGATGGTGATATTCCTAGATGTTGAGGTGACCTGCTCTGCACTGACTTCATTGGATCTGGTCTTCAAGGTCCTGCATTTCAAAGCAGCTGGTCCAGTGGCATTTTCAATCATGCAAGGCATGTTTGTGGTGACGAAAGACATATGGTTCAGGCCAGCCTTGACTCCAGCAACATTGAGAAAGTTGGAGAAGACGTATAGAAGCAAACAAAAAGGTTCTAGTTTTCTATTTACTCACCCGCCTGCTGATTCTATTGCCACTGAGACCCATCAAAGTGTAAGGGCTTCCAAAAAAGCATGGACCATTTGGCTTCTATCAATAAGGAAGGCAGGAAATTAAACATACTGGGTAGAAAGGTTTGTTTCCTCAGCCTTAAACTTTAGAATTGGCAATTATGAGGCCATTATGGTCTGGTATCAGCTTTTCCTATGAGAAAAAATAGGCCCATCCTTAAGACTAATTTCGGATGATAAACAAAGACTTGCAAAACTTTTGCAAGGAGAAGCTCTAAGGCTCTCCAAACAACAAATTAATACAAGCAGATATATTAGAGACTGCTCTTCTAGAGCTATAGCTTCCACAATTGTAATACATAGGCATGCGTGGCTCAGAACCATGGCATTGGCTCCTCACCATAGGATGAGGGTAGAAGACCTTCCTTTTGAAGGTACAGGCCTATTTTTACCTGCTATGGATGATGCACTGAAAAAGATTGCAGATAATAATGTGACAGCACAGTCATTAGGTATCACACACTTTTACTCAAATCCCTTTAGACAACAATTTCCTCCCAGGGCATATGCACCTTATAGCAACAAATACAATGGGTTCCATCCCCAGTTGATGCACAAACTGCCCACAGCGTTCTTCCTCAGCCTCTGTTCAACCTTGGAAGAGATACTTCTGAGCCAAATCAGCTTGTGCTTTCCAAGGGATCAGTTTGGATCCAAAAAACAAGGTTTTTGATGCCAAGCCATCTTGTGCCATGTCAATCAACTACTTACTTCCTCTACAGACCTGGGAGTCAATCACCCAGGAGGCTTAGATGTTATCCATACTCAATCAAGGCTACTGCCTGGAGTTCAAGACAACTCCACCCAACATTCCACCTCTCTCCAACCCTCCACCTCCTCCCACCTTACTGTTAGAGGAAGTGCAGTCATTGCTGCAGAAACAGGCCATAAAACAGGTTTCATTCAGTTGCACCTATGGGATGTTTTCTTGCTATTTTATTGTCTACAAAGAGTCAGGAGGTTCCCACCCAGTTTTAGACCTCCATTCTTTAAACGATTTTATAGTTCTCAAAAAGTCCAGAATATTGTCGTTAAAGGATGTTTACTTCTGTTGAAACTTCAAGTTTGGTTCATTACTGTTGATTTAAAGGACACATATTTTCATGTTCCAATAAATGTTCACTACAGAAAATTCCTTCGCTTTTCATGTGGCTCTGAGAACTACCAGTACAAGGTTCTTCCTTTTGTCCTCTCCTCTGCCCCTCATATTTTTATGAAAGTTATGACAATAATAGTAAGCTACCCTTAGAGAGAAAGGGTGTACCATTTTCCCTGTCTTGACAACTGGCTTCTAGTGGCCTACTCCAGAGAATCTTTGTCCCAGGACACATTCCTGGTCCTTACCATCCTCCACCAGCTGGACATGAGGATTAATGTAGTGAAGTCATCCCTGGTTCCCCAGCAAAAGGTGACATCTGTGAAGGCACTCCTCTCTAGCCCTTGCCTTTCCTACCGTGGAAAGGATATGAAAATTTCTGCTCACTCTGAGCAAGGTGCTTTTGTACAGACACCAAAGAGCAAAACAAATTCTAAGACTGTTAGGTTTTATGGCATTTCTGACTCTGATAGTTACATTCGCCAGGCTGAGGCTTTGTCCCCTGCAGAACTGGTTCTTCAGAGTGTTCTACCCACACCAACAGAATCTGTACAAGAATTTCTCTAACCCGAGGTTCATCCACAGGTCCCTGAAGCGGTGGAACAACACACATAACCTTTTAGTGGGGACCCCCTTTGGGTCCTCCCCAGTTCACATATTGATCTACACAGATGTCTCTCTGACAAGATGGGGTTCTTGTTCTGGAACCACCCAGATAAAGGGAGTATGGTCTCCTCAATACACATCAGCCTCTTCAAGCTCAGGGGAACTGGATATGCTCTGAAGGCTCTGGTTTGCCTGGTGGAAGACAAAAATGTGCACGAACAATATAACTGCCATGCATTACTTAAACAAACGGGGGCACAGCTTCCCTGTTCCTCTCCCGGGAATCCTCACTGATATGAAAATAGGCTATCCAGCATCGAGTCATTCTCTTTGCAATACACATAGCAGGCAAGAACAATATTTGGGCAGATGCACAAGTCGGTCCAAATCCCAGATCTACAAATGGTTTGACAGCATGAACTTCCTCCATCCTGTGTTTGTAACGTGGGGGTATCCTAGCATAGATCTGTTTGCCACAGATGTGGTCAATATTGTTCATGGGTATGAAAGGGGGAAAGGCCTCTCTTGTGGACACCTTTCAGATCCCATGGTCAGGCACTCTCCTGTATACATTCCCCCCTCTTATTATTATTATGTTGACACTCAGCAAGATGATGAGGGAAAGTTCCTTGGTGATCATAATAGCCCCTTACTGGCCGAGGCAAGTCTAGTTTGCCACTTTATTCCAAATGGCTCAGGGCAGAATTTACCATTTTCCCTTAATGCCACACCTGCTATAGGACGATGTGGTTCTCCACCATAACCTTGGCAGTCTGAAACTGACAGCCTGGTTCATATCCCCCTAGGGTTGCCAACCTCCAGATGGGTACTGTGAGATCTCCCAGAATTGCAACTGATCTCAATCCAACAGTTCCATTGGACAAAATAGCTGCTTTGAAAGGTGGACTGTATGGCACTGTACCGCACTGAGGTCCCTCTCCACCCCAAACCCCACCCTCCCCAGGCTCACTCCCCAGGCTCCAACCCCAAATCTCCAGGTATTTCCTAAGCATGAGTTGGCAATCCTACTCAGAACCTTGACAGAGTTTGGCTCTCTGAGTCCATTGGTTCCTTCCAAATTACTGTTGGAATTCATTGAGTTTCTGAATGGCTGTTGGAAAGCATTAAGACAAAAGTAAGCCTTAATATTGTAGAAGTAAAGGAATATGAACTGGATGCTAAATTTTTAAAATGATCCAACTTTTCAGACCTTTCTAAAAGATAACAGTCTGGGATACAATAATAGGAGGAAAAATTAATATCCTTCAAAATAACTTGGTTTAAATTGCAAAATGTTTTCTAATTTTACTTAATTCCTTTAGAAAGGTTACTAATATTGGAGAACATTAACTGGGTTATCAATTCTGCAGTGGTCATTTACAGTTTATTTTCTCAGTATTGTAACAGGAAGGGGCATTGGAATTCAGTGGTTTCTTCTGAATGACCATAGGAATTCACTGAGTTTCTCAATGGCCTTTAAGAAGCATTAAAGCAAGGAAATGCAAATAGGATGCTAAATGTCTGAAATGGTCTTATTTATTGTAACTTTATTCAGAACCTTATTATTTAAAGGGAATGGAGATATAAAAATAATTCAAAACATTTGTTTAAATTATGAAATCTGATTCTTGTTTAGAAACATATTAAATATATAAGAAAACTTTAACTCATATATGTTTGCCAACTTAATGCTTGTTCCACAACAGTGATGGGGTGGGTGGGGGGAGCATTGTGGCCTGTTGAGGCATTTGATCTGCCAGTTGGAGATAATCTCTAAAGATAAGCAGCCAGTCACACTAGTTTTAATGCTTTAATACTTCCCAGTGGCCATTTGGAAACACTCAGTGAATTCCTATAGTAATTCAGAGGGAGCTAGTGGATTTCAATAGCCATTCCCTATCATTTATTTTAATACATCTCCAATAACACTAAACAATCCAGCACTCTGCAAAATAGCAGCACAGCTTGTATATTTTTCCTATTACTTAAACCAAGCATTGATTTGTGCACCACATCTTTGTTAAGTAAGCAGTCCAGAGCCTGTCCTTCTCGACCTAACTGTATGATTCATATACCATGGTGACTTGAAGGACAGAATCTCTCTGTACACTGTACCTGCTGGAGGAGGGGAGGGTCTGTGGTGGTAGCCTATTCTAGGGAGTTCTCTTGAGGTGGGGAGGGGCTGGCTTTTCTGTGCAGGTGATTACTTTGTGATGGATTAACAGCTCAGTTTTCATACTCTGAAGAGCTGCCAGGGAAATGGATGCAGCTGCATGAATCCAGTCATCCTGTTCTCAGAAATATTTTTAGGTCATGAACAAGCAATGAAACGAGAATCTGAGCCATCCACTGTCTTTCCTAATCAGTAATTTGGAATGGCAAAGTAAACTTGCTGATCTACTACTAAGTAAGATGCTTGGGAATCCAGGTGAGGCCAGAGCACAACAACCAAGGTAGGAGATTCATGGTGGGCGGGAGAGGGGGAGAGACTGATTTGTAAAGCAATACTCTGGTCTAAAAAAAGATAGTGTTGCAGAGATCAGGGAGTGCAAAACTCCTGTTGTTCTATGTCTGATTATGTTTTTACAGTATTCAAAGTTTTAAAAAAATCCCATTGTGGTGCAGATGTATTATATGCCTGGGTAGTAAATGCAAAACAAAGAGACCCAGCCGTGTATAAGAAATTTGCAGATATTCATATGAATGCATGTAGAAATCTTGCTGCTGCTGTTTGTCAAGAGTAGGTGCATGATATGCTACTCGGGGGCTCTGGTGGCATCCGGTTTACTTGTGAACAAGTTTCAAAATCCTAAAAATGTCACATATTCTAACACAAAGCATAATGTGTGAAATACTCAGCCCTAGAAAGCATTGGCACTCTTAAAAGGTGAGGATGCTTTTTCAGAAAAGTGATACAGAGGACAGAAAAAAAATGTTTAACCTGGTCAATTGCATTCTGACAGGGCCGGCGCCAGGGTTTCTGGCACCTGAGGCATGGGGAGGGGCAGCTTCAGGACTGCTCCTGCCCCCCCCCCCACACCTGGACTGTGGGGCAGCGGGCGCTGGGTGGGAGGGCTGAGAGGCTGCTGGCCCAGCCAGGCACAGCGGGTGGCTGGGAAGGCGCACGTGCGTCCTCCCAGCCCTCCTGCTCCATTGCTCCGTGCACCGCTTGCCGCGCCTGGCCCATGACTGCTGCTCCTGACTGGGGGCGCATGTTGGTGGCAGCGGTGGCAGTGCGGGAGAGCTGGGAGGCTGCAGTAGCTGCGGGCCAGGCGTGGCAGGTGGCCGAGGCAGTGCGCAGACAGCTTCCCATCCCTCCTGGTCAGCCGCCCGCATGCTGCTGCTGCCAGCTCTGCGGCACATGCCCCTGCCCCTGCCCCTGCCCCCTGGCATCCCCTCTGGCGCCTCAGCACTGGAGGTGATTGCTGGGGTTGCCTCAATGGAGGCGCCGGCTCTGCATACTGATAGTGGCTGAGCAAATAGCCAATCATAGAATCAAGTGTCTCATGTCAGGTTTCTCTTTTGACCTTACCATTGTGATCTCAGATAATCTCTAACTAACTAAATAAATAAATATGGGTATGATCTAGCCAAATTTAAGCACCAAATTATTTCAGATACTTACATATCTGAAAGATCGGGCCCACCATGATCTTGTATCATTTAGGCGGGCCTGTAAGACAGAGATGTTCCCCCAGGCATATGGTGGAGGCTAATTTTAGTCCATCAGTACCAAGCCTTCCACCGGTCTCCTTCTATGAGGGGTTATGGAGCGTCCACTGCTGCTGCCCTGAAAAGGGGTACAGTAATCTATCTGTCTGCTATTACCTCCCCTTTTTGTATGCTGACAGGCAGGAGTGCAGGACTGCCTGTCTTGGAATGATTTTATTGATTGCTGTTTTTATGCTGTGTTTATTGTTTTTATGTTGTATTTTAATCAATGTTGTACCTCGCCCTGAGCCTGCTTGCGGGGAGGGTGGGTTAAAAATATAATAAATACATAAAAATAAATACATATTCCTTATTTCCATTCAAATAAACAGGTCTTAAAAGTCCTTAATTTTATGTGCATTATGCTTGGAATAAAGAAGGAATGATTCCCATTTTACAGGGCAATTAAATTTGTCATATATACATCATTATTAGCAGCAGTAAATATCATAAAATTTGAAGCAGAGGTGTGTGTGAACGTGGACTTTTCTTTTACTAAAGAGGCCTTTTCTGTTGCTTAAAGTATGTATTAAATGTATTTTAACATCCAAAACAGTAGTCATTTGTGGTTCAGAGAAAAAAACAGCAAGATTATGTCAGTCACAGATACTTCTGTGCATTTGGTAAAGAGAAGGCATCCTTCTATTGACTGCCATTAGGGATGATAGGAACATACACAGAGTGAAGCATATCATCTGGTTCAGAATGGGAAAGTCTATGAATCTAGACTTTAATTTTTGAAGTAACAAGTTCCTAGCTCTCATGTTTGTAGTGAAAAAGTACCTTTGAAGACAGTATGTATGAACTGCTTCATTGTTCAAGGGATGGACCTTCTAAGATCTATGTAGCCATACCTGTCCCATTGCGGGTGGCCTGAGGTAAATAAATCATTCTGTAGGCCCCAGAAACCTAATTAAAGGATTCCATGTTTGGGCCGTTAGCAGAGTCCATCATGTGGCATAGGAAGCATGATTATAGGTGGTTGTGAGCTCATTCTGTTGGCTGGTGTGTGTGCAGGAATGAAAATAATAAAAGCATACACTTGGTTTACATTTAGGAAAGAAATAAGAGTTCTTTATTGCAGGAACTCCATACTCTGATAGGGAAGGAGGAGAGACAGATTTTAACTACCTATCTAGTCTAAGGATGGGCATGGATGGCAGGGCAAGGCCTGCATCCATGCTGCCAAGATGGAGGGAGGAGAAGGAGAGAGGTGTTGCCTGGAACAAAGCCAGGAAGAGGAGGAGTGAGAGGGAGAAAGTCAGGAGGAGGAATCCTGAGAATAGCAATCTGCATATTAAAGGACAGTCAGAGCAGTAAGCAATAGTAAACAGTAAAGTGCCCTGACCTCTCTATCTTTCTAACTCTTTGGTTTGTCCTCCTCTGAAACCTGAGGAGAGAGACAAGCTTCCAACAGCCTGCTATAACACTACTCTGCTGATGCATCTTCTTTGTCACACCTATACTTCATGTCTTGGTGGTGGAGTTCGGGGTAGGGCATCACTGCTGTACTATTCTTTGCCAAAATATTTCAAATTCTACAAACATTCCAATGCTGTGCTTTGGGGAGAACCATGCAGTTTAGGCATTTTTATGCAAAATAAACATACTTTCATATGTATTACTTTTTATTATTTCTTTGGAGCTCAGAATTTGGATTTTGTTATGATACAATTTATTCAAGAATAAAGGACCTGAGTTTAAGCAATGTTAGCCAGAATTAAGTCTGGAGAGATGTAGGGACATTAAACCTCATGCCTCTATTTAATTTCAGAACAATGTATTCAAAAATATGTCCTCAGCTCACCTACTGCATCCTCCGTCAAGCTGGAAGCAGTGCAGGAAGGAACAGCTGGTGAACTGACACAAACTGCTATGGCTGCTGAAGGGTTTGGGCTGAGCAGCCCCTGCAGCCTGGGCAGAGTTGCTGAGGCATGGTTCTGTTTGTTCCTTGCAGCCAGTGGTCCACCAGAAATCTCTGAGTTAAATGGCCAGTCTGCCTCTGCTTGACACTTTGCCTGTGAGGTCTACCTATACCTCACATTTCCTAAAATACCGTGAGTCTAAAACTAGTGAAGCTAAACAGTGTTTAAAGAGTAATATAAACGTTGTATGAACTTGAGGGCTCAAGATATAAAAGACAGACTCCGTCAGCCAGAGTAAATTACCTGCTTCAAGTTGTACATTCCTTGCTTTTTATGAGAGAGTTTAACAATTAACCAGGGATTAAGGATCAAGTTACTCTCAAAAGGGACCAGGAAAACCCCATCAATTTTCATAGACCACGGACCACGAACTTTTCATAGACCAGCCCCGTTCACGGACCAGTTCGTTGGTCCATGGTCCATCACTTCCAGCAGCCCTGGCTCTGCCCCCTTCACACCAAAGAGCTCAAACTCACAGAGAATCTTCAGCAGCCTCTCCTCCAGCCACCCTCCAAGTTTGGTCAAGATTGCATTCCAGATGTCTGAGTTACAGACCCCCAAAGCAGCTGTCCCCAGGAAACGTCCAATAGATACCGGACTCCATTGCCTAGGGTACTGATAGATCAGCGCCAGGATGTCTGGACTCTCAGACCACGGACCAATGGACGACCAATGGACCGGCCCAAACGGACCAAAATTCATGAAAAAGATGAGTCCCACGAACTGTGTGTTCGGGAACCATGAACCGGACCAGACTGTGCAAAATTTTGGCACATTTTCCGGACCATGCCCACCTCTACTCTCAATTTACCTGCCTAGGTTCTTTGTATACAATAAAGTCTACAACTGAAAAGACAGAACTTTCCAAGATTAGCCTTGGTCTGGTTACCTTAGTGTTAAGCTTCATCCCACATAGTAGCTGCCTCTGTGTCCCCCTCAGACTCAGTTATACTATGCAAGATCTACTGAATCATTGTGGAGAGGTATGGGAAGGAGGCAGAAGACTGTTCCTTCCCCTTGGATGGTACACTATGGGCCAAGCCCATAAGTGTCACATAGGTTGTTGCGGAAGGAGTTCTCTGGTATTGAATTGTACTTCACTACAATAGCTGTTTGTGCCACTGCAGTTTAAACTGATTCATGTAACTGAGTTGACTCTTCCACTGCTGTTACTTTCATCGTACAAGCAACTTGGAAAAAGACATAGGACAGTGCTTAATTTCTAAAAACAAGAGGAGCTGAAGTTTAAGCATATCTGGAAGCATATTCTACAGGCCTCTGATTCCTGATATGTGGGAGCTGGCTGTAGTCACTCACTATTGAAGCAAACCCAATCCCTGAATTTAATTTGGAGCTAGATTTTTTTAAGGGTTTGATTTGGGTCAGTGTTTTATATTTTGTTCTTTTAAAAATGCAATGCAGCTCAGCATAATAATCTATCTATATATAAAGACAAGTGTCCTGACTAAGTCATCAACACCCATCCCAACCCCCTGGGGCCTAGAAGCATGAAATTTGGGCAGGACATTCCTTTTGTGGCGTAGAGGCTCACTAAGAAGGGATTTTAAGAAATTCACCCCCTAAGGGGGTAAAAAGGGGTAAAATGTGTTTTCCTATAGGGATACAGCTTCCCTGTGTGGCTGCTCATCCCCCTCCCCCTGCCAACTGCCAATCAGTCACTCTTCCCTGAGATCATTTGCATATGCGGCCTTGATTGGTCATCATCCCAACATTCTAAACAGTATGCAGGACACATTCAGTACTCAGTACTAGACATGGACACGAACCAAAAAAATTTAATGAACCAGCGGTTCATGGTTCGGTGCCGACAAAGATCCCGAGGTTGCAAACCGCAACGAACATTTTCCATTGCTGAACCGGTTTGCAGTTTGTGGGGTGTGGAACGGCCCCCGTGGCACTTAGAGAGCCCATATTCCCGGGGAGTGTTTTGCAAGCTCTCCTACAGCCATCACCCAAGTTTGGACAAGATTGCAAAAGGGATCTTGGAGTTATACCCTCTCCAATCCAAAGCCCCCAGGAAACTCCCACAAAAATCCAAACTCAATTATACTCTCAGTCTCTCTTCCCAAAATGCTAGCAAGTGGCAAGCAAGAGCTCTGTCCCACTCCACTGCTCGCTGAATTTGTGAGACTCTCTCCAGATTTTATAAGAATAAGCCTCCTTAGCTGGTGGGAACCAGCTTTGTCCGAGGAAGGATGACATAGGTGATATTCCTGTTATATGTTTTAAGAAGATGTTTCAAATATGAATAACCTTGTTTTAGCCAAGAATTTGGGTTTTTGAAGTGAGATAGACAACTATTGTTAAGAGAATGTTATGAAACCCTAAACTAATAAAGGGCTTCCTCTTAGGCCTTTGTTTTCAGCATTTTGGTTCAAGTGAAAGCTGCTAATTTTGATAACTGTTGAGAGGTTTGCCTCTGTTAGAGTTTAACTGTGTAACTTTGACAGTTTTATGGTTTTAACTGGTATTAATAATAATAATTAATAATAGAGTTAACATGATAGTAACTGCTGTAAGTAGCTCCAAAGAACTGAATAGAGCTCTGAAATTTAGCCTTATGCAGGCAAAAATAAATTAAAAGAAGAAGCAAATATTCAACATTTGTAAAATAGAAACAACTTTAATTGTGCCAACAGGGTGTGAGATTGGGATCTGTAGTTGCTCAGAAGCTGGACTACAGTAGAGCTACACTACAGTCATTAATTTAGTAGCACAATAGATCTCTGAGCGGGAAGGCTGCTGAGTCATCTGTGCTGAAACCCAAGAGGGAGAGCCACATGGTGCCAAGAGAAGCTCTACGGTGGGTGCTTGTGTGTATGCTCTTCTTCTTCTTGGCCTTTTTGTCCAGTGTCTGAGTCAGACAAAGAATATCAGCAGACCTTCCTTCCTTCTAGTCATTGCGAATTTTGCGGTGTTTGGTTAGGAATAAGGACAGTTTTTTCCTGGGGTTCCATATGAACTCTCTGACATTTTATTCACAATTCCAGTTGCTGGAGTCAGCTTATCACCAGCTGAGCAACCTGTGCTTACTTCCTTTGAGTTAAAAGGGCGCTGCTGAGATTCTTTTCTTAGAAATGGACCTGGAATAGATCAAGTTAGCAATAAGACATGGTGAGAGAACTGATGGAACCCATTTGCACGCTGATTCATTTTCTTGCCTCCACCATCAGTTCAGCTGAATTTCCTTTGATTATCATTCTGTGGGTTTAATACAACTGTCTTTTATGATTGGCTTAGAATGGTGCAGCCTTTCTTATAAATATCAAATGTAATAAATGGTAGACTGGTTAACTAAAGATTATCATCATATCTTATAGCAGTGCATTTCATAAGTACTTTATGTATTGTAAGAAGTATACCACCCCTTCCCTTGCAAAATGGGTGATGGGTGACAGTTTTATTCATAGCCATGGAGGTGGGGAGGTGAGGATGAGGTTTGGAGATTTATCATGCCAACTTACTCTTAAAAGCTGACCAATGGGAGATATGAATTGTCAGCCTATTGGAGTTCCAAAAGCCAACATGCCTGGGTCATTTTCTTTTTGTTTGACATGCACCTAAGCTGTCTTGTCTCTGAAGACTGGGATTAGTTGCTTGCCTACTAGGGCCAAAAATGATTTCCTCCTTTGACCAAAATTGGTTATGGGACTATAGTCCTCCACTCACCCCACCTCCGCTTACTTTATGCTGCACGGTTGAAGGGAGGATCTTGTTGGGTTTGGTTGCCTTATAACTTGTTTAAATGTTCCCTCAATGGGTCACAGCTGGTAGGGACAGTGTGGGTAGAGGAGAGCACTAAAAAACATTCAATTTCAGTTTTGTATCTGGAGGTTCTAAGCCAACTTCATGCTGTTACTAGTTTTTCTGGGTGGGGTCTGGCATTGATGAGCATCCTGAGGCATCATTTGAAAGTTGACTGGACTCTGAGGGTTAGATAGAGGGGAATAGGGGCAGAATACCTTCATGCCCACTGTTCTTCTCACCTATCTGTCTCATTTCCCCCAAGGGATATTCATCTTAGGGATAGTAAGTCAGCCAAACTTCCCTCAGTAAATCCTTGGGATTGTGGCCTGTGATAGCTATGAGTGGAATTTGTGACTGCTCCATGGCTCTGAGCAAGAATAGGTCCAAATAGAGTTGGAACTGAAGTGTGGTGATGCTGAACCATCATCATCCTTTATTTGGGTTCCTTCATTTCAGAGGTGGATTAAGGTATCTAAGTAATAAAAAGAATTGGCTCACATGTACTTTAATAATAAAGATGTGAGTCAAATAAAGTGTAATCAGGACCATGTTTGGTGTAGTGGTTAAGAGCATGGGACTCTAATCCGGAGAGCCGGGTTTGATTCCCCACTCCTCCACTTGAAGCCAGCTGGGGGATCTTGGGCGAGTCACAGTTATCTGGAGCTCTCTCAGCCCCACCCACCTCACAGGGTGATTGTTGTGGGGTAATAATAGCATATTTTGTAAACTGCTCTGAGTAGGCATTAAGTTGTCCTGAAGGGCAGTATATAAATCAAATGTTATTATTATTATTAAAATGCCATCAGTATGACCATTATATTTTCTGTAATTAAATAGATGGCTGCATAACTGCACCTATGTACTCAGAGATCATTGTCTCAAGATTAATGCTGGCAAATCTGATTTTGTTGTGAAGCCTTTCCTACATGTGGACACCTGAGAATACAGAGTAGTGTTTCCAGAGGCACAAAGCACAGGTTGAATAACAAATGAGAACCTTGTTGCTGTCTGTCTTAAATATCTGGATAATTGTTTCTCTTACCCTTTGTTAAAAACAGGTCATTGTGTGTATCAGAAGCTCTGTGGTTTTATCCTCCCAGAGTTAATGCAGCTGGTTGGAGCAGCTGTAAGCAGTGGAGTCCTCTAACATTTACTCACCTCCCATAGGGTTTTGTGGAGGGGAGCTCAAAGCAGTCTAGTGAGATATGGCCACCCAGGGGCATATTGAAAAATTTAACCTTGCAATCTCCACCAACTGGAAAAATGATGCAGGCTCGTTGTCATTTTACTTAGCAGCTAATGGTATTAAAGACGTAGACATGCCATTATCTCATGACTAGGATTAGTCCATTTACACCCCTTCTCTGCAGTTGCTGCTGCTGTTACCCAAACCACCGTTTCATATGCCTGGTATTGCTATTTCACCTAAGGTCCCTATTCTTCTCAACTAAGTGTGGAGGAAGTGGCCATTAAGGAAGCCTGAGGCAAGATTCAGGACACATATTAAAACAAAGTTAACTATCAGTGCAGAAAGGCTATCTCCTCTGGGGCAGCAGAGTTATGACATTCACAGACTTGCAGTATCACATGTTGGAAGCTCTACATATCTGGCACCCTGGGAAGTACAGATGAAAGATCTTGCCTGCAACTATGTGTGGTGGCCCAGGAGGTGCAGTGATCAGCAAGCTCCAAAACCAACTATAGCACCTGCCTCAATGCAGCAGTGAGAGTCAACAAAAACTCTGTGATCATAGCTTTATATTGACTTTTCTGTCCTGTTCCACATTTCTTTATAATGGTTGACTCATTCTAAATGATTAGAAGTGATTCCTGTGTTCTCAATAATATTCTGAATAATTTACAAGGCCGTACATTGATTCTTCACATCACAGAGACGGCTGGATGCTATCATCATGGATTATGGGACCCAGTTCACTTCAGAAGAATTTTACACATTCTTTGATAAAGGCTTGAATGATCACATCACCCCATTTCACCCAGCAACAAATGGCTGGGCCAAGTAAATGGTGAGAAAAAAATTCAGTAAATGGATTTGATGGTGATGACTGGGATCATCGTTTTGCAATTTCCCTCCTAACACAACATATCAAATCATGCATTACTACAGGAAGAAATATACACTGAATCTAAGAAAAGTTGATGGACTAAATGCAGATGAAAGAAGGCACTGTCCCTTATACCTACTTTCCATACAGCAAGGCTGAGTCCATGAGCACTCCGTGCCCAAGCTCTTAACTTGCTCTGAAAATGCCAACTCCACTTCATCCACTACAAGTGGATCCAACCCTTTTAAAACTGCAGAAATTTGCAAATGTTATAATTCTGCAATGTTTATGTCACAATCATGATTAAATTATAGAAAGAACATCCTAATTACATAAATCTAAATTATATCTTCATAACAAACAACAAAAAGTAATCTATGTTTTTAAAAAGTCTTCATTCTTTCTTCCATCTCTTACAGTGTAATCTTATGCAGTTTCTCTAGTCCAAGCTAATTGTATAGGACTGTGCTGTTATTTGAACATACTATTTTCTAACATAAGCAATACATTCTTTCAATAAATGTACTTTTTCAAGCCATTTAGTAGCTATAAGAATTTTAGCTGCCTTGCACTGCAGTTGTAAGTAAATATACTCAGACATAAATCCCACAGAGTTCAATGGGATTTACTTCCTAGTAAATGTGCTTTAGATTGTAGCCTTAAGTTCCAGACAGTTAAAGATGATCTTTACAAACATAACTTCATGGACACTCAAGAACAACGATTACAAGAAGCAGGTGCATAGCCTAGGGATGCTGTTGGATCCCAGCTTCCTGTTGGATAAACAGGAGGCAGCGGTGTTCAAGGGTGTCTTTCACCAACTCTGGCTGGTGAACCAGCTGCAGGCCTCTTGCCACTGTGGTCCATGCCTTGGTAATATCCAGATTAGATTACTGCAGTATATTCTATATGGAAATGCTCTTGAAAACTGTCTGGAAGCTGCAATTGGTACAGAATGCTGTAGTCAGAGTGTTGACTGGAGTGGGTTGTGGGGACCATATATTTCCAGTCTTATTCCATCTGCACTTGCTCCAAGTTTGCTTCTGGACCCAGTTCAAGGTGCTGCTATTGACCTTTAAAGCCCTATCCAGCTTGTAGCTAGCATACCTTAAGGACCACCTTCTCCCATATGAACTTATCCATCAACTCCAGTCATTTTCAAAGGCCTTGGTTCAGGTGCCCCTGCCATCAGATGGGTGGCAACCTGCGAAAACGCCTTTTCAGTCATGGTGCTGAAACATTGGAACTCCCTTCCCAGGGAGATTCACCTGTCCTCCTCTGTTAGAGTTGCCAGGTCCCTTTTCCCTCCTGCAGGTGGCACTTACCTCTAGCTCCTCCTTGTGCATGTGCGAAGCATGGGCATACTCCCAGCATGGTATGATGATGTCACTTCCGGTGTGGTGTGCAGCACAGGAACACTCCTGCGACCTGAGTGATGACATCACTGCTGGGAGTGATGTTGTCATGCCATGCTAGAAGTGCACCCTGGAGGCCTGTTCTAGCACCTTTTCCCACCGTTGGCCAGGTGAGCAGTAGCAGGGGTGGAGGCTAGGAGTGGGATATTCCCAGCCCCCATTGGGGGACCAGCAACCCTACCCTCTGTCATTGTCTTCCACCAGCAGGTGAAGACTTTAGGTTTGTTTAGTATACTACAAGTAAACTATTATTGGCCCTCCTCCCTGGTTGTGTGTGTATTTGTTTATATGTCAATATGTTTTTACTGTATTTATATATGTATTATAAATGTAGTTTTAATGTTTTAATTATCTGCTGTTCACTGCTTTGGGTACACTATTTTGAGTGGAAAGGCAGGATATAAATATTTTAAATAAATAAATAAATAAATGTTCATGAGAACATCAAACTGATTGCATACAAAATTTTCCTCAAAATCTAATACTTTTAAGACAAAGTCACCATATGCGCATAAAATCTGTCAAAAGCTGAGCACATCTCCTGCAGATATCATTCATACTGAAATATGGTTGCTTATCTTGAACGTTATTAACTAATGCAGTGTTAGTTATAAAAATTATATTTTTAAAGGCAAACAAAATCTGGCAAACACATTCATCCATGATATGGGCTGATTCTGCACATGTTGGATAATGCACTTCCAATCCTCTTTATAGATCATTTGGAACGGATTTTTTCATGTGCGGAACAAAAAATCCACCTCAAACGATTGATAAAGTGCACTGAAAGTGCATTATCCAACGTGTGCAGAATCAGCCATGGATATTTCACATAATCAAGATACGTGCAAGAAAGCACACTTTTAAAAGAAATATCGGTCAACTACCCTTTAACAGCTCACTGTCTGACAACCAGCGGAGACAAAGCCCTGAGTGGGGGGCAGGAAAATGAGGGGATGATTCATAACTATGCTGCAGGGCAGCTATAGCTTCACACAGGAACCGCTCAGATCTCATGGGAGTTCTGAAGGTGTGAAGCCAGAGAAAGGGAAAGTACAAGGACAGAACTGGCCCTTCATAAGACAAGGAGAAGTTGGTCAAGGAAAAAAAGCTTGCTCTTGCTTCACAAGGAAAAAGAGCAGGGGCAAGAGAAAGGAAGAGGACAAGGGTGGAAGAAAACCTCTTCCCTGTCAGTCTAAGGTCTGTGAGGGAGTACAAGGCAATCCCTGCTGTTGAGAATCTGCTGGTCTCATACACTGACAGAAAGAAAAACAAATTAAACTGATCATAGCAGCACCTCAAAATTCAAGTGAAGTGCTTAGTGAGGAGATGATAGTCTTACCATACAACCAAAGTAACCTTAACATTGGGACAAAATGGAAATGGTAAAAAGTTTACAGGATAAAACTGAAAAAGAGCAGTCTAAACAATTTAAATTGAGAGAAACAAGCACAAAAGTAGAAAAAATCCCTGACAAGCATGGGAGATTATTAAAACCGTAGTCATAGAAGAGCTAAAATAGTGGCTGATTGAGTCATCTCTGTGTTCTTTTATGCTGGTTCTGTTTTCTGGGATTTACAGCCAGGCACGGTTGGGAAACACAACCTGAGCCTGTCTCCTTATCAATAGGATGCTGGATAGGTCTGGGGGTTCATTTGCCACTTTTAAATTAGAGAGCTGAAAAACTCCTTGGTGTTCCGAGGATGCAAAACATCAGCAGAAGCAGAAATGAGGCAGCAAAAGCCAGATGAGTCTGCTGGGATCATTTGTATATACTAATAGATATCCTTCTGACTGTGCTAGGACTTCTTTTTTCTTTCTTTTTTTCTTCTAAGACCTCTCATAAGATTCCAAGAGGAAAACTACAAGCTGTGCTTTATTTTGCTGTCTGGAAGAAGGGGTCTTGTAAAAGCTGCACTTCTCTACATATAGACCTTGGGCTTCTAAAATAATTTGAACTCTGACTTTAAAAGTATTGTGCTGCTTCAGCAGCAAGCTGAAACATATTACTCAATTAATCAGTATGTACTAGGACTAGAATGTATGCCTGCAATTTTAAGAGATGTGTATCCTGGCAGTTGTAGTGAATTACCCCACAGGTTTCAGTTCCTGGGACATTCAGAGCTCGTCAAAACTTGTTAGGGGCATTTCTTCCAATGTTCATTTGCACCTCAGCAGGGAGAGAAGCAAGTCATCTCTTTTTTTTCACCAGATACACTGAGACTACAAAGCCCTATGATGGACCTTTACTCATGAAAGATGCACTCTCTCTCCTTTCACTATTTAGTAAAACTGTGAGTAGAGATTCCTTGCACGTATGAAGAAGTTAAATAAAAAACAATTTAAGCTTGTAGCCTGTGTGTGCGCGCGGACACTTGATGACAAAGGGCTGAGATTCCCTTCTCGCATCAGAATAAGTATTATATTTAATTTTGGGGAGAGAGAAAAGATCCTGAGAACAGATGCTACCAGAAAGATTCTTCACAGAAGAATTGTTTATAGTTTTGATTCGCCATTTTGTTCAAACTTTAGAGTTTCGATTTGGCATTTTAATAGGCATTCAAGGAACTATCCCCATACCCGGGAACCCATTTGGACATCATTTTTTCTGCATCATCCTTTTCCTCTCTCCTCTCTGTGGCTGTAATTTTGTGCCCTGATTGTTTTGCCTTTCTTTTTTCTTCAAGAGGAAATAAAGATGCAACAGCCAATTTTTAAAATGTCTAGCTCACTGGACTAACTTTGGATTACAAATTATTTACATCAAGGAAGCACTTAAAGTTATAGTTATAAAGCCCAAGCTTCAGTCAAAATTCATTTCCTAACTCATCATTTAAACACACATTGTTGACTTAGAACTGTTGCTACTATAATACTTTTTGATTGTATTACATGTTTTTAAGTGAAAGGAAAAAATGGCTGAACATTGAATATTTTGGTTCTGATGTCATCGATTATACTGCTACCAATGGCCTGAAGAATGAACTGATATTCAGCATCTATTTTTTTTCCTTTTTCATACCTTCTTGGTTCAAAGAAGGAATTACAGCCACATAATTATCACCTACTGGTTTGAAGAATGAACTGACCTTCTGAGAGCCAGTTTGGTGTAGTCGTTAAGAGCGTGGGACTCTAATCTGGAGAACTGGGTTTGATTCCCCACTCCTCCACTTGAAGCCAGCTGGGTGACCTTGGGTCAGTCACAACTTCTAGGAGCTCTCTCAGCCCCTCCCACCTCACAGAGTGTTTTGTTGTGGGGATAATAATAACATACTTTGTAAACCGCTCTGAGTGGGTGTTAAGTTGTCCTGAAGGGTGGTATATAAATCAAATGTTGTTATTATTATTTTTTCTTACTAATCTTTTATAAGGATAGGCCCTTTGAGGTATTTAGATGAAGATGGAGATAAGTCAAATTGAAGAAAATGGCTGCAACTATGAAAAAGGCTAAAGCTGAACTAAGTTCAGAAGATGTCATAGATATAATATCTCAAAAAATAATCTCCTCTCTTTCAAGTCAAATTAAAATTTTGTTTACAGAATTAAAGCAAGAATACAAAAATGCTTTAACCCAGAAACAGCAAACTGATAATCAAAAAGAATCCAGTAGCACCTTTAAGACTAACCAATTTTATTGTAGCATAAGCTTTCAAGAATCACAGTTCTCTTCGTCAGATGCATGATAATGATACACAAGAAATTGTGGTGGAAAACAAGGCATCAATAACCCAACTACAGCAAATGGACCAGACTACTCAAGGATTTTTCATTGGAATAAGGGAAGATTTTCAAAAATCAAGAACTGAATCACTCTCTGGATTACAGAAAATAAATCAGAAAATTCAAGAAAATAATCAAGACATTCAAGACATTCAAGAAATTAAGATACAGCAGAAAGAATTCAGAGAGATACAAGGAAAAATTGAATCAAGCACTACAAGCAAGCCCGATAGGAGCAGACCAGAGAATGGAAATTTTGTAAATGGAATTCTTAAGCAATACTCTGGGGTTTTGCAAAATCCAAGAAACTTTGGATGATTTGGATTTAGAGAGTGCATTTTGGGGGTTAGTACGAGATGGTTTGAAAATGCAAGGCGACTTTGATCCTGGAGGCCCCTTACACTGAGATGATCCAATGAATATACGGCTTTTTGAAAACTGAGCAAACGACTAGAATCAACTCAAGGCACGCAAGTTGGAAGAAGGCACTAAGGTAAGAAATACAAATGGAGATGAAGGGAGATGCATTTTGGAACTTTTACATTCTGTTACTTACAATTATTTTCGATTTACACAACTGTGTTATTTCTCTCTTCTTCAATATATCCTTATTGCTGTTTATTTTCATGACTGGATGAATTTTTTTATATACTCAACAGATCAGTTCATCAAATATAGAATGTATAATTAATATTAAAATGGAGTAATTGTTTAGCTAAATAGTTAAGTTAATAAGCCAAAATACTAAATATTATGAGGCTGAATATAATATTGAATATAAAAAGTTAAAAGTTTTGCCTTGTGTTGAATTCCAAAAATATGTTGTTAGATATTCTACCTAAAAGTATTATAGTACAAATGTGTTTACTAAATTAACTTTTCTGTATAATAGACTAATCCTAAAATTTCAGAAAACATAAGACTTTTTTAATAGGTAGCAGAAAAATTAAGAAAACCCAATGGCTATTGTTGAAGTAGAGCAACTGTAAAATTAAAATTTTAAAATATTGAATAAAAAATGCTGTCAAATTGTATGACTATGCCTCTACAGCTAAATTAACCTCTTATATGCATAACTGATCAACACAAGAATTTCAGGAAAAATGGAGAGATTTCTTTGTATATGCAGCTGGAAATTAAGAAATATTAAGAATAGTTAACATAGATTTGATCAACTTTAACCCAACTAAGATTTTAAAAATGTTGTATGTAAAATGTTATGTATAGAACTGAATATAGAATGTTGAGCACAAAAGTTTTGGTATAAGTAATTGAGGAGAGGGAGAGAAACAATATTATAAAATTTAGCTGAGATGTTATATATCTTGCTTATATATTTTTGTTGTAGCTTAAATCTATTATTTTGTTTTTTGTATAAGATCTGTTATGTACTGTCAAATGTCTCTTTTTCTTTTAAACAAAGTTTATAAAAAATAAAAAACTGTAGTCATTAACAAGAATTGCAAAATCTGGGCACCACAGAAAAGGAGATGGGATAAACCATTATAAAAACTGGTATTCCTGAGGTAAACAAAATAAAACAAATGTTTGAAGGAGGATGTTTCAGCAGCACTATGATCATGTCATTTTTTTATTTGAATGGAAGGTGTGAATTCAAAGTATGTGACTAATGATGGCCTGATAACATGAGAGATAATACTGGCTACACTTCATCAACAAAGGAAGCGATGAGGAACTCTTTCATTGTACCACATAGAACAAAATCCTAAGCAGAGTCACTCCAGTCTAAACCCATTGGAATCAATGGGCTTAGACTGGAGTAATTCTGTTTAGGATTGCACTGTTATCCTCAAAGGAAATGAACCTGCACACAATCACATCACTCCTTTTTGGCAAATGGAAGCATGGAAACCGTTGTGACATAGCATTTGCAAAACAGATACACAGATATATTTAGCTACAGTACCTAGAGAACTAAGTAGTACTTGTCAGTTGGAGAAAGACTTCAGCAGACATTTTGATGAAATATGGGATGTAAAAAGATGTACAGGTTTCACCTACACCTAAAATTATGTGCATTTCTTAAGATCTACTGAAGTAGAATGGAGTATGCGGTTACCCTCTTAAAATACGTTGCATGGACTATTGCTACACTCTGTTATATTGTCAAAGGCTTTCACGGCCGGAGAATGATGGTTGTTGTGGATTTTCTGGGCTGTATAGCCGTGGTCTTGGTATTGTAGTTCCTGACGTTTCGCCAGCAGCTGTGACTGGCATCTTCAGAAGTGTAGCACCAAAAGACAGAGATCTCTCAGTGTCAGAATGTGGAGAAGATGTGGACATCTTTAAAGGGCTTTTTGGTTCGGGGGGGGGGATCAGTGCTCAAATTTAAGCGTCCATTTTCCTCCACTACAATGCCACCCCCCCATTTTTTCCACTTTGGGTTATCATTTTGCTCCTCTTTTCTGTTCTCTGCATTAGCTGTTCAGTCTCCTCATATGCTATTTACACTTTATCTGTAGAGCCTCAAATGCCTTAATTCTCGTTAAATTATCTCTCTTCTTGCCTATTCTTTTATTCTTTTCCTTACCTCTCTCCCCAAATTATATCCTTTATGCCCCAACTGTGTCTTTCTCACTGTACAGCTCTCTAACATTGGCAGGGCCTTTATTTTGTTTTATAGTCAATAATTGGTTTATATATATGGATAAGAAATAATAATTGCTGATGCTAAACATCATGAGACATTTGCCTTGAACATAGAACAGGGTGTGTGACAGACATGTATTTTTTGGCTGCTGTAGTCTTGTATTAAGGAATGGGGTTCAAATCCCCACTCTCCTATGAATTCACTGGGTTGCCTTGGGCTAGTCACTATTTCCTGGCCTATTTCACTGTTGTGAAGAATAAAGCCCATGTACAATGCCACGAGCTCCTTAGTAGAATGGTGGGATAAAACTGCAACAAATTAACGAAATGAGTAAATAGGTAGAAAGCAAGTACAACTAAAGAATGGCAAATTGCACTAGGAAAGAAACATTGACAGTAATGTTATCTAGCTTACCAAGATCTTTTGAACATTTGTAGGAAGAATTTATCTGCCCAGATTGGCTGTGTTAGAAATCACTAGCAAGATGTGATCCTTCTAAGTTGCACATCAAGTAGCAAGGGCAAATTAAGGGATGGTCACTCTATGCAAAAGAGTTGTATTTTTGAGAAGCCTTTATAATTCATCTGCCCCGCCCCCACACACACAACATCTACTATCCTAAATTTCATGTCCTAATTCCTTAGGAAATTCTCTTTCTCCCACCCAGATTTCTTTTTATCCCAGTTTTCTTCTATGGCTCTTTGGGATCTCACTTTGCAGTGATGGGGGTAAACACAGTCCCATTATCATCAAGATTTTAGAGGGCAGTCTTTTGTATTCTCTTCTTCATAGCCCATCCTCCTTGATACCCTCCTACAACCAATCCATCGTCTTGCTTCTATAAAATTAAATGGACACAGGACAACATCCACAACACATCTCTCTACCCTAGCATATAGTTAGTAGAAGAGAGTACTTCTGAATGCAGTTTTAGGAAGAATCCATTTCTAAATGTCTGAGGGGGAGGGCGGTCTAGAAATGTAATACAATAAATAAATAAATAAATAATCTTTGGAGAAGATGCCTTGAAACAGATGCCCTCTTCGCCTTCAGAGATCCTGTTTTTCTTTTTCAACGTCCAAAATCTTTCCGGAGAGACCAAAACCAGCATCTTGCTGACGGCTGTCGACGAAGTTCCGTCGGTATGCCTTGGCGCCTCAGCCCTCTCCTGGCTTTGGCCAGGGGAGCCGCTGCCGTTGTTTTTGCGCACCGAATCAGGCAAAAGAATAGCGCAGAGATTAGTCCGATGCAAGGGGTGGCGGCGGCCAAAGGGAACGAGAGGGAAAGAGGAGGGAGCTCAGTCCCCTATGCACTATCTGGCTACCAGGACCATTTAAGTGGAGATGTGGTTCTGCCAGCCTTCGCAGACAAACCAACGTCCCCCTGTAGCCGCCTTTGGCGGTGGACAGCTTAATCGCGTGTTAAGGATGCCACTGGTGGATTCTATTTAGGTTGTCTGTCTGTCTTAAGATTTCCATAAAGCCGCAGCCGCGAAATAAAGGAGCTCCTCTCGTAGTTTCTTCAAGACTTTACTCCTGCATAACTCGCGAATTCTCATGCTAAAATAAAGTTTTTGAAGATGCCACCAGACTCCTGTTTTATTTTGCTGCTACAGACTTAACACAGCTACTCTTCTAGAATAATCATAAACCTAGATATTTTCCTAGTGGTCCGATGACTGGTACTGCACCCTCAGCCTGCAGCTTCCAGGGTCCCCAGCCCGATTCTGTGCACCTGACCCCTCATCTCTCTAGCGGTCCTCCACCCCTGCTATTCCCAACTGGCTACAGAATACCCGGTCTAGGGGGAAAGGAGGGAAAAGGGAGAGAGTAAAAAGACATGCTCACGCCGATTGGGCGCTTCTTCGTCCCCTCCACGATTCGCCTCAAGTGATTGGACAGCCGCGAGCTTTCTTCTTTCATGCGCTTGAGCGGCTGCAAACCCTCCTCGCCTCTGATTGGGCGCATGGAAGCCCACCGAAATCCCACAACCGCGAGGAGGCTTGCAGAGAAAGCCCCTCGCTTCCCACCATTGGCCAGCGGGAGTCCCGCCCTAGTGTGTGATTGGTAATCGACTCTTGCTCTTCAGGCCAGCTGCTGTCCGGCCCGGCCCGGCCCGGCCCGGCATGGCGGGTCGCGGGGCAGCCAGAACTCGCGCTCGGAGGAAGTGTGGCTGAGGTTTCCTGCACGGCTCGGGTGAGCGTGAGATCCTTCAGTACCGGTGGTGGCGAGAGAAGAGGCGGGGGAAAGGGAGAGGGTAAATGATTTGATCCCACGTCGTCCGGCCGGGCCAAGCTCCTGTCTCTCAGCGGTCCTTTTCAGTCTTGTCCCTGCTGGCCTGCTGTTTCTCTTGCCTCTCGTTGACTTCTCCCGCCCAGGACCGTCTGTTGAGGGCTGTCCCCCCATTCCCACCCCCGGCTTCAGCACCGCGCATGTTGTGCTCCCCGTTGCTTTAACCGCTCCCATGTTTGACCAGAAATCCCCTAACCTTGTAGTAGCGTCTCACTCATCTCCAGTTAAGGGTTATGATTGGTATTTTATTTTAAATCCCACCCATGCCCCAGTGTTCTTCCTCTGAGCTCCGTGTGGTGTACGTGCGTATGGGTGGCCCGCTTCACTATTTTAATTCCACAGCCGATCAGCAGTGATCCCTCCGAGCAACAGCCTTGGCCATCCGTTCTGTATTGCTTTGGAATTGGAGGGCCCTTAGCTCTTGGTTTGATTTTTTTGGGTGAAATGGTGAGGGGGAAGGCAGTGAAGAGGGTTTTCTGGGCCACAGAAAGAGGTTATGTTGAGCTATATGGGTCTTGATTTTGTCTAGTTTTTAATCCCCTAAAGGGAGGCTGCTTCTCTTGGAGTTTTCGGCCGAGAGGTGTTCCTTTGTGCCTGCGATTGCTACAGGGGAAAGGGAAGGGAGAAGAAGGAAGGAAGGAGAGACCAGGAATGTTGCTTTAGTCTGAGGGAATTACCATATGTGCCTGGTTTCTTTTGCTCTAGGGCTCCTCCTCAAGTGGCTGTACTTTAATTGTTGATTGGTATAGCTGAGTGTCTTCTTGCTTATCTTCTAAATAAATTCTGTAATTGTACTGATGGTGATTGAGAGAAGAATGCTGACTGGAACCTGTCAAAAAGAGTCCAGTAGCACCTTTAAGACTAACCAATTTTATTGTAGCATAAGCTTTCGAGAATCACAGTTCTCTTCGTCAGATGACTGGAACCTGTAACTCACATCTTTATATTTAGAGTACAAATGAAATTTGAAGGGCTCTCAATAGAATTTGATATATCTGAAGACCCAGAGAAAAATAATTGTGACCATCTCTGCTAGATTTTGTAATTTTGTGAAGAGTTTATTTGTGAAAAATAGTATGTGAGCACACTGATAAAAGGAATCAGTAATGCCTGATCAAAGATATCTTGAGTTTAGCGGTTGGTTATACCCTTCCTGTAAATTTGGAATCAGAACTTTCTAATTCTTTCATCCTCTTTTGGTCCAAATAACGGTTCTGAAGGATAAGCTTCATATGTTAAAGTGTCCACTTAAATTCATTGCACGTTCAGTTCAATACAAGCATGTCAGAACGTCCTAGCCTAGTATTCTCTCTGACATAACTTTGAATGTCCAAGGCCTTTTATATATGAGGGAACAGACTTCCACTGAAGCACTGTAGCCCTTCAATGGAAACATTGAAATACAAAGGTGCGGGGCGGGGGGTCAGAAGTGGGAATTACCCACTTCTTACCATTCTTTAATTCTGGGGCTACTTTTCAATTATTGTTTCACTTAATGTTAGCTGTGTGGAATTTTGGTGGAAGTTCTTGGTTTTGTCTCTTGCCATGTGCTTGGGGCAGTTGTCCTGGAACAAGAATTGGAAAATGTATGACTCCTCATAATTAATAGCAGTGCCAAATTGAGATCCAGTTCCTCCTAGTAATTCCTCCTATTTTTTTGAATCTTCTGTATCATTATCGCTTGTTATGCTGGTGCTTCTTCAGTAGCCAAAAGACAAGAGGACCTAGAGTTGCCAAGCGGCCTGAAGAAAAAATGTCCTGTCCTTTTAATAGAGGCTTAATGTGTAAAAAGATACAGCTTTGAATGGCATGTTCATATAATAAAGTAACAACTTTATTAACGGGACAGAAACTTTTATGCAGACCACTTGGCAACCCTAAGAAGGCTATGTTTTTATTTCCCAAAATTCTTGCCCACTGTTGTGTCCTCCCCCTTAAGAGTGGTTTGTAGAATATGTACTACCAGTGAGTTTATACTTTGAGTAAATATTTGTACATGGTTGTAGGTCTTCCTTTAGTTAACTATTTCCTTCCTCAGGGAGCTCAATTTAAAATAGTGTTGTACTGCCCTGTTCTTTCTAGTGCAGTCTTTCTGTTGTCTTTGGCTATTTCCAGCAGAAGAAGAAAGGATGAACCATTACTACTTCTCATTCAATTTCACCTCCTTTGTGGAGACAAAAATAAAAGCATAATTGCATTGTTTGTGGTTTTGTTGCATTAGGTTAATGTGTTACCCAGAATTTATGTGGAAGTTAAAAGCCATTTCATATAGTTAGGGTCCCCAGGGCACTGAACAATAAAAAAATAACCAACTTTTAAAATATAAATGTATTAAACAGAACAATACCAAAAAATTGTGAGTACTTTCCTACTTACTTTGGGAGAGACTGCTGCCATCAAAAGAGAAGTGTTACTACCTGCAGTGTTTCTCCCCTGTTACTCCTGGAAGCATAAAGTTGCCTGCTGGAAGGAAGTGCCTTTGAAGAGACTGTTACCATCAAAGACAGAGATGATTCCACCTGATCAGGCTCCTTTCCTACCTGTGTATTAGTCTGCAGACTGGTTGTTAAGTAATCTGGGTTTAAATATTTGCGGTATTGATGGGTTTCTATTGTTTTTATTTTTAACATTGTAAACTGCTTTTGGTCTGTGTTGAGTGGAGAAAATTATTATTGTTTATTTATAGCCCGCGTTTTTCACTGACATCCAAAGCAGATTACATATTGCAAGTGAATACAATATAATCAATAGCTGGGACATTCACAGAGCAAAAATACAATATGACCAACAGTTGAGACATTCGTTGAAAACAGACAGAATAGGGTATAGTAGCCACAAATTTAAAAATTAGCATAAAGCTGAACACATAGATTAAACCTTTTCAAATTAAAGCATAAGTGATTAAACATGACATCTTTAACAACATCGAACTACCTAGTAGGAGCTTATCTACATCAGCAGGCAGTACTCAGTAGTCTAGTTTAAAGTCCCAGTCCCTTACCAAAGTATCTGTTTGAGCTGTTTCTTATGACACAGCCCTATAACCTGAGTAGAAAGCCCTTCTGAATAATTCAGTCTTGCATAGCTTGCAGAAAGCGAGGAGGGTGGGAGCTTTCCTGACTTCCTCAGGCAGGCCATTCCACAAGGGTGGGCAATTGTTGATTTAGACCTATGAACTGAGTACAAAGTATAAGGCTGAAGATACAAACAATGCATTATTAACAATAGTTAAATAGTCTATGTAAATAACTTGTAATGAAATAGCAATGATATACATACAATAAACGAACAAAATATAAGTGTTCCCCTCCTCAAGAATAACAGATCAAGTATGAAAATTTCACGTTTCTTTCAATAGGAGATAACCTTAATACTCTGTTCATAGGTCTGTTTGTGGCTGGGCTGCTGTTCTGGTTATCAGTTTTTGTTGTGTGGCCTTGAGGGAAAGGTGTCTTTTTGGCAACTACAAATTGCCTATACTGAGGAGGACAAAAACATGTTATTGGAAGGATTATGAGTTCATTTAAAGAGATATATAAAATATATATTGCATGCCTCTGCACTGAGTACATTTCATGAAGGACATGTTTCCACGTGGCTTAAGATTTCAGAAATCTGGAATGTTTTGATTGATAATTTTAAAAAATGAATGAGGAATTGGAATAGAATAAAAACACTTCCACTTGCATTTAGGAGGATCTTAAAGGTAGCATGGAATAACAAGTTATGGACTCTAAAATTAAATATTAAAAATAAGGAATTGAGAGGTACTAACATTTAGAAACTTACCCATTACCCATTGTACCTTTAAGAGATTTCTGGTTCATCTATTATGTGAGAGGCTTGCAGTTGTATCCTGTTGATTGCTACTAAAATGTTTTTACTATGTGACCTTGGGTGTATGATATATGAGATATGAAGTTCATGCCTCTACATTATGAGATATTGCAGGAAAGATATGATTTCACATTGCTCTAGAATCCAGAAAACTCCTGGAATGTTTTGATTGATAAAAATTTCAAGATGAATGAGAATTTGGAATAGATAAAAAACTTCCATTAGCATTTAGGAGGATATTAAAGGTAATATTGAGGCAACGTTATGGACTCTAAAATTATAATTCTTGGAAGTGACATTAGTTGTTTATAGAGGGAATAGAGAAGTTTTAAAAGTTAGAAATATGTTTTAGAATGACCCATTGTACTTTAAAGAGATTTCTGGTTCATCTAATTTGTGGGGGGCTTGCAGCTGTATTCTGCTTATTGCTACTGGAGAGTTTTTGCTGTGTGACCTTGTATGCGTATCATTGCCCTCCATTTGGAAATATTTTACTATTGCTTATCTAACATATGAATATGTATTGATGGGCTTGGAGTTGTGGGATTGGTGTTGTGTTTTTGCTATTCTTTGCTATTATATAGCATGAGCTTTGTAGTTGTGGGATTGTTTTTGGCAGTGCATTCTGTTTGTGGGTGGAGGAAACTCTAATGGGGATCAACTTGAGGCAGGAGTAGAGCTGGCAACCCATCTAAATATTTATTGATGCACTTGGAATTGTAAAGACAGGAGAAAAGCTGATGAAGATAAACTCAAAATGGGAATGGAGCTAGTAGCCCATCATGAACTTATTTGTTACTGCTGAAAGATTTTTTGTAAGACTAGCTTGATGCCTGTGCTTCGCTACAGTATTTAACTACTTTAAATCCACTTATGTTTAAGTGAATGTAACATTTTTTGGTTTGTGGTTTTTTTTAGTTGTTTTTTTAGTATAATAGCATAGTACCCGAGCTTCACAAAGGTGTTTGAATAAAGTGAAGCATGTTGATGCTGAAAACTGATGAAGTGAATTTTGAAATGTAACATTTATTGAAGAGATTTTAAAAGGAAAAGATTGTAATGCAATAAATAAAGTGAAAAATATGTACAACCTTTTTTCCCCCTTAAGGACCTTTTTGGTGACCTCATTGGTGGTTTTCTCCTCAGGTGCTAGGATCACTAGGCTGCTGGGTGAGCTCACTCTGAAGCAGCCACATAGAACTGCCCATGTGAGAAGCAGTCCTCCCTCAAGGCAATTCCTGCCACTTTCAGTATCTAGGTCTGCTAGGGTTGTCACTACTGTGCCCAGGCCTGCAGGGATGGTCACCTTTCCCTTGGACTCAGGATTTGCTGCTACTTGGCCACTGCTGCTCAGTGCACTGCAGGAGTATGATGTGCATATTTCTTTGCTGCATCTCTAAGTTCCTTCCTCCTTTTAGCATCAGTATATCTTACACAACATCTGCCAGGAGGCTTCTTGGGGGCAGTAAGAGGTGATGGCTGCAAGAGGCATGAGGTGGAGTTGGACTGAGGGAGGGGTGGTATGGTGGGCCCTTCAGCAGGTTCATGTGAGAGGTTCGCATTGAAATGACCTGTAGAAAGGTCGTGCACCATCTCCCCATGAACATTTAAAAACTCAGCTGCCATACTGACTTTTATATAAAATCCCTTTTCAGGAGACTTGTATTGTCTTTCTTCAACTGTCTGCAGTTTCCTTGATGTAATTTTTACTTCAGAACACAGTTCCATAGCTGATCCATCAGCCTGCCAGCCACACAGGAAAGCCAAGTCCCACAGGGAGATTGGCAACCCTAGATGGGAGGTGTATTTTTTTACCTCAGGACACGTTCAATGACTGGGACATCATTGAATGTGTCCTGAGTACTGCATGTGTTCTGCCTGTTGTTTAGAATGTTGAGCTGATGGCCAATCAAGGCCACATATGCAAATGACCTCAGGGAGGCTCAGTTGGCAGGGGGAGGGGGATGAGCAGCCTCCCAGCCACACAGGGAAGCTGTATCCTTATGGGAAAACACATTTTACCCCTTTTTACCCCCTTAGTGGGCTAATTTCTTAAAATCCCTTTTTAGAGAGCCCCTACATCACGAAAGGAATGTCCTCCCCAAATTTAACACTTCTAGGTCCAGGGGTTTGGGCTGGGTGTTGCTGAGTCAGTCAGGACACTTGTCTTTATATATATATTGAAGAGTTGTATACTGAATTCTTATTGTTGAACAAAGAGTTGTGAACTGGAGTTGCCATTGCCTTAAGGTTCTCTTTCATTGGAAGAAATATGTGAAATCTTCATACTTTATCTGTTATTCTTGAGGACGGGAATGAACACATATTTTGTTGGTATGTATATCATTGTTTATTATTTCATTACAAGTTATTTACATGGACTATTGAACTGTTGTTAACAATGCAGTGTTTGTACCCTTCAGGCATGTACTTAGTACTCTATTCATAGGTCTATTTGTGGCTGGGCTGCTGTTCTTGTCATCAGTTGTTTTATTTCAACTGCAGGATAGTATCTGCAGATGGCCCTGTTGAGATGAGTGAAGCTGCTGTGGCAGAACATGGGGAGAGAGGTGGTTTCACAGATATGAGGGGCCTAGACCATGGGCTTTAAATATAATAGTCATGACCTTTACTTATATTTAACATACCTATAGTGATATTAAATATCAATATTTCAATATTAGTAAGTCTGTTATCTTTATATAACTACTTAATTTACAATCAGATTATCAAGCATATCTCAGTGCAATCATTGGGCAAATCCACAGGGCTAAAACATATTATAAATTTTATGCGTAATAGGCAAAGTATTTTCCCCATTTCTCTTCAAATTCTTTAATTGGCCTTCTATTTACATAGTTTGCCAGTTTTGCCATGACTGCATATTCTGACACTTTGTCCTTCCAGATTTCCTTAGTTGGGCATTCTCCTTCTATCCATTTACCACTCTTGCCGCTGTCAGCAAATATTGAAGCATTTTATGTAATGTTCTGTCCACATTATCTGGCATAATTCCCAACAGCATGGTCTGGGTTTTCATGGAGAAATTGATTTTAAAATCTTCTGAATCTCTGTATGTATGTCTCTCCAAATTTTTTTTACTTTTTTAACATGTCCACCATATATGAAAAAAAGGAACCATCTGCATCCTTGCATTTCCAACATAACCCTACATAATTCTTATCCATTTTAAAAATATCTTTTGGTGTAATATACCATCTAAAAAACTTCTTATACCAATTTTCTCTGAGTATTTGGCTTGCTGTAAATTTTATGCCTTTCGTCCATAAATTTTCCCACTGTTGAAATGTTATTTCTTCTGTTATTTTGCATTCATTTTATCATGCATGTTTTAACTTGTTCTGTTTCTGTATCATATTGAAGTAAGAGTTTGTAAATGTGGCCTAGAATATAATTGGGATAAAAAGACCATGAGATAAAAAGCGTAATTATTTTCTCAAAATTAGTAAGATCCCTCAGTTGACCTCTGTTATCCTTAAAAGCTTCCTTCAATCTGGAGACCGCCTGGAGATATGTTAGCCATTGTACTTTCTTTTCTTTATCACAAATTTCTTGCCAAGATTTTATCTTTCCTTGAGAGTTTATCATATCTTGATAAGTTATAAAGTCATTAACTTTCCTCGGTTATCATCTGCATATTGATGGTATCCAGCTCCATAGCTACAAATGATTTCTCCTAATGGCTTTATATAGTGGTTAAATAACATGGAAGATACGATTACTCCTTGTGGAACCCTACAAGCTAATTCTCACATTAAGGATAGCTGGTCTCTAACAGCAACCCTTTGAGTCTGCCCCATGAGGAATCCTTTAAACCAGGGTGGATTTGATTTAAATCAAACTGATTTAAATCATGATTTAAATCATGATTTAAATCACTAGTCATTAAGGCTTGATTTAAATCATAGTTTTCTACATAAAGACTAATTCTTGCTGGTATAACTTTAATATGCAAGTAGATGCCTGCCTTACCGATAGGTAAAGGAACTTCATTAAAGTATTCCCAAACTGGGTCTCTTTTACGGCCTGCTGCCATTATAGGTTTTTTCCTCCAAGGAAAGAATGTGATAAACCTCAGGTCATACACACAAAAGATCCAAAGACTTGTGCAATATTGTGCTCAAAAAGTTTCACTTTCATTTTGTACTGCTTGCCCCTCCCTCCTCACACTTAGTTTCTTCTTGTGCAGATCTATTCCACTCCAAACAATCAGAAAAATATTGTTTCTATTCACTGAACTTCTTGAAACTTAGCACTGGAGGGGTTGATTCTGTCTTCATAGGTTTGTAGAACAATAGGATTAAGGTCTTTTTCTCAACTCTGTTCATGTTACAACATTTTTGCTGTGAAGAAGAGGCATGTGATCTCTGCTGAGCTGACACAAATTCAGTTTTGAGAACTGCAAAACCAAGCATCTGTGATAATATCTTGTAGGCAGAGAAACTGCCCAATAAACTTACAAAAACCTCTGGAAGAGCATGACATTGTGAATGGATTAATGGAATTTATTTACCAAAAAAATTAAACATATACAGCCTTATTCTACATAATTAAAAACTAATCTTTATTTCATGATGGAATAACCTTTGGATGGTAATATATTTTCCTCAAAAAGCATTTTATTTAAAAAAAATCCAATTTAAATAAAAAAAATCCGATTTAAATCAAATCTGATTTAAATTTAAAAAATCCGATTTTTTTGATTTTTTAAAAAAAATCATTGATTTTTATCCACCCTGCTTTAAACCAAGGTACATCTCCCGATACCAACTTTTGCCTCCAAATACCTCAGCAGGATGGCATGGTCTTCTGTATTTTTTTAATTAAGCAAAAAAAGGGGGGGATACAGAAAAGGAGGGGGCAAACAAAGCAGATATAACACTGTATACTACAAGGGCTATTAAAATACACGATACAAAGTCATGATTTTTATAGCTATAGCAATTCAATATTTTTCCAAAATAAGCAACACACAGAAAATTCAAACCTATTTCTTATTTTAGTAACAATAAAAAGAAGAGCCAAAAGACTTCTGTATTGAAGGCTGCAGGTAGATCCTGGAAGAGCAACAATGAAGCGTGGCCTTTGTCTAAATTCAGGCAGAGGTCATGAACTAGAACTGTCTCCGTCCAAAAGCCTGGGCTAAACCCAGACTGAAGAAGTTCCAGAGCACATGAAAAATGGGTTAAATTTCCTAAATTAAAGAATTATATAATTAGTTGAGAAATTAGACCGGTTTGTATAACTTGCTTGAGTTTTAATGAGATTTGTAACACTTTAACAAGTATGCTTCTTTTTAAAAACAGAATATAGAAATGAAATATTACAATTAAGAATAAATCATAGAATTACAAAATAATAATAGTAAGTTATAGTAGCTTTAACCATCTGTATGATTCAACATTATCTTGTACTTTGCAGTTAAAAATATAGATGTAAAATTTTCAGGAAATCTTTTTCATTTCTTTCAGGGGGAAAATGGAAATTTTGTGAAAAATTGAAATATATGCAGTACTTACTGTCCTGTCAAACCTAAACTAATTTTACTGCTTTAACAATATACAGTGTGTCCTTTATAACTTACTTAGCATATAAAATTGCAATATTTGATATATTTATAGAATTTAAAAGTTATAAATTCCTTAGCTTTCTGCAAGCAAAATTGCAAATATACCCAGTATGTGAGAGAGAGAAGTGCAGGCAGGGCTTTTTTTCAGCCGGAACGCGGTGGAACAGAGTTCCGCCACGGCATGGAGGGCAATCTAAACTCCCCTCTGTCTGGAGATCAGGGGGCGGGGCCACTAGCCATGTGACCATTTTCTCCAAGGGCAACCCACTGAGTTCCACCACCTCTTTTCCCAGAAAAAAAGTCCTGAGTGCAGGCTAATACACCTTATCTGTAGGAATGACATGACACAGGGTTGAGATTCTGAGCATCAGTCTGCAAAGGCTAGTCTTCCTCTAGCCAGGCAGTAGCTCTTTTATTTAAGCATAGCATGCATACACAAGGACTGATGACCAAGGACAAAATGTTTATCTGTGCTGACATCCAGTTAACCAGTTACTGACAGGAAGAGCGAAACTGCACGTAGCTGAGAGAAACTTTGCATTGTTAAGCATTTACGAGTATGAGGGGAGCAGAGTGCCCTTTGGCCAGGATAGGTTTGCCTATCCGCTGACCTACAGACCCACACTCCACTCTTTTTCTTTTTATTTATTAGGAGCAGGAATCAATTTACAACAAGCATTCCTGTTCAGTATCTGACTCTAGGTTGGATCCAACATCAGATGCATGCAGTTTGTAATAATGCAGTTGTTTGGCTAAAGTTTGGCCTGTGAGGCCATTAGTGGATACATGTGAGGTTGTTTAGCAATCACCCTCGACCCCATAGGTACAAGAGCAGGGAGACACTGTAACAGGCAACAAATTAGAATTAAACATGCTATAAATCCAATTCCATATTGGACAAGGAGACCAAGCCACCCAGTAGGCAGCCAGGACCATAATGAGGCCCACCAGGAAGGTAACAGATCTTGCTTAATATCAGAAGCTAGGTTATGTAAATTGTTCAACTGAACAGATTTTTTTGTGAATTATCAGATATATTAAAACAACACATATTTTTAACAGATTCACAACCTAGATGGTGCAACAACAGCAAATAATCAATGGCAGCGCGATTGTCCAAAGCAGCACATCTGAGCTCTATGAGCTCAGCATTCAGGGCGGCAATTGCAATAGAAGTTGCGTTTATTGTCTTTGCCAGGCTGCAAGCTATTTTGCTAAGAGTCCAATGGTTCACAATGGTGAGCTCTGGAACGCCGATCAGAGAGGCTGCGAGGGCCACGGCCTCTGCATCACTTAGGAGATTCACTGTAGAGTCACAGCTGGAAGCTAGTGGGGCAGCTTGGCATCTTCGAGTGGGGATTAACACATCTTCTTTGGCAGGGAGTACAACAGTAAGACGACTTAAGCCACAAACAGTATCAGACAAATTGGCAGGAATATACCTGAAGGTGCGGGAACCGCAAGAGAAAAACCACCCAGGGGGCAAAACAGTATAAGCGAAGGCAAAAGTTACATTTTCAACAGTGGAACAATTAATAACATTGGGGCCAACTAACAAACAGTGAGGCTTTTTGGGGTTGGTTGAGCAGTTCACAATACATGCACACGTGGTCTGGTAAGCAGAGGCGTTAGAAGCTATAAAAGGGGTATACAATGACACAGCATCAGCAGGTAATTTTTAAGAAGTAGTTCCCCAATCATACATTTGCTGGTACCCAATTTGTGTTCGGTCTATAAACATCTTAAGGTTAGTATCATTCAATAGATAGGACAAGGGGGTACATACTGGGATTAAAGAAGAGGCTAAAAGCATGTGCATATCAGTGGATTGTCTCAGACAAAAGGAGGAAACGTTAACCTGCTTTGTGAGATGTTCCCAAAGATTATATTGCAGGCGGTCAGGTAATGAATTTTTCTGGACAGGGGTCAGAAAACAAAACAGCACACACAGAATGAGAAGTGAATTGGCAGTTATAACTGTAAAGATGGCAGCACACAGATTCTCGGGTGTCTCTGGCTGATTGTTGGCCTGCAGGACCTGTAGCGCTTTGCCGGTTGTTCACTTGACAGCTCCCCACGTCACCAATGGGGCCCGCGGCACCCTCGGCCCCTTCAGGAGGGGGTGGAAGGGTCGCTGAGCTTGCTCCAGGCTGACCTTTTCCATCTTGGGCACCGGGTTGGTTGTCACTTGATGCCACGCCATGTGCAGGCTGGACACACTTCGCTGGAACCCACAAAGGACCTGTAGGGGTAAGAAAAGAAGGAAACCCTCGGCCCCAGGTTATTAAGGGAACAGGACCCAACCACATCTGGTCAGGCATGGCTCGATAGAACACCAACGGCTGGGGCAGCTGTGGTAATTCCTGAAAATGCCTATCATAGGGAGAAGAAGGCATGGTTCCTGGGGTTTGAGAGAAATTTAATTGATTTAAAGTAAAAAGAACTTTATGGACTTGCTGTGTAATGTTTGCTAAATTGGGGGTTCTATATTTCCCCTGTTTTAATTGTTTTTGCAACAGGGTTTTGAAGGAACGATTAGCCCGTTCAACAATAGCTTGGCCAGTGGAGTTATAGGGAATGCCATGAGAAAGACAAATATTCCATTGATCACAAAATTGTTGAAAGGTAGAAGAACAGTAAGCAGGGGCATTATCAGTTTTCAAACACTGCGGACGGCCTAAAACAGTGATGGCAGCGAGGAGATGGGAAATAACATGAGAAGCAGTTTCCCCCCGCTGGGGAGTGGCCCAAAGCGCTCCAGAAAAGGTATCGATAGATACATGAACAAACTTCCATGGGGAGAGGTCAGGAACATGCGTCACATCCATTTGCTAAAGCGCATTGGGCCCTAGGCCACGAGGATTGACCCCCCCCTTCAGGGACATGTGAGAAACCTGCACAGTGAGGGCACGCAGACACAATGGCTTGGTCCTCTGACAGAGGAATATTAAATAACTGAGCAAGGCCTTTGGCATTTTGGTGAAAAAATTGATGACTGGAGATGGGATCAGAAAACAGAGAATGGACAGCAGAATCAGCATGAGCATTGCCTTCCGATAAAGGTCCAGGCAATGAGGTATGACTGCGGATGTGAGTAACATGAAAGGGATGAGAACGCAGTTCAAGGAGAGACTTTAGAGTGAGGAACAGAGCCATAAGGTTAGAATCGATACGGGGTGCCAGATAAGCACCGGGAAGACAGCTAATTAGTTTACAAACATAGTGGGAGTCAGAGATGAGATTAAACAGTTGCTGGGCAAAGGTGTGAAATGCGAGGATAGCTGCAGCAAGCTCTGCTCACTGGGGAGAGGCCTGGTTTGCAGAATATTTAGTAATCCAGCGACCTTCGCTCTGAAAAACAATAGCTTCTCGGGAGCGGCCACCATCAGAAAAAACTGTGGCTGCTGCTCGCAGCGGCTGAGGGGACTGAAGAGAGCGAAGGAACATAGGTGCTGATTGGAGGAGAGAAAAGCGATGATCTTTAGGTAAATGAAAGAGGATTTCCCCCACAAAGTCTGCAAGAGCAATCTGAAACTGCAGAGAAGTACCCAGGAGGTGATTGAAATCATTTTTAGGAAAGGGCATAGTTATGGACAGCAAATCATAACCAGTCCGCTCAATAGCACACTCTCGTGCCATAGCACAGAGATCAGCTGTGGCATGCGGATATGGAAGAATATTTTGATGAGAGCCATGAGAGAGATACAACCATTCTATAAGAAAGACTTTCCCATGATGAAGTATTCCCAGAACTCCAGTGGGAGTGTGGGGAGTGGGAAGGATGAAAAGGCGAAGGCCATCAAGCCCCGCAGGGACTCTGTTTACACACTGCTGAGCTAAAATCTCATTTACCTTTTGCAAAGCTGCCTGGGCCGGCAGGGGAACAGTAATAAGATCGCTGGGATGTTTTGCAGTAGTAAGTAAGGAAAACAATGGACTCAAAAGATTAGTAGGTAAAGAAAAATAAGGTCGCACCCAATTAAGGGCGCCGAGGAGTTGCTGCAAAGCAATGAGAGTAAGTGGAAACGGGAACTTTAAGCAAGGAACCACCGGAGCAGCAAAGGAGTGAAGCATCCGATGGCCAAGATAGGTATAAGGCTCCACAACTTGCACTTTTTCAGGGGCCACAATAAGGCCAAAAGGGTGGAGAGACTGAGTAAGGTCTCCTAACCACTCTGGTGGAATCTGGGGCGCAGCCACCAGGATGTCATCCATAAAATGGTAGACAAGAGCCTGTGGATGCTTTTCCTGAAAAGGGCGTAATGCCTTGTCAACAAAATGTTGGCACAAAGTGGGGCTATTCAACATACCCTGGGATAAGACCTTCCAGTGGTAACGTTGGGTGGGAGCCTGATGATTAACCACCGGCACTGTAAAGGCAAATTTCTCCCGATCTGCCTTACAGAGCGGGATTGTAAAAAAGCAGTCTTTAAGATCTACAAAATCAAAAAGAGTCCAGTAGCACCTTTAAGACTAACCAATTTTATAACTTGATTCTCGAAAGCTTATGCTAAAATAAAATTGGTTAGTCTTAAAGGTGCTACTGGACTCTTTTTGATTTTGCTACCACAGACTAACACGGCTAACTTCTCTGCATTTAAGATCTACAGTAAGTAATTGAAAATCATGAGGAATAAGATTAGGATTTGGAGTCCCACACTGCAGGGGACCCATAGGTTGAATGCAGGCGTTGACAGCATGGAGGTCATGCAACATACGCCATTTGCCACTTTTCTTTTTGATGACAAAAACAGGGGTGTTCCATGGGCTAGTCGTTGGTTCAATGTGACCAGCGGCTGGCTGTTCAGAAACTAAAGAGTGTAGAGCAGAAAGCTTGTCCAAAGAAAGAGGCCACTGATCAATCCACACTGGCTCATTCGTGAGCCACTTGAGGGGGAGAGCAGTGGGAGACATTTCATTCACCCACTGTGACAACAGTGCCAAATTGGCTTAGCAAGTCTCGTCCCCACAGATTAACATGAATATCAAGAACATAAGGGCGAAACTGCACCCTTCTATCAGAATCAGGAAGAGAAGCAGAAAGAAAATGTATGCTTTGTTGAGCTCCCTGTTTGCCCCCTACACCCCAAACACTGGGACATGCCTCTAAAGGCCACTCAGGGGGCCACTGCAAGCGGCTGAGAACGGTAACATCAGCTCCAGTATCAATAATACCTTTAAACTTACGGCCCTGGATAAAAATATGTTGCTGAGGGCGAGCAGAAGAGATAGTGGTAGTCAGCCCTACCAGTGAATCAGCGGAGGTAGACCCAAAACCTCCCGTGCCATGCCCACGGTCGGCTCCCCCTGCGGGCAAGACATAGGGGACAAGAATTAACTGAGCAGGAGCAGAATTTTGAGGCAAGGTTTGAGGTAAATTAGTCCACAGTTGCATTTGTATGACTCCTTCATAATCAGAGTCAACAACGCCAGGGACTACAAAGCTTCCCCTTTTTCCACTAGAGGAGCGAGGTAAGATCAGGCCCAGATGGCCAAGAAGCAAAGGACCAGAGAGCTGAGAAGGTGCAATTTGCACTTCTCCGGGGAACTGGAAAGTAAGATCAGCTTGTAGGAAAAGATCAATCCCTGCACTGCCTTTAGTGGCACTTGGGGAATTGAAAATAGTAGAAGCAGGCAAGGAGTCTAGCCTAGACTTGCCTCTATTTGGACTGGGGCCAGAGGCAAGCCCGCTCGGGGGTTTCCCGAGCGGCATTCACTACCCCAATGAAACCCCTTGCCGCATTTGGGACATGTGGTTTGAGGCTTTCCTTTCCCAGTTGGGCTGGTAGGTTTTCGTTTTACACCTCCACCCCCAGGAGCCCGGCATTCTGCTTTAAAATGACAGACTTGCCACAGTTAAAACATTTCCCCCCAGGCTTCCCACCCTGACGGAGAGCGGCAGCCAGCAAAAAGGCTTGATGAGAGGAAGTTCCTATATCTTGGCAAGTTCTAATCATGTCTTCCAACTCCGGGTTTTTCCCCAGACCGGTGATAACCCTTTGGCACTCAGAGGTAGCATTTTCTTTAGCTAACTTAAGTAACAGCTCCTCTTGAGCTTCAGTGTTATCAACATGACGCCTGAGGGCTTCCTGCGGGCGATTAACAAAGTCTGTGTAAGGCTCAGCGGCTTTTTGGCGAATGCTGGAAAAGGTTTGTGAGGGTTTGCCAGAGGAGGGGACATGCTGAAAAGCACGAAAGGCACAATTAGAAGAAACCTCCAGAGTGGCAGCAGGTAAAATTATCTGATGATTGGTGTCACTAAAATTTCCTGCCCCATAGAGTTGCTCAGTAGTGTAAGCTTCGCCAGAATTGGCGCCTCTTAATACACACTGCTGGCGGAACTCACTTTCCCAAACCACATTTTGTGCAGGAGTTAAAAGCATGTGAATTGTGGTTTTCCAGTCCTCTGGAACTAGGGTATGATTACGCATGACATCCTCAAGCATCCCCTGTACATAACTGCTCTGCAATCCCATATCTCGACTCGCTTTCCTTAACTCAGTAAGAACAGGATAAGAGAGAGGCTTATACTCCACAATCTGGCGACCCTGAGCATCCACCTGGTCAGTTAAGATGAACTGGGCAGATAGCAAGCATTTCAGTTAATTCTGCCACATCATTGGATTTTGCCTGCCTGAGCTCACATTCCAGTACCTCCCTCACAAGCCGCCCTGGGACTCCTCCAGCGGAAGGTGGAGGATTAAAATCTTTACCGGGGGGCGCAGAAGGTTGTGGAGGGGAGGGAGAGCTGAGCAGTGCTGGAGGAAGCAATTGCACATCAGCATACTTTGGTGGACATTCCCTGGACAACTGAGCAATTAGAACGGGTGTAAACTTCTCCACTGCATGCCTGCAGTGATGCCAGGTATGCAACAATTCTACATGAGCTCGTGGTGGGGCATGGAGAACCCGGCCGATTTTCTCCCAGTCCTTGAGGCAGAGAGACCCCTCCTCAGGATACCAGGGGCACAACTTATTGATCTCCTGAAACAAGGAGTGAAGTTGACTAGAAGTCACGGTCCCGCTGGACTTCTGAACCAGGAACCGGAGTTCCTGCCTGCTCTGGGCATGTGAAAATTGTCCTCCCATACTCACCAATGAAGGGGTCACTGAGACAGCGACGAAGGAGTGCACTCAAGGGACCTATGCCAGGCGTTGGTGAGCAGAGTCCCTGTTCGGCTGCGCCACTTGTAGGAATGACACGACGCAGGGTTGAGATTCTGAGCATCAGTCTGCGAAGGCTAGTCTTCCTCTAGCCAGGCAGTGGCTCTTTTACTTAAGTATAGCATGCATACACAAGGACTGATGACCAAGGACAAAATGTTTATCTGTGCTGACATCCAGTTACCAGTTACTGACAGGAATAGCGAAACTGCACGTAGCTGAGAGAAACTTTGCATTGTTAATCATTTACGAGTATGAGGGGAGCAGAGTGCCCTTTGGCCAGGATAGGTTTGCCTATCCGCTGACCTACAGACCCACACATCTTAGCACATTAATGTGGCCAGCCTTATAGTAATGCATTTTATTTACTATTTCTCTCTTTTTTTTTTTAATAATTTTTTTTTATTTTTCATAACTACAAAATACTACACCAGACTATCACAAGGAAAGGGGAGAGGGAAGGGACAAAGGGGGGTGGAAAAAGAAAAAGGGGGGGGAATGAACTACAAACACTAAACACTACACTTCAATGTTTCCCTTCATACTGTCATAATACAAAAATAGCTCCATAGAATAATGATGGAGTGGTTAATCATACAGAAAATAAACATTTCAAATTCTGATTAAACTTTCCTCCCCCTTCTAGGTCCCGGACGCAATTCTCTCTGTGCAACTGCTGTTGCGATGCTCTCCTCCTCCTCCTCCCCCCCCTCCGGCTCCTCCTTTTCTTCGTTCTTGGTGCAGCAGAGTTCTGGGTTTTTATTCTCAAAATCCTTTAGTTGATCTTCTGATAATATCTTATAGGCCTGATCTTTATATCTGAACCATATTCCTTCCGGGAATAACCATTTGTACTTTATTCCATGGTCCCTCAGAAGAGCTGCAAACTTTTTATATTTAAAACGCCGTTTCCGGACTAGAAATGGAACGTCCTTCAAAATCTTGACTTTCAAACCCATAAAGTCCAAATCCGCATTGTATGAGTTATATAGGATGGTGTCCCGAATCTTTTTAGTTGAAAAGTCAATAATGATCTCACGAGGCAACTGTCGCTTTGTTGCATATTTTGAAGAAGCCCGACGGACCTCCAAAATGGCGCTTTTAACCTCTTCTTTAGTCGTCCTCGCGGGTGTCGCCAGTAGTTCCGAGACCAAATCCCACAGATCCTCATTTTCCTCCTCTTTCACGTTTTGGAGACGCAAAATTGTCTGCGTTCGTTCCACCTGTAGCCCGTTCAGCTGGTTCTCCACCAACTTCAGCTCCTTTTTTGTAGCCTTCACAAGTGACGCACTTTCCAGAGCAGACTTTTCTGCCCCCCCCGCTGCTGCCTTAATGGTTTTCACCTCGCTTTCAATTAAGCCCACCCTTTGATCAGTTTCGTTCAGCTTGTCAACAAAGGGTTTTATGGCTTCCACCACCGCCCTGCGCACCAACTCTTCGAGCGACTCCCCTTTCTGCAAGGTAGCCGAGATTGACTTACCGAGAGCGGGACTTTGCTTCTTTGCTGCCATTTGGGGGGGGGGGGGCGCCAACAAAATTCTGGAACTCCACGAAGGGGAAGAGCGAGTCTTCTTCAGATCAACCTCTCCTTCACAAACGCTTGTAGAACAGAAGGGATTCGCTTGTTTACAGGCTTCCGCCTGTTTCTTTTACTTGCCGTTTCTCGTTGCCCGGCGGCACTTGAGGCGCCGCGCACATCTGCCGGCCTCCATAGGGACAAACGGGCAATTCCCCCCCCGCATTGATTTCGGGGAGTTCTTCCTGCCGCGTCCCGGACCCTGGCTCCCTCCCTGGGAGTCCTGGGGGCTAATCCTTGCGGATCAGCCGCCCGGTCAGGGTGCCCGGTCGTTTCCTCCCGAACCAGCCGAGAGGAGCGTCCGGCATGGCTGAGAAAACGAAATCGAATCCCTTATTTACTATTTCTCTTTGTATCATGTTTGCTCTGTTAAAACATGCCTTGCTAACATCATTCCTGTTACGAGCTACTCAGTGTGATGACATCAAAGCTTTCAATCCATGTTCTGTTCTGTTATGGGTGCCCTATGAAAGCAGGACACAGAAGTGCTAAGGAGCAGAAGGTTTAATTACTGATAAATCAAATGGACAATTTGGTCAGATAAACAGGAAACTGAGAACTAGGAGTTTATGATCTAGGGCTCAAGAGATAGCAAATTGAGAAAAGTTATCTCTGTCATGCGCAAGTTATTTTTCAAAGTTCCTTTGTCTGCTCCGTGTATTTGCTATTTAATGTTTATTGCTATTGTTTCTGTTTTATAATTAATAAAAGTTGTTTATTTTTTAAAAAAAGTTCCTTTGTCTGCAAAAAGTATACGACAGGTACCTTTAACATCTTTCCTGCTAACTGTATGCTAGCTTAAAGATGCTAAATCCACTGCTGTGGACCTGTAGTCCTGTGGACCTGTAGTCCTGTTGGTTTGCACATGCTTCTGTTCTTCTGAATAAAGGTATTTTCATAGATCACTGTTATCATCAGGGTCCTGAGTTAAAACTACCCCTGCAACATGTATTAATTAATTTTTGCTCTCTGAAAAGAAGAAAAATAGGATTTAAACAGATAACACAAGCTCTGTGGTAAATAACATAAAGTACATTATTCGGACAGAAAGAAGTTCACAGGATCACAATAAAACTAATAGCATATTTTGATATGTACTTAAACTTTGTAAGATTTAAAACATTGAAGTATCCAGTGGTGTAGTAACTGCATACAATTTATACCATTTTATTACGTAGAAAATCAGTCACACATAAAAATAAAAGTATCAGCACCTCAATTGTCTAATCAGAATCATAGTGGTTAAATCATCAGACTGCAAATCAGCTCTCTGCTTCTTCAAATCCCATTACTGTTGTGAGTGCAACAGATGGCCTTGGGTTAAAGCCACTCCTCTCAGCCCCAGTTGTATTGTGGGGATAATAATAACACTGACTTTGTTCACCACTCTGTGTGGGGCACTAATCTGTCTAGAAGAGCGGTATATAAGCACAGTTATTATTGGTTGTTGGGGGTTTTCCGGGCTGTATTGCCGTGGTCTTGGTACAGTTATTATTATTATTATTATTAATCATTTTCTGAAAATTCTGTTTCTGAGCCTTCATTTTTATCCTCATACAGCTCTTTGGAAAATTTGAACTTTGCATGAATTGAAACAAGCTGCTCTACTCATTTGCACCTTTTTGGTGCAGAAATGCATCTTGGATTTAAGAGCTGTGTATGTCCTAAGCATTCCCACCTTGCCTTTAAAAGCATTTCACTTATTTCAAAAGAGAAAATCTTTCATAGAAGTTTTTTCAGTACTCTCAAAAATTTCCAGTTAATTTTTGCTTTTTGTTACCATAACTGTGAGATATGCAAGATGGCTGAAGTACTTTGGATGTTGAAAATGCAACAATGATATTGATATTAAATAGTTATTAGCAATATGAATATAAATAGTTCAAGAGACAATTGGTTTAAGACTTAATCTAAGAAAATTTGTAGTTTAAGAGGATTTTTAAAGTTATTTGTATATTTAATTATTTAATGCTATTTATCAAGTCCCATGGAATTTTGAGAGTAAAAATGTTTACTTTTGTTTGAAGTCTTGGTGGTAGTTCTAAATGAAGGCTTTTTTTTTCTTTTCTGAAAGACAAGCAGGGAAATCCTAAGCAGAGTTACTCCAGTCTAAGCTTAGGATTTCTCTGCTTAGGATTTCCCTCTAGGTTTCCGAAACATAGTGATCCAGTCAAGAGCTGGCTTACTTGATGTTAATATTTCCTAGGAATATTTAGAGGTTTGGAAGTGCATCACTCTGATTTTATCTACAGTTATCAGCTTGGAAGTATTTCTAGTTCGTTTCAGTGGAACTTATTTCTATATGAGAGATGTAGGATTGGTATGTATCCATGATTAATAGTGCCTGGGTAATATGAATAGTAGAAAGGGGATGTATATGTGCTGGTTGATATTTTATGCATGTGTACATTAGATAGTATACAGAAGATGAGTTAACTGACTAGAAATATGCAAGGCTCAAAATGGTTTCTTTCCTCTAGGTCTTTTAGAAGAGCTAATCCCATATGAAGATGGGCCTACTGGTGTTTATGCGTAACCTGCTACTAGCCCTCTGTCTCTTTCTGGTGTTGGGATTTCTCTATTATTCAGCTTGGAAACTGCATCTTCTCCGATGGGAGGATTCAAGTAAGTATAATTGCTGTGCAGACCATCAGAGAGTCTTCGTTGTCATGCAGCTAAGCCGTTCTGTGGATTTCAGATGTGCTTACAATGGAACAAACTCCAGGTCATTTTTGGATCTTTCTGTGTGCTGCAGAGATTGATATTACCTTCTTCTTAATAATACCCAGATTAATTAATTAGTATATGAGCAACATCCATATGTTCTGATGTTATAAATGAATGTATAGGTTTCTGGCTCTGTTTATACACATGTATTTTCACAGAATGGCCTCTGCTGCTTGTGCTGCCCCTAGGTAACCCTCTGTGAATTGTGTTAGTTTACTAGTTTCTTTATTACACTGTTCTTTTGTTTATGTTAATAGTGACATGGTGTTTTCATAGTTTGCTGTCTTAAATAATACCTGCACAGGCATTTATCTTTGGGATAGTTTTTCATAGATTGTATAACTGACGTATAGGATATTTGTGGGGTACATTGCATGCCAGTATGTGACTGAGCTGGAGGATCCAAGCCATAGAGAGGTTACAGTCACGTTTTGGTGTTTGCATGGAGTCAGGAACATCTTCAGTGCCTAAACACTTGTGTTTTTGATGCATTAGAGTTTTAGTTACAGTATGTAAGCTGAGTCTGTTATCTGGACTTTATTTTTATTTATTTATTTAAAAGATTTCTGTGCTGCCTTTCCTTCCATATAGGGTCCCCAAGGCCCCTGAGTGGCTGCTGTTTTTCTTGTGACTAGTTGCTCTAATACTATCTAGTAGCATCCTTGCATTCTTATTATAGGTGCATTATTTATTTATTTATTTTCTTTGGCTTTCTATTCCACCCGCCCCACAAAGGGCTCAGGGCGGATTACAGCATTTTAAAACACATTTAAAATGAATTTATACAATTAAAATCATAAATAGATTTTTTAAAAACTTCGCACTTAAAAATATACATTCAGATGGCGGCAATCAATAACAGCAGACATAACTTGACAAGGAGGTGGACAACCCTAGTAGGGAGGGATTCAGATTTTATTCTTCTCCATTTTTTCAGCTGGCGGAGGTCAAGTTTGACCTCAACCATATGCCTAGCAGAACATCTCTGTCTTACAGGCCCGGGGAAATGATAACACATCCAGCCGGGCCCTGGTCTCAGTGGACAGAGAGTTCCACCAGGCTGGAGCCAAGACCAAGAATGCCCTGGCTCTGGTTGAGGTCAAGCGGGCCTCCTTGGGGCCAGGGACTACCAACAGATGTTTCTCTCCTGATCGGAGTGTCCTCTGGGGCACGTATGGGGAGAGGCAGTCTCACAGATAACGCTGGTCCCAGTCCTCATAGAGCTTTGTAGGTTAATACCAAAACCTTGAACCTGATTCTGAACTAGCTGCAGTTTCCGGGTCAGGCGCAAGGGAAGTCCCACATGGAGTGAGGTACAGTAGTCCAGCCTAGAGATGACCGTTGCCTGGATTGCTGTAGTTAAGTCAGTGACTGAGAGGTACAGGACAAACTGCCTGGTCCGGCGTAGATTAAAAATAATAATAATATTGAGACATAGATGCTATAAAGTCTAGATGTAGATAGTATGTAGATAAAGGGGCAGTCCAGTCAGTTCTCCTAAGATCAAGCTTATCTGGGATTGTTTCATAACATCTGATACTTCTTATTTCAATTTCTTCTTTATTTCGTTTTCTTCATTGGCAACAAGAGGCAAGTTGCAGTATAATCTTTTTTGGGGGGATCTGAAAAGTAGTTTTCTGAGAGAAGCAACTGTTTGTTAGTGTGCTATCCAGATTGCTTTGAATTTGAAAGTTGATATAAAATGTGTATGTGCAAAGTTCTGCTTGTTAGGCATTCAGGGGGATGGGTTCAGAGAACAAAATACCAAGCTAGTATGTCTAAGAGACTTTTGCAAGCACCTATTGAAAAATAAGTTTGTGCTTATGTTTGTTAATTACATTTTATAATAATAATAATCTTAAGATTACTTGAATTTTACAGGTCATAATTTGTCTGTATCCTCCTCCAAGGTGCTTATGGCAGTGTACACAATGTAAAATAGGTTAGGTTTAGTGATGGGTGAACTCTACTCAGCTGAGTTTTGAATGGACTCAACTAATACAAGCTGTTCTTCTGGGGGAAAAAAAGCTGGAAGATGGCCTTCGACTCTGTTCTGAACTGAGGAACCCAGATCAACTCTTCTGCACTATCCCATTCACAAGTCCATAAAATACATTATCTTGGTTCCTGTGAACTAGATGCACTGTTCATTTCTATCTACTCTGCCTCCCACAGCAGCTTTTGGTGATTTTTGAAAAGCTGATTCTGGGGTTTGAGGGAGCCTATGGACAAAATACTATGAGGCATGTGGGTTGCAGGGAGGAAGTGGAATTGGATAAAATCATACTACCTTCCACTGGCAAAGGAAGCCACAGAGGAGCAAACCAAGATAAGTTCTGCATCTGGGATACATAAAAGTTTTCCAACTCTTGGCAGCTACTCTTCCCATTTTATTTCCAGGATGATGTCTTCTCTTCAGTTTCAGTCCTGGAATCAGAATCACAAATGTCTAGAACAGGTGTAAAGTCAGCCTGAAAATAAATTCGAGGCTGCATGTCAACACTTTGAAGTGGTCTGTTACCCGGAAATTAAAGAAAAAACTAATTCTGGAGTCCATATTGAAAGTTAGTTATGACTTCCAAATTCTTTATTTTTTAAATTATATTTGGTGGTAGATCTTGAAATATTTGTCCTTGTCCTTCAATTTTAAGTTATGTGTTGTAATAGGATTTTCATATCAAAATTTTTATTGGATGGGTCAGTATACACAAATCATAATATTCAATATCCATATCCATCACATTATATCACTCCCACCCATTCCCCCCGCCCCTTTTCAGTTGACTTCCAACAGTTTTCCATTCCCTTCATCTACACTACATCACTATCTCCTATAATATTAATTTCGAATTAATTATAATATGTAGTATAACATATCTATATCTACTGTTTATAATAAGTCTCTCTAATATTACTTTCAAGATTATAATATAAAATATACTATATCATTCTTACTTATATACTATTCATATTTTCACCTCTAACCAATATAAAGTAAAGATCTCTTCTCCCCTCTTAACTACTATCCAAAGACCACATTTTGCCTTTCATGTCCCACTTTTTCCCCGCATAATTCTTAAGTTTCTCCCAACTCATAGCATATTCCGCGGTATCTTGTTCTTTCAACTTCCTTGTTAGCTTGTCCATTTCTGCCATATTTAGTAATTTCAAAATCCAATCTTCCACTGATGGTATCTCTTGAGTCTTCCACAACTGTGCATAGGACATCCTAGCTGCAGTAATCATATAGAACACCATTGTTCTATCCATTCTATCAAATTCTTCTAGGTTCATACTTAATAACAACAATTCTGGGTTCTTAATCACATTTTTCTGTAAGATATCTGATATAACCTCTACAATTTCCCCCCAGAATTGTTTAGCTTTTTCACAAGTCCCACCACATATGATAAAAAGAACCTTCACGTTTCTTACACTTCCAACACTTATCTGACATTTGACTATTACCATTTGCTAACCTTTTTGGCATTAAATACCATCTATACATCATTTTATACACATTTTCTCTTATAGTGGTACATGTTGAAATTTTTATAGTATTTTTCCACAGTCTTTCCCAAGCTTCCATCGGTATATCTTTATTACAATTTATTGCCCATTTCACCATCTGTACTTTAACTATCTCATCTTCTGTAAACTATTTTAACAAAATTTTATATACTTTAGGTATCATCTTTTCCCCCTCTTGAAGTAAACATTCTTCTAATTCCGAGTTCTTAGCCCTAAATCCTACCTTTCTACGATCTGTATCATATAAGTCTTTTATTTGTCTATATTGAAACCAACCATACTGAAACGGCAGTTCTTCATTCGTTTTAAGTATATATCACAATCTACGCTTAAAATTTCTTTATATGTCCTCCACTCCTCTCCATCATATTCCACCTTTGGGCTTACAACTTCTGCTGGTATAATCCACATTGAAGTCTCTTCATCTAAATATCTTTTATATTTTTTCCAAACCGCAAATAAACTCCGTCTCACAAAATGATGTAAAAACATAGCATCAGCTTTTATGTTCTCATACCACAGTTACGCATGCCATCCAAAAAGTTTGTTGTATCCTTCCAACGTCAATAGTTTATGGTTTTTCAATAACATCCACTCTTTCAACCAGACCAAACATATAGCTTCGTGATACAATTGCAGATTCAGTAATTGTAGTCCGCCTCTCTCCTTGGCATCATATAGTACCTTCATCTTAACTCTAGGCTTCTTCCCTGCCCATACAAAGTTCATAATCTTCCTTTGCCATTTTTCAAATTGCTTATTATCTTTCACAATTGGTATTGTTTGCATTAAAAACATTATCCTCGGAAGTACATTCATCTTAATTACAGCAATGCGACTCAACCATTTTATTCCATTTCAACATGTCCATATCTATTTGCTGCCATAATTTGTCGTAGTTGTTTTTAAAAAGATCAATATTTTTCGCAGTCAACTCAATACCTAAATATTTTATTTTATAGACCACCTCACAATTCGTTATCTCTATTAAATCTTGTTGTTCTTGCTTAGTCATATTTTTACAAATTATTTTTGATTTGTTCTTATTTACGTAGAATCCTGCTAGATCCCCAAATTCTTTTATTTTCTCCATCAATCTTGGCATATTTTAGATTGGATCTTCCACTATCACCATGATGTCATCGGCAAAAGCTCTCACTTTATATGAAAATCCTTTAATTTTCAAGCCTCTTATCATATCATCTTCACGTATCTGCCTCAGTAAAATTTCCAATACCATCACAAACAACAATGGGGAGAGTGGACATCCTTGTCTTGTTCCTTTACTTATTTCCAACTTTTTTGTTATATCAGAGTTTACAATTATAGCTGCAGATTGATCTTTATATATTGCCTTCACAGCTTGAATAAACATCTTGCCCATTTGCATCTTTTCCATTGTGGCAAACATAAAGTCCCAATTTAAATTGTCAAAAGCTTTTTCTGCATCCACAAAGAAAAAAACGACTTTTTTTCCTGGATTCTTATCATAGTACACTATAGCAGGGGTGGCCAAATGGCGGCTCGCGAGCCGCATGTGGCTCTTCAGGCCTTATTTGATTTATATACCACCTTTCAGGACAACTTAACGCCCACTCAGAGCAGTTTACAAAGTGTGTTATTATTATCCTCAGGACAATCACCCTGAGAGGTGAGTCAGGCTGAGAGAGCTCCAAAGAGCTGTGACTGACCCAAGGTCACTCAGCTGGCTTCAAACAGAGAAGTGGGGAATCAAACCCGCTTCTCCAAATTAAAGTCCTGCCACTCTTAACCACTACACCAAACTAGCTTTTACCCACAGCACAGCTGCTATTTGGTAAAGAGTTTAGTGCTGGAGATTTGGCGGCTCCCGGAGGCTTGCAAGTTCACTCCTCCCACAGCCGCTCTCCCAATCTATGCACTCAGCATGCTTCCCCTTTCTTTCCCAATGCTGGAGCAAGGAAGGGGCGGGCCAGGGCTGAGGACAGCCCACCCTCCCTCGCCATGCTGGGAACTCCTCTGCAGGCATTAAGCTTTGCCAGCCCTGCGCTTGCAGCGAGCACCCGGGAAGGGCACTTGGGGGGAAGGGGAAAGGGACGAGCGAAGAAGCGGCGAGGAAGCGCCAAGGCAGAGGTGACCCAGGACTTCCTGCTTGCCAGCTTACTCCCAAGTAGGCAAGTGCACAGCTGCCAAAAGCCACTCATGGCGTGAAGCGCAGCCTGTGCTGGGGTGCTTTTGCATGGGTGGAAGTTCCATGTCTTTGTCTTTTTCTTCCTTTCTATCTTTCCATGTCTTTCCCTCCCTCCCTTTCCTTTTTTCCTTCCTTGTTCCTTTCCATGTATTTCCTATTTTCAATAAAACATTGGGGTTGCCAAGTCCAACAAAAAAAATACCTGGGGTCTTTGGGGTGGAGCCAGAATACTTTGGAGGTGGTGCCTTGCAAGGACGACATCACTTTTTGTGATGTCACTTCCAAGTCAAAAGTCAGGTGGTAGTCCTTCCCAAGCTTCACCCCTTCTGATGATATCACTTCCAGCGTACTGTGGCAAACCCCCACCCCTTCCTGTGATGTCATTTCAGGGCCCTCCCCCAAACCTGCCTCTTCCTCTGAATTCACTTCAGTGCATCATGTCTTGTGGCTCTCAAACATCTCAGGTTTATTCTATGTGGCTCTTACATTAAGCAAGTGTGGCCACCCCTGCTCTATAGCATTCAATACTACTCTTAAATTGTCTTTTATTTGTCTATCCAGCAAAAAGCCTGCTTGTTCCTCTGCTATAAACTCCACCAACCATGTTTTAAGTCTTTCAGCCAATATTTTTGCAAAAATCTTATAGTCATTATTAGTCAGAGATATCGGTCTATAATTTTTAACATTCATTAAATCCTGTGCTTCTTTCGGTATCAGTGAGATGTTAGCTTCATTCCACATTTCCGGTATTTCCTGTCCTTCTAATATTGCGTTCATTACTTTTTGCATCAATTGTACCAATTCATCCGCCAATACTTTGTAAAATTTAGCCGTAATTCCATCTGGTCCTGGCGCCGTTCCCACTTTCGTTGCTTGTATTGCCTCCATAATTTCTGTTACTGTAATTTTAGCATTCAACTTGTCTTTCAATTTCTTAGGCACCTCTGGCAATTTCATTTTAAGAAAAAATTCCTCCATTAACCTTTTGTCAGTAGGTTTTTTCTGATATAATTTTGCATAATATTTATAAAATGCTCTCCCAATTGCATTTTGATCAAATAACTCTTTTCCATCTATAATTTTGCTTATTATTTTCTTCTCTCTCTTTTTCTTCAACTGCCATGCTAGATATTTCCCAGGTTTGTTGGCTCCTTCAAAAGATTTTTGTTTCAGTCTTTTCAGTTCCCATTCCACCTCCTTGTTTTCCATCCCTTTTATTTGTTCCTGTAACATTCTAATCTCATGTTGCAATTTCTTTTTACCTGATCTTTTCTTTAATTGTTGCTCTTTTTGCGTTATCTTTTCTTGAATTTCCTTCAATTTCAATTCTTTATTCTTCTTATCTCTGGCATTTAAATCTATCAGTACTCCTTGAATAACAGGAGATCTTCATTTAATCTCCATCTCAGTTTTTTCCTTCTCATTCCAAATCTCCACAACATAGGGTTATGATCTGAGCTAATTTTTGGCAAAATATCCATTTCCTTAGTCCATACTGCTAATTCTTTAGATGCCCAAATCATATCTATTCTTGACAGTGATTGATGACTTGCTGAAAAAAAAGTATATTGCTTAGTCTTTGGGTTATGCTTTCTCTAAATATCTTCTAAGCTTTCTTGTTTTTGAAGCTCAAAAAATGACTTTGGCAATTTTCCCATCTTATTCTTACTCATACTTGTTTTTTTGTCTAATTGTAAGTCCACAACACCATTAAAATCCCCTGCCACAATCACTTGATCATATGTCATTTGATCCAACTGAGTCATTATTTCATTAAAAAATTGTTCTTTTGCTCCATTAGGCACATATATTCCCAAAATCAATGTTTTTTTTCCCATTGCACTCAAATTCCACCGCCAGATATCTACCATCTCTATCACCAACAATCAACTTTGGTTGCAATTCTTCTTTTATATAAATTACGATTCCTCTTTTCTTTTGCTTTGTTGCCACTACAAATTCTTTTCCCAATTTCTTATTTTGTAAGTACTTATTATCTTGGTCTCTTATATGGGTTTCTTGTAAACAAATTAAATTACATCTTTGTTTGATAAGCCAATGAAATATTGCCTTGCGTTTTGAAGGTGAATTAAGTCCATTTACATTCCATGATATTAATTTGTACTCCATATTTAAAGTCTACTTGTTTTAGGTAAGTCCTTTTCGTTCTCCAACAGGAACACTTCCATTGCATGTTTTGATTTAATCACTTGTCTCACAGATTGGAACTCAAAACTCAAACCTTCAGGTATTTCCCAACTATATCTTATATTCATAGATTTCAGTTTCTGTGTCAAATCTCTGTATTTCTTTCCTGCAACACTCTCCTTGGTAACTCCTTCATAATTCTGACCCTTGTCCCCTCAAGTACCAACGGGGATTCAAAATGCTTTCTAATAATTTCCTCCTTCATTCTCTTTGTAGTTAGCTGGACAATAACATCTCTTGATAGATTCTTTTGCTCTGCATATCTTGAATTCACTCTGTCGGCTATATCCAGACTGGCTGCCACCTCTTCTTTTTCCTTATTTAAAAATTCTGCTATTATTTCAGTGATTTGCTTTAAGGTTGATCCTGCCATTGTCTCTGGAACGGCTCTAAAACGAAGTTGTTTTTCCGTTGCTTTGCATTCCATCACCACCATCCTGTCACTTAATGCTTTTATACCATCCGTTCTGAGTTCCACCTCCTGTACCTTCTGCTGTGTTCTTTGCAGCTTTTTTTATCTCATCAATATTTTTCACCAACTCTGCCACTTTAGATTTTGTAGGCTCTTTAATATCCTTCAATAAATTTTGCTGTGACTCCTGTATCTGCTTTTGCGATTCCTGTACCATTTCTTGTGTCTTTTGTATAATTTCATTTATTTCTTTATTGCCCTCTGTCACTTTTTTGTCCAAGCTTTCAATCGCTATCTGCCAGTCTCTATCTTTATCTTTTTTTGCCATCGCTGGACTTGCCTTGGCACCCCACGAATCCGCTCTTTCTCAGCTCCGTTTTCTCACCTGTCACTTTAAACTCCCGTATTAAATCTTAAATTAATAGTCCAATTTTTATATCTTTCAAAATGCCAGGCGTCTTTTCTCTATGGTACAGTCTACGGTAAAATTCACAACCTTCCCTTACTCAAAATGGCGAATTTCCCTTCTTCTTCAAAATGTCAGGCGTTTTTTCTCTATAATATAGTCTATGGTGAAGTCTCCAGCCTTTCCCACACTCAAGATGGCGAACTTCCGATTCCTCTCAGGTCCTCTGTTCTCCTTCCGTTGCTCCCCCAACACACTTCCTGCCCTTCTAGCCGCGGCTTGCTGCTTTTAACAAGTACTCCGCTTCTTGCGATCTTCCAGCCGCTTCCCACACTCCTTCCCCGCGTCGTTATCTCTCAAACCACAGGTGTGCAAAACAAAACGTCTTTTCCACTGTTTTTAGCTCTCATATTCAAAAAGTCACAATTTCCACTCCCAATCAATTTCTTACTTCCTCTGCTTTAGGTATCTGTCTCTTTAATTCAATATACTTTGGTCTTTGTTTAATTATTTAGTCCGTTAGGGGAGATAGCAATCTTCACTTCTTTTATTCTTCTTGGGTTGTACTCACTGATTCTTTTGTTCAATTCTACTTTAAATCCGTTTCTGAAGCTTGGGTACGAAGGTCCTGTGCCAATTAAATGACTCCAAAAGCTGCTGCAGAGATGATAGGTCCCTTCCACGATGGGACCTCAAGGCAGAAAGGGAATCCTTAATTCAGAACCCCCCCTCTTCCGAGATCACTCACTCTTGGGGCTACCAAGCGTTCCTGCCCGATTTCTGCCTGAAATCAGGGGGCTGCGGGTGGTCAAATCCTTGGTTTACTCGCTCTTCTGATTTCATTTCTGAAGTAGCCATTTGCTTGAAGTACGTGGTTTAGATGATTAATTTCCTCATTGAGAAAGTGTGGTTCACATATCCGTCTTGCATGGTCTACTAATGTTTTATTATGCCTCTTTTCTGTCGAGGGTGGTGATTGGAGTTTTTGTGTAAGTACCGATGTACAAGGTCTACAGGAAACCAACTCACACGGATCGGTACTTACACAAAATCAATGAAATGAAATTAAATCAGAAGAGCGAGTAAACCAAGGATAAATCAAACAACTAAGGAGAAACAGTCTCCCACAGGAAAAGTGTTTTTGCCATATATCAAAGGAATCACTGATCAGATGGGAACGCTTATGAAAAAGCACAGCTTACAAACGGTATTCAGACCCACCAGAAAAATACAACAGATGCTACGTTCAGCAAAAGACAGTAGAGACCCCCTTACCTCTGCAGGAGTATACCGTATACCCTGCAGCTGTGGACAAGTTTACATCGGGACCACAAAGCGTAGCATCCAGACAAGAGTAAAAGAACATGAAAGACACTGCAGACTTGGCCATCCTGAAAAATCAGCAGTGGCTGAACATAGCCTAACTCAAACAGGACACAGTATCCTATTCCAGGACACTAAAATACTTGACAACACTTCCAACTACTTTGTCAGACTGCACAGGGAAGCCATTGAAATTCACAAGCATAAGCACAATTTCAACAGGAAAGAAGAGACTTTAAGAATGAATAGAGCATGGTTTCCAGTCCTGAAAAACACCAGGCTAACAAAACACTCTATACCCGACAATAGCCCTGCAGAGAAGATTATCACATCAAGCACCAATTCATATGCAAAAGAACCTCCTCAGGATACAGTGAAGCCTCCCTCCATTAGCATTCCACACCCTGGGAAACTCTTACAGGATGACTCAGCCCAACCCCAACCCTCCTGAGTAGATATAAATGACCTGCCAACTTCTTTTCCACACTGTGACACTGAGAGATCTCTGTCTTTTGGTGCTACACCTCTGAAGATGCCAGCCACAGCTGCTGGCGAAACGTCAGGAACTACAATGCCAAGACCACGGTTATACAGCCCGGAAAATCCACAAAAACCATAGAAAAAAGATGTTTAAATAGAAGTGAAAAATCAAGACCATATAAAAGCAAGTTTTATATAAATATACGATTTGACTGATAACTATAAGATTTAAATTATTGTAATTTGTTTTATGTTTCTTTAGTATATTTTAGATGATTATGTTTTATGTATGTGTTACAACCCTCTTTATTTTTCAATTAGATTTTGCCTTTAACCCTCTTCTTACTCTCTCTGAGTAGATTGCTGCCACCAGGAGTTATATTCCAAAATAGTTAAATTTCTCCTTTAATAGCATGCTCAATCGTCAAGCTCCTTCGTGGAACTATGTGGCCCTGAGGAAAGGAATGGAATATAAGAATAATATATACTCTAGGATGGAAAAAAAACAAAATAAACTTTTATTTTTACAAGAAGCATTTCACGCTATTACTTCAGATTGATAGTTTCAAAGATAGTTCTCAGTTCTTAAAGTTTCTTTACATGGGCTCACACAGATACATAAACTTTCTCAGTTGCACACAGTTTGCCTGCTTCAGATAGATCAGTCATTCACTCAAATATACATAGACTTTCTCTCAGGTGCACACACAGTTTGCCTGTCTAAACCAGAACCAATCTTTCTCTCAGAAATGCATAGACACCCTCAGGCTGCACACAGCTTCCCTGTCTAAACCAGAAACCCCTTTTTCTCTCTTTCAGGCACAACAATTTGTCTGCTTTAGGTAGAATGAATGTTTTCTCTCAGAAATACAGAGACACACTCAGACTGCACACAGCTTGCCTGCCTAAACCAGAGAGTCTCTTTTTCACCTCCACTCTTCATCTGCACAACACCAAGCATTTAAAGACACACACATACACATAAAATCATTACAGTATGATTTAGATTATTGTAGACAATTGTAGAAGAGGATGATTGTAGATACATGATTTAGATAATTGTACAGTTGTAGTCTATTTTCTATGTTTGTGAGCTTATTGAATAATTTTTTTAAAAAAAGAAAGTTAATTATGATTTGACACTTTCTGAAGGAAGATGATTTGGTGTATGGAGACCTGATAAGGAAGGGAAGATGTGTTTATAAAAGTGTCATAGAGGTAGGATAAGTTTCAGTTATTTGAGTGGCACAAATGAGGTTAAAGAACAGGGGTCAGCATGGTTAGGAATGCAATTGCCAAACTTCATACACTTTTCCAGGACTGACTAACTTAAAAATTGTCGTATCAAAACAAATTGACCTGTTCTCACATTCTTCACTATTCCTTCTGTTGCTATTCTTCAACACATCTTCTGATGATCTTCAGAATGTTTGTAGGACATCAGTACTCCAGTGTTAGGTGTTGTCTTTTAGGTGTTGTCTTTTCAGATTGTTCACCTTCGCCATCAGGAAAATGTGACAAGTTCATTTGGGTGAGCCTGTTTGGCAGCTCTTTGTGATTCACTTATGTTTAATTTTGTTAAGGCTTTGTGAACTGTGTAATGTATTATTGTAAAAGGAAAATTTGCCAATACGAAGACGAGAGATGCTCCTAGTTGCATCTAAGAGTAGATTCTTTTTTCTAATAGGTTGATTTTCACATTCTTGTTCACATGATAGCCTTCTCTAGATATTTCTCCCCAATGTATGTTACTTATAGCAATGGTTATTTATATTTATTCAAAATTAGTACCAGTTAACACTTGTCTTAGTTTTTTTGTGATGATATTCTTCATTTCTGCTGCTTCCAAGATTTGTCTTTTAACGTTTTGAAGTTATAGTCTGTTTCTTGATCAATATTGCACTTGCTTTAGTCAGGGATACAGTGGCTTCCCAAGAATTGCATTCCTTGCATATCATAATCCCACTGTGTTTTAATTAGACTTCAGTATGAAAAACAGAAGACAAAACCAGTAACTAACAAAGTTTAGTTGCAAATGTAATAACTCAACAGAATATATTAAACTCTTAACTGTGCAATTGATATAGTGCATAAGAATACAGAACAAATCGAGCAGTCCAGTAACATTTATTTGGTAAAATACGACCATAATAAACTTACAAATATGGCAGAGTAAATTATTTTAGTAGGCCAACATAGAATCAAAGCAATTTTAGTTATATGGATTTGAAACTTGGGGGCTTGCTTTTTTCTTGGTGACTGACATTTGAAACCTCTTCATTGGAATGTTTGACCTTGAAACATTGGATTATACACCAAGGTTCACCAAAGTTCAAAAATAATGCCTTTCCATGTTCCGTGCATCAAATGGTGAGGTCTGCCAGTTCCCTCTTCATGTGTGTTTTCTTAAGTAGAGGTAATTAGTTACATTTGGACAGTTTTGGCTATTCTATGGAGCCCATCAACCTTGAAGCTATCAACCTATAGTGGCCATTGAACTAAGCAGTCAGATTTCAACCATTACCAGCTTTGTCCTGAAATGTACAAGTATGTTCTTACTCATTGCTTCCTGCTGCTGTCAGTGACATTTCTCTGATAGCTGTGTTGCAAAATAGAGGCAAGGAAATGCTGAATACAGTTATTATTTTTTCCTCATCTGATATCTTGTTTCCATGGGAACAAAAATTGGATTCCCCAATAAATGGTTCAACTTGCTCAGCAGCTGGTGGTAACTTCTGATTTTGCTTTAATTTCCATGGTAGAAAGCCAGAGAGATCACTGAGAGATGATTTAAACTGAAATTTCTGAAATATATTAAATATTAAAGTTTCTAGGGACCCTTTTCCTAGTACAGGGCATTTTTTCTACCAATACTATTTTAAACACTTTTCCTGCCCCTGCTGGCTTTCTTCACTTTTCTTTAACTCCTTATGAAACTTGGTCCTTTCCCAGCATTTGTACCTTTTTGAAATCATCAGTGTCTACAACTTAGTATGCTTATAAGGCTTTCGTGCATAACGAAATTCCCGAACCAAAGATATACACAGAAATTGCTGTTTTGAATAATTACCTTGGTTTTACAGAACAGTAACACCAAGATGCTTGGAAATTATGAAAACCTCTCCCCCACAAAATCTGTGTTTTTATCAAGTTCTGTTGCTTACTGGCCATGCAGCGTGAACACATATTTTTCTTTGAATCTATTGATTTCCTGGACTATAGCGTTTCTCCCTTTCAATCAGATCCTTACAAAGGAGGAACACAGAGTACTCCTAGCTAATCACAAGCCACAGAGCTGCCTTCTCTATCCCTACTCCTTTGTGGGGATTTCCCTCTGAAAATATTGTTTCATGATTATGTTATTTATATTGTAAGCTGCCTTCCTGCACAGCACTAAGTCTGCTAATAAATGTTTTAAATAAATAAATAAATAAAAATAGAAAGCCTGGAGGAACCAGTGGCTGAATAATTGTAATTCCTGGTCCAATTCGCTTGAAAACTAGGTGGTCTTTAATGTACACTTCCCTGAAATTTTGGTGTCGTTTGGCTGAAAAAACAGCCTTCCCAGCCCCCTCCATGCCTTGATGTCCCCCATAGAGAATAATGGGAAAGCTGTTGATTTCACTCCTTCCTTTGTTAAACAAACAGACCACAACAGGGAAGCAAGACAAACAGAGTTTTGTAAGCTGAAGGGTAATTTTTTAAATTGTCAGTCTGTCATTGTAAGAGTAGGTAAATGAAATTAATACAATTTTTTTAAAATGCTGATGCCTGTCAGGAGCTCGCCTGCTAGGCTGCTGCCATTTTAGGAATCAATAGAGAGATTTGGGAGTCTGGACAAGTGACCCACTTTGTTCAGTTTTCTTTTAAACTTTGAGATCTTTCGATTAGAGTGAGGACTGTGTTCTGTGTAAATTTGTTCCATTATTTTTCTAAACAGCTGCCCCAGCCTTTTGAATAGATTCCCCATTGGAAATAATGGTCCCAAAGAAAAATCACACAGATTTGACTTCCAAACTGTAATATCCTACCCAAGAATAAGCAGTTACGGTAAAGTTACGGTGTACATCCCTAAAATACATACCCCTTGTAGTGCACCATTGTGCTATACTGGGTTGTCTGAGTATAAATTTGTTTTTTTTAGAAACCAGAATTTGAGTAGTGAACTACAACTGTTATGATAAGTCTATATAACTTGTGGTATGGCGAGTTGAATGTATCCTTCAGCCATGTATTGTGGTTTGCTAGGTGTTTCTTTCTCATACACATAGTCAAACACACATCACTCTTATTTTTCAGATCAGACATTCTATTCAGATTCTGCCATGGAGGGAAGGGGTCACACCAGCCTGGATTGTGTGCTCTACCTCTTTCATGAACTTATTTACATTTACATGACCCTTACTCCCTGCACCCTCTCCCCCCTCCTCTCACCACCTATATATCTCTGGCCAGTTTCTTCATACCCTCCACACATCTGACGAAGAGAGTTGTGGCTCTCGAAAGCTTATGCTACAATAAAGTTGGTTAGTTTTAAAGGTGCTACTGGACTCTTTGCTAAAGTCGCTATGGAAATCATTTGCTGTCTAAACAAAAAGCCTGTTGAAAAATCCCTCCCTATAAAACATAAAAATTAAAAAGGAGGGATACTTTCTGTACTTCCATAGTCCAGGATTTTCTACAGAGAGAGCCTGTGATCAGGTAAAGGCAATTCTTAGATGCATGCCTGGCAACCAGTGGGAGGGTGTGTGTGAGAATGGGGGAAGATGGCAATGTAAAAACACATCTGGTGAATACCTGGAAGTGACTTCAAATCACTTGAGTGATGTTGAGTGATAAACTAGGATTTGAGCCATTTAAAAAATACCCTCCTGCTGGCACTTAGTAGGAGATCTGGTGTCACAAATGCATGAGGGATATAATTAGCAAAAGCTGTTCTGTAGAATGTTAGTTGTAACACAACTTGACATTTAAAGTGGCGATCTTCCATGAAGAAAAGAAAATGGACACTGTTTCGCCAAGTTTTCTTTCTCCCCCCGCCATTCCCACTGCAGTTTCACTGATCTATTTACTGATGTTTAACAAGCCAGGTGTTGTATCATATGTGGCCTGTATATTAACCCATCAGTTCCTGACCTAGCGTCCTTAGTTTGGAACACTTTTTTGAATCTGTGGTATTACCTGTATGTGAAATTTGGATGCAGTCAGTAAAAACATAAGTCAATAAAAGCACAAGATTGATATAATGCATTGTAATGTGTGAAAGATAGTAATAGACCAGAATGCATTTATTGTATTTTTATTTTTATTTTTTAAATGTTGAATTATAAACTGTCTGGAATACCTTCTTAGAAAATCATGCTGAATCCTGTCAAATATAGCTGTAATACTGATCTAAAGTATGATAAATCATTTGGTGCTGTTTGTGACTCACACTGCTGACTTATTTTCCTTCTGCTTATTTATATTCAGGCTCTGATTTTTCAGAGCAACTGATTTTAACTTGTTGATCCTCTGTAAAGCTCAAAGATACATGTATTTGTGAACAGGGCTGCAGTAGAGGAGATAGTAAAAGGTTTTATTGTAGAATAAGGGCAGCATAGCTGTAGCATCCCAACAAACAGTAAACAGTTCCTTCAGGTGTTGCTTTTTCTGTCTTACAAGCTAGCACTCCGTTGCATTCCTTGAGAATGCTTCCTTACTTTCTTCTCTCCTTCCCATCCATAAGACAGACTACCATTATCTACCACCTATATTCAGCTTTCCCTTCCTTCCCCATCAGCCTTTACCCTGGAAAATGATGGCCCGTTTGAGAGATGCCAGCCACTGTGCCCTGTTGTGCAGTGCTGGTCACTGGACCAGTTGTGTGGTGGGGAATCCACAAGGACTTGAATGGGGCCCCACATTTTCCTGTATCTCCTTCCTCTCATTATTTTCTCTTTCCCTCCTCCTGGCAACCTCTAGATCTTCACTGTTCCTTGCTTCCTTCCCACCACCCAGTTATTTTTTATCTGACTCTCATATTCAGCTATGTTTATTGTTTCCTTTATATCCCATTTTCTTCCACAGTGTGAACATAAAGAGGATATCATTGTCCTCTCCTTCATTTTACCATCACAATAACCCTGTTTGGTAAGTTAGGCTGAGAGTGTATGATTGGCTCAAGGTCACCCAGTGAGCTTCCATGACAAAGTAGTGATTTAAACCTAGATCTCCCAGATCCTAGTCTGAAACTCTAACCACTACACCATACTAGATTTTATGGGGTGGCTGCTATTGAGCAGTAGCAAGCAGCTAGTCCTGGGTGACTAGCTGCTTGCTAGTGATGCAAGTCACATGGTATTAAGTTGCCTTGTGGTTGCTGGCAGGCCTGGCCCTGATGAGTCCTCTTTAAAGGCCAAAATAGCTCTGGAAAGGGCCCTGCTCTGCTCCTGCCTTTTGCTGATAGAAATCAAGGCTGGAAGACTGGCAGTACTCTAGTGGTTGCCTAGCTAAAACCACTGAGGATGTTTATTTCTTAAAGCTACAGGCACTGCTGCTATTATCTGGGTTATTTTACCTCCCTCATTTCTTTAAAAATATTTTTAGATTTCTGATTTTTCTGCAAACATGGGGCTTCTTTCAGATTTGTAGAAACTTCTGTTTTGTCTGTTCATGACTCCAGTCTCTGGATTTTAAGTATCCACATATTTGGTCAAATTGAGAATTAGATATATTGATATTTTTATTAAAGAAAGACTAAAAAAAACCCCCTGTTCAGCATGGTGACTAGAAATTTCATTGTGGTGCATAATATTTTTTAGCATTTTATTGTAGCATCTCTCAGCAATTCAAAGGGTTGAATCCAACCAGTTTTTCCATTCATAAAAAAGGGAGGAAGGGGTCCCTTTGATCATCCAAAAGGCTAAGTTTGGGATCATGAGACCTGAATGGACAAAAGCCATGCGGAATGGGGACTGTAGTAAGAAGGGGAAATTCACTAGGCTAGCTTTAACACAATTATGTGAACCATGAAGAGGTAATGATTAGGTTCTGTGGTACCAGTAACTAGAAAAGGGTCATTAAAATATGAAATCCTGAAGGCTGAAAAATGAATCTAGCTCCTAAATTTTTGGGCTGGCTCTTTGAACCGAAGAAAATTTAATGAGACCTTTATTGAAGTTACTATAGCTGGGGCTACTTTTTTTATTCCCTCCTAGTCATATTTCCATTTGTTCCCTGCCACCACCAAATGTATAGGTTCCAACACACGTCAGCTGTTTAGAAACTGATGAAACTCTGACCGTGTACAAAGTACTAACAAATAGATGAGCTCTTAGGCCAAAAAAAGATCTGTATTGTAGTGCAAAAGACAGGGCTGGATTGAGGGGGGGCAGGGGGGGTAGTCTGCCCCCGGCGCTGCTGGGGAGGGGGCGCCGGGAGCAGCTGCCAGCTGCCGGATCGTGCAGGCGGCAACATGGGCAGCCTCGCAGCCCCCCATGCTGCCTTTTGCCTGCCCCACGGGACAGGGGGCGGCTGGCTTGCTGCGCACCCCCTGTCCTGCAGGGCACGAAAAGGGCAGCGCAGCCGCCCATGCCATTCGCCTGCCCTGCAGGAGAGGGGGCAGCTGGCCGCTCCCTGTCCTGCGGGGCAGGCGCATAGCGCAGGCGGCCTCGCAGCCCCCCGCGCTGCCTTTTGCCTGCCCTGCAGGACAGGGGGCGCGCGGCAAGCTGGCCGCCCCCTGACCTGCGGGGCAGGCGAAAGGCAGCGTGGGGGGCTGCGAGGCCGTCCACGCCATTCGCATGCGGAGAAGCGAATGGCGTGGGCGGCTTCCCAGCCCCGCACGCTGCCTCAGGCGCCCAGCGTGATGATGTCACCAAAATGACATCACGCTGTGGCAGGAGCGCGCGTGTGCACGCGAGGCCAGACTAGGGTTGTCTTGGGCACCAGCAACCCTAGATCCGGCCCTGGCAAAAGACAGAGCATACAATATGTAGGAAGATATAGCACAGTAAGTTTAGCAACTAAATATGAAAAGGAAAAGAAAATTACTAATGTCTAGCTACAGCTACATTACTAATGTCTAGCTTACTAAAGATATCTTAGCATCCTTCAGGATGAGTGCACATCTGTTTGGAGAGTTGGGGTAGAGACAACTGTTCTACCTTCCCCTCACTCTCCAGATGAACCACACAACACAAAAGATTGCAGACCTTTCTAAACCCTTCTTCAGAGAGGTGGATTTCTCCCCTCCCCCTGTTAGGACCAACCTCTGTCTAGGTGTCATAGCACCTTCAAACCCTAGTCAGGTTGCCCATGGAGCCCAGATTTTATGATGCCACCAAAACATTAGAAAAACATCCATTTTTCCATAATGGATGACTGTTGGAACAAATGGTGATGCTCTGGCCTCTTTTATGGCCTTTTCTTCTTGAGAAGAGGTAAGCTTTCCCAGGACCTGAGACAGATGATGAATTAAAGGCTAACAAGCTAAAGGCCTGTTTGAGATCTTTTTAGCATAACAGAAGTTACCTCTCGTTGGTAGATTTTACAAGATAGTTGGAAGCCGGTGCTGGAAGTTGTGTAGTAGAACTAGGTAGTACTTTGTTCATTTGGCAACTCTGGTGCATCTGTTGCAGAACTGCTGTTTACATTGGAGGTAGGATTTAGAAAGTGACTTTGGTGTCTTCATGAAAAGTGTCTATCGTGGTTATGTATTCTGAAGATCAGCTTCTTGCATGTTTCTTCAGTCATTCTAGCCAACATGCTTTATATCTAGGGCTAAAACAAGAAAATGTGTCTAAGCAACCTAAATTTAACTGCTGCAATCAGGATGAAGTTGAGCATATTTACATAATGGTGCAAATTGTTTCATATTAACAACCCCACTAGTATCATATTGTAGAGTATTTAGGCAATTTGTAAATGGCTTTTTTAGTCAAAGGAAAACAGCAACTTTCATATCGATCTATCTGTTTGAATGCCTGGCTCTTGGAAGCTAAGTAGGGTTGGCCTTGGTTAGTAATTGGATGGGAAACCATCAAGGAAGAGTAGGGTGTCTGTGCAGAAATAGGCAGTGGCAAATCACCTGTTATTCTCTTGCCCTGAAAACCTCAGCAGGGGTTACCATAAGTTAGCTATGACTTGATGGCACTTTCTACCACCACCAGGGCAGCATACACCCCCTCCCCCATTTTACCTTTCCAATAACTGTGTGGGGTAGGTAGGCTGTATGCAGAGAGGCAGGGACTGCTTCAAGCTACTCAATAAACTTTACAGTCAAGAGTGGATTTTAGCCTTGGTCTTCCTAGTACTTGTCTGACACTAGCTACTGTACTACACCGGCTCTTGTTTCTTCCCATGCTCATGGTACAATGAACAAAACCTTACTATATCAACACTGTTCAGTGTGTTCAATTAGATATTATTTATTAGCCACTTGAGGGCAGTAGATTCCTTTTGCTTGCGAAGTCTAGAAGTTATGTATCCTACAGATGAATCAGACTTTTACCAATAACCCTTTTATGCCCTCTCCCTACAGCTCTCCTGTGTATGTGGCTATGTCTTGAATCACAGCTTCTTTGAGAATTCTAGCATAGTTTCCAACATTTTTCTTAGAACATCTTGCATGCATGTGTTGTTGGTGCTTGCCTATTTTGATAGGAAGTCATGTTACTTAGGAAACAGGATCTTTAATTCTATAGAAATCCCTATTGGTTTTTCATTTGATGTGGAATCCTCCAAATCAATTCTTATTTTAAATTATTTTATCTATGACCTGTTCAAATGGACGAAAGTGAATTAAGAGCAGAAATCCTACTAAATTATATTTATCCAAGTAATTGTTTACAGGTTAAAGATACTCTTATTCATTGAGTTTCCAGATGTTATTTTGGTAAGAGTGAGGTAAAGCTTGGTGGTTATGATTAAAGGGCACAGCTTACTCATTAATGATACCCTTTGAAAATCTTAGAATTGGTGAGAAGAAAAATTGGGGAACTATTTCAACCTGGATAGCCCAGGCTAACCTGATCAGTTTAGATCTTGGAAGTTAAGCAGGGTCAGTCTTGGTTAGTGCCTGGATGGGAGACCGCCAGGGAAGTCTATCATATGCTATGCAGATGCAGGCAATCACAAACCACCTCTAAATGTCTCTTGCCTTGAAAACTTTACAGGGTCACCATAAGTTGGCTGCAACTTGATAGCAAAATATATGGTTCTAATGATAAAATGGAAATATCCCTGTCTGTGTGAATGTGAGCTCCTTGGATGGAAAACAGATGTGATGAATATATAGTGCTATGGGATGTTGGGTTCCAGTATTCAAAGGTTCCCTATAGCTTTGGCTTATCCACTAACAAGGAATGCTAATTAATGGATAATGAGAGCCAACTAGGACTGTAGAGCACACTTAATGTTCAGTTTTTATCTTGTCATTCCCTGAAGGAGTTCAGGGGGAAATACACAGTTCCTTTTCTTCTCATTATATATTACTACCATTACTACTACTACTTGAGGCCAGTTTGGTGTAGTGGTTAAGAGCGACAGGACTCTAATCTGGAGAACTGAGTATGATTCCCCACTCCTCTACTTGAAGCCAGCTGTGTGACCTTGGGTCAGTCACAGCTCTATCAGAGCTCTCTCAGCCCCACCCACCTCATAGGATGTCCATTGTAGGGATAATAATAACACTGACTTGTTAACCGCTCTGAGTTTGATGGTACTCTGTCCTAAAGAGCAGTATATAAGCACGGACACAAGGTTCCTCCCCCTCCTCCTCCCCCTAACAACCACCACCACCACCACCACAACAACCAACCACAACAACCAACCACAACAACAACAAACAACAGCAGTGTGCTTATACACTGCTCTTCTAGACAGATGAACACCCCACTCAGAGCGGTGAACAAAGTGTTACCATTATCCCCAAAATGAGAGCCAGTTTGGTGTAGTGGTTAAGAGTGGCAGGACTCTAATCTGGAGAACTTTGTTTGATTCCCCACTCCTCTGCTTGAAGCCAGCTGAGTGACCTTGGGTCAGTCACCACTCTTTGGAGCTCTCTCAGTTCTACCCACTTCACTGGGTGATTGTTGTAGGGATAATAATAGCATACTTTGTAAACCGCTCTGAGCGGGCACTAAGTTGTACTGAAAATTGGTATATAAATCAAATGTGATTATTATTATTAAAATACAGCCGAGGAACTGGGACTGAGAGGAGTAGTTTATGCATAGTCACTTACTGAGCTCATGGCAGTAGTGGGATTCAAACTACCAGAGTGGTAATTCGCAGCCCAACCACTTAACTACTATGCTACAGCAGTTCTCTTTATATCTCCCATTATCTTCATAGGATAAGGGTACATAGGATACAAGAGCCCCATGGCACAGAGTGGTAAGCTGCAGTACTGCCCAAGCTCTGCTCACGACCTGAGTTTGATCCTGGCGGAAGCCGGGTTCAAATAGCCGGCTCAAAGTTGACTCAGCCTTCCATCCTTTCGAGGTCGGTAAAATGAGTACCCAGTTTCCAGGGGGTAAAGTGTAGATGACTGGGGAAGGCAATGGCAAACCACCCCGTAACAAAAGTCTGCCAAGAAAACGTTGTGATGTGACATCCCCTCATGGGTCAGTAATGACTTGGTGCTTGCACAGGGGACTACCTTTACCTTTTTTATCTTCATAGGATGCCTGTGAAGTAGGTTAGGCAGAGAGAGAGAGAGAGAGTTTGTGTGACATGCCCAAGTAAGTTCTGTGACATGCCCAGTAAGTTCTATAACTGAAGTGGAATTTGAACTGAAAGCTTTCTGATGCTGTTCCATCATTAATCACTTTACCACACTGACATTTAACTCATGGGCAGGGCTGAGGCAGTGTTCCAGAAAGGACTTCAGAGACTGAAAAAAATAGGCTTGAGTTTTGGAGCTAGGTGTTAGAAAGCTACCATGGGGAGTAGTGTGAATGTGCAGTTGTTTTTGGTGGACTCATGCTGTTTGCACTGCCTTCTTTGTTTGTTTGTTCCTTCTATTGTACCTGTATATTAGTAAATAGTCTCCAGTACAAGAAAATGTTAAAAACTGCTCTGACTCTATTGTAAATGTTCTTTAAAGTTTGTCTGTCAGAAGTTGTGGTGGGATATAAGTTACTCAAAGCCCGTACTTTGGACCCTGGAAAAGCAAATTCTACAACTACAAAATAAACTCAAGTGCTTGAGTTGTAGGGTCTTTGGTGCTAAAGATGAGCAGCCCTATAGTTTTCCACTTTGAACTTAGTTGCTATTGTGTGGTCAGAGTCATACTTGAAGGTTCAAGATGCAAATATTAATTACTTTCATTTGAGAACGTTGGAACATTCCTTATTAGGCATTTTTCATCTCTTCACCAATGGCATAAACTGGATTATTGTTTTTGATTTTTTTCCTTGCATTTGAAGATGTTCCACTACAGCCCTGGGGTGTTGGTGTTGATCACAGACAACTTTTTGATTTACTTGAGTGGTGGTTGTGGGAGTGCTGGACAGAGACCAATCCTTAACCAATTAACATCTGGATTTGCCAACTACTGCTTAAAGCTAGTTCTTCTTTTAACAATGTACAATGCTTCTGCTGAATCTATATTTGCTATACATACTGGTTTCTGTGCTTGTCTTGCTGGGAAATACTGGAATTGCTGTATGTTTAAGGGCTAATTTTTGAAAGAGTATTAAACAACCTCAAATTTACTTTAAAGGATGCAGGAAATGCTCAGTTACATGGAAGTGGACATTCTCAGTTGTGATGAGATGAAGGGCTATGCATGTTTCTCTAATCCACGGCAGATTCTAGAACAATCTCTGAAATCACTGGCGATGTCAGTCATTCATTGCCCGCTGTAGTTTGTACATGTTCTGCTTGAGCTGTATCACTTTAATCTACTGTCTTTCTTATGGTATAGTTACTGGGCACGATGATCCAGTATAGTTACTGGATTTCTTTTCAGTAACACAAACTGAGGACCAACAAGGAATTGTGAGGGGTGATGGGAGGTAAATGATTTAGGACCCCTCTCAATGCATGCACACCACAAATCTCTCCTTTCTAGAATTGTATAAGCTCTCAGGGATTTGAGAAGGCTAATTTTCCCTCCCCTTCCTTTTGCCCTTAAACCAACTCTCACCTGCCATGAAAATTCCTGGGCATGCTCAGTCCACATCAAGCTTTGTTCTGGAGCCCCGCCCCCCGATAATTTATAGCATCATGTTTTTATTTAGACCTGAGGTATGCCTGAGTGAATAGACCCCCCCCCCCCCACATACCTTGTGCACAGGTAGCCTGGTGTTACTACTTTTGCAATTGGCATGAACCACTCAGTTTACTAATAGATACAGTAGACATCCAGCAAGAGGCAGTCATAAATATTTTGAAGATAATGTGCAGCAAAGATGACATATGGCAGACTTGCAGTTTTCTGAAATGTATTTTGAGAAATGTTCATTAAAACACTTTAGTGTGGAGAAATGTCAGAAATGGGCTTAAATTAGGACATGTTATCTTGACAGTTCAGGGATGGGAATTCAGTAGTTTGAGAACTTCAATGCAAATGCAATCACTGGTTGAACCTACTATGATCAACCTGATTGCTTACATGTGAGTCGAACCCATATCGAATCATTGCTCAGCTTTATTCAGGATATGAATTGGGCACCATGTTGAGCAACTCTGCATCTGTCCATTAGCCAGCTGCTTATGAATCTCTTCTTCATAAATTGCTTGTACTTCTAGCATACAACTTGTTGAAGCTCTTATATATATCTTTTAACTTTGTTTTCATTATAATAGGAATCTTTAAAAATAATAAAATAAGGAGTTTTCCCCTTTAATGTATTAATGCCACATATAACCTTGAGTTGCTGTAGCATAGTGGTTTAGTGGCTGGGCTCAGAATCAGCACTCTGCTGGTTTGACTCCCACTACTGCCATGAACTCTGCAGGTGGCCCTGGATAAGCCACTCCTCAGACGTAGCTCCCCAGCTGTACTGTGGGGATAATAATAGCACTGATTTTGTTTACTGCTCTGAGTGTGGCAACTGATTCTCCTCTGACACTGTTGTAGGGAACTGGGAGAACTGGGAAGTACATGTGCTGGTGCAAGACGGCAGATAAAAAGTTTCCATTTTTTTAAAAATATGGTGTAAAGAACGTCTGAAGGTACTCAATCACAGCTGCTTTTCCTCATGGTGCAGGTGACTGCTTAGGCAACTCCCATGGGAGAACCTTGTATTCCTACTGTAACTCCCAAGATGCATGAAATATCAATCAGTTCAACTAATTTTTTTCATTGACATTGAGCACTGAGTTCAAGTCACATTTGTTCAAGTCATTGTGAAAAAGTTTTTTTTTAATTGAAGAAAGTGTAGGTGAGAGGAAACGCTGCATTGATGTCAGTGTGGGAGAGAACCTGCAGGAAAATTGTGCAAGATGGATTTTCTTTTATCATTAAAGAATATAGCAATGGTCAGAGTCCTAGCAATTGGGGGGAAGCTAAATGAGATCATACGTGCACAGGCAGCTGATTAGCACAATTGAACATATTCACACTGTTTAAACCCCCCTCCAAAATGTTTTTTAAAGTCCAGTTGTATTTGCAACTATGTTTAGTTTTAACATTTGTTGTCAGTAAAAGTATTTATATATATTTCCCATTTATTGTGGAACTGCAGTAATGAAAAGTCTGTAGGTGTAAATGATTTAAAGTGCAGGGTTAATACTTAAAATACTGAGTTACACACTCCTAAGCTCATTGACTTCAATAATTTAGAAGGGTGCAACCCTGTTTAGGATAAGATCGTTGTTGAATTTAGAGTAGCTGTAATATGGTGGTTATTGGCCAGATCTAGATGGACTTCATTTGAATCTGACTGGATCAGGCTCTCTAAGAGTTACTCTAGCTGAACAGTTCATACAGAGACCTGCTTTGTACTCTCTATTGCGTTCTTGCCTCTAGTTTATTAATTTCATTTTTAAGTCCTTATATTATCTTGCCTGTGTGAGGATTAGTCTTTCTCAATGTCCAATGTGATCACTTCCAGTATGTTTCCTGAAAGATACAAGGCTTGCAGAATGGCAGGTTTTTTTTTTAAAAGGACAGGGCATCTTTCCCCTCCATCCTAGAACTGGATGAATCCTCTTGAGAAATAATTAAATTAAATTAAAACGCATACTATTTTTTCTTTCCATCTGTAGAGTATTATTCTATACATCTCTCTGTCTTCAGTCAATATTATATGTACTTTACAAATTAAGCATTTGGTTCCTGTTTGTTCATTCTATGTCAGCTTCAAATGCAATTAACGTTTTGCCTCCTAATGTAGTCATGTGGATTCTTTCAATGTTAAATAGTTATTGGCATGATTTTGAACTGCAGTCTTAACTGTCTAACCTCAATTTCTATGTTCAGAAGAGAATTTTACTAATCCTTGGCTTTTGTTGTTAATCAGACATTTGTGCCTGAGAGGAAATGTCTTGGCAAAAGAAAACTTGAAAAAGCTTAAATACTAGTGTTGACTTGCATGGTGGGTAGCAGTGAAGATTCTAAATCCCACCACTGACTGCTAAAAGGGAAGAACAGTGTGGTGTTGGGTCACAGCTGTAGTACCATGTAAGCACAAGACTACTGAATGAAGTGCAGAACCTGGCACTGCCTGCATCTATTCTGGGTTTTACTCTCAATTCAGTGGTTAAGCATCTCCATAGTGCTGCAGTTTTTGTCGCAGCATCTCTGTCATTCTAGTCAGGGTATCTCATTCTCCTCTTCCTTCAGTGGAGTTCTGTGGTAGCAGCAGGAATCCTGTGACCCACTGAGCAAACAGCTGCTGCTAAACTGTGAGTAGATAGAGCATAGATGACTTTAAATGAGGATTAGACAGATTAATTAAGAATATAGGGCCATTAATGGCTACCCATTCTTGGATACACTCCTTAACAGGGTAAGGGAGTTTGAGAGTGTCAGTGAAGCTGAGAGCAACAGTGTCAGGAGCGCAGACTTGCTCAAGAATCGAAACTCCTAGCAGAGTCACTCAAGGTGGAATGGTCAAAGCTGAGACACCAGACTAAGATACATTCACCTCCTTCAAGGATCAACAGTCACATCAACAGAAGATTGACTATTCCAATGGTGTTGGGAGCAGAGAAATTCTTGAAGGCTAGCTATTGGGCAGGAGCAGTAGTGGAAGGTGACGCTGGCAGAGGATCTGTCACAGGCAACAGCAATGAGACCTTAGCTAACTTTGGTTGGTACTTTACAGAAGAAGGCAATGGTAAACAACTTCTGATCATATCTTACTTCGAAAACCCTATGATGAGACCATTCCAAATGAAAGAAAATATAGTGCTGGAAGAGAGGACCCCCAGGTCAGATGACACTCAATTGGCTACTTGGGAAGAGGAGAGGATGAGTATAAATAGTGCTGTTCTTAATGATGTAATGATAGGATTGGATTAAAGCTGAAAGGATGTCCAGTTGCTTATGTGAATATATACAAAAGAAACATCCAAAGCTGTGTAACACATACAGTAGGAACATGAAATGTGAGAAGTATGAAGCCAGGTAAGCTAGAAATTGTAAAATAAGAAATAGAACGTGTAAATGTTGCAATCCTGGGTGTGAAGTGTACTGGATTGGGACATTTTCAGTCAGAAAATTACAGAGTGTTTTACTGTGTAAGTGACAAACTCATCTAATAGTGAAGTGAAACATAGCACAGACAGTCAAGAGCTATAAGGCAAAGTCTGATCAATATCAATCAGACTTCACAGAAGGCCTATTAACGTAACCATCATTCAAGTTTATGCCCCAACTACAGATGCTGAGGAGGAAGAAATTGAAAACTTTTGCACCAGAGTCCAAGAAGAGATTGATTATACACCTAAACAGGATATGCTGATAGTCATAGGTGATTGGAATGCTAAAGCAGGAGACAAAGCCGAATCAAACATTGTTGGGAAATTTGGACTAGGATCATGAAATAAAGCAAGAGAAAGATTTATAGAATTTTTGTGAACTTGTTCATTATTAGCACATGCTTCAGGCAACCAAATAGATAATGTTATATGTGGAAATCACTGGGTGGACAATATAGGAACCAAATAGATTACATAATCTGAAGTAGAAGATGGAGAAGCTCTATTCTCTTTACTAAAACAAGACCAGGAACTGATGGTGATAAAGATCATGAATATCAAACATATCAAACATTAGAATAAAGCTGAAGAGAAGCTCCAAAAGAATGATAGTTCCAAAATAGAATCTAAAAACATTCCTGAAGAATTTAAAGACCATGTAAAGAACAGATTTGCCTTACTAAGTATAATTGATTGTGAATTAGAAGAACTTAAATCAAAGATATTATCAAGGAAGAATGTGCAAAGACTATTCATGTAGCCAAAAGAAAGGAGAAACTTAGATGGATGATGAAACTTAAAATTTCTAAAGACAGATGAGAAGCAAAAGCAAAAAGTGACAGAAATAGTATCAGAACTCTAAATGCCTGTTTTCAGCGATGTGCATGTAGAGACAAAGAAATCTATTATAATAACCAGTGCAAAGAAATAGAACAACAAAAAAGGAAGAACGAGATCTGTTCCACAAGATCCAGGAAATCAAAGGGAAATTCAAATCATGGCTAGAGATGCTGAAAGATCAACATGGAAATACAGTATCCAATCAGGATAAAATAAAGATGAAAACAATACGCTGAAGAACTATACAGAAGAGATGGAAGGATGACTGATTCCCTCAAAGAAGAATGCTTTGACAAAGAATTTGATATCTTAGAATGTGAAGTGAAAGCTGCACTCAAAGCAGTTGCGAGAAACAAATCAATAGGAGTAGATAGAATACTAATAAAGCTATTTCAAGTTACAGAAACTGAGTCCATCAGAATCTTAGCAAAAATATGTTAACAAATATGGAAAACAAAACAATGACCCACAGATAGGAAAGTCTCAGTCTACATTCCAGTCCCCAAAAAAGGGGATGCCAAAGAGTGCAGCAGCTATCAGACTACCACATTAATTTCCCACGCAAGCAAAGTCATGCTCAAAATTCTACAGCAAAGACTCTTACATGGAATGAGAAATACTAGATGTTCAAGCTGGATTCAGAAAAGGAAGAGGCACTAGATCACATTGCAAATTTACATTGGCCAATGGCATATACCAGGGAATTTCAGAAGGAAATCAGCCTGTGTTTTATAGATTACAGAAAAGCTTTTAGTTGTGTGGATAATGAAAAGCTATGGAGAGTCTTAAAAGAAATGGGGGTGCCACAACATCTGGTTGTTTTGATGCACAACCTGTACTCTGGACAAGAAGCTACTGTTAGGACAGAATATGGTAAGGGTCCCCAACCTTTTTGAGCCTCTAAGTGAATTTGGAATTCTGACACCGTGTGGTGGGCGCAGCAACTAAATGGCTGCCAAAAATGGTTGCTGCAGGAGACAGAGCCAGCCAAAAATGGCTGCTATAGCTTATCTTCAGTAAGCTGGAACTAAGGGAGAAAGAATATGCACTGAGGCTGAGAGGAGTTAAGGAGATTCAAGATGAAGATATTCGATACAGGTGATAGAGGCCCTGGCAGAATATATACAGTGGGACATCCCAAGAGTTGATATGGAATTTGTAAAGTATACAGAATTTGTAAAGTATACAGAATTTCCTTTGATATATGGGAAAAGCACTTTTCCTGTGGGAGACTGTTTTTCCTTGGTTATTTGATTTATACTTGGTTTAATAGCTCTTCTGATTTCAAAGGAATCACTGATCAGATGGGAAAGCTAATGAAAAAGCACAACCTTCAAGCAGTATTCAGACCCACCAGAAAAATACAACAGACGCTACGATCAGCAAAAGACAGTAGAGACCCCCTCACCTCTGCAGGAGTGTACCGCATACCCTGCAGCTGTGGACAAGTTTACATCGGGACCACACAGCGTAGCATCCAGACAAGAATAAAAGAACATGAAAGACACTGCAGACTTGGCCATCCGGAAAAATCAGCAGTGGCTGAACATAGCCTAACTCAAACAGGACACAGTATCCTATTCCAGGACACTACAATACTGGACAACACTTCCAACTACTTCGTCAGACTGCACAGGGAAGCCATTGAAATTCATAAGCATAAGCACGATTTCAACAGGAAAGAAGAGACCTTAAGAATGAATAGAGCATGGTTTCCAGTCCTGAAAAACACCAGGCTAACAAAATACTCTATACCCGACAATAGCCCTGCAGAGAAGATTAGCATATCAAGCACCAATTCATATGCAAAAGAACCTCCTCAGGATACAGTGAAGCCTCCCTCCATTAGCATTCCACACCCTGGGAAACTCTTACAGGATGACTCAGCCCAACCCTACCTTCCTGAGTAGATATAAATTACCTGCCACTTCTTTTCCACACTATGACATTGAGAGATCTCTGTCTTTTGGTGCTATACCTCTGAAGATGCCAGCCACAGCTGCTGGCGAAATGTCAGGAACTACAATGCCAAGACCACGGCTATACAGCCCGGAAAATCCACAACAACCATCGTTCTCTGGCTGTGAAAGCCTTCGACAATACATCAGACTGTATGTTCTGAAAAACTTTATTCATGAGGATCAAAGCGGTTTCTTACCCAAAAGATAGTTGAAAGATAATGTCAGAACTGTATTAGATATAGTGGAATATTTGGATAAACATATAGAAAAACAAGCAGCTCTAATTTTCTTGGATGCTGAAAAGGCCTTTGACAATTTGAATTGGATTTTACTGTTTTTACTGTTTAAAATCTTAGAAAGGATGAACTTTGGGAAGAATTTTATAAAATGGATGAAATCGATCTACACTTTACAGAATGCTAAAATTATTGTTACCGGAGAACTAACTAAACCATGTAAGATTCAAAAAGGAACACGTCAAGGATGTCAGTTGTCACCGCTCCTTTTCATTTTGGTTTGGGAGGTTTTGAATAGAGACAGACAGGAGGAAAGGATTAAAGGTGTAAAAATTTAAAAAAGAGTCATACAAATAAAGAACATTTGCAGATGATTAATTTTTGATCTTGGAAGACCCATTAGAGGGAATTGAAATATTGAAGGAGAAGTTGAGAGAGTTTGGTAACCTGGCAGGTTTTAAAATAAATGAACAGAAAACAAAAATGTTAACCAAAAATACGGATATTAAGAACCAGCAAGAATTGATGAAGATAACAGGTTTTAAGGTCAGGAAAAAGGTAGAATATTTAAGTATCATGCTGACAGGGATGAACTGTATGCTATTTCAAAATAATTATGTTAAGACAGGGGTCCCCAACCCCCGGGCCGTGGACCAGTACCGGTCCATGGCCTGTTAGCAACCGGGGCCGCACAGGAGGTGAGTGGCATGCGAGTGCAGAGTCGGCTCCAGGGAGCAGGTGAAGTAGGCGATTGCCATCTTGGGAGGGGCAGCCACACCTCGCCTGCGCCTTGCCTGGCCAGCCCTGCACTTTTCATTAGAAATATCACGTTGCCTGACCATCTGACTCCCATTATGCCTTTGGGTCTCTCCTCCCGCTCCTAGCTAGCACACGCGCAGTTGCTGCCTCATGCTGTGGTCGGTGTGGCTCCACTTGCTGGAGCTGCTGTTGCTAGAGGTGTGCAATTCGGGTTTCTGAAACCCGAAAGAAACCCGAAACAAGTTTGTCCGAAACAAGGTTATCCGAAACGTTTTGGGAAACCCGAAACGTTTCGGGTTAATCGAAAGAAAATAACCCGAAACGTTTCGGGTTGTTTCGAGTTTTTCAATGGGAAAATGCCTCCGTCTTCCCGGACGCCTGGGGGAGGCATTTTCCCACCGAATCATCCCGAAATTGGTGGGGACCTTCCACTAACCCCTCTCTAACAACCCCCCAAGTTTCAGACCGATTGGACTTTGGGGGGCCATGTTATGGCCCCCCAAACCAGGTTCCCCTATCCTCGCATAAGAAAGGGTAGGGTGAGCATAGTTCGCTTGCTGCTGCTCATCTTCTTCATTATTTCCTATGGGGGAAAAATGAAGAGGCAGGCTTCCTTTGCCAGGGGTGGCATTTTGCATGCAAAATGCCCCCCAACCCTCTGGGGCCCTTCTCCCACCCTCCTCCCACCCCCCACCAAGGCTCAGCCTGCTCCCACTTGGGGGGGGGGCATTTCATGGCCTCCCCAAGTAGGTGCTCTTTTCTCCACCAATTCCACCTGGGGGAGGCTTGTCTTGCCAGGGGTGGCATTTTGCATGCAAAATGCCCCCCTACCCTCAGGGGCCCTTCTCCCACCCTTCCTCCCACCCCCCACCAAGGCACAGCTCCCACTTGGGGGGGGCATTTCATGGCCTCCCCAAGTAGGTGCTCTTTTCTCTACTACTTACAGCTGTGGGAGGCTTGTCTTGCCAGGGGTGGCATTTTGCATGTTATGGCCCCCCAAACTAGGTCCCCGTATCCTCGCATAAGAAAGGGAAGGGTGAGCATATTGTTAGCTTGCTGCTGCTCATCTTCTTCTTCATTATTTCCTATAGGGAAAAAATGAAGAGGCAGGCTTCCTTTGCCAGGGGTGGCATTTTGCATGCAAAATGCCCCCCAACCCTCAGGGGCCCTTCTCCCACCTTTCCTCGCACCCCCCACCAAGGCACAGCCTGCTCCCACTTGGGGGGGCATTTCATGGCCTCCCCAAGTAGGTGCTCTCAGCCCCCAAAGTCCACCTCCTACAGCCCCACACAAACCCAATTCCCCCCAGCTGCCACACACAGACCGAAATCCCCACATTAGCCCCTCACAGACCCAAATCCACCCCCAGCAGCCCCACACCCATAACCCCAGGAACAGGCTGGCAAAGGCCAGCCCTCTCCCTTTGTTCCCTATGCTGGGAACTTCTAAACTCTCTTTCCCTGGGCAATTCTGCACAGCCCAGGGGTGCCACAATGGTGGGCACACTTCTGAGTGCCAGCTGGTCCCTGTGAAAGAGCACCTGAACCACAGACACCCTCCCTCAAATTCCCCCACCACCTACAGAGATGCCCCATTGTTCCCTATGATGGGAACCAACTGCACAACAAAGAATAAAACACGAACAACACAAAATAATTTTTTTAAAAAATTATTTTCTCCCTTTCAAAGTACAAGTAGGCAAAGCATTATGACACATTACACCAGCAGTCCCCCACACAGAAAAATAACACAACTCACTTAACACCAGAGAATCACAAAGCACAATTCCTGTCAAAAACACTTTATTTCTTGAACAGCTTTAGGTTACACAGCAGGGGGGGGCACACCAAAGGACATTCCAGCATTCCACCTCACAAAAATAACACAACTCACTTAACATCAGAGAATCACAAAAACACAATTCCTGTCAAAAACACTTTATTTCTTGAACAGCTTTAGGTTACACAGTAGGAGGGCACAACAGGACATGATAGCAGTGTACTACACAAAATAATACAACCCACTTCACCGTTTTTGACAGCAATTGTGTTTGGGTGATTCTCTGATGTGAAGTGAGTTGTGTTATTTTTGTGTAAGATACTACTGCCATACCCTTTGGTGTGCCCCCCCTGCTGTGTAACCTAAAGCTGTTCAAGAAATAAAGTGTTTCTGACAGGAATTGTGCTTTGTGATTCTCTGGTGTTAAGTGAGTTGTGTTATTTTTCTGTGTGGGGGACTGCTGGTGTAATGTGTCATAATGCTTTGCCTACTTGTACTTTGAAAGGGAGAAAATAATTTTTAAAAAACTTTATTTTGTGTTGTTCGTGTTTTATTCTTTGTTGTGCAGTTGGTTCCCATCATAGGGAACAATGGGGCTGGCCGGCCAGCCATCTCTGTAGGTGGTGGGGGAATTTGAGGGAGGGTGTCTGTGGTTCAGGTGCTCTTTCACAGGGACCTGCTGGCACTCAGAAGTGTGCCCACCATTGTGGCACTCCTGGGCTGTGCAGAATTGCCCAGGGAAAGAGAGTTTAGAAGTTCCCAGCATAGGGAACAAAGGGAGAGGGCTGGCCTTTGCCAGCCTGTTCCTGGGGTTATGGGTGTGGGGCTGCTGGGGGTGGATTTGGGTCTGTGAGGGGCTAATGTGGGGATTTCGGTCTGTGTGTGGCAGCTGGGGGGGAATTGGGTTTGTGTGGGGCTGTAGGAGGTGGACTTTGGGGGCTGAGAGCACCTACTTGGGGAGGCCAAGAAATGCCCCCCCAAGTGGGAGCAGGCTGAGCCTTGGTGGGGAGTGGGAGTAGAGGTGGGAGAAGGGCCCCTGAGGGTTGGGGGGCATTTGCATGCAAAATGCCACCCCTGGCAAGACAAGCCTCCCCCAGCTGTAAGTAATAGAGAAAAGAGCACCTACTTGGGGAGGCCATGAAATGGGGGGTGGGGGTGGGAGGAAGGGTGGGAGTAGGGCCCCAGAAGGTTGGGGGGGCATTTTGCATGCAAAATGCCACCCCTGGCAAAGGAAGCCTGCCTCTTCATTTTTTCCCTCTAGGAAATAATGAAGAAGAAGATGAGCAGCAGCAAGCTAACAATATGCTCACCCTTCCCTTTCTTATGCGAGGATAGGGGGACCTAGTTTGGGGGGCCATAACATGGCCCCCCAAAGTCCAATCAGTCTGAAACTTGGGTGGTTATTAGAGAGGGGTTAGAGGAAGGTCCCCACCAATTTTGGGATGATTCGTTGGGAAAATGCCTCCCCCAGGCGTCCGGGAAGACGGAGGCATTTTCCCATTGAAAAAGCCGAAAGAAAGCCGAAACAACAAAGCCGAAAGCCGAAACGGCTAGCCGTTTCGGCTTTTGCCTGTATCCGAAACAGATTCTTGTTTCGGGTAAACCCGAAACAAGAATAACGAAACAGTGTGCCTTTGCACACCCCTAGCTGTTGCTGCTGCCCTGCCCTTGCACCATTGTGTTCTGGGTCACTGCTGGGCCCGCTGGGCAGCCAGCCGCCCTGAGCACTGCCTGCTTCCTGTCCCAGTCTGTCTCTGCCTCCTCCGGTCACCACCGGACCCACTGGGCAGCCAGCCGCCCTGAGCATCGCCTGCCGTCTGTCCAAGTCTGCTTCTGCCTGCCTCTTCCTCTCCTCCAGTGGCGTGGCCGCTGCTGGAAAGTGGAGAAGGGCCACTGGCCTCCTGCCTGCACAGTTGCGCTAAAAAATATAGACCTCGTGGTGGTGCAGCTGCTGGGCAGCTCTGTGTGCTGCAGCTGCCTGCTGGCTGCTGCTGCTGTTTCCCTCTCCAATGACTGGTCCATGAGTACTGGCCTTATACTGTGTCTGCCGCTGCCTCCTATCACCCCCAGATGAGACCGTCTAGTTACAAGAAAACAAGCTCAGGGCTCCCACTGATTCTGCATTGTGGTGAGTTGTATAATTTTATTTTATAATGTAAAAATAGAAATAAAGTGCACAATTGTATCATCCCGAAACCGTGGAAAAATTTTCTTCCACAAAACTGGTCCCTGGTGCCAAAAAGTTTGGGGACTGCTGTGTTAAGACATGGAAAGAAATAAAAAAAGATGTTAAGATGGGATGGAGTACAGTTGTCCTTGTTAGGGAGAATATCAGCTATTAAGATGTATGTCTTACCTAGAATGTTATTCCTCTTCCAGACAGTATGTCATGTCTGTTCCCCTACATCCATGTCATTGCTCTATGTGGTGAACCATTGTTAATGCTGTACCTTAATGTCATTTTGCAAATGCTCCAACCATCACTTTCATTTCTCAAGCGACCTGAGAATGCAGCTGTCTTATCTCCTTCCTTTGAAGCTCCCAGAAGTGACCTTGCACTGTCTGAAATACTACAGTTTAATCTTATGCCTTTTGTCCTGTCTAGCCTGATGTGTAAACCCTGGATGAACTTCCCAGGCCATGTCCCGGCCAAACCTGTGGTCTAGGTGGGAGGGGGGAAGTGATTGGGTATTTAGAGATGTACTTTCTTCAAGCTTTTATGCCTCTCAAGGAAGCATGTACTGCTTAGATGCTTTCTTGCCTCTGAGTAATTCTGTGGACATATATATGGAAAAGATTGGATTTCTGAATAAAACCATTTAACCAAGAGCTTGGATTTCTTGTTGCAATGGGACAGAGACCTGTCTGTCTACCATATCCTGTCGCCCATACCTGTGTTAACTTCAGACACAATACCTGTGTTAACTTCAGATGTACCATTTAAACAGTGGCAGGACATTTCAACATTTATATGGCAAGGGAAAAAACCAAGAGTTAAATATAAAATTCTACAAGATACGAAGGAGAGAGGCAGCCTAGGATTACAGGCTTTGAAAGTGTATTATGCCACTACATGTCTAATGTGGATGAAGGAATGGATGCTTTTGAGAAATGAAAGGCTCTTGACATTGGAAAGTCATGACCTGAGATTTGGATGGCTTTAGTCCTAAGTATGTGTGATTGCCTTATTTTATTCCATTGTGAGTCTGAAGGTTCAATACCATAATCCACTTGCCAGGCTTTTTGATAGGATATTGGTTTCTTTCTTTCTGTAGAGAGTAGTATTTTATATAATTTAGAAATTAAGTTTTTATAGTTGTCTGTATCATTTTTAATATTGATTTCTTTTCTTGTGAGATTATTCTTGATCTCTGGAGTATTCACTAAATGTTGTAACTGCATATACTGAAACCAAGGAATCTTTAAAAAACTAGTTTTTCTATTTTAATTTTCTCAGTCAGTAGTCTCTTATTGATAACGTCAATCAAACGTGTCAAATTAAGTGACATTCCAAAGTTCAAAGAAACTTCTGTCTCTACCAGGTTCAAACCATTTCTGGCCCAAAAAAGTGGCCAGAGGAAAAATGTCTGGAGCTAATAGTAATCTCTTTGTATGCCAGATTTGGAGGATATTATTTAAATCAATATTAAGATTTGTTGAAGGAGGTCTCTCTGATGTAAAAATAAAAACCATGGGAGAATTATAGCCTTAACAGTATTTATTCTTTCCAACCAATAATGATAATGATAATGATTGTACTTATATACCGCTCTTCTAGACAGATTAGTGCCTTACCCAGAGTGGTGAACAAGTTAGTGGCTTACCCAAGGCCTGTCAGTGTACGTGCATCCCAGCACCGAAGCCGCAGGTGAGCCAAGCAGAGTCACACACCAGTACAGGCTAGTGTAAAAACTATTTACATTTATTTACAGAACATATAGTTCACAGTCATTCAATCAGACAAAGTGCTGTGCCAGCCAGTCTGTTTTACAGCAGAGAGAGACTAAGCAAAGCATATACACTTATATACATATCAGCACTGACAATTATCCAATTAGCCATCACGCTGAGTCATTTAGCTCCTCCTGAGTCATGCTGAGTCATCTATCCCCTCCTGTATTGCATCATCCAGGCAGGGGAGGAACCAGACCTGACCAGCTCAAACCAAACAGCACATTCAGCTGTTAGGAAGCTGTCAGTGATCATGGCCACTAAGTGCCTGCTGTCTTACAGCAATATTGTCTAAAGCAATATAATGCTGACACTCCTCCTAAGACTCAGGCTCTTAGTTTTAACCATTGTTTAAGTTTTTCAAACTTTTCAACAGAAAGACATTTAGTGAACATATCAGCTACATTGTTCTCTGATTCACAATGTTGTAGGATTACAAGCCCTCTGTTTACTGCTTCTCTCACATTTTGATATCTGATATTAATGTGCTTGCTTCGAGTTTTGACCCCTTGATTGTCAGCCAACTGCTGAGCTGCTGTATTATCGCAAAACACCTTAATAGGTAATGTACAGGTTATTTTTAAATCAGACATCAGTTGGTGCATCCATTCTAACTGAATCACACAGTCACTGATGGCAGAATATTCAGCTTCACACGTACTAGTGGAGACATGGGATTGTTTCAGAGATTTCCACATGACCAAGGCATCACAAACATAAATGGCATAGCCAGTAGTAGACCTTCCATCTATTCTGTCTCCCCAGCTGGCATCACTGTAAGCTAACAATTGTTGATCATTGACAGTATCCAGGACAAGTTTGTGTGTTGCAGTACCTTTTAAATACCTCAACAACCTTTTTGCAGCTACCCAGTCCCTTTTGTAAGGATATGCACATTTTTGACACAGTAAATGTACTGCCATGCATATATCAGATCTAGACCAGCAAGCAATATATAACAATGACCCCACAAGTGATTGATACATTGTTTTGTTCTCAAACACAGTATCCTCTGCCTCTTTTACATAGCCAGTGGTCATTGGTGTGCTCACACTTTTGGCATCAGCCATAGTGTACCTTTCCAGTAGCTGCTTTATTTTTTCCTCTTGGCATAACTCAAAACAACCATTTTTATTCTAATTTCCACACCAAGATAGTTTTGAATACTGCCCAGATGTTTAACTTTAAACAGACCTTCTGTGGTATGCATGAACCAATTTAGCTCAGCATCTTTGTGGAACAAGAAACAGATATCATCTACATAAATCAACACAAAACAATCATTGTTTTCAATACATTTGTGAAACAAACACGGATCTGCCATACTCTGTGTAAAACCAATTGCAGTTAGTGCTTTACTTAGGCATTCATTCCATGCTCTTGCGCTTTGTCTTAATCCATACAAGGCTTTGTTGAACTAAGTGTTTGTTAGTGCACTCAAAACCTGGAATCTGTTCCATGTACAGGTCCTCATCAATGCTGGCATTCAGATACGCAGTTGTAAAGTCAAAGTCAAAGACTTTCATGTTATCTACCCCTGCTTTACACAGTGCTGTTTTTAAAGTGTCTGCCCTGACTGTAGGAGCAAAGCATTCGTCATAATCCACTCCTTCAATTTGCGAGTACCCTTTACCTACCAATCGTGCTTTCCTTTGTACCCCACCATCTGGCAAGCGTTTTAGTTTGTATAACCATCGACAACCAATAGCATCCTTGTTAGTCGGCAGCGTTGCCAGTGTAAATACTTTGTTATCTGCAAGAGAGTTATACTCTGTCTGCATGGCTTCTAGCCAACCTTTTTTCTCTTTTTCATCCAGAGACAACACCTCCTGAAAATTCCTTGGCACTTTAACATAAACATAATTTATGGCAGTATCATAACCATAGCGAACTGGAGGTACTCCTTTTGTACTTCTACTAGATACTCTAGGCTGTTGCCTTTCACTCTGCACACCCTCAGAGGAATGTTGTCTAGGAGAAGTTACCTCCTGTTTTATTTCTTTTGTCTCCTCTGAGCTTTCTGAAAGTGGAAACATAACCTGAGAAGGCAACTCATTTGCATGTATTCTGAGCCAGTTTTGGTCCTCACAAAAATTAGCAGACCTGCTAAAGCTTAACGTGTGTTGGTCATTTGCAAACCTGTAAGCTTTCATTCCTCTTTGATACCCAAGGAAGAGGAGCTTCTTAGCCTTTGCTCCTCCCTTCCTTCTTTGGCTAACAGGGATATTTACCCACGCCTTTGTACCAAAAATCCTCAAGTATCCCAAACTGGGATCTTTCTTATACAGTACCCTGTACGGGATATCATTTATGGATTGTGTCCAAAGCCTATTTGCTACGTAACAAGCGGCTTTCAAGGCTTCTGCCCAGTAGGAGATAGGTAAACCTGCATCAGCTAGCATTGAACCCATCATTGTTTGCAGTACACCTCCTCTACGTTCTGCTACACCATTTTCTTGTGGCGTGGAGACATTTGATACCCTGTGCCTTATACCTTGAACCTTTAGCCACTGGGCAAACTCAGAAGACATGAATTCACCTCCCATGTCTGTTTGCAAGGCACATATTTCACAACCCAATTGCTTTTGCACTCTCCGTGCCCAATATTTAAAGGTTGTGAACACTTCTGCCTTTCTCTTCAGTGCAAACACCCAACCAAACCGTGAATAATCATCAACCAATATGAGAGCATATTTGTTGTTTGAGTGACTGTTGGCATAAGGCCCAATTACATCAGCATGTATCAGAGCCAGCGGTTTGTCAGACACTCTATCACTCTTTTTAGACACAGGAAACGGTTTTGACTTGGTGCATTTACAGATATCACAATCTAAATAATTACTGCACTCCTCCACACTCTCATTCCCAAGAAATGCCAGTGTCTTTTTGATTGTGTTATAACTCACATGCCCAAGACGCCTGTGTAGTAAGTGTATACATTTATGATGTGGGCTCTTATTTGTCACTGATTTCACCCCCACTGACTCATTATCAAGCACATATACATTGTTATGCAATCTCCCCACAGCCAGTATTTGGCTGCCTCTTGCTATCTTGCATGATTTGCCAGCAAAAGTAACAGTAAAGCCAGCCTTATCTAAAGCAAAGACACTGAGGAGATTATTTTCCAGTGCAGGCACACACAACACACCTGTGAAAGTGTGCTGCAAGGCAGGAAATGTCACACTGCCCTCACACTGTACCTTGGAGTTTCGTCCATCTGCCAAACTCACATGCTGCAAACTTGAAGGGTGGACGTTCTGTAGGAGGCTCTCACTCTGGCAAAAATTCTGAGACGCGCCAGAGTCCAGGATCCAAACCCTGCGTTCAGCAGCCACATCAGTGACTACCAGTGTAGCTTTCTGCCTTTGCACAGATTTCTGAGGCTGCCTCCCACCTCCATCTCTCCTCCTGGCATCTGGACAATCTCTTTTCAGATGGTTCATTGATCCACAACAAAAACACCTCCGGACCTTGAGAGCCACCTGCTCCAGATCTGCACGCTGTCTTCTGCTGCTTTCTCTCCCTCCACCATTGCTGCAGCCGGCTCCTTTGGTTCCCTCTGGTCCAGGATGGTAACAAGCGTGGGAAGAGATCAACTTGCTCTCCCCCTTCCTAGCTTCTTCCTCTAGCAGCCTGCCGGTGACATAAGCCAAGGTCAGCTTGTTCGTCTCCAGGGTCTCCAGGGATGTTATCAGCATGTTAAACTGCTCAGAAAGGAAGCTCAGGATAATAAAAACTTTGTCCTCTTCTGACACATTTTTGCCTCGCTGCTCCAGCAACTGGAAATAAGTTGATAAGGCATTTAAGTGAGCCTGCACAGACTCCCCCGGCTGCATAATAGTCCTATATATGCGACGGGTTATGGCAATCAAAGACCCAGCCGTTTGCTGCACATAAATTGCCTTCAAACTGTCCCACGCATCCTTAGCTTTTGCCTTACCAGATACGTGCACCAGCTGGTCGTCTGCCACACTCAGGATGATAGTAGCCAAGGCCTTCTGATCTTTGGCATCGTCCTCTGCTGTCGGCTGATTTGGGGGAGAAGCAACGTAAAGCCACAATGCTTCTCTTTTTAGATAGTGTTCCATTCGGAGTGCCCAGACATTATAGTTAGTGGAGGTGAGCTTATCTACCAGCAACACCACTGCTGCCTGTGCCATAATGCCTTCTGCGTCTGGCACTTGTATATCAGCTCCACTCACGTCTTCCTCCGACTCACTATCTCCAGACTGGCTTGGACTGTCTTCCTCTGTTTCTCCAGCTGCTGTAGACATCCACTCAGCCACTGGATACACAGCTCACCACACCTCTTTCCGGCAGACAAGCCTCGTTTAGAACCTCCAGGGCGCAGCGGAAGTGTGCTGGGCCCATGACCCTGTCAGTGTACGTGCATCCCAGCACCGAAGCCGCAGGTGAGCCAAGCAGAGTCACACACCAGTACAGGCTAGTGTAAAAACTATTTACATTTATTTACAGAACATATAGTTCACAGTCATTCAATCAGACAAAGTGCTGTGCCAGCCAGTCTGTTTTACAGCAGAGAGAGACTAAGCAAAGCATATACACTTATATACATATCAGCACTGACAATTATCCAATTAGCCATCACGCTGAGTCATTTAGCTCCTCCTGAGTCATGCTGAGTCATCTATCCCCTCCTGTATTGCATCATCCAGGCAGGGGAGGAACCAGACCTGACCAGCTCAAACCAAACAGCACATTCAGCTGTTAGGAAGCTGTCAGTGATCATGGCCACTAAGTGCCTGCTGTCTTACAGCAATATTGTCTAAAGCAATATAATGTTGACAGGGCCACCTGCTGAGCTCACAGCAATAGTGGGAGTCGAACAAGTAGAGTGCGGATTTGCAGCCGAACCACTTAACCACTGTGCTACAGAAGCTCCATCTCAATCTCTTAGCAAGCATATTGTTGATTAATTCTTTGTGAGTTTGTTTTAAGATGTCATTTATATCAAGAGGAACTTTTATACCAAGCAGGCAAACTGTGTGTGCACCTGAGAGAGAAAGTTTATGTATATCTGTGTGACTGAGTCTGTGTAAAACTTTAAGAATTGAGGACTATCTTTGAAACCATCAAACTTAAGTAATAGCGTGAAACTTATATGCTTCTTTCTAAAAATAAAAGTTTAGTTTTTTCCCCATCCCCGAATATATGCTATTCCTATATCCCATTCCTTTCCTCAGGGCCACATAGTCCCACGAAGGAGCCTGACGCTTGGGCATGTTATTAAAGGGGAAATTTAAATTAACTATTTTGGAATATAATTCCTGGTGGCAGCAATCTTCCCAGAGGGTGTAAGAAGATGGTTAAAGGCAAAATCTAATTGAAATATAAATAGGGTTGTAACAGACTTGTTTGACTATTTCTTAGCATTCTGAACTATGGTCCAGTGACGATTACCAAATGCCTTTTACCTATCCATAAACTTGCTATGGGACATGTATATTTCAACTAAAAGTAGCTGTTATTTGGATGGTGTGTATTTTTTTTTATAACTCAGCCTTGGGGAGTCTTTGTCAAAACAGTATAATGAAAAACAAAGCAAAGCAGAACACCATCTTCATCCAGAGATTTTATTTATTGGTCTCTAGTGTGAACTATTTGAATGACCGTTTCCAAGAGTTTTCCTCCTGCTTTCTGTGTCATGTATTGAGCAGACTGTTTGCTGTATCCTGTAGTATGGTATCGTATTCTTGGGTTGCTGTCATCATTGCGGGGTGTCCAAGACATCCTGAGCAGTTTATTATGTTGCTCTTAGATGCTTAGCTGAGCCTATGGACTGTCTAGTGCATTTTGTGCCAGAGAATCTTTTTGAAAATCAGGTAATCTTCACGTTAATGTTTGGCTGTTTTTTTAAATTGGGACAAATGGGTGACAGAAGCCTGAAATGTGTAGGCCTATGGCTTGGATCTAACATGTTGCTTTTTCTGGAAGGAGATCCCAATCCAGTTCTGGCCCAATTTTTATATTCTTTTAACAGATACTCATGTGATTATTGTGCCTTATTGTAGGATTTATTTATTTTACTATATTTATTTTGATTTATTATTTACTGTTTTGCAGACATTAGTGTTCAAAAACGTCTTTGATCAAGAGTAACACTGACTTGTTCACCGCTCTGAGGGGGGCACTAATGTGTCTTGAAGAGCGGTATGTAAGTACAGCCATTGTTGCAGTTGCTGTTGTTGTTATTGTTAGTATTAAGAAATGCCAGCTCTGCTCCCAAGCTTGTGAACTAAAAATATGAGTCACGAAGAGAAGGGGAATATAAAGAGCAGAGATCACTTGGACAATGTTTGTACAAAGTTTGCAGTAATAGTGGTTCCAGAGTGATCTTCCCTCATTGGTGTTCTTGGTTGATGGTGCAGTCAGCTATGGCCAGGATGTTCTTCTCCCTCATATCTGCAGTTCCAGAACATTAGACAGTTCTTTCTAAGGGATGGGAGGAAAAAAAATCCCTGCAGCTGCTCAGTCTCTGGCTGACATTTGGGGTCAGGCTGCTCATTCCTTTGCAGAAGCAGTCTTCTGGGGAGGTTGACGGTATAATCTTCCAGTATCCCTTAGTTCACTGGCTGGTGACAGAGGCCAGTGTGTATTTTTCTGCACTTCTGCAGTCTTAGGACTATATGTATGCATTTGTGTTTCACAGCATGAAACCTGATACCTGGTGAAAAATGTGGTGGTTTGTAACAAATGAAAAGTTAACAAAAGAGATTGACTGAAGCTAATGTTTTGAACTGTCTTTTTGGCTGGGTCTCCTCTGTCTGCTTGTGCATGTCCCTGACTTTTGCTTGGTCCACCCAGACGCATGGCCATGGACTAAGGTGCACCGTCTGTGGGATTTACATAAGATTTGTTCGGAATCTGAGAAAGTCTGGGTGGACCAAGCTCGTTGCCCCTGAAGAAGTGCGTTTATGAAACATGAGGTTTAAATAGCTGGCCCCTTGTTGGGCTGAGGGGTTGTGGCATTTCCTGTGCCCCCAATGCTTACGGTCCTACCTGCAAAAGAGAAGCTAACAGGATTATAGACTACAGCATGGTTTTCATTAGAGACTTACCTTGATCACAGATGATTTCCCTTCAGCGTACCTAAAGAAGAAGAAAGATCATGTTATCTTTAAATTTTTGTATTTGACAGGCCATTACCATTTTCTGTACAGCCAACTTTTCTGTTATAGTGCTTATGAACTGATTGATTGTCATAGATTGTATATTTTGGAATGCTCATTGAATTTTGTATGCATTTGTAGATTATTTATGAGTATTTATATAAGCACATAGGCACTTTTGAAGTTAGCACATATAAATTCATATTTGAGTTAATCTTTTTGCTTATTACTGGGGACCGTGGTACCCTTACTCCTCCGGTTGTGGGTCGCCGATTACTTGGATCAGTGGTTTGTTACTGGGGGTGCCTCATTGTTGGTCGTCGTCGTCTCTTATCTGGCACCCAGGTTTGTGCCTTTTTTCTCTCCTGGGCAAAATATTCTATAAAACAAAACATTTCAACCAAAATACATTTTTGTTTGTTAATACACATAGTGCTGGCTTGCGTTCACCCGAGTTTATTAGTTGTTTCTATAGGAGTTACTCAAAAGAGTGTACCTACTGCTATACTATCCCATATATTAGAGACTACTTATTTAGTTTGAATACTTATAAGATACCTTCTAATTCAGTAATTCTCAGTGTGGCTCAGTTTTCTTAGCTTATTTCTAGTAGAAGTGCATTTTATGTTGCATCCTGAGGAAGGAAGGAAGAGGCCTAAACTGTAATGCATTTCAGAACTAGGGCAGCTTTAAAGAGGGAGTCTGTACTAGGATAGCTAACTCTGAGTTGGAAAATTCCTGAAGATTTGGGAGCGGAGTTGGTTCTCAGTCCGGGCAACTGAACCGCCGTCAATGGCCTGCTAGCCCCACTATCCACCTCCCACTGTCCCTGGTGGGTGTGGCTTACACTCTTTGTCGCTGCCACTACTCACTGAATTGTACACCGCCTGACTGATGGGCAGTGAAACCCCTCTGGCTGAATTTCCCTATTGGGAAGTGAATTCCCCAATCTTCGGGTGGGCCCTGGAGAATTGGCAACCCACCAAGGTCTGGCCTGATCCGTTTCTCCTAGGCTCCCTCCCTTCCTGTAGCGTGCCAAGTGGGGGAGCTTACGTAGTCAGAGCACCACAAGGTCCTTTATATTCCAAAAAAGGATAATTTAATAACTATATACAGAGCACTCTATATAAAGCAGGTAAAGGCACAACACATAGGGGTAGACCCCCCTGTTCAGAACTCATAGGGCAGAAAATCAAACTGAAGAGAACAGCTGTCTGCTCTCCCTACCACACTGTTCCCTACTCTACCTTAAAGGGGTGGTGGTCTGAGGGAAGGTTCACCCTTGACTTCCTTTCTGCTGCCTCCCAGGCCCTCCACATTTAGGGCCTAGGCAGCCGGGTTTCACCCAGCAGCAGGAGCCTCTCCTTCTTCAACCAAGAAGGTGACTCCCTTTTATTTCCCTTCTGCTGCCTCCCAGGCCCTCCACATTTAGGGCCCAGGCACCCAGGTTTCACCCCGCAGCAGGAGCCTCTCCTTCTTCAACCAAGGAGACTAACTAACTCTTTTCCCTCAGGATCGGCTGAGTCTATCCATTCAGGCTCCACCCCTTATTTTTCCTGCACTTTCTTGGCCCGGGGCAGCTGGGAGTTGTAGTCCAGGAAGAAGGGCGTCCCACACCAAGACTCCTGCAGGCCCCTCCCTGGCCCCACAGCCCATCAGACCTCATGGGGAACATTTCCTCCCCTTTCTTTAAAGACAGAATAACAGCAACTGGCACTCATTTCACCCCTGGAAACCATTTCGTTACACCTCCCCCTCCTCAGATTCGACGTGGAGGACCCCTCTTCCGAAGAAGGGGGGACTGGAGCCGAATCTCCCCAAAAGAGGGTATCATGTCTGCCAACTCAATAACTGATGTGTCAACAACAAAACAAACATATAACCTACGGAACCTAACAATATTGTTACTCAAGAAGATATAGTCCCTTCAGCCTCCGTCATCCTTCCTGGATAGGGAGTCAGCCACTACATTGTCCCATCCTGGGATGTGTTTTCGGCTACGGTAGGCTACCGGGTGTTTAGACCCTTCCCAGTCTTGTAGCAGCTCTCCACCAATTCCTTGGTCAGATGCATCTGTAGCTACGAAGAATCTTTTAGAGAAATCCGGGGCTCTTAAGACTGGCATAGACACCAATGCCTGCTTCAACCCCTCGAATGCAGTCTGACAGGCTGGTATCCACTCTACTTTGTCCAGTAATCTCTTTCTGGTGAGTGAAGAGAGAGGTTCTGCAAAAGCCCCAAAGTTAGGAACAAATCTTCTGTAGTATCCTGCAAGTCCCAGAAACGCTCACACTTGATGCTTAGTCTTAGGAGGTTCCCAATCTTGGATGGCCTCTACTTTGTCCCACAGGGGGGCTATTGTCCCACTCCCTACCCGATGTCCTAGGTACACGACCTCAGACAGTCCAAATTGACATTTTTTTTAGTTTCACCATAAGCCCACCTACGACTGGTGCCTCAGTGGAGACTAAAGGTACTACTTCTGGATATCGTGTGGCATGCTCTACTAATGTCAGTATATCTCTCTTCCCCCTCTGGGTGAGTTTTGGGAACAGCCCCACAATGTCAATGCCTACCCTCTGGAAGGCTTCTCCCATAATAGGAAGGAGCTGTAAGGGGGCTTTGGTCTTGCACTCCACCTTACCCACTCTCTGGCATGTTAGGCAGGTCCTGCAATACTCCCTCACATCTTGTGCCAGTTTAGGCCAGTAGAAATTCAATCACAACCTCTGCCTTGTCTTGTTGGCACCTAGGTGCCCGGCACAAGAGATATCATGGGCTAGTCCCAGTAGGTCTCTTCTGTACTTAGCTGGTATTATTAGCTGTTTCACCACCTGCCCAGGATTTGGTTTCTCTTGCGGCCACCACATCCTATACAGCCTCCCTTGTTCCCATATGATTTGATCCATAGTATTTTCATAAGGCTCTCTTTCCTGCTGTATAGCAGCCTGCTGAAGGGATTCCAGGCTAGGATCCTTCTGAGTCTCTTCCTTGAACTCCCCTGGGTCTCCTAAACTGCCTGTAAATTGTTCCTTGCTGACTCCTACAAGGTCATCGTCTTGTGGCTCCTGTATGAGCCTTTCTCCTCCCATTATCTCATCATCTAGTGCTTCAGGAGGGTCTAATAGGAGACTTTTGGTTTCTGATGCCTCACCTCCCTCCCCCTGGAGCTGGTTACAGCTGCCTCCTTTTTCTGGATCAGGGATCGGTTGGTCCTTCCCCTCTAAGGTTACCTGGCGTACGCCTTCTGGCTTCCCCCCAGGGTTAACCGACTCACTTTCCCCATGGGTCTCTTTTCTCCCCAGAACTGGGGCCAGCTGTTTTTCACCCTTTAAGGTCTGGCTGCGGGTTACTACATTTATGGGAAATTGGCCTGCCAGAAGGTCCCTGCCTAGCAGTACTGGGTAAGGTTGGTCTGTCTTCACCCCCATCTCCATGCGGTAAAACTTTTCCCTCCATTCCAGGGGCACCCTTACCACTGGTACCGTCTGGGATCTTCCACAAGCCCCCACAATCTTAAAAACCTTTTTTGGTACTACATCAGCGTCAGATACAAGGTCAGACTTTATAAGTGAGATGGATGAACCTGTATCAGCATATCCTAGAACCAATTGGTCTTTTACCCTCACTGGTTCTACAAAATCAGCCCAATCATCAAGGGCCTTCATTGTGGCAAAGAGGCATTCATGTTGGATTAATGCCACCTTCCCTTCTTTCACCTTTGAGACAGCTGGCACCGTAGAAGTGGGATTGGGAGATGCTGTTTGCAATTTAGGGCAAGTAATTTTTATATGCCCTGGGTCCCCACAATGATAACATGTTCGACTAGGGGTTTTGTTTCTCATGGGCATCTCTGGGGTTTTCTTAGGGCCCGCTGGGGTAATAACTTCCTTTCTCCAAGGAGGAGGGCTTGATTTTCCACCCCCTGGGCCCCTCCCCCCTGCCACATTTTCCCACTCCACCCCTTCTCGGTTGGCTACCAGCTTGTCTGCCAGGTCAGTGGCCTCAGTAAGGGTTCTGGGCTCCTTGTCCTTGATCAGGCTTTGTAACTCCCTAGGCATCTTGGAGTACAACTGATCAAGGAGCATCAGTTGGGACACCCCCTTCATATAATTTACCTTGGCTTCCGTTAGCCACTTTCCCCACATTTCTCCCAGTTTAGTACCATACTCCATATAAGATTTACACTGCAGTGGGCTTAAGGCCCTAAACCGTTTGCGAAAATGGTTGGGTCCTAACTGGAACCGTTTAAATACAGCCGACTTGAAATCTTTGAAGGCAATTCCTCCGTCCTGGCTAGGCAAGCTATGGTACACTGCAGCCAACTCCCCTGTCAAGATGCTGCAGAGGCAGGCTATGAAGTCTGTTTCTGCCAGACCCCAATGGGTCGCTGCCTTTTCGAAGTTGGACAAATAGACTGATGGGTCTTCCTCCTCTTTGTAGGGGACGAAATCCTTGGGAGCGACTCTGACCTTCTTGCTCTGACCCACCTGAAGGCATAACATCTCCAGTTCATGTCTACGCTGCTCCTCCTGTGCCAGAAGACGCTGCTTCTCCATCTCCATCTCGGCTTTCTTCATCTCCATCTCGGCTTTCTTCATCTCCCTCTCCATCTCCCATTCCTGTTCCTGTCTGCGAGCTTCTGCCTGTCGCTCGATCTGTAGCAGGCGTATTCTTTCCAATTCTGCTGCCTCGGAGGAGCTGGGCTTCTCAGTGGCAGCAGCTTTATAACGAGATGTCAGATGGTATTTCAGTTCATCCACCATCATGTCTCCTGGATCAATGCCTTGGAGTCTACACTCCTCCTGCAATTCATGCTTTTTCAGCGCTGAAAGTCTAGCAAGGATTTCTTTTTCCATTCTGCCTAGCTAAACTGTCCTTACTCCGTAGCCCGAAAAAGAAACAGAAAGCCCTTTTTAGTCTGTTCAGTGTGTTTGTGCCTACTAGGTGCTCTGGGGTGGGAGTAGGTCTACCCCCCACTATTTGGTGCTCTGGTGTTTGATCCCCACCGCTGCCACCACGTGTGGCGGAACGGGCGCTGGCTCTCAGTCCGGGCAACTGAGCCGTCAATGGCCTGCTAGCCCCACTATCCACCTCCCACTGTCCCTGGTGGGCGTGGCTTACACTCGTCGTCGCTGCCACCACTCACTGAATTGTACACCGCCTGACTGATGGGCAGTGAGACCCCTCTGGCTGTATTTCCCTACTGGGAAGTGAATTCCCCAGTCTTTGGGTGGGCCCTGGAGAACTGGCAACCCCCCAAGGTCTGGCCTGATCCATTTCTGTTAGGCTCCCTCCCTTCCTGTAGCGTTCCAAGTGGGGGAGCTTACGTAGTCAGAGCACCACAAGGTCCTTTATATTTCAAAAAAGGATAATTTAATAACTATATACAGAGCACTATATACAAAGCAGGTAAAGGCACAACACATAGGGGTAGACCCCCCTGTTCAGAACTCATAGGGCAGAAAATCAAACTGAAGAGAACAGCTGTCTGCTTTCCCTACCACACTGTTCCCTACTCTACCTTAAAGGGGTGGTGGTCTGAGGGAAGGTTCACCCTTTACTTCCTTTCTGCTACCTCCCAGGCCCTCCACATTTAGGGCCTAGGCAACCGGGTTTCACCCAGCAGCAGGAGCCTCTCCTTCTTCAACCAAGAAGGTGACTCCCTTTTATTTCCTTTCTGCTGCCTCCCAGGCCCTCCACATTTAGGGCCCAGGCACCCGGGTTTCACCCCGCAGCAGGAGCCTCTCCTTCTTCAACCAAGAAGGAGACTAACTCTTTTCCCTCAGGATCGGCTGAGTCTATCCATTCAGGCTCCACCCCTTATTTTTCCCGCACTTTCTTTGCCTGGGGCAGCTGGGAGTTGTAGTCCAGGAAGAAGGGCGTCCCACACCAAGACTCCTGCAGACCCCTCCCTGGCTCCACAGCCCATCAGACCTCATGGGGAACATTTCCTCCCCTTTCTTTAAAGACAGAACAACAGCAACTGGCACTCATTTCACCCCTGGAAACCATTTCCCTAATCTCTACACATTTTCTTCCCTTTCACTTCTCACTGAATGTGAACAGTAGAAGAGGCTGTGATGGTCTGCAAGTTTTAAAGAAGCCTGGAAGGGTCGTGTACACACACATTTGCAGGACTGTTAATAGTTAACCCCTCTCAGAGTCAGATAGCTTTGAGTGGCAGATTACTCCAAAGCCATCTGATTGGGTAGCCTGAGCTGAGAAAGGAGAGTTTTTTCCTGCCCTGGCAGAGAACTCTGTAAGGAGAGTTGAGAGATGAAGTCTTCAGGGAAAGCAGTTTTCAACACTGGCAGGAGAACTGGGGAAGCTGACAGGAGGTTAGGGTAGTCAGTGCAGATTCCTAAACGAGCCAAAAAGAAAAGGATAGATCGTCTAAAGGAGAGGAGATTGTCCCTTCCTAGTTGAAACAGGGAGACAGCTCTAGAGAGAGGAGAAATCCATGGTTGGGTGTGGTGGATAACTGCCTGAGGAAACTTCCAGATTCAGTTGAGGACTGAAAGAAAGCACTGGTGTGTGCAGAGAGGAGGTTTGGGGTACTAAAAAGTGGGTACTGGCCTTCCTAACCCCAGAAGAGAAAGAGAATGGGGGGAAAACAAGGGCATAAAACATAAAAGCAGAAGCCTTAAGTGACAGTGAAGAGTATAAGAACTGAAGCCTGTGCATGTTATTAACTTTACATTAGTGAATAAGTTTTAAAAAACACCTCTGTTGCCATTTCTGTGGTTTAATGACGAGGGAATGTCATAGAGGCATAAAACACTACGGCCTTTAAAAAGTTTGTGTGAACAACTTCTAAAACAGCATTAATTAAAGACAAAACACTCACTCTCTGTATTCATGGCTAATTGGTAACCCTGGATGGATTGTCTGTGAGAGATGAAGAAAAATGAATTAATGATTTGTGGTTTTGCTTTTTAAGAATAAGAATTCAGGATATCAAGAAGATGAGATACAGAAAAAAGATATTAATTAGACCACATGCTGATTGACACTAAAGGAGGAAGTGTTGAAGGCGAAAAACTGTAATGGATTAATGATATACTTATTATGCTTTTTAATTTTTTTTTTACTTTGTAGGTTGATATAGGCCACTGTTGGCTCTCTGTAGTTGTGTTTTTGTTGTTTTACTTTCTATCTTTTGCTCTATATTTTAACTTCTTCACAATAAAAATAAAAAAAATCTAAAAAAGAAAAAATTGTGTGGTTTATTATGGATTCTCAAATTCCTAAGAATTAGGATTTTCTAGGGTGAAAGTACACTCATTTCTGGTTAGAGGATGTTACCTTCTGTGGGAGGAGTGAAACCAGTGTTTCATAACTTTAGAAGGAAGCATGAAACACCTAAATATTTGTGCATTAAACCAGAAGAGGGCACTGTTGCTATAGACTATTATTGTGCATTTGCAATAGTGATGACAAGTTGAAACCTGTGAAAAATTGCATAGGGTGTTTGAGAGTGGGACTTGGAGGAATTCCAGTCAGGGGACTGATGAAGCCACTGATAAAATTGCCAGAATCTGCCTGTCCCTTCTAATGGCTTGAAGGTAGGTTCCCACTTGGATCCAAAAAGCTGCTTTTCAAATATGTGACAGCTTTTAAGATTTTTAAGGGAGCCTCGTTTTTGAAAGGGCTCAAATTGGCCTCAGGAGAATGGGGAAACTCTGGTAATTTAAAGTGGGCAGTGGTTCTTGACAATTAGTTGATATATGAGAGTGCCCCCCCCCCGGTCTGTGTATGTTGTTCCAATCAAGCTGGCATTGGCTATTGCATTTCTCAATTTTTGCTTGCCAGCCAGGAGGAATTATATTCTGTTCATGGCTACTCCAAACTACAATTAATCATATGTGTTGTGGAGCTGATAGACTGCTCCCACTCACCTTGTGGCTACTTTTGACATCTTCCCTGGGATCATCTTGTCACTGTATCCAGCATAATCTCTGTAGTCATGTCTTCCAATTTCTACTCTGTCAACATTCTACCTTTTCTTCATTCCTGACTTTGAAATATTCAAGGCCTGGTCCAAGTAGGTATGCCTAGATATCACGTATATGCATATTTCAAGACAGTGAAATCAGAATTATGATATTTTTTGTCATGATTGGAATTTTTGGCATTTTTTGGAATGTGGAGGAAAGGTTTGGACTCAGTTCTAATTTTCGTGCATTTTTATACAGAGGATAAATGCATTTTTATCCCAAACCAAGTCTGTAATAGCCTGGGGCTGGATCCCATGCAAAATTTCCACGGACCGAAGGAATTCCAGGAGTGGAATTTCTTTTCCATCCCCCCCTCCCCCAAACAGCAGACAATACCCCAGGGAAATGCTGCTACTAGGGGACAGGGGAACCCCAAGAATAGCATGAAGTGGGAGCCTGAAGCCTGCCCTGGGTAGGACGAATTAGTGAAAGTTGCTCCACCCATCAGTGGAAATATTCCTCTGGATCCAACTCATAGTAAGTATGTTGTCGTTACTGGTCTATCTATGAAGATGATATATGAGTATAAAGCTGATCTTCTGGAAGTTTTTTCTAATTACTTAGTTTTTATGTTAAAGGTTTTTAAAGTTTTTTGTTCAATGCTACCTGTGCAGTGATGCATTAGCAGCATTGAAGTTCCACTAACGTTTATATCTCAGTAAGTGATCACTGCTATGAAAGTCAGTGTTTCTGATTTGGCTCCCATAATTATGAGTAGTAAAGCAGACAAGGCAAACCTCTGTTCAAAACAAGAATTTGAACTTCATAGGGCTTACATATATGTATATTTCTTGTATCTATAGTTTTATTGCAATAGTTTTACTGCATAGTTTTAATGCTAATTCTCATCATGAACACTTTTTCTGTTAGTTTTAATCCCCATGGTGACTTGTCCCCTGATAGTTGTGTCATAAATTGACCTTTTGGACTGTAAAATTACATTTCTAAAGTCTCTGGAAACAAAAATTTGTGCTCAGGTTAGTGTTAACTTGCTGTTTTACCATGTGGTATCACTTCCATAAGAATCTCATGAGGAAATATTTTACCTCAATAGGAAAGCTTCCTCCTCAAAAGTGACAATGTAAACAATTATTCAGCTTTCTTCTGGAAGGATAAATAATCATGCCTCAAGCCTGTATAGTTATAGAGAAAAAATTGATAATGCATAGGCAGTGCCTTTTGAAAATCTGACTCCAGGTTGATGAATCCAACATAATAAATGCCCTGTAAAGCTCCTTGTCTCTTCTTCCTCATTGCAGCCTTTTTACTTTGGTGTTCCTGCTGGTTATAAGATACTTGCCTTCCTTTCTCCTGGTCCTCAATTTAAAAAAAAAAAATCAGAATTTTAGAGTCTGATCCTGAGAAGTAATTGTGCAAAATAAGCAAATATGTACATTTGCTTAATCTTTGATTAAAAAATCCTTGGGACAGAAGACATTTTGCACACATTAGCCTGCACTCAGTGGTCTACATGGCAGCATGTATGAAGGGGAGAGCAGGAGTACATATGCTGGCCCCACCCATTCTTAAATGTGTTCACTCAAATATGGGCAATGTATCAACAAGTGTACAAAATCATTCCCACTTGTTCATAAATGTGAAACTTTCGTATGTATCTTGTATGTTTTTAAGCAATATGCCCACATGTGGTAAGTACATGTTGCAGGAGAATGGACCTGTATGGTTGTGAGGAAGAGGTGTGAACAGCATTTACTTCTGCTTCCCCTCCATGTATGTTGTCCCTGTGTACCCATATGTTGTATGTATAGGGTTACTCTCTTGTTTGGAATCAACAGCTTAAAGAGCAAAAAAGTATGCTCTGTTACCCTTTTTGTCACATGAAATCCCTTGTCTCCTGTTTACATGAACAGAGAAATGATAAGCAAGTGCCTCTGTGTACTTCCCATTTACTCAAGGAAATTGAAAGAATGCAGCAACCTGGAAAAAAAATAGGTCTTTATAGCTGAGGCTATCTTTGGGGGCTAAATACAACTGTGAAATATTTTGCTTTGAGTGATTAATGGGTCATTCTGTTTGTTTCATCAGTTTGTAATAGAGGAGTGTGATTGCAGAAATTTAAATCAGCACACTGTCAACATATTCTACGAGAATAATTTGGGAATATATATTCATTAAGATCTTTGAACATGATGGTCAGTGTTCTGGAGAATGTGGTTGACAACCCAGTGGAAAGTATATGGGTGGAAATAAGGGAAGGAAGGACAAAGGGTATTGTTGTTGGAGTCTGCTACAGACCGCCTGACTAGGGATAGGAAATGGATGCTGCCCTCCTTGAACAGATTGGTAGAGTATCCAGACATCAGAACCTTATAATTATGGGTGACTTCAACTTCCCCAATGTGTGCTGGGAGACAAGCTCAGCAAAGTAACAAGAATCACACAACTTCCTGACCTGCCTGGCCGATAACTTCCTTTTTCAAATGGTGGAGGAAGCTACAAGGGGCTCAGCCATACTAGACTTAATATTAACCAACAGGGAAGAATTGGTAGATGGGGTAAAGGTGGTGGGGACCTTAGGGAGAAGTGACCATGTCCTCCTTGAATTCAGTTGCTGTGAGGGGTCAAGAAAGTTCGTAGCCAGACTTGTAGGTTAGATTTTTGTAGGGCCAACTTCAATGAACTCAGAGGCTTGATGAGAGTCATTCCATGGGGGAGTGTGCTGGAAGGGAAAGGAGCAAGTGAAGGGTGGGATCTTCCCAAACATGAGCTTTTGCAAGCTCAAACCCTCCCTTTTCCAGCAAGACGGTAACATGGTAAGGGGTCCAAAAAAACAATGTGGATGGACAGAGAGCTCCAGAATAAGCTAAGGGAGAAAAAGGAAATGTTCAGGAAATGGAGAGAAGGACAGACCTCTAAAGAGGAATATATGAGGGTTACTAGGTACTGCTGATCAGCCATCAGAGAAGCCAAAGCTCAGTATGAGCTGGGTCTGGCCGGAGGGGCTCGCTACAATAAGAAACACTTCTACAGATATGTGAGAAGCAAACATAAGATAAAAGAGGCAATTGGACCGCTGTTGGCAGTGGAAGGGGAAACTCTGATGGAGGACAGAGAAAAAGCAGACAGGATTAATGAATTTTTTGCCTCTGTTTTCTCCCTGAAGAACTTGAGCCCATCTAGAGATGGTAGTAGACATGACAGGACACCTGGGTGGCTAGTTGACATTGACAGAGAGGTTGTGGAGAGGCACCTGGCTGCACTGGACGAATACAAATCCCCTGGGCCAGGTGGTGTGTACCCAAGAGTACTCAAAGAACTTTCTAGAGAACTTGCAGAGCCTCTGTCCATCATCTTCAAGGCCTCCTGGAGGACTGGGGATGTGCCACAAGATTGGAGAAGAGCAAATGTTATCCCAATCTAAGAAAGGGAAGAAGGATGACCCGGAAAACTACAGGCCGGTCAGTCTGATTTCTGTTGCTGGGAAGATATTAGAGCAGATTTTAAAGGGATCGATCTGTAAGCATCTGAAGGACCATTTAGTAATCTGGGGAAGTCTACATGGTTTTGTCCCCAACAGACCAACCTGCTTTCCTTCTTTGATCGAGTGACGAGCTTACTGGATCATGGGAGCTCTGTCGAAGTGATTTACCTGGATTCCAGGAAAGCTTTTGATAAGGTTCCCCATGACATTCTAATGGATAAACTGGAAGACTGCGGACTGGACAGTTCGGTGGATAGGGAACTGGTTATAGGACCCGCACCCGAAGAGTGGTGGTCAGTGGCGTTTCATCAGATTGGAGGGAGGTGTCCAGTGGGGTGCCACAGGGCTCGGTTTTAGGCCTTGTACTTTTCAATATTTTTATCAATGATCTGGATGAAGGGGTTAACGGGCTACTCATTAAATTTGCTGATGATACCAAATTGGGAGGAGTGGCAAACACGCAAGAAGGTAGAGTTAAAATTCAACAAGACCTGAATACTCTGGAGAAGTTGTGAACAGGATGCAATTCAACATAGATAAGTGCACAGTATTACATCTGGGCCACAAAAATGTGAAGCACAAATACAGGATGGGGGATACACTTCTGGGTAGTAGTGTATGCAAAAGAGATCTTGGGGTAAGAGTGGACTGTAAACTAAATATGTGCAGTCAGTGTGATGCAGTGGCAAAAAAGGCAAAGTCAGTCTTGGGTTGTATCAAAAGGGCCATTGCATTGAAATTGCAGGAGGTCATAGTCCCTCTCTATACTGCCTTGGTCAGGCCACACCTGGAGTACTGTGTGCAGTTCTGGAGGCCCCACTTCAAAAAGGATGTGGACAAAATTGAGAAGGTGCAGAAGAGAGCGACGAGAATGATCAGGGGTCTGGAAACAGTCCTGCGAGGAAAGGCTGAGGGCCTTGGGAATGTTTAGTTTGGAGAAGAGGAGATTGAGGGGGGACATGATTGCTCTCTTTAAATATTTGAAAGGCTGTCATTTGGGGGAGGGCAAGGAGCTGTTCCAGTTGGCAGCAGAGGATAGAACTCGAAACAACGGGCTTAAATTACATGCAGAAAGGTACTGGCTGGATATTAGGAAAAACTTTTTCATGGCCAGAGTAGTTCAAAGGTGGAATCAGCTGCCTAGGACGGTGGTGAGCTCCCCTTCACTGGCAGTCTTCAAGAAGAAGCTAGATGAATATTTGTCAGGGATGCTTTAGGCTCATCCTGCATTGGGCAGGGGGTTGAACTAGAAGGTCTGTATGGCCCCTTCCAACTCTGTGATTCTGTGTATTTTGCAGATTTCCCCCCAATGTCCACTAAATACCAAAGGGAGAATTCTGTGATTCTTCCCTTTCTTTCACATTGATTTTTCTTTTAGAACTGCATTCTGTTCACCTTTTAGGCTTAGTTCAGACATCAGGAGCACAGTAGAGTTTGTTTATGATAGAAATGTACCTGGTGAACTGCCAAACTCCTTCTTTCTCCTTGTTAAGTACGCATATATCAAAGATGGACTTTTTCAGCTAACTCCAGGTGGTTACAATATCTGAATATGTGCATCTTAATAAACTGTTGAAGGTTAATTTCTTTCCCAATAACTTAGATTCTTAACTGGGAATAAACTGTTTTTTGGAATCCTGGTTACTGAGAAAGAGAATAATTTTGGATTATTAAGGCATCCACATTCAGACATTGTGACAAATTAGAATTAATTGAAATTGGAAATTTTTGATCTCAATGCACAACATAGGATGAGGGGCGATGGAGGGAGTTTATGCCTGGCAGTTTACTATGTTCATGCTAGTCAACATATTCCAGTTTGTTCATAATGTCATAAGTGAGCCTTACAATAATTTAACAGCACCATCTGTGCTATGGTGCAGAAGGGAGGCTCTTTCAACTCTAAATGGGGTAAGAAACCTTTAGCTGAACAGACTTGTCACAGGGAATTCAGTCAAGGAGGGGAAAGCAGCTGCTTCATAATAATAATGTTAATAAAATAACTATTGCCATTTATGAGGCAATCTGGTAGTGCAGTATTCCAAACTGTCACATTTGTAAAACTCGTCAGTCCCATGAGTGCATGAAATCTTGCTTGTGTGCATGACGTAGCAGGTGGTTGGAAATGCTCCAAAAATGCTTGAGGGGAAAGGACTGAGGTATTTACTCAAGCCCACCTTTTCTAGCATTAAACAAGAACTCATGAGTGAAGTATGTGTGCAATTCCTATTTGTAAAAAGTTGTTCATGAGAGATGTAGTGACAGGTTTGACTAGAGAACTTGAAAGTTTATAATACAAAGTCAAGAGTGATGCTCTGTGAAGAAGTTTGTACAAATAAGTAAGGCAGACTCTCGATTCCCTCAGGCTTATTTAATTCTGTTTTTCTCTGCGTGTCTGGAGAACTGCCTTCAAAAATCTTCTTTTAGCAATAAAATGTTTCTTGTAGTAAAAACATAAGCAACTGTGTAGGCTTCCATTATAAGGTTTGTCCTAGTTGTTAGAAATATGTGCGTAGGAATCACAAACTTACCAACTTGTACATAACCTTGATGTCACTGCAGACTTCTGCTTTGGTTGAACATCCTGTTAATAGTATAGTTTGTTGACTAGTTGTTAATTTCCCTGTCCTGATGGGGCTAGCATGGCAACTCTGGAACCCAAGCAGCTATTTTATAAGAGCTGATTTACAAGGTGGTTTCTAGGTAAAGTGTCTACATATTTGGTGTGAATCCTACTGTCCCATGACCAGATCAAATATTTCTCTGCATTAACATTCTGAATGTCCTAGACATTTATTTTATCCTCTGTAGTTAATGTCTCCCCAAAGTGCTAATTTGAAAGGCCTCATTGTGGTTTGGTTTTTATCCTGTGTGGTGAAGGAATGTTTTGCCTTTTGAAAATGTTCCAGCTCTTATTTGTCTAAGGATGGATCCGTCTTGTTTCCTTGTCATCTGCTATTGTTTTAATACTTTTCATGACCATGCAGATTGTTGCTCATAGAGTTGACTAGTATTTCACAGTGCCTGGTCTCTGGCTTATTTAAAATGTCCAAGCTTTTCCCACGAAGCAAATCCTTTTCCACTCTGAGATCATGCTCTTAGTTGTGGGAATTTTCTTTCATTTGAGATTCTTGGCCCTTGTCACAGGGGCTGTGAACATTCTTGGTTTTTAGTATGATGGCTTTCAAATCCAGCATCTCTGTCTAAGAAAAGAAGGGTGGTGCATGACCATGAACTTTTCCTGTTGTATATCTCATGCTAGTGGATATTGTATATCTCATAGCACTGTGGATATTCGACAGTGTAAATGAAAAAGATCTGCAAGGGGAAGCCGCCTAGGGAGACGATATATATTTCTGCAAGTCTGGGATACACCCCTCCCCCAAAAGTTGAAGAAAAAAAATTGGGGATAACCCTCCTCCTCCAAGTAACCAGTGACATTTGTGCTTGAGTAGAGAGGTGGCTATGTTAAAAGGTAAAATAAAACAATAGGAATTTAGGATAGGCCAAGGGAAGTAAATGATGGCTAGGTGAGGAGGAAGGATGTAAAATTGGGGGGGATGGAATGGATAATTGGTTGAGTTGGAGAGGGAGCATGAAAACTGGGCAGTTGAATGGATTGTAGAAGAACAGATGCACAGTAAGAGGGGAGAAAGTAGGGGAGATGGGATTTCCCTCCCCTGTCAGTCCTTGCAGGTCCCACTCTTATTTTATGCTTAAAATACAAGTGATTTGATTTGTAAAGCTATTACTTCAGTATTCCGTGGTTCACACTGGAGCTTATGGATGCACAGTTCTAATGTGTCTGTGTATTGAAATAAGATACATTACTTTTGATCTAATGCTTGTATGTATTTTTTCTGTAAAGAATGTCCATTCCCAGTGTGTCAGTGATATTTGAGGTAGTGGAGGGTGAGCCACGAAAGGCAGTAGTGGAAAATCAGGGGCATTGACTGTGTCTGTTCAATGTCAGCTTTCATTGAATAAATGTCTTGTTCAAGCCCTTGTAATGAAGAGGGAAATGAGGCAGTGCCACTTCAAGTTGAGATGGAGTCTGGAAGAGTATTTAAATGCAAGATAGTTTAGTTTATCGCCTGTCTTCTTTTTTTCTTGCAGCTCAATCCTTTCTACTGCTTGTTCAGATTGTCAATAAATTCAAGGCACACAAGTCTTATCCGTATAAAGCTGTCACAATGGAATTGTTGACAGTTCTCAAAGCAGCTGTGCCTGAAGTTTATATGCTTTATGTTTTGGGAGGTTTTTTCCAACCCTCGCAGTGATATGGCATGTCACTTTTAGAAGAAACCTAGGATCATTGCCTTTCTGGGGAGCAAAATCAAAAAGAGTCCAGTAGCACCTTTAAGACTAACCAATTTTATTGTAGCATAAGCTTTCGAGAATCACAGTTCTCTTCGTCAGATACATGGAGGGCAAAAAGAGAAACTGGTCAGATATAGAGGAGGGGGGGCGGGGTAGATGCAAACATCTCCTTCTGATATGCAGATGCAAACAGCTCCTTCTGATGTGGAGATCAGTTTGCTTCTGTAAAGGTTTAGAGGACTTAGCCGTGTTAGTCTGTAGTAGCAAAATCAAAAAGAGTCAAATCAAAAAAATCAAAAAAAATTTGCTACTACAGACTAACACGGCTAAGTCCTCTGAACCTGACTAACAAGGCTAAGTCCTCTGAACCTTTACAGAAGCAAACTGATCTCCACATCAGAAGGAGCTGTTTGCATCTGCATATCAGAAGGAGATGTTTGCATCTACCCCGCCCCCCTCCTCCTCTATATCTGACCAGTTTCTCTTTTTGCCCTCCATGCATCTGACGAAGAGAACTGTGATTCTCGAAAGCTTATGCTACAATAAAATTGGTTAGTCTTAAAGGTGCTACTGGACTCTTTTTGATTTTGCTACTACAGACTAACATGGCTAACTCCTCTGGATTTCTGGGGAGCATGTTCATTTCAGAAATGCTGGCTGTTTTCCTTGTTTTAAGTAAAATTCTGACTGATGAATCAGGCAATTAATATTGGAATAAATATCAGAATTTGTAACAAATTTTTCTTTTGATCTGCACCATCATATTTGACAAAGGGAGTGGTTTTAATGATTACATTCTTTCTTTTGGAGTATATTGTAGTACAGCTTTGTAGCATACAAATTGGCATGTGAATATTATTTGTCTCATCCCCTCCCCCTTTAAAAGTTTGCAGTCATGAATATTTTAATTATTATATATATTATACTGTTTACTTTTACACTAGTTGAAAATCATTTTTGTGTCTTTTAAAGTGACCTGTTGAAAGCCAAATTTGGTAGTACCTTGGAATGTCATACATACTCTAGGAACTGGAAAATCCTTTCCCCCCTTTATTATAAAATAATCTTGTGGTCTTGCCTTTGGTTCCTTCACAAAAACCCTTCAAAGCCTAGGCCTCTGTACTTTAGCCCCTGAAATCTTTCTTGCTTTCTTCATGAGTCTAATACCAACTGAACAACCTGATTAGCCTTTCTGTGGCACATGTTAATGAAGCACAGAAGTTTTACTCTTGGCAGCCAATAGGGGAGATGGCAGCTCATTAAGCCACTCTTTTTCTTCTTGACACAGTGAATTTATTGGACATGGTTGGAAGGCATATGATGAATTCCTGGGTAGGATCATTTTGCCCAGTGCACACTATCAATTGTAGAGATCCATAGTGGAAGAAAAGTGGGGACAGAGTGGAGGGAGTGATTCATGCTTTGCAGGGAACCTGAAAGCCTGTGGGATAGTTGTTGTAGGTGCAAGGATGGGATGTAATGTAGACTCGGTTATGAATTTTACATTTACTGTGTGAATCAGCATTTATTTTTCAGTTCTTAGAGCCACCTGGTCCTGTCTGGATGTCTTTCACCTTTTGTTGGTAAGGAAAGACCTGCAGTGCAATCCTAAGAAAAATGACATTCTTCTGCGTCCATTGAAGTGTATAGAAGACGAGAAGGTTTAGGAGAGTGTATAACTACTTAGAATTGAACTGCTGGTAGCTTACGAGATTACCAAAACTTGATCAATTAACCTTTGAAGGAAGGCTTTCTGTTCCCTGAGATAGATATCCAGTAAGTGTTGAAATGCCGTCTCTGTGTATTAGTATATGAAGTAAGGTTTTGAATTGGGGGAGACTAGATGCATTCTGAATCACTTTGTGTTCTGTTTTTTTTTCCCTAGTGGAGATAAAATTATTGAATGTTTATGATCTAACAGTTTAATCAATCACGATTTGTCATTCACGGAACTTCTGCAACTTTCTGAGTATTAATTCTCTGCATCTTAAAAATAAAAGGATTGCTTTGGAGATGTGTGAAGGTATGTTCATTTCTCACAGTCAGGTCTCACAGGCGTACCTCCCACTTTTGTGGGAGTGTAACTTTTCTAATTTTAGTGAAACACACACAGAGTAGGACTTCGTAAAGCAATCTCATTTTAAAGAGGTAGTTTATTAAAGTAGAAAATCCAGAATTTATTGGAAATGGTTTTTACAATCAGACATTTCCTGCTGCTGGATCCTGTTGCTGCTCTCTTCCTGTAAAGGGAATAAGAATGAACTCTGGGCCCCTTTCTCCTGTCAACTGGATACCCTACCAGACTGGGGCTCCTTTCACTTACCAGCATCTTCCAGTACCCCCATTTCAGTTCTAAGATTAACTCAAGGCATAGAGTAAATATCATCACCTAGTAAAAAACATCCCATTAAATCATTATTAAAGTGGTGGGACATTTTTTCTTCAGACAGTTGGTAACTCTAACTCCAAAGCATACATGCACAAATGTCTATGAAAGTGGGAGGCTTCAGCAGGATAATGAGGTCTAGGAAAAAGATTGTCAGAGGAGTCCAGAGTAGATGTAATCAATATCCACCTTAGGTCTGTTCAGTGGGGCTTACTCTTAGGAAAGTGTTCTTAGGAGTGCACTGTAGGATTCCCATATGTCCGGTCTCACCAGGCTATCTCTTTTAATTAGAACCCCGTATACAGTAGCTCCATCTTCTGATAGCTGGCAAACAAAGAGTATAGTGTGTTTCAGAGCACTTGGCAATGTTCCGTTTTCTCTAATGCATTTTAAATAAAGGGTCCTGGAGAATGTTAACAGCTTTGGAGGAGATGTGATTAACAGACAGGCCAAATGGTAGTTGCAGGGGGCCATAGACCAGAGGAGAAGAGGACTTAACAAAGCAGGCAGATACCAAGTGTTTTGGGAAAAATCTCTTTATTATGTTACTTGGCTGATAATTTGAGAACTGCTTGTTACCTCTGTTCAGACATGAATGAGAAATAAATGATCTGTAATTTATGTGAACAGTCCACTAAATTTCTGTGCTGTGTGTAGGAGAGGCCATTGGGTCACCCATGAAATCTACACTGTTTGCGGGCAGGAGAATGAATATTTCTTGCTAGGTGTAAGCAGCTGGACAAGCTTCTCATAAGTTTTTTTTTCCAGGGAAGACAAAAGCATAAAGAACAGTACATGTACATAAGAAAGCTTGAGGGACGGGGGGAAAAACTTTAGAGTTTTCACTGGAGATGGTTACACAAACCTGAAGTGACTGGTAGAGAAGAGAGGTGCAGGCTGTACTTTTTAAAAACTGAGTGCTAGTGAATAGATCAAGTATGTTTGGACCAATGCGGATCTGAAATATGTGGTACATAGTTGCATTTAATTTTGGCAAATGCTGTGTAAAAGAACTAGTTCCAACTGGAAAATGAGTTTTATTAATAACTCTAGCAGCAGCTCCAATATTCTTTGTCAGCTGAATTATTTTCAGCTGTAGAAGAATTCAGATATTACCTGACGTTTTACTCTACAGGCTCCTTATTTGAGGTGTCTGAAGATAGTCTTGATGTTATTGGTAACTAAATGTTGCTGCTCAGTAGTCAGCATTTCATTATTTTGATTTGGTGAGAAACGTAAGAAGACGTTGCAAGGTGGTCTTGTGTGCATGAGAGCTTCTGTAAGCAACACATTCATATAAAAAGGCACAAGTAATTTCTAGAATGGTTGAACAACAAAATAGTTCTTTATGTTCTTATTTATGAATTAACGCTTTATTTTACACTTCTGGTAGTGATGCTTATCTAGGTATAATACCGTTAAGGGTTCATTCTCATTTGAGGAGAGGCCATCCTGACACTTGGGTGCTCCTTCTCCCATGATCCCTGGAGGCAGAAGAGGGAGTACCACCCTTCTTCAATTATTTTCCTGCCTCCTCTGCAAGGTCAGGACCTTGGAGGAGCTTTGAGTGCCTTTGGCTTTTTTCTCTGTAGAGTTCCTAGGTATAAGTTCTTTCCATGGTGTGCCTATGTTTTTGTCTCTGTTTCCTCTCCAAGTTAAACAGGTGTTTTTTTTGGGGTGTTCTCTCCTCCACATCCTCTGCTTGAGTAGCCCGCTAACTGAAACCCTGGGGCTGTGTCACTTACCTCTCTAACAGCAGAATTAGTGGTCATGACACTGGAGGGAGACTTGGGGGCTGTCATGCTTGGCGACACAGGGTTGCCCAAGCAAAGGCAAAGTAGTCACTCAGAGTGACTACTCTGAGTGACACAACTGAGCAACAGGAAGGAGCCCCAGCCCATGCTCCTGCCAGCTGCAAAGAAGATTTTGGTGCCCCAGACCCCACACCTTGCTGCAGGCTATTGCCAGCAGCCTGCATCAGCTGCTGCTTCCCCTTACCCTAGATGTAAACTATTCAGGAGGTGTGAGTAAGCAGGGCAGTTTTGCTTCCTCGGGCCCACTGGGATGGAGAAGAGATACTTTCATTGCCCCAGCAAGGTAGCACGAGTGGCTGACCTACTTTCCTGACCAACATTGAAATGGTCAGGAAACAGCAATCCAAGGACAGAAAGAGTTGCCGCTTTCTTCAGGCACTTCACCCCATCTGCCTCTATTCCTGCTAAAAGGCAAGCTATCCAGGGACCACTGGTCAACTTGCGGGTCAGGGTTAGGCATCCAAGAAGCCCTCATGATTCACTAAGACAGCACAGAATAGCTTGCCAGCCCCATCCACTGTAGCAACATTACCCAGGTCTTCTCACTTTGGGGAGGAGTTTCCAATAGCAACTCAAAGAATTCAGAGTCTGATTTGGGCAGGGAGGAAGGGGAAGTCTTGGATGAAGACCCTCCTCAGCAGACCTCCCCCCGCCCATCTCTCAGTGAATTGCCTCTCTTTTACAATTCTCTACCCCCAAAAGGAACCCAGAGCCCAAAGAAGATGAAGATGGGGCCATGGAGGTTTTCAGCACAATCTAAACTTTAGGCTCTCCCTTCCTGCTTTCCATCTTCTTTACCAAAGTGGTCAAATAGTAATGTACTGATCCCACAGTTCAGTTCTTCTACAGCTGTCACGACAAGAAATTTGCTTCTCTTCCCCCCAGTGTTTAGTGTCTTCTCAAGATTCTGGTGGTGGATGCCCCAGTGGCCAGGCTGGCTTTAGGTGTGGCTTTATCCAAGGAAGGGGGAAGCTCTTTAAAAGACGCAGTGGAAAAGAAAAGCAAGGTTGCCTTGCACAGGGGCCATGAAGTGATGGCCTGCTCTGTCAAAACTTTGGCTACCACCCCTTTCACAGCAAGAGACTCCATTATGTAGCTTCACAAGCTCTTGAGGAAAAAACTGATTTAAGTAGTTTTGGTTTTTGGATCTCATCTCGCTGCAGTCTAGCCACCCTGGACACTTTTAATCCGGGGACCAGTATGCCACTCAGATCCAGCTTGGTTGCACCTGACCACTTGGTGTTTGAGCAGGAAGGGCAACTGAATCTAGAGTTCTCAGCATAGATGATGAAAACTATGCTTGTGAAGAAACAACCATCAACAGAAACAACATATAAGGACATCTGGAAAGCTTTTGTCAGATGTTGCTATAGGAAACAGAAGACCCTAAAGGACACCAGCATTCCTCTGATCCTGTCCTTTCTACAAGATGGACTTGACCAGAGGATCAGAACTCACATGCTGCATAGACAGGTAGTGGTGCTAGCCTCAATGTTGATGTTGGTTGAAGGTTTCCCATTTTCCCATTAACCAATGGTGAAAAATTTCCTCGGGGGAGCAGTGTTTTCCAGCCCTTCAATTTCACTGTTATCCTTTTTGGAGACTACAAATAGTCCTTCAGGCACTTATGAAAACACCTTTAGAGCCACTATAAGAACAGTCTCTTAAGTTCCTCATACTTACAGTTCTGTTCAAAACCAGGGGCATTTTGGATCCTGGAACACTATCTATATCAAAAGGTTTCTGCATTTTTCAAAAGATTTGGTGGTTCTCTAGCTAGACAGTTGGTTAAAATCTACTTTCCACAAGTCTTAGTAGGTGTATCTATCATCCTTTTGTCCCAATCCATTACACCCCAGAGAGAAAAATGAGCACACCTTGGATGTCTGCAGGGCCTTGTGTATTTATATTCAGCACATGGCTTCTGTCTGGCCAGACACCTTTTTTGTGCCCTTCAGTGGCTGAGGGCAGTAGGGTATCTAAGGCATCTCTCAGCAAGTGGTTCAAGGAATGCATCGTCCTGGCATACTCTTCCCGATAACTTAAATCTCCAGGAGGGATTACCACCCAGTCAATCAGGAGCACAGCCACCACAGCTGCTTTTATCTCCAGTTCATCAGTTTTGGAAATTTGGAGGGTGGCTACTTGGGCAGCTACTTCTGCATTTATACATCATTACAAAATGGACTAATATACCACAGCTTGTGCAGCCTTTGGGTGGCATATCCTTCAAAAGGTGGTGTAAGAAGATCAGAGACGGGGCTGCCCACTGTTCTTACGGGGGTGGGGGTGAGCATTGTAATATCCCAAGCATCAGGATGTCTTCCTCTCTTGAAATGAGAAAAGGACTTTGGGCTTACCTTGAAGAATACTTTTATATTTGAGATACAGGAGGACATCCTGGGCCCTCCCTTGTCTAATGTTTGCTTACGCATGATTCAGAGCCCTTTTGTCTCATCTGTTTTGTATTCTCTTATTTCAATTTGTTAGTGTTTTTTTTTCTTTTGAGAAGAGTGTGGCAGTTAACCTTGCCCTTTAGTCTTTATTGAGTTGAGTTGAGTTTTTGTTACTGCAATGAGCAATGGCCCACTTTGTGAACATCCTGCCTCCAGGGATCACGGAAGGAGTATTAAAGCACCTCTACCTCAAATAGAAGGAACCTTCAAGGTAAGTTCAAAATTCCTTTCTCTGTCTTTTCCCTCATGTTTATGCTTCCATCTTAGTTTTTCTGTGAACAGAGTCCAACTTGGAATGGAGAATGGGATTTGGCAGTAGATTCAGTGTTGACTGCACAAAAATAATAGGGCACCACTCCAGTAAGCACCGCTTCATGTGTTAACCATGCTTTTAAAGAATTTATTAACAGATTATGGTCTGTTTGGTTGTGGCTGTTCCTATAAACATTTTAGCCCTTTTGTTGTGTCAAGTGGGCTCTAAGCCTGTCTTGATCATATCTTGAGTCTGAAAAAAGTTCATATGGTTTGTCTTGTCATATGCTTGTAAATTGCATGTAAGGTCAGGGGATCTGCCTTCATTAACTCAAGCTTAGTAAGTGGCATTTGTCCTCTTACATTCCTGCTTTTTTTGACCATTCTGCTCTGAAATGAAGAGACCAAAATCAATATAGTTGAGAGAGTGTTGAATACCTTTCTTTACCAATGCTAAATTATGTATTTCATAGAGGTTTCCACATGTTTAAATTCTGAATTTCCACTTAAGATAGTTTTAATGTTGTGGGGCATGTCTGCGCAGGTGCTTTCGGGCATCCAGTTTGGTGCTCCAGTTTAAAACCAAATGTGTGAAAGTAGTGTCTGTGGAAATGAAAGCAGTAAAGAGGCTTTGCTGTGCAGCAGTGCTCTTTGTGTGTATTGCATGGTCTATGTGTATAACCTGTACTGGAGCTTTCTTAGAATGCTGAAGGATACAGGACGTAACAAGTCTACCCTACAGGCAAATCCTCAAGGACTACTAACAAATTCATATGCTTTCCCCATAAACTATATTCAGAACAAGTCAGGAAGTGTGAAACCCCCTCCCCTTAATGTACGATGCACAGACTGAAGATTTTGTATTGGACTAAACAGCAGTTTGTTGTGACATCCAGATCAGGTAAAATTACAAACTACATTTTGGGGGGTTGCCCCCATGGAATTATCCCACTATCCCACTAATTATACATGGAATTATCCCACTATCCTTGCAATAACCCTGTGAAGTAGGTTAAGCTAACAGTGTGTCAATATTTTCCAAATGAGTTTCATGATTTAGCTGGAATTTGAGCCCACATCCCTGTGAATGGAGTACAGCACTCTGTACATTATGTCCTATCCATTACATTCAATGTATTAGTTTGGAGGTGCTTATCTTTGAGAGTGGGCCTTTGGCCAGAGGAATATGTGTCTGGTTTTACAGCCCTGATTAATGTATGTAGGTATATATTAATGTTGTATATAGTTCGCCTTTCTCACTGAGACTCAAGATGGATTATGTAGTGCAAGTCAATAAGATCAACAGCTGGGACATTCAATAAGTCATGCAATAAGGTATGCAAAAACAAATCTACAGAGATTTGAAAACCAGCAGAAATCTGATACAGAGCTGAAACAATGCTGAAACAGAGCACAGGCAATTAAACTGACATTAAACAAAGTAGAAACTACCCACTAGGATCATAATTACAGCACAGTAAACAGTAGCATAGTCTACAGTCATTATCCGTTTACCAATGCTTCTTTAGTTTGCAGAAAGGCAGAACAGGAGGAGCCCTCCTAACCTCATCAGGCAGGTCATTCCGTAAGCTGGGGGCCACAACAGTGAATGTGTCTGTACGGGCAGTTGTTGATTTTGCTCATTTGCAGGGTAGCACCTGCAGAAGACCCTGTTCAGATAAGCAAAACTGCTGTGGCATACACTGTTATCATTCTATGGTTGGAAAGGCAAAATGGAAGCTGCACTGGATTAAAAAAAAAGATTTGTGATGCTGTCATTGAGTTTTGTTAAATATTTCCCCATCAGTGTCTGAATTGCAGGCTTGTCTGTTTAGCAGAACATGTACAACCAGTGCTTCCGCGGGGTAACATTTAAGGATGAGAAGTATGATTACAGTTTTTGGAGCCATTTATTGCAGAATATATGTGCATGAGAGAAGTCTATGAGAAATTTCCAGTGTTGATAGTTGTTCTCCTCAGGTATATGTTTTCTAAATAAATAAATAAAAGCAGCTAGGTTTTGTTTTCTGTGCCAGCATCTAGTTTGAATAAAATCTACATAAAAGATTAAAGCTCCAGGCTTAGTGATTACTTTGTTTGGGAAAGACTGATCTGTGCAGTGGTGTCCAATGTGTGTGCTTTTCTGTAAAGGATGTACCAGAAAGCTACTGTAGCATAGTGGTTAAGTGATTGGGCTGCAAATTAGCACTGGTTCGAATCCCACCACTGCCATGAGCCCAGCAGGTGGCCTTGGGTAAGTTACTCCTCTCATCCCAGCTCCCCAGCTGTATTGTGAGGATAGTAACAACACTGACCTTGTTCATCTCTCTGAGTGGGGTGCTAATCTGTCAAGAAAGCAGTATATAAGCACAGATATTACTGTTGTTGTTGTTATTACTATGGGTGCCTCTTGGTATTTGGGCTAGATTTAGCGAAAACTGCTTCTGTGTTATGAGATACAAAAACTGCACCAGATATTTTATTAAACTTGTATTATCCCTGTGGGACTAGTGGTTTGTGTTATGGTTTGTCAGGACTTCTTCTAGTGCCACACAAAATCTACACAAACAATTTAAAACTTCAGAATAGAGGTGGTTTATTGCTAAACACGATTCTGCTGAAAGTTTTATTTCTCTGGATAAAGCAGATCATTACTTTTCTAACAGAATATGGAAAAGTAGACGTAAACAAAAAAGTAGGGAATGGCCTCACATAAAATTATCTAGGAATGTGACATAAGAATGTCATAAAGTTCATATACTCTTCATGGAATTAATCTAGGTTTGGCTGTGTTAGCTTCTCAAGATTACTGCTGTTGTATGTACTCCTTTCTATACATCGTAGAGTCAAGACAGACAGACATTATAAAGTGGCATGGAATGCAGCAAATGTGTGGAAAACACTTTCACTTTGGATTGCATGTTCCTGCTGAAGACAGGATTCTGCTAAAAGGATATAAAGACACTTGAATAAATACATTCTGATCCTGTGCACTTTGATGACCTGAACAAGAAAATGAAGATTGGGAGCATAGGTTTGCAGACCCAGCACTGATGGGAGAGGAGTAGCAAGGGCAAGGTGATAGAACCCACCAAACACCTTGTTGGAGTTGAAAGAGGTCATAACTTTGTTGATTATAGCTCGTAGAGCATCGGCACAGCATAGGGCATGGATCCCAGCATCGGCTCACCTGCCTGTCAGCCAATGACACCCTGCCCTCTCCACCTGCTTAGGGAGGAACTATGGAGTGACAGTTAGTGGCATCCCATGTAGGCGCATCTCCTGAGACCCCTTGAGCTGGGCATACACCTGCCATGCCTCACTCCCCAGACCCCTTAAGGGGATCCCCATAGAAGGGAAACTGAGCTTGCAGGACCTGTTTCCCACCAAATGGATCCATGCTCAGTGCCCAAACTGCCTGCTCCAAAGTTGTGATGAAAGGAAAGCAAGTACAACCACCACTTGCATGCACTCTGCAAGTCCAGGAACCATGTACCACAAACAGAGTCCAAATGATCAGGCTCAAGGGAGGGCAGGTAGGTTTGCTGGCCTTGAGCTTGATGAGAAAACTCAAACAATAATCTGTGGTGGACTTTTACATGGTAATTGTTTTCTTCTGTGCAGAGGTGAGAAGTGTAAAAAAGGAGGAAATTATCTTGTGTTTATAAGCAGAATTGTCTGAACAACATTATCCTATTGCCTGGGATGAGCAGGGTCCCGGTTGAAAATGCTTTTGGGCTACATGAGAAAGTCATAGTGGATTTTGATCATCTTGTCACCAGCCCACATTGGTCACCTATATTTTTAGGCAAAGGACAGGGGGAACGGTCCCAAACTCCAAAGCAAAGGCACACTAAGGACACGCCGAAAGACCGCTGCTGCAATCCAAAGCTATATTCATAAATGCCGAGGGTCAAATCAAAAGGATGAGGGAGCGCCCACTCTCTCCGGCTGCTTCCGGCAGGAGATTGGCAACGGGTTTGCCTGGCTAAATTGTCCCGTTTCGCAAGGCTCACAGCTTCATCAAAAGCCACAAATAAATTCTTGGTATAAAGCGTATTCCTTTACTACAAAGTAACCTGCTGGACAAGAGTCAAGTTTCTTCTTAGTTTTAGTTCAACAATATTTCCTCCCTTGTCACAGCTTTTGATGAAGCTGTGAGCCTTGCGAAACGGGACAATTTAGCCAGGCAAACCCGTTGCCAATCTCCTGCCGGGAGCAGCCGGAGAGAGTGGGCGCTCCCTCATCCTTTTGATTTGATCCTCGGCATTTATGAATATAGCTTTGGATTGCAGCAGCGGTCTTTTGGTGTGTCCTTAGTGCACCTATATTTTTAGGCAAATTCAGTCAGTTCCAGTTGATGAGGATGCAGACAGCCAGTCCCAGCAAGGAGAGGGTGTCACATATATAGCCACGAATATAGGGGAACTTATCCATTTAAAAATTGCCATAAGGGCCCCGTGGTGCATTGGCACCATGCAATCTTATTCCTCACCCCTTTTGAAGTACCAAAACAGCCCCCATGAGTAAGATCACATGGTACCACTGTGCCTCATGACAATTTTTAAGCAGCTAAATTCTGCTCTAAAATGCCATCATGGTTTGTCCCATGGTCCTCTAAAATGGCATGTAGTTTGACTCATAATCTAACTCATATCAAGTGATAATATACATTGGAGCCCAGGTGCAAGAAGTGTCTGAGAATGGCAAGAATGCCCAGCTTCACAGAATTGAAAATACAGTTCAAAGATGGGGTGTATCGTCTGAGAGCCAACAGACTCATTATGTATGAGAAACTTGTAATTACTCTTTTAAAATATACTTTGCTACAATTAAAAGTAGCAAGAATTAACTAACAGTTTTTATATATATTAACAATATATTCACGTATAGATACCTTTGTATGATGTTTGAAGTTGTAAGATAATTAGTTAGCCAAGAACGTGCACCCTTATCAAGTGGGACAGTTAACTATTGATGGAAGATTATTTGAAAAACTTATAAATATGGGAGCCTAAATTGGATAGGAGCTTCATCTTAGAAGGGGCTCCTTGCTTAAGACATTTTAATGGGTTCATGTAACTGCTGTCTTGTAAATATCTGTGTGGCAATAATGATGGTGTAATTTTCTGGTGAATTAGTCAGTGTTAAAAACTCTTGATGATGATGATGACGACGACGACAATAACAACATGCGATTTATATACCGCCCTTCAGGATGACTTAACACCCACTCAGAGAGGTTTACATAGTATGTTGTCATTATCCCCACAACAAAACACCCTGTGAGGTGGGTGTTTAATGGTATTACTTGTGTACTATACCCATAACAAACCAAAATGTTGTTGAAGTGTACTTCTTGCCTGGAATTAAATGTTCCGATATGGAAAAGCTAACTAGGGCCGTTTCCACACACGTTGAATAATGCACTTTCAACGCACTTTCGCAATCCTTTTGAAGTGGATTTTTTGTTCCACACATGGAAAATCAGTTTCAAATGTTCACTAAAGAGTATTGAAAGTGGAATATCCAACGTGTGTGGAAGCAGCCTAGTACTTCACAAGTACATGCCTATATTTGAATCAGTAATTAACAATAACAGAGCAACACGGTCCAAGCTATAACATGAAGGAAATTGACGGAAGGAAATTAACATGAGAAAGTGTATTGGAAACTCTGACAACTGTGTTCTTTGAGAAAGAATTTTGGAAACGGACCTTATGGGGATCTGGACCGTCCGTTAGAAAAAACTACGGTCATAGAACCTTATATGTACACCAAAAGAAATACATCTGAGGTCTACATGTCTTCTGTGACCCACACAGTGTCTGGGATCAGCCTTGGACTGTCCACGTATTGAACTGAAATAGTAGGTGAAATTGACTCCATATATGATAAATTGTGTCAGGTGACATGGAATAACAATTGCACTTTAATAGTATGGATAATAGGATTTTGAGCACGAGACACTTTAATTGATGGGTTGGAGTATGTATGACGCCTGTAAGTTGAAGTTGTAGTTGTATTGCACTATGTGGTATGAGTCCTGGCTATACAATAAGAGCTAATTCAATAAATGTATTGTTAACTGCATGAGTGAGGATAAGACTTTAATTATACATGGATAATTTTGTCTGGTTATATTTGAATCAGGCCTGACTAGAGTCATCCAGAACAGGTTGTAATGCTGGTTTGAGGGGGAAATCTCCTCTTTTAAACCAATAACCTTGTGTATTCATTTATTTGAGATAGTTTTACTTCATTCTTTCAACCACATGGGGAAGGCTTTGCTTATTCTGTGGCACAATGCTGTGCATCCTATATCATAGCATAGAAAGTTTAGAGAAAAAAGTGTTAAAATCATCTGTATTGTTTGCTCGTTCTCTAAGGGGAGCGTGCCCTCTACTGACTATCTGCTCTGGAGTGAGCATTAAATTCTAATGGGATGCGTACCCATTTCTTGGACGGTTCCTGGTTCAGGATTATTTAATGATATGCTTTAGTGTGGCTTGATCATCTGCAAATGTAGCACAGAAAAATGTCGTGGTCAGAATATCTTTCCTGCATGTAGCCAGTACAGTGATTTTTTATTGAGGAAGAGGAAATAGGAGCCTCTTGTAAAGAAGTAATGGATTTATATGACAAGGGAAAAATGAACTTGTACTCTTGTGTTACAGATTCAGTGGTTCTTTCCTCTGACTCCGTTGGACATTCAATAGGCTCAGGTACAAAATCCCCCTCCTTCCCCCTCTCATAGTAAAAGACTGCCATTTAATTATGTGACAGCCATGTTGGGAGGCAGATAATAGGTTATTGGGCATAGTTCAGGATTACTATGTAAGAAGGCCATTAAATGAAACTTAGCAAACAAACAAAGGAAGTATTAGAAATCACTGGATGTGGCATGGCAACTCAGAGCCACTTAAAGTACATATTACATTGTGATGCGGTTTAGGGCTTCAAATGCATGTTTGATAAAAGATGTGTCCTAGCTGTTAGATACACTAGAAATAGCAATGCTATGCAATGCTGGACAATGTTACTCTAGTCCAAGATGACTGAAATTAAAGAGCTTACACTGGTGTAACACTGCATAGAATTGTACTGTATATGACTTTATGGTAAGCCATATCACCTGCTCCCTTCTCTTAGGTGATTGCCTGGATGGTGTTCTTCAGTCGTCAGATATTATCCTATGATTACAGACTTCACTTAGATGAGGTGAACATGCAGCACAACTAACGTATACATATGTGAGCACCTACACTACCACCACCATCCTCACTAACCATGGAAAGTGCTATATACTATTTGAGAAAAAGTATCTTATGAGATACAGTGTTTGGCTATCAGACAGCCTATCCAGAGGAAGATGTGGGTGGAAAATATATTGAACAGGGAAGAAAGAGATGAGTACAATTTCACAATCAAAGCCTGTAATGGTTTTTGTGGAGTTACATGGAGGAGTTACAATAAGGCTAGTGAAAAACTTCCTTTTGCTTTCAGATTATGCCTGAATTGCATAGTTTTAGCAATTTGAGCCTAAAAACAAATTTGGTCTATGGGATCACATCAGGACACCTGTTCACCCGCAGTGCATGGCTTATAGCTGGAGTGTGCTATTACTGGGATGGATCAACCGCAACACAGGATAAAGTTAGAAGTTCTTGTGTTATGAGGGCCATGTGTCAGGAATAACTGGTATGACTTTCTGGAAAAGTACACTGGGAAATTTCTCCATGATCAGATTTTGCTACAGTGATAAGTGTGATGTCTCTTTTGAAAGATGCTTTGTTCAGTGTCCCCCTTCAAACAAATCCAGCTCCTCCCAGTCACACAAGTTTCTTTCAGGATCTCTGATTTTACTCAGATTGGTAAGAACATTTGCTGCCTTCCAACATGGCCTCAGACTTCTGCCTGCTTTGTAGTAAAGCACAGCTGCTGAACTCTAACATCAAGGCTTTTACAGAGGGAGCTGCATTATTAACCCCAAACTTTGTTCTTTCAAAATCACTGAATGATTCCTTCTTTGTGTTTCTAGAGGCTGATTGGATGAGGGTGCATGGTCGTGTTCACAGATTGCCCAGCTTTGCTTGGTGAAAGGAAATATTCTGACGTTTTAATGACAAAATGTGTGTGTGGGGTTGGGTGGGATGTATATCCTTCTTTGAAAAACATCTCTGACTAAATACTGTACAGTTAACCTTACGATGCTCTGTGTGTGTATGTGGGGTGTAAACAGCATGAGGTGATTGAGATGAAAATTTTAAAAATCTTTCGTTTCTCTGTCCATTCCAAGAAACTTTATTTTGCATCATCATAAATTAGCCAGCTCCAGAAATAAAGCTTGGAAATGGCCACAGTTCATGAAAGTGCTGCATGTCAAATTACTTTGGCATTAAGAGCCTTGGCTTCATTGTGCTGCAAACTCCAGCCCATAGTAAAAAATGAGCTGTGTAATAAGGCTGAGTTGTGTCATCTGCTGCTCAACTGAGGGATAGCTTTCCTTGTTAAAATAGGAAGGAGAGTGAGAAAATCCACGTCTCTTGTGCCTCTGTCATCTCTCCCATCACCCCTTGGTGTCTATCTGGGAACAGGCAAAGCTCAGAAAGAACCTGTGGCTGTTCCACGCCCAATCATTCCTAGTAGGTAATATTTCAGGTTGGGAGAAAATGACAGAAAAACTCATGAGAGGATTTTGGGGTTGTACATGTGTAGTGGTGGATTGGAATGGGAAACTGGTATCTTGTCAGCAGGACCAGAATTGGATGACTTTGAAGTTAACTTCTAGCTCTACAGTTTCACACATAATATGAATATATCCCACTTGCGAATGTTCTCATATTTAATGGTTATGTTTAGGTTTTTTCTTTTGCTTTCTTGTTCTTGCTTTTTGATTAGTTCTGACTGCAGAAGAAGGAATAAATCTTAATTTTATGGAACATCTTACGCATCAGTGATGTTATAATATTTGATGGAAGAGGTAAAATTAAAATAGAGTATTTTGGTGATGTACATTCGTCTTGAAAGAAGAAAATGACATTACAAAGTGCGTGCTTGTGCTAGTCTTCAAAGCTTTTGGTTCTATACTAGGAACCTGATGGGGATCACATTGTTCTTGACAGGACGTTTACCACTTGATTGTTATCCTTGGATTATCTTGTCTGCAGGAAAGGCTCTGAGGCTTTATATTATCCAAGATACCACAATTGTAAAACTTTTGTTATTTATAGACCTAATGGACCAATGTCTGAGTGCATTGGAGAAGCAAACTCACTGACTGTCCAGAAGCCTTGATTATGATGGTAAGGAGATTAGAGTTTTTCTGTCCGTTTTGCTCCTCAATGTGAAATTTCAGACTGGGGTTTCATCACTGTTTCTTCACTACACCCCACATCACTTCTCCCTTACTTACAAAACAAGCCAGTTGTACTTCGAGGTGCTGAGCTATTTCCCAGTAAGAAGCTGTGTGTTACAGCTGTTCCTCCTCCATCTTGAGCAAGATCCTATGAGCAGCAGCGAACCCTTTTTATTTCCTCCAACTGGTTTTCTGCCTGTACTGCAATATAGATCTGGACTCTCTTCAAGGGTATCTGTGGACAGCCTCTGGGGATGAGGAAATATTACTTTCCCCCCATCTCTATCGGTGCAATCCTCTGCAGAGTTTCTCCAATCTAAGTACATTGATTTTAGTGGGCTTACTGGCATAACTTTGCATAGGATTGCAATGTTGAGGAAAAACTCCAAATAAACACCAAAGAGAGAATAACCTATGATTTTAAAAAAGGATCTTCAGGTAAAGACAAGCAGTTTAAGACCTTTCTTCTAAATCCACAATAAAATTAGGAGTATGAACTTGATTTTTCAAGTGTCTAACAGATACTGTCCACAATAAACAACAGCTACAAAAAAGCACTTGGTAACTATTCAAAATGATCAAGAAACATCACCTTCTTCATCGTGATGATGCAAAGCAACATGCATCATCTGCATATACTGACTCCTTTCATGAACCATATTGTGAACTTGACAATTAACTGGTTTAATGTTCTTTACCCACATCATTAAAGCATGGAACTGAATGTGTCATGGCTGCTCTGCTGGTTACTAACCTTTGATTTTGGTTTGCGTAATACATTCAGCAAAATAAAACATTCTGGAATACAGGGACTAGAAAAGTAGACGATCTTAACATCATCAAGTTTCTTTGTACGAAGGGTGGCCATATTGCACCAGCCTTTTTAGCAAAGTCACTCCTTCAGCTATTATATGGGACCTACCTAGGCCCACCTGCATCTTGTTTTGCCCCTCTTGATCAGGTTCAATCCAAGTTTTTAAGGGCAGTATTACAAGTTCCTAGATGCATATCTAATTCTATGATCCGTCTGGAGACTGGGACATTAAAGGTTGCTGCCAGAATATCATTTTCTTCGCTCTCCCTCTGGTTTAAAATAAATTTAAATCCTTGTGGCCTTCTTCCACTTATCCTCCTAGATGATTTTCGATCTAGCTGGCTAAAGGTGGTCCAAGTGAGTATTCCGCAGCTTGGATTCTGCTCCCCAGCTCTCCTCCAAATGGGTGGAGATTTAGCTAGACAAGCTCTGAGACAGAGAGTGGAAGACATTGAATACCAATCTGTTATTTCAAGATCTCCTAACTACATTGTAATACCTTCTAGACGGTACCTTGTGACTCCAGCCACCTATTTATACACGCTGGAAAATAATAACCAAAGAAGAGCCTTTACGCTTGCTAGATTTTCTGCTTTGCCATCTTCAACCATCGAGGGCAGATATTGGAAGATCCCATGGCCAGAGAGATTCTGCCCATTCAGTAGTGGCGAGATAGAGATGATGGTGCATGTGTTTTTTCATTGCCCCTTGTATATTGAGATTCACATTGTGCATATTCTTCCACTACTTGAACGATCTACAGACATCTCTGATTCAGACAGTATAAATATGCTGCTGTCTGACGAAAGTTCAGAGATTACTTGGCAAGCAGCCAAGTTTTGCTCCCAAGTGATTAAACTTCGTACCCTTCAGATCTTACCAGGCAATGAATATGATGAAGAGCTGATTGTTACATTTAACACTATATCCTATCCTTTCTTAGTCATATTTTGTCTGGGTTTGTGTAAATTTTTATCTGCATCTTTTAAAACATTCCCATGTCCTTTCCTTTATTGTTTGACATCTCTGCAGATCAAGTTCGCTCACTCCAAAGATCACCACAAACTTGTGCACATTACTTTTTTGTTAATATTGTCTTTGACTTTTACTAGGGAATGTGATACAGCTTATGAAACTAAACCCTTCTTTTGTGAAACATTCACTTAGGCATGAGCTGCTATAGCATAGTGGTTAAGTGTTTGAGTTGCAAATCAGCACTCTGCTGTTTCGAATCCCACGACTGCCGTGAACTCAGTAAGTGGCCTTGGGTAAGCTACTCGTCTCAGCCCCATCTCCCCAGATGTATTGTGAGGATAATAATGACACTGACTTAGTTCACTGCTCTGTGTGGGGCCCTGATCTGTCTAGAAGAGTGGTATGTAAGCAGAGATATTTTTTAAGCAAGGATAAATAGATAGGAAGTTTATGAAGTTAAGACTTCTGTGTGTCTAAGGAGAAAGCATGCTAGAAGAAAAAGCACATGGAATTTAAAAGATAACTTTTCTCTTTCTTTTGGGAGTCTTTCTCTGAGCTCAATCTGATCTTGCCTAATGGATTTCTTGGTCTTGAAGGCTACACAGTGGAGAAGTAAAATCTTTCCAGATGTGAAATCAATTGTCTGTGACAGGCTAGTTGTAATTTTGAGATCTGGTGGTCTGCTGTTGTATAATACTTTTGTGGGTCAGTTTTATGGTGGACATTTCAAGGCAATTTAGGTAATTCCTTCTTCAAAGGCTTATCAGAAAACTATCACTTCACTCTTTGTGGCTTGAGAAATACTACTGGTGATCTGGGACTGGCACCATGCCACTGATATAAGCCCAGAAAACTCTTGTGGGAGTTTAGTGTTTGCCTATTTATGGTAAAACAAAGGATAATAAAAGTTTATTGCTGGAATATGTCAAGCAGTTAGTTTAAAAATGGCATTCTTGATTATGGGATGGGCCGTGGCCCAGTGGTAGCGCATTTGCTCGGCATGCAAAAGTTTGAGGTTCGATTTCCACTATCTCCAGCTAAAAGCATCCCCATATTTAGAAAGCATCTGAATAGCATTTCCATGCTATTTAACTTCTATGTGAAACAGTTGGTTGAAGTAGGAGATGGGCTTAAACTGGAGTAACTCTTCTTGGGATTGTAAAAGAGTCACCAGTATGCTAATAACTCTCTGCACTGAATCTGAGGTGATAGAAATACTGAACCAAGTGCCTGGAGGAGTTAATGCACTGGTTGCTATTAGATTCAGCCCTTATTCTGGAAGCTTATTTTGCTGTTTTGCCATGAGGTGCCTTTCACCAGCTTAAAGTGGTGTCCCAGCTATAGTATCTCCTAAATTTTTCATGTTCTTGTAACTTCTAGGTTCCATTAGAGTAATGTGTTATATATGCAGCTGCCCTTGAGGAGTATTCGGGATACAGTGGCCAGATTAACTGGAGCAAGATGGTTCTTGTTCAAAGCGTTGACTTTAGTTGGCTTGAGAGTATGATATTGGACAGTCTTCTTCCATATGAACCTGTGAGGTTTATGATATTGGTATCATAGACCTTCTCCTGCAGTCTAAGTAATTGGTGACTCCAGAAGGGCCTTTTCAATAGTGGCAACCTTGAAATGCCTCTTTTAAACTGTTTAATTAAGCTTGTGTGTGCAGTTTAGGACTCAATTACATCATGGAAATCAAACTCAGTTTAATGTGCACTTTTGGATAGGCTACCTCAGTGCATACAGGGCAAATGTATGGAGTTTTATTCATGAAATATGAGTCAAGCGTGTTCTTGTTAACCAATGGAGGTGTATTTCTAGTTGTGAGCAATACCAAATGTCCCTTTGGTACTGCCTGTCAAAAGAGCTGCAGCTTTTCTTCCTTCATTTGAGGAGAAAAACTAGTCTCCCAACAAGGGATGTAAATACAGCAAATGCTGAAGTTTATATTTGTATCGTTTTGTTTAACTTGCTTGTGCTATTTTGCCATAATTATACTGTGCTAATTTGTAGGGCAGTCTCTGTCGTGCAGATGCACACTAAAGAAGAATCCATTTTTTAAAATCACTTTGTGTAAACACACGGCTGAAGCTGGAAAAAAATGTGAAGGCGCTTTATCTGCTTTTTCTGCTCTGTTGTTTTCTGTTTGGGTGGTCTGTTTGGAGCTTGGCAATTATGCTAAGCATTTCTCACTTGCTGACCAGTGGCTAGATTGTTCCTAGATGTCCAGAGGAAAGTTTCTTGTTTGTGCCAGTGTTTATCTTGGCAAGGAAAGTGTGTCATTTATACAGCTTGCTGTGCTTGGCTTTAAGTCTGCTTGTGTTATTGCTCTTATGCTTTTATTATTAAATTGTTGGCATCTACCAAGTTTTCATTTCATTCCAGGGCTCCCTATAATATAAAATCATGTGTGTGTATTTCTTCTTGCCCAAGGCCTAGTGTATGTTCTCAGTTGAGAAGAAATTCATTTCTGGTACTGTGTAAAGTATTGAGTCATCTGTGTGCATTGCCTTTTGTGGCAGTGATCAGTAAAAGGTATTTCTTTATCCATTTTGATACCACATCTTAATGTAGCCATTTCTGCTTCCCCATTGTTGAATGAGATGGCTCTGCTTGTGTAATTTCAGTTGGGCTAGTTTATACTCAAGGCACTTATTCTTTCTGAGCTTATTTTGTGATTCTTCAGTCATTCTTTGGCCAGTGCTCTTTAAACATATGAAGATCTTCTGTTGCCTGGTATTTGAGATTCAACTCTCAGTCATTGGACTGTTCAGGGTAGTTACTTTTCCCCTGTTCGTATATCACTTACTTGATCCTTACTTAAATGTTCAAAATCTTAACTTGCGGTGTAAAATTTCTCAGTATTTTAGAATAATTGAATAAAACTTTTACACCCCACTTTTTAAAGGGTGAGTGTTTTTTTAAATTATATTTTGAAATATTTGCAGTTTTTACTTGTTTGTCAATTCCAAACTTATCTCTCTCCTGTTGGGCTTGAAAACAATACGTATAAAATTGACTTGCCATGCTGCCACGTTGTTTTTAAATGATATAGGTCCGTTTGATATAACCCAACCAGTTTTGATGCTCTTATAAAGTAAGCTGAGATTGTTTTACAATTTTGAAAAAGCAAGTATTTGTCTGAAGAATCTACATCTTGTCTGTAAATCTCCCACCTACTTCTGAAGTTGTACCATCCAACTTATATAATATACTACTTCAAGAGGTATAGCTTAACTAAATCCATGCAGTAATAACATAACTTTCAACACTTCACTGAGGGAAAATAGGGACATTCCTAGTTGAGGGGGCAGGGCTATGTGTGGTGTCTGGTAGATAATGGTACTGGAAATAGGAACTGAAACTCCATCCAAACAAGTAACTCCAGATGGCAAAAACAGTGAAGCAAGTCAAATACATATACATATATAAGCATTTATATTCCATTTGTACAGGTTAGAGTAATACTGTCTCATTTTTCAGCTGACAAGCTCCAAGGCATAGCAGTGTGACTTGCTGAGCCTCAGTTTGTGCATCTGTGGCATAAAATTCTTAAGCAGGAGTAACAGTAAAGCAATGCTAAAGAAAGTACATCTGAGTATGTGCAGATTTTTTTCCTCACCACTGTACTAGCCTAACTGCACTTTGCAGCATGTTCCTTTTAACAAAAAAAAATCCATTGCCTTTTGGTGTATACAAGGTCTTCGTATTCTTTCCTACTCCCAATCCCTCCAGCCAGAAGATGGCTGAGCCCAGGAGTCTGTTTTAAATCTATGACTGAGTCCAGAAAGAAGAATACATCTGAGCGTGCACAGAGCACTTTTTACTCACCACTGAATAACCACCACTGAATAACTGCAGTCTTCTGTCTTCTCATGCAACTATAATTCACAGGCAGGGGGTGTCTCTGAGCAAAGATTTGGGCAAGAATTTCATGCTAAGCTAACATTCTTACATCTAGGAAAAAAACTACTGCTTCTTTTCTTTCTTTTCCGCTCCATCCTTCCTTCCAGCCATTTCTCAAGCAAAGATGTATTTAAAACAAAATGGAAAAATAAATAAATATTAGCAGAATTTAAAATAGGAAAGAGCTACGTTGATTGTAGGTCTGCTTGGTACTTTTTCAAAAATGTACATGATATGCTGTGCTTTTTTAAAAAGATCAAATGTGCAGTGTTTCCTGTTTCTAGAGTTCATATTAATACTTATAGTCTTCTTAAATGGAAGCATATACCAGTCAAAGTGTTTAGTGCTTTACTGTGTCACAGAAACTGGACTTTTATTTTGAAGTTGCTTCTCCTTACTGTTGAAAGTGAACAGGTAAAGTACTGTACTGAAGGGCAGTGAATGCCCTCCTCCATTAGGGAAAAAAGGAAAATTATATTGCACCATTGTGTGGGGGTTAGGTTTTGGTGAGGCTTATACTGAATAGTTAAAGTTGACTGTGGTTCTGTCAGGGTTTCATTTTCAGTCTGAGAACTCTTAAAACTAATTTGCTGAACAGAAAACATTTGCATCAGATTTATTTTGATGCTTATAAAGCCAGTATATTTCTGTATCAAGCAACTGCTAACCCTAACCCTCCTTACCGAGAGTGGATGCATGCTGTAATTCTTGTTACTCAAGAGATACAAGTAGGAAATTCAGTGGCATGGATAACTCTCTCAGCCTGTATGTCTGTTTGCTACAAGTGCAGGAGATAAAAAGATGTAGCTGGTGTTCTCCTTGTTAGTGGCTCCGTTCTTAAGCCTTGCTTAGCCTGCTGCTTGGTACAGGAAGCTGGGCCGCTTACTTGCAAGTTAATTCCTGTACTGCATATAGTATATATAAGGGCTGCAACCAGCAGCACAAAGACTTATCTGTAAAAGAGAGCAAAAAGAAAATATGAGGAATGTTGGTGCAAATGGGTGGGTGGGTTTTATTAGAATTTTTTTTATAATAGCTGTCAATTTTATGTATATGTCATCATGTGAATAGATAATGCTAGTAATATATTATGTAATCTTTCTGAATTGTATGCTTCCTAATTGTTTAAAAAATAAACTCTGGAATTAATAGAGCATTGAATTTTTTCCCCAGATGGGGAAAAGCAAAAGTTTTTGAGTTAAACTTCTTGAGTTAAACTTTGCTTTGTGTATGTGTATATAATTGTATTATTTTGTTACTATATGCATGTATTTATCACATAGACAATACAGCTCTAAAAACTTCTGGTTAAAACTGTAAAACAAAATGTATAACAACAATTATAAACATTTTATTTTCTTCTGTATTTCATATTTTGTTTTGTATTTGCTTTTTTGTTTTTTTATTGTTATGTTTTGTTAATATATGGCTATGTATATTTGTTGTGTAACTGAGTGATACATTTTTTAAAAATTCAATCTATTAATTAGATTTTAAAGCTACTTTGAGATTAATTTTCATCACCTGACACTGACAAATAGAACTACAAATATATTCCACTTACCTAAATTATTCTGAAAAGCATTAAAAACAATATGAGCAGACATTTTAGAAAAATAGGATTGGTATTAATGTAGCTCTGGCTTGGCTAACTTAAAGCGGGGAGGGTCTATGCTACTTGCTTTCAGTCATGTGCTCACCCTGATTGCTAAAGATTTGCCTTCTCTGTTGCTTCCCAAAAGGAAAATATGTTTTCTTTGAAATAGTAGGTAACACAATAAAACTACCCTGAACATTATTTTTCTTCTCTAGTTTCTCTGTCTTCCAGAGCAGATCTCTCTCTCCTCATTTTTACAGTCTTTTTTTTTTTTGGCAGGGTAAGTGACATGGAATTCATTTGAAAGCTTATTTGGAGATTTGATGAGGAAGTGCAAATGTAATTTGTAAGTTGCACATCAACACTTGAAGCATCTGGATGCATACAGTGGGGCTGCTACTGTTCTTGGTTTGCTGGACCAGCATGCAGTTTGGATTGAGATGACTATAAGAAGTGAGATTGCCAGTTGGAACAAAATGAGAAGCCATAGTTACGCATGTCATGTTTTTTCTGCTGTCTTCTTTGAAATAAAAAGGGAATGGTTTTACGTAATTAATATCTTTGGTGTATACAGCAGAAGTAGAAATATCCTTCTCACTCAAAAATAACTTTCCAGAGTTATCTTTTGCTATTTTCCCTCAGAGAACATATTTTGTCATTTTTTCCCATTTTGGCAGCCTTTATGTTTATTTGCGGTAGGAGTTACAGCATGTTTTGTAACAGGGTGACCTGTCATGGTTTAGAGAACATGCAAACTGCACAGCTAGTACATTAAGGATCAGTTTGGGAGAGTTGTATAAAGAAGGGGGCTTAATCTACTCAGATAGGATCATGCATCCTTATTTTCTGATTTTTACGTTTTCCTTCTGTAAATCGTCCTGCTATTTCTTCTGAAGTTAAGAAGCCAAGAAATTATTTATGTGGAAGTAAATTAATAAATATTTTTTTTAGAGCGCTGTCTCACTTTCAGTTAGAAAATTCCCTGTCCGTCTTCTCATTGAAAGGTCAACTGGTAAGCAAACTCTTGTTCCTTTATTACCTGATTCTTTGTCTTTTGTCTTTCAGAATATGACAAATTGGGCTTTCTTCTGAAGTTGGACTCCAAATTGTAAGTAGAACCACAAAAATTTAATTGTGATCTTGGCTCTATGTGGTAGCAATTAATAAGGTTGCCCAAGAATTTAAGTGCATCTACTTATAAAAGCATGTAAAATACCATAGGTTGTATACCAAAACATAATGTGCATGTTACCGGAAGTGGTCTCCTTGCAATAAATATGATTTATGGGAAATTAGCAAGCAAGGAAGACAGCTATACTAGAGGCAGTAACTGGGACCTATCACCAGTGTATACCAGGTCCCTTCCAAAATAGAACAAGCGAGTCTGGTGCTTAATATCAAACAATAACTTTTATTGAACACAAGAACTTCATGCACGTACACACAAATTACTGGGGGAAATAATTACGCACACACTCAGAGTCCTAGGAAATGTAGCCAGAAATTGGGTATAGAGAGAGGGAGTAAATATATCTACCTATCCTGGAGAAGGGTCCAATCCATGAAGGAAGAGAGTAGCTTCAAATGCCAGCATCCTCGGCCAAGAGAGCAAGAGGCTTAGGGAAGTAACCCTAAGGGAGAAGCCAGAAAGCTTGCATGATTTGAATGAGGCCAGGGCCTGCCTTTATAGGTAAAATGTGCCCTGAGGTGGGAGAACCCACCTAGCAGTCAGAACAAAGACTACAATGATCAGTTCCTGGGTTTAACAAAAGATATAATTGCCTTGAGTGGTAGCTGCTGGGGCTTGTGAATACAAATGTAAAACTAGTTCTAGCGCTGCACAAAAAGGATAGTTTGCTGATGAAGTCCACTGGAGCTAAGTTAAGTACTTTTAGGGAGGGACTGTTCTCTCCCAGGAACAACTGTATATACTTATGAATGTCATATGATTAGCTCCTCAATCAAGGACAGGAGATCTCATCATGGAAGAAGGGAAAAGAGTGTGTTAAGTGGGGATGACTCTGCGAGACCTTTGTTGCACTGTACTTCTTGGGGGCTGGGATGGATAGTAAAGCCAATCGCTTCTCAATCACTCCGCATTCCAATGTGGCATTCCATGCGTGCTGTATTCTCCCGGGCGAGACGTAGCAACTGTTAGAGGCTCTCTGGTAGCAATACAGTAGCCATTTTAAACTCCAGAGGCCTGTACACTATTAGTATCACAAGCAGCCATATGAAAACTGCTGTTAAAATGGCGGAGGCCGGGCTGACTGCTTACATGCAGGTCCTTGTATACAGGATCAATCTAAAAAACATGAAGAAAAAGGGAAACTTTGAAGTAGCTGGATGAGACTATTCCTCTCTCCAACGCCATCGATACAATAATTAAGGTAATAACAGGAAAAGAACAGGAGAAATCAAATAGAACATCAAGAAGAAAATACAAGAGGAGATGAGATTTACTTATTTTACAGTGAAATCCTAAGCAGAGTTACTTAGAATTTCTCCTAAAGGTTGTATCTGCACGACACTACTTCTAGTAGAGCTTGGACTTTGCATTGTTGCATTGTTGCATTGTTGCATTGTTTGTGTGTGTGTGCGCGCGTGCCATCAAGTCACAATTAACCTAAGGTGACCCCCACAAGGGGCTTTCAAAGCAAGTGAGAAGCAAAAGTGATTTTCCATTGCCTTACTCTTCAGACTCTTCCTTGGTGGATGCCCATCCAAGTACTGACCCTGCTTAGCTTCCAAGATCTGACAGTATACCACAGGCTTATTAAATAAACAAACAAACAAACAAATAAATAAATAAAATAAACTGCCACTCACCTGCAGCAAGTACCTATTGTTCTAGTCTAAGCCTAAAGTATCAAACTACCTGAGCTCCAAATAGAGCTACTCAAGTACTGTTGCTGGCTCAAGCAAGCTGGAATCAACCTTTTCTCTTAAAGCACCTGGCCCATTTAAGACCAGAAGGAAGCAAAGACCAACATGCCCAACTTCAAATGACAACAGTACCAAAATCTGGCTGTCCACTGCTCCAAACACCCCACTGTGTTCCTAGTCAGGAAGGGGTGGAGGAGAGCTGCCCTTTATCCCTTTTTGAGAGAGGGAAGAAGACAATGAAGGTTAGCAGTTGCCTTAGCATATTAGCTGTTTCCTCCGTTCTGCACTGTGGAAAAGCAGTGTAGGAGCAATATGGCAGCCTTTCTCAGCTCTCTCCATTCATGGAGAAGAAAGTGTTGGAACTTTCTGGAGATGCAAAATATCTATAGAGAGGATGTAAAGTTGGGGCAGGGATGATAACAGTGTTTGAAGTGGCGGTGAAGCGCAGAAGAGTGCAGGTATGAATGAGTGACTCCTCCCCCCATGATCTTAGTAGTAATGCTGGCATAATAAGATGAACTTGAGCAGTGGTGGCAGAGTTTTATATGCTAGGTGTATAGCAAAAAGAGTTAATTAACAGTAGCATACTGTTCCGGCAGGTGTTAATCCTTGAAATCGTTAGGTTGATAGTAAAGACTAGTTCACATACTGAGTACTCTGATGATAACATAGAGTAACTCTGTAACAGATATGCAAAGCATGCATACTGGATGAGGGATACACTTTTGGGTAGCAGTGTGTGTGAACAAGATCTTGGGATATGGTTGGATTGGAAGCTAAATGTGAGCATTCAGTGTGATGAAGCAGCATCTTGGGGTGTATCAACAGAAACATCACATTCAAATCACAGGATACCATTGGCCCACTATATGGCGCATTGGTCAGGCCTGACCTGGAGTATTTTGTGTAGTTCTGGAGGCCTCACTTCAAAAAGGATGTGGGCAAATTAGAACAGGTGCAGAGGAGAGCAACCAAGATGATCAGGCCTGGAGACCAAGCTCTATGAAGAAAGACTGAGCGACCTGGGGATGTCCAGTTTGGAGAAACGTATGTTGAGGGAAGATACGGTTGCTCTATTTGGCTGCCTAAGGATGTAGTGGGTTCCCCCTTATTGGTAGTCTTCAGGAAGTGACTGGATGAATACTTGTCAGAGATGCTTTAAGCTGTTCATGCATTGGGCAGGAGGTTGGACTAAATGATCTGTAAGGCCCCTTCCAAATCTGTGATTCTATCATTCTATGAAATGCAGGGAATGGGCTACCTGTCTGGTGAAGACTCTGGAAGAGGAGAGAGAGGGCCCTATGAGGATTTGGGTCAGGGCTCACTGCCTGCTAAATTGGAGGCTATAACGTATCAAAGTATCGTGATGTTCTAACAAAATAAAGTACTAATATAACAATCTTACTATATAATTGAGTAAGCGTGTTTCAGACAACTCACTTTATACCCGGGTGCACCACCAGAGGGCGCTGATATGGAGAGAAGCCTAGGCAAGGCACCATTTCCCTCCAGAAAGCATGCCATGGTGGGAAGCCCAGGCCGGGACCAGGATGGGAGCAGATGGCAATGCCCACCTTCCACCTTCACCCAGCTGGTATTAGGAGCAGAGCAGGTGACATTGCCACATGCACACCCTGCTATAACCCACTTGGTATTAGGAGCAGAGAAGGTGGCAATGCCCTCTGCCCACCTTAAGCCAGCTAGCATTAGGAGCAAAGCTCGTGGCAATGCCCACCCCCTGCCTTAACCCAGCTGGTATTAGAAGTGGAGCAGGTGTCAGTGCCTAAACCCTGCGTTAAACCAGCTGGTATCAGCAGTGGAACAGCATACAATGTCCGCCCCCCTTTGAACCAGTTAGGATCAGGAGCGGAGAAGTTGGCAGTGCCCACCCCCCATCTTAACCCAGCTGGTAATAGGAGTGGAGCAGATGGCAATGCCCACCCCTGCCTTAACCCAGCTGGTATTAGGAGTGGACCAAAAAAGAGAGAGGGTCACGGAGCAGCGAATCCCCTAAGCAAGAAAACCGTGACCTACTAACTAAAGATACATAAACCACTGTTATTAAACCGTTATTTATATCAAATATACAAATTTAACATAAACTCTATATGGTTATGAACTGACAATTTTACAGCTCATAGAAAAAACAGTACAAACATGAGAACACAGCGTCATACAGTAACCAAATATAAAACACAAATACTAAATTCTATATTTTTAAAGGCGCAAAGGTTCACTATGTTCAACCGTATCAAATTCACAGGAGCAAAAAGCTTGCAAACATGGTTTGAACTTAATAGGTGACAACCCAAAATAATTATTATAGCAGCTATGAAGCTTGCAAAGAATTCCAAGAAGTAACTGCAACGAGTTTGCATGCGAGGACTCCCGTTTCCGATATCCCCTTCTTCCTGGCAGTTACAACTGTGAAAAATATCACACGTTTTGTAAGCAAATATAAATGGATGAATAATCTCCTCCCAAAGATACAAAGTATACTTACAAAACACAATTCAGGGTAAGTCACACAAAGTTTCTTGGCATGATGGCCGCTTGCTCAATGGCGTATAACGCTTTCTGACGAAGAGAGCTGTGGCTCTCGAAAGCTTATTCTGCAATAAGGTTAGTCTTAAAGGTGCTACTGGACTCTGCTATTTTCTCTCCACCAAGACACAGATACTCCTCTTTAGAGTTTAATAATTTCTTTTATTAAAATAAACTTTAGTCTTTTTAATAAAGCAAGATATCAAAATATAAGTGCTTATTAAAATAAAACCTAAAAAATTAGAATAGATAAAAGCAACAAGAATTACGTTTCCTAACATTTCTCAATTAAATCTAAGTTTAAATCAATCAAACTTGCTATGACTAGGAGTGTGCACCCGAAAAATATTTGGGTTTCTTGCTGCAGGTTTACTCGAAGCGGGAAAACAATTCGGAAAAATCCAAATAATGAAGTGGCAAGCTGCTTCGGAATTTGGTTTTTTAAACGCTTTGGTATGCTCCGTAAAGATTCAGAAATCTTTATGGAGCACACCAAAGCACAAAGCAGCACTTTTCCTGCTGTTTGCAAATGGCAGGAAAAGTGTTGCTTTCAAGCTTCCCACCCTGCTGCTTTTTCCAACTGATGGGAGGAGGAGGAGGGAAAGTGTTGCTGCTTTCAAATGCTCTGCACTGCTCTTTCCACTCTTAATTATTCATATGTTTAATAATATGGCATTATACCTAGCCAAAAAGTGACACTATGTCCAGCTGCAGGATAAGATATAAATCAGTAATTATGACAGGAAAAGTTAAGTGAGCAGATCCTCATTGGTCCATTCTACAATTAGAGAACACTTTTCTGATACTGTCCACTATTTTTTTTATAAATGTTTTTATTTTCTAAACAACAAAAGGGATACAGATGAAGGAGCACCTGTGTAGTTATTTTTACCAGAACTGCTCTTTTAATGGGGGAATTAGCTTGCAGTCTGGATTTAAATTAGTGTGGGATCTTGACCAGCTACACCAGAGTCCTTCTATCAGAACACTCATGCAATAAAGAGGCGAGATTAATAAAAGTAAATGTGTTTTTACTAATGATGTTGCGTATGCCTAAACTAGCACACACAGACAAGATACACACAAGAGGCTAAGAATACAGAGTAGGAAAAACAGAGACAGTTGCATTTGCAGGAGAGCCCACTTGAGAATGACGGAACTGGGTATACTCACCTGGTCACGGCGTAGAAGAAAGATGTAGCAGCGAAGCGTGGTGGTATCTAGTGCCTGCACTAAATCCAGAGAGAGAGACAGCGGAGGTTCAGGATAGGAATGGCAAGCGCACCTCATGGCCAGGGAAGCTGGCTTAAATACCCCAAAATGTACCCTGAGGCTGATACCCTTCCCTGTGGTTCTCAATAGGGGAACAAAGGCTCGATGGCTCTACAGCTACCCTAGATGGGCCACTTTAGTATCTGATTGTAAGATTGTGACACCTCGGGAAGAGGGGACAAAGGAGGGGAAGGGAGTGCCAGGCAGGTTGATTGGATCGGCCAGGAAGCTGGCGTTGTCTTGACAGCATCAGCTCTGGAATGTGGTGGTTGCATTGAGATGCGTCCATTAGCTGTTCTGGATAGTTGGCACTTAGCTTCCATTCCGGGGCGGCTTCCGAGATATGCAGAGCGGGGCAAGGCTGGCTGCTGCAGATGTAACTGGCTCGCTTTCACAAAATGCCTTGAGCCAAAGTGAATGCCTTGAGCTGTGCGCGGGGAGGAAACAGGAGGAAACAGGATCAGGGAGTGGGGCCACTGGACACGTGATTACTTTTAAGAGGTATGAATTGCTTTGGGAAGCTTTTCTTCAGGATTGCGAATCGGCTCAACAGTGCTGGGGCTAATTTGGGAATCCTGAATCTTTCCAAATCAGCCCTATTTGGGTTAAAAACCCGAATTGGAATCCCAAAGCACACATCCCTAACCTTAATTGGTGATGGTGTGACTGTTCTTGTATGACTTGGGGACACAGGACAACTGAATTCAGTTATCACTCAGAATCCTTTTATCATTTTATGAACTAAGATAAAAATTATAAGAAACTTTTGGGGTGGCGGATAAAGTTAACTTTTTAATCATATATGTACCCCTTGACTCACACAAGTGCTCAGATAGATGAGACAAATGTCATGTGCCTTATTCTTTCTCCGGTGTTCTGAGGAGTGGGGCAGTCTGTACTTTTGGGAATGTAGCTTCTCCTCTTGGATGTAGGGTCAGCTGAGTCTTTTGATCCCGGAGGGGAGGGGCTCGTTCCTGGTGTCTCCAGTGTTTCTGGTCCTGCCGATGAGCAGAATGGCTCCAACTATGCTCTCAAAAGAGCAGCAGTCCCGGTGATGAATGACAGCAACCAACTGGAGAGAAAGGATCGGAGACTGGTTCTAGGAAAAAGTGGGGCTGGTGGTCCCTCCTCTCCCTCTTCCTGAGTTGCTGGAAAAGCAAAGTGCAGCATCTGAACCAATGCTCCACACTGTCTAGATCTAGGCGCTGCCTAGATCCACAGACTTCAGACCAGCCCCCCCCCCCAAAGAAACACTGGAGAGCAGAGGAGCTGATGGTGCTAGTGATCACTAGCCCCTTGGCACAGCGTGGACTCCCGACTAAGGCCCTAGCAGACAGGCTAGAATTCCCCCCCACACCTTTGGGCTATCAGGAGGTGCAGTTGAGTCCACAGTGGCCCAGCGCAGAGCAGGGAAGAGGCGACCAGACTGCATCCCCTCTCTCGAGCTCTGCAGGAGCAGCTGCAAACCAGGACAATGTCAGCCGTTTAGACTGACTGTTAGACCTGTTAAGACTACTGTATTCTAAGTGGAGGAGGAGAGGCCTGAAAGAAGGAAATTCCTGTTGCTTTTGCTTTCAATTCTAAACTTTGATGGGAAGACCTCCCCCCAGTGAACATGCCAGCTAAAGCAGACCTCGCAGCTCCTGCGGGCTCAGGAGGCATTGTGTGTGACTTGGAGCTCCCCAACTCACCTCTACTTCTTCTAAAACATCTCAGAGGGCTGAGGGAGAAGAGGCATAGGACTTGGATCTGACAGGTAAAGATGCTAAAGCAAACAGGACACAGTATCCTATTCCAGGACACTAAAATACTAGACAACACTTCTAACTACTTTGTCAGATTGCATAGGGAAGCCATTGAAATTCATAAGCATAAACACAATTTCAATAGGAAAGAAGAGACTTTAAGAATGAATAGAGCATGGCTTCCAGCCCTGCAAAACACCAGGCTAACGAAATACTCCACATCCCACAATAGCCCTGCAGAGAAGATTAGCATATCTTTTTTTTTTTATTAACTACATTAACTAACAATACAAAGGAAAGGAAGGGGAACAAGGGAAGGGAAGAAAAAAAACCCCAAACAACACCATATGACATCTACACTACACAGAATGCTTTCCCTTCATACTGCCATTATTAAAAAAAACTAAAGCTTTGTATAATATTGATGGAGTGGTTGACCTTACAAAATGCAAATTACAATTCAAATTCAAATTAAGTTTTCCTCCCCCTCCTGGGTCCCGGACGCAGTTCTCTCTGAGCAACTGCAGCCGCAGTGCTCGTTTCCTCCCCCCCCCTCAGACTTCTCGTTTTCTTCTTGCTTGGTGTCTCGCTGAAATTCTGGATTTTTATCCTCAAAATCCCTTAGTTGATCTTCTGATAATATCTTGTAAGCTTGATCTTTGTGACTAAACCAGATACCTTCAGGAAATAGCCATTTATACTTTATTCCACGTTCCCTCAGAAGAGCTGCGAGCTTTTTATACTTAAATCGTCTTTTCCGAACTAAAAATGGGACGTCTTTCAGTATCTTGACTTTGTTACCCAAAATGTCCAGATTCGCATTGTATGAGTTGTATAGGATAGTGTCTCGGATCCTTTTAGATGAAAAATCGATGATGATCTCGCGAGGCAGCTGACGCTTGGTTGCATATTTTGAAGAAGCCCTACGGACCTCCAAAATGGCGCTTTTAACCTCTTCTTTAGTTGCCTTCGCGGGTGTCGCCAATAGTTCCGAGACCAGACCCCATAAATCCTCATTTTCCTCCTCTTTCACGTTCTGGAGGCGCAAAATTGTGTTCGTTCCACTTGTAGCCCGATCAGCTGGTTCTCCACCAGCTTTAACTCTTTATTCGTAGCCTTCACGAGTGACGCACTTTCCCGAGCAGACTTCTCTGCCCCCCCCGCTGCTTCCTTAATGGTTTTCACTTCGCTCTCAATTAAGCCCACCCTTTGATCTGTTTCGTTCAGCTTGTCAACAAAGGGTTTTATGGCTTCGATAACCGACCTCCGCACCAATTCTTCGAGCGACTCTCCCTTCCCCTGCAGGGCAGCCGAAATTGACTTGCCCAGAGCGGGACTCTGTTTTTTCGCTGCCATTTTAGGGGGGGGGGGCCGCCAGCCAAATTCTGAGACTCAGCGAGGGGGAAGAACTAGCCTTCTTAGCTTCAGATCCCACCACTCCTTCACGTGCGCTTGTAATAACAGAAGGGATTCGCTTACTTACAGGCTTCCGCCTAGTTCTGCTCTTTGCCGTTTTCCATGGCCCGGCAGCACTCGAGGCGCCGCGCACGTCTGCCGGCCTCCATAGGGACAAACGGGCAATTTACCCCCCGCATTGATTTTCGGGGGGCTCTTCCCGCAGCGTCCCGGACCCTGCCTCCCTCACTGGGAGTCCTGGGGGCTAATCTTCGCAGATCAGCCACCCGGTCAGAGTGCTCGGGCGCTTCCTCCCGGACCTGCGGAGAGGAGCGTCCGACATGGCCGAGAAAATGAAACCGAATCAAGAAGATTAGCATATCAAGCACCAATCCATATGCAAAAGAACCTCCTCAGGATACAGTGACGCCTCCCTCCATTAGCATTCTACACCCTGGGAAATTCCTATAGGATGACTCAGCCCAAACCCACTTTCCTGAGTAGATATAAATTACCTGCCAACATCTTCTCCACACTGTGACACTGAGAGATCTCTGTCTTTTGGTTCTACACCTCTGAAGAAGACAGTCACAGCTGCTGGCGAAACATCAGGAACTACAATGCCAAGACCACGGCTATACAGCCTGGAAAATCCACAACAACCATGCTAAAGCAAATTTGCTCTCATAGCTTAGAACAAAGATTAAAAAAGAATTTAGGAAAGCCCTAAGGGAATAAGCCCAGAGCAGCACTGCCTGTGGTCCTTCTGATAAACAAGAAAGATACCCCCCCCCCAAGAGGGAGGCTGATGTTTAAAGAAGAAAAATGTCTCACTTTCTCCCCTGAGATCTAAGAGAAGGAAATTAGAGGAGGGCAAAACTCGCAGAGAGCATAGCCCTCTGTTAGACACTCAATCCGAGGACTCTCAGGAGTCAGATTCCTCCTCAGATAGGGAAGAAGGCGTATTAACGGAGGAGAAGAAGCAGTTTTCACAGGGCACACAAGGCTCTTTCCACAAGAACTTTATGCCAGATTGCTTCCAAAAGTGTTAAGGGCACTGGCGATAACTCAAAACCCCAAGGGAAAAGAGGATCCACATCCAGATTTCTCAGAGGGGTCAGAAAGGGCTCTTCCCAAGGTGGGGGTGGTACCCTCTGGAATTCTGCCTTTTGACAGCATTTTACAATCTAATAAAAGCAGAATGCGAGACTCCAGCCAAAACCAAATCCATCCATACAATCTTTAATATATTCTATTCCTTAGTACCAGAGGCTGCTAGTAAATTCAAACTCCCCCTAGTGGATGATCTGGTGAATAGCCTTGCATCCAATTCAGTACTAGCAATGGATGCTGAAGGGCTGCCCAAGGACTCTTGTGACAGAAAGATAGAACAAGCTCTGTATAGGGGTTTTGAAGCATCGGCCTACTCTTAGAGCATCAGTGGCAAGCTCACTATTCATGAGGGCAGCATTTACTTGGGCTTCGGACTTAGCCGCAGCAGATAGCAATGTGCCTAAAGAGGTGAAGGATGAGGTCAAGAAGATTGCCCTGGAGACAGCATTTGCAGCAGATGCCTCTTTGGATGCCATACAGCTATCTTCTAGAGCAATGGCCTTCAATGTGAAAGGCAGGTAGAACACATGGCTCTGGAACTGGGACATCGATTCTTTGGCCTGGGCCAAGGTGGCAGGAATTCCGTTTAAGGGGAACAGCCTATTCAGAGAAGCCCTGGATAGGTACTTGGTGGAAGACAGAAAGAAGAAAAAGGTTCTTCCATCAAAAAAGAAAGAAGGGAAACCAAGGAAAAGATTCTAGTCCTTTCGAGACTCCAAATGATCCCTGCGCACTGGCAATACAAGACCATTCAAGGACTGCTGGCCATCCAAGCCCCAAACTGAATCTGACACATTCACCAAGTCCAACTAGTATGCTAAAGGACCAAAAAAGGGCCAATCAGCATGATTATCTGGAGATGTCAATAGCACAGGGGATTGGGGAGAGGGGGTGCTTACAGAGATTCTCACAACTGTGGGTAAGAACTGTAATGGACAGATGAGGCTTGGACATAGTAACCAATGACTACACTCTGGAATTAGAATCAGTACCCCCAACCACTTTATATAGATTCCAATGAACCAATTGAACACGAAACACTTACTTATAAAAAAGGCCATCAGTCACCTGATAGAACCAGTCCCAGAAAAACACATATCTCGGGCAGTGTATTCTTCATAGTCCTGAAGAAGAAAGGGGATGTGAGGGCCATTTGGGATCTAAAATGGCTAAACAAGTTAATCAAGACACGCAAATTCAAAATGGAAACCCTCAAATCAATTGTGGCAATTATTCAGGAAAAGGACTTATTGGTGTCCATCGATCTGTCAGAAGCCTATGTACATATTCCAGTAAGAGAGTCCCACAGCAAATTTCTACAATTCGCCTACAATGGAAATCACTACCAGTACCATGCATTACCCTTTGGACTAAAATCTTCACCGAGGGTATTCACAAAGGTAGCCCTACTGGCGCACCTGTGGCTTCAGGGTGTATCGTTGTTCCCATATCCCGACGACATCCTTATCAAAGTCCAGTCTTTAGAGATAGGACTGGAAGTAGTGAAGTCCACAATAGATTGTCTAAGGGACCACAGATTTGTGATAAACGAAGAGAAGAGCGCACTTCTTCCCACTCAGAAAAACACTCATCTGGGAGTAGTTATAGACACAACAGGGACAGAGTGTTCCTGTCACAAGAAAGACAGCAGAAGTTCCGATCTATCCTAGACATGATCCAAAAGGATCAGGAAGTAGAAGTGATGAGATTAGCACAATTGCTGGGGACCATGGTGTCCTACCAGGAGGTGGTACAGTGGTTGAGATTTCACGCTTGCCTTCTTCAGAGGTTTATATTACATTACCAAGATACTATAGCTCACAAAAGACACAAACTAGTGAGACTACCAACAAATCTATCACAAGAGTTCACCAGGTGGCAGGACCCGACAAGGTTCCTGAAAGGGGTTCCACTCAGGGAACTGAAAAGGGTGGTCATGACAACAGATGCTAGCCTGTGGGGCTGGGAAGCACGTACCCGGGGAAGGATGTCCCAAGGCACCTGAAGGAAGAGGAGAGTTCCAAGAGCATAAATCTGCTGGAACTCAGGGCCATCGAGAGAGGACTGATGGAATTTCAGGATCTACTATCAGGATGCCATCTATTAGTGAAAACAGACAACATGACTGCCACGGCTTATGTCAACAGGCAGAGAGGAATCAGATACAAATCACTTCACAGAGAAGCCACTGTTATTATGAAGTGGGCAGAGAGACATATCAGATCAATAAAAGCAGTTCATGAACAGGACAACTTGGTGGCTGATTGGCAGGAACAAGGTGGATCAATTGGACTGGATGTTATGCAAGGAAGTATTTCAGCAAATCTGCCAGAGATTCAGAAAGGCAAAAATAAACCTGTTCGCAAGCAATTGCAATCACCAAATTCAGAAATACAAATCAAGGAAAAGAGATCCTCAGGCTGGGGAAGTAGACACTCTGGGCTGCTATTGGCCCTGCTTGCTTCTGTATGCCTTCCCACTAATACAACTAATGCAAAGAGTGGTGCAGAAAATTGTTGAACAGCGGGTGGAAATAATACTGACCGTGCCTTATTGGCCAAGGGGAGCATGGTTCCAGGAGTTGGTGAGACTTTCAGTCACGGACCTATGGCTTCTGCTGCGAGACGACCTGCTGACACAAGGGACAATCCTACACCCTCAACCAGCTCCATTAAATCTCACAGCCTGGAGGTTTAACACAGGCAGTTGAAAGAATTGGGATATTCTGAGATAATGATCCATACAATGCTAGCATCTAGAAAGAGCTCCACAAACAGGAGCTACAATCACGCTTGGCAGGTTTTTCAAGTCTGGTATGCAGATAGGGGAAAAGACTCTTTAAAAATCCCAATTAGGGAGATTCTCTCATTCCTACAAGAAGGTCTGGGTAAGGGGCTTAGTACCAGCACCTTTAAAAGACAGCTTCAGCTATCACAGCAGTTAGGGGTTCCAAGAAAGGTAAACTTCTATCCCAATACCCGCATGTTAAGAGATTTCTATGGGGTACCACACTGATCAACCCCCCTCCCCAAGGGTACATAGATTTCCCTCTTGTAATCTCAATATAGTTTTGAAAGCACTAACTAAGGAAACTTTTGAGCCCATGGCATCGTGCCCCATTAAGGAGTTGATTTTTAAAACTATTTTTCTAATAGGTATTACCTTGACAAGACAAGTAGCTGAATTTAGAGCCTTATCAGTGGACAGGGAACTGTGTGTATTCCACAAAGACAAAGTGGTCTTAAGACTAGACCCAGCTTTCATTCCTAAAGTAAATCCAGTATTTCATAGGAGTGAGGAAATAGTTCTATCCTCATTCTGCCCAAATTCCACACATGATAAGGAAAGGGAGTGGAATTGCCTTATGTCCGTAGGGCACTAAGTTTTATATGGACAGGACAGAACAGTTGAGGAAATCAGAGGCACTGTTTATGTCATTCAGGAAGTCATCCCTGGGTAACAGTGTATCTACCTCTACATTGAGCAGGTGGATTAGGGGGTGTATAATCTTGGTATACAGAGCCAGGAACCTGGAACCACCCCAGGGTATTACAGCTTACTTGCTTAGGGGAGTGGCAACCTCCGCAGCGTATAGATCCTTCTCCTTTAGAAATGGTATGTAAAGCTGCAATATGGAGGTCCGTGCATTCATTCACCAAACATTATAGAATAGACAAGATAGCCTCAGCTGAGGTGGCCTTCGGAAGAAGGGTTCTACAACACACCCTCTAGTCTCGGAGTCCAACTGGCCCTCCCTGGGTCATACTGCTTTGTTATGTCCCCAAAGTACGGACTGCTCCAACTCCACGGACCACCGAAGAATGGAGGATTTGTTTTCACTTATCTTGAAGTTTCCTTCTCGGAGGTCTAGGAGTGGGGCAGTCCTACCCACCCCAAAAAGGTAGGGTAGATCCGGAGATTGGAGGGTTCATTGTACAGTACTTGGCAGCAAATAACCATTTCTTTTTTTAAAATTAAGCTTTCTAAGTGTACATAGTTTACATAGTGTTAAAGAAGTTGACATTAAGACATAATGAAAGGGGAGGAGGCTATTATGTTGTTGAGAGTTTATACAGTTATTTGAAGACTCGTGGCTTGAGAACTTACTGGAGACACCAGGAATGAGCCCCTCCCCTCTGGGTGCCAGGCTATAGGATGTAGGTCGGTGTATATAAAACATGGCTGCAATTTCGTTATCTAGCCCATCACTGGGAGTATAGGCTCACATGAACATCCTCTGATTAATCAAAACTTACAGCAGATCAAAAAATCTGCTTAATCAAAAAAGAACAGCAGATGCCAACATTATTGTATTGTGCATTTGAATGCATAGAAACACACAAGAAGGATTTGTGAAAAGACTAGTGGGAGAAAAAAAGTACAGTATTTATTTTGATGCTGTGTTACAGTCTGATGGTAATTGTACCTGTATACAAAGCTGTGTTAAATATTAGCTCCGGGGAGATCATTTAATTGATGGAGGGGGGAAATTTTCCACTAGCACTTCCAGACTTTCTGTAGACTCTAAGGATTTGTCTTTGTTTTATTACATACTTGTGCTATGTCTCCCATATCTGTACTAGAAAGGACATATTACACTAATTGTAGACTTCCTTGTAATAAATACAATGTGTAGAAATTTAAGTCTTTTTCCAAAATAAAAGTAGAGCCAAAAATAACAACCTTCACCCTCTCAAACCCAAATGAAACTCAACCCAGACTATGAGAAGATCATAAAAATGGAAGCAGCCTCAGTTAGGAACACATGCAGCTTGTGTTACTAGTGTTTGTTTAAATGACTTCCCTTTGCAGCATTAACAAAATCTTAAATGGATTCCTTTGCTTCACCTAATTTTGGTGCTGGGTTTTGAGTTACCGTTTTCTTCCACTAGATGCAAGTATCGAACCTTTAGGAAAGCCTTGAAGTAAGTGTCAACACCAGCCCCTGAGGATTAGCATGTCATCTCAAATTGGTTCTGGAAGACAAAATGATGCTACAGACTGGAGTTGTACAGACACCATGATCATTACAACACAGCTTAAATATTTTTTGTTAACCCAGTGATGTAACGTTGGTCCTGAGCTTATGCTGGGTAGTTAAATGGGAAGGTTGCTTTCCTTTGTATATATATATATATATCTTGGTTTGTTCATGTAAGCTGACTAGAACTTTTTGTTGCTCAAGGGCCTTTCTATAGTGGTTCTGTGTCTCAGATTATGCAGTTTAGTCCATGCAGATATGATGAATAGGTGACCTTGTCTTTTGTCAGGGGGTTGAACTAAATGAATTCTGGCCCCTTGCTGCTATTGCTGTCAGGGTAGTTGTTTTTACTTCCTGTATTCAAAAGCCCAGCTGAATAAGAACATTCACATGAGACCCTGCTTCCCTCAAATCATACTTTTATCTCTGCCATTTTGGATTGTGATTTTACTGACGTCTGATATTAGTTAGCTGCTAATCATACAAAAAACAAGAGTTGAAGTTATTGAAGAATTATATTCCACTCAGAATTTCTGGATAATGTTGGTCTGAGCAAAGCTATAGATGTACATAATTGGTTTTCATAAACAAATATTAGATCTTTGAGAAAATTCCTGTCTCTTTCTATATTTAATATAATATTTAGACATCTTTATGACTGTCTTAGTTGCACAATGCTCTCAAGAAACTGAGGGACAGAAATGTCTTCCTTTGGAAGGTTTTCTTTGAAGTAGTCCAGGGCATTAGATTTGTAATTTAGCATTCAAGGTGACTATGAATGTATTTGGCAGTTTAATAAAGAATTAGATATGTAGTAGTTAATAAGAGCAGACAAATATCCTCAAACTAGGTTGAAAAGATAAAACTTCTTGCAAAACCATAAAAGAATGGCAGTGTGTATAGTCAGAATGGGAAATGAGGCAGTGGAGCTGGCAGCTGGCAGCTGTGGTTAGGCTACAAAACTACTTTTGTTTGTGGCATTTTGGAACATGAACTTTTATCACATTTTGTAAAGTTTAATAAGATTGTGTCTCACACTAACATATCTCTTGGCATATTTGTGGCTTTTAAGATAGGTAGCCCATATCCTCCTGTTATGGCACCAGCAAATTAACTATTAGTCAGAGGAAACAATCACTTGGTATTTTTAATAGAATCGGTAGAAAAGACACTTCGACATTTTGAATTTGAAACTTTAAAACAGCTTAAAAGACAACTTGAAAAAAAATCCTTGTGTTGTGGTTGATCTGAAGCATTTCTGAATAGGATATATTACCATGTCAGACTGTAGAGGAAAGTATACTTTTATTTCTCTTGTGCAGTGATTTCCCCCCTAATTTACTTCAAATATCTGTGTTGTTGGTGGAACAGTTCCTAGGGCCCTAATTCAAAACCAAATCATGATGAAATTGAATTTTTAAGTTCAATCCTCTTGTACGTTTCCTAGGAATGCCAACAAAGAATAATGGGAGCTTCTGCCATGCATACATTCTGCTGAGGCTTTGGGGAGTGAAAACTTCAGTAAAGTGTGGCCTCTGCTTGAACAGTCCTTCTGTAATTTTTTATTGGAACAACAGTTCTTCTGTATATAATTGTATCTAAATAAGGTCTGCCCATAATGTTATGAGGCATAACCTTTGATTGTTAAGTATGGTAAGCTGTAGTTATTGATAAAATGAGACAAATTGTTTAACCACAATGCCTTTCCTTAGAATTCAATTAGTTGTGTGTTCAGCCTTTCACATACTAGTTGATTGTGAGATAGAGACTGAGTTATTAGAAAGTCAGCTAGGGAAACAATGTTGGGTCTGTGATATAGGAATGCCAACTCCTTCCCTTTCCACAGTGGCTCGTAGAAATTTGTGGTAATTTGGTTAGATTTAATCTGCAAATAGAAATTTCCCTAGACATTGTAGGTCTGTCATGCAACAGAAAAATGAGTTGACAAGTGATTGCTTTGTTGCTGTTTACATTCATTCTTGTTGGAAAATTTTAACCTAAAATAGCTTATTAGAAACACTGATTCCTGATTTCACTTTTCCCAGTGTATAAAACCCTACCAAGGAAGGAATATATTAAATTCTAAATGACTTTAGGACAGTTTGATATTGTCCTTTTTTGTTTGTTTAAGAAATCTTTGTTCTTATTGCTCTGAACTATTTAACAACTATTTAACAACAACAACAACAAAAGGATTAAGGTGACTATGACGTTCCCTCCTCTTTCCCTCTTTGTCCTTAAACAGCAGAAATAGCACTTTCTAGTATTCCAGACCCCTTCAAACACCAATACTTTCCTTCAGTTTTTGACTGAAGGTCTCCAAAAGACACTTTCCAACCACACCCAACCAGGCATCTCTCCACTCTCCAGAGCCACCTCCTTGTTTGACTGGGTAGGGAAAGTCTCTTCTCCTTAGAAGATCTATCCCTTTTCTTTGGCCCAAATAGGAGTCTGCAGCTACGTCTCAAATTTCCTTGCCAACTTTCCCCCAGTTCTCCTGTTGGTGTTAAATTGCTTTAAATTAGGACTGTCTCCCTAACTGTTCACACTCTGGTTGTTGTGGATTTTCCGGGCTGTATAGCCGTGGTTTCAGTGTTACTGAGAGATCTCTGTCTTTTGGTGCTACACCTCTGAAGATGCCAGCCACAGCTGCTGGTGAAACGTCAGGAACTACAATGCCAAGACCACGGCTATTCAGCCCAGAAAATCCACAACAACCATTGTTCTCTGGCCATGAAAGCCTTCGACAATATATTGTTCACACTCTGTTCCTCTCAGCTAGGACTGAAAACATACTGTCTTCTTTCCATCTCATGCTATCTATCAGATTCCTTGGAGTAGCCTGTCACTCAAACCTCTCTGTGTCTGTGAGGGATTAACCCTTAACAATCCTTCAGCTGTTTGTACAGCATTTCCAGGCTTTTCAAAAGTGCAGTCTCTCACAGTGACACAATTGGAATTTTTAATATAGACTTTCTTAACTCTGGTTCTTTCTCTACAGGCCTCCAGAGCTAGCCTCAAAGTATGCTAACATATCAGAGGGAGTCTGCAAACCAGGATATGCTTCTGCTCTCATGACTGCCATCTTCCCAAAGTAAGTGTCTCATTCCTCCAGGTTTCTGCATTACAGTCTTGCTCTTCTATTCCTGTATTTTCTCCTGCTTGTGTCAGATGAAATTAGCGGCTGAGTTTATTGTCACAATGTAAATGGATTCTGGGGCTGTTCTTATTGATATAAAAATAGTCAGGCAAAGGCTTGTATGTATACCATCATGGTGGTAGAGAATGCCATCAAGTCATAGCTGACTTATGGCAACCCCTGGTGGGGTTTTCATGGCAACAAATTAACAGAGGTGGTTTGCCACTGCCTACCTCTACAACCCTAATCTTTGTTGGAGGTCTCCCATCCAATTTCTAACCAAGGCCAACCCTGCTTAGCTTGCAAGATCTGACAAGTTCAAGCCTGCCTTGGCTACCCTGGTTAGGGCATGTACACTGTCATGAACATAACCAAATGAACTGTATATATAGAATATCTTTTTCCTTATACTATGATGCTATCTTAAGTAACGTAAAATAAGATGTTTTTAATTACAAAAATCTAAGCTACTTAGCATATTTTTGAAAAGTTTAGAGTATCGCCTTACCAAATAATAGCATTTTACTTCACTATGTAATCAAAACTTCTTGGCTAATTTGAGGTAAAATTACCACCTTTGTTGTTCTAAAACAGTGCCATTGATTGGGGATAACAACACTATAGCTGTTAAACTACTTGAACTATAAATCTCACTCTTAAAAAGCTGGTTCATTTACACATGCATATGCAGTATTGGATTTCTTATCACAATGGTTTACTATCCTTAGTAGTCTTTAAAAAGCTGCGTCTATGCCTGAGAGTTTACATATTGTTGTTTCTTTATCGACTAAAGTCTCTGTCCTTAATGCATAACATCCTTTTAAGTTATATGAATATAAGTTATAAATCAGAATTCCCTGCCAAAACCACTGCAGCATGGCCTTTGTGTTTTCTCAGACGAAATATTCAGTGGGCTTGCTGTGTCCTTGTTCATTGAACTGATCTTTCTTAATTAGAAGCCTTTGTTCATCTAAGAATTCCATCAACAGTGGTTGATCTTACATTGAGGTCTGGCTTTCTGTATTTGAGACAAGAGTCTCCACTCTTGTGGGGTTAGTCTGAAGTGTAGAGGGCACAGTAATGCTGTGTGCTAGAGATGGGCATGAACTGCAAGACGAACTAAAATTCGTCACGAACTGGGTCGGTTCATGCTTCGCAAACCAGCAGTTCATGGAAGCCCATTTTCCATGAACTTCCACAAACTGGTCTGCCAGTTCATTTGGTTCGTGTAAAAGCCCAATACCCCTTTCTGCGAAGCAGCACGGAAAGAGGCATTTAACCCCCCAATCAGCTGCTTGTCGGGGATCTCCCCGACAAGCAGCTGATCCAAGCTGGTGGGGGGTGAAATGCCGCTTTCCCTGCCGCTGTGAAGCAGCACAGAAAGGGGGATTTAAACCCCAGATCAGCTGCTTGTTGAGGATCTCACCAACAAGCAGCTGATCCAAGCCTGCGGGAATGAAATGCCCCTTTCCCTGCCACTGTGAAGCAGCACAGAAAGGGGCATTTAAACCCCCGGATCAGCTGCTTGTCAGGGATCTCTCTGCCAAGCAGCTTATCCAAGCTGGTGGGGACTGAAATGCCCCTTTCTGTGCTGCTTCGCAGCAGCATGAAAAGGGGTATTTAAACCCCATGAACCGGTTCGCTAACTGGGGCAAGTTTGTGATTGTTAGTGGTTTGTGGTTCGTGAAATGGGACAAACACGAACTACATGGTTTGTTTTCCCTCCGGTTCGTGCCCACCTCTGCTGTGCACTTCTTCTAATATCTAGATCTAAACTGGAAAGATTTTCTGCTTACAAATATTGGCTACAGTTAGGTGCCAGTTTGAAAATCCTGGCTATTCATGGGTTTTTAACACATGGATATAATGTACAGTAAGAAAGGTTTTGCAATGTGAGTTGAAAATGGGGAGCACTTCTGCAATCTTAAAAGAAGACAGATAGTGAAGAGAGAGAGCGAAGAAAAGGTTTGTTTAAAGAAATGCATACTTTTTTCCAGTAAGCTGCTACCTTAGTGTTTTTCAGTATATATATGGCTATGTTGGGTAAGGGCTGTCTTCTCAAATGCAGCAAAGCTTGGTTACAGTTAGGCTTTCTAAATCTTTAGTATTAAACCATAAAAGAAGTACTAGCCTGTGTTGGCAGTGAGTGAACAGGTGATTAGAATCACAAGTTGGTGCTTCAGTGTCGTACTGTATTTTTCAGCACAATAAACTGTCTTCTGTAAATAACTGTTCCAGGCTAAAAATTACGTATTTTTCAAAAATCTAAATTCTGTAACCAGAATTAATCACACAGGTTCTGAAAACATTTGTGAATTTCGAAGCTTTTCGTGGCTTTGCTTCTTTTTGTGGAGTATTTAGGCATTTTATTTCTATGAGGGAATGGGTTAGCATGCTTGGTCTTCCCCATTTTTTAAAAAAATGGTGTGTGTATGTGTATCATACTGTGGTGTAGGGGTGCTACTGTGCCACTGTGCAGCCACAGCTTCCACAAAAAAAGACCATTGCTGTGGCTTTACTTTGGACTGGAATGTGAGAAGAAATACTTCTGCAATTAGCAATATTCACACGGGTTCAGGAAACATTAATGAATTTGCCAAATGTGCATGTAATAAAGGGTGGCAGGAGTTTGAAAATGCTTTTCCTATTAACTCCCAAGCCCTTCTTTCTATGCTAGCCTCCTAGACCCTTTTATACTGCCTTATAAAATCATTGAGCAGCTGGTTTCGAGTGCGTGGCTCATACAAATCCTTTCATGCAGAGTGACGCAGTGTACATGGCCACTTCATCAGCAAAGGAATTATGATCAGGTGAATTCATTACACACTTGAATGTTAATAAGTAGAGGAGTGTGATGAAGAATCTGGAGCAAGTGTGTATGTTTAAGAAGCCTGGAAAAGAATGCATTTCCCTGTTTCTTAGGGGGAAGAATGTCTTAAATGCCATATGAGTAATTCCAGCTCAGAAAATTGGCATGTGTAGAGTTTAGTGGAAAATAAGTAAACTCAGAACTACTATGCTCATCTTCGGTCTTCTGTGCAGTCCCACATTGGAACTGCGCAGGCACAGGCTGGCCCTGGAGATAGATTTTTCAAGTTCTCAAAGGCAAGGGGCGCTCTACCCCAGCAACATGCTAGCATGTGGGTGTTTCCTGCCGAAATGTGGTGTTGCTGGGCAGAGCACCCCTTATTCCCTCAGTTCCTTTTTCACTGCCAATGGAGAAGGATCTTCCTCTGGCTCTCCTATGCTTCATAGCTGATCTGTTTACCGACTGTATACCAACCATTGACCGTCCACCAACTCTCCTCAGCGTTTTGACCGTCTACCATTCATGTTATCGATCCCTGACCATCTACCGACCCTTCTTTTGCTCTATGCTCTCTATGTTATTTTTTTTTTGAAAAAATTTTATTGGGTTAGAATCCGTTATTTTTACATTTACATTCAATTTTCCCCAAATTTTTCATTTCTAACCCCCTCCCTTTCCCCCCCTTTTGTTGACTTCCAACAGTTTTCCAACCCTTTGTCCCTTTTCCCTTACTTCTATTAAATTCCTCTATCTAAAACAAATATATATTCTCCATTATACTAAGCAGTACATCCTTAACTATTTTTCTTATTATATACCCAAACTGTAAGTCTTTGTTTCCATCTTAGATAAACAATTTATCCCATTTTCCATTTTTAAATATTTCTATATATCATAAACCTATATATCATAAACCATAAAAATCTTACACATTTAAATCAAACAATTTGACTTATTCTCTATATATTACTCATTATGTCTTTTTATGGTAATTCTATATAACTCTCATCACATAGTCAATCAATTTGACTCGTCTATACCTTCAGACATTCAGTTTGGTACATTATACAAATCTTATCAAAGAAAGAAAATATTGTTGGTTACTCAATCCTTATATTTAATCCTTATAGTTAATTATTTTCTATCAATATTCTATTTATTAACCTATATATATCTATATATATGTCTATCTGTTAATCTAACTGCTTATAGATTCACATTTATCTCTTCTCCCCCCGGTAAAGTCACCCCCCTCTACATTTTATTATACTTCAGTAGTTCTCAAACTGCCACAGTTTTCCTCCCACCTCCCATTTCTTCTCCAAATATTGTTTCAGCTTCTCCCAGTCTGTGTTAAACTGCCCTGAGTCCAGATTTCTCAGTTTTCTTGTCATCTTGTCCATTTCAGCCATGTACAGCAATTTGTAGATCCAATCTTCGATAGTTGGCACTTCCTGTACTTTCCATTTTTGCGCATACAATAGTCTAGCTGCTGCCGTCATATAAAATATCAGCGTCCTGTGATGGGCTGGAATTCCCTCCATTCCCAAGTTCAGTAGCAGGAGTTCTGGGTTCTTATTAACTTGAAATTGTAAAATTTCACTCATTTCTCTTATTATTACCCCCCAGTACTGCCTGGCTACCTCACACGACCACCACATATGATAGAGGGAGCCCTCATGCTTCCTACATTTCCAGCATTTATTAGAAGTGTTCAAATTCCCTAGCGCAATCTTCTTTGGTGTCATGTACCAACGATAGATCATTTTGTAGATGTTCTCTTTGATATTTGTACATGTCGTTGTCTTCATTGTAGTCTTCCACAAGTATTCCCATGCCTCCATTGTTATTTCTTTATTAAAATTTATAGCCCATTTCACCATTTGTGTTTTAACTGTCTCATCCTCAGTATACCATTTCAACAGTACTTGGTATACCTTGGATATTCTTTTCTTGTCCTCTTTAAGAAGGGTCTGCTCTAGCTCCGAATTCTCTATTCGTATACCTCCTTTTACAGAGTCCGAGTTATACAAATCTCTGATCTGTCTATACTGGAACCAATCGTAATTAGGTGATAGTTCCTCTTGCGTCTTTATTCTAAGTTTAGATGCTTCTACTTTAGTTATTTCTTTGTATGTTAAACATTGTCGTTCATTATCAACAGCTCTCGGGTCTATCACCTCATATGGAACCACCCACCAAAGAGTTCCTTCTTGTAGATAAATTCTGTACTTCTTCCAGATTGTGTATAGACTTCTCCGTACAAAATGGTGCAGGAACATCGAGTTGACCTTTACTTTGTCGTGCCATAGGTATGCGTGCCATCCAAATATTTTTTTATATCCCTCTAGGGCTAATAATTTCTTGTTCTTTAATGTCATCCACTCTTTCAGCCAAACTAGGCAGATTGCATCATGATAAAGTCTCAGGTTGGGCAGTTGCATTCCGCCTCTTTCCTTTGCATCTTGTAAAACTTTCATTTTCACTCGAGGCTTCTTGCCTGCCCATACAAAATCTGATATTTTCCTCTGCCATTTTTCAAATTGTTTAGAGTCTCTGATGATTGGTATTGTCTGTAGCAAAAACATCACTCTTGGTAACACATTCATTTTGACTGCTGCAATCCTACCCAACCATGACAGATTGAGCCTATTCCATTTAATCAAGTCTCTCTCAATCTGAGTCCATAGTTTTTCATAATTATTCTTGAATAAATCTATATTCTTTGCAGTCAGTTCAATTCCCAAATATTTCACCTTACTTGTTACTTCACAGTCCGTTGTTTCCATTAACAATTGTTGTTTCTGCTTAGTCATATTTTTACATAGTATCTTTGACTTCTTTTTGTTGATATAGAAACCTGCCAAGTCTCCAAACTCCTTGATCTTATCTATCACTTTTGGCATGTTCTCCAATGGGTCCTCTACGATTAACATTATATCATCCGCGAATGCTCTGACCTTGTATGAGTAGTCCTTTATTTTTATTCCTCGAATTTCCTCGTCTTGTCGTATTTGTATCATCAGGATCTCCAATACTAAAATGAACAACAGTGGAGACAACGGGCAACCTTGTTCCTTTACTTATAATCAGTTTCTTAGTCAATTCATCGTTCACCACAATTGCTGCAGTCTGGTCTCTGTAGATTTCCTTAATTGCTCTGATGAATCTTTCTCCTAATTGTAGCTTTTCCATAGTGGCAAACATAAAGTCCCAGTTTAAATTGTCAAATGCCTTTTCAGCGTCAACAAAGAAGAAACCAACCTCTTTATCACAACGCTTATCATAATATTCAATAGCATCAATCACTGTCCTTAAATTGTCTCTTATTTGTCTGTCTGGCAAAAAGCCTGCTTGCTCCTCCTCTATAACTTCCGAAAGCCACCCCTTCAGTCTCTCCGCCAGTATCTTCGCAAAAATTTTATAATCATTGTTGAGTAACGATATAGGTCTGTAATTTTTCACATTAGTCAAATCTTGGCCCTCTTTTGGGATCAATGATATGTTCGCTTCAGACCAAGTGTCTGGAATCCTTTGATCCCTTAGAACTCCATTGATCACCTCCTTTAGGAATGGTGCCAGCTCATTGGCCATAGTCTTATAAAATTTAGCTGTAAGTCCATCTGGCCCTGGCGCCTTTCCTAGATTTGCAGATTGTATTGCCTTACTTATTTCCTCATCCGTTACTTCACTATTCAGTTTATTTCTCCAAGCGTCCGAGATTTCTGGTAGCATCATTTTCTCCAGATATGAAGCTATTGAGTCTTTATTTACCTCTTTCTTGTTGTACAGTTTAGCGTAGAATTTATAAAAGGCTCTACTAATGGTAGTCTGTTCCAAATACGTTTTGTCATCTTCACAAATTTTATTTATTGTTTTCTTTTCCCTTCTCTTCTTCAGTTGCCATGCCAGGTACTTCCCAGGTTTATTTGCACCCTCAAACGCTTTCTGATTCAGCCTTTTGAGATTCCACTCCAATTCTTTATTGCTCATTGCTGTTAGCTGTTCTTGCAATATTTTAATTTCCTGGTATAATTTCTTTTTCCCTGGTCTCTTTTTTAACTGTATTTCCTTAGCTTTTATTTTCTCCTCAATCTCTTGTCTCTTCTCCTCTTTCTTCTTTCTTGCTCTACCATTTAAGTCCATTAGTATGCCCCTTATAACCGCCTTGTAAGCATCCCAAACTTTATCAGTTGGTACTTCTTTATTCACGTTGTATTGTATGAAAAACTTTGTCTCTCTTCTCAATATTTCCATATTCTCTTTTTCCTGTAGCAAGTCCTCATTTATTCTCCATGCTTTCCTTTTTCTCCTTTTCCCTAATTTCCACATAATTGGGTTATAATCTGAGCCTACCATCGGCATTATTTCTACATCTTTAGTCCATAACGCCAAATCTTTTGAGGCCCAGATCATGTCAATTCTTGATAGTGTGGAGTGCCTTGCAGAATAAAAAGTAAACTGTCTGCTTTTAGGATATTCTCTCCTCCATACATCTTCAAGAGTCTCTTGTTGAATCAGCTCAAAAAAGAGCTTTGGTAATAGTCCTCTTTTCTTTTGTGCCATTGTAGTCTTTTTATCCAGTTCCAAGTCTGTCACTCCATTGAAGTCTCCAGCAAGAATTATCTGATCATATGAAAGATCATCTAAATGCTTCCTCAAATCCTCAAAGAAGCTCTCTTTTGCACCATTAGGTGCGTAAATTCCGACTACCAACACTCTCTTTAGGTTCCAAGTACATTCCACTGCTACAAATCCGGCTTCCACATCTTTCATTATGAATTTTGGTTGTAGCTCCTCTTTTACATACAACACCACTCCTCTTTTTTTCTTACTTGAGGCCGCTACAAAGTCCTTGCCCAATTTTCCCAGTTTTAAATATTTTACATCCTGTTTTCGAATATGAGTCTCTTGCAAACAAACAATATCACATTTTTGTTTTAGTAGCCAGTGAAAAATATTTTTTCTCTTATTCGGTGAATTTAGTCCATTTACATTCCAAGATAATACTTTACACTCCATATTCATAATCTTGTTGGTAAGTCTTTTTCATTGTCCCTTATAAATCGCTCCATCTCCCGCTCAGATCTGATACGCTTTTTGGCACCTCCAAATTCGAAGGACAAACCCTCTGGGAGCTCCCATCTGTACCTGATTTTCATGTCCTTCAACATCTGGATTAGCGCTTTATATTTTTTCCGATCTAGTAACACTGATCTGGGTAGTTCCTTCATTATAATGATTGTCTTGCCATCGATCTCCAATGGATCTTGAAACTGTTTAGTCACAATCTTCTCTTTCATGTTTCTTGTTGTAAATTGTACAATCACATCTCTTGGTACTTTCCTCTGGGTTGAAATTCTCGAGTTCACACGATATGCCACATCTAGGATAGCCACAACTTCCTCCTTCTCCTTCCCCAGGTATTCAGCTAACACCTCCGTCATCTGCTCTTGCGCTGTCTTTCCTTCCGTTTCCGGCAGGCCGCGAAATCTCAGCTGCTTCTCCATATGTCTACTTTCCGCAACCGCCATCCTTCCCCTCATCAGCCTCATCTCTGTTTGTTGCGTATCTTCTAAGTTCTCCATCGCTCCTTCTACTGTTTTAACTCTCTGCTGCGTCCCTTGTAATTCACTTTGTATTGTTTCCATACCTTTCTTCACTTCTGACAGCTCCGATTTTACTTCTGACAGCTCCGATTTTACTGTCTGTTTAACCTCTTTGATCAGCTCCAATTTCATGTCTTTAAATTCTTTAATCACCTCCAAAAGTTTTTTATCCAGGTTTTCTATTGCCGATTGCCACTCTTTCTTCGACATCGTGGGGCTTGCTTTGGCTCGCTCCCACGAGTCCGCTCTCTTCCTTAGCTCCGTGGCGTTAAATTTAGTACCTTTTTTATTTCAAATGTCCCGGTCTTCTTGCATAAATTGATTTTAAAGGGTCCAAAATGTCGGGCGTCTTTTCTCTATGGTCTCTCTATGATTTTATAATCCAATATGGCCTACTTCCTTTTCCGCTGAGGCCGCAACCCTTCCCCTCTCGAAGATGGCGATTCCCTTCTTCCTGCCCTCCAGCAAGGGCCGCTTCTCTCCAGCCGCTCTATTGTTGTTACGCACTTCCTGTCTCCCGTCTTCCCACAGCAGATCTCGCGATGGTGTCTTTTTCTCACAGCTCCAAAGCCACAGGTATTCAAAACAATAGTCCGATTTCTTTAATAACTTCTTTAAACTTAGTCTCTTTTCAAATACAACTCCTGCCGAAGCTTCCCCTCCTTTTCACTAGTCTGTTGCAGTTTAAAAGTCTACTTTTTTTTCCTCTCTGTTTTTATCAATCTGTCCCGTATCGGAAGATAGTGATCTTTACCTTCCCTTCACTTTCCTCGGGTTGTAATCGCTGTTTCGATTTCAAGTTATCCTTTCCACTTCTTCCCCCAATCGAAGCTTGGGTATGTAGGTCTTATGCCAGCCGAATTGGCCCCAAAACTGCCGCAGAGATTGTAGCCGACCCGTCGCAAGGTGGGACCTCAAGGATCGGGAGGGGACCCCTTACGCAGAGCCCCCCCTCGTCCGAGATCTAACTCACCCTAGGGTCTTGAGCGTTCTTTGCCTGCTCTCCCCCTGAGAGCAGTCGGCTGCGGGCTATTTTCACCCCGCCGGCCGCTTAAAACGGCAGTCCGGTCAGCTCCGCAAATGGAGCTGCGTTAGACCTCCATGAATCCCAAACCGGAAGTTCCCTATGCTCTCTATGTTATGATGTCCCAAAAGGTGCTTTTCAAAAGATGCAAGACCTGCGACACTAAGATGGCACACATGGATGAGCGTGACCTCTGTCTTCTCTGTCTGTGGGAATCAAATAATGTCTCTGCCTGCTGACATTGCCAGCAGTTCACCCCCAAAGCCCGAAGTGATTGTGCTTGGCGCCTCAAGGCAGTACTCTGGGAGATGGCCCTGTCAGGGTCTGACAAGAAGGCAGCAAAACCATCTGCCAAGCAGGTTCCTGGCCATCATTCCAAATTATTGGTTCTGAAACTCCACATCTTGAATCCGACAGCCTGTCAACCACTGCTTCTGACAACATCATCAGAATCCATTGCTGCTTCGTCCTGACAACCCAAACGCAAAGCGGCCGCCAGTAAGCGCAAATCACCACAAAGAGCTGATAGCACATCCTTGGAACCACTGACCAAAAAGAGCAAGTCCAAGTCAAAGCATCTCAAAAGACCAGCTTCGACATCATTTCAACCTCACCATCACTCGCCCTCTTCTACTCCCACCTTGGTGATAGAAGAGGAAATGCCTCCAATGCCTGCTACCCTATCATCACCTTCAACACTGACCATCCAAGATGTGGAAGATGAAGAACTTAGCCCTACCGAGGAATTTAGGCCTTCCTTCACCCTGGATCTGGTGCTTCCGGTTCCGACTCTGGTTCCATTGAGACAGGGATCCTTCACTCAACCAGGGACTCAGAAAATTTACTGCAGCGATCAATAGCTTGGAACCCGCTGATGGTGCCACCCAGGTTGCCTCATCAATCGCTTGCACCTTAGCAACAGATTACAGCCATCCCCCAACAGATGCTGAACTGGCAGGAATTCTTCTCTTGACTACAAAATGCCTCCTCATTTACCTTGTCTCTGAACCCTCCACCATCAGTTTGCTTAGTTCCGGCCAAATCCTCGGCACACAAGCATTGAAACCGATCCCTGTCCTCATCGGGATCTAAAGAAGCTGAGGATCATGGATTCCAATCCGACATCACCTCAGACATTGTGTCTGATCCATCACCGGACGAACTAGTCGAAGGAACCAGCTCATCTCCCCAAGCAAGGACTTCAGGTTATTTTTGGAGCAGATGTTGAGAATGGCATGCGCCTTAGACTTGGATGTCTCAGCATCCACACTCAAGCCCAAGAGTAAGGTCCTCCAAGCCTTATAGAATGATTCTCCCACTTCATTAGCCTTCCCAGACATCGAAGATTTGTTAGACATCGCACATGGCATCTGGGAAAAACTTGCTTCCATGGCTGCTACTTTCCGCAGTATTGAAAACCACTACAGTATCAAGCAATGGGATTGCACCTTCTTGTTCAGTCATCCACAACCATCCTCTTTGAGGCAGAAGAGGTCCAGTCTAAAGCATGCTTTGGATTCCATTCCTCTCCTGTGGATAGAGATGATTGCAAACTGGACATTCTAGGAAGGAAAATATACTCTTCTGCGGCACTCAACTTCTATATTGCCAACTATCAGGCAATTACGGAGTCATATAATTTATTCCTCTAGGACCATCTGTCCCACTAAATACAAGAGCGACACAACAAGAAATCCTTTGTCAAGGTCCTCCAGGGTGAATCAATTTGATTGGCCAAACAACAAATGGCGAGAAGAAAGCATGCTACAGACCACTTTTCCAAATCAATGGCCTCCTCCATCGTAATCTGCCGTCACTTCTGGTTGCACTTTGCAGCCTTGAAACCCTTACAAAATTGGTTTCTTATGCAATTTGACCATTTTTTGACTTCCCAGCAGGTCAAATTCTCCATCCCCAGGTCCATCCTTAGATCTTTGGATTGGTGGACTTCCCACACGAATCTCCTCAGGGGTGTGCCTTTTGGAATTCAACTACCAGACACCTCTCTTATGACAGATGCATCTCTCTTAGGATAGGGCACACACTACAGAACCTTCTCAGTACAGGGGAAATGGTCCCTTTTAGAATCTAGAATGCACATTAATATTATAGAACTAAGAGCAATCTGTTACTCTCTTATTTCCTTTGCAGATCTCCTATGAGACCAGATAGTGCAGATCCACATGGACAATACTATTGCACTCTTCTATCTCAACAAACAAGGGGGAACAGCTTCCTAATTCATTCCCATTTCTCCACCAAATAAGGGAATGAGGAATGGATGTCAAAATCAACCATGAGCAGTACCCTTAAAGCTCGCATTATCAAAACTTACAAAGCTCAAAATTAGACACACTGGCTGAGATGACTGCCTGCTCAGTTCGAAGTCTCTCAACCAATACAGTCTTTGACATACACACTACAGTTGGTCCACAAAGTGTTCAGCTGGTTGTCAGTATCCACATTCATTGGACACTACAAGATGAACATCTATGACTCAGCTAATGCAGGGTTCTGCAGAAGAGTGTTGCAACATATATTACAATCAGAAGATGATGACCCAGTGAGAAAATGGGGACACTGCTTTGGGAGGTCCCATAAAGATGACCTCTGCCTGAGAGGGACCATTGGATACTTACTGTGAAGTGTCCTTCTCTTCTGAGGAAAGGAGGACATCTTGCCCCTCCCAAAGTCATTATCCACTCTTCTGTTCAATAGGGTCACTTCCTGGTCTATTGTTTCTTGAACTTGCTATTACTTCATTTTCTCTCATTATTGTCTTCTAGAGTGTTGAGTTTGATAGTTTAGAAGGTTGTTAATTGCTTTCGGAGTTGCCAGAACTGAGGAGATGGGTGACTCTCAACAGGAAGACAGGAAGTGGAAATAATTTGTTCATGCCTTCCTGAACAGATGGTGGGAATCACCCACCAAGATATACTCCTTTCCTTAGAGGAGTAGGAACCTTCATGGTAAGTATCCAATGGTCTGTTTTATCTTCCCTCTTCCCAAATATAACTCTCTCAGTAGAAAAGATCAAGAGTCCAGTAGCACCTATAAGACTAACAAAATTTGTGGTAGGGTATGAGCTTTCGTGAGCCACATACCCTACCACAAATTTTATTAGTCTTATAGGTGCTACTGGACTCTTGCTGTTTTCTACTGCTACAGACAGACCAACATGGCTACCCATCTTGATAACTCGCTCAGTTATGGTAATAATTGCTGCAGGATTAGGCTGATGGGTTTATCATATCCCATAAAAGGATTTGGCTTCTCTTATAGCACTAAAACTCATTTAAGGGACTTCCAAATGTTTGTTCCAAGATGAAAGATAGAATGTTTGACTTTGTCTATGGCTCTTCATCCCATTTCTGCCTAGGATTCTGCTTTTCTTGTTCTTGTAACTTCCCAGCTGTCTGTTCAGTAAAATTGCTATTTCTCCTGGCATCCAATATCTTCCTGTGAGGGAGGCATCTCCATATTCTTAGATTAATCCTGACTAAGTCACAAGCAGCTGTAGAAGACCACCTGGAAAGATTTCTCTCTCTGTCTCTCTTCCTTTCTCTTTGAAGGAACAGAAATAAACTTTACTTTAACTGTTTTGTTTTCCAGAGTTTTCTGTCCAAGCTGCTCTAGATAGGGAAGCTTCAGTGAAGGATTTAAGGGCTTATGCCCGTAGGGAAAGTCTTCTCACAGTACTGAACACAATCATACATCTCAGTGTTGCTGGTGCCTGCTCAGGGTGGTTTGTTCACTACACTCAAATCCAATCCCTCCTTTCAGCAGCTTAGTATGAACTTCATAGTCACTAAACTTGGAGCCTCCCCACCTGACCTCATCAGTGGAGGTGGCTACTTACTCATTATTGTGGCAACAAATAATAAGACCTGAGCAAAATCTGTTTACCCTCTCTCCTTGGGACATCTGTTCAACTCAACTTTCCTTTAGTGAGTGCAAAAGAAGATTAAAAAGGTAAGGCCCAATTCCCCAGACTTTTCAAGCACAAGAAAAAGTGTAAAGCAGGTTTGTGTTTCCCAGCTGGGATCAGACCAATGTTAGATAGAACTCCTAGAGCACTACATTGCTCAGGTGTCTATATATGGGGAAGAATCTTCTTCCCAAGGAAGAATTAATTGGAGAAAGGTACTATCCCTGGCCAGGAGGATGTGTAATCTTAGTGAGTAGATTTTCCTACCTCCTCCAGGAAGAACAAGATATTTACAGAAGAAGTAAAATTCTCTTTTCTGAGTGGTGAGTACTTCATTTATATGTACTATACGGCTCCTCTAATCTGCTTGAGGTATTTGTTCATGATAGATGGCGGTATGTATTGGACAAAGTAAACAATGCATAAAGTCTGTTGGAGAAGAGCCTCAGTACTACTAAAGTTGTGTATATATGGCTGAATGCCGTAATTTTAACTGTTAAACTTTGCAAGTATTTGGCATGTACGCAGCATATGATTACCTAAAAATGTAAAGCACATACATTATAAAATGATATAAATGAAAACGAGCATTTCGTTCTTCATACATAGCTATTTGTTCTAGCAGTTTCATAAAACATGGATCTTTCCCCCCTCAGTTCATCTATTTTTCACAGTTCAGCAAATTCAGCACGTTTTTAAGTATGGGATGAAAGGGGATTTTTTTTTTTGCTATAAACCCTATTTAAGTTCAAACACTTCCATTTTCCTTGCAATTTAATTCTACCTCTCTCCACTGAGCTTGCAGTGCCTGTTGTAGCTATTAACTCCTTGTATTATCTTCCTGATTCAGATATTCTTTTAAAGTCAAGTTATCAAATTATTTTGCCATATCCTTTGGAATATTATGGTGGTGTGTGTGTGTGTGTGGCCATTCTAATTTGATTGTTGTCTACTGGTCATAAAGCATACCAGTCTTTCTTGTATGACCCTTGCATTCTCTCATCTCCTTTTTGTATGTGCTAGAGCTGGTATCCTGTGCCTTTCCAGGATCAAACTAGCATTGATGCTTCCCTAATACCCTGTCCTTGATTTATGAGAATATCAGAAGGAGAATAAAATTGTATTCTCCTATCAGTTAAATTTGTGGGAATTTACAGATTTACTAACTTTGTTGATTTACTGAAGAGAAATAGAACTTGTGAGACAATACCATATTTGGGTCAATTGTAGAAGGCTTTTTAATGCTAAAAATCATATATAAAACTGTTTCTCAAGATGGTGAAGGTTAAACAAATTGCTGTTACTATGCCTGGCCCTATTTTCCTAGTTTTACCAGAGTGGTCTTTACTTGGCCTGGAGGAAGGAATTCAGTAGAGGCAAACATTTAACTTGAATAGGAACAGATCATACTGTTATAAAATTGTGCAAAAGCCCTTCATGCACAATGAGGAGAAATAGGGATCAATTTGGAAACATAAAAGGAAGACATTTCTTCAGCATCATGAAGATTATGCAGAACATTTGGAAATCAAAATACCTAAGCAGAACCTAGAAGATGTTTAATTACTATCAAGTTAGATATTAATTTTGATAGCCGATTAGATAGTTTCTTGAAATCAAATATAATAGCATGATGCGGAGATTGGCAGATTGGATAGTGTGTTCACTAATAGTTGTGTCAAGTTTTGATGTGCCCATTCTATACATTTGTTTTTGGAGATGATAAGATGTCATCACATATGTCCACCTGCCTCCCATGCTGCCCCTTTCCAGTACAAATTTTAATGGTAACATGAGATACAAATTTCTTTTCCAGATAGTCTTTTGGGGGATTCTTGGGGAAATTTGACAGGGCTAGGGCCCACTACTCTTTTGAAACCTTTTGAATCCTAAATTTTCTAATTGTTCCTTTGTGGAGATTTTTTGAATAACTATTTTTGTTCTTTTTCTGGCATCAACCATTTTGCAGCAAAGTTTAGCTTTTTGTTTTAGGAAATTATCCTCCCCAAATATGTCTTCTATGAGATGCATGACAGGTTAAATTGGAGGCATTATTATATATAGCATTTTATCCAATGAAAGTGTTACAAGATGCAAAAGAAAGAGGCGGAATGCAACTGCCCAACCTAAGACTTTATTATGACGCAATTTGTTTAGTGTGGTTGAAAGATTGGATGATGCTGAAAAACCGGAAATTACTGGCCTTAGAAGGATATAAAAAAATATTCGGATGGCATGCATATTTATGGTATGATAAAGTAAAAGCGGACTCTATGTTCTTACATCATTATATTCGGAGAAGCCTATTCACAACTTGGAAGAAGTACAGAAATTACCTACAAGATGGAATCCCCTCATGGGTGGTTCCATATGAAGTAATAGATCCGAGAACTGTCGATAATGAACAACAGTGTTTAACATACAAGGAGATAACCCGAATGGAATTTTCTAAATCCAAAATAAAGACGCAGGACGAGTTGTCTCCAAGTTACTATTGGTTTCAGTACAGACAGATCAGAGATCTTTATAATTCGGACTGTGTGAAGGGAGGGATAAGAATGGAGAATTCGGAATTAGAACAGGCACTTTTACAAGAGGATAAAAAGGAAATCTCTAAGGTATATAAAGTGCTGCTGAAATGGTATACTGAAGATGAAACAGTTAAAGTGCAAATGGTGAAGTGGGCTATAAACTTTAATAAGGAAATGACAATGGAGGCGTGGGAATACTTGTGGAAGAATACAGTGAAGATCACGACATGCACCAATATTAAAGAGAATGTCTACAAAATGATTTATCGTTGGTATATGACACCAAAGAAAATTGCGCTAGGGAATTTGAATACGTCTAATAAATGCTGGAAATGTAAAAAGCATGAGGGATCTTTGTATCATATGTGGTGGACTTGTGAGGTAGCTAGGCAGTACTGGGGGGAAATAATAAGAGTAATAAGTGAGATTTTACAATTTCAAATTAATAAGAACCCAGAACTCCTGCTACTGAACTTGGGAATGGAGGATATTCCAGCACAATATAGGACATTGCTATTTTACATGACAGCAGCGGCTAGACTTTTGTACGCGCAAAAGTGGAAAGTGCAAGAAGTGCCAACTATTGAGGACTGGATTTATAAATTGCTGTACATGGCGGAAATGGACAAAATGACAAGGAAACTGAGAGACCTTGATCCAGGACAGTTCAACACGGATTGGGAGAAGCTGAAACAATATTTAGTGAAGAAATAGGAGGTGGGAGGAGAACTGTGGCAGTTTGAAAATTACTGAAATACAATAAAAGTAGAGGGAGGTGACTTTACTGGGGGGTGGAGAGGTAAATGAGAATTTCTAAGCAACTATTTTATTAGACTATTATATATAGCATTAAGTATTATAGGTGTTATTACAAGAATTATAATGATAGAAATTAACTAATTATAAGGATAGAAACTAATTAATTTCATTTCTGGCAATAATTGTATAATGGAGATAATTTTATAATTGCAATGAAGGAATTTAAGTAAGGTGGGAAAATATATATTAATGTATAGATCATGTATTAAGTTGATTGAATTGGTTTGGAGGTATATATGGGTCAAATTGGTTGACTATTTTTGGTGGATAGTTGCATAATGAAAGAATAATACAATTATATAATTAAAACAGTATGAAGATAAGATATGTAGAAAAAGTAATATATAGAGTATAAGTTAAATTGGTTGACTTATATTGAATGTACTGTTTATAGAAGTATCTAAAATTATGCTAAATGAGGGATAAATTGTTTGTCCCATATTGAAGATGAGATTATAAGATAGAGTATAGAGTACCAAAATTAGCTAAATGATTATTATCAAAAGAAAATATGCCAAGAATGTATTATTTAGTTATGTATTATTTAGTTGTTAAAGTAAGTAGGAAGACAGAAGGAGCACTGTGTTATATAGATAAGCTTAGAAGAAAGTGAAAGTTTACGTTTGACAGATAGAATAAATTTAAAATGAGTAAGGGAAAAGGGACAAGGGGTTGGAAAACTGTTGGAAGTCAACAAAAGGGGGGGAAAGGGAGGGGGTTAGAATTGGAAAAATTAAAGGAAACTGATTGTAATGTACAATTTAATGACATCTAATCCAATAAAAAAATTTTTAAAAAATATATAGCATTTTATCCATTATTATTTTGAGAGAGTTTTTAGAAAGGCTAAATGGCAGGTAAAATGCAGCAGGTTAAGTGCAACATCCTTTATGGTTGACACTTTTGCTTTTTCCTAATCCATCTTTTCTTCTGCATGATTATGTGCAACACATCCCAGTTTTTATCAACAGTGTTTTAATTTAAATTTTACCATTTGATAGTTTTATCATGAATGAAATAAAAGAATTAATGGTGAGAGATTTCCTTAAACTTCCTGAAAGTGCAGACATTACTGAATTACTGTTGTCTGTATGTTTTGAACTCATGATAACCTATGGTTCAGGTTACGTCAAATATTGTCAATTTACCGTCTGTTATTTGACAATGCCACATATTGTCAAAATTCCATGAAGCCCAAGAATATCACTATATATATCATAACCTTTATTGGCACAGAATACAATAAGACCTTAAACACTCCCCATTGCCAACCAAAAATAATTATATTAGTTAGCAAATGCTCAATTTAGAATAATATACGATTATTTATGAATTCATTTTAGTCCATACTCCGTATGGTGAAGTCCGTGACCAGATTCAACAACCTACGAGTGTCAATCCTGTTCCCCTTTCTTTCAGGTGGATAATATTGGGATTCCACCACTGATATCTTCGTGGAACAATGCCACTTCCGGTTCTCTATTGCTGCAGCCACAGGCTTCCGACAGTTGGCAACGAGCCCGTTGGCTTGTGATACCTGCTCGTTTCAATGTATCTTCATCCTGGCCAATAATTTCTACAATTGTAATTATCCATTTATCAAGCCATCCTTAATCAGACATTAATAAAGCATTAATAAAGCTAATAGACCTATTGTCTCTGGGACAAATTCGGTCTTGGAGCCGCTTTCAATATTTTTAGATGGGATCCTACAACCTTATGTAAACAAGACAGAAACGTATATTAAAGATACCACCTCCTTTATTAATTACATAGAGGAACTGAACATCCCTGAGGACACATATTTAATGACATTAGATGTGCAGTCCCTTTATACCTCTATTCCCCACCAAGAAGCTAGAGGGATGATAGAGAGTATGCTGATCTCTAGACCATCAGAACATCCATCCACCTCTTCTTACTGAATCTCCTTGATATAATTCTGGGAAGGAATTACTTTAGATTTCAGCAACAATACTATAATCAAATCAGAGGCATGGCGATGGGGTGCCCAGTGGCACCCAGTATCGCTAATTTATATATGACTAACCTTGAGCAGATATACTTTTTAAATTGCACTGTAAATCCCTTTTTCAATCATATTGTATATTTAAACCATTTCATTGATGACGTGTTTTTGGTCCTTTATAAACAAGACAGCGCTAAAGATTGTGTAGAATGGATGAATACTGTGGATCCTAACATCAAATTCACCTCTCATGGAAGCAAACAGTGTATTTCATTTTTGGATGTGGTAGTATACAAGAAATCACCCACAAGATTAGAGGTAAGATCCTTCCAAAAGACTACAGATCGTTGTGCTTACCTGGATTTCACATCTTTTCACAGGAACAACTTAAAGACCAACATTCCATTTGGCCAGTTTTTGAAGTTAAAACGTAATTCTTCAATTCATTTAGATTACGTTAGAGAATCAGAGAGGTTATGTGGTTCTTTCATTTCTAGGGGCTATCCAACCCATGTTGTTCAAAGAGCTCTAGATAGAGCTGACCAAACTCCCAGAGGGGATTTATTACAACCTAAAAATAGAAATGAAAATAAGGATACAGGAATCTCCTGGGCAATTGACTTTTCACCACTGTCAAGTGAAATAGTGAAAATTATTAAAACAAATTGGCATATCAATCAAGATTTACCAGGGTGTAATGGTATACCGAAAATTGGTTACAGGAGACCCTAGAGCTTAAAGGACCTGTTGGTGCATTCAGATTTAAAGATACAACGTCCCCTGTGGAATTGGCCACATGGTCATTTCCCTTGTGGCAGATGTAATGTTTGTGTGCTAAGTACTAATTTAAATTCTTTCAAGCACCCCCATACAGGATTTCCTCTTTATTCTAAATTTTTTTGTACTTGTACAATGGCTAATGTAGTGTATATTATTCAATGCACCTGCCCTTTAATATACATTGAAAGCACCACACGCGAATCTAAGAACACCTCTCCAAAATTCGAACAAAAAATAGAGAGGCACCTTTAGCACAACATTTTGAGGTTCACCATGAAAATGAACGTGAATTTAAATTTTCAGTGTTGGAGGTTGTAAAATTAGCTGACAATATTATTAGATAATTACATCAGGCAGAGTCACAATGGATATTTAGAATGGAGAGTCTTACCTCCAGGGGTTTAAATAATGAAATAGATTTCACTGTGTTTTTGTAATGAAATGTTTATGTTTGACTTCTTGCTGTACCATATTGTGATAATGTAACCTCTCCTTTCTAACTGCATGATTAATGGAATCATATCTCTTTAATTCATAATAAGCTGATAATGATCTCGTTGTTAAATGTAGTATAGCTAATAGGGGCCGTACACAACAGGAAATTGGATGGCTACCATGCCATATGAAATGCATAACATGGAAGAAAACTGCAAGTCCGTCGTATTTAAATGACAATATGCTTTATTAATGTTTGCTTTATTAATGCTTTATTAATGTCTGATTAAGGATGGCTTGATAAATAGATAATTACAATGTAGACATTATTTGCCGGGACGAAGATACATTGAAACGAGCAGGTATCACAAGCTGGCGGGCTCGTTGCCAACTGTCGGGAGCCTGTGGCTGCAGCAATAGAGAACCAGAAGTGGCATTGTTCCACAAAGATATCAGTGGTGGAATCCCAATATCATCTGCCTGAAAGAAAGGGGAAGAGGATTGACGCTCATAGACTGTTGAATCTGATCACAGACTTCACCATACGGAGTATGGACTAAGCTATACGGAGTATGAACTAAAATGAATTGATAAATAATCGTATGGAGTAAGCTATACAGAGTATGGACTAAAAGGAATGTATAAATAATTGTATATTATTCTAAATTGAGCATTTGCTAACTAATATAATTATTTTTTGTTGACACCGGGTAGTGTTTAAGGTTTCCTTGCAGGGCTCTGCTTTAGTTGCATTGATGATATTGGAGACCTCCCTGTTTTTGTGTATAGAATACAATAAAACAGGGATGAAGGAACCCGAGAGATAAATGCCAAGGAGGTAATATAGAATCTCAGCCAGTCAAAAACTATGATGAAATAAAAACAAAATAAAAAAGGTACACAATAAGATCTAAGTAATGAGAACTCCTGCCCTTGACTTGCATACATTAGATAAAAACTCAGCGACTGATGCAGTAATTTCGGGGAACTTATCAGATGGCAAAAAGTTAATTTCGTTATTAATCGTAAGCTTTGCAGAAGACAAAAAAGGGCAATTCCGGTGGTGACACAGGGAGGAATAATGGGGACAACAGAGAAGGATATGTTGCACAGAAGCAGGTTCCTTATAAAAATAAGTACAGACTCTTTCCTTATAGGCGATACCCTTGTATATGCCTGTTAAGACAGCTGAGGGAAAGAGATTGAACCAGGCTAACATGAAGGCTCTATGATGAGAGGGGATTACCAGATTGGAAAAATACTGAGAGATTTGATTTTAGACACTATAGATTGTGACCGTTTCAAGATGTAGGGGTCTGCAGGGAGGAAACTGAAATGGAGGTGAAGCGAATACTTGATAACTGATCCACGCCCATGATTTAACAAGATGTAGTCCCAACTTAGAGCAAAGAGTAAAATAAGCTACAGAATTGGGAAGGCCGAGGATCCTGCATAGGAAAATGGCATTAATGTGTTCTACCTCGTTGTTAAAGTTCTGGATCCACACAGAGATCGCATGCAGCAGGTGTGAGATAACTGTGGCCTGAAAGATCCGAAGAGCATCCAAAACAAATTGATCACCTCTTTGATGAAAGAAACGTGTTATGGCCGCAATCTTATTCCTGGCCAAGATGAGGGAGTGGTCCCAATGGGAGCACCAGTTTAAATTGTACTGAAATAGGATGCCAAGGTATCAAAATAATTTACCTGCTCGATTTCTCTTCCCTCTGTTTTCCAACTAATGCACTTCCAGGATTTAGAGAAAACCAGTATTTTGGTCTTATCGAAGTTTACAAAAAGAAAGTTCTGTCTGCAATAAGCCATAAACCCTGATAGGAGGCACATTAGACCTACCCTGGAGTAGGAAAGAATCACAGCATCATCCACATATAGTAGGATAGGTCCCACAGGGAGATTCAGTTTAGGGGGATGACTGTCAATTTTAACTAGACAAGAAGAGAGATCAGAAAGAAAGAGGTTAAAAACAGAGGGGGCCAGAACACACCCCTGTTTGATTCCCTTAGTCTGGCAAGTGTTTGCAGAATGGAATTTGCGGAGCAGAAACAAAAGACGTTGGTCCATACCTAATCTGTGAAGTTTCTCCCATAAGGGGCCTATTAATAGAGTCGAAAGCTTTACGGAGATCAATAAAAGCGGCGTAGAGCTTTCTACCTGAATAATGTGAATACTTTTCAGCTAGGAAGGCTAAGGTTATACAATGATCCAAGGTGGAGTGATTTTTCATAAATCCAATTTGCTCTCTGCCTGGTAGATTGTGTTCAGCATCCATTCATATAGTTTTTAAAGAAGATGTTTAGCACACAGCTTCCCTAAAATGGATAGGAGGCTTATGGGTCTATAATTATCAATAATGTTAGGCTCACCTAACATTAAAGAAGATTAAGGAACTCCTGGACCCCTCCACCTACAAAAAACTAAAACGGGATCCCACTTGCAAAATCACCAGGCTAACAAATGCACTGATCAAGAATTCCTCACTACATCCCGACACGCACAGAATACTATGCAAGACTGAAGCACAGCCACCTAGACTATATGGACTCCCCAAAATACATAAGGATTCAGTCCCACTCCGACCCATTGTGAGTGCCATTGGTTCACCGACATATGAATTAGCTAGACATCTGGCAGATCTCCTGCAGGACCACATCGGGAAAACCTCATCTTACATCAAAGATTCAGCAGATTTCATCAACAAAATCAGTTCTCTGAAACTCAATCCACAAGACATACTTGTCAGTTTTGATGTTGTATCCCTGTTTACCAAGGTTCCAGTAAAAGACACTATTGCACTTATTAATCAGATTTTCCCAGAGGATGTAACAGCCTTATTCCACCATTGTCTGACAACCAGTTACTTCCAATGGGACAACGAATTCTATGAACAGATGGATGGGGTGGCCATGGGGAGCCCACTCAGCCCAGTTATAGCAAACTTCTACATGGAACATTTTGAAAAAACAGCTCTAGAATCAGCACCCCACAAACCTAGTGTATGGTTCCGGTTTGTGGATGATACATTTATCATTTGGAGCCATGGGGAGGAAGAATTGATGGGGTTTTTGAATCATCTCAACAACATCCACCTGAACATACAATTCACAATGGAAAAAGAAATCGAGGGAAAACTCCCATTCCTGGATACCCTGGTCATCCGCAAAGCAAACTTTCAGTTAGGTCACAAGGTCTACAGGAAACCAACTCACACTGATCGGTACTTACACAAAAACTCCAATCACCACCCCCGACAGAAAAGAGGCATAATGAAAACATTAGTGGATCGTGCAAGACGGATATGTGAGCTGCACTTTCTCAATGAGGAAATTAATCATCTAAACCACGCACTTCAGGCAAATGGCTACTCCAGAAATGAAATCCGAAGAGCAATCAAACCCAGGATGAATCAACCAAGGAAAAACAGTCTCCTACAGGAAAAGTGTTTTTGCCATATATCAAAGGAATTACTGATCAGATGGGAAAGCTTATGACAAAGCATAACCTTCAAGCAGTATTCAGACCCACCCGAAAAATACAACAGATGCTACGATCAGCAAAAGACAGTAGAGACCCCCTCACCTCTGCAGGAGTATACCGTATACCCTGCAGCTGTGGACAAGTTTACATCGGGACCACAAAGCGTAGCATCCAAACAAGAATAAAAGAACATGAAAGACACTGCAGACTTGGACAACCTGAAAAATCAGCAGTGGCTGAACATAGCCTAACGCAAACAGGGCACAGTATCTTATTCCAGGACACCAAAATACTGGACAACACTTCCAACTACTTTGTCAGATTGCACAGGGAAGCCATTGAAATTCACAAGCATAAGCAAAACTTCAACAGGAAAGAAGAAACCTTAAGAATGAACAGAGCATGGTTTCCAGTTCTGAAAAACACCAGGCTAACAAAACATTCTATCCCCGACAATAGCCCTGCAGAGAAGATTAGCACATCAAGTACCAATCCATATGCAAAAGAACCTCCTCAGGATACAATGAAGCCTCCCGCCATTAGCATTCCACACCCTGGGAAACCCTTACAGGATGACTCAGCTCAACCCCACCCCTCCTGAGTAGATACAAATGACCTACATCTTTTCCACACTGTGACACTGAGAGATCTCTGTCTTTTGGTGCTACACCTCTGAAGATGCCAGCCACAGCTGCTGGCGAAACGTCAGGAACTACAATGCCAAGACCACGGCAATACAGCCCGGAAAACCCACAACAACCAATGTTAGGCTCACCTTTTTTGAAAAAAAGGGACAATTATGGAATTCAGCCAGGAATCATGTAAGATACCATACTTGTCAAAGTAAAAAGGTGGCAAGAGAGTGTGACCACTAATCAATATTTCCCTTCAAAAGCTCTGCTGGGATGTTATCCAGGCCCAGGGCCTTGTTAGATTTAAGAGAATTAATAGGTTCAGTTACATCATCGTAGGAGACGGGGGCAAGAATATCTCTATGTAGGTGGCAACTTGTCCATTCCAAGTGGATGAGAGGATTTTCTTGTTGCAATTTTGACATCTGAATAGGAATACAAGTAGTCACATCACTGAGAAGTGTCATTATTACCTAGGACCTCTCATGATCCTAAAGTTGTAATACTTTAAATAAAGTTTTAATACTTTATTACAGTTTTAAGTAATTTCATTATTTCATAATAGTTAACTAATTAATTTTTGTCAGTATCATACCTATTGATGATTGTCTATAGCATGCTTTTTGTTTTAAAAACTTAATACTCTAATTGCTTGATCATTATTTGACTGATCAATTGACTAAATCTGTACTAATGGAATGCCAAACCTTAGATCAGCTAAATGGCTATATGAAGTGGAGGAGAGGATTTTGTTGCAATTTTGACATCTCTGTTTCAGACCTACTAAAATGATACAAGGCTATGGTTTGAAGCACACATAATGGAAAAGTATGCTATTGGAATTAATTGGATTTATGATCCCAAGGAAATGTATTCAGGATTGGGCTGTAAATAAATTAGTGAAGCATAATGAAGATGGGCAAGTTGTAGGAATAGCACAGTACATTTAATTATAGGAGGTGGTTTGTTAACAATTATTGTTTGGAGGCCTCAGTTACACTTTGGACCCTGTGGAGATGGTGCAAGATATACCATTCTTATATGGATGTTCTAGGAAGTGCCTGCCATGGACTTTGTTTAGTCTAGAGAGTATATATTGAAGCAGAAACTATTAAGGGAGTCTGCAGTTTTATTGGGCTCTCCAGTGACTGCTGTGTTCATAACTGAGAAATATGCAAATAACAGTGACAGAAGGCTGATGGCTGCTTTGAGCTGAAGCCATAACTTGGAACAGAACTTTCTCAGCTGTTCCTGGGTCATTGTGTTTGTAGACTAAGGTTTAATAGGGCACATTCCTTTCAATGCTAAATGCTGCTGACTTCCTTCATTAATCTCTTTGCAAACTAATCACATGAAATCCCAAATGAAGGATACAGTTATGGTGGGACATATTCAGAGTATGTCCTGTGTCATTTGGTAAATGGAAGTTCAGAGCTTTACAAAGCTCCATGCTGCTGCTCTGAGATGTTGCAGTGAGGAGTACCTACAAACATTTTATCTTGCTCATCTTAGTCATTATTCCAGCTTTACTATGAGTTTGTATTTTGATTAGAAGTCAAACTAGTCCATCAAAGAATAGGAATCTGGAAAACATCATGGTATTGAAAAACTTTGACAGAAATCTTTTATGTAAGTATGGATTATCTAATTCATAACATAAATAGGACCTGTTGTACATATAGGTCCTCCTGTGGCTTTTTTGTCTGTCTGCACTTTTATAACCCAGTTATCAGTCTTGTATAAATAAAGTAGTTAAGCAACCTCTTGTAAAGAAATCTGTTCAGTATCTGTCATTGATGTAATCTACTATATACAAGACTGATAATATAGAGTGCAGATGTACCGAAAAGCCACAGAAAACCTGTCTGTATGCCAGGAGCAATTTGTTTTATGCACATTTGCTTTATGAGGCAATCCCCAATTACACTGTTATTAAAAGACTTCAATTAATGTTATTGGGATAATTATGGTGCCGTGGAGGCTAGAACTGGGGTTGAACAGTCCAGAACTGAAACCAAGCAACAGGCAAGGACCACACCTAATCCGTGAGTGCAAGTTCCTGGTATGTTTACAACAGATTGTAGTCAATGTTTAGGTCTGACCTGACCTGACCTGAACATGGATATAAAGACAGTCTGTAGTGAGAGCTCCTGAAGAAAACAGAAAATATAGGAAAATCCTAATTGTGCATGTGCCTTTCAAGCTTCCCATAGTGTGCAGTCTCCCCCATCCTCACAAAACCAGAAGTTTCTGTTTGACCTGGCTATGAAAATGTCCCCCTACAATGTTCAAATTTTTTTTCTTTCATTTTGAGGAACTATACTATGACATAATCCAGTGTGGTGGAAATTGATACTGGAAAACAAAGCATCGTAAAACTAAAGATTTATGGCTCAGGTGACAGGCCTGAAAAAGTACATTGCATCCATCGACCATAGTTTATAATGTTCTTTGTATGTGTAAAAAAATTAAATTAAAACTTTCAGGAGAGGCTGGCAAAATAATCCTTAGTAATGACCAAATCAACTCTGTTTGGAGGCAGAATTTCATATCCTTCTGGAATATGGTCAGTGCTAGAGGAACTCTCTGTCAGGCTCATGGCCACTGCCATAATCTATACTTTACAAGCTTCATGGTCTAGCAGCCCCTGCCATACTTTAGGTACTTAATGTTAACTATTATGCTGGGGCTTGATATTCATTGACACGCTGAGTAAAGGATCATGTTAGCTGACATGGCAGAGACTATGTTATCTGACTATGTTGAACTTTTAGCAAGAAAAGAGCCGTTCCTGGGCTTTGTGAACTTTTACAGACCATTCATAAAGAATTTTGCCCAGACTGCCCTGCCATTAACTGATCTACTAAAGACTAAAGGAAAGGGGCCAGATGGAGTGAAGCCGAGTGCTAAACTGGCCTGGTCTACTGAGTGTCAGGGAAGTGTTTGACAGATTAAAAACCCTGTTTACATCAGAACCCATCCTATGTCACCCCAATGAAAACAGAAAGTTTATTGTGCAGGTGGATGCCGGTGATACTGCAATGGGGCAATGATATTGCAGGAAGGGGAAGATGGGAGGCTTCACTCCTGTGCTTATGTTTTTCCCAAGTTTCAGAAACAGAAAAACACTAGTCTTTGTGGGACAAGGAAGCAGCAGCCGTTAAGTTAGCCCTGTCAACTTGGAGTCACTGGCTCGAGGGGGCAAAGGTACTATTTGAGGTGTGGATGGACCACAAGAACTTGGAAGCACACAGAATGCCCTGAACCCGGCTTCTGCCAGGATTGAACTCAGGTCATGAGCAGAACTTGGGCTGCAGTAGTGCAGTTTACCACTCTACGCCACGGGGCTCTTATAACGGGCCATGGCCCCTGCCATAATCTATACTTTACAAGCTTCATAGTCTAGCAGCCCCTGCCATACTTTAGGGACTTATAGCGCAATCCTAAGCAGAGTTACTCCAGTCTAAGCCCATTGATTTCAATGGGTTTAGACTGGAGTAACTCTTCTTAGGATTGTACTGATAATGCTAACTCTTATGCTGGGGTTTGATATTCGTTGACATGCTGTGTAAAATCTTGTGTGTGAAGGATCCTGTTAGCTGACACGACAGAAACTATGTTATCCATGTTGAACTTTTAGCAAGAAAAGAGCCGTTGCCATAGATACATAACCTTGACTATAGAAACATTCTCTTCGCTCACATTCCTGTAGATATCTGCTGTAGCTAGATTCCTTCTCATTCACTGTAGATAGATTTGCTGTAGATAGAAAGGGGGAACAGGGCTGTGCTTAAATGTCTATATATGCTGAGTATTGAGAACCAGACTTTATTCCTAACAAAGAACATTTTCGGATGCTGAACTGGGGATCATCAATAAATCTTTAACTCATACAGTCTTGGGCTCTTGCAGTGAAGTTATTAGATGCAGAGGAGTTAGCTGTGTTAGTCTGTAGTAGCAAAAACAAAAAGAGTCCAGTAGCACCTTTAAGACTAACAAACTTTATTGTAGCATAAGCTTTCGAGAATCACAGTTCTCTTCGTTAGATGCATGGAGGGCAAGAAGAAACTGGTCAGATATCTAGGTGGAGAGGGGAGGGAGGAGTAGATGCAAACAGTAGCTTCTGATATGGAGATCAGCTTGCTTCTGTTAAGGAAGTCAGTTACTTCTGATAATGAGATAACCATTCATAGTCTCTATTCAATCCCAGCCTGACTGAGTCAAATTTACATATGAATTCCAATTCAGCAGCTTCCCATTGGATTTTGTTTTTGAAAGGTTTCTGTTGAACTACAGTGACCTTTAAGTCCTTGATGGAATGTCCTGATAGATTGAAGTGTTCTCCCACTGGTTTCTGGATGTTGCCATTTTTAATGTCAGATTTGTGTCCATTTATTCTTTTGCGCAGAGGTTGGCTGGTTTGTCCAGTGTACAGAGCAGATGGACATTGTTGGCACATGAGGGCATATATCACATTGGAGGATGAGCAGTTGTAAGAGCCAGAGACAATGTAGTTGACGCCACTGGGTCCTGTAATTGTATTTCCTGGGTAGATATAAGGGCTGAGCTGGCATCTGGGTCTGTTGCAGGGCCTGGTACCTGTGCTGGTGACTCTGCTAGCCGATTCATGATTGTAAGTGAGAAGTTGTTTCAGGTTGGGGGGCTGTCTGTAGGCAAGGAGAGGTCTTCCACCCAGGGCTTCTGAGAGAGAGGCATCATTTTCCAGGATGGGTTGTAGATCACTGATGATACGTTGGATGGGTTTGAGCTGGAAACTATAGGTAACAACCAGTGGTGTTCTGTTGTTAGTTCCTTTAGGTTTGTCCTTGAGCAGGCTGTTTCTGGGTACTAGTCTGGCCCTGTCGATTTGTTTCCTCACTTCATTTGGTGGGTACTGTAGTCCCAAAAATGCTTGTTGTAAATCTCTTAAGTGGGAGTCCCGATCAAGAGCATTGGAGCAGATACGATTGTAACATGAGGCTTGGCTGTAGACAATTGACCGAGTGGTATGTTTAGGGTGGTAGCTGGAGACATGTAGATATGAGTATCGGTCTGTAGGTTTCTGGTATAAGGTGGTATTTATCCGTCCATTATGTAGTTGTACAGTGGTGTCCAGGAAGTGTACCTGTTGTGTAGAGTGGTCCAGGCTCAGGTTGATAGTAGGGTGAAAGTTGTTGAAGTCCTGATGAAATCTCTCAAGGGCTTCCTTCCCATGGGTCCAAATGATGAAGATGTCATCCAAGAATCTTAAGTATAGTAGTGGTTTCAGTGGATGGGAGCTGAGGAAGTGTTGCTCCAAGTCCTCCATGAATATGTTAGCATATTGTGGTGCCATGCGTGTACCCATGGCTGTGCCATTAACCTGTAGATATAAGCTGTCACCAAATTTGAAGTAATTGTGAGTGAGTACAAAGTGGCAAAGTTCAGTGGCGAGGTGTGCTGTGGTTTTGTCCAGGATAATATTCCTTATGGCTTGCAGTCCATCTGCATGTGGGATATTGGTGTATAGAGCCTCCACATCCATGGTTGCTAGGATGGTAGGTTGTCAATGGACTGTATTTTCCTGAGGAAGTCAGTGGTGTCCTGTAAATAGCTGGGTGTGCTGGTGGCATACTGCCTGAGACTCCATGTATCCTGAGACTCCTACTGTGATAGTGCCTATTCCTGAAACAATGGGGCATCCCGGGTTACCTGGTTTGTGGATTTTGGGTCGTAGGTAGAATCTTCCTGGTCGTGGTTCCTGGGGTGTGTCCGTATGGATGCATTCTTATATGTCCATGGGGAGTGTCTTTAATATTTTTTTGAGTTCCCTTTTGTATTGCTCCGTGGGGTCAGAAGGTAGTATTTTATAGAATGTTGTATTGGAGAGTTGTCTTTCTGCTTCTTGTATGTAGTTACGTTTGTCCATGATGACAACTGCTCCGCCTTTGTCAGCTTCCTTGATTACAATGCCAGAATTATTTTTGAGGCTGTTTATGGCATCTCTTTCTGCACGGCTGAGGTTTGAGATTCAACTGGCAGATCCTTACACTCTTTAGTCTCTGAACAATTGGTATAACTTTTTGGAAAGCACTGCATAATCTCTACAATAATCATACAGTGTGCAAAGTGCTTGCATACATTATCTCATTAACGTTGTTATTCCTACATTATGAGGTGTTGAGTGTCTCTTGCTTTAAGGCCTCAGTGAGTTCATGTTTCAGATATCTGAAGCTGGAATTTCCTTCCTCAGCTTATTCTCAGTCACTGTGCTGTAATCATAAATAGCAACTTCATCTAATAGCCAAAGGCAAGTTTATAAGAGTGGCCATGCCTCTGTAGTTTCTGCCAGTTGTGATGCATTGCATGGAAAAGTGGTGACATCATTATCACATTGGAAGTGGTGACATCATTGAACTACAGGAACTACAGAGTGGCACAGAATAAACTCAGAGGGGAATCTGCCTATATATTTCTAGATCTTAGACTTCTGCCTATAGGAAAAAGTATCTAAAATAACTAATCTCTTCTGGCAGGGGTTCAGAAAATGAGAGACACATTAGATGAGATCAGTTTTGTTTGGTGGATTGAAGAATGATTTTGGCTTATTTCAAAAGTCATGCTACTTAGTAGGTCAAGACCTATACTAACAATGGCACTATCCTCTGGTGCAGTGAACCTCTTGCACTGGCAGAAGATTCTCTGCACCAGAGGAAAGCTTCATTAGCAGAATGGATTTGTAGGGTCCAGCCCATCGTATATTTGGAATTGTGGTAGGGTAGTGGCTATAAAAACTCTGTATTACAGGCACAAACTTCACTACGTATATTTCTACAAACTGAATGTATCTATTTTCTTAAACGAAGACTGCTTAGGATCTCAGTCTTCTTACCATGATTTAGGCTTACAAAGTCTCCTTCAGTCTTATAGCAGCAATTACTGTAATCTAGCTCATTACAGAGCTTGTTCCACAGTGATGTACAATCATTTCATTCATTACACCGTCCTAACCTTTTGTCCAGTGAATTTCATATTTGCTCAGATCATTATGGCATGGTTATAAGGACAGGCTGTTAAGACTTTATCATCTGATACAGAGGATTAGTTCACATGAAGAAAGTATTTTGAGTAATGAAAGCCTTCTAGTGTATGGAAGAATATTAGGTAAATGAGGAAACTGCTTCTGCAAATCTCCAGAGGAAAAAAGAGAGCAGTCAATCAATCTTTATTACAGCCCACAAGCCACGCATACAACAAAACCAATAAAATGTTAATACTTCAAACCACTCTTGCCATATTGTACAGTCATACTACATGTACAATTGAATTAAAATTAACATTCAATTTGTAAACTAGAACTTACTTCTGCCAAATTTTTATGTCAATGAAGAGAAATATTCCAAGTTGTGAAGTAACTCTATGATTAACTACAGCCAGTAACATTTCAAGAGTGTTCTGCTCTGAAATTTATTTTCTTTCCATGTGTTCCAATAAGTCCAAATGTGCTTGCCTATAAAATGTTCAGAGAAACAATACATATGCCAGAATTTCAATCAATTCTTTCTTTTTTTTATATATAATTTTTTATTTTCAATATCTAACATACAACTACTACATACATACATACCCTACAGAACAGTAACTACAAAAGACTACAATAACACAAGGGATAGGAAAGAGGAGAGAAAAAAGAGAGAGGGAGGGAGGGGTGGAAAAAAGGGGAAGGTACCCTACAAACACTAAACACTAAACACTACATTTCTGTTTTCCCTTCATACTGCCATTATTCAAAAGTTAAAGCTTTATATTATATTGATGGAGTGGTTGACCTTACTAAATGCAAATTACAATTTAATTTCAAGTTAAATTTTTCTTCCCCTCCTGGGTCCCGGATGGAGTTCTCTCTGCGCAACTGCAGCCGCAGTGCTCGTTTCCTCCCCCTCCCCCTCAGACTTCTCCTTTTCGTCTTGCTTGGTGCACTGGAATTCTGGGTTCCTGTCCTCAAAATCCCTTAGTTGATCTTCTGATAATATCTTAAAGGCTTGATCTTTATGGGTGAACCAGATTCCTTCCGGAAATAACCATTTGTACTTTATTCCACGTTCTCTCAGAAGAGCTGCGAACTTTTTATACTTAAAACGTCTTTTCCGGACTAGAAATGGGACGTCTTTCAATATCTTAATTTTGTTGCCCGAGAAGTCCAAATCCGCATTGTATGAATTATATAGGATAGTGTCCCGGATCCTCTTAGATGAAAAATCGATGATGATCTCGCGCGGCAACTGACACTTCATTGCATACTTTGAAGTAGCCCGACGGGCTTCCAAAATGGCGCTTTTAACTTCTTCTTTAGTTGCCCTCGCGGGTGTCGCCAATAGTTCCGAGACAAGACCCCGTAAGTCCTCGTTTTCCTCCTCTTTCTCATTCTGGAGGCGCAAAATTGTCTGTGTTCGTTCCACTTGTAGCCCGATCAACTGATTCTCCACCAGTTTAAGCTCTTTATTCGTAGCCTTCACGAGTGACGCACTTTCCCGAGCAGACTTCTCTGCCCCCCCCCCGCTGCTTCCTTGATGGTTTTCACTTCGCTCTCCATTAAGCCCACCCTTTGATCTGTTTCATTCAGCTTGTCAACAAAGGGTTTTATAGCTTCACCAACCGCCCTCCGTACAATTTCCTCCAGCGATTCTCCCTTTAAGGCAGCCGAAACTGACTTGCCAAGGGCAGGACTTTGGTTTTTTGTTGCCATTTTGGGGGGGGGGGCGCCAACCAAATTTTGAGACTCAGCAAAGGGGAAGAGTGAGCCTTCTTAGCTTCAGATCTCACCTCTCCTTCACGTACGCTTGTAATAACAGAAGGAATTCGCTTACTTGTAGGCTCTCGCCTAGTTCTGCTCTTTGCCGTTTCTCATGGCCCGGCAGCACTCGAGGCGCCGCGCACGTCCACCGGCCTCCGTAGGGACAAACGGGCAATTAACCCCCCGCATTGATTCCAGGGGGCTCTTCCCGCAGCGTCCCGGACCCAGCCTCCCTCACTGGGAGTTTTGGGGGCTAATCTTCGCAGATCAGCCGCCCGGACAGGGTGCCCGGCCGCTTCCTCTCGAGCCAGCGAAGAGGAGCGTCCGACATGGCGGAGAAAACGAAACTGAATCCAATCAATTCTTTCAAATGGACAAAATCTGGGTTAGCTAGAAACTTTTTGTATCTTCCAGTCATCATGACCAATGGTAATGAATTGAATCTAGCCAACATAAATGCATGACAATATCTTGTAGATGTGCTCTTTGGGTTTCAAAATTCAGATTTTTGACCTGAATCAGGCCTGATGTGGAAAGATTTGGCATTTCTGAATCAGCCTCAGCATTGCTGAAGCGATTCGGAAATGCCTAAGCAAAGCTTACCTAAGTACTTTGGTAAGCTTCACATGGCACAACAGCAATCCTTCTCTTGCCGACTATTCCTGCAAACTTTCAGGAAGAAAGTGCTTCCTTCAAGTTCCCTCCTTTTTTTCACCGGATGGGAGGGGGAGTGAGTGAGTGAGTGAGTGAGTGAGTGAGTGAGTGAGTGAGTGAGTGAGTGAGTGAGTGAGTGAGTGAGAGGGGGGGCAGAGGAGGGAAGGGGATCAGGGAAGGGAGGGGGGGACTCAGAGAGTGTCGAATCCCTGCAGCAGCTCTCTTTCCCTGGAAATTCTCTCTGAAAGGAGAGTGCCTTTTTGGAAATGCTGCAGGGATTTAAATTGGAGACTTGCCTTTTAGCCAGCCTCCACTTTGCCCTGGCCTGGAGACATGAGACTGGTGTCTACTTCCTGCTGGCTTGCCTCTGTCTCTGTGGTCTGGGCTGTGACTTGGCTGGCCTGCCTGAGACTTACTTCTGGATCTGCTGTGCTGACTTCTGGACCTGCACCTGGAGACTGATAGGTGAGTCACTCTAGACTCGCAGGTTTTTTTCTCTTTCGTGGGAGGTGGATTGGCCATAACTTGGCCCCTCAAAGTCCAATCTTTCTGAAACTTGGGGTTTTTTGAGAGGACAGATAGATCCCCTGCAAAATTGGTGCATTTTGATTGCAAAATTCCATCCCCAGCCACCTAAAAAGCCCCCCTCATTTTCCCCATAGGGAATAATGGAGATTGGAGGATGATAGGGGCACCTTCTTTAGGAGGCCATAATATGCCCCCCCACCCAAAGTCCAATCTTTCTGAAACTTGGGTGTTCATGAGAGGAGAAAAGGTCCCCAGCAACTTTGGTATTATTAGGTAAGAAATTGCTCCCCAGATAGCTGGGAATGATGTTTCCCATTGGAAACAATGGCAGAATCTTACCTAATTATCCCAAAGCAGTTTAAATACCTGAAGCCGAAGTGGCAAACCACTTTGGAATTCAGGTTTTCCCTAAGTTTTTTCCCTGGCTGAATCCTTTTTTGGTGAACACCCTAGTTGTTAGGATTGAAGGATTGTTGCAGACTCAAAGGGAATCAATGGTTCTAAATTACATAAACAGGCTTTAAATGATAATCAACATCTTTTATATGGTCATTGATTGCTATTAAAACTTTGTCATATATTTTTAAAAAACCAGGGTGAAAGTCCCAGTATAGTCAACTTCTCATCAAATGTCCAGGATTGGACATAATAATTAATCATTAAATTATAAAGAGGATTTTTCTGATCAGTAAAGAACATAAACTAGAAACTAGTAGCCAAGCCGAGATTAAAAGTGAAATAAAACCAGCTTCCAGTTTAAGAGCTGTTGAAGTGTTCCTAGGAAATTGGTCTCAAAAATGTATTTGAATGGACAGCAAAAAGCTGAAAATAGAAGGATTACATTTTTCATTTTTCCAGATAGTGTAACCAAATTGCATCAGATGGCAAAGGAAAGAGTTCAGAGGGTTGAGTCACCTCTGTGACTCACCATTAGGGGTGTGCAAGCCAAAAATTTTCGGCTATAGCCGAAAGTAGAAAGCCGAAAGAAAATTCTCTATCGTTAAAGCTGAAAGCCGAAACAAGAATCTCTTTCGGGATTCGGGATTCGGGATTCTTTCGGCATTATTTCGGCATTCTTTCGGCTTTTTTCTATGGGAAAATGCCTCCGTCTTCCAGGACGCCTGGAGGAGGCATTTTCCCACCGAATAAGCCCAAAATTGGTGGGGACCTTCCTCTAACCCTTCTCTAACAACCACCCAAGTTTCAGACAGATTGGACTTTGGGGGGCCATGTTATGGCCCCCCAAAGCAGGTCCCCCCATCCTCCCATAAAGGAGCATCTTCTTCATTATTTCCTATGGGGAAAAAATGAAGAAGCAGGCTTCCTTTGCCAGGGGTGGCATTTTGCATGCAAAATGCCCCCTTACCCTCAGGGGCCCTTCTCCCACCCCTCCTCCCACCCCCCACCAAGGCTCAGCCTGCTCCCACTTGGGGGGGCCATTTCATGGCCTCCCCAAGTAGGTGCTCTAATCTCTACCACTGACAGCTGGGGGAGGCTTGTGTTGCCAGGGGTGGCATTTTGCATGCAAAATGCCCCCCAACCCTCTGGGGCCCTTCTCCCACCCCTCCTCCCACCCCCCACCAAGGCTCAGCCTGCTCCCACTTGGGGGGGCCATTTCATGGCCTCCCCAAGTAGGTGCTCTAATCTCTACCACTGACAGCTGGGGGAGGCTTGTGTTGCCAGGGGTGGCATTTTGCATGCAAAATGCCCCCCAGCCCTCTGGGGCCCTTCTCCCACCCTTCCTCCCACCCCACACCAAGGCTCAGACTGCTCCCACTTGGGGGGGCCATTTCATGGCCTCCCCAAGTAGGTCCTCTCAGCCCCTAAAGTCCACCCCTTACAGCCCCACACAAACCCAATTCCCCCCCAGCTGCCGCACACAGACCCAAATCCCCACATTAGCCCCTCACAGACCCAAATCCACCCCCACCTGCCCCACACCCATAACCCCAGGAACAGGCTGGCAAAGGCCAGCCCTCTCCCTTTGTTCCCTATGCTGGGAACTTCTAAACTCTCTTTCCCTGGGCAATTCTGCACAGCCCAGGGGTGCCACAATGGTGGGCACACTTCTGAGTGCCAGCTGGTCCCTGTGAAAGAACACCTGAACCACAGACACCCTCCCTCAAATTCCCCCACCACCTACAGAGATAGCTGGCCAGCCAGCCCCATTGTTCCCTATGATGGGAACCAACTGCACAACAAAGAATAAAACAAGAACAACACAAAATAAAGTTTTTAAAAAATTATTTTCTCCCTTCCAAAGTACAAGTAGGCAAAGCATTATGACACATTACACCAGCAGTCCCCCACACAGAAAAATAACACAACTCACTTAACATCAGAGAATCACAAAGCACGATTCCTGTCAAAAACACTTTATTTCTTGAACAGCTTTAGGTTACACAGCAGGGGGGAACACCAAAGGGCTTGGCAGCAGTATCTTACACAAAAATAACACAACTCACTTAACATCAGAGAATCACAAAAGCACAATTCCTGTCAAAAACACTTTATTTCTTGAACAGCTTTAGGCTACACAGCAGGGGGGGGACACCAAAGGGCATGGAAGCAGTATCTTACACAAAAATAACACAACTCACTTCACATTAAAGAATCACCCCAAAAAATTGCTGTCAAAAGCACTTTATTTCTGTAACTGCTTTAGGTTACACAGTAGGAAGGCACCACAGAGCAGGAAAGCAGTGTACTACACAAAAATAACACAACTCACTTCACATCAGAGAATCACACAAACACAATTGCTGTCAAAAACGGTGAAGTGGGTTGTATTATTTTTTGTAGTACATTGCTATCATGCCCTTTTGTGCCCTCCTACTGTGTAACCTAAAGCTGTTCAAGAAATAAAGTGTTTTTGCCAGGAATTGTGTTTTTGTGATTCTCTGATGTTAAGTGAGTTGTGTTATTTTTGTGTAAGATACTGCTTCCATGCCCTTTGGTGTCCCCCCCCTGCTGTGTAGCCTAAAGCTGTTCAAGAAATAAAGTGTTTTTGACAGGAATTGTGCTTTTGTGATTCTCTGATGTTAAGTGAGTTGTGTTATTTTTGTGTAAGATACTGCTGCCATGCCCTTTGGTGTTCCCCCCCTGCTGTGTAGCCTAAAGCTGTTCAAGAAATAAAGTGTTTTTGACAGGAATCGTGCTTTGTGATTCTCTGATGTTAAGTGAGTTGTGTTATTTTTCTGTGTGGGGGACTGCTGGTGTTATGTGTCATAATGCTTTGCCTACTTGTACTTTGGAAGGGAGAAAATAATTTTTAAAAAACTTTATTTTGTGTTGTTCTTGTTTTATTCTTTGTTGTGCAGTTGGTTCCCATCATAGGGAACAATGGGGCTGGCTGGCCAGCCATCTCTGTAGGTGGTGGGGGAATTTGAGGGAGGGTGTCTGTGGTTCAGGTGCTCTTTCACAGGGACCAGCTGGCACTCAGAAGTGTGCCCACCATTGTGGCACCCCTGGGCTGTGCAGAATTGCCCAGGGAAAGAGAGTTTAGAAGTTCCCAGCATAGGGAACAAAGGGAGAGGGCTGGCCTTTGCCAGCCTGTTCCTGGGGTTATGGGTGTGGGGCAGGTGGGGGTGGATTTGGGTCTGTGAGGGGCTAATGTGGGGATTTGGGTCTGTGTGTGGCAGCTGGGGGGAATTGGGTTTGTGTGGAGCTGTAAGGGGTGGAATTTAGGGGCTGAGAGGACCTACTTGGGGAGGCCATGAAATGGCCCCCCCAAGTGGGAGCAGGCTGAGCCTTGGTGGGGGGTGGGAGGAGGGGTGGGAGAAGGGCCCCAGAGGGTTGGGGGGCATTTTGCATGCAAAATGCCACCCCTGGCAACACAAGCCTCCCCCAGCTGTCAGTGGTAGAGATTAGAGCACCTACTTGGGGAGGCCATGAAATGGCCCCCCCAAGTGGGAGCAGGCTGAGCCTTGGTGGGGGGTGGGAGGAGGGGTGGGAGAAGGGCCCCTGAGGGTAAGGGGGCATTTTGCATGCAAAATGCCACCCCTGGCAAAGGAAGCCTGCTTCTTCATTTTTTCCCCATAGGAAATAATGAAGAAGATGCTCCTTTATGGGAGGATGGGGGGACCTGCTTTGGGGGGCCATAACATGGCCCCCCAAAGTCCAATCTGTCTGAAACTTGGGTGGTTGTTAGAGAAGGGTTAGAGGAAGGTCCCCACCAATTTTGGGCTTATTCGGTGGGAAGATGCTTCCCCCAGACGTCCGGGAAGACGGAGGCATTTTCCCATTGAAAAGCCGAATGAAAGACGAAAGAATCCCGAAACGTTTCGGCTTTTTTCTTTCGGCTACCCGAAACGTTTCGGGATTCCCCGAAACGTTTCGGCATTCCCTGAAAGAAGCCGAAACACTTTTGTTTCGGCATTCTTTCGGCATTCTGAATGCCGAAACGCACATCCCTACTCACCATGTGAAGCATGCACTGATGAATGTTGTAATACTGTTTTACTCAGTCTTGCATATCCATGTGGAAAATATCCATTATAAAAAAACAGACAGGGCTATTCTATTCCTTAGCCATATGACAATGCCTTAATTTCTAGTATGTCTTGAGGTTGGCTTGAGTCTCAGACTGGTTTAGTGGCTCTTTTACCTCTACTGTTTCTGAGAGTCATCTTGAGAGGATGTGGCGGAAAGAATGTTTCCTAAGTGCAGCACTCAGAGAGCTGGAAGGGAAGGAGTTAGCAATTGCCTGGAACGAGAGCTTGATCGATAGGCTGCTCCCTTCTCTCTGACTGGCAAGTCAGAACAAACCTTCAGGATGACAGTTGGTGGCTGATAGGATTTTGAGGAGAATTTGTAAGTGAGTCTGGCAGGAAAGGTCAGACAGGTTCCTCTCTGGAGTGAGGGAAAAGAAATCTTTTGCCCTAACTGTAACATCATTGTTTTGATGGAGAATCCTATGTAAGAATTCCAAGTATAAAAGCCAACACAAGCTGAAACCCATTTACACAGCCACGATAGCGCTGGGGGTGTGTTTTTGACAAAGAGTGATTGGGTAGTAAGTGGAGACTCCCATTCAAGACAAATGAAGAAAGGTTATATCTTCTTAGGTGAAGAATATTAATTCCTGCCCTGTGTGTAAAGGAGGTTTGGCTCTGAGAAGACCCCAGGTTTATTCTAAAGGAAAATCAGTTTTGAAGAAACGTCAGGAAACCTGAGTTGTAAAAGGGAACTCTGTAAAGAAACATTGTTGCTGTAACCAAAGTATTAAACAAACCACCTCTCACTGTTAAGGATTAAGAACAGAGAAACTAAGCTTCAAGAAAACTATTTTGCTTGTGACTTAAAGTGTATTCTGTTTTACCAACAAATTTTACCTCAGCACTTTTCATTCTGTGACTGCCCTTATTCCATCTCTACCTGTTCAATAAAGTTGTTGTTTCTTTCGAACGTTATACAAACTCCAGTGCCAGTTCCAACAGAGAAGAAGAGGGCTTCTGCTTTTCTCCCATCAAGTTTCTGGGCTGGGCTAAAAAGCCAAAATTATAACTGCTTATCAGGGAGGGTCACAAAAGAACTTTTAAACCACAAATAGATATACACTATTAGGGGCTGCTTAGCCAAAGCAACCAAACTTGGATTTTGGCGGGAAAATCCGTCTCAGAGCGGGGGAGTAAAGGGGTGTGTGTCTGTCATCAATGCTTTAAACCAAGAATACTGCTACAGCCTTCTAGTGTGGTGCTGTTTTCAGGATTTGTTAGCCAAAGCAAAGACGTAACATCAGCTTATTGGATTCCCTATTGTGTGACAGAAATGGGTGCCTGAAAGAGATTCGTCACTTGCTATGGATGTCAGAGAGTGAAGTGTACATTACTCATTATCACACTGAGCCTCGCTACAAAGTGACATTTTACACGTGAAGGACACTTGATCATTTTCGCAAGTCTTTCTGGGAACTGAAGTCCCTCTCCCCCACCCCTTTTCCTTCTGTTCCTTCCCCTCTCTGTTAGAATGGCTGCCTGAAGAGACAGAGAAAGCCTACGGCAACAGCAGCTTTTGCAAATCGTCTTGTTCTAGGAGGGGGGGAATGCTCTGGAGAAAGCTGAGAAAGTTGCAGCTGCCTGCCCCCAAAGATCATTGAGAGCAGGCTTGTGACTGGAGGAACAGTTTGCAAAAGCTGCTGTTGCTGCAGGCTTTCTCTGACTTTTCAGGCAGCGATTCTAACAGTTCTAACAGAGAGGGGAAGGACACTAGGACTTCACCGACATGTCAGCTTTCTCCAGAGCATCCCCCACCCCCCAGCAAGACGATTTGCAAAAGCTGCTGTTTCCGTAGGCTTTCTCTGTGTCTTCAGGCAGCCATTCTAACATTACTCCCCCAACCCCTCACCCAGGGAGGATGGATACCAGTGGGAACCTGACTGATCCATCTGTGCCTGGACAGGAGGGCGCCGGGACTACAGAACTGCCTGCTGGTGGTACCGGACAGGACCGAGCAACTCTTGAGGGAGCTCGACCTAAAACGAGTGGGATCCGTGAATGTGAACAGCTGATATTGTTACCATCTCCTCGTCAGTGGGGCTCCAGACCCCGGGACACCAGGGAGAGGCAAGCTGGCACCATGTTTTCCCGCTCGATGATCAATCTAAGTCGGACCATCGGGTCGACGGAGCAGGGAGCAATGGGAGGACCTGTTTGGGAAATGGGTCGCCTATCCATGCTCTCGGCGGGCGCTACTCAGACCAGCTCCCAACAGTGGTTTAGATGGGATGCGGAGGCCGGGCGCCTGGTGGAGGATGTCCAATGGGGGGAGGCCAGTGGGCCTCAGAACTGGGAGACTGCGCGTAATGAACTTTTAAGTTGGGATCACACTGATGTGGGCTCAACTGGAACTTGGGACACTGGCGCAGGAGCCCCAGCCGCAGACCCACGTTGGAACCGATTATAAAATCAAGCTAATGTGGTGCAGTATGGAATACTGACCGTTACGGGAATGGCTAAGGGCTGGATGGCTAGTACTGTAGAAGAGGAAGAACGCCCCAGGGAAACTTCGGAGGTGGCCTCGGAGGGTGAAGATTGGGTACTGGGGATTTCAGTTGACGCTTCGGAAGAAGCGGATAGACAGCAGCGTGACTGGGAAGAGACCCTGCTCCTGCCGGATCAGACCGTGCCAGGCGAGGAGGAGGAGGTGGAGTACGGCACTCCTGCCCATTACAGGCGGCTGGAAGGCCGGCTGGATACAATCCCGGGTCGAGTGCCGGCTCCCCTCCGACCACAGCCGCAACAGTCCCCGCAGTTCGGCCCTCCACTGCTAGCCCAGGGACGATCAAGTTGGAGGCCACCTTTGACGGAGATACCCACAAACTGGGATTTTTCATGGTACGAGCCCTCCAGTTTTTCAATCGGTGGGGCTATCTATTTCCGGACGAAGAGAGCCGGGTCACCCACCTAGCATCCAGGCTAGAAGGCAGAGCAGCAGAATGGTACATGACTCTATATTACTCGGGGGCTCCGGAACTGAACACTTTACAGGACTTTATTGCCGCACTTAGAGCCCAACATGAAGATCCTTTAGAGGAAGCACGTACTGAGCTACAGACCCTCAGACAAGGATCTCAACCCGTGAGAGAGTATGCAGCCAAGTTTTGTCAACTTGCAGCCAAGTGCCCCCATTATGAGGATGGGACAAAAATAGTGATGTTCCGCAATGGAATGAATCCCAGGTTGCTTGATAGAGCCTTAATGCAAGATGATCCCCCGACTCTGATGGGATGGATACAACTAGCGTGTGAGGTGGAAAACCGTACCCAAGTAGTCCGCCTTGTGGATATTTTTAATCCTGGAAAAATGAGGAAAAGTTCTAACTGCCATAGCATTCCAGTTTAAATGACTGCACATGTCTAACTTTGATTCAGTTCCTAAATCATCAGGGGTACCTTTCTTGTGAGTCTCTGCTTCGAGCAGTTGAAATTGAATGCTTTGCCTGTCAACAGAAATACAGTCAGTTAATAGGGTTGGATTTATTTGTTTTAATTAAATGACTATTAAATCATGAAGTTGGGGTATGTTTGAGAAGGAGAGCTGTTCTACATTCTATATAAGCTCATAGCAAACCCTTCATGGTAGAAGTGATAGAGAGCTGATCTGCATGTGAGTCTATAAGCTTTCTTTCCTGTTGTGCTGTGAGGTTTGTTTTATGGCATTCTGCACCAAGCCAGTGCCCTCACCTATTCTGGTCTGTTCTTTCATTACAGCCTAAGTACTTTAGACAGCAACCTTTACATCTTGTATAACCTTTGTTGGCAAAAATCAGCGTTTTGGATTGGGGTGGTTGATTGGGCATCATTTCTGCCAAATATTCTGAATACTGAAAAATATTACAGTTTTCTTATTTTCTGTCCAGAGGCGTGTAACTCTCCATGTTTTCTGTTCTCCTCTGTTGCTTTTGCTAATGATCCCCAACAATAGAATGTTTCCTATTGCTTGTTCAGAGAAAACTATTCTTCCTTAATGTGGCATGTTTCTTGGCAAACTGGCAGCTCCTCCAATCAGATGCCAGGTTTCCCCCCATACCCTTTGGATTTGTGTTTAATTATGCACAGAATGCTAAGGCTATGTAGCAGAGCATGGAGCACCACACTTTTCTTTTTAAAAAGTATCAAAGAGCTGATAAGCCTTATTATAACTGTCAGGGAAACTTGCAGGTCCTGAGGTATGTTCTTCAACCTTGTTTGTAGAATTTTTTCTCTGCCTGGCCTCTGTTTGGAAAGAGTCTTAGTCTTCCTGGGCAAAGATAAATGATGCTGTGTAATTGGTTGTTTCTGGGTGTTTTCCCATTAATGACTGTGAAATTAGTTTCTTGCTTTCTTTGACTAGTCTTGCCCCATGGAAGAGCTGTAGATATGAATAGGATTACAAATTGCCAGATATATAATAAAGATCAGTAGGCTTTTCCTTATATTTTCAGGAAAGCATAGTTTATGGTAATTTAAGCAAGGATTCAGTTTACAGTTGAGTAAATGAATAATCCAGTTTTGCTGAGCTATCTAATTTACCTATGTAATCCTTAGTGCTGCAAAATGCTATCAGTGAGAATCAGTGTAGTATAATGGTTAGAGTGCAGGACTAGGATCTAGGTTCAAATCCTCACCTTGCCATGTAAACTTGATGAGTGACCTCAGTCTGGTCAAACACTGTTGGCCTAACCTACCTTACAGGGTTGATATGAGGATAAAATGCAATAGGGAAGAATGTTATAAGCCACTTTGGGTCTCCATTGGGAAAAAAGTAGAGCATAAACAAAGTAAGAAAATAAATAAGCTTAGCCATGTTAATTCAGCAGGAAATTCCATTTCTAAATAAGACATGAAGTTGCCATTACATCATTGCCATTATGAAGGCAAAGTCATTCCTTGTCTTATTAACCCATTTGTCCTACTGAATTGAATTAGCCAGTTTTTCCCAGCAAAATTAATTGCTCTTGGTTTATTATAGGGATTGTTTGCCATCTTCCAAGAACAGTTTGTTCCCATCAGTGTGTTTTAGGATATGTTTGTATGTGCTGGCAGGTTTTTTTTTCAGCTATTTTTTAAAGGTCAGAAAAGTTTAGAAAGTAGCAGCAGCGAAAATAGACCCAAATAATTCAAAGCAACCCAGAAGTTGATTGGCTGCAGTTTTTTCCTTCATAGAGTTTTCTCTGTGAGTGCATCACAATGTCAAAATAAACTGGAATTTGCTAATGATGTGTACAAACACCTCTCATTTTTGTATGTGAGATGGAGAGCTCCTGCCCGCTCCATCATCAAAGCATTAAGTTAGCACTAAGTTGACCTCAGAGAGAACAGGAGAAGGGGGTAGAGAATACCTGATTCCTTTTTCACTCACTGACTCTCATCCTGAATAGCCTGAAGGGATCCAACTAGGAACCTCTAACCCAGCCTCTTCCTCAGCAATTTGCCTATTGGACTTTGGCAAGGAGAGCAGCCCTTGCACAAGGCCAGGAGCCTGTTGTTGGGTCTTAACCTCCTCCGTACACTTCTCTTGCAATTACTGTATATCAGCTACAACTTGTTTCCACCCTCTTCCCCCTGCCACCACTCACCTGGCCTGTGGGGGGAAAGGTGGGAGAACGAGCCTCCTGGTGTGTGCTCCTAGCATGGTGCTACAATGCCACTCCCTGAAATAATGTCATTGTACAGGCCTTGGGGGCACTCCCATGCTTCTCACCAGGCTGTTTTGGGTCTCAAATGGGCTGATTGTTTGAGAATCAGGCCTGTGTGATGTGTGGGACCATTCCCAGGTCTTGTGTGATGATGTCACTCTTGAAAGTGATGTCATCACATCATCTTCAGAGCGCACATGCATGAGGCACATGTGTGAAGATCTCAAGGTGAGTGCCAGGTCCCCTCTCCCGCCAGGAGGGTAAGGGGACCTGGAAATCCTACCTTAGACATGTGTAGACTCTCTAACTTGGGCTTAGATCCCTTGCCCAGAACCATGACCAATTGGAGGAAATAAAGCTGTGTGTTGGGTAAAACCTCTTTCTGCTACTGCAGCCTGGCTAGCTTGGAAAACTGACACACTCACCAAACTGGGAGAGGAGGGCTTGTGGTTTTAGGAATCTTTGCCTGGATAGTGGGCAGGCAAGCTCAAGAGTGTTTCTATTAGGAGGTCATAGACCCTCTCTATACTGCCTTGGTCAGGCTGCACCTGGAGTATTGTGTGCAGTTCTGGAGGCCTCACTTCAAAAAGGATGTAGACAGAATCGAGAGGGTGCAGAGGAGAGCGATGAGGATGATCAGGGGTCTGGAGACTGAGCCCTATAAGAAAAGGCTGAGGGCCTTGGGAATGTTTAGTTTGGAGAAGAGGAGATTGAGGGGGACATGATTGCTCTCTTTAAGTATTTGAAAGGCTGCCATTTGGAGGAGGGCAGGGGGGCTGTTCCAGTTGGCAGCAGAGGGTAGTACCCGAAACAATGGGCTTAAATTACATGCACAAAGGTACCGGCTGGATATTAGGAAGAACTTTTTCACGGTCAGAGTAGTTCAAAAGTGGAACCAACTACCTAGGGAGGTGGTGAGCTCCCCTTCACTGACAGTTTTCAAGAAGAGGCTGGATGAATATTTGTCAGAGATGCTTTAGGCTGATCCTGCACTGGGCAGGGGGTTGGACTAGATGGTCTGTATGGCCCCTTCCAGTTCTATGATTCTGTGATTCTATTAATGCCCACTCAGAGCGGCTTACAAAGTATGTCATTATTATCCCCACAACAAAACACCCTGTAAGGTGGGTGGGGCTGAGAGAGTTCCAGAGAACTGTGACTAGCCCAAGGTCACCCAGCTGGCTTCAAGTGGAGGAGTGGGGAATCAAACCCGGCTCTCCAGATTAGAGTCCTCCACTCTTAACCACTACACCAAACTGATAAATTGGATATGGTTGGTCACTAAAGCATAATTGGAGCACATTTTGTTTTTATGAAAAATAATCTCTTACTTTCTGGAAAAATTTCCTCCTATTTCACCATGCTATTTCATCATTTCACAATGAGGCATATTTATTTATCTTGCTTTTTTGTGCCAGAGTCTCTGCTTATCTGGTGAGCTATTGGTAACCTGTGAGCAGAATAGATTGAGGATTATCATGGATTTTACGCTACCAAGTTAAAGACTAATTCAAATGCAGCTTCTCATATTCTTTGTTTGAGATTTGTATCTATTCCTGAATAAGCCTGAATGCTGATTTTGAACATCTTGGTTTTCATAGAGCCTTTATAGTATAATCAAACATCTTTTGCTGTGCAGCCCACCGATTTCAGTTTGGTTCTTTCTAGGCAAGAAAACAAAGTGAAGTAACTTATGGGAAGGTTAAAACTGCTATTCTACACATGTCCCACATGTACTGAACAAAGTGGAATTTTGTTTGGAGTAAAATTACGTAGCATTGGGCTGAAAGGGTCCAGACCTTGAAACAAAAAAAGTTGCCTCAAAGCAGCTGAAATCTCAAACCATGAAAAATACCAGAAGCAACAATGGAAATACATTATGCTATATAAACATACATAATGTACCGTACTCTTGAGAATAATTTTAGTACAAAATCATAAAGTGTCCACATAGCAAACTATTACTGCTAAATTAGTTTTGAAATTCTGCAAAGTTAATGAAGATCACACTGATGGTGGGCAGGTGGATAGCCAATCACCAAGTCTTTTTGTATAAATCTTTACTGGAACCAAACTTCAAGAGTACATCAACTATCAAAATGATTGCAGTTTCTCAGTACAGGTGATAGAATAAAGCTCTTCAGGTAGACCTGACCAAAACCAGTAATAGATTTATGCAAACATAAGGCTGGTCTTGAGATGGAAAACGAATTGAAAATATCAAAAACGGAATTGCAAAATTACAAATTACCTGTAGTTTTTGGATCTTTTGTAGCAAAATGAAAGGCTTCCATCAGAAGCAATCTTCAAGATTCAAAACCATATACAATCTTAAATATAAAACCAATCTGAACCTGGCTTGATTTGTTGGTTGTGTGGGGTATAAGAGTTATTTTCTGGTTCAGATTACAGTCTGAGCTGGAGAAAAACTGTCCTAGAGGAGAAGGGAGAATGACCTGGTTTGGAATACTAGCAGACTATATACACATGTCAAATTCATAATCCAAAGTAGGTAATTAAAAAATTCTGTAACATTGTTCTTCCAGAGCTGGTATTTGCTGTACTGCTGTGCTCTGAATTACTCTAATTTCCCCACACCCAACTCTACAGGTTTGTACAATCAAAAAGAAAAAAAAAGTTTAGGCAGCCTCACAAAACAATGTTGTACACGTTATTCTCACAATACATAGTTAGCTAATGGAATTCACTCCTGGGAGATATATTACTCATGATAGCTAAATAAAACCTCCACATTCAGAGATAGTGTACCTCTAAAAATGCTTTGCGCAAATAGGAGAAATCTGTTCCATGCTTTTAGGGCAATTTGCATGCCTAGATTCTCCCTTGAACCCTCCCCCCATCATTTCCTCTAATTAACTGCCATTTTTGCTTCTCTGTTCAAAAAAGAAAAATCCTCAGCATCTCTAGTTAAATATAGTTGGTGATATGAAAGGCCTGTACCTGTAACCCTTGACAGCTGCTTCCAGTCAATATCAGCCATGATAGACCAATGCTCTGGCTCTGTATAAGGCAGCTTCATATATCCAGCCATCCACCAATGCTTTCTTTACCACAGTGTAAGCATTATGATCACAAGTTCATATCCAACTGATTTTTGATAGCTTAGGAATCTTGTTCTTTAACTAAAATAGACCTGTCTGAAGTTGCTAACACTATTAAAATAACTGATAGAGAATTTGACAAGTCCTCTACATAATCAGTTTATGGCAAAAACTGAATTACTACTTTGTGCATCTTACTTTTTTTTTTGAAAGTTTTTTTATTTTTCAATACCTAACATACAAACTACAATAACAGTAACTACAAAAGATTACAATAACACGAGGGAAGGAAAAGAAGGGAGAAAAAAGAAAAGGGGAAGGGGGGGGGTGGGAAAAAAAAGGGAAGGTAACCTACAAACACTAAACACTACACTTCAATGCTTTCCCTTCATACTGCCATAATAAAGAAATAGCTTAATAAAGTAATGATGGAGTGGTTGATCATACAGAATACAAATTACAATCGAATTCAAATTAAATTTTCCTCCCCCTCCTGGGTCCCGGACGCAATTCTCTCTGAGCAACTGCAGCCGCAGTGCTCGTTTCCTCCCCCCCTCCTCAGACTTCTCCCTTTCTTCTTGCTTGGTGCACTGAAATTCCGGATTTTTATCCTCAAAATCCCTTAGTTGATCTTCTGATAATATCTTATAGGTTTGATCTTTGTAACTAAACCAGATTCCTTCTGGAAATAACCATTTGTACTTTATTCCACGTTCCCTCAGAAGAGCTGCGAGCTTTTTATACTTAAAACGTCTTTTCCGAACTAAAAATGGGACGTCCTTCAATATCTTAACTTTGTTACCCAAAAAGTCCAAATCCGCATTGTATGAATTGTATAGGATAGTGTCTCGGATCCTTTTAGATGAAAAATCGATGGTGATCTCGCGAGGCAGCTGACGCTTCGTTGCATATTTTGAAGAAGCCCGGCGGACTTCCAAAATGGCGCTTTTAACCTCTTCTTTAGTTGTCCTCGCGGGTGTCGCCAGTAGTTCCGAGACCAGACCCCATAAATCCTCATTTTCCTCCTCTTTCACGTTCTGGAGGCGCAAAATTGTCTGCGTTCGTTCCACTTGTAGCCCAATCAGCTGGTTCTCCACCAGCTTTAACTCTTTTTTCGTAGCCTTCATGAGTGACGCACTTTCCCGGGCAGCCTTCTCTGCCCCCCCCGCTGCTTCCTTAATGGTTTTCACTTCGCTTTCAATTAAGCCCACCCTTTGATCTGTTTCGTTCAGCTTGTCAACAAAGGGTTTTATGGCTTCAACAACTGCCCTGCGCACCAGTTCCTCAAGCGACTCTCCCTTCTGCAGGGTAGCCGAGATTGACTTACCCAGAGCGGGACTTTGTTTTTTCGCTGCCATTTTAGGGGGGGGGACCGCCAGCCCAAATTCTGAAACTCAGCGAAGGGGAAGAACGAGCCTTCTTAGCTTCAGATCCCACCACTCCTTCGCGTACGCTTGTAATAACAGAAGGGATTCACTTACTTGCAGGCTTCCGCCTAGTTCTGTTCTTTGCCGTTTTCCATAGCCCGGCAGCACTCGAGGCGCCGCGCACGTCTGCCGGCCTCCATAGGGACAAACGGGCAATTTACCCCCCGCATTGATTTTCGGGGGGTTCTTCCCGCAGCTTCCCGGACCCTGCCTCCCTCACTGGGAGTCTTGGGGGCTAATCTTCGCAGATCAGCCGCCCGGTCAGGGTGCTCGGGCGCTTCCTCTTGGACCTGCCGAGAGGAGCGTCCGACATGGCTGAGAAAACGAAACCGAATCCTACTTTGTGCATCTTACTGATGGGATTTACTTTATGCATGCACAGAGCAATGATTTGGAAACATTTACAACTAGCATTAAAGTGCGAACCTCCCCTCCCCCCAGACACAGCTGGAATTGTGTCTTCCCGCCCAGTTCCTTTTTCTCTGCCACCACAACAGCAGTGTCTGGGGACTTTTCTGAGACTTTTTCTCTCAGGAAGCAATGTTTTTTGTGTGTGTGTGTGTGTGTGTGTAGTTTTTCTCCCTCCAAGTTAGCTAATGATTAGCTTTTTCTTCCTCTATCACACCACTGGCACAACTCACCATGTTCAAGAGGTTTAGATCATATGGAGGGAAAAGTCCCTTCCTCTGACAGTCACAATCTCTGTCTGTTGTGCCTTGGAGAATTTCTCAAAATTGATTCCTGCAGACACTGCCAAACCTCTACAAAGCAAGTGAGAGGAACTCATCTTTCTTAACATTGGGGGGAGGGCATGTGCTTCCTGACCTATATCTCTGTCAGCACAAAAGGAGTCTCCCTGAGTCTGATCCAAGCATCCCTTCCAGAAGTGAGAACATAGAAGGCTAAGCCTCTGACACCAGCCTCTAAGGAGGCTTCCCAAGTAGAGTGGTCAGTACTGTGTACATGTTCAGGATTCACCTGAATCTCTGACTCTCTCAGAGAGGGAGGTTTTACTAAAATCAGAGGTTTTACTATTGTGCCAGGAAGAGATTCCCCTGCATCCTTACATGCAGCAGGAATGTTTTGCTTTCGAATTTGAAATTTGTGTGCTCCCCTTGATCATATTCTTCCAACAGCTGGTGAAGACTTATCTCTTTCATTTGGTGTTCCTTTACTGACCCTCCTCCTTTCTTATTCATTAAATTGTTTGTATTTGTTTAATAGTTTTAAATTGTTTTTATAATATACATTTTAAAATCTTGTTTTACTTATTTTGTTAAAACAATTCATTGTGGACCCTAAGTTGGATGAAGAGGCAGCATAAAAGTTTTAAATAAATAAACTTTGGTACTGAGGGGACTAATTAGACTGGCTTTCTTCAGGATAGAGGATACCACAATAGCATGACCTTACCTGCTCCTCTAGGAAACACCTAGGTACTGCACTCCTTGGTTCTGAAGATCCTCAGGCATTGCTAGCTTCTGTATCAATATGTCAGCTATGTACTGCCTCTTTACTTAACTACATCAGCTACTGTGCCCCACATCTGGGGAGGGGGAGTGATACAGCTTCTACGGTCCTATTGCATTTGCCTTTGGCCCCAGTGGCGATTCATCAGCCTACTGCTGATGCCCAACTTGCTACTTCTACCAACAGCTGTGGCTGTAACTCTTCTTTTGAGATCTCATTCATTCTCCATGTTGTCTTCTCTGGCCACATTCGGGTTCAGAATCTGAAAAGATGTCCAATTCTTTGTGTGTGGAACAGCTTTCACAATAGTATTCTCTCCATTGGAGGTGTCATCATGACCCTAGGCTTGAGGTTGAGAAGTGGAATGGCCTATAGGCCTCAAGACAGCCTTTTCCTTATACACAGGCCTTGGGCCTTGCTGCAAATATCCCTGCAGGCACTCTCCAAACCGCCAGATTGGGCCTGGTGGAATTGGTGCACCTCCCGCCCCCCCCCCCAACTGCTGCTGAAGATGTGTATGTTCTTGCACAGGAAGGGAAGTTGTTCTCTTCCAAGAGCTAGCTAGCAGAATAACTGCTATCAGTGGAAGATGATCCCTTGCCTAAAGAAGGTGAAATTTGATTTAAAGGGAACCAGGTATTGAGATAATGTTAGAAGTCCAGTAAGGTAGTCATTTTGGGAATTTTACTATTTTTCAGCTGGCTTCTTTCCTTGGAAATTTTGCTATGGGTATTGATAATATACCCTGTGCTGTGTCTGTGGGGAGGGAAAGGATCAGGTAATTGGATACTTACTGTTGTCAGGCTGGGATATGCCATAGAGTTCTCTTTACTTCATCCATCCAGATTGTGTCTACTCCTTGAGCAGGACTTTGAAGAAGTTGCATAAAAATATCTCAAGTAATACCCTCCTAACATATCTTTTCTCCAGAGATGGACTGATTATAGCAGAAAGAGGCAATAGAGTCAGTAGTGCCTTGCTTCCAGAATGGACAAGTACTTCATTGAGCCCAATCCTTCATTGTTCCACATTCTTCATTTCAGGGACATCAGTGAGTACATTGGAAGCTTTAGATGATGAGTGTAGGCTTTACAGATTTGGTTCATTCAGTATTTTCAGCCATTGATAGATTCTCAAGAAAAACTCCTTCTGCCACTTGGTGTGCTACATTAAGAAATAAATCTGGACTGGGGTGTTCACTAGGGGTGTGCAACCCCAAAAGATTCAGATTTCTTGCTTCTGGTTTACCCAGAACAGGAAAAAATTTGGGTAAACCCGAAACCTGAAGCAGCAAGCCGCTTTGGGTTTGGGTATTTAAGCCGATTCGTGATTATTAGGGAAGATTTGGCCATTGTTTCCAATGGGAAATGCTGCTCCTGGCTATCTGGGGGCCTAGGGGGGTCATTTTCTTCCCTAATAACACCAAATTTGCAGTGGGCCCTCTTCCAACCCTCCTCTCATGGCCACCCAAGTTTCAGGGAGGTTGGACTTTGGGGGGGCATGTAATGCCCCCCCAAAGAAGGTCCCCCCAGCTGCCACCTATCTCCATTGTTTCCTGTGGGAAAAACTGGGGGGGGGGAAGTTCCCAGGAGGCTGGGGGTGGCATTTTGCAAGCAAAATGCACTAAACCTGCAGGGGACCCTCTCCCAACTCTCCTCCCACTGCCACCCAAGTTTCATGGAGCTTCAAGAGGCCATGTTATGCCCCCCCAAAGAAGGTCCCCTCAGCTGCATTATTCCCTATGAGGACTAACTTCACACCAGAGAATCACAATAAGAAAAAATTGATTAAAAATACACAACAAAACCATATGAGGCGAGTGAGCAACTACAAGTGAACTAATGAACAACCTGCCTAAGTACAGCAAACTGATGAAAGGGGATCAACTTCACTCCAGAGAACCATCCATTGAATTCAAACCAAACCAAACTGAACCATGTGTTGAAAACTAGTGGGCTCTTCTAGGAGGCTGGGGGTGGCATTTTGCAAGAAAAATCCACCAAACTTGCAGAGGACCTACTCCTACCTGCCCTCTGGAGATCACCCAAGCATCAGGGAGATTGGACTTTGAGGAGCCATGTAATGGTTCTCCAAAGAAAGTTGACCACCACCCCACATTCTATTGTGGGAAAATCCAGACACCCACAATAGAAACACATGGAATGTGGCATCCATGGCCACAGGCAGAAACCCCTCAATAAACCTCCCAACAGCCCAACAAAAGCAAAGACAAACTCCCCAAAATTCCCCAGCACTCCCAGAGCTGGCTGGCCAGCCACTCTGCATGCTTCCCTATGGGGCCAGCTATCACAACAGAGATTCACACACACACAAAAATCAATTAAAATTATTTCTTGGTAACAGCAGTAAATTAAAAACATCACATCACTGTTAAATGTACAATGTACAGTCCTAAATTAAACTAACCCCCACCATCACACCAGAGAATAAAAAACAGAACCAAAAACACACCAATTTTTTTTAAAAAAATTATTTCTTGGATGTCTGGGAACAGCATTAACAGCACATTCAAATCACAACATACAGTCCCCCACCTTGAAACAAATTCTAACATCACACCAGAGAATCACAAACCAATTTTTTTTTTTAAAAAAATCATTTATTGGATTTCTGGGAACAGCATTAATAGCACGTTCAAATCTCTCTGTATAAAAGACAATTGTCCTGACTGACTCATCAACGCCCAGCCCAAACCCCTGGACCTAGAAATGTGAAATTCGGGGAGAATGTTCCTTTTGTGATGTAGGGGCTCACTAAGAAGGGATTTTAAGAAATTTGCCCCCTAAGGGGGTAAAAAGGGGTAAAAAGTGTTTTCCCATAGGTATACAGCTTGTCAGGATCTGTCATGCTAAGAGAACTTAACCTAAGTCACACCATGTTAATTTGGGTAGTTTAGTATTTCTCTCTCTCCAGGTCTAGCAAACCATGACCGCACTTTCCATGGGAGAGGATGCTGCGTCTTACCTGTTTTTCTTCAAAGTCGACCTTGATGGACCAGCTTTCCCACAGAAGAGCACCCAGCAATGTGAACTCTGGGGGGAGGCTGGGAACGGAGGGTTTGATTTGTAACAACTTTCATCTTGTAACTCATTCCTAACAAAGTTTGTGCTCAGCCAGGATCTCCCTGGTCCTGGAATGTGGACATCTGGGCCTGTATGCTGTCTTTCAAATAAACCTTTTGAAATCAAGAGACCTTGGCTTCTTGCAGAAGGGAGGAAGACAGACTCTGGCTAACTGGGATGCCACAGTCTGACATATTGTTAGAAATCCATTGTTCTTCCCAACGCCTCACCCAGGGGAGGATGGCTACCGAGGACAACTCGAATGATCTGTTCAGCCCTGGAACGGAGGATGGGGGACTTCCAGACCAGGCTCAGACCATGCCAGGCAGTGGATCTGAGACTGTGCCTGACCTGGGTACTGAGCCTGTTCTGGACAATGGAACGGAGCCTGTCCCTGACAGTGAGCCTGTTCCTGACAGCGGGACGGATCTTGTGCCCGACAGCGCTTAGGAGCAGGCCTACCCAACCGAAATGGGTGCCCAGCCGAGACAGAGTGGGAATCCGGGCGGGAATCATCTGATTTCGCTTCCAATGCCGCAGCAGTGGGGCTACAGGCCCTGAGAGGCCAGGGAATGGCGAGCTGGCACCATGTTTTCCTGGTCGATGATTGACGTAAGATGAACTGTCGGGTCGACGGAACCAGAGGGTCCGAGCATCGTGTGGGACCTGACCAGATCTGCCCGCACCCCAGAGGGGGCGCGGGCCAGCACCGAACCGTGGTATTGGTGGGATACAGAAACAGGTCTCCTGGAGGAGTGGGACCCCCGAGGCGAGGCCGAAGATGCCCAGTATTGGGAAACCACCCGACATGAGCTCATGAGCTGGGATTATACTGATGTAAATTCAGCCAGAGCTTGGGAGCAGGGCCAAGTCCAGCGCTTGGAGAATCAGGCCCAGGCGGTTCAATCTGGGATTTTGGCAGTGACGAGTTTGTCTAAAGGGTGGTTAGCCAGCGCCACAGCTATCGGCCACTCGCCACAAGGTGGTGGAGCAGAGGGACCGAGTCGGCCACGTAGGGAAGCCTCAGATTGGGAGACCGACGGCGGGGAGGAAGTTCTGAGGCAATTGGAGCAATCGGAGACCAGCGATCATGAGGAAGATGTGGCGTTGGAGGCTGCTCCGGATTATTACCGCTGCATGGAGGATAGGATGGGAGCGATGGAGGAAGATCTGGCCAAAGCCGTGTACCTCATCGGCTTGTTGGTTCAAGAGCAGCGAGATGCGCGAGCAGCAACAGCGGTGGAACGGGTAGCTGGAAGCGTTACCACGGGGGGACAAAGTTCTTCCCAACTTGCTCCAGCCCCTCAAGGGGTCACAGCGCAGGGGCAAGTCCAGCCCAGGACCCAGCAAACCCCAGGGCAGGGCGCCCCGCACCGACCACCGCCGCCACCACCAGGCCCTCTTCCTCAATTACAACCAACACCTCCAGCAGCAGCTCCGCAGCCACTCCAGCTGCCTCCTCCTCCTCAGTTATCTCCACCTCAACAAGTGGTACCACCACCGCCTCCTCAGCAAGTGCCACCGCCACCACCTGAGTTGCCTTTGGGATGGATTAAATTAGAGGCCACCTTTGATGGTGATACTAAAAAACTGGGATTTTTTGTAGTTCAAGCCTTTCAGTTTTTCAACTGTTGGGAATACCTATTTCCGGATGAGGAAAGCAGGATTGATCATCTAGCCTCCAGGCTCGAAGGCAAAGCAGCCAAGTGGTATGTGACATTATATGATTCGGGAGCCCCCGAGTTGGATACGCTACAAAGTTTTATGTCCGCTTTGCAAGCCCAATATGAGGATCCATTGGAGACCGCGCCCGCACGGAGCTACGAACGCTGAGACAAGGTACGCAACCGATCAGGGATTATGTGGCCAAATTTTGCCAGTTAGCAGCCAAGTGCCCCCATTGTGAGGAAGGAACTAAAATAGTATTATTCAAAAGTGGTATGAATCCCAGATTATTGGATCGGTCCCTAATGCAGGATGACCCTCCAATGTTGTTAGGCTGGATACAGCTGGCTTACGAAGTGGAGAACTGCATTCAACAAGTGAGACTAGTGGAGCAACAACAAGCGATGGGAGCGAGGAGAACACCCGTTGTAGTGAGGGGGGGCGAGCAGCCCCTTTAGCCTGAGGGGCACGAGAGACTCGTTGGCGACAAGGACTATGCCTCCAATGCGGCAATAGCGGACACTTCGCAGCTCAGTGTCCCCTCCGCGCGCCAGCCTCAGCCACTCCTACTCCTTCCCATCCTATTCCAGCTCCAAGATCAAGTCGTGGGCAAGGGGTGCAAAAAAGAGGCCAACCTGAAAAAGGCTTGGAGTCAGAGGAAGTGCTGATGGAATTAGACAACCCTCCTGCGGAAGAAGAAGAAGCGCCCAGCCCACAGTCGGGAAACGAGATGGATCTGTCGTGAAGGGGCCCCACCGGCAGATCAAGAAAGGGTCCACCTGTAAAGAGGTGAGAGAGAAAGGGAGAGAAAGAGAGAGAAAGAGAGAGAAATTATTCGTTCCGATCATCCTACTAAACCCCAAGAGGGGAACCCACACCCGACTAGAAGCATTAATTGATTCGGGTTGCTCCAGAGACATTATAGCACCAGCTTTAGTGAATGGCCTGGGTTTGGAAACCAGAGAACTGGAGACTCCTATTATCTTTGAACAGATGGACGGGTCTAACATGAACCCAGTAGTCCTTGAAACGGAGCAGGTGCCTACCGGCATGGGAAAACATTGGGAAAGCCGGTCATTTGTAGTCAGTCAAGCGGCCAAATACCCCCTCATTTTGGGCAGCCAGTGGTTATGGGATCATAACCCCTACATAGACTGGGCTAAAGGAACTGTCATGTTCAACAAGGATTATTGTGACCAGCACCTTTGGCAAGTGAAGTGGGGAAAGGAGAAGCTAACCCAAGTGGAAGAGGCCCTCTTAACTCAAGAGGAAATCAACCTCATTCCAAAAGAATACCGTGATTTGAAGCAAGACTTCAGTGAGGAGGAAGCTGATAGCCTCCCCCCCCCCCCCCATTGTGCCACAGATTGCGCGATGGAAATAATTCCTGGAGAAAACCTACCCAAAGGCAAACTATATTCCATGAGTCCCATGGAACGAGAAGAGTTATGAAAGTTTATAGACAAAAATTTGGAAAGAGGTTCCATCTGCCTAGCGAACAGCCCTCATGATGCGCTGGTACTTTTCGTCAAGAAGAAGGATGGAGGACTACTGCTGTGGACCGACTTCAGAGGGATCAGTGCCGTGTTGATGACCAACGCATATCCCATCCCGCTGATTCGAGATCTATGTCAATGATTAATGAAGTCTTGCACAAATTCCTATATAAGGGAGTGGTTGTTTACCTTGATGATGTTTTAATTTATTCAAAAACAAAAGAGGAACATGTGAAACTGGTGCAGGAAGTCTTAATAACCTTACTATGTCACAACCTCCCTATCAAACTCTCTAAATGTGAGTTCCACAAAAAGGAGCTGGATTACTTGGGCTACCGTATATCAGGGCAGGGCTTGAAAATGGATCCTGCCAAGATCCGAGCAGTAAGAGACTAGCAAACACCCTCCACTCGCAAACAATTGCAATCCTTCTTGGGATTTGCCAATTTCTATCGAGACTTCATAGAAGGATTTGCGCAAATTGCCCTCCCTTTGACTGATCTACTAAAAACCAAAGGAAAGGGAGATCAAGCGAAAAAAGCATCCTCCAAACTGGAGTGGAGCCCCGAATGCCAACTGGCTTTTGACAATTGACCCAATTTAAGTCAGAGCCTGTCTTACAGCACCCCGATGAAAACCGCCCCTTCATAGTGCAAGTAGACGCCAACAATGCCGCAGTAGGGGGGTGCTCCTGAAGAAAGGGGAGGATGGAAAGGCCTGGCCGTGCGCATATTTGTCCCGAAAATTTTCTGAGGCCGAACGCAATTGGAATGTGTGGGGGAAAGAAGCTTTTGCCGTTAAAGTAGCCCTTACGGTATGGCGCCACTGGCTGGAGGGAGCCTGACATCCATTTGAGGTTTGGACTGACCATAAAAACCTGGAAGCTCTTAGAAACCCCCGTCGGCTTAACACTAAACAGCTTTGCTGGGCGGAATTTTTTTCAAAATTTAACTTCACGCTCAACTTCCTTCCGGGTAAAACCAACTTCTTAGCGGATGCTCTATCACGCATGCCCCAACACCAAAGCAAGAAGGAGGAGACCATCAACACTGTCTTCTCCCCACGACAGCTAGGGGGTGTGGTCACCACTCGTAGCCAAACAGCCAAAGCCCAAACAGAAGAAAAGGGGTGGAGAGCTAAAGTGAAAAGTGAGGTGGAGAAAGAAGGGGAGGGAGCGCCCAAGGGAAAAATGTCTCAAACGGAGGAGGGAGACTGGGTGAAAGATGACAGACTATATATACCTTCCAGCCTTAGAAAAGAAGTTCTGCAGCGTTGTCACGATGCCCGTACCGCTGGCCATTTCGGATATTTAAAGACTCTTCACCTAGTGCAAAGACAATTTTGGTGGCCGGGCATCAGAAAAGATGTGTCCCAATATGTCTCCTCCTGTCCAATCTGTATAATCGCTAAGTCAAGGAGAGGAAAGCCACCGGGACTTTTACAGCCCCTGGAAACCCCCAGTCGGCCCTGGGAAGTAATTTCAATGGACTTTATCATAGATTTGCCTCCCTCCAAGGGCTATTCCTGTATACTAGTGGTTGTGGACTTATTTTCCAAAAAATGTGCACAATCATCCAGACAGCCAAAAAGCTGACTGAGATATTTATGAAACATATTGTGAAGCTACACTCTTTTCCCTCTAAGGTGATCTCGGATCGGGGCAGACAGTTTGTTGCCAACTTCTGACGGGAGCTTCTACAGCTAACCGGAATGGAACAAGGGATTAGCTCCGTCCATCATCCGCAGAGCGACGGGCAGTCGGAAAAAACAAACCAAATTTTAGAACAATTCCTACGGTGTTATATTAATTTCCAACAGGACAACTGGACCAACCTGATCTATTTCGCAGAGTACGCTTACAACAACGCGGTACACAGTTCTACAGGGGAAACGCCCTTCAAAATAGTACATGGATATGATGGCAATGCGTTTCCTTTCGAGATGCAACTGGGAAGCAAGCCCGCTGGAGATCTACAACAATGGTGGACCTCTATCTCGAAACAATGGGCAACGATTCAAACAGCTCTGGACAAAGCCAAAGCAGACTATAAGAAATACTCTGATCGCCACCATGCGGTACAGTGGGAATTGCAACCTGGAGATAAAGTCTACATCTCTACAAAGAACCTCAAAGCAGAGCAACTCAGCAAAAAGCTGGCCTTAAAATACTTGGGCCCCTTTCCTGTTAAAAGAGTAATCAACAAAGTGACCGTTGAAATCAAACTCCCAAAAAATCTACGCCAAGTACACCCGACCTTTCATATTAGCTTGCTAAAACGAGCTCCTGCCCCAGATAAATGGCACCCTTCAACAGCAGCACCTATCCCTACCATGATCAATGATCAAATACATTATGAAATTGAAGAAATCTTAGACTCTAAGCACAGATGCAATAAACTCTTTTATTTGGTTCGGTGGAAGGACTTTGAGGAAGGGTACAGAGAGTGGGTAGAATCAATTCATGTCAGAGCCCCCCGGCTCTTAAAACAATTCCATCAACGGTATCCTGAGAAACCGGGGGGGAGATGGAGGAAGGGGGTCTTAAGGGGGGCAGAATGTCAGGATCTGTCATGCTAAGAGAACTTAACCTAAGTCACACCATGTTAATTTGGGTAGTTGTTTAGTCTTTCTCTCCCTCCAGGTCTAGCAAGCCATGACCACACTTTCCATGGGAGAGGATGCTGCGTCTTATCTGTTTTTCTTCAAAGTCGACCTTGATGGACCAGCTTTCCCACAGAAGAACACCCAGCAATGTGAACTCTGGGGGGAGGCTGGGAACGGAAGGTTTGATTTGTAACAACTTTCATTTTGTAACTCATTCCTAACAAAGTTTGTGCTCAGCCAGGATCTCTCTGGTCCTGGAATGTGGACATCTGGGCCTGTATGCTGTCTTTCAAATAAACTTTTTGAAATCAAGAGACCTTGGCTTTTTGCATTAGGGAGGAAGACAGACTCTGGCTAACTGGGATGCCATAGTCTGACACAGCTTCCCTGGAGGCTAGGAGGCTGCTCATCCCCCTCCCCCCCTGCCAAATGCCAACTCAGCCACTCTTCCCTGAGGTCATTTGCATATGTGGCCTTGATTGGTCATCATCCCAAAATTCTAAACAGTATGCAGGACACATGCAGTACTCAGGACACATTCAATTATTCTCAGTCATTGAACGTGCCCTGAGGTAAAAACACACTCTCCTCTAGGGTTGCCAATCTCCCTGTGGGGTCTGGCTTTCCTGTGTGGCTGGCAGGCTGATGGGTCAGCTGTGGAACTGTTTTCTGAGGTAAAAATCAGGTCAAGGAAACTGCAGACAGTTGAAGAAAGACAGTACAAGACCCATGAAAAGGGATTTTATATAAAAGTCAGTATGGCAGCTGAGTTTTTAAATGTTCATGGGGAGATAGTGCACAACCTTTCTAGGGGCCATTTCAATGTGAACCTCTCACATGAACCTGCTGAAGTGCCCACCATACCACCCTTCCCTCATTCCAACTCCACCTCACACCTCGTGCAGCCATCACCTCTTACTGCCCTCAAGAAGCCTCCTGGCAGACATTGTGTAAGATATACCAATGCTAAAAGGAGGAAGTATCTTAGAGATGTGGCAATGAAATATGCACATTGTACTCCTGCGGTGCACTGAGCAGCAGTGGCCAAGTATGAGCAAGTCCTGAGTCCAAGGGAATGGTGACCAGGCCTGGGCACAGTAGTGACGACCCTAGCAGACCTAACAGCTACGATATACCCTGATATCGTCACTATCATGAAAAGTCCATGGATGGGTTGTGCAAGTGTGCCACTCTGACCTCCAAGAACAACAACGCTGCCATCATTAATGAAACACAACTCCCTCAAAGGGGTCGAAATGGAGTACAGATCTGTGGACTCAGTGGTGCAAATGGATGATGCGGTCCAGTACCCTGTGGAGTTCCTCAACATGCTCAACCCTCCTGGCTTCCAAGCCCACAAGCTTCTCTTCAAAGTGGGGGCTCCAAAGTGGGGGCAAACCACCAATGAGGTCTACAAAGAGGTCCTTCAGTAAAAAAATAAGGCTGTACATATTTTCACTTTATTTATTGCACTACAATCTTTTCCTTTTAAAAATCTCTTCAATAAATGTTACATTTTGAAATTCACTTCATTAGTTTTAGGCATCAACATGCTTTGCTTTATTCAAACGCTTTTGTGAAGCTCGGGTACTATGCTATTATACTACAAAACCAACTCAACCCGCCCCCCCATATCAAAAACATTACTTACACATAAATATTATAACTGGATTTAAAGTAGTTGAATACCATAGTGAAGCATCAACCTAGTCACAGCATACAGTCCCCCACCTTGAAACAAACTCTAACGTCACAGCAGAGAATCACAAACTAAACATAATTTTTTAAAATTTCATTTCTTGGATTTCTGGGAACAGCAGTCAAATTGCAACATACAGTCCTTGAAACAAATTCTAACATCACACCAGAGAATCACTCACCAAAAATATTTTTAAAATTTCATTTCTTGGATTTCTGGGAACAGCATTAATAGCACATTCAAATCACAGTCCCACCTTGAAACAATTTTTTTTTAAAAAAAACTGTCCTCTCAGAGAACCTCCCAATCAGGAAAGGAAGAACTGCTTGCTGCTGCAGTGACTGGCTCTTTCTCTCAGCCAATCTCCCTTCCCAGATCACCCCCCTTCCCTCACCTGCCTCTCTCACTCCCCTCTTCCCCCTCCTATCAATCAAAAGCTGTGGGAAGAGAGCTCTTTGAAGCTTTTTTCCTCTTGCCGTTGCAAGGGAAAAAGACTTCACAGAGCTTCCCAAAGCAATCTGAATCGCTTTGGGTTACTCTACTTCGGGTTTTCCGAATTGGGCTAGCTCTGCTGGGGCCAATTCGGGAATCACAGATCAACCTGAATCAGGGTTGATTCAGGTTTGCTTCGGGTTTCTGAAACATGAAGCGCACATCCCTAGTGTTCACATCTCCATATCTTTATCTTGATCACAAACACCTCTCTTCGGAATTGTAGTGTCCACTGTGAAAAGATTCCATCAGTCAGTCTTGATCTTCTCAGAAGAGGAAGCTCTGCATCAACCACCTGGAGCTTATAGCAACATTAAAGTCACTTCATACCTTTGTCCCCACACTGCAAGGCACCACCATCAGCAAACACAGCAGTGGCCTGATGCCTGTGAGAGCACTGCATTGCTTCTGCTGCCATTCATGTTACAAGAGAAGTCAGTGCCCAAGCAAATGCACTCAGTCATCAAGGTATGTTGGTATTCAGACACATCTGAATAACATCACTAAGTGTTCATGATCAAGGCCATAGGCCATGGACTAAGCGCAGCAGGCCTTTATGGTCTTGCTGTCATGCTGTTGGCCATACACAGACTTTAAATACCTGCAATAGGAAAGAGAGAGAAACGACTTCCGGTTTGGGATTCATGGAGGTCTAACGCAGCTCCATTTGCGGAGCTGACCGGATTGCCGTTTTAACCGGCCGGAGGGGTGAAAATAACCCGCGGCCGACTGCTCTCAGGCGGGGAGCAGGCAAAGAACGCTCAAGACCCTAGGGTGAGCTAGATCTCGGACGAGGGGGGGCTCTACACAAGGAGTCTCCCCCCCGATCCTTGAGGTCCCACCTTGCGACGGGTCGGCTATAATCTCTGCGGCAATTTTGGGGCCAATTCGGCTGGCATAAGACCTACATACCCAAGCTTCGATCGGGGAGGGAAGTCGAGAGGAGAATTTAAGATCGAAACAGCGATTACAACCCGAGAAAGTTGAAGAGAAGGTAAAGATCGCTATCTCTTGAAACGGGACAGATTGACAAAAACAGAGAGGAAAGAAAGTAGATTTTTAAACTGCAACAAACTAGTGAAAAGGAGGTGAAGACTCGGCAGGAGTTGTATTTTAAAAGAGACTAAGTTTAAAGAAGTTATTACAAAAATCGGACTATTGTTTTGAATACCTGTGGTTTTGGAGCTGTGGGAAAAAGACACCATCGCGAGACCTGCTGTGGGAAGACGGGAGACAGGAAGTGCGTAACAACAATAGAGTGGCTGGAGGGAAGCGGCCCTTGCCAAGGGACAGGAAGTGGGGAATCGCCATTATTGAAAGTGGAAGGGTCGTGGCTTCAGCGGAAGAGGAAGTAGGCCATCTTGGATTATAATAACATAGAGAAACCATAGAGAAAAGACGCCCGACATTTTGGATACAAAAAATTAATTTTGGCAAAGATTGGGACATTTGAAAAAAAGGAAAACGTTTAATTATACGCCACGGAGCTGAGGAAGAGAGCAGATTCGTGGGAGCGAGCTAAAGCAAGCCCCACGATGTCGAAAAAAGAGTGGCAATCGGCAATAGAAAATTTGGACAAAAAACTTATAGACATGATGAAAGAACTTAAGGACACGAAATTGGAGCTTATTAAAGAGGTCAAAGAAGTTACACAGACAGTAAAGTCGGAGCTGTCAGAAGTGAAAAAAGGCGTGGAAACGATTAGCAGTGAATTACAAGGAACGAAACAGAGAGTCAAAACAGTAGAAGACGCGATGGAGAATTTAATAGAAACGCAACAAACAGAGATGAGATTGGTAAAGGGGAGGATGTCAGTTGCAGAAACTAAACACATGGAGAAGCAGCTTCGTTTTCGTGGTCTGCCAGAAGTTGAAGGGAAGTCAGCGCAAGAACAGATGACTGAGGTGTTGGCTGAATACCTGGGGAAGGAGGAGGAGGAAATTGTGGCTATCCTAGATGTGGCGTATCGTGTGAACTCGAGAATTGCAACCCAGAGGAAACTACCAAGGGATGTGATCGTGCAGTTTACAACTAGAAATATGAAAGAGAGGATTGTGACAAAACAATTTCAAGATCCATTGGAGATTGATGGCAAGACGATTATCATAATGAAGGAATTGCCCAGATCAGTGTTACTGGACAGGAAAAAATATAGAGTGTTAATTCAGACTTTGAAGGACATGAACATTAGGTACAGATGGGAGTTACCGGAAGGAGTGTCCTTTGAGTTTGGAGGGGCAAAAAAGCGTATCAGATCTGAGCGGGAGATGGAGAGATTTATTAAGGACAATGAAAAAGACTTACCAACAAAACCATGAATATGGAGTGTAAAGTATTATCTTGGAATGTAAATGGACTAAACTCACCGAATAAGAGAAAAAATATTTTTCATTGGCTACTAAAACAAAAATGTGATATTGTTTGTTTGCAGGAGACCCATATTAGAAAACAGGATGTAAAATATTTAAAATCTGGAAAATTGGGCAAAGAATTTGTAGCGGCTTCCAACAAGAAAAAAAGAGGAGTGGTGTTGTATATAAAAGAGGAGCTGCAGCCAAAATTTGTTATGAGAGATGTGGAAGCTAGATTTGTAGCAGTGGAATGTAATTGGAACTTAAAGAGAGTGTTGGTAGTCGGACTTTATGCACCTAACGGTGCAAAGGAAAGCTTCTTTGAGGACTTAAGGAAGCACTTAGACGATCTTGTATATGACCAGATAATTCTTGCTGGAGATTTCAATGGAGTGACAGATTTGGAACTAGACAAAAAGACTACAAAAGCACAAAAGAAAAGAGGACTATTGCCAAAGCTTTTTTTTGAGTTGATTCAACAAGAGACTCTCGAAGACGTATGGAGGAGAGAATATCCTAAAACCAGACAGTTTACTTTTTATTCTGCAAGGCATCTTACATTATCAAGAATTGATATGATCTGGGCCTCAAAGGACTTAGCGTTATGGACTAAGGAGGTAGAAATAATGCCGATGGTAGGCTCAGATCACAACCCAATTATGTGGAAATTTGGAAAAAGGAGAAAAAGGAAAGCCTGGAGAATAAATGAGGACTTGTTACAGGAAAGTGAGAATATGGAAACATTGAGAAGAGAGACTAAGTTTTTTATACAATACAACGTGAATAAAGAAGTACCAACCAGTAAAGTTTGGGACGCGTATAAGGCGGTTGTAAGGGGCATACTAATGGACTTAAATGGTAGAGCAAGGAAAAAGAAAGAGGAGAAAAGACAAGAGATTGAGGAGAAAATAAAGGCCAAAGAAGTACAGTTAAAAAAGAGACCAGGGAAAAAGAAAATACATCAGGAAATTAAAATTCTTCAAGAACAGTTAATAGCAATGAGTAATAAAGAATTGGAGTGGAACCTTAAAAGACTGAATCAAAAAGCTTTTGAGGGTGCTAATAAACCTGGGAAATATTTGGCATGGCAATTAAAGAAGAAAAGGGAAAAGAAAATAATAAATAAAATTTGTGAAGAAAACAAAACGTATTTGGAGCAGACTACCATTAGCAGAGCCTTTTATAAATTTTACGCTAAGCTGTATAATAAAAAAGAAGTAAACAAAGAATCAATAGCATCATATTTGGAGAAAACCAAACTTCCAGAGATCTCGGAAGCTTGGAGAAATAAGTTGAACAGTGAAGTAACTGACGAGGAAATAAGTATGGCAATACAATCCGCAAATCTAGGAAAGGCGCCAGGGCCAGATGGACTTACGGCTAAATTTTATAAGACAATGGCCAACGAACTGGCACCATTCCTAAAAGAGGTGATGAACGGAGTTTTTAGGGATCAAAGAATTCCAGACACTTGGAGCGAAGCGAATATATCATTGATCCCAAAAGAGGGCCAAGATTTGACTAGCGTGAAAAATTACAGGCCTATATCATTACTTAACAATGATTATAAAATTTTTGCAAAGATATTGGCGGAGAGACTGAAGGGGTGGCTCTCGGAAGTTATAGAGGAAGAACAAGCAGGTTTTTTGCCGGATAGACAAATAAGAGACAATTTAAGGACAGTGATCAATGCTATTGAATACTATGACAAGCGTTGCGATAAAGAGGTTGGTTTCTTCTTTGTAGACGCTGAAAAAGCGTTTGACAATTTAAACTGGGATTTTTTGTTTGCCACTATGGAAAAGCTACAATTGGGAGAAAGATTCATCAGAGCAATTAAAGAAATATATAGGGACCAGACTGCAGCAATTGTAGTGAATGATGAACTGACCAAGAAATTGACGATTAGTAAAGGAACAAGACAAGGTTGCCCGTTATCTCCATTGTTGTTCATATTAGTATTGGAGATTCTGATGATACAAATACGACAAGACGAGGAAATACGAGGAATAAAAATAAAGGACTATTCATACAAGGTTAGAGCATTTGCAGATGACATAATGTTAATTGTAGAAGATCCATTGGAGAACATGCCAAAAGTGATAGATAAGATTAAGGAGTTTGGTGACTTGGCAGGTTTCTTCATTAATAAAAAGAAGTCAAAGATACTATGTAAAAACATGACTAAGCAGAAACAACAATTGTTAATGGAAACAACGGACTGTGAAGTAACTAGTAAGGTGAAATATTTGGGAGTTGAGCTGACTGCAAAAAATATAGATTTGTTCAAGAATAATTATGAAAAATTATGGACTCAGATAGAGAGAGACTTGATCAAATGGAATAGACTGAATTTGTCATGGTTGGGCAGGATTGCAGCAGTTAAGATGAATGTGTTACCAAGAGTAATGTTTTTGTTACAGACAATACCAATCATCAGAGACTCTAAACAATTTGAAAAATGGCAGAGGAAAATATCAGATTTTGTTTGGGCAGGCAAGAAGCCTCGAGTGAAAGTAAAAGTTCTACAAGATGCAAAGGAGAGAGGCGGAATGCAACTGCCCAATCTGAGACTTTACCATGATGCAATCTGCCTAGTTTGGCTAAAAGAGTGGATGACATTAAAGAATAAGAAACTATTAGCCCTAGAGGGATATAAAAAATTTTTTGGATGGCACGCATACCTATGGCATGACAAAGTAAAGGTCAACTCGATGTTCCTGCATCATTTTGTAAGGAGAAGTCTATATACAATCTGGAAGAAGTACAGAACTTACCTACAAGAAGGAACCCCCTTGTGGGTGGTTCCATATGAGGTGATAGATCCGAGGGCTGTGGATAATGAACAACAATGTTTAACGTACAAAGAAATAACTAAGATTGAAATATCTAAACTTAGAATAAAGACGCAAGAGGAACTATCACCTAACTATGATTGGTTCCAGTATAGACAGATTAGAGACTTATACAACTCGGACTTTGCAAAAGGGGGCATACGAACAGAGAACTCGGAACTAGAGCAGACCCTTCTTAAAGAAGACAAGAAAAGAATATCCAAGGTATACCAAGTACTGTTGAAATGGTATACTGAGGATGAGATAGTTAAAACACAGATGGTGAAATGGGCTATAAATTTCAATAAAGAAATAACAATGGAGGCATGGGAATACTTGTGGAAAACTACAATGAAGACAACGACATGCATTAATATTAAAGAGAACATTTTCAAAATGATCTATCGTTGGTACATGACACCAAAGAAGATTGCGCTAGGGAACTTGAATACTTCTAATAAATGCTGGAAATGTAAGAAACATGAGGGCTCCCTCTATCATATGTGGTGGTCGTGTGAGGTAGCTAGGCAGTTCTGGGGGGAAATAATAAGAGAAATGAGTGAAATTTTACAGTTTCAAATAAATAAGAACCCAGAACTCCTGCTGCTAAACTTGGGAATGGAGGGAATTCCAGCCCATCATAGGACGTTGATTTTTTATATGACTGCAGCAGCTAGACTTTTGTATGCGCAGAAATGGAAAGTACAAGAAGTGCCAACTATTGAAGATTGGATCTACAAATTGCTGTATATGGCTGAAATGGACAAGATGACAAGAAAACTGAGAGATCTGGACTCAGGGCAGTTTAACACAGACTGGGAGAAGCTGAAACAATATCTGGAGAAGAAATGGGAGGTGGGAGGAAAACTGTGGCAGTTTGAGAACTACTGAAGTATAATAAAAGTATAAAAGAGAGGGGCGACTTTACCGGGGGAGGAAGAGAAATGTGAATTTATAAGCAGTTAGATTAATTGATTGAGATATATATAGATATCTATAGGTTAACTGATAGAACATTGATAGAGAATAATTAATGATAAGGTTTAAACATGAGGATTGAGTAAATAACAATATTTTCTTTCTTTGATAAGATTTATATGCACCAAACTGAATGTACAGAAGAGTTAAATTGATTGATTATGCGAGGAGTTATATAGAATTACCATAAAAAGTTGAAATGAGTAATATATAGAGAACAAATCAAATTGTTTGATTTAAATGTGGGAAATTTTTATGGTTTATGATATATAGGTTTATATAGAAATATTCAAAACTGGAAAATGGGATAAATTGTTTATCTAAAGACGTATAGTTTGGGGGTATAATAAGTAAAGGAGTTAAAGATGTACTGCTTAATATAATGGAGAATGTATATCTGTTTTAGACAGAGGAATTTAATAGAAGTAAGGGAAAAGGGACAGAGGGTGGGAAAGCTGTTGGAAGTCAACAAAAGGGGGGGAAAGGGAGGGGGTTAGAAACGAAAAATTAGGGGAAAATTGGCTGTAATGTAAAAATAAAAATGTTCTAACCCAATAAAAAATTTTTCAGAATAAAGGAAAGAGAGAGAAACAATCAGCATTGATCTTGCAAAGTGGCATTCATCATTCTACTATATAAAAGGCTAAGCATATTCAAGATAACTCACTTCCTACCCTGCTGTGCCACCAAAGGGTGCTACTGTGACGGGAAGCCCAGATGAGGCAGTCAGACCTCTAGAGAGCTCACCATGGTGGGAAGCCAAGGCCAGAATCAGGCGCAAAGCGGATGGAGCCAGTTTGGTGTTTTGGTTAAGAGCGCGGGACTCTAATCTGGAGAGCCAGGTTTGATTCCCCACTCTGCCACTTGAAGCTAGCTGGGTGACCTTGGGCTAGTCACGGCTCTCTGGAGCTCTCTCAGCCCCACCCACCTCACAGGGTGTTTTGTTGTGGGGATAATAATAACATATGTATTGTCGAAGGCTTTCACGGACGGAGAACGATGGTTGTTGTGGGTTTTCCGGGCTGTATTGCCGTGGTCTTGGCATTGTAGTTCCTGACATTTCGCCAGCAGCTGTGGCTGGCATCTTCAGAGGTGTAGCACCAAAAGACAGAGATCTCTCAGTGACACTGAGAGATCTCTGTCTTTTGGTGCTACACCTCTGAAGATGCCAGCCACAGCTGCTGGCGAAACGTCAGGAACTACAATGCCAAGACCACGGCAATACAGCCCGGAAAACCCACAACAACCATTAATAATAACATACTTTGTAAACCGCTCTGAGTGGGCATTAAGTTGTCCTGAAGGGCAGTATATAAATCGAATGTTATTATTATTCTGGCAATGCCCATCCCCTGCCTTCACCCAGCTGGGAGCAGAAGCAGAGCAGGTGCCAATTCCCACCACCTCTGCCTTTACCCAGCTGGGATGAGAAGCAAAGCAGGTGGCTGTGCCCATCCCCTGCCTTCACCCAGCTGGGATCAAGAGCGGAGCAGGAGGCAATGTCCACCTGCCCTTCACCCAGCTGGGATGAGGAGCAAAGCAGGTGGCTATGCCTGTCCCCCGCCTTCACCCAGCAGATATGAGGAGCAGAGCAAGAGGCAATGCCCACCTGCACTTCACCCAGCCAGGATCAGGTGAGGAGCATGTGACAATGCCCGCCCCCTTCAGCTGGCCGGGGTCAGGAGTGGAGCATGAGGCAATGCCCATCCCCCTTCACCCAGCCTGGATCAGGCAGCAAGGCCTGCTCCTTCACCTGACCGGGATCAGGAGCAGATCAGGTAGCAATGCCTGTCCTCCCCTCACCCAGCCAGGATGAGATGCAAAGCAGGAGGCAAAGCCCTCCCTCCCATTCACCCGGCCGGGATCTGGTGCAGAGCAGGTGGCTATGCCTGCTCCCCCCCCTTCATCCGGCCGAGATCAGTGACAGAGGAGAAGGAAATGCCTGCTTGCCCACCCTTCCCTTTCTAGAGGCCATTATATTTTTTCCTACAACGAGCTTTGTTGCTAGTCTTCCTATAATTCCCCATCCTGCTGAAAGCATCCATGGACACACTGCAGCTGAAGAGAGAGAAATACTGAGTCTGACAAACTAGCAGCCATCTTCCTAGTATTCCCACTCCTGCTTGTTGGCATAGGAAAATAGGAAAAATAGAGAGAGGTTGCATGGGTTGCATCCTGATCACACCTAATCAAACCAACTGTGGTTCCTGAAGGTCCTGCCAGTGTCCTATAGGTGCTACATTAGCCTGCTCAAGGTGCTGGACCTGCTATCCCAACATCACAGCAGGAGTCTGTCCAGACAATATGAGGTACTATGTCATCAACATTAGAGCCAGAGCCAGTATCTTCATTTGAATATACAGGACATTTCCAGAATTTTGCATCCCAGTAATTCTCTATTGTGTTCTTGTATGTTATTTTGAGTAGATACCATTACCCTTTTTCCATTTGGCTTATCATGTGGCTGCCGTGTCTACTAATTTTCAATGAGACCTTTACTATGTTGGGTTGTTTACTCTGGATGAATAAACATTATCCATCAGTGAACTTGATAATGATCTCAGATTTAAACAGTTTGATGTGCTGCCATCTTAAATAATACTGGAATGTACCTTAGAAATGCCAGAAATAGGCCTTGGCTTTGTGAAGTCTGCATAATGCAATCAAACAGGCAATAAATAGCAAGTACTTGGCAACAAAATCTAACCCTTATGTATGCTGTACTGTCTCGCACAATTTTCAGAAAGAGAGAGGCTGATTGGTCAGCATTACGTTGCCGGGAATATTTTGGCACAGTATTAGAAACGGGCAGATATTTAGGGCTGATTCTGATATGCTTTTCATTCATGGAGGAACACATATGAAGAATATTATGCTGGAATGTGATATCCACATGCATTTGTCATTCAAAGTTAACATTATTCACATGTATTCCTCTGGAAGAAAATAGTTATGTTAGTCACACCGTATGTGGTTCACATCTGAGTCATACACATGTATATGTGTGTGTGTGTGTCTTCTACACAGATTATTCATGAGGAAAAACGTATTGTTTGAATTTTGAAATAAGAATTTATGCAATGAAGACTTAAAAATGAATAATCCATGAGGATTTACTGAACAGAATCCAACTCTCTGAATGCCTGAAGAAGTTTTAGGAAGTAGTAATTAAGGTACATATGATAAATGTTGCCAGTTTGAGGGCTGGCTCATGTTTTGAGGCATATCTCAACTAGTAGAAACTTGTAGGGTTGCTGTCAGACTCATGGTCAAGTTGCATAAAAAGGCCCCTTAGTTGTGAACTGGTGGCTTTCCATAGAGATATGGCTGCCGGTCTGCTCCTGCAACAAGTCGCTTATATTCCATGGTTGACAACACATGAAGCTGTCTTATACTGAATCAGACCATTGGTCCAACAGGGTCATTACTGTCTTCTCAGACTGGCAGCAACTCTCCAGAGTCTCAGGAAGAGGTCTTTCACATCACCTACCACTTGATCTTTTTACCCAGAGATGTTCGAGATTGAACCTAGAACCTTCTGCATGCCAAGCAGATGCTCTACCACTGAGCCACAGCTCCTCACCTTGTTATCCAGAAGCACTGTTATGTTGTAAGAAGTAGTAATGGAGGCCAGTAGGCCCCAGTCTTGGGGGTAAGGTGGACGCTATCTTAGCTGAATGAAGCAGCATCCGAAGGAGACATTAAAGGGAAGTTAGAAGTGTGCACTATTGTCAAAGCAGCAGGCTAGCCACCAATACTAAGCAGCATGGTACTGGAGGGGGGAGATTGGGCCGTGTCCCAGTTGAAGGAATGTGACGAGAACCTTGTCTTCAAGTATTCAAGGACAGAGACCGGCTGGAAGAGAAATACAACAGGGAACACAGGACACTACATATTTTGGTACAGAGAGAGAGAGAACTTGACTGATTAATTTGCCTCTGGATTTCCTTATTTTCTGTGCAACCATGTTGGACTCATTAGAGCCTTATCTCCTTTCCATCTCACGGTCCAGAAGAACGTGACTGTGCTTTACATGTGATAAGTGTTTCTGTGCTATACTGGTACTGTTTGGACCAGTATATCATCATAGTGGACATAACTGTACCCTTGTATACAGTTCCAGGTGCAGGTACCAGTTCACACAAATGACACCCCCATCCCAGCATGGAGAGGAGCTGTGGCTCAGTGGTAGAGCTTCTGCTTGGCATGCAGAAGGTCCCAGTTCAATCTCTGACATCTACAGCTAAAAGGATCAGGTAGTAGATAATGTGAAAGACCTCTACCTAGACCATGAAGAGCTGCTGCCGGTCTGAGTAAATATTACTTACTTTGATGGGCCAATGGTTTGATTCAGTATAAGACAGCATCATGTGTTCATGGGCCCAGTTGTGAGTGCAACAACTGCCCAGAATATGCTGGAGACTACTGTGTGGAGACTCCTGGTCCTTGGAGTAGGAAGGGTAGAAATGTATTTGGAAGAGAAACTTCTTTCTAGTCTTAATATAGCAATATATGAATTAATCTGTGGCAGTTGCTGTGAATTCGGTGGTGTCATTTTTCTTCTCATATGTTTCTCTTTAGTAGTACAAAGGAAGTGCCTGTCCTTACTGTCCTTGTTTAACAATGGAAAGATCACCATGGAGAAAACAAAAGGGGTTTTACCCTTGAATCTTCCTTCTGGATTCTTTTTATTTGCATTGTACACTCTCCTGAGCTACAAATAAAACAAGACAGGACTTTAAATGGTGTTTCTAGGAAGGAAAAATATTTGTGGAACACTCAAGCTGTTATGCATAGGCTATAATTTAGTGTCATATCTTGGTTGCGATCTTAGTGTGGTGATAAAAGGATTATCTTTTCCTGAAAGAACACAATATTCCAGCTGAAGCTGGAGATTTTTATGGACTGGAGGAAAGTGAGAGAGGATAATTATTGTAAGTGTAAAGGTTCCGCATCAAAGAAAAGGACAGCCTTTCATGTTCCTCTCTAAATGACCAGTGCTGCATTGAGATGCCCCATGTTAAGGGACAGTGGATATGGATGTTAAACAAAAATATATTAAAACAGTTACAATGCATATATAAAACCAACAATTAAAACTTAGAGCTGGAAGGAGGGATCACTGTGGAAACACCAGATGAAACAAAGAAGTCTTCACCTGCTATTGGAAGACAGCAAGAGAAGGGGACAGAGTCTTCCTGGGGAAAGATTTTCAGAATTTTAGGACCATGACTATTATAATCTACTTCCTAATCTCAGAAGATGGGGTGTACCTGAATCAGGGCCTCAGTCATGTAAGTTCATAAAGGAGTAGGTGGTTCTTTAGGTATGTTGATCCCAACCCAATAAGGCTTTAAAGGTGAACACCAGCATCTTGAACTGTGCCTAGAAATATATTTGGAGCCAGTGTAGGTTAACCAAGGCTGAAGTGATACCATCCCTATAGCCCACTCCTGTAAGCATCCTGTCTGCAGCATTTTGCAGTTCTCAAGGGCAGGCTTGCATAGAGTGCATTGCAATAATCTAATCTAGGTTTAACCAGGGCATGTACCACATATCTGTGGCCATATCTTTTCTGCCCAGGAAAGGCCACAACTGATTAACCAGTCCAAGCTGGTAAAATGCTCTTCGGGCAACAGCTGCCACCTGATTATCTCCTTAGTACATATAGTAATGAGTTCAGGTATGTTGACTAGGTGATAATGTTTTATATGATAAAATACACAGATTCTTTTAGAAGGTAATGGAAATGAGAAGAACTCCTTGGTCCTAGCACCTATTCATAGAGCCCAAGTATTTCAGTCTCATTTGCCCATCTGATTGTAGACTATGCCTGGAAGTGTGTGGTTCCCCAAGAACTGGGAAGTTTACATCCCTTTTTCAAATAGAGTGACTGAAAATGGGCTAGCTGGAGGTCTAGGGAGGAAAAGATAGTGGGTTAGCTAGTAGTCTGTGAAACTTGTGTCCATAGGGCTCGGCATTTCCTCTGAGTGCTTGTCATGTCTAGAGTATATTTGAAATTTTCTAGCCAGTCATACTGAATATTTGCTGTATTAGGAAACTGAACATCTGGGATTTTGTGTGCTTTATTGATGTCAGATATTTCATATCCTTGAAAAAGAAGTAAGGCAAATATTAGAGCAAAAGATATATTTAAATATTTGCTACATACCAAACTTACCAAAGTTTTTCATATTTTTGGAAATTTACTTTCTTTTGCAAAAATGAGTCTTTGGTCTTTGTATTGTAGCTATTCATAACTCTGGGATTTTTGAAAGATTTCTTACCTCGTAAGTTCCCTATCATTTTATATACATGTATTAGTAAAAGCTTATCAGGTACAAATGCTAATTAATCAAATGTTCTGGATATCCAAGCTTATTGCTCTGCCCTGCCCCCTCATTATCCGGAATCAGCAGCCACAGCACCCAACTCTACTGGAAATTCCATGGTGCCAGCCTATATGCCCAGCAAGTGTTAGGCTATGGATGAAAGGATATAGCAGACAGATCCCTGGCCCATTTGCAGTAAGACACAGGTACTTAGTCAAATGGATTTTATTCAGAAATCAGATCATTTCTGTATTCATGTCCATAGGTCTACTTAGGAGCAAGAAAAACATCTAAGCAGCTTGAGTAGAAAATTGACAGGAATGACAACATGGGAAAAATACACCTCTTTTCTAGTCCACTTTTCCTCCCCCTCCCAATTCTAAACAATCTTTTGCTGCTCTTTCTTTGTGAGAACATTTTACATATTTGTGATATCATGATGTGTTGCTAGGAAGAAAGACATATAGTCTGAGAGGAAATACAAAGTCATAAACATTGGAGTTCAACAAATGTGAAAACCTGAGAAACAGTTAGAGCACTAGCAAACTGAAATTGAGTTACATCATGATCATGTTTACAATAATTGGACTAAACCTCAGAATCAGAATTAAAATTGGCATGGATGAATGGGTACAGACATATACGACATTCTTCCTCCCTAAAGATGACCCTTCTCCCTAAGGGCCTGGTTTGTCAGGATGGCATCTATGGAAGCTAGAAATCAGTCTATGTGCATCCGTATGGGATTTCTCTACCCATTCTTTGTACAAATCATCAAAGTCCTTCCACCTGACCAGGTAAAAGAGTTTGTTGTGTTTAATCTTGGAGTCAAGGATTTCTTCCACTTCATAGTGAACATGTCCATCTACTAACATAGGGTGAGGGGGTCCCTTTTCAGGATGCCACTGATCTCGTGGGGGAGCCCTCTTTAAAAGACTGAAGTGGAACACAGGATGGATTTGTTTTAAGTTCTTTGGAAGTTCAATTTCTACAATCACATTATTTATTACTTTCTTTACAGGGAAAGGACATAGGTATTTCCATCCAAGTTTTTTACTAGGTTGTTCCCTTTTTATGTTCTTGGTGGAGATGTATGTCCGGGGTCTGGGTCCCAGCCCCCAGACTTGCCAGGAGGGAGCAGTGGGAGGCAATCGGGAGGCAGTGGCCCTACCACCCCAGCCAGCAACCAGGTCCAGAACCGGCCCGCTCCAGGGGGAAGGGGCGAAAAGCCAAAGCCTCAGAGGGCTGGAGGGAGCAAGGGGAGACCAGCCAGTCCCACCCTCCAGGGGGAAGAGAGGGGGCTAAGCAGGACAGAGGAAAAGGGCCAAGGCAGGGGGAATAGGGACCCAGCAGCAGCCCAAACAGAGCCCTTACCAGCCAAGGAGAAGCAGCCACTACAGCCCAGAGCCACACCCCAGCTAGAGGACAGCAGCCTGGCTCAGGAGTTGCTAGGAGCCAAGCCCCTCCAGGTGGAGCTGCCACAGACATTCTGGGGGAGGAGATGGGCAGCCCCACCCAGCATCAATGAGCAGGCAGCCCAGAAGCTGGCCAGGGCAATTCCTCGCGAGCGAGGCCAGGCAAGCTCAGCAGTGCAGAAGCTGGCTGGGGCAGCTCCTCGTGAGCAAGGCCAGGCAAGCTCAGCAGTTCAAAGGCCTACTAGGGCAGCTCCTCGTGAGCAAGGCCAAGGAGACCTCAGCTGGGGATGGCTCGCATTCAACCCCATCCTGCCAGCAAGGCAAGGAAGCCAAGAAGGGATTAGTGGTAGGAGGGAAACACCTGAGGGAAGGCACAGCTGGGCCAAGTCAGGAGAGGGAACAAGCCTAGAAGGAGGGCGGGGCGGGGAAAGGAAACCCTATATAAGGTGGCTAGGAAGAGCTCTAAGGTGGTGGGTGTGAGTAAGGAGTGAGGGCAGGGCAGGGCAGGGCAGGGCAGGGCAGGGCAGGGCAGGGCAGGGCAGGGCAGGGCAGGGCAGGGCAGGGCAGGGCAGGGCAGGGCAGGGGCCAAAGAGGGTGAGTGGCACAGGTTGAGCAGACCAGCGAGTGGATTGAGAGGGTGTCTGGGTGATGTATACCGCCCCTCCTTCCACAGAGCTGGGTCCTGCAGAATCCCTGGCCCCCCCTTTGATGTCAGGAGCCGACCGGCCAGTGCCCTGGCCAGCGGCGGCCGCTGCAAGCCCTGACAATGTATACAAAATCTCCTGGCTTCAGCTCCCACTGCTCTGAGCGGTTTTTATCAGCAAACTTTTTGTAATCCTCTTTGGCTTTGTCCAAAGTCTTTTGAATGATTCCCCATTGGGAAGTTAACTTAGTCCACCATTCCACCAGGTCTCCTCCCTGTGAGGATTCAGGGGCTGTAGCAAAAGGCAGAGTGTTTCCTTCATATCCATGTACTATTTTAAATAGTGTAGCTCCTGTTGAGGAATGTACTGAGTTGTTATACGCATATTCGGCGAAATCAAGAAGATCCAACCAATCATCTTGTTGGTAGTTAATGTAGCACCTTAAGAACTGTTCAAGCACCTGATTTGTGCATTCAGACTGTCCATCAGATTGTGGATGGTAGGCAGAGCTAATCCCTCGTGCAATTCCCATGAGTTGAAGAAGCTTCCGCCAGAAGTTGGCAACAAACTGTGGATTCCTGTCAGAGATCACCTTATTAGGAAACGAGTGCAGTTTCACTATATGCTTCAGGAACAGGCTGGCTAGTTTCTTGGCTGTAGGTATGGTAGTACAAGGAATAAAATGAGCCTGTTTTGAAAAGAGATCCACCACTACTAGAATGACTGTGTGTCCTTTGGAGGAGGGAAGATCAGTAATAAAGTCCATTGAAATTACAGCCCATAGTCTAGGGGGGGTTTCTAATGGTTGTAATAGTCCAAGGGGCTTCCCCGTCCTTGATTTTCCCATTATACACACTGGGCAGGAGGATATGTATTGAGATATGTCATTTCTCATTGCTGGCCACCAAAACTGTCTTTGTACTAAGTGTAACGTTTTTAGATATCCAAAATGTCCAGCAGTTTTTGCATCATGACATTGGTGCAAGATTTCTTTTCTTAAGCTGATTGGGTATAAAGTTTGCTTCTCTTGTACCAGTGGCCATCCTCCGCCTGTTTCAATTCGGCTTTGGGCACATTTCCCCCCTCCTTTGCAGCTTCTGCTTTGACTGTCTCTCCCCACTCTGAGAGAGCAGGTTTCGGGTTGCTTTGCCTTTTTGCTGCTTGGCTACATGTTGTCACCGCTCCTCCCAACTGAGCTGGTGAAAAAACTGTATCAATTATCTCCTCCCTCTGGCTGTCATGTTGGGCATGCGCGAAAGGGCATCCGCTAAGAAATTCGATCGCCCAGGGAGGTATTTCAACGTGAAATTGAATTTAGAGAAGAATTCCGCTCACCTTAACTGTTTGGCATTCAGTCTCCAGGGGGTGCGTAGTGCCTCTAAATTTTTGGGATCAGTCCATACTTCAAAAGGCACTTTAGCTCCCTCTAGCCAATGCCGCCAGGTTTCGAGGGCTAGATTCACTGCAAAAGATTCTTTCTCCCACACGCTCCAAATGCGTTCAGCCTCAGAGAATTTCTTAGAAATGTATATGCAGAGGTGTAGTTTCCCCTCATCATTGGGCTGTAAGAGTACGCTGCCCACTGCCGTGTCACTTGCATCCACTTGCACTACAAATTTTCGGTTCTCATGAGGGTGCTGTAGAACCAGTTCAGACACAAACAACTTTTTAAGGTCCTCAAAAGCTTCTTGGCACTCTGCCGTCCAATTCAACTTAGCACTAGGCTTTTCCCCTTTGTTTTTAACGAGTCCCTCAAGGGGAGGGCGACTTGAGCGAAGTTCTTTATGAAGGGTCTGTAGAAGTTAGCAAACCCTAGAAACGACTGCAATCGTCTCCGTGTTTTGGGGGCTTCCCACCCCACTACGGCTTGGATTTTTGCCGGGTCCATCTTCAGTCCTTTATGTGAGACTAGGTACTCCCAAAAATCCAGCTCTTCTGTATAAAATTCACATTTAGACAATTTCATTGGCAGTTTGTGTTTCTTCAGAGCAGTCAGTACCTTTCTGACCAATTCTACATGCGACTCTTTATCAGCAGAATAAATCACATCATCCAGATAAACAACTACACCTTTGTACAAGTACTCATGTAGCACTTTATTGATTAAGTTCATGAACACACCTGGTGCCCCCTGTAGTCCAAAAGGCATGACAAGGTACTCGAACTGGCCTAGGGGCGTATTGAATGCAGTTTTCCATTCATCCCCTTCCCTTATTCTCACCCGGAAATAAGCATCTTTTAAGTCTTTTAAGTTTTGAAAAGATTCTCCCTTGCGCCACTACACTGAGCAGGTCTCTAATCAAGGGAAAGGGGTATGCATTTGACATCAAGACAGCATTTATCCCTCAGTAATCCGTACACAGTCTTAGCCCCCCATCTTTCTTTTTTTGAAACAAGACAGGCACTGCATGGGCGGAGCTAGCGGGGTGGATAAATCCCCGCTCCAAATTTTTATTAATGAACTCTCTCAGTTCTTTCCTCTTTACTGGGCTCATTGAATACAATTTACGTTTAGGCAACTTTCCCCCTGGAATGAGTTCGATAGCACAATCTGTTTTTCTATGGGGGGAGTAGCTCATCCGCTTCTCTTTCATCAAACACTTGTTTTAAATCCTGGTACTCAGATGGAATGACTCCTTCCTCTTCCGTGGTTAACAATACAGTCTCTAAGGGGGAGGGTGCCTCCTTCCCCCACACTTTAGTCCATGCATGCTTTGCACAATGATCACCTTTAAAGACTATCACCATCCCAGTGGACCATTTGATGTACAAAGCGTGATCCCATAGCCAACGACTTCCCAGTACTAAGGGGTATTTGGCTACATCACTAACTATATACGTTCGATTCTCCCAATGATCTCCCATGCCCACAGCAGTAGGTGATGTTTGATGCTGCGCAGGGTGTATACTAGATCCATCCATTTGTTCAAATACTATAGGATTTCCAATCCCAGTCCATTGACTAACGCTGGCAATATCAAGTCCCGTGAGCATCCAGAGTCTATTAAAGCTTGCACCCTCACATGAGTCCCCTTTTTTGGGGTTTAATAATGAAACAGTATGGCCCCTCTTTCTCTCACCTTCGGTGGTTCAGCTTCCTTTTGGACCTGCCGGCAGGGCCTCTTTATGGCAGGTCTGCCTTGTTTCCTGACAGCAGGGTAAAATCCTCCTCCACTTCTTTTCGTGTGGGTTCCTCCATATATCCGGGACCTTCATCGGCATCCAAGTCGGCCTTTGGTTTCCCACGTTTCAGACCCCGGGTTCATCCTGGCGGTTTAGGGGCCCCTGTGGGTTTGGGTAGGAATTGGCTCTTCCCCCCGTGCCAATTTCCCGGGGCGTTGTGCCACAAAATGTCACATGCCCCCACAATTTAGACATAGTCTTTGTCTCCATCATGCCTCTCTTCCAAGCACTGAGATAGGGGCTTTTGAATTCAGCAGGCTGCGAATCCTGTTTGCAGTGGTGGGTCTCCTTGACCCTGCTTGTTGTTGCATTCTTACAAGCTTCACTACTTGGGTTCTATTTTCAACCTCACAGGCTAATTGAATCCATCTTAACCAAGTTTGTGGATCATCTTGCATTAATGCATGGTCTACTAGATCAGCATTTAGACCGTTTTGAAAGAGTTTAATTTTTACTCCTTCATGATAGCCCGGTATTTTGGCAGCTAGTTGCCTAAATTCGGCAGCGTATTCCCTGATGATTCTGGACCCCTGCTTGATGGTTCTGAGCTGTGTTCTGGCTCTTTCCCCCTCCAATGGGTCATTAAATTGAGCTTTGAGTGCATTTGCCAAAGCATTTAAGTCATGTAGCTCAGGTGCTCCCATGTTGTATAGGGTTACATACCATTCGGCTGCCGCTCCTAGCATTTGAGATCCCAGGTGGTTTACTCGACTGTGCTGTGATGGAAACAAATGCCCCCAATCCCGAAAAAATTCCCTGGCCTGTACTATAAAAATCACAGGTTTTTGGGGTTTCCATCAAATGTGGCTTCCAATTTACTCCAACTTTGCGGCAACCCCATTGCGAGAGCTCCTGCTCCTTGATGCCCCACTGCTGGTGGATCAGGGCCGCTCCAAAGGGGGGGGGGTTGACTGTGTCCCAGCGCCATGTAAGGTACCTGGTAGGCTCTATTTGCTCCATAGTCCATTGGGGCAGCCTGCGGTCTCCCTCCATACTGTGATTGAAAACCTTGTGTTTGGATTCCCTGGGCTCTCCGCAGGATATTTACTGGGGGGCCCCCCCTTGCATGTGTCCCATTTGAATCCTCTGGGATTTGGTTGAGGACCCCCCTTGGGTATGTCCTATTTGTATTCCTGCCCACGTTGGGACAATAATGGGAGGCCTTTGTGGTTGGCCTGGTTGGGGCATCCTCATCCCACTGGTTGCAACCGATGCTCCTGTGCTTGCTTGAGCTTGCACGGGTAGGCTCTTTGACACTCTCATCCCTGTTGTGGTACCAGGCGCTCCCACACCTCTCATGATTGGAGGTATGGTCAAAAGCTGTGGGGCCCCGCTTGGGCCCATTCCCTCTCTCCAAGAGGGTATGTTAGAGGCCGTTGCTACGGCGTGGGGTGGAACGGATTCTCCCATCATTGTAACTATAGGAAACTAACGGTCTGCACTTCTTTGTTCTTGTCCAATTTGTAGAGCTCTCCCCTGCTCCTCTGGCAGTAGCTATGCACCTGATCCCACTGGTACGTTCATCATCTCGTTCACTAGCTGGGTGGTTTGCTCCAGCTCTGTTCTCCTCCTTGCCATTTGGGCCTCGAGGATCTGGTACCATTCTCCCATCTCTCTTGGTTGTGGTACGTTGGGCATCCGCTGCGCTCCTCATCCAACCCCAAGTAAGTCCTGTTAACACCAACAGGCCATATCTCATCACCTGGAGCTGTTCGCTGAGGTAATCCAAACGGTCCTCTTCTTTCAACACTGTCTCATCCCCCCTGTTCGGGGGAATCCCAGGCGAAGAACAGGCTCTCTTGGTAAATGTTTTTCCATCGCTGGTAATCCCTTCATGACTCAGGGCCTCTGTCTGGAGGGAGATCTGGAGGGGGCTCCAACCCCCATGGCACATAACTCTCCTTCTTCATGGGGAGGCTTACATAATGTCCCAGCTCATCATCCCACCAAAATTCTGATGCGCTTGTGGCAATATTTTCCACTCCTCTCTCTGAAGTGGTCTGGGATGGTTCAAGGGAAAGGTCTCCCATAGGCTCAATCCTCTGATCATTCTCCGGGATGCAGGTCACTTGCGAAGCCATGGAGATGTCAGGTGCTCCTGTCTCACTCTGGCAGTGACCAAACAGCACTCCCCTCTGCCTCTCCTTTTTCTCCTGGTTCCTGGGTGCCCATTGTCTGGGAGTTGGTAAAGTAGTCCACGTAAGATGGGTGACCCCTCTCCTAGGGATTGCCCCCAGTTCTGTAGGAGTTCTTCCAGCATCTGAACCTGATCCCAGATGCAGGACTAGGTGGGAAGTAGGGTCTCCTGGCGCTGTTAATCCTGGGGCTGGCTCAAACGGCTGGAATCCAGTAGCCATTCTCCAGAGGTTACAGGTACAGAAGAAAAGGAAGATTCCTGTCAAAATGTCAGGCTATGGATGACAGGATATAGCAGACAGATCCCTGGCCCATTTGCAGTAAGACACAGGTACTTATTCAAATGGATTTTATTCAGAAATCAGATCATTTCTGTATTCAGGTCCATAGGTCTACTTAGGAGCAAGACAAACATCTAAGCAACTTGAGTAGAAAATTGACAGGAATGACAACATGGGGAAAATACATCTCTTTTCTAGTCCACTTTTCCTCCCTCTCCCAATTCTAAACATTTTTTGCCGCTCTTTCTTTGTGAGAACATTTTACATATTTGTGATATCACGATGTGTTGCTAGGAAGAAAGACATATAATAGTCTGAGAGGAAATACAAGGTCATAAACATTAGAGTCCAACAGATAACCACCTGTGAAAACCTGAGAAACAGTTAGAGCACTAGCAAACTGAAATTGAGTTACATCAGGATCACGTTTACAATAACTGGACTAAGCCTCAGAATCAGAATTAAAATTGGCATGGATGAATGGGTACAGACATACATGACAGCAACACCCTCCCCCCAGAGCTATCCTACGCAACAGGCAGATATGTTGTTCAGCTGCCCATGACTTCTCCAGCATTGCTGGCTCCCAACTGCTTGGGGCAGGTTGAGGTAGAAGGAGGCACCCAGTGATTATGTCATCTGGCAGTACCAGACGTCAGAAGCCCAGCAATAACTGGAACATCGAGCTGGACAACAGGAGAGCCAGGAATATGGTGCTTGTGCATCTGAAAACTCAGGGGTATGGTAGCTGTAGAGGTGGAACTTGTCTTCTGCTTGATGCTGGCTATCTGAGCATTCTAGATTATCAGATGCTGGATAACAAAGTGTTAACTGTATTGCTATTTCTGTTGAACATAATTGCCTTTATAAAGATCCCTTTCCTGTGCTTCAGTCTAGGCATTCTTACTAAATTATCCATGTCCTCCACCTTTCTAACTATTCATTTCCTCCACCTTTAATAAAAAAGTAATTTATTATTACAATCAGTAATCTATGTGTCAACAGCAGGAAAGGGAGGTAGGGTGCTACAACCACTTAGATGCTTCTGGAACTGGTAAAGTTTGCTAGTGACTGGAATGAGTATTTGTTTTTTCAAGTAAGCAGATGCTTGAAGCCCAGCTATAATACTGGCAGGTACATTATAATTTCATCAAAGAGATCTCTACTACTTTGATTGTTCACCTGTTTTTCATCAGAAGTTGGAGTCTGTTCTTGGGCAGTAATTTAATAAGCACTTTACTGCCTCTCATTTGTGCTGGGTTTATACTTCCATCTCACAGGTTTGTCAGTGCTTCTCGGTTAGGAATGCTCACCTTTGCTAGTTTAGGCCTTCTTAACCTAACCCCAACCCATGCTGTTCTTCCTATTATTCTAGCACAGTCTGTCAACATCCCCTACTCTTGGTCTATAGCATCTTGACCTATGTTAGACTCTCAATTATCTCTTAGCAGAAACAGTTCTTGATTATGAGATGGAATCCAGATTAAGTTTGTTTATATGGTTCTGAGAAGTAGTTGAATTGGAACATACCAAGCTATATAAGGGCAGATTTAGGGTGTTTTGCAGCTGTTAGAAAGAACTACAGTGAAATCCTAAAGCAAACCATTCTGAAAACGAAATTGAATGGCTCAGTACTGGCAGCAGTATCTGTATTGTATTATTCAGCGTCAGCACAATAGGTATTTAAAATAATTCAGCACTTTCTGTAGATAATGGCCTTTGTGAACAGATTGAAGCCACCAAGCTGGTTTTCATTATTATCAATACCAGGGTTGAAAGGGAGGGGCCATGTTGGGTAGATGCAAATACCTCTTTCTGCAGGGATAAGTAATATAAGGGCTGCAGGCCACATCTGGTTTGCTAAGGCTTTCTCCGGCATATGTAGGCATGCACTCCTATGTGACTTTCCCAGTGAACTAATCAGTTGAGGAGAAAAATATATGTGGGGAGGAGGGGGGTGCTTTTTTGGAAAGATAATCATTAGTGGGCTTGCAGAGGGCTGCTACAACATAGTGGTTAAGTGGCTGGGCTGCGAGTCCACACTCTACTAGTTCAACTCCCACTACTGCCATGAACTCTGCAAGTGACCTTGGGTAAGCCACTCTTCTCAGCCCCAGCTCTCCAGCTGTATTGTGGGTAGGGTTGCCAGTCCACCCCACCCCCACTTACCTGGCTGGTGGGGGGAAAGACGGGGGAGTGTGCTTTCTGGGTGCGCTCTTGGGCAGTGTTGCGCGCTCCTGCACTCTGAAATGAGTCGAATTGGGCCTGTTTGGGGCCTAAATTGGCCCACTGAGAAGCACAGGAGCTCTCCAGGGCCCTCGAGACAGGCTCCTGCGCTCTGCAGCGGGCCAAATTGGGCCCATTTGGGGTCAAAATCGGCCCACTGCAAAGCACGGAAGTACTCCAGGGCCCATTGTGCAACCCAGTAGCGTTCCTGCTTTCCACAGCAGGCCAATTTAGGCCCCAAATGGGCCTCACTATGGAGTGTGGGAGCATTGCTGGGAGGGCCCTGGAGAGCTCCAGCACTTCACAGCTGGCCAATTTAGTCCCCAAATGGCCCGATTTGGGCCCAGATGGGCCCAATTCGGCCTGCTGTGGAGCACAGGAGCGCTCCCAGAGGCAGCATAAGGCCCTGCGTGATGATGTCACTACCTGTTAGAAAGAAAGAAGACAACAGAGGTAAATGCCAGGTCTCCCACCTCCTGTCCAGAGGGTGCAGGGACCTGGCAACCCTAATTGTGTAGATAATCATAATACTGACTTTGTGGCACTGATCTACCCAGAAGGGTAGTATATAAGCATACTGTTAATATTATTATTCAGATTCAGATTCTTTATTTCATGCTCACAGACCAACAGGTCATAAGCAAAACAGGTTCAATAATTTTAAAATGTAGTAGTAGTAGTTGTTAACTCATTGACCTTCACATTCTCTTTTCCTGTTCACTTATTCAAAAACTCTTTCATGTCATATTTTATCAGATAAGGTATTGAGTATCACCTAAGGTTTGTATTAGAAAATGGAAGTCAGGCTCCTCCCTTTCATTTTAAACTTGCCATGAAGCATTTTTTTAATATTAAGGAATGCCAGCAGTAGAATGGTAGAAATGCTAAACAACACCTTTTCTGTCTATCTAACCAAGTCATCCTTCTGTGGCTAGATGCATCTTTAGCATATGGAATCTTACTGCTAGATTGGCTCAGCAATTGTTGGAGGGATACTCTATTTCTCTACTCTCTGTGATTGAGACTTTGTTGCATGCCAGCTTGCTGACAGCTGCTGGGCATTATCTGCATCGGTCTTCTTACCAAAACTGGTTCCCACGCTGGCTGCAGATGGAGAGGATTTAGCCATGTGATTGACTGTCATTTGTAGCTGCTTGGACTCCTCATTTCCACATGAAATGTATGTCCTTAAAAAAACTACACATTAAAATATGTCTGTTTTGCTGCTGGAAAACCTTGGCCTGTTCTTAAAGGTTTAGAGGCTTGCTCAGTGTGACCGAATATAGTGTTCTGGGATTGAGAGTCATGTGTTTTCCATGTAAGGTAGCAAGAACTTAACTTGAATTTTTACTTCAGGGTACATTAGGTGGGTAGCCATGTTGGTCTGCAGTAAAACAGCAGGATTTGAGTCCAGTGGCACCTTATAGACCAACAAGATTTTCAGAGTGTATGTTTTTGAGAGTCAGAGCTCCTTTGTTCAGACACGAGTAAGACTGGAGATCCTTAAGTCTTTATATCCTGACCAAAGGTGGGTTGATTGCTTCAAGGGAGGGCATCGGGATGTAAAGGTACAGTGCCGCTAGATTAGATGAGGGGGTGTAGCAGAGGAATATGTCAGGATGTAAAGGTACAATGCAACTTGATTAGAGCAGAAATTAGCATCTGTAGTGACATAAGAATCCTAAATCTCTGTTCAATCTTGGGGGATGTGGTCCATTGTTCTGAATTTGTGAATAAACTCCATTTCAGCAATCTAACATTGTAATCTCCCCTTAAAGTTTCTTTGTTTGAGGACAGCCACTTTTAGGTCAGCTGTGGAAAGTCCTGGAAGATTAAAATGTTCTAACACTGGTTTTTGAGTATTTTGATACCTTACGCAGGGCTTATTTCGAGGGGGAACACACGGGAAGGCATTCTGGCAGTTCCCACAAGTCAGGTGGCCCCACCCACCTGACTTTAGGGCCGTTTAGGCCTCAATTAGGGCCAAAATGGCCCGAATCTGGGCCAAAACAGCCTGGATAGGGTCGGTGCTGGGAGGGGTAACCTTTCCCAGCTGGCACCGACCTGATCCCAGCCATTTGGTTCCTGATCTGGGCTGAAACGGGCCCTAAATGGCCATTTTTGGCTGGATCGGGGCCAAAATGGCCCGGATTGGGTCAGTACCAGGTGGGGGAAGCCTCCCTCGCCTGGCACCAACCCAGTCATGGCCATTCTCCCGTGGTCTAGGAGTGGTTCAGTCTAGACTGATGGGAAGTAGCTCCTCCTCCATAGCAAGGTCCGTCGAATCAGACGATCCCCTCTGGGAGGGCTCTTCCCTGTAGCGCCAGTTTTTGCCCGCCCTGCTTCTGCAGGGAGTTGAATCTTTGTGCTCTACAGAGCAACGATCCTACAAAAAAAAAAGAGAGAGAAGAGAAGAAGAAGAGGACTCTATCGGCCATGGGAAAAGGAAGGGCCTGTCCCTCCACCCTAACGCCCCCCCCATCCACCAATCGACGAACTGCCGGGAGAGCGGAGAAAGGTGTGCGCAGCACGTGAAAGCACCAGAGGGGCAGCACGGCGGGAAACGCGCTCCGGGGAAAAGAGAGGCCGAGGAGTACCAGCGGCGGCTGTGTTTGTGCAAGCGGCGACGCTACAAGCATCGGGGGGGCTAAAGGCAGCGGCAAAGAAGGCAAGAACGCTGCAGCTGCAAGGGAAAGTTCTCCTCAGTACGCACACAGAAGCGGCGGCAGGAGACAGCTTGTGCCACAGAAGCCTGGTACGTGATCCCTGCGGGACACTGGGAAAGGAGGGAAGCCTACTCGGAGTAGCAGTAAGGCTTGTAGAGGGAAGTAATTGAGCTCATGAAAATATTTTTCTCCTTCCCTTTTTTCTCTCTCTACCTCTCTCCCTTGCCCGCTATCGTTTCCCCCCCTCCCCTTTTTTCCTCCAGGTGGGGAAAGTATTTTGGCGGGAAAGGTGGCCACGTCTGGGATGGAAGGGCCTAGCACAGCTACGGAGATGGCTGAAGGCCTAGACCTATCTAGCTCCCCTGGCTCTACTCACTCTTCCCCGGGCCCCAGTAGACGAGGTCAGGAGAGTAAGCAACTAGATCTCTCTGGTCCAGAGGCTAAGGAGAATCTACTAGTTTGGATCAGAACAGAATTTAAAAAGGGCTTCAAAGAAATCAGGAACTCAATTAAAAGCCCAGAGACATCTGAGAAAGGAGGCAATATTTCAAGGTCATCTAAGAGACCAAGGCCAAGACGCTCTGAGGTTCCTTCTAAATCTAAAAGGAGCAAACTTCAAGGAAAATGCTAGATGGAGACTCAAGCCTATCTGAAGAGCTTCAGTCAGAGTCAGAAATGTCAGACCCTCACTCTGATAGTGAAGAAAGAGAACTCTCTGATGAAGAAGAGGCTTGTGGAGGCGTCATACAGACTAGACTCTTCCCACAAGAGGTGTTCTCTAAGCTTCTACCTAAAGTGCTGAGAACATTAGAAATTGCTCAAGCTTCTGTAGGAAGAGAGGAGTCTGATCCAGCTTTTCCTCAGGGATTAGCGAGTGTCCTTCCTAAAGCAGGAAATACTCATGCTGGGGTGCCTCTACCAGCGTATTTTCACAGTATCTTAAAAGCTGAATGGGAGAACCCAGCTAAACCTAAGATATACCAATCTGTGTTTAATAAATTGTATGCCTTGACTCCAGAAGCCACGAGGAAAATAAAATTACCTGTGGTTGATGATCCAGTCACCAGCCTAGCTACTACGTCAGTGTTACCAATGGATGCGGAAGGAATGCCCAAGGATCCATCTGATAAGAAAATAGAACAAACATTATGGAGAAACTTTGAAGCTTCAGCGGCTGCTCTTAGGGCATCAGCCACAGGATCCTTGTTCGCTAGAGCAGCATTTACTTGGGCGTCTAACCTGGCGGCAGCAGGCAGTGAAGTACCCAAGGAAATTAAGAATAAGGTGAAGAAAATTGCCCTGGCGGTGGCCTTTGCAGCGGATGCAACGTTGGACTCCTTCCAAATGTCCTCAAGGGCGATGGGCTTCAATGTGGTGGCAAGAAGAAATACCTGGCTGAGAAACTGGGACGTGGATCCTCCAGCACGGAGTAAGGTGGCAGCAATTCCGTTCACCAGGGCCAAACTCTTCGGGGAAACCCTTTACAGGTACCTGGTTGAGGACACAGAAAAGAAGAAGGTCTTGCCATCAAAAAGGAAGGATGCTAGGTCAAGGGATAGACATTCCTTTCGTGACCCCAAGCGTCCCTTTCGACAGAGTACTTCCAGACCTTATAAGAACCGATGGCAACCAAGAGGCACGAGCGAAGGCAGACCATTCACCTTCCGTAAATCTGGTCAACAGAACAAAGGGCAGAAGAAAACTCCTCAGGCATGACTACGGTCAGCCAATGGCGACGCAGATTGGGGGTCGACTTCTGGAATTTTCCAACCAGTGGCAGAGGACAGTCACAGACAAATGGGTGCTGGAAACAGTATCCAGGGGCTACTCTCTGGAGTTCCAAAACAGACCCCCGAATCGCATCATTCATATAAAGAAGAACATCTTGGAGACGAAACATCTTCAGATAATGATAGCAATTCAGCACCTGTTGACAATAAGGGCCATAGAACCAGTTATGACACCTTACTGGAATAAAGGGGTGTATTCAGTGTTCTTCATTGTATCGAAGAAAAACAGGGAAGCCAGAGCGATTCTGGACCTACGTTGGCTGAACCATTTCATCACATCACGCAAATTCAAGATGGAGACCTTGAGATCAATCCTGGCATCCATCCAAAAAGGGGATTTTCTGGCCTCTATAGATCTCTCAGAGGCTTATCTTCATATACCTACCAGGGAGACACTTCGCATACAACGGAGAACACTACCAATGCAAGGCTTTGGACTCAAATCGTCCCCCAGGGTATTCACAATGCTGATAGCGTTTCTCAGAATGCAGAGAATCACACTTTTTCCTTATCTGGACGATGTCCTCATAAAGACACGCACTCTTGCAGAAGGGGAGGAAGCAATACGGACAACAACGGACTGTCTGGAGGCTCACGGTTTCGTGATCAACTGGAAAAAGAGCAGCCTCATACCATCACAACAGATAACCCATTTGGGAGTAACGATAGATACGGTCAGGGACAGGGCCTTCATATCGAAAGAGACAACTCAAGATAGTGTAGCTGATAAGATCTATCCAGGGGCAAAAAGAGACGGAGGTGATGCAGTTAGCCAAACTGCAGGGCATGATGGTATCCTGTCAGGACGCATTGACTTGGTCCAGATTTCACACAAGATGACTACAGAGACTCCTAAGACCGTATCAGAGGATAATAGCACACAAGGGACACAAGTGCATACGCTTAACGCAGTCGGTGAAACAAGAATTGGAGTGGTGGATATCATTGGAGAGGTTCGGAGTAGGAGTTCCTCTCAGAGAGCCCGAAAGAATCGTAATGACAACAGATGCAAGTCTGCAAGTCTAACAGGATGGGGAGCACACACAAGAGGCAACATGACTCAAGGGACATGGACAACAGAGGAGAGACAAAGCATAAATTGGTTGGAACTTCGAGCTGTCAAGAACGGATTATGGAACTTACAGAAGGTACTTGCAGGACAACATGTACTGATTCAAACAGACAATATGACAACGAAGGCATATGTAAACAGACAGGGAGGGACCAGATACAGGAAGCTGAACGAGGAGGTGACAGAGATTATGTTATGGGCAGAACAGAATCTAAGATCCATAAAAGCAATACTTGTCACGGGCGCCCAGAACACAGTGGCGGACTGGCTGAGCAGGACCACGGTAGACCAGGCAGAATGGACCTTGAACAGGAAGGTCTTCCTCCAGGTGTGCCAAAGGTACGGAGTACCGGAAGTGGATCTGTTTGCTTCGGCACACAACGCTCAACTACCAAAGTTTTTCACCAGGTGGGAGGAACGAGGGTCGTTAGGAACAGACGCACTACACAAAAACTGGCCTCCAGGACTCCTGTACGCTTTTCTTCTGGTATGGATCTTGGACAGGGTGCTGCAAAGGATAATCCAACAACAAGCAGAAGTAGTGCTGATTGCTCCTTTTTGGCCACGGAGGTCGTGGTTCCAGGAAATGAAAAGACTGTCAACGGTGGAACCATGGAGCCTACCGAATAAGGAAGACCTGCTGACGCAGGGAAGGATACTTCATCTGGAACCAGCTTCGTTGAAGTTAGCAGCCTGGAGATTGAGCGCGAGCAGCTGTCATCTCTAGGATACACGAACAGGGTAATAGCTACCATGTTGGCATCGAGAAAGGGGTCTACAAATAGTAGCTATAACAGAATGTGGCAGACCTTTCGGACTTGGTGCACAAAGAGGGACACTGACCCAATGACTGTATCTATACACGAGATATTACTTTCCCTCCAGGATGGACTGGATAAAGGGCTGAGTACCAGCACGTTGAAGAGGCAGACCGCAGCTATATCTGCAATTAGGGGATCTAAAGGAGGAACTTCCTTGACTAGACACCCTCACATCAAGCGTTTTTTGAGAGGGACTACGTTGCTTAATCCTCCACAGGTTCATAGATTTCCGACGTGGAATCTGAATGTGGTGCTTACCGCTCTCACTAGGGCGCCCTTTGAACCCATGGCGACGTGTACTCTCAAGGAGTTGACACTTAAAACTATATTTTCTCTGTGGTCTGGGAGTGGTTCAGTCTAGACTGATGGGAAGTAGCTCCTCCTCCATAGCAGGGTCGGTCGAATCAGACGATCCCCTCTGGGAAGGCTCTTCCCTGGCACGCCAGTTCTTTTCCAAGCCCTCCGTAATCCGCTGCCACCAAGTAGTCTTTCTCGTTTTGACATCAATCTGTTAACATAACTTTGATACTCATAGAAAAACACATAACCATTAAACAAACAATTCCTCAAACTTAGGGCGGGTTTGACCGAACCACTCCCAGACCACAGAGAAAGGAAGCTTCACGGTAAGTGAACACAAATCTTGCATTCTCCCATGGTCTAGGAGTGGTTCAGTCTAGACTGATGGGATATAGTCTAGCAGTGTTCCCCTGGGTGGGTTAACTCTGTTCACATAATGTGCTGTAGCACCCTCCTCCCGAACGCTGCCTCTGTAGATGCAAGCTTGTCTACCTTATAATGCTTAACAAAGGAATGCACCGATTTCCAAGTAGCTGCCCTACAAATCTGATCTAGTGAAGGGAAATCCCTATATACTGCCGATGTGGCCGCCCCTCTCAGTGAATGAGCTGTTATCCCCTCTGGAGGTGTCAATTGCCTGGATCTATATGCCAGAGAAATGCAATCTCTAATCCATCGGCTTAACGTGGTTGTAGAAACCTTCTCGCCCAAAGAACTTTTCCGAAAAGAAATGAACATGTTTTCCACCATACAAAGGGACTTAGTCCTATCTATATAGAAACTTAGGGCCCGCCTAACATCTAACCTGTGCCAAACCTTTTCCTTTTCATGTTGGGGGTTACTACAGAAGGATGGAAGGACAATGTCCTCCCCTCTATGAAAAGCCGAATTCACCTTTGGAATGAAAGTGGGATCTGGTCTAAGTACTACTCTGTCATTGTGGAAGATACATAACTCAGAATTCACTGAAAGTGCCCCAATTTCCGAAACACTTCTTGCTGAAGTGATCCCCACTAAAAGGAAGCTTCACGGTAAGTGAATACAAATCTTCCATTTTGGGCCCGTTTCAGCCCGGAATGGGTCCGGATCGGGTCGATATCACTCGGGGGAAGCATTGCCCCGTCTGGCAGTGACCTGGCCCCAATCATTTTGGCCCTGATCCTGGCCCAAAAGGGCCGTTTTCGGCCATTTTGGTCTCATTTCTGCTGCGATCAGGGCCGGAACAGCTGGAATCAGTTCGATGCTGGGTGGGGGAACCCTCCTCTGCCTGCCACTGACCTGGTCCTGGCTGTTTCGGCCCTGATCTGGGCCCAAACAGGGCACAAATGGCCATTTTTGGCCATTTGGGGCCTGTTTCGGCCAGGATCAGGACCTAATCCACCAGGATTATGTCGGTGCCTGGTGGGGTACTCCTCCGCTGCCCATCACTGACCTGATCTGGGCCATTTTGGGCCTAATCCAGGCAAAAACATGCCCAAAATGGCCATTTTGGTCCTCTTTTGGCCTGGATTGGGACCAAAAGGGCCCTGCTTGGGCCACTGCCAGGTGGGGGAACACTCCCCCATCTGGCAGCAGCCAAATCCTGGCCATTTCGGCCCAATCAAGGGGTGTGGCTTATTCTAATGAGTTCCTGCAGCTCTTTTTCTACGAAATGCCCCCTGATCTTACGCCAGATTTATTCTTCTGTGTAGGGATTTACCTATTTGTCCAGTGTAGAAAGTAGAAGGGCATTGGTGACGCGTGATAGCATTACATTGGAAGATGAACAAGTGAATTGGTCTTGACTGTAAGAAAAGTGCCCCAGTCATGACTATAAGAAAAAATAATTTTAGCTGAGCTCATGAAAACCTAAGGGCAGAAATTGGTGATTTGGTGTGGGAAGATAAATTAGTGGCCTATTTTTCGTACATGGTGCCCATTATATCATTTGTTGTTTTTTCTTTCAAACTGAGTGATAGGAAGTGGTCCCAGTGCATATTCCCAGGAGTATGTAGAAGGGCCACTGAATTGCAGAGCAGTGCTGAAGAAAATCCTTTCTTTGTTGTTGTAGGAGAGCCAGGTTCCACCTATTCTAGCAAGGCCTGAACTTCTATCATCTCTGCTTTCAGGGCAGAGAGTGTAGGTGGTTTACATACATGTTGGAAGAAGATTTCTATTGGCATGTATGGTAGAAATAATGGTTGGTAGAGACTTTAGCCACTCTACTGGAAGAGGACTGCAATGTCTCTGAGCCTGATGTAGCCTAATCTGAGTTTGGGAGTGGCAGTAGATTGTCAGAAGAGACATCCCTTTCTCCAAACCATAATTTCAGAAGATATTCCCCCTCCACACATACACAGGGCACAAGATTGTACACAGTTTTCTTCTCCATCTACCCCAGGTTGGCATTTAATTTTTTAAAAAAAACATTTTAACTTTTATTAAATACAAAAGAAGAACTACAACAATAACTTGAACAACAAATACAGGGAGTGAGATAACAGTGATACAAAATTGCTGGTTACCCCAAGTTGGCATTTGATGATGAACAAAATAGCATATGAAGCCATTATCAGCCTGATAATCAAAAGCTGTATTAAAAAAAATTACTTAGAAATTAAACAGCAGTTGCAATACATTGGAAGTACCACCATACTTTAGACTTTAGCATCTTGAGACAGAAGAGAGAAGTGGGGAAGGGAGAGAGATACAGAGATAAGGTATTCCCTGTCTTGAACTGAGATAACATCATCTCCTCCCTAAGATGAAACTGGTGGGGGAGGTTCATTGTAAGCCAGTGCTTGAAGAGCTGTCTCTGCCACTTTGTGCCCTAGGGGGTGTACTTTGCTATGAGGAGGCATTGCTGAAGAGATGCCAGGTTCACTTGGCAGCATAGAAATGGGGTGGGATCACAGTGTGGCGAGGCATGTGTTAATGATGAAAGATAGGAAGGACCTGACGTCAAGCTATGGAGCCAATACTGAGTGATAGAGGAATGTCTGCCAGGCCTGGAAAACAGAAAGGTCCAGCAAAGGCAGTGGTGAGACAGGCATTTTAATATTCCTCCTGAGGCGCCAACTGCCTAAGACTGCCCCAGGGTCCTTGAAATAGAATTTTTAAGATATCACAGTGGGAAATAAGATTCAAGTGTTTCCCACTATTTGGTTTACTTTTAACTGCTGGAATGCAACAAGGACAGGAGATGGAACTGCTGGCACGCCATTCCTATCTATTACATTTATTTGGAATGTTGGTGTTAATGATGCTGCTGAAAGCATTCATGGTGCTTAAAAAAGGGGAACGAAGACTGGAATGTGGCTAAAAGTTGAAGACTAGAGAAAATGGATTGTGGAAGAAAATGCATTTCTAGGTGGGAAAGGAAGGAAAAGAACTCAGGGTCGCAAGTGAATATGAAATAATTAATGGCTTTTTGGAAAATGTGGAAAGAGTGACTATGAGTATGGGGAAAGCTCATACTCATAGCAAGATATGAAGTGTAGAATTTCAACATACTGGAAGGTGGTGATTGAGAAACATGGTGTAGTGATCTAGAGATGGGGGAAGACTTGAATTTGAGATTTTGGGACAATTAGATGAAACCTGGTGATAGGGGGTAGATACACTGCTTGCACAAAAGTTACCCAAATTAAAATATTCTTTGTCAACGTCTGTTAATGTAGAGGCCCCCTTTGTTCAAGAATTCTGTTTTTATATGCATTTCCATCCCCCAGGTTGTGCCTTGGTTTCTGGACATGGAATTGCTAAAAAGGTTCTGTATTATAGAAGCAAAAGCAATATCATTCATTTATTTAATTTGTACCCCACTTTTCTCCCCAGTGAGATCCCATAGTGATTTACAGCATTATCCCCTTCTACATTTTATCTTCACAACAACCTTGTGTGGTAGCGTAAGCTGTCTCTTATTAGGACCAATCAAAGAAACACAAAGCTGCATGCAAACTTTCCAGTTCTGTTGGGACTATCAGGCTGGATATTAATATGGAAAAAATGAGATGGCGGAGAAAGATGCTGCAGGTTCCGATGTTAAGACCTCATCTGCATCCTATGCCAAGTAGACTTGAAGAGATTAGATGGTACTGGAAGTAGCTGGTGTTGTTTCACTTTTAGCCTAATGGAAAAAAGGGAAAGTAGCAGCAGCTTCATCTGTTTCTAGAGCTTATGTAACAGTAGCAATGTGATGTGCTTGGCTGCCTGAAGGCAATTTTTATGTGTTGCAGGTGAGTAGGTGGAAGCTAATTAGGCAATAAGGCTGATTAGTACAAGCCAACTTCCTGCCTTGAAAGAGCTGTTGACTGTAAGAGTAATTTAATTTATTAAATAATACAATGTATGTTTGTTTGGAAACACTGGAGGCCCTTTTTAAAATTAAATTCTGAGAACTGTTAGTTTTTTAGTGTGTATATCAAGGATGTAAAATACTTGGATTCCTTCCCTTTCTTTAAGATTGACTGCCACTTTTTGAACATTTTTGTTTAATGTGTTCCATTTCAAACTCTGCTAAAATGTAAATGCACATTGGAAGTAAATGAGAAATATTAGTTATATAATGTGGGCTGAAGCTGAATGCCATCTGGAGCTGTCATAAAAATGTTTAAGATAAGCTAATATGAGACAGTATGCAAATCTATGAATGTACTAAGATGCTTCCTGGTGTGTTAGGTGAATGTTTATTCTAGCAAACATGGGCCAATAAAAATTATAAGAAGTGCGTTACAGCACTGTTGACTATCTGTCTTTGAAATTCTCAAGAAAATGTCTTTCAGCTCCAGTTAGAGAAGGAGGTCAGTGTTATGTAATGTTTGATTGGGTTTTGTTTGCAGTGCTAAGAGGGAAAATTTGTTGTTACACAGGCATCAAACAGGAAAGGTTTTCCAAAGATTTTTTTACAATGTGTCCTGGGATACATTACATGTTCTCTTTCTCTCTTAATGAATAAAGGATTTGGAATTGTTTAGCTATCAACTGCAGTTTAATTAATTATGGCTTCTGATGGATGTTTTCTTGCTTTTTAAGTTCAGACAATCTTTTTGATTGTTTCTATTAAAAGATAAAAGCACTTTTAAAACTTAAAGGCTCTACCAGCTCAATATTGCCTGAGCAGACTGTTGTACTCCCCATGTTTTTGCTTCTAAGCTTTGGAAAGTGGCCCCCTTTGGTCTAAAATGCTGTAAATATAGTTTCTGCTTGAAGAGCGATTTAAATGAAAATAGAGGAAAGGAATAATTGAGATATTTTTGAAGGACAGTGAATTCAATCCCCTTTCAGTCTTTTGAACAAAAAAGTTACCTGACTCCTTGCCCTCTAGTTTGGCAAGTGAAAGCCTGTCTAGTACTCCTAATGGAGCCAGATTTGCTCCTTGGGCTTGCAGTTGTTGAATCTTAGTTTACAGCAGTGGTCCCAAACCTTTTTTGAACCTGCAGGAATTCTGAGAGAGGGTAGTGGAGCCAACCACATATGTCAGTGAGTGAGGTTATGCATAATTCTGATAGTAGCTCTTCAGTTTTTCAGAAAGAAACTCTGTTTAACAGGATGTCTTTTAAAATCAACATCTTGTTTAAAAGTATTTTCTTGCATACACACAAAATATGTGCACATACTGAGCTAGCTAAGAAATAATTGAGACATCTGGCAGGATCTGTCTTCATTTTGCAGACATATAATGTATTTAAGTAAAAAGAAGAGGAAAAATTCTTCTTCTGACTTCTTACCCTCTTTAGATGAGCCCTTCTCTCATGAGCCCAGCCATTTTCAGACTGCACTTTTTTTTAACAATAACAGTTGGTGCTGACGGGCTAGTGAGAGTTTATTCTGCATGTGATATATACAGTAAGAGAGAGATTGTGGCCAGATTTTGATATGAACATAATTTATTTTTGAAAAGTTACCAGAATGTATTGTTGTTATCAACTTCCACCTGAATTATAAAAATATTTATTTATTATTTATTTGATTTAATTTATACCCTGCCCTCCCCACAGATGGGCTCAGGGCGGCTAACAACATTCAAAAAATACATTAAAAGTCACAAAACCATAAAATCAATAATAATTCTTAAAAAGTCATTAAAATAGTCCAGAAGCAGGCTGTTTAAACAAATATTGGGAGTCCGTATATAGGCATAGAGGATGGCCAAGGGCAGCCCCAGAAAAAGTGGTGGTCTTAGATGGAAGGAGGAGGACACCTGCTGGCACTCAGCCAAAGGCCCAGCAGAACATCTCCGTTTTACAGGCCCTGCGAAACTGTAACAGGTCCCACAGGGCCCGGATCTCCAGCAGGAGAGCGTTCCACCAGGCCGGGGCCAGGGCAGAAAAAGCCCTGGCCCTGGTTGAGGCCAGACGGATATCCTTTGAGCCGGGGACCACCAGGAGTTGCTTGTCTGCAGAGCGCAACACCCTGCAGGGGATGTAATGGACGAGGTGGTCCTACAGGTATGCAGGTCCCAGTCTATGAAGGGCTTTAAACACCAAAGTTAACACCTTGAACCAGATTGAGAACTCCACTGGGAGCCAGTGCAGCTGGCACAGCACAGGATGAATGTGCGCTCAAATTGGCGTTTTGGTAAGGACTCATGCTGCTGCATTCTGGACCAGCTGTAACTTCCGGGTCAGGCCCAAGGGCAGCCCATCAGAAAGTGAGTTACAGTAGATTAGCCTGGAGGTGACCGTTGCATGGATTACTGTGGCCAGGTCCCGGGGCGAAAGATAGGGCGGGAGTTGCCTGGCCTGTCGAAGATGAAAAAAGGTAGACCTGGCAACGGTCGTGACCTGGGCCTCCATTAAAAGTGTGGCATCCAAGGTCACACCAGGCTCCTCACCATCAGTGAAAGTTTCAATTGTTCGCCATCGAGGGCTGGGAGCCAGGTCCCCAGCTCGATTGCCCCACGACCCAGACACAGAACCTCCGTCTTCAGGGGATTCAATTTCAGGCGACTCTGATGTAACCATACCATCACAGCCTCAAGACCCTTGGCCAAGGAATCCAGAGCAAGATCAGACTGGCTGTCCATCAGCAGATAGAGCTGAGTGTCATCCACATACTGGTGACAACCCAGCCCAAAGCTGCGGGCTAACTGGGCAAGGGGGCACATAGAGATGTTAAATAGCGTCGGGGAAAGAATTGCCTCCTGAGGGACGCCACATACCAAAGAATGGCGAGCAGACATCTGTTCTCCTAGTGCCAGTCTTTCAAACTGGAAAGATCTGATGACTTAAGTATAAGTTCCATCTATATGCATTAAGCATTTTAGCCATGCTGACCTATCATGTTTAGTCCAAAGGAAGTCCCATTGTGTTATTAGAATATCATTTTGCTATTTGCACAGTTATATACTTTACATAAAACCATTGTCAGCATTATATCATAAGCATAAGCATCAGAAACTCAAAAAGCCCCACTTGGCCCTATCCGCTTTCTAAAAACACTTGGTGAGTACCAAGAAAGGTGATAGTTGGTGCCATGGCACCCATGGACACCATGGTGGGGACCTCTGGTTTGGAATATGAGTGCTTTGAACAGGTTGCAACACGACTGCTAAAGGAAACTCTGACTGAAATATGCGAACTGTATTGTCTCTAAAATTATATCAAATAATATCTGTATTTAGTTTGCTTCAGTTTCATTAACAAATCCATATATCTGTTTTTCAGCTCTAATCTATCTACTTATGTAATTGATTTGCTAGCATGACTTTTAAAAAAACCCAGCCTTTTAAATATACATTAATGAAAGGTATATAGGGAGCTGCTGCATGAAGTTAAAATGCTTCATTCCACCATCTGTGAAGAGGTCTTTACCGTTTAAAGAGGCTGACTATATGCAGGACTCTTTTGAAATAATATGGTAGGATAGACAGCCTATTCCATGTTTTGGGACAAAGTATTTTTTCAAGTCCAACTAAGTAATGATCATCTATTCCCTCAGACTTCAGTTAGGTATCTTGTCAAAGAGTCAAGAAGAACACCTATCTCATAAAAAAATTGTTAATGTCTTTGTGTCTGCTGGAACACTAGTAATGTTTCACTGGACAACCTAAAATAGGCTGTGAATTTGTGCACAAAAAGTGTATTGAGCTCTCTGAACTAGATCCTCCATTGTTCAGGACATCTACCTTTTTGTAATAACAACAGTTAAATTTATTATTTTGTGCTGTCCATTTTGCAGTGATCGTATAGTGCAACTGCATTTTAAAAACTTGTATTTCTGAACTAATTGATATTGTTGCATTTGCAAAAGCATCTGTAATGCTCTAATTAGAGCTAATTCTTTGAACTTCTAGTCCATTTCTGATCCATGTAAGGAAAGTCAAAGCTGTTTTTTTAATGTTTGTTTCAGAGCCTTTTGCCTCTGTTCCAACATGGCAGTTTCTCATGTATCTATCCCACATGTTTTATCTCTAAAAGCTGTTCTCATAAAGAGGTTTTACAAGCATGCCCTTGCTTTGGTAAAATATTTGTTTATATAATTTTTCTTTCAAAATTTGTCCCCTGAGGACAACAGGAGGGATGTTTATATTGAATAGCAGTGATATAAATCAGGAGGATTTTTAAATGTTGGTTCTGGAGTCAGAAATTAGTAGATTAGACAAAGGAATACATTTTTGGTGCATTAGTTGCACAGTGGAAATGCAAAGATTTGCTGGTATATATTGAGAAGTCTGTTTATAAATGGGATGATTTTATGGTTTTGAGCCCATATTTGCTGGTGGAGTTAGGGTTTGTTCTTGGAAAATTCTGACATAAATGGAGGACCTACATGTTACATGATGATCAATTTTCTCTTTCCCTAATGCTGCAACTAGAGCTACTTTTTTCCCAGGAAGAACAACTTAGCAGAATAAGTTTTTTTGAAATCTTCCCAGTAGTTTTCCTGCTGAAAAAACACTACTGCCACATTGTTAACTCACTGCAGGAAAATAAATGGTTCCCCTCTACCGTTCTACCTGTTAAAACCATCCCTAGACAAAAATGATGTGGCCAATAATCACCCAGTCTCTAATCTGCCCTTTCTAGAAAATGTGATTGCGAGAGCAGTAACAGACAAACGCCAAGTCTTCTTGCACAACTCATGCGCTGAAGAAGCCTTCAGAAGAAATAATTCTTAGCTATGGAATTGTATGTCAACAATATGCAGATGACAGCCAGTTATCTTGCTGTCCAAATCCCCTTGTGATATAGGTTTTGAGCCACTGCCTGACAGCAGTGATCAGTTGGCTGAAAGTTAACAAAACTGAAATCAGGCAAGACAGATGCTGGTTGGGGAGCCAGAAGTATTGAAAGACATTGTGCACCTCTCTTTTGATAGGATTGTTGACTCTTGCAGACTTGGTTAAGAGACCAGGGGTTATATTGGAACCACCACTGCTGGTAGAAAAGCAAGTTAATGCAGCTGCAAAGAATGTCTTCTACAAACTCAGTACAGCCTGGAAGATGGTCCCCTACCTTGACAGGGCCCATCAGGTTACCTGGATCCATGGTATGGTAGCATCACGACTTGACTACTATAATGCCCTCTACATAGATCTCCCCTCAAAAGCAGCTTGGAGACTCCAATTGGTGCTGAATGCCACAGCTCAGTTATTATCAGGAGCTAGGCAGAACATGCATATTACTCGTATTCTTCAATCACTCCATTGGCTACTCATCAGTTACTGGACTAAATTCAAGGAATTGGCTATCACATACAAAGCCCATCATGGCCCTGGTCTCTCATATCTGTGGGATTGCTTCTCTCCCTATACTCCACCACAATAGCTTCATTTATCTGAATAGGACCCTTTGCAGATGCCACCCTGCAAATGGGCAAAAATCAACAGCAAAATACACATGCATTATCTGTGGTGGCCCCCACCTTGTGGAATGGCCCGTCTTGGCTTTCCACAAACTGTCAAAACTGAATTATTCTTGAGGGGTCTCTTCCATGGGTTCTAGGGATATGCTGAAAGGGAATGATTCAGAGAGATGCTCTGATAAAAAGATAGGGACTATAGACTAGACATGGGCACAAACGGAAAAAAGAGCACGTTGTTCGTTGCCACCAACGGCTAACATCAACCACCTTCCTGCTTTTGTGGAAAGGACGGGAGGGAGAGGAGATGTCATTTGGAGGGGTTGAAGTGTTACAGAGAGGGAGAGGTTGAAAGAGGGAAGGGAAACTGGAAGATCCCAACAGTTGCTGTAAGGCCTGCTCCGAGGATCCCACTGAGGTACTCAGTGGCGGCAGCTAGCATCACCCACCTTCCTGCCTTCGCAGAAAGGACAGGATGGGCAGGACAGGAGAGGTCATTGGGAAGGGTTGGAGTGTTCCGGAGAGGGAGAAATCAAAAGAGGGAAGGGGAACTGGGAAGATCCCAACAGTTGCTGTGAGGCCTCCTCCAAGGATCCCACTGAGGTACTCAGTGGCAGCAGCTAACATCACCCACCTTCCTGCCTTCGCGGAAAGGATGGGATGAGCAGGACAGGAGCGGTTGTTGGGAGGGGTTGGAGTGGTTCCAGAGAGGTAGAGGTTCAAAGAGGGATGGAGAACTTGTCAGGGAGAGAACTTCTGACAGAGGGTACCACTACCTGGCCACTTTGCGGAGCAGGACCGGGAAACACCCAAACATTAGTGAGCCTTCATCTTTGAAACCCACTGATCTTGTCAGCAGCGGAAGCAGCCATCACCCACCCTCCTGCCTTCACGGAAAGGACGGAATGGACAGGACAGGAGAGGTCATCCGCCACAGCACATGGGGGTCATCCATACAGGCAATTTGAACCGTGGCCCACTAACTGTTCCTGGGGAGGGAGTATGAAGGGTTACTGGCTGTAGCGCTTAGCTGGCAAAAGAAGACTGAATGAGGGGTGGACTGCTGGCAGGGACAGCACCAGGAGTTTGGGATGGGGATGGGATGGATGTTTCATCGAACCCCAACCATTCCTCCATGGATCCCTCAGCCTCCTCCTCCTCCAACAGTTTAAGGAGTTTCTCTTCCCCCAGTGGCAAGAGTTCTGCCTCCTCCACAGCCCCCACAGGTGATTTTTGGTGAGCGGGAGTCTCTGTTGCTGCAGAGCCCTGCCCAGTACCACTACTCATGGGGCAACGAGGACAATTGTTGTACTTCCCCCCCCCCACAACAACCCTTGGCCCCCGGCCAAAGCCTCATTGTGCCAGGAAACGAGGAGGAAAGAAAAGGAGACAACACTGTGAGCCCTCAGCCGAGGTGCCCACTGAGCTTGGCCCCAAAGCCAGGCAGCATCCCTGGAACCAGAAGGAGGTGGTAGAGCCCCAGCCCAGCACTCCCGGAGACCTGACTAGATGAGGCACTAGTACTAATAAGGTGAGCCCTCTACCAAGGTGCCCACTGAGCTTGGCCCCAGGGCCTGGCAGCAGCCCTGGAACCAGAAGGAGGGGCTAGAGCCCTAGCCCAGCATCCCCAGAGACCTGACCAGATCAGGCACTAGTACTAATAAGGTGAGCCCTCAGCTGAGGTGCCCACTGAGCTTGGCCCCAAAGCCAGGCAGCAGCCCTGGATCCAGAAGAAGGGGTAGAGCCCTATTCCAGCACTCCCAGAGACCTGAGTAGATCAGGCACTAATACTGATAAGGTGAGCCCTCAGCCGAGGTTCCCACTGAGCTTGGTCCCAGGGCCTGGCAGCAGCCTTGGAACCAGAGGGGATAGATCCCTATCCCACCCACCACACACAGAAAAAATTCCAGCTCCAATGCACTCTCCCTGTCTCTCTCCGAAAAGGCTAGCAACAGTCTGCCCCACTCCACTACCTGCTGAAACTGAAAGCCAGAACTGGGAACACAGTGCCATTTTATAAGCAGAGGTCTCATAGGGAAAAGCAGGAGGTCTTTGGTTGTTAGTCAGAACTGCCTAACAGGGTTTGCAGAGATGCGATTGGAGTGTCCATGGCTACAGAACACCACCCCTTCACCCTCCCTCACCCCTGGTCTCTGCTGCCATGTAACCAACTGTAACCAATTTGCAGCTCCACACTTGGAAGGAAGACCTGCCCATCAAGCTAAGTTGGGCTCAGATTGGGGTTTCCAGGGCGACAGAAGGAGTGCAGACAGAGTTCAGGCACTCCCAGCCTCCGTTGCCAAGGGAATTGATTGAAGGTGCCTGACTGTCTGGCTTCACGAACAGCGGACGAACGCAACGAATGAAGCTTGCGATGACCGCTTGTTCGTTTGCAATGGCGCCTCACGAACGGCTTGTTTGCGAACAGAAGAACGGGCTGTTCATGGGGTTTTTTCATTCGTAATGCTGTTCATGCCCATGTAGACTAAGCTACTATGTGCTATCTATTGCTGTAAGCGTGATCCTATTGAATGGTTTCCATGTTGTTTAATATGCTGTGTTAAATTGTTTGGGTTTTGTTTCAGCATTGTATTAGTTCTGTATTAGATTTCCTGTTGTTTTCAAATTTCTGCAGTCTATACCCCATTGTATTGTTTATTGAATATCCCAACAGTTGATCATGTTGGTTTACATTGTGTAATCCACCTTGAGACTTAGTGAAAAATGCGGCCTATAAATAACATTAATAAGAATAAGTATTTTAAAATTGTCCCAGAATTTTGCCTAATGTGTAGTTCTTTTCTAAATTAAAAGGGGAAGAAGACTGTGCTGGAAATAATGTTGATGGGCTTTACATTGCATGAAGAATGCAAATGGACTTCCTGTTAAATATAACAGAAGAGTGCTATCTGGAATATCTTCCTGTGCAGGTTTACATAGAACTCATTAACACGGGCTTTCCTGTTCCCTACTAATGGCTTTAGTTTCTCTTTAGGGTATATCTCTGGTACATAGTGTACAAAATGCACTTAACATATTTCAAAGGCAGTCATGTTGCCCATTTTAACTGCCGTTAATGCTTTCCTTCCCCATTCACACTGTACCCAATTAATAGAGGTACAGTCCTGTCCCATGATCTGCAATAATATTTGTACCATGATTCAAAAGCAGTTTCTTGTGTGCGACTTGTGCTAGGATGGCTGACCAGTGATTTTTTTACTATGTGAAAAACTAGTTGAGTGCTTGTGACCCTGGAGTGGTACAGCAAAGCAATGTGTTCAGGTTCTAGAGCAGTTAAAAATTAAGTGTGATTGTTTTTTGATACCATATACATCTAGAGATTTAAAGGGCCAGGTAAATCAACACTGTTTTCTTAGCTAACAAATGTTACCTTATTAGAAAATGTTTCTTGTTGGTGGGGAAGCTCTCTCTTCTTAAAATAATAGCAGCAGATGTGGTGGGGGAGGTATGCAGGTATCTTAGTCCTCTTAGTTGATTTGAATCTCTCAGCAAATTTTGCCATAATTTCCTGGCCAAGTGAATCCAAAAATGGAGACCCCTTCAGATGAAACTAGAGCAAAAAGTGGGAAACCACAATTGGAAGGAAAATATAAATAACTCAATAGAATTTTTTTTTAGAATTTAATGAATAGTAAAATGACTAGTGCTCTGATAAATTAAATAAGTTAACATATATGAATAAATATATCATAAATATACAGACTATTCCTGTTTGAAAATTCCATGCTTTATGAAGTGGTAAGCCGATTTCATTTGTCTTCTTCATTTTATTATTGTATAAGATTACAAATGGATTCACTGGTATTATTGAATGTTCATAGTTCTATTGGATGAGCCTAAAACCGCCCCTGAGGAAGTCCAGCTGATAAAACACCAAGATTTAAAGCTGGCCTTGTGTCAGGCAGAGAGGTTCCTGCCCCGTTGGGCACTTTGGCTTCTCAGCATCACCTAAAGAGAAAAAAGAGATAAGCAGTTTATTACTTTATATCTTTGACCTTTGTGATACTTACCCCTTGAATGGTCTTCTCATATCGTTACTCCAGCTGCACCTATAAAAAGAAAAAAACTACGTCACTTTCAAGTATTCATAGTCTGTATTTCTGGCACTTTGCAGCTTTGAGCATTTCTGCCTGGCGGCGATACAAAACCATTTTGTTATTGTTTACTTCTTGTCTATAGAAATAGTCTGTATTTATGATATTTATGAGGTTTTTATGAGGTTGTTTGGACATGTGTCTTGCCAATGTCCCTTGGCTGGAAAGGGAGCAAAGGCAGTTTGTGCAGCAGTCAGAGCTGCAGAATCCATTCCTTGTCCTGCCCTCACAGGGGCAAGGGTGAGATGCGGGCTGCCTTGAGGAACTGCTCCTTGGGCTCGACCTGAATGGCACTCACGGAGGATCACCAGGGGCTGGAACAGTCGTGCCCCTTAGTCTCCTGGACAGGTTGCGAGCTGCCTGCAAGGGAAACAGACACATATGTGGCAAGGGACCCAGCCCGGTCCAAGGCCTAGCAACATTCTTGGAGGTTGTCCATGGTTGGGAGCAGCGGTGGCAGCAGCTTCAGTGTCACATGTGCAGCCTTCAGCTAACTGATGCATGACCCTCTGGTGAGAAAGCACGCTGCATTGGGATGGTCTTATCCTGTGAGGGAGAAAATCAAGGGGCTGGGCACCTTCTATCAATAGGGAGTTACGAACACCCAGTCAATCTGACCTGCAGCAGCACTTCCTCCTTTGCCAAAAGGGGCCCCCTGCTGAGGAAGTCTGAACAGAACCTCCAGATGTGTAGCTGGTGCCCCCCCCCACCAATAGCTGAGTAAGGAGCAGTTTCTTGGGCAACCGGCCCCCCACCAGTGAGCCTCACCTACAGAGACTGGTGTTCGGGAGGATTCAGGTGAGGGGGGCAGCTGGCACAAATCCGCGAGGCAGGGTAGCCTCTGCCCCAGCTCCTTTTTACCTGTCAGTGCTCCCTTGCCCCTTTCGGAGCCAGGACTCTGGAGTCAGATAACCTGCAAGAGGACATGGGTGGTTGTTGTTAGTCAGACATTCTGGACTTCCCTTGAGTGAGTGCAAAGTACTCCCTATTTTCCTCTAAGTTCCCCCAGTGCCCTCGCCACCATGAGCACCCAATGACGGTGCAGGGACTTGTGCTGCACTTATGCTTCTGTTCGTCTGCCAAATATGCCCATTGGCAGTGGCCTGTCAGCAGTAGCACACCTCAGGTGGCTGCTGGCGAAAGGAGGATTATGCCTACGTAAGTGACATTTATGCCCGCATAAGCCTTAGTTCTCTCCCTGTGCACTTTTCACCACCACCCTCAGGATTGCACTGTTAATCTTCTTTTTTCTAGCCTCTACCAACATGTTTCTCGCTTCTTCATGGAAGAAAGCTGACTCCACCACAATCACAGCTTGGTATAAAAAACTATGGGACATCTTCTTAATGAAAAAAAAATCTGATCATCTATACTTTTTAGATAACCCTCAAATTCAGTCCTCATTTTTAGAATTAGGGTTCCCATTTTTAAGCTATGTGACCAGCCATGACCACTCAAACCTAGTTGACCCACTCACTAGTTCATAGTTTCTTGGCAATACTTTGATTAGTTATTCCTTGTGCAATTGACTTGACTGCCTTATTAACACTATTGTTAACTCTCAAATGTATGGTTATACTGTTGTGTTTTATATTGTTAAAATTGAAAAATAAAGTACTATATAAAAAACTCAAGACAAGTACTAGTTGAGTACCGGAAAGAGTACCAGCATTCTGAAAATCAAAAAGAGTAAGAGAATACTCAAAGAAAGTGTACTAGAGTGTTTTAGAAAACATTGGAACAAAAATCTCTCAACATAAAGATTTAAGTAACTGTGAAGAGCTTAAGAAACTCTCATTAGTCTGAAAGAATAAGATCTGAAGTCTGTGCATGTACGAATTTTACTTCAGAGTTATCTATATTAAATTAGCTCAAAAATTTTCAGACCCTGATTTTACTAGACCTATGTTAAATAAAATATTTTGTTATTTTTGAATTTTAAAATGTCTCTTGTGCTGTTTAAATTGTTTAAGACTTCTTAGTCCGACACCAAATAAATACATAGTTATATACAGTGCATATATAGAACTATAATTCAAGTTGCATTTTTATATCTTAGAGGTGCTGGCACTTCACAGAAGGAGCATACAGGACATTCTTTGCTTATAGATTGCTGCTTGCCTTCCTCTGGTAATTTAGATCTAGTTTGGTAGATATCCAGAAACAAGTATCCCACATCTTGCTGTCCTCCTCACTTGGACTACTTTTTACCTCTTTCATCAAAGTACTGTGACAAACACCCTGTTATAGGGAAACAAGCAGTTTATTGACCTGTATTGCTGGTGGTTGAGGAAGCCAGGAGAACACTAAAAATTCCTTGGGAAATTTATCTCTCTGTATGTGCTGAGTGCAGTGTCCATCAGGTGTCTGTAATGCTTATGCAGCCATATTGCTCAAAACAATAGCAATGGATGTGCTGTCTGTTGGAAAAATTGCTGCCCCCCAGTACATCCAGCACATCCAGTGCTGAAAAAAGATATGTTTGCTCAACAGTGCAGGCTTGAGGAAAGTGGTCTATGCTGCAACCAACAAATAGGTAACAAATGCACCTATATTGTGCTAAAAACAACCTGAAAATGTTATAAAGGCAGACCTTTTTCACGCACATATGCACAATGCTTTTTAGGTTCTTTTACTGCAGAGGTGTTCTTCAAAGTATTTGGTGCTTCTCAGCCCTTAAGTCATCTTAAATTTTAAATAATGATTTTGGTAACTAGAGGCACAGTCCAAAGCCAGCTGGTAAACTGCTTGGGATGCCAAGTAAACCCTATGCTGGCATAACTCAAATACATGCCAGTATATCTGGAGGTATGACACTGTATTGTTGTTTTGGCAGTATGTGTGTATAGACCTGCCATCAGTGAAGCTCTACTGGCATAGGGCCAGAAATGCACAGAACAAGCGAGTGCTGAGGGAAGAGTAGGGCTTAGTCGGTATTCCAAACAACAACTGCTTCCAACCACGCCTCAGAGCCATGGTGCATCCTAGGATATTGACTAAGTCTGCAGCTAATCATGACTCATCACCATATAACTCAAGAGAACTTAGAACACACATACACATGTCTTTGGAAGTGGAAATTTTAGAGAATGGGCAGTTGGCATAGAAAGGGAGCGCTCTGCACAAATAGCCAGAGAGAAAAACAAACTTTGTTATAGTATGTTGCTAAACCGTGTTCTGCTAAAAGTCCTTACAGGCAGATTGAGTGCCCCTACACAGACTAGCTAAGTATTGGCCCGATGACTGATGGTTCTCCAGTGGATGAATCACATTGTGTGGGAACCAGCAAGGGAGAAATATTGGAATTGGAAGATTGCCATGGGCAGAGTGCTTGAACCCACTTACTTTTTGGGGCTACTCTGAAACATTATTATTGTTGCTGTACCTTTTTTGTCTGTTTGCGGACAGTCCTTCAACAACAGAAGAGGCCAAGATCAACTATAGTGCAGTGCCAACCACATGCTGAGTCTACAGCATGACCTTCAGCTGCAGTGACCAGTGTACATCTAACTGCTCTGCTGTGTAGTTGCCCAGTTGCCTTTCTCTTGTTGTACCTTGGCTCCTAACCATTGCAAGCTGTTTAACAGACAGCTGTTCAGCCAGAATAGCTGCTCCTATCATGGACATGAAATGATAGGGTAAGCGCTAACTGTGACTCTGCCTTCTGCCAATGCAGCTTTCAAAGACACTGGAGCCTTGCTATACTAAGAGAATTGACAACCCCATTCCCCTGGCTTTCATTCAGGACTCCTTTTCTGATACGGTTCCAATAAATGAGTGAATCATTTCACAGCTCTGTTTTTGTTGGATTGGAGATAGATCCCCTACCTCCTGCTCATAACTATCCTCAACAGTCTTTGGTGTGAGGCTCACACTTGGAGGGGATTGAGAGAGTCTACACAGTTGTGCTGTAACAGGGGGGAGAGGCAGGCTCCTTGGGCTCATAACCTGTCTGAGCATTACTAACTATTATTCAAGGGGAAAGAGGGTGGGAGGAAGTAGAAAACAAGCATTACTGAAATGAATAGCAGCAGTTAGTGATAATGAACCTCCTGAATATAGCAGTTGGCTACATAGGATGTTAAGTAAAATGATTGGAGTATGAAATAGATCATGAGATAGATCAGCCCATCTCCAGTAGTTCAATCTGACAGTGCAAAAATCTCAGCTGTGCTCAGAACATCTTCCAGGGCTGTGTTATGGCTATCCCCATGTGGGGCTTGAGCTGAGGACTTCATGCATGTTAAGCCTGTGTCGTTCTATAGTATGATGCCTTCATATTTGTAGCTGGGTTCAATACCAGGGCAATTGGGGATTTCAAAGGCCCCATGGAGATAGATCAAGATGGGTAGCCGTAGAAGTCTATTTGTAGCAGCAGAAAAGGGCAAGAGTCCAGTAATACCTATAAGACTAACAAAATCTGTGACAGAGTATGAGCTTTCATGAGTGACAGCTCACTTCTTCAGAGACTGTCAGATAGAACAACCATGCAATCGCAACACCATTTCATGACGTGCCTTGGTGCCAACTGGCCCTCTTCTTCGGCAATAGAAGCCAAGCCTGTTGGAGACTTCGAGGAGGCCCGTTACGGGTGCTGCGGTCCTTTACATGCAGCATTCGAACTCCCAGAGTCAAAAGCACCTATCCAGTGCAGACTCTTAAAAAGCTGCTTTCAATCCCAACGCCCTTTGCTGAGCCTGTTGGAGGTACTGAGGAGGCCCGTTCTGGATGCTGCTGCCAGACCTAACAGGCATTAGTTGCTCTTATAGGATTGGACCATCTTCAGAATTGATGAGCGATTAGGTAGATGTCCTTCTTCAGCGGCGGCTAAAGAAGAACTGAGGAAGGGAGCTGCTTGCCCCGCCTTTTATAGCTGCACCAGGGAGAATGCGCACAAAAAGGTGAGACGAGCTTCTTGTGCCTTTAGGAGCTTTGGAACGTCTGCAGCTTGCCTGTGCGTGTGCAGTTCCCATATGGGGCTACACAGAAGACACAACTATAAAAACATGGTTGCACTTACCTGTAACTGCTGTTTGAGTGTTCTTCTGTCCAGACTATGAAAACAGGATTGTACTTACCTGTAACTGTTGTTCATTGAGTGTTCTTCTTTACCTGGCATGTGCTCTTTATTGCCACAGGTATGTGTGTTTTCACTGCTTCACCAGCGGCTTAAAGAACTGAGGGAGGGAGCTGCTCGCCTTGCCTTTTATAGCTGTGCCAGGGAGAAAAACGTGTGAAAAGGCAAGGCAAGCGTCTTTTTAGATTATTATTTGGCTTTGAGGGGAACTTGCAACTTCTTGGCTCTTATTAGGATGATAGTGCTAGCATTTTACTTGTTTAATGGTGTTTGAGTTCATGTAATTATGTATAATGGAACTGAGCATTCTTCTCCTCACTGCCAGATGTCATTCCCCATCCAGAATACAATTCTCAAGCTGCAACACCCAACTATGAACCTGCTCTTTTAGGGGGAGTACAACGCCATGCAGAATAGGAGATATTCCAGTTCATCATCGTGTCTTCTGTGCAGTCCCACTTGGGAACCGTGCACACACAGGCCAGCTGCAGACATTCTAAAGTTCCTACAGGCATGAGACTCTTGTCTAGCTTTTTTGTGCACTTTCCCCCCAGGTGTGGCTATAAAAGGCGAGGCGAGCGGCTCCCTCCCTCAAGACCATGGCATCACAGGCCTTTTCAAGATAAGATGGCCCAGTCATGGCATGATGCCTTCTTTGTCTGGGCAAGAGCCATAACACCTTGTGGTGTGCAGTCTATAAACAGTTTATGCTCAAAGCATGCCATGAAAGGGTGTTGTGACTTAAAGCAGCTCTTTGGGAGTCAGTCCTGAAGGGCTCTACCAACTCCAATCTTAATGCCACAGATAACAGACTGCAGTGCCCAGAACAGGTCTCCTTGGTTCCTTCAGCATGTTCGGGGCCTGTCACTGCCTAGAAGGACCAGTTGGTTCCAGCTGCACCTTCATTAGTTCCACCTCAGTACCAATCTGAGCTGCCTGCAAAAAAGGCTAAGCTCAAGTCAAAGCATGCTGATAAAATATTGACTTCTAAGTTGCAAAAGAGGAAAACACCCTCTTCTTCAGCTGTGAATGCTTCAGTTGCATCTAACCCCATCTCCAAAACCCAGAAGATGTTCCACCTCAGTTCCATTCCTATCATAGGGTGAGATTCTGAAAGTCATAGAACCATTTACAGCCATTTCTCTGTAGCCACCTTCACTAATACAGCCTAGAGAAATACAGAAAGGTTCCTTGGTTCCATCTGAAAATGACAATTGCTTGGAATTGGCTCCTCACTGCAAACTCCATCAGTTCCATTATTCTCCATATGGCCTCCCATACCATTACAACCCTTAGGGGTCTGAAGGTTCACCAGGCATGTGCCTGCCCCCTCATTACTTCCTTCATGATGAAGACCCTTGTGTTTTGATTCGCTCAGAACCAAGAGGTGAAACTAAACCTTCATCAGTTCTGCTACATTTCCAGGAGACAAAGCTGTTCTGGAACCAACATTGAACTACACTAAGTCTGATGACAATGCCAGTGTTGGGTCAGATTTTGCATTGGAACCATCTTGACCAGAATTCCTTACTGAGGATTCTGCTGTGTTCCCGAGAGAGGGTCTCTGTACACCAAGCAGTTAGTCTGGATGGTGAGCTCTCTGGAAATTGAGATGATCTGCTCTGCTCCGACCTCTTTAGATCTGTTCTTCAGGTCCCTGCATTCAGAAGCAGCCAGACCTGTGGCATTTCCGATAATGCAAGGCATGCTTGATGTGACCAAAGATGTGTGGTCCAGACATCAAAAAAACCTAGACAATATGTATAAAACCAAACAAGAAGGATCAGATTTCCTATTTACTCACCCTCCTACCACTTCTGTTGTTACCAAGACCCTCCAGTCAGCTCTGATCGATAAAGAAGGCATGAAACTAGACATACTGGGTAGAAAAGTTTATGCTTCTGCAGCCTTAACCTTTAGAATAGGTAATTATGAAGCCATTATGGCCCGCTATCAGCTTTTCTTATAGGAAAAGGCCCATAGTCAAACGTAATCCAAGATGATAAGTAAAGAAGAAGCTTGAAGGCTCTCCAGACATCAAATTAATACCACTGTACATATTGTAAATTGCTGTTTGAGCGCTGTGGCCCCCACAATTGTAATATGTAGACATGCGTGGCTCAGAACCACAGCTCTAGCCCCTCACCATAGGATGAGAGTAGAAGACCTTCACTTTGAAGGTACAGACCTTTTTTCATCCACTACGGATGAGGCACTTAAAAAGATTAAAGATGATAAGGTAAGAGCAAGCGCTGTACCCAAATCCTTTTAGGCAAAGATTACCCCCAAGGTCGTATACGCCTTACAATACTAAATACAGATCCTATTCCCCAAAGGATCGGTTTGAATCCAATGAACAAGGTTTCTGACACCACGCTTTCTGGGGTCATGTCAGGCAATCATTCGCTTCCTCTACAGGCTTGGGAGTCGATTACTCAGGGGGCTTGGGTGTTATCTATACTCAACCATGGCTACTGGCTGGGAGTTCAAGACAACCCCTTCAAACATCCCTCCTCTATTCAACCCTCCACTTCCTCCTACCTCCCTCTTAGAAGAAGTACAATCATTGCTGCAGAAGCAAGCCATAGAACCGGTTCCATCTGTTTGTATCTATGGAGTGTTTTTCTCATTTTTTTTTGTCGACAGAAAGTCAGGTGCTTTCCGCCCCATTTATGACCTCCGTTGCCTAAGCAAGTTTATAGTTTTCAAAAAGTTTTGAATATTGTTGTTTAAAGATGCTTTACCCCTGCTAAAAACTCAAGATTGGTTTATTACTGTCAATTTAAAATACGTGAATTTTTGTGTTCCAATAAGTATTCACTACAGAAAGTTTCTTGACTTTCAATGTGGCTCCGAGAACTAGCAGTACAAGGTTCTTCTTTTTTTTTTAATATATATTTTTACTTCAAAGCGTTAATATACATTACAGAAGATAAAGATTTTAAACGTTTATGAGTGATTATTTAACAAGCTATAAATATACATACTATAATTTGGTAATTAGGTAATTATTTGGCATTGAGAATAAGAGGACATGTCAAATGTTCTATTTTTAGTGAATTAACCTAGTTCTCACGTTAAAGAGTTGACAGAAAAGCTGATTTTATTGGGAATATTTTGCTGTTTGAAAGAAAATCAAGAATGGGAACAATTTTTCAATAAAATTAGTTGTTTGGGGGTAAATTTCCGCTGCCTGAAGTCTGTTTGTTATTTTCTCCATTACGAATTGATCCCATATTTTGGTGTACCAAGTAGTCAGATTTGGAGGATTTTGAGTTTTCCATTTAGTTGCTATTGCTGTTTTCGCTGCCACAAAAAGAGTTTCAATTAATTCTTTCTTGATTGGAGGGAGAGCATAAGGTTGCCATTGATTTAGAAAAAGGATTTCCGGTTTCATTGGGATACTGTAGCCAGTTATTTGTTTGGTGCAGTCTAGAACAATTTTCCAACATTCTTTGATATATTTACATGTCCACCAGGTGTGTGCATAGGTACCAATCTCCCTGCATTTTTCCCAGTATGACGTGGATTTTGTGGATGATATTCTTGCTAATTTGGGGGGGATGAGGTACCATCTGTTGATTATTTTATACGTTTGCAGTTTTGTGGAGATTACTGGTGAAGTAATCAGATTTGATGGCCATATTTTTCCCATTGCTCATTTGAAAATTAGATTTCACAGTCCTTTTGCCATTTCAATTGAAGAGTTTCATTCTTTTTGCTGTATATTTTAGAGACTGTACAGTACATTTTAGAGATAAGGCCTTTGCGAGTAAATTGCTTGGAACTCAATATTTGCTCAAGTTCTGATTTTGGTTCATTTAATATGTCCATTAAGTTTATTTTTTTGTGAAATTATGTAGTTGGAGGTAAGCATACCATGGTATTCTTTGTTGAGATAATTTTTCTAACCCCATTTTTCAAAGATTTTGGTAGATAGGAGCTAGGAAACCTCTCATGGGATTGTAGTGTTGAAAAACGTGAGGTCTTGGGTACTAGTTTGTATCTGTTGGAATCCCATATTTTAAGTATAGCCGATAGGAATATATTATGTTCTGCTGCTGATGAACAGAAGCTTTGTTTTGACCATGTCAAATTTTGTATTGACTCAGGGTATTGAGTTGGTTGTATGATGTAAATCCAGTTTGATTGGCCTTCGTCTAGCAGAATTTGAATAATGTTTGATAGTCTTATTGCTTCATAATAAAGGTCAATATCAGGATAGTTGAAGCCTCCCTGTTTTGTTCTCATTTTAATTGTGGTAAATGCTATCTTTGGGCATTTGTATTGCCATATTAATTTGTTTAATATATTTTGCCATTGCTTTAACATTTTCAAGGATATAGGAATAGACAGAGTTCTGAACAGAAAGATTAGTTTCAGGAGTATGAATGATTTAATTAAATTGTACCTTTTGTACCATGAGCAATTGAGTTTGTTCCATCTTTGAATGTCTGATCTTATTTCTTTGACCTTTGTAAGATGATTTATTTTTATTAACTGACTGAGGTTTGAGGTGATTTATTTATTTATTAGACTTATAGTCCACTCTCCCCGCAATGCAGGCTCAGAGCAGATAATGTGATGTGAATTCCGAGGTATGGGTTTAGACCATTTAAATTTGTGTTTTGATTTTATTTGGTTTTCTGTGTGATGTAGTGTTGATTGGTAATATATTTGATTTGTCCTGGTTGATTTTTAAACCTGATACTTGATCAAATATCATTAGTTGTTTTTGTAGATGATGGAGTGATTTTTCCAGATTTGTTATATAGACAAGCATATTGTCTGCAAAGAGGCTTAGTTTGAAGTTTCTCTCCTTTATTGAGATGCCTTGGATTTGATTGTTTTCTCTGATTGCCACAGGTTCTAGGGCTATTACAAACAGTATCGGGGACAAGGTACCTTGACTGGTACCTCTGTGAAGATTAATTATGTCTGAACTAGCACCATTGACTTTGATTCTTGCAGTTGGGTGTGGGTATATTGCTTGAACTGTATGAAGAAATTTGAAACCAAATCCCATATGCTGCAGAAGTTTATAAAGATATGGAATTTCCGGTGAATTGAAACTTTTTCTATGTCTAGTGAGAGCATGATTGCTTCTGTTTGCTGCTGATTGCAGAAGGATATAATATTGAGGGGTTTGAATATGTTGTCCGTTAGGTCTCTGTTGGGGATAAACCCTGACTGATCTTTATGGATGTAATTTATTATGGAAGAATTAAGTCGTTTTGCCAAGATGGATGTGAAGATTTTGTAACCTTGGTTCAGTAGTGATATTGGCTGATACAATTCTGATTTCAGAGGATTCTTGCCTTGTTTTGGAATTACTGTTATTGTCACTGAGGACCAAGACGGAGGTTGATGTCCTGATTCTAAGATTTTATTACATGTTTCTGATAGAGGATAAGCAAGTATTGAAGCATATTTTTTATAAAACACTGGTGGGAATCCATCTGGCCCTGCTGCTTTATTATTTTTCAGTAGTTTTATAGTTTCCACAACTTCCTGTGTTGTTATTGGGTTTTCCATTACTTGTTGATGGATATCTTTAGTCTTTTTAACGTTGTGATGATTTTGTAGGTAAAGCATTGTTTTTTGATTTTCTGGGTTAGTTGAGGAATAAAGTTGAGCATAATATTCTTTAAAGAAGTGTGTGATATCTTTAGGTTCGGAGTTCATATTGCCTTTTGAGTCTAGCATGGCTTTGATGATTTTAGATGCCTTTTTGTCTTTGACCTTCCATGAAATGTTATGGAGGGTTCTTGAGGTGTTCAACCAGTATTTTTGCTTTAAAAATATTAGGTTATTGTGAATTTGTTTTGTTTCCATGGATTCCAGTAGCATGTGTTCAGAAGTTTGCGATAGTTTTTCTTATTGCCCCTTTCCTTGTGGAGTTGTTCAAGATGGGTTATTCTATTAATTATTGCTTCTTTTTGGCTATTTTTTATTTTGTTTAGATGACATGTAAAAGAAATTAATTGTCCTCTTAAAACAGGTTCTAAAGCATCCCATAGCATGAGAGGGGATATTTCTTTTCTTGTATTTTCTTTAAAGTATTGTGTGAGCTATTCTTCAATCTTTTTAACATTGGTGTCTTGATAGAGAAGTGATTTGTCAGGTTTCGGTTTCGTTTTCCCGGCCATGTCGGACACTCCTCTCCTCAGGTCCAGGAGGAAGCGTCCGAGCAGCCTGACCGGGTGGTTGACATGCGAGAGTTAACCCCCAGGACTCCCAGTCAGGGGGTCAGGGTCTGGAGCGCTGCGGGAAGAGCTCCCTGAAGTCGATGCAGGGGGTAAATTGCCCGTTTGCTCCTATGGAGGCCGGCAGACTTGCGCAGCACATCGCGTGCCGCCGGGCCATGGAGAACGGCAACAAGCAGATTTAAGGTGAAAACCTGTAAGTAAGCGAATCCCTTCTGTTATTTCAAGCGTATGCGAAGGATTGGTGGGAGTTGAAGCTAAGAAGGTCTGGATATCTTCCCCTTCACTGAGTTTTGGAACTTAGTTGGCGGACTCCCCCCCCCCTAAGATGGCGATGAAAAAGCAGAGCCCTGCTGTGAGCAAATCGGTTTTGGCGACATTACAGGGGAAGGGAGAAACTCTTGAAGAGGTGGTTAAACGGTCGGTCATTGAAGCTATGAAGCCCTTTGTTGATAAGCTAAATGAAATCGGACAAAGGGTCGGCTCAGTTGAGAACGAAGTGAAAACCATTAAAGATGCAGCATTCAGGGCAGAGCAATTTGCTCGGGAAAATGCTGTACTCATGAAAGCAACAAACAAAGAAGCAAAGCTTTTGGAGAATCAACTGATAGGACTACAAGTGGATCGTGCTCAGACGGTATTGCGTCTTCAGAATGTGAAGGAGGAGGAAAGTGAAAACTTAAAGGATTTGGTGTCGGAACTTTTGGCGTCATCCACAAAGGCAACTAAAGAAGAGTTAAAAAGCGATATTTTGGAAGTCCGTCGGACATCTTCAAAATATGCAATGAAGTGTCAGCTGCCTCGCGAGATTATTATTGACTTTTCATCTAAGAAGACTCGGGACACCATCTTATATAATTCGTACAATGTGGACTTGGACTTTCTGGGCAACAAGGTTAAGATATTGAAGGACGTTCCATTTTTAGCTCGAAAAAGAAGATTCAAATATAAAAGGTTTGCAGCTCTTCTGAGGAAGCGTGAAATAAAATATAAATGGTTATTTCCAGAAGGCATCTGGTTCAGATATAAAGACCAAGCCTACAAGATAATATCAGAAGCACAACTGAGGGACTTTGTGTTTAATCATCAAGAGTTCCAGCAAGAAGAAGATTCAGAATCTAGAGGGGGGAGGGGGGAGTGAGCGCAGCTATTGTAGCTGTTCAGAAAGAACTGAGACCGAGACACGGGGGGGGGGGGGGAGAAGACCTGATTCTGACTGACTGTAGTTTGTATTTTATAAGATCTACCAATCTAATAGCATATTAGAAAGTTTAACTTTAATAATGGTATTATGAAGGGAATGCAATACTTGTAGATGTAGTGTGTGTTTTTTATATGTTGTCTTTCCTCTCTCCCCCTGTTCCCTTCCCCCCCTTTTTTTGTTTTGTAGTTTTTTGTAGTTTTTTCTAGTTTTTGATGTTAGCAATTAAAAATAAAAATTTATTAAAAAAAAAGAGAGAGAAGTGATTTGTCAGAAGTCCAGTATTTTTCTTTATTGATTTCAACTCCTGTTGAGATTGTGCAGTATACCCATGCGTGATCAGAATAAGTTATATTCCCACTTTAGGATTTCAGTACTTTTTTGAGTAGGGGATCTGATATTAATATGAAGTTCATTCTAGTATAAATGTTATGCCTGGGTGAAAAGTATGTGAAATCCTTTTCTGAATAATCCTGCAATCTCCAGATATTAACCAAGTGGTAGTTCTTCAGTATATTGGCTAGCCGAGTATTTTGTTTTTTCCTTTTGGGGCTTTTTTTGTTAAAGTGGGTTCTATCTAAATTATGATTGATTATAGAGTTTAGATCTCCTCCTCCTACTGTCTCACCTTCTTGAAGGAGGGATAGGGTTTTCAAAGTCGTGTCTATGAAATTTATTTGATTTGAGTTGGGCGTATAGATTGAGGCAAGAGTCATTACTTGCCCTTCAACTTCACCTTTGATGAAGATATATCTTCCCATTGAGTCTTTAAGAGTGGCTTTGTGATGAAATTGTATTTTTTTAGAAATTATACGATTGTATCCAGTTCGCTTTTAGTGGTACTTGGTTGTTATGACGAAGATGAGTTTCTTGGAGTAGAATGATATCGGTTCTGAATTTTGTTAAATTCATTAAAATTATTTCCCCCTTAATTGGGTCATTAAGACCACAGACATTATGAGCTGTGATTTTTATTTTGGGTTGCATGGATGTAAGATTAAAGATATTCTACAGAAAGAAAAAAATTCTTTCCTTTTTAAAGCACTGGGTATATTGGTAGAGTAAAATGGATTATTACTGTTATCAGCTTTACTTTACTTTTTTGGTTTTCCCTTGTTTTTTGAGTTCCTACTATTCACAATGCCTCAAAGATTGTTAGTAATATAGTATGAATTAACTTTTATTCCAAGCAATTGCTAAAACTTACTTCAAGCTATAATAAACCTATTATCAACAATAGTATACTTTGACTAACACCAATTTATAAAACTTTTAACTTAATTATTACAATCGACTATATTCTCTGTAAGACATTTATAATTTTTACAACTAGAACAATTACAAACTGTTCAATTGTTTAAGTTGCTTGAGTAATATATTTAAGTGGTTAACTTTAAAATAATAGCTATCAAGCTGTTAGCTTTAAATGTGCAGCCCTCAATAATCCTGTGAAGAATTTCCTCTCTGTGGGCTATTGTCTAAATAGACAGCATTAAAAGGGCTGACAGTAAGGGGAGCTAAACAAGAAGCTGATACCCCCTGCCCTCCCCCAAATCCTCCAAGTATGGTGACATAATGTGTTTGGCAGTCTGTTGCTTCGTATTCTCCCCCTTCCCTTTCTTCATTCCCCCTTTTTATTTATAGGTACTTTCCTTCTCCCAACCCCCCTCCCCTCCCCTCACCAAGTGGAACATTACAATCAATGTTTGCATTTACCATATCCCTGGGGTGATATCTTCCTGAGATTATTTCGAACCAGGATCTTAATTCCCTTGTGGGGGTGGGGGGGTAGGCTTAATTTCCTCTTTTGCGATGTTTTTCCTGATTCCATAAGGGTGGGAATGTCCAGATTTTGCAGAAGAGCTAGTCCTGATTCTTGATCCGTTACAAATAGTTGTTTATCTTTTGAGTTTGATGAGTAGTTTGAGTGTTTAATCCACCTGTATTTGATTTTTGCTTTGCAAAGGGCTTCAGTGGTTGGTTTAAGTTTCTCCTCTTGTTTAGTATTTCCTTGGGTAAGTCCATGAAAATATGGATTGGAGCATTGTTATGTTGGAACGTTTTTTGTTTTCTAGCAGCATCAAGGATTCTTTTCCTTGTTCTGCCATAGCAATGATATCTCTTGGGACTTTTCTGGCTGAATTTAGGAGTCCAACTCTGTAGGCTTTCAAGATTACTGGCGCTATGTCTTTCTTTAAATATAGTGATTTAGAGAGCCAGTTAGCTAGGAATATGGCAAGATCTTGCTTTGCTGTATCCTGCTCATCAAAACCACTAAATTTCAAATTCAACCAAGGAGTTGAAAGTTCCAAGCTTAGGATCATTTCTTGCATGACCTCGTTCTCTTTTTGCAGAGTGCAGATCTCGTTTTGCAAAGTGATTGAAACGTCTAGAGCGCAGTCTGCTTTTTGTATAACATACTTTAAAGTGGTTTGAAGATCTTCAAATTTGTTAGAAAGTGGCTTTATTAAGTTTGTCATTTTATTTAGTATGCTGCGTTCCATGTTTGCAAATAGAGAGGCAAGTGCTGGGTCAGGTGAGAAGTTCAAAGGAGCTCCTACCACTTCTCCTGCATCTCCTGTTGCCAGCATTTTTTTTGTGCATTGTTTGTTGCCTCTGTCTCTGGCATCGAGGCTTGAGTTGCTGTAAAAAAGTCTTGCAGCCACTTTGCTAGCTTGCCATTTTGTTTTTTTGAGTATGTGTCATTTTTCCCATACCAGGGGTTGGTTTATTGCTCAGTTAGATAGGGTTTTGGAGGGTTTGAGGGTAGGGCAAGACGGAGCTCAGTTCTCAGGTGTTCATCTTCTCCAATGCTGATACCGCGCCTCCCAAGGTTCTTTTTGGCTTCTCCTCTGCCCCTCGTATTTTTACAAAAGTCATGGCAGCAGTGGTAAGCCACCTGAGGAAGAAGAGGTTGTACCATATTTCCTTGTTTTGACGATTGGCTTCTAATGGCCCACTCCAGAGAATCCTTGTCCCAGAACATGTCTCTGGCCCTTACCATCCTCCACCAGCTGGACCTGAGGGTTAAAGTGGAGAAGTCATCCCTGGTTACCCAGCAAAAGGTGATATTTGTAGGGACAGTCTTGGACTTCTTCCTAGTCCTTGCCTTTCCTACCCTGGAAAGGACAGGGAAATTTCTCCTCACTCTGAACACGATCCTTTCATACAGGCACCAAAGTGCAAAGCAAATTCAAAGATTCTTAGGTTTTATGGCCTCTCTGACTCTGTTAGTTCTGTTTGCCAGGCTGAGGCTTTACTCCCTGCAGAACTGATTTGTCAGAGTGTTCCACCCATTGACAGAACCCATAAAAGTAGTTCAGTATTCCAAGATTATCTGGAGGCCCCTGAAGTGGTGAAACAGCACACAGAACTTCTTAGTGGGGACCCCTTTCAGCTCCTCCCCAGTTCACATATCTATCTACACAGATGCCTCTGTGTCAGGATGGGGGGCTTGTTCTAGGACCAGTCAGGTAAAGGGAGCATGGTCCCCTCAAGAATTGAGGGGACCATGCTCCCTGAACTTGAGGAGGCACATCAACCTCCTCGAGCTCAGGGGAATAGGGTATGCTCTGAAGCCTCTGGTTTGCCTAGTGGAAGGCAAGAATATTCAGATATGCACAAACAGTATACAACTGCCGTGCATTACTTGAACAGACAGAGGGGCATAGCTTCCCTGGCTCTGTCCTGTGAATCCTCACTTATATGCAAACAGGCTATCCAGGATCAAGTCACACTCTTTGCCATACACATAGCAGGCACAGCCAGTGTTCTGGCAGATGCACTAAGTCGGTCCAAATTCCAGAACTACAAATGGCCCAACCACATGGACTTCCTCCATCCTGTGTTTGCAATGTGGGGGTATAGTACCATAGATCTGTTTGCCACAAACCTCAACAGGAGATGTGCTCAGTACATGGGTATAAAAGGGGAAGGCCTCTCTCGTGCACGCCTTTCAGGTCCTGTGGCCGGGCACTCTCCTGGATGAATTCCCCCCTCTTCTTATGTTGACACTCAGCAAGATGATGAGGGAAGGTTCCTTGATGATCATAATAGCCCCTTACTGACCAAGGCAAGCCTGGTTTGCTACTTTATTCCAAATGGCTCAGGGCAGAATTTACCATTTTCTCTTAATGCAACACCTGCTACAGGACGATGTGGTTCTCCAGCATGACCTGGGCAATCTGAAACTGACAGCCTGGTTCATATCCCCCCTGGAATGAAATTCTCCTCCACAGTCCAGAAGGTCCTGTTGGAAGCTAGGAAACCATCGACCAGGAAATCATACCTAATCAACTGGAAAAGATTTTCTCTTTGGGCCAAAGACAACAATTTGAACCATCTGTTTTGCACTATTTGGTCCAGCTTAAGGATCGAAGTATGGCTAATTTCTCCATTAAAGTCCACCTAGTGGCCATTTTGGCCTATCATAACAATATAAATGGGAAAGCTCTCTTTGCCCAACCATAATGCAAGACTTTTCTCAGAGGTTTAGCAAACCTATATCCTCCAGCATCTAGACCAATTCCCTAGTGGTGTCTCTCCTTGGTTCTCGCTTCACTCATGCATAAACCTTTTGAGTCCCTAGTTTCCTGCTCCCTTAAGGTTCTGACAGCTAAGAAAGCCTTTCTGATGGCTATAACCTTGGCTGGGAGGATGAGTGAATTGCAAGCCCTGAGTCATGACCCTCCTTTCATTAAGATGATGATGATGATGATGATTGCGCTTATATACTACTCTTCTAAACAGACTAGTTCCTCACCCAGAGCGGTGAACAAGTTAGTGTTATTACTATCTCCACAATACCGCTGGGGAGCTGGGGCTGAGAGGAGTGGCTTACTCAAGGCCACCTACTGAGCTCATGGCAGTAGTGGGATTCAAACCAGTAGAGTGCTGATTCGCAGCCGAACCACTTAACCACAAGCTGGTCATCTGTCCTAGCCTCTCCTTTCTGCCGAAGGTTGTCTCCACTTTTCACTTAAATCAGGACATTGTCTTACCAGTATTTTTCCCTCCTCCTACAACTGACGCAGAAAAATTTTGCATATACTTTATGTGAAACATGCTTTGTGCTTCTACTTGGACAAGTTAGCTCCTTTCCGAAAGGACCATAATCTCTTTGTCTCTTTTAAAGGGCCCAAGAAAGGTCTGAAAGTCACCACACAGACCATTTTAGATTGGATAGTTTGTCTCATTAAGGATTGTTACAATCAATCTAAACAACCATGCATGTAGAGTGCACTCTACAAGGGCTCAATCCACTTTGTCAACCTTCAGCTTCAGCATCCATCTAGTGGAATTATGTAAGGCAGCCACCTGGTCTACACCGTCCACTTTCATCAAGCATTAGGCCATTGATGTAGACTCCAGAAAGGATACAGCTGTGAGCAAGGCTGTCCTCAAGAGTCTCTTCCATTAAAGAGCTTGCACACCAACCTCCAGGGTAAGTTATCTTGCTAATCTCCCATGTGGGACTGCACAGAAGACACGACAATGAAAACAGGGTTGCACTAACATGTAACCGCTGTTCATCAAGCAGTCTTCTGTGCAGGCACACATCCCTTTCTCCTTCCCTGCCGTGTGCTGTTCCCCACTCTTACCTTCCTTCTACACCAGTGGCTTTGAGAACTGAGGCAGGGTGCACCTCTCACCCTGCCTTTAATAGCTGCACCTGGGGGGAAAGCAAGCAAAAAGGCTAGGTGAGCTTCTTGCACCTCTAGGAGCTTTGGAACGTCTATGGCTGGCCTGTGTATAAACAGTTCCCATGTACGCCTGCACAGAAGACCACTCGATGAACAACAGTTACATGTAAGTTCAACCCTGTTTTCCTGGATCAAATCTTCCCCCCACCCGTAACACCTTTGTTTTGTCAAGATTCAGTCTCTTAGCCCTCATCCATCCTGAAACTGCCTCCAGGCACCTGTTCTCAGTTCCCACAGCCTCCCTGGGATCTACTGGAAGCCAAGGTAGAGCTGGGTACTGTCCACATATTGGTGGCATCTCAGCCCAAATCCCTGGATGACGACTCACAACAGCTTTATGTAGATGTCAAAAAGCATCTGTTATGTCATGCTAATATTGCATGGCAGCAGCTTGTCATACATTCATGGATATTATTAAGAAATGGTTAGATTGTGATTGCATCTTAAAGGGCGTGTAATTCTGTCCAGTTGTATGATTGACTGAGTAGTCAGGAACTGTTCTTATTCTTTGTACTGGATCTAGTCAGGACAGAGATGCTAACAAAGGCTGAGTTCCTTTGACACTTGGCAGGGAGAGCCGACTCTCTCATGAAAGTCTGAACAGAAATAGCTTGTGGGTCAAACTGGGGTATGAAGGACATTTCTTCTTTGTAGCTATAAATCTCCAAAAAGAAGCTTTGGAACAAACCCAGTTGACCTTATCCAAAGCAGTATTCATTCACTTGTATGGCAAAACACCTAAAAGTTACTTGAACTTCAGATCAGATCTCTGCCCCTGCCCCTTGTTTCTCCAACAAAGGCTTGAAAATGTGTGTTTTGTATATTAAATTCAGTCAAAGTAATTGCTTCTTGTCATAAATATGCTAAACGTGCTGCTTCCAACAGCTATCCACAGCATACAGAAAAGAGGACCCTCTGTAAATAGAAACATGTTTCCATAGCAAAAAAAGGGGGGGGCATTGCTCTGATTTTATTTCCATGTGATTTTTTAGCTCTTACTTCTGAAGCCAGGCATCTGAGTGACAGCTAACTTTGCTGGGCATTTTCTTCCATTATTATTCAGAGGAATTAAAAGGATGAAGGATTTTAAGTATTTATATAAATTCTGATCTGCTCATGGCCACTTAAACTTCTGCTACACACAGAGAGAGAGAGAGAGGTCCTGACCTGGATAGCCCAGGTGTGCCTGATCTCATCAGATCTCAGAAGCTAAGCAGGGTCAGCCTTGGTTAGAACTTGGATGAGAGGCCTTGAATGAAGACCAAGGTTATAGAGGCAGGTAATGGCAAACCACCCCTGTTATTCTCTTGCCATGAGAACCCTACCAGGGGTTGCTATAAGTCAGCTATGACTTGACAGCACACTCTACCTCCACAACAGAGAGAGATAGATGGTTCTCAAATTAACTAACAAAAATCTTGAGAGGGCACTTAACAGAATCATAGGAAATTCTCTTATTTTGAAAGGTAAATACATAATCCGGTAACAGCTTCTCTTAAAATTAGCCTTTCTACCTACACTTCATATGAGTAGTATCTGTCATGTCAGAGAAGTATGTGGTTGATGGTACTTGTCATGCTTTGCTTATTTCTCACCAGCCATTTTATTGCTAAATCTTTTGCCCTTTTGCCTGATTTCATTGGTGTCAGTTTAACTATGAATGTGATTGAGCCTGAAACAGGTTGAGTTGGTTATGTTGCCAAAGTAAATAAATTGTATGTGTTTTAGAAATCTGAATTTAGAGACTACTGATTTAGACATTTGTAAACTGTATCGACCCACTGTGTGTATATTTGGCTTCAACCAATTTTCTACTGCATCCTGTATCCTTTTAATAATCAATTTCATATAGTAGATAAAACATATTACAGGTATAATACAATTAAAACCATCTTATACAGAATATGCAAAATAATTTTCTAAAGAAAAATATTGTTAGCATGAACAGTAACTCTGCTCACTTTCCAGTGTCCAGTAATTAGTTTGCTCTGACTGGGATAGTCCAGGTAGCTCAATCTCATTAGCCCAACAGAAGCAAACTGAAGCACGGGAACCAAAAAGAAGCAAATGGACCAACTTCACATCAGAGAATCACATTTTCCACCCAAATTAAAGCAAGCGACACAGTTGCAACTTAGCCCAGTAGAAGCAAACTGAAGCAAAGGAATGCCTTGTGCTTGTGGTTGGGTACTGCTTGGTTCTATTCTGTGGTGTTTCCCCAGTGGCTGAACTAACATCTGGCAGCTGTGAATGATGCTGGTTCTGTTGGGCTAAGTTGCAACATTGTTACTTGCTTCAGTTTGGTTGGAGTAGAATGGAAGTGATTCTCTGATGTGATGCTGGTCCCCTTCCTTCATTTCTGTTCGGGGGGGGATTCCATTCCTGTGCTTCAGTTTGGTTCTATTGGGCTTTCTCTGAGATGAGCTCAGCTTGCATTTGGGAGTGTGCCTTGGCCATGGCAGCCTTGCCATGAGAGTCAGCTTTGACTTTTTCCCCATAGGAAACAATGGAGTGGCTAGAGGCACCTTGTTCAAGGGCTTGTAGAATTGGCCCCTGGCATCCAATCTTCCTGAAACATGAGGGATATTTAGAGGACAGTTAGGAGAAGGTATCCTGAAAATGTGGTGGCGTTTTCACAAAAAAATGCCACCCCAAGCCCCAGAAAGCCTCCAGATATTTTTCCCCTTAGGGAATAATTGAGAGAGGGTACCTTTTGGGAGGACCCATAAAATTTGCCCCTGGAGTCCAATTTTCATGGAACTTGGGGGGGGAGGGGTCTTTTGAGAACAGTCAGGAGTAGCTTTCCCACCAAATCTGGTGAAGTTTGGATGAAAAATTACCCCTCCAGCTCACTGGATATCTCCCAGAGTGATTTTTTTCATAGAAAACAATACCCATAGAATTTTACCATTTTTTCCTGATAATTCAGTCAAAATTTGGTATACCTAATTTTTTATTAAGAATACCCAGACTTTATCAAATTAGCCAAAATTCAGTATTTTAATCCAAATTCCAAACCAAGCTGCACACTCCTATGGGGGACCATCAAGCAAGTCCAGGGTCGCTATGCAGAGGCAGGCCATGACAAACCACCTCTGAACATCTTTTGCCTTGAAAACTCTACGAGGTCACCATATATCACCTGTGACTTGACAGTGGACACACAGGTAAAGTAGTTTGTTGGTTTGTTCACAATGATTGAATTTATTTGAAAGTGTTCTGAATTTGCTCTCAAAGTGAATTCTGGTGTAATGCCTCTCATGTTCAGCTCCCAACTTCAAAGAAGGTTGTTGTTGATTGAAGGAAAGGTTTGGAGTTCTTTAGCCACCCCAGGCACAGAAGCAGCTCTTTTCATTACCTTGAAGCTTGTCCTGACTTTGCCAGATGTACTGGTTTACATATTGTTTTATAACACTTTATTTCCAAATCTCACTTGCGCAGCAGCCATGTTTTCTTAGTAATACAAAGTGGTATACAAGATTATTGGTTCTGAGATACATCCTTGCTGGACTTCTTTGGTCTTTGAGTTGTTTCTGATTGGCTGGTATCATTGTGAACTTGGAGATGTGTATATGACATAGCTTTTTGTGCCCTTTGTAGAAGCAGACCTGGATTTTATAGATCTAGAAGTTCTTCTGTTCTTTAGTTTGTCTATTTTTTTCTTGTGACGTTGTGGGTTCTTCAGCCATGTGATTTTACAGTTTGTACATGGTTAGCGAAACACTCCCTCATATACAAGTTTTCTCTTTTTTTAAAGATTCTGTTTCATTTGTTTTTCAGGTTCTCCAGGCCAGCACCAATGTTCTTGGATGATTCCTTCAGAAAATGGGCACGTATTCGGGACTTTGTGCCTCCCTTTGGCATCAAAGGACAAGGTAGGTTGGCATTAGAGTATCCTGCTAGCTTATTTTTTGTAGGACATCAGACCTAGAAAGGTACAAATATAGAAAAAGGCACTGATAGTCACATTATGACTGATAATATTTGGAATGTAGAATATTACAGTATAATAGAGTAGCCACAATGCCCCTTTTTCGTATGTTTTAGAAAATCCATTCTGGTATATCAGCCTTACAAGTAAAGTGAAACCTTGGAGCAAAAATAACATTTTTTAATGCAGTGGGTATATCATCTTGAGGACATAGATAAGTACTTGGAAACAATACTACATTTAGGAAAAGACAATGTGCATAACTGGCTTTGCTCAGGGGTAGTGAGATTACTTGGCAAAGAAAGTAAGATTTCAGATAATGGCATTGGGTGCAGGTAGCAGTCTTGGAATAATACTTTGAAAAATGCAATTTCACTAGACCATCTGTTTTCACACCAGGAATAGGAGCAGGACTGAATGTAAATATATGTCATAGTGCTGCTTGAGGCAGCTTATTTTATATTCTTTATACAACAGCATTGTTTATTCTGTTAAGGGGGAAGCCTAGAGAACATGAACGTAGCATTTCCGTAAGATATGCGCTAAGTTAAAAAAAGAAGAGCCGACTGTGTCCCTGTCCTTCAACAAGGCCAAATCCAAGACTATATGGGCACTTTAAGGTGTATACATAATTTCTCCTTTCCTCCTACTGATGTGTCCCTCCTAGTGAGGACAGCAAAATGATTGCAGCTGTGCAAATTACCCAGAGTTGCTAGTGGCAGACACATTTAAAAGTGCTGATGGAAATAGGTATGCTGCATTGACCATGAGAGGGACTGGACCAGCCCTTGTTTTCAGGTATCCAAGGTGTGTAAGAATGCTCAACATTTAAGTTTTCTAGATCTCATATGCAGTTTGTCAGATTCTTCTGCTAAGCGAATCAAAATGGAGAACCTCAGCATAGGAAGACTGAATGGCTCTGTCAGGCTCTGCTTTATATTTCAAGGCTGCTGCCAGCTTGTGTCACCACCACCACACTGTTATGTAAATCTAGGGTTTAATATTGGATTTTCCTTAGTTAAAAACAGCAACTGCCATTACTTAAATGACTGGAAGGTGAAGCAATAGGAGAAAAATAGCTGAATGAATTGTTTAATACCCTCATGGGACAAAACTTTCTGCCAGGATTCAGTCTGAAGCTGTTTGTACGTGTGGGAGGGAAGAATTATTACTCTCTGTAAACCGTATTCCTAATGGCTGTGCTGACAGACCAGGAACATTAGAAAAGCAAACGGCACCCCTCTCCATTATACATCACTGGGAATTCTTGCATCAGCCTTTTCCTGCTTATCCCAGGAGACACATTGTGGATGAATAATAGTGACCTGATGATGGGATCAGCACCTCATCAAGGTCTTCAGTCAGGGCTGGTCCACTGCTTGCTGAAATGGGACTGCAAGAAGATAATGCTGATGGCCTCTGGAACCACAGACACCAGAGAGATTGAACAACTTTGGAGTGCAAGATATACCCCAGAGCTGACATTCTGCTTTTTTCCAGGAAGACTGTAGTTACCTTCATGGGAGTTTTGCAAAATAGTCTGTACCATGACAGGAGCTTGGTGCAGACATTCAGGAGCTTCAGCCAGTTGACTATTTGCTTTGACCTGACATGGGGATTAACTTGTTTTATTTTTATGAATTTGGGAGTACCTGCCATGGACTGCACAGTTACGTTTGAAAGTTAGTTTTTGTTTATTGATTCCAATTCCATAAGTGGTTTGTGGCTTTGTATTCAACTGCTAAGCACCTAAGTAAACTCTCTTACTTGGCATTTCACATCAGATTTGTACACAGTAACTTACTACAAACTGTGTACTTGAAACCGGCCCACTTCTGTGCCCAAATACAGTATGGAATCACATACCTTAAAAGCAGTAAGAAATATCCAGTGTATTATTGAGAGCCAGTGTAGTGTAGTGGTTAGATCAGGATCTGGGAAACCCAGGTTCAAATTCCTGCTCTGCTATGGAAGCTCATGACCTTGGGCCAACCACATTTGCAGCTAATCTACTTCACAGGGTTGTTGTGAGGATAAAAAGAGAGGAGGATGATAAAAGCCACTTTAGGTCCCCATTGAGGAGAATTGTGGAGGTGTAAATGAATAATGTTCTTATTTTCTATATATTACCTGTATAAAGAATCTACACTCTAAAGCTCCCCAAGAAACAAAAAGACCCTCAGGTCTGATAAAGAGCTCAGGTCTGGTGTGGCAATAAATAATTGGCATAAAAACCTAAAACATACCAAGGGATTTTTATGAGTGAAATCACAATTACAGACAGCCAACACAGATCATGAACCTCTGTGAGGTCTTATATTTTTTGTTGCCGAGACAACCAGGGTTAGGCCTATATTTATTCATATGCTACAATACTTTTCTCATAGCTTTAATAAAAGTGGTCATTAAAAATCAACATCATGAAGGCTGAAAAATGAGTCTGGCTCCTAAATTTTTGGGCTGGCTCCTAGAACCAAAGAAAATTTGTCAAGGCCTGACTGACCCTTGCTTCTCCACACAGCTTGCTTGCTGAAGCAAATTCATTGCATCCCATCTGGAAAAATGATGGGTTCTATGATACAATGTTTGCAACTGTGCATTGCATGCCCAATTATTTGTTCCATACCTCTGATTTTATAGAAGTTTATATCATGGTGTACCTGGAGAGGATGCTGGCCACTACTCAAGTAATATTTGTCTCCATTAGAATGCCCCTTGCATGATATATATGGAAGAAGGTGTATGAAAGATTTTGCACTAGGATTGATCATCTGTGTAGCCACTGTAAGAATTCATTTTCTCACCCGCTCATGGAACAGAAATTTTTTTTTTGAACTTTTTTATTTTCCATTTTTCTGGAATACGTAACAATTTAAACAAAATTTGCACATAACATTCAAAAAACATTAACAATAAACCTTGGAACAGTCAATAGGAGAACAGTTAACACTGAGAAATACATTATTGTTAGAGAAGGTACACTACTAGATAAGAGGAGTTAGCCGTGTTAGTCTGTAGTAGCAAAATCAAAAAGAGTCTAGTAGCACCTTTAAGACTAACCAACTTTATTGTAGCATAAGCTTTCGAGAATCACAGTTCTGCATCCGACGAAGAGAACTGTGATTCTCGAAACCTTATGCTACAATAAAGTTGGTTAGTCTTAAAGGTGCTACTGGGACTCTTTTTGATTTTACTACTAGATAAGACTCATAATATTGCCAAAAAGCTGAAAGTGTTCATATCTGCATTTGGCAGTTAGTTGGTAGCATGAAGATGGTTCAAAAAAGGCGGGAATTTCCGGTTTGGGATCCATGGAGGTCTAACGCAGCTCTAATCGTGGAGCTGACCGGGCTGCCGTTTAAGCGGCCGGCGGGGCAAAACAAAGCCCGCGGCCAACTGTTCTCAGGCGGAGAACAGGCATAGAACGCTCAAGCACCTCAGGGCGCGTTGATCTCGGGCGAGGGGGGGTCCTACGCAACGGATCCTCTCCCGACCCTTGAGGTCCCACCCTAAGACAGGTTGGCTATAATCTCTGCGGCAGTCCTGGTGCCAATGCAGTTGGCATAAGACCTACATGCCCAAGCTTCAACAGGGCAAAGAAGAGTGGATGGGAATCTAAGATTGAAACAGCGATTACAACCCATGGAAAGTGAATGAGAAGGTAAAGATCACTATCTCTTGAAACGGGACAGATTACTTAAAGTAAAGAAGAATTAAAGCAGACTTTTAAACTGCAACAGACTAAGTATAAGGAGGGGAGGACCCGGCAAGAATTATATTAGAAAAAGGACTAAGTTAAACGAAGTTATTAAAGTAATTGGACTATTGTTTTGAATACCTGTGGCTATAAGGAGATATCAGGCTGTGAGAAAGTTTCACCATCGCGAGAACTGCTGTGGGAAGTCGGGAAACAGGAAGTACGTAACAACAATAGAGTTGCTGGAGAGAAGCGGCCCTTGCCGGAGGGCAGGAAGAAGGGAATCGCCATTTTTGAAAGGGGAAGAGCCGCGGCTTCAGCGAAAGAGGAAGTAAGCCATATTGGATTACAAAAATCATAGAGGAACCATAGAGAAAAGACGCCCGACATTTTGGACTCTTTAAAAGTTTTTTTTGGAAAGACCGGAACATTTAAACTAAAAGGACATTAAATTAAACGCCACGGAGCTGAGGAAGAGAGCGGACTCGTGGGAGCGAGCCAAAGCAAGCCCCACGATGTCGAAAAAAGAGTGGCAATCGGCGATAGAGAATTTGGATAAAAAACTTTTAGAAGTGATTAAGGAGCTCAAGGACATGAAACCGCAGTTGGTGAAAGAGGTTAAAGAGGTTAAAGAGACAGTAAAAAATGAGCTGGCAGAAGTGAAGAAAGGTATGGAAACAATGCAAAATAACCTGCAGGGAACACAGCAAAAAGTCAAGGTAGTGGAAAGTGCGGTGGAAAACTTAGCAGATACACAATGAAATTCAAGATTTGCGACCCAGAGGAAACTACCAAGAGATGTGATTGTGCAATTCATGACCAGAAACATAAAAGAGAAGATTGTGACTAAACAGTTTCAAGATCCATTGGAGATTGATGGCAAGACGATTATTATCATGAAGGAACTACCCAGATAGGTGTTGTTAGATCGAAAAAAATATAAAGCTCTAATTCAGATTCTGAAGGACATGAAAATAAGGTACAGATGGGAATTACCAGAAGGAGTGTCCTTTGAATTTGGAGGAGCGAAAAAGCGCATTAGATCTGAATCAGAGATGGAACAGTTTATAAGGGACAATGAAAAGCAACAAGATTATGAATATGGAGTGCAAAGTTTTATCTTGGAATGTAAATGGACTTAATTCACCGAATAAGAGAAAAAGTATTTTCCACTGGCTATTAAAACAAAAATGTGATATTGTATGCCTGCAAGAGACTCATATTAGAAAGCAGGATGCAAAGTATCTAAAATTGAATAAATTGGGCAGTGATTTTGTAGCGGCCTCTAATAAGAAAAAAGGGGGAGTGGTATTGTATATAAAAGAGGAGCTACAGCCAAAGTTAGTGATGAGAGATGCGGAAGCCAGATTTTTAGCAGTGGAATGTATATGGAATTTAAAGAGAGTATTGGTGATTGGAATTTATGCACCTAATGGAGCAAAAGAAAGCTTCTTTGAGGACTTGAGGAAGCAATTAGATGAACTTTCTTATGACCAGATAATTCTTGCAGGAGACTTCAATGGAGTGACAAACTTGGAACTAGATAAAAAGTCAGCAACTGCACAAAAGAAAAGAGGACTATTACCAAAGACGTTTTTTGTATTGACGCAACAGGAAACTTTAGAAGATGTATGGAGAAGACAAAATCCCAAAGGCAGACAATATACGTTTTTCTCCGCGAGACACTCTACGTTATCAAGAATTGATATGATCTGGACCTCAAAAGACTTAGCGCTTTGGACTAAGGATGTGGAAATAATGCCTATGGTAGGCTCAGATCATAATCCAATTATGTGGAAGTGGGGGAAAAGGAGTAAGAGGAGAGGATAGAGAATAAATGAGGATTTGCTGCAAGAGGGAGAAAATATGGAGATGTTGAGAAGAGAAACAAAGTTTTTCATACAATATAACATGAATAGAGAAGTACCAACCAACAAGGTATGGGATACCTACAAGGCAGTAATTAGAGGCATATTAATGGACTTAAATGGAAGAGCCAGGGGAAAAAAAGAGGAGAAGAGACAGGAGATCACGGAGAAAATAAAAGCCAAAGAAATACAGTTAAAGAAAAGACCAGGGAAAAAGAAAATCTACCAGGATATTAAAATTCTTCAAGAACAGCTGACAGCAATGAACAACAAAGAATTGGAATGGAATCTTAAGAGAATGAATCAAAAGGTGTTTGAAGGCGTAAATAAACCTGGGAAATATTTGGCATGGCAATTGAAGAAGAGAAAGGAGAAGAAAATAATAAATAAAATCTGTGAGGACAATAAAGTGTACCTGGAACAGACAGCTATTAGCAGAGCCTTTTATAAATTCTATGCCAAATTGTATAATAAAAAAGAGGTGAATAAAGACTCAATAGCGACATATTTGGAGAAAATGAAGCTCCCAGTAATTTCGGAAGCTTGGAGAGACAAATTGAACAATGAAGTAACGGAGGAAGAAATAAGAAAGGCAATACAGTCAACAAACTTGGGAAAGGCGCCAGGACCGGATGGACTTACAGCCAAATTTTACAAGGTAATGGCTAATGAACTGGCACCATTCCTAAAAGAAGTGATTAATGGTGTATTAAAGGATCAACGGATCCCAGACACTTGGAGTGAAGCCAATATATCACTGATCCCTAAAGAGGGGCAAGATTTGACTAATGTGAAAAATTATAGATCTATATCGTTACTTAATAATGATTACAAAATTTTTGCGAAGATACTGGCGGAAAGAGTGAAGGGATGGCTTTCTGAAGTTATTGAGGAGGGGCAAGCCGGTTTTTTGCCAAACAGACAAATCAAAGACAATTTAAGGACAGTTATAAATGCTATTGAATACTATGACAAACGTTGTGACAAGGAGGTTGGTTTCTTCTTTGTGGATGCTGAAAAAGCGTTTGACAATTTGAACTGGGACTTTATGTTTGCCACCATGGAAAAGCTACAAATGGGAGAAAGATTCATAAGAGCAGTAAAGGAAATCTACAGAGACCAGAGTGCAGCAATTGTGGTGAATGATGAGGCGACCAAGAAATTGACTATAGGTAAAGGTACAAGACAAGGTTGCCCGTTGTCTCCACTGTTGTTTATTTTGGTTTTGGAAATACTGATGATACAGATACGAGAAGACAATGCAATCCGTGGAATAAAAATAAAGGACTTTTCCTATAAGGTCAGAGCATTTGCGGACGATATAATGCTAATTGTGGAAGATCCAATGGAGAATATGCCAAAAGTAATAGAGAAGATTAAGGAATTTGGAGATTTGGCAGGATTTTATGTAAACAAAAAGAAGTCAAAGATACTATGTAAAAATATGACTAAACAAAAACAACAATTATTAATGGAAATAACAGACTGCGAAGTAACAAGTAAGGTGAAATATCTGGGAATTGAACTGACTGCAAAGAATATAGACTTATTTAAAAACAACTATGAGAAATTGTGGACTCAGAGCAAGACTTGATTAAATGGAATAGACTGAACTTGTCATGGTTGGGAAGAATTGCAGTAATTAAGATGAATGTGCTGCCAAGAGTGATGTTTCCGTTACAGACAATACCAATTATCCGAGATTCTAAGCAGTTTGAAAAATGGCAGAGGAAAATATCAGATTTTGTTTGGGCAGGCAAAAAGCCTCGAGTGAAAATGAAAGTGTTACAAGATGCAAAAGAAAGAGGCGGAATGCCACTGCCCAACTTAAGACTTTATTATGACGCAATTTGTTTAGTGTGGTTGAAAGATTGGATGATGCTGAAAAACCGGAAATTACTGGCCTTAGAAGGATATAAAAAATATTCGGATGGCATGCATACTTATGGTATGATAAAGTAAAAGCGGACTCTATGTTCTTACATCATTATATTCGGAGAAGCCTATTCACAACTTGGAAGAAGTACAGAAATTACCTACAAGATGGAATCCCCTCATGGGTGGTTCCATATGAAGTAATAGATCCGAGAACTGTCGATAATGAACAACAGTGTTTAACATACAAGATAACCCGAATGGAATTTTCTAAATCCAAAATAAAGATGCAGGACGAGTTGTCTCCAAGTTACGACTGGTTTCAGTACAGACAGATCAGAGATCTTTATAATTCGGACTGTGTGAAGGGAGGGATAAGAATGGAGAATTCGGAATTAGAACAGGCACTTTTACAAGAGGACAAAAAGGAAATCTCTAAGGTATATAAAGTGCTGCTGAAATGGTATACTGAAGATGAAACAGTTAAAGTGCAAATGGTGAAGTGGGCTATAAACTTTAATAAGGAAATAACAATGGAGGCGTGGGAATACTTGTGGAAAAATACGTTGAAGATCACGACATGCACCAATATCAAAGAGAATGTTTACAAAATGATTTATCATTGGTATATGACACCAAAGAAAATTGCGCTAGGGAATTTGAACACGTCTAATAAATGCTGGAAATGTAAAAAGCATGAGGGATCTTTGTATCATATGTGGTGGACTTGTGAGGTAGCTAGGCAGTACTGGGGGGAAATAATAAGAGTAATAAGTGAGATTTTACAATTTCAAATTAATAAGAACCCAGAACTCCTGCTACTGAACTTGGGAATGGAGGACATTCCAGCACAATATAGGACATTGCTATTTTACATGACAGCAGCGGCTAGACTTTTGTACGCGCAAAAGTGGAAAGTGCAAGAAGTGCCAACTATTGAGGACTGGATTTATAAATTGCTGTACATGGCGGAAATGGATAAAATGACAAGGAAACTGAGAGACCTTGATCCAGGACAGTTTAACACGGATTGGGAGAAGCTGAAACAATATTTAGTGAAGAAATGGGAGGTGGGAGGAGAACTGTGGCAGTTTGAAAATTACTGAAATACAATAAAAGTAGAGGGAGGTGACTTTACCAGGGGGCGGAGAGTTAAATGAGAATTTCTAAGCAACTATTTTATTAGACTATTATATATAGTATTAAGTATTATAGGTGTTATTATAAGAATTATAATGATAGAAATTAACTAATTATAAGGACAGAAACTAATTAATTTCATTTCTGGCAATAATTGTATAATGGAGATAATTTTATAATTGCAATGAAGAAATGTAAGCAAGGTGGGAAAAATACATAATAATGTATAGACTATGTGTTAAATTGATTGACTTAGTTTGGAGGTATATATGGGTCAAATTGGTTGACTATTTTTGGTGGATAGCTGCATAATGGAAGAATTATATAATTATATAATTAAAACAGTACGAAGATAAGATATGTAGAAAAAGTAATATATAGAGTATAAGTTAAATTGGTTGACTTATATTGAATGTACTGTTTATAGAAGTATCTAAAATTATGCTAAATGAGGGATAAATTGTTTGTCCCATATTGAAGATGAGATTATAAAATAGAGTATAGAGTACCAAAATTAGTTAAATGATTATTATTAAAAGAAAATATGCCAAGAATGTATTATTTAGTTATGCATTATTTAGTTGTTAAAGTAAGTAGGAAGACAGAGGAAGCACTGTGTTATATAGATAAGCTTAGAAGAAAGTGAAAATTTATGTTTGATAGATAGAATAAATTTGAAATGAGTAAGGGAAAAGGGACAAGGGGTTGGAAAACTGTTGGAAGTCAACAAAAGGGGGAGAAAGGGAGGGGGTTAGAATTGGAAAAATTAAAGGAAACTGATTGTAATGTACAATTTAATGATATCTAATCCAATAAAAATTTTATAAAAAAAAAAAGATGGTTCAAAAAAGGCATCCATTATATAAAGAATGTTGATTGATGCTGTGGGTTATCAGTAGATAACCCACAGCACGGTGAAGATATCCCACACTATCTCCACGGTGAAGATATCCCACACTTTCTGGTACCACTGTTGCAATTTTGGAAGTCTGTCTTGTTTCCAATATGATGCAAGAAGCATTTTTGCTGCAGCTAGTAACAAGAATATTAAGTTTTTCTTGATCGTTGGTATAGTTGGGTCTTCCCAGAGACCCAGCAGGATTGTCTCGGGATTTTTAGGTAAGTCATAGCCTGTGATCTCTGTAACAGACCTCAAGATTAAGTCCCAGAATGATTGGATTTTAGGGTCCACCAGGGGTGAATATAATCTCCAATTCAGCCGCGTTGCTTCCAACAAAGCGGGGCTATAGCAGGATTAACATGATGGAGAAAACTAGGTGTCACGTACCATCTCGACATTATTTTGAAAGATGACATTTTAATATTGATTGCCTTAGTTTTTAGGTGTCTGACTGACCAAATTAAAGCCCATTGGTTGTCCGTTAGTTTGCTATTGCAATCCCTATTCCATTTCGTTTGGTATTTTAAAGGTGGATGCTCATTTTTTAGGTTTAAAACGGAATAAATTCTTGCTATAAGTCCTTTACATTGGGATGATGTTTGTTTTAGCAGGAATTCAAAGTCTGTTAGCTCATGTTTTAAAACATTTGCAATTGATTGGCTGCTTATAAGGTGGGACAGTTGTAAGTATTGGTACTATGGCAGGGTATCAGCTGCATCTTTTTCAATTTGCCCTTTACTTAGGATGGCCCCCTTGTTTGGTTATATCCATAATTCTACTTTTCTTAAGTATCTTCCATTTCTGGAATGAGATTAAATCCTTTCCAGGTGGAAACCAAGATTGGTCCAGGAAGGATGATAACGGAGAAGGAGTGGGGGCTAGATACTGCCTTACCCTGTCCCAAGTTATTAGAGTAGATTTCAAAAAAGGATTGGTAAATGTTTGAACTGGTCTGCTTTTATGATCTGTCCAGATTATATCTTTTATGTCATGTGGGGAAATGTGTGTTGTTTCAGCGTAGCTCCAGTCTAAATTTTCTGTGGGATTTAACAAAAGCACTATATTTGCTAACTGAGCAGCCATGTAGTAATGTTTTAGATCTGGTATGGCCAATCCACCTCTATTGGAGGCACATTTCATGGTTGATAAGTTGATTCTAGGGCGTTTGTTAGCCCAGATAAATTTATTTGTAAGACTTTGCCATGACTGGATATCTTGATCCGTGAGATGAATAGGCAGCATATGAAAGTTAAATAAAAAAAGAGGTAAAATCATGGCTTTGACAGAAAAATTTTTGAATGACAAATTTCAACTTAATATTTTTCATGTGTATGCTTCAGCAGGCATCATTCAAAAAATGCTCCATGGAGGCAAATGTTATATACAGAGAATCTGAATCAGTGCAGTCGATCTTACTTTTATGAGCCCCAGAGGATGGAAGGCTAGATAGACACATTTGAAGTATTCTAGAGCATACTGGAACATGCACATCTGAGCACTACCAAATACAATTTCTGCCATTCCTTTCCTTAAACATTCTTTTAACTGCATAGCAGTCTCTTTTCACATCTGGCGTTCCTGGTATAAATAATACTTTATCTATGCTGATAAAATACAGATGCATGCTGACATCAAAATTTAAATTTGTACTGAACCAAACTATTTGTCTTTACACCTCTTTCTTGGCTTCTTGCCTAGATCTCTGTCTGGAGGTGCTGAAGCTTGCAAAACTTGAAGCAGGAGTTCTTGTTCATTTTCATTCCCCCTCCCACCTCTTGTATTCTGCGTGGAAGATTTTTTTTTTCTTTGCTTATGTGTTATGGCAACTGTTCTGATTCAGGATGATGGGGTGCACAAGTGTCTTTTTCATGAATGGCTTGTTTTCCATCTGCAGTATATGTAGAATCATAGAATCATAGGGTTGGAAGGGACCTCTGGGGTCATCTAGTCCTACCCCCTACACAATATAGGAAATTGACAAATACCTCTCTTCCCCCCCTTCTCACACAGTGACCCTTGCTCCATGCCCAGAAGCTGGCAAAACACTGTCAGGATCCCTAGCCAAACTGGCCTGAGGAAAATTGCTGCCTGACCCCAAGGTGGTGATTGGCATTACCCTGGGCATGTAAGAAGGGGCCACAAGAAATAAGCACTGATGTAACACTTCCTACCCGCCCTCTCATGATCTGCTTAGGTTCACAGAATCAGCATTGCTGTCAGATGTCCATCTAGCTTCTGCTTAAAAACTTACAAAGAAGGAGAGTCCACCACCTCCCAAAGAAGCCTTTTCTACTGAGGGACTGCTCTAACTGTCTGGAAGTTCTTCCAAATGTCTAGCCAAAAACTTTTATGATTTAATTTCAACCCGTTGATTCTAGTCTGACTTTCTGGGGCAATGGAAAATAACTCCGTGCCATTCTCTATATGACAGCCCTTCAGATACTTCAAGGTGGTTATCATACCACCTCACAGTTGTCTCCTCTCCAGGCTAAACATACCAAGCTCCTTCAATCTTTCCTCATAGGACTTGGTCTCCAGACCTCTCACCATCTTCGTTGCCCTCTTCTGGACTCGCTCCAACTTGTCTATACTCTTCTTTAGTTGTGTGGCCCAAAACTGAACACAATATTCTAGGTGAGGTCTAACCAGAGCAGAGTAGAGTAATACCATCACTTTGTGTGATCTGGATACTATACTTCTGTTCAGGGGTCATTTTGTAGAAAAAGAGCTGCAGGGACTCATTAGCATGACTCATTAGCATGACTCATATGCCACGCCCCTTGACATCACCGGAAGTGTGTCATTGACATGTCTGAATTGCATATGCTACACCCCCTGACATCACCGGAAGTGTCAATCAGAAACACTCAATAAGTGTTTCCACAGCTGAAGCATTCATTCATGAATAGTCAACTCCTAAACACAAATAACCAAGCTTGTATTAAGCAGTGTCCATCCAGTATAGTACTTTCTTGTCAAATGTCCTTCCAAAATATCTTTCAGTGTCCTTCCAAAATATCTTTTAGGCAACCAACCGTCGTGGCCACGTGGGTTCCAGTCAACGGACAACAAAGCTCCAGGAGGGAGAACCGCTCCCAGAGAGTTGGCAACGGGTGCACCAGTGTTAATCACATCCTGTTTTGCTCCACTTTGTTTCTTCAACAGCTTCTTTAAAGTGCCTGAGAAATATAATATCCTTGAATGTTTTCAATAAATGCGTAATGGATACTGCTTCAATAAATAATTTTTTGAAGTACATTTACTTCAAAACTGCCTTTACTATTAAATCAAGAAATGGACTTCTCATCTTTCCTGTAAATATTAATAGTAAAGGCAGTTTCTTCTTAAATGTATATGGGCTTCATTCTTATATGCATGTGAGCTTTCCCTTTAAATGTATGTGAGCTTTCTCTGTTGTAGTAATTGATTGCGAGGTGGTCGAGTGACAGTACAGACCAGAGGAAATCGGTATCAAGTCATTATCGATGCATTGTAAATTATTGTGAAGGATTATATTGTGAGTATATTTTTTCTACATGCACCTGTGCACAACTAATTAATTGCGTAACTTGATTTAAGATGGAAAATATTTTTAACTACTAGACAGCACTTCAAAAATTATTTATTGAAGCAGTTGTATATCCATTATGTATTTATTGAAAACATTCAAGGATATTATATTTCTCAGGCACTTTAAAGAGGCTGTTGAAGTAAGCAAAGTGGAGCGAAACGGGATGTGATTAATGCTGGCGCACCTGTTGCCAACTCTCTGGGAGCGGTTCTACCTCCTGGAGCTTTGTCGACTGGAACCTATGTGGCCACGACGGTCGGTTGCCTGAAAGATATTTTGGAAGGACACTGAAAGATATTATGGAAGGACATTTGACAAGAAAGTACTATATTGGATGGACACTGCTTAATACAAGCTTGGTTATTCGTGTTTAGCAGTTGACTATTCATGAATGAACTCTTCAGCTTTGGAAATACTTATTGAGTGTTTGTGATTGACAAATTAATATTGTATACTCTCCTTGGATGTTTTGTCCCCTTGCAAGATTGTATTTAGGAGACTTACCCCTTCTTTGGTTGTATTGATCACCAGAAGTGTATCAGAAGGCAACACCCACCCCCTCAGGCTCCACCCCAAAAATCTCCAGGTATTTTCCAACTCAGAGCTAGCAAGCCTTCCTGGAGAAAAATTGCTTCAAAAGCACAAAGAAAGTGGTCAAGATTTTAAATGGTTTTATTATAAAATAAACAACTACAACTAACGATTAAATTGCGTAGTATAGTGTACTCAGAACAAAGGCAATTCTAGCAACAGCATCCATTGGCAAGAAGAAAGATAAGAAAGTCCCAAATGTTAAAGAAATTGAAGGCTGCTTCTTCATCACATGCTTGCTGCTCCACATGATTCTGCTGTTGCAGATCTTCCTCTGGTTTGGGCCTGCAAAGAAATTAGTGGTTTATGGGGCTTCTCTTCTGCTGGTAAAGACTTCTGACTTTAAAATTTAGCTCAGCTTTGAAGGATCTGGAGGTGGTGCCAAACTTTGGAGGTCACCAGCTTCCTTTGGGCTCTTGGACACCCAGTGATGAACAATTGACTTGAAGCAGCAACATCTCTGCAGACCTTTCACCTCTTTGCAGTTCTGTTAAAGAAGCATCCACAATCTGTTAAAGGGGATCCAACAATCATTGCAAAAAGGAAAAGACCCATAGAATGCACATAGAATGCAGCTGGGGAGATCGGTGGGTCATCAATCCTATGTCTTCTATGCAACTGGACATCCTTAAATTGCAGCTTTTCTGTTGCCTCAAGTGCTTCTGTATAGTAAGGACCTGGAGCCGTGCCTCTCTTCCCACAAATTTCAACAAGAGTCTCAATCTTGCCATGGGCTCTGTACAGATCGATACTTCTCTCCTGCAAATTTACACAATTCTGAGAGCTCTTGCAAAGCATCACAAAGTAATCCAAGATCCAAAACGAATTCTGCTGATGTAATCTTCTTGTGAAGACCTTCATATATGCACTTCTCCTTTCTATCTCGACCACTCTCGGTTTTACCTTTTTCAAAATGAAGCACTAGGGCTTTCTAATTCTTCCAGGCAGCCATAACAGTTCTGTAACTAGATGCAACCCATCTTGTAGACAGGATACTTTCAATTTTCAAAATCTCCATCTCTAATGTGGCTGCACATGCCTTTAGCTCCCGTACATTTTTTGGAGATGAATGGTACATCGCATATAACTTGTCCATAAAACTCTTAAATCTATTGATGCCACACACCTCTTTCACGACATCGTGGACTGATAATTCCAGCCTATGGCTAGCACAATGCCATACAGCCATGGAAGGGAATCTGTCCTTAAAAAGTTTTGCAACTCCTCCACGAGATCCTATCATCACTGCAACCCCATCACAAGTCAACAAAACCAAATTTTCCTTTAAGAATTCCTCAGTGATCCCTAGTGACTCAAGGGTAGACATCAAACTTTTGAATATTCCATTTGCTATTACATCGTCCAGCTCTATCAAGCCAATGACGTGATTCATGTGGTCCTGCATGTTCAGCTCTTCAATGTAGGTGCGAATGTACACTATCAGAACTGATTTCTGACTCATAGTAGTAGATTCATCAATAAGTGCTATTTTACTCTTGGAATCAGTAAGTAGTCAGAAATACTCTTCCTTTTCATGGTTCACAGACTCCATGTATAGATGAAAGACTTGATTTTCAAAACAAACATACCCCTCTGCTTCCCAGTACCAGCCAAGCGGCCTGGGCAAGAGCTCTGGTGGCCTCCTCTCTCTGGTACCTTGCACCTTTTACAGGCATGTACCTGCAAGACTGCATGGAAATGGGAATGCTAACAATTTAAACAGTCAGCTCTAAAAAGTAAAGAAACCATCAAAGTATTTGCATCCCCATGCAATTGCCCAGTTAAAACACGCTGTTGCACTGGAAGCTAAGCTAAGCTAAGGTGGTCAGTAAGGATCTAAAAAAAGGTGTCCTTGCTCTGTGAATTTAGCGTGCAGGCCTCTGCACTCTCTGGAGGCCCCCCTCCTTTGAAAGGCCGGAACCCACCCACCCCGATATTTGTTCTTTCAGCAAGGCGGGCTCTGGCCTTGCTTGTCCAGCTGCAGCCCAATGCACCATTTTAGACCATCTTAAACTATTACTGCCATAATTAATAGCAAAATTTATAACAGCGCTGCAGACTTCTTTAGCAGTGTGTTTCTGTAGCGCTTTTCTAAACAGATTAGTGCCCTCTCTCACCACAGAGAACAAAGCCAGCAAAACACAGATTTTTAGAAATTGATGTTGCAAGTGCACACTACACATCTGGGGAGGGGGGACATAACAACAGTAACAACTGTTTTCTATAGTGCTGCTGCCCTTAGTCTCATTGCAGATAACAAAGCCAGCAAAACACAGGTTTTTAGAAATTAATATGCACGCAGCACATCTGGGGAGGGGGAAAAATAACAAAACCAGATAACAAAGCTAGGATAACACATATATCCCATAGCAACACCACCACAGAGGACAAAGCAAGCAAAACACAGATAAATGTACAGCACCACCACGGAGCTCAAAGCCAGAGATAAAAAAAACATTGCACTCACCCATCGAAGTTTGCAGGGCAGGCCTGGAGGAAAGAGGCGCAGGACCAGCTCCATGGCCGCAATGACCTGCACTCTGCCTTGACTGGCTTGCAAGCCAGGAGGCTGGCCAGCGCAGGCCCGAGTGCCCCGGCTGGCCACAGGGCCGGCTTCATAGGGTGCTGCCGGCCTACGCTTCTGTTGATACAGCCTAAAATTACATTTGCCTTTTAGCTACCACATCTCACTGCTGACTCATATTCAGTGTATGGTCTACTAAGACCCCTAGATCCTTTTCACACATACTACTGCCAAGACAAGTCTCCCCCATCCTATAATTATGCATTTGATTTTTCCTACCTAAATGCAGAACTTTACATTTATCCCTGTTGAAATTCATTTTATTTGTTTTAGCCCAGTTTTCCAATCTGTCAATATCATCCAGTATCCTGACTCTGTCTTCTACAGTATTTGCTACCCCTCCCACTTTAGTATCATCTGCCAATTTAATAAGCATTCCTTCTATTCCATCCAAATCATTTATAAAAATATTGAACAGAACAGGTCCCAGGACTGATCCCTGAGGCACTCCACTTGTCACTTTTGTCCAAGAGAACAAGGAACCATCTACAAGTACTCTTTGGGTGAAATCTGTCAACCAATTACAGATCCAACTAACTGATCCACCTGAAGATTTTACCATCTTGTCAACAAAGTTATTATGTGGAACCTTATCAAAAACCTTACTGTAATCAAGATAAACTATGTCTACAGCATTCCCTTGATCCAGCAAGGTAGTAACTATCAAAAAAAGAGAGGTTAGTCTGACATGACTTGTTCTTGAGAAACCCATGCTGGCTCTTAGTAATCACAGCCATCCTTTCTAAATGCTCAAGGACTGACTGTTTGATGATTTGTTCTAAAACTTTTCCAGGTATAGACATCAAGCTGATGGGTCGGTCGTTACCCAGATCCTCCTCCCCCCCCCCGCTGAAGATGGGGATAACATTTGCCTGCCTCCAGTCTTCTGGCACCTCACCTGTTCTCCAAGAATTCTCAAAAATGACGGACAGAGGCTCAGAAATTACGTCTGCAAGTTCTTTTAGTACCCTTGGGTGCAATTTATCTGGCCCCGATGATTTAGTTTCACTTAAAGAAACTAGGTGTTTATGTACTACCCCTATGCCAATCTTAGACTGTAACTCCCTTCCCCAATCATATGTTCTGTTATTTCCATGTTGAGCACCATTTCCCTCACAGGAGAAGACTGAGGAAAAGTAGGAATTGAGCAGTTCTGGGTGCATCTTTACCTCCCTTGTCATGAAAATATTAAACAAAGAACATAGTGCACATCTTGCCAAGCCAGAGTGGAAGTTGCCAGTTTTGCATAGTAAGAAAAATCGCAATATATTTGAAATGCTATTATCCTTGTCTTCTTCCATGCTTATTGATTTATAAGACCTCAGGGGCCCTGAAAGATCATTTAACTTGTTGCCCATCCTGTGCCCTAATGCATGTCTCTCCAGTATCAAACCATCTACAGATTAACCTACATTAATAAGACTTCTAGCTCTGGAAGGTCATGATTTACAGTTAGGATCCATGTCTATGACGTGATTAGAGAAAAGGTAGTGCCTGAAGCAAGTGTATGATTTTGCAAGTATTACCGTTTGTGTCCGTGGTATTGTGTAAATGGTGATAGCTGCCCTATTACATTGTTTTGTAGACTGATGGACTTTTTGGCATTAATCTAAGAAGTGACTAGACTATATATTTTAAGAACTTTGTGTAATTGTGATACATTCTCTGGAGCTCTGCTTTGTTCCAGTGAAGTGTAAAATACAAGGGCAGCACTGCATGCTGTGTATGGACTTCTTGACTTCAGGCTGACCTTAACATTTGTGAGCTTCTAGAAAAAATTAAAAGTAAATAGAGAACTAGGCTAACAGTGACCACACAGAGAGCCAACCCTCATCCATCTCTAAAATGGGTGGAGAAATTTCACATCATGTAAACAGTTGTTCCTGCTCATTAAAATCCTGCTCATCCAATTCAAAAGGCCAATAAGAAATTAAGAATGTCCCATGCAACATGGTCATTGTGGTGCTTTTGGCATATTCTAGTGCTTTTGAATTTTTTTAGCCTTTTGTACTTCCTTATTTCTAGAATGCCACTTGCAGTATATTATAGGAAAGACTGTTTGTGTGTCTAGTGCATTCCTGATAATGTTACCTAGCTGGTGATGTGTTAGCTGCCTCAGTCCCCCAAAAGACAACTGGATTTACATGCTTACCTCACCAGAGACTATTTGTATGATCACCTACTCCTCTGCCACACAATCTTTGTCCAGTTTTTTGAGCGGAAAAATATGCAAATTGATCCTGTGGATAGAACGTTTGTGTCACAGATTATCCCATGAATGTGATACAGAGTGACTTGTGTCTGCCACACAAATAGGCTCTTTGGCTAGATGTAAAGTAGCCAAGTGTTCCATATAACACGTTAAAAGATGAATGCATTGTGGCATGAGTGTTCTAGAATCAGTTTCAAAGAATTTTTTTACTTTATGTGACAAATGCCCCATGATCATAAACTGATGCTTTCAAGGAGGAAAAAAAATCTAAAATATTCTCTCAAGGAGAGGAAAAATAAATGTAGCTCTTGGAAATTTAGAAGAAAAGAGAAACCCTTTCCTTAAGCATGATGAAGCCTTAATTGGAGCCTGCATGTGTTCATCAACCTTTTATCCACACAAACTTCCTTTGAATCTTTCTTAATAACCAAGGCTCTGAAAATAGCTTGCATGCCCCTGGCAAGAATGCCAGAAGGCTGAAGAACAAGAATATACCCCCTAAGGGATCAGGAAAATATGTTCCCATGTATAATTGCAATTGGAGGTTTTTCTACATCGAATTTTAATGTAAAAGTGTGTACAGTACAGCTCAGCTTTTTGAGGTCCTGGTTGAGAAGAAGTTTAATCTGTCAAAGTATGTGCAGCTTGTAGGACTAGATATGTGGTGTGTTGAAACTGTATGTTTGGTTCATGAAATATGCATGTTCTTTTGCGGATCCTGGTGTCAGCCAAATCAGGAAAACAGGTGAGTGGGGGGGATCCAATATGAACTCAAAAACCTCATGCATGTGGATGATCAGATGTATGATGCAGATATATCCAACCTTCTCGAAGGGTTTCATATTATACGCCTTTTGTTATTCAACTATCCTTGATTGATTAAAGATAGTTGTTGAACATATTTTGTTGTCATCTTAGTACATTCAACAGCTGTTTGCATTGATATCAGTGTTGGCTTTGTTACAGAACAAGCTATTCCACAACAAAACACACGTTAAAAGAGGAATAATGTGACTGTGGATCATTCTGTGCCAGTACACCTTCTGACACAATACAGACTCTTGACATCACACTTGCACTCATTTACAGTGGGCCTATTCCAGAAAAGCTGTAAGGTGCTGGACAAAGCCTGGAGAAGTGCAAGTAGAAGTTACTCAAATTTCATACAGCTAAAGCAACACGGCAACATGGTTTGGGTTTTATGACTTAGGGATATGCACAGACACAAACGTTTATGATGCTTGTGTGATGGACTGCACTTAAAAGCAGGTTTCCTAAGTGCAGCAATCAGAGAGCTAGAAGGGAAAGAGTTAAATCTTGCTTGGAATAGAGAACTTGAGTGACAAGCTGCTCCCTCCTCTTTGACTGGTCAGTTAGAGCCAGCCTTCAAGCTGACAGTAAATTTCTGAGAGGGAAGAGTTTGTGGGTGAGTCTGACAGGGAAGGTCAGACAGGTTCCTCTCTGGAGTGAGGGAAGGGGACATTTGTGCCTTAGCTGTAACATCACTGTCCTGAAGAAGAATTCTATTTAAATATCCTTAGTATAAGTCCAGAGGAGTTAGTCGTGTTAGTCTGTAGTAGCAAAATAGAAAAGCGTCCAGTAGCACCTTTAAGACTAATCAACTTTACTGTAGCATAAGCTTTCGAGAATCATAGTTCTCTTCATCAGATGCATGGAGTGTAAGAGCCAAAACACACGTTAAGAAAAACCTAGGTTCAGCACGTGTTCTCTTACCTCAAGGTTTGCCGGGATCTGTAGGAGTCCTGGAAGCTTAAAGTAGGCGTCCTGGAAGCTTAAAGATCTGCAGGGGTCCTGGAAGCTTAAAGTCCTGGAAGCTTAAAGGATCTGTAAGCGTCCTGGAAGCTTAAAGGCGTCCTGGAAGCTTAAAGCTTAAAATACAGGCGCCTGTATTTCCCTTTCCCTTTTTGCTGCTCTGTAAATGCTAAACTTTAAGCTTCCAGGACGCCTACAGATCCCAGCAAACCTTGAGGTAAGAGAACACGTGCTGAAGGTAGGTTTTTCTTAACGTGTGTTTTGGCTCTAAGAAGAAACTGGTCAGATATATAGGTGGAGAGAGGTGGCTTCTGATAATGGGGTCAGTTTCTTTCTGATAATGAAATCAGTTACTTCTGATAATGAGATAACCATTAATAGTCTCTATTCAATCCAAGCCTAACTGAATCAAATTTACATATGAATTCCAATTCAGCAGCTTCCCGTTGGATTCTGTTTTTGAAAGGTTTCTGTTGAACTACAGTGACCTTTAAGTCCTTGATGGAATGTCCTGATAGATTGAAGTGTTCTCCCACTGGTTTCTGGATGTTGCCATTTTTAATGTCAGATTTGTGTCCATTTATTCTTTTGCACATAGGTTGGTTGGTTTGTCCAATGTACAGAGCAGATGGACGTTGTTGGCACATGAGGGCGTATATCACATTGGAGGATGAGCAGCTGTAAGAGCCAGAGATAGTGTATTTAACGACATTGGGTCCTGTAACTGTATTTCCTGGGTAGGTATGAGGGCAGAGCTGGCATCTGGGTCTGTTGCAGGGTCTGGTACCTGTGTTGGTGACTCTGCTAGCCGATTCATGGTTGTAAGTGAGAAGTCGTTTAAGGTTGGGGGGCTGTCTGTAGGCAAAGAGAGGTCTTCCACCCAGAGATTGTGAGAGAGAGGCATCATTTTCCAGGATGGGTTGTAGATCACTGATGATACATGGAATGGGTTTGAGCTGGGAACTATAGGTAACAACCAGTGGTGTTCTGTTGTTAGTTCCTTTAGATTTGTCCTGGAGCAGGCTGTTTCTGGGTATTAGTTTGGCCCTGTCGATTTGTTTCCTCACTTCATTTGGTGGGTACTGTAGCTCCAAAAATGCTTGTTGTAAATCTCTTAAATGGAAATCCCAATCAAGAGCATTGGAGCAGATACGATTGTAATGTAAGGCTTGGCTGTAGACAATTGACTGATTGGTATGTTTAGGGTGGTAGCTGAAGGCATGTAGAACTGAGTATCGGTCGGGGGGTGTCACAGGCTCTGAGTCCTCAGAGGATGAAGACCTCAGGGAGGACGACAGGAGTGGGGATATTCCAAGCCCCTCCAGAGTCAGCCGCTTGGAAGACCAGCAAGGAATGGAACAGCAGGAACCCTTGCCAGAGCAGGATGAGGAATCCAAGGCAGACTCAGAGACCTTACCTGCACCAGCACTGGAGATCAGGGCAACATCTCCACCCAGTTCCCCTGAGCCTGATAGGCAGCGTAGAGTGCGGCAGCGTCTTGCTGCACAGGAAAGGAGGCGAAGTGCAAGGCTTCAGACACTCAAACAGCGGCGTAATGACCTTGAGTCTTAACAGGATGCAGCACTGCCCTGAAGTTGAGAGCTCTTAAGCCAGGACGCCCTTTCCCTCGTTGCAGAAGCACCTGCGCACAGACCCGCCCGGCTGTACTGCGACCTAGCTGTGCTCTGACTGCTTTCTTGGCTCTGACCTTTGAATTCGGCTCCCTGGACTACGCTCCCTGCTTGCTCCCTGGTCGGCTTGGTTGAACTCTGGACTTTTAGAGAAGCTCGTGGCAGACTCCCTGCCTGCATTCCAGCACAGGGGGTTTCCAGTATAAGGTGATATTTATCTGTCCATTATGTAATTGTACAGTGGTGTCCAGGAAGTGTACCTGTTGTGTAGAGTGGTCCAGGCTTAGGTTGATAGTAGGGTGAAAGTTGTTGAAGTGCTGATGAAATCTCTCAAGGGCTTCCTTCCCATGGGTCCAAATGATGAAGATGTCATCCAAGAATCTTAAGTACAGGAGTGGTTTCAGTGGATGGGAGCTGAGGAAGCGTTGCTCCAAGTCTGCCATGAATATGTTAGCATATTGTGGTGCCATGCATGTGCCCATGGTTGTGCCATTAACCTGTAGATATAAGCTGTCACCACATCTGAAGTAATTGTGAGTGAGTACGAAGTGGCAAAGTTCAGTGGCGAGGTGTGCTGTGGTTTTGTCCGGGATAATATTCCTGATAGCTTGCAGTCCATCTGCATATGAGATATTGGTGTACAGAGCCTCCACATCCATGGTTGCTAGGATGGTGTCATCTCGTAGGTTGTCAATGACTGTATTTTCATTGAGGAGGACTCCGGGTCTGTTGTGAAGGGAAAACAGCTTTTAAACTAACTTCAGGAAACCTGAGCTGTCATAGGAAACTCTGAAGAAACATTGTTCCTGTAACTGAAATAATAAGTAAAACACCTCTCTCTGTTAAGAACCAAGAATAAAAGAAACTAAGTTTCAAGGAAACTATTTTGCCTGTTACTCAAAGTGTGTTCTGTACTACAAACAAAAGTTTACCTCAGCACTTTCATTCCCTGACTACTCTTATTCACCCTATCTGTTGAATAAAGTTATTTCTTTTTGAACATTACACACTTGCTAGTTCCATTTCCAGCAAGAAGAAAGAGGATTCCTGCTTCTCCCTATCAAGAGAGCCAGTTTGGTGTAGTGGTTATGAGCGCGGGACTCTAATCTGGAGAGCCAGATTTGATTCCCCACTCCTCCACTTGAAGCCAGCTGGGTGACCTTAGGCTAGTCACAGTTCTCTGGAGAACTCTCAGCCCCACTCACCTCACAGGGTGTTTTGTTGTGGAGATAATGATAACATACTTTGTAAACTGCTCTGAGTGGGCATTAAGTTGTCCTGAAGGGTGGTATATAACTTGAATGTTGTTGTTGTTGTTATTGTTACGATAAGTTCCTGGGCTGGGCTAAAAAGCCAAAATTATATCTGACTGTCAGGGTGGGAAAAACAGACTTTCAAACCACAAAAATGAACATGCTACTTGGGGATGCTCAGCCAAAGGAGACAAACTGAATTTTGGTGGAAAAATCTACCCCACAGTGGGGGAGTGAAGGGGGAGGGTTGTCATAGCTTGTGTTCTTGCAGCTTTTGCTGTTTTATTAGTCATGCTGAGTCGCAGGAGATAGGCTGGGATATAAGACAGACAGACAGACAGACAAACAAACAAACAAAGGCTTTAAAATAGTATACCAACTTATATATGAAAGTTTATTTTTTTAGGAACCAGCATTTTTTTTTAAAGAATGACAGACTGTGTTCAGCAGATTGGGTCTGGAAATGCCTCCCTGAGAGATGGAGTGGTCACTCCTGCCTTGAAGAGAGCAGTGGTACATCCACTCCTAAAGAAACCTACTGGAGACCCAAAAGAGTTAAATAACTATTGCCCAGTATCAAATGTACCATTATTTAGCAAGATGATTGAATGAGTGGTGGTTGGAGATAACTTCAAAGATTCTTGAATTAAACAGATTGTTTGGATCCATCCCAGTTTGGTCTCAGGCATGTTTATGGGACAGACTACTTTGTCAGATTGCACAGGGAAGCCATTGAAATTCATAAGCATAAGCAAAACTTCAACAGGAAAGAAGAGACTTTAAGAATGAATAGAGCATGGTTTCCTGAAAAACACCAGGCTAACAAAATACTCTACATCTTACAATAGCCCTGCAGATAAGGGCCGAATACACACTCACCTATTTTCCTTTTTTTTAATGGAAAAAATCAGTGTGTTTCCAACCCGCAAATTTCACCTGTCTGTTCACATTCATGCTGAAACTGCGTATTCCTTGCGCGATCTACTGTTCGCATATCCGTTGGCAAAGCCGTCTTAGTGGGCGGGGATCAATCTTCCCGCCCAATTTTTTAATTTTTTAAAACAGATTTCCGTTATTTCAAAATCACCATATACTGAAACATCAGCAAAGTGATATATCACGTGCCACTTTTTGTAGCGATTGATTCACATTTCTGGCGGGGTACTTAAAAATCCTATAAAAAGGAAGCGTGCAGGGAAGATATCTTTGTGGGTGGTAGTGGCTGGTAGGATTCATTGAAGCCACAACAGTGCAACAGCTCCTCAGTGCATCTATCTAACTTTCAAGATTGCATCCGAAAACCAAATTGGGATCTATGCAAAAAGATATCCGATTTAAAATTTCAGTAATTATGAAAATATTTAGGAAGTGGCGGTGGCCACGGAAAAAGGGAATCTTAAGTGCCTGTGTGTTCCGTTATATTCTGAATTGCGCAAGAATATTTAGCGGAATTTCAATATTACATTAATCAGATTTAAAAAAAAAAAAGGAAAAAAAGTGTGGTGGTCCGCATTGCGCCACTGAAGATTGAATTCTCCAGACCGCTTTCCCCAGCAATGAGGTTTTATTCTGGCAACATCAAAATAATGTTTTCAATAGAACAAAGTAAGCTATGAAAGCCCAGAGTTCATGGAGTACGGAGCATTTGTGGGGACAATAAGCCAATTGACGCGTTAGGAACGGGTTTCCTATTCAGGGTAAAGAAACAGAAGTGGGTGTGGTTTCAAGAAAAGGCGCTTGAAAACCGCTTCTAGGCATTCACGTCTACCATGCAACTCCCGCAATAGACCTGTAACTGGCGATGAAAACCAAACCGAAAGAGAAGCGAGAGAACTGTGGAACGGAAAACAGATAGCGTGAACAGCACTGAGATTTGCGCAAAAAAAGTTGTAAAACTGCGGGAAAATTTATGTAGTGTGGATTCGGCCAAGATTAGCATATCAAGCACCAATCCATATGCAAAAGAACCTCCTCAGGATACAGTAAAGCATTAGCATTCCATTAGCATTCCACACCCTGGGAAACTCTTACAGGATGATGCAACCCAAACCCACCTTCCTGAGTAGATATAAATTACCTGCTAACATCTTCTCCACAGTTTGACACTGAGAGAACTGTCTTTCAGTGCTACACCTCTGAAGATGCCAGTCACAGCTGCTGGCGAAACGTCAGGAACTACAATGCCAAGACCACGGCGATACAGCCCGGAAAATCCACAACAACCATCGTTCTCCAGCCATGAAAGCCTTCGACAATATAAAAGGGAGAGTATCGCCCCTTGCGGGATGCCATGCACCAATAGTTGGTGTGCTGATAACCTCTCCCTCAGCGCCACCCTCAGTCCCTGACCATGGAGAAAAGAGACAAACCACTGCAAGGCAGTCCCTTGAATCCCCACATCAGCAAGGCAATGGGCCAACAGTTCATAGTCAAGCATGTCAAATGCTGCTGAGAGATCTATCAGAACCAGCAGCACCAGAGGCCTACGGAGATCATCCATGAGGGCGACCAGTCTGGGCTCAGTGAAAGTGAGGACTCCTCAGGAGGAGAGGAGCCTCGTGTAGCCAGCCCTGGCTCCTCAGGATAAGAGGAGCTTCATGTAACAAGCCCTGACTCAGCCAATGCTGTTGATCAGGAAGAACAGCTGCTGGCTAATCAGAGTCCACAGCCAGCAGCTGAGGCAGAGCTACCAGCACCCTCCAGCTACTACATCACTGGTGAAGCCCAACCAGGGATGTCCAACACCACAGGGAAGCCCAGCCAGGGGCTTCCACCCCCCCCCCCAGGTTCACCCACACCCAAAGAACACCGCAGACAGAGGCAGAGAGTGGAGCTGCAGGAGAGAAGGCGCAGTGCTCGCCTCCTGGGACGTTGCCAGCTGCTTGTTGATAGTGATGATGAGTAGCATCAGGATAGAGCCCAAGCAGCTGGCTGCAAACCACACCTGGCTATAAAAGCCAGTCTAGAAGAACTGCTAGATGTGGAAGCAATGAGTTGAATTTCTGCTACTGCTGTGACCACTCCCTTGAACCTTGCCTTGCTCTTGTAGCGTTTGGACTGCTTGCATCTGGACCTGACTTTACCAGTACTGATCTACAGACTTGGCTCTTGAACTTTGGACTTGTGCTCTGACTCTGGACTGGACTTTGACTATTCTACTTGGGCTAGCCTGGCACACGACAAACAGGTTTGACAAGGTAGCTGCTGGTGTGCTAGGCAGTCGGTACACCAGACAGATAGCCAAATATATTGTCGAAGGCTTTCACGGCCGGAGAGTGATGGTTGTTGTGGATTTTCCGGGCTGTATAGCCGTGGCCTTGGCATTGTAGTTCCTGACGTATCGCCAGCACACAGCCACAGCTGCTGGCGAAACGTCAGGAACTACAATGTCAAGACCACGGCTATACAGCCCGGAAAATCCACAACAACCAGATAGCCAAATTCTCCTCAGAGCCCCATGTCAGGCCAACACAATAACAGAGATCTTTGGTGCAGGGAGTGGCCTGAAGGAGAAAGATTCTTGAATGAGTATAGCCACACACACTCCCGACCATCCATCTGGGACTGATGAAGGACCGAGAACCCGGGGTGGGGGGAGTTCTTTCAAGGTGACCATTTCACCATCCCTCACCCAGGTCTTGGTGATGCACACCAAGGCCATGAAAAGCTTTGTATGGAATATCCAATCCCTTGAATTGAGCCAGTAGCTGATAGGCAGCCAGTAGACTGACTGCAAAATGGGAGTAATATCCATGCTTCTCCTAGCTCCTCCTGATAATAAATGAACTACAGCGTTCAGTATCAACTGGACCCTCCAAGTTAACTTAGAGGGGAGACCTATGTACAGTGCATTACAGTAGTCAGTGTTAACATGGCATTGGATCCAGGTGGCCACGTTGGCAATGTCGTGGTAGGGGGCCATCTTCCAGGCTAGGCTGAGATTGTAGAAAGCATTTTTGTTGCAGTTTTGAAAGGAGTGCCCTTGGCCCTATGGTGTAGGATGAGATATCTACATTTCTTTGTTACTTTCTTATGCCATGCTGCTGTCTACTACTGGCTCAGTAGGAGGGGGGCATACTGGCACGGAGGCTGCATATAGGCTGTAGGTTGCATTAGAGTTGCAGTATCTAATAAGATGAAGATGATTTGTGGCACATTGGCTAGAAGGGTTGGCCATGACTACAGAGACTTTTAGCTTGTTTGAGTAATACAAGCTGTTTCCTCCTGACTGAGGAACAAACTGCAGAACTTCTTTTTTGAGTCATGTATTTCAGATCATTAGGAAAGACAATTTGGTTTAGGCATGGGGGCTTTTTTTTCTGCTGCAAAAAGGTGCTGTGACATATTCCTGAGACATGATATGTTAACGTTGGCAATCATTTTCCTAATATATGTTTTTTACATTTCTTAAACCTGTTCATACAAACTTCTTTGTAGTTTTCTTTGGTCCCTGGATGATTTTGCCCAGCCTCTTGTTACTATGTGAAAAAAAATGCAAAATGGATTTAACCTTTCTAACATTATTTCTTTTCTATACAGATAATTTGATCAAAGCCATCCTGTCAGTAACCAAAGACTACCGCCTTACTCCAGCCCTTGACAGGTGAGTGTGTACTTCTGGGAGGCTGAAGGCACCTGTTAGTTGCTAGCCAAGGCTAGCTTACCTACATGTTCTTTGTGATTTAAGTAAAGGATGAGCTAGGAATGTGCCCTTGTTCCAAACCTTAGTATTTATGAAATAGATTTTCACAGCTTCAGAGCTTTTATTTTATAGTGATACTGCAGTCTGTTCAGTTCCTGGCTTTTCAAAATAAATTAACTGATTATCTTTCAACAAATGTATTAACTTGTTACTGCTTCCTCCAAAGTGTGTTGGTAAGACAACAAAATTCTCCATTGTTTCAGTTTACTCTGGCAACTAGATCTCACTGACAGCCTCTCTCCTAAACTCAGCTTTTTATAGCTGTGGGAAGCAAAGCTGGTGACAAGATTGATATGGAAAATTCTACCAGATTCTGACTTCCGGTTTGGGATCCATGGAGGTCTAACGCAGCTCTTAAAGCTGAGCTGTCCGGGCTGCTGTTTTGAGGGCTGGAGGGGCCGAAATCGCCCGCAGCCAACTGCTCTCAGGCGGAGAGCAGGCTTAGTACGCTCAAGAACCTCAGGGCGCGCTGATCTCGGGCGAGGGGGGGTCCTGCGCAACGGACTCTCTCCTGTCCCTTGAGGTCCCACCCGAAGACAGGTTTTGCCAAGATCTCTGCAGTAGCTCCGGAGCCAATTCGGTTGGCACAAGACCTACATGCCCAAGCTTCAAACAGGGGTAAAGGGAACTGATGTGAATGGAAGATTGGAACAGTGATTACAACCCGAGAAATCGACTAAGAAAGTAAAGATCACTATCTCTTGAAACAGGACAGATTAACTTAACAAACGAAGTATTAAAGTTAATTTTAAAACTGCGACAGACTGAGTACAAGGAGGGGAAATCCCGGCAAGAAAATTTTTTAAAGAAGGACTAAGTATAACGAAGTTATTAAAGAAATTTGACTATTGTTTTACATACCTGCGGTGACAAAGAGATAGTGGACTGTGAGAAAGTTTTAACATCGCGAGAACTGCTGTGTGTGGCTAAGGAACAGGAAGTACGTCACAACGATAGAGAAGCTGGAGAGAAGCGGCCGTCTCCACGTTACAGGAGGTAGAAGAACGCCATTTCGGAAAGGGGAAGGGTCGCGGCTTCAGCGGAACAGGAAGTAGGCCATCTTGGATTACAAATAAAGGGGGAATAATCATAGAGGAACCATAGAGAAAAGACGCCCGACATTTTGGACTCTGTAATTGGTCTTTTTTAAGAAACAAAGTGATTTTGGGACTTTTAAAAGTAAAAGTATAGAAAGTAAACCGCCACAGAGTTGAGGAAAAGGGCGGACACGTGGGAGCGAGGCAAAGCTAGCCCCACGATGTCGAAAAAGGAATGGCAGGCGGCAATTGAAAGTTTAGATAAAAAAGTTTCAGAAGGAATTAAGGAGCTTAAAGACATGATACCAGAGATGGCGAAAGAGTTTAAAGAGACACTTAGAAAAGAATTGGCGGAAGTGACGAAAGGTATGGAAAAGATACAAAATGACTTGCAAGCCACGCAGCAAAGAGTTAATGTAGTAGAAAACGCGGTGGATACTTTAGCAGCCACGCAACGAACTGAGATGAGGGCGATGAGAGGTAGAATGGCAGTTGCGGAAAGTAAACACATGGAGAAGCAGTTAAGGATTCGTGGCTTGCCGGAAACTGAAGGAAAGACTGCCCAAGAACAGATTATAGAAGTGTTGACTGAATACTTGGGGAAAGAGGAGGGGGAAGTTGCGGCTATCCTAGACGTGGTTTACAGAATAAACTCAAGATTTGCGACCCAGAGGAAATTGCCAAGAGATGTAATTGTGCAGTTTACGACCAGAAACATAAGAGAATTGATTGTGAGTAAACAGTTTCAGGATCCATTAGAAGTCGACGGCAAGACTGTTATTATTATGAAGGAATTGCCCAGATCGGTGCTGCTAGACCGGAAAAAATATAAAAACCTAGTCCAGATTCTGAAGGATATGAAAATAAGATACAGATGGGAAATGCCTGAGGGAGTGTCCTTTGAATTTGGTGGTGTCAAAAAGCGCATCAGATTCGAACTGGAGATGGAAAAGTTTATTAGGGACAATGAAAAGGACTTACCAACAGCAAGATCATGAATATGGAGTGTAAAATTTTATCGTGGAATGTAAACAGACTTAATTCGCCTAGTAAGAGGAAAAATATTTTCCATTGGCTATTAAAACAAAAATGTGACATTGTTTGTTTGCAAGAAACTCATATTAAAAAGCAGGACGTAAAATATTTAAAATCTGCAAAATTGGGAAGTGAATTTGTGGCTGCTTCAAAAAAGAAGAAAAAAGGGGTGGTGTTGTATATAAAAGAGGAATTGCAGCCAAAATTAGTGATGTGTGATGTCGAAGCTAGATATCTAGCAGTGGAAATTATATAGAATTTAAAGAAACTGTTGGTGATTGGAATATATGCACCTAATGGAGCAAAAGAAAGTTTTTTTGATGAGCTGAGTAAACAACTAGATGGATTGACTTATAATCAGATGATCTTAGCTGGAGACTTCAATGGCGTTACTAACTTGGATGAAGACAAGAAATCTGCTACTGCACAAAAGAAAAGAGGACTATTACCAAAGTCTTTTTTTGCAATAAAAGAACAAGAAACTTTGGAAGATGTATGGAGGAGACAGAATCCTAAAAGTAGACAATTTACATTTTATTCTGCAAGACACTCCACTTTGTCATGAACTGATATGATCTGGGCCCCCAAAGACCTAGTGCTTTGGACTAAGGACGTGGAAATAATGCCTATGGTAGGCTCAGATCATAATCCAATCATGTGGAGGTTTGGGAAAAGAATAAAAAGAAGAGGTTGGAGAGTAAACGAAGATATATTGCAAGAAGAGGCAAATATGGAATTGTTGCGAAGAGAGACTAAGTTTTTTATACAATACAACATGAACAACGAAGTATCAACAAATAAGGTATGGGACACTTATAAGGCAGTGACTAGAGGCATACTAATGGACTTAAATGCTAGAGCTAGGAAGAAAAGAGAGGAGAAGAGATTGGAGATTATGGAAAAAATAAAAGCCAAAGAGACTCAATTAAAGAAGAGACCAGGAAAAAAGAAGTTATATCAGGATATTAAAATCCTTCAAGAACGGCAATGAATAATAAAGAAATGGAATGGAATCTTAAGAGAATGAACCAAAAGTCGTTTGAGGGTGCAAATAAACCTGGGAAATATCTGGCATGGCAATTAAAAAAAAGAAAGGAGAAAAGAACCATAAATAAAATTTGTGAGGAGAACAAAACACATTTGGAACAGACAGCCATTAGTAGAGCCTTTTTTAAATTTTATGCAAAGTTGTATAAAAAAAAGAAGTTAATAAAGATTTAATAATGAGCTATTTGGGAAAGATGAAGCTCCCTGCAATTTCTGAAGGATGGAGAGATAAATTGAATAGAGAAGTGACGGAAGAAGAAATAAAAGAGGCAATACGGTCGACAAAATTAGGAAAGGCGCCAGGTCCGGATGGACTTACAGCTAAATTTTATAAAGTACTGGCAAATGAGCTGGCGCCCTTTCTGAAAGAGGTGATCAATGGAGTCATGCGAGATCAAAGGACTCCAGCTACTTGGAGCGAAGCTAATATATCACTGATTCCCAAAGAGGGACAAGACTTGACTAGTGTCAAAAACTATAGACCAATTTCGTTGCTGAATAATGACTACGAAATCTTTGCGAAGATTTTGGCTGAGAGAATAAAGGGATGGATGTCTGAATTTATTGCAGAGGAGCAAGCTGGATTTCTGCCAAACAGACAAATTAAGGACAACTTAAGGACAGTTATAAATGCTATTGAATATTATGACAAACGTTGTGATAGAGAAGTTGGTTTCTTCTTCATGGACACTGAGAAAGCATTTGATAATTTGAACTGGGACTTTATGTTTGCCACGATGGAGAAGCTGCAAATGGGAGAAAAGTTCATTCGTGCAGTGAAAGAAATCTATAGGGACCAGAGTGCAGCAATTGTGGTGAATGAAGATGTAACTAAGAAATTGACAATAGGTAAAGGTACTAGACAGGGTTGCCCGCTGTCTCCATTGTTGTTTATTTTAGTTTTGGAAATATTGATGATTCAAATTCGAGAGGATGATGCAATCCGAGGAATAAAAATAAGAGAGTTTTCCTACAAGATCAGAGCATTTGCGGACGATATAATGTTAATTGTGGATGATCCTATTGAGAATATGCCAAAAGTAATGGAGAAAATTAGGGAATTCAGAGATTTGGCTGGATTTTATGTAAATAAAAAGAAGTCAAAGATATTATGTAAGAATATGACTAAACAGAAACAGCAGGAACTAGAGGAAATAACAGATTGTGAAGTAACGAATAAGGTAAAATATTTGGGAGTCGAACTGACCGCGAAGGATATAGACTTATTCAAGAATAACTATGAGAAATTGTGGACTCAAATAGAGCAAGATTTGATTAAATGGAATAGGTTGAATCTGTCGTGGTTGGGAAGAATTGCAGCAGTAAAGATTAATGTAATGCTGAGAGTGATGTTCCTGTTACAAACAATCCCAATTATTCGTGACTCTAAACAATTTGAAAAATGGCAAAGGAAAATATCGGACTTTGTGTGGGCAGGCAAGAAACCTCGGGTGAAAATGAAAGTATTACAGGATGCTAAAGAGAGAGGTGGAATGCAGCTGCCCAATTTAAGATTATATTATGAAGCAATCTGCCTGACTTGGATAAAAGAGTGGATGACGTTGAAGGATTGCAAGCTATTGGCTCTGGAGGGATATAAAAAAATATTCGGATGGCATGCATACCTGTAGTATGATAAAGTAAAAGCTGACTCTATGTTCTTACACCATTATATTCGGAGAAACCTTTTTACTGTCTGGAAGAAGTACAAAAACTACCTGAAGGACGGAATTCCTCTGTGGGTGGTTCCATTCGAGGTAATAGATCCAAGAACTGTCGAAAATGAACAACAGTGTTTAACATACAAGGAGATAACATTATTGGAATCCTCTAAATTGAGAATAAAGACGGAAGAGGAGTTGTCCTCAAGTTATGGATGGTTTCAATATAGACAGATAAGAGATCTTTATAATTCGGATTGTACGAAAGGAGGACTAAAAATGGAGAATTCAGAATTAGAAGAGGTAATTTTTCAAGAGGGTAAAAAAGAAATTTCAAAGATCTATAAAGTACTTTTAAAATGGTATACAGAAGATGAGACAGTTAAAGTTCAAATGGTGAAGTGGGCGATAAATTTTCATAAAGAGATAACAATGGAGGCGTGGGAATACCTGTGGGAAACGACTTTGAAGATCACGACATGTACAAATATTAAAGAGAACGTTTATAAAATGATATATCGTTGGTACCTGACACCAAAGAAAATTGCGCTAGGAAATACTAATATGTCAAATAAATGCTGGAAATGTAAAAAGCATGAAGGATCTTTGTATCACATGTGGTGGACTTGCGAGGTAGCTAAGCAATACTGGGGAGGAATAATAGAAGTGATTAATGAGATTTTACAGTTTCAAGTTAATAGAAAACCAGAATTGCTGCTACTGAACTTGGGAATGGAAGATATTCCAGCACAACACAGAACATTGTTATTTTATATGACAACAGCGGCTAGACTTTTATACGCGCAGAAGTGGAAATTGCAAGAAGTACCAACTATTGAAGATTGGATTTACAAATTGCTGTACATGGCTGAGATGGACAAAATGACAAGGAAGCTTAGAGACCTTGATCCAGGACAGTTTAATACGGATTGGGGGAAACTGAAGCAATACTTGGAGAAAAAATGGGATGTGGAAGGGAAACTGTGGCAGTTCGAGAATTACTGAGACTTTATAAAAGAAGAGAGAAGCGGCTTTACTGGGAAAGGGGGATTTAATTATTAAATTCTAAGCTATTATTAGGGTTAAGATGAAAATTCTGTTTTATTATTCACAGTATTAAATAACAGATGTATTATCATGAATATATATTATGAATATATATGAGTATGCTAGCTAGGTATTTTTAATGTAGTCAAGTTTTTAGTATAACAGATATTTCATATAATTAAAATTGATTGAGAATAAGAAATGTTTAAAGAAATATATAGAACATAAGTTAAATTGATTAACTTATATGGGGGAGAGTAAAGAGATTAAGTAAGGGAATAGAAAATGGATAAAATGTTATACTAATAATATAAAGATTATTAATATATGCTAGCAATGTGTTATTCAGAATATAGAATTTAGTAAAGGAGGGGTTAAAGGTAATTCTGTGTTATAAAAAAATAACAAGCTTAGAAGAGAGTTTAACGGTGCAATCCTAAGCAGAGTTACACCAGTCTAAGCCCATTGATTTCAATGGGCTTAGACCGGTGTAACTCTTCTTAGGATTGCTCTGTAAGTGTATGTTTAATAGATTATATGAGGTAATAAGTAAGTAAGTAATAAGATAGACAAAGGGTTGGAAAACTGTTGGAAGTCAAACAAAAGGGGGGAGGAAAGGGAGGGGGTTAGAAGTAGATATTTACAAAGGGGGAATGTTTGTATTGAATGATTATATATTCTAATCCAATAAAAAAATTAAAAAAAAGAAAATTCTACCAGATTCTGGTAAAATGGAACTGATGATGCACATATTGCACGTAAAAGACATAGGTATATCTATGTGTACATGTTTATGTACAACCAGTTCTTTCTTCTCCTAATGAATTGGTTCCCTTTTTGTGATTATGGGTAAATCTAGAAATGCCCAGAAGTTCTTGCTATCTAATGATTTTTTGCCCATTTCCCCCAGTCTCTTCCACTGAGCCTTGTACTTTTTCCAAATGTATTGCCAGATTGTATTATCAGCATTGATGTTTCTGTAGCTAACTTGGTGAACCTAAAGCGACTCACTTAAAAGAATCCAAAATCTGAATTCAGAAAACATGGAAATAGTGTTCTTTCATTACAAAATATGGGGGTTAATTTAGTACAACTGGGACCTGATTAGCAGAAACTGAGCTGCTAAAAGAGGGAGATGTGAGAGGCTCAAGAAAATGTCTATGGAAGAATTGACAGTGCAATCCTAAACAGAGTCACACCCCGCTAAGTCAGTTGAGGTCAATGAGTTTAAAAGAATATAACTCTTAGGACTGCATGAAAGTTTGCAGGAACAGAGTTGGGAGGCTGTGGTCAGTATACAAGGAGCTTTAAAGAACAGAGTAGCTTTTCCCCAGCCATTGGCATCTGCCAGTTTTTCCCAATGTGTGATTTAAGTAAGCTACTGTCATTCAGATTCCATTTTCCTCATCTTACAATGAGAAGAATAATTGTCCATCTTTTACAGACTGACTTTTTGGATGAGTTTAACCAAGACTGCAGATCACTTTGCATATTACAGGTGCCATTGAAATTATTTGATTATACTCCAATCTCTTCTTGAAGCAGGAAGAATTTTCCTTGTTCTTGATCCAAAAATTCAATCAGTATCTTTTCATCTGCCCAGGAGTATTTCCAAGTGACAGCTTTATGCAGTTTTAGCCTGATTTACAGGCAGCTTACTATTAAGTTGTATTCTCAGAACCAGCTGGAATACTTCTTCTAAGGTTGCCTTACACATATTTTCCACGCATCCTGCTATTTGTACTATTTCAAGGTCTTCTCACTCTCCCATTTCACATTACTGCTGGAGCAACTGAATGTAACCACAAATTGCCTGGTTTGTGGAACTTCATTTTCAACCTGATTCCTTCAGTAGTGAGTGGAAGGAAGTGAGGGGAGGGAGGAATTAAGGGAGTGGCTTGTATTTTATATAGACAGCTTTTTCTCAGCCTGACTTTTCTTCCAGCTTCCAATCAGTCAATTTACATGCAGTTTACCAAGTGAAAATCTGAAGGCTGAACTTTGCCTTAGCTCTCTAAAGAATCAGATAAAGTAAAAGATGTTCCTAGACCAGATATTTCTTTTTCTGTCTAGTCATATGTGAGAGATCTATGTAGTATCCATTTAAAATTATTTGGAACTACTTGTTGAAATCATCAATATTTTACTGTGTTATTGGAGTGTTAACAGTGTATCAGTATTTCTGTTCTCTACTAAACTCTGTTTTGGAGATTTGTATTCTGTTGCATTCTAGTAATAATATCTAATTAACAGTGCAATCCTATGCAGAGTTACTCCAGTCTAAGCCCATCAAAATCAATGGGCTGAGACTGGAATAACTCTGCATAGGATTGTACTGTAAGTTTCCTGTTGAAAAATCTTCCATATAATTAGTGTTTCCTGAGGATGTATAAGTATTCATAGGTGACTCCAATTTTCTATTTCTCATGCTCCTGATCTAACTGGGAATGAGGGCAGAAAAATTACCTTAAGGTCTATTTGAAAGAATGCAGATGTGGATTTATAGAGATGAACTTAACTATTTTGGAAGAGCCTAGATACTTAGGGACTGTATGCACTGGAAAAAATTTCTACACCTTGATAAAACTTTCTATTTTTTTAACTTTTCCATTCTCACAAAAGTTCCATAAATAGCTAGTTTCTTTTCTTTTCTTTTTTTAAATGTAACTTTCTCACTTTGAAATATTTATATAATAGTTGGTCATGGGTCAAGTAACCAGCAGGTCTTTCACAGAACAAAAGATTTGACTTCTAAATGTTCTCTCACTTAGAACACTATGGTTCATCTTCGTGGCTTCTGTGCAGGCAGACATTGGGACTGTGCAGGCCAGCCACGGAGAAGATTTCCAGAGCTTTCTATAATACTAGGGGTATCCCTCCTCCCTTTGGCACTTTCCCACCAAAAACATCACATGACCAGGAGGAGGGGTGCTATTCTCTTTTTGCTGCTGCAGAAAGGTTCTCCATTGCTGTTCTCTGCTTTTCCCTCACCTCATCTTGAGGCTGAGGAGAATTATTTCTTTTAAAAGTTCTTAACCCTCAATAGACATTCTAGTGAAGAATATAACTATATTTAAAGAAGAAAAGTTTCTGCCTTTCCCTTAATTTTTATGGCTCAAGAGAGGCTTCTTCAAGATGCTGGAAAATTGTCAGCCTGATTAAAGGGACCTGCTTCCTCCCTAACACCCTTGATTACCAAGGGTAATCCAGAGGTATGGTCTGTTAGAGCCTTCCCACAATGGCCCTTCTCCAAGGCTGTGGTTTCGTGCCAGCCTGATTGCTTCCCTGACACCCTTCAGTACTATGGGCTAAATCCAGAGGTGTGGCCTGTCAGAACCTTCTCACAATGGCTCCTTAGTTGTTAAGGAGGACAGATGGAAAAGCCTATTTTAGGTTCAGGTCATTTAATTTTGTGTATTGTTGTCTTTACAGTTGTGCTTGGCTGTCTTATTCATACATATATCTACTTTTCCTGCAGAGAATCTCTCTGCTGTTGGGGATGCAAACTGCTAGTGCAGAATTCCAGCAACTTAGATGTTATAAAATGCATGATAACTAGGGTATCTGACAAAAGGCTGCAATATAGTTTTTCCCTCTAGTCTGTTGATGGTTGGTTACAGACTCTTTCCAGGGCAGTCTCCTTTTTTGTCCTACTAGTTGAAAAAGAGTTTTTTTTCCTTTTCAGTTTTAGTTGATCCTCATTTTACTAAGATTATTCAGTGTTTTCACTTTCACAATTGCAGTTCTGTGTTCTTATATACCTGTATGTGTCACCTTGGCAGAATGTGGCTTCAGTTTAAGTTTCACACTTCATGGGATACCCAAATTTGTTTTCTTTCCTAGACAGAGCATATGTGCACCATTCTCATGCTTTTAGTGCTCTGTTTTTCCAGGGCACTCTTGTGATGCTGTGACTCTGAGATTTAGTGCCATTTCAGGGGCTTCCCTTGCAGTGTGGGGGCTCTACTTTGAAGGTGTGCCTCCAGGTGGCTCCTGGTCTTCTTCAAAATGACTTTGTTATACTACTACTACTTTCACCAAGAGTACTAGACACACCTTACCTTTCTTTGTCTTTTGTTTTACTGCAAGTGCTCCATGTCATTGCAGTGCTTCACAGTAATGTTTCCTCAACTAACTGGTGCCAACTCCTAGATACTGTGATTGGAGCCATTGGCTATTTGGCCTTGCGACACACTGTGATAGTCCATGGCCTGCCCTTTGTTTGCTCCTTTGCTGCCAAGGACCACTGTCATCAGGGAATGCCTTTGCTAATCCACTGGCAAGGTAACTGTTTTTATATTTTATCCCTGGGCTGTTTTGCGGCACATTTTGTTCTGTGAGCACAGAGTTCATTGATGGTGCATACTGTTTGTCCTTCGGCCCCATCATTCCTGCTTCATTATTTTGTATGAATCTGCTATGTTTTCACTCTCGCTGATGACTTTGGCAGTTTTGGTCAGTAGTAGTCTCAGTTTTTTCTGACTACCATATCTTGCACCTCTAAGTGGGTAGGAGTCCCTACTGAGGCTATAGCAGGACTTGGACCCTGCTTCTTGTGCTATTGACTGTGTTTGAAACTCAAACATGCTAAATTTTCCTCTCCTTAGTAGATTTCCAAAGTCATTCAAAGGGGTGTAGCCCCTTGTTGAATTTTTGCATCCCCTAGTTCTTCATTTTTAGTTTACAGCACCTCCACCTATGGAATGAGGACTATGGGGTCTACCCTATGTCCGCCCTTCATAGTATTTCACCATGTTAATGTGTCCAATGCCCCGGCCAGGATTCTTTGCCAGGGTTGGTTTTCAGCCCTAATGTCTTGGAACGCTATCCATTGTATTAGTCATTCAGGCTCCAAGAGACACCTGGCAGTATCCTCACACAATCCTTCCTTTGTGGGATGGTAGAGGCTATCACAGTCTGTTGTGTGCATGACTGCTCAGCGTCCTTTACCTTTGCACAGTTCTCCCCACTAGAGTCCTGTTTTTTCCTTGTTGCATTCCTGCTTATACTTTGGCAGAGACACTTTTAGAGCACTCCTTGCTTCTTTAGAAGCACCTCTGGGTGAACAATGAGATGCTAAGCATCTGTTGGGAAGGTGGTCCTCCATAGTCTCTTACTTTGAGAACTTCACACCCACCTCCTTCAGTAAGTGAAGGAGCTGCTCTCCCAGTGTGGGACTGCACAGAAGCCATGAAGATGAAAACAGGGTTGCACTTACCTGTAACTTTTGTTCATCAAGTGGTCTTCTGTGCAGGCACACATCCCTCCCTCCTGCCCTGCTATGAATTCTCTGGAACTTTAGTTTCTGGGTGATCTCCAGCAGTAGCATGGAGAGAAGGAATAGCATCCTTCCTCCTGGTCATGTGATGTTTTTGGCAGGAAAGTGCCAAAGGGAGGAGGGGTGTTCCTAGTCTTCTAGAAATGTGTGCCAGTGTGTGCCTGCACAGAAGACCACTCAATGATCAACAGTTACAGATCAGTGCAACCCTGTTTTCCCACTGAATTTGCCTTTAAACTATTTAGTGGTATATAGGAGTTGTTTCTGGGTATCCTTGGAACCAAGCATTTGATACCATCTGTGTATGCTTTCAGCAAATTTGAGTACTTGGGAATTCATTGCTATTCATTTTGACACTATTCCTTTTCTGAAATCAGTGGGTAAATGATTATCACACACTATCAGATGAGAGAAAGAGAACAGAAAGAAATAAAGCAAAGGGATGTTTTAGTCCCATACATGTCCATGTACAAAGAGGTAACATTCACTGTTTATATATTCACTTCATCTGTAGATCCCCTTTCTCAATGAGATGCAAGAGAGATTACACAATTTTAAAAAGTAGTCAGAGCATTATAGTGCATACAATTAACAGTAAAATCATACTACAATATTAGGGTGTGCATTAAAAACAGTATGCTGCATACAATAAAACAGTCTGATACATATAACAATAAAACAAAATTGGATTACAAAATTAGAGAAACTGTGATAATATGATGTATGCACTGAAAAAAATGAAAATTGCCTATTTTTAAGACATTCGCTAAGATCCATCTGAACAATGAGAGTAACAGAGCAACAGTATAATTTATACAATAAAGAAAGCAATGAAAACTACCTAAAATTCCACACATTTAGCTTTCTGCTGCTAAAAATATATATTCGGAAGCCAAGTGGGAAGACTAATTTTTCAAGTTTTTGAATGTTAGTTTTGGGGAGCATTAAAAATGGAAGTTTTGGGGAGCATATTTTCCTATTTGGAATGAAAGATTTTTTAGAAAACAACAACAGGGATTTTACTCATGCAAAATGTATAGTATAATTATTTTTATGGGAAACAGAGTTAAAGAATAATTCCTGTATATATTGTAGTATGTGCAACACTCAAATCCAAGATGTGTTTCTGCAGCTAAAAGGTGCTGTCTATGCTTATGAGAGGAGTAGGGGGACCTTCCTTGCATGTAGACTGCTACTTGCCCTCCCCGGATAGCTTTGATTTAGTTGGATGGTAGTAGTTGAAGCCTATACCCTGGATCTGCTCTCCTTTTGACCTGGCCCCTTGTGGTCAACCTTTGCAGTTCTCCCGTCAAAGGACTATTACCCAGACAACCACAATCTGGGAAACAAGCAACTTATAGCTGGAGGCAATGTAATTTCAAGGGTATTTTATTGTTTAAACATGACTAATTTTGACCACAACTAAATATGCTATAATGTGTATGGTATTGAAGAATTCAATGCTATAAAGTTTAACTCAGTATCCAAATATGCTGCTAGTAAGACTGTTTCTTTTCAAGTAATACATGTCATTTTGTTTGTTACAAAATTTGTGCTTTTTGTGTTCAACTCTTTTTTTTTTACCTCTCAGATAACAAAAACTAAAATATGTGCTAAGGTAGCAAAGGTTGTAACAGATTGCAGTTCTCTCTCTCTCTCTCTCTCTCTCTCTCTCTCTCTCTCTCTCTCTCTCTCTCTCTCTCTCTCTCACACACACACACACACACACACACACACACATTTTGGGTATATTTGAAATTTTTCTTGTAGAAAATGAAGATATTCTTTAATAAATATGGCAAGTGGTATAATTGTACATGCTAGCTGGTGCATTTTATATTGTAAAATCAATATAACCTTAAGCTTGGTAAGAAAGTACACACTGTGTGTATTTCACTTTTTCTCCATAATCTGTTTTCCTCACATAGCTTCACAATTGCTGTAAATTTTACATCTCTAGTCAGGAATCAGAGTAAGAAATTCTAATACTCTAGTACCTCAGGTGTGTGCAATTACCTCTGGAGAAGTACTTGTGCAGTTCTTGATGTAATTTTGTTACTTAAAACATGGTTAAAATGTAGACCCTCTGAAAAGTATCACAGAAGCCCTGTGGGAGTGTTTCTGTATAGTTATATTGACTGTAATGACAGCATAGCAGCTTCAAAAGTAAACTTTTAGCAGTTTAAATAATCTCTCAGATTTTTCAAAAAACTTGCCTGGTGGTATTTTCTCACAATTCCCACAATAGCTCTTCCTGTATGTTTGGAAGCGGATGCATAAGGAGCTCCTGAAAGCATTCTATGATTGTTCCTGAACTACACGGACAGCTCTGGTTTGCTTGGGTGATGAGGACCTGTAAAGGGCTGTGGTACTGGGAATTTTAGCTTGGGCAAAGGAGGGAGGGAGAAGATAGTTACAGCTTCCAAGTGAAGTAGCAGGGTGCTATACAGGATGTCAAGGCAAATGTTATTTTGCAGGCTACTGAGCAGAGGATAAGAGGAAGTAGGCTGAAATATATGTAAAGACATCTAGATCTAATGTCAATCTGAATAGTAAGCTGAAGAGGAAAGAATCTCAGTATCCGTTTGACTGGATTTTAAAATCATTTAACCAAAAATCTAGCTGGCTTCTCAACATTTTTGTGCTTTATAGCTGGGTAATTCCCAGGGTTTGCTGAGTGCTTACCTCACACGGCCCTGACATTCCCAACTTTTGGGGTGGTGGCAATCTGTATCAGAGGAAGGCTTCTAGGAGTTCTTGAAGAATACCAGGCAGCTACAGTTTTGTCTGTAACTTTTGCTAAAGTACAGTAGGCCAGTCTCTCTGCATTTTTTTTTTACCATTACCCTTATGGTCTGCTTCCACTGTCATTTTCTCCCATACGGATTGTAGATAATATTTATTTTAAGCATGTGATTGGTTTCTATCCCTGCATTTTAGGCAGGCTGCCATATAATCTTATCCTTGTGCATGTGGTTAAACAGCATTTAGTTAAGCAATTACTAATCTCCTAAACAAAAGCAGAATTATCTGCAATCAGTTAAATTGCTTAATGGGAGAGTTGGGACTTATCCCGTCATTTGTTACTTCATAATATAGTACGGTAAGTATGCTTGAACAGATGCTAGTTATATCAGATCTTGATAAGAGAGAATTCTATGCTAGTGAATTTTACTGTTGAAATGGCCTTTCCCTGCGTTTCCTTTCCAGTCTCAGTTGCCGGCGATGTATCATTGTAGGGAATGGTGGCATTCTAGCAAACAAATCATTGGGGTTGAAAATTGATGACTATGACATTGTTATCAGGTGAGTCTTCTGGAACAGGGTGAGGTTTTCTATGGTTCTTATTCTATTTCAGATTTTGATATCTAAATAAGCAGCTAGCAGCTGCAGTTCTTAGTTGCTGGAGTAGTAGTAATAAAGACTATAGATATTCATTATTGTATTTTTAAATGTTTTATGCTTGTTCAATATTGAGAATGTCTTCCTTCATGTGATACACAAACCAGTGCTCTTTCTTTATGGATACCTTCTCAGTGGGGTGTGTGTGTCTATTTTATGAAAAATTAGCCATTAATAGTTGACAGAGGCAGTGCTGCTGGAGAGATTACCTAGACACCTCAGATTGACCCTGTTCTAGTGCTGCAGAACTGTGTACAATCCTCAGTTGAGTGAAGAGTTTAGGAAAGGAGTGACATATGTCCTCTTGCTTTGCTCTGAGCACAAAGAAGAATGATTCTAGGGGCAGAGTGAGGCCATCTTACAGCTTTTGTACCAAATTTGTTTAATGAATATCCCCTGCTGGGGATTAAGACAGCTTACTGTGCAATAGAAGGAAAAGCTTCTAGGCTTTGCTAAGACACCCACTGAAAGAGACTGTTTTCCAAGTTAATTTAAAACTGGGATTCTTGGCAAGGAGTCTAGAAATGACCACTTTCTGGAGAGACCATCAGGATGCACCCCCTATGTCATGTTATTTTGAATTTTTGACCCTGATTTTCATATCTACATATCCAAAGCCCCTTTTTCAACTGGTAATCAAAAGACATATGTAGAGCTCCTCATCGACTGTAAGCGGAGGGATATAAGCTGTAAAACTTAAATGTATCTAAATGCATGTATGAATGAGGAGGTGAGGATGTTGCTGCCTATGAACAAGAAGAGAAGCTCTTGGGGGGGAGGAATCCATATTCAAAAATAAATGTGGCAAACCAGCTCTGTATTGAAGTCTAAATTAAAAAGTGCCTTGAATAGGATGATGCATGTTTGTTGGCATTCATGGACTCCAGGTATCTTATGTAATAGAGCAATTCTTGCAAGTCGTGAAAGTGCATTTAGTACTGAGCCATCTCCCAAAAGTACAGCCCATCATACTAGTAGTAGGAGGACATAGGAGATGGAACCATGATGTACATGTGTTGTCTGGGCAGCAGATAGTCACACAAACAGAGATTACTACAACGGCTATGAGAGCATATTAAAATGATATTGAAGCAGCTGCCAAGAGGTTCAATAAACAGATGGAAACAAAACTTTTTGACAATGTCCTCTTCTCATGCCAAAAAATCCTCACTGAAATATATGGCACACCCCTAGCATTTGCACTTAATACTTTTGCATAGTTGACTGCTGGAGGGGGAGGGGAATGTGGAAAAGATCCACAACCACCTGCATCTTCCATAAATGGATCACTGAATCCCACCCATTTCATTGCATGTTGTATAATGCTAGACAGTACAGGGAATAGAACAGATGTGGGTTTGTTGTTCTTGGCAGCAACTACGTATTTATCACAATGTCTAGTTCTGGCCTAACTGGATTATGAGGGAGCAGAAACCCAGTTGCCACAGTGTTTTGATTGTAGTCTGGTAGAAATGATAGTACTGTGACACCACTTCATAGGCAGAGTATGCAAGGTATTCCCAAAGCTCTTTTTCTAAAACCAGTTGAGCACCTGTTTGAGTGCCTAGAACTTCTCAGTATATGTTGGATAATATAGTGCTACCTCATAGCTGCTGTTACACCACAGAACTCAATTGTTGATGAAAAGCATAGTGGCACTTGGTGGGCCATTTGTGCTGTGTGTCTCTTGTGATCAATTCCATGCATAGCACTGTGACCTTTCCATAGAATAAACACTAAACAACAGCTCAGTGGGTTATAAGAAAAGCCCAGATATAGCAGAATGGTAAGAATAAGCAGCACAGATTAATACAGATTAATTGCAGCCTGACCCAATTTCTGAACGAACCCCAAGCACTAAACAGAAAGCCCAATTTGGATACACTGAAGGTTTATTAGTGCTGGACTCCTTGTGAAGCAATTATTGCTCTTCTGCTGATTCTGTACCTATAACAGCAACAGAAGACATCCTTAGGAGTCAAGCCATTGGAAGTAATGGCTGACTTTGTAACCTTGGACCTGTGAGAGTCCGAAAATACAATGAATTCTGAAATTCCTTGTTGCTTGATTAGGTGGAGTGTGTTTGTCACTTTCTACAGAGAGTCTTTGGTCATACATATTACCTCCAAGGATTAGACCATCCATTAGCTGTCCTGATGTGCAGATAAAGCAAAGTTGTTGTTGTTGTTGTTGTTGTTGTTGTTGTTGTTGTTGTTGTTGTTGTTATCATCATCAACAACAGTGTGCTTATATACCACTCTTCTGGACAGATTAGTACCACACTCAAAATGATGAACAAAGTCAGTGTTATTTTTATCCTCACACTATAGCTGGGGCTGAGAGGAGTGGCTTACCCAAGGCCACCTGCAGAGCTCATGGCAGTAGTGGGAGTTGAATCAGCAGAGTGCTGACTTGGAGCCCAGTCACTTAACCACTAAGCTACTGTATCACTAGCAATTATAAGTTCCCAGAATCTCATCATTTGCTCATGTATCCTCTGCTCCTCTTTTAGTAAATGAAGTTTATTTCTGTTTTCTTCCAAATTGCACACAATTGTTATGACTCTGGTCTCTGGTCTCTCTGCAGGCTTAACTCTGCTCCAGTAAAAGGTTTTGAAAAGGATGTGGGTGGCAAGACAACCCTGCGGATAACATACCCAGAAGGGGCCATCCAGAAACCTGAACAATATGAAAAGGATTCTCTCTTTGTACTAGCAGGGTTCAAGTGGCAAGATTTCAAGTGGCTGAAGTATATTGTTTACAAGGAAAAAGTGGTAAGATGAATGACCCTTATGGAAAAGTAGTCCTGGTATTTCAAAGCTTCATTCCATCATTTGCTTGCAGTCAGGGTTTGCTCCAAATGTTGTGCTTAGGTTTCTTATACAACTCAGACAGTGTGGTGGAATGGTCTGAGTGTCAGACTGGAGACAGCTCTGTCCTCTGACATGAAGCTCACTGGGTGCTCTTGGGCCAGTTGCTGTGTCCCAGGCCAACCTACCTCATAAGCATGTTGTGACAATAAAATGGGAAAAGGAGGTCCGTATTTGCTGCCCTGAGTTCCTTGAAAGAAGAGTGGAGGATAAAGATGCAATGGATAGAAAGAAACCTATCCATTATGATTATAACAAAATTGGGTTGAGAGCTCCACCTTAATAATAATTTTTATATGAATGCTCACTAATTCACTAGATGAGTTGAGACATATGTGCAGAAATGTGTGGTTTCAGCCACATAACATAAAATAAATGAGAATGTTAGAGCAGGGAGATGAGCTGCTAGAGATGCCTGGTTGCATTGAGTTATCGTTGGAAACAAGGTTGATTAGTTAATTAGATGGTCATGGCTAATAAATGAAGAGAGGGATCTCTGAGGGGTTGCCAGTCCAACTGTAAGCCTACCATATCCCAGCAAGAAATAGTCTGCACACACCCTCAAAAACCAAATGGACTCCTGAGAAATTAATATTTGCCATTGCAATATTGAGGAAATTTCCACAATAAAGCCTCTTCAGGTTTCTTTGTGTCTAACTTGTCTGTTTCATTGAGCTGCTTGAGACGTACACTACACTGCACAAAGCACATTGTGTTACAGGTTGAAACCTAAATTAATAAATGTCAAAGACAGTCATGCTTTCTCTTAAGAACTGTTTGGAAGTGTCAGTGTCGCTTTAAAATGTTGAAACATTTTCAGAAATGTGTGTTAAACTATGAGCCCAGCCCTTACTATACAAACAAGTTATTCAGTAAGTTGTATTAATGTTGTCTGTAGTAAGCACTCCTTGAACATCTGGTTTATGTTGATAAAGGAGCCAAGTGAGGGCAAAGGCTTCTGTGGGAAATAAGTAGCTTTTGGGCTTTCCCCTCTCTCTACCTACTTTTACCAGTAGTCTGAGCAACCTCTGCCAAAATGAGCAGCTTGCGGAATAAGTGCTTGTGACATCAGTAATCTGTCTCGAATGGTGAAAATCTGGTGATAAATGAGCAAGCACCTGCCTGGAAGTGCAGCCGTGTTCAAGACTCTGCTCATTTCAGAAGTGCATCTCACTCACATTATGCAGGGGTACATTGGAGGTGTAGTGGGGTGAGCTGAGCTTCTTCATGGGACCAGGGAAATGCCTGCATCCTCACCCCACCATATTCACATCAGTTGGCTACCAGTTTGCCTTAGAGATCTGAATAGTTTTCATAGCTAAAAACTACATAGGGAACTTAAGACAAACTGCACTTTGATCTAGAAACTTTTCCTCTCCAAAATTTAAGGATGACTGTTGTGAAAGCACCTCCCATGGATTGCAAGCATGGTCCTTAGACTGTAATGACATCAATGAGAGGAGTTTACCCTGACGATCTCCAGTTTGGTGCTCAGACAAGTCATAGGTTTCGCTCTTAACAAAACAAAATAACTCTGTTAATCTAACTCCCCCCCCCCCCGCCCTGCATTTCTTAGACAAGTGGAGGGCTTAAGAGCACAAGATGTCAGGGACAGACCTTTTCCCCACCCAGTGTTCCTCCATACTCAGCCCCATCACGAAGGGCTTTCGCTGCTGCCAGCCTTCCAAAGAAGTTCTATACCTGGAGATGCACCTCTGCCTTGGCCATGAAACAACATGGAGGCTCTTAGGGGGATTTGCCTTTTTGTCGGTAACTTATCAAGGTCACGGGAGAACATGTCCTACAACCAAGCCTCCATGGTGATGTGCATGGGACTCGCAGTGGCTCACTCCAACCTCCTGCTATTGGTCAAGGCTATGCAGGGCTCTATTTCTGCAGCTCTGTTAAGCTTACATTAGGGTAGAGCAAAAGCACCATAGCAGTAAGCAGAGCCTCATAAGAAGCACAAAAAACGAAAGCAGAAATCCCAAAGTAGGAGTATATTTCACGATTGTTCTGACATATTGGTGGAAGTAAGATAGCAGGCCTCGTCTGAAGTGTCAGGCTATGGCATTCCAGACTTGATAGTGTTTCACTCCCTTCTGCAAGAAGACAAGGTCTTTTGATTTCAAAAGGTTTATTGTGAAAGACAGCATTCAAGTCCAAATGTACATATTCCAGGATTAGAGATCCTGGCCAAGCAAAGCGTTGCTAGGAATGAATCACAGAGTAAAGGTTGTTACATTTCACACTCCCTGAGCCCAGCCTCCCCCCTGAGTTCATACAGCAAAACTTCTCAGAGGAGCGCTGAGCTGGCCAAGGTCGAGACAGCAGATAAGACAGTATCCTTTCCCATGGAATCGGCTCCTTGCAGGTGTGGCCTGGAGGGAAAGAAGACTAAACACTACAGGATTAAATATGGCGTTACTTAGGTTAAAACAGCTTCTGACATTCTGCCCCCCTTAAGACCCCTCTCCCCCTGGTTTGTTTGGATATGCTTGATGGAACTGTTTAATAAGTCTGGGGGCTTTCACATGGATGGACTCTACCCATTCTTTGTACCCTTCCTCAAAGTCTTTCCAACGAACTAAATAAAACAATTTGTGATATCTGATTTTAGAGTCCAGAATTTCATCAATTTTGTAGTGTACCTGGTCATTGATCATGGTGGGAATAGGGGTGGCTGGTGATGGATGCCATTTATCTGGTGCAGGAACCTTTTTTAAGAGACTGACATGAAACATTGGGTGGACGTGGTGTAAGTTCTTTGGAAGATCGATTTCTACAGTCACTTGATTAATCACTCTTTTAACAGGAAACGGTCCCAAATATTTTAAAGCAAGTTTCTTGCTGGTTTGATCCATCCTAAGGTTCTTTGTTGATATGTATACTTTGTCTCCTGGGTGCAATTCCCATTGTTTCGCACGGTGGCGATCTGCATATTTTTTATAGTCTGCCTTTGCTTTGTTTAGAGCGGTTTGGATGGCTGCCCATTGTTCACTGAGGGTAGTCCACCATTGATGAAGATCTCCCTTGGGTTGTTGTTTCACGGGCAGTTCAAAGGGGAATGCTTTGCCATCGTAGCCGTGTACAATTTTAAAGGGGGTTTCCCCAGTTGAACTGTGGACTGTGTTGTTATAAGAGTATTCGGCAAAATGAAGAAGCTTCGCCCAGTTGTCTTGTTCAAAGTTAATATAGCAGCGGAGAAATTGCTCTAATATTTGATTAGTTTTTTCCGATTGTCCGTCACTTTGCGGATGGAAAGCGGAACTGATTCCTTGTTCTATTCCAGTTAATTGTAGTAGCTCCCGCCAAAAGTTGGCAATGAATTGTCCGCCGCGATCCGATGTCACCTTAGAAGGAAAAGAGTGCAGCTTCACAATGTGTTTCATAAATACTTCAGCTAGTTTTTTGGTGGTGGGAATGGTTGTACAGGGGATGAAATGTGCTTGTTTGGAAAATAAACCTATAACCACTAAAATACAGGAGCAACCCTTGGAGGGAGGTAAATCTGTAATAAAGTCCATAGAAATTACTTCCCAGGGTCTATTGGGGGTTTCCCTTGGTTGTAAAAGTCCCGGTGGTTTCCCTTTTCTGGTTTTGGCACTTATGCAGGTTGGGCATGAAGATACATCATCCTTTCTGATCCCAGGCCACCAAAATTGTCTCTGTATTAAGTGGAGGGTTTTTAGGTAGCCAAAATGACCCGCGGTGCGGGCATCATGACAACGCTGTAGAATTTCCCTTCGGAGACTGGCTGGTTTATACAGTTTATCTTCTTTAACCTAGTCTCCCTCCGCCGTTTGAGACATTTTTGCTTTGGGTGCTACCTCCCCTTCTTTTTCCACCTCGCTTTTCACTTTTGCTCTCCACCCCTTTTCTTCTGCTTGTGTTTGCGCAGTTTGGCTGCGAGTAGTAACCACTCCTCCTAGTTGGTGGGGAGTGAATACTGTGTCAATGGTTTCCTCCCTCTTGCTCTGCTGTTGGGGCATGCGTGAGAGAGCGTCAGCTAAGAAGTTAGTTTTCCCCGGTAGAAAGTTGAGGGTGAAATTAAATTTAGAAAAGAATTCCGCCCATCTGAGTTGTTTGGCATTAAGGCGTCTAGGGCTTTTTAATGCTTCTAAGTAGGGGTGTGCAAGCCAAAAATTTTCGGCTATAGCCGAAAGTAGAAAGCCGAAAGAAGATTCTCTATCGTTAAAGCCGAAAGCCGAAACAAGAATCTCTTTCGGCTTTCAGCTTTCGGGATTCTTTCGGCATTATTTCGGCATTCTTTCGGCTTTTTTCTAAGGGAAAATGCCTCCGTCTTCCAGGACGCCTGGAGAAGGCATTTTCCCACCGAATAAGCCCAAAATTGGTGGGGACCTTCCTCTAACCCTTCTCTAACAACCACCCAAGTTTCAGACAGATTGGACTTTGGGGGGCCATGTTATGGCCCCCCAAAGCAGGTCCCCCCATCCTCCCATAAGAAAGCGAAGGAGCAGCATATTGTTAGCATGCTGCTGCTAATCTTTCTTCATTATTTCCTATGGGGAAAAAATGAAGAGGCAGGCTTCCTTTGCCAGGGGTGGCATTTTGCATGCAAAATGCCCCCTTACCCTCAGGGGCCATTCTCCCACCCCTCCTCCCACCCCCCACCAAGGCTCAGCCTGCTCCCACTTGGGGGGGGCCATTTCATGGCCTCCCCAAGTAGGTGCTCTAATCTCTACCACTGACAGCTGGGGGAGGCTTGTGTTGCCAGGGGTGGCATTTTGCATGCAAAATGCCCCCCATCCCTCTGGGGCCCTTCTCCCACCCCTCCTCCCACCCCCCACCAAGGCTCAGCCTGCTCCCACTTGGGGGGGGGCATTTCATGGCCTCCCCAAGTAGGTGCTCTGCTCTCATCTCTACCACTGACAGCTGGGGGAGGCTTGTGTTGCCAGGGGTGGCATTTTGCATGCAAAATGCCCCCCCAGCCCTCTGGGGCCCTTCTCCCACCCTTCCTCCCACCCCCCACCAAGGCTCAGACTGCTCCCACTTGGGGGGGGCCATTTCATGGCCTCCCCAAGTAGGTCCTCTCAGCCCCTAAAGTCCACCCCTTACAGCCCACACAAACCCAATTCCCCCCCAGCTGCCACACACAGACCCAAATCCCCACATTAGCCCCTCACAGACCCAAATCCACCCCCACCTGCCCCACACCCATAACCCCAGGAACAGGCAAAGGCCAGCCCTCTCCCTTTGTTCCCTATGCTGGGAACTTCTAAACTCTCTTTCCCTGGGCAATTCTGCACAGCCCAGGGGTGCCACAATGGTGGGCACACTTCTGAGTGCCAGCTGGTCCCTGTGAAAGAGCACCTGAACCACAGACACCCTCCCTCAAATTCCCCCACCACCTACAGAGATGGCTGGCCAGCCAGCCCCATTGTTCCCTATGATGGGAACCAACTGCACAACAAAGAATAAAACAAGAACAACACAAAATATAGTTTTAAAAAAATTATTTTCTCCCTTCCAAAGTACAAGTAGGCAAAGCATTATGACACATTACACCAGCAGTCCCCCACACAGAAAAATAACACAACTCACTTAACATCAGAGAATCACAAAGCATGATTCCTGTCAAAAACACTTTATTTCTTGAACAGCTTTAGGTTACACAGCAGGGGGGAACACCAAAGGGCATGGCAGCACTATCTTACACAAAAATAACACAACTCACTTAACATCAGAGAATCACAAAAACACAATTCCTGGCAAAAACACTTTATTTCTTGAACAGCTTTAGGTTACACAGCAGGGGGGAACACCAAAGGGCATGGCAGCACTATCATACACAAAAATAACACAACTCACTTAACATCAGAGAATCACAAAAACACAATTCCTGGCAAAAACACTTTATTTCTTGAACAGCTTTAGGTTACACAGTAGGAGGGCACAACAGGGCATGATAGCAATGTACTACAAAAAATGATACAACCCACTTCACCGTTTTTGACAGCAATTGTGTTTGTGTGATTCTCTGATGTTAAGTGAGTTGTGTTATTTTTGTGTAAGATAGTGCTGCCATGCCCTTTGGTGTTCCCCCCTGCTGTGTAACCTAAAGCTGTTCAAGAAATAAAGTGTTTTTGACAGGAATCATGCTTTGTGATTCTCTGATGTTAAGTGAGTTTTGTTTTAATTTTTCTGTGTGGGGGACTGCTGGTATAATGTGTCATAATGCTTTGCCTACTTGTACTTTGGAAGGGAGAAAATAATTTTTTTTAAACTTTATTTTGTGTTGTTCTTGTTTTATTCTTTGTTGTGCAGTTGGTTCCCATCATAGGGAACAATGGGGCTGGCTGGCCAGCCATCTCTGTAGGTGGTGGGGGAATTTGAGGGAGGGTGTCTGTGGTTCAGGTGCTCTTTCACAGGGACCAGCTGGCACTCAGAAGTGTGCCCACCATTGTGGCACCCCTGGGCTGTGCAGAATTGCCCAAGGAAAGAGAGTTTAGAAGTTCCCAGCATAGGGAACAAAGGGAGAGGGCTGGCCTTTGCCAGCCTGTTCCTGGGGTTATGGGTGTGGGGCAGGTGGGGGTGGATTTGGGTCTGTGAGGGGCTAATGTGGGGATTTGGGTCTGTGTGTGGCAGCTGGGGGGGAATTGGGTTTGTGTGGGCTGTAAGGGGTGGACTTTAGGGGCTGAGAGGACCTACTTGGGGAGGCCATGAAATGGCCCCCCCAAGTGGGAGCAGTCTGAGCCTTGGTGGGGGGTGGGAGGAAGGGTGGGAGAAGGGCCCCAGAGGGCTGGGGGGCATTTTGCATGCAAAATGCCACCCCTGGCAACACAAGCCTCCCCCAGCTGTCAGTGGTAGAGATGAGAGCAGAGCACCTACTTGGGGAGGCCATGAAATGCCCCCCCCAAGTGGGAGCAGGCTGAGCCTTGGTGGGGGGTGGGAGGAGGGGTGGGAGAAGGGCCCCAGAGGGATGGGGGGCATTTTGCATGCAAAATGCCACCCCTGGCAACACAAGCCTCCCCCAGCTGTCAGTGGTAGAGATTAGAGCACCTACTTGGGGAGGCCATGAAATGGCCCCCCCAAGTGGGAGCAGGCTGAGCCTTGGTGGGGGGTGGGAGGAGGGGTGGGAGAATGGCCCCTGAGGGTAAGGGGGCATTTTGCATGCAAAATGCCACCCCTGGCAAAGGAAGCCTGCCTCTTCATTTTTTCCCCATAGGAAATAATGAAGAAAGATTAGCAGCAGCATGCTAACAATATGCTGCTCCTTCGCTTTCTTATGGGAGGATGGGGGGACCTGCTTTGGGGGGCCATAACATGGCCCCCCAAAGTCCAATCTGTCTGAAACTTGGGTGGTTGTTAGAGAAGGGTTAGAGGAAGGTCCCCACCAATTTTGGGCTTATTCGGTGGGAAAATGCCTCCCCCAGATGTCCGGGAAGACGGAGGCATTTTCCCATTGAAAAGCCGAAAGAAAGCCGAAAGAATCCCGAAACGTTTCGGCTTTTTTCTTTCGGCTACCTGAAATGTTTCGGCATTCCCCGAAACGTTTCGGCATTCCCCGAAAGAAGCCGAAACACTTTTGTTTCGGCATTCTTTCGGCATTCTGAATGCCGAAACGCACATCCCTACTTCTAAGTTTTTGTGATAAGTCCAAACCTCAAAAGGGTGCCTGGCTCCTTCAAGCCAGTGACGCCATACTGTAAGAGCCACTTTAACGGCAAAGGCTTCTTTTCCCCATACATTCCAATGCCTTTCAGATTCAAAAAATTTTCTAGAGAGATATGCACATGGTTTGGCTTTTCCGTTTTCCCCCTTTTCCAGTAGCACACCCCCCCTATTGCCACATCGCTGGCATCGACTTGCACTATGAATGGGCGATTTTCATCGGGGTGTTGTAAAACGGGCTCGGATGTAAATTTAGCTTTGAGTTTCTCAAAAGCTATTTGGTATTGTGGGCTCCAGTCTAATTTGGAGGTGGGTTTTCTTGCTTGTTCCCCTTTATCTTTAGTTTTGAGGAGCTCCGTTAGTGGAAGGGCAATTTGAGTGAAACCTTCTATGAAGTCTCTATAGAAGTTTGCAAATCCTAGGAAAGATTGCAATTGTTTTCGAGTAGAAGGAGTTTGCCAATCTTACACTGCTCGTATTTTGGCAGGATCCATTTTTAGCCCTTGCCCGGATATACGGTAGCCTAAGTAATCCAATTCCGTTTAATGAAACTCACATTTAGAGAGTTTGATAGGGAGCTTGTGGCACATTAAAGTGGTCAGCACTTCTCGCACTAATTTTACATGTTCTTCCTTTGTTTTCGAGTAAATTAACACATCATCTAGATAAACGACCACTCCTTTATATAAATATTTGTGCAATACTTCATTGATCATGGACATGTATACAGACGGGGCTCCAGATAAGCCAAAAGGCATAACAAGGTATTCATATTGTCCTAATGGCGTATTGAACGCAGTTTTCCATTCATCTCCCTCTTTAATTCTTACATGAAAATAGGCATCTTTCAAATCTAATTTGGAGAAGATCTTACCTTGTGCCACGACGTTGAGTAAATCTCTGATGAGTGGGATGGGGTAGGCGTTGGTTGTAGACACAGCATTGATTCCTCTGATGTCGGTGCATAGTCTTAAGTCTCCATCCTTTTTCTTTACGAAGAGTACAGAAGCTGCATGAGGGCTATTAGCTGGACGGATGAATCCTCTTGCCAAGTTTTTATCAATAAATTTTCTTAGTTCTTCTCTTTCCAACTGACTCATGGAATATAATTTGCCTTTTGGCAGACTTTCTCCCGGAATAATCTCAATGGCGCAGTCAGTAGCACGATGGGGAGGAAGACTGTCGGCCTCCTCTTCACTGAACGCTTGTTTCAGACCTCTATATTCCTTGGGGATGCGATTCAAATCCTCTTGAGTTAGAAGGGCTACATCTAATTGTGGTGGTTCAGGCCTTCCCCATTCGGGTTGCCAATAATGTTGAGTGCAATTGTTAGTATTGAAGTCCACTGTTCCTTTTGTCCAGTCTATGTGAGGGTTATGATCCCATAACCAACGACTGCCGACGATAAGAGGGTATTTTGCAGCTTGGCTGATTACAAAGCATCTCCTTTCCCAGTGGTTTTTCATACCAGTGGGTATGGGTTCGGTTTCTACAGTCACGGGATTCTTTTTTTTCCCCAAAATTTTATTAGGTGAGAATATTAATACATACAACTTTCAAATAACATCTCAATATCATTTTCCCCCACCCTTTCTCTCCCCCCTTTTTCAGGACTTCCAACAGCTTTCCAACCCTATATCTTAATCTATTCCTAATCTATCCCCTATTTCTGTAACTCATTGTATCATGTTTACATTCTGCTTTGTTAAACTAAGCCCTATCTGTTAACTTCAGAACTATTATTATTAACTTAAAATCTATTATCTATTACTATCTATTGACTTCAAATATATTTAAGTTTAAGCTAACAATTAAATAAAGTATCTACTTTATTAATTTTACCAATATCTATTAACTCCAAATCCACTTAAATTTAGGCTAACAATTAGCTAATACTTCACTTCATATGGTAAAGATTCTGTCTCCTCTAGTAAAAAAAAAACATTCTAATAATTTTCAAATTGCCATAATTCCCCTTTCACGTCCCACTTCTTTTCTAAATATGTTTTCAATCTTCCCCAATCAGTAAAAAATTCTGCTGAATTCTGTTCTCTCAGCTTTCTTGTCATTTTATCCATTTCCGCCATGTACAGCAATTTATGCAGCCAATCTTCAATAGTTGGTATTTCTTGCACCTTCCATTTCTGCGCATATAAAAGTCTTGCTGCCGTCGTCATGTAAAATAGTAATGTTCTGTATTGCATAGGAACATCTTCCATACTTAAATTCAGTAGCAATAGCTCTGGGTTCTTCTTTATTTGGGTCTGCAAAATCTCGTTTATTACTTCTATAATATCTCCCCAGTACTATCTGGCTACTTCACACGTCCACCACATATGATACAATGATCCTTCATGCTTTTTACATTTCCAGCGTTTATCTGACATGTTTACATGTCCAAGCGCAAGTTTCTTAGGCGTTAAATACCATCTATAAATCATCTTATACACATTCTCTTTAATACTGGTACAAGTTGAAATCTTCATTGTAGTTTTCCATAAATGTTCCCATGACTCCATTGTTATTTCTTTATGACAATGAATTGCCCACTTCACCATCTCTACTTTGACCGTCTCATCCTCTGTATACCACTTCAAAAGTATTTTATAGATTTTAGATATCTTCTTTTAACTTTCTTGTAGTATAGTCTCTTCCAACTCTGAGTTTTTCCATTTGATTCCTTCTTTTGAACAATCCGAGTTATAAAGGTCTCTAATCTGTCTATATTGGAACCATCCATAACAAGATGATAACTCTTCCTCCGTTTTGATTCTTATCATTTTTTGTTCCATAATCAATATCTCTTTATATGGTAGACATTATTCTTCATTATAGATAGCTCTCGGATCGATCACTTCAAACGGTACCACCCAAGAGGGGATACCTTCACCCAGATATTTTTTATATTTTTTCCAAATCGTGAAGAGGCTCCTTCTGATATAGTGGTGCAAAAACATAGAATCAGCTTTTGTTTTGTCCTGCCACAAGTAGGCATGCCATCCAAACAACTTCTTATAACCTTCCAATGTTAAGAGCTTGCGATCTTTCAGTGACATCCACTCTTTTAGCCAAACTTAACATATTGCTTCATGATATAATCTAAGATTCGGCAACTGCAGTCCACCTCTTTCTTTAGCATCACACAGGACTTTCATTTTTACTCGAGGTTTCTTGCCTGCCCACACAAAGTCAGAGATCTTCCTCTGCCATTTTTCAAATGGTTTAGTGTCTCTAATAATTGGAATTGTTTGTAATAAAAACATGATCCGTGGTAACACATTCATCTTAACTGCCGCTATTCTTCCCAGCCATGACAGATTTAATTTATTCCATTTAATCAAGTCTCTATCAATCTGTTGCCATAGCTTTTCATAGTTATTCTTGAAAAAATTGATATTTTTCGCAGTTAACTCAATTCCAAGATATTTAACTTTATGTGTTACTTCACAATCGGTAATTTCCATTAATTCTTGTTGCTTTTGTTTAGTCATATTCTTGCATAGTATCTTTGATTTCTTCTTATTAACATAAAATCCAGCCAGATCTCCAAACTGTTTTATCTTATCAAGCAACTTCGGCATGTTTTGTATTGGATCTTCCACTATGACCATCTCATCATCCGCAAAAGCTCTAACCTTGTAGGTAAATTCTTTAATCTTTATGCCCCTTATAGTATCATCTTCTCGTATTTGAATCAGTAACAATTCCAAAATCAAAATGAACAACAATGGAGATAATGGGCACCCCTGTCTTGTACCCTTTCTTATTTCCAATTTTTTTGTTAAATCGTCATTTACTACAATTGCCGCACATTGGTCTCTATATATTCCTTTTACTGCTTGAATAAAATCTTTTCCCATTTGCAGCCTTTCCATTGTGGCAAACATAAAGTTCCAGTTCAAATTATCAAAAGCTTTTTCTGCATCCACAAAGAAGAAACCAACTTCTTTTTCACAATGTTTATCGTAGTATTCTATAGTATTTACTACCGTTCTCAAATTGTCTCTAATTTGCCTGTTTGGAAGGAACCCTGCCTGCTCTTCTGCAATAAACTCAACTAACCAGTCCTTTAATCTCTCCACCAAATTTTTTGCAAAAATTTTGTAATCATTATTTAACAGTAAAATAGGTCGATAGTTCTTGACATTACTTAAATCTTGATTTTCTTTTGGTATCAATGATATATTGGCCTCATTCCAAGACTCTGGTATCTTTTGTCCTTTTAAAATTTCATTCATTACCACTTTCAAAAAAGGTGCCACTTCATTTTCCAATAATTTGTAGAATCTAGCCGTAATTCCATCTGGACCTGGTGCCTTCCCTAACTTAGTCGTCCGAATAGCCTCTTTTAGCCTCTCCGTTATTTCTGCATTCAACTTTTCCTTCCATTTTCCTGATAATATCGGTAAATTGATCTTGTTCAAATATTGATCAATAGTGTCCAAATTCAATTCTTTTCTTTGATACAGTTTTGCATAATACTTAAAAAAGCTCTACTAATAGCCAATTGATCTGTTAACGTCTTGCCATTTTCTTGAATCTTGGTTATTCCTTTTTTCTCTCTTTTCTTTTTCAGTTGCCACGCTAAATATTTCCCAGGTTTATTCGCACCTTCAAATGACTTTTGATTAAATTTTTTCAGTTCCCACTCTAATTCTTTATTATTCATTACTCTCAACTGTTCTTGCAAAATTTTTATTTCTTGATACAGAGTCTTCTTCCCTGGTCTTTTCTTTAATTGTAACTCCTTGGCCTTTATCTTTTTCATAATTTCTTGCCTTTTTTCTTCTTTTCTCCTCTTGTCTCTTGCATTTAAATCCATTAAAGTTCCTCTAATCACTGCTTTGTAGGTGTCCCAAACTTTGTCAGTTGAAACATCTTTATTTAAATTGTATTGTATAAAGAATTTGGTCTCTCTCTGTAAGCACTATATTATCTTCTAATTGCAGCAGATCTTCATTTATCCTCCATCCTCGTCTTTTGGTGCCTTTCCCAAATTTCCACATTACTGGATTATGATCTGAGCCTACTTTAGGCATTACTTCCACATCTTTGGTCCATACCGCCAGATCTTTAGAGGCCCAGATCATATCAATTCTTGATAATGTCGAATGCCTCGCCGAATAGAACGTGTATTGTTTTGTTTTAGGATTACTTCTTCTCCATACGGTATACTCCTGCAGAGGTGAGGGGGTCACTACTGTCTTTTGCTGATCGTAGCATCTGTTGTATCCGAAGAGCAATCAAACCCAGGATGAATCAAACAACCAAGGAAAAACAGTCTCCTACAGGAAAAGTGTTTTTGCCATATATCAAAGGAATCACTGATCAGATGGGAAAGCTTATGACAAAGCATAACCTTCAAGCAGTATTCAGACCCACCTGAAAAATACAACAGATGCTACGATCAGCAAAAGACAGTAGAGACCCCCTCACCTCTGCAGGAGTATACCATATACCCTGCAGCTGTGGACAAGTTTACATCGGGACCACAAAGCGTAGCATCCAGACAAGAATAAAAGAACATGAAAGACACTGCAGACTTGGACAACCTGAAAAATCAGCAGTGGCTGAACATAGCCTAACTCAAACAGGGCACAGTATCTTATTCCAGGACACCAAAATACTAGACAACACTTCCAACTACTTTGTCAGACTGCACAGGGAAGCCATTGAAATTCACAAGCATAAGCAAAACTTCAACAGGAAAGAAGAAACCTTAAGAATGAACAGAGCATGTTTTCCAGTTCTGAAAAAAGCCAGGCTAACAAAACACTCTATACCCGACAATAGCCCTGCAGAGATTAGCACATCAAGCCCCAATCCATATGCAAAAGAACCTCCTCAGGATACAGTGAAGCCTCCCGCCGTTAGCATTCCACACCCTGGGAAACTCTTACAGGATGACTTAGCTCAACCCCACCCCTCCTGAGTAGATACAAATGACCTGCCAACATCTTTTCCACACTGTGACACTGAGAGATCTCTGTCTTTTGGTGCTACACCTCTGAAGATGCCAGCCACAGCTGCTGGCGAAATGTCAGGAACTACAATGCCAAGACCACGGCAATACAGCCCGGAAAACCCACAACAACCATCGTTCTCCGGCCGTGAAAGCCTTCGACAATACATTTCACATCCTGTTTCCTAATATGTGTCTCCTGCAGACAAATTATATTACAATGTTGTTTGGATAGCCAGTGGAAAGTGGTTTTACGTTTAGAAGGTGAGTTTAGTCCATTTACATTCCAAGATATGATTTTACACTCCATAGTCAAATTTTAGATCTTTTGGATAAGTCTTTTTCATGATCCTTTATAAACGTTTCCATCTCATGTCCAGATCTGAGTGTTCTTTTGATCTCACGAAATTCAAAGCTCAATCCTTCTCGTATTTCCCATCTATATCTAATGTTCAATTCTTTCAGCATTTGTACTAGTTCTCTGTATTTCTTCCTCTCCAACAAAACCCCCCTAGGCAGTTCCTTCATCATTCTCACTCTTTTTCCATCAATTTCCAGAGGGTTTTGAAATTGCTTACTCACAATCTCTTCTCTTATTCTTTTTGTTGTAAAATGGACTATTATATCTCTTGGTAAATTTTTTTGTGCTGCATATTTTGAATTAATTCTGTATGCCACCACTAGAAGGGCTGCTACCTCATCTAATTCTTTGTTCAAAAATTCTGCTAATACTTCTGAAATCTGCTCTTGGGTTGATTTCCCTTCCACTTCCGGGACTCCGCAGAATCTAAGTTGTTTTTCCATATGTTTACATTCCACCACGGCCATTCTTCCTTTCAGACCCTTGGTTTCTATCTTGTGTGATACAGCCAACTTGTCAGTTTCATCTTCCACTATTTTAACTTTCTGCTGTATCGATTGTAGTTCTTTCTTGACCTCATCAATATTTTTAACCAACTCCACCATCTCTGATTTAAAAGTCTCTTTAAGCTCCTTAATGTCCTTCACAATCTCTTGCATCATATCTTTGATCTCCTTATTTCCCTCTGCTACTTTTTTGTCGAGACTGTCCAGCGCCGTTTGCCATTCTTTCTTCGAAATCGTGGGGCTTGCTTTGTCTTGCTCCCACGAGTCTGCTCTTTTCCTTAACTCCGTGGCGTGGCTGATTTACTTTTCTCGGTATAAACGTCAAATTTTAACGAAGTCTTTTAAAAAGTAGCAGTCCTAGTGTCCAAAATGTCGGGTGTCTTTTCTCTATGGTTTTTACTTGAAGTTTATGCCCTTTCCCTTATCCAAAATGTCCTACTTCCGCCCAATTTGAGGTCAAGCCCTTTCCCTTCTCCAAAATGGCACTCTTCCTTTTCCGGTTTTTTAAAGGCTGCTTCCAGCCAGTCTTTCTGTTACACTGACGCACTTCCAGTTCCTCTTCTCAGCACAGCGTTTCTCGTGATATTTCAGCTTTCTCACACTTCGCTATCTCTTTCAAGCCGCAGGTATGTAAACAATAATCTATTTTCCGTGTTAGCTCTTCTCTAAAAAGTTCTTTTTTCTCAATTACTTTGCCGGAATATTCACAGTAAATTCTTAAGTCTTTTGCAATTTTTATCTTCTACTTTAATTCAGTTTCTTTTACCAATTTTCTTCTCAAAAAGAGAGATAGCAATCTTTATCTTATTAGTCCTTCTTTACGGGTTGTAATCGCTGTTTCAGTAATTAAAATAATCCAGTTTTCCCAATTTGGTGCTGAAGCTTGGGTACGGAGGTCTTAAGCCAAAAGCTTGACTCCAGAGCTGCTGCAGAGATCTTTGCCACCCGTCTACGAGCGGGACCTCAAGGCTGGGTTGGTTATCGTTGCGTAGATCCCCCCCCACAGCCAAGATCAACACTCTCTCGAGGTCTTAAGTGTACTTGCCTGTTCTCCTGAGAACAGGGGTCTGTGGACGATCTACACCCCACTAGCCCTCACAAACAGCAGCACGGACAGCTCAGCTCCCCGAGCTGCGTCAGCCCTCCATGATCCCCAAGCTGGAAGTCCCTAACGTCACGGGATTCATGTTGGATCCATCAATTTGTTAAAAAATAATAGGATTTTCTAGTTCTCTAGTTTCCAGACCCAATCCGTTGACTAAGGCTAGGGCTATAATATCTCTGGAACATCCTGAATCAATCAATCCTTCTACGCAAATGTGTGTTTCCCTTTTTGGGTTTGTTAATATCACGGGTAGAAACAATATAGACCCCTTTTCTCTCACCTCGTTTTGGGTGATTTTCTTTTTGATCTGCCATTCGGGTCTCTTTACGACAGATCCATCTCGTTTCCCAACTGAGGGCTGGGTGCTTCCTCTTCACTCTCTGGGAGTTGTACTTCAAGTTCCATTAAAACCTCTTCTGCTTCCAAGCTTTTTTCTGGTTGGTTGCATTTTGGCATCCCCCTTCCCCTGCTTGCTCTCAGAGCTGGTATGGGACGCACCGGGGTGGGGGCAGCCGGTGCCAGTATGCGTGCAGGGCATTGTGTCACAAAATGTCCACTTCGGCTGCATTGGAGGCAAAGTCCTTGTCTCCAGCGAGTGTCTCTAGCCCCACGACTTGGGGGCCCCACTTGACCCCCTTTGGGTACTATTGATGTTCTTCTTGCCCCTATAGCTTGTTGTTGCTCTACTAACCGTACCTGTTGTATGCAGTTTTCGACTTCACAAGCCAGTTGGATCCATCCTAGAAGTGTTGGCAGATCGTCCTGTATTAGGGCTCGATCCAGTAACTTGGGATTCATGCCTCCTTTAAACATCACAATTTTAGTCCCTTCCTCGCAGTGAGGGCATTTGGCTGCCAGCTGCCGGAATTTGGCCACATAATCCCTGATTGGTTGAGCACCTTGCCGTAAAGTCTGCAGTTCAGTGCGGGAACGATCCTCCTCAAGGGGGTCTTCGTATTGGGCACGCAAGGCAGCCATAAAACTTTGCAAAGTGTCTAATTCTGGAGCGCCAGAATCATATAAAGTTACATACCATTCGGTTGCTCTGCCTTCCAATCTCGATGCCAGGTGATCAATTCTACTTTCCTCATCCGGAAACAGATGTCCCCAATGGTTAAAAAACTGGAGTGCTTGTACTACAAAGAATCCCAACTTTTGTGTATCGCCATTGAAAGTGGCTTCCAGTTTAATCCAGTTTAATGGTAATTCTGGTTCTCTCCATCTATCCGGCGGTAGCTGCACAGGGGCAAGCTGTGGCATCGGCCCCTGCATTAGTCCTCTAGGCCGGTCTTGTGGATCTCTGGGAATCTCTAGCGGTCACGGCCTGGGCAGGCTTCCAGGCAACAGAGCTCTCTGGATCAGTCCCGGGGCCCCCGGGGGAATTTGCGTGAGAGGCAGAGGTCATAGTGTTGGTGGTTGCTGGGGTATCACCTGTCTAGGAGGTCTCTGCGGAGGCACCAGTCTTGGAGGGGGAGGAAGTGGTTGCTGTTGAGGAACGATCTGAGGTGTAAGTGGTGGTGGTACTTTCTGTGTGATTGTCTGGAGCGGCGCTGGTTGTACTTGAGGCCGTAATGTCGGCGGAGGGGTTGGTAGCACCTGCGAAACCGATTGCTGTGGGACGGCCATTTGGGCTGGCGTAGTATGGACTGGCGTAGCCCGCACTTGTGTTGGTGGTGGACCCACTCCTGATCCCAGAGTGGACTGTGTACCCACCGATATTGGGTCACCCACAGGCACTTGTCCTTGAGCTATCGCCGGCACTTGCCGTAGTTGATCGGCCGCTTCTCGCGCCTCTCTCTGGCCTCTCACCAACTCACCAATAAGGTAGACAACTTGAGCTAATTCCTCCTCCATTGCTCCCATCCGCCCTTCCATTCGGTGGTAATATTCCGCGGCTTCTTGGTTAGCCCCATCTTCCCCTCTTTCACTGGGTTCAGTTGATTCCAGAGGGATATAGTCCGTGGGCCACGGCCTAACCAGCCCCTCTTCACCTCCAAACGTACTCCATTCCTGGGTTGTACTTGTAGTAACGGAGGGCTGTGCCGGCCTTACTACTGTACCACCTTGTAACATTTGTTCCTCCTCAATCATCATGCTGGCTAAAATCCCTTTGGTTAAGCCAGTAATTGCCGAAATCCCAGTATCCAGTACCTGGGTTCGATATTCCAACTGCTGAGTGCGTCCACACTCCCAGTTTTTGGCTGAGTTCACATCTGTATAATCCCAGCTCATAAGTTCCTGTCGGGTGGTCTCCCAATCCTGGAGATCCTCTGCCCCCCCCTCTGGGGTCCCACTCTTCCAGGCGGCCAGCATCTACATCCCACATATACCAGGGCTGATTGCTGGCCCACACTTCTGGAGTGCGTGCTGCTCTCCTTAGATCCCAGATGATGCTGGGGCCTTCCTGCTCCGTCGACCCGACAGTGCGTCTCACATTGATCATTGACCAGGAAAACATGGTCCCTGCTCTCCTCTCCCTCATCTCTCGCGGTCGGGAGCCCCACTGCCGCGGAGTCAGCAGTGAAATCAACAGATTCTGATCGGTAACTTCGCGCACCTTCAGTCGTGTGCCTGCTATAGCTGGGTCGGCTTGCTCCACTCTTCCAACGGGCACGGATTCCGTCGGGGTGGCGGGAACTGACACCACTCCTCCTGAAGGAACCACTGAGGGCGCTTCGGTGGGTATTTCGCCTAGGTCTGGAGCCTCCCCCAGTCCTCTTACTGGCACCAACGGTGTGGAGTTATCCTCCTCCTGTCCAGGGTCGACTAGATCAATCAAGGAGTCCTCGGTATCCATTCTCCCTGGGTGAGGGGTTGTAGACTCCAAAGGGTGGATTCCTAGCAAAATGTCAGGCTATGGCATTCCAGACTTGATAGTCTGTTTCACTCCCTTCTGCAAAAAGACAAGGTCTTTTGATTTCAAAAGGTTTATTGTGAAAGACAGCATTCAAGTCCAAATGTACATATTCCAGGATTAGAGATCCTGGCCGAGCAAAGCATTGCTAGGAATGAATCACAGTGTAAAGGTTGTTACATTTCACACTCCCTGAGCCCAGCCTCCCCCCCCCCCAAGAGTTCATACAGCAAAACTTCTCAGAGGAGCACTGAGCTGGCCAAGGTCGAGACAGCAGATAAGACAGTATCCTTTCCCATGGAATCGGCTCCTTGCAGGTGTGGCCTGGAGGGAAAGAAGACTAAACACTACAGGATTAAATATAGCGTTACTTAGGTTAAAACAGCTTCTGACATGAAGATGCTGGAGAAATATGAGGATGTACAAGTGTAGACAAAAGAACAGGTTCTGCATCTTCTGTTCTGTTTTTACATCCATCTACCTGGAGGATTTTCTAGCATCAGTGAATGTCACAGAGGCATAGCTCCATATTCCCATTCATAGGGCACACAGAAAGTTCTTGAGATTTGCTTATGTGGGAAATTGCTACCAAGATTGGACTCTCTCTTTTGGCTTGTTGTCCTCTCGATGGATATTCAGAGTTATTGGTAACAGTAGCATTGCTGCATACCCAAGGGGATGCAGTTTTCCTGTACCTTGACAACATCCTTATCAGGTCGCCCAGGTTTGGCCTATAGGATATGGAATGCACTCTTTCCTGCTGATAGAATCTTGGATTTGCAGTCAACAGAGAGAAAAGTTTCGTGACTCCAAAGGAAGTTTTACATCTGGGTCTAGTCAAAACAGCCCACCTAGTCTCCCTGCTGCCTGCCTTAACTGAGGTTTGCCAAGCATGAAGAGTTGTGTTTTAAAACCTTTCCCTTCCTTTTCCTCCTAAGGTTAGTTGTTTGGTAGTTAAGCCACCCCATCAAGAGAGTTCTGCCTCCCTTATGTTTTGTTTTCCCCTAGCACTCTTGAACTCCAGGAGTGGGGAGGGGATGTTTGAGAGAGACCTGTTGAGCTGTCTTCCCCATCCCTTTTGCCCATCTCCATGTGTATCTAAGAGTCCTCCACTGGGTCATATGCACATTATTTGTTAAGACAAATGCACCCTATTTGTTAAGAAGATCTATGACCCCCTGTCTCCAAGGAATAATGCTTCATCCTCAACCAGATCTTCTAAGGGCACTTTTATACTGGTACTTTATCCTGATTTTTCTCCATTGCTGTCTGGCAAGGTGGGATCAATGTTCAGATAGCATTTAAAAGAAGAAAATGGAGGAGGGAGTTGTTCCTTAAAAGGAATGCACTGAAAAAGCTCCAGCTCAGAGGCAAAGCAATCCCTTGAAATCCAGGCAAATGCCTATTTGAAACCACCCTAAAACTGACTGACTGGAGGTTGAACAGTGTCAGTTACATGAACCAGGCTATTCTAAAGAAGTCATCACAATGATCACAGCTTTACATAAGGCATTTACCAGTACATGGCAAGTTTCACATCTCCATGTAATGCTAGATCCAAACACCCATCTAGCATAGGCATAGGACACGTCCTCCAGTTTTTACAATGTGGTCTGGGCAAAGGTCAAAGTACTAACACACTGAAAGACCAGGTAACAGTTTTTTCAGTGATAATAGGTATTAAGAAGGAAATGTGTTTCTCTAAGCACCCCTTGTCAAATGCTTTCTTAGAAGGACTTGAGTCCGGTGGTACCTTAGAAACCAACAACATTTTAGGGTATAAGCTTTTAAAAATCAGAGCTCCCTTCTTCAGACAATGAAAATCTTGTTGGTCTCTAAGGTGCCAGTGAACAAAAATCCTCCAGTTCCACTTCTGACCAACACAGCTACCCCCTAAAACTTTCTTAAAAGGGTATCTCACTTTAACTTTCCTACAATGTATAGGTTTCCAACATGGAATCTAAATATCAGCTCTTTCTAAGGTGCCCTTTGAACCCACAGCTACCTGCCTTCTTAGGGAAGTGACATTAAAAACAGTTTTTCTGGTAGGCACTCAGTAGGTGCCTGTTTTTTCTGGTAGGCATTTGCACTCAGAATTTGTTAGCTAAATGCCCTCTTAATAAGCAAGAATCTGTGTATTTTTTAGGTGTGTGGCATTGTTTAGATGTCAAGAGAGCCCTCCATTTTACAGGTCCAGAATGAAGGGAATTATAAAGTTTGAGTAAAATAGTAAAGAGTCCAGTAGCACCTTTAAGACTAATCATCTTTACTGTAGCATAAGCTTTCGAGAACCACAGTTCTCTTCATCAGATTCATCTGACGAAGAGAACTGTGGTTCTCGAAAGCTTATGCTACAGTAAAGTTGGTTAATCTTAAAGGTACTACTGGACTCTACTATTTTGCTACTACAGACTAACACGGCTAACTCCTCTGAAAGTCTGAGTAGTTGTTTCTATACTTTAGGAGTTCCTCCTGGTGGGCACCTGTGTCAGACTCCACAATCGGTCAGTGGATGTTAAATGCTGATGCGAAACCTTCATTGGGTATTACCACACACTGTGGTGGGGGAACAGCTATTTTAGCAGTGTATAGGGGTCTTCCATCTGTGAATGGTTTGTCAAGTAGCCACTTGGAAACCCATTCATACTTTCACCGGATGCTATTGCATAGATGCCCTTGCTTCAGCTAATACTGCTTTTGGCAGAAAAGTCCTTCAGCAGGTGGCTGCCCTATCCTTGAGCCACCAGAGAAAGGAAAATTTGTTTGCTTACCGTGAATTTCCATTCTTGGTGGTTTCATGGTTACTGACATAAGAATCTTGGAGTGGCTTCCCGAGGATAACATGCACCGATCATAGCAGGTGTAGGCAGGTTGAGTTGAGTTGAGTTGTCCTCCTACTCCCCCCCCCCCCCCGCATTGGGCCATTTAAAGCTGTTTGATTTTTTAAAATATAATTTTCTCCTAGTGTGAGCTTTCTGCAGATGATGGGGTGCTTTCCAGATAGTGACAGACTGTCCAGTCCTGGAACCAGCGAGAGTGGTAATTCATAATAAATAAACAAATATTCCTTTTACCAGCATATTTTACTGTAGTGCCAAGCCCAAGTAGAAGACACTGCCTCCTTCTTGCAAATTATACATCTTGTTGATTGATTCATTTCACATGCACTTTTTAAGTTATCAGGAGGAATAGAATTGTTTATGTAAGTTCATAATTGAATGGGAGAATTTAATAGCCTGCTCTCTACCTGTATCTTCCCCCCACATAGTTACTTGTGGATCCCCCAAGGGGCAGTTTTCTTGTGAGCTTTCTTAATTACCATAGATACCACCAATGCCAATATTTTTCTTATTATCTAAACACACGCCAATGTTGCCCTTCCTTGGGTAGAATGTTTTGTATTAGGCTGTTTTCACATGTCTCAGCATAGCGCTAAACTCATGGAACAAGGGCCTCTTAATGGTGTGATTTCTGATGTCATCGCACCATGATTCTGTTTTCATGGCGCAATGACATCAGAAATTGTGCCATGAAGATGCTCTCGTTCCATGAGTTTAGCACTATGCCGAGATGAAAATGGCCTTAGTGACATTGTTGTAGACTTGAAGTGGCAATTAACTTCTCTTGGGTGTGTAACCGGTTACTACTTGTGAATGCCTATGTCAGCAGTTTTGTGTGTGTGTGTGTGTGTGTATGTATATAAAACCAAATAATGTGTGTGTGTGTGTGTGTGTGTGTATGTATATGTATATGTATATGTATATGTATATGTATATGTATATGTATATGTATATGTATATGTATATAAAACCAAATAATATATATATATGAAATCCCTGCTATCATCTGGAATGAGCAAGTGTACCATGTGATCTTATCCCCCCCTACTCAATAAGTGATCCAAATAGGTTAACATTAATCCTCTTTGCCCTGCACCAAAGAGGAAATAGGTGTTATAGAGAAAAGTGAGTCACAGTCACAAGGTGAACAAGAGGGAAGGGAAGGGTGTGGCTGAATGCAGAACAATCATGCTGATTCCCTCCAGGAGGTTACAAGTAAATAGGGGACTGGAACAAAAGTTCCCCTTAATTTCCCTTCTTCAGTTTATTCTTTTGTGGCAGCTTTCCAGGGCAAACTTAGAGGCACATCCAGGGAGCAGTCACGGTATGTGTCATGGGAGAAAGGAAGGGTCTTTTTACATTTTTTTCATTATGTAGTTGCAACATACTATTGAGATAGGAATTAGCATTCCTGGAGGATAACACACAGAACAATTATCTTCCTCAGCTCACACATGCACACATACACACACTGCTGCCACCCCAGCTGTCAAAATTAAAGAAGGAACTAACTGAAAAGTACTTTCTTTTCATGTCTCTCTGCTTTGCTTAAAGAATTGCATCTACTTTATTGAAGCTTTTGGGTGGTGTGCTGCTTTTTGCCCAGGCATTGTGTTTCCCACATTCTCAACTTGCCTCTATTAGCCTAGGTTCCTTCCTTGGAGTTGCTTATTTACCACCTGTCTTGTACGAATGAGGCAGTTTGAATGCGTAGTAACTTGTATGTAATATCTGTCACCTTGAATCTGTCACAGAGGCAGGAGTTTAACCCATACTGCTGTCTGATTCCAGATCATTCTGTCTCCATTTGCTTATCAACCATTTGTTGATATATAAGAAAAAAACTAAGAAACTTCTTTAGAAAGCTAGTAAAAATATTTCTATCAAAAAACCTTAAATTTTCTCTTATCAAGGCAGTATAACCCTTCATAGAAGCTGTGAACTGAGTATTTTCTGCACATAGTATAACTATGTCCAGGCATATATTAATTGAGATGTAAGTAGTTTTTTCAAAATATATTTTCATTTTTTCACCTGTGCAATATATGATGCTTGTTCAGTACCTAATCTTTGGACAATTTTTCTTCCCTTGGCTAAGTTCTAGAGCTATGTATTACATGGTGCATGTATTGCATGTTGCATTTAATTCTCACTTATACTACTAGAACTATAAAGGAGGTTCCATAGAAGCTATTGAAGTTAGTCTTATATCTGTTAGTGTAACAGAGCTAAATCTAATAATTGGATCTGTAACCTGTTTAATTTGCCTTTGCATGTATAAATGTAGTCTGACAAGCTAAGCTGCCAGGTTGTTCCAGTAACTTTATACAGAATGGCATTTGGTGTGATTTCCTCCGTTTAGCGTAGCAAACCCACACAGATTAAACAAAGTTTGAAATTTAGTGAGCTTGTTATTTTTGTTCCACAAGTTCACAATGTACATTTGTATAAACACAAATCAGGAATTTCCCAAAACCAGCCACAGGAATGCACATACAGTTGAGTATACTAGTTACACACACACAAAATACAAACCGGAACTCCTGCTTTAATCCATTGTTGATGCATCCATTTCAATGCTTACCTTTTGTTTTCCATGTTATTAAAACTGGTATCTGCAACTGGAACACTTTCATGGTGAATGTGCTCTATAGTCTGTATGCAGGTTGAAGCATTCCTAAGGAATCCTCTACAGGTGTATGAACAAACTGGATTGTGTGTAATAAGAAGAATCCTGCTGGATAACACCAATAGTCCAAAGCATCTCCTTTTCTACAGTGATGAACTAGATGCTTCAGAAGGTCCATAAGCAGGTGCATAGATCTCACCAAGTAGTATTCAATAATATACTGCATCTGAATACAAAAGTTCCATTTAACCCTCATGGCAAACAGCCAGTGATGGATCTATCATCCAAGCATTTGTCTAATCCCTTTTTAAATTATTGCTATTATAAATGCCATGTGACTTGTTGCTCTGCATGTAGAACATAAATTTTTTGAAAATGCTATCTTGGAGGTTGTTAGACTGTAACCTCCTGCCTAGGAATTGAAATTTCTCTTCATTGTATTTCCCAGTGTAATTGTTGCTGCCCTGCTTGGATACGCACCACATGGTAAAGGGATTTGAATGTGTCAGTGAAGCTAAACGCAATACCATCAATACCATTTTAACAGAGCCTTTAACAGAAGGATCAAAGCTGAGACACCAGATTAAGATACATCACATCTGCAGAAGAGAATTAACAGTTCCAGTGGTGATGGGGGCAGAGTAATCCCTGAAGAGTAGCTACTGGGCAGCAGCAGTAGTGTAGGGTGACACTGGTGGAGGATCTTTCATAGACAATGGCAGTGACACTTCAGCTAACTCTGGTTAGTACTGCATAGAAGAAGGCAATAGTAAACCTCTTCTGATCATCTCAGACCTTGAAAATTCTATGATGAGATAACCCAGAACAAAAGAAGATATAGTGAAGATATAGGCTGAAATTGAACCCAGTGAAGACGGAGGTCCTGCAGCTGGGACGGGGGCTGCCAGATGTTGGGATCCAGCTCCCTGCCCTGGATGGGACACCACTAGCAACTTTGCCAGTGGTAAAGAGTCTGGGTGTGCTCCTGGATGCCTCCCTATCGATGGAGGCCCAGGTCACGGCAGTTGCCAAGTCTGCATTTTTCCATCTTCATCAGATCAGGCAACTTGCCCCCTACCTGACGCCCCAGGACCTGGCTACAGTGATCCATGCAGTGGTCACCTCCAGGCTAGATTACTGTACTCACTCTACGCTGGGCTACCCCTGGGCCTGATCCGGAAACTACAACTGGTCCAGAATGCAGCGGCACGGGTCCTGACTGGTATACCTTACCAGTCACACATCACACCTGTCCTGCGCCAGCTGCACTGGCTTCCGGTTGAATTTTGAATCAGGTTCAAAGTGTTGGTTCTTACCTTTAAAGCACTGAGTGGGTTGGGACCGGCATATCTTCGGGACCGCCTCTCCCTGTACGTTCCCCGGAGATTGCTTCGATCAGCGAATAAATATTTACTTGTGGTCCCCGGCCATAAGGAAGCCCGCCTCGCTTCAACCAGGGCCAGGGCCTTTTCAGTCCTGGCCCCAGCCTGGTGGAACGCTCTGTCAATGGAAACCCAGGCCCAGCGGGACATATTATTGTTCCGCCGGGCCTGTAAGACAGAGCTGTTCCGCCAGGCGTTTGGTGATTGAAGGGGGCGGTGCCATGTCGGCCTCCCACCTTTGGGGTGGGGAAAGTTCTCCCCACCACTGCACCTTGTTAATTTGTTTTATTATTTGTATATTGATTTTAGTTTTTGTTTTTATCGATTTTAACTGTTCACCGCCCAGAGCCCCTGGGGATGGGCGGTATATAAATTGAAAAAATAAATAAATAAATAGTGCTGGAACACAGGGCACCCAGGACAGAAGGCACTCAATTCGCTACTGGGGCAAGTATGAATAATACTTAATGATGCAACCAGATTAAAGCCAAAAGGACATTCAGTTGTTGATGTGAATAGTTGCAAAAGGAAAGTCCAAACCTGTACAACACATATAATAGGAGTATGGAATATGAGAAGTATGAATCAAGGTAAGCACAAAATTGCAAAACAAGAAATATTGAATATTGTAGTCTTGTGTTTGAGTGAACTAAAGTGGACTGAATTAGGACACTTTCAGTCAGAAAATAACAAAGTGTTTTTTACTTTGGAAATGATAAACTCAGAATAAACAGTGTTACTCTAATAGTGAAGTGAGGCATAGCACAAGCAATCAGGAGCTATAGTACAAAGTTTGACTGAATAAGGTTAATCAGACTTCATGGAAAGCCTATCAACATAACTATTATTCAAGTTTACACCTCAACTACAGGTGCTGAAGAGAAAATTGAAAGCTTTTAAGCAAGTGTCCAGAAGAAATTAAAACAAAATGTGCTGATAATCATAGAGGACTAGAACACAAAAGAAGGAAACAAAGAATCTGAAAATCTGAACTAAGATTACAAAATGAAGCTGGAGAGCTGCTCATAGAATTTTGGGAAGCTATCAGTTTGTTCATTTCAAATACATACTTCAGGCAACTGAACTGACAATTGTATATGTGGACATCACCAAATGGCCAATACAGAAATTAGATAGATTGCATAATTGGAAGCAGAAAATTGAGAAGTTCTAGTCTGTCTCTTTAAACAAGACCAGAAGCTGATTAATATCAAAAATTAGAATAAATCTGATGAAACACTAAAAGAACCATAGTGCTAAAATATAATCTAAATAATATTCCTAAAAATTTGAAAGACCATATAAAGAACAGATTCACATTAATAAGTGTAGTTGAATGTGAACCATAAGAACTGTGAGTTGAAATCAAACATATTATTAAGGAAGGAGGTACAAAGACTATTCCTATAGCCAAAAGAAATGAAAAGTATCGATGGATGACTGATGAAACTCTTAAAATTGCTTAACATAGATGAAAAGCAAAAGTAAAAAGTAGCAGAAATCAAATCAGAATTCTAAATTTATTGATTTATTATTTATTATATTAGATTTTTAGTCCGCCCTCCCCACCAGGTGGGCTCATGGCAGAGTATAACATTTCAAATTACATAAATACAGTTCACAGATAAAACAGTATACAAATAACATTAAAACAACTTTATACAATACAGCTTCTCTTCAGATGGAGATGATAAAATACTGCTTTTCAAGCCCTGGCTCATATGTGGGGTGGTGGACAGATCTTTAGTGTGGCCAGTGGGGGCCCAACCTAGCCTCCACCATATGCCTGGCGGAACATCTCTGTCTTACAGGCCTGGCGGAAAGATAATAAATCCCGCTGGGCCCTGGTTTCTCCAGACAGAGAGTTCCACCAGGTCGGTGCCAGGACCGAAAAGGCCCTGGCTCTGGTTGAGGCGAGGCGGGCCTCCCTTGGGCCAGGGACCACCAACAGTTGTTTATTTGTTGAACGAAGCATCCTATGGGGTACATATGGGGAGAGGCGGTCCTGCAGATATGCTGGCCCCAGTCTGCATAGGGCTTTATAGGTCAACACCAAAACCTTGAATCGGACCCAGTACTCAACTGGTAACCAGTGCAGCTGGCGTAGTATAGGTGTTATATGTTCCCTAATTGGGACTCACACAGAGTAATTGCAGCTTTTCAGAGACTTGCATGCAGAAACAAAGAGAACTACTATAATAACAATTGCAAAGAAATAGGAGAGAACTACAAAAAAGGAAGAACTAGAGATCTGTTCCTTAAAATCCAGGACATCAAAGAGAAATTCAAACCACGGATAGGGATGCTGAAAGATGAACATGGAAATACATTTTTTGATCTGGACAAAATAAAGAAAAGACAAACAATACATTGAAGAATATATAAAAGAGATGAAATGATGACATATTCCTTGAAAAAAGAATTTTTTAATGAAGAATCTGGAATTTTAGAAAATGAAGTGAAAGCTGCTCTCAAAGTAATTGGAAGAAACAAATTAACAGGAGTAGATGGGATATCAATATAGTTATTTCAAGCTACAGAAATTGAACCCCTCAAAATATTAACAAGAATATCCCAGCAAAAATGACCCACAAACTGGAAATACTCAATCTTCATTCCAGTTCTCAAAAAAAAAAACCAGATGTGAAAGATTGTGACACCTATTGGACCTTTACATTAATTTCCCATGCAAGCAATGAGCTGCTCAAACTTTTATAATGACTCTTACCATATATGGAATAAGAAATGCCAGGTGCTGAAGCTGGATTCAGAGTGTATGTGTTATGGCAGTCAAGTTGCTTCTGACATATAGCAACCCTCTGAATTAATAACCTCCAAAATGTCCTATCATTGAAAGCCTTCAGCCATAGCCTTCAGTTCACAAAATGCGAGCAAGGCTATTAATGATAGGATATTCAGTCTTCGGTCTTCAGTGCAGTCCCACGTTGGGACTACACAGACGCAGGCCAGCTGCTGGAACTATTCACAAGCTCTCAAACACTAGGGGGCTCTCCCAGTGGGTGACACGCATGTGTGGAGCATTCCCGCCAAAATGCGGTGCTTCTGGGCAGAGCAACTCCTTTCCCCTCAGTTCCTTTTGTGTCGCCGCTGAGAAAGGTTCTTTTCTCTCTCTCTCTCTCTCTCTTCTCTTATTCTCGTTCTCTCTCCTTTCTTATCTTTGGATCGTTGGATTCTTGGAAGAAAACAAGTCTCAGAAAGCACTTTTGAAAAAGTGCTCACAATGCAACACCAAGATGCCGCACTCAGACGAGCACAGCCTCTGTCTACTTTGCCTGGCTGAGGAACACAATATTGGAGCCTGCCAGCATTCCAAGCACTTCACATCTAAGGTGAGAAATGATCATGCCGCACGCTGCTCTCTGGAAAATGTCCCTCATGGGTTCCGAAAGGCTGGCTGCAACACCTTCTGCCAAGCAGGAACCGAAGGCGCAATCTGGCAGGCACCATCCAGAATAGGCACCCCGGATCCACAATGGAACTGACCACCAGTTCCAAAGACTACTTCATCTGAAGAAATCTTAGTTCCAACAAAACACTCAAAGCTGGAGTCAGATTCAAGAAAACACTGCTTCCCAGAATGGTCAGAGTGTGCAGTGTTGGAACCCTCAGCAAATAAGACAAAAAGGAAGTCTAGGCATCTGAAGCGCTCAGCTTCCACCCCTTTGCACCAACACCATCACTCTTCTACATCTACCCCCTCCATCATTGAGGAGGAGATCCTTGAGGTGACATCGACTCCTCCTCACACCTACCACTGCAATGTGAGGAGGAAGACCTTAGCCCGACAGAACTGTTCCACCCCAGTTTCTCTCTGGATATGGGCTCGGCTCCATTTCATGTGCCTCCAGTTCCGACAACTAGTTCCTCAGAAACCACCCAAGCCAGCCAGCTCCACTTACATCAGTTTTGATCCGAGCAGCCTCTCTCACCTCATTGCAGGGCCTCCGAGCCCAATTCTTGGTTCCATCTGACTCTGATGACAGGGAGGATTTAGGATCCCAATCCAATGCCATCTCAGATCTAGCCTCGGATCCTTCACCTGAGGAAACAGTGGGGGACACTACTTCCCCCTCCCCTATGGAGGCTTCTCATTTGTTCTCAGAACAGATGATCCAAATGGCTCATGCTTTCAACTTGGATATCTCCTCAGAGACCCCAAAACCTAAAAGTGAAGTCCTCCAGGTTCTGTATAGCAACACCCCTGCTTCTGTTGCTTTTTCCGCTGTAGAGGACCTCTTGGATTTAGCACACAGTGTCTGGGAGAAACCAGCCTCTTCACCAGCTACATCTAGGAAGATTGAAAACTGCTTCAAGTTGCAGCAGAAGGATTGTGTCTTTCTTTTCAATCACTCGTGTTCCTCCTCACTGGTAACAGAAGAGATCCAGTCTAGAAACCGTTATGGATCACACTCCTTTCCGGTGAACAGGGAGGGAAGAAAGTTAGACTCCCTAGGACAAAAGATATACTCTTCAGCAGCACTGGAGTTGAGGATTGCCAACTATCGAACCATAATGGGCTCCTACAACCTTTTTGGGGGGATCGCCTCTCCAATTATATCCAGTTATATCCTCCACATACCTGAGGAGAAGAAAGCATTAATCAGAGCTCTCCAAGGCAAGGCTAAGAGACTAGCCAAACAACAGATGTCAACAGGGAAACACTGCAGACTGCATATCTAGATTTATGGCCTCCGCCATGGTCCTCAGGCGACACTCCTGGCTTCGCTCCACCACACTGCCCCAAGAGAAATGAAACAAAATTGAAGATTTCCCATTCAAAGAGACCTCTCTCTTCTCGGAATGTACCAATGAATCCCTACAGAGATGAAAAAGAACCAGCAAACAGCTTGCTCTCTTGGAGTGATCGCCCCTCAACAGCAACAGCAACAACATTCTCAAAAGTACTGTTACCAACAGCTTCCTCCATACCAGCAGCGTTCTAGGTACTCTTACCAACCCTACCAGCAGAGGGGCTACCAGAGTTACCCTAGAACAGGAATCAAGAGGCCTAGTAAATCTAGACCAAGACAGCAACAACCTCAATCTCCAAAATTGAACCAGGGGCAAAAATCACTCTTCTGACTAACTGCCCCTCAACAAGCACAACCTCTCCTCTTCAGGAACAGATTAGCTCCTTTCTACGAGGCTTGGGCTTCAATTTCATCAGACTCCTGGGTCCTTAGAGTTGTCAGCCAGGGCTACAGGCTGCATTTTACTGAGTTACCACAGTTATCTCTTCCTTCAAATCCCTCAGTGTGTTCTGTTGCAGTTCTCTCCCTTGTTATTCAGAAGTTGTTGTTCAAGGGAGCTATATAGCACGTACCGCCTGATGACTCGCAGTTAGGATTTTATTCTAGATATTTTATAGTGAAGAAAAAGGATGGTGGTTCCATCCCATACTGGATCTCCACAATTTAAACTTGTTTATTAAAGTTGAGAAATTCAGAATGTTAACTTTCTCTAGTGTTTTGCAATACAAAGAACCAGGAAGCTGGTTCACTGTGGTTGATCTAAAAGATGCTTACTTCCACATCATCATATACCCAGAACACAGGAAGTTCCTTAGGTTCTCTTTCCAGAGAAAGGTGTTTCAGTACACAGCCTTCCCCTTCGGCCTCTCCTTAGCACCCCGTGTTTTCACAAAATGTATGGCAGTAGTCATAGCCTGCCTGAGGTCTAAAGGGTACTCCGTCTACCTCTATGTGGATGACTGGCTCCTGGTAGCGCGATCCAAAGTTCTCCTTCAGGAGCACATTAACATGACCATCCAGACTGTCTTACATTTGGGCCTTGTCATCAACTGGAAAAAGTCCTTCCTTCTCCCAAAGACCGCTGCTGCAATCCAAGTTTTATTCACAAGTGCCGAGGGTCAAATCAAGAAGACAGGGGAGCGCCCACACTCTCCGGCTGCTCCCGGCAGGAGATTGGCAACGGGTTTGCCTGGCTAAATTGTCCCATTTTAGTTGAACAGAATTTCCTCTCTGTTCAACTGAAACTAAGAAGAAACTTGATTCTTGTCTAGCAGGTTATTTTTCAGTAAAAGAAATATGCTTTACACCAAGAATTTATTTGTGGCTTTTGATGAAGCTGTGAGCCTTGCGAAACGGCACAATTTAGCCAGGCAAACCCGTTGCCAATCTCCCGCCGGGAGCAGCCGGAGAGTGTGGGCGCTCCCCTGTCTTCTTGATTTGACCCTCGGCACTTGTGAATAAAGCTTGGATTGCAGCAGCGGTCTTTTGGCGTGTCCTTAGTGTGCCTTTTGCCTTGGAGTTTGGGACCGTTCCCCCTGTCCTTTTGCCTTCCTTCTCCCAAGCCAGGACATTCAATTTATAGGTGCAAGACTGCACTCATTGACAGGAAGAAACGTCTTACCTTTAGACAGGGCAAGGTCACTACAATCTCTAGTCTCCAGGTTCAGGAAGAACCAGTTCCAACAAGCATTACTGATACAAAAACTTCAGGGCCTCATGGCCTCCACAACTGGTGTTACACCTTTTGCCCACCTCTACATGAGCCCCCTACAAAACTGGTTTATCAGACACTTGGACCCACTCAGGGACTCCCAGAAGAAGAAACTATGTATACCTAGGTTCATCCTCAAGTCCTTGTGTTGGTGGATAACTGACGATAATCTCCTCAGGGGCACACAATTTGGATTACACCCCCCCCCCAGACATCTCCATCACCACTGATGCTTCCTTTAGAGGTTGGGGAGTGCACTGTGGAGAACTCTCAGTGCAAGGGGAATGGTCAAACTCCGAGAGGTACATGCATATAAATGTGTTGCAGTTGAGGGGAATTAGATACTCCCTTGTCTCCTTCACAGATCTTCTACGGAACAAGAGTGTTCAGGTCAACACAGTCAACACAACCACCCTCTATTACTTGGCATCTGACTGTGAAGCAATGTCTTTGTCGTCATCGGAACAGTGTCATCGGAAGACGCTGCACAACCCTTATGATTACCAGCATAACATATAAACAAGGTTTTGGACCTACGGATACTCCTTGTTCTATTCAGATAGTACAATAAAGACCTTTTAAGATCTAACATGTGCAATGATTTTTCCGCAGTGGAAGTAGGATTAGGGAAGAATACAGGAAACACAACTTTCTGCTATTAGTGAAATTTGGATACCATCTTGGGCAAGGATTTAACTATCCCTCTGGGAATAGACAATCATAACTGTTGGCTAGTGGTTTGTAGATTATACTTGTGCACAAACCAGTTCCGCAAGGGTCTCATGCATAGGCGTGTGAAAAACATGACAGCCGCTGTTGAGGCCATAGGACCCAGGAAAATTTGGATCATGAGAGCAGTTTGGTACCAATTAGAAAGGGGAAAGCATGCTAAGGAGTGCAACCTTCACATTCTGTCAGGGGCTAAAAGCCCTGCCTTGTAGAGAGTTGAGCTGGACTCCAATAAAACTGATGGTTCTGGATGGTGTTAGGATAGATTTGTCCCAATTAATGAGCAAACTCAGATGAGAAATTGTAACGATAAGGTTTATGTGATCACGAAGGGCTTCCTCAGTGGCTCTCACTAGGAGCCAATCATCCAAATACAGATAGACCGTACAACCTTTAGAACGTAGGAAGGCCACTACAACAGCCATACACTTTGTGAACACACGAGGCACTGAGGCTAAACCAAAAGGTAACACTGTGTACTCAAAAACCTCACCCTTACCCATGGCGTCTCAGAACGATTGTGGATGCCTAGGACTGCATCTCAGAACGATTATATTCCTAGGACTGCACATTTTGATTCTTCTGGAGGGTCTCACAACTGAGAAAAGTGTGACATTCTGTAGTGGAGAAGGAACAACCACCTGTCATTTTAAACCCAGCATCAGCTACTCTGCATTTTCTGGCCATTGCACTGAAGAGTGGAGTTTGCTATACTCTATCTTATTTGTCCACACATGTTTGTCCCACTCTTCCCCTAAGGAGCTTAGGATGGTGTTTTCTCCTCCATTCTGTCCTCACAAAAACCCTGTGAGACAGATAGGCTGAGAGATAAGATAACAGTCAGGTTCATGTTCTGATTTCTAGTCTGGAATTTTGGACTAGCGTGGTGTGGAGCACACCACACTGGCTCTTCCCATGGACAACACTCAGATTTTAAGATTTGCTGGACAGCAGTACTAGGGTACTGGATACTGCGTATGTCCTTTAGGGGGGGAAAGTTGAAGGAGATGATGCACATAAAGAGGAAAGATACCCATGAATCAGTTTTTTCTAGAGCCACAAACTAAACCACAACTCTGCTTTCTCAGCTCAAGTAAGATGAACCTCAACTCAAGTTGTGTATAATGGGGGGAAAGGCTGCTTTGGCCTAACTGTTCCTTAGACTGACCATTTGGACTAGTAATAAATTTCTCTGGTTCTCATAGCAACTGAACAGACAGCCTGCCCTTTGCACCTATGGACTGTAGGAAAAACCGAATGTCTGCAGAATGAAACACCTAATAAATCTAGGAAAAGGAGAACCCTGACAGATGAGGAAACTGGGCTCTTGGCTCATGTTTAAAATGGATTAGGTAGCTTTATTTACTGTAGTTTGGTCTCTGCTTCTTAAGGTGCCCCTGGGAAAACCAACTATCTGATGTAAAAATCATAGCTGACAAAAGATTTGTAGAGACAAATAAAGCAGTTCCTATTACAGGGCACTGGCTATGGCACCAAGTCCCTGCAGTACCTAATCCAATTCTTTGAGGATTGTTTTCTAAAGTATTCAAGTCATATTTTGAACAATAAGGTAGAAATGTTACTGAAAGTGACTGGGGCATATGGAAGCACATCTTATGCCCCTTTCATCTGGAGAAGTCTTAGTTCTAGGAGCATGATACCCCCAAAGATACTGAAACTGCATTAACATTTCAGCACTATTATCTTTAGCACATCTAATAGCTCCCACAACAGACAGACATGGCACAAGAGAATGCTCATTCATCATCACTTGTGTACCAGGAGGTACCTGCGGTTTCCTGCGCAAACAATGATAAGCTATGTAGAGGAACTTTAAGCTATGTATAGTACATGTATGTATAAGCTATGTAGAGTACTTTAAGGAAGTAGCTTAGACTTTAAAGGAAAAAAGGCAAAAATATAAGGAGTCATTCTGAAGGTAGGTAGGTAGGTAGGTAGGTAGGTAGGTAGGTAGGTAGGTAGGTAGATTAGATAGATAGATAGATAGATAGATAGATAGATAGATAGATAGATAGATAGATAGATAGATAGATAGATAGATAGATAGATAGATAGATAGATAGATAGATAGATAGATAGATAGATAGATAGATAGATAGATAGATAGATAGATTTCCTGCAAATGTCCAGCAGTTCTTTTTAGGCTTGTAGTGCACTTTATATCTGTTGGAAAAATGCTACAACATTTAGTGACTCACAGTGAAATCCTAAACAGAGTTAAACAGACTTCAGTGGGCTTAAACTGGAGTAACACTGCTTAGAATTTCACTGTAAGACTACGTGAAGGATGCTGACCAATTTCTCAATGTGACAAACTGCTGCAGGTTCATTATCACAAGATTAATGGTTGAAAACCATAGCGTAGTGCTTTGAATGTAACTTTGAATAAAACTTTTGGAATTATTCTACCTTGTGATTTTCAAACACAGCATTTACAGACTGGATTATCTCTCTTTTACACAAATCCAAGGCTTAAACAATCTGTGTTGCAAACAAAACAATGAGAAAAGCCTCCTATAATTTTGCTTCATGTTCAGAAGCTCTTTGTTAACCTTGAAGCATCTCAGAAAAAAATTCTGAAGTATTTGAATCTTGCAGATGGGAGCAAAGAGAAGGTTAAAAGAGGTTTTCTAAATACAAGCCAACGTTTATCTTAACTGTATTGTAGCCAGCAACATCTGTGTGTGAGCTAGCGCACTGTATGATAGACAGACAATTTTCAGATATTAAAAGTGTGGTGAGGCCTGCCAAAAAAATTTTTTAACTGTACAGCACATTGCCTGCTTTTGCACAAGATATTACCTATGCACCCATTGTTCAAAAACAGCAGAATCTATTCATAGCGTAGCACTCTTCCAAGGAATAAAAATTCTAAAGAGGCAGTTTCATAAACCTGAAAACTAGCGATTAGCATGTAGAAGAACTACCAATTTTCATTAATATTTTTGGCAGTGGCAAAAATGAACATTTCCAGCAATTTTTCTGTCTCTTTGCAAAGATATTCATCTGTCCTTATTTATCCATAGATAACAGCTAAATCTAATTCACTGTGATCATAGAATCATACAATCATAGGGTCTGAAGGGACCTCCAAGGTCCCATCTGAGAGACAGTTTTGTGTAGTGGTTAAGAGCGACAGGACTCTTAATCTGGAGAACCAGGTTTTCTTCCCTATTCCTCCACTTGAAGCCTGCTAAGTGACCTCAGGTCAGTCACAGCTACTAGAAGCTTTCTCAGCCCCACTCACCTCACAGGTTGACTGTTGTGGGGATAATAATAACATACTTTGTAAACCACTCTGAGTGGGTGCTAAATTGTCCTGAAGGGCGGTATATAAATCGAATGTTATTATTATCTAGTCCAACCTTCTGTACAATACAGAAGATTCACAACTACCCCCCCTACACACACACACACACACACACACACACCCAATGACCCTTGTTCCATACCCAGAAGATGGCAAAACACCATCCAGATCCCTAGCCAAACTAGCCTAAGGAAAATTGTTACCTGACCCCAAGATGGTGATTGACATTACCCTAGGCATGTAAGAAGGGGCCATGAGAACTAAGCACTAATGTAACCCTTCCTGCCCTCCCTCTCATGATCTGCTTAGGTTCACAGAATTAGCATTGCTGTCAGATGGCCATCTAGCCTCTGCTTAAAAACCTCCAAAGAAAGGGAGGCCACCACCTCCCAAGGAAGCCTGTTCCACTGAGGGACTGCTGTGTCAGGAAGTTCTTCTTATGTTTAGCCAAAAGCTCTTTTGATTTAATTTCAATCCATTGTTTCTGGTTTGACCTTCTGGGACAGCGGTAAACAACTCCGCACCATCCTCTATATGACAGCCCTTCAAGTACTTGAAGATGATTATCATATCACCTCTCAGTCACTTCCTCTCCAGGCTAAACATACTGAGCTCTTTCAATCTTTCCTCATAGGACTTGGTCTCCAGACCCCTCACCATCTTTGTTGCCCTCCTCTGGACACATTCCAGCTTGTCTATATCCTTCTTAATTGTGGTGCCCCAAACTGAACACAGTGAAGTCTAAGTGAAGTCTAACCAGAGCAGAGTAAAGTGTTACCATTACTTCAAGTGATCTGGACATTATGCTTTTGTTGATACAGCCCAAAATCGCATTTGCCTTTTTAGCTACCACATCACACTGCTGACTCATGTTCAGTGTATGGTCTACTAAGACCTCTAAGTCCTTTCCATACATACTACTGCCAAGACAAGTCTCCTCTATCCTATAACCATCCTATAATTGTGCATTTGATTTTTTCCTACCTAAATGTAGAACTTTGCATTTATCTTTATTTATCTTTATGAAGTTCATTTTATTTGTTTTAGACCAGTTTTCCAGCCTGTCAAGATCATCCTGTATCCTCCTGACTTCTACTGTATTTGCTACCCCTCCCAATTTAGTATCATCTGAAAATTCATTCATCCAAATAATTTATAAAAATGGTACTTGGATGCAATTCATCTGGCCCTGAGGACTTGGTTTCATTTAAAGAAACTAGGTGTTTATCAACTACCTCTATGCCAATCCTAGGATATAACTCCCTTTCCCCATCATGTGTTCTGTTACTGCCATGTTGAAGACCATTTCCCTCGCAGGAGAAGACTGAGGAAAAGTAGGAATTGAGCAGTTCTGCCCTCTCTTCATTGCCTGTTACAATTTCACTTTTCCTGTCTCTGCAATGGGCCTACCATGTCCTTGCTCTTTTTCTTACTTTGAACATAAAAGAACGCTTTTTTGTTGCTTTCAGCATCTCTTGCTAGCCTAAACTCATACTGAGCTTTAACTTTTCTAACTCTCTCCCTACAAGCATTGGTTATTTGTTTATGTCCATCCTTGGTTATGAGACCCTCCTTCCATTTCCTAAATGAGTCTTTTTTATTTCTCAACTCATTAGAAATTTGTTTATGGAGCCACCATGGCTTCTTTAGGCTCCTCCCATTTTTCCTTCTCATAGGAATCATTTGAGATCGTGCCTTCAATATTTCACCTTTAAGAAACTTCCCCCCCCCCCTCTTCAACTTCCTTGTCCTTAAGTATTTTGGACCATGAGATGCTACCCAGCATAACTTTCAGTTTTTTAAAAATTTGCGTTTCTGAAATTCAACCTGACTACATACAGCTTTTCCCTTCCCCATGATTATAAATTCCAAAATTACATGGTCACTACTACCCAGGATGCCCACTACTTTCACCTCATCAACGAGTTCTTCCCAGTTGGTGAGAATCAAGTCCAAGATAGCAGAACCTCTTGTTTCCCTCTCCACTTTCTGAAAAATGAAGTTGTCAGCAAGACAAGTCAGGAATTTATTTGAGCTTTCATTTTTAGCAGAGTTAGACCTCCAGTGGATATCTGGGTAATTGAAATCTCCCCTGACTACCGTGTCCCGTCTCTTTGAGAACTTGGTAATTTGTTGTAGGAGTGTCTTATCCAAGTACTCTGCCTGGCTTGGTAGTCTATAGAAGACCCCCCACCATAATATCACTAATTTTTATTTTATTTTTACCCAGAGATTCTCAACTGAACTTCCATGCTCAGATACATGTATTTCCTCACAACTATATGCCTTTTTTACATATAATGCTACTCCCCCCTTCCTGTATTAGGACTTCAAGTTCCTCCTGCTTGTTTCCCATACTCTGTGTATTAGTGTAGAGACATCAGAATCCATGAGTTATATGCCCTGAGCAATGTTTCCTCTAAGCGGTGCAGTGTTGTGAGCCAGAAATCCAATTTGTGAGCAGCAACTTGCAAGTTGTGAGTGCGCCTTTTCGAAAACCAGAATCCATTTGATTAAAAGACTTCCCCCGTTCCCCCGTTCCCTGGGGTATACCCCCGTTCCCTGGGGTATACTTGCATTCTGCTTTTATGGCAGAAAGCGCAAGTATACCCCAGGGAACGGTTATTGAATAATGCAGGTCAAAAGTGGATGAAGGGAACATCAGAGTGTATATACCATCCTTGAAAAAGGGATTCCAGAAACGGGACTCTTCACCGGTTTTCCCGTCAAATGGATATTGTTTTCTACGTGCTTCATGACCTATAGTGCCTCCGTGGCCATTTATATTGATTTATTGAACGGAATTTTCCTGCTTACTGGTTCATGACTGGAAGTTATATGGCTGTGGACAATTAACTAGTCTCTATACTAGCATTTAGCACTTTATGGGTCTTGCAACGAAGACTGTATAAATATATTGAAACTGCATTGAGTAATGAACGGTTATTGAATAAGTATACTGTATGAACTGCATAAATACTGGCAATTTATGTCTACTGCATTAATTATATGAATGTTTAGATAAGATTGTGTTGAAGTGGTTGTCGTTAGGTGGTCTTGAATTTTCTTGCTTGCTAACTCTTGTCAGGACTCTCCTGTTTCTGTTAGATAAGGGGGGAGGGGGCAGAATGATGCTGAAATAGCGACAATACGAAACCAAATGGTGCCAACCAAGTTTATTTTTCTTTAATGAGAACATTCATACAATCTAGCAGTGCAATCCTAAACTAAATTACATACTTCTAAGCCTGTTGATTTAGAAGGCTGTAACTGTTTGGGGGATGACATTTGAGAGGGATTAGCAATCATTAGTCCATTGCAACAAAATTTTAAAAATATATATCTAGTGGCACCGTAAAAGACTAACACAGTTTATCCCAGAATAAGTTTTCATGAGTCAGACTGCAGAGTCATAAAAGCTTATACTGGAATCAATGTTTTTAGCCTTCAGGGTGCCAATAGACTTGCATTTTATTAGTATGGCCTGTGGAGACTTTTAGAACAAAAATTCTACCTTGCTAACATTGTTAGTTTCAGCCTCAAAAACAAAGTGGCAAATAATGGGTGTAGTTCTGTTCTTCCTCAAAACAAGAAAAAGTTTCTGTTAAAAATCCAGCCACCCTTTCTACACACTAGCCAGAAGAGTGCATTTGGGGAAAGGAGGCAACACAATTTAGCAGTAACCATTTAAGTTTCATGAAAAAAGTTGCAGGTTTCCAGGGCATGGTCTGAAGGTGTCAATAAAGCAACCTTGCCACAGAGAGGCAGTTCTGGGTCTGATCAGTGCCCAGATGGGAGACCTCCTGAAAAGCCACAAGTATACCACCACTGAGTTCTGTGGAAGTGCCAGACTATGGATGACAGGATATGGCAGGTAGATCCCTGGATCATTTCAGCAAGACACAGGTCCTTGATTAAATGACTTTTATTCAGGAAATCAGTCTTTTTCCAGATACACAGGTCCATAGGATTACATGAAGTAAAATGCATATGAGCCTGGCAACTTCTCTTTGAAAGGAATAAGGTTTAAGGCAGTTACAAGACAATATACCCAAACAACCCCCTCCCTCCTAAACCACAAGTTCAGAGGCAGTCTGGGAAACATTTTCGGATTTCACGCACTAGGCAGACAAGATACTGAGCAATGCAACATTTCAGACACCCAAGGTCAGTCTAAAAATTATCAACGGGAGAGATTGTCCGCAGCTTTGCCATCTGCTGGGCTATGCTGTGAGAAGGAGAAAACGCAAGTGGTTTTCAAAAGTTAAGGCATGTACTCATTAGTTACAACATGAGATCAGTTACAATACTGAGGTAACTCAGGACCATAAACTTAACATTGGCATGGATGAATGGGTACAGTCAAACATGATAGGAAGAAAGGTAATGTATAATTAATATGACACTGGATAGAAGAACTAACTCTATAAATTAGCTGCTACCGGCGTCACTCTCCAGGTACTATGAAAGAATTGTAAAAGACACTGTGCAATACTGACACGCCCCTGAGGAAGTCTGTGGGGCCGAAAATCTGCGAGAGAAAGAGCTGGCCCCGGTTTTGGGCGTCTGGATTCAATCACCATCAATCTACTGGTCACATTGCAAATGAAAGAAGAAAGAAAAAAAAGTTTATATCTCAAGGCTATTTGCTGAACTGACTTACTTTGTACCTTGGAGTCTTTACCTGTGGAGTTTATTACACAATATATATTGACTATGAATTGTTGTTGCATATGAGAAATTGAGCACTTGCCACTTCAAATTGTTCTAGTAAATTTTGGAAACACTTTAGACTTGGCGGGTTTTTCCCCCCTCTCTTGTTTCTGTGCAATTTAGCTGGGTCTTGCCTTTTGTTATGTATGCAACTCTATAAATTGGCCTTTAATAAAATCAAACCCTGATGTAGATAGCCCAGGCAAACGCAATCTTCTCAAATATCAGGAGCTAAGCAGGGTTGGCCTTGGTTAGTAATTGGATAGGAGACCTCCAGAGAAGACCAGGGTCACTATGCAGAGGCAGGCAATGGTAGACCACCTCTGTTAGTCTTTTGCCTTGGAAATCCCAGCAGGGGTCACCATAAGTCAGCTATGACTTGACAGCATCTTCTACTGTCACCCATAAAATCAAGGTGGAGGTTAGAACCTTTCCAGCTATTGGAGATGTCAAATTCTAGTCACTCTGCCTGTGTCAATTGTAGTTCCAAGAAAAGTTAGATAAACTTAGGAAGGACAACTTATGTGTTCTGCCTTACATCTCACTGAGGTCAAGCAAGGGTTTTGTTTACCTCTTTGCTTCTGGGTTATCAGGACTACCAATGATTTTATTTCATGTTCTGGTTTTATAATATTTGGAATCAAGAACAAATCTTTCTGATTCAAAAAAACTTAGGGCATACTGGGGTTTGTTGCGTGTGAGAGAGATGAGATGCCAGGAGAGGGAGAGAGGTGGGACTGGAAGGAAATGACATTCTAGTCTATTCTAATTTTTTATTTTTTTTAGACCTACTTATAATACCCAATTGTGCTGTCACATTCTATGCCTCATAAATGCATTCTGTTCCTCATGTTTGGGTTCCAGTTCAAACTCAGTAGTTTTGTTCCCTCCTAACTACAAAGCCCAGCTCTACCACTATGCAAACCACAGATGGCTTCTTAGCCATTAACCCATGAAGGCTTTAGCAGCTGGTAGCAACGTATTCTTCCAGCTGCTGTGTTGTGCTGGGGCAGCCACTATTATGTCTAATAGTCTGATTAGAGACAGATGCTTAGAGAAATTTTTAAAGCTGTTGGTTCCTCTGGGGATACCTACCCTTCTTTAGATTGAGAGGAGCAGACAGACAGGGCAGTTAACAAATGCCAGGTATTAGTGAACACCACACATTGTTCCCATTCAAGATCTCGCTCATGGTATGAGAGAACATTTGCAAGATACAAAAAAATCTGTTGATGGGAACTAGTTCAATGAAACAGCTCGTAGCTCAGGAACCAGAAGATCAATTAAGGTGTACTAAAAGATTCCATGTTATCATAGCAACTTGGGCAATAGCTAGGGAAGACTGTGCAACTTGAGAGTTCTCAGGTTTTATCTTCATGAGTTTCTGTGAATTCATAGGCAAAATTACTATTTTTTTCTCAACCACCTACATGCTTACTAATATAGTACTAATATGTTCACTAATATGATCAAATCTGTGATGAGGGAAAGTGATCTAAGAGCATGCATTTTGTGGTGGATAGAAAATAAAATGTAGATGGCCTATAAAATTGTCTAATAAATACTATCATAGGAACTTTAGGACATAAGCAGAGCCCTGCTGGTATAGACCAATGGATCATCTAGTGCAGCATTCTGTTCCACTTGGCCAGCCAAATGTATTACCCAAATGGGGAGGTCTCCCTGTGAATTAGCATAGTGTCATGTATGTCTCTGCCCAGCCATCCATGCCAATTTTGATTCTACTGCTCAGGTGCTTGATGCTGGATGCTCGATACTGCTTGATGCTAGTATTTGTAAACAGAGACTTGATGTACTTTGATTTTCTCTTTGTTAGTGTTATAACTGTTTCTCAAGCTTACAGGTGGCTATCTACTAGACTCTACTGTTATGACCTTGGGCTTCCTCCCAGACTATGATATGTCTTTCTCCTTGGCAACCAAGCGTGATAGCACAAATATGTAAAATGTTCTCACAGAAGCATCAGCCGACCGCATCATCCTTCATGCCATCTTCTCATCCCTCCACTTCATATGTGGTGGCTCCGACAGCTTGTTCGGCTCCGGCCACCTCGGTTCCGTATCGGTCTCAGGACCCCCCACCAGAATTCTCCAGCTCTGAAGACGAGGATGACGGTGCTTCTCATTCAGAGATTACTTTGGATCTTGCACTGGATTTGTCTCTTGAGGAGTCAGTAGGTGACACTCGATCTTCTTCGCCAAATGATGACTACCGCATGTTCTCTGAACAGATTATTTGCATGGCTACAGCTTTAGAGCCAGATATTTCCACATCAATGACCAAGCCTAAGAGTAAGGTTTTAGAAGTCCTGTACTCAGGGTCACCTGCATCAGTAGATTTTCCTGCTGTGGAAGACTTGCTGGATATCACTCACCCTCTTTGGCAATCTACTCCAGCTACTTCTCATAAAATAGAGAAGATTTACAGACTCGAGCAGCAAGATTGCCCATATCTCTTCAACCATCCTAAACCATCATCCTTGGGTTCAGGCCCACTATCGGCATGGTTCAGACCCACTATCGGCATGGTTCAGGCAAGGAAGTTAACCATACCAACAATCTTATGAGCAGCATTCTTTCCCTCTCTCTCAGAAACATTCCTCTAAACGTTCCTTTAAGCGTAGAGAGAAACAAAGTCAACCACAATCTCCAAAGGTGACTGTTCAAGGGCAGAAGTCACTATTCTGACTAGGACTGCAGGAGGCCCAGACTGCTGCCCCCTTTTTGGACTGATTGCGTCCATACTTACCATTTTGGGAGTCTATTGCAGATGACTCTTGGGTTCTTTCCATTGTTGCTAGTGGTTACAAATTGTTGTTTGTCAAGTGCCCTCCGCTTTCTCTGCCTCCTCGTTCATTCCCCTGTTGTTCTGATGTTCTTAATGTTATTGATCTGTTAAAGAAAGGTGCTATTCGCAAAGTTGATTTACAAGCATCTCCTTACGGGTTTTACTCAAGATATTTTCTGGTTGATAAAAAAGATGGGGGTTCTACGCCTATATTAGACTTGAGAGGCCTCAATAAGTTTATAAGAAATCAGAAATTTCAGATGCTGACTTTGACTAAGGTTATAGAGCTTCTGGAAGTCAGTGTTTGGTTCGCGATCATCGATTTAAAGGATGCTTATTTCCACATTTTGATCCATGAGGATCATAGGAAGTATCTCCATTTCATGTGTGGGGGTGAAGCCTTTGAGTATACTGTGTTGCTTTTCGAGTTAGCTTCAGCTCCTCGTGTGTTCATGAAATGTATGGCAGTTGTGGTAGCCTCTTTGTGATCTAAAGGCTGCACGATGTATCCATATTTAGATGACTGGCTCTTGGTGGGGCCCACGGCAGAAGCACTTCGTGACCACATTGGCCTGATTGTGTCCACACTTTCTCACCTCGTCTCTTGGTTAATTGGGACATGTCTATTCTTATCCCTTGCAGGACGATCTGCTTTATTTTGGATCCAGTTTGACTCCCTGCAAAGCAGGGCTTGTTTGCCCTCTGACAGATTGCACAGGTTGCGCTCCTTAGCACGATTTTTCATATCCAACCGCTACCAGACAGCCCTTATGATCCAAACCCTATTGGGTCTTATGGCGTCAGCTATGGCTGTTGTGTACTTTGCATGGCTTTGTATGAGGCCCTTGCAGACCTAGTTCGTACGCAAGTACAACCTGCTAACTATGAGCCAGCAACTGCGTTTTTCTATCGCCAGAGTGATTGTTAAATCCCTGTTCTGGTGAACCGACCACAATAATCTGGTTGGAGGTTGTGTGTTTGGTACATTTTTGGCAGATGTTACAGTCTCTACAGATGCCACCTCTTTGGGTTGGGGTGGACACTGTGGAACATTGGCTGTTCAGGATACTTGGCCCCCTACAGAATCTAGGTTGCACTTCAGTGTCTTGGAGCTTTAAGTGATCCGTTACTTCCTTGCTTCTTTTGCAGGTATTCTTCACAACAGACGAGTTCAGGTCCTGTCAGACAACACAACGGCATGTTACTATCTGAACAGGCAAGGGGGAACAGCATCGCTCAAGCTCTGTGCTGAAGCCACAGCCCTATGGGAATGGGCTATAGTCAACAACATCCATCCTCAGGCCATGCACATAGCTGGAACAGTAAACAGCACAGCAGATACACTCAGCAGGGTATTCCTAGACCCACATGAGTGGTCGCTGCAAGACAAGTACCTGACACTCAAGTGGGGTTTCCCCACGATAGATCTGTTTGCTACAAGGTTCAACAGGAAAGCCTGCAACTTTTGCTCCAGGGCAGGAGTGGACTCTCACTGGGGGATGCATTTCAGGTCCCTTGGTTCCCGGAGTTTTTTTATGCTTTCCCTCCCACCCCCCTCCTGCACAAAGTTCTCTGCAGGATTTGAGTTTTCAAAACACACTCCATTCTAGTTACCCCTTTCTGGCCCCGTTAGGAGTGGTTTCCCCTTTCCCTGTCCCTGTCCGGAGGCCATTTCCTGCATTTCCCCCTGGCTCCAGATCTACTGGTCAGGGACAATGTCTGGCACCTCAATCTCGCTGTCCTGAAATTGATGGTGTGGCTGCTACATCCCATGACTTAGGATTCTCTGCTGAGGTTACTCAAGTTATTTTGAATGCAAGGAAGTTGTCCACCAGGGTGTCTTATTCTAGGAAATGGACTCATTTTTCTCAGTGGTTAGGCCCTACCAGCCTTTCATCTTTTTCTTGTCCATTGCCCTTGGTGCTAGATTACCTTTTGAGTCTGCATAAGGGAGGACCCTCTGTAAACAGTGTTAAAGTGCATATGGCTGCCATCTCAGCCTTTCACAAAAGGATTGATGGCAAAACTGTCTTTGCTCATTATGTATCCAAACAGTTTCTGAAAGGGTTGTTTAAGACTTTTCCCCCTAGAAGCCCACCCATCCCACAGTGGAGTTTGCCTCTAATGCTTTCCAAGCTGATGCTCCCACCTTTTGAGCCTCTGGCATCTTGACAATGAAGGTGGCATTTCTAGTTGCCATTACCTCATCTAGGCGAGTAGGGGAAATCACTGCCTTGCGCACGGATCCCCCATTTTTACAATTCTTCCCTGAAAAGGTAATATTGCATACTAGTATTGAGTTCCAACCCAAAGTGGTATCCAAATTTCATTTACAGCAAAAGGTGGTGTTACCAGTTTTCTTCCCTAATCCCACTTCTGTTGTGGAGAAAACACTGCACACATTAGATCTCAAACTATATTTATTGTACTATTTACATAGAACAAAGGGCATCAGAAGGTCAACTTCATTGTTCATCTTTTATGCTGGTACACATAACGGACTTGCGACATCCTCCCAGTCCTTGTCTAGATGACTTGTTTCTACTATTAAACTGTGTTATCAAAAGGCTGGTACCAAGTGTCCATTTTTGGTGAAAGCTTACTCCACACGAGCCCAGGCTGTTTCAGTTGCATTCCTGCATGGAGTTCCTCTGCATGACGTCTGTCAAGCTGCGACTTGGTCCTCGCCCAATACCTTTATCAAGCATTATTCTGGGGACAGGAATGCGAGACGTGAATCAGCAGTAGGAACGGCTGTCCGCCAGTCTTTATTCAGCTGATCACTTACACCCGCCTCCATTGGTGAGTAGCTCGCTATACTCCCAATGTGGGGCTGCACAGAAGGACGACAATGAAAAACAGTATTGCACTTACCTGTAACTGTTGTTCGTCTAGTATCTTCTGTGCAGACGCACATTCCCTCCCTCCTGCCCCACTGTGAGTGTTATTTAATTTGATGTGCTCTCCAGTGTCTCAGGTGAACTGAGGGAATGTCGGGGGTGCTCGCCCTAGCAACCATGTTTTGGCGGGAACACTACTGCACGTGCGCAGTAGAGGCAAGCGCTCCCCTTAACAGATTTTAAGCTAGAAAAAATCTCTCCGTGGCAGGCCTGCGTGTGTGCAGTCCCAGTGTGTGTCTGCTCTGAAGATACTCGACAAACAACAGTTGCAGGTAAGTGCAACACTGTTTTTTCCCATGTTCCATTCTGCACCCCTGTTCTAACCCTGGGAAGATCATTCCCAGAGTCATGGGACCTATGCAGAGGAATAGCTGGAGTGAGGAGGGACAAGGTGATAGTGAAGGTTGAAATTGCTCCTCTTTCCTCTTCTGCACAAATAGTTCTGCTGAGGGAGCCTCCTTGTCCCATCTCGCCTCACTTCAGCCTTCCAATCCAAAGGGTTTTTTCAGTAAACAAATTGTGAGACCTTGACAATGATTTTTCCTGGGATTGGAAGAGACTGTTCAGCCTGAGAGAAATGTGGGAAAAGTCCATGTGCCTTCCATACATGGATGGGTGGATATAAAAGCCAGCCTTCATCCAATCATTTTTAAGAAACTTAAGTGTTCTTTTCTAGAGGGGGGGCAATTTTTACTAATTTCAGTCTTCCACTACAGACTCCTGCTGTATTGTTCCTGAAGGTCCTTGGCACACCAAAACAAAATTTCAGGGGGCTAAGTAGGCTGAACTGGGAGGGAGGAATCAGCAAAATGTGCCACCCCCTCTTAAGAAAACATTTACTTTTCTTAAGTATATGGTTGAATTCAGGCCACTGTTTCTAAAGCCAAACCCATATTTTGTCTCAAGCCTTCCTTTCCTTGGTCATTCTCCTTGTCCATTAATGTCATCACTATCCCACCTACAGAACAGGCACAAAACCTATACAAAAATACAACCTTATTTTCTCTGTTCTCCATACTCAAATCAGCCACTAAATGAAGTTGCTTTCCCCTTCAATCACATTGCAGAGCTATGGCCCTTCATGAAAATTCTGCTTCACACTCTGGTTTCCTCATGACATAATTACTATAGTCTTCTCCTCTTCTCTGATATTCCAGTGCTGCCTCTTTCCCCATCAACTCTGTCCAACACTCTACAACCAAAAGCATTTGCCTCTCACATCTTTGCAGCAATGTGATGTGCCTTCTAAATCCCTATACTGACTTCCTGACTTATTCCAGATGTGACACAAATGCCTTACCCTTATCTTCAGAGCCTTTGGAGAGAACTAATCTTTCCACACTCATGTCCAGATAGATCCCTGCCATGATCTTTTTTGCTCCACCTCCACCAGCCTCAGCTGTCAAAACATCTGCTCTTTCAAACCTGTCCTCTTTCTCTCTTGCCACCTACTGTCTTGAAGCTGCCTCCAAAAACACCTGTAATATGCTACCTCACTCACTTCATTCAAACTCCTCCACAAAACCCAGTTTTTCACTAGGCTTTTGGCACAATTCTTCTTTAATGAAACTATACATAAGTACCTGTAGCTGAAATGAATGTCTAGGGAAAGTCAAAGGAAAAAGTCTAGACAAATATATTACAGCCAGGCTCCTTCCAAGCACTTTTCTTGCACCCATATTCCACTGAGTCATTTCTAAGGAGAAAGTGGCCTCTTCATGTGACTTCATTTTAATATAAGTATTTGCAGGAAATATTTTTTTTCCTTCTCGGAGCGCTAAACCCTCATAATAAATTACATTTGTCATCAAATAAGGAGAGTTGCCTAATGAAAGCAGGAAATTGGGCAAGCCTGATGGCAACAGACAATTGGGCAAGCCTGCTCAGTTGTGGACTGTAGCTGGGTAGTTTGCAAGTTCCAGAGCGGTTTGTATCTGTTCTTCCCATCAGAATCACCCTTGTTTTCATCCCACTGCAGAATACCTTGCAAATGCTTTTAAATGGTAGGGCATAATTTCACCCGACAAGAGTTTTTGAGAACTTCATGGCTTGTGGATGTCAGACATGCTGCCAGTTCTTAATAGTTGAAACCAGAAACTGGGAACAAAAAGGACCGATCAAGGTCCAAAAATCAACTGTGCCCAACCCTTACCCAGTTCTCATCAAGATGCTCCCTTTCCAGTTATTTTAGTGCTATAGCAGGCAAGGCAGCTGTTAGAAAAACTACAATTTGGAAAGCCTTCACAGATCTCTTTGTCAGATGCATCTGGCAGGGAGAGCTGTGGTTATCGAAGGCCCATACTGCATTGGAATTGGATGGTCTAGCTGTTTGGCTTCTACAAACTAACAGGGCAAACTCCTTTGAAGCCAACTGATACACACACCAAAAGGAGATGTTTACATATACTAGCAAAGGAATGTTTTTATTGCTCCCTCCCCCTCCCCCCCCAATTGCCTCTTCCCTCTGCTCTTCTGTGTTTGTCCAGTCTCTGTATCAGGCATCTGACGAAGAGAACTTGATTCTCGAAAGCTTATGCTAAAATAAAATTGGTTAGTCTTAAAGGTGCTACTGGACTCTTTTTGATTTTGCTACCACAGACTAACACGGCTAACTTCTCTGCATTCTTGTGAAGGAGTCCTGACTTCAAGGTTGCAGACTTCCAAAGATGCAGACATCAGAAAGGCCACATCATGAGTGGAGCATTAAAATAAATGTTACACCTTACTCAAAAGGACTGGATCAGCTAATTTAATGTCTGCACATACCTATTGTACAGAATTGAATAACTTTATTCAGCACATCCAATCTCTACAGGCATATGTACCAACTCTTTAGTCTAGATAGACAGGAAGCCAGTGCAAGGTGCAGACTGAGCTGATTGCAGGAATAGTACAGCTTTTAGAGTCTGCAGAATGGTATTTGTATCGGTGAGATGTTATCTGCATTTCTCACACTTCTAGTTAAGCAAAATACTGTTCAGTTGGAAGCATGAGAAGCCTTATTCAAACATGGTCTAAGAGCCAAAGAGAACTACGGAAAAAGTCCACATTGAACCTTTATAAAGAGACTGTATTAGAAATTTGTGTGAAAGGGGAGTGCATTATGATATCCTGGATATATCTTGTTCTTGTTTACCAGTAAGCAAAGAAAGGGTTAAGGATCTTATCCACTACAAATTCTCCCTTTCTGAAGCTGCTTTTTAAAAAGAAGTAATAGCTCTGTTGCATATGTGTGAGCTAGCCCCTGAGGTAGTAAAATTTGAACTCTCTTGAACTTTCTTCAAGCTACAACTGAATGTCTGCACTGATTCATAGCCATGTATCATGCAGATTCTGCAGGTCAAATCATTGTAAGTTACATGTGTGTAATAAATGTAGACAAAGTATCAATCCTAGGCAACTCCCCATACCTGTGAGTAAATACTGTTAAGTTACACATTAGTACAAGCTGTGTGCCAAAACCAAAACCAGAATGGTTGGTGGATCAGCAGTGGTGGCAAAGTCTGCAGTAAGGGGAGATTTCTCACTTCATAATCCAGGAGCAAATATGTGAGAAAGTACAAAGAACAATTAATGGGAATGGATACCTGCCCAGCAGTTCCAAGGATCCAGAGGAAAGCAGTTAGTCTTTGACACAATTGACAAGAAGCCTGTAATTGGGATAGGAAAAGTAGAAACATAGACCCTGCAATGCTCTAGTTCCCCAAGTATCTTTGTTCTCCCCACCCAGCTAGGAATGTGGTTATTCAATCCCTGACAGAGTTGCGCAAGGAACAGGTAGGGTTACCATGATGACAAATGGGAAGTATTTCTGTCCAAATATAGCTTGATTAGGCCTGAATTAAGCATTCTGTTGAGCAATTCAAAATGCGTAGGGTCACATATCCCCCTGAGAAGTATAAGGAAAAGATGAGAAATAATGATTCCATTGTCAAAATTCATGAAAAGACATGTAACTAAGGGATTTTCAGTCAAAAGCAGACAGGTTTGTGAGACAGTGGTAGTGTTTTGCAAGTATGGCGTTCAGTGCAGTTTCTAGCAGCAAAATGACAACTAAATTCACTTTCATTATGACTTAAAGCCTGCCCAAGTATGCTCAAGGACAGAACAGAGACTGAAAGCTGTACTGCAGAATTTACTGCTGAGCATCTAAAAGCAGAATTTTTTGTTGGATAGATGGAAAACTATATAAAAAAAGAATACACAATTCCAAAGTACAAGCATACTATAACTATATTTATTAAGATTTTGTTTTTCAAATCCAATACAATTCTTCTTTCTTTACAGATTAATAATAACAACAACAACAACAACAACATTTGATTTATATACCACCCTTCAGGACAACTTAATGCCCACTCAGAGCGATTTACAAAGTATGTTATCATTATCCCCACAACAAACACCCTGTGAGGTGGGTGGGGCTGAGAGAGCTCCAGAGAACTGGGACTAGCCTAAGGTCACCCATCTGGCTTCAAGTGGAGGAGTGAGGAATCAAACCCGGCTCTCCAGATTAGAGTCCTGCACTCTTAACCACTACACCAAACTTTCCAAAGGAAAGTTATTGTTCCAAAATTCATTGAGCCAAACGATTCTGAGCTTGTGCTTTCTTTGATGGTTTATGTTTTAACACAGAAATTTTATCCATAAGCATAACAACCTGTAGTTTTCGGTACCATATTTCCACTTTGGGTTGGATATGTTTTTCCAGTTTTGAGCTAGTATCATTCTAGCTGACACCAGTAGACGTAGTACCATATATCACTATTTTTTAGGAAGCTATTGTAAATTATATCCGAATCAATATATTACTGCTAACTATGGCAGTTCTCTGCCCAAAATATCTTGTATCCCTTTCTGTATATTGTTACAAAACTCTGTAACAACTTCACAGCCCTACCATATGTGAAAGTAGGTGCCAGTTTGCTTCTGGCATCTTCAGGATATACTTGATTCATTTACAGACATTCTTTTTTTTTAATATCTAACATAGAAAACTACAAAAAACTACAAAAATACAAGGAAAAAAAGGGAGAAAAAAGGGGAGGGGGGCTGGGGAAAGGGGAAAGGCAACATACAAGCAATAAACACTACACTACATCTCTTGTATTCCCTTCATGCTGCAATTTTTCTTAAAAGTTAACTTTCTAACATGCGATCAGATTAGTAGATCTTATACAGTACAAGCCATATTCAGGATCAGATCTTCTCCCCCCCCCTTGCGTCTCGGTCTCAATTCTCTCTGCGCAGCTGGAGCAGCTGTGCCCGCTCTCTCCTCCCCCCACTTTCCCCTTCAGACTTTGGACGTTCATCTTGATGGAACTCCTGGGCCGATTCCAGATGGCCCCCCGCCTCACGAAACGTCGCGCGTCGTTGCGTGTAGTTGCTCAGAAAACGCGAAATATCGCGTTTTCTCGCGCGAGTTTTGCGCGACGTCGTGCAAAACTCGCACGAGAAAACGCGATATTTCGCGTTTTCTGTGCAACGACGTGCGACGACGCACGACGTTTCGCAAGGCAGGGGGCCGTCTGGAATTGGCCCTGATGGCTGGGCTTCCGATGTAATCTTATAAGTTTGATCCTTATAACTAAACAAAACGCCTTCTGGAAACAACCATTTATATTTCACATCACATTTCCTCAAGAAAGCCGCAAGTCCTTTATACCTGAATCTTCTTTTACGAGCCAAAAATGGAACATCCTTCAAAATTTTAACCTTGTTGCCCAAATAATCTAAGTCCACATTGTACGAATTATATAAAATGGTGTCCCGAGTCTTCCTAGATGAAAAGTCAATAATAATCTCACGAGGCAGCTGCCGCTTCATTACATACTTTGAAGATGTCCGCCGGACCTCCAAGATGTCGCTTTTTAACTCTTCTTTAGTTGCCTTTGCGAATGTCGCCAGAAGTCCAGACACCACATCTTTTAAATTTTCATTTTCCTCCTCTTTTACATTCTGAAGACGCAGTACCGTTTGGGCACGGTCCACTTGCAATCCTATTAATTGATTCTCCAAAAGCTTCACTTCCTTACTTGTTGCTTTCATGAGTACTGCGTTCTCGTGCGCAGACTGCTCTGCTCCGGTCACTGTTTCTTTAATGGCTTTCACCTCGCTCTCCACTGAATCAACCTTTTGCCCCATTTCATTCAGTTTTGCTACAAAGGGCTGCACAGCATCGAAAACTGCTCGTCTCACCAACTCTTCCAGAGTTTCCCCCTTCCCCTGTAGCGTCGCCATCACCGATTTACTCATTGCTGGGCTCTGCTTTTTCGTCGCCATCTTGGGGGGGGGGACGCCAACTGAGTTCCGAAACTCGGTAAAGGGGGAAGAAATCCGCGCCTTCTTAGCTTCAGCTCCCACCATTCCTTCGCATACGCTTAAGAATCAGAAGGGATTCGCTTACTTACAGGCTTTCACCTTAAATCTGCTTATTGCCGTTCTCCATGGCCCATACAATAAAGGGGGGGGAGGGAATCCCGCGAGGGGTTGAAACGAGCAATGCTCCAAGACAACGAAGCTTATGAAATTAACTCACATGGAATGAACCTCAAGCTCTTGAACCAATATCAATAAAGTCTACAACTTTCAAAGCTCCAAAAAATTTTTAAAGTAAGCAAAATAAACTTACAATAGGCAACGCCTTACTTTTCAATGCTCCAAAAGTTTTTTAAAAAAGCATAAACTTACAATAGGCAACGCCTTACAGCATATTCTTCAAAGGGGAATACAAACACAAGTACCAAGAGGCGACGCCTCACAGCATACAGGCTAAGTGGTTTAGCACCGTTATAACAAACAGGCAACCCTATTATGCAGTATGTAATACAGGCTAACTATATACAATTGCAATCCATATAAACTACGTGACAGTCCATTGAGTGACAATAATAATGCGTTGGAGAGAGGAGGGGGCTAGGCCACCCTAGCGTCGTTGAACATCTAGACACGCCCAATCTGGGGCCGGCTGAAGCACAGATTTCGTCCCTCGCCTCGTCAGGAGCGTGTGCGTTGTGTTGTCTTGTCCTCCACGTTCGCGACTGTGTAGTCCTTGCATCTACAAAATAGATACACCTTGACAAAAACAAACTGAATAAACTGCTCCATAGTGGGTACCCATACAAATTTTATAACACTAACCTGTTCACTCAAACAGTATTCGTAGCCTGCATATTTTCCCCGTGCTAATAGCAACCGGCGGCAGTGAATTCCTTAGCGCGCTGTGGGTTGATTGGGACACTCATCTTTAAAGCAAAATCAGCTACCAACATTTCTTAAAAGGGCAATACTTCTTAAAAGGGCAATGCCCCCAACGAAGAATCTAGAACTATAGGAGCCAATTCACTATTTAAGCCCTATGGCTTTACAAATTTTAGGCTCAAAGTCTAATGAGCTTCACTCCACACAAAAGCGCAATCTTAAAAGGGCAATGCCCCCACCGGAGAATCTGAAACTATAAGAAACAATTTAAAGCCAATTCACTATTTAAGCCCTGTGGCTTTACAGATTTTAATCTCAAAATCCAATAGGCTTCTTTACGCAAAAGCGCAGTTTGGTTAAAACTTCCCCTCGGCATCACTTCTAGTATCAAGACCCGAAACACACTCTCATGCTCATTCTCCATGTAATGTTGCACCAAAGGCGCATCTGCCACCTTATTGCGAATACGAGAGAGGTGTTCTAAAATCCGGGTTTTCAACGGTCTGGAAGTACAGCCCACGTAAATGGACTTACATGGACATTCTATTAGGTAAATCACCCCTGTAGTGTAGCAGGAGGCAAAGTGATGAATGGTTAATTTATCATCCCTGATCCTAAACTCTCTGCCTTCCCACATCAGACTACACATAGCGCACCTCCCACATTTGTAATTACCCTGGGGTAGGTGTGCCCTCTCTGTTGGCGTGTCAAGGCGGGCATGGACCAAGCTATCACGGAGGCTAGTCGTCCTCCTAAGCCCGCATAGTGGTCGCTGTTCACAGCCTTTAATATCCTGTATAATGGTCCAATGCCGGTTCACAACTTTCTTGAACTCCCTCTATACGATTATTCCCCACGAGGCCGCCAGGCAAGTTGTTGAGGAATCACTTAGGCAGAGTCTTGGGGTTGGTTCTCCCTTACCGATACCGCTTTTGCTGCAAGTGTTAGATCTGATGCTAGAGAAAAACTATTTCAAATTCCAGGATCTATTTTATTTTCAACAACGGGGCGTGGCCATGGGGTGCTCGGCTGTGCCGAGCATCGCCAATCTCTTCATGGCACGCTGGGAAATGACTTACATTATGAATGAGGTTAACCCCTTTAGAAGTAATATTTACTTTTATCGGCGATACATTGACGATCTTTACTTTTTGTTTTCTGGCGCGCACCAGATAGAACTATTTTGCAACTGGCTCAATGACCGGGACCAGAATGTGCGCTTTTCCTGGCGTTATGCCAAAGACCAAATTGATTTTCTGGATGTCAGTACATATAGACATTCTTCAGGTACGGTCAAGTTAAGGACGTTTAAAAAGGTCACTGACCGTAATTCATACTTGGATTTTCATTCTTTTCACCCCAGACATCTAAAGGAGAATATCCCATATGGACAGCTGTTGCGCCTCTTGCGCAATTCATCCACGACTAAGGATTTTTTGACAGACGGGAGGTCTTTGTGTATAGATTTTTTAAATAGGAACTACCCTCTAGGACTTATCGATACAGCCTTCTCTCGTGCCAGGATGGTAGACAGGAGAACATTGTTCCAAGTTAAGACCAGAAGGAATGAGGATAGGATTAGGTGGGCATTGGACTATACCCCCATCGCTAATTTGATTAAGAAAGTTGTGAACCGGCATTGGACCATTATACAGGATATTAAAGGCTGTGAACAGCGACCACTATGCGGGCTTAGGAGGACGACTAGCCTCCGTGATAGCTTGGTCCATGCCCGCCTTGACACGCCAACAGAGAGGGCACACCTACCCCAGGGTAATTACAAATGTGGGAGGTGCGCTATGTGTAGTCTGATGTGGGAAGGCAGAGAGTTTAGGATCAGGGATGATAAATTAACCATTCATCACTTTGCCTCCTGCTACACTACAGGGGTGATTTACCTAATAGAATGTCCATGTAAGTCCATTTACGTGGGCTGTACTTCCAGACCGTTGAAAACCCGGATTTTAGAACACCTCTCTCGTATTCGCAATAAGGTGGCAGATGCGCCTTTGGTGCAACATTACATGGAGAATGAGCATGAGAGTGTGTTTCGGGTCTTGATACTAGAAGTGATGCCGAGGGGAAGTTTTAACCAAACTGCGCTTTTGCGTAAAGAAGCCTATTGGATTTTGAGATTAAAATCTGTAAAGCCACAGGGCTTAAATAGTGAATTGGCTTTAAATTGTTTCTTATAGTTTCAGATTCTCCGGTGGGGGCATTGCCCTTTTAAGATTGCGCTTTTGTGTGGAGTGAAGCTCATTAGACTTTGAGCCTAAAATTTGTAAAGCCATAGGGCTTAAATAGTGAATTGGCTCCTATAGTTCTAGATTCTTCGTTGGGGGCATTGCCCTTTTAAGAAGTATTGCCCTTTTAAGAAATGTTGGTAGCTGATTTTGCTTTAAAGATGAGCGTCCCAATCAACCCACGGCGCGCTAAGGAATTCACTGCCGCCGGTTGCTATTAGCACGGGGAAAATATGCAGGCTACGAATACTGTTTGAGTGAACAGGTTAGTGTTATAAAATTTGTATGGGTACCCACTATGGAGCAGTTTATTCAGTTTGTTTTTGTCAAGGTGTATCTATTTTGTAGATGCAAGGACTACACAGTCGCGAACGTGGAGGACAAGACAACACAACGCACACGCTCCTGACGAGGCGAGGGACGAAATCTGTGCTTCAGCCGGCCCCAGATTGGGCGTGTCTAGATGTTCAACGACACTAGGGTGGCCTAGCCCCCTCCTCTCTCCAACGCATTATTATTGTCACTCAATGGACTGTCACGTAGTTTATATGGATTGCAATTGTATATAGTTAGCCTGTATTACATACTGCATAATAGGGTTGCCTGTTTGTTATAACGGTGCTAAACCACTTAGCCTGTATGCTGTGAGGCGTCGCCTCTTGGTACTTGTGTTTGTATTCCCCTTTGAAGAATATGCTGTAAGGCGTTGCCTATTGTAAGTTTATGCTTTTTTAAAAAACTTTTGGAGCATTGAAAAGTAAGGCGTTGCCTATTGTAAGTTTATTTTGCTTACTTTAAAAAATTTTTGGAGCTTTGAAAGTTGTAGACTTTATTGATATTGGTTCAAGAGCTTGAGGTTCATTCCATGTGAGTTAATTTCATAAGCTTCGTTGTCTTGGAGCATTGCTCGTTTCAATCCCTTGCGGGATTCCCTCCCCCCCCCTTTATTGTATTGACTTTTGGCGAGGGTAGCCCTTTCTTTTCTGTTCTCCATGGCCCGGCAGCACACGAGGCGCTGCGCCAGTCTGCCGGCCTCCGTTGGAGCAAGCGGGCAATTTATCCCCTGCATTACTTCCAGGGGGTTCTTCCCGCGGCGCCCCGGATCCAGGCTCCCTCACTGGGAGTCCTGGGGGTTAACCCTTGCGGGTCAACCGCCCGGACAGGCTCCTCAGACAGTTCCCCCTGGACCTGCGGAGAGGAACGTCTGACATGGCCGGGAAAACGAAACCGAATCCCCATTTACAGACATTCTTGATAGTCTGAGAGGGATATAATACCACCTATAGATTACATTTAGACAGTTTTGTCTAATTTCCAGAAATGTGTAAAGGGGCAGAACCTGAATCACAGATCACCCTTTGCTTGATGAGGCTTGGATCACTTGATGCACGATATCCATCAGATCATTCTGTACTTGATATGGAAATATTTCTTTGTGAAATCTTCAGCATTTGGCAATTATTTTTTTCATTTACAGTGCATATGTGCAGATAATTGGCATGAGCAGACACTTAATTCTTTTTTGGTCAGAAACCCCACAAATGAAGAAGAGAATTACCAATTCTCTTCTTCAAGAAGCCAGCGTAGGTGCTCACCATGGTTTCCTGGATCAATCATCAACATATGAAGCTGCCCTATACTGAATCAGACCACTGGTCCTTCAACGTCAGTATCATCTACTCAGGCTGGTAGTGGCTTTCTAAGGTGTCAGGTAGAGTTCTTTCACATCACCTAGCACATGATCCATTTTGCTGGAGATGCTGGAGATTGAACCTGGGACTTTAGCATGCAAAGTACATACTCTACCACTGAGCTGCAGGCCCCTCCCTAAAATTATGGACCGTATATATAAATGGACCTCATGGACATAGCATGTGGTTCCATTGCATAGAGACTTTATTATTCCTTGTTCCTTCAATACCAACTGGCTACTACTGCATGCTGTGTCTCACCTCAGATCAGAGACTTCTTCTAGCCATTGTCAAGGCTTAGGCTCTGCAGAACACTCTCCTTGAGTGCCTGGCCAGGCCTCATCCCTCCTCTTGTACAAATACTGCCATTTCTTCCACCTGCTGTGCTGCTGCTTCCATGCCCTCTCTTCTACCAGTTCTGCATCTGTCTACTTTCTCCAGACTTTACTTGTTCACTATCATGTCCTTCTTCTTCTGTCCTGTTGTCCATGCTAACTAGCTCCACCCCTTGCAACCCAAAACTTACCCTACCGACAAGGCCATCTGGCTACTTCTCCTTCTCAACCTTTGTTGATATTTGTTCCCTGGTCATGACCTATCACAACCCATCCACTGTCTCATTCTCCTCCCACTTGCCCAAGATGGTGGCTGCCACTTCACAATGAATCATACTCAGAACAGTTGTCAATACCCTTCTGCATACATAGGCTGTGGAAGTAAATTAATCTTTGTTCTAAATTTTAATATGGTTCACTAACACTTTCTAAAGATTTGATGTGTCACTAATTTTCAGTAAGAAACAATCTTGGTTATTACAGTGAATCTACAGTTAACATTGAATGCACTTCCCTTCCTGAAGGTGGGCAATAAAATACAAACAGCCCAAGCTCTGCCAAAGTTATCTGAATCAGTTACTACATTCTTTTGCACCTTTGCTTGTCTTAGGAGAGTGGGTCAGTACTGCTACTCCCCACTTAACCACCTGTAAGCCATATTAGTATTTATATTACATACTGCATAATAGGGTTGCCTGTTTGTTATAACGGTGCTAAACCACTTAGCCTGTATGCTGTGAGGCGTCGCCTCTTGGTACTTGTGTTTGTATTCCCCTTTGAAGAATATGCTGTAAGGCGTTGCCTATTGTAAGTTTATGCTTTTTTAAAAAACTTTTGGAGCATTGAAAAGTAAGGCGTTGCCTATTGTAAGTTTATTTTGCTTACTTTAAAAAATTTTTGGAGCTTTGAAAGTTGTAGACTTTATTGATATTGGTTCAAGAGCTTGAGGTTCATTCCATGTGAGTTAATTTCATAAGCTTCGTTGTCTTGGAGCATTGCTCGTTTCAACCCCTCGCGGGATTCCCTCCCCCCCCCCTTTATTGTATTGACTTTTGGCGAGGGTAGCCCTTTCTTTTCTGTTCTCCATGGCCCGGCAGCACACGAGGCGCTGCGCCAGTCTGCCGGCCTCCGTTGGAGCAAGCGGGCAATTTATCCCCTGCATTACTTCCAGGGGGTTCTTCCCGCGGCGCCCCGGATCCAGGCTCCCTCACTGGGAGTCCTGGGGGTTAACCCTTGCGGGTCAACCGCCCGGACAGGCTCCTCAGACAGTTCCCCCTGGACCTGCGGAGAGGAACGTCTGACATGGCCGGGAAAACGAAACCGAATCCCCATTTACAGACATTCTTGATAGTCTGAGAGGGATATAATACCACCTATAGATTACATTTAGACAGTTTTGTCTAATTTCCAGAAATGTGTAAAGGGGCAGAACCTGAATCACAGATCACCCTTTGCTTGATGAGGCTTGGATCACTTGATGCACGATATCCATCAGATCATTCTGTACTTGATATGGAAATATTTCTTTGTGAAATCTTCAGCATTTGGCAATTATTTTTTTCATTTACAGTGCATATGTGCAGATAATTGGCATGAGCAGACACTTAATTCTTTTTTGGTCAGAAACCCCACAAATGAAGAAGAGAATTACCAATTCTCTTCTTCAAGAAGCCAGCGTAGGTGCTCACCATGGTTTCCTGGATCAATCATCAACATATGAAGCTGCCCTATACTGAATCAGACCACTGGTCCTTCAACGTCAGTATCATCTACTCAGGCTGGTAGTGGCTTTCTAAGGTGTCAGGTAGAGTTCTTTCACATCACCTAGCACATGATCCATTTTGCTGGAGATGCTGGAGATTGAACCTGGGACTTTAGCATGCAAAGTACATACTCTACCACTGAGCTGCAGGCCCCTCCCTAAAATTATGGACCGTATATATAAATGGACCTCATGGACATAGCATGTGGTTCCATTGCATAGAGACTTTATTATTCCTTGTTCCTTCAATACCAACTGGCTACTACTGCATGCTGTGTCTCACCTCAGATCAGAGACTTCTTCTAGCCATTGTCAAGGCTTAGGCTCTGCAGAACACTCTCCTTGAGTGCCTGGCCAGGCCTCATCCCTCCTCTTGTACAAATACTGCCATTTCTTCCACCTGCTGTGCTGCTGCTTCCATGCCCTCTCTTCTACCAGTTCTGCATCTGTCTACTTTCTCCAGACTTTACTTGTTCACTATCATGTCCTTCTTCTTCTGTCCTGTTGTCCATGCTAACTAGCTCCACCCCTTGCAACCCAAAACTTACCCTACCGACAAGGCCATCTGGCTACTTCTCCTTCTCAACCTTTGTTGATATTTGTTCCCTGGTCATGACCTATCACAACCCATCCACTGTCTCATTCTCCTCCCACTTGCCCAAGATGGTGGCTGCCACTTCACAATGAATCATACTCAGAACAGTTGTCAATACCCTTCTGCATACATAGGCTGTGGAAGTAAATTAATCTTTGTTCTAAATTTTAATATGGTTCACTAACACTTTCTAAAGATTTGATGTGTCACTAATTTTCAGTAAGAAACAATCTTGGTTATTACAGTGAATCTACAGTTAACATTGAATGCACTTCCCTTCCTGAAGGTGGGCAATAAAATACAAACAGCCCAAGCTCTGCCAAAGTTATCTGAATCAGTTACTACATTCTTTTGCACCTTTGCTTGTCTTAGGAGAGTGGGTCAGTACTGCTACTCCCCACTTAACCACCTGTAAGCCATATTAGTATTTATATTACATACTGCATAATAGGGTTGCCTGTTTGTTATAACGGTGCTAAACCACTTAGCCTGTATGCTGTGAGGCGTCGCCTCTTGGTACTTGTGTTTGTATTCCCCTTTGAAGAATATGCTGTAAGGCGTTGCCTATTGTAAGTTTATGCTTTTTTAAAAAACTTTTGGAGCATTGAAAAGTAAGGCGTTGCCTATTGTAAGTTTATTTTGCTTACTTTAAAAAATTTTTGGAGCTTTGAAAGTTGTAGACTTTATTGATATTGGTTCAAGAGCTTGAGGTTCATTCCATGTGAGTTAATTTCATAAGCTTCGTTGTCTTGGAGCATTGCTCGTTTCAACCCCTCGCGGGATTCCCTCCCCCCCCCCTTTATTGTATTGACTTTTGGCGAGGGTAGCCCTTTCTTTTCTGTTCTCCATGGCCCGGCAGCACACGAGGCGCTGCGCCAGTCTGCCGGCCTCCGTTGGAGCAAGCGGGCAATTTATCCCCTGCATTACTTCCAGGGGGTTCTTCCCGCGGCGCCCCGGATCCAGGCTCCCTCACTGGGAGTCCTGGGGGTTAACCCTTGCGGGTCAACCGCCCGGACAGGCTCCTCAGACAGTTCCCCCTGGACCTGCGGAGAGGAACGTCTGACATGGCCGGGAAAACGAAACCGAATCCCCATTTACAGACATTCTTGATAGTCTGAGAGGGATATAATACCACCTATAGATTACATTTAGACAGTTTTGTCTAATTTCCAGAAATGTGTAAAGGGGCAGAACCTGAATCACAGATCACCCTTTGCTTGATGAGGCTTGGATCACTTGATGCACGATATCCATCAGATCATTCTGTACTTGATATGGAAATATTTCTTTGTGAAATCTTCAGCATTTGGCAATTATTTTTTTCATTTACAGTGCATATGTGCAGATAATTGGCATGAGCAGACACTTAATTCTTTTTTGGTCAGAAACCCCACAAATGAAGAAGAGAATTACCAATTCTCTTCTTCAAGAAGCCAGCGTAGGTGCTCACCATGGTTTCCTGGATCAATCATCAACATATGAAGCTGCCCTATACTGAATCAGACCACTGGTCCTTCAACGTCAGTATCATCTACTCAGGCTGGTAGTGGCTTTCTAAGGTGTCAGGTAGAGTTCTTTCACATCACCTAGCACATGATCCATTTTGCTGGAGATGCTGGAGATTGAACCTGGGACTTTAGCATGCAAAGTACATACTCTACCACTGAGCTGCAGGCCCCTCCCTAAAATTATGGACCGTATATATAAATGGACCTCATGGACATAGCATGTGGTTCCATTGCATAGAGACTTTATTATTCCTTGTTCCTTCAATACCAACTGGCTACTACTGCATGCTGTGTCTCACCTCAGATCAGAGACTTCTTCTAGCCATTGTCAAGGCTTAGGCTCTGCAGAACACTCTCCTTGAGTGCCTGGCCAGGCCTCATCCCTCCTCTTGTACAAATACTGCCATTTCTTCCACCTGCTGTGCTGCTGCTTCCATGCCCTCTCTTCTACCAGTTCTGCATCTGTCTACTTTCTCCAGACTTTACTTGTTCACTATCATGTCCTTCTTCTTCTGTCCTGTTGTCCATGCTAACTAGCTCCACCCCTTGCAACCCAAAACTTACCCTACCGACAAGGCCATCTGGCTACTTCTCCTTCTCAACCTTTGTTGATATTTGTTCCCTGGTCATGACCTATCACAACCCATCCACTGTCTCATTCTCCTCCCACTTGCCCAAGATGGTGGCTGCCACTTCACAATGAATCATACTCAGAACAGTTGTCAATACCCTTCTGCATACATAGGCTGTGGAAGTAAATTAATCTTTGTTCTAAATTTTAATATGGTTCACTAACACTTTCTAAAGATTTGATGTGTCACTAATTTTCAGTAAGAAACAATCTTGGTTATTACAGTGAATCTACAGTTAACATTGAATGCACTTCCCTTCCTGAAGGTGGGCAATAAAATACAAACAGCCCAAGCTCTGCCAAAGTTATCTGAATCAGTTACTACATTCTTTTGCACCTTTGCTTGTCTTAGGAGAGTGGGTCAGTACTGCTACTCCCCACTTAACCACCTGTAAGCCATATTAGTATTTATATAAGCCAAGCACTAAGAGAAGTTGGGAGTTCAGCAGACAAGACATGCAATGAGCCTCTGACTCTCAAGGACTGTGTGTGTTCTCTTGAAGTCAGTTGCTGACCTAGATATGCTAAGCAAGGCTTGTGGGTAAGACTCTTGCAGTAACATCCTAAGGAGAGTTAACATCCTTCTAAGTCCAGTAGGGTCAAGGGCTTAGAAGGGTGCAACTCTGCTTAGGATTGCACTGTCAGTGACCTCTCCTCTGCTTCCATGAAGTTCTCCAAGTAGGAGGGCATCAGGTTGAGGAGAAAAGAAACAATTCCTTATTAAAGAGGCTCTCTCCACTGATATGCTTTCATACTGAGGATATCCTTCCAGGATTGGAAGCAGGTAGGCTCTTGGTAATGGGAGATTCAATAATTATGAACATAGAAAGATGGGTTTGTTATTAACTTATTAGCCATATGGTGACTTGCCTGACAGCAGGCTACTAAGTAGTCCAGGGAGAAATTCACAGTAGCAGTGCATGTCAGGATCAATTGTGTGTGTTATATGCCATCAACTTACTTCCAACATAGAGGTGGGGCGTTGCATGATAATTGTGGATGCCCCAAATGCCTAGGATCGGTGCTCCGAACCCCGATTCCCTTACGAGACCAAAAACAATCATCCTGTGGTGAGCCAAGCGAAAACTAGCATGGGGAATGTTGGTGGAGGTAAGGGCAAGCCCCCTAACTCACCTACCCATTTACTGAACCTTTTTTAGCACCAGCAGAAGCCTTAAACAGCAAAGATGCTGAGCAGCTGGTACAATCTAAAATGGCTGCCCCAGAATCAACAGACGATACAGAGAAAGCCCTGGAGAACGGGCTAAAAGAAGCCTTAGAGAAGATGGAAGAGAAAATAGTATTCAGAATTGAAATCTTGCTTAAACCAGTGTCTGAGCAGCTTAAAGAGATCAAGGATTTCTCCAACAAGTGGCACAGATGGCAGATACTTTCATGTAGCTGGGAGTCACACTCCAGGAAGAGGTATATGCTCTTCAATCCAGCAAAGAAGAAATAAAAAACAAAATAATAAATCTGGAAAATAAAACCAGATATAATCCTATCCTGGGGTATTAGAAGGGACATCATAGAGTCTGTTTTATGCCTCTGAATCTGAGTATGAATTTGTGATTTTATTCCTTTTATTGTACTTTATTTGTATTTATTTGTAATCCGCCCTGAGCCCGTTCATGGGCAGACTATAAATGTAGGGCAGACTATAAATGTAATAAATAATAATAATAACATTAAACTGAGAGGCCGAGGAGGGCACCACAGATATGATAGATTTTCTAGCAGGGTGGCTGGCCCAAGAGCTAAAACTGGAAGAAGGAGTTGCCCCCTTAATAGAAAGAGCTTATAGAATGGGCCCAGCAAAAACCCCAAACACCAAGCTACAAAGAGACGTGGTGGTGAGATTTCAAGACTCCAGAACCAAAGAGAAAATAATGAAGGAGGCTCAGTTAAGAGGCTACTTTTTATACAAAAGCAAAAAAATCTAGTGTTTCAAGACCTCTCTGGTGAAACCTTAGCTAAAAGGAGAGAGCTGAGACCAATCACAGCTAAATTAAATGAACCTAATATAAGATATCGATGGATTACATCAGCAAGACTCATGATCCACCATCAGGGCAAGATTTTCTAGATTTCAGATGTAGATTTGGAAACTCAGATGCTACAATAACTTGAACTGGATGTTCAAACAGGCAGCCCCATGAAACACCCTCTGTCAAAAGATCAAACAGCCATGAAGAAAAGGAGCAGAATTCCTAGAAAAAAAGAACACCTGAAATTCTTTTCCTGCATATACCCCAAAGTCTGTGTTTAAAAACCAGGGTCTGGTTATATAAAAATACAGTGTTGTAAAGAAATTATGTCTTAATTTGAATAAGCACTTTGGCTGGGGTGGAGAAATAGGATGATCTTAAGGCCTCCAACTTATTAAAAGACATCAGGGAGAAAGGGCTCCTCTTTTCTCTTTAGTTGCCCTTTGTTACACAGTATATTACTGGTACCCGAGTGGGTCCAAATTTATTGATCATTACTTAGTTAAGTCTAGTATTTCTTTATCTTTCATTCTTGCTCTTCTATCCCTTTCAATAAGTTAACCCCTAGTAATTAAGGGGAGACAGAAAGAATGTGTAAAGAGGCAAATTTTAACTGAGGTACTAGATGTGATGAATAAAATGTCAATGTTTTTTTCTTCCTTTGAGAGCAGACAACACAAATTACAGGTGATAACAAGTATCACAGCCACAATAAGTGTAAAGAATAGTTCAGGTTTGGAAAAAGTGTTTATTTATATAATGGGCTCAACATATTAATTTATGTCATGTAAGGCTTTATCTATGAATTCATATGCAAAAGGATCACAACAATGGTATTAAAACAATGTTCAGATATGACGCTTCGGTTTCGTTTTCTTGGCCATGTCGGACGCTCCTCTCCGCAGGTCCGAGCGGAAGCGCCCGAGCAGCCTGACCGGGTGGCTGATCTGCGAAGATTAGCCCCCAGGACTCCCAGTGAGGGAGGCAGGGTCCGGGACGCGGCAGGAAGAGCCCCCTGAAATCGATGCAGGGGGTAAATTGCCCGTTTGTCCCTATGGAGGCCGGCAGACGTGCGCGGTACCTCGAGTGCTGCCGGGCCATGGAAAACGGCAAAGAGCAGAACTAGGTGGAAGCCTGTAAGTAAGCGAATCCCTTCTGTTATTACAAGCGCACGCGAAGGAGTGGTGGGATCTAAAGCTAAGAAGGCTCATTCTTCCCCCTCGCTGAGTTTCAGAATTTGGTCGGCGGTCCCCCCCCCCTAAAATGGCAGCGAAAAAGCAGAGTCCCGCTTTGGGCAAGTCAATCTCGGCTGCCCTGCAGGGGAAAGGAGAGTCGCTTGAGGACTTGGTGAAGAGGTCGGTTATCGAAGCCATAAAGCCCTTTGTTGACAAGCTGAATGAAACAGATCAAAGGGTGGGCTTAATTGAGAGCGAAGTGAAAACCATTAAGGAAGCAGCGGGGGGGGGGGCAGAGAAGTCTGCTCGGGAAAATGCGTCACTTGTGAGGGCAACGAATAAAGAGTTAAAGCTGGTGGAGAACCAGCTGATCGGGCTACAAGTGGAATGAACACAGACAATTTTGCACCTCCAGAATGTGAAAGAGGATGAAAATGAGGATTTATGGGGTCTGGCCTCGGAACTATTGGCGACACCCGCGAGGGCAACTAAAGAAGAGGTAAAAAGCGCCATTTTGGAAGTCCGTCGGGCTTCTTCAAAATATGCAACGAAGCGTCAGCTGCCTCGCGAGATCATCATCGATTTTTCATCTAAGAGGATCCGAGACACTATCCTATACAACTCATACAATGCGGATCTGGACTTTCTGGGTAATAAAGTTAAGATACTGAAGGACGTCCCATTTTTAGTTCGGAAAAGAAGATTTAAGTATAAAAAGTTCGCAGCTCTTCTGAGGGAACGTGGAATAAAGTATAAATGGCTATTTCCGGAAGGTATCTGGTTTAGTTACAAAGATCAAGCTTACAAGATAACATCAGAAGATCAACTAAGGGATTTTAAGGACAAAAATCAAGAATTTCAGCAAGACACCAAGCAAGAAGAAAAGGATTTGAAGTCTGAAGGGCGGGGAGAGAACGAGCACTGCGGTTGCAGTTGCTCAGAGAGAACTGCGTCCAAGGCCCAGGGTGGGGAGGAAGACTTAATTTGGATTGTAATCTGTATTTTGCAAGGTCAACCACTCCATCAATATCTTTACAAAGATTTAATTTTTTAATAATGGCAGTATGAAGGGAAAACATTATTTGTAGTGTAGTGTTGTTATATGTTGTTGTTGTTTTTTTCTTTCCTTCCCCTGCCCCCCTTCTTTCCCTCTGTATTGTTAGTTAATGTAGGTAATAAAAAATAAAAAATTTTCCAAAAAAAAATGTTCAGATATATTAATCCTTCAAGAAACCCACCTACCCACCTCTTCAAAACAGGTATTTACTCAAAATGATGGGTTCACGAAGACCAGGCAAGTGGCTCATCAAAATCAAGAGGGATGGCTATACTATTATCTAAAAATCTAAGATTTGAGTTTATAGATATAGAAACAGACCTCAAAGGTAGATATATATTTCTCAAAAGGACTATAGAATAAAAAAACCCTGACATTAGCCTCCTTATATGGCCCCAATAATAACCAACAACAATTTATAGAAGAAACCCTAACCAAATTAAAATTGATGGTTGTTGTGGGTTTTCCGGGCTGTATTGCCGTGGTCTTGGCATTGTAGTTCCTGACGTTTCGCCAGCAGCTGTGGCTGGCATCTTCAGAGGTGTAGCACCAAAAGACAGAGATCTCTCAGTGTCACAGTGTCACTGAGAGATCTCTGTCTTTTGGTGCTACACCTCTGAAGATGCCAGCCACAGCTGCTGGTGAAACGTCAGGAACTACAATGCCAAGACCATGGCAATACAGCCCGGAAAACCCACAACAACCATCGTTCTCCGGCCGTGAAAGCCTTCGACAATACATCAAAATTATTTCAAGGAGAGCTATTAATTGGTGGAGATTTGAATTTAATTGTAAACCCAAACCTAGACCAAACAACTTACTCTAAAACCACCCCCAATAAACAAAACAATCTAAATGGGAGAAAATTTTTGAGGATTTTGATCTTGTGAATGTGTGGAGGCACCACCACCCGGAGGAGAGGGACTACACATACTTCTAGGCAGATCACGAGGGAGAAGGCAGAATGGGTTACATTGGTGCTTAGTTCTCGTGGCCCTTCTTACATGCCTCGGGTAATGCTGATCGCCCCCTTGCAATCAGGTAGCAATTTTCCACAGGCCAGTTTGGCTAGTTATCCTGGAGGTGTTTTGCCATCTTCGGAGCATGGAGCAGGGGTCACTGGGGTGAATAATAAATCTTATTAGAAATTCCCAAGGCCAAATTCAATCAAATTCAAAAAAGATATTGAAAACCTTTATCTAGTTTTATCAAAATTTGTATTCATCGGATAATCCAAAACGGGAAAATATTTGAATATATAAAATGTGTTGGTATTAAAAAAAATAGACCAAATCACATAAGGAATTTATAAACCAACCAATCAGAGAACAAAAGGTTATAGATATTATTAAAACATTAAAAAATAATAAAACTCTGGGAATAGATATGCACACCTATTAGTTGGACCATTAACAGAAGTGTGTAATCAAATAATGGAAAAAGAGAAAATGCCTCCCTCCTGGACAGAATCACATATGATTGCAATATCTAAGCCAGGCAAAGATGTAACCAGCCCAACTTCCTACTGACCCATCATGCTGTTGAACCAAGATACTAAAATATTTACAGCTATATTAACTGCAAGCTTGAATAAAATCATCACCAATTATATGCATACAGATCAGGCTTGATTTATCCCCATTAGACAAATAACTGATAATATTTGAAAAACATTGGATATTATAAATTTTGGCAAAAAGTCTAAGCTAACAACATTATTATTAGCACTTGACATTGAAAAGGCTTTTGACAGGGTAGAAATAAAATATTTAAAAATTATATTACAAGAAATGGGTTTGGAATTAATTTTCTAAGATCAATACAATAATTATATACTTCTCCAACTATCCAAATAAAAATTAATCGACTAGTGTCGAGGAAAATCAACTTATTAAGAGGCACAAGGCAAGGGTGCCCACTTTCTCCATTATTATTCACAATTGCAATTGAACCCCTGGCAGAACACATTAGAAACTGTACTCGTATTAAACAAGGAATTCAGAATCTCGCTGTTTGCACATGACATGGTCAGAACCACAAAACTCCCTTAAAGCATTGGAAGAAACAACCAAGGAATTTGCTCAGGTCTCTTACAGAGCAATCCTATGGCCGGCCCCAACGCCGACGCGGCTGCACTGGTGGTGTGGCGGCGCTGCCGGGCCGGATCCTGTGCCAGCAAAGTGTGGCCGCAGCGGCGCCCGCAGCGGCGCAGAGATGCAATTTTGGAGAACCAGAAAGTGTTGTGGGCGGGTCTGATCCACGGCCGCCGCCAGGCGCAGCCAAAGGGCGCTGTTCCTGACAAGCGTCAGGGGGAGGGGCCAGGAAAGGCGCAGCCTATGGGCAGCACGCGATCCCGGCCAGGCCCCAGAGCAGCAGGCAAACCGCGCCCATGCTGGCAGACTGCCTCGGCTCGTGTGTCGGGCGGGGCTCGCAGTCGGGAAGGAGAGGGGTGGGCGTAGTCTGAGAAGCCTTTCCCCCGTTTGCCCAATGTAGCACCAAGTCCCTGGCGGCCGCGTCCAGAGAGGTTGGCATGGGACTGGCAGGCGCCCTGCCATGAGGAATCCAGGGCAGCAGCCAGTCTCTGGCAGCAGGGGACAGCCCCCAAGTGGTGCCGAAGGGGAGGGCTGGCCTGAGGCCGCCACCAAGAGGCAGACACAGCGGGCCTGCCCCCTCGTCCCCATCCCAAGGCAAAGAACACAGACACCCATTGCACAGAAATCAGCCTTTATTATTATATCATCCCACCTCCCCCAGCAGACGTGAGGAAGGGGAGGCGTGTAGGAGAGCCGTCTGTGCAGCAAAACACCCCACCCCACCCCCAAGGCGGCAGCGGCGGTCACCGGCGAGGCCGGCGGCCGGACCCCCTTGGCCGTCCACGGGCCCGGCCTCTCGCACGCAACTGGGCCCGAGGGAGGGGTGCCTCTGGGGCGGGTGGAGCTGCTGCAGCGGGTGGGGCCGGAGGGTCGAGGATGGCGACGAGCCGCCCGAGCAGGGCTTCGGCACGGACTTGAGAGGCACACCCCACCCCTCCCAACAACCATGGCCTGTTGGCGTGGGAGGCTGGCAACTGCTCCACGGGATTGGATGCGAGGCAGGACGCCCTGGGGTGGAAGGTGTTGGAATGACCAATGGGGCTGCTGCAGACGCCCGAGGGGCTGGACCCACTCTGGGAGGCGGCCGCTCATGGGACTGTGTTGCTGGGGCTGCGGCTGCGATGGGGGCGACCCTCCCCAGGCGCGCGAGACCTCCTGCCCGGGATATGGCATCCACCTGCCACCACCCTGGATTCTCCATTGGTGGGGGCTAGGGTTCCAGCGAGCGGACCGTTTGCCCTGCCATCTCCCGCCCCCTTGCAGCTGCAGCTCGCACCACCCTCTCCCTGGCTTATCGTGTGCCAGCTACTCTCCCCACCGGGGATCCCCGCTCACATGCCCCGCCCCAACCCTCTACCTGGCCATAGATACAGGGGGGTTAGCCGTGTTAGCCTGTGGTAGCGAATTCAAAAAGGGTCCCGTAGCACCTTTACAACTATCCAATTTTATTGTGGCACAGGCTTCTGAGAATCAAGTTCTCTTCGGCAGATGGGTGGTACAGACACTGGTCAAATACAGAGGAGGAGGGGGGGAGGAGGGAGGGAGGGGGCGGGGAGGCAAGACGGGGTGTGTCGGATACATTTGTGGCAATGTGCAGGTGGGGAGATGTGTCGGGAGTGTTGGGGGAGGGGCGGAGGACGAAGTCAGACTCGCAGACACAGAAAACAGTTGTTGTACATCTCGTTTTATTGCACTGGAAAGAGCGGGCTTGCGTTTAGGCTGGCGAGGGAGCCGGAGCATTCCACACAGCCCTCCTTCCCGCTCGGAGGGGCGGGGCTGGGATGCAGGCCGCGGCGCGACGGTGCTTCCTGGGCTGCAGCCAACCGTCCGTCAGAGATGTTTGGGGAGGGCGGGGCACGGGGGAGCAGCCATGCCCTGGACGTGCCTGTGGGGGGAAAAGACACGTGTGGGCTTTGCCTCATTCCACTGGCAAGGCAAGCCCCACACTCCGCCATCCGGGGGGGGGGTTGCACATGGTCGAGGGCAGCAGCTGATGCATGACGGTCTGGTGAGGATGCACTCGGCCTTGGCAAGCCTTTACCTCTAAGGGAGAGAATGAGCTGGTCACAACAAACACCTGGCCACATGTGATTTTCGAGGCGCCTGCCTCTGAGGCAGCCAGGGGCGGCCATGGTTGCCCCCCACCCCTGCTGGGCCTCACCCAAAGCGGCAAGTGAGCGGGTGGGTTCAGGTGAATGGGCGGTTTGCACTAATCTGCAGAATGCCCCCCCACCTCCTCCTTACCTGTCAGCGCTCCGTCGGTCATCACCAGGTGGGAGCGCCAGAGTCAGGGCACCTGCAAGGAAACGGGAGAGCATGCGGTTAATTTGCAAAGTGTCATTCCCTTCTGCCACGGAAGGGTTAGTTTGTTTGTGCTTAGTTAGAAGCAACTAGCATGCATCAGTTAGCTGTGGAGTCATTCTTTCTATCACGGTAGAAAGAGAGTTAGGCAGACATTTGCACCTCTTCCCCTTTATGCGAAGTTCCCCCAGTTTTTCGCAAAGTCCCCGGAGTGCATTCTGCGCCTGCCAATGTGAATGCCCTCAGCCCGTTTCGGTTTTCAAAGGGGCAATGCCACTCAGCAGACGGGCAGAGCCTCCGGCCGAGTGCTCACTTACCTGGGGGTTTGGGCGGCGCTGGCCGGATGTTTTGTAGGGCGCGGTCGCAGGTGATTGGGTGCAGAGAGGGGGGCTCGTCCACGCCGGGCGCGCACGCTGATTGGTCCCCGGGATAGTTCTCATCCTATGCTCCTTCGGGCCATAGGGGCGGGGCGAGGCGCTCAGAGAGGGGGCTGATTTTTCGCCGTTCCATGGACGCCTATGGGCTACACCTTCTTTTTCCGTGGCGTAGCTTTTTTGCGCCGCTGTGGGCGTTCCCGCTTCTGGAGGAGCTTAGGGAGCGGACTAACTCTGACCCCGCCTTGCTCCCCGCCCCCCCCCTGCGTCGGCGTAGGGCTCTACGCCACTTCTGCGCCGCCGCCCGGGCGCCTGTGGCTTGCACCGGTGCTGGCCCGCCGGCGGGCCAGCGCCACGTCCCAGCGCGGGCGGAAGGCCACTTACACGGGCGTACGGGCTAGATGCGCCCTCGCAAGCCTTAGTTCGGTTCCTGTTCACTTTCCGTGCCCTTCTTAGGATTGGGCTGCCAGTCAACCAGAATAAAAATGAATTATTCCCTATAAATTTGTCAGTAGACCAAGACAATTTAATTAAGAGTTTAATTAAGTGGGTACACAACAATTGGAAATATCTGGGAATCAATGTCCCTCTCAACCTTGATGACCTAATGAAAAGTAATTATGCAGAGTTGAACCAAACACTATCCTCAATAATTAAAAATTGGAATACAGTTAATCTGACATTAATAGAAAGAATATTATCAAATCTCAAGTGTTCCCGAAATTTTTATTTTTGTTTAGGGGCTTCAAAATTTCAAAGATTGGCAAGATCTAATAACAAAATTTATATGGAACAATAAAAAGTGAAGAATTTCTTTTGAAACCCTTAAAAGGCCATCCCATTTGGGAGGCATGGATGTTCCAGATCTTAAATTATATTATTAAATTTAAAAAATGTTCTGACAATAATGAATATTTCTATAGAATTAGACTGGAAAGACAGAGAACAAACTTATATAGAAAACAAGAGCCTATATGAAAGTATATGGAATAAAGAACTTGAAAGGCCAAACTCCATAGGAGAAAATCAGTTCCTCAGTAGCAACCTGAAAGTTTGGGATGCTGATAGAACTACACTAGTTCCCCCAGTCTCCCAGGTCTCGCCCTTCGTGGGCAAGACCTGGTTCAAACGGACAGAGAATAAGCACTCATTTAAATGGTGGGAAAAAACAATAAAATAAAACTAATTGATATAATTTATAAAGGCAGAATTTTAGAAAAAAGACAAATAGAAAAAGATTCCCAATCTACAATACCTTGGTTTGAATACCTACAAATTGAGCACTTAACAGAAGACAGCCAAATTAAAGACAGTATAAAACTGCTCATCACAACATTTGAAAGATTAATAACAAGCGAACGCAGGAGTCAAAAAGGGTTAATTCCCAAATTATATCAGCTCTTAATAGAACTCAAACAAAAAAAATTAACTTCTATCATACCAGAAAATCTGGCAAAGAGTTCAAGATTAACACCTCTAAGGAAACGTGGAAAGAAATCTGGCAGTCGTATAGCTTCAAGTCTAAAGTCCTTAAAAATCAAGTTGCAAACAACAAAGATTTTAACCCACAGGTATATGTTTCCTCTTAAATTACACCATATAAATTACATATATTCACTTAATGCTGGAATAAGTGTGGGGAAATAGGAAATTATATGCACTGTTGGTAGGATTGTAAGCATATACAAAAAATTTTGAAAACAACAAAGGCTATAAAACATATTACGGGTTATTATGAGGTACCAATGACAATAGAAATAGTGCTATTAAATTGTTGGAAGAACCCATCAGTACCAAAGTTTGGGGAAAATCTTATCTTAATACTGTTGTCTATAGCCAAGTCTGTTATTGCTTCTAACTGGAAATCTAACAACCCACCATTATTCACAACAGTACAGCTGTCTATGGGAGTATTTTACAATGGAAAAGCTAGCAAACAATATAACACAGTTAGAAATGGCAAGATATAATAACTTTTTCCATCAATGGTTACCTGTTCTTGAATTCCTTAATGATAATGAACCAATGAACCTATTAATTCCTAATGTGGACTACTATAAAACATTAATATCCTGTTGAAGTTACCAACTGACATATTAATAATTTTGTGAAATGTGATACCAAAATGTTTACTATGATTGTCTACCATGATTATTTATTATATATTGTTTAATGTTTAAAAGTTGAAGTTAAAAGTTTGTTTGTATTATAAAAGTATTTTGAAAAATAAAATAAAATTGTAAGTTGGAAAAAAAAATTTACTTCCAACATAGCAAGCTATGCATTAATGAACTCCAAAACATCGTATCATTAACAGACTTGCTCAGGTCTTGCAAACTGAGGGCTTCCATTATTGAGTCAATTCATTTCATGTTGGGTCTTCTTTTCCTGCTCACTTCAACTTTTCCAACCATTATTGTCTTTTCCAGTGAGTCCTGTTTTCTCATGATGCTATTAAAGTACAATAGTCTCAGTTTAGTCATTTTAGCTTCTAGAGAGAATTCAGGCTTGATTTGATCTAGAACTCACTTATTTGCCTTTTTGGCAGTCCATGGTATCCGTAAAACATTCTTCCAACACCACATTTCAAATGAATCAATTTTCTTCCTGTCAGGTTTCTTCATTGTCCAACTTTCACATCCATAATTAGTAATGAGGAGTACCGTAATATGAATTACCTTGATCTTGGTCGCCAGGGACATTGCCTTATCCTTAAGGATCTTTTCTAGTTCCTTCATGGCTGCCCTTACAAGTTTCAGTCTCCTGATTTCTTGGTTGCAGTCTCTCTTTTGGTTGATGATTGAATCAAGGAATAGAAAATCTTTGTTTACTTACCATGGCATAATTCTTTGTTGAAGGATAGGATTGCATTCCTTATTGCAGAACTGAAGGGTGCAAAGGGGAGATTGGATTGGAGCACTTGTTTTTACTAACAGTTTGTGATGTGCTTTTTCATTTCTACAGAGTGCCTCTGATGGCTTTTGGAAGTCTGTGGCAACCCGTGTTCCAAGAGAGCCTCATGAGATCCGCATCCTGAATCCATATTTCATCCAGGAAGCAGCTTTCAGCTTTATTGGCCTTCCTTTCAACAATGGACTGATGGGCAGAGGGGTAAGTGTGTGGGGGAGCTTAACCTCAAAACCATCTTTTCTTTTTTGTGTGCTGCAGATTGAAAACAAAATTTGGTGATAATCCGTGACCCCTCTTCCTTCCTGTTTAATGTAGATGGTAAGTCCTCTGGGCAGGGACTAGGAACATAAGAAGAGCCCTGCAGGATCAGACCAGTGGTCCCATCTAGTGGTTGATTCACATAGCTGTATAACTTCTTAATGCTAGATAGCAGGGTTATCAGAAGATAGGATATTCTAAGCTTTAAAATTAAACACCACAAAAAGAGAGCTCCGACAAATTGTTATGTACCGGAGAATGTATAAAACATCTGGTCAGAGCTGGTCATCACGCTGTATGCATTGAGTGATAGCAATACATGTATAATTCTGTATCATACCATTTGAGAGAAACTACTTGTAGCTGTGTTTATGTGCTATCCTGGCACATGGGAATAGCAGGTGTTTTTCTGTTTGCAGACTAGAGGATAGCTCATTTCATTTAGAGAGGAAGCTAATTGCACACATTGTGTCTTTTATATAGTGATGAATGGTCTTCATCTGAACCCCTGAGATAATTTGGAATGATCTGAGACAAACTGTACCTTCTTTGCAAGACAAAGAGAAATCACTTGTATCAGTGATGACTTAGGTGCCACAGCTTTTTCAGTATGAATACTGGATGCCATAAGTTCGTCGTCGGTCTTCTATGCAATCCCACATTGGGACTGCACAGCTGCAGGCCAGCCATGGAGAGAGATTCTCTATCTCTAAAAGTGTATGAGGTTCTCTATCTGCTCAACACACATGCATGGGTGTTTTCCCACCTAAATGGAGCATTGCAGAGTGATGTGCCCCCTTATCCCTAAGTTCCTCTTTCACCACCATTGAGAGAGGTTCTTCTCTTTGATCCTTCTTCTCCGCTCTTTTCCGTATCTTCCATGTTTCAGAAGTCTTCTGATCTTCTGTATAACAATATATATATCTTCCATATAACAAGCAATAAAGAAAGGAGATGAATATGATGAAGGAAATGAGACAGATGAATATGTCTCATAAGGTACTATTTAAAAAATGCTCCACGTGTGATACCAAAATACCTCATACAGATGAGCTTGAGCATTGCATTTTCTGCCTAGTGGAATCTCATAATGTCCACTTCCTGGCATTGCAAGAGATTTACCCTGAAGGCCAGGAGTGACCAAGCTTCCCGCCTCAAAATGGCAATGTGGGTGATGGTCTTATCAGGTTCCGATAGGCCAGCAGCAAAGTCATCTGCTGAACATGAACTCAGCCCCGGATCTGAGCAACCTTCCCTGTTTTAGAAGGCTTGAATGCAGGATCCAACTGAACATTGCTCTCCAGTTCCTGCCACTCCAATGGACACCTAGATAACGCCCAAGTTGCAAGGAGGGATCATTAAAGCATCGCTTGCCAAAACCATCCTGTTCCAAGTGCTCTACTTTGGAACTGCCTACAAGGAAGTCAAAAACAAAGACCAAACACCTAAACATCCCTGCCTTTACTTGCTCACACTGTAGGCACCATCACTTTGCATCCTTGATGCCTTTGCTTATTGTTGAGGAAGTTATTATCGCTCCCTTGTGGCCTTCACCTCCATCTACTGCAGCCTTACATCAGGAAGACAAGGTGAACACAACAGAGGAATTACATTGCCATAGTCAGGACCCACGCAATAACCTATTCAGCTCTTGGCTCAAACATGGGCTCTATCTCCAGTTCCAACTGCTGCAGCTTCTCCTGTAACTACTGTAGCCACTTGTTTCAGCCTACCCAGCAGATCCCAAATTGGCAGGAATTTCTTGCCTGGTTACAGTCTGTACTTCTCCTGGCCCCAGCTCCAAGTCCTTCGGTTCTGGCACTGTTGGTTCCAATGGAACCATCAGTTCATCTACAGTCTTCCTGTGCAGTCCCATATGGGACTGCGCACGCATAGGCCTGCAGAATTCGGAGATTTTTATAGCTCAAAACCACTAGGGGGCATCCTCGCCTCTCAGTGCACCTGGTGGCCACTTTTCCCACCAAAAACGGCCTGAAGAGGCGGGACACCCCCGACATACCCTCAGTTCCTCTTTTGCCACTGATACTGAAAGTTCTTGCTCGTCGTTAGCTCAATATTGTTGAAGATGTTGGAAAAGGCCCTGTTTAAGAGGTGCGTCTCCTGTGATAGGAAAATGACCAAATCAGATGGTCACTCTAACTGCCTTGGGGGAGACCCACAACACATAGGCTTGTAAGCACTTCCGTTCCTTCACCCTAAAGGCTAGAGCAGAGCGGATGGGGAGATTGCAGGCCTCATTATGGCAACGGGCCGTGGCTACTACCAACCCAACAACCGGAACAAAGACTCCTACCTCATTGGATACCTGACCTGGTCCTGGGTCCTCTGGTGCTAAAATGCCGTGTTCGCATACATCCCCAGCCCATACAGAATCGCACCCGCCATCGGTTCCGACCAACCTAATGGCCCGCAGTTCTTCAGTGCCAGCAATGCCTACCTCAGATCCAACGCCCTTGTAACTGAGGACCCCTCACGACGGAACGCCTTCGGCGCTGGCTGTGATTTCAGAACACTCACCTCGGGCTTGATGTGATGCTTCCACCTCAAAGGCTTCAGGCTCCAAAACTCCTCGGAGTAGAATGCCTTCTGACAGAGCCAATGGAGTGAGTCTTCCTTGGTTCCGACACCTTCGGATCCAACAGCCATCTCAGAACCATCTGTGAAACAGAAGAAGAAGAAGAGACATCACTCTTCGAAGTGCGAGAAAGTGATTCTTGAGAGTGTGATCTCCTCTCAGCCATCTGTTGAACTGTCGGGGAACGTCGGATCCGAGTCTCGTAGCAAGAAACATCAGGGTTGTACCCCCTGTTCTAAGAGTTGGCTGGAGGAAGATGTGATTTGGGTAGAGAAGTCCCCTACTCCATCAGGGCGATCCAGATCGCCATGTCAAGGCTCTTGGTCATCGCATTCCCCCAGAGAACACAGGGAGCATTCTGTCAGATCTGTCCCTTTGAAGCTGAGAAAGTGAAAGTTTCCCAGGGCTGGAAAAGCTGTAGCCAAAACATTCCTCTTCTGAGAGATAGCTGCTAGGGAACATCTTGGCACCTGTAAAGAAAGCACTCAGAACACTAAAAGAATTAAAATGGAGTCTCTTTGGTTACAACATATAGGGAAGCATTCTGAACCTGACACATTCGAGACATCGGGGGAGTGCTTACTCTTATAGGGAGGGTAGCCCTTACTCGAGGAGTTACTGAGCCGGTGAGGAAGCAGCTCTGTGCCATCACCGCAGAGAGGGCTCCTGTTATTCTGAACAGCTAGTTAGAGACTGCTCCTGATCATCTTCGGTAAGAGTGTACTCCCACTCTGGCTCTAGGCAAACCCCACATGGTTTGAAGATGGGCCTTGAAGGAAGCACCTTATTGCATAGGCCTTCTGATTCACCACCATCTGACTCTCCAGAGGGTGTCATTGGCCCTGCAGAGGATGCTTCACCAATGGATGATTTCCGCGTGTATACAGAGTTGCTGCAGCGCATGGCTAAGGCTCTGGAAGTGGATATGGCGTCTACAGAACCAAAGTTGAAAGACAAAATTCTGCAGCACATCTATTCAGGATCTCCTCCTACGGTAGCCTTTCTGATCATCGAGGACTTTGTGGATCTCCTTAATGGCTTGATCCTGAAACTGGCCTCCACTCCTGCCACCGGTAGGAAGGTCGAAAATCTTTACAGAACCAAGGACAATCCTTGTTCCTTCCTATCTTTGCATCCTCCGCCTTGGTCACTCATCACTGAGGAGATGCAAGCCAAGCCTAAGCAAGGGTCTCTTTCTGTACCCTCGGACAGAGAAAGCAGGAGGATAGATGCTATAGGGCGAAAGATGTATACCTCGACTGCGCTCAGTATTAAAATAGCCAACTATGCAGCCATGATGGCAGCTTATCAGTTGCTACTTTGGAATAAAGTGGCCACCTTTGTACCCAAGCTCCCTGGTGACCAGAAAATCTTCCTCAAGGTTGTGCAGGAGGAGGCGGTCCATTTGTCCCACCATCAAATTAATACCAGCAGAAATATGGCTGATACTTCGGCAGGTCCCTTCTCTCTGCAGTTGTCCTGCGGAGATTCGCCTGGCTGAGATCCACAGCATTGCCAGTGGAGACCAAAACTAAAGTTGAGGACCTCCCCTTTGAGGGACCTACCCTCTTTTCAGAAAAGACGGATGACTATCTGTCAAAGAAACGTAAGGACAGACTCACTGCCCACTCATACGGTGTCTTTCCCCTACATCAGCAGCATCATTCGTCTGGCAGATACCAGTACAGGTCTTTTTCATGGGGTTGTCAGCACCGTTTTCACCCTTACCAAGGGTACGCCTATCCTACCCAACAGTTGTACCAAAGCCCTCAGTCATCTTTTCCTAGGAGGAAACAGAATAATAAGGGCCAACGGAGCTCACCAACAGCATCCTAAGGAACAGACCCACTCCCACAAACAATTCTGACAATTACAGCGACCTGATCCTATGTTTGGGGTCAGACTGAGTTCATTTTACACTGCATGATGCAATGTCAGCTCTGATGTTTGGGTTTTAAAAATTGTTGAAATTGGTTATAAAGTTGTTTCTGCAGTTACCTTACTTACGACTCCCTGTTTTTACTGACAAAGGGGCCCAACCAGAGGTATTGACTGCGTTGTCAGCCCTTCTAGAAAAGGGAGCCATGAAAGAGGTTACAAATCAATCCTCTTTTTTGGATTTCTATTACAATCTGTTTGTAGTGGAGAAAAAGGATGGGGGTCTCCAACCTATTCTGGATCTCCGTAAAGTGAATGTTAATTCGTATTTGTTAGTTTAAAATGGTGACCTTGCAGGTGGTACTGACACTACTGCCGTCACAGTCCTGGTTTGCGGTTGTAGACCTGAAGGATGCTTATTTTCACATTTCGATTTTCCCAGAACACAAGAAGTTCTTATGCTTCACCTATGGGGATCGGAATTTCTAATATAGGGTTCTTCCCTTTGGATTGTCCACTGCCCCACGAGTTTTTACTAAGTGTGTGGCAGTAGTGATAGCCTTTCTGAGAGTCCAGGGGTGTTGTATCTTTCCCTATTTAGAGGACTGGCTGATTGTTGGCCAGTCAGCTGATGATGTAGCTAGACAGGTCTCCATTACGTTGTCCACCTGCCTAAACTTGGGCTTGTTTGTTAACCAAAAAAGTCTCAGCTTGATCCTTCCAGAGTTATCCAGTTTATTGGGACCATTATTGATGGCATGCAAGATGCAGGCTTCTTACTTTCTGAGAAAGCCTTGAAATTAAAAGCGTTGATCAAAAGATTCAAGAGGGGTAGATTCCAGTCTGCCCAGCTCATTCAAACTTTGTTGGGATGTATGGCCTCTACCACTGCTGTGGTGCCCCTAGCAAGACTACACATGCGCCCCTTACAGCTTTGGTTTAGCTCTGTTACCTGTCCTGAGAGGGACTCTCAGTTCAAGAGGTTTAACATGCCCTGACGAGTTCTGAATTCTTTTTTTTTTAGAAAATTTTTATTAGGTGAGAATATTAATATACAACTTTCAAATAGCATCTCATTATCCTTTCCCCCACCCTTTCCCTCCCCCCTTTTCCAAGACTTCCAACAGCTTTCCAACCCTATAGCCTAATCTATTCCCAATCTGTCCCCTTTTTCTGTAACTCCTTATCTCATGTTTACTTACTCTTTTATTCAACTAAGCCCTATCTATTAACTTCAAAAATATTGTTATAAACTTAAAATCTATTATCTATTACTTTATATTAGCTCCACATATATTTAAATTTAAACTAACTAGCAGTTGGATAAAATATCTACTTTAGTAATTCTAACAATATCTATTAACTCTAAGTCCACTTACATTTGGGCTAACAATTAGCTAATACTTCACTTCATATGGTAAAGACTCTATCTCTTCTAATAACAAATCCATTCTAATAATTTTCAAATTGCCATAATTCCCCCTTTACGTCCCACTTCTTTTCTAAATATGTTTACGAGTTCTGAATTCTTTAGGTTGGTGGATGAATGATTCCAACCTATTTGAAGGGGTACGATTTGGCTGCAGACAGCTGGATGTCTCTGTTACTACAGATGTGTCCACCCTTCGTTGGGGAGCTCACTGTGCTGGATCTTATGCTCATGGGGTATGGGATGAATCTGAACATCAGGAGCACATAAACCTGCTGGAGTTAAGGGCAGTGTTATATGCGTTAATCTCATTTGCAGATACCGTAAGGAACAAGAGTGTCCTGATACTTATAGATAATATGACAACTATGTTTTACATAAACAAACAGGGGGGCACAGCAACGGTGACTCTGTGCAAGGAGGCGATGAAACTCTGGGACTGGGCCACGGACAATTCAGTGTGGCTACAAGCCGTACATATCCCAGACGTAGACTACACGATAGCGGATCATTTGAGCAGGTTGGAAGGGGACAACCACGAGTGGTCCCTGCGAGACACCTATCTCCACCGTGTTTTTACTGAGTGGGGTTTTCCAGACATGGACTTGTTCGCTTCTGAAGACAATCACAAGACTTCCCACTATTGTTCCAGAGGCGGCGTAGGCTGCAAGTCACTTGGGGAAATGTTTCAACTCAGGTGGTCCGATCACCTGTTTTACATGTTTCCCCCATTTCCACTTCTGGCCAAGGTAATCAGCAAAATACAGGCAGATGGGACGTCTGCCATCCTGATAAGCCCATACTGGCCACGGCAGCCGTGGTTCCACACTCTCATGAGATTGCAGTCTCGTCTGTTCCACTTCCCGACAGCACTGGATCTGTTGTCGTGGAACAGAGTGTTTCACCACAGAGTAGACAAACTCAAACTGATGGCCTGGCTGATCCTACAGGACACACCTTCTCTGAGGGCATGACTCACGTGTTACAAAACACAAGGCGGTTGTCTACCCGCCAGTCGTACACCCTTAAATTGAATAAATTTAGCATGTGGTGCCAGGGGAGAGGGTTAGATCCCCTAATTTCCTCCCTTTCAGAAGTCCTGGATTTCCTTTGGGAACTCAAACAGGGGGGTTTGTCTAATTCTTCTGTGAAGGTTTATTTGGTGGCTATTTCTGCCTTCCATCCTCCAATAGATGGAAAGACTGTTTTTTCTCATTACCCATCCAAAATGTTTCTAAAAGGTTTGAGTAATTTGTTTCCCACTGTTAAGGCTGTAGTCCTTCAGTGGTCACTGAGGGTATGTCGGGGGCATCCCGCCTCTGGAGGCCATTTTTGGTGGGAAAAGCAGGCGCGCTGAGAGGCGAGGATGCCCCCTAGTGGTTTTGAGCTTTAAAAATCTCCGAATTCGGCAGGCCTGCGTGTGCACAGTCTCATGTGTGCCTGCACGGAAGACCTAGACAGTTACAGGTAAGTGCAACACTGTTTTTCTATCTCACTGGTTCCGGCCTCGATCACTGACTCTATCAGACTCTGAGGAACAGGTTGCCTCCTACTCTGACATTACATCAGAGCTAGCATCAGATCCCTCTCCTGAGGTCTCAGTTAGGGAGGCCACCTCATCATTCCCCAACAACAATTTCCACCTCTTTTCTGAACAGATGTTGAGCAAAGTTCTCCAGGCTCTTTATATAGAGTCACCAGAATCCATGGCCTTCCCTGCAGTGGAAGACCTTCTGAATATTACCCATGGCATCTGGGAGAAACCAACGTCCATACCTGCTACTTCTTATAAAATCTAGAACTAGTATAAATTGAAGCAACAAGACTGCACCTTTCTTTTCAATCATCTGTGCCCCTCATCATTGGGAACCGAAGAAATCCAATCTAAATACTGCTATGGCTCTCACTCTTCCCCTGTACATAGGGAAAGATGTATACTGGTAGGCAAGAAAGTTTATTCCTCTGCAGCCCTTAACTTTCAAATTTCAAACTTTCAGGCTGTCATGGCTGCTGGCTGAGGCCCAGGGAAGCTCTCTATAGGCTGCCACCACTCTGGTACAGGTTTCCTCTGAAGGACCCAGAGCACCCAACCGAACCATTCTGTTTACTCTTTCCCAGTAGGTTTAATTTATTATGTGACCGAATGAGGCATGAGGACTTGGGCAGAATAATAAAAAACTTTATTTAAAAGGTTTATTAATAACTGGTGTTCAAACTTTGTAAAATAAAAAGATTAGTAAAGGTTGGTGAATAAACAAACACACCCTAGACTGTTCTTAACTGTCTCCTGGTGACTGACTTCCAACTGTCTTACCCCTTCTGGATGAGGGATCACTCTGCAGCAGCCTCTCCTCAGCTCTGCTCCCTAGGAATGAACATCCTCCCACTGTGGTGAAGCCTTTTATCCCTTCTCTCAGGCACCTTCTCCCTACTTTCCTGTTAGTGCAATTTTCCCTCAGAATCTCCTCTTACACAATCACAAGGGCCAAAGGGAACCTGGGAAATGTAGGCCCTGCAGTCACTTTCATACAGGCTTCCCCAGAGCCACTAGTCCTCACTAGCCCTGGCTCATAACACATGGATTCCGACAATCTGTTCCTATAGGAATGACTGTCTACTTATGCCCAAAATTTACCCTCTTGTGTGGGTTCTGCAGGGCAAGGCCCCAAGATTGACCAAATAACAGATGACAACTGGGAAACATGCAGCTGATTGCTCTTCCAGATCCATGGCCTCCACCATTGTTTTAATTGGCATGCATGGCTGCACTCCATTGTTTAACCAAAGGACAAATGGATTATGATTGAGAATTTTCCATTAGAGTAAAAGACTAATGACTCTCTCCTTCAAATGAAAAAGAATGATGAGATAGCCCACTCCCTTGGAGTTATAACTCCTACCCAACAACAACAGCAGCCTCCTAAGTATTGCTTGCAGAGCCGTCAACCCTACAGCATTCTGCGAGGTATACTTACCAATCATACCAACCCCAGAGGAGTTATCCTTCCTATGATCGTACGAGAGGGAGACGGTCTACTAAGCCAAGATCCAAGTACCATCAACCTCAGTCTCAGAAACTTTCACAGGGACAAAAATCCCTCGTCTGACTGGCTGTACTGCAGCCAGTACATGCCAGTTCTTTTCTGGACAGACTAGCCCCTTTTGAGTCTCAGTGGGGCATGATTATCAGCAACTCCTGGATCCTTGTAATTGTTAGACAAGGTTATTGGTTTTGTTTTTTAGAGTCCCCTCCATTGTCCTTTCAAAGGAACATTACATCAGCTCCTTCTCAGGAACTTCATCTAGCCATTATTGAATTGCTTGCTTAGGGAGCTATTCAGAGAGTACCCCAGGAGGAATTTCCCCTGGGATTCTATTCAAAATATTTCCTTGTGGACAAAAAGGATAGTGGGGTTCAACCCATTTTAGATTTCCATTGTTTAAATGTGTTCATTAAAGTTAAGAAATTTTGAATGTTAACGCTATCAAGTGTAATACAGTTCCTAGAATCAGGTTCCTCGTTCACTGTGATAGATCTTAAATATGCATACCTTCATATTGCTATACACCCTGAACACAGAAAGTACCTCAGATTCCTATACAGAAATGAAGTCTTCCAGTAGACTGCCCTACCTTTTGGGTTAGTCTTGGCCTCATGTGTCTCCAATAAGTGTATGGTGGTTGTAGTTGTGTTCCTTAGGGCACAGGGGTGTTCTATCTACCCTTACTTGGATGATTGGCTCCTCATTGCCCACTAGAGAGAGCTGCTTTTAAATCATATTGATGCCTCCATGCGCACTATGTTCAGTTTGGTTTTCATGATTAACTGGAAAAAATCTTCCCGTACACCTATCCAATGTATTCAGTTTATAGGAGCTAAGTTTGATGGTACTTTTGGAAGGACCTTCCTACTGCTTGATAGAGCAAGGTCACTCTAGTCCCTTGCTCTGTATTTCCAGTCTGAGCTTTTCAATCTGCCTTGTCCATACAGCGGTTACTGGGATTTATGGCAGCCACCACTAGCATTGTTTCTTTTGCTTGTCTCCATATGAGACCATTGCAGAACTGGTTCATCAGGCATTTCAATTCATTCAGGAACTCACAGCAGGTTAAGTTTTCCATCCCCAGAGCTTTGGTTAAATCACTTCGTTGAGGGACCCTCAGTCAGAATTTAATTAAGGGATCCATCTCTCTGATATCTCCATCACCACATATGCTTCTCTCATAGGTTGGAGAGTGCATTGCGGTGACCACTCAGGGCATATGGTCCCCTTCAGAAGCCAGGATGCATATAAAGTTTCTTGAGTTAAGTGCGATCTGTTACTCTCTTGCTTTTTTTGCAGGTCTGTTACACAACAAAAGAGTTCAGGTACACACCGACAACACCACCACATTTTACTACCTAAACAAGCAAGGGGGAATGGCATCGCTGACTCTTTGTGCTGAGTCTTCAGAACTGTGGCAATGGGCCATAAAGACCAATGACTTCCCACAGGCGATACATATAGCAGGCACAACAAATGACAGACTCCCTAAGCAGAATGTTCTGTCCTCACTACACTTCAAGGGATCAGTCAACAACAACTACATATGTCCCATATTCCAGATGAGGGGATCCCCAAACATGGATCTCTTTGCAACTTCCTCCAACACCAAGACCAGAAACATCTGCTCACGCATAGGCTCAGACCCCGATTCCCTAGGGGTCACTTTTCAAATCCCCTAGGCCTGTTCTGCGCCTTTCCCCCAACTCCTCTACTATCCAGGTTCCTTTGCAGAGTCCACCACTTCCAAACCAACTGTATCCCCCTTGCCCCTTTCCAGCCACATCAGGATTGGTTCCCTGCCCTATGGACCATGTTCCAGAGTCGCTTCATACACCTGCCAAATATGCTGAATCTCCTCAGCTGGGGCCACCTCCTCCACCATAATATACCCACCCTCAAACAGCGTGGTTGCTGTTCCCTAGGCTTACTCCTTGAGATAAGTAGTCCATATTATACTAAATGTCCACAAAGCCTCCACAATTTCCTCCTATGGACACAAGTGGAACCACTTTGTTATCTGGGTGACTAACACAGGGCACTCTCCTTTCTCATGCAGGCCTGGCGTGTCCATGGAGGCAGTGCCAGCAGCTGCCTCGAGCGCTGAACTCTATAGGAGGCGCCATGCCAGCCCCCGACAACCCTCCTGACCTGAAAGCAGGCCGTGTCCCCACTCGCCTCTCCGCCCCTTCGCTGTTGCTGCCTGCCTTGGCTCGGCTCTTGGCAAGCCGGGTGCCCAGGTGGTGCGGCAGCGAGCATGGAAGGGCCAGAACGCCAGAGCGCGTGCATGGGCGGCGGGGGGGGGGCGCAAGTAGGTATTTCACCTCAGGTGCCAGAAACCCTGGCACCGGCCCTGTTCTCATGCCCACTGACAATTATCTTTGAATATTTATGGTCACTTCTGAGGCAAGGGTTAGCTGCCTCCTTGATTAAGATCCACCTAGCTGCCATCTCTGCATTTCATGAGCTGATAGATGGCAAGTTGGTATTCATCTTCGTTCTTCTGTGCCTCCACACATGGGACTGCGCAGGCGCAGGCCAGCCGCCGGAGAATTTTCCATAGCTTCTATAGCTCCGAAGGGGCCGCCTGTCGCGCGCCTCAGCGACTGCCCTCCCGCCCAAACGGTCACATGCTCCTCCAGCGACCAACGGCCCCTTCCCTCAGTTCTCTTCTTGCCGCCGCTGGGAGAGAACGTTAGCTTCGTTGCTCTGCGCTTATTGCTTGTGATTGATCTGGTTTATTTGGACATCGGTTTGGACTTCGGACTTCGCTTTTGGATACTGATTTGGACGGCAATTAACGGACGGTTTCTGACTCGGACTGGTTGACCTCTCTTATTTGCGCGCCCCTGAAGATGGCCTCAAAGGCGCTCTTCAAGCGTTGCCTGAAGTGCCATACTAAAATGGCACAGACCGATGGCCACGACCAGTGCCTTTTTTGTCTGGGGGAGACCCACAATGTGACCGCCTGCAAGATCTGTCAGGGGTTCACGAATAAGGCCCGTCAGGATCGGCAGGCCCGGCTGAATTCCTCCCTCTGGAAAGCGGTCATGTCAACGGCAACACCGCTGCCCTCCCCCAAGGCTGGCCCAAGCCCCTCTGTCGGAGGGCGCTCGAGGGCGGGTTCTGTGTCCTCCGCTCGGTCTGCACGCCCCGCAAGTGCCGCAGCGTCGAAGACAACCTCTCCAGCGCAGGGTTCGGCGCGGCCGCCCCGAAGCGCTTCTTCCACCGCGTCGGATCCGAGAGCTGCCGCCTCGGGACCGAAGATCGTGGTTCCGAGCCCTCGGTCGGAACCGACGGCTGGGTCGATTCCGGTGGCTAAGCCGCGCTCGTCGTCATCCAGAGCTACGTCGGTACCGAGATCTTCTTCAGAGCCACCGGCAAAGAAGAAAAAGACCAAGCACCGTCATCGCTCTCCACGCTCGGTTCCGACGGAGGAGGTCATCCTGATTCCGCGCACACCATCTCCTCACCTGGGCTCTCCGGTTCCGGAGGATGTGCCGGACCCGGGCGCGTTCGAGGTTGTACCATCGGCACCTTCCCCAGTAGCTGATCCAGGCCCGCCTCCAAGTCGGCGGGATCGGTCGTCTTCTGGTCACCGCTCACCAGCAGCTGCTTCCAGTCGTGAGCGACGTCGGTCCGAGGAGGGGAGTGTCGGTTCCGTGCGCTCGTTGGCCTCCCGTCATCGTCAAGCTTCGGATCTGCCTCCCGCTTTCCATTGCCAATGGGAAGGGGCTCCTGGTTTCGCATACTCGGAACCGAGGCCCTCGACCTCTAGGCAGGCATGGTTCCCTCCGCCGGCCCGGGGAGAGGAATCGCACAGTTCCGAAGGGGAGGACGTCGGCAGCGTCGGAGATTACGGTTCCGAGTCCTGTTCCGAACCTTCGCCAGACGACAACGTGGCGCCGAGCAGTAGTTCTCCATATGAAGATTTGAGAATCTACGCAGATCAGATGGCTCGGATGGCTCAAGCTTTAGAAATGGATATCTCCTCAGCTGTTCCCCAAACCAAGGACAAGCTGCTCAGGAGGGTCTATGCGGACAATCCTGCAACCGTTGGCTTCCCTATGCTTGAGGGGATAGAGGAAATTGTCGAGAAGGTGTGGAAGGTGCCCTGTGACCAACCTGCCACCTCGAGGAGGATTGAGCAGCTTTATAAGATTAAACAGGGCACCTGGCCGTCATTGTTGAAGCACCCTCCGCCTTCATCGCTCGTCACGGAGGAGTTCCAGTCTCGCCGCTCTGGAGCACCCTCAGCGCCACCTGACAAGGAGGGGAGGAAGCTAGATGCCCTGGGTAGACGGCAGTATTCCATCGCGTCCCTAGGGCTGAGGATTGCCAACTACCAGACGATTATGGCTGGGTACCAACTCTACCTCTGGGAAAAGTTGGCATCCTATGTTGGCATCCTCCCCCCTGAACAGAAGGCAGTGGTGTCGCTCCTGCAGACAGAAGCTGTCCGCCTGTCGAAACAACAGCTAAATGCAGGGAGCCATGCGGCCGACACGGCAGCTCATGGGATGACTTCCGCCATCGTCCTCCGACGCCATTCATGGCTGCGGTCTACGGCCCTTTCCCAGGAAGTGAGGTCCCGGGTGGAAGGCCTTCCTTTCGAAGGGGAATCACTGTTCTCCGCGTCCACTGATGAGGCCTTAAAGAAAAAGAAGGAGGACAGACAGACGGCACGGTCCTTGGGCCTAGCTCCCACTGACAAACCCGCCTACAAGCCACGATACACTCCAAGGTACGGCCCTTACCACTACCAGGGCAGGTACCAGCAGCGGCGGCCGAGTTACCAACCGTTCCCGGCTTATCAACAGCGGCACTACCCTCCTCAGCAGCAGCCCAAGAGGCGTAGGCCGTTCAAACCTCGTTCCTCGCAGCCTCCGTCCCAACAGAAGGAGCAGCAGGGCCCTGGGAGGCAGTACTGACGGGTCAACCCAGCCGTACCACCGAACTTCTCAGACAGACTGAGGCCATTCCTCTCGGAGTGGGAGTCAATAACATCTGACTCATGGGTCTTAACTATTGTTGAGAAGGGGTACGGGCTGGAATTCATTGAACTGCCGAGATGCTGTTCACCGCTGACCGCTGTCAATAACACTATGGCCGAGCTGGACACTGAAATAACATCGCTCTTGGCCAAGGGAGCTATAGAGGAAGTGCCCTATGAAGGCTCTGTGAAGGGGTTCTTCTCCAGGTTCTTCCTAGTCCCCAAAAAGGACGGGGGGTTGCGTCCCATTCTGGACTTGCGAGGCCTTAATGCCTATTTGAGGGTGACTAAATTTAAAATGGTAACGTTGGCAACTGTGCTTGCCCTGCTCAGGAAGGGGGACTGGTTTGCGGTCCTGGATCTGAAGGACGCATATTTTCATGTGGGGATACGTGAGGAACATAGGAAATACCTGAGCTTTGTCTACCGGCAAAGGGTTTTTCAATACAAGGTGCTCCCCTTTGGCCTGTCCACTGCCCCACGGGTGTTCACTAAGTGTGTTGCTCCTGTGGTCTCCTTCCTTCGGGAGCAGGGTTGTTCAATTTTTCCGTACCTTGATGACTGGCTCATCATGGCTGAGTCTGAGCCCAGATTAGCCCAGGACCTTGATCTGGTGCTTACCACATGCGACCGATTGGGCCTCGTGGTTAATCTAGAAAAATCTAAATTGGTTCCCAGTCGTACGGTCTCCTACATTGGTGCACTTCTGGACTCTGTGAAGGGTAAGGCTCTGCTCCCCCAGGAGAGGGCTAGGTCCCTAAAGGGTCTTGTGTCCATGTTTAAGAGGAACCGTTTTCAACCGGTACGCACTATCCAGTGCTTGCTGGGCCATATGGCTGCTGCTACTTCTGTAATCCCCCTCGCCAGGCTGCATTTGCGGCCTCTCCAGAACTGGTTTGTACGAAGGTATGATGCTTTTCAGCACCCTCCGTCCCTCAAGCTCTCCGTTCCTAGGAGCATACTGTCCTCGTTGGATTGGTGGTTGTCTGAGGGCAATTTATTTGGAGGTTTCCCTTTCGGTTATCAACATCCTGACATCACGGTGACCACTGATGCCTCTCTGGTGGGATGGGGGGCTTACTGTGGGGATGTCTGTGTCCAGGACGTCTGGACTGAAGGTGAAAAGGCACTCCATATCAATGTTTTGGAACTAAGAGCCATTCGTTTTGCGCTTGTGTCCCTTACAGCTCTGCTGCGAAATCGTCACGTGTTGGTACAGACAGACAACACCACTGCCATGTACTACGTGAACCAGCAAGGGGGCACAGCGTCCATGACTCTCTGCCGGGAAGCCACGCTCACCTGGCAGTGGGCAGTCAAGAATGGCGTCACTCTGCGAGCCATACATGTGGCTGGGTCAGACAACGCTCGGGCGGACGCCCTGAGCAGGGTTCTGTTGTTAGACCACGAATGGGAGCTCAACGACGGGTGCAGTGGGCTGATCTTCCAGATGTGGGGACACCCGGTTATAGATGTGTTCGCTACGGCGGCGAACGCCAAAGCCCAGACGTTCTGTTCCCGAGCAGGGAGTGACCCGCTCTCTATTGGGGATGCCTTCCTGTTTACGTGGAACCAGGGATTGCATTACATGTTTCCGCCCTTCCCCTTGATAGCCAAGGTCCTGTGCAAAATAGAGGAGGACAGGACAGACTGCATCTTAGTGGCCCCATTTTGGCCGAGGCAAGTCTGGTTCCCAAGGCTCCTGCAGCTATCTCAGCGGACCTATGTGAGGCTGCCCCCTTGGCAGGATCTTTTGAAGAACGGGGACATTCTTCACCACGACCCCGGGAAGCTGCATCTGGCAGCTTGGCGGATCGTCCCTCCTCATTGAATTTTTCTACGCAGGTGGAACGGGTCCTCTTGAATGCCCACAAGCCATCTACCCGGCGCTCTTACGAGGCCAAGTGGCGGAGGTTTGAGACCTGGGCACGTGAGAAAGGGGTGGTGCCTACGGATAGCTCCCTAGGGCTGATTTTTGACTATTTGTGCCTCCTGAGGGACCAGGGATTAAGGGTTACCTCCCTCAAGGTTCACCTGGCAGCTATCTCTTCTACCCACTCTCGAGTTGATGGTAGCACGGTTTTTTCCCACCCAAAGTCCCGCCAGTTCCTTAAGGAAATGTTCAACCTCTACCCACCAGTGTCGCCTCCTGTACCACAATGGTCACTGTCTTTGGTGCTGGCACGGCTAATGTTGCCTCCCTTCGAGCCTTTGGCGACCTGCCCCTTGGACCTGCTATCGTACAAGGTGGCATTCCTAGTGGCTATAACCTCTGCCAGGAGGGTCAGTGAGCTCTCTGCGCTAAGGTCTGACCCCCCCTTCCTTTTATTCCATCCCAATAGGGTGGTATTGCGTCCCTGCCTGGGCTTCCTGCCTAAGGTGGTGTCCACTTTTCATCTGTCGCAGGAGATATCGCTTCCTACATTCTTTCCTCACCCCTCTTCCAAGGGGGAAAAGGCGCTGCACACTCTGGATTTGAAGAGGGCGCTAGCTTTCTATCTGGACAGGACAAAGGGCTTCAGAAAGTGTCCTCACCTGTTCGTGTGTTTTGGGGCCAAGGACAAGGGCAATAGGGCTTCCTCGCAGACTCTGTCCAGGTGGATTGTGACGGCCATTAGTAAGGCCTATTCCCTGGCTGGGGCGAGTTGCCCGCTGCAGGTTAGGGCCCATTCCACGCGGTCCCAGGCTGCCTCTTCGGCTCTCCTCCGGGGGGTTCCGTTGGCTAGCATCTGTAGGGCAGCCACCTGGTCCACGGCTGACACCTTTGTCAGGCATTATGCTGTGGATGTGGATACAGGGCGAGATGTGGCTGTGGCCAGGGCTGTATTGCATTCCCTTTTTTCCTAAGGGGTTCTGAGATGCTACGCTATCATGCTACAATTTTGTAGTTGTATGTTTTATATGTATATATGCTTATATATATTTATTGAATATATCCTTATACAAGTGGTATATATATGGGAGTATATTGTATATATGTGTTATTTTTGTATGTATATTTGTGTATAGTTATATGTTGTTTACACTTGTTGATGGTTCTTGTGTGATACAATAAAATTGTGTTGGACTTCACCCCACCTTCCTTATTGTGTGAAGCTTGGTACACTCCCATGTGTGGAGGCACAGAAGAACGAAGATGAAAACAGGGTTGACATACCTGTAACTTATGTTCATCGAGTTCTTCTGTGCTGACACACAACCCTCCCTCCTACCCCGCTGTGAATTCCAATGCACAATGCTGTGTGGGCTATAACAAATATTGGTGTCTATGCACGTTGTGGCTATGTGTATTGGTTAAGCGGCGGCAAGGAGAACTGAGGGAAGGGGCCGTTGGTCGCTGGAGGAGCACGTGACCGTTTGGGCGGGAGGGCGGTCGCTGAGGCGCGCAACAGGCGGCCCCTTCGGAGCTATAGAAGCTATGGAAAATTCTCCAGCGGCTGGCCTGCGCCTGCGCAGTCCCATGTGTGTCAGCACAGAAGAACTCGATGAACATAAGTTACAGGTATGTCAACCCTGTTTTCTCACACCATGTTTCCATACAATTTCTCTCTTTTTTTTAATAAATGATTTTTATTGGATTTTATAGTGGGGGAAAGGGTTACAACAAGACAAAAAGGTTTCAATAGCAGATTCGTGTACAAGACACATATCCATCCATCCATGAATGCAGCAAGACATTACATACCCAGTTAATACCCCTTCTACCTTCAAGCTTCCCTTTTAATCTCTGCAGTCATTATTTACATTCTATGCTTTCTTATCCACTTTACTCTATTTCTTAATTCATTTCTAATAATTCGTTCCTTTATATATATTATGCATAAATCACATTTCCAATCCCTTACATTTTAACCAAAATTGTTAATCCCTTAATCATTCCAGGAGTAGGAGATAAAAATAGAGAGTATAAGCTGAAATATAAATGATTCTTATTATATATCAATATAGGAAAAAGGAACATTTTTATTCCAGTTTTCCCTCATTCTCTCCTCTATTTTAACCCAGCCATCTTCACTTATAAATTGGAATTTTCATAATTGTGAGGTTGGGAAGACCAAATAAGTGTTTGGCTTAAACACTGATTTATATTCTAGAGAGGGTAGGTCTTTCATCTGTTTTATCCAAGCCATCTACATTTATATATTTGAATTTTCATAATAGTAAGACTGGGAAGAACAGGTACGCATTTGGCTTAAGCACTAGTTTATATTCTAAAGAAAATAGCTAAAGTCTAGGAAGGATTAAAGAATTCCAAAGACCCAATTATCACATTATCACTAATCCATTAACAGTAAATATACAAAATCTAACATGTTACAGAACATCTAAACTTTCAATAAGTCTGCATTACATATCATTAAGCATAGAGAGGGAGCCTAAATCATACTCTATGTTTCTCCTTCTTTCTCCCTTTCAAACAAGAAACAAAAAGAGAAGACAAAAAGCTCCATCAGCCCCCCTCTCTTATCCCTTAACAATATAACAGGTTAGAGAGACAGATATATATAAAAGGTTAAGCCTAAATTATTGGATCACAATCTGGATTTCATTCTTGTTTTTTCTTCTTCCTCCCTGTAAAATGGTACATCAAGTCTTTTTCCCATCTGCACTCCAAAGACATATCCTTATTCTTATCTTCTAACCAGTTCTGGAAGGGATTAGTAAGAATAGTGTTAGGTCTCTGTTTATTCTTCTTCTTTAAGATACGTTGCATTCTTTTCTCCTCATTCAGAAACAGTACGCTGGGCTTCTTCATGGGTTTGCTTCGTTGCCCCTCCTCTTTCTTGTTTATGCCTTGTCTTTTTACAGAAACGTACTGATGTGTTCCTCCATTTTGCAGGCTAAACTTTTCCTCATTCCGTTCTAGTTTTCTTTCAGCTAGGTCTGCCCCTTTAGAAATTTCGTCTGCCTTATCTTCTATAGTGTTTTTATCCATTTCCACTCCAAATATCACATCTGCTTTATTTATTAATTCAGTCATCAATTTAGCAATTTTTTGCAGGTTGGAAAATACTTCTTCTGGGAAAGCCATTTCAAAGTTACTTATAAGTGTTATGTCCAAACTCTTGTCAAAGTGCCAGAAAGCTTCGCTTTTATTTATATTTTCAAAGGATTTATTGCTTTCCAGCCCTCTGCTGAGAGAGTTTTCTTTGCAATCAATCTTCCGTGCCTTCCTCCCTCCTCCCAGCCTTCGCCCGGGCAACCGCCTTGCAATCAAGCTGGTTAGCCCTCGTAAAGTCATAAAACAATCTTCTTACTTGATGGGAAGTCTTGTAGGGTCGCAATGCTCCGTCTTCCAGTTGTCTTTATTTGTCTTATTAGGAATCTGCTTTGTTTTTGCTTCCATTCATTTTTGCTTGTTGGACTTTCGGCTTTTGTAGCGTCATAACCATGTTGGCTACTCCCATATTCCTTGCTTTTCGAACCGGTGTGGGGGCTTCCTGGGGGTTGCCAGTCCCCTTGAGCTCCTCCACCTTGTTCCAGCCTGCCCCCTCTCCATGGGGGGGGGGACTTGGGGGCCCAAATTCTCAAGTCCCAAGGAACCAGGAAGCTCATGGCAGAGAGCTCATAACTTGGCTGCCGTGCCTTCGCTACTCCATCCCGGAAGTCTCCATACAATTTCTCAAGGGCGTTCTCATCACTTTCCCAGACTCTATTGTGGCACTCTATGCCACAATAGAGTCTTTCTTTTATACTAGCACAACTCATGCTGCCCCCATTCAAGCCTTTGGCCCACTGTGCCCTCTCTTTATTATCTTGGAAGGTAGCCCTCCTAATATCTATTAATAATAGCTATTACTTCTGTTAGAAGAGTAGGAGAGTTAACTGCCCTCTGTATAGATTCACCTTTTATGTAGTTTTTTCCAGAAAAGCTGATTTTATACTCTAGTTTAGAATTTCTTCCCAAGATGGTCTCCAAGTTCCACCTCCAACAAAAAGTTACTCTGCCCGTGTTCTTCTCTAACCCCACTTCAGACTTGGAACACACACTTCATAAGTTGGATGTGAAAAGGGCTTTATTGTATTGTTTACACAGAACAAGATCATTCAGAAAGTCTAAGGCTTTTTTTGTCTGCTCTTTTGGACCACACAAGGGCCAGCCCATCACTAACCAATCTATTTCCTGGTGGATAGTAGCAACCATTAAACTGTGTTATGTTCATGCCAAGGTTCCATGTCCAGTAATGATCAGGGCTCACTGTACGAGAGTACAGGCATCATCTGCTGCCTTTATCTTAGGAACTCCATTGTGTGACATCTGTCAAACTGCCACCTAGTTCTTGGCAGACACATTCATCTAGCATTACTCCATAGACACAAACTTGAGATGAGATGCAGCGGTGGCAACAGCCATCTGGCATTTGCTTTTCAGTTAGTTCTCTCACACCCTCCTCCTTTGGTGAGTAGGTTGTCATATTCCCAATGTGGGACTGCACAGAAGACTGACAACAAAAACTGGGTTGCACTTATCTGTAACTGGTGTTTGTCTAGTGTCTTTTGTGCAGGCACACATTTCCTCCCTCCTGCCTCACTGTGAGTGTGGTTTTCTAAACTAACCACTGATAGCTCAGGCAAACTGAGGGATAAGGGGGCGTTCCACTCTGCAATGCTCCGTTTAGGCGGGAAAACGCCTATCCATGTGCATTGGGTGGACCAAGTGCCCCTTCAGTTATAGCGCTGGAGAATCTCTCTCCATGTCTGGCCTGTGGCTGTGTAGTCCCAATGTGTGCCTGCACAGAAGACACTAGACAAACAACAATGCAACCCTATTAATCTGTCTAACTGGATGTGTTTCAGTTGCTGTTGCTTGGGGAAGTCAAGAGAGTGCTTGTAGAGCTGCTGTCTATCACTTTTTTTGTTTAATACTTTCCCCACTTGGCTTATTTGATCTAATTGGGAAGTGGAGAGTGATTGAGTCCAGAAGCTAGTTAATACTTCACTAAGGAGGAGAGTTGTCCCAGCTGCACTGAAGGAGGTGGCTACTGAACTGATCCTTAAGAAGCCCCTTCTGCACCATGATGATTTTAAGCACTACAGATTAATCGCTAACCCCTTGTTTTTTCACCTGTTCAAGAAGGTAATGGCCAAGCAACTCCAGAATTCCCAAATGAAGCTGTTTAATTTGGGAGCTGTTTCATTTTGGCTTTTGACCCAGTTTTGAGACTGAAACTGCCTTGAAGCTTGCCATGCTGAACAGTCGCACTAGGGAAAAAACCGGGAAGTGCAGCCTTTTTTTAGTCTTTCAGATTCTTTAGTTGTTTTAAATACCACTGCCCATGTCATCCTCCTAGGCCAATTTTTTGAGATGGGAATTGGGGATGCTATGTTCTGATGTAGTTCCCCCCCCCCTGCCTTTCTGACTGGCCCAGAAGATGGTGCTGGAGGACTACTGCTTGACCCCATGTAATGGAGTCTTGTGTGGTCCCCCTCTCCCGGCTATTTAACATATACATGAAACAAGGGAGAGCATTCAGGGACTTATAATGATGTGGCATAAATATGCCAATTTCATTTCTCCTTTTAGTCAATAATAATAATAACATTCGATTTATATACCTCCCTTCAGGATGACTTAACAGCCACTCAGAGTGGTTTACAAAGTATGTTGTTATTATCCTCACAACAACAATCACCCTGTGAGGTGGGTGGGGCTAAGAGAGCTCCTAGAAGCTGTAACTGACCCAAAGTAACCCAGCAGGCTTCAAGTGGAGGAGTGGGGAATCAAACCCAGTTCTCCAGATTAGAGTCCTGCGCTCTTAACCATTACACAAAACTGGCTCTCACAATCAACTACCTTAAGGGTTGTCAGATAGAGGAGGGGATAACTATAAGTCCCTTTCCAATAGATGATATGTATTAGTATTATAGTCTTCATTCGCTTTATTGAAACATCTTCCTGAATTATTATTTTATAATGCAGCACTATGCCTTTATAAAAATGCTCTCCTGAACCATGCTGTTTTACATAATTTGCAGAAATAAAAAGTGTAGGAGCCTTCCTGACCTCAGGCAGGCCATTTCTTAGAGTGGAGAATGCACGTGTATGGGCATTTACTCACACTTTTAGTGAAACCTTAGTTCATTCTTGTATTCTTTGGATGTTTGCAACCAAACTCTGGTTCGTTGATTTTACTTGTTTTGATTTTTTACTAAGGGAAGGGACTCATGCTACTTCTGCAATACTCCATGTAATGCTTTGTACTATGATAAAATGGCATGAAGAACTATTTCTTTGTGATCCACATTAATGTTTTTTTAAGGATCTTTCATTGCAATGTTTTTAAAAAATGCTTAGTATTCATTTTTAAGAGTGAAGGAACTACCAGAACAGATCCATGGTCCAGTATCCCATCTCTGACAATAGCTGGTTCAGAGGCACCAATCTGTCCAGAAGGGTGGTATATAAGCACAATGTTGTTATTATTGTTGTTGTTGTTGTTATAAGATTCCTTTTGAATTCTGCTAAGTTTGTGATTGTCAACCAATGACAACCAATCCAAAGGAGACACTGTGTAGAAAAATATTTTCTCATCTCAGTTATCACTCTTTGCTTCACACAATGGTCTTTGTTCTTTTATGCTATGAGGCAGGGAGGCTAGCTACTGCCTCTCTGCATTCCTATTGAGCTTTGTAATTATAGAGATGTTTCTCATCTCTTCTCTAAGGTAATTCCAATTTTTGCAGTATCTTTTCTAAAATGGGAAATTTGGAATGCATACAGTATGCTGGGGAGGGAGGGAGGGCTGTATGGATATTTCACGGTGTACCGCTAGCTAAATGGGATGAGTAGGTAGTAAACTGCCCAGAGTTTGTGAACCTACATATCTGAGTAACAAAAGAGGCACATAATAAATGAAATTAATTTATATTTCTAAGCAAACATGGAGAAAATATCTAGTGATTAAATGCTAAAAAAAATCAGCTTTGGTGTTAAATAGTGAAAGACCATTGGTTCAATAGTGAAAGATGATTAAACGTTAAACTGCTCATAAAGAATAGTGAGGAAGCAGAGATGAGTTACCTTCCAAAACAGCTTTGCTTAGTCCAGCTGAGTTTAAATTCTACAGCCTCTGTATGTAGGAAATAAAATGAGACAGTCATACTAAAAACGGGACACCTCTCATACTGTTCAGGCCAGAGTAGGCAACATCAGTGGGACTAGAGAACAAGAAAACCATCTTCTATACAATACATCTTCTATTTGTTCCCTTGCCTCTCAGTTTGTTCCAGATTGCTGGATTTTAACAGTGTAGCTAAGCTGCCATTTATAGATCTTCTGGGAGGGTGATCACATAGCAGAATACATTAATTCTATGCTTTCTGATGGTGCTTTTATAGTTCTGCTCTTTTTGCTAACATATCTAAGCATTTACATCCTAGTTCAGAGAAAGGGAGAAATAATGCATGTTAAATCTCTCAAATATCCCATACAAATCCCTTCATGATGTTGGCCTCTCATATCTGCAGGACCTCCTGTCCCACTGCAACAGCTTTGCTCATCTTAACAGGGCCTTCTGCAGATACCATCCTGCAAACAGGCAAAACTAACAGCTCTCTCCCCCCCCCCCCCCCCCAACACACACATGCACATTCTCTGTGGTAGCCTCTACCTTATGGAATGGAATGGTCAGGAAGGCTCCTACCCTCTTGGCTTTCCACAAACTATGCAAAACTGAATTATTCAAGAAGGGTATTTTACTCTGGCAATAGGGTGGTACTATAAGGAAATGGTTCAAAGAGACAGGGACTGTAGACTAAACTACTGAGTACTGTCTGTTGATGCAGATATGTTCCTGCTATGTAATTTCAGCATCATTTAATATGTCATGTCAAACTACAATTTTTTTTCCCAGCAAAGTCCACCCCAGTATTCCTGTATTTGAATTTATGCTTCTTTTCAGATTTCTGCAATACATACCCTATTATATTGCTTTTTTAATGTCTAAGTTGTTGATCATATTGACTTATACTGTGTAATCTGCCTTGAGTCTCAATGAGAATGTGGGGGAGCATGTAGGTAAAGGTAGTCCCTTGTGCAAGCACCGGGTCATTACTGACCCATGGGGGGACGTTGCATTACTACGTTTTCTTGGCAGACTCTTTACAGGGTGGTTTGCCATTGCCTTACCCAGTCATCTACACTTTACCCCCAGGAAACTGGGTACTCATTTTACTGACCTCGGAAGGATGGAAGGCTGAGTCAGCCTTGAGCTGGCTATTTGAACCCGGCTTCCGCCAGGATTGAACTCAGGTTGTGAGTAGGGGTGTGCAAGGCCTGCCTGTTTCGGTAAACCTGATTCAGTTTTAACTGAATCAGGAAACCGTTTCAGTATTCACATTCCGGTAATAAATTCGGCTTTTCGGCTTGATTTGGCCATTGTTTTCAATGAGAAAACCTCCTGGCTTTCCGGGAGTCTGGGGGGGCATTTTCTGTCCGAATCACACCAAACTTGGTGGAGACCATCTCCTGACTCTCCTCTAACTACCCCCCAAGTTTCAGAAAGATTGGACTTTGGGGGGCCATGTTATGCCCCCCCAAAACAAGGTACCCCATCCTCCTACACTCTCTTTTTTTTTTTGAAAAATTTTTATTGGGTTAGAACATTTTTATTTTTACATTACAGTCAATTTTCCCCTAATTTTTCTTTTCTAACCCCCTCCCTTTCCCCACCTTTTGTTGACTTCCAACAGCTTTCCCACCCTCTGTCCCTTTTCCCTTACTTCTATTAAGTTCCTCTGTCTAAAACAGATATACATTCTCCAATATATTAAGCAGTACATCTTTAACTCCTTTACTTATTATACACCCAAACTATACGTCTTTAGACAAACAATTTATCCCATTTTCCAGTTTTGAGTAATTCTATATAAACCTATATATCATAAACCATAAAAATTTCCCACATTTAAATCAAACAATTTGATTTGTTCTCTATATATTACTCATTTCAACTTTTTATGGTAATTCTATATAACTCCTCAGATACTCAATCAATTTAACTCTTCTATACATTCAGTTTGGTGCATATAAATCTTGTCAAAGAAAGAAAATATTGTTAGTTAGTCAATCCTCATGTTTAAACCTTATCATTAATTATTCTCTATCAGTTGACCTATACATATCTATATATATCTCAATCAATTAATCTAACTGCTTATAAATTCACATTTCTCTTCCTCCCCCGGTAAAGTCACCCCTCTCTTTTATACTTTTATTATATTTCAGTAGTTCTCAAACTGCCACAGTTTTCCTCCCACCTCCCATTTCTTCTCCAGGTATTGTTTCAGCTTCTCCCAGTCTGTGTTGAACTGCCCTGAGTCCAGATCTCTCAGTTTTCTTGTCATCTTGTCCATTTCAGCCATATACAGCAATTTGTAGATCCAATCTTCAATAGTTGGTACTTCTTGTACTTTCCATTTCTGCGCATACAAAAGTCTAGCTGCTGCAGTCATATAAAAAATCAACGTCCTATGATGGGCTGGAATTCCCTCCATTCCCAAGTTTAGCAGCAGGAGTTCTGGGTTCTTATTTATTTGAAACTGTAAAATTTCACTCATTTCTCTTATTATTTCCCCCCAGAACTGCCTAGCTACCTCACACGACCACCACATATGATAGAGGGAGCCCTCATGTTTCTTACATTTCCAGCATTTATTAGAAGTATTCAAGTTCCCTAGCGCAATCTTCTTTGGTGTCATGTACCAACGATAGATCATTTTGAAAATGTTCTCTTTAATATTGATACATGTCGTTGTCTTCATTGTAGTTTTCCACAAGTATTCCCATGCCTCCATTGTTATTTCTTTATTGAAATTTATAGCCCATTTCACCATCTGTGTTTTAACTATCTCATCCTCAGTATACCATTTCAGCAATACTTGGTATACCTTGGATATTCTTTTCTTGTCTTCTTTAAGAAGGGTCTGCTCTAGTTCCGAGTTCTCTGTTCGTATGCCCCCTTTTGCAAAGTCTGAGTTGTATAAGTCTCTAATCTGTCTATACTGGAACCAATCATAGTTAGGTGATAGTTCCTCTTGCGTCTTTATTCTAAGTTTAGATACTTCAATCTTAGTTATTTCTTTGTACGTTAAACATTGTTGTTCATTATCCACAGCTCTCGGATCTATCACCTCATATGGAACCACCCACAAGGGGGTTCCTTCTTGTAGGTAGGTTCTATACTTCTTCCAGATTGTAAATAGACTTCTCCTTACAAAATGATGCAGGAACATCGAGTTGACCTTTACTTTGTCATGCCATAGGTATGCGTGCCATCCAAAAAATTTTTTATATCCCTCTAGGGCTAATAGTTTCTTATTCTTTAATGTCATCCACTCTTTTAGCCAAACTAGGCAGATTGCATCATGGTAAAGTCTCAGATTGGGCAGTTGCATTCCGCCTCTCTCCTTTGCATCTTGTAAAACTTTTACTTTCACTCGAGGCTTCTTGCCTGCCCAAACAAAATCTGATATTTTCCTCTGCCATTTTTCAAATTGTTTAGAGTCTCTGATGATTGGTATTGTCTGTAACAAAAACATTACTCTTGGTAACACATTCATCTTAACTGCTGCAATCCTGCCCAACCATGACAGGTTCAATCTATTCCATTTGATCAAGTCTCTCTCTATCTGAGTCCATAATTTTTCATAATTATTCTTGAACAAATCTATATTTTTTGCAGTCAGCTCAACTCCCAGGTATTTCACCTTACTAGTTACTTCACAATCCGTTGTTTCCATTAACAATTGTTGTTTCTGCTTAGTCATGTTTTTGCATAATATCTTTGACTTCTTTTTGTTAATGAAGAAACCTGCCAAGTCTCCAAACTCCTTGATCTTGTCTATCACTTTTGGCATGTTCTCCAGTGGGTCTTCTACAATTAACATTATGTCGTCTGCAAATGCTCTGACCTTATATGAATAGTCCTTTATTTTTATTCCTCGTATTTCCTCATCTTGTCGGATTTGTATCATCAGAATCTCCAATACTAAAATGAACAACAATGGAGATAACGGGCAACCTTGTCTTGTTCCTTTACTAATCGTCAATTTCTTGGTCAGTTCATCATTCACTACAATTGCTGCAGTCTGGTCTCTATAGATTTCCTTGATTGCTCTGACGAATCTTTCTCCCAGTTGTAGCTTTTCCATAGTGGCAAACATAAAGTCCCAGTTTAAATTGTCAAACGCTTTTTCAGCGTCTACAAAGAAGAAACCAACCTCTTTGTCACAACGCTTGTCGTAGTATTCAATAGCATTGATCACTGTCCTTAGGTTGTCTCTTATTTGTCTGTCTGGCAAAAAGCCTGCTTGTTCCTCCTCTATGACTTCCGAGAGCCACCCCTTCAATCTCTCCGCCAATATCTTCGCAAAAATTTTATAGTCATTATTAAGTAGTGATATAGGTCTGTAATTTTTCACGTTGGTCAGGTCTTGGCCCTCCTTTGGGATCAATGATATATTCGCTTCACTCCAAGTATCTGGAATCCTTTGATCCCTAAAAACTCCATTCATCACCTCTTTTAGGAATGGTGCCAGTTCATTGGCCATTGTCTTATAAAATTTAGCCGTAAGTCCATCTGGCCCTGGCGCCTTTCCTAGATTTGCAGATTGTATTGCCTTGCTTATTTCCTCGTCAGTTACTTCACTGTTCAACTTACTTCTCCAAGCTTCCGAGATTTCTGGAAGTTTGGTCTTCTCCAGATATGATGCTATTGATTCTTTGTTTACTTCTTTTTTATTATACAGCTTAGCATAGAATTTATAGAAGGCTCTACTAATGGTAGTCTGCTCCAAGTACGTTTTATCTTCTTCACAGATTTTATTTATTATTTTCTTTTCCCTTTTCTTCTTCAATTGCCATGCCAAATATTTCCCAGGTTTATTAGCACCCTCAAACGCTTTTTGATTCAGTCTTTTAAGATTCCACTCCAATTCTTTATTACTCATTGCTGTTAGCTGTTCTTGAAGAATTTTGATTTCCTGGTATATTTTCTTTTTCCCTGGTCTCTTTTTTAACTGTACTTCTTTGGCTTTTATTTTCTCCTCAATCTCTTGTCTGTTCTCCTCTTTCTTTTTTCTTGCTCTGCCATTTAAGTCCATTAGTATGCCCCTTACAACCGCCTTGTACGCATCCCAAACTTTATTGGTTGGTACTTCTTTATTCACGTTGTATTGTATAAAAAACTTAGTCTCTCTTCTCAATGTTTCCATATTCTCACTTTCCTGTAACAAGTCCTCATTTATTCTCCAGGCTTTCCTTTTTCTCCTTTTTCCAAATTTCCACATAATTGGGTTGTGATCTGAGCCTACCATCGGCATTATTCCTACCTCCTTAGTCCATAACGCTAAGTCCTTTGAGGCCCAGATCATATCAATTCTTGATAATGTAAGATGCCTTGCAGAATAAAAAGTAAACTGTCTGGTTTTAGGATATTCTCTCCTCCATACGTCTTCGAGAGTCTCTTGTTGAATCAACTCAAAAAAAAGCTTTGGCAATAATCCTCTTTTCTTTTGTGCTTTTGTAGTCTTTTTGTCTAGTTCCAAATCTGTCACTCCATTGAAATCTCCAGCAAGAATTATCTGGTCATATACAAGATCGTCTAAGTGCTTCCTTAAGTCCTCAAAGAAGCTTTCCTTTGCACCGTTAGGTGCATAAAGTCCGACTACCAACACTCTCTTTAAGTTCCAGTTACATTCCACTGCTACAAATCTAGCTTCCACATCTCTCATAACAAATTTTGGCTGCAGTTCCTCTTTTATATACAACACCACTCCTCTTTTTTTCTTGTTGGAAGCCGCTACAAATTCTTTGCCCAATTTTCCAGATTTTAAATATTTTACATCCTGTTTTCTAATATGGGTCTCCTGCAAACAAACAATATCACATTTTTGTTTTAGTAGCCAATGAAAAATATTTTTTCTCTTATTCGGTGAGTTTAGTCCATTTACATTCCAAGATAATACTTTACTCTCCATATTCATGGTTTTGTTGGTAAGTCTTTTTCATTGTCCTTAATAAATCTCTCCATCTCCCGCTCAGATCTGATACGCTTTTTTGCCCCTCCAAACTCAAAGGACACTCCTTCCGGTAACTCCCATCTGTACCTAATGTTCATGTCCTTCAAAGTCTGAATTAACACTCTATATTTTTTCCTGTCCAGTAACACTGATCTGGGCAATTCCTTCATTATGATAATCGTCTTGCCATCAATCTCCAATGGGTCTTGAAATTGTTTTGTCACAATCCTCTCTTTCATATTTCTAGTTGTAAACTGCACGATCACATCCCTTGGTAGTTTCCTCTGGGTTGCAATTCTCGAGTTCACACGATACGCCACATCTAGGATAGCCACAATTTCCTCCTCCTCCTTCCCCAGGTATTCAGCCAACACCTCAGTCATCTGTTCTTGCGCTGATTTCCCTTCAACTTCTGGCAGACCACGAAAACGAAGCTGCTTCTCCATGTGTTTAGTTTCTGCAACTGACATCCTCCCCTTTACCGATCTCATCTCTGTTTGTTGCGTTTCTATTAAATTCTCCATCGCGTCTTCTACTGTTTTGACTCTCTGTTTCGTTCCTTGTAATTCACTGCTAATCGTTTCCACGCCTTTTTTCACTTCTGACAGCTCCGACTTTACTGTCTGTGTAACTTCTTTAACCTCTTTAATAAGCTCCAATTTCGTGTCCTTAAGTTCTTTCATCATGTCTATAAGTTTTTTGTCCAAATTTTCTATTGCCGATTGCCACTCTTTTTTCGACATCGTGGGGCTTGCTTTAGCTCGCTCCCACGAATCTGCTCTCTTCCTCAGCTCCGTGGCGTATAATTAAACGTTTTCCTTTTTTTTTCAAATGTCCCAATCTTTGCCAAAATTAGTTTTTTATATCCAAAATGTCGGGCGTCTTTTCTCTATGGTTTCTCTATGTTATTATAATCCAAGATGGCCTACTTCCTCTTCCGCTGAAGCCACGACCCTTCCACTTTCAAAAATGGCGATTCCCCACTTCCTGTCCCTTGGCAAGGGCCGCTTCCCTCCAGCCACTCTATTGTTATTACACACTTCCTGTCTCCCGTCTTCCCACAGCAGGTCTCGCGATGGTGTCTTTTTCCCACAGCTCCAAGACCACAGGTATTCAAAACAATAGTCCGATTTTTGTAATAACTTCTTTAAACTTAGTCTCTTTTAAAATACAACTCCTGCCGAGTCTTCACCTCCTTTTCACTAGTCTGTTGCAGTTTAAAAATCTACTTTCTTTCCTCTCTGTTTTTGTCAATCTGTCCCGTTTCAAGAGATAGCGATCTTTACCTTCTCTTCAACTTTCTCGGGTTGTAATCGCTGTTTCGATCTTAAATTCTCCTCTCGACTTCCCTCCCCGATCGAAGCTTGGGTATGTAGGTCTTATGCCAGCCGAGTTGGCCCCAAAATTGCCGCAGAGATTATAGCCGACCCGTCGCAAGGTGGGACCTCAAGGATCGGGGGGGAGACTCCTTGTGTAGAGCCCCCCCTCGTCCGAGATCTAGCTCACCCTAGGGTCTTGAGCGTTCTTTGCCTGCTCCCCGCCTGAGAGCAGTCGGCCGCGGGTTATTTTCACCCCTCCGGCCGGTTAAAACGGCAATCCGGTCAGCTCCGCAAATGGAGCTGCGTTAGACCTCCATGAATCCCAAACCGGAAGTCCATCCTCCTACACTCTCCATGGCTCTCTATGGTTCTCTCCACCAAGGCTTGACCAGATCCCACTTTGGGGGGCCATTTTATGGGATCTGGTTGAGCCAGTGGAGGGTGGGAGGACAGGTAGGAGATGGGCCCCTGGGGGCATTTTGCATGCAAAATGCCACCCGTAGCCAGACAAGCCTCTCTTATTTCTCCCATAGAAAATAATGGAGATAGGGGAGGCTAAGAGCAGCATCTTTGGGAGACCATAAAATGGCCCCCCAAAGTGGGATCAGCTTGGGCCTTGGTGGAGGGTGAGAGGATGGGGGAGATGGGCCCTTGAAGTCTGGGGGCATTTTGCATGCAAAATGCCACCCCTAGCCAGACAAGCCTCTCTTATTTCCCCCATAGGGAATAGTGGAGTGGAGGTGGATAGGGGCACCTTCTTTGGGAGGCCATAAAATGGCCCCCCCAAAGTGGAATCTGCCTGAAACTTGGTGGAGGGTGGGAGGACAGGTGGGAGCAGGTCCCCTGAATGTTAGGTGCATTTTGCTTCAGAAAAAGTTTCGGTAATACCAAAAAAAACCGAAATGGCCCTGATCAGGTTAAACTTTAGCTTAAACTTTAACCTAATCAGAATACCGAATTGCACACCTCTAGTTGTGAGCAGAGCTTGGGCTGCAGTACTGCAGCTTACCACTCTGCGCCACAGGGCTCAATACAGCATGTACTGTATGCATGCATAATTTTTTTTAAAGACCTGTTTCCAGTGTACATTATTGACACTGGTACAAATGTTCCTGTACCACTGTGGGTACATTTTCTACTTTAATAAGGAGTTTCTTAAACAAACATTTGTCTGCATGCACACATGGAATCTACTTTTTCACTTTATTGCTTGTTACATGACAGGCTTTTTTTTTTAGAAGAGGTGTTTAATGTATCTTTGATGTTCTGTCCTCCGCTTCCCTCTTCTTAAACAGCTGAAATAGCACCAGAAGTGTTTTTAAAATTCAAAAGTATTTTATTTATTTTAGGGGGGAAAGGGGAGGTGAAATCAGGGGTTAAAATTTTCGGAGGTAATTCAACATAGAAACCTCTGAGGTAAAATCAGTACATGTGCAGACTTTAGTTCTTATGGTCCTCACAGATACGTAAATACTTCTGTTTAGAAGATTTTGTTCCTGTGTTTTCCCCAAACACTCCAATACACTTTCTTTTAGTACTCTCTTTCTCTTTGGGGTTTAAGAATGCTGGTACCTATTTTCTAGTATCCCAGACTCCTCTTTTCAAACACCAGTGCTTTCCTTCAGTTTTTGACTGAATCTATTCTTAAGGTCTCCCAAAAGGCAGTTTCCAACCACACCCAACCAGGCATCTCTTCACTCTCCAGAGCTACCTCCCTGTTTGACTGGGTAGGGAAAATCTCCTTTCCTTAGAAGATCTATCCCCTTTCTTTGGCCTGAATGGGAGTCTGCACCTACTTCCCAAACTTCCTTGCCAACTTTTTCCTAGTTCTCCTGTTGGTGTTAAACTGCTTTCAGTTAGGATTCTGTCTCCCCAACTGTTCAAACTCTATTCCTCTCAGCTAGGGCTGTAAACAGACCCTCCTCTTTTCAGCTTATGCTACCCAATCAGATTCCTTAGAGTAGCCTGTCATCCAAACCTCTCTATGCCTGTGAGGGATTAACCCTTAGCTACTGGTTATACAGCACTTACAGGCCTTTCAGAAGTGCAGTCCATTACAGTATCTCTTTTAAAAAGCAGGGGCACGACCCCAACCTGTGGCATCTTATTTTTTTCTCAAATTATTTTTATTTTGAAACATATTACCTAAAAGTACAAGCAGTTAAATTTCATTGGAGTAAAGAGGAAGGACTCCGGAAATTAGTTTGCTGTGAATCTGACTTGGTAAGGATTTGATAGGTTGTGTAACACATACAAGATTGGAAAAATCAACCATGAAGGGCTTTAATTAGAACCTGATGTTTCACTTCATCAAAGTCTACTTGGACAATGTTATTTTTTTAAAAAAATCTAGTTTATGAGACTTTAAGAAAAGCAGATTTTGTCAATGGCCTCTGTCAAATGGAGTAAATGGTAAACTATTTAGTCAGAAATTTTGAACAAAAGCATAATGAGCTATATAGGAATATGCCATTAAAAAGTTAGGATCTTTCACTGTGCCTAGGGATAAGAATGATTCAGCGGAGACAATGCAATTGCACCTACATGGGAACCTTTAAGCTCTTATGGTTTACAGTTTAACACAAAACTAGAATGTGGGAAGCAGCTCCAGGGTAAAGAAGAAAAAGCTCAACCAGATTTCTCACACCAGCATTGCAGCTTTCAGTATTTGGGTTGCAGTGCCCATGTACAGTTTTGATTAGTTGGATCTGCCATGCAAATTTTATCATAATTAGAGCATGCTGTACATGATGCAGTGTGGCCTATGGATCTTAAGTGTACCTAGTGATTGTATTTGATACCCCCCCAAACTGAGCACAGGTGTGATGTATCTTTCTGAAGAAAAAGCATTCCCAGATGCTTCACAGATGAGAGTTCAATTCAATATGTAACACAATCTTACCAGACTGGCTGCTGAAGACAGGCAGCGCAGTCCTGAGGCCTGAGGTGGCAGCCGTGTACTGGCATAACTACGGTACTGCTTGTTCACACCCTAAGCACTTTGGTGGGAGAGTTGCGCCGGTGGCCAGGCCCAGAAAGCCATGGTGCAGTAACTGCCAAGAGCACCCACCCTTGCCATTCCCCTCACAATTGTGCTAGCATCTGCCAATGGTCATACCACCACCATGACAGGTGTGCAAGTGGCAACCAACAGTACAGCCAATACACAGGCTGCAATCCTCACTGCCTGACGATACCTCCATCCTCCCTCACAAGGGAGTAAGCGGATAGGGACCACGCACCCTCATAGTCACAGCACACACATCGGGGGCCCAGCCGGGCATGGCTGTCTGATTGAGCTGCAGGCCAGGTGTGTGGCCCCCCTCAAAAGTGCAGCTATAGTATGGGGGGCCTGCGGCAAATGCCCCACTGGAGGGGAGGGGCTTGGCCAGGGTGGCTCCAGGCCCTGCCACAGGAGTAGCTGGTGGGTGCGACTCCTTGTGAGAGGGGGCCATGGCCCACTGTGGGGTGAGCCTGGCAAGGTGCAGCCAGGAGAGAATGCTCCATAGTTGCCCTGGCAACACTGGCCAAATCTACCAATTGCAAGATGACTGGAGTTGAGAGTGCCATGAGTGGTAGAGAACCACATAGCCAATCTGTGGGCCAGGCCGCATTTCTCGTTACTAGCTGCCAATGCTACTCCTCAGTTCTGCAGAGAGCCAAGGGCACAGGGCACAAAGACCCTGCAGTTGGGTTTGCCACACTCCAACAGAGGTGCATGCCCGAAGAGGAGCCCTGTATTTTCCCCAAACACTCCACCCACCTGCTCACCCAACCCCTATCTCTAAAAAGGGCCAAACTGGCAGTTGAAGCACACTAGCTTTCCAACTCCGCCCCCCCCCACTCCAAGAAACATGCAAGTAAAACCAGGAAGGTAACAGAACCTGGCAACAGCCACCAGCAACCCCCCCAGCACTCAGGATCAGCTTCCCAAGTCTTGTAGAGGCAGCTCCATAGAGGCTAGTTCTGAACAAATGACAGGAATGCCCATTGGAAACTATAGGAGAATCCAGAATGCCTATTGGATGTGATGGGAACCATGAATGTCCATTAATTTGCAGTGACTCCAGTGAAACACATTACTGCATCAAAAAGATGTGAAGAGAACGTAGGGTGGAACTTGAGCGCCAGACTTCAGTCCTGGGATGACTGCCCTCAGAGCAGAATGACAGCCTCTAGGTCCAAAGAAACTGCTCTGGAGGCCGTCATCCCATCTCCAGCACAAGATTCCCGAAGTCCATCCCTGCCTCTGCAAACAGCAAAAGGGAGAGTGGCCTGGATTCACAGAGGAGGGGCTCCAGAGATCCCAGGATATCGCTCCACTTACCCCTCCTCGTCATCAACCTCATTTTCCCCACATGCTGTGGTCCTTTTCCTGGCTTATCAGACGCCAGCAGCACTGTTGGACAATGAGATTTCTCCCCCTCACCAGACACACATAGGCAACATGCCCCCCCCACCAGACACACATGGGCAACATGCCAAGTCCCACCCCACTGCCTGCAGTAAATTTGAGGCGGGGAGGTGGGAGGGAAGCTGGGCAGGGCCGGAGCCTCCAAGGTGCTACCGGACACCTGCTCCTTTTGACAGCAGAGCCACACAAAGGCACAGATGCACCTGTAGTCCATCTATCCCAGCCCAGAGCCAGAGACCACATGCTGGGATCTGTAAAAGGGTAGCCCTATGGGGAAGTGCGGGGGGGTTGCTATCATGCACAGTAAGCAAACAGACAGGGAGGGAATAATTGTTTGACAACTGCCAGAAGTGAAGAGGATGGCTGGCCACGTGTTGCCAACTTCCCTTGCCCAGGAAGGGAACTGTGCCTGTTTACATGGCAGTCAGGCCCATGAGAGGCATTTCTCGTGCTGCTTTCTCAGGAGCAGGGCTGAGTCACGGGCTGGCCAGGGAACAGCTCCAATGGCACGGCTCCAATGGCAACTGGGGAGGATTACCGGAAGCTGGAACAGCCAAACTCCCTGGCCTCCCTAATGGATCATTACCTACCTGAAAGGGAATAGACAGATACGTGGCAAGTGGCTGGGCCTTGTGGAGGCTATAGCAGGGTCTGCCACATCAGGTGAGGACATCCATGGCTGGGACAGTGGCAGCTCCATCGTCACAGGTACTGCTGGCAACCAAACAAGGGATATTCCTCTGGCAGGTCAGTGTTCCTCATTCTCATCTGGCTGTTCTGCTCCCATGGCTGCTTGAAGCTCTGACCCTGTGAAGGGAGATGGTCATAGGGTTGTATGCCCACCAGTGTGGTGGAGTTATGAGGGAAAGCACCCAGTCACCCCAATCCACAGCCGCACACCTTCCTCTGCCTGAGGGGGTAGGCAGCTGAGGGAGTCTGAATGGAGCCCCAGAGTGGACTGCTAGAAGCCCTCCCCCTGAAACAGCTGTGTTGAGCACAGCTTCCTGGGTGACTGCCTCTTTGGCAGGCACAAGCTGTACTGGCTCTCAGGCAGGGGCCTCCCCGCCCCCTGGCGGGCCTCAACTGCAAAGGCCAGCATTGGGGGGGGCACCAGTGAAGAGGGAGTGGAAGCCGGTGTGAATGAGCAAGCTGAGGCAGCAGGCTCCCCAGATCCTTCTTACCATTTGGTGCACCCTCATCCCTCCCCGAGCCAGGACTCAGGAGTTGGATAACCTGTAAGGCAACTTGGGGGGTAGTTGTTAGTCAGACATTCTGGACTCCCCTGAGTGAGTGCAAAGTACACCGCAAGCACTATGTGCTCTAATTCAACACAGCAGGGGGCTCTCTGGCGGGGTCATGGGTGCCCTGGCTGGAGGTTATGTAGGGTGGGCAGGGGACTGATTGGCTGCTGGGGGGGGGGGACTCAGCCGTCACTGCAGCACAAGCGGTTGGTTCCCGTGGTAGTCAGCATCCAAGCTCTGCTGGACCACTTGGCCAGGGGCAGCTGTGTGGCGGGGGAGGGTTGATTTTTCCCACACAATGGGCACCTATGAGCTATCTGCTGTTTTTGGGCCTGGGCACCACTTCTGGGGATGTGCCCAGGCCCAAAATGGCTTAGGGAGCCTAATAACTTGCACACCACCCCATGGCATGTCCCCCTGGGCACTGGCACAGGGACTTCTGCTGCAGTTACACCAATGCCCAGCTGATGTGGTCTGGCACAGCAGAGGACCATGGAGGAGCGCTGCTGCACTGGCAGAAGGGGGGGTTACGCTGGCATAGCTCTTAGCTCCCTGAGTACTTTGGTCCTCCTGCCCTCAGGATTGTGCTGACATCTTATTTCCTAATAGCCAAGTGGCCCTGATCTTTGGATACTTAAATATGGTGACTGGAACCATGAATGGACAAGACAGAAATGCCCCACAGTTGCAGATAAATCTGAAATCTAAAAAAAATACATTGTGTTTAAAAAAAGTTTGCTAGTTTGTTTATGTCATTTATAGTCCACCTTTCTCACTTAGACACAAGGCGGATTACATAGTTGATATCAAGGGCATTTCATTTAAAAATTCCACTGGGTATATACACTAGTGGCCAAAATTGTGGAAACCTTTTGGGAAAAGTGCATTTTTGAGGTTTGATTTCTCATAACACCACTTTTTTGGGGAGTAATACCTTAAAACTATATATCAATGGAAAGATAATTTAATCAAAAATGTAATGCAACAAAGTTTGTTCAATTATCTGTATTCACACAACTTGCTTAGGTTGATATGAAGTAGCTTTCCTTCATTTTAATGTAGCCATTCAACGTAATACAATTCAAGAAATGGCACAAAGAGTTGACTGGTCACCCAGAAAGCAATGTAAAATAGTACTATTAAGTGAACAAGGCTACAGTTATGAAGAAATTAGAAGAAAAATTGGTGGAAACTTAACCAAAGGAGGCATTTCTAAATTTTTGAAGAGGTATAAGGCAACTCAGTCACTACAAAACCAGACTGGTAAAGGCAGGAAAATGTGCACACAAGCAAGGGATGATAGAAGAATTGAGAGACTGAGCCTAGGTGACAAGAAAATCATTGGGTTGTATACAGAACGAAATGGCGCAATTCAGTGTGAAGTTGAGTGCAAGGACTGTTCGGTGCAGACTGGAGGAATTTGGTCTTAATGCTAGAATTCCATGAAAAAAACCATTGTTGTCTCTCAAACAAAGGTTGAAAAGATTAAACTGGGCTAAAACCCATGTTAACTGGACAGCGGAACAATGGGACAGTGTTATTTGGAGTGATGAGACCAAAATCTCCCTGTTTGGTAGTGATGGCGTAAAATACATGAGAAGAAGAATCAGAGAAGATCTGCATCCTGATTGCATTACACCTACCGTGAAACACCCAGTTAGTGTTATGATATGGGGTTGTATGACATCAAAAGGTGTGGGCAGAATTTGCATGATAAATGGCAATATAAATGCCCCAAAATACATGAATGAAATACTTGAGCCCAAACTGAAGCCTTCCACACGTGATCTTTTCCAAGATAATGAAGCATTTATATTTCAACAAGATTCAGTTCCATGTCATGTTTCTGCTGTGTGCAAAAAGTGGTTTCAAGGTAATCATATAAGGTCTAGGAATAGCCCAGACCTTAACCCATTGAAAATCTATGGAGCCGACTAAAGAAACTGGTTAGTGAGAAGCAACCTAGCAATAAAACGCAGTTAATAGAAGCAATAACTCAATCATGGTTTCACATTATAACAGCTGCAGAACGAAAAAACTTGGTTCACTCCATGGGAAGGCGTTGGAAGGCCAAAATTAAAGCAAAAGGTTACCCAACTAAGTATTAACTGACATGGTGAGAATTGTTGTATAACTCATTTTTTCTATGTGTTTCAATTTTCTTCTTTATAGCTACTGTTCTAAAAAAATTTCCTTCATAAAAGTTATTGCATTACATTCTTGATTAAATTATCTTTCCATTGATATATAATTTTATGGTATTACTCCAAAAAAAAGTGGTGTTATGAGCCATCAAACCTCAAAAATACACTTTTCCCAAAAGGTTTCCACAATTTTGGCCACTACTGTAAATGCAAATTTGCAAAGACATAACATCAGCAAAAATCCAATACAAAGTTGAAGAAATGCAATTCTGATACTGACATTAAATAACATAGAAACACCCAGTAGGATCACATTTAAAACAACAGGCCCTTCAGGCTCACAGACACAGCAACGGACATCCACTTTCGTTACACAACTGCGGTTCCGAACTCCCGAGCTCAAGCGATCCTCCAGGCTCAGCCTCCCGTGTTCAGGCTGGGATTACAGGCGTGCGCCTTTTAACCTTGTTGTTTCTTTTTTTAAGTGGATTACTTGAATTGCTGCTATATGCCAATAAAGGCTAACTTGAACTTTAACTTAAAGCACCAGATAGTTCATAGAAGCACATAGTGAAAGCAACAGATAGGACATAAGGCAACAGATAGTACATAGAAGTGAAGTCTGTGATCTCTGTCTCTTTAGTGAAGCATGTCTTTGAGACCACCTCCTTACAGTACAGCCCTCCTAGCCAAGTAAAAAAAAGCCCTCTTGCTTAGTTTTGCGTCATTAGTGGAATGCAGGAGAGTGGGGACTTCCCTGATCTCGTCAGGTAAGATGTTCCATAGAGTGGAGGCCACAACAGAGAATGTATGTGTACAGGCAGCTGTTGATTTGCCCATATCCAGGGTGGCACTGCAGGAGATCCTGTTCAGATGAGCAAAGCTACTGTGGAGGAACATAGGGAGAGATGCAATCCTGAAGGTATGCTGGACCAAGGCCATGAAGAGCTTTGTATGAGATAACTAATACCTTGTATTGAGCCCGATAACTGATAGGTAGCCAATGGAGTGATTGAAGAAGAGGAGTGATATTCATATTCCTGCCTGTTCCTGGTAATAACTGAGCTGCAACATTCTGCACCAACTGAAATCTCTTAGTTGACTTAGACAGGAGACCTATGCATAGTGCGTTACAAAAGTCAAATTTTGATGGATCCTGGATCCTAACTGATCTGGCCACCTGGATTACCATAGCATGGGTCCAGGTGGCTAGATCGGTTGTGTCAAGATAGGAAGCCATCTTCCAGGCTAGAGTGAGGTTGTAAACAGCATTTTTTGCAGCTGCCTTAACTTGCTTTTCTAGCAGTAGTGCTGGGTCTCTTAACTGAGTCTGCACAGGTCAGACAAACATCACTTCCATCTTGATAAAAGGAGCACCTGTAGCTTTAACTAAATTACCTCGGTGGCTGTTGCTGGGCAACTATAACAGTTTAGCCAGTATTCCAGGCTTCATTTCTATCAGTAAAATGCGGGGAGGCAAGGCCCTTTTCAGGGCTGTTTGAGCCTTTTAGGGAGGATTCAAAGGGGTCAGGACCACCAGCAGTCACTGAATGACTTGCTACCACCTGATTTATGTGACTCACTCAGGCCTGTGTGTTCAACAGCACACACACACCTGAGCCAGTATCATGTAGTGATTATGGTTTCAGATTAGGATCTGGGAGATCCAGGTTTGAATCACCACTCTGTTGTGGAAGCTCACTAGGTGACTTCGATCAAGTCACACACTCTCAGCCTATCTCTCAGGATTCTTGTGAAGATAATGTGGAGGAGATGAGAATAATGTAAGATGATTTGGGTTTACTTTGTGGGAAAAGGCAGGGTAAACTAAGAAATATAAATGAAGATGGAGGGGGGATGAAACAGTAACTTGTGGGTTTGAAGGAGGCAAGGACAAAGTCAAAGGTGAACATATGGAGGGTGCTGTGAGGAGGCAAAGAGGAAATAGTGTGGGGAAGGGGATTCAGGGAAGAGTGAAGTTATCCTACCCCAAGTCTTTGCAGGTTCTCCACTATTCAACTGGTACTGGCTCAGCTGGGATCATGCACCTGGACCATAGGAGAGATGCTACTGGGAGGAGGAAGGGAGAAAGGTGATGATGGGGGATGGACAAAGGTGGCTGCTAAGGAGAGAAGGGATCAGGAAAAGGGGGAAAGGCTATGGGGGGTAGGGAAGGGAAAGAGAACATGGTGGGGAAGGAGAAAATGAGATGCCATCCACTCTGCAAATCCTTGTGGGTCCCCTACTTATTTTTATAATAAAGGCTCGTAACCTCCTCTTGTACATAAAGTACTGTGTGCCCTTAATTTTCACGATACTTTGAGTATGCATTAGCTCAACTTGTATCAGGAACAAAATCATAAAGATGTTGGGGAATTAATAAAAGAAGCTTCATAAGCAAAGAACTTATAAGCATGCCCAGAAAGAGATGCTAGCAAACTGTAAGGTCAGGAGGAGGCTGGAGGCAGATCATCTCCTTAATAACTAGGGCCAACTTGAAAACTTCATAAAGGGTCATAGTATTCCATTCCTCTTTCTGAGCTTAAATAAACTTCAGGGTGCTGCTAGCACACCACATATGGTAACAATGTGCTGCCAATTAGTTTTGTAATTTTAGGGGGGGTTATACAGCAGGGTTGAGAAGGCTGAATGAAATGGTTCAAGGCTGATCCCAAAGCATTTCTTCCCAGATTTAATCAAGGGTAAATGCTGGAACATCCTCCATCTTGTGGCTGTAATTTGTGCCAGATGAATCAGAAGACCACTGCCAGGTATAACAATGCATAGTCATCAGAAATGGCTGAAAGATTTGTTCCATTGTGGGAGCCCAGCTTTCTAGGCAGGATTGTATTTGCTTCATCGGAAGCAAGGAAGAATCTGGGGGCTGCTATATTTGCAGACTAAGATCTGCATCTTGAATGAGAAGATGAGCAGTCTGTTTAAATCAAACTTTCATTGAGAAGAGCAATCAGATATATCTTCCTCCCCCTGTTTCTGTATCTAAGCCTTAAGACATAAAAGGTAACTTTTCTTTTGACATCTGAGTGACATAAGAAGACTGCTGCATCAAACCAGTGGTCTGTCTATTCCAGTATCCTCTTTCACACAGTAAACAACCAGTAGCCCGGAAGGACAAAAAACAGGTCTAGAGGCCAAGGCCTTCCCCAATGCTGCCTTCTAGCACTGTGTCATGGGCTCTGATTCCTCTGGGGATGAAGACTTCGTGGAGGACGACAGGGGACAGAGTATTCCAAGCTCCTCAGGAGTCAGGCACGTGGAGGACCAGCAGGGAGTGGAACAGCAGAAACCCTTGCCAGAGCAGGCTGAGGAATCCTTGGCAGAATCAGAGACAGAACCTGTTCCCTTACCTGCACCAGCAGTTGAGACCAGGGCAACATCCCCACCCAGCTCCCCTCAACCTGATAAGCAGTGTAGGGTGCAAGAGTGTCTCGTTATACAGGAAAGGAGATGAAGTGCGAGGCTTCAGGCACTTAAACAGTGACATAGTGACCTTGAGTCCTAATGGGATGCAGCACTGCCTTGGAGGTGATTGCTTTTAAGCCAGGACGCCCTTTCCCTCGTTGCAGAAGCACCTGCGCAAAGACCCGCCCAGCTCTACTGCGACCCAGCTCTCTTGGCTCTGACCTTTGGACTCAGCTTTCTGGACTACGTTTTCTTCTTTGTTCCCTGCACGGCTTTGGTACACTTCAGACTCAAGTTAGATCTGTGTCTGTTTCCCTGCCTGCATTCAGCACACACTGGTATTCAGAGGCTTGCTTCCTCTGGATGTGAAGGTTCCTTTTAGTCCTCTTGTCTAGTAGACTCCATGAATCTGTCTAATGAAGTAGTCTATGTTAGTGGTCATCATTGTGTCCATTGGCCATAAATTCCACAATTTAATTATTTCTTTGTTAAAGAAGTGTTTCCTTTTGTCTGTCTTAGACCTATCACACATCAATTTCATTGGATGCTCTTTAGTTTTAGTACAGTGAAAGAAGAAATCCTCTCTATTCATGTTCTCTACCCCATGCATGCAAAAGGATGCAAAAGAAACATCCAGAGCTGTGTGACACACATATTTGAAACATGGAACATGAAAAGTATGAAGCCAGGTAAGATAAAAATTGTAAAACAAGAAATGGAATGTTTAAACATTGCAGTCTTGAGTTTGAGTGAACTAATGTGGACCAACTCAGGACATTTTCAGTCAGAAAACCACACAGTGTTTTACTTCAGAAATGAACTCAAAAGAAACGGTGTTGTTCTGATAGTGAGGTGGGACATAGCACAGATAGTTAAGAGCTGCAACACAAAGCCTGACTGAGTAATATCAATCAGACTTCAGGGAAAGTCTGTTAACATAACAATCATTCAAGTACATGCTCCAACTACAGTTGCTGAGGAGGAAGAGATCAAAAACTTTTATGCAAGTATCCAAGAAGAAATTGATCATACACCTAAACAAGATGTGCTGATAATCATAGGTGACTGGAATGTAAAAGTAAAAGATAAAGCAGAATCAAACATAGTTGGAAAATTTGAACTAGGATCATGAAATGAAGCAGGAGAGCGGCTCATAGAATTTTGTGAAGCCAACAACCTGTTCATTGCTTCAGGCAACCAAAAAGATGATTGTATATGTGGAAATCACTGGGTGACCAATACAGAAACCAAATAGATTACATCATTGGATGCAGAAGATGGAGAAGCTCTATTCTCTCTGCTAAAACAAGACCAAGAGCTGATTGCAATACAGATCACGAGTTGCTAATATCAAAAATTAGAACAAAGCTGAAGAGAAACCCTAAAAAAAACGTAGTGCCAAAATACAATCTAAATAATATTCCTGAAGAACTTAAAGACCAGGTAAGGAACAGATTTGCAATACTAAGTTTAATTGAGCATGAACCAGAAGAACTATGGGCTGAAACCAGAGCTATTATAAAGGAAGAATGCGCAAAGGCTATTCCTGTAGCCAAAAGAAAGGAGAAGCCTAAATGGATGACTGAGGAAACTCTTAAAATTGCTAAAGATAGACGAGAAGCAAGAGCAAAAGGTGACAGAAATAGGGTCAAAATTCTAAATGCGGCTTTCCAGTGACTTGCACACAAAGACAAAGAAATATATTATAATAACCAGTGCAAAGAAATAGAAGAAAACAGCAAAAAAGAAAGAACAAGAGATCTGTTGCAAAAGATCCAAGAAATCAAAGGGATGGTTTGGGATGCTGAAAGATCAACATGGAAATACAGTATCTGATCAGGACAAAATAAAGGAAAGATGGAAACAATACACCGAAGAACTATACAAAAGAGGTGGAAAGATGACAGATACTTTCAACAAAGAATCTTTTGATGAAGAACCAGAAATCCTAGAAAGTGAAGTCAAAGCTGCGCTCAAAGCAGTTGGGAGAAACAAAGTGTCATGGCTGTGTACAGCCCTGCCATGATTGTTATGTCCCTGAGGCCACAGTGTATTGAATGTCTAATGCTAACCTGCTGTGTTCTCTCCTTAGCCATGTTAGACTGAGGGATCTACCTGGTAGGAACTGATACAAAGCACCTAGAGTAGATGGAATACTAACAGAGCAATTTCAAGCTACAGAAATGAAGTCCATCAGAATCTTAACAAGAATCTGTCAACAAATATGGAAAATAAAACAATGGCCCACAGACTGGAAATGCTCAGTCTACATTCCAGTTCTCAAAAAAGGGGATGCCAAAGAGTGCAGCACCTATCAGACTATCACGTTAATTTCCCATGCAAGCAAAGTGATGCTCAAAATTCTACAGCAACGACTCTTACCATATGTGGAACGAGAAATGCCAGACGTTCAAGCTGGATTCATAAAAGGAAGAGGCACCAGAGATCACACTGCAAATTTACGATGACTAATGAAACATACCAGGAAATTTCCAAAGAAAATCAGCCTGTGTTTTATAGATTACAGCAAAGCTTTTGACTGTGTGAATCATGAAAACCTATGGTCTTAAAAGAAATGGGGGTGCCACAACATCTGATTGTTTTGATGCGAAACCTGTAATCTGTACTCCAATTGGCAAGGGTGTCAGACAAGGATGCATATTATCTCCCTACCTGTTCAACCTCTATGCAGAGTGTATCATAAGGAAAGCTGGATTAGAGCTAGAAAAAGGTGGAGTGAAAATTGGTGGAATCAGCTTTCTGCAGCTTCAGGGGCACACAAAAATACATGAAACAAAACTCTTACCAAGAGGCTGTAATTTTGAGCTAGAGGGAGGAATGAATGTTTCATTCTTGCCCCAGCAACCATTTTTCTGGTAAGAATTGCTCTCTTCAGGCTGCTTTTCACTTTGCCTAGTAGCAGATGTGTATTGGAGAGGGAATATGTGGAGGATGATTTGGAGAGGAAAAACAGTTGACAGAGAAAATATTAAGTGTTCCTCCCTCTGTTCTTCCACTCAGAATTGCAACATTGCAAGGATACTTTTCATTTTTAAAAAACTGTTGGTATTTCATTATTGGCTTATATTTGCAACATCTAATTTTCATATCTCAAATGTACATTCACTAAGGTTTTCTAAACTTACATTTTATTTCTCTTTGAAACAGGATTCACTTGAGCCCCTTACATTAGAAGCTACATTAGTTATCCGTGCTCTGTCCATTGTCTCCTCTAGTAGTTCCTTGAATTTGTTGCATTTTTAAATTGTTTCTATATACTATCCCAGATTCTCAGAGACACAAGACTGCATTGAAAGCACAGCTCTCTGATACATGCCATGTTCTCATTTTCCTTCAACTGCAGATTGTTATCTTGATCTGGCCACACATCATCTAAGCAGAGCTGTGCTGACATGCCATTGAGTAAGAGTTTGTGATAATGTCCCCTACGGGAAGGGCTAGAATCTCCAATGCTTGCAGGGTTGCCAGTTCTTGAGATTTGCTATGGATCTTAAAATGTTATGCCTTTCACCTTAAACTCAAAGTTTAGAATCAAGTAAGTGCTCAAGAACCTTAGCTTTCTTTTTAAAATGTGACTTCCTTAATAATAACATAGCGCAGTGGATTGGATAGGCACAGCGGTAGAAAGCATTTTTTGTTTAAAAAATTGAATTCTTTTTTTTTAATCATTCTTTTAAAAAATTGAATTCTAATAAATTTTTCCTATCCTTGGAGGGATTGGTAGTAGAATTAAATATTCACTGAGAAATAAACTTTTAGATCACATAAAGTAATACTGATTTCTCCACTGCCTTATCTTTATGAGCTTTGATATATTTCTGACCCATCAGCACAAAGAAAAGAAGAGACTAAATGAAATATTCTTGGAATATTGAAACTTGGGTTCAAATCCATCATCACCCAAGTCATGAATTTAATTAGGTTGCTTTGGGCAAGTAATTCTCTCTCGGCCTAACTTACTTCACTGAGCCATTGTGAGACTAAGAGAACCCCTGAACACTACCCTGAGCTCCTTGGAGAAGGTAGACTGTGATAAATAAACTGAGTGGAGTAATATAAACTCATTGAGAACCACAGTTCCTCATAGAAAAGTGCATCTGAATATGTCTGAGTAAAACAAAAGATAAAATGTAAAAATGCTTTTGCATGTCCCAGTGAATCATGACTAGAGATGGGCACGAACCGCATTACGAACTTCAAAAACCCACGAAAATTGCGATTGCGCGATTGCGATCCGGCAGTTCGTTATTGGCCACGGCCAACGAACCAGCGGTTGGTAAAAGTCTGGTTCGGTGCGTTCAGCCGCAGTTCGGGAAGCCAGACACTCAGGCGCCAGCAATCAATTCCCCTGGCAACAGAGCCGGGGGAATGCCTGAACTCTGTCTGTGCTCCTTCTGTCGCCCTGGAAACCCGAATGGAAGCCCAGCTTACCTTGATCGGCAGGTCTTCCTTCCAACCACAGAGCTGCAAAGTGGTTACAAGTTGGGAGAAGACACTCAGGGGAGGCAGGGGGAAGGGGGTGTCCTGTAGCCATGGGCACTCCAATTTCATCCCTGCAAACCCTGATAGGCAGCTCTGACGGCCAAACACAGACCTCCTGCGTTGCTCAATGGGACCTGTGCTTATAAATAGCCGTGGGCTCCCAGGCTGGGTTTCACTTTCAGCGAGCATTGGAGTGGACAGAGCTCTTGCTTGCCATGTATTGTCGAAAGCTTTCACAGCCGGAGAACGATGGTTGTTGTGGATTTTCCGGGCTGTATTGCCGTGGTCTTGGCATTGTAGTTCCTGACGTTTCGCCAGCATCTGTGGCTGGCATCTTCAGAGGTGTAGCACCAAAAGACAGAGATCTCTCAGTGTCACAGTGTGGAAAAGATGTTGGCAGGTCATTTGTATCTACTCAGGAGGGGTGGGGTTGAGCTGAGTCATCCTGTAAGAGTTTCCCAGGGTGTGGAATGCTAATAGCGGGAGGCTTCACTGGATCCTGAGGAGGTTCTTTTGCATATGGATTGGTGTTTGATGTGCTAATCTTCTCTGCAGGGCTATTGTCGAGTATAGAGTGTTTTGTTAGCCTGGTGTTTTTCAGAACTGGAAACCATGCTCTGTTCATTCTTAAGGTTTCTTCTTTCCTGTTGAAGTTTTGCTTATGCTTGTGAATTTCAATGGCTTCCCTGTGCAGTCTGACAAAGTAGTTGGAAGTGTTGGCCAGTATTTTGGTGTCCTGGAATAAGATACTGTGCCCTGTTTGAGTTAGGCTATGTTCAGCCACTGCTGATTTTTCAGGTTGTCCAAGTCTGCAGTGTCTTTCATGTTCTTTTATTCTTGTCTGGATGCTACGCTTTGTGGTCCCGATGTAAACTTGTCCACAGCTGCAGGGTATACGGTATACTCCTGCAGCTACCTATCCTCACTACATCCTGACACGCACAGAAAACTATGCAAGACAGAAGCACAGCCACCCAGACTATATGGACTCCCTAAAATACATAAGGATTCAGTCCCACTCCGACCCATTGTGAGTGCCATTGGTTCACCGACATATGAATTAGCTAGACATCTGGCCGATCTCCTGCAGGACCACATCGGGAAAACCTCGTCTTACATCAAAGATTCAGCAGATTTCATCAACAAAATCAGTTCTCTGAAACTCAATCCACAAGACATACTTGTCAGTTTTGATGTTGTATCCCTGTTCACCAAGGTTCCAGTAAAAGACACTATTGCACTTATTAATCAGATTTTCCCAGAGGATGTAACAGCCTTATTCCATCATTGTCTGACAACCAGTTACTTCCAATGGGATAACGAATTCTATGAACAGATGGATGGGGTGGCCATGGGGAGCCCTCTCAGGCCAGTTATAGCAAACTTCTACATGGAACATTTTGAAAAAACAGCTCTAGAATCAGCACCCCACGAACCTAGTGTATGGTTCCGGTTTGTGGATGATACATTTATCATTTGGAGCCATGGGGAAGAAGAATTGATGGGATTTTTGAATCATCTCAACAACATCCACCGGAACATACAATTCACAATGGAGAAAGAAATCGAGGGAAAACTCCCATTTCTGGATACCTTGGTCATCCGCAAAGCAAACTTTCAGTTAGGTCACAAGGTCTACAGGAAACCAACTCACACTGATCGGTACTTACACAAAAACTCCAATCACCTCCCCCGACAGAAAAGAGGCATAATGAAAACATTAGTGGATCGCGCAAGACGGATATGTGAGCCGCACTTTCTCAATGAGGAAATTAATCATCTAAACAACGCACTTCAGGCAAATGGCTACTCCAGAAATGAAATCCGAAGAGCAATCAAACCCAGGATGAATCAAACAACCAAGGAAAAACAGTCTCCTACAGGAAAAGTGTTTTTGCCATATATCAAAGGAATTACTGATCAGGTGGGAAAGCTTATGACAAAGCATAACCTTCAAGCAGTATTCAGGCCCACCCGAAAAATACAACAGATGCTACGATCAGCAAAAGACAGTAGAGACCCCCTCACCTCTGCAGGAGTATACCGTATACCCTGCAGTTGTGGACAAGTTTACATCGGGACCACAAAGCGTAGCATCCAGACAAGAATAAAAGAACATGAAAGACACTGCAGACTTGGACAACCTGAAAAATCAGCAGTGGCTGAACATAGCCTAACTCAAACAGGGCACAGTATCTTATTCCAGGACACCAAAATACTGGCCAACACTTCCAACTACTTTGTCAGACTGCACAGGGAAGCCATTGAAATTCACAAGCATAAGCAAAACTTCAACAGGAAAGAAGAAACCTTAAGAATGAACAGAGCATGGTTTCCAGTTCTGAAAAACACCAGGCTAACAAAACACTCTATACTCGACAATAGCCCTGCAGAGAAGATTAGCACATCAAACACCAATCCATATGCAAAAGAACCTCCTCAGGATCCAGTGAAGCCTCCCACCATTAGCATTCCACACCCTGGGAAACTCTTACAGGATGACTCAGCTCAACCCCACCCCTCCTGAGTATATACAAATGACCTGCCAACATCTTTTCCACACTGTGACACTGAGAGATCTCTGTCTTTTGGTGCTACACCTCTGAAGATGCCAGCCACAGATGCTGGCGAAACGTCAGGAACTACAATGCCAAGACCACGGCAATACAGCCCGGAAAACCCACAACAACCTCTTGTTTGCCACTTGCTAGCCTTTGGGGAGAGAGACGAATTCAGCTTGGATTTGGGGGATAGGGATCTATCTCCTCTGGTTCCAGGGCTGCTGCCCGGCTCTGGGGCCAAGCTCAGTGGGCACCTTGGCTGAGGGCTCACATTGATTATTGATCAGTGCCTGATCGGGTCAGGTCTGTGGGAGTGGTGGGCTAGGGCTCCTTCCCTCTGGTGCCAGGGCTGCTGCCAGGCCCTGGGGCCAAGCTCGTTGGGCACCTTGGCTGAGGGCTCACATAAGTGCCTGATCTGTTCAGGTCTGTGGGAGTGGTGGGCTAGGGCTCTAGTCCCTCCCTCCCTCTGGTGCCAGGGCTGCTACGAGGCCCTGGGGCCAAGCTCAGTGGGCACCGCGGCGGAGGGCATACAGAGTCATCTCCTTTCCTGTCCTCCTTAATTCTAGTTTGGTGGCACAATGAGTCTTCCTCTTGTGTTGGCTGCCAAGGGTGGTTGTGGGGTGAAGTGCGATGGTAGTCCTCCTGGTTCAGTTGTGGAAAGCAGTTTTGGGTGTGGCTCAGGGTCCTCAGAGAGTACTCCCGCTACCCCCAATTCACCTATGTGGGCTGTGGAGGCTCAAGAGAGAATCTCTTGAGCTGTGGAATCTATGTGGGCTGTGGAGGCACAGGGGGGAGAGAATCTCAACATTTTGAGGAGGGGTGGGTGGGCAATGGATCCCTGGAGGAATGGTATGTGTGTTATGAAAGATCCCTCCTGTCCCCATCCCAAACTCTTGGTGGTGTCCCCTCCCGCAGTCCACCCCTCACCCCATTGTCCGTGTCCAGCTCCGCAGTGCAGCCTGTAACCATTCGTCCTCCTTCCCCTGGGACAGTTAGCGGTCAACGTTACAACACCTCTGTATGGAGGCACTTTCGGGCCCTTCCTGATGACCCCCGTGTGGTGCGGTGCCGTGCCTGTGATGTCCTGGTGCGCAGGGGCAAAAACCCAAAGCATCTGCCTTCGACGGCCCTGAAGAGGCACCTGAAGAGGCACCACCCGAGCCTGTCTCCCTCCTCACCCAGTGAAACATCCATTGGGGGGAGAAAGGGGGCCATCAGCTCTTCTGAGCGGGGGTCAGTGGGAGGATCACTTTGCCCTGAGGGTGATGCTGGTGAGAGCACAGCTCTCCGGCAGGCCATGCTGGTGGAGGTTGTCCCCGCAGGGTCTGGGACAGCGCCACTTACAACCTCAAGGCTGATGGCTCAGGAGGCAGCTGCCGCCGCACTTTTCCTCAGTGGGACCCTCAGGTGAGGACCTGCGGTGGCTGGGGGATCAGGCCCCCGGTCTGAATGACACGTCCTCTCCCTCCCATGCCGGGAATACCAGCGTGCTCCTCTTTGGCCTGGCAGTTGCGGGGGGGATCTTCCCACTTACCCCCCACATGACAGGTCTTCTCCCTCCCATCCTTTCCGGCAAGGCAGGAAAGTGGGTGATGCTGCTGATGGCAGCCTCCTTTGGGCACTTGCGCATCAGCTCAGGAACTGTTTCACATATAGTTCAGCCACACGGTGCCCCCATCCATCGCAAATGCAGAGCCCTCTGAGCAGGGGGGATTGGGTTGCTCGACTGATGTCCTTCCCACAAAGGCAGGAAGGTGGCCAATGTCAGCTGCTGCTGCTGCTGTCACGTTTCCATCTCCCCCTCTCAGGAACCACTCTGACCCGTCCAAACAATGCCTCCTGTCCTGCCCATCCCCTACTTTCTGCAAAGGCAGGATGGAGGATCAGGTCAGCCCCTGCTTCATGAGGGACTATCCTGTTACTGCTCCCTCCTTGGTTACACAGCTCGGTTGCGATCACACAGCCAATTGTATTGTGTATGGATACAGTCGGTTGACAATGTGGCAGCACCCCTGTCAGCGGGACTGACGGGACCTCTTTCAGCTGGGTGGGAATGTGTCCCACAACTCCTGTCCTTTCCGTCAAGGCAGGAAGGTGGGTACTGTCAGCTGCCACCGTATTACTCCTCAGTGGGACCCTCGGTTGAGGACCCGTAGCTGCTGGGGGATCATCCCCTTCCCCCTCCTTATGTCAGACAGAACAAGACAGAGAGACAGATAGAAAGATGTATTGAAAAACAAAAACAAAACCATTGGAAAAAGATGGACACACAAGCCTACATATGGATGTTGATAGAGAAAGGAAAATAGAAAACAACATAGTTATTGAAAGAGAAAAAGTGACAGCTAGAGATGGAAAGAAATAATAAAGGACAGATATATACATAGAAAGAGATGGATTCAGATAGATAGTGGTGGAATCACATAGGAAGAGACACAGAGAGATAGAAAGTTGCAAATAGACAGTGAGGGAGAAACAGAGAAACAGATAGAAAGGGGCACACAGATATCAACCATTCTAGAAGTAGAAATAGAATGTGAATGCATCAAGGAGATATAGAACCGAACAGACTACACCACATCCATGGAGAAAAGGATTGAAAAAACAGAGAAAGAGACAAACAGTACAGAATGTATCAGTATAATTCAAAAGACACTAGAATGTGTGCACAAACATTAGAGAATGAATGTTACAGTTAGAGAATGGTACATGGTTGGAGAACTGTATGTAGAGACAGAGAGATTCCCGCCCCCTCCGTGCTGGGAATACCAGCACGCTCTTCTTTGGCCTGCAGGTTGGGGGGGGGATCTTCCCACTTACCCCCCACATGACAGGTCCTCTCCCATCCTTTCCGGCAAGACAGGAAGGTGTGTACTGTTGGCTGCCTCCGCCGTACTGTTCCTCAGTGGGATCCTCGGGGGAGGACCTGCGGATGCTGAGGAATATTCCCCCTTCCCCTCCTCATGATGACAGGTCCTCTCCCACCCACTCCGGGAATACCTGCGTGCTCCTCTTTGCCCTGGAGGTAGGGGGGGATCTTCCCACTTACCCCCCACATGACAGGTCCTCTCCTTCCCATCCTTTCCGGCAAGGCAGGAAGGTGGATACTGTCAGCTGCTGTCGAAATTTTCTTTAGTGAGACCCCGAGGGGAGGACCCGCAGTTGCTGGGGGATCAGGCCCCCGTCTGAATGTCATGTCCATTCCCACCCATGCCAGGAATACCAGCACACTCCTCCTTGGCCTGGTGGGTGGGCACATGGGGGGTGCTGCCGGTGAGCGGCCAGACCTCCCGCCCCCTGAGGGGAGGTGGCTCAACGCCACCTCCTCGTGCCTGCCAGGCCTGGTGGCCACCCCCAGTACACACCTTCTGGCCTGTGCCGGGAATACCAGCGCGCTCCTTTTTGGCCTGGCAGGCAGGCACATGGGGGGTGCCGCTGGCGAGCTGCCAGACCCCCTGCCCCCTGAGGTGAGGCAGCTTGTTGCTGTTTCCCCGTAGCCACCAGGCCCGGCAGCCGCCATCAACACCCACCTTTTGTACACTGGGCCAACGTCAACCGATGGCTCTAATTGTATCGAGTGGGAGTTTCCTGGGGCCTTGGATTGGAGAGGGTATAACTCCAAGATCCCTTTTGCAATCTTGTCCAAACTTGTGTGATGGCTGTAGGAGAGCCTGCAAAAGACTCCCCGGGAATATGGGCTATGTAAGTGCCCCGGAGGCCGTTCTGTGCCCAACGAACCGCAAACCGGTTCGGCAATGAAAAATGTTCATTGCGGTTCGCTATCTCAGGATCGTCGTTGGCACCAAACTGCGAACCGCTGGTTCGTTAAATTTTTTTGGTTTGTGCCCATGTCTAATCATTCATATTCAAGTTAGAAACTAGATCCAGAATTCATAAGTTCAGTAGTCTCAAAATTCTGTATAAGTAGATCATTCCAATTCTATTCAGTTAATCAGTATTTAATTCCCCATGCACCTTTGCTGTGTAACTTTCTTGGTATGCCTTCTTTACTGAGCACTGAGCTTTCCTAAGATCACATTTTAGACGCTGTGATACAAGAAAATTAATTAAATATAGTATTCCAGCTCTCTTTCTTAGTTGTTGTAGTACTTATATGTGGAATGATAATTTTGTATCCTATGATATATCACTAAACCATTGTGTTCACTTTGGTTAGTGTAGTCAAAGAGCTGCAGATCTTGGCATAGAAGACTGAATAATAGCTGCATCCTTCAGATCTCTGAAATCTTTGTGGGTCTCTGTTCTGTTCCAGGTTAGACTGCTGGTCATATTGGGTGTGTGCCCTTGAATATGAGTGAGGTTTATTTCAAATGTGTCTCTTTATCTACATGTAAATAATTGTGTAGGGAGAAAAGTATAGAAAAGAGGTATATTGTGCATGAAACATGCACCATTATTTGTTTTGCCAGAATTATGTGTTTCGAAGCTGAAGTGCAAACTAATTTCCAGACTCACATAATCACAGTAATATATACACCTGTGTAATTTTCACACAGTTTTCTAATTAGTATTGCCAGTTTGGTGTAGTAGTTAAGAGCACGAGACTCTAATCTGGAGAACCGGGTTTGATTCCTCCACTTGAAGCCAGCTGGGTAACCTTGGATCAGTCATAGCTTCTAGGAGCTCTCTCAGCCCCACCCACCTCCCAGGGTGTTTTGTTGTGGGGATAGTAATAACATACTTTGTAATCCGCTCCGAGTGGGTGTTAAGTCATCCTGAAGGACGGTATATAAATCGAATGTTGTTATTATTATTATTATTCTCCAGTGTAGAAAAACTGTCACTTATCCCTAGGCACAGTATCAGTTTTTATGGGTGTGCATGGTGTCTTTTCACTTTCTAGGATAGCTGCTACATGCGCACTCTGGTCCTTGTATAATGTTCACAGTTGTCCTCTTTCTCTTGTTTCTAATGCTCAATGCAGTGAGCAGTGGAACCCATGCAGACATATTGATAAAAATAAAAATTGGAATAAGCCATTTTCACTGAATAAAAATATTGTGTTCTCACTTGGATAACAAAAGATTTAATTGATTATTTGGAGGAAGTAGCATATAAGGTGGATCCTAGCCATGAAATCACATTAATCAGACTAACTTAAAAATCATGATATTTAATTATGCCTTTTGCACTCTTATTTTTTAGTCTTTTTTATATCTCATAATTTCATTAAGACGTTATATGATAGATTCCCTTCACTATCCCACCCACTCCCATTTTGTGACTGTTGTACTTGTTTTATTGCCATGGTAATGATGACTAGGAATTGTATTTTGGGGCTTCTGAGTACCGATCTGTTTCTCTCAAGGCTAGGGATGCCAGCTCCAAGTTGGGAAATTCCCGGAGGTCTGGGGAGTGAAAGCTGGAGAAACCTGGAGAAAGTGGAGTTTGGGGAGGGAAAGGACCTTGCCATGGCATAGTTCCATAGAGTCCCCCCCCCCAAGTAGCCATTTTCTCCAGGTGAACTGATCTCTGTGGCCTGGAGACGAGTTGTAATTCCGGGAGATCTCCAGCCACTACCTGGAGACTGGCAACCCTACTCAAGGCCCTTCATCCATGTGTGGGGGGAACAGCATACTTAAATATTATGTTTCAAGCAATTAATGGATTTGCACCTCTGCCAGGGTTTGACAGTCCTCACTTTGTGGATTAACCTTTGAGACCAGGAAGTCTATGAGATTCATAGAATCACCACACACTGTTGCTTTGTAGCTTTGCCATAATGACACACAGACTATATATTGAGGCATTAGCATTGTTTGACAATCCAGTAGGTGCTATAGTGGCAAGCAGTGTTGGGTACCCTTACCTGATTCACTGCTCACTGAAGACTGTAAGCTTGCTGATGCCAGCTTAAACCAAAAGACACTAAAAAAAAACCCCGTGTTTGCTGTTTGCCAATAAATACGGTATGTATTCCCTGCACCCTGTTTTTAGGATTACCAAATATTCTCCATGGCAGAACTGCACCACTCTCTTCTCTGTGATCATGTCATTTTCCTCCTCTGATGTCTTTTTTATTCTTTAGGGTTTTAAAACTGCAGCACAAAATGGAACAGAGGTGGCGGTGGTGGCCTGGTTGGTGGTGGTGTAATTATTGTGATTCAGATCAAGGGCTTTCCTCTGCCCAAGTGTTCTTTGTCTGTCCCCAAATTTGATAGCTCTTAGCTCCATTTCATATGGCTCCACGTATTGCTAGTTTTTTAAAAAAATTCCAAAATAGGAATGTTACCAAATTTCATTAACACGTTTTAAATTTTGAAAACTTAGGTTTCTAATATGGATTCTCCCCACCTAGGATTTCAACTTCTTTTTCCTGGCCATAGTAATGAAATTCAATTGAAATATTACTGTTAAAATCAATACTTTACATCATATAAAATGACCTATAATATAAAAATGGTATTAAAATTGTGTAAATATGCCTCAGAAGAAATAGATGTACTGAGACCATCAGCAACAAAAAATAAGCAAAGTGAAACAGTTCAAATAACAGAATACAAGAAACAAGCAAAAAAATCACACAAAACATGTTCGTGCATCCATATTCAAGTATTCATGGGAATTTTAAGCCCATTGATTTTAATCTGTGCAAGACAGCGCAGAAATCCTAAGCAAAGTTACGCCTTCTAAGTCCATTGAAGTCAATGGGCTTAGAAAGATTAACTACATAGAACTGCATTCCTAAGCAGTTTCAGTCTTCTCCATCCAGTAACTTCTATAGACTTTAGTGTAACTGCGTGCTTAGCACTGCACTATATGTCAGCTTTGTGTAGTTATGATGAATTCACGGTGAATCCTATTCCCACCTGGCCATTTTCTCTAGTACCTCTCTGGAGTTTCTCTACAATCACTATGAGTGTAAATTAAAAAAAAAAAACAGAAAAGTCCTGAGGTTTGATCAGAAATCAACCCAATAGGTTTTTTCAATTCTAGAAAAAGGACTACCTTTCATCAGAGGCATATTTAGTAGAATCTCATATTCACAAAGGAAATTGATGCCCACATCTAAGCTTTCATGAGGTCACCTGAAGTGATGTTTATTATTTTAAACATCTTGCACAGGGGCTGGGTTTTGACTGTGATCTGTTCAACATGTTGAGCACACTATGCTGAACCTGTATTCATAAACTGTTGAGAGTCTAGAATTCCACTGTACTTCAAGGAGGAAGCAAAGTAGTATTTGCTAAGCAGAAATACCCTGCACTTAGTAGAAATCTCTGTTTTGGATGAACATATTTTACCTCAGATATCTTTGTGGATGTTAACTTAATGGATGGCACATCAACAATAATTAAAATTATTATTGATAATAAGTATTTATTTATTTATTCAAAATTTCTATTCTGCCCTTCCCGCAAGCGGGCTCAGGGTGGATAACGACATATTAAAATACAATAAAAATTCATCTACATTAAAACATCATTAAAACAGCAGTGTATTTCTATTAATACACATTTTAAAAAGGATGGTGGATAGCCTTCACAGGGATGGTTAAGATTTTATACACCCCTTTTTTCAGGCCAGCGGAGGCCCAGCCTCAGCCATATGCCTGGTGGAACAACTCTGTCTTGCAGGGCTGGCGGAAAGATAGTAGGTCCTGCCAGGCCCTGATCTCAGCAGACAGAACGTTCCACCAGGTGGGAGCCAGGACCAAAAGGCCCTGGCTCTAGTCGAGGCTAGGCAGGCCTCCTTGGGGCCAAGGACCACCAACAGCTGTTTGTCTCCTGATCGGGGTGTCCTCCAGGGAATATATGGGGAGAGATGGTCCCGTAGATATGCTGGTCCCAGTCCGCACAGGGCCTTATAGGTCAATACCAGAACCTTGAACCTGATCCAGTACTCCACTGGCAACCAGTGCAGCTCGCATAAGATCGTGTTATATGTGCCTTCTTTGGCACTCTCGTAATAACACGCGCTGCTACATTTTGTACCAGCTATAATCTCCGAGTCAGGCTCAAGGGCAGCCCTGCATAGAGCAAGTTACAGTAATCTAGCCTAGAGATGACCGTTGCTTGGATCACTGTAGTTAAGTCATGGGTTGACAGTTAAGGGACAAGTTGCCTGGTCTGCCGCAGATGGAAAAAAGAGAACCTGTGAACCACTGTGACCTGTGCCTCCTCCGTGTATCTGGGATGCACAGAGTTGTTAAAAAGTAGCATTCTGCTAGTGAAATTTAGATACAACCTGCTGGAAATTTTAATGAATTATGGTATTTTCTGATAATTCATTATTCTAAAAATACAAAGGATGGCAAATGGAGTATTTGGAAGCATTTACTCTTCTGCATTTAATGTCCACATTCAGTCAAACAGAGTGAAAATCCCAAGTAGCCATAAAGAAACAAATGGCTCAGGAACATTGGCAACAAAAAGGAGCAAAACAGAAAAGGTCACAAAAGTATACACAACAGCTGAGTAATAAGAACCATTACAGATTTTCTTTTACACACCATTTGATAGTGTTCCATATGCCATGACTCTCTTGTCAAGATGAGCCATTAAAACTCCATAGGTAACCTGGCTTCATCACTGTGGTGCAGGATTGTAAGTTACCACAGGCCGAGTTTAGCCTGGCCTGGGAAAAGAATGTGCACGCCTGCTAATTAGTTACTCCTGGAGCCTGCTTGTTCCCAAGAGAAATGTCCTTGAGCAGCAGGATGAATCAGTTTCCATCTATCCTCCCTAATTTCTCATGCTAGCACTACCAATTAGCCAAGTATGCCCAGATTGGTCAACGGGCTTTGAAAAGATGGCTGCTCACAGCACTGGGGATACTCTCTGTTCAGTATTATTCTACTAGCATGTGAGAGGGGTTCTTGCCTCCATGCCACATCCCAAGATGACAAGATCTGCCTGGCATGGAGTGGACTTCCTTTTCTAATCCTGTGGGTAAGAGCCACAAGCCTGAGAGCTACATCAGAGATGCAAGTCAGCAAGCTTTTAATGTGTAGTTAGGTCCCTTTCGCACTTATGGTTTAAAGCACCATTTATGATTATTTGCCTCTTATCGCAGTGGCTTCGGCATGGCATTCCAACATTCCATACTATCCAAGGCAGTTTTGATTTGGTGTCTTGTTTTTCATTTTAGACGGGCTTTGAAGCCTCAGTGCAATTTCAGGCTTTCTGGGCTTTGCAATTCGCATCACACTTTTTTAACTGCGAGTATGCATAGTAAAGTTGCAGTGTTGGAAACCAACCAACCCCCTCCCTGTATTTGCTGATTGGGCTGTCCTGTGCCCACTGGAGAGGCAATTGGTCGCAGAGTTCTAGGGGAAACAAGTACTTTTTATGCTTCTTTGACTCTCATTTGTTTTATTCTTTTTAAGCCAGGCCAAAGGGTCCAAATGCTGCTGCCTTATTCCGTCTCGGTAGCTTCCCTGCTGCTTTGTTTTGTAAACTGCTGCGCAAAATGCTTTTTTAAAAAAAAACTCTTTGGCATTAGCAGAAGACACTGGGAGAAGCAGCCATTTAACCCTTCCCTGGCTTTTAAAGCCCTCAGGGAATAAGCAGCAATGTTAAGAATCATTTCTGGCTTTGAAAAAAAAATAGTGCTTGCATACCCAGTAGGAAGGAAGCCAACGAAGAAGCAGCCTTACCTCATTTTAATGATAAAAATGGCAGAAAAGGAGTTCAGAGAGCTGAGGAGGGTGGGAGTGGTTAATTCCGCACAGACCAATCAACTCCTGGAGAAAAGGAGAGGGAGGACAAGAGAAGCAGAAGGAGAGTATAGAGTTTGCAGTGACATTAATCGGACCAGATGTGACTCGACAGCAGCTTCAAAATAAAATCATGGTATGTCCACAGGGGGAAAAATCAGGGATTAGGCGGACAAAAATTGGTTCTGCATCCCATGACTACCTTGCAAGAATGGAACTCCTGCAAACATGGGAAACAGAACAGATACTGAAAGGTTTTAAAACAACAGTGTGAAAAGCACCTTAGATAGTCCTAGCCAGCATAGACAAGTGTTTTTTTTCTTTGTGTATTGCTTGAGCTTAAGTAGAGTGGTTCCTGCTCAGCATACACTCTTTGTAATCTGAATTACTTAATAAAGTGAAATATACTTTACCTTCTGGTGTCAGGACTCAGGAGCTGCTGACTGAATGTGTGCCCATATCTTCAGAGACGAACCCAGAGGCTGAAGAGTCTCAAACTAAGGGCCAGTCCCTCATAAGGTTACTAGGGGTCTCATGCGGCTGTTGTTTCAGTGCCTGGGAATGGTAACAGGGGCTCTCTAGGTCTAGACATCGTATTAAAATAGATGAGGAGATAATCATTCTCTTCATTCCTGGGTTATACTCGCCACTCTTCATATAGAAAGGTGCTTCTCCAGGGTGAGACAATAAACTAGGAAGGTTTGATTATGCCTTCCTGAGAGGAACTAAATTTATCAGTGATGATTGATGACCCATGATGTATGGATGGGTAAGACTATCAAAGCCCTGAGTCACCTGAGAATAGGAGAGTGGATAAGGGTAGCTCAGCAGGGTGTGTTACGGTGATTAATTCAGGAACTCCAGGGAGACCCTTTGTTTTAGGATTTTTATACAACTGCCGGGCATGGAAGGGCTGAGAGTTACCTCACTGCTCACATTCCAGTACTTTTCCATCTCCTGCCTAGCCAGGCAGCCTTTCTGTGTTTTAAACACATGAGGAAAGGGGCTTATGATATTGCCATATACATAAGCCTTCTTAATATCGTGAGGGCAAGTCTGACCATTAACAGAAGAGTTTTGTATGTGATAGCTAATATTTTGAATTGAGCCTGGTAACTGATAGGTAGCCAGTGAAGCAACTGTAGAATGGGAGTAATATTTGTTCTCCTAGCTCCTGATAGTAACCAAGTCACCGCATTCTGTGCCAACTGACGTCTCTGAGTTAACTTAGAAGGAAGACCTATATACAGTGTATTACAGCAGTCAAGTGTTGATATTACTTTGGCATGAATCCAGGTGGCCAGATGGGCTGTGTCAAGGTAGGGGGCCATCTTCCTGGCTAGATTGAGGTTGTAGAAAGTATTTTTGGAGCTTCCTTGCTTTCCTAGCAGTAGCATTAGATCTAGTATAATAATAACAACAACAACATTCGATTTCTATACCGCCCTTCAGGACAACTTAATGCCCACTCGGAGTGGTTTACAAAACATGTTATTATTATCCCCACAACAATAATCACCCTGTGAGGTGGATGGGGCTGAGAGAGCTCCTAGAAGCTGTGACTGACCCAAAGTCACCCAGCTGGCTTTAAGTGGAGAAGTAGGGAATCAAACACGGTTCTCCAGATTAGAGTCCCACACTCTTAACCATTACACCCCTAGGCTCTTAATTGACTCTGCAAGGGTCAAATGAACTCCATTGGAAGTGGCGAGTACAATGTTCTTTATAATCCCTGCCTTTCCAACAAGCATCAGTTCTATCTTGTCTGGATTCAGTTTCAATTTGTTAGCTTTCAGCCATTTGACCACAGCGGTCAGGCAGCAACCCAAGATTTCTACTGCATCCTGCAGTGATTTGGATAGTGAAATATAAAGACGAGTATCATCCACATATTGATGGCATCCAATGCCAGTATCTTGTCAAGATCCACATATTGATGGCATCCATCTCCTAAAGGCTTTACATATAGGTTGAATAATATGGGGGATAAGATTGTGCCCTGCAGAACTTTGCAAGATAATTCCCACTTTGGAAATAGCTGATCTCCAACAGCAATCCTTTGAGTCCATTCCATGAGAAACAATTTAAACTAGTCCAAGACTGGTCCACTAAAGCTACTAGTGCTGTCTCTGTCTCATAGCCTGGTCTGAATCTAGACTGAAAAGGGTCCAAAGCACTAGACTTACCCAAAAAGACCTGGAGTTCATCAGCTACTAGTTTGCCCAGAAAGGGCCAATTAGACACTGGGCAATAATTGACCGTGTTATTTTTGTCTAGAGATGGTTTTTTAATTAGTGGGCAGATAGCCACCTGTTTGAGTGGTCAAGGGTATGTGCCCTCAGTTAGTGACTGATTCACTATCAACCTCAAGGGCACATTTATATCGTCCTTACTTGATTTTAACAGCCAAGATTGGCAAGGATCCAGCACACAAGAAGTAGCTTTCACAAATGCCAGTATCTTGTCAAGATCTCTCAGTGTAACTGGTTCAAAGTGGTCCATATGTGAACCAGATGGTGTACTAAGTATTTCTTACACCTTATCTGTATTATATTTGGTATCTAGATCAGAGCATATTCACGCTATTTTGTTGGCAAAAAAAACTTTGCAAAGGCTCACAGTCTATTGTCTGTATTTGAGACTGTAAAGGTTTGGATTTAGGAGTCAAATGTCGAGATACCTTGAACAACTGGGATGGTCGTGAACTAGCTGATGCAAGGGTTGCAGAGAAATAACATTTCTTTACTACTCTCTTTGGACCTTCATAGGTCTTCCAATGGGCTTTGTAGCACATTCTGTCAGTTTCAATGTAAGTTTTCTTCTGTCTTTCTAGGTGTCTTCCAGCTCTCTTTAGGTCATCAAGCTCTGTGGTAAACCATGGGGCTGGCATCCATCCCAAGGGTCAGAGAGATTGGCAAGGAGCAGTGTTGTCAATAGCTTCAGTGAGCTTCGCATTCCAAGCACCTACCGCAGCCTCAATAGTGTGTGTGCCTGGAATCCTGAAACCCCCCAGGGCATTTTGGAATCTAAAAAGATCCATAAGCCTTTGTAGACAAATCATTTTAACATTTCCCCTTTTTGTTGGGCATTGGGGCCATTTTCACTTTTGCCTTCAGCAGATGATGGTCAGACCATGGTTCAGGCTGAAATTCCAACCCTGAAACAAGACTTTTTTTTAAACCTCAGATCATGTTAGTTTACAACTGAAGGGCTATACTCGTGATATAGTAAATTTATTTCCTCTAGCAGAATCATATTTCACTTATGTCTAGTCAAATTAAAAATCAACTGTCTTTCACTGCAAGTGTGATGGAATGAATTACTGGATGTTAAAGCAAGCAAGAATTATTAGAATTACTGGATTTTAAAGCAAGCAACAAGGATACTCCATGGCATCATTCATAAAATCATCCCCTTTGTCTTGTATGGGCCTTACGGCAGGTTTGCAGTGTTAGAAGGGCCTTCATATATCTCTGCTGGAATGTTCTGACCAATTGACACTTAGCAGGTGATTATTACTCCATGTGCATGATTGTGTGTAGGTACTGCTTACAGAAGAATAAATGCTTCTAAGCAATTCAAGTCTTGCCAGAAAACAATGTAAATATACTATGATATATCTTGGCAGACTTTAGTGACATATTAAATTGATGCTTCTCTAATTTCACCAACGGAAAGTTGTTCTTTAAAAACATTTGTGAATAATTGCTGTATTGTCAATAAATATTTTAATGGCTGTTTGCAAATCCTAAGTTAATATCAGCAAAGCTGTTTGAAGAAGAAACATTCTGTGTATGCTATTGTTGCATACCAAATTACCTTTATTTTTGAATGGGCTTATAGCCAAGACATGTTCCTTGAACATGGAGTTTAAAATACAAATGAACTTATGCAGATGCAAGCATGAACTTTGTGGAGGGCTGAAGGTTTGGCCTCAAGAGACAAGAGTGAAGTGTAATCTAAAGCTTCAGTTGCCCTTCCTAAATTATGTGAGAGTTATTTGGGCTCAGTTCTCATCTAACCTTAGAATTGTGGTCTGTCTTACTTTTATTTGAGTAACTGGACTTCTAGGTTGTCCCATTAGTTTTGTTTATTGTGACCACAGAGAGCTGGAGGTGCTGTGAGGTAAAGAATGGACTTATTAAGCAAGTTGATAATATTTTTTGTTGTTAATCATGTAAAGTTGATGGATTGAACAGGAAGAATTGCAGTGAGTGTCTTGAAGGCTCAGAACAATCCTTATACCAAAAGAATCACATTTTCTCTTGAAGAACCACAGTCACAGGTTAAAAAAAAACAGCCCTCCCCCTCCCTGATGGATCACATAACAACTGAAACTTCTTAACACAATTCAAATGTCAGATATTTCTGCAGAGATTTACTACAACCATTTCCTTGTAGTCCAAAAGGCACTGACACAGAAATGAACCTCACAACCTATAAAGTACACAAGGCATTGAAGCAGCAAGAATTTTCTCATGCATCAAGTGTTCCCTTGTAGAAAGTTTTCCTGCCCTTCTTGCAATGCACAGAAACAAATTCATTTAATACTATTCTCTTAGGCTGCTTCCACACAGAGGCTGTACTCAGGTTTACTGTCTAAACTGGAGTGGGTTTTTTTCAAGCATCCGCATGATGTCATTCCCTAATCATCACTGTCCATGTTTCCCACCTCTTTGCTATGATTTATCCCAAATTTGATTTGGTGCAACCTTCTGGGAAAGATTATAGTAAGGAAGCCTTTGCATGCTATGTGAATAAGAAGATGAGCATTTTGTAGATCCTGCTTGAAGTGGCACCATTTTCCTTATCCAGCCCCACCCACAGCTACTATTCCAACACCCTTTTTAAAAATTAGTCCTTCACATAGTGCTATAGCTTAATACTATAGCAATATGTCTATCAGTAAAGACCCAAAAGCCCTCCAGTGGTATGGGAAGGAGGGCAGCTGCAGAGGACCGAGGCAAGGAAACTGTGGACCATGAGGATGCAGTGTTGCCACTGTGAATACCTCTGTGTTCTCAACAGCAACAGTAGGAGCATGAAAGATTCTTGCTGTGTGGGTGCAGCCTGAGTTAGTGGCTGCCATGGTGAACAATATCCAGTGGCTGAATGACTGTGTCTTGAAGCATGCTGATCTTAACTGTGTCTGACTTCTCTGTGGTAATTGAGTATTTATGTTTGTGACTATCAATCACGCCAATTAGGGGAAATTAACTATTAGTGGCTAATCTGATATCCAAGGGCTGTGTGTGCTCTGTACACTATAAGCTCCAGAGGGTCATTTGCAGACACCTCACTGACAAATTGGAGCTCCCTAGAAGAATTCAACTGCCCGTTGTTTGTTGGCCCGTTTCAAATTTGATTGGAAATATAATTGAAATAGCATGAATGAAATGAATAAAAAATAAACATATCTACAACCTATTCAGGTCCATCAGCAGTTCAAGTGGAGATGGGAGAATGCCTGTGTCCAAGCTCTGCGTAACTTTTATTTCTCCTAGATTCAGCATAATGCATGAAGTTGATGCCAGAGCTTGCCCATTTCCAGTGCCTACTGCAGGGGCTCTGTTGTGCTTGAGGCTCCGTTGGTGCGTGAGCTGTTGGGAGAGTTAAAACTATGTGTGCTGTTGCCACCACTGAGCTCAGCAAAGAGGAGCAGAGATAAGACGGGGAAACAATGTGGGGAGAAAGAGGGAACATGAGGGTAGGATTAGTATTAGTGCAGAAAGAGTATATTGGAGTATATAGAGGGTGGAAACAGGTAACAGAGAAGAGTGCAGATGTACTTGTGGAATCTGAAAGTAGGAAAAAGGGGGAGGTGAAGGTACAGATACACCTGTGGGATGAGGAAACAGCTTTTGATTACCTTTCTAAGGCTTCTGATACAGCCCAGTTATTGAGGGTGGAGGTAGTTATGGAGTAAATGTAAGAAGCAAATTTATATATTTAATTTATGTTAAAAATGTGACAAAATGCTTTTCCATGGTTACTGTGGTAGCTCAACCCTCTTAAGTTAATACACATATTAAAATGGCCCTCAGAGTGATTTGTGTTGTACACCCCTGCTCTAGGGCAGCCTTCTGGATAACCTCTCAGCTACGACAGCACCACAGACTCGTGACCTCAGCCAGCTAGGCAGCAGAAGAAGAGAGAGGCAAGAGTTAGGACTTCTCTGGATGTGATAAGGAGAATATCTGTAGTGTCCTGTAGAGATTAGGGTGCTCCTGACACCTGCTGTTGTCAAGGCCTGAAAGAAGTTCAGGTAAGTTAGGGACAACCAAGGAACGGCAAGGCAGCTATATGTAAATTTATTCATATGACTTCCCTATTCATGTAGAAATAAGTAGTTGTTATTTTTTAATATGAGAGCTGAAGCCTTCCTTTTCTTCCACCATCTTTGACTTATATCATACATGCCATTGTTTGAAATATTTTTCTCCCCAGCTCACCTTCAGTTCTGGAATTAAAATGTTTCGAGGAGAATGGTGTTTCAAGCAGTGGAGTTTAGCAGCAAAGGAGAATAGGTTCAGTATGCTTCACATGTATACCTTTTTTGCTTAAAATTAGACCTTCCCCACTTTAATTTCTGAATAAGACAGAAATGTGAATAAAATGTACATGTGTGTCCTGTGATATCTAGTTTGACCCTTACCTTTTTGCTCAGAGAACAAAGAAAGCCATTGTTAGATGAGTTCAAAAGGCTTATTCTTCAAAGCCTGGAATGTTTGGTACCTAGAATGGTAACTCTTGCTTATTAAAGAAAACAACAAACATTATCTTATCAATTAGCTCCTGTCTTGTATTATATTAATGTTTGTAACTATTGTAGATTGTTTATCATTGTAAGCTGCCTTGAAGATCAATTGATTGAGGAGGGAGGAATAAATAAATATACTGCTAACAAATAACAGGAGATAAACTGCAACAACTAAAATGGTCAATTAACATACAAACTGCCCTGACCTGGATGGCTCAGGAGCACCTGATCTCATCAGATCTCAGAAGCTAAGCAGGGTCAGCCTTGGTTAGTAATTGGATGGGAGACCTCCAACAAAGACCGGATTTGCAGAGGCAGGCAATGGCAAACCACCTCTGTTCGTCTCTTGCCCTGAAAACCCCACCGGGGTTGCCATAAATCAGCTATGACTTGAAGGCACTCTCCACACATAATATAGAAAATATAGGCCTAGTTTGAAGGTTCTGCTGTTCCAACCAGCCTCTCATCTGCTGCTCTGAAGCTGCTGTGTGCTAACGAACATGTGACCAGGGTTGTGATTTGTTGCCCTCCATTAAGGAACAATTGTGAAAGTCCTTGATGCTTCTTTGATTTTTCCAGGATTATTCCAGCTGAAATCTTTTTCCCCTTGCCATTTCTTTCACTCTCTTCCTGTGTCTTTCTTCCCCTGTTGCTTTCCTTAACAGACTCTCTTCACTCCCTCACGCTTCTTGTCAGTTGCAATGAAGTCTTCATGATTTATGTATGCAGCTTACCCCTAGCAATCTGTTCCAAAAGTAATCTTTGTTAATTCCACCCCAAGAAAAATCACCCCTCTTAAAGTAGCATTTCTAATACATTTTTCCACTTAGCACCACTAAGGTGCCCATGCTTAAGAGGACCAAAACTGGCTTAATAGCTTCTGTTGTGCTTTCTTCCTCAGAACATTCCTACTCTGGGAAGTGTAGCAATAACCATGGTGCTCCATAATTGCGATGAGGTAGCGGTGGCTGGATTTGGTTATGACATGAACTCTCCAAACGCACCATTACATTACTATGAGAACATCAAGATGTCTGCCATTAAAGAGGTAAGGAACTTTGCGTTCAGTAAGCATTAGCTGTGGCAAGCTGTAAACCTTGATAGGTAAATAAATCTTCCATTTTAAAAGCCTCTGAATGCCAGGTGCCAGGGGGACAAACACAGAGAAGGGCTGCTGCCTTCGTGAGACATATAGAGACTTTGAGAAACAAGATGTTGTGCTAAATGGCCCCTTGATCTGATGCAGTTGTTCTGGATTCTGTTCTTATGTTATGCAAAATAATTCACTAGTGGCTCACTCTACATGGAGAGAAGTAACAAAGTACACAAAGCAAGTACAGTGTACTTGAAAGACCAATACAAATTGTCTAGGCAGTATAGTTATGCATTTCGTTTCATTTATCACAAAGAAGAAAATAAGATCAAGAGTATGTGTTACAGAAATGCTGTGTTTTTCTGGAACTGACAGCTAGGATTGCTAAACCTCTTCCCTTCCCTTGTGCATGCTACTTAAGTCATATTTACACTAAAAGGCAACATTGTTTTAAACAATTTAACTTACATGGCTTCCCCAGAACAACAATGGAAATTGTAGTTTGGTGAGGTTACTGAGAATTCTCTGTTAGCGGTCTTTATATCTCTCTTGGAATTATAATTTCCATAATCCTTTGGAGGAAAGCTGCAACAGTTTATACTACACATATATATTGGTATGATATTCACAGGAGTTCTAAAATGTTATCGTTTTTTTCTCTCAGAAGGGAGATTGAACTCAGATAAGGGATGTTTTCAGAGCGAAAATGGTTAAAAAAACTCATATAAAATCTTGCATATAATGAAGGGTTTTTTCCCTGTGAAAGTTAATAAATAAATCTTATGATCGCACTATTTATTATTTTTACTTCAGGAAAATAACATGACTTTGTTTTTGGACTAAACCATAAATACAGATTGCCAGATTTCCAGAACAGGTCAGTCACAACTGTATGTTCAAAGGGAACAGAATCGACATTGATTCTGAAGATGGTAGGGTGCACTTTTGTTTTCCTTTACTGCTAGTTAGCAGTGACAATCAATATATTCCATATCTGAACTTTTTTACTGTTTGCAGGTATTTATCCAAGCTTGGAGAGATAGCTGCTATAGGTTCATGTAATCTGTGCAACCCACCTAAACTTCAGACAAAAACAGCTGTTTATGGAAGCTCATATTCTTTCTGTCTAGTACACTTTTACCCTGCCTTCCTCCTAGCAGCTCAGGGTGATATATATATTTCTTCCTTCCCCACATGTGCTCTTCCTTGACTTCCAACAGGCTAGTCTTCAGGAGGCTGCACCATTGACACATTCTGCATCTGCATTGCCTACTGGTGGGATTTGTGGGAAGTGTTATTGTCTCTACAGCAGTGCAGGAGGTGACCAGTTTTTGTGTACAATCTGTAATCTCCTTTGTGTAAGTATTTTAGATTGCATCCTGGACTGCTAGTAGGAGGTCTGATGAATGAATTGCCTGCTCTTTGAATCCACATAGGTTTCCTTTTCCCATTATCAGCTATGTGGGACTACCAAGCTAATCCTCAGGTGTGGATTTTCTTAGGTTTCACTTCCCTTGGTACAAGAAAAGCCGTCTGCTCCCAAGTATTAATTTATTCCATTCTAGTCTTCTTTCCCACCCCTGGACTAATTGTTTGTAATATTGTGAATCTAACTAGAAGAATGGGGATTGCATTTCTGCCTCTCCTTTTGTTGAAAGGCAAAAAGGACAGTGGCCTTGCTTGTCATCTTCTGCGTCTCCCATAATGTAACAACTGAGAGAGGTAGTGCTGCAAGACTGGTGATCTATAGGCAATAACCAGTAGGCTGTGCAAGTGGTAAGAGACAAGAAGAACAAGTATGTTACTTCATCACTGGTGATCCATAATAAAAGTACTCAGCGGCTTGAAGGGGGAGGGTCAACTTTGATCATAGTGAGGGAAGCTAGATCGTGCCTTTCCTCTGTCTTTTCCAAAGAAAGTACTTTATTAATTTATACATTTAAAATCTATTTGCTCCACTTCTCTCCCATCAAGGTGCCTAAAGTAACAAACATTTTAAAACACCAATCATAAGAACACAGGACAGAGCAGAATAACCTATCTCTGCTCTAGCTGACCTCAAAGCCTCTACTGAATGACCTGTCCTTGCAAAATCTCCTGAAAGCCATGAGTAAAGTAGACTTCCTGGCCTTTTCAGGAAGACCATTCCATAGAACTGGCATCAGCATGGTAAAGGCCCAGCACCATGCAACGGCAGTTCTAATAGCAGCAAGGAGCAACTGAATTATTGCACAGGATCATGCAGAGCAAAGTGGAAATATGCGAGTTCCAAGTTGTGATGGCCCTTAAAAATAGGAGCCAGTACCTTAAATTGAGCACAATGTGAAGATCTTAAGAAGGGAGTAATATAAACAAAACAACTAATTCATGATAACAACTCAGCTGCTACATTTTGGACCAGTTGACATTTCCAAGTTATCTTCAAAGACAGCCCCATGTAGAGACCATTACAGTAATCTAGTCTCAAGCCTGAAGTGATATGGATCAATGTGGCTAGGATGGTTAAAGAAGTGAGATATTTCTAAATTAAATTTGGGGGGAAAACCTTTTAGTTATTGCTCTCATTTGTTTTTCTAATAGTAGTGCTAGGCCCATTATCCCACCCCCATCTTAACTGAGTCAGCTAAAGAAAGATTTGCCCTATGTGAGCAGCACAATTGCCCTCCTTGTGAGCAGCACAATCCCCTTGAACATCTGGTTTACCAACCAGTTTCACATCTGTCTTGGCTGGATTCATGCTTATGTGACCTTACATGTTCTGTCCATGGTACTTTCAAGCTCAGCATTAATGCCAAAGAACTGCTGGGTTTATAGGTGACATGGTATTGGGAAAGAGAGGAGGGAATTAATCATCAGCATCTCTTGGGACATAATTATGCACAACAATGGGAAGGTGTGTTTAATATTCTCTAGTGACATTTCAGTGTGCATTAAACACTTGAGCAGTTTCATCTGGATTGGATGGGAGTTAAAATATGTGTCTTTAAAGGGAGTATTTGGGAGTCATCCAGGAAGGCAGGGTGTAATACTACAGATCCTAAAATAACCACTCTGTACTATAGTATAGGTAGGGGAGAACAGTAGACTTCAATGCACAATAAGCAAAAAAGATTTTTCTGGAAGTCCATTTTGAGCAGTAGTCCTAACAATCTACAAAACTTCAGTTGAGATAGCGTGACAGTAGCCTTAGGGTTTGCACCCAGCATTACATGATGTAGTGGACTGCGAGGAGAAAAATACTAAATAGATTTCATTTGGAACAAAATGTGGTAGGCTAAAAGTCTAGAGTTTGTATTCTGATGCCAGGGTGATGGAAGGAATAGCCTGCTAAAGCAGGGACTGGGTTTCCTACACTGTCTGGATTATCATTATCAACACCCTTGTTTGCTAACTCAGTTAATAGTTTCAGGAAGTGCGAAAGCCTCTTCTCAAATCACCACTGCTTTTTATAAAGTAAGAATAAACAGAAACTCCTTGCTGCCAGTATCAAATGTAGAGAGAGAGTATGTGTATATGCACAGGATCCTCTCTGGGAATGTCTATTAACCAGCGTTTCTATTGTTCTGGGTGTCTCAGAAGGAACAAACCTGCAGGCTATAGCGTGTGTTCCCTAACACAAGGTGTGTCATTGATTTACACGCAATATCTGCCTGACATCTCCCTGGACACCCTTTGAAAACCCTGTGACTCATCTCTAGGGAATTTATTCTGAATACACACGAAGGCTGTGAATTGCATTAGTGTGCAGCTGGGTGGGGATGGCTCCTCCTGTGCCAAGACATGGATGATAAAACCTCAGGATAGAAACAAATGAGCTTTCCTCCACCACAGTGCAGCACTGTACAAAGTGTAGATCTGCAGCTATAATCTGCAAGAGGTTAAGGGCAAAAAATACTAAACCTTGGTGCCTACTTGGTGTCCAGTTTTCCTTCACCAGAGATGGGAAGCCAGAGAACTGTAAACTTACTGCTGTTCTTCACATTATGTATCCTCCTCCACCCTCTCCAAAGTAGCAGTACAAATACTGTACATCCTAGTGTCAGCTGTTTAAAGGAAGAAAACCTGAATGTTCTCTCAAGAGTTTTGATATAGGCTGTCAACAATATGTGGATGACACCTAATTATATCTACTGTTAGATGGTCAACCAGATGTCACTCTGGATACCCTGGCTGGGGCTTTGGAAGCTATAACTGGGTGGTTGAAGCAGAGTTGATTGAAGTTGAATCCTGTGAAGACGGAGGTCCTGTATCTGGACCGTGGGTTGAGAGGTTTAAGAATATGGCTCCCAACTTTGGATGGGGAGCCATTGGTGCCTACTCTGATGGTGAGGAGTCTAGGCATGGTCCTGGATGCTTCCCTGTCAATGGAGGCCCAGTCACGGCAGTTGCTAGATCTGCATTCTATTATCTTTGACAGATCAGGCAGTTTGTTCCTTATCTCTCAACTAGCAACCTGGCAACAGTGATCCAAGCAACGGTCATCTCCAGATTGGACTACTGTATGCAGAGCTGCCCTTGAGGTTTATCCAGAAATTGCAGCTGTTCCAGAATACAGCAGCACGTATTTTCACCGGGACTGTGGTTAGGACATTAGACCTGTTCTGTGCCAGCTGCACTGGTTTACAGTTGAGTTCTGGGTCAAGTTTAAGGTACTGACTATGATGTTCAAAGCTCTAAACGGACTGGGACCTACATACTTGCAGGACTGTCTCTTGCCATTAGTTCCCTGGAGGTCTCTTCGTTCAGCTGATCAACATCTTCTGGTTTGCCCAGCCCCAAGGACATTCGCCTAGCCTCAGCTAGGGCCAGGGCATTTTCAGCCCTGGCACTGACCTGATGGAACTCTCCTCCAAGATCAGGGCCTGAGTGACTTATTACAGTTCTGCCGGGCTGGTAAGACGGAGATGTTCAGTCAGGCCTATGGCAGTGATTGAGGTCTTGGCGGGCTACCTGGTTGGCCTCACTGCTTGGCCTTGGTCTGCTGTTTCTTTGAAACATCTATGGCCTGCTGCTGTACCCTTCTCAATTGCTGAAGAGGTATATTATTTTTAATATCTTTGTTGCTGTTGGATATGGTTTTATGGTTTTAAACTATGTTCTGTAATTTGTACTGTATTATTAATTTTATACTGTATTTACTGTAATTCTAGTTTAACAATGCTGTTACCTGCCCTGAACCTGTTCGTGGGGAGGGCGGGTTAGAAATTCATTAAGCTAATTAAATGAAATTAAATTTATTTTACTTCATTTATACCCCCCTTTTCTCTCCAGTTGGGACCCAAAGTGGCATACAACATTCTCTCCTTCATGTTATTCTCACAACAACCCTGTGAAGTGGGTTAGGCTGAGAGAGTGTGACTGGCCCAGTGTTACCCAGCACGTTTCTGTGGCAGAGTGGGGATTTGAATCTAGGTCTCCAAGATCCTAGGTCAACACTCTAACCACTAAACAATGCTGCTCTCAATTTCTTCTTTTTCTTGAATCCACAACTGTCTCTTAGCAAACTTATATCATGAATTTGACCACATTTTGGATTGAAACAGACATAAATCTTTCCTTATGCAGATTTAACTAAGTAACTCAGAAATGTCATTCTCAGCTATGTATAGCCATTTGGTGTTGCTCAACCAGTATAAAAGGAAAAAAAATTATCTTGGCCAGTGGGAAAAATGAAAAAAAATCCACTGTGAGGTGAGGAAGCAGGAGAGGAAAGGAGGAAAGTGTGTGGACTGTTCCCCTCCCCCCCCAAACCCACATGCCATGACCAGAGTAGGTAGGAAAGAGAAGGGAATCTAGGTGGAGCAGGACATGTGTGGCAAAGGCGACAATGGTAGTGTTTTGTCGGCTTAGCAGGTGCATCTGCCATTGTCCTCCCATCATCCTTTTCCCTTTCTAACCCCCTCAGACCTCTTTAGGGGGAGAAGCAACTCACGTACTATCCTGCCCTTGCTCCCATATCCTCCCCCCAGCCCCTTCTCCCCTCACAGCTGATATTCAAAGTTTCCTCCTTTCTTCCTTTTCAAGTGGCAGTATCATGCCTCCTTTTAGCTCCCTGCTAAGTTAAACATCTTTTCCCTTCATACTGAGGAAGCTACAACCTCCATACCATCGGCCATTACTTGACAGACACAGCCCTTCTGACTTACCTGTAAGTGTACATATACTCTTCCGGTTGGGCCTTTAGACTGAAGGGCCCTGCATTTTGAGGGAGTGAAAAAGTAGCTGGCTGAGCTATCCAGTCCTTTTAGGGGCAACAGATACAGGAATTCCATGGGTCCAGTGTTGGTCAGGCTGGCACCCTAACAGTCTCAGCTGCTGCCAGCTTAGGGAAGTGAGCTTGATGCCAGTGATGAGAGGATCAAAGCTAAAGCATATGTCAGCTAAAGCATATAAGCTCTGGTCACATATCAGTTTGTATGCGCAGGAGAGGCTGACACCCTAGGGGGTGTTGTTTATCAGCACTTTTAATAGATGTCTGTTCTTCATTTTGTTCTGGATCTTTGCTTGGGCCCTTCACTTTCATGCAGTTCAGTGACCTGCCAACATAATTTCTAGTCATCTGTTTAAAAAGGCATCACCATTTTCTTTAAATTCTAAAAAATTATAATCAAGAAACTGTCCAAGCACAGTGTGATAAGAGAAGTTCCAGTAGACATTGTAATAACAATATTAGAGGTGTCTGTATTTCAGATCCACTTACTTTATTTAGAGATGCCTGCTTGAGATGCTGTACATGGAATAGGCTCCCATTTTCACAGCAAGAAATGCTCCCTCATAAGGCAGCCACATGTTCCAGTATCTTTCTTAGCTGTATGGTACCCAGAGAGGGTTGGGAGTATGCTGTTTAGTAGAGTTCTTGTCTAATAATGCAATGCAATAAAACATGAATAGCAGCCCGTGAAGAGTCAACCTAGATGTGACAGCAGCAGTTCTGGGACATGGATCTGCCAAACACACATGGGCTTCTGGATCCCATGTTTTTAAAAAAGGGTGTGAAGGAGAAGAATTCAGAGCTCTGCCTGTGGGTTATTGCCAATAATGTTATCCCAGCCAGAGCTGTTACTTTTCAGGGCAATAAGTTATTCAGAGCCCTTGCTCTCTCCAGTTGGGAATCCAATGACTGGTGCCATTTCATGTTTAAACACACCTGGCTGCTTCTTTCATGACTAGTTTTGCCCTTAAAACTTCATTTATATCACCAAATTTGAATAGCTAGCTCTAAATTCTGTTACTTGTAGTAGACATAGAAATTTATGTGAATACACGTGTTCACTGGGAGCAGAACTGGGTATGTGTACAACATTCTGTATCAATGATATAATGTTCTCATTTTGCTGCAATGAGACACGGATCAATAATACTTACTTTTTCTGTGCTGCAGTACCAATTGAAGTAGTTTTGGGGAGAATGCATCCACTGTTATTTGTTCTGCATATTCCAATACTAGCTGCTAAGCATGAAGCAGAAGTCGACTTTGAAAGCATTGCCTAAGTCTGGTTTGAACTGACAGCACACTGCCCCTCAAGCCTACCTGGTGAATTACCTTAGGAGAAGAAGAAGTAGCCCTGACTGAAAGAACAGTCACCTTTTGGAGGCAAGAGGTTGAAGCAGTATAATCTTTAAAAGGATGATAAGTTTTGCTAGGGACCTACATTGAAAACTGATTGGGCTTATTCTCCTCTCTTTTTTCAATCTTTATATAAAAACCACCTGTTTTTCAGCTCCCTGATTAAAAGCAGGCCTATATATGGAGCTGATATACATATACTTCTACAGAAGAAATACTTCAGGGTACATACACATGGCAAGAGAGGCATATTAGGATTAGAGTTGAGCTGTGTGATTTTGAAGTACAAAGGACAGTCAGAGGGCCAGAGGAAGTCACTAGAAAAGGAGCTGCAGATGACCACCAGCACAGGCAACAAGTAATACTTGGTCCTCACAGGATTACAGCTGCTCTTACTCCTGCCAGAACAAAATCAGGACTGTCCCTCTAATATCTTTAAGGCTGCAGTCCTATTATCTAGGAGTAAGCTCATTAAACACAGTGGGACTTGCCTCTGAGCAGAAGAGTAGAAGATTGTACTCTACAACTTCATGATGAGAAGATACAGAAATATACAGAATGAGAATTAATCATTTAGCTACTTACTCACTACACCTACCAAGTTTTACAGAAGTCAGGGTGCTTTATTATTCTTTCAGATTATACCCTGTTATGTTCTTGTCATCCCATGAAATGTACTATGGTTTCTTGAACTCCTCTTTTTTATTATATTTTACTTACGGGAAACTGAGACAGCCATAATGAAACCAGCCAACCTCAGATTCTCATTCCTTTGCCATGTAAAACTCTGTACTCAATTACAGTGAATAAAAGGAGCATTTTATAGAAAATGCACCTGCTATGGGAGTGTTGTAGAACAAATACGAAGCAAAACAAATGTATGGCTACAAAGGATAGTATCTGTGTGCTCAGTTTTCCCTTTGGAAAAGGTCCAGATTTCCTCTAACCATTTGATTTTATCCTCAGACATGTCATCCCGTCTATCTAGGTTACCCCAGTAGGCAATTACCCCAGTAGGCAATCACTTACTGATAAGGACTCAATAGTGAGACTAAAATAAATTATTAGAATGTGATATAAATGGAATGAAATCACTAATAAAAATAAAATAAATGTAATACATGAATAAATATGACACATGGACAGTGAAAAAAGTCATAAATTGCAAATTATTATATAACCATCAGATATTCTGCCCTCTTAAGCACCTCTAGTCCATCTAGTTAAAAACTAAACTAAGTACTAGCTTTCCTCATCTTCAGTGACTGTTCTTCTGGTGAAGGTATTATATTTATATTATACTTATGCCATTAATAGTATGGCAAAGATGCTACCTCTGTCTTCTCATCAGTCAGGACTGATGAATTATAGTAACTGGCTGGCCCTCGTCTCATCTTGGGAGTTCCAGAGATCACATAATGAGGTGCTTCAGTTTAAGCAAGATTCTATTTGCCTATCAGGGCCTAAAATGGGCTAAATGCAGAGTTCTTCAGAATAATCAGACTGGATTTCTTCCGATTTCAGAACCTGGTAAACAAGAAATATCCTGTTTAATAACAAAAGACTTACTTCTTTTGTATGTCACCTTGAACTTTTCTGTTGAAAAGAAAAAGAGTAAGTAGGATATAAACATAATTATAAAAATAATAAAATCCTTCTTGCCACATCTAGTCCATGATTACATAGGAAGAAAACTTTTGCCTGGTGAAATTTCTCAAGGTCTGAATCAAGCGGCACTCTTTCATGGGGCTGTATGTGATTAATACCAACACAGAGGTTATAATGTACACTAAAGCCTGGGGTAAGGTACACTTAGGGTCATTACTCTATATAGAACTCATATTATCACCAGATGCATTACTTCCTCTGGATTACTTTATTTCAGTCTGGTGGTCTGTGGTTTTTATTTGATGGAGATTCTGGATCAGGCAGGGGAATATTTCATACCTTTGCTGAGTATAAAAAAACAGAAACACCTTCTTTTACTTTTCAGCTATTCTGCTTCTAAGAAGTAAAATTAAAAGTAGCTTATTTCCTCAGCTAGTGCCCAGGGAATCACGGTGGCAGGGCTTACATGTAGCTCTCAGTTTCTCTCTTCCCTTTCAACAAACAATGGTGTTTTTCCCGTAGCATCCTAAAAATAACCTTTTGATTTTTTTTATCCCAGTGTAGTTCTCAGAAATATTACTTTTTGTTGTCAGTCATTTCCCTTTTTCACTGACTACTATTAATTGCATTTGCATCTAGGTGCCTGTGCACATCAGAAGTTGCATATATGACAAAGCAGGAAACATGGCTTGCTTCTTGATTCCCATTGAACAGTAACTCTGATTATCAAATCGCTTCCTTTACCAGCCACATGGAGGCAGAGTCAAACTGAATCCAGACAGCCCTCTTTAGCTGGCTTGACTGCTCTTCCCTAATCCAGTTTAATTCTAGTAAAGCTAGCTAATGCTCACATACCTGACATTTTAGCAACTGGCTGTGCTATAGAGTAAAACATAGAACTCATTTCTCACTACATATCTTTGTTGTAATCTTATACACACCTTTTCCTTGGGAGCAGCTCCTAGTAACCTCCCTTTTTAGGAACTACGCTTAGGACTGGGCTTTAAAAGCACTGAAGAATGGATAATGCTAGTGATATCTGCAAATGAAGTCTCCTAGGGAGCCCTAGATTCTCCCCACCTCAAGATTATCATTTGATGAAAAACATCCATCTCCATCTCCTTTTTACTGACAAGATGTAATTAAGGTAAAGGTTCCTGTATTCTTTAACATATGTATGGAAAGGGAAATTTCAGCAGGTCCAGCATTTCTCGTATGTATGGGAAGGCTGTGTCTGCCAAAATTCCTCCTTTTGCAGAACATTAAAGATACAGAAACCCTGTCATCCCTTGTCTCTAATTATTCTGTCATCTTTTGCTGTAGCTGCAAATGATGCATTCCTACAAATAAATAAATCCCACAGGTACAGACAGCTAATTTATTGATACCAATATAAATCCCAATGCATTTTGAGTAATAAGCTGCTATAAAAATACAGGAAACTGTCATTAAAATACATGAACAAGTTAGATAGCACTGATGAACTGCATCAAACTCAGTGGTAAAAATGTATGATAAAATCACACAGATGCCTTCAAAAAAGAACTTCTGTGGAGGAAGCATGCAGGAGGGGGGAGATTGAATTGTATACTCATTAAACAGCAAGTCAGCAGAGAGGAATTTTTGCAAATTTCTCCATAAATGTATATACCTAGTTACCCAAAGAAGAACTAGTTAACATTAGAGAGGATGGGAGTTAGAATGGGCATCCACAGATGGCAAATATAAAGCATTTGTGGCAGCAATTGCACAGCACATATGGCTAGCTTTCTGTCAGGTAATAAATGCATTAGTATTAGGGCATTTCAGGAAGTGTCCCTAGCCCTTGCCTGCCATTCTTAACTGTCAGAGGTGATAGCCTTACTGGTTTCTCTCCTGCAATTTAATCTCTAAGGGATTTTGGTGCACTGGTCATCAAGATAAGTATGTCTGATAACAGGGGTCCAGCTACTGCAGTGAGCCTAATTGGCTCTGGCTGGGCAGCTTTTCCTTGAGTTGCTTTATCACATGTTTTAGCTTAGCTTGGCATGATTCTCCCACCTGCAAACTATAAATGGGAACAGCAAGACAGAGGAAAAGGCAGAGGGAGTAGATGCTGTTCTGTAGGGCATCTTTCACACAGTGTTCTGAGGCTGAATAGATAGTAAAAACATTTAACAAAATTATGTTGTTTTTCACTCCCAACATTCCCTTTCCCCCAGCCAACATTTTTGCACACTTGCTTACCAAATTCCAAGGAATACATTTCACATTCTGTTTTGCAAACCAGCTTTCTATCTTTTCCTGTTACCACTGATGGAGCACATTATCAGACAGTCCAATCAAGACTGTAAACAGAGGAAATCCTATCTTGATCCCTAGAGAGCAAGGAGAGGTTTTTTATACCACACGGCGCGTTCTGGCTGGAACAAACAGAAATCTGTTATTTCTGCCATCTCTTCAGACCGCCAGCAGGTTTGTTTGCACAACTGAGAGCAGTTCAGAGTCCTCATTGGAAATGAGAGACAGAGAAAGGGGGGGCATGAAAGGAGTGGGCTGAGTGGTCTGCCTAGCAAGCTGCAAGAGTGTTTCTGTGGATCTCCATGCCAGTAATAATATTCATGGATTGCCTGCAGGTTATATTGTTCTGATAAAACAGCTCCCCAGTACAAACCTTGAGTTTGTGCAGGAAAAGGGATGCTGGATATGTTACCATTATATGGCTAAAACTCTCCCTGTTGTTTAAGTCATGTGTCATAACTGAAGTTTATCCACTGTTGCAAGAGTCTAATCAACAGAGAAGAGCAAGGAAAAATAATACAGACAACACTGACACTTTCCCCTGTGTCCTAGGTTCCATAAATTTGGTGCACTTCCAACAAAAACACTGTTAACGTATGAGAAACTACCTATCCTTTCTTCTGTGTACTCTCTAGTGGAGGGGAGAAGTTTTCCTCCTACAAATTGGGCTGTGATTGCCATCTCCTATAGAAACCCAACTTGAGGGGAAGTAATAATATTTCTACTTCTCAACCCCCTCACCCCACAAGGAAAGATGAGGTAGGTTCTCTGCCTTCCCACACAGTTTTTGTGGGAGGCAGAAGTAGTGAGGTGGTGCTTGCACCTTGGATATACAAAATCATTATATACTGAGTCAGACCATTGGTTTATCAAACTCAGTACGTCTGCTCTGATTGGCAGCCCTTCTCTGCAAAGGTCTTTTACATCAATTACAACCTGGAGATGCTGTGGATTGAATCTGGGACCTTCTGCAAAGCAAAGCCGCACTCTATTGGTTAGCTTCTCCCCGCCTTCATCAAAAGCCCAAGACAAGAACTCATTAATTCCTTAATTTTGTTGTTCATGTCACAGGAGTTGGAGAAGGGATGGGTTGGTGGTGGCTACAAATAGCGGAATCAGCTAGTGCACCAAGCCAAAATGTCTAAAGAAGGGAACTCTGACTCTCGAAAGCTTACACTCTGAAAATCTTATTGGTCTCTAAGGTGCCACTAGACTCAAATCCTGATATTATTAAATGACTATCCCTTTATTCTCTCATGGAACTCAACTGTATACTTAGGATTCCCAGGAGATTTCCCTTCCAGGCACTGATTAGATCAAAAACTGCTTAGTTTCAAGAAGATTGCTGTATTGTGTGCTTTCCAACCATACCCTGGAACCTAGATGGCACCTTTGAAAAAAATTGCTGCCAGAGTAGGTCATTCCAAGAAGATAATAGCAAGAAAATTATTTCATTAAGGTTAGAAAGAGACCCAGCTATCCCTATAGCTAATGGTGTTTCGAATCTCCAGTTATTGATATGAATGCACAGAGCTCACTGTCTTATGGTCCAAGTAGCTAGCATAGCTGTGATGAAGCCCCCTCCAAAGCAGATGTATGCTCAAGGGCTGCCAAATTTAACAATGACATCAACAGCTCAGTTGTGTTCCAAAAACCCAAGACTCTTTGGCCTTTCCTCCCTGGAAGATGCATGCTTCTTTTTCTTTGTTCATGCTTTATATTCTCTTTCCCCAACAAAGCTAAACTCAGGAATGTAGTTTTATTAGTTTGATTAGCTATGTCTGTCATTTGTAGTAAGATTTTCTTTTATAATTAGTAATCTGAGCTGGTACTGGGGGTAAGCCTCCTCTCTCCTGTCCACATGGCTATATCAAAACATTGACTAAAAATGTTTTCATGGATCTTGTAACTAGCTACCATTCCTGGTGCTACAGAAATGAGTGAATCTACCATGTGATCCAGCCACAAGGCAGTTTTTATATTAATTCTATGCACTGCTCAGCAGCCCTAATGACAAAAGATGTGCTGTTGCAGAAGATGGGTTCAGCTCTGCTATCAGCATATGTAGCTCCATTGCTCCAGTGGAACGTCCCCAGGATGAAAGAACTCCTGGTTTTATATGGCCAGAGGCCTTGCCCTGGTAGCCCGAAATCTCTCAATCTCAATACAAGTATCTAACACTCCAACTAAGGCAGGTTGGGTATGGGTATCTGCTAAGAGACCTTGTTAGACAGTACAAGACTCTGACAAATATTCCAGAGACAAGGCCGTTGCTTTGTACTCTACCATGACAACAAAGAGGTATTTTATAATGAAAGGCAGTTGTCAATATATGACGTTGAAGTGGTGGGTGTGATGTGGAACTTCAAGGCAACATGGATAAATATTGTTATAACAAGCAGCTTTTCTAAACTTGGTTCCAGTGTCTGTTAGAGACTGCTTGGTATTCACTATCCAGCTGACAGAAACTGACAGCTGGACAACATGCCTGTTTACCTAAGTCTCTTCTTGGGAATTTCCTCTCTTTCCAAAGTGCATCATAAATCCCCTTGGTAAGCAGTGGATATTTTGCCTCAGAATCCGTTGTTTTATTCCCATTGTACATAGTGATGATGTGTTTGGTATTATGCCTGTTTTATTTTGTTAGAAGATTCTCAGAGTGCATGGCCCATGTCTTCAACAGTACATATAGACAGGGCTTTTTTTTGTGGAAAAAGAGATGGTGGAACTCAGTGGGAGATCAGGGGGCGGGGCCACCAGCCATGTGACCATTTTCAAGAGGTTCCGGAACTCCGTTCCACCGCGTTCCAGCTGAAAAAAAGCCCTGCATATAGATATAGATGTGGGAATGCTGGGATGAATATACGTTTAAAATAGATTCTAGTAACCGTTCAACCTGCATGATTTTGTGTCTAGTATAAGAAAGGACAAACAGTCTTCTCTGTTATCTGTCCAAGACAAAGGGCATCACTGTGACACTAGATGAAGATGCTGATAAGAAGCTGTAAGCCTGGCTCTTACAAGCAGCTTTCCAGATCTGTGACCCAGACTCTCCTTTATCACTTCAGAGAAAGTTGCAAGCCTGGGGATTCTATTCCCATTCAAAAAAATAAAAGGGATTCTAAGTGAATTCTCCTTAGCCTTCCAGAGTACAGAGTGTACCTCTCAATGACCTCAGCTCTGCCCCTGCTGCTCACTCCCTGCCAGCCACTGCACGAGATAGCGATTAGCTGTCTTCATAGCTCAGTGATAACCATATCTGAAATGTTCTGTATGATTAGCCTGTTAGATACAGTACACTTCCAGCATTCTCAAGCTCAGCTTCTCTTTGTTTTCTAGCATACAGAATGGAGATTAAAAGTAGCCCTATAGATCTGAGCTTTGGAAATGAAGTGATGCTTGTTGGGAAGTCAGAAATCTTGAAAGACATTGTGCTCCCCACTTTCAGTGGAGTTTGTGTGACTCTTGCAGACTCGGTTAAGAGCCTAGGGGTTATACTGGATCCAGTGCTACTACTAGAAAAAAAGTTAAGGCAGCTGAAAAAAAATGCTTTCTACAATCTCACTCTAGCCTGTAAAATGGATTGTAAGATGGTCTCCCATGTAAGTTAACTAGGAGGCTACAATTGGTGCAAAATGCTGCAACTCAGCTGTTAGCAGGAATGAACAGGAGCATGAACATCACTCCCATCCTACAGTCACTCCATTGGCTACCTATGCGTTACCATGTTCAATTCAAGGTATTGGTTATTACATACAAAGCTCTTCACGGCCTTGACCCGGCATACCTACGGTAACTCTTCCCTCCATATGTCTCTCCACAGCAGCTTTGCTCATCCAAACAGGGTCTCTTGCAGGTACCAGTCTGCACATGGGCGAAATCAACAGCAGCCCATACATGGGCTTTCTCTGGGGTGGCCCCTACTCTGTGGAACAGCCTGCCTGAGGAGGTCAGAAGAGCCCTCATGCTCCTGGCTTTCCACAAACAATGCAAAACCAAAATTATTTTAAAAGGCTTTTTTACTCAGATAGGAGAGCGGCATTGTAGAGAGGGGGTCCCAGATGTTTCGCTAATGAGTTAGGAACCATAGACTCCAACACTACGCTGTCTTACATATTATCTGTTGCTTTACATATGTACTCCTATATACTACCTGTGCTTCATGTTGTTTAAGTCCTAGAATTGATCATGTTCTGTTTCAGCAATTCTTCAACCCTGTATTGGATCCTTGCTAATGCTATGTCTTTGTAAACTTGTATTTATTTACCCTATGACATTGTTTACGGAAATGTCCTTGACACTCTATGGAAATTCTTGCCCTTGTCCTTGCTACTGATTGTACTAATATCACACTATGAAATCTGCCTTGAGTCTCAGTGAGAAAGGCGGATTATAAATGACATAGTACGTACGTACATATGTATGTACATAATTTGAGGATACATCTTTAGCAGAAGACCAAACAGCTAGGTCCTTTCCATTGTATCCATTGTTTTAGAGGCCTAGGATGCAGAAGGAAAGGGAAAATCTCAGAAAAACTGATTTATTTAGAAAATGTATATGTAACGTCTCCAGAGTCCTGCTCAAGGTGGGTCACAAAACAGTACAATAAAGCCAACAGCATAAACACAAGCAATTAAAAACAAGCCAAGGACAAAACAACACTGAGAATCCTAAAATGGTATTTATAAAACAGTATTCAGACTAGAAGCAGACCAGAAAAGCAACTAAAAAAAAGGAACTCAGTTAGAAGCCTAGGTAAAAAGAAATGGTGCCTAAAAGAAAATAATGTAGGTGCAAGGCAAGTTGGAAAGGGGAGGGCATTCCAAAGGTGAAGTGGAACCGCTAAAAATATAAGAGTTCTATTGTATAGAAAAGAATGGTGGAGATGGAATATTGAATTCTGGCACAATGAATAGGATATCATGTTTGTCAGTGGACCACCTTTCCATCAGCCTGGTGCAGTGTAGAGATTAGCAAAAGTGCTTTTCAGTTGTCCCACCACCTGAAGTTGTCATTTCTTTATTAAATTTATGCTGCACCTTTTTCCCATCATGGAACAAAAGGTGGTGTACTTAAGGCTCCTAGTTCTTCTGTTCATATTCTGACCAGATATGTACCAGCTTGGCCTTCAGCAAGGTTGCTTTATCACATGTTTTTCATCCATATATTGGGATCTACATGGAGATGCTTGGGAGGGGGCTATGTAGATAAAGATTAGAAAGGAGGACCTAGAAGGGCTGTGAGAATACAGTTTGGGAAATGTTTGCATTGTAGCATATAGTTCTGCCCTAGGTTGCTGTGGGGAAATGGGACTCAGAAGCCCCTTTTATGCTCATGTGGGACCAAGAGAGCTATGCAGTCATCCTGAGTCTGCTTCCCAGACAGGATTCTCTCTCAGTTCCCAGAGTTACTCAATTCTCTTGCAATAGTGCCACCATCTAGCCAATTAATAGGCCACAAACTGTCTGAGGGCTAGCACCCAGGCACCCCTTTGCTGCATTGCTGCTTCATGGATAAGTTCAACCCTTTGTGTCTCCCTCTTTTACCATGGGGACCCTGCACTCTTACTTGCACTGTCTATAGGAGTGGTTCCTTTTTCTCTCTGACTGTGTGTGATTGAACAGGGCTTAGCATGGATCACAGAGATCAGACAAATGACATCCAAAATGTAAAGAATTTTTAATAAATAAAAATGCACACAACAATTGAAAATGCAACAGACTGAGCAAGGACAAAGAAAAAGGCAATAAAACTGTAATTCTCTGACCCTATCGTTCACATACCCTAAATTATGGGAAATTGTTTGAAACTGCAAGCATTTAGAAAACTCACATTAATTTAAGTAGTATGGCTTTCCCCTTCATGGTCTCAGCAATATGTGCTTGAGATGGAGTCCAGGTTAGCACAGAGACTACACAAGAGTAGCTTGCAGTAAAAAGGGAGCTGAGTAGAGTAAGAGAGCTTCTTCCTCATCTCTAGGGGTTTTATCCCCTTCTGCCCCCTCCCTCCCACAGAACCTGTATTTCTTCCTGCCCCAAAAGGAAGATCTATTCTTGCTTCTTGGCCCCTTGAAGCTCTGTAGCTAAACTGAGGTGCACTTAGGTGGTTCCTTGGCTACTGTACTTTTCTGTCTTGGACCTTCTATGGCACTGGGTGGCTTCATGCCTCAGAGGTGAGTCATATCTACTTCTCTTTCTCATCCCCTCCTGCTAGTCAGCAAAAGGCACTTTATAACCCCTGAGCAGGTACAGAGTGCAAACATATAGCAGATCTTGATACACATTTTGGGGTATCAGGCATTTTACCACATTTTGATTACAATAGAGAGATACCAGCTTAACTTTCTTACTGGAATCTTGTCTGCCAGTCCTTGAGTAACGAGCTCTGTCTTGCCCTGTCCAAGTAATCCTTCTGGAAACTCTGGGAAAGACCCAGGTTTGTTCTTGTGCAGTATGTAAGTTCCATGGAACAGATTTAAGTGCCCAAAAAATGTGCATGCAATTCTGCTTCCTCCATTCAAATGAATGGGACAGGAAAACTTGGGGTGGTTTTGACCCAAACCAGAATCCAAGGTGGAAAAATCACTTCATATACCAGATGTAAAGTGCTACAGTGATGTCCTTTGCCTTTTTATTTACATAGAACACGCTTGTTTTAAACAGATCTCCACCTCTTGTTTTTCACTCTGCCTCCCTAAAAAGTAAACCTCTGTCTAGGTGGATTGTGTCTATCTACTATCAGGCAAGTTTATCAACAGGTGGGAGTATTGTGCCCATTTAATCTCTGAGTTCATTCTACAAGGGCACAAGCATCTTCAGGTGCTTTTCTACATGGAGTGCCTCTTCTCAATGTCTGTAGACGAGTGACATAGTCTTTTGCGTACACTATTGTAAGACACTATGCTGTATATTAGAAATAGGCTCGAACCAAAAAAAATCTGAACCACATGATTCGTGGTTCATAGCACTCCATGGAACCTCAAACCACGAACTTCCGACCTTTTCCCAGTTCGTGATTCGTTGTTCCGTGGCATTTCAACCGCCCTGCACCGGTTGCTGAAGCCGTTTGAAACAGACAGCCCCTTTCTTCTGCTGCCTGGGCAGCAGAAGCCAGAGCAGCAGGAAAAGAAGCTGTCATTTCACAGACCCCGTGCTGGAACCGGTGCAGGGGCTGTGAAACTGACAGCCTCTTTTCCTGCAGCCAGAGTCAGAGATTTACAAGTTTATTGCCTTTTTTTTGTCCTTTCCCCCAGTTTCAGCGTGGGGTCTGTGAAACGGACAGCCGGGGCAACAGGAAAAGAGGCTGTCATTTCACAGACTCCGCACTGGTTCCAGCACGGGGTCTGTGAAATGGACAGCCCATTTCTCCTGCTGCCCAAGCTGTCCATTTCACAGACCCCATGCTGGAACCGGCATGGGGGCTGTGAAATGACAGTTTCTTTCTTCTGTTGCCTGGGCTGTCCATTTTACAGACTCCACACTGTTCCAGTGTGGGGTCTGTGAAACTGACAAACTGACAGCCCGGGCGGCAGAAGAAAGAGGCTGTCAGTTTCACAGACCCCATGCCGGTTTCAGCCCATCTGCTGAACCCAGTGCAGGGTCTGTGAAACTGACAGTCCCTTTCTACTGCGCAGGGGCTGTAAGTTTCACAGACCCCGTGCTGGGTTCAGCGGATGGGCTGAAACTGGCGCAGGGTCTGTGAAACTCCAAACCTGGCCATGGAACGTCTGGAAAAATTCATTTGTTCCATAAACATGTTCCCATGGAACGCGTGTTTCAGTGCAAACGAACCAGCCATTCCGTATGGAATTTTGTTCTGTGGTTCGTTTCGTGCCCATCTCTACTGTAGACATTAATTCCAGATGAGAATCTGCTGTGGGCAAGGCTGTTCTTGAGTCTCTGTTTTCATTAAGAAAGGGGGAGAGAGAGAAAAATGTGCTTACTGTTTATGTAAGTTGTCAGGTTATGGTTATACTATTTAATAAATTTACTATTTTTTCATCAGGAAGTCGCACTGCCTATTCTGTAGCTTGTTAATCTCTCAGTGTGAGACTACACAGAAGACCAAAGATGAAAATGAGGTTGCACTTGCCTATAACTGTTGTCCATTAAGCATCTTCTGTGCAGGCACACATTCCCTCTTTCCTGCCCCACTGTGAACAATCTGATATGCCTTATCCAGGTGAGCTCCCACACCTCAGGAGAACTGAAGGAAGGGGGCACTTCTCCCTCACAGCACATGACTATAATAGCAACAACAACAACATTTGATTTATATTCCTCCCTTCAGGACCACTTAATGCCCACTGAGAGCGGTTTACAAAGTATGTTGTTATCATCCCGACAACAAAACACCCTGTGAGGTGGGTGGGGCTGAGAGAGTTTCTAGAAGCTGTGACTGACCCAAGGTCATGCAGCTGGCTTCAAGCAGAGGAGTGGGAAATCAAACCCAGTTCTCCAGATTAGAGTCCCACACTCTTAACCACTACGCTAAACTGGTGGTGGGAAATGGTCTCCCGCACTCCGGGAGAGACGCGCCCCCCCCCTTTTCATAGATTTTAAAGAGCTAAGAAAACCCTTTCCAAAGTGGTGGGCTTGCACATTTGCAGTCCCAATGTGTACCTGCATCGAAGACACTTGATGAACAAGTTAGGTAAGTGCTACCCCATTTTTGCTTCATCCATTCAAATGAATGGGACAGGGAAACTTGGAGTGCGCATTGGAGCTCCTGCACTCTCATCTTATTACTGAGTCTGACTGAATATATCTTATATTGTTTCTTTAAACATTCAAGTAGATGCAGATATTTAGATGTGGACATATGCATGTAGGGGGTAAACATAACAGAAATCCCAACTGTAAGTTTTTTGATTTAAGATGTTATGCTGAAAATTTTGAATGTGAAAATTCCTCATTTCCTACCTCCACATTATATATCCAAGGTTACAACTTTTTTCAGATCTGTTAATCCAAAATAAATCTTGCCCCCAGTTCTGTAATAATGAATACCACTCCATCCTTAATCGTGTACTGAAGGAGATCTGCTCTTGCCTCTTTTAAGCACGCTGTGAGAACAAAAGCGGTTAAGGGCTGCTTCCACACATCCTGCCCATTTTGAGCACAACTTATGGGCCTGCTGAGTCTTTCCCATTTAGCTCAAAGAAGGAACTACAGGGTGGTTGCAAGTGGAGCATCCACAGCAGCCAACACAGGGAATGGGTGGAACTAAGATCCACATCCCCTCCAGCTTTTAACCTCTTGAAGGGTTTTTTCCCCCACTTAGCCACAGCACAACTTGGCAGGGAAAATGAAAAGGAATGAAAAGGTGAGTTCTGGATTGGGCAACGGCATGATTATTGTCACATCAGTGCTTCTGCACTGACTCAGTGGAGTGAGAGGGGAGAGGGCAGTGACTGCAATGAGTGGTTTAGAAATGGGGCATGTAGATACCATGCCCACCTGCCTCCATGCCTCTTGCTGCTGCTACTACTGCAGTTTATGCACTACTGCAGATTATGTGCCTCATATAGATCCAGCCAAAGTTTGTTAAGAGGTATGCAATCCATACCACATGAATTTGCATATGTCTCTCTAGTGGCTGAAGTATCTCACATTAATCTCTTGGCCTTGCTTGATTCCTTAGACTGATTTAATGAATTTCCTTGCATAGTTGTACCTTTGTGTATTTGAAGAACCATCTTCAGATCTTGGAGAAAATTTGAAGGATTTTTTTCCTCCGCTCAGAAGCTTATATAGGGCATGCTCTTGACATGCAGGCTTTGTGTGAGTTGGCCTCTGTGATCAGAGCCCTAAGATCACAGATAAATATGTACAAACCTGGAACAGAGCAGTACTTAACTTGCCTTCCCCTTCATCTTCTCTTTATCTCTTTCCTCTTGTTTCCTCTCCCCCACCTTTTTTGCAGTCCTGGACGCACAACATCCAACGGGAGAAGGAGTTCCTACGAAAATTGGTGAAAGCTCGAGTAATCACAGACCTCACCAGCGGAATCTGAGGAGGCACAGCTACTGTGCCAAAGGGCACAGCCACACACACAGAGATGAGGACAAGGGCAGTAAGAGGTCCCTGGCAAGAATCCCAGCTTCTCAGAGACACACAATGCCCTTGGCAAGTCTCCTTGGCTTGCTGTGTCCGACTGCATCAGGGCTGCTAGGGGAGTGATGGTTATTGACCGGAGGGGGCAGCCCCACCCTTGGAACTGCAGGTGAATCATGTTTGAAATGGAGCATCATTAGAGAGAACAAAAATAGGCCAGTGAAACAAAATAAATTGTGCCAAATGGGAACAGGAGCCAGGTCAGAGGCAGCAGTGCTTGAATGTACAATGTATTGTTTTTTACAAAGAAGTTCTTGAGAATCATGCTAAACATAGCAAGGTGCAAAATGGAGCCTGGCTCGTAGTCATGCGCCATAGGACACCTGAACTGCCTCTGTGCCATCTGCGGCCTTTCACAGGGCCTAAGTCTGTCCAAAACATGTCTGCCGTTGGTGCTGCTATAAATTAAAGAGACTGTAGCCTCTCTTTGCCATAGATGGATCGAATTGAGAGGCATGTTGGATCTTCAGACTCCTTGCTTCTTGTTGGGCAGCCACTGCTGCCGACATTTCACCTGGCTGAATTTTCAGCCATTGTTCATATAGAACCCATCTCATTTGTGTTAGGGAGATCTCTATTTATCTGTTTGGTTGGCCACACACCCTGCTGAGAGAGACCCTAATCTTTGTTTTCTGTGGCATCTACATCACGGTTTTGAATAATTATGTACTTTGTTTTTGTTTGGGACAGAAATTTATTTTTGGATCCAATCAGCAATTGTCTCAAGACAGAAAGACTCATCAGTGTTTAGCAACTAATGGTGCCATAATTTTTTTTCATTCACTTTACAGCAGTCTACTTTCAAGTAACAATTGCGTATTTAAGCTCCTATTGAAACACGGTAGATAATACCTGGCTATCAACTACTTTATTTGTTAGCCTGTGTACATCAGGTGACTTTTCTCAGTCAGTTTCTGAATCCTTCTGCTTCCTTTTTAAGAAGGCAGAAGTGTATTTGTTGCTCTGCTGCCATAAGACTGAGAATGCAGTATTTGCACGAGTGTGTTCCATTTGTGTTGGGAAAGTTAAGAAATATATTGTGCAAAGTGACCAAATTGTGAGGGTGGAATGACAGTGCATGTCTGGGGATTTGTGCACACAAGAGGCATTCTTGGGGGCTGTTATTGCCCCCTCCCATCCTAAAATATGAATGTGTTTTGCATCACTGTAAGGTCCAACATTATGTTTATGTTTAACAGTTGGTTTTTCTTTGAGTTGAAAGGCTGTGAGAGTCTGGACAATTCAACACTACATTCTTCATACAAGCACAGCTGAAAAATGCTCATCATGTATAACACGAGGCCATTCTTTGGTATGAATATGTCTGTTGCCTGCTGAGTGCCCCAGATTATGTTAAGATATTATTGAGGACACTGGTTACTATGTGGAAAGGTTATGGAATATGTCCTGAACTAGTTGCACTAGAGGTCTTGGAGCCCTGAACTCCCTGGGCTGTCTGTTCCTCTGCTGACCCTGTGCAGGGGTACCATTCAAGGCTGCGTAAGAAGAGTCAAGAATGCTGGTATTTTCTCCTTTTACAGAACCCAGAACTACAAGACAGAATATTCTGAATGGGGTTTGAGATAAACCATGCCTCCCTAGTGTGCAAGTTTCCTTACATGTGCATTGAGTGGGTGGGTTTTCATAGGGCAGAGGGACTGCCCTGTTTGTTGGCTATCATGGGCATTGGCAGCTCCTAACCCACAAAGAGCAAAAAGCTGTGATGTGGGGTACTTGTAGGTCATCTGCCTCTTTAATTTGTTGTATGAATTTGGTCCAAAGCGCTTTAATTCCATTCCAGTCCCTTATTCATAGACTATGTTATCCAGAAATTAGTTTTCTTACATGGCACTTCTTGGAAGAGAACAACATAGCAGCAAGGTGGCTGTAGAAGCAGGAACTGCTGCACAGACCTCAGAAATAATTAGCTGTATGGAAGGAGCTAACTGCGGCATCCATGGGGTGTATGCATATGTCTGTGTACCAGTTATGCATTCTTCATGTGCATATCTGAGAGAGATGTTTGTTCCAGTCAGAAAGTAGTCATGGATAAAACTGTCAGCATAGCTCCAAGACCAGCATTTCTCAAACTGAGGGTACACTACTGCAATCCTATGCAGTTACTCCAGTCTAATCCTATTGAAATGAAAGGGCTCAGGCTTGAGTAACTCTACATGGAGCTGTACTCCACAAGCCCTTCTCGTGAGATTCTCCACCTCAAGGGATGAAATCTGCTTCTCCTGTTTTTTTGAAGGCTGGGATCTTATTGGTACTTGACACTGGTAACCAATAAGGAAGTTTCTTACATTCTCCACTGCAAAGTACTTTCCAGCCAAAGGGTGAGCTTGATTAAAACTTGGGAAATGGCCTTTTGAATTGTAGCCCTGAAGAATGGGTCGTTCATGTACACGCAACAAAAACATGTTTGTTTTCATCTTCTTTAAAGTGTAGCTGATAAGAGCCTCGTTGTTTTTTTATGTTTTTGAGGCTGAAAGAGGATGGAAGCCTCCACAGGGCATACATGATTCTGCACACATTTCTAGATTAAAGAAAGATCTCGTTCCTATGTCAGCAGGAGATCTCCGGTAGGTAATGGTCCACTCTTGGTAGAAACTGAGAGATGTATGAGAGAAGAAGGTCAACACATACCAGGAATAGGCAGAGAAGGGAAAGTGACTAAACTCAACATTGGGCACAGTGATTATCTTTACAGGGCAAGGGGAAGGAATTGTGTGGGAGTTACTTCAATGTATCCCTCCAGCTCATTCAGTCTCTGCAAGATTTCCTGTGCCATGCTTGGCATTTGCTAAGATCCCATCTTTCCACGCTATAGGTGTAAAGAATGGGAGCCTCATAGATAGGCGTAGTGTAGTTGCACAGAGGAAGTAGTGCTGCAGGTGCAGGTGCCATCCACATCATGCCATCTGTTTTTCTTTGGTTACTGCCACTTTCTACATGGAAGCAAAAGAAATTCTTGTGCAATTAGTTACCTTTGAAGCAGCTCATGGATTTTGGATTGAAAATTTTGTAAGATAATCACATTTTCTCAGAAGTCAGTGTTTCACATAAAACTTTCATTTTTACCCCTACATCTAGATAGATCAAGGTGGGTAGCTGTGTTAGTTTGTAGCAGTAGAAAAGAGCAAGAGTCCAGTAGCACCTATAAGACTAACAAAATTTGTGGTAGGGTATGAGCTTTCATGAGTCACAAGTGAGCTGTGACTTAAAAAAGCTTTATACCCTACCACTAATGTTGTTACTTTTATAGGTGCCACTAGACTCTTGCTCTTTTCTACTACCTCTACATCTATTTTGTCTGAAAATATCCTCTTTTAAAATATTGATTTCTAATCTTGGTTCTGCCCCTCACTAGATCCTATCCTGCCCTCTTCTGCATAACACACATAAACTTCTCCCTGATGTAATATGAGGGTGGATTTAAACTTTTTTGGTTTTATCCTTTCTTTCTTTGTGCTGTTTGTTTATTGCCTGGCCCTGCTTCCTCCTTAGGGCATTACTGCCTTTCCACTCTTAGATTCAGCTCATTTGAATGAAATGGGTTTGATCAAGTAGAAAAGTTCCCAGAAGAAATTGGTGGAGCTGATCTTTTCTTCCTTTCCCTACCCCAAGCATCCTGCTGTTTATTCTGAAAATCCTCCTAGAAGGCTGGAAGAGTGTTGCAAACAAAATGCAAAGCAGTACAGGATGCTGCAGTGAGGAGGGGGAATCAGAAAAAATCGTCTCCTTCTCCCTCCTCTGCTGATGCTAACAAAAGGAGGAGCATGAACAATTTTACTGCTATGCATTTTGTTGTAAAATTCTCCTCACCCTCCAAGAGAAGTTTTAGAGCAAACAATGAACTTAGACTGGAGTATCTCTCCATAGGATTGCACTGTAAATTTTGTTAGTCTCAAAGGTACCACTGGGCTTGTGTTTTGTTTTGCTACAGTAGGCCAACACAGCTATCCCTCTGGAATTTCCTTTGATCCAACCCATTATTTGGGGTTTATTTTCCTGCTCCATTAGCTTCCAAGTTCTGCTTCCTAAAATTACACACCTCTGGAATAACACCAGTGTGTGTAAAATGTCTGTACATATATTTTACCTCCTAAAATGCTCAGGTTCTTTTTGTGAACTCAAGAGCAGAATGGGAAATTCCAGCCTAGGAAAATGGAGAGATTGGTTCTCACATAATCCGCTTTGGTTTCTTCAAGCAAAACTAGCTCACTTTGAAATAAGCCACAGATCACTAACCTTCCTTTTATGTTGGCCCTGCATCCAGTTTTCAGTGTGCCATCAAAATGCCCACACTTTCACCGGTAAAATTAGGCCAGAGTAAGTAGTTATAAAGTAAAATGATGTTAATAGTTCCAGGGGAAACAAAGTTTGCTTACCTAGGTAACTGGCACGCTTTGAGTAGTAATGTATGGAATCATGCATATGGGTTCTGTAGCTGTGCAAAAGCACTTTCAGAGCTTTAGCCCAAGAAGTGGCTGAGAAGACAAGATACAGCAGTAGAAAAGGAAAGCTAGCTCCCCACTCCAAGAACATTATAGTCACAGGTAAGCAACCTGCTTTTCTTCTTTGTGATCTCTCTGAGGTCACACATGTGGGCTTAGCAAGTTAACCTTCCAAGAAGCAAGTGCTGGTGTAGCGTCAAGAGGAGAGAGACCTCAAAACTGCCTGCCCAAACACTGCATGTGGTCTGGTTTGTACATTGAAACCATAATATGAGATTAATGTTGATGGGGCTGGCCAAGTGGCTGCATAGTGTTGTTGTTGAGTGGCTGGACTGTGAATTAGCACTTTGCTGCCATGATCTCAGTAGGTGGCCTTGGATAAACTCCTCCTCTCAGCCCCAGCTCCCCAGCTGTATTGTGGGGATAATAATAACAATGACTTTGTTCACCACTCTGAGTGGGGCACTAAACTGTCTAGAAGAGCGAGATAAAAGAACAGTGATGATGATGATGATGATGATGATGATGATGATCTGCAGGCCACAGTCACACAGGAACAAGCTTGGGTCCATTTTTGAAATGTTTCATGTGATCCAAATAAAAGGTCAATGCTCTCTTGACCACCAAAGAATGCAGGAGCCTGTGGCCTTGTCTTGAGGCAGGCACAAGAATACTGGAAGTGCATTGTCTTAGGACAGAGCCAAATGAGATGAGATGCTGAAAGATCAGATCTCTGGAGCTTTTTAAATTACTAATGGTACCCATGAGGCCAATTTGGATTGCAGCCTTGAGGGTTTGGGGGTTCCTATGCCAATTTCCCAACTTTAAACAACCTTCAGGAGTTGCTATTTGCCTATCCCAGTGGGACAAATAGCATCTCATGTAGGGGGGCAGGGTTGAGGTTAGGAAAACACTTTTAAAGGAAAGATTAATCCCCCTCCTCCCTGCACCACAGCACCAATCCAAGCTGGAGGGCCAACAGCTACTATTCAGCAATTAAAAGTGCACTGGAGGAGGACCATGGAGCATCATAGCTAGTTTAGCCTATAAAATAGAAGCTCGAAACCACCTTAATCAAGAATGTGAGATCCAGTAGATCCAATTGATAGGGGTTGGTGAGGGAATAGAAAGGAACAAGTTAATGAAGCCACTTAGAAACTAGGAAATGCGAAAATAGTGGTTGCTACCATAAATATGATAAGCAGAACTGGCAGTCAAGTGAAATTTTATAGAAGACAAACCCAAGCCACTTTTCTGTAAATATAGAAGAAGCACAGGTGCCCTAACTAAGACAAAGTTCTGCTGCTTAATTTTTTATTTCATTTCATAGGATTTATGAACAGATTTTTTTTCTGGAATTCAGCAGTACCTCCCTTAACAACTGTAGCAACATCAGAGTGACCCTGTGTTCTGTGTTATGAGATTCAGGGTTTGGTTGTCATCTGTTCCTTAACAGACCTGGCTAACAGTACTGGTCCTTCGCCATTTATATTTAGTAGTCACCTCAAGACTGGCAAGGCCTTCAGAAAATACCCCAAATACAATTTTTGCAATCTTCTCTGTTATTAGATGTAATGGCAATAACACATAGAACAGCAAGCCCTTCTATGGAAGGAGGAATGCATAATCCATGGAGTTCAAGCATATGTACAAGTCACAAAGATCCATGGCCATTGTACAATAAAGGAACCTTAGTTAATTCGAAACCAAATTGCTGTTGCTGCTGTTTCTGTTTAGCCTTGGATTCATGTGGCTCAAAGACTGCCAGTTTGTTGTGGCATTTAGTGTCAAAAAGGCATGGAAGCAGGCTGTTCACCAACTTCCATCAGAGAAAAAAGTAGAACAAGTTGATGTTCTTGATACCTTCAAGATTGAAGTTGAATGAAATCCTAGAGTTGTCATTGTTCTATGAGCAAGAAAATGCCCCTCAAGGCATGTGTAAAGAAGCAGAATGTCCCTAGGGGATTTGAATGCTGGGGGGAGGGGGGAATAAGAATTTTCCAAACCTGCTTCTGTGCATGTGCAGAGCCCAGATGTATGACACTACAGTGAACATATAAGCCTCGTCAGGGAATTCTAAGACAGAGTTCTTGAAATATCTTTAAGATACTGAACTATCTTTAATCCATTTCATTTAACGACACTCAGCTTGGGTGGGACACTGGTATATCCAAAGAAAGTGTTAATGGAACTGTGCAGTTAAATCTTATATAAAACAAGGTTGTGGCATGAACATGAAGAATAATGTGCTGCCAGAGGATTAAGATTATGATGCTGGTTCCTATGCTATAAGGCACTGTGTCACGTGTCTTACCCTCCTTCCCTGGATGTAAGAATGCAGTTTCCCCAGGCCTCCCCCTCAAATGCCATTGTCGTGTATTCCCTAAATAGAAATGAAGCCACTACCACTTCTGTGAACATAGTGGCAGATTGTGTAATAGCAGATCTCCTCTACCTCTGCTAGTCCACTCCACAAGGGCACTGATATCTTAGTACGCTTGCATGTCAGCTTCTGTCAGTGCATGTTGTCTCCATCAGAGCTGGAATGTGTTGGGAACAAGTGCTCTGCTTCTTCTGTGGGAGAAGCATTGCTGATTTGCATATGTTTTATTTGTACAAGTGCAACATTTATTGTTCACAACGTTATATACATTTTTTTCACCTCATTAACACTTTGAGGTAGGTCACTATTATTCCCATTTCACAAATAGGGAAATAAGACAACATGAATTTGCCCCAAACCACCCAACTATATGTTAGGCCAGTTAAGACAATAAGCATTTGAGAAGGAAATAAACATTTGAGAGGGAGAAAGATGTGCTTCTTCAGCTGCTTCTGTTGCCTTTGTTTTACCTTGAAGTCTACTTAAGTCTCTAGCAGCTTATACTAGAAGCAGTCAAATTGATCATTTGCCTGGTCTTGGCTGGGGAAAAGAGAGAGCATCACAGTATAGGGACAGAAAAGGAAGCAAATGGCACTACGACGTACTAACTTGATTGTACTTGCCTTACCAATGATATGTACAACTTGTGGCAGTGATTGTATTCTACTTACAAAAATTAATTAACAGACACTTTTGTCTGATTTATTGTATTCATTGTATATTTAACAGGTTTTTGTAGTTAGTACGTCATGGCGCCATTTGCTTCCTTTTCTGTGGTCTTGGCTGGGAGCTTGATACTGTTGACCTCAGGCCTTTTTTTTTACAGAATTTCTGTGAAACCTGACCGTCTATATGTCAGTGACTGCTTAGGAAGCCAGTTCAATTTAGGTGACTGTTTCTCCAGTATTATAAGCTGGTTGTCTGTCTTGCAAGCTTCAGAAGGAATATGGCTGCTCCTTCCTAGTGAGCCTGCAGCTCTCGGGGGCAAATGCTTATTCATCCCAACTGGACTCAGCAGGAGAAAATTCTCCATGCCTTTCACTATCCACCATCTGCCCTGGCATCACCTATGCTAATTACTGTTTTTCTATAACATCAAAGGAGTTAAAGTGTTTGAAGGAGCTCTGGGCCTTGGCTCTCACTGTCCACAGAGGGACAGAACCAGACTGCAGTGGATAGTGACAGGGCTACTAACTCTTCTCTCTGAATGTGCTTGGGAAGAAGTATTAGAATTTACTAGGCAGAATTTCTGGACATGTATAGTTTCTATTGTTTGAACTTTTCCTGTTGGTAAGGAAGAGAAGGCGGAAAGTGTGTGCCCCCTAAGTTGCTTGTGAGTTATTCACCTCATAGAAGCAATAAAACTGGGTTTGGGTCTCTCTCTCACACACTTTTTTGTTCTTCCCAAGTGGAAGGAAGGGCAAATGCCTTTGGAGTGATTTTGAAATGGCCCATAACCAATTCCTTTACTCATCTCCATGGATTTAGCAAACAGTCACTGTTGACATTATATAGCAAAGAGAAGTTGTAGAGTTATGAGGAGCAATGCCTTTGGGAGCAGGGAGTTAGGAGTACTGCTCCATGCTGTGTTCTCCCAGGGAACTGCAAACTGGTGAAAATGGCACTGTAGGGATTGCAGCTTTATGAATGTAACTCTTTTTTAAAGAAATCATGTTGGGCAGCTGTGTATCAGCTAACCTCAGTACTTAGTACCTGCAAGCTGCTCTGATATGAAGGGATGTGCTTTGAGCACCAATTAACACTGCACAGTAAGAGTTACCTCAGTCCTACATGATCTGCTGGAGTTGTCAAGGCACCCAACAACCCAATTAAGATAACATCTATTTCAGAAAACAGATTTTACAAATTAATTTCTGCTCTAAAAGACATAGGAATTGTAAATAAAGGCTCCTACTCTGTTACAGGCCAGACCTGGATAGCACAGGCAAGCCTGATGTCATCAGATCACAGAAAATAAGCAGCATTGACCTTGGTTAGTAATTGGATGGGAAACCTCCAAAGATGGACAGGGTTGCTATGCAGAGGCAGACCTTGAAAATCTCAGTAGGGGTTGCCATAAATCAGCCATGACTTGATAGCACTTTTCACCATCACTTTAACAGTAAGAAATAGTGTGGTGTCACCAATGTACCACTTTTGCTTACCACTGATGCTCCATGCATCCCCACACTTTTCTTTGTTTTTTTAGCCCCACATGAGCTAAAAAAAAAAACACTAGTGCACCACATGGGCATTGTGTACTGGTCACAGATGTTCTGGTGTTGACTCAGTTGTTTTGTTTCCCACCACAAGACAGAGATTCACTTGTTCCACAACAGAGAAAGTGGCAACAACTGGCTCACAAAATACTTCCCTGCTTGACCTTTGTGTCAGCTTCATGCTTTTATGGAAAAGTCTGTTACTTGTCTTGTGTCTCAGTGTGCCTAGCTGCATGGCATTTGAGTCCCAGGGCCACTAATAGAACTCTAGCCAATTGGTTTGAAGGCAATATAAAACTTGCTCATTCTAATTAGATGTAATTAGAATATCTATTAAATGCTGTGTTCCCATTGTTGTCACGGCCTGGGAATAGCTGGTAAATGTGTGCACCTAGATATTCTAGGATATACTCTTCTCAAAATTATTTGGGGGGTGGGTGGGATCCAGTCCTTACACCCCCTACAACCCTGAGGCTTCATGTAGTCCATCACTGCCCATGAGACTGGCTACGTGTCCAGCGTGGGCTTCACAGTGTTCACAACAGACTTTCTTTTGGCTTTTGTGAGAATATCCTGGCAGAAACAACAGCTACCATTGCCAGTTGCACTTTTCATTATGTAAAGTTGTACTCAACGGGTAACATGGGCAGACAGTATATGGGTAGGATCACAGATGGAAGCAAGGTAGCATTTCGTGGTTTGCTTTTGTTCCGCTTCCTTGTTTAATGTGGAGCAAGAACCTCTGAGGCAGAGTCAGGAAGCACAGAAACAGGCAAAGAAACTGCTTGTTCCCAGTATGCTGGGGTTGTGGTAGTGGTACTGCCCAGAACAGATGCACGTACTCCCCCCCCACCCCCACCCCCACCCCCACCCCCATTTTTGCAAACTGTTGGATGCAACATCCCATAGCAGGTTTCCTGAAAACCATGGAAAGGTTAGGCTAGGAGCAAGTGATGTCCATTCCTTTCACTCTGTGTTATATTTATTAGTGTCCGATTCATCACTTTTTTATTGAAGTTTTTTTTAATGTGAGCAGTCTTGAGCATCTTAGCCAGGATGTTAATACATGAACACATTAAATTGCCTTCTGAATTCGACCATTGGTCTATTAAGGACATTATTATCTACTGTGACTGGCAACTGTACTCCAGGGTCTTGGGCAGAGCTCTTTCACAGCAGTCACTACCTAGTCCCTTTAACTGGAGATGCTGGGAATTAAACCCAGGACTTTATGCATGCAAAGGAAAAACTCTACCCCTGAGCCATGCCCTCTCCTTAGGTAGTTCTTTTCAACAGAACACTGTTTTTCAAACTGTATTCTGAAGAACCATGAGCTCCTTGAAAGAGTAATAGAGGTTTCTTGAGAAGATCAGCAGTGGTAGACAAGGTTCTGAGATCTTCTCATTCTATGTGAAGCCACAGGTGTGTTTATCATAGATGTAGTCATATATCTGAAATATAGCCCAGTGCAGAAATACAAAACTCCCTTACAGAAATACAGCATCCCTTACCGGTAGCCATCCAGCCTCTGCTTAAAAAACCCCAGTGAAGGAGACTCTACCACCTATTGAGACAGTCCATCCCCCTGTTCTTGCAGATTTGGCTGTAATCTACTTTCCCCCTCTAATTTCCATACATTATTTATAGTTTTCCTCTCTCGAGCAAGAGAGAAGTCTTCTCCATATTCTTTATGACAGTCCTTCAGATATTTGAAGATGGTGGTCAGGTCTCCCCTTAGACTTCTTCCAGCTAAACATTCCCAGCATTTTCAAAGTTGTCTCTTAAGGCTTGGTTTCCAGACCCCCCTCATCATCTGGGTTGTCCTACTTTGGATGTGCTGTAGTTTGTCAGTCATCCATATTTGAAATATGGTGCCCAGAATTGGACACACTACTCTTCTATTATACTTTGTTATAAATCACCCCAAGACTGTATTTTAGCATTCTCATTACACAGCTGACTTATGTTCACTTTGTGATTAATTTAGTGCAATCGTAAGCAAAGTTATACCCTTCTAAACCCACTGAAGTCAATGGGCTTAGATGGGCATAACTGCATAACATTGCACTGAAAGATATCTAGATGCATTTTACATGCATTGTTGCCCAGCTGGCTCTCCCTTATCCTTTGTTCTTTAATAATTTTTGTACCTAAATGTAAGACTTTACATTTAATATATTTAATGTTTATTTTTGTTGAATTGAGGAGGGGAGGTCGCTCTGCTTGTCAAGATCATATTGAACCCTGCCCTGCCTTCTTCCATGTTGGCTATCCCTCTCACCTTTGTATCATTTATAAATTTAATAAGCATCCCCTCTGTGCTCTTATCCAAGAGCATTGCTTACAAAAATGTTGAACAGCCCAGGGCCTAGGAAAGAACCTTGCAGCATTCCACTCAAGACCGTCCTTTAGTCTGATGAGACGCCATTAGTGAGCATCACTGGGTATAGTTGATCAACCATCTCTGAATCCACCTGACAATAGTATCATCCAGGCCACATTTAATCATCTTGTCAACAAGTATATTATGAGAGACTTTATCAAATGCTTGGCTGAAATCAAGAGGCACTGTGTCTGTAACATTCCCATGATCTACCGAATGAGTTATTAAAGAAGGAGATAAGTTTGGACTGTCATGATTTGTTCTTGATAAACCCATGCTGACTCCTGGTAAACAACACATTTCCCCCTAGCTCAAAATCCAAATTTTTTGTATTTTTTTTAGCAATGGCAGGTACTTTCCCCATATCATTGCCATGTTTAGCACCAATCCTGCTACTACGACATTCTAGCTACACTGTAGAATAATAGAAGTCTTGCTGTTAGCCCTTTTAACATTATCTAAGAAAGTGATCTGAAAACAGTGGGCATTGGTGCATGGGAAGAATAGCCTCTCTCATGAAAGCCACTTTTCTTTTAAAGGGCTCCATGGATGCTTAAAGTGGAAAAGTGTTTACATTTTTAATCTCTCCTCTCCAAAAAATATGGGAGGGACGCAACATGGTAGTCCAATCTCATCAGATCTCAGAAGCTACGCAGTACTTAGATGGGCAACCACAAAGGAAGACTCTGCAGACTCTGCAATGGCAAACCACCTCTGCTTCTCACATGCCTTGAAAGCCCCTTGCTGGGGTCACTATAAGTTGGTTGCAACTTGATGGCACATATGCACACTCCAAAAAATATAATTATATCAACAGCAGAATTGCATTGGCATTGGAAGTGAGGATCATGACTATCACACAACCACACAACACACATGAAGGAAGTTGAGTGGGGAAGGGAACACTTTAGGGACTACTTTTGTATGCCAAACAGGAAGCGTTGTTAAACCAGCCCTACACCACCTTCCCAAACAGACCTCAAGCAAGGTCAAGACAAACTATCCTGATGGATTTTCAGTTTATGTCCTAAGCAGAGAGATGCAAAGCTGAAAAAAAGAAAATGTGTGTACTCCAGCTGCCATATATTAGCAGGAGGGGAAGTTCCATTGGAACCCAGGTGTTAAAAGGATGTTTAAGCTCAAGCTTTCCTGCAGTGTTACATGTGGGTCAGGGATGTTGGAACTTTCTCTGCGCAGCTGGATTCTAGTGGAAGGCTGAAGGAAACGGGCTATCTGGCAGTGCTGGGACTAAGGTAAACTAAGCAGACAAGTCCCTATAATACAGAGGTGGCCAAACTTGCTTAATGTAAGAGCCACATAGAATAAATGTCAGATGTTTGAGAGCTGCAAGACATGATGCATTGAAGTGACTTGAGAGGAAGAGGTGAGTTTGGGGGAGTGTCTTGAAAGTGGCATCACAGGAAGAGGTGGGGTTTGGGTGCAGTATGCTATAAGTGACATAATTGGAAGGAGTGGGGCTTGGGAAAAGCCATCACCTGACTTTTGACACAAGTGATATCATGTCCTTGCTAGGCTTCACCCCCAAAGTCCCCAGGTATTTTCTGAGTTGGACCTGGCAACCCCAACATTTTTATTGAAAATATGAAAGACATGGAAAGAAAGAAGGAAAAGGAGGGAGGGAAAGGCATGGGAAGAAGGGAAGGGAGGGAAATATACTAAACTAAAATAAACTGTACAGCCACAGCGATACTCAAAGACCTCCAGGAGCCGCACAATATGTCTAGAAGAGCCGCATGTGGCTCCCAAGCCACAGTTTGGCCACCCCTGCTAGAATACATACACAAATGCACTTCCGCTGTATAGTAGCAGTGAGCTCCACTAGAGGGTGCTCTAACCAGGTCAAAGGCAGAATTGCGTTCTCTTGCTCCAGAGGGGAGTACTAGAATTACTGGTGGAAATGATGACAGACAGATGTTGGCTAAAAATGGGTTATGCATACCCATTTTTTACAATATACTGAACAATTTGCATAGTCGTTCCAAGCATATTAGCAAACAGGAGACTGATGTTATCTATTTAAAATTTAGAGATGAGTGTGTATGGTTTTTTTAAAACTTGAATGGATTTCTGGGTATGACTCATAATGAAAACTTTGCTCCATTGATGAGTAGTTTTTCCAAATAAAACACAGCCAAGCTTCAAATTGCTATTTCAAAACAAAATTAAGCACAGGTATAATTACCATTCCAATCCTCTAAGTTTGGCTTGAACTGTTGCTTGTTAGATCTTTCTTTGATGGTTTATCACTTGAGCCACAGAAATATTTGCTGACCTTGTCTTATTATAGCTGAGAGAAAAAAATGCCAGCTATATTCTCAGCAATCTAAAAAGTGTGATTTCTATAAATGTTTAAAATACCCAGCACTGTGACACATTATTTGATATAGCCTGTGGGTTCCAGTTTCTTAGGATTTGGCCTATGAGTGCAAGGTCTAAGAAACAAAAGCTTGCTTGTGCCAGCTTGGGAAGCAGTGATACTTGCCTGGCCTCAGGGTTATGGCACACATGCATACAAATGCACATCCTTCCATCCATATAAGCAATATGTTGCCCATAGTGTTGGCATATCTGAGTTTGAAAGATCACTAAGGTTGCATCCAGATAGCAATTTTATCCTGAAGCAAAATTGGAAAGAGTAGCAGAACTTTCTAATTTTGCTGGTCTCACCCCTCCGCCCAGATGCGCTCTATGAACCTACTGCTTCTCTTCAAACTCCTTGAGGCCCAGGTTCAATTCTTCCAGCTGGCCTGCTTGCTGTGGAGTTTTCAGGTAGTCAGATATGAATGATGTGGCTTTATGTATCATAGGCAGCTGAAAGCCAGAACAATTCCTTGGAAATGGAGAGGATTTCCCCTCCATTCCCCTGAAAATGCTTTAAGAAAATCATACCTGGGCTCAGCCCATATAACAGCCGAAGCCTGTAATGGGATTCTGTCAAAGAACGATGTACATCCGTCTGGATCAGCAGCCAAAATGGGGGAAAGAGTTGTTTATGCAGAGGGTTCCTGTACCTGCCATTAACATCACTATTTCCATTTAGCTCACTGACTCGCTGAGACACTGAGGCTTTGTCCATGCTAACAGCTTTTTGACACACCATTTGCATTGGGGGAGGCAATAGATGCAAATTTTAGAAAAGTCAGAAAAAGCTATCCATGGGAACAGTTGGGCAATGGGAGACTAGCACAGGCTGGACCAGTGAATATCACAAGAGGAGTGAGTAGAACTTGAACAGTCATTTTGAAATTGTTTGCAAACACTGTGGGCTCATTTGGATAATCAATCAATGCATGACTCAACTACGTCTCACTAATAGCATAATACCCATGCAAATACCCTGTTGTGAAATATAGAGCTCACACATGACAGGCAGACCAGAAGCCTTGCTGTGTAGAGAGATGGCTGTGTCACCGTTGGCTCCCCTTAGAAGAGTTTGCACTACAATATGGCAGAAGAGGGACAGCACAAACCACTGTGTTTAGGAGGAGGCTGTCACACAGCAGACATGGATAAAGACTACACAGGCTTTTTTTTAATGGAAAGATTACAAAATGACAAGGTAAGTGGTGGGAAGTTGTGTTTGAGTTTGAAATATCACTCAGGTTTCAGCAACTTCAAACTGCTGAAGTGAGGTGAATTCCTGAAAGAACATGCCAGTATAATGGCCACTACCTAGAAGGTGTCTTGACTCTTGTGCAGCCATTTCTAAAACATCAACAATGAAAGCACTTGCTGGGAGAAAGACTGCTTGTCCCTAGGAGCAATATGTTGTGGCTCAATTGCTGTTCTGTTCCTGCAGCTAAAAAGGCTAGATTATCCTTAACATCACCTGTGGGTATATTGCACAAAATTATGATCGAAGAAACTCAGTTTCCTTGTTGTTTGTTGCTGGTCCTCTATCAGCATTCGCTGGAGGTACCAGGTAGCACACGATGAAGCCGTATCCTCCAGGTACCCTGAGTGATGAAGGGAATGCACATGCTCATTTGAATACCTCACTGAAAGCAAGTCCCTCCCAGCCTCTGAAAAGCTGTGCACTCAAACAGGTTTCAGAGGCACCCATGATACTGTGACTTCAGTGTACAGTTGTGATCCATCTGGGGCTGGTGCATCTGGCATTCCAAGCTTTTGCTTACATGAGATGTGTCTAAGATAATTGCAAATTCAAAAGGGCAATCATGACAGCATCTACTCTGTACGTTTTGGGGGCAACTTACTAATTTATCAAATCAGTGAGCTCAACCTGTTCAGTAATAAACAGTTATTCAATTTAAATACTTTTCCACCTAAGGATAAGAAATCCGAAACTGGGATTTTATTTGTTTGGACTCTGATCATAACAAAGTGAGATTTGGATTACATAAAGTTACATATATGAAAGTTTTGATATCAACTATCAGCTGCACAAGTAGCCATAAACAAAAAGGCAGATTCTTGCTATAAAAGCAAAACAACATTCTTTTCAGTAAGAATTTCTGCTAATGACAAGCTTTGCGCCTGTTGGGCCACAACAAACATACAATGTCTTGAACGGAGTTTTCTTGTAATGACCATCAGTGTTTCCTTCACTAAAAATGAAGAAACATGCATCCTCTTCCAGTGCACCATTTGGAGAAAGAAGAAAATTAAATGATGGGACTAAAATGCTTGTGCTAGTTGAATTAGGGTAGCAGCACAAAGTCTTCTTGATTGATTGATAGACTGATTGATTCGATTTCTAGCCCACCCTCCCCACAAGCAGGCTCAGGGTGGGCCACAACAGCTCAATTACATAAATACAGGAATTTCAATACATAAGTAGATAAAACAACTTTCCCTCAGGCAGGTGAGGTACTAGCAATTACTGGAAGGAAGCGTAGCTGGGGCACTTCTCAGTGGTTACTTAGAGCATCTCCTTTGCCTACAGAAGGACCCTGGTTCAATCCCCAGGTTTAGAGGATCCGATGTGAAATACCTCTGCATGAGAGCTGCTGCCATTCCAAGTAGACAGTACTGACTTTGATAGATCAATAGTCTGACAGCTTCATGTGTGTCTAGCTGTGCTGGGCTTGGGAGAGAGGCCAGCTTGCCTGTTGGTTTTTTGCCCCTCGCTTTGCTGTTTAAATTGAGTAGGTGCTCTGCAGCTCTAGAGAAAGGAAGCAAGCCACCCAGAATGAACAATAATAGTAATAATTACTAACAAGAATTTCACAAAATAGTATGAAAATGCTGTGGGGGAGGGGATAGTCTAGCAAGATTTCAGTCTAGCAAGAGTTCAGCAGGATTTTATTATTGTATTTGTGATACTTTAAGAAGGCTATGCCACTTTTTCTGGAACACAAAATACTCAACCCCTTGAAGGAGTTTTATTTTTAAAAGAAAATGTAGAAAAACTTGTAAAATATTTTCAAAATAACACAGGGAAAAAGAGAGTGCAGTGCCCCTAGCAATATTGCTGGCACTAGCCAAAAACTGCCTCTGACATGCTGCAACCACATTCCACACTGTACACGTGGCCATAATCGAGATGTTGTCTGGGAGAGGAAGCACTTCTTACCAACAGCAACAACAAAAATTCTATTTATTGCTGGGAAAATATGATTTCCCTACAACAGAAATGATAATTTGGCCATGGATACTTGGGATTCTCCCACACTACATTCTCTATTTTTGAAAATGTCATATGGATTTTATGCAGAACAGCTAGGTAAGCACTATGCATTTCTAGCAAGGGGGGAATTGTCCTCTAGAAAGGCCCTCAAATATTCTGAGCAGACAAAAGGCAGGAACTCACTTAGACAACATTAGAATCCTGTCCCACTAGAAAGCTGCACCATCTTGCCTGAGACCATTCTGGGGGGAATCTTTGTATTTCTCCTTCTGGCCAGAAAATGTGATCTCTACCCTCAACAGCTGGGTAACAGTACTGTAAGAATCAAAGATGCTTTTGAAGCAGCCCATGCAGGCCAGGTGGCCTCTCTCACCATTTAAAGCTTTCAGCCTTTTCCTTCCACTTCATGTCATTCCTCTATCTCATCCCAGCTGAAAGATTACTTGGCTCCAGTTGGATGCTTCAGCACTAGAACAGGGTTGTGCTGATGTATGGCCCCTTTTCCACATTCAGCTGCACACAGAACTGAATACAGTGATCTGACATGGTATTTAATATAGCACTATTGGTATGGGATATGTATAAAAGGAGGCATCCAGAGCACTCAATAGGCAGGAGTGTAATCTGACTCACACTCACAGCTATTGTGTGGCAAGGCACAGCAATGGGGGGGGGGTCTGTCCTCTAGACTAATAAAGACCTCAGTCTGATCCGGTGCTGTGCCACTGATGGTTTATGAGCTACTTAAGTGGTGCCCCTGATTAGGGTTGCACCAGGGCACCCCTTGTTGTCCTAGAGACCAAACAAAAAACTGAAGATTCTTCACTTAGCTCTAGCAGCAGCTTGCCCTACTTAAGCTGCTGCCTCCTCTGCTCTCTCAGCTGATCAACTGTGTAAGTTGCACCAGTGTGCCTTTTGGCATGGCATTGTGTAGCCACGTGCAGAAAGGTGCCAGCCTAAAGATGTGCCACAGCTGCATATCCCATAAAAATTCATCCACATGAGCACCATCCTACTATAAGTCTGCTGTGTATGTGGAAGTAAGTTTCCTCCAGCAAAGCTCTCTCTTTTCTCTGGAATTTTCCTTTTAGTATAATTATTTCCTGTTACCTTGTGTGGCTGTCTGGTGCTTTTGTGGCAGTCATGAATCAATGGTTAAACAATTGTCCTGTCTTGGACTCTTGATAAAATGAAGCACTTAAGCACTGCTTTTCACTTCATAGTCAGCCCAAATCAGCAATTTTTTCATTTGATTATTATTTTAAGAGTATGATTGTGAAATAATATAATTTTTAAAATGAGCAGTAGCTTTGGCTGACTGCAAACTGAAATCAGTAAAGCCTAAAAATGTGGGGCAGAAAAATTCCAGTGCTTTACTTTACTATGGGAAATTTTCAATTTTTAAACATCATTGTTTCATGAAATTAATAACAATGAATGGATGCCAATACAGTATTAGGCAAGCATGGCTGTTAATTAACTTTTTCCTGTTGATGAGGAATTCTTCAAGAGAGTACATATCTGTTTTAATGACTTCCAATGGGATGGAGGAGTGAAACCATAAATACATACAATAATCCAAATTTTAAAAACCAAGTTATGAATTCACTTGATTCACTGTGCAAGTCAAATCAAAATCAAAGCCAAAATGTGTATTTAATATGTCACCTCTCACATGGTGCAAGAGTGGAATCAGCAATTTCACAGGTAACCAGCAAAAATATAAGTGATGCTATGGGGAGCAACTGTGAAACTGCATTTCCTCAATGACCTCCACAAACAAGTGTTAATTCTGCTGACAAAGATAAGTGGACAACCAGGGCTTTTTTCAGCTGGAACGCGGTGGAACGGAGTTCTGGAACCTCTTGAAAATGGCCACATGGCTGGTGGCCCTGCCCCCTGATCTCCAGACAGAGGGGAGTTTGCGCAGAGGGCAATCTAAACTCCCCTCTGTCTGCAGATCAGGGGGTGGGGCCACCAGCCATGTGATCATCTTCTCTGAGGGCAACCCACTGAGTTCCACCACCTCTTTTTCCAGAAAAAAAGCCCTGTGGACAACTATGCCTACGGCATGTCAGGCAGAGTTCTTTCGGTGTGCTAAAATTACTATGTTAACAGTTTTCAGTGCCTTTGGGGATTTTTTAAAATTCTAACAATGTAAGAGAAATACATGCTCTACTGTTAAATTTTTAAGTATTCTCATAAAAATAATTTCTATATAAAGACTTGAATTTGTTTGACTATAACATTTAAGATCAACAATTAGGACCAAAACAAGCCTGAATCCTCTCTAGAAGCTAAAATGACAAGACTAAAGCTATCGTACTTTGGTCACATCATGAGAAGACCTCTGGAAAAGTCAATAATGCTAGGAAAAGTGGAAGGCAGCAGGAAAAGAGGAAGACCTAAAACAAGGTGGCTTGATTCAATAAAAGAAGCCACATCCTCCAGTTTGCAGGATCTGAGCAAGTCTGTTAATGATAGGATGTTTTGGAGGTATTTCCTTCACAGGGTCGCCATAGGTCAGAAGCAACTTGATGGCACATAACACACATACACACAATATTTAAGTTAGACTTGATTTATTTTTACTCATCAAATATGTCAGTTCAAATATCTGTTGCTATTAGAACATAAAATTAACACCCAGTGCAATCCTAAGCAGAGTCATACTCTTCTAAGCCTATTGACTTGAACAGACTTAGAAGTTATACCTCTGCTTCGAATGTACTGGTACTTCTACATGTTTAAAAAACTGTAAGTCAAAATACATATGCTGAATCAGACCACTTTATAAAGGACATTGGAAATTTGTCAAGTTCGATTTTTTTCTGGAAAGCATTTATCCCTGTTTAAACACCCCTTTCTAACAAAAGATGATAATTTACTATTGACTCATGAATGCAGACAGAGAGGAATAGTGAGGGAAACAGGAATTAATTAATAAACTGTAAGGAGAAGTGGAAGCAAATGCCAAGCTATAGTAGCCCTGAGAACCTCAATAGCACTTGACTGTTTATAGGAGAGAGCCTGATGCTGAACAACCAGCTTTCTGCTATCAAAAATAAAGAGAAATTTATGCTGTTTCAAGGGTGCTTCCAGGTTATTGGCTGCATCACTAAATTAACTTTCTAACCTCTGGCTAAGACAATAAATGTTCCTCTTCTAAATTACTAGCGCAAAAACCTGTAAAGATGAGCTTGGGCTGGACACCAAATGGTTGGACCTGAATGATATCCTTGCAATGGAAGCTGCAAACACACACGCACACACACAGAGTGCTATGGCGAGAAAACCCTGTGTTATGGCGGTACAGTCAGCTCTAACCAAGACACCAGAGTCAAGAGGCCATGAAATGTAGGAAGTACAGAATGAAACGTATTTATATAAAATTCAAATAATGAATCCATTTACTAGTTCTGCTAAGCTGCTGTGTAAGGAGTCCCAAGAATTGCTAACCTGTATAACAAGTGAGAAATCCTAGCTTCCTGTTCAAACCTTGGGGAAAGACAGTGTGAAACCTCAATGAATTCCAGTTCAGTAGTTTCATGCTAGAATCTCGCCTTGAAGTTACTTTGTTGAAGAATAGTAATGTTTAGGTCAGTAACAAAATGTCCACATACCACAGCATACTTTGCTATCAAATTTTGTCACTCTGTCCTTATGCATGTTTGGCCAACAGCTTCTACATTCAGGTTAATGGTGTCAATCAATTTTTTAAATTCAGGTGTTTATACCCCACATTTCATCAGTGGGAAAATAGTTTACAATATCATTCTTCCCTCCTACGTATTATCCTTGGAACAAAACCTGTGAAGTAAGTTATGCTGACGGAGAATGACTAGCCCAAGGTCACCCCACAAACTTCCATGGCAGAGTGGGGATTTGAACCTGGCTGTCCCAGAGCCTAGTGCTTCCTCTGCTCATCCCGATTAACATCTCTCCTGTACTTAAAACTTGTCTATGACAGTTGCATTATCTGGACACTTAGGAAGGAAGATCTTAAGCAATTCCACCGGGACCAACAGCTTTCACTTCACTAACACTCTCAGCCTCCACCAGTCCATATAACAGGCACATTTTCTTAAGATCGCTGAACAGTCAGATTATGGACACATAAGCACCACTGCACATACATACATGCTTCCATCTATCATTCTCAGCATGGATTGTAATCCATTACCTGCAGCTGACCACTACGTTACAGCTGAATTTGCTTAAATTCCTTGGCCATGGGCTCACACCTGAAAGCTTGACAACCACCCACACAATGATACCCAGAATGAAATAGCCTACTACAAGGCAGGCCCAACAAAATATCACTGGTTGTCATTTATGGCTCCCAATTCAATCCATTCTAGCACATCGTCAACCATCTACAACCCATCTTGGATGACACTTTTGCTCACAATGGACTTTGGTGGAGGGTGTTTCTTTGTTCACAGACAACTACCCAATCCAAAACAGCTTCTTACCAATAACAATGGGTCACCTAACAGAGGCACAAATTCAGGAACCAGCAAGGTTAGGTCATAATGTTTGTCAGTGACGGGTGCTGTCTATCCCACGTTCCCCTCCACCAGCAGTCTTTTCCAGTTCTGGGAAAACTAATAGCCAAAAGGTTGTTGTGTGAAGGGGGAAGGAGAGAGAATATCCCATTCTGCTTCTTCCATTAGCTCTGAATTGGAATTCATTAAGAGATATTACACTCCCCACACTCCCGTCAGCTTGAACTGGGACCTGGGACCTCTTGCACACTGTGTTCACTGTCTTAGCAAAACTTGGGATTCCCCACCCATTACAGGTTTAACATAGCTGGTGAATAGTCTTTGTAATTTTTTTGCAATAAGATTTGAATCTTACATTGTTACATTTCGTGTGGTACTTCCTTCATTTCTTGACCCCTTCATCCTCCTGTTTATTTGTTAGTCTCTGAAGTATCACAAGACATCTGGTTTATTTCTCCATATAGTTGTATTTCACAGTACCATGGCGAAATTCCATTAAAGCTGGGGAGCCTGAGATAGGTTGTACAGGAAGATTTCTAGATCCTCAATGGTGGATAGCATTTAGTGTGACTTCCTGGAAGGATCTAAAACTGATGCTAGTTCTCTCAAGCATTCAGTTACTGGGATTGCCTTGAATGGGGATGTTTGAGCCAGAGGTTTACGTGAAGCTGTAATACCTACTACAAGCATTTCATAGCAAGTGTAAGCAAGGAAGGAGTGGTTATACTTTAACGAAATGGAGCTGTCATACAGGATAAGCCTAACAGATTTAAGCAAATGTGCTCAGGGGAAAGATCCTATGTGGCTAAGAGTAAATAATGCTTGGCCTATAAATAGCTGGCCCTGGAGAGAAAGAAGGGCCTGCTGCAGAGGCATCCCTCAGGCCCATTCTCAGTCTAAGCAGCAGTGCAAACCCCTAACGAGTGTCCAGTTCTTCTCTAGAGTGATAATACAAACCCAAAGAGTTTGAGCTGGCAATTTATCAAGCCCTGCCAGTTTAGATCCTATACCAAAAGCAGAGCTTTTGACTGACTCCATTGGAAGAGCTAATTAGAGGCAAGAGAGAGCAGCTGAGGGCAAGCCCAGCCAGCACGAAACAGCAAAGGGGCTTATGCAGCAGCAGGCCAGGAAGGGGAGGGGAAGACTGGATGCACATTTGGTGCCCCGGAGAGATGTCTGGTACCTGAGGAGCCTGAAAGGCACAGGGCAACGCACCCCCTTCCTTGGCATCCAAGGGACAGGTCAACCAGCCCCAGAGCACTACTGAGCCATCTTGGTCACTCAGCTAAAGTCCAAGGAAGAACACCAAGTTCGAGGTAAGAACTGGGCTGGGTGCCCGCAAGCAGATTAGCATGGCATACCCCCAGCAGCAACACCAGAGCTAATCCACATAAGGGCAAAGGTGGGCAAATCCAGTGGGAATTCCCAGCAAACATCCCAGTCTTGTCCCTGTAAGTGGCCTGTCCCTACACAGCCAAGCCATTCTGAGGCCATCGCCTTGGGTTCCCAGCAGAAACTGCAGCCCCCGCATAGAATAAGCCCCGCGAAAAGAGGGAGAGCTGGACTGGCACCTGCGAGAACAGGAAGGAGCCAGCAAGAACTGCTCTAGCCCTGCCCAGCAATCCGGAAAGCAAAAGCGGCCCGCCCGGCTCTCCGCCGGACCACCGACCCCGACAGCCCGGCCCACGCGCGCCGTCGAACCCTGGAAGGGAGCGCGGGGACAACCTCGCCAGGGGCGGAGGGCAGGGCGTCGCGCGTCCGGAAGAGGCCGCTGGTCCACTCCTCCCCGGGGAAAGGTGCTGAGCGCGCCGCGAGGCCAAGGCCCCGAGAAGCACGTGGAGCCCAGTGGGCGGGCAATGCCCCGTCCCGCATCTGTCTGTCCGTCAGTCCGGCCCCGCCCCGCCGATCAGGTGACAGCGGAGGCTGGAATTTGACACCGGAGGGTGCCAGGAGCAGAGATGGAGCCGGCGCTTTTCTTCTGCCCAGAGGCCGCCCGCCCCGGAATCCCGCCAGGCGAAGGTCCGAGCCCCGCGCCCCCCTGGGTGCCACTCCTGCCGCGCCCGGTGAGTCCGGCGGCGCGTGGATGGGGATCCCGAGATCTGGAACGTCCTCCCGGCTCCGGCCAGGATGCCAGGGGCTCTAACCCGATCTTTCCCCGCAGGGGGGCGCTGAGCCCGCTGGGCACCTGCTGGCCATGAGGACGACGTGAGCGATCCCGGCGGGGCCGGGCCGTGGCCCCTGGGCCGGCTGAGCGCAAGAGCGGCAGAGGAGCCGCCACCCGGAGGTAAGGGGATGGCCGACTCTTCCTCCGGCCGCCACGGGGAAAGGGATCTCTGTGCGTCCCGGAATCCGTCCTTGAGGGAGGAAGGAAAATCTTTGCCCGCCGGGAAGAGAGAAAGGGTCTCCTTCCCAGGCTTCTCCCTGGAGCTGTAACCTGGCCGCCTGTGACCGTGTCTCTCCGGTGTAGGGAGCGGTCTCGATGCCCTGGACAGAGGGAGGCGCTTCCTGGCCCCGATCCTTGGAGTATGGTCCCCGGAGAGCCGCGCGCAGGAGGAGGCTCCCGAGCGGCCGAGACGGAGCGCCCGGTGAGTAGGGCGGGAGTCTGCAGGCGCCTCCAGTCGCGGGCGGGAAGGCAAGCGCGGGTAGGAAGGCGGAGGGGGGGGAGGGGGGCTTGGTGCAGAGGCGGCCGGGGCCGGGCACGATCCCCCCGCTGAGACTGGCTAAGATCTCGAGCCCTGCCCCGGGTCCCGTGCAGTCCTCCGGCCAGGTTTGGCCCGGGATTCCAGCCCAGGCAGCTCTTCAGCAAGGGAAAGGGAGGGTAGTGTGGAGTGTGTAAGTGCGTTGTGCGTGTGTGTAAGAGACTGAGCTGGGATCGCTGTGTGAAACGTACTCCAACATTTCCTCTGAGCCCTGCCCCGTAGTAGTAGCTGCTCGCCTTTCGCTGAGGGTAAGGGAGGTGGCCCAAGGTCCTGTTCGCTTCTGGAACTTCTCCCCCAGTATGTCTGAGTTTCTGCCGGGCTCGATGGAGCTTTAAATCCCGGGGGTTCCTACACTGGAAGTAGTTCCAGGATATATCTCTGTGTTCCTAGGAAGAAGGGCTTCAGCAAAGTTCCCCTCACCATCATGACTTGGAGAACTTCCTTTCTTCACCCCACCAGGACTAGGGTGGTCTATTTTCCCTTGCTCCTAGGTGTAGAGTGACTTCTGCGTTGGAGCAGAGAACTGCTGAAGTATTGCTTTAGTTACTGCTTCCGTGGAGATGTGGCATGAAGTTCCAGCCCATGCAGAGACTCCTCGCGAGCCGAGTCTTGCAACTCCTGTTTGGGGAATTTCGACTGTGCCTGCTGGAGAGAAAAGTGCCCATGGATGGGCCCCGCCAGACTCGGGCAGGCTTTTTATCCTTAGCTGTCTACAGGATTGCTGGAAGGGGTGTCCATAGATGAGGCTTCAAAACAGGCAGATCCGTTTGTGTTTCTAGTCATTAGGGCTCTGGGCTAGGATCCCGGCAGACACTTTACAAGGTGAGCATGATGCTCGGGAGGGTGGGGGCTGGCAGCTCACCAGCTACAACTTGTTGCCAGCATCTCTTTGTTTTGGAAAGTCAGGGAATCTCTTTTGAAAAAAATCCTGTTGCTCCAGCATTGGCTGCCTTAGAAGCGCTACTTCAGTGGGGTAAGGCAGAGAGCTGAAGGCACCTCCCCCCTTCCCTACACACACACACATCTAGGAGGGCTGCTTGAGTGGCTTGTAACATCCTGAGGTGCCAGAGCTGGAGGTGCAGTAGCTTGAAGGTGGTTGGGAGTCTTAGCCCAAGACTGCTCATTTCTTCCTTACTGTCCTTAGCTTGGGGTGTTTGCCAGATTGCCTGTCCACAAGATCTGGGGGTATTGTGTGCTTCAGCCGCCTGCTTGGCTCTCACAAAGCTTGTCCCAAACATATCTCCCCTGGTTTGTGTCTGAAGCACAACCAACACCTTGCCCGGGTAGCAGAGGAACTGCCCTTGGCATCTGCTTGGCCATGCACACCAGTGGATACCAGGCGGGCATCTCCGTATGTGCAGCACTGACCTGCTTTCTTTCTAATCCTGTGCCTGAGTTGAAGTTTTCAGCTAAACATTCAGTGGATGAGCTGCAAGTTCCAGAAACTTTTCTCCAGTCCCTTTGTGTTTTCTTGGGAATTGAGTTGTATCTTCCTGTGTGGCAATGCCAGTTTTGATTCAGATTTTTGATAATTTTACTAATGTCCACATGTTAAATTCAGTCAAAGAGGCTTTCCTTTAGCAAAGAGGGAAGGAATAGATAAAAGGGGAATGTCTTTGTCCGAAGCCTCCAGGATTGTTACTAGAATCTGGTGACTCCCAGAAACTCAAGTCTGTACTACGTTGGGTTGGGTTTGCAAATTCCCATGGTTCCCCAGTGTATGAGTATAGGGATAGTTATGCATACTACTGCATGGATGACATAGAATGCAGGTAAACAGAAATCTGAACTCTGAAGCTCAGTAGCATCAGCTGGAAGCAGGGAGAGGAGAAATTGATCCATATTCTAAAGGTTGATCCTCAGAAGATGTTTCTGTCTCTGTATGGTGTCTGGTGGACCAATTACAGACATGAGTATCATAGAGAGCGCCCAGGGATAGTGGTGTTTTTTTTAGGAGGAGGACTCAGCCTTTTCCACATCTATCCTCAGGGTTCTTTTAACTTTGGATTTCTTTCTGCCCTTGCCTTGAAAATCAAGCTTTAGGTTTTCCATTATAGGGTAGTGGGTCTCCCTTATATGTGAAATATGTCAGGTTAAGAGAAGCAGAACTTTGGTCCTATGCTGCCACCTTGTGTGAATGTGAGAAACTGCACCCCAAAGTGCTCAAGAAGAGACCCTTCCCCATCCCCTATGTAAACAGGAACACATTGTCCCTCCAGGAGAGGATCTTTGTTGGTCCAAAGAGAGCTGATAGTGACACGGGATCTGGGGGGTGTTGGCAACTTGGTAAGGCAGGATCATCAGACATTACAAGGGTTTGCTGTCTGTTCTGCGGATCATCATTTCCAGCCTCAGCATCGGGCCTTTTCAGAATGTTTTGGCTGTGACTAGTAATTACCCTGTGGAGCTGCTCCATGTGGATGTGTGTGACAACAGGACACATCTCGATAAATAGGTTGTATAATAGAGGGGTGTGGTAGAAGGCAGAAAAAGCCTTTAATGTAAATATAGAAGGATGAAGAGAGTTGTTATTTGTGTGCACTGGAGTTAACAGTGAACACCAGCAGGTGAAGCAGCTTGTAAGGGAAGTGTGTGGCTTGAGAAATGATGCTGAAGTTGGGAGCTGTTTTGGATTTTGACTTTAATTGGCACAAAATCATATGCAAGAAAAGAATGGTTGCTATGATTATGCTAGGCATCCTAACTACGTGAGCAGCTCCCATGTGGAGGTACCAGTTCTTATAAATGGCTCGTCTTGGCAGTTCACCTTCCAAGGCCCAAAGTGTGACCTGTCTCAAAATATTGAAGGCTGATTATTCCACAAGCTGGATCCCTTTGAGATGGAGTTAGTCAGGGAGTCCCATTGCTCTAATACTGGAAAGATGCCCAGGCACTCCGCTGTCCTCTTCTCTAGATAAGACTGTAAAGGGGCATTACAAGTTGTTCCAGTAACATTACAAGTAGTTACAAGTGTCTTGCATTTCTTTCAGTATTCACAGGATAGCTATTTAATTTGGATTTTGATATTGATCAATGCCAAGAAAACTGCTCATTTTAAACTCTCATTGGCAGCAGAGAAACATTCCTAGGACAGAACCATTGTAAAGTCCCCTCTTGCAAGCCATCCATTTCTATCACAGGCACAACCTAAAGATCCTGCTAGATGGACCCCATGTTAGACTTCAAATACAGTGCTCGTCAGCCAGAACATTTTGGTTCTCTCAAGAGTGCTGTTGACTTCTTTTATTCATCTGGACAGGCTTATTTACTCAGAGCAGGTTGTGATGCAAGAAAGGGTGCTTAGAGGTGCAGAGCTGGGCAAGGATGATGACTGAGCCAATAGACAGCAAGAGGAAAGGCCAGGCGGTCCAGCTAGAGAGGTACAGGACAAATCCTAAATTGTTCTTTGTGTTGCAGGTAGAATGGAGTGGAGATTGGAGGGGCGAAGGCACAGCTCAGACAGGTCTCTGTCTGCCAACAGGAGTTTGCCTACTCAAGAGGTGCAATATAGGGTGAGTTAGCCTTACTAAGGACTCTTCTCAGCATGGGAGCAAATTTTGAATATGAAGCATTTCTAGAAAACTTTCCTGTGTAAATTGACTGCAATCTGATTGAGCACATTTATTTTATGCATACTTGGTAAATAAAACCAACCCATTACTAGCAATGGCAGTTTCCCCCCACAGAAGATATTGGTGAGGAACATTTTTCATTACAGAACATTTTCCATCTCATGTCACCAGCAACCAAAAATAATGGAAGCTTTATATAGGGGATGATCCCATAGCTCTTCAGTATGTGCAAGATGGGAGGGTTTCTTCCTTTGTCTCCCCCGCCTTGATCTAGTCCACTGTCTCTCTACTCTGTTAGTCTCTCTCTAATGTGGATCACAACTCATGGGGCCATACGGCACATTAGAACACTTACTACGTACATGTTATCTTGCGTTTCTGTATTTTGTGTTCTGTATTTTGCTGCATATGGCTGCAATTTCTCATTGAAACAGACTTCTACACATTCTTGGCTGTATGAATGATAGTCTATATGAGGCAGGCATGTATTCTCCTACACAAAAGCGCTGTCCATGTAGACGACTCATCAAGTGTGAAGTGCCCTTGAGACTTCAGCATGGAGCATTCCCACCTCTCTTTGCTCTCTCCAATAGGAGGTCCCTTTCACCTTTTTAGTGCCTCTTTACCAGAATGTGCCTTCATTTCTTTCCTTGGAACAGGGTTTGTGGAGGGCCATCACTCTGCTGTCCTTGTTTGCTGGGGCAGTTACTGCAACTCCACAGACTCAGCATCACAACCAGACGTTGGGAGCAGCTTCCTATGGAAAAGTGGGCACAGCCAGCCCGGCCTCTTTGGAGGAGAACAGCAAGGAGGCACCATCTCTGGCTGCATGGGGCCACTGGCATGGTAAGAATATAGCATGCCCACGAGGGAAGAGTGTGGGAGCTTTGGTGGCATGGGTTCTGAGTTTTCTTCACAGCCATCCTCAGCCCATGGATACTGTTCCTTCATGTTCACTTGCAGTACTGCCCTAAGCAGAGTTCTACTCTTCTAAGAATTCAGTTGACTTAGTAGGTGGTAGCTCTTACTTGGAATAGAACTATTAATTGTTAACAGCTCCCATGTATTCTGGTTTGATGCTTTGCTTTTCCTTGACTTTGCCCCATCTGGGGAATATAAGCAGTCCATTTGGGAAGCAAGGAGGCTGATGAGACAGCTTTATGCCCCAGTCAAGCCTCATGCCTTTTCCTTATTTCACGGGGCCTAACATTTGCCACCTATCCTCCTTTTTGGAAGCCTCGTGTGTCTCACCTCCCTTTCCTTTCCACCAGGAGACAACATGACATGGCAAGGGCTGAGTTCCTCAGAACTGCTCAGGGCTGAGCGGTCCCCCTCAGGTTCCAGTAGAGCCAAGAAAGGATCCAACAAAGAGAGGCGTAGGAGCCGCAACCGCCACTGCCGCCTGCACAGTCTCACGGTGAAGGTGCGGGACCTGGGGCTTGGCTTTGAGTCCGAGGAGATTGTACGGTTCAGCTACTGCATCGGCTCATGTGAGTCGGCCCGCACAAACTATGACCTGACCCTGCAAAACCTGGTACAGCTAGAAGTCCTCATGCGTGACAAACATCTGTCTTCCAATCCCTGCTGCCGCCCTGTCCGGTATGAAGTTGTGTCCTTCATGGATGCACGTAATGCCTGGCATACTGTGGACAACCTCTCAGCAGCAGAATGCAGGTGTGTGGGCTGAAGGTACTGCCTGGCTGCTTAGAGCTCACAGAGTCAGCTACATTACGGGTGCTAATGTCCAGAATGCAGGGGTGCCCAAGAGTCTGCCCTGTCCAAAGGGCATAGAATAAGGAGAGGTGTGGTGCATAATGGGGCTTTTGATGCCAGGCAGAAACTACAAGTGAAGTATACATAGGAGGGAAGTGTGGCTCCATCTGCATCCTTGTGGGACATCCTTACAAGGCACCAGCAGTAAGATGCTAACTTTGCAAGACTCTGGCCAGCTCAGCCCTATGATGGCTGAAGCCTTACTCTGGATGGATCTGTCTGCTTCAGGGCTTGGTCTGTCAACAGGGATCTGAATCTGCTCCACCCGCAAGCCTCCTCCAACAAAGATGCACTGTTGGAATTTCCCAAACCTCATTTGAGGGATGAGGGGTAGGAACAGTACCTGAGAGGCCTGTGGTGAAAGTGGGCTCCTTTTCGGATATCCTTCCACATCACTGGTCCTTCCCCAGGTGAGCAGGCTCCTAACTAATGTCAGTTAGCCCCATCAGCTGCAAGGTCTGTGTTTCCATCATCACCAGCTCCCCTTTTATTTAAGCTTACAGCTCTCTTTGCCCTAAAGCCTTGGCCCAGCACCATCTGATATCATTGGGCCTGGAAGACATTTTTTCAGCCCTCTGTAGAAGCTCCAGGGTCAGCCTAGAATTGTGAACCTCTGTGTTCAGGAAGTTGCCACCCTCTGCCATTCCTGAGCTAGGATGGCCAGCACACTGACCAAGGGCGGGTTTGGGTACTCTCCTGATTTGGTTTTGGAACGGTGCCCCTTCTTGTGGAGCCTCTGGCCTGACTGGAGAGCTTGGCCTGATGAGAAGAACAGACCCTTGACAGGAAGAAGTTGGGGGCCTAGACCATGTGGAGCTGGCCACAAGGCACCTCTGGTGAAGCCTGTGTTCTCCAGGCAGTCTCAGCATCTGCAGCTAGGTAAGGGGTTTGTTCCATCAAGCCAACAACAGTGATAGCATTCTGATTTACAGCATTCCCTCACACACACACACACCACTGCCAGCAGCTTGGAGTTTGACCACTGGACCAGACAGACACTGGACACAGCAAGAGACCATGCCATACCCTGGTTCAGCCTTCACTTGGTGCCAGTATATGGGGGAGGACCTCTGTGGATCATCTCCTCCCTCCCCAGGAAGTGGACGCTCTCAGAACAAGGTTATTTATTTTCTAACTTATTTATTTATTTGTTTGCACCCCTCTACACCCCCAGTGGCACTTATTTATGATGCTGAGAGCAAGGCCTGGCGTACTGTTTCAAGTCAGTGCTGATGTTATGCCCTGAGCTTGTTAACAGCAATTCCAATTCCCCTTTCCCCACTTGGCCTGAGCAGAGGCATTTCCTCTTCCTCTTTTCCTGATTTTATATTCTCTACCCTTGATTTACATTTGGATAAACTCTATTTTTGTACAGTAGCAACTTCCTGTAGCAATAAAGCCTGTTAAGGCTGTGCAAAATTGGCTTTGTGCTTCTCTGTGGTGGAGGAACCAAATGGTAACAGTGAAGTGTACCAGCTCCATTCATAAATATGCCAATTCACAGCAAACATCATAAAAAGAGATTCTAGAAGCCTTCCTGTCTCTGAAATGCAGACACTCTGTCACTTTTATCAAGATTTTGATCATATTGAACCAGGCTTCTAGCAATGGGGCTGTTGTACTTTTCCAAACAGAGGCCAAGATTAATCTCACAGTTATCAACTTTTTACTCAGAAGGGATAGAATTTTGATGCAAAGACCTCTGGAAAAAGATGAAAAGTAAGTAGAGTCAATTAAGACTCTATTCACTGCCATGCAGTATTGTTCCAGTCTCTCTGCCATAGCATCATGTATTAATTAAATAAGCCCCATCTTTGACATCCACTAGAACTTGCTAGAAACATCTTTTATGACATGACAAATAATTAATGCCAGTAGAAAACAATTTTGTGAATGTTTTCTCTCCTATTCACATCCACACTATATGGATAGGCATTTTCATGGTATGTCTAGATTCAAAATGACTTTCCTTCTTGTCGTTGGGGCAGAAACAGAGGGGGAAAGGCTTGTGTAGAGAAAAAGGTGAGCATGAGAGTAGCCATTCCTCATAAGAAGAGCCCTGCTGGATGAGACCAATGGTCCATCTAGTCTTGCATCCCATTTCCCACAGTTCTCAACCAGATGTTGTTGCTTTCAGCCGCTGGGGTTTAGAGTTATACTGCTTCTGAACATGGAGGTTATAGTAGTCATTGGCTTTGGACAAGTCCCTTTTAAAGGCATCTAAGCAAGGAGCCATCATTTCATTCTGTGGCAGTTTCACAGGACGTATTTAGACTTTCCTGAATTGACTGCTCATCAGCTTGTAAATTCTGAATTCCAGTATTTTGGAAGAGGGAGCAAATAATCTCTCTACTTCCATCACAATGTGCGTAACTTTGTAACCTCTATCATGGTCCCAAAGTAATCTTTTTTCTACACTAAAAAGTCCAAAATCCTTGAACTTTTCCTTGTAGGTTCCAATCCATTTTTGTGCTGCTTTTCTGAATATTTTGCATCTCCCCAATACCCCTTTTGGGATGGGGCAACCAGAACTGTAAACAGAATCCCAAATGAGGCTGCACCATAGATCTGTGCAAGGACATTATGATATGGGCCATTTTATTTTCAATCTATTTCCTAATAATTCCTATCGTAGCATTTGCCTTTTCCACCCCACTCTTGAGTTTCCATTTCCATCGACCCTAAGATCTTTTTCTTGGTCAGTCACTACCAGTTCAGACCCCTTTTCTTTTTGTTCTGATATGTATCATTTTACACTTGCTTAGATTGAACTTCATTTGCCACGTTGTTGCCCTCTCACAAGATTTTGGAGTGGTCCTCTTGGATCTCATCAGAATCTGCTTTGGTTTTCAGCCTCTGGAATATTTTGGTGCAAAGTTCGCTATTCCAAATCATTTATGAGCAAATTCCAGATCTTTTATGTGCAAATTGAACTGCACCAGTCGAGAGCCTTTGCTGAGGAATCTGAATGTACGTGTGTATGTAAGGCAGCAACATCTGGCCTCAATCCCCAAGTTGAAGGCAGACATTTTGGGCTGTCTTAATGACTTCACCCACTTGGGGAAGAGGGTTGACCTTGAAGAGATCACAAGTTCTTGGACAAGATGGTTGATGAACCTCTGGGTAAGGCCTTACGTTCTCTTGGAATTACAGTGATCGTCAGACTACACAGAGATCAGGCCACTTAGGGGTGGGGTGGGGGGAATGGAAGCTTTGAAGAGTGGATTCTGGCAGAACATCCAGCTGGGCTCCCTCCCTCCACACTGCCCCCCCTCCCCAATCTTCAAGAATTTCCCAAGCCAGGAGCTCAGTGGAAGGCTGACTGCTCTGCAGAGAATTATCAGCTAACATGCCTTGCCTGGAAAGTGGTATACTCAAGAATTGGCAGCTGAGAGCAAGGGATGTACTAAAACAAAGGACAGGATTGCCCATTGAAAATAATGGTAGAGGCTTGAATGCCTATTGGAAATAATAGGAACCTGGAATGCCCATTGCTTTGCATGGGCTTCATTGAAACACATTAGAGCAAAAAAAAAGGTGCAAAGAAAACGTGGGATGGATTTTGAAGGAAAGTCTCTGGGCCCAGATAGACTGTTCTGGGATTGGATTGACAGGCCCCTGAGTGCAATGACGGCCCCTGGGTGTCTCAGAAGGGCTCTGGGACTGGAATGACAGACCCGTACCTGGAATGAGGGCCCTTGGGTGTCTCAGATGGGCTCTGGGACTGGAATGACAGACCCGTACCTGGAATGAGGGCCCTTGGGTGTCTCAGATGGGCTCTGGGACTGGAATGACAGACCCGTACCTGGAATGAGGGCCCTTGGGTGTCTCAGATGGGCTCTGGGACTGGAATGACAGGCACCTGACTGGAATGATGGCCCCTGGGTGTGCTAGAAGGGGCCGTCATTCCAGTCAGGGGCCTGTCATTCCAGTCCCAAACCCCTTCTGTCACACCCAGGGGCCGTCATTGCACTCGGTGGCCAGTCCCAGAACAGTCTATCTGGGCCCAGAGATTTTCCTTCAAAATCCATTCCACGTTTTCTTTGCACCTTTTGCACTTTTTTTTTGCCCATGCAAGTCAATGGGCCTTCCAGGTTCCCATTATTTCCAATGGGTATTCAAGCCTCTCCCATTATTTTCAATGGGCAATCCTGTTATTCGTTTTAGTACATCCCCTGAGCGGTAGTTACACTGGCGTTCTGTATCATCTACAAACCACTTTTAATAGCGTTGGGGATATTCAACCGCCGAGGTTAAATTTTAATAAATCCGGTATCTATCTTCCCGATTTCACAAGACCACCAGCTTCCCCGCCAGGGGGTGCAAAAGAGACTGACCAATGTGAGAACTACAGCTCCCATGAACGCTCCTAAAACTTGCCTTGTTCATCGGGGGTCGGCGGTAGTGGGATCGGAACTACAACTCCCATGAATCCCTAAGACGGTCTTTTGAGCAAAGCGGCGACTGAGACGCCCGAATGGAAGAGTGGCGACTGAGCTGGAATGCTGGCATTCGCGTAGACAGCCGGTGCGTGAGGCCCGGTTCCCCGCGCGCGCTCTCTGGTTCCCCTCTCGGTGCCCGGCCCAACTGTCAGTCAATTAGCCCGGCTGCGCTACCAGGGAGGCGGCGGTGGCGCTGCAGGCAGACGGAGCAACCCGCAGAGCGGAGGAGCGAGGGGAATAGGAAGCAGGCGGACCCACCCACCGCTCCGGCGAGCGAACGGACCCCCCCCCTTCCGCCATGTAGAGCGGGACAGACGCCTCCCGCAACCGATAATTAGTGGCAGTTAATTTCAGGCCCCATTAATAATCCTGCGGGGGGCACGCAGGTAGACCGTCCCGGCCTTTGGGGCGGGCGGAGGAGGCGACATAGACGGGCCGCTTTCATTTATCTGTTCCCTGGCTGAGGACCGGCTGGGGCCGCTCCCCGCCCATCGCTCCGCTGGTCCGGAGAGGCTGCCCTTCCCTCTGGTGCGGAGAAGCTTAAAGGCGCCCCCCCCCCCGGACTCCATTGACAGGCTGACGCGCGCCACCCCCACCCCAGTGACAGAGAATCGCCCCGTTCTCTCCTCGCCGCCCCGTCAGGATGCTGCTCTTGCCGACTCCGGCCGCGCTGTAGCTGAGCCCCGGCGGAGGGCGAGGCGTGGACCGCCTGTCGAGCGGGCGCCATGGAGCGCCGAGGGGAGCCCGCCCTCCAGCAGAGCCTAGAATTCACAGTGGAGAACGTGGAGAAGGTGAGGGCTGGGGAGGGGCCCCCACTTGTCGGGAGGGGGGGATGCCCGATGCCGCCACCGTGGGGTATTTTAAGGGGAGGGAGGGGGAGCCTCTGCCTGAGATGGTCCAGCTTGAGTGCCAGTAAGGATCTCCACTCCTTAGGTGGGACGAGTGGCTCCAGTTTGATCTTCCTCAAGGGCTGGGAGCTTCCCTGGGTCCGTCGTTGCCTTCAGTGTTTCGCTTGTATCACCTTGACGCCTGCATTATGTTGGCTTGGAATGACAGAGGACTGGTGCCCCGTGTGAGGCTTTGGGATCCTTCCTGCCCTTCAGTTCCCTCTGGGAGAGAGAGTATCATGATGCCCCTGGCAAGGAATGACTCTTTGCTGCTGGCTGGGACTGTATGGTATTTGCAGAAGTCATGCCATGCCATGCCCCAGCAGTGTAGTGTATCCAGCATGCAGTCTGCCACTCCCCTGCACCTGTAGCATACCATAGAGCTCTTTTTCTCCTGCTGTTTGGTTTCTTCCGTTGGCTTTGTTCTTTGAATAATATCTTCCAGTTGCGGAGGGCAGAGTGGCCTTTAGAAATGCACCTGACTGGTGAACTTTGGTCTGGGAAAAGCTAGACATATTTCCCATCTAACCTCCTTATAGTGGAGGCTGTCTTCCATTGTCCCTGTTTTTCCTTTGCCATGTATGTATTTATTTCTTTACTTCATTTGTACGCTGCCTTTCCCCCCAGTGAGAAACCAAAGCAGTTTATATTATTCTCTCCTCCATCTATATCCTCTCAGTTGCCCTCTGAGATATGTTAGGCTGACAGCATGTGATGGCCCAAGGTCACACAGTAAGTTTCCATGGCAGGATGGGAATTCGAACCTGAGTCTCCCAGATACTAGCCTGACACTCTAACTATAACATTGCATTGGCTCTCATTAACACTAGTCATTTAAATGGCACACAATCACACTAGGTGTGTGATTAACAGCAGTGTTAGCATGTGAGTGTGTATGCACTATTCTTATGCATTGCTAAAGACACTGAAGAATTCCTATGGAGGAGGATGCTGTGAGCACTTATCCCTCCTTGGGCCTAACCAAAATTACACTTCAGAGAAATTATGTTATAGAAGTAGTAAATTAGTTTACTAAGACCAGCTGTGCAGTTGTTTAATATTATCTCAGAATGTGATGTATGATAGGCTTGGTCATTGACAGGGAGGACCCCAGGGGGAGAATTTGCAGCATGAGTCAGTCAAATCAAAAGTGAGCTTTGGAGAATTCTTGATTCAGAGGTTTCAGACCAGTTGAACAGGGAATTTCTGTGTTGCCTTAAGACTGCAACTCTTGATGTAGATGAGTAAAGGTGGGAGTGGAGAAAACATAGCCCTATTTCAGAAGTTTGAAGTGCACTTTTAAGGAAGGTCAGGAAGTATCTATGGTGGAACAGGACAGACTGCTGGCCCATCTGTTTCTCTCCCCTATCTCTTTCTGACCAAGCCAGAGGGCAGCCAGAAATTTCAAAGGCAAAGCACTTAAAATGAACAAAACAGAGATGCTTATTTTCAAAGGATGAGAGTGACATATGCTGTATGATGCTTTTGAAAGCAAAATATCAGCAGCGTTTGAAGGACAGTTTGATAATCTAAGCATGTATAATTTCACTGGCAAATGGAGGGCAAGAGCAAATGCCACCATTTGAATGAGGACCATTGCTTGTGTAATTGTTCTAGAGTGATACTTTTGCATATATTTCTGAAATACTAGGATACTTTTGTTGAAGGCATTTAAAATAATACTTAGCATTGTTGTTATAGTTTTCCTAAGTGTTCGGAGCACTTCACATATGTTATTTCAGTAATTCTTATAACAACTCTGTACAGTACATGATTATTATTATCTCTGTGTTGTGAGTGGGTTGCTGAGGCTGAGAGAAGAATAGCTTGCTAAAGGCCTCAAAGAGTTTCTTGTTCAAATCTCACTTTAGCTGTGAACTTGATAGATCAAAGCACATTCTTGCAGTCATTGTGCTATACTAGGTTTTTTAAGTGCATCCAAACTGACTGGGATGCCAGTAAACCTCAATAGATCAGGATGGGCTATATAAATGGGACTATATAACTTATATTAACAGAGAAGGTGAAGGGAAAGTGAACTTAGCCAAGACCATGGATAGGAAAAAATGCATTGTCCCCTAGCAAAACAATCTGTGATATGGTTTTAGTGGAGAGACTTCATTTTGTTAGTCAGTGTTGTCTTAACTATCATTTGCTACCAAGGTGAGACAATCCTATCTGCTGTCAGAATTCAGTTTGTGTACATTAAAAGGAGTTTAGTGGAAGCTTTAAAGACTGAGAGAGTTATTGTGGCATAAACTTCATAAGCTTGTACCGTAACAAATTTGTTAGTTTTTACGGTGCTTCTTTTTGCATGTGTTCCAGCATACAATGCCATCCTAAATGGAGTTTAGGATTGCCTATTGACTTCAGTGCACTGAAAAGGGTATAACTTGGCTTAGGGACTGCTTTATTTATAAAACAGTTACTTTTCTAGACTGAGAGAGGAAATCCTGAGCTCAGCAATGATATATAGTAGATGTTCCTCAAGAATATTACATTGAGAAATATTGTCTGGCCCCGGTGGCTTCTGTGTTTCCACACAAGTATAAGGGGAGACATTTATGTGCACACCTTGGAAAATAAGGGGAGTATTTAGAATTCTTGTTGAGAATCTTATCTTGCTTTAAATAAAAAGCAAGTTTCTAGCCTTTAGCATTGCAAAGGTAGACCAAATGAATGAGTAATTCTGGGTGAAATCCCTTAGAAGCTAGAGGATGCTCAGTGAATTTCCCAACATCCATGGCCCTGACTACATCTTGTGTATAGGATAGGCAAAATAAATAATCTGCGTAAACTATGCAAACTAAAGAGTTCACTTGATTTAGACTGAGAGATACAAAGGTGCAGATTTTCTTTTATCGCTTCAGAGTCCAAATAGGCTCAGCTTGGCCTTTAACACGAAGTAGTGCCTTATTCAGTTGTCCTCCCTCCCTTACCTCTGTTAACTAAGGGCTCTGCTGGCAGAAATCATACCTTTTCCTTTGAAGGAAACACATCCCTTCTTTTTGACCTCCTTTGTGGTTTTGAGGAGTATTCCATGACATACCTGTCCCTTCTTCAGGCAGATTTGACCTGTCTTTGCTGCCCACTGTGCTTCCAGCAGCACTACAATGATCAGTTCCTGTTGCAGTCTGGATTCTGCTGAGCTGCATGTGCTAGGCTATTAAATGGGAATATTGTCATTTATCCTCCTTCCAAACAAAACCAAGATATTCTCATTAAAGCACATTCTGTGGTTGCATGTGGCTGGCTTGCTTCCCTCTCCATATAAATCAGTGCATGGCAAGGAATGGCAGACGCTTAATCCTGAGTCTATAGTACTAAAACCTCCCATTTAAACAGTGTATGTTAAAATCAAGGTTAGCTTCTCTCTGCAGAGCTATGTAGCACAGCAGTGCTGTGCCATAATCTGCTCCTCAGTAATACTGCTTTAGAATGTCCCTGGAGGGAACACAGGCAGTTTCTTTGTGTGCACCAACAATAGAGCAAATGTTGACTTAGGGAAAGGTCAGCACACCCCAGGTGGTGATTAGCTCAGCATGTGCTGTGGGAGGTGGGCGTGTAGAAATAAGAGCCATCAGGGTATGCAATAATGGCTCCCACACTCTCTGGGAAGGGCAGTAGCAGTCTCTGAAGGATGCTCAGGCTCTGCATCCCCCCCCCCCCCCATCCCTCCATTGCTTTGCTGCCTAACCCTGTGTCAGGCTTTCCCATGAGATGCAGCACTGTGCTGTAATGTTGGAGTTTGGCTGAGGAAATGGTATGAGTCCCCTGCTGCAGAAGTCTGTACCACAGTAGACTGAATTGATGCTTACTTCATGCTTACAGGACATATTTAGAAGTTGGGATCAAGATGCAAATCTTTTATTTCGATAGATCTGGGCTGAATCTCCTATTAATTTCTCTAACTTGGGCTTTTTGCTCAAAGGAATAGGAAGTGATGCTGTAACTGACCAGATTCAGATGTCTTAAAGCATTTTCCTGATTTGTGTGCTAGGAGAATTAGCTGTAAAAAGATATAAAAACTACAGGTTCTACAAATTCAGCCATGGCATGGCACTCAGAGTGAGGCAGCAAACAGGGTGTGGCAGTAAAAAAATAGGTATATAGGAATATAGGACTAAATATGAGCCAAGGAAACCAGAGACATGCCTTATGTAAAAAGTTTACCTGTCACTTGGGATCTCTCTGATTTAAAACCAATCAAGTGTTTGTCATATTTAATATGACACAAAGTCATGGAGAGGAAGTTTACTGTTGCTAGGGGGGAACTGCAGAGGGTCATGTCATGTAGCATAAGTCAATCGATGTGGAAATTATTGTGTGTGTGTCTGTCCAACACACAATATCAAACAGAGAAATCCTCAGCGTCTGACTTTAGTACAGCGCTGGTGTAGCTTGTTAGTATCCGATGCTCTTTCAGTAAATGTGAGATTTTTTTTAAATGACCTAACTACAAGAAATTGAGAGCAGAGCCACAACAGTGGAGACCATAGCAACACTGTCTACATCTACCAATCATGAAGCAACATGTTTATGATGCCCCTGAGTTAGCCATAAATGGTAGGGGGGGTGGAGGGCAGCCAGCCAATGCATATATATGCTGGCACATCTCCTTGATGTTGTGCTGCCCCCAGCCATACACATAGGAGAAGGAACAAAGGGGGAAAGGGCCCTCTGCTGTAGGTAGGACTGTGATGTACCAGGAGTGCTTTAGACAGTATTTCTTTTTGCAAGACAGGAGTGGGGCACAGGACTGCAACAAGGAGATACATGTGTGCACATTTACAGAAGGTATCCTTGTCATTTCCCCATGGGGGGCATTTGTTGAAAATGGGAGGGATTAAAATCCATAATGGAGAAAGCTGGCAATGTCAGAATTAACCTTTTGGCCAGCAAACAGCTGATCAGCGGCACTAGAACCCACAAAGCAAAATATTCTTTTAACCACACGTGAAACTGGGCACACAAGAAAAATACATCATATGGTATTTGGAATCCTTCATGGGCCCTATTGTCAAAACCAACCATATATACCAGAATTAGAAACAGAAAGCATTGCCATTGTAATAAGGCTCTCAGTTCCAGCATTGTATGGAGCCATTTATTAGACTGCCTAGGAAGGAGTTCTAGACATAGTTGAGTTTTTACATCATCAGACCCAATCTCTGGAGATGAGCTGCTTGTACTGATTGGCTGCCCCAGATAGCAATAGTTTTGCTTAGCATCCTCCCCATGTATCATCCCTCCACTGCATTCAGCAGGTTCGTTACTACCCATTGCTACTATTAATCCCAGCAACCCTTGTGTTCCATCTCCCCACCCTAACATATACAGTTTATAAGACACCAGCAGTGACTGAGGGATTGCAAATGCAAGGAACATGCCCTTCTCACTTGCTAGAGCACATCAATGCAGACAGTGGATGACCATCTCAGCCCACCCTCTCAGTATGAGCCCTATGCTAATGACAGCTCAGGAGAGTAGCAGGTAGGGAGAGGGCATACATCTCTATCTACTGATCCCTATTAAAACAATCACAGCTGTGAAACAATCCATACAATACTGAAACTCCACACCAGGGATTATTAGGAAAGGAACTGAAAATAAAATGACCAATATTGTAACGTTCCTTTATAGATCTATGGTGCAACCTCATTTGAACTACTGTGTGCAGTTTTGGGTACTGTATCTCAAAAAGGACATCGCAGAGCTGAAAAAAAAGTATGAAAGACAGCAACCAAGATCATTAAGGGGTTGGAGCACCTTTCCTATAAGGAAAGGCTGAAGATTCATTTTAGAAAAGAGTTGACTAACAGGGGCATGATAGAGATTTATACACAGGGTAGAAAATGGAAATAGAAAACTTTCTCCCTCTCTCCAAATTACTAGAACTTGAGGGCATCCAAGTTAGTTGATGAGCAGTACATTCAGGACAGACAAAAGGAAATACTTCTTTACTCAACAAGTGATTAACATGTAGAATTCACTGCCAGAGGATATAGTGATAGCCGTGAGTATGGATGGCTTCAGAAGGCAGTTAGACAGATTCTTAATGGATAGGTCCATCAATGGCTACGAGCCATGGTGACTAAAGGGTAGCATGTGTATTTGCTGCCCTTGCATATGAAACCTCTGGATACCTGTGCTAGGAGGTGGTATCAGGGGAAGGCTAAAAAAATATTTTATTTGAAAAGGAAAAAAAAGCTTCATAATAATATAAATTAAAGTATGACAGCAATAGTGAGAAATCTACACATAAGAACCCATAAAAGGTTTACAAATATCTAAAACTAAGTCCATCTGCCCCACCCCTTCAGGAGGCAATGGCGTCTTGATGCTCCCGCTCTGTGGAAGAGACATGCAGCTGAATTTTTTTGTGGCTGGAGAGTACTTCTCCAGCTGTTTATCATTTTTGATAAGAGAATGATCGAAGACACCCATTTGTGCCTCATTTGGTGAGTTCGACAGAAGATTTACTGCCTGGACCATGTCGGGGCAGTGTCCGATGTTGAAGAGCCAAGGACTGGGAATGCAATATCATTGAAAGCTGCGCTGGTGTGAAGGACAGCCCTTCCCAATCTCACCTACTAATTGCTTTCTTTGACCATTTAACTACAGTTTGAAACCTGTGACACAGTATGGCTTACTCAGCTTGGTGAGAAAATTTCTCTTGCTTAATTCTCATCTAATTTGGATGTGTCTCATATGTTGAAAAATAAGAATTAAATGGAATGAATATACTCACAGGAGCTTGCTTTATATTGGAAAAAGAAAGTTTTAAAGGGACATAGGGTGACTTTCTGCTATGGTGGAGGCCTATGTTTCTTTTTTATGACCTGGCAAGACAGTCTGGCATGTGAAGTTGGAATGTACTGCAAGAAACAGCCTTGAGATAGCCGACAAAATAACAACAAGTCTTCCTGAGAAGTTTTTGTCTCTCTTCGTTCATTTTCCCCTTTGAAATGCTTTAGAACTCTGGCTTAATAATATTAATTTCTGGATCTATTCCTTAAAGAGAATTTCCAATAGAAATATGAGGATACATGCTTTTAAATGGATTAAATGTTTGTAAATTAAAGATTAGGAATGGGAATAGAAATATTATTCTATTATTTTGGGGGATTAATGTGTATTTGAAATATAAATTTTTAGTTTGGACCAGAGTTCTATGCATGGGGAAATATGACAGGGGGAAGAGGAAGAGAGTATTTTTTTTAATGTCATGTGGGGAAATATTAAAGTGGCTCGTCTGCTGATGATAGTGGAGGGATTTGATTTGAATGATGTAGGCGCTAATTGATATTGCCAAACTTATAGTTATAAAAAGATATAAAGATATGATTTGTATACATAGCAAATTGGAAGCTTGATGACTCTCTGTGACTGGAGAAGAAAAATAAATTAATGAATAGGTTATGTTAGAATGTGGAGCTGGGATGTTAAAAAGACAAGATAATAAGATATGCACACATACATATATTAAAGTAAAAAAGTAAAAAAAGGAAATTAATTAAACCACAAGCTGATTGATATGAAAAGTGAAGTGTCGTAGTGGGAAAACTGTAATGACTAATAATATGAGTTAGTTTTCTTTTTCTTTTAGGTTACTTTGTGTAGGCCACTCTAAGCCCCTATTAGTTATATTATATGTATTTTGCCCCCTCCCCCGTTTTCTCCTTTAATTTTTCCATAATAAAATTAAAAAATTAAGCAAAAAAAATAAAACTAAGTCCATCAGCATTTGTTGTCTATAGGTCATGCGTTCAAATATAGATCAAGTTGTAAGGTTTTCCATCCATTGAACTATGGGAGGTGGGTGTTTGTCTCCCCAGTGTTGTAATACAATCCTTTTAGCTACCGTAAGGGCCCAAAGGGTCCATTTCCATTCACCGTCAGTTAGATTCCAGGATATAGGCAGGTAATTTAAAAATATGTAAACATCCTCAAAGATGAATGGGTATTCTAATACAAAATTAATATGAGGAATATCTTCCTCCCAAAAAGGTCGAATAACTGGACATAGCCAAAGCATATGCATAAGAGATGTGTCCTGTAAACTACAGCATTGGCAATTAAGACACTATACTTAGTCCTTTACTATAAAGGTGCTTTGGTGTCCAACAATTTTTTGCTGAATAAGTCACAGTTTAAGATCTACAGAAGCAGATGGTATAGTATTTAAGGCTTTATCCCATTGCTTTTGCAAAACTGGGTGGTTTAACTCCTTATTCCATTCACTCCTAAAGTTTTGCATATCAAATATTGTAGGTTTTGTTTTTTTGCATAGATTCAATGAGTATCCAAAAGCAGGGGAGACTCTGAAACACTCAATGCAGCAGGGCCTTGGATATGAACAGATGTTGTAGTTGTAAATATTGCCATTTAGCAAGAGTTGACAAATTATAACCAGGCCTCAGCTGTGGAAATGACAAAAACTCATCGTCATAACCTATCAATTGATCCAAAATAAAAATCCTCCTACTGTTCAAGTTTTCCATAGAAAAGATTTCCTCTCGGTTTTAAAATCTGGATTAGCACATCATGTTAATTTAGCATGTGAAAATGGGTCAAATTGATATTGTCGTGAGTGTGACATTGTGCCATAATTCTCGAACTGCAGAAATTGCCTATATGCCCAGCTGGCTTCTGTATAACAATTTGTTGGACTAGATGGACCACTAGTCTGATCCAGTCGGGCTCTTCCTGTATCCTTATGAACAGCCTTAAGAATAGATACACGTTAGATGAACAGGGTTGTCAGCTGTTTCGGTTTAGCAAGACTTGTGTCCTTTAAATGCTGCATTAAACAGAATCCCAGGAAAAGCTGTTCCTGTTGTTTCTTGCCCATGAAAGCTGAGCTTGTCAAATTGCTCTGTTGAATAGCTTGTGTTGGTTTAGCAGACAGGTGAGCACAAAAGAGTAAGCAATCCCACAGCAGATAAGCTAGATGCACTGTTTACTGCAGCTGTTGGTGGTGGTATACTCAGCTCAACAGGTGGTTGGCACTGAACTGTGAATGGGGTCTGTGCTGGCTTAGATCCTGATGAAGAGCTACTTTCAGAGAGCAGATACACAGTAATGAGTAGTGTTCAGCAACAAAGAATAGCAAGTGAGTTCAAGTATTTTTTAATTTATTTATTTATTTATTTTATTACATTTTTAGACTGCCCTCCCCGTCAGACGGGCTCAGGGCGGTTTGACAACAAATTAAAAACAGTAAAAACATTATAAAAACATTAAAACATCATATAAAAAACCATTAAAATTGGCGGGTGTAGAATATTAAATATTAAAATGCAGCATTGTCCTGCATGGGTGGTGGAGGGTCTTCAGTGGTATGGCCGGCGAGAGGACAGCCTAGCCCCCACCAAATGCCTGGTGGAACATCTCCGTCTTGCCGGCCAGGTGGAAAGATAACAAATCCTGCCGGGCCTTAGTTTCCTCAGACAGAGAGTTCCACCAGGTCGGAGCCAGAACTGAGAAGGCCCTGGCTCTGGTAGAGGCCAGACGGACCTCCCTGGGGCCAGGGACCATCAGCAAGTTCTTAGTGGCTGATCGAAGCGACCTCCGGGGAACATATGGGGAAAGGCGGTCCCGAAGGTATGCTGGGCCCAGTCCGCATAGGGCTTTATAGGTCAACACCAAAACCTTGAACCGGACCCGGTACTCAACCGGTAACCAGTGCAGCTGATGGAGGATAGGTGTTACATGAGCCATAACTGGTGCTCCGGCAACCATCCGTGCAGCTGCATTCTGAACCAGTTGCAGTTTCCGGATCAAGCCCAAGGGAAGCCCTGCGTAGAGTGAGTTGCAGTAGTCTAATCTGGAGGTGACCGTTGCCTGGATCACTGTTGTGAGGTCATGGGTCGATAGGTAGGGGACAAGTTGTCGAGCCTGTCTTAGATAGAAGAAAGAGGATCTAACAACCGCTGCAACCTGTGCCTCCATAGACAAGGAAGCATCCAGGACCACCCCCAGGCTCCTCACTCTCGACACCGGCGTAAGTAGCGCTCCGTCGAGAGCAGGGAGCCGGAGTCCCACACCCATGGACCCTAGACCCACATGCAGGACCTCCGTCTTCAAGGGATTCAATCTCAGCCGACTCTGCTTCAACCATCCAGTCACAGCTCCGAAGGCACGTTCCAGGACATCTGGGGCAGAGCCAGGCCGTCCGTCCATCATCAGATACAATTGGGTGTCATCTGCGTATTGATGGCACCCAAGTCCGAAACTCCGTACCAGCTGGGCGAGGGGGCGCATATATACATTAAATAGCAGAGGGGAAAGAATTGCCCCTTGAGGGACACCGCACACCAACGGGGGGCGGGATGACAACTTCTCCCCTAGTGCCACCCTCTGTCCCCGACCGTGGAGAAAAGAGACAAACCACTGCAGAGCTGTCCCTCGAATCCCCACATTGGCAAGGCGGTGGACCAACAGGTCATGATCGACCGTGTCGAATGCTGCTGATAGATCTAATAATATCAGCAGTGCCGACCCGCCTTGGTCCAGCTGTCTACGGAGATCGTCCATCAAGGCGACCAGCAATGTCTCCGTCCCATGTCCTGGACGGAAGCCCGACTGGAAAGGATCTAGGGATGAGGAATCATTCAGGAAGACCTGCAGCTGCTCTACCACCGCCCGCTCAATCACCTTACCCAGGAACGGGAGGTTCGAAACTGGGCAGTAACTGACCGGGTCGGTAGGATCCAAAGATGGTTTTTTCAGGAGAGGCCTAACCACAGCTTCCTTCAACACTTCCGGGAAGATCCCAGAGCTCAGAGACATGTTGACAATGGCCTCCAGGGCATCCCGTAGCCCATCTACGCTGGCCTTCACCAGCCACGAAGGGCATGGGTCCAAGGAGCATGTGGTAGGCCTAACTGCTCGCAGGATCCTGTCAGTCTCATCCCCATCGTGCATATGGTGCTTTTCCAGGTCCTATACCTCTTCTAGTTTCTCCTTATAGATGTTCCCCACACAATAAGATTCACAGGAGGAGATAGTGAGGTCACTGAGCCAGTACTTACCAAACCCTTGTAGGGAGTTAGAATTCAGTCTACAGTGTCAGTTGGGGCTGCTGTATGGCTCATGAATGTTTGGCCAGCAGTAGCAATGGTAATCTTCCAAAAATGTGGTTGTGTTCTCTCTTTCCTCTATTTTTATGTCGGGTTATACTGGCATGGCAGCGCACTGACGTAATAGTGATGTTCAGCCAGCATATCTTTAAGGGAGCCCTCCTTTCTGCATTGTGCCCCCATGTGGGGCCCCCTCTGCCCCCATGTGGGGAGACATCTGTAGCAGGTGCAGATTAATGGATGATTGCCACGAGACTACTTGGGAGGAGGATACATTTGCAACAGTCAAAATCTGAGCCAGAAGATCCCACTTCTTTGCTTACATATGCAGGCTGTATTGCCCTTGTATCCCAGCCTGGAGAGGTGAAGACCTGAGTTGAGTATGTTCTGAAATTGAGAACATGTAAGAACTTTAAGCAGAACAGTGTTAGACATATATTGTAACAATGTTTGTTCTCCCCCTTGACTATTTTTGCAAAGTGCCCTTCCTGAAGTTTCTTCCTTGTATGTGTTTTAAGAGTGCCCAACTCAAAGTCTGAGAGTTGTAGGCCTTTGCTTTTTGCTCTTTTATAGGAGACCTCAATCTTGTTAACTTTGTTGGCAGTTTTGGAATTTCAAGAACAAGGAGTGAGCCCTACCACAAAATGAGGGCCAATTACAAAATGGCTGCCATGGGATGCTGGGGCCAATCAGAAAATGTTGGAAGGTTGTGAGGCAAGCATTCTTCTACAATAGAGGCTGCTGTTTCTGAATGGGTGCTCCCTGCAAACAGAAAGGTGATGCTTCCTGGATTCTTCTGAGGTAGATACTATTCCAATGTGGTGGGAGAAATCCAGACTGGTTATTTTAGTTTGGGAAGAGGCTTAGGGGCACCAGGAAACCTATCAGCAGGCACTGTGGAGGCCATGAGTGCCCCATTGGGAATTGCCACCCTGTCATCTGAGAGATGGGTGTTCTGGTTGGAGTTCAGGAGAGTAAAGGTTAACTGCAGACTTGTAATCCAAAGCTTTGCTGTGGTTATGTAAGTAGGGTGAAGGAAGATCCCCCCCATCACCTTGATTGAGTTCAATGGGCATGTTTATACTTAAAACCATTTTTCCTCTCTAGTATAATGTTATATTAGGGGAGGATCTGGTTTTAGGAGGTTTAGGATTGTCTAGTACATTTTTATTCTGCTTTTTCTCTAGTGAACCCAGAGTGGTGTGTATTGTGCTCATTTCTTCATTTTATCCTCACGTCCTCATTTTATACTCATAACAGCCATGTGGAGTATGTTAGACTGAGAGTGGGTGAGTGAATGGTGAAAGGCACTCAGTATTCATGGCAGAGTGATGATCTGAATGTAGACGGTTCCTATTCCAGCACCCTAACTACTATACGACACTACATAACAAAGCATCAAAGCCCTTCTTCTTTCCGGTTACATCCCTGGAGATTCTTATTTCTGGTCCCTGTGCTGGCACAGCCATGCTGGTATGACTTCTATGTTATACCAGCATGGGAGTTATTTGTTTTACTTAGCAGTTTACAGGTTAGCCTTAGGATTGTACTTTAGGTTTTTATGCTGTAAAGTAAAGCTGGCTTTATGTATTGGAACTCAGATTGCTTTTTGACCAAGAATGCTAGCAAAGGGAATACACAGAGGAGCATGTTTCTATAATGGTGTCATAAGTAGTTCATTTAAAAAAAACCTTAAATTAAAAAAAAATTACTAGAATGGAATCAGGAGCCCTGCATTATTCCCACCACTTGATAATATCAGGCCGAATCTATCAAGGTGCATTTTCATGCTCTCCTCCTCCCTCTCCCATAAAAACTTCGGGGGTTTGGGTAACAGTTCCTTGTTTAACCACTGCCATTCCATAAATAAACAATACATGCCCATTGTTTTATCTCCCATTCAGGGGATTCAATTCTCTGTTGAAAGTACAGTTTTCTTTTTTGAAAGAAGCATGTGAATTTCAGCGTATTCTAATTTGTTTAACATAAAAAAAGTATAGATGTACAAAAAACCTGAAGGAGCAATGCTAATCTCAAAACTAAACTTTTGCAGGATCTAGCTTCACCTGTTAGGCCTGGTGCCTAGGAAAGCTACCTGGTGATCTGTCATGCCAAATAGTTAAATTGCTACAGTTAATAGTTTGTTGACCTGAATTTGTTGCCATTAACTAATAGTTTCCACCTAGTGCTGGGGACACTGTACTTTCAGAAATTCAGCTGGTGGGATTTGAGAAGGTAATTTATACAGTTCATACAAAACTAAATGCCTAGTCTCCAATATTTACAATATCTAGCAGAGAAATCCTAAGCAGGTATCCTTGGACTCCTACTGAAGCTTACTCCCAGGAAAACATTCTTAGGATTGTACTTTTAGTCTTTTATCCTGTGGGCACAAACTTGGTTTTTAGCGAAACATAGCAGACTGACATCAACTTGTAAAAAGGTATCTGAATAACAGGGTTGGATTTATCACAAAATCCATAAGAATTCTCAATCCTGATTTTAGGTTATATTGCTGAGCATTTTGCCAGATGAGCTGAAAGGACCCATATTCTGTTTCTTTTTTACTGTCCATTTAGAAATTACAATGTAATAGAAGGATGCAGGGTGTCAATAATATCAATATGTATGGAATCTCACCTTAATGGAAAAAATTATTTACTAAAGGTTTTTTAAGCTCTAATGCGTTCTAAACAAAATGAAATCTATTTATCTCCTATGTAAATGAAGATGCTCTGATTCAGTAACCTCTTCTGCAACAGAACTTTTTGATCCGCCATTGTTACTATAGAAAGTGATATCTGTGAAACTATGCCATGATTGTGTTTACATAAATCACTTTGAACATTTCATTATACTTTGATCCTGTAAGCTCTTAACTTTTTGTTGTTTTTTTCTGCACCTCTTCAAAATAAAAACTGTTGGCAGTTTCTCTCATGAAAGTTTCCCAGCATAGATTGAGAGAAGAGTTGCCTGATGAATTTTCTCTAGTCATTCTGTATGCATCTGTTAAAGACATAAAAGCCTTCACAAAAGAAGGGTTAGAAGCTCTAGATGAAATTTGACAGTGACAATGCTTCTTGGTCCATATGGTGGTCTTGTAAGCTCAGCAGTCCAACCAATGAGTTGGATTGTTTAGAGCTCTGCTACCAAAAGGGGAATTGTATTTGTGAGTATCCTGGTGTTCTAGGTTAGTGACAGTTCCAAGAACTTGTCGGCAGTCTCTTCTCTCAAAACTGTTGAGTAGGGAATGGAGAGAATTTCTCCCAGTGTTTCAAGCTTGCATCACCAAAAACTGCATATGCCAATTATATCAGCAGAGAGATAAGCAGCAAACTACCTTGCTTAGCCAAAGGCTCATCTGACATGCAATTGTGCCTGAAGCAAGAGTGGCCTATAGGAAGATAGCTCCTCCTGCTCTGCTGCATGACCTTTATTGTCTTGTGGTTGAATGTCTTGTGGTTGGACAAAATGCTTTCTGGCTGTCAATGTACAGCTTTGTGCATGCTTCTTCCCTCAATGAGGTAGGTGGTTGTTGTATCATCACTGAGCATGGCACTTTATAGAGTACATGGGACACTGGCCTGAGGAGCTTATCATCTGAAATGTGATATAAGGGAGGCAACAAAGAGAGGGAAAGGAGGTGGAGGCAGTGATAAAGAATAGAAGAATATGTTCATTCATGTAACAGACATTTGGACTGGTTTCAGTAGGGGTAGTTCTAGGTTGTTTCATGTTGGGGGTTTTTAGCTGATTTTAAATCATTGCAAATTTGCATGTATAGACACTATTACTTTGTTTATTGAAATGTCCTTGAAATTAACTGTACTAACACTGTGTAATCTGCCTTGATTCTCAGGAAGAAAGACAGACTATAAATAACGTAAATAAAATTAAAATAAAAGTAGAAGGGGGGAGAAAAAAGGATTGTGCCAGAGGCTTCATGGAACAGATGAGTTTTGTAGAGGGATTTGAAAAATTTGAGAGAGGTTATAGGTGTTCTGGGACCAGTTCTAGATGTAGGGCAGTAGCAAATGAGAAAGGATGAAGTTGTTTGAGATTACAGGAAACTTTGGGATGGTGTAGTTCGAGGAGCAAAGGTGACAGGGAGGGATGTATCAGGACATCGGGTGGTGCTAAGCCATGGAAGATTTCAGAAGTGAGGAGTTTGTGCTGGATCTGGGAATGGAAAGGAAGTCAGTTTAGGAACTTAAAGGGGGGTGTTTGTGTGGTCAGAATGATAGAACAGATGAATGGTTTTAACAGTAGAATGTTGGGTAGAGATAAGGGCTGAGGTGCAGTAACAGAAGACAAAGACAACTAAGAAATTAAAGTAGTCAGTGAGGTCACCTGGTTGATTAGGTTATTGAGTGAGATGGGGAAAGAGGAAAGGGTTGATGGGGTTTATAGGAAAAGAGAGAAGTGGAGGAAAATGAAGGACGTAGGACAGACAATGGGAATACTTCTTTACTCCACAAGTAATTAAAGTATGAGCGCCACTGTAAGTGTACATGATAGTGATGAGCACAGATGATTTTAAAGAGGATTAGATAGCTTCATAGAGGATAGTTCAATCTGTGACTATTGGCCATGGTGACTAAAGAGAACCTCTATATTCAGAGGTTTATTACTCCAAATACCAATGCTATGGGCAACATCAGGGGAAGGCCTTGGTCTCTATGCACTGTTTGATGGACCTCCATGGCAACTGATTGGTCACTGTATGAAAGAGGATGATGGTCTAGATGGACAGTTTGTCAGATCCAGCAAGGCCTTTGTTACTTTCTTATGAAGGTATTGGAATCAGAGCAGATAGCTTCTATTTCATCATCTGAAAAACTTGACAAATTATTACTCAAGGAGTAGGAGGCAAGGAGGCAGGCCTTAGTAAGTTATCAAAGGCGCTGAGGATTTCCAGAAGTGATGTGGATCAAGGTGATGTACTTGTGTTATTTAAATGGGTAGATGGCAGCTGAAAAAGAAAAGAGCATGAATTTATAATGGACAAAATCAGCAAAATATTTTATTCTCCTCCTGAGGTGTTCAGCATTAAGGAAGGTATCAAATGGAGTAAGTGAGCCAGCACTGGAGATGAGAGGAACAAATGTCAGAATTGGTAGGACAGAGTTCACCTGTCTAGTTGGGAAAACCCAGATTAGAACCAGCAGTGGGGTGCTGGTCAACAGGAGCCTGTGCTTTCCTGTTAACTCCCTCTTTCATTCCAAGGGGGATAAAGCTGAACTATCAAGTTTCCATTTAACTTTTTGTGTGCTAGCTCTGGTTTAGCTTGTTCATCTTTTCCCCAAAGAAGCAACCATCAGTAACTAACTGATGAGTTCTTCCTTTCTCCTGTGTTTATCTTTGGTTTTCTTTGCATGCAGGCTCCCGTTCTTCACCTCCTTTTTTGTGAGTTTCTGTCAGCATATATTGTGGGGGGGGGGGGGTGTTAGATCATCTAGGAACTGACATCCAGACTCACTGCCATGGATAAGAAAATTTGATTCCTATCACTTTTAATTTGAGATGATGAGCTACTAGGCTGGACAATGCAGCAGCTGAGACAGGTGCCTTCAGATTAAGATGTTGGGGAATAGAAATTTAAGTGCCTCTTTCACTTCAAAAATGCTGTTGCTGTTTTACTGTTGCCAGAACAGCTTGAGTTTCTTCCCCTTGTGCAACTAGGTGTAGCATTCCTGATCACCTACTCTTCCCAGTGGGGTTCAATGGAACTGATGGGAGCCTGGGATTTCCTAGGATTTTTAGTGCACATTGAGAATTTCATTTCAAATAGAAATGGACTTTAAATGTCTTAATAGCCAGTGACCAGATTATTGCCTTATGGCTTATTATGTGAACCACAGCACGAACACATGGCCCCTGTACTAATGTAGTGCCAAAGCCTGTGAAGTGTCTGGCTCTGCTTCTGTGAGGCTAGCAAGAACAGTGAAGGAAGGCAAGTAATGTTTCTTTCTAAAGACCTTTTTAAATCCTACAGTTCTAGGTAGGTTGGCACAAACCTGTGCTGGCATGAGTTTAAAATGACTCCCCAGGGCTGTAGCTCAACAGTACTTCAGGGATAGGCTGCTAGGGCATCTGCAGCAAAGCTAAGCTCTTGCTTGTGCACATTGTGGCTCCGTAGGTTTGCCTTGCACTACTTGGTATGCATTGTGTTTCAGAAGGTCTCATGTATACTACCTCGCCTTGGTTCTGTGATACTTAGAAGTAAGACTTTTGTTCCTATGTTGCAAGATATCATTGTTTATGGACAATAGGGCTTCTGTCTTTAAAGTGTGTGTATTCTGGTGGCTGGTCTCATGATTATTGTTTTACTCTATGCTAGCCTGCTGTACCAAGCGAAGAAATGGCCCTATCTTTCGAGATTCTTATAATGGCCTCCTATTTAACGATCAACAAAATCATGATCATGCTACCCTTATCAAAAAATTCATTGTAGAGCATACCTAAAAAGGGATTGTGCAGTTTGAATTTAAAGTATCAAGAAGCAGGATAGAAGTGGGCTACAAGGATGTTACATTAACAATGTTGCTCTAGTGCTAACGCTGCTAGTTTGTGTGTCTTGTGATTTAATTATTTTCCTTTATGCATTTATATACCATGCAATCAAATTTTTGCCCAACATGGCTTCCAAATAAAATCACACAATGCTATAATCATACTTCCCTCTTGCATATGCTTAATTCCATAATGCAAAAACAGCACAGGTAGCTTCTCTCTTAACTCTTGTGTTGGATGATCCATTGGTGCCAGAGGCTCCCCATACTTCTCTATGATGTATTTTACTATCTGTGGAGTAATGAGGGTATGGTATATTCAGTGGGGGTAGAAGGCAGGGGATAATGCCTGCAATATTTCAGTATGTTTGAGAATATCTCTAGCTGCTGGCAAGTGTGCCTTGCAGAGTGGCTGGCATAGAATTATAAAATATGGGATCAATTTGGCTTCGGTGGGTGGGAGGAAGATGTCAATTGTGCCTTTGATCCATGGAGAATACTCGGTTTATGAAAGGGCTGCGACTGATAGGAGCCAACTAGGCTCAATGCTGCAAAGCCAGAATAGGAGGGAGAAGTCTAGGATTGTGTCTGAATGAGCAGATGATGCTTTGTTGCTATGGTTCCTGTTGCCTGATGGCAATTGACTGTGCTGCTGAAAGGATCAAGATGCTGGCTGGGCAGGGTTGAAAGCAAGAGAATCTAGCATAATCTCTTCACTTGCAGGAAGTCTGGCAGTCAGCACAGAGTCAACAGTAGCACAATGTGATCTGATGCACTGGAGCTGCTAGGGCTAAGACAGTGGCCATGCATGGAATGTGAGCAGTGTGTTGTCAGTCTCCTGAGTTGACACTCACTTCACTTGGTTTGAGCAAACCATGAAGTCTTTTGAATGGCCACATTTAACAATCATTTCCAGGAAGATCCTGTTTGTAGGAATGCAGGAGGGGGTGATTGGGAGTGGGGTTGGCCCAGTGTGGCCTAATGTACCCTGCCATTTTTAATTGTAGACCTTTGCCTGAATATCCTTCTCTTACTTATTACTCAGTCTTCAGCAGTTTGAGGATACCTCTTGCAATTATTTACCTAATGCTGTCAAGGAGAGAAACTATTTTCTTGAACGAAAGCTCAGAGGAGGCTAAGCAGAAGGAAGCATTGCTCCAGGGACACTGGGTGCATGGCAGCTGCTTCTAGTCAGTTTTCCTAATCACCAGAACTGAGACTCTGAATTTGCACTCATGCTCCTTAAACAATCTGGGGGACAGTGCTGTGTGCTTAAGAGTTCTGAAGAAAGAATTGTATCCTGTTTGGCTTTCTGTTCAGGGCTCCAGAGATGTTGCCTGAGCAGTTTCCAATATTAGTATACTTATGTGGCCAGGTGCTCTTCAGGGTGGCTGTATCCCAGTAGTATTCATGTGTTGGAGAGAGTTCCCCTTGTAGTGTACAAGATCTGCCCTGTATACTGGGCTGTTTACAAGGTATTGCATTACATGCTTAGTCATCTCTGGTATTAGCCCAAGAATAGCACCACATGCCCAGCTTATATATAACACTCCATTCTGTGCCCTTCCTTCAGCCACAGGTTTGAGAACAGAACAGTAGCTAGTACTAATGTTAAAATGTTCCTTTACAAGCAGTTCCCCTTCTTAGGGGCATAAATACATGTGTACTTACTAAAATGAGTACCCAGGTTCCTGGGGGTAAAGTGCAGATGACTGGGGAAGGCAATGGCAAACTACCCTGTAAAAAATCTGCCAAGAAAATGTCATGATGCGATGTCCCACCACGGGTCAGTAATGACTCGGTGCTTGCACGGGGGACTACCTTTGCCTTTTTACTTGCTATCTTAGGAAACATTCTGTAGACCTGAGCATTGGAAGTATAGAGGTCCAAGCTGAGCCAGTTACCAGACACACACATGTAGGGACATTGTAGCATGATGGACAGACTTATCATGGGCAAGAGTTCAGTTCAACCTTTTATGTTTTGGGGCATCTATATTGCTTACAGACATAGGAGGAGCCCTGCTGGATGAGGCAGATGGTTGATCTGTCATTCTGCTTCCCAGAATCTCCAATCAGATACCTCTGGGCGGCTTGTGAGCAGGACAGAGAGGCAAGCTTCTCACCATGCTGTTGCTCCTTCAGCTACTGGTATTCATAAGTTAACATGCCTATGCACGTGGAGGCTCCATTTATCGTTTATGGTTCATTACTGGTGACCTATTCTCCATGAATGCATCTAATTACCTTTGACAGCCATCTAAGCTAGTAGCAGTTGCTATGTCATATGGCAGTGAGTTTTTAAAGATAAGAAGTCGGGAACCTGCAAAAACCTGCAGGAGGCATCACATTTTCCCCTCCTTCAATATTTCTTCTTTCCGTTACCTGACAACTCCCATGGATTCTCCTCTTTTCCTGCTTCCTTCTCTCCTTCCCACCTACCAACAAGCCTACCTTTATCTGCCTCTTTGTCTTCACCTTTCCCTCCTTTTCTCCCCTTGGCAGCCTCTACCTGGGATAACTAAGGTCCAGTTGTGAGGTCGGGAACCCACAAGGACCTGCAGGGGGTATCTTATTTCCCCCTGTTATCTCCTTTCTCATATTATTTTCTCTTTCCTTCTCTTGGCAACCCCCATATTCCCTGCTTCCTTCCTTCCCTCCTACCCACCAATGCATTTTTTTATCTGACCCCCATCTTCAGCTATATTTATTATTTCATTTGTACTCCAGTTTCTTCCAAAATGAGGACCCAAAGAGCTTACATCATTCTCCTCTCCTCCTTTTTATCCTCTTGAAAATATGTAATTGGCCAAACGTCACCCAGTGACGTTCCATGGCAGAGTGGTGTTTTGAACCTAGGCATCCCAGATCCTAGTCTGACATGCTAACCACAACACCACACTGGCTGTTATGAAGTGACTGCTATTGAAAAGTAACAAGCAGCCGGGCTGGGGTGAGTCATGCAAGGTATGTGGCAGCAAGTTGTTTGGAGCTTGCTGGCAGGCCTGGGTCCAATGAATTGTCCATCAAAGGCCAAAGTAGATGTGGAAAATTCTGCCCCTCCCCTTGCCTTGTATTGACAGCAACCAAGGCTTGAAGACTGGCAGTATTGTGTGGTTGCCTAACCAATGGCTACTGTGGGCATTTGTTTCATAAAGCTACAGGTACTGCTTCTGTTATTTTGGGAGCTTTATACCCCCTGATTTTTTTTTTTTTAGATTTCAGATTTTTCTGTAAACCTAGGATGTTTTTCAGATTTGCAGAAAGATGTATCTTGTCTGTTTATGACTTCAATCCCATTGAGAATTAGATACATTAACTGCTGTAAGAAAAAAGTACTTTTGCCTATCCTGAATCTTCTGATAATCAGTTGTATTTGGTGCCCCCAGTTCTTACATTATAGAAGGGGAAAATAGTTCTCTCTATCTACACTAAACTTAATTTTATAAATCTCTATTACAGCCTATCTTCTTTTATTGCTCTTTTCCCAGCTCTTATGAGTTGGGGGGGGGGGAAATGAGGTGAATGGAACTCTCTGCATTATGACAAATGCAACTTCACCATAGATCTGTAGAAGAGCATTACAATATTGGTTGTTTTATTCCTACCCTAATAATATCTAGCACTGAATATGTTCCAGTGTGGCATAGTGAGTTGATATGTTTATTAAGCTGTCCACCACAAACCCAAGATTTCTTTCTTGTTCAGTCACTGCCAATACAGATCCTATCAGTGTATTCATTTGGTTAGGGCTTTTTTTTTTACTCAGTGTTCTTTGTTCACTTTATACTGAACCATTTACCATGTTGTTTCTCACTCCCCCTATCTGAAAACAGCCTCTTGGAGCTTTTCAGAAATCACTTTGGTTTTCCCCTTCCTGAATTAGTTGGTGCAAACTTTGCCATTTTACTGCTCATCCCTGATTTCAGATAATCCCATTAGTACAACACTTTCTTTTTTTGGGTTGTCTCAATATTTCTTTTGCCATGGGAGAATGACTACCTTTACAGTACAATCCTAAGCAGAGTTACTCCAGTATAAGTCCATTGATTTCAGTGGGCTTAGACTGGAGTAACTCTTCTTAGGATTGCACTGTTAGTGAAAGTACAAGAGATCATAAAGCCCAAATGGCATAGATTTGTCTTAGCAGACTGTCACAGTCCTAGATACCCTTCCCTTGGAGGAGACTGGGTGGAGTAAGGGCACAGCCCCAAGGAAGGCAGCAGCTTGGCTGCAGAGCCAAGGAGAGAGCTAGTTGAGCCTGCAAGAGCAAGGGAGGAGCAGACCAGAGGGAGGCCCGCCCTGAGCCCGCTTGTGGGGAGGGCGGGATATAAATAAAATAAATAAATAATACTAGATCTCTGTGGTGCAAAGGTTTTCTCTCAGGTAAAAGCCTTCTCAAGAGAAAGGGCTTGCTCAGGAGCAGGAACTGGGAGTGGCCAGGGGAAGAGGGATAAAGCATCCGGCTGAAAGCTGTAGGGGAAGCAGCAGGCTGAAAGTTGGAATGGAGGTGTGGGCAGACAGGCTTGGTTGAAGCCTTTGCTAATGAGGATACTCAGAAGGCAGTATTCCTGGCCCAGAGAGAAGCCAGGAGAATCTTTTCTTACCTGGCCCAGGCGGACTAGCTACCCCTGGCTTAATCCTGCAGGTTATAGTGGCCAGGAGCTTAATGAGCTGGGAGAAGACTGAGGCTAGGAAACAGTCCTAGCACCTAGGTGTAAGCAAGTGGAGATCAGAAGTGAGCTGGCCAGGCTATGGTGTGACAGTTAACCACTGGAAAAGGAGCCAAGTAATTAAAGTGCTGCTGTTACATTTCTGGTGTGTTGACTTGTCTTTCCATGAGAAAAGGTGATGACATCTTCATGGGGAGATACGGCTTCTGGCCCTGGGGGTTTCATATAGACCTACTTTCGTCTTGTGACAGAATGTTGCAGAAACTTGTTGCTGTAGGAACACTGTAACTAGATATATTGAGATGACTGGAGTAGATTGATATTTCAGTGATAAAATGAACTGGAAGTGATGTGTCGGGATCTCAGGTGCCTGTTTTATGTGTTCAGCAATGTGATTTGAATACAGCCACCTGAGGATAAGCTTCATCTCAGAAGATAGGTTGTAGATTGAATAGAGGCTTCTTTTTCTGCACAGTTGCTTGCTTGTTCTGTTGCTTCCTCTGCTGAGGCCATGTTCTGGACATCTTGTTCTAAGTGCATGAAACAAAACTCAACACAGGCGGCTGTCCAAGGGAATTTCATTGTCATTTTTCTTGCCCCTTTCTATACTTTTTCCAGCTATGTGATGTCCTTTACGGAGAAGTAAATCCTGCTCAGTTCAGTAGGACTTACTCCCAAGAAGGGCAGGATTTTGGCCATAATCTTTCCTAAGTAGTAGTAATCAGTTTGGATCTCATCAGTTCAAATGTCAATTAGGATTTTTTTCTGTCCCTAGGGGCATCAATTTTCATCTACTTACCTTGAATCTCATATGTCATTTTCTTGCTTATTCGTTCGATTTGGAAAGATCCCTTTAGAGCTCTTTAAATGTCTCTGGGATTTCACCATCATGGATGAAATGCTGTTGTCTGCAAATTTGACTGCCCTTTTGTTTACTTCAGACTCCAGTAATTTGTGAGCAATAAAAATAACTCTGCTTCTTTGTTTTGTGGTGTCTCCCCCCTCTCCCAGTCCCCTCCCCCTTTCGGCAGCTTCTTGCAGTCATGATCTCCCATGATGTTAGAATCCAGTTAAAAGTATGGTCAGTAACTAAACAAGATCATTACAGGGAGTGCAAGCAAGGGAAGAAACTTGTCCCTTCTATGCCCCTTATTATATTAATAAAGAGTCGCTCTTTTCTAACTTGTAGTTTAAAACTATAGTTAACCATTTCCATTGCAGAGCAGAATTTTCCACATTGACTAATCTGCAACACACCAATTCTGAGCAACTCCTCTTGTGTGAACTTGAATCCTAATACCCCCTAGTTATCTTTATCTATGCTATTGTCCCTATTGCTAAAATACTTCTAGCTCAGTGAGGGCATGGTGTATGATGGGAGCTTTGATCCAGAGAGATTTTTCTGTACCAGAGGCAGTAAGTAGAAGTCTATGTAGGCTATCCACTGTAGGGTTGTTGAACTAACTATCCATATTACAGAGAGTTAATATTTCAGGGGCTAAGCACTGATCACTTAGAATCTGGCTTTATTGTCTTGGGGCATGTGAGGATATAGAAAACCCTGAACTGTTGTTTTCTTTTCTGCAGGCACTTCACCAGTTGTATTACGACCCCAACATTGAAAACAAGAATCTCGCTCAGAAATGGCTGATGCAAGCACAAGTCTCACCCCAAGCCTGGCACTTCAGCTGGCTGTTACTTGACATGGACAAGGTGCCTGAGATTCAGTACTTTGGGGCCAGTGCCCTCCATATCAAGATCTCACGCTACTGGAATGACATCCCAGCTGACCAGTACGAGTCCCTCAAATCACAGCTCTTCAGCCACATCACCCGTTTCGCTAGCGGCTCCAAAATTGTACTGACTCGGCTGTGTGTGGCATTAGCTTCATTGGCACTCAACATGATGCCAGAGGCATGGCCGAGTGCTGTAGCTGACATGGTGCGAATGTTTCAGGCAGAGGACTCTAACATAGACGGGCGAGCTCGCTGCCTGGCACTCTTGGAACTACTGACTGTCTTACCAGAGGAGTTCCAAACCAGCCGTCTGCCTCAGTACCGCAAGGGGCAGGTGCGTGGTGTCTTGGCACAGGAGTGCAGCTCTGTCTTCCCCCTACTCGAACAGCTGTTGCAGCAACAAGACTCTCCCAGCTTCATTAAACAGAAGGTGCTGAAGTGCTTTTCCAGCTGGGTACAGCTGGAGATCCCCCTTATGGAGTGTGAGAACTTGATCCAGGCAGCCTTCACCTCCCTCCGTGATCCAGAACTATTTGACACAGCAGTGGAGGCTATTGTCAATGCCATTTCCCAGCCTGATGCTCAGAGGTAAGGATTAATCTCACATTGTGGGCATAAAAGATTTTTTGCCTGTGCTATAAACCACTTTTCTTATGCAGCTGCCAAGAGTGCACCACTGTTAGCAGAACTTCCATCACCCTTCAGGAGCCACACCGTTTTCCCAGGCCAGAATCTAGAGTGCAGGGGGTGGAGCATCATATTCATATATTTTACTTCAACAGACAGTGTGGGCACAGGAAACCAACATATAAAGTTTGCAGTGGAAGAATGGGGAATTGATTAGGTGGCATGATCCTTTGCAAGCAACCTTTAACTCTTGGTTCACACCTTTTTTCCTCATTATCATGGTAACTAATTCAAAACAGAACCAATTAGTACTGACATTCGGTTGAAAGCATCCCAGTCTTGATTAATTTTTAAATCAGCAAAAATCATCAAGAGAGATGTGAAATATCTCTCACACGCTTGAGTTCTCTAGATGCTGCTAATCTACAAGAGCAATTGTTGACTATGTTATAATCCATCTGATAGGAAAAGATGTGATGTGTCCTCTATTAAGTTCCTGCACCGTTTCTGTTATAGTCAGTGAGCTAATTTTGGGGCCCATTTAGAATCTTCTGTTCTGCTCTTCATAAAGATCTTCAGTCATCTCTTTTTGTTAGCTCACTTAGCTGTTCCCTTGCATTGTTTAATGTTGGAGAATGCATAGCATGAATGGAGACCTCAAAAAACTCTTGGAAAAAGATGAGCACAACCTTTTCTCCACATGGGTTTGTTGTAGGGCATTGGTTTTGTAACCTCTTAGGCACAATGTCAGATTGGAGTGTGTACATTATGGGGGAGGAAAGTGTTCCCGCATCTGTCTCTTTCAAAATAGGGTCAAATTAGAGACTAGGAGGGAGTGCTTCTCTTGTGATTATATCACTGAGCTTCTGGAAGTAAACATAACACACAAGTTGGGAAGGTTCTTTTAGCAGATCGTGCCTATGATATAGTTTACTCTTCCCTTTTCCCTCATGAACTCCATGTGCTTACAGTACAGATGAAATATTCAGTATCTGAGACCAAAAGTCTTGCCTGAAAATTTATCAATAAGATGTGTTGCTGAGGAAACTGGAGCTATATTTCTGAAGTGGCAGAACTACTCACAACAACCAATATAGGTTTAGAATATATAGCATGTTCAGCCTAGAGAAAAGAAAATGATACCAGTATTTGAATATCTAAAAGGATGTCGAAGTACACTACTGTTTCAGTGCCATTGAAGGACAGAGCCGCATTGAGTTCCTGTTGCACATTATGGGCTGGAAGATATTCTTGATAAAACTAGTAATTGATCTGGAGCAAATTCCCCAGAGGGATTTTAGAAGCTAATTATGAAGATTTCAAGTAGTGGTGGGAGGAACATTGGCTTGCTTGGGTTTGGGCAATTTGGAGTCTTTTCAGGTATTGTTTTAGTAGAAAACAATAGCATTATTTGTGTCATGGAGCCATGTGTCATAGCTTAATAATAACCTCTTTTTCCCACTTGGGCATATTCTGGCAATTATTTTTAACCTGGATCAGAGAGTATATTTGTTAAATTCCAAGTTATGATTACAGCTCTCTTCCATCATTTCTGTAAATTTTCCTTGGTGGGAAATTTGAAGACCAAAAGCCAGGAATAATCTGGGTCTGCAGTGTCCCATTTACTGGGCTAGAGGCCTATGCCTCCCAGCCACTTTTGAAACACTGTCTTTGCTCTGTTAGCTTCATCAGAGTGGTGGGCACAGTATAAGGTAGACAGTTCAGTGTTGCCTCAAGGAAGTGATCTGCCCTATTTATGTGCAATAGTAGTTATGCTTTTTAATGTCAGGACCTGAGGAAAGATCTAGAGCAAAGATGAAATATTCGAAGTCAATGAGACAGTTATATTTTGATCTTTAATAAAGCATTTAAAATTCCCTCTAACTGTGGAGTACTTCATCTACACAAAGGTTTTGATACCTGATTTTCTAAAATTCATTCCTGGCTGATACAAGTTGCAGTCCAAGAGATACTTTCCTGTGAGTATTATGGGATTGTTCCCATAATAACCTAAAAGAGAGTATTTAGGTAACCTATTCAGATCAGTGTGTGACCATAAGTGGAAAGCTTTTCAGTATTACAAGTTTTTTATTTATTAGTGCAAAAACATAACACACACAAAAAAGCAATCAAGAGGGGAAAACAGGAGGGAGAGAGAGAGAGAGAGAGAGAGAGAGAGCGAGAGAGAACAAACAAACAAACAAACAAACAAACAAAGTGCTGGTTACAAAAACACTGTTGGCAAATCTATACTCAGATATCTGTAAAAGATTTCCAGATATCTGTAAAAGATTTCCAAATATCTAAAAGTCCGTTTGCAGTTACCTTCTATGTGATATGTTCAAATGTTGATAAGTTTATAAGATCTTCTGAGTATCATGATTATTAACTGACCTCAAATATTTATATAGAAATAGATTTCACTTTCTGTATTGATTCAATAAGATCTCCAAAAGTGGGGGAGATTCTGAAGCACTCAAAGCTGCCAGATCCTATTTGGATGCCAACAAATGTTGCAATTGTAAATATTGCCATTCAGCAGAAGTTGGCAAATCGTATTTAGACCTCAGTTGAAAAAATGACAACAACTGATCATTATTACCTATCAATTTGATCTAGAGTAAAAATTGCCTTATCTGTCCAAGCCTTCCATAAAAAAGATTTTTTTCCAGTTTTTAAATCTGGATTTGACCATAATTTTAATTTAGCATGTGAGAACAAGTTAAATTGATATTGTCGTAATATTATGTGCCATACTTCTCTAGCTGCAGAAATTGCTGGAGGAACAAAACTCATTTTAACATAAGTATACCCTTAAAAAGTGGTTCTAAAAAAGAGGCCTTCGAAAGAGCCCAAGATGTATACTCCAAATAAGTGGAGGGATCCCAGTAATTTGTACACGCTAACAAATATGCCTGATGATAAATAGTAAGGTCTGGAAGACCAAATCATCCATTAATTGCAAGTTGCATCCTCTTTAGAGAAAACTTGGGTGGTGTTGAACCCCAGAAATTTCTGAAACAAAGTATTAATTTTATGAATATATCTACAAAGTATATAAAAAGGGATCGCATGCATAACATATATAATTTGAGGTATAATATTCATTTTGAGTGTATTTAGTTTATCCCATAATGACAGATTTAAGGTTGCCCATCTATTAAAACCTAAGGATATATCTGAGATCAATTTATTAAAATTCAACTAAATCATGTCCTTAATATTCCTTGGAATCAATATTCCAAGATAATTAACATCTGGGCACCATTGAAAATGTCCCTCAGTAATTACACTCTGTGATACATTGGTTCCCAGTGGCATCAATTCTGATTTTGTCCAGTTACTTGAATAACCAGACACATCACCAAAATTATTAATCAGATTCATTAATTTAGGAATGGAAGGCTGAGGTTGTGAGATAAATAAAAGATCATCTGCATATAAAATAATTTTAAATTCTAAAAAATTATGTATAAAACCATGTATATTATTATTTGCATAATAGCACATACCAGAGGTTTGAAATATAAATCAAAAATGAGAGGAGAAAGAGGACAACCTTGCCTAGTACCTCTTCCAAGAGGATATGGTACAGAAAGAATACCATTGGTCAGTACCCTAGACTGAGGGGATGAATACAGATTTCTAATCCATTTCAGAAATTCATGAGGGAAGCCAAATTTAAGCAATGTAGAGAAAATAAACTTCCAATATATTTTATCAAATGCTTTTTCAATATCAAGTGAAAGAATCACAACTTGATTTGATCCCTTTCTAATTAATGCAATTAGATCAGCAACCAATCTAAGATTATCAGATCCTTGCATACTTTGTATAAATCCTACATGGTCTACTTGCACCAAGGTTCTAATAACCTTTTGAAGTCTACTAGCAAGAATGGCAGTTAGTATCTTAACATCCACATTAATCAAGAAATAGGTTGAATGTTTGCATGTTGAGTGTGGTCTTTGCCTGGTTTTGGAATGACAGTAATCTAAGCGTCCTGTAGCGATGATGGTAGTATACCAGATTAAAAAATCATATTGACCAATTGATATAATTTTAGAATTAAAAAATCTTAAAAGGGTATTTACCATTCAATAGGGAACCCATCTGGTCCTGGAGATTTACCAGTGCTCATACTCATTATCACATCCTTAATTTATCCATATGCAAAAACTCAGCTAGTAATTGTCATTGAGTCATATCTAAATATGGAAGATCAAGATGAGAGAAAAAACTTTCCAAGTCTTCTTCTGATGGTTCTTTTCCCTTACTATACAGTTTAGAGTAATACTTTTAAAACTGCAAATTTATTTCAGTTGAGATAGTATGCATTACATTCTTCTCATCCTCAATCATAGGAATATAATTCTTTTTTTTTTAAATCTTGATCTTGATACTGGATACAAAAGATGGCAGGATACTTGATGTAGTATTGCAGCTTCAGCTGTCTTGCAAGAGCTTTTTGCTTTTGTGAATTGATAATGTTATATTGACACTTTAGTATAATCTGGGTAAAGTATGATCTACTCTTTATTAGGACCCCAATACAAGTCCTGTATTTCTCTTGCGAAACATAAAAGGTGATCTCTCATCCTGAATCATAGAAGCTGAATGATTATAGGAGCAAACAACACCACTTAAAGCAGAATCTCAGCCGTGCGGAAAGAGATGCCATAAACAGCCTCAAAAATAATTCTAAAAATACAAACAGAGAGAGGCACGGAGCAACCAGCCAAACAAAGTATATAACCGTGCCCAACTAACTATGCAGCACATGTGCTGTATTGACTATTAATATCAATGAAAAGGCTGTAATGACCATTCAGTTAAGCATATAATTATTTCAAGCTATATCATAAATATTAAGGATGTAAATTTATTAGTCCAACCACTCGGATATATCATTCATAATAAGTCATATTTTGTCCATAACATATGTCTGTACAAAGAATGTTGTCATGTTACAATGCCAATAAATATTTCCAATATAATTAGTGTAACTGCTGACGGGTTCGCCAGCAAGAGGTTCCCGTTCCAGATTCCCCTTTCTCAAAGCAGTTACCACTGTGAAATATACAAAATATTTTTCAGCATAATTATAAATATATTTATAAATATATTTTTTCACATGGGCATACTATCAAATATACAACACGAGACGAGACGCATTAGGAGTATCATTTGGAAATATTGGCCCCTGGTGGAAAGCTTGCCGGGATGTAAGGGCAAGCCACTTATTGCCCTCCGTAGAACAAAAAGCTTTAGGGATAAACTGGTACATACGGACATAACAGGGAAGATTCCATTAAGGGAACTACCGAAAGGGCATTATAAATGTGGCAAGTGCAATACGTGTGACCTTGTGATGTCACCACAACAACTGAAGGACTTAGGATTATATTGGAAGGAGTTTTCAAATTGTAATAGCCAAAATGTTGTATATTTGATAGTATGCCCATGTGAAAAAATGTATGTAGGATGTACAGGACGACCCATCAAAATAAGAATTCAGGAACATTGGTCGAGACTATGGAGGAAGATCGAGGAAGCGCCGCTAGTAACACACTTTAAAGATATGGGACATGGTGATAATGATTTCGTATATACTGTACTGTATGTGAGCCGTTACAAGGAGCCATCAATGTCGCAGCGGGACCTGTTGCAGCAGGAGGCTTGGTGGACGTTTAAATTACGATCCATGGAACCAAGGGGTTTAAATAATTCATTTGACTTGGCAGCATTCTTATGAGGAAACTCTAGGAGCACTAGCACTTTAAATGAAACTGAAATTTTGATTCATTCATCAATTGGATGTAATATTTAACAGCTGCATGTGTTTAATTGAATTGCTGACGCTATTGAGCGAGCTGCCACTATGTACTTTGAAGATTGAAAAAATGTTGACTTGTTGATTGTAAGTATGCCTGTAACAATTTTAAAATTTATACTGTATATGGATAGATTTTGATATTAACTGAGATGATATTTTATGAATATTTTATGAATTTGATGTGTGGTTTTTGCTTTACAGTATTTATTGAGATATTACATCCATCAAAACTGGTATTTGTGAGTATATAGTGCTTTGGTTATAACATTACATATGCATGTATATTTATAAATATATTTATAATTATGCTGAAAATTATTTTGTATATTTCACAGTGGTAACTGCTTTGAGAAAGGGGAATCCGGAACGGGAACCTCTTGCTGGCGAACCCGTCAGCAGTTACACTAATTATATTGGAAATATTTATTGGCATTGTAATATGACAACATTCTTTGTACAAACATATGTTATGGACAAAATATGACTTATTATGAATGATATATCCGAGTGGTTGGACTAATAAATTTACATCCTTAATATTTATGATATAGCTTGAAATAATTATATGCTTAACTGAATGGTCATTACAGCCTTTTCATTGATATTAATAGTCAATACAGCACATGTGCTGCATAGTTAGTTGGACACGGTTATATACTTTGTTTGGTCAAAAATAATTCTGGCATCGTAATCAAGGAAGCTTACAAAGGTGGCGCATTTGTAATCAAGGGCAAACATAACTACACACAGGAAGCAGAGATACAACTCTCCAACACAACATTCTGTAAAACACTACCTTCTGACCCTACAAAGCAATACAAAAGAGAACTCAATAAAATATTAAAGACACTCCCCATGGACATACAAGAACATATCCATATGGACAAATCCCAAGAACCACGGCCAGGAACATTCTATCTACTACCCCAAATCCACAAACCAGCTAACCCAGGACGCCCCAGTGTTTCAGGAATTGGCACTTTCACAGTAGGAGTCTCAGGATATTTGGACTCTGTCCTCAGGCAGTATGCCACCAGCGCACCCAGCTATTTATGGGACACTACTGATTTTCTCAGGAAAATACAGTCCATTGACAACCTAACAGATGACAACATCCAAGCAACTATGAATGTTGAGGCTCTGTACACCAATAGCCCACATGCGGATGGACTGTAAGCCATCAGGAATATCCCGGACAAAACCACAGCACACCTCGCCACTGAACTTTGCCACTTCGTGCTTACTCATAATTACTTCAAATTTGGTGACAGCTTATATCTACAGGTTAATGGCACAGCCATGGTTACACGCATGGCACCACAATATGCTAACATATTCATGGCAGACTTAGAGCAACGCTTCCTCTGCTTCCATCTACTGAAACCACTCCTGTACTTAAGGTTCTTGGATGGCATCTTCATCATTTGGACCCATGGGAAGGAAGTCCTTGAAAGATTTCATCGGGACTTCAGCAACTTTCATCCTACTGAGCCTGGACCACTCTACACAACAGGTACACTTCCTGGACACCACTGTACAACTACATAATGGACAGATAAATATCACCTTATACTGGAAATCCACCAACCGATACTCATATCTGCATGCTTCCAGTTACCACCCTAAACGTCCCACTTGGTTGATTGTCTACAGCCAAGCCTTACATTACAACCGCATCTACTCCAATGCTCTTGATCACAACTCCCACTTAAGAGATTTACAACAAGCATTTTTGGGGCTACAGTACCCACCAAATGACGTGAGGAAACAAATCGACTGGGCCAGACTAGTACCCAGAAACAGCCTGTTCCAGGACAAACCTAAAGGAACTAATAACAGAACACCACTGGTTGTCACCTCTAGTTCCCAGCTCAAACCCATCTAATGTATCATCAGTGATCTACAGCCCATCCTGTAAAACGATGCCTCTTACAAGCCCTGGATAGAAGACCTCTCCTTGCCTACAGACAGCCTCCCAACCTCAAATGACTTCTCACTAACAACCACGAATCGGCTAGCAGAGTCACCAACACAGGTACCAGACCCTGCAACAGACCCAGATGCCAACTCTGCCCTCATATCTACCCAGAAAATACAATTATAGGACCCAATGGAATCAACTACACTATCTCTGGCTCTTACAGCTGCTCATCCTCCAACGTCATATATGCCCTCATGTGCCAACAATGTCTATCTGCTCTGTACATTGGACAAACCAGCCAACCTCTGTGCAAAAGAATAAATGGACACAAATCTGACATTAAAAATGGCAACATACGGAAACCAGTGGAAGAACACTTCAATCTACCAGGACATGCCTCAAGGATGTAAAGGTCACCATAGTTCAACAGAAACCTTTGAAAAACAAAATCCAACGGGAAGCTGCTAAATTGGAATTCATATGTAAATTTGTCTCAGTCAGACTTGGATTGAATAGAGACTATGAATGTTTATCTCATTGTCAGAAGTAACTGCCTTTCAGACATTCTATTCAGATTCAGCTATGGAGGGGAGGGGTCACACCCAGCCTGGATAGTGCACACCACCTATTTCATGACTTTTGTAACTGATTTACATCTACTGGAGTATTGTGTGCAGTTCTGGAGGCCTCACTTCAAAAAGGATGTGGCCAAAATCGAGAGGGTGCAGAGGAGAGCGACGAGGATGATCAGGGGTCTGGAGACTAAGCCCTACGATGAAAGGCTAAGGGCCTTGGGAATGTTTAGTTTGGAGAAGAGGAGGTTGAGGGGGGACATGATTGCTCTCTTTAAATATTTGAAAGGCTGTCATTTGGAGGAGGGCAAGGAGCTGTTCCAGTTGGCAGCAGCGGGTAGGACGCGAAGCAATGGGCTTAAATTACATGCACAAAGGTACTGGCTGGATATTAGGAAAAACTTGTCAGAGTAGTTCAAAAGTGGAATCAGCTGCCTAGGGAGGTGGTGAGCTCCCCCTCACTGGCAGTTTTCAAGAAGAGAAAGAGAAAGCAAGTTCTGACTCTTGAGCAGTTGCATGTGTAAGAGAGCAATCAGCCTGGTTGCTATTTAAAACCAACATAGCATATCAATTCCTCTCAGGGAAGACTGATATACAGAGTGAGACAATAGCAGTGTAATCATGGCTGGACCTGTGGGATCAGGCTCTGTTGTCTCCATCCAGCATTTCCTGCTCCTGAGAATCTTACTGGACTTCATTTCTTTCATGGTTGTTGCTAGGAGTGAATTGTTGTTGCTGCTTGCTGCCCCCTCCCCCTCTGCAGTTGTCGGTGGATGTTTTCTGGCCGTTGTCTTCTAGCAACCACTGGATCTATTATACTTTCCCTCCTCTACCTCAGTTATTGCAGATAATGCAGAATTGGATTGATTTGACCCTGGATTAAAACATGTGGCTGCCTCTCCACTTCCTGCATTTGCCTCCCCCCCCCGCCCCTTCGCCAACACCAATGCCTTGACCAAATGCTGTTCAGTTTGTAGGATTAAATTGTATGCACAGTACTGGAGTGTAGTCTCCTGTGGCTTTTCTCAGTTTACTTGTACTTCATTCATTAAATAACAAGTAAACCAATATAGTGATTTTGCTCATTCCTTCTGGGCTTTTAGTTTTTTTTTTTTTAGCAAATAGAGGGATTGAGTCTGTGCAGAACCTGGCCTCAAAGGGTGATAAGTGATAAGGTGGCCTTTAAATTGCTGAAACTCATGCATTTGTGTGCTATTCCACCTGTTTCTGTGGACTGCATGTGCAGTTTGGGCAGGCAGGCAAGTGCAAATTAGCTGTCTCTCGAGAGAATATGCTTCAGTATCCAGGTAACTGACAGCTGGTCGATTAGCTGCCAGCACAGACTCTCTCTGGGACCATCCCTTGATGTTTCCCGCAATTTCTTCTTTTTTCGTTGTCATGGTTACAGTCACTCATTGGCATCTACAGGGAAATTGACAGGCATGAAACTGTTTATATGGTTCCGGAATGCTGGTATGCAAAAGGAAGCAATGACTGTCTGGATGCCGTTAGGAGGATGTTGTACTAACATTGTACTTTGGGTTTGTTCAGAATTGATAAGGCTCTAGACTCCTTCAAACTGCCCCTCCCTTCAGCAGATCCTTCACTGGAATAAATCATGCAAATAACATACATATTTACTTTTTCATTTGAATTCAGAATGTTCTGCCCAGAATGGATGTGTACTCTATGAAATATTGAGGGGCTGTAAAACTGTACAAGGAGGACCAACAGAGGCTATGGGAAGGAGAGGGGAAACTCCAGGCAGAATTTCTCTGGATTTTAAATAGAATTTTCTCACAAATTTCTCCCTGTAATCATGAGGTTAAAATCCCATTTGATTTTAAAATAAAACCACAACTATATTTCTGATGATCCAGCAGTTGGATTTTATGCTGGAATCTGATATAGGTGGCATGGTTGTAGACATCCAGACTAACTGGGAATTTTACAAGCAAAATTACCTTTATATGGCTGGTAAATTATAGAAAAGTAGTTTTAAGTATGCTGCAGCAAAGAAGTGGCCTGGGCATTTATGCATCTGAAGAAATCTCATGCCACAATACATTTGCTAGTACAGTATATAGGATTCATGCCACTCCTTGAGAGTAGCTGTTAATTGTGGTGATCTTGTCAGATATTTGCAAGTGCCAGATTGGGGGGTGGGGGGTGGAAAGGGACAGCAATCTCCATGTTGCTTTGTGCCACTTTGGGCTATTTCTCTATCACAGGACATCCACTCAGAATTCAGAAGATTTTGGTTGACAGGTTTCAGATTTGGAGCCATTGCTAAGAATCTAGTTCCTGCATTAGTGACTGTGGATGGAGTCAAATACTTACTGAGGCTGAAGGTTTTGTTTCTGTAATAGTGTGTCAATGCACCTTCCTCTTCCACTCATGTATTATATTAATGTAAGGTATTACATGGTGTAAGATATTACATGGTGTTTTATGCATATGAACAGTTGAATTGTGATGTGTATGCATCTCCCCTCTTTCTCACCCACCCACACACGTGTGGGCACGCATACACACACACATACTTTTGCAGTGGCAGGGACTGTGTGATTTGGGCATCCACATCCTTGAGGGATGGGCAAGTTTATAAATATTTGAAGAAATCCTGTGTTACATTATAAGAATAATGGAGACAGTGTGTGCATCTGGTTCATTGTGTGCATCTGGAATAAGATTTTGTCTTAGTCAAACATTTGAACCAGCCTTGAATCTGTGTAAGCATCACTTTTCACTGGACCAAATAACCAGCCATACCATCAAGGGATTATTCACCTTTGCATCCTCCTGTGTGTTATGTGAAACTATCAGCACACAATACTTTTGTACTTAAGTCTTTGTGGTCATTCACTATATAAGAGAATAAATACATACTAATCAGAAACAAATAATTGGAGGACTAATAAGCAGAAAAAGCAAATAGGAGTGGCAGAGACAACATCAGACGCTCCCTTCTTCTTGCCCTTCCCCATATTGTTAAGGCTTGCATCCTCCAGGCCCAGTGGGGTCACAGATGCACCCTGTAAAGGTCCTCAAACCAGTGAGCTGATCAGTGGTGGTTGGCCCTTTAACAATTGTGCAGTCATTGACAGCTGGCTCTTTGACAGCCAGCTGACTGATAATCAGCTGTTGGGAAGCTCCAACCAGGGGTGAAGAAGGGGAGTTATGGGGCATAAAATTGCTCAGAAGGCACTGAAGGTTCCTCATAGGCTTGATCATGCCCCCATAGGGCTTCGGGTTAGAGGAAGGCCACTGTGCATGCCCCAGTCCTAGATAGGACCGTCAAAGGGCTTGAATGAAGAGACCAACTCTGGCTCACAGTTCAGAAGGGAGTAGAGCTAACAAAGAGGAGGTGGAATACAGTGGTGCTCAACCTCCACCCTTGTGTGTCTGAAGCCAAGGGAAGGCACCAGGGCCAGGGAAGGCCCTGGTGTATTATGGCAATGTCATGGGATCTTATAAGCAACAAAAGACTAAGATGTATGTATTTAAATGAATAAAGACTAAGATTTGTATATTGCCAAAAGCTTGGGAAAATAAGGTTTGGCTATAGCATACCAGAGTAGGAACTAGAGTAGTGGGGGTGAGAAAGGGGTTCAGTAGGTAAGGAGCCACAACAGAGAATGTCTTGTATATGGTAGCCACATACCTTGCTTCTAAAGTTAGAGGCATGTATGGCAGAACAGCCCTACTGAGCTGTGCGTACTGCAACAAAAGCTATCTGGTTTTGTTAATTTCCAGTTGCCCTGCACATGAAATATCATGAGCCAACCCCATGAATCTTTTCCTGTACTTCTCAGGAACCACAGGCTGCCTTACTGCTTCCGAAGACACTGTCTGTCCTGTGACAAACAGAGCCTACACAGTCTGCCCTGCTTCCAGACAACCTGTTCAGAGAGAGTCTCAGAAAATTTCACTTCTTGATCCAAGGATACTTGGCGAAGTGGTTCCACACTAGGGTCATCCCAGACCTCCTCTAGGAACTCTTCTGGTCCTCCCAAACACTCAGCTTTTTGTACCTCTGAGCCAACACTAGCCATGCTGCCCTCAAGAACTCCTGAGAAATCTTCACCCTCTAATTCTGTCTCCTCGGCCTGCACTTTGCTGTAGTGAGACAGATTCACTTCCTCGCCAGGAAGATCCACAGCCTCCTGCTGCTGTCTGGATGTAACTGCACCCTCTCCCCTCTTGGGAGACCCCTCCCTCAGAGTCTGAGATGGGCTGGCCCTCCCTCTCCTGTAGTAACTTGAGCCATTTCTTCCCTCTGGGGTGAAAGCTGGTCTCAACAGAGACACTTTCCTCCCCCCATCCCCTTTTTAGTGCCTGCCTATGTATTTCCATATTTACTGAGTACTGGCTGCCCAGGAGGTCCTTGCACTAGTAGGACTGGTTTTTCACAACTCCAGTCTCCATGAGGTCTACTGTCCATCTCCATTCCACAGGCATCCTTGCTACAGGAACCATCAGTGACATCTCACCAATCTCCGGGAGTCTGAATGCCATGTTAGGTATAATATCAGAATCTGATGTCAGATCAGCCTGCACTAGGGTTATAGAGGAACCTGTGTCAGCAACCCCCAAAACCAATTGGTCTCTTAGCCGCACTGGTTCCATATAGTCTCCCCTGGCTACTGCTGGATCTACAGTGGCAAAAAGGCATTCATAGTTAATTACTGCCACTTGTTGTTCTTTCACTTTTTGGATGGCTGGTGCTTTTGGAGCAGGTTTGGAGGTCTCTGCTTGTAACTTTGGACAGGCAGCCTGCAAGTGGTCTGTCCCCCACAGTTAAAGAATTTTCTAAACTGGGACTGGTTCCATTTAGCCAAATCAGGGGCTTTCTTAGCTTCTGCCTGCAAGAAAGACCTTTCACGTTTGGGCTGAAAATCATCATTCCCACCCCTCTGGAACTCTTTCCCTTCCCAACTGGAAACAGAACTTGCAAGCCCCATCCCTGTTCATGTAGGAGGGAGAAAGTTATGCAGCGGCTCTGGGTCTCTGGCCCCACCAGGTCACCCTTTCCCCACACCTGGTTATAATTCTTTTCTCTCTCTGTCTAGGTACTGCAACTACCAGCTAGTCAATTATTAGGGCATGGACTGCCCAAGGGCTAGCACCTGAGAACCCTCTGCTATTTTACTGCTTCACGGAATAGTTCAGCCCTTTGCATTTCCCTCAGTTTCTGAGGGGCCCCAGCACACTTACACTGTCCCCCTCCCTTCCTCTCTGAGTATGCATTGCTGAATGGGGCTTAACATGGATGCATGCAAAAGGAAAAAATTTAATAAGAAAATAAATGCACACATCATTTACAAACATAATGGACTGAGTAAGTTTCAGGTAGGTAGCCATCTTGGTCTGTAGCAGAAAAACAAGATTCAGGTCCAATAACACCTTAGAGACCAACTGGATTTCCAGGATGTGAGCTTTTGTGAGAGTCAATGCTCCCTTTGTCAGACACATGGAGTGGAAAAAGGTAGGAGTCTTTAAAATCCAGGTAGAGGGTGGGAGGGGGTATTGCAAATTAGATTGTTAGGAAGTTAAGTATAATACAAGTTGTAATTAGGTTGATAGAACATAGATGTGAAATGTATAAAATTAGCATCTGTAATACGAGAAAAATCTTATATTTCTGTTCAACTCTGGGGGAACCATTATTCCAAATTTGCAAATAAACTCAGTTTCAGCAATCTCTGTTTGTCCAGTATATTAAAGACTCCTGCCTCTTTCTACTCCATGTATCTGATGAAGGAAGCTTTGATTCTTGAAAACTCGTACCTGGCCTGGAAATCTGTTTGGTCTCCAAGGTGCTACTGGACTTGGACTGATTAAGGAATAAAAGAAAAGGTGATAACATCAGTCATCTTATCCTAACACTTAAATATTCCTAATGATGGTGAAGAACTGTAGACTCTTTAAATCTTCAAGATGCAAGCATTTAGAATTTATCCATTACCTTTGTTTCACTGTCTAGAGTTAATATCCTGCTGTGTTCAGTAACATGCTCATTGTTACTATTTGGAGTTAATGTAGAGTCCAGGTATAAAATGTTCCCTCATGGTAAATAGCAAAATGGTCCCTTTTTCCTTGTGCTTAGGGGTTTTATTATCTCCACTCTCCCTTTGCATACCTACTTTCTTTTCCTGTTCTGAAAGACTGCTCTCGCCTTGTCCTCCTGAACTCTATAGCTTTAGGTGTGACTATGGGTGAGGTGCAAGAGTGGAGTCCAGTAGCACCTTAAAGACTATCAAGATTTTTAGGATATAAGCTTTTGAGAGTCGGATATGAGTAGAAATGGAGATCCCTGAACCCTTATATCCCAGTCAAAAGGTGGGAGGGGTGTTGCAAATAAGGAAGTAAGGATACAAAGGTATAATGCAAAATGTAATCAGCTTTTTTCAGAGCAAGGGAGGAGTGCTTAGAGATAGGAATCCAGTGTCTCTATTAAGCTTGGGAGGAGGAGCATTGTTCTGCGTATGTGAATGAACTCAAGTTTGCATTGCAATCTCCCCTTGCAGCTTCTCTTTTGAAGGTCAGCAATATAAGGTCCTGGAAGATTAAAATGTTCTCCCACTGGTTTTTGAGTGTTGTGAAAATCTTTTAGTCTTTAAGGTGCTACTGGACTCAAATCTTACTGGACCAAACACAGCTATCCACCTGAAACTATGGATGCGGTGTGCCATTGGCTGCCTTGGGTTCTCTTCTGGCTAGATTGGGTTTTCCTGAATATAGGTCAGATAATAATACAGGTAGATATATTAAACCAACTTTTCTTACAGCAAGCAAGCAACACAGAAACAATTCATACAAGGGGAGAAAGAATACATTGAGTAATCTCTGGACCTCTGACCATGCAATACTGTTGGGTGACTGAAGGAAGAGTAGCCCAAAATATCAAGTGGTTGGAGCACCTTCTCTATTCATAAAGGCTAAAGTGTTTTATAGTTTAGAAAAAAAGGCTCAGGTGAGGCTGTGATACAAGTTTATAAAGTTAAGCATGGTGTAGAATGTGAGCATAGAGAAACGTTTCTCTATATTACACATCAACTGAGGGTTGTAACTAATGGCAATAGATTCAGGACAGACTTCATGCAATACAGTTTATGAAATTCACTGCCACAAAATGTGGTTACTGCCACTGGCTTGACAACTTTTGGGGGAGAAGGATTAGACAAATGTATGGACAGGTCTACTAATAACTATGAGCATCCATATTCACAGAATGAAATATTCTGAAATATTCACTATGGCTTAGCTGGGATGATGCTTTCGGGCATGTTTTGAGCTTCCTGGCTGATCACTGATGGAGACAGGGTGCTGAACTAGATAGATCCTAGGTCTGATCCATCAGCACACTTATGTTCTCAGAGGGGGATGGATTCTGGTGAAAGAGGGTACAAGCCATCTACTCCCAAATTCTCTATTCTTTGCAGGTATGTGAACACTCTTCTGAAGCTCATCCCACCTGTACTAGGGCTCCAGGAACAGCTACGCCAAACAATTCAGAGCAGGGATATGGAGACATCTCATGGGATCTGCCGTATTGCTGTGGCCCTGGGGGAGAACCATTCCCGGTGAGGAGTCTGGTAGTGGTGCTTGCTTGAATATGGAGCTAGCTCTTGAGGCTGCTCATTAGGGGCAAGATGGGGGTCCTCTGTCCTGCTAGATCTCCTTACAGCTGAACAGCGTATAGGTCTCCCAGATCTCTTTCTGAAAGCTAAGATCAAGTGGGTGACCTGATCATTAACTTACCTCTGCATGGTTCTGTGGAGGCTTTAAAACTCTTCCTCATGGAAACTTAGGCAATTCTAGCTGTTCCAGTAGTACAGCTTGCTGGAGCTTTTGCCGTATGGATTGCTGGGCCCATTTCAGCTTGCTTCCTGGCGTTAATTGCAACAAGGGGCCTGGTGTATTCATATGATGTGCTGTCATGACTGTGGAGTGTCTGCTGTTCCATGGCAGGGCAGATGTCTGATGCTGCATGCTTTGTACCGCCCACAGAGCGCTCCTGGACCAAGTGGACCACTGGCAGAGTTTCCTGGCACTTGTCAACATGATAATGTTCTGCACTGGAATTCCAGGACACTATCCTGTAAATGAAACCACAAGCTCTCTTACACTCACCTTCTGGTACACACTGCAGGTAAGTATTAGCCATCTTCCTGAAAAAAGCTTCCTTGACGGCATCTTCCCAGCTTGATATGACTTGTTCCCTGTTTGTGCCATGCATTTTTACAAAATTGGCATCAGTGTCCGCTCTAGGCTGCCTAAATTTTTTTCTCTGTTAGGAAACCAGTCATCATACTTGTCAGACAGTGGCTTGCTAAAAGTTGCAATCCAGACTACCTCTTGCAATGAGACAAGGATCCATTGATTTCAAAAGATTTGCTCAATATAAACAACCATTATAGTCCACTATCCAAGATACTAGGATCTTGGCTGATACACGAGTATTGTTACGAATGACAGGCAAAGGCTAAGGTACAGAATAGCAAACCCCTGTAGGCCTCATCCTCCCCCACAGTTCTCAAAACAAACAGCCCGAGGCTGAGAAAATGAAAGCTTCCCAAGACTGGAAAGGTTGTAGTCATAACATTCCTCTTCTCTAAGATATCTTCTACTGAACTGCTTGTCACCTGCAAAAGAAGCACTTAAAACACTGACAGGATTAAAATGGAGTCTCTTTGGTTTGAACATACATGAAACACAGTCAGAACATGACATTCTGCCCCCTCTAAAATGTCCCTCCCCCGGGTTTGAGAGGGTACAGGGTGTGAAATGCTTTTAACAATCTAGGAGCATGAACATGAATAGATTCCACCCATTCATCATACTCAGAGTCAAAGTCTTTCCATCTGATAAGGTAAAACAACTTATTGCGTTTGACTTTAGAGTCCAAAATTTGTTGTACTTCGTAATGAATTTGATCATCAATTAAGGTAGGTATGGGAGGAGTGCGGGTGTGCCATTGATTTGCTGGGGGGACCCTTTTCAATAAGCTGATGTGGAAAGTAGGATGGACGTGACGTAGATTCTTTGGTAAATCAAGTGCTACAGTCACTTTGTTGATTACTTTACGAACAGGAAAAGGTCCTAAAAATTTTAACACCAATTTACGGCTTGTCTGTGCAATTTTCAAATTTTTAGAGGACAAATAGACAAGATCTCCAGGATGCAATTCCCACTCAGCCACACGATGGCGATCGGCGTATTTCTTATAATCCTGCTTAGCGCTGTCAAGATGTTTTTGAATAAGAGTCCATTGCTGTGCTGCCTCCCCCCACCATTCTGAAACATCTTTAGAAGCTGTAGCAGGGGGAAGAGCTTCAAAAGGAAATGGTTTAAAGTCATAGCCATAAACTACTTTGAAAGGTGTTTCCCCGGTAGAAGTATGCACACTGTTGTTGTAGGAAAATTCAGCTAAAGGCAATAAGTCAATCCAATTGTCTTGTTGGAAATTGATGTAGCAGCGGAGAAATTGTTCTAATATTTGATTAGTTTTTTCCGATTGCCTGTCGGTTTGCGGATTGTTCTAATATTTGATTAGTTTTTTCTGATTGCCTGTCGGTTTGCGGATGGTGGGTGGAGCTTAAACCTTGTTCAATGCTCATAAGTTGAAGAAGCTTCTGCCAGAAGTTGGCAACGAACTGCCCTCCACGGTCTGATATCACCTTCGATGGAAAAGAATGGAGTTTTACAACATATTTCAGAAAAATATCTGCTAACTTTTTTGCTGAAGGAATGAAATGGGCTTGCTTTGAAAACAGATCCACTACGACCAAAATGCAGGTGTGATTTTTGGAGGGGGGAAGATCTGTGATGAAATCCATAGAAATGATTTACCACGGTCTATGTGGGGTTTCAAGGGGTTGTAAAAGTCCAGGAGGCTTGCCTTTTCGTGTTTTGGCGCTGAGGCAAATGGGGCAGGAAGCCCTATTTGAAAATTTGATTTGAAAATACAGATTCTTAGCTGTGAACCTGATAAATTTGGAGTAGAAAGAGCATTGAAGCTCAGGGTCTCAGGTGTAAGCACCAGATTAACTGCTCTTCGAGAGATTCCTGTGGAGCTGTGTTACTTTTCTTACACTTTAATTATCTGTGTTCAGGTGGGGTCTTGCTTCCCTGATAAACAGCATAGTGATAGTTGGTGCATTCTCTTTACTTATGGCAACGGGAGTAATTGAAGTATCCCATCTTCCATCAATGACCTTGTCAGGGAGAGCCTTATATCTCTGCTTGGCCAGGCAAGAAGACCACTTTTGTTCTTTATATTTGACAGGTAAAACTGTGCTACTCCTAATACCAAATTTTGAGGTCCACAGGTGCTTAAATGGGTCTGTTTTGTATGAATGTGTCTGTTTTACACAATCCTGTGCAAAGTTACTACCATCTAAGCCCACTGAAATGCTGTATAGCAGGGGTAATGCTGTATAGGATTTAATTATGAAAAACAGAAGCAACATGGCTGGTTTGACTTGATGCCCCCATGTTGCCTTGTAGCCCAGAATCCTCATTAGCATGGCAAATTAGCCTGCCGCACTCCTACACTGTTCAAGAGCAAGGCTGTTAAACTGTTGCTTCTTTTGGTGCCAGGATGAGGTCATGTACTGTCTCTGTGTATGATTGGCACAGTCCTCAAGTCCACAAGCATATAATTACTAATAAGGGAAGCAAAATTGGAACAGCATCATGCATAAGCTACTAGAGATGGATAGTGGGAAAGGACTGATGTGGATCATGTCTATATTTGACTAATTCATGCTTTGAAACAAAACTGTCTTAGCTGACTTCCCTACTATTCTGGGTGCATGCTTTCAGCTTCTCTCTCCCTCTGCTGTGTGCACACAACATTTAGTAACACTAATAAGGAGCAAATCAAAGTATATCAAGCCTCTGTTTACAAATACTAGCATCGAGCATCCAACATCAAGCACTGAGCAGTAGAATCAAAATTGGCATGGATGGCTGGGCAGAGACATACATGATATATTGTGGCAACTGGTGCATGCCTCAACTGGCCAGAAATGTAGGGGGTAGAAGGAAGAAGATGTGGTCACTGAAGATGGAAAATGATGTACTAGATCAGCTACTTTTTGTTTTTACCTAGTTGGTCATGATGGGTTCAGATGAAACAATGCCATTCAGGTTGTGGGCTGATTGATTTGGTATAGGATAGATCCCTTTCCTGTTTTATGTTTTGGATATTAGCAGACTATGGTCAGCTTGGTGCTGATAACCCAGGGAAGGTAAATGGTTCATTGAGGGTTGGGGAAACCTGCCACCTTTGCTTTGATCCCACTGCAGTCTCCTCCAACTATATTGGATCAAGAGCCTAAGACAATCTTAGAGTTTGGAATGCTGGGAGTGGGGACTTCTGTAAATTACTGTTCTGCCACGGTAGACTAGCAGAGGAGAATTCTTAAGTGAAGAAACTTGACTTCAGAATATGAATTCTGGGATCCCCAAACAGAAGATTTGACAAAAGTGAGATCATTTCCTCTGACCACATCAGACTATTGGGGACAGACCATGTTGCATTATGGAAAACTGGTATTCTAGTTCCCTTTTCCAGTCCCCACCTAAGAAACAATCCCTTTCTTTGCAGGATGACATCCTCTCCTTTGAGCCAGAAAAACAGGCCATGTATCAGCAGGTGTATCGACCTGTCTACTTTCAGCTGGTGGATGTACTTCTGCACAAGGCTCAGTTTCCTTCTGATGAAGAGTACAGTTGTTGGTCCTCTGATGAAAAGGAGCAATTTCGGATATACCGGTATGACTTTTTGCTAGCTGTGTCCTATAATATGTGATCAGCAGAAGGGTGAGTTGACCATGTTAGCTGAAGGTTAGACTGTATGGAAGAATGAGAGACTGCTACAAGACATATGTGCCTGTTCTTGAAAGGGCATCGTTGATGGACAGTAATACTGAAGTTGCCCTGAGCTGGCTAGGAATGGCAACTAAAACCACAGTTTCTGTAGTAACTGCATCTGCTCTGTCTTGTGAGTGTGGGAGAGTGCCTGGTGACTGTTTTCTGTATTGTCCTCTTCAGAGTGGACATCTCTGACACCTTGATGTATGTGTACGAAATGCTTGGAGCAGAGTTACTGAGCAGCTTATATGACAAGCTGGGTCGTCTCCTAACGAACACAGAGCAGCCGACATCATGGCAGGTGAGTGGGCCCTGTACCCTGGATAGAAACACATAGCTAACTGCCCTCATGGAATAATGCAACAAGCAGATTTTGCAGAATTTTAATTTTGATAGTAGTGACTGAAATAGCTTAGCCAAAATTGGAAATAGGGAAGAAGCATTGGAGTAAATTTAGACTTCAGAAGATGTGGGGGCTAAACTAGACATGATACAGAAGACTTTGAAGATTAGTAAAGTGTAGGTACAGAAGCAGCTTTTGTTGTTTTTCATCTGTTAAGCTAATTGCAGCGTTGAGGACAATATGAATGAAATGGCACGGAAAGAAGAGATTAAACAGCCTTTCTCCCAGCTCTTCTTCCCTAATCTTCAAAACAGCCACATGGAAATGTTATTTTAGAAAAATATATGGGAGATACCCATCACAGATCTCCTATGGGTGGAAACACATGAGACAAATTACACATGAAGAGCATGGGTTGAGTCGTGCAAGCTTCCCTGGGAGCAGTAGTCTTACCCTACCCCTCTCTAAGCTCCTGGAGGAAAACTGAGCTGAGTGGATTTTCTTACAAAGAACATCTGCTCGACTGGAGAGATTCTCTTTTTCAAAAATCCACTCACTTTGGTTTTCCTTCAGGAACTCAGGGACCGGGGGGCGGGGGGTGGGCAGAATCTGCACTGTGATTCCCTGCCAGGAGAAGAAGAATGGAAGGGACTGGGTTTCTCTCTCTCTCGCAAAACACCTCAGCTTTTTTCCTGCTTCTTGTTATGTCGCTCCCCACCCTTCCACCCCCATCCCAAGCTCCCAGGGAATTTTTGAAAGAGAGAGAGAGAGAGTGAAAGAGAAAGTCCCTCCAGTTGCGATTCTCCCTGGCTGAGAATCACATTGAGCGGCTGGTTTTTTTTTTTTTAAGACTACATTTCCCAGGGATCTTTGCAGGATCCAACACTCATCCATGCATCTTGTGTGGTTCCACTTTGTGTCACATTTGGGTTGATCCTTGGTTTGAGGATATTGGAGAGGTGGAAAAGACTATTAAATCACTGGAGGAAAAGGCTTCAATTTTACAAAGGCTTGAAACAGGTTTTAGCAGTACTAGTAGGATCTGAACAATGATTACTTTCATGTCTTTAAATCATACCTGAATATACAACCCATAAAAGGAGAATAGAAGGCCTGGCTTGGAGCCCTAATTCGTCCTTTGCTAAATCCTGTCTAGAACTCGACACTCTGTCATTCCTGACTTTTGCAGGGACTTTAACACAGCTGACACATTCTGCAGCAAATTCTGCAAAAATCATCTAATGGCAGAACTGCAGATTCCCAAACATCTGCTGTATCAAGTAACGCCAGCAGCTGGTGGGTCTTGACATCAATCCAAGTTAGGGGTGCTTAGAAAATGTCTGTAGTATGGGTGAGTTATTATGGGGGCTGTAAACCTGATGATTGGCTATTTATGTGAGGATAATTGAGGACTCCTGTCCTACTTCCTTCTCTATAACAGGGTTCAAGTTCAGTAGCACCTGAACTTGTTGGTTCAGTAGACCAACAAGAATTTCCAGGGTATAAGCTTTTGACAGTCAAGCACCCTTCATCAGGTTGGCTCTTGAAAGCTTGTTGGTCTTTAAGGTGCTACTGGACTTGAATCTTGCTGTCTCTTTATTATTACAGCACTTAGCCAATACGTTAACCATAAAATTTAAGTGATGAATCTTGCTGTTCTATCGCCAACATGGCTACCAATCTGAAACCATTATAACATGGACAGCTACCCCTTCAGTTTGGAGAATAATGCTTAGGTAAGGTATCCTCCAGTACTATGGCAGAAGTAAAGCTTGGTCAGGTCAGGGGGTTTCTGTATGGCAGCTAATCAGTATGTATCTGCTCACCTTGGTGTGTTGTCAGCATGCTGCTTTTGAGGAAAACAGTGATGGGCATCAAGTGCCAATGACGGTAAGGGCTCATCATTTATCACTGTTGACAGCCAAGGAAGGAACTGATACGGGCTGTGATTTGCAGGCAAGCCTTGATGCAGCAACACTCATGTCAACATTCTTAGCATGCCAGTCATGTACCCTGGTAGGATGGCCCTAAATAAGAGGGAGGATGAGTACAGGTCTTCTGTCACTCCCTGTACACTCCCTATAAACATATAGCCATTACTATCCAGGATGGCTGGTTGGGTTTGCATTGGACAAAGACAGCAAGTGTTTTTTGTTGCTGACAAATGGTACTCTTTCGCCTGTCAGATGAGAATTGGCCTTATAAGAAAAAGAATGCCCCTGCAAAAGAGTTTAGTGGTGATATGATAGGTCTCTTTGAGTAATAACTATAAAGAATGAATAAATTGTGAGGGAATGCACTTCTCTTGGAAGCTGATCTGCATGTGTTTTGTTAGAATGGAATCTGAGTTGGGGCTGCTTTCAAATGCTGTATCCCATTGAGGGGGTACTATCTTTATTGCTGTTACTCTCCTTGGGTTCCAATTATCTGGTAGAAAGGCAGGCCTCTAAATATTTTAAATAAATACATAAAATATATTGCATCCAGCTCGATGAAGCATTGGCCATGGGCTCAAGGGACAAATCTTTCTTTCTCACAGCATACAGAAGCTTTGCTTTACGGGTTCCAGTCCATTGCAGAGACTATAGATGTCAACTATTCAGATGTGGTTCCTGGCCTTATTGGGCTCATCCCTCACATCAGCATCAGCAATGTGCAGCTTGCAGATACAGTAATGTTCACTATTGGTAAGAGGGCAAGGCATGGGATGGGGGAGGTTGAACTTGAAGGAGCTGAGCCTTTCTAGCTGTTGCAGCATGAATTGTGGAACTCCCTCCACTTATGGAGTGGTTGCTGGATTGCAGCGTCCAGTGAGAATGTGACTGTGTGCATATGCTGTTGCATATGTATTGTTGTGTGAGTGGGGAAGGGGTTCTTCCTCTTTTCCTGGGTTGTACTTATAGTGTTTGAAGCATTAAGTAAAACAGGTCCACGCTATGCATTCTATCTGTTATCTAGGAGCCCTCTCAGAGTGGTTGGCAGACCACCCAGTCATGATCAACAATGTGTTGCCCCTGGTGCTGCAGGCTTTGGGCAATCCTGAGTTGTCCATCTCCAGTGTCTCCACCCTGAAGAAGATCTGCCGTGAATGCAAGTATGACTTGCCTCCCTATGCTGCCAACATTGTTGCTGTTTCCCAGGTAACTGATAGAAATGTCTGAGAACCTTTTTAGCATACAAAACCCTAAGAGTTACAGCTCAAAACTAAGTAGCATTATGTAGAAGAGAAATCATTTTACAGGCATTGCAAGCAGGGAACGTTCTGAGGAGCTCTGAGTATTGTTCAGGGATGGGAATTCAACAGAGTAAGCATCTGGTGCACTCTTATTGATCAGTTTCTGTGGAGAGGAGTCGGTTGGAATAATTGGAATCCATCTGTACAACATCAAGGTTGTCATCTCCTATTGTTATTAGGGCATCATAAGTAATCTCTATTGTGGGAACAGTATTCACACTCTCATATTTTTCCTTCTGTAGGATGTGCTAATGAAGCAGATTCATAAGGTAAGACCTTTATTTTCTGGTGTTATACCAAAGGTCAGAGAGAGTATGTAGAAGCTGTGGTTATCTACCTGCGTCTTCTTTTAGCAGAACTCAGCATTAAAGTCACTGAGAGGTGTACTGGAAAAACAATGAAATGGGGGATCCAGTTCTTTGGAGAGAATTTAGGGACATGGCAGACAAGAGTTTAGATTGAGGCAGCTGTTTTGCTTTGTTCTTTGAAAGCTCTACAAGTGAGCCTTACTTGTTTACCTGTACATTAGGACTTTGACCTTGGCATTTAAAACAGATTTCTGAGCCCCAGCTCAGATTTGAGTCTTGGCAGGGTGTAGAAGGAGAATATACTAGGGGTGTGTGCTTCGGGTTTCCGCTTTGGGTAAAATACCTGAATCGGATCCGATCCGTAAAGATTCGGGATGTGGAAATCCCAAATCAAAGCTTTCTGAAGCATCTGTAATGCTTCAGGGCTGAGTTTAAAGGGCCCCACCGCTGCTTGCAAGCAGCGGTGGGGCCCTTTAAACATCACCCCAGACCCCCACCCCCACCCACCCTGACTTACTTTGTCAGCGGCAGCGGTGGCTCTGGCCCTCCCCGCCACGTGCAGGGTGGCGGAAGAGGAGGAGGAGGAGAAAGCCTTTCCTGCCTCTCAAATGGCCACAGCGCCGACGCAGCCATTTGAGGGGCAGGAAGGGCCAGAGGAGGCAGCTCCAGCCTTCCCCACCGCCCTGGCTGCATGCTCAGGAGGAGGTGGTGTGGCAGCAAAGGAGCCGGCTGGCTCCAGGCCGTTGCAACCTCGTGCCACTGTGGTGGCAGCAGCAGTGACCCACTGCCCAGCTGATGACCCTCCCACTCTCCCTCCGGCCAGGTAAGTGGGTGGGGGGTGGAGGGGTTGCCCCAGGGGGTGTGGGGAGGTTGCCCTGGGGGGGTGGGAGGTGGGGATGGAGGGGTTGCCCCCCCTCACTTCAGTATGCTCCAAATATTTACGGAGCATACCGAAGCGAGTAAAATACCATAATTCCAAAGCGGCTTGCTGCATCGGAATGATGGCATTTCCGAATCCCCCCCCGCTTCGGATAAGCCTGAAGCGGGAAACCCGAATCTTTTCAGGCTGCACACCCCTAGAATATACTACAGTTGAGATGTGCTTTGTCATGACTTTCTGTGGATAGCCGGTAAGAAAATGTGTCCATCTCATTCTGTCCTCCAGACAAGCCAGTGCATGTGGCTGATGCAAGCTTTGGGCTTCTTGCTATCTGCCCTCCAAGTGGAGGAGATCTTGAAGAACCTGCACTCACTTATAACTCCTTATATTCAGCAGCTTGAGAAGTTGGCTGATGAGACGGTAAGCCCACCAGATTATTTCTCTTCCTTGAGGAAGAACAAGGCTTGTTGTGTGCAAGATACTGCATTTCCCCCTCTCTTTTGAGCCTTACAAGCCTTCACATTATTTTCTTTCTTTTTTCTGATGTCTCTATTCTTCAGTTTGTTCTCTTTCCTTCCTCAGTTTCACTGCTAGGGTTGAGGATTGCATAGTTATTGGATGTGGAATATTGGATACCAGACTCTCCTTTTTACTGCTGCTACCTATATTTGATACTTGTTTGCATTAGTAATGCCATCCCCCCTCCATGGGTTTCAAATAGGCTGCCCTGTTACCTTTTAGTTTGGTGCTAAAAGGTCTAAAAGAACATATCATTGCATAATGTGCATAGTTAGTGGCTGTATATCATGAATCCTTTTTTAATCTTTGTAGTGATGTCTTGCCTTGCAGCCCAACCCATCGAACAAGCTAGCCATCATCCACATTCTAGGTCTTCTTTCCAACCTTTTCACCACTTTGGACATCAGCCACCATGATGATGATCATGAGAGCACAGAGGTCAAGAAGCTGCCAGTGCCTCAGGGCCCCAATCCGGTGGGTGTTGCTATATATGTGGTAGGTTACCTTGAGCGTGTACATGAACACAATCCAAAGTTAAATAGCTTTTCTGGTTCTTTGCTGTGTAACTGCAGTCAGTTTCTTCTGATGATTTGGGAGGGTGGCATAGAATGCAAGTGAGTGATGAAAAATACAGCCGAGCACTAGATTTGTATTCCCTTAAATTTCTCACAAGATTGTGATCTGAAGAGAGCCCAAAATAGCCGTTCATAGAGAGGTTTAAACTTATTTAATTCTAGGAAATCCGCAAAGAAAGTGTTAGCTCCTCCTCTAGTTCTGCTCAACCAAATTTAAAAATGGTACTGGAGAGGAAGACCTTCCTAGTTCCCAGCTCTGCATCCTCAGTGCCTAAGTTCCTATATTCTAGCCCAAGAATCTTCACTAACAGGATTTCCAGTTTTTATAAAAGGAAAAACAAAGGAGCAAGGCCTGCAAAGGAGCAAGGCCAAGTAGTTTTTCCCTTTCCCTTCCAGTTCTGCCTTAGAAGTATTGAGAAGTAGTAGAAGATGTGGAAGCCTCATCTTGAAAGCCACACACCTCCCATGTGATAGATCTGGTGTCTGGTGGTGGGATGGGACTAGGAGGTGGAACTCTCTTGAGGGAAACAGAAGTGCAAACAGACTTCCTTGCATCTTTTGTCCAGACGGTCATTACTTTCCACCTTCTACTTCAAGCAGGGCAAGATGCATTTCCCCAGGATTCTGACAGCCCAGAAAACTTGGTATAAGATCTTGGAAGATCTACTGAATCATGGCTGTCTACGGTGGTACATGATGACCTCTGTGCTGGATTCAATTACTTATTCCCAGCTTCATTCCCAGTAATGATTCAATTTGATTGCCCAGAAGTTCACAGCTGTACAACTGTCCAAGCAGTTTAGGGCTGGCATGTATAGATCTACACAGACAACATAACTACCAAGTCAGACTTCAGTGCCAAGGTGGTATCTAATAAAGGGCCCTTCAGAGGAGACCTTTGTCTACTATATTGGATGTAAAAACAGTCTGGCATCCTAGTCAGCAAAGCATCTGTGGGGAAACCTAACTGATCAAGTAGAATCTGTTATTCTAAATTGGGCAGGGGGGGGTCTCCTTATGAGTTGGAGGAATTAGCCTATAAGGAGAAGCAGGGAGAGGGGGTAACTTAGCAGAATTTCCACCTATGTATATGAGGATCATTCCCTTAGAGGAGTCTCTGAATGAACCAAGCAGGAGTTCAACAGGAATTATTTTTATTAAAGGAGTAGCAAAAGCAAACATGCAGGAAATCACATACAACATACACACAGAGCTAACTAGAAAATGGAGGAAAATGGAGAGGCGTACAGGGTCGAGTGATATTTACCAGTCTAGAAGATAGAGGATGTCCATAGAGAGTAGCTGTTGAGTGACTAGCATTTTGTGGCAAGAGGAAAGAGAAGGCTCAGGCACGCATTTAAGGGTGTGCAGGTGGATCCAAGGAATACACACAGCTGTGGTGGAGGGCAGTTTAGTTATTTCTGGGGAACATATCCTGGGGCAGGATCATGTCTTCTGCCCAAAACAATAATTAATGGCTGTCTCTGGAGGTAAGACAATTAAATGGAAAAGGTTTGATTATACCTTCTTGCGTGGAACTATAGGAAAAAATAGTGATTGATGACCTGCGATTAGTGGAAGGGAAGAATTCATCAGGTCCCTGATTAACTCTGATTAGGAAGAAGGGAGGGGAAAGATTGGCAGGGTGTGTGTGATTGATCCAGGAACTCCTGGAAGATCTTTTGTCTTTACATCTGTGCACATCTCCAGGGTGTGGGGATGATAGCCAGTCTTGTCTCATGATTCACATTTCTGTAATTTTCCATCTCCAGCCAGAGTTGGGAACAGTTTTTGCCCAGCTAGGCAATAAGCCATGTGCTTGAAACACATGAAGAGAGGGAGTTATGATATAGCCATATGCATAAACTTCCCTATTAGCATGAGGGTATGGCTTGATTGCTAACAGTCAAGAGTCAGTTTGATGTAGTGATTAAGAGCAATGGGACTCTAATCTGGAGAATTGGGTCTGATTCCCCGCTCCTCCACTTGAAGCCAACTGAGTGACCTTGGGTCAGTCTCAGCTCTCCAGAGCTCTCTTAGCCCCACCCACCTCACAGGGTGATTGTTGTGGGGATAATAGTAACATACTTTGTAAACCGGTCTGAGTGGGTGTTAAGTTGTCCTGAAGGGCAGTATATAAATCAAATGTTGTTATTATTATTATAACAACTGAGCCACCAACACTCAGCCCAGAACAAATTATCACTGAATGAGGAGGGGTTCCCAATGCTTATTAGCTAATGGGCCATATTGGTCATGGATATATTTACTCCAGCCTCTACACTGCTTCATTAGTTCCCCATACCAGTGTCATAATTAAAGATATTTGCAGAATAGCAGTCTGGGTCTTCCCATCTACATTCTGCAGATGCTGCCTTCAATAGGTGTGTTCTGTTGCAAGTGCTACAGAAAAATATTTTGGAGGATGTGAGCACTTGTTAATCATCCTCTGAAGCAGAGCAACCTATAATTCTCTGTTTCTGTCTGATTTTAGCAGAAATAATTTCAAGAATAACATCCTTGAAAATATATTTCACCTCGCTGGGCTGTGGTGACAGTCTGATCATTCATAACCTCTGGAAAGGTGACCCTTTAGTTGCAGTTTTTAGTTTATTTGTTTTCTGCTAGATTTCCTAGCACTGCACAAGAACTGAAATAGTTTACCATGAGGTTCCTTTCTCTTTTATTATGTAGGAAATCTGATGGTGGTCAGCTAGTACTCAGTGAATGGGATGAAGAAATTGTTTTCTCACCATGTCCTAGTTGTTGGCCTGGGCCTCTTGAGTTTGTTTAGTTATGGTCAAATTGTGTTTTGCCATTGGCAGTTGTTCTTTGATTGTAACATAGTAGCATTTTGCAGCTGGACATCTGAATAGTGGGAGAGTCCTCTTATCTAGTTACAGATAGCTATGGAGCCCAGTTTTCTGAGCTAGAGGAGTTAACCCTTTCCTGCCATATTTCTTACCTAAGCAGAAAGGCACCTTGCCCTTCATCTTCATGAAAGCATCATTTCATCTGTCAAGAATGGGAAGGGACAGCTGTACACCGCACAAAATGGTAATGGGCATCCAGGCAGTTTGTCATATGAGTTCTGGCAATGTAGCATAGGAGTTGTGAGACAGCATGGTTTCTAGGCATGGTTCTATTGCCCATTCTCCCTCCCTTGCTCAAAATAATCACAAGCATTCTCTTCTTGCCAAAAATGGGATGGTGCAGATAAGTTCCAGAATAATCTCCTATATTCTTTTATCTGCAGGTAGTGGTGGTGCTGCAGCAAGTCTTCCAGCTCATCCAAAGAGTGCTCAGCAAGTGGTTGAATGATGCACAGGTTGTGGAGGTAATTATTCCCCCATAAAAAGAAAGAACACTTGAGCCTTGGTCTAAGCCTCTTTGATCAGGTTGAAATGGCAACACATGAACTGAATTGGTCGTTCTGGTTCCTGATCTCAAGATACCTGCCAGCTCCTTTCTATTTAAAAGAACATGCTGGAAGAATCTCTTTGTAAGAGGAAGAAGGCCAGAGCCCTGCTAGTGTTGCTATAACTTTTGCACCTGATATCAGTATTTGTGTTGCTAGGCTCCACTCACCCTAGTGCTAGTAAGTTCCCTGATACTGAATCTGTTCTGGGGCCTGTCAAGCTCCATGACTCCATGCCGTTTTGCTGAAATAACAGAGCACAGCAGACAGCAACACTCAGGTGAACTTTCCTTTCTTGTCTACTCTGTCACAGTTGTCTATACAGCAGTAGGGCTAATTGGGTCTGAATGTGACAGCGAGAAATTGACTGATATGGCTCTGAGATCCTTGTCCAGGGAACTTAGAGACTTAGAGCTGGAAGAGAACCTAAGGGTCATTTAGCCCAACTCCTTGCACAATGCAGCAAATTCACAGCTACCTCGCCTGCACTCCCCTAGTGACCCCCACTGTATGCAGCCGAGGAAAGCAAAAAACCTCCAGGATCCCTGGCTAATCCAGCCTGGAGGAACATTCCTTCCTAACTACAGAGTGGCAATCAGCATTACCCTGGGCAAATAAGAAAGAGCCATGAGAACCAAGCATTGGCTCATCCCTTCCTAACCTCCCTCTCACAATCTGGCTAAGTTCATACTGTCATAGAATCAGCATTGTTGACAGATGGCCATTTAACCTCTGTTTAAAAACCTCCAAAGGAGTGTCCACCATCTACTGAAGAAGCCTGTTTCACTGAAGAACCACTCTAAACTAGGGCTGTGCAAGCCCAGGTCGCTTCAGGATTCCCGAATTGGATTTACCCAGATCGGGAAACCGCTTTGGGAAAAGGGTATTCCCGAAGTGGCAAGCCACTTCGGAAATACCGCTTCGACAAGATTCGGTTTTGCCTCGGAAAGATTCGGGTGTCAATTTCACTCTTGGCTTTCCGGGCCCGGGGGGGTGGCATTTCCTTTCCAAGGCAAACCAAACTTTGTGGGGACCTTCTCCTACCTCTTCTCTAACAACCTCCCAAGTTTCAGGTTTGGACATGGCCCCCCCAAAGAAGGTACCCCATCCTCCTTCACTCGCCATTATTCCCTATGGGAAAAACAGGTGACCTTTCTAGGTGTTTTGGGGTGGCATTTTGCAAGCAAAATGCACCCAACTTTAAGGGGCCCTGCTCCTACCTGTCCTCCCATCCTCTCCCAAGTTTCAGCCAGATCCCACTTTGGGGGTTCATTTTATGGCCTCCCAAAGAAGGTGCCCCTATCCTCCCCCACTCCACTATTCCCTATGGGGGGGAAAAAGGAGGCTTGTCTGGCTAGGGGTGGCATTTTGCATGCAAAATGCCCCCAACCTTCAGGGGATCTGCTCCCACCTGTCCTCCCACCCTCCACCAAGTTTCAAGCAGATCCCACTTTTTGGGGGGCCATTTTATGGCCTCCCAAAGAAACTGCTCTTAGCCCCCCCCCTACTTCACTGTTCCCTATGGGGAAAAAAAGAGGCTTGTCTGGCTAGGGGACCTGCCAGAGGCTTGTCTGCCTAGGGGACCTTCAGGGGACCTGCTCCCACCTGTCCTCCCACCCTCCACCAAGTTTCAAGCAGATCCCCCCCCCCCAAAGGTAGTTCTCCTGCCACACCACTTAATGTCTTTCTATTGTGGGGAAGACTTCCACACAGCAGAAACACATGGGATTGGGGCTGCCAATGGACACAGCCACAGTCCGCCTACACCCAAATTGCCAAAGACTGCACACCCCCTCCCCAAAACCTAACCTTCCCTGTGGCCAGCCACTCTCCATTGGTTCCTATTATGGGAAAATCCAGACTCCCACAGCAGGAACACATGGAATGTGGCATCTGTGGTCACAGGCACAGTCCTCCTTTTAAATCCACCCCCAAACAGCCCCACACAGACCCAAAGACACCCTCCCCAACATTCCCACACTGGCCACTACCCCAAGAGCAGGCTGGCCAGCCATCCCCCATTGTTTCTGATGATGGGAACTTTTAAACTCTCTTTCCCAGGGCAATTATGCGCAGCCCAGGGATGCCATAATGGAAGGCATACTCCTGAGTGCAAGCTCGTCCCTGTGAAAGCACACCTGAACCACAGACACCCTCCCCAAAATTCCCCCACCACCTACAGAGATGGCTGGCCAGCCAGCCCCATTGTTCCCTATGATGGGAACTAACTTCACACCAAAGAATAAAAAACAAACACACACTGAATAAAGTTTTTAAAAAGTTATTTTTTAACCTTCAGTTACAGCATAAAAGGCACAATAGTGTGACACAGCACACCAGTCTCCCTACACAAAAGGAACAAAATTCATTACACATCAGAGAATCTGAAAAACACAGTTACACGCAAATCATCTTTATTCCCTGATGGGATTTAATAATAACAATAACAACAACAACATTCGATTTATATACCGCCCTTCAGGACAACTTAATGCCCACTCAGAGCAGTTTACAAAGTATGCTGTTATTACCCCACAACAATCACCCTGTGAGGTGGGTGGGGCTGAGAGAGCTCCAGAGAACTGTGACTCGCCCAAGGTCACCCAGCTGGCTTCAAGTGGAGGAGTGGAAAATCAAACCCAGCTCTCCAGATTAGAGTCCCGTGCTCTTAACCACTACACCAAACTGGCTCATGTTACACAACATGAACACAACGCACAGGGCATCACAACAGTTCCCCCCCACAAAAGGAATACAATTCAGTACACATCAGAGAATCTTGAAACAACAGTTAATGGCTGAAACACTTTATTTCTTGATGGGATTTAAGTTACACAGCATGAAGGCAACCAAACATCCGTTCCTCACAACCCAAAGTGAACTGTGGGACACTCTTGCAACTTAGTCCAGCTGAACCATTGTCATTTCCTGCAGCTGTGATTACAGTTCAGCCAGTGGGGGAAACACCACAGAGCAGAACAGTTCCTAGCCACAAGCACAACACAATGGCATATGTGGAGCACACAGCTGCAGAGTGCCCCCCCCCCCCGCCAGCTTCAGGCTGAACCAGAAAGCACCTGTGAGACACAGTGATGTGGCCTTCATCATCAGCTGGCACCCTTCCTCATAATCCCAGCCAGCCCCACTCCTAACCCACCCCACCCCTTCAAAATGAACATTTTAACATTTAACAGAACAGTAAACGACTTTGAACAACCTCAAAAAAGATCAAACAGCAGAGTCTTCCTATCCTAACCAGTCCCTACCTAACCTATCTCCCCCCTCCAGTGGCAATCAACAGCTCTTGGGCATGTTATTACTAGTTTTCAGAATAAATTTGTTCCCTTGGAGTAAGTGACAGTTCTGAGTTAATTTTTTTATTCTTTTTTAGAGGGAGGGGGAAGCCAAATTGCAGGGTGCCCTTTGCCACTGGGTCCCACCCTCCTTCTGCTGGCCTGTTTTAACTAACTCTAACAAGTTTTATATTGGGAAGAGCGCAATTCCAAAGGATTGGACGCGACTTCCGGTTTGGGATTCATGGAGGTCTAACGCAGCTCCATTTGTGGAGCTGACCGGATTGCCGTTTTAACCGGCCGGAGGGGTGAAAATAACCCGCGGCCGACTGCTCTCAGGCGGGGAGCAGGCAAAGAACGCTCAAGACCCTAGGGTGAGTTAGATCTCGGACGAGGGGGGGCTCTACACAAGGAGTCTCCCCCCCGATCCTTGAGGTCCCACCTTGCGACGGGTCGGCTATAATCTCTGCGGCAATTTTGGGGCCAATTCGGCTGGCATAAGACCTACATACCCAAGCTTCGATCGGGGAGGGAAGTCGAGAGGAGAATTTAAGATCGAAACAGCGATTACAACCCGAGAAAGCTGGAGAGAAGGTAAAGATCGCTATCTCTTGAAACGGGACAGATTGACAAAAACAGAGAGGAAAGAAAGTAGACTTTTAAACTGCAACAGACTAGCGAAAAGGAGGTGAAGACTCGGCAGGAGTCGTATTTTAAAAGAGACTAAGTTTAAAGAAGTTATTACAAAAATCGGACTATTGTTTTGAATACCTGTGGTTTTGGAGCTGTGGGAAAAAGACACCATCGCGAGACCTGCTGTGGGAAGACGGGAGACAGGAAGTGCGTAACAACAATAGAGTGGCTGGAGGGAAGCGGCCCTTGCCAAAGGACAGGAAGTGGGGAATCGCCATCTTTGAAAGTGGAAGGGTCGTGGCTTCAGCGGAAGAGGAAGTAGGCCATCTTGGATTATAATAACATAGAGAAACCATAGAGAAAAGACGCCCGACATTTTGGATATAAAAAATTAATTTTGGCAAAGATTGGGACATTTAAAAAAAAGGAAAACGTTTAATTATACGCCACGGAGCTGAGGAAGAGAGCAGATTCGTGGGAGCGAGCTAAAGCAAGCCCCACGATGTCGAAAAAAGAGTGGCAATCGGCAATAGAAAACTTGGACAAAAAACTTATAGACATGATGAAGGAACTTAAGGACACGAAATTGGAGCTTATTAAAGAGGTTAAGGAAGTTACACAGACAGTAAAGTCGGAGCTGTCAGAAGTGAAAAAAGGTGTGGAAACGATTAGCAGTGAATTACAAGGAACGCAGCAGAGAGTTAAAACAGTAGAAGACGCGATGGAGAATTTAATAGACACGCAACAAACAGAGATGAGGCTGGTGAAGGGGAGGATGTCAGTTGCAGAAACTAAACACATGGAGAAGCAGCTTCGTTTTCGTGGTCTGCCAGAAGTGGAAGGGAAGTCAGCGCAAGAACAGATGACTGAGGTGTTGGCTGATTACCTGGGGAAGGAGGAGGAGGAAATTGTGGCTATCCTAGATGTGGCGTATCGTGTGAACTCGAGAATTGCAACCCAGAGGAAACTACCAAGGGATGTGATTGTGCAGTTTACAACTAGAAATATGAAAGAGAGGATTGTGACCAAACAATTTCAAGATCCATTGGAGATTGATGGCAAGACGATTATTATAATGAAGGAACTGCCCAGATCAGTGTTATTGGACAGGAAAAAATATAGAGTGCTAATTCAGACTTTGAAGGACATGAATATTAGATACAGATGGGAGTTACCGGAAGGAGTGTCCTTTGAGTTTGGAGGGGCAAAAAAACGTATCAGATCTGAGCGGGAGATGGAGAGATTTATCAAGGACAATGAAAAAGACTTACCAACAAAACCATGAATATGGAGTGTAAAGTATTATCTTGGAATGTAAATGGACTAAACTCACCGAATAAGAGAAAAAATATTTTTCATTGGCTACTAAAACAAAAATGTGATATTGTTTGTTTGCAGGAGACCCACATTAGAAAACAGGATGTAAAATATTTAAAATCTGGAAAATTGGGCAAAGAATTTGTAGCGGCTTCCAACAAGAAAAAAAGAGGAGTGGTGTTGTATATAAAAGAGGAGCTGCAGCCAAAATTTGTTATGAGAGATGTGGAAGCTAGATTTGTAGCAGTGGAATGTAATTGGAACTTAAAGAGAGTGTTGGTAGTCGGACTTTATGCACCTAACGGTGCAAAGGAAAGCTTCTTTGAGGACTTAAGGAAGCACCTAGACGATCTTGTATATGACCAGATAATTCTTGCTGGAGATTTCAATGGAGTGACAGATTTGGAATTAGACAAAAAGACTACAAAAGCACAAAAGAAAAGAGGACTATTGCCAAAGCTTTTTTTTGAGTTGATTCAACAAGAGACTCTCGAAGACGTATGGAGGAGAGAATATCCTAAAACCAAACAGTTTACTTTTTATTCTGCAAGGCATCTTACATTATCAAGAATTGATATGATCTGGGCCTCAAAGGACTTAGCGCTATGGACTAAGGAGGTAGAAATAATGCCGATGGTAGGCTCAGATCACAACCCAATTATGTGGAAATTTGGAAAAAGGAGAAAAAGGAAAGCCTGGAGAATAAATGAGGACCTGTTACAGGAAAGTGAGAATATGGAAACACTGAGAAGAGAGACTAAGTTTTTTATACAATACAACGTGAATAAAGAAGTACCAACCAGTAAAGTTTGGGACGCGTACAAGGCGGTTGTAAGGGGCATACTAATGGACTTAAATGGTAGAGCAAGGAAAAAGAAAGAGGAGAAAAGACAAGAGATTGAGGAGAAAATAAAGGCCAAAGAAGTACAGTTAAAAAAGAGACCAGGGAAAAAGAAAATACATCAGGAAATCAAAATTCTTCAAGAACAGTTAACAGCAATGAGTAACAAAGAATTGGAGTGGAACCTTAAAAGACTGAATCAAAAAGCTTTTGAGGGTGCTAATAAACCTGGGAAATATTTGGCATGGCAATTAAAGAAGAAAAGGGAAAAGAAAATAATAAATAAAATTTGTGAAGAAAACAAAACGTATTTGGAGCAGACTACCATTAGCAGAGCCTTTTATAAATTTTACGCTAAGCTGTATAATAAAAAAGAAGTAAACAAAGAATCAATAGCATCATATTTGGAGAAAACCAAACTTCCAGAGATCTCGGAAGCTTGGAGAAATAAGTTGAACAGTGAAGTAACTGATGAGGAAATAAATATGGCAATAAAATCCGCAAATCTAGGAAAGGCGCCAGGGCCAGATGGACTTACGGCTAAATTTTATAAGACAATGGCCAATGAACTGGCACCATTCCTAAAAGAGGTGATGAACGGAGTTTTTAGGGATCAAAGAATTCCAGACACTTGGAGCGAAGCGAATATATCATTGATCCCAAAAGAGGGCCAAGATCTGACTAGCGTGAAAAATTATAGGCCTATATCACTACTCAATAATGACTATAAAATTTTTGCGAAGATATTGGCGGAGAGATTGAAGGGGTGGCTCTCGGAAGTCATAGAGGAGGAACAAGCAGGCTTTTTGCCAGACAGACAAATAAGAGACAACTTAAGGACAGTGATCAATGCTATTGAATACTACGACAAGCGTTGTGACAAAGAGGTTGGTTTCTTCTTTGTAGACGCTGAAAAAGCGTTTGACAATTTAAACTGGGACTTTATGTTTGCCACTATGGAAAAGCTACAACTGGGAGAAAGATTCGTCAGAGCAATCAAGGAAATCTATAGAGACCAGACTGCAGCAATTGTAGTGAATGATGAATTGACTAAAAAATTGACGATTAGTAAAGGAACAAGACAAGGTTGCCCGTTATCTCCATTGTTGTTCATTTTAGTATTGGAGATTCTGATGATACAAATTCGACAAGATGAGGAAATACGAGGAATAAAAATAAAGGACTATTCATATAAGGTCAGAGCATTTGCAGACGACATAATGTTAATTGTAGAAGACCCACTGGAGAACATGCCAAAAGTGATAGACAAGATCAAGGAGTTTGGAGATTTGGCAGGTTTCTTCATTAACAAAAAGAAGTCAAAGATATTATGCAAAAACATGACTAAGCAGAAACAACAATTGTTAATGGAAACAACGGATTGTGAAGTAACTAGTAAGGTGAAATACTTGGGAGTTGAGCTGACTGCAAAAAATATAGATTTGTTCAAGAATAATTACGAAAAATTATGGACTGAGATAGAGAGAGACTTGATCAAATGGAATAGATTGAACCTGTCATGGTTGGGTAGGATTGCAGCAGTTAAGATGAATGTGTTACCAAGAGTAATGTTTTTGTTACAGACAATACCAATCATCAGAGACTCTAAACAATTTGAAAAATGGCAGAGGAAAATATCAGATTTTGTTTGGGCAGGCAAGAAGCCTCGAGTGAAAGTAAAAGTTTTACAAGATGCAAAGGAGAGAGGCGGAATGCAACTGCCCAATCTGAGACTTTACCATGATGCAATCTGCCTAGTTTGGCTAAAAGAGTGGATGACATTAAAGAATAAGAAACTATTAGCCCTAGAGGGATATAAAAAAATTTTTGGATGGCACGCATACCTATGGCATGACAAAGTAAAGGTCAACTCGATGTTCCTGCATCATTTTGTAAGGAGAAGTCTATTTATAATCTGGAAGAAGTATAGAACTTACCTACAAGAAGGAACCCCCTTGTGGGTGGTTCCATATGAGGTGATAGATCCGAGAGCTGTGGATAATGAACAACAATGTTTAACGTACAAAGAAATAACTAAGATTGAAGTATCTAAACTTAGAATAAAGACGCAAGAGGAACTATCACCTAACTATGATTGGTTTCAGTATAGACAGATTAGAGACTTATACAACTCAGACTTTGCAAAAGGGGGCATACGAACAGAGAACTCGGAACTAGAGCAGACCCTTCTTAAAGAAGACAAGAAAAGAATATCCAAGGTATACCAAGTATTGCTGAAATGGTATACTGAGGATGAGATAGTTAAAACACAGATGGTGAAATGGGCTATAAATTTCAATAAAGAAATAACAATGGAGGCATGGGAATACTTGTGGAAAACTACAATGAAGACAACGACATGTATCAATATTAAAGAGAACATTTTCAAAATGATCTATCGTTGGTACATGACACCAAAGAAGATTGCGCTAGGGAATTTGAATACTTCTAATAAATGCTGGAAATGTAAGAAACATGAGGGCTCCCTCTATCATATGTGGTGGTCGTGTGAGGTAGCTAGGCAGTTCTGGGGGGAAATAATAAGAGAAATGAGTGAAATTTTACAGTTTCAAATAAATAAGAACCCAGAACTCCTGCTGCTAAACTTGGGAATGGAGGGAATTCCAGCCCATCATAGGACGTTGATTTTTTATATGACTGCAGCAGCTAGACTTTTGTATGCGCAGAAATGGAAAGTACAAGAAGTACCAACTATTGAAGATTGGATCTACAAATTGCTGTATATGGCTGAAATGGACAAGATGACAAGAAAACTGAGAGATCTGGACTCAGGGCAGTTCAACACAGACTGGGAGAAGCTGAAACAATACCTGGAGAAGAAATGGGAGGTGGGAGGAAAACTGTGGCAGTTTGAGAACTACTGAAATATAATAAAAGTATAAAAGAGAGGGGTGACTTTACCGGGGGAGGAAGAGAAATGTGAATTTATAAGCAGTTAGATTAATTGATTGAGATATATATAGATATGTATAGGTCAACTGATAGAGAATAATTAATGATAAGGTTTAAACATGAGGATTGACTAATTAACAATATTTTCTTTCTTTGACAAGATTTATATGCACCAAACTGAATGTATAGAAGAGTTAAATTGATTGAGTATCTGAGGAGTTATATAGAATTACCATAAAAAGTTGAAATGAGTAATATATAGAGAACAAATCAAATTGTTTGATTTAAATGTGGGAAATTTTTATGGTTTATGATATATAGGTTTATATAGAATTATTCAAAACTGGAAAATGGGATAAATTGTTTATCTAAAGACGTATAGTTTGGGTGTATAATAATTAAAGGAGTTAATGATGCACTGCTTAATATAATGGAGAATGTATATCTGTTTTAGACAGAGGAATTTAATAGAAGTAAGGGAAAAGGGACAGAGGGTGGGAAAGCTGTTGGAAGTCAACAAAAGGGGGGGAAAGGGAGGGGGTTAGAAACGAAAAATTAGGGGAAAATTGATTGTAATGTAAAAATAAAAATGTTCTAACCCAATAAAAAATTTTTCAAAAAAAAAAAAAACCAAAGGATTGGACGCACAGAGGATGCAGGCCACAAGGAGGGCTCACCTCAGTCCATCTGGTAGTCCAGTCCTGAGAAATCAAACAGCCGAGAGTTGACCTTCAGGAAGTTGAGGAGTTGACCTTCAGGAAGGTCAACTCCTCAACTATCCATGGAAGAAAGCAAGAGCGATGTGGGCTGACAATGTCTTCCGCATAAGAAAACGCGCTCACTCTCCACGCTCGTTGGAGGGCATGAGAGCAGCTGCGCCTTGAAGGAGAGGTCCGGCCAGACCACCTCCTTCTTGGCCCAGTAGCTGAGCAGATCAGTGGACAACAACTTGCAGGGCTCCGCGAGGTAATCCCTGACCATTGTCTTCACCGTATCCGGCTCTCTCACGTGACTCGTTCCCTGAGGGGCCGAGGGGCTGCTGGAGCATCTCCATCTCCACAGACATTCCGGCGGTGGCCACGGGGGGAGCTTGCTCAGAGAGGGCGTGAGAGGGACCTGCTGCAGGGCCGGGCTCCTCTCCTGTCCCCTCTGATGACAGGCGTCCCCTCCTGGCCTGCCTACACCTCACCCGCACACAGAGGGCGTCTCTGGCTTTGGTGAGTTTCTTGTCCCACTTGGCGAAAGTGCCCTTGATGCGTGGGTCACACATGGTCGCCAACATGTACGAATCCTTCTGCGTCAGAGGCGTTAGCTTGGCATCTATGCCCTGCTGCAGCCTCCTCACGAGTGTGTGCGCACTGCTGGAGTAATGTCAGCACATGGTGCGTCTGGGTCCACAAAGGGGGCCAGTGAACTCTGGAGCATGCGCACCAGAGAAATGACCAGACCCAGGGTCGCCATGTCTGATGAGACCACCACAGTGAAGTCCTCAAAAGGCTTAAGGACCTCCACTGTCTGGGCAAGGGTGAGCCAATCCTCCTGGCTGAACTCACCCACCTGACTTGCAGCATGGCTCTCTGAGAGCCCCGCCTGGAGTGTGGCCTCCTGCTTCACCAAACGCACCAGCATGACACAGGTGCAGTTCCAGCGTGTGCTTATGTCACCAATGATGCGATGCTCAGGCACGCCTGTGACTGCTTGTTTCAGGCGCAGTTCGCGAACGGATGTCAAACTGCGCGCGAATTGGCTCGTGAGCCTCTGACATTTCTGGAGGAGATACTGGAAGTCACGAGCCCCGAGGTCCATGGATTCCGTGTTGGAGTCCGCCTCTAGCGCTTCCATCACCACTAGGTGAAGCTTGTGAGCCGCACAGTAGATGCGCTCATAGTTCACCATACGCGCCGCTGCCCTCTCTACTACTGCCGTCAGTCACCATGCTTCCCACGGTGGCGGATCCCTCACCTACCCATTCCCGTATCTGTCTCCTGAGGACGGTAGCAATGTTAACCGCTGTGTGCGAAATGTCAAGAGCCTTGGCATGGAGCAAGGCCTTGCAGTAGCCAGCCCGGCGGTCTTGCATCCCTCTACGCCTAACTGTAGTAACCCCACCCCCACCCAGAAGCTCCTGTTTTCCACCAGTGAGCAGTAAGCGAAAGGTACGTGTGCTGCCCTCTGGAGCTGGTCCAGATATCGGACATTAAGTGCACAGTTCTCCCGGCAACCCGGGACAAATGTGCCTTCACGTGGTCCCTGACAGCCCTGTAAAATGAGGGCAACACAGTCCTGCTCATCGTCGTGCAAGCAGGGATCTTGTACCAGGGAACAATATCCTGGAGCATCTCCCAGAAAGAGAGTTGTTCAACTATGGAGAACGGATGGCCTTCCCGGGCAATCAGATTGGCGATATGGCACGTCATGTGCTGGCTCGCCCTTTGGATCCCCTCTGGGGGCACACTAGGGCCCAGCCTACCAAGCTTCTCCGGCAGAGAGGCTTGGCATCCCTGCCCAACAGGAACCCTTGGGGGGGAGCACCAGGGGAGCCTGCCTCCCTCTGGCTAGCTGGCAGCCGTGCAGTGCCACTCGAACTCTCCCCCCGAAGAAGCACCGCCTGGTGTTGCCTCTTCAGGTGGTTCCTCATCCCAGATGTGGTGAGACGGTTGACATCTCTGCCACGGCTGATACGCTGCCTGCAGTGCTGGCACTGGGCAAATTGGGGGTCCTCCATTCTCTGGAAATGCTTCCAGATGTCGGAGGGGAAGGGGGCCCCACGCTGCACAGGGGAGGCGCTTACGGGCCCCTCAGTAGGCACCTTCTGTGAGGTGCACGTGCCATACACACCGTGTCTCACTGCCAGCCGGGCAGTCAGGGATGGAAGAGGCTGAAGGGGCTGAGATGTGGGCTCTTCCACCACAATCTCTTCCTCTTCCTCCAGCTCCCTCTCCTCCTGCCCAGCCATGAGAGGCCTGCTACTGGCCTCAGAGAAAACCGTGGAGGACCACCCAACGGGGGGGGGGGGGGTCCTTCTGCAGTTCCTCCAACAACTGCTGGGTTCCTGTGGTGAGCAAGTGGGCAGGAAAAGTCATGTGCCCATCGTCTATCCCAGGAGACACCAAATGCTGTCCCTCATCCAGAAGCTGGGTCTCAACCTCTGGAGAAGGGGGAGCCTCAGCAGCAGGCCCCTGCCCAGTGCCAGCACCCCCTGCCTCAAGCACCTGGGTTGGGGGTGGACATCCAGCCGTTGCCTCAGGAAGGAGGGCCTTGCAAACCCTCTTCCTGTCACCAGAAGCCAGGCTGGTGAACGACAGCAGCACAGGGGAGGGCCTCCTCCACTCAAGTGGGGGGGAATCGCTGCAATCCCCCTCCCCTCCACCCCTTTAGTTTTGCCTCTGGCCTTTCCCCCAGGGCCCCTCTCACCTTTCCTATCTGCCATTTCCCTTTTAAAATAAAGGATTTTTTTTTAAAAAGAAAAAAAACCTCACAAATTTTATCAAAAAGTCTAATCTAAATCTATGTATTTTGTCGTTCTTTCACTAAAGGAGATAGTCCCAATTTATTTTTGTGAACCTAAACCTATCAAACAGCTAGATTTCTCTTCAGGAATCAAACTGGCCCTGAACCCCAATCCAAAGGAAAGCCTATTGCAACTAATATGCCCAGCCTGGCTCCAAGGGTGCCAGAGATGGGCAGGAAAACCTTACTTAAGGGGAACTATGGGAAGCCTATTTATTTGAATATGTGTGTGTGTGTATATATGTATATAATAAAACCTGACTAACTCTACTGATTCCTATTTAATGGGGAGAACTTACCTGGATTCCCTAACAATTTAATTCAGGGGGCAAATGTCATAAACACAGAAGCCTAACTACAGTCCATTATTTAAATCTAAAATTTATAACAAAACTCTATGTAACTTAACAACCAACAACAAACACAACTGTAAACAGTAAAAAACACCTTCTCCAAACCCCCAAGCAAGCCCCCCAAACCCTTTAATCTACATTAATTTGCAGCAAATTACACAGCAAATTAAATTAGAACCCACAGCCCCCTCCCTGATCCCTAAACAGAAACTCTTTCACACACACACACTCAGTAACAGTAACTGCCCGCACAAGACCCCAACCCTTTAACCCTTTAATCTACCCTACACGCAGACACACACAATATCTCACACACAGAGAGAGCTAAGAAGCAGGACAAAAAAGGGAAACTGAAATTAACTCAGGTCCAGCCCCACAAACACAGCAAATTAAATTAGAACCCACAGCCCCCTCCCTGATCCCTAAACAGAAACTCTTTCACATGCACACACAAACTGAGAAATCACCCTCCCCCATTAAACCTCTAACCCTTCTGAATTTCCCTTTACTTCTCTCACACAAACTCACACTCCCTCCCACCCCAAGACTCACTAACACAACAATAAACTTTTTAAATAACAGAAGCCAGAAACAGTTCCCCCCCACAAACAAAAACAGTGACACAAACTCAATTGTCAAAAAATAGCGAACAGTTCCGCCCCAACCCCAAAACCAGAAATGAAACCTAAAATTACAAACAGCAAACTTTTTTAAAACTATAAACAGGAACAAACCCCCTCCACCAACCAACAACAGTAAAAAAATAATTGAACTCCCCAACTACAAATTTGAAAAAAAAATTAGAGAAAAATTTAGAAATTTTTTAATAGAAATATTCACCCCCCCACTCAGACAAGCCCCCCTAACCCTCCCCTTCCCACCCCACCCCCACGCAGACAACCCCCACAGAAAACCCTGTGAGTCACTGACTCGCTCACCACTCCTGCAGTCCAGCGATGGTCAGGCAGGCAGGCAGGAATACAACAGGGGAAGTCCTCCTCCACAGCAAGACTGCAGAGACGAGAGGATCGACCAACCACAGCATCAGCGGGAGCCTCTCAAGTCTCTCAGTCTCTAGGACAGAACAGAATGGAAGCTGGTTATTAAATAAGTATTAACTCTTTAAAAACTATTTCTAAATTCTAACCTCTCAATCCAGAAACGAAAGGCAGCCTGAGTAAAAAACTAGAATCATACCAGCAGTGTCCCAGGCAGCTTCAAGTTAACACACACACACACACACACCCCACACACACAAACAACTAGGCCATGGCCTTTGCACACAAGCCATGCCTTGGCGTGAGTCTGCCCCAGGAAAGCCACTGTTAAAAAAAAATTTAATTAAAAAATGCAAATTTAAAAGAAAAAAACCCTTCCCAAATCCCAGTCCCCCCAAACCACTCCCTCCCCAAAAGAGAATAGAAGCCTGTGAGTCAGTGAGACTCACTTACCAGTGAGATGCAGGTCCAGTCAGCACTCAGCAGCAGGGAATCCACTCCAGACGAGTCCAGAAGTCCTCTTCCAAGTTCTTTCAGGCCAGCCACTCTCTCTATGCCAAGAAAAATTGGAAGCTTCCTAAAGCCCTGCAGCATTTTAAAAAAGGCACTCTCCTTCCAGAGAATCCCATTGGCTGGAAGGAGAATACTGCTGCAGGATTGGCCACTCCTAACTCCCCCCTCCCTTCCCTGATCCCCCTTTCTCCTCCCCCTTGCACTCACTCACCCTTCTTCACCCCTCCAAACCTGAACATTTGGAGGGAATCTCTGCAGACTTTGCTTGCTGCTTGCATGCAATGCAAATAGCAAGTAAAGTTCTGAAGCCTATTCAAGGCTTCCCGCCAATTTTTCAGAGTTGGGAGGGGGAAGGAGGAAGTTACTCACTCTCCCCCTCCCCTCTCCAAAGCCCGAGTGGGAATTGCAAGCAGCTGGCAATGGAAAGCTTATTCAAGCTTCCGGGACTTCCGGCTGGGGATCATGGAGGTCTGAAGCAGCTCAGGGAGCTGGGCTGTCCAAGTTGCTGTTTGTCTGGGCTGGTGGGATGCAAGATCGCCCACGGCCCCCTGCTTTCAGGTGGAGAGCAGGCAGGAACGCTTGAGACCCAGAGAGTGAGTAGATCTCGGCTGAGGGGGGGGTATGAATAAAGGACTCCCTTTCAGCCTTGAGGTCCTGCTCTAAGACAGGTGGCTGTAATCTCTGCAGCAGCTTTGGAGTCATTGAATTGGCATAGGACCGCTGTACCCAAGCTTCAGGAACACCAATGAACTAATTTGAACATCAGAAACAGTGATTACAACCCAGAAAAGAGCCGAAAAGGTAAAGATCGATATCTCTTCTATGATGCTAGATTTGGACTGGAAAAATAAAGTAAAAGTGGAAATCAGGCTTTGAAATTGAGTAAAGATCTAATTAAGTTCACTCCGGAAAGGAAATAACGTGAAAATAAGACTTTTTAAAGCTATTAGAGGAGAAAAGAGACTATTGTTTATATACTTGCGGTTTTGAGCGATAACGAACTGTGGGAACGGAGGAAGTATCACGAGAAGGTATCTGTGAGATGGGAGAAGGAACAGGAAGTGCGTCAGAAACCATTGAGCTAAGGCGACAGAGGGACCGCTGAGAGGAGAAGGAAGTAGAAAATCACCATTTTGGAAGAGGGAAAGGGCATGACTTCAATGTAAAAGGAAGTGCTCCATTTTGAAGAAGGGAAAGGGCAAGACTTCAACCTTAAAACCATAGAGAAAAGACGCTCGACATTTTGGATAATACAAAGCGTATCACAGAAAAAAAATTGAATTTTAACTGATTAAAATAGCGGAAATAAAATATTTAAATCACGGATTTGAGGAAGAGAGCAGACTCGTGGGAGCGGAGTAAATCAAGCCCCACGATGCCGAAAAAAGACTGGCAATCAGCATTTGATAACTTGGATAAAAAGATGGTGGAAGGTAATAAAGAGTTAAAAGGAACTATGCAGGAGATGTTGAAAGATCTTAAGGAAGCAATTAAGTCGGAGGTGGCTGAACTGGCGAAGAATATGGAAGATGTTAAGAAGGAATTACAAACGACGCAGCAAAATGTTAAAGAAGTTGAAGAAAAAACAGAAAAATTGGCTACCTCTCTCAAAGTGGAAACTTCAGTGCTAAGCGATAGAATGACTGTGATGGAGTGTAAATACATGGACAGACAACTTCGTTTTAGAGGCGTCCTGGAGGAGGAAGGAAAAACCGCCCAAGAACAGATTTTGGAGATTTTGACAGGATTCTTGAATAAAACACCGGAGGAGATTGCAAGCAACATGGATGTGGCGTACAGAATTAACTCAAAATATGCAGCTCAAAAAAATCTACCCAGAGATATGATTGTGCAGTTTATTACAAAGAGAATGAAAGAAGAAATTCTTAGCAGGCATTTCCAAAATCCACTGGTAATGGATGGGGAAAAGGTAAGAATAATGAAAGAGCTACCCAAGAGAGTTTTGATGGAAAGGAAAAAATACAGACAACTTACCCAGGTTCTGAAAGAGTTATTAAATATAAGATACAGATGGCAGATACCAGAAAGTGTGAGCTTTGAATTTAAATCAACTAGAAGAACCATCAGATCACGACATGAGATGGTGCAAAGTAATTTCATGGAATGTAAACGGACTAAATTCACCTTCCAAACGCAAGGCTATTTTTCATTGGCTATCTAACAACAATGCAGTGTAACTTGTTTACAAGAGACCCATGTTATAAAACAAGATCTAAAGTATTTAAAATATAGTAAATTGGGTAGAGAATTTGTGTCTGCAACTAAACAAAAGAAAAGAGGAGTTGTTTTGTATGTTAAAGAAGAGTTACAACCTAAATTGATATTTAATGATTTGGAAGGCAGATATGTGGCGGTGGAAATTATTTGGAACTTTCAAAAAATATTGATAGTGGGAATCTATGCACCAAATGGGGCCAAGGACAATTTTTTTAAAGAATTGATGAATCAACTAGATCAAGTGACATATGCTCAAATAATTTTGGCGGGCGATTTTAATGGAGTAGCAAATTTGCAAGCAGACAAAAAAACGAAGGGAATACAAAAGAAAAGGGGACTATTGCCAAAATCGTTTTTTGAAATACAAAATCAGGAGAATTTAGAAGACTTTTGGAGAAGAAGCAACCCTAAGACCAAGCAATATACTTTTTATTCTGCAAGACAGTCATTGCTATCGAGAATAGATATGATCGGGGCCTCAAAAGACTTAACAATATGGACTAAGGAGGTTGAAATAATGCCTAAAGTGAGTTCAGATCACAACCCAATTATGTGGAGATTTGGAAAATGCGTGAAAAAGTACAGGTGGAGAATGAATGAAGACTTATTAACGCATCAGAGCAACTTAGACGTGTTACAGAAAGAAACCAGATGTTTTATACAATATAACTTAGACAAATCGGTACCAACACCTAAGGTATGGGATACTTATAAAGCTGTCATGAGAGGCATTCTAATGGACTTAAATTCAAGAGACAAGAAAAGAAAGGAGAAAAAACGGAAAGAAATTCAAGAAAAAATAAAAGTCAAAGAGATGCAATTAAAGAAAAGACCAGGAAAAAAGAAATTACATCAGGAGATACGGATGTTACAAGAGCAAATAAGAGCTATGGAGAACAAAGAATGGGAGTGGGAATTGAAAAAATTAAAACAAAAGACATTTGAAGGGGCCAATAAACCAGGGAAATATTTAGCTTGGCAATTGAAAAAAAGGAGAGAAAAGAGAATGATAACCAAGATTGTGGAGAACGACAAAATGTTAACGGACCAACCAGCTATAAGTAGAGCGTTTTATAAATTTTATGCTAAATTATATCAGAGTAAAAGGGTGGATGTGAACGCTATTGATCAATATTTGGACAAAATTAATTTACCGTTGATATCTGAGAAGTCGAAGGAAAAATTAAATGCTGAAATAACAGAAACAGAAATTATGGATGCAATACAATCGACCAAATTGGGGAAGGCACCAGGACCTGATGGAATAACGGCTAAATTTTATAAAGTAATGGCAAAAGAAGTGGTGCCTTTCCTGGAAAAAGTGATGAATGGGATTTTAAAGGGACAAAAGATTCCTGAAACCTGGAATGAGGCTAACATATCATTGATTCCAAAAGAAGAGCAGGATTTATGCAATGTTAAAAACTATCGACCTATATCATTGTTAAATAATGACTATAAGATATATGCAAAAATATTGGCGGAGAGGCTCAAAGAATGGCTGGTTGAATTTATTGCTCAAGAGCAAGCAGGATTTTTACCAAACAGACAGATTAAAGACAATTTAAGGACGGTAATAAATGCAATAGAGTACTATGATAGACATTGTGAAAAAGAAGTCGGTTTCTTTTTTGTGGATGCAGAGAAGGCTTTTGACAATTTAAATTGGAATTTTATGTTCGCCACAATGGAGAAGTTACAGAAGGGAAAAGAGTTCATTCAAGCGATAAGAACTATATATAAAGACCAATGTGCAGCAATTGTAGTAAATGATGAATTAACTAAGACATTGGAAATACGGAAGGGCACAAGGCAGGGTTGCCCATTGTCTCCACTGTTGTTTGTCATGATATTGGAAATTTTATTGATGCAGATACGAGAGGATGATGCCATAAGAGGTATGAAGATTAAGGGATTTACATTTAAAGTCAGAGCCTTTGCAGATGATGTAATGGTTATTGTAGAAGACCCAATTCAAAACATGCCAAGATTGTTGGATAAGATAAAAGAATTTGGAGATTTGGCTGGATTTTATGTTAATAAAAGAAAATCTAAGCTATTGTGCAAGAATATGGTGAAACAAAGACAAGAAGAGTTAATGGAAATTACCAATTGCGAGGTAACACATAAAGTAAAATATTTAGGAATAGAACTTACTGCTAAAAATATTGACTTATTCAAGAACAGTTATGAAAAGCTATGGCAACAAATAGACAGAGACTTAATCAAATGGAATAAGTTGAATTTGTCATGGCTGGGAAGAATAGCAGCAATTAAAATGAATGTACTACCATGGATTATGTTTTTATTGCAAACAATACCAATAATAAGAGACAATAAACAATTTGATAAGTGGCAAAGGAAAATATCGGACTTTGTATGGGCAGGGAAGAAGCCTTGAGTGAAGATGAAAGTGTTATGTGATGCCAAAGAAAGAGGGGGACTACAATTACCAAATGTAAGACTATACCATGAAGCAATATGTTTGGTGTGGCTCAGGGAATGGATGTCGTTAGAGAATCTTAAACTTTTAACACTTGAAGGATACAAGAAACTCTTTGGTTGGCATGTGTACTTATGGTATGATAAAATTAAAGCGGACTCTATGTTTCTGCATCATTATATTAGACGAAGCCTCTACACGGTCTGGCAAAAATATAAAAAATATTTGGATGAGGGTATCCCGACGTGGGTGGTGCCACTGGAAGTTATTGACCCGAGAACAATTTACAACAGAGAGGAATGTTTGTCATATAAGGAGGTGCTGAAAATGGAGCAAAATATGATTAAACTTAAAACAGGAGAAGAATTATCCTCTTCACTATGGATGGTTCCAATACAGACAGATTAAAGACTTATATGACAAGGACCGTTTAAAATCGGGATTTAAATGGGAAAACTCTGAATTGGAAGAAAGTATACTACAAGAAGGCAAGAAAAAGATTTCTAAAGTCTATAAGATTTTGTTAAAATGGTATACAGAAGACGAAATTGTTAAAGTCCAGATGGTGAAGTGGGCCATAAATTGCAATAGAGACATAACAATGGAGGCATGGGAATACTTGTGGAAAAATACATTGAAGATATCGACTTGTACCAATATTAAAGAAAATGTTTATAAGATGATATATAGATGGTACCTAACGCTGAAGAAAATAGCATATGGGAACAACAAAATGTCAGACAAGTGTTGGAAATGTAAAAACCATGAAGGTTCATTATATCATATGTGGTGGACGTGTGAGGTAGCAAAGCAGTTCTGGGGAGATATTACAGAAGTTATGACTGAAATTTTACAAATCTCAATAAATAAGAACCCAGAACTGTTGTTGCTAAATCTGAAATTAGAAGAGATTCCCAGGCAACAAAGAACTTTATTATTCTATATGACAACAGCGGCAAGAATTTTATATGCTCAGAAGTGGAAGACACAAGAAGTACCATCTATTGAAAATTGGATACAAAAATTGCTGTACATGGCAGAAATGGATAAAATGACGAGAAAGTTGAGAGAACAGAATCCAGAAGAAATTCTTAATGACTGGGGTAAACTAAAACAGTATTTGGAAAAGAAGTGGGACGTAAAGGGACAATTATGGTTGTTAGATAACTATTAATTTTGCAGAAAGGAGGAGATACTGATCTTTACAAGAGAAGAGAAGAGATAAGTTAGAAACATAATGTAACTGATAGTTTGATGTTAGGTTTTGTTTAATCTAATATATATTATCTATTTTACTAGTGTGTTAAGATAGTTAAGAATAGAAAAGGGAATATAAGAAGTAGATTTAGACAGCGGGTTGGAAAACTGTTGGAAGTCTTAGATTAAGGGGGGAGGGGAAAGGGTGGGAGAATATGGAAGTGAGGGTTTTAATTGAAAATCTGTAATATTAATTTTTACTCACCCAATAATTTTTTTTAAAAAAAAAGCTTATTCAAGCTTCCCACACTCACGGCTGCTCCAAAGCTTTCCGAAGTGACCCGAATCACTTCGGTAAGCTTAGCTTCGGTATTTCTGAAAGATTTCGGGAATACCAAAGCTTTCCAAATCGGGTCCGCTTCAGGTATCTTTACCCAAAGCAAAACCCAAATCGCACAGCCCTACTCTTAACTGTGAGGAAGTTCTTCCTAATGTTTAGCTGAAAACTCTTGATTTAATTTTAACCCATTGGTTCTGGTCCATCCCTCTGGAGCAACAGAAAACAACTCCACTGCTTCCTCTGTGTGACAATTCTTCAGTTAATTGAAGAAGGTATATTATCACCTCTCAGTTGTCTCCTCTCCAGGCTAAACATGCCCAGCTCCTTTATTCATTCGTCATAGGACTTCATCTCCAGATCCCTCACCGTCTTCGTTGCCCTCCTTTGGAAATGTTCCAGCTTGTCAACATCCTTCTTAAACTGTGGTGCCCAAAACTGAACACAGTACTCCAAGTGAAGTCTAAGCAGAGCAGAGTAAAGTGATACCATCATGTAGTGTGATCTGGACACTATACTTTTGTTGATGCAGCCCAAAATTGCATTTGCCTTTTTAGCTATAGCATCATACTGCTGTAATCTGAAGTCCACATTTCTCCAATCCTATAAAATAACTTCTGCAAGTTTGCTACAAGTGTAATGAATTAGGCAGATTTTCCAGAACATTTTATTTAACATCAGTCTAAATTTATTTTTAATAGGCACAGATGTCATTCAGCAAAAGTAACAACAGCTTTTGTTCTAGGGTTACACATTTTATCAGTTTAAATCTATTAAATTAAATAAACTGTAGGTGTGTGATGAAAATTTTCTCACTGATTTAAACAGTAATGCAATTCTAAGCATATTGTGGTGCTATCTTCTGCTGGTACATGTGGTCTGGAAGGGAAAGAGATAGGTGTGCTACTGAGCATATGCATATATGGTGAAAGGAACAGGGAGACTGAAAGGCCCTGCCATTCTGCAAGATCATTTGGCACAGGCCTGTGAGCCACATCTATGAACTGCTGCATGTCCACTCATCAGGGATGGGAAAACAGCAGTTGCTGTCTCCTTTTTCTCCTCATCTGCCTCCAGGGAATCAATCTCTCCCCTGATCTTTTGTCTTTTTTCCTTGTAAGCTTGTGATCTTTTGTGGGGGGGATTCTAAAATTAATTGCTTTTTTGTGAGGCATTTCTGTCTGAATGTTGAATTTTATCCACGTGCTGTTTTTGTCCATTCAGACCTTGATAATATTTAGACAGTTGGGCAGTTTATCTAGTTTGTATGAATTTCATAGGAAATCTCTTCTAAACACTAGCTTCAAAGATTTTTGGTCACTGCAAAGCAGAAGATTATTTTGAAGTAAGTACCAAATGTAGCTAAGTTCCAAAGAGGGATGAGTGACACTGTAATGGTCTGCTTAGTTTTGATACCACCCTGTAATGGTTTGCTGCTTGTTTTTAAACCTTTTAAAACCTTTTTACGCCTTTGCCTTTAGACCTTTAATCCAGTTCCTCCTTATTTTATCTTAAACTTATACCACAGGAAGGCTCTGGTCACAGCCAATACACTTTTTAATTCCTCTCACACAGATCTTAGGTGTTCTCTACTTTACCCAAGCTTTTACCTCAAGAACACCTTGCCTTTTGTTTTTGTGTGACCTATATACTGCTGCCTCTCCAAAAAGTTTTCACTGCCACTAAAGGCTTTCACCTTAGATTTCTTCTGCTTAACTTGTACTACAGGAAGGCTTTGTAATAGATGATAGTTTGACAGAACAGTCAGCAAATGAGGGTGGTTGTGAGGGGCAGGGAAGGGATCTTTTTCTTAAATAAAAGTGGAATCTATTTATAGGTACATATGCATGATGGTTACAGAGTTTTGATAAATGAATTGGTTTCAGAATAGTTCTTAAACTTGGCAGTTTTCAAAAATATGTATATCTTCCTAAAGGTATATTCATAGTCACAGAAAGTAATTTTCCATACAGGTCTCCACTAACAGCAAAAACTTTTCATCTCCACACGGACATAGATTCATTCAGGCTTTTCCACACAGCTTGCCTGACCTAAATAATTTTTCTTTCAGATATACAGAGACTGCCCCAGGCATACACACAGTTTGCCTGACTTAACGAAAATAACCTCTCTCTAAGATATACAAAGGATGATCAAAATACTTTCCCTCAGCACTGACTAAAAATTGCAGTTCACTCCCCCTCCTAAGCCAGGTATAGCTGCTGTCCAATCAATTACATTTTATCACCCATCCAGCCTCCCTTTTTCTTTCCTCAGAGGCCTACGTTTAAACTCACAGCAACAACTTCAAAAACCCACATTAGCAAGCAGAAATAAAATATTCAAGTTTAATTATATGCAAAACATTACAGAAATATTTTTGTTCTTATTCTTTTTTTTGTGATATTTTTATTTTATACAAAAAAGTAGTATGAGATTCGTAATAACTTTATAACTCATACAAAAGTGAACTATAAGCAAAAGCATCAATTTACAACAATCCATAACTTTACAAAAGTATATGTAATATTAACTGCATACTGGTATTTTATATTAATGTCTTGCAATAAACAACACTACTTATTGTTATTTATATATAACTATTCAGATTGGCTATGTTTCAGATGAATGTGTTCATTGCCCTAAAGTCTCTTTGCAAAAGGAAAGAAAAAAGCTACAGTTTAGATATTTAATAAGCAAACATCCAATGAAACATCACTTGCAACAAGTTGCATCAGACTGGAAACTATACAAAGGCCCAGGTTATTAGAAAGGTGCACAAAAGATGATTAAAGATTCTTGAAAGACAAATTTCAGAATCCTTGACAATCATCGGAAAACAGGAAACATGTCATATTTTCTCCCAACATTAACCCTTTTCAAGGTTATGCTAACTTAAAAAGGAGTCTTGTGGTACTTTAGAGACAGATTCATTGTTGCACAAGCCTTTGTGGGCTAAGGACTACCATACTGATTCTATGTTTACTGCAAATAGTGCAGTAATACAGAGGAAGGAGAAACTGGCCTCCTAGAATGTTGATGACTAGTAGATAAAAGTGAACTGGAACTGGGGCCTATGAGACAGAATTTGAGCAACTTTCCTTAGCTGCTGGAAACTCTTTGTATTCAACCTTCTAGTTTAAAGCTTTAATATAATGCCTTGGTCTGAGAGGAAGAATCTTGTTCTTTGAAAAGTAACTTGATTTCTGTCCTGAGAGTTCTTATTGGGCAGAAAATAATAGAGCAATGGAATGTTGGTTGTAAGGCCTGAGAGTGGCAGTGAGGGAACCTGGTGCTCGAAAGGGCAGAAGGCGGTGCTGTAAGTAGGGAGTTCAGAACATGAAAAGATGTACTAAATTCTGATTTAGTGAGCTAGTAAAAACTTAGAATTTGCTTTATGTCTTTTCATTGTTTATGTAGGAGATCTTTGTAGTGAATAATTTACTCTTACTCTCTTCAATCTTACCCCATGCATGGGATCACCAAACATTTCTCTGATTAAATTATTTTTCTCTAACTGCCAGTGTTGAGTGCAGTGCTTTAATTTTCTAAGGAGTGCTGATTAAATGAGAGCTAGTGAGTTGGGGCAGAAATCTATGTCCTGTTCAGATATGAGGGTGAATATAAGGCTGGCAGCATAGTGTATGAGCCAAAGGGCACAGATCTTGAAATGGTTAAGCTGTTTGTCTCATACATATGTGCCTATGTACACATAAAGATGCTGAAACGGGACCTTTCACCTTGTCAAGACTTTTTTTTTCATTTGTACCTGATTTGGGGAAGTAGAGGACCTCCCTACAGCCTTGATTATAGGATAAATAGTTCAATGCTCAACCAAAATATGAGGACATTTAAGGAATCATGTCAAAATTCTGACCATAAAAATCTATTCTAAAACAGTGATGTTTATAGGAGAACAAGTCACAGGGTCTGAGCCCTAATTCTGGTTGGTCCTCCCTAAAGATCAGTTATTTAGTCAGTTCCTCCCTTAATGCAATCCTCCTGTCTCCACAGTCTGTGTGCTCTATCTTTGAGAAGTCTGTGAAGACTCTACTGGATGACTTTGCACCCATGGTGCCTCAACTGTGTGAGATGCTGGGTCAGATGTACAGCACCATTCCTCAGGCATCTGCAATTGATCTCACAAAACAGGTAACCAAATTAGAACAAGAACTCCCAGCAGATGCCTAGCTGAAACCACTCTCGCCCACCGAATACTCTTGGCTTCCTCCTTCCATTTCTTTCAGTACAGAAATTGCTCAAAATGAGTTATTTTTTCTTCTTCCCCTTCACAACCCCTGAGCAGCAGTCTAGTAGCTTGGCATTTGTTCGTTGAGTCCATATACAGTGGTCCTGCTGATGTGGGTGGGGTCAGCTCCCAGCCTTCTGGTGTAAGACACTCATGCTCAGACTAAGTATCGGACAGGATGGGATGTTCTATACCATTTGTGCTTCACTTTTCCTTATCTTTATCTCCTCAGCTGGTTCACATCTTTGCCCATGAGCCTGTCCACTTCCCACCCATCAAGGCACTCTTTCTGCTCGTCACATCAGTTACCCTAACACTCTTTCAGCAAGGTAGGTGTGCTTTGGCACCCTCAGTTTGGTGAGGTTGCCACATTGGGCTTTTCTTAGCCACACCTGTTCAGATTGCCTGAGGAAGTCCCTCAGATCATGGCAGTGTCCTCCTGTTCAATATCTCCTGTTCAATATCTCAGGCTTCACTTTCTTTAGCTTGTACTATTAGAAGACCAGAACTAGAAACTCTTGTAGAGATGTACAGTTTGGCATGCTTCACTCTAGCAATCGCCTGAGGATAGTTGTGCTATTGTGTTTATTATTTATTTATTTATTTAAAATACTTGTGATTCCCATCTTTCCCCCTATCAACAGCAGCTCAAGATGACTTACAGTCCAATATACATTGGTATTATCCTTCCCAACCCCACCTCAGCTTCTTAGACTGGAGCCTTTTCCCCTCTCCTGGCAAACTGACTCAGTTTAGAATCCTGAAGGAAGGTGGAGTCAGTTGTTTCCTTCACTTAATGCTTGCCTTTTAGTCAGAAGCTAGACTTATTAGGAAGTGTGCTCCTACATCTTCCACTTTAACATGTGAATGTATGAAGCTACCGTATACAAAGCACACTAATTTGGTACTCTGTTTCCAAGGTCTTTGGCAGAGTAATGTCCTTCACAGCACTTGCTACCTGAGATCCTTTAATTGGAAATTCCAGGGATTGAATGTGGGATTGTCTGCATGAAAAGCCTGTGCTCCACCTCTGAGACACAGCCTCTCCCTAGCTGCACTCCCAGTTCCCATACTGATCAGTCCAAATAAAGGACTCTGCACTGATTCTCCCTTGCTCTCATGCTCAAAGAATTCCTCCTGCTAATTTTTGAGTCCTTGTTGAGAGTTTGAGTTTGCCTCTGCTTCCATGGAACTGCTATACCAACATTATGCTAGCCCCTGTTGAAGGGGCAAGCTTGAAGTATGTGTACAGTTCCAGCCAAATATTAATGGCAGAGAGTGAGTGGTAGGGTTTCTGCTCCTTTTTTCCAGGTGCATGTGTGAACTTGAAACTTACGGGGAGACAACAGTGCTTGGAGTGCTGTCCTGTTGCAGCCTAGCTTTGTCAGGCATAGCTATGATATCAGTACAAAGGAAGATGATCCTGGTCGTGTCAATACAAGCACTGTTGGAGAAAGTGTGATTACCAGCAGCTTTACTAGCCAGCCTTTCTGGGAGGCATTGACTTTTTTCCAACCAGATAGGCATCTGGGCATGGGTGAAGAGGAAATACTAAGTTAGCACTACCCATTAGGAGGTCCAGTAGGTTTCCAGGAGAGATTTGTAAGGCTTCATGCCCTCTCTGCATCTACTGGATTTGTCACTGCCTCTGGAGGTGCCTTTTAGGACCAAGTGTTTCATGAAGAGAACATCTGTGTCTCCAGTGCTGATGTGTTAGCTCTCCAGGTGAAGCTGATGTCCCATTAGCTCTTGCTTTGCCTGTCCTCCCTTGCTAGGGTGCAACAAGCCCCCCCCCCCCCCGCTCCTGTCCGTGGTGCTTGGCGAGGGACTCTGGGCAGTAGGCCCATTCCTTTGCACTTTCTTTCTGTTCTTGGGTTTCTGAGCTCCATGATTTTTGTATGTTTTGTTTCTTTAACTTGCTTCAAGCTGCTCATGTGCCTGCCCTCTTCAACCCCCTATGCACCTTCCCTTCCTGCCCTTACTCCTGTTTTCACTTGTAAATTCTTTCTGTATCACATAACTATATGATGTTGAGTTGCTGTTTGTATGATTTTTCTCTTCAGTTACATCTTTATTATATTTTTAGGGCCCAGGGATCATCCTGATATTGTTGATTCATTTATGCAACTCCTGGCACAGGTGTGTTTTAGTTTCTTATTCATTCACTTTCTGTTCTCTCTCTTTCTCTTTTTTAATTCAATTTAAACCTATTTTAGCTTTCTGTTGACAACGTTTTTTCCTTTTAGTTGAATATCGAGTTTCTCCATCTGTTTCCGTGGAAGTTGAAAACAAAACATTCTCCTTTTCATAGGTGTGAGTTTGCCCCTTCCTTTCCCTCAGGGGCTGTACCAAGTGATGCAAGAAGGCTTGTAGGCTGGGTTTGTCTTCAAGCCTTGTGCTGTGACCTAGCACAAGATGGAGCTGCTGCAAAGTTTCAAATGAGATTGAGAGCTAGAGCATTAGCATTCCTGGTCCTTGTGTGTCCTTGTGTGTGTTCTGAGCTCCAGCTGAATGTAGGCAGGTCCATTGTCTCTGGCCATTGGTTGGGAATGATATGGCATATTTGGATAACCTGGATTTCAACCAAAGACCTTGGAGGGCATCTGATCTAGAGTCATCTGGTAAAGGAAATAGCAAGGATGAAAGGGCAGGTGAGCCTGTGTACCTATTTGTCCTTAAAACCCTTTTTATCATGTCCTCAGGCACTGTTGTCAAGACTACCCAGTTCTCATTTCATTCAGGTTGTAAATTTTTTGTACAGCCCAGTCCTAACATTGTAATGGCGTCATTCACAGGGCAGTAATGATGAAGTATAAGCTGGACAGTGGCTGGGGGAGGGGATAGTGAAAGAGACCAAGCAGATTTAGATGTGCAGCCTCTAGACTAGAAATAAGCCACAATGCTAGGAACTGCAGAGGCAGACAGGGAAGAGAGGTGGGATGGCTCAGATTTCCTGATTATGGCAAGATGCTGTCTGTGGTGTTGGTTTATTGTTACCTAATGTGCTTTCTTTCAATATAGTATACTGTGGAAAGTATCTAAGCATTTAGCTCCCCCTTGTGGCAGTTTACATATCTAACAAACCTGGTGTGTAGTAATATTAATATGCCTCCCTCACATACCTGTTTTGTAGAGCTCAACTGAAGTTTCAGAAAAATTTGAAATTCTATGACATTTAACATTAAGATTTTGAAGATTAACATCAACATTTAAATGGCAAAATAGACATTTCAACCTGAAATGCTTGTCATAAGGTTAAGGCGTTGCTAGCTGCCAGTGGCATTTAAATGATTGGAATATTTTTCTCTCTGGGAGGGGGGTGGGGTTAGATGTAGGTGGCTGAGAAGACAATGGAGTTTTGTGAGGGAGGAGAAGCTTAGAATGAGGAAAAATATCCAATCTGAGCAGAAGATGCGAGGAGAGAGGAAATGTTTGGTCAACCACATGAGAGTTCCCACTGTAGCTCCAATTAGACAGAGAGATACTTGAGAGGCGTAGTCCTCTGGCTGCCTACATCCAGTCTGACATTCTCAAGGAGCTCCCCAAAGACCAGAAAAGGTGAGACTAAAGTAGTTGAGGCCTGATCTCCAACTTACATTGTTCCTGAGGAGAAAGTGCCTGGTATTGTGTTGGGGACAAACTGAAACTCACATGGATGGGATTTCAGTGGATTTGGAACAATCCTGTCAACATCACTTTTTATGGGATTTTCATCTCACCTACCCTAGCCCTTTTCTGTCCTAGTTAAATAACCATTTTGTTCTTTTAATTAGGATAATTTATATGAGAAAAATCTGATCAGAAAATACCTGGGTATGGGATCTGGACTGATGTAGCTGTTGTTGTCTCTTAGTATTTTTTATCCCCTGACAACAATATATGAAATCTAATGGCCTGGAGAGACTACACCCTACACCAGGAACCAATGTCATCATTGTTCTTTTCCATGCCTTCTTTTATTGAACTTGGATCCCATTGCTTACTCTCACATCTACCTCTCACAGCAAAGTTGTGCAGAAAATGTTATTACCAAGTGTCATGCTGATACCAAACAAAAACATTCATGTAATATAGTGAAAGAAATTTGCCAACAAATTCATAGAGGAGAATTTTTGAAAGCAGATTTTCTCCAACTCTCTTATGGCCTGACTGTATTTTTTAAAATTCCTACTTTTGAACCCTGTTCAAAATGTTCAGGCTACACAAGCAATTAGTCTGAAAAACATAGGTTTAACATGCAAATATCCATCATGGTCTTGTGCAATACAGAAGATATTTGACTGTTCCATCTGGAAGAACTCAAACCTTCCCCAGCAGACAACTGCAGTCTGAGCCTTTGGTATAGCCTAGTTAGTGCCAGCAATCTCAAGAGATTGTTTTTCACCAACACAGCACCATCTTAAGTGTAATCTTCTCTCAAGAGAGAGATGGCTTCCCCAGCAGTGCTGCTTGCACAGTAACATGCCAACTGCTCTCTTCCTGGCTGACTCAGCTTGTGATTTCTCAAGTTGCCTGTGATATTCACATTTTGGGGTGGCAAACAATTTTAGAAGTTTTTCCCCAGACAAATGCATGTTGGTCCCAGCCTTCCTCACAAAGAGAACAGCTCTCTCCAAAACAGTTCTAATAAGGGATCAGAGTCTTCAAGACCAGAGAGGGTGGGAAAGATCATGAAGAATTGGAGACACAAACCATTGTTTTCATGCTTGCATCATAGCTTTTTCCACAAAGATGCCATGCTATTAAAATCTCATTAGGTTCTGGTATTTTGGATGTAATGCTTCAGCCCTTAATTTTCACAAATTTCACAATAAAGTGAAAATTCTAAAACTCTTCAAACAGGTTTCATGCTGCCATACATAATCAGGCAGGGAAACCCAGATGTTCTTTTAGCATGGCAAAAGGCTATTGATGTGGCTTATCTAGCATCTAGCAATTGATTCTGCTGTCCATTCCCAAGAGGCTTGTAAGGCATCAGACCCATATATTTAATGTAATTCGACCCTAGACTTCCAGTCTTTTTAAGCCCATCTCCCTTGCTCTCTTCTAGTCATGAAGAACAGCCCACACTAAAGTACTGGTGCTCTTGAATACAATCAAAGGGTCCTAAGATGAAAATATGAAGTCACGGTGGGCTTTAGGGTCTAGATAGAACAAGGAGCCATTGGGAGAAAAATAGCTGTTTATTCATTTATTTACTGCTAAACATATATACCCCCCTTTTTTTGGCAGGCTCACAAAAACAAGGTATAAGTACAATGGACTCTAAAACATTCATTGAAGCAGTCTTGCTTTGCTTAACAGAGAGGCTTGAGGCATGTGCTATTATTGGAGCCTAGAGAGAAGATTTGAAAGGACTGGTGCCACTGCTGAGAGAGCCCTTCTCCTTGTGACCAGTAGCCTTTTTGTTAAGATGCCTGAGGCTCTTGGAACAGGGACTCAGTAGACGATCTAAGCAAATGGGAGAATTAGTGGATCATATAGGGCAAAGTCCTCATTGTGGTGTATCCTTGTCCTAAGTTCTTTATAGTTCAGGTGGTCTGGATTTGAGAAGGAAACACTTGACATTTGAGAGGTGCCCCAAAGTTTATGATGAGCTATTGAATCTCATGTGGCCCTTCTCAGGTAGTCAATTGGTCTATTGTAAGATACAAAGTCTTTGAAAGACTTGGGTTAACAGATACTTGCTGCCTATTTATCTTGTACAACTCTCGGTCCCTCTCCAGGATGACTTCAAGTTGCTGGGTGAAATAATCTCACACTCTCCAAACTCTGCCTGAGGAAAATCTCCTTATATGTGCACAGAGATAACTGAGTTCAAAGGGAACATTTTTCTCACATCATCAAACGTAGCAAATGTAGGTCAAACGGAAGGGTCAGTTTGCTTGAATGAAATTGTTGGGCAGGTAACTAAGTTGCTTGTTCATCTTCGTTCTTCTGTGCCTCCACACATGGGGACTGCGCAGGCGCAGGCCAGCCGCCGGAGAATTCTTTATCACTTCTATAGCTCTGAAGGGGCCGTTTGTCGCGCGCCTCAGTGACCGTTTTCCCGCCCAAACGGTCACATGTCTTCCCAGCAACCAACGGCCCCTTCCCTCAGTTCTCTTCTTGCCGCCGCTTGGAGAGAACGTCTGCTTCGCAGCTCCGTGCTTTAATCTTTTAGTGATTGATCTGGTGATTGTTTTGGCTTTGACTTCGGACTTCGGACTTGACTATTCTTCTAACTGATTTGGATCTTGACTGGACTCGGTAAATATACACTCGGACTGTTTTGACGACTCCTTTTGCCTGACCCTAATATGGCTTCGAAGGCCTTATTTAAGCACTGCCTTCAGTGCGACACAAAAATGGCCCAGACCGATGGCCATGATTTGTGTTTGTTTTGCCTGGGGGAGACCCACAATGTTTCAGCATGTAAAATCTGCCAGAACTTTACCCACAAGGCCCAGCAGGAGCGCAAGGCCCGCTTGAACTCCTCCTTGTGGCAGAAGGTGATGTCCGAGGGTACTCCGCTGCCTTCCCCCAAGGCTGGCCCTAGCCCCTCTGCTGGAAAGCGTTCCCGAGCGGGCTCAGTGGCATCCACAAAGTCGGCGTCAAAATCTCGGCCGACGAGTGCTGCGGCGTCGAGAGCGGCCTCTCCAGCGCAAGGGCTGATGAAATCGCCCCAAGACGCGGCTTTGGCGCATTCGGATCTGAAGAAGGCTTCGGGGTTGGAGCCGAAGAGGGCGGATCCAAGGCTGCCTGTGGAACCGACGACGGTTACGGCGCCAAGGCCCCAGCTCGCTGCCAGGAAGTTGACCCCTAGAAAGGTGTCGGATCCGAAGCCGGGCTCAAGCAAAAGGCCGGCCACCGAGAGAACTTCGGTTCCGAGGGCTAAGCGTCAGCGCTCTCGGTCACCTCGTCGAGCTTCGGCGGACGAGGTTGTGATGGTGGTTCCTCGCACGCCCTCCCTTCACTTGGACTCGCCGACTCCAGAAGAGGTGCCGGATCCGGGGGCTTTCATTGTGATCCCTAGCGATCATTCCCCTGTCGCGGATCTGAGCCCATCTGCCCACCGGAACCGACCGTCGCCAGTTCCAGCTACTCTTCCTTCTCCGACGTATTCCATTCAGAGTTGGCGCCTTTCTGAAGCGGGGAGCGTCGGTTTCAGGCACTCCATAGAGTCTCGACACCGACAGGCCTCGTACATCCCTCCGGCCTACCATTGCCAGTGGAAGGGAGCCCCTATCGGGTTCGACTACTCGGAACCGAGGCCATCCACCTCGAGGCAAGGTTGGCTGCCTCCACCCCTCCAAGGAGAAGAGTCGATACTCGGTTCCGATGAGGAGGAGGCTGAAAGTGTCGGGGACTACAGGTCGGAGCCGTGGTCGGAACCATCCCCCGACGACAACGTGGCGCCAAGTACCAGCTCCCCCTATGAGGACCTTCGGATCTATGCAGATCAGATGGCTCGCATGGCAAAGGCGCTTGAAATGGATATTTTCTCGGCCACGCCGCAGACCAAAGACAAGCTTCTGCATCGGATCTACAGAGACAACCCTGCCACAGTTGATTTCCCCATGCTGGAGGGTGTAGAGGAGATAGTGGAGAAGGTGTGGAAGGTGCCCTGTGACCAGCCAGCTACATCTAAAAGAATTGAACAGATGTATAAGATCAAACAGGGCACCTGGCAGTCGGTGAAGCACCCTCCACCCTCCTCATTGGTTGCTGAGGAGATCCAGCCTCGTCAGTCGGGTCCCTCTTCCGTACCCCCAGACAAGGAAGGCAGGAAGATCGATGCCATGGGTAGGCTCCAGTATTCCATCTCCTCCTTGGGCCTTAGGATAGCCAACTACCAGACTATCATGGCTGGCTATCAATTATACCTCTGGGAGAAGCTGGCGTCCTACGTCGGGGATTTGCCTGCTGACAAGAAGGCGGTGGTGTCCCTGCTGCAGACAGAAGCCATCTGTCTATCCATGCAGCAGATGAATGCTGGGAGCCATGCTGCCGACACTGCTGCACGTGGAATGGCTTCAGCGGTGGTCCTCAGACGCCACTCTTGGCTCAGATCGACAGCCCTCCCATTGGAAGTGAGGTCAAGGATCGGCCTGCCCTTTGAAGGGGATTCTTTGTTCTCCACGACCACTGATGAGGCCCTGAAGAAGAAGAAGGAGGACAGGCAGACTGCCCGATCGTTAGGACTGGCCCCGGCGGACAAGCCTGCTTCCAGGCCTCGATACGCTGCAAGGTACACTCAGTACCACCATCAGGGCAGATACCAGCGTCCCTATTACCAGCAGTACTCTGCCTACTCTCGGCGCCACTACACTCCTGCACAACAGCCCAGGAGGCGTAAGCCCTTCAAGCCTCAACCCCCAGCCCAGCAGAGAGATCAGCAGGGGCCTGGAAGGCAGTACTGACGGGATGATCCAGCCGCATCCTTGAACTTTTCAGACAGGCTGAAGCCTTTCCTGTTTAACTGGGAGTCAATAACATCTCATGGGTCTTAACAATCATTGATAAAGGATACGGGCTGGAGTTCTTGGAACTGCCTAGATGTAGTTCACCTCTGACGGCTGTTAATAATACTATGGCAGAGCTGGATGCAGAAATAGTGTCGCTCTTGGCCAAGGGTGCTGTAGAGGAGGTGGCCTACGACGGGTCTGAGAGAGACTTCTTCCCTCGGTTCTTCTTAGTCCCCAAGAAGGATGGAGGTTTACGCCCCATTCTAGATTTAAGGGGCCTTAATGCCTTTCTAAGGGTGACTTTCAAAATGGTCACACTGTCAGCAGTAATCACCTTGCTGAGGAAAGGGGATTGGTTTGCTGTCCTTGATTTGAAGGAGGCTTATTTTCATGTGGGGATACGAGAGGAGCACAGGAAATACCTGAGCTTCGTTTATCAGTGAAGGGTGTTCCGTTATAAAGTGCTCCCCTTTGGCCTATCCACGGCGCCACGGGTATTTACTAAGTGTGTGGCTCCTGTGGTCTCCTTCCTTCGGGAGGAGCGCTATGCCATCTTTCCCTACCTTGATGACTGGCTCATCGTGGCTGGTTCAGAGGCTAAGCTTTTGCAAGATGTAGAATTAGTACTGAGCACTTGCAAACGCTTGGGGCTTTTGGTAAATTTTGAGAAATCTAAACTGGTGCCCAGCTGTAAGGTCTCCTATATTGGGGCAATGTTAGACTCTGTAGAGGGTAAGGCACTGCTCCCCCTTGAGAGGGCTAAGTCTCTGAAGGGTCTGGTATCCATGTTTAAAAGGAACCGGTTCCAATCTGTTTGCACCATCCAGTGTTTATTGGGGCATATGGCAGCGGCCACCTTTGTGGTCCCCTTTGCTAGACTGCGTATGCGCCCGCTTCAGAATTGGTTCGTGAGGAAGTATGACGCCTTCCGTCATCCTCCGTCTCTCAAGTTGTCCATACCTAGGGCTATTCTATCCTCCCTTGACTGGTGGATGTCAGATGACAACGTTTAAGGGAACCCTGTTTGGTTACCAGCATCCTGGGGTTACAGTGACCACTGATGCGTCCCTGATAGGATGGGGTGCTTACTGTGGTGCTGCATGTGTACAAGATGTTTGGACAGAAAGGGAAAAGAACCTGCACATTAATGTACTTGAGTTAAGGGCTATTCGTTTTGCACTTGTGTCCTTTACAGCACTTCTACAAAACCGTCAGGTGTTGGTGCAGACGGACAACACGACTGCCATGTATTACCTAAACCAGCAAGGGGGCACAGCATCTATGATTCTCTGCAGAGAGGCCACACTTGTTTGGCTCTGGGCGATCCAGAATGGTGTGATGCTTCAGGCTATACACATAGCGGGATCAGACAACGTTCGGGCAGATGCCCTGAGCAGGGTGCACATGTTGGACCACGAGTGGGAATTGAGCGCAGAGTACATTGGGCCGATCTTCTGAATGTGGGGGCATCCGGACATAGATTTGTTCGCAACTTCAGCGAACACCAAGGCCCAGATATTTTGTTCAAGGGCAGGGAGCGACCCCCTCTCTATTGGGGATGCCTTCCAGTTTACGTGGACCCACAGGTTGCACTATATGTTTCCACCATTCCCACTAATACCGAGGGTGCTGGACAAATTAGAACACAACAATGCAGATTGCATTCTAGTGGCACCCTTCTGGCCGAGGCAAGTATGGTTCCCCAAACTGCTGCAGCTGTCCGATAGGACATATGTGAGTCTGCCTCCCTGGCAGGATCTCCTGCGGAACGGGAACCTGCTCCACCACGAACCCAAGAAGCTGCACCTGACTGTCTGGCGGATCCTACCCCGCCTGTAGTGTTCTCAGAGCAGGTGGAGAAGGTCTTGCTGAACGCAAGGAAGCCATCCACTAGACGAGCCTATGAGGCGAAGTGGCGTAGGTTTGAGGCTTGGGCACTTGCTAAAGAAGTGGTGCCTACCAGTAGCCCCTTGGGGCTCATATTTGAATACCTATGTCAGCTAAGGGACCAAGGGTTAAAAGTTACCTCCCTTAAGGTCCATCTTGCGGCTATTTCCACTTTTCATGATCGAGTAGACGGTAGTACAGTGTTCTCACACTGTAAATCTCGTCAGTTCCTGAAGGGGATGTTTAATCTCTACCTGCCTGTGTCCCCTCCTGTGCCTCAATGGTCCCTATCCCTGGTGCTGTCGAGGCTGATGTTGCCTCCCTTTGAGCCATTAGCCACATGCCCTTTGGACAAAAACGCTACTTTGTAGGACAATTTTGGTGGCTGTGACATCTGCCAGGAGAGTTAGTGAGTTGTCAGCACTTAGGGCTGACCCGCCCTTCCTTCTATTCCATAAGAATAGGGTGGTCCTGCGGCCATGCCTCAAGTTTCTGCCCAAGGTGGTGTCTGCCTTCCACCTGTCGCAGGATATTATGCTGCCTGCATTTTTTCCACAGCCATCTTCCAAAGGGGAAAGGGCTCTTCATACTTTAGATTTAAAAAGGGCCTTGGCTTTCTACTTAGATAGGACAAAGGACTTCTGTAATGGTCCCCACTTGTTTGTCTGTTTTGGGGCCAAGGACAAGGGTCACAGGGCATCTTCACAGACCCTGTCACGGTGGATTGTGTCGGCCATTAGTAAGGCCTATTCTCTGGCTGGGGTGGGTTGCCCACTGCAGGTCAGAGCCCATTCCACACGGTCTCAGGCAGCCTCTTCGGCACTCATCAGGGGTGTGCCGCTGGTAAATATCTGTAAGGCAGCTACGTGGTCCTCTGCTGACACATTTGTCAAGCACTATGCTATGGATGTCAATGCAGAGCAGGAGGTTTCTGTTGCCAAGGCTGTCCTTCATTCCCTTTTTTCCTAAGGGGATACTGGAGGGTTTAATTGTGATAACTGACAGTACGCATGTATATATGTGTATATGTTTATTGAACAAGTTAAATGTTACTGTACAATGGTTTATTTATTTATTTATTTCTTGGTCCTGGTACTAGGACTGGTGTTATATATAATAAAATTGAGTTGGATTTCACCCCACCTTCCTTATTGTGTGAAACTTGGTACACTCCCATGTGTGGAGGCACAGAAGAACGAAGATGAAAACAGGGTTAACATACCTGTAACTTATGTTCATCGAGTTCTTCTGTGCTGACACCCATCCCTCCCTCCTACCCCGCTGTGAATTCCAGTGCACGATAATATGATGATTATAACAATATTGATGTTTTAAAGGATTGTGGCTATGTGTATTGGATAGCGGCGGCAAGGGAGAACTGAGGGAAGGGGCCGTTGGTCGCTGGGAAGACATGTGACCGTTTGGGCGGGAAAACAGTTGCTGAGGTGCGCGACAAACGGCCCCTTCGGAGCTATAGAAGCGATAAAGAATTCTCGGCGGCTGGCCTGCGCCTGCGCAGTCCCATGTGTGTCAGCACAGAAGAACTCGATGAACATAAGTTACAGGTATGTTAACCCTGTTTTCATTAATGTAAACATATATGTTGTGGCACATGATGAGAATTTTTCTCTCTCCATACACACACACACACACCCCTCACTCTCATTTATATCCTTCCTTTCTGCCATTCCGGATAACCAAGGCAGCTAACAAAACAAGCATAATAAAAATTCACCATAAAACTAATATATACAGTGTTTCATAATTTTCCTTTCTTTGCTCTCCAAACTCTGGTTCTAAGAGTCAAACCCTCCTGGTTTGTAAAAGTCATTCCACCAATGCTTATTTTATCAGTTGTAAAACTGTGTGCCAGTATGTGAGAGGAAAAGTAGAATGCAAATTGGTTGGTGCTTTTATTGTACCAACTCTGAGTGCTTAAAATGGTCAGCACTGAGCTACAGAGGAGTTCCTGCTCTAGCAAAGATGTGTAGAAGAAAATATGGATGTGTGTGTACTTACAAATCATAGCTTTGATGTACTGACGTACAGCTGCTTTGAGATGGAGGCAGATCATGAATATGACAAAAAGATACTTTTTTAATTACAAATGTATTGTTCATCAGCATTGAGTTTCCTTTGACTTAACCAATAGTAGATCCACAGTATAGCTGCAGAAAAGGTCTATGAATTGCCCATATAGGTCTCCCTGAAGTTAATTCTGCATGCTTCAATTGCTCTGCTCTGAATGGGGGAATTATTTTCCAGTAAGATATTTAATGGGTTCCAAAAATGTGCAGGAACAGACATCTTATTTAATCCTTTATTTGGCCTTGCTACTTTTTGCCATGATGTATGGAAACTGTGTACCAGCAAAGCCTGCTTTCTGATTAATCTGCTGTGATATTTTAAAGAAATGTAAATAGATGCTCCTGAAGGATAACAGAAATGCAGAACTTTCTATAGTGAAGTGGTGGAAGAAAATACCATTAACAAAAACTGTGAAGAGACTTTTCAGAACTTATTGGCAGTTTTAAAAGTAGACTTTGAGATGCAAAAATATTATGATCCTACGAGGCAAACTTTTGAGCACAGATAAACTTTTAAGTTCAATGCTGCTTCGCTAATGCATGATGGAGAGGTACATATATTGTCTTTCCTTTTGTCTGTGCCATTGGATGACTGCAGGATTGACAGTTAGTACAGGGGAAGTGGAACTGGGTGGATGAAGGTATCACAACCATTGTTTGCAGCTGTAATTAATATCAGTAGGGTTCATTTGACAGCCACTAAGGGCAAGAGGCTTGCCATCTCTGGTGATGGTGCTTCAGTGAAAAAAAAATACTTTGTGTGGTTCCATGGAGGGAGGTTTTTGCTTGCCAATGGAATAACCATTGTATGGGAATACCATGGCAAAGCATGCCCCTTTTGAGGACTGGGAGCATAGTTGTGATTGCTGTCCATGGTTCTGAAACAAATTTAGGCTTGTAAACATCTTGTCTGTACTTGCTGTCTCTGGTGCTGAAATAAGCTAATTCCAGAATGGTAACTGTGTTAATCTATTACAGCAAAATAAAATAAAACTCCAGGGATACGTTTAAAAATTTACAGCACGAGTCAGAGCTCACTTCTTCAGATGCATATTACTCCAGTTTTGACCCATCTACATTGGCTCCCAGTTTGTTTTGATTCAATTCAAAGTGCTAGTGCTGACCTTTAAAGATTAATATGGTTTGGGGCCAGCATATTTTAAGAATTACCTGCTCCCATCCAAATCTACCCAACTATTACAGCTGTCTTCTGACGCCCTACTTTGGTTGCCCCCCCCTTTAAGATTAGACAAGAGGCAACCCAAGAGAGGACCTTTCAGTTGTGGCAGCAAAATGTAGAATTCCCTTCCTAGGGAAATTCATCTGTTCCCTTCTACCACTGACTTCTACCAGCAGGTGAAGACTTTTTTATTTGCCTGCTTTCCCTCCTTCTTGCCCTGTGTTATAGGCCTTGATAGCCCTGATTGGGCAGAAAGGTGGATTATACATTCTCTAGATAAATAACAACAAATATAGGAAGAAAGGCATTTTGCAGGTTTTTGTAAGAAAAATTACAAACAAGAAGGGGGGAAAGGGGGAGTTGGGGGCAGAGAGAGGCTTGGTGTGAATCTCTCATATAAATCTTTCAGTTATGGTTCTCTGTATAATGGACTGGAATGAGCTAGGTTGTTCCACCTAATGCAAAAGAAGCCAGAGGTTCCAGCCTCTCCGTCTCATGCAGCTCAGGTAATTACAAGTGTACTGAAGTAGGATAAACAACAACTAATCAAGGGAAAAGCAGTGTGAGGCATAAGAAAATGAACTAACATTGGTAAAGGGTTTTTTTTGTATGATATGACATTAGAAGAGCCAATTAAAATTTTCTAAAACATTCATCCTGTTGAACTGTTAAAATTGTAGTAAATAAGAAAACTCAAGTTTGTTAAAAGCAGGATGACAGATAATGTTTAATTCTAATTCAGCAACGTATATCCCCTGTATATATTCTGTATATTCTGTTTGAAGTTTTGGAGGGGGGGGGGTATTTTTTTTGTAGAACAGTGACTTTCAGATCTGCAAATTTAAACGCTCAACCTCTGTTTTCTTATTACTGCAATTAGTTATGTCAGATTTGTGTTAATTGATTTTTTTTTCACATAGAGATTGGACTGTTCAGTGTAGATTCTAGAAAGACATTGTTGACACATGATGGCATATATATCATGCTCTATCTACTATTTACATCGAACAAATAAGTCAGCTCACGCTGTAATAAATGTTACTAGTCTTCAAGATGCTGTCATGCACATCATTAGATATTAGACACAAAACCAGCCTTCAGATGTCTTTGCCTGAATGAAAATGGGCTATTCCCATTTCCTTGTGGGCTAGAAATCCTTACTTGTGAATATCTTTATTTGCAGCAAAGTAGGAATCCTGTGAGTTTGTAGCTGGAAAAATGTTTCAATTGCATGTCTCTTCAGAGGTTCCTTTTTAACTGGGGTCCTAGATGTCCTTGGCTTCAGAAGTTTCCAGCTTGTATCCTTTCCTTTTATTCCATATATGGCTTACTGTGCACCATGGCCAATGGCCAGGTAATTGCACATGCAGGTCTTGGCCAGGGGGCTGCTCTGTGGCACTTGTTTACCATTGGCTTGCCAGAGCTGTGTTTATTCTCTGTGTATGTACGTATACCTTACAGGCACTCAAACGGAAACCTGACTTGTTCCTGTGTAGCAGTCTGGATGTCAAAGCAGTGTTCCACTGTGGTGAGTAGACAGCTCCTATAAAACTCAGTTTCTTTAAGTGATCGGGCAAATCTTTCTAATCAAGTGGGGTTCTGCTCCTTAAAGTTTCAGTCAAATGCTAGAACTGGAGCAAACCCCTGTGTTTTTAATATTGAAACACACACGCGCACCCCACCCTGACAGGCTGAAATCTCTTGTTACTTAGAGAAAGAAAAGTTTCTTTTATTCCCTGCCCATGTGGAAAGTTGTGAATTGTGCTACCTAAGTCTCAACTAGTGCTGCTTTTCCTCTAGGCGTGATCTCCTTGAAATTCCCTGAAGCACCAACTGTCAAATCTGCCTGTGGCTTTTTCGTGAGTATTGTGTTTGTGGTAAATCTACCCTCTTCTAATTATGGGATTACCCTTGCCTGATAATGCAGAAGCGCTCATAGTTTCACTACAGCTGGAACAAAGTGAAGATGCACCCAGCACCAGTGAGACAGAGACTTCACCTGGGTTCCAAAAAAGATTTGTCCATCATAAATGGTCACGAGCGTGCCTTGTCTTCTGTAGTATGATTTTTTTTGGTGTGTATTTTGAGGAAGAGGTATCTTAATGTTTTCCAGTCTCCTACTTGGCACAGACGTTTCCCTGCCAAGTGACAGAAAAATAGTCAGCATCAGTTTTTCTCATACATCTTTTTTTTTTAAAAAAAACAGACTGAGCTCTTGCCACGCTGTGGGGAGATCCCACCTGTGGGTCAAGTGGTCCATGAGAATGGCAAAATGCTGCTGCAGGCTGTGCTTGAGGTAAGGAATGGGAACAGTGACTTTACAGGCAAGTTCGGGAGTAGTGATGAAATGTCATTGGTTGGTGTATTGTTCTCTTAGCTAAATAAGGTTTGCTAATTCTGCTTCCTTGCTACCAGAATTTCCTTCGGTGGCTTGCGGTCTGTTCCTGTGTATGTTTACTTGGGAGGAAGCTTCACTAAGTAGATGTGCATAGGACTGCACCTACAGAAGACACTAAAGCTCTCAATCAGTCTTGGTAGAACTAGTGAAAGGTCTGCTAGGTTGAGGCTTTTTCATGCACTGTAGTTTTCTGGAAAAGCTATCTGCATTTTCTTCATCCCTGCAGGGTGTAGGTGGCCAAGCCTCACGGAATTTGATGGATCAGTTGGCTGAGATCCTGTTTGCTCTCAACAAGCATTGCTTCAGTTACTTGAGCATCTGGATCAAGGAAGTGATGCAGCAAGATGGTTTCCCATCAGCCCGTGTCACCCCTGAGCAGAAGGAAATCTTCAGTCAGCAAATTCTTAGGTGAGTTTCTTCCTGGTGTATTTCCAGGGGGACTGTGTGAAAAGGAACTTATGAAAGGGATCCCAAGTTCCTGATTATCTCCTTAGCATCTCAAAACATGCACAAGGTCCTGTAAATGATAGCCCCTGCCATTTCACAGAGAGAGCAGCTCCTTGGTTTCTCAGTACCACTGCCCCAGATTCTCTTGCAGTGGAGAGCTAATTCTAAGCTTAGGAGCCTTAAATATTGGATAGCATTATTAAGGATTCATTAGCTCCCTAGAGCCAAGGGTCTTAAGGGTAATCTGTTTATTTCAGTCTGATATGCCACAAATGATGAGAAATGTTACTGAAACGAATTAAGGTGTTCAAGAAAGTACAAAGTATCAGGAAGCAGATTTGAGCAGGTTGCACAGAAAATAGAAATGAATGCTGTTTCTAAGCTAATTCTTAGGTTTTATCCTTGAAGTGAGATAGCTATCTTTTGTAATGCTGCTTTGATTTCCATTTTTAAAGACCCAATCTCCATGAAGCACATCATCTTCTATATGAAGAACCACAAGCCCATCTCCCCTTTTTTGTGAATTCTAGGGGTAATAACACTCTTCTTTGTGTTGATTATGTGTAGGGTTGCCATCTCCAGGTTGGGAAATTCCTGGGGATTTGAGGGTGGATCCTGAGGAAGATGGGCTTTGGGGAAAGGAGGCACTTCAGTGGGGTCTACCCTCCAGAGCACCTATTTGCTCCAGGGGAACTGAACACTGTTGTCTGGAAATCAGTTCTAATTCCCAAAGATCACCAAGCCTCACCTAGAGGTTGGCAACCCTAATTATTGTGGTTCATTTACTCCTTGGAGAACTCTGTTACCAGACCCTCCCAGTCCAGATCAGTCTTTCCATTGCCAAAAATGCCTATCTAAACATGCTCTATGTGGTCTAGCCAATAACTTCGTTGCATCATGTTATCTCACCTCCAGAGGGAGCATTCCTTTTAGAAACCTGGAAATTAAGAGTCTCTCTGTTTCAAAGCAACTCTCTATCTAGTATACCACAGGGCAGTACTGAAAAGGCTATTCGCTCTCATGGCCTCTTTTTTACACATTGATAGCCTTCTGAGTGAAGAGAAGTCAGACGTTTGTTTATTCCAGGTGTAAAGTGAAAACCATGTATCCCAGACAATAATCACTGTGTTGTCTTAAGATTATTTAATATCAAACTAATCATTCTTGAAATGATCAAATATACAAGGATCACAAAGATACAAATATACTTCCATATATCAATATATCTATCACTATCTATATATCACTATCTATATATCATCTGTGTTTTAGATGAAATTTCCCATCAGAATATATATATATGAATCAATACTATTTATTTTTTTGACCAAGTTATTCAAGGATTTGATTCTGGGTATCCATCTAAATTTGGAAAGTTACGTCTTCCAAGGATGGAACAGCAAAAACTTAGTTAAACATAGTTGGAGTTGTACATATTTTGCCAATATAAAACTAAAGCACATTCCCAGGCTTGCTTCTTTGTTCAACCAATACGTATTGTCAGGCTACAGTCTGCAACAACATCACTTCCCACTAGTGTAAGAAATAGTAAATATAGTAGTTACTGAGAATTCGATTATGCCTACGATAAGAGTTCAGTTGAGGTCTATAGAATCTGGCCTATCAAGGATGCTTCAGGACTTGATCTCAGTGTTTTAGAGCCTATGAGATATATTTAGCCACAGTTTCTGTTATCCTCTGACCGCTTTCTATTCTTGTAAACTGGGAGTGCAGCAGCACATTAAAGATGAGCAAAATTTATTCCAGATTAAGTGAGTCAGAGTTCAATTAATCAGATGTACCTGATGAAAGTTTATGCTGGAATAAATTTTGTTAGTTTTTAAGGTGCCTCTGGACTCCCCCTTTTATTTTGATGCTATGGCCTAACATAGCTGCCTATCTGGAATTGTTGCTCTTGTGTGTCAGTCTTTCACCATACTTTCTTTGTGTTAGCAGAGAGCGTGTAAACAAGCGACGTGTGAAAGACATGGTGAAGGAATTCACACTGCTGTGTCGGGGACTGCATGGCACTGAGTATACAGCAGATTACTGAGGACCCCTGAAGCAAGAAACTGGAGCATGAACACTTTTGCTGGCCACTGCCCTATGCTGCTACTGAACCAGTCTATAAGACAATAACCTTACAGCTAACCTGCTGAGGCTGCTCCACTCAAGAACAGGCTATTTCTTTCTTAACCCCTACCGCATGTTCGGTGGCAGCAGGCTGCAAGGACTTGGAGCACAGGCTCAAGCCAAAGACAGCCCCCTTTCCCCCTTTTGGACTGGTGCAATGACTATCCCTTACCTCCCTGGCACACTCCTGTAGACATATCTATGGTATTATCTGTTCCTAAGAAGTCTGCCTTTGCCCTGCATGAGGCAGCTTGTATCTAACTGAAGTGGAAAGCCTTGCAGCCTTGAATTATATTAAGGTTATTTCTAAACTGGTGATTATTGGTGAATGCAAGGGGGGAGAGGGTGAGCATAGCTTTTGAAAGACATGGAGGGGAAGGAAAGCAAAGGGACGGCTAGAGATTGTGGCATCTTGTAAGGTAACTTCAGTTCTGTCTTACCTAGACTAATTGGAGTAATAAATAGGCTTATGTTGTCCTTGTGGACGAAGAAATTAATCCAAATTCTGCAGCAGGTTCTCAGGAGGCAAGGGCAGCTTTCTTAGAGGGAAGCCTCCCTTATTGCCTTGGCATGGTGTGCTAGCAAAGTGAGGGCTGCTGCCATCACCAGCAACCAGCATCTCCATGTAATTATCCTGTTCCAACATCCGGACCATCCTGCATAGACCCAGTGCAGTCTGTTACACTAGTCCGTTCAAGGTTATCAAGATGCAAATGATAACTACTAGGTGCACATTGAAAGAGTTTTAGTCTTCTCCATTAGATTTGATTAAGAACTCCTGGATGCTTCTGCTACTGAAGATGAAGATGCAATAGTGAATCTGGAAGTATATCACAGCTGTGTTTGGGAGGTAGATTAGGAAGGAGTCTTTGCCTGCCTGCCTGCCTGCCTATTGGGAAATATTAATGTGGCAAGAGCTGATGTAATGGAACGGGACCAAGTCCAGGAAATTTGAAAGCATCTACATGTGCGTGCACATACACTTCTCAAACAACAAACAAGCAGTAGTCTTAACCAACTTTCTTATAGGTTCACAATTTTGGGTCTGCTGCTGCCAACTTACCTTATGTCTAATACTGGTCAAGTAAAGGTTAAGACAAGTAAGAATTCTTTGGAGTAATTTAAATTCCAACCACTTATTTGTGGAGGAAAAGGTCTACTTGCGGAAAACAAAACTTGAAACAAAATCAGGTTCACTGCTCTAGGTTAGAACTTGAAGACAGGAGTAGGATACAGCATACTTGCACTACAGGTATTTAAAGTGAGATTTTTTTTAGTCTAGGCAAGTGAGGTTCCTTGGAACCTAGAAAGCATATGGTTCACAAAAGCTTGGCTTCCAAGTTCTTGCTTCACCTGGAAAAATAACTGCTCCAATTATAGGAGAAATCTCCAGTTTAGTGTTGCTAGACTTCTTAAAACAATTTCAAATGCTCATTATATGTCCAGTTACAGCTGGCTTATTATGAGCAGCGTGTTAGTAATTAGCACTTCTTAAGTAGGGTCTGCATGTTGTCTGGTAGGAAGAAAATTGGGATCCAATAATGGTTTCAGCATCCATTGTTTTAATTGCACTTTGATAAAGTGGAATATCAGTGACTCATTTTTCTCTACAGTTGGTATAGAAAGTACCCTCTAGGCATAGAGGGATATGTGCTGCATCACTGATACTTCATTTTCACTCTGACTTTAGTCTTTATCTCAGATGTTCTATTCATGGAGATTTCCCTGGAATGAGTACTTTGTGAGGCTGTGTGTTATGTTTTTTGAATTCGTTTTGTCAGTTTTTACATTCCAACAGAGAGGCTGAGCGATCTCCACTTGGCCTCTTTAGAAGAGAGATCCGTGGCAAGGCAGTGAGAGCGGGGCTAGTACAATACTTACCAGATACTGACACTGCTTTTTTTGAAGCTGGTACCCCCACTGGTAGCTGCAGAGCAGAGAACTGAGTTTGTGTAGTGCACATAGTTCATCCAAATCTTCATTTGGTAGTTGGTATGAGTGGCTGGAAGAGACTGAAGAACTGATGTCTAGTAGAGAGCCATTTGATCACCACTACTATGGGAGCTTATGCCCTATAAATCACCTGACTTCTCTCTTCACTTGGTTGTAGCCAAATGAAAGTTGATGTTAAAAAGTGTGTATGTGAGATGATTAGTACTGAAAATGGGGTGGGGTTGGGGAATAGATTTCTGTGGTAGTTTTATGGTGAGGGTAAAGGAGATATGAAACTTTGACCAACCAGCACAGCTGCTCAGTGAAGAATTATCTTCCTACTTGGTAATGCAGAGTTATTGCCATTCCTTTCCCATCTTGCTGAACCTTGATGCCAAAAATGTAAGTGAATGTTATGGCTCTGAATAGGTGGTGAAGCACCTATGGGAAGATTAAGATGCTGAGAAGCATATGAAGGGTGTAAACATGCTTGTACATGCACATGTTGCTGATTACCAACTATAAGCCCTAGTTTTGTGATGACCTCTTGCTTTGCCTTCTTGCTTTTGGTGTGTGTCACAGTTCTGGATTACCCTTGCTTGATGTTTGAGTGACCCTTTAAAACAGCATGTTGTTTATCCCATATACCACATGGCTGTCAGTTTTCATAGTCCTCAGCATGATGTCCCAAGTGATGCAACAAAGCAGTATAGAGCAACACATGGTGAACAGAATGACCAGGTAAGTGTCCAGGAATGATTCAAGATGCAGGCCTTTTGGCAAGGAAACTGTTCCATACACACGGTACGTGTCCCATACTCTTCCAGCTGCTGCTGCTGGATAATAGAGGACCTGTGACATTTATAGTCGACTGCCAGGTTCCTTCATCAAAACTAAACTTGCCGTTGGGCACCGCCTACTATGGCTTCCTCAGTCATTTTCCCCTATATTGGTCCTCGTGCTATCTTATACTATTTGCAATATCTACATTTGGAGGATCCCATGTTCTCCTTCCTGCAGTTAACTCCTATTTCTCTCACTCACTCATTCATATACACACACAACGCCCAGCATGTATTTGGTATATTTATCACAAACACACCAAATATGAAGCCAGATGGCAGTAGGGGCCAAGAGAAGGTTGTGTGTAAAGGTGCTCAACTAACTCTGGGATCATGACTGCAAACCAGTGATTCATTCGCACATCTCTCAAATCAGTGATCCATTCTCACATCAGAGTCATGCTGATCTCTTGCATTTGTACTGAGAAATGTTGCCCCGAGCTGGAAAATTGGCTACTGGAACTGCAAAGTTAAAGATGTAGCAGTTGAATAGGAGGAGGAGAAATTGCTTTCTTCCAGCAAAGTGAGGCTCTTGATCTTTACTTGTGTAGGCACCCTCTGCCCTGACACAGCTTTATATACAGGCTTTATTTGTATGCTATAACAGCAGAATTTGTCAGTGTTGTGGAATTTAATTCTAAAGGTGACTCCAACAGTGCATTTCCCACCACAAAGTAACCAGAGCTGTCCTCCATGCATCTCCGGGAATAGATCGTCCATGTAAACTAGAGCCCTAAACTGCAGGCGTCTACCCCCTCCCCCCGTTGCCCAATAATTGCTGGGTATAAAACAAACCTTTTACAAAGGTGCTGCATAAATATCTGAGGAGGGAGAGTGATCTTGCCTAGTTTTCTTCAGTTTCTTTCAATCTGGTCTAGATGAGCGAGGCAGTTTGGGATTGAACCTGGGCTATAGGAGTGTTTGGCCCTCAAACAAAACAGAGAACCAGTTTGGTGTGATGGTTAAGAGTGGCAGGACTCTAATCTAGATAGCCAGGTTTGATTTTCCACTCTTCTGCTTGAAGCCACCTGGGTGACTATGGGTCAATCACAGCTTCTTGGAGCTCTCTCAGCCCCACCCATCCCACCCACCTCCCAGGGTGATTTTTGTGAGGATAATAACACACTTTGCAAACTGCTCTGAATGGGTGTTGTCCTGAAGAGAGGTATATAAATTGAATGTTGTTACAGTGTGTATGTTGATGACAATATGAACATAGTCACAAAAAGCTGAAAGCAGCTCTGATGTGCAAGGGTTTTTTTTTCTCATGCACTCTGACTACCTGCTCCAAGTACCCGATAGTAGCAGGCAGAGGTATGGGGCTGAAAAAGCAAGAATTGTTTTGAGAGTCAAATATTCAGGAGTGAAATTCCAGGAATGTTCATCTCATAAAGTAAAAACAAAAAGGTAATATGTGGTGCCCTAAAGATTGGCAAATTCCTTTAAGTAGCTTAAGAAACTACTACTTACACTACATCCCTATTGCCTGAGTAAAAAAGGCCATCCTGAATAATTCAAGTTTGCATAGTTTGCAGAATACCAGGAGAGTGGGAGCTTTCCTGACCTCAGACAGGTGGCTACCACATGGAATACACGTGTATGGGGTGTGCATGTGTTGATTTTGTCAAACTGCAGGGTGGTAGCTTCAGAAGGCCCTGTTCAGATGAGCAAAGTTGCCATGGAGGAGAGAAGGGGAAAGGAGGTCCTGCAGATATGAGGGCGCAAGACCATCAGGAGCTTTGTATATGATATAAAATCTTGAACTGAGCCTAGTAACGGGTAGCCAGTGGAGCGACTGCAGAATGGGAGCAATATGCACCACCTAGCTTCCGATAGCAAAAGAGTTATGGGTGCTCTGCACCAGCTGGAGTCTCTCAAGTTGACTTTAGAGGGGAGACCTATGTAGAGTGCTTTACGGTAGTCTAGTCTTGATGTTACTATAGCATGAATTCAGGCGGTCAGATTGGCCAGTGCACAAATAGTGGCCTTCACAGATGCCAGGTTCTTGTCAATATCCATCACTATAAATGGGTCAAAATGGTTCAGAAGTGGACCAGACAGTTTTGAGCATTTCTTCTGCCTTGCATATATTCCAACTGGCATCCAGCCCAGAGCATATTTGTATTATTTCATCAGCAAAAAAAAAATACGGCTAATTGTTTGAGAGCCAGTAAAGTTTCAGATTTAGGGTCAGAAGATGAGAAATGCAAGAGAAGTAATGTTTCTTTGCTGCTATCGCTGCTGCTTCATAGGTCTTCCAGTGGGCTTTGTGGCACACACTATCAGAATCAGCACAAGTTTTAGGCCAGCATCTTTCCAGATGTTTTCCAGTCCTCTCTAGATCACCCAGCTCTATGGTGAACCATAGGGCTAACTTCCACCGCAAGGGAGGGAGATGTTGGCAAGCAGCAATCTTGTCAGCAACGTGACAGCCGGTGACAGCTATATTAGAAGTCTACAGGAGTTGAAAGACTCAAGGAATATAATAGCACCCCCCCCTTTAATGCTGCCTGTGTGGGGTTGATGGAGTACTGCATAATCAGACAGAGTTAGCTGGGACAGACACATAGCACCATTTTCTTCCAACCATGTCCTGCCCATCCTCCCTTTGGTGCTTTCCCACCAAAAAATCACATGACCAGGAGGAGGGCCCCTTAGTTCATCGTCGTTCTTCTGTGCATCCCCACATTGGGACTGTGCCTGCACAGGCCTGCTGATGAAGAAACTTGTTAGCTACTTCAGAGTTCCGATAGGGGTCGCTGCCTCCCAGTCACATAGTGTTACTGTTTTTCCCACCTAAAACAGGGCACGTGACTTAGGAGGCGTGACCCTCTTTCCCTCAGTTCTCTTAGCCGCCACAAAGAGAGGAACTTTGCTTCTGAGGTCTTTCGTCATTCTTTTTACTTCACCTTTTCTGACTAAATTCCTTGTTTTTTTCTGACTTTGGACTGGTTTTTGACTTCGTACTTGTCTTGATTTCAACTTGGCATTATTTGGCTTCCTGACCCGTCCTCTTCAAGCTGGACCAGTTGAGCGAGGTAGCTGTGAGTTCTCCGACTATGTCGGATAAGTCGCTTTTCAAGCCGTGTGCCCAGTGCAGCACTAAAATGACTAGATCTGACCATCATGATCTGTGTCTTCTGTGCCTTTGGGAGGGCCAAAAGGTTGGTTCCTGTAAGATTTGCCAGCAATTTACTACCAAGGCCAGGAATGAAAGAGCCCTGTGACTCAAGGCCGCGTTGTGGGAGAAGATCTTCCCCAAGAAGGCAGAGGCTGGACATGGCCATAAGTCGGGCTCTGATGGGCGTTCAGCTGGCACTCCATCGAAAGCTGATAGGCCTTTAGCCACTTCGGACCAGCGCTCCAAGGTGGGTTCCATGGCTTCAGTTAAGTCTACTCTGAGATGGAATCCGACGGCTTCAAAAGCGTCGGCCCCGAGTTTTTCTCCGGAACCAAGATCTCATTGGAACCAGCTGCACGGTCTTTGCCAGCGCTAAGATCATCTTCGGAGCTACTGGCAAAGAAGGCAAGGAAGTCAAAGCATTCTTCGAAATCCAAACGGGCTGACAAGCATCCGTGGGAACATCGGAGCTGATCCTCGGAACATCGTTCAGAGGATGATGTTATTTTGATCCCTTCAAGAACACCGTCTCTGCAAGTTTGTTCGTCAGAGCGTTCGACTTCAGAAGCCGAGTTGAGAGACCCTGTGGATCCAACTTCTCTTGGTTCCGACCCTTGCTTGTGGACAGCGAAGCATGGCTTTGAATCGGCATCTTTTGTGGAACCAACTCTGTCAACAGGTGTACTTGACCCGACTCATTGCCCGGGTTTGAGGGTGAAATCTTTGACTTCATCTCACAGGAGCAACCCCAGGTCAGAGCAGGGACGCTCTGTGGATCTGGGGAGGACCGACTCTGACCGTCACCAATTATTGGAGCTGGCGAGAACCATCAGACAGCAGCACCACCTGGCTTGCTGTGTTCCTCCACCTTACCATTGCTATTGGTCCAGGGCCCCTCATGGGTTTGACACTTTGGAACCAAGGCCATCTACTTCTTCAGGGAAGGCTCAGCTTCCTCCACATTCCCCTGCTCAATTGCAGTACTCCAAGGACAAGGGCACGGATTATCGTCCAGCGCCTTCTGAGTATGGATCCAAACTGCCTGAGCCTTCACCAGACGAAAATGTGGTTCCTGCTTCTGGCTCACCGTACGAGGACTTGCGACTCTATGCAGAGCAAATGGTTCGAATGGCACAGGCTGTAGACTTGGATGTGTCATCCTCGACTCCCAAGACATCAGGCAAGTTGCTAGGCAGGTTGTATAGCGATGCCCCAGCAGTTGTGGGATTCCCCATAGTTGAAGGGCTGGATGAGTTAATTTTGCAGAGAAGCTTGCACAGTTGCAAGCCACTTCAAAGAGGATTGAAGCCATGTATAAAGTCAAGCAGAATACATGGCCATCACTTTCAAGCATCCTGTGCCCTCATCCCTTGTTACTGAAAAGTTCCAGAAACACAAACAGGGATCGCATTCAGTTCCTGCAGACAAGGAGGGCAGAAGGCAATACTCGATTGCAGCTCTGAACCTGTGTATTGGCAACCATCAGGTCATTATGGGGGGCTACCAGTTGTATCTCTGGGAGAAGCTCTTGGAATACGTTACTGGCTTACCTGAGGAAAAGCAATCTCTCTTCAACCTCCTTCAGACAGACCATTCGGGTCTCAAAGCAACAAATGAATGCAGGGCAACATGCTGTCGAGACTGTGGCAAAAGGTATGGCGGGTGCCGTACTGGTTAGGCGTCATTCCTGGTTGAGATCGATGGCGTTGCCTCCTGAAACTAGAGCCAGAGTGGAAGAGATGCCCTTTGAAGAATCGACTCTTTTTGCTGCGTCCACTGATGAAGTATTGTCTCAAAAGAAGAAAAATAGGCTAACGGCTAAGTCACTTGGAGTTATTCAGGACCAGCGCGCCTATAAACGTAGGTATTTTCCTAGACATCAGTATACTTACCATCGGTCCGATAGAGCGTATAGACCTTACCAACCATCGCAAGGACAGTTCTACTTTCCTTATCAATCGTCTCAGCAACCTCGACGTAGGGGACATTACAACCAGAAGTCCTCTTAGCAACCTTGCAAGGGCCTGCAAAGCAGTTCTGAAGTCTTTCCGCCACAACCAGCCTGAATCCTTGCTACACTGAGAGACTGTCATCTTATTACGCTCAGTGGGAGTCTATAACAACTGACTCTTGGGTCTTAACTATTGTTAAAGATGGTTATGGGTTGGAGTTTGTGGTGGTTCCTGATTGCATTGTACCCTCCATGGCTGTAACCAATACGTTACAGGAGCTTGAGAGGGAGATCACTTCCTTACTTGAAAAGGGGGCTATTCAGGAGGTTTCTGATTTTGACAATATGCGAGGTTACTTTTCAAGGTTTTTCTTGGTCCCTAAAAAATATGGTGGTCTGCGACCAATTTTAGATTTGAGAGTTTCTTTAGGTATTGAAGTTTAAGATGGTAACACTCTCTGCCATTCTCCCGTTATTAGACAGGGATGTCTAGTTTGCAGTATTGGACTTAAAAGATGCCTACTTCCATGTCACAATTAGAAGGCACCATAGGAAATACTTCTGTTTCAAATACCTCGACAGGGTGTTCCAGTACACGGCTTTGCCCTTTGGGCTCTTTACTGCTCTACGAGTGTTTAAAAAATGTATGGCACTGGTGGTGGCACATCTGAAAGCGCAGGGATGCTTTGTTTTTCCATACTTGGATGACTGGTTGGAAACTGCCACATCCAGAGAGCAATTGCTACAGGATGTTGCACTTTTAGTAAATACATGTAATAAATTGGGGTTGGTAATCAACTTTGCCAAATCTAAGTTGGAACCTACTAGGACAGTGGCTTACATTGGTTCTATCCTGGATGCCACTGCAGGGATAGCATCTCTCCCATGTGAGAGAGCTAGAGCCATCCAATCTTTGGTGTCAAGATTTGTTAAGAATCGTTTCCAGTCCATCTGGACAATCCAAAAATTATTGGGGCATATGGCAGCCTCAACAGCAGTGATCCCTTTCGCTAGACTTAACATGTGGCCACTGCAGAATTGGTTTGTCAGAACATATGATGCACGAATACATTCTCTGAGTTATAAGTTTACTGTACCAAGACAGGTTATCAGGAAGCTCAAGTGGTGGTCCTCAAGTGAGAACCTTTTTAAAGGTGTCTCGTTTGGGACCCGGCAGTGTCATGTGGTCATTACTACAGATGCCTCCACTTTTGGGTGGGGCGCTCATTGTGGGTCCCTTTCAGTACAGGACAAATGGTCCCCTAACAAGCCGGCATTACACATTAATGTGTTGGAACTTAGAGCTATCCACTTTGCTCTTGTCTCTTTTGCAGCTATCCTTCATGGGCAAGAAGTTCAAATACAGACGGACAATACCACAGCAATGTATTATTTGAACAAGCAGGGCGGAACTGTTTCTCTCATGCTTTGTGCGGAAGCCATAGCGATCTGGGAGTGGGCCATTACCAATGAAGTTGCCTTCATGCTATACACACTGCTGGTACGGACAATGCCAAAGCGGATATTCTAAGCAGACAACTAAAGACCAATCACGAGTGGTCTCTAAACAACTGCTACTTGGAACCAGTGTTTGCCTGATGGGGAGTGCTCAAGGTGGACCTCTTTGCCTCTGCATCAAATGCAAAGGCTCCCCGTTTTTGCTCCCTAGCAGGAGCCGATCCCAATTCTCTGAGGGATGCCTTTCAACACACTTGGTCCAGCAGGAGGTTTTACCTCTTCCTGCCGTTTCCCCTAAATGCAAAGGTGTTGTGCAAGATCCAACAAGACAACACAGACTGTGTTTTAATAACCCCGTTTTGGCCCAGGAAAATCTGGCTGCCAAAGTTACTAGATCAGTCCAAACGGAAGTTTGTTACCTTACCGGTAGCTCCGGACATTCTGGGGTGGGGGGAATTATTCCACCACGAACCGGGGAGACTACACCTAACAGCTTGGTACATACACCCCAGGCTTTAGAGGGTTTTGATGAGGTACATAGGGTGATCCTAAATGCCAGGAGACCTTCTACTAGGAGGTCCTATGCATCAAAGTGGACCCGGTTTGTGTATTGGGCTACTAGTAAGGGCCTATCACCCTCGAGTTGTTCACTGTATAACACCCCCGCCCCCCCAACCCTTACCTGGCCCGGGAGCAGGGCGGGAGAGGATGGGGGGAGAGGGCAAGGCAGCCAGGCCGACCATGGGGCGACGAGAGGACTCCAGGAGCAGGACGCACTGCCGCGACCGGAAGCTGCCCAACAGCTGAGCTGCGCGGCGGCGCCACAGTGGCCTCAGGGCAAGATGGGCCTGGAGGAAGCATGGGTGCCACGTGGGAGGCCCCCCCCCACGGTGAAGGACAGGCCCCCAGGCAATGGGAAGGGAATGGCACAGGTGGAGGTGGGGAAGGGGATGAGGGAGAGGGAGAGGCCTGCAGGCATTGGAGGCCGGTGGGGGAGGCGGAGAAGTCAGAGGGCTATAAAGAGAGGGCTCCCAAGGATGCTGAGGAGGAGAGTACGGTTGGAGTGACATAGGCAAAGAGAGAGGGCGAGACAAGTCACAGCCAAGCCTGCAGGAGGAGGGCTTGGGTGTTGCAACCCCCACCCCTGCGGGTTCTGAGGCTGAGGGAGCCCCCCCCCCCTGCTTCCCTCAGTAGCTGCTGGGCGAAGACGGCAGAGGGCGGGCCTGGCAGCGGAGCGGCTCACACCTAGTTTGTAATTTTTGCCCGAAGTGATTTCACCTTTCCATATGTCACAAGACATTGTCCTTCCTGTGTTTTTTCCGTCTCCTCAGTCAGGACGTTATACTCCCTAGACCTGAAAAGGGCGTTAGCTTTCTATTTGGACAGGACTAGGGAATTTTGTACGGACCTGCATCTTTTTGTTTGTTTTGCGGGACCTAGTAAGGGAAAGCGAGCTTCTGCCCAAACGATAGCTCGCTGGATTGTCACAACAATACAGAGGGCATACAGGCAGGCGGGTGCAGAATGCCCTTTTAAGATTCAAGCACATTCTACTAGGGCACAAGCATCTTCATCGGCCTTTTTAAAAGGAGTATCAATTTCTCATGTATGCAGGGCTGCAATTTGGTCATTCTCTGAGACTATCACGAAGCATTATGCTATGGATGTAGATGTTACGCGAGATGTCTGTGGTGAAAGCGGTGCTACATTCCTTGTTTAATGTACAGGGGGTTAGCACTCCAGCGTATTTTCCTGCACTGTAGGTTGTGGACAGTACAAAGACCTGAGACTGGATGTTTTTTCTCCAATACTCATGTATTGCTGTTATTCTCTGACGTTCAGGGCAGATTCTCTAAAGTGCACTTACTTGCAGTCCTTCCTTGACTTGTGCATATTGAACGTGTTTCTTGTTTCTTATGTTGAGGTTGAATGTGTTATGAGTATTTGTATATATAGCTCTCTATATAAATTGCGTTTTTACTGTTATGCTTTAGTTTTGGGGGTTATAAAATAAAATTGAGTTGGAGAGATTCACCCCACCTCCTTATTGTCTATAGCTTGGTAATCTTCCCAATGAGGGGATGCACAGAAGAACGACGATGAAAACAGGGTTGTACGTACCTGTAACTACCATTCATTGAGTTCTTCTGTGCAGATACACATCCCTCCCTCCTGCCCCACTGTGAACTCTGATGATCACAGTTTTTTGGGGTTCACGGAAGTTCAGGAGAACTGAAGGAAAGGAGGTTGCACCTCCTAAGTCACGTGCCCTGTTTTAGGCGGGAAACGCAGTTAGCCTACGTGACAGGGAGGCAGCGACCCCTATCAGAGCTCTGAAGAAGCTAACAAGTTTCTCCATCAGCAGGCCTGCACAGGCGCAGTCCCAATGTGTGTCTGCACAGAAGAACTTGATGAACAGTAGTTACAGGTATGTACAACCCTGTTTTCTCTTTTTGCTGCCACAGAGAGAGATTCTCCATTGCTGTTCTCTGCTTTTCCCTCACATCCTTGAGCTGAGGATAATTATTTCTTTTTAAAGTTTTTAACCTGCAATAGACACATTAATACATTTAAAGAAGGAAAGTGTCTGTCTTTCCCTTCATCGTTATGGCTCAAGAGAGATTTCTTCAAGATGCTGGAAAATGCCAGCCTGATTAAAGGCACTTCCTCCATCCCTGGCAACCTTGAGTGCCAAAGGCTAAGTCTAGAGGTGTAGCCTGTCATGTCCTCCTTACAACGGCTCTTCTTCAAAACTGTGGCTTTTTGCCAGGCTGATTAAAAGTAAGTCCAGAGGTGTGGCCTGTCAGAGCCTCCTCACAATGGCTCTTCCTTCAAGGCTGCAATGGCATGCCAGCCTGATTAAAAGCATCTGCCTCCTTGGTTCCAAGGGGAGAAGCCTGGAAATGTAGCCTGACGTTTGAAGACTCTTTCCCAAAGGCTTTGCTTGCATGCCTGCCTGCCTGGATAAAGGCCCCTCTTTGGCTGTGTCAGCTCTGAGGGGTGATACCTGGAGGTGTAATTTAACAGAGGCTTAGGATCTGAGCTGAGAGGGTTTTCCCCCAAGGCCTTTGGAAATGTGCCTGCCTGACTCAAGGAATCCTTCCTCCTCTCAGGCTATCCTTGGTTCTGAGGTGCAGTCCCTGGAGGCAGGAGTTATACAGCTAACACAGTGACATATCAGCCTGGAACCATCAATGTAATGATTGGAGCTTTTCAGTTGCTTCTGCTTTAACAGATATGGTAAAGCCACATCACTGTGCCCAATGCTTTTTGAAGAGCATTTGTTCCTGCCTGTCCCACATATGCCCACACTCCCTTTTTCCTACCATGGAATGATGTTGGCTCTTCCCACAGTTCTCAGTCTCATTGCTGTAAGATTCAGGAGTCATTTAGGAATGTGCAGAGAGTCTCGTTTAGTCAACACAGAGTAACTTTATTCAGCAGAAACAAAGAAAAGAACACAAGGCCTAGCACAGGCCTTCCCTAGTAGTCCTTCAACCAGTTTATACAGATATGAGTAAAACCTGGACTGGACCTGCTCCAGATTTTAGTATCCTGGGACTAACATAAAACATGAAAACAGACTCCATAGAATTATAATTGCCACTGCTAGGAAAGAATTCTTGTTGCATTTGTGTTCAGCCTGTCTCTGAGATCATTCTTGTATGACACAATTTCTAACGAGCTAGCTGTCAGGTGCTCAGGATCACCTATTATATTCAATACCCCCCTACAGCTGAAGCTGATGCTGTTGGGGTGTTTCTGTTATTTGAACTCAGGGTGGGAAACTGGGAACGGAAGGTGTTTGTTCCTGTTGTAATCTCTCCCAAGCCTGTAATCTCTCCTGAGTCTGGGAGCCTGGTTCTTATCAATAAAGAACTTTTACTCAAAGTGAAGTCTCTTGAGAGTTGCCTGGCATCCTTACAGATTGCTAGGACTGGCAGCTACAGACAAGTATCACGCAGATAAAGATCCCCCAAGGCGACTCCTAATTCTTCCCCCTTTCTCCTAACAGTTCTCTAACTCTACATTCAGGAAAACAGGCTGTGTGATTCATGGACTGCTCAAGGCCAAGCAGGCACCGAGGAGCAAACACCTTCCATTCCCAGCTTCACACCCCATTGAATATGACAGGTGATCCTGAGCACCTGACACTAGCTTGGTATAGTGGTTAGAGCATTGGGCTAGGATCTAGGATAGACAACACTCTGTGGGATGAAACACAACACTGTGTGGAGGAACAGGCTTACTGTTGAATCCTTTAAAGCTGTCTATATTGATGATTTACCCTAAGAGAAAGTAAAAGTTCAGTGGTTTGCTGCCATGTCCACCACCCACAGTTTTCCTACAATTCTTTTTCACATTTGTGTGGCTTTATGGGCTCAAAAGGCCCAAGGTCTTCCCCACCTCTCCTCTCAGGGGAGGCTCTCTGTCCTCACATTCATTGAATGATTCAGTTCAGTATTCCCTCTGAGATGGAAAAAAGGGTGTTAGTTTTGGGTGCTCCTTATTTGTTAAGGAGAGATGGAAAAGCCAAGTTTAGGTCCAGGTCATCTAATTTTGTAGTCTGTGCAGTTGTGCTTGACTGTCTTATTCACACATATCTCTGCCCTTCCTGCAGAGAGTCTCTCTGCTGTAGGGGGTGCAGACTGCTAGTGGCAGAATTCAAACACCTTGGATGTTTCTAAAAAGCATGAAAACTAGAGTATCCCACTTGAGGCTGCAATATAGTTTTTTCCTCTGGTCTGTTGATGGTTCTTACAGACCCTTTCTAGGGCAATCCCCTTTTTTGTCCTATTAGCTGAAAAAGAACTTCCTTTGCCTTTTCAGTCAGTACTAAAATTGTTCAGTGTTTTCACGTTCACAATTGCAGTTCTGTGTTCTTATATACCTGTATGCATCACCTTGGCACAACGTGGTCCAGTTTAAGCTTCACACTTCATGGGATACCCAAATTTGTTTTCTTCCTTCCTAGACAGAGCACATGTGCACCATTCTCATGCTTTCAATGCACTCTCCTAATGCCATCTCAGGGGCTGCCTCTGCAGTGTGGGGACCCTTCTATGAGGGTGTGTGGCTCCTAGTCTTCTGCAAAATGACTTTGTCATACTACTACTTTTACCAAGAGCACTAGACATACTTTACCTTTCTTTGTTTTACTGCAGATGCTCCATGTCATTGCAATGCATTGCAATAATGTTTCCTCAACTAACTGGAGCCAACTCCTAGATACTGTGAGTGGAGCCATGGGCTGTTGGGCCTTGCGACACACTGTGATGGTCCATGGCCTTCCCTTTTGTTTGCTCTGTTGCTGCCAGGAACTCTTGCCATTGTAGAATGCCCTTGCTAATCCACTGGCACAGTAATCTGTTTTTATATTTTATCTCCTGGCTGTTTTTTGCTGTGCGCATTATTCTGCTAGCAGCACAAGGTTCATTGAAGGTGCATACTGACTGTCCTTTCTTTGGCCCCATCATGCCTGTTCAGTTTTCATTATTCTGGTGTGGATCTGCTGTGTTTTCACTCCCGCTAATTGCTTTTGCAGGTGTGGCCAGTTCCTTTTTCTGCAGTAGCCTCAAGTTTTTTCAGAGTAGCAACTGCTGCTCCTTGACTACCATATCTTGCAGTTCTAAGTGGGCAAGAATCTCTACCGAGGCTATAGCAGGAATTAGACCCTTCTTCTTGTGCTGTTGACTATGTTTGGGGCTCAAACATTTTAAACTTTCCTCTTCTATATTAGATCTCCAAAGACATTTAAAGTAGGGGTGCAACCCCTTAACTTTCTTGCAGCTTCATTTTCAGCACTTCCACTTGTGGAATGAGGATACTGTGAGTTTGTCTCCCCATCCCCCCATTCATAGTTTCTCACATTTGTGTCCAATGCCCTGGCCAGGATTCCCTACCAGGGGCTGGCTTTCAGCCCTCATGTCTCACAACACTATCAGTTGTATTAGTTGTTCAGGCTCCAAGAGACCTGGTAGTATCTCACATAATCCTTCCTTTGTGGGTTGGTAGAAGCTATCACACTCTCCCTTAACTGCATGACTGTTCAATGCCCTTTACCTAGCACAGCTTTCCCCACCAGAGTACTTTTCCTTGCTGCATTCCTGCTTCTACTTTGGTAGGGACACTTTTAGAGAGCTCCCAGCTTCTTCAGAAGCACCTCTGGGTGAAAAGTGAGACGCTAAGCATCTGTTCAGAAGGTGGTCCTCCATAGTTTGAGAGCTTCACACCCACCTCCTTCAGTAAGTGCTACTCTACCAATGTGGGAATGCACAGAAGTCATGAAGATGAAAACAGGGTTGCACTTACCTGTAACCGTAGTTCGAGTTTATCAATGAACAATGGTTTGTGCAGGCAAACATCTTTCCCTCCTGTCCTGCTGTGAACTCTCTGGAACCTTTGTTTCTGGGAGATCTCTGATGGTGGCATAGAGAGAAATGAGGGAATAGCACCCCTCCTCCTGGTCATGTGATTTTTTGGCGGTAAAGTGTCAAAGGGAGGAGGGGAGCTCATAGTCTCCTAGAAAAGTTCTGGACATTTTCTCCATGGCTGGTCAATGCGTGCCTGCAGAGAAGACCACTCAATGAACGACAGTTACAGATATGTGCCGTGTTGTTATCCTTTTAGACCTAAGTGGCGACTGAATTAAGCCATCTTGACAATGTAGCCATCTTAGGAAGGCAGGGCATCTTCCTGTATGCTCAAGTTTACAGTTCGTTAACGACCTTAGGGTGCATCTGTAATGGGACTGGAGGGTCACCCCACTTGCTACAGTTGCTTCAGTCACACGACACCAGAGGCTTTGGTTGGCGTAGCACATCCCCATCCAGCCACTTCGACAAGGCTGGAGTGAGGATCCGTGGCGGTTCCGGTTCCTCTACAGCCACCTTCCTGGCTAGGTCTTCAGGAACGCCACACACAATGGACGGGGACTCAGGTCTTACAAGGCAAGTGTTTATTTGATAACTGCTTTTGCTTCTTACTCATTCCCAGTTTTCCATGAATTGAAGACCAGATGTTGCACGTTTTAAGGGTTGTTTAATATGAATTACCCTTGCTGTCTGTCTCAGTTCCACAGAATCAACAAATACTTGATGGATTCTAAGGGGTAAAGGTTTACACCATAGCAAAATGGTGTAAGCAAAATGATTGGGATGATTTTATATATATTTCAAATCCATTTTATACAGATGGTAAGAGTAAAAATATTTTAATATCTCTTATTTTCTTCTGTGGCCTTTAGTTGAAAACAGTGTGACAACATAGCATTTACTCACTCTCTTACTACAGAGAACTAAAGGCACAGCTACTGGTTGTAGAGACAAAATACTGACAATGTGACATGTGGTTCTTAAAGCTGACTATGGAAAGCAAAAATGTCAAGAAGAATCCAGGGGGCTGGATAGATCATACCTAGCTACCCTGTATTTTAGCATCACTGATGTTTCAACCTCCCTAACCCATTTTCCATGATATAGCCCTACCTTTCAGAGACTGATTTCAGTTACCACCTTGTCACCCCAACTTGACTATGAAGGAAACAGGAAAAATAATTTCCACAAAAGAAATCCATCTCACACTGCTCTCTCCCTCATTATGTGACGATTAGAGTGTCAGACTAGGCTTTGGGAGATGCAGGTTTGAATTCCGACTCTGATATGTAAACTTGCTGGCTAACCTTGGACCAGTCACATACGCTTGGCTTAACTTACCTCATAGGGTTTGTTATGAAGATCAAATGAAGAAGAACAATGTAAGCTGTTTTGTGTTGCCATTGGGGGGAAAGGTGGAAAATAAATGTAAATAAAAGTCAGCTTTACTATGCAGGTGGAGTTGACAGCACAGCAACATTCACTGGACTCCATCTGATACAAAACCTAAACAGCAGCCAACGGAATGAAGAAGGAATTTAAAGCACTATCTATTGTTGCCCATGGCCATTCTACCTCCATATTGTTGGCACTGGTTTCTACTCCTTGGCCTTTGATCAGCCTCTGTTTAGGACCTGTTTCAGGAAGGGGAGGATTGCAAAACAAAGGAGGGCGTAAAGCAGAAGTACAGACCACTTCACCCAATCAAATTATAGCAGCAAATATAGAACAGTTAGTTTGCCTAGCTAAATTCAGACGCACTGTAATGGCCATATTAAGAAAATATATACTTCTAAGAAACAAATATGATTTTGAAGGGTTGATGGAAGGTAATACTACAAAATAAGACAAAAGGGTTGAAAAAAGATACAATTTACAAAGCCTGTAGATTTCAAAGAAAATTGGATACATTTTGCTGTGGTTAGGCTGATTAAAGATACAGAGTGGATCTGGTTTGAGGCATTCTCCAATTTAATATCAGAGGGAAAACATAGATCCTAATTTCATTGGTGTCTAAGACCTTAGAAATTAACTTGTACATGCAATCCATCTTTTTATATCAGCTGGCTTTGCCAGGGTTCTGGGGCAGTTGATTTTTTCATATATTCTAGCAGTCACACAACAGAAACATATTAGAAGCAAATACTGACCAGTTATGGACAAGATATAATCTCCCAGTGAAATCTTAAGATAGTGTTACGTATAGCTAAAAAGAAGTTCATAAGATGGCTTCAGAAATTATGCTGGATTTACTTACAGCATCTTGTATATGTACAGGTTCCTACAGGGAAAAAATACTCTCCATCTTTCATATTGGTACAAAAGAAGCTGGGATACTGTGCTGATGTCAAAATTAAGTTAGAGAAGAGAACCTATCATGCGGTATTAAATCTATTAAAAACTGAGCAATGTTTATGATGTATCATGTACAACTTTGTCTTTTTTGCAGTGTTGTAAGATTTTTTAAAAACTTGAACTTCCAAAGGATTGTAAGAACACTCTCAGGGCTGTACCTGAGACTATTTAAGTTATTTGGGGCACCAATCAAACCATTTTGGAAAATTTAACTGGCATACTACTGGTGTGTAGTTCATATATGTTATACAGATATGTATACCGTTCTTTGCTTTTCTGTAAAGGTAAACTTTTTTTTAAAAAAAACACAATTTAGACTCCTTTATAATAGAAGAGGTAGCAGAAAAGTTTTTCTCTTAATACCTGGTGCTCCCTAGAATGAATTTTGATTCAAGAAAGTAAATGCCTAGTGTAGACACGTCAAAACAATACCTTTATTGTTTTGGTAGGCCATGTGATACCTGGTACTCCTACTTTTCAGGCTTGTCCAAAGAAAGTTGTGAGAGGCTGTTAAAGTTTGCAGGTTTCACGTAGAAGCCATGCCTTTGTACCCGCTCCAGTACAACCACAGTAAAGCAACTGGCTCTCTGCCCCACTGTCTCTGAACACTCCATGACTCTGCATCATCCACAGGCTTCGTCTTCATAGGCAATAGCAATCCCCTGACGTCCTGGTACTGCTTTAGTGACTGCTGTCTGGCCAAGTTTCTGCTCCAGCCCCCTCCAGCTGCGTGACTCCAGGAATGAGGCTAAAATAGATAAAAGAGAAGGCACTATCAAAGCAGAAACCATTTCCCCAAGTTGCATCCCTAACACCACTGCAGAAGAGAGCAAAGCTGGAATCACGGTTCCTATTATGGATGAGAGAGCCAAGAGATGCCATGGCACATCACTCCACCCCTCTTCCATTAGTCACTTAATGACAACTGTGGGTGGATTCAGAGGACTTTTTTATTCTCTTTGTCAATTTGTGTTTCTCACACTAGATTGATTTTTGAAGCCTCCATCATATCCTTGTCTTCAAAACTGTCTGTCTCCTAATACCCTGAGACAGACATCCTATGAGGTTTATTATCTTGTCAAAAAACTTTTAAAAAGTCATCTGAACCCACTGTGTGCCACCATTGCCCCATTTTTTCAGGTCCTGGAGTACTCATGAGAGGCACTTACCTGCCGGACTAATCTGAGCCATAGTTTGGATGTGGTTGTGACAGATCACAGCACTGCCAGAGGCAGGCTCTGAATCTGATGGGGTGTAGAGGCAAGTTGAGCGCATCTCGCCAGTGATTAGAGAAATACCAGGTTCACTGTCAGAATCCAAAATCTTGTCTGGGAAGGGGATGTGTTCACTTGCTCCTGCAGACATTTGGAAAGAGATGCAGCAACTAGGCTAGACATGCTATTAGAACTGTAGTTCTTTTATTACCAACTTAAGGGTCAACTAAACCATAAAGAACAGCATGTGCCACAACCCTTCTTGGACTGTGGGAGGACTATATATGTCTGACTAGTCTTTCATGTAAAAAGGCTTGCTGTAGGTACTTCTGTGGGTGTAGTGGGGCAGCTGTTTCAGTGGCAAGGATATTGGTGAGTGCATGCAACCTGCATATCTAAAACTGCAATTCAGCTTCTTCGGGATAACACAGGTCTCAAAACTTATGACTACCCAAAGCCCATGACAGATGCCCAGTGATTAGGGTAGAACTTCAAGGGAAACGGAACCATCAGCAAGAGAGGAATAAACAGCAGAACTTGCTGCTCACATCAGCCATCCCTACACAGATCCTAGTATAAGAGAGCAGAAATCAGCCAGCTTACCTAGTAGCAGTTGACAGTAGTCAGTGATGTATCTGCCTGTCCATGCCCGAGCTGGATTGCAAGCCATCTCCATCTCATAGGGTGTGACCAGGGGGCGGTAGAAATCAGAGGAGTCCAGCAAGGAATTCTGGGGACAGGCCACTAATACAAAGATGTCCACCTCCAAAAAGTTTGCCAGCTTTGCAGGGCTATGTTTACCCACAGCCAGCATATAGGCTTGTTTGCCTGCTTGGTGAATGATTCTTTGTAGATGGTCCAGCACAGACAAGTAGTTTATCACACCAAGAGTGCCTGCCACAATACCCACAACTTGGGCATCCCGTGCCCGCTCTACTAGATAGAGACGGCGTCGCAGAGCTCGGTTCACATCCAGTGTTTCCCACCGGCCTTGACCCGTGTTAGGGTTAAATGAACTGAATGGGCATTGGTTCCAGCTCAGCATAAAATTTGTGAGCTCTGGGCCCTCACAACCTACATAGAACATTGCATAGTTGTCCAGACCATGTTCTTCATCCACTGTGAAGTGCCGCCCAAACTGCTGCACCAGCCCAGAAACTGGTTGGGCTGAGGAAAGAGCTTTTTTGCTATCCACTTGAGAGAAAACTACATTGGGATATATGAGGTGCAACTGAGAGGCCAGGTCATCTGGAGAAAAACAGAGGAGGCACAAAGAAAGTCACACCTCTAAAACCACAACTTCCTCAAGTTATTAAGAGAATACAGCCTCCCAACCAGTTCTTACTTCCCATCCAGCACCTTCTATGGATGGGGAAAACTACTAGGGCAGGATTGACAGTGAAGGTTGGAGGCATATAAACAGAACTAACAGCCTAGGCTTGGGGTAGCCAACACTATAGTAAGACAAACAATGAGAAACCTGAGATAAAGATTATTTCAGAAGATGACCTTTCTTGCTCCCTGTCCTGAAACCCCAAATAGAATAGTAGTATTTTAATTATTGACGTTTCTGTTCTATCCTTATATTTGTAGAAACTATTAAGGTCCTGCTGATAACTATTTGCAGTTCTTTCAGAACTTAGGCATGAGCTGACCACCTTCCTGACCATTCATACTACAAAAGGATAAATTGCACTGGCATATTTTGTATGATTTTGTTTTTTAATACTAGAATACTGTTCTATTAATGAACAGGTTATCTCTCTATGTGCGGGAGTAGTATATTTATATATGTTTAATATGAAAAAATGTGTGCACAGGGGTGAAAGGACACTTAGTATGATTGTTCTGGCTGGCTAAAAGAGCTACAGGGGTAGCAGAAGGGCTGCAGCCTAAGTCTCTAGGAGAAAGCAAGGAACTCATGAAAGTAAGATGGGAGGGGACAGGGAGACAACAAAGTTAGGGATTAGAAAATGACCACATGACTCACAACAGCTTTTTCCCATCCAGACTTCAGGTAGCTTGAACAGGCTGGCCTCACGCTGAATGCTGGGGTGGGCAGATGTTGGTCCTTATGCTTAGATTACATATTGCAATCCACCCAGACTCACCAATAGCATGAGAATAAGTCACATCACTCAGCACAATAACATGAGCTTGGCGGTCAGGATGCAATTCCTTGAAGATCTCTGCACAGCGCATCACATCCAGTGGTTGATTTCCAAACACATGTAGTACTGGCAGCTTACAGCAAGGACTCAAGCAGGCTCGACCATAGTGCACCACAGCCTCAGCACTCACATGCTCTGCTGCCATCTCATCAACACAGCAGCTAAAGAAAGGCAACAGCATTAGCTCTGAGGCCTCCTTTAATCAAATGTTTGTCACCGTTAACATCCAGCAAGGCTGTAAGTTCTTCAGCATAGAGGAAATTGAATTCTTCTTATACCCAACCTCCTAGAAGCCTAACAAGTCTAACACCTGGTGCAACGACATTGCTAGTGCTACCCACAAGAACAGTTTCTGATTATAAGGATCCCTGCTTCCTGCACCCTAGCTGAGCAAACCAGAGGAAAAAAAGGAACTATGGAGCAGATTACTGATATTATATTACAAAAAGCCAAATTGGAGGGCCAAAGCTTCATGGTGTGTAGGATTTCTCTACAAACCCACCTGCCATATGAGGTGTCCCCCAGGATGTACATTTTTGAACCAGTTGTTTCTTCCATCTTGGCAGCAACAGTTGCTGAATCAGACAAGAGCTCATCAGGAAACTGAAGAGCAACCTGTAACAAGAACCCAAGATGGATAACTTTTCAAGACACATTTATCACTTGCCATACACACAACAGATGAGCCCCACCTCAGCTCTACCAGCATAGAACTCAAAGCACTCATTAGTATTGTTATGGTAACTACATCACTTCTTAACATAAATAGGACCTCAGTTCCTCAGGCAAAACTGAACTTTCTAAGTACAGACTTTTGCTAAGATGGAAGACACTCTCTAACCTTGGTGAAGTTGTTATTCACTATAAATGAAGTTGCTCTGTCCAGCTCATAGTACTCTTCTAGCCCCACAGTTGAGGGACGTCCACCTATTCCAGCAGGAGTCACAATCCGTTGCATCAGCTCAGCTCCATCACTGCTAAATGTTGTTGTCATGGTGACCTAAGCTTACAAAAAGACAAGGTGATGTTCAGGTGTATGCAGCTATCCAAATTTTTGACACAACTACCATAACAAAAGAGAAGAGCCTCTCCAGCGTCTATCCTAGAATCACATCACCAGCCCGTTATATTTTGTATTAGTTTTTGTTTGCATGGTAGCACTTTTCAAAACGAATTAAAATTTCCACTTTATTCAGAAGCACGCAGTGAAGCAGATCTTTAAGGAAGGAGAAAGGAGCAGTGATAGTTATAAATCAGAAAACAGCAGAAGCTACATTTACGTACATAATCTATGCATCAGCTTTCCACCACAAGGTTTTCAAGGTAGTTTACAATAAAAAAAATAATAAACTATGCCAGGTTCCTATCCACATAAATTGAAACAAAAAGCACACCCGCAATCAAAATAGTTAAAAAAAAGAAAAGAAGCAGCAGCAGAGGGAACAAAACAACACAAACGATCAGCTCTTCAGAATACACTAACCGCCAGCCGTATCCGTTCCTCTCCATGAACACCTCTATACTCTTATTTCCGGGGTGGAGACTAAAACCACCCAATAACAATGCGCACCGCAAAACATGAGCGCCGTCTGCCTTTTCTATGTCCCCTTTATCCCTTACGTAGTTTGCGTGGGATGACGTAGCCAATAGCCGATCCTGACACAAAGGTCATCCGAACGTAAAATAGCGAAACGAGCACGAACTGTCTTGTGGCATTCTGGGTTTTGTAGTTTCACACTCCAACCTAACCTATGGAGCCACGTGATAGACTTGGGTAGGTCACGTGGGTGGGGTCAGTCAGTCAGTCTGTCGGGGGAGCCGCGGTCGGTCGGGTTCGAGCTCGCTGCTGCCGTCGCCATGTCCGGGCTCGCGTTGCTGTATTCCGGGCTGGGCCTGAGTGCTGCCGCCGCTCTCACCGGCATTGGTTAGTAGCTGCATCGAGGGGTCTTCGAGTCTTTGGTTGTAGCCCGTCTCTGTTCCTCTCCGCCGAGCAGCGAGTGGACGCGAAAAGGTCGCGGGGGGACTGCTTAGGAGAGAAAAGGGACCTGGGAGCTTGTCTGAGACGGAGCGCTTGAGATGCTAGTTGGCGGTGCGGCTGTTGCCAGGCCTACTGTTACTCCCCAGGCCTATGTCAGAGGCGACGTATCTTTTTTAGATGGGGAACACGGCATCCACACTCTTCGCTCTTCCGTCGTCGGGCTTGGGTGACCGTGAGCTCTCCTTGCCACTTCTGCAGACCCCCTCCCCGCCCTGAGTCGTTCTCCATGTTCTGAGAAAAGGCTGGTTCCTTCCGGGTTAGGATTGCTGGGTGGAGAGCACAAAAATATATGTATTGTTCACGGTGTCCAACCATATTTATTTGAAACGCTTATTAGCTGCTTTTCTACCTTACAGCACTCGAGACAGTTTATAATATAAATAAAACTACTCTGCATATTCATAAAAGGCCACAATTTAAAATCACAAATTAGAGTTGCCCATAGATAGATTAAACTAGTCAAATGCCATCCCAAACAAACTGTCTTTAACTGCCCCCTAAACGTTGACAGTAAGCCATATATTATTAGAAGGGTTTAAAATCGATTATGGGGCCTTTTCCCTACTATTTACTATTAAAAATCTAATTGGTTTGGTATAGTTCAGACTTTGTCTACTTCTTAGTTACCAGGAAAGGGGTAGGGGTGTGTGTGTGTTCTTGACTGTTGTTCTGAATTTTGATTCTTGATATCTGTGGCTGCCTAGCATACTCCCTGCTTAAGTCAAAAGAAGGGTATTTAGAGGCACTTCCTTAATGTGCAACTTCTGCTCCTCTCCCTGCATGTGAGATAGGGCTGCTTGAGCTATAGGATCTGGCAGGCTTTGTAGCTGCTCTTTCCTAGTCACCCTTAGTGTACTTCCACTGAATCTTGACTGCTCACATGAGTGTTGTTCATATATAAGCAAGGCTGTTGAATCTTTCACATATATGTTGAGATAGGGTGTAAAGCTGAAACCATCCCTCCTGAAGGAGCCAGAGACCATGATATGTTCTATGGCTGTGTTTCTAGGTTCCACCATGACTTTTTTAGACACCAGCTTTACCCAAAGCTAAGCAATATTGTGTTTGACAGGCTTTTTCAGAATCACTTTGAGGAGGAACAGGAAATTCAGTTTAGGGTGCCACCAGTTTGCTGTAGTGATACTGAATGAACAGGCCTACTTAGGGGACAGGAGCATTAAGCCTTACGGTGGCTTATCAGTGTTGGAGCAGAGTGCTTCCAAGAGGGTTTATCTGAGTGCTGGGTTTACTGATTCAATGAATTACTATATGCTACATCTATTGGGACCGTCCTCGCTGGTGGTATAATCCAAAAAAGTTACTATTTTGCAAAACCTCCCATACTTGGTACATCTGTCTTGTGTAACCTTCCCCCTACATACTAGTTTGGGGTGCCATACCAGGTGCAGAGGATGTGAGTAGGCTGCCACCTGGAGAAATATTTCTTTCTTGATTTGGCTGATGAAGTATTTGTGCTCAGTGAGTTTACTTTCTTTGTTCACAGATTGCCTGGAGCCTTGCTTGCTGGCGTTGCTCCTACTATTGGGAAGCTTTGTTTTTAGTCACCCTTGAAAGACTGACTTCTAGACAGGCAAAACTACCTCTAGAGAATGCAATACGGTAGCACTGGTGAAAGATTCAACAGGTGTTAGAGATTCATGAGTTGGTGACAGCTAAATCTTAGGTCTTGCTGAGGAGATTCCTGCCTTCAATTCTTCAGGGTTTTGCTTAATTCTGGCAGCCTTTGCTCTTGCTCAGGTTATGAAGAAAATCTTATGTGCAATCCTGTACAGGTGTGCTCCTTCCTTATTCTGCCTGGCAAGGAGTATCCTGGAAAACCCTCTGCTGTGTTGGTCAAATTCTGCCTTTGTTCTGCTGTATGAGAACAACATGTGAGGAATTTCCAGTCACCTGTTTTCCTGTGAGAATGAGCACTCTGCGCAGACTTGCACAGTAGACTCTCCTCTTATTTTGGCAACAAGCTTTATGATGGCTGTTCTCAAAAGGGAGAGTAGTCAGGCTTGTGCCAGCTGTCTGAGATTCTTGGTGGACTCAACAGGATTAACCTGGCTAATTCGGTTTAAACTTCCCCAGTCGAGGCTAAGGAATGGTGACCTTCTGACAAACTATTCTTTTAAGGTCATTTGCCAATTAAGCACAGGCAGTGCCAAAAATCATGGAATCTGACTAGTTCCTGCTGGATCTAGCCAGCTTGGTGATCCATTCAGCAGTGCTCCATTTTCTTTCATTGGCAGTCACAGTTGATCCTCCCTCCCTGCTAATTTATGCTCCTTTTTGACTAGTAGGAAGAATCTTACTTCCTCTTTCACATCAGGGGGGTGCAAAGAATTAAGCTTCCCTTTTTCTGAGCGTGATTGCCACAGCATTACAGGGAGAATATTAACTTCTTCATTTTGCAGTAGAATTTAAGCACCGACACAACTGTTTCATGCTGAGTCTGTTAGTTTTAGCCTTTCTTGGCTCCTGAGGTCGATGACGTGATCTTGTTAACACTTTAGGGAATCAGTATCTGTGAGCTGGGCTTATTGCACTCTGATGGAGGGGGGATAACCATCAAGTCTTAGGGTAGTAAGTTGGCCTTCCAAATCTTTATCCAATAAAATGAGCAGCTATTCAGCTGATGAATGCAGAAGATGAGATCCCTAACCCAGGCCTGGGTTTGGTTATATATGAAGTCTGATTTATCTTGGTATGCAAGACTGGTGGTCAGTTTGCAAGACATCAGCAAAGCTGTTAATGATAGGATGTTTTGGATGTCATTAATAGAGTTGCCATAGATCTGAAGAGACTTTACAACACAGAACACACACAATGCAGGTGGACCAGAACTTCTGTGCAGTTTTGCCACATGCCCAGAGTGTCATTTAAACACCTGTTACTCGTGCGCTGCTCCTGCAAGTGCAACACTAGTATGTTAGTGCCACACCTGCTCATGGACTACGGACCTCTGATGAGCTAGAATTGCATGCCAAGCAACTGACAGCTAAATTTAAATGAGCAAGTGAAAGATTTTCTTAACAACCAGCATAGTGTTTAAAACATGATTTGTGGGTGGAGGGGAGGCAGGAGTTAATCTCCCTTTTTCTGCTGTTTCTCTGTGTCTTTTAGCTTAGCAACAAACAGGTTAAAAGATTCAAACAGTACATTGCTACTGGTTTAAGATAACTTACTAGTTCCTTTGCAGAAAGAGTAGCAGCATCTTATTTGACTGTGCTGGGATTCTGAATGAGCTGTGTGATGGATGGATTCCAGTAAGAGTCATTCACTGTGTTCTTATCTTTCTGTAGGCAGTTGTACTTAGACCAAATACGCATAGTGTGTCTCAATAGTTCTGGCTCATTTCTGTAGTTATGAATACTTTGCATGCATGCAGTGATGGCATGGAGCTGTTGGAATCCATGACCAATGACAGTTGGATATTGGCTCTGGACCTGGGGAGGAGGGTTTTCTTTCTAGAGATAAAAGGCTTCAAATGTTACTCTCCATCACTTCCTGTTCAGCATTACCTGTTCCTATTCTGAAGATAGCTTATCTACTTCTAGGTGTTTCACAGAAAGCATAATTGCATCAAATGTATCTGTATCCATTGCTGCTGTACTATGATGGGAAAAGAGCAGCTGGTGAAATTCTGTAGTCTGTGCAAATGTTCTCCTGGAGTGTGTGGACAATCTTGTTGCTGCCTTGGCACCCATTACCACAGCTGGCAATACACACTGCAAAGTATTGGGGAAGGGGCAGGAAGGGGTGTTACTGATTTCTCTTGCAGTTGCATCTTCTGTTATCACTAAGCAAGAGAGTTGCAAGGTAGGGAGGAGAAATGTGAACAGAAAGCTCGAGCAACTGTAAGGATTAAATGCGCTGTTTTTGTTTGCAGGGCTCCAAGAAACTGGAGCTGGCCCTGTTGGAGTCACATCAAGACCAACAGATTGGACATGGAAAGCTAAAAACAATCCAGAGCTTTAGCCTTCAAGGAGTGCCATGTTTTCTTCTTTTCTAACACTGACAACTCCTGCCAGTACTAGGTAGAAATGCTTCATGTCCACTGAGCATGTTTTCAATGCTCTCAGTGCAGTTTACTTCATTTATCTCAGCCTTTCTCCCCAGTGGGGACCCAAAATGGCTTCTAAGTTGTCCTCCTCGCAACAACCCAGTAAGACTCTCTCAAGATAGTTTCTCTATACTATTCCAGTTATGTCTTGCGTTCCCATAGTGTTGGGATAGGGTGCCTTGTGTGTTATGTGCCATCAAGTTGCCTCCGACCTATGGTGATCCTATGAATGAAAAACCTCCCAAACGTCCTGTCATTAACAGACTTGTTCAGATCCTGCAAACTGGAGGATGTGGCTTCTTTTATTGAGTCAAGCCATCTCATTTTAGGTCTTCCTCTTTTCCTACTGCCTTCCACTTTTCCTAGCATTATCATCTTTTCATGTGAGTCTTGTCTTCTCATGATGTGACCAAAGTATGATAGCCTCAGTTTTGTCATTTTAGCGTCTAGGGAGAATTTAGGCTTGATTTGATCTAGAACCCACTTATTTGTCTTTTTGGCCACCCGTGGTATCTGCAAAACTCTCCTCCAGCACCACATTTCAAATGCATCAATTTTCTTCCTCTCAGCTTTCTTCACTGTCCAACTTTCACATCCATACATAGTAATGGGGAATACCATAGTGTGGATTATCTTGATCTTGATCCCCAGAGAGACATCCTTATCCTTAAGGATCTTTTTCCAGTTCCCTCACAGCTCCTCTTCCAAGTCTCAATCTTCTTCTGATTTCTTGGCTGCAGTCTCCCTTTTGGTTGATGATTGAGCCAAGGAATAGAAAATCTTTTAACAATTTCAATGTTTTCATTGTCAACCTTAAAACTGTGTAATTCCTCAGAAGTCATTACTTTTGTCTTCTTGATGTTCCACTGTAATCGTGCTTTGACACTTTCTCTTTTAACCATCAGTGGTTGTGTCAAGTCTTCACTATTTTCTGCCGGTAACGTAGTGTCACCTGTGCTCCTGTCCTGAGATCTGCAGTTCTGTCACCCTCGGGTTTTTTTCTTCTTGTTGAAACCCCTTCTCACCTCTGCTTCTCTTAATATTTTTTTTAATCTGTCTGATTCAGAATGGAATATAATTTTCTGCCTGAGGCCTGGTGCTGAATAGAGTGGAACATTTGTCTCTCCTGACTGATTTGTCATATTCTGTTCTTGTGTCTCAAAATATGAAATTTCCTATAATGTTTCTGACTCATATCATGAACCGCTTCAAATCAGCCTGGTGACTTGCTCGCCACTTTGAGTATGTACATGTACCTTGCCTTACTGTGTGTAGTACATGATGAAGTTAACTTTTCTTGCTGATGCTCTCCTCTATCCCTATTCTATAGTCAGCCCTTTAAAAGAAGGCAGTGGTTTGAGGAATAGAAGTCCACAGTGTGGTAGTTGCTAGAATAAGAAAGTACAGAATGCTGCCATGCTGGTTTCTGAATGAAAATATTGTAGATTCCATCTGATTCATGCTCATCATCCTTTCAGAAGAGTTTGCAAGCTTCTCATATGACTGAGGCTGTGCATGTGCGTTCCACTGGTGTTGAATATGTAGCAGAGATACTTGAAGATTTCTAAAGTACTCAGAGTATATAATTTCTGTGGGTTAGCATTGTGGTTAGGGCGCAGAAGGTGCAAACAGTTGTGGGTCTGCCCTCCCCTTCCTTCTTCCCCTCCTACGATTTCTGGGGTTGTAGGATGTACGTAGAATACACAAGTTAGAGGGCTTTAGTGTAGAGAGGGAAAGAGGCAAAATCGCCCTGGGGAGGGAAGAGACTGCTGGGGGGACAGGAAAGCAGGGAAGATCTGCAATCTTTGCCTGAGTGGATCATCAGATTCTTAATGTGTTGCAAAAATGAAAAAAAATGTGATATTTTAAAGACGAACACATTAATTTTTAAAGTTTTTTGAATTAATATTCTATATAAATTACATAATTAAACAGAAATATAAATAATAGGTTAATTACATTAGCATATTGTCAGTGATCAGTAAGATCTAGATGGTGTATATCAGATAAATTTGTTGAATACTGGTTGTTATTTGTTATGTTTTGGAACAATAAAATTCATGATGAAACTCTTGCCTTTTATGAGTTGTTATAATTGGTAAGTAAATATTGTATGATATATTTAAACAAAATTCACTGCTTATCATGGTATAAGATGAACACATTGATTGAAGCAAAAGCTTTTGTGAGCTATAGCCCACTTTGTCAGATGCATTAAATGGATTCTTGGTCCAACATACCTATGGGACTGCCTCTCTCCCAATGTCCCTCCACGGCAGCTTCGCTCATCTGAACAGGGTCTCTTGCAGGTGCCAGCCTGTACATGGGCAAAATCAACAGCAGCCTGTACACGGGTTTTCTCTGTGGTGGCCCCTCCCCTATGGAACAGCCTGCCTGAGGAGGTCAGGAGAGCCCCCGCCCTCCTGGCTTTCCGCAAACAATGCAAAACTGAATTATTCAAAAAGGCCTTTTTCTCAGCTAAGAGGGTGGTATTGTAGCAAAGGGATCCCAGATGTTTCGCTAATGAGTTAGAAACCATAGATTTCACCATTATGTTGCCTTACATATTATCTGTTGCTTTAAATATGTACTCCTATATCCTACCTGTGCTTTATGTTGTTCAGTGTAAGTCCTAGAATTGATTATGTTCTGTTTCAGCAATTCCCCAACCCCCTACTGGATCCTTGCTAATACTATATCTTTGTCAATTTATATTCTTTTACCCCATGACATTGTTTATGGAAATGTTCTTGACACTTTATGGAAATGCCTGCCCTTGTCCTTGCCACTAATTATGCTAATCTCACACTATGTAATCCGCCTTGAGTCTCAGTAAGAAAGGCGGAATATAAATAACATAAATAAAAATAAAATAAATATTAGAATTGAATTCAGTGGGTTTAGACAGTAGGTTTAGACAAGTTCTTTAGGTTTGCCCTTCGAAACAAGTTAACTCTGCCAGTCTTGAGCATTGTAAAGTAAGGCTGTTCTTTTGTTCTTCCTGTAATAGACTAGCTCAGCTAGGCAGTTTGAATTCGTGCCCTTTTAACTGTGTTAACAAATTTCCACCCACAAATTTTAACTAACTGGCAAAGCTTTTCATTTACACAAATGGTTAAAAAAAAGAGGGAAAGGAATTCTAGTTCTGTAATCACATCCTATTATTTAAATCAGATTGAACTATTCAAGAGTTCTTTAGTAAATCAGTTCATTGTACATATAGAATCGGCAGACTCGTTTTTGCAGGAAATCGTTGGTAAACTGTCAGTATGACTAGATGATTTAGTTCCCAAACCTTTCATAATAATTCATTCTTAGACGGTATAGTGTCTGGAGTAAATCAACCTTGTGGCAACCAATAAATTTTAAACCAGCTCATGTGATCTTTCCCATACCAGTTTTAAGTAATTCAAAAGATGTAACAGGAGATCAAATGGCAGCTTGGTATCTAACATTTCATGTTTCGCCTCCAGTACTGTTTCCGCAAATTCCCTATTTCAATTACAATTCTGTAACATTTCCTTCCTTCATTACGCCTTTGACACTTTCCAATATACAATTTACATACAGAGTTTCCATGGCATGAGATGCTACTTGCTGCCGTTGTACAGAAGCTTTCCCTTAAATTAAGAATGCCTCAAATGCCAAGCCTTTTATAAATAAACATTGCTGTATTTCCAATTAATTTGTTAATGGATTTCTTTCCTGCCTTATCGTATGATTTCAACCATGTATGCTCAGCTTTTAGTGGTAGGTGATAAACCTTGAAGAACAATTTTTTTCTTGATCATTACTATTTTTTCAAACTCCATAATCCTTCTAGCATACTAACATTAATCCTGCCACTCCACTCAGCAATGTTTGGAGGATACACCCTCCTTCCAGAATCTCTGATTTTACCAATCTGTAGAGCTGTGCCAGCTTTAACAATTTCCCCATAAATTGATTGGACAGTAGCCTCAGTCTCCTTAGAGGGTGCCATTGTAAATGCATGTGGAGTAGCCGCAAGGCAAGCAGATTAGACAAAGATTCAGTGTGGCTCTTGTTTTCCAGGGATCTGCTACACAATATTTGACCTGGGCTTCCGTTTTGATGTGGCATGGTAAGATGGCATTTTCTCACTGACTCGGGGTGGGGTGGTATGGAGGAAGATGGTCTGTGGATGCTCTTCATAGTTGCCTGGAGAAGAGAGTACAAGAGGAATGCTGGCATGGTTCTCCTTTCTGGGTTTATGGATTCCTGAAGGCCTGGCTGTGTTCTGTCCTAAGGGGAGAGGTAAGTAGGGCTTGGTGTGCTTGTGTCCACAGGCAGGCAGCAACCCCTCCCTTCCCCCATTGTTGACAACAGTATTGATGGAAGTGTCCTCTTTCACCAGTCAATTTTGCTAATTGCATCACTTTGCCTACGGGTGAGCCGGTTGCCACCTCTTTTCCCCGACTGTTGCATGTAGCAGAAGCTTAGATAGAGTCTGCAGTATCTGTACTGCCAAGCCCTTAGGCTGATCTTCACCACCTCAAGCTTTTAACACATCCTCCTTCCCTTCATTCTGAAGCTCAGTTTATGCTCCTTTTCTGTGTCCTTCCATTTGTTCAATCAGTAACTGATGCTTCCTTGTGCACATGCTAATCTGAGTGAAATGGGAGTAGGAATCTAGAGGGAATTGCTATGATCCTCATCCTGTTTCAGCTGGTTCCAGCAGTGACTTGGGGTTTTCTAATTGTGTAGAATCTCAAGCAAGTCATTTGTTTGGCTTCTGTTGGACCCCCACCAGACTAGTGTCACTTGGGCTTAGCACAGCTTTCGTACAGTGATCTTTTCCTGCCTGGCCAGTCACGTATATCCCCTTCCTAATGCGCCATCAACTCCTAGTCCTTGGCAGAGTGGGGTCTTCTGGCTGCCCCAGTGGGTGAAAAAAGGATATCTGTTTCTTTCACCCTTTATGACAGTGGGAAAAACTGACCTGCTGTATTCTGTTACCAGAAGAAAAGAATCTACTGACCTGTTGTGATTGGTGGGTGCTGTTTCTTTGGGGGTGTTAGGACTGATAGAGCCATATTTATGTAAGAGGATTCCTCTACATACAGGTTCCTGACAGAGACCTCGCCCTTCATGTGGTCTAACCTGGGAATTGGGCTAGCCATCTCGTTATCAGTGGTGGGTGCTGCCTGGTAAGTGCTCCTGCCCCCTTTATCCACCCCCACCCCCCAGTGTTCCTCTGTGTGCTTCACTGCTTATCAATTAGGACTGGGAACTAGCCTAGTCACCTTCATTATGCTCCCTACAGTCACTGGCTTTGCAACTGGCATTAGGGTTCGGTTACCGTGAAAACAACCAGTCATGTAACCCTTTCTGTGGTTATGTTTTCAGGGGCATTTACATCACTGGATCCAGCATCATAGGTGGTGGTGTCAAAGCACCTAGAATCAAAACCAAGAATTTGGTCAGGTGAGAAAAGACATTTTTCTTTCTCAGTAGCTGCTAAGGGCACAAGCACTACATATCCCTTGGCTATCTGATCTTTCTTGATTTGCCTTTTGCCCTTTTTGGCAGGCAAAACTTCCATGTTTAGGTATGACATATCTTAAATTTATTTATTTATGCCTGCTTTTCTCCCCATGGGGGGATCCAAAGCTGCTTACATTATTTTCCTCAGCTCCATTTTATCTTCACAACTACCCTGTGAGGTAGGTTATGCTGAGCGGATGTGACTAGCCCAAAGTCACCCAGCAAACTTCCATGGCAGAGTGGGTATTCGAACCTAGATCTCCCAGATCCTATTCTGACATTGTTAACCATGGTTGTGTGAGAGAACTATGCCTTGTGCTCATCTAAGCATCATGGTTCATCCTGAAGCTGCAAGCAGCAAGCATATGTGCTTCCTTTGGTCTAGGAGTAAGCACACGCTGCATGTTTGGGGATTAGTGTTTATTGTGACAAATAATGGCAGAAATGTTTAGAGTTTAGTACCTCTGTACAATCAATATATCCAGAGTTAGCTGTAATTCGTGATAAAGCAGATGTAAAATATTGTTAAGGAATATAACTGGGCAGTCTAAGATGGGATGATGAGAGAAGCAAAGGAGGTTGCATATAAATAGAACACAAGATGTAGTTTCTAGTTCAGTGCTTAAAATCCTGGTTCCTAACAAGTGAGCCCTTTTTGCAGCATGGTCTTCTGACAAATCTACTGCCTGCATATGTAATCAATGAAGGGTTGGTGATCTATACAAGGTATTCTACTGAAAGCGTCACTGAGATAATTTGATAAGCAAGGCAAATAATTTGATAACAGGAAGTCAGGAAACCCTCATCTTCCCCAAATCCAGCTCTTTATTTGGTTTCCTGTGCATCAGTTGTCGTGGCTCTATGAAGCCACATTCTAGGATGCCATTGTTCCTTGGAGCCCATAGTGCTACCAGGCTGGAGCTCTCCTTCTAAGGGAAAAGATTGGGTCATCATCAGCAGTCTGGCTTGGTTCTAAGTAGAATGAGACTGCTGAGAGATCATTGTGGTATACAGCTGGGGTACAGTGGTAGGTGAGCAAAGGGCAGATTTGAAGACAGGTCCCCCAGTATAACTGATAATCAGCTCACCTGTAGTGTAAAATCCAAGAGAGAAGCCACCCTCACACTAAGTACAGCACCTTTACGCAGTGGGGCTCACAGCATTGTGTCTTTAGACTAGCAGGGTAACAATCAGCAGAACCACATTAAGAGACCAGCCCTTTATTTTTTTTCTTTCCCCTGACCCTACATCCCAGTATGTCCTCTTTGAGATTGTCCCAGCTGCTTACCTGTCCTTTCTCTTGGCAGCATCATCTTCTGTGAAGCTGTGGCCATCTATGGGATCATCATGGCCATTGTGATCACCAACATGGCTGAGGTAATACGGGTGTTTGGCTTCTGCAGAAGGGGCAGCTGCATGCTGGGACTTGCCCCCTCCTCCAGCTCCACTTACTACTGTAGTATAGACCAGCAGTCACTAGGCAGGAGAAGAGGAAGGGAAGAGATTCCACAGTCATTGATCAAGCCCGCGGAGGCCTGGTCTGCTAGTTTGGAACTGACACTTATGATCCTGATGGGGCAGAGCATATGAACAGATGGAGCTACCATAGTGAGTCAGAACTTTGGTCCATCTAGATCAGTGTTCGAGTCTGGCAGTGGGACTCAGGCAGAAAACCTGTCTTTCCCTTTAACTGGAGATGCCAGGGCTTGAAACTAGGATCTTATGAAGACAAAGCATATGGTGTACAACTTAGCCATGGGCCTTCCCTGAGAACAGTTAAGCTAATTGCTCTTGAAACATGGGGAAATTCTGTAGAGAGATGAGAACAGAGAAAGGCCCCTCTTGCTGTGTACTAAATACTGCTTTGAAATCAAATTGTCCTCCACAGGCCACTAATTCTTTTGCCACCCCCAGAGCTTTGAGCAGGGTTAGTCTGGCTCTGGCTTGTGCCTAGAGCTATGAACTGAGCAAGTATGAGGAGCCTCTATCTTTGCCACTTCTCTACTGCCTCCCGATGACACCCAAACATGCCGGCAAGCATTTTTGGATAGATTACGCCTCTTAACTATTGGGCACTATTTCAGTGCTGCTTCTAGTTGTTTTGTTTTTTTATCTGTGGTTGTCTCTCTTTGCTTGCTAAAATATTGTCATTACTTACAGCAATTTTCTGGCAACACTCCTGAGACGATTGGTGCCCAGAACTATCACGCAGGTATATGAGGTATTGGGGTGGGGGGTGCAGGGAGTCAGCTGTTCTTTTCCTTGTGAGAGCCTCGGGTGCCCCTGGTTAGACTGTTTCTTGCTGTAAGTTTGATTGACTCCTCCAAGGCAAAGTTCCCCCCCCCCCAAGCTATATAACAATGTACAGAAAAAGTAGGGAACAATCCTACCTACATTTCCTCCTCCTAGCTTTGCAAAGCCCCCTTTTCCCCACTGTGTATTGTAGCAGCACTCTCTGATGCACCATCTGTGTCCTTACTGTGAAGCTTGTAAGCAGTGGCTGTTTTCTTGGGTAGCTGTAATAAATATGCTGTTGTGGCTTGCCTCAGGAGGGTCTTGTTTGGAAGCAGGCCTTTGCTGATCCTCCATTTCTTTGTATGTGATCTCACGAGAAATTCAGGAAGACTCGTGGATAAATTGAAACTACAAGTGAGTGCGACCAATTCCTTGTGCTCTTCCCCCCCTCCCTTCCTATAGGTTACTCCATGTTTGGAGCAGGATTGACAGTGGGCCTTTCCAACCTCTTCTGTGGTGTATGTGTGGGTATTGTGGGCAGTGGTGCAGCACTGGCAGATGCCCAGAACGCCAGCCTTTTTGTCAAGATTCTCATTGTGGAAATCTTTGGCAGCGCCATTGGGCTGTTTGGAGTCATCGTGGCTATCCTGCAGGTGAGCTCCCTTGCCTGCCTAACAGCTCCCCATGTTTCTCTCTTCAAGTCAATACATAGAAGCCAAAAGGTATTTTTCACCAAAACACTTCCAATTTGTGGCCCTCCTTGGAGCCACAAGGGTCTCCTGCAGGTGTCAGGCTGCACACAGGTGAAGTCAGCAGCAGCCCGTACACGGGCTTTCTCTGCGGTAGCCCCTATCCTGTGGAATGACCTGCCTGAGGAAGTCAGAAGAGCCCCCACTCTCCTGGCTTTTTGTAAATGATGCAAAACTGAACTATTCAAAAAGCCTTTTTACTCAAGTGGGAGAGCTGTATTGTAAGGAAGATGCTTCACTAATGAGTTAGGGACCATAGACTTCATCACTATATTGCCTTACATATTATCTGCTGCTTTAAATATGTATTTCTGTGTACCACCAGTACTCCATGTTATCTAATGTTAGTCCTAGAATTGATTATGCTCTGCTTCGGTATTTTTTTTACTCTGTATTGGATTCTTGCTAATATGTTTTTTAAACTTGTATCTATTTTCCCTATGGTATTGTTTATGGAAATGTCCTTGATACTGTATTGAAATGTACTTGATGCTGATTGTACTAATCTCATACTGTGTAATCCGCCTTGAGTCCCAGTGAGAAAGGCAGACTATAAATGACATAAATAAATAAAATAAAAATGAAGAATGGGATAGCGTAAAAACAAGTTGACAGCTTGCTGTTGGATCAACAAAACAAAAATGTAAAAACAAAACACAACCCCACCCCAAAAGCAATACTCCTTTACAGTTTATACAAAGGGCTGCTCTTGGGTACTTCCAGGTTGTGTTGGGTCCTACTGCTTTCAGTATCTGATCAGTTCAGAACAGGTACTACTCTCTGTTGTTGTTGTGGCTTTTAAGATAGCCATTGCCAGTTGTACATGAAGAATGAGCTGAGACAAGATGTTAGCTTTTTAGTCTAGGTCTAGGGGGCCTTCATCAGCTGCAGCCCGCTCCTTTTGAGCTTTATTCTGAAGCTCTCATCAAGCTTACATAAGGCCTGCCTCATCCGTTCCCCCTCCTCCCACCCCGATTGTCCTGCCATCTTTCTCAGTAGCTGAGAGTGAAGTGCAGAGCAGCACTCTTTCTGGTGGTAAGTTGGTGAATGCCGCATGTAATTTGAAAATTCATAAATTTAAAAGCCACGACATGTAAGCAGTCACGATAACACTGCAGAGGGCATAAGATAGCTAGGCTGCAGGTATGCGGAGCAGGAACGCCACAGAAAGCAGTTCAGGGTGATGCTCCCTGTGTCCCCCGTCCCCCCCCACCACTTCCGTCAAGTAACTGAAGAAACTAGTCCATGGAGTGAGTTGGAGAGAAGTCCACATCCTGCTTCCATTGTTTCTGAACTGGGTCAGTTGGGAATGTGTGAGGAAGATGCATTTCACTGGGTGCTAAAATATTCTGACCTTTTGCCTTTTTTGTGTTTTGCAGACATCTAAAGTGAAAATGGGTGATTAAGCCCCTTGCTGTCCCTGCCACCTGCAGATTCTGTACATATTTATTTAATGTCTCCTGATGGCTTGGGACAGAGCTTGGTGTATAAAGTTGTTCCTGTGATTTTTTTGCCTGTGGGGCCATGGAAGAACCTGATCAATGGATACGTGTGTGTTGAGAACCTTACCCTGTCTTTTCTCCCTCTACCAGCCCTTGAAAATGAGGGCTGGATGCCCAGGGGAAGGAGTCGGCGGTTCTCCTCCCTTGCACTTTCTGTGTGGCAGCCACTGCCAGTTGTGATGCCATGTCCTGTGAAATAAACTCATTCATGTCCTGAGTGGTTGCCCTTCTTTGTGTGGTACTCCTTACTGCCACAGCTTCCACTGGCCATGATGGTCCATTTTTCTGAGTATTCAGTGGCTCTGGTAGAAGCCTTTGCAGCAGCAGTTGTCCTCCTAGACACATCTTCTCCATACTGAGGAGGCACAAACAAACTGAAAGGTGTTATTTCTCTAAAATTGCAAATGATTATTAAAATTAATGATAATATAAGTGCTTTGTGCTGTGATAATCATTGTTTGGTGAACTTCTTCAGGCCTGCACTGTCAGTTCTGTTTCTTAAAAATAGGAAATGAGCCCTACTGTTGGTTATACTTGGTGCCTGAGTAGAAGAAAAGTAAAAACAACCATAAGCATTGAATTTCTTGTTTGATCTGCCTCTTGCAAAATATCTGTGTCAATAAGCCTTCAGTAGAAGACCTAAAGAGGCTGATTAGAATGATGCATTTAAACCCCCAAATTGACATTTAATGAGAGGTCTTAGAAAGCAGTCAGTCGAGGCTTTTGAGGGTCATTTTGCACATTAGGCTGAGGCAAACTTTAGTGTACACCCAATGGGATTGAAGTCCATCTTTTCCTTTGCAAAGCAGCTCTTTTTTTAAACCGTATGAATTCATGTTTGCAGAAGAATCAGGAGCAAAAAAGGCATTCAAAGAAACGTTACATTCTCAAGGTTACATTGTGCCCAATCACTTGTCTTAAAATGCTCAAATTAAGAACCCTAAGTATCAGGATGGGTGTTTTTTTTTAAAGCAGCAATTTCTGGGTCACCACTGGATTTCAAAAACCCCTCTACTTCGATTTTATCCTTTATAGAGCTAGGATAGTCTGAACTGGAATAAGTACATGCCTGTGCTTCATTGTATTATGGGAATGAAAAATGTAACTGAAAAGGCAAACTGTGTAGTAAAAGTACCATTTTAATTTATTTATTTAATTTATTAATTTGAATTTTAGCCCTCCCTCCCCACAAGCCGGCTAAGGAGAGGGGGGTAACAACAAGGATAAAACAGTAAATATAAAAATAAAAATATTAACAGCAATAAAATCACATCAAACTACAGTACCGCCCAAATTACAGCTCAATTCCATTTGTCCCAGGGACATGTTCCTCTATTTTCAGCAAGAAATGGCAACAGTAAGTTGTGCTGTTGGAGTGGGAGATGGAAGTGGAGTATCTTCTGCCAGGAGATGACACTTTCTGTTGTGCAAGTGAGATGTGAAGGAGAAGATAGCTTCAGATACTTACTTGAGATCAAGAGACTGCTTTTGCAAAATATTAGATTCCCCCTTAAATTCCTCTAATCAAAGGGCTGAGTACCTAATTTTGGGGGGAATTGTGCTCCAAGTCTAGTATTTTGGGGGCTGTATGGCAAATAGGCAAACCAGAGGTTAACAGTGGGCTGGTCTGCTGCCAAGTGCTGCTCCAATAAATAGTAAAATGGGGAAAGATTAGATAGACTCTTGCTGTCTGGACCTAGAGAGCAACCAAGCCGCCAGGTCTTAAGATACGATTTATTATACAGACCTTTCAAATAAACTCTGGCAACTTTTAAAAGGTTAAATAGCCTTGCAGGCTAAGGAATGTGCAGTTAAGATTGAATGGAGGATACAAATTATTCAAAAATGCTTGTTTGGCAGGTTGAATGGGCTCTAGCTTAACTGCTTAATTATATATTAATTGTATTTTATTGTTACCTGCCCTGGGTTCTGAGCTGTGATGGAAGAAAAGGGAGTGTACAAATGTCCAAAAAAAATCCCAAACTGCTGAGCAGCAGAAAGAAGGAACCCCAAAGCACAAACTTCTGGGGAAGTGGTAGTCTCTAGAGTTGGTTTCACATGGGCAGCTGTGTTGATCTGCAGTAGAACAGTAAGATTTGAGTCCAGTGGCACCCTAAAGAAAAACAAAGTTTTCAGGGTATAAGCTTTCAAGAGAAGGGAGCTTTGGCTCTCGAAAGCTTATACCCTGAAAATCTTGTTGGCCTATAATGCTAGCAACCCAATTGATTTTGTCTCTATTATGAGGTCAGAGGTGGTCACAAAAAGATAGGAGGATGCAAGGCTGTCTATTTGAACAGGTATAGAGAAGAGACCAGCACTGTTGTCCCTGTCCCCCCATTTTCACATGTTGGTTATTTCACTATTTGGAGCAAGAATTTACTACCTTGACTGGCTTTGGCACCTTTGGAGAGAAGGCAAAGTATGCTTATATTTGTATAGCAGCTAACAAAATATGCAGCAGGTTGTTGCTGCCACCTTCAGGCTACCTGCGGCATTGCAGCCCTTCGTTAAGAGATTTCTTGAACACTTAAGCTGTAAATTTAGCTTCTTTTTCAAGTTTCCTACTACTCTTGAGTAAAAATATTTTAATGTATGTGTGTGAAGCTTTCTGTAGCATTTTTCCCTCTGAAGGTATGCAAATTTCCTTGTGGACTCTGGCACTTCTTAGTGCCATGACTGGTGTTCAAATAAAGCTTTTAAGAGCATTACTACTTGAGCAAGATCAGACCCATTTAAGCTACGTAGAGTACCAGAAAAGGTTATTTGATTTCCCTGCTTCTCATGTGACAGTCCAGGCACTTACTTTAGTGTGGTATCAAGATGTGGATGTAAAAGCATAACAAAAAACGTTAGAGCATCATCTTTGTACTGATGATAGCCTGATAATGTTCTCTGATCCCTCAGGGCTTCTCTGCCTGATCTACTGAGTGTAGTTGATTGATTTTTTTGGGCTTATTCTCTACTCATAGATTGACTTATGTAGGCTGGTAAAGCCTCGTATTAGCAAGTGGCCAGTTCAAGAGTAGTGTGAACCCTGCATAGCAGTGGGGGTGTAGTTTTTTTAGAGCACACTCAGCCTTGAAAGTCAGTGGCAAGAGGCAAGCCATTTGTGCTTTGGGAGAATGGTCATGAAAAGGCAAACGTTCTGCTTCATTCTTATTTGGTACAGCCCCTTTCTACCCTGCTAATATGTTTCCAAACTTTTGGGCACTTGATTATAGGGCCTAATATTAGGCGCTAGACAATGAAGAAAGTGACAGGAAGAAAGTTGATTCATTCAACGCGTGGTGTTGAAGGAGTGTTTTACAGGATATTGTAGTTTTAATGTTTGAAAGGGATATTCTTGAAGATGTAATGTTTTTTAGTATGTAACAATGCTTTTTATATTGTAGGCATTTCAATTTTTGGAACCCACCTTGAGTCTCTGTGAGAAAGGTAGGCTAGAAATGAAGTAAATACATGCAAATCACCTTTCTGGACAGGGCTGCTATTGTGTGTGTGCATGTTATGTGCTGTCAAGCACTTCTGGCTCAGTGACCTTATGAAGTAACGCCCAGAATGTCTTATTAACAGCCTTGCTCAGATCTTGCAAACTGGAGGCTGTGGCTTCCTTTATTGAGTCAAGCCATCTCATTTGGGTTCTCTCTCTTTTCCTGGTGCTTTCTACCTTTCCTAGCATTGTCTTTTCTAGTGAGTCTTCTCATGATGTGATTATCTTAGCTTCTACAAAGAATTCAGACTAGAACCCCCTTACTTGGCTTTTTGGCCATCCATGGTATCCATAAAACTCTCCTCCAACACCACTTTTTGAATGAATCAACTTTCTTCCTGTCAACTTCTATCATTGTCCAATGCCTGCTATTAGGGCCCTATAAACAAGCAACCAAATGTTTGGAAACCCATGAGCAGGATAGATAAGAAATGAAGCAGAATGTATGCCTTTTCATGTCTGTTCTACCAAAGCACAAATGGTTTGCCGCTTACCCCATGCAACTGATTTTGAGGTTGGATGTGCTCTAAAAACTTATATAAGCCCCCATAGCTAAGCATGGTTCACACTGCTCTTGAAATGTTCTATGGAATAATGCTAGTGAATTTCCTGACCTTAAGGTAGATTAATTTTTTACCCTAAGTTGGAGAGCTCTAGCAGTCCATCTTCAGGCCTGTATCTGAACTACCTTATAATATGGTGCTTATATTTGCGCTACAATTGTAGCTGAAGCTGCCTGCCTCTGTCTAGAAAGCCTTTAAGATTTGTCCCAGACATGATCTCTTGTAGGCCTCTGTTCTGAGCATCCTAGCCCTCTGTATTCAGGCAGTTTAGGGGTAGGCAGTGTGACACATGGCAGCCTGATCTGCTTGCCTTGCTACTGCTCTACATAGATTTGCAAGGGCATTTGTTACTTCACTCTGATTGGAAACATAACAAGAATGAGGATTGGCTGTCGCCCACTGGCTGTAGCCCATGATATGGAGACAGAACATCATCGTTGCACCTACTGGAACTTCTTTTACGGGGAGGTGTTTGCAAAGGCATCATCCTGGTATCCCATTGCCTATCAGGAAACCTATGCAGACACGGATTGCTCCCAAATGATTCCTTTTATCCTAATTTCTACTTTCTATTGCTGCTGCAATTATTCTCATGTTTGTGTAACTCTTGGTAGCAAGATTCCACCCCCCTCCCCCCGCCATCTGCATAGGACCCCTGTTACTTTCTGGAGTCCTGAAGGAATAAACTTCCTTTCTGTCACAATGTAGCACTTAAGTTACTTATACTATGCAAAAACAATATACAAATTATCCAATAAAAACAGTGACTTTGTCTCATCTCAATCCAGTCCTTGGTAATCTGTGGACTGTGCACATGGCCCCTGTGCCGACATGGGGGTGAAGTTCTGCAGCTTCCTCCTCTCAAAGGCTTAAAAACAATTGTGGTGCTTTTGCTGGCTTAGTGTCTGTTCCCTGAGCAATTCTGCCACATCCCTGCAAATCTGCTCTAAGGCACAGCAAATCCACTCACTTTGGATGTTTGCAGAGTGCCCAGCATAAGGAGCCAAGCTGGCTCATCAGCCTAATGAGCTGGCAGGAATCCTGGCAGCATAATGGGTGGGTGGGTGGTGGTGGGGAGAGTCAGGCCTTTCAGGATACTGTATCCCTTATCCTACTTAGCAAGCATGCAAGTTACTGGGTGTGATAAGAAGATGGGCTTGTCAGGCCAAGGCAGTGAAACAAAGCTAGAAGGAAGAGCCTAGGAGTGTGATATATGTGTGTGTGGCGGGGGGGGGGGGGAGATAATAAACACATGAGTCCTGCAGTATTGCACTGGGACTGAAGGAGCTCTGATGAGCTTGAGCAGGAATGCTGGCATGGGCTGCCGAGTGCCTGGATCCATCGTGCTCATCAGGTTACATGGTGGATGGAGGAGAAGGCTGCTTTGCAAACTAGGGCAGGCAGTATGGGTGGGGCTAGGTAGTTGTGGGGGGGGGTGGATTCCTTTGTTTAGAATTTGCAGCCTGAGGCTATTTAGATAGAAGGGAACTGTAAATCTCACTGACAAGTGGAAAGAGCTTTTGGGCAGATAACCCCTGAAGATACTGAGAGCCAAGCTACAAGTGATGCCTTACACAGGTTGGACACTTGTCAGCTTACCTCAAGTTTTGATGGGAAATGTAGGCATCCTGGTTTTACAGCTTGGCTCTCCATTACAGCTGCAAGACCAGAGCCGATTCCAGACGGCCCTCCCATCGTGAAATGTCGCGTGTCATCGCGCAGAAAACGCGAAATATCGCGTTTTCTCGCGCGAGTTTTGCGCGACATCGCACAAAACTTGTGCGAGAAAACGCGATATTTTGTGTTTTCTGCGCAACAACGCGCGACATTTCGCAATGCGGCGGGCCATCTGGAATCAGCCCAGGATGCCTACATTTCCCATCAAAACTTGAGGGAAGCTGACAAGTGTCCAACCTGTGTCAGGTGTCACTTGTAGCTTGGCTTTGAGGTGGAGGGATTTGGGGGCCAGCTTGATCAGCAGGGTCTAGCAACATCAGAAACCCTTGCTGGCCTTGGCAAATGGCTTTCTGAGCCACACCTTCAAAGCAGAACTATGGTGCATGCAAGAAGTCAAAGGTTCAGGCACTGGTAGTGCCATCTAAAGGAATCTCAGGCAGCAAAAGATGGAAATTTCCCGTGTGAAGCTTTGGAGAGCCACTGGCAGCCAGAGTAAAGACTATATTAGGTTAGGATATATGGCAGTTTCACTGAGGCCACATTTTCAGTCAGAGCTACATATTACTGGTTGTTTAATTCTTTAAAGGGGTAGGTTTTGCTTTTACAAAATTCAGCAGTTTGTGTGGCAATTTGAAGAGGAAAATTGCCCTTGGGGTTGGGGCTATTTAACCTTTCCTCTGAACAATTTTCTTGTACAAAGTGGCCCTCACTGACCTGCTTTCAGCACTGCTAGGGAACACTATAGTTATCTCACATTTCCTCCCCAAGAACGAGTGTCCTTTTGAGCATCCGCTAATTCAGCTAATCCGCTAATTCAGCGGCCATTTCTTTTCTGAACCCTGATTTCTTGTAATGCTTGTTCTTAAATCTCTTGGAAGAGTCCATTCCTTTGAATGGTCTTGTTTTTTGCACAGATAACTAGAAATGTCCAACTCCTTAGAGGCACTGGATGGAGTTGCTAGAGACGGAAAGGCGTCCTGAAGGGGTGGGGTGAAGTGTGAAAACCAACCTGTCTGTGCCAGACATGAAGATACAGCAGAATGTAGTGTCAGAAATGACAGCATCTTGTCATTTGAAGGCACAGGGATTCTGGGAACTCACCTAAACAGTTAGTGCCTCACTACAGTGGATAAATAGTTATGTTAGTGGTGTGTTTTCTATATTATACATGTGTTAACTGTTAGTAACTTCCCCAAGATTTACTGGTAAGAAAAAAACACAAACCACGTATGTGTTGAGCACACCTAGACCCTACTGAGTCTCAAGGGCACTTAACTTTCCTTGGAGTAATAATAATAATTGCACTTATATATTGCTCTCCTAGACAGATTAATGCCTCGCCCAGAGTGGTGAACAAGTTAATGTTATTATCCTCATAATACAGCTGGGGAGCTGGGGCCGAGAGGAGTGGCTTACCCAAGGCCACCTACTGAGCTCATGGCAGTAGTGGGATTCGAACCAGTAGAGTGCTGATTTGCAGCCAAACCACTTAACCACTGACCAAAGTATTTACTTTCCCTCACATACTTTAGTTTTTCTTGATGTCCTGCATTCTATTTGTAACTATATTTATTTTACATATATATTTACTATAAACTATAACCTGCCTTTCCAAGCTCAACCACATAAAAACCATCTTAAACACAGTACTGTCAGTTACCAAATAATTATCTTAAAACATATCCAATCCCAGCTGTCCCATAAATATATAAATCCACAGCACCACCACCAATACTAAACAGCTGGCAGATTAGCAGTTGACAAAAGTCCTTTGAAACAAGATTGTTGGTTATGCTTTCTTAAAGCTAGCAGAGATTGCAGCCACGTGGGGTCCATTCCCCCTTTTGCTCTCACTGCCACTGCTGTGGCAACTGAGCCACCACACAGAGATTTCCCCCATGCTTTCTTCTCTTGCCTTCCCTTTCCCCCTTCACCAATGCAGGGCTTTTATGCTGTTTTTCCCCCAGTTCACACAAACCAATATATCAACTACCATTTTTTAAAAAAAAACTCAAGCAAAAACCTGCGGAGGAGGGAGGTGCAAAGGGGAAGAAATTGCATTGGATGTGGGCAAGGAAGTGTGGAAATCCACACCTTCTCATCTACACACTCTCCAAACCTGCTCTGAATACAATCCTTGTGGAAGGAGAGATTGCTAGGAAAATCCAAGCTGTTTGCTCAAGTTCATACCAAGAGATACCCAAGTGACCTTATTACATACTGAATGCATTTTGGAGATGGCAAGAAATATCCTTCACCAGTCCTTTCCCACTGTAGCTGGCTGACAATTTTGAGTTTATTCTTTGGGTGCCCCTTCTGTGGGTTGGCCGTGCCATCACCTCATTGACTTTGGGTGATAAAAAAGCTTCTTGCATCTCCCTCTCCTGCTCAAATGCCTACCCTAAATCAACAGGCTGACCTGTGGATGAACAGTTTCTGGCTGTGACTCTGCCCAGAGGAGGAGATGGAGCTGAATGAGGTTGTAATGTTATCATGGGGATTCCTACTTCTGGCTCCATATACACTGTCCATTTTCAGGACATGCAGAATAGATGAGAGAATAAACAGAGGATGGACCCAAATGGCCTCTTCTTTCTCGTCTGAGATTCTCTTTCATTTTACAGGACTGCAGCTTGGAAGAAGGCCAAAGCCTCCCTCTCTGTTGCACTTCGCCAGATGGGCCCACCCCCCTGCTTTTGGTTACCCTTAGCAACAGCACCTCCAAGCGTGAAAAAGCAGGGCAATTAGGGGTGGCTTGTAGTAAGCGTCCCCGATGTGGAAAAAGATACCATTGATGCCATTTCAACAACATTAGGAGCCAAAGCGGAGCAGCCTTGAGTGGCACCAGGGTTAAATGAGGCCTTGGAAGTTGTTTCCTCCTGCAAGGAAAATGCCACAAGGTAGGGCCAGATTGGCAGAGGCACATCCCAGGAGGAAAAACTGGCAGTCTTTCAGCCACCCACTCTAACCCTTGTTGCATCTTAACTCCAAACATCGCGCCCACAGGGAATATCGAGATTCCAAGCTAGATGTCCTTTTTATTAAACACACGAACCAGGCAACCCAGATTCCCGGCTATACTTTCATCTTTTTGACGTGAGCAGTGGCGAATTCCTGAACAAAAGAAGGGGCAAGGCTTAGGTGCCGACCTAGAACTGGTGCCGACCTGGAAGCTCCGCTGAGGGGGGCAGGCGGCCAGAAAAGGGATGTTGTTATTCACACGAGAGGAAAATACACTCTACATATGCTCAGAGGTGCTCTGTTAGTTGTTCACACGCTCTGACTCGCCAAACGGAGCGCGTGGAAGTAAGTCGGGTTCCTTCCCACCTTCCGGGGCCGAGCTCTGGATCCCGAGAAGATCTCATCACCGGACCTTTGGCCCTCTCACGAGTTTGTTGCCCTTTCCGTTGGCGGGCTGCTCGCAAGTCGCCCTCCCTGCCACAGCTTCAGCAGACGCCCCCCGGCCCGCAAGGCTGCCGCCGAGCTCTCGGGACTTCGCCCACGTTCCTCGCCGCTTCTCCGGCCAGGGCGCTCCGTCCGGGCCAGGCAGGAGCGGCTCCGCGCGGCTCGTCGCCCGGTCCTGTGGCTCTAAGTGGAGCCGGCGGGGGAGCGGCCTTGACGCGAATGGCTGGCAGGGGCTGGCGGGGCGGCGCCGAGCGGGTGGGAGGCGGGGTTGCTGGCGCGCCCGGGCAGGCCCGATCCGCTCCGCGGTGTGGCCGTCCGCCCTTCCTCGGCTCCGGCTCCGCTGTGTTGCCCGGGATGGGGTACGGGGGCCGTTGTGGCTGCTGGTCGAGCAGCCGCCCGCTCTGAGGCCGGGCCGGGCTGGGGCCGGGGGAGCCATCGCGCCGTCCCCTGAGCCGCCCGGCCCGGGCGCCGAGAGGCAGCGGCACCAGGAGCGCACCGCACGGCCGGGAACAAGCGGGCGGTAAGTGGGGCCGGCAGCCGCGTCCGCAGCCTTCGGGAGGGAGGCGGCGGGCGGGCGAGCCAGCCCGGTTCTCTTGCCTCGGCCCGTGGCCGCCTCCTTTTGTTGTCGGAGCGGGGCTGGGTGTGTTCCCGGCATGTCTGTCTCTGGGTCCCCGCACCGATATTGTGCATTCCTTCTTCCACGGCGTCTGCCCCAGCCGAGCTCCGCCGTAGGTTCCTCGGCTATGTTTTGATCCGATACCGTCCGTGGGTAGATCGGGCTTTGTGTGGGCCGCCTTGTGTATGGGCGGCTGTCTGAGGGGCGTAGATGGAGGCTCTGTGTGCAAGGATCCTGACTATGTGCGCTTTGGATGGGTGTGTGTTTGTGCGCTGATGTACAGGCAGGTATATGTGTGAGTCGAGGTGCGCCTAGCTGTGTGTGTGTGTGTGTGTGTGTGTCTGTCTCTCTGGGATGTTCATGTTCGAGTCCCTCCCCCGGGCAGCCTCCCTCCCCCTCCCCCAAGATGGCTCCTGCACAATCCCCAGGGCGCTTCTGCTAGCAGAGGAAGACGGGGGCTGTGTCTGGGCTGCTCAGGAGTGTGTATGTGTTTACTCTTGCACCTGCTCTGCTGGCTCATTCTCTTCATGTGTCTCTGCCACGATGACTCTTGGGGTTGTTATCCTTGCAGATTCCTAACAAAACATGGGATTTCCTGTTCCAGGAGGAGATCCCTGGGGGAACAATGCAGCCTTTCTTTGGGAAAGGGAAGGCCCAGCTGCTTTGGGAATGAGGGGCCTCATAGTGATGGGGACACAGGGAAATAATGGAGTGTGTCTATGTTTGCTAGGCTGTGCACTCAGTATAAAATAAATGGCCCTACTGCTGGCACTTGGATCCGTTTAGGGAAAGACTTGCCTGGCAGCAGCTCACCTTTCGCAGCACTTTGTCCGTAGATCAGTCATTAGCCAACTGCATTTGTGTCCCTTGGGAGTCCAGTTAGGAATATCATTAGATTATCCGATCTGAATCTTGAGATTATTGAATCCTTAGATGCCCTGGAAAGCCACGTATGTCTGGAAAGAAGGTTCTGCACTTTGCTCTCCAGTTTTTACAGGTAGGGAAAAGAGGTAACCTTCCCAACAGCTAACCACAAAGAATCTCCTTGGCATAAACCTTTTACACGGAGCAGCATTGATTCATGGTTATGTTCAACCTGAATATTTCTAAATGGCAACAAAATACCTAAACATTGATGTCTGCTCTTTGATGATTTCCAGACAGAAGAAATGGCTGAGTTTCCAAATAAATTATTCACAGCCAAGGAGCAGCCCAGCTGCAGCCTGGCTCCATTAGTAGATTGTTAGCATTGCAAAAAGCCCATCTCCCCAGCCATGTTAAGCTGTGTTCTGAATGGTCTAGTTGTACAATAGAATATCCAGCCATATACTTAATCAAGGGGAAAGGGAATAGAGTCCTTTCAGGCACCACATTCAAGCCTGAGAAGGTGATGTTAAGTTACCTTTTGGCTGTTCAGTTTCTTATCCAGGTGGAGACTTATATGGTGAACATGCTAGGGACAGAAGAGCGGCTAAGGGTCCCCTGCATTGTGCATTAGCTACGAGTTTTCCTTGCTTCTGAAATGAACGATTTCTGCCCTACAAGTTGCTACTTAAGTTCTTTCTGTAGTTTCTGAACTTCTTCCTATATTTCTCAGTGAAGCCTTGTTATGAGGAAGTATGTATCTTTATTTATGTCATTTATAGTCCACCTTTCTCACTGAGACTCAAGGTGGATTACACAGTGTGAGATTAGTGCAGTCAGTTTCAAGGACATTTCCAAAAACACTGTCATAGGGTAAATAAACACAATTTATAAAGACATAGCGTTAGTAAGAATCCATACAGAGTTAAAGAAATGTTGAAACAAAACATAAGCAATTCTAGGTCTGACATTAGACCACATGAAGCACAAGTAGCTCACAAGAGCACATATTTAAGTCAACAGGTAGTAGGTAAGGCAACATAGTGGTGAAGTCTATGGTCCTTAACTCATTAGCAAAGCATCTGAGAGCCCCTCCCTACAGTACAAAAGCCTTTTTGAATAATTCGGTTTTGCATCATTTCTGGAAAGCTAGGAGAGTGGGAGCTCTCCTGACCTCCTCAGGCAGGCCGTTCCACAGGGTAGGGGCCACCACAAAGAAAGCCCATGTATGGGCTGCTGTTGATTTGGCCGATGTGCAGGGTGGCAACTGTAGGAGATCCTGTTCAGATGAGTGAAGCTGCTGTGGAGGAACATAGGGAGGGAGGTGGTCCCGTAGGTATGCTGGGCCAAGGCAGTGAAGAGCTTTGTATGTGATAACCAATACCTTGAACTGAGCACAGTAGCTGATAGGTAGCTAATTGAGTGACTGCAGAATGGGGGTGATGTTCCTGCTCCTTCTTGCTCCTGATAGCAGTCGAACCTCAGCATTTTGTACCAATTGGAGTCTCCTAGTTAATTTGGATGGGAGACCTATGTATAGTGCATTACAATAGTCAAGTGTTGATATTACCATAGCATGGATCCAGGTGGCCAGGTCAAGGTAAGAAGCCATCCTCCAGGCTACAGTGAGGTTGTAAAAGGTGTTTTTTGCAGCTGCCTTAACTTGTTGTTAGTAGTAGCTCTGGATTCAATATAACACCTAGGTTCTTAACTGTGTCTGCAAGGGTCAGACGAACTCTATCAAAAGTACAATGTCCTTCAAGATCTCTGCCTTCCCAACAAGCATAACTTCCATCATAGAGGTTGAATAACAAGGGAGATAAGATTGCGCCCTGTGGGAACCCTGCAAGATAACTCTGATTCTGGAGACAGCTGATCTCCAACAGCAACCCTTTGGGTCCGTCCCTTGAGAAACGATTTAAACAAGTCCAAGGCACATCCTTTGATGCCCACTTCTGTCTCTAGACGCCTCAACAGGATGGCATGGTCTACTGTGTCAAAGGCTGCAGACAGATCCAGGAGGAGCACTGTTGTCCAAAAAAGTATCTGAGGATGAGCCCTTAGGATCTAGCGAAGGTCCTAAGATGAGACAGCTGTATTTCAGTGGTTGTACTGGCAGTCCTCTATGGTAGCCAGTAACGTGCTCCAGAACAAGTTATCTTGAAGAAACTCTAGAAAAAGTAACTATCTGGCAAACGTGGATCACATTGTTTTAGAAGGCCAGTGCATGTCCGTATCTATAACCAGGTGCTATCTTGTTGTCCTGTCCTTGGACACAAATTATTTATTTATTTGCTTTATAGCCTGTTTGTCTTGCTGAGACTCAAGGTGGATTACAAAATATAACACAATGCAATCAGACAGCAAGACAGCCAATAAATAATGTAATATGAATGGGATTACAAAATTAGAAAACACACTAACAAAAAATAGTATAAGACATGACCTACCATAAATGAAATTACAAGTGTAGCAATGCAATATAAGCAAGATATTCCCTATTTGTATTCATTTTCCTGGTTTTTAAGAGAATTGTTGGTCTAGCCATAAATAAAATAGCTTTATCTAACTGGCAACAAGCCCTAGTGAGGTAAAGGAGTGCAGTGGGGTGTTTAAGGCAGCCTTTTCTCCTTCTCATTATATTGCTGTAAAGTCTTGCTGGGTGCACTATCTAATGAAGCTGAATAGAGAGGCTTGATGTGGGGATGCAGTGCTCTACCCCTGGATGCAGGATGTGAGGACAGGCAATGGCTACTGTTGAGATTCCAGAGCATAGCTGTCTAGTATAGCTGAGAGAGCACTTTTAGTTTACTCCTATGGCCCCGATGCAGGGATTGTGTCCATTGGAATCTCTGCCTGAGGTCATGATCTCAGGTATGGTGCAAAAAGTCTGTGGATTTGGCCAAGTCATAGAGTGCATCCAGGAAAACAGCTCCATTCTCATGCACTTCGTCAGCATACTGCTGGCTGTGTTGTCTTCTGCTCTTGGTTGCTACCTATTGTGTGCTTTTGTGGATGGGCCTGGTACTGACATGTTAATGGACTGATTTATCTGCATCCAGACATTCAGAGATTTATATCCCAAATTGTGAACTGCTTAGGGAGCTTCAGAAGGTCTAAAGACTGAGATCTTTCTTTAAAGAAACTGTTGCTTTGTACAAATAATTGCTGTGAATTCTTCTTGTTTAACTCTTCGCTATCAAGACACACAGAGACTTTCTTTAGATTTTTTCTTTATTCTTTATTTAAAAACTTAATTTTTTTAATGAAGCAAGATATTAAAATATAAAGGCTTATTAAAATGAACCCAATAATTGATGAACATATGCATGTAATGAAAAGTAAATCTCTTAACATTTCTCCATTAAAGCTAAGAATGCTTTAAACTCAGATAATCTTAGTCTACTATGAAATGCATTGGATTTTTAATAAACACACATATAGATATAAATGCAGAGGAGTTAGCCGTGTTAGTCTGTAGTAGCAAAATCAAAAAGAGTCCAGTAGCACCTTTAAGACTAACCAACTTTATTGTAGCATAAGCTTTCGAGAATCACAGTTCTCTTCATCAGATGCATCTGACGAAGAAAACTGTGATTCTCGAAAGCTTATGCTACAATAAAGTTGGTTAGTCTTAAAGGTGCTACTGGACTCTTTTTGATATAGATATAAATATTTCTTATCTAAATCTTCTTCATCAGATTTCCTTTGTCAACACCTTAACTTCTTATCTGGGTTTTAAAAAATACTAATTAACATGTGCTATCGGTAAAGACACCTCTCAAATCTTTCACATGTGACAATAACATAAAAATATTATTGGTCTTACTTTAGCTGATTCTTCAGATTTTCAATTATGTGATGTTCCACAAAAGCCAAATGTGATGTTGTTGTGCAGCTGCATGATAAATTCTATAAATCTTTAAAAGTTGTCAAGAGGTTAAGTGAGTAGATTATTAGTGGTTCATTCTAGCAACTAAAGAGTCATTAATCTACCTTTGTTCAAGTACTTATAAGTAGTTGTTTAAAGATAAAAGGAATAGCTGTGTTTTATACAATCTGCTAATAAAGTTCATATAAAGCTCACTAGAATACATATGTATAACTACAGTATATTGTGATTTAAGCTATATCTCTACTACAGGCATATGAGATACAGAGACAATGAGCAGCTGGGCTTTAATGTCAAAATCCGTCTTTCCCCAACCATGCATGCCATGTTCTTCTCACCAAACTTCCACTTTCCTTGATAGTTCTTGGAGGAATACACAAGATTAGAGTCAACACAGAATAGCTGCTGTCCAGTATGTATAATCAAAGTTGTTCAGGAGTTGTAAAATGGCATTTTTCCTAATACCATTTCAATGCACGTCCCCTACTTCACAAACAGCAGCTGAATTGCCGTCAAGAAGGCCCTTGTATAGGAAAGCAGATGTTGAGGAGAAGGATGCTTTTTTCTGAGAAGGCAGGTTTCTTTTCATAAGGAATCTTTTTTCATGGGAGAGCATTCAAGCCTTCTTCCTGTCCGTACCCATCTGCCATTGAAATTATACAGGTTAGGAACAGTTTTAACATTTTATCTGCTGTTTGTGTGAACAGTGTCTGAGTAAAGATTCCTTTCGGCTGGTAATGTATATTGTGTCCAAGAGTAGAAGATTTTATTCTCAGCTGATTAATTTAAATGTAGGAAAGTGGACTTGTGAATATCGCATGAGAGTTGCGTTCCCCAGTCCATCCCTGTGCTCTTACTCCACTGCATCCTTTTCAAGGGAGAGAAGAGCTATTGGCTCTTCGCCTTTTGCAACCCTCAGAGAAACATCCATAATACTTAGGCATAAGTCGGGGCTATGAAGAACTGCATGGTGGATAATTACTTCCCTCTTTCTCATAGCATAATCATGTGAGATGGCTGAGAGTTCTGGAGCTAACTGATTGGCTTCTTGCTCACTTAGCCTGGAGTCTCAGAAGTCTAGCAGCTGAGCTGGCAAGCTGCTCGTCTAGCCTTGAATGTGAGTTGCGTGGGATGGGAGGTGGGTATTCCTCCTGACTTCTTTATCCACCCCCATGCTGTATTGGGTGGGGGTAGGACATCCTATTCTCTCCCCCCTATGCATGTATTTTTCTCTCACTCCCATGCATGTGTTGGGTGGACGTCTAATTGTCATCAGCCATTGTGGGATACCCTAAGCATGCCACTCTGCAACATCTACCCAAGAAGATGCTGGCAAACAAATCAAGAAGGAGGATGAGGATTGTACTTGGCCAGACTGTCTAGTAGCAAACTGAGGCTTAGTAATGCTGCTAGCATTTCATGGGAGATCCCTCAGATAGAGAACCAGCCATATGCACCAAGCAAAATGGTCCGGCCTGCAAGAAATTGCTTACCCCTGCTCTAGAGCAGAGGCTGTGCCTTCTTTGTAACTAAAGAGGGTTCTTTTAGGGTGTGTGTGTGTGTGTGTGTGTGTGTGGGAATTAGATCTAGAGGAAGGGCTTTTCCGGTGATCCTAATTATCCCCTTCTCCCCCAAGATACTCTTAACTTCAATGTAGTCAAAGCTCTGAAAAAATTTGTAGCAGCCTAAACTGCTTTGGGATACCTGCTTTGTGTTGCATATCACCTAACCCTAATTTCTTTAAAATATTTATACTCCATATCTAAAACAATATTCACAGGAATGGTTAGAACACATTTTTAAGCAATATAACCAAATTTACTAATACCGATACATAAAGCTGCAAGATCTAAACAGCAATAGCATATCACCAAAAGCCTGGATAACTGGCAAAAGTTCTCACCATGTGTTTAAAGCTCAACAGAATAGGTGCTGTATGAATAGATGTGGGGTGGAAGTTCCACAATTGAGGCATGGTAACAAAGAATGCAGGTCTCAGAGCACCTCTTTGCTGCTGAAGATGGGAACACACTGAGCACGGCCTCCAAAGAAGATCACAAGACTGAGGTAATTATATATGGAAGCAAGGAAATTTCCTTTTTCTTTAATTGCGCACACTCTCTGTCCCTCACAGACACTTTTAGAAAATCCTGTACTTCCTCCAGTGACCCAGGCCAGCCCACTCTTGTCAGATCTTGGGTTGCTCCTGGTCAGTATTTGGATGGGAGACCACCAAGGAAGTCTAGGTTTACTATGCAAGGCAGTCAGTGGGAAAGCACTTCTGAACATCTCTTGCCTTGAAAATCCTCTGGGGTCGCCATAATTTGGCCATCACTTGATGGCACTTTACACTCACACTTCCTCCACTGAGCTCAGGGCAGCACACATGAGTCTCCCTGCCTCAGTCTTGCCCTTACAATACCTCTGTGAGGTAGGATAAGCTGAAAGAGAATGGTTGGCCCACAGCCACCCAATGAGCTTCATCGCTGAGTAAGGCTTTGAATCTGGGTCTGCCATCTAGTCATTGTGAAACAGCACTTTTTTATTTAAGAGCCAGTTTGGTGTAGTGGTTAAGAGTGGCAGGACTCTTAAGTTGGAGACACGATTCCCCACTCCTTCTCTTGAAGCCAGCTGGGTGACCTTGGGTCAGTCACAGCTCTTCGGAGCTCTCTCAGCCTCACCCACCTCCCAGGATGATTGTCGTGAGGATAATAATAACCAGGGCTTTTTTTCAGGGGGAACACTGTGGAACGGAGTTCCGGCACCTCCTGAAAATGGTCACATGGCCAGTGGCCCTGCCCCCTGATTTCCAGACAGAGAGGAGTTTAGATTGCCCTCCGTGCAACGGCGCGGAGGGTAATCTAAACTCCCCTCTGTCTGGAGATTGGGGCGGGGCCACCGGCCATGTGACCATTTTTGCCAAGGGCGATTTAAACTTTAAAAAACTCCCCCCTTGTTCCAGCTGACCCAAAGTGATGTCATTGTGCGGTCCTGAGTTCCACCACCTCTTTTCCCAGAAAAAAAGCCCTGATAATACCATTTTTTGCATTGTTTAACATATCACATTTAATCCTTTTGCTTTTTTTTCAAATTTCTGTAATCCTACTCTGCTTTCATTGCTTATTAGAAGTCACAGCCTATAGATTGCATTGATTTACACTGTGTAATCCACCTTGAGTCTCAGTGAGAAAGGCAGACTATAAAAAAATAAAATAAACTGATTCTGAACATTCCATGGCTACTCCTGGCCCTTAGCATTCCATAGAAATGTCAACAAACATGCTCAGTCTTTGTTAGGATTTTTTAAGGAAGGAATACCTTTTTATTTTAATTTACAATAATAGGTTACTGCATTTCTGGCAAATCTCCCCAAATATGCAGAAGCACCCACTTTGTCTGGCCCTGTTTTGCTGTTTTACTGAAAGGCATGGAATGGTTCAAATAACCAAAGGGGGGGGCAAAGGAATAGTATGCAAACCTACTGATGTCTCACCTTACAATGATTTGACTGTAGTTTGCAAGCCATGGACATGCCACTGTAGGTGGGGCTTGGGGGAGGGCAGTGTGAGGCAAAGAAGCTTGAGTATCCTAGCTTACTCTGCTTGCTGCCCTCTCCACCAAGACTCTGCTATGATCAGGCAAATTCATTGTTAAAATTGAGAAGGATCCTGCTGATAAGATCAGATGCTCTCAATGCATGTGCAAATGTTTCTAAGTTCTGGCTTGCCTTTTTCTTCCCCAAGAAGTGTCCAGCTGGAGACAGCAAGATTTCAAAGTCAAAGTGGAACATCTTATCTTAAACGGGTGGTCATGCTGAAAAGTATTCTCTTCCAAATTCTGTAGAATTGCTGGCATTTCTGTTTAAAAAGTATGATGAAGGTTGAGTGACTTGTGTGCATGCATATATGTGCTATAAAACTTTGAAGGAGTGAAGGGCTTAAAAGGGCAATTGGATCTGGAAAGAAGGGGGTAGGCAGGTTTGGTGAAAGGGCTTGCTGGATCATAAAATGCCAAGAGCTGAGCCTGGCTAGTGTCTGAGCTGTCATGGGAGAGATAAGAGAGGCCTCTGTCCCAGGGAGGGATGCAATGTCCTCCTCTGTGTATTCTTTGTGCAACACCTAAATTGGCTCTTCTGAGGGTGCAAGGGATTGCTCCCATTTCTGCTTTGCTCTTAAGCCACAGGTAAGTGGGATGCTGCCTTTTCCCTTGGCTGGCTGTCCTTGTTGAGTGCCAATCCTGCAGCCCTTTGGGCTAATCTTGTGTTCATCTTCGTTCTTCTGTGCCTCCACACATGGGGACTGCGCAGGCGCAGGCCAGCCACCGGAGAATTTTCTAGAGCTTCTATGGCTCCGAAGGGGCCGTTTGTCGCGCGCCTCAGCGACCGTTTTCCCGCCCAAACGGTCACGTGATCCTCCAGCGACCAACGGCCCCTTCCCTCAGTTCTCTTCTTGCCGCCGCTTGGAGAGAACGTGGGCTTCGTTGCTCTGTGCTTTTTTGTGCTTCGTGCTTTATTCTGACTGATTGCTTGGCTTTTGACTTCGGACTTCGTGACCTCGACTATTCTTCGGATCTCGTTTTGGACTTTGTTGTGGACTCGGTAATTTGACTCGGACTGTTTTGACCTTCCTTTCGCGTGCCCCTGAAGATGGCCTCAAAGGCTCTCTTCAAGCATTGCCTCCAATGCCACACGAAAATGGCCAAGACCGATGGCCATGAACTGTGCCTGTTCTGTTTGGGGGAGACCCATAATGTGACGGCCTGTAAAATTTGCCAGGGTTTCACCAGCAAGGCCCGGCAGGAGCGCAAGGCCCGACTGAACTCCTCCCTGTGGCAGAAGGTCATGTCCGGAGGCGCTCCGTTGCCCTCCTCCAAGGCCGGCCCAAGCCCCTCTGCCGAACGGCATTCCAGAGCTGGCTCAGTGGCCTCCGCGAGGTCGGGGTCGAAACCGCGTCCCCCGAGTACCTCGGCGTCGAGAGCGGCCTCTCCAGCGCAGGGACCGGTGCGGCCGCCCCGTAGCGCGTCATCTACCAGGTCGGATCCGAGACCTACGTCGGAACCGAGGATCCTGGTACCGAGTCCCCGGTCGGAACCGACGTCCGGATCGGTTCCGATGAAGCCTAAGAGGTCGAAGCCGAGGTCCCCTTCGAAGGTGAGGAGCGCGTCGGTTCCGAGGTCTTCTTCGGAACCAGCGAAGAAGAAGAAGACCAAGCATCATCGGTCGCCGCGTCCCGCTCCTCAGGAGGAGGTCATCGTGCTTCCTCACACGCCTTCCCCTCACCTGGGCTCCCCGGAGCCAGAGGACATCACCGTTCCTGTGCCGGATCCGATGGCCTTCGAGACGGTGCCCGCGGAATTCTCGTCGGGGCCGGAGCCGAGCCCGCACCGTCGGAGCCGACCATCGCTTCCCCTTCGGTCGCCAAGGCTGGAACCGAGCCCGTCTCCTCGTCGGAGCCGTCCGTCGCCTGCCCGTCCGTCTCCACCTCCGGTCGGTCGTGAGCGGCATGGTTCCGGGGACAGTGTCTGATCAGTCCGGTCCACTGCGTCCCGGCATCGGCAGGCTTCCTACCTCCCCTCGCCATACCGTTGCCAATGGGAGGGGGCACCTGCGGGCTTCTCCGTGTCGGAACCGAGGCCTTCGACATCGAGGTCGGCGTGGCCTCCCCCTCCGCTCCAGGTTCCGGAATCCCAGCTCGGTTCCGATGAGGAGGATGGGGAGAGCTTTGGCGGCTACCAGTCGGAGTCCTGGTCCGAACCATCACCGGCTGAGGAGCTAGTGCCATCTGCGGACTCGCCATTCGAGGACCTCCGCATCTACGCCGACCAGATGGCAAGGATGGCCAAGGCTCTCGAGATGGACATCTCTTCGGCAGTCCCCCAGACCAAGGACAAGCTCCTCAAACGCATTTACGGGGACAACCCGGCGTACGTTGGCTTCCCCATGCTCGAGGGTATTGAGGAAATCGTGGAGAAGGTATGGCAGGTGCCCTGTGATCAGCCTCCAACATCCAAGAGGATTGAGCAGCTCTACAAAATCAAGCAGGGTACCTGGCCGGCACTGGTGAAACACCCTCCACCTTCCTCCTTGGTCACAGAGGAGTTCAACCCCAGGCGATCGGGTCACTCCTCGGTGCCTGCCGATAAGGAGGGCAAGAAGCTGGATGCCATGGGCAGGCGCCAGTACATTGTTTCTTCCCTGGGTCTGAGGATTGCCAACTATCAGACCATCATGGCAGGGTACCAGCTGTACCTCTGGGAGAAGTTGGCATCCTATACACGAGACCTCCCTCCTGAGCAGAAGGCTGTGGTGTCCCTGCTGCAGACAGAGGCTGTGAGGCTGTCTAAGCAGCAGATGAACGCTGGGAGCCACGCTGCTGACACTGCTGCTAGAGGTATGGCGTCGGCGGTGGTCCTCAGGCGCCACTCCTGGTTGCGGTCTACGGCCCTGTCCCAAGAGGTACGTTCCAGGGTGGAGAGCATGCCATTTGAGGGGGACTCGCTGTTCTCCAAATCGACCGACGAGACCCTGAAGAAAAAGAAGGAGGACCGGCAGACGGCGCGGTCTTTGGGTCTGGCTCCAGCGGACAAGCCCTCCTCCAGGTCACGGTACGCTCCCAGGTCTGGCCCTTACCACTACCAGGGCAGATACCAACAGCAGCGGCCGGGCTACCATCAGTATCCTGCCTACCAGCAGCGGCCTTACCCTCCCGCACAACAGCAGAGGAGGCGTCGGCCCTTCAAGCCTCGTCAGGCACAGCAACCGGCCCAGCAGAAAGACCAGCAGGGCGCCGGGAGGCAGTACTGACGGGTCGCGCCAGCCGTATCCCCGAACTTTTCGGACAGACTTAGTCCACTCCTCTCTGAGTGGGAGTCAATAACATCTGACTCATGGGTCTTAACTATTGTTGAACTGGGATACGGGCTGGAGTTCGTTGAGCTGCCTAGATGCAGTTCACCCCTGACAGCTGTCAATAACACTATGGCCGAGCTGGATGCGGAGATCGTGTCGCTCTTGGCCAAGGGTGCTGTGGAAGAATTGCCCTATGAGGACTCTGTAAAGGGTTTCTTCTCTAGGTTCTTCCTGGTCCCTAAGAAGGATGGGGGCTTACGTCCCATTTTAGATCTGAGGGGCCTTAATGCCTTCCTCAAGGTGACCAAGTTCAAAATGGTTACATTGGCGGCGGTGATCGCCTTACTGAAGCAAGGGGATTGGTTTGCGGTTCTTGACTTAAAAGACGCATACTTTCACGTGGGCATACGGAAGGAGCACAGGAAGTACCTGAGTTTTGTTTACCGGTATAGGGTTTTCCGGTATAAGGTGCTCCCCTTTGGCCTGTCCACTGCCCCACGAGTGTTCACTAAATGTGTGGCCCCTGTGGTTTCCTTCCTACGGGAAGAAGGCTGTACCATCTTTCCGTACCTCGATGACTGGCTCATCGTGGCTGAATCGGAGTCTAGGCTGGTGCAGGACATTGGCTTGGTACTTAGCACTTGCCAACGCCTGGGGCTCCTGGTGAACTTGGAGAAATCCAAGCTGGTGCCCAGCTGCAAGGTGTCCTACATTGGTGCGCTTTTAGACTCTGTGGAGGGTAAGGCCCTGCTCCCCTTGGAGAGGGCTCGGTCCCTAAGGGGTCTAGTGTCCATGTTTAAAAGGAACCGGTTCCAGTCTGTGCGCACTATCCAGTGCTTACTAGGGCATATGGCAGCGGCCACCTCTGTGGTGCCTTTCGCTAGGCTGCGTATGCGCCCTCTCCAGAACTGGTTTGTGCGGAGGTATGATGCTCTACTGCACCCTCCGTCCCTCAAATTCTCTATCCCGAGGGTCATCCTCTCCTCCTTGGACTGGTGGCTGTCTGATGACAACTTGTTTAGAGGGACCCCTTTCGGGTATCAACACCATGACATCACGGTTACCACTGATGCCTCTCTGTTGGGATGGGGGGCTTACTGTGGTGATGTGTCGGTGCAAGATGTCTGGTCTGACAGGGAAAAGACCCTCCATATCAATGTGCTTGAACTAAGGGCCATTCGTTTCGCACTTGTGTCTCTTACAGCACTGCTGAGAATTCGTCATGTCTTGGTGCAGACGGACAACACGACTGCCATGTACTACGTGAATCAGCAGGGGGGCACAGTGTCCATGGCCCTGTGCCGGGAAGCCACACTCACTTGGCAGTGGGCTATCAAGAACGGCGTGTCGCTCCGTGCTATACTCGTGGCTGGGACAGACAATGCCCGGGCAGATGCCCTCAGCAGGGCCCCGTTACTAGACCACGAGTGGGAACTGAACGGAGAGTGCGTTGGGCCGATCTTCCGGATGTGGGGTCATCCAGTGATAGACGTGTTCGCCACTGCGGCGACCACCAAGGCCCACACGTTCTGTTCCAGGGCAGGGAGCGACCCTCTCTCTATTGGGGATGCCTTCCAGTTTACGTGGACGCAGGGCTTGCACTACATGTTTCCTCCGTTCCCCTTGATTCCCAGGGTCCTGTGCAAGATAGAGGAGGACGGGACGGACTGCATCCTGGTGGCCCCCTTCTGGCCACGGCAGGTTTGGTTCCCGAAGCTCCTGCGGATGTCCCAACGGACATATGTCAGTCTGCCCCCTCGGCAAGACCTTCTCCTAAACGGGAGCCTAGTCCACCACGATCCCAAGAAGCTGCACCTAACGGCTTGGCGGATCGTTCCTCCCCGATAGGTTTTACTGACGAGGTGCAGAGGGTCCTCCTGAATGCTCGTCGGCCATCCACTAGGCGCGCTTATGCGGCCAAGTGGCTCAGGTTTGAGCTCTGGGCACTTGCCAGGGGAGTGGTGCCCGATAGCAGTCCCTTGGGGGTTGTGTTCGAGTATTTGTGCCACTTGCGTGGCCAGGGCTTGAAGGTGTCCTCCCTCAAGGTACACTTGGCAGCGATATCAGCTGCTCACGCCCGAGTAGAGGGTGCTACGGTGTTTTCTCACCCACAATCCCGCCAGTTCCTTAAGGGCATGTACAATCTTTACCCACCTGTGTCGGCGCCAGTGCCTCAGTGGTCGCTGTCCTTGGTGCTCTCACGTCTCATGTTGCCTCCATTTGAACCTATGGCTACATGCCCCTTGGATATGCTATCCTACAAGGTAGCATTCTTGGTGGCCGTCACATCGGCCAGAAGGGTCAGTGAGCTGTCTGCACTGCGGTCTGACCCTCCCTTTCTTGTGTTTCATCCCAACAAGGTGGTCCTGCGTCCCTGCCTCGGGTTCCTGCCCAAGGTGGTGTCCGCCTTCCACCTCTCGCAGGATATCTCACTGCCTGCATTCTTTCCTCAACCTTCCTCTAAGGGGGAAAAGGCCCTCCATTCCCTAGACTTGAAGAGGGCCCTAGCCTATTACCTGGATAGGACAAGGGAATTCCGCACCTGTCCTCACCTGTTTGTATGTTTTGGGGCCAAGGACAAGGGTAACAGGGCTTCCTCACAGACCCTGTCTAGGTGGATTGTGACGGCCATTAGCAAGGCCTATTCCCTGGCAGGGGTGGCTTGCCCGCTTCATGTCAGAGCCCACTCCACGCGGTCCCAAGCATCCTCTTCGGCACTCCTCAGGGGGGTGCCCCTGGTTAACATTTGTAAAGCAGCCACATGGTCCTCTGCAGACACCTTTGTCAGGCATTACGCCGTTGATGTCAATGCGGAGCAGGATGTATCTGTGGCCAAGGCTGTCTTACACTCCCTTTTTTCCTGAGGGAGTTTTGGAATGACTTTCTTGGCGTACCTGTTGGGTACCCTTGAGTGAAAGTGTATATATGTACCTGGGGGTGTGTATATATGTAAATATTGAGTATTTATGTGTCCTTACACAGTATTTTTACATAGATGTATATATGCATATCTATTTATTGTTGTTCTTGTTTGCTTAATAAAATTGTGTTGGACTTCACCCCCGCCTTCCTTATTGTGTGAAGCTTGGTACACTCCCATGTGTGGAGGCACAGAAGAACGAAGATGAAAACAGGGTTAACATACCTGTAACTTATGTTCATCGAGTTCTTCTGTGCTGACACACAACCCTCCCTCCTACCCCGCTGTGAACTCCAATGCACAGTACTGTAATGGCTGTAACGGAAATTGGTGTTTTTAAGGTGTTACGGCTGAAGTGTGTTGGTCAAGCGGCGGCAAGGGAGAACTGAGGGAAGGGGCCGTTGGTCGCTGGAGGATCACGTGACCGTTTGGGCGGGAAAACGGTCGCTGAGGCGCGCGACAAACGGCCCCTTCGGAGCCATAGAAGCTCTAGAAAATTCTCCGGCGGCTGGCCTGCGCCTGCGCAGTCCCCATGTGTGTCAGCACAGAAGAACTCGATGAACATAAGTTACAGGTATGTTAACCCTGTTTTTTCCAAACCACCAATATTTCTCCATAGAGAAGATGATTAGACTGAAGGAGCTGGCCTAAGTAGTTTAGAATCAATATTCATAGCATAAGCATGCATAGTCGTACTAGGGGAGGGTGGGAGAGAGATGGCAGCTTCCTTTCAAGAGCAAATATTGTCCCAACTTGTTGGGGAGGGGGCATGGAGGATGAAGAGAGAGAGCACTTCTTTCCTTATAATGTATTGTCTCCCTTTAAAGAGTGATGTCTTGAAATTGTCATCCTCCTGATCATTGGCTGCGATGGGCTCTAAATTTTAAGAAATTACAGGAAGGGGCGGGTGAGTGCTTTGGGGTTAATGGCTGATTCTAGTAGGGTCGGTGTGTGTCTTGACTCCCTTGTCTTCCCCCCCAACAGGCTTGGTGCCTGGGCCAGAGCCCCCTATGCTGTACCCCCCTGATGCTGGCCAGTCTGTGCCCAGAAGATGAGCAGATTGCTGGTGGGGGTGACCTTGGAGAGGATCTGCAAGGCTGTGCTGCTCCTGTGTCTCCTGCATTTCCTCATCATCATGATCCTCTACTTTGATGTCTATGCCCAGCGCCTGGACTTTTTTAGTCGCTTCAATGTGCGCAATGCCTCCCGCACTCTGCCCTATGTCAATGTCTCTCGGCCTAACAGCACTGCCGGGCCTCTGGGCCCTGAGCTCCCAGCACCCAGTGCCAAGTCTGTCGGCAGCAACAGCACCGTCACCGAGAAGCCCTTACCACCCTGTCCAGAGATGCCTCCTGGCTTAGGTGAGATGGTAGTTTGGTCTTACTGCAGACGAGCCCTTGGAAGTTCTGTGCCTGTCCGTAGCCCAGCCTGTTCTAGTGCTTGACCACCCTCCCCATTGCCACAAATAAGCCTCTCCAGTGGTTATCTGGCATCAGATCTCCTGAGCTCATCTCTTTCTGGTTACCACCTGTAGTTCCATCTCCATTTCTTGTTCGTACAAGGTAGCCTCTAGCTTTGGCCACAGGAGAGAGAAAGAACCAGGTCTAGAAATCTACAGGACAGCCACTATGTTGCAAATCATGAATATGGCCCCTAGTAGGGAATCTGATTTTCATAGTAGTAAAGAAACTATGAAAATATGTGGGCAGAGTTTTTTTTTCAGATTTGCAAACAAAAAGGTGCTTTGGGTGACAGTTTATGGTTAGATAATGAGATTTTATGGTTAGATAATGAAATTTTCTACCCTTGATAACTCCCTGTTCCTCTCAAGCATTCTTTGTGCCTAGGTTGTTACACCTTCTGTCTTGACAGACCACATACTACCTTATTCCTTCACATCTTCATCCACCCCATCTTTGCCAAAATAGATCAAATTCTGTGAAAAATCAAGCAGCATTTTGCAATACTGCATCTTACTCTGTGCAGTTCTTGGTTTCCTTAGTTCAGTGTTTATAGGAGCTCAAAGGAATGTCCATGGGGTTCCCAGCTGTGGTGGTGGGGAATCTTTCATGACTGGATACGTTTTCAGACAAAACGGTAGATGCAAATATGTGCAAACTTTATTGTGTGGTTTGGGTTTGTGATTGAAAAAGCTAATTTCCCAGGTAAGTACTGTCTTACCTTTGGTGTATGGGCTACAAATAGTGGTGGAAGAAGTTCAGGATCTGCTCAGTCTTCAGACATGCTTTATCAAGATGTGTAGGGGTCGACACCTTCTTAGGTGAGGTCTTCTAATGAAAGCATGAGGCAGATCACCTCTTCCCACCTCCCTTCAGGGGAAAGTATCCATGGCATGGAGAACACATGCTCTCAGGCTTGACAGGTTTGCAAAGGCTTTCCCTTTCTCAGCTACTGAGTCGGTGATTATATTTACTTAGAACTTTCAGTTGCTGCATCTTCAGAGATGTGTTTGGGGTGAATTACAACAGAAAAGATAAAATCATTTAAAATTAACTATCATTAAATACCAGCCAATTAACCCCAGATGCGTAAAAGCACATAAAAATTCAGAGCATAAAACATTTGGCAGCCAAAATGATCCTCATAACAATCCTTGGACTTGAAGCAGATGGTAAAATCAATTAAAAGATCAAACCCTAGTTAAAAGCCTGGAAGGTGTGGGGAGAACTGTTTTGTCCTGACACCTAAAAAGAATAGGGAAGGCACCAGGCAAGCCTCAAGGGGGAGGGCATTCCATCTCTTGCCTACCAAGTCAGTGTTGGTCAGTGTCAGACCGCCTTATTACTGCTGGAGATGTGATTGAACACTGTGTCTTCAAGCCCAGCTAATATCCTACATTGGGGGTGGCACTGCTGCCATATGAATGACTTAAGCAGTCTAGCTAGTTCTGATGAAGTGTCTCTCCAGATTCTTAGGCAACATCAACATCTACCTAAGATCCTTTAACTGGAGATGCCAGAGTTTGAGCCTGGCACACTTGGCATGCAAAGCATGTGATCTGTCGCTGAGCCCTTTCCTTGATAATGGTAGGTGATTGCATTTTGCCCTTTCTTCATGCCATACTTGCTGTGAGTGATGTTGATCCTACCTAGTGGCAGGATAACACTGAGCTAGTATCATTGGGCAAACTGCACTTGGTTGTGAAGCTATACAGGGCCTTGTTTGAATCCATGAGCTTAATTGTGCTTTGCCTGTTTGCTGTCTCTATGCATGATACAAGTTTGATTGATGGGTTCCTTTCCTGAACTTTTCTGAGCAGTACACTGTTCCCTTTGGCTAATGAGAGTGGCTCTTTGCATGCTGGAGATGTGCAAGCCGGGAGACTTTGCTGCTCCTGGGTGGAGAATACACAGATGATTAACTCCCTTCTGTTGCAGTGGGCCGGCTCCTGATTGAGTTTAGCTCTCCCATGAGCATGGAGCGGGTGCAGCGGGAGAACCCAGATGTGCAGGAGGGTGGCAAATACTCACCCCTAGACTGTGTGCCTCGCCAGAAGGTGGCCATCCTCATCCCCTTCCGACACCGTGAACACCACCTCAAGTACTGGCTGCACTACTTGCATCCCATTCTTCGGCGGCAGAAAGTGTCCTATGGCATCTACATCATTAACCAGGTATGTTGTGAGTGATGGTCTGTTGCTGGGGAGGGGGTGGCTAGTCTTAGTTCAGGTGAGTCATTTAGGGAGATGCTGATGGAGCCAGTTTTTCATGGTCCTCTCTGCCCTAACTGGATGCAAAAGCATACTGCTTTTGTGGGAGGCAGTGTGAGAGTTTTTTTGTGACTTATTGTGAGTTACAAATGGGCAGCTTTTCCTGTGCATTTCACAAAGGCCTGTTGTTTAACAGGATTTTAAAAAAAACAATTAAAGAAGGCAGGACAGTGCAGAATGTTCTTCGCACCAAAAAGTAACAAGGAAGAGGCCAGATCAGCTGGATAAGCATGACAAGGGAACACTATTTGGAGTGACCCTATCCTTGATGAACTTTCCCTACAGTTTGGTGAAGATACATTCAACCGAGCCAAACTGTTGAACGTAGGCTTCTTGGAGGCCCTGCGGGATGATGAGAGCTATGATTGCTTCATCTTCAGTGATGTTGATCTTGTGCCCATGGATGACCGGAATCTCTACCGGTGTTATGATCAGCCTCGGCACTTTGCTGTTGCCATGGATAAGTTTGGTTTCCGGTAAGTGGGCTGGATGGCTCTTCTAAATGCTCTCTAATGCACCGAGTTGTGTTGGGAATTACACCAGCCTATCCAGAGACTGCCTTACCATACACTGAGTCATAACAAGGGCTCCCACAACCGACTTTATCAGCTTAATAGTCTTCTATCAGCCCCTCTATGTGAGAGCCATTAATTGGAGATTAAATATATGACTTGGCACACTGTGATCCATTTTGAGACACCAGTGGTCCTTTGAAATTGTTCAGAAGCCAGTGATGTAAAGGTAAGAGACCAACAGGAGGGATCTGCCCGTTTTTATACACACATGTAACACACCCTGCTAATGTAGCGTACTTAAATTTAAACTGCTTTGGAGATTCCTTGGAAAGGACTATCCCTCCTGAATTGTGTGCTTGCATTCCCTGGGGTTTGCCTGTGCAGATTTGAAGCTTATGGAAGTCTTTCAACTGGGATGCAGTTTAGGGGCCTTCCTCATTTTTCTAACCCCTAATGATACATTTGTCCAAAACATTTTTAGGGTTTCCATGATTGTAAAAAAACTAGCCTTCACTGCCTCTGTGAGTTGCTGAGGCATTGCAGATAAGTACCTGGAATGGTTGCATTTTGGAACTGGTACTTTCAGTACCCATAGGCTCCTGACATAATGCAAAACCAGACATGTTTGCCACTTGCATGTTTCGTGCTTTAAAGCCCAGCCTGCTGGCCTTTCCAGCCTCTCACTATATGCAAGATAAGGCTGCATGTGTAAAATGAATCTCTGTAGTTCAGTCAGGAAAAAGAAACCAGAGGATTTAAGGGAAGCACAATGCAGTGAGCAGTGGCTTACATCGTTGTGGGATCTTTCTAACTTGGGACCAAGGGCTGACTCGACCGTGCTGGTTCTATGCTCCTAAGCTCTTTCCTGATCTCTGTCTCTTTCCTGCTTGTTTCCCACAGGCTGCCGTATTCGGGCTACTTTGGAGGAGTCTCTGGCCTCAGCAAGACACAATTTTTGAAGATCAATGGCTTCCCTAATGAGTACTGGGGCTGGGGTGGAGAAGATGATGACATCTTTAACCGGTGTGTGAAAGGCTGAGGCAAACCAAGCCAAAATTTTCCTCTGTGGGATGGTTGGTTTCAGTAGCTACATTGCCTCTCACTTCCATTTGGTGCCTGTCTGGGATGTGTGGATTGGCAGGGGCCAATGCCTCTCTCCTGGGGTTGGGGTAGTTCTGCAAACTACAGCTGCTGACATGCAATAACAAGGATCCCAAGAATACATTGGAAGGCCTAGGCTAGCAGCCATTCAAGAGCTGCAAGAACTCAATGGAAGACTTGTGTCTGTGATCACTGCAGGGCTGGCTCCAGCCTTTTGGCTGCCCCAGACACCATTCTTCTGTGCCATCCCACTGAGGTTTGGGGAAGAAGCAGCAGCAGCAAAATTGCAGGGGTGGGTAGCTTTCTTCTATCCATGCTGCCCCTGCACAGCTCCAGACAGGCTCCAGAAGCAGCATCTGTGCAGCCTGCTCTGCACCTGACTGGCCAGGGTATGGGTCTAGGAGGTGTCAATAGGCACAAACCACAGGTATCACCTCTTCACATTTTGCCTCTTTCTGTTGCTTTGGTGCCTCAAGCAGGCACTTGGCCCTAGATCAGTTAAGTTGGTCCTGAAAATTATTCTCCATTAATGTCTGCTTTTGTGGATGGTGCCAGAATGAAATCCTGCACTTTGTCAGTCCCTAAGTTGTAACCTCTCTTTGCCCAGGATCTCGCTTAATGGCATGAAAGTGTCACGTCCTGATGCCCGCATTGGGCGCTATCGCATGATCAAGCATGAGCGTGACCGGCACAATGAGCCCAATCCCCAGCGGTGAGTGAGAGCACCCTGGCTCTGCGTAGCCCTTCATAAGCTATGTGATGCACTCCTACAAAATTTCTGCATAGTCTTCCATTCCTTGTTCCACTTACAAGCCCAGTCTCAGTGGAGAGAAATTTTCCATTGTAGCATCCCCCACATAGAACAGCTAAAAGAGGGGTGTGCCATACATTTACATGTACTCTGTAGAACATCCATGTGCTCAATTTCATCAGCCTGCCTATCACAGTAGCTCTGTATTGCTGCGTATAATAATGCTGTCATCTCCACTAGTTTCCCACCTGGCTGTCTGCCCCTTACACTTAAGAACAACATAGGTGAATCAGAATCCCAGTGTAAAAACCATGGTTCTGTGCCTGCTTTGTTTAAGAAAATCTCTGCCCCTCCAGTGCTAGCCAGGGAAGGAAGAAGGTACCCATATCTTAAAATGTAGAGCCAACGGCCCCTTACAGGTCACATGCCAATACTCTTGTCCCCCCTTAATAGTACCTTGGGTAACAGTTGAGTTACCACACTCCAAATGAAGCGGGGCAGTGTCCTAACCTCCTGGTTGCCTTGGTGCTGTAAAAGCAGGCACCATTCACAGCACTTCTGTTGTGCCATGTCTGCTAACCTGGTGCGTCATTTGGCAGACATTCTTCTTTTAACTCTTTCCTATATATCTTGGTTATCAGTGTGTTGCCTGTGGTTCTCAGTATACCTTGAAAAATTAATTTCAGTATTCCCAAGCAGTGTAAATGAGATAAGAATTGTGAAGCATTTTATATGCTGGAAAAGTATTAAAAAATTAATAGTATAGCAGACTCATGCAAAGCGCACACTTGGACTGGAGATTTCCAAGCATCAACAAAATCCTTCCAAATGACCTGAGCAACCTCTGGTTCTTCCATTTCATGCACTGTAAGATGTTCTCTTTGGTTGCCCTGGCAGGTTCACCAAGATCCAGAATACCAAGGTGACCATGAAGCGTGATGGCATCGGCTCACTGCAATACCGCCTGGTGGAGGTGTCTAGCCGTCCCATGTACACCAATGTAACTGTGGAGATTGGGCACCCACCACCACGCCCCCCTCGGGGTTGACTCTTTGCTGCCTGGCCCTGCCCATGGCCCCATGCATGAGGAGCTGTGTGGATCCCAGCCCTGACTGGTTCAGAGGTCTGTGTCCTGGCTGGTAGGACATGCCTGCCTCCTTCGCGGGGATGGGGAAAGGCCCACACTACACCTTTGCCTTGCCCCAGCCTTTGGCTAAAGACTATCTTTCCTCTCACTAGTCAGTTCTCCACAGTGCCCTTCAGCAGTTGGGAATGAATTTGAGTGTTTTATGCTGCCTGACTCGGTGCCGGGAGCTGCAGACACAGTCAGGCCCCATTTGCGCTTGATGGTGCCAAGAGCAGAGGAAGCCTGGAGCAGGTCCTTGACCCTCCCTATGCCTCAACCAGAGCTCAGCCTTTCCCTGAACTCTTGCAGGGTAGCCTCTCTTGCGGATTCCAGAAGTACCATGGCCATTTTTTTCTTCTTGCAGCCTGCAAGACTACTGCCTTTTGAGTGTTCCTTCCAGGGCATTGGTCTTCTCTGATTCCAACTGCCGGCTGACAAGGTTTAAAGGTGGTTCACATGCCCAGTTGGGGAGAGATCCAGTGAAGCTGAAGCTCTCATGGGTCTGGCCACTGCCCACCCCCAATCATGGCTTGGTGCTGTCCCCTTGCTGGGCCCGGGGTGTCTCTTCTGGCTCCAGTAACACAGGGGTGTTTTATATAAAACCCTCATTAGAATACTCGAGTGCTTCCTGGGTTAGTGTGGCATGTAGGCTGTCTGGTGGCAGCAGGGCAGCAGGCACTTCCTCCGAGCAGCATTTGCTTCCCTGCTTGTGAAAGGGACAGGTTCATTGGGTGGTGATGTTCACCTCTCAGTGAGGGTAAATTGAGAATAGTGTGGTTTGGCCTATTCCAGCATGGGCTTGCTGTTCATTTTCATGGATATTAAAGGACCACTGGCCATCGCTACAAAACGGAGGAAGACCAAGCTGGCTTCTGCTTGTTTGCCCTGATCCACTGCTCTATCCCACCCATTCTGCCCTCACTAAGAAATCCTACCCTTTCTACACTATCTGCCAGGCAGTTGTGCCCTCTACCAGTCATAGTGCCCTCCTTCTCAAGCTGCCATTTCCTACTTCAGGCTGGGCCCTTGGATCTGGCAGTTGGCTCATGACTCATAGCGGCTCTCCACCTAGTATGAAGCTAGGAAGCTGCTGGCATCTCTCATTTCTGGTTATGGTGCCTGGCAGGTAGAATCTCCTGCATCTGCCCACTTTGGGGTGGCAACTGGGCCAGGCTCAAAGCCCGGCAACAGCACATTGCACAGCCCGGGTGTTGGTGACTTTTGTATATTTGAATGTTTTGATCCCTTTTCAAGCCTATGGTGAATGCAACACTGGTCACTATGATCAGACTTTTATATTCAATAAAATTTCAAAACTTGGAGACTCCTTGTGTAGGGAATGTGGGTTGGTGGGGACAATACTACAGGGGAAGGTTGAGGATGTGGCTAAGTGGTATAGTATCCGCTTCACATGCAAAAAGTCCCCCAATCTCTGGCATCTTTACTTAAAAGGACAGGTAAGAAGTGATGTGAAAGAAATCTACTGGAAACCCTCCACAGTCCAAGTAGACTATGCTGACCTAGCTAGACTAGTTATTTGAGTCGGTAGAAGGTTATTGCATGTGTTATCTAGCTATTCATAAAAACATAAGAAAAGCCCTGCTGGAACAGACCAGATTCCAGCATCCTCTCTCACACAGTAGTCAGCCAGTTATCCCTGTCTACTCTCTACCCTGTGGATAATTTTATAAAACTCTATCATGTCCCTCCTTAATCATCTCTTTTCTAAAATTGAAAAGTTCCAGACTCTTCAGCCTTTTCTCATAGGAAAGATGCTCCAAGCCCTTAATCATCTTGGTTGCTCTCTTCTGTACTTTTATCAGCTCTGCAATGTCCTTTTTGAGATATGATGGCCAGAACTGCGCTCTGTTCTGCGTACAGCATCCCAAATGAGGCTGCACACGGGTATTTTAATATTGGCCGTTTTATTTTCAATCCCTTTCCTAATCATCCCCAACATAGAGTATACCTTTTCATCCATTTCATTACAGAATTTAGGGTGAGCCACTTTAAAGTTGACTGTGGTATATTACACTAGTGCCTTTTGTTAGCCCGAAAGAGGGCCTGGGTCTAGCCTAAAGAACTGGGTATATATGGCTAAGTAGCCTAGGAGATTAGACCAATTGCTTGCTCTGCGGTTGTTTATTATTGCTTGTTCCATGGTTACATAGGGCTAGATGTTTAATCAGTGCAGGCTGTATCTGAACACAACTGAAGTAGAACAGATGGTTGAAAAGTTTGTCTGGGGATTGAGTAAAGGTGATACCCTAAATAAAGAGGCATATTGAAGGGTCCTGGCAATGCTTGTTATGTCCCATGCGTCATAGTTCAGGACATTCATGGGAGAAAATAAGGAGCTGGTGGACAGGGACTGTTTGTATGAGTGGGGATTTGAGACGTATTAATCTGGTGGGTTGGCTGAGGAATTGCTGGGTGTAAACAACTCAGGCATGGTGTCCAGCTGGTGTAGTCTGGCAACCCTGTAATAGCTCACATTTGGCTACACGATTTCCTTCCCAGTAGCCAGCATCTTGGCCATCATGACAACGGCAAAGTGTACAGTGCCCCACCCAGATGCTTTCCCCAGAAGGGATGATTTGATGCCGGCTCCCATCCACGTAACAGTTGGGCCCTGTGGAGAAATGACATGTATTAGAATTTATCAATGTTTACCTTTCAGAAGCCTTTTTGAAAAGGCTAGTACTAGAGAGATTCTCCTGAGAGACAATTCTACTCCTGGGCCCCAAAAAGTGCAGCTTATCTAGTGTCTACAATACCCCAGGTTCTTAATCTGAAGAAACAGCCTAAAGACATCTGGGAAGCTTCTTCGCTTAGGGCAGGAACCAGGGCCCAGTATCTGCTAGCTCATTCAAGAAAGGGGGGTTTGATGTCACAGGTGAATCTGTCTCTTCATTAACTCTTAAGTACCCTTCCCAATCCAGTTTTTTTAACTTGCTCAGCCTTGCTTGTCCCTTCCCCTTTCCAGACAGGAACCCTTAACTGATCAAGGAGAGTGAGTCAAGAGGACTGCCACCCCACATGAAAGTTGTACACCTGAGTAGTTTTGTAGACAGTGGTCCCTTACCATCCTTGCAGGAGGGGCAGCAGAGACCCTTCTCGTAGACGGGATTGACACATGGTGGAGGGGCGCAGTCTGCCACTAGGCAGCGAGCTATGCCATCCATATCACAGGTACACTGCTCACACTCCGATGGCTATGAGAAAGAAAGGTTGGTCAGGGTGTTTATCTGTATATAATTTTAATGTGAGCTGACTGTTAAAGTGCACTTGCCACTGGTTAGACGCACATAGTTCTTTCTTCCCCTAATGAAAGAAACCACTTAGGATCCAGCCAAGAAGTACTCTTCCCTACCATCTCCGAGCAGATGTTAATGAAAAAGGGTGTGAGAAATAAAATACTGAACAAATATTCAAGCTGATATCTGTGTAAGATGCTTGGAGTAGCGGAAAAAACTGCCCACTGGAAGCATGTAGGTGGGGGAGTCCCATGGCGTAGTCAGAAGACAGTAGGCAGGGGAGTCCCGTGGCATGGTCAGAAGACATAGTAGGCAGGGGAGTCCCGTGGCATGGTCAGAAGACATAGTAGGCAGGGGAGTCCCGTGGCATGGTCAGAAGACATAGTAGGCGGGGGAGTCCCGTGGCATGGTCAGAAGACATAGTAGGCGGGGGAGTCCCGTGGCATGGTCAGAAGACATAGTAGGCGGGGGAGTCCCGTGGCATGGTCAGAAGACATAGTAGGCGGGGGAGTCCCGTGGCATGGTCAGAAGACATAGTAGGCGGGGGAGTCCTGTGGCATGGTCAGAAGACATAGTAGGCGGGGGAGTCCTGTGGCATGGTCAGAAGACATAGTAGGCGGGGGAGTCCCAAGGCATGGTCCGAAGACATAGTAGGCAGCAAGTTAAGCAGGCCTGAGTCTGGTCGGAGCCTGGATGGCATACTGCTGGCAGCCCCATGTCCACCATGAAGGAGAAAGATTAAACAAAAACGAATCAGAGTAGTTCTGCTTTTGTTTTGGAACCTCCACATGTACTGCTCGAAGAGCAAGGTCAGGCGAAAGCAGAGTTCATCCTGCAGCTGAAAACCTAGGCACGTTCCTAGTTCTACCCTCACTGGGGCAAGTCTGCTTTCAATTCCACCTCTACAGCACAGAATGACGGCATTGGTAGTATTCCAAGATAACTGTTCAGTTGTTCCCAGGAGACGCTTATCCTACTCACTGCAGTTTTTATACAATCCACTATGCAATATATGCATACATGTGTATAGGTCTACACATTATATGCATTATAATAACCAATGTAAAGAAACAGAAGAAAAAGAGAGCTGTTCCACAAGATCCAGGAAATCAAAGGGGAATTCAAAACACGACTAGAGATGCTGAAAGATCAGTCTGGAAATACAGAATCTGATCAGGACAAAATAAAGGAAAGATGGAAACAATACCCTGAAGAACTATATAGAAGAGATGGAAGGATGACAGATTCCCTCAAAGAAGAATATTTTGATGAAGAACCTGAAATCTTAAAAAGTGAAATGAACCTGCACTCAAAGAAATTGGGAGAAATAAATCATAAGGAGTACTGTAGATGGAATACCAATAGAATTATTTCAAGCTACAGAAACCATCAAAATCTCAACTAGAATATATATGGAAAGCAAAGCAATGGTCCACAGACTAGAAACGCTCAATCCACAATTCCCAAAAAAGGTAATGCCAAAGAGTGCAGCAACAATCAGACCATCATGTTAATTTCCCACGCAAGCAAAGTGATGCTCAAAATTCTATAGCCAATGTTCTTATTGTACATAGAATGAGATACACCAGACATTCAAGCTGGATCCAGAAAAGGAAAAGGCACTAGAGACCACATTGAAAATTTATGATGGCTAATGGAGGACACTAGGAAATTTCAGAAGAAAATCAGCAAAGCTTTTGATCATGAAAAGCTATGGATGTGTTAAAAGAAATGGGTGTGCCACATCTGATTGTGTTGATGCCCAACCTGTACTCTGGACAAGAGGCTACTGTTAGGACAGAATCTGGAGAAACAGAATGGTTTCCAATTGGCAAAGGTGTCAAACAGGATGTATATTATCTCCCTATCTGTTCAACCTATATGAAGAACATCCATAAGGAAAACTGGATTAGATTAAGAAGAAGAGTGAACATCGGTGGACCGAACATTAGTAGTCTGAGATATGGGCCGTCATCACATGGGCTTTTTTTTAGCGCTAAAATGGCGCTATTTCCCGGCAAACACCCACCTTATTCCAACACTGATGCGATTTCCTCATTGCTGTTTTTTGCTTGATAGTTGCGATATTTTGTGCCTCAGTGTGAATGCCTCACATCGATGTATTTCGCCTCGCAACGTCCTATGCCCTCCCTTCAATCCCAGAATCCATTTCTTCCTGCGACTCCCCTTTTTTTAATTTTATTATGTCCTTATAACGCCACAACGCCATAACACAATGCAAACTTTCTGCTGAAGTAAAAATGACTCAATCGCCATGGCAGAGTCTTCAGCGATGGGGATCACGTCAGACAGGGAGTTTTCTGCGGGTAAAGGGCTATTTATATAATTTCAAAGTTGGAAAAACAAAAGGGTCGTAATGTTTTGCTCTAACGGAATGTTTATATGCTGTTATTCCGTTATAGCGGAATTAAACGCCAGAATAATAAAAAAAAGGGGGGGAGGAGCTGCTTCTGCGCGGTTAGAGAGAACAGAACAGAGTGCTTCGGTGTGGACAGCTGGTGGCGCGAAGAGCTGTTAGGTGACCCAAAGAAACGTTACTGTGCCGATAACAGGTAGGACGCTATATGCTGTAAATTTAACGGAAGAGATGCCCGTGTGACGACGGCCATGGAGATGGCACCATGTTACTGGCAGAAAATAGTGATGATTTGAAATGACTACTAATGAAGGTAGAAGTGCCAAAGCAGAATTACAGTTGGACATCAAGAAGACAAAAATAATGACTACTGAGGAATTACACAGTTTTAAGGTTGACAATGAAGACATTGAAATTGTTAAAAGATTTTCTATTCCTTAGCTCAATCATCAATCAAAAGGGAGACTGCAACCAAGAAATCAGAAGAAGATTGAAACATGGAAGAGCAGCTGTGAGGGAACTGGAAAAAGATCCTTAAGGATAAGGACGTTTCTCTGGGGACCAAGATCAAGATAATCCACACTATGATATTCCCCATTACTATGTATGGATGTGAAAGTTGGACAGTGAAGAAAGCTGAGAGGAAGAAAATTGATGCATTTGAAATGTGGTGCTGGAGGAGAGTTTTACTGATACCATGGGTGGCCAAAAAGACAAATAAGTGGGTTCTAGATCAAATCAAGCCTGAATTCTCCCTAGAAGCTAAAATGACAAAACTGAGGTTATTGTACTTTGGTCACATCATGAGAAGACGAGATTCACTGGAAAAGTCAATAATGCTAGGAAAAGTGGAAGGCAGCCCAAAAAGAGGGCGACCCAAGATGGCTTGACTCAATGAAAAAAGCCATGTCCTCCAGTTTGCAAGATTTCAGCAAGGCTGTTCATGATAGGACCTTTTCGAGATCTTTCATTCATAGGGTCACCATAAGTCAGAAATGACTTGACAGCATGTGACACACACATAGATCTATGCAAGGCCTGTTTTATAGGTTTCAAGAAACATTGTAATTTCACAGCGTGCCATCTTAGCCGTATCTGTTTTCTTCATCAAGGGAAATGAGTGTACAGATATGTCAAAAATACATACTTGAGAGACGTAATAGACCACATACCATGATTGGTCAGTTGTCACATCTGCCTTTACTTAAACGTTAGCAAAACAGATGGGTAGCTGCACTCTGGATCTATTTCAGGTGAGTAGCCATGTTTGTCCACAAGTTGAAAAGCACGATGTGGGTCCAATAGCACCTTAAAGACCACCTAGATATCCAAGGTATGAGCTTTGACTCTCAGAAGCTTCTACCTTGGAAATCTAAGTTGTCTTTAAGGTGCTATTGGGTCAGGCTGTTACTCTGGATCTGTAATCCCAAACTTTTCTCGTAAAGTGTAAAACATCCCATTCTTGCTGTTGTAAATTCCGTATATAATTGGCGCAGTTCAGGAATTACACCAGTAATGGGCAGTATCAACCCAAACAGGAATGATTCTAGTATTTTTGAAGTGCTGTTGAAATGAAGAGATTCTGTTCTGCTCTCCTGCCAACTCTACCCACCTAGAAGTTAGCTTACAACCTGAAATATCCTTGCAGCTGGAAACTGAGAAAACCTGTAGCTTCTGTTAAGAAAAACAGATGCACTTTTCCATGAATATAGGGATTAAGCCCTCCCACCAAGCATTGCTAGATCAAGTTCGTTCTTAAGATATCCTGCAGAAAATACTAGCATCTTTGTTTGTCTCCTCATCTCTCATTCAATCTGTTACTGGCATTCCATGATGAGCCCAACCACAAAGGGAAACCAAAGAACAGCTACCAGTGCCGTTACTTTGCTCCCTTTGGAAAGTAAAAGTCTAGTATCATATTATTTGTGTCCCTTTCCTGCCTGAGCAGTTCTGAAGCATGTTCACCATTCCAAATCCCCACCCAAGGGAAAAGCTTCCAGAACACACCTGCCTGTATGAAATTCCATCTCTGCTCACAGATCTAGGATGATGAGAAAGTTTAGGATCTCCTAAGATAATTTGTTTTTCTAAACCTGCCTTAGCCCTGCTATCAGTTCTTAGAGAACTTGCACGGTATCCTGGTACCCTGAACTGCTGAGTGGTTGCCATGCAACCCCAGAGAAACTAAATCTGGGTCGGTAGGACTGCAGAGAGTTTAAAGACCTTTATCTCTGCTTTTCAAAAGCCTTTGACTTTGGTCAGGACTGGTAGATGGAACTGTGCTAAAGATAGATCACAAGGGACAGTCAATAAATTTGGTCTATTCAATAAGATGGGGAATTAAACGAGGAAGGAGATCTGCCCTTTCTGGTTAACTACATAGACTGGCTTTTTCTGCAGCTATGCACATATTTTTACATAGCTCCATTCACACACACATTTGCAAACACTCAATTCATGGCATTCATAGAGGGTAAGAGATGTGAAGGCCCTCCTCCTCCCCAAACAGAACATTTAAATAACTTATGAAATATTTTCTGTGAAATAAGTAAAATAGTTTAACAAAGCTTCATCTACTCAAACATGGAACATGAAAATCTGAGGGCTTTTTCACTTTTTTAATGCAAATTTTGCTGGTCACTAAAAAATTCTGGTTTTTTTCCCCCCCTCTTTTGAATAAAATCCTATTTTAAAAAGGCAACATTTTACTTACTCCATGACTGGGATATTTGAAGGAACATTAAAAGCAGCTCATGTGAAATACTTTTCTTTTGAAACGAGTGAAGTGGCTTTTTAAAATACAAGGTTTTATTTGCTCAAAATGTATAGTATGAAAAGGTAGGATGACTTTTTTCCACTGGAAAAATGTAGATATTTGGGGGAGTACTAGAAGAAAACATCTATGAAATAGGTTTTTCTGGTTTGGAATGAGTGATAGCGTAGCTAGGATAGCTTAGGGTGCAATTTTCTTTTAGGGTGCAATTTTCTTTTAGCATTGGGTATATTTGAAAATTTGCTTGTAGAAATTTATACTATTTTATATGCTAAGTTATAATGTATTTTATGTTGTTAAATCAGCAAAATTGGTTTAGTCATAGGAATAAAAGTACTGCATTTATTTCAATTTCCCCAAAAACTTCACCCCCCCCCACCAAAAGCAAGGTGGGGAATCAGGTTCTTTCTATGAGTTCAAGATTTCTGGAAAGTTTATGTCTCTACTGCAAATTTTACATCTTAATCTTCATCCTACGGGGCAAACCCTGTCTCCCTTTGGTAAGTGCAGGCTGATTGTCAAGTGCTCCCTCACCCACTGTGCCCAGGAGTGCCAAGATAGTTTGAGCTGACTCAGATCTTAAAAATACCATCTGCAGTTTTAGCAGTGATAGATAATAACAGCTCTGGAAAAAAGTGTTGTGCTGACCAGTAACAGGCCTTAAAAACAGATTGTGGGGGGGGGGGGCGGCGGCAGATGGTTCAAAGTAGTAACTTGGCAGTGTAGGCCAATAGCGCCCCCTCTAGTCTCTAGAATTGTCAATTAACTTTGGTTTTAAGTTAGTATCTTTACAGGGCATCTCATTTTACAAGCACTCTGTTGCACTGGCACTTCTCAACAAGGTTAAGGAGAGTAATGGCTTTTTGTGTCTCCTAATTAATTTCTTTGTTTGCATTACTTTTCTCCTGGTTATGATGATTCTGACTTCCAGGGTTAGAAGCACCTATCCCGCACATGTAGTATAGTTCTAATTATACCCTCGATCTATACTATTAATGCTTGTAAAACGTGCTTGGAAAGGACCTTCTACCTACCACTAGCTTTTCCCACAGCAAAATTTGACATTCTGGCTAAACGTAATCCCCCGCAGGTCCACATTTCAGACTTTTAATATCTGGTGCCAACTGGGCTCAGCCCAAGCCACTTGCCAGATAGCCACGCGGCTCCCCTACCTGGAAATGCTGTCCCAGCTCATAAACCTGGCCACGGTATTCACAGCCGACACGTTCGCAGCGCGGGCAGCAGTCACTGGGGTAGTGGCTGACGTGGATGCAGGCAGGTGGCAGGGCGATGCAGTCGGTGCGAGCGCACGCTGGCCCCTCGGGCGTGCACTCACACTGGGTGCAGTGGTCACTGTCCAGGAAATACCACTCGCCCACGTAGTAGAGGCTGCCGTTCGCGTCACAGGTGCTCACTGGCCCAGCCAGTCCTGGGCTGGGCACCAGAGCCAGCATCAGCACGAGCCTCACCTCTGCCGCGGCGAAAGGCATCGCTAGACTCACGCGACAAAGCCGAGGGCAGGGCAGGGGGGAACGACATCCAGCCGCCAGCCTAACCCACTCGGCGGAGCTCGGAAAGTCCCACCTGGAGGTGCTCGCCCAGGCTGCGGCTGATACCCGCCCAGGCCAGCCCCAGCATACCTCGGCCTTTGTGCCGGCGCCTCCCGCCCCTTAGTGAAATCCAAGCCCAGCCCGTCCCCACTGAGGCGGGCGAACGGGAGGGACCAGTGCCGAGGGAGGGGCCGGCGGCAGAGCCGCCTGCCTGAGTCTCCGGCGCTGCTTGCCGCACTCCGTCCCCTCGCTGACGGCCCCAAAGCCCACCTGGAGGCTTCTCCAGTCACCCCAGCAGCAAACATCGCGCCTCCCCATCCCCAGCGCGGCTCCCCGAAGCGTGAGCCGGCAGCAAAGGCAGAAGTTCTTTTACTGTGCCGATGCCCAAAGCATAAATCGGTTTATCCCATGCGAGAGGAGACAAAACTGTCCCTGAGTCAACAGGGGCGCGCGCTCACAGGTAGCCTCGTAGGTCCCTGTCTCCGCCCTGCTCTTCGGTCTTTGCGACGCGGTTCCTTTAAGAAGCGAGGAGTCCAAGGAAAGAGGTGGGGCGTTTCCATGGAGACGGCGGGTGTATGTTAGCAAGGGCCAGAGGGCGCAGTGTGCGGGGGGAGGGAGCTAGAAACGACGAGGTGTCCCCGGCGCTCCGTGAAAGGGGTGTGGAGCAGCGCGTGTGGTCTGTAGGACAGAGGGGCGAGGCTGTGGGGTAAAACTAGACCGGGTAAGGTGATGCTCAATAGGGGCATAGTAGCACGATCTGACAGGGGAGCTGATCGTGCTAGAGAGGGGGAAGTACGAGGACAGTAATGCAGGAATGGGTAGAGCTGAGGGGGTAGGAGCCTCCTAGAGGCTGATGTGGGGGCAATGGAACTAAATAGGTTATTTACTAGTAAAGGCTCCTCCTTAGTAGTGTGCTTCTGTGGGTTATATGGGGTGATGGATGTTAGCAAATGGAAAGCAAGGGAATTTTTTTCTCTGGCTGATCTGTGGCTTTGTGTGAGAAGGATCTGGTCCCTCCAATCCCCTACTTCATCTGCACCACTTTTTTTTTTAAATGCCAGACCTTTATGCTGGAGTTGAGCATTACCTCCATGTTGCCTTTGCTTGATCGGTTCGGGCAGGCCTTGCACCCAGTGCCATCGCTGTGGAGGATGGTGGAGGAGCAAGTAGCGCCCAGTGAGAGACTCGAGGTGAAGACCATCTTGGGGGACGATGCTGTGGAACGGAGCTTGGAGCTGCATGGTGAGGTACAGGAACTCTAGGCCTCCTCTGAATGGGGCTGTAGGCCAGGGAGTTTTGTGCCTTTCATGTCCCCATTTCTGGCAGTTGAGAGATGTTCCTAAATGATAGCATAGGGAGCCACAAAAAACAATGGCAACACAAACCTACACCCCTTCACCACCCTGAATGGGTAGCTTATAACTAGTTGGTGCCAAAATAGAATTCTTCATCTGTATGAAGAATCAAATCAATGTTTCTGCAGCTAAAGAAGTAAAACCAGTTGGGCAAAAAGGGGCTGGCTAGTTAAAGGAGCTCCCTTTCTATGACAAATTGAGGCAGGATGTAAACACATCTGCTCACACACACAAGTTGTAATGGAGTCACACTTTTCATTTCTGTGTTATTATCAATGTCTTTTTTTTTAATGTATGATCTGAATGGCAAATAGTGCTTATCCCATGACGAGTCCCGATACTTGGACTTGGTACAATGTCATACATGATTACTGAGAGCAGTTTGTTGTTGTGATGAAAGTGGATTGTGTCTTTTGCCAAAATTTCTGTGTTTTCCAGTATTCTACACTTGGAATGAATTTTGTTTTTTATTGCGGTGGTATATAAAAATGCACATATTTGTTGGGCTTCATAGAAGGCACCATAACTCCACGATGTCCCTTTGTCTAGTGTTGTTGAAAGGCATATAAATGATATTGTAAATGACACGTTTGAAGATGGCCAGTCTGATGTCCACCTGTCTCTAGAGGAGGACTTGTTGTGATTGTGCTTAACTCACATTTACAAAAGATGCTTAAATCACTTTTCCATTTCATTTTTCTCTAAAGTAAATAAAACTGCTCAGTCTCCCTCTCTAATGTTCCCTTCTGTCTGTTTTTTCCATCCAAAGAATCTATTGTTTCCATCCAAATCCTCTTCTCTCCTACTTTCACCACTGTTGGATCTTTCTTCCTTTCTTCTCTTCTGCATTCTTACTTTAAAAACATTTTAAAGTTTCTGACAGGTAATCTGAGAATCATCTCTGATTTCTCTGTTTCCCCATGTTCAAGCAATCACCAGATTTTTCTGTTTTTCAGCATCTCTGAGATCTGTTATACTAACTGCTAAAACATGTCCATGCTATGGTTGTCCTTAATGTCACCATACTCATCTTTCTCCTTTCCCATTGCTCTATATTAGTGCCATGATCTTTATGTCTTTCAATCCCAACTGCACACTACTATGCCTTCTGTCATGGACTGCCTATTCTTAGAACAGCTTCTCTGTCATCAGGGCCTTCTCCAGGTCCTTCCTCAAAACCTGCTTTTAAAAATGAAACTTTTGCTTATTTTGCTGTCAGTTTTCTGCTCTTCCCCTATTATATGATGCTTCCACCTTGCTCTATATTGTTGGTTGTTTGATCCCTTACCAACCTTGGGCTAAGATGATAGCACATCATTGGGTGTTTTGGTGCTTCTCACTAGCCCATCATTGACACTAGAGAGAGGTATGCTGCTAGTTGTGAATTCTTTCTTTTGTTTTCAGCCTAACATTCACAAATAACGCATTCTAGCTTAAGAATATGCATTTTTCAAAAGTTACTTGAGAAATGCTGCTAAAGGCCCATACGATATACACTATTTTGTACATCCGTATTACTAATACTGATGTAAGGAAACAATGTGTATATCGATGTATTGTCGAAGGCTTTCTCGGCCAGAGAACGATGGTTGTTGTGGATTTTCCAGGTTAAAGAACAGAGTAGATGTGCTTTCTTGTTCCGAAGTGTTTCCAATCTCCGGGTCTGTTGAAATGTTTCCTCCCCGTAGAGGTGTTTGATGTATTGTCGAAGGCTTTCATGGCAGGAGAACGATGGTTGTTGTGGATTTTCCTGTGACACTGAGAGATCTCTGTCTTTTGGTGCTACACCTCTGAAGATGCCAGCCACAGCTGCTGGCGAAACGTCAGGAACTACAATGCCAAGACCACGGCTATACAGCCCGGAAAATCCACAACAACCAATGTGTGTATCAATTGAGAAAATGCATGCATATCTGTTTCACTAAATTCAGCTGTGATTAGTTGCTACTTCATCCTGTGTGGGCCTGTGGCAAAAGAGACACATGTTCATTTGTCACAAGGCATGACATGACATTATGTGTATTCCAACACAGGAGTAATATCTGAGCAGAAGAATGATGTTCAGTGAAGTGCCTCTTTTGCATTTTGGTCTGGCAGCCTGTGCTGCTTTCTCAACCCTGTTTGGATGCTAAGACAGGGACAGCATATCTGTTGTGAGAAGGCAAAATGGTATGGGAGTGAAACAGCGCAGTTGCTTCCACCCCTCCTTTGTCTGTAGGGTCTCCGTTTACTAACCTCCCGCTCAGCTGTGCTAGCGCTTGGCCAGAGCACCTAATCCATGCTATTCCAAGCCCTTTGTTCTCCTCCAGGCATTCATACCCTTTCCCTATTCAGCATAGTCCTGACTGGAGCTGAGAAATACCAGTAAACAGCCTGAGTCTTTTCACATGGTAATAGGCCCTACCTCCCTCTGAACCCAGAAGAACAGCACACTGTGACCAGCAGGCTCTCTTTCCTCTGACACAACTCTCTGTTTTAGGGCTTTTCTAGGACCCCTGTGCCCAAAGCCAGGTATACAGGTTTTTTCCCCCTATTGTGGATAGCAGTCCCCTTAAGGGGCCCCCTCACCTGGATTTCTATTACCACCTCATCTAAAGCCTAAGGAACGGGGCCAGAGAGCTGCCTGTCTCTCTGCTCTCAGGTCCTCACTTGGTTCTTGTCTATGAACCCCTCCCTTCCCCATTGAGGAGATCTGGGAAGCTGCCCAGGGCAGCAGCTGTGCTATGGCAGTTCCCTTGTGGATGCATGGGGCCAGAAAGGGAATTTTGGAGCATGCTTGCCCTTCAAGTGTCCTGTATTACGTCAGCTGTAACTAGGGGTATTTTTACTGCATGACCTTGGCTTTCCTCAGAAGGGATGGAGGATTTTTTGCAGAGGGTGGTGGTGTCTTTAGCATTGCACCTTTTATGGAATGTCTTTAGTGCAGATGGCAACAGTTCAGTGCATTTGTGCCAGCTAATGTGGATAGCAATCTGAACCAGTGAGGAGCCTGATTAGATGTGCCCTAAACTCATGTGTGATTGGGGGAAACCCCAACTCTACCTGTGTTTAATGTGTGACCATGATCACCTTCAAAATGGTTTGGAAGAAGGAAAAAGCGCTCCCGGGTGAGTGTGCATGCACATGCGTGCATGCAGAGGCAGGAGCGGCTTTGTTTGTCCCTGCTTACTACCCAGTTTGCATTTGCAGATAAAAAAGACCCATGGAGGTCGGTCTATTTCTATTTCGCCTATTGCACGTGTCTCTTGGGCAAACACCCTTGAAATCATTTTGAAGGTGAGTGCAGTCATACGTTAAACTCAAGTAGAGTTGGGGTTGTATTGTCGAAGGCTTTCACGGCCGGAGAAAACCCACAACAACCAGAGTTGGGGTTCTCCCCAATCACTCCTGTCTGACCAGACTCCAGGAACTGGAGGGTGGGTTTCTAATTAATGTTCTGGGAAGTGGTATGTGCTAAATTAAACACCTTTGACCATAGAATGTTTTCCATGTAACTCAAAATTCTGTGTCTTTTAGCAGACTAAACTGAATTTGGTGTATTCTTGTTTGGTATCCATTGACCTCAAGTGAACATGCTTGCTTTGGGACAGTAGTGTAGGCAGACAGCACCTGGACTGGCAAGCCAAAAGTGATTTCTTTCTTCAGGCTTATAGTTACAGGCACATTCAGTTGTGTCAGTGGGACTTACGATAATAATAAAAATGTGTGTGTTATGTGCCATCCAACTTACGGCAACCCTATGAATGGAAGACCTCCAAAACATCCTATCATTAACAGCTTTGCTCAGATCTTGCAAACTGGAGGCCATGGCTTCCTTTATTGAGTCCAGCCATCTCATTTTGGGTCTTCTTCTTTTCCTCCTGCCTTCCATTTTCCCTAGCATTATCATCTTTTCATGCGAGTCTTGTTTTCTCATTATGTGACCAAAGTACAATAGCCTCTTGTAATGATTTCAAGAAATGGGTGCATGTGAGATGTTTGGTAAGCCTGAAGAAAGAAATCACTTTTGGCTTGCCAGTCCAGGTGCTGTCTGCCTACACTACTGTCCCAAGGCAAGCATGTTCACTTGAGGTCAATGGATACCAAACAAGAATACACCAAATTCAGTTTAGTCTGCTAAAAGACACAGAATTTTGAGTTACATGGAAAACATTCTATGGTCAAAGGTGTTTAATTTAGCACATACCACTTCCCAGAAATCTTTGGTGAGATAGGTGAAGAGTGGGGGTGAAAGAGAGAGATGAGTGAGTGATATGATTGGTTGATGACAGAGAGTGGGCGGAGTGAAGGCAGTTTTCAGTTACTGAGGGAGAGAAAAAGATTCAGTTAGGGCAAGAGAGGCGAGCTGTGTGCAGCCTGAGTGTGTTCATGTATTTGTGAGGGAAAGGCAACCTGAGTGGAAGCCTGAACTGAGTGTGTCTGTGAGACTATATATTCATTCTATTTGAAGCAGGCAAACTGTGTGCGCCTGAGAGAGAAAGAATTGAGAGTGAAAAGAAAACAGGCTAGCTGTGTGCTGTCTGAGGAGTTCTCTGTGAGAGAAATATAGAGCCTAGAGAAAGAGGCTAACTGTGTGTGAAGCCTTACAAGAGATCTGTGTGAATGAGTTTGGATGAAGCAACTAGAAGAACTAAGAACTACTTTTATGTAACCAATACGCTTCTTAAAAATAAACTTTTATTTTGTTTTGTTATATCCCAGAGTAGCAGTCATTGTTATCTCCCATCCTCAGGGCCACATAGAACCACGAAGGAGCCTGACGCATAAACACGTTACCAAAGGGAAAACTTAAATAAAATCTATTGGAATTTAATATTCCTGGTGGCAGCTAACTACCCAGAGGGTGTGAAGGGAAAGATTAAAGCAAAATCCACCCTAAAGAAAGTGAAGATCATAACACCTCTGTTTCATTATTTTAGCTTCTAGGGAGAATTTAGGCTTGATTTGATCTAGAACCCACTTATTTGTCTTTTTGGCCACCCGTGGTATCTGCAAAACTCTCCTGCAGCACCGCATTTCAAATGCATCAATTTTCTTCCTCTCAGCTTTCTTCACTGTTCAACTTTCACATCCATACATAGTAATGGGGAATACCATAGTGTGGATTATCTTGATCTTGATCCCCAGAGAGACATCCTTATCCTTAAGGATCTTTTTCCAGTTCCCTCACAGCTGCTCTTCCAAGTCTCAATCTTCTTCTGATTTCTTCGTTGCAGTCTCCCTTTTGGTTGATGATTGAGCCAAGGAATAGAAAATCTTTTAACAATTTCCATTTTTCAACTCTCACATCTGTACATTGTAATGGGGAGTAACATGGTGTGGATTATCTTGATATCTGGCGACACATCCTTATCCTTAAGAATCTTTTTTATTTCCTTCAAGGCTGCCCTTCCAAGTATCAATCTCATTCTGATTTCTCCCATTTGGTTGATGATTGAGTCAAGGAATGGAAAATCTTGTAACAATTTCAATTCCTTCATTGTCATCCTTAAAACTGTGTAATTCCTCAGTAGTCATTACTTTTGTCTTCTTGATGTTCAGCTATAATCCTGCTTTGACACTTTCTTCTTTAACCTTCATCAGTAGTTGTTTCAAGTCTTCACTGTTTTCGGCTAGTGAGGTAGTGTCATCTGCATATCTCAAATTGTTAATGTTTCTTCCACCAATTTTCATTCCATCTTCTTTTAAATCTAATCCGGCTTTCCTTCTGATATGTTCTGCATATAGGTTGAACAGACAAGGAGATAATATACATCCTTGTCTGACTCCTTTGCCAACTAGAAACCATTCTGTTTCTCCATATTCTGTCCTAACAGTAGCCTTTTGTCCAAAGTACAGGTTGGGCATCAACACAATCAGATGTTATGGCACACCCATTTCTTTTAAAACCATCCTCAGATTTTCATAAAAATAACTGCCCTTATATACTACTCTTCTAGATAGATTAGAGCAGTGAACAAAGTCAGTGTTAGTATTATCCCCATGATACAGCTGGGGATCTGGGACTGAGAGGAGAGGCTTACCCAAGGGCCACCTGCTGAGCTCTTGGCAGTAGCGGAATTCAAACCATCAGAGTGCTGATTTGCAATCCAACCACTAATTGCAGCCCTGATTCTTGCAGTTACCTCTACTTTCACTTACTGTCTTCTGTCCTATGTTAACTATCCTAAATTATACCACATTAAAAAAACCCTTTCAGCTTCCTTCCTTCCTTCTTCATATATTTTGTACAAACACATTCCAAAGAATATCATGCACCTGGCATTTTTTTCTAACACACATTTTTAATACCTATATTTGTTTATTGAGTCTAAACAGCTTCTTCTTAAGAAACTTTGACAATTCACTGAAAAAGAATTAAATCTCTCAGTCCTGTGTAAAGAAAAAGTAGAGTACTGGGATAAGGATTTGAGGAAAACATGGGAAGAGAGGAGAAATCAGCACAGAATATAACCAGGACAGCAGGGAAGAGAGATGGAACTGAACAAAGATTGTGTGTGTGGGGGGGTGTTATATGAGAAGTGAATTAAGGGCAACCAAGCAATGGTGCTTTTGATCATCAAGTCCTGCAGGAATGTGCTGGAGAAGCAAGTGCAAGACTGTGACATCTTAACCTTCTCACAGCTTTGATGCAGGGCATACTTCAGGAATGTGTTCATGTCTGAGAGCCCATCACTACAACTGTCACAATTTTTGGGATGTTCATGATTGCATGCTGTGATAATGAGGATTATCTAGAAACACAGTGCTAGTATTTTTTGTTCCCATGTGCCACTTGTTTGGCCTTCTAGCATGGGAGAGGGTTTCTGAGAGATTGCTTACCTGCATTTTTTTGAGTGTGTCTCTTTACTAAGGAGCAGCCAGTTTGATTTGCAGGTAGAAGTATATGTCATGTTGTGTTGGGAATGGGGTTGTAGTTTGTCCTTTCCAACCATGTGTGATTGTCTTCATTTGGCGAGATGGAGGGGGATGAAGGCTTGCTTAGGAGAAAGAGCTTGAAGTTTGTGTCAGTGTGTGCATTTTGGCACACTGTCCATAATCCAGGCTGAACCATTCCGTTTACAGGTGCAGATGCTGCTGGAATTCTATCAGGAGGTACAGTTGGAGCACTCAGGACTGAAACAGAGCCCTCTACAGGCAGTAGATAGCTTGCTTGCTGTTCCACCCCACCTTAAGGAGCTGATGAGGGAGGAAATCCGCCTTCTTCTGAAAGACCTCCAGCAAAAAGCATTGCAAGAGGGCAGGTACTGGAGAGCAGGTGGGAAGACCCACAGTGTGGGGCGGGGGGAGCAGGTGGGGCACAAGACCCTACATGCAGAAGCCTCTTTGAGGAAAGAATGGATCTGCTTGGTCTCTTACAGTGCCATCCTAACATCAGTGCTGTTAGAAGGATGTAACTGCTTAGGATAGCACTCTAACTGAACTGGCTGGTGGGAGATCTGTTTGTGGAGTTGGTGTTTTCATATCTTTCTGCCCAGGCAGGTCTGATTGGGGGGAGCTAGAGTGATAGGCTTCCCAAAGGATCCCAGTATCAGTGCAGTCTAATTGGTGCTTGAATATTTTGAATTGAATGTGCTTGCTACTCAAATGGTCAATGCTGAGCAAATAGGACATGCAGGGAGGGGGTGGCACACGGGAGGAGGTTGAGAGACTCCCTTGTCTGTGCTGCAGTCCTGCCATTCAAATGCAGATTTCCAAATTGCCAGCAAACGTTCAGGGAGGTATGTGCCACTCTATTGTTTTTTGTTAGCCATATGATGCTTCCCAATCCCACATGGCTCAGAGCATATTACTTGTCATTCCCCTGGCTCCCTCCATGCAGAACTCTGATGGAGCACCCCTGAACTCTGATGGAATGCCAGCTCAGCGGGTGCTTCTTTTCTCTGGTGTATTCAGTCCATAGCCCGAGGCTGTGCTTATGCCCCCCACCAACCTCCCAGCTCCACAATTCAAAAGGAGCATTCATCTGAGCAAGGACAGGCATCAGCACCTGCAGAAACTCAGTCAGGGATTAGATCCCTGCCTTGCTCTGGTGCAGACAGTGAAATGGTAAATGGAGACAGAGACTGGAACGGACTGGCCAGTGGGGGACATGTTTTCCCTTTGAACATCTTGGTCACAAGGTGGGGTTGCTTTTACTTTGTGCCCACCAAAAAGTTCCCTTCACCCTTCAAGCCTTAATTCCATTCCCATTCATTCATATAACAAGATTATTTCCGGTCCCATTCATTCATATAACAAGAGCCCCTCCCCTCGCTATCTTTCTCTGCACAGAGATGAGCACATGCCATGGCTCCAGCACACTAAACAGAGAGTGAAGGGCGCCTTCATTCTTATCTGTTTTATCTTTCAGCTGAAGAGGACTGTGTGACTCACATTCGTTCCAGCTAATGGATGGCTGCAGTGCTGGGTGGTAGAATAAACTTGCCTCTTCTCTCTTAACAGGGACCAAGATTGTGCCATTGCTAAATACAGCCCCCATGTGGTCTCCTTTGCTCTGAAGGGAAATGCTGACACTGGAGGGCCTTCATCTGGGAGCAGTGCCCTCATCCGGTAAGTCTTAGGGATAGCTCTGTATTTGGGAAGTGAGGATCTCCCCAGAATGTGACCCTGGGCTGACATCCCTACCCCCAACACCTTGGGTGCTATGTCTGTTGGTGGGGCTCACTACTATCCAATTCTTGTCCCTTGTACAGACTCCACAGGGCTTGCCAGTAATTCCTGTGTGCAGTTGTTGCTTACTTCAAGCCTGTTGTGGAATGGACATAGAAATAACTAGTTATAGAACTGTATATGTACTTGAGATGAGTGTTCATCTTACACACATCAGCATTTTGGATGCTAACTCAAATCAGTTCAAGAGGTTGTGAAAAGCAACATCTAAGCCACGTCACACCCACTGTATCTCCTTTTCAGTTTAATCAGTTTATTCCATCCTTTCTGCCATTTCTTCAAATCTGTTTTGGAGATATGGATTGATTTTGCCTGAAGCTGATTCTGAGCCTAATCTCCCTTTTTTTCTGATGGTTTGTTGGAATCAGATGTGCATATTAAATTACTAGATTTCTAATTTGCAGATTTTGCAATAAATACCAGACTTGGAATTTGCTCTGATATATGAGCTGATTTACTTTATAAATAGAGGTGTTTTTCCTGAGGACGTTGCAGATTAGGTGTCACTGGTTCTTGAAGTTACATGCAAGAGAAATGCAGGCTGACTTTAGCTTTCCAGCTGAGTGAGCCCCTTAAAGAGAGACTTACCACTTCTCCTAAAGATCCCAAATACTTAAAGCTACAAGTGGCTAGTTAGCATGCACGTTTGGTTTATTTTCTTATATGCTGAATTTGTATGTTTTTTTTCAAATGACTCTTTCCTTGTGTCTAAGAATATATTCTTACCTTGCATACAAAAACTTACTGAAACTGACCTGGAGATAACATTACGGAGAATCCAGCTAACTCCTGTTCCTAGATACTATGCCCCATTTCTAAAACTTCGCCTAGTGTAGGAATGGCTGGCTGCCTACAGTGAGTTTGTAAGACTGCAGAAAGCAACGAGCCCTTCTTGGGTTGCCTGATGCCTGTCACTCACCCTGTTTTCATTTCCCCAGGCCGCTGTCTTCCAGAGCCAGTAATGACCTGGGATCATTCTGTAATAAACTGAATATCGCCCATATTGGTGAGGTAGCCTTTCGACTCCGGTAAGTTTTTGTTTTTGTTCTGCTTTGCTGCTCCATTTTTTTTGGAGACATAATATAGGAAGGAAAGAAATGTATAAAGTGGAGGGATGTGTATCAGGACACCTAGTGGTGGAACCTGGTAATCATCCCAGAGCCCTGAAGTGACCTGGAAGCAAGAGTGTGAAAATGTGCACATTAACACAGCAAAATCCTTTGAACCTTTACACAAGCAAACTGATCCCCACATCAAAAGGAGCTGTTTGCATCTCCATATCAAATGATTTGTTTACATCCCTCCTCTCCTCCTCCCCTCCCCTCTATGTTTGACCAGTTTCTTTCTGCCCTCCATGCATCTGACAAAGAGAACTGTGATTCTCGAAAGCTTATGCTACAATAAAATTGGTTAGTCTTAAAGGTGCTGCTGGACTCTTTTTGAAAATGTGCGTCAGTCAAGTCAGACAGCTTGTGTTCTAACTTCACCCCCCCCCCTTGCTGCCTCCTCCCTCCAAGCTGGTCTGCATCCTAGGCCTGAAAATAAGAATTACAGAGTCCCTCTCCAAAGTCCTTTCCTGTGGACACACACAGTTCCGGCTGCTTAACTTGCTCTGTGCAAGTATAGTGGATGAACCAGGTTGAGCATGGCTTGTGGCCTCTCATCCCCCCACCCTCAGGGCTATAAGGGATCTCTCTTAGCTCCTTAGCATTCTGAAGTGTGAGGGCTGTGCCCTCCTTGGGGGAGGCTGAAAAACTAGTTGCCTCCTAGGTTAGGGAGCTTGTGGACAGAGCAGAATGTAGGGATGTGAAGACTGGGTGTGTGTGCGTGCGTGTGCCATCTCAGCCAACTTATGGTGACCCCATCAAATGATTTTCAGGGCAACTGAGGAACAGAGGCTGTTTGCTATTGCCTTCCTCCACAGAGCTACCCCAGCCTTCCTTGGTGGTTTCCCACCCAAGTATCGAGCCTTCATAGCTTCTAAGATTTAACAAGATTGGGCTATACCATACCCAACCACTCCCCCTGATGACTGGGTGAAGTCCTGTGGTCCCAGCAGTTGCAAGAGAGGATTACATAAAGGACTTTGTTACTATTCTTCCACCGCACAGCTGAGCATCCTGCAGATCCCAGTCCAGTAGGTTTCATTGTTGCTTCTTAAAGAGCCAAGACATCCCAGAAAAACTTTCGTCAGTCAGAAACTTTGAGAACTCAGCAGTGGGATCCCAGCAAAGCATATGCTTGGGTAGTTCAAAAGTTCCAGCGGTTGTACCTTTTACACAGGAAGAGTCTTCTCCCAAAGTGCTTCAAAAGTGGGCCAGAACATCTTCTCCCAAGCACAATTAACTATTCTTGTAAAGAAGTGATGGCCACCCTCTCCCCATATTCATTTTTGAACTGCCATGCCCTGCACCATGATGGTAAACAAGCGAATAGTGCATTTCCTCTTTATAAATCTACTGGCTCCAACCTGGCAGAATGCTCTGCCTAATGAGACCAGGGCCCGGCAGGATCTGCTCTCTTTCCGCCGGGCTTGTAAGACAGAGCTATTCCGCCAGAAGTATAGTCGAGGCTGAGCCGGGCCCCACTGGCTGTTTTGGAGAAGAACATGGCCCTCCCTATCATAAGTATCCACCACCAGATTGTACTTTTAGCTGTTTATCTATTTGTCTAAGTACTTTTCCGTGACAGTTGCGTGAGAGACTGATGGATTTCTGTGCTGCTTTTGTAATTTTTAAATATTTATATTGTATCTATTTGTAGTTTTAAATTTTTCTTAAATGCAAGTTTTATTGGAATGCTATGAAGTGTGATCTGCCCTGAGCCTGCTGGTGCGAGGAGGGCTGAATATAAATTGAAATAAATAAATAAAGTTAGCAGTTGTTTTCTGTCCTGAGCCTCCCATACCTGATGGATCTCATAGGCAATCCCATTTCTCCAGGACCCTGCTAGAGGACGAGTGCCATGCTTTAGAAAGGTGCATCTCTCATTTACAGGTAAGATTTGGATCCCTCCCACCCCAAGTAAGCTCTTTGCAGCCAAACTCCTCCCTTACACGGCATTTGTCACATTGTCAAGAGGCAAGGCAGGAGCCTGCTTTCTGTCTTGGAGGGTGGGTCTGTGAAGCCAGTTTGCACTCTGCCCTTTTTTTTTTTTTTTAGTATTTCTCCCTTCCCCAACCACGTTGTCCTATGAGTAACTCACAGTTGGCTTAGAAAGACGGGTGGGTGGGCTTGAATTCTTCAAGAGGGGGTTGTCGCTGCTGCTGCTGCTGTCCCAGCTCCAACTGTTACTAGTGGCTGGTGTGATCTTTATTCCCAGCAGGGGGTTAGGAGAGAGAGGTGAGTGGCAGGAGAGCTGTGCAGCATCCTGGGTATAACAGTTCTATGGCTGAGCTGCAGCAGTCTCAGAAGCTGGGAAATTCTGCTAGAATTGCTTGCAGTACCAGAAAAATTGGCACACATTAATTTCCAGTGGAACCACAAACTGGTATCTTCAGCTGAATCAGCTGCATATTCTGCTGTCCTATCCCTTTTAGCCTTTTGCAGTGACTAGGATGGCTGGAAGCCCTGGTATCGCATATGGGGAGGATTCTCTGTGAACATCTTTGGGAAAACTGAAAGTACCTTCCTCAGCATTGTTTCCTTTTGCTTCTGTTTTCCTATTCCACAGCGCCAGCTGGAAGAAACTCATTACCAGGCTGCACAGTTACTAGAGACAACACAGGAGCCCAGCATGGCTGGTATGCAGAGTCCTGGACTCATGTTCACAATAAAGGGGGAGGAAGGGGAACAGTTCTATCATGCCAACAGTCATCACCTTTAGCAGATCCTTGAAAGCAGCCTTCTCTTCCCAGAACTGCAAGAAGAGAAGCATGCCATGGAGCGAGATTTGCAGCTGATCCAGACTCAGCCCTGCCCTCATCTTTCCCTGACGCCAAAGTGGCTTGGCAGGGGTAGCTACCAGCTTCAGCCTTGGTAAGAGGAGGGTCATCTTTATAAGTAAGGTACCATGAGGATGCAGATCACCACTATGGGCATCTGTGGTGCTAGAAGGAACCCGGGACTGAAGGCGACAGTTGTGGTTCAGAAGTGGTTGAAGGCTGCTGGAGTCGTTCTGTACAGGAATCACTGGGGACCCATGAACTCTGCAGCACTGTCTGAGGCTGCTTTGTTGTTGGTTTTTAGGTAAGAGAAATGTTTGGGCAATGCCAGCAGCTTCCTTCTAACCTTGCCCCCTTTAATTTGCAGTCATTTGAGAGCTTCAGTAAAAGGACCAGACCTTGGGGAGACTGCTCCTGCATCTTCACTAAATCCCAGAAATCAAAATGCTTCTTTGTGCCATCAGACGCTGCCCTGGTGGAGCCGCTCAGAAAAAGGCCTGTTGGGACGACTGCAGCCTGAGGGTGAGGAACTCAGGCAAGCATGGAAAGACAAGTGCCCTCAGATACACAGTCCTGTGATTGCAGCACCTCCCAATGGACGCAGAGTCATTTCGGCCAGCAGGATAACAATAGGAGGGGTGGTCCCCACCTTCCACCCAGCACCTCCCCCAGAGCCATGCCCATTGCCCCGCTTCTGCCCCCGCACTAGGTTGCTTCAATGTAAAGAGCCCAGCTAGGGAAAGGAGATCACCCTCTCTCCCTAGACATCTCATTTTTGGCCCCCAGGATGCACTCTCTTAAGAGGCACTTGCTTGTGTTGTTTCCTGGGTTTATTTGCTATTCCTTTGGCTCTTTCTTCGGTACAGGTGAGGGGAATTTGAGGGGTTTCAGGAAAGTAGAAAGGCAATAACAAGTCCCTTTCAACACTGATCATCCTCTTGCAAGCACCCCCGAGGCTGAGATTCTTTTCCTTCTCATCCACAACTCTGTGCAGCAGCCTTTATGTTAGCATTATGGGTCAACTATGACACTATGGGTCAACTGCGCCCCTTTCCTATTCTGACAAAAATGGACTTACACCATCCTACGCTCAGGAATATAAATTTCATTAAAATCTATCAGACTTTAAAAATCTACAACTGGGAGAGTCACAGTATGGGAGACGCATCACAATTATTGCTATGAACAACGAGAGATGGCAATGGCAATTGCCACACTTAACATGAGAAGGAAGGACAGACATGGAACCATGCATTAAATAGTCCATCACTGGTGCAGGGGAAAGAGGGGAAGACTGGATGCTGAAGTCTTAGGACAAGAGTACCACCATAGCATGGAGCCACCTGTCATTCCTCTATCTGCTCACATTGCAGACATTTGGCACTTAAACACTGGCCACTGTACCAATGGTACCGGCTGGACACTGTGCCAATAGAACTGGCTACAGCAGGTACCACATGAGAAAGAAACTGGATGTGCCCTTGCTAATGGCACCATGGCTACATTGCAGCAATTGTGCACAATTAAGAGAAGTGGTGCCCTCTGCACGCACTGTTTGGCACTGCAAAGTGACTTGATGACACTGCCATGGTGTAGAGAGCAGGATAGTGGCTGCCAGGGCCTCCTGTCCCCTCCATTCAGCATTTCTAGGGGTAAAGTGCAGGCAGCAACACTGAAATGAAAACAAAGTGAAGGGGAGGCTGGAAGACAGAACCATTAGACACTCTTATGCACCAAAGCCAATGCTGGCCATGCTTTGTGGCAGGGTTTGGAGCCAGACATGGAGCCAATGCCTCTGGCTGCCTGCCCCCTGTGCCTCAGGCAGGGGGCTGGTGGCTTCTGCCCCCCCAACTAATATTGGTAGAGTGGGCTGCATGGAACTCCGGCCTGGCTGGGGACAGGCTTTCAGGAAGGTTGTGCTTCTTTCTTTTGTGCTTCTCCCAGATGGTGTGGACAAGACATGACACATCATCTGTTCTTAGCACCACAGTTGGCTCTGCCCCTTCCCCTAAAGGATGGAACAGGGTTAGGTCCCAATGGTGTCTTGCCAATACAATACACTGCCCCATCAAGTTCATTGCTTCTCTCAGAGGAGGGGCATAAAAGAGTGCTTCAGAAACACTTCCTACCCACCACAGGGCTCAAGTGTCAGGTCCCTAGGGTCAATTTCAAGAACAACGAGCTTGGATGGGCACTCAAAAGATGCTGTAGGCACCCTGATTCATTGGCTTACTTACACATGTTGCCCAGCGCATGTGACACTACTCTGAATTTCTATCAGGGTCACATGATAGATACAGATGTTTAGCTGTGCATGTGTGAGAGATGGTGTGTGTTTAAAACTAGATATACATATGTAGGTATGGATGGGTGTGTGCGTGAGCATGTGTGCTGCACACACACACATATGCATACAAGTTAGGCAAGGTTAGATTGAATATGAGCATGTACCTGACTTACAATGCTCCCACTTCCTCCTTGGCTGTAGCTGTTACGGAGAGCTTGCTCATGCATTCTGCTCTCCTGTTGTTCATCTGTCAAATCTATTAAATAGTTTCTAGCAAGAGCATCTCTTTTGCTGTACTCCATAACTAGAAGTGCAGATTAGTAAGGATGGAGGAGCTACCTCACCTGTCCTAGAAATAGAAGTGAAAACGCTGGGAAGGTATGTACTGTTGTGGGTAATGAAAGCCTTCAATGCATCTTTAGGAAGAACCCACTCGGGGCAACAGCCTAATGGAAGGCTGCCAGACCCAAGGTCAAGCTTTGCCTAGAATGTTTGGGTTACATTTACAGCTACTGCCAAAACCTTTTGCCCTGTTCCCACCCCCTCCCTGATTTCCCATTCACTTCTCTGTGGGGCCAAGTCCCCATGGCCCTGATCCAGGGCAGTAAGGAGCATACCATCCCCAACAAATACCAGACCCCCTGGGCCGAGGCGCAGCTGCCAGAAACCCCTTGCAGCACCAGCCTGCCCTCTTGGTACCCTTTTAAGGCACCCTGAACTGTTCAGCCAGTACGCACCCTTTACAACCCTTGGTCCTGGCTGTGAGTTGGGGCCCTCTGGACATTACTGTAAACATGAGGGTTACAAGATGGAGCAGGGGCACTAATGAGGTGGGTGGGGTGGGAATGCACAGCCACCCCTCCAGAGTCCAGCACAGCCTGGGAGCCCGGGCTCCCCCACCCAGTGGGGGGCGCTGTAGTGTATCTGAGCAGAGTAGGGTTCGGAGGACCAGGGCAGGTGGGAAAGGGGGAGACGCAAGGAGGGCTCCCTGCCCTGAGTCCCAGGCGAACGTTCAGATCTTGGAGTCCTGGCTGTGGGTAGACCCGTTGCTCCCAATACTGATGGCAACAGCCACACCAGCTTCATCACTCTTGAGTTTTTCAGGGTTCAGCAACTGCACCTCCAGCTGGGACTCTGTGGAGGGGCTGAGTGCTGATGTATAGCGGCCAGTCCGGTGTTCTGCAAGAGCAGGCCCCCACTCACGGCTTGGCCGGGTAGCATTTTTCAAACGCTGCAAAGACAAAAGTATGACATGCTAAGGGTTGTGGACACTGCCCACCGCTGAGAGGCACCCTTCAGATCCCACACAACCTCACCTGCAGCAGCGAATCCCCTTCTGAGCGCAAGACACAGAACACAGCATAAACTGGAATGCAGATTACTGAGGAGAGGGCCATGAGGAAGCCAATAGTAACAGCCCAGGTAGGGTAGACGTATGTATTATAGGAGATGGGTCGATACTGGATCACTGTGAACACGAGGATAAACTAGGAGAGAAGGGGGGAAAGAGCAATAGAGACAAACTCTGAAGGAATCGAGCCTCCTGTTTTATCTCCATTTCCCCATGTCCATCCACTCTACATACTGAGCTCATCATCTAGCTCTAAGGCCATCGCTCTAGCAGTTGTGGTCCCTCTTGCCCTCTGTTTCCTTGTAACTTCCTTACCCATGCTTCCATTATGCTTTCATGCACCTTTCTTCCCTACTCCCATTCAGATGACTAGTCACATACCCACCCCATGCAGCTCTCCCTCCCCACACTCACAAAGATGATAACGGGAGAGATGAACCTCCAGCAGATCTGAAAGAAGATGGGGGGTGGGAAACCCAGCATCATCTCAATGTCCTTGAAGTAGTTACGGTGCCCTGGGTGGAGCAGAGGCAAAGAACAATCGATCAGCAGAATGGACTTGGCAACAGGACTCGGGCGGAGTAGTAATCACCTTATATGGCTTCAGGGGTCAGTGGGAAATATGGCCAACATCAGAACTGGAGAAACCCAGCTGTGGGGGAGTCTTTGCAAATTAGAAATGAGCACAACTTGCTGATTCCCAGCCTCCCCCACTCTCACTGGTCTCTCATTCTTGAATATGGGGGTGCAACTCAGAAATGCACATCCACTACTCCAATTTAACTGACTCCTTTTTTCAACAAATGCAGGGTTCCTGGCTCTTAAAGTTGAACTACGTTCTGAAGACACATTCTGGACATTGTGTCTCTCTTAAACACAGGAGGAAAGGGTGCTCAGTGAGAACCTTTTAAAAATCCCTTTCCTTCTCACATCTTTTCTCTGGTAAGTCAGCTCAGCTACTCTGGAGGCTTCATCTGTCTGGAAAGGGAAAGCTTACATTTCCCCATGTTTTCTTGACTGGGGAGCTTCTCTAGAGGACCATTTTTCACTGGGAAAAGGGCAGTGGATGGAACTGGTTTCCTTTGTTGTGCAAGAGAAACTAAAAAGACAGAAGCTCCTATCACAGAATTTTGTCCTCCTGTCTAGTACAGTGCTCAGTTTTATGGGAGGCAGAAACTTGACAGTCTTGAATTGTAATGAGATTCCGTCTATTGGATAGATGCTTCCCTTCTGCTGTAACATAGTGGTTAAGTGGTTGGGTTGGGAATCAACATTCTCCTGGTTCAAATCCCACTACTGTCATGAGCTCAGCAGGTGGCCTTGGGTAAGCCACTCCTCTCAGCCCCAGCTCCCCAGCTGGATTGTGGGGATAATAATAATCACTGACTTTGTTGATGGCTCTGAGTGGGGCACTAATCTGTCTAGAAAAGCGGTATATAAGTACAGTTATCATTAGTCTAACTTGCTTTCAGCTTCTCCAGCCTACCAGAGTCCAGTCCTATTCTTGATTTGGTTTGTGAAAGGAAGAAAATTCATGTGGATTCCACCTTGCTTAGCCCTTATATAGCATACCACTGGCTGCTCCAGAAGACATTATCATGCAACAGGGAGAGTACTTACCATAGATATACATGATGGAGACACACATGATGCACGAAATGACGACTAGAGAGAAGCTTGCTGCATAGTTGTCCATCAGTAACAGCCAGTAGATGCCAGCCTGGGGAGGGGAAGGAAAGTGGTTGACAGGGATTGGCCCAAGATCCCTCACTAGCAGAGGTGATTTTAATGTCTTACTAAACCCTCCCTCTGTCCACTCTCAGTCTCCTGCATACAAAAGATTCAGTCATGCTCTGCTCGCCATGCACCGCACCTGTGTAGTGAGTGGAACACCTAGCAAGAAGCCCACGACAGCCACACCCAGAGTCACAAAGGTTTTCCGACGGATGATCCAGTCGTTTCCTACTTCATCCACAATAGCTGTAACTAGAGTCTCCAGGAGGCAAAACTGAAGAGAGAACACATCAAAGGGAAGCAGGACATGAGACTGGGTTGTATGTAATCTCTCCATTCTTCTTCCTTAAGCATTAGTATCCTCCATTGTGTCCTCCATGTTTATCTGTTCCAGGCTTAGAAAGTGGCCTAGGTGGTGGGCAAGGCTGGCTCTTGCACTCCTTAGAAAAAACTGGGTGTTAATTCTTAAGTCTGACCAGTCTTTGCTCTCCTAGGTCCAATGGCCTTACTTTGCCCACCCTGGAAAGGCAGTAACCATTCAACATGGGATAGCCCCGTGATTTCAAGTAGTTCTTGAAGCTTCCATTACCCAGTGCTCCCTCTTCTCTGTTGCAATTCACTCATCCTTCTCACTGGACTCTATAAACCAAGTATGGAAAGTCCCTGCTTGCCTAACCCCTGACTCCCAACTGCATGCTAGTCCCTGGTAACACACACACATCCAGTATCTACTAGTACATCCATCTTCATGCAGAGACTGCACATACCTATCAAGGACGATACTCATAGCCCAACCTTTAGCTATCAGCATTGCTACCTATCATATTTATTTGTGTGCCTGGCCACACTGCTTTAACATTCAGTTCTCATGTTTGTTTTTTTCCTGTCACCCACCCCACATTTCCTAACTGCACATTTCCATAGTTACCTGTGTGCCCAGTCCCAACAGGATGAGCATGAAAAAAAAAAGAATAGACCAGAGAGGGGAGATAGGAAGTAGTGTCAGTGCCTCAGGATAGGCTACAAATGCCAGGCCAGGACCGTGGTCGGCCACTTTGGAGACATCCACACCAAGGTGGTTGGCCATGAAGCCCAGGATGGAGAAGATTACAAAGCCCGCATAGACACTCGTGGCACAGTTCGTGATGCTGATGATAATGCTGTCCCTGTAGGAAATGGGAGGGTATACCATGTCATGATAAAAAGGGAAAGGGGTTGAGAAATAGAGAGACAAAAAAGGTGTCAAATCATAGGGCTTTGTAAGTGGTGGGAAGTAGACAGATCTGTACTATTTCTGCCTTAAATAATCACTGAATGAATAAAGAGAAGTTTGAATAGTCTCAAAGTGTCTCATACAGCTTTCTCTGTAAAGTTATGCATAACATCTGGAAACTCCATGTATACAGCTCTCAAATTCTTAGTGGAAAGGAAGCATACAAATGTATAAAATAAAAATTTAATTTAAACAATTGTTAGGATGAAGATCTTTAGTTACTCTTCAACTGATAGCGGATGCTAAAATAAGACTTAAGTATATTTAAGCTGTAATTAATCCACCTCACTTAACTCTGAGCATGTGCCCAATATGCCTAATTAAGATACTGGTTACAGCCTTTAAGAAGGATGTTGACAAGTTAGAATGTGTTCAAAGGAGGGCAACAAAGATGGTGAGGGGTCTGGAGACCAAGTCTTATGAGGAAAGGTTGAAGTAGCTGGGTATGTTTAGCCTGTAGAGGAGGCAACTGAGAGGGGATATGATAGCCCTCTTTAAGTATTTGAAGAGCTGTCACATAGAGGATGAATTGGAGTTGATTTCTGTTGCCCCAGAAGGTTGGAGCAGAACAAACTGGTTAAAATTAAAGCAAAAGTTTTCAGCTAAACATTAGGAAGAACTTCCTGACAGACTGGTTCCTCAATGAAACAGGCTTTCTTGAGAGGTGGGGGGGTCTCCCTCCTTGGGAGGTATTTAAGAAGAAACTGGATGGCCATCTGACAGCAGTGATGATTCTATGACTTGATATGAATGTATGCAGATCAGGAAAGCGGAGGGCATGAAGGGTGCCTGGCTCTCGTGGCCCCTTACATGCCCAGGGTAATGCCTATTGCCACTTCAGGGTCAGGAAGGAATTTTCCTTCGGTCCATATTGGCTGGGGATCCTGGAGGTTTTTTGCCTTCTTCTGGGCATAGTGCAGGGGTCACTGGGAGAGGTGAGGGGAGTGAGGGAGATAGCTGTGAATTTCCTCCATTGTGCAGGGAACTGGATAAATGACCCTTGGGATCTCTTCCAGCTCCATGGCTTTGCTTTGAAAAGGAATCAAGTTTCCAGCCCTCATGGTTTCAGATAACAGTGTAAATATGCACTAAAGCCCACAAACTCAGAGGGACTGCACTTCCAGTAGGCATAGAACGAGACTTCTATATTCTGTCATCATCTCCTCCATACTTACCTTGATGAGAACTATGCTCCCCAACAAATTCTCTCTACATCCTCTCTCCCCCCAACTGCTTATATAAAGTCTTACCTGTAGCAGTTATTGTGGAACTTGTTATATGATGCCATGGTGATCAACCCACCCCAGGCACAGCCCAATGAATAGAAGATCTGGGAAGCTGCATCTCCCCATACCTACCGAAGACAAAGACATCATTGAGGTTACCACCTTAATTCTTGGCCCAATTTACACCAGCCAAAAACTCCCAGAGAAAGGATAGTTGGGAGGGAGATGGTGCAGTTATGATGCCCCAAGGCTGGTGGCACAAGTACCTTTGCATCAAGGATTTTGTCCCATTGAGGTGTTAGATAGTACATGATTCCAGTAACGGCTCCTTCAAGAGTTATCCCCCGCACAAACAAAATTGTCAGCACCACGTACGGGAAGGTTGCCGTGAAATACACAACCTGAGGGTTACAGGGAAAGTTGGTTAAAATGCAGATGCACAAAAATTGACAAGCAAAATCCAGAGAGATTCCCTCCTCCACAGGCCATGGTACATTCACTGTATCAAGTACAAGTGGCTAGCATCATAGCTCATATTTCTCATCACACTCTAAGGAGACTTCTTCAGTGTTGCTATAGCTATTTTAAATGTGTATTTAATACCAACGGTTTGTTACACACTATAATTCTCTGGCTATATCACACTCGTTCACCCAATAATCTAAATACTGGAGAATCATACCTATATTCCAGCTCTCCTCTTAAGAAGAGGAGGGGGGGTTGTAACCCCACCAAAAGGTCTGAAGGGAATATTAATGGAGACCTTTGATGGACTCCTGAGGGTGAGAGGACAACAGAAGTAGATAAAGCTTGCAGGAGTCTGGATGGGCTGTGTCAGAGGCAAGGGGGGTCCATGTGTTTTGGATAGAGGACTTACTTCAGAGAAAGGGAACTATACTTACTTTTCCTGAGGACTTGACACCCTTGATGAGGCAGAGGAAGACGACAGCCCAAGAGACACCCAGACAACCAAGCAGAGGAAGTCGCACCTCACCCAAGTTTCCAATATCATCAGACAATTTCAACACATATCGCCTGGGACAGAAGACAGACACGTAAACCAGAGTCATAGCTCACAGAGGCCTCACAGCTGCTTCTAGCAAATACACCACACCAGTCTGCACTTCCTTCCTGCAGCCTTCCTCAGAATGCCTGGCTTCCAGCAACCTTAGCCATTGCAGATCTATCACCTGAAATGTTTGAACAATGGTTTTATTACATGATTATCTGGCTGCTCTGAACAAACTGTTGGAAGAGTGAAAGAATCTTCTAAATCAATAAATGTGCACAATTTCACACTGGCATCAAGATTCTGGTCAGTATATTTCTAAACCCAGAAATTGTAAAGAAAAAATCTGATTCTAACTAGAAACATCAGTGTATAGATTTCTTTGGTGTAGAGGAAAGTTTCAGAACACAGCTGCAGCTTGGGTCAATGAGAAAATGAATATAAAAGAAAATCCGCAGCATCTATTTAATTTTCTAATCTCTTGATTCAAAAAGCATAAATACACTGGGTTTTAAACTTTTGACAAGCTGCTGCTTGTCCCTGTTGGGGACAACATCAGGGCAACATGAGAGCCAGCACAGCATAGTGGTTAGAGTGTTGGAGTAGGATCTGGAAAGCTGAGGTCTGAGTCTCCATTTGCTGGGTGACCTCACTGGGTTGTTGTGAGGGAAAAATAGAGGAAGGAAGAACAATGTGAGCCACTAAAGAACCCCACTGGGGAGAAGGTGAGGTATAAGCAACAAACAAACATCTTGCCAACAGTCAACCTGCTTAAAAATTGCATGGACATCAGAAGAACCTGGTGATCCCAGAAAAGAAGTAAAGGAGGATATCTTTGACATTGTGGGGGAGGGGAAATGACGCTAGTATCACGGTTTTTCATCTGTCATGTTCAGGGTAGAGGAACCTCCTAGGCAGTGAGCTCTCCTCTCTGAGGCAGCCCCTCCATTCCCCCTGAATAGGTAACTCCCTCTTCACCCATATTGACTGGTCCTCCTCCCATCATCACCTCCAGTATTCTTCACTAGGACTGGTGCGCTTGAGTGTCTGGTTAAGCATCTGTGTAAAGTTGAATGATGACCCAGCTGAGCTATTGGTAACGTCCAACACACCAGTGCAATCAGGTGTATTCCAGGGGTTGTTGCAGTATGTCCAGGGTAATACCCGTGTCATCGATGAGAAGAAATAATAAAAGGCGATGCAGATCACAACATTGTAGTAGATTCCAATGTAGGTGGAGACAACCATCATACCATATCCAACACCTGGGGGAAAAGCAAAGTATGGGAGCAAGTGAGAAGAAAGGCTGGGTAGTATACAGTCAAAATATAATGCACTGAGTATGGAGCTGGGCAAACACAGAGCCCATAGCTGCAAAGTGTGGTTGGCCAACCTGTAGCATACATGCCACAAGTGGTATAGCAAGCTGTGGCTTGTAGTGTGCCTGGACAGGAACAGGAGGCTCATGTTAGTTACATCATAGAATCAGACTTGCATTCCTGCTCACCTCTCTTACTTCACCATGCTTATTCCCTGGTTCAGTAAACCAGAGGCACTAGCACACGAAGGCACAGTGGGACAGGAGGACTCCATATGTATTGTAATGTACATTAAAGAACTATTGTCTCGTATACAACAATAGGGCATAAGTGTGATTTGTATTAGACATTATGTATATTTTATTCTTGACTTCTTCTTTCACAGAGAACCACCACATTTACCATCTCAATTTTTTTAATCTGAGTTTTAAAGGATTTACTCCTAATAGGGTAACTCTGCTCAGCTAATGCAAATGTAGATTGAGTTACCAATTCTTTGATCAGGCTTTTTGAAGACAAATGTGTGTCCAAGGGCCTGCCTGCAAATCACATAGGGAATGGGTATGCGGCACTGGCCAGAGGCAACATGTAGCAACCATTGCTTCTTATTACCTTTGAACATTGGGCTAACCCTCCAGACACCAAGGCAGCCCTGGCTGGCAAATTGTCCAAAGGAGAGTTCCATGAAGAAGAGAGGGATCCCACAGAACACCAGCATGATGAAGTAGGGAAACATGAAAGCACCTGGGGAGGGGAAGAGAGGAAATGAACAGAAGAGGAACCAAGACCACAAGCACATGTGCTCTGAGCTTCATATTGGGGGGGGGGGGGGCGGAATAAATTCCTCGGTTTGTGCCAATGAATCCCAGTCTTTTCCTGCAGGGGGAGCTCTATGTACACTGGATACCCGCTCCCCTTTAGAAGAGACAACACATCCTTTGTGAAGATATGATTGGGGAGGGAACCCCTTTCCCACAACAATCTGGAGGCAAGGAGCTCTGAGTTCAGCACTGGTTGTGGGAGATTACTGAACTCCTAACCTGCTTCCTGCAAGCACTGCACCAGACCCCCAACAAGGGCAATACTATCCCCAGGTTCAAAGCGCACTGGTCTTTCTAGCCAATCTGCCATCCAAACCTAGCCAATATGCACCTCCTCCATTGCGGTAGCAGAGATAAGGGAAGCGCCACACGTTGCCAAGTCCCACGGCGTAACCAACACTTGTGAGAACGAACTCAATCTGGTTGCCCCAGTTGCCGCGTTTGATGTTCTCATCTCGCTTCCTCGTCTCACCAGGCACAGCACCATTCTGGCGAAAGAGGAGGACAGTCAGTGACTGCAAGAAGGAAGGGGTGGCTCAGCATTCCCATTCTGGATTTCTAGTTCTCTCTTATTATGTATCTATCCGAGCTTCCCCTGCTAACTCGTATCATGGAGGGGAAAGTATGCTAAACAAGGCAGATACCCAAATACTTATCACACTCACTCCCAGAGCCCAGAACACTTCCACTTCTGCTGCCCTCAGTCGTTTTCCTTTCCCAGCTGGAGAAAAAACAAGCAGGGGTGGGGGATTCTGACTGTACTGAGGAAGCCACTACCCCCTGCCTGCCAGGATGAATGGTCCTGGGTCAGCCTGTAGAGTAGCTGGTGGCTGCAACACATACAAAGCAGGGATGAGAGGACTTAGCACAAAGGCGCGTCTGTTCTCACTCCTCTGCCTGCACATCGATCTGGCGCAAGAAGCCCTCGGCATGATGAACAGATTCCCCCCTCCTCTCCAACAGCACAAAACATCAGAAGAGCCTGACTAGATCCGACCAATGGCCACCTAATCTAGTATCTTGTTTCCAGCTGTGGCCAGCACTATACTTCTAGGAAGCCCAGAAACACGGCAAGAAGGCCATAACCCTCCGGAGCACCCGGCCTTTGGAGGCACCCTGACCCTGGATATTTATTTACTTATCAGGTTGGAAATTCCATTTGACTAAGAACCAGTGATAAGCTCTGTCCTCTATAATGGCAATTTGCTTCCCATTTTAATGTCCTCAAAGCTGCTGACTGTCACCATGTATTGTGACAAAAGCTAAGGATTCATTATGGGTTGAAAAGACGGAGGTACACCTGGGCAAAAGGGGACTTTTGGAATCTTTCTTCAGCTCTTTGAAAGGAATACAAAACATGGTTTCTGCCCGCTTACAGTGTAACCCTAAATTACACCATTCAGAGTCCATAAGCGTTAATGGGCTTAGAAGGGCATCACCCTGTTCAGGATTCCACTGTGCGCATACAGTCTAAGGATTTATCCTTATTCTTTTACATATTTATTTGAAGCGCCTTTGGTACTTACAGTCAGGGTAGTGGAATTGATTTTTCTGCCCTTTCAACAAAACATTTATGTGGTGGAGATTCTAATGTAATAAAGAATCTAATCTAATAACGTTTTAATAGTTACTGCTATGTGAAATCAGAAATTGTTAACAATGAATATGAACTTAAAGGGCATGCTCTTTTGCTTTGTTGCTCATCTGGCATTGGCACTGAAGACAGAAAATGAATAGAGGAACAGTGGGAGAAATAGGAGAAGGGTATAGGTTAGCCAATGCTAACTTTTCTTTATTGCACCAACAAGGTGCACAGGATAGACCCCCGTCGGTTCCCTGAGACAGGAGCAGCAAATGGCGATACAGTGACAGAATGCAGCCAGAAGAGGGAGCCTCTGTCCTCATTAATCATGCCAACTCTAATGGTACAGTCTAGTGCTGGGCCATGTGGGGAAAGTTCTGCTAAAAAAAACTAAACACAGTACTAACCAATCCTGGCCAATAGCTTGGTATGATAATTTGCTTGTTTCCTACCCATAGTCTGAGAGCACCAAACGAGGGCTGTAGAGATCTGAATTGCAAATACAGCAGTGTCGCTTCCATAATGGTTTCAGGCACCCAGCCCTACACAGAACCCAAGCATCAAATACAGGCACAATCGCTCTCTTTAGGGGTAAAAATGATGGCTTTGTCCTTCTAACTCTGTCCTGGCACTGCTAGTTCCACGTCCTGCTGCCCAATAACAACAATAGCAGCTTTCTGATCAAAGGGAAAGGGGCTGCTTCTCAACAGCTCGGCCTGGCTGGCTCATGCTGAACATCTGCCTCTGCCTTGAAGTGATAATGCCCTGATGGTTGCTGCTTCTCCTCTGCCCTTCACTATTCGTTTTGTCTTACATGAGACTTAAGGACAAGTTTACATGATCTTGAGATATCTGTCCCTGAATTCACTTCCACCTCTTGCTTAGATATCCAAGGAGTAAATCAGATGTTAGAGGGGTAAATTAGACTTTAGAGAGAAGTTAAGGGCTCCTGAATCTCCTCTCTTCCATTTCCCTTTTATAAACCGATCAGAGTTAGTATCAGAATTATTGCTGGGGATGGAGTAGACTTGCCAATAATCTAAGATAGTGAGTAAGGAGGGGCCACTAATGCATCTGCTTGATTATCTGCTTAAGCATCTGTGCGACGTTGGGTTGGCATCCTGAGGTAACAACCTTGTGCTGGCTAACCCTAACCCACCAAATAACACAAAGTTTGTATCGTCTGAGCAACATACATTGGTCTGATAAACAGTATTGCTTCCAAAAGCTAATGTTGCTACACTAAGCACCCAGGTACAGCATCCTAAGAAAGAGGTGGGCTAGGACTTCATTGGAAGAAGGGAGTAGCTCCGCCACACACACTTAGCCCCACACATGGGTACCCCACTGCCCAGCTGAGAATCAAGTGGACAACTGCCACCCCCGGCTCAAATAGGCTGAATAGGTGACATTGCTTCTTGGCCACTAGGGTCTCAGAGCTCCTGAGATGAAAGAGCTGCTAACAAGACCTGAAGGGCCACTTCACAGGGTCCCTAATGGAGGTCCCTCCTTTTCTGCCATCCTAGTGCACACTGTACTCTCCTTGCATGCACACGTGGCTGCCTGCAGATTGCTAGCAATTGCTATAAGTGCTCAGCAAATGGAAAATGTCATTTCAGTTCTGCCTTCTGCCACTGGGATGGGAGGGGGCAGGCAGCCGGGTGAGTTGTGCACCTAACCGTGTCATTCAATTAGAGACAGCAGCCGCTGTGGTACAGAACTGCCAAGAAGCCATCTGCTGCACTAACTAGGAGGGTGGGGGACTGGCAGGGTACAGGGCAGCTACAGAGCCATGCCTGCTTGGACTCATCCCTGGCAGTTGAGGCCTGAGGGGGGTAGCTAATGGGGACCCAGACCTTGGGGCCTGATGGGAACCTTCAGGATTGGCATGGAGGATTTTCTTCCTCTGTAGGATACAGGGAGCCCCTGCAAGCACTGGGTCTCCTGTCCCTACTACACTGCTAGATATGACTACCATTGCTTGAGAACATTTTTAAGTAGAACCACACAGTCTTATCCTTATCCCAATTTCTTAGCCCTTGTCTGCATCTCCTCCCGTACAGGGGAGGCATGAAACCTTTCCCCACCATTAACTGAAGTTTTGGAGTAGGAGGTGGTAGCAGGTGAGTGTCCATTCCTCAGTGATGCATCCCAGCTGGGCCAATCGTGTCTTCACAAGGCTGAGGGCAATGGGGCAGGCATCCAGAGGGAAACTACTATCAGTCCTTAGTGCTGGGAAGTTTGCCTTATGGGAGAAGTTTGTGCTTTAGAGGCAGAGAGTGTAGTCTGCTTATTTAAATGTCTTCAGTGTAAAGGAACCTCAGGGGGATTTTGTCTCTCCTCAATCAATTTTGAATTGCTAAATGGGATACGGACAGATCCCCAGGAAGCCCAAGTAGAATGCAGTGTAGGTATGTGAAAATGTATGCATGCCTATCCAGAGGACCTCCACTTGCTTATTACACACACAAACACAAATGAGATCATGGGGCTTGTCTACAGAGAGAAAAGACTGACAATTCAAGCTTTGCCTGTAATCCTCCCTCCTTTCTTATGGCTAAAGCTAAATCAGACCAGCTATGGGAGGTCTTTAACATCAGTGGCTACTTTGAGCCAAACATCCTCTTCCTTTCAACAACTGCCAATCCATTACTACCTAAAAATGCAGATATCTCAGCACCACCCTTCCACATCAGACATGGGCTAGCAGCCCTGCCTCACTTGTTTCTGGCCATGTAAACACAACTTCAGGCTGGGCTGGAGTGAGTAGGGAAAAAATCAGTAGGCACTATTGGGGGGCCGCTTTCTCTGTAGCAGAGACTGGAAATTCGGATTAAGGCACAGCAAGAACATGATATTCACTGTTAGTTTTTGAGAGCAATTCATTACTACTGTTCTGGTTCTTGATCTATGTCCACCTGAAGGCAGCCTCTGCCTTTGGCTCTGTAGGAAGTATGCAACAATAGAGAGCGGAGCCCCCACAATGCCCTTTCCCTTAGACCAATAGGCCTTTCACCATGACACAGTAGGGAATCTGGGGCAAAGAGAGGAAGCACTAGACCCCCCTCTTCCCTCACCCGCGGAAGCAGGGAGTCCAGATGCTGTAAATCAAGCAACTTGTGCATTCCCAGCTCCCCTCCCGCTATGTCCCTCATTCCTCCCGCATTGATCAAGTCCCTGCCAGGTGCTTGCGGCAATTCATGTACCCTAAGTACAGGCTCAGGATGAGATGTTCAGGCAGCAGCTGCATGTGATTGCATGGCACGTTCTTCTGTGCAGTTAATGAAGTTGTCAGCCTGGCTATGTAGCACTTTGCAAGGAACTAGGTACCCACTCTGAAGCCTTCCCCAGAAAAAGTCATGACAGTAGGATGATACTCCAATAAGGAGCTTCTGGGTCTCCTGCTGCCCACAGCAGAATGATCTCTGCTGTAGATACCTTGCTTCTTTTCCCATAGGTTGATGTGTGTCAACTTGGCTGCCTAAACAAAGACATCAAGCCAGGACTCTACAGAAGGTATGGAAGAAGCAAGATCACCACGTGGCCCCATCCTCTTCATTACTGGCTTTTGGAAACCCAGGCTGCCTGCTCTAAGAAGGCTAATCGGATGGAATTGCAAGGACAGCACTAATGAGGTTTCTGTTTTGCTTAATTAATGAAGCTTGGCTCACATTGGCCACCTGGTGGTCTGTTGGGCAGAGGGCTCCAAAGGGATCAAATGCGGGACAAGAATAGTGCCCATTGAGCTGGGCAGCTCCCAGCATGCACTGCAGTTTCATAGCTTATTAAGGCCAGGCTATTTCTTTTGTGGGCTGCTGTCATCTTTCTGGGGGGGAAACTCCAAGCATATTCACTTGTATTTAAGAGGAAATGCAGGGAATCAGCCCTCTACTGTTGCAGCCGCTTGTCAAGAGGTGGAGAGTGCTGCGACTAAGCCACAGTCACTCTTGCCTTTGTCGTCTGCTGGAAGAAAGCAGTCTCACCGCCTTCATTCAGCAGTCAAGACGTGGTGGCTTAGCAGTAGGAGACTGGCTCCACACACTCCTTCATAAGGGGGGAAAATGTGAATAGGCTCCCAGAGTGTGTGAGGGATGACAACTGTTGCCACTACCAACCCCTTGACACAGCAGAACACACCCTGCCCTTTAAGTATTCTCATAACAGAATGGACGGTTCCCTCACAAGTGACAGGAGAAAAACAGAGCCAGTTTAGGATTACCATCTGGCTTACCCTAAATCAGACTGATGAGTTTCTTTGCCAACCAGGTGACTTTTGGTATATAGCCAATATATTCCTCTGGAAGAATTTGGCACAACTGTTTTATAAAATACACATTTCTTGGCAGGAAAACAGGGGGCAGGAGGGCATGTCCAAGACATTTGTTGGTGTCAGCCATCTCACCAAGACTCCAGAGGCCAGCCCTCATGTTCTGTGGCAGTGCCAAGATACCGAGGAAGTTCCACCAGACTGGAAGGATTGGAATGACATTCATGTGCAGCGATGTCTGGCTGGGGAGGCTGGGGTGACTCAAGAGGAGCTTAATCACTAATTTAAACCATAGATTTACATCAAGTTTCCATCTTTCTAATTCACGTTTACTGAAAAAGCAGTAACTAGTTGCAATAACAATTAAACTCTATTTATTTTCAACTAAATATAGCCTTTAAACTATTCAGGATAATAATCCAAAGTAAGAAATTCTAATATTCCCAGGCTGCCAAATTTTTGGAGAGTAAAGTTGTATTTCTAAATGTGCATAATACAAAATTCTTGCCTATAATGCAGAGACCACAAAAGGTAAAATCCACACAGACTCTCTGAGTCCCTTATACAGCCAAGGCAAGTTCTCTGTAGCCCATTTGCACCCTCCAGACATGTAGCACAGTGGTTAGAGCATCAGACTAGGACCTGTGAGATCCATATTCAAATCTCCCTTCTGCCATGGAAGACCACTAGGTCATCTTGGATCAGTTACCCTGCCGATCGCCACTTTGGGGTCAGGAAGCAATTTCCCCCAGACCTGTTTGGCTTGGGATCCTGGAGGTGTTTTTTTGCCATCTTCTGGGCCTGGAGCAGGGGGTCACTGGGGCAGTGGGGAGGGGGGCAGTTGTGAATTTCCTGCATTGTGCAGGGGGTTGGACTAGATGACCCTGGAGGTCCCTTCCAACCCTATGATTCTATGACTCTTTCTCAGTCTCACCTGCTTCATAAGATCGTTGTGAGGGTAAAATATAAGGAGGGAGAATGTTGTAAGCCACTTTGGATTCCCACTGTGGAAAAAGGCTGGGTATGAATATCTAAGTAAACATGTACATGCGCATACCACACCTACTGAGATTGCAAGGTAAAGCAGCAATTCCAGCTCACTGAGGAATCCTGTCTTGTAGCCAACTTTAATTTGAAAAGACACAATTGTGAAAGATATATGGACAGATTGTATAAGGATACCTACTGATGCTCATATGGGATATAAATGAAAAACCTAAGACAGGCAAACCCAAATTTCAATGTATAAAGAACGATAGTCTTCTCTCCTAACATGAGAGAGAAGTGCAGAGGCTGAGAGATGCCTCACAGCTTATGCAGCTTTAGCAGAGCTCTTCTAGGTTCAGAGAATGGTAGTAGTGATGGCTGAATCAGGGAGATTCCAGGGGCTCAAGACATTTCTGCGATGCACTTGGTCTTGCTATGCAAATAAACCAATGTGGAAACACTGATCTGACAAATAACATCTTGCCACACTGATCCAAGAAGCCTCTTTGAAGGTATGGTGTAGTCCAAATGCATCACAAAAATCATGCTGCATTCTAGTAAGGCTCTGATCTGCTGAAGTACCACAGCTGTCTATGAAATTCCACTTCTGGCAGAATATTGACGAATCTCTTAAGTTAAATTTTTAAGTATGAATTTCATTCCCACCCATCCATGGCTTTTATTTCTGTTCCTTTGCTTACTGCTGTCTGTGACCAGTGCTGTGATGCTCAATGGTTCAGTGAACAAAAAGGGTACTTTATGCAGTGGAAACAGTACTAAACTACTCCTAGGCATAGTTTGATATGGCAAGACAGCCATTTAGCCAAAGTTCCACCAGCCTATCAATCACCATGACTGTAATTCATCTGTTTATGATCTGAATCAATCTAAGTCAACAGGTTTAAATAACCTGGTTTGCTTTTTACTAGCAAAGTCAGAGAATCCAGAAAAGGTGTGTGAACATCAACGTTCACATTTGGGATTACAGGTTTTTCCTGCTAGATACGGTCAATACTCCCATTGATGCCCTGGTTGTACTCTGGAACAAGGAAATAACCTAGGCAACTAATACAAACACTCCTAGGCACCCTCTCTCATGTCTAAGAGTCCTGTCAGCCCTTGGTTTACTGAAGGGCTGTAGATGATGAAAAGGCAAGGGAGATGGCTAGAGAGTCAGTGGAGAAAGTCTCTGGACAAATCCAACAAGGCATGGGCCAGAGCTTATTTTAAACCATACTCTGTGGTAAATACAGTGGTGAGAAACAATATTTTTCCACCACCATTGCATCTGCACAGCGTAAACCTGTGGAACTCTTCTAGGTGGTCAGGGGCCATTGGGTTCTGGCCTAGAGGAGGAGGTAGACTGCTTTGTAGCCCAGTATAATCTAAGCACCTTGCAGATAAAATCTATCACACCTGTTGATTTGGATTCTACGTTAGAAGTGATAAGGTCAGATGACCCCTGGGGTGTTGCTTTGTCCAGTTATGGCAGGAAGCTTTCAGCTTGTCCAGTCTGAGAATGTATACAGGGTTCCTGGAAGTTTGAGATTTACCACTTGCTTGTCTCTCCCAGTTGCTTAAATCTGTCATGGGAGGGCTAGCAGACTTTGTCCAGGAGACAGTAAATGCCTCCCTGAAAGAGTGGGTGGTCAACCCCTCCTTGAAGTGGGCAATGTTGCATTCACTCCTAAAGAATCAGTGTGATCAGACTAGGATCTGGGAGACCCAGGTTTGAATCCCTGCTCTGCCACAAAAGCTTGTTGGGTGACCTTGGGCCAGTCACACTCTCTCAGTTTAACCTACTTCAGAGGGTTGTTGTGAGGATAAAATGGAGGAGAGGAGAAGAATGTAAACTGTTTTGGGTCATCATTGGAGAGAAAAGGCAGGGTATAAATAGAACCAACCAAACAAACAAATTACTCTGGACCCAGGAGAGTTGAATAACTACTGACCAGTTTCAAATGCACCATTCTTGAGCAAGTTGACAGAACAAGTGATGGCTGGCCAACTTCAGGGACTCCTAAATTAAAGCTGTTTTCACACGTCCTTAAAGGGATGGGCCACTCACCGAATGCTGACAGCTTTTCTCTATCACTCCCCATGTGTTCAATTTCAAAATAGTAGCAAGCAGTTTGGCTTCCATTTTTTCAGCACCGTTTATGAGAACGCAATTTTGTCCTCAAAAAGATGCTGATAAAATGGAAGCCGAATGGCCTGCTTCTGTTTTGAAATTGAACACATAGGGAGTGATGGAGAAAAGCTGCCAGTGTTCGGTGAATGGGCCATCCCTTTCAGGATGTGTGGAAATGGCCTAAATGAATTGTTGGGATCAGGGGTCATTTCGTAGAAAAACAACTGCAGGAACTCATTAGCATAACTCATTAACATATGCCACACCCCTTGATTGGGCCAAAATGGCCAGGATTCGACTGCTGCCAGATGGGGGAGTGTTCCCTCACCTGGCAGTGGCCTGATCAGGGCCGTTTTGCCCACAATCCAGGCCAAAACAGGCCCAAAAACGCCATTTTGGGCACATTTTGGCCTGGATCAGGCTTCAAACAGCCCGAATTGGGTTGGTGCCGGGCAGGGGAGGGGTCCCCCACCAGGCACCGACCCAATCCTGGCAGTTTGGGTCCTGACCCCCACCGAAAAGGGCCGCAAAGGGCCAGAAATGGCCATTTGGGCCCCGTTTGGGCCCGGATCATGGCCAAAACAGCCTGGACCAGATCAGTGCTGGGCAGGGGAGGGTTCCCCCACCTGGCACTGACCAGATCCCGGCAGTTCTGGCCCTGATCCTGGCAGAAAATAGCCTAAATGGCCAAAAGTGGCCATTTTGGGCCTTTTGGACCAGGATCAGGGCCAAAAAGGACCGAATCTAGTCAGAGCCAAGTGGGGGAACCCTCCCCTGCCCAGCTCTGACCTAGTCCAGGCCCCTTTGGCCCCAATCCGGGGCCAAAATAAGCCCAAAACAGCCAAAAATGGCCATTTGGGGCCCGTTTTTGCCATGACTGGGGCTGAAACGGCCAGGACCATGTCCATGCTGGGTGTAGGAAGCTTCCCCCACCTGGCAACGACCTGATCCGGGCCATTTCAGCCCCGATCTAGGCTGTTTTGGCCCCAATCCAGGCCAAAACTGCCCCAAATGGCCGACAATGGCCATTTTGACCTGTTTCAACGCAGATCGGGGCCGAAACCACTGGGACTGGGTCGGTGCCGGGTGGGGGAGGCTTCCCTCACCCAGCACCAACCCAATCCAGGCCGTTTCAGCCCCAATCCAGGCCAAAATGGGCCAAAAATTGCCATTTTTGACCCATTCCGGCCCAGATTGGGACCAAAATGGCCCAGGACCAGGTTAGTGCCAGGTGAGGAAGTCTTCCCCTGCCTGGCACTGACCCGATCCCGGCCGTTTTGGCCCCAATCCAGCCCGAAACGGGTCAAAAATGGCCATTTTAGGCCCGTTGCGGCCCGGATCGGGGCCGAAATGGCCAGGATCGGGTCGGTGCCAGACGGGGGATGCTTCCCCCACCCGGCACCAACCCAATCAGGGCTGTTTTGGCCCCAATCGAGGCCTAAATGGCCCAAAACCTTTTAAAGTCAGCTGGGCAGGGCCACCTGACTTGGGGGAACTACTGGAATGGCGTTCCGGTGCGTTCCCCCTCGAAATGAGCCCTGGTTGGGATTCATTCAAATCTGGTTTCAGACCTGGTTATGAGGGTGAAATGGCCTTGGTCACCCTAGTGGATGACATGCACCAGGAGAAAGACAGAGGAAGTGTGATCCTGTTAATTCTCCTGCACTTCTTGATGGCTTTTGATATTGTCTATCATGGCATTCTTCTGAACCATCTTTCTGGGTTGGGTCTAGGAGGCACTGTTCTGTAATGGTTTTGGTTATACCTCAAATGTAGGTTTCAGAGTGTGGTGCTGGGGGACTGCTGCTTTGCTCCTTGGCCTCTGGCCTGCTGGGTTCTGCAAGATTCCATCTTGTCCCCCATGCTTTTCAAAATCTTTGTAAAGCCTATGAGAGAGGTCATCCAGAGAATTGGGCTGTTGCCACCAATATATAGATGACACTCAGCTCTTACTTGAGCTTCCAGCAAATCCCAGGGAGGGAAACTGTGGAAATTGTGAACAGGTGCCTGGAGGCAATTCTGGAATTGATGAGACCTAACAAACTGATACTTAATACTGACAAAATGAAGGTGCTACCAGTAGGTGGAAGGTTTTACCCAGGAACTGGGATATCACCTGTTTTAGATGGGGCTGCACTTCCCTTAAAGGAGTCAGTTCATAGCTTTGGGGTGCTTGGGCCTGGGCTCCCATTGGATAAACAGGTTGCCGTGGTGGCCAGGGCTGTCTTTCATCAGCTTTAGCTGGTGAACCAGCTGTGGCCCTACCTGGAGGGAAAAGGTTGCCACTGTGGTGCACACTCTGTAACATCTATATTAGACTACTCCAATGTGCTCTATGTAGGGCTGCCCTTGAAGAGTGTTTGGAAGCTACAAGTGGTACAGAACACTGTGTCCAGAATATTGACTAGAGAGACCATATATTCCAGTCTTGTTCCATCTACACTGGCTCCAAATTTGTTTCTGGGCCCAATTCAAGGCTCTGGTATCAACCTTAAAAGCCATATACAGCATGGGAGCAGCATGCCTGTAGGGCTACCTTCTCCCATATGAACCAACCTGTCCACTCTGGTCATCTTCAGAGGCCCTGCTTTGGGTGCCCCTACCAACCAACTGAGGATAAAGTGCCTTATTGATTGTGATGCCAAAACTTTGGAACTCCATCCCCGAGGAGATTCATCCATCTCCCTCTGTCACTGTCTTCTGCCAGCAAGGTGAAGATTTTTTTCATTTTGTTTGGTGTAGTCCCAGTAACTCTTATGGGGCCTTCCCCTCTGTTTGAGTTGTGTTTGTCGGCTTACATGTTTTTATCAAATTGTATAAATATTTTGAATGCTATTTTAACATTTTAATACTTGGATGTTTTCCACCTCAGGGACTCTATTTGGGTGGAAAGGCAGCGCAGAAATGTTTTAAATAAAATAAATTTGTGTCTATCAATCCACCCACTTGCACAAAGATTCTTCTTTTACAAAATCAATAAATAAAAATCACAAGCTGCATGATTAAAGCCAAATTCACACAGAGTTTAGCCCAAGTGATGACAGATCAGAGACTTAGCAATGGTGTCACAGCAATGTCTCAGAGGCCTGGAAGGGAAGAAAGTTTTTACACTCTCTTATACTAATCCACCAGGGCTCACTGGCAGTGCTACCTTTCTCATGCTAATTCACCTACTGGCTCAGCTGGTGAGCCTTATGCTGCACTTGTAGGGGCTTCCAGAAGGAGACTTCAATCGGCCACAGGATTTATGCCTGAGAAGCTCCTGTCAGCTGCACAACCCCTTCCGGTAAATCGTTCTCATGGGACTTGCTGCCCTTGTAATGGCAAGAGAAGTAGAGCAGGTCTGGGCTAGGAGCCAGGTGGCAAGTAGGGACTTACTAGAAGCCAAAGGAAACCCTCCTTTGGATTCCATATTACCCAATCCTAGTTACACTGGAGCCTCACCTAACCCTGAACATCGCTGCAAAAGCCTCCAAGATCCAGAGCAGTTGAGGCATGGATCTACTTAGTTTACATCAACAAAAACTAGCATTCATTGTTTACAGAGTGATGCCTTCGGTACCAAAGGGACTGAGAGGCATCAGTTCTGAATGCCAATGATATGCTATGGGTTGGGCACATGCATCCCTAGGCAAGGGGCTGGGATCTGCAAGAAAGCTATAAATACATACTAATTAAATATTTCTAAATATCCAGTTTCCCATGAGACTCGAACGGAAGACACAGCAGCTGAAACTCCCAGGGAATATTTTTTCTAATTTATGCAGAGTAGAAGCATTTGCTAGTCAAAGGACTCCCATGTTCACTCTTATTTAAAATGGTGTACCTGATAATCAATGGGGAAGAGAGAAAGCCCTCTTTCTTTTTCTTACTTCATTGTAGATTTTGATTATCTTGATCTCACGCTTTATATTTAGCAAACATCACACAGGACACCCTCCTGGGAGGAGCTGCTTGGTGTTGCTACCAAAAAGCTGTTAAATGTGTGATTCAAAGAAAATGTGAAGGCTTCTGTCATTGGAGACAAACTCCAGACCAGTATCTGATATGAGAATGGCTTCCCAACAGTGCTATCCTAAGCAGAGTTACATACTTCAAAGTCAATTAAAGTCAGTGGGCTAAAAAGACTGTAATTCTGCTCAGGACTGCACTGTTGGGGAGCCATTCTTATATTAGATCCCTCAACTCCTTTAAAAAAGGAATATTAGAAGGCCAAGTTTTTAGGAGAACAGGCAACCCTAAAGACTTCCAATAACAATAAAGAAATCTTCCAGATTTTTTTCTCAGGTAGCTGATGGGAATCCCTCTTTTGTCTAGACTGATAAAGCAACTGAAATGTTAATATGCTGCACCCATTGTGGTGCTAACTGAATTTCATTTAATCACTAACATTGTTGGCATTTTTCTACCCCAAGAACATATATATTTGTAGTGAGGTTAATGTTCTCCTGTGAAAACCACTATGTGCACCAGCCTACTGACAATGATAATACTTCACTTAAATGGTTTCTTGGATCAGTTTTCTGGGGGGGGGAAGCAGGGGGAAGGTTTAACCACATGTTACACATGGGGTCAAATAAGCAACCCATGAACAAAATCAAAAGATTTCTAGACTTTTTATGCCCCATGTGCTTTTAGTCTACAGAAAGAAAACTGTAAGGGATTGTTCTTTGAGGACATCATCAATATATTTAATTTTAATTGTAACCCCAACTGTGGATACTTAAACCCGGAGACTGCAGCCATGAACACACAAGACAAATTTTTCTACAAACCTGAGAAAAATCCTAGATTTGCAGAAAAAATTGAAATCTAAAACAAAATCCATTGGAGGTTAACCCCCCTCCCCCCAATAACAGAAGCAGCACCTGTATCTTTAAGAAATGAGTGCCCTCTGCAGTAGTCATTCTGGGGGTTCCTAGGAAACCACAACAGTATTGCCAGCCTTCAAGCTGTGGTTTCTGTGAGTAAAATATGGGGGAAGGGGCAGGGCCTCTCCAGGCTTTTGAGCCTTGAAGGAGGACTCGTTGAGGCCAGGCCTGGCAGCAACAACACAACTTGCTACCATGGAGCTTCCATGACTTATCCAGATCTGGCTGCTTGCTACCATTCAAGAACAGCCACCATTCAAAAACCAGTGTGGTGTAATGGTTAGACTATCAGATAGGTATCTGAAAAACCCTCAGCAGGAGATCTGGCAACCCTAGCCAGAGAAGTGAAGGGCCCTTCACAAGTCCTTATAGGTAGCCCACAGAGGAACTGGGCCCAGGCCTGGTGGTGGCTATAGGGTTGCCAGTCCCCCGCTGGGGGCGGGGATCCCCCACTCCCACCCTTCACCCCCGCCCCTGCTTACTTGGCCAGTGGGGGAGGCATGGGCCTCCTGGGGGCGTGCTCCTGGGTGGTGCAGCACGTTCCTACGGGCCTGATTCAGGCCTGATTGGGCTTGGATCAGGCCTGAATTGGCCCAAACCAAGCCACTATGGAGCACGGGAACTCTCCCACCCTTTGCAGCAGCCTGATCTGGGCCGATTCGAGCCCGATTTGGGCCCAAATCGCCCCCCCCCAGTGGAGCACTGGAGTGCTCCCAGAGCGGCTGCAGCCCATGCAATGACATCACTTCCTGGAAGTGATATCATTGCGAGGTCCCAGGAGTGCATGCACAAACACAACGGAGTACGTAGGTGTCACGGCCCCCACCTCCCGCTGGGATGACAGGGGGACCTGGCAACCCTAGGCAGCTGGTACCACACAACTGGGATCAGTACTATGTAACTTGGCTTAGTACTGTGAAGATTGGCCAGAGGTTTCTCAGCTGCTGGGGAAGGGAAAGCTGAAGGGGGGGCAGGTAAAAGTTAGGTTGGGTGGTGGGAAGGAGAGGAAGAAGCAGGGAAAGGGGAGAGACTATGGAGACTTTCAGAAAAGGGAAAGGGGAATTAGTGTGGGAGGGGAAAATGAAATGCCCTGTGCATATCCTTGTTAGTCCCCTACTTTTCATTTACTAATGTGCAAGTGACAGTGTCCTAGAAGAACAAAGTTGGACAGTGATACCACTATGAATTCTGCCAAAAAAGCAATCTGTGTGAGATTTTTTTCTCAGACAAATTAAAAAGGGGATTGCTCCCTGAAAACGAGCCTTTAGCCTCAGAATCAATTTAACTATTGTCACTCTTTTTTTCCTTTGTAATCTCACTCAAATCCTACATATACATTATTATACTAAAGCCTGAATTCAAAATCTGGTATGGTTTAAAGAAGACCGAACTAACACAACGCTGTTGTATTGATGAGGCTTGAGGCTGCCAGCATCCCTTACTTCAAAACTGGGGGATGGTGGAGGCAGTGGGCAGTTGGAGGGCCCGATCTGTTTGGGGCTGATTTGGCACCAAAGACACACTGCCGCTTTTGGTTTCAACCAGAAGTGACATCACTGGAGAGCCTCTGGATTGTGCGTACACCATTTTGTCATTTGTTCCCGGCGACCCAGCCTGTCTCCTCTCTTGTTTTCCCCTGATTGGCCAGTGTCACCCTATTCTATTGTTTGATAACTCAGACCTCAGAATCCCAGTTCTTCACGATGGAGTTTGTTATGAAGGTGGGCAGGTGAGGAAGTATGTTGTCTGTTCAATTTACTGTCCTTAGAAGCCCCTCAGAAAGAAACGCAACTGCTTTTACCCAGGCTATCTTTCACATACTATTTAATTATATGTCCCCAATTCTCTGAGAATGTTCCTCACCTCAAAACATCACTGGTTTATAAAACATAAATGTTACATTTTTTACCTGCTATCTCAGCTCTGGGGTGTCCTTTGTTTTGATATTTTATTCTGGCAACCCTTTTTTATTGAGACAGCGCTCAAGCTTTTTGAAAGTTTTTCTGGGCATTGAACAGTAGAAAAGCATGCTAGTAGTTCAAATTCTGTTCTAAGTTTCATGGAATGTGTTCACATTTAAGAAGAATTACTTAGTGGTTATTTCAAGGACATCCATTTGAGTTAGAGGACAGAGATATGCGGAGTTCGTTATACAACCACCCCTCAGTTAGGGTTGCCAGCCTCCAGGTGGGGACTGGAGATGTCCCAGAATTAAAACTGTTCTCCAGCCGACAGAGATCAGTTCCCCTGGAGAAAATGGCTGCTTTGGAGGGTGGATTCTAGGGCACTGAGGCCCCTCTCCAAGCCCCACCCACTCCAGGCTCCACACTCAAATCTCCAGTTATTTCCAAAGTACAAGTTGGCCAACCTACTCTCAATCCAAAAAGCTACAGAAGTGTTAATGTGAATTGGAACATCTTTGCCAAAACCAATCCCAGAGAAGTCAATCCCTCTGTCAAAGAAACCAGAGAGGTCTAAAGCACCTTAAAGACTTAGTAGCTTTACTGGTGTTTTCCACGGGGGGGGGACGGGACGACAGGCCTGTGTACTTTTCCCTCTTGCAGCTGTGCCTGCCAGTATATCACAGGAGCAAAGGAGCCTCAACATGGCAGGTTTCCTCCACAGTCCCTTGGCAGGGGCCATCCTCCCAATCCTCTGTGCCACCAGTGCCTTGCCTAGTTTTTTTTTAAAGTCAGTACTGTTATTTTATCAATATAACATTATCACAATCTGTGTAACAAGTAGGGGTGCCAGAGACTTACTTTTTTAAAAATGAAAGTTAGGAATTTAGAGATTCTAATACGGTTTCTATATGCTAATTTTTAAATTAAAAAGCCACCTGCTGGCAGAGAAAGGAAATGGCCACCGTGGCATGAAACCGGGTTATTTCATCAGATGAAATAAAAGAGTTGTTCTCAGTTATCGCTATATGCATGGACATAAAGGAAAATTGTAATTCAGAAGGCTAGAAAACATCTGATGAAGTGGGCTCTAGTCCACTGAAGCAAATGCCACAATCAATCTGCTAATTTTTAAGGTTCCACAAGACACTTCTGTTTTCTCCAAAACAGAAATCCTATTGATAATGTTTGAAAGTAGCTTCCATGCTGAAAAATAAATCACCAAATTTTGGTATTTTTCCTCTCAAGTGACTTACAGTCACCCCAGAAAAGCGATGTCAAGGCAAGTGAGAAGCCAGTTCCTTCCTCTGCACAGCTTTCCTCGGTGGTTGCCCATCCAAGTACTGACCCTGCTTATCTTCTGAGATCTGCTATAATCGGGCTATACCATGCTGCCTTCCCTCCTCCCTTTTATGTGCTCATTAGCAATTGAAAAAAAAGGGAAATTATTTGTCTGCTTCACTGACTGTAACAATGCTTTGGACTCCATCTGGCACCCAGAGCTGAACCTTAAATTGCTGCAGAAAGCATATGACCTGATTAAATCTATGCATCAACCCATCAAATGTGGGATAAAAATAAATAGGCAAACTGAGGCTTCCAAATAGGTGTAAAGGAGTTAGCCAGGGATGCAGCTCCAACCCTACTCACTCCTGCCCATCCACAGGCTGCAACCCATCTGGCCAAAGATGTGCCTTAAAAGGGATACATCACTTTCTGTAGTCATCACCTTCAGGGAGACAGCCAGGAAAGCTACTGAAGTATCAGAGTCCTACATGTCAGGTGGGAAGAAACAAAAACTGTGATTTTCTGCTTGGAGTGGCAAGCTTGTCTAAGGTTTAAACGCTGATCTTTTGATGCTTTGAAGAGCGCAATCATGGCTGCTTTAGGTAAAGTAGCAATGGAAACACAGAGGTCTCCATATGTTGAGAAAGCAAGGGGAGGCGAAATATCCTAGCACTCTAGTTCTTATGCAAATAACACATTTGTTTGCAGGCGGCAGGTGTGGGAATTCTGTGAAGTTTGCATTCCATTTACTAGAGAGAAGTCCCTAGATTTCATTCCCATTTAGGTGAATCATTTGGAAGGGACTTTCAACGATCTTCCCTTGAGAATTTTTAACATGAGCTTCGTTCATCTGAACAGGATCTCTTGCAGGTGCCAGCCTGCACATGGGCAAAATCAACAGCAGCCCATACAAGGGCTTTCTGTGGTGGCCCCTATCCTGTGGAATGGCCTGCCTAAGGAGCTCAGGAGAGCCCACCACTCTCCTGGCTTTCTGCAAACAATGCAAAATCGAATTATTCAAAAAGGCTTTTTACTCAGATAGGAGTGAAGTATTGTAGGGAGGGGGGTCTCAGATGCTTCACTAATGAGTTAGGGACCATAGACTTCACCACTGTGTGGCCTTGCATATTATCTGTTGCTTTGAATATGTACTCCTACTTGTGCATCTTGTTATCTAATGTTGGTCCTAGAATTGACTATGTTCTGTTTCAGCAATTCTTCAGCTCTGTATTGGGTCCTTGCTAATGCTATGTCCTTGTAAAATCCTATGACATTGTTTACGGGAATGTCCTTGACACTGTTTGGAAGTGTCCTTGATACTGATTGTACTAATCTCACACTATGTAATCTGCCTTGAGTCTCAGTGAGAAAGGCGGGCTACAAACAAACAAACAAACAACACTTTCTTTTCCATTATTGATAATTTGATGGAAGTTTCTGGGAGCATTTCTTGCTACACCTACTACTGAAAGAACATTCAGCAGCATCTACACCTGAATCAAATCTTGCAGCGTTGGGACTTCTTTTAGAAGGTTAGAATTTTTTCTACAGCGCCAATTTCTGGAGTTTTGAATTTGCATCTGTTTTCTATGTTTTCAATGGTTCTTGGTAGTTAATACCATAGATAATACTGTAACCAAGTCAGAATTTACAAAATGCCCATACAGGTTACTGATAGGAAAATTATCAAAATAGTTAATCACTTTATTCTGCAATGTGAACCAGAAGCAGTATTTTATCATCACCATCTAAAGAGAAGCTGTATTGTATAAAATTGTTTTAATGTTTTTTGTATTTAATGTTATTTGTATACTGTTTTAACTTTTTTTGTATACTGTTTTATCTGTTTTTAACTGTATTTATGTAAACTGAAATGTTGTACTCCACCCTGAGCCCGCCTGGTGGGGAGGGCAGACTAAAAATCTAATATAATAAATAATAAATAAATAATAAGTCAAGTTTTTTTTAAGACTGTTTTCTTATTTTTAAAAGAACAGGCTGATTCAATGTTTCTGGGTGTTACCTTTCTAATTTCCTACATGTTACTGATCATCACATGTTTTCTGCAGCTTAAATGTCCCCTCTTCAAGGCATCAGATAAGAACCTTTGTCCCTAGACGTGCCTATCAATGCAGTGATGCTAACAGTTTCCCCTGTTCCCCATGGCAAAGCAACAGTATCCTTCTAAATTGAAGCGCAGTTGGTAAGAAACAAGTGGGTCACTGACAACGATAGCATTTGAGGTCCCTTATACAGCTGATCTAAAAGTAAATATTTGGGTGGCTCGCATCAAGATTAGATTTATTCACTCTCTAATGTGTGTTATAGTTAAACTTTGCTTGCATTTTTTAAAAAACCCATATCCAAAGAATGAGAAGTCTAAATTATTAAGAGCAGAAACTTTGTACCAAGGATTTTTGAAAGACCTAACCTGTTTGTGAACATATATGGAGGCCACTGTTTTGACCTGGGTAGCACAAAGGGTACTTTGCACTGTTACAGCTAGAAACCATCTTCAAGATCAGGCCTTCTGCTGCTTATAGATGCTGTTTTGTGTTACTTGCTTCTGGTATATAATAATGATTGGGCTGTAAGTTTCTCAGTTTGTTCTTCGCCCGTTAGCTTTGCTAATTTTGTTTGCGCTGCTTTTGCAACAAACCTTTCATTTTAGAAAGGAAGAAAAATATAAGTAATGTACTCTGGAGTGTTGTTTATTTAGAAGGGGCTATTAAAGGAGATGGGTGCCACATATATAATTCCATCTGACTATAAGAACTCTAGTATTTACCGCTGCCAAGCAGAACAAGGTTCCCTTCCAACACACCCCAAGGAGCTGAGTCATTGCTTCTTGCTATAGATAGCACCCTGACCAATAAAAAAAAATGGTTTAAACGAAAAAAAAATCCTGTAGATGCTATCATTAGGACAGAAAACAAAGTAACCATTTTGTCTGGAGAAAGAAGTCACAAAGCCATAAAGAGATCAATAAAGTCAGGTTAGACTTTCATCCCATATAGAATTGTTGAACAGGGGGTACAAACAGTTTGTCCATTTCATGAACATATAAGAAAAATAGTTCCTTTAAACTTGCAAGGTCGTGAGCTTCTAAAATAATAAATTGTATTGACCTTGTTTATTAACATTATTTATAAGCCTGCTTTCCTCTCCAACATGACGAATTATTATTAGCATGAATGCCTGTTTTCTGTTCCTGCAATTACAGGGTTTTTTTAAAACCGACTATTCACAAGGGCTAAAGTTTGGTCATAGACTCTACACCATAGTGGCACAACCCATTTTCACAGCAAGCAGTGTGCTAGAAACATCCTTCTCCATCTACCACCTGTCCTGTTTATCTGCTCTTGTTTTCTTTCTCTTTCATTTAAGCCACTACACTTTATCACAGCTATGCAAACAATTCCACAACAGTTATTAGCCTGCATCAATTGGTATCAGTCCACTTGCTAATGCATATTAAAGTTAATTATTTGTGCCACATCAAAATTTGTTCTCATCCAATGTTAAAAAAACTAGATGCACATTGGCAGACATGGCTAAAAGGCGATGCTGATGATGCTATAAGGAAATGGCTTTGTGAACATAGGAACAATTGCTTTGAAACCCACTATATACATAATCCCCACCTCCCTCGTAAAGGATTAGTAGTGGTTAAAAGACCTTAGGAAGTCCCTGGTCCAAGTCTCATTTCTGCCATAAATCAGCTAGGTGGATTTAGGCAGAACTCTCTCAGTCTCAGCCTGCCATCAGCAATACGCTGAAATAATTATTTAACTTACAGGTTTGTTTATAAGGATTACAAGATAATTTAGATGAAGTGTGTTAGACATTTGAAAGTGCTTAGTATTGTCTGCAGAATAACACAGAAAAATGACAGCACAGCTCTTGAACAAAATGACATTTCTTGCTCTCATGTTCATGACATGAAAGAGAGGGGAGGAAAACAGTATTAATAATTTTCAGAATGCTCAAATTTCTGGAAAGTGACCAGAATCTAAAACACAGTGCCATATTTATATAATATAGCACTGTGAAACCTGTGACAATAGAGACTTTGATGCCACCAATCTTCTGTTCTAGCACAGATCCTATACCTTTGAGTGCTATTAGGCAAGAAATTCAACAAGTCAAGTCGCCTCCCGCCCCAAGAACTTAATCTGCATGTTTGGAAAGATTTCATCTGCTGAAATTTTGCTTATCATGCAGCTGTTAAAAGCATGATGCAAAGGTGGAGGGGACACTTGTTCACAAGGCATGAAGCTGCTTTATGGAATTCACTGATAGACCAATGTATGCAAAGGGCAAGATAAGTAAGATTCAGGACGATTCATGCACAAGGCCATCCGTAAGCATTCTGAGGGTACTCATGAATCCTTCAAATGCTGAGAAGTTGGAAATGAATGAACAGATCACTCATACAAATCACTTAGAGGTTTCTTTTAGGTCTTCTTCCTTCTGGAAGGGAGGGATGGACGGGAGGGATGGACAAACTGGCAAAAACAACCTGGTGGCCAAAGTAGGACATAAACCTTTCTCAGTAGACAAGAGCAAGAGTCCAGTAGATTGGACTTTTGGTTCTTCAGATGCCTGAAGAAGTAAGCTGTAGCTCACAAAAGCTCATACCCTACCACAAATTTTGTTAGTCTTATAGGTACTACTGGACACTTGCTCTTTTCTACTGCTACAGACAGACTAACACGGCTAGCTATCTTGATAAACCTTCTCAGATAGCCTTGGAAGTAGAGGGCTTGTGGGAACAAAGTCCGTTACTCCCACAGAGGAATGTGGTAGGAGCTGCCTAACCTGTTGCAGTAACAAATCCATTCTCTTCATTTTATAGCCCACCATCCCACAATTTACTCGTGCTATTCTCTGGCTCACTCTAGAGGATAAGAGAAGACACAGCAGGCAAAATATACTTAATATATAAACTGCAACCATGCAGCAATGGCTCCCAAGGTGTGGGGCAGACAGTAAACCACACTGGTGGCAGTGACGAGCAGTTCTGGTTTCCATTGCACATGCAGAATCCCTCAGGAGCTGGCAGGCAGTCTTAGAAGCATGGGCTAGAGTCCTAGGGACTGGGAAGGCCACATTGCGGGAGCTCACAGGTGCCCACCAGAGAATGAATACTTACGTATCTTTATAAAAGGTTGTTCCTTCTATGACCTGTCACACCTCCAAGCATCCAACCTTCAATACAAGCCTCCTGGTATCATAAAGCAGGTGGAAAAGCAACTAAGGTGCCCTCCCCCAATGTATTTATGTGCTGGACCCCTGCACCACCAATTTATGCATCTCCACCATCATGACAAACAGCCTGGCAGGGATATGTGAGGCACACTGAGCTTGGCAATTCCTCACCTCTTGCCGCTGTCTCCCTGGGAGCCAGCACAAAGAGGCTTTGACAGAGTGTGGTTACCAGCTTTCACTGAATCTCCGGCACTAACATCTCCCCCCCCCCCCACAACTTGCTGTGGCAGTCACAGCCTGCCCCCTCCCAGATGCCCTGCTCTGCACATGCATGCACACACGCACACACACCACATTTACCAGCCCCATCCGAAAGCTGCTCCCCCCTTCCCCCAGGGCTTTAGGAAAGGCTTCACACTGACCTGTTCTTGGGGGCAGGGTACCCCTTGTCTGCTCATTCCTGATATCTCGGGATGTTGCTAGAGCTGCTGCCGTTTGCTCCTTTCTTCACATCCAGCCCTGCTGCTATTGGGGCGATAATGTGCTTGCCTCTTGCTCATGAACTTGGCATTACTCTTAGCTCAGTTCCTCCAGCACCATGCTGCCCCCGCCTGCCCAGTGCTCAGCACCGCCCTGCCTAGCATGCATCAAAATCTTCTCCTGCTGCTGTCTCTTGTGGAAGGCAGGCGCTCTCAGCCCCTGGAGATCCCAGCGGCAGCTCTTTCCTCTGCTACTAAGATTTCACTAAGGTGGGCAAAAGGTGGCTCCTTTCAGGTTGTTCAGTTTTCCCTTCCTCTGCCAGCACACTCTCATATACAAACTGAAATGAATGACCATTTCCAGAGGGAGCCTAGACCAGTGGTTGGATCCCAACCCACGCTGCCTTCTTCCTGCTAGAGGCCAATGGAAGCTGGGGCTGGTAAGGCAGTGCCTGGATGGATCTGCATCTCCTGCAACAGCAGGACCTAAATGGTGTGAGTTTGTCTCCAGAGTACAGGCCTTGCTGTCCAAGGCACTAAGCAATATATGGAATTGCTATTCAGAGGCATTAGCACACGGTCATTCCTCTCCAGCTACTAGGGTTGGCAGCCTCCAGGTTGTGGCTGGAGATCTCCTGGAATTACAACTGATCTCTAGGCCACAGAAATCAGTTCCCCTGGAGAAAATGGCTGCTTTGGAGGGTGGACTCTATGGTATTATACCCTATTGAGCCATTGAGACCCCTCCCCTCCCCAAACTCCACTCTTTCCAGGCTCCACTCCCAAAATCTCCAGGAATTTCCCAACCTGGACCTGGCAACACTATCAGCTACACTCCTCATTTTGACATGATGGACCAATTGCACCCACATTCCAATGCACAAGGCCCATATTGCAAAGAACAATTTTTTTTCACTATCTAGAGAGTTAACAGTATTGGGACAACAAGCAAATCTGAGAAACACTGCAGAACTTAATACTTATGTCTCCAGTTAAGAGAGTAAAACAAAGGAGTATCACAGCAATGATAGATAACAAAAAAGAAGAAGAGAACCCCCGCAATAAACACTTCATAGGGAATAGAAGTTTATTGTGGGGGTTCTCTTCTTCTTTTTTGAACTTAATACCTAGGCAGGAATCTGACTTACCTTAAGCCAGGCCTAGCATGTTAACATTCCCAATCTCACATTCAAATAAACTTCACTCTTCCTTTCTAACACCAGCTAGAAACTGAGATTGAAAGAAAAGGAGTAGGAGATTTCACCTCTTGTTCTGCCCTGCATCCAATACTGACACGGCCCTTTCCCGTCTGCCCAGCAGGCACACTGTGATGAAAGAGACAGCTCAGCCTGACCTCATACTAATGAGGCCTCATTAGCAGCATCCAGCTGTTGCTGCCCTTCCTCTTCAATTAGCTAACATAGGGAGTGGGGCTGCCTCAAAGATGGGCTCAGATGGGCCCCACAGTGCCTGGGCAAGGAGCCGGGCATCAAGGAGGGAGGGGAGCCAAGAAGAGCTCTGCCCACCCCCTTCTTCTCAGGCCGCAATGGAGAATTTCTTCAAGACAGCCGGGCTTGGCTCCTTGGAAGCAGGAATACCTGACACAAACAGAAGTCTTCAGCTTTGCTGGATATGGTGGAGACATGCATCATGGGCTGGATCTGATTTCATAACAGCTCATTCACACTGCTCACATAGCCTCTCCTCACTTGGCTATTTAAGTCTTGACCTGACCCACCAGTGGCCTCACAGGGACATTTCTGCCTGCACACACCTGTTACAGGGCATCCTAGAAAGCCTAACCAGTCCCAGAGCTTAGAAGAAATTGGAGCCACACAGAGGCAACTCTGATACTTGTACATATGCAGCTCCAAAACCAGCTTGAGCTTTAGCCCCCTCCAAGCAGGCCCAGTCTGCTTGATGGTATGGCCTCCAGAGATTTAATTTCCTAATGGTCACAACCAATACTTTCCCTCCCCTCAGCAGCTCTGCTGTGGGTGGGTGTGTTCTGTTGACATGTCCTGAATTGCCAACCAGCTCTCCTGCCCAGTCTCACTCAAATGCTAGCCATTCAGCCAATGAGACTTCCTGATCAGACAGTACAATGGAACCAGAATGCAGGGATGCAAAGCACAATGTTCCTTACGTAAACACTGAGATGGTAAATGCCTCCTAATTCCATAAGTTCAAACAGTGCATTTTCTTATCTGGTTCCAGGTCACTGAGTGAATAAATCAGAGTTTAGTAAAGTTCCTCCATGTTGAATCTACATCTCACCATCTTCAGCTGCATGAGTTCCCTAAAACCACACAACTGGGAGGAAGAGCAGCAAGAAGTGCATCTTCATTGATCCAAGTAGGAAGGGGAGCCTGTTCCACCCTGTTATTCCACTCTCCCATCGCATGTTGTTCTCTCTTTGCGGTGGGAGCATATCACATCCTTTCCAATAAGCCCTTCACTCCTCTTTATATCATCGTATCGATTCCCATGGTAATCATCTGGCGACCACAGAATGAGCTGGATAGATTGTTAGGGATGATAAAACCAAGGACTTCATATTTCCCTTAGATCTGGGCTATTTACAGAAGCCGCAAGAACTTGACCCTCAGTTTTCCTTTTGCCTTTTGCTCCCTGCCTTGTTCTGTCCCTTTTGTGATGCTCCTGCCCCCTGCCTCATGACAGAACACTAAGCATCCCCACTTCTCCATTATGGCTTCAAGCGCCCCAGCTGTTTCATGAGCATCAATGGCCAAGGAGCCCAGTGAAGCATGAATGAGACAGCGAACACAGCAGAGAAGAGTGGCAAAAGAGAAAAAAGGGTAGAAACCAGATGGAGTCAAGGGGCTCGACATTGCTATACATGGATGGGGCATAGTCCAGCAAAGAGCTGCCACTCACTGCCACACATGGGAGGGGCAGTCAGTGCACAATGCTTGCTTAGAAACAGTACCATTTTTCAAAATCTACTTACAATATTGCTGCAGAAAACCCAAAGGAACCTGCCAGCAGCAAACTCTGATCCAACAAGAAGGTGAAGCTAGATAGGCCAGGAAGGATGGGAATCCTAGCCCAGGAAAAAGCCAAGGAAGCCAAGGGAGATCTATGCATCTTGCATAATGGTCTAAGGGAAAGTATAGTCAGCTCTTCTGTTCTCCAGAAACCCAAGATCATGGCACTAACCCTTTAAACAAAACTATGCTTGGATTATGGGAACAACATCCAATTGTGGAGAGCTACCTATGATGACCACCACGCAAAAGGAGCATGCCCAAACTCCTCAAACTGTGTGTCATCTTGGCCTGGAAGGCTACATCAGGTCAATGAGTCTTGTAAAGACCAAATCTTAGACTGAATAGAAAGCCTAGTCATTCCTTTGAAAATGGTAAAGTGGTCACTGTGCATAGTCTGTCTTCAAGAATTACCAAGTATCCACTTCTGAGCATAGTGTGTTCCAGAAAGCTAGTAGGAATTAAATAAACATCGGAATCTCCCCCCCCACACACACCTTGTTCAGTGGAATGCCACTATTACTGGTACCAGCGCTCAAGGATCTTGAGCACAGAAAGGCCTGTCCAACACCAACTTCCTGAAGATACCAGGAATTCAACATGGAATCTTCTCCACGTGCTCTGCTGCAGAGCAACAGGCCCTTTCCGTTCCCTGAGCTCGTCCACACCTTGTGTTAACTTACAGCATAGCTTTGTTTTTGGGAAGCCCTTCTTCTTCCCTGCGTCTTCCTCAGTTTCCCAGCTGTAGTCACAAGAAAAATCTTATACTCTCCGTCCAGAAAGGGGGCAGTAAGGTTGGAAACTTTTTCAAATTCTCAGACACATGGGATTTTTCCAGCTTAAGCTATGAGGTCCACAGATGGACTCTAGCCAAAAGGTCATTTCCTACAAGCAAAGGAAGTCTGTGAAAGGGTGCCAAGAGAGGACATGCAACAGGGGTCACAGTTAAAACAAACAAACTAGAAAGATGGGCATGCAACTCCAGTTTACCTTTTGTTTCCAGTAACTAGCTCAGAAAGAAAATGCCGGCTGTGAACTGGAAATGTGGCTTTCACCACAGGAACAGTAGAGAGGCCTGCTATTTCTATTGAACCATGTGTGTTTGAAGGGAGGAGCATATTAACTTCCAGGAAGGAAGTTGCAAAAGACAGAATGATTCTAATGCAGATGAGTTCTGAACATACTCCTTATTACACATATGTGAGTTCAATAATACCGCCCCCCCCAAGCATCATTGGAATAAACTGGCTGTGGGTTTTTGTAGGACAACAACAAAGCACTGAACGCAAACACTTTCTCACTTTCAAATGGCACTGGAGCTAAAGCAGCAACATTCAGTCTCCTTTACTACTCCATGGGTGTGGAATCCCAGGCATCCGTTGAAATAACTCAATATACTAAACTTACGCAACATTTTTTGTGTGCATACAGGAACTTCATCAACCACAGCTACTGAAGCGAACTGAAATGCTTCTTGTTGCTACAAACATAACAAAGTGCTTTTCATTTCTGATGCTGCCTGAACAAAACAGCCAGCAATATGTTTAAGATTAAAACCCAAAAGTATAAATGTAAACCAAGTCCCAACCTGCAAATAGATCCAGGGGAGTTAGCCGTGTTAGTCTGTAGTTGCAAAATAGTAAAGAGACCAGTAGTACCTTTAAAACTAACCAACTTTATTGTAGCATAAGCTTTCGAGAACCACAGCTCTCTTCATCAGATCTGATTACTAGAGAAGCAAACAAGAGGGTATAGCTAAGGTCACCATATGGCTGTTTTTAGCCCATAAGTGAACCGTACTGTTTAATTAACCTGTCTCTTTACAGAAAACATGCACAAATACATCTTTTAAAAAAAAAACAGATAACACAAGGGGTCATTTAGAAAAGATTATCACATTATTAGAACATCTTAGAACAACTACAAAAAGTGTAAACTTCAAGTCAGATAAAGAGATTAGATAAGACATATGTAGTCCACCAAGGCTTTTGATACTTGAATTATGAATTTTATATAACTTATAAAGTGATTTTATGAGTTTTTTGTCATAAAGCAATATGCAAGCTTTGAAGACAATACAAAATTCTTCTCAGGTAAATGAAGAGTTCTGTATAAGTTAAAAACTTGCCTGCTACACCAACAGAAAGTGATCCAATAAAGGTTATCAACTTGTATGTGTTTTTAATTCTCTGGTACCCAGCTGGCAGCAAACGTCTAAGCCAAAACAAAAAAGATGGATGTGTATTATTTAAAATATCTTCCAGTATTAACTCAACCGTAAAAACCTTGAACAGCTTGAAGTTATTTAATATTCCCAAGACGATTTTTTTTTCTTTTTGCCCTTTACATGAAAGAATGGTGACTCAAATCTATTTTCTTTGTATCGGGGAACAGTGAAATAGAGCTACACTTTCTGCTCTAGAGACTCCCAGGAGGAAAGGTATGAAAGAAGCCTGTTCAGTCTATGAGGGGTTGCACAAAACATTGCAATCTAAAGCTCAGAGAAAGTGCTTGATTCAGAGAGATGAACAGAGAAGACCTCAAAGTGCACCACTGTTACAATGCAGTCTGTGTATTTGCCCAAATCAGTGTAACTATTGGGGAGGGGGAATATAAGAGTTTCCACCAACTGAGAAAGAATGGGTGGTGGTGGTGGCCACATTTCTGGCCCTGAATGTGCTGCGTTAAAGAACCCAGGCACACTGCAAGTGCAAACTAAACTATCTAGTCCAGAAGAATTGATAAATGAAATATTCCACTTTACAAGCCATGTATATATACAAAATCGCATTTACTTTGGTCAGTCTGACTTGCTCTTTTAGTGTACTTTAATGGCATGAACTAAAGTCAAGACAGGTATTCCGTAAGGCTCTACAGGGAAATGACTTATACATATGGTACAAATTGCACTCACTCACTCACTCACTCACTCACTCACTCACTCACTCACTCACTCACTCACTCAAACAATCGCAAATGACACACATCATATAATATTTAACAAACCAGGAGCATCCATTCACACATTGTAGAATAACACAAGCCTCAAGGATCCGTCTACAAACTCTGTATGCAGACATGATGGAAACTCTGAATTATTCATTTTGCATTTACTCAGTTAGTGCGGATTCTACTTGCATGCATAAATCAGTTCCCCAATCTATTGCTGTCATAGACCCAGTTTTGATCTATTTAAGCCAACATGCTTTTTATACACAAATCCAGCCTTGGGATCAACTAACCAAACTTCACATTGGTGCTTTACCCAGAGGAATAGTCCCCAATTTGACACACATCCATATCTAGACATATAAGGATGCCTGATTAACATGAAACTGGAACTGAATTCCTCTGCACCTAACTGAAATCTATGTATCTTTTCCTGAATTAACCAGGGAGCTTCCCAATATCACTCACTATTCTCGTCCTGAAGATCTGTATCCACTAAGTCAACAAGACTTAGGTCAAATCCACATTACTCATTCTAAGTCGCATGTTCCCCGCATTCCCCACGCAGTCCCGAGTGCCAGTCACATTACCTCATTAAACAGACGCATTTCATTCGCATTTCTCCTGAATATGTGGTCACAGGTTTTCAACGGGAGTTTCACGGTGGCCGTGAACGGGCCAACGCACAATTTACGCGGTTTTTTTAAAAACCACCACCCTTCGTGTCTCTCCGGCCGTTCCAAGAGTTCCTATTGGCTGATTCAACTTGCAAGTGCTCCGTAGTCTGCAAAAGACTGTTTTTGACTTCATAGCATTGGATTTATTGATTATGCTGTTTCTGAATCAAATCTGGTAGTTTCAAAAATCATTTTGGGGTGAATCCATCCTCAGAACAGACTTGCAAAACTTCCTTTTTAACTGTTTTTTATTTTTTTTATTTTATATTACTGTAATATCGAAATGACGAAATATCGAAATAATGACACTCCAAGGAAGTGAAACTTCAGTAAAATTCAGGCACTAAACTGTCCTGCATAGGAAATGCCCACGAAAGCATTTCAAATTTCCAAAAAAGAAATGGGAGAGAGCCATCAGTGCTGTCAGTGGGGGAAAGAGAGGCATCATTATCTTCAATGATGTTTCTTTATAAGGCAAGATCGAAATAACAGAAAAGTGCACTCAAAAATTTTTTTAAAAATGGGCGGGAAAAAAAGGTCCCGCCCAAAAAAGCGGTTTTCGAGCGGCCGTGTGACCGGAGGGACGCGCGAGAAAGACGGATTGGAAGCAGGAATGTGAACGAAGAGGAAAAAATAGCGGATTGGAGGCAAACGGAAGATATCCGATAAACATGCGGGTAATGGGTGAATGTGGATTTGACCTTATTGGCAACCACAAACTTTCTGAATAACCTAGAGCAAAAGAATGATCTTATATAACAAAAAAGTTTTATTTAGGGTAAAAAAAGAACAAAATGTAAAATCAGGTATATAAGAAAACAAATATAAGACTAACAAGCTAACTTAGGGCCAAATTAGACATTCTTATGGCATTGTCCTAGTGTTACAATGCAAATCATGTTGATTTCTCTCATAAGGGAGATGGGGGATATTTCAAGTGCAGTACGATGGGAGAAAAGGAGGTACTAAAGTAACCAGAATACACTCTCTCCCATAAAACTGCTTTTTCTCTTGTGACTTTATGAGTTTGGATAATGATCCAATTAACATCACGGTGGTTAGATTTCAACTTGGATAAGAACTTTTGATTTCATTGTTCTGAAGAAGAAAGTTGACCAAGTAAAGCTGATTCACAGCTTTGGAGAAGAGGAGGCTGAGGGGAGGCATCACTGCACTTCTTTAAAAAAAAGGCTGTCACTTAGGGGAGGAGAGGGAGCTGTTCCTGTTAGCCACAGAAGATAGAATTCACAATAATGGGTTTAAACTACAGGAGGGATGGTACCAGCTGAATGTAAGGAAACATTTCTTCATGTTAAGAGTAATTCAGCAGTGGAACCAACTGTCTGAGGATGTGGTCGGTTCCCCTTTATTGGCAGTCTTCAAGGAGCAGCTAGAGGAATACTTGTTGGGGATGCTTTAGGCTATTCCTGCATTGGGCAGAGGGTTGGACTAGATGGTCTGTAAGGCCCCTTCCAGCTCTATGATTCTATTATTCTAACTGGTGGCAGAGAGTGGCTTGGTTTCTGCAGGCGTAAGGACCTCCATTCATGGAGCACACCTTCTCCACCCCACTCCTTTGGGAGCCTGAAATGATTCTGGGAGGCATTTTGGGCTCCCATAGGAAGAAAGAGGGGAAATTGTGGTCTATAAGAAGTTATTGTGCCCACAACAATTTATTATTGAGACCATTAGTCATAATAAACTTTAGATGTATACATTAGACAGTTCAATAAAGCATATTTTTTTAAAATAGCATATTTTAAAAATTAGCTACCCAGTTTGGTGTAGCCAGGACTCTAATCTGGAGAACTGAGTTTGATTCCCCACTCCTCCATTTGAAGCCAGCTGGGTGATCTTGGGCTAGTCATAGCTCTCTGGAGCTCTCTCAGCCCCACCCACCTCACTGGGTGTTTTGTTGTGGGGATAATAATGGCATACTTTGTAAACCGCTCTGAGTGGGCATTAAGTTGTCCTGAAGGGCGGTATATAAATCGAATGTTGTTGTTGTTGTTGTTATTAATCATTGTCTGACAGCAACATTGAGTGGGTATGCATCTATACAATCCACACTTAAATAAAGGAACAGAGCAAGCCAAAACCTTAGTATTTGACTCTAGCAAGTATTGAATGAGAAACCAGCAGAAGTGGATGGAGACATGAACAGCACCTTCCTAAGCAGAGCTGCACCCTTCTAAGCCCATTCCTTTCAATGAACTTGCAAGGGTATAGATCTGCTAAGAATGGCACTGTAAAACATCCCTGGAGCAAGCTGAGCTGGACTACAACAATGATGACAGCCAGTATAGGCTTGTCCAACCCATTGACAGGGTGTGGCTCAGGGCCAAGTCAGCATATGGCGATCACTTGGACCCACTTGCTTTTCTAGGGCTGCAGCCCACCATGTACTTTCCTGGTAAGGTAAAAGATCAGTTCATCCAAGGAAATCACTATTTTGTGATGAAAAACACCAAAGCCCAATATATAAAACAAGCTAAGCAACAGAGAAATAAAGGAACATAGGTTTAGTATATATGCACTTTCATACATGAATGTTTGCATATGTCTACCACAGATTGGCTTGTATAGCTTTTACTCTCAAACTGATGAGAGTTTCAAGCAGCATCTCCCATCATATGGGCTCGTGACAGCACACTGATGGAACCACATACACAGCTACCCAGATATTCAGTTGTGCCTCTAGTTACATCTGGCACAGTCCTAGCTGCTTGTTTGTTAGACCAAAACCAGTCAGCTCAAGAAACCTGCCTCCTCACTCGCCATACAACCAGGCTGGGAATGGGAACACTGGGCTAGAAGCAAGATTGATGCATTTTTGATAAAGCCATATTGTACAAGCAGAAACCCACAATTATTTAAACTAATTATGCACACATTTTAATAAACATACACTGCCCACAACATGCATAATTGAGAATCTATTTTTGAAGCACTTTGCAAAATTTGGAATTTTATGTTCAGATTTTTTTATGGGAAAGAAGGCCTGGGAAATGGAGGGAGGGGGGTATATCTATAAGGGAATGGAGTTGGGTCCTGTGGCATGCAGCTAATAGCTGTACTAAAGGAAGAAATCTTGGCCATCCCATATCTGATGCCACACACTCACCTCAATTCGTACTGCTGCCCAAGTTCCCATCTGTATCTCATTTATTCTGTGCTTTTTACTGCATGGCCAACATGATTTCAGAGTTCCCTCTGCAGCCGTGTATGATGCAAACTTGCATCTTCAAAGCTTCAATACACCTTTTGCAAATGCAAAATGTATATGCCAGCATCACAGCAGAAGCCTAGTGGAGAAAAAGCTGCCAAACCCAACAGTAACAGAAGAAGTGTTATACCAGAACCATTTTCTAATATCAAAAAGCTGCATATGTAAAAATTCTTTTAATCCCTTTTGAATCTTAGATTCTTCATTTCTAAACTGAAATCTAGGATCCTTGGGATTTCATTCCAGTGCTTGGGATTTACATTTCTTGCACTGAACAGGTGAGGTGATTAATGTAGTTGAGCCCTGTGAGCCTAAATTAGGCTGTGGAAGTCTGAAATACAGACAACAGCTCTGGTGCAGGCATGATAGGCCTATTTCCCAGGTATGAGATGAGGTCTTACCTGGCTACCTCATTCACAGGTGGTAACTGTTGCCTGTCATTCCACGGGAGGATAAGGAGGTGGGGTGGGGGGAGAAGTCCAAGCCAGACACACACATCCTCAGGCGACTTTCTCAGGCCCCGCTGACAGCCTGGCCTCAATTCTCCAGAGCTGCTCAGGCAGAAAATCGCCTTCAGCCCCCCTTCCCCTGCTCCCCCTTATTATTCCAGGCAGAGGCACTTCCGCAGTCCAGTAAAGACTCAGCAACCACGGTGGGGGGTGGCTTGGCCAAGGGCCAGCTTGCATGAGCCAGAGATTGCTTCTTCAGCCTCCACATCCAGAAAGAAACTTGTCCCCTAACTCTTGTACCCCCACAGCCAAGCAGAACAGAACCCCCTGTGCAGCCAATGGCATATGCACCACTGATCCTCGTCCCCTTGCCCTCACTTCTCAAAATTTCCCCAGCAGATGCTGCAAGCCCCCAAGCAGCCAGGAGTCAGGAGCTGCTGCTGGCAGGGGCTGCTGTGCAAACAAAGGCAGTGGCAAATCCAAGGACAAAACATAATGTCCTTAAAACGAGCAAGTGAGAGTGTCTGGCACTGAGTTGTGTTGGGAAGTGCCCCCCTGGAGAAGAAACATACAGACACACACACAAACCTCAGGTACTGTCAGGACAGGAAAGGGAATTTGTGAGTGGATTTCAGCACTGCTGAAAAAGGCCACTGCCCCAAAGCCCAGCAAGCTCTTATTCTCTGTTTAGCACCCTCTTTCTGATGCACAGCACCTCCTGATGGCTCCCTAGAGAATCAAGGCTCCCATTGTTACCAGGGTTTTTTCTATACAACTTTGCCATCAAATACTACCCCAGTAACTGGTGGCTCCTCCATGCTATACGAGCCCTGATCTTCGTGAAGGCAGTCTGGAGGGACTTAGTAAGCTGGCTGGAATCCAAGTCTTGTTCATCTGGACTCCTAACATAGTGGGTCAGAGCTATTTTGCTCAGGTTCAGCACATGTTCACATCTTAACATTTACAATGATGGTGTCCTTTGCAAATGCCTGCAAGCCATAACTAAAGGAAAAAGTAGGGTCCTAGAAATCTACAAATATGCTGTTGGCTCTTAAGATTTTTTTATCATTTCTGTTACCATAGAAAGGAAAGGGTTCTGCAAATCTGTTTTTAGTGTATTTGTCTCCTGCCCATCCTCCAAGGAGCTTAGGTTAGTGAATTTTGCTTGCCCCTCCTTCATTTTATCCTCACAACAACAACCCTGTGAGATAGGTTAGAGTGAGGGAGAGTGAACAGCCCAGCTTCACTCAGCTTCATGGCAGAGTGGGAAAGTCCAGCCATCTAACAAGTATACCATACCGCCTGTTAGCTAGGCACCTGAAAGTTCTTTTCTCATCCCTGGTCCAAAACGTTTGCATTTGATGCAAGTCTAGATATTGGAGGATTCTTTATTGTAATCACTAAACTCTAGCAAGAACCAAAACAAAATGTTCCAAAACTGGGCTGTGGCCCAGTGTCCAGGGGCACAGTAACACCCAATAGAGCTGTTTGCTACCTTGATTACCTCCAAATTTCCTCCACCTTCTTCATTTTGGATTGAATTGTTCTAACAGTCTTTGCCCACAAAGTGTACTGACACGGCTATACTCTAGATATACACACTCTTGATAGTAGGTCTGTACCTCTCCACTGAGAATGAGGTTCCCTCATGTTTTGCTTTCTTGAAAGATGCATTGGAATGAATTCACCTCAGTTCACCATTACCTGGGCTAGTTCAGTTCTTCTCCCTATTTGATCATCCTTTTTCCTAGGTAGTACTCAGCATACGCAAGATGGCTTGACATCAACACATGGACTTCACCCTTAAGGACCAGGATGTGTATTTGACCCTTAGGCAGAAGTGGAGTCAGGCAAATAGTGGATGGAATTGGTTTTACAGTGAAATCCTAAACTGAGTTATTCCAATCTCAATCCATTGAAATTAATGGATTTAGACTTGAATAACTCTACTTAAGATTTCAATTTCGTGACAGAATTTCCCAAAGAAGGAAATGGACCTTCTAATTTTGAGCATATCAGATTAGAGATTTATCATTCATCTAAGAAAGTTGCTTCAGCAGGTGTCAAGGTAGGAAGGTGACCCACTAGAGCATTTGTGTTTTTAACTGTTTTTTTCCATATATCTCCCTTTTTTTTTTTACCCTGCCTGTTTATCATCCACAATAAAGTGGATGATTTTGGTTACTTATTGTAAATAGACAGACTGCCTACGGGACATGACATTAAGGTGAATTGGCCAATTCAGAGGGATTTTGTCTTTTCAGAGGCAGCAATCCTTTTTCTAATTCTTCTTGGGTACCTAAGTTTGAGGCAGGCACACAGTTCCTCTTTCCTGGAGCATAATAACATGGTTAATACAGACCTTATCCTGAGGCTCATGATGTCTGGAGTCAGTGCTAGTACCAAGAAAAAGGAACTGGAATTCATGCCAGTTTTGAGGAGGAATGGGACTGACATGGAATAGCGGAGGGGATGCAGTACATATGGGGATTCCCATTGCAATACCCGTAGGCACCATGGCACTTGCCAGTGTGTTTCCTTGTCTCCACTTCCTTCTTGCCCAAAGCAAAGAGTTAGCCTGGGCTTTCCTCCACCAAATTGGAGAAAGGGATGCTCCAGAAGACCCCAGGAAGCAGCACCTTTGCATCTGCAGTAGCACCATTTAGAAATAGCTGCCTACATTATAGGATACATGACATAGAACCTCCCAGCGTTTGGGGATTAGTTCTAGTCCCATAGCAACTCCTTTGTTGTGGCACTCACTTTGTGTTCTTAAAATTCTGACAACAGGTTCACTGAGGTTGGGGACCTCTGATATACAATGTTTCAACAATGTTTAGGCAGGTTTCAGTCCTAGGTGATATGCCTATGGCCTTCTCTCTCATTATAGTGAAGGAATGGATCTTTCCTTCATCCCCTTGACATACTTTTATTTTTTAGAGTTAAGGAAAACCCTCTAGCTCCAGTAGCAGAAATGCCCTGCACCATCCTGCATATAGTCCAATGGGTAGCTGACTTGGGCAGAGGCCAGCTAGAAAAATGTTGCTGGGACACAGACACCTGCAAACCTATTGATCCATTCCACTGTATAGATGCTGTCACCAAGTGAGGGGGGAATGACATAGAAGAGCTTGCTTGTAGTTTTGTGCCCAGCTTGTTCTATATTGCACAAGTACTGTGAAAACTGTAGTAGTTTTCCACTTCATCAGACTGACGCATGCCATGTCACTTCAGGTAAAGGTAAATACCCCAAGCCTTGGCACCTCTGGGCACTGGAGGTGCCTGGCCATAGCAAATATCAATCCAAACAGCAGTCTTCCCATCAGCAATTTTTGGGGGCAAGTTGACAACAAAGAGTTCATTTTACTTCTACATACAATAGAGGATTTCATTTACTATAAAAGTCAGACTATCACTACAAGCTCTGTATCTTAGGCCTTCCATTCTCTATGGCCTTTATGACCTTTAAAAAATACTTCTTTGCTCCATACAACTGCCCATTCCAAACCAGTATGGGAAATATATATATATATCCAAAAAGTTAAAAAATATTGTGACAGGAATCTTTCCGTTGGCTAGATACATTTATTTGTGGCTTTAAAAACATGTATACCAAAACCAAATGCATTTTGGCTGTGAAGCCTTCCTCAATGATTGAAATGTTTTGTATACTATACAAATATATCAATTGTATACCATATACTGTGCAATCCTAAACAAAATTACTGTAGCCTAAGCCCATTGAAATCAATGGACTTAGACTGGAGTAACTCTGTTTAGGATTGCACTGACAGTATATTAATTGAAATTACAACATGCCTGACCAAGACATTAAAATAACATCAACGGCATACAAGAGAAACATATTCATGGAATCTCACTCACTCATTCATGAATCTCACTCTGTTGGTCTAATTAACAGGTACCATCAGAAATAAAATTTCAAATATTAGTTGTTGATGGGACCAACAACTTTCTTTATACATCAGGTCATAATATTATCCAAATGCTGTGTAGTGCCACTCACAGGAATCAAAATACCGAGTCATAGGAAAGATTCCTGTAACATGTGACATTTCCATGTGTATAGGTGTATTTTAAAAGACATGTTTATACTAGGGGAAGGTACTTACATATGTATCCAAATTGTGGTATTTTAAATACATGGTTTTTAGAGTTTGATATCAATTAAAGACTTTGAGATTTAATATTTTTTAGTTTTTGAATACATACCTTGTTATTTCTACACAAACAGGTTTTCTTGCTTCAACCTTCCTGGTACCTGGTTTCTTTTGGTTTGAAACTGTTTTCCCCACCCTTGTTTCTGTCTGTGCATTGTACAGAACATATAAGCCCCAAATAATGGTTCCTGGAACCAATTTCCAACAAGTGTTAAGAGATGGGGAATTTATTAGAGGAAAAACTCACCCCCAACTTATTCACTAGCCCTAAACTCCATTGCCACCTTACTCTGATTTACATGAAGGTCCCAGAGTTCTTTTCCTGCTTTATGTCATATGAAAGTATTAGGACAGAGAAGTTCCAAAACAGCCCAGGAGAAATTCTCTTCGGGGAGATAGTTCTAGCTGCGCAACCGCAACTGGGCCAACATTCACTTGAGGAAACTAGAAAAAAAGGTGAAGTAGGTATTAACAGCAAAACATAAGGAGTGGTGGGGGTGATGAATAGATTCTGATGTACCATTAGCCACCCCCTTGTGTCTCTCTTCCCGGAAATGTTTGTGGCTGTCAGATTGGGACATTCTGTGCCAGGTTGTGTTTGTTTATTTAGGCATGGATCATAGCAAGCCAAGTTACAGGAGATCTAATAAAAAAATCTGCCCCGAAGTAATCATTAAACTCCCCCCAAAAGGATCAGAGAGAGCTGATCCAAGGCCCACAGAGGGAAGCTGTTGGCCCTGAGATGCTATTCCTGACTTGGGTTAGGGGATTAATGGGTGATGGGTTTATGTTGCTATTTCAATGATGTCCAGGCAGCTCAATGAGGGGATTAGCTCCTTCTCTGTGACCAGAAAGTTCCAGGTGGCTGTCCCAGTGACCTAGACACCATATAGTCTATGGGAACAAATCCAGGCCTCCAAAAGTAGGTGAAATAGGTAATGACTGAAGGTTATTTCTGACTTACTCCCCTTTCCCTGCCCTAGAAGCATCTATAAGCATCCTCCCCTCCCGCCCCACCGAAAACATCTGGCTCCCAGAACTGATTAAATGTTGACTCAGAACTGATTGTCACTGCAAGACTATGCTGGACCCTCCCTGCTACATATCCCACTCTCTCTGCCCTGGGGCACAATGATACCTCTAAAGGGCTCCAGACCAGGAGGCAGAAAGCTAGAAGGCAGTATAAAGTGATATCAAGGGAAGAAGAAAGCAAGATTGCACAAGATAGTATACATTATGCATCCAAAGAACAGTGGAAGCTGTGCAACCGGAGCAGCACTCTTTGTGTTTGTGCATGTGCAAACATGTGTGCACATTTGTAGACCTGCTGGGACGTTTCCTAAAGTAGTGTATAATGTTGAAAGAGCCAGTTGCCAGACAAGCATATGAAACAGAATTCTTTTACACTCATTCTTTGCTTTCCAGATCAAGCCAACCTGGGTTGCAGCACCACAGGTGGGCTGGAGCATCCTTGTGTACCACCTGTGTTCACTGAGATAGAGAATGGCTAACCTGCTTCCCAGGCAAAGCTGCCTTCAACTGCATGGGTATGAAACAATTTGCTGCATCATTACAACCCCTAGATTCAAAAAGGTGAGTGGGGAAATGCATTGTATATGGATGTGTAAAAAGCTAAAATATGTTATTCTATATACGAGGAAGAAAGCATGCACTCACATCCAAGAGAAAGAAAGAAAGGACATGAGTGCTCTGTGTATGCATACATGAAGCTGTTCAAGATAATATGAAAGAAAAGTATCCAACAGCAATCAACAAGAAGTGCTCCAGGGCACGTGCCTGTGAAATGATGTAGGAGAGAGTAGTGCTGTTTAGTCCCGGAGTGCAAGACCTTGTGTATGTTTGCAATCTATACATGCCACAGCTATCCAAGCTTCCCCTTCCCCCATGTGTCCCAGGCCTGAAGCTGGCACGGTGCCCCCTGGCTGGGGTGCAGGCTATTTCAGGCGCCTCCCGGGAACCTCGCTCTCAGTGGATGGAGAAATCAAAAACACAAACAAAGTAGCAGTGTGGTGGGACCAGGCTTTTTTCTACCTGATAGACTGTGTTTCTCCAGCAACGTTTGGTGACTTTGCAGCACTTTGGTGGAGGGAGGGGAGTGATGTCACATGTACTTTGGAGAAGCAGCCTGATTCTGGTGAAGTTGGCATAGGAAAGGTCCATTTTTCCTCTCTGTTCCAGGACCATTAGCAAGAGATGAAAGAGCAATGGGCCAACAAAGACACTACCCCATGATGTACAAGATGAATGCAAACAATCTCATAACCCCCTCCACTATCACCAATTGTCTGGGACTTTGGCACACTCCAGTTCTCAGGTCCACCTCCTGCATGTCCATGTGCATACAAAACCTATCAATCTGATCTCAGTAGTCCTCTAAGGTAGCAGTATTCTACTATTATGGCAACAATTCACTCCCACTGCAATCAAGCCCTTCATCTCCACTCCATCCATGATCATCATTTTACTTCAGTTATTAGAAGTCAGTTATCAGTCCCAGAACATTTCCTTCTCCCTGCTTGCTCCGAAGCAGGCCTGACAGGGCAGGTAAAATCAGCCGGGAAAGGTGACTAACAGAGGAACCTGCACACAACATCATGCATAATGGCCATACTCTTAAGGAACAGAGGACCCCAGCTGGAGGGGCAGTTAGGTATGATAGAACCAGGAAATTCTCATGATTCAGCACAGCATAAAGAAAGTAAGACTTTTTTTGCAGCCAGAAGGTCCAGGAACTGCTCCATCTCTGTCCCAGGCCATTCAGTCCCATGGCTTCCCCCATGCCCAAGAGGCAGTACTGGGTACATTCCAACTCAGACTGGACATTACAGAATCCACAGGGGATCCCTGCAAACTTACCAGCAACCCCTCACTGCATTTTTCTGCCATGGTTGGGGGGTTATGATGTGAGCACCCACTTGCCCACTGTCCCGTCTTGCTGGCTATACTTCCCAGGCTACACAGCGACCTCAGATGGCAGCAAAATTACACCAAAGAAACAGCAAGCTGCAGAGGGGAAAAAAAGGGTACAGGTCAGAGAATGGGGAGATTTGCTTCTTACACCCTAAATATCCAGCAGGAAAAATCCACACCAACTGGGTTCTCCATTAATACGAGGGCTCCTGCAAACTGCTTATTTAACTGCAACAATTAGACTGTCAAAATTAAACAAATACCCAAAGATGGTAAAATGAGCAGGGCTGGGAAGGTCCCAGAACGGAGGAGAACAAGCACCCTATCTGTCCCATTATTCCGAATCCTTTCAGCCTGCTGCCACCTTTGAAGTGGGAAGAGGCTGCAAGTATTACATATGGCTGGAAAAGAGCATAGCTAGTGCTCTGGGCAGCGGAAGTCTTCAGGGCACTGAGCATGTAGAGGGACACAGCTGCCACCAAGGACACAGATGGGAAGCAATTGCCTTCCACCCTGGTGCACCCAGTCACGTTCTGGGCTGGCTCGGCCATTGTGCCAGAGACCAGGTGGCATTGCCAAGCAATGGAAGGGGGAAGGAAATTGTCCACCCACTCCCTAGTACAATATAAAGCAGTACGGGAAAGCAGCTTCCTGGTCAGCTAGCACGAGTATGTGTGCGTGTGCGTGTGCATGTGCGTGAGAGAGAGAGAGAGAGAGAGAGAGAGAGAGAGAGAGAGAAATGGTATGTGAATGTATATACATCCATGGCACCCGGCTGTCCATTGCCCAAAATGTCCATAGTATAGAAACAGCAATTTTTAAATATGGTCATGATGGGCACAATATTGCAAGTAGGGAGGGAGCATGAGGTGATTTCTTTGCATTGTAGCATATGGGAACAGGGTGGAGTGGGGCGGTTTTAAGTGCCTGAGTTGGTAAGATAAGGAGCTGAGCATTCCCCCACTGTGATCTCAGGAACACAAACTCTGACAACTGCTCCTTGTATGATGAATGCAGAGAAAGAAGGGGAGAAAAAAATTAAGCAACCATAGACCTTCATTTGGTCTCTCAACACATGGGGACCCAAAGTCATGTTATTCTGTTGTTTGGTCTTTATTATTTTGTGGCTCAAAGGATGCATGGAGGTTGACGCTACTTCATATCCAACCCCCACAACTGAAGGGAGACCCTTTTTAAGGTTATGAAACACTCCCAATGGCATACCTTTTGCAAGGAAAGAGCCCTTTTTCAATGAAGGACTATACAAGTACCCCACTCCCCTGTGGGGGCACCACTGCTACCCTTCCCCCTAGAGGGCTGACTCAGAAATTTGTGTCCATTAGGGGCCAAACTTCATCTCAGACTCATCACCCGGCCTCTAGTGAGAGCAATTTGGCTATGTAAATAAACCAGTTAGAGTCCTGGATGCCTCCTTCTTCCTTGGACACAACTAGCATATAATGGGAGAGAAGAGATAAACTAGCACCCAAAACAGACCTTGAGAACCAGTCAGATGACACAGAACATCATTCATTTCCCATAAATCCCTGTGTCTAGGAGCCCGCAGTCAAATAGAAACTTTAGTACCATTAGCTCCCCGATCCAAAAGTATAGTTGAATGTGACAGTTTCAGGTAGATGGTTGAAATGTTCTGTGATATTGTAGGTTTTCGAGAGAGGCCAAAGACTGGGATGGATGAACTAACAGGGCAGGTGTACTAATTCAGTAGACCATGATGTGGGAAGTGGAGGGGGCCAAGAGCTGTTTCAAGCACTGGAGGCTGCTATACCCTCACGCCTGACTTTCTATAAATACTGACTGTATGTAGCCGACAGTTCATAAACTTGATCGAACTGTACTTCAGCTGTCAAATTCTATGAAAATAATTGTGATCACAAATTGGCAGAAACCTCAGGTCCTTGAATATTTCATTGAGGGACAATCACAGTAGCTGCCAAGTGGCATACACTACAGGAAACAGCAGATCCCTTCAAATAACTCAGTGCTATGCCTTTCCAGGTTCTAAGACAGAAGTGGTTACACTGTAAGATATGAGACAATTGATTTCTGAATTCATCAAAGAGCATCTACGGAACAGGGATGCTCAAACAAGCACCAGTTCAGCTTACATACTGTTCACAAATTGCAAATAGAAGCCTAGGCTTGCCAGTCCCCTGGTGGGGGCAGGAATCCTCTGCCTCCAGGGGATGCCCTTCACCACCACTCAACAGGCCAGCGGGGGGGGGAGGTGCAGGAATGTGGTGATGGGGGCAAAGTGTGCTCCTGTGCACTTTGGAGTGCCCCCGTGTAATTTCTAGTGCAATGTGGAAGCACTGGGTTGCGGTGGGGGCCGACTGAGTAAAAATCAACCCCCAATTTAGTGTTTGGGGCCAATATTTACTCAATTGACCCCTGGCACAACCCATTACCTCCACGTTGTGCCTGGAATGACATCATTCTTGGTGCAACATGGGGCTCTCTGGAGTGTGCGCCACTCCCTCCATGAACCCTCCACCCCCCATTTTCACCTGGCAACCCTGAGAGACCTGACTTTTTGACAATCAATTTGACAGTTTGTTCATCTGTTCATCATAGGATTGTCTCACTGTATTTCTTACTAACCATGCAGAGCAGTGCAACTGGCTTTTCATGTAAGCGCATTCTCACGCAGCCCAACTGAGTTCTACTACACTCCTATATTTGCTGTGTAAATGCTCTGCTAAGCAGACAACTATTTAAATATACTATCAGGTCATTCACAAATCATATAAATGACTCATCAATGAATCGTGTGATTCAATAACATCCTACCCTTCAGTGTTCATCTACATAGTCTTTAGTGGAGCTAATGACTGCAATCTTCTTGAATCAGCAGTGTCTTTGTACATGCGCAGTGTTGGGAAAACCCAGTGCAACCCGGTTCGGCAGGCATTCACAACTGCTTGGCATGAATGGAACAGAACTGAGTGACTAGCTCACATCGGATCGCCATCTTTGAATACGGTAAGTTCAACAGTTGAATATGTTTGCAGCAAAATTTGTAGCATCCCTACAACAAACAAGCAACCTAAGCCGCCAGAAATTTTCTCTACACGACATTGGTTCTTATGATTCTGCTGTAATTCAAGATCACTAATAGCTCCAGATTAATACAAAGCAGAGGGTGTGATCATGTGTGTGTTGTACAGCCCATATCTGAGATGAGGGGTGGGGGAGAAGGAATATCTATAAGGCTGTGGGGATGTGCTCCTGTATGGGGGGCAATAGTATGAGGAGGGGGAGATTACTGAGGTGAAAGTACATAACTGACAGAAGCTCAGATATTAAAACTGGATATGGAATTAAAATTGGGTATGGAATTCAGCATTTTAAGGATTTTAGTCATTTATTAAAAAGCAAATTCCTTGCATTTGTGAATTCAAAGGTAAGCTAGAAAGTACATGGTAAAGTCCCAGAAGCCAGAAGGGGGCAATAAGCAGGATTTCTTCTGGGCAGAAATCTGAAATCCTGCATAGCTGCATCCCTCCACGTCAAACATAAAATTATAAGCAAAATAGTCTGATTTACATATTTCATAATTAATCATTAACACAAAATCTGCACAACTTTGTCATGGTGCATTTTTTTTAAAGTTTCAGAGCATAGCTCAGGCTGTGTAATTGCTGGGCGCAGGAATTTTATTTAAGGGAAAAGGCGAAGCTTCTGCTGCATTTCTACTAGGAAATAGGCCCTGTCAAAAACAGTATGCAATGGCAACCTCTCTTCTAGTCCCATATCCTTGCTCTTATTTCCCGAAAGAAATTCAAAATACATCCAGCAAATTTGTCAGACTAGTAAAAATCCAAGCAGCTCAGGATCCTGCCCAGAGCAAATGTACTGAAATTGCTTCCCAGGGTCCTCTTTGCAGTTCCTGGTTCCCTGTTCTACAAACAGGGCCCTGGGAACCAACTTCAGCCTTGTTTTTTTTAAAAAAAGCCAATTTAACTTCACGAAAGAACAACTAAAGCAAACTCTTTTGCCACAAACGGAGTGACCAGGGAACAGAGGTGGCCATGCAACATAACTAAGAAGCATCTGAGGTCACAAGAGAGGTTGTGCAACCAAGAAGGACACTGTGGGGAGGCTGGAACAGAGTTCCTTTCTGCACCAGTGTCCTACGTATGAGGAAGGACATGAAAAAGACACCCTCGAGCTGTCAGGAATCAGACAAGAAAAACTGCATCCTAAATTGGGAGGGAGGAACAAGGTGACACGCAAGGTATTATGTGATACTGCATCTAACCCCACCCCTAGGCTGAAGTGAACTACTCCTCCTCTAGACAGAGACCGGAATGGTGTTTCTCTTTTCATTCTCAAGCAGCCCTTGTTCTGCCAACAAATTCCTGGTGAATTGGGATGCAGAAAAGTTTTCTGCTCTGCCATGCCAAAAACAAGGAAGCGCAATAAGAATACGGCAACAGAGCTGGGTACATCTCACAAAGGGACCTGGAGGAACTATGCCCAGAGATGGCACTGTGTCTCAGAGCCACTCGTCACAGACCCCACACACTCTCAAGAGTGGAATGCCTACCTTGTCTTGACAATGCAATGAGGAACTTCCCCCCCACCCTTTTGGCACAGGATAGGGAGCTCCTCTGCCAATAACATCTCAGCCAACTGAATAGGCTTTGGCAGACATCCATCAAAATTGCAAGGGGATCAGAAGTCCTGTAGGGAAAGCCGGTAAAGTTATCTTGGAAGAGTCTGTAGTGACTTTGAGAAGGGTGCTGGACCCTGTTAAGAGGGGGTGGGAATACATCACACCTTGAAAAGTCCAGGCCCCTGCTCTGCCAAAGTGTTACATTAGCAGGAGGCAGATCTTCAGCTATGTTTGCTACTGATTCACCACTTGAAGCTAGCACAATGCAAGGAATGCTGCCCTAGGTCAGTCTTCCTGGTTATTTAAGCAGCTGAGCCCAGAGCCTGAGAAACTGAGAAGTGTCCAACTCAGTGTGGCAGGATGCATATAGGTAAAAAGGTAAAGGTGCAAGCACCCTATGCAAGCATGAAGTAATTACTGATCCATGCGGGAACGTTGCATCATGACAGTTTCTTGGCAGACTTTGTTATGGGGTTGTTTGCCCTTGCCTTCCCTATATACCAGTCATATAAACTTCCTGCTGCTGCAACACAATTGTATACAATAGGGCAATCTCTACCTTTTAGAATGAGCCCAGGGTTGCACCAGGGGGTCTTAGTCCAGCCACCCTCTTCATCTCAGCTCATATCTGCTGCCCTGCTTTTTTTCCTCCTCACCTTTGGAAATAAAACCATATGCTCTGGAACTCCAAACTGATTATATAGGGTTGTCTTATTAGTTTGTTGTAGCAAAAACAACCAAGAGTCTTGTGGCAAAGACTATCTTTTTTTCCTCCCTTCCCTTTTCTCTATATGCAGGTCACATATGCCATTTCATGTATCTAATAAAATGGGCTGTGTCCTATGGAAACTTATACCATGATAAACATCTTTAAGGGTGCTAAAGATGGTTGCTTCAGCTATCTGGAGGAAGAATACTTTGTGAATGTAAAGTGATTCTGACTGTTCCATTCATTCCCTGCAATCCAGTGGTCTCATTTCTTGAATCTGGAGTGAGTGCCAAGCCCCTTTAGCATGCACATTAGTAGATCTATGACTCTGAATTTGATTTCATGTTGCACATGATTTCACAGCAAGTATCTGCTACTGCACGTGCAGAGGTCTGCAGCAGCAGCCACCCAACCTGTTGCTTATTCGGATTTAAACTGAGGGATTGTTGGACTCATTTCCCTCCATGGCTCCAACGCTTTTCAAGTCTACTCTGCCTGTATGAGAATGTCCAGTGTGCGTATCTATGATCTGATCCCCCGCACCCGCGAAAAGCCATAGCGGTGTTATTGTGAAGCACTAAACTTTGGCTGTTGATATTGGCAAAAAACAAACAACCATGAACTCCCCGCCCCGCAGCTATAGAAGCAGGAGCCGATTCCTAGTCCTGTCTCTATGGGGAGCCCGGAGAGGTATGCGCTTATGCGCGCATGTGTGGATAAGGATTGCCGGAACTCTGAGACAGAACAGCCCTCGCAATACCACCATCACAAACCGCTACCCTAGTGCGCTAAGCAAAGCCCCTCTTTGCACCGGTTGGGTAAGGACACCTCCAAAGAGTCGTACAGCCCCAGAGCAGCTCGGGACACCTGGCCCCGGCAGGTGCGCGGTCCCTTTAAAAGCAACAGCCGGGCAAGGGAAAGGGGGGGTTACATCAGCCGCCACGTGGGAGCCGCTCCAGGCTCCTCCCCTGCACATGCTGGGGTGGAAAATTACAGCGCGCAGACCCCTCGCTCTGGCCCCGGGAAGCGCCCGTTACCTTCACCTTCCTAGGGCCGGCAGCCCCTCTGCGTTCCGCCAGTCCGAGCCACCTCTCTTGTCTCCCGGTATTGGTTCACCTGGGAGCCCCGGGGACCCCTCCGAAGCTCCCGGGCTTCTGGCCAGGCTTCCCTAGAGGACAGCTTCGGGCTGACCACACTGACAGATGCCCCAGCTTGGAAGCGGTTGTGCCTCGGACTTCGCAACTGTGCTCCAACCCAGCGCGCCCCTCCCGGGACACACGAGCACGCGCACACCCGTCGCTGCTTGACAGCGAGACTCCGAGTCCACTCCTTACCTCCTTCTCCATGCCGATCCGGTGGCCGCCTGCCGAGCCTCGCGTGTGCCTCGCCCGGACTTTGCGGGCGCGCTGTCAAGGTGGCTGGCCTCAACGAGAGAATTGCATCAGCCCTCACCGTGCTGCCCGGCCTTGCCTCCGCCAGCAGCTCTAGCGGCGCTCCCTCCGAGCCCGGCTGCGCGTCAAAGGACGAGGGCGGGTGCGCTTCTGTGCGGCAGCAGACACTCCGTCTCTGCCCCGGGCTCGGGGGCCGCTGACTTTAACGAAAGTTTGGGTAGCTCGGCGGGGGAAACGGGCACCTCCGCCCGCCCCGCGCCGGCTCCGCCCTGCCGATCCCGCCTCCCTTGTTGACTGGGACGAGCCTGCCTCTCCGACGCCCCCCGCCCTGCCTCCGTCTAGCCGCGCCGCCACTAGGGTGCTGAGGAGGGGGCTGCGGAGCCCGATGCTCTGCGAGGCTGTGGCGGCGACGGTCAAGCTCCTGCTTGGCTTGTAAAGAAACACTGTTGCCACCCACATCACCGGGGGGGGGGGACGTACGCCTCCCCTGCTTGCAGCCGCTTGGCGAAGGGCCGGGGTAAGCGCACACGCATACAAGCACCTGGGGGAGGGCGTGGACGTACACAGGGCTCACTCTGGGCGAAAACGCAGCCAAGGCCACGCGCGTACTCTGGGAACGGGCGCAGCACGCACAGTTAGGAGCCCATGCACATGCCCGCGCGAGGACCTGCAGTGAGTACCTTTGGCACACTAGTGCACAGAAGGGAAGGCTTGCGCTACTCCAGGCACTCGCAATCGGATTGGAAGGCGTTAGGAAAAACCCGCACGCCGTCAAGAAGCACCTGGCACAGACACAGCCCTCAGCGCGCAAGTATGGGTGGTAGGACTCCCCGAAGCCCTGGATGCGCCCTCCTCCTACTTCCGATGCTCTTGCCGCCGTCATACTTCGCATCGGATGGGCTTTAAGGTGCCTCGGGCTCCTTGTTGTGATCGCGACCATCATATCTGATGGACGCCCAGCCTCTGCGGGCAGCGCCCTGCCGAGGGGGCCGCGCTCTTCTCCAGCTTAGATCCCCTCCCCAGGGGTGCTCGATCCATTCCTTGGCACACGCAAGCCCGAGTGCATCTGGTTTGGCGTGTCTTGTAAAGGCGGCATCACATTTCCAGTCTTGCTCTGCCTCTCAGACAAACACCGGGTTCCCGCCGTCCCGCCCCCTGAACGCAAATTCGCCCCAGATGTCCTTAATCACCCACAGGATAAAAAAGGAGGAAGGAACGGGAAAACCCTCCCCAGTCCGAGCCAGGTACTGTATTTCTGGTTGTGCTCTAGGGTGGACAGAGCTCACCCCCAATTTACTAGCCTTTTAGCCTTGGTCTACAGAATTTACTCAAAATTTGGGAACGGCTACGTGGCGATCCTGTCATGTATGCTTATGAACCCGAGGATTTTGTCCGCTGCCGCCCCCTGCTGGTAAATCTTAGTCCTCCCGGCAGGGGCAGAGGATAAGACTTCGTCAATACTTGCCTAAAGCGCGCAACTAACTCTTTACCCTCTGCCGGTCTGCAAATGTTGTAGATCTAAACGTTTCCAGAATCTGTGTCCACCTACCTGCAGGTAATAGCTTGATCTGGGAAAAAAATGTAATTTAATTCTGGGTTTCCCCAAAACCCAGGTGGCATTTTGCTCCCAAGCAGGAATTCAGGGACTTACACACACACACACACACCCAACACCAACATTGTCCTCAGTTGACAGTAGTCTTATAGGATAAATGACTGTGAAGAATACAACAGACATTAACAGCTCATTCCCATTCTCTGGGCAGGTGGCTCTGTAATGCAATGCAGTCTGTGTTACACTTGCAGGTAGATTCTGCTCATGTTTCCTCAGAAATAAGACCTACTGAGATCAAATAATAGTGCCAGGGTCTTCATGCCTCCCTCTTTCCCACTAGACTCCAGTCATAATGGCTGTTTCCCCCTTGTGTTTTGTCATTTGAGTCCTGGAGAAGGAAGGAAGTTGTTGGCTCTCTCTCCCCCTCCCTTTTGTGGGCTGCGGAGTCTTTCTTCCTGGATGAAGAACAAGCATTTTCCTTTCCAATTCCAACCTCTAGTCAGTAATTTGCACTTGGGGAGAACCTGCATTAGCTTTCTTCATGTAGCTTGTGCAGTCCCTCTGGAATGTGGACAGTAGCAGCCTGCTGGGCATTGTTTTCCCCTAAAAGGATTATATCCCAAGTGTCTTTCACATCACAGTAAGGAACAGACAGACAAAGAAGGAAGCACCTGTCCTTCCTACTTGCCTCTGCCATTCTGTGCTGCTGAAAGCATGCCTCCTGTGAGATCATAAGTACCTTTGAGGAGGAAGAAGAAGACTACATCCGTGCAGAATCCAGGATCTACTTGAAGGCCATTCTATGGCAGTTATCCCAAAGATAACTGCAAGGAACAGCAAGGAGGCAATTCCTAGGCACCCACTGCCCCTTTTGTGTACCTGTTATTAATGTCAGTGGTGGGATAGATAGAGAAGGAAGGCAAAGGAAGGCGCATTAACCTATGTAGAAAGAAAGGGAGCTGAATCATGGGGGGGGAGGGGGGGAATAAAGACTATTTACTTACTTCATTTATACCCCTCTTATTTATTTATTTATTTGATTTTTAACCCGCCCTCCCCACAAGCGGGCTCAGGGCGAGGTACAACATTGGTTAAAATACAACTTAAAATCTATTAAAAACAGATAAAATACTATGCCCTTTTGGGGCAACCAGCGGGAGTGGACTCTCCATACCCCTTGTAGAGTAAGGATCTCTCAATGCGGATCCAAAGTGGCTCATAATATTCTCTTCCATTTGTCCTTACAACAGCCCTGTTAGCCTGAGGAAGAATGTAACTAGCCCAAGGTCCTCCTGAAGCTTCTATGACAGAGCAGGGATTCCAACCTAGATCTCCCAGATCCCAGTACAATGCTTTAACCACTAGACCATGTTGGCTGTCCATAAAGACAACCATAAAGGGAGTAACATTACATGTGTCATCCAATGTCTACAACTGATTCTGTCTGAAGATGTCCAATCAACATTTAGTATTTATAGATTTCCATTTCGTTATCAAGGCTATCAACAAGGGTTATTTAGTTATCAAGGCCATTGCCTGTTTCTGTATAGTGACTCTGGACTTCCTTGGTGGTCACCCATCCAAGTACTAACGAGGGCCAACTCTGACTAGCTTCCAAGGTGTGATGAGACTGGGTTAGCCTGGGTCATCCAGGTCAGTAGCATATGCATGTGCGTATGTGTGTGTGTATACTCACACACATTATTATTCCTGCACAGGCAGCACCAAAATAAAACCCAGCAGGGCATAATCACTTGCTTATTTTGAATAAATAGCTCAGCTTGCACATCTCCCCCCATGACATATGTTGCATGTACAGCCTTGTAGCAGCTACTTGTTTGCATGTCTCTCTCTCTGAAAGAGGAGCTGGGTATGCACACAAGCAGGTCTTAATCAAAATGAAGGTGGGCAGAGATTCTACACTATTTTCAGTTTAACATGCAAGTGCCAAGAGATCTCTCCTTGCCAGACTGTTAATGAGAGGGGGAGTAGTTTCTCCCCATTGCCTTTTGCAATCCAGCAGTCCTTAGTCTATTTTAAAATGACAACTGCCAAAAGTGAGAGAACTACAGCTAGTCTGACAGAGGGGTGGTCTTTGGTCTATATACGTGAGATCCTTTGGGGGGGACCTATTTCATAATACCTTTTCTAGACTTCTGTGACTGCTCTGTGGGAAGGTTTAGATTGAGTGATTCTTCAGTATAAATGACTTCTGTCCATTAGATGATCACCTAACTTTCTGGCAGTTTCCCTTCCTTTCCTAAGGAATCCAGTTCTAAGGCCTCACTGCTCTGCAAATCGTGAAGTTCTAGAGTTTCTGGAATGACAAATGGGATTCATAATGACTGTTTGCATGACTGAGAAAGATAAGATCTTAATAACAGGGAATTGTTTAACCAGGTGCTTGGAGTATATTAGTAGTACTAGTAATTAAATCCACTAGACAAAGAAATAGGAAATAAATATGGCCATGCTTCCTGTTATTTAAAAAGCCAAAATTAGAGTCTTGGGGCCTTTCTGGATGATGACTAAATAAAAAATGAATTCATTATTAATCTAGGAGTGCTGATCTGGAATATCCTCAGAGCAATGACTTGGGGATGAGGGGGCATTCTGCTGTAAGATTTCCCCTTTCACTATTTCATTAAATGCCAGTGGAGTGTAGTATTTAGAGTTTCAGACTAGGATCTAGAAGACCCAGGTTCTAATTCCCACTCGGAGAGAATGAGTGACCGTGGACAAGTCACACACACTTTGCCCAACCTACCTTACAAGTTTATTGTGAGAATAAAATGGAGGCAATAATACAAGCTGCTTTGGGTCCCCATTTGGGAGAAAGGCAGGGTTTCAGTGAAGTAAATAATTGCCTCTCATTAAACAAGTACTACACTCCAGCAAGAAGTCAAAACCTAAATTTCAGTTTTAGAAGACAGAAGAAAAAAAGCTTCACAAGAGTTGATGTGGCATTGATGCAGGGGAGGTGACTGTCCTGTTGATTCTCCCGAAAGGTGGCCCCACTTCCCATTGTCAAAATACTGCATTGCAATACAGACTAAAAAGATAAGTAGCCAAAAACCCAAGGAACCCACTCCAAAGAGACCCAAAAAATTCTATCAAGAATAAGCCAATATAGCAAACAATATATTATTTCATAAAGTGCGAGTGCTATAAATGCAAAGTGATTTGTACATATATTTGACTATTCTTAATCAACCAGTTAATCATTAAGATAAAAGCCCCTGATAAATAATTATTAGGTTCAACCAGTGCTCCAATATAAGGTAAGTATATCAGGTAAGTCCAACAATATGAGTAATTTCACATAATACAGTCCTTTTTGTCAATGTAATATCTCGTTCCTTTGTAGGCAATAAACCATCATGAAGGACAGGATTTCCTCCGATAGGAAACAGTGATCCGGGAGAGTTAGCAACGGGTGCGCTAGCAACGAAAACATCCCGTTTCGCAAAGCTTCTTCAAAAGCCATATTCAATTGCATATCCATTCATAATAAATCATTCACAGGGGCGGCGCAAGGGTTTACCTGGTTTGCGGCTGGCCGGCCAGGTGCCCCCACGCGCGTGTGCGCGCACCGGCCTGTGTGATGATATCATCATGGGAGCGCACGCGCCGCCGCCAGCCCGATTGCTGTGGCGGGCGGCCTCCGAGCTCTCCCGCTCCGAGCTCTCCCGCTCGGTTGCCTGCGCCGCCGCAGATGCCTGCCCGCGGTGGCTGCGCCTGGCCGGGGGCTTGTGCTGGCGGCGGCAGCGGTGCGGGGTGGGAGGGATAGGAGGCTGGTCCTTTGTGGCGTGCGCTCCCGCCCGCCGCGCCGCCTCCGGCGCTCCCTCCGGCACCCCGCGCCTGCGGCCACTGCCTACCTGGCCTCAATAGGCGCGCCAGCCCTGATCATTCACATGCATTGGTGATATTTCTGGTACAATGGGACAAATAAAAACAAAATAGCATGGATATTGTAGGGGAAGCATATTAATTGTCATCAGTGATATCGAGGATACTAGCACACTAATACATGACATTCCAAATGGCTGCAGACGTGCTTGTTGATGTCATGGACATGGTAGCAGTTTCCAAACGAAAAAGAAAGTATAGTTTATTGCTTGGGGAAACTGTGTTTTTGCAAAGGAGATCAAAGTGTGTGTGTGGGGGGGTGTCAGTTTTTTTCCAGGAACAAATATTGAAGCATATTGCACCATATTATCTGGAATTGTTCCTGTCTGGACACCTCTATTGACCCTGAAGGAGCCCATTCTTTACAGGATTTGTATGCATCAGGAACAGAAGTTGACAAACGTTTGTGACAGGAGATGGAAATGTCTTTGGCTGTTTCCCTTGGAAACAGAGAGAACAGTTCTAGGGGATGGCTTGAAGACACCAGATAACAGCATCCTCATTGAATGTATATCTGCATCTAGACTTTAGATTTTACAGAACAAGGGGAGGTTGTTTGGTGCTCCCAGTACTAGAAATCTATAGAACAAAGGTGTTACCACAGATGTTATATGGAGCCCCAGTTTGGGGGTTTGGAAATTTACAACCATTAGAAGTTATTCAAAGAAATTTGCTCATATGTTACTAGCAGTTCCTAACTCAGCACCAGCAGTTATAGTTAGATCTGAGCTGGCTTTGATTCCAATATTGTCCTCAGTCCATAAAGCTGCTATTAACTTTTGATTGAAAATTCTCTTTGGTCCAAGTTCAGGTTTCTTAGCTTTGGCTTATGAGGAAATGACCAGCTAACTCTAAGTGATAAACTAAATCTAGTAGCCAAACGAGGATTTTCAGAAGAATATTTAAGGAGGCTTGACTTTTTTTGCAGCAAAGTCTGTTAGATATTAAGTGTTCAGGCAGATGCTATATTACTGGTTACCCTGAGAACAGCCTTCTCTCTATAGGCAGCTTGCATTCTCCCCTTTAACCCTTCCGTCTTATTTTATTGATCTAATAAATGTTGAGCATAGGAAAGCATTCCTATTTTACAACTGGCAATGTTAAGAGATCATTATAATGGAATCCCATGTAATGACCACATCTGCCCTTGTTACCAGAGATCTATTGAGGACCTAGCCTATGTGGTTTTCTGGTGCTCAAGATTTGTAGTTGAACATGAACAATATCTTGAGAATATTTTATTATGATATCCTGGGAGATCAGACCAGAACAGACTTATAATATTGCTTGCTGATAAAAATAAATGGGTAACATCACAAATGGCAAAGTTTATCACTTGGGTGATAAATCCAGAGGAGTTAGCCGTGTTAGTCTGTAGTAGCAAAATGAAAAAGAGTCCAGTAGCACCTTTAAGACTAACCAACTTTATTGTAGCATAAGCTTTCGAGAATCACAGTTCTCTTCGTCAGATTCAGAGAGAACTGCATCTGACAAAGAGAACTGTGATTCTCGAAAGCTTACGCTACAATAAAGTTGGTTAGTCTTAAAGGTGCTACTGGACTCTTTTTGACTTGGGTGATAAAGACTCTATCAAAACCATCTATTGCTACTTTGGCTGATGGATATACTGTAAGTACTATGCTGGCTTCAGTGTGTTACTATAAGAACAGAAAGTTGCCACTGATTTTCTATATCATTGCTATGATTTTAATTATTATTATTTTAATTTTAAATGGACATTTTATGGGTTTTAATTGCTGTTGAGATTGTATTGTGGTTTTCTTCTGGTGTTGTTTGCTGTGGTGGTGGTGGTGATGATGCATCTACTAAGTGCCTGGATGGGAGACCATCTGGAACCCCATGTATGCTGCTTTGAGTTTGAAAGAAGAAAAAGAGAATAAAAATGTTAAACATAAATAAGCAGGGCCAGAAGATGAAACTTAAAAACAGTGAAGCTGTAAGGGTTCTTCACAGTCCATTCTTCTCTTTCCTTGTCATGGCAAGATCAAGTTTTGATTTATTTAAAAATTTATATCCCACCTTACCAATCACTATACACAGGGCATTCCAAATAGCCACGTGCTAGCAACCAAAGTCCTATGCTCAACCAATAACAATAACTACAATAATTGCAACCTTACCATTTCAAAATATCAGCAAGTTAATAAGCATGCTAAAATCCATTGCTCAGAATAAGTACCATCAATGAGACCAGTAAAGCTCTGCAAATAGCATAATTTCGTAGACATTCTGAAAAGTTGCTAAAGATGGTGCCTTGCAGGCTTCAGCTGCCAATCATTTCCTCAGTGGCAGCACCATGGAAAAGGCATAAGGACTTGTCAATGAAGTATGAATTCAGCAGGTGGAGGGTCCAGTCAACAGGGCCCATGGTAGGGTCCTATAATGATCTAGAATAGATTCTGAGTAATCTGACCTTAACAATTGTTCATGAAAAAGGAGCATCCAGTATTGTTTCTTGGAAATGCCTAGTAGGTTTCACAGGCAGAAAATGCCGCTTTCTTAAGAAACATGCACCTTTGTAACACATTTTTCTGCATTTGATGAGACAGGCTCTTGCTCATGTCAAATCCAGTGTGTGCACCTTTTGTGATTTTTCCATTCATGAGTGGTTTGTGCCTCATATCCCTAGCGCTGTATTAGAAGTCAAAATATGGGCAGTCACAGAAAAAATTCTTATAGGTCCATCTAGAAGGACCAGATAATCAGTGCAGCCTGGCACCTTAAAGCCTAACAAAAACTCCTTCAATAAATAAATAAACGCCAATAAATCCAAATAATACTGCTTCAGACATTAATAGAAGACAAATTGTTCTAAAGCCATTGCAGAATCTAATCAAAGTTTTACATATTTATTTTATATAACATTTTTTGGCAGTTGGCTCTTTTAAATGGCTAGTATTGATTGTTGGATGGGAGCTTGGTGTTTACTGCTGCTGGAATTATTAGATGAGAAATTATAGTTAATTATTAACCTATGTTTTTGCATCATTTTCAAGCCTCCTAAATGCATGTGTCTTGGAGAAAATTATTTTGAATCCTTTTGGCAATTTTGGGAGTTTATAAACTTTTGAAAATGTTTAGAATGGAAAATGATGTTGTGCTATAGGGTTGGCTTGTTGGATGTGACAGAATAGACTCCATCTTGTGTTTGCTTTAATTTAGGTTGTTTAGTTAAGTTAAAATGGCCACCCACCCTGAGAAATTGGGCAAAACTCCAGGGTAGGCCTATGGCCAAAAAGTGAGGGAAAGCCAGGGGTTGGAGTCAGGCAGAGGCCTTGGGGATCAGGGAAGGCAGCAGTGGGAAGGGATCCTCGGAGGGATCCAGAACTACTTGTAGAAGGCAGGAGTCCAGGCTGCAGGTTGGTAACTGAACCTCATCCCAAGGGAAAATGAGTATAGGGATCAGTTCAGGGACAGAGGAACTGTGTTTTGTCTTATTTTATTTGTGCCTGGTGGTGTTTTCCTTTCTGTGTTTGATTTAAAGTGCCTTTTTGGGTTTAAAATCCTGTTACTTGTAAATAGTCAATAAAATCTTTGTTCTTTGTTTAAAACCCCAGTCTGGTGCTCTGACCACAGAGTCTTCCCTGCTCTGCCCACTACCAGTGCCTTAAGGGTCCTGGGAGGGGAAAAGCCCAAAAATGTGCAGGTGCCCAACTGAATTTTGTAAACCTTCAGCAGCAACCATCTATACCTTGTGCCAATAGCCACTGATGGACCTCTGATCCATGTGTTTATCCAGTGGAAGACTAATTTTTATTTTTAGATTCTAATCTGAGCATGAGTAAAAGATTTGAAAGTGGTGCTAGCAAGTGCAAGAGACAGAGACTTGAAAATGCTATGGTAATGAATTTAAGACCAATCACTGCTTTTGTGCATCAACCACTCATTGAAGCAACAAGAGCCAGCAGTGAAGCTATCCAGCCTGAGCCAACTACTAGCATGCAGCCAGACAAAAACCTCCCTGAAAGAGAAACAGCGAAGCAGGATGTGGAACAGCAAGCTGATTTTGAGGAAGCAGCCATGATGCTGGCTCAAACTGAAAATATAGAACTAATTCAAGAGTCACTTACTGGACAGGGAGAGGCTAAAGAGCCACAAGAAAATAATGTAAATAGTCAGATTTTGCAGTTCACACCTGGAAAGATAGGCCAAGTCCAAAGTGTTCCAGATGCAGATAAAGATAATGCCAAACATAGATCTACTGTAACAGATGTTGATTTGTGGTTAGAATTATCACATGAGGAAGTATCCTATTGGGTAGAGAGGGATCCCTCTCAAGTTCTGCATCATTGTGGACCATTTTCAAATTCTAAGCGAGTGTACAAAAAGCAGTCCAGGTTTTGCACAAAAGCTCTTTTTTATTCAACAAAAGCAAATGGGGAAACATATAGCTGAGAATGGCTTGTATATTCTCCCTCAAAAGGCTGGATTTATTGCTTTGTTTGTAAACTCTTTCCAAACCTTGCATCTTCATCCACAGCTTTAGCTACTGAAGGGTTTGATGACTGGCAAAAACCCCATCTTATCCAAACTCATGAAAACTCAGAGAAGCATAGGAATGCCATGTTGGCCTACCTAACAAGGAAGTGAGGGCAAATGTTAACTTCCAAGCTAGAGGAACAAATAAAAGCATAACAGCAGTACTGGTGGCATGTCATGGAGAGAATTATTGCTGTAATATGCACTCTTGTAGAACGAGGCTTACCATTCAGAGAAGACAATGAACACTTTGGATCTCCAAATAATGGCAATTATCTTGGTCTTTTAAAACTAGTGGCAACATTTGATCCATATTTACTTGCTCATATCAATTGGTATGGACGTTCTGGATCAGGCAATCCCTATTATTTGTCAAAAACTATATGTGAGGAAATTATTCAACTCATGGCAAAAAAGTTAAGGATGCATTTCTGGCTGACGTGAGAAAGGCTGGATATTCCAGCTTTTCAGTAGATTCCACTCCTGACATTTCACATACTGATCGGTTGACTTTAATTATCAGATATGTATCACCTGAAGATGGTTTGCCAACTGAGAGATTTTTAACTTTCCTTGAGCTAAAAGAGCACTCAGGAGAAAGCATGGCTGATTTATTGTTCAACTATTTCACTACTGAACTTGAAATTGTCTTTAGAAAATGCCGCGGGCAGTCTTATGACAACGCTGCCAACATAGCTGGTAAGTACAATGGTATACAGCAAAAAACAAATTTTGATGAAGTTTTGGATGATTTTGCTATTGAGAAAGGCTCAAAAAACATTTTTAGTCTTACTGTATTTGATGGTTGTCGTTTACTTCTTAATATGTATTTTAAAACTGACTGTTTAATGACAATATAAAGTTGATTCTAAAAGTGCCACACTGTCAGGTAATCATGATCATAGTATTTACACTTCCCAGGCAGTATAATTTGTAAACTCAAGGGGTTTTTTTTAAGAATAACAGTACAACTTAATTTTCCTAAAAATTAATGCTTATTCCACAAAAGGTTTACAAAGTTCAGTTATTGCAAAAGTTTTTCAGTGTTGATTTTAACATTTATGTATCTTTTTACAATCGCTATGGTATTTAACAATAACATGTCCTTTAGAGAAGAAATTGTGAATTGCAGATTTTTAAATACCCGTCATCATACTTGGCTTCACTCAGTTTTGATTATAACACTCTTTCATTTTCTTCTAGTCATGAGGGTGGGGGATTGGGAGGGGCCTCACAAGTGGAGTAGCCTAGGGCCTCTCTTCATCTAAATCCAGCTCTGAATCTATTGTAATTGATTATGTAGTTGGGCAGTGGGGAACATGGGGAGTCTAAGAGTTACCTCAAGCAGACTTGATCTCATTCAATAAACCCTGAAAATATTAAAGATATGTAAAGAAAAATGCTGTTCATTATTGAAATAGCTGCGCTGCAAATAAAATTTTGCTGAAGCACTAGTTTGTTAAAGTTTCCTTTTGTTTTATAGTCAAATGCTGTTCTTTGGTTCACTTGATTTTTAAAAAAATCCTATCAGGATTCCTGTCATTAAGCACCATTAATGGGTTCTTTTCTAGAAAACACTTGGGGCAAATCCACACGCCCTTGGCACGTCCCAGCTTTGTGCTAAATGTTCGCTAAACACCTGGAAGTACAGTGTCTTTCTAGCGCTATTTCTGAAATCGCACTAGAAAGATGCTATACTTCTGGGTGTTTAGCAAACATTTAGTGCAACGCTGGGACACTCCAAGAGGGCGTAGATTTGCCCTTGGACCACAGCAAAAAATATACTTGTAGTTAGCAAAAGATATGCAAATATTAAAGTTTTGTACTCCATAAGAATAAAATTTCAGCTGAATTTGTTAACCTTCTTAAATCAATTGCTGAGCAGCCTAATTGATGTATATTAAATTCATGTATATTATCTATGTATATAAAGACAAGTATCCTGACTGACTCATCAACGCCCAGTCCAAACCCCTTGGACCTAGAAAGGGGGTAAAAAGGGGTAAAATGTGTTTTCCCATAGGGATATAGCTTCCCTGTGTGGCTGGCAGGCTGCTCCCCCCACCCCTGCCAACTGCCAACATGGCCACTCTTCCCTGAGGTCATTTGCATATGCGGCCTGATTGGTCATCACCCCAACATTCTAAACAGTATGCAGTTACTGTTGGGAGTCATTGAACGTGTCCTGAGGTAAAAATACATCTCTCAGTCTTCCCCTCTAGGGTTGCCAATCTCCCTGTTGGGCCTGGCTTTCCTGTGTGGCTGGCAGGCTTCTGCCTGCTCGCAACCCCCCCCCCCAAAATGGGTTAGCTGTGGAACTCTGTGTTCTGAGGTAAAAATCAGGTCAAGGAAACTGCAGACAGTTGAAGAAAGACAGTACAAAACTCCTGAATAGTGATTTTATATAAAAGTCAGTATGGCAACTGAGTTTTTAAGTGTTCACAGGGAGATGGTGCATGACCTTTCTAGGGGCCATTTCAATGCAAACCTCTCACATGAACCTACCAAAGTGCTCACCACACCATCCCTCCCTCAGTCCAACTCCACCTCACACCTCTCACAGCCATCACCTCTTATTGCTGCCAAGAAGCCTTCTGGCAGACGTCCTGCAAGATATACTGATGCTAAAAGGAGGAAGCAACTTAGAGATGCGGCAAAGAAATATGCACATCCTAGTCCTGCAGTGCTCCCAGCAGCAGTGGTTAAGTACCAGCAAGATCATCCCGAGGTGCACAGAGCGGCAGAGTCTCTCTATGAGCAAAGCAATCCTGGAAGCTGAATAGAGAGGCGTTCGCTTCCATGGAAGGTCAAGGCTCACTCAGGCATGGCAGATGGTCCTGCACTACCTTCAAGCTGCCTCTTAACCTCATCCATGCAGAAACCCCCCTGTTCAACATCTTAAAACAAAGTAACATGACCGAAGTGCTGCGGAACTGCAAGCTCATTGTTTGGGATGAGAGCACCATGGTACACAAGGGGTGTTTTGAGGCACTGAGCATAACCCTCAAAGATGTCAGGGGCAACGAGAGAGTGATGGGGTGAGTCACCATACTGCTGGCTGGAGACTACCAGCAGACTATGCCAGTAGTCCCAAGGGAAACTCGAGCTGACGAGGTTACCATGTGTGTCAAGGCATCGTATCTGTGCCCCCTCATCAGGAAATTCCCACTAAGAAAGAACATGAGGGTCCACTTGAGAGGTTAGGTGTCCGCTGGGGAATTCTCTGAACTCCTACTAAAAACAGGGGACTGAGAGTATCCCAATACCAAGAGAAAGGTGACCATCCCTGCAGGCCTGGGCAGAGTAGTGACAACCGTAGCAGACCTAACAGCCACGATATACCCTAATATTGTCACTATCATGGAGAAGTCCATGGACTGGTTGTGCGAGCATGCCATTCTGACCCCCAAGAACAACAAGGCTGCCATCATTAATGAAACACAACTTAATTCCCCCGAAAGGGCAGAAATGGTGTACAGATCTGTGGACTCAGTGGTGCAAATGGATGATGCGGTCCACTACCCTGAGGAGTTCCTCAACATGCTCAATCCTTCTGGCTTCCCAGCCCACAAGCTTCTCCTCAAAGTGGGGGCTCCAGTGATGCTGCTCCAGAACCTCAGCCCACCCAAACTCTGCAATGACACCAGACTACGAGTGAAAGCCCTCCACAGGAACATCATCAAGGCCATATTATTCACCGGCAGTGCTTGAGGGGGGGGGGCGGGGGAGTCGGTGTTCATACTACGCATACCATTCATACCATCAGATAACCTCTTCAAGTTCAAGAGACTGCAGTTCCCTCTCAAGGTCTGCTTTGCTATGATGATCAACAAGTCCCAGTGCCAGACACTGAAGGTGGCAGGGATTGACTTGAGGGAGGACTACTTCTCACATGGGCAGTTCGATGTGGCCTGCTCCAGAGTGAGCTCACCCAGCAGCCTGGTGATCCTAGCACCTGAGGAGAAAACTACCAATGAGGTCTACAAAGAGGTCCTTCAGTAGAAAAAAAAGGTTGCACATATTTTTCACTTTATTTATTGCACTACAATTTTTTTCCCTTTAAAATCTCTTCAATAAATGTTACATTTCGAAATTCACTTCATCTGTTTTCGGCATCAACACACTTAGCTTTATTCATACACTTTTGTGAAGCTTGAGTACTATGTTATTATACTACAGAACCAACTAACCGCCTCCCAACCAAAAAATGTTACATACCAGTAAGTATTATAACTGGATTTAAAGTAGTTAAATACTGTAGTGAAGCTAGAGCCAAGCTACAAGTGACGGATTACACTTGTCTGACAAGTGAACAGACTCACGTGTATTCCTCCCTGTCCACTTGCTATTCACTTGCTCTCCATTTGATCAAGTGGAGCGCAAGTGAATGGCAAGTGAACAGGGAGGAATACACGTGAGTCTGTTCACTTGCCAGGCAAGTGTAATTCGTGACTTGTAGCTTGGCTTCTAGTCTATATATATAAAGACAAGTGTACTGACTGACTCATCAATGCCCAGCCCAAACTCCTGGACCTAGAAACATGAAGTTTGGGAAGAACATTCCTTTCATGATGGAAACACCCACTAAGAAGGGATTTTAAGAAATTCACCCCCTAAGGGGGTAAAAAGGGGTAAAATGTGTTTTCCCAAAGGGATACAGCTTCCTTGCGTGGCTGGCAGGCTGCTGTCTGCTTGCGCTCCTGTCCACTGTCAGCTTGGCTACTCTTCCCTGATTGGGCCAACTTTTCAAGGTCATTTGCATAAGCCGCCTGATTGGTCCTCACCCCCCACATTCTAAACAGTCTGCAGTTGCTATTGGAAGTCATTAAATGTGTCCTCCCGTGGTCAAATGCACCTCCTAGTTTTCTCCTAAATGTTCAGTCAGCTTGCCAATCTCCCTTTGGGCCTGGCTTTCCTGTGTGGCTGGCAGGCTCCTGCCTGCTTGCACCCCCCGCTCTTTGATTGGTCAGCTGTGGAACTCTGTGTTCTGTGGTAAAAATCAGGTACAGGAAATTGAAGACAGTTGAAGAAAGGTGGTACAAGACTCAGGTGCTAATTATATTACAAAACCAACTAAAAAAAACATAAACCAAAAAATGTTACATACCCATAAGTATTATAACTGGATTTATAGTAGTTAAATACTGTAGTGAAACACGGTTATCAAGCTAGTCTAAAATAAAAGATTGACACTTATATGTACAAATGCTATTTGTTTATAATCTGTATTCAAGGAGTATGTATTCAAGACACAATAATGATTCACACAGTTAGGCTTTACCTGTTCTTTGACAGTTCTTGCCCTTTCGTTCTTGATAAACTTTTGTTCTGTATTCTTTGTAATGCATTTTCCAACTGTGCTATGAGAAGAGAGTAATGGCAACTCACAAATTCCTGTCTTTATAAACAGTAAAGGGTTCTCAATTTTTTTTAAACGTTACAAACAATAAAGCAACATGGCATTTTTATAAAGTTCAAAACAAAGAGCACAATTGAGCCAAAATTAAGCAAATTAAAGTCCCTTTGATTTTAGTGGGAGAGTTAAACTAATAATTCTCTTTAGAGAGACTGTGTCCATTTTTCTGCTTTTATTCAACTCCCCCGCCCCAATGTCTAAATAATAATTTACATTATTAAACAGATATGATCTTTCTTCATTCAATTACAGCATCTAAGGAAGGAAAGATTTTGACAAAGCAAAATGAGGCGGCTAGAAGAGACATGCACAGACTTTCCCTTTCCCAGTCAGCTGCGGGGCACTGCCTGCCTGCCTGTCCTCCTGTTGTGTATGAACACATGCTGAGTGGAAGGGGGGGGGGAAATGAGGCATTCTTTGTGCCCAGGCAATGAATCCACACAGGGAAGAGCAAACTCTTTGTTCTTGTGCTCCCCATATATATAAAATCTAACACATAATTAATAAAAATTACAATTTAAATGGGCAGACATTAAAATAACTTGTGTGATTGGATGATACATTCTTATCAAGGACAGTTCAGAAATGCTTTTGTAAGATTCCAAGCTCTGTGTTTTCCTTCACATTTCAAGCATGTGACATGCGATCGTATCATCTGACAAAAAAGTCCTGCATTTCATTTCAATAAGTGTGCATATTTGATATTCACAAATATGTGCAAGCGCTTGTTAATTTGGACTCAGTGATCAGAAAACTAGAAATGGAACATTGTGGTAGACCATTGCATTGATTTTCATTGGGAGGGGAACAAGTAATGGTTAGAAGTGTCTAAAAGTCTCTCTGCGCTTGCTCAGAAGCCCTTTATTGATTCTGGGGCTAAACACAGGCATATTCACATATTCTCACTGTACAGTGCTATATATCTGAGAAAGATATACACGTGTTTGTTTGTTTGTTTATTTAAAATTTCATAAACCCACCTTTTCCCCAGAAAACAGACCCAGGGCAGATAAGAACATATGATTTAAAACAAATTCCAGCTGCATACATATTAGGCAGGAAAATCACCTTCAATAAAGTGAGTAACTTTAAAATTCAGGTTATATAGAAGATAAGCTTCTATGTAAACAAGATCAGACATGATCCTTTAAGACCCCTGATCTCAGTCTATCTTTTATTATCTAGTGGCTTTTTAGGAGCTAATAGTGAGCCAGTTCATACACCTCTTTGAGCAGGTCATGTGTGTGAGTAGTTGGAGGTGAAATAAAGACATCCTCAGATGCACAAGGGCACCCTCTCCATTATTTCTTATGTCCTAGAACTACACAAAACAGACAAAGGGGGAAGGATGCCAGGTCCAGGTTGGGAAATTTCTGGAGATTTGGGGGGGGGAGCCTGGCGATGGCTGTGTTTGGGAAAGCAAGGGGACTCAGCAGGCTATAATGTCATGGAGTCCACCTTCCATAGCAGTCATTTTCTCCACTCCCTGGTTTCCCCTTTTTTGGTCTTCCTATGCAAAGTAGTCCAGACCTGCATAGCTTAAAGTTCCTCCCACACCAAACGGGCTTTCAGGATTGACCACAGATCCCCCTTGGCTGGCCTGTCATAGCAATGTTCTCCAGACCGCATCTCACCCTGCCCTTTGCCAAGGCAACTCAGTGTTGAGCACTGCCCAGTGGGGATGACAGACGGTGCATGGAGAGCCGTGGCACATTCTCCACTGCAGGCATAAAGCCCAGGAGCACTGCCATGTGTCCACCTTCCAAAAGAAAGGATTAGGAGCCCATTCTCCTCTGATGATCACCTCCTCTCTGTTGCAGAAGAGTTCAAGCACTGTGTGCTTGAAATAACAATGTGCTTGACACAACTATGAGTGCAGCAGGAAGGGAAATGTCTGTCAATGAATAAGGTATACTGTCTGTTTCCTTCTAAGTCAACAGCATGGAATCAAAACCCCTGGAAATTCATCTGTTGAAAGGGTGGCTATCTGGGACAATGGAATCCCAGTCTGTGGTAGAATATAACATGTGGGAAGCTGCATGTACACTTACCTGCACTGCTCAGTTTAGTCTGTTTCAAGTGCCCCCCTTGCCCCAAGACCATTTTCCTATTGATAGGGATGGTGGGGAATGACTCCTCATGGACCAGCTACAACCACATCTCTGCAGCAATTCAGTCCTAAATTTATTTACTTGCTTCATTTCTACCCCATCTTTCTCCCCAACGGGGACCTAAAGTGGCTTACATCATTTTCTTCTCCTCCACTTTATCCTCACAACAATAATGTGAGGTAGATTATGCTGAGAGTGTGTGACCCAGCAAGCTTCTACAGCAGCGTGGGGATTCGAACCTGGGTCTCCCAAATCCTAGTTCAACCATTGCACCACACTGGCCCTTTAACCCTAAAGCAGCACTTTATGTATGTAGTCTTGTAGCTTACAATACCAGCAATAAAAGCACCATGGTGCAAACTTGTCCGTGGCAGAAGGTGATGGGAGTCACTCATGGCTCCATTTCATAGATTTATTCCACAGAAAGGTTCAGGGCACAGGTGATAGATGCTGGTCTGGGGCTAAGTGATTCTGCAAGCAGTTCAGGGCAGAAGATAGTTGCATGCAGAAGGCAGGGCAGTAGCTGTGCATGGTAGCCAAGCACTACCATATTCCAGGGCTGTTTGTTGCAGTGTTAAGCCCAAAGAATGCTGCTGATCTGCCCATTTCTGCCGACAAGCTGCAGCATATTGAAGGAAAGACACAATGCAGTGTCAATTTTGCAGTGGGCCTGGGAGGGAGAGGGGCCTGCTGCCCTCTCAGTCAAATTCCTTCTCAGCCTCGCCTCTTGGTGTGTGTGTGGAGGGAGGGGGGTGCTGAGGGGTGATGACAACACCGGCAGGCAGACCCATTCCTCAGGGAAAGGGCAGCTGCTACAGAGTTCTTGCTTGCTTTTCCATTACTCCAGTAACAGTGTGCTGCTTGCTTAGGAAACTGGGTGGCAAGTTGGGTCTTCAGGATGGATCAATTGTCACCACTTCAAAGGAAAGATCCGGAAAATTAATATATAAAATGGGAAACTCCAAGGGAAAGGTGAGGTTTTTTAAAAATGGGAGTGTTTAAAAATCTCATGCATCTCGGAAACACTACAGGCTGTGGTGACCACAGGCCAGGGCTGTTCCTTGTGTGGAAGGTGAAATTCAGCCCCAGGGCCAGCAGTGGTGCCTAGCTCTAAGGGTGTGCATCTAGAATTTTCTGTTTCAGATTTGGTTCTTGGGGTTACAACTGAGGCTCATTACTGGTTTGTTCCAGCTGGGGTGGTGCCAGCTCAGACCTGATCCATTTGCTTTTTTTCTTTTCGTTTCATGTGTTTCAGCCCTTTGCGTGCACGTTGACTGCACATGCACAAAAGCATGCTCTTCTTTTCAGGAAGGCAAGGCTCTGGGGCAACTGTTTCTGTATACAACAGTACCAAAATTGCACAGAAAACACTCACTAAACCATTGAAACACTGAGTCTGAGAGCATGCAACAATAGGATTATGTGTTTATGGATCCCAAGGAATGCTTGGGGAAGGCATGTGCCAAAGGGAGTGTTGGGAAGCTGTGCATGCACACACTGTACTTTTTGCATTGTCCCCTAACCTGTCAGTCCAATGAGTTTCTCCTTAAACACATGTTGTGCCCTGTTTCCCTGTGCCTTCTAGTTTTGTTTCCACAATGAGGGGCCATTTGGGCAAATCCTCCTCCCTAATCTGCTGCAGGATCCTAAACTGGGACATAGAGGGAGGATGGCCCTCTTTCCCCCCCTCCCTTATTTTTTCCGCTCAGAAGTAACTGAACAAGAGAGTCCTGTTCTTATGCCTCAAAATAAAAAATCTGACAAGATCTGTCCTTCCACATGGAATACTGATTGGAAAGACTGGGGTGTGCATGCACATGCAAGTGTACAATACATGCCTGCTACCTCTCTGTCACTAAACACTGTGTTAACAGTTTTAATCAGAAAACCCCAAAAAGCTTTCTGGGCAAGATGAAATTCTTCCTGCTGCTCTTCAACCCACTATCTCTGCAGGACTTCTGAAGTCATAGTGAGTGGCCTTGGGGCACCATCATGGCACCCAAGTGAAGGACAGCAGCAGAAGAAAGCCACTGGATGGGCATGAACCAGCTCCACGTGCCTGAGAGCCAAGCTACAAGTGACGCCTGACACAGGTTGGACACTTGTCAGCTTCCCTCAAGTTTTGATGGGAAATGTAGGCATCCTGGTCTTGCAGCTGTAATGGAGAGCCAAGCTGTAAAACCAGGACGCCTACATTTCCCATCAAAACTTGAGGGAAGCTGATAAGTGTCCAACCTGTGTCAGGCGTCACTTGTAGCTTGGCTCTGAGACTTCCTGGCTCTCCTTTAATAATTGCTTGGAAAGAAGTTTATCCCAATCGGCATAACATGAGGCTTTGTGGCAACCGGGGGCTCATAGGCTGCAGGAGACTCCTCCTTCCTTAAACTCACGTGTGCACACCTGCAAGGATGTTGCTGGGCTGGTCTTTCCTTGCATTGTGTAAAACCACACAGAAAGGGATGGTGCTGGCAGCAATGGCACCATGCAGTCTACTGCACCCCTCCCCAGTGCAAAGCTAACCTCTGATTCCCATGAGCCACTCAATGCCAATACCATTGCCCAGGAAGCACTGGGGAATAAAAGCACTCACGTGTGCCATGCATATCCTCTTCCCACCAATGGAGTGAATGCTAAGGGCTCAGTCTCTCCTGCTTGGAGCCAATTGGTTGCATGATGAGTGCAGACAGACTTGCTGCTAAGGAAAATAAGATGCTACCAAATGGCCCATGCGACTGCCAGACCTGCCTGCATGGCTGCTGCACAATAAATACTGAAATGAAACAATAATAATAATAACATTCGATTTATATACTGCCCTTCAGGACAACTTAATTCCCACTCAGAGCAGTTTACAAAGTATGTTTTTATTATCCTCACAACAAAACACCCTATGAGGTGGGTCGGGCTGAGAGAGCTCCTAGAAGCTGTGACTGACCCAAGGTCACCCAGCTGGCTTCAAGTGGAGGAGTGGGAATCAAACCTAGTTCTCCAGATTAGAGTCTTGAACTCTTAACCACTACACCAAACTGGCTCTCTACACTCTCTCTCTCACTACAACAAACAAACCTGCTGGCGGAGGAAAGTCGTTGCAGCCTCGTTTCCTAAATTTGGTTCAGCATTCCAGAAGCTCCTTTAACAAGTCAAATGAGAGAGTTCTGAATGTATATTTCAGCTCTTTGTTATTATGCACACCCACACTTCGTTTTGCCCCTATACAAGCAGAAATTAATAGGAAGCCTTTGCCATAAGCAACGTGTGTCCATGGTTTCTCTCTGTCTCTGCAAAACATAACTGCTGGCGTAGATTAGAATTTTCTCCCATCGCTCCTGCTCAGGATGGCCTGCATGTGTCTTCCTCTGCTCCTGCCACTTGTTTTCTCCTCATAACAACTTTTTGATATATGTTAAGCTAATTAAGCCCAAGATCATTTTCCAGTGAATTTCCTGGGGATGTGGGTGATTTGAATCTGTGTTTCTTTCCTAGTCCTCATCTGACAGTCTAATCATTAGGGACAGTCTTAGCCAATGGGCAACAGGGGCACCTGCCCCAGCCCCCATACTGGGGGGTGCAGAGTGGGGGGTGGGAGAAGACTGCCCAAGATGGAAGCCCCCTCCATTCTTCCTTAACAACCATACACAGGGTAGAGAGGGTGGTCAAGTTGATATCATCAAACTGTGACTCTACATATGGGGGAGGCAGATGGCTATATAGCCCCCCCCCCCCGACAGGAGACCGGTAGGGAGACATTGCTAGATGGATCTAAGACTGGCCTCAGCCATCTTGAAGATCCTCACCGCAATCTCTACAGTGTTCTTTAAATCTGAGCTCCAGAATTAGAAGCACATGCCATGCTTTCATTAGTAGGATTTAAGAGCTCACATAAGCATCATCTGGATATAATTAGGAAGAAGATTACATAGAAGAAATATCAGGACTAAAAAGGTCATGGAGTATGACAACTAAATAAGGGCTTTGCCTCAGTAGTATGGAGCATGCAGATGGTTCTGTGTTTGGCCCCTATTATCTCTAGGTAAAGGACTTCAGATAGCAGTTTTATGGGACATAACTCTTTTTACTTGCTTTCTGAAATATTTATTCCCTTCAGCTTTCAACAATAGAAAAATATAACTTTCATCACTCTAAATAACCAGCTATATCTTGGTCTGGCCCTGGATCCAATGGGCAGCTCACGGGGCATGCATGAGACCTTCAGCTCACATCTCTGGCCATGTCAAGCTTAATACCCAGTAACAGAAAAAGAAAACAGAAGCTCAGCCCCCATGATACGGGTGACAGCAATGTTCCTCTCTATCTTCCATCTCTGCCCCGGTGTTAGAGCGGACATCACTGGGCTTGGTGAACTAAAGGCCTGAGTCATAATGTTCAGAGCTCTCAAATTATAGCCAGTGTTCTGCTAGCTGGGCAATACAGTGATAGTTATAACCAGGTAGCAGCTGCAGAAAGTCCAGCCACACCTAGCTTGTAAAAAGCTCTATATGCAGAACTACATTGGTAAACTCAAGAAAAGTGTGAGATCCAGAAATAGCTGTTTGATAAACTCATTCGGTGTACACAAAAAAGTTGTGATGCATTAAAGGTTAACAGATATACTATTATGGTATGGCTGAACACAGCCTATGTTATCAGGTGCAGGTCCATGAAACCCTATACCTCAATAAACCTGTTATTCTTTAAATGGCCACACTGTTCTTTCTGTTGCATCAGAGCAGTAGGACTACTCCTCTGTAATAAGTTATTCTGTATAATGATTTCTGCAAAAACTAACGATGACAGCATTACGGTAGTCCAAAGACAGTCTGCAGAATGGCTGGGCCAGACTTCTCTGGGACTTGTCTAGAACTTCTCTGGGACATCTCAGACTTCTCAGAACAGCCTTCTCCATTTTGTATGATGGGGAAACAAGGGGTGTGTGTGATCACTTAGGAAACTTATGTATTTATATGCTTCTTCTATTGCATGTTTTTATCTCCCTCTCTGGTAGAGATGTAGGAAGATGTGTATTTATCTCTTACAACAAAGAATGCCTGATTTGGATTCTTTTGACAATTCATACAAGTTTAGCTCTGAGTTTCCATAGTGCTCAGCACATTTCTTTAGATTAAGAATTGGACTCATGCCAATTGAACTTCTTTTGTTTACACATATTTGGGTAGATTCCATATCCATTATATTGATCATATTAACGTATATTTGGCTGCTATACTCAGGCATCAAATGCAGATTGAATGGGTATTGCTGTCATCTATAACTTAGTTAATCAGTGAGGTTATCCAGTGGGGATTGCACAGGTTGGTTGAGCACAGACATACATACAGTGTAAGGACAACTCCTTATTTTGCAATAAAGCAGACACAGCTTTAGAGAGTCTGACTTCCCATCTAACAAATCACATCTGGCAACATGCATGTTAGGGTTGCTTAATGTCCTTTATTTTTTAAAAGAGACCTTTATTCAGAATCAACATTGCCCATATAGCATAATGGGTATCCCATATCTTAGAGTGTATTATTGCTCTGTAGCATAGATATCACTCACCAGCCCAATGTGGGACATTTGTGAAAAGATGGACCACGTGAACAAAGAAAGCAAGCCAAGGGGGAAGTTACTACATCTGTACTCTGTAATTGTTTCCTCCCCAGATCCTGTGGCATTTTCTCAATGAAGTAATTTTAGTACAAGTGAGAACACATATGTGGACACACAGCTACCAGACATTTAAGCTTCAGTATCTCCAATCTGCACCTACCCTTGCACCCCAGACACTCATACTATAGAAGAGGTGGATGGCTATATAGGCTGGCTTATGAGTGCCCAGATCTGTTATAGCTTGGAGCAGATCATGGCTGCTGCTGGATGCACACCAAGCTGCCTCACCCTTGCTAGAATATTTCTCCCTGGGATCATTAGGTGGAGCTAAGTTTTCACCTTCCTGTGGTTTGGTAATTTGGCTTCAGGCTGAGGTTCACACCCCCAGCTCTGTACCTTGTTGACTGCTATGCCAGTGCTTGAGCAGTTTCCCCAGTTCAATGCAACTCAATCCCCACATGCTGATTGCCAGGATTTGTATGCAGAATAACAAGGGGTTTTTTTTGGCTCCTTTAGTACTGAGTGAATGCAGGGCACATAGCTTGGATGTAACAGTGAAATCACAACCTTTCCTCCCTTTTTACATGCTATCTGGGGAGACTGAACCATTCCAGGCCAATGCTTAGCTGTCTCTCCTCATGAACCATAGCAATGCCAGCCTTAAACTACCACAAGGAAAATAAAGTCAGCTGGAGAGGGACTGACATGTAGCCGCAAGGGACATATAATAGGAGAACAGCAAACTGGGCTGTTACAGATCCCAACTTGCATTAATTGGACCAGCATATAAAAGTTACCTTTACTTACACTACCCATGCATACAGCTTCACTTGCTAATTCAGTCATAAATTACAATGACTGAAATTCTTGATTAAATCTCATTCATATACTTCACTGCCAGTTAAAATTAGTTTGTACCATCAGGAATCCTGGTATAAACAGAGTGCATTATAGGATATGCATTGAGATGAGCAAGATCTCTAATGTTTAGGTCTGCCTGAGGATTTCTCTTACCCTGGTTGGATGCTTTTGAGCCAAATATGATGTGCCAGAGATCTCCCTCCCTCCAATCATACAATATCATGTGGCATTTCAGAGATCCATCATAACATCTGATCTTAAGCTGTGTAGACATCACAGCCTGCACTATCCTGCCCTATTTGATCCGCTTCCTATAGGCAAACAACTAACATAGATTCAGCTTAGGGTGAATGTTACTTGCAAGGTTCCCATGTGGTGCATGGGTTTATCAAGAACTGGTCCGGTTGGACCTAGCTCCCTTCTTAGACCAAAATAGCCCTGCAGTGATGTTTAGCATGCCAGAAGTAGGCTAACCAGCTTTCATATTGGCTCCTTACTCACGTAACTCTCACCAACTTACTGCACACATAATTCCAGGCAGATAAGAATACAGGCATATAAAACAGGTATATCTGAACCTGAGAGCACTCTGCTTAATGTTCCCCATTTCTAAATAATGAAAGACTCTCCAACTGTACCATTTACACTTCTAATGGCCATTTTTTAAAGAAAAGAGGAATCGGGGCTCATGTGGGTTATGTAGCTTATGTGGATTTAGACTAAATCTTCTGAACAACTCAGAGTAAACTGGGTAATCTTAAACAAAGGAGGGGAACATATTCAGAAAAAAACAGAAGACCTGTCAAAATTAGGTACACAAAAGTAAAGGAGATTAAAGGCATTTCCCTTAATATGTTGCTCTAGTTTAGATGCTGAAGGCTACAGAACAAGGCAAGATATGAGAAACAGTTACCAGTTCAAACGTAGTAAAGCGTATCTAGGCATGCATAGTTATTTACAGCCTGAAAAATAAAACAAGCTTCTCATTCTCTGGAATCCAACAGACATGCAAGGTGGAACCCAAAAGGCAGCTAGAACAATGCCTTTTTGTGAATTAAAAAATTAAAAAACAGAGATTTAGAGTAAAAGAATATAATGAACTGTAAGGTTAATAGTCAATAAAAATTTCAGTTATTTCAAACTGGAACAAAACACTTATTTTAAATTTGATTTGACCCCAAACAGCAGCCAGATGAGTGAGAAACAGGTTGGATCCACAAGATTCCCACAAAATCCTAGTTGACAGGAAATATAAAACTGAATAGAATAATTATCAACGGTACAGTTGTGAATGACAAAGATACTACAGAAAAGTCTTTGAGTTCTGAATGCATAGCAGCACTCTGGTCAAGAGATACTGCTTGCAAATATACAAACTAAGCGCAAGTTTGTTTTGTTCACATTGTGCTTCTGCGTGGCTCTTTTCTCCTCAGGGCCAATTAATACTTGGGCATCAATGAATGTCTCTGTTACATACCCTATTGATTTCTCAGGTTAAAGTTATTCTCACTGCTCTCTAAAATCAGCTGGCACTAAAAGGTCTTATTGTGGGACAGCACAAGCTTGTCATATCGGAAGTTCTTAATGCAATTCCTGTTTGAAACTTCTACAAGAAAAGACTAGAAGAGCCATACATATCAGAGTGATCCACCTATGGACCTATAGCCTCATTCAGATATCTGGTTAATGCGGTCACAGTGCTGGATGCCTGTCGTGGGCTGGGCTAGGCCGGGTAGGCACAGGCAGTGCTGCCGGGCATGGGGCGTGGTAGGCAAATGCACTTAGCTTTGAAGGAGGAGCTGAGGTCCGGTCCAAAGTCAAGGCATAGAGCCCAAACTGTGAGTAACATGGTCCAAAGGCAAGTCCATATAGTGAGGTCAGGGGGTTCAGAGGTCAGTTACTGGTAAGTCCAAGGATATGACAAGGACAAGATCAACATGGTCCAGAAGTCATAGAAGGCAAAGCTCAAGGGAGCGGTCACGGCATCAGAGGTGCTGATTCATTGTTTCCACACTCCACAGTTCTCCTGAGCTGGTGACTATAGCAATGCACTGATCACAGCCAGCTGCTTGGGAGCTAGCCTGATGCTACTCATCGTCGCTATCCACAGGCAGCTGGTGTTGGCTCAGGAGGCGAGCACTGCACTGCCTCTCCTGCAGCTCCATTCTTTGCTTCTGTCTCTGGGTGGGGGTGTTCCTGGAGAGTTGGACCTTCTTGTGGTGTTGGAGTGTGTTGGTGGCCCTGCCTCAGTTGCTGGCTGTAATCTCCAGTAGGCTGGCAGCTGCTCTCCCTGATTGCTGGCTTCTACTAAGTCGGAGCTGGCTGCCTGAGGCTTCCCTCCTCCTGAGAAGTCTGGGTTACACCAGGCTCCTCTTCTTCCGAGGAGTCCTCCAGGGCTTCACCAGGTTCCTCTTCTCCTGAGCAGTCCTTGCTAAAACTGAGCTCTGGCTGACCCATAACACTGCCAGTCATTGTGCCATGTTCATGCTCATTTCTGATGCTTGCTCATATCTGTTGATTACTTTCTTAGCAAGATTTGGTGCTGACCCTTTCCCTTCTGTTTCATCCAGCCCTACTGCCGGGTTTATCATATCGTCACAACAGAAAATCTCCTGTGTGGTATTATGTCTTCACAATTGTTTTAATAAAGGATATATTAATTGAGTACTGTTTCACAAATTTGTTTATACAGAGTAAGGGATGTAATAAACAATTTGTATATTCTTTTGTTTCTCTTGACACAACCATATACTACACCATATATTGCAACCTCCCTAGACCTCAATTATACAGGCATCTTATGCGTTCTAAAAACAATTCATTAAAGTGTCCCGTGCTCAAAGTGCTATCATGGATGTTATTAAAGTGCAATTGCTTTTGGCATCTTATGACACTATTTCTCATATAGAACTCGATTTGCCTTGCATACAGGTACAATACAGGTACAGTATAAGGGTAATTCCAGACACTGTGAATGTCACAGATCAAAAAGACCTATAATCATAGGTACACGTAGTTGGTTCTGTGACTGCATTCTCTAACGGACGGTCCAGATCCTTGTAAGGTCCGTTTCCAAGCTTCTTTCTCAAAGAGCACAGATGTCAAAGATTCATCATAGTTAACCTTCCATATCCCTTCCAATTACTTCCAATGGAAGTAATTGACAAATCAAAGAGGGATATGGAAGGTTAACTATGATGAATCTTTGACATCTGTGCTGTGACCGTCCGTTAGAGAATGCAGTCACAGAACCAACTACGTGTACCTATGATTATAGGTCTTTTTGATCTGTGACATTCACAGTGTCTGGAATTACCCTTATACTGTACCTGTATTGTACCTGTATGCAAGGCAAATCGAGTTCTATATGAGAAATAGTGTCATAAGATGCCAAAAGCAATTGCACTTTAATAACATCCATGATAGCACTTTGAGCACGGGACACTTTAATGAATTGTTTTTAGAACGCATAAGATGCCTGTATAATTGAGGTCTAGGGAGGTTGCAATATATGGTGTAGTATATGGTTGTGTCAAGAGAAACAAAAGAATATACAAATTGTTTATTACATCCCTTACTCTGTATAAACAAATTTGTGAAACAGTACTCAATTAATATATCCTTTATTAAAACAATTGTGAAGACATAATACCACACGGGAGATTTTCTGTTGTGACAATTACATTACCGTGTTGCTCTATCGGGTTTATCATATCAGCAGTAATTCGGGCCTTGGGTGGGTCATGGATGGCTCCCAGGGTCATTATAGAATTATTGTGCCAAGTTTACTTTACATATGAATGTTTATGAATATGTACTGAGATGTAATTTTTCACACTAGATTTTATATATTGCAGACAACAATGGATCCAGTATTTAGCCTAAAGTGAACTTCTGCAGTGGATTATAGCCTCTGTATTACTTGTTTCTACTATTTATTACAACATTTATACCCTGCCTTTCCCCAATGGCTCAAGGCAGCCTACAATACATAATTAAAACATCAAACAGCAATAAACCCCCAAATTCAGCCCCCTCAAGCCTAATGAAAACTAACACAGTCTTATGAAACCCTATAAAAGTTTATGTTTTGAATGGGTGCTTGAAGTCAGTAACAGGTTGGATGAAGGTGAACAAGCTGAAACTGAATCCTGACCAGACAGAGGTTCTCTGGGTTAGTAAACAAGCAGACCAGGGACTTGAGATCTCTCCTGTCCTGGGTGGGGTCCTTCTCCCATTGAAAAGCCAGGTATGCTGTCTGGGAGTGCTGCTTGACACAGCGATCATCTTTGAAAACCAGATGGCTGCTGTGGTTTGGAGTGCTTTTGTCCAACTTTGGCTCACAGATCAACCCATCACATCAGCTGAGAAGGAAACTACAGACTAACACGGCAAACTCCTTTGAACCTTTACACAAGCAAACTGATCCCCACACCAAAAGGAGCTGTCTGCATCTCCATATCAAAGGAGTTGTTTACATCCCCCCTCTCCTCCTCCCCCTCCCCCTCTCCTCCTCTATATTTGACCAGTTTCCTTCTGCCCTCCACGCATCTGACAAAGAGAATGTGATTCTCGAAAGCTTATGCTACAATAAAATTGGTTAGTCTTAAAGGTGCTACTGGACTCTTTTTGATTTTGTAAAGGAAACTGACTCCAAAATAGTTAAACCAGGACAGTTGCTGACAAGAGATGCTCTTCATTGTCACTTAATGTGGGTACAATTCATGATTTGGAAAAATGCTCATTATGCCATTCCAAATCTTCCAGCACCACCAATAAACACGTTGAAAGTGCTACAAATCAGGTCTACAACCTGTACGACAGTCTCTGAGTTCCTATTCCAAGTATATGCTTGGATCTTTTGCTTGAGTCAAATGCAATGTATAATTCAGAAATACAAATGCCACAAATCTGAATTAGGGCATACATCAATGTGCCAGTGCAAAGGATATACTGCTGAACAGAAAACGTGCATGAATATGGTTTAAGCCAATAAGACTTAAGGATCAGCAAGGGAATGAGTGTGCAGCTCCTTGTTTTAGTTGGTACTGTTAATAGTATTTAAAAGGTTTACAATTACATTATGATTTTATGTTGCATATTTTTGATTTCACATTTTTCACTAAATCCAGTTACCGTATACATGTGACACTGATTGTACATTCAGACAGCCAAGAAACTATACAACTAAACTTCTGAAAGAGGAGACAGTATATATATGACATACACAAAAATCAAAATAATTTTAGTTGCTTTTTTTGTTTTACAAATTAGGACAAAACCTAACATTTCAAGCTTGGGGACCAACATTTCAGAACCCAAAACATGTTAGTCTGGTTCTTGACTTTGACCCTAAAAATATATTTTTCAGACCCGTTGAAATATGCCTAGACTACATACCCCTTTATGGTGTTATTTACTTACTTGCTTCCTTTATATATACATTGCCTTTCTCCCCAATGGGAACCCAAAGCATCTTACATCATTTTCCTTTCCTCCATTTTATTGCCACAACAACCCTGAGAGGTAGGTTAGGCTAAGACTGCATAACTGGCTCAAAGTCACCCAGCAAGCTTCCACAGCAGACTAGCGGTTTGAACCTTGGGTCTTCCAGATAGTAGTCCAGCACTCTGACCACTACTACCTACTGGTTGTAATATAATGTGTGTGTGTGCATAAATGCCATCACAGCCAACTTACAACAACCCTTCATGGGGCTTTCAAGGCAAAAGACCTTAGAGGTGGGCCATTGCCTGCCCCTGCATGCAAGTCAGGGACAACTCTGATTAGCTTCTGAGATCTGATGATATCAGGCTAGTATACTATAATATAGAGTTAATCAGAACTATGTCCTTCAACAGGACTGGAGAGTTGCCTTGGAAGGCTAACAAACTGGACACAGAACCTAAGGTCTTCCCCTGATGTTGCCTCCTCCTCACACTCCCCCATTACATCCTGTTCGAGTTATTGGTGCCAATGGACCTTAAGCCTTTATGTTGAACAGTCCTGCATTCAAACTTAAAGGTACTGAAACATGAGCATCTAGTTGTGCTAGTTTAGCCTACCCTGCTGGGGAATTCCCACTCTGTCCACTCTCCTGTTATTCTGGCATGCAGGGCCAAAGACAGTGGCTTTTCTAGGCTTAACAAACATTTCCACTGTGTCCTGTCTCTTATTTCTTTTTTATATTTTCAGTTTAATCTCTGTATTTCCGAATTGCCTACAAGGATTCTCAGGTCTTTCCCGCTGATTGGCTCTGATTAATTTAGGACCCAGTGATGCGCATGAGTGGTTCTTCTGATTATGCTCTCCAATGTGCATGTACTCTTTGGATGTTAACACTGAACTGCATTTGTCAGCATGTAGTTCATTCCCTGAGCTGGGTTAATTTCTCTGAAATGTCCTCACAGAAACTGTGTCCCCGCTTCATTTCTTTCAGCTTCTGCCCAGCTTGTTCACGCTCATTTCTGGACCACAATCTTGCCCAATTTCAAAACTCTAGTTTTTCTCAGTCACCCAGGAAAATGGCCCTGCCTTCTTGCAACTTGATAGTGTCTATTTTTACATAATTCTGCAATGTTCCCTAACTCCTTGGGAATAATTCTGTAAAAGGGGATCTAGTTTAAGTATGGCTACCACCACATTACCCTTTGTGATGCTGTAAGAAAGGATTCATGCAGAGACCATACTGGCCAGTCCCCGTCACATCAGCCTGGTCATCAAGGTATCTGTGAGTCCTAGTTTTCTCCCTGATCCCTAAATCAAGGGCTTTGCGGTATGTAAATTTCAGTATCAATATAAACTGGTTACAAGAAAAAGACAAATCCTTTCTTTTCAGCGCTGCTGCTGCTTTGAATGGAACTGCACAACAATTTCTTCTGAATTTCTGGAGCCACTCAGTCCCTTCAGGACTTTTAAAATATGCAACCAAACCAAAATGTGCAGTTCCAGGGAGAAAAAACCTGCAGTTCTAAAAGTTAAAAAATATACATCTTCTTTATTAATTGCTGTTAAATTCCTAGTTCTCCAGATTATTTTCTCCACTCTGCATAGGCTTCAGTCTGGGGATGTGAATGTAAGCAACAAAACATGTGCATGCATACAAGAAAAATGCACAGGTACACTGTAGCAGCATGAGCGTGCACTGAAATTAATAGTACTTAGTACTGTGCAGTTCCAGATTTCCTTTTTTAAAGTCCTGTGTATTTTTATAATGTATTTTTTCCATGCGGAATTATTTGGGTTTTTGTTTGTAACTCTAACCTGAACAGCAGGACAAAACAGTCTCTAACAGTGAGGATATGGTGATGCTCCTTGTCCACCATGACTCTACAGAATTCCCAGAACCAGTCTGTAGCAGTCTCATTCCATTCATCTTGCAAGTCCAGGGAGAATTCTGCAGATTGATAGGTTGTTGATTTTAATAGAAATTGGAAACTTCAGTACTTTCACAGCTGGTCACTCCTCACATATTTGTTTCCCTGGTTATAACTGTGTGTTTAAAATGGACAGAAATATGGCATGCAAAGTATCTGTGGAAAAAAGAGAGGTGACTGGTCCTTTCTGTAATGACAAGGAAACAGCCACTGCCCAGTTTGGCCCAGAAAATGGACGTTTACTCATCTTTAAAACTGTGAGGCTAAGTCGCATGAGGAGTATGGTGCCAACGCGGGATCCTGGTCAGGAGGCTGCAGCACCAGACAGCGGGAAGAAGGGGGAGCCACGCAAAGCATTCATCTTGCAAACCAACTTAGCTTAGTAGAAATCTTGTTGGGTACATCCACTGAGAGAAGCAGCATGAAATGTGGTGGTGAGCCAAGGAGAAATCAAATAAGTGATTAAGGTTGAGCACCCACATTACAGAATACAGAGCATTTTAAAAGTGGAAATCTATACCAAATGATCCAGCATACCCCCAAGAGGTGGAAGCAGAAAAAGCCATTGCCAGATGGGCATGTGCTTGAGCTCCCCAAGCCCTACCCCTACTAGAGATGCCAGAGGAATACCACTCAAACTCAACAGAGTTAAGGGAATGCCCAGCCCCGAGTCAGGCAAGAGGAGCAGATTAGCCTTATCTTCCTCCCTCCCTGGCAAAATGTCTTGGCCAAATACCTCTGTATACTCAACAAGCCTCCTCTGTCCCAGCCTTTTCTTTCTTAGCAGGGACAGTGGCCTCTCCCAACCCCTTAGAGTGCAAACCAAAGCACACAGTATTGAAGTGAACACATGCTCTTGCCCTATTTTCCTTGCCTCCCTTTCCCCCCGCCATTGCCTCCTTTGCGTTGAGATGGTCAGCCTCTTGGGTTAGGGAATCTGTCTTTTTGTCATTGCTCAGTAAAGTGTCAGGCACACTTTTACATAGGTTTGCATGGATCAAATAATAATTGCAAGAGGTATGTAGGGACAGAACACTTCTCTGAAGGGCAGGGAGGGTTACCGTAATACAGTACTCCAGAAAGACTCTGATTTGCGAGCTCATATAACTCCTCCCCCCCCCAACATATCAACATAATCCCAAAACCTGAGTGGAAATGCACAGTGCGGATAGCTGCTGGACACACAGGGGTACCAAAGCAACTTCACAGCATTGTTTCCTTGGAATGGTACAGGCATAGGACTACACGAATTTTGGGGAAATCTGGATCTTGCAGCCCAGATTATTTTTAACACTAAAACGATTGAGCTCCTTACCTCATGACCCTAGAGGGAAGCTCATCCCGGCTTGATGTTCTCAGGTGCCCTCTGCTGACAAAGGATGAAAATCACAATTCAGAGTTGTTCCATGAGAAACCAGGTTTGTTCTGTGCAAGACATGGTAGTCATTCATTAAAGGAATCATAACCCAAATCAGCCTCCTAGCACTGAATTAAGACAACAATGAAGGGTTAAAGTCCAGCTCAGGATGGCTAGGATTTGCAAGGGTTCTCTTTTCTCATGGGGTTCCTTCATTTGCCACAGAAAGAAAATCAGCAGATGTGGCCATGCCTCTCAACATTTCCATGCCATGTAAGCTGCACCTGTTGAACTTCAGCTTGGAGGTTATTAAAATAGGAACTTTTCCAGATACGTGTGTCTTTGCTCATAGGATGTCCAGATTGTGTCAACTAGATCACCTGACTCTTTCACTACAAGCAGATATTACAGGTTTGGATGGCAAAGACTAAATATGAATTGAGTGGAGTTGCCTGCAGAATTTTGTGTATACACCACAAACTAGTGCAAAGAAAGAAGAAGATGGCTGTGCGCACTGGTACAGAGATGGTTGACAAGATTAAGTACCAGGAGCACAGCTCATATATAAGACTCTAAGCTGATTGGGAAGCTGGCCAAAATTTGAGGACATGGAGTTCCAGTGATGGTGGGAAGAAAGCTTCATATGTTGATTCCTGCTGTCATGCAGCTGTTAAAGGCACAAAAACCCAGCCAGTAAAAAAGGGTCAACAACTCTATTACCCTAGTGGTAGAATTTTAAGGCATAGGCTACACCTAAAATAGAGCTATTATATCCTTCTGTTTGTAAAACAGCGTTAGCGCGCATGACCGGAAGGCCCCTCTGACATCCAGGATTACTTAGTCCCTGACTCTGTAGTAACCTCACAAGTACCATGAAGTGCAGGGGTGGGGGGCATTTTGGAGGCCAGAAAGATGAACGTTGCTTGGTGGAGAAGGTAGGGGAAAGAATACAAGACTGTGGGGACAGAAAGTGACCTTAATCGTTGGAGGTGCCTGGGAAGCTGCTCCCATGGGAACATTCCTGGACATTGTTGCATTGACACACTAGTCACTACCTGACCTCATGAGCTGGTATAGCACAGGATGAGCTGGCAAGTCTCAGGCTCAGCAAAGAAACAAAGTTACTAAGGGGCGACAGACAAGCCCTCTTAGTTATGAGGATAACCAGCAGGGCCGGATCTAGCACTCCCGGTGCCCGGGGCAACGCTTGCCGGCCCTCGCACGCACGCATAGCGCGCACATGCTACTGACACGGCGTGGTGACGTCATTTTGATGACATCATCACGCTGCGCGCTGGAGGCAGCGCGGGGGGCTGAGAAGCTGCCCACGCCATTCGCTTCAGAAGTGAATGGCACGGTCAGCTTTGCAGCTCCTCACACTGTCTTTCGCCTGCCCCATAGGACAGGGGGCGACCGGCTTGCCGCATGCCCTCTGTCCTTCGGAGCAAGCAAAAGGCAGGGCAGGGGGCCGCGTGGCCGCCCGCGCCATGCGCCTGCCCCACGGGACAGTGGGCGGCCGGCTGCCCCCTCTCCTGCAGGGCAAGTGAATGGCGTGGGTGGCCACGTGGCCCTTTTCCTGCCCTGCAGGACAGGGGGTGCGTGGCAAGCCAGCCGCCCCCTGTCCCGCAGGGCAAGCAAAAGGCAGCGCGGCTGCCCATGCTGCTGCCTGCACGCTCTGGGAGCTGCTTCCGGCGCCCCCTCCCTGGCGGTGCTGGGGGCAGACTATCTCCCTGCCCCCCCTCTAGATCCAGCCCTGATAACCAGAACACAGGGCAGTTCTAAGAATGACCAAGCTAAGACGTGAGTACAAACTTTGAATATTGGAAATGAGATTTGTGTGTGGTGTGTTAGCACTGACAAGGAGTTTCGAGAGGTGGGGCTACAAGGACAAAATTGCAGGGGCCCATGGAGCCAGATGTCGTGTGGTTGGCTTTGATACCCTTTTGGGCTGGGTGGGGTGAAGGGAAATCAGATGGAATCTTCGTTGAGCAGCCCCAAAGGCTCTTGGCAACCTGATTGGGGGGGGGGCGCTCTCCCTCTGCTTCTCAGTGGCTTGGCCTTCACATCGTTGCCCATTATCAATATGACTAGGAGTGCCCTCTGCAAAGGAAAAGTCCCCTAATCAAGAAACATTCTTGTCCTGCCTGCTGTGGGAAGCACAACAGCTGAGTTGTCTGTAGGCACCCAAAATAACCTCCAGCCAGTACAGTGCTATCCTATGACAGGGCCCCAGAAAGGGGCACAGCAGCTGGGCCAAAGCATCTGAGCTGGGTGGGAAGCTGGGGCCAGATTACCTTAACAGATTTATGGTTGTGAATCCCAATAGGCCAAGTAAAGGGAGGAGCAGCAGAGCCCACCCTTAGTTTCAGTGTCTCTCATAGTATTTTCCTATTTTCCTTCTTGTAGTGCAGAGTAAATAATGCTGAATAAATACTAGTTTCTGTTTTTGTTCCTCCTGATGAGGATTAGAACAGTTACCTACCTACATCCATAAGTACCTGTTTGTAAGAAAATTCGACATAAATTAGGTAGATTTTAACAAACTTTATATTATTATAATATTTTTGTCCCTCCAAGAAGCTCAAGGTGACATTTGTAGCCTGCTCTTTTACATAGTAACAACAACCCTGTGAGGTAGGCTAGGTAGAGAGAGCAAGAGACCAACCCAAAGCTAAGCAGGGAATTTAATCTAGCTCTCCCTGCTGAAAGTCAAACATTTTACCCACCACATGACACTAGTTCTTACATAATTAAGGTGGACTGAAGGGGAAATTCCCTACTACCCTTTCAAATAATGCTTATTAGGGGAGAATTCTCAGAATCCTGTAAGAGGCTGTAATTATGTGCTAGTGAACCTGAAACGTTCTTGAAAATATTACTGTGTACTTCCGAAAGCACAGGTTCAGAATAATTTCATATCATTTTAAGTATTTGGGGGGAAGTTTCCAACTATTCTGACTGTGTATTGTCGAAGGCTTTCACGGCCGGAGAACGATGGTTGTTGTGGGTTTTCTGGGCTGTATTGCCGTGGTCTTGGCATTGTAGTTCCTGACGTTTCGCCAGCAGCTGTGGCTGGCATCTTCAGAGGTGTAGCACCAAAAGACAGAGATCTCTCAGTGTCACAGTGTGGAAAAGATGTTGGCAGGTCATTTGTATCTGCTCAGGAGGGGTGGGGTTGAGCTGAGTCATCTTGTAAGAGTTTCCCAGGGTGTGGAATGCTAATGGCGGGAGACTTCACTGTATCCTGAGGAGGTTCTTTTGCATATGGATTGGTGTCAGGTTCAGAATGCTTTCCTCTATGTTATAACCAAAGAGACTCCATTTTAATTCTTTTAGTATTCTGAGTGCTTCTTTCACAGGTGCCAAGACGTTCCCTCGCAGTTATCTCACAGAAGAGGAATGTTTTGACTTCAGCTTTTCCAGCCTTGGGAAACTTTCACTTTCTCAGCCTCAAGCGGCTTGTTTTGAGAACTATGGGGGGAGGTTGAGCCTGCTAGGGTTTGATACTCTGTACCAGGTTCTATGCTTGTCATTCGTAACAATACACGTGTACCAGCCTAGATATTGCATCTGGGCCAGTGGACTATAATGGTTGACTTTTTCAGTAAATCTTTGGAAAACAACGGGCTTTTGTCTGATTGCAGAAGGTAGTCTGGAGTACAACTATTATTTAGCCACAGTTCTGACATTTTGTTACGAATCACATCTGTTCCAATGCCTAAGCCGGGGCAGATGGATGCCAAAGCCGCTCCTGACAGGGACCCTTTGTTTGATCCTTATGCCTCCCCCGGTTCGGAAGGACTGGAACTTCAAGGACCCGTTCAAAGGGGAATGGGGTCTTCCGTTACTATGATATACACCCTCACTCCTAGCAGAACTGATACTCGACCCACAGCAGCAGCGGACCCACTGATATCCCTGCCGACACCAACGCAGTGGGGATCGAGGCCAAGGGACGCAAGGGAAAGGAGAGCGAGTGTGATGTTCACGCAACCTCCAATGGAAGGCCAACGGAGCTTGGGTGTGATAGCAGAGCACCCCAGTAGTCAACCTTGGTATCATTGGAACCGTGAGGCCGACCAGTTGGAGTGGGATCGAAGAGGTTCGGAGGGTACCCAAACATGGGAAATGTCCCACCGCGATATGATGAGTTGGGACTATGCTGAAGTCGCTCCGTGGACGGGACAAGGTGATCCTAATGAGCACACGTGGATACAATTACAAAGCTGAACCATAGCAGTAGATGCCGGAATCTCGGCGGTTACAGGATTAGCGAAAGGAATCCTGGCGGGGAGATCGATTGAAGAGCAAGGTACCGGGGCCCAGGGCATGGGAGAAATAAGGCCTTGGCCTGGGGCAGCCGCGTCCTATGCAGAATATTTAGAGACTACGCAAGCCCCTAATGAACCTCCCCATAAGTATGCAGAAACTGAGGCCACCGCGGTGGGCCCAGGTCGTGTACAGGTACTAGAAGAGAGACTGTCTAGTATGGAAGAGAGTTTGGCCCATGCAGTTCATTTGCTCTCCGTACTCGTGGTCGGAGGATCAGATGAAAACCAATAGAGGGCTGCTGGCGTACAGAGCATCAGTCAGAGTCTGTCAAATTTACAGAGAATTATTCCGGGGACAGGCACCGCTCTGCAAGAACAACAGCTCCTGTTAGCAGATGATCAGCAACAACCCGTACAGCCACCGAACCCACCGCCGAGGCCAGTTGAGGATAAATCGGATGAAACGGAAGAAGAAGAGGAAGAAGAAGAAGAAGTAGAAGGAGGAGGGGAACAACTGCGAGAGGAACCTATAGAGACCCCACCACAGCCCGGGGGTACACCACAGTGGCCACAGGAGGAAGCTCTGGTCCTTCCACCGACACCAGTTCAGCCGCAAGGACAGCCAATCCTCCAACCTCCACCAACCCAGCCGCGAGGACAGCCATTCCTGCCGAGACTTGTGGCACCGATTCAGCGGGGCACCACTCCTCGGCCAATACCGCAGCCGGGACCGATTCCGCGGGGAACCACTCCACGGCCAATACTGCAGCCGGGACCAAGAGTACCCCCTCCGCCAGTACAGCCTGTACCGAGAGGACCTCCTCCGCCACTACAGCCTGTACTGAGAGGACCCCCTCCACCACTACAGCCTCAACCGAGGCCCCAGCAACCTCCTGTGCAACCTCCTCCTCAGTATCCTGATGGGAGACCTCGGCAAGTTCCAGTTCCAATACAATATTACCCACTGCCTGCTCCGGTCGCCAGACCTCAAGAATTGCCGATGGGGTGGGTAAAGCTGGAAGCCACTTTTGACGGGGACCCCTCCAAATTAGGGTTTTTCCTAGTACAAGCTTTACAATTCTTCAATCGTTGGGGACATTTGTTCGGAGATGAAGCCAGCCAGATCGAACATTTGGGGTCTCGCCTACAAGGAAAAGCAGCAGAATGGTATGTAGCCCTTTATGAATTGGGGCCCCCCGAACTGAATTCATTGCAGGGTCTAGTAGATGCACTCCGAGCCCAATACGAAGACCCCATAGAAGAAAGTAGAGCCAGAACAGAATTACAATCAATTAGACAAGGCAGCACGTCGGCTAGAGACTATGGCTGAATCCACATTACCCCTTTTTCCCCGGTTATTTTCCACAAGAAATCCGCATTCCCGAGTGCCGGTCACATTACCTAACCCTCTCAACGCATCTCTTTCGGTTTTCCCTCAGATTTCCAGTTGCGGCTTTCTTGCGGGAGTTTCACGGTGTCCGTGGATGCCAGCAATCGCATTTTTGGCACCCTTTTTTTAAACATCCGTACTTTGCCTTCCCATTGGCCGATTTCACCAGTAACGTCCTTCAAACAAGTTCCCCTTCATTTTTCCCCACTTATCTTCCTTTTCTTGCTTATACAACATCTGCAGTCACAATAGCTCAAATTTTTTCCCCTTAAATATCATTTCAGTTGCTAATCCTTGGGATAGTTTTCCTTATTTTTCCCCCGTTGTTAATTTTTTTTTTAACAGATATCTGTCATAGCGAAATCCCGTTGTGTGTGCCACAGATACCGAGATTGCACTATAGTGCCGTCTTTGCGCTTCCTGCCTCATCCCACGTACACACATCTCCCGAGCGAATCCAACAGTATTTTTTTTAAAATGTGCCCTTTCTCTTGTTCCTTCCGAAACATCTGTTCTATATTTGAATTATTGTTTTTACTTGTATAACGGTAACGCAGTAACGGTAAATGAAAATAACAGTGTTCAGTCATTCTACACGGGATCCCTCAATGAATCGCTTTGATGGGAGATGGGTTAGGTTGGGTTAAGTTCTTGTGGGGCGCTTGCCACGAACGTCGGGCGTGCACCAGAAAAATGAACGGATTTGATGTACTGTCTTGTCGAAAATCTGTTTCAATTCTCTTACAGCAGAATTTCACTATTCCAAACATATTTATAAAAAAAACACCGCGACTACACCAAAGAATCGCTTGAAGAATCTCCAGTCACAGAAACGTTGTGGCCTCCCCCCCCCCAAAAAAAACACAATATTAATATAATTGTCACTTTTGGATCAGCAGGGCAATTGCTTTAAAAGCGAGGCATCAAAAATTTCTTGCATGGTACACCTTTGCTGCTGTTTCCGTGCAAAATAAATCCATTACTTGGTGTCTTGTTTTCTGTTTTCAAGATCATCATCATTACCCTTGGGAACCATAATGTTCTTCCACAGCTGGTGGTCTCCTTAAGTTTGGGGATCAACTGGACACACAGTGGAAAATGAATGATGATGATAAAGATAACAGTTGCAAAAAACAGGAGACAGAATGAAATGCCAAAATTGTTGACTGTGTGATCCCTCAGTCCTTTTCTTTCTTTTGTTCTTCTGGAAGCAATATCAAACCATTGACCACACCTGGATTGCTAATTCATAGTATGCTCATTAACCTTTTTTTAATTATGAATGGAGAGGAAATTGAAAAACTATAACAATTTCTTAAACACATTATAAATGTACCTCTTCATCCTCACCTTTTAAGTTACTTCTTTTTTTAAACGAACTCTGCTGAAGAGAAACATTTATGTAGACATCCCTAATTGTGTTCAGATTGGCCAGTATGTCCTATTTCTTTAAATAACATAGGCTAGAACTGTTCATACGTCCCTGTGCATCGCAAAGGATGGGGAATAAGTGTGACATCACATTCTCCTTGAACGTGAACTCAGAGATGTCCTGTGTACTGTAAAGCCAAGCAACGGAACTCAGAATTATAATAATACATATAATGTTGGAGTCATAAAGGTGTGGAATCTCTCTCTGACTATTTCAGAATCCTCCTTTACTTTGAACTATTAATAGAAGGGAGACTTTGGACAGCTCGGGGTGTCGCGGAGCCCTTTTGTTCAAATGAAAATCTAGTAGCATAATCCAGTATTTACATAAAGAGGTGATGCATGGATTGTTGTTCACCATGTTCAAGCGCTTGATGCACCTGTGTCTGTCGAGCACAAATAAACAGGTGTGTTACAGTGATGCTGTCTCACAGCTGCAACAGTTGCTTATCTTGTCTGTCAATGACGACAGTGAGAACCATGGTGAGGGTTTTTTTTGGAGAAGCACCAGCAGATGAATGGTTTCAACATTCATCCAAGTCACAAATTTGACCATAAACAAACGTAAAAATAAATGTGGTTTTCACAAGATTTCTGGAATTGTCACCTCACACCAGACCATAGAAGTCGAGGGTTACAGGGTCCTGTCCAGTGATACCTGTGACAACATAACCGGATTGTCACGGTAGGGGGAAGATTAGAAAAGAGGGGGCAGGGAGAAATCACATCAAACCCAGTAACACCTCTTTTCACTACCACGGTGGGAAATTTCTTGAACACATGCTCATAGGTAGAACTGCTCAAATTATCGCTGCAACTATATATTGATACATGTACCGGGAGAAAAAACCCTTAATTTTCCTGTATTAAACAGTAAAAAAAATTTAATATGTACACCAAACATTGTTGGGCAGAAACAGCATTTACATTTTGATTTAACTAGATTTAATATACAGAAGACTGTGCGTCATGTGCAGGAAGAAAAACACAACTATTTACAGAGGGATTGATGCTTAGGGAGCATCCCCAGGCTCAGAGGGGCGCTGTCTGCGTCTTTCCCATCGCTCCATCGCATTGACTCTCCGTCCCAAACGTGAGAGACGTTCCTCCACGTTGCCCAAGCGCTCCTGCACAGCGGAGACTGAAATTTGTTTGAAAATTTTTTTTTGAGAAATAGCAGACAAAAAGGGTGGGTGCCAGAAACCATTTGAAAAAAAACTTACTTGATGATCCCAGCCTCTGCTCCATCCCCTGCATGGCCGTGAACAGATCATCGATCCCTCGTCTTCTGGCTCTAACAGGGGGAGCTGGCCCCGCGCTTGTGGAGGGTCCCTCTTCTGCCTGGCCAGCTTGGCTCTCTTGATCTCCTGCTGAGTAAATGACAAGAACCCATCTTAATATTTGAACATTGGTAGTCCGCCGCAAGATGCGCATCTCTTTGTAATCACGGTTCCAATTGACACGAAGAATCTCTGATGTTATCATGATCGTTACAGAATAATTTCTTCTTTCTGATTTCAATTACAGGATGTTATTGGGGTGCAATAGTGAATTGATTTATGGTGTCACAATGGAGTGAGATGATGATTTTTTTTTCCACCAGTCAATGTTCAATTTTGAAAAAAGGAAAACAGAACACAGGGGGAATTGGTCAATGCCCAGCACATGGTGTCTCCACTGTCCAACATAACCTTTTAATACTCCGAGGCGGTGTGGGTGATACTTTGGAGCCACTCATTCATGCTCACATTATATCTGGTCACAATTTAAACCACGCTGTTTGGTGATGCAGCGTTCAGCATTAAGGTTTTTTTCTTTTTTTAAAAAAGGGTACAGAGAGTCGCTTACCGGGGGGGGGCCTGTTCTGATCCATGTGAAGGATCCGCGGAGGAAGCCTGCTCTCCTGGAACCTCTGCCGTGTCCTGCTCCTCCTCTGATCTTGCCTCCCCCGCAGCAGCGGTGACAGCTCTACCGCGGAGAAGGGCTGTGAGAGGAAGGAGAACTGTTGGCACAATCAAAGCATCCATCGCAACAAGCACATGAATTGACAAAACCTTCAGTAAAGGAAACATCCCATCGTGCTACAAGAGAAATAACACGGCACGACACATCGTGAAACCCCAACTTTCAGCTTCCCAGCCAATAGGGTGACACAAATTGTGTCGTTGCTCTGATGAAAAATCGATATTTCATTTTATCGGAAATACGTTTAAAGAGTGGGGGGAAATCAATGTCCGCCCTGACTAAAGCCCCCGAACTCCAAACTGACAGCGTCACCGTAGAAATAATTGCACAGTTATGAACGGCACAGTGGGATGGATTGAAACCTTGGGGGGGGGGTGTTCCAAGAACTCACCGGCATGATGACGGGCTTGCCAGCTAGGCCTGCCGGCGAGATCCCAGAGGTTCATCATGGTGGAAAAATACGGGGGCTTTCCACTCTGGCGAGGAATCCCCTGCCAGGCTTCCAGCGCCCCGTAAAAGTCACCCTTGACTCTTTTAAATTTTGACCTGCACTGCTCGGGGGTCCTGTTGTGACCGCGGGCACACATCTGCCGCGCAAGCTTGTGAAAAACAAACTTTGTGGGCAGATGTGTGCTCCTCATTACTCGTCCCACTTTTCCAGAACGAGCAATGAGGGTCTCAACCTCTTCATCCCGCCAGAAGACTCCCTTCGCTGCTGCTGCCATTCTTGCTTCAAAACGAAATACCGAAATTTTGGTGTGCGTTAAATGAGCGTGGTCAAGTAACGGTCCGGTTTAGGTGCGCGAAATAAAGCGTGCCGATTGGATGAGTTGAAAAAAGATAACCAATGGCAGCGGAGGATTCGAAATAGGCGCGAAAGGCATGCCGATGAAAGCTTTCCTTCTGCCCTCGAATGGGACGCTTGTGTGCGGAATTGGTTCTGCACCGCTGCAGCCAGAGTTTAATCACAGTTGCAGGAAGCATCTCTGATAAATGGGGTGTGATCTCGTTGTTAGCATTGTATCGATTTATGAACATGTCGTTATATCTCTTGGATTTATTGCTTAGCGGGGCAGTGGATGGTCGAAAATCTGGAATAGCGGAATATTTTTGACGAAAAAAATGTAATGCTAGGAACGGTTTGTGGTTTGTGCGCATGCGCAGGTGAAGTTCATTCTTTCCGGCAGGAAACACTTGCGTTTTCGACAGAAAGCAGAGTTGTTGACTTGCCTAACAACTTCCAATTTTGTAGGTGCTTGAAGGGGAGCTGAAGAGGCACTTGTCTTCTAACACCTCTATAAATAATTTGGAGTGTCATAATGTCGTCCACTGTTCCTGCTCCTCCACGATCCGCGACATGGAGGGAACAAGAGGTATTGGACCTTCTTTCATTTTGGGGAGAGGACAAGATTCAGGAGGCCCTGAGAAGTTCCCACAGGAACTTAGACAATTTTGAAAAAAATTCCAGAATGATGTCCGCTTGTGGACATAGGCGCATGGCACTGGAATGCAGGAACAAGACAAAAACAATGAGGTTGGAGTACAAGTGTGTCATAGCGCACAATTCCACCTCTGGAAATGCCCCCATAACATGTCCTTTTTTCGTGAACTGGACAGCATTTTAAGAGGGGACGCAAGTGTGAAGCCGAAACGTATAGCCAGAAGCATAATTTTGGATCATAGACCCACAGAGATTCGTGCCCCTAGGGAAGTGATGGAGGGATCGGAGGAACTCTTCTCGCATGATATGATGACAATAGATGCCGCACCACTGAGGTCCTCCTCTCCAATTCCCATGGCAGCACGTAAGTCACCTGTTGATTATTTCAACTGTCAAGAGTAATTTTTTTCTTTCTTCCTACAAACTCGTTTTCTGTCAATTGATGACCTCGCTGTCAACTTAAATTTTACAGAGCAGAACTTAACCTCTTCCACCGATGCCATTGAAGAGGATCTTGACCAAACTTTGGATGGACTTGCTGACAAGGGTAAGCATGGCCTGGACACAGCGCTCCAAACAATCACCATCCTAATCATTTTGGGAAACGGCTTTAGATAGTGCGTAAAGAGGAAGGTCCAAATTAAATGTCTTCTCTCAATAAAGTAATGGTGGGCATCACGTTTGAAATAAAGGGGCAGCTCTGTCAATGATGGAATGGCCCAGGAGACATTGCATCAATAGAGAGACCTAGACATCACCAGCCGTATGAGGGAATTGTTAATGTTATCCTGCTTTCCCATCATCAACTGAGTTGTCCCGCTCAGGCTTTCCTTTCCTGGTTTTCTAATTATTACTCTGACACCTGACAATTGTGACGACCAGCACACCCTGGACACTTGTCTGATTCACTGATGTCTTCATGGGTAATGTGGGCATTCATGTGTTTAAACCGTGAAGGATAGTCAAGCATTTAAAGATGGCTGACCACATGTCCCAGCAAAAATAGATGCATACCGACACTTGTCCTACCAGTGTCAGGAGTAAATTGTGTGTGGGATCTAGCTCTGAAGTGCATGGGTGGCATCAAAGGTATGAGCTTACACTGATGAGATTTTTTATTCCAGGAGATGTTGCGAATGAGGATACTCTGCCTGAGCACAAATGTCCTCTCTTTTTGCTCAAATTTCCGGGCCGCAATTCTGTGGTCTGTTTAACATGGGGAAAAGGTGATGATGGGGGGTGGGTGGGTTGTGGGTTCACTTAAGGTTTTTTTTGGAACATTCCATCATGATGAAAATTGGGATAACATGGGTTTCTCTAGAATGGTTATAGAATTTTTTTTTTTTTAAACAGTGGCCACATGGTTTCTCACCTTTGTCATGAACACAAAATTAACAAACAGGCTTCCTGATGTTGGTTCTGTCTTGGTGTTTTCGTGGGCAATGATAAAAAATAGGAAATGGCCACCACTCTCCAAAGCACCTTTTTTTATGTGCTCCGGTGTGTTTGTTGCTGGTTAAAATGATTGATTATCTGTCCTTTATTAAGAAAATCAAAATATTATACTTTCAGAAAACAACCCCCCAAATGAAAAGCCGGCAGAGGAGGATGACAGTGACTTGGACCTTCCGCCCGCTCATCGTTCACGGCATTATCCAGGTTTTAACACTTAATTTCACCCATTTCTGAGAGTCCATGTGCACCTTAAAAAAATATCCAACTGTATTTTCAAGTTAGTGTTTGCGAACCAAAGAACGCTTTGAAAGATGCATGGTTCAGAGACAGGGCAGATTAAGATGTGAAGGGAGCGTGTGAGCGGAGTGCTCCGAGACAATTGAAATCGGCAATGCGGATTAACCAATCAATGGATTCCTTTGCTGTAACCAGCAAATTTCTTTGTTGTCTGGTAATGTCTTTTGTATTCAACGGAGTAGTGCTTTTTATTTTCCCGAAGCCATCCCTCCAATCTATTCAATTCCAAAACAGTGACAGCCAGCGACTACAACTCTTCTCCTTGCCCCATGCATCTGGTAATGAAATCTGTGGTTAGCATTCTTATAGATGTTCTAGGTGTCTGTCACCAAAAAGCCGAAACCCATAACAGGCAACAAATGTGAAATTATTTCCCATGGTGTGGTCTCTTTGACACGCCTGTTCACGCAACCAATTTAAGCTGCTGAAATCAGGTGATGGACATGCCTTTCCATGCACGCATTTGTGCCTTTCTACAAACGGTGAACACACAGGTAGGGGCGTTGTTGAAGTGGCAAAATCCACCAAGTGTCACTGTGTGGGTGTGGGTTGTCTCCACCAGTTTCCAACTGTGGAAAAATGGTGTTTTTTTTGAAAAATTGAACATGAGCCTTTATGTTCTCATGATCGCATGTTAAATGACAATTCATTATTGTTTCTCCGAGAAATAGGGGATTTCTAACTCTGACTTATTCTCACTCTAGCTGGAGCCGATAACCGTTGCCAGGCTGAACTGTCACCTGGGACAAGACTGTTCAACCTAAGACACAGGAAGCGCCGGAATGCGGCACTTTTTGGAGTGGCCGACGACATGATGCACCGCTCGCGAGAGGAGCACAATGTGCAAGTGGCAGAGTGGAGAATGGACAGAGAAATGTTGTGCCGTTGGAAGGATGACGAGAACAAAATTCAAAAGGAATTCCTGGAGCACACCAAAACGGAGAGTGACAAGTTTTCCGAGGCCTGGAGGCAGAACATCTCAGTGATGTCAGATGCGGTTAGCACATTGCGTTCATTGGGAGAGATGCTTTCCCAACAGCGTCGAGTTTCCATCGACACACACGTCAATGAGCCAACCCATCTCCACGCCTCACAGGGAACAGAGAAGAAGGCGGCAGCAAAACGTTCGTGTGTGGGCAAAGCCAGGGAGCGGTTGACGCTTTGAGGGACCATGCTCTACATTCCGCTGCTCATATTGCATTAAGCAATCTTTCTGTTATGATTTTTCATATACCTGGATCCTTTTTTTGTTAGAATGATCAGCAATCCAGACCACCTGTGTTGCACGCGACAATTGGTCATTGTGCTGTAGAGTGTCTAGCTAGATATATCTGTGAGGGTTTATTTTTCCATGTTATGCTGAAGCCACATGTGATGGGGGGACGTTTTTACTTTCCAGCTTTGTGATTTAAAAAAAACTTTAACCCTTTATTCCAAAGTGTTCAGGAGAATACATATCAATTGATGCACTAAACAAGTGCTTGCTTTCTCTTGTGTTGTACCTTAGATAAGTGGTTAATTCCTGGGGCTGTAAGTGTGATAAAAGTATTTTCCTGGCAATGAGCGATAGAATCAATTTCCGTACATGTTGTGCTTCTTCCCACCCCTCCAGTATTGCCTTGAATAGCCAATTGTGGTAGTACTTGGGAAAGACCAGCATTCTAGAATGACACTTTTACTCGTTTCTGAAAGGGGAGCCAGAGTCCATGTCTTCCTTCCCAGAAACCAAATAACATTAACCATCATAACTTTGGAGACAGCACATCACTTTTGTCACATCAGGTTAAGATGTGTCAGGAACTTGATCAAACTTCACCGTTTGGTTGATAGCCCCCCAAAAATAACTAGTCTCTGATGTTAAGCCAAAAAAAGATTTATTGACTCCTATTACATATTTTCATCTCCAGACAAGTGCATAGTGACACCTTGCCCGCTTCCCGTGCGTCAACCGCCACTAGAAGCCGCTCATGCACTGTCAATCATTCACCTCATTGCGGTGGGTGACCCAACCCAGTAGAATCTTGGCACATGTACTTGGCAATGGCATCCCTAACCAACTTGCCCTCTGCAAGATGCCTGTGATCAGTTGTTATCTCCTGTTCCACCCCCTGAGAAAAAAGCAGTGTCTCAGGGGTTCCTCCGCTTCCAGTGATGGGATGTCCTCGGCTTTCGCATAGGTTGTGTAAAACAACACAGGCTGTCACCACCGCTATCACATTATGCTCCCTAACTTGGAGCCGGTGTGACAGACACCTCCACCTGGCCTTCAGTATTCTGAAACAGCACTCCACCACGTTCCTGGCTCGTGATAGACACCTGTCAAACCGTTTCTGTTGGTATGTGGTTGCTGCTCTTCCATATGGCTTTATGAGCCACTGACGCATGGGGTAGGCTCCATCAGCAACCACCAATGGTGGAATACGAACACCGTCCACCACCATGAAGGGGTTTCCTGGGATGAGTGAGCCAGTGTCCATCGCAACACATATGGCAGAGTGGGAAAACACGAAGGCATCGTGGTTTTTCCCACTCCACCCGACCTTGGCGTCAACGAACCGTCCATGGTGATCAAATGTGCCTTGTAACAGTATGGACGAGTAGTTTTTCCTGTTTCTGTACTGATCCGGCCGGCCTCCAGGAGCACAGATAGGTATATGCGTCCCATCAATGGCCCCGACACAGTGCGGGAAACCCATCCTTCAGAAACCGTCCATTATCTGGCAGTGTTAGAAAAACAAGATAAAATGAAAATTAAGGTGGTGTCATTTACAATGCAATCTATCAATGCTGGGCCAATAGGCAATCTCTCACACTTCAAAACCTATAGGTAGCTCTTTTTTAGAATCATTAGAAAAACCCAAATCTCTGTGGTGAGTGAGGTGGATGTGTTCTAGATTTTTGATAGATTTTGATAGAGGAATAACGCCCATGGACACGCCATGCTATCTTATTATACCCCCTCTAGCAATATAGGTGAAGGGTGGGAGGTGTCAACTGCAGCATTTTGTTGAGGCCGCTGACCGGCCAACCACAGTGGGATTTGCCGAGACATTGATTGATGAAACGTTAAAGGGTTGGAAACAGGGGGCATGAAGATTAGTGTCATGCAGCCTTGAAAATGCCACTGCTGGCAACGTAAGTCTCAAGTGATTCTCACCTGTGAAACAGAGGTGTTGCAGTGGATCGCTAAAAAATTTTGTAGGAAAGTGCCAAAGAGCCAGCCACAGTTGAATGTCTATGACAATTGTTGTAGGTTGTAACCACATGTCATTTGTGGTTGCTTGTCTCTTGGGTTCTCTTTGAGTGCTCAATGCCAACCACAGTCACCTTGGAGGTTCAAGTGTTTCTACCAATACATAATTGTGGGAAGTTTGAAGGCATTTTGTCATAAGCACATGGCGTTTTGGAAAGTTTTCCCTGTGTTCCCTTTTTACATAATTATGCTTAGTCATTTGAGGGGTTTTGAAGAAAGTCATCGGAAATTGCAGATAGAATCTGGCCATACATTAGGTGATCACTCCAAGCAGACTTCACGCAGAAAACAGGATTGTTTAAAAACCACCAACAACAACTCATAATAAAAATAGGGAATCCCTGACCGAAAAACACCTCGTTCCTAGCACCATTTTAGGACTTGCAGCGGAGGAACATGTATGTCTCAACCATTGACTCCCCTGTTTTGACAACAACGGGAGTTGTCCTATGGAAGAATATGATTGTGAACCGCCAAGAAAGGTGAGTGGTGTGTGTATGCAATGATCAATCATAAACAGATAAAAAAGTAGCCATGCAGCAAGGGACAGGGCTCCAAAATATTCTTGTCAATGATTGGGGGGGCGGGTTCTTGGAAGAACAGAGTTATGTTAACGTGACGGTGTGCTCCATCGTACCACAAATTTTTTTTTTAACGTCAAATTGCAATAACGAAAATATGAAATATCAAGATAAAATTTACCTCTCCAATTGCAGACCCAAAGGAGACAGTCTTGGAGAAAAGTTCCACCTCGACCGCGAGGCAGAACTCGACCACCGCAGAGGCTACCGTGGACTTTCCAATCCCAAAAAGGTCGCTTGCCACCTGGTAGCTTGTTCCGCTGGCAAGCCACCAAATCGCGGCAGCGACTTGTCTCTCCACGGAAATCGGGGAACGAATGGAGGTGTTCTGGCGCTGCAGCCTGGGACGCAGAGCTTCCACCAAGTCAATGAAGGTCCGCTTAGACATGCGGAAGCGGCGCATCCACCGATGTTCGTCCCAATGCACCAACACGATATTCTCCCACCAATCGGTGCTTCTAGGGTACACCCAATGCTGCCGTGGCTCCTCCATCTCCGCGAGCATTAACCATTGTTGGAAGCGCTGCCGGCGCCATCTTCGGGAGTGCACCCAGGCTACGGTGGAGACAGAGTTGTGGAAAAGAATCCTGGCTGCAGCTCTGCGGCGTTGTGCTGAATAGCGACGGTAAGCCAGAAGCAGCTGCGTCTGGCAAGCCAACAATACCCACATAACCTGTCCTATAAGGGCGATTATGGGATCCATAACTGCAACCAAATCACAAAAACTGACCACAAGAACACCAAACCCACCAACCATCCACTCACACCCACAAAATGAGTTTGCCGAAAAATATCCCTTTTATAGGCTTTTTGAATCTTAGCCCCAAAATATTAACCAATGAATATAGAGGCGTTCACGTGATATATCGCGTAATTGATGTTTCCTCATATGGAAAAAACGAAATAACGGAAAAGTTAATGTAAAAAACAAAAAGGGAGGGAAAATAGGTTCCCGCCCACAAAAGCGGTTTGCGAGCGGACGTGTGACCGGAGGCTCGCGTGAGAAAGCCGGGTGGAAGGCATGAATGTGAACGGAGAAGTAAAAGTTGCGGATCGGAGGAAAACGAAAGAAAAACTATTAATAAGCAGGTAATTGGTGGATGTGGATTCAGCCTATGTTACAAAATTCCGACAGCTGGCCGCCAAATGTCCAAGGTGTGAGGAATCCACCAAAATAATTCTGTTCAAACAGGGCATGAATCCCAGACTGTTGGACAGGGCCCTTATGTAAGATAATCCTCCCACACTTTTAGGGTGGATTCAATTAGCTTGTGAAGTGGAAAATCGTATGCAAGAAGTACGCCTGGTCAAACAGCAACAAACCGCTGGGAACCGGCACTCATCTGTACTTGTGAGAGGAAGTAAGGGTGCTGGATATGCAACTAGGGGAGCGAGAGATGCTAGATGGCAACAAGGGTTGTGTCTTCAGTGTGGCCAAGGCAGTCGCTTTGCGGCAAAATGTCCGTTCCGGCCTGTGCAAAGAAATCCGTTCCCACCAAGGCGTCCAGCCCCCACCTCTCTGCCCATGCCAGCCCGCCCAACACCCGCTCCAAGAGCGACGAGAGGCAGAGGTACTTTCCGCAGAAATCCTCCCGAGAAAGTCTTAGAGCTAGAAGAAATTATGGACTATGATTCAACAGCTCTAATCGGTGAGGAAAACCCCGAAAGTCCTGCCTCAGGAAACGAGATGGATCTGTCGTAAAAGGACCCAAGCGGCAGATCAAAAATCAGTCAGTTCCAATTCCGGAAAAACCTCATGGGTCCATACTATTCATACCAGTTACGTTAGTTAATCCAGAAAGAAAAACATATCCATGTGCAAGCACTCATAGACTCAGGGTGCTCGAGAGACATTATTGCACCAGCCTTAGTGAATGCATTAGTACTCCCAATAAAAGATCTGGAAACTCCAGTCATTTTTGAACAAATGGATGGCACCAATATGAATCCAGTCACTACCGAAACGATACCTGTCATCACAGGTATGGGACAACATTGGGAGACGAGATCGTTCGTAATTAGCACTACAGCCAAATACCTGTTAATCTTGGGAAGCAGATGGTTGTGGGATCACAACCCATATATAGACTGGACGGTCGGAACCATTACTTATTCACATGATAAATGTAAAAATCATCGTTGGAACCAGAATTGGGGTAAAAACCCTACCCTCATTGAGCAAGCCCTGTTAACTCAAGAGGAACTTAACCAAATACCTAAACAGTACAGAGCCTATGTCCAAGCCTTCACCGAAGAAGAAGCCAACTCCTTACCTCCCCACCGGAGGACGGACTGTGCCGTGGAAATTTTACCGGGTTCATCTTTACCCAAGGGCAGATTGTATCCCATGAGCCCAAACGAACGGGAGGAGCTCCACAAGTTCATTGACACAAATCTTCAAAGAGGATTTATCCGACCCGCAAATAGCCCGCATGCTGCTCCAGTGCTATTTGTCAAAAAAAAGGATGGGGGATTGAGACTGTGCACGGACTTTAGAGGACTTAATGCAGTCTCCTCCAGCAATGCCTATCCCATACCACTCATCCGAGATCTACTCAACGTCGTGGCACAAGGTAAGATCTTTACAAAATTGGATTTAAAAGATGCTTACTTCCACGTTCGTATAAGGGAAGGCGATGAATGGAAAACCGCGTTCAATACGCCCCTCGGCCAGTTCAAAAACTTAGTTATGCCTTTTGGCCTGGCTGGGGCACCTTCGGTTTTCATGTCCATGATCAATGAAGTATTGCATGAATTTTTGTATAAGGGAGTAGTTGTATATCTGGATGATGTCCTAATTTATTCAGAATCTGAAGAGGAACACATAGATCTTGTGAAAAAAGTCTTAACTACTCTGATGTGTAACAAACTGCCTATTAAACTGTTCAAATGTGAATTTCATAAGACAGAACTCACTTATTTAGGATATTGCATCTCCAAAGATGGCTTGAAAATGGACCCAAGCAAAGTGCAAGCTGTCCATGAATGGCAAACGCCCAGTACTCGTAAAGAACTACAATCTTTTCTGGGGTTTGCCAACTTTTATAGAGAATTTATAGCTAACTTTGCTCAAATAACGCTTCCCCTTACTGAACTGCTAAAAACCAAAGACAAAGGGGAGCAAGCTAAAAAAACCAAGCGCTAAATTGTCTTGGACACCACAGTGCCAAGCAGCATTCGATCAACTCAAAAAGCAATTTATTTCCGAACCAGTACTGCAACACCCTGACGAAAATCGCCCCTTTATAGTACAGGTGGACGCCAGCGATACTGCGATAGGGGGCATCCTCTTGCAGCGTGGAGAGGACGGTGTGCTTAAACCCTGTGCCTTCCTGTCCCGAAAATTTTCTGAACCTGAAAGAAATTGGAACGTTTGGGAAAAGGAGGCTTTTGCTGTAAAAGCGGCACTCTCCACCTGGAGGCATTGGTTAGAGGGAGCCTGCCATCCGTTTAAAGTATGGACAGATCATAAAAATTTAGAAGCTTTACGCAGCCCTAGAAGGTTAAACGCCAAGCAGCTTCGATGGGTGGAATACTTTTCTAAATTCAATTTCACTTTGAACTTTTTGCCCGGCAAAACTAACTTTCTTGCCAACGCCCTATCACGCATGCCTCAACACAAAAGCAAAAGGGAGGAGACAATAGACACTGTCTTTTCACCTACGCAATTGGGAGGAGTGGTCACAACGCGCAGTCGCGCAGCCCAGCCTCCTCAACCAGATCAAGGGTGGAGACTAAAGCTGAAATCTGAAGTGGAAAAGGAGGGGGATAAAGTACCCAAGGAAAAATTGCAGCAATCCAAGCAAGGAGAGTGGCTATGGGGGGATCGATTCTATGTACCCAACAGCTTAAGAAAAGAAGTGTTACAACGTTGTCATGACGCCCCCACAGCTGGCCACTACGGGTACTTAAAAACACTCCATCTAGTGCAACGACAATTTTGGTGGCCAGGCATGCGCGAAGACATTTCACAGTATATAGCGTCATGCCCCATTTGTCTCAGTGCCAAGTCATGCAAAAGCAAGCCACCCGGACTATTGCAACCTTTGGAAACGCCAAACAGGCCATGGGAAATCATATCCATGGATTTTATCACAGATCTTCCCCCCTCCAAGTGCCACACTTGCATTTTGGTCGTAGTGGATTTGTTCTCCAAACAAGCTCATTTCATACCCTGCACCACTATACCTTCGGCCCGAAAACTAGCAGATATCTTCTTAAAACACATTGTTAAACTGCATTCTTTTCCGTCAAAGGTGATTTTGGACCGCGGCGGACAATTTGTTGCCAACTTCTGGCGGGAGCTTCTACAGCTTCTGGGAATTGAGCAAGGTTTAAGTTCCAGCCATCATCCTCAAACCGACGGACAATCCGAAAAAACTAATCAAATATTAGAACAATTCCTCCGCTGTTATATCAACTTTCAACAGGACAACTGGATTGATTTACTACCCTTAGCGGAATTCTCGTACAATAACAGTGTGCATGCATCTACAGGAGAAACCCCCTTCAAAGTAGTTTATGGCTTCCACTTTAAGCCCTTCCCGTTTGAAGTGCTCCCCCCTCCTACGTCAGCCTCCAGAGATGTTTCAGAATGGTGGGGGGAAGCAGCTCAACAATGGACTCTAATTAAGAAACATCTTGACAAAGCCAAACAGGATTACAAAAAATACGCTGATTGCCACCGTGTGGCTGAATGGAACTTACAACCAGGAGATTTAGTTTATCTATCCACAAAGAATTTAAAAGTTACTCAAACCAGTCGGAAATTAGCCTTGAAGTTTCTGGGACCTTTTCCTGTTCGTAAAGTAATCAATAAAGTGACTGTAGCCCTGGATTTACCAAAAAATCTGTGCCATGTGCATGATACATTCCATGTCAACCTTTTGAAAAAAGTTCCCCCAGCAAATCAATGGCACACCCGTGCCCCTCCTATTCCAACATTGATTGATGATCAAAACCCATTATGAAGTGCAGCAAATTCTGGACTCTAAAGTTAAAAGGAACAAGTTATTTTATCTCATCAGATGGAAGGACTTTGGCTCTGGGTTTGATGAATGGGTGCACTCTGTACATGTTCATGCTCCTAAATTAGTTAAGGCGTTCCATACCCGTTATCCGCATAAACCGGGGGGGAGGAGCATTTTAGAGGGGGCAGAAATGTCAGGTTCAGAATGCTTTCCTCTATGTTATAACCAAAGAGACTCCATTTTAATTCTTTTAGTATTCTGAGTGCTTCTTTCACAGGTGCCAAGACGTTCCCTCGCAGTTATCTCACAGAAGAGGAATGTTTTGACTTCAGCTTTTCCAGCCTTGGGAAACTTTCACTTTCTCAGCCTCAAGCGGCTTGTTTTGAGAACTATGGGGGGAGGTTGGGCCTGCTGGGGTTTGATACTCTGTACCAGGTTCTATGCTTGTCATTCGTAACAATACACGTGTACCAGCCTAGATATTGCATCTGGGCCAGCGGACTATAATGGTTGACTTTTTCAGTAAATCTTTTGAAAACAACGGGCTTTTGTCTGATTGCAGAAGGTAGTCTGGAGTACAACTATTATTTAGCCACAGTTCTGACAGATTGGTGCTTGATGTGCTAATCTTCTCTGCAGGGCTATTGTCGAGTATAGAGTGTTTTGTTAGCCTGGTGTTTTTCAGAACTGGAAACCATGCTCTGTTCATTCTTAAGGTTTCTTCTTTCCTGTTGAAGTTTTGCTTATGCTTGTGAATTTCAATGGCTTCCCTGTGCAGTCTACAGGAAACCAACTCATACTGATCGGTACTTACACAAAAACTCCAATCACCACCCCCGACAGAAAAGAGGCATAATGAAAACATTAGTGGATCGTGCAAGACGGATATGTGAGCCGCACTTTCTCAATGAGGAAATTAATCATCTAAACCATGTGCTTCAGGCAAATGGCTACTCCAGAAATGAAATCCGAAGAGCAATCAAACCCAGGATGAATCAAACAACCAAGGAAAAACAGTCTCCTACAGGAAAAGTGTTTTTGCCATATATCAAAGGAATTACTGATCAGATGGGAAAGCTTATGAAAAAGCATAACCTTCAAGCAGTATTCAGACCCACCCGAAAAATACAACAGATGCTACGATCAGCAAAAGACAGTAGAGACCCCCTCACCTCTGCAGGAGTATACCGTATACCCTGCAGCTGTGGACAAGTTTACATCGGGACCACAAAGCGTAGCATCCAGACAAGAATAAAAGAACATGAAAGACACTGCAGACTTGGACAACCTGAAAAATCAGCAGTGGCTGAACATAGCCTAACTCAAACAGGGCACAGTATCTTATTCCAGGACACCAAAATACTCGACAACACTTCCAACTACTTTGTCAGACTGCACAGGGAAGCCATTGAAATTCACAAGCATAAGCAAAACTTCAACAGGAAAGAAGAAACCTTAAGAATGAACAGAGCATGGTTTCCAGTTCTGAAAAACACCAGGCTAACAAAACACTCTATACTCGACAATAGCCCTGCAGAGAAGATTAGCACATCAAGCACCAATCCATATGCAAAAGAACCTCCTCAGGATACAGTGAAGTCTCCCTCCATTAGCATTCCACACCCTGGGAAACTCTTACAGGATGACTCAGCTCAACCCCACCCCTCCTGAGTAGATACAAATGACCTGCCAACATCTTTTCCACACTGTGACACTGAGAGATCTCTGTCTTTTGGTGCTACACCTCTGAAGATGCCAGCCACAGCTGCTGGCGAAACGTCAGGAACTACAATGCCAAGACCACGGCAATACAGCCCGGAAAACCCACAACAACCATTATTCTGTCTGTGAAGGGCTGATTAATGTATCACCATATCTTGTGAATATCTCTGAAGAATATCTTTGTCTCTTGAATGGTTTCCACATGGGAACAGGTTTCTGTGGTTTCCTGTTCCTGGTGAGTGCTGCAGTACCTTGGAATCTTAAATCTGTAGAGGTTCTGATGTAGGTAATTTCAGAAGTACCATAGTTCTCCAGTAGGGGGAAGTATTAACCATCTTAACTACCAGTGTAGTTGATACCGAATCTCGACGATAAACCTTTCACATTGCAGGAAAATGGGTGACCAGATGCAAAAGAGGGTAGAATCCCTTTGCCTTTAATAATCATGTAATGGTGGTAAGTGCAGCAGCTTGTCATGCCCAAGAGCTAATCCTATCCACACAGCTTTTAAAAGCGCAAGAACCCAGTCCTTACATTTGATCATGGAACAGGACTGGCCTCTTAGAAACTTTACAAGAGATCTACTAGGCTGGATGTGGCAAATGACTGGGCACTAAAGGGCTCTTTCATTCAGCATAAAATAGCAGTACAATGATTGATTACTGGGTGGGAACATTTTAGCAATATCCCAATAAAGTGCATGATACAGTAATGCTGCTGAAGCTCAGCAGGTCTAGATTTGATCAGTATCTGGGCAAGCAATCTCTTAGGAATTTTGTATTTTGATCAGTATCTGGGCAAGCAATCTCTTAGGAATTTTGTATAAACTGCCTTGGCTTCGGTGAGAGAAAGAGGCAAGATATTGGAAAGGCAGATATAAATAAAGAAAATGAATAAATAATCCAGCTCAGAGATGATTTTAAAACAAGGGGCAAATGATCTACAGATGGGATAGATTCCTGGTTGTGCACAGCCTCTTCAGGCTCTCTGTTTTCATTAAAAACATTCATTGTTCCACTGTGCACAAGTGGGCTTGATCTAGCATTAATCAGAAGCAAAGGCACTTTACTGGCCTGGGTGGAACAAGAGCTAATCTATATCATTTCATTTGCTTCCTCCTTCCCTTTGTTTCCTCTATGAAGTAAATTTTTAAAAAATCAGGCTCCACTGTCATTTCTGTTTGCATTCTTTCTTAATCCTCAAACTTCTCTCTGCACAAAGGTGCAGTTCAGCAATCCCAGACCCACAGAGTAAGATTGTTTCCAGCTCTCTCCTTTGATACTGTTCCTTGAGCTGTGTTTCCCAAGGGGTGAAGCATACAGGGCAGAAGCCGGGCTTTCAACATATGCATGCAGTGACCCGATTACGGGTTCTGATGGCAAGAAGAATGGACACTTGGCGTCAGTGCATATATCTGTAATGCATCCACTGGTCACACTACTGAAGTAGCTCTGACCTGAATGTTGGTGGAGACATCCAGTCTCTAGTTCAGTGATCTTCAGCCTACTGAGACTGGGATCACCTTTAATTAAAGGATGGGACCCACTGAGCTGCAAGCATTTAAGGTCAGTCATGTGAGATGAAAAATGATGACCTCATCAGTGTCAAGGCTAGGACTATGGACAGAAGATGAAGGCAGCTAGGGAAAGGGAACACAAACCATTCACTAGCGAGTGTATCAAAATGCAAGGAATGAACCAAGAATTAGAATTATGGAGGAATCCTCTCCACCATTAGTGACCTTGTATTGCCATCCTGCTGAAAAAGGAAGGACGTGTGGCACCCTTGCTCACTATGCAAGTACATTGGCAACAGATATTTCCAAAAAGCAGCCAAGAAAGAAGAAAAAAAGAGGCAGCTCTAGAGGGTCTTATGACCCTATAAGTAGATCTCTGTCACCCAGTGGTCCCCAACCTTTTTGGCACCAGGGACCAGTTTTGTGGAAGATAATTTTTCCATAGGATCCCTGAGCTTGTTTTCCTGCAACTAGACGGTCCCATCCTGGGGGTGATAGGAGGTGGCGGATGGTGGCAGACACAGTATAAGGCCAGTACTCACGGACCGGTCGTTGGAGAGGGCAGCAGCAGCCAGCAGGCAACCGCAGCACACAGAGCTGCCCAGCAGCCACACCACCACAAGGTCTATATTTTTTAGGACAACTGTGTGGGCAGGAGGCCAGTGGTGCTTCTCCACTCTCCAGCAGTGGCCACACCACCGGAGGAGAGGAAGAGGCAAGCAGAGGCAGACTGGGACAGATGGCAGGCGATGCTCAGGGCGGCTGGCTGCCCAGCGGGCCCGGTGGTGACCTGAAGAGGCAGAGGCAGACTGGGCCAGGCGGCGCTCATGGCGGCTGGCTGCCCGGCAGTGACCTGGCACACAAAGGCACAAGGGCAGGGCAGGGCAGCAGCAGCAACTCCAACAAGCGCAACCACACCGACCACAGCATGAGGCAGCAACTGTGTGTGTGCCAGCTGGGAGCGGGAGGAGAGACTCAGAGGCATGATGGGAGTCAGCCGGCCAGGTGAGGTGAAATTTCTAATGAAAAGTGCAGGGCCAGCCAGGCACAGGCACAGGCGAGGCATGGCCACCCAAGACGGTGACCACCTACCTCACCTGCTCCCTGGAGCCGGCTCTGCGCTCGCCCACCACTCACCTCCTCTGCGGCCTGGTTGCTAACTGGCCACGGACTAGTACTGGTCTGCAGCCCGGGGCTTGGGGACCCCTGCTGTAACCCATGTTAGGGTTTGGTGTAGTGGTTAAGAGTGGCAGGATTCTAATCTGGAGAGCCAGGTTTGATTCCCCACTCTTCCACTTGAAGCAAGCTGAGTGACCTTTTGTAGTTCTCGGAGCTCTCTCAGCCCCACCCACCTCAAAGGGTGATTGTTGTGGGGATAATAACAACACACTTTGTAAACCACTTTGAGTAGGCATTAAGATTCCCTGAAGGGTGGTATATAAATCAAATGTTGTTGTTGTTATCATGATCCATGGATCGAAGACCACTGCTCTATACACTCTACTAGTCATTGGAGGCCCTCAGGTATCGTTCCCAATCTGCACATTCCAGAGCCCACACTTCTATTAAAGCCAGAGAAATCTCCACCAACCCACGGTTTTCCTTCTCTGTTGTCAACAGGACAATTTAGAAGAGAGCTTGTGGAACAATTGCTTGAATTTCCTGCATTTCAGAGAGATCATATTACATATACACAAGTTTCTTATTTGCTGTGCAAGAGCCAGTCACTTCTGTTGTAAGGAGGAATGAACTCACAAGTTCATGAGAATCAATTTCCTCTACAAAACTCTCTCCTGGCAAGTCAGGGCAGAGAAAGGATTGGCAACAAGAAGGTAGTGATGAGCAATACAAGCCTTCACCCCAACCATTTTGTAAAATATACAAAGGCATAACAGTATAGAGGCAGTTATCTTAACCTGGTGATAAAAACAGAACGCCGCAGATCTTTACAATTAAAAGATCCAGTGTGGCACAGAAGAGAATGAATTGGGGTGGGGCGTTTCAGCCATAGCGAGCAAATATTTCACCTTTTAAAAGAGAGTGTGCCTAAAGCATTCAAGGACTGACCAAGATGGAACATGGAAAACACTGACAAAATGGTCAAAATGTGAGGGCTCAGTACACTACCCCAAATTCACTAGAGGAAGGGTGGCATAATGATACTACTACTCATATGCCCATCTGAAGTTGATGTTTGAAGAACCCAAAAACTGAAACAGGAGGAATTCAAGTGCTAATGAAACATTGATTTACCAATGGAAGTCACATAATGGAGCAATTTACTTTGTGGTAATTTTTACATCTTTAGGGAAGTTACAAGGAAGTACAGTCTAGCAGCACACAATACATGCAGTACACGTTCAGTTTAAACATATGGAGTCTTGATGCTATAGCAGTGGCTGAGTTGCCATTTTTTTCAACTCATTTTGGAATAATGGTGAGACCCACTTATGCTTTTACAGAATTTTGAATAAAACATTAGAGGATATTAAGTGCTGGGATGCAAATCAGCCAAGGAAGGTGCAAAATAAAGAATATTCAGTTCTCATATTCCTCAATCAGTGTAAAAATACACTACCAAATTTTTAAAAGTCTAGTATACACAACATCTATTTTAAAAAAGATTGTGCACAGGTTGTACTGAACAACAATGGTAACTGTATGAAAAGGCCTGCAACACTTGCTAGCTCTGTGGACACACGGGTGCCGACTGATTTGGAGATATGTGCCAGTAAATATAGATACTTCCTGAGAGGGAATTTAAATGGGTTGCATTGGTTGCAAAACATCTGGTGTCACACAGTAAGAGAGAACTAACATCTGCAGTGGAGTAGAGTGGGTGATACAACTGAATTAGCTTTTTGAGAGAAGGCAATCTGTGGACAAAAAACAAATTGGAATACTTTTAGAAACATGGAGCAGCTTCCTGGACCTCTTTTCTTTTAAGTACATCTTAAACAGATCTTAAGTGAGACAGTGCGATCCTAAGGAGAGTTACTCCAGTTTAAGTCCATTGATTTCAATGAACTTGGACTGGAGTAACTCTTCTTAGGACCAGAGGAGTTAGCCGTGTTAGTCTGTTGTCGTAAAATAGTAGAGTCCAGTAGCACCTTTAAGACTAACCAACTTTATTGTAGCATAAGCTTTCGAGAACCACAGTTCTCTTTGTCAGATGCATGGAGGGTATGAAGAAACTGGCCAGATACTGGCCAAACTAACCAGTGCAGTCTTCTTAGGACTGCACTGTAAGTCTCACATTTCAAAATGGGTTCACCAGGCGGCCTCTTATTTCACGTTTCTATTGCTAAGTGCTTAAAAACTTTTTTTAAAAAAACTGAAATGTTCCTTATGCGAAGCATATTAGCTCAACCAGCCGCGTGCGACAGCGGGCATTCTATGGCCGGCTATAAAGGCTACCCGGAGAAGGCAGCGTTGACTCCACATTACATAATTCCGTTCTTCTGCTGTCCCTCTGGTGCCCTCTGGTGGTTGCTTGGGCTCATTATGCAAGCAAAACCCAGTGTTGCATCTAAACTCTCTTCCTCTTTCCTACCAAGTTTCTTAGATTCCAAGAAGAGTCAGGGACGTGGGGTAGAGTTGCCATCTCCAGGCTGGGAAATTCTTGGAGATTTTGGGGGTGGAGCCTGAGGAGGGAGGGATTTAGGGAGGGGAGGGATCTCGGCAGGGTATAATACCATGTCCACCCTCCAAAGCAGCCATTTTCTTCAAGGGAACTGACGTCTGTCGGCTGGAAATCAGTTGTCATTCCTGGAGAGCTCCAGCTACCACCTGGAGGCTGCATACCCTTGGTGGTAAAACCACACCTAGCGAATATACATAGAAAATGCAATACAAATAAATCTTTATAGGAATTTATATATAGTTCAAAAGTGCAAAGTGACTGGTGCAGTAATTAATATTCATAAATATTTAAAATACATTAAATATAAATATATTATTACCAGAATAATCCACATACCATTATGGGAAAACATTGGATACTATAAATACTTATTTAAACATAAATTTGGGATGGCCATACATAATGAAGGGACCATGTCCCAACACAGAGTCCAATCAGACCAATCCAAATGGCACGATTCTCTTTCAGGTAGCTGTGCCGGAGAAGGATGCTCCAAAAGAAGACTCTAATACAACACTTAAGTGTTCCACTGTTATATTACTTCAAAGATGTAAACTGTTGTTTATATTGTATTGTAGGTGGAGACGTGAAAATGGGGGAAGGGCCCAGGAGGATCCCCCTGCCCAACAAGTGGCCAGCTAAAGAATTAAACTTATTTCATATAGACACATTTCATCAGGGGCCAATTGATCGGGCCACCAAAACCAACAGGAATTCAAAATGTTAAGCAAAGAAAACTCAAGTGCATCGTACTGGGTGCACCGTAAATTTGGCCATATGCCAAAAATACACACATTTATAGTATCCAATGCTTTTCCATAATGGTATGTGAATTATTCTGCTAATAATATGTTTATATTTAATGTATATTAAATATAAATATTTATTACTGCACGAGTCACTTTGCAGTTTTGAACTATGTATAAATTCCTATATTTATTTGTATTGCATTTTCTATGTATATCCCCTACGTGTGGTTTTACCACCAAGGCTTTGCGGTTTTTACTGGGGGTGCCTCTCTTGTTTGTATTGGTGACCACCTGGAGGCTGGCAACCCTAGTGGAGTGGCATATATATCCCAGTGTACACATGCACTCATGTAAACTCTGGTAAAAAGGCTCTGTTGTGTCTTCCTAGTGATTCATCTGTCAGACTACATCTAGCCTTAATGCTGTACTGGAAGGGCTGTGTCACTACAGTTGTCTATTCCAGCTTGGGAAATTCCTGGAAATTTGGGGGCAGAGCCTAGAGAAGACAGAATTTGGTGTGGGAGCTCAGCAGGGGTTTGATTCCATGAAGTCCACCCTCCAAAGCTGCCATTTGTTCTAGAGGAACTGATCTCTGTAGCCTAGAGTTGTCTACCTCCAAGTGGTGGCTGGAGCTGTTCCAGAATTATAACTGATCTCCCGATGACAAAAATCAGTTCCCCCATAGAAAATGGCTGCTTTGGAGGGTGAACTCTATGGCATCACATTTCTGCTGAGGTTCCTCCCACCTCCAAACCCACTGTCTCCATGCTCCATCCCCCAAATCTCCAGGAATTGCCTATCCTGGAGTTGGCAACCCTAGCCTGGAAATCAGTTTTCATTCCAGAAGAGCTCCAGCCCCACCCGAGTTGATAACTCTTGATCAAGCACTGGGTTCAGCCTTTGTTATGCCACATACATGTGGTCACTCCCTTGTACTCCATGTTAAGCAGAATTCAAAAAAGACTAGAAAAGACTGAAAAAGAAACATCAGACAGAGTCTTCTGGCAATTTAAAAGATCATTTTATTGTGGCATAATCGTTTGTGAATCATAGCTCACTTTTTCAAATGCCCAAAGTATAGTTGGCAGAGAGATATTTATACCCAAAACTTCAAAAGGCTGAAGGGTAATGTGTGTGTGTGTGTGGGGGGGGGGGTATTATAAAGTGAGGACAGAAGGCCCAGTTTCCCAGGACAGAGTGTGTGACAGTACATTGCAGAGCACACATGAAAACAGGATCCAGTCAAAAGAGCAAACAAGAGCAAACAGAGGGTGTGGACCACTCCCAGCTGTTAATGAGTTTCCAGAGTAGGTAAATCTGAATAATGTATACAGACCTGCAAGAAGGAATAATTACTTTTTGTAGTGATAATTCCAGATGGGTAGTTTGGTCTGCAGCAGCAAAACTAAAGAGGAGTCCAGTGACACTTTAGTGACATAACAGAATTTATTCTTTCGAGAGTCCGCACTCACTTCATCAGACACATTATTCGCAGACTCCCAAAATTTATAGTGGAATAGATTCCATTCATCTCTAAACTAAGCACTACTGGACCCCTTTTTCTCTCTCTGTGCAGTGAGCTTACAAGCTCAAGTTCCTATTGAATCCAAATACCATAATATCAAACCACACACACACACAGAGTAACCATTAAGTTTATTTTGTAGTATTCAGTGGGTTGAAATGTTTTCTGGTTTCTGAGTGTTTTGATTATTCATGTCTGATTTGTTGTCTATTGCAATTTTCCCTTCTGGGCCTGCCCTGCAGAAGATGAATTTTGGCTAGCTGTCAAGCCCTGTCAGTATCTCTCTTCAACTTTGTAGATGAGTCTTATTGTTTTAGAAATGCTTTGCCTAAATCCTGTGTGTGTGTCCCTTGGGTTCAGATAAATAAATGTCATCAATAAATATCAAAAATAGTAGAGAAGCACCTGGGGCCACGTTCTAACAGAGTGTTCTAAATCTGCCATTAATGTTTCCACATGTGCACTGCAATGCAATGTTAAACAGTTCTGAGGAATTGTCCCTTCTGACATGTTTGTAAGAGCCACCTGCCCCACCCACAGCCAGTTTGCACTTGGTTATTTTGGATGCAGAAGACTAAAATGGCTTGGAATCTGCATAAAAAGCTCAATTTGCAGTATTAATATTACTCAGAGCCTCCTGAAGAACCTTCACCTAAGAGCTACTCACAGGAAAGAACAACAGTTTAATGGGCAGAGAGACCATATAAGGCAGAGTTGCCTTGCCAGCTCCTGTTTCTATAATATGAAGCAAGAAATAGGAGGGAGTGCACCCTGCTGACCTTCCCCTTAGTTTCAACACTTCTATCATTCTTCCATCCCAACGGACTTCAGATATTTGTGTGCATCATTGAATTCATAGATCTTTTATTTATTTCATTTAAACTCAGCTGTCTCCCAAATGGGGATCCAAAGTGGCCTCCATTTTATCCTCACAACAATCCTGTGAGGCAAATTAGGCTGTGTGTGACTGGCCCAAGGTCACCAAGTGGGGATCAAACCTGGGTCTCCCAAATCCTAGTCTGCCACTCTAACAACTACTTAAAGTTTGTTCTTGAAGTGAAGTGCAAGGAATTAATTTTTTTAAGTATAAGGAATTAATTCCTTGTGTTATAAAATAATGTATACTTAAGACAGGAACCATTCTATATTCTTTGGTAAGCCCTTATCATTGTCAACAGTTGCAAATTACTGACCTTGGGAAAGATTTCTCTGTAGGAAGAAGCATGAAAACAATATGCAGGGCATTATACCTAATTACATACTTATGTTTCACTGACCATACTTAATATTAGGAAGCTGCTGTTACTTGCTGCTTTCTACCAGCAAGTGTTAATGTATTTACATGCAGCAGTAGAGTTGAACAGGTGCTCATCACACATTATCTCCCTACATGGAAACACTTTCCATCCAATATATAACTCCCTCTGGCAAGGGAGCTCTGGCTCAGGAAAGCTTATGCTGCAATAATTGCTGTTAATCATAAGATTAACTGGATTTTGGATTTATCTGCCCATGAAGGACATGCATGTCTGAAGTGGCCCTAATTTACATACATTAAAAATACTGAAATGCCTCCAGTCTGAACATAGCACTTGGAGTCACACAAAGAACTAACTCATTCTGAAGATACCCTGGTATGCATAGATGCCGGTTCAGATGAATAAATTTACTTATGTGTTGGTGTCATCAGACTGATTATTCTAGATTTCCAGACCTTTCTCAGCTAATCAAGTTTCAACTGTATACTAAAGTACTGGATTCTCAGGCAGCTGTATCAGAAATTCCATGTAACAATCTCAACCCCCGGTAGAACAGGTGTCCCAGTTATGCAATTCGTGTGGGGTTACCTTGGCAGTTGATCCAGTGTTGCATGCCTGTTCTATGGGATTGATGAGATTATAAGTTGAACACTGATTATTAAATCAATTATCACACATGAATACACGTACACACAGACCCCACCCTTAGGAAATATTTACCTTTGGGCACCTGCATCTACAGGGCAGCAATATCTCTTACCTTTCTCTTGCAACCTGATGTTAATGTCTGGTGCTATCAGATCTTAGTCATACCATACTTAGTTATAGATAGTTCCCTGATAACTTCCATCTGCCTCATTACCATCACTTTGTACCAGTTTGGCTAGCAGGACAGAGGTTGCCAGCTTCACATAAAAGACCCGACAGAAAAAGGCAAAAAGGGCAGAATCAATGCATGGGTGATCATATCGTATGAGTGGAAGATGAAGCCATGTCTAGAATAACCACCACCTGACTTATAGATACATGATCTAATCTCACGCCCAAACAGGTCATACGTTAGTTCACACACTTGGTAGAGGAATGTTCTCCCTTTACATTTGAGATTTTATATAAAACATCAACTGGAAGAAAGGCTCCCATTTCAGACTATTTTCCTATTTGTCTGCTTTGTTCAACTTCTGGTGCATCTCAGGCCACATTCACCCAAACAGTAACTTCATTTTGGAAAGAAACAACAAAAGCACATTTTAAGGCTGTTACCAAGTGGTGTTCATACATTACAAAAAGCCATCACAAGAGGGCAGAACTTTTACTTTAGAAATGTTGAAAAATTTTATATCTGTGTCTGTCAGCAATTGCATTCTTGAGAACTCAGAAGGGCTGCACAATTGCCATATTCTGAAGGCCAATCTTGTTCCCAGGCACTTAGAACTGCTGCACCAGCACTACCTCAAGCATATCATACCTGTGATGACCTTACACCGTATCTAGGACATCAGTCACTTGCTTTTTTGTGAACAAAAAATGGGTCCAGAGACACCTTGAAGACTGACAAAATTTATTCCAGCCTAAACTTCCATGAGTCAAAGGTCACTTCATCTGACATCTTTACTGTTTGTACCAATTGCTTCATTCACCCCCATGTATATGTTTGGCTAGACCATCCACCTCGCCACAGTGATGAGTGGAAAAAGTTAGTCCAACTCAATTTATGTTCCCTCCTAGCAGCCCAGCAAACAAAATCACAGAGCTAAGGCCTGTCACTATCTACTCTGGGAAATCAGGGCGACATCAAGTGCCTGAATGACTCACACTTCCTAACATATCAGGGTTTTAACAAGTCACCTTGTTCTTTTCCCAGAAAGTGGTGGAGCAATGTCACACTGACACCAGACTCAAAAAGAGTCCAGTAGCACCTTTAAGACTAACCAACTTTACTGTAGCGTAAGATTTCAAGAATCACAGTTCTCTTCGTCAGATGCGCATCTGACGAAGAGAACTATGATTCTCGAAAGCTTATGCTACAGTAAAGTTGGTTAGTCTTAAAGGTGCTACTGGACTCTTTTCGATTTTGCTACTACAGACTAACATGGCTAACTCCTCTGGGTATCTGACACCAGACTAAGATAGATCTGGATGATGAGGAACCCACAGAACTTTCTTCTTGCCAATATCTTCCCTCCCTTTCCACATTCTACAGCCAAGCTGCCCATACTGCCTTCCTCATTAGGGCAGATTCCTCTAGACAGAACAAGTTAGGCAATAATATTTCTGATTGTAGTTTTAGAAAGCTAATGTGGTGTAATGGCTTACATGTTCAGCAACTGACTCTAGAGATATGGGTTCAAGCTTCACACTGAGTGGAGCAGCAGGATTTTAGTCCAGTGACACCTCTGAGACCAGCAAGATTTTCAGAACAGCAAGAGTCCAGTAGCACCTATAAGACTAACAAAATTTGTGGTAGGGTTTGAGCCTTTGTGAGTCACAGCTCACTTCTTCAGAAACCAAGATTTTCAGAGTGTAAGCTTTTCAGAGTCAGAGCTCCCATCTCTCTAAGGTGCCACTGTGAAAATCCTGCTGTTCTACTGGAGACCAACACAGGTATCCACCTAACCAACCTCTGGCCAGTCACTCTCAGCCTACCACAGAGCATACTTGTGAGGACAGAACAGAATGAGAAAACCCACGTGGGCTGCCCATAACTGTTTGAAACAATAAATAAAGGTGTAGCAGTAATGAAAAAGGACCAGCAGAAGCATCCAGCTGGACGACGGTTGGGGACTTTGGCTAGTAACAAGTGATCACTTTGCTTGAAAGCCGTAAATATTTCTCTCCTCCACAGACTTGTACTGTCCACCTAAGTAAACACCTCGTCTCTCATAAAAGCACCTGCTTTGTATTGCATAACAAGCCCTACAGAAACAAAACCTTTGTCGTCGTACACAAAATGCTATCTTAACAGAAAATATGTAGTCAATGGTTTAAGTGGCAGGTTGTGGAACGTAGGTTGAAGCATCCTGTTCCATCCCACAAAAGACGATTCAACCCATCTCATACTGCAAAACTTTTGCTCCAAAACTATGTGGAAGACACCTTGCAGCCAGCTTTTCCAGTGTTACAGGATGTTTGTAGGAGCCTGGAAATATAAGGATATCAAAGAAATCTCTCACACCGCTGATGTAGCACAGCTTGCCTGATGAATCAGTTATTTAGTTAACCCACTCATTTCTCTTCACTCTGTAAACAAGGTATTGCTGATCAAGTCCTCTTTTGCAACTGAAAAGTCATAAAACCCACTTACACAAAACTTACAATTGGTTAGAAATTCTGTCCAAGAACCACTAGCTGGACATTTTCCTAAATCTAGATGGGCATATGGAAGGAAAATGTTTCACACAGTAGAATGATCCCCATTTACCAAACCACTACCCAAGTAAAAATGTGCACACTTTCAACTAGGAGCTTAATTATTTAGTTGTACTAACCTGGCATCAGATTAGGAATAAATTAAATCTAAAATCATCCCTGCACTAAATTAAGTGAGTCACATCTCTCTTTCTCCTAGCAGAGCACAAATGCACTTATTTTTCTGTCAACAGGCAGAGAATATTGTTCCTGTGCCACAACAGGAAAGTGATTAAAAATAACCCTTGCTAGCAGCACAGACAAGTGTTGTGGTATATATTGTATGCAACAAGGCATGCCACATTCACTCTCTTCTTAGCTGAATCCCCCACCCCACCGCCCAAAAACACCAGGCACCCAAATATATCTTTCTGTCCCAACTTCATTCTAAACTAAAGACTGAGAACCATTGGCAAACCTTCCAAAGGTACAGGGGAGATAGATCCTCCTGTTCTGCACCCAAACCAAGAAATGCACAATAAAAAGGGCTGTTTCTCTGCCATGATTAACTGGATGGATAAGGCTAATCATTACCAGTTACTCTAGAATGATCACCAACCAGAGTTCCAACCACAGTTCACAAAACCTGTATTATTTGGGACAGTAGTTTTGGCTTTGTTGGTAACTCCACGGCAAGTCTGCACATGCTCAGCCCTTATGTATGCCTGTGGGAGGGATGGAGACAGACCTGCTTGCTGGGCTTGAGACTTGCCAGAGCTTAGTCACCCCTTGTTAATTTAAGAGGAAGCTTCAGTGCTTGGTAAGGAGTGAAACTACCAGTAGATCAAGTAGAAGAGTTTGATCAGAGGGATGGGCCATGGCCAGCCTTGGTGGAAGAGATTGTTGGGGAACCTGTATTCTAGCTACCCCTCTGAACTAAAACAAGATAACCCAGAAGTCTTGGTTCGTACTCTTTTGCAACTGAAAATACAAGCCTAGTTCCCAAGTTACTATATGCACATAAACAGAGAGAGTGGGGGGGGGGAACAGAAAACAATTTATGAAACTGTATTGTCGAAGGCTTTCACGGCCGGAGACCGATGGTTGTTGTGGGTTTTCCGGGCTGTATTGCTGTAGTATTTATGAAACTGTTTACAAAACAATTTTACGGAACAATTTATGAAACTGTTTCAAAGCTGCCTGCCTGTAAAAGAACTTGAAACCTGGCACTGTCTGCCAGGGTTTTTTTTCCTGAACAGAAATGTGGGACATAAATAACATACACCCAACTGAAGCTTGCACATTTCTAGTTTTCCTTGGATCCATTTAAACTGGAAATCAAGATCAGCTAGACAGGCTTTGAGTAGGATAAACTAAACATCCCACCACCCCACCCTGATTTTCAGAGCCTGTCCTTCAGGTAGGAAGTTGGAAACAAACTCTTTGCTTTTCCTTTATTTTATTTATTTTACATTTGATCAACAACAACTCAAAGGTATGCATATAGAGAACTAACATTTCTCATGGGAGATATCTTATGGGCCCAAGCAAAGAAATGTTAATTAACAATATACATAGACAGGTGCAGTGCACATACCAAAGCTGAGGTCATTTGCTAAGAGACCCAAGCTATAACAGAAATTTGTTAACACATTACAGAATTTGTTTTAAAAATAAGGAATTACAACTTGCTTTGCATAAGCTACATATTGAGCGTCCTTTTCTCTTCAGAAAGTAAGTTTCAAGTATAGCAGAAATGGACAAAAATGCCCTTTATAAAAATAAAATTCAAAAGCTGCCTAGAAAAAATTGCAGCTGCAGCAGTACCTGGCTTAGTGACCATTTTTGGAGAAGACACTAAAACCACAGAAAGACTCGCAAATTAATCTATATAACTCATTGCCATGGGAGACTGGAATGGATTCCTAGCCCTCCTTTCAGTTGTCAGGTCCTAAAATATAGCTTTAATCGATGCAACTGATCATCTATACTTTTCATTAGATTAAAAAAAAGGCAGTTCATCAACCAAGTCACTAAGTTTGTGGAAAGACTGCATCTGGAGACTTCTGGAGCATGTAAGTAAGAGCTCAGACAACATCAACTGACTGCAAGAAGAGAACCCACTACAGCTATCTTTTTTTTAAAAAAATCACCATTTATATTCTTGAATTTGGGAGGATCTTTGAGATTACCTGCTTCTCAGATTTTGATAAGACAGGTCTCTTTGCCCTAAACAATAATAGTTTTTTTAAAAAAAAATGTGTATATTAAATAGCATCTTGAGGTATTGCAATTAAGCAAAAGGAGTCCTGATTAAAATAAAACATTCAATCAGATACAGCTGCAATATTTGACACTTACTTGGGAATAGGTCCTTCTGAATTCAGTGCCAGTGTCTTCCTAATAATTACACATAGGATTACACTGTACATGAATTCAGTTAACTAACATCCCATCAACTGGTTTCTATTTTACTTCCATAAAGCAACTTTCAAGGCTTTCCCTGCAAATATGGCAATACAGAAGTCTTACAGAATCAATCAATCACAGGGTACTAAGGAATTTGTTAGTCCTGGTTTGGCAACATCCCTGAGCAGGAAAGAAAAAACAAACACTTTTACAACTGCAACCCTATGCGCACTTACTTTTGATTAAATCCCATTAAAATCAACGAATCTTGTGCCTAAGTAAATATGCTTAGGATTGAGCTGTAAGGAGAGCCAAGAGATCCTTCGACTTCTACAGCCCACAGATAGAAGTTCATCTCTATTTGTGTTTTGCTTATACATACTATTCTACAGATGGCCCATTCTGTGATACTGTTCCAAACTCAATCTTCAAGTCATCAGCAATATTTTGGAAAAACGGGAACCGAGCAGTAGTAATCAACTAATAATTGTATAAAACACATATCAAATGTCATGTCATAATTAAAAGGTTAAGTAACCTCAAATATTTGTCTTTGAGTCTCCATTCCCAGTATTTGTTAAAGGGGATGTAGAAACCAGAGTTTAAATGCACATAATTCATTTCAAGTGTGATGCTTAGTACAAGTCATGAAACCCTTTTTGTTTTGGGTCTTATCTTTTTAAAGGCTAAAAGAAACTATTCTCAGAGGGGGTAGCAGTGTTAAGCCTCCTTAAAAATACTGCTGTATCTTCAAGACAGACAAATGTAGAGGCATGAGCCTTCGTGGGCCAAAGCCCACTTTGTCTGTGTGTATTTTCACCAAATTTCATCAGTCCTCATCCCATCAAGGATGTCTAGTTTAAAGGTAGTTAAGTCAAAGTCTTTTTACATTACAAGATCACTATAGAGTAAAAATACAAAAGTTAAAATCTTACAAACAGCGAGACAGTTAACACCATGTATACACTGTGGCTGTATGGCCACTGAAGATTTGGAAGGGAGGGGCAGAGATAATGTCATTATCATACTGCCCGCACACAAAGTCTTCAGTGCAATGTTTCCATATACCCTTGAGCCCTGCTGCAGCCAGATTTGTGTAACTATTCACTCTTAAATACGTAAACTTTCCCATATTGCTATGGAAAAGCCGTGTGGAGTTTCTTCTTTAAATATTAAATGCTGTACTAATATATACATAAATCGGCTACTCCAATAAGAAAATATTTCTCCCTTCATAAATAGAGTTCTCAGTCTCTTTGCAACCCCCCCCCTCTCTCCAACCCTACCATATCCCTTCCCAGTAACCAGCCATGCTTCACATATGCCTCTTCATGTGCAGAGCCAAGTGATCCGACCGGGAGAAGGCACGCTCACAGAGATGACACTGGAAGGGCCGGTGTCCGGTGTGTTTCCGGTAATGGCGTGTTAGTTCATCAGATCTTGCAAATTTCCAGCCACAGCCTTCCCAGTTACAGTGATAGGGCTTCTCACCTAGGAAAGAAGGGGGGGGGGAGAGCTTAGCCTGAAAAAAGTATTGCAAATTCACTCTCACAGCCCAAGTCCACTGATGACTATCCAATCTAGAAAAACCCATTTGAATGAATGCACTCTCCTCAATCCCGCCCTCCCCCTGGTGAAATCTGCCTTCCTATTTCCCTGAGCTGAAATGACTCCAATAATTGCTTTACAACGCAATTAATATTACCAGATCCGGCGTCTTCTGAGAAAGCATTCAACTCAGGCAGTAAAACTGATAACTGGCTACATAATCCCAGCAGCTCCGTCCTCCTCTCCACCTACCCCCAAGCCCCACACACCCTTGCAGCTGCTGTCTCCTAGCTGGCAACACCATTATCTAGTAACTCCACGGCCATCAGTACCAGCCAAACAGGAACCACTCCCAGATTTAGATGGTACAACAATTCGCACTGGCAGTCTCTAGTCCACACATACCCGACAGCGCCCTTGAGATGCGTCCCTTTTCAGTTCCGTTAAAATATCGGGCACTCTTCAAAAACCGCCCGAACCTCCCTCTATTTTCACTCCTTCTGCTAGGGAGACACACACACACACACACACACCCTTCCCAACGAGCCATGCCCGGGCCCCATTTACTACACCCGCTGGCCGCGTACAGAAGGCCCCAAACTCCCGCCCTGTCTGCCGCTCTTACCGGTGTGAGTCCGCATGTGCGCCTTGAGGTGCGAGCTCTTGGTGTAAGTCTTGCCGCAGCCCGGGTACTCGCAGTTGTGGGTGGCGGTGCGCTTCCGAGCCCAGGACCTCCGGCCCCTCTTGGCCTTGCCGCCCTCGGAAACCACCGGGGCAAAGTAATCCAAGACTGGCGAGTTGGGTGGCGTGACCAGCAGCCCGTGCAGGCCCTGGTGGTGCGTGCTCAAGGGCTCCCTGAAGACGCTGAAGTGTCCATGGAACTGGGGCTGCATCTGCCCGTTGAAGTGAGGCGGGAAGGGGTGGGGGGGCCGCGCAAAGGACTGCGGGCCCCCCATGTGCGGCTGCATGACGTCGCCGACCCCCGGGCCCATCTGCTCGGCCGGAAACGCTGGGGGCGCGTGAGGCGGGAGAGGCGCCGCCTGCTGTTGCTGTGGGAGCAGGGGCGGCATGGGCGGGGGTTTGTGCTCCAGAGAGCTGGGCCCGGGCCCCAGGCACTCGGGGGGCCCGCGCAGCATGCAGGCATGGCCGTCCCGCGGCTCTTGCTTGACGCGCAGATGCTCCAGGGACAGGGCCCGTGACGGACCGGCGGCGTGAAGGTGGGCCACGCTCGGGGCTCGCAGCTCAGTGTACTCCCGCGGCGGGAGGTCGCAGTGGCTCGGGCCCGGCGCTTGCTGTTGCATGTCCGGCGTGAAGAGCTCTGCCATGTAGCTGTGGCCCGGGCTAGGCGCGTAGGGCGCCGGGAACTTGCTGGGCGGCTGGTAGTTGGAGCCGTCGCTGTCGTAGGTGGTGCCGCAGCTCTCGGGGGTCTCGGGCAACGGGTAGTTAGGATGGGGAGCTGCCACGCTGCTGGGTTGCCCGTTGGTGGTGTGGGCCAAGATGAACTCCAAGTCCACAAAATGGCCCAGCTCGTCGGCTTCCCTTTTGATGCCCTCCACGTGAGCAGCTCTCGGCCTCTGCCGGGAGAAGAGAAGCGCGTCAGGGCGCGGCAAGGGTTAAGGTGCGCGGCACGCTCCGCTGGGGAGCCAAAGCCCGGCATTAGCTCTCGCACCCCCAAACCTGAAAAACGGGTTGCGCGCTCCTCTCGACGAGCAGGGCGCGCCCGGCGTTCAGCCCCCTTCCAATGAGGTCCGTTTGGCTGGGTTGCCCTGCACCCCCCTCCAGTTTAGGGGCCTTGTCGGGAGCATTGGCTAGCAGGGAGGGGGCCGGTAAGGATTTCACTCGGACCGCGTCCGCTGCCTCCCGAAAGCGTATTGATCTTCCCCGGGACTTTCCTAACTTAGGGGAGCAGGCAGTCCCTTCACCCCCGCAGCCGGCTCCGTTCAGGGCAGAGCTCCTCGCACTGCTGAAAGGAGGCTTTGGAGCGGACAGACTCTTGACGCCGCGACACAAATTCCCCGCTAGCCAACTAAACGTCCCGCGCGCGGCGTTCAGTCTTCCTTGGCTGCCAAGGGGGTATGCCTCCCTCCGAAGCCGCCTAAGGGACCCTCCCCGCTAAAGTCGGCGGGGTGAAGTTCTCCACGTGAAGAGAACTTCAGGGGCAACTTACATGTTCCACGCAGTGGCTTAAACCCACAATTCTAGGGGAAGGGGCAATTTTGGGAAGACGTAGGTGGTCTACAGTCACTGTTTCCCCGCTGGCAATAGAGCTGCTCGGGGTCCCGTCCGCCCCCCAACTCTGCCAAGCTCCGTCTGTCAGATTCAGCATCCGAGCCCGCCACCGTTCCTCCACTCAAAAATATCACCTTCCCAAGCGGCTTTTAATTTAAAACAGAGAACCTGCCGTCCGGAATCCCTTACACGATCGGACTGTAAAGCTGAGCAAACTTTTCTGCTCAAGTATTGCGACATCAAATCAGCTTGACTAGATCGCCTCCACTTTATTTAGCAAACTATCAGGCAGAAATCCTATGCACACTTACTTGGAAACAAGACTTACATAAATCAGTAGAACTTGTTTCGGAGTAAACATGGACAACGTTGGGCCGAGTTATTTGCGCTATATTTATACCTCACATATCGTCCAATGTTTACAGCAGCTTTTAGTCTCGGAACTACTCTGTGATGTCAGTGCAAAGGATGTTCTCCTTCCCAACTGAAACTGTGACCAAAACAAAACCCTTATAAACCTTCTAGGTTCGAAAATAAATTATTGGTATCTTGTCTGGGTCTCCGCCTTCTACATTGCATGAGGCCAGGAACTGACTCCTGCTGGGGCAGGCAGGTTACTAGAGCTTCAGCCCTTTGAAGATAAGACCTTCCTAAGCCTCAACGATGTCCCATCGGAGCGGAGAGACCACGCTGCCTACCTCACAGGATTGTTGTGATGCCGGGGGTGGAGGAGAGGCGTACATCACCCTGAGCCCCTTGGGGTCAAAATTAAACACAGCCAGCCAGTCGGAACCTCAGCTATTTGGAAGCCAGTGGGGACGGAGGCACCCCTCTGCGGCTCCAGATTACCCCTTCCCAAAGCGACTTTTAACGTGCAAGAAAAGCGTCCCTGGAGGCTTCCTTATAGTCCAACAGGCCCCTCGCCCACTTCCCCACTCCCTGCAGCGCGCCAGCAGCCGAGCAAAGGACTGGAAATCCTCCGGCCTGGGTGGGCAGCGCGGCGTCTCACCTGCATCATTTCGGGCTGTCTCCCTTCCCCCGGCACTAAGCCGGCAAAGGTGGAAATGGACGGCAGGACGGCTTCCTCCACGGCTACGCTCATCTCGCAAGCTGGCTCGAGCGGGAAAGAGCTCGGAACCTGCCCGAAGTCCAGGAGCTCCCCTCCAGGCACCGAACGAGCGTTAAACTCCTTCCCCAAGCAGGAAAAGTTTCCAAGGGTTCAACAAGCAAATCAGCTGAGTAGGAACTTTCGAAACTGTTAAGAGCTGCCCAACGCTTTAATTGGTGGAGGGAAATTTTATATATTCATGAGCCTCATCTTCTGATTTGGTTACAAAGGAACGGCCCCGCCCCCACAGGAGAGTAGAAAGAAAACTCTTGGGTGACTGGATTGAAAATCTATTCGTGCAATGCATAAGTATGCAAGAGGGAAGCAATATTCCCTTCATTCCCAATCAGTGTAGTTCTGAAGGCACTCTTATTTACAGCAATCTTGTCAAAATCCTTAGTGGCATTTCCCTAGGGGTACTTCATAGTGAGTGATTTCAGGATTACAACTGCGTGTGAGGTTAAAGACAGGATACAACTATTAAGGGGAAGTCACAGATCTCTTCCCCAGGTCTAGTAAGTTACACCCCTATCCTACTCAGAACTAGGGTTGCCAGCTGCTGGTAGAAAAAAATCCTAGCCCTTTAATAGAGGCTTAATAGGATGTTATTTACCAGGCAGTTAATTAGATTCGTGCCATGAAAAACTTCAGTAACCCATTTCCACATATTAAACCTCTGTTATAAAGATGGAACATTTTTCTCTGGCAACCCTTCTCAGAACTCACTCACTGGGTTTAATTGGGCTAATATGCAATGGACTGAGACCCTGCATGAATTAGGGGGAATTGCCTATTCAACTTTAGCTGCAATGGCCTTTTTAAAAAGGAGATGAAAATTCGTTGCTTCCCATTGCCTCATTAAGCAGAAAGGAATGCTGCTTGTGGGTCTAAGTAAGAAGTCCCTGGATCCAGAGAAGAAAAGGGCATGTTTTGGGTCACTGTAAATGTTTTGAGTATCTAAAAGATTAAAGTGCACACTATCTGCAACTGTTTGGGACCCCTTTTGTCTACACACAGCGTAGGAAATGGGAAAAGCAGGTGAAATGGGACTACCTTAGAACTAAAGAGTTGGGAGGTGTTTCAAAATCAACAAATGGATAACCTTGACTTAAACTTGCCCCAGCATCTTTTACTCTCTCTTGAAAGCCTCCAGAAAAAGGAATCTGTCAGAATCCCTGCATCCTGTTCAGTAATGCAGAGATGGTGGTTGCAATAAGACCGCTCCTTTCAGGAATTTGCACTAAGAGCTGCATCTACGACAACAGGCTTATGATCTTAACACAATGTCCTCCCCATAGAAGAATATATATGGAGATATTATATTACAGTTCTTATACAATGGGTTTCGGGTGCATCTCCACACAAAAAGTGTCAAGATAATAATTAACAATTGAAGGAGAAATTAAATTAGATCCAAACTTAATTACCACTTCCCCACATCAGAAGGGGGAGAGAAAAGAAAGAAGGGTTCCTAGTTGAGAGTGCACGTGTGCAGGTTAGTCCTAGCTTTGATTACCCAAAAGTACATCCCTCTGAGTTCAGGTGCACACTGGGCTGCTGTCTTAATATGTCCATGTTGTTTCATACATATTAACCACCCTTTGAAAATTCAGATTTTTTTAATATAGGAAAAGTGGATTTCCCCCACTTGTTCAAATCATTCTATGAAATTTGAGCTTTCTCTGTTTTAATGATTGTCACTGCCATCCTAATCAGCTTTTCTTAGAATCCCTCTGCAGTCTGCTCATTGGGGCTTACTCCCAGAAAAGTGATCTTATGATTGCAGTGTGTGAATGTATGAAACCAGAGCTGAGAGTGCTCTGGATTAATTCATCTGAAGTAAAAGGGAAGTGCGGAGGCTGGGGGCAGTATTAACAAAGTCCTGGACCTCAAGGACCAGTGTGGACATTTTCTAGACAAATAACATGTTTAGTAGATAAGGGGAATGCAGTCTGAATTCAGTGAATTGGCAACTCTGATGAAAGCCCCTTGTGAGAACAGTGTACAATCTCTGTGTCTGGGTACTGACTCGCTGTAAAAGAGTGACAAAGGAAAACAACCTGCTTGTACCAGGAGCCCCCTCTTTTTGTGTCAGACAGGAAGTGGGGATATTGTTCTGTTCACTCTGATTCTAAATACGTTTTAAGTCTCATTGCTTCAGTGGAACTGACTTCCAAGTCGATGCAGGTGCATTCTTCACTGTTCCTTCCCTTATTACATTAACAGGATTCTTTTGGAGTAAATGAGTTTAAGACTGTAGCTCGTGTACGTTTAAGGGAAGCAGGAAAAATCCCAAATGGGGATTTTTGGTGCTGCTGCCCAGGAATTTGAAATATTGTCCACCTTTTTCCTTTTTCAGGTGAGTTGATCAACTTTTTCCAATAAATTGATGTTGAAGCCTGCATTTGAAACACTTCCCCCAGTCCTAAGTGAAAACACCAGTGTTTCTGTAAGAATGTCAAGAAGAGAAATGTGTGACTGTCTAGATTTCCAGTTTGCAGATACGGATGTGTGTGTTTGAGAGATTGAAGTTTGTCACAATAGTTGCTGTGGCACCCTTGGTCTCTAAACATATTTGTAATTGCATAAGAATGCTTCACAAATTCTCAGTGTAAGAGTAGTGTTCATGTTGCACTCTTGACCTGGAGTTCTCTGTCTATTAACAATCGTAATATAAGACCATTTCATTACAAGGCTCATTTTCTTTTTTAGTTAATGAGAATGTCTGCTGGTAATGTTCACCATACATTCCAAGCAACAATAGTCTTATCACTGAGAGTCTCTCTACACAGGACTTCTGGCATATGTTTTTCATGTGATGGGAGGCGCAATGACAGAGCCGGCGGAGATTGCTCCAGAAGGGATGGCTTCTCCCACAGTCCTCCGCTGTCTCTGGCATGCCAGACTGTCTCCCCTTCCAGAGCCTTTGCCCTGCTGAGCCTCAGTTAATTCAAAGTTTTAAGCAGCAAGGGCAGAAGGGTAAAGGCTCCAGAAAAGGAGACAGTCTGGCACACCAGAGGTGGCAGAGGACTGTGATAGAATCGATCTCCGCCAGCTCTGTCTTTTAAAACTACACTTCCTGGCTAACATTGCATCTCCCAGCACATGACGAACACTCCCCAGGCATCTTGTGTAGAAAGACTCTGAGTTGGATGGGAGACTTCAAAGGAAGTGCAGGGTTACTATGCACAGATAGACAATGACAAACCTCCTCTATTTTCTTATGCCTTAAAATCCCTATGGGATCACCATAAGTTGGTTGTTACTTGATGGGATTTTCTGGACACAGTGTTAAAATGGGTACAATGGCTGTGTTTATATGTTACAGGAGAAAGGTAATTGTCTTCTATGTCTCTCTTTTTAATGATAGAGAGAAATCTGCGCAGATGTTAAATATACTGCAAAGTGAGTAATTGCCCATAGAATGGGAGAGCCCTCTACTTTTCTTTTGTACATAGAGCAGGTACTTCCCAAATACAAATTGGTTTGCATGCCAGGCAATGCCCTGTTGACAGGCAGGGCAGGTAGTGCTGATCTCAGAGCAGCAGCAGCAGCAGCATCTATTTCTGGTCTTCTAGCGTGCACCATATTGGTTGTGTGAAGCTGGGGCTTTCCAGGCCTTGGCACAAAACAAAAGATCCTTCATTATGATTCACTATCAAGATGCAGAAGAACTGGAAAAGATTTTTGGCAAGATCCTAAAAAGGGCACATGGGGCTACTCAGAGATGTTTTCAGTTTCTAGAAGATCTGCTGTTGTTTATTTATTTATTTATTTATTTATTTATTTATTTATTTATTTATTTATTTATTTATTTATTTGGCATTTAGCCTGTCCTCCCCCAAGCAAGCTCACAGCGTTTGCAACCTTCTTTGTGACTTGGATTCCAGCCAGTCAATACCAGGAAACCCCCATAACTGTTGAGTTTGTCCAGGAGAGATAGGCTTTATCTCCCCAAACCTCTCACTTGTACAAGGCTTTCCATATCCAGTTACCTTTCTAAGAACTTTGGGTTGATCTTACTATTCCAAAAGCACAGAAGACCATTACAAATAATGCAAATGTGAAGAGTAACAACCATCACAGCAAAGGCACACTGGGTTCCTTTGAGTATGAATCAAAAGCTACTCTTCCAGTTACTCTCCTCACCAGACCTTAATTATCAGGGTGGAGCAGCACAATAAATTGTTGCTGTAATCCAGAAGAGCAACAACTATGCAAATCTCACCCTTCTCCCAAAAGCACTGGAACTCTGCTCCCTAAATTCATGCTAGTCTCTAGAAGGAAGTTGTCCCTACACTGTCTGTGTTGCTCATCTCTCTCTCAGGATCAGAATTAATTCCCTGGCATAATGCCAACTACTCAGTGGATGCAAGGCCTGCAAAGCCCTTCTCCTTCCAAGGTGAATTCCAATGGCAAACACAATCCCCTCCCCTCGCTGACTGTAATTTTTGCATATTAAAGTGACTCATGAAAGTAATTCTCAACATTATCAGCAAGTTTTCTTATATAAGATGCAAGCATATTCCTTGCCTCTGTATTCAAGTATAAATATGCAGAAAGTTGGGGCTGGCGCTTGGTGCCTTTTTCAGCAAGTGGAAATGCAGTCCTGGACAACTCCTTTATTTGAATAGCTCAGGAATCAGCCAGAACATCTGGGCAACCAGTGCTGGGAGTGCTATGTGTGGGTCTTTTGACTGGGAGTGCTATGTGTGGGTACCTTGACATATGGCTTCATGGGGAAAAATGAATTTGGATACCCAAGAGACTCTGACAGGTTTAGAAACTAGGAATATTCAAAGACAGCTGTGGTAAAGAGTTGAGGTGGTAATCATAATTGTACATTTTTGGAAATAAGATCCAGTGAAATTAAATGGATATTTTGAAGGAGATACAGTTAGGACTGGATTTTGGTATGTGAGCTGTGAGTAGAAGCTCCTGGTTCAGTTCTTTCTTCATCTATTAATGCACTTGATGGTCTTAGTCACTTGATGCTATCTCTTAGCTTCAGCCCTCCTTTTCCATCTGCAGTGTGGAGATACAGCTACCAACTCACATTATGGAGTGGTTGTGCAAGGTTTACTGAGGTTATTTATTTGAAGCTCTTTGAATACTTAAAAGTGTTATATAGCTGCTAGGTATGATTATAGAGTGTCCCTTGCATAGGTGGGTCTATCTTAGATGGTATATAGCAGGGCATACTCTTTAATATACTCTTATGTTTATGTGTAAATTGTTACCTGGAGCTATAGCACATATCTCTTTCTTCAGTTATACTAGGAGATATGCACATGAAACAGATAGTATATGAGATGACCCACACAAAAGTTGCATGTTATTTCCTACAGTGAATTAACATATTCATTAACCCATATGGAGCCTACAGTTCTGATATTATTTGCCAAAAATATCATTGGCTTTGCAATTACTCGAGCGAAGGCATCCATGAGAAAAATTAAGATTGGATTCATCATCCATGTGGGTTTTTCAGGAAAGAGCTAGTGGCTAGAAATCTAAATTCTCTCCTGACAAATTCCCTTGGATGGTCAGTTTCCAATGGCAAACATTCCAGGAGGATAATTCCAAAAGCATGCCCATAGAGGCTACTATTACACGGGAGCTGACCCTTGCTTTGTTCTTTTTGCCATCTTAGGCAATGGGTTCCCAAAGTTAACCAAAGTTATAATATTTACCCCAGCACTTGATGAAAATGATTATGATGTTCCTACTCTGTCCAGTTTAGGTGCTGCAAATGAAATGCCTTTCATAGAGGCCACATCACAGAATTAAAAATAAGGCGCACTCTGCAGTCTTGATTTTTGCAAAACTAGATTTGAAATATGAAGAATTTACCACATTCTATGGATCTATGGTTTTCTAAAATGAGAGTCTTCTTTAAATATTCAAGAGTCAGATGAGCCCAGATATGTGTGTGTGTGTGTGTGGTACCTCCCATTAAGCTCTTACACCAAGGTTTACAAACTCTAAAGTATGTGTCATTACTCCCAGTTTCCAAAACCAGGAAATAAATGAAGGGTTGTGAATGAACTTGCTCAAGGTCACTAGGATTATCTGTGGCAGAGAAAAGGACTAGTAAAATCTGAGTTTACACATCCTGGCTGGGGATTCTTTCACACACTGGAAGGATCTCATAACTATTATCCCTCTTGGAAAATAATTGCAGGGAATGGGTAATTTTGGCAGTTGAAAAGAGGCTCAAAATTGCACATGCTCAACCTTCTTTGGGTTTCTCCAAAGGAGGTGATTACTCAACTGCTGTTTTTCTTTCCTTGTCCTCCATTTTTTTAACCCACTCCCCCATCTTTGACAGGAATTACTGTCTATGAACTGGCTAGCCCAATCTCATCAGATCTTGGAAGCTTAGCAGAGTCTGCCTTGGTTAGTACCTGGATGAGAGACCGCCAAGGAAGTCTAGGGTTGCTACACAGAGGCAGTCAATAGCAAACCACCTCTGAATTTTTCTTGCCTTGAAAACTCTACGGCAGTCACCAAGTCAATTGCAACTTGACAGCACTTTACACACACATCTATGAGCACTGGTGATCCATAACCTTCTAAAACATCTCTTCTCAGCCAAGGAAAAGACAGGTGTTCATTTAAAATTTTAGCTTCCTAGAAAGACCTAATAACAATTAACTACCTTTGGGTTTGTTTTTAGCCCAGCAGCATGAACTGAGCCTTGTACCTGAAAGCATTTTGGGGTTCTATGGGAGCACTGCTCATGTTTTGCATGAGAGCAGTCAAAAGGTAGAAAGGAATCACAAGTTCATGCCATAAATGTATATTCTCAAATACTGTTATCCAACATCACATTCCTTACAGGGCTAGTTAAAAGCTATCCACACTAAGTGCAGAGATTGCACTAACCATAACCAGTTCCCAAATATAGACAGTGAACAGCATAAGTACTCAACGGGTACAATTGGAGAATGAGTTCTACTACCAATCTTCCTGGAGGGTTGAGAACAACTGAAAATAATATGAACTAGAAATTCAATCTGGAGTGACCTCAGATTAATGGCAGTTCCTCTTATCATCATTTGGCAGCTTTTTCCCCTGCTGATGGAAGGAAAACAATGTTATCAGGAATAACGTATGTCTTTCTAGAGCTGTGGCAAAAGCAGTTAGGGAAGTCCAGATATTGCTACGATCAGGACCAGGCAGTGGTCTGAGTCCAGCTCCATCCATGCTTTAGATCTGAATGCTGATTGATAGCTCAGGCATGGCAGATAGCACCTTTCCTTTTCCCCAGGCATCCGGTATATAGACACAAGGAGGGCAATAACAAATGCGGAAGAGAGCTGGAATTCTTCAGAAACTTCATTGTTATTCCTTTGCCTATTTTCCTAGCACCCCAGTTGGAAAGTATAGGCTTTTGAGGTTATTTCCAGGAGAACTGGAAGGTCTAGAGAAGGTCTCCTTTCCCTTCTGTTTCAGGCCACATAGGGTTTATTGCCAAATGTGTGTTCTGGGGTTTACCCTTAGTCACAATTCTTTACAAGAAAACTGCTGGAAATTGTAAAATGACAAATTAAACTGGAAATTAAACTGGAAATAAAACTTGAAGATCACCTAGCACTAAGAGAGATTATTTATTTGGTTTTGTAGAGGATCAAGCATGCCATTGTCTACAATCGTGGCTCTGATAGCATTTACCTGCACTGATTAGCTTTTCAGCCACAGTCTTTGAGAAACTCACTAGTAATACTGAGGTAAAACTAATTAATATTCCTTTGTCCTCAGTTCAAAGGTTTGCAGCCCATACTGAGTCATGTTCATGCAAATGCTTGCTTAAATTTACAGTTTCTTCATTTGGTGCAATTCAAGATAATTTAAAAATAAAAAGCAGTTTTCCTAATTAACTCATTTCTTCCCTCACTTCAATGGGACTCGCATAGTTGTAACATGGGCTTCCATTGAAAAGATCTGTATGTAAATTCTGTTTCCCTTCCTAAGAGAGATGAAACTAAATGAAACAATGAAACCAACCTTGGGCTCCTGAGGACTTGCTTCTGTCAATTCATATTCAAATAGCAAAGAACATTGAGAAAACAAGGGCCAGTCAATCCATTCATGGGTAGAGAGGGGGAAAGCCTGAGACTTTGTACAGTTTTGTGCCACTAGTGAATCAAAGAGTCCATGCTATGCTGACAGTTTAGGAATCATTAAGTAGTTTGCAAAAGAAACTGTTTCAAAAAGCTAATTTCTGTATGCTGCATTCTGGAAACACTTTCCTTTTCCTTTTTGTTTGTCTTCATAAAAATGAAGTGAACCTGACACTAACAATAATCATTGTTTGCCATGCTGTAGAGAGTTGTATCTTCTGCACCTGTTGCAAACATGAATCTCCCTTGAAAGCTTTAATAATCTTAGAATGCAAAATATCAATTAAGTATTTCCATGCAGGCAAGTGCATCCTCACCTGCTATTAGGAAGAAGATTTATAAGTATGGTTATTTTCCAGAACATAAAGGAGAAATGGACAAAATGTCTAGAAGGGCAAGAATGCTTCTCATGTCTACAATATGTACAAGCATGTGAGGGTGTGCACATACAACATTCAGTTGTAGTTCAGGATAACTAGACCTTCTGGTATTACAAACTGAACATATACCATCAAACACAGAATTGAGACTGCAATTCTAAGTAATTCTAATTTTCATTTGGTTAAATTTATTGGGACTGTCCATATCCCACTGAAACTAATTGCAAAGCTGCCATTGATTTCAATGGAGTTCAGTTGCCTTCTATGTCTTTACCACAAAGCTGATCAATCAATCTCTTTCTGCAATTTATTGGACCATTCTGTTTCGGAACTCTCTCTGGTCATATCCCTTGATGCAGTGTTAGTTCTGGCCACTTTGCTGCCACAGGTCTTAGAGCCTTTGTTATGGATTTCACTGGCTCTTTGCACTTCTCTTTATATACCCCTGTTATTTTTAACTCTGCCTACGCAAATCCCAAATCCGGAATGAGCAGCGGCTCAGGGCCAAGGGGAAATGGACGAGGCACAAATTTCCTGCCCTTTTTACCTCTCTTCCTCTATAACTTGCTAACGACAACTTTATTTTCTCTCCCTCTTAACTTTCACTGTTACAGGACAGTCCGCCAAGTGAGTTTGTGAGAGAACAACCCTCAGGGTCCAAATTGCACAGGTGGAGAAGATATTAGACCGGCCAGACTGTGGTTTTAGTGTCTGCAGGGGGTGTTCAACAAAAAGAGATAGGAGACTGCTCAGGCTGACAGGCAAGCCATTGACGGAACAGGTACAACATGGATATGTACCAGCTCCTATCTCTAGGCCAGACAAGTGAGGACCACATAAGAAGGCAAACAGATATTCAGACATGCACACACCAGTGTCTAACAGAGGCAGGTGTGCCTTATCCTGTACAAACATTTGTATGGCTATCTGGCCATGCTCAGGTCATTTGAGCTGTTCTTCTGGGTGAGTAGAAGGTTAGTCTGTAAGACAATGATAACTGTGTCATCTCTAACATTTTCCCAGGAGCAGTCAGGATTTTGCCTTAATGCAGGGAGAGGATGATCTCTAGTAATCTAGCAACCTGTTACTCAACCTACAGAAACATCCTATGATTTCCAGTTCACATTCACACTTACAAGTAGTCAAACATAGTGAGCAAGAAAGGGACAACTGCACCCCTCATCCAGTAATACCTTCTAAGGAGCTAAAGCCAAATCTCCTAGTCATTAACTCAGAGGTTTACTAAAATGGAATATGATGTATATAAAGGATTTTCTTTAAAATATCTCAGTAAAACTTACACTCACTCTTTATGGTAGGATAGTATTATTCTCATCATTATATGGGGTGTCTTTTCCACTAGAGCAATATCTGCCATGATTTTGAGGATCCCACAACAGGTTCATCCTGCAGTAGGAAGGTTTCCTAATTGTCCTGCTGAGCCTTAGGTATTCTTGCAGTATCTACATTCCTGTGTTCTTTTAACCCTTTTGTTTGAGCCAGTGATGTCCTCATGCTATCTCAAAACTTTTGTGCCACTTTATCTCCAGTGATCTCGTCAAATGCTGTGATAATGTGTGTGACCTTGAGCCTACTATGTAATCTATCACAATGATAAAGTGCTGCAGCTTTACAACAACAGAAAAAAGGCCACAATGAAAGTGTGCCCTACAGGTAACTCACATCATGTAGGGTTTGTCAACTCCAGCTAGGAAAATTCCTACAAGATTTGGCAGTACTGCTTGGGAAGGAAGAGTCTAGAGAGAGAACTCAGCAGGGATGTGATGCCATAGAGTACACTCTTTGACACTGCTATTTCCTACAGGGAAACAAATCTCTGTAGTCTGGAGACAGTTGTACTTCCAGAGGCTGGCAACCTTACTTACTTGCATGGGAGTAAGGTTTCAATCCTACTGTGCATACTTAACTTTGGAGTTGTAATGAGCAAACGTGTAGGTGTGGGTTGCATTTTAATGGAAGGAGTAGGGTCTGGAAGAAGAATTGAAGAATAAAAGCTTGTGTTAAGAAGCTTGCCCTGTGTTGTCTCTTTGCCTACATCAAGCTACAAAAGTCTTTTAACAACTGTATGGTAATCAGAACAGATGCACTCTTCCTCTTGAATGGAGATAGGCGGGAAACATCATACACTGAAATTCTGCCAAATGTAGTCACAGATTCTGGGTTTTAAAAAGGGGGCTAGCCTATTCCAAATCCACCAAGGAATTCGAGAAGGAAGGCTGCATGTGAAGCAAAAGACTGAGACAAAAAAGTTATGTTCTGTTGTATTACTCAGTATATGTTATATGGCTTCTGCTTGACAGGATCTGTATTTAGAAGCCATTTACACTCTCAGAAATGTCTTATCAGCGAAAATATAAGGAAATGGGTCAACTGGGAGAAACTGAGAAACAACAAAGTAGACCATTGATGATCACCCAATCAAGTAACACTGATTATGAGGAAAAAATGGATTTTAACCCTCCCATCATGTATAGGTTTCTCTCTCCCCCCCCCCGCCCCCCATCAAGTCACATCCAACTTATGGCAACCTCCATAGAGTTTTCAAGGTAAGAGAAGTTCAGAGGTGGTTTGCCATTACTTGCCTCTGCATAGCAACCCTAGACTCTAGGGTGGTCTCCAATCCATATACAACCAGGGCTGCCCCTGCTTTGTTTGTGAGATTTGACAAGATCAGACTAACATGGTCTACATGAGGTCTGTGACTGTCCTATGGGAAAATCTGGATAAGATTCCAAATTGATAATGGATTATTGGGCTATAACTAGCTCTTGAGTCTTATCCTGTAGTATAAGAGTCTGATCAAAATGTACATACAGGGTGCCTCATGGAATTGTCCCATAGGATTCTGTGAAGTTGTGCTGGGACGCTTTAATCTGCTGAATACATCAGAAGCTAGAAAAACATCTGTGAAGCTGGTGAGTCTGTCCTCTGTAGTTCTGTGGCATTGGTATGGTCTACTCTACATGACATGTTCTTAGTATAAAGTACATCTGACTTCCCAACTCTACAACATCTGGTTTCACAACTGTTGGAGATATCATTTGCACTGGATTGCACATAGAGCTGCTATATGAAACTAACATCTCCTTTACTCCTATAAGTTCCTTTAGTCCCTTGAAAGTTCATGTGGCACATAAAGATTAAACAATCATATACTATTATCCGCTGAACTTGCAGTACTGCTACAGAGCAAGATATGGAAGCATACACCCACACTACACAAACACACTACATACAAGTCAGGACTTTTCGATAACTGTGATAAAAAAGTCCCCAAACTTAGTATCAGAGTTATAACATACACTTAGGCATTCTGTATTCATATCACACACACACACATGCACACACAATAGACAGCCTTGCTCAGGCACCCAAAGTCTAGAAGGAACAATATCCTTCTCTTGATTGAGGAGCAAGCCTCTTTCATGTTACATTACATAAAGCTTCCTCCCTGTGTTCCAGGAAGTGCCATTTAATTATCCAGCTTTCATATTAGTAAATAGGTTTGCTACACATCACAAAAGGGTTGCAATTTTGGGAAGCAGGTTTGTTCACTGTTCAGATTAGCTAATCTCTTGGGGCTAAAGTTCCAAAACAGTTTCGGTCACTAGTTAGCAAGAAAAATAATTATGCCGGAATAACTAAGGGACACTCCATTTTTTTAAATTTAAAAAGAAGTCTCGTTGCGGCCTTTTCTGCCATCTCCACTGTCCCATCCAAATGTTTTGAAGCAACATTTGTGTCTTCATCCTAATCATATTTTGATGACGAAATTGGCACTGAATAATGCAGGTATGCTTGTCAGTGACCTCATCACCTGAGCTCCTTTAGGAGAGAGGAGAGGGCTGTGGAAGGAAAGTGGGGAAGGTGCCTCCTGCTTCTGTCACCCTGGCTGAGCTATATGCCACATGTCCTGTAGAGTAACTCTGTACATATGTACACATTACACACACCTTTTTGCCCATCACATACCTGCTGGGGGATTGCTTGTCTCCATTTCATTCTGAAAATATTATTGTGGTCAATGTAAGTGGGTTGATGGGAACAGAGATTACAGGGAAACACTTGCCTATTCAGCCTAAGTGAGAGAGGTTTTCAGCAATAGGCAGAACTGTGGCATAGATGTGTGATAAACTATTCATACAGTTCACCAATCATAAGCACATTTTACCACAGTTTTAAGACAAGCAGGCTTCCCCTTTAAACAAGGGTGGGAGAACTGTACTGATCTTTCCTTGTTAAGCACTAATAATCTTCTCTAACTTTCTCAGGACCCATATATATGGATCCAAAAGAGGGGAAAGAGTTATATTAGACTCTACTCTCTCAAACTGGGTTGCCAATAGGCCTGGAGAAAAATATCCCATCCTTTCAATAAAGGCTTCATATGTGGAATCAGGCAGCAAGTTTTTCATGGCATAATGTCCCTGGCTAAGTAATATTCCATTAAGCCTTCCTTTAATAAAGGGACAGGACATTTTTTCCTCCAGGCAGTTGGCAACCCTAAAGTGATGTATTTCTTTGACTTCCCTGAAGATGATGGCAAATGGCATGAGATGCTAATCTTTGGTAGGCTATCTGTTCCATATTGCTTTGTAAAGTCAAGTTGTCTTTTGCCCCATGAATGCTGGTTGTTCCTGAGATGAATGTGGTTAGTGACTTCTACTTTCCAGTCAATTTCAGTTTCCTGCATCCAGTTTCTATCATAAACAAACTTGCATTCTTGCTAGCAGTAATTATAAAAGTATGGGGGGGTATTATCCTTAGTGCCATTTCAATACCAACTGCACAATACCCATGCACTTAATCATGTAACTTTAGTGCAGTGGCAGGCAACTAGGAGCCTAAGGACCAAATCCAGTGCATTTGTCCTGTTCCTCAATTTTGACTTTGGGGGAGCTAAAAGAAGTCTTTTAGCTTCAGCCAGCTTCCTAATTGCTGCCATCAAAAGGAAGGAGGACACCAGGAAGACACAATCACTGCCCAATGCTTCCTGCCCTCAGTAAAAGAAGCATGCCAGTGTGGAGCTTTTAGCCTTAGACAGCTACTGGGTTGCTACAAGTCAGGAAGAAGGCGTGATGACTACTGCCGCTGTTCTGTTCTGTGTTGCCCCACTGGCCAATCTAGCAACCACAGCTGTTCTGGATCATCTCCTTCTCAATCCCACTATACTTTCTTTGGGATTTACACCAATCTAAATTAGTGGGACACAGTCACATGGAGATAGGAAGAACAGAATGCTATCCAGAGCCAGAAGGCCTGTTTCACCTTATGGTATCTTATAGGATTGCCAGCTTGGGGAATTCCTGGAAATTTGGGAAATTGGTACTTGTGAAGTGCAGAGTGAGAATGAGACAGAGTTCAGCAGGGATCTGATACTATAGAGTTCACCCTCTAAAATTCCCATTTCCTCCAGAGGAACTGACCTCTGGAGTCTGACGATAACTAGTAATTCCTGGAGAATTCCAGCCTACAGCTTGAGGTTGGTTACCGTGGTCTCTTTAGAAGGCCCAGCATGTGATTGCAGCTCTACCTATCCTTTGAACAGCATGAAGAGGGGAGAAAAGCATGGGAAAGAGACTTTTACATGAAAATAATGGATGAGTGGCAGAATTCCTGTGGGGATAGGAACTCATACATATCTACTGCCATAGGATCCAAAGGTCACTTTTTCAAGAGGCATGCTTCTCTTAGAGATAGTTCACTAATAGAAGCCTCTCAGGTCTCTCTCACACACACACCTCTTCCACACAGTTTGCTTTCTCAGAATGTTTCCCATCACTTCCCACAGACAGGTTGCTTCAATGTGTTGTGTGTGCTATATGTATCTTAAAACTACAGCAAATATTTCATTAAGTTTTTTAAATTAAAAAAAACTTGGCTGTTGAATAGCAGGTGTGGTCCTCATTCCATGCCAAAATCAACAGTTGTGATGTAGCAGATAACTCTGTGAGCAAAACACACACACACACACACACCATCAAGGAGATGTCAGATAGAGAGGGAAGAAGTCAGGCTTCCTAGGAAGGACTCTCTGAGTGGTGAGGGCTCTATGGGCCTTCAACCGTCTGTCTGGAGATGAGGGAAGCAAAGGTGTGGACAAATTAATCTTATAGAATTCAATTTGGGGCTAGGAAAATCTGTCTTGGACAACTTCATTATTATCTCATGGTAAAAGAGTTCTTTATTTTTGTTTTGTGGTATTTAGGTGAAATCAAGAAAATAGAAATGTTTTGCCAGTCTGTCTCAGTTCTCCTTTCAATCAGAATCACGTGTTTATTTACTTCAAGATAATCAGCTCCTAGAAGGGTCCAGGATGCTGCTGGTGCTTTCCAAGCATGCGGGTTACCCCCTAATCTAATGCACATCCTTGTATGATGTGTTAATTAATTCAGAGTAGTTGTTATCTCATATTCTGTACTAACTATGAGTAAAAAAAATGGGACTCTCCATTTCACCCATCAACATGGAAGCAATGGAGAAAAGGGGTGGGGAACAAGTTTTCCCACTTTGATTGTGAGGAAAATGGGGTGATGATGATGATGATAAGAGATGGATATTACAGAGCTAAGAAGAATGATCAAAGGGTGGTGATAGAATATGGTCCCTAAAAAGAAAGGCCAAAGAGTTTGGGGCTTTTCACTTTAGATGAAAGAAATAAGGGAGCACGATAGAAGTTTTTAAAATTATGTAAGGTGTGGAGAAAGTTAAAACTTTTTTCTCCTCCCAAAATGCTAGAATTTGAGGGTATCCAATGAAGCTGATGGGCAGTAGATACAGGACAGACAAAAGAAAGTGCATTTCATACAATATATAATTAAAGCATGGAACTTATTGCCACTGGATGTAGTGATGACCTATAGATGATTATGGCAATTAGACAAAATTCATCGTCTATCAATGACTATTAGCCATGGAGCTCAATGGAACTTCCATAGCTGAAGGCCATATACTTCTGCATACCAATTGCCTGGGGCATCACCAGAGGGAGGCTTTGGTCTCTGTGCTGCTGCCGTGAGCCTTCTAGGGACATCTAGTTGGCCACTGATGGAAAAGGGATACTGTACTACATGGACTGCCATTGCTAAATAGACAGTTGGGCTCTTCCATATTGTTACAATAATCAGTAAATGGTATCTAACCTGTACTGTGATTTTTGATCTGCCTCAGCAGACATGGACAGACAGAGAGCAGAACCACAAGTGACAAAAGGCATAGATTGGACACTTGTCAGCTTCCCTCAAGTTTTGATGGGAAATGTAGGCATCTTGGTCTCGCAGCTTCGCTCTCTGACTGCTGTCCAATGGACTTTTCAACTGTCACTTGTCCAACATTCCGCCAAGCTGCCTACATTTCCCATCAAAACTTGAGGGAAGCAGACAAGTGTCCAATCTGTGCCTTTTGTCACTTGTGGTTCTGCTCAGAGGGAGAAAAAGATCAGTGCCTAAGTAAGATCAGTGCCTAAAAAGATCAGTGCCTAAGCTCCTAAGTAAGCTCAGTAGCTATGGGATAAAGGGCCAAGTCCTCTTGTGGATCGAAAACTGGCTAATTAATAGGAAACAGAGAGTGAGTATAAACGGGCACTTCTCACAGTGGAGGGTGGTGAGCAGTGGGGTGCCACAGGGGTCGGTATTGGGTCCAATGCTTTTTAACTTGTTTATTAATGATTTGGAATTGGGATTAAGCAGTGAAGTGGCTAAATTTGCAGATGACACGAAATTGTTCAGGGTGGTGAAAGCCAGAGAGGATTGTGAGGCACTCCAAAGGGATCTGTCGAGGCTAGAAGAGTGGGCATCCATGTGGCAAATGAGGTTCAATGTAGCCAAGTGCAAAGTAATGCACATTGGAACCAAAAATCCAAAATATAAATACAAGTTGATGGGGTCTGAACTGGCGGAGACTGACCAAGAGAGAGATCTTGGAGTCATGATAGATAACTCACTAAAAACGTCAGCACAGTGTGCGACTGCCATAAAAAAAGCTAATGCTATGCTAGGGGTTATTAGGAAAGGGATTGAAAACAAATCAGCCGGTATCATAATGCCTCTGTATAAATCAATGGTGAGGCCTCATTTGGAGTACTGTGTACAGTTCTGGTCGCCACACCTTAAAAAAGATATCATAGCACTGGAAAAAGTACAGAGAAGGGCAACTAAAATGATTAAAGGGTTGGAACACTTTCCCTATGAGGAAAGATTGAGGCGCTTGGGGCTCTTTAGCCTGGAGAAAAGACGACTGAGGGGAGACATGATAGAGGTTTACAAGATAATGCACGGGTTAGAGAAGGTAGAGAAAGATGTGTTTTTCTCCCTTTCTCACAATACAAGAACTCGTGGGCACTCTATGAAATTATTGAGCAGTCGGGTTAGAACAGATAGAAGAAAATACTACTTTACACAAAGGGTGATAAACACATGGAATTCGTTGCCACAGGAGGTGGTGGCAGCTACAAGCATTGCCAGCTTCAAGAGGGGACTGGACAAATATATGGAGCAGAGGTCCATCAGTGGCTATTAGCCACAGGAGATAGATGGTATTCTCTTTGTGGGGAGGTGGTGCTCTGTTGTCTTGGTGCTGGAAGGAAGGCAGTGGGAGGGCTTCTGGTGTCCTGGCCTCACTGACAGTCCTTTAGCTGGCACTGGATTTCTAGCCACTGTGTGTGACAGAATGTTGGACTGGATGGGCCACTGGCCTGATCCAACATGGCTTTGCTTATGTTCTTATGCTTATGTTCTTAGTGCCAGATCACAAAAAGGAATTTTCAGACAGAGGCAAGAGGACAAGGTTAGGCAAGATAATGCCCAGGGATTCAACCTGTCTAGTGCTCCATCCTTAGCACTGCCAAGAATCACAACCAGGGAGGGAAGTGCCTGATTGTTGCACAAGGCACTTGTGCAACAAATGCCACCCATTGTAGATCAAATGCCACCCAGGTACCCACCAGTGGCAGGCCATCTCCCAGCAGTTTACTTGCTTGCCCACAGTCACTGATGACCAGCAGGAGGTTTTGGGCAGCCCAGAGATTGCCCACCACCGGCATGCATGCACACTCCCAGGAGATGCGACTACGTCACTTCCAGAAGTGATGTTGTTCCGACGGCCACAGGAACACTCCACAGTGACTGGCATGATGACATCATTTCCAGAAGTGATGTCATCACACAAGTGCCGCAATCACGTGTGCAAAACACACACATGGGAGGCATGAGGTAAGTGCCAGGTTCCCCACTCCCACTGGGAGGGCATAGGGACCTGGTAATTCTACACTCAGGCCAAGTGGTATGGGATTGTCCCTAGGCTTGGAGGTGAAACCTCTCTTCCATGGCTTTGTCTTCCATGGATGTGTATTGTATTATTTAGATATTCCCCCTCAATGGGGACCCAAAGCACTTACAACACTGTTTCCCCTTCCTCCATTTTATTCACAAGCACAACCCTGTGAGGTAGGTTATGTTGACAGAGAATGACTGGTTGCTCAGTAAATTCCCATGGCAGAGTGGGAATTTGAACAAAGTTTTCCCAGACCCTAAACCAATGCTCTAAACACTACACCACGTTGGCTGTGTATGTGTCAGATGTCTCTAAGTATTGTCTCATATGTCAGGTTGCCATCTGCTCTGTGTAGATCTGTAGAACTTCAGTGCGCTCAGATAACACTGCCTTTACTCTGGTTTATGGCCATTTCTGCACAGCCTGTTGTTCTCACCTTTCTCCCGTTTTAAATCTCTGTTTTTCTGAATGACCCTCACAACTCATCCTCCACATGCAGTATCCACACGCACTTACCTTTGGTTGTATGCTTGCAGGAAAACCTCCAAACAGTTGGGGGGAAAGTGGGTTTGCAGGGGAGGTTTCATCATGATAGACTAAAAGCACCCGGCCATCCCCCTTTTATTTTATTTTTTTACTTTGCACATGCACAATCGCATGCAGCTACTGTTGCAAGCAGGCTTCTGTGGCTGAACAAAAAGTAAAGCAGGAAGGGCAAGAGCTTTGGGGGAAGAACTGGGCAGAGATCGAGAGGAGTAGGAAGTTTCTTCAGAAATGCTTCAAACTTGAAAATGCGCAAAACCCCCACAAAACACCAGAAACCCGCAACAAAAGAATACATCAGAGCAAGTACAGTCCTGTAAATATGTAGAAAACCCAATAAAAAAACAATATGCACATGGCTGGCAAACGATAACTTGTGCATGCTTGGGGGAAAGCTGCCCCAGGTCCAAGGGTGAACCGCACCTCTAGGGACGTGTGGAAACAGCCTATGTTTGGCAATGAGTTCTGCAGGCTGGTTATCAGATATATGACCATAACAGACTGATCAGTTTGGAATATTCCACTTTCCTTTTTCATTCGTTGTGCCCAGCTCTTCCACAGCCAGACAGGAACAGCAGAAGTCTTTCCGTTGACCTCAGAACAGATGCAGTTTGACTAGATTTATGTAAACTGTACATGAGGTTTACATTTCTAATAATAAAATGTGAATATTATCTGTACCCATGCTGCTGGTAGTAACTTTCCAATGTAATTGTCAGTGCCAAACAAATGGAGCACACTTCAATTAAAGACCGGGGGTGGGGGAGCTTTGTGAATGTGGGTTCCAGGTGGCTTGGTTTGTTACTTGTTTTTTTTTAAAGTAGATGAACCATTTTTTGATAATAGGGGTTCAAAGACAGTAAAAAAAGAACAGTAGTGTTCATTAGGACCGACCATAATATCATGAGATAGTGAGTGCAAGCTTTTGAGTCTTCTAAAATTCTTCATCAAGTTGGATTTAAGTAGAAGCGGGGGGAGGTGAGGAAAGAGAAGAATATAGCTGGGCATGATGGAAGAGCCCTAGGTCTGCTATTCGTAGCTTTCTTAAAATTGTGGCCATGGGACCTGACTTAGAATACTTGATATGCTAGGGGCAAAACTCATTGGTACTTAGCACTATGCATTTAGTCTGCAGCAAGGGCCTCCAGCCTTTTTGGGCCTGTGGGCACTTTAGAATCCTGACAGAGGGTAGTGGGCACAAGCACTAAATGGCTGCCAGGAAAGGTGGAACCAATCACAAAATGGCTGCTGGAAGAGGCAGAGGCAGGACTATAGGATAAATATGGTAACCATGCTATGACAATGAATTCAGAAATATGGAAACAAGAAGTCCGCTCACACAAGAAAAATGTATATTAACATGTTCAATTGTGAGTATGTATATAAGCAAGTACTTCTTGTGGTCTGTGGCATGGATTTACTCTGATGCATGCTTACCTGGTCCACATTATAAATGCCAGGCTTTTCATTAACACGACGGAAATTATGGAATAGGCATGCTGTGAAAAGCCTTTGTGAGCAAAGGGAAACAGCTGAGAACTCTTTGTAGTAAGTTCACATACACATTCAAATGGTGTTAAACAACAGGGTTGCCAGGTCCCTGTACCTCCACCCTCACCTGTAATTTTCTCATGCACATTCTCCTGACAGGTGCAATGATGTCACTTCCAGAAGTGGCATTGTTGCACCCAGTGGGAACATGCCCCCTTCATGTTGGCCCGAGAGGCTTTTTGCCTCCTGGGTCTGTTCCCTGGGCTCTTCCCCCCACTGGCCTTTGCCCTCACTAGCCAGGTGAGTGGCAGTGGGGGGGGAGAGGCTGGGAGTGAGGGATCCCCTGCCCCTACCAGGGGACTGGCAGCCCTACTTAACAAGACTGTTATGGGTTATTGTTTTTCTGAAATAAACCAAGTTCTTGTCTCAAATATGTAGTAATTAATAGCTTCCACTACACCTGTCCTGAGCTAAACTTTGGAGCACTGCTACTCGGGAGGAAAGGGCACTGGCTACCTGAGGGGGGGGGCTTCACTCCAGATGCCCCAAGTGAGCCAGACTTGTTCTGTCTTGAATGTTGCTACTTGGTAGGATAGAGCCCTGGCTGGCTTGAGGTGAGAAGGAGTGCTTCAGTACTCCTCCCGCCAGTACTCCCCCTTGCCAGCCTCCTTCTGTCCCAAGCACTATTACAGTCTTGAGTGGGAATGGCTTTTCTTTTCTGGCACGTGTTGACCATTTTGGTCTCTTCTCTGGCTGCAGCAGCGCCACTTGGGTCAGCAAGCTTGGGGTGAGAAAAGGGGCTTTTCTGTCTCTCCCACTGCCAGGCTGAATGGGTGAGCAGGTGGATCATTTGTAAGGTCTAGGCTAAAGTGGCTTACTTCAGGCAAGTAAATTCTTCAGCAGCAGGTGTTGAAGCAGATAAGCTCTGCTGTGCACAAGCCCCATCTGACCCGTCCCATTTCCAGAAATCATTGGCACGCACCCCAAAAGGTGTCCACGGGCTCCCTTGCATCTGTGGGCTACATATTGGAGACCCCTGGTCTACAGCATCTCCAGGTCTCAGTTCTAAGAATGCTACAAACTGGAAACTTTGTGCTCTTCCATCTTGCTCTTAAACATCTTTTTCTCCCCTTTGTATATAACATCCAACCTGATGAAGAGTTCAAGGGAACTCAAAAGCTTGCATTTACTATTTTATGTCATAAGAACGTAAGAAAAGCCCTGCTAGATTAGACCAGTGTTCACACAGTGGCCAAGTATTTACTCTGGAGGGCAAAAAAGAGGGCATATAGGTTGAGGCTTTCCCCTCATGTTGCCTCCTGGCACTGATATACGGAGGTTTACTGCCTTTGAATGTAGCGATCCCCTTTAGTCACTATAGCTAGCAGCCACTAATACACCTCTCCTCCATGAATCTGTCTAATCCTCTTTTAAAGCGGATGCCCATGGCCATCCTTTGGTAGTGAATTACACATTTTTATCATTTATTGCATAGACATTTTAGTTAGTTCTAATAAAAAGGTATTATATAGCTTGTTTTTGAAAATTTTTCATGGGTTGACATGACTCTACAATTTTTGTCTATAGGCTCACTGTTTTACTAAAAACACATGTGCATGTAAAATGCTATCAAGTTGCAGCCAACATGACAACCCTGCAGGTTTTTCAAGGCAAGAAACATTCAGAGGTAGTTTGATATTGCTTGCCTCTGTGTAGTGTCCCTAGACTTCCTTAGTGTTTCCCCATCTGACTATTAACCAGGGACAGCCCTGCTTAACTTCCAAGATCTGAGAAGATCAGGGTCAAATCCACATTCACCTATTACCCGCATGTTTATCGGATATCTTCCGTTTGCCTCCAATCCGCTATTTTTTCCTCTTCGTTCACATTCCTGCTTCCAATCCGTCTTTCTCGCACATCCCTCCGGTCACACGGCCGCTCGAAAACCGTTTTTTTTGGGCGGGACCTTTTTTTCCTGCCCATTTTTTAAAACAATTTTGAGTGCACTTTTCCGTTATTTCAATCTTGCCTTATAAAGAAACATCATTGAAGATAATGATGCCTCTCTTTTCCCCACCGACAGCACTGATGGCTCTCTCCCGTTTCTTTTTTGGAAATTTGGAAGCATGTGGGAAGCTTTCGTGGGCATTTCCTATGCAGGACAGTTCAGTGCCTGAATTTTACTGAAGTTTCACTTCCTTGGAGTGTCATTATTTCGATATTTTGCAATTTCGATATTACAGTAATATAAAATAAAAAAAATAAAAAACAGTTAAAAAGGAAGTTTCATGAGTCTGTTCTGAGGATGGATTCACCCCAAAATGATTTTTAAAACTACCAGATTTGATTCAGAAACAGCATAATCAATAAATCCAATGCTATGAAGTCAAAAACAGTCTTTTGCAGACTACGGAGCACTTGCAAGTTGAATCAGCCAATAGGAACTCTCGGCACAGCTGGAGAGACAGGAAGGGGGGTGGTTTTTAAAAAAAAAACCGCGTAAATTGCGCATTGGCCCGTTCACGGCCACCGTGAAACTCCCGTTGAAAACCTGTGACCACATATTCGGGAGAAATGCGAATGATATGTGTCTGTTTAATGAGGTAATGTGACCAGCACTCGGGATTGCGTGGGGAATGCGGGGAACATGCGACTTAGAATGAGTAATGTGGATTTGCCCCAGGTTAGCCTGAGCCATCCAGGTCAGGGAAATTTTCCATGGGCAGGGAAATTTTCCCTACAATTTTGGTCTATAGGCTCAGTGTTCAGCTAAAATCCAGCTGAAATGCACATAACATATTCTAAATGTAAAAGACAAGTTCCATTGATTTGGGTGGAACTTGCTTCCATGTAAACATGCTTAAGTTAGTGGTGAGGCAGATTATTCCCTCTCCAAGCAGAGTATTTCCCCCCAAAGAAGCCATGTGCAAGGCTTGTGGTTTCTGAATCTATCTTACACCTTTGCAGATTCCTTGGGAAAAGAGGTGGGAAGGGACTGCACATTAAGAAGACTTATCATAGTCAGAAATGCTTGTGACAAAGGGTCCATGAAGAATATTCTTTAAAAATACATCCATGGCTGCTCCTCTCCTGGTATTTGCTAAGGGACCTTGCACACCCTGCGCAAGCAAGCAAACAGATTACATCTGGGAAGTCCCAGGCATGTAAACAGAATCTTCTGGTGTGGCAAACTGCCAGCTGGGAGAGGTAGCATGACGGAAGTTCACTGCCTAAAATGACTTGGACCAGCTGAGACACATGTGCTTTCTCTGGAAATATGTGGAAAAGCAGATTTAGGAAGGGTGTATTTGTTCAAAGATGCCCTGAAAAGAATGAGACCAACCTAAATTCTCTCTCTCTCCCCCTCCCTCCCTCCCTCTCTGTTTAAAACATTTGTATGCCACCTTTCCACCCAAATAGGGTCTCCAAGGTGGCAAATATCAAGGTATTAAAAACAGCATTTAAAATATATTGTTAACAATACATTGAAGACATATAGACATAAAAAAACACAACCAGGGAAGATAACTAGTATGAGTTTATGGGGGTACGTCAAACAAAACAGAAAAGTCTTCACCCGCAGATGGAAGACAATAACAGAAGAATACAGATGAATCTCCCTAGGGAAGGAGTTCCAAAGTTTTGGTGCCATGACCAAGAAGAACCTTTCTTGGGTTGCCACCTATCTAGCCTCAGACAGTGGGGGCACTTGCAGCAGGGCCTACAAAGATGACTGAAGTGGATGGATAGGTTTGAGTTTGAGTGTATTTGATTTTTATCCCGCTCTCCCCACGAACGGGCTGAGGGCAGGTTACAACATTAGGAAAATACACAGGATAAACAATAAAAACAACAATCTCAAAAGGATCATATAACGTTCAGTGTTGAGAATCAAGAATATAAGGCTCATATGGAAGAAAGCTTTAAAAGCCAATACCTGTACCTTGAATTGGGCCCAGAAGGAAAACTGGAAGCCTGCACAGATGAAACAAGACTGGAATAATATGGTTCCAGTGACTTACTCCACTCAGTGTTCTGGCTATAACTGTACCAACTGTAGCTTCTGGATAGTCTTCAAGGGCAGCTCCATGCTTTGCAGTAATCTAATCTAGATGTTACCAGGGCATCCAGTGGCAAGAGAGCAGACTTTACTAAATTTGAGAGACAGATCATAAGTTTTTTGTGTCAAGGGCAGGCACATATGAGAGTATCTTTGACCACATGCAGAGGACCTCTTCTTAATGACTGAGTAAACTACACCACATATAGAGCTAGCGCAAAAGGCCTCCATGTCAGATGACATGAATCTCAAGATGGATTTAAAAATGACAAAGAGGAATATACTAAACTGCCAACCATCATGGAGAAATATAGTCAGGAAAGGCTTACTGAAAATATTTGTACCCTGGATTCTCTACCGGCATGAGGAGGGAACTTACAAAAACAGAAAAGTAATTATAAACCACAGTAACTAAAATCACAAGCAACATCTTTAAAAAAACAGTCTTCAGCATAAACGTATGGGTTTCACTTGTCACTTTGTGTAATGGGAAGATTTGCTTTCTGCTATCACATGTGACTTTGTTTGCTTTCCATGAGTTATCTACTGTACAGGCTCCATTTTGCCATTCTACAGCACATCTGCTTTGTTTGCAGAACGCTATGGACTAGAGGGTGTCATTGCACCTGTAGCAGATTGACAGTGGGTAGCTGGTCCTACTTCATAGAAGGGTGTCCGGGGTCTGAGCCCCAGCCCCCAGACTTGACAAGAGGGAACAGCAGGTCAACCGGGCTGACGGGCAAACAGAGGGGGCAGCCAGCAGCCAGCAGGTCAACCGGTCAGCCAGCAGGCAGTAGGTCAACCGGTCTGACTGGCAAGCAGAGGGGGCAGCCTGGGGACAGCAGGTCATCCCCTCCCACAGGCAAATGGAGCCAGAACCTGCCGGCGCCAGGGGCAAGAGGCAAAGGCCCAGGGCCTCAGGAGTCAGGGGGAGACAGAGAGAAGCCAGCGAGTCCCACTCCCCTGGGGAAGGAAAGGGGACTAAGCAAGGCAGAAGGGGGCAAGGGCAGAGGGATTGGGGGCCCAGCAGTCACCCACCCAAAGACCTTACCTAAGGAGGAGAAGCAGCAGCAGCCCCAACAGCCCAAAGCCACGCCCCAGCTAGAAAATAGTAGCCTGGCCCAGGAGTTGCCAAAAGCCAAGCCACTCCAGGTGGGGCTATTGGAGGCACTCTGCAGGGAGCCCTGGGCAACCAGCCAAGGAGCTGCAGCTGGACCCACCTTCAGCCATCAGCTCAGCCAGGGAGGCCGAGCTGCTAGCCAGGGGACTGCAGCTGGACAGGCCTTCAGCAATCAGCCAAGGCAGGGAGGCTGGGCAGCCAGGGAACGAGGCACAGCTGGTGCTGGTCAGTGGGGCCAGATCAGCTACCCCAGCTGCAACTGCTTGGTGCAGCCCAAGACTGGGCTGGAAGAGGGGTGGGGCAGTAGAAGGAAGCCCTATAAAAGCTGGCTGGGAAGAGCCCTGTGGTGGTGGATGTGAGTAAGGAGTGATAATGTGGAGTGAGAGTGGTGCAATGCAAGAGTGGAGGTTTGGAGGAGAGTTCTGGAAGGAGGGGATGAAGAAGGACACAGGGGGCAAGCAGGCCAGGTTGAGCAGGCCAGCGAGTGGACTGAGAGGGAATCTGGGTGAGATATACCGCCCCTCCTTTCACAGAGCAGGGTCCTGCAGCATCCCTGGCCCCCCTATGACGTCAGGAGCAGACCGCCCAATGCCACGCCCAGTGGCAGCGGCGGCAAGCCCTGACAAAGGGCAATTCAAGCAGACTGGGATAAGCAGCCTCTGGTACATGTGCCAAATAGTGGCATGCCAACCCGTTTTGCTTGGCGCACTGGAACAATTCTTCACCCAAGGGATGAGATGAACCCCAGTGATGGTAACACTGTTGCACCCAGAAGAATGAGAGAGAGATGGGCATCATAGCCTCCCTCACTCATGCAGGGATGAGCTCCTAAGGTGCTGGCAGGGACTGTCTTAGTCCCAGTGTGTGTAGCCAAGTCCAACCTTTGTCTCCCCCCGCCCCTTATTTTGCTGGCAAACCAACTTCTTCACAGGTAGACATTGCTGGTGTGTGTGTGTGTGGCTTGTAACAAAAAGTTGCCTGTCCTGGGACTAAAAAGGCTTTTTGACCTCTTCTACTTCTTAATTTTCTTTGATTCCCTAGACTTAAGCTCTCTTCAACAGATGCAAATTCAATCATGGAAAGGAAACTATTCCCAATGGTCTGTTCTGATGCTAAACAAACACATCATTTCATGTTCTTCATGTTTGATCACACCCATAAACAGAAAACTTGCCTCTATCCTATTGCAAAGCACATAAGCCCTTGAATCATGGCACATAGCCAGGCCATGGGGTAGTTCCCAAGTCCAGGTGGGTAGGGCAATGCCTTCTTATGGCCATACTCAAGTCACTCAGAGGCAAGTCTCCTGTGCAGCACACCCAGGGTGTGTGGCAGACAGACAGGGCACCCTACCCCTCCCAGCCCAAAAAGCCTAATGAAAAGGAACCGTCATGTAGTTGGGCAGGGAGGCATCTTTACCTCATTTCTGTAGGAAAGGTATTGATAACAAGTGATGCTGTTTTGAAAATTCTTACCCATGGATTCATGGAGCAGTCGGGGCTTAGGGAATAGTTGACTTTAAGGCTTTTGTTGACTTTGGAATCTTCCTGTGGTCTTTGTGATTCAGCGGAATGCCAGAAAGTACAGCCTCTGTGGCTCTCCCATGAGAGAAGCATGTCCTAGTAAGCTTATTGAGATGCTGAGAGAAAAGGGAGCATTTGATGAATAGACTAGAATTATTTGTTTTCTATTTAGGAAATGTGCATGCTCCCTCTCCAGAGTCCTGCTCATGGAGGCTTATAAGTAAAAATAATACCATAAAAAATCACAAATTATCAATATAAAAACAAAACAAGCTGTTAAAAACAAACAAAAACAGTACGATGCAATCATTGAGCAGCTTTTAAAAATCTGTAAAACAGACCTCAGACTGTATTTGTCTATACAGTTTAAAACCAGTAAATTTAGATATTTCCAGGATATGAAGTAGTCCAGATCTTGATTCTATCAGAGCAATGGAGAAGGCAGGACAACAAGAGAAATTTCATAAGTATGAGCTACAGCAAGTCATGTAGTTCTGTTCCTAGGCCCTTTGAAAAGAAAGAGCAAACAACTCTAGCTTTTATGATTTGTCTATCTTACGTTGGGAGTGCCTCATGCCCTCTTAAAATGATCTTGCTTTGGATCTTGCTTTGGATTCAATCTTGCATTGAACTGGCTTCTCTTTGTCACACCTCCTCCCCTTTCAGTTGTGTATACAAATCAGCCTGATTGATGGATACAGTACTCATGCATGTGATGAACTGTGTTTTGTCTCACAAAAGCTTATGCTGGATTTTTTAAATTGATCTTTAAAATGTCTCTGGACTGCTGTTTTATTCTGCTGCTAACGACTAACATGGCTACTTATATCGAACAGTCCACATGTTACATTTATTTATACTCTTAAGTTCTGGTATACCAGTCAGATGCCATATTTTAAAAGGACCATTTTATATTCTAAAATATTTACCCTCCATCCTTCTCACACACATCCAAAGGAAAAAGCCCAATTAATTCAGAAGCTGCCACCATCTCCTCCTGGGGTGGGGAGAGGTCTGCAACCTGCTGGATCATTTCCAGTATGGAAAAAAAATGCAGCTCTAATGTTGCCTCTCCAGCTGGGAAAGCAAAATCTCACCAACAAAACATGATGGGCATTTCCCCCCCTTCAATCTCAAATGTCACAGGACGGGAACATCCACCTCTTACTTTCCCAGATCAGCAGCCAGACAAAAAGAGAAATTTTCTGACAATATCACAACACTATTATGAGGTATTTTGCCTGGACATCTGCCCTCCTCATGCCTCATTGTTTTGGAATAATATGGGCACATGCTGTCCTACACACAAACACATGCACGGGCACGCGCGCGCGCACGCACACGCACACACACACACACACACACACACACACACACACTGCATTGTTTGGAAAAATCATACTCGTAGCCTGCAATGCAGAGGAAGTCAGATATTTGTTGACATTTCAGGAGCAGCACTTTCAAATAGAATAGGGTAGCAGGGAGACTTGGTTTCCATTCTGCAGTGGAACAGCATACCATATTTATTGCTGGGCTGAGACAGACCAATGGGCCACACAACCCAACTTTCTCCAAAATTGGGCAGTCCAAAATGCCACATTAAAAATGGGAGTAAGAAATGAACTCATACCAGATCCTAGATTATGTCCCTACAAACAGTGAAGGCCTGAGGTTGGACCCAACATCTCAGGGTGGGAATACGGCACAATAGCAGAGCACCTACTTTGCACGCAGAAGATTCCAGAGTCAATCCCTGGCACTTCTGGTCAAAACAAAGAGGTAGCAGGTGATATAAAAAACTTCTGCTTTAAATAGGGTTGCCAGCTTCTGCTTGGGAAATTGTTGGAGATTTGGGGATGGAGTCTAAAGAGGACTGGGTTTGGGGAGGGACTTCAGTGGGGTATAATGCCATAGAGTCCACCCTCCAAAGCAGTCATTTTCTCCAAGGGAACTGATCTCTGTAGTGTGGATGTAATTCTGGATATCTCCATCCCCACCTGGAGGACAGAAATCCTAGCTTGAGACCCTGGAGAGCTACTGCTGTTGGAAGGGGCTGTGGCTCAGTGGAATAGCCATTGCTTTGCATGAAGAAAGTAATTCCCAGCATCTCCAGTGAAAAGGACCAGGCAGTAGTTGATGAGAGAGTCCTGAGACCCTGGACAGCCACTGCCAGTCTGACAGTGAAATCCTAAGCAGAGTTACTCCAGTCTAAGCCCACTGATTTCATTTTAATAATATTTTCAGTCATTACACATCAGTGAGTTTCACAGAAGAATTAGGCATTTAAAAGAATTTTTCATTTGTGCTATAGCAGTTACTTGATTTCAAAAACTGTTTAGTGAGTGTTTTCTCTATTGATGTTAATGAATTTCTTCTTCATTTTCTTCACTCGTGTAGTCCATCTAGCTCAGAGTTGCCTGTCCTGACTAACAGCAGCACTCCAGAGACTCAGGAATGGGTCTTTTCCAGTACTTGCTTCCTGAGATCCTTTAGATGGAGATGCTGTGGACTGAAGCTGGAACCTTTTCCATCACTGAACCACTACCCCTCCCAACACTGGCACGTGGTGTACAGTAGCAGGCAAGATGAAGTCCCTGGTTTGAATCTCATCTCTCTGTAAACTCACTAGCAGACCTTAGTCAAGCCTTAAGGATTATTCCTCTGTATCTTCTTTTAGCCAATATACAGGAACAGCTACAGAGCAGCTGGAACAGGTAGGAAGGGTCCTCAAAATAGCAGCTTTTATATCCAAGATGGTGTGACATGTGGTAGCCAGATGCCAACATCATTCTTGACAATACTGTGGTAACGGTCTGCCAGTTGTTGTGTATGTATATGTATTCAGAACATCCCATAGTTCTAGTGTGCAGTAGTGTGCATGCAGCTGTACAATTGAGTTCTGCTGTGTAGATCATGGCGGTCACTTATGCAGGCCCACTAACTGCATGTTAGCAAAAAATCCCCCACCAAGAATCATGATTGTGCTGCATATATTAGGCTGCTTCCACATGTTCCAGTTTTGGGGTTTTTTCCTTGTCCCAAAGCCCTGACTTCCCAATCCACTTTGAGAACTCACCTTTCACATACATTGTCCTCATGTGTGTTTATGGGTGTTTGTCACGAAAAAAAGGTCCCAAAACAGAAAACGCATTCTTTATCTGCGCACAACTTTCCTTTTTTTTTTTTTTGAGCGCATGCGGGATTGTGCTATACCATTGTCCTGTCTTTTAGCTTCTGTAGAAACTGTGCATGTGTGTTCTCTGCCATTGATTTCCCACTCAAAGTTTTAAATGCAAAAGTGTTTAATAAATATGCGAACAGTAGAGTAGCATGATTGTGCGATGCCATATTTAAAATAAAAGCAGAAATGGCATTCCGTTCTCATTGTTGTTCCTAGACTGATAGTCCAATTGCTGAGTGATCCAGTGCAGCAAGCACTGCATTCCCTTTGTATACGTAGATATTGTAATAGCACAAGGACCATTAAAAAAAGTTAAAAAGGGAGGGGGGAATTATACGATTGCTCATGCGAGCCAGACGCATGTGTGATGTTTAAAGGAGGAGTAATGGCGAGAGAAGGGGTTGGAAATTTGTGGGAGGGTTCTTCTGAAGTGCAAAAAAGCCTCCACATGCATTGAAATGGTAGGATAATTATGCAGAAAACCTTCATCAAAAATAAACATGGACCAAAACAGGTCTCACAAAAAACACTTTAAAACCGTGCATGGGAAACAATGACATGTGCAATGAGATTACCCGCCAGAGTTCCGTTGGCAGGGCGTCCAATTAAGGACGTGTGGAAGTGGCCTTAGTCACATAATGCACACGCTGTGACTTGGCCTATAGAATAAATCTTGCTATTCAAGTATGCAAAATTTCTTACTATCTAAATATTTTGTATAACTTTCATGCATGACGTTCCTATACTCTTCTCTCTTTGTTGCTTCCTTTATAAGAAATTGCATTTTCAAGACTTTTCTTGAAGATTTTCAGTAAGTTTGTTTGAATATTCTGATTTTAATTACATTTTTATTTTCAAGATTGGTGTATTGTTGGCTCTTTAGTAAAAGTTCAATGTAAAATTGGGGCAAAGTGTCCTCTAGCCCCCCACCCCCAACAAGAAACCAAAGGGTGGGCAGATGTAGCTATTCAAATTATTTAGATGTCTTAGAGAATTCTGGTTCAGTCCCCAAATAAACAACGCACAAACTGCACAGCAGGAATCAGGGAAGGGTATATGCTTCTATGCTCCTATGGGCCAAGCTACAAGTGACGAATGACACTTGAATGGCAAGTGAACAGACTCACATGCATTCCTCCCTGTTCACTTGCGCTCCACTTGTGCTCCATTTGATCACTATGTGATTGAGTGGAGTGCAAGTGGAGTGCAAGTGAACAGGGAGGAATACATGTGAGTCTGTTCACTTGCCGTTCAAAGTGTCATTCGTCACTTGTGGCCAAATTCCACTCTTTAAGAAAGAGGATGGATTTCCATATATTAGAAATCAGATTTCTCCTTCTTGTCCTTGCTCAGATCTGGGACCATAAAAGAATATCCTGTTGCAACAAGAGTCTGACTCTAACCACAGTCTAGATGTCTCAGTGTCAAATGAAACCTTTTGCTCAGCTTAGTAGATCTCCATACTAAAAGATATATGTGTAATAATCTGAAAGAGCTTCTACTCTCTTGCTTGGAATGTAACCATATGTTTGAGTTTTGTGTGGTCACAAATTAAGACAGACTATAAACTGTGTATTGTGGAGTCCCTGTGCATGCAACACAGAGACCTGGGACATGATGGCTGCTTTCTGACTGTGATCTACCTAAATATGAGGCAAAGCATGAGAGGAGGTGTTAACAGGCAATTAAGGGAATAGGCAATTAAGGGAACAACTGAGTTGTGACTCAGCCAGTAGGAATGCTTGGTATGGGTAGCGTGTTGGGAACAGAGCCAGCAGCCTTGGGGAACCTCTAATCTTTTGCCTGTAATCCAGGCTGCTGAGAGGGCAAAAGTTTGGGGGCCTGGTCACAGAGCTGAACAACTCATGTGGGTTTTCTTTTTCCTATGATGTCTGGGTTGAGTCTGAGACCTACTGAGAATCTTTGTCTGTGGGCCTGTAGTAGTGCTTGGCAGCCCTGCCAGTAACTTTTTAAGGTCTCTGACATGACCTACAAGAGGTTTAACCAAGATTCAGTGTTGTTAAAAGCTATGTACAAGGTGACTAAAAACTCATTATGACTAAAAAAAAACATTGTTCTGCCAAGGAACTCCCTTCACTGGGTCTGACTTTTCATTCTGATTATGGTTGTCAACTTCAGGTTGGGAAATTTCTGGAGATTTGGGGACAGAACCAGTGAGCAGTGTTATTTGGGGATGGGAGGGAGCTCAGCAGGTCTCTGATGCTATAAAGTCCACCTCCCAAGTTGCCATTTGCTCCTGGAGAACTGATCTCTGTAGTCTCATTATGCCGGTCTCTAGAGATTTTGTTTTTGAGCACCTCAGAATATTTCTGGACTTGAGTTTGATTGATTGTAGTTTTGTTTTGTGAGGTGGGCAGGGCAGCAACAACAACAGCAAAGCTACGCCATTCATTAATTTATAGGAGCTACAGGATTGGCATCTGCTTACACCAGATGTATTAGAAAAGTTCAAAACATAAGAACCAACAAAACAAAAAAAATCACAGAACGGCATGCAGACCTTTGAGTTCTCAGAATTCTTCACCAGGCAGGGTGTGAAGGGGGGGGGGGGGCGTGTTTCAAGCCATGATGTTAAGGCTTCTTGTCTGCAGATACATTGGAACAAGCTTGTTTGCTATATAATGAAGTGGATACTAATTGAGTGAAAAGGCAGGATACAATTGTTTTAAATAAATTAATATAAGCAGCATCTTTAACATCTTTAGAAAGGCTTTAGGGCTCTAACTATGCCTAGTATAAATAGCTGCTGACAGCGAGCTACTAAGCAAAAGGATTGCAATGTACTAGTAGCGCTGCTCATGATTACACTTTCCCCTTTTCTCTTGCTGTTTCTAATAACCAAAGCTGGTGTGTGGCTAGAGGACTTGTTATCAATAATACAATATTGAGATGCCCTTAAATTCAAACTTGCATATAAATAATGCTAATCCTAAAAAGCTAATCCTAAAAAGCAGACTACCTGATCCAAAAATAGGCTTTGGAGAGCAGATAACAAGCTAACTTTCTTGACATGCATTGCAACTTTTTCTTACTCTTACAGTGACGTTCTTTGTAGTCCTGTATGATTTTTTGTGTCCTTCTTTAAAACACAGTCCTCTGGCCAACATGCTGATCTGAACAACCATTCCCTCTCATTTGTACCTTTAAAAAATGCAAGCCTTTGTAACAAAATCTCACTGAAGATTTTTATTCAGATAATGATCTCCTACAATATTAGCCTTCCTGGTGCACCCTATCACAATTTCAGGTGGATCAATGGAACCTGCGTTATTTGCTTTGTTTGCTTTGCAACTTTTAAAAACAGGAATTGTTATAAACACAGTTGCATCTGGGCACAGAAGAAAGGGGAAGAGGGGAAATTAGTTTCTGATTTTAAAAAAATGTTGTCGTTTGGGCTTAAACATGGGCTCTGGGTCTTAAGAGTTTGAAATATGTTTCTCAGCATTGGGGCTGAAGCCCAATCTGTTTCTTCTATTTCTTAATTGTGTATCTAGTTTTTCCTTTCTGCATGACTCACTGACTATGGCCGTTTTCACACTGCTTACCGATCGCGCAAAACTCCCAGAACGACATGCCTTCCTGGCATGATTTCCCACCATAACTCCAGTTATCGCAGGAAATCGTGCCAGGAAGGCATGTCATTTCAGGAGTTTTGCGCAATCTGATAAGCAGTGTGAAAACGGCCTATATCCTGTCATAACAGTTGCTCAGTGATATACATGCTTTGTACAAAGAAAGCCCCAGGTTCGATCTTCCGCTAATTTCAAGGTTCTGGCAGCAAGTGATGAGAAACACTTTTTTCTGATTGAGATCCTGCATTGCTGGAACCAGTCAGAATAGACCATTCTGGATTCAACAGCTCACTAGTCTGAAGCTGTATAAAGTAGCTTCATATATTGTGCAGAAATAGCAGCGAATGTGGTCTCCAGCGAAGCACAAGAAGAGTTATTATTAAAACATCTTATTTGCCACTTATTACATAATATCTCAGGTATAGCATTGGATTTATGCAATAACAGATTCAGGACAATTCTGTGGTAATTTGGAGGCTATGCACCATCTTGCAAAAAGGGATTTGCACTGTTCAGGTGATCACACCTGGGAACACGCTGGGAAGAACTGGAGTTACAGACGCAGGAAGGCAGATAGATGGCTCAGCATCAACAATGCTGACTGGCTGTTAATCAGCATTTAGTTGATCATGTCTGTCAGTACAGTGCTGGTGTCAATGCCATTGGGCAACAACTGAGGCCTCAGGGCCTTGGGAGGAGCCTCTACTGTGTCGGTGATGGCACCCCCTCAACAGTCCCGGTTACCTCTCTTTCGTTTCTTTCCTTGGCGTGTATGCTATGTACTGATGCAGGTGGAAGCAGTGTCTCCTCTCCTTCCTCTTCCTCTCCTGCCAGATAGGCAGAGGGCAGGCAGCAGTAGTTGCTGCATACTGTGGCAGTGTTGGTCCCCTGCCCAAGCAAAAAATAATATCTAAGAACTCCTACCCAGGCAGGCAACAAGTACCAGCAGCTGCTCCTACAGGTGAGCATCAATCACTCCAAGGTGAATGAACATTGATGAACAATAGTGACTAGGAGCGGTGGCTGCCATACACTTGGCTGCCTTCTCTACCTGCATTGCAGCAGTATTGTACCTGGGACAGGCTCTGCTGGTCAACATCTCCCAAAGCCTTCACTTGGCTCTAGCTCTGGTGATGCCTCCTTGTTTCATCTGATCATGCTCAGTGTTTTTAATGGCAGGCTGGCTTGCTTCTTTTTTTTTGGTCAAGTCTCTTGTACTTTGAACAAATGCATTATGGATAGCCCAGGTGAGCCTGATCTTGTCAGATATCAGAAGCTAAGTAGGGTCAGCCTTGGTTAGTAATTGGATGGGAGACCTCCAACGAAAACCAGGTTGTAGAGGCAGGCAATGGCAAACCACCTCTGTTAGTCTCTTGCCATGAAAACCCCACCAGAGGTTGCCATAAGTCAGCTATGACTTGAAGATACTCTCCACCAGAAAACAGCAGACACTTTCCCCATCACTGAATCACCGCCAGAAGATGATTCTACTGTTGGTTTCTTCCTACAGTGCAGCTGTAGAAAAACATCATAGCCCTAAAGAAAAAATTAGGCAACTGTGTTTATTTATTTTTTTAGCCCTTCATCCTGAACTGGCCTACAATTAGGTCTTTCTGTTGCTTTTTTTTTTTTGTCTTTCAGACAGGCTTACTGCTCTACGTTAAGTTCCCTTCATTACCTTTTTTAAAAGAAATTGTTTCTTCACAGCTTTGTTTCATAACCTTCACTGTCCCAGCTTTTCTCAGTTGTCTCTTCATTCTTTCTGAAACCTGTTTTCCTCTAGTGTTTTTATCTATAATGCCTTGCTACATATTTTTGCCTGTTTGCAATACTTATACTTTTCTCATGGCTTTGCCCATCTTGCCATTTTGTTTTAGTGTGCACCAAGTGATGCATGAGTTTTAAAAAACAATTTGCATGCTAGTGATACATCAAAACAGCTATATACTACACATGCTCTAAACAAACTGGGAATGGCCAATCAGAATGTCAAAAACAAGCAACCAATATGTTCCACAGTGCCCCCAGAACATTGCTTCTAAGAGCACACTTGAACACCACACCAGAGTGCCATTTTCAAGCTTTGTGAGTACTGAATGCTAGGTTCCTTTTCAACATGCAATCAAAGAGAAAGGCAAGCCTATGGGAATATCTGGAGTTTCCTGGAAAGAAAGGGAAACCACTGACTTGCCATCAATTTGCATTGAGAAGGTTTAGGAGGCACTCCATGCATCCCATCGGAACAGTGATTACTTCAAAAGAATTGCTGAGCAAATGGCCATCCATGACCTCAGTTGTTCAGCACAGGAGTGCTACACAAAAACTAAGTTGTTGCACCTCCAGTACAAAAGGGTTGTTGCCCACAGCAGGAGTCTGTTGGGGGTGGGTGTATGGGTGGTTCTTTAATGAGGAATTAGCTTGTTCGGAGTCAACTGAGCTGAAGGTAGAGGACTGGGGGAAATGGGAAGAGAGGATTCTCTACTTGAGGTGTAATAAGTACGAAATGTTTGGTTCCCACCAGCATGTTGCCAGTCTAGGGTTGCCAGCTCCAAGTTGGAAAATTCCTGGAGATCTGGAGGGTGAAACCTGGAGAAAGTGGGATTTGGGGAGGGAGAGGACCTTGGTATGGCATAATTCCATAGAGTCCACCCCCAAAGTAGCCATTTTCTCCGGGTGAACTGATCTCTGTGGCCTGGAGACCAGTTGTAATTCCAGGAGATCTCCAGCCACTACCTGGAGGCTGGCAACCCTATGCCAATCCTCCCAGCTTGGACAGCCATCCTGTTCCCACAGCCTCTGCATGAGCTCAAAATAGGAAGGCCTTGAATGCAAGGGGGGAATCCACCCCCGTACCTCCAGCACATCATAGAAAGTCGCCTTCACCCACTTGAATTTTGATTGGCATTGCTATACTGTTCGGAGAATACTTTACACTGCCAGGCTTATAGAGACCTTTCTGAAGAGGGACCGGTTCTCTAAATGGGTGTTTCTCATCATCCATGCCTCCTGTCCTGAATTCAGAAGGATGCCCAGTGTGCCCTCCACCTCTTTGTCCCTTCAAGTATAAGTTGTTACATTCTCCTCTGCAACATCAAATTGAGACTGGAAGCATCTCAAGCATGCCTTCAGCTTCCCAAATGCTCACTCCTCAATGTTCCTTGCCCTGCGGAGTTCCTGGTTAAATCTCCTCTGGCACCTGTCTCCATTTCTGCATAACAGAGCAAATGCACAAAATAAAAGAAGAAAAATACTACAAAGTGAACAGTATGTTAAGGAAAGTAGGACACATATAGGGAAGGTCTGTGTAAAAAAACCCCGAAGTGTAGAATGGAGGCTGTGAACACTCTACGATCAGAGATGCCCTGGAGGTGAGGAAATCACCAAACAATGCTGGTTTCTGGAAGATGCCTTGTATGTGTTTCTATACATAAACTCATATTAACTGCTTCAGTTCTGATGTATTTGGACTTGGTCCTTTCCATCACTGGGATTTCTAGGACTAGATGCCACCTTCTTACTGGAGCCACATTTGTACCCTTTCAACTGACACACAGAAAACAAAAAAAAATGAAGTTTTTCTTCACAACTTATCTCAGCTGCTGCATTTCTGTAGGACAGGCTGCTTTTAGAGGCACAGGAGCACTGCTAGTTAAAAATAAAAAAGTGGCAACCCTGCCTGTGAGGGGAAAACGTAGCTAGCATCCATGTGAAAGGCCCTCCCAAGAGTGACACATTGTTAGTATCAACAGCAAATAAACGTTCTGAGCCTGTAGCTGAGACAGCCCTAATTGCCAGTGGAAATGAGCCCTATAAATAATAAGAATATGACAGGGTTTCATAAACCCTGCAGCAAGGAAACCAGGAAGAAAAGGTGGGAAAGCATTGCTTACACAACTTCTTGTCCAATAGAAGAAGATATTTTATATTTTGAGATATTTTATATTGCCATATTTTAATACTGAATAGTAGATTTAGGTTGAGTATAATCATACCATATTTACAGTCTTTATTATGTCTTGTCTTCAAAACAACCTTATGAAGCACATTACCATTATTCCCATTTTACAGACAGGAAACTTAGGAACTGCAGTTTCCCCAAAGGCATGCAGTTACAAGCAGGGATTTGAACTACAGTTTCCCAGACCCATTCTACACCAATGAAAGCAAACTCTTTTGTAGGATTGCTGAAGTAATTTTTTTTAACTCACATGCAAAATAACTCCATGCTCCCCTTCTCTATAAAACACAGCAATCTTATATCAGTATTTAAGTTAACACTGAACAAATTTATCTTGTATTTTTCATGTTTAATATTTATAAATAAGTAGCATTGCTGACCAACAGGCTTATATTTCATGGACATTTCTCACCTTATGCAGAAGCAAACCCAGATCTGCCATTAAGCCTCCCAGAATCTCTTCCCCAAACTCACCCCATTTCCTCCTCCTCCTCTGTTCTGGCCTTGTGACCAATTTTGGGCTCCCAATCTACAATCTGAGTACTACTACAGTAAAATGAATAGGAGAGATCTTCAGTTGCCTCTTTTGCGTATGAATTATACATATACATCAAACATTCTACACACTGGATTTCCAGTTTATGTATTCTGCTTGAAATTCAAAATTGAATTGTTGTTGTTGTTTTTGTATTGTTTATTTGATTGTCCGAGCCATTGGTCATGTTGATTTTCACTGTGTAATCTGCCTTGAATCTCAGCAAGAAAGATGGACTATAAATAACAAATAACACAACATATTAATATTATTTATAGTCTGCCTTTCTCATTGAGACTCAAAGCAGTTTACACCATGTAAGACAAATATGATCAACACTTGGGCTATCCAGTGAACAATGCAATTGAGTTTGGATTTCAGAAATATGAAAACAGGCAGAAATCTGAAAATAGCTATAAACCAAGCATAAGCATATTTAAACATGACACATTAAACAATGCAGAAGTTACATAGTAGGAGCATATTTATAGCAGTACGCAGTAGTATAGTCTACAGTCCCTATCCTTTTACCAAAGCATCTTTCTGAACTATTTCCTTATAGTACAGAGTTCTTACCTGTGTAAAAAAGCCCTCCTGAGCAATTCAGTTTTGCATAGTTTGCAGGATGCCAGGAGAATGGGGGACATCCTAACCTCATCAGGCAGGCCATTTCATAATGTAGGGGCCACAACAGAAAATGTGTGTGTATGGGCAATTATTGATTTTGCCAGCTTGGAGGGTGGCACCTGCAAAAGCCCTGTGGTGCAAAGTGGTAAGCTGCAGTACTGCAGCCCAAGCTCTGCTCATGACCTGAGTTCGATCCTGAAGGAAGCCGGGTTCAGGTAACTGGCTCAAGGTTGACTCAGCCTTCCATCCTTCCGAGGTCGGCAAAATGAATACCCAGTTTCCTGGGGGTAAAGTGTAGGTGACTGGGGAAGGCAATGGCAAGCCACCCCGTAACAAAAAGTCTGCCAAGAAAACACTGTGATGTGACATCCCCCCATGGGTCAGTAATGACTCGGTGCTTGCACAGGGGACTACCTTTACCTTTTTACCTGAAGAAGGCCCTGCTCAGATGACTGAAGCTGCCATGGCAAAGCATAGGGAGAGAGGTGATCCCACAGATACAAGGGACCAAGGCCATGACGGGCTTTATATGTGATAGCCAGTTCCGTGAACTAAGCCTGGTAACTGATGAGGAGCCAATGAAGTGACAACAGAATAGGAGTAATACAGCTGTTCCACCCAGCTTCTGATAATAACTGAGCTACGGAATTCTGCCCCCGTTGGAGCCTCCAAATTAACTTGGAGAGGAAACCACTGTAGACTGCATTATAGTAGTTTAATATTAATGTTACTGTGCCATGAATCCAGGTGGCCAAATCAGCCACGTCAAGGCAGGGTGCCATCGTCCAGGCTAGACTGAGTTAGGAGAAGGCCTTTTTAGCAGCTGCATTTACTTGGTGAGACGACAACAATGCTGGACCCAGTATAACTCCTAGGCTCTTAACTGAGTCAGCCAGGGTCAACTGGACCCCATCCCAAAGTGTGAAGCATAATGTCCTTCACAATCGTAAAGAGTCCAGTAGCACCTTTAAGACTAACCAACTTTACTGTAGCATAAGCTTTCGAGAACCACAGCTCTTCTCGTCAGATACTATTTTACTATTACTATTTTTTACTATCTTTACTATTTTACAACTACAGACTAACACGGCTAACTCCTCTGGATCAATGTCATCCATCTTCCTAACCAGCATCGTTTCTGTCTTGTTTGGGTTCAGTTTCAATTTGTTCACTTTCAGCCATTTGACTTCTTGCCAAGCTGTCCAACTGATCTTAATTCCCAGGGTTTTTATTTGGGTTACCAGTTCAACTCTTAAAGGAAATTTTTGTGTGAAAAAAATTAATCCAAACAAAAGCAAAGATGCAAGAACATAATTTAAAGATACTAGAGGCACATAACTTTCTATTCCTCAGTAATATAATGTCAAACTTGGCGAGACGAGAGAGAGAGAGAGAGAGAGAGAGAGAGAGAGAGAGAGAGAGAGAGAGAGCATTCTCCATTACACATTGAATATTTCTGGACAGCTGCTTCTTAAACTTTTGATTTCCATTTTGAGACTAGGCTATCAATAGTTTTGCTTGATTTCACAAAGCTGCAACTTGTCAGTAGCCCTTTTGCAGTTGCAGGAGTTTAAAGAAAGCCAAGAGGATGTTAAATGACATGGCTTCAGTTTTCACAAGCAGCAGATGAAGTGGCAGTTCTGTGTCTGAGCTGTACCACTTGAGACTGCAATTGGGGGCTCACATGACCGACTACTCCTTTATATTAAAAATCCCTGCATATAGAAAACTAGAATCTCATGGAAAAGGTTAGGTCTTTCACTCTGATATCCATGTGTCAGTGTGCAGTAAATTGTCTTGAGTGTAGGAACAGTCTGTTATGTGAACCTATAATTGCAGTCTCAAGTAGTAAATATATCACTAAACACAGCATTATGAGAACTGGACCATAGAGACAAATTGGTAAGGGTAATCTGATTTTTCAGCAGTAGGATTAGGATTGTCTACTCATCATCCAGTCATCCAAGCTAACTTCATTGTGTTGTTATGAAGTTAAAATGGAGAATGGGCAAAATGTTGATAACAGAATGCAATTCTGACTTGGGAGAGATGCAAATATTGCATCAGAGAGTGGGCAAGGTGAATATATTGATCAATAATGAAGCTGATGTTGCAATTCTTTGCTAAGACATTTGATTTGAAATAATCACACATTTTTACTGAGTGTAAGTCTCATGTATGTGAAAACTTTGACATTGATTGATCCCGGAAGTGACATCATCACGCTTGCGGGAGCACACAGGTGCATGCGTGACGCGTGCGTGCTCCCCCCCTTGTCAAAGGTAAGAGCCAGGCCCCAATCCCCTGCTGGGAGATTGAGGGGGCCTGGCAACCCTAACACTGTATGATGCTGGGCTGGCAACCCTAATGCCAATGGAAATATTCTAATAAAATTAGCTACACCACTGAAATACTTGCTGTTCTGGTTCCTCCAGAACTGCAATTCTAACACTCTTAAATACGCTTTTAAAAACATTGGTTCTACCTAATAAAAATGCTCTGAGATTTAATCTGAACCTACAACTGAAAAACCAGTTAATTCTCACCCAGCCTTGCACTCTGGCTCAATATAGTTTACCACCTCTTTGATGCTAGACAACATCCTATGTAAACATATTTCCACTGCTTCCAGTGGGTTCCTACACACTCATGCCCAAGACAGTAGTCAGGCCCACGTATACAGCCCATTCAGTATATTAGAATCAGCTGAGACCTTTTATGGAGATTCATGGTGGAAAACTTTTGTTGTGGAAAACTCTGATCTCTGTCTTTTGGTGCTACACCTCTGAAGATGCCAGCCACAGCTGCTGGCGAAAAGTCAGGAACTACAATGCCAAGACCACGGCAATACAGCCCGAAAAACCCACAACAGCCATCGTTCTCCGGCCGTGAAAGCCTTCGACAATACAAACTTTTGTTTAATTATGCCTTTGCTTGGTCAACTACACAAAACTCCTGAACAGCTCTTCTGATAGGAAACATCTGGTACTTGGAACCACCTGGCTCATTTCAATGGGCCACAAAGAATTCAGCATCAAAATCAGTTTGTTTTTAATGAAATTCAGGATGAAACCCTTTCTAGAGATTGAGAATTGGATAGGAAAAGTGAAAGCAACCTGCAGAGGGATAATTACATCTTCTCCATGACCCTTGTAAGTTCAGAATCCCAGGCCTTTAGCCGGTGATTACTTTATCTCTACAATGACCCTTTCTTATTTCTCATTTAACAAATTCTTTGCTGGAATGTTAAACATATTGATGCTTAAGATTAGAAAACCAATCAATAAACCATTCATCCCAGAAGAATGGGGGGGGATAGATGATGTGCTGATGTTAGCAATCTCCCTATCTGGAGTTTACATATTTATAGCTAGAATTTACATATAAACTAGGAACTCCAATGTTCTTTTGCCAAATAGCTTCCCCCTATCTTTGTAGGAATGCAAAGTGTTAAATAACCGTGTCAATCAAATCAGTCGACAGCTGGGAAAGAATTTCAAAAAGTAAAGACAGAATCTAAATGAAAAACTCTGTTTTTGAAGATGTGGCTCTGTGCACATTCAGCTGACAGTAAATTCCTCCACACTTATTTGGGAGTAAGTTCCACTAAACTGAACAGGTTATATAATGCAACTTTGTACATGTTTATTCAAAAGGGTTCCTGTGAGTTTAATAAAATTTACTCACAAGTAAATGTGCATACATAGTATTATTTATATAAAAATTGGACAAGATAGAGCTGCATAATACTGTACAAGGAAAGGGCAAATAGTAAGAGCTAGAGAGACAAGAAAAGTTTTTTTAAAAAAAACACCAAAACCAGCAATTGCCCATTTCCTATGATGGTTAAGGAAAAATTCAAATCCAGGAGCAAGAAAAGGAAACTAAAGTGAAACAAAACTGAAAGATGTCCAATTTATTCTTTCCCATTAGTCTCTTGCCATGAAAACCCCATCAGAGAATGCTGTACGTCAGCTATGACTTGAGGGCAGGACTTCATTTCATTAATCTTAAAATGAGAAATAGGGTTGAAAGCAACAGAATATGGAGCAGTGATCCTCTGAAACAAAGGGCAGCCATTGTGTTTGCTTGAGCAAATGAGGCAAATGAGATATGGCTGCCAGGTTCATATTGATATTTTATTTTCATTCCCTTTGCAAATAATTCCTAATTGGGTTTTATGATGGACCCCCTTCACTCTCCCCACGGTAAGGCAGATTTTCCTGCCAAAATTCAGTTTCCCTCCTTTGACATGCAGATATAATTTTGGCTTTTAGCCCAGCCCAGGAACTTGATGCGGAGAAGCAGGAGCCCTATTCCTTTTTGTTGGAAATGGCACTAGAGACTGTATAACACTCATAAAGAAATAACTTTATTTAACAGGCAGGGGAATGAGTAAGTGTAGTCACAGGGTGGAAGTGTGGAGGTAAAATCTTGTTGGTATTACAGAATACACTTTTGTATAACAGGCAAAATAGTATCCTTGAAGCTTACTTTCATATATTCTTGGTTCTTAACAGTGAGAGGTATTTTATTTAGTAATTTAGTTACAGGGAGCCGCCTGTCACTCAAACACTCCATTCTAGAGAATGATTAACCCTTCCCCTCCCAGCTCTCTGATTTTGCTGTACTTCAGAAACCTGCTGTTAAGTACAGTCTGTCACAGGTTTCTTTAGTAAAGTTCCTGTGCCTTTCATAGTTTTAGGGATAGCTGTTGGGTTGCCAACCTTCATGTGTGGCCTGGAGATCTCCCATTACAACTGATCTCCAGATTACACTGATCAGTTGCCCTGGGAGACAGTGGCAGCTGTAGAGGGAGGATTGTATGGCATTATACCCCAATGAGGTCTCTCCTTTCCCCCCCCACCCTTCCCAAGCTCCACCCCCCAAATATCCAGGAATTTCCTAACTATGAGTTGGCAACTCTAGCAACCATGTCTGCCTGCAGCAGAAAAGTAAGATTTGAGTCCAGTAGCACTTTAAAGACTTTCTGGGGTATCAGCTTCTGAGAGTTAAGGTATCTGACAAAAGTTGCTTGATTCTTGAAAGCTTATAGCCTGGAAATCTTGTCGGTCCTTAAGGGACTACTGGACTTGAATCTTGTACCTTTCCCAGATTCATGACAAGCAAATTGAATAGGAAAAACTTTTCCTAATATGTAGGGGTGGGGAAAGCTTCATCTTTTGGATTCTGCACAGTAAGGGCACAGGAGTCCTGCCCCCACTATCCCCCAGAATGGCAACAAATCCTACTAGGTATTTTTTGGGAAAGAAAACAAAAAGAAAACACCAACATGCCATTAGACAGGTCAATGATGTGCCCATATTTAGGATGGATGGCGTGTAGTTCAGATCAGCCCTTCTTAAAAAATATATAAAGCTGAAAAATGACAATTTAAATATAACAGGGATGTTATCTTCTATGCTACAGAAAACAGATGGAGTTTGTTATTAAAAGAAAAACTGAGCTTGGAGGAAACATTAAAATAATGAGTGGCTTGAAGAGATTGAAGAAAATATATTCACCCTTTCAAATCACAAACACAGTGAAATAGATGAAAAACTCTTTTACTGCTCCATCTCCAGCATAAACTGCTCATAATGTATTCCCTCTTCTTAAAGAGGCTCCTGAACTACTCAGAAACCATAGATCAGGTTTTCCCCCCAAGGCTTTTCTGCAGTACCAGGCATCTGAGCCTACGCATCCAGAAGCAGCCCCCGTCTGCCGTAAGACAAGGCCAACAGAAGATTTTGAAGCTAAGAAGGAAAAACCCTTTTTTGATCACCAAAGGATGCAATTGCAAAGCAAAACCAAACCAATAGTCAATTATCTATACAAATGAAGTCAGAATGGGGAGAGTCTGTGATTGGATCTTTTCCTTCCACTCTTTTGCAAATGCTGTACTTTCCTTCAAAACTAACTTCAGTTCCGTATCTCTAGGCATCACTATGAACAACATAGTGAAAAGTTCACTGGCCACTTCTCTCTTCCCTATGCCCTCTCCAGGCAGTTGAATCTCATGAAAAACAGCAATGTTGTCCAGTGTTGTAATTAGAAACTTCCTGTGCCATGACTTCAGACTTGCATTCAGGACACTGAAGATGCCAATTTACAAAACAAATGGACTTTCACCAGTTGACCTCCTATAGATGATCAACTCCCAGTCCAGGAAACGGTGCAAGGCACTTTTATCAGTCCCAGTTCTATCCTGGGGTGGAGGCAGGGTCACACTACCAAGGTCCAGGGACATGTCTACGCAGGATTTCAATGACCAGGTACCAAGGAACCATAAATACATATTTTAACCCAGAAATGGACTGTACATTTTTAAACAATTCGTTCCATGTCTTCACTGTCTAGCAGACAGTAGTTCTTTAGTAGACAAGCTTCTGTGTAATGAGAAATATGCGTTATTTGTTTTAACTATATAATAAACTTATCTAGAGGAAACTCTTCTGACTTTAATCTTGCATTCTCCCAATGAAGAAAATATCAAAACAGGATATAATACTGGATTCCCATTGGTTATTCTCTGTTGTGTTATGGATTTGAATGGATGTGTACACAGCATATTTTATAATACCATACAGATAAATATGCTTGCATATAAATCACTTGCAACTGTACATTTTGTCTTTGGGATTTTCCTTGGATACATATAATTATATTTTGAATCTTTATGAATGCATACAATGTAGTGCTGATTAGCGTTTTGTAATTTGTGTTGGAAAATTAAAAGGCATAGACACCATGTGTTATTCAAAATTTGCCAATCTCATCTGAGAAAATCAGGGAGCAGATTACTTCAGGGATCTGGAGGTGAAAGAAACAAACAAGTTCATAACACATTGTAAGCATCCCATATTATATTGTGACACTGAGAGATCTCTGTCTTTTGGTGCTACACCTCTGAAGATGCCAGCCACAGCTGCTGGCGAAACGTCAGGAACTACAATGCCAAGACCACGGCAATACAGCCCAGAAAACCCACAACAACCATTGTTCTCCTGCCGTGAAAGCCTTCGACAATACATCATCCCATATTATTTTTGGTACACAAACTTGGATCCAATTGCACAATGCTGTAGAGACACATTAGGGAGGTTGGAGCATGATACATATCACTTAATACATGCTTGTGCATTATTCTTCATGCAGAGTCTATAAGATTTCTCATTCTTTGCTGCTGTGATGGTTTCATGGACACAATCTGGCTATCAGAGGAGGCCCACACATTGGATGTCTTCATTTGTTTGGACTGTAAGCAAGCTGTTTACCAGGATATACCCCTACTGTGCATCAATAGCCTTATGAAGAAAAGATGCCAATGAGAAGAAGTGTTCAGCACTACCTTTTTTAAAAAAGTACTACTCAAAGATCCTCTTTCCTCTCATTGTACAGGGAAGGTTTGAAGCCATGGAAGACTTGACATTAGAAAGTTTACATTCCCTTTATAGGGAATTCTGTAGAATGCCTCTATGGCGCTTATAAACAGGTTATATTTTCTGTGTGAGCCACTTGGTTTGTACAAGGGATGGCTCTTAAATGACTCTTCATTTCTGCTGAGTAACCATAAGCCATGCCTTCAGTATGTTCCAGGACTGACTGACTCCTGCATTATTTGGGGCTTTGTAGGTTTCTTTTCAATCCTTCCTGGCTTTTCAGTCATCTTTCCTGAATGATTGCCAGCTGTTGCAGGAAATGCTGGACCATTGTAAGCTACAAAGTCAACAGAACCTATTCTGTATTTGGTTGCCAGTTTATGCCCTAACTAACTTGCTTGATGTACTGTGGCTGCTTTTTACGGTAAAGACCACGTGCTGTTTGTGAGAAGCAATGGGCACTGTATGTGAGCAGCAATGGGCACAGGCATCAAAGGCCGACCTGAGATCGGCATAGTCATAGGCAAGGGCAAAAGAAGGAGCTGTCACCTAACTGTGGAGCCATAAACAATCTCCAGTGACACCTGCATATTATCAGAGGAGACAGTGTGGGAGCTGGCAGCCAGAGCAAGGCTGCTCCCACTCAGCAGAATGAGCAACATACCTGTGTAATAACAGCATCTGAAAGGAAACTCACTGAAGCAGTCACAGTCCAAACTCCAGGAGGCTAGGAACTCTCTCCACCATATTCTTCCTCCAAAGCATCCCTGCAGAGAACGTCCATAGAGAAAAGCTTGAAGAGTAACCAAGAGGACAATGGGGGCACAAGACATTAATAACTGCGCAGCAAAAGGGAATCACAAACACTGACAGAGGTAAAGAGAGAATGGGCCACATTAAATGTGTTTAGAGAAAGTCAGGACACTGAATCATGAATACCAATCAGCCAGAAAAGTACATTATTGTAGTCTGAGTGGGTGAATCATGAAAAGCCCCCCCCCCATGCTACTTATCAGGCATTCTTTCCATATCAGCCTAGCTGCTTTATAAAACATGCTAGCCTTCTTAAATGTGGTTTAGCCATGTTATGTCCTTTCTCTTAGTTCTCTGAAACTGGCAATCCAAACATTAACACAAATCCCTCTACTACTGCACGTTCACCATTCATAGTCTTACAAAAAGAAAATTCAGACTCTTCTTTCAACAAAGATTTTTACCTGTTTATAGATCTTCCCTGGGGAACAGAGGAGTTCTTAAACACGTGCATGACAAGCAAAAAGTCAGTGGGTTTAGTTTTCCCCATCACTGCATCTCCACACAATTTCTGCTTTCAGGCCTTAATTATAGACAAAACTGTCAGCTGTGAGGGCAGGGTGGCAGTGAGGTGGCAACCTTAAGTAATGTAATGTGGATCATTTTTATTGTAGTTGATTTATATACATTTATTTGCTGCTTTTCTACTCAAGTTGGATTACAATAGAAATAAAATAACCATAAAATGAATAAATACAAAGATTAAAAAGTACAGTTTAAGACTGCCTATAAATAAAGAAATAAAGTTAATTAAAAGCAGTCCTAACTAAAAATATCTTCAGCTGCCTCTTGAAGATAGGCTTAAAGGGGCCATGCACACCTCCCTGGGGATGCTGTTCCATAAGCATGGGACTGCCACTGAAAAGGCCTCTCTCATATACTTACCAGGTGAGCTTTAGTTGATGGGACAGGGATGAGGGCCTGTTCCTGTGATCTTAACTCCTGGGCAGAGGCACATGGGAGAAGATGGTCTTTCAGTTACCCCGCTCCCAAGCCATGTAGGGCTTTAAAAGACAAAACAAACACCTTGAACTGTGCTTGGGAGCAGGTTGGGAGCCAGTGTAATTGCTGAGGAGTTAGGCGTGTTAGTATGTAGTAGCAAAATCAAAAAGAGTCCAGTAGCACCTTTAAGACTAACCAACTTTATTGTAGCATAAGCTTTCAAGAATCACAGTTTTCTTCGTCAGATGCATGGAGGGCAAGAAGAAACTGGTCAGATATATAGGTGGAGAGGGGAGGGAGGAGTAGATGCAAACAGTAGCTTCTGTAATATTGGGGTCACATTCTTCTGATAAATGGCCCCAACTAGCAATCAAGTTGCAGCATTCTGCACTAGCTGCAGCTTCCAAACTCTCTTCAAGGGTAGCCCCAAGTACAGCACATTATAATAGTCCAGTCTAAATGCAGGGGTCCCCAACATTTTGAGCCTGTTGGCACATTTGGAATTCAGACAGTCTGGTAGGTACAAATCACAAAAAAGGGGCTTCTTCCAGGAACCAAAGTACTACTCACTAGCAGGGTAACCTCTAGTGGAAGTATAACAATAACAATGTTTTTAAAAACCTGCACAGCTAATCAAACCTCCAATGGCCAATCAGAAGCCATGCTTGGCAAAAGCCCAACTGGTCCCACCCACTTTCTTGATGGGCCCTAGGAAAACTGCGGGCAGGCAATTTTAAGCAAAATACTCCCACACACGGGCCTTCCCTTCATTGTTGTGCTGGGAATTTGTTGCACACTCACAGTAAGTATGCTCCGGTACACCCTCATCCCCCCCCCATCCCCCAGTTTGGACCCCAGAGGACCTGACAACCCTAGCATGGACAGCACAGCTCCTGCTCTCAAGGAAACATTTACCGCTCTCCTTACTAGAGGTGGGCACGATCCCCCCAAAAATACCAATCAAGCTGATCGTGGATCGGCGCCGGCAACGATCCCGAATTAATGATCCACACCGACCATCTGCCGTTTCCGATCCATGGATGGTGGATCATGGATCGTGGAGGCAAAAGCGGAGGGGCGCCCCGCTGTTCCCAGCGATACAGGAATGGTGGCTGATGCTGGCGGCATCTGTGTTTGTGTTTGGCTGCCTATCAGGGTTTGCAGGGATGAGATTGGAGTGCCTGTGGCTACAGAACACCCCTTCCCCCTCCCTCCCTTGGGTGTCTTCTCCCAGCTGGTGACTGCTTTGCTGCTCCATGGTTGGAAGGAAGCCCTGCTGATCAAAGCAAGCTGGGCTTCCATTTGGGTTTCCAGGGCGACAGAAGGAGGGCAAACACAGCTCAGGCATTCCCCTGGCTCCATTGCCAGGGGAATATATTGCTGGCGCCTGAGTGTCTGGCTTCCCGATCCGAGCACAATCGCCCCGATCCAGCCCCGATCCAGCCCCCCTCCCAACCACTGGATCGTTGGCTGTGCCCGAGCACGATCTGCTGGGTCCTGATCGCGCGATTGCCATTATTGTGAGTTTTTTTTCGATCGTAATGCGGATCGTGCCCATCTCTACTCCTTTCCCACTCAGCCAGTCCCTCTCTGGCAGTTTTTATCAGTCAGGAAGGGCAAGGATTGAGAGCACAGGTAGTAGGCCTCATCTCTCACATTACATCATTTCCATGAGGCTTGTTCACCATATGTGTGCCTATTCATAGCTTTTCCTGGCTATTTAGATCCTACTGGAGAAAAACATCAAGAAGAAACCTAAATGACTTTCAGAAAGAAAAAAAAAAGGTTAATTGTAGGCTTCAGTAAATGGAATTATGCTAGACAAGAGTGAGACCAGCTCAACATTCTGCTTTGATATGTTTCTATTGATGTTGGATGTCACATCTCCTTTGGGCAGGAGGTGGAGCTTGTCTTTGCTCCCTTCCAACTTTCTTACCTCTGGATTAAACAACACATTTGATTTCCCAATTCACCCTTGAATACCTAGTGGTAATTACTGGCAATATTAAGTAACGTTGTTATACAGGTTTGTTATTTATTAGTTGTGTTCTACATCCTTCAAATACAATCAACATCCAGGCCTTCACTGTCCTTTGAGGACTGTTTATTCAGTTTGGGAAAAACAAGTGGGGAGAAAAAAAAGCTACACTTATAACTGGCTATCATTTTGATTCCAGTCTTTGGAATAATCTACATGGGGCTTTCTTTAGTAGATCGTGGAGGCTCACACAGTCTGTCTGATACATGTACCCACCTGTGATTTTGCATGCTAGGAAGAACTTCACATGTTCAATTTCAGCTTGTAGCACCCATTTGTTTTGTGATGTTGTTCAGCAAAATAAAAAAAAATCCGAGATGTCTAATCCAATTTCTTGTCCCAAAATCATTGGCATAATGACATTAGAAGCCCAGATTTGATCTATGACCAGACCGTTTCACCAGACAGTCACAGGCTACATTCTTCTCTTTTCAGCCCAGATATGGGCCGTCGTCACACGGGCTTTTATTTAGCGCTAAAATGGCGCTATTTCCTGGCAAACACCCACCTTATTCCAACACTGTAGCGATTTTCTCTCTTCTACTTTGTGCTTGATAGTCACGCTATTTTGTGCCTCAATGTGAATGCCTCACATCGATGTATTTCGCCTCGCAACGTCCTATGCCCTCCCTTCAATCCCAGAATCCATTTCTTCCTGCGACTCCCCCTTTTTTATTTTATTATGTCCTTATAACGCCATAACGACATAACACAATGCAAACTTTCTGCTGAAGTAAAAATGACTCAATTGCCATGGCAGAGTCTTCAGCGATGGGGATCACACCAGACAGGGAGTTTTCTGCGGGCAAAGGGCTATTTATATAATTTCAAAGTTGGAAAAACAATGTAATGTTTTGCTCTAATGGAATGTTTATATGCTGTTATTCCATTATAGCGGAATTAAACGCCGGAATAATTTTAAAAGGGGGGGGAGGAGCTGCTTCTGCGCGGTTAGAGAGAACAGAACAGAGCGCTTCGGTGTGGACAGCTGGTGGCGCAAAGAGCCGTTAGGTGACCCAAAGAAACGTTACTGTGCCGATAACGGATAGGACACTATATACTGTAAATTTAACGGAAGAGATGCCCGTGTGACAACGGCCAAAGAGAAGAGCTGACTTGGGCCAAAGCAGATCTCTAAAGGAAGTGGTGAAATGATGTGAAGGAGGCTTCCCTTCATCCAGCATGAGACAATTCCAGGTAAAATGGCAGGGGAGGGGAGGGTCATTCCCAATCTTTCAAGGAATATACATGGTTTCATGTAATCTTCACAAAAACTTTATAAAGTAGATTAGATTCAGATAAAATAATTTGCCCAGTAATCACTGTAGATTAGTAGGGATTTTAATCCAGATTTCTTACATCCTAGTTTGCAATAGGTATCTGTGAATTAATCCCCCTGGTGAATGAAAATATCTCTCCCCTAAAGATACATCTTCCCATCTGTGATTTAATCTCCTCCCTGCCCTGAACATTTTCATAATATATTTTTATATATTATAACAACAACAACGTGCTTATGTACTCCCCTTCTGGACAGATTAGTGCCCACTCAGAGCGGTAAACAAAGTCAGTGCTGTTATTATCTCCACAATACAGCTGAGGAGCTGAGGTTGAGAGGAGTGACTTACCCAAGGTCACCTACAGAGCTCATGGCAGTAGTGAGAGTTGAACCAGCAGAATTCTGATTCTCAGCCCAACCATTTAACCACTATGCAACAACAGCTCTTCTGGTACTTCTTATTTTTTGTTCCTGTACCTGGTAAAACACTGTCCCTATTGTGACATTTGAGTAGATGTTAGGTTTGCTTTTTAACATTTTTTTAGTGTGCACACATGTGCAGCAGTTTGTCAGATCCCAGCCCTCTCTGTGTGCCTCTGGTAATTAAATAGCTGAGTGGGGATAATGGATTCACCTTGATTCCAGCACTTATGCATAACAAATATATGTGATGCAATGCAAAATACCAGCGCATTACTTCCCTTCCATTTCCCAAATTATGCTATGCTATAGCAACAACTAGCTCCACTGCAAGATTACTAGATCAAGCCTAAGCAGACCTAGGCCGAATACACACGTCTCAATTTTGCCGCTTTCCCCCCACCATTTATGCGCTTCTCAGAGGGCTGTTCACCTACTCTTACCATAATCCCTCCATTCTTTCGCATCTGTTGTGTTGTACCTCAGATGTTTGGTGCGCTTTCTAATGCTTCTCCTGCGCAATTCTCACTATGGATGTGAACAAATAGAAGCAGTTCACAAAGAGACCACCCCCTTTTAACCACCCCCACGTCCTTGTTTATAGCTTTTACGGAATACCATCCCTCTTTGCTGTGCAATTATTATGGCTTCTAACTCTTTTTGCGGCATGCCCTCCCCCCCATTCCTTTTTTTAAAAAAGTGGGCATTCCTAGCGCTATTGCTCAATCCCGTCCATCAATATCACCCTGAAGTGGGGCGCTCAAAAATGCCAGTGGAGACATTGGGGGGGGGGGGGGCGTCATTTTCATTTGTGTCATTTTTTTACTGCCGAAGGGCTGCTTAGGTAATATCTGTGGAGAAGAAAACCAAATGGCGTCTCCCGTAAACAGACACAAGAAGAAAGAGAGAAAACCCTCACGGGAGAAATGAAAAAGAAATGCACTATAAATCTATGCAACAGCGTTTTGCTAATATTATTCAATACACAAAAATCAGGAACACTTCCAGTGTATGTTTGAGTCTCACATCTGTTCGCACAAGAGTGCTTAATGTCCATACAGTTTACGAAATAAAGTCTCTAAGAGTCCAAAGTAAGGTGTCCTGCGTTCTTCTTCTTTAATACCCGGCTTTAATATCTGCAGACTGTTATAATCCAATAATAACGACATCCGGGCCGTGCGCCCAATCCGGGGCCGGCTATAAACTCAGATTTCACAAACCTTCTTCATCAGGGGCGTGGCCTAATCAACCAAATGATAGATTCACACGTTATGTTCTATACCTCACATATTTGGCCTTATAAATACACATATACAATAATACAAAAATGTGCTAATATCCATAACAGACCTGCACGGTTAATCTCTTAATGAATTCATACGGACACTCCTAGGACATGGCGGCTGTTTCTTCTTTAGCGTGCCCTTACCATGGATCATGAGCCAGTTTATGTAGTCGCCCACCTTAATTAACTAAGTGCTCTTAAAGGGAACACCCAAGTTCACCATCCTCATTTACAAAAAACAATGTAAAGTGTCCGGGGTCTGAGCCCCAGCCCCCAGACTTGACAAGAGGGAACAGCAGGTCAACCGGGCTGACGGGCAAACAGAGGGGGCAGCCAGCAGCCAGCAGGTCAACCGGTCAGCCAGCAGGCAGCAGGTCAACCGGTCTGACTGGCAAGCAGAGGGGGCAGCCTGGGGACAGCAGGTCATCCCCTCCCACAGGCAAATGGAGCCAGAACCTGCCGGCGCCAGGGGCAAGAGGCAAAGGCCCAGGGCCTCAGGAGTCAGGGGGAGACAGAGAGAAGCCAGCGAGTCCCACTCCCCTGGGGAAGGAAAGGGGACTAAGCAAGGCAGAAGGGGGCAAGGGCAGAGGGATTGGGGGCCCAGCAGTCACCCACCCAAAGACCTTACCTAAGGAGGAGAAGCAGCAGCAGCCCCAACAGCCCAAAGCCACGCCCCAGCTAGAAAATAGTAGCCTGGCCCAGGAGTTGCCAAAAGCCAAGCCACTCCAGGTGGGGCTATTGGAGGCACTCTGCAGGAAGCCCTGGGCAACCAGCCAAGGAGCTGCAGCTGGACCCACCTTCAGCCATCAGCTCAGCCAGGGAGGCCGAGCTGCTAGCCAGGGGACTGCAGCTGGACAGGCCTTCAGCAATCAGCCAAGGCAGGGAGGCTGGGCAGCCAGGGAACGAGGCACAGCTGGTGCTGGTCAGTGGGGCCAGATCAGCTACCCCAGCTGCAACTGCTTGGTGCAGCCCAAGACTGGGCTGGAAGAGGGGTGGGGCAGTAGAAGGAAGCCCTATAAAAGCTGGCTGGGAAGAGCCCTGTGGTGGTGGATGTGAGTAAGGAGTGATAATGTGGAGTGAGAGCGGTGCAATGCAAGAGTGGAGGTTTGGAGGAGAGTTCTGGAAGGAGGGGATGAAGAAGGACACAGGGGGCAAGCAGGCCAGGTTGAGCAGGCCAGCGAGTGGACTGAGAGGGAGTCTGGGTGAGGTATACCGCCCCTCCTTTCACAGAGCAGGGTCCTGCAGCATCCCTGGCCCCCCTATGACGTCAGGAGTAGACCGCCCAATGCCACGCCCAGCGGCAACGGCGGCAAGCCCTGACATAAAGATAAATCCAAATTCAGACACAATGGATGCATTGTTTGTAAAGTATGTATCCAGAAAGCTTCTTTTTGTAATAGCGCCTTTTGCTCACCCTTTTGCAGTACACACAGCACCGCTACTCGGAAGTCAGTTTCGGAATGATGATGAGACAAAAAATGCTGAGTAAGCGGAGCTTCCATAACCTTGTTCTTGATACACGAGATATGCTCTAATATCCGCGCCCTGAGTGGTCGTGTAGTGCAACCCACATACAATAGTGGGCAGGTGCACTCAATAACATATATAATACCAGACGTTTGGCACGTAGCAAAATGTTTAATGGAGATGGTTCTATTCTTTATAACTAATTGTTGGCCCTCCCAGATGTATTTACATATACCACAATGCCCACACTTAAAATTACCCAACGGTAGATCCCTGTCAGCACGATTATCAACTAGCTTGGCATGGACCAATCGGTCCCGTAGACTTCGGGTGCAGCGAAATCCGCATAAAGGATGCAACTCACAACCCTCAATATCCGCAACCAAATGGCCAATGACGGTCGATAATTTTCTTAATCTTATTGGCTAAAGGGAAATATTCAAGCGCCCATTTAATTCTGTTTTCAACAACAGTGTCCCGTGGCTGGAACAAAGAATCTCTCTTTCTAACACAGGCCCGGGAAAGTGCTGATGTAATGACCCGCTGAGGGTAATGTCTATTAGCAAATTCTTGACAAAGCATCATACTGTCCTTTTCGAAATCCTGTGTAGTGGTAGAATTGAGCTTAATGCGTAACAGCTGACCATAGGGAATATTCGCCTTAAGAAAATATGGATGAAATGACCCAAACTCCAAATAGGAATTGCGGTCCGTTTGTTTAACAAAGGTTCGTACTTGTACCCTGTTGCTTGGATCCCGGTAAGTGGTTACATCCAGAAAGTTAATTTCGTGTTTGTGAGAATGCCATTCAAATTTAACATTCAGGTCTCTAGTATTAAGCCATTCACAGAAGGTCTCTACCTGATTACTCCCCCGGAATAAAAAATAAAGATCATCAATAAATCTTCCATACCACTGTATGGAGGGGAAAAAGGATTGGACTCATGTAGTATGTATTGTTCTTCCCATTTACCCATAAACAAATTTGCGATGCTAGGCGCCACTGAGCAGCCCATGGCCACGCCTTTGGTCTGTAAAAAGAAAGAGTTCTCAAACTGAAAATAATTCTTTTCAAGATCTAAGTCCAGCAATTGTAACAAAAATTCAACTGGGTAGGGACTGCTTAGGTAATATCTGTGGCTGCCAAAGTTGACTCTCCTTTTTTTTTTTAAAGAAATGTTGAAATTACCGTTATAGCAAAAATTCGCTATTCTACAATAACATTTCAGCGTTAAATAACTAGTCTGTGCTAAGTGGCCAGCACCAACCTCCCGCAATCTTTCCCAGTGACCCATTGTTCTCTCCTGCGGCTCTATGACTATCAGAAAACACTGCTTCTCTTGGCCAGAGTGTGCGATGCTTCATTGTGTGGTTTATCACTGAAAGGGGTATGTGGCCTCGCCATAGCAATTTAGCAAAAAATCTCTATAGCGGAAATCTAGTATAAAATTTTAAAAAACGCGATGTCATCATCGGCTATGGCGGATCTAAACCTGCCCCCTAATGAGCGATTCTCCAAGGGATGTGGACAACATAGAGCGCAATGCTGCCACAGTAAGAGAGGGTATGTGAACACAGACTGGGACAGTGCAGGATAGAATCCAGCATGATTATTGCATATGAAAAGCGGAAGGTAGGGAAGTGTGGATTCAGCCCTACTCAGAAGACCCATTTTATACAATGGGATTTACTCCCAGGAAAGTGGCTTTAGGATTGCAGCCTAAATATTCTAAGAGAATTTGTAAATTTTATAAAAAGGAAATCTCTATGGTGAGTTCACTCGGGCAACCTCTTGGAAGCTCATGCAGGACATCGCAGAGAAAATTAAGGCTGCATTCAGGAGTCAGAGAAGAGAGAGTATGAGCTAACCTATGATCAGGAAGTCCCCTTCAAACCTCAGCTCAAAGTCATTAGGTAAGATTATCTCAGTTCACCACCTTTCATCTGTAATATGATGATAATAAGACAAGACTACCTAACAGGGCTTGGGTATGAAATCTTTGATCATCCTAGCGAGAACTGCTATAAAATACCATGTAAAAGAACTTGTTTAGAAAAGTCTGTAGTCTTCCAGTACTCCTAGAGGAATACACGAGAATTCAGTTAATGGACATGGAAGGCTATTTCAAGCACCAAATGAAAGTCTTGTTAAGTTCCACAAGTAACATTATTTTGTTTCTTCTTGCTTTTTAGTTCCTTGACCTTCATGTACTTTCATATAATGGCATCAGCTTCAGCCTCCAGCAACCAGCAACCAGATGGAAACATGGATACTGCTAATTGAACTCAGACCAGATGTATTTTGCCTATCCATCAAACTAAATCAGTTTTTATTGCTGTCTAGGATATTCATGACATTGTGTGAGCATCATTCTCCATATCGTTATTCCTTCAGGGTATTTTACTACCACATGCACCAAGCCTGCCTAGAAGGATGTGAAGGTTCCTGGACCAACCCTTTGTTTTTAGCATTGGCTCTTCCTTCCTGTGAATGTCACACCTGACCTTTGGGAGCCCATTCATCACACATCATTCTATACCACTGCTCATCTGTCCCCAAGGGTCTCTGGATTCCATTTGCCTACAGGACTGTCTCCATAGTAAGACTCTAGTACCTTTGACAGAATGGATCCTAAATGCAAGATGGTAGATGTGAGATATAGCATGTGAACTGATGAAGGTCTGCTAGGCCTTTCTTCAAGCTGGCCCTTTGCAGAAGTTTTTGGTTACTTTCCAGTGTGTCTCTATCTGCCATGATTGTAAGTTCTCTGGAAACTTAAGAGCAGAGACAGACCTATTCAGAGAAAAGTTGCCAGGCTACATGATGACTCAGACCTGAGCTGACAGAACAGGTCTTGGGTTCACTTGCCCATGCATGTGAGGGAGCACTGTTTGGCCCCAATCCCAGCCTCTCCCAGGAGTTAAGCTGCCTTTAACTTGCCCATTTTCTTCCTTTATTGGCTGAAACCCCAGCTTTTATACTTAGTCTGGGATGTATCCTTGGGCAGCCCAAATTACTAGCTAAAGATCATTCCTAGGCTCAGGAAAAAGATCTGATCCATGACTGGGTTAGATCAAGGCCTTCAAGTTAGTGAAAACAATTTTTAAACTTTGCAATTCATTTGTTTTGTGTGTTTTCTTTATTTCTCTTGCAGTTTACAACAGATCAGAAATAACCAACTTCTGTAATTTTGTAAGTTGCTGTTTCCATCTGACAGGCAATCAAAAGTCTATAACAGATCAACGACAGCTCCATTAAGGTTAGAGAATAGAGCCAAAGAGAACAAAAATGATTTAAAACCCTAACATTCCATGCAGCCTCATCCTATGCATGTTCCCTCAGAAGTAAGTTGTCTTCTTTACCACAATCTCCTCTCTACCAGTCACTTGTCTTAACCCTGACCAGACTCATTTAGAGAAGGAACATGCTGAACTGCTCCACTCATACACCACAGATGATCTATTAACATCTCCAGTCTCCTAGACAGCAATCTGTCCTGCTTTTTTGTCACACTGTTACTAGTTCCTTTAGAAAGTACCTGTTTAAGCAGTTCACTAATAAGGGCAACAGCTTACTCTCCTGTTTCCCTCACCGTCAAACTCTTCCTATGCTAAGCTCATACTTCTGTATTCTTTGGCTTGCTGTTTCTCACATTCTGCATCCTGTACTGATTTTTAGATTTTATACTTTCTTGTTTTTTAGCAGCAGCATTCATGCTCAGCCAGATTAGGAAACAAGAACAAGAACTGCCAACTCATATTTTACTCAAAAAGCAAGACTCCAAGATTAATTTAGGGATGAAAATCAAGATATTGCTACAAAACATATTCTAGACAAATAGCAAGTAATAACATGACATGTTGCTTGTTTTTAGACCAATGTACATATGGAATGTTGGCTGTACACTTTTAATTTACTACACAGAATACTTCCTAAGGCTATTTGTTCTATATGGATGTATAAATCTCTCTATAAAGGAAAATATACATTAGTATTAAATAATTTTGCATTCCTAGCCAGTGATAGCAGCTAGGATGGACTAGCTACAGAGGGTGGAGGGAAATTACTGTGGTGTTTCAGATGAATCTATGTCACTGGTCTCTTCTGGGCCACTCTCTTTGCACTCCATGACCTCTGCAGTACTTTCAAATTCTGAATTCTCTGTCCTGGTTCTTTTCATCAATGCTGTGGCCAGAGCCAGATCCATCTATTTTTTTAAGCTATTTTGAGACTGTTGGGTTTGAGCTGTATGCTGAAGCACAAGCAGGGCATGTGTGAGTCATGGGGATTTCAGACCCACACCCTCTTACTTTCACTGCTGAGGAGCTATAAGAAGCATTGGTAGACAAAAATAAAACAACAGGGGATGCTTATAGTGCTCCCTCCCTTCTTGTCCTTCAGCTTTCAGATTGGTTTGTCTCCTCATGGTGTAACCAAGCAGCTGTTATTTTTAAGATGAGCCTCCCCACAAGTTCTTGGCTAGTATGCACAACACATAATGGCAAGCTTATGCCCTTCATGTGTCAGTTCAAATTAACAGTCTTGAGAGTCCATTTTTGCCAGGAATCTGTCTTCCATCTTCAAACAACTTTTACCAGCTCTCATTCTTTTCTGGTCTGGAGCAAGATAGATGCTCCTGGTTTATGGCCTACTCAACAGAAAATCAAAGCCTTCATACTTTTCTAAACTAATTTTAAATTAATTTTGTGGTTATTCATTTTCTTGGTTTGTTATTGACTTAGATAGGGTTCACATAGCATTCTGCTTCCAGGACTAGAAACTTATATCCACCTGTCCCAATGATTTACACTCCAGCCAAAGTCAAGCACACATGAGGTCATTTTCCTTAATAAGACAGTTAAGCCTTTGCTTAAATCCCCAAAATTATAGGCATTTACTAGGAAGGATGGGGAATTATTTTTTAAAAAAATATTTTATTCAATTTATATTCTGGTCTCCCCACAAGTGGACTCAGAGCAGATCACAGGCGATAATAAATACAATAAAAAACATAGAGCATAAATTAGATTAAAACGTATCAGTCAGTGCAGTAAAGTCTAAAATGGACAGTCGCATTTCCAAGCATTAAGATACACCCGTGGGGCAGAGTGGTCAACTACCAGATGACAACAATCTAGGGGGCAACACTCTCCTCCCAGTAGGAGGCTGGGTTTTCACCCCTCCCACCTCAACCCCCATACGGCTGGTGGAACATCTCTATTTTGCAGGCCTGGCAGAAAGATAATAAATCCATCTGGGCCCAGGTTTCCACAGACAGAGTGTTCCACCAGTTTGGGGCCAGGACTGAGAAAGCCCTGGCTGAGGCAAGGCGAACCTCACTAGGGCCAGGGACCACCAGTAGATGTTTATCTGCTGAAAAGAGCAGTCTCTGGGGAACATATGGTGAGACACAATCCCACAGGTATGCTGGTCCCAGTCTGCTAAGGGCTTTAAAGGTTAAAACCCAAACCTTGAACCTGATCAAAAATTCCATTGGGAGCCAATGCAGCTGGTGCAAAACTGGTGTTATATGTGACTGGAACAGAGTCCCGGTCAGAATACATGCCACTGCATTTTGGACCAGTTGTAACTTCCGGATCAGACTCAAGGGCAGCCCAGCATAGAGTGAATTGCAACATAACTCAATGGGCAACGTAACTCTGTTTAGGATTGCAGTGTTATTGTGGTAAAAACTTTCATAGAGTTTTCATAGAGGCCCAGATCATCAAATGCCTATTTATTAGCAAGCTGTATCTCTATTGCACAAGTGGCCTTGCAATGCAAAATCCCACTGTCTGCACCACCCCCAACTGCCATTAAGAGGTATTTTGCTTGCAATTAATAGGCTCCAAGGATGTCTCTGTAATTTTTTCATCACTGGCAAATGTATTTCTCTTCCCAGACCTGGCAGCAGGACTCTACCATATTGCATCTCCTCCTCTAAAGCTTAAATTGAATGAGGGATTGTGACACTGAGAGATCTCTGTCTTTTGGTGCTACACCTCTGAAGATGCCAGCCACAGCTGCTGGTGAAACGTCAGGAACTACAATGCCAAGACCACGGCTATACAGCCCGGGAAATCCACATCAACCATCGTTCTCTGGCCGTGAAAGCCTTCGACAATACATCGAGGGATTGTTTTGTTCAGATGCTCTAATTTCCCAATTCTCTTTGTTTAGGGGCATTCTTCCCCTCTGAATAATTGCCTCATCTCTTCTTTGGAGCAGCTGGACCAGTTTGCTACTGATTCAAGTGACCTAAATAGATAATCTAATTTCTTCTTATCAGACATCTATGGATTCATTGTCTCTGGCACCATATAGGCATTCCACAGTCTCTTGGTGTTCAGGAGCCTTTACATCCTCTGTCCCAGTTAGAACGTACCTACATATGATTGATTCTTTATTACAGCACTTAGCCAGTACCTACATATAGTCTAGATTCTTGGAAGGGACCTGAATTATGTACTACAGTCTCAGCTCTGAAATTTTCATCTCCTCCTTGCCCCATCCCTCTAAGACAATACTCATATCTGTGTTCACACACTTTTAAAAACCCCTGATTACACACCTGTGGCAATTTCTGTAGTAATTATTTCACTTATGTAGACCCTCTAAGTGAAATCTCTCTGCAGTTCTAAAATTCCTGCTTGGTGTATTCCACCAGGTATATCAGGGCTAGAAATTCAAATGTTTGCAGGATGAAGATAATCTTTTTAATCACTTATATGTGCAATTCAATCTCATTTTCATTGCAGTTCCATATTTATTTAGAAGATTTCTATGTCAGTGCAAAACCAGGAAAGTCTAAAACAGTATGACTGTTTAAGGTACATAGCCAAAAAAATTGTTAAAATTAAGTAAATAGCAAGTGATCCAAGTGCTGCCAAAATACAATACAAAGGAAGATGACAGGTGCCTATGGGCTCTGTAGGAAGGACACTGGGTTCATAAAGACTCAAGTTTAAGAAAGTTAGTGCAGTTACCAGAATGTAGGCCACTACACCAATTATGCTTAGTTAAGATCCATCAAACCAGAAGCTGAAACCATGGTTTGAAGATGGTTTAGTTGTCACAGTAAGTCCTGACTCTGGTTTCTCACAGTGTGTAAATGCAGACATCCTGGTTTAATCCTGACTTAATCTTGATTTGTTCCCTGGTACCAGTTCTCCTGGGTACAGAGCAAAATCAGTATTTGTTGTGGGAAATCAAGATTTGAGTTATCATCTGTAGACTGAATTCACAATCTAATAATAAATAAATCATAGAAACTAGCAGCCCAGTAGAAACAGCAAAATATTGCAGCATTTTGTTGCATGCTGAAATGTAGACCAATTCTGCACAATCATCTTATTGTGCATTATATTTGCATTTTCCTCATTTGCTGCTTCCAATCAGAATGTTTTGGCAAGAGTTGCCAACTCTGGGTTGGGAAATTTCAGGAGAGGGTGAAGTTTGGGGAGAGGAGATAGCTTGACAGAGATGTGACAGGGGAATTGATCTGTGTAGTCTGGAGATCAGTTGTAATTCCAGGGAAACTCCAGGCCCCACCTAGAGGTTGGTAATCCCAGTTTGGTAATCCAAAGAGCTGCTTCCAGAGGTTGGAGTATACCCAAGTAATAGTCTTTAAAAAACTATTTGCGTGATCAACCCAAACATGATTTCTGTATAATCACACAATGTCCTTACACAGGATGGAACTGCTGATTTTCAACAGTCAGCTATACAGAAAGTAGAAGGGAGATTGGCTAGCAACCCCCAACTGATCTAGATCAAAGGCAAATTGCTTTTCTAGGCAAACAGTTATAAAGGCCCTTTTTACTAGGTTATACTTTTGCTGACATAACATAGGCCCAGTTTGTTAAATTGTTCTGTGAATTGTTCTGTGAATTGTTCTGTGACATACAATTCACAATGGAGAAAGAAAGTGAGGGAAAACTCTCATTCCTGGATACCTTGGTCATCCGCAAAGCAAACTTTCAGTTAGGTCACAAGGTCTACAGGAAACCAACTCACACTGATCGGTACTTACACAAAAACTCCAATCACCACCCCCGACAGAAAAGAGGCATAATGAAAACATTAGTGGATCGTGCAAGACGGATATGTGAGCCGCGCTTTCTCAATGAGGAAATTAATCATCTAAACCACGCACTTCAGGCAAATGGCTACTCCAGAAATGAAATCCGAAGAGCAATCAAACCCAGGATGAATCAAACAACCAAAGAAAAACAGTCTCCCACAGGAAAAGTGTTTTTGCCATATATCAAAGGAATTACTGATCAGATGGGAAAGCTTATGAAAAAGCATAACCTTCAAGCAGTATTCAGACCCACCCGAAAAATACAACAGATGCTACGATCAGCAAAAGACAGCAGAGATCCCCTCACCTCTGCAGGAGTATACCGTATACCCTGCAGCTGTGGACAAGTTTACATCGGGACCACAAAGCGTAGCATCCAGACAAGAATAAAAGAACATGAAAGACACTGCAGACTTGGACAGCCTGAAAAATCAGCAGTGGCTGAACATAGCCTAACTCAAACAGGGCACAGTATCTTATTCCAGGACACCAAAATACTGGACAACACTTCCAACTACTTTGTCAGACTGCACAGGGAAGCCATTGAAATTCACAAGCATAAGCAAAACTTCAACAGGAAAGAAGAAACCTTAAGAATGAACAGAGCATGGGCTCCAGTTCTGAAAAACACCAGGCCAACAAAACACTCCACACCCGACAATAGCCCTGCAGAGAAGATTAGCACATCAAGCACCAATCCATATGCAAAAGAACCGCCTCAGGATACAGTGAAGCCTCCCGCCATTAGCATTCCACACCCTGGAAAACTCTTACAGAATGACTCAGCTCAACCCCACCCCTCCTGAGTAGATACAAATGACCTACATCTTTTCCACACTGTGACACTGAGAGATCTCCGTCTTTTGGTGCTACACCTCTGAAGATGCCAGCCCAGCTGCTGGCGAAACGTCAGGAACTACAATGCCAAGACCACGGCAAGACAGCCCGGAAAACCCCCAACAACCATTGTTCTGTGAATGTTTTTGCTGTTCAGCAGTATAATTCTTTCCTTTAGTTGGAACCTAAGGCACTATTTGCAAACATGTTGATTTTCCTTCAAACAGCCTGGTCTCTCAGCTGCTGCACAATTCATATAAATAGTAAAGGTCCTGGCTGCCACCTGATCTTCTGTTGGACTGCTGCCAAGTCCTAAGAACTTATCAATGAAGAGAGATATGGCCTGTTTGCATCATCATAAGCTGGAAATAAATATCGTGTTTGCTCTACTGCCATGCAGCCATCAATAACCTCTGTCACAGTCCCCTTGGTCCAGCCAGAGCTCCTAACAACACCCGTCTCAGGGGCCACTACCACCACTGAGTCAGAATGGGCTGGCAGAATGCCCACAGTTCCTTTTGCCCTGTTTGGTTTCCAGAAACACAGCTCCAGAAGACAGGTCTTAAAGGTTTGCTTCTAAGAATTCATTGGTCTAAATCAAAGAAAAGAAAAATCCCAAAACATTTTGTTAACCTTATTTCTACCCTTTCCTTTCAGCATGTTTGGTTCATTTTGATGGTGTAGAAATGGAAAATATGTCAGTAGGATTACCAATTATGGATTTCAAAAATTATTTCTAGAGACAGAATTGGGCAGGTCAGAAGGCAGAGCCAAGTCAAAATTTTGTAGGTCAGGGGCAGAGTCTGTTGGCTTTGTGGCTGAGATCATTAGCTCCCCCCCCCCGCAAAGTTTTTAGGTTGATTCTGAAGTAATTTGTCTTTTCAGACACATGACATGTGTTACCAGCTAGGACATAGTTTTAGAGTACAGATCAGTAAAACAATGGATAGTTGGCAATCTCATATGTAATTATCTTCAATCCGAGTACATAAAAAAACTTAAAAATAGGGTTGCCAGTGCCCAGGTGGGGCCTAGAGATCTCTGGAACTGATCTCCACAAATTAGCTCCCTTGGAGAAAATGGCTGCTTCAGAGGATAGGCTTTATGGCATTATATCCCACTAAGGTCCCTTCCTTCCCCAAACCCAGCCCTCTCCAGGCTCCACCACAAAATCTTTAGGAATTTAACCCAGAGTTGTCAACCCTACTTAAAAATATAGAGGTTAAACATCTCAGGTAGGGATGAAATACATAAATGTGTGGGAATGTAAACTTCCTAAAATTTGAATTCTCTGATATGTTCAGAGATTTTGCAACTTGCTAAATGACATTGGAAAACGTTTGCCTATGTTTTGTTAGAACATTTTGTAAAATCTCCATTCATTTCAATACCTCCTGTTATTTTATATTCTCAATTTTTATTCTATAGTTAGCAATACTTGGCTAAAACAAATACTTGCAAAGCTTTTCTCCCTCTTCTCAGGAAAGAATAAGCCATCTGTGATGACTCAGTAGTGATGAGAAGGTGTGCATTCTTTTTGGTCTCTGTTATTGCCTTCATATGTTTTTCAGGGCCGAGCTCTGGAAGGAAAAACACTGGTACAAATAAGGCTAAGTCTGTCTACTATACTTTATAAAGCTACTTTCTCACATACTATATCCATTTTCACTGGAGGATGCAGCACAGATGGGAAAGTAGACAAACACCCACCAGAGTCCCCACAGTTCCCAGAATGCATTGCATATGTTGCTTTTATGGTTCCCTGAGTTCCTACTATAGCATTCCATAGGTTGTAAGAAGGCGTTGGGAACCATGAACCTGTTCTCTGTGCTTGGAACTCTCCTGCCTACATCACTAATGAGCACCCTTGGATATTCAATCACTCTGCAATCTTCCTTTGTTCTTCCAAGGTCTTGTTCCTACCTAGCAGGCTTGTTTGCATGCGGAATAAGTGCCCCAATTGCTGTGGCATGCCCTGTCCTGTCTGGGCCTCACGCGGCAGAATTAGCCTCACTGCATTTTCCACATTCCTGCTGAGCATGACTCATAAAGTGCTTGTTTACCAGGATCACCTGTTCTAGGAGGTTTTTAGTGTTTCTCACTCTGGCAAGCTTTACCCTTCTTCCTCTACCAATCCTCCCTGCATTTTGGGACACCGGCATACCAGTGTACCTAATAATGGCAAGACAATGTACAAGCTCAAATGTTGGCGGAGTGGAGACACACATTGCTTCCTGAAGGAGTCATATGTTGTACAATTTTTCTGTTTCTTTGGCCTAGTTCTCACAAACACCAGATCAGGTGGCAAACCTGTATCTCAACCTTACCAAACTGAAAACTTTCTCCCCGATATTTAATTTTGTGTATGGAGAGTTTTGTGTCCGTGGAAGAACATTCATTTACAGGAATCACCCCATGAAGTTTGAAGTAATAATCCAGACACAAGTTTGCCACCTCATCTCTTATAGGCCTTTATCTCACATACCTTCTCTTTTTCCAAATGGCTACTCTAGGTTTCTTCAGCCATATACATCATACAGCCTTGCATAATTCCCTGCTTTCATTCCAGTTTCCCATCAAGGCCCTCTCATCTTTCCTCATTGGTGTCCACTGACCTTCTCACATTCAGCAGATGGACACAGGGCAGCCCTAAACAGAGTTATTCTGGTGCTCTCACTTGACAGCACAACCTGCCACTTTAAGAACTCAGATTGCTGCTTCAGCACCATCATTGCCACCCACCTTGCAGATCCATCAGGTCTTTGACCCACATTTTATCACTACCTACTGTGCAGTGCAACTCAAGTCTTTCTTGTTACAGCAGGTGGGAGATGTGTGGGCAAGGGCATAATTAAGAATGAGAGGTGAGAGTTGTATACTTTCTTGTAGCTTCTGAGTTCTTATAGTCATAGGCAATGTTTCTGGAATGGTGGTTTACAAATTTAGGGATAATCTATCCTGCACAAACAAGTGTATGTGGATGGTTTGGATGAACATTGTTCCTTTTGAAGCTTCTTTAGCCACAGAAGAAGTGCTCTTGAGGGTGGGATAGTCTGAATAAAGCCTTCAAATATATGAACATGTTGAGTATACTCAGTTCCTTTAGTTTTTTAAAAAACTGTGGAAAGTCTATGGAGTTTGTTATCTGTGCCAAGTCTTGTGTAATTTTCTTTGTGAGGGTAGGTGAAAATCTTTGAGAAAGAAACAAAAAAATCATTTATGCTACTTCTGCACTTTGAATTAAACAAAGGGAAAAGATAGGCAGGATGTTTCAAAAGATGTCTGTAGAGAGGCAAGAATCATTTTGAAATCACTACAGAGGATTAAACTGTATGTGGAATTATTTTATTTATTTATTTATTTTATCGTATTTATATTCCACCCTCCCCACAAGCAGGCTGAGGGCGGATAACAACATTAAAACATTTAAAACATTCCATTAAACATTAAACATAAAACATTAAAAACATTGTATAAAGATTAAAAATAGCAGCACTCTTTTCTTGGTGGCGGCAATATCGTTGAGTACAGAAAGTGCAACAGTGCAATTGAACATGGCAGCAGCTTCAGAACAGTGGTGGGCAGCTCTCATAGGGAGGGGAGTAGATGTTATATCCTCCAGCCAGTGGAGGCCCAGCCTCAGCCATAAGCCTGGCGGAACAACTCTGTCTTACAGGCCCGGCGGAAAGATAGTAGATCCTGCCGGGCCCTGGTCTCGGTAGACAGAGTATTCCACCAGGTAGGAGCCAGGACTGAGAAAGCTCTTGCTCTAGTCGAGGCCAGGCGGGCCTCCTTGGAGCCAGGGACTGATAGCAATTTCTTTTCTTCTGATCAGAGAGTCCTCTGGGGAATATACGGGGAGAGACGGTCCCTCAGGTACGCTGGCCCCAGTCTGCACAGGGCCTTATAGGTCAATACCAAAACCCTGAACCTGATCCGATACTCCACTGGCAACCAATGCAGCTCGCGCAATACTGGTGTAATATGCACCCTATTTGGTGCTTTCATAATGATGCGCGCCGTTGCATTTTGCACCAGCTGTAATCTTCGGGTCAGGCACAAGGGTAGGCCCGCGTAGAGCGAGTTACAGTAATCCAACCTAGAGATGACCGTTGCCTGGATCACTGTAGTTAAGTCACAGGTAGACAGGTAAGGGAGAAGTTGTCTGGTGGAAAAAAGAAGACCTGACAACTGCTGTGACCTGTGCCTCCATTTTCAGGGAGGCATCTAGGATCACCCCCAGGTTCTTAACCCTTGGAACAGGCACAAGCTGTGCCCCATCGAGGGTCAGGAGCCGGAGTCCCGAATCCAGTCCCCCATGGCTCAAGTATAGGACCTCCATCTTTGTTGGGTTCAGTTTCAGTCGGCTCTGTTTCAACCAATCAGTCACGGCTGCAAATGCATGTTCCAGGACATCTGGGGCTGAGCCAGGCTGGCCGTCCATCATCAGATACAGCTGGGTGTCATCTGCATATTGATGGCACCCAAGCCCAAAACTTCACACCAGCTGGGCAAGGGGGCACATATAGATGTTAAACAGTAAAGGGGAGAGTATTGCCCCCTGTGGGACCCCACACACCAATGGGTGACGGGGTGACAATTTCTCCCCAAGCACCACCCTCTGTCCCTGACTGTGGAGAAAAGAGACAAGCCACTGTAAGGCAGTCCCTCGTATCCCCACATTGGCGAGGCGGTGAGTCAGAAGATCATAATCGACTGTCAAACGCTGCTGACAAATCCAGTAATATCAGCAGCACTGAACCACCTCGGTCCAGATGTCTGCGAAGGTCGTCCGTGAGGGCAACCAGCAGCGTCTCCGTCCCATGTCCTGGCCAGAACTCAGACTGAAAGGGATCTAGGGCCGAGACATCATTCAGAAAACCCTGTATCTGTCCCACCGCTGCCTGCTCAATCACCTTTCCCAGAAACGGGAGGTTCGAGACTGGGCGATAATTGACCAGGTCAGTGGGGTCCAATGATGGTCTTTTCAGGAGCGGTCTCACCACGGCTTCCTTTAGTGGCCCAGGGAAAACCCCAGTGCCCAAGGATGTGTTAACAATGGCCTCCAGCGTGGACTGTAGACCATCGGCACTGGCCTTTACCAGCCACGATGGGCAAGGGTCCAGGGGGCACATGGTGGGCCTAACAGATTGCAGAGTCCTGTCAATCTCTTCCCTGGAGAGTGGACTGAACTGATTAAATATTGACCCTAAAGACGGCCAAGGGGTCTCTAGTTCCTTCACTGTATCAACTGTGGCTGGCAGGTCACGGCGGAGAGACAAAATTTTTTCAGCAAAAAAGCTCCCAAAAGCCTCACAGCTGATGTCCGAATTCTGAATTTGGCAGTCTCCCCCTGGGAGGGAGACTAGTGACCGAACCACATGGAGCAATTTTGCTGGGCGTGAGCTAGCTGATGCGATGGAGGCTGTATAAAACTCCTTCTTCACAGCCTTCACCGCCATCTCATAGGCTTTCATAAACGTCCTATAAGATGATCTTGCCTCTTCGTCATGAGATCGCCGCCACAGTCGCTCAAGCTGTCTTAGCTCCTGCTTCTTTTCTCAAAGCTCCTCTATATACCAGGGAGCCCATCTTACACGGGGGCAAAGAGGGCGACGGGGAGCAATTTCATCGATGGCTCCGGAGAGCCGGCATTGCCAGTCCTCCACCAGCTCATCTAACGAACCACCATGGAGCATAGGATCCCGCAGAGCATTCTGGAAACCAATTGGATCCATAAGTCTCCGCGGGCGAGCATAAATCAGCTCACCGCCCTTGCGAGGGGGGGGTGGCATCTCAAGTTGAGCCCTCAAAACCACGTGGTCTGACCATGGCACTGGTTCTATTGCCTCTAGATCCACATCAAGACCCATCCCGAAGATCAAATCTAGCGTATGGCCCGCTCTGTGTGTGGGGGTCGATACAAATTGGGAGAGTCCCAGTGCTGCCATGGAAGCTACTAGGTCCACAGCCTGCGCAGAGGAGGCGTCTTCAGCATGGACATTGAAGTCCCCCAAGACCAACACTCTGGAGAACTCCAATGCCCACCCTGCTACCACCTCTAGCAGGCGCGACAGGGTATCTGCTGGTGCGCTAGGTGGACGGTACACCAGACAGATGGCCAAACTCTCCTTGGCACCCCACACCAGGCCTACACATTCAATGCCAGAGATCTCAGGGGTGGGGAGCAGCTTGAAGAAGAAAGATTCTTGAGCGAGGATTGCCACCCCTCCCCCCCAGCCTCCTATTCGGGACTGATGAAGGACCGAATACCCTGGGGGGGTCAGTTCTCCGAGGGCAACCGTTTCGCCCTCCCTCACCCAGGTCTCGGTCACGCATACCAGGTCCATATTGCTCACCGCAAAAAAGTCTTGCAATGTAGCAGTCTTGTTATTTATGGACTTGGCATTGCACAACATCAGTGTCGAAGGGCGGTTCCTTCTCCTAGCTCCATCCCCAGTGTATTTCAGGATGGGATGCAGGTTAGAAGGGCACCGAGCTAAACCATATCTCCGTGCCCTTCTCAGCCGAGACCAGCTCCCACCGCCATACCTCCCATATCCCCAGAGGACTGGGATCTCTGACTCCATACTGGCCCCCTCTCCCTATGCCCACCACTATCCAGTTCACTTCTTGTTTTGACCAGCAGCAGAAGACAAGCTCAATGCCAGTCCACACAGCAGTGACCTATGACACTGATATTAACCATATATCATATAGCAAAAACCTAGCCATATGCATATCTCAGACCTTATGAAACATTCCTATCAAATACAATTTACTCTTGAGTCAATGTATTTGAACACAATCCCCAGTAGCATAATCCTAACCATGTAGTTTAGCTCCCCCCCACTCATCAACTTTTAAAGCTCCAATTTGCAGTGGTCTAGGAAAACTTTTCTTTCTTTTTTAATAGTTTCAGGGAACTATTTCCTTTTTTAGGCCGCACTAACAGGGTAGCATAACCAGATTCAACCCTCAAACTAACAACCCTTTTGTCCAGAGGTTAGAAAATATGTTACTATATTAAGACCATAGTAGATCATGTGGTGCAGTAGTATATCCCCCAATTTAGTCAGTTCCAAACCATTCATTCAATTTTAGTTTAATTAACCTCAGCAATACCTCGCTCCCCCTCACTCTAATATAACACCACATTAACTTCAATTACAACCAGCAGTTTTGATTTACTCAGGTTGATATCTTAACCCCCCCCCTTTTTTTGTTACTTTAAACCACAGCTAAACAGGTTGGTACAGTAGTTACAATCTTCCAATCCTAGGGCACAATAATATAATCAACTAACTCTAGATTTCTCAAGCCCTACTCTACTATCAGTGATTTAGGTCTTCGGGCTGATAACTCCAAGGTTTCACCAGCTATTTCAAGGCTCAGCAGGTTACAGCTGTAATTCTGTTTGTTATGAAAGAAGAAGGGCCAGCAGTCTCCTACGGCCTCTCCAGAGCTCCCAGCCCTGCTCCACCCCAAATTTCCGAAATTAGACATGGGCATGAACCAAAAAAATTTAACCAACTGGTGGTTCGTGGTTCGATGCTGACAACGAACCCGAACCAGCGAACCGCAACAAACTTTTCCAATTGCCAAACTGGTTCGAGGTTCGTGGTTCGTGGGCGTCACGGGGAGTGTTTAGCAGGCTGTCCTTCAGCCAGCACCCAAGTTTGGTCAAGATTGCTAGAGGGATCTTGGAATTATACTCTCTCCAATCTGAGGCCCCCTGGAAAGTCCCACTTGATACAATTAGAGCCACCAGTTGATGTTGACCCAGTGTACAAGGGGTGTACTCGAAGGCAGGCTGCCTCCCCTCTAGGAGGCGGGGGGTCTGGCTGCTCGCTGGCGGCACCCCCCATGTGCCCGCCCGCCAGGCCTCAGAGGAGCACTCTCTTATTCCCGGCGCAGGCCGGAAGGTGGGTGACGACGGCAGCTGCCAGGCCTGGTGGGCACGGGGAGGCATGGGGTCTTGGAAGTGGGAAGATCCCCCAGCAACCACGGGGCCTCATCTGAGGGTCCCATTGAGGAGCATCCACCCTGAAAGAGTGTGCAGACTGCTGTGGCAGAGGCTTGTCCGCTCCCCCTGTGTCACAGTGGAGGCTGTCGCCAACAACACTCACCTTCCTGCCTTCGGGGAAAGGACATGACTGGTCGTGGCATTTCCCATTCACCCCTGCCCGGAGGGGACAGCCGCTGCTGTTGACAGGGGACGCCGTGCTGTACAATTTTATGTGCAACAGCAGCGGAGCTGCCCTTCATGGCCAAAACCACCACTGGCAGACATCACCCACCTTCCTGCCTTCGCAGAAAGGACGTGACTGGTTGTGGGACTCGTTCCTCCCATGCACAGAGAGGACAGCAGGTGCACATGGATAGGCTCAAACCTGTCAAGCTCAGCAAAAGCTTCTGAGCTGCCCCTCGGGGTCCAAAGCGGTGGCAGCAGACAGCACCCACCTTCCTGCCTTCATGGAAAGGGTGGGAGGGACCCATTCCCCCTGCTCAGAGGGGACAGCAGATGCCATGGAGGGGGGGGTACCGTGTGGTGCCACTCTAACATCGGCAACAGCAGCAGAGCTGTTCCTCGTGGCAGAAAGCAACATCAGCTGGCAGCACTGCACCTTCCTGCCTTCGCGGAAAGGACGGGATTGGAAAGACAGGAGAGGTTGGGAGGCATCTGAGCAGACCCAGAGAGGGAGAGGTTGAAAGAGGGACCATCGGGGAAATGTCAGGGAGACAAAGGGTTACTGCTGGCTGCATTGCAGAGCATGACCAGGAAGACCCCTTAGTCGGTGAGCCATGAGCCAAGAAAGCCACTGAGTTGTGGGGCAGCGGCGTGCGACGACATCACCCACCGTCCTGCCCTCGCAGAAAGGACAGGATTGGACAGGACTGGGGAGGTCATTGGGAGGGGTCGGAGGGGTCCCAGAGAGGGCGAGGTGTGAAAAGGGACTGTGAAGTCAGAAGATCCCAACACTTGCGAGGCCTCCTCCAAGGATCCCACTGAGGTACCCTGTGGTGGCAGCCAACATCACCCACCTTCCTGCCCTCGCAGAAAGGAGGGGAATGGATAGGACCGGGCAGGTCATTGGGAGGGGTCAGAGAGGTCCCAGAGAGGACGAGGTGTGAAGAGGGACTGGGAGCTTGACAGGGAGAGGAAGACCAAGAGGCCCCAAACACCCACTGGGTCGGATTGCGCAGGCTGCTGTGGCAGAGGCTTGTCCATCCCTCCTGTGTCGCAGTGTGGGCTGTCACCAACATCACGCACCTTCCCGCCTTCATGGACAGGAGATGAGTCGAGGAACCCATTCCCACCATGCTCAGAGGGGACAGCAAGAGCCTAGGATAGTGGGCTCCATGCTCTGCAACCAGGTGTGCCGCAGCTCCGGAGCTGCCCTACGTGCCCAAAAAACAGAGCGTCAGAAAACACCCACCTTCCTGCTTTCACAGAAAGGACGGGATGGGCAGGACAAGTTGTGGGGAGGGGACATTTGGGTACCATCCGGAGAGGCAGAGGTTGAAAGAGGGAACAGGCACTTGTCTGGGAGAGGAGGGTAAAGGGTCACCAGCCATGGAAGCAGCCCCGAGAACTGAGGGAGGCTTGAGCCCGCTGTGGACGAGCTGGGCTGGCTACAACCCCAGGGTGGCTCAGAGCCCAGGTAGGTCCAGGTCCACAGGAGGGTGCCCCAGTAGGTTGAGGTTGACCTTGATGAAGGTCAACATGTCCACCAGGTCCGGGTGCAGATGTGCGCGGCGGGGACGGAGGAGGTCTCCCAGGTGGGAGAACACCCGCTCGCTCTGCATGCTGGTGGGAGGGCAGGACAGGATGTTTGTTGCCATGATGGACAGGTCTGGCCATATGGCAGATTTCCTTGCCCAATACTCCAACAGGTTGGCATGGGGGGGGGCTTGGGGGGCTCAGCAAGGTACTTGCGCACCATGGTCCCTGCCGAGTCCTCCACTGAGAGGGACGTGCCCACTGTGCAGCGGTCAACCACACAGCCCACCGACAAGGCCCAGAGATCAAATGGGGCCATTGTGTCACTGGCTGGGCTAGCCCAAGCAAGGTGGTTCCAGTCCAAACCTTAAGGCCAAAGTCAAAAGGGAGTTCCAAGAGCGAAAGCCAAGTCAAACCGGTGGTCAGAGCACGAGATAATGTCAGGAGTGAGTCGAAGAGCGAGGTCAGGCACAGTCCAAGGTCAGTCACCGATGGCGTCAGATCCAAAAGCAGGCACGGGCAAGGTTCCCAGAACACAGAGCGGTTACAGGCAGTAGACACATTGCTTCCACGCCTGGCAGTTGCTCCTGACTGCTCCTGGCTTTTATAGCCAGGTGTGGTTTTCAGCCAGCTGCTGGGGCTCCATCCTGATGCTACTCATTGTCGCTCTCCAGCAGCTGGCGTCAGCTCAGGAGATGAGCACTGCGCCATCTCTCCTGCAGTTCCAGTCTCTGGCGCTGTCTGTGGCGCTCTCTAGGTGTGGGTGAACCTGGGGGGTGGAAGCCCCTGGCTGGGCTTCCCCTGTGGTGCTGGCAGTCCCTGACTGAGCTTCCCCTGTGGAAGTTCCTGGCTGAGCTTCCCCTGTGGTATTGGGTCTAGAGGGTGCTGGTGTCTCAGCTGCTGGCTGTGGGCTTTGATCAGCCAGCAGCTGCTGCTCCTGATTGCTGGCTTCTGCTGAGTCAGGGCTAGGGCTGGCTACACAGACCTCTTCTTCTCCTGAGGAGTCCTGGCTGGCTACATGAGGCTCCTCTCCTCCAGAGGAGACCTCACTCTCAGACTGGGCCATGACATGTTGGGGTGGTTCTTCCCTGGTGTGGCTCTCTTCCCACCTCCCCCCCCACCTCCTCCTCCACCGTCTGCCCCTCACCCCTGCCCGGTTCCTTCTGTCCTGCCTTCTCTCTCTGGAAATGGAGCACAGCTGTGTGGAGCTCCTTTTTCCAGCGCTGCATCTGACCTGCCTGCGTGGTGATGCTGCCCTTGATGCGGGGGTCACAGAGGGAGGCCAGTTGGTATGGCACCTCACGGCGTAGAGGATGCAAGCACTCAGCCACACAGGCCTAGATCCTCCAGACAAAGTCCTGGACCCTGGGGAGCAGCTCTTGCTCATGCTGGAGCTCCTGGGCCAGAAACCGGTTGAGGCCGTGGATCAGAGGGATGACCTGACCCAGGCTGGCCTGGTAGGAGCACAAGAGCTCAGTGGCATCCTTGAAGGGTTTCCGTATCCGGGACATCTGGGCAAGTACGCTCCATTCCATGGAGCTGAGGCTCAACTCCTCTCTCCTCCTCAGCACATCCAAAGAGGACAGGATGTCTTGCAATGGGCTCTTCTGCTCCACCAGATGACAGATCATGTTGTAGCTGGAGTTCCAGCAGGTGGCAGGTCCTGGAAGAGTTGGTGCTCGAGGTCCCCTCCCTCCCCCTGCCTCTGGAACAGCTCGCGGGAAGAGTTTATGCTGTGGGAGAAGTGGGAAGTGATGCAACGGCAACTGTCCAGAAGATTGCATGTCCACAAGGTTCCCTTGTCCCAGCTGTCCCTCAGCTTGCTCCCCAGCCTGAGCACGTCCCTCATCACAAGGTGCAGCTTGTGCTCTATGCACATCAGGCCCGGGAGGAATGCCTCTTTCAGGGCTGCCAACGTGTTGGCTCCTGCGTCCATCACCATGAAGCCACAGACAAACCCTTCCACCCCGGACGTCCACTCCCTCAGAGCTGCCTTGATGGTGGCGGCGATGATCTTCCCGGTGTGGACCTCGTCCATCCCCCGGGCCTGAAGAAGAACTGCCCTGTAGCCCGGTGTCAAGCTGGGCACCTTTTTACGGCTGCCAGATCTTGGCCTGGGGCGGTGGTGGTCCTCTGGTTGCCACCAGTGGGCGGTGATGGCAAGGTACCCGTGATGGCAGCTGCTCCACAGGTTGGCCGTGAAGTGCACTATTCTGCCTTGGGTGGCTGACAGCTCTCTGCGCACCATGACTCGCACTGACTCGTAGAGGGCAGGCATGACTCGACACCCAACTGTGCACCGTGACAGCATGGAGAACCATGGGCAAAGTGCTGGAGCAGCAGTTGGAAGCCCACGCCCTCCAAGACCGATAGGGGGAAGGCTTGCAGGGCAATTGTCTGTGCCACCACACGAATGCCCGCCTCCTGAGCCCTTGACCTCACCCTTTTCAGCGTCACCACCCCCGACCCCGATGGAACAACTTCCCCCAGGGCGGCCTGCCTGACCCTTCCGGTCCCACCAGCAGCACCCTCAGGGCAAGGCTTCTTGCTTGGGGTGCATTCCGGAGACCCTCCCACTGATCCCAGATCAGATGAGCTGGTGGGCCTCTGTCTCCCCCCGATGGATGTTTCACTGCCCGAGGATGGAGACCACAGGCTTGGGTGGTGCCTCTTCAGGTGCCTAGTCAGGGTCATCGATGAAAGTTGTTTCGGGTCATTGCCCTTGCGCACCAGGCCATCACACACACAGCACCGAACCACACAGGGGTCAGTCAGAAGTTCCCAAAAGTGCCTACATACACTGAGGTTGAACCGTGGCCTGCTAACAGTTCCAGGGGAGGGAGGACAAAGGGTTACTGGCTGTGCCACGGAGCTGGCAATGGAAGACGGAGTGATGGGTGGACTGCAGGCAGGGACAGCACCACTGGTAGTTTGGGATAGGGACAGGCTGGATGTTTCCTAAAACCCCAACCATTCCTCCAAGGATCCCTCGGCCTCCTCCTCCTCAAACGTTTTCAAGAATTCCTTTTCCGCCAGCGGTAAGAGCTCTTCAGCCTCCTCCACAGCTGCAACAGGTGATTTTTTGGGAGTGGGAGTCTCTGCTGCTCCAGAGCCCTGCCAGCACTGCTTCCCATGGTGCAACTGGGACAATCTCTGCACTTCCTCACACAACCACTCGTCCACCACACGAAGCCTCATAGTTCCAGCAAACAAGAATTGAGGAGAGAAGAGAAGACACTGTAAGCCCTCAGCCAAGGTGTCCAATGAGCTTGGCCCCAGGGCCTGGCAGCAGCCCTGGAACCAGAGGGAGGGAGGGACTAGAGCCCTAGCCCACCACTCCCACAGACCTGACACAATCAGGCACTGATCAATAATCAATGTGAGCCCTCAGCCAAGGTGCCCACTGAGCTTGGCCCCAGGGCCTGGCAGCACCCCTGGAACCAGAGGGAGGGAGGAACTAGAGCCCTAGCCCACCACTCCCACAGACGTGACCCGATCAGGCACTGATCAATAATCAATGTGAGCCCTCAGCTGGGGTGCCCACTGAGCTTGGCCCCAGAGCCAGGCAGCAGCCCTGGAACCAGAGGAGATAGATGCCTATCCCCAAAATTCAAGCTCAATTAAACTCTCTCTGTCTCTCTCCCCAAAGGCTAGCAAGTAGCAAGCAACAGCTCTGTCACGCTCCACTGCTCGCTGAAAATGAAACCCAGCCTGGGAGCCCAGTGCTTTTTATAAGCTGAGGTCCCATTGAGCAACGCAGGAGGTCTGTGTTTGGCCATCAGAGCTGCCTATCAGGGTTTGCAGGGATGAGATTGGAGTGCCCATGGCTACAGAACACCCCTCCCCCCTCCCTTCCCCGGGTGTCTTCTCCCAGGTTGTAACCACTTTGCAGCTCCATGGTTGGAAGGAAGACCTGCCAATCAAGATAAGCTGGACTTCCATTCAGGTTTCCAGGGCAGTGCAGACAGAGTTCAGGCATTCCCCTGGCTCCGTTTCCAAGGGAATTGATTGATGGTGCCTGACTGTCTGGCTTCATGAACTGCAGAAGAATGCACCGAACTGTGCCTCTAACGAACGCTGGTTCGTTGGCCGCGGACGATCACGAACCGCCGGATCACGAATGGAAGATCAGGCGGTTCGTGGGATTTTTTGGTTCGTAATGCGGTTCGTGCCCATGTCTACATGGAATCCTCTGGGAAAGGTGTTGGCAGAATATTTTCTAGACTAATCAGTGCTTCCTGTTTCAGAAACCCCACAACACTGATCAATTTAGAATAAATATCTTTAATGTGGAGCCCAAGTTCTCACAATCCTTTACACACCCAATCTACTGCACTGAGGAGTTTTCATGTATAGGAGTTCAAGTCAGGCAACTACATGGGGTGGGGGGTGGGGATAAATCATTTCCATGATAGGCATGTAAGCAGCCTCACCCTGGGCACTGTGCCAGAAAGAAACCAGGTACTATGGAGAGAGTTTGATAGGAAAACTTATATTGAGGCACCCAGCCACCCATTGGAATCATCCCTGGCCTTCTCACCCATTTCCCCCTCATCCCAGACTCCCTTCTGCTGCTATAATTACTTTCCCTGTCTGCTTATTTGCATATGTCAAGTGTAGTGAATATTGATTTTCTGAAAGAGAAACATTGAAATTTAACTTAGAGGCACGCACCTGAACTCTGAAGTGCTACTTGTGGTTACTCAATGAAGAAGGAAAAACACTCTGCGTAGGCTTAAAAACTTTATCCTTTGCAGTGATACTTTGTAGTGATACCCAGATATTGTGGTGATACTTTGCAGTGATACCCAGATATTTCATGGCTGAGTCCAGGTTTAGGGACAAAATTTGTAGATTTCAATTGTAAACCAGTAGTTTCCTGAAGTATTTCCAAGTGGAAACTGAGCCTACAATATTCTTGCTGTGAATGGCAAAATCTTGTTTTCTCCTGCATGGTGAATTCCTTGACAGGGCCAACATCCCTCTGGGCTGAGCAAAACCTGCCCAGCTTTGGTTTTGGCTGGGTGCCCAGTACTAAATCCAGATCTGAACACAACAGGTGAGTCACGCCTGGGCCATGTTTGTGTGATCTGAGTATGTTTGTGTCAAATGAATGTGTATGTATATCTGTGACATGAGACAGAAAGAGACTGCAATCCACCAGTGTGTGTGTGTGTGTGATTTAACAAAACAAACAACCAAACTGCTGTATCCCATGTGGCTTCACCAAGGGAAGCAGTTGGCTCAGTCGGTGCCCAGGGAAGCTGGAGTTCAAGTAATCATGGTACAGCAAGCAGTTCTGCAGGAGGACACCCTGGAGGCACAGCATATGACCTTCCCTTCCTTTTCTCTGGCAGTCTTTGGGCTGATTTACATGTTATAGTTCAAAACCTAAAAGGGATTGTCCCAAAGGTGCATAAAATGCTGGTCAGGAAGGCTGATGCTTTGGAGGCACTGGATCCATTTTGTGGGTGGAGTAGAGCAGGTATTGGGAGGACCGATCTGGTTACATTTTTGAATTTTCCATCAAACTTCACCTTTAATTCAACTCCTACTCTTTCATTCAGCTCTGGGTTAACAGTTTAAGTAAAAAATGGAGACTGGGTGACCTGTCCGGTCTGCCACTTTTACTTGTAAAAAACAGAGAAAACAGGCATCTCATCACTTTCTTTCCTGTAGGGAAACTCCTGTCCTGCGCTCTTTTACACACAATGCAATGCAACAAAAAAACAGCAAGAATAACCACTTCAGCTTCCAAGTTCTGGGCTGCTGCAAAGGCTCATGTTCTGTAGATAAGGGTGAAAATTGCAAATATTAAATGATTATTAAAGCAGAGCTGCACTAAGGAGGACCCAGGCATGTGTGGAGCAGGTTGCTGCCTATTCAGTGGCCTTCTGCTGCTGCTGACCTTCACTTAGGAGCCAGTGCCAAAGAGAACAGGTCAAGGACCACCAGGAGGACTTTACCCTGTCCAGAAAGACTTTGGTTTTTTTTCTGGACTTTTCTGATCACAACTGTTAACCAAGCATTGAATCACATGGAGAATAGTAACACTGTGCATAGGTGCACTTGCAAACCCAAGTTTTTCATTATCAGTATTTGTTTTGGCAATTGCTTTTCCTCCTCCTCCAACTCTGGATTAATGGTTTTAGTTTGAAAGGAAGACTGGGTAGCCTACCTTTTCTTTCACTTTTACTTGTAAAAATAGAGAAAACAGAGGGCATTCCTTTAATTCCCTTTCCATGAAGGAAGCCAAAGATCCGTGATCTATCCCTTTCTGCGTGTTTTTATGCATGTCACAAAGCAAGGAAATGCTGAAGGCCAACCACTATGGGAGCGGGTTTAAACAGGGAAGGGGGATCTGAGTCCTTGGCTGCCCCAAAGGCTAATTTTATGCAGATTAGGGTGAAAACTAGAAATAAAAAAGAATTATTAAGGGAGAGCTACACTGAGATCCAAGCATATGGAGCAGGTTGTTGCTACCCATTCAGTGGCCTTCTGCTGCTGCTGTCCTTGACTTAGGTGCCACCGCAAGCCAACTGTGACTGAAGAAATTAATCTGAGATAATGGGTCAGGGGAGCACCAGGAAATACTTCATCTTGCCCTGAAAAGAATTTTTCTTTTCTAAACTTTGATTAAAACTGTTAACCCAGCTTTAAATGATGTGGACTCAGGGTCTGTGCACTGTGCACAATTCCACTGAAGTCTTTCCAGATCAGTATTGCATGTGAAAGCACCGATCTGTTAAGACTGGGCTGTCTTGGCTTCAGCTTAACTTCTTGTCCTTCATCCTTCAACTCTGGGTTAATGGTTGTAGTCAGAAAACAAAGACTGGGCGACCTGCCCAGTCTCCCATCGTTATTTGTAAAAAATAGGAAAAACAAAGAGAGTCATCCTCCTATCACATAAACAAAACAAAACCAACCACCCCCTGCTACCAATCTCACTTTTGTTGACTGTTTGAGGAAGGAATCACTGGAGGCTATCAGTGAAATGTAACGGTATGGCAACAGCATCCCCCAACATTTCTTTGACAGTGCTCTATTATGGTTTTGGGGTATGGTGTGAAACAACGTTATGGCCCTGTCAAGTCAAGGTAGATGAAGGGCCAAATGCAAAGGTTCATGGTAATGTTGTCAGCATGGTCTACTCTGGTCAAAAGCACAGTAAATTTAGAAGAGCAACAAGTGCTCAGAGGCAGAGGGCATCGAGTGAAGTGACAGTCATAGTTTCATCAGGTCTCTCCACTGTGACAAGCAGGTCCATTGTGACAAGAAATCTGATGCTGAGACAAAGGTCTTTATTAGGAGCACTTCACTCTTAATTTTGAGGCCTGGGAAGAGCTATATATTCAATACTCTTTCCAGGCTTTTACGATTCCAGAGTGGAGCCAGCAGGATGGAGCTTGGTCAGATCCACTTGTGGGTAGATATGGGCATGAACAGCATTACGAACGGAAAAACCCACAAACAGCCCGTTCGTTTGTTCGCGAACAAGCCGTTCATGAGTGTCCATTCTAAACCAACAAGTGGTCATTGCAAGCCTCGTTCGTTGCTTTCGTCAGCCGTTCGTCGAGCTAGACAATCTGGGGCCTTTCAATGGCAGGGGACTGAACTCTGTGTGAACTCCTTCTGGCTTTGACCCTTCAAAATACTTCCAGCAGAGAGTCCCGTTTTTGCCACTGTGAAGAGAAAATGACAACAAAGGGGAAGACCCATGCATCATGCCTTTCCCGGGGTCTTGGGGAGTCTTCAGGGGACAGTGAGGACTATGTCCCCTGCATATTTGGTGGGTATTGGACATTGGGAAGATCAGTTTGTAACCCCTCAAAGTAACTTCCACCAGAGAGTCCCATTTTTGCCACTCTGAAGAGAAAAAGACAACAAAGGGAAGGACCCGTGGATCATGCCTTTCCAGGGGTGCAATCTCTCTGAAACTTGGGGGGTCTTCGGAGGACAGTGAGGACTATGTCCCCTGAAAATTTGGTGGGTATTGGACATTGGGAAGGTCAGTTTGTGGGGTGTTTAATGGGCCCCGTCCCTTGCATGTGGCAGGAAAGGGCCCTTTAAACTATCATCTGGCAGGCGGCAGGGGGGAATTCCCCCTGCCAGCTGATAGTTTAAAGGGCTCTTTAAGGGGCCATGAACAACAAACAAAACATGTTTGTGAACAGGGTCATGTTCGTTACTGTTCGTTGTTCGTGGATGGCAACGAACAATGAACAGCTTGTTCGGGTTTTTTTTCTGTTAGTGTCCATGTCTACTTGTGGGGCATCGAAAGGAGATTCACCTGTAGGAAGGGAACATTATGCAACTACAAAGCACAGAGAAACATGGCATAACTGGTAACAGGAGGATGCAAAGATAATTTATTGGCACCACATTATCATAATACAGGATTTTTTAAAAAAAATATGCTGCAGTTGGCAATGGAGTGCTCTCCTGCTTGGCCACCGGCCCATCACTGCCTTTTGCCAGCCAGTTTCTTGCCACTGTGTGCATCTGATCGCACTTGCCTTCTTTGAGGTTCATTGTTGTGTGCGTGCTTGAGGAGAAACTCATTGGATTGATAAGTTTCTGGACTGGTATGGGGGACTAATGGCTGGTATATTGCATTTTAGGTTTTTGCTTGGTTAAGCTTAAATAAAGCCTTGTTTCCCCCACCCTTCTTTGAAAAGAACAGTGTGCGCATGTGCAGCTGCCCAACACACACCTTGATGCCTTTCCTCAAGATTCTTCAGGGTCTGTGAATGAACGCCATTGCTGTTGTGTGTGTATTCAAACTTGGTGGGTCAGTCAATGATTTGAGGGAAGATCATGTTCTGAGGTGCTATTAAGTGCAAAAACAGCTGCCCCAGAGCTTCATTTCCCCAATCCTTCCGTGAAAAGAACAACACGTGCCTGTGCATGTGAGGCTAACCCCTATCTTGCATATGAGCAATGGGCTGAAGCTCATGCAAACAGGAAAAAAAACCCACAGATTAGATCTGAGCCTGTACCGGCCCACCTAGAACAAACCAATAATGGAACAGGGTTCGCCTAGAAGCCCCAGATCTGAAACTGAAACAGAAATCTCCTCTGTGCACACCAGAGGGCCTTCTACAAACTGCATTTAGTTCACTCTCTTTCTTATAATCAGCCAAACTGTTCATGCAGTTCCATGCTTTCATAATTGGATTCCTACAACTTGCTCTATGTTGGGCCGCTCTTGAAGACAACTGAGAAAATACAACTAGTCCAAAATGAGACCACCTGATTATTCCTTTGGAATAGCAATTCATTTATTGTAGCAAAACAAAACAGAAGTCCAGTGGCACCTTAAAGACCAACTACATTGGCTTGCAGTTTGGGTCAGAGAGGTTCTAGCTATGCTCTTCATGGCTTAGGACCTACATATCTAAAGGACCATCTCTCCCCATGCACCAACTACTATAGTATTCAACTTGCTACCTAGTGGCTGTTCCCCTGCTTAAGTTACACTGGCCAAATCCACACTTCCCTACCTTCCGCTTTTCATATGCAATAATTGTGCTGGATTCTATCCTGCAATGTCCCAGTCTGTGTTCGCATCCCCTCTTTTACTGTGCCAGCATCGCACTATACTCCGTTCACATCCCTGGGAGAATTGTGCGATACGGGGCGGGTTTAGATCCGCCGTCACCTATGACAATATCACGTAGCCTTTTAAAAAAAATTTAATGCTAGATTTTCGCTATATCGATTTTCTGCTCAATGCAATGGTGGGGCCACACCCTCATTGATGCCTGCAATTGGTTAATGTTACCGTTCATCTATAATTATAGGATAGCAATTTTTCACTATACTGATAATTTTAATATTTAAAAAAAAAACGGAAAGAGTCAACCTTTGCAGGCACAGTCGGCTTATCAGAAATTACCTAGACTCTCCTTCGGCAGTGAAACATTATTTACTGTAAAAAAAATTGCAACCCCCCCCCTTGGTGCCTCCATAGACATTTTACAACGCCACTTCCCAAACCGCTTGTGGGTGATCTTCATGAATGGGATTGCGCAATAGTGCTAGGAATGCCCCCTTAAAAAAATAAAAATAAACAGGACGGGGGTGCGGGCATGCCTCAGACAGAGTTGGGACCATAAGGATTGCTTGGCAAAGAGGGACGGTGTTCCGGAAAGGCAAGAAACAAGGAAGTGGGGGTGGTTAAGAGGGGGCGGTCTCTTTGGGAACCGCTTCTATTTGTTCACATCCATACTGAGAACTGCACAAGAGAAGCATTTGAAAGCGTGACAACCTCATCTGAGGCGCAGCGCAACTGATATGACAGAATGGCAGGATTGAGATAAGAGTATGTGAACAGCCCTCTGAGAAGTGCATAAATATTTATTTATTTATTTATTTTATCACATTTCTAGACCACCCTCCCCGTCAGACGGGCTCAGGGCGGTTTAACAACAGTTTAAAACAGTAAAAACATTATAGAAACATTAAAACATTATATCAAAACAATTAAAATTGGCATGTATAAATATTAAAATACAGCATTTCCCTGCATGGGTGGTGGAAGGTCTTCAGTGGTATGGCCGGCGAGAGGACAGCCTAGCCCCCACCAAATGCCTGGTGGAACATCTCTGTCTTGCAGGCCCGGCGGAAAGATAACAAATCCTTCCGGGCCCTAGTTTCCTCAGATAGAGAGTTCCACCAGGTCGGAGCCAGGACTGAAAAGGCCCTGGCTCTGGTAGAGGCCAGGCGGACCTCCCTGGGGCCAGGGAGCAAGTGCTTAGTGGCTGATCGAAGTGACCTCCAGGGAACATATGGGGAGAGGTGGTTCCGAAGGTATGCTGGGCCCAGTCCGCATAGGTCTTTATAGGTCAACACCAAAACCTTGAACTAGACCTGGTACTCAACCGGTAACCAGTGCAGCTGATGGAGGATGGGTGTTATATGAGCCATGATTGGTGCTCTGGCAACCACCCGTGCAGCTGCATTCTGAACCAGCTGCAGTTTCTGGATCAAGCCCAAGGGAAGCCCTGCGTAGAGCGTAAATAGTGGGAAAATAGCAGCAAACTTGAGCCGTGTGGGTTCGGCCACTGTGTGACATCAACCAGAACCCATGCTTTTTAAGCAATAGCTCACAGCTTACAGACCATGCTCCTTGAGGCAGTGAGGGAAGCACCATCTACAGAAATTTTTAGGAGGTTCTGCAAGGCTATTTTATTCATTCGGGCTTTTAATGGGGCATAGACTGCAGGCATTTGAGTGGAGGGTGGTTATTTTGAGTACAATATTATTTATTGTACTATGCATGTTTTTAAATTTAGAATTGGAAGCCATGTTGAGCAACAAAGGAAAGGAAAGGTTAAAGTATTTTAATAGATAGATAAATAATATTTAGCAAAAATATACAGAAACATCCAACTTGTGGACTTCCGGTTTGGGATTCATGGAGGTCTAACGCAGCTCCACTTGCGGAGCTGACCGGACTGCCGTTTTAACCGGCCGGCGGGGTGAAAATAGCCCGCGGCCGACTGCTCTCAGGCGGAGAGCAGGCAAAGAACGCTCAAGACCCTAGGGTGAGTTAGATCTCGGACGAGGGGGGGCTCTACACAACGGGTCCCCTCTCGATCCTTGAGGTCCCACCTTGCGACGGGTCGGCTACAATCTCTGCGGCAGTTTTGGGGCCAATTCGGCTGGCATAAGACCTACATACCCAAGCTTCGATTGGGGGAAGAAGCTGAGAGGAGAACTTAAAATCGAAACAGCGATTACAACCCGAGAAAAGTGAAGAGAAGGTAAAGATCATTATCTTCTGATACGGGACAGATTAACAAAGACAGAGAGGAAAAAAAGTAGATTTTTAAACTGCAACAGACTAGTGAAAAGGAGGGGAAGACTCGGCAGGAGTTGCATTTGAAAAGAGACTAAGTTTAAAGAAGTTATTAAAGAAAACGGACTATTGTTTTGAATACCTGTGGCTTTGGAGCTGTGAGAAAAAGACACCATCGCGAGATCTGCTGTGGGAAGACGGGAGACAGGAAGTGCGTAATAACAATAGAGTGGCTGGAGAGAAGCGGCCCTTGCAGGAGGGCAGGAAGAAGGGAATCGCCATCTTTGAAAGGGAAAGGGTCGCGGCCTCAGCGGAAAAGGAAGTAGGCCATATTGGATTACAAAATTATAGAGAAACCATAGAGAAAAGACGCCCGACATTTTGGACTCTTTAAAATTTAATTTTTGCAAAATGACCGGGACATTTAAAATAAAAAGACTTTAAATTTTACGCCACGGAGTTAAGGAAGAGAGCGGACTCGTGGGAGCGAGCTAAAGCAAGCCCCACGATGTCAAAAAAAGAGTGGCAATCGGCAATAGAAAACCTGGACAAAAAACTTTTAGATGTGATTAAAGAACTTAAGGACACGAAACTGGAACTGATTAAAGAGGTTAAAGAGGTTACACAGACAGTAAAATCGGAGCTGTCAGAAGTGAAAAAAGGTATGGAAACAATACAAAGTGAACTACAAGGAACGCAGCAGAGAGTTAAAACAGTAGAAGACGCGATGGAGAATCTAGCAGACACGCAACAAACAGAGATGAGACTGGTGAAGGGGAGAATGTCAGTTGCAGAAACTAAACATATGGAGAAGCAGCTACGTTTTCGTGGCTTGCCAGAAGTGGAAGGAAAGTCAGCGCAAGAACAGATGACTGAGGTGTTAGCTGAATACCTGGGGAAGGAGGAGGAGGAAGTTGTGGCTATCCTAGATGTGGCATATCGTGTGAACTCGAGAATTGCAACCCAGAGGAAACTACCAAGAGATGTGATTGTGCAGTTTACGACACGAAATATGAAAGAGAAGATTGTGACAAAACAGTTTCAAGATCCATTGGAGATTGATGGCAAGACGATCATTATAATGAAGGAACTACCTAGGTCAGTGTTATTGGACCGGAAAAAATATAAAGTGCTAATTCAGATCTTGAAGGACATGAAAATCAGGTACAGATGGGAGTTACCAGAAGGAGTGTCCTTTGAGTTTGGAGGGGTCAAAAAACGTATTAGATCTGAGCGAGAGATGGAGCGTTTTATTAAGGACAATGAAAAAGACTTACCAACAAGACTATGAGCATGGAATGTAAAGTAATATCTTGGAATGTAAATGGACTAAACTCACCGAATAAGAGGAAAAATATTTTTCACTGGCTACTAAAACAAAAATGTGATATTGTTTGTCTGCAAGAGACCCATATTAGAAAGCAGGATGTAAAATATTTAAAATCTGGAAAATTGGGCAAAGAATTTGTAGCGGCCTCCAACAAGAAAAAAAGAGGAGTGGTGTTGTACATAAAAGAGGAGCTACAGCCAAAATTTGTTATGAGAGATGTGGAAGCCAGATTTGTAGCAGTGGAATGTATTTGGAATTTAAAGAGAGTGTTGGTAGTCGGACTTTATGCACCTAACGGTGCAAAAGAAAGCTTCTTTGAGGATTTGAGGAAGCATTTAGACGACCTTTCATATGACCAGATAATTCTTGCTGGAGACTTCAATGGAGTGACAGACTTGGAACTAGATAAAAAGACTACAACAGCACAAAAGAAAAGAGGACTATTGCCAAAGCTCTTTTTTGAGTTGATTCAACAAGAGACTCTTGAAGATGTATGGAGGAGAGAATATCCTAAAAGTAGACAGTTTACTTTTTATTCTGCAAGGCACTCTACATTATCAAGAATTGACATGATCTGGGTCTCAAAAGACTTAGCGTTATGGACTAAGGAGGTAGAAATAATGCCGATGGTAGGCTCAGATCACAATCCAATTATGTGGAAACTAGGAAAAAGGAGAAAGAGGAAAGCATGGAGAATAAATGAGGACTTGTTACAGGAAAGAGAGAACATGGAAATATTGAGAAGAGAGACAAAGTTTTTTATACAATATAATGTGAATAAAGAAGTACCAACCAATAAAGTTTGGGATGCTTATAAGGCGGTTATAAGGGGCATACTAATGGACTTAAATGGTAGAGCAAGAAAGAAGAAAGAGGAGAAAAGACAAGAGATTGAGGAGAAAATAAAAGCCAAAGAAATACAACTAAAAAAGAGACCAGGGAAAAAGAAATTATACCAGGAAATTAAAATACTTCAAGAGCAGCTAACAGCAATGAGTAATAAAGAATTGGAGTGGAATCTTAAAAGACTGAATCAAAAAGTGTTTGAGGGTGCCAATAAACCTGGGAAGTACCTGGCATGGCAATTGAAGAAGAGAAGGGAAAAGAAAATAATAAACAAAATTTGTGAAGACAACAAAACGTATCTGGAGCAGACTACCATTAGTAGAGCCTTTTATAAATTTTACGCTAAGTTGTACAATAAGAAAGAAGTAAATAAAGAATCAATAGCGACATATCTGGAGAAAACCAAACTTCCAGAAATCTCGGAAGCTTGGAGAAATAAATTGAACAGTGAAGTAACTGACGAGGAAATAAGCAAGGCAATACAATCCGCAAATCTAGGAAAGGCGCCAGGGCCAGATGGACTTACGGCTAAATTTTATAAGACAATGGCCAATGAACTGGCACCATTCCTAAAAGAGGTGATGAATGGAGTTTTTAGGGATCAAAGGATTCCAGATACTTGGAGTGAAGCGAACATATCATTGATCCCAAAAGAGGGCCAAGACTTGACCAACGTGAAAAATTATAGACCTATATCGCTACTTAACAATGACTATAAAATTTTTGCGAAGATATTGGCGGAGAGACTGAAGGGATGGCTCTCGGAAGTTAGAAGAGGAACAAGCAGGCTTTTTGCCAGACAGACAAATAAGAGATAACTTAAGGACAGTAATCAATGCTATTGAATATTATGACAAGCGTTGTGATAAAGAGGTTGGTTTCTTCTTTGTTGACGCTGAAAAGGCGTTTGACAATTTAAACTGGGACTTTATGTTTGCCACTATGGAAAAGCTACAATTGGGAGAAAGATTCATCAGAGCAATCAAGGAAATTTACAGAGACCAGACTGCAGCAATTGTGGTGAATGATGAAGTGACTAAGAAACTGACGATTAGTAAAGGAACAAGACAAGGTTGCCCATTGTCTCCACTGTTGTTTATTTTAGTATTGGAGATTCTGATGATACAAATACGACAAGATGAGGAAATTCGTGGAATAAAAATAAAGGACTATTCATATAAGGTCAGAGCATTTGCGGACGACATAATGTTAATTGTAGAGGACCCATTGGAGAACATGCCAAAAGTGATAGATAAGATCAAGGAGTTTGGAGACTTGGCAGGTTTTTATATCAACAAAAAGAAGTCAAAGATATTATGTAAAAATATGACTAAGCAGAAACAACAATTGTTAACGGAAACAACGGATTGTGAAGTAACAAGCAAAGTGAAATATTTGGGAGTTGAACTGACTGCAAAGAATATAGATTTATTCAAAAACAACTATGAAAAACTATGGACTCAGATAGAGAGAGACTTGATCAAATGGAATAGACTGAATTTGTCATGGTTGGGCAGGATTGCAGCAGTTAAGATGAATGTGTTACCAAGAGTAATGTTTTTGCTACAGACAATACCAATCATCAGAGACTCTAAACAATTTGAAAAATGGCAGAGGAAAATATCAGATTTTGTTTGGGCAGGCAAGAAGCCTCGAGTGAAAGTAAAAGTTTTACAAGATGCAAAGGAAAGAGGCAGAATGCAACTGCCCAATCTGAGACTTTACCATGATGCAATCTGCCTAGTTTGGTTGAAAGAGTGGATGACATTAAAGAACAAGAAACTATTAGCCCTAGAGGGATATAAAAAATTTTTTGGATGGCACGCATACCTATGGCATGACAAAGTAAAGGTTAACTCGATGTTCCTGCACCATTTTGTACGGAGAAGTCTATATATAATCTGGAAGAAGTACAGAATTTACTTACAAGAAGGAACTCCCTTGTGGGTGGTTCCATATGAGGTGATAGATCCGAGAGCTGTTGATAATGAACAACAATGTTTAACGTACAAAGAAATAACTAAAACTGAAGCAACTAAACTTAGAATAAAGACGCAAGAGGAACTATCACCTAATTACGACTGGTTCCAGTATAGACAGATCAGAGACTTATATAACTCGGACTCTGTAAAGGGGGGTATACGAACAGAGAACTCGGAACTAGAGCAGACCCTTCTTAAAGAAGACAAGAAAAGAATATCCAAGGTATACCAAGTACTGTTGAAATGGTATACCGAGGACGAGACAGTTAAAACACAGATGGTGAAATGGGCTATAAATTTTAATAAAGAAATAACAATGGAGGCATGGGAATACTTGTGGAAAACTACAATGAAGACAACGACGTACTAATATTAAAGAGAACATTTACAAAATGATTTATCGTTGGTACATGACACCAAAGAAGATTGCGCTAGGGAATTTGAACACTTCTAATAAATGCTGGAAATGTAAGAAGCATGAGGGCTCCCTCTATCATATGTGGTGGTCATGTGAGGTAGCCAGGCAGTACTGGGGGGAAATAATAAGAGAAATGAGTGAAATTTTACAATTTCAAATAAATAAGAACCCAGAACTCCTGCTACTAAACTTGGGAATGGAGGGAATTCCAGCCCATCATAGGACGTTAATATTTTATATGACAGCAGCAGCTAGACTTTTGTATGCGCAAAAATGGAAAGTACGAGAAGTGCCAACTATTGAAGATTGGATCTACAAATTGCTGTATATGGCAGAGATGGACAAGATGACAAGAAAACTGAGAAATCTCGACTCAGGGCAGTTTAACACAGATTGGGAGAAGCTGAAACAATATTTGGAGAAGAAATGGGAGGTGGGAGGAAAACTGTGGCAGTTTGAGAACTACTGAAGTATAATAAAAGTATAATAGAGGGGGGTGACTTTACCGGGGGAGGAAGAGATAAATGTGAATTTATAAGCAGTTAGATTAACAGATTGATATATATATAGATATATATAGGTTAATAGATAGAACATTGATAGAAAATAATTAATGATAAGGTTTAAATATAAGGATTGAGTAACCAACAGTATTTTCTTTCTTTGATAAGATCTATATAATGCACCAAACTGAATATACAGAAGAGTCAAATTGATTGACTATGTGATGAGCTATATAGAATTACCATAAAAAGATAGAATGAGTAATATATAGAGAATAAGTCAAATTGTTTGATTTAAATGTAAGATTTTTATGGTTTATGATATATAGGTTTATGATATATAGAAATATTTAAAAATGGAAAATGGGATAAATTGTTTATCCAAGATGGAAACAAAGACTTACAGTTTGGGTATATAACAAGAAAAGTAGTTAAGGATGTACTGCTTAATATAATGGAGAATGTATATCTGTTTTAGATAGAGGAAATTAATAGAAGTAAGGGAAAAGGGACAAAGGGTGGGAAAGCTGTTGGAAGTCAACAAAAGGGGGGAAAGGGAGGGGGTTAGAAATGAAAAATTTGGGAAAAATTGAATGTAAATGTAAAAATAACGGATTCTAACCCAATAAAAAAAATTTTCAAAAAAAAAAAGAAACATCCAACTTGTGTCAACTCCGTCTCTTCAGAAAGCTAATACAAAACCATTTTAAAAAATACAAAATACAACATATTTTAATTACTATAATGTTACTCCATGCTGTACAAAATAGTGTGCAAAAATCTGTGACAGCTGCAAGCTATTTGTGTGAAGCACCTCACTGTGAGGCTCTAGTGATTTGTCACCACCACAAATGTCCATACCTTATAATTTATGGCAAGTAGTAATCAAATGAGGCAATACAATTATGTACGCAAATGACCACGCATACATGTATAACTATTGAATTCACATATGGTAGCATTTGGCAAACTCTAAGAAATTGTGCCGTCTTCTAACCAGACCACCCATCCATACCTCCACCTAAAAACTCCACTGGATAGATCTGTCCACTTCCTATCACCTCCTGTCATGCTTCTTCCATATCCAACCAGCTCCTATACAACACCTCAGCTACTTCACCTCCTCAGCACTTACATACTTTGCATCCCTTTGCAATTCTGACTGTTACCTAATCCCTTTCCCTGTGCCAGTTAAATTGGATGAAGACATCAAAAAAGGGGGAGTTATAGAAAGCCCACGTTAGGCTGTACAACTAATAAAGCAGAAGCTTGTACATGTCTGTGCTCAAGTATCTTTCCATAATGGAACCATGTGGACTCCCCCCTTAGGATGTTACATAGGAAGGTAAAAACAGGAAACACAGGGTCCCTATTCATCAATCTCTGGAGCTATGTTTAATCTCCACTTGAGATAACTGGTCCCTTGCAACATTTCTTTCCCTTTCAGTGGGTCTGTCACCCGCAATTTGGGAAACTCCACATCTTAACAATTTATGGCTAGTCGACAGGCCAGGCACATTTTTGGTGGGCTCCTGTCAGTTTCCCCCACAATTTAAGTCCTTTTGGCATTCAAGAAACCATGGTCAAATCCACATTACTCATTCTAAGTCGCATGTTCCCCGCATTCCCCACGCAATCCCGAGTGCCGGTCACATTACCTCATTAAACAGACGCATTTCATTCGCATTTCTCCCAAATATGTGGTCACAGGTTTTCAACGGGAGTTTCACGGTGGCCGTGAACGGGCCAATGCGCAATTTACGTGGTTTTTTTAAAAACCACCCCCCTTCCTGTCTCTCCGGCCGTTCCGAGAGTTCCTATTGGCTGATTCAACTTGCAAGTGCTCCGTAGTCTGCAGAAGACTGTTTTTGACTTCATAGCATTGGATTTATTGATTATGCTGTTTCTGAATCAAATCTGGTAGTTTGAAAAATCATTTTGGGGTGAATCCATCCTCAGAACGGACTCACAAAACTTCCTTTTTAACTGTTTTTTATTTTTTTTTATTTTATATTACTGTAATATCGAAATTATGAAATATTGAAATAATGACACTCCAAGGAAGTGAAACTTCAGTAAAATTATGGCACTGAATTGTCCTGCGTAGGAAATGCCCACGAAAGCTTCCCACATGCTTCCAAATTCCCCAAAAAGCAACAGGAGAGAGCCATCAGTGCTGTCAGTGGGGGGAAAGAGAGGCATCATTATCTTCAATGATGTTTCTTCATAAGGCAAGATCGAAATAACGGAAAAGTGCACTAAAAAAACATTTAAAAAAATGGGCGGGAAAAAAAGGTCCCGCCCAAAAAAGCGGTTTTCGAGCGGCCGTGTGACCGGAGGGACGCATGAGAAAGACGGATTGGAAGCAGGAATGTGAACGAAGAGGAAAAAATCGCGGATTGGAGGCAAACGGAAAATATCCGATAAACATGCGGGTAATGGGTGAATGTGGATTCGACCCATGTAAGCTGAACACATGGAGGGGTGAGGAGCATGCTCTGTCCCTGTCCTTGACCTCCACATACACATTCAATGGTTCTATATTATTTGTTTGTTTGTTTGACATCATTTATAGTCACTGAAATACAAAGCTGATTATACAGTGTGAGTTAGTACAGTCAACATCAAAGACATTTCAATAAATATACATTCAACTTTGCAAAGATGTAAAAACCAGCAGAAATCCAATACAGAGCTGAAGAAATGTTGAAACAGCATAAGCAATTCCATGACTGACATATTAAACAACATAGGAACTACCCAGTAGGATTATATTTATAACAATTGTAGTGAAGTCTGCGGTCCCTCTTATCCCTTTACTGATGGCTCTCTTGAGACCACTTCCTTACAGTATAGCCCTCCTATCTGAGTAAAAAGCCCTCTCAAATAATTCAGTTTTGCAATGTTTGTGGAAAGCCAGGAGAGTGGGAGCTCAGGAGAGGCTGTTTCCACATGACCCTGAATAGTGGGTAATCCACACACCTCCATACTTCAGCCTACACAGTTTCTGACTGTTACAAAGGCTGTATTAACAATTGTGTAATCGTGTGTGTGGTAGTGGATGTCAGGGCCTCTAAATGGCGGGGGGGGGGGAGCAGGTAAATAAAGAAAATGCATAGAGTAGCACTGTGAAACCTACCTGTTGGAAATTAGCTTTGTAGGTAGTCTAATACTACAAAAATATGAATTTCAAGAAGTAACTAGTATTTAGCCACACCAGTTTTACACCATGTGGAAAGACTAAATTAGTGTTGATGATCCTCACAGTCCACTGTGGTTGTGAATAAACAATGACTTTCTTTAAGAACTAAGGGGCTCATGCCAGGAAGAGGTGAGAGACTGATTTCTACTACCAGTTCTTTCTGCCTGTAGAGATAAGAGGGACTGTGGAAATCTATGGGATGTAGAGAAGCAAGTGGAGGACAAAAATATCTTGGGATTTGTGCTAGAGTTGCCAACTCCAGCTTGGGACATTTCGATAGATTTGTGGGAAGTGCCTGAGGAACACGGAGTTTGGGGAGGGGCAGGAGCTCCATGGGGATGTGATGCCATAGAGTTCACCCTCCAAAGCTGCCGTTTCCTTCAGGGTTCCTGGTCTCTGTAATCTGGATATCAGTTTTGATTCTGGGAATACTTCAAGCCCCACCTGGAGCTTGGTAACCCTAATGTGCCTAACTCCTTTAAGTTAAAATTCCTTTCTCCTGTCCCCAGTACTTGCCGGATATTTTGGTGATTCTTGTATGAAGACAACCCTTCCCACCTGCCATGCCTGCTGAACAAGTCATGTTGGATCTTGTAGTTCACACTGTAGTTGTAGTTCTTGTAGTTCATACAGAATTTCATGCCAGCTTGATTCACCAGTAATTGGCTGGCAACTTTCTAGATGGCCCTCAAATATAAGATTATTTAAGAATATGGAAAAGGAATACCTTATGTAACTATTGTCTCTGCTTCCTGTTCCCAGAACTATCACATAGGAGCCCCATTGGCCCACAGTACAAACAGCCTGTAGGTGGCACTGCATTACTGTTAGTTATTCTCTAGGCGATGGCCCATCCTAATTCCCTACAAAGCTCTACTCTCTGGCGAGTATATAGAGCATTAGTGGTGAAGGGGATGAACCATCATCTGCAGGAGCATCACTTACCTCTCTCTTAGTCATGTAAAAATGAAGCTTGCCTCTTTGCCATAATGAGCAACCAGACTGGCTCAACTGGCTCAGCTAGGGCTGGTATCCAATTATATTATTCATTGAGAGTCTCTCTTGTCCTCATCTCATACTGGCTGTGTTCCATGCTCCAGGCACCAAGACAGAGCAGGAATTACCTCTTCCCTGCTGTTAGGCATTATTAAGAAAGGATTAGGTTAGAAAATAAAACAAAAATTCATTTCACTAGTGCTTAAGTCATAGGTGCACAACTGCACCTTGAAACCTGGAAAAGCTAGAATATAGGCAAGAAAGATGATGCCTTTTTATTGGTCTAGCTTCACATAATATAAGATTAGATAAACTGCTGAGGTTCAGGTGACATTTAAGTAGGCCATGTTCAAGTTCCGAGTAAGTTCTAAACATTGAGTAGATTCATCAACATAGAAAGAGATGTTTAAAAGTTTAAGATTGTTTCATTTAACCAAGGCAAATGGACCCATGAGCAACCAGTGATTTCAGTGGTAAGTGGGATGTCATCCAACCCAGCACTCAGCTAAGCAAAATCCAGACGTTCTGGCACGACGGTAGAAAAGCTACTAGAGAACCAGGTAAGAAGGCAACACTAGACAAATTTCAGGGACAAATTAGACCAAGGAACATTGTAAAAAAGTTCTTGTCTGTATGAGGCCCTTTGTTAACTCCTTGAAAACCAGCTATATTATTTCATTTCCTGAGGCACATGGCATCAGAGTTAATGGGAGTCAATTTGTCAGGATGCTGTTGACTCCCTCTCTATGACCTGGGGCCACCAGGTTGCCTGCAGCAGAGGTGCCTCTGCAAAAAATGATGAAGCAAAAGTGGCAATGCACCCAATTATTGAAGAAAAGGCAGTGATGATGACATTACTAGGAAGCCACCACATTAGGAAAAGATAGCAAAGATAATGTTCCAAAATGTGAAATTCACCATTGCTAAGCATGAAATTATGTAAACTAAAATCATGAAGTAACATAGGGATGTGCACAAATAGATGGAACAATGACAAATCTAGGGGGAAATTCCCAATATTTAAGAAAGAACCCCAACATGTTTTGAGTCTTGAGTCTTTTTCAGGGGATTTTTAAAAAGGCAGACCTACTCCCTAGGCATGGAAATGTATTTTAAAAGCACTTGATTCAGACATAATTTGACATGTTGGGCTTCTTGAGTTTCTCATATTGGAGATACAAAGAAGGAAGCCAAAAATGGTGGAATACCTCCCAATATGAAGAGAGAAAGAGATTCTGTACTTCTTCTGTACTGCTTCTCCTGTACTTAGAAGCAACAACTAACTACAATATGACTGGGATATATAAAATTGCTACTTCTTTCATAAAAGTGAATGTTACATTTATGCTTCTCCTAGTTATGAACCCAGCTTCACTCCTCCCAACAATGCTGGATGAGTGTGCCCTTTCATAGGATGATGTGATTTTCCTCGAACCTGAATGCAGGCTATCTCAGTCAAAACCCCTTTGGAAAGGTCTGCCAGAGAACATGAGGAGAGCATTTTCTTCACTGTTGTTTAGAAAATGTTTAGAAAACATCTTTTTTCAGAGGGCTTTTATTAAAACTAGTAATATGTATGTTGACTAAAGGTTGGAGGGCTTTTCTTGATTCTGTAAATATTAGTTGTACTATTTGTAATTTTTTATACTCTTTGTTGCATAGGGGCCTTGGGCCCCTAACTAGGGGGAAAGGTGGAATAGAAATATTTTAAATAAAACAAATAAATACTTGTATCCTAACCTTCCTCAAAGAAGTTCCAGACTGCACACAAAGAACGATTCCATTTTATCCTCACAACATCCTATAAAGTAGGTTAGATGATAGTGACTTACAGAAGGCCCACTCAGTGAGCTCAGTATATATACTTGGAAACCAGCTGCATCTCATTACTCTACAATGGCCCTACAGAAATAACTTGTATATTATTTCATACAACACTAGAACTGAAGGGCATTGCAATCTCATTAGTGTACACTATAATACACAATTTTGCCTCAATTCAGCAAGGGCCCATATGAATATTTCTGCACATGCATCTCTCTAGCTGGGTGAAGAACCCTTATGGAATGCACATGTTGATCTAGTTGCAGAGCTGTTCATACAGAACACCTTTTAAAAAAATTAAATCCCACCCATCAGCTGTTCAAGAACAGGAACAGGGAATTGTATTCTGTTCCCATCTGCTCTCCCTTCCCTGCCAACCACTTGATCACAGTGTTTCAACTTTCTACATTCACAACTCCAGCTTTCTGAGACCAGACCACCACAGCCTGGAACCCATATTGTGTAACAGCTGCATTTGGGAAATCGGGTCCCACACTGCATGGCTTCTTTTATGCCACAGTAGAAGAGCAGCAGCCAGAGGCTTTATCAATGTAGGCATCTAGGATCCGAAGTGCTGACTCTTGAAGGGAAGATGCTTTCGTGACAGCTTTATTTGGGCTGAACAGTATCCAAAGTGTATCCTGTCCCAATTTCCTGCTGCCACACTATACTAGGGTTCCAAGAGGAAACGTTCAAGGATAGAAACCTGGATTGATTTCTGAGTGATAAATTAAGCTGACATGGACAAGAAGATTTACTTTTCAATGAAACAAGAACAACGTTTATTAAAAATGGGTAAAAACACAAACTGAGGTAAATCTAAACTGATAACAAGGAGATGTGGGATGTCTGGTTTTAACTGTACATGCCCAAGGGAGGGGATGCTTCCTAAGTGGAGGGGGGAGTTATTACATATAAATACACCCTCTGGTGTAAGTAGGTTACACACTAGACCCATCAACCCCTGCAGGAATTCTGTAATACCTTTTTATAGTGTTACCTTGACAGAGGACTTAACCAAAGAACTGATTCCTATACAATCAGTTAACCAAAGAACTGATTCCTATACCCCCCTCTGGGGGGGGGTCTGCCCACTGGCTGGCAGCACCCCCCATGTGCCCACTCACCAGGCCTCCCGGAGGATACCTTCCAGAGGGTCAGCAAGGTGGCTGATGTCTGTGGCCGCCAGGCCTGGTGGGCTCAGGGAGGCGGTGGTGGGCCACCTCCCCTCTCAGGGGCAGGGGGTCTGGCCATTGGCTGGTGGCACCCCCCATGTGCCAGCCTTCCAGGTCTCCCGGTTGGAGGCTACTTTCCGCTTCTGCAGCAAGGTGGTTGATGTCTGCGGCAGCTGGGCCTGGCGGGCTCTGGGAGGTGGTGGGGGGCCACCTCCCTTCTCGGGGGTGGGAGGTTGGGCTACTAGCCAGCAGCATCCCCTATGTGCCCACCTGCCAGGCCTCCCGGAGGGTACCTTCCAGAGGATCAGCAAAGTAGTTGATTCTGCGGCCGCCAGGCCTGGTGGGCTCAGGGAGGTGGTGTTGGGCCACCTCCTCACTCAGGGGTGTGAGGTCTGGCCACTGGCCAGTGGCACCCCCTATGTGCCCGCCCACCAGGCCTCCCAGTCAGAGGCTACTTTCCGCTTCTGGAGCAAGGCGGTTGATGTCTGTGGCCACCAGGCCTGGCGGGTTCGGGAAGGTGGTGGCAGGCCACCTCCCCTCTCAGGGGTGGGGGGTCTGGCTGCTGGCCGGCAGCACCCTCTATGTGCCCACCCACCAGGCCTCCAGTTCAGAGGCTACTTTCCGCTTTCTGCAGCACGGTGGGTCGTGTATGTGGCTGCCGGGCCTGGCAGGCTCAGGGAGGTGGTGGCGAGCCGCCTCCTTTCTCAGGGGTGAGGGGTCTGGCTGCTGGCTGGCGGCACCCCATATGTGCCCGCTCGCCATGCCTCCAAGTCGGAGGCTACTTTCCGCTTTCTGCAGCATGGTGGGTCGTGTCTGCAGCCACTGGGCCTGGCGGGCTTGGAGAGGCGGTGGTGGGCCACCTTCCCTGTAGGGGGGGTGTCTCCCCACTGGCCAGCAGCACCCCCATGTGCCCGCTCACCAGGCCTCCCGGAGGGTACGTTCCGGAGGGTCAGCAAAGTGGCCAATGTCTGCAGCTGCTGGGCCTGGCAGGCTCGGGGAGGTGGTGGCGGCCTGCCTCCCCTCTCGGGGGTGGAGGGTCTGGCTGCCAGCTGGCAGCACCCGCATGTGCCCACCCACCAGGCCTCCTGGTCAGAGGCTACTTTCCACTTCTGGATCATGGTGGTTGATGTCTGCAGCCGCCAGGCCTGGCGGGCTCAGGGAGGTGGTGGTGGGCTGCCTCCCCTCTCAGGGGCAGGGGGTCGGGCTGCTGGCCGGTGACAACCCCCCATGTGCTCACCCGCCAGGCCTCCTGGAGGGTACCTTCTGGAGGGTCAGCAAGGTGGCTGATGTATGCAGCCACCGTGCCTGGTGGGCTGGGGGAGGCAGCGGCCCCCATGTGGGCTGGGGGAGGCATGTGCTCGCCCACCAGGCCTCCCAGAGGCTACTTTCTGCCAAGGCAGTAATGTGGGTCATGTCATCAGCCGCTGCAAAACCAAATGACCCAGCAACAGTCTGCAAAGAAAACCCTCCAGTAAGACATGATGGCGTACGCAGAGGCCTTGCACACACACAAACACACACCCTGGTGGGTTAGAGACACCAGATGGGGACATTATGGCATTGGAGCCAATCCTCTTGTCCACACCTCACGTGGAGACAGGTGAAGCGCATTAATATCTGCGTTATCCCGTCATTGGAAAGTTGGAAGGAAAGAACCGAGGGTGGGATGTGGGGCCCACCCCTAACATGTAGAAGGGGAGGCTCACATGCTTGGCATCCAGGTGGTGGAGGATGCCTTCCCCCCATTGTGGGGGAGGCATCATTTCCTCTAGGAGAGGGGATTGTGGGCAGACAGGTAGGTGCCCACGTGTGGAGCTGTAGGCTGCCCCCTGCATCACCCACCTTCCTGCCTTCGCAGAAAGGACGGGAGTCACTGCACCCATTCCCCCCTACTCAGAAGGGACAGCAACTGCTTCTGAGCTGCCCCTTGTAGCCAAAACCACTAGCAGCAGACAGCACCCACCTTCCTGCCTTCATGGAAAGGGCAGGATGTGCAGGACAGGAGAGGTTGGGAAGGGTCAGAGTGGTTCCGAAGAGGTTGGAAGAGGGACCAGCAGCCCCATGAACTGAGTGGTGATACAGCAGTCCACACACCACTCAGAGACACCTTTCCTGTGCAGGCAGGACAGGCACTTCAAATAACTGGTGTAGGCTCCCACCGGCATCACCCACCTTCCTGCCTACGCGGAAAGGATGGGATGGACAGGACAGGATAGGTGGTTGGAAGGGGTTGGAGCGGTTCCAGGGAGGGGAGGCAAAAAGGAACATACAAGTTGACAGGGAGAAAAGGACAAAGGCTTCCTGGCTGTATTGCACAGCATGACCGGGACGGATGACCCCAACATCCACCCTGAAGGATTGCGCATACTTCTGCTTGAGAGGCTTGTCCACCCCTCCTATGACTAACTGGAGGCTGCCGACAACATCACTCACCTTCCTGCCTTCGCGGAAAGGAAGTGAGTCACAGGAACCATTCCCTCCATGCACAGCAGCAACAGAAGGTACCCATGGATGGGGATGCACCTTGCCGCAAAACCGTATCTGCAAAAGCTTTTGAGCTGCCCCTCATGCCAAGAAGCAGCGGCAGCAGCACTGCACCCACCTTCCCACCTTCAGAGAAAGGGTGGGAGGGACCCATTCCCCCCTGCTCAGAGCGGACTGCCTGTGCCGTTGACAGGGGGTGCCGTGCTGCATACCTACATGTGCAACAGCTCCTGATCTGCCCCTTGTGGCCCAAAGCAGCAGCAGCAGACAACACCCACCTTCCTGCCTTCACAGAAAGAACGGGCGTTGCGGATGGGACCCATTCTCCCCTGCTCAGAGGGGACACATGGATGGGGGGCTCCGTGTGCCGCAACTACATGTGAGATAGCTCCTGATCTGCCCCTCCAGGCCAAGAGCAGCAGCGGCAGACAGCACCCACCTTCCTGCCTTCATGGAAAGGGTAGGTGGGAGGGACACATTCCCCCCCTATGCCCAGAGGGGTCAGCAGGAGCCCATGGATAGGGGCCCCTGTGCTGTGCTGTCCTACCATCAGCAGCAGCAGAGTTGGGTAGCGGCGGCAGCTGGCATCACCCACCTTCCTGCCTTCGCGGAAAGGATGGGGTGGGCAGGAGAGGAGAAGTTGGGAGGGGTTGGAGTGGTTCCAGAGAGGGAGAGGTCAAAAGAGGGAATGTCCAGGACCTTGATGGGGAGAGGAGGACAACGGGTTGCTTGTCACAGCCACATGGCAGAGTGGGACCGGGAAGGCCCAAAGATGGCGGCTGTAGTGTGGTAGTCCCCTGTGTTCGAGGGTGGTGGCAGCTGACATCACCCACCTTCCTGCCTTCATGAAAAGGATAGGGTGGGCTGGAGAGGAGAGGTCGTTGGGAGGGGTCGTTCCGGTTCCATCCGCAGATGGCGAGAATGAAAGAGGGACCGTCCAGGGAATTGTCAGCTAGAGGACAGAATGGGCAGGACAGGTTGTGAGGAAGGGTCGTATAGTTACCATCAAGAGAGGGAGAGATTGAAAGAGGGAGCATCCGGGAACTTGTCTGGGAGAGGAGGACCACATCTCGCCAGCTGTGGAAGCAGCCCTGAGAGGGCTGGAGCCCGCTGCACAGGAGCTTGGCCAAGAGCCACAGTAGACTTGGGGAGGCTCAGAGGCCAGATAGGTCCATGTTCAAGGAGGGATGCCCAAGGAGGTTGAGGTTGACCTTCATGAAGGTCAACATGTCCACCAGGTATGGGTGCAGACGTGTGCGGCGGGGACAGAGGAGGTCTCCCAGGTGGGAGAACACCCACTCGCTCTGAACGCTGGTGGGAGGGCAGGACAGGATATTGGTTGCCACGATGGACAGGTCCAGCCATATGGCAGATTTACTCACCCAATACTCCAAGGGGTTGGAGTGGGGAGGCTCGGTGGGCTCCGCCAGGTACTCTCGCACCATATCCCCTGCCGAGTCCTCCACACAGCCCACCGATGAGGCCCAGAGATCGAGTGGGGACGTTTGGGTGGGTTTCTCCTGGTGTGGCTCTTTTCCAAACCCCCCACTCCTCCTTTTCCTCCTCCTCCTCCTCCTCCTCCTCCTCCTCCTCCTCCTCCTCCTCTGCCACCCGTCCCATGCCCCTGCCCGGTTCCCTCAGGCCTGCCTTCTTTTTCTGGTAACGGAGCACCGCTGTGTGGAGCTCCTTTTTCCAGTGCAGCATCTGACCCGTCTGCTTGGCGATGCTGCCCTTGGTCTGGGGGTCACAGAGGGAGGCCATTTGGTACAGCACCTTGTGGCGCAGAGGATGCAAGTGCTCGGCCACGCATGCCTGGATCTTCCTCACAAAGTCCCGGACCCTTGTAGCAGCTCTTTCTCGTGCTTGAGCTCCTTGTTCAGGAACTGGTCGAGCTCATGAATCAAGGGGATGACCTGACCCAGGCTGGCCTCATAGGAGCACAGAAGCTTGGTGGCCTCCTTAAAGGGTTTCAGCATCCAGGACATCTGGGCAAGGACTCTCCATTCATGGAGCTGAGGCTCAGCTCCCCTCCCCTCCTCCATGGATGACAGAATGTCCTGCAATGGTCCCTTCTGCTCCACCAGATTACATATCATGTTATAGGTGGAGTTCCAGTGGGTGGGCAGGTCCTGAAAGAGTTGGTGCTCAGGGTCCCCCTTCCACCTGCCTCTGGAACAGCTCGTGGGAGGAGTTGATGCTGCAGGAGAAGTGGGAAGCGATGTGGCAGCAGATCTTCAACAGATTGTGCGTCTACAAGGTTCCCTCATCCCCGCTGTCCCTCGGCTTGCTCCCCAGCCCAAGCACGTCCCTTATCACCAGGTGCAGCTTGTGCACCATGTACACCAGGCCCGGGAGGGATGCCTCTTTCAGGGCTGCCAACATGTTGCTTCCTGTGTCCGTCACCATGAAGCCACAGACAAACCCTTCCACCCCCGCCGTCCACTCCCTCAGAGCCACCTTTATGGTGGTGGCGATGTTCTTCCCAGTATGAACCATGTCCATCACCCGGGCCTGGAGAAGAACTACCCTGTAGCCCGGTGTCAAGCATGGTGCCTTTTTCCAGGGGCCAGTTCTTGGCCTGGGGTGGCGGAGGTCCTCTGGTTGCCACCAGTGGGTGGTGATGGCAAGGCACCCGTGATGGTAGCTGCTCCAGAGGTTGGCTGTGAAGTGCACAGTACGGCCTTTAGTGGCCGAGAGCTCCCTGAGCACCATGTCTTGCACAGACTGGTAGAGGGCAGGCAGGACTCGACGCCCAATGGTGCGCCGTGACAACATGGAGAACCATGGGGCAAAGTGTTGAAGCAGCCTTTGGAAGCCCATGCCCTCCATGATGAATAGGGGGAATCCTTGCAGGGCCTCCTGAGCCCTTGACCTCACCCTTTTCAACGGCACTATCTCTGACCCCGATGGAACAACCTCTCCAAGGGCGGCCTGCCTGACCATTCTGCTCCCACCAGCAGCACCCTTGAAGCAAGGCTTCTTGATTAGGGTGGATTCTGGTGACCCTCTCACTGATCTTGGCTTAGAGGAACTGGTAGCCCTCTGTCTCCCCCCGCCAAATGCTTCGCTGGCTAAGGACGGAGACCATGGACTCGGGTGGCACGTCTTCAGGTGCCTGGTCAGGACCATCGATGACAGGTGCTTTGGGTCACTGCCCCTGTGCACCAGGCCATCACAGACACAGCACTGCGCCACATAGGGATCATTCGGAAGGGCCCGGAAGGGCCTCCATACAGCCGATTTGAACCATGGCCCACTAACTGTTCCTGGGGAGGGAGGACGAAGGGTTACTGGCTGCAGCATGGAGCTGGCAACAGAAGACAGAGTGAGGGGTGGATTGCAGGCAGGGACAGCACCAGGAGTTTGGGATGGGGATGGGATGGATGTTTCATCGAACCCAAACCATTCCTCCATGGATCCCTCAGCCTCCCCCTCAAACATTTTAAAGATTTCCTCTTCCCCTGGCAGCAAGAACTCTTTGGCCTCCTCCACAGCCCTCACAGGTGATTTTTGGGGAGCGGGAGTCTCTGCTGCTGCAGAGCCCTGCCCAGTACTGCTTCCTTTTGTCTTATTCAGCTGGATTCTTGGGCACATATATTTTGAAAGATAGTCAAGGCCCCAAAACATTACCTTGCCAGGAGTTGGATATAACTGACAGCAGCTCAACACATTTGCCATCTCAAACCAACCTGGTGGCAGTAGCACAATTAGGAGTGTGGGATGCCTTCTCCTGTGTGCTACCCATGCCAGCTCCTAGGAGGGCTGATGTTTTAGAGCTACCACTAGCAGCAGGACTATGGGTGTGTGTGTGGACATCTTGTTCCAGTCCACCTTAGATTGAAGCAGTAGCACCGCATGTCTAGGGACAACATGTCCATTTTCTCTTCTGGTGCTATAGATTAAGTAGTCCGTTACTGTCCAATCTTATCAGGCATTTTTTTCTCTAAAGCATCTAGGAACAGACACTTACTAGTCTGCTATTTGGTGGTTTCCTAACATGAAGTCAAGACAATATAAGATGAGAAGGGCCCCACCCAGTACCCTGAAACTGAAATAGTCTCATCTGCCTTGATGATACTTCTATTGCTCATCCTAAAGCTGATCCAATAAAAGATATCTGACTAGTCTTCTGTAACACTAATACGTGAACAACACCCTGATAATCTTGTCAATAGTCTCATTTTACTAGGTTGGTTACTTTTTGCTGAGCTGTCTCTCAGCATAGCAATAATGTGTTCTACACAATCATTCCTTGAACCTACCAAATAAATTATGGAAAATTCACAGAGTAGAATATGGAATAGATACATGGAAATTGGAAATTTTGAGGAAATGTTTGGAAAAAGCCTACAGTAAGAGAATTAAATACCCGTATTTACCAAAAAATACCATGACAATGTGATCTCTTGATAGTCTATAATTAAGTACTTTCATGCAGAAAAAAGTGCTGGGACTGAAAGTCCTGTTTCATAGTAAAGAAACTGAGTGAGAAATGAAGACTTACCTTAAACTGGCAGAGTAAGGGCCAAACTACACAATACACCCAACATATGTCTGGTCATGAGTTCATGACCAAGACTTGCAGTCAGACCTACTTTGGGAGAGCTCACCTTAAAAAGCACTCTTGCTATGCACTGCAAGGGGGAGATGAAGCTTCCAGTACATAAATATAACAATCTAAACAATGTATTCAACCAGTTAGTGATAATTTTTGCATTATTTCTAGCAGGTCTTCTACATTAGTGAGTGATGTAGTGTCTTGGTAATGGTTTGTAAGTCTTTGTTGGGTGATTTGTCACCTACAAGGAACACATTTGTAGTGTCTTTTGAGTCTCTGCTGGGTGATGGGTCACCTAGATTTATGTGGTAATTTGTTTCCTGATAATCTACATTTTATCTACTTTTTCTTCTGTGTCTTCTTCTTTGTTGATCATTGAAGAATTGTCTCAGTTTCCTTGTGGAATTTGTAGCAAGTGCCTTCTGTTTAATGAGTTCGTGTCCTTGTGATATGATTATTTCATACGAACAAGGTGCATACCTTTCCAGACACCTCTGCTCTCTGCAACCACCGTTTGCCATCCAGAAGACACACATCCAGAAGACATCTACCTGCAATTTTTATGTTATTTGCAGAGTTTTATAGGCTGGGGTTGGGACTAGATTACAACATTATAAATTGCAAGAGTGGGGAGAAATCTATTCATTTACCTACTTAATCCAATTATTATCATAATGAAGTTAAAGTTTGCTATGGACGTAGTGTGGTTAGAGTGTCATATTTGGATATGGGACAGTCAGGTTTAAATCCCTGCTCAGCCATGAATCTCACTGGGTGACCCTGGCCAATGTCTCTCAGTCTAAAAAGAGTTTCATAAAGTCAGCCTCACTTCACAGCACTGTGAGAGTAAAATAAGGAAAGATATATCACCCTAAACTCCTTAAAGGAAGGGCAGAACAATAAGATACTAGATATACATCAAATGATCTTGAGTATGTGATCTCTGAACATTCTACTAAAGAGCTGTGGGGGCTCAGGAGCTGCAACTCCATAGTTAATATGGTAAGGGGAGCCCATTATACTTTATTACTTTTATTGCACTTCCTTACATCCTGTGCTTCCTACATGTCTTATGAATTTAGGGCCACACCCTGCTGATGCTGCACTGTTGAACCTCATAACCCTTTGGCAAGTCTCCCAGCTCCAACAGGTTAGGTTAGATGAGATGATTCAGGGTTGGCCTGAATAGATGCTGATATTTTGAGTACATGTGTATGGTGTCAGCAGCACCTGCCCCATGTGACAATGGAAGAACCTGTGGGAACATGTTTGCATGAGCACAGGTGGACAGACCTGAATGTGTTGTCTATGGGTGCATGTTAAGCAAGTGTTGCTGTGGGCAGACACTGTTGACATTGTGGGGGTTGGTTTTGCAATAAAATGCAGGGCTAAAATTGGTGTTTCCCTACTATGTTGTCTCCACAGGTAACTTGAAAAACAAAGACTTTAATATCTAGACTGAGTAAATGATGCGTTTTGTTGTACCTTGGCAATGTAAAGGACAGACAGAAAATCAGAATTGTAGTAGGAGTGGGGCACATAGCAATAAAATGAGATTGAACAAGAAGGGATATAAAATGTTACACATAAGACAGAAGAACCAAAGAACAGGGGAATAATAATTAATCATAAAACAACATTTAAACAGCATTTCTTATTTGTCATAAAAGAATTATCAAGGAAGCAACACTCACATCAGAAACAGATTTCAGGTCAATTACATATATATAAATTACATATATATTTACAGATCTGAAATCGGTTTTCTGTAATGAAACCCTAATGGGCTTGACTTTGAATGAAAGAGGAGCTTGAGGGTCAATGAGGTTGATCCAAAGAATGGTAGGAGGGAGGGGTGGTTAATCTTTCCCTGCCTTCTAATTCTCATCAAATTTCACACCCTAATATACTATCCATATCCTCCTGAGGGAGAAGATACAATATATTTTCCATGCTGGGGGAAGGCAAATTTTGACTGGAAAATAGCTAGCAGGAAAAAAACTCTGCCTGCCAACCACTCCTCTGCTCAACATTGCAGCCTCCGGAGGCTGCTTTTCATTAATTTATTTTTTAAATTTTTATTTATGCCATTTATAGTCCGGCTTTCTCACTGAGACTCCAGGCAGATTACTCAGTATGAGAGTAATACAATCAGAATCAAGGACATTTCAATACAGTATCAAGGACATTTCATAAACAATGCCATAGAGTAAATAGATACAAGTTTAAAAGACACAGTATTAGTAAGAATCCAATACAGAGTAGAAAAAATACTGAAGCAGAACATAATTCTAGGACTAACATTAGACAACATGGAGCACTGGTGGTACATAGGAATACATATTTAAAGCAGCAGATAATATGTAAGGCAATATAGTGATGAAGTCTATGGTCCCTAATTCGTTAGCGAAGCATCTGAGACCCCATCCCTACTACAATACAGCCCTCCCATTTGAGTAAAAAGGCTTTTTGAACAGTTCGGTTTTGCATTGTTTATGAAAAGCCAGGAGAGCGGGGTCTCTTCTGACTTCTTCAGGCAGGTCATTCCACAGGATAGGGGCCACCACAGAGAAAGCCAATGTCAGACTATGGAATCTCATAGGTACGGGTTGCTGCTGACTTCACCTGTGTGCAGCCTGGCACCTGCAGGAGACCCTGTTCAGATGAGCGAAGCTGCCATGGAGGAACATAGGGAGGGAGGCAGTCCCGTAGCTATGCCGGACCAAAGCCATGAAGAACTTTGTATGTAATAAACAATACCTTGAACTGAGCACGGTAACTGATGGCTAGCCAGTGGAGCGACTGTTGGATGGGAGTGATGTTCATGCTCCTGCTCACTTCTGATAACAGTCGAGGTGCAGCATTTTGCACTAATTGGAGCCTCCTAGTTAACTTAGATGGGAGACCTAATAATCCTATTAGAGTTTCATTACAACATGCGTTTGAAAGTAGTGTGTATTTTACCCCTTACAAACTACAGCAAATAAAAATTTGATACCAGTCAACAACAAGCTCCTGTGGCACAGAAAATGTTGCATCATGGATAGAGTATGATATATGAGATCAAATCACTGCTCAACCATAAAATCTGGTGAACTTGGACAGTTTTTTCCCACTGGTTCTAGCCAATGTTGCTTTGATTTATCCCCTGATTTCTGCTCACATTTTTTTTACCTTTAGTTTTAGTTTAGTTTTAATTATTGGTCCCCTCCCCCTTTCCCCAGTTCTTTTGAGAACACTTTTACTCCAACTTTTTTCTACAAGCTGATTTTTAGTCTATTTTTCCTCATGCTTAATGTATCTTTTGGTTTTGTTTGTTCCATATTACTCCAACCGACTTTTTGATGATTGGACATTCATTATGATCAAACAATTCCACACACACCCCACCTTCCTTTCCCCCCCTCCTGGTTTTGTTTACTATATTTTTAACCATCAATTTCCTATCAATATATTGACCTACTGCAGTAGATGCAGCAGATTCTCTGAATTCCCAGGTTTCTTAAAAAAATATCTAGCCTGTTCCATTGTGGAGATATGCCTTTTACTTATATCTCCTAGAGAAAAGGCTAGAGACTTATTTTTTAAAAAGTGAAAGTTGGGGATTCAGAGAATCTGTTGCATTTGTTGTTAAAATGGTAGGTCAATATATAGATATGAAACTGATGATTTTTTAAAAAATTGCCAAAACCTTTGTAGCCCGCGGAGGGGACACTTCTGACACCAAAAAAAAGCAGTGCAGTTTGAAAAGCACATAGCTGCTGCTGCTCTGGGCTCTGTCCCAATCCCAAGGTCAGTTTGTCCAGCTGGTGCTGGCCTCTGCCTTCTCACTCTGGGTGAGCCAGGTGGGAGTCTCTGGTTTGGATCACATAGGGGGATTTAAGTATGAGCGACAGAGCTGCTCCCCCGTTTAGGCTTCCCCATGCAAAGACTTCCCCATGTGTTCATTTTCTATCTTTTAAAAAAGTCAGCTCTTATATCAATATAGCGATATAAGCATACACAAAAAACAAAGGGTGTTTGTGTGCTGTGCAGTTACCAATGATGCCACAAATGATGACAGCACCCTCACTTAAAATCCTGATTATTTAAGGCATGTGCAGAACAAAATAAACTGACTCCACAACCATGCAAAAGAAAAGGGAGGACATATATGTGGAAGAACCGTACCTAAACCAATTCCAATGCTCGGGGATTGAATACTAAGAAAATCCAGAATAAGTCAAGTGTGTGGGAAAGCTCTGTGTCACATTCTAACCTACCCTCACAGAGTTGCTGTAAAGAAATATAACAGAAAAACTCCATGTATTAAGATGGGTGTGCAAATTATGATCACAATGATGTCTATGATGATTACTGTTAGAAGCCAATATTATTTTATTAATAGAAGTAAAGTCTGAGAAATAATACAACTTTTATATTATAAGCATACTTGGTTCAGGAATTGCACAAAAAGCCCATAGGCTGTTGGGCTTTACCATTACAGGTAATATCCCTCTTTAACACTAAGAAAAGAAAATTTTAACAACTAAATTAAGGAACTTTTATACTCCGAACTGGTGGCACTTTATTTAGAATATGTAATCTATTAATTTATGTTACTATAAAAAACATTAATTATCTGGACAGCAGAGTTCAGGAAGAAATTTCAAAAGGCAAATAACTCAGATGAGACACACATACAGGTTGATAAATGCAAATTATGTGAGGTCATGTGGAAATAACATGGTATGTTTAACCTGGTCCAGATAGCATGATTTACCACAAGCATGCATATCCACAACCCCAGCCTCCTTATAATGCGTCTCTGGTGTCTTCCTCCATCAAGAAACGTACATTCATTTATAAGCACACAGTTGACTTATTTCACTTTTATTGTGAAAGCACTCAGATTAGAACACAAAACTGTCAGTGTACATTTTCTGTTTATTTCCCTTTGTATACATGGGCTAGAATTTTCTTAGACAAGCAAAAATGAGAAAGGACCAATAACACTAGGATGTGACAATTCATTTGTACACTTACTCATAGGGATTTTTTTCTTGCAGTACTGGCACCTCTTTTGACTCGTGGGCCTAGGCCCCAAAGGTGGTGATCATCATGAATACCGGCACCTCATTTTTAAGGAAAAAAGCATTGCTTGTGCACATATATTTGTGTGTATGTTTTTAAACATACACAATTACACACTTGCAGAAGTTATTATTGTTCAGGTAGCTTCTTCCTGCCATACTTCTGTTGTTCTTAATGGTTATTATTACAATATATAGGAAGAACAAATAAGAACAATGATCGTACAGGAAAGTGCAATGGGAGATATTGTTTCACTTCAAACAGCATTGTCAATCACCACTACATTTGAGAAGGCTGAAGAAAGAGCACAAAAGTACCTGAACTGGCAGTAGATACCACAGAGTGGTTAATGTGTTGTGGTTTTTCAGAGAGACTGTGTATTACAGCTGATGTAGGAAAACAATCATCTTTGCTGTTAAATAGTATGTCATCAGCAGTGATTAGGTGGAAGGAAGAATGTTTGAGTATGCTCTTAAAGGTAAAGGTAAAGGTAAAGGTAGTCCCCTGTGCAAACACCGAGTCATTACTGACCCTTGGGGGGACGTCACATCACGATGTTTTCTTGGCAGACTTTTTACGGGGTGGTTTGCCATTGCCTTTCCCAGTCATCTACACTTTACCCCGAGGAAACTGGGTACTCATTTTTCCGACCTCGGAAGAATGGAAGGCTGAATCAACCTTGAGCTGGCTACCTGAACCCGGCTTCCGCCGGGATCGAACTCAGGTCATGAGCAGAGCTTGGGCTGCAGTACTGCTGCTTACCACCCTGCGCCACGGGGCTCATTGGGTATGCTCTTATATATGTATAAAATGAGAGCTACTTTACTAAACAAAGGATTGTAAGGAAATTCAACAACATTTTGCATATGCTAAAAAATCATTTAGTTGTGAACTTTCAGCTGCAATGGGCCTTGGACCCAAACTAAAAGCTGAAGCAACTCAGCTGAACCTGTTTTAGTTTTAAATGTTGGGAAGGAGAAGATGATGCCAGGGTGCCTGCCAACTATCCAGCTGTTTAGGAGGATAGGTTTCAGAATGTGGTCTGGGAGATTGGTACTCAGCATCTTGGCATTTGGGCATCCATGTTGTTCTCCATGCTTTTTAACATATACAAGAAACCGCTGGATGAGATCATCCAGAGATTGGGGCTGTATTGTTACCAATATGTGGATGACACTTAGCTAAGGTTACCAACTCTGGGTCAAGAAGTTCCTGAAGATTTGATGGTGAAGCCTGAAGAGGGCAGGGTTTGGGGACATGAGGGACCTCAGTGAGGTATAAATGCCATAGAGCCCTCCCTCCAAAGCAGCCATTTCCACCCTGGGGAACTGATCTCTACAATCTGAAGATCAGTTATAATTCTGGGAGATGTCCAGACCCCACATGGAAGTTGGTACCCAAGCACTCAGGTCTATCTCTCTGCTTCTGGGTGATCCTAGGGAAGCTGCAGAAAACAGGCCTTGGACCATTCAACTCAATGGTAAACCAAAGGCAGGAATGGTCAATGAGGAGAAATCTTGTCAATGGCTTCCAGGACTTCACATTCTAAGCTCCTACTGCAGCCCCAACAGAGTAAGTGTTAGGCTACTCAGTATGGGGGATTTTAGCATGTCAAGAATGATACAAGATTTTTGGTTTTGAATACTGTGAGACACCAAGCAGAGGAATGACACAGACAGTATCATACAATATAGTTACTATAATGTCATACAAATAGGGTTGCCAGCTCCAGGTTGGGAAATTCCTGGAGATATTGGGGGTGGAGCCTGGAGAGGGCAGGGTTTGGGGAGTGAAAAGGACCTCAGCAGGGTATAATAGAGTCCACCCTCAAAAGCAGCCATTTTCTCCAGGGAACTGATCTCTGTGGCCTGGAGATCAATTGTAATTCTGGGAGATCTCCACCAACCACCTGGTGGTTGGCAACCCTACATACAAAGGAGGACAGGCCTGTTGAACATTTAATAGTTGTGCAGAAAAGATAATTTTGACAGATGCAGCTTTCTCCCACATGTCATGCAGCATTCTGTCTTATACACCACTAATAAGTGCACAGAAAATCTGCCTCATCACCCCAAGTTAGCCCTGAATATAGGGTAGCCAACTACCCTACTAGACACAGTCTAATATGGGTAACAGTAGTGGTGGGTGGGTAGAATATACCCATGTTAGAGACTGCAGATTGTGCCTTTCACTTATGTATATCCAAATTGGTTGCTGAATGTCTCTTATTCCAGAACATTCCAGTGCCAGAGAACTTATTGGGTACACTTTATTTCAGCTATATGTCTCCCAAGCATCCCTTCTTTTAAAAATATTGATCTGCAAACCCTGCCCACAAATGAATAATATTCTTCATGTGGACATGACCTATTTCCTTAAGCCCCATATGACAGCTTCCCATGGGGTCTCTGCAAATCAAACTATAACACCTTGCTAATGATGCCCCTCTGGCCAGTCTCTTGCTTCAAAGTTCTGATAGGGAATTGCACAGGTGGGAAAAGGGAATTGCTAGGGATTCAATTTCTTTGGAAGCAAAATTACAGGTTCCCAGAAATGGCAGGCCCTGGGTTACCTGCCCTGTGCTCAGGTGCAAGACAATTAAAGGCCTGCCTCCTGCTGGGCCTTATTACAGCCTTGTGGCTAGGCCTTTGTCAAGACCTAGTAGCCCCCACTAGGCAAGCTACAGGCCAGGGTAGCAACAACCCCTGGTAGGCTACAAGCATACCAGCCCTGCCTTGCTGCTGGGGATGACCAGAAAAGGGGAGGGGTTCAGATAGAACCACAAAGGAGCTCCTGCAGGAGTTGAATCAGACTGGACAATTGAAACAGCAGGTAATAATGGTTGCCTGTAGGGCCCTAGCATTTCAAAGGTACAGTTGGCTCTAGCCAGTTCTTGGCAACTGATTTTGTATAAAGGACATTAACAATAGGAATTGCTTTTCCTTCCCAGCACAACCTGATGACAGAAAGTAGGAAACCCCAGATCCAGTCACTTGACAGCAGACTGCTGTTGATTGGGTTGCCAACAACTGGGGAGGGGGGGATGACCTGCCCCTTCAACAGAGGCTTAATGGGAATGTTATTTACCAGGTCATGTTATTTACATTCACGCCATTAAAAATTTCAGCTCCCCATTTCCACACAAGAAGCCTCTGTTGAAGGGGTATGATGAGGGGAAACATTTGAATCTGAAGCAACTGTGTTAGATATAAAGGAGAGGTGTGGACCAAACTAAGAAAGTTGTGGGTCTATTTGGAGATGGTGGCAGAATTTAGAAGCTGAAATTTCCAGCCACTGGAGATTTTAAAAAGTGTGTTTTCATTTCAGACTATGATGGGTCTTTGATGGAGAAACAGCAGTCAGTAAAACAATAGAAGTAAGAACTGATAGTAGAGAAAAATACACCCCAGCTTTGCAGGGAAATAAAAAATGAGCTTTTAAAATCCCCTGTTTCTATCAAGAATTGGTAACTTTTGGTTTACAATTGTAAGTTATCACATTTCCTTCTAAGACTGAAAAGGCACCTTTTAGTTAACATCCAAATGTATTTAAATTTAATCATTCTGCCCTGGAATAGTAATAGTCTATGCAGGAGTTATTTTGTTGCCCTCTTCTTTCCATGGCTGCTTTCTCCAGTGAGGCAAAAGTGCCGTGTAGGATTGCCAACAACTTGGGGGGAAGTGTTCTGTCACTTTAATAGAGTCTTGGTGGTATAAAGTGCCATCAAGTTGTAGCTGACGCAAGGAGACCCCTGCTGGGTTTTTCATGGGATGTTACTTACCCCTCACCTGCCCATTTCCACACATTCCACACATTAAGAGGCACGACATTTTTCTCCAAGTTGATTGCAGCCTTAACTGTTCCTGTGGCATAGCAGAAGGCACTGCTAGATTAAGGATCCTGCCCTAGATTGGTGGAGCTTCCCAGGCCTCAGCATGAGTATAGCCATAGGGCAGAAGCCTAGTTCAGCAGAGGAGAGCCTTTCATAAGCCCTTTCCTAAGCACAAAGCTGTTACAGCATCCTGTAGAGTTGTGAACCTGCAATTTTGCCTCAGTATAACAAAATCCTGTCAGTTCCCCTCTTCCACCTGCACTATCCCCACCCTAGCTTTGAAGCCAGGATTAGCCAGAAGGGAGTAATTAAGGAACAGCAGATTGTTTAGCATGGAGTGCACAGACAACAATAGTCAGGTAGTTGTTTTGATCATCCCATTCATTCCTCCTTTGTTTTCACATTTTACTTCCCAAATGGACTGCAACAGGTCAAAGGAAGCAGCAGATTCCTAGGTCATTGGGGCATTTGAATAAATTCAGATGACCACCCAATCAAGAGGTAACTTTCTCCATCTTACATGCTATTTCCATGACAAGCAGAAGCTGAATAACTATATATAAATTAAACACATGTGTTGAATTTGCATAAAGCATAATGGTTGTAGAATCTGTCTTTTCTTGGAGCAGAATTTATAATAACTGTGCTTATATACCACACTTCTAGACAAATTAGCGTCCCACTCAGAGTAGTGATCAAAGTCAGTGTTGTTATTATCCCCACAATACAGCTGAGCCTGAGAGACCACTTGTTGAGCTCATGGAACTAGTGGGATTCAAACCAGCAGAGTGCTGATTTGCCATTGGACCACTATGCTACAGCAGTTCTTTGTTTTGGAGAAGAGGTGTTTTGGGAAGAAGTGGGCACCAGGAAACACAGCAATGGGCAACAATTAGAAAAACATTAGCAAAAAAACTTCAGTGTTTTTTTTTTACTGCACACTACATATGACACCACATTTGCTGTATTGGGTAGCTCTGTTCTATGACTGAAACATCAATCACCCCATCAAAACAAGATTTTTTTCAGAATCATGGATTATCTGGGCTTTGCATAGCAGCAACATGAAAGTCTTTTATTTAAGAAAAGTATTTTTTGAGCTTAGATGAATGGCAGAGAAAATAGAGTCACATCCCCATTGCGCCTAGACCTCCAAGGATCTTGGGGGCAGATTCCTGTAATGCAAGCTGTCAGTTAATTGGTTTCTCATTCCAGTTGGTGGCACCATCTGCTATCACCTGAGAACTATAAGCAAACAAAGGACAGGTATTCCTTAGGAAGGAAACAATAGAAAAAGAGAAAAAAACAAGATCCCAGGAATGAGAAACAAGTCACTTCAAAGCACCAGTACTAGGTATAGAACCAAAACAAGATATAGTTTTATCTAGTCAGTAGTCTTCATATTTACAGTCAAAATGACAATGCAACAAATGTGACAACATGAAATGCAGTCAGTATTTCTAACAATAACACAAATGTTCTATTAAAACGAATCCTCCAATGAAAGGAAAGAAACTGTCATTTCTTGTACAAAGATGCTTTCTTTTTTCTTTTTCTCTAACAGGTGGAATGAAAAATTGAAGCTCCCGAGGGGCTCTCCTGAGTTGCCCTCCTTCCACGAGTATCAGGAGAGAGAAGCAGATAAGTTCAAAGTTAATTGTTCCAAATAAATTGCTTTAGTATAAAGTTGCTTTCTCTTTTCTTCTCTTTCAGATGGGTTGTGAAGAATATGGGAAGCTCCCGAGGGGCTCCAAAAACTTGCCCTGCAAGTGGCCAGCAACAAATGATCTGTTTCATACAATATTCATTTCTTCAGGGGCCGGAAAGTCCTCCACCGGAGCAATAAACTTGCACATAGTCAGGGGAGCCCCTCGGGAGCTTCAATTTTTCATTCCACCTGTAAGAGAAAAAGTTCTTTCATGTTGTTCACATTTTCAATATTTATTTGAGACACCTTTACCCATTTTTGCAATTTTATCTGGAGACATATACCACCGATACATCATTTTATAAAAATTCTCCTTGAGAGTGGAACACAAAGTAAATTTGAGGCCCTTAACTCACATATTTTCCCATTGATCCATTTGTATATTATACCTAAAATTCTTTGTCCATTTTGTCATACATTCTTTGACAGATTCATCTTCTGTATCAAATTTCAACAATAATTTATACATTTTCATAATTATATGATCATAATTTGTACAAATTTCTTTTTCAAAATCTGTCCTCTCTTGCTTTTTTATCCAATTTAAACCTTTCTAACAATTGCACATAAAAGAACCATTGATACTCATAACCTTTAGCTAATAATTCTTCCCTTGTCTTCAATTTACACTCCTCTTCCAAAAACACTAAGTCTACATAAGTCGATGTATTGTCGAAGGCTTTCATGGCCGGAGAACGATGGTTGTTGTGGGTTTTCTGGGCTGTATTGCCGTGGTCTTGGCATTGTAGTTCCTGACGTTTCGCCAGCAGCTGTGGCTGGCATCTTCAGAGGTGTAGCACCAAAAGACAGAGATCTCTCAGTGTCACAGTGTGGAAAAGATGTTGGCAGGTCATTTGTATCTACTCAGGAGGGGTGGGGTTGAGCTGAGTCATCCTGTAAGAGTTTCCCAGGGTGTGGAATGCTAATGGCGGGAGGCTTCACTGTATCCTGAGGAGGTTCTTTTGCATATGGATTGGTGCTTGATGTGCTAATCTTCTCTGCAGGGCTATTGTCGAGTATAGAGTGTTTTGTTAGCCTGGTGTTTTTCAGAACTGGAAACCATGCTCTGTTCATTCTTAAGGTTTCTTCTTTCCTGTTGAAGTTTTGCTTATGCTTGTGAATTTCAATGGCTTCCCTGTGCAGTCTGACAAAGTAGTTGGAAGTGTTGTCGAGTATTTTGGTGTCCTGGAATAAGATACTGTGCCCTGTTTGAGTTAGGCTATGTTCAGCCACTGCTGATTTTTCAGGTTGTCCAAGTCTGCAGTGTCTTTCATGTTCTTTTATTCTTGTCTGGATGCTACGCTTTGTGGTCCTGATGTAAACTTGTCCACAGTTGCAGGGTATACGGTATACTCCTGCAGAGGTGAGGGGGTCTCTACTGTCTTTTGCTGATCATAGCATCTGTTGTATTTTTCGGGTGGGTCTGAATACTGCTTGAAGGTTATGCTTTTTCATAACCTTATATGGAATATACCGTATACAGCCCGGAAAACCCACAACAACCATCTACATAAGTCAACCAGTCCTGTTTTGTTAGCATTTCCTTTCTATCAAAGGCTTTCTGTGGAGAAATCTACAATGGCATCTTCGAGTACATTCTTGGTTTGTACTTATTTCATATTCTCAGAATTGCTTGGCTTATACAGTGAATTTTAAAGCCCACATTGACCTTTACTTTATCATACCATAAGTAAGCATGCCAACCAAATCACAAGTCGTGTCCTTCTAGTGTCAGGAGTCTGTCATTTTTCAGTGTCATCCATTCTTTCATCCACATCAGACATGAGGCTGCATAATACAACTCTTGATCAGGTAGCCCTAAACTGCTCCTTTCCTTTGCAGCTTGTAATATTTTGTATTTAATTCTTGTTTTTTTTCCCTTGCCAGGCAAATTTGGAAATATCTCTTTGCCTCTGTTTAAATGGTACATCTGATGTTAGAAATGGTATTGTCTGGAACAAAAACAACATCCTAGGAAGAACATTCATGATAACCGATATCCTCCCCAACAGAGACAACTGTAATCTATCCCATCTCAGCATATCTTTTTTAATTTCTTTCCAAATTTTCTCATAGTTATTTTGAAATAGCATACAGTTCCTCCCTGTCAGTGTAATACCTAAATATTTTACCCTTTTTTCCACTTTAAACCCTGTTTTCTTGGACAGCTCTTCCTGTTCTTCTATATCCATATTTTTTGTTAACATCTTTGTTTTTTGTTCGTTAACTTTGAACCTGTCAGATCACCAAAATCTTTCAATTTCTGCATCAGTGTCTCAATTCCTCTTATGGGGTCCTCCAGAGTTAACTTATGACTAAGTTGTCTGCAAAGGCTCTCAGTTTGTATGTCTCTTTCTTGATTTTTACTCCTGAAATCCTTTTATCTTGTTTGATGTCTCTATTCAGAATCTCCAACACCAGTATGAATAAAAGCGGTGATAATAGATACCCCTGATGCATTCCTTTTTTAATCTCACAAGGTTTAGTTAGTTGACCATTTAGCATAATTTTAGCTGTTTGTGAGTTATAGATTGACTTCACCCATTTCACAAAATTTTCTCCAAAACTCATCTCTACCAAAACTCTGAACAAGAAAGACCAATTCAAATTGTCAAAGGCAATCACCTTTCTGAGCACATTAACCAGGCTAGTCATGGGTGGTAAGTCCACTCACAAAATAATTATCATGGGATGTGCAATTACAGAAGGTTGGGAAGTCTCAAGTGATACATCCTCCTATGATGGGTACAGCTATTTCCAAATGGGTACTCCCTGCAGGCCCTAAGGTGATGCCTCCTATATTTTTTTAACACACCTCCTTCTTCAAAGCAGAGCTTTTTTTTCTGGGAAAAGAGGTGGTGGAACTCAGTGGTGGAACTCAAGACTGCACAATGACGTCACTTTGGGTCAGCTGGAACAAGGGGGGAGTTTTTTTAAAGTTTAAATTGCCCTCGGTGAATTGCCTCCAGCACAGAGGGCAATCTAAACTCCCCTCTGTCTGGAGATCAGGGGGCGGGGTCACCGGCCATGTGACCATTTTTAAGAGGTGCTGGAACTCCGTTCCACCGCATTCCCACTGAAAAAAGCCCTGCTTCAAAGTGGTTAAGAAAGCCAGGATTGTATTGTCGAAGGCTTTCACGGCCGGAGAAACGTCAGGAACTACAATGCCAAGACCACGGCAATACAGCCCGGAAAACCCACAACAACCAAAGCCAGGATTGGCTCTTCGCTTTGGGAAGAGGAGTTTTGGGAAGAAGTGGCCACCAGGAAACACATTGATGGGCCACATGCCACCAATGGGCACCACATTAGAGATAATTGATTTAACCCCTTTTCTGAGCGTTGATTGTCTAGCTGCTTTTATCTCTGCAGGGCAAAGGATATAGGATCTAGTCCAGCCATCTGAATCAATCATTTAATTGGAACTTAAAAGTGCTTAAATTTGGCCACAGTAATTGACCTACAAAACTTTAGTGGAATGAAAATGTGGTAAAATTATTTTCATTTCTCATTTCAAAAAGTATTTAGGAATTTCAGTATAATTACTGCAGAATTGCTAAGTGACTATCCTTAAGTTGTGGAATGCTGATTAATAGTCCTGGATGATAGAAGTTTTATCACTGGGAGCAAATGACTGAAGTCCTACTTATCTTCATCCCCAATGATATATTCATAAATAAATATTACAAAGACATGATAATTCTCCAGTGTTCTTTCACTCAGAAGAAACTAAACTCTATAGGATTGCCCAGAAACTTTGCACCACTGTGAAGTGTGGGTTGTGTAACATTGCCAAACCTTTCAACCATCACTACTTCTGACCCAACCAATTACACGGAGACCTTATTTATGTGAGTATACAAGAATACACTATCAGAGTGGCAGATCCTGTGGAACTGGGACATTAAAGAGTCCTTTGGTCTTCTCAATCTGTTGAGGAGTTTTCAGTTGCTAAGTTTTAAAAAGAAATATTCTGTGTGAACTTAAGTAAAATGTACCTCTAGTCTCCTGGAAGGCAGACAAGAAGTGACCTTTTCAGTTGTTAATTTTCCAGCACTCCTACCTTGTGTACTGGAAGAATGAGCTATGCATGATCATCTCAATATGTGTGAAAACAAATTTGTCTGAACTGGGCAATACTTTGGTATGCATCATCAGAAACCTTGATTTTTCAACATACACATTTGCCCTTTCCAAAGCTTATTTACATGCACTGGCTAATTCAGAAAATATGGCAATCATGTGAATCAAGATGATCATGTATAGAGTGTTTATGCAGTATGTGTGGTACTGGTAGGGATGTCAGAAATATAGGCTTGGATTCTATGGACGAATTCTATGTGTGCTAGAAAGTCTTTGCCATGGAGCATGCTTCCCTTTCTGCTAAAACTTCTGTTTGTATAAAGGTCCATTGAAATCTATTGATCTTGTGCAAATGGAGGTTTTAGAGGATGAGGAAACATACTAGCCAGAGGCTAGCTCATGCACCTGGAAATTGTTCATAGGATCCAAGCCAAGGAGACCAGACTAAAGGATAGAACTTCAGACCTGGGTCACAGATATTTGTGTGTATGCAATCAGAGAGACAGTTGTCAAAGGCATTTTATGTATTCTTTAAGTTTTGTAAACAGATATTCCAAGCTTTCAGTTGCAATTATTAAGTTAATAGGCTGTGAATTAAAAGTTCAAGTTTCTGCTTAATATTTATAGCATCATATTTCCTACTTTATGCACAGTATTCAGTGTTAAAAGATCTGTCCATTAAGGTAAGTTATTTTATTGTTTTATTATTTTATCTTTATGTATGTTATAGCTAGTCTGCCTTTCTCACTGAGACTCAAGGTAGAATACATAGTGTAAATCCATCTGATCAACAGCTGGGACAGTCAATAAACAATACAATAAGGTATGCATAGCAGAAATGTGAAAAGAAGCATAAAATTTGAATACAGAGATGAAATATTGCCATAACAAAAGTAATCTGACGTGACCTATTGAATGATATAGAAACTACCCAGGAGGAGCATATCTACATTAACAGATGGAACCCAGTAGTATAATCTACAGTCTCTGTCCCTTTGCCAAAAGCATCTCTCTGAGCAATTTCTTTAGAGCACAGTCTATTGCCTCAGTAAAAAATCCCTCTTGAATAATTCAGTTTTGTATAGTTTGTGGAAAGCCAAGAGAGTGGGAGCTTTCCTAACCTCTTCAAACAGACCATTCCATAAGGTGGGGGCCACTACAGAGAATGCATGTCAACAGGCAGCTGCTGCTTTTGCCCATTTTCAATGTGGTATCTGCAGAAGGTCCTGCTCAGATGAATGAAGCTTAGATGGCAGAGCATAGAGAAAAAGGCTCCCATCGATAAGAGGGGTCAAGCCATGAAGGTCTTTGTACATGACAGCCAGAACCTTCAGTTGAGCCTGGTAACTGACGGCTAGCCAATGGAGTGACTGCTTAATGGGAGTAATAAGCATGTTCTACTGAGCTCCTGATAATAACTGAGCTGCAGCATGCTGGAGTCTTTGAGATTATGTTGAAGAGAGAGCTATGTAGACTACAGTATGTAGAGTGTAGTCTAGTCCAGGGGTGGGCAATTGTTTTGGCTCGGGGGCCACTTTGTGGGAGCAGAGGTTAGCGGAGGGCCGCACCTTTTAAAATGATTGCATTCATTAGTTAACTTTGCATTTCAGAAAAGGTATAAATTGTATCATAAAAATCAATAAATATAAATTAAATAAAATAGTGGTAGTTTTATTCAATTTATTGTGCTAATTTCATATCATCTATAGCTCAGTTCAAGGCGGATTTTTCTGACTGTCTTGGCAGGCCACAAAAAACTCTGTAGCAGGCCGCATGTGGCCCGCGGGCCACAATTTGCCCACCCCTGGTCTAGTCTCATTACCGTGGCATGAATCCAGGTGGCCGGATTGGCTGTATCAAAGTAGGGGGCCATCTAAGTTGAAAGAAGGCCTTTTTTGCAGCTGAAATTAATTGCTTCTCTAGCAGCAGTGCTGGATCCAATATAACCCCCAGGCTCTTAACTGAATCAGTCAGGGTCAACTGAACCCCATCGAAAGTGGGAAGCACAATGTCTTTCAAGATCTCTGTTTTCCCAACCAGCATCACTTCCATTTTGTTTGGGTTCAGTTTCAATTTGCTTGTTTTCAGCCATTTGACCACAGCTGTCAGGCAGCAACTCAGTCAGGACCTCTACTGCAGTATCAGGGGATTTGGGTAGAGACATTAAGAGATGGATATCATCTGCATATTGATAGCATCCAGTTCCACAGCTATGAACAATTTCTCCTAAAGGCTTTACACAGAAATCGAATAACTAGATCATGTCTTGTGGAACCCCACAAAATAACTCCAACCCCAAAGATAGCTGGTCATCAACAGCAACCCTTTGAGGCTGTTCTAAGAGGAATGATTAAACCAGTCCAAGGCACATCCTGATACCCAATTCTGCCTCCAAATTCAACAGGATGGCATGATCTACTGTATTAGAGGCTGCAGACAGACCCAGGAGGAGCAACAAGGAAGCATGGCCTTTGTCTATACTCAGACAGACCCAGGAGGAGCAACAAGGAAGCATGGCCTTTGTCTATACTCAGACAGAGGTTATCAACTAAAGTCAAGAGAGCCATCTCTGTCCCATAGCGCAGCCTGAAACCAAAACCATCCAGAGCACAAGAGGTATCCAAGAAGATTTGGAGTTGGTCAGCTACTGCTCTTTCAGTCGTTTTGTCCAGAAAACAGCTTTGTGTAAAAAGCAGCATAACAGTAGAATGTATCAATCTAGCAAAATGCACAAGCATCACCCTGTGTATTCTGGCACATTTTTTGCTGACCACCACTGAAGAACAGATTTTCAGAATATCAGACTATCCATTATCAGAGCTCTTCCAGAATTTTGAACTTGCAGTTGCAGACTTTTGCAGTGGGCAAATAATTCTCCCTGTGCTCATTCATCACAGCAATATTTCGCAGCCTTGCTGTCCAGCTTTTATACTGGATTGGATGCATGGTTTGTGCACGAAGCAGGGGCATCACAGGCTTAACAGGAAAATAATGACAAGCAAAGGGGTGAGTTGGAGGGCAGCTTTCCTGTGCGTCTTCAGCCACCGGCCAAAAATAAACTCCACATGCTCTCCCAGTCTCCCTGGGTGGTGTCTGTTTATTTTTCTGAAAGTGATCCTACAAGGAACAGGACTGCTGCCAAGGCTTTATGGTAGGAGAAAGGCAAGCTACACTGAGGTCATTGACAGCACAATGCATTTTCCAACAATAGGAAAATGCTTTGTTCCCAAGAGAAGAACAACGCCTGGCCCAAGGTTAGGGCTGCAGAAACCATTTCAAAGCCCACATGACATGGACATCTGCAGGTGAACTTGGCTTCTGCTGCCATAGGCTGTTGTGTTTGTGTATTTGTAAAAGATAGCATACAGTACCTGTATATATGTGATTGAGCTCAGGAAGCACTTGGTACTCTGTTCAGTCTCATGATAAGATGAACCATTCCGCTAAATATTCCAGAAAGTAAAGCCCTCACTATGACTGAGCTGCCTTTGAATTTGCTGGTATGATGTATGTTTCCGTATTCATTTCAGCACTGATCTCTTCATGTTATCCGAATCACATAAAATGGTAGCAGTTCCTGGATTACAGGATAGGGGAGCAGAGACCAGGTTTTCTTCTCAGCTGTAAGAAGATTATATTGCCAGTCTAGCCAGTATTAGGAACAGACTGCTTGTACTCATTTAAGTGGCTGAACAGTAAGGGTACAAGAGGGGGACTTTGAGCACATTGACCTGTGAAAACTGGGGAATCTGGGATGCCAGAATATGCAGTCCCTCTATCCTCTCCCTTTGTGCTCTTGCTCCAGTTGTGACCAACCTGCCCAATCTATTGTTTAAATGTGGGGTATGAAGAGAACAGTTAGGCTCAGTCCTATGCATACTTATTCAGAAGTGAATCCCTTTGAACAAAATGGAACTTAATCCTAGGTAAACATACATCTGATTTATTGTCGAAGACTTTCACGGCCGGAGAACGATGGTTGTTGTGGGTTGTGGGTTTTCCGGGCTGAACCAAAAGACAGAGACACTGAGACACTGAGAGATCTCTGTCTTTTGGTGCTATACCTCTGAAGATGCCAGCCACAGCTGCTGGCGAAACGTCAGGAACTACAATGCCAAGACCACAGCAATACAGCCCGGAAAACCCACAACAACCATACATCTGATTTTTAAAAAAAATTTAGGCCACCTTTCTTGCTGAGACTCAAGGTGAATTACAAAAAAATAAAAAATGCAATCAGCCAGTGAAAGATATCTAATAATCAATGCAGAAAATGGAATTATAATAGTAGAACACAATGCAGTAATACATGCAATAATACATGCAATAAATAGTGGAACAGACTGCAGTCCTATTCTGTTTTTAAAATGCCCTTCTGAACATTTCTGTTTTATACAATCTGAAGAATGATAGAAGTATGGGAGCTTTCCTGACATTCTCCTCAATCAGGCTGTTCCACTGTGTGGGAGTTATTATAACAGAGAATGCATATGTATGGGCAGCCATTGATCTTACCCATTCACAGGGTGGCATGTTCAAAAGGCTTTGCTGAGATATGTGGTCCTGCAGATATGTGGGTCCAAGGCCAAGAAGTGCTTTGTAGGTGGTATTAGAACCTTGAACTGAACCCAGTAACTGATCAGTAACCACTGCAAAATAAGTGTAATATGCATACTTCACCTAGCTGCAGTGTTCTGTATCAATTGAAGTTTCTGAGTTGATTTCAAGGACAGACCCCTCTAGAGAGCTTTACAGTAACTGAGCATTGAGATTATTGTGGCATGAATCCACACAGCCATGTTAGCAGAGTCAAGGTAGGGAGCCATCTTCTAGACGAAATGAAGATAGAGGAAAGCTTTTTCCCCCTCTTCCAGCTGCATTAACTTCCTTGTCTGGCATTAATGCTGGATACATTATAACCATTTTGCTTGTAACAGAGGCTGTTTCCACATTGCCTTATTTTTGTGCATTTTTCACGCCTTAATGGCATTTATTGTGAACCTGCTTTCATGACAGCCCATTCACATGCCGCGGCAAATGTTTTGACTTGTGTATTTCCATTGCGCTTCCAGAAGAACACATGCTGCAGGAAAAGCGGTTTTCTGGGCAGTGGATGAGCTCTAGTCACAGCTGACGAAAACACATTCATGCCCACCAGCCCTTTTTAAAATTTCCCCACATTCAGAATTGCGCTATATTGCTGTTTTACTATGAAAACTTGGCTGAATTCCCACGCCCCAAGGAAGGCAGTGATTGGCTGTTACTTTGCCCGACAATTAACTTTTGAAGTCATTGGTGGATCATCCTGGTGACCGATTTTGAAAACTGAGGTTGTACATTTCTGAATGTAAAAGCATTTGTGCCAGGCCTCATTTTGAGCCGGAATGCCCCGGAACACAGTTCCGGAAGCTCTTGAAAATGATCATGTGGGTGGTAGCCCCGCCCACCTCCTTCCTTCCCCATGTGCAGCCCACTAGTTCAGCAGCAGCAGCAGCGCTGAACTTGAGTGACCGTGGGGGGAAAAAGCAGGCCCTGAACTTCACAGCCTTGATTCCCCCAGTCAGATGGTGAGCGTTGCCTGCATGCATTCCCTCCCTGCCTCTGTGGCAGGAAACCCAAAGGTGGCCTCCCTCTCCACGCTACTCTCCATCCAGCCCACCTGGCCGTCCATCTCTTCCTCTGCCACTGCCACCTCTACGTCCCTTCCTCCACTGTGTCCGGGATGAGCTTTGCTTTCCCGAAGGCCAAGGCCCCCTTCTTTCTGCCTCTTGGCCTGCATGATGGCATGAGGCAGCGCCGAGGTGAAGGGCGGGACTAGGCCATGCCGAGCCGGGAACTCACATAGCCACCATGGCTGGAGTGTGTGAAGGGAAGGCCCAGCAGCTGCCTTCCTGGCTCACGCCAGGGGGGGGGGGGGAGAGGGAGAGAGAGAGAGAGAGAGAGAGAGAGAGAGAGAGAGAGAGAGAGTGTGTGTGTGTGGAGGGAGGAGGAGTGGTACAGCAAATGGTTTTTTATGAATCCAAACAAGGATTTTGGCAGTATCAGTCTTTTGTGGGGGGTGGGGGTAATATTGTACTGGCAAAGCATCTGTGTTTCTTCTGATTTTGTGATAGATTTCTGATTTTGCAATGAATTTCTGATTTTTCAGTGTTTTCATTGTTTTTATTGATTGTTGTGAATTGCTTTGCAACTTCCAGATTTATAATAATATTTTAATGCAAACTTTAATTTCTTTTATAATTACCATGGAGTACTTGTTGGTTGTATGGTTTTACTGCATTATTTTTAGTTGAAATCCCCCTTGGGTTTTGTAAATAACTTCTAAATTATTCCACTAGCTGACCAACCCTGGGTTGGGTAATTCCTGGAGATTTGGGGCAGAGCCTGGGGAATGTGGAGTTTGGGGAGGAAGTTCAGTGGGGACACGATTCCACAGAGTCCACTCCCCAAAACTGCCATTTTATCCAGGATAACTTATTTCTATGGCCTTGAGGTCAGTTGTAATTCTGAGAAATCTCCAGTCACCACCTGGAGGCTGGCGACTCTAGTTTAGAAACCTGATTTTTGCCTTTAGTAGTGAACAAACAGTACATACAATTTTTAACAAAAGCAAAGGAAAATCAATCCAAAAAACATTAAATAGCAACCCGACAAGATTTTTAAGGCAAGAGATGTGGTTTGCCATTGCCTGCCTCTGAGAAACGACCCTGGACAGTTCACCTACTTAGCTTCCGAGATCTAAGATCTGGCTAGCCTGGTTTCTCTAATCATTTTTTAAAGTCCCTAATATGCTCTAGCAGTTGCCACTTCATGTGGCAGTGAAAAGAAAGAGACGTCATTTCTGGGAAGGGATGTCACTTCCGGGAGTGGTGGCAACTTCCACCCGATGGCACTTCTGGAAGTGATGGCACTTCCTGGAAGTGGCGCAATAATAGAGAGTTCCGGTGGCGCAATAATAGAGAGTTCCACCACCTCTTTCCCCAGGAAAAGACCCCTGATTTATGCAATAGCACTGTTCAACTTTCCAAAATAAAAAAAAGATTGGGGCTTACATTATCCACACAAGGAAGGGACCATCATTTTCACATTGCATTGTAAAACAAAAATCTGTGATGAGGGCTGACTCCGTCTCCAGTGTTAGGATTATTCAATCAAGGTTCCTTTCCAGTATGACATTGCAGTAATGCCAGCAAGAACCTAATAATTAAAAAAAGTGGAAATGTTTGACTGGACTAGGAAAATGCTAGGAGGATCGGTGTTTGGAGGGAGGGCAAAACAAGATAGGAGGAGTGCCTGAATGTAGGTGTTCTCTTAAGAAGCACTCATAAGTGTTCTCATGCCCTCAGAAAAATGTGCAAAACCCCCATTTCCAAGCAGAAAAAATGGCAGATGTGCATTCTCAGATAAAGCACAACGATTGGAAAATGACAGAATGTGCATGGCTGGATTACAAGGACGTGTACTGATGTGAATAAAATGGCAGAATAGTGCAGCTACAATAAGGGCGTGTGGAAATGTCCAGAGTCAGCAAGGATCAGCTGAACACCATCAAACATGGGAAGCACAATTTTCTTCAAGATCTCAGGTTCCCAAGCAACATTACTTCCATTTCGTCAGGATTCAGTTTCAACTTCTTCACCCTTAGCCATTTAACCACAGCAGTCAGGCAGTGGCTTTTGACCTCTATAGCATCACTGGTAAAGTAATATAGAGCTGGCTGTCATCAACATATTGATAATAGCCAGCTCCAAACTATGAATGATTTCTCATTAACAGAGATTAAATAGCATGGAGGATAAATCTGAGCCTTTTGGAACCCCACAGGACAGGTTCCACACTGTAACAATTGGTCTTTGACTCCAACAGCAACCCTTGGCGTCCAATTCATAAGGAATTATTCCAACCAATCTAATTCGATCTCCAAATATTTCAGTACGATAGCACGGTCCACAGTACCAAAGGCTTCTGATAAATCCAATAAGAATAACAAAGAGGAATGTTCCTTTACTACATTCAAATGGAGATCTTCAGCGAAAGCTGCCAAAGCTGTCTCTGTCCTAGAGTCTGGCCTGAATTGGGCCTTAAAAGGGTCTAAGAGCACATGAATCATCCAGGAAGACCTGTAGTTGTTCTGCAATCTCTCTGCTCATCATGCTCTGAAAGAGCAAATTAGAACCCAGGCAATAATTGGCCACCTCATTGTTCTCTAGCAGTTTTTTTTAACGTAATGGACTAATAACTGCCTCTTTTACAGGAAGATACCATCAAACCCCAATGGCTCTCCATCTCTGCATATGCGGTGCCTCAGTTCCTGAGGATCTTCTACATTACACCTTATTTTGTCCCATGTATGCAGAGGTTAGAGCTAAATTTCTTGCCAACTTATTAGTGGGGCGTAACTTTACCTCTGATATTGACAAATTAGTTTTTTTGTTATCTGATACTGATTCGTCACTAGCAGAGTATCCGTTTGCCTTAGCTGCAAAAAAGATTAGGGCCAAGATTGTTTCCTTAGAAACCTAATTTTATTAAGGTCCCATTTTAATTGTATTCTATTTTTATTATCTTAATAACTGTATTTTATGCTTGTAAGATAGATTTCTATTTTTACTGTTTTTAACTTTGTATTGTGACGGCCTTTGGCCATATACAATTAAACCTTAAACCTGAACTGCCTCTTTTAGTAACCAAGGAAAGGCATCCTGAGTAGACATGGGCACGAACAGCATTAGGAACGGAAAAAACCCACAAACGGCCCATTTGTCTGTTCACGAACAAGTCGTTCATGAGGCTCCATTCTAAACGAACAAGTGGTGGTTTCAAGCCTCGTTGGTTGCCTTCGTCAGCTGTTTGTCAAGCCAGACAGTCTGAGGCCTTTCAATCAATTCCCCTGGCAACCACAGGGACTGAACTCTGTCTGAACTCCTTCTGGCTTTCCTTCTGGCTTTAACCCTTCAAAGTACTTCCAGCAGAGAGTCTCGCTTTTGCCACTGTGAAGAGAAAATGACAGCAAAGGGGGGGGAACACATGGATCATGCCTTTCCCGGGGTGCAATCTCTCTGAAACTTGGGGGGTCTTCGGAGGACAGTGAGGACTAAGTCCCCTGCAAATTTGGTGGGTATTGGACATTGCGAAGGTCAGTTTGTGGGGTGTTTAAAGGGCCCTGCCCCTTGCACATGGCAAGAAAGGGCCCTTTAAACTATCAGCTGGCAGGTGGCAGGGGGGAATTCCCCTGTCACCTGCCAGCTGATAGTTTAAAGGGATCTTTAAGGGGCCACAAACAACAAACATGTTTGTGAACAGGGTCATGTTTCTTACATGGATGGCAATGAACAACGAACAGCTTGTTCGTTTTTTTCCCCCGTTGGTGCCCATGTCTAATCCTGAGTCAGTGATTGATATAAGATGGATATCAGAGACTAATTAATGTGATTCTTACATGATTTCAACAATCACAGTGGACAAAAATCCAGAGTATTTTCATGGATCCCATGGTCCTGTTGGTGTCTATCATGGTAACTGGGTTGAAATGATCCATAAATGGACCAGTAACATGGATAGTCTAAACTGGATAGTCTAAATAATTGGAATCCAAATCAGAAAGTACTTGAGAGTTTTTATAATTAAAAAAAGTTATGAAAGTGTCACAGCTAATCACCAGTTCCTGAGAATGTAAAGACCCAGACGTAGAAGTCATCAAGTGCCAAAATACTTCAAACGACTGAGCTAGCTATGAATTAGCTGATGCAATGGTATCAAAGAAGTAAGATTTCTTAGCTGCTGTCACTGCCACCCCATAAGTCTTCCAATGGACTCTACAGCACACTCTGCCAGGTTCACTTCCACTTTTCTGCCAACATGAGTCTAAACACCTCACGGCTCTCTTCGGGACACCCAGTTCCATAGTAAACCAAGGCACCAGGTTCTTCCTTGAGGGCAGGAGAGGTTGGGGGTGGGGAGGAGGAAACCATGTCAATCACTTCAGGAATTTCATGTTCTATCAAGACATGTTTCAAATTTCCACCACAGCTTCAACACAGATCTCACATGGAATCCTAAAATCCATCAGAACATTTTGGAATCCAGTGGGATCCATAAGACTCTGTGGGAAGACTATTTTAATTTGGCTTCCCACTCTAGCAGTGTGGCAGTGCCACATTTACTTGTATCTTATTGAATAGGCAGTGGCAGGACCACAGCACAGGCCGAACCTTCAGCCTCCCCCAAACCCGATCTACCACAAAGGCTCTGTGCAAAAATGAAGTCCAAGGCAGGCCACTTTTTCATGCATCGGGGCTATCACAACCTGAGTCTCACAGCAGCCAAAGAGACTATAAAATCCTGACATGGCTCACATAAGGTGCCCTTGGCATGAATGTTGAAGTCTAGGTGTATTTCCAGCACCAAGCCTGAGCCCACTTTTCCCAGTTCAGACAGTATGCTCACTGGGGAACTAGGCAGCTGGTAAACAAGCAGAATGCCCGATCAATCCCTGGAACCTAATATAAAGAACAGATCAACCCCAGCAATCATATGCACTGTGAATCTGCAAAAGGGGACTCGTGGAGGATAATAATCACCCCCACCCTGATCATCTCCACACATCCTTAGAGGTATGGTTCACCCTCAGAATTGTGGCGGCTTTTTTCCAAGCATCCACATGTTATTGTTTGCCAAACGTATGCATATTGTTTTGTTACCACATTTTCTCCCTCTTTACTGGGACTGCACTTGCTCTCTTGTTTTCTTTTGTTGTGAGTTTACGGTGTGGGCTTTTGCATTTTTTGGCATATGAATGGTTAAAGTGCATCTGAAGAAACTTCCTACTCCTCTCCACCCAGTTCCTCCTCCAAAGCTCTTTTCCTTTCTTCTTCACATTTCCATTCAGCTGTGGAAGCCTGCTTGCAACAAGAGCTGCATGCAATTGTGCAAGTGCAAAGTAAAAAAAAAAATTAAAGGGGAGCAGGTGCTTTTAGGCTATGATGATGAAAGTGCATGACTTCCCCTCCAAAACTGCTTTTCATTTGGACTGTTTGGAAGCTGTCCTGCAAAAGGTAAGCACTTGTGGGGATTGTGTGTGGAGGATAAGTTTTCAGAGTGACTCAGCAAAACACAGACCTAAGGCGGGAACAACGGGCTGTGTGGAAATTACCCCTCCCAACGTCCAGTGCAGGATTGATGGAGGACCACATAACCAGGTGGAGTTATCTGAGACAGATATGCCCTATCATTTTCTTCCAACCTGGTCTCAGTCATACAAGCCAGATCAATTTTTCTCTTTCTTCAGCAACCCAGACAAGAGTGTAGATTTGTTCATTGCTGATCCTGTATTGTACAATATTAGCGAAGAAGCAGAGGAAATAAAGGCCCTTATATATCAGCATCTCTCAGATTGGATGGAGATTAGATAAACAATGACCATTGTTATGTCTCACCAGTCATCTTTGTAAACTTCTGCTCCCACAGGAGTAGATTGGGAATTGAAAATGGCCTATGAGCAAGACAAGCTGAGTGGCCTCCATGGTGCTACAAGCCAGTTCTACTCAGTTTAGTGGTGCAAACAATGGGAACTAGCTCACTGATTACTCCATTTTGAAAACTTGCAGCAGTGTGGGACAAGACAACAGGTGAACTGACACCAGTTACCATTGCCAAGGAAGGGTCAAGTGGGTCAAGTCAATTAGCCCTTGAGACCCTAGCAGACTTGTTAGAGCTTAGTTATGTTTGCTAGTGGACACCAGTAACCCTCTAGGGCAATGACCCACTGGGCTATTTCCCTGTAAACTATGGTCAGTCCACCCTTGCACCCTCGGATCTTCCAACTGCAAGCTGCACTGAAATAGTAGCTTCACTAAACATCCTACATCGTGCTCAATTCAGCAACACATGTACTAAATTTGGAATGATACTAAACATCCTACCTCAGTTAAAAGCCACTGCCAGTAGAAGGAAGCATGCATCACTAAAAATCCTGCCAATCCCAAAGAAATCATAAAGGAGTAGACATGGGCACGAATGGGGAAAAATTCCGAACACCCTGTTCGTTGTTCGTTGCCATCCACGAACATGAACATGTTCGGTGTTAATGAACATGTTCGGTGTTCATGGCCCTTTAAAGATCTCTTTAAACTATCAGGTGGCAGGTGGCAGGGGGGGATTCCCCCTTGCTGCCTGCCAGCTGATAGTTTAAAGGGCCCTTTCCTGCCATGTGCAAGGGGAAGGGCCCTTTAAACACCCCACAACCCCCAGCCCCCACCCCCCCACCCACCCCCAGTGCTGCCAAGCTACTGCTGTCAGGTGCAAGAGGGACAGATAGATTCTCTCCGTCCCTCTGACAGTGGGCAGAGACGGTACCAGGGGCCGCCTCTGCCTGCTGTCAGACCTTCCCAATGTCCAATACCCACCAAATTTGCAGGGGACATAGTCCTCACTGTCCTCTGAAGACCCCCCAAGTTTCAGAGAGATTGCATCCCGGGAAAGGTATGATCCATGCCCCCCCCCTTTGCTGTCTATTACTCTTCTGAGTGGCAAAAACTGGACTGTCTGCTGGAAGCTGAAGGGTTAAAGCCAGAAGGAAAGCCAGAAGGAGTTCAGACATAGTTCAGTTCTTGCTGTTGCCAGGGGAATTGATTGAAGGCGCCTGAGTGTCTGGCTTCCCGAACAGCAGCTGAACGCAACGAACGAGGCTTGCGACAACCACTTGTTCATTGGAATGGGGACTCATGAACGGCCCGTTCACGAACAGAGGAACGGGCTGTTCATGGGTTTTTTTCGTTCGTATTGCTGTTCATGCCCATGTCTATAAAGGAGTACAGGGGCTTAGTGATATAGAGCAAATTACTTGCCAACGCTCATATTTTATGAAAAGAATAAGACCAGCAGATACAGATTTGTTTGACTGATTGTAAAATCTCTATTGAGAAAACAGCAAAAAGAACTTCTCAAATAATGCTTAATTTGAATTCACTTGGACATTTTATTGTACTATGTTCAGTCACCCCCCCCTCTCTCTCTGTTACTTTCTACTAGCAACAACATTATATCCCAGGATTTCACATTGTAAATATATTTGACATCTGACCCAAAACACTGCTGAAATGAATTAAAATTTGACATATAAGCATATAAGAAAAGTCATGGGTGTCCTAAATGTGACCAAATGGTGAATACTTGATCACTATGAGGCAGTGGCTGCCTCATTAATTTCTACATTATTCATTTAAACAACAACTGGTGTTTGTGTGCATATTTGTGTGTGTGTGTGTGTGTGTGTGTGAGAGAGAGAGAGAGAGAGAGAGAGAGAGAGAGAGAGAGAGCGCATTGCTTTTTTTAATACATAAAATTACATAGTCTGAGATAGGGATGTTATTCGGTATTATTATACTGAATATATAGCCAGATATATGCTGATTCTGCATTATCCAGCTATACCAAATCAAAATAGAAAATGACGAATATATTCGGGATCCCAAATACCTGAATGCTGGGTAACCCCATATATATTTGGGATTATCTGGCAAATGCAGCTCCTACCATTTTAATGTGGCAGGCTGCTTCTCCATTTTTTTTCTTTCCTAGGCATTCCTGGGCTTTTTTCACCCAAAGGAGGGGGGAATGAGGCAGGAGGGAGGAGGAGTGAGTGAGTGAATGAGTAACCAATTGGTGCAGGAGTTCTGCTCATCTGGCCAATTGGGATTCTTTGAGAGAGCCTTTTTCAAAATCTGCAAGGACACATAAAGCAGGTCCATCTCAGAGCAGACTCCATTTTGTGGGAGGTTGCTGGAGACTAGAGAGAGACACTGAGAGGCTTGCTGAGCCTATGGCTGCTCTCTTGCTTTTGGATATACCACTGCCTGCCTGGATTATGGCTTCATGTCATCCTCAGGAAATTGCTGCTACTTACCTGAGGAGGGCCACCTGAGGATCTTCACCTGGTTTGGGAATTTGAGGGCCAAGCTAGAAGTGATGGCTTCCCCAGATTTATACCTGTATGGGCTGACACCATTTTTAATTGATTTGTAGTTTTTCAACACAGAGCTGCAAGGCACCTCTTCAGAACATGTGCAAAGTGGGGAATTCCTATATGAGCAGGCTTACTGGCTGGTGTGGATCCCATTGCCCCAGTGGAGGCGGAGATCTCTGCTTTCACCCTCTGCCCCCCTCCTCCACTTACCTGACCAGTGGGGGGAAGAAGGCACAGGAACAGGCCTCCCAGGCATGCTGCCAGAGTGGTGTGACTATGTCACTCCTGGAAGTGACATCATCATGCCGCCCCAAGAACATTCCTGTGCTTCACCACAGGCAGATCTGGGCCCCAAACAGACTGAATTGGGCCTGTTTGGGGCCTAAATCAGCCTGCTGTGAAGCACACAGGTGCACTCCTGTGCCTGTGTGGTGACATCACTGGAAGTGCAGTCACCAGAAATGAAATCATTGCACAGCTGCGGGACTGTGTGCAAGTAATACTTGAAGAGGGGAAGAAGGTAAGAGCCAGGTCTCCCACCCTCCTGGGGTGGGACCTGGCAACCCTACTGGCCAGCCAGCGCAGCCAGATATATAGCCTTGCTGCCTTGCCCCAGCATGCCAGATGAGGGGGGAGGAGCAGGATTGCCACCCATGTTGCACAGCCCTCCATGTTCCATGCATCGCTGCCCCACTTTCCTCCTGTTCTCTCCTCCAGACTCTGGGCAAGGGCTGCACTGGTAAGGCAATTGTAGCTGCCCCATGACTGCTTTTCCAGGGAGCAAAGCCCCTTTTGTTAGCATGTTACCAAGTATCTTCATAGAGTGAACAGTATCTGTTAACAAATAGACTAATAATAAAAACAAGTGAGGCAGATTGTGTAGAGAGTTGCCGGACACCCTTTTGCCAACCCCCTTGCCAGCAGAGGCGGATCTACTGTGAAACTAATGAAACTTAAGCTTCAGGGACCCTAATGCCAGAAGGCCCCTGAAGCAACTTTTTTTTAATGAGTGAATTTTTCAACAATTTTTTAAAAGTTTGTTGTTAAAATAAGGCTATTTTAGTGATAGAATCATAAGCTAATGGTTTGAAGTACTTAATATTGACCTTAGAATGGAGTATGCTCAGTATTGTAGCATCCCCTAAAGTGGGCTGGTTGTTCCCAGCAGCCTACCAGTTCAGCCTGGCCCAGGAAGAAGCAACAGCACCATAAGGTGGGGAAAGTCCTGCACAGATCTTGTTGTTTCAAAGTCTACTTTGAATTATTGCAGGAAATTGTTGGTAACCTATGCAATTATTAGAGATCTTTTAAAACAAAAGTGAAGTTACTATTTGGGAAGTTATTAAATGTTGGTTTGGAATTATTAAGACTTTTAATGGGAAATTCATATGATTGTGAAAAATATGTAATTTTATAGTTATTAATCCTTGTAGAACTGTTGCAATACTTGACAATGTACTTGACAATGGCCGTTTCCACATGGCTTACCGCTGCTCATAACAACCCGGAAGATCGCGCAAAAAACGCAGAAGATCACGTTTTCTCGCATGAGATTTATGCGACATCACGTGACATCGCGCGAATCTCGCGTGAGAAAACGCGATCTTCCACGTTTTTTGCGCGATCTTCCAGGTTGTTACGAGCAGTGGTAAGCTGTGTGGAAACGGCCAATGTCTATCACAAGCTATGAAGCAGAAAGGAATTTCTCAAAGCGTTCCTTTATAAAGAACAAATTTCAGTCTACCATGACTGAAGAACGCTTAAATTTTATATGCATATTGTCTGTAGAAAGTGACATTGCAAGGAAGCTCTCATATGACAAAACTGTATGTGAATATGTTGCTAGAAAAGACAGAAAAAAGAGTATTTTATAAAATGTGCTTTGTATAGTATGCATTCCCATAGGTGTCTAAAATAAAAGATTATATTAACTGTGGTCTTTGCTATGTTTTATCTCATCATTCTACGATGCATCATGCATGTATACAACGTTTCCCTAATTTTCATCCCCCATCTCAGAAACTATAAAGCATAGCCTAGGAAATTTTTATTCACACATATGACTTTAACATGTGAGATAACCCAGTACAGCAATTTTAATCAAAATCTGAGATGTTGTGGTTAAACTTTTTTTTAAAAATGTGGTGATCTGCCATGGAACAACCCCATTAAAGAAGATAAGAGTGGTTACCCAGACCTTGTTGCTGGTGGGAAGGGGCTCACTGTATGGCCCGTTTTCAAGGGCTCCACCCCACTACCCTGTTCTCTGCCATTTGGACCTTGAGGTCCTTGTAAGTGTAGCAAGGACCTTGTTGGATGTTACCCTATTGTGTCTGGTTGCAAAGGGGCCCCCATAACAGTTCAAGCTTCAGGGACCCAAAAATGTAGATCTGCCCCTGCTTACCAGACACCCTTACACTTTGGCTCCTTCCCTGACACCCTTACTCTACCCCTTGTCAAAGATCCCTGACTGCTCCTCCCCCCTCCCAAAGATCCTTGCTGGTTCCTTCCCTCCCTTCCAAATATCCTTGCCTGTTTCTTGCCCCCTCCATTCCCAAAGACTCTTCTCAGTTTTTTCCTCCCCCCTTCCCAAAGACCCTTCCCAGTTTCTTCCGGCCCCTACCTTGTGGCTACTGGCTGCTGCTTGGTGGCTACCACTGCACCCATGGCATGGGATGGATTGCCACCATGCCACCTGGACCAGAGAGTGGGGAGGATCAGTGGCCAGGATAGGTCCTACTTCTCCGGTGGTGGTGTGGGATTAGCAGATTTATATTAGTAAAGACTATGGATTAATCATATAGCAATAATAGTAAGCTAGCAAGAAGCATAAGATGGATTCTTTATGTTTTAAAAGTAACTGGTCTCTGCTCTTTGGCCACCCCCACCCACCTTCTTCTCCCTAGCTGTACATGGAAAGAGAGAATGTCTATCCTTGAAGATAGATAACTGGACATTCCTGAGGGTATCTGAAAAGGGCAAAGCCAGAGACAAAGGGAGAATTATAAGTTCCACCCCCTTCCCCCTTTTGGAGAAGAGAGTTTGTGTAGAAAAGTAACCAGTTGTGGAATGAAGGAAGATGCTGCTATGGAGACCAAGAAAGGATGGCAAATGATGTTGTCGCGAGACTGAAAGGTGGACAATAGTCCAATCTAAAGGTATAAAAGTGATCAGGTGCCTTATTCTGAATGTGACTTTTGTTTCTCCAAAATGATGTCACAAGCCCTTAAAAGTAACATGTGCTCCTTTGTTCTGGGGTACATTCTGAGCTCATCTTGTAGCCTGTACCTATATTTGCAAATATACTTTTCACAAAAGCCCTTATCTGTCTCATTCTCCTCTTTGCTCAGCGGATTGGAGGGGCAAGGGGAAAACACTTTTGTGTAACAGTGGTGCACCACTTCTATTGGCTGTGTTAGAAGGTGCACATGCACATCAGTCAGGTAAATAATATGGGGGGATTTAAACCCCCAATTGTGTTTTTAGATTTTATCTGCAGCCCTGGGTGGCTCCCCAAAGTTGCAGGAGCATCTGGTGTCTAGTCTAGTGGCTCCGATCCACAGATTTAAGTATTCCCAGAGTGGGGCCTCTTGGTTATTAGTATATATGAGTAGGTAAGGACCCACAATGACTTGCAGGGGACATCTCATTTCCCCCTCCCCCACCATGTCATCTTCCCTTCCCTGCCCCCATAGCATTTCCCCCTTTTCCTGCTTCCTTCTCTCCTTCCCATCCACCTTTGTCTGCTCTCCTGTCTTCACCTTTCTTCCTCCGTCCCTGGGAGCCTCTCTCCCTATGGCCCAGTTGTATGGTGCCAGCTGAGCTGGGCCTAGTTGCATGGTGGGGAACCTGCAAGGACTTGCTGGGGGTACTTCACTTTCCTCTGTATCCTCTTGCCCACACTTTCCCTCCTTCTGGCAGCCTGTATATGCTCACTTTCCCCTATGTCTTTCTCATCTCCTGGTCTGTTCTCGTCATCTGGTTACCGGTTGAGTACCGGGTCCGGTTCAAGGTTTTGGTGTTGACCTATAAAGCCCTATGCAGACTGGGCCCAGCATACCTTCGGGACCGCCTCTCCCCATACGTTCCCCGGAGGTCGCTTCGATCAGCCACTAAGAACTTGCTGATGGTCCCTGGCCCCAGGGAGGTCCGTCTGGCCTCTACCAGAGCCAGGGCCTTCTCAGTTCTGGCTCCGACCTGGTGGAACTCTCTGTCTGAGGAAACTAAGGCCCGGCAGGATTTGTTATCTTTCCGCCGGGCCTGCAAGATGGAGATGTTCCACCGGGCATTTGGTGGGGGCTAGGCTGTCCTCTTGCCGGCCATGCCACTGAAGACCTTCCACCACCCATGCAGGGAAATGCTGTATTTTAATATTTAATATTCCACACCCGCCAATTTTAATGGTTTTTTATACGATGTTTTAATGTTTTTATAATGTTTTTACTGTTTTTAATTTGTTGTCAAACCGCCCTGAGCCCGTCTGACGGGGAGGGTGGTCTAAAAATGTAATTAAATAAATAAATCTCCCCTATTCAACCAGTCATAAGAAAAGAAGCAGCTTAGACTATGGGGTTTTTTGTGTTGGTTCTGGCCCTATACTGCTTTGATTTATCCCCTGAGTTCCACGTGAATCAGGGTTGGAAGGACCTCTAGGGTCATCTAGTTCAACCCCCTGCACAATGCAGAAAATTGGTAACTACCCCCCCCGACTGCCCCAGTGACCCCAGCTCCATGCCCAGAAGATGGTAAAATACCTCCAGGATTACTAGCCAAACTGGCCTATGGAAAATTGTAACCTGACCCCAAGGCATTACCCTGGGCATGTAAGAAGGGCTGCAAGAACGATGCACTGATGTAACCCATTCTGCCCTTCCCCTTATGATCTGCTCAAGTTCACAGAATCAGCATTGCTGTCAGATGGCCACCTAGGCACCTTGAGTTTTAAAAGTTTTTGCTTCAAGTCCCCCCCCCCCCGTTTCCCCCCAGGTCTTTCGAGGCCACTTTTACCCCAATATTTTTCTCGAAGCCAATTTTGAGTTGATTTTCCTAGTGCGTAATGTTTGTCTCATCCATTCTGACCCACCTCCTACCCACTTTTTGATGATTGGACGTTCATCATCATCAGACCACTCCTCTCCCACCCCCACCCTTCTTTCCTTCCTTCCTGGTTTTGTTTTGATCTTTTTAATAATTTCATATTGATACGTCGACCTACCATTGTAACAATAGGTGCAACAGATTCTCTGAATTCCTAGCTTTCATTTTAAAAAAGTAAGCCTCTAGCCTTTCCCTTGCAGAGATACATCTTTTTTCTTACATCTCTGCAAAGAAAGGGGCTAGTAGAGACTTGCTTTTTAAGAATTAAATCTGGGAATTCAGAGAACTTGCTGCATCTTTTATTACAAGGGTACGTTGCTATGAAATTGATGTTTTTTTTTTAAATGACAAAGGCTGTGATAGCCAGAGGTGGCCGGGTGGGGGGGTGGATTTCTGGCACCAGAAAAAACAGCATGGTTTGTAAAGCACATAACTGCTGCTGCTCCAGTCTCCCTTCCAACAGGGTCAGTTTGCCCCACTGGTGCTGACCTCTGCTTCCTGGCTCTGCCTGGGCAGGGCTCTCTGGTTTGGACAGGGTGTACTTAGGTATGGGTGGTGGAGCTGTTCCCCTTTTAAGTTTCCCCATGGACAGACTTCCCCATGTGTTCCTCTGAACAAAAAAATTTAAAGGGGGATGTTGTGATGTCACTGATGATGCTGTGTTGTCATTGGTGTCATTGCCACCAATGACAACAGCACCCTCTCTTGAAAATCCTGATTATTTAAGGCATGTGCAGAACAAAATAAACCAACTCCAAAACTGTAAAAATGCAAAGGGGGCAGATATGTGGAAGAATCATACCCAAATCAATTCCAGTGCTTGGAGACTGACTTCTAAGAAAATTAGGAATAAATCATGTGTTTGGAAAACCTGTGCATATTGCCAAACTAGCACCCATGGCTGAAACAAACTGCACCAAAGTCAGTGTCTCTCTGTGCTGGGATCTTCTCTTTGCTTTATGGCTTAATTTGCTTTACTGAATGGTAGGTGTTCAGGAAGAGAAATAATGAGCAGTAGGTTCAATCACAGGGGAGACAGGACTGCCTTGAAATAGAATATGCTGCAAAATGAGGTTCCATAATAACAGGAATACCTTTATATTTCACCTATTATTTTCAGTGAGCCTGCCTGGGACTTGGGCTGTAAAAACCCTAAATCCTTGGGATTTAGGCAGTCTCTGTGGGCCTTTGACTAGGGGCCAAGCTACAAGTGACGAATGACACTTGAATGACAAGTGGATTGAGTGGAGAGCAAGTGGAGGGCAAGTGAACAGGGAGGAATACACTTGCCGTTCAAGTGTCATTCGTCACTTGTAGTTTGGCCCTAGGGCACCTCCTGAACATTCATAATAGTAGACACCTATAGTACTGTTAGAAATACAATGACTTGTGTACAGAGAAGGCAGAAGACACAGAATACCTGCAGGGGGCAGCAAATCTGACAGCTAGATAGCAAAATAAGATCCTTCTTTATGTCTCTTCTCTGTCTTTCTTGCATGTCTCCAGATTGATATTCTTTGACTACTTCCTGCTTCTTCTCGGAAGCCCCTCTCTCCCTGTTTAGTGAGGTAGTTAGTATCTATTCTGTTTCTTTGCTTTCTATCAAAGTTGTTGTTCCTGAATAAACTCTTTTCATTCACTCTTTAATCAGACTCAAGATCGATGGCTGTTGTGGGTTTTCCGGGCTGTATTGCCTGTATCAAGATCATTCCTAAGATATACCAGAGCCTACAGGTACAACAAAAGAGTGTTTGGACTTGAGAGACCTATGTTTAAACCCCTCATTAGGTCACTCCTCAATTCATATTTTTTTCTTCTCTATCTCATTTACTTGTCCTCACCAGGAAGCCATTTTCTCCTTCAACTCTAAGATGGTGTTAGGTTGCCCCAGGAGTAGCAGGAGAGGGTTATGTCTTTATATGGATCCCCTTCCTCTTTGACCTGGACTTGGCACCATAGCTGCCACACACCCCACTCCACCATAGTCACCCTCCACAAACATACCTTCTCACTCAAGTAAATATTATTGCTGGGCAAATACAGTATGAATCAGCCCCTTTTGTTCTGCTGGCCCAGCTTGTCAGGCTGCTGTTTAATGACCCTCTTGCTGTGTACTGTAGGCTGTTCATTAACCTCTAACCACAGATGGAGAAGAGCTGGCATTGTGCCAATGGGAAAGTTTGCCAATACTAGCCATGAGTTGGCAGCAACCTTTACACTAGGCTGTCTGACAACCAGAGGACTTCAGATAGGTAGAGAATTTCATATAAAATCTAAGGGAATGCCTACTGTTAACACAGCCTTCTGGTTTCCTTCCTACTGCTCCACAATTTTCTTTGACTCTCCAGTTTTCTCACAATATCAAAGAGTGCTTACTGGGAACACTTCCACCTCTATTTTGTTCCTAAATGCCAAATTATATCAATACTGTGTCATACAGGACCATCAATATACTGTATGGAGTGAGTTGATTCTTGGTATCTAGCTGAACGGATGTATATGGAGCATTATACTGTAGAATGGATCTTCATCCTATAGTGTTCAGCAGCAGTGATAAGTTGCAGATTGAGTTGGACTTTGATGCCAAGCCAGCAGCACTGATATATGTGGCATTTATATATTTTCTTCATTTATACCTCACTTTCTCCCTAGTGAGAACCCAAAGCAGCATTCATCATTCTTTTCTCCATTTTATCCTCACAACAACCCTTTGAGGTAGGTTAAGCTGAGTGTGTGTGACTAGGGCCGATTCCAGACGGCCCTCCCCATTGCGAAACGTCACGCGTCGTCGCACGTCGTCGCGCAGAAAATGGAAAATACCGTGTTTTCTCGCGCGAGTTTTGCGTGACGTCGCGCAAAACTCGTGCGAGAAAATGCGATATTTCGCGTTTTCTGCGCGACGACGCGCGACAACGCGTGACATTTCGCGATGGGGAGGGCCGTCTGGAATCGGCCTAGCTCAAAGTCACCCAGTGAGCTTCCATGACAGATTGGGGATTCCGTCTCACAAATCCTCGTTCAACTACACACCACTGGTTTCCCCATGTTATTAGGTGAACCTTGGTATGCTAGTGATCAGTGGCATTGTTATGAATTAAGGATGGGATCTAGAATGGTCAGAACACTGTATATTCTGTAAAATAGTCATACTGCAAACATGCTGAATTTAGCATCCTGAAAATATCAGTAGAAAGAAAACAGATAAATTGTAGTCCTAATGGCTATGTTAACAGACCTGGATTAGTTGTGAGGAAAAACTAATCTCAGAAGATGTGTGAAGTTAAGTATGATTTCCAATGGTAAGGCACAGACACTCTACATACTTATCACTGGAAATCATACTTAACTTTGTTCCACACAAGAGCCATGGACCAGTGTGCCCCGGCCCAATTCAAGGAACACACAGAGAAGTCCTGTGAGGAGAACAAACCTGATGTTTATTAATAAACAGGAAGAGAGTTGGCCAGAGAGTAAAGGCCCCTCAGAACCAAGCAGCTCTTCAAGGGTCCAGACCTCTGACATAGGGTCTTATACCTTCGGTTTCATTAGCAAAAATTATACAAAAGATACATTATTGATCAAACAGGTAACGTACATATGACTTGGCAGAACTCCATTGGTTAATTACTTTGGGGTTGTCCGCTTACAAATTAGCAGTTATTTATCACATCAAAGATCAAACTGTTCTTCTCTTGGTACCTCTGCATCAATAAAAATAACTACTCAACAGATATGTGCCATCTTCAAGGACAGTTGTTTTTCTGTTCCCACCCCTTTACATATGTTAAGCAAACAAGAGCCCGTTGTAAATCTGTCCATATGCAGCAAAAGGCTACATGTCACTGTCACCTTTTTGAGTATTCTCCTGGACCTCTGCAGCTCTGCACATTTTCTGGTAACCATCATTATCCGCTCGTGTCGAGGCGGAGGCTTGAGAAAAGCAGATATAATACATGAGGAATGCATTGGACATAAGGAATGCATTGGACACAAGTACATACACTCACGATCAAAATTCCAATCACAATATAAACCAGAATAGCCTTAAAACCAGATCCCAAACTGTGAAACCAGTCCCCTATCACCCAAACCAATCACTGAGATATCCATTGCTCATAGTTATCTTTGTAGGGAGGTCCTGAAGTTGTTTGATGTGTGATTCGATAGTCTGTGTGTGGTTACTGAGGTTCAAGCAGCACATTCTTTCAAATTCTTCACATCTACAGTTGGATTTCAAGAATAGGAAGTCTATGGCCATTCTGTTCTGGAAAGTGGCCCTTTCAGTCGACTTGAGATCTTGTAACATGTCTTTCAATGCTTTTGAGGTCTCATTCATTCCCTTTGCAACCAGACAAACAAATCCATTGATACTGAGGGCATTACCTACAGCTAGTCCAGGTACTCCAACCAGAAAACCAGCCAGGAGATCAGCTTTAGTCATAAGATAGGAGCTTCACTTGAGGATCATATTTTTCATCCAAGATCACACTCCGTTTCTGTCGCATGTAGTCAGGGTTCTGGGGTTCTTTTTTCCAAGGGATCAACAAAGGTGTTAGTCGGCCAATGGTGCAGGGACCTCCTGACACGTACTCCAGGATATAAGAGAGGGCCATGAGTCCACATAGCATGAACCACCCGGTTGGTAGCTCCACATTACCTTTTTTGTATTGTAGAGGGTGTGTATGGTTGCACTTTAGATCGGTTCCATGTGTGAAGTCAGAACAAGCTACCTCTCGGCGCATACATTTGGGGAACATGAAGGAGCCAGGCAATGTGAACAGAAAATACGAATGAGTTTAACCAAATATTGTGGATTAAGTACAATAAAAAGATGCAAACAGGGCAGATTAATACAGGGTCCACTACAACACACTCCAAGGCCTGCATGCTGCTCCACTAACTAGCCTGGGGCCTAGGAAAGGTATAATCAGTAACACTGGGACTCAGAATCAAGTCCAGGTTCAAGTCAAAGTGGAAGCCAAGGGCAACAGAAAGCCTAAGTGCTAGAGGTGCCAACTCCAGGTTAAGAAATTCCTGGAGATTTAGGAATAAAGCCTGTGGTTTGAGAAGAAGGGGGCTCAGCAGGGATATGATGACTGAATCCATTTTCCAAAGCTGCCATTTCCTCCAGGAGAAACTAATCTCTGCAGCCTGGAAATTAGTTGTAATTTGGGAAGAACTCCAGGCTCCACCTGGAGGTTAGCAACCCTACGGAGTGGAGACTGATAGAGACATGTGAGGAATCTCAGTGGGAGAGATGGATGGTTTTGGCAAAGCCATTCCAAACAAGGGAAGGGAGACTTTAAGAAGATAAGGAATTTGGATAAGCAAAACCAGAAAAATTATCTTGCTTATGCTATCTTGTTATAATTTCTAAATGCATTCTACTCTACATCTATTCATGTTGTATACTGAAATGTAACAGAAATATTGTGTGTCCCACAACTTCATATATCTTCTGAGATTAAAGTATTGAACTAGATCTGTGAGACCGAATCCCCAAACTTTTATAGAAGCTCACTGGGTAACTTTGAGCCAGTCACACACACTCAGTTTAACCTACCTCAAATGGTTAAGCTTTGCATAACTAAACAGAAAATACTATCCAAAAACAGCAGATATACATGAAGTGCTTTAATTTACATAATTGTAGAATTCAGCTTTATTTGGCGCAGAGTTCCAGGGATTTTTGTTTTGCGCATGCCTTGCTTTACATGATGTACACAGCCCAAACCCTTTGTTGCTGAACACAAAACCATTCCCTGCACTTGCAATGCAAATGGGTGTGGATGACAGCAGATATAGCAGCCAAAGATTAATCTATGAAATGGTTTTCTGATAACCCTCAGTTCTCCACCCAGGCAATGGCACCAAACTAATTGATCCTTCATTAGCAGGAAGGGGAGATAATGACCCTGCTGCCAGCAAGTAGATGCAAATCAGTGTACTTCTTCTATAAATGCTATCAAGGAAACTGGCAGCGCACAGAGAGGTGGGACCAACACGTGCCTGCAGGGAGTCTCACTGGTTCACATGAGATGCAGTATGTGTGGAGAAGGTAATGAGGAAGAGGCATGGAGAGCAGATGTTTTCTCCCCGGACTACCTGTACTGAAAACCCTGCAAGAGTGTTCTTTTGATTTCCAAGCCCATAATACTACATACATTAAAGTATTCCCACAAATGTGTGTTAAGAGCAGGAATATATGGACATAAAGATCTCCACCATTATAGGCATGCCTGGCAATTTTATTATGAGGTTGTATTTCTGAAACTTTTAAAACTTGAGATCCTTTATTCTCTGCTTCCTAAACCCTCCAATCCAGCCATGTCTTTAAAATGCAATCATACAGAACCTGCGGGCTGGAGAATAAAACTAACATTGCCATTAGAAAAGTACTAGAACTCTCAGGGTCCCTGGTAAAGCCACTCAGGCAGAGGAACAGGCAAAATGAAGAGAAAGCTCTTCTGTATTCTCTAACCCTCAGGAGCTTTTATGGTTAGGATAGCCATTTTGATGGATGTTAAGTAGCTCAGCGGCTGTGAGGAAGATGACTTTCTTTCTTTCTGGAACTTCAAATGCTTCTCTTCAGTTTCCTTTCTGCCTCCACTTGGCATCCATCCAAGAACCACTTGCTATTCATTTATCAGCAACTTGTATTTAAATGCTTCATATACTGGCAGGGGAACAACTTAGTCCATTCCGTTGAAGAAGCATGATATCCTAGACCTAAACCATTCCCTCCAGATGCTCATTTAGGGTAATTTTAATAAAGTGCAATCATCTATGTATTCTTACTTGGAAGAAAACTTCTTTTGAAATCAACCAGACTTAAGTGAATGTTTAGTATAGAGATGTAAAGCTGCTGTGATGTTTTCAGTTATTCTTTACATACTTACTATTGGACTGGAAAATATTTTCCAGTTTTTTTCCTCTAAATATAGCTATTCTATCAGCAAAGAAAAAACAGACACTCTTTTAGGAACAAAGACATTTGTGCTTTTGGCATGTGTACCTAGAACATAGGCCTGTTTAATTGTTTTAAAATAATAGACAAGTAGGGTGCAAAGGGAGAAAGTTGGCTAGTGATACATGTGCGCCTGATGCATAATCACATAAATGGTCTGAAGCACAGGACAGAGCATTCCTCCCTCCTCAACTAATGCCTCCAGTTTTAGCTTGTTTGAAATATCTGAAGCTGTTTACTCTGCAACCAAGATTTTACAATACATCTCGGTTTTGCTTGTAATCTCTTTGAGGCTGTAGTCCTAAGGGTATTGTCTTGGGAGTAAGCCCCATTCAATAACACAGAACTTATTTCTGAGTAGATCTGGTTAGAATTGCTCCCTGGCTCATGGGGAGATTACTTACTTTACAGCCAAGGTTGAAGTGGATAAGGTTTTTTCCTTCTAATTCTGTGATTACGCAAATCATTAAGGCAATTTTCAAATACATGCTCCTGCCCTCCCTTAATTTTCTTTCCCCCAAATTAAACACTTTCTGGTTCTTTGGACTTTCTTTATATATCAGTCAACCCAAACACATATTTCTTGCTCACTTCTGAATTTTCTCTAGCATATTTGGCTTCTGTTTAAAAGGCAGTTCACAAGTAAGCTACAGCAATAAAAAAGTAAATTCAGAGTTAAGAATTATCAGGAAAGAGGCCAAAAACTACAACAGAATGCTATTACATCTGTGTGAATCCATATTTGGAATATAGAATTGTGCAATTATGATAATTTCACCCCACAAAAATATACTTTAGAGCTTGAGCAGATCTAGAAAAAAGCAACTGAATTGATCAGGGAATGGATCAGCTTTCTTATAAGAAACTGAAGCTGCTTATCTTAGAAAAATGATAGAATTAAATTTACAAAATTACTAACAATACAGCGAGAGTAGATGAAAGCACTAGAACTTGATATTACTCAGTGAAACTGATTTGCAATAGATAAAGGACAAAATTGCCAAACTAATTGGGAATAGATAAAGGACAAGCAAAACAATGAACTTCCATAATCAGCTTATGGAATTCATTACAGGATGCTGAGATGACAACTAAAAAGATGACTTTAATTGAGGACTAGACACGTTCATGTAGTGTATGATTGTTCAATGGTTATTAGATATTATAATAAAGAACTGGACCTTCGTGTTAAGAGGAAGCATAACTTTGAGTACCAGAAGCTAGGGACAAACAACAGGGAACAACTATATTCATCAGGGTTGTAAATGTAATCTTTACAAGTTCAGGTGGCTGTGTACTGTTGGAAACAGAGTGCTAGGTTAGAGGAGCATGTGACCTGACTCAAGAAAGGCAGATCCTATATTCTTTTGCCCTAGATATAACAATGCTTGCTTAGCCAGGTATGGGCATACCAGGACTATTACTTCCTTTGTCTTGATTTCATTGTATAAACACAACACATCTTTTCCCACCAACATCTTATTACTGAATCATATTCAGAGTATAATTACTGCCACATATACCTCCCCCCCTCCCCACACACACACAGTGTCTAGAACAATTCAAGGTTTGGCAGGTTCCCATCTAAGAAGGAATGTAGAATTCTTTTCTAAAAGATGTTTAAGCAGGAATTAATGCAGAGGGGAGGGGTGGATGTGGGAAAACTACTGTAGAGCAAATAGCCAGAGTCAACATTTTGGCCCAGTAAACAACAAGTCTGGAACACCTTAAGAAACCTGAGATGCTGAATTGGACGATAGAGACAAGAGAAAACGCTGCTGAGAGATCTAAGAAAAAGGTACTAACAGTGAAATTCTAAGCAGAATTACTCCAGTCTAAGCCCACAATGGGCTTAGACTGGAGTAACTCTGTTTAGGATTTCACTGTAAGATTAAGATCTAGTATGGTACAGTGGTTACAGTGCTAGATTAGGACTGGAGAGGAGAGACCTAGGTTCAAATCCCACCTTTAAGGTGTTCAAGACACAGTCGGGATAAAATATAATAGATTCTACAGCTCAAATCCACTGCCTTGGTGCAAGACCATCTCCAATGAACATAATACTCATTCTATCCTGGAGAAGACAAGGTCTGTTTTGAGAACATGGGTACATTCACACGAATTACTTTGCTTAGTAGATCACAGGAAGCATCTACCAATCTTTCTTTGTTTATGCACATGGTGTATTTATAACATATACAGAACCTAGGATACTTCCAACTTGGAGAAGCTGTGTACAGGAGAAAGGGTGTGGTGCAGTGGGGTGGGGTATGCAAAAAAGGAATGGAGACGATGCCAACAGCTGAAAACTTAAAGACCAGCCACCAGTCTGGCCCTCCCCATTGGCTGTGCTGCTGGTTGCCCCTTGCCTGAATGTCAGGGGAGAGTGTGGCCATTGGCTGGTGTGAGCAGGGTTGTCAGGGGAACGGTGGGCGGGACCTCCCAGGGGCCACTGCATCTGCCTTGCCATGCTCAGGCACCAGCAGGGCTGTCCTGCAACAAAAGTCTATAGGGTGCTGTGCAGTGCTGCCCCATTTACACCAGTGCACAAGCGACAGCACTGCCTGGGGGGTTAGGATTGGGCTGTTAGGTGGCAATTAAATTAATCTTTACTACAGAAAGAGGCAATTGTAGAGGACTGCAAAAAAAAAAGGCTGAAAGAATTTTTTGAATTAAATTGGAACAAGGGTACAGATTTGAGAATGGTTTGGGATGCAAGCAAAGCATTTATAAGAGGTAACTTCATACATCATAATTTGGAATTGAGGGGAAGCAGGAAAAAATGATTAGAGGTGTAAAAAGAGTCATATAAATTAAGAGACTATGCAGATGATTTAGTTTTAATCTTGGAGGATCCATTAGGGCGAATTGAAACATTGATGGAGAAGTTGACAGAGTTTGGTGCCCTGGCAGGTTTCAAAATAAATGAACAGAAAACAAAAATGCTAACAAAAAAATATGGATACTAAAAACCAGGAAGAATTGATGAAAATAACAGATTTTAAGGTTGAAAAAAAAGTTAAAATATTCAGGTATCACACTGAAGGGGATGAATTGTATGCTATTTCAAAATAACTATGTTAAGACATGGAAAGAAATTTTAAAAGAGCTGTTAAGATGGGATAAAGAACAGTTGTCCTTGTGGGGAGAATGTCAGTTATCAGATGAATGTTTTACCAAGGATGTTATTTTGTTCCAGACAATACCTGTTTTAACTTCAGAGGCACCATTTAAACAGTGGCAAAAGATATTTCAGCATTATATGGCAAGGGGGGGGGGAAAGAGTTAAATACAAAATTTTACAAGATACAAAGGAGGGAGGTGGCCTAGGTTTACCAGATTTGAAGATGTATTTCGCTGCCTCATGTCTAACATGGATGAAGGAATGGATGCTTCTGAGAAACGATAGGCCGTTGACTTTGGAAGGTCATCATGACCTGAGATTTGGATGGCATGCTTATTTGTGGTATGATAAAGTAAAGGTCAATGTGGACTTTAAAAATCATTATATTAGGCAAGCCATCTTGAGAATTTGGAACAAATATAAACTGAGACTGTCACAGAAGACACCACTTTGAATTTCAACACAGGAAGTGTTTTATAGAGGTGAAATGACAACTAAACAGGGGTGGATGACTTACAGAGATTTATTAGAGTTCTCACAAGGAGATTGTAAATTGAAGACAAGGGAAGATCTAATAGCTAAAGGTTATAAATGTCAATGATTTTTCTATGCACAATTACTAGAAAGGTTTAAGTCAGACAAAAAATTATGGGGCTTTGACTCCGAAAAGAGCTTTGTACAAATGATGAACACGTTATTTCCAAAACGTATAAACTTTTGTTGAAATTTGATATGGAAGAATGCGTGAAAGACTGTATGATAAAATAGGCTAAAATGTTGGTATAATATACAAATGGACCAGTGGGAAAATATGTGGGTAAAGGGGCTCAAATTTACTTTGAGTTCTACACTTAAAGAAAACTTTTATAAAATGATGTATTGGTGGTACATGTCCCCAGATAAATTAACAAAAATGAGTAAAGGTATATCAAACATGTTGGAAATGTGAGCAACATGAAGGAACATTTTATCACCTTTGGTGGACTTGTCTTAAAGCAAAAAAAAAATTGGTCACAAATTCATATGATAATACAGAAAATCTTGAAGATCAACATACAATTTAAACCAGAAGCCTTTTTGTTGGGACTAATGGACAAAAATAAACATGGTGTCAGACTGTGGCTTATTAAAAGTTGCAATCCAGGCTATCTCTTGCAATCAGACATGAGTCCATTGGTTTCAAAAGATTTTACTGAATATAAACAACCATTATAGTCCATTGGCCAAGATGCAATATCTTGGCTGGTACACGGGTATTGTTACGAATGAAGGTAAAGGTTAAGGCACAGAATAGCATAGCCCAGCAAATCCCATCCTCCCCCCACAGTCCTCAAAACGAACGGCTTGAAGCTGAGAGAGTGAAACTTTCCCAGCGTTGGAAAGACTGTAGTTAAAACATTCCTCTTCCTTGAGATAACTGGTGCTGGACTGCTTGGCACCTGCAAAAGAAGAGCTTAAAATACTGACAGGATTAAAATGGAGTCTCTCTGGATAGACCACACAAGGAACTTATGTCAGACCTGACACATGGTACCTGTTTTAATATACGGCAACGGCAGCTAGGCTTTTATATGCGCAAAAATGGAAAAGTACAGTATTTCCTTCAATGGATGACTGGATTGTGAAAATGATGGAGTTAGCAGAGATGGCTAAACATTGTCTACCTTTATAGTAAATTGGAAACCTTTTATTGACTTTCTGCATGAGATGAGAAAAAATGAACTGATGAGTTGATATCTAAGAAGATAAATTTAGGAAAAATAAATAGAAGGGGGGCAATATTGAAAAGGTAAATTCTGGAGGTATCAAAACTACAAGTATAATGTTTGTAAAGTTATGATAGGTGTTGTAGAGAAAAAATGGAAAATGGAAATATATATAATTTTTCTTCGTTCTTTTTCTTTAATTTTTGTTCTTTTCTTTTTCTCTTTTTCTCTTTTTTATTTTTTCTTTTCTTTCTCTTTTCTTTACCCTTTTTATTGGGTTTTTAATCTTATCAATAAAATAAAAATTATTCTTAAAAAAAGATATGTCCGTTTTTCTCCCATTGTTTCCTATGTGCAACTGTTGTTTTTCATTCATGGCCTCAAAATGGCCTCAAAAGTAACCAGGAAGTCCCATCCCTGGGTAATGGAAGTATCAGTCCAGAAAACTTTTTGAGCCTCTCCCACTGGTCTGAGTGTGTGACTCAAATTGCAGCTTATGTGGTAACATTTTTGTACGTATGGCCATAAATGTATATACTGATGAAAATACTGTTCATACCGGCCAAGTGTAATGTTAATAACAGCTGTATTCATGTGCATCTCTAAAATCTCACCAAACTTTTGCCAAGAATTTTATTAAGAATACGACCACAATAGTACCAAAAGATCCTCCCCCAACACCAGCCAGACTAAGAACTTTTTAAAGTAACTACAAGTGTTCTCAAACCTACATATTAAAGTAAGGTGAGCTTTTTTTGGAAGGTGTTTTCTTGTTGCTGGATCCCCAGTTCTTCCGGGATGCTTTACAGAACAGATAATATATGTCAAATATACATCTAGATTTCACATATATGGAGGAAAAGTTGCCAATATGCTCTGGCACACACACACCCCTCTAAGAGACAGAGATAGCCCACAATGGGGTTAGCTGAACCCTACAATTCACTATTGGAAGTACTGCTCAACATATTAAAAAGAATGACTCCAAGGGGCATCTGGAATGCATTCTTTTGTTTTTAATATAGTCTTTGCACTCCATACAGACCCTCCCCACGTCAAGTCCATCACTGCTTCTGCAAACACATCTCCCACCCCCTGGCAACAGCTTTCCACCTGCAGCTACCATCTTCCTGGCTTATCAGATGCCAGCAGAGAATGAAAGTCCTCAGTGCCTCTCCCCCCCCCCCGGCAGACATTTATGGGCTACACTTCAATTCCCACCCCACATTGAGGGGAAGAAGGGGGCAGGGAGGCTGGACAGGGTGCCGCTTGATACATTTGTGGGGATATGTGAGTGGGCATGTGTGACAGGGTGTTGAGAGAGGGGCTAATGACAATGTCAGTCAGGCATGCAAACACAGAAGTTTGTTGTTTTTCAACATGTTTTATTAAACTGGAAAAAGTGCCACCGTCCCTCGGTAGCCAACGCATTTTGAGCAGCCCTCATTCTGTGCTCCCAGGGGTGGGGCAGAGATGCTGACTGCCTTGAGATATCGCTTCCTAGGCTGGATCTGAATGACACTTGCAGAGCATTGGCGGGGGGGGGGGGGGAGCTGAAGCAGACATGCTTGGTTGTCTCCCAGAAAGTTGCGATGTGCCTGCAAGGGAAAGACACACATGTGCAGCAAGTAACTCAGCCGAGCCAAAGCCCACACTCCAACATCTGAGAAAATGCACATAGTAGAGAGCAGCAGCGGGAGCTCCACAGGTGCAGCTAGCGACCAGCAGATGCAAGACCCCCTGGCAAGGAAGCACTCTGCTTTGGGGTGTTTTTACCTTTAAGGGAGAAAGTTGGCAGGTAGTTACAAACACCTGGTCAAGAGTAGTTTTCAGGGCATCTGCCTCTGAGGCCGCCACCATCCTCTTCCCTGCCGTCAAGGCAAGTTCAGGTGATGGGGCAGCCAGCACAAATCAGCGAGCTGGGTTAGCAACCGCCCCATCTCCTTCTTACCTGTAAGTGCTTCCTCACTCACTGAGATGGAACTTCAGAGTCAGATAACCTGCAAGGAAACTTGAGTGGTTATTGTTAGCCAGACATTCTGGACTTTGCCTTTCTTCCCTTGCACGAGTGCAAAGTTCTCCCAGTTTTCTTGCAAAGTCCCTAAAGTGCACTCAGTGCCTGCCACTGTGGGTACCCTCTCTCCCGCTTCATGTTCAAAGAACCCACGGCAGAAAGCAAATGGGCAGAGCTTTCAGCCATGTGCTAACTTACCTGAGGTCATGGGCTGTGTGGCCTGATGCTTTGTAGGGTGCGTCTGCAGGTGATTGGGTGCGAGGAGGGGGGCTTGTCCACGCCAGAAGTGCACACGGATTGGCCCCCGTGATAGTTCCCATCCTATGCTCCTTCAGGCCATGGGGGTGGGGCTGGGTGCTCGGAAAGGGGGCCAAGTTTTCCCCATTCAATGGGTGCCTATGGGCTACACCTTTTTTTGTGGCGTAGCTCTTTTGCGCCGCTGTGGGCATTCCTGCTTCTGGAAGGGCTTAGGAAGCAAACTAACTCCGGCCCCACCCTCTGCCCCACCCCTCCTGCGATGACGTGGGGCCCTACGCCGCTTCTCCGCCTCCACCCGCCAGCCAGGTATTCCCGCCAGTGGCAGCACGGCAGCAGTAGCATGCCTTGTGCCTCCACTGGCGGAAGGGCATTTGCGCCCAAATAGGAGCCACTTATGCCCACATGAGTCTTGACTCTCTCCCTATGCACTCCCCCCCCCCCTTTAGGATTGCGCTGCAAATGTATTAGATTTAGTTCTATAATTTACACTTACAGGATCGTGGTCTGAAAAAGACTTTGGCAATATCTCCACTTCAGCAATTTTGGTCACCAAATTTTTCGATACCCAGACCATATCTATATGTGACAAAGATTTATGTCTCTCAGAGCAGAATGTATATTCTCTTGAGTTCCCATTTTTTTGTCTCCATACAGCCAGCAAACCCATATTTTCAATCATATCAAAACAAACCTTTGGTAATTTACCTTGAGTATCTTTTATGTTTTTCTCAGAGCATCTATTTGTGGAGAAACGGCATCATTCCAATCACCCATTGAACAACAGTTTTCATAAGACAGATCCGCCAATTTTTTCCAAAGATATTTGTAGAACCTCCCCTTTTCTTCATTTGATGAATAGATTCCTACCACCAAAATTTTGCTCCCATTTAATGTTTCATCCACCCCCACAAATCTACCATGATTGTCAGATATTACAAGTTCTGGTTTCAATGCTGGTTTTAGATATAATACCACCCTCTGAAGAGACAATTCCCCCCCCCCCCCCAATGTTATAATCCAAATACTTGGTATCTTTTTTTCTGATACAAGTTCCTTGTAAACAAATGATGTCAGCTCTCAATTTTTTCAAATATTGAAATATTTTCTGTCGTTTTTGAGGAGCATTCACCCCCATTTATATTCCACATTATGCATTTGTAATCCATACTTGGGCTTTAATTATTATCAGAGTCTACTTCTTCCTCATCTTTCTGTTCCAATATGGACTGTTGTGGATCTTAAGGTACCTTAAGGAAAGAGCATACATTTTCATGGACTAGAGTTCATTTAATCAGATACATACTTTAACTGCAGTATACATTCAAAATGTTTGCTACAACAGGCTAAGAAGACAGCTTCCCCTTCTGGATTAATACAATGTAGCCAATAGGCACTCTTCTGTAAAACAGCCAGAATCTAGTTTGCGTGGGGAGAACAAAATCCACTCACTGTTTAAAGTTCTATAGTTCCGCTGTGAGAGGTATAACCCTCAGACAAGAGCTTCAGGATTCAGCCAGATGAATTCTTTAATGCCCCCACTCACCTCACACAGCCCCATCACCTGCTACAGATAGGTTGTGCCTCGTTCACTTTGCTCTGTGCTTTCACAGAGCAAAATGGAGCCTTTTAAAACTGTGCACAAAGCTAGGGGGGTCTGCGCTATTTCAGACTTCTTGCTTCTAGGGAAACACTAGGCCTTGAGTAGTGGAGACTGAAAGAGATCACAGGGCAATGATATCTGTGCTGCTCTTCAGCCAGTCCAGGACTGGTGTGAGTGCAGGAGAAGAAGCGTTGGGGGCATGGATGGTGTCGTGCTACAGTGGCTTTGTTTCTTTAATGATGGGAATAAAGATTATCCCTAAGATGCAGGGTGAGGCCCGAAAAGACTACTGGGGCCTGGGAATTCTGGATTAAGAGTGCTGGCAAGAATTGGAGAAAATAAGGCTTTTTTAAGGAAGCTGAAAATAGTTGAAGCAAGGAGCTGATCGCATAGTTATAAAAGACACTTAAGCCCAGAAGAACAAACTTCAAAGATCTTACTTGGTAGTAGGAATACAAAGTTCACTGTGCATCAAAAAGACAGCACAATTATCTTCCAAAATGATGTTTCCTAACAATGCATTGTTGTACTCTGATAGGACATCAATAAATCACCTGTTTTGGTGAGCGCCTTATTCAGTCACACACACACCAAGAATTATGAACAAATTATCAGTGATTACAATAATTGTGGTTTAGTATAAGAGATTTTTATCACAGCATGAAAAACTAAATGGGGTTTAGGAATCTTAGAGCGGAACTACAAGTGATAAAAGGCACAGGTTGGACACTTGTCAGCTTCCCTCAAATTTTGATGGGAAATGTAGGCATCCTAGTCTTGCAGCTTGGCTCTCTGACTGCTGTCCAATGGACTTTTCAACTGTCACTTGTCCAACATTCCGCCAAGCTGCCTACATTTCCCATCAAAACTTGAGGGGAGCTGACAAGTGTCCAAACTGTGCCTTTTGTCACTTGTAGTTCCGCTCTTAGACTGGCATTTCAACTGTACCAGATGAAGGCTAAACAAATTGCAATTTGTTCATGATAAAAACAAACTGGAAATTTTCAGGCTTATGTGTTGCTCCACTTGTATGTTGTGCAGTGATCAACAATTTCCAGGTTTAGGAATTCTATTTAACTGCTGTTTGTTGTGGTACCAAATTAACTGTGCTATTGTAAGCAAAATTATACCTTTCCCAGCCCACTGACGTCAACTTCCTTTTTTTTCTTGTCTACAAACTGTATTTTAATTCTTGTTTATAGGCAAGTAACAAACTGCAATTTGTTAAGTGCTTGAATTCAAACTTCATGTGACAATTAAATTCAGGATTAGGATGACTTCAGTCTAGGGTTGCCAGCCGAGCACCAGCAACCAGCAGGAGACACTGGGAGGTGGGGGCTAATAAAATTGGCATTGCTATTCCCTCCGTCCATTTTGTTCCTACTGCTACATGGAGCAGCAACAGGAGCTTGGGGTGCAAAGCGGGGGACAGGGTGGTGTATCCTACCAAACTGGAAGATCTGGAATCTCTGCTACATTCTCGGTGAGGTGTGTAGGGGTGTGAGGGGAGGCTGCACAATCCCAAGAAGTTCCGGTTCATTCTCATTGCAGACAAATTGTGGTGCAAGTGCAAATAAATGATCAATATTGCTGATGGAAAAAACTGATCCTGATTTGCTTTCTGTTTTACTTTGCACCTCTTGTCTTTTTGGGGATAAAAGTGATGCCATGCAGGAGTATGTCAGCAACATGGGGAATTGTGAGAATTAGGCTGGAAACAGAATTTGCTGGGGTTAGGGAGGTCTAGTTGATACTACAGGAAGAGTCTGCCTTAGCCAACCTCGAGGAAGGCATCAACATTGTCTTTGGCTCCCAGAACGTGAGTTGATATACTGGGGCCTGTCCCCTCTGAGGGCCCTTGTGGGGATGGCCCCAACATCCCTACTGCCCTCTAAGAGATCTACGTAGATCTCTCTTCAAGGCTGCCTGAGACCCTCAGTGCTGCTGGATGACGTCCCTTCCTCCTGGTGTTTGAACTGTGCCAAGTCTGTTTTGTTGGTGTCCCTAGGTACGGGGTTCTTCTTAGGCATTGCCTGCTGGGGGGCTGTAACAGTCATAGGTGCCGGAAGTGTGGAACCGGAAGTGCTGTCACCTCCTCCTTGCTGTTGGCCATCGCAGCTGTTGCTTTTGCCGAGTGAATCAAGCAAGTCCCGAGCCTCAGAAAGAGAGGAGGGCAGGTTATATCATCACCTGGGTTTCCCCTTTTGCTCTCTTTAGACTCTGGCCCCAGCACCTTGGCCAGCCACTTTCCTCTCCTCTCTGGCCAGTTGTGGACTTCCCTCACCAACTTCAGTTCCCCCCCCTTCCCATCCCCATCAGATGTGCTGCTTCCTGGGCTGCTCTAGGTAGCCCAACCTGCCTGAACCCCCTCCTTGGCCCCAGTTGGGCTTTTTAGGGTGCCTTCTGGCCTCCATCATCCCCTTTGCCTTGGCTGTCTGCTTGCTGTGCCTCTGTCTTGCCGGCATCTATCTTGGGGCTGTGAGGCCAGCTGCCCTTGTCTTTCTGGATGCCATGGGGTTGTTCACCTGTGTAGCAACCTTGGTTGCCTTGCAGTCATGCCCCAAGGGCACTTTCACTGCCACCAGGCCATCTGCCCTGCTTGTCATGGAGTGTGCCAGCTGCTGCAGTGCCAGAGCCGTTGGCTCCATGTGCTTTGGAGCCATGGCTCATCCTGAGAGCCTCTGCCACCACTCCTCCTGTTCCCGACTTCCCTGCATCCCTCACCTCTGCAGGGTAAGTGCTCGCAGTGTTGGTGGGCGGGGCTGGCAGGCTGCTTCTCTCAGGTCTGGGGAGCATGTCCTGGGGGGTGGGGGTTCTGAGGCCAACATTGGCACCAGACAATTAGATACTACAGCATCAGCTATAAGAGCTCCTTTTTCTCTCCTCAGTCACTCAACTACTTGCAGCAGGAAGCAAGCTGCATCGCTTGCATTGGTACCATGCTAACCTATGCCAAGGAGCTGATAGTTGACATACCTGCATTCTTGATGAGATCAAACCTCTAAGTAAGAACTTGTGGATGTGGGTTGATAATTACTCAAGGCCTGGATTTCGTTTTTATCTTCTGATATTGATTGATTACCAAGTGCTGTTTAATCATTAGTTTTACATTTTTCAGATATATACTTCAATACCTCCACAGCAGATTCGCTCATTTGAACAGGGTCTCCTGCAGGTGCCAGGCTGAACACAGGTGAAGTCATCAGCAACCCGTACACGGGCTTTCTCTGTGGTGGCCCCTCTCCTGTGGAATGACCTGCCTGGAAGTCAGAAGAGCCCCCACTCTCCTGACTTTCCATAAACTATGCAAAACTGAACTATTCAAAAAGGCTTTTTACTCAAATGGGAGGGCTGTATTGTAGGGATGGGGTCACAGATGCTTCACTAACGAGTTGGGGATCATAGACTTCATCACCATTTTTGCCTTATATATTATCTGCTGCTTTAAATATGTACTCCTATGTACAACCAGTGCTCCATGTTGCCGAATGTTAGTCCTAGAATTGATTATGTTTTCCTTCAGTATTTTCTACTATGTCTTGGATCCTTGCTAATGCTATGTTTTTAAACTTGTATATGTTTACCTCATGGTATTGTATTGAAACGTATTTACTTGATACTGATTGTATTAACCTCATACTGTGTAATCTGCCTTGAGTCTCAGTGAGAAAGGCGGACTATAAAAGACGTAAATTAAATAAATAAATAAATAAAATAACTGTGATGCCTGTACTGGCTATAGTTAATTTTATTAAAATATTTATACCTTACCTTTCAAATTAAACATTCCACAAAACAGATAACAAATACTAAATAATAAGACTTAGAATCTAACTACCTGAAGTAGAAAAAACAATAGTAAATACCAACAAAATGCAGTATAAATAATCAATGACAATAGAATTAATCTGCTATATAAATTTGGAAGTAGTAGAGGTAACCAGCAGGGCTTTTTTTCAGCTGGAATGTGGTGGAACGGAGTTCCAGAACCTCTTGAAAATGGTCACATGGCTGGTGGCACCACCCCCTGATCTCCAGATAGAGGGGTTTAGATTGTCCTCTGCACCACGGCGTAGAGGGCAATCTAAACTCTCCTCTGTCTGGAGATTAGGGGGCAGGGCCACCAGCCATGTGACCATTTTCTCCGAGGGCAACCCACTGTTCCACCATCTCTTTTCCCAGAAAAAAAGCCCTGGTAACCAGTATAAACTAGCTAGCCACAAATTTCTCACAAAATGAAGTTTCTCACAAAAAAAGTTCTCACACTAAGATGTCATGACAAACTTTTGTTTGTCTTTGATGAACATGAATGCAGTTTGTTGTACTTGGATGCTCCTTCCGCCCATCTCCCTCTTCCTGCTGGAGCACAATGGAGAGCTTTTTGGTTAAACAACTCTTCAACATGCCCACATTCTATTTCCATGTGCAATCTGAGTACGAATGAAGTGTGGAAGCATGGCAAACAACAGAGGTGTGCTATGACACCTCAATGTGGCCTCAGTTTTGGCCTGGCATGGAATGTCACCAAGGAAAGGGCATGATGAATGTATTTATATGTTTATTTGTTTAGAATATTTCTATGCAGCTTCTTCAGAGTCCTGCTCAATGAAGAATTAAAATCCAAGCCATTAGACATAAGCAGCAAAACTATTCCGAAAAGAGAGGCAGAACACTAAAAAGTTGAAAAGATTAAACCCCTAATTAAAAACCTGAGTAAAAAGATGTGCTTTAGCCTGGCACATAAGAGAGACCAAAGTAGATGCCAGGCAAGGGAAGACATTCCAAAGGTGAGGAGCCACCACAGAAAATGCCATGTCTCTAGTCACCTCTGAAGGTGGGGGCACAGAAAGCAGAGCTTGAGAGGCAGATCTTAACCAGTGGGTTGGATAATATGGGCAGAGACAGTTATTCAGGTACCCTGAATATCCCTGATGATGTGATTCCAGTTTTTGCAGTGCTACTTAGAAGACTCTATTTCCTGTGGCCACTTTCCACCCTTAGGAACTGTGAATACATCGGACATTCAAGGACAGTATCGGTGCATGAGGAGGGTCATAGGAACTTTAAGTAACGTGTCCTGCAACCAGATCATTTAAGGCTTTAGAAGTTAGAACTAACACTTCTGGAAAAAACTAGCAGCCAATGACAGAACAAATAATTGGCATAATATGATCTACATAGCTAGACCCAAATTTACAATATTGTTACTGAATGAGTTGTAGTTTCTAAATACTTTTCAAAGGCAACCCCGTGTATAGTATGTTACAGTAGTCTAATCTGGATGTAAATAAGGCTGTGATAAATCAGACATGAAATTCAGTGATCTTTGATCAGCTCTTCCTATGTTTTTGAAAGACTAAGGCTGGGGAGGGCAGCACTGGTGAGCCAGGCCTGCCCACCATTGCTCCCCCATCCCATCGAGGCTGGGGGATGGCAGTACAGGCAAGCTGGGCATGCCCGCCACCATCCCCCCACCTCAATGAGGCTTGGGAAGGGCAGCACAGGTGAGCCAAACATGCCCACTGCAACCCCCACACCCCATCAAGGTTTGGGGAGGGCAGCACAGGTGAGTCGAGCTTGCCTACCACTGCCCTCTCCACCATATCAAGGCTTGGGGAGGGCAGCCCAGGCGAGCTGGTCATGCCCACCACCACCCCTCCATTGAGGCTTGAGGAGGCTTGGGGAGGGAGTGCATCCCACTCCCTCCCCAGCCATAGCAGCTCACCTTTCCTGCCCCTTCCCCGCCAATCAGCTGAGGAGGGTGGAGGCAACAGGCTCGCCCAGCACAATTGCAGCTGGGGAGGGCTCCACAGATAGCTTGCCTATCCCACCCCCTCCTCAGCCAGGTCGGCTTGCCTATCTCACCCTCTCTGCAGCAAGGGTGGCTCACCCGTCGTGCCCCTTCCTCACTGATCAGCTGGGGATGGTGGAGGAAGAGGGCTCACCCAGCTCAATTGTGACCGGGGAGGGCTACACCAGCAGCTCACCCATCCCACTGACTCCCCAGCCAGGGCAGCTCGCCTTTCCCTCCCCTTCCCTGCTGATCAGCTGGGGAAGGCAGAGGTAGTGGGCTCGGCTGTCCCGCCCCTTCCTCGGCTGATCGGCTGGGGAGGGCACAACTGCACCTGCGCCAATATAAAAGGTGAGTCATTGCCAATACAATTCACTTTTTATATAGAAAGATGTCTGAGAAAGTACTGGAGAAATTCTGGAAAATCAGAAAGACCCAATTTCTATTACCACTGAGATTGGATGGCTAAAGGCTTTTTCAGAGTACAGAACCATATTTGTATATAACATTGGTGACTTTAGACTATATTATTGTATGCTGTCTATTGCTGTAAATATGCTCCTACTGAATAGTTCCTTGTTTTGTTTCAGCATTATGTTTTGTTTTTGTTGTTCTTCAGTTCTGTATTGGATTTATGCTCATTTTCACATTTCTGCTATCCTACCCTATTGTATTATTTCTTAAATGTCCCAGCCAATAATTAGTATTGACTTCTACTCTGTAATCTACCTTGAAACTCAGTGAGAAATACGACTATAAATAACATAAATAAAAGATGTGTATGTTATATTGAAATAAATGGGACACAGCCATTACTAACTTAAGAGGTCTTGCTTATTTCAATGATAATTTTGTGCAATAATTATCTTTGGATTGGGGCCTACCTTTATTTATGAATTTATTATTTTACTTCATTTATGGCTCACCTTTCTTACTGAGATTCAAGATGGATTACAAATTATAGAAAATAATTCAGACAGCATAATATATCCAATAAAGAAACAAACACTCACTGTATAAATGTGTGGTTTTTACTAATTTGGCAAGAATCCAAATGTCTTGCCTTCAGTGAAGTGTTATGGCAAAAATACAATTTGCTCGCATTCAAAATGCAGTATTTTATTACTGGAAAAACATGATTCTCCATCCACACACACAGTTATCACATTGATGATCACTTACTGGCTAGTGCCTGCAATACCACTGTTGGTGAGAGTGAATATTCTTATGTGTGTGCCATTTGAGACTTCCATACAATTACATTTCATTTTTACTTCATTTTTGTTACTCTAGAGGAATGACGATCTTTTGCTGTATGATTTAATTATAGGCATGCCCATGAAGCCCTTTAAAAATGAATCTTCAACATTGTGCCTCTGTTGCACCCTCTTGTGTCAACTTACAACCAATCTGAGAAACCTTTTTGGTGTTTTTCCCTTACAACTTTTCAAGTTTTATGATTCTTCTCTCTGGCATAAAAGCAGAGGTCTTCCACCCCCATGCCCCTTTAAAAATAAGATGCAGTAGAGAGGTTACTCCAAACAAGACACATTCCCTCCCTTTCCCTAACTTTCCAAGCACATGTAAAACCTGTACATAATGTGGGAATGAGATATCATGCTACTGGCTCTGGATCAGGACTAACACTAAACACAGAATATATTTTAAATGTGTGTGCATGTATTTATGTTGTCCAGAATTGGAAAGGTCCTAAGAAAGGGCAAATCAAGGCTAAATATGGAGGGATTTCCCCAGTGCTGACACAAATTAAGGTGTGGAAAAGATCTCAGTGATGACACAGATCAAGGCCATTATTTACTAATACAGGCAGACAGGTTTTACTTAGAATCAGGCATTCCTAAACCTACTGAACTCCTAAATGCCTAACTGTTTAGAATAATTTTGAAGTCATTAAGGATCACTCAAGGTAAATATTTGGACAAGGAATAATACTTCAATTTGAATAGAGATTTCAGGGTTTGAGGCACTTTACATGTATCTTTATCAACCAAACTATAGGGTAGGCCAGAATTTTTATCCACATATTACTGATGAAAGGCTAAGTTTGTGAGAGAGGCTGTTGCTTCCTAGTGGATTTGTGGATGAGCTGAGATTTGAACCACTCTTGGATCACAATTCCTTTTTTAAATCCACTTTGTTATACTGGCTCTGTACAGAATAATGCATTGATGGCAAAAACAAAGACCCTTAACTGTGCGCAAAGTATAAAATGTGGCTAAACCTAAATAACAATTGCCTCATATTTATCTTTCTATATGTGCCTTCTGAGCTCTGCTCTGTTCATGGAACATATATTGCTGGGGGAATATAATTCCACATGTGCATTTATCATTCAGAGAGAAATTCAGGGGTAAATGGTTTCAAGAAGCCTGCTCTCCATCCCAGCAATGAAATATGACAGTGTATGTGGGAAGTTTGTGGCAAGAATGAAGTCCTGCATAAGATGCATCTAATGGCTCAGCTGGAGAGAGCTGACAGAGACATCTTTTATTTTGACACAGGCAAGAGTGGAATGAGCCAATCAATGGTTCCCTCTTGTGGTGGCTGCTGCCCTCTCCTGGTGAGCCTGAAGCAGTGGCTGAGGGACCAGGAATGGCTAACACCTGTCTGCTTAGACTCTATACATTGGAAGAAACTTTGGCTTTCCTATGTTGAGAAGTAGCTAGGAAGGTAACAATCAATGACTCCAATAAAAGGTATTATGGCTTTACTAGATTTATAGAGCTCCTTCCTTCAAGCAGAAATGAAATCCATTCTGCCTGAAGCTTCCTGAACATACATGCAAACACAGACAACAATGTGAACCACAAATGGATGATTCCAGAGTGTGTTAAAGAAAAAACAACAGTTTCATGGCACCTTAAAAATTAACTCATTTATTGCACCATAAGCTGTTGTGGACTGGAACCCAGGTGGCATAGTGGTTACAATGAAGGACTAGATGCAGAGGAGTTAGCTGTGTTAGTCTGTAGTAGCAAAATCAAAAAGAGTCCAGTAGCACCTTTAAGACTAACCAACTTTATTGTAGCATAAGCTTTCGAGAATCACCGTTCTCTTCGTCAGATGCATGGACGAATGAAGGACTAGTGTCTGGGATACCCAGGTTTAAATCCCCACTCTGCCATGGAAGCTCGGTAGGTGTCATTCTCTCACACCCTAACCTGCTTCAGAGGATGCTGCTGTAAGGACAAAGTAGAAAAGGGAGAGTGATGTTTTAAGCCACTTTGGGACTCCACTGGGGAGAAAAGCAGGGTATAAATATCCAAAATAAATAATAAACCTGTTAGGTTTCACTGCCCACCAGATTATTTGGCCTCATCTGTGCACTGAAATATTACGCAACAAGTGACAATGTAATTCCGCTTTCAATGTTTTAAAAATATGGACAAGATGAGACCCATGGAGAGTCATGGAGGATGGGAAATCCCATTCATCACTGGACCCTGCTTTCCCCCTCTGATCGGGCTTTGCTTCCCTTGCTGCTGATTCCCAACTTCTCTTTCCCCTCACCACTTCCTCCTTCTCAGAGCCATTTAGGGATGGTGCAACAACCCAACATGCCTTCCTGTAGCAAATGTGGGGGTGTTCTGGAGTAGGCGGGATCAGTCACATAACTCAATTCTTGGGTAGTAGAGAGTCCTGCCTTCCTCAGACTCTTTGCTTCCTTCCCACCTGCTCCCCTTAACCACTGGGTGGGTGAGTGTATGGAAGACTGTTGCCATCAATCAGGTTTTTGAAGGCTTGCCTTTACTAAGGGGCCCAGATTACCCCTCCCTCTGGAATTCCCCTGGCAACATCCCTTCTGTTGCAAGGGGTAGCTTCCTGGATCAACCACTGAGGCATACAAAGAACCCCAGCAAGATTTTAAAAGGTTTCATTAAAAATTACATTCAAAATAGAAAAAGTCAAAAGATTTAAAAAAATATGCACTCTAATGCGTTGAAGGTTATCAGGCAAAGAAAAGGAACAAAGGTTCCCTAACACACATGAACTGAACTTATTCCTTAGCAGAACTAACATGCCCTTTAATCCTTCTTTAGGACAGGTTGGCATACCCCATGTTTCCTAGCATAAGGACACACATTATACCACCAGCAGCTATCCTGCTAACCAATGAAAGGGAAATGCATCTAGAGCATTGGAGAGGGAGAGGTTTCTCAGTTCCTCACAGATTCCTGTCCTCTTACTTAGGATTGGTACCCTCTCCCCTCCAAAGTAGTGAAGGGCCCATCTTTAGTCCAGAACTTCTCTGGAGCTCTAAACAGAAAGAGGACACCTAGGTCCTTCCCCTGTAGGGAAATTGATCCAGTAAGTAAATGCTGAAGAGCCATGGACATCCTGAGGGCCTAGTAAGGCTAGAGTTCATTTATACTATCAAATTCTGCAAATGTGTCAGCCTTGATCTTACTAATTTTAAGGTATTCCCCCCCACCACCCTTTTTTAACCTGGTTAGAACCCTCCCTCCAGATTTGTGGGACTGAAAATTGTATCAGGGCTGAACCTGTTCATGGTTTTGATCTATGTTGGGGAGCAGGGGTATCTCTTGATTATTGAATATAAGAATTAGTAACTCCTGTGGCTGTGGCGTTAAAGGAGCCAGTGTGTGTATGGAAATTGCCAGTTAAGGCCAGGATTCTAGGAAGTGTTGTGAGTAATTTAAGCCTTTGGCCTAACCTAAAATGTGCTGGCTAAGCTAATGAACACCATCTGTAGACTGGTCTCAGAGTTCCCAAGTGATTTGACCTTGAGAACCTGTCTCAGAGAAGCTCTGGCTGTCTTCCCTAGATATTCTCACACAGCCATTCTCACCGCTTATCGGCTCTAGAGTTGCCGTGTGGTGCACTGAGTTTTAGAAAAGATGGCTTCTCAGTACAGTCCTCTAACAACCTTTCTCTGTTCTTTCCATCTCAGCATGTCCCTATGCCAGTGCAACTAGGCAATGCAAAATGAAAGAATCATGGAATAGAAATGTTGTTACAAATTACCAAATACAACTGTGAATTCTTACTAATAAATATAATAACCAGGGCTTTTTTTCTGGGAAAAGAGGTGGTGGAACTCAGTGGGTTGCCCTCGGAGAAAATGGTCACATGGCTGGTGGGCCCGTCCCCTGATCTCCAGACGGAGGGGAGTTTAGATTGCCCTGGTGCGGAGGTCAATCTAAACTCCCCTCTGTCTGGAGATAAGGGGACGGGGCCCATTTATTGCCCATTTACACCAGCCATGTGACCATTTTCAAGAGGTTCTGGAACTCTGTTCCCCCGCGTTCCCCCTGAAAAAAAGCCCTGAATATAACGATACTCTTAACGAATGCCAAAATTCTTTATATGCTCAATAAAAACAAAATATACAAACTTTAATTGTCTTGTGTTATTAACTATATTAGATGATATCCATATAACACTTAGTACCACAGCTAAAAGTAGTATTTCCAAAAATACAACATAACATTCAAAAGTCCAGGTATACAAGTTATCATTAAAAAGATAAAATGAAAGAATAATTTTCCAAAGGCACTGGAAAATCCTATCAGCTTCACTATTCACAAGTCCAAGTATGTATGTTATCCTTAAGAAGACATGATGAGGACAGAAAAGTCTGACATTGAAATGAAAAACACTCTTTAGCCCGTAGAAAGAAATCTTTTTCCTTTGCTAATTGTAGTATTATAAGAAATAATTTTCTGAAAGTACTGGAAAATTGTAGCAGCTGCACTAATGGAGAGCTGGCTTCATGACTCCTAAGGGCTTTACATAGAGATAAGACTGAGCTTTTCAAACCCTACAGGACAAATTTCATGCTGATGACAATTGCTCTCCAACAACAACTGTTCAAGACCTATCCATAAGGAACAATTTAAGGCCAATTTCAATCACATGCCTCTGATACCTACTTCTTCCTTCAAATGCCTTGATAAGATGGCCTGGTCCACAATATCAAAGGCTGCCAACAAATCCAGTAAGCAGCAGAGAGGAGCATTGCACATGTCCGTTCAAATGAAGATCATCAAGCAAAGCCAAAAGAAATGCAAAGAGAACTCTGAAGGGCTACTTAGCATTTATACTGTCTCTTCTTCCAAAACAGGTGGATATACTCGTCTGCAGGGAGGCCGTTGGAGTGACAGCAGAGCTCTTAGTTGTGTGGAGCATTTTGACACTTTCAGCTAGTACTGGACTACTGTGTCTTCCTTACACCAAGCTCGCAACGGGCTGGGAGTTGTGGTGGTGGGAGGAATGGTCTACGCTATTGGAGGTAAGAGCGAAAAATCCCTGGGGAGGACAATATATTGTTATTATTTAAGATGTGTTTATCAGCCTTTTGAATATAGGAACTCGGCCACAGAGTGATACGCAGCATTATGTCTAAAAGCAGAGTATATCAAAGGTCTCAAAAGAGGTCACGTGGGTTTTGGCCCCGCCCATGTGATTCCTTTTCCTCCGAGTGCAAGCCGAGCCATGCTGGGCTGCAAAGCAAGGCAAGCTGTTTGCATTCATTCTGTTCTGCTCCTTACTTTCATTTGTGACGGGGACGGGGACAGGGACGGGGGTGGGGGGAGAGAGAGAGTGGTGCTGGGCTGCAAAGCAAGGCAAGCTGTTTGCATTCAGTCTACTCTGCTCCTTACTTTCATTTGTGATGGGGGTGGGTGGGGGGGAGAAAATTAGTAAATGCCAAGTGGTGCTGGGCTGCAAAGCAAGGCAAGCTGCTTGCATTCATTCGGCTCTGCTCTTTTACTTTCATTGGGGGGGGGGGCGGAAAGGGGCCTGGGGGGTGGATGTTGCCTTCTGACACACTTCCGGTGATGCCAGGGTGTGTGGCATAAGCTAATGAGTTATGCTAATGAGTTCCTGCAGTTCTTTTTCTAGGAAATGACCCGTGTCTGTCTATCTCATGCACATGTGTGTTTGTACAGACATATACATAACTATGAAACATGCATATGAACATAAGAGAAGCCATGCTGGATCAGGCCAATGGCCCATCCAGTCCAACACTCTGTGTCACACAGTGGCCAAAAACCAGGTGTTCTCAGGAGGTCTGCCAGTGGGGAAGGGACACTAAAAGCCCTCCCAAGAATACAGAGTATCACTGCCCTAGACAGAGAGTTCCATCTATACCTTGTGGCTAATAGCCACTGATGGACCTCTGCTCCATATGTTTATCCAATACCCTCTTGAAGCTGTCTATGCTTGAAGCTGCCACCACCTCCTGAGGCAGTGAATTCCATGTGTTAATCACCCTTTGGGTGAAGAAGTACTTTTCCGTTCTAAACCGACTGCTCAGCAATTTCATTGAGTGCCCACAAGTTCTTGTATTGTGAGAAAAGGAGACAAATACTTTTCTACCTTCTCTATCCCATGCATAATTTTGTAAACCTTTATCATGTCACCCCTCAGTCGTCGTTTCTCCAAGCTAAAGAGCCCCAAGCGCTTTAACCTTTCTTCATAGAGGAAGTGTTTCATCCCTTTAATCATTCTAGTTGCCCTTTTCTGCACTTTTTCCAGTGCTATAATATCTTTTTTGAGGTGTGGTGACCAGAATTGTACACAGTATTCCAAATGAGTCCGTACCATTGATTTATACAGGGGCATTATGATACTAGCTGATTTGTTTTCAATTCCCTTCCTAATAATCCCCAGCATAGCATTGACCTTTTTTATTGCCGTCGCACACTGTATCAACATTTTCAGTGAGTTATCCACCATGACTCCAAGATCTCTCTCTTGGTCAGTCTCCGCCAGTTTGGACCCCATCATTGTGTACTTATCTTTGGGATTTTGGCCCCAATGTGCATTACTTTGCACTTGGCCACATTGAACCTCATTTGCCACATTGATGCCCACTCACCCCACCTCTACAGATCCCTTTGGAGTGCCTTACAATCCTCTCTGGTTCTCCCCACCCTGAACAATTTAGTGTCATCAGCAAACTTAGCCACTTCAGAGCTTACTCTCAACTCCAAATCATTAATGAACAAGTTTAAAAGCACCCGTCCTAATACTGAGCTCTGCGGTACCCCACTGCTTACCACCTTTCGCTGTGAATATTGCCCATTTATACTCACTCTCTGTTTCCTATTCATTAGCCAGTTTTTGATCCATGAGAGGACTTGTCCTTTTACCCCATGACTATTGAGCTTACTTAGCTTACTTACTTTGATGAGGAACTTTATCAAAAGCTTTCCAGAAGTCCAGGTAGACAACATCTATCGGTTCCCTTGTCCACATTATTTTTGTTGTTGTTCTTGTTGTATGTTTGTTCACTCCCTCAAAGAACTCTTAACAGGTTCGTGAGATAAGATCTTCCCTTAGAGAACCCATGCTGAGTCCTCCTCAATAGCTTTTGTTCATCCATGTGCCTACTAATTCTTTCTTTAATAACGGTTTCCACCAACTTACCCAGTATTGACGTTAGACTGACTGGCCTGTAATTTCCCGGATCTCCTCTGGAACCCTTTTTAAAGATGGGGTGACATTAGCTACCTTCCAGTCCTCAGGAATGGAGGCAGATGTTAATGAGAGGTTACATATCTTTGTCAGGAGATCCACAAGTTCACATTTCAGTTCTTTCAGAACTCTTGGATGTATGCCATCTGGGCCTGGTGATTTGTTAGTTTTTAAATTGTCTCTCAGTCGTAGGACCTCCTCTCTCATCACCTCAATCTGACTCAAGTCTTTCAATACTCCTTCCGAAATCAGCGGTTCTGGAGTGGGCAAGCACCTCTCATCTTCTACAGTGAAGACAGAGGCAAAAAATGCATTTAGCTTCTCAGCCATTTCCCTATCGTCCTTCACTAATCCTTTTACCCCTTGATCATCCAGGGGCCCCACTACCTCCCTGGCTGGTTTCCTTCTTCTAATATATTTGAAGAAATGTTTATTGTTGGTCTTTATGTTTTTTGCAATGTGTTCCTCATATATTGTCGAAATATTGTCGAAGGCTTTCACGGCCGGAGAACGATGGTTGTTGTGGATTTTCCGGGCTGTATACCCGTGGTCTTGGCATTGTAGTTCCTGACATTTCGCCAGCAGCTGTGGCTGGCATCTTCAGAGGTGTAGCACCAAAAGACAGAGATCTCTCAGTGTCAGTGTTCCTCATAGTCCCTTTTTGCCTGCCTGATCACAGACTTGCATTTTCTTTGCCACAGCCTGTGTTCCCTTTTATATACCTCACTCTATTTTTCCACCTTTTAAAGGAAACCTTCTTACCTTTTATAGCTTCCTTTACTTTGTTTGTTAACCATGCAGGCCTTTTTTATACCTATTTGTGCCTTTCCTAACCTGTGGTATATATTTTATCTGAGCTTCTAGGATTGTAGTTTTAAATAGTCTCCAAGCTTCCCCAAGGGTTTTGACCCTTTGGACATTTCCTTTCAGTTTCTTTTTCACATGCCCCCTTATCTCAGAGAAGTCACCCCTATTAAAGTTAAAAGTGGTTGTGTTGGTCTTTTTGGGCAACTCCCGATTTATGCAAATGCTGAACTCAATAACATTATGGTCACTGTTCCCAAGCAGTGCAACCACTTTTACATCTCTCACCAGATCTTGGGTATTACTTAGGACCAAGTCCAGGATCGCCTCTCCCCTGGTAGGTTCTGCAACCATCTGCTCCATAGCACAGTAATTGAGAGTGTCTAGAAACTCAGTCTTTTTCTCCCGATTTGAACACACATTGACCCAATCAATGTGTGGGTAATTGAAATCACCTATTACTACACAATTATTTCGATAGCCACTATCCTTATTTCTTTCATCATGTTATAATCATCCTCTATCTTTTGATCTGGTGGGCGATAACAAACTCCTAGAGTTAAGTTTCCTTTTGGGCCCATTATTTTAATTCATAGCATTTCCAGAAGCGAATCTAATTCTCTTACCTTCTCAATGTTACTGGACTGTATACCCTCTCTGACATACAGAGCCACTCCACCTCCAACCCTTCCCTTCTTATCCTTAGGATATAATTTATATCCAGGAATTGCCGTATCCCACTGGTTTTCCTCATCCCACCAAGTTTCTGTAATGCCCACATCTATATTTCCCCCTACACTAAGTATTCCAACTCCCCAATTTTACCTCAGTCACTTCTAGCATTTGTATATAAACATCTATAATTTCCCAGGCATGTTCAGCCTGCAACCTTCCTCCTGCTGCCTCAAGACCTTGTCAGGCAGTCCATATTGTTTGTCACCATCTCAGTGGACAACTCTAATCCATTTCCCTGTAGAAAAGTAACAGCTAACTCTTCATCTCTTTGAGATGAACCATCCCAAACCAAAGACATTTTGTCTCCTGTTGGCCTTTCCCCAAGATTCAGTTTAAAAACTGCTCTGCCACCTTTTTGATTTTAAGTGCCTCAGCCTGGTTCCTTCTCGGGACAAGTGGAGACCATCTCTTTTGTACAGCTCCCGCTTGTTCCAAAAAGCATCCTAGTGCCTCACAAACTCGAACCCTTCCTCCCCACACCATCGTCTCATCCATGCATTGAGACTCCTAATCTGAGCCTGTCTCTCTGGCACTGCGTGTGGAACAGATAGCACTTCTGAGAAGGCTACCTTGGAGGTCCTGGCCTTGAGTTTCCTGCCTAGCAGCCTACATTTTTCCTCCAGGACCTCACGCTTGCATTTCCCCACATTGTTGGTACCAACATGTACCATGACCACTGGCTCCTCCCCAGCACTGTCTACCAACCTATCTAGAACCTGCGTGATGTCCGCTCCCTTCGCATGAGGCAGGCAAGTCACCATACAGTCAGTACTAGGGGTGTGCAAGACCTGCCTGTTTTGGTAAACCTGATTCGGTTTTAACTGAATCAGGAAACCGTTTCAGTATTCGCGTTTCGGTAATAGATTCGGCTTTTTGGCTTGATTCAGCCATTGTTTTCAATGAGAAAACCTTCTCCCGGCTTTCCGGGAGTCTGGGAAGGGGGGCATTTTCTGTCCGAATCACACCAAACTTGGTGGAGACCTTCTCCTAACTCTCCTCTAACTACCCCCCCCCCCATGTTTCAGAAAGATTGGACTTTCGGGGGCCACGTTATGCCCCCCCCAAACAAGGTGCCCCATTGGGGGGGGCATAACGTGGCCCCCGAAAGTCCAATCCGAAAGTCACACTGAGAGATCTCTGTCTTTTGGTGCTACACCTCTGAAGATGCCAGCCACAGCTGCTGGCGAAACGTCAGGAACTACAATGCCAAGACCACGGCAATACAGCCCGGAAAACCCCCAACAACCATCGTTCTCCGGCCGTGAAAGCCTTCGACAATACAGGGCACAGTATCTTATTCCAGGACACCAAAATACTCGACAACACTTCCAACTACTTTGTCAGACTGCACAGGGAAGCCATTGAAATTCACAAGCATAAGCAAAACTTCAACAGGAAAGAAGAAACCTTAAGAATGAACAGAGCATGGTTTCCAGTTCTGAAAAACGCCAGGCTAACAAAACACTCTATACCCGACAATAGCCCTGCAGAGAAGATTAGCACATCAAGCACCAATCCATATGCAAAAGAACCTCCTCAGGATACAGTGAAGCCTCCCGCCATTAGCATTCCACACCCTGGGAAACTCTTACAGGATGACTCAGCTCAACCCCACCCCTCCTGAGTAGATACAAATGACCTGCCAACATCTTTTCCACACTGTGACACTGAGAGATCTCTGTCTTTTGGTGCTACACCTCTGAAGATGCCAGCCACAGCTGCTGGCGAAACGTCAGGAACTACAATGCCAAGACCACGGCAATACAGCCCGGAAAACCCACAACAACCATCGATTTGGCCATTGTTTTCAATCAGAAAACCTCCCGGCTTTCCGGGAGTCTGGGGGGGCATTTTCTGTCCAAATCACACCAAACATGGTGGAGAGTTTCTCGTAACTCTCCTCTAACTACCCCCCAAGTTTCAGAAAGATTGGACTTTGGGGGGCCATGTTATGCCCCTCCAAACACAACTCACTTCACTGTTTTTGACAGCAATTGTGTTTTGGGTGATTCTTTAATGTGAAGTGAGTTGTGTTATTTTTATGTAGTAGACTGCTTTCATGCCCTGTTGTGCCCTCCTACTGTGTAACCTAAAGCAGTTAAAGAAATAAAGTGTTTTTGACAGGAATTGTGTTTTTGTGATTCTTTAATGTGAAGTGAGTTGTTATTTTTGTGTAGGGGAATACTGGAATGCCCTTTGGTGTGCCCCCCCTGCTGTGTAACCTACAGCTGTTAAAGAAATAAAGTGTTTTTGACAGGAATTGTTTTTGTGATTCTCTGATGTTAAGTGAGTTGTGTTATTTTTCTGTGTGGGGGACTGCTGGTGTCATGTGTCACAATGCTTTGCCAACTTGTACTTTGAAAGTGAGAAAATAATTTTTTAAAAAAAACTTTATTCAGTGTGTCTTTGTGTTTTATTCTTTGTTTTGCAGTTGGTTCCCATCATAGGGAACAATGGGGCTGGCTGGCCAGCCATCTCTGTAGGTGGTGGGGGAATTTGGGGGAGGGTGTCTGTGGTTCAGGTGCTCTTTCACAGGGACAAGCTTGCACTCAGGAGTGTGCCCACCATTGTGGCACCCCTGGGCTGTGCATAATTGCCCTGGGAAAGAGAGTTTAAAAGTTCCCATCACAGGGAACAATGGAGGACGGCTGGCCAGCCTGCTCCTGGGGTAGTGGCCAGTGCGGGAATGTTGGGGAGGGTGTCTTTGGGTCAGTGTGGGGCTGTGGGTGGTGGATTTAATAGAGGGACTGTGCCTGTGGCCATAGATTGCTCTTTGGATTTCATTTCTGGAGTAGCCATTTGCCTGAAGTGCGTGGTTTAGATGATTAATTTCCTCATTGAGAAATTGCGGCTCACACTTCCATATGCAAAAGAACCTCTTCAGGATACAGTGAAGCCTCCCGCCATTAGCATTCCACACCCTGGGAAACTCTTACAGGATGACTCAGCTCAACCCCACCCCTCCTGAGTAGATACAAATGACCTGCCAACATCTTTTCCACACTGTGACACTGAGAGATCTCTGTCTTTTGGTGCTATACTTCTGAAGATGCCAGCCACAGCTGCTGGCGAAACGTCAGGAACTACAATGCCAAGACCACGGCAATACAGCCCGGAAAACCCACAACAACCATCGTTCTCCGGCCGTGAAAGCCTTCGACAATACAATGTCCAAATCGTTTCGGCAAGTTCTGATTCTGTATTACCAAAATTTTTCGGTATTCAGAAAAAGTTTCGGTAATATAAAAAACCCCGAAACAGCCCTGATTTGGTAAGTTTAACCTAATCAGAATACCGAATTGCACACCCCTAGTCAGTACGCGTGTTTGCCACCCAGCTGTCTACCCGCCTAAGGATCGAATCACCACCTACCAAGAGCCCCCCTCCCTCCCTGCCCAGGGTTGGTTCCTTGGTGCGAAAGGATACTTGTTCACCAACTGAAGAAGAGTTCCCTCCTGAGGGCATATCCCCCTTGTCAGCACGGTGCCTTGTCTCCTCTTGACCCTCATGCCCCCTGGCAGCAGTGGGGCAGTCATTCTCAGTGTGGGACACATCTAACAAGTCCCCGAGAGTCTTCTCCATGTGTCTGACTGTGTCTGCTTCTCCAGGTCAGCCACCTCAGCCTCAAGGGTGTGAACTCGCTCCCTGAGAACTAGGAGCTCCTTGCACCGAGCACAAACCCAAGACTTCTGCCCAGTGGGCAGATAGTCGTACATGTGACACTCAGTGCAAAACACTGGATAGCCCCCAACCCCTGCTGGCATACTACCTTCATAATTTCTCTTTTTAAAAAAATTCTTATTATTTTTATATAAATATATATATATTCCCCTTTTAATACCCTATGTATTTATGTGGTCTCCTTGTGGAAAGTCTACTTACCTTACTGGGAGCACTAGAAGACTAGGCCTTTGCCCCTTGGTTTCTCACTCCTCAGACTTCCTCCTTCCACACGTAGCAACTCAGTCAATTCTCCCCAGCAGTTAAGAAAAGTTAAATAGTTAAGAAAAGGCAAAGCTCACCAGCTCAGCGGCAGCAGCAGCAACAGCTCCCCTTCCTGCTCTCTCCCAGGAACAATCCCCCTCAGCAATCCATTCCAACTCAGGCATAAAAGACAAACAGAAACTCTTACTCCAACTGGCATCACTTTACAGCAGGCTCCACACACTCACACAGCCCCAAACACTGTCCTCCCACACAGTAACCTCAGCTAATTCCCCCAGCAGTTGAGGAAGGCAACAGAAAAAGACTCCCCACTCCAGCAGCTCCCTTTCCAGCTCCTTCCCAGAGCCTAGATGGCTGTGATGCAGACACTTTGTGTTTGAGCAGACAGATGTTGGTGTTTCAAATGATTTTCTTGTACTCCAGTGATGTTAGTGCTAAAAACATGATTAATAATATTACTGCCTTTCAGTAATAATTTTCAACAAGTTTTGTGTGATTTCCTTTCCTTTTTTTTAATGATGTGATACATCAGGATGCCTCAAAAGTCTTTCTTTTGTAAGTTGCAGCCAGAAACAGAGCTGGACTTTATCTCAGCTGTCTCTAACTAAGGATGTGGTAACATTTCTGCCTGCAGCAAAAACTACATTTTGTAAAGTTAAAAAAAAAAACTCAAAATTTAAACAGGTTTATTTGAGGTGTGTTTTTCAGGACTTCTGAAGTTTACTGATGCAGAAAAGGTTTGTGCATTCTATTAGTTTGTGATGTGTTCTTTACAAAATGAATCCACCTCCAGTAAGCTCCTCTTCAGGCATCACTTATTGGACTGTAAGATTTATAAAACAAAACAAAAAAAACTACTGTAAAAACTTAATTCATAAATCAGATGATTACTGGGTTTGAGTTGCTGAGTCACAATGTTTATATTTTCTGCTTGCAAGGTTTGCATAGTTTGTGAAATTCAGAAATGCTAGGCATGCATTTCTTGTTATGTCCATATTCTGAATATTGTTTGATGTTTGTGCGTCACCTGAGCATTGGAAAGAAACCAGATGTGTTTTTTTTATTTCTTATGTTCATGCTCTGGCCACTTTTATTGCAGGGCTCTCTGAATTCCATGCACCATAAATGCACAGAATTCAGTAGCTGGTCCATGTGATCATAGAGATGGAAAGCATCAAAGGTAATCTAGTCTAGCTCCGTAGAGGAAAGCCTACTTTGTTCACCCAGCAGACCTGGCCCAGGTAACATCAGACCACTGTGTGCCATAAGCAGAGCAAGCAGGTGTTACAGGACAGTTGTTGGAGCAAAGAAAGTACAAACACTGGATTCCAAGATTTCCTCATTTTTAAAAATATTAAAGCAAATCTTGTTATTGCAGAAATTAGTTGATCAGGAGGCTGTGGGCTTCCTGTCTTTTCCAGTACCATCATTCCAGTACCATCATTCTGCTGTGACTTTTCTTTTTTCATTTTGCTGCTTAACCCAGGGCCGGTACCAGATTTTCTGGTGCCTGAGGCCAGATACTTGCACCTGGGGTCAGTTTCAGGGGTGTTGCTGCCCTACGTGTGCGCATGGAAAGCATACGTGCGCGCACGGACTGCTTGATGCTGTTACTGTGCGTGACATCATCAAGCAGGGCATGCTGCTGCGAGCCGGCCGCCCCATTAGCAAGGCAGGCAGCTGGGACGGTGCACGGGTGGCCTCCCACCCTCCCGCTCAGTTGCCCCACACCGCCCCAGCTGACTGCCGCACCTGGCTGGCCCGCAGTGTGGCGGTGGCGGCAGCATGGGGCAACTGAGTGGGAGGGCTGGGAGGCTGCCTGCTCAGTTGCCCCACGCTGCCACCACCAGCACACGCTCCTGGCTGGGCACCTGCAGGCCAGGCATGACAGGTGGCCAGGGCGGCACACGGGAGCGGCTTCCCAGCCCTCCTGTTCAGCCGCCAGTGCTGCTGCTGCCAGCCCCACGGCATGTGCCCCCGCCCCCAGTCAGCACTCGAGCCAACTGCCAGCACCGCCTCAATGGATGCACCAGCCCTGGCTTAACCCTTCAGTTCTTTCTGATACTCTGAATTCTGCAGAAATGTGACTGTTACATATATGCATACAATTAGGCTTCTGTACACTAGGTAAACCGCACCAGTACAAAGGTTCTTATCCACTCACTAGTGGAAATTAATGAAAGTAACAAAGTCCATATAAGGATCTTGTGTCCAAATGAAAGCACCAAAGATGGCTACACCAGCTGAGCCGTCACGCCCAAACGCGCAACACTGGTCTGTTCTGCTGTTTCGTCTTCCTGACGTCCTCAGGGTGGGCTCTCTTTTGCATTCCAGTGAAAAGCAATTATAAATACTGCACCAATGGCAATTTACAATCGTAGCTCCAGGCTATTCAACACAATCAAGACGGCTTGTTTCAGCCGAGGCAGCGAGCAGACCAGGTCTCCAGGAAGGAGTTATTTCGGCCAAAGGAGCAGCAGCCTTTGGACCGACTTCATTGGTCATTGGTGCATCACACACGGAGAGTGATCTTTAAATATTGGCCTTTGCTTCGGGAGATTCCTGGCTGTTCCAAATTGCCCTTGATAGCCCTGCGAAGAACACGTAACATTAAGGACTTGATTGTCCATTCAGATTTTCACAAGAGAGAGCCGATGGGTACTTCCCCTGTTGGGCATTTTAGATGCGGCCATTGCCGCCTATGCCCTCTGGCTTGGATTGGGAGTAGTATCAGTCTCCTGCCGGGAGAATGTGCTGTAAATTTGAAGCATTTCACTACCTGTCAGTCCTCCGGTGTTGTTTATTTGATCAAGTGTAAGTGCCACAAATTCTATGTGGGTAGTACCACTAGACCCTTGAAGACAAAATTACTGGAGCATATGTCTAGGATTTGTACTAAAGTCATGGAAGCCCCTCTGGTGGATCACTTTGTGACTAGTGGACACATGGAGGATGATTTTCAGTTCACAGTGTTGTTTCATGCACGGGATGTACTTCATTCCTTGTTAACCACTACTCTACTCCGCAAAGAAGCCCAATGGATCTTTAAACTTAATACATTGAGACCGTTTGGGTTAAACAATGACTTAGACCTCTCCTGCTACCTCTGAAATGCAATCACCTGTACTCAATATATCTGTACCTTTAAATTCTTCTGCCTTGCTGATGTGTAATTGTATTTAAACACACCTATTTATGATCCGGTCGCTGAAACAAGCCGTCTTGATTGTGTTGAATAGCCTGGAGCTACGATTGTAAATCGCCATTGGTGCAGTATTTATAATTGCTTTTCACTGGGTAAGTTCATGTACTACTTCTTGGGTTTGTGCGTACAAATGGGGAAAAAGGCTGAAACAAGCCGTCTTGATTGTGTTGAATAGCCTGGAGCTACGATTGTAAATTGCCATTGGTGCAGTATTTATAATTGCTTTTCACTGGAATGCAAAAGAGAGCCCGCCCCTGAGGATGTCAGGAAGACGAAACAGCAGAACAGACCGGTGCTGCGAGTTTGGGTGTGACGGCTCAGCTGGTGTAGCCGTCTTTGGTGCTTTCATTTGGACACAAGATCCTTATATGGACTTTGTTACTTTCATTAATTTCCACTAGTGAGTGGATAAGAACCTTTGTACTGGTGCGGTTTACCTAGTGTACAGTGTACAGAAGCCTAATACATGCACCTATTAACTTGTTCAATGTTATGAATCTGTGTGAGTAACACCTATTAATAATTTGGAAGTGTACTTTATTTTTTCCTGCCACCCGCTTGTGTGGTTCCACTGTCTGTGATAACGTGTTGTCCAGTGGGTCCTCTGTTTTCGTTACACTATATGCATACAATGGCATGATGTGCATAATTTATATTTATTGGAGAACTTATATTTCCAACATCACATATGTAGTTGTGCTTTATTGTCTCCCTTAGTTTGTTTTTACTAGTAAATTATTGAGAGTTTGCTGGAGGTTCAGCATTTTGGCATGGATAGAATCTTTATCTGGCTTGACTAATAGAGGGGTAATTTTGTGACCTGTATTAAGTCTTGCAAGTGGATGAACATTAGTTGAGCACTACATTGTTTACATCAGATGCTTAACTCCTTTTTTTTTGCCTCTCTCCTAAGGTGAAAAAGATTCCATGATTTTTGATTGTACTGAATGCTACGACCCGATTACTAAGCAGTGGGTGGCTGTAGCTTCCATGAACCATCCTCGCTGTGGATTAGGAGTCTCTGCCTGTTATGGAGCCATTTATGCTTTTGGCAAGTCCATTCATTGATCAGCAGATTCTTAAAGTCGGAGCAGTACTTCATTAGCATAGTGTACCAGCATGTATCAGTGGTAACTAACAAGAAGCATCTCTAGCAAAATATCCTTTATAGCAAAGGTCAAATAAAGAAGTGTGTATAGTAAAACCTTGGATAGTTGGCCAGGAATACACACTGATGTGTTAGTTGAAAGCAAAGTGCTTCCTAACCTCCAGCTTGCCAACTCACTACATGATCATATAGTACACCCAGGGGATTTTGAAATGACATTGCTCAGTCCATGAAACTAAATCTTGTGGGGAACTGCTTGATCTATAAAGCTGATGGTTGGGTTAATTGAATATTGTGGAAGAGCTTTGAGAATTTGTGAGCACCTCCTACTGCCAATGAACTTTGAATCTTGACATGAACAATGCCTGTAGGTAGATAATAAAGAAATTTCCTAAAATATAACCTTGTATGCAGAGCTCTGTAACTTTAACTATTGCTGCTTACTAGATCTGAGCGCTTTAAAAAAACTGTGCTATGTTCATGTTGTATTCCTTGCCTGTTTGGTTCCTTTGGTTTGCAAGAGCTTGGATTGGAGCAGAGATTGGTACTTCAATTGAACGTTTTGATCCTGATGAGAATAACTGGGAAGTGGTGGGTCACATGGCAGTGCCTCGTTACAATTTTGGGTGCTGTGATATACAAGGTGAGTAGGCTTGAACTTGAGCAATTGTCCCAGTGTTAGCATATGTGTAAAGTTCAATTTTTATTTATTTGTGTGAACAAAATGCTTGGAATGTTGTGTTTCCTACTGCTTCCTACATTTCTTGCCTGTTTGGCTGTTATGATGTAAGATTGGCTTTGAACATAATTGAATGCGCTCTCTATGTTTCATTTTTTCTTTGTTGAAATGTTCAACAAAAATGTAATAGAGAGCAGGTGTTACAAACAAATGATTCAGTTGCTTCTTAAAGGAACCCTTCCCACAAGTGTGGTTAGGAGATCCTAGCAAGTGCTTGCCAAGATCTTAGTATCTTCACCAGTAAGTTGTATAGTGCATGTGACAGAAACTCTACATTCAGTATGACTCAAGAGTGTCTGGAATCTTGGACCACTGGGGTTTATCTGGCCAGACTTAAGCTCTTTGGACAAAGGACCAACTGGGTTGGGTCAGAGCCACACTTTGTCATGGAAGTTCAGAGCCATTATGTAGGACGATCATTTGGGGAATTCTGATTGGTAACATCTCTATAAGAGATGGAATTTTACTTGGGATTGGTTGAATCTGCTAATCAGTCTCACAACAGAGACTGGCTTAGGTCAGATTCCATTGCCAATAAATATCTGGGTGCTCTGGACTTTTTGTTTGTTTTCACTATGTAATAGCATGACATCTGGAGATCCCAAGATCAGTGGGCAGGTGCTAGACTCCTCCACTATCTTGGTACTAACATGGAACTCTGTGCATGCTCTGAGGAATCTGCTGAACCTTAGTAAAGTATATTTAGGTGAGTTAGACCAACTTTATTGCTTTTATTTTAGAAAATGTGTGCTGAATGATAGTGAGCATCTTCCCTGTTTTGTATGTTGTCCTTTTTCCTTCCCCCCTTTTGAATCCAACTACCATCTCCTCTTTCCCTTTTTCTGTAAGAAACCTTCTTTTGATTAAGACATTCTTTGTTCCTTTGGCTTCCTTTAGTAGATTTCTGCAAATCTCTTTCCTATGTGCCAGATTGCACTGGTGCTAATAGTTGCTGTATTGTCCAGGATTTCCACCCTATTATTTCACTATTGTGCTGGAAGAGCATCTTCTCAGCTGGTTAGTCTAGATGTTCTTAGGAATTCCCTGACTAGTAGCAGCAGGTAGCCAGGGTGCTTTCCAGGGAATCCTTGGTTTAAGGAAGTTTCCCAGCCAGGAAAACCACCCTTCCTTCTGTAACAGCACTTCTTAGTTTTCTTCTAATTGCATATTACACCTTCCAAACTACACCTTCTATATCCCCATATAGAGGTTCCTACTGTGTTCTGTGTTGAAGGCAATAGAAAAAAATGAAGAATTAACATGAGATAGGTTGATGCAATAAAAGAAACCACATCCTTCAGTTTACAAGACTTGAGCAAGTCTGTTTTGGATGTCACTAATTCATAGGGTTGTCTTCAAGTCAGAAGTGACTTGACAGCTCATAATGCACACACTGTGTTCTGTACCACTGAATTATACCCATGGCAGAGAAATGCTAAAATTTGTGTATGAAGGCAGTGACTAGGCTATTCTGAGAACTGAGAAACTGTGTCTCCAGCTAGTAGTGTGAAAGGATGATAAGAAATAAGCTGATGTTACTTCTTGGTGGGTGCTAAAAAGTAGGTCAAGTGACTGTTCTGCAGGATTTGCACTGCAGGCAAGAGGAAGAAGAATACAAAAAATTAAAAAGATAATTAAAGTTTATTTAAGCTGAACTGAAAAAAAAACCCAAAACAACAAATTTTCAATATAGTGGAGAGGTAGCAGGAAGGAGTTGCTCATTGCTATTTAATGGTTTGTTTATCTTATTTTTAGCCTGCCTCTCTCACTGAGACTCAAGGTGGATTACACAGTAAAGAAAGAGAGGGAAAAAGTAATCATGCAACATAAGACACCCAAAGAATAATACTTTAGGACTAAGAATACACAATTCAGACAATGTGAGCAACAATGGCCACAAACAGTAGCCAGCAGAAGCTCAGAATGCTTACAGAACCATATTCCATGCATCATCAGTAGCAATAGCATTGAATGCATTATCAGGGACAAGTATTTTTCCAGGTTAAAATATTGTGTTTAGTGTGTTTAGAAAATCAGGTATCTTTCTAGGGCACTGTCTTGAAAAACAATATGCAGATAGAAAACACATCCTAATGTATTGGAACTGGAATTCCCTTCAGCTGTAATTCAGAAGCAGCCCCATTAATGAAGGCCATTGAAATTCTCTGGAGTAGAGATGGGCACGAACTGGAAAAAAAACAAGCCATGCGGTTCATGGTTTGTGGCATTTCATGAACCACGAACTTTCATGAACCAGCCCTGGTTCGCGAACTGGTTCATTTGGTTTGTGAAAATGTCACATCCAGGTCAGCAAACCGTCACTTCTGGGTCAGCAGAAGGTCATTTCCAGGCCAGCAGAAGACCACTTCCGGGTCAGCAGAAGGTCTGCAGGAAGTCCATCCCCTGTTGCCTAGGAAACTGATTGATCGGTGCCAGGCTATCTGAGGTGATGAACCAAAAAATGAACCAAACGAACCAGCCTAAACTTCGTAGCAGTTCGTCAGAAATGGGCTCTGTCAAATTGCCGGTTTGTGCCAAACTTTGGTTTGTATTTTGGTTCGTGCTCATCTCTATTCTGGAGTAACTGAGCTGTGGACCACATCCTTAACATGGCAGTTCCTTTTGTAGCCAATGTTCAAGTGGCATGGATTTAATAGAAACTCTGTGTGTTTCCAGGTTTATGTTGTTGGAGGCATTGACAATGAAGGAATAGAACTGTGTTCTGTGGAAGTTAATATCTAAGCGCTGGTCTGCACTCCCTGCAATGGGTACCAGAAGGGCATATTTGGGTGTGGCTGCTCTGAATGACTGTATTTATGCCATTGGAGGATGTAATGAGGCACAAGATGTACTCTCAACGGTTGAGAAATACTTCTTTGATGAGGTAGTATTGAATTTCCACTAATTGGATTACAACCTATTCATTTGTATAGTCTCCAGCTCAAGTCGAGCATGTTTATAAACCTACCATCTTCCCAATCCAATTCATGCATCTCATGCTACAAAAACTGGTAGTTGCTAACAGTGGCCATAGTCCCTTTTTCTCTTTCCAGTGCCTAACAGCAGAAGGGTTTATATAGGTCTTGACACTTGGTCATGTCTAGGTCTCTCCAGGGGAATGTGTTTTATTAGAAGGTTGACTTGAGCATTCTTGTGGCTGAAGACTGAATATTAGCCTCCTCTGCACCTCCCCTTTCTATTAGTCCAGTGGCTCTTGTTAGGACAATTATAAACTATGTGTGAGCTTGCTGCTAGAACAGAGAAAGGCAGATTATGGCCCGTGGAAGCTTTTCCTCTAGCTCTCAGATGCCAAGACCATTGGCCTGCCAACTGCAGCATTGACTGGTAACCAATTCTCCCCCCCACCCCCCAGAGTGGTTCAACAGTTCAATGGCTGAGAGCTGTTAGGAGCAGCAGAGTGGTGGAAAGGTCTCTGCTTGGTATTGATGTTTAGAAACTTTTTTATTTAAATGGCTTTTAATATACAAACATGACTTTGCACTCAATCTTTTATTCTGGAAAAATGGAATCATTGGTCACAAATGTTGATTAGATTCCCCACCTCCACCCCCATTTCACATAATGGCCAATTTGGCACAGCCCTTTTTATGGAGCATCTTTTATGAACTAATTTCATATTAAGGAGTATTATACTGCTTTTCTGAGTGTAGTTCATTATGTAGATAAGGATTTTTAAAAAGTTTGTCTTTTAAATCATCAGGAGAAATGGGTGGAAGTTGCTTCAATGAAGACTCCAAGAGCTGGAGTGTGCGTCGTAGCTGTAAGTGGCCTCCTGTATGCGATAGGAGGCCGGACTGCTAGCTATGATTCGGCTGCCCCGGTAACTTCATACTCTGTTGAGGTTTATAATCCACATATGGATACTTGGACTGAAATTGCTAACATGATCACCAGCCGCTGTGAGGGAGGTGTGGCAGTGCTTTGAAGAAGATAATGCCATTAGCATTCCACACAGGAATTGTGTTTTTGTGATTCTTTAATGTGAAGTGAGTTGTTATTTTTGTGTAGGGGAATACTGGAAAGCTGTGGCTGGCATCTTCAGAGGTGTAGCACCAAAAGACAGAGATCTCTGTGTCACAGTGTGGAAAAGATGTTGGCAGGTCATTTATATCTACTCAGGAGGGGTGGGGTTGAGTTGAGTCATCCTGTAAGAGTTTCCCAGGGTGTGGAATGCTAATGGCGGGAGGCTTCACTGTATCCTGAGGAGGTTCTTTTGCATATGGATTGGTACTTGATGTGCTAATCTTCACTGCAGGGCTATTGTCGGGTATAGAGTGTTTTGTTAGCCTGGTGTTTTTCAGAACTGGAAACCATGCTCTGTTCATTCTTAAGGTTTCTTCTTTCCTGTTGAAGTTTTGCTTATGCTTGTGAATTTCAATGGCTTCCCTGTGCAGTCTGACAAAGTAGTTGGAAGTGTTGTCGAGTATTTTGGTGTCCTGGAATAAGATACTGTGCCCTGTTTGAGTTAGGCTATGTTCAGCCACTGCTGATTTTTCAGGTTGTCCAAGTCTGCAGTGTCTTACATGTTCTTTTATTCTTGTCTGGATGCTACATCAGGACCACAAAGCGTGGCATCCAGACACATACATACTGAAGCTGAAGGATCATCTTGAAAGAAGAATTGGATGCATCCAAGATGTTAAATAATAGCATTAATTTGTCTGTGTACTGTACATTAGAAGTAAGTTGAACAGGAGAGAGAAGTGGCAGTATAACGAGTGATGCCTTTTCTTAAAAGAGGGTGGACTATGTTTATATACATCGTAAGTAAAAGGCCTTTTCTCTCTCTGCATGCTGGATCACGTAACAGTTGGATGAATCTATTTAGAAGCAGCAGTATTTATGGTTGATAACATGCCACAGATAAACAGCTTTACAGAAGCATGTTGACATGGAGGAATAAAGACACTTTGGTAAATCTGTGTACAAATGGTTGATGCACCCAGAAGAAAAGAACTATGCAATTATAAGCAGAATTATACTCTTCTTAAACCCATTGACATTGACCCATTGAATTTAGAAGAGTAAAACTCTGCTTAGGATGGCACTAGAAGTGGATTAGATGTGCAAGACTTATATCTTAATCCAGCCATTCATAAGCATTCCTATAAAATTTTAAACATGTTGTTCCCAGCTATTAAAATACTTGTTCAGTGCTTTCACATTCCACAACTATTCAAAAGACTATTTTTTTCCCTTGCCCTTTTACTTGGTCCTTAGGTCATCAGATTTCACCGGTACTTGTTTTCAAACTAAGTATGTATAAGATCTTTTTCTTTTTAAAAAGTAGGAAAAGCAAAGCCCTGTTTGCACAATACTGGTTGTGGATTGAACTGCTGGAAGAGTGAAACTCTTAGGGATGTGTATTCATCCACTTATAAGGGATGCTTTCTCTATCACAAGCCCAGCACAATGGAAAACCTCCAGTGAGGCACACGTTCTTTCTAAACCAGAAGTATTACTTGAGGTCTAGAAGCTGAGTGTAACAACCCCCTCCTCCTATTTTTAATTGTCATTATGAGATTGTAGCAGGTGAGAAGCCATACACAAATATATACACTGCATTATATACTGTAGCTGTAATGGGAAGCGTCTATATTCCTCATGATTTCACTCTTAAACCCTAAGACTTTTGTCTTTGTGTGCTTATAAATGGTGAAATTAGTTTCTTATATCGCTTTTCTTTTTTCATAAAAACACAGAGATCCAACCTCTAGTAGAAGAAATAGTAGAGTAGTTTGATAACAGTAATAAAACCTGAATTTTAAATTGCTAAGAACAGTAAAAGTTTGAAAGGAACTTTTCAATAGCAGAATACCCTGTTAAAGATTTAATAACCTATTCAGAAAAGGAGTGGTCTTCAGCCATTAAGAACATTTTTTTAAAAAGAAAACTGAATCTACAGGAAGTTTTTGATGTGACTGTACCCTTACAACATACCTTCTAGTTTCAGTGGAACTTCATGGCAGTTTACGCTTAGGACTAAAGCTGTAATTCACTCAAGTGTTTACTCATATGTAAGTCCTTATCATTTCAACTGCTTACTTTCAGGTAAATATGCATTTATTTATTTATTTATTTATTGCCTGCTTTTCTTCCCAGCTGGGATTCAGGGTAGCTTAGAACATTGTTCTCCCCTCCTCCATTTTCTCACAATGGAGAAATCTGTCAAGGTAGATTAGGCTGAGAGAGTGTAACTGGCCAAAAGATATCCAGCAACGTTCCATGATGAAGTGAGATTTGAACCTGGTTCTCCCAGGATCCTAGTCTGGCACTCTCTCCATTACACCATGCTGGATCTATGTGCATAACTACAGTTTTACAACCTGATTTTCCTAACAGCAAGTGCTCCTGAATGTAATATGACTTAGGCACAGGACTGCAGCCTTGGTCTGACACAGTTCAGTCCTTCCTCTTGATAGCTGCACTTCCACAAACATTTCATTAGCATATTTGGTGTAGCATAGTGGTTAACTGCACTTCACTGGTTCAAATCTCACTACTGTCATGAACTCACTAGGTAGCATTGTGTAAGCCACTTGTTGGGATTTTAGCAAGTATTTCCATTTCAGTCATGAAAGAGTTAAACTATTTGTGTTACTAAATTAGTAAACTTATTTGCATGTAACCACTTAGGCCTTGAATAAGGATTCCCGCTATAGAAATGGGAGTCTCTAAGCATAATGAAATAGAATTAGGATTTTCTATTGGGCAACCTGTTTATTGGGGGGGCAATTAAGTGATGCTATATACTGAAGCTTTATTGCTCTTTGTCTCACTTGCATCTTCACTTGCTTTCTTAGTCTCTCTCAGTCACCCTTTCTAGCAAGATGCAGTCAGTTTAGCAATTTATTATTTTTCTCCAATGTAACCCTATTTTTATCCTTGTAAAGTATTCTTACAGAGCTACACTGCAGTGTCTGTTCTCATTCATTCCAATGCGCAATCTCTGCATTAACTCTGCTAATTTCCAACACCACTCCTCTCAGCCCCAGATGCATTGTTGAAATAATAACACTGACTTCATTCACTGCTCTGAACAGGCATTAATATGTCTAAAAGAGCAGTATACAAACTAACTATTACTACTGTTATTATTTGGGGGGAAGGTTGTTACAGGGGAAAATTATTCTATTAGGGGTTTGCAATTTCTATACACTTTCCCCCCTAATATTTTTTGGAAATTCCTTGAAAAGCCTACACTATTGGCAACAGTACCAAATTATTTACTGTTCTGTAGGTTTTTGGAGTCATACAGTGGAGTTGAGCAATTGTAGGTCCAAGACAACTTGTTCGCTCACTGTATAACTCACTAATGCCAGCTATGCTACTACGGATTCAGGTAGCTGAGGGTTAAGACATACCTACCATTAATTTGTCTATCAGCCCTCATAGTTAAACAGCACTTCCATGTCCTATAAACCAGTACATGATACTAGGCATTAAGAAAAGGGGAGGAATATTGCCTTCTTGTTAAGTTTCCCCTTGCCATTCAGGTAGTCACTGCAGTTGGAAATGGTGTTTAATGAGACAAATCCTTTGGCTTGTTTGTATTTTCCATTGAAAGAATCTTCCTCAGACTATGCTAATCATATTTACTACCTCTTCTCCTTCAGTGGGGGAAGTCATCCAAACTGGTTAGGTCATACCTCTTCTCACTCCAGGTAGAGCTATGCAAATGTTGTCTATGTTTTCCTGGGACAAAGCAAGGGAGTCCTTCCAGTTCGAATAGTCCTGCCCTCCAGGAGGATGTTAGAATCTAGCTCTATGTATTAAAAAAAAAAGGAAGAAACTCTTCTGAACATACTTTGTCTGCTAACCGGATTTCTCAGCAGCAGTGGAAAATATTCTCTCTAAAAAGGTCCAGGGCCCTGGACCTAAAGGGGGAAAAGATGGCATGAAGGACAAACTCTCCCTGTCCGAGGCTTCAGGCAAAGGGGAAGGGCAGATGGGAGCCGTGTTCCCTGCAGCATAACTGGAGGAATGGTCAGGAGTTTCTGAGGTTTCAGATCTTTCCCTGACCAGACTGACCTCGTCCACGCCACAAGCATTGACATGATCAAATGCAGAGGCATTGGTAAGACAGGAAAAAGGTGAAATGGAACAGCTCTGCGATGAGGGTGAGGCTACAAGGCCAAGTGGCAGGCCCTCCACAGTCGGCTGTTTTGGCCACATGGGTGGTGAGTTGATAACCTGATGGCTCCAGCCCCCACCAGTGCCTTTCTGGTGGACCAGAACACCAAATTCAGATTTTTTCCAGCAGTTGGACCTCCCTGCTGGCAAGCCCCAACTACCATTTCGCCGGTAACAAAGGGAGCAATCAATATGGCGGGCATGCCATTTCCCCCCGCCTTCTATGGACAGCCCCCTACTGATTGGATGATGAAGGCCTGGAGATCAGCCTGAATAGCCCCCCACAGTCTTCAGGTCCCAACTTAAATCCTCATCACCCTGAAATGGAGGGAAGAAGGGAGTTTGAGGGAAGATCAAATAGGGAGAGATCAACAACTGGTGAGGACACAGGGAGACCCAAGCAATTTCGTAGACAAAGCCCCTCTACACCGCACCAGATTCTTTGGCATCTTCTCTATCTCATCCTCTTCTGAAAGAGACCAACCCAGGCACAAATGTTTCAAAACCCCTTTACCTTCCAGTAAGACTGCAAAGAGGGCAAGAATAGAGAGACAGGGGTCTCCAACCCCCCCCTCTCAAAGTTCCTAGTTCCACGCAGAGGGGAGGCTTCAGTCACAGATACAGAAATCAAAGAATGAGGACAGACTACTGGTCAACTCCTCAGCTATCATAACATCTGATAAAGAAGAGGGAGAGTGATTTGGGGAGGAGTCTGAGACCAAAGATAATTGTCAGGCTCTTCCAACCAACCAGAACATTTTCAGAGATGGTAACCTCTCTCAACTTTTCCCAAGAGTCAGGGAAAACCAGCTGTCACTGTCTCTTCCTCTTTAGACATTCAAAAAAAATTATAAAAACCAGTCAAAAAGTGGACAGATTGTCTCTTTCTTGAAAATTTTGAGGAGGTCCAGCTAGAGGAGGTACTGCCAGAATGGGTGGTACCAAGCTACAGATCCACCCTGCAATCTATCGCAAAAAGGTTCTACACCTTACCAGATGAAATCATGGAAAATCTAAAAGTGTCTTTGGTTGACACCCCTGTCATGGCCACACATTCGAGTGCTGTGCTGTCAAAAGATGGCGACAATATGCTAAAAGATAAAACATTCTTATTAGAAACAAAAGCTTACATACAACTTGTAGCTTAAAAAACTGAGCTTGTGACAATGAAATAGCTTGTAGATGGGCACTGTTTAACATTCTTAACATATTAATACAACACATGACACATGCAGTATTCACTAAATAGAGTATTTACTGGTGCTCTTTCAGTATTCATCGCATTAGAGTAGTATTTTATGTCACAATGAAGTGGGTAGGAAAATAAGCTTGAGCAAATCACACTTCTGAAATAACATGCAAAGAATTACTTGTGTATTTAACCACCGAAGTTCACTCATCTCTGGTTTCTCTTCAGATTGCATAAATCTTTCACACACATCTGAACACAGATGAGTGTGTACAAATGTTTTACATTTTTCAGTAGAAGCAGGACCAATCTGTGGCTCCTTACAATGCCAAAGTTCCTCTTAAGCCTTCAGGACCTACGCTTCCAGAGTTTTCTAAACTTTGACTACAGCTCACAGATACTGTAACCATTTTTTTCCTGTTGAAAAAAGTTTTATAGGAGCAGTCTCATGATCTTTTTACACAGTATTGTGAACATTCTTTAGGACAGAAGCATATGTCTCTTGGGATTTGGCATTTTCTGTGGGTTTATTTTCAGTCGTCCACTTTGTTTGTAGCAGGAGTTAAATGCTTCTCTGGATAAATGTTTACAATGCATAATGTAGCAATCAGAGAACATACAGCCACCACTGTTACAATTGCCCTCAAGGCTTTAAACCAACTGGGATAAGTGGGAAGGAGGGCAAGATCATAATGAAGGGCTATTCCTAGGCCTATGATAACCGTTATTCCAGCATCAATTAAATCTTTTAAAAGCAAGGCAGACCAGGCTAGTAATGAAGGAACAATGCTGTTAGCTAAATTAATCCAATCAGGTTTGGCAGGGCTCCCTTCTGGAAGAGCGAATCCCCACCTGATCCCTCCAAAGAAGGAGAGAACACAGGCACCATATGCAATCTGAGCAAATACTAACTCAGGATAGTAGGTCTCCAGGACAGCCATTAGCAATGGCACTGAAACCAATGGAATTAATCCTGCAGAACTCAAGTAGAGGGCAGGCTTTGGAGAGTCCTTCAATGATTTCATGTCATATCGCAACAAGTCCAGCTCTCGTGGTGCAGGTTCTGGAGGTTTCTTTTTCTTCCAGTTGCAGCAGGAAGAATGAAAGCCGGCCTTGGTTAAGACAGCAGATGAATGCCTGAACAGCTGTGATTTTGGCAGGCCAGTAAGAATGCACTGTAAAGGGACAAAAGAGCAGGCAGGCCTACTCCTGGGTTGCAGTAATCTTTGAAGATATGCCATCTGCAGTGAAAATTGCAAAAAATTCTTTAGTAGTTGATATTAGTCAAAGTTGATTAAAAGGAACCATTACTTTACATAGTCTTGGATGTAATTGCTTTGATCTAGATAGTCTAGGATAGGGACAAGCACCTTTTTATAGTAAGAGCCAAAGTAGAGAATTAAAAATTCAGAGTAAGATCAAGAAAGAGCCAGTATAAGAAACTCCATTTCATAATAATCTATACACTTTTACTGATAAACATGTTCATTAATAATCCACAAAGGTTTTTGCAGCTCAAACATAGATGGTAGAGAGTTCTTTATTGGACAGTAGCACAAACAAGCGATAACCATAGAGGCACATGATTTGGCTCTATAGCCATAGGTTGTAGACCACTGGTCTAGGAGGCTGATTTGAGCATCTGCAATGGTAAAACATTGTAAAACAGTGATGCTGGGACACAAAATCCTGCACTAATTCTTTGGATTATAGCTTCAATTTGCTCATAAATGCCCCTTTCAGTTCCACAGTGACAGAGCTATAGTATGGATTACCATAGCAAATAATTATCCAAAAGCTTATGGCTGCAATTCTTGCAATAACTGGTAATCAGCACAATCCTATCTCAAGACTCAAGTTTCTGTAGCATAGTGGTTAAATGGCTGTGCTGAAAATCAATACTCTGTTGGTTTGAATCCCACTACTGCCATGAGCTCAGCAGGTGGTCTTAGATAAGCCATTCCTCTCAGCCCCAGCTCCCCAGCTGGGATAGTAACAACACTGATTTTGTTTGCTGCTCTGAGTGAGACACCAATCTGTCTAGAAGAATAGTATATAAGTAAAGCTATTATTATAACTTCCATTGTTACACGTTCAGTGAACCCCAGAATAGTTCTAAGAAATCAAGCCTGTATCCTATGTTTGGATAAGAATTTTTCAAAAGCAATACATATATCCTGCTCCTTCTTTTGGCTCTTAAGTGATCTCCCATCTATAGATTGGATCAGGTACACACCTACATTACCTATAGTAGCAAATATTCCCAGGCCATCCATTAGGGCCTAGAAGAGCTACATTTGGTTCTGTAACAGTCATTCTTAAAAGGAAAATAAAGTGTTTTTCAGAGCAAACTGATGATGAGTGGCAAATGTAACTTGTCTGCTATAATGCAGTTGTTGCAGTTGTGGGAGGAAGTGAAAGTGTTTCCAAACAGTGGGCATGGGTTACTTCATTTTCATATAATCTGTGATATTAAGACATTTGTTGATGGATTTATCAGAGGCATGGGAATGCCATGTGACACGTGATCTTCAGGGGGAGTAGCTCTCACGTGGCAGCAAGCATGTAAAACAACTTCAACAAGAAAGTCATCCTTGCAGTGGATGCAATGAAAGAATCGGCTAGGGTTACCAGTTCTCGTTGTAGAGGGGTATCTCCTGCTCCCACCCTCCACCACCACTCACCTGGCATGGGGGGGAGGCACAGGAATGGGCCTCCCAGGCGCGCTCCCGAGGTGGCACAACATCAGCTCCTGGGATCTTGTTCACTCCCTGGGAGTGATGTCATCATGCTGCCTCAAGAGTGCTCCTGTGCTTCACACCGGGCCGATTTGGGCCCCAAACAGACCAGGGCTCATTTGAGGCCTGAATTGGCCTGCTGTGAAGCATATACATGCCTGTGCATTGTTGACCAGAAGTGACATCATCGCACAGGCATGAGGGACACAGAGAAGGTGAGTACTGGGTACCCGCCATCCTGTTGGGAGGGTAAAGGAATCTGGCAACCCTAGAATCAGCCCTGAACCCTGTTTTTACTGGCAAAAATCTCAGAGATGATAATCAAGTAAATACCTAGCAAGGGTGTTAGAATCAGTGAGACAAATCCTTTTTTTGTTTGCTGGAATTTTTCCATTAGGAATTTTAAGTCATACTTTAGATGCCCTTACTGTACTGAATTGTCTGGCTCCATTCCCAATGTGCTGCAAATCAGTTACATTCTCCTTCCAGTTTTAACCCATTGTGACTTGGGAACTTCAATATAATGAACATTTGTGTTCTGAAGCATCCAGTAGGTTCTAATGTGGCCTAACAATACAGCCCCTCTAACATACAGCAACAAAACCTGGTCTGAAGGGGAAGGGCTAAAAGTTGGTGGGATTGCAGCTTGTACTGTAGACCTGCTTGTCTTAGATTGCAGCTTGTACTGTAGACTTGCTTTTCTTTGATTATGGGTTTCCTGAGCAATACAATCGCCCAGCTTGTCCTACAGAGGTCCCCATACAAGTTGTGTCAAATGCCATGGGGTGGGGGACTTAAGTCAGTGGTGAAGAATTCCATTCATCACTCTTTACATTTTCCACCTAATGGAGTTTTGTCAGATTGACAAACAGTCTACCAACCATTTATATTTCGATGTATTGTCGAAGGCTTTCACGGCCGGAGAATGATGGTTGTTGTGGGTTTTCCGGGCTGTATTGCCATGGTCTTGGCATTGTAGTTCCTGACGTTTCGCCAGCAGCTGTGGCTGGCATCTTCAGAGGTGTAGCACCAAAAGACAGATCTCTCAGTGTCACAGTGTGGAAAAGATGTTGGCAGGTCATTTATATCTAATCAGGAGGGGTGGGGTTGAGCTGAGTCATCCTGTAAGAGTTTCCCAGGGTGTGGAATGCTAATGGCGGGAGGCTTCACTGTATCCTGAGGAGGTTCTTTTGCATATGGATTGGTGCTTGATGTGCTAATCTTCTCTGCAGGGCTATTGTCGGGTATAGAGTGTTTTGTTAGCCTTGTGAATTTCAATGGCTTCCCTGTGCAGTCTGACAAAGTAGTTGGAAGTGTTGTCGAGTATTTTGGTGTCCTGGAATAAGATACTGTGCCCTGTTTGAGTTAGGCTATGTTCAGCCACTGCTGATTTTTCAGGTTGTCCAAGTCTGCAGTGTCTTTCATGTTCTTTTATTCTTGTCTGGATGCTACGCTTTGTGGTCCCGATGTAAACTTGTCCACAGCTGCAGAGGTGAGGGGGTCTCTACTATCTTTTACTGATCGTAGCATCTGTTGTATTTTTCGGGTGGGTCTGAATACTGCTTGAAGGTTATGCTTTTTCATAACCTTATACGGAGTATACCGTATACCCTGCACAAGCATAAACAAAACTTCAACAAGAAAGAAGAAACCTTAAGAATGAACAGAGCATGATTTCCAGTTCTGAAAAACGCCAGGCTAACAAAACACTCTATACCCGACAATAGCCCTGCAGAGAAGATTAGCACATCAAGCACCAATCCATATGCAAAAGAACCTCCTCGGGATACAGTGAAGCCTCCCGTCATTAGCATTCCACACCCTGGGAAACTCTTACAGGATGACTCAGCTCAACCCCACCCCTCCTGTATAGATATAAATGACCTGCCAACATCTTTTCCACACTGTGACACTGAGAGATCTCTGTCTTTTGGTGCTATACCTCTGAAGATGCCAGCCACAGCTGCTGGCGAAACGTCAGGAACTACAATGCCAAGACCACGGCAATACAGCCCGGAAAACCCACAACAACCATCATTTATATTTCCATTTTCCATCATTTGTGTAGCAATAAAGAGGGAAGAGAACTGGTCTAAGCAATACTGGATTTTGTTGTGCTTCACTGTTACCTGTTGGGTATAAAGAAATTGTGTGTGCAATTTAAATTCCAGTCTTCTTGTTTTGGCAGAAGGAAGAATGATGTGCACCATCCTCAGCTCAGGTTTTTGGAGGAAGTGTGAAATAAATAAATATGTATGTATACATTAATGTGTTTGCACTTGGTAACACCGTAAAACAAAGAAACATAGAAACCAAAAGTATTTCTCAAAGTCAACATTTAGAAGAAGTTTACCTTGGAAGGAACTTGGAAATAACATCGTTGGAGAAGGTGAAACATTTTCAGACACTGCAAGGTGGAGGGAAAGTTAAATTAATATGCATTTATGGATTGTATCTCCTAAAATAACAAATATAGATTAGAGTAAAATCTATTATACTGCTGAGTTATGCAGATGTGAGCTTCCTCCAGTTGCAGCTCAAGGGAGGGGGGTATCCAAATTTTTCCAGCCTTGGCAGCTCAGCTCCTACATAACCCGTCAGGTGAGATCTGGGCATTTGGCTGCTTGTGCTGGGGAAGGATAATGTCAGGGTAGAGGGGTAGATTTAGATCAATTTTGGCCACCTTCCTTTAAAACAAGTTTTAAAGAGGCACAACATTTTCCCCAAGAAAGTGTTCAAAACAAAATGTTTCAAAACAAAGATATTGCTTGAGCAAAATAAGGTTAATGGAGCCAAGAGGAAAGCTCAGATTTTAATTTTTAAATAATGCCACATTTATATTCCTCAAAACGACAGTGTTTTAGATTATTTAAAACATAGACCTTGTTCATTACCTTAAAAGCATTGACAAATATTTGTTCAAGCTTTCAGATTGTGTATCTTTGCTGTGTAGATTGCTTCTGTTGTAGTGCAGTTGGTGGTGATGCAGAATGCCATCTAGTCAGAGCTGACTTTTGGCAACTCCCGCTGGGGTGTTCAAGGCAAGAGATTAACAAGAGGTGGTTTGTCATTGCCTGCCTCTGCAGTGCTGGTCTTCACTGGAGGTCTTCCATCCAACTACTAACCAAGGTTGGCCCTGCTTAGCTTCTGAGATGCAAAGAGACCAGGCTTGCCAGGCTATTCAGATATTCTAAATCCATGCATTTAGTAGGCGCTGTTCAGGATCATCATCTAACTGCTGTTTCAGGTCTTCCAATATGTTCACAGTACAAATGCATCACATTTACAAACAATTGCCTACTTTTAGGTAATCTGGACACATCGATTCCTAGCCAGTCTTCAGTTGCTACAGAGAAAGTTTGTTCTCCTTCTTTCAGACTTTAAAGGTAGACAACTACTGTTAACCCCATATTGCCATACTAATACTATCAATACCCATCCCCCCCCCACCTCGCTAACACACTACATGCCTATTTATGGACTCGCCCTTTAGTTAATAGGACGACCAACAAATTACAAAACGAGCACATAAGCAATGGCGGGTTCCCAGTGGCCAGCTGGAGCAAGCCTGTCAATCTTTACCTTTCCGGTTCTAAAAAGCAAGGGAAGAAGCACGAGGCGATGGCTTTGCGAATACCCGCAGAAAGCTTCTTCACAAGCCGAAAAAGATAACCGACAAATACGCCCGCCTAAGACTATACAGACGGTACGCCGAGTCCTCTCTTTGTAGGCTACCAAATGACACCGCAGCTCAGTCCTCAGCTGTCCAAGCGCAGCCCCTACTTCGCAGAGGGGAGCACTCAATTTCCTGTCCTCTGGCGCAGCTCAAGCGAGTGTGTGTGTTCTGTATTTACGTTCTCGGCTGGCAAAAGAGAGGTCCCAATCTAGTTCCCGTTTGTTAGTATGCGTTCCTCTCTCCCTTTCCTTTCTTCATTTAATTGCGGCTCTCTCGTGTGGCGAAAATCGGCGGGGCGGGGCAGTTCTGGACAACTGCGATGTTTTGGGGCAGGATTTTGCGAACATTTTGGAAATACAAAATGAGTTGTCCGAGCCTATGCAAAGTAATATATTCCTGAACTAATGGCTTTCGACACCCCTTCTAGGATCAGGCAGCAAGTAATTTGAAGTTGTAGAATTTAATCAGGAACAGAATTTAAAGACACAAATGAAGGCTAGGTATTAAAATATTGTCCTATCAAAGTAAACTGGAATCGATGGTTGTTGGGGGTTTTCCGGGCTGTCTTGCCGGCAAGACAGCCCGGAAAACCCCCAACAACCATCGTTCTCCGGCCGTGAAAGCCTTCGACAATACATTAAACTGGAATCCTTTGTAAAATTAGTAGCAATTGCACCAAGTCAGAGAAATGAGAAACTCTGCCTGTTTCTAGAAGATAAATACTGTTGAATTGAGTGTTTACAAACAGATTATAATGTTGCTATTCAGGCTGTGTGTGCATATATTGTAAATAATGTATTCATTATAACCCAGGTGGAATATGAATAATGTTGTACAAATGCTAAATAAGAATTATAATACAATTTAGAAACTTTAGGTTCTTTTTCAAAAGTAATTTTCTGTCTTATTTCATTTTTAATTGTCTTGATAGTGAATTACAGCTGCCTGATGTTTTGTGATCTGTTGTGGTTATTATATTTTACCTTGTAGAATAATGATGATGATGGCAATGATGAAATGGTTGACTGTCCCATCAGTGATTGCAATAAGATCATACAAGCTGATTATAAAAATCATCATAATTGCTGCAATGTTGCATTGGAATTTATGCAAAAAAGTATGAGCTACAGTCCATGCAATACTGGTGAGAACATAAGCACAAGAAAAATGTTGAAAATGAGAAAGTTAAGATTTTGTTGGATTTCAAAATCCAAACAGATAAGAAGTTAGAACGTAATACTCTGGCTATCACTGTGGTTGAAAGTAAGAAGGCCAGATAGATTGATGTGGCAATCCTAGCTGACACCTGAATTGAGGAAAAAGAGATTGAAAAGATAACAAAATATCAGGATCTAAGATTTGTAGTTCAGCGTCTCTGGGAGAAACATACAACAGTTATTCCAGTAGGGATAGAGGTGCTAGGTGTGATTCCAAAAGGACTAACAAGACATTTAGGCAATAGCAGAAACAGGACAGCAACTGGAGAGCTGTAAAAAGCCGTATTAGTAAGGCAAATAGCTCACTGACTCTTGAATTCTTGGATAAAATCCAAGACAGTGAAGGACCAAAAATTCTAGCCCCAATTTCTAGTCAACTATGAAAAAAAGAATAATAATAATAAATTGTGATGATGATGAAGAGTGGAAGCCATTGCATTTAAAGGGAATATTTATAACGTGCAGCTATTTTTGCTCAGGAGGACAGGTGTTAATACTTTGTTTATGATAGCTGCAAGCTCCTTCCCTTTTACTTCCTGTTGCCCTGTTTTAATTCTATGTCTGGGAACACTATTATGGAAGATACGCTGCTACTCAGCAGTGATACTTAGTGGCTGAGGACGGGAGTAATATGTAGTTCTGTAACATGCATGCCACCTGTGGCTCTTACATCCCCTAGTGACATACACCTTATGTGGGTGTCACACTAGGGAACGTGGGCAGGGCTTTTGAGTGAAACAGCTGCTGCCAGAGGGACTGGAGGATGAATAAGCTGTAAGCCTCTCTGAGGTGTGATCCTCTTGCCAGAGATGGAAGGGCCCATCCTCCCCAACAACTCCCACCACTCTCTGCAGCCTCTGCCCTCTAATCCCAGCACTCAGGCAGCTCTCAGGAAGAATGCAAGCTATCTGCAAATAAAACCATCACTATGGCAGACGCCTTGGAAAACAGTAAGCTGGCCACTGAGGGATGGTGGTGGGTTTACTCCCCTCTTTTCAGAGCCAACTTGCTCTCCTCAAGAGCCCTTGACAGTACCACTCTCTTGCCTTCCTGTGCCTATTCCTGAGGATATAGCCAGTTTGGTGTAGTGGTTAAGAGCAGCATGACTCTATCCTGAAGAACTTCGTTTGATTCCCCACTCCTCCGCTTGAAGCCAGCTGGGTGACCTTGGGTCAGTCACAGCTTTTTGGAGCTCTCTCAGCCCCACCCACCTCACAGGGTGAATGTCCTGAGGATAACAATAACACATGTAAACCGCTCTGAGTGGGTGTTAACTTGTCCTGAAGGGCAGTATATAAATTGGATGTTATTATTAGAATGGGAAGGCAGAGAAGGAAACTCTTCCCCTCACTCCAGAGACACAAGCGCTGGCTAAGCTTCTGTAGTGGTGGGGAGAGACAACCCTGCATACTCAAAGGTACTCTGGTAATTTAATAGGTTATTGCTATATATTTAGTATTAATTGTTTTATCATGTATTATTGTACCGGTTTGGGGTGGCACACAAAGTAATCATGTGGCTCTTTTGGTTGATGGTAAATGTGAAAGTGGCTCTTCACAAGCCAAAGAGTACAACAGCAAACAACAACACAACAGACATGAATCAGCACTTATAAGAATACTGAGGCATTGAAGGGCTAGGGGCTCTCGACCGACTGCGAGTTATCGGAGGCTGCTGGCCATTCAACTTACAGCAGCCTCGTCTACAACAGGGAGCGCTCACGCGCAGAACAGAAAGGGTCGGCAATGCGAGCTTCCGGAAGAGTGCTGAGGCGGCACGCCAGAGGCTGACGATTGTGTAAGAGACCGGGCCGGTGAAAGTGAGTGCGCACGCGCGCCGCTCGGCACGGGATGGCCCAGGTGGGTGTGTCCCCCCGCGTGGGTAGCCCCGCCCCCTCCGGCCGGGCAGGGCCGAGCAGCCATTTTGGGCAGAGCTTTGTTATGATTCGGTCTGGTGAACTCAAGCTGCACGCAGAGTGAAGGGGGGTGACTTTCGGCCCGGTCCCGCGAGCACGGCCTCCGGTGGAGAAAAGGGAACAGGAGCCCTCAAGGCGGAGAAGCCCGCGTCTCTGAGGACTCCAGGTTACGGGCGTAGCTGGGGTGGGTGTGCAGGTAAGAGGGTCTGGGGCAGAGGGAAGAGGGGTGTGGTTGAGGAAACTTGGGGCTGAGGGAGTGTTGAGGGGTGGACTGTGAGGAGAAGTGTTCGGGGGAAGCAAGGGTAGCGGGGCCGGGGGGGGGGGTGAGGACCTGCCTGGGCATGTGTGAGAGGGCAAGTGGGGGCTGGAGGGAAGGGAATGCCGTTGGGAGCCCAGGGGAGGGGAGTGAAAGTGGGGCATCGGCTGTGGAGGAAGCTTCGAGGAAGGTAGCTTAGGTGGGCCTCGGAGTATAAAGTTGAGGCGTGGAGTGGGTGGTCAGGGTGGACTGCATTTGGAGCTAGTTTCAGGCGGGTAGGTGCGTTGGTCTGCAGAAGATGAACACGGTTCGAATCTAGCAGCACCTTAAAGACCAACAGGATTTTTTCCGTTTGGAGGGCAAATGAGTGTTTCCAGGGAACGAAGTAAACAATGAAGCGGATTCTGGGTTGAGTGGAGGGGGTAAGAGGCGTGGAAAAGTGATCGCAACCAATATACGGCGAAGAGAGATCCGTGGGACTGAGCTGCTTAGGCCTGGACTGAAGTCTGATGCTTGTAAAGGAAAGTGAAAACTGCTCCCTCTTCTACAAGTGCAAAACCTGGTTGCTCAAGAATTTCTTGGTATTCTTTCCTTTCTGTATAAACATAGAATACCTATACACTGCCTTTTAAAGTGGTGCAGCATAGTTGTTTTTCCTGAGCAGAGAAAGCACAGTTGTGTCTTGAGAACAGTGTTTGAAGGAAAGCATAAATTGATCATCAGGCCTGGAGAAAACTGTCATGTGTATTTAACAGTGGCTTTACCTCCATTTACTTCATTTACCCCACTTTTCTCCCCCATGGGGACCCAGAGTGTCTTACAAAATTCTCTTTTGAAAAGTTTCAGCTGCCCATTTCCTCAAATTAAGCCTGTGTTAAAGACACAGGACATTTCTCCCAGCCTGTCTCTTTTGTGTGTGTGAAATCCTAGTTGTATAATAATACTGCCTAAAAGTGGCTGTATGTTTTCGTACTGAGGAAATGTTCTAACTGTTGATCATATTTTTTGTTTGCTCTGTGGATGTCCAAGCCATTGATTATATTATATTCATGTGCCCTTAGGAAAATACAATAACAGCAAATATCCCAAATTCATATATTTAAGGTGCTTAAAGTGCTCAGTGCAAATAAATCCATCATATAAATCCAAATATCAATGGTGGTGTGAAGTCACAAAATTCCTTTAGACATCAACGGTGGTATGAAGTCACAAAATTTCTTCAGACAATACATGTAATAAATAAAGTGCTTGGAAGATGTAACAGTCCAATATAAAGCTAGGATTTGTAGTATCCAGGTTATAGAAGTCTTCTCTTGAGTAATGTACGCTGCCTATGGGGTTCGCCGGCATGCAAGAAGTCTAGAAGTCTAGTCCCGTTTCGTCCCCAAAGGCTTCTTTATAGGCAAGATATAGAAAATGTAACAATCTCATTCCGCCATTGCAGTTCCTTCCGGATGATGCCTATGAAGAGGCCTTTGGGGGCGAAACGGGACTGGACTTCTTGCATGCCGGCGAACCCCATAGGCAGCGTACATTACTCAAGAGAAGACTTCTATAACCTGGATACTACAAATCCTGGCTTTTTATTGGACTGTTTCGTCTTCCAAGCACTTTATTTATTACATGTATTGTCTGAAGAAATTTTGTGACTTCATACCACCGTTGATGTTTAAAGGAATTTTGTGACTTCATACCACCATTGATATTTGGATTTATATGATGGAATAATTTATATGATGGATTTATTTGCACTGAGCACTTTAAGCACCTTAAAGATATGAATTTGGGATACTTGCTGTTATTGTATTTTCCTAAGGACTCTTTGAACTTGGATCTCAGTGAGACAGGTGGATTATAAATAAACAACAATAATTTTTGCAAAATACATTGTGGTTCATGCTTGTCTCTATGCTGGCTCCAGGTGTTGCGTGAAATGTAAGAAATTGCTACAGTATCTCTGTTTTGTGTTCCTAGATTGTCTTTGTGAAAGGGAAGAAAAAAGGGCTAAGTAAACTGTTGTATGTGAGCATTTCTAAGTATATGCTTGTTATTTACTAGAGTGAATCAGAGTGCTTGGTTTGGAGGTGCTGCATATTTCTACCACATTTTAGTGAGAGTTGGTTTATCTCTGCACACCCCTTTCCTAATTAACATTAAGTGAAATTTATCTTGTATTCTTAGTAGGGAGTACTGCATAAAGTGCATTAACATTCTTGCTAAACAGTCATAAAATGTGACTGGAGGAATTTAATGAGACATGTTTTTGTTTTGCTTTCAACAACTTAGGCTGTAATTGTAAGAACACTTTCCTGAGAACAAACCCTATTGAATAAAATGCTTACTTCTGAGTAGACCTGCTTAGAATTCCTCTGTTTAGTTTCAAGTACTACTTGGAAGTGCTGTGTTTATATGAATTCACACAGTGCTTGGAAAGCCCCACAGTCTGGTAGACACAAAACATGTGTGCTGGTATTAGGAGTATAGAATACTTCCTCTCCAGGGTGAACCTGCTCATGTCCTTAATTGTCCTGGTGAGGTACTGTTCTGTATTCTGCCCCTGGGAAAGATTTAATGGCCCTTAATGAAAGGGCCTTCTTAGTGGAGGCCATAAGATTTGGGAACCCCCTCCTCCTTTCTTAGCATGACTTCAGAAATTTTAGACCATTCTCTTTCAACTGGTGTTTAGGTTGATATGAAAATTGCTGTTATATTTTGCTGTTGGGAGATTTATCAGATTTTTAAAATTTTCAGCTTTTAAGTGCTAGATATGGAATACAGTTTTAAGTGGCTTTATTGCTATATTCATCGATTGTCTAACCTGTTGCTATGTTTATCTCTTGAAATGGTTAGAATGGTTGGCCAGGATGACCATTTCAGGGGGTGTTTTGGGCTGCCAAAACTGCATCTACAGATATTCTAGGCAGGATCCAAGCCATTGTCTATTTCTTCTACTGGGATAACAAAAATTATTTGGTGTTGCGGGGGTGGGGTGGGGGAACAAAAGTGGAATATAACTTTGATAAGTTGTAATTAAAGTTTTTTAGAAATAGATCTCCTGCATTCAATGCATGTTCAGAGAGAATCCACAGTTATCTCATCAATGAATATGGCCAGTATTCCAGTCAATATTATTCAGTTTAGTATCTATAATACTATTAATAATAATAACATTCAATTTATATACTGCCCTTCAGGATGACTTAACACCCACTCAGAGCGGTTAACAAACTGTCATTATTATCCCCACCTGTGAGGTGGGTGGAGCTGAGAGAGCTAGAAGCTGTGACTGACCCAAGGTCACCCAGCTGGCTTCAAGTGGAGGAGTGAGGAATCAAACCCGGTTCTCCAGATTAGAGTCCTGCGGTCTTAACCACTACACCAAGTCAGCACTGCTGTTGATATTAATTTATTTAATACAAGCTGCATTCATACAGGTCTTTGTTCATGATGGGCATAAACTCAACTTGTTGCCTTGCTAGTGTGTTCCCTTCCGCCTTTCCTTTTACACCGAGTACTAGTGAAGGCTTTGGAAAACAACATTTAATCTTTGTTTGTGGGGAGGAAAGAAACTAATTTGCTTTGGCATCTGTATCTATCGATCGATCGTATTATTTAAAAAAGATAAGCTATGAAACTGAGAAGTGCCTAATAAAAGATTATACAGATACTAAATTGAAAATTGTGTTGAGACTTATACAATCTTATACAATCTTGTGTGAATAATTCATATAGAATAGTTTTGAGAGTTAAACATACAATACATTTAAACTTACATTGACCTAATAAACAAAAAAAATTCTAAATTTATTATACCTAAGATAGATGCATCATAAGTTTCCTTTCCCCTCCTTCCCTCTTCTTGGTTAGTTTTAGTTATGGAAGCTTCTATATCATTTAATTTCTGCCTAAATAATCAAAAAGGTCCTTCCATTTTCCCCAAAATTTGGCTATCAGTTTGTTATGTAACTAGGCAGTCAGTTTTGCCATTGATGCTCATTCATAAATCTTATTATGTCTCCACTCTAACACATCAGGGCAGATATCTGTTTTCCCTTTTGCTGCAAATAGTACTCTTGCTGCCATCACCATGTAACGAAAAAGATCTCCCTGTTCTTTGTTAACATTAATTGGTAAAATATCTTAATCCAGTATTTTCGTGTTTCCTTGCAGGTCCACCACATATGATAGAAAGTGGCATCCATGCTCTGACATTTCCAACAATGTCCACTGTAACCCTTACTGACTCTCTCAGTGTCTTTGGTACCATTTAAAAAATGTTTTATACCAATTCTCTCTTAATAACTGACAGTCTGTAAATTTTATGTCCTTAGTCCATAAATTTTCCCAAGTCCATTGAGATAGTTTTGCATCCATTTTATCATACAAGTTTTTACTGGCTCTGTTTCTGTATGGTATTGCAATAATATTTTATAGATCTTCCCCAAAAGATGCCTCAGATATTAATAGTTCATACTGCGTTTTTTCTCTCAGCCTGCCTCCTTCTTTAAGAATTTGTTCCTTTAGTCTTGATACTGTTTGGTGATATATCAGCCATGATTTCTTTATCCATAGATAATTATGAATGCCTTCTTTAGCATCCACTGTCTCCAATTTGATTCTTCTAGTCCAGACTGTAACCCAGTCTGTTACCCAAACTAATGCCGCTGCTTGATGGTACAGTTTAATATTTGGTACAGCCAATTCCCCTTGTTTTTTGTCATCTTGTAGTACTTTGAGTCTTATCCTTGGTTTCTTTCCTTTCCATATGAAGTCATTTATTACTTTCTGCCATTTGTCGAAGGTCCTTTGTTCTATATAAATTGGAATAATTTGAAAACAAAATTCAGTTTGGGTAAGATATTCATTTTAACAGCTGAAATTCTTCCTAGCAATGAAATATTTAATTTTTCCCATCTCTGCAAATCTTCCATAATTCCTGTTCAAACTTTTTTGATAATTATCTTTATAGAGATTCTCATTTTGTGATGATACATTTATCCTGAAATATTTTATCAGCTTCGTAGTAATAGCACAGTCTGTTATGTTTCCGATCTTTACACATTCCTCTTTCGTTATCGAGAGTAACATTATCTTTTTTTTCTTATTCAATTTGTAACCAGAATGCTGCCCAAATCTTAATATTTGTTCTATTGCATAAATCAGGGAGATACGTGGATTCGTCACTGATATAACCACATCATCTGCGTAACTTTTCATCTTACATATCTCTGTCCCCTCCTTTATTCCAGTAATTCTGCTATCATGTCTAATTCTCACTGACAAAATTTCAAGCGCAGTAATAAACAATAGTGGTGAGATTGGGCATCCCTGATGTGTTCCTTTTGTTATTTCAATCTTCTTTGTGGAAGCCACAGGGAGGGGGCCTTCCTGACTGTCCCATTGACCAAAGAAGCTTGTCTGGTACAAGAAAGACGGTATTTTTGGTGGCAGCTCCTTGATTATGGAACAACTTTCCCAAGGTGGGGTGCTTAGCCACCTCACTTTTAATCTTTATAAGGCAGCTGAAGGCAGTTTTATTTAGAGCTTAGTCTGGTTGGTGTTGGGGAGAGTCTTTATGTACTACTGTGTCTGTATTCTTAATAAAATTCTAGGGCAGAAGTTTGGTGGGATTTTAGATGTACATGAATATGGCCATTATTAACATTACACTTGGTTGGAATGTACAGTATTTTTGTCTGTATATACATTTATGTTCATATGTACAAAATGTTGCCACTTAAACTGCAATTTGTGCTGCACACTCGGACCAGCGGGAGAGGCTCAAAAGGTTCTCTAGACTGATACTTCCATTACCCAGGGATGGGACTTTCTGGTTACCTTTGAGGCCATTTTGAGGTCATGAGTGTAAAAACAACAGTTGCACGTAGGAAACAGTGGGAGAAAACTTGACTTAAATTAAGGCTGTGCTTGTGCAACGGCATCCAGTTCATGCGTTTTCTGACCTTTTTGTGTCTGAAAATAATGCGGGTTGAAATTTTTTTAAAAGTAAAAGTTGTCCATTAAAATGTTCAACAATTCATATCCCCTTATGAAGAGGTTGGGGGCTAAATTTGGAAATGTGTTCTATTTCCCCGGCAATATAGTTATAGTTTGTAGTCAGTCCAGTGTGGTGGGTGGGTAGGATGAGCGGTTTTTGACAACCCTCTGACATAGTTCTCTATTCATTCTATAATTTGGAGGAGGCACTTCTTACTGAAATAACTTTACAACAAGCCAGCAATATAAGCTGGAGGTATTTTCTTTACATTACATGGGTAGAGGTTGAAAGTAGGTTAAGGATGTTAAGTATTTGGGGTGGGTGAGGACATTAAAAGAGGCTTCTGGAAGCTTAAAGTCTAATACAGTTATTGTAGTAGAAAAGAGCAAGAGTCCAGTAGCGCCTATAAGACTAACAAAATTTGTGGTAGGGTGTGAGCTTTCATGAGTCACAGTTCACTTCTTCGGATATGGCTAGAATGTGAGTACATCTGTCCTTATATCTTGGAGAGTGGAGTGATTTCAGATGCCGAATGACAATAGCTGGAATGACAATAGTAGGCCTGATGGGATTAGATGAGATATGCAGAGGGGTAGTAGATGCGGAGAAATCAGCTTTGGTAATGAGACAGGAAGCATAGGTCTCGATTCAGTCCAGATGGATGCTTTGTCTTGTGCTCTGTTATGAGTTGTAATTCAGCAGGCTCTCTTTCTAATCTTCTTTTGAAATTCTTCTGCAGGATAGCTGCTACTTTTAGGTCAGTTATTGCAGTGCTTCCAGAAAGGAATAGAGTTTGTTGCAGAAAAAGTAAACAGGAGTTTGGTTCCTTAAAGGAAAGAGCATTCGATTTCATGGACTAGAGCTCATTTCATCAGAGACATATGTTTACTGCAGCATACTTTTAAAATTTTTGCTATGGTAAGCTAAGACAGCTCCTCCTTCTGGAATAATACAACATAGCTAATAGGCATAATTTTGTAAAACAGCTAGAAACTAGTTGTGTGTGGAGAACAAAGTCTACTGCACTATTTAAAGTTCTATAATTCCGCTGTGAGAGGTATAACCCTCAGACAAGAGCTTCAGGATTCAGCTAGGTGAATTTTTTAATGGCCCCCACCCCACACAGCCCATCACTTGCTACAAATAGGTTGTGCCTTGTTCACTTTGCTCTGTGCTTTCACAGCTCTGTGCTTTCACAGCTCCCATGGTATAAAATGGAGCCTTTTAAAATCATATAAAAGCTAGGGGGTATGCGCTATTTCAGACTTCTTGCCTTTCTGGAAACACTAGGCCTTGAGTTGCAGAGACCGAAAATGATCACCGGGAATGATATCAGTGTTGCTCTTCAGCTGATCCAGGATTGGTGTGTGTAGAATAAGCTGTGGTGACGTGGATGGTGTTAGGGAAGGAGTACATGGTACAGCGGTTTAGTTTTTTTAGCAACAGGGAAAAAGATTATCCCTAAGGTGCAGGAGGAGGCCCAAAAAGACTACTGGGGCCTGGGAATTCTGGATTAAGAATGCTGGTAGGAATTGGAGAAAATGGGGCATTTTATTAAGAAACGGAAGGTAGTTGAAGCAAGGAGCTGATCGCATAGATTGAAAAGACTTGGGAACTGAGGAGTCTGTAAGATTTGGGTGAAGGACAGAATGTTGGAATTGAGCATCTGTATGTAGAAAGCTGCGCCAGAACTGCTTGGAGCGTTTTTGGAGCTGTGAATGTGTTTTAGTGGCATTTGGGGTCTTTTTCCTTAGGGTAATTAAAGCCCTTATCTATATTCAATATGTATATATTTTTCATTCTTGTTAATGCCTTTTTCTCAGTAAAGACGAGCTGGAGAAACTGACCTAAGCAAAGGGAACCCCAGATGAACCTACAGTGAACAAGCTTGAATTAAAGAAATCACTTTGAGACTACCTTCATTCAGATTTGCTTACAGAGCAGCTACACCTAAGTGGAGTGATCTTAAACTGCTGTAAGATCAAGATCTTGTATGGGCAAGTTTGAGAGTTACCATGAATGATTTATTTGTCCAGGTTTGTGTGCTGTAGGTTCATATAGCTTTGCTGTGCCATCTCCTTAATCTGTGTTTAACAGCTACCACAAGGAGGTGGCTTGAAAACAATGCAATATAATTTATATGAAAATATGTGTGTACCGGATGCCTGCCAAAATACAACAAACATCAGTTTGTTGTATCAATACAACAAACCTTCATCCCAGAAGAACAAACTTTAAAGATCTGAACTGGTAATAGGAATACAAAGTTCACTCTGCATCAGAAGGATAGCACAATTAACTTCCAAAATGTTTTATTACAGTGCAGCAGTGACCGCTGATAGGACATTGATCAATCAGCTGTATCACACATACCAAGAATTATAAAAAAAATTACCAATGATTACAATAATTGTGGTTTAGTGTAAGAGATTTTTTTTATCACAGCATGAAAAACCCAAATGGGGTTTAAGAATCTTAGGCTGGCATTTCCAACGGCACCAGAGAAGGCTGAAGAAATTGCAATTTGTTCATAAGAACAAACTGGAAATTTTCAGTCTTATGTGCTGCTCCACTTTGTGTCTAGGGATGGTTTTTTAATTAGCGGACCAATAACTGCTTGTTTGAGCGGCCAGGGGAAGATGCCCTGAGTTAGCGATTGATTTACATTAGATCTCAGTGATTCACTTATTTGATCTTTATTTGATTTTAACAGTCAAGATGGGCAAGGATCAAGCGCACAAGTAGTGGGTTTCATAGATGCCAGGATCCTGTTAAGGTCTGTCATTCTTGTTTATAGGCAAGTAACATTGCAATTGGTTAAGTGTTCAAATTCAGACTTCATGTGACAATTAAATTGATTAGGATGACTTCAGGCTAGGGTTGCCAGCTGAGCACTGGCAACCAGCAGGAGACACTGGGAGGTGGGGGCTAATAAAATCAGTGTTGCTGTTCCCTCCATCCATTTTGCTCCTACTTCTTTATGGATCAGCAGGAGTTTAGAGTGCAGAATGGGGGTGGGGGCCTCTCTGGCCAAACAGGAGGACCTGACATCTCTATTTCAGTCTCAGTGAGGTGCGTAGGGGGACGAGGGAAGGCTGCGTGATCCTAAGGAGTTCAGGTTCATTCTCATTGCAAACAAATGGTTTTGCAAGTGCAAATAAATGATCAATATTGCTAATGGAAAATCCTCAGCTAGTAAGAAGCTAAATGAGTTCTGCTTGGAATACCAGTATGATACTGTTTTTGCTTATTCTTTTCGGTATATCCTTCCTCTTCTCTTATTTTCTCTTTGGTATGTGGATACCAATACTAAGAATTATATTTGTTCTTAGGATACTTGATGTTACAAGCCCCAGTGGCAGGATATTCGTAAGTGACACTAACAGGTAAGAGGTTTATCCCTTTTCATGATATGCAAAGAGAAATGGCAAGGATAGAGCCCCTTCCCCACCCCCACCCCGGCATTATATTCTCTTGCAGAGATTGTTTTAGTTTCCTTATTTCAGTCATTTAGCTGTAACAACTTTTGTATATTTACTAGTGTAAGCAATTTACAAATTAAATTTGGAGCACAAGTTTCACATGCATTTAGCCAGATTAAAAGCTAGAGAGGTTGCCTTCTGATTAATTGTTCTATGTGCACAGGTGTAACTGCATCACTTATAACATGGTAGTTATAGGGGAAAGTTTCTGTCTTTATTCAGTGTCTGAATAAAGCAGTAAAACAAACTGTATGGTCTTTTGTTATATTTGAGAGTTCAGTTTGTGATTTGATTTCTAATAATCGTCAATGAAGCAAGCATTCTACTTTATATATGTACATATCTTTTGGTATGATTTTAGAACAAACTTTTTGTGTTATTCTTTAGGATCCCTTCAAGCATTTTATTCATAACAAGCATCAGTATACAGTTTGTAGCAGTATCTTCTTCCTAATGCTTATTTACACCATATATTGAAAAATATTTATTCCCATCCCAAACTGGAATTGGAGCTTTACAGAAATTTTAGATATAGTAATGTGGCCTTTCTTATTATATCTGGTAATGCATCTAGGCCTGTCATTGGATTCAAAAGTAGCTGTCTTGCTTTTAGAGCTCTTGCTAGCAGCCTTTGGTATCATATCTCTGTGGAATATGTGCCTAAATGTTGGTGTTCAGCCTGTATTATGCATATATGTTTTTGAGTTTAGTTTCTGCTGTTACTCTTCTTTGGAGACTGTTTTCAAAGAATTTGGAACATTTTTCACAAGAAGAAAGCAGAGCACCATGATAAACTAACCAGACCAAAAATTTTTTAAAGAAACTTGAAGTCATTAAAGAAACACTAATTTAGAATGGTACATTGAATATACAATAGACTGCCGAACAACAATTCCAAGGCTACAGAAGTCACCCAGAATATAACAATAGGGTCACATACAAGTATACATCTGCATTGTAAAGTGCTAAACAATTAATACAAACTGACCAATGCAATAAATATAAAATGACAGTGCCTTGAGTTACAAAAATTCAAAGTGATTTATACAAAATTTTGAATTTTTTGAAAAAGCAATAAATGCTGGTAACAAGATATATGAGGAAATGTCCATCAGTCCAACATGATTGCTGAAGGAATAACTGCAACGGGGGCACTAGTATTTCCGTCCCATTTCTGTGATCCTTCTTTCTGGCAGTTACTGCAAAGCAATCAGAAATTACAATTCAAAAATGAAGAACATTCTCAATCAAGCAACTAGGCAGCCATGAGATATAGCAATTGTCAAGGAGTTCCAAACCCCTGGGGCCCAGCCCAGCTAAGGGGAAGGGACACAGGCTGCCTGGAAGGTTCTATTGCAAATAGCAAAACAAATAAGCTGCCACCAGCTCCCCAGTCTATCCCTAGGCTAAGGAGTTAGGTAGCAAAGCTCCAGAGCCTATTAGGGAATTTAGCCAAAGCAAAGTCTACCTTGCAAGGGTAAGCTTGCAGGCAGAGTTCACAGCCAAAGATTAGTTGTTTGGTAGGTGGATCTGAAGCACACATAGGGTGAGTTCAGCAAAGATTTTATAGCAGTGAGGCTTCAGAGTCTTAATAACCCACTCAAGATAAAAATAGAAAGTTTTATTAATTCCAGGTGCAGGGCTATTACATACAAGACACAAAGTGAGCACAAACAAACAAAAACCTACAGCAGTAAGCTCTACATCCCACATTAAATTCTTAGGAGGCAAAGCAAGTTGGTTTCTCAGTTGTAGCAAGCAAAAGTCCCACAAAACAGCAAGGCAAAAGATGGAGCTTCAGTCCTTCTCATCAGATAGAGCCAGAAGCAAAGCAAAAGAGCATAGGCAGAGGTCTAAGGTAGACACTCAACATTAGCTTCTCCATGTTGGTTAACAGCCGGTTTATATTGGTTCAAGCTGGAATCAAAGTGAGGCAGGCCTAACCACACCCACTCCCAGCTTGACCACATCACCTGACAAGTGCGAAAAGAGATGTGTGACAAGTCTGCAGCTACAGGTGTGAACTTAATTACCAATTAGCCAGCAAGAACAGCTTATCTTGACTCAAGAACAGAGCATACATAACTTATTGCTAGCCGGAAACGAAAGGCCTCTCTAAAAGGGGGGAGGGAATTTCTCCAGCCAAGGAAGCCTCCAAACCAGCTCTCAAAAGGGCTTCCCATACTCTTAAATGTAACATTTTTTCTTTACAGCAATGATTCTCAAAATTTAAACAGAAACAGCTTTTAAATTCTGAGGCTTTTTGCCCCTCCAAGTTCAAAGGCTTCATCAGATACTGCCTGTGCTATATGAAGAATGATTGGAATTTTGTCTTTGTTAAATTACTTCCTGAAAAATCTTTCAAAGGCTATGTACTAGGTTCAGCAATTGATTGAAAAACCTATGAATGCATACAGTAACAAAGCTTTGATCTGTGTTCCTCTTGGTACTGAAATTTCAGGTGTCTGCTGAGACTGTTGTCGCTGTTTCTGTTTTCTAGGCTAGACACAGAGAGAGCAGTATTAATTTTCCAGTTTACAATATAAAGTTACTGTGGATTGAGGAATTTGTGCTCTGTAAAAAAAGGCACAAAACACCATTAATTCACCAGAGTAGTCTTTTTCTGTGAGAAATGTGGTTAATCACTTTTGGTGTTAGCCAAAAGATTGAGAAGCAGTACTTTGGGGGTTTAACCATTCTTTTCTGGTTCCAGGCAAGAAAATGGCCACAGGAGCAGATGTCCGTGATATATTGGAACTTGGGGGTACAGAGCCTGAGAACATAGGAACTATAAATAAAAAAGACATTATCAATTCTGATAAGGTACAGTTTTGGGGTGGTTAAACGATTTTTTTGAATCTTCAGTAATGGATTTCACTTTTGATTCCCTTTTGTCTGTTTCCATTCTCACCTTCCCAGATATCTTTGGGGTTATACCTGCCAATATTCTTCTAACATGACTATTTGGAAGTTCATCTACAGTCTTCAGTGCAGTCCCACATTGGGGACTGTGCTTGCGCAGGACGGCCACTTGCAACAGGATTTTCTTTTAGCCTACTGAGGGAGTGACCCCTCCCCCCTCGGCCGCTTCAGAGTGGGTTTTTCCTGCCAAAATGGTCACAGTTTTCCCTCAGGTTTTTTTTTGCCACCACGAAGAACGGGTGTTTATTTCTGCTAGCTGCTCCACTTTCTATTGTTGTTTTTTAGTTAATTGTTAAAGAGTTTAAATAGTAGTTTGTAGTTATAGTTCAACTTAGTGTTTAAAGTTTGTTCTTTTACCACAGTTAGTTTGATCTGCTGCAGAGCTATCAAGTCACTTTGCCTTGTGCAGCTTTGATTATTCCTCATCAATAAGTCTTCAACCAGCACTGTGGTGGACAAGTTGTTGTTTAAAAAGTGTGGGGAGTGCGGGACCAAGATGGCTAAAACTGACAGCCATTCTTTATGACTTGCATGCCTGGGCAAAGGCCGTGTAGTAGACCCGTGCAAACATTGCCAAGTCTTTACACTGAAGGCAATAGGAGATTAAGCTTCCTATCTAAAAGCTATGCTTTGGGAGAAAGTCATGTCTAGGACTACAAGCACAGCAACAAAGAAATCTGCCCTGGCAGAGCTCTTGAATCTGCTGATAACTGAACCCTCCCTGGAGGGTCTGCTGTGGTACCATCGGGTCTGATGGCTTCCCCTCGGAGCCGGCATAAACATTGCTCTTGGTCCCAAGAGTCTTCGGCCTGAACTCGGTCAGCTGCCAACATTGTAATATCAGAACACACCGTTCCTGTGTCTGGAAACGGTGCTTCCAGATCTCCAGCACCGACTGTCCCCAGGGGGAGTCCGACTGACCCTCCATCACACAAACGCAAGGACAAATTGAAACATGCGGACAAGCCTCAGCACAAATCTCACCAACAGACTGGTCATTCGGATCCAACCCAACCATTTGACCCAATGGTGGAGAATGCTACTCCCCCTGTGGTGAGCAAGAGGTTGAGTTCTGTTTCCCAGGGATGGGGGGAAAAGGTTCAGGTGGAAGCCGCCTACCTTCAGGAGTCGCACTCATGCTGTTCCTGGCAGGCCCAATGCAAATAACATCTACCTCCGTGGTATCCCCATTACCCACCGCCTAACTACGCTTATGAGTGGGTGAGTTCTACCTGACCTACCCATATTCAGCTTCAATTCAGTCAGATCCAAAGAAGAAACACCAGTCCTCGGATCCGTGTTGGATCTCTCCTCCTCATCCCTCTGCTTCTGGATACAGATCCAAGTCGGAATCAGATGTGGAGCTGGTCGGTCCCAAATGTAGGCCGAGCTTCTCCTCTGATCCTTCACCTGAGGACGCTGAGGGTGATTGGAATTCTCCAAACATTCATTACAAGCTATATGCTGAACAGATGCTCTGTATGGCAAAGTCACTCAATATTGAAGCCTCTGCTTCACAGTAGAAGCCAAGGGACAATATTCTACTATATTATACACACACACATACAGACATACTCTGACATACCTGACGTAGTAGTTTTCCCTATGATTAAAGGATTTCTGGAAATTATAGAGAATACTATTTTATTTTGAAACTTGAAATAAAATAGAGGGCATGTCTTTGAGGGGGCTTCATTATTTTCAGAAAAGACTAATGAGTATCTTCAAAAAAGGAGAATTGGCCAACTGCCAAATCTTATGGCATTCTACCACAGTTTTCATGTATCTTATATACAGACAACCTGCGAGGCGTGATTATCAACCCAGATGAGACTACAGGGTATACAGATACCACCCATATCAACCACAGTATCCATATCTGGCTCCTTATTCTGTCCAGTTCCAATACAAAAGTCATCTGGATGGCCCAAACAAATCCATCAGACTCAGTTTTCTAAGAACCCTGCCCAAGGTCAAAAAGGCCAATTCTGACTAGACTCCCCTATAGTGATTTCTGCATTGTTTAACGACACTGTCAGTTTCTTCATGCGTGCCAGAGTATTTCTACCAATACTTGAGTTATTTCAATTGTTAAAGTTGGTTACAGGTTAGAGTTCCATACACTGCCTCCTACTTGTTTATCTTTGCAAGCTCCTAAAAATGCACTTCCATAGTTATGGGAGGAAATTCCGTCTATGTTAGCCAGAGTGACCCTTCAAGAAGTGTCAGGGTCTGACGACAACTTTAGGTTTTTCTCTTGCTACTTCCTAATAGACAAGAATGATGGAGGAAGAAGTCTCCATACGCGAACTCCTGTACTTTTATCCACCATTCCTCCACTGTAGGCAATGTAGTTTTCCACTTTTGTGCATAGAGTACTCTTGCTGCTGTGATCAAATATAAAGTTCCAAAGCTTTTTTCCAACTGGCTGTCCATCATTCCCAACAAAAAAGTCTCTGGTTTCAACTGGATTTTAATCTTCTGAATTGATTATTGTATCTGCAACCAGAAACACTTTGCTTTCTTACATGTCCACCACATATGATAAATGTCCCTTGTTTAGTACATTTCCAGCACACATTTGAAGCACCCTTATACATTCTAGCCAATTTTTCAGGAGACATATACAAACAATACATCATCTTATAAAATTTTTCCTTGATGCAAGAGCTTAGTGTAAATTTCAACCCCCTTGTCCAAATATTTTCCCATTGCTTCATTAGTATGTCATATCCACAATTGCTTACTCATTTAATCATATATTCTTGCTCCTCTTCTGTCTCAAACCTCAACAAAAGTTTGTACATTTTAGAAATAAAATGTTCATCACTTGTACAGAGGGCAATTTCAAAATCAGTTTTAGATTGCTCGGAGTCATGTCTTTTTGTCTAATTTAAATATCTCCAAAATTTGCATATAGGGAAACCATTGGCAAACATGCCCTTCTGCTGCTAAGTCCTTTCTTGACTTAATTTTAACTCTACCTTGAGAAAATTCCAGCAAGTTAACCATTTAGTTGGGCTCACCATTTCCCTTCTAAAATGAGCTTCTTGTGATGATAACCAGAGAGGTATTTTTGAGCAAAACCTAGGTTTGTATTTATTCCATACTTTCAAAATGGCACACCTTATATAATGATTATTAAACTCTGCATTAGCCTTAACTTTGTCATACCATAGATACCCATGTCACCCAAATTTTAAGTCATGTCCTTCAAAGTCTAATAGTCTTCTGTTTTTTAACAATATCCATTCCTTCATTCAGACCAGACAGCTGCAAAATATAATCTTAAATCAGGTAGACCCAAACCACCGCTTTCCTTTGCATCCTGTAGAACCTTGAATTTAACACTTGGTTTTTTGCCTTGCCATATAAATCTCAATATATCCTTCATCCATTGCTTAAATGGTGTCTCAGTTGTCAATCCTGGAATTGTCTGAAATAGGAATAACATTCTAGGTAAAACATTCATTTTAATTGTAGCTATTCTTCCCATCAACAAAATGTTATCCCATCTTAACATATCCCTTTTAATTTCATTCCAAGTCTTAATATAATTATTTTGGAATAACATAAAGATCATATTTGATAAAGTAATACCCAAGTACTTTACCTTTTTCTCAATTCTAAACCATGTTTTGCTCTCCAATTTCATTTGATCCTCTATTTTCATATTTTTAGTTAACACTTTGGTCTTCTGCTTATTAACCTTAAAACCAGCTACTACACCAAATTTTTACAGTTTTGACATTAAGGTTTCAATTCCCTTTAAGGGGTCTTCCAAAACCAAAACCAAATCATCTACAAAGGCTCTTAACTTGTTAAGTCTCCTGTTTCACCTTTAAACCTCCAATTCGTTTGTCTTGTCTTACATCCCTGTTTAGGACTTCAAGCACCAATACAAATAAGGGTGACAATGGGCAACCTTGTCTTGTACCTCTTCGCATTGCACATGGTTTAGTTAACTCCCCATTAACGACTATCCATGCTGTCTGGAATATATAAATTGACTCAGTCCATTTTATAAAATTGTCTCAAGTCCATCTCTTCCAAAATCTTTCAGTCCAGGACCTAACCACAGTGATCCATGGAACAGTCACCTGTACTGTAACTCCCTCTACGCAGGGCTACCCTTGAGTCTGACCTGGAAACTACAGCGGGTCCTGAATGCTGCTGCTCGGGTCCTGATGGACATTCCATTCAGGTCACATATTACACCAGTTTTGCAGCAGCTTCACTGGCTTCCTGTGGAGTACCGGGTCCATTTCAAGGTGTTGATGTTGACTTTTAAAGCCCTAAACGAACTGGGACCAGCATACCTGAGGGACCGTCTCTTCCCGTATGTACCACGGAGAGCACTTTGTTCAGCAGATAAGACCTTGCTGGTGGCTCGTTTGGCCTCAGCCAGGGCTTTTTTGGTCCTTGCCCAAATCTGGTGGAACTCTCTGTCTGAAGACACTTGGGCTCGCCAAGTTCTGGTATCATTTCAGCGGGCCTGCAAGATAGATATGTTCCGCCAGGCATATGGTTGAGGCCAGTATTAGGACCAGGGCTCATTTCTAGGGGGAACGTGCAGGAACACAGTTCTGGCAGTTCCCCAAAGAGGTCACATGACAGATGGCCCCACCCTCCTGACTCTCGGACATTTTAGGCCTGTTTTGCCCTGGATTGGGCCTCTGACGGGTGGTGGATCACTCTCCCGCTCAGCAGTGGCCTGATCCTGACCACTGTGGGCCCCTTTTCAGCCCCTTTTTGCCATGTTGGGCTCAATTTCAACCCTGAATGGCCAGGATTGAGTCTAAAACAGTCAGGATAGGTGATGTCAGGGGTGTGGCATATGCAAATCAGTTATGCCAATGACACACTTCTGGTGATGGCAAGGGGTGTGGCATATGCTAATGAGTTATGCTAATGAGTTCCTCCAGCTCTTTTTCTACAAAATGATTAGGACCATCATTGAGCCTCCCGTCGCCTTCTCCTATCCAATGACATCCCGTTCGTACGGGATGTCATTGTCTTTCATTGTTTTTCCAAGTATTCCAGAATATCCAATTATTCCTTACATTGTCCTTCAGCTGCCTCTTAGGTAAGAAACTACTTTGGTCTTCATGAATACTTTAAAGACTTCCGGCCAATATTATTGCAAACAACTTACAGTAATTATTTAATAATAATATTGGCCTGTAATTTCTTGTCAGTGTCTGGTCTTGTCCATCTTTTGGTATAAGTGTTATGTTGGCTTCCTTCCACGTCTCAGGCATTTTACTGCCCTCTAAAATAGTGTTCGTCATCTTTTGTAAAGGCTGGAGAAGTTCATCCTGAAAACACTTGTAGTAACTACTTGGGAGTCCATCTGGTCCAGGTGCTTTTCTCAACTTACTCTTTTTTTTTTATTTGTGTCTCCCATTTCTCTTACTGTTATAGGTCCATTCAGAATTTGTCTTTGTTCCGTGATCTTAGGTAACTTCTGGTTATTAATATATTCGCCCTTTCCCCCCCTGATACATCACAACTCATCCAAATTTGCATAATATTGATAAAATGCCTTTTGTATATCTAAAGTATCTGTTAATACCTTGTCCACCTCTTGTATTTTCAATATCATTCTCTTTTCTGTCTCCTTTCTCATTTTATATGCCAACCATTTCCCTGGCTTATTTGCATATTCAAATGTTCTTTGTTTGCCATAATTCAATTTTATTTCCATTTCTCTTAACATTAACATCAATCGTTGTTGTAAAATCTTAATATGTTGCAATATGTTTGTATTTCTAGGAGTTCTCTTTAATTCTTCCCTATTACTCTTTATCTCCTCCAAAATATGTTGCTTTTTCTCAATTCTTTTTCTTCAGTTGAGCATTATGTTGGATTAGATAGCCTCTAATAAACACTTTACTTACATCCCAAACCATTCTCATATTTGTACCTTTGTTTAAATGTAATTCAAAAAATTCTTTTAGTTTATTTTTCCAGTCTTTAATAATCCCTTCATTTTGTAACACAGCATCATTTAATCTCCATCAAAAGGTACCCCTTTCCCCCGCTATAAGTCATAGATACAGGATAATGCTTTGAAAAAGTCTTGAGTAGGACTTCTATTTTAACCACCCAAAGGCAATGTCCTTTGATGTCAAAATCATATCTATTCTTGAGAAAGATCTGTGTGTTTCTGAAAAAAAAAATACTCTCTTACATTGCCATTTTTTGGTCTCCACAAATCAACGAAACCCAGATTGTTCATTAAATCAAAGAAAACTTTGGGCAGTTTACCCTGGAGCATCTTAATATGTTTTTCAGAACATCTATCCATCTTCGGGTCAATCACTCCATTCCAGTCTCCCATCAAGCAACAATTTTCATACGCTAAATCTGTTAAAACATTCCCCATTTTTTTTGTAAAAGTTTTATTCTCATCTGGAGCATAGAGATCCACCACCAACATTTTTGTCCCCCTCCGGTTTCTTTTTCATGAGAACGTGTTCCAGTATTCAGCCATACTTAACAGCACTGCAAATCTTCACAAAATGGATTGCAGCAGTGGCCTGCTTACAGCACTGCAAATCGTCACAAAATGGATTGCAGCAGTGGTTGCCCACCTTAAGCACTTGGGTTGTTCTATTTACTCCTACCTTGATGATTGGTTAATTACTGCTCAGTCACCAGAGACTTTTGAGGGAACAGATTACCCTTACATTGTCCACATGTGAAACCCTAGGATAGGTGGTAAATACAAGAAAGTTGTACTTGACTGCTACCCATGCCATACGATTTGTGGAGACAGTCTTAAGATTTCAGGGCCAACAGAGATTTCTTGCCTACTGATAGTATTATCCGACTGACAACTTTGGTGTAGTGCTTTTTAGCAAATAGATTTCAATCTGAACATTCTCTTCAGGTTATGTGATGGCTCATGGCCTCCACCACCGCAGGGGTTCCCTTTGCTCATCTTAGGATGAGAACTTTGGTTTCTTAGATGCTTTGTCCCTAGTTGGCAGTCCCGCCCAGACTAAATATTCAATCCCAAGGGAGGTATTGAGCTCCTCGTTGTGGATGTCAGAACCACATAATTTATCTAGAGAAGTCATTTTTGGTATACCCTGTAATGAAGTGACCCTTACTGTAGATATTTGCTTGGAAGGGTGGGGAGCTCATTGTGATGCTGCTTCTGTTAATGGTATTTGGTCAGAAGACAAAAAGACATGCCATATTAATCTACTTGAGCTAAGAGCAGTTTATTATGCACTTAACTCTCTCGCAGATATGGTATTTCACAGGAGACTCATCGTAACAGACAATACAACTGCAGTATTTTATATAAACAAGCAGGATGGCTCTGTGCAGAGGCTATCCACTTGTGGGAAATGGGCCATATCCCATGGTACTTCTCTGTATACCCTACATATTGTGGGGTCCCCAAATTCCAGGGCAGATTGGCTCAGCAGATTGAGCAGTTCCCCACAAGTGGGTCATTGCAGACAAGTATGTCCATCAAATTTTCCAGCAATAGTGCTTCCCAGAAGTTGACCTCTTTGCCACACAATACGAAGGCCCCCTGCTTCAGCTCAAGGAGGGGAAGTGGCAGGCTCTTGCTAAGAGATGCCTGTGAGATTCAGTGGATTGAAATGCTGTTCTATGCCTTCCCACCTATCCCAATGATACACAGAGTGGTATGCAAAATCCAGACAGAATGAACCAGGTGCATCCTCATCGGCCCAATCTGGCCACAGGAACCCTGGTTCCGCACTCTCAAACGCTTAGCTAAAGGGGATTATATTCACTTACCACGGGCACCAGACTTACTTCATTTTGGTCAGACATTGCATCACAATCTAGACAGGCTATACCTGACAGTGTGATTCCTCACACTTTAGGGTTACGGTTTTCTGAGGAAGTGACAAATGTCTTGCTAAATGCTCGCAGACCCTCTGCTAGAAGAACTTACACACTCAAGTGGAACAGGTTTGTGCTTTGGGCTGATGGTAAAGGAATAGCTCCTGCTGTCTGTTCTTTATCCAACATCTTTGACTGTTTAATATCCCTGCAAATGTCAGATTTGACCTCTTCATCTATTAAAATCCATTTAGCTGTCATTTCCTCTTTCCATACTAATATAGATGGGAAAATGTTTTTTTCACACTATTTGTCAAGTTGTTTCTGAAAGGACTGTATAATTTGTACCCACTGAGAACCCCTCTGGTACCACAATGGTCTCTCTCCCTCGTCTTGGCCAGGCTGATACTGTTTGAGTCATTAGCAACATACTCCTTTCCTTTCCTCCAAGGTGGCCTTCTTGCTTGCTATTACATTGGCCAGGAGAGTTAGTGAACTTCAAGCACTAAAGGTAGACCCCCCCCCTTCCTGCAGGTGTACACTGATAAAATGGTGATGTGTACTAGTTTGCAATTTTTACCCAAAGTAGTGTCTAGATTTTGTGTCTCAGAGCATAACTCACCTGGTGTTTTTTACCAACCCCACAAATTCCCAAGAATGTACATTACACATGTTGGATGTGAAAAGGGCTATTTTATTTTATATGGTCAGAACTCAATCCTTTCAAAAGGACTCTGCATTTTTTGTTTGCTATTCTGGCTGTCAGGCTATGGATGACAGGATACAGCAGACAGATCTCTGGACCATTGCAGCAAGACACAAGTGCTTGGTTAATTGGATTTTATTCAGAAATCAGATCATTTCCATATACAGGTCCATAGGACTACTCAGAAGCAAGGTAGACATCTGGGCAGCAAGAGTAGAAGTTGATAGGAATGACATCATATGAGAGAAACTTTTTTAACATTCTAGTTTACTCCTCCTCCCCACCCCCCAACCATAAACAATACTTTGGCGCTCTCTTGGTGTGAGAACATTTCACATATTTGTGATACCACGTTGAATTACTAGGAAGCAAGACACAGCACTGTCTGGGAATGACCACAAGGTCATAAACACTGGAAGTTGTTACAGTCCAACAGATAAACACCTGTGAAAGCCTGAGAAAAGAATAGTTATGACACTTGCAAAGTGATATTGAGCTATAGCAGGATACAGTGTGTTCAGCAGAACAGAATTAAAATTGGCATGGATGGGGCTCGGACATGACACTGGCCCCAATAAAGACAAAGCTGTGTCATCTCAGAAAATATCTAGATGAGTACTGCTAGCCATTAAAATATGTTATAAGTCTGCTCAAATTCCTTGCCCATTTTCTCTTTGTGCCCATTTGACGAGCGCAGAAGCTGCCTCCGTTACTGCTGATGGGTTTTTGCTGGGAGGCAACATGGTCTTTGGAAGAGATTTTCAACAAACACTATGCAGCGGTTAACTCAGACTGCTGTGGTCAGGCAGTCCTATAATCTCTCTTCGCCTGAGAGCATCACCCCACCTCCTTGGTGAGCAGCTTGCTGTTCTTCCACTGTGGGACTACACTGAAGACCTTAGATGAAAACAGGATAGCACTTACCTGCAGCTGTTGGTTCACCTGGGTCTTCGTGCAGGCACTCATTCCTTCCATCCTGCCCCCACTGTGAGCTCTCTGTAGTATGTTGTTGAAGGGTTCACAGTGGCATAGGAGAATCGAGGGGAAAAGAGGGTGACCTCTATACCATGTGTCTGTTTTGGCGGGGGGGGGAAGCTCTGTAGCGGTCTGGGGGGGGTTCACCCCTTCAGTAGCCTTAAAAGCTAAGAAAATCCTGTTCTGAGCGGCCTGCCTGCACAGGCGCAGTCTACAACGTGTACCTGCGTGAAGACCTGGATGAACAACAGTTACAGGTAAGTGCAACCCTGTTTTAGAGTGCCATTCACTTCTATGGGAAGGAATATTTAGGCTATGGCACAAGGAAGCAGAATTTCAGTGTTGTCCAGGGCCAGGAGGCTTAATTCTGAGTCTGAGGCTTTTTTAATGATGACATGACAGAATTTTCCTTGTTTTGCACCTCAAACAGTGGTATTGGTGTGGTGGTGCTGGTGGGCCCACACTAGTATTATCATTGTAAGCATCAAAGTCTCTCACAAAATACATAGCAAGATCTTGCTGTTTCTTTGTGTTTTGCTAGAATTTTCCTTTGGAGAGGAATTTCACAATTGTGTTCTTGAGGAGCTACATTAGCCTTAGTGAAATTAAAACAGCTCAAACATCCCCAGTTCTATCATCTTTGCTCTCTTGCAGCTCTTACTCCATGAAGGTAATGTGGTAACTCAATTTAGTTTTGGCCACTCAGTGCAATGTTAGTGAGTATATTCAGCTGGATTGTATCATGTGAGTGCCCTCTCTCTGATCCATTAACTGAGTCAAATATTAATCTACTTTTTAGAACCCTTAAATTGAATGGTTTTTTTCTGCACCAACAACTCTGAAGCTATGATCATGCCAAAGAAGCTCTTCTGCTGTTTTCTGTTTTGCTTTGCACTTCTTGTCTTGTCGGGGAGAGAAAAGAGATGACATGCAGGAGTGTGTCAGCAACATGGAGCAATGAGAGAATTAAACTGGAAAGAGAATTTGGTGGGGTTAAGGAGGTCTGGTTAATACTGCAGGAATGATCTGCCTTAGTCTGCTATAAGTAACAAACCTCTACAGTCCCATGTCATCCCCCATCCCCAGAATATTACCAGATTTCGAGGGCTGCTAATGAAATGGCCTTTTTGAGATATGGTCAAGTAATAAACATACCTTTCCCCCCTGCTCCAGGTAAAAAATAATGACTGTGTTCACTTAATGCTTTAATTTATATATATATATATATATATATATATATATATATATATATATATATATGTCTCCTACCAGAAAACCCACAGCTGATAAGTTTTTCACTGTCATTAATATGGATCTTCTGTTTCAGAAAAAATCCAAAAAGTCCTCGGAAACGTTGACCTTTAAGAGGCCAGAAGGAATGCACCGGGAAGTCTATGCACTGCTGTACTCTGATAAAAAGTAAGAGCATTAGCACAGAGTAGGTTCTGAGTAATGGTGGGTGCTTTCCTCTCATTCTCTCAGCTTTATGCATGTGAAAGACTTGAGTCGACACTTTGATTCTTATATATTTAGAAGTTTTATATCCTGCTACTCGGCAACAGTGTAGCATTGAAAGAAGCTAACAGCTTTTAAAAAGTTAGAATAAATGAAACAGCTAAAACAAAACAATTAAGATGGTGTTAAAATTGCAAATAAAATAACAAAAAGTACTGAGCAACAACCATAAAATGTTAACAGAATGTAGTTACCTAAAGTTCTCCAGAATAAAGCACTTTTCCTGGCATACCAGAAGGTTGCAAGAATAAGAGTTCCAATATATGGGTGTCGTGGCTGAGAAAACCTTGTTCCAAGTGCTCACTAATTTAATCTCCATTGTGAGGGAATGTAAAGCAGGGTACCACTGGTGAATCTCAAGTTACGGTTCTTCAAGTACCTGCATTCTGTTTAGGGTTTTAATAATCATCACTAGCACTATAAGACAGGCCTGGAAATAAATTGGTTACCAGTGAGACTGAATTTGTACTGACATGATTGCATTCCATAATGGATCCTGATTATGATCCTTGCAGCCACATTCTGAATCAGCTGAAGTTTCCAGATATTATTTAAATGCAACCAGGCCTTTTTTTCTGAGAAAAAAAGGTGTTAAGAGCTCTCAAGAGGGAAATGAGGGAGAAACACACGGGCCCTCTTACAAAACGGCTATTTCCTCCAGGGGAACTGATCTCTGTCTGGAGATCAGGGGCGGGGCCACCGGACACAAGAGATGCCGGAACTCCGTTCCACTGTGTTCCCGCTGAAAGAAAACCCTGAATGTAACCCATTATAGAACACATTCTGGTAATCTGGAACACATTATAGAACACATTCTGGTATACCACCCCTCCTTCCACAGAGTAATCTGTGTCCGGGGTCAGCAGCCCAGCCCCCGGACTTGCTGACAGACAGCGGCAGGGGGCAGCCGGGAGACAACAGTTCAACCGCTCTGACTGGCAAACAGAGCCAGAACCTGCCTACTCCAGGGGGAAGGGGCGAAAGGCGTAAGACTCATAAGGCTGGAGGGAGCAGGGAGAAGCCAGCTAGTCCCACCCCCCAGGGGGAAGAGAGGGGGCTAAGCAGGCTAGAGGAAAAGGGCTAAGGCAGGGGGAATAGGGACCCAGCAACAGCCCAAACAGAGCCCTTACCTGCCAAGGAGGAGAAGCAGCCACTACAGCCCAGAGCCACACCCCGGCTAGAGGACAGCAGCCTGGCTCAGGAGTTGCTAGGAGCCAAGCCCCTCCAGGTGGAGCTGCCACAGGCATTAGGAGATGGGTAGCCCCGCCCAGCATCAATGAGAAGGCAGCCCAGAAGCTGGCCAGGGCAGCTCCTCGCGAGCAAGGCCAGGCATGCTCAGCAGCACAGAAGCTGGCTGGGGCAGCTCATCGCGAGCAAGGCCAGGCATGCTCAGCAGCACACAAGCCAGCTGGGGCAGCTCCTCATGAGCAAGGCCAAGGAGACCTCAGCTGGGGATGGCTCGCATTCAACCCCACCCTGCCAGCAAGGCAAGGAAGCCAAGAAGGAATTAGTGGTAGGAGGGAAACACCTGAGGGAAGGCACAGCTGGGCCAAGTCAGGAGAGGGAACAAGCCTAGAAGGAGGGCGGGGCGGGGAAAGGAAGCCCTATATAAGGTGGCTAGGAAGCGCTCTGAGGTGGTGGGTGTGGAGTGAGAGCAGAGCAGTGCAAGAATGGAGGCTTGGAGGAGAGTTCTGGGAGGAGGAGATGATGGAGGACGCAGGGGGTAAGCAGGCCAGGTTGAGCAGGCCAGTGAGTGGACTGAGAGGGAGTCTGGGTGATGTATACCACCCCTCCTTCCACAGAGCAGGGTCCTGCAGTATCCCTGGCGCCCCTCTGACGTCAGGGCCAGCCCAGCTGGGGCCCTGCCCAGCGGCGGCAGCGACAAGCCCGGACAATCTTAACTGGGTGTCACCAAGGCATGTAGACATGTGTCCAGGCCCTTTTTCTCTAGAAGTGGCTGCAGCTTAAATTGATGAAAAGCACTCCTGGCCAGTTCTGCAATCTGCTTCTCCAGCAGCAGAGCCAGATCCAGGGTCACTGACCCCCCCACCCAAAAAAACCCTCTAAACCCAGTCCTTCTGGAGGAGTGCAGCTGTATTAAGAACTACTTATATTCATCTTCGTTCTTCTGTGCCTCCACACATGGGGACTGCGCAGGCGCAGGCCAGCCGCCGGAGAATTTTCTAGAGCTTCCATGGCTCCGAAGGGGCCGTTTGTCGCGCGCCTCAGCGACCGTTTTCCCGCCCAAACGGTCACGTGATCCTCCAGCGACCAACGGCCCCTTCCCTCAGTTCTCTTCTTGCCGCCGCTTGGAGAGAACGTGAGCTTCGTTGCTCTGTGTTTTTTGTGCTTCGTGCCTTTCTCTAACTGATTGCTTGGCTTTTGACTTCGGACTTCGTGACCTCGACTATTCTTCGGATCTCGCTTTGGACTTTGACGTGGACTCGGTAATTTGACTCGGACTGTTTTTGACCCTTCTTTCGCGTGCCTCTGGAGATGGCCTCTATGGCTCTCTTCAAGCATTGCCTGCAATGCCACACTAAAATGGCCAAATCCAATGGCCATGATTTGTGCCTTTTTTGCTTGGGGGAGACCCACAATGTCTCGGCCTGTAGGATCTGCCAGGGTTTCACCAGCAAGGCCCGGCAGGATCGCAAGGCCCGGCTAAATTCTTCGCTGTGGCAGAAGGTCATGTCAGAGGGAACCCCGTTACCTCCGTCCAAGGCCGGCCCTAGCCCCTCTGCCGAACGGCAATCAAGAGCTGGCTCAGTGGCCTCCGCGAGGTCGGGGTCGAAACCGCGTCCCCCGAGTGCCTCGGCGTCGAGAGCGGCCTCTCCAGCGCAGGGACCGGTGCGGCCGCCCCGTAGCGCGTCATCCACCAGGTCGGATGACATTAACATCAGAGACATTAAAGTGACAGTTCACCATTTCGCCAACTGCCAGACCAAGGGGGTAGTTTACCTTCTGGAATGCCCCTGCAGAATGCTTTACGTCGGCTGCACGTCCAGACCGGTCAAGGTTAGAATACTGGAACACATATCACGCATCCGCAATAACATACAGGAAGCTCCACTCACACAACACTACAGGGAACGCAGTCATCCAGAGAATGCCCTTAAGGTAATGATCCTAGAAGTAGTGGGAAGAACTAGCGCCGATACAATCCAAACAAGGCTTCTACGCAGAGAAGCTTTTTGGATTCACAAACTTGACACGATAAAACCAAAGGGACTGAATAATGAATTATGTTTGAATTGTTTCTTGTGAGGAACTGAGGCACATAGCATGTGAGGTTACAGCATACAGTGTGAGGTTGCTTTAAGAGAGGGTGGTACCAACAGGCTACAGCTGATTTAAATAGAGGGCAGTTTGCAATGACGTACAAGGAAGAGAACAAGCATACCTACTAACCAGGCGATGAGAGAAATGTGGTGGTGACATTCTACTGGGGAGTGTTTGTAAGTAGGAAAGATTGTGAACTACAGGGAAGGGGTATTATGGAGAAAAGGCTGTAAATGGGTAGCATACTCATAGAGTGTTTTCATCATAGATGGCACGCTCCTGAAGAAGGTGGCACGAAATCTGCGTTCGTAGCCGGCCCCAGATTGAGCGTGGCGGTCTCCACTCCCTCCTTTGGAATTTATTTGGGCTTTACACCACCTTTGGGAAGAACTAGTTGAAGGAGAGGAAGGAGTGAATCTGTATAAAATTCATTGTATTACTGATATACCTGGTATTGTAGAGTTGTATTGCACCAGAAATGAAATTGCACATGTATGATTTTGCACTTGTACGATTTGCACATGTATGAATTGTCCTATGAGCAATGGTCTTTGTATGAATTGCAATATTGGCTCAATGAACAAGAGGCACTTGCACTTTGAAAATTGTATAATCATTCATTATTGTGGTGGCGTGCACATAGAGTGCAGACGTTTCTGTGGGTAACCCCTCCCTTGTCTCTACTGCGGTTGCAGAAACGGCCATACTTTTCTTTTTCAGAACGGCAATCAAGAGCTGGCTCAGTGGCCTCCGCGAGGTCGGGGTCAAAACCGCGTCCCCCGAGTGCCTCGGCGTCGAGAGCGGCCTCTCCAGCGCAGGGACCGGTGCGGCCGCCCCGTAGCGCGTCATCCACCAGGTCGGATCCGAGACCGACGTCGGAACCGAGGATCCTGGTACCGAGTCCCCGATCGGAACCGACGACCGGCTCGATTCCGATAAAGTCTAAGAGGTTGAAGCCGAGGTCCCCTTCGAAGGCGAGGAGCGCGTCGGTTCCGAGGTCGTCTTCGGAACCGGCAAAGAAGAAGAAGAAGACCAAACATCATCGGTCGCCGCATCCCGCTCCCCAGGAGGAGGTCATCGTGCTTCCTCACACGCCTTCCCCTCATCTGGGCTCCCCCGAACCAGAGGAACTCTCCGTGCCGGTGCCGGATCCGATGGCCTTCGAGACGGTGCCCGCAGAGTTCTCGTCGGGGCTGGAGCCGAGCCCGCACTGTCGGAGCCGACCATCTCCTGCCCTTCGGTCGCCGAGATTGGAACCGAGCCCGTCTCCTCATCGGGGCCGTCCATCTCCTGCCCGTCCATCTCCACCTGCTGCCGGTCGCGAGCGACGTCGGTCCGGGGACAGTGGCCGCTCCGCCCGGTCCACTGCGTCCCGACATCGACAGGCCTCTTACCTTCCCTCACCGTACCATTGCCACTGGGAAGGGGCGCCTGCCGGTTTCTCCATGTCGGAACCGAGGCCTTCGACATCAAGGCCAGCGTGGGCTCCCCCTCCAGTCCAGGTTGAGGAATCCCAGCTCGGTTCCGATGAGGGGGAAGTGGAGAGCCTTGGCGACTACCAATCGGAGTCCTGGTCCGAACCGTCGCCGGCTGAGGATCTGGTGCCATCTGCGGGCTCACCATTCGAGGACCTCCGCATCTACTCCGACCAGATGGCAAGGATGGCTCAGGCTCTCGAGATGGATATCTCTTCGGCAGTCCCCCAGACCAAGGACAAGCTCCTCAAGCGGATCTACGGGGATAATCCGGCGTCCGTTGGCTTCCCCATGCTCGAGGGTATTGAGGAAATCGTGGAGAAGGTGTGGAAGGTGCCCTGTGACCAACTTCCAACATCTAAGAGGATCGAGCAGCTTTATAAGATCAAGCAGGGCACCTGGCCGGCGTTGGTGAAGCACCCTCCACCTTCATCCTTGGTCACGGAGGAATTCAACCCCCGACGATCGGGTCATTCCTCGGTGCCTGCCGATAAAGAGGGCAAGAAGCTTGATGCCATGGGCAGGCGCCAGTACATTGTCGCTTCGCTGGGTCTGAGGATTGCCAACTACCAGACCATCATGGCAGGGTACCAACTGTACCTCTGGGAGAAGTTGGCGTCCTATACCCGAGATCTCCCACCTGAGCAGAAGGCTGTCGTCTCCCTGCTACAAACAGAGGCTGTCCGGCTGTCTAAACAGCAAATGAATGCTGGGAGCCACGCTGCTGACACTGCTGCTAGGGGGATGGCTTCGGCGGTGGTCCTCAGGCGCCACTCCTGGTTGCGGTCTACGGCCCTGTCCCAAGAGGTGCGTTCCAGGGTGGAGAGCATGCCCTTTGAAGGGGACTCGCTGTTCTCCAAGTCCACCGACGAGACCCTGAAAAAGAAAAAGGAGGACAGGCAGACGGCGAAGGTGTCCTACATTGGCGCACTCTTAGACTCTGTGGAGGGTAAGGCTCTGCTCCCCTTGGAGAGGGCTCGGTCCCTAAGGGGTCTGGTGTCCATGTTTAAAAGGAACCGATTCCAGTCTGTGCGCACTATCCAGTGCTTACTAGGGCATATGGCAGCGGCTACCTCTGTGGTGCCTTTTGCTAGGCTGCGTATGCGCCCGTCCAGAACTGGTTTGTGCGGAGGTACGATGCTCTGGTACACCCTCCGTCCCTCAAATTCTCTGTCCCAAGGGTCATCCTCTCCTCCTTGGACTGGTGGCTGTCTGATGACAACTTGTTTAGAGGGACCCCCTTTGGGTATCAGCACCATGACGTCACGGTTACCACTGATGCCTCTCTGTTGGGATGGGGGGCTTACTGTGGTGATGTGTCTGTGCAGGATGTCTGGTCTGAGAGGGAAAAGACCCTCCATATCAATGTGCTTGAACTAAGGGCCATTCGTTTCGCACTTGTCTCTCTTACAGCACTGCTGAGAAATAGTCAGGTGTTGGTGCAGACGGACAACACGATTGCCATGTACTACGTGAATCAGCAGGGGGGCACGGTGTCCATGGCCCTGTGCCGGGAAGCCACGCTCACTTGGCAGTGGGCTATCAGGAACGGCGTATCGCTCCGTGCTATACACGTGGCTGGGTCAGACAATGCCCGGGCAGATGCCCTCAGCAGGGTCCCTTTGCTGGACCACGAGTGGGAACTGAACGTAGAGTGCGTTGGGCCGATCTTCCAGATGTGGGGTCATCCAGTGATAGACGTGTTCGCCACTGCAGCGACCACCAAGGCCCACACGTTCTGTTCCAGGGCAGGGAGCGACCCCCTCTCTATTGGGGATGCCTTCCAGTTTACGTGGACGCAGGGCTTGCACTACATGTTTCCTCCATTCCCCTTGATTCCCAGGGTCCTGTGCAAGATAGAGGAGGACGGGACGGACTGCATCCTGGTGGCCCCCTTCTGGCCACGGCAGGTTTAGTTCCCGAAGCTCCTGCGGATGTCCCAACGGACATATGTGAGTCTGCCCCCTCGGCAAGACCTTCTCCTAAACGGGAGCCTAGTCCACCACGATCCCAGGAAGCTGCACCTAACGGCTTGGCGGATCGTTCCTCCCCGATAGGCTTTACTGACGAGGTACAGAGGGTCCTCCTGAATGCTCGTCGGCCATCCACTAGGCGCGCTTATGCGGCCAAGTGGCGCAGGTTTGAGCTCTGGGCACTTGCCAGAGGAGTGGTGCCTGACAGCAGTCCCTTGGGGGTTGTGTTCGAGTATTTGTGCCACTTGCGTGGCCTGGGCTTGAAGGTGTCCTCCCTCAAGGTCCACCTGGCAGCGATATCAGCTGCTCACACCCGAGTTGAGGGTGCTACGGTGTTTTCTCACCCACAATCCCGCCAGTTCCTTAAGGGCATGTACAATCTTTACCCACCTGTGTCGGCGCCAGTGCCTCAGTGGTCACTGTCCTTGGTGCTCTCACGTCTCATGTTGCCTCCATTTGAACCTATGGCTACATGCCCCTTGGATATGTTATCCTACAAGGTAGCATTCTTGGTGGCCGTCACATCGGCCAGAAGGGTCAGTGAGCTGTCTGCACTGCGGTCTGACCTCCCTTTCTTGTGTTTCATCCCAACAAGGTGGTCCTGCGTCCCTGCCTCGGGTTCCTGCCCAAGGTGGTGTCCGCCTTCCACCTCTCGCAGGATATCTCACTGCCTGTGTTCTTTCCTCAACCTTCCTCTAAGGGGGAAAAGGCCCTTCATTCCCTAGACTTGAAGAGGGCCCTAGCCTTTTACCTGGATAGGACGAAGGAATTCCGCTCCTGTCCTCACCTGTTTGTATGTTTTGGGGCCAAGGACAAGGGTAACAGGGCTTCCTCACAGACCCTGTCTAGGTGGATTGTGACGGCCATTAGCAAGGCCTATTCCCTGGCAGGGGTGGCTTGCCCGCTTCATGTCAGAGCCCACTCCACGCGGTCCCAAGCATCCTCTTCGGCACTCCTCAGGGGGGTGCCCCTGGTTATCATTTGTAAAGCGGCCACATGGTCCTCTGCAGACACCTTTGTCAGGCATTACGCCGTTGATGTCAATGCGGAGCAAGATGTATCTGTGGCCAAGGCTGTCTTACACTCCCTTTTTTCCTGAGGGAGTTTTGGGATGACTTTCTGGGCGTACCTGCTGGGTACCCTTGAGTGAAAGAGTGTATATATGTACCTTGGGGTGTATATATGTAAATATTGAGTATTTATGTGTCCTTACACAGTTTTTTACATAGATGTATATATGCATATCTAATTGTTGTTGTTCTTGTTTGTTCAATAAAATTGTGTTGGACTTCACCCCCGCCTTCCTTATTGTGTGAAGCTTGGTACACTCCCATGTGTGGAGGCACAGAAGAACGAAGATGAAAACAGGGTTAACATACCTGTAACTTATGTTCATCGAGTTCTTCTGTGCTGACACACAACCCTCCCTCCTACCCCGCTGTGAACTCCAATGCACGATAATGTGATGGCTGTAACGGAAATTGGTGTTTTTAAGGTGTTATGGCTGAAGTGTGTTGGTCAAGCGGCGGCAAGGGAGAACTGAGGGAAGGGGCCGTTGGTCGCTGGAGGATCACGTGACCGTTTGGGCGGGAAAACGGTCGCGGAGGCGCGCGACAAACGGCCCCTTCGGAGCCATGGAAGCTCTAGAAAATTCTCCGGCGGCTGGCCTGCGCCTGCGCAGTCCCCATGTGTGTCAGCACAGAAGAACTCGATGAACATAAGTTACAGGTATGTTAACCCTGTTTATCTCATCTCAGATCAGTTTCCCCTTATTTACAGTACATCTCTCCTGTCTGCATTAAGTTTTAATTTCTTTTGCTCCTATCAATCCCTTTACTGAGTTTTAATAGCCTTCCTACAACTTTCAGAGGAGTTCCGTTAGCTGACCTTTCTAGGTAGCTCTAACTGCGTGAAGTAGAAGTGCTGTTTCAGTGCTTCTGATTTCCATGATTCAGATATTTGAGGCACTTCTAAAATATAATGCGCCTAATGCTATTGTGCTTGTTGCCTTCTCGCTGCCTGCCAGCTGGATGTAGAGCTCATGCTCTATCAATGCCTCCTGCGCATCTTTAACCATTGTGATTGCTGCCCTCTTGCAGTCTGTCAGGATCGTCCCAAGCCTTAGAAAGAAGGGGGGGGTGTTGTAGCATCACCCGGAGCTCCCCTGGTCTCTCTGAATTGACTCTTGCCCTGGGCACCCTGCCAGCCACTATTCTCTCTTCTCCAGCTTGTTCTGGACTCCCTGGTTTTAACCCTTCACCAATTCCCATGCCCACCCCCTAGCAATTGTACTGCAGCACAAATTGCCCTGGGCATCCACACCTGGCTGTGAACCGGCCTGCGTCTCAGCTGAAGCTCAGCAGGCTCAGCCTCTGATGGTTTCCCTGCCTTTGCTTGCTCCACCCAAGTGCTGGGGCTGCCCCCTCCCAGGATCAGTGACTGGCCTATGCTGGGATCGAGAGGTGCTGTGAGTACAGCCGCCGTGGGTCGGTCCTTCCAGAGACCCGTGGGACTGCGACTTGGTTCATTCATGGCTGCTGGTGCTCCTCTTGTGCCCGGTCCTGTTCTTCTCTGTGCCACTGCCAGGTAGGAATTCATGGTGCCAGCAAGGATGGGTTCCAAGACTGTCCCTCGTGGGTTTGAGAGAGTAACTGTCAGGTGTGGTTCCAAGTCTGGTGCCAGTAGGGCCCCAATAGGGTTTTTTTCCTAAATATGTACAGTCCTTCCTTACAAAATCTAAACTTCACAGCTAAGAAGACTAAAATGTATATATGTTTTGCTTTGCAAATAAGGGAGTACTCATTGATTATATTATGTAAAATGTAAAAGTCTAATGCCTTAAACTGCTACATTCTAAAATACCTACATATATCTTAAGTTTTGCTAATTGTAAAAATAAAAATGAAATGAAATATGAAAGCTAAAACCATCAACATTAAAACTTCATTCTATGGATTTATAGCCAGACAGCATGTAACTTGTACATGCTGAAACAAGCTTTGGTGTTTTCTCCCACACAAGACCACCTTTATTTCATGGCAAACCTCATTTGACACTAAGGGAACTTTTAAAGGCATTGTTAAGGGTCACAGGAAAAAAGTAGAACATTCACTCCAATATGCATGAGATTCTGAGCATAACTGAAGTAGTTCTTTGAATAGTGCTTGAGAACGTGAGCTCAGAAAATGAACATCCTTATAATGACACCAGACTCTTGAATTGGATATCATTGTACTGCACGTGAAACATCATAGTAAGTAGACAAAATTAGCTCCCATTGATTTATTTACATGCTCTTTCCTAGTGAATTCATATGCTTATAAATATTATCATGACTCGAGTATAAATCTGAATTAGTATCTGAAGGATCGATACCTTAAAATTCTAAAATTTTAATTTTAATGTCATGGGTTTTAGCAAATGGAAGCCTTTGCATAAATTGAAACAAACTTCTCTACTCTCTCACACTCTGGATTATCTTTTGTATGTGGCTTTCCCTGCCTTTCATGTTGCAGGAGATGATGAAATCTGAGGCAAATAAGAAAATCAGAGGGATTTTTTTACATAGGTCTCGCCACCATGGTGTAGGCATAAGTTTTTGTGGGCTATAGATGACCTCTAGTCCGTGACAACTTATGTTACAATGTATTTGTTGGTCTTTCAGGTACCTCAAGATACTTTGAGGTATTTGGATGTTGGCTGCAGTGAGTGTCCTGAGGGAAAATATGCTTGTCTTTCCCAAAAATATCAGTTGCAGGCTTAGTTAGGCACTGGTGCTTCCATATTCATTCCAACCTGATTCTTCAGCATTATGTTGACGTGTGCATTCCATGTTGGGATTGCAGCGAGGAAGCTGACTGGCATGCCTCTACTTGCTGTGTATTTTGTCTGGAATTATACTTCTAAGATCTCAGTTACAGTATACAACATTTGACAACTTAACACCCACTCAGAGCGGTTTACAAAGTGTGTTGTTATTGTCCTCACAACAATAATCACCCTGTGGTTCCTAGAAGCTGTGGCCAACCCACGGTCACCCAGCTGGCTTCAAGTGGAGGAGTGGGGAATCAAACCCGGTTCTCCAGATTAGAGTCCCACGCTCTTAATCGCTACACCAAACTGGCTCTCTGGAGGGAGGGAGGGAGGTAATTACTGCCCTGAGATGTAATGGGGCTTTCAGGCAGTGTAATCATATTCTTTGCAACGTATATTGTACTACTTACTGCAGGAACAGTAACAAGAAATAAAAAATAAAGTCCAACTTCCTTTTGCGCTAAAAGATAAAAAGCTGGTTACGTAATTATTTTATAGCACTTAACATTTGCATAAGTGTGCCAGCCTATTATGAAAAATGTCTAATGCAAAGATTAATTTAATGTTTGATTAAGGTGGCCTGCTGGGTCAGACCAATCTAGGTCATACACTACTAGTCTCATAAGTGTTGTGATGAGAGCCTTATTTGTAGAGATAAGTAATACTGCAAGGCACTGTAATCTGCTGTGATCATATGCTCTGACCAATAGCATAATAGTATTTGTGGATGATTCCAAGATAATTCTGGCACTCTGTGGCAGGATACTTATGAAAGAATTTGTTTGAAAAACTGTAGCAAGATTTCAAGGTAAAAGGCTGCTATTATTGCCTGAGTCTTGTTTTCTTGAGTTGTAAACTGGAACCACATTTATCAGTGTGGTAGCAACTCTGTAATTTTGAGATATAAAATAAAATTAAATGTGTTATGCCACATTGCTTGGTCTCTATGGATTTTTCAAGAAAGATGTGAGGAATAGTCAGGAATCTGTAAAACATTTTCTGGAATTTGATGTGTGTTTTACATTTCACCATAAATAATTGTGATGAGGCACAGATCTATCATGTAAGGTGAAGATGGCTTACACTAAGAAGAGTCAAAAAGAGTCCAGTAGCACCTTTAAGACTAACCAACTTTATTGTAGCATGAGCTTTCGAGAATCACAGTTCTCTTTGTCAGATGCAGAGAACTGTGATTCTCGAAAGCTTATGCTACAATAAAGTTGGTTAGTCTTAAAGGTGCTGCTGGACTCTTTTTGATTTTGCTACTACAGACTAACACGGCTAACTCCTCTGCAACTAAGAAGAGTGCCTCCAAAGTTCATTTATGCTCTTGCTTCGAAACTGCTGCTTTCTTTGATTATTTAATCTGGGGACTGAGAGTGAGAGACTCAGAGCGGGACCACAAGTGACGCCTGACACAGATTGGACACTTGCCAGCTTCCCTCAAGTTTTGATGGGAAATGTAGGCAGCTTGGCGGAATGTTGGACAAGTGACAGTTGAAAAGTCCATTGGACAGCAGTCAGAGAACCAAGCTGCAAGACCAGGATGCCTACATTTCCCATCAAAACTTGAGGGAAGCTGACTAGTGTCCAACCTGTGTCAGGCGTCACTTGTGGTCCCGCTATCAGTGTGTCTCATTGATAGTTTCTACCCTTTTGGCACCTCTGAACTAAATTCATATATGAAACCTGTATAAGCTGACCTGTGTTCATCTGAAGGCTGGCTTTGAGTTAAGTGTATAACTTAGGGATTCAGAGCATACAAGATCAAACAGACCTGAAACTTTCAGTCTTCTGCAAAGATCACGGAAGGGATAGTGAATATGTGAAATGAGCCCCATGCTAGAAGTAGATCCGTCAACCCATATTTTATCACTTTTTCAGGGATGCACCTCCGTTGCTGCCAAGTGACACAACACAAGGTTACCGCACAGTCAAGGCAAAGCTGGGTTCCAAGAAAGTGCGGCCCTGGAAGTGGATGCCTTTCACCAATCCTGCTAGGAAGGATGGGGCTATGTTCTATCACTGGAGGAGAGCAGCAGAAGAGGGCAAAGACTACCCCTTTGCCAGATTCAACAAGGTATGGAGGCTTGAGAACAGCATAGATAAATTATTTATTTGAGTATCTCAAAGGCTCTTCCCCTCATACCCTTTTTCTTCTAGTTGCTATTCTTAGGTTAATTTCCATATCTACTTTCAACATAAAAACTGTTAACCACAGGTTAACAGGTGCTATACCAAGCTGTGTTCTTGATACACAAAGTTACTTAATACATCTTTAGCATTCTTGCGCCTTATAAAAACCTTACTAGAAAACACATCTGAGGAAGCTGAGAAGGCTCCAAGTCATAATTTTAACCTCCATAGTGACTTCTCACTTGCAAGTTGTCAGATCTGCACACTGTTTTCTGGACACTTAGGAACTGTGCAAGTTGTGGAGATGGGCCAAGAGGATTGCAAGCTTCCTTTCCATATGTATTGAAAGCCTGGATCTGGAATTATTTACAGTGGAGCTCTCATCCCTAGTGCATCTTTGAGCACTATTAGAAGTAATGGGAACTGAACTGCACCTTGCACTTTTGTTTTACAGACTTCCAGTGCAGTATCTAGAGGGGAGTTTATGTAGGTGAGACACATGTGCTTGAAATGTGCTTAAAAGTAGCGCACGTTTCTTTTTTATTATTATTCTTTATTTTTGACAATTTTCATATTTTTAAATACATCTAACACAACGAAACTAAACAAGCAAACACACTAACAAGTAACCTCAAAGGTAAGTATAACAGTCCACAATAGGCATATGCTGAAGAACCATGGCATATGAGAGTGTTACGCGTAACAGTACAGGTATCAATGTATATCAATATACACCATCATAAAAAGAAAAATAAGAAATTTAAAAACTAAAAGGATCAATTGGGTAAGGGGTACAAGGTGATATTTCATGAGCGGTCATATAATCAACTACTGGTAACCAGTTCTCCCAAAAGTCTTGCTGCAGGTTAACAGAATCCATTAGCTTCAATTGATAGGAAATTTTTTCCATAAAGAAGGCATCCCAGATCTTACTGTGCCAAGTTGTTAAAGAAGGTGGTCGTGGGGTTTTCCAGGACGATGCTATAGATAGTTTTGCTGCAGATAACAGCGTTGCTACTAGGTCTGTAGTGTCTATTGGCAAGTCAAAGTCGGACCACAGGTTTAATAAAATCAAAGTAGCGCACGTTTCTCATGAAACTTCCACTTTGGTTGTTACTCTGAAAACTCAGTAAGGAGAAGCACAAGCAAAGCACATGCACTGCCATCTAGCTGCACTTCTGTTAGTGTCTGAAACTACTCTGGAGCTCTCTCAGCCCCACCCACCTCACAGGGTGATTATTGTAGAGATAATAATGACATACTTTGTAAACCACTCTGAGTAGGTGTTAAGTTGTCCTAAAGGGCAGTATATAAATTGGATGTTCACCCTTTTATGCTGAGGGGCTGGCATAGAGTTGCAGATAAAATTGGTGGAGGTCCCCACGGGCTTGACCCTTGGGGAGTGGCAAAGATGAGGTACAGATAATATGGCTCAGGCTGTGAAGGTATGTGAGGGGAAGCATAGAGGAGGATATGCAATCCTGGGTTTGTCTACCTCACAGTCTTCCTACAAATAGTTTTGTGTATTGATCAAAGTGGCCCACTGTTTGAGCAATCTCTCCCAATCTCTTCTCTTCTCTTGCTGTAGACAGTGCAAGTTCCTGTTTATTCAGAGCAGGAGTATCAGATGTACCTTCATGATGATGCCTGGACCAAAGCTGAAACAGACCACCTCTTTGATTTGTCACGCCGTTTTGATCTTCGCTTTGTGGTTGTTCATGATCGCTATGACTACCAGCAGTTCAAGGTGAGTGTTCACAAATATATTGTATATGTAAACTACAGTGTGGCGAGTTCTAGTTTTAAGAAACCACTTTTTACAACTTAACAAATGTTCATAGTATAGAAGAAGTAAACATGGGCAGGGACTGACTATACACAGTGGGTCAGTTACGGCTTGGTTGTCTGTCTGCCTGGTTGTCCTCCTTTTTCTGTTATGCACAGTTACAGGTAGAGAGTCTTGAGCTGCATTCAGACATCACAACAAGCTGCAGTTAAACCTCAGTCTGGCACAAACACACTTCATGTTCATGCATATCATGTGCTTTTTCCATTTCCCTTTGAGTATTGGATACTTCCCAGCTTGTTCAGGCTCCAGTTCATCATAATGTCTGAAAGCAGGCACCTTACTGAATTGGTGTTTGCCTACTACACATCTTCCAGGATTATAAACTGGGATTTACCTGAGGTACAGAATTCTGTGCTGTGTGGAGTAAACAAACTCCAATTTGTTGAGGCGCCTGCGTTTGAACATCACAGTGAACTGAAGCTTGATCAAGCAGGATCATATTCAGTCAAGCTCCATGGTAAAGGAGAAGGAAATTGAGAAGAGTGTGAGGTATGTTCCAGCACAGCAAAAAAAAAAAAAGTTTGTGCCCAACAGGAGTTAAACTGCAGGTTGTTGTATGTCCTGAATGTATCCCTGGGTTCTTTTCCTAGTTCTGCCACTGAAGTGTTTATGAATTCTTACCTTCAATGGGCTAAATAATATTGATGGGATCTGGCAAAATGAACTTTGTAAATGTCTGAAATAATCCTCTGGGTAGTGTTGTGGAAGTGAGCATGGTGCCGGTGTCTGCCATAAATACTCTTTATGACCCCAAACATATTGGAGCTGTTTTCCAGCTTCGTTTGGGTGTCTTAGTTCTTTTCTAGGGGTCCTAACCTATTTGTACACGTGTTCTCTTCTTAGAAACGATCAGTGGAAGATTTAAAAGAGCGTTATTATCACATCTGTGCCAAGCTGGCTAACATTCGTGCTGCCCCAGGCACTGATCTGAAAATCCCTGTATTTGATGCTGGCCATGAAAGGCGCCGGAAGGAACAACTGGAGAGGCTATATAATCGGACACCAGAACAGGTAATGTCAGAGAGAACTAGCATGGTGTATTGATTTGAGTGTTAGACTGGGATGTGGGAGTCATGGGTTCAAATCCTTCCTTGTCCATGAAGTTCAGTGGGCCAGTCATTCTCTGTTGGTTTAACCCTACCGCATAGGTTGTTAGGATAAAATGAGGAAAGCAGAATAATGTATGCTGCTCTAAGCTCATTGAAGGGGTGAGATTAAACAACACTAGTTAGGTAGAGACGATTAGAAGGAAATAAGGTGTCACATTTCCTTATGTACCAGATCTCTGCAGAAAATGGGTTTTTTTTGGGTGCTGCCCATTCCCTCTGGGATATTTTCTTTTCAAGAGTGTTTTTGGGTACAATTCTCATCTTTTGAGGACTGTATCAAGTAATGGGCCTGAATGCATTCGTTGATGAATGTTAATCGTAAATGAATGGAACATAATGTGGTAACATACGCTTTTATTAGATTTTTGTTCGGAAAGGGCCCTGAATAAGTGCCTACAGCTGACAACTATCAAGAGTGAGCTCTTGATTTCAGAGAATGCATTGAAGTAGATTCCCTCTGCTTCAAATCAGTAGATAGGTTTCTGCATAATTTAAAGGGTGAAACACTTGGCCTTATTAAAAATCACCTTTCAAGGGGTTCTATGATCTGAACTGAAATGCTGGTAAGGGGTTTGCTGGTGATGGTTAATTAAACCTCTGGCAGCAGTTGACTGAGCTTATATGCTGCCATGGAATTTTGCAAACATACTATTGAGAAAATTGTAAATACAATGAAAAGTCACTTTACTGAGCAAAATGTTTCTACAGGCTTTATGGGCACTTGAAGCAATGAGACAGCTAGTGGAAAACTCAGTTGGAAGAGGAGCTAAGGGATCAGACAGCAGACAGAAAAGAGCAGAAACCAGGAAATGATGCATGAAGTTGAAGAAAGCAGGGCTGTTGTGCCACAATACCAAGCTGTTGGCATGAACAGAGTGAGAAAGGAATGTTGGAAGCTGGGTGATGATGATTGGTCAGGGAGTATAGTATTCTGCGTATGCACCCTGGGAGGGTTCTGGTGCCATAGAGATGAAATTCTGCCAAGTGTGGCTCCTTTTGTGTTTTATCAAGTCCCTCCACGCTGAAGCCTGAAGAAACTCACATGAGTGGTTCAACTGTTGACACTAGGTGGCTCTCTTTTACTGGTTTACCACTCATGTTCTCTATCTGATTTACTGCTTTCTCACCTGTAGGTGGCAGAAGAAGAATATCTAATCCAGGAGCTGCGAAAAATTGAAGCCAGGAAGAAAGAGAGGGAGAAACGAACACAGGACTTGCAGAAATTGATTACGGCTGCTGACACAACCACTGAACAAAGGCGTGCAGAGCGAAAAGCACCAAAGAAGAAGCTGCCGCAGAAGAAAGAGACGGAAAAGCCTGTAAACATCTTGTGTTTGTTCTAGTTCCTTTCTTTGTTACATTATTGCCTTGCCATTTCCTTGGCCAGAGTTTGTCTGCCAGGCTCTGGGATAGTGACTGAGAGATGGGTGGTCTGCACAGTCACAATTGCTGTGAGTGGTTTTGTTTCATTTTAAAGCCTGCTGTCTCTTGTGGCATGGGAGAGCTTGAATGAGAGAGGAGTCATGTCCCTCTCTAGAGCTGGAGAGGGGTTGGGGTTAAACTGAAAGGGACTGAAACTGCTGAACTGGGAGTGAGGCAAACTGGACTTATTTAAAGGTCAGAGGCAGCCAGGAACTAGTTTTCCTCTTTGGTATGTAGCACTGCTCAATGGAATTTGAAAGAGGCAAATTTTAAACTGGCTTGCTTCAGGAAATGTAGTTATTCAGTAAAATTGGGAGCAGTAGGATGGGCTAGAGGATGGTAGAGAGATCAAACTCCTTTCCCTGGTTTCCAAAAGTTGTCTATTTTTTAAAAAATTATTTATTTATTTTATAATCCATCATTTCTCCCTGATGGGACTGCCAAGTGGCTTACATTGTTCTGTCCTCCAGTTTATCGTGACAACCACCCTGTGAGATAGGTTAGGCTGAGTGTGTGTGACCGGCCCAGTGAGCTGTGGTAGAGTAGGGATTCAAACCTGGGTTTCTCAGATCCTAGTCCAGCACTCTACTGTGCCACTTGGCTGTCTAGCATAATTGGTAAAGGTGTTTAAACTGTTCACATTGAAGATAGTATTTTTTTTAAAAAGTTGGAGAGAGCTTTCAGGAGTTGATTATCCCATCTCTGCTTGGGGTGGCATTTACCATTTCTCTTAAATGCTGCTGATGGTAAACAGGGCTGGATAACTGAGGGAGCAGTATTGACCTTGCACTTCCTTCTGATTTTTTCCCATCTTGTATTCAGGCTTTAGTATTTTGTTCCTTCTCTGTGGTTCTGTGACCAAGGAGGCCACAATATAATCTACAAGTTGCAGGTGATGGGACAATATAGGTAGATTAAGATGTAATGAAAGGTATGTTTGAGAGTAATTGCATTGGCTATGTGCAGATTCTGCTGAAGGCACTTCCCTTCAATTGGTTGGGAGGGGTAAGGAAAGAGGGGTTGAAGTGCCTTTGTAGTATGTACCATTTTGTATGTCTGAAGCTGGGTTTCCCTGGGAAAGGCAACCTTGCAGTTGTGGCCTGGGATGGGATGTCCCAAAGGGTCCAGGACTGCGGTTTCCATTTCTCCTTGCTTCTGAGTCATCATTGCCTTGGCAACTAGTCTGTTTCACGCCAGTAGGATACAGGATTAGAAAGCCACTCAGAATGCTCGAGGCATGTTTGGCTGCCTCCCCCAGTGTTGCCTTGGGCCCTTGTGTCTGCTGTAGGTAAGCACCTCAGGGCTCCCCTTGGCAGCTTCTGTTGTTGCACTAGTTCTGTTTCAACCATGACAGAGTCCATTAGGAGTCAATTACCAACTGTAGCAGGGAAACATTTTTTTAAATTGCATTTTAACTAAGAATTTGAATCGAGGGCTGTATCAGCATCATCCAAACAAAGGAAAGTCATTTACCAAGGAGTCAATTGAGGTTGAAGCGTTTACAGCTCATACTGGCACATGAGGGATAGCAACCTGTTTAATTGCTCAGATACAGTGAAGACTGACTGTCGGCAGTGTGAGAGTGTGTCCATTTTCATTGTGGGGGCAGGCAGCAAGTTGCTGAGGGAAGGTGGTGGGGACATATCTGAACTATTATGAGGTTCTCTTGTAACTGAATAAAATAATTGATATTTTAATGAAAACTTGGTTGCTCTCCCCCCACCCTGCCTTTAGTTTGGGGCAGAATCCACAGATCCCAGCATGCATTACTGCTGATCCAGTAACTGCAGGGTTGATTTTGCCCCCTTTTTGCTGACTTCACAATTTGTCCCTCTATAGGTCATGGTAAGCACTAGGTGAAACTTATTAATCAGGGCTTGCAATAACACAACAGGATTTGACACAGTGTAGGTCTAAGAATCATTTTCATCACCTGTAGTGTCCTGAAGAGGAGGATAATTCATTTGATGTATTTGACACGGGTGGCCTAGCGGCGATTAGGTGAGACTTTCCTTTGATAATAGCTTGGAAGACCAAGTTGAATACCTTCAGCAGAGGTATCTTGACCAAGCATAAACCGGAAGACTTGCTACCAAGTGTCAGTTGTCATTATTGTCACAGTGATTATTTGACCTTAGTGGAGCCTTCAGGCTAAGACGGGGGTGTACAACATAATGTAGCCTGGGGTATACAAACAGCCCTCCAACACATCTGTTCCAGCCAGCAACTCCCACTGCCAATTCTAAAGCTCAACAGGTATTTCTGGACTCCATGCCTTCAGTTGGCTGCAGTTCTGAGTAGAGCCAGCTCAGCAGTGTCATGGCTGTTGGATGGCAGTGGACTGTACTGCAAGAGAGATGGATGCCAAGAATTGGCCAAGCTGTCAAGAGATGTGGATGCCTGGGACGGTGGTCGAGGCGAGTCTTCTAAACTTTCACAGAGAGCTCCAATTCTTATGAGAACCTGGGAGCTCCAGTGGACCATGTGTGACTTGCTGCTCATTCGTTAAGGACACCTGAGAGGTGATCAACAGACATACATTTGACCTTTTGCTGTGAGGCAGTGGGTAGGAGCAGAGAGGAGGGTAGCTGTGGTGGTTAAGTGTGGTGGGAGGAAGTAATAGCGGAGAGGGAACCAACAGCTAGAAAATGTTTGGCTTCTCTTTCATTCTCATTCTGCTTCTGGGTGTGATGTACCCAGTGTTAAGGATTACTTTCTTGCACTGCAGTGACAAAATAGTCATGTTTTAAGTGTTGCCAGCTCCTCAGCTTCCCAAGCCCTGAGACAGTGCAGGGTCTGGTGACATCGTATTATTTTTCCATGCAATCTACTCAAGATCAGTTCTGACCCATGTAAGTGTTTGAGCTCTGTACCCCTGATTAAGAAATACATGAATTGTGGTATTTGATTCACAGCTTAGCCCTTTATGTTCTTGACCTTTCTGGAAAAACTGGTCTGGCATTTTGTCCGAGTTCATTTAAAGCATGAATATGAGTGGTGAGGGGCTGGTGACTTTTTTTCTCTTGAGAAGCATGTGCGAAGTATCCAGCACATCTCCATCTTTCAGTGAGCTCCTATAGCTTCTTGGGCTTCTGTAGCTCCTTTTTAACATAACCAGTCCTACAGAATTAGGCAGCGTTTGTGTCCTTAAGACTAGTTGCACCAATTTCTAGTTTAGACTGAAAATGGAGGTCCCTAGCTGTTTGTGCAAGTGAACAGTAGTTCCACAGCTGCCACCCTGTGAAAATGCCACCATTTCCCCCTCTTTCTGTGTTCAGGATGGCGTGGAGGTGCCATTGAAGGAGCAACTAGAAGCAGAGAGGCAACAGAGAAGCCTAAAAAAGGACAGTCATATTTTGTATGTGTTTGGTACATGTGTTTACAGGGTGCATGCCAATCTAGAGCTCTATGGCAATGAAAATCCTGTTTGTAATACTGATTGGGAAATTTTGGGGTGTTCTTTAGCAGGCACTAAAAGGTGGTTGAGAATAGATGTAGTGAGGGGGTAAATGCATTGTAGGCATGGGAAATATCCAGTAAGGTAGGGCCTGTAAGGCAAATACGGTCTGTTACCAAAACTTCCCAAGCTTTCTGATTTTATAGTTTTAATACACCAACTTACTGTCGTGTTTTACATGGTAACTTGTCTTACCACAGTTTGCAAATATTGTGATAAGTTTAGTGCTGTTTTTTAAACATCTCATTTCAAATTAGTGTAAAATATTTATGCAGATCTTTTTGCACAAGGCATTTATCACTTCTGTGTCCACCTGAACAGAAACAGTTGTGGCATCTTTTGCAGCCTCTTGCTGATGCAGTTTTTTCTCTGCTGTAGACCTAAAATCGGTTGCGAGGAGGGCAAGATAGAAGAACCTGCATGGAGAATTTTCTGCTGGGTTTCTTTCTTTCTCTGCTGAGGACTCTTTCTCTAAAAATTATAGCTTAATTGTCCAAGAATTTATAATAATGAAACACTTGTGAATCTGCAGTGGTTAAACAGAAAATAAATTATATGCATTGCTCGTAATGGGGAAATATTTGACTAGAGGGAAAAGATATTCCTGGTGAAAAATGCAACGGACTTGAGATGGGTAGCTATTACCCATCGCTTGAAGCACAAGTAGGGAGCAAGTGAGTAGAACAGAAACAGTAAGACACGAACTGTGTAGGAGTTAAGTGATTAAAGGAGTAGATTCTGTCATAGTTATTGTAGGAAGAAAGGCATCAATTGTTTGCATGTTTTCAGTTTTCCTGACAGCTGTGGAGGAATAAATGGCTTTTCATTGTGAAAGTTGAGATTTGCGAAGTTGTGAAGTCACAGTTCTGCATTAGACTCAAAAATACATTCCCAGTTGAGATTCTTCAGGTGGCTGAGTTTTGCAGTGTATACACATAGGCAAATAGGCTGAGAGTTAGTTACACTAGTCAGGGTCATCATGCCATGGCCTGGAGGCCAGAAGGTGTAACAGTGGGTTTTCTTCACTAAGATTGGATTGAGACCAAATTTAGACATTTTAAAATACAGTTGATAAAGCTAGAATGCAAGTCAGCAAGTTGATTTTGCATAAAGTGATGCTCAAAAATAACTTTGTATCTATATAGGAGTCCAGCCAAAGATGTGGGAGTCAATCAGAAGTTTAAATACCTGGCAGCTTGAACAGCTTTCTTGTAGTCCTAGTTAGAGAGAAATGGATTTTAGTTTAACAGAGTCCTGACAATTCTGGAAGGTTAGTGCAGCTTTTGGATTAAAGAACTTGCAGACAGTTTCACACATTATCATGCCAGTATTCCATCTTGTCCTGATCCTGCCTCAGTTGCTAGTTAGTTTTAAACATTTAAGAGGAAGTATGGGGCTTGAATAGAGTACTCCAGTTCATGCTGTTCACTTCCATTTCTTGGAGCCTGAAGTATAGGGGTGCTGGGTCATGGGGATGGGAGCATAACATTTTCATGCATTATTTGTTAGCATCCACAGATTCCATTAATTCATTTCTTTGACATTTCTATATGAAGCAGACGTCCTACAGTATTGAATTCCAAAGATAGCTTTGTGCTGTAAGAGATTAACCTTTTTATTGCTTTTTAAACTTGTATGTTAGTTCAGAACCAGATAAGCATGCATTATTTCCATACTGATAAACATGCCTGCTCAAAATTATTCAGGAAAATGATATCTGTTATTGAATGATCTCATAACCTAATGAGGATTCAGTTCATATTAATGGCAAAATTAATGCCGATAGCTAAATGTACCAAAATCATTCTATGTAGTTTGAATGGTAACTGAACGAGTGGTTTAATTCTACTGCAGTGGTTCTAAATCCATGCTTTGACCAGCCCTGCTTATCAAGTAAATGCAGTACTATTAAAGGATGGGGTTCCTTTTTTTCTTAGCTCACTCATGGGCCTCTGCGAGGACGTCTCTATCAGTAAGTGGTGCTTCCTTTTGGGGGTTGTCTTTATGTCCCCATTTGCACTTCAACGTATACTGTTTCCTCCCCTTTTCAGGCTGTTCCAGAGACCGCTGGCATCAAGTTTCCTGACTTCAAGTCTGCAGGTGTCACACTACGTAGTCAGAGGGTAAGTTTCTTTACTGGTGGCCTGCATAGATGCTTGCTTTCATTTCCTATCCCCTTTTCTCTTAGAACTACTAAGGGTCCAGTGCTGAATACATGCAGAAGTCTGAGCTTCTGCATGCACATTACTGTATGCAGTAATGTGGCTAGTCTGGAATGATAGCTGTGTTTTTACCCTAGAGGCTCACTAGAGATGCCAGTCTACATGCCGAAATCTTCCTTTCTGCTCTTAAGCCTGAACCTGTCTCTTCATTTTTGCATTTCTGTGTGCCTGCACTTAAGTGGAGATGATGAGGGCAGGATCTGTAACTAGGAGTGCAGGCATAGAAAATGCAGTGGGAAATGGATCACAGTGGAGCCTCTTCGGACTTGATTTCCATAATGTGTGGCACACACAAGTAATTTGGTTATCCACATTGAGGGTGAGAAAGGCATTCTGGCCACATGCATCAGAGCATAAGAGTCAAATTTTTGGGGAGAACAAGTTGTTGGGACATGAAACGGCTATCTGTTCTGGCTTTTCTGAATTTTCTCAAAAGGTATTTTAGTGTTACTGTGTTGAGTAGTTTTGTTATCCTATTCCCTTTCCTTTGTGTTTATTAGCTAAATTGTCTTTCAAGCAGAGCTGTACGGTACAGTTTACAGAACACTCAAACCGCTGTGTTCCAGTGGAAAGGATTCTAAATTGGTATCGGAACAAAATGAAGGCAGGGAGACTCTGTGAGCTTCTAGAAAGAAAGATGAAAATGTGATAAAACTGAAATACCAGTTCAACTACGGGAATTACCTGGATGGCTCATTGCTTTTACCATAAGTTGCACATTCCTAAAATGAAAATAATAATGACTGACCCCACAGGAATCTTATATAAGTGGCTGAGATAAAATTCTCTTCTTGCAGGAAAAGAATTTGGGGGCACCAAAGCTTTTTTGGAATCGTTGAGTAGTATATGATTGGTTAGTGGAGGAATAGTCTGTAATGCCCTTCCTCCATGATTTGTACTCTGAGCATGCTGATTATGGATGGATTATCTTGGGTGTAGTTTTGCTTCTTGACATGTTGGGTCACAGCCTCTGACAAAGCAGAAAATGATGGTTGGCTATGGTGTGTTAAAATTTATGAATATATGATAGATCTTTTTCCTGACAGAAGGTTAAGCATTGTAATTATAAAATACGATTGGGAATGCCACTTTGAGCTGTTGGCTTTAGTTGTGAGTCTTACTGTTACAGAAGGAGAGCAACAGTGTTTTAGAGAAGGAAAGTTACCAGCTTTCCTCCATTCCAATTCCAGCACTGGTGGAGATTTATAGTACAGGCCCAGGTTTAGGTTTGTGAAGGTCTTGTTTAGTTTACTAATTGGAGCCCTCATTCCAAACTCCAATCAGACCATATCTGTTAAGTATCTCAATTTGATTAATGTTTAAGAATCACATTTGTGTTTGTGCACATGCTCAGGCATGTGTACTTGCACTAAAAAATTGAGGTCTTAGATGTGTACTCATCCCATTGGTAGGATACATGACCTGATTGAGAAGGGAAGTATGAGTTGAGGAAAATCATCTCCTGTTCAGCAGAACTGACCCTTGATCTCTCACTTAACTTTGTTTGAGGCCTACTTCATAACCACCCTTCTGGTTGCTGTCTCTCTCTGGCTGGATCCTGGGCCATTCCACATTTATAGAGTGGAATTTTATGAAATGGGAATACCATATGGAAAGTTGCCATTGGTACCTCTAGAATCCTGCCATTCCTAAAATGGCATTGTACCAGTAATGCCTGAATCAGGCTTCTGTTTGTAAAACAAGGTTAGTAGTCTTTCATGCACTCTGGAACTTGCAAAATTGGAAGGCTTGATCAATATTTCTGTGGTGTTTCAAGACTTTTCCAAGTCTTGTCCTGGTTCTGAGAATCCCAGCTAAAATGGGGCACTGTTTCAGCCAGTATACTGCCCCTTGTGCCAGCCCACCCTCCCTCTCCTGTTTCTGATTGACAGTGTTTGGAGATGATATGCAGTGTGGCATATGCAAAGATGAGTGGACATGGAGGCCTTGGGGAAAAATCAGGAGAGGATTTGATGACTGCCTGGATTACCTCTCTCTAAACAACCTGTTCAGATTCTCGCTTGCAGTCAGTTGCAATGGAGAAGCCAGAGCAGCCTCGTATCAAAGATCAGCATGTAGTAATAGTAAGATGGAATGCTTGCTTGAATATAGCAAAACGTCCAGTATTTCTCTACTTTTTATTCTTACACATGAGTGAATTAATTTAATATGAAATACAGTTTCTTTTAACAATGTACGTTGTAATATACCACTGGCAGAGGTCAATATGCAAATCAGTACATTACTTGTATGTGCCACAGTTAGATATTACTTGTGGCGATTCAATGCACTTGTATTTCCAAAGCTCTCTATTTGGAAATGCCCTAACTACATCTTGTCTAAGCTCTGATAACTTCTTTAATAGGCTTCTCAAACTCCCACGGTTGCCAAATGCTGCACATTTGAATGGAAAAATAGTTATCTGTTTTTATTCTGAACAGCCAACAAGTTTCAGCAATGCATAATGGGTAGTAACTTTTGTGAAGGATTTCTGGAAATGAGCTGGTGACCAAAGCTTGGTTGCTTTTTGTTTGTGTAATGCTGCAAGCTTCCCTGTGGCATCCTGATATTATTCTTCTCAGAAAGCTTGGTATGCAGTAGCCTTCTTGAAAAAGGCATAGGTTTGTATGGCTCCAAGTTCTTACATGCCTCCTTTACTGAATTTGGAAAACAAATAGTTAAACATTAAAAAAATTGTAATGATGAATCTTTAATTGTGCTTCTACAATCCTACATTCTGCCAGTTTGAACTGGAATAAAGGCAGTTTCCATGATCTTTTATGTTCTGATTACCCTTATATTTAACATTAGTTATATATGATCCCCTCTGTGCTAATGCACATTTTATTAGGAAATGTTGCTGATATGTTCAGTTGGTACCTGGTTCCTCCTATGAAAGTGAATATCATTGAACGATAGGTGGGGATCTGATCTGAGGCTGTCGCTCTGAGATGAAGCAAGAAGTCTGGACTCCAGACTGCTAAGACTTTGATAATGAGGGGAAAACACTAGGATGAAAGTAAGTTCTTAGCAACCTCAGAGCCACAGAACGCACTGGGGGATGCTGTGGTGCAATTGTTTTGTTCACAGCTGGGCATCTTCCACCAAGAAAGGCTTCCAGCTGGCAGTTTTACTTGTTACCTGCTAACTAGGATCTTGTGGACAAATTGGTGGTCAGACCAATTAAAAAGAAATGGGGGGAGAGGGAGCTTTCATTCCAATTGATTCACAACATCCACCCTCACTGGCTTTTAAATATTTACTAGCCAACTGAGCACTTTTTTAGCACTGATTAATGAGGTACAATCCACTGAGGTGCTCGCTTTCTCATAGTGCAGCAATAGAGTGGGGATTGAAATTGTATTATGCATTCAAGATAAACAAGTTTTTTGGTCAGAGCTTGGCATAAGGGAGGGGTTCACTTAGGTGTTTGTGTATTAAATGTATGTTCTTAGTCTTTGATTTGTTTCACTATGAAACTGTTGCTTGTGCTGCCTGTTTACACTTTGCCAGAGGCCCTCGGCCGTGCCGCCTTCTCTCTGACATTAATGCAAAGCCAGACTTCATCAGCTGCTAACGGGGGAAACATCTGTCTTTCCTTGCTTGATCAATACTGGCCCTTCAGAGGCCAAGCCTTGAAAGCAGTTACATAAAATACCAGTAATATTTATTTGATTTGATAAATTTAATTACTTGGAACAATTAATAATTTATCTCTTTAGTATTGACTGTGCTGCGAGGCATCTTGGTGAGATAAGCTGATGGTAATCAGCATCTCCTTATTAGCCGGAAATTGTATGTTGCGACAACAAGAAGACTTCCTATGGTTAGAAAGATGAATTATTCTTGTTGCTTTTAGTGACATATCGTGTAGCAACCTAGTACAGAGCCTAACTTCGCTACATAGATAATAGCAAAGGACGGAGCATGTGGCAAGACGCATAGGTGGGGTCATATGTGTGATTTGAATGTCATCTTTGCTTTATTCACGAATGATGAACCATGAAGAAGGCCAAACAGAGACGTGTTCTCCTGACATCTCTTCAGCATGTTATGGGACGGGTCTCAAGCCCTGTACCAAAGCTGAGATCAGTCATCGGAATTTTGGTTTTGCATGAGTCTTGCCCATTAGCCATTTTAGGGTCCTATTCAAGGGGAAAAGCAGGATAAAAGCATTTATAATAAATAAGACCTCCATAGTGGCTGTTGATAGCATGTAATCTGTGAAGTTGCATATCCAGTCCCCTTTGAGAAGGGGTTTCAGTGTTTATTGTGATGTTGGTTAATCCATGTGGACATTGAGAATGCATGGGTAGACATTTTCTTAATATTGTTATTAATGAAGAAGCTTTGGCTTATGCATACTTTCAATACTGAAAAAAACCAATATATAACTTTTTTATATTAAATGAAATAAATACCACCTGCATGCGCCAATGGTTAGAGTGTTGGACTAGAATTTGGGAGCCTCAAGTTTGAAACCGTACTCTGCCATGGAAGTCTGCTGGATGACTTATTGCTGGTGTCACACTGTCAGCCTAACCTACCTCACACGGTTATTATGAGGATAAAATGGAGGATTGGAGAACAATGTAAGTTCATCTTCGTTCTTCTGTGCCTCCACACATGGGGACTGCGCAGGCGCAGGCCAGCCGCCGGAGAATTCTTTATCGCTTCCATAGCTCCGAAGGGGCCGTTTGTTGCACGCCTCAGCGACCGTTTTCCCACCCAAATGGTCACATGTCCTTCCAGCGACCAACGGCCCCTTCCCTCAGTTCTCTTCTTGCCGCCGCTTGGAGAGAACGTTTTTGCTTCGCAGCTCCATGCTTTATTGCTTCGAGACCGGGCTCTACCAAGAGACTACCCACCGAGAGGGCTTCGGTTCTGAGGACCTCTTCTGAGCCTCCTTCAAAGAAACCAAAGAAGGCTAAGCGTCGGCGTTCTCGGTCGCCACATCGGGTTTCAACTGAGGAAGCTGTGCCGGCGGTTCCTCGCACGCCTTCCCCTCACCTGGACTCGCCAGCTCCAGAAGAGGTACCGGATCCGGGGGCTTTCATCGTGATCCCTAGTGATCATTCCCCAGTCGCGGATCCGAGCCCGTCTGCACACCGTCGGAACCGACCGTCACCGGTTCCAGCTACTCTCCAGTCTCCGGCGGCTCCCGTCCACGGCCGGCGCCGTTCTGAAGCAGGGAGCGTTGGTTCCGGGCACTCCATGGGGTCTCACCATCGTCAGGCCTCGTACATCCCTCCGGCCTACCACTGCCAATGGGAGGGGGCGCCTGCCGGGTTCGAGTATTCGGAACCGAGGCCATCCACTTCAAGGCAGGTTTGGCTGCCTCCACCCTATCGAGGAGATGAGTCGGTACTTGGTTCCGATGAGGAGGAGGCTGAGAGTGTCAGGGACTACAGGTTGGAGTCGTGGTCGGAGCCGTCCCCAGACGACAACGTGGCGCCCAGTACCAGCTCCCCTTACGAGGATCTTCGGATCTACTCAGATCAGATGGCTCGCATGGCCCAGGCGCTGGAAATGGATATTTCCTTGGCAGCACCTCAGACCAAGGACAAGCTCCTGCGAAGGATCTATGGAGACAACCCTGCTACAGTTGGTTTCCCCATGCTGGAGGGGGGTGGAAGAAATAGTGGAGAAGGTGTGGAAGGTGCCCTGTGATCAACCTGCTACATCTAAAAGAATCGAACAGATGTATAAAATCAAGCAGGGCACCTGGCAGTTGTTGGTGAAACACCCTCCACCCTCCTCGTTGGTTGCTGAGGAGATCCAGCCTCGTCGGTCGGGCCCCTCTTCCGTACTCCCCGACAAAGAGGGTAGAAAGATCGATGCCATGGGTAGGCGCCAGTATTCCATCTCCTCCTTGGGTCTCAGGATAGCCAACTACCAGACTATCATGGCTGGCTATCAATTATACCTCTGGGAGAAGCTGGTGTCCTACGTTGGGGATTTGCCTGCTGACAAGAAGGCGGTGGTATCCCTGCTGCAGACAGAAGCCATCCGTCTTTCCAAGCAGCAGATGAATGCTGGGAGCCACGCTGCTGACACTGCTGCACGTGGAATGGCTTCAGCTGTGGTCCTCAGACGCTACTCTTGGCTGCGATCGACAGCCCTCCCATTGGAAGTGAGGTCAAGGATCGAAGGCCTGCCCTTTGAAGGGGATTCTTTGTTCTCCACGACCACTGATGAGGCGTTGAAGAGAAAGAAAGAGGACAGGCAGACTGCCCGGTCGTTAGGATTGACCTCAACGGACAAGCCTGATTCCAGGCCTCGGTACGCTGCAAGGTACAATCCGTACCACTATCAGGGCAGGTACCAGCAGCGGCCCTATTACCACCAATACCTTGCCTACCCTCAGCGCCACTTCGGTTCTGCGCAGCAGCCCAGGAGGTGTAGGCCCTTCAAGCCCCGCACGCCTCAACCCCCGGCCCAGCAGAAAGACCAGCAAGGGCCTGGGAGGCAGTACTGACGGGATGGTCCAGCCGCATCCTTGAACTTCTCAGACAGGCTGAAGCCGTTCCTGTCTGACTGGGAGTCAATAACATCTGACTCATGGGTCTTAACGATCGTTGATGAGGGATACGGGCTGGAGTTCTTAGAACTGGCTAGGTGTAGCTCACCTCTGACAGCTGTTAATAATACTATGGCAGAGCTGGATGCGGAAATAGTGTCGCTCTTGGCCAAGGGTGCTGTGGAAGAGGTGACCTGTGATGCGTCTGTGAGAGGCTTCTTCTCTCGGTTCTTCTTAGTCCCCAAGAAGGATGGGGGTCTACGCCCCATTCTAGATTTAAGAGGCCTTAATGCCTTTTTTTTTATAATATTTTTTATTTTTCAATATCTAACATACAAAACTACTGCATACATACATAACCTATAAGACAGTAACTACAAAAGACTACAATAGCACAAGGGATGGGAAAGAAGGGGGAAAAAAAGAGAAAGGGAAGGAGGGGTGGAAAAAAGGGGAAGGTGACCTACAAACACTAAACACTACATTTCAATGCTTTCCCTTCATACTGCCATAGTGAAAAATAGCTTAATAAAATAGTGACGGAGTGGTTGATCATACGAATTACAAATTACAGTTCAAATTAACTTTTTCCCTCCCCTGGGCCTCGGGCGCAATTCCCTCTGTGCAGCTACCGCCGGAGCGCTCATTGCCTCCCCCCTCCCTTCAAGCTTCGGATCCTCTTCTCTTTGCTTGGTGTCTGGTCCAAATTCTGAATTTTTATCCACAAAATCCCTTAGCTGATCTTCCGAATTAATCTTGTAAGCTTTATCTTTATAACTAAACCCGATTCCTTCCGGGAGTAGCCATTTGTACTTTATATCCCGTTCCCTCAAGAGAGCTGCCAACATCTTGTACTTAAATCTTTTCTTCCGCATTAAAAATGGAACGTCCTTCAATATCTTGACTTTATTTCCCAGAAAGTCCAATTCCGCATTGTATGAATTATATAGGATACTGTCCCGGACCCTCCTAGATGAAAACTCGATAACAATCTCGCGAGGCAGCTGCCACTTCATTGCATATTTTGAAGATGCCCGACGGACTCCCAAAATGGCGCTTTTCACTTCTTCTTTAGTTGCCCTCGCGGGTGTCGCTAAAAGTTCCGAGGCGAGATCCCATAAATCCTCTTTTTCCTCCTCTTTAACATTCTGGAGACGCAAAATGGTTTGTGTTCGCTCCACTTGCAATCCGATCAGCTGATTTTCTACCAACTTTAATTCCCTGTTCGCTGCTCTCGTGAGTGACGCACTTTCCCGGGCAGACTTCTCTGCCCCCCCCCCCCGCTGCTTCTTTAATGGCTTTCACATCGCTTTCAATTAAGCCCACCCTTTGATCTGTTTCATTCAGCTTGTCAACAAAGGGTTTTATGGCTTCCATAACCGCTCTTTTAACCAGTTCCTCAAGCGTCTCGCCCCTCTGCAAGGCCGCCGTAACTGACTTGCCAAGAGAAGGACTCTGCTTTTTCGCTGCCATTTTAGGGGGGGGGGAACCGCCAATCTTCCGAGACTCTGAGGGGGGAAAAATCCGAGTCTTCTAACCTTCAGACCCCACCACTCCTCACATGCGCTTGTAGTAACAGAAGGGATTCGCTTACTTGCAGGCTTTCGCCTAATCCTGCTCCTTGCCGTTTTCCATAGCCCGGCAGCACACTGGGTGCCGCGCTCGTCTGCCGGCCTCCATAGGGACAAACGGGCGATTTACCCCCTGCCTCGATCTGTCAGAGGGCTCTTCCCGCCGCGTCCCGGACTCAGACTCCCTGCCTGAGAGTCTGGGGGCTAACCTTTGCAGATCAGCCGCCCAGCCAGGCGGCTCGGCCGCTTCCTCTCGGACCTGCCGAGAGGAGCGTCCGACATGGCTGCGAAAACGAAAATGAATCCGCCTTAATGCCTTTCTAAGGGTGACTAAGTTCAAAATGGTCACGCTGTCAGCTGTGATCACCTTGCTAAAGAAGGGGGATTGGTTTGCTGTCCTTGATTTGAAGGACGCCTATTTCCATGTGGGAATACATGAGGAGCACAGGAAATACCTGAGCTTCGTTTACCAGTGAAGGGTGTTCCGTTATAAGGTGCTTCCCTTCGGTCTATCCACGGCGCCACGGGTATTTACCAAGTGTGTGGCTCCTGTGGTCTCCTTCCTTCGGGAGGAGGGCTGTACCATCTTTCCCTACCTCGATGACTGGCTCATCGTGGCTGATTCAGAGGCTAAGCAGCTGCAAGATGTGGAATTAGTACTGAACACTTGCAAACGCTTGGGGCTTCTGGTAAATTTTGAAAAATCTAAACTGGTGCCCAGCTGTAAGGTCTCCTATATTGGTGCGAATTTAGACTCTGTAGAGGGTAAGGCGCTGCTCCCCCCTGAGAGGGCCAAGTCCCTGAAGGGTCTGGTATCTATGTTTAAAAGGAACCGGTTCCAATCCGTTCGCACCATCCAATGTTTATTGGGTCATATGGCAGCAGCCACCTCTGTGGTCCCCTTTGCTAGACTCCGGATGCGCCCGCTTCAGAATTGGTTCGTGCGGAGGTATGACGCTTTACGTCATCCTCCGTCTCTCAAGTTGTCCATACCTAGGGCTATTCTATCCTCCCTTGACTGGTGGATATCAGATGACAACTTGTTTAAAGCGACCCTGTTTGGTTACCAGGATACTGAGGTTACAGTGACCACTGATGCATCCCTGCAGGGATGGGGTGCTTACTGTGGTACTGCATGTGTACAGGATGTTTGCACAGAAAGGGAAAAGAACTTGCACATTAATGTACTTGAGTTACGAGCTATTCGTTTTGCACTTGTGTCCTTTACAGCACTCCTACAATATCGTCAGGTGTTGGTGCAGACGGACAACACGACTGCCATGTATTACATAAACCAGCAAGGGGGCACAGCATCTATGACTCTCTGCAGGGAGGCCACGCTCGTTTGGCAATGGGCGATCCTAAATGGTGTGATGCTTCGGGCTATACACGTAGCGGGATCAGACAATGTTCGGGCAGATGCCCTGAGCAGGGTGCAATTGTTGGACCACGAGTGAGAAGTGGGCGCAGAGTACATTGGGCCGATCTTCCGACTGTGGGGCCAGCCAGACATAGATTTGTTCGCAACTTCAGCAAACACCAAGGCCCAGATATTTTGCTCGAGGGCAGGGAGCGACCCCCTCTCTATTGGGGATGCCTTCCAGTTTACGTGGACCCACAGGTTGCACCATATATTTCCACCATTCCCACTAATACCGAGGGTGCTGGGCAAAGATAGAAAGCGACAATGCAGATTGCATCCTGGTGGCTCTCTTCTGGCCGAGACAACTATGGTTCCCTAAGTTGCTGCGGATGTCCAGTCGGACACATGTGAGTCTGCCTCCCCGGCAGGATCTCCTGCGGAACGGGAACCTACTCCACCACGAAGCCAAGAAGTTACACCTGTCTGCCTGGCGGATCCTACCCCGCCTGTAGGGTTCACTGATCAGGTGAAAGAGGTCTTGCTGAACGCTAGGAAGCCATCCACTAGATGGTCCCATGAGGCTAAGTGGCGTAGGTTTGGAGCTTGGGCACTTGCTAAAGGAGTGGTGCCTGCCAGTAGCCCCCTGGGGCTCATATTTGACTATCTATGCCAATTGAGGGACCAAGGTTTGATGGTTACCTCCCTTAAGGTCCATCTTGCAGCTGTTTCCGCTTTTCATGATCGGGTAGACGGTAGCACTGTGTTCTCGCACTGTAACTCTCAACAGTTCCTGAAAGGGATGTTTAATCTCTATCCCCCTGTGTCACCTCCAGTGCCTCAATTGTCTCTATCCCTGGTGCTATCGAGGCTTATGTTGCCTCCATTTGAGCCGTTAGCCACATGCCCTTTGGACTTGTTGTCCTACAAGGTGGCATTTTTGGTGGCTGTAACATCTGCCAGGAGAGTTAGTGAATTGTCAGCGCTTAGGGCTGACCCGCCCTTCCTTCTCTTCCACAGTAATAGGGTGGTCCTACGGCCATGTCTAACGTTCCTGCCAAAGGTGGTGTCTGCCTTTCACCTATCGCAGGAAATTACGCTGCCTGCGTTTTTTCCACAGCCATCTTCCAAAGGGGAAAGGGCCCTTCATACCTTAGATTTAAAGAGGGCCTTGGCTTTCTATTTAGATAGGACAAAGGACTTCCGTAATGGTCCCCACTTGTTTGTCTGTTTCGGGGCCAAGGACAAGGGTCACAGGGCATCTTCGCAGACCCTGTCACGGTGGAGTGTGTCGGCCATTATTAAGGCCTATACTCTAGCTGGGGTGGGTTGCCCACTGCAGGTCAGAGCCCATTCCACGCGGTCTCAGGCAGCCTCTTCAGCACTCATCAGAGGTGTGCCGCTGGTAAATATCTGTAAGGCAGCTACGTGGTCCTCTGCTGACACATTTGTCAAGCACTATGCTATGGATGTCAATGCAGAGCAAGAGGTTTCTGTTGCCAAGGCTGTCCTTCACTCCCTTTTTTCCTAAAGGGATACTGGAGGGTATTGTTATAATAACTGACAGTACACATGTATATATGTATATATGTATATTTATTGAACAAGTTAAATGTTACTGTACAATGATTTATTTATTTATTGGTCCTGGTACTAGGACTGTTGTTATATAATAAAATTGAGTTGGATTTCACCCCACCTTCCTTATTGTGTGAAGCTTGGTACTCTCCCATGTGTGGAGGCACAGAAGAACGAAGATGAAAACAGGGTTAACATACCTGTAACTTATGTTCATCGAGTTCTTTTGTGCTGACACACATCCCTCCCTCCTGCCCCGCTGTGAATTCCAATGCAAAATAATAATAAATATGATGACTATAACAAAAAATTGATGTTTTAAAGGATTATGGCTATGTGTATTGGATAGCGGCGGCAAGGGAGAACTGAGGGAAGGGGCCGTTGGTCGCTGGAAGGACATGTGACCGTTTGGGCGGGAAAACGGTCGCTGAGGCGCGCGACAAACGGCCCCTTCGGAGCTATGGAAGCGATAAAGTATTCTCCGGCGGCTGTCCTGCCCCTGCGCAGTCCCCATGTGTGTCAGCACAGAAGAACTCGATGAACATAAGTTACAGGTATGTTAACCCTGTTTTGCTTTAGGTCTCCATTGGGGAGATAAGTGGATATAAATGCAATATATGAAATGTGCACTAGAGCCTTAAAGTCCTTGGGATTAGGTTTACAGCTGATGGACAGAGACCTCTTAAAGAAAATTCTTTGCAGCATGAGCTTTCTTAAGCAAGTACACATGATGCCAAATGTTTGAAGTGGACAATGAAGCTGCTGGATATATACACACACAAATGCACACACCTGCTCTTGTGTAATATTGGGAAAATATTTCACGAGAGGTTAAAAGATAATGCATCATATCCATGTAGTGGGTTGCAAACTGCTTATTTGATACTTGGGCTATTGTCCCTGGGAACATTTTCTGGAACCTCATAGCAGTTTCAGTTGCCCATGTGGCAGAGGCCTTCTTAGCACATATCCAGGTAAAATGCTGTCTTTACAATTCTGCAACCAGAGCCACATTTATAAGGGAAAGTGATAAAGTGCAGAGGCAGGAAAGAGATTGCAGTTCAGTTTTTAGTCTTCATTCCCAGCTGGTTCTTAATGCCTTTTGTTGGGCTATTATTTATTTATTTTATTTTTAACCCACCCTCCCCACAAGCGGGCTCAGGGCGAGGTACAACATTGGTTAAAATACAACTTAAAATCAATTAAAAAACAGATAAAATACTATGCCCTTTTGGGGCAACCAGTGGGAGTGCACTCTCCATACCCCTTGTAGAGGGAGACCGGTGGAAGGCTCGGCAATGATGGGCTAGAAATTAGCCTCCACCATATGCCTGGTGGAACATCTCTGTCTTACAGGCCCGCCTAAATGATACAAGATCCTGGCGGGCCCGAGTGTCCTCAGGCAGAGAGTTCCACCAGGTTGGGGCCAGGACCGAAAAGGCCCTGGCCCTGGTAGAGTCCAGCCGAGCCTCCCTAGGGCCAGGGACCACCAGTAGATGTTTTCCAGTTGAACAAAGTGCTCTCTGGGGCACATACAGGGAGAGACGGTCCCTTAGGTATGCTGGTCCCAGTCCGTTTAGGGCTTTATAGGTCCAAACCAACACCTTGAACCGGATCTGGAATTCTAGCAAGTGTCTGGTAGAACCTGTAAGAATAACAAAATAGTCTTATAGGGCTAAAGTCACTTAAAGGCTTCCTTTTCTTGTTCAGTCCTGCAAATCCTGCTCAGACTTGGATGCTACAAGTGAGAGTTGCCTACTTCATAACTCCAAGTTCATTGGCTAGACCTATAATGCACTGTAGCCTTCTGTAGCCGTCAACTCTCTTGAAGCGTGGATTGCTCCTGAGAAGAACTGTCCTTCCTAACATAGATGAGCGGGGGGACACTGTGCCAGGCTTCATTCAGAATTCTTGATACTCTCCCAAATGACATTGTAGCTTTTTTGAGGATCTGGAAGGACTCAGAGCTACTTATGGATGCTGTTTGGGATGGGTGTTCTTGAGCTACAAATGTAAATATGTGGAGCACAAGCAAGGCCTACTGTTCACTTAAGGTTCACAATTATGCAACAAATCATTGGCTGCATAACCTGAAGATTTGATGCTGTTCTTATGGGTCTTGTTCTTGAGAATTCTAGTTTGTGGGGTTGGGGGAAGACCTGCTTCTAGATAACTAAAGAGTGCCACTATATCCTGTTATGGTCTATAACACTAAGTGAAAGGGTCCTCAAGTATAGCAACTTTGCACCAGTTGCACCATAGAAGGTGCATGGAGAGGTGTTCTCACCAATTGTTTTCTTTCTGTGACCTTGCTCTTCTTCCAGGTTTGGCAAAGCCTCCAGAACACCATATAGAGGTGATGAAAAAGTGGCTGAGGATAAGCAAGAGTATAGTTAAATGTGTTAATTTTAACGCAGTGGCATCCATTCCATATTCATAGGTCCACAGTTGTTTTTGCTGCTATGAGGCTATGCCTTTCTTTGGTGTCTGGAGAAGACTGGGGGCTCTCCCAGGCTATTTGCTGAGTTTTGAAGGCAGTTGGAAATCACTAAGACCTCCTGCTACTTTTCCAGGATCTGCGAAACTGATGTGATAAGAAAAAGTTCCCTCTCCATTTGGACCTGGAAGGAATGTGGGCCTACCTCTCACAGAGGAGCTCCACATTCCACAGAGGAGTTTTCAGAGGAGCCCCACATGCCTTCAAACCTGATACAGTAGGGATGAGCATCCTTTAACGGTTTGGACTTAGGGAAGGGGCGTGTCTTTGTAGTCATGCTGGGCACTCCAAGCACCTGCAAAGCTCTGTGCAGCATCAGACATCAGATCTATGGGGTGCTGTGTTAGGACCACACCACACTTTGGGGACTCCTGACCCCAAATAGAGCGGTTGTAAACTTTAAAAAAATAAAAATAGCATTTTTCTATAATCTGACAGTATAGACAATTTTTTTAAAGTGAGGATGGTTTCTACGGAGGCTGGAGGGACTTTGTGAAAGAGCTTCTGTGGCTTCTGCTCCCTGTGGACTGCAGTCCCATCCCCTTTGTAGTCTGCGAGTCAATGTCTAATACATTCCATTTCTCCCCCCCCCCCCGCCCTTTTCATTTTGCAGCCTTTTCTATTTGGGACAGAGTACTCGAAGAGGGGGGCTGAGGCTCAGTGGCACAGCCTCTGCTTTACATGCAGAAAGTTCCAGATTCAATCCCCTGTATCTCCAGTTAAGGATCAGATAGCAAGTGATATAAAACATTTCCTCCTGGGATCCCAGTGAGCCACTGCCAGTCTGAGTAGAGGCTACTGACCTTGATGGACTGATGGTCTGATTCAGTATAAGGCAGCTTCATGTGCGTTCATGTGTTTACACTTGTTGCATCATCCATGGCCTTGGCACCATCCAGGAAAATGTGGGTATGAGACTTAAGTGCACTGTTAATGCTTGTGTACTGTATTTCAGTGGAATTTCATTTGGATATTTTTGATATGTTATCCCAATCTTTAAGAAAGGGATGACCCGGGAAACTACAGGCCGGTCAGTCTGACTTCTGTTGTTGGGAAGATATTAGAACAGATTTTAAAGGGATCAATCTGTAAGCATCTGAAGGACCGCTCAATGATCTGTGGAAGTCAGCATGGTTTTGTCCCTAACAGATCTTGCCAGACCAACCTGGTTTCCTTCTTTGATCAAGTGACCAGCTTACTGGATCAGGGGAACTCTGTTGATGTGATTTATCTGGATTTCAGTAAAGCTTTTGATAAGGTTCCCCATGACATTCTGATGGGCAAACTGGAAGACTGTGGACTGGACTATAGGACAGTTCGGTGGATAGGGAACTGGCTAGAGGACCTCACCCAAAGAGTGGTGGTCAATGGCGTTTCATCAGATTGGAGGGAGGTGTCCAGTGGGGTGCCGCAGGGCTCGGTTTTGGGCCCGGTACTTTTCAATATTTTTATCAGTGACCTGGATGAAGGAGTGGAAGGGCTCCTCATTAAATTTGCTGATGATACGAAATTGGGAGTAGCAAACACCCAAGAAGATAGAATTAAAATTCAACAAGACCTGAATACTCTAGAGAAGTGGGCAGCTGTGAATAGGATGCAATTCAACAAAGACAAGTGCACAGTATTACATCTGGGCCACAAAAATGGGAAGCACAAATACTGCATGGGGGATACACTTCTGGGCAGCAATATATATGAAAGAGATCTTGGGGTAAGAGTGGACTGTAAACTAAATATGAGCAGTCAGTGTGATGCGGTGGCAAAAAAGGCCAATTCAATCCTGGGTTGTATCAAAGGGGCCATAGCATCGAACTTTCAGGAGGTCATAGCTCCTCTCTATACTGCCTTGGTCAGGCCGCACCTGGAGTACTGTGTGCAGTTCTGGAGGCCTCACTTCAAAAAGGATGTGGACAAAATCAAGAGGGTGCAGAGGAGAGCGACGAGGATGATCAGGGGTCTGGAGACTGAGCCCAAGAGGAAAGGCTGAGGGCCTTGGGAATGTTTAGTTTGGAGAAGAGGAGATTGAGGGGGGACATGATTGCTTTCTTTAAGTATTTGAAAGGCTGTCATTTGGAGGAGGGCAGGGAGCTGTTCCAGTTGGCAGCAGAGGGTAGGACTCGAAACAATGGGCTTAAATTACATGCACAAAGGTACTGGCTGGATATTAGGAAGAACTTTTTCACAGTCAGAGTAGTTCAAAAGTGGAATCAGCTTCCTAGGGAGGTGGTGAGCTCTCCTTCATTGTGACAGTTTTCAAGAAGAGGCTGGATGAATATTTGTCAGAGATGCTTTAGGCTGATCCTGCACTGGGGGTTGGACTAGATGGTCTGTATGGCCCCTTCCAACTCTATGATTCTGTGATAAGCTGCACTGTTTCCAATAAAGTGATTTTGCTGGTAACTGGGTGGAATTTATCTGATCTTATTTGTTAAGTATTAGGTGAAAATATTTAATCATTTTTACAGCATACATGCAATATTTGGCTGTTAGTCAGAAGGTTTCTGGCTCCTTTAGAAGCTAGTGGTGTTTAGGACCTGTTCTGTGACAGTAGGATGTTTGTGCTGTTAGTGGTGAGAATTACTCCAGGGCACATACCAAACTGCCTTACAAACTAAACATTTCAAAATCATCCTGGAAGAATTTGATTACCAGAAAGAGTCTCTAATGCCTTAGGTAACCTTTAGTAACTGCAGCTGCGAATGAAGGAATTTCCTTAAAAGTGACTTGTCATGGCAAAAATAACAGATGCTAAATACAGGAATGAACATCTGAAAATAGTCATAGTTTTGTGAACAATCAGCCATTAAAGGAAGAACTCTTCTTGCAGCGGTATGAACAGGATGCTGAGCTGCATAAAGAGGAAATCCATATGGGAAATAAGCTAATGCTGTTGGATCATTGATGGCTGTCTCATATCTTAGTAATGTCTGCACTGTTGCTTATTTCATCCATCAGAGGAAGTGACCCAGTTGGGGTTTGGGATTCCACAACCTTTTTAGAGGGTGCTTTGACTAAATGGTAGTTCTCGGAGCAGTAGATTTCATTAAGCAAGCTCTGGGGTGATGTTCAGTGACTTTGAAGATTGGCAAAGGATTTTAAAATGCTCCTTTTGATCAAGTTTAAATTGAATGTGTGACTGGAACTCATTGCTCTAGGGTGGGGTTGAGGCCAAAGTATTAAACTGAAAGACTAGCTAGGCAGTTATGTGAATGCCAAAGCAGTTCACAACTTGAACAGTTAACAGCTCCTTGCCAGTGTCTGACTGGAAGGTCCAGAAGAAGGGGCAAAATATCCCGTGTTTGCCAGCATGGGAATACTGCATGGGAATACACAGCTGCTGGACCATGAGCCCACTGAATGAGGAGAATCTCAGTGAGGAATTCACTGCTGGGTCTTATCAGCTCTATGCAGCATTGTTCAAAATGCATAGCAGGCTTCGATGGAGTATTCCATGTTAAAGCAGTAAGCTCATAGTAGTAATTTTGCCTGCAGTTCTCCCCTTCCCCTGTTTCTGCCTCTGGCCTTGTGAATGACACATCAGTTCTGAGAAATTTGGGAAATTTTGCTGGGAGCTCTTAACACAGTTTGGGGCTGTGCCTCCATTGTGGTATAAGTGGGACTTTCTCTGTAGCAGAACTGTACAAACCAACTTGTATTGAATGGCCCTTGGCCTTTCTTAAGCCTCTATAGGTTTACTGATTTTTAAACACTAATTCACAAAATGTAATAATTAGTGCCTGCCATAAGGAAACAAAATCTCCCTCAGCTTTGAATGGTAGAAAAGAGAACCAGTCCTGGTCCTTTGAGATCAACCACAGGCCAATTTGTGACAGGAGCCACAGAGGCTGTGGCTGGTCTTGGGTAATACTGCAAGGATCTTTATTGTCTGTGACAAGAGGCACTGCTTTCAATAGCCCACCTTGGCGATTAAATGTGTTGCTTGTTTGCTTTCTCCTGTCCATTTGTTGGTGAGGAAGGAAGAGAAACCTTCCCATTTGCTATCTTGTTTTATTTAGAGCACTTTCATTCCTCCTTCCTTCCAAGGAACTCTGGATGGCATGCATGCTTCTTCCAGTTTGCCACTGTGTACACCTGTTCACCTCCTCCAACCATGTGGCTATGATTCATACACTGGTGTGTTGCCCTTTTTATTTATTTTTCTCTTGCTACACAGTTCATGCATATCCAAGTTGTTTATGGCAAGGACAAAGGCTCAGAGTTCCTAGATCAAAAGCAGTGCTGGCATAATTATAAGCACAATCTGGTATAGCAAAGAAGGCTGTAGAGAGAAGCTGTCAGAAGAAGAGAGCATCCAAAATATACTAACCTCAAAAATCCCAGCTCATCAGTTCTTCAATTTGATCGATCCATTCTCTGAGATATAGTTACATGGGAATTTTTACAATAATAAATAATTCTGGTAGACTGCTATAGAGAGGAAGGCCTGCTACTACCTGTTCCATTTGCATTTCCTTAAGAACAAAACTTTCTCCAGTAGTGAACTGAACTGCTATCCAAAACTCTGGCCAGATGGGGACAGGTTGTTAGTTAGCAAAGTGATTTGCTTCCTTGCCATAGGTCAGAGGTGACTTTACGGCACATAACACACAGAGGGGGAAAAGCAGGTTGTAGTTGGCTAGCTCTAGTCTTAACATAGTGGAATAGAAACCCTTCAGAAACTACAACTCCCAACATGCAGATGTTATTTTTGTTTGTGCTGTACAGGAAGACACAATGATGTAGTTTCAGTCATGTGGTCTGCAAGTTGCATCCAGGTGTTAAGTATATTTTGGGCACTGTTGTAATTCTTCAGCCAAACAAAGACAGTTGAGTTGGAGGATTGTATTAATCTGTCTCCATGAAAAGCCCACCCACCGCCTGCCTGGAAAAAGTGTATGTCTCCATTCTGGAGCTTCACATTTTGCTTTACACTGTGAATACCTACATTTCATAAATTAACACTATTACATTATAAAATCTCCATGCATTGCTCATCGTGATGTGCACTTCCTTTTGTAGATGAGGATATTGGGGAAAAGGGGGAAAACTGTGGGAGTGGCAGTGCATTTGCCGAAGTTCTCTGAATAGATGTGCAGTACTATAATAACTGCTATACATGGGCTTGCATCCTGTGATCTGCAGTTATAGGGACTGCAGAATCTTCCCTCCCCTTCCCTCTTGAGCCATTTCCAGTCCCAGGGAAGTTTATTCCTGGGCTTGAGGGACTTGTATGTACCAAAAGCCACACTAGTCAGGCAGCTGTAGTGGGGAAGGGCAAGGGAATGATATCATCCTTTTTGCCTTTTGTATGAGTTGCACTCATGGAAGATAGATAAAAGGAGTGATCTCTCCCCTTTTCCTTCCCTACTACAGCTACTCAGGTGGTGGTGGTGGTGGTGGTGGTGGTAGCGCACACAAGTCCCTCAAATTTAGGAATAAAATTGTCTGGAATTGGAAATGGCTCCAGAGTCGAGGAGGACAGGGAAGATCCTGCAATTCTTGCACCAACAGATCATGGGATTCAGCCCATTTTATTAGAATGGCCATGAGGAAGAATGCTGAGAGATTCTTCCCTTGGCATCATATTGCCAGTACTTGTAGTTTAGTTCCTATTGCTTAATGCTCAGAGTCAGGGTCATACTACAGATTTAGAAATATTATGTGGTACAGCTTCTCCTAGGATGAGTGCCTTTAGCACGCAGATGAGGAATTGTATAACTAAACATTTAGTCTTGTCACATTCTCTGTCCATGGAATGCTAGTATGCCAGGGTATATTGTTAGAATCCTGATTTCTCCTTAATACGCTGCTTTCCTTTGTGCGTGGACGTTTTTTTGCAGGGTTCAAACATGCAACCCCTTCCCAGCTGTACTCTAACATGGCAGGACTGTATTTTACATGATATTGTAAAATGTATTGTTCAGGTAGCCTAATTCATGGGGCTAACTACTTGCAGTTGCCCCTTACTGAACTCTTAGCTAAAATGGGGCCAGTTCTAGGTGTCACCTGTATGGCCTTCGCATATGTGGTATATATGCTGTGCTCCTATTCCCTTGATGGCAGTGATTTAAAAAATGCCTCCCATAAACAAATCCTTAAACCTCCAGGAAGTCTTCTACAGTTTGCATTGCATGACATTAATATTAGCAGTTTAGGAGAGGATATTGCACAATAGTACAGTTTAACCTAGGTGTACCTCTTTCCTTTGGGGAAATATGCCATTGCCCAAGAGCCCTTCCCATTTTTGAAATGAGTTTCTAAAGCAAGCAGAAAGAGCCTGGAATAACCTGTTTTACAGGGCAACCCTAAAAACACTTTTCTGGATATCAGTTCATTGGCTAGACTTATAATGCACTGAAGCCATCAACTCTTGAAGCATGGAACAAGATGTAACCTTCACACCAAGCCAGATTAATGGATCTTCATATAAGCACACTTAGTTTTTTGGTAAGAGGACTGCATCTTGTGGCTTCTGCTGTTCTGTCAACATTGGCTGTACTGAAAACCTGCAGTTCTTCCTTGCAGAAGCCTTGTTGGCTGCCTTGTGCTCTCTGTTGCTGAGGCTAGTGGAGCACTGGGCCTTCTCCCGCCATTGCGACAGCCAAGCTAACGGAGCCTACCTAACAGATTATCAGCGCCCTGTGAGTAATAGACTCCTCATTTAGTTTTAATACATTTTGCATAGAGAGCAATCAACCTTCATCAGTCTTAAAGATGAATTGGCTTAGCCAGCTAAATTTTAAAGATATTAGTCCGACAGCAGCCGCATAAATCATAACGTTTTCTTAATGACGGTAAAATTAAAATATACTCTTGCTTGAAGAAGCCAATGGAGCTTTCATGTTCACAGGCCAAATCCTCCCCCAAAATTAAAGGGAAACTTAATTGATGTTCTCTAAAGCCGAGTAAACTCAAACAGCCTCACTTCTGGGTTGGCCTCGTATTTCTTCTGTGCTCTATTGGTAGATCTGAATCCATCCAGATTGCTCCTGCCTCTTCCAAACTCTGTGCCACCAGTAAGTTGTATCATAACTTAGCAAAGCATAATGTTGAGTATTTCCAGTCTGTTCAGCTGGCTGTTATTGTTCCTTGCTACCAGCTGGATAGAAGGAAATGTCTTCCTCACTGGCCAGTCCTTTGATTGGTATGTCATGTGAGGGAGACTGACTCTCTTTCTTGCTGCTAGTTTATCCTGCTAGCGATACAAAGAGTTATAGAAGCCGCAGAGGCTGGAGCTGTAACTAGAAGGGAAATAACTTAAAAGTGTTGGTTGGAATGTGAGAAATTAGAAAGATGGCTTGGCTCTTACACTGAGCAGAAAGTTCCATGTGGCTTCCCCCAGATCCCGTTCACAAGAGTGTTCTTTTCTTGGCTAGGCAGAGATGCCATTTATGGAGTGAGCAGATTATTTAAGAAAACCAATGTGGGTCAAACAGAGGTTTTATCTAGTCTAATATTTTAACATTGATCAGCCAGATGCTTCTGAGAAGCTCGCAAGCTGGTCATGAAGACAAACATCTTCCCCTGTTGTCTTGCTTCTCAGCAACAAATATTCAGAGGCAGACTGCTTCTACACTTGGAGGTTCTACTTCGATATTATGACTTAATAAGTGGTTGGATTTTACAGGTTTATAGTGTGACTGGTGATTGCTCTGTAGTATAAAACTATGAACAGAATAGGCTTTTATTATACGGCAGCTGCCGGGGCGGGGGTCACCATTTTACTGTTAGGGCAAAAGCAAGTACAACACTGGGAATTCTGTGTATGGAGCAACCAAGTGTGAATTTCTTCTTCATAGCTGGCAGACAGGATCCTGGTTTGGACCAGGACTGCCTACCTTCCCTGACACCCACCCCCCATACAATTTTACCTGACTTGAAGCAACCTTGTGGAGTTGCTGTTTGCCCTGTTGGGGTAAACCATTAAGACTCAGTGGGGAAAATAGCAGCTTGATGGAGTTCAGGTCAAGAAAATGGTGTATGTAGGAGGGGAGGTCTGATGATGGGATGTTTTGGAGGTCTTTCATTCATAGGGTCTTCATAAGTCAGAAGTGATTTGATTGGCACATAACACACACATTGCGGGGGGTGGGGTTTAAGCCACCACCACCCACTCCCTAGTCTGAATTAGTATGCCATACAGTGGCTGCTTAAAATTGTTTGGAAGCTCCTGCATAGAACTCTCAACATCTTTGTCTCTTTTGGCCCTTAGACCCTAAATGGGAGGAGCCCCTAATCACTTTTAACAAGAAAGAGCAGCTTTATTAATATGCGTTTTTTTCTGTGTAAGTAATATCTTATAAACAAAACACTTTTTAATATAGGTGCCATGCAGCGCAATGAAATAAACTGATGACTCTTTCACTGAACTCTGGTGAAATCAGAGAGCTGTAGAATGAAGCTGGAGCCAAGAAGGAGAATGAAAGAGGGAGGCAAATGGGAGAACCGTGTGAGCAGTGCTGGAGCAGGCTGGATGGGTCCTCTTGGGAGGAGGGACTGTTATTTAAAGCAGAATGTGAGGTGGTTTTCATATGAAGAACCTCTTCTTTCATTGTTGAACCTTGCTGGCATCTTTTCAGCATCCCATTGTTGGACATCTTTTCCCAGGTTTCTGCAACAGATCTGCATGATTCAGATTGATGCTAAATGGTTATCTTTGTCCACTTATTGCAGACCTGAGAGACCCCCCCCCAGCTCCCCTCTTTTCATCCAGAAATTGCTCCTAGAGCCAAATGTTTCCATCATGACTGACAGAGAGCTTCTCATGGGCACTATGGGGTTTCCTTGGGAGCAGTCACAAGTCATTGCTGCCATGTGCGAGTTAAAAGTGGATGTTTTCAGGGGCGTACGTAAAACCCTTTCCTAAAATAATTTATTCCTAAAATAAGTTATCTCTGCAGCCAGCTGAAGTACTTTTCCTTGTTGCCCAATTTCGAGGTGCAAGTGTGTCCAGGCTGCCATTCTCTGCGCTCTGCCTTTCCTAGTTTATTTCACACTCCTTTGCTATTCACAGGAAGATTGCAGCTGTTGGTGCTGTCATAAATTTAGCCTCTGTATGCTCTTTCTGTGGACAGATCATGCTAGTATCTCACCTGAGAATTTGTCATATGAATCTGCTCTGTATGAAAAAGAAAGCTGGTGAGCGTTCCAGCTTCCTGTTCAAAAAATCTTGAAGTGGAAGGGACTTTAGTAAGGATGGTACCTATATTCCATATGGCAGAACCAAGGAGCACCATCCTAATCCTAGAATCTCTCAGAGTATATCCAGAAAGTTGATTCCTGCACTCATGTGAGGGTAAGGCCTGATGCAGGGTGGAGTGGCATAGGAGCTTTACAGGCAATCTTCCTTATAAAGCCCAGGGGAGTGTTGGGGGACGTCAGCTTGTCTGGTTTCCGCTGTATGTATAGTGGCCCAATTCCTATGTTGCATTGTGCTCGAGGGCTTTCTGCCACTGATTTTGCCCTTGTTTGTGCCCATAGGGCTGGAGCGAGTGGGGTTCTGCTAAGTATGATCTCATGCCTAGCTTACATGCCCTGCCAAATTCTTCCCTGTACCCCCCCAGCTCCCCTATGAATGCACACTTCTGCCAATTGAGTAAATTTATGTGATCTTTGTGCCTTTTCGCATCTTTTGTTAGAAAGCTGGCTCTGTAAATGAATCCCATGGCTTTGGGCTCGGCAGGTAAAGGGAGAAGGAAGTCTGTTAGTGCACGAGTCTAATCAGGCTGGTAAGAGCAAGTAAAGTAGGGCAGCATCGAACATTAGCCACTGTGTAATTGAGCTCTTTGATGGGCAGAGCACCGCGGGAGAGGGTTCGAAGCAGAGCAGAACTTTTGTGGTTAATTCAGTTGCACATAGAAGCTGTAAAGCTGCGCATCTCTGCATCTTGGCGCTGGGAGAACTGAAAAGCCCTCACGACCAGGCTTTTCAGTCCCTGCCCTTGGCCCTAGTCTGCAAACTTTCAGGCCTTCTCTCTTCCTCCCTCTCCCAGCACTTGATTTCCCTTTTCTCTCTTACTTTCTTTGGTTCACTTTTTTCCCCCGCACTATAAAAAGCAAAGCTCCCTTGCTGTTTGAACTAGGCGGCTGTGAGTGAGGGCTAGCTCAGAGCTGTGTGGCTGTTACCTTTGTATTCCAGATGAAACTGCCGAGCTCCGTGGGACAGAAGAAGATTAAAGCCTTGGAGCAGATGCTGATGGAACTCGGAGTAGGTGAGTAAAGAGGGCAGGTAGAGAGAGAGAGACCCATGGAGCAAAGCCTTTGTAGTCGAGAGGGGCTCTTTTTCCCCCTAGTAATATAGCCAGTTCCTTGAATAACACTATGTGAATGGGTTTGACAATACTATCTTGTGTGTTTTGTTAAAGGGGGGGTACAAGCCAGAAGATGATGCTCAAGATTTTTTTAATCTTCCCAGTAGAAAAGTATTTGAACAGTCTTTTGTCTCTCTCTTGTTTGATTTCTTTAAGCCATCAAGAGTGACAGCCTGCTATTAAGGACGCAAATCTCTTCTAGCAGAGACAGGCATTGCTAAGTGGTGGGGGTGGGGAATAGGGGTCATTGTTTGGGGGACTCTGTCTCATTTGTGAGCTTTCTGGCTGCTACTTTTTTGGCTGGGCCCTGCGCTGTTTGTGTGGGGATATGCTGGCATGCTGTAAGTATCTTCTAGTTGCAAACAACTTGCTATTGGCAGAAAGAGGAAAGTCCAGCTGCACTGTGCGCAAAGTCCTACTCCACTGTGCCCAAGCCTGTGTTGAGAGGACAGCAGACTTCTGACCCAGTGAGTGCAGAGATGCTTTGCTCCAGCAGGGGCATTAAGACAGATGGACTTACAGAGCGAGTGAACAAGTGTCTTTCCTTCAAGATGCGCTGGCATCTAGATTCTGCTTCATCTTACCTGGTTTGAAGCAGCTGTGTATTGGGGCTGCACTGGAAGTCTCTGGGGCAGTAGAGTTCCTGCTGCTACATCCTACTGGGAATGAAGAAAATTCTCACTTTAGATTGGCAGAACACAATCCCACAGCTAGCAGGGGACAAAGAGCATGCTTTGGAGCTTTCTTTCTTATCTTTCCTTCTATTGCCTCCCCAAGACTTGAATCCAATGCCAACAGAAGAGATTGTCCAAATGTTCAACGAGTTGCGCAGTGACCTGGTGCTGCTTTATGAGCTCAAGCAGGCCTTTGCTAACTGCGAATATGAGCTGCAGATGCTACGACACCGCTATGAGGCACTGGCAAAAGCAGGTGGCACAGGATCCAGCGCTGAGGGTGGCTCCCATGCTGATGGGCAGTCAGGCCCCTGCACTGATGAGGGCAAAAGTGACATCAAGGATCAGATTATCGATGTGGTGGGGGCGCCTCTCACGCCCAATTCGGTGAGTGGGTATTGATGTTGGCATGAGTGAGACACCCTGTGCTGCTTTCTCTAGAAGGGCAGCTCTGCAGACTCCTGTGCTTGGAGAAGGCATATGGGAAGGTAGCAGTCTCGCTGACGGCTGGAAATTAAAGTGCTGTACATCAAGGCAGTAAGGGTAACTGAGGACTGTCTTTGTGTGTTCCCACTTTGAGGCCACATGCCCAAGAAATTGTGGTTGTTCTTCCTTTGAGTGTTTGCAGATATAGTTCCACAGGCCACAGCTTCCCAGGCAGAGCTGCTAGCATAAGCCCAGTATGGTAGCAGGAAGTCAGCATATGAATTGAGAACAGATTCCTGTGAAGTGCTCCATCTTTTTTCACTAGTTTGTTCTTGCAGGATGCTTGGGCAAGCCATTTCTCTCTCTTTCCCTCATGTTCTTGAGCTTGCTCACCCACTCTGTTATCTATAGCTCAGTCCAATCAACTCAGTTAAAGTTAGATAGAAACTTTGTCCCAGTGGAATCAATGGGGATAATCGGTTTACATCTAATGCTTGACCCAGTTGTGATCGGGCTCATAGTTGGCGGGACATGTGGTCCTCCTTACTCATTGCATAACTGATGCTAACTGTCCTAACTTTATCCCACCTTTCCTCCAGGAAGGACAGAGTGGCATACATGGGTCTGCCATCCTCTGAAGTGAGGCATATTAGGCTGAAAGAGAAAGAGAGCCAGTTAGGTGTAGTGGTTAACAGTGGCAGGACTTTAATCTGGAGAGCCAGGTTTGATTCCCCACTCCTCCACTTGAAGTCAGCTGGGTGACCTTGAGTCAGTCACAGCTCTCCCAAAGGTCTCTCAGCTCCACCCATCTCACAGGGTGATTGTAATGAGGATAATAATAACACACTTTGTAAACTGCTCTGAGTGGGTGTTGTTATTATAACATGACTGGCTGAAGGTCACATGTCTGAATGGGGATTTGAACCCAGGTTTCCCCTGCTCTAGTTCAACAGTCTAATCACTGCAGCACTCTGGATCCAGGTGCTGTTCATTGTGCTGTTACAGCAACCTGTCTTTTTTTTAATATAGAAAGAACTTTCCCTATGTGGTGGCATATAATTTTGAGCAACAGCTTGTTTTTTGAGAGTAATGTGGAGATTTCTTCTGTGGGTTGAGCTGGAGCATGCTGTCAAGCCTCCTCCGCCTCTCTGGAGAGGATGAAATCTCAAGATTCAGCAGCATTTACAGGCTAGTTCATGGCCACTTGTTCCTGTAGAGACTCGCTGACATGTGCCTGTTTGCAGATGATGTGGTCATATATCCCCTAGTCCTTTTCTCCTCTACTATGGTGCTTAGGGTGGGAACAAAGGAGAGTGTAGGCAGCACCAAGAGGGTTAACATAACCTGAGCCCTGACATATTTGAAAGAAATATAATCAAGTTAATTCACTGCAAGGCAAATTTGGTACCTAAAGGGCCCCCTGTTAAATACAGCTCTGACCTTTACCGGCTGGTTACACAAAGACGACACAATTAGATTAGTCCAAGACAAAAGGTCAAGCGCATTCACACTGTGACCACTTTATGCTGCCTTTAGAACGGAAGGGAATTCTACTCGGCAGGAGGGGGCAGCTCAGGGAGGCACACTGGCACTGTCAAGATGGTAGGGGTCATGTGTGTGTGGGGAATGGTATAGCAGAGGGGAGAGACTGCTGCTGCCAATCAGAGACTAGGAGTTGAATGATTGATACTTGGGAGATGTTGGGGTCATTCTTTGTTCTGCCTTGGCAGGATCTTGCAGAGGGTTATATTGGCTATTTGCTCCCAAGTCTGTGTGTTCTTTACCACTTGAGCACTTTGTGAGAGTAAGCAGTAACTGTGGGACTTGTCTGTTTCCACAAAACTCGTGCCCAGTTTGGAGGTACAGCTGAGAAAGAAGATTGTAAGATCAGGGACTGGATAGCCTCTCTGTGGTTTGGTGTGACTGTTTTTAGGGAACCAATCCTGCAATTGTGGGAGTTCCAGACCATACTGTCCCTTAACCTGAGTGAACAAGCAGATATTGGCTCAAACTCATCCATAGTCAGGGATAATTTTCTATGGTTTTCAGACTTGAGAGCTAGTACAGAGCATACAGTTTGGTCTGGCTATGGAAAGCTCAGGTTCAAATTCCTGCTCACTTGGTAACATTGGGCAAGGCATTCTCCCTCAGGCGCAGCAATGCACTCCCAAAGCATCTTGCAACATTATTTCCCCCTTCTCAGGCTGAGTATGCATGACTGACTCAAGGCCATCTAGTGAGCTTCCATGGCAGAATGGAGATTCCAAGTCTGTCGCTAACCTCTACACCATGCTGGCTGTTTTTCTGCTATATTTACTCAAGTGATTGCTGAGCTGAAAATGCAAAGTAAGAAGGGGAGAGATGCACATCTCCAGGCATTTGGAGATACTGTGTAAACAGTCCTCCTTGGTTTGTATTTCTGTTTGGTGAGTTTCATGTTCCTTTTGCATTTTGCAGGGAAGGTGATAAACATGCCTGCTGCTGTAACATGTGAATTGGTCTCCAGGGGTATCCTCCCAAAATTGTGGCTTTCATCCTCAGCCTCACTCCATACCTGACTTCATTTCCTCCCAAAGCAGTTTGAAATCCACCAGTGCTCATCATTTGCCCTGACAGGCATACCCTCCCCATGCTCTCTCAACTTAAGTAATGGGTTCACATTACTTAATGTGTACAAGCTGCTTGTAGCATAGTTGCCATAACTAGGCAGTGGTGTGAACTTGGACTACATTGGCACCAAGGAAGGCAACTGGTCCCTCCCCCTAACTCTTCAAATCTTTTGTAGGAGACAGCAAGGGTAAGATGGACATTGACCTTATATGTAATTCTGCAAGAGAGAGAGCTTGCATGCATCCACCAGTGACGAGTATAGGGTCCACGTTGCTTTTGCAAGCCAGCAAAAAAAAAAAAAAACTAGAACACTTTTGAATTCAGAAATGCCACCTCCACGAGTTTAGCTGCTGGCCATTTTATCACCACTACCCCCCCCCCTTTTGCCCAGTCTTTATCATCCCAGTCTGTGATCCTCACTATTTTGCTGTCCACTGCTTGCAGCCCACAGGGAAAGCAGCTTTCTCCCCTCACCCCAGAGCACTGCTCAGCTGACCCAGGAGGGACGCTACTCCGGGCCTTTGGGGGGTGAAAGGTGAGTGTAGCTTGGAACAAATTAGTTCCAAGCAGAAGTGCAGCCAGTTACTCCAGATTAGAGCCTTTGATTTCTGCAACTCAGACTCCACTCGTCCATCCATAATGAGTTGACTCTCCTCAGAATTCCTCACATCAGCACACTTTGTTCCTGGGCTCACAAGTCAGCCCATTAATGGGGAACGGAAAGGACCTTGCCTCTAAGAAGTCTCAGGTTCAGAGTCAGAATCATTTGACTTTTAAGCTCTCTTTATCTGAACTCCTGCCGGCTCCTTGTTTTCTGAGCCTGCTTGAAAGTGAGAAGTTACATTGTTAACTTCAAACATCCTTCCTTCCAGATGGAGTTAGAAAGCTTGCTTGCATGCGCGCGCGTGTGTGTGTATATATATTAAAAAGTGTATCTGTACCGGGATTATGAGGGTGTGTGCGCGTGCGTCTGTGTGTGCGTGCATGATATAAAAATATTCTCATTTTAAAATCATTCTTTTCCATTAACAGAGCACTAGGTTCCCAGGCTCTTGTAAATTATAATGTAGAACATTTTTTTCTAACCAGACACTTTTCGTTTTTGCCCATGGCGACGGATGGAGCCAAGCCAGGGAAGGTGATTAATATGAATTTGTGACATATTTGAAAGATGGCTCTTTTGCCATATAAAGATTATCAAACACATGCACTCATCCCCATTAATTCGACAGTCTCGCTGGGAAGCTCTGAAGCCCCCACTTCTTTGTTTCCAGGTTGGACTGGCTGCTCAAATTGTATCTTTTTGGTCTTCAATTCCCAAATGCTAGACTTTGTTTTCATAGGGAGCCTGTTATCAAAGTGGTATAGATTCTCCACTAATCAAAAACCATGGAAGGCAGCTCCTCTGACTCCTGCAGAGGGCCACTGTTCCAGTCATGCTCATTGCATTCCCAACCATGGAGGATGGGTGCAATGGCAAGAACCTCGGGGGCTTCATTACTAATGCAAGTTCTCAATAGTTCATGACTCAGAAACATTTAACGCAAGCAAAGGAAGGAGGTAGATAGGAGATCATACCTCAGGAGAGCTCATTTGGCTTTGAATTTCTTCCCTTCACTGGCTGTGGGCCCAAGAAGGGAGAGATTTAGAATAATGCTTTTTTGGGCTTCATGTATCCTTAAATGCCCCCATGATGTAATCTGGAACATGTCCCTGAGAATCTGCTTGCTTCCCCTTTTCTCTGTATTATCCTGTCTTCCTCCACCCCCTATTTTTACTCCTAATTCACTCGCTTCACAACAGGCTTTTAATGCTTTGAGGACCAGACATCAGCTAGAGGGCCCCGGGCTCTGCTGATCTAGTGTGTTGCATCCCTGGGGCAGGCTTCAGGCTATTCTGTGCTGTGTCCCCTCTGCCCCCAAATAATGACTGAAGAAATATGTTTTGTAGCCAACTGTCTGGTACCATGAGGTTTGCTATGTGTACTTGGCTCCTTCTACATTGTAATGTTTTGCAAGACTATCTTTCTCCCCTTGTAAATAGAGACGAGCAAACTTCATGTTGTACTTTAAAGTTCATTCCTCCCTCACTTCCAGGTCTCTAGGTTCTCCAGACCCGGGCCTGAATTTTTTGGAAGTGAGTGTTATGTGTGGTGATTTTCTTTCTAAGGTACTAGCCTGGTATCTTGGGATTAGCAGGGTTTTTATAAAAGTGTGTGTTTCATGCAGTACTAAATGGGGTTGTCTTTTCCTGGTAATCATCTCATCTCTATGACCTCTCTTTTACCAACAGAGAAAACGCAGGGAATCTGCCTCCAGCTCTTCGTCTGTCAAAAAGGTGAAGAAGCCATGAGTGACAGTAGGTCCCAGTTGGAGGACAAGAACATTGCCTGCAGGGGCAAGAAGGCTGTATTTGCCCTGTTCTGTGGCAGTGACTTTTATGCTGGAAGATTCCTGGCTCCAAAAAGGGGTATGGCCTGCCCCAGATGAAGGAGTTGCACTCGTTCACATCACAGACTCCTGTTAATTGGTGCTATGGTGGTTGCATTGTCTTTCCTGTGTCTGACTTTTGTAAACTTCTTTGTAAATACATTTTGTCCTACGGCTGTAATCAGCAATTACAGAAGGAGGCAGGAAGACAAGATGAGATTACCTGTAAGAGGCTCCTGTTTTCTTTATTTCTCCATAAATTGGCATTTGCAGGAACAGGATGATCACTTTAGAGCTCCTCTACTGCAACCTGCCTGATTCCCTGATAGGATACTGCAGATGAGTAGTTCATATTACTTTAATTATTTCATCTCATAACAGGAGGAGGAGAAGACTGGGTTTTGGGTCCTTAAAATAACACTGAAGTGGGAGAGCCTATAAGGAAGATTTGCACAGATGAATTGTTCTGTGGGAAATGATGCTTGCAGGGAGAGACATCAGTAGCTCCTTGGAGTCTCCAGCTTCTTGCTGTGTTACCATTGAGGCATAGTCTTCCAGGTACTTGGCTCAGTGCAACCATACTTAGCCACCCATTAAACACTGTTACAGCATCCACTTCACCATTGTAAAACATAAATGTTTGTTTCTGGCATTACAGATGATTGTCATCCAGCTAAATAAACCTTAATCATATCTTATTTATCAATTGATTAAATTTGCATATGAAAACTGACTTTCAAAGAACACTTTGTTTTAAGTGCCAAACATGTCTGTTGCTAAAGTGCTGTCTTGGAAGAGGAATTCTGTGCATGCTGAAAGTGTACTTGACCTAAAAATAGATTTTAAAAAATCATCTGGTTGGTATATTTAAGTCAATGAAAAGGTTTTTTTTACTCAATCTGTCTTGTTAATTAGTGCAAACATTGCACCCCGCCTTCTTTACTTTTCAGATGAGTGATGTCCCCTCTGCCAATCTCTTACAGCTAACCAAAAGCAGCTTTGTACTGCTATGTGACTGTGCATAAATGCCCAGCTGTAGTGTAATGAGTTTTGTATTAACATAATCTGTTCTGCCGCTGAGGCCTGGTCTAAACGATACAGCTTACCACAGGGAGTTCTTTTTTCACACAGCATATTTATTCATTTGTAGGAGTTGCTACATGTGCTTGGCTAGTTGAACGGATAGTTTGCCGCCTCTGGAATCCAACTCAGGAATTCTTTGATTTGATATAATATTCTAGTGCATGATATTCTAAATGTTTGTATGATGCTCCTGGTATGCCAGCCATTGAGTTCTGATTCCACAAAATGGAGAGTATCTAGCCATCTGTGATTCTCCTTTAGATTTAATGGTTTTATATCTGCTACAACTTCCTTTGGAAAGTTAACAATCTCATAGAATGTGAAATCTCTGGAACTCCAAAAGCAGGGGCAGAGAACACATTGCAGTGAGCTTTTAAAAAAAAAAAAAAAAACTTTATACCATGCTATGTATGTTATCATTTGCAATGGCCAGCACTCATAGCAAGTACACCAGATGCTGCATCGCCAGCCAGGAATGTAGTAAATTGTCTCATGTAGACTCAGCCTGAATTTCATTACAACCTATCAAGAGTATACCAATATTGTCTATTCCAGCCATAGGTGCTCTTGAGGACAGTTGTTTTGCTTCTGGGCCAGTGAAGAAGTCAGCTGTATAAACTTTTTGAGTTTTTCAAGCACAAAGAAGGTAGTTATCACATCGTTAGATCCTGTTTAAGGTATAGAGCTTTTGAATGCTGGTATAGAGTTGGCAATTAGTGTAACTGTAAGTGCAGAAAAAATCATAGTATGTATTTGATATTATATATAAAATTTAACAATTGTAGAGGAAGGCACACAACTAGGTTCAAAAATGTACGAACAATGTTTGGAGAGATTTCCAAAGGTACAGAGTGATTTTTTCCTGTTCACTGCATAAACAGCCCTAGGCATGATCCTTGCCCTGATGAAGGAGGCTTGGGTTAGCAGAGTCGGATACCAGCAACACATGACAGATAACGGGCAGTAATGCTCTCCCTGCAACTCGTGCATTCCTAGTTAAGTGAATACTGCTGGGGCTTGCAACTTGGGATTCTAATACTAACATATGAGAGAACCCTTCAATTACTCTGCACTGGAGATCTCTTCTGTTGCTCACTAGCTTGTTCACCACTGAATTGCACTTGCCATGAATGACCAGATGCCCCCTTTCTTTCCCTCCCTTTCTTTCCCTTCCATCTGATTCATGCTGGCAGAGGTTGTGTGACACACTTGCCTGGAGCTGTCAAACCTGACTCACACTTTACCCTCCACTTCCCCCTTCAAGTGCAACTGGAAATCAATAGTGCGTGACAATGCCCTTTGATTTACATTCTTGCTGGCAGAAAAAAAGGTCAAAGGCCAAGTTCTTCGTTTTCATAGAAAACTAATTAGATGACTCCATCGACACTGAATCAATAAAACTGATCAGGTGATTACACAGAGGGAGCCATTAAAATCCCTGTGACCTTTGATCCCAAGTCCTAACTTGAGGTGGGAGACTCAGTTGAGAGCTGTGGTTCTCGAAAGCTTATGCTACAGTAAAGTTGCATCTGATGAAAAGAGCTGTGGTTCTCAAAAGCTTATGCTACAGTAAAGTTGCATCTGACGAAGAGAGTAGCTATTTGAGAGAGCCCCCCTCATTGCAGCACACAAGAAGTCATGTTCCTTTCCCCCAAACTTTATTCATGTGGCACATTTACAGCAAGGATGGGAGTAACGAGCTGATGAAGAAGTCAGTTGGGTTCAGCTGGAACATCCACACACCATGCATTATTTACCAGGAAGGCCCAGTGCCTGTATTAGCTCACAGCCTGACTGCTGCAGGGGCAGAGCCCTCTTGGTGTAGCTCCCAAGGAGGTAGCAGCTGGGACCTATCCGCCTGGGGATCCATTCAGCAAAGGCAAGGGGTGGGGTAGGACATTTCAGGAAACCACTCAGTTGGGGACAAAAGAGTCAATATCCTCTTTCCTCTCACACTGGTACAGGGCGGTAGGAGGTCATGGGTCTTAAGCAACAAACCAGTTGCTGCCATGTGCCATTGTGGAAGTGGGGAGGATGTCAGTTTAATAAAAGGGCTGAGCTTTTAGTCAATTTGTAGAGCCCTGCCAGGAACTGAGGCTGGGAACACAAGCCACCACCAGGCTAGTAGTAATGGGTATGTCCACTGCCTGCAATGGACTGCATGCTTGATGAGGGCCGTGCACAAGTACTTCATGGGTACGCAATAGGGTACATCATGCGTGGAGGAGGCAAGAGCAAGAAATGCTGTACATGGTGCAAGCATCAACCAGGATGCTCCAGCCTATGATAGCTCCTGCTGAACAGAGTCCCAGGGAGATAGGTGGCCTCCAGTGGGCAGGGAATACAGGCACTTCACCTTGAACAGAAAGCTGAGCTTCCTTAGTCACATACAGGAGGAGTAAGAGGAGTGTTTGCTTAAAACGGAGGTGGAGAGAGGGACAGGGAGCCTGCTGAAGAAAAAGGGCTGTCCGGATGCTGCTCAGTCAATATTTAGCTGACACGCAGAAGACACAGTAACAGATTCACATGGGAAAGGGGGGGAGTGATGGCAGCTGCTGAGATATTGGACTCAAAATAATAAGGGCAAGTGCCCCAAACACTGCGCCATGGTCTTGCTACAGGCGCAAATGTGAGCAGAGAGAGAGAGAAAGATGCCAATGGAAATCAGAAGCCAACAAAAGGGAAAACAATCTACATCTCTAACCATGTGGAGCAAGCACCCTAGGGGGCTGCAGGCTAGGCCAGGCTGGGCGGGCAGCTGGCCCCAGAGAGGGAGTCACGTCAGGCCTACACAGAGATTCCAGTTCCATATATACAGCCTCTACTGGCAGAACAGCAAAACTGACGGAGTCGTGGGGTTGCTCGTTCCTCTGTCCTCTTTCTGTCATTCGAATGCTCTAGCCCATCACGCCCTTGTAGCAGGAGCCGGCCGCATGCAGCCCTGTCCGGCCGGCCCTGGAGATCAAAAGGGCTTGGAGGTCTGCTTGAAGATGAACCCTCTGTGGGCCAACGTCTTCATGATGTTGGCGATGTTCTTGCAGTCATCTGCCGGCCAGAAAAAGAAAGGGAGAGGGGTCACGTTGAATCTTGCTCACAGGTGGGAAAACAGTAGGAAAAAGTCACACAGAAAAAACTATTACATACATACAACAGTCCATTCACAAATGCTGACATTACCCATAATATTTCTATAATACATGCACACCTTAGATGTGCCATGACACCACTTGCAATACCATTAATGGACTGTCATTCTTCCCTCTGCCATATTGAAGTTTGTGGCTGTGAGATATTTTTATGAGTGGTACAAGTTTGCCTGATCCTGTTTCTAACTCAGCAGGCCATGTTCTAAGTCAGTAGTGCATCAGCAGTGGTGTGCATGCATTTTTTCATGAATTATGTAGGCCTCTCTTTGGATGTTACAAACAAGTAGTATCACTTATGTACCTGCTCTTTGCTGTGGTTCCTTCTTTCCCCCACCACAACCAACAGCTACATGGAGCCGGCCCTCTGTCTGCCCACCAGTGCCAGAGCAGAAACATATTAGCCCTTCTACCTTCCTGGCTGAGCAACTGGAACCAGGCACCATAAGTATTTCAGCAATGACACAATGCTGCTTCTCAAATTCCAAATAAATCAGCAAGAAGAAGCTGCACAATAGCCTAGCTTCTCAAGTCTCAGGTCAAAACTTAAGAAGTTTTACTAGGAACGCCTAGGGAAGGCCCCCTATACAGCTGAGGCAACCACCAGTTTAGATACATGGTTGGTTTATATGTAAAACTCTGTGAAAGAGCCTTAAGTTGCACTTGGGCAATATCTAGCAACCACAGAAGAGAATCTTTTTAGCATGGTATAGATACTTTTGAACCCTCAAACTCGCAAGGCAAATTCCGTGTTCCATTCTGTGAATGCTGCATATTTGCATGGCAGTAAATGTGATATTTATCCCAGTAGTATTCTCCAAACCTGCTACCTTTGAGTGAAAATGCACTGTGCCAGTATTCACTGTGCCACTCACTGCCATATTTGACGTTGCAGGTGAGTGGGTCCTCCTTGTTTCTCCTGTAAGACCCCAAAATTCTGAATTAAAGAAGTATGATGTTTAATAACCTCCCTCGAAACTGAAAATTTGTTGTCTTAGCAAATCCACACTGTATGTATATAAGAACCCTGCACCTCTTGCAACATCCAACCTGTGCTAATATCTAGTATCTTGCATTGCTTGATGAGGTCATCTATTCATTCCACAAGAAGCCAGAAGGCCACTCCTGCATATAGGGTATGGCCTGCTTGACCCCTCCATGACTACCCTGCAGTGGTGCTGGCCAAGTTGCAGTGGGCACTGCCCTGTGAGCTGTTGCTGGACAGCCCAATTCTTATCAACTGTAATGAACAGGTCAACTTTGAAGATGCAATAACATTTCTTTGTCTTCCTTTATGGTGTATGGCACAGCTTTCTTGCCTGTGCCATTATTTTTCATCCTGGAATGCTTCAGGTCCCTTTAGTTTCTAGAATACTTGTTTTGGAAGGTTTGAATCTGTAAGATCCTAACTCAATAGAGGGTATTACATGTCTACCAGGTCTTTTGTGATGCAACAATTACATGACCCTCTCAACACACTTCTGCTTAAGGAATGGACTCAGTCATGACATCCTGGTTTTTGGTTTCCCCTTGCTATTTTGCTTTCATGGGTTCAGTGAGCCACTGAGGTGAGGACTTCTCTCATCACCTCAGGATCTTTCTGGGTTTTTTTCATTTCATTTTTCTCCCAGTGAAAACAAGGCACTAGCTTGATCTAAGTGTTCATAGCACCATATCCAGTGATCAATAAACAGCTGCACCAAGCTACAGAAAGGTATCTGATCCCTTCCATTCCCTAGATAAGTGCGTGGCTGTGACTAACTGCTCAAACTGGCAGGTGATGCCCTGCCAGTGTTTCTCGCTATTTGTTTTTTTAAAATTCCCTAAATGCTAACCAGAGTGGCCACTGCAGTGAATCAAACACTTGGCTTCCATAAAAATAAAGAAAATGATTTTTGAAATGTATCTCCCCAAAAGGATGCAGGCATATCACCCTGATTTTTAAGGGGACCCAGAGGAAATACAAGGAATTACAGGTCAGTTGGGCTAACATCTGTTCCAAGTAAATTAGTAGAAACTTATTAAACAGAGAATTATTAAGCACAATGAGGAACAAAGTCTATTGAGGGGAAATCAGTACGGCTTCTACAAGGGGAGGTCCTGCCTCACCAATCTTTGGCGTTCTCTGAGCAGGTTAACAAGCATGTGGACAAGTATGAACCAGAAGACATCAAGACATCATATGGTTGGACTTCCAAAAGGCTTTGGACAAGTTTACCTCAGCAACAGCTTCTGAGTAAGCTTAGCAATCATGGGATAAAAGGATTGTGGATTAAAAATTGGTTAAATGGCAGGAAAAGAATAACCGGACAGTTCTTGCAATGGAGAGAAGTGCTCAGTAGGGTCCCTCAGAAATCGGTATTGTGACCAGTACAATTTAATTTCTTCATAAATTATTTGGAATTGGGGTGAGCAGTGTGGTAGCAAGTTTGCAAATGGCAGTACTTTATTCAGGATTGTGGAAATCAACGTGGATTGTGAAGAGGTACAGGAGGATCTCTTCTAACTGCATGAGTGGACAACAATGTGGCAAATTAAGTTCAATTTGGGTAAATGTAAAGTGATGCACACTGGAACAAAAATCCTAATTTTAAATATATGCTGATGGGGTCTGAACTGACTGAGACTGAAAGATCTTAGGGCTGTAGTAGAAAGCTCAGTGAAAAGGTCAACCCAGTGTGCACCAACAGAGAAAAAGGCAAACTCCATATTAGGAATTATTAGGAAAGGGATTGAAAATCAAACAGACAATACTGTAATGCCCTCGTATAGAGTTATGGTGCAGCATCCTCTCTGCAGTTCTTATTGCTGTATCTCAAAAAGGATGTTGCAGAGCTGGAAAAGATACAAAAGGGGACAACCAAGATGATTAAGGGGTGGAAGCATCTTTCCTATGAGGAAAGGATGGAGAGTCTGAGACTTTTCGGTCTAGAAAAAAAGGTGGTTAAGGGTGTTGGAAATAGCAATGTCTGGTGTACTGCAGCAGCAAGAAGGAAGAAGAGCCTACCATACAGGGGGCAGCAAGGATCACTTAGTTAGGACAGTGAGAGTAGCACCTCTCTTGTTTCCTGGGGGTCATTTCCTTGTCTTGTCTCCTATTGAGCCTAACAGGGCAATATCCTGCTTCTTCTCTCTCCTGCCACACTTCTTCTCTCTCTCTGCAAGATGTAGTCAGATAGCTAGGATCTCTCTCTCCCCTCTTTCCCTCAAGTATGTAACTTCCTCAAATAAAACTTTTGCCTCTTTAATCAGCTCAGCGTTTTCCGCAGCGTTATTTACACTCGCTCCAATAGGGTAATGGGCACCAGAACTTAACGCAAGCTGAAATTAAGAGAGAGCAATAAAACTTCTGCCGGAGCTCAGATAGCCGCAGGCTAAAGCACAGAGGGTAGACAATAGAGGAAAGATGGCGGACTCCTGGGGAGCACAGCAGGGGTTCCAGGTCGACCGACTAGGCGACAACAATTATGATATTTGGGCAGAAAGAATAAAGGCACATCTTATTTCGCTGGAGGTCTGGTCTGCAGTGAGTGATGCAAAACCAACGGGAGACCCACAAAAGGAAGCCAAATGGGTGAAGCAAGACAGAAAGGCAAGATCTATTATCATTAATGCTTTAAGTGATAAACAATTGTTAAGAGTTATTCATGAGCCCACGGCAGGTCAAATGTGGAGATCTCTTTCACAAATAAACAGACAAGAATCAATTAAAACTAAAATCTTGCTAATGAGACAATTGTATTGAATTCGAATGCAGCCCCAGCAACAACTAAAAGACCATATTTCAAATTTCATGGAATTAACACAGAAATTAAGATCCCTTGGAAAGGAGATCCCGGATGAGGATTTGGCAATAATTCTGTTAAGCAGCCTTCCTCAATCTTATGCAAGCATTGTGCATGTTTTGGAAATGCAAGAAAGTCTAAGCTTAAACTATGTACTTGCAAGATTGCAAGAAGAAAATCTTAACAGACAATCTTACAAGGATCAGCCCAAAAAACTCGCTTTAAGAGTCAGTTCAAGAAATGATTTCTCCTGCAGCATCTGTGGGAAGAGAGGGAATTTAAAGGCAAACTGCCGCTTTTTTGAATCACAAAGAGTGAGCAAGTCGCCGCCACGAGAGACGGAAGCAAAAGCCTTTAGGAATGCAGATAGAGTTGATAGCAACTCTAATGCCGATAGCCGAGCAAAACGCAGATCTAATAAGAACTGTTTAAATGTTGGTGGAAATGATCAAAGCATATGCAAATTGGCTGTTGACAGTGGATGCAGTCACCATTTGTGTAAAGATGAAAAGCTTTTTGATGAGATTAATACACACCATGAAAGACTGTATAATGCTAATGGAGAAACTTTAACTGCTCGGGGACGAGGGAATGTGACTGCATATTGTGCACTACCCAGTGGCCAAGTTAAAGAAGTGCAGATTGTTGACTGTCTCTACATACCTGAACTTAGAGCTAACTTGTTGTCTGTATCTGCGATGGCACAAAAGGGAATTGAGACTGTGTTCAAAGGAGAGAAATGTTTTATTAGCAATGAAGGTGAATTAATTGCACAAGGCACATTGAAGGATGGACTGTATATGCTGGATTGCTCTGAAGGGGCAGTGAATTTAATTGAAAAGTGCAGCCACAAGAATTGTACTCATCTTATTCATAGAAGGCTTGGACATGCTAATATGGATTATATATATCAGCTTGAAAGGCAGAATCTGACTAATGATTTGCAAATGAGAAAATGTCCTGATGCAGAGAAATGTGTTTGCTGTATTCAAGCCAAAGGCACAAGACCTTCTTTCACCAAGCAGAGTGAGAAGTAAACCACAAGACCGCTGGAGCTGATTCACAGTGATGTCTGTGGACCCATGGGAACAGAAACACCCAGTGGAAGTAAGTACTTTCTGACTTTTACTGATGATTTTTCAAGATTTACTGTAATTTACCTGCTCAGAGAAAAGAGCCAAGTACTGGAGAAATTCAAGCTGTACCTAGCAATGGTGCAGAACAGATTCCAGAGAAAACCAATGGCTATCCGCACAGACAATGGAGGCGAGTACGTGGGGAAGGAGATGACGAGCTTCCTAGCAGCTGAAGGAATAGAGCATCACCTGACCGTGCCATACACCCCCGAACTCAACGAGATAGCGGAGAGGAAAAATCGTTCTCTCACAGAAATGTGCAGAAGTATGCTGCAAGAAGCACAGGTACCTCAAAAATATTGGGGAGAAGCTATCAACACTGCTGCCTATCTGCAGAACATGCTACCTACAAAGGGTGCAAGCAGCACACCATTTGAACTGTGGTACAACCGCAAGCCCAATGTAAGGCATTTGAGTGTGTTTGGATCAAAAGCCTACACTTATGTTCCGAAGGAAAAGAGGTCTAAGATGGATCTCAGAACAGAAGAAGGCATATTTGTTGGATATGCACTGGGATGCAAAGGATATCGAATCCTCAACCCAGAGACAGACACGGTGAAGATCCGCCATGTGGTGTACATTGATGAAAAAGAGGCAAGCAAGCCAGACACCAGAGAATCTACACCAAAGGAAGCTGATGCAGCACAGCAGCCAGAAATTGTGCAACTCTGGGACCTGACTGAGACGCAAGAGACACCTGCAGAGCCCACAGAAAGAGAAGGGGAAGCAGAGCCAAGTGTCAGATGCTCAGACAGAACAAACAAAGGAGTTCCACCATTGAAATTCTCTTACCTGGCAAAAACAGAAGCTGTACCAGAACCTTCTAGCTGGGAAGACATAGAAGGAATGCCAGCAAGAGAAGCAGAGAAATGAAGAAAAGCTGCAAAAGAAGAAATTGACTCTCTGATCCAGAACAAGACATGGATCCTCACAGAACTACCACCTGGAAAAAGGACAGTAGGATGCAAATGGATTTTCAAAACCAAACTTGATGCAGATGGAGAAGTACAGAAGTACAAAGCAAGACTAGTTGCAAAGGGATATTCCCAGAAGTATGGAGAAGACTATGATGAAACCTTTGCACCAGTAGTGAAACACACTTCAGTAAGAACACTACTGAGCATAGCAGCCGCAAGGAAGATGCATGTGGAGCATCTGGATGTGAAAACTGCTTTTCTACATGGAGAGCTGGAAGAAGACGTGTATATGACACAGCCTCCTGGATTTGAACAGTCCAAAGACAGAGGACTTATATGCAAACTGCAGAAGAACATTTATGGACTGAAACAGGCTGCAAGGGCCTGGAACCAGAAACTGAACCAAATGCTCATCAAAGAAGGATTCAAGCAAGGCGGGGCAGAACGCTGCCTGTACTCAAGAAAGACAGACAACAAATGGACTTTTATTCTGATTTATGTAGATGATCTTCTCCTTTGTTATGAAGATCAACAAGATTGTGATGAAATAATTCAGCATCTGAACCAAGAGGTTGAAGTAAAGTGTCTTGGAAATGTCAGTTTTTACCTTGGCGTTCAGATAGAGCGAGAGGAAGATGGAAGCTATCTTCTCAATCAAAAACAAAAGATCATGGATTTCCTAGACTACATGGATATGAAAGATGGAAAACCAACATGTACTCCAATGGAAACAGATTTCCTGAAACAAGATGGAAACAATGAACCTCTGAGAAACATCAAAGTGTACAGAGAAGCAATTGGAAAACTGCTCTACATAAGTACAGTAACCAGACCTGACACAGCAGCAGCAGTTGGAATACTGTGCAGGAAAAGTGCATCACCAAGTGTGAATGACTTGCAAGCAGTCAAAAGACTAGCAAGATACCTGAGAGGTACTGCACAACTGAAGCTCAAGCTACCAGCAAGCGACAATCCCAGACTAGTGGGGTTCATGGATGCTGACTGGGCAGAAGACATCACAGACAGAAAGTCTACCTGTGGACGAGTGTTCTTTTATGGTGGAGGAGCAATCAGTCGGACAAGCAGAAAGCAAGACCTTGTAGCAGCATCAACTACAGAAGCTGAATACATATCAGCAGCAGAAGCATGCCAAGAACTCAAGTGGATTCTACAACTTTTAGAAGACTTTGGGATAGATGAACCTAAACCTATACAACTTTTTGAAGATAATCAATCTTGCATAAAACTTGCAAATACAGAAAGAATTGGATCAAGAACCAAGCACATTGACATAAAGAATCACACTGTGAGAAATATGCAAGAAGAAGGGCTTGTTGAGCTACAGTACTGCCCTACAGAAGAAATGATAGCAGACGTCCTCACCATGCCACTTGCCAAAGAGAAATTTCAAAGTCTACATGAAAGATTGAACTTTGTGGACTCTGTACACTAGACATTGAGAAGGGGTGTTGGAAATAGCAATGTCTGGTGTACTGCAGCAGCAAGAAGGAAGAAGAGCCTACCATGCAGGGGCAGCAAGGATCACTTAGGACAGTGAGAGTAGCACCTCTCTTGTTTCCTGGGGGTCATTTCCTTGTCTTGTCTCCTATTGGGCTAAACAGGGCAATATCCTGTTTCTTCTCTCTCCTGCCACACTTCTTCTCTCTCTCTGCAAGATGTAGTCAGATAGCTAGGATCTCTCTCTCCCCTCTTTTCCTCAAGTATGTAACTTCCTCAAATAAAACTTTTGCCTCTCTAATCAGCTCAGCGTTATTCCGCCGCGTTATTTACACTCGCTCCAATAAAGGGAGACATGACAGAGGTTCATGCACAGGGTAAAGAACGTGGAGAGAAACCACCTTTTCCTCCTCTCCAATAATACTATAACTTGAGATCACCCAACCTCTGAATTCCAGTGTTAGGAGGCAGCATCAGAGGAAGGCTTTGGCCTCTGTGCCCTGTTTGTGTGGCCCTCCAGGGCAACTGCTTGACTGCTGTGTGAAACAGGATGCTGGACTAGATGGCCCACTAGTCTGATCCCGCAGTCTTCCTGTCTGTCCAGTGAGAATCACTGCTGAAATAGATGTGCTTCCATTGTGTTTTCTCAAGAAGCTGTGTTATTTAAGAGCTGAAATTCTCTCTTGGTAGGAATGCTAGAAAATGTCAACTTGACTATAACTGGCAAAATTTTAATTGCTGCACATCTCCCCACAAAATCCATACTACTGATGTGGCCCTTCAGGAGCCCACTTGTAGTAGAGAATTCTTAGTCTGTCTGGGCCTTTAAATTTAGTTAGCAAAAGACTCCTCTTCAACACAGTGAGATCCCACCAGTTTTTGTGGCCCAAGACCTGTGATCAAGTTTATTGCTTTTTAGACAATGTCTGCACAGCATGCCAAGTCAGTCTTGGTTGAGTTTAAGAGGCATAACTACTTCCTCTTCAAATAGGAACAACGTGGCACAAGACAATCCTGAGATCTCATTCCTGACTAATGCCATACCTTACCTCAAATTAATCTTAATGTGGCTCAAATGAATACCAGGTGACCAATAGCACAGAGCAGGCATTGAGTGGTGAATGCACTCTATACTAGTACTGACCTGTGGAAAATCTTTAATACAGGTACAGTGCAAGGCTGGCATCAGAGCAACCCCCCATGAGGCAGGAAAGAGAGGGAATAGAGGTCTCATGGGTGGTGTGTCTCGTTCTGTCAAAACATTCTAAAGTCAGTGCTCAGCATAATTTATGCTGATTTAAATTACCCCCCCCCCCATTTATCTAATTCACGCTAATTAAAAAAGGAGTATATTGGCAGCAAGGCCAAAGCAGCTGAAGTTTGGTTTCTTATAAAGGACCAGAGCGCTTTGAAGAGCAAACGAGTTCCCCTCACACAACCAAGTTTTTGAAATTAAAAGTCATTCTCGTACTTCTTATCACCCTTGTTTTTCCCCCCAGTTTTTGGTTCCTGAAACAGTAGCAGAAATTACTCATCCTTTCCCCTCCCACAACAACTATATAAGAGTTAGAAATATACTTTTACAGTCTCTGATGCCATGCTACGTGACACATAAGAAACCTCGTAATTGCCCCCAGAAGCTTCTTTCCTGTACAGTTTTGGTGTGGGTTTTTATTGCAACCCCATTAGCTCCAGTCTAAGTCTTACTCTTTTCCTCACCCTTTACATTGGAAGAATCATCAAGTAGTTAAAGTAAAACAATTAAGGTGAAGAAATGGCCAGATGGACAAAAAGTGAGCTGCATTCTCTGCTGAATGAAGAAGAATCCAGGGGCTGGGCTGGTTCACATTATTTACCAGAGACTAAATGCAGGCAGAGTTTGCTAAAATAGAAGCAGGGCTTAAATTGATTCCTGGTGTCTATATTTCATGTTGAAAATTGGCTTGTAAATCCATGTTTTGATCTATGGTGGCCGTCTCCTTAAGAAAAAGCAAGAGTAAATGTGTAATTTCTCCCTTGACAGCACACGGTGGTGAGGCGATCCTTCTTCCCGCTCCCCTCCGACTCGGGACAGCTCCGCTGCCTCCCATCAGCACTCTTTCTTCCTCGCCCCACGCCTTGATGTCTCCATTTCATTAGTGTGCGCCCATTCATCACGCTGTTACCGTAAGGGTGACTTTGCCCACTTTCATGTGGCAGGCAGGGCCTGGATGACATGAGGTGGTGCTGCCACTCTGGCGGGGGAGGGAAGTAGAACACACACACACACACACCCCTGCTAGTAAATGGATGTTGTGGCAGAGGGACAGCTGCATCATTACTGATGTGTAAATGATAAAGAAGCGCCTCCACATCCATCTCTTAACTGTAAATCCAAGGAGTGCTTTATAATCAAGCGGCAGCGATAATAATGTGAAATTAGGTCTCTCTATCAAAGGGGGGAGGCCTTTTAATCACGGCTTAAAGGGTGCAAGCGCTGTTTATCATAATTGAACTGTATCCAGGCTAATTGTGGCCATATTTCACTGTCTAAGAGACAGGCACACTGACTGAGGAAGGAACACCAAAGGCCGAATGGAGCAGGAAACTACCACATAGCCAGTCGTGGCCCAAAAGTGCCAATGCACTTAAGCATTGGTGTCAACAGATATACAAACTCACACACACCCAGCCTTCACACTGATTAACCTGTTGGGTGCTGGCATCATGGCTGTGGGTATTCTGGTGAATTCTGATTTATGTACAACTCACTGCAGTTGCATATGAATTAATGTGAGCTGCTAACTTACAGCAAAACCCAGAATTTTGTTCTAGACTAGAATAATCAAATTCTGTAATAAAATATGTAAATCTATATATTTACCTATTTTCACAATTTGTTCCAACTGGGGAAAATGTAAAAAAGAGTAACTATAATAATTATAGGAGTAGGATTATTTAATGATCCGAGCTTGTGCTGTTTAGAAAAAGAAGAGAGAGAGGAATGACAGTTCTCTGCAAATGCACGGATGGTAATACAACAGAAGGGGGAAAGTGTTGGTTAAAGAAAACTGGAAGTACTGAGAATGGGAACAGGAAAACAACATGACAAAACATTTATGTGGGTAGCAGTTGCAAATGTTAGTGGGGACAAGAATAGTGTGCCACTGAAAGCATTATCTGGGACAAGCAGCTCCCCACAAATACATACCTGAGCATTGCAATGCCTAGCATTCACCCATCTAACACAGTAACTTAGGAAACAAGTTAATCGAACATGTAACTAAGAAGAGTGAGAGGGGAGGATGAAGTGACTTTCCCAGATGTCCTTGGCTAATTCCATACCTAAATCAGACAACAAAGAGGGACTCTTTGGGTCATACGTCTAGCAGCAAGAACAGAAAATCTATAGGCAAGGGAAAATATCTGTTTTCTCTCCTAAGTGGCTCTAGGGCAGTCTATTCATGGGAATGCATAACAGCAGTTATCGCTGGATGGGATATGTCCTCAAAAATTCAGTATCCCATAACATGCTGTAGTATTATGGCATCTGCCCATAAACAAACATCGGTCTTATAATGGCTTGCAAACATATGAATAACCACCACATGGCTGCTCTATGGATTTTGTCAGCCATAACACAACTCCAAAAACTTGCCACAGTTCTCTCAGGGACTATGGTTGTTCTACCTTGTTGGGCAGTCCTACTCGGACATTTATAAACGAGTAGGACCCACATATTCAATCACCTAACTAAATGACATCAGAGTTCTTCTTACCTAAAAAGAAATTCTTAAAGGAAGCAAGTACTGCATATTATCTAAGCAGAACTTCAGAGTCCAGCATACATCTAATCTGTGACTATATTCTTTCCTGGGGCGGGGAGGATTAGAAGAAGCACCATCTTCTAAGACCATAGAAAACAGTGCTCCCATTGAGTTTGGAAAGCAGAAAAAACACACAAGTTCTTGTTTACAAACAGTATGCCCAATGTAGAAAGCCTATGTGTAGATTTTATGGCTGCTGGAAAGATAATGCTCTTTCACTAGAATGGACGCCAGGAGCTCAAAGGATGCTGCCACCAGTGTTGACAAAATGTTAAGGCTGCAGGGGGAAAGCTGAGTATTGCAGGTTAAATAAAAGATGCCCCTTTTAGGGTCTTCCATGTGTGAGTATGATCCAAAACTAACAATTTGTTCCTCAACTTCAGGACAGAGACCAAAACAAACACCTGCCATCTTAAGGTACTAGCTTTTCGGGTTTTTTGCAGCCCTGACTGCAGAAGTCCTAGAAAAACAGGGTTTCTCACCTGTAACTGTTGATCGTCGAGTCTCTTCTGTGCAAACACGCATTGGGACTGCGCAGGCGCAGGCCAGCCGCGGAGAAGATTCTTTTAGCTTCTAGAAATGTGACGGGGACGTTCGGGCCCACCGCGCATGCGCGCCGGTGTTCCCGCCAATTTTGAAGTACAAGTACCTGAACGTCCCCGGCATTCCCTCAGTTCACCTGAGCCGCCGGAGAAACAATGGAGTAAACCAAGCACTCACAGCGGGGCAGGCGGGAGGGAATGTGTGTCTGCACAGAAGAGACTCGACGATCAACAGTTACAGGTGAGAAACCCTGTTTATCGTCGTCGTCCTTCTGTGCAGCCCCACATTGGGAGAATAGCTAGCATCTCACCAATGGGGGCGGGTGTGAGTGTCTATGTGAACAAAGAATGCAGAACAGCCGTGCCAACAGCGGATTCACGGCGTGCATTCACGTCTACAGAATAATGTTTAATGAAAGTGTCAGCGGTAGACCATGTTGCAGCTTGGCAGACGTCCTGGAGTGGCACTCCTCGCAGGAAGGCAGCAGAGGCAGCTTGTGCTCGAGTAGAATGAGCAGTAATCAACAACGGGCACCGGACTCCAGCTTGCTGATAACAAAGTTTAATTGCAGACACAATCCAGCGAGAGATGGACTGGGCAGAAGCTGGCGAGCCCTTGCGAGGGCCAGAGTAACACAAGAACAGGGCAGGAGACTTCCTGAAACACTTGGTGCGATGTAAATAAAACAATAAAGCACGTTTCACATCCAATGTGTGTAGAGTACGTTCCTCTGGGGAAGAGGGAGTAGGAAAAAAGGAAGGAAGGACCACCTTTTGACGCAGGTGAAATTTGGAAACCACCTTGGGCAGGAACTGCATACTAGTGTGGAGCATGACCGTACCGGGGAAGAACTGCAGGAAGGGGGGGTCACACCTCAGAGAAGACAACTCCCCTACCCGCCTGGAGGAAGTGACTGCTACCCAAAAGGCCACCTTCTGCGTGAGCAGAGGCAAGGGACAGGTAGACAGGGGCTCAAAAGGGGAGAGCATCAGACGGGAGAGCACCAGGGTCAGGCTCCACTGAGGAATAGGATGGGCCCTAGGAGGAAAGGACTTTAGTAGGCCCTTCAGGAACTGTTTGGACAGCCAATGTGCAAACACAGTCCTCCCATCAATCTGCTCATGGAAGGCAGAGATAGCAGCCATGTGCACCTTAACACTGGAGAACGCCAGGCCTTGGGAGCACAGGTCCAGGAGGTAGTCCAGAATGACAGGCAGCGGGCAAGTGAAAGGGGAAACCCCTTTGGGGGCTAACCACCTAGAGAAACGTGACCACTTCCTCTGGTAGGACAACCTGGTAGACGGTTTTCGGGCATTCAAGATCACATTAAGCACCCTAGTAGAGAGGCCTAGTCTGGGGCGCAGAGGAGCCAGGCAGTCAGATTTAGCACTGCCACATCGTGATGCCACACTCCGTCCCTGAGTAGCAGGTCTGTGGCGTGTGGAAGCGGGAGACACCGCCCCTGTGACAGGGAGAGTAAAAGGGGGAACCAATCCTGGCGAGGCCACCGAGGGGCAATCAGGATACAATGGGTCCGGAAGGCTCTGATCCTGGACACGACCTTGTGAAGGAGTGGGAAGGGCGGGAAGGCATAAAAGAGCCCTGGAGACCAGGGTATCTGGAAGGCATCCCCCAGTGAACGATGGCCAATCCCGGCCCGGGAGCAGAACAGGGGAACCTGTGTGTTGTGGGCTGTGGCGAAGAGGTCGATGAGCGGGGTGCCCCACATGCGGAAAACCACATGGAGGTAAGCCCTGTTGAGGGACCACTCGTGTTGGGGCAAAAACACTCTGCTCAGCGCATCTGCTGCTGTGTTGCTCTCCCCCGCAATATGAACGGCCTTGGGCAGGACGTTGTTGGTAATGGCCCAGTTCCAGAGCGTAGTCGCTTCCCTGCAGAGCTTGAGCGAGACCGTTCCTCCCTGCTTGTTGAGATAGTAACAGGCTGTGGTATTGTCCGACAGGACCTGCACCCTCTTGTTCCGAATGACATCTGCAAAAGAAGCAAGGGAGTAACGGATCGCTCTAAGCTCTAAGAGGTTAATGTGCATGTTTACCTCAAGGGAGGACCAAACACCCTGAGCAGACAGGCGCCCACAACGCCCTCCCCAGCCTAGATTGGAAGCATCCGTAAAGACGGTGACCTCCAGCAGGAAGGGACCAAAAGGACAACCCTTGGACAAATTCTCAGGGACAGTCCACCACACCAAGGACCGCTGTATCACCCTCGGGATGGAAAACCCACGGTGTTGACTCATAGCGAGAGGGTTGAAAACCCGAACAAACCAGTTTTGCAGAGGCCGCATGTGCAGGCGTGCAAAACACACCACCCCTGTGGAGGAGGCCATGAGGCCCAACGAGGTTTGAATCAGGAGGGCAGTTTGGAACCGGTTATGCACGAAGTGGCGGGCCAGGCAGGACAGCCTGCTCAAGCGGTCCGGGGGTAGATAAGCCCGGCCCAGCAGAGAGTCAAAGTGGACCCCGATGAACCTAATGCTCATACCTGGGGACAACACAGACTTCCCCAAATTGACCACTAGCCCCAGGCCGTCTAGCACGGACAAGGTGAGGGCGATAGAGGCCCGGAGGGAATCAGAGGAGGGACCCACCAGGAGCCAATCATCCAAATATGGATAGACAAAACAGCCACTAGACCGTAAATGTGCCACCACGGTGGCCATACATTTAGTGAACACCCTGGGCGCCGAGGCCAGGCCAAAGGGCAAGGCGGTGTACTCATAGACAGCGCCTCCACAGGTAAAACGGAGATATTTTCTGTGGCCCTCAAAGATGGAAATGTGGAAGTAGGCGTCTTTGAGATCCAAAATGGCCATCCAGACGCCTGACTCCAAGAGTTCCAATACTCGTGACAGAGTAAGCATCCTAAACTTTTCCACCCTCAAGTAAGTATTAAGGGCCCGAAGGTCCAAAATGGGACGAGACCCCCCATCTTTCTTATCCACAAGAAAGTATCTTGAATAAAATCCCCAAGGGGAAGCAGAGACATCGACCACCCGGACAGCACCTTTGTTAACCAACTCCAAAACATTATTTTGTAACACAACATTACAACAAGAAGCACAACGAGGGGGGTGCAAAAGAGGGGGTGCAGTGGTAAACGATAACTTATAACCACGGGCCACAATAGAGAGGACCCAGTTATCAGTAGTAATGAGTCGCCAACGGGGCAAGAAAGGCCGTAGCCTGTCCAAGAACAAGATATTAACAGTGTCCTTGCAGGCCAACTGGGAAGCGTCCTGGTCTAGTCAGAAGACCGTGGGCTTCTGCGCCGAAGTCGAGGGCTTGGGCGAGGGAGGCTGCTGTCGTCCCTTGGACCGGCCGGAGCGTCTCGAAGAGTGGCGCTGCTGGCCAGAGTAGGAACGGTGGCCATAGGATTGACCAGAGGAGAACCTTCCTTGGCGCTGTTGGAACTGCTGGTAGGGTGACTGATAGGACCGGAACCTGCCGTACCGATATCTCGGACCCGTCTGCGGAACCGAAGGCGCAACCCCGAGGGACTTGGCCGTCTGCTGGTTCTTCTTCATGAGGGAAAGGGACTCATCCGTTTTCTCTGAGAAGAGCTGGGGACCCTCAAACGGGAAATCCTCGACCTTGGCCTTCTTCTCGGGGGGCAGGGCCGTAGATCGAAGCCAGGCGTGCCGACGCAAGAGCATGGAGGATGCCATCGCACGTGCAGCAGAGTCGGCGGCGTCCTTGCCAGCTGTCATCTGTTGCTTTGACAACCGGAAAGCCTCAGCCTGGAGAGCCTTGACCAAGGCACGGCGATCGTCGGGAAGGTCAGAGAGGTAGGAGGATAGTCGCTTCCACAAGAAGAGATTGTAGGAGCCCATTATCACTTGGAAATTGGCAACACGGAACCCCAGGGAAGCCGAAGAATACACCTTCCGACCAATGCCATCCAGCTTTCTGCCCTCCCGATCCGACGGAGCCGAAGAGGAACCGCGTCGCAACCGAGCTTGACCCTCCTCGGCCACGATGGAAGAGGGTTTCGGATGGGTGAAGAGGTAAGGGCAATCCTCCTGCTTGAGCCGATAATATTTCTCGACCTTCTTGGCCGTAGGCGGAACGGAAGCAGGGGTCTGCCAGAGCGCGAGGGCATTGTCGACGAGATCCTCGACAGGGGGGAACGCCACCGAGGCAGGAGAGCCAGAGTACAGCGGCTCCAGCAGCTTGCTCTTGGGCTTTGAGGTGGAAGAGGCGACATCCAGCTCCAGTGCCGCGGCCATCCGGACCAGCTGCTCCGCGAACACTCTGTAGTCGTCATTAGGAGACGACGAACGGAGCTCCCCCACAGCATCATCAGGGGAAGGGTCGGAAGCTGCGTCCGAGGAGTACTCTGATGGAGACGCCAGGCCCTCTTCATCCTCGGAGTTGGAGAAAACCGCCGGGGTTTGCGTCGGAACCGAAGGGCGCTCCGTCGGAACCGAGGTACAAGGCTCGGGAGCCGAAAGATGGCGATGCGGCCGAGCGGCAGGCGGAGCAAGTGGCAGAGTCGACGGCGCCGGAACCGAGGTCAAGGGCGCCGATGGGCCAGGCAGGAAGGGGGCGACTGCTGGATCCAAGCCACGAAATCTTGCCAGGAGGACACGTTCCCAAAGCCCGGGACAGGCTGCCAAGGAGGTAGAGCAGCAGACACCGGAACGGATCGGTGAAACGGCGCCGGAACCGACAAGACTGGCTGCGCCGGAACAGAGACCTCCGACGGGACCGGAGCAGATGGCAGGGAGCGTTCAAACTCCTGGAACGGTTCCGAAAAACAAGGGAACGATTCATAGTCGTCCGGAACCACCGGAGGAGGCGTACGAGGAGGCGAAGGGGTGTGCAGGAGACTCCTGACGTCCTCAGCAGGAGGGGCCGATCTGGGAGGCGAACCAGCCAACGATGTCGGGGCCGGCAATAAAGCACGGCTCTTGGCTTTCGACTTGGCCTTTGCCTTTTTTGGCGGGGGCTCCGAAGAAGCCGCAGTGGCCAAGGGCTTCGAAGAAGGCTTCGACGAAGCGCGTTTCTTCACCTTCCGACTGGACGGAACACTCACGGAACCGGGGGCAGTCGAGCCCTCCGGAACGGGCGGCCCCGTCGGATCTGAGGGGAGCGGTTCCGGCGACTTACGCGGAGCCGGCGAGGGAGCGACAGAGCTGGGCTTGCTCCCGGACGATCCAGACGGTTTGGGCGGCAGAAGGTTGGCGTCCCAAAGGAAGGCTCGGAGCCTGGCCTTGCGGTCGTTCCGCGCCTTCGGGGTGAAGGCCATGCAGAACTTACAGCGCTCCACGACGTGCCCCTCGCCCAAACAGATAAGGCACAGATCATGACCGTCTGAGTGGGTCATTTTAGTGCCACATTGCTGGCATTTCTTAAATAGAGAGGAATGGGACATGGTGGAGGCGTGTCCCAGAAAATGAAGCGATAACTCACAAGCGACGAACAGTCCGAAGACACGAGCGACAGCTAAAGAACCTTTTCGAACGGCGGCGAAAAAGGAACTGAGGGAATGCCGGGGACGTTCGGGTACTTGTACTTCAAAATTGGCGGGAACACCGGCGCGCATGCGCGGTGGGCCCGAACGTCCCCGTCACATTTCTAGAAGCTAAAAGAATCTTCTCCGCGGCTGGCCTGCGCCTGCGCAGTCCCAATGTGGGGCTGCACAGAAGGACGACGACGATCAACTGAAACAGAAGCACTGAAACAGAGGCAATGAAGACTCTCCAGGTAGAATCATGGACCCAATTTGTTTATAGTCTCTTTACTATGCAAAGAAAAAAGCAAAGAGTAACCAAAACCCAGCTGCTGCTTTTCAACCTCCAGTTAGATGTAGATTTCTGTTGATCTGACTATTACATAGAATCCTAAATCAGAAGGCACTGTTCTGTTAGAAATCTCTATGTCTGGCATGATGTTTTGGTGATCAAGTTTATGACTCAAGTTCATGAACCCTTTTGAGTCAGTGACATGACACCAATATGATTTCATCTCAATTGTCTTTGGTCTTCTGTTGTACTCTGATGATCAGAGGGAAAGACAGAAAGTTAACCTTGGCCTAACAGGGCACTTATTCTCATTAATTCCCAGTATCTACATCCAGCACAGAACTTCTCTACCTGTAGGGTAAATCAAAAAGTCAATTTTAGATTGTGTTGATTATCTGCTGGAACACTGAAAATACTGAAGACATCATGGCCATTCTGCCTCATACAGAATCTGACAGCTCCTACAGTCTACAATGATGTTTCAACTTTCTGAAATGTGTCCTGCCTGAAGAGAACTCAGATTTCTCTCTGCCCCATCAGCATACCACTGACTTCTCCCCAAACAGATCCATATTTATTAATAACTGTGGGGTGATCCTTGGCGATATCCATCCATCATCAGAGAACTCGATTGCCATGATAGAGTAACATAAGGAATTGGTGTGGGATATTATGACATCGTCCTAAAAGGGATGGTGATATTTCTGTATTATTTGGGTATGAAATCCAAACCACAGCATCTTCTCCAAACACAGCCATCATGCCCAGCAACTGGCCTAATGTTTGATCCATGAATATTTGTTGAAATATATCCCAAAAGAGCCAAAATATCTTGGTTTTCTTTCAGGGAACAAGAAAGACCCTTTACAAACTCCTATCTAGAATTACTATCAGATATTTCAGCCTCTCTGCCAGTAAGAACATACTCTCATACCTCTTTACCACACTGACTACACTGAGATGATGATCCGAAAAAGATATCAAGTACAAAAAAATCATGATACCGTTACTTCTGATATGAACTACCAAGGTCTTAGTGAAGATCATGGGAGCCAAGGAAAGCCCAAATGGCAAAGGCGGGCACTGATCATATTTGTAGAAAAATGTGAGGAATTGGTATACCTCAGTCAAATCCATCAGTGTCAGCATATCTCACTTCAAATAGGCCATTAGTATGAACAAACAGTTTCCATTCAGAACAGCTTATTTTTGATGTATTTATTCAAAATGCTAAAAACATTTCTATTTTTCCTTTTGACTGTAAAGACCACTGAATATATGGCACAGTACCTTAAGACATAATGTCCAAAAGGAGTTGTATTACCCATTACATGCATAGATGGTCCTCTAAGAATTTGGACCTTGCTTAATTGTCCTTTGAAAGCCTTTTGAACTCCAAAGTCTGGACCAGATTTTCTACAGCCCATGCATCAAGATCACTCAACTCCTGAGAGGAAAGGGTAGAGCTGGGCAGTTGACATAATGGCATTTGACTTCTCAATTCCCTTGAAAGTGGAAAATCCAGTGGAACAGGATGTCAGTTTGTTGATGTTCTGGGTGAGCTTGTATCTGTTGGAATCCTTGACTCTGCTAATTGGCTTGGGAAGATGAAATAACTGGGCAGGTTTGAATAGCATGTATCTTTTTTCACATGCCATTGGAAGAGCTTTCTTATTATCTTTGGTTTCAATGAGAAGATCATCAAAATCTCACCAAATAACTTGCCTATAGAAAATAGTTTATTAGGTAACTTACTATAGAAACCTGGCTTGCTAAGCCTGATACCCCAGCAGGTGGCATCTAAATATGCCATGAGGTGAATATAGAACTACATTGCATCCAGGAAAGAATCTGCAAGAAGAGCAGTCATCAGACAGATCTTGTGAGCTTTATCTTTCATAAATTTTGTGCAAATGGCTAGTCTGATAGCTCTGGAAAAGATAAAGTTACTGAGTTTTGGGGCAGTATCCCAAAAGTCTTTAGGGCCACCTCAATCCTCCTATCACTGAAATCAATAAGATTGCTTGTCCTCTTTGGAAGAACTGAGTTAAAGGTTAGTGATGCTCTGGGACATGAACTCATGTGACTTATAGATGTTCCAGAACTTCCTTGAGCAAATAGTATAATATATTGATCGATCAGTGAGGGAGATATAGTTGCCCCAGCCAGGTTATTCTATTGTTTCGTAGTAATATTGGTGAAAACTCCAAAAAGGGATTATTTGATGATTAGGGAGAGCTGGGCTAATTTCTTGAACTGAAAACCTGGGAATTAACTTAGGACCCTAGAGGCTGGGACTTGAAGAACTCTCAGTGCCTTCGTTAGAAATTTGTCATAATTTTTTGTTGCTAACAGCCTGAGAGTATAGAGCTGAGTGAATGGACAGAGGTACCAGCCTTGCTTCCAGAAGGATCTGCTCTTTCGTGGTTGAATCTAGGACACAGACCAACAGACAGGAACAGGGCCATCTCCACTGATAAAGCAACGGATGCCTAGGCTCTAGGATCTGACTAGGGTTGTTAGGACTCGAGTGAGATAACACTTCCAAAAATCTAGCAACACTTTTATTTCCTTTTTTAAAAAAGTCCCGAAATACATAAAATGCTTTGTTTGGAGCATCTCAAAAACTCTGTAGATTGTGGCTGAAGTGAAACTAGTTGGAATATATAGGAGCCCCTCCTCTCACAGGACAATTCGAGAACCTACACTGATTTAGATACGGCTAGAGACAACGCACAGCCTGCCCTCAAGGCTGCAATCCTAGGAACATTTTCCTGGAAAGAGACGCAATTGAATAAAATGGAACTTACTTCTGAGCAAACCTCCTTAGGATTGCTCCTCACAGCTCTGTTCCAAAAGCATCCTTTCCTTGTTGGCTCCTGCTTTTAAAATTCTTTATTATTTTGGTTGCTCCCCTTTAAACTATGTCCAGTTTGTCTATACATTTCTTCTGTGGCCTCTGACTGTATATAATGTTCCATAATAAACAGGCTGAAACTTGTGTCTCCTGGATCCCAGGGGCTATAACTGAAAGAATCTGTTCATTTCTTAACAGTTAGTAGAGCACAGGGGTTAGAGTGAGAGTCAGCTCATAACTCAGCTTCACCTCAGTTGCCACATGGGGAAAACAATACTACCCTACCCTTATTAGGCTATATTGTAAAAATTATTGAGATAATATATGTGAACAACTTTTAATACTTAGGAATGTTACATAAATGCCATCATTATTTTTTATACACAGGATCCGGACACAGGTGACAGTTTTAATTGGCTCCAAGATATTCAGTACAAACATCCTCATACAGAAGGAATGACATTAAACTTTCAGAAGATGTAAGTTATCTACTGGGACTGAAATATTCTGTTGGGGGCTCTGTGATGGAACATGTTTCCTTTAAAAGATCCACCATTAAGCTGAACTCACAATTCAGGTTTGGTGGAATATGATCACTTGCTTGTATGCGACAGCTATCACGGTTCACATGCTGTAATCGGAGCTTTCATTCTACCTTACATCGCATACATAACATGTTTCAATGTAGACTGTTCACATGTTAACTGAGAATGATATGCCAATGGATGCTAAGCTACTGAGCAGCATACATGGACACCTAAGTCAGTCTTTAGCCTTTAGCAGACTCGGGATAGTGGGCTAGGTGAACTACTCATCTGGCTCAATATGATGGTTGTGATGTTTTTGCCATCTGATCTAATAATCTATAGACTGTCCTTTCTGGGCACTTTTGGCTTAGACTATGACCATGTTCTGTCCCATCTGGTACCACAAGCTCAAAGAAAAGCTGCCAGCCTAAAACCACTAACAAGCTTTGTTTTATCTGCCTCCAGCATACAGCTATGTTATGCCAGGTGTATCCCAGCCACCTGTGTCAGGTGGCTCCTGCAAACATACATTAACAAGCCATTGCCAAGCTCACTTGCCACAAGTCATTTAGCAAGACTGACTTCAAATCAGCACGAAGGTAAACACGCTTATTACAATTATCCGTGTACAAAAAAATCAACAACAGCCGAACAACTTTCTAATATGCAATTACAGCCGCTTATTGATTTTACAATGTAATCCGCTCCGATTGATTTAATAACACAATTATAGGCTGGCTCCCGGGATATTAGTGGAAGAGATTTTCATAAACTCCAAAGCAAAAAACTAAGCAGCTTTTAAAACAACACCGTCAGATGGCTGTTCAGGGAATTATTAGCCATATGGAATCTACTAAATCTCAACATTGTTACCTTGAAAAAGGATTTTCTGTTATAAAAATGGCAATTGAGAATGAGAGGTCACTGACCAAACTGTGTTGGAAGCTTTGCTAACACTTGAATCTGTTTCAAGGTAGGACAAAGATGCCAGAGGTTTCTGTTTTTGGATCAAGCCTATGACAAAGGGGAAAGAATGGATTCCCTGCCTACATTTCCAAATGTTTAAAGAAGGCAAAGATGAACTACCCGTCTCTATTTGAAGAGTGGGCTGACAAGAGCAGCACAGAAACATTCCAGTGAAATGGGCCAACTTAAACCACCCAGTTCAACTCCCTGTGTCCCTGATCTGTTTCAGCTTAGTTTGGGGCTCTCTACATTAAAGTTCTCTTGGACAAATTAAAGACTTGAGTCTCTTGTGAAATGTCACCATTCACTGAATTGTTCCAGTAACTTTGAAATGTCTAATTACTTCCACTGATGAGCTGGAGGAATGAAGACATCCTGTCCCACCTATATGTCCAAGATAGTCAGGCTGGTGCTGTACTTCACCACCCCCACCCCTACTTTACAGCCTACATCATGGGCTATTCCCACAATGCCAACCACAACATTTACACAAGGTTACATGAGAGAATATACTAGATCAGGTACAATGATGCCAAGATTCTGTGCCCATGTCAAGCACCTTGACTACCTCAAAGGAGTGCAGTAAATAACTCTGGTCATAGAATCATAGAGTTGAAAGGGGCCTTACAGACCATCTAGTCCAACCCCCTGCCCAATGCAGGAACAGCCTAAAGCATCTGCGACATATATTCCTCAAGCTGCTCCCTGAAGACTGCCAATGAGGTAGAACTTGCCACATCCCTAAGCAGCCGATTCCACTGCAGAACTACTCTTAACGTGAAGTTTTTCCTAATGTCCAGCCAGTACTTTCCCTCCTGTAGTTTGAACCCTTTGTTTCAAGTCCTATCCTCTGTTCTCAACAGGAACAGCTCCCTTCCCTAAGTGACAGCCTTTCAGATACTCAAAGACAACACTCATGTCTCCCCTCAACCTCCTCTTCTCCAAACTGAACATTCTCAGGTCCCTCAGTCTTTCCTCATAGGACTTGGTCTCCAGGCCACTGATCATCTTGGTTGCTCTCCTCTGCACCTGTTCCAGTTTGTCCACATCTTTTTTTTCAAGTGAGGCCTCCAGAACTGCATACAATACTTCAGGTGGAGCCTGACCAATAAGGTATATAGTGGGATGATGACATTCTGTGATTTGGACATTATGCCTTTATTGATACAAGACTGCATTTGCCTTTTTTGCTGCTTCATCATAATGACTACTCATATTTAGATTCTTTTCCACCCATATCCCAAGATCTTGTTCACGCACACTGCCACCCAGAACTGTATCCCTCATTCAGTACATATGCTTTGCATTTTTGTTACCCAGGTGTAGAACCTGGCACTTATCCAGGTTAAATCACAACTTATTCACATCTGCTCACTTTTCCAGTGTGTTCATATCTTGTTGAATTCTATCCCTGTGTTCAAGGGCATTTGCTACTCCTCTCAGTTGTGTCATTTGCTAATTTATTCGGTAATCCCTTCACACCCTCGTCCAGATCATTTATAAAAATACTGAAAAGCACTGGGACCAGAAACAAGCCTAGTGGTGCTCCACTGGACACCTCCCTCCAATCAGACATGAAGCCACTGACAACTACTCTTTGGGTATGTTTATCCAGCCCTATCCATCTAACCATCCTACAGTCCAGTCCACAGTCCACCAGTTTACCCATCAGAACAGCAAGAGCAACCTTGTCAAAAGCATTACTGAAATCCAGATAAACTATATCGACAGTACTCCCGTGATTCAGTAAACCTGTCAGTCAATCATAGAAGGAGATGAGGTTGGTCTGGCAGGATATGTTAAGAACAAATTCATGCTGACTTCCCTGTATCACTGTGCTGTCCATCAGACGCTTGCAGACTAACACTTTTAATATCTGCTCCAGTATCTTCTTTGGGACAGAGGTCAGGCTGATTGACCTGTAGTTCCCGGGATCGTCCTTTTTCCCTTTCTCGAAGATTGGGATGACATTTGCCCTCTTCCAGTCTTCCAGCACACCACCTGTCCTCCAAGAGGCCCAGAAGGTAATCAACAGAGGGCCTGCAAGCTCTTTCGAAAGTTCTTTAAGCACTCTTGTGTGCACCCCATCTGGCCCAGGGGGCTTGTAGAAGAAAAAAAGAGAACCAGCTGCTAGGTGAATAGATTTATTAAAGTTTTGTAGATTCCAATGCGTTTTGCTCAAAAGCTTCGTTAGGGGATCTTGTAGGAGATATTTTGAGTTTCTCCATTTTCACCCAGCAGTTGGGGTATCGCCCCACTCACCTTTAATTTGCTCCTCAAATATCTGAAGAACAACTTTTTGTTATGGCAATCCCCCTGACCAGTCTCAGCTCATTCTGAGTTTTAGTGTCTCTGATGGCTGCCCTACAGTGCCTGGCTACCCTTAGATACTCTTCTTTGGATGCATTTTCTTCCCTTCATTTCTTGAACATTTCCTTTTTCCTCCTTAGCTTATCACAGAACTTTTTGTTCATCCACATTTGCATCTTAAATCCTCTAGTGCATTTCTGTCCTGCTGGAATGGTGATAGCTTGAGTCTGCCACAGCTCCTCTTTTAGGAGAGCCCACCCTTCACTCACTTCTTTCCCTTCCAGGATTCTTGACCATGGAATAACTCTCATCATATCTCTATGTGATATGGTTCCATGTAATCCTGAAACTGGGGCATAGCTTGCCAATACCTTTGCCTTTTCTTTTATGGCTTTTTCCTGGCACTGATGGGAACTATTGGGTGATTTTTGCTGCTCTAAGCAGAAGGCAGGAAAATGACAACATGGTACCAATCATCTTACTTGAATCTCTGTAAACATGCAGTGGAGCCAGACAAGAACCAATCCTTTAAAAAGCTTTCTTAGACTTACCCAGTGGTGAATATTCATAATCAGAAAGACATCAGCCAAAGCCTATGTAATAGAGCAGCCTCGTTCCCAAATGTATGAACACTCCAGGCTTAAACAGCATCATATGTTTAGCTCAAAATTCACAAACACACCCTTTACAGGCCTGCTCATTGGCACAAAATCAACCCTCGAAACACACAACATGCACATGCTTAGCTCTCTCCCTCCGATATATTCGCTGGCTTTATGGGCCCATTTTTCTTGTCAAGCTGACAGCGCTGCTAAGTGGATTTCTCTCTGATATGCGGACAGATTATCACATTACCCCAATGTCCAACACAAACATATTACTTTATATTCAATAGCTCTAATGAATATAAACTGCTTTTTCTCTTTTTGGGAGGGGAAGGCAGGTGGTGGGAGGGGGCAATCTATAGATTTTTAATGAGGGCTGCTATTTACTCCCTCCTCTTTAAAACGGGTTGAGGTGCAGTCTCTGGCTAGAAAATCAATGTTGTTATTGTTGGAATATTGTATATTGATATTGTAATAATAAGATGCAATTGATTTAGGGGTGCGTATGGATGGGGTCAACCCAGGGTTACCCTTCCTGGAGAGTGGCTCCATATCTCCCACTGGTCCATTTGTTTCAGGCAACCCATTTCCCCTTTCAGACCCAAAGCATGCTCCTTTATGGTTCCAAAAGAGCAATGTTTGCAAAACTATGGCATAGCACAGACAGCAGTCCAAAAAGAAGGGCCAACAAAAAATAAGATTTGGAGGTAGATTACTCCAGATTCTGGGTCCCAACGCATCTTCAGAGAGGGGAGCAGAGGGAAGGGACAAACACCTCTGGTATTTTTCAGAGTTAGAGCTCATTTTGGTTTGGACTGAAGACTGATTGCCAAACTCCATCAAAATCAGGAGCCATTTCCTGCAGAGCGATCTAATCCCTGTGTTGCCCCTAATGTAAGTTGGTCCTCGTATAATAAAGATAGTAAAGTCCTGGTGCTATTTAGGAGCAAAAAATATATTTTAGCCAAATGTGCCACTTCTGTGCTTTAATGTAACTAGCTACAGCCTCTTGAATGAAGACAAGAACGTAGGTTTAATCATCTCCATTCCAGCAGCAGGCTGGAAGGGGAGAAGGACAACAAGACTATCTAAGCGCAGCAATTTAGCCCCACCTTGGGGAAATAAAAACTACAGTCAGCTCTGTCCACATGCATGGAAGTGTTTAGATTGTGATCTCAGCACATGCAGCAACAAGTCAGAATGGTCAGGCCAATGTAAGAGATCACGAGGTAGGGAAGCTAGTTATAATAGCTGAAACTGTATACCCTAAAATCCCAGTGACATGTTGGCACTAACTAGTGTACATGTCCAGCCTTGGGAAATATGCTCATTTGGATGGAAGCAGGCTGCACCTGCATTATAGCCACCAAGACAGATTACCCAGGGGCTTGCGCTGAGCAGGTCCATATTTAAGCTGTCCCCATGCTTTATGGTCTGTACAGGAGCTGATGCAGAGGCAGCGAGAGGTCATTTGTCACTGCTGGAATGGCAGATTCCTGTTAATGAATAATATCACTGCTCTCTTTGTACAACAGCTCCAGCACTGGGGGTGGGGAGGATATTCATTGGGTTGGCTGCCATGTAACCGGCTTCTCTTTGTTGCCAAAGTAAGGATCTGTCTAAACAAGCCTGAAAGCATCACCCTCTCAGTGCCACTAGCAGCAATTCATAGCTATGCAGGTACAACTTCAAAAGAGTGTGTTTTCTGACTTGTCATACTCATAACTCCTACCTTTGCCACTTTGCTAATAATCAGCGGCAGAATGTAATGTACCATCTTGCCCCAGCTTGATAAATGATGAATTCCTGGGTGATTCCTGTATTGTTGAGGAAGCATAAATTGGCCCAAGATTATCCTCCACTGCCCATGGAACAGGGTACTTTGCATCACTACCTTGAACCTCTGATCAGTCTCAGTCTCCCCCCTTTCCACCAGCTACTTTCATGTCAATTTTCTTTCAAGATGGTCCCGAAAGGCCAAAGCAGACGTGACAATGTATTGGTCTGACCTGTGGACATCACCACTACTTAAAGCATTTAAAAATGCTGTGATGGCCCAATCCTAACTGGTCTTGCAGCATGGCAGGTTCAGAAGCTCGTTCCCCTCTGTGTCTTTTCAAGTGCAGAAATGCCCATACTACTCCCCACACAGATGTTATTATTAAAGCACTTGAAATGGTGGAGGGACAGGAGGGTCACACTGTGGGATCAATGAAGACTGGGCCCTCATGGCATTTTAAAATCATTTTAAAATAGCAGTGGCACAGATGCCATCATATCTAGTTTGGCTCTAAGTTTTTAAAAAATTATTCTCAATAATACTCATAGCCAAAATAGAAAAAAGATTACTAGAATTAACTACATTCTGGAACTGCTATTAACTCATTGACAAAGTCTTTATAACAGTAACTTTGAAACCTGATCTAATTCATTGCACAGCTACCTGTGGAATTACTTTATGCATGACAGTCCCATGATATAAATGATATAAATGAAAGATAAGATGTGGAAAAGAATAGTTTTATTAGACCAATGACTGTTGCAAAATGAAAGCCACAGAACTCTTCTATAGATTGCAGAAACTCTTTATCCCTCAACAAAGGATTCTGCCTGTCCACTTTCACCTCAATCTGATGTGTATTTAAGAGAGCCAGCATGCTGTAATGGTTAGAGTGTCAGACTAATGTTTCAAATCCCCACTCTGCCATGGAAGCTCACTGGGTGACCTTGAACCAGTCACATCATCTCAGCCTAACCTACCTCACAGGGTTGTTGTGAGGACAAAATTGAGCAGAGGAGAAAGATCTAAGCTGCTTTGAGGCCTCATTGTGTAGAAAGGTGGATTACAAATGAAGTAAATAAAGAAAATACTCAAAAGTAAATCCTATTAATTTTAGCTCTTGTGGAGAAATGCCATTCTGTTGGTGAATTTAACTTTCTAGGTGCTACAGGAGGGAGGGGCCAGTTCTGGAATGGAATTTGATTGGAGGGAGAGCGAGTCAGTTGGTGGAGGGGAGTTGGAAGTTGACAGTTGGTGGCTGAGGAGAGAGAGGGATGGCTCTGAGGGGAGTGGTAGGTTTGAGTTAAATCCCAGTAACAAAGTATCGTGCCTGCCCTATACAACATGCAGCTAGGGTATGAGTATAGAGAAGGAGGGAGAGATATTAGGGGTTGGGGGTTTTCCCCCTTATGTTATGTCTTCCGGTCACTGCATACTTGTCTGGGTGGAGTTATGATCTTAAATACATTTTGTTGATTAATGAAGGAATGAATACCCTCTGTTCCCCATAGATCCCCAACCGCTTGGGTCCGCTAAGAGGGGAGAGAGAGAGGTCAAGGAATACAGAGGGAGGTTAGGAGGCTGTCCCGCCTAACCGGAAACCCATACAGGGACAGTGGTGGCAGCAACTACCCGGAGACAGTTAAGTGAGACAGCCCCTTCAGGTGCCTGGCTAGGCGAAAAGGGAGGGGTAGGCAGAGTGGGGTCTACCAGTGGGAGGAAAGGCCCCGATTTGCCACATCTTGGTGGCAGAGGTGGGATAAGGACAGACAGAGGGAAAGGAAAGAAAACTGAGCCAAAAGTCTGACGGTGCAGGCATTTAAAATTGGTGTACCACCAGACAGTGACAGAAGCTTTATTTTATTTTCTTTTTTTTTTTATATAATTTTTTATTTTCAATATCTAACATACAACTACTACATACATACATACCCTACAAAACAGTAACTACAAAAGACTACAATAACACAAGGGATAGGAAAGAGGAAAGACAAAAGGAAGAGGGAGGGAGGGGTGGAAAAAAGGGGAAGGTACCCTACAAACACTAAACACTAAACACTACATTTCTGTTTTCCCTTCATACTGCCATTATTCAAAAGTTAAAGCTTTATATTATATTGATGGAGTGGTTGACCTTACTAAATGCAAATTACAATTTAATTTCAAGTTAAATTTTTCTTCCCCTCCTGGGTCCCGGACGGAGTTCTCTCTGCGCAACTGCAGCCGCATTGCTCGTTTCCTCCCCCTCCCCCTCAGACTTCTCCTTTTCGTCTTGCTTGGTGCACTGGAATTCTGGGTTCCTGTCCTCAAAATCCCTTAGTTGATCTTCTGATAATATCTTAAAGGCTTGATCTTTATGGGTGAACCAGATTCCTTCCGGAAATAACCATTTGTACTTTATTCCCCGTTCTCTCAGAAGAGCTGCGAACTTTTTATACTTAAAACGTCTTTTCCGGACTAGAAATGGGACGTCTTTCAATATCTTAATTTTGTTGCCCAAGAAGTCCAAATCCGCATTGTATGAATTGTATAGGATAGTGTCCCGGATCCTCTTAGATGAAAAATCGATGATGATCTCGCGCGGCAACTGACGCTTCATTGCATACTTTGAAGTAGCCCGACGGGCTTCCAAAATGGCGCTTTTTACTTCTTCTTTAGTTGCCCTCGCGGGTGTCGCCAATAGTTCCGAGACAAGACCCCGTAAGTCCTCGTTATCCTCCTCTTTCACATTCTGGAGGCGCAAAATTGTCTGTGTTCGTTCCACTTGTAGCCCGATCAACTGATTCTCCACCAGTTTAAGCTCTTTATTCGTAGCCTTCACGAGTGACGCACTTTCCCGAGCAGACTTCTCTGCCCCCCCCGCTGCTTCCTTGATGGTTTTCACTTCGCTCTCAATTAAGCCCACCCTTTGATCTGTTTCATTCAGCTTGTCAACAAAGGGTTTTATAGCTTCACCAACCGCCCTCCGTACAATTTCCTCCAACGATTCTCCCTTTAAGGCAGCCGAAACTGACTTGCCAAGGGCAGGACTTTGTTTCTTTGTTGCCATTTTGGGGGGGGGGGCGCCAACCAAATTTTGAGACTCAGCAAAGGGGAAGAGTGAGCCTTCTTGGCTTCAGATCTCACCTCTCCTTCACGTACGCTTGTAATAACAGAAGGAATTCGCTTACTTGTAGGCTCTCGCCTAATTCTGCTCTTTGCCGTTTCTCATGGCCCGGCAGCACTCGAGGCGCCGCGCACGTCCGCCGGCCTCCGTAGGGACAAACGGGCAATTAACCCCCCGCATTGATTCCAGGGGGCTCTTCCCGCAGCGTCCCGGACCCAGCCTCCCTCACTGGGAGTTTTGGGGGCTAATCTTCGCAGATCAGCCGCCCGGACAGGGTGCTCGGCCGCTTCCTCTCGAGCCAGCGAAGAGGAGCGTCCGACATGGCGGAGAAAACGAAACCGAATCCTTTATTTTATTTTCTTGAGTTGGCCGAAACATGGAAAGGTTAAGTTAGTTAGGATGGAGCCTGCCACGATACAGGACATCTAAAGATGACAAAACCCCAGCTCCAGGAAGAATGCGCAAAGCGGAATCTGGAGTGTAAAAATATGACTGTGGCAGATTTGCAAGCCCTCCTGATAGACCAGAACCAGCAGGCAGGGGCATCTGCAGATGTGCGCCTAAACCAGCCAGAGACAAACTTCCAGCTGCAACTGGAACTGGAATGGATGCATATTCAGGCCGAGAGGGAGCGGAGAGAACATGAACTAGAACTCCTGCAGAGGCAAGCAGAGATTCGCAGGCAAGAGCAAGAAAGAGAGGCAGAGACCTGCAGGCAGGAGCGGGAGGCGCAACGGAAACAGGAGCTCAAGATTCTGCAACTGAAAGCAGCCCAGAGCAGGAAAATACAAGTCACCCCCAAGGACATACAAGGAGGGAGAAGACCCCTCCGTATACCTTTCCAACTTTAAGAAGGCAGCCAAGCAGTTTGGAGTTGCAGAGGAAGACTATATGTCTTACCTCTATAGTATCCTGACTGGGGAATTCGCAACTATTTATCGCAGCATGCCTATGGGGGACAGCGGGATAACTTTTGCAGCATATAAAGACACTGTCTTTAAAAAATTTAAACTAGGGGCAGACCACTTTCGGAAGCAGTTTCAGGGCTTGCCCCCACAACAATGTAAATTGTAATATGAATTTCTGGTAAAGCTAAATGAGTTGGGGAGGAGATGGGCAGAGGAGGCAAAAGCCCAGGATTATGATGCTTTTTTCAGTTGTTGGTTTTAGATCAATTTTACTTTAAACTCCCCGAGGAGTTAAAATGCCTGGTAAAAGATACGAAGCCAAAAACCATTGCAGAAGCCTCAGAACTGGTGGACGAGCTGGTGCTGAACAGGGAGGGGTTGGATTGGAGGACTTCCCAATTGGGAAGGGAAGAGAGGGGTTCCCAGAGTGGTGGGAAAGTACAACCTTCCACAAAAAGGGAAGGGGCACCTGCCAAGGCAGAGGGTAGGAAGTCCCCTGATTTGACAAATTGGAAATGGCCCCAGGTTTGCAGGTGTTACAATTGTGGGGAGGCTGGGCACCTGAAGTCAGCCTGCCCACAGTTGCAAGCCAAGACCTCCAAACCCCATTCAAACGTACCAATTATGCAAAAGGGGGAGAAGGTGGCAGTGGTAAGCCATGAGTGCCTCTTTACCCGAATGAAGCCAGCAGAAAATTGGGGGGGGGGGGTTGTGAACCGGTAAGATTGAAAGGCCGGTTGGTTTTGAGACATGCTGACACTGGCTCCTCGGTTGCCTTGGTGAGGGCAGATGCGGTGTCGGAAACTGATATTGTCCCTGATATGGCATACAGAATCCAGGGGGTGCAATGTTCCCTCTAAGCTGTGCACTGTTGTAAGCCAAAAATCTACTTCATGAGATGAAACAATAACTTGCATTAAAGTTGTGAGCGCGCCTCCTTTTTAAAAAAAATGTATTTCACTCTACAAACATACAAACAACTACAAACTAATTTGTATTGTCTCGTTTAAAAACAACAGTCATTCATACATGGTTGTGTATTGTGTTCTCTCCCTCGTGCACCCAGTAATAGGGTGGGTGACTAAGTTCAGTGGTATAAATGCTGCAGAGGTTCAGGCCACTGTCCTGTAGTTAGAATGCACAGACCTTTGCTCACCCCAACAATTATTTTTACAAACACCCTTGTTTCACCTGTGGTTCCAATTCCAAATCACAACTTTGTAAGGTTGACATTCAAAGATACCATAGTTGATATATTCAAATATGTGTGTTTGTGAGAGAGCGAGAGATTCAATGCACCTGAACAAAACAGCTGAAGCCTGTTCATATACTGCCACAATTTTGCTAAAGAGAAGCACTGCATGATATAGTGACATGGCTGAAGATGATGGCACAATAATTAAAGGACTGAAATTGTCAATAATAACCACATTGGAAGCAAGCCATGTTGGTACGGAAGTTGTCATGACTTGGAATATTTCATGCTGTAGGTGGTGAGCCAGATCTCATCAGATCTCAGAAGCTAAGCAAGGTCAGCCTTGGTTATTAATTAGATGGGAGACCTCCAATGAAGACCACAGTTGCAGAGACAGACAATAGCAAACCCATCTCTGTTAGTCTCTTGCCATGAAAACCCCACCAGGGGTTGCCATAAGTCAACTCTGACTTGAGGGCACTCTCCACCACCAGCACCAGGTTTTGTCTATGGGACATGCTTCTCTAAGTTGATAAGCTTGACATCAGAACCATCAACAGGCTGCTGTTTCCATTGGTGGAAGGAGAAAACTAGATTTAAAAATGAATGTTGGCAGGGGTTTTTTTTCTGGGAAAAGAGGTGGTGGAACTCTCAAGAGGGAAATGAGGAAGAAACACACGGGATTCTTTGAAATCATATTATTTTCCAGCACTATTGCCGAGTATTTTCAAGAGGTGCCGGAACTCCGTTTCCCCGCGTTCCCCCTGAAAAAAAGCCCTGAATGTTGGTCTGATTTATCAAGGACAGTCATATATTCCTGACAACTGCAAGTTGTGCAAGGAAAACCCTTCAGTAAAATGCCCATGATCCCCTTGGCTTAGGTTCTTTTGTATTTCAACCCTGATAACTACCCTAGCAGATACCATTAAATTTCCATTGTTTTAAATGGTATAATTTGCTGTTTCCTTACAAATAGAAAGAAATGAAAATAATTGTAATAAATACCATTCTTAACATGTAAAATGTCTTTGGGGGAATGGCATTATAATGAAACAGACTTACATTGATATAGCTTTGTCTCACTGCTGGCACCTCCTCTTCCAGCTCCCGGCACAGGGATGGAGAGGCTGCTTGGCGGGCTCCACAAAGAGGCCACGTGGGTGCCCTGCCACCGCAGCCTCCTTCAGTTCCCAGTGCCGGGACAGAGGGACCCCACGGCAGGCGCAGCGAAGAGGCCATGAGAGCACCCGCTCACTACCACATCCGCCGCTGCCGCCTCCTCCAGCTCCCAGCACTGGGACTGAGAGGCTGCTTGGCGGGCAAGCAAAGAGGCCATGTGGGCGTCCACCCGCCCCCACCGCCACCTCTTCCAGCTCCCAGCATTGGGACAGAGGGACTGGCCCAGGGTAACCTTGCCTGCGCTGGGCTTCTTCCGCTGTGCGCTAAGTTATAAAAATTCATGCGCCATGGCACACCAGCGCAAGTTAGTGGGAACAGTGGTTCTGGGACCACCTGCCATGATTCCTGTGGCCCGGATACCAATGGAATGGTGAGGGTCAGTAAGTCTCACAGAGGTGGGAGTAATGAAGGAACAGGTGGTTCCAGTGTTATTGGGCTGGGATTTGTTGGCTGTCCAGTATACCATTAATGCAGTAACACACAGCCAAACCCTCAGAGGGAGGTGGGAGGAGGAACTTCAAAGAAGCCAAATCTCCACCAACCCAAGAGGAGGGAGTGACCCAGGTTGTGGAGGTTGAGGAGAGGGTAGTTTCCCAGGAGGGGGAGAACCAGCCAGTCTCCAGCCCTGAGGGAGAGTGTTTCAAAGGGGAAGAAGGGTGCCATTCTACCCAAGAGCAGCTGGAAACTGTGGAGCCTTCCAGACTGGAAGGGGGTCAGTTGAGTAATGCTAAAAACCCAACTGAGGGAACTGGGGACACCAACCAAAACTTTGCCAAGGTTCCTAGAAACAGTGGGACTAGGGGTGGTCTAGAGGAACAGATGGTAGAAAGTCTGGGGGATCCAGAAATGTTTCTGTCAGAGGTTCAAGGAGACCCTAGTCTGGAACCACTGCACAACGGGGCAAGGAACCAAGAAGTGGAGTTCTCAGATGCTCTTACTGAGCAAGTGGTATGGAAGCAGGGTCGGTTATATCAGTTCTGGTTACCACCTAATAGACAAGGGTATGGGGAAGTAGTTCGACAGCTTGGGGTTCCAGGGAAATACAGGACCAAGCTCTTAGAGTTGGCTCATGACATACCCTGTGCAGGACACTTAGGAGTTAACAAGACCAGGCGGGAGCCATGATGGCAGACGTGTGAGTAAGACACTCCCAAGAGCTTTCTCCCTCCAATGCTAAAAATGACAACTTAAATCAAAAAATAAAAAACTTACCCATCATGGGCAAAACTTTAACAGGCAAAGGCAAACCTTTTGCTAAAAACGTGGGGTCTTTGAAGCTATTTCTAGAATCGGGAGGGCAAATGCACCCAGAGGCAGCACAAGGCCGAGGAGAGGCTAAAATGGTGCCTGATAATAAAACAGCCAACTCAGAGGATGCTCCACTGACCAAAAGAGATCTGATTGACTTGAAAAATGATCTCCAGGCTTTCTTTGCAACTAAAACTTCAGAACTTCTTCAGCCTCTCCAAACGCAGATTAAAGAACTGACAGAAAATCTTAAGGAGGCAGCTAAAGCTGCAGAGTCTGCTATGGAACTGAGCACAACTCTGCAGGAAGATGTATCCTCTTTGCAAAAAGACACCATGTTAATGCAAGAGAAAATAGCTGCTCTGGATAACAGATGGAGACAAAATCATTTAAAACGTAAGAGGTTTTCCATAAAACATTGAGGAAAATTCTGACTTAGAAACCCTTATTGTTAACTGGCTGGCAACCACCTTAAATCTAGAAGACAAGGTTGCCCCTGCAACTGCAAAAGCCTATAGGCTCGGTGCATAAACTTCAGCATGTCCCAACCGCCCAAGAGATGTTCTGATTCGGTTCATTCATCCGAGGACTAGAGAAAAGATATTAAAAGAAGCCCATCAGAGAGACTCTCTAACCTACAAAGGGAAAAAAATACTAGTTGTCCTGGATTTGTTTCAGGAAATGCTGGAAAAGAGAAAGCAACTCAAGCCAATAACAGAAAACCTAGTGACTGATGGCATCCACTTTCATTGGAGTCCTTCTTCCAACATATCAGTGCACTTCAACAGCAATACACATCAGGTGACAGACTTGGACTCAGGTTACGACCTCCTGAAGAGCTTGAACATCCAACTGTCCTGGGACTGAACTGCCCTAAATATGCAAGAGAAACGGCTCCTCAATTGAATTGCTCTGGAAAGAAGACAGAAGACCTTTTGCTGTTTGTTTGTCTGTGTTTAGTATGACAGTATTTCCCAATGATTAAACTCCACTTTGACACAAAAGGAGGGATAGAGGTAGGGGGGAAATAATAATATCTAAACCTTGCTCACTTTCCCCCTAGTTTATGTTTGAAACCACAGGCCAGACAGGAAGTGTTTAATCCCTGCACCCCTAGTAATAGTTAGGACCCTGTGTTTTTAGACCTCTGTAGAGGTCTAGTTTTAGTTTGTTGAATATTAAACGAGTTTATAGTATGTTAGATTGAATCTTGTTTAGTAGTTAAGTGGGTAGAACTTAGATAAGGATAAATAGTGTTTTTACATAAGATTGTTAGGGTAGTAGACTAGGTTGTTGAATAGTTAATAGTTTATTTGTTAGCCATAGTTAGTAGTACATAGCTTGGAGGTAGTGAACCCAATCTACAAGTCAATAACTTTCTCGTAAGTGTAAAAGTGTACAGTATGGCAATGCCATGGAAAGCAATTACTTGGAATTGCAGAGGGCTTAACAACCTGATAAAACGCAAAAGTATTTCAAATGAGCTGAGTAAGACACGTCCTCATTTCATTTTTTCTGCAGGAAACACATTATAGAAATCAAGTCAACTCCTGGGATAGTTTGGCATACAGTATTGTTTTAATTAATTTTAGTAACCTATACAAACTGTGATAAGGGATTTAATTGTTTATTAGTCAATGTTTGGTGAATTGTGACACCCTATGGCTATAGACAATAAACTCTTTTGACTCTCAAGTCAAGAATGTGTTAAACTTAAACTGGTTTTCTCTTTCATTTCAAGCCCCTGGTACCTCTAAGGCCAGAGGGGTGGCAATACTTATTGCTAAAAATACACCCTTTTAAAACGCAGAGGTCCTTGCTGAACCTAAAGGATGCTACATATTTGTCAGAGGCGACTTTGATGGCTCCCCCCTAACTCTAGCATCAATTTATTCACCAAACAGTTATCAACTAAACTTGCTAAGAAATACACTTGAAGAACTTTCTAAATTCCAGAAGGAAAGTGCTTTGATTGGGGGAGACATAAACCATATAATTGACTCTTCTTTAGACAGGACTCATAAAATAACTAAATCAAAAAGAAAAAGAGGAGAGGCATCAAAGTTAAAAGACATATTAGACTCTTTTAATTTAGTAGATGTCTGGAGATCTTTAAATCCAGGTGCTAAAGAATTTACCTACTTCTCTGAAGTGCAGCAAATTTACACCCGTACAGATTTTCTTTTGGTTTCTACAACACTACTGCCTCAAGTCTATTCATCTGACATAGGTAGTAGAAACTGGTCAGACCATTCTTCTGTAACTTCTCATCACAAATAGAATCTTGGATGGGAAGGGTCCCAATTGGTCTATGAATAAGCTCTTGCTTCTGAATCAAAGTATTTGCTCTGCACTGTCAAATGAAATTGAAACATACTTTGAACTGAACAATGACTGTGGAGTAATTCTGTACATAGTATGGGATGCTTTTAAAGCTGTGCTCAGGGGGAAATTTATCTCATTGGCCACTACATTCAAATCTGATAGGCAAAAATTGATATTGGAACTCAAAACAAAAATTTCCATTCTGAAAAAAAGACATGAGATTTGGAGGAAAAAAACACTAAAAAAAACCTGAATATTGAACGTAAAAAATTGGAAGTATTGGAAACATCAAAAATTAAAAAAAAACTGCAATTCCTGAAACAGTCATTTTTAATGAAAACTCCCAGTGCTCTTTGTTGGCTTCATAGGAGAGCCAAACAAAGGGTCTCTTCTAATATGATACACCAGATAAGAAACCCGCAAGGCAAAATGGTCGCCAGTACAAAAGAAATTGTCCAATCCTTTAGGGATTTCTATCAAAAACTTTACCAATTTGGCACCCTTGTTGAAAACAACAACAAAAAAACCTATCTGATATTAACTTTACCCCCAAACTTTCCCAAGACCATCTAAATTTCATGGACCAACCTGTTACTACAGAGGAAGTCTTGGCTGCCATTCAAAACATTTAAAAAAAATGGGGAGGGATGGGATTTCTATAGAATTCTACAAGAAATGCAAAGAAAAACTGGTGCAACCCATAGTTTAACACATGTAACCATGTGTTGTTAGAAGACATAATGCCTCAATCATGGTGTGAGGCCAAGGTCATAGTGCTTCCAAAACCAGGTAAAGATCCTACTAAAACAGAGTTGTATAGGCCAATCTCTATTCTGAACCACGATCTAAAAATTTTTTCTAGCATCCTTGCATCTCGCTTGAACAAAATCATACTAAACTACATCCATCCTGATCAAACAGGATTTATGCCAGGCAGATCATTGTCAGATAATATTAGGAAATCATTGAATATAATCAATCATGGCCGCTAAACAAAATTAGAATCTGTCATATTAGCACTAGACGCAGAAAAGGCCTTTGACAAATTAGAAATCCCCTATCTAAAAACAGTTTTGAAACATATGGGCTTTGGCCCTAACTTCCTGAAAGCAATTGAAGCTGTTTGCCTTATCAATTGAACCACTAGCATCAGCCATCCGTAATGAGCTCACAATAAAAGGTTTCACAATTGGCACAGTCACTACCAAGTTAAGTTTATTTGCAGACGATGTAGTTGTCTATGTCAGTGACTCTATTTCTTCCGTTCATGGTCTAAAAAAAATCGTTAAAGATTTTTCGACATCTCTGGGTTTTCCATTAACCATTCAAAAACAGATCTTTATCATATTTATCTGAAACCTCAGACTCACAAAACAATCTTAGAATCCTTTCAGTTCAAGCAGGTGACCAGCATATGGAGGCATTTTGGGGTCAACATCCCTTTGGAGCTAAGGGACCTTTTTGATTTCAATTATACACCATTATACAATAAAATTAAAAACACTCTAAAATTGGGAACAAATAAACCGATAATGGCTAGAAAGAATAGCACTGATTAAATCAACTATTCTTCTACAATTTTTATTCCTCTTCCAAAATCTTCCAATTCCTATCAAACAAAATGAACTGAAAGCATGGCAAACAAGTATAACCAAATTTATTTGGTCTAAGAAGAAACCAAGAACAAACTTTCTGTTTTTAACACGCCCACCTAAGTTAGGTGGAGTGGGCCTCCCCAACTTGAACATGTATTTCAATGCAGCACAACTGAAAAACATCTTAATCTACGCTGCTGAGGACACTAATAAACATTGGGACTATACAGAACAATTTTATGCATCTCCCTCCCATCTAAAAGAAATACTATGGAACAATCCCAAGGACAGGCCAAAAAAGACATTAACCAATCCTTTTTTATCATTTACCCTTTCAATATGGGACAAATTTAGAAAGATACTGGCTCCAGGGATCTCTCCAGCCCAAGCCTTAGGACAGAAATGGTTTGTACCAGGAAAAGCCCATAATACTTTTAGGTTATGGGGAAACAAAGGGGTCTATAGATTACATGATATTATCCATAATAAGCAAATATCTACATTAACTCAAATAACCGAGAAACTTGGAACTAGTGTTCCCTGGATACAATATCACCAGGTCCATCATATGGTGGTAAAACAAAATCTCCATACTTTAATGGACAGAGACCCTACCCCCTTTGAATCCCTGTTGATAAAAAATAAATACGCAGCCAAAGGAATGATATCGTTTATTTACAAATTATTAAACAATACAATTTGGACAGTGCCTACAACACAACAAATTGTAAAAAAGTACTCAGTGACAACTGGAAATCAATTTGGTCGTCAGATCTGTATGCATCCAAGTCGTTAAACATCAGATTACAAACCTTTAAATTACTGAACAGATGGTACATAACTCTTCTGAACCTATACCATTATAAATCCAACAGTAATCCTAAATGTTGAAAAGGTTGTAAGGAGAATGGCACTTGTATCCACTGCTGGTGGTCCTGTGTTAAAATACAAGCTTACTGCAAAAAGATAACAGACAATATTGCAAAAATTACAGGGCATAACATACTGTTAAACCCAGAATTTTTATTATTAAATCTCTGGAATAGCCTTTCAATTCCTCCACTGAGGAGAAGGCTGATATCACTGCTATTATATGCAGGCAAAGCTTTAATTGCTCAAAATTGGAAATCTGATAAAGTTCCCTCAATCGCACAATGGATTTGAAAAATATGGGATGTTATGATAATGGATAAGATTTCTGAGCAGCTAATCCTAAATGACAACGCCAACTTCCAACCCTGTTTTTTGGAAAAATAGTTTCCTTTTTTTGATTATGTAACTAGTATTGCATCAGCACATCTCTCTTTGCCAAAAAAATATTCAGATTTTGTGCTCTATTAATAATGTTTAATTCAGCATTGTACTTTGACTTTACTTGAATGGACACTGCTCTAATTATGGCTGGTTATTGTTCTGTTATTAAGATGTTTAACTTGTTGGTTGTATACAATTAAATAAAAAGTTATTTAAAAAAAATAAGACCAGGAGAAGACTCTTGCTAAACTTTTACTGGCCAAAGCTGGCTCAGGATGTGAGGGAGTCATATCCAACAAGTCATATCCAACATGTCAAAAAGTGAGCAAGAGTGGGTGTAAAGTCCAGGCCCCTTTGCAGTCCCTTCCTATCATGGGAGAAGCATTCCAATGGGTAGGGATCAACATAGCGGGCCCATTCCCAAAGCCTACTCAGAGAGGCAAATTGTTTATTCTGACTTTAGTGGCCCATGCAACGAGGTACCCAGAAGCAGTGCCTCTAGCCTCCGTTGAGGCTCCAATGGTAGCCAAAGCCCTGATCAAGGTATTTTGTCAACTGGGATTTCCCACAGAAATTCTGACAGATAGGGGGTGCAACTTTTTGTCTGAACTGATGAAGTGTTGGTGGAAATGCTGTGGGGTAAAACCTGAAAACTACTGCTTACCATCCTCAATCCAATGGATTGACTGAGTGGTTTAATGGAACATTGAAGGGAATGCTAAGAGCTTATGTGGACACTCACCCCCAAGACTGGGATGAAAAACTACCTCAATTGTTATTTGCATATAGGGAGGTACCCCAGGAATCTACAGGGTTTCCCCCCTTTGAACTTATGTTCGGCAGAAAGGTCAGGGGACCTCTAGATCTGGTCAAGGAAAGATGGGAGGAGAAAATCCCAAAGGTAAAGCAATTGGTGATGGACTATGTACTATCTTTCAGAGAACGTTTGAAGGGGATGATGTATGTTGTTAAAGAGAACTTGGCCAAAGCTCAAAGCAAGTAGAGCAGTTGGTATGATAAAACAGCAAGGTCTCGAACTGTTGAGATAGGGGACAGGGTGATGGTTTTTCTGCCCCTTCGCACAAATAAGTTGAAAGCTCCATGGGAGGGACCCCATGTAATTGTGGACAAACTGGACGATATTACATATGCAGTGGCTATAGAGACATCTGGATACAAAACTAAAGTGGTGCATGTGAATATGCTGAAATCATTCCTCAAGAGGCCCATGGTCTTGCATGTAACTAGAAAAGAATGAGAAAATGAGATGCTGGACGATGCTTAGACATTCTGGCACACTTCTCAGAGCCTGCATAATGAGAAGAACTAGTGTGGTCTACGGGAATGACCAAGCATGACAAGGAAAATATCCTTTCAGTGTTACATAAATGTGAGGACATTTTCAAGAAAGAACCAGGGAGAACAGACCTGGCAAAGCATGGAATTAACACTGGCTCTCATGGATCTATCAGGTGCCCCCCATACAGAGTAAGGTGTTGGCAGATATTCGGAGGGAGGTACAAGAAATGCTGAGGATGGGAGTTATAAAACCCTCAGTAAGTCCATTGGCAGCTCCTGTTGTGCTAGTGGCCAAACCAGATGGCTCAATTAGGTTTTGTATGGACTATAGAAAGTTAAACAGTATCACAAATCCAGACGCTTATCCTATGCCCAGGATAGATGCTCTGCTAGATACGCTAGGTTCCACCAGGGTGATATCTACAGGACTTGTGCAAGGGTTATTGGCAGATGGAACTAGAGCCTGAGGCAAGGGCTGAAACAGCCTTCAATTCTCCAGATGGACTGTACGAGTTCGTTGTGATGCCCTTTGGCCTTAGAAACGCCCCAGCGTCCTTCCAAAGGCTAGTCAACAACTTGCTAAGGGGCATGGCAGACTGGGCGGTGGCTTACATTGATGACATTGCCATTTTTAGCAAGGACATGGACTCGCACCTGGAACATTTAGCTAAAGTGTTGGAGGCCATATGACAAGCAGGCCTCACCATCAAGCTGAACAAATGCCAATTTGGAATGCCAGAGGTGGTATACCTTGGACATAAGATGGGAAGTGGGAAAATCACCCCAATGTGGGACAAGGTGGAGGTTATTCAAAAGTGGGAGGCCCCAAAGACTAAAAGGCAGGTCAGAGCCTTCTTAGGACTGGCTAACTACTACAGACGGTTTGTCCCAATTTTGGAGCAATTGCAGACCCACTCAGCTCTCTCACCAGGAAACCACCACCAGATAAGTTGGTTTGGACTTCTAGCTGTCAGGTGGCTTTTGAGCGACTGAAGGCAGCTCTGGTCTCTATGCTGGTACTCAAGAGCCCCTGGTTTTGATAAAAAGTTCATTGTTGCCACAGATGCTTCAGACTATGGGACTGGGGCTGTTCTAATGCAGGACTGGGACAGAACCAAACATCCTGTGGCCTGCCTGAGTAGAAAACTTATTCCCCGAGAGAAGAACCTGTCCTCAGTGCAGAAGGAATGTCTGGCAGTTGTATGGGCTCTGGACAAACTTCGGCCTTATTTGTGGGGACAAGAGTTCACACTCCTGACTGATCATTCCTCTTTGCAATGGTTACAGACCATGAAGAACACCAATTCGAAATTGCAGAGGTGGTCCTAGAGGATCCAGGAATACAACTTCAAAATTGAGCACATTGCTGGACGTCATAATGTAATTGCAGACTTTCTGTCCAGAACAAATGTGGACACTTAGGGTGTTAGACTTTGTAAATTGGGGGAACTTCCTGATCATTACAAATGTTATGTATTGTTAATGGGTTTCTCCCATGCTACTTGGATTCTGCTACGGGGTTCTCTCTGAATGAGGATACCCCTCCAGCTCAGAATCTAAGGAGGGGGAGGAGTGGAGAAACGCCATTCTGTTGGTGAATTTAACTTTCTAGGTGCTACAGGAGGGAGGAGCCAGTTCTGGAATGGAATTTGATTGGAGGGAGAGCGAGTCAGTTGGTGGAGGGGAGTTGGAAGTTGACAGTTGGTGGCTGAGGAGAGAGAGGGATGGCTCTGAGGGGAGTGGTAGGTTTGAGTTAAATCCCAGAAACAAAGTATCATGCCTGCCCTATACAACATCCAGCTAGGGCATGAGTATAGAGAAGGAGGGAGAGATATTAGGGGTTTGGGTTTTTTTCCCTTTTGTTATATATTGTTTTCCATTCACTGCATACTTGTCTGGGTGGAGTTATGATCTTAAATACATTTTGTTGATTAATGAAGGAATGAAGACCCTCTGTTCCACATAGATCCCCAACCACTTGGGTCCGCTAGGAGGGGAGAGAGAGAGGTCAAGGAATACAGAGGGAGGTTAGGAGGCTGTCCCGCCTAACCAGAAACCCATACAGGGACAGTGGTGGCAGCAACTACCCGGAGACAGTTAAGTGAGACAGCCCCTTCAGGTGCCTGGCTAGGCGAAAAGGGAGGGGTAGGCAGAGTGGGGTCTACCAGTGGGAGGAAAGGCCCCGATTTGCCACAGCTCTAATTCTCTTATTTGTTCCAGCAGGAACAACAGTAAAGGTTATGAGGTGTAAAAAAATCATGACTGCTTGTGCCCCTTTATCATAAAATGTGGTGACTACATGAATATTGAATTTCTTTAAGCACTACCGATGTCATTAGATATTTCTCTTTTTGTCTTAATGTGCTGTTACAGTACTGTTGTATAATGTATTCAAAAATAAAAATGTAAGTTAAAAAAGTCCCAAAGTTTTTCCAGCTATTGCAACTAAATGTCTTAAGATAAAGAGCCAGTGCAATACAATTGATACAATGTTGGGAAGTGAAGCAAGGAATTGGAGTTTAAAATTCAAAGTTGCTATGTGGAACTCGGCTGGTTAGTCAGCACTTTGGAGCCTAAGGGTGAATGCATCCAAAGTGGTAGTTTTTCAGGTGATTTTCTTACAGAGCACAAGGAATCAATACTGGCCAAACTGCATCCTGTGATCTGTTTACTGTTACGCGCACTTGCTTCTTGGCTTTGTTTTTGTTTGTTTGTTGTACAAATATTTTAATAAAAAGAAACAACCAGTCTGTTCTGGATAGAGGCCTCCTGTTGCTATCTTCCTCTTCACCCCTCCCCTTCATCAGCCAAACTTTTTACTTTTAAAAAAGTCTAAGGGTGAGTCTGTGGCCTGGTACCCATTCACAAAGTCATATTAACTTCATTGGCACTAAACCTGATCACAATCTTGGAATCCAGCAATTCTGGGGAGACCCCCTCCCCAGGCTTTCCTGCCCTTTTCAGCAAAGTGCATCAAATTTTAAATGGATGCAAGGTGCAGCTGCATAAACTCAGTGTTTTCTAACAAAAAATGCATTTAAAAAACAAGCCTGGACATATTTACATGGAGTTGCATGGATGGTTGTCATCTAAATTTGCTATATTAGCAGGTAGTAATACAGCCATAAAAAGCAGAGGGGATACTTAGGAGGAAAGCTTCTCAATCAATAAGATTATCTTTACTTCATACAGCTTTAAGTCCTTCATGACACAGATACCTATGCATGGCTCCATGGTGTCCTCCCTCAACGGAGTTGTTTTCTCCTGCCCCAGAAGGTCTAAACGGAACCAACAAGATGGTTGTTGTGGATTTTCCGGGCTGAACCAACAAGCTTGAAATTAAACCAAAAGAGTTTCCAGGTAAACATCAGGAAGAACTTCCTGACAGTTAGAGCGGCCCCTCAGTGGAACAGGCTTCCTCGGGAGGTGGTGGGCTCTCCTTCTTCGGAGGTTTTTAAGCAGAGGCTCGATGGCCATCTGACAGCAATGCAGATTCTGTGAATCTGGGCAGATCATGGGGGAGGGGCAGAATGGGTTACATCAGAGCTTAGTTCTCATGGTCCTTCTTACATGCCCAGGGCAATGCTGACTGCCACCTTGGGGTCAGGTAGCAATTTTCCACAGGCCAGTTTGGGTAGGGATCCTGGAGGTGTTTTGCCATCTTCTGGGAAGGAGCAGGGGTCACTGGGGCAGTCGGGGGGGGGATAGTTGTGCAGGGGGTTGGACTGAATGACCCTAGATGTCCCTTCTAACCTTATGATTCTATGATTTCTAACCAAGAAACTTCTGATGGATTGGCAAGCTATTATGCATCCTCAGTCAGATGCAAAACTGGCCCAAACAAGCTTCCCTCCTGTCTCTCAAATGTCAATTCTTCAATCCCAGCAGTGCCAATGTGCAAGGATCCTCTTCTCAAGAATCTGCTCACTTCATTTTGGGGTGAATGAACAATTTTCCACATAGAAAATGGAAGCTTTGTTGTTTTTAAATAATCAGACCCAAACAGGTGGGAAACCTCCTAAAGCAATCACAAAACCACCGGGATAACCCAGGGAGGTACAAGAATCAAAAATGAAACACCTTAATATCAATTTTCAAAGCTGTTTTTGCTCATTTATAACAAAGGGTTTAAGCTCATTTATAACACACAATCATTCAGCTGACTGAAATATCAAGTCCGTGTACAATCAAAGAAAAAATAACATGCTCCAAGAATGACTAGGAAAACCAGTCCACCTAAAATAAAAACCAGAAACTGTACAGGGTTCTATACAGTACAGGAAAAAAGAGCACAAAAAAGGATCTTAATTATCCCAAATCTGCTAAAAAAAGACTACTTTATAAAGTTTCATTATCCTAGCCAGGAAAGATAATTTTAGGTGAGTAGCCATGTTCATCTGCAGTAGAACAGTAGGATTTGAGTCCAGTGGCACCTTAGAGACAAACAAGATTTTCAGAGTATGAGCTTTTGAGTGTCAGAGCTCCCTTCTTCAGATACCAGGGAAGGTGTACCAGAAACCTCATCTGGAAGGCTTTTTCAAAGGGTGGGCACAATCACTGAAACCAACAAGGTTCTCAGTCTTGTGGAGGTCAAATGCATCTCCAGAAAGTAATCAGCAACAGGCTATGTACGGCAGACTTAATATGGAGACAGATCTATACATGGAGAGGCAGTCCTTAAAATATGCAGACCCCAGGTCATCAAAGTCCAAAACCAGCATCTTGAATTGCGCCCAGAAACAATTATACAGCCCAGGTATTTGGTGCAAAGTTAAAGAGACATCTGACATCTATAAAGAGGGGGCAGCTCCATTTTGCACCAGTTTCAGTTTTTGAATTATGTCCCTCTTCCCCAATATCCTCCATATGGCCACAGTGGGGAGATCCCTGAAATAGCCGACAGGTATCTCAGATGGTGCTGACAGCAGGCGGACAGAACATTAAGAATAACTTACCTCATTATCTGCAATTACATTACTGCCACACACCTCATTTCTTCGCAAAGAAAAGAAAATTAGTTTTATATTGACTTCGTCCTAGCACTTTCCCCAACCGGCCGATGGATAAACTGCTCAATGTTTCAAGGTGGGGGCTAGGAACGTGATGGTGGGTAAGCTTCGATTCTGTAATTAATAACCATTTCTCTCAACCTGTTGCCTAGAGGAGAAAGACACACACTCATGATTAGAGTGGGTGGGGTTACAAATATGCATGGAACCGACTATGCACATAGTTTGGGAAAAGAAGATAGCAACTTCTTAGGGCTTGATATTAAATTATACCCTAAAGTGATAGCTTCCATTCACAAATCTTCCTTATAGTAGTCAGAGGACATCTCAGCTTTTTCTCCCTTCCCTGACTGTCCCTGGCCATGAGATGTAAACTTTTCAGTGTACTTGAAGACCCCAACTATAGCTTGCCCTTATGGGCTAGGATGCACAAGTACAGAAATAGGGGGAGTATGTACAGAAAGGGCAGCAGGTTATGGTGGAGACATTTTTCTCTGTATCAGCATTCTGCAACCTCTCTATCTATTAGCCATAATTGCTGGCAAGAATATAACAAGTATTTTTAAAAGCAGAGCTTTGCTATGAGGGACAGAGAAAAGAGAGCCATGCTCTCTGCCTCAAGATACAAATCCAGGCTTCTATTTGTCAGAAGGAAGGGCAGAGAGAGCACTGGGGCCTGCACACATCCATTTTGCTCAGGAACTCAGCGGTGTCTGCTCATTAGGGACCCTGCATGCAAAAGCAGCACTCATAAGCAGGAGTAATGCAACGGGTGGAATCCATGCCTAGCTCTCTGCTAAATAAGTTGTGCCCTTTTGGAAGAAGCTGAACATGATTTGCACAGGTATTACAATGTGGGGCAACCAATGGACAAGGCTAAACCATCCTGACAGCCCTTGAAAGAGAACTGATTAAATCAGAACCAGTGTAGTCCAGTGGTCCGAGGAGGAATGGCAGGATAAAAATGATAGAAATCTCATTTAAATCAAATCAGAAATAGAAGTCACATCCTATAGAACCACCTACTTGTGAAACAGTTCTGAGCTCTCTTTTCTACCAGCCTTCCTATTCTAATCTTTGAGCGCTACTTACCTTTCCTCTTACATCCAATCACAATCTCTGATTGCCTATGCAAATCAAGCCCAGAGTCTCCATAGTAAGAGTACTTAGGCATAGTCAGTGTTACTCCACATCTGTGGCATTCATCTGTGCTCAGTGAGGCTTACATGCAATAAGGTGAAAGATTGCTGAGATTTAAGTTTTGTTGATTTAAATAAATGTATAAATAAATTTCAGCCATCCCCCAGTTTTACGTATTTGTTGTATTTACAGTATGTCTTGCTATTTAAAGAGTCAGATCGGCAGCCGTTGAGTCTCACAGGTTTTAGCCAATTAGGCTGTGTTGCGGAAAGGGGCAGGGCCATGCAGAGTCTGCCACACACATCCCTTTCAGGAATCTCTTCCCTCCTCACTGTTGAGGGAAACTGGACAGACTGGAAGGAAAGTAAGGCACTTTACCATGCTGCATCACTATGCTACAATCACCCAATGGAGAGTGTACGAGTAGCAATCTCAACAAACAACCACCTTCCTAAAGCGTGCCCTAATCAACAGGAATGGATCTTGGTTGCCAAGCCAAAGACACAGCGATTACGCCATCATCAACTTTTGTTACATTTTTAAACCAGCGCTTTACCTAGCAAATCCCCACAACAGGGCTATTTTACATAGCTTTGCCCAGCAGGTCATGTTCTAAGAGAAAAGTCTCAAATAGCTACATTGCTACTGGCAAAACATATGAGACTCCAAGTAGCTGAGACTTCTTCACTAAGTACAACTCTCAAGAATCCCCCTTGCCATCTGATATATGTTCCTCTGCCCTTTCAGATGTATCATTCTTCCCACTTTCCTTGGGTCCCAGCTCTACATTGCACACACAAAAAATGAACACCAAGTTCTAAAGTCCTGGAGTAGAGATAGATAAATAGATATAGGAATATATGACACTTGGGCTTCCTTGAAAAATTCTGCCTATTTTCCTTTGCAGCTTAGATATCATAGCTAATAGTCATTTTTTATTTATATTTTATTCAATAATTTTTCAATTTTACAGTAAACAAATAAGCAAACAAGAAACAGATTTAAAGCATTTGAATATGCAATTCTTATCTCCTTAACATTAACGCAGCAATGTCAACAAAGTAGTATACAATATTTACAAACTATTTACAGATGTACAATTATACAGTAGGTAAAGGTAGTCCCCCTGTGCAAGCACCAAGTCATTACTGACCCATGGGGGGACATCGTATCACAATGTTTTCTTGGCAGACTTTTTATGGGTTGGTTTGCTATTGCCTTCCTCAGTCATCTACACTTTACCCCCAGGAAATTGGGTATTCATTTTACTGACCTCGGAAGGATGGAAGGCTGAGTCACCCTTGAGCCGGCTACTTGAACCGGGCTTCTGCCAGAATCAGACTCAGGTCGCAGGGCCGGATCTTGGGTTCCCGACACCTAGGACAATCCAAGTCCAGCCGCATGCGCACAGCGTGCATGCTCTCCTGGCGCTGCGTGATGACAGCACTTCATGACGTCATCACGCAGGGCAGTGTGCCGCCAGTGAACCGGTGGCAGTGCCGGCGGCTGAGAGGCCGCCCGCACCACTCGCCTGTCCTGCTGAGGGGGCGGCTGGCTTGCCACACGCTCCCTGTCCTGCGGGGCAGGCAAATGGCACGGGCGTCCTCCCGGCCCTCCGTGCCACTCGCTTGCCCAGCAGGACAGGGAGTGCGTGGCAAGCTGGCTGCCCCCTCAGCTGGGCAGGCGAATGGTACGGAGAGCTGGGAGGCCACCCCTGCCATTCGCCTGCCCCACAGGACAGGGAGTGTGTGGCAAGCTGGCCGCCCCCTCAGCCGGGTAGGCAAATGGCACGGAGAGCTGGGAGGCCGCCCCTGCCATGCTCCGCAGGATAGGGAGCGCGTGGCAAGCTGGCTGCCCCCTCAGCAGGACAGGCGAGTGGCGCGGGTGGCCTCCCAGCTCTCCGTGCCATTCACCTGCCCGGCTGAGGGTGTGGCCAGCTTGCTGCAAGCTCCCTGTCCTGCTGGGCAGGTGAATGGTGCAGACGGCCACTCAGCCGCCCGTGCTGCCGCCAGCGTGCTCCCGGCAGCTGGCAGCTGCGCCCGGCGCCCCCTCTTTGGCAGCACCGGAGCCAGACTACCCCCTGCCCCCCCTCGATCCAGCCCTGTCAGGTCGTGAGCAGAGCTTGGGCTGCAGTACTGCAGCTTACCACTCTGCGCCATGGGGCTCTTGGGCAGTAGTCTAAGAAAAATATTCAAAGATATCATATGCCAGCCTCTGATAGTATTCCATTTTTGGGGATGTTTGGTTTGTGAATTTATTATTAGTTAGATATTCCAAGATGCCCACCAGGTCAACTTAAATACCTGCTTTAATTTTTCTTTAAGGTGGGTTTCTTGTAGCGTCAATATATCAGGGTGTTGCTTTAAAACCATTGTTGAAATTCTTTTGTTCTTAACTAAATTGTTCAGTCCCCTACAACTGAGTGACAAAACTTTAAGAGACATACCAAAAAAAGTAAAACATTGCTAACTTGTATATTCACATTATTGCTGCTGCTATAATTGTATATTGAGGTGACTTTATCTTAACAGGACTATTTTTTGTTAAGTATTCAACTGCCCTAGTCAAACAACCTGGCTTTCTTCCCATAAGTGGGCTAACCTTACTTTCCTTCCAGCCTGTCAACAGTTTGCCAGGTAAATATTGGCTGTAAAGAGATTTAGTTAAGGAGAGCGAGAAGTTGAGATAGAAATAGAAGTAAAAGTAGAAGTAACAACATAAACTAAGCCTTATATTCAGGCTATCTTTCAAACTCCCCCCCCCCCCGCCCAAAACAGGGGACCCACCAGAGTATAAACTCCTTAAAATAAAATAAAATTGAGTGAAATAAAATTTAACAATGGACTACAGAGTCCAGTATCTGGGGCTTGCCGTTTGTCTAGGAGGCTCAGAGGTCCTCAAATTTCCTCCCCGCCTCCCACCCGGCCTTAATGCATTACAAACTGAAATGGAGTGAATTTTTTCTCTACTCAGAGGGTTGAGGAAAATGAAACTTAAATGCTACATCAATCTTGCAGGCTCATTATTTCCCTGCTGAAAGAGATGGATAAAAACTAAGCTTAAATGCTGCGTATATCTTGCAGACTCTTTGGACTAATAATTTAAAACTCTCTGTGCACTCTTCCTTCTTAATGGGGATCCTGCTCCACTTCTTTGGTGAAGTTTGGTCCTTATCCAGTCTGCTTTTCTTGGGAGTTAGTTCTGAGAGGGTATCCAGTTCAAGTCCTTTGAGCATTTGGAGACCACTGTCTAAGTCGGTGGCCTGGTAAGTCTTGCCCTGGTGGAATACGACGAGTCTTGTAAAAGCTGCCCAATGATATCTAATATTGGCTTCCAACAGTTTGGAAACAATTGGCTTTAACTCTCTTCTTTTAGTAAGAGTCTCTGTGGACAAGTCCTGGTAAACAGAGGTCCTTTAATCCTGAAGCATAAGGCCCCTAGTTCTTGCAGTTTTCATAATTTTCTCCTTTGTTTTGTAGTCCATAAACTTCTGGACTATATTTCTTTCCCTTTTATGTTTGGGTTCCTCGCATATCCCAGTCTATAAGTATTTGTTATAGTGGGGGCAATTCCCTCTTCCAACTTCAATTCTTGGGCAAGCCAAACTGCTAGGAATGCTGTGAGGTCAGTGGTGCCTTCCTCGTTTTCATCAAAGCTTCTTAGCTTGATGTTATTTATTCTTAATTTATTGTCAAGATCTATTAATTTGTTTTCAAGCCCCTGTTCTTTGTTTTATATTTCACGTACCTCCTCTTGTAGAGTAATTCCCAACTCCACTGCAGTATCAGCAGTCTGCACCAGCTGGTGCAATGAGTCTTTAATCTCTCTTAGTTGCTCTATAATAGGTTTAAGGAGATCTTCAATTCTTGATACAATTTTTTCTTTCATTTTTTCCAATTGCTGTTTTAAGTTTGCTTTCTAAGGCTTGTATTTCTTCCATTTTGTCTAGGCTTTTTGCGGTGGCCATTTTGTCTTGCATCCATTTTTTTCTTGCCATGGCTTCTGTGGCTTCTGCAGTGGCCAAAAATGCTTTCATAGAGGGGTTAGTCGGACCAGTGAGGTTCTCTTTGCTTGCCCCAACTTCACCCATCGTTATTTTAGAAGGCTCGCCGCTTAAAATAGGTCAAAGGTAGGAGACAGGGTCCAGAGAGAGGAATTCAAGCGTCCACCATGTTCGCGCAATGCTCCACCCCCACCAGCTAATAGTCATTGATAGATATAACCTCCATCAATTTATCTCATTACCATATGTTAACTTTGAAAAGAGCCATGTCAATAATCATAACTATTTAAAACACATTTTCATGTTCAGAAGTTTGTTCTCTTGAACTTCTTATTTCAAATCGTATGCTCACTGAGAAAACTTTTTAAGGGAGAGACCTTTTCTGGCACAAAAGGTTGTAGGAGGCCACTGCCCACTGGACAGAGAAGAAAAGTGGTATACAAATTTCCCCCTCTAGAGAAAGATGAAGCACCCTCCTCCCTGAAGATACTAACCCTATGTTTGGAACACCTTAGAATATATGAGGTCAGTTCTTTTTCTCCTTCTTCAAGTCCTTGTTCACATATAAATAAATAGTCCTGAGATGAAATTAGGGAAGAGATACTGATTATTCTCAGCCACTGTGTAATTTATTGTACAACTGTACAATTTATTGATTGATTTGTCATGTCTCCATCATTGGAACTTCCTCACCAAAAACTCAGACTGGCTGCCTCCATAGATGGCTCTTGCTTGTTGATCATCATTAATGTTTCTGTTGAGTACACTGACCTGTGGTGTTTGTGTGTGCTCCTTTCTTTCTTTCTTTCTTTCACTGCTGCCACTACTACTCTTGTGTGGGTTTCTTTGATAGTTTTACATTTTATTGCACATTGCCTTCTGTCTGGAAAACCAGCTGAAAAACATTTATAAATGAAAAAATAAATACAAAAATCCAGGCACTATTACCTTGATAACAGGCCTACAACCTGCACTAGAGAAAGAGTCCCTCAGCCTCCCTACAGCAGTCCATATAGAATGCTGCTCAATAATGCTGATATGTAAAAAAGTGCTAACAGGGCCATATCCTTAGAAACTCCTTTTCTCTCTTTTCATAAGGCTATAAAGTTAGAAGTAACAACATTTCCCAGCTGTCAAAAGGGTTATGCAATAGGACAAGTTGTCTCAGCAAGTTGTAGAAGTTTTGTCATTGCAGATTTCTCAGAACAACACAGGCATTCAGTTAGCCTAAGAATTAGTAGAACTGCATCCAGTCAGTATTGAAATTACTAGTCTAGATAGACTTAGGGAAAGGTCCTTCTAGGATTGCCACATCCTCTTATCCTCTGGGCAGGAGACCCAGCACTCACCTTTTCGTCATCCTCATGCACACTCCTGGCTATGTGATGACATCACTTCCATGAAGTGACATCATTGTGCAGGCCACATGACACCCCAGAAGCACTCCTGTGCTCCACAGTGGGCCGAATTGGGCTGCTGCAGAGTGCGGGAGCACTGCGAAGGTGGTGCAACAGGCCCTGGAGAGCTCCTGTGCTCTGCAGCGGGCCAAATCGAGCCCATTTAAGGCCTAGGAGCTGCATTCCCTTGCATTCCCTGCCCGGCCAGCTAAGTGGGGGTGGAGGGTGAGAGTGGAGGGTTCCCCATCCCCAGCAGGGGAACTGACAACCCTAGGTCCTTCCCAGCCAGCTATGTGGAAACTCTGAGGTTTCATATATGCAATGCAAAGCAGGTTGTCTTCCTCAACCTCAGAGGCACTTCCACTGGAAGGAAGTGGATCCATGGGGAAGGATGGTTCTCTCGCTAAGAGTGAACCTATATACCTCTAATTTAGAAGCCCTGTGTGGTTTCTTCTGTGCTTCTGATTCACACTCTGTCTTACAGGCATATAAGCAAAACTCTAGACAGTACTAATATGAAATTTCAAGAGCAAGAAGTAGAGATGAACACTTACTGGGAATGCACACACATAACCACACATACTCCTACCAGTCTACCAGAAAGCTCTGAGAACTTCTCTAACAGAAGAGCTGAGCCCTGTGGCTGTGCTGTAAAGTGTGTATTGCCTATTCCTTTGCACAAAGGCACAATGCCACAAGGAGTGGCATGGTCAGACAAAGCAAAGATAAAACTGTACCCCTGCCCCCTCCCAATCTGTAAGATAACGACCAGGATGATATTGAAGGATAGCAGCCAGCTTGGCAATAAGGGGGGAAAGGCAATTTCATCTTTATTAGTGGGAGATTTCTCTTTTAGTAATAAGCACACTTCAAATAATTAGCGTGTTTTACGTAATAATGAAATTATGGAAATGCAGTCCACTTATTCAAACAAGTCACCATTACCATATTTTTAAATATTAGACTTAATTAGAGTTTATCACTTCACAGAAGTACAAGGAGTGGAGATTTTTTTCTCCTCCTTTGAGCAAAAAAAAATTCCTCATAAAGTGTTTATTAAGAGCGGGTAAGAAGGGGATAATGATGTGTTTGGAAATTAAGGCAATCAAACATTTAATGCTATGCACTCCTGTAGGCAAAAGCATTCAAATGAGTCAATTAGACATCCATTATCCAGGCACGATTAAACACGGCAGGACGAGAGGCTGTCCGCCCCAGTGCCTGTTTGTGTGCTGAGGACTTATGCCCACTTAAAGCTGGCTAATAAAACACTAAACTTGGAAGAAGATGCAAAGAAAGAAAAAAAGGAAAGGAAAGGAAAAAGAAAGGTGAAGGCATATGGAGGTGGGTCACCAACATGACAGGCAGGCTGAAAGAGGAGGGACAATGATGTAGCGGTGTCTTGTGGATCAGGGTTTCATAAATCACAATAATTAAGTTAACGCAAAAATCAACTTCACCATCCTGTTAAATTACAGCATTTGCATATTAGGGCTCAAATGAAGTCTGTGGTTTGGCAGGACAAGGAGGGGGTTGGGAGAGAGAAAAAGGGAGGAGGGAGGAAGGGAGGAGGGAGGGAGCTGATAAGGGATCCATTTATTATGGTGAATAACTAATTTCAGAATTTATAGTGCTGGATTTTCGTCCCCATGCCATTTATATTACCGGAGGAAATTAAGGGGCGGGCAGGAGGCTGGCTGGACATCTTTCTGCGTTATTGCTTGTCTGCCATTTGCAAATCATTATTAATTGTGGCCCACGTGCATGGTGCAGCAGGCCACAGCGCCTGGACAGACAGTGCCTGCACACATATCTCTTCATCAGGCCCCCAGCCACTGGCCCTGAGAGGCAATTACCCCTCCCTGATTGGTATCAGATAAGGAGGGAATTTTTACAAATTAGGGAATAAATAGGATTTCCACACATGGAGCAGAGAGGACTTGAGAGGCAGTAATGAAAAACGATACATCACCATCAGCTAGACAATCCTATTCATACACTCCTGCATTATGCTCACCACTCATAAAAATCCCACCAAATGACAGACAGACACCAACAGCATGTTGTATGGTATCACACTAATTCGCTCCTCACAGAGTTATCTCAGATAGTTGAGGATCCCTTTCCCTTCAAATGGCTGAAACTAGGGATGGCATATGAGCAGCAGCAGCTTCTTTCAACGAGGAGGCTATTGGGTTCATTAATGCTTGAAAGCCAAGCCTTTGGACCTCAGTGCCCTGTCCTTAATCTAAACTGGGAGAGGGGGCCGTCAGTAGCTTTACAAAACACATTAAACAATGCTCTCTTATTTATTATCTCTTCACAAGTTCCAAGACTCAGACTGGCACCTGGTGAGGCCTGGATATTAGGACCAGTGGAAAGTTAGAGGTAGCAGGTAACCTTGTACTAAAAAGTCACAGCTTAAAACTACCCTCGATATTTTTGTGTTTTCAGAGGTCTGATGAGTATATGAATTAGTTTCCTTTGGCCATTATGCCCCAGTGTTGACCTGGCAGATTATCACAAGCATTCACACACAACAGGCAGAGAGTGTAAGGGTCAGAGGTGAAACAAAAGCAATACTCTAAGCTGAAAGGGTCTCCACCCCTCACTGCTTTAAATCAACCAACCAGGTATGTGACTGTCTCAGCAATGGGGATGGATTGCCATTTCTGGCACAGAAGGTGTTTTACATGCATCCAACAAGTGTGTTTGTGAGAGCAATCCTAGTTTCTATTCCCTGACCATCCACATACTTCTATGCTGAAAACATTCTAAAAGTAAAACTGGCAAGGTGCAGACCAAGGTATGCACTTGGGAGCAGCACCCAAGACTACGCTTCATCTCTCACTAGAAAAAAAACTGCTAACGCAATGCTGTTTCTCATATGCAACCATATAATCTCTGAGCAGCTCACTATAAAGTAGCCATGTCATAGCACTTATCCTCACAATATTTATGGCAAGTTTATGCCTGGTTGTTAAAGTTAGCAGTAGTTACTGCTGATAAAGACAAGACTCTGGAACAATTCTGCCCTTGCTGAACTGCTCTTAGTCATCTCTTGGCTGCTCCTGCTGTGTAACTCACATGGATATCAAGGCTTCCTTTCTAGGGTGTGGCAGGAATCCATGTTTGCTACAGAAAGGCAACTGGGTCACCCCCAACCAACAGATTCAGAAATACATCTGGGGTCTCCAACCCTATGCTCTGAATGCTAGCTGCAGGAACTAGCTTTTTAAATCCCGGCTGACACCATGCTGTGTATACACTCATTAACACATGGCCAGGGCCTCCATGCATCTTTAAAACAAAAAGATGTTGAACATCATAGCCATCTCTCCACTGCAGTCTTGCAATCTCTTGTGGAAATCCTCTGCTTTCTGGGAAAGAGCTCTTGAAGTTCAACAACAGTTACATGTCCGTAGGGCTTTTTTTCTGGGAAAAGAGGTGGTGGAACTCAGTGGGTTGCCCTTGGAGAAAATGGTCACATGGCTGGTGGCCCCGCCCCCTGATCTCCAGACAGAGGGAAGGGGGTGGGGCCACCAGCCATATGACCATTTTCAAGAGGTTCCAGAACTCCATTCCACCACGTTCCAGCTGGAAAAAAAGCCCTGCATGTTCTCACCTTTGCAGAAGTAGTGCCCCACACAACTGGCATAGGAAGAGAGAGAAAAGAGCCAGACTTTCCGATTCCAAATTGTTGCTTATATCCTGGCCATTAGAAGGCAGAAAGGAGATGTGCTGCTGGGCAGTGCAGAAGGGTAGAAGAGATGGCCCTTCAGCTAGTTCTGTGGCCCATCAGGGAGTAAATGTCATATATCCCCTGTTCAGCAGCTCACTCTGCTGGAGTAAGACTGACTTTACAGCTGTAGAGTGCAGAGGGGTTGTGCTATGCGTTGTCTCACTTGTGTTACAGCAGCTGGCCCTCCATCTCTGCTGCAGCATTGTCTCCTAATCTCATACCACCCTCTGTTCATACCTTCAGTAGCAACCGGCCCTGTATTCACATCCCAGTTCAGTGCTGCTGCTGGGATTGGGACCCTAATTAGGGTGGGATTTCAAAGCCAAAATGGAAGAATCTATTAAGTAGAGCCACTTCTCCCTGCAAGTGACACGCAATGTCAAGAAAAAGGAATAAAAGGAAGGGTTGCAGTTCCGGAGCTTCCAAGAGTCCTAATATAAAGTTCTCTGCTTTAATGCCAGGCGAGATGGCCTAGTTATTGCGTTGAAAGGCTTTAGAATGAAACTGCAGAGCGGCACTCAAATCTTTCAAATAAGCCCAGCTTCATTTTGGCGGGTCCAGCAAGGCAGAGACACTGATTGCACACAGAAGGGCAGGTCTCTTTATCTTGGAGGGAGACCTGCCTATTTTTAAACATTAGCTACCAATCCCCAGTCCAGCCCTTTGTCTCTTTTGCTTTCGAAAGGACAGATCAAACGCCAGCCCCTCACCATTGTTTCTCTCCCAGCGAGAAGGATGCGGAGCTGTAATCTTTCCACAAAGCTACACGCTTCAAAGGAATCAAAAGTGCTTATTAAAAATCCTGGGAAAGTAATTTAATAACATCCCAACGGGCTGGAAATATCAGCACTAGAGGCTCAAAATATAGCTGGGGTGAGGGACAATTTTATCTAGCCACAGATGCAGAACAGCCTCCTGAGCTCAAGAGTGAATGTCTTCCACCTCTACATGGAAAGAATCTATGCTTGTTTTGTACCTTTGAATGATTTCTTGTGCATTCTGCCTATTTATCCTTCTTTGACAGAACTACTTCTAAAACTTCATATCTATCCCAGGCCTCCATCTGCCTGCAGGTACTCCAATTTATTGTTCTTTTTAAAAAAATTATGTTATTTATAGTCTGCCTTTCTCACTGAAACTCAAGTATTTCACAGTATAAGTCAACATGTCCATCATCTGGGACATTCAATAAACAAACAATACAAGAGGGTAAGGATAACAGAAATTTGGGAAGAAGCCGAAATCTGACAAAAAGCTGGAAAAAAAGCTGAAACAAGGCATAAAGCAGATTGATAGGACATGTAAAACAATGTGGAACTATCCAGTAGGAACATACCGACAGCAACAGGCAGTACTCAGTAGTATAATATACTTCTTTGAACCATTTCTTTACAACTCAGCCCTATTGCTTGTATAAGAAGACCCTCCTGAATAATTCAGTTTTGCATACTTTGCAGAAAGCCTGAAGCTTGGGGTTTTTCCTTACCTCTTCAGGCAGGCCATTCTATAAGACTGGTTCCACTACAGAGAATGCATGTGTACAGGAAACTGTTGATTTTATCCAACTGCAGGGTGGCACCTGTAGAAGGCTCTGTTCAGTACTGTGATGGACCACAGGGAGAGAGGTGGTCCCTTAGTTATGAAGGATGCTAGGAAATTTTGAGTAGCCCCCTGATTTTCAATTTGAAACTCATTGATTTGGGCTGCCCAAAGCCTGTGAGAAAATCCTTCTTACACTCTGTTTTGAATTTCTGTTCCTGCAATTGTGTTTATAACATATAAAGGCCATGGAAAAGGGAACAGTGAGTTTGTTTCCACTTTAACCAGATGCCCTGGGTGGCTGTTGCTGGGCAACTCAGCAGTTTAGCCAGTATTCCAGGCTTGGTTTCTGTCAGTAAACGTCAGGAGGAAGCAGCAGGGCCCTTTCCAGGCTGTTTTGGCCTTTGAAGGAGGACTCACTGAGGCCAGGGCCAGAAGTAACCACTGAGCCACTTGATACAATATGATTTGCATGGCTCACCCAAGTCTTGCTGCATGTTACTGTTCAGCAGCAGCCCCATCTCACCCCTATAAAAGCTGGTGTAGTGTAGTATTAGAGTTTCAGAGTACAATCTAGTATACCCTGATTTGAATTCCACTCTGCTGTGGAAGCTCACTGGGTGACATTGATCCACTCACATGCACTCAGCCTAACAACCTCTCTCAGGTTTGTTGTGAGGACTGATGGAATAGGAGCCGCAGTACTTGGGGTGGGGGATCCATACTCCACCCCCTGCCACCGCTTACCTGGTCAGCGGGCGGGGGGGGGAGGCGGAGGAACATGCCTTCCCAGGCTGCTGCAATGGGCCAATTTGGGCCCCAAATGGGCTGAATTGGGCCTATTTGGGACCTAAACTGGCCTGCTGTGAAGCACAGGAGATCTTCAGGGCCCTCCTGGCAGTGCTCCCATGCTCCACAGTGGGCCAAACCAGGCCTGTTTGGGGCCAAAATCGGCTTGCTGCGAAGCACGGGAGCACTCCAGGGCCCTGCATGACAATGTTGTGCTGACCTGGCAGTGCTCCTATGTTCTGCAGTGGGCCAATTTCAGCCCCAAATGGGCCTGATTTGGTACACTGCAGAGCACAGGAGTGCTGCCAGAAGGACCCTGGAGAGCTCCTGTGCTTCACAGTGAGCGAATTTAGGCCTCAAATGGGCCAAAATCAGCCCACTGTGGCACATGAGAGCATGACCAGGGGTGTCATGATGCCCTATGTGATAATGTCATTTCTGAGAAGTGATGTTATTGTGCAGCCCAGGAGAGTGCAAACACCATGAGGAAGGTGCATGCTGGGTCTCCCACCTACCATTGGGAGAGTGAGGGGACCTGTGTGTATGTGTAACTCTCTAGTAATCTGCTTCTCTTTGTTTAAGGCATGAATGACTCCTGGTCCACCTCTGTCTCTGTGTCTCTTGGGAGATCTCTTTTTCTTGCCTCATGGCCTTCCAAGAGGGAAGGATGTATTTCTCAGAGCTCCTGCCATTAAGGCCTCATCCACAGACCCATTTGTCACCTCGCTGCTGGACTAAATGGCCATGGTATTCATAGGGAAAGTGATTCTTTAGACTAGGACTCTTTCTTTCTACCCCTAGGTATTGCCATGAATGGAATCAACCTCAATAAAAACAGAGTTGCGCTTACCGTAACTACTGTTCATTGACGTCTTCTGTGCAGACACACATGGGACTGCGCCTGCGCAGGCCTGCCGACCGGATTTTTCTTTTCTAGCTAACGTCCACTAGGGGGCGCATGTCCGTTCCAATGTGCATGCGCGGCCGTTTCCCTCCCGAGCGACATTGGGCGACCTCGCCCCCTTCCCCTCAGTTTCTCCTTTGCCACCGAATGCCTTCACATTATCTGGAAGAACACAGCGGGGTAGGAGGGAGGGTTGTGTGTTTGCACAGAAGATGTTAATGAACAGTAGTTACGGTAAGCGCAACTCTGTTTTCACTGTCCGTCTTCTGTGCAGCCCCACATGGGAGACTCACAAGCCACTTACCCAGGAGGCGGGCATGTGTTCTCATCGAAAAAGAGACTGAAGCACTGCTTGACCAACAGCAGCCTCTTTCCTTTCCCACACATCTAGTGCATAATGTTTAGCAAACGTGTCAGAAGATGACCACGTTGCAGCCCTGCAGATGTCTTGCAAGGGCACGCTCCTAAGGAAGGCCGCAGAGGCAGCTTGCGCTCTGGTGGAATGAGCTCTTACTTCCAAAGGGCAAGGTAACTTAGCATGCGAATAGCAGGCCCTAACAGTCTGAGTAACCCAGCGAGAAATTGATTGAGCTATAGCAGCTTTTCCCTTCCTGGGCCCATAATAGCACACAAACAGTTGTTTGGCACACCTAAACTGTGAAGTACGCTGAAGGTAAAATAAAATAGCCCTTCTCACATCCAAGGAATGTAAGGTCCTTTCAGAGTTATCGAAAGGGTCAGGAAAAAAGATAGGCAGGGCAATATCCTGTGAGGTATGAAATTGAGTGGAGACTTTGGGTCTGAAACGAAGGTCAGGTCTCAGAACCACTTTATTTTGATGGACCTTCAAAAAGGGAGGATCCCACCTTAGGGCCGCCAACTCGCTAACTCTGCGGGCAGATGTAATGGCAATCAAGAAAGCCACTTTCCAGGACAACCACTTTAGATCACAAGTGGCCAGTGGTTCGAAGGGCGATTTCATAAGCCCCGCCAATACTACTTGCAGTGACCATTGGGGAACAATTTCCTTGTCTTGTGGAAACATGTTATACAACCCTTTTAAAAAAGATTTCGACAGACTGTGGGAGAAAACCGTTTTCCCATCTATCTTAGGGTGGAAGGCAGAAATAGCCGCCAAATAAACTTTAATAGAAGAATTAGAGAGTCCCTCATCCTTTAGAGACAGAAGGAACTCAAACACAGACAACAGGTGACAGTCCCAAACATTCACTCCTTTGTCATCAGCCCAGGCCTCAAAATGCTTCCATTTAGCTGAGTATGACCTGCGAGTGGTGTCTCTACGTGCATTCAGCAAAATTTCAGCTACATTGTCAGACATCCCTTCTGCCCCTGAATGTGCCAAGCAGTGAGGTTGAGTTTGGGTAGGTCGTGATACCAAACCCCTTTGTCAGACAGAAGGTCCGGGTTCAGAGTGAACCGATAATATGACCCCTGTGAAAGCTGCATGACATGTTGGAACCAAGCTTGTCTGGGCCAGAAGGGCGCTACTAGAATTAAGTGAGGCCCATCCCTCTGAATCTTGCTGACGACTCGAGACAACAGCGGGAACGGAGGGAAGGCATAAAACAGGTGCCCTGTCCAGCGTATCTGGAACGCGTCCCCTAGGGAATGGTGACCTAGACCTCCCCTGGAACAAAATTGTGGGGCCTTCTTGTTGTTCTCTGACGCAAAGAGGTCTACGTCTGGAAACCCCCAGTCCAAAAAGATGGCGTTCAAGTAGTTGTCTGCTACGGTCCATTCGTAGCTGTCGAATCGCATCCGGCTCAGTTTGTCTGCGATGACATTGGTGGTGCCAGGAATGTGGACCGCATGAATGGACACGCCCTTGTCCATGGCCCACTCCCATATCCGAACGGCCTCTGCGCAGAGGGCCTTGGAAGTAGTGCCCCCTTGTTTGTTCAGGTAGAACATCGTGGTGCAATTGTCCGTGAGCACCTGAACGGACTTCTGCTGCAGCGTGTCTGCGAACGCAATAAGGGCATAATGGACTGCTCTCAATTCTAGCAGGTTAATGTGATCATCCCTTTCCTGCTCTGACCAGACCCCATGTGCCCTAAGGGCACCACACTGGGCTCCCCATCCTATCGTGGAGGCATCAGTCGAGATTGTGATCTCGGTTTGGATGGACCCAAACGCAACACCCCCAAGGAGGTTAGTCTCATCAAGCCACCATTGTAAGGCCCGGATAATCCCTCTGGGGATGGAATACCGCTTCTTCTGGGACTCGTGTTCAAAATCATGAACCGATAGGAACCACAGCTGGAGAGGTCGCATGTGCAACCGGGCCATAGGGGTGACTGCCGTAGAAGAGGCCATGAGGCCCAGCAGCCTCTGGATAGCCGTTATGGGTTGGAACCTACAGCTTGAAAAAAGATTCACCATCCTGCCAATCTTTAGTGCACGCTCCCTGGGCAGAAAACCTCTGTTTACATCACCATCCAGTTCCATACCGATAAACAGTATTCTCCTGGACGGGGTCAGGTTAGACTTTTTTAGGTTAACCAAAAGCCCTAGCCGGGAGCAGGTGAGCATCACCTTATCAATTTGGACCAGGAGTGCATCAGCAGAGGGTGCTGCCAAAAGCCAATCATCAAGATAGGGATAGATGGTACAACCTTGTTCCCTCAGGTATGCAACCACAACAGCCATACATTTAGAAAAAACTCGGGGAGCTGTTGAGAGTCCAAAGGGAAGCACCCGGTGATGGTAGGCCTTATTGTTACAAAGGAATCTAAGGTATTTCCTATGATCAGGATGGATGGCAATATGGAAATATGCGTCCCTGAGATCCAGGACGGCGAACCACATGTCCTCGGGCATTAACTAGAGGACTGTATTCAAGGTAAGCATTCTGAACCGCTTAACGAGAACGAATTTATTCAATTCTCTCAGGTCTAAAATGGGTCGTACCCCTCCATCCTTCTTGTCTACAAGGAACATCCTAGAGTAAAACCACAAGAGGGGGTCCTGAGGGAGTACCTCCTGTACGGCCCCCTTCTCCAGCAGTGCTACAACCTCAGCCTGTAAGTTATCAGAAGAGGATTGTACTGAGTGGTCAGGAAGAGACAACACTGGGTAAACATCAAACTCAATTTTATAGCCAACTGTAACAATCTTAAGAACCCAACTATCAGAGGTAATCTCTGCCCATGCTAATGCAAACTGAACCAATCTGTTTCCAAACACGACAGACTGTTCGAATTCTAGTCAGAACTGCTTAGGTTGCGTTGCTGACTCTTTGGCATCGTGGGCTTGTTGATTGCGACGCGGGCGGTAGGTAGGCCTCTGGCGCTGAAACGAACTTGCAGGCGGATGGAATTGCCTGTAGGACCCATAACGTGGATACGGTTGGTATCTCTGTTGTCGCCCACGATAGCCCTGCGAAGAACGATATTGGAACCTACCCTCGGTGAACGGCCTGGTTGGGAGAATACCGTAGGAGCGTGTTGTGAGCCGATCTTTATGTTTTTGCGACAGGTATTCATCCGTCTTGGATGAGAACAGAGATTGACCTTCGAAAGGTAGATTCTCCACTTTGTTTCGTGTCTCGACAGGCAGTGCCGTTGTGCGGAGCCACGCGTGTCTGCGAAGCACGATGGAGGATGCCAATGCTCTCGCCAAGGTATCAACAGTGTCGCGGTCAGCATTTATCTGTTGTCGTGACAGTCGCAGGGCCTCATCCAGAACCACCTTTGCCAACACTCTCTGGTCTGCCGGGAGTTTTTCCATGAAGGCCGCCATGCGGTTCCAGAGGAAAATTTGATAGGCCCCCATGATGGCCGAGTAGTTGGAGATTTTCAGTGTCAGGGCCGCAGAAGAGTATAATTTCTTGCCCAAGGAGTCCAATTTTCTGCTCTCACTGTCGATGGGCACAGCATAAGACCCTTGGCATTGACGGGTCTGCATTTCCTCAGTAATGAGGGAAGAAGGAGGTGGATGCGCAAAGAGACGTACAGACGTCATCCCTTGTCTTGTACAGAGCCTCTAGCTTGCGAGATGTCGGGTACACAGAAGCCGGTTTCTCACAGATGTTGGTAATGATTTCCACCAAGCCTTCGGTGAATGGGAAAGCAATGGTTGGAGGATTCCCAGACTGGACATACTGCAGAATCTTATCTTTTGGTTTAGGATCTACAGCAGAGATCTCGATGTCCAGAGAACGGGCCATTCGGACCATCTGCTCAGTATAGAGCCGGTAGTCCTCCGATGGTGATACACAACCGGTCCCAATGATGATGTCATCAGGCGACGGGTCAGATGGAGGGCTTGGGCTCGGGCCTTGGTAAGGTTCGGGCTGTTGGTAAGGCGAGACATGCCCGGGAGAGCCATAGTGGGAGAACTCACTCCGAGTGTCACCCCAATACTCTCTGCCAAACAATGGAGAGCTTGCATACAGGGAGCCCTCTCTGTCATATCTACTCTGAGGGAAGCGATAAGGTAGGTCCTCTCTACCCGCGTAGTCACCAGCATGCCACTTCTGGGCCACCTGAGGCGGAGCGTCGGGCAGGTCACCATCCTCATCAGTGGAGTGGTACAACGGAGGTGACAGGTGCAGTGATGGAGTCGAGGGCTTCTCCCAGAACACCTCATCCGTTTGGACCGAAGCCGACTGCCTGTGCTTCGACTTCTTTTTCGCTTTCTTCTCGCTCTTGGCGGCTGAAGTCTGATCAGCGCTTCGGTTCCGGTCCATCGGAACCGGTGATGTCAAGGTGGGCAACGGATTTGATGCCTTCGGTTCCAACCGGGCACTCGTCTTCGGAACGAGGCTAGCGCGCGCCGATTCTGTCAGCTTCGGAGCCGACAACGTCGACTCCGATGTCGGGTCCGACGGCTTGGGAACCGATCCAGCCGGGATGTTCGGATCCGATGAAGTCCTCGGCACCTTCGGAGCCGGTGTGGCAGGCGGTTCCGACCTCGTCGGAGACCTGGAACGGTGTCGCTTCCGAGTCGGATCCAACTTCGGGGTCAAGTGTTTGCAATCCGACGTGGAGCACGCAGCATCCTTCGGATCCGAGGTCGGAGTTGGGGCCTGTCGGGGCCGATCTGGCGAGCGAGAGCGCGAGGTGGAAGCGGCGCTCCGGACAGATCCCATCACCGAAGGGGTTTCGGCCGTCCCACTAGCCGGTGGTGGCCCCCCCGTGGTATCAGGGGCTCCCGACGCCCGCATAGCCCTTCTCCATAGGAGGGCATTCAATCTGTTTGCCCTCTCAGCTCTGGCCTTTGAGGTGAACCATTGGCAATGCTCACATTTTTCGACAATGTGTCCTTCACCCAAGCACTCGAGGCAAACGGAGTGACCGTCCGTCCTCGTCATCTTCGTAGAACAAGTCGAACAGCGCTTGAACAACGACTTCTCCGACATCCTTGGACAGAAGATAGCAGTACAGAACGATCTCTCTCACAAAGAAAGTTTCCTCTCACAGCGGACAGCTAGATCTCTACCGGTTGGCGGCAAAGAAGAAACTGAGGGCAAGGGGGCGACGTCGCCCAATGTCGCTCGGGCGGGAAACGGCCGCGCATGCGCATTAGAACGGACGTGTGCCCCCTAGTGGACGTTAGCTAGAAAAGAAAAATCCGGTCGGCAGGCCTGTGCAGGCGCAGTCCCATGTGGGGCTGCACAGAAGACGGGCAGTGAACTGTAAGTTCTATCTTTCTACAATTTCATTGCCTGATGATTAATTACTGCACGTTGGGGGAAAATGCTTCTAACTAAGTAACTCTGCTGCCAAACAAAATGTAACTATTTCTCATAAGAATAACATGGAGGCAAGGAGAATCATGTAAGCTGCTTTGGGTCCCCATTATGGAGAAAGGCAGTATATAAATGAATTAATAAATGTAGATGAAGGGCAGAAAAAAGGTAAGTTATTTAGTGGGTTTGAAGGAAAGAAGGATGTAGAGAAAGATGAGCATATGGAGGATGACAGGAGGAGGGAAAGAGGAAATAGTGAGGAGAAGGAGATACAGGGGAAAGTGAAGTACGGCCTTCAAGTTTGTGCAGGTTCCCCACTATGCAACTGGGCCATAGGGGAGAGGTTGCCAGGCATGGGGAGGGTGAAAAGTGAAGGGGGGCAGATAAAGGTAGCTGGGAAGGAGAGAAGGAAGAAGGACAAGAGAGACAGGCTATGGGGGATTCGGGAAAGGGAAAGAGGACAGTGGAGAAAGGGAAATGAGATGGCCCCCACAAGTCCATGTGGGCTCCCACCTGTCCCATACTAATTGGCAACATATTTTCTTTAAGAACATCAGCCTTCCCAGCCAGAATGACATCTTATTTGGATTCAGCTTTAGAATCCAAAGGCACAGAAAGCTGCTTCTGGTGGTTTAGTTAATGAAGTACAAGTGGCTGTCATCAGCATACCAATGACAATCCACTCCAAAACTCCAGACCAGATCTCACTTACCAGTCCAACATAAATGTTTAAAAGCACTGATGACAGTATAGAGCTCTGTGGAACGCTGTAAGGAAGATTCCAAAGATAATTCTGAATACAATCAGATACAAATTACCAAAACCATTTTAGAACAGTTCATTCACCCCCAATCCAAATTCTAAAGGATGTAAAAAATTGAGTAGTTTACAGTGTCAATGCCTGCAGATAAATCAAGAAACACTAAAAAGGGATGCATTTTCCTTGTCCATTTGCATTGCCCACTGAAGCAATGAATGCCATCTCTGTTCCAAAACCAGACTGGAAGTTTGATTGAACAGTGTAAAATACTTATCTAGAAACACCTGGACTTGTTTTCCCACCACTCACTCAATCACCTTGACCAAGAAATGGGAAGATTACAAACTCCACCATAATTTGGCAAAACTCCTCTATTTGGAGAAGACTTTTTCAACCAAGATTTAATAAAGGAGTCTTTAATTGGTTATGGAAAAATCCCTTCCCCCAAAGATAAATTAACCGCCCTGATAAAAGAAAACTGTACTTTATCCCAGTATAATTTTACAAAGTAGAAAAGGCAGGGATTTTGTTTGCAGGTGGTGGACTTCACTACTCAAAGAATTCCACTGGCATTATTCAGGACAACCAAGCAAAAATTCTCTATAAACATGACCAGCTAGCAATAAAAATACCTCTACTACATTATACATCCGAGGTGATATCCTGAACACCCTATTTTATAAGAAGTTGGACTCCAATTTAGGAGTTGGTATATTCTGAAATATTCTATAAAATTGAGCTGAGACAAATGTGACTCAACTGATGCAACGGTATTGTAGAAAAGTGCAATCTTAGCAAATGGTATGCAGAGCTCAGTGAGAAAGGCAGACCATAAATAATAAATGAATGAAAAATAAATAAATACTGCCTCCAAACATGGAGGTTCCATTTAGCTGTCATAGCCAATAGCCAGTTCATAAATCTGTCCTCCATGAACACATCAAATCCCCTTTCAATGCCATCTAAGTCAATAGCCACATCCTGTGGCAGTGAATTCACCAGTTAATTATACATTGAGTGAAGTAGCTTGTTTTATCTGTCCTAATCTACTGGCCATCATTAGGTGTCCCTAAATTCTAGTACTTTGGGAAAGGCAGAAAAATTTCCCCTGTATACCTTCTTCACACATAATTTTTAAACCTCGGTTATATCCCCCTTTCCAGCCAGTTTCCCCCCCTAAAATCTAAAGCCCAGATCTTTTTTGCTTTTCTTCATATAGAATACGATCCTTGGTCGTTTTTCTTGCCCCTTTCAGCACCTTTTCCAACTCTACAATGTTTCGATACATAGTATTGGACTGCAGCCGCACCACAGATCTATACAAAGGCTTTACAATACTGGACTTTTAAAAACACCTATGTTTAGAATAGGTATCATAGCCTCAAGGCCTGGTACAGGGCAGTAAAGCATCTGCAGTGCAGAATGGCTAATGCAAATTTAGTATCACCATCAATGCAGATATGAAGTGCTCTTTGTAAGTGATCAGTCCTCCAAGTTGGTTGCATTTCCACATGTGTACAGCTGCATCCCCCTTCAGGATCAGCTGTATAGCTGGAGGTTCCTTTGGATCCAGCTTTAAGACTGGTTGCTCAGGTAGCAGTTGCACAAAGTGCTTTTTATAAACTGTGGGTGATGCCTCAACAGTGGCTCCTACTGGATAGAAATGATCTTTCCACAGTTTGGCATAGCCAGTTTGGCTACTCTAATCTGGTGAACCAGGTTTGATTCCCCACTCCTCCACTTGAAGCCAGCTGGATGACCTTGGGTCAGTCACAGCTTCTAGGAGCTCTCTCAGCCCCACCCACCTCACAGGGTGATTGTTGTGGGGATAATAATGACATACTTTGGAAACTGCTCTGAGTGGGTGTTAAGTTATCCTGAAGGGCAGTATACAAATTGAATGTTGTTGTTGTTATCCACACTGATAAAATCAAAACTTAATTAATGTAATGTAAGGTACATGCAATGTACCCATACAATGATATGCAATGCAATGTATCCATGAAGATTATTCAGAAACTACAGCATGTACAGAATATGGAAGCCTGACAGTTAACTAGGAGTAGATGTATGGAATGTGTTTTTACAGTATTAAAAGATTTTCATTTGTTCCCATTTCTTTTTTTCAAGCACAATTCAGTAGTAGCATAGAGCTATCAATCTAGGAACATGGTATCTTCAGGACCTCCTGTTCCTGGATTAATCTGCCTTACAGTTAACATCTTTATCAAAGGCCCTTTTCTACATCCTCCTGCCCTCCTGGTGGTAACCTGAAAGAGGTCTTTTCTGTGATGGTGGTCTGGTGGTAAAATTTCCACCAAGTTCAATAGTATTTATTTAGGTAAAATCTATCCTGCCGACCCATGCTTTTAACCAAATATAGACTATATTTCTACATTTTTTAGCAACTTGATTTTTTTTATATATGTTTTTAGCTGAGTGTATTTTCTTACTGGATTTTGTATTGCTCATTTCAAACTTTTGTTAGCAGCCTTCACTGCAGGAAGATGGATTACAAATGCACTAGGGCCCAGCAGGAGCCAAAACCTAGTATGAATAACGCTTTGGTCAACATCTGCTAAGCCATATTTGTCACCCGACTCATGTACAATGTTTCCTGGCACCTGCCTGAAGTGCTCTACACATACAGCCACCACGTAAACGTCTATTTGTATGAGCCAAGCAACAGCTTATTCCATGTAATATAAACCTATAGAGAACGTCCAGCAAACAAAAGACAGAATGAGAAATATGAGAGAACAGCAGACAGAACACACAAGGGAGACGAAGACAGTCAAATGAGCAAGGACTTAGGACAAAGATGGCCAAACTTTCAGTATTAAGGTTCCTGTACCATTAATAGCTGTGTCGAAGTGAGACTTCTGATAGACACATCGTATCATGGAAAACTTTACCTAATTTTCCTCATTTACACAACTATTTGTATTTACAAGAGACAATCCATCCTAATTGCTGAGTAAGGCGTTTTACAAATTTGCAACCAGACCAAAAATCTGCTCTGGGTGACTGAACTTAACAATCACTCTCAGAAGTTGGAGAGGCTATCTTTTAGGAGGCTGGTCCATCCAGACTCTGCTCTGGAACTAAGCCTGGAACTGCTGCCCAGTTACCTTTCCCCCTCACAACCAAGGGATAGCTGGACACATCAAACCATCAGGAATTAATTCGCTTATACCCTGGAAAATCTTGTTGGTTTTTACAGCACTACTGGACGTGAACCTTGCTCATCCCCTGGAATTGAAGTTGTGGGCACAGAGGATCACTTACAAGCTTGGCTTTCATAGAACTCTCCTCAGAATGGTGACTGCAAGGAAGCAGCTGCCAGCTGCCCTGTCTGAGGGGGTCTGATCAGAGGAGAGGCCAGTTGAGACTGTCAGAGCTGGCTCCCTTTGAGAAGGGGAGAGAATAGAAGTGTCGGCCCCCATTAGCAGGCTGCTTCACTCCGGATCATTAAATATGTATATCTTATTACACGCCTTGTTAGAAGATCGAGCTCTATTGACTGATAATAAATTCCAAGCCTCATCCCAGCCATAAATTTATCTGGAGACGATGAAGACTCAATAATCTAGTCATGCAGATAATATGATAGGGCCTTAAAAAGATCATTACATTGGATGTCAAAATTAAAAGTGAAATACACTTTATTAACACTGTTTCCACACTCAGGCCCATTACTTGTTATATCCCGCATTTCCACCCATCCAGCCCCACTGACTGATGACTTGGGACCGGGTAAAACAAGTCCCATGACTTCTGGAATTCTGTGAATGTTTTGCTAATGCAATATTTTTATTTCTACAATGACAACTGTCAGGGCACAGGACTACTTGGATATAATTTCACCTGCTTTGAATGGGAACTAGTTGTGTCCACTGAGGTCAGCATCTGAGAATCTACTCTGCCTCCATCTGTCTTTGTAGGTAAGGTGTGCAGTAACTAGGAACAGGTCTTTTTCATTTGTGGCAGCTAAACTCTACAACACCTACCCACCTCTGCTCACCTGCTGCCCAATTCACTCCTTTCCAGTGTTAAGACAAGTTTATTCTTCAAGGCATTTAGGTGAGACTATTCCTTTTACCCTTCCTCCTCTTGGAATCATTATCTGTTTTATTTGTCAATGTTTCTGGCTAGTTTGAATTTTAGTTATGCTGTTTTAATTTCTACTGATTATTTGCTCGTTTCAATTGTTTGTTGATTTTAATTTGCTACTATTTGGTTTGTATCTGTCTGTTGTTTTTATAACTTGCAAATTAAAACTTTAATCACTTCATTTATGTGATTTTAATTGCATTGTATTTGTTAACCGCCCTGGGAAGGAATCTTCTGGTTAAGGGGTGAGGTACAAATATGATAAATAAGCAATACAATTATAACTGGAAGATTTTTATTCCCTAGAAGTCACTCTTTTCAAATATATGTTCCAAGGCCATGCCCTGGCTTTAAAAACGTGTTCCACAGCCAAACCTAGTGTGCTCTGGCTCAAATTCAGCCCTGCTATGTCATTCATACCATCTGAAGCAGGCTGAAGTAGCCAATAGAAACCATGGCACATGTTACAACACACAAACTCATTCAGCTCAGATATGGCACAACACATCCTAAGGAAGCTGCCAGAGGGTATAATCTGTGAACTGCAGGCAGCCAGTGCCAAGGCCAAAACACAGCAGGACAGAGGGCTCAGAGGCTTCAGGCCACCCAATACCTTCTCCTCCCCAGCTCCCCCTCCAGACATGATTTCTTGCTTCTAATCAGAAGGTCACAACCATTTAAACCCCTTTGATTAGGGCTGGCGGCTCCTGCTCTTCTCGTATTGGCCCCACTGGCCTCTTTGTGCTCCTGCCTCCAGATCAATTGGATGTATCAAGTTTAAAGTGGTTCCACCAAGGGCTCACGCACTTCAATTCCACTATACACACCCCCCTTCCCACCTTCCTCTCCAGACAAACAAGGTGGAGGGCACGCGAATCGATAAGGCAGCACAGATCAGCTGCCAGGAAACCAATCGCAGATCAGATTGAAACTGACTTCTGCTTGTATCTTACCAGCTCTCTCTACAATAGATTGGCTTGAAAAATCCGATGGAAAAGGAAGACAAAAGAGAGGGTGGGGGGGATCCGATAATACTCCCTGCCACAGCCACTCTAATCTGTGACAGCCCGAGGATTTGCTGAAAACCATTATCACATCGCACGCTCCCTCCTCTTCTTCTCCGATAAAGCCCTGGCTAATCTGTTTGTTGCAAGGACCGAACAAATGCATTTAGCGCAACAAGGAATGGGGATTTCCCCCCACCCTTAAGGGCAAAGTGAAGAGGACCCGTGCAGGTTGAAGAGCCTCTTTCAAGAAACAACACTAGGCTAAGGTTGGTAGGATGGCAGCAAGGAACATACACCCCACTTTTCTGTACAACATAACGTGATTTGGAAGCACCTACAGGCCAAAAATCACAGAACACAAAATATTGAAAATTGGTTTAATTCATTACCAGGAACTTCGAAAAAGTTTGATCTGGCTCATGAAGGAAGAGATGAGAGAAGGTTCCTAAAGGTGATCTTATAATCTCTACCCAGGCTGTGACAGCCAGTGTGCTGTAGTGGTTAGAGTGTTAGAGCAGGTTCAAATCCCCGTTCTGCCACAGAAGCTTGTTGGACAACCTTGGGCCAGTCACAATTCTCTCACAGGGTTGTAGTGAGGATAAATGGGAGAAGAATCATGTATGCTGCTTTGGAAACCCACTGAAGAGAAAGGTGTGGTATAAATAAAGTAAATAAGGCTAAGAAATACCTTCCATCTGTTACCCACTACCAGGTTTCTTTCTCAAACTAAAGTCTGCAGGCAGTGGAAAATGTATCTTTCTTTGGGCAGCTATCCCTAATGATTAATTACCTTCCTTATTATTAAGGCTCAGATGAAAGGGGGACGCTTTCAGCAGGTGCAGACTGCCCTTCCTTCATCAGTGACCTCCCCCCCCCCAAAAAAAACCTTCTGAGATTAGAAGGCAGGTTCCGAACAGATTTGAACTTTGGATAAGTTCTCTTTTCTCCACCATGGCCATGTGTTTTGCCAGCACTGACAGAGCAAGAATACCTACTTTCTCCCATGTCACCACACTGCGCACTGCGAAGAAGGGAACTTAGAGCTACATGACTGCAGAGTGCTTTGCAAATATTCAGTGTTTGGCAGCCCATAACTAAAGGAATATAGCTGGGCTTGGTTGGAAACCGTAGGCAAAGTGCCACCTTCCCCCCGCCCCAAGAATATTCCAATGTAATGGGCAGACTAGCCAGCCATACCTGAGCTCCAGACAGCAACGCCCTCTGGTGTCTCTTTGTGCATGCTTCTGTGGCTGTGAAGCAAGGGAACAGCACTGTACAGAGCTATCTTTCTTTCCACGAACTCATGCCTTTGGGCAATCAGTTAACCCAAGTGTCATCTCCCCCTCCCTCCTCCATGTAAAATAATGCTCAACAAAGCTGGGCGAGCGCAGGGCGGCATCGCAGCAGTATGTCAAACAGAAGGACATTTTCCTTCCATCTCAGCTGCTGCCCCAGGGTACGTTCCACCTACATTCAATCTTTACTCCACTACACATGTTTCCTCTCCAGCCTTGGATTATTTTTTATCATCAAATTACTGCAGTGATAAGAGATGACTCTATGTGATAGCAAGCAGACTGCCCCTCCACCGATCTCACTACATTTCCCCAGCCCAGAATCACCCACAGTGCCTGCACCAGGATTAGGCAGAGTGTTTTATTCAAATGTCATGGGGGGAGGGGGGGTGAAGAGATGGCCAGCAGCTGCCTTATTCACTGGCTGAGACAAAACACCAAATGACAGCGAACGCCTTGGCAATCGAGGTGGCTGTCAGCAAGTTAGCTGGGTTCTACTGAGGTCTTTGTGGGGCAGCAAGAAACTTTCACACATTCACCAGACTGTTTATCAAGAATTCAGTCAGGGCCAGCAAAAAGGATACCTAGAGAGCACAACAGGAGGGGCAAGCAATCACACATAAGAATAAAATTCAGTTACCCACACAGGATACATTAAAAACATCAAAGTTTACCTCCCTTCCATCCCAATGTGAACTTCAGTACTAGCAACATCTGATACCTGTGGTATGGTTGCCTGCTACTCTAAATTAGTGCCCACAACCAAATTTTCAAGGACAAATAGGCAAAAATCAGAATAAGTGCCTGTTTGGTGCCTCTGAAGTCTTTTGCTTAACTCCTTAATCCTTACTAACCAAAGCAAAGCCTACATGCAACTGCTTTGCTTGCCTTCTGTCCAGGGTCTGCAACCCAGCCCCCGGACTTACCTGGAGAAAAGGAAGGGAGACCTCCGGGAGACATCTGCCCAGCTGCTTCCACAGGCACTTGTGCAGGGGGGAACAGTCACAGCACCCCAGCAGCAGAGCCAGGGGGCTGGAGTAGCCACAGCACCCCAGCAGCAGAGTCAGGGGGCTGGAACAGTCACAGCACCCCAGCAGCAGAGTCAGGGGCTAGAGCAGTCACAGCACCCCAGCAGCAAAGTCAGGGGCTAGAGCAGTCACAGCACCCCAGCAGCAGAGTCAGGGGGCTAGAACAGTCACAGCACCCCAGCAGCAGAGTCAGGGGGCTGGAACAGTCACAGCACCCCAGCAGCAGAGTCAGGGGGCTGGAGCAGTCACAGCACCCCAGCAGCAGAGTCAGGGGGCTGGAACAGTCACAGCACCCCAGCAGCAGAGTCAGGGGGCTAGAGCAGTCACAGCACCCCAGCAGCAGAGTCAGGGGGCTGGAACAGTCACAGCACCCCAGCAGCAGAGTCAGGGGGCTGGAGTAGTCACAGCACCCCAGCAGCAGAGTCAGGGGGCTGGAGCAGTCACAGCACCCCAGCAGCAGAGTCAGGGGGCTAGAGCAGTCACAGCACCCCAGCAGCAGAGTCAGGGGGCTGGAGTAGTCACAGCACCCCAGCAGCAGAGTCAGGGGGCTGCAGTAGTCACAGCACCCCAGCAGCAGAGTCAGGGGGCTGGAGTAGTCACAGCACCCCAGCAGCAGAGTCAGGTGGCCCAGAGGCTCCAGGGAAGGCAACACAGCCAGCAGCAAGTGGGGGGGGGGGGAAATAGCCAGAGGGGGAAGCCCGCCAGGGAAGGGCAGCCATGCCCAGCAACAAGGGACAGGCAGCCCAGATGCCAGCTGGAAGGGCACCTCATGAGCAGAGGCAGAGATGGCCAAGGCACAGCACCTGGAAAGGCCCTGCCTGCCCAATCCTGCAAGGAAGGTTGAAGGAGAATGAGGGAGAGAGAGAAGAAGGCACACCTGGAAGAAGCCTCAGCTGGGACACCTTTACATTTAGCCCCACCCTGCTAGAGAGGCGGGGAAGGCCGGGAGGAGTTAATGAAAGAGAAGGAACACCTGAGAGCAGACACAGCTGGGCAGCCTCAGGAGAGAGAAGGAGCCTAGAAGGAAGGGCGGAGGCAGCCAAGGGAAACCCTATAAAAGCTGGCTCAGGAGAGCATTCAGGGTGGGTTGATTGAGTAGGAGTGATGGAGTGGAGTGAACGCAAGGAGGAAAGTTGATGGAAGAGGAGGAGATGGCAGAGGTTGAGCAGGCCAGCGAGTGGACTGAGAGGGAGTCTGGGTGAGGTATACTGCCCCTCCTTCCACAGAGCAGGGTCCTGCAGCATCCCTGGCACCCCTCTGACGTCAGGGCTGGATATGCTGGGGCCCCGCCCAGCGGCAGCCGCCACAAGCCCTGACACCGTCATCTTATCCAATGCAAAAATATAGGTTAAACAAAAATATAGGTTAAACAAAACTTAATGTAAAAATATAGGTTAAACAAAAGAGAGACATCCCTGAACACTTAGGAATGCATACACCTGAGAGCTCAGTCTGGGTGATGATGGCTCCCCATACTGTAGTGTAGAAGAATGTGTGCACATCTTCCACCCTTATTAAGTTCGCTGTCAGAAACATCAGTGAACTCATGGCAACACAATTGCCATGTAAAGTCTGGAAATTCTGTCATGTTTTGTGTATTTATATTTGAGTTTATTATTTGAAATAAATAAACAAAGAAATTCTTATGCAAGGATATCAGAAAGCTCAAGAAATACAGGCTAGAAATCATCTCTCTAAATATGTACATAATGAGAGGGTTTAAAAAATCAAGATGTTGGTGATTTCTCATATTATAAATCAAGTCAGAACACTCTGGTATTTGCCCAATTAGTGGCGCGTGAATGCACTCTAGGAGATGGTGCCCCACCAACTGCTTTTAGCATCACCAGCAGCCAGGAGAGCATCACTTCTCATCCTTGAGTGAACGACCCCAGAGACAAAGCAAGGCAAATGGCAGGTATGGGAGCCAGAACAGACGGAAGCATCCACCTATCTTTTGCTAAGCCCAAGAAATTCAGCAAGGCCTTTTGTGATGAATCTTCTCTGCATCTTGTTTACTCCAGCCCCTTCTCTGAACAACTGCCAGCCCAGCTGCATGTCAGGGCACTTCTTCTAATCCCTATTAATTTAAGCAATGCTGGACTGCTGCTGCTTGCCCCAAACTCTTTATTATTTATCAAGTTTGTTTATTTGTAGCTAACAGGTAGTGCTCAGCATGCGCCCCCAGGATAAGGACAGGGGCCGTTAATCACCCCAGCTCCCCCGCCATCCACCATCCGTCAATTATTCCTGTTTCCTTTAATTAGTAATGAGGACTAATATCCCTGCCTTGCACACCGGCTGGAGCGGAACTCACCTCCAGGGGAAGGAGAGAGTCAGGGCCAGGGGAGGATTCGAAATAAATAAGGGAAATGGGGCTCCTCTTTCTCAAGCAGCCACAAAGCCTCAGGCTCCTGTCACTCCAGGAGAAACAAGCAGCCCCCAAGGCCCTTATTTATCACCCACTTGAGAGCGCCTGCTGCAAAAGGCAAACAGGAATTATTTTATCAAGCACAAGGTCATATTCAGTGTAGATGCTGGGTAAGAAACAAGTTATGGGAGACTTCAACTTCCCTGATGTGTGCTGGGAGACCAACTCTGCTCCATGTCTAGGGTCATGCAACTTCTTGACCTGCTTGGCCAACAACTTCCTTTCTCAAATGGTGGAGGGAGCAACCAGGGGCTTGATATTAGCCAACAAGAAAAAGCTGGTTGACAGGATAAAGGCAGTGAGAACCTTAAGGAGAAGTAATCACGTCCTCCTAGAATTTTTTTGCTGTAGGGTACCAAAGGTGTTTGGAGCCAAACATGCAGGTTAGATTTTAGTAGGGCAGACTTTAATAAACTTAGAGATACAATGAGGGTTATTCCCTGGACAAGAATGCTGGAAGGGAAAGGAGTGAGTGAAGGGTGGGCTCTCCTAAAAGAAGAGCTGCTGCAGGCTCAAGCTATCACCATTCTAGAAAGACAGAAATGTGGTAGAGGATCTAAGAAGCCAATGTGGATGAACAGAGAGTTCAATGATGAGCTACAGAATAAAAAGATGTTCAATAAATGGAGAGAAGTAAATGCATCTAATGGATCTAAAGAAGAGTATCTAGGGGTAACTAGGCACTGTAGAGCAGCCAAAGTTCAAAATATGCTGAGACGGGCAAGGGGGGCTTGCAACACAAAAACAACATTCTTCAAATATGTGAAGAGCAAACAGAAGGTAAAGGGGGTGATATCTCTATTGCTTGATTGAAAATGGAGAAACTGACAGAGAACAGAGAGAAGGCAGATAAGCTCAATGCCTACTTTGCCTCAGTTTTCTTCCTGAAGGAGAGAACAGGTCCATCTAGAGATAGTAGTAGGCAAAGCATGGTTTCAGTGCTGCTGGTTGACATAAGCAGAGAAGTTGTGGAGAAGCAACTTGCTGTACTGGATGTATACAAATACCCGGGCCAGATGGGGTGCATCTGAGAGCGCTTAAAGAAGTTTCAAAAGAGCTTGCAGACCTTTTGTTGATTATCCTCCAGGACTCTTGGAGGACAAGTGATGTGCTGGAAAACTGGAAGAGGGCAAATATCATCCCTATCATCAAGAAAGAAAAAAGGATGATCCTGGGAACTACAGGCCAGTCAGCCTGACCTTTGTCCCAGGGAAGATAGTGGAGCACATATTAAAGGCATCAGTCTGCAAGCATCTGGTGATATGGGGAAATCAGCATGAATTTGTCCCCAACAGGTCCTGCCAAACCAAGTGACAGGTTTACTGGATCACAGGAATGCTGTCGATGTAGTTCATCTGGATTTCAGTAAAGCTTTTGACAAGGTTCTTCATGGTGTTCTGATGGGTAAACTGGTGAACTAAACTCTAAGATAGTTTGATGGATAGGGAGCTGGCTGGATAATGGCATCCAAAGAGTAGTTGTCAATGACATCTCAGTAGTGAAGTTGTCAGAGGGCTCAGTTCTGGACCCAGTATTTTCCAATATTTTTATAAATAATCTAGTTGGGGGGGGGGATTACCCATTAAATTTGCAGATGAAATCAAACTGGGAAGAGTAGCAAATACCCTTGAAGACAGGGATAGAATTCAACAAGATCTGAACACAGTGTGAAACTGTGCAGAGTAGAATAAGATGTAATTTAACATGAATAAGTGCCGGGTTCTGCACCTGGGTAACAAAAATTCAAAGCATCATTGTTTACTATATACTGTGCTAATCAAGCCCTACCTGAAGTATTGTGTGCAGTTCTGGAGGCCTCACTTTAAAAAAAAAGATTTGGACAAACTGGAACAGGTGCAGAGGAGAGCAACCAAGATGATCAGCAGCCTGGAAACTAAGTCCTATGAGGAAAGACTGAGGAACCTGGGAATGTTCAGTTTGGAGAGGTTGAGGGGAGACATGAGTGTTGTCTTTGAGTATCTGAAAGGCTGTCACTTAGGGGAGGGAGCTGTTCCTGTTGACAAAAGAGGATAGAACTCGAAACAATAGGTTTTATATATAGAAGGGAAGGTACTGGTTGGGCATTAAGAAAAATTTCATGCTAAGAGTAATTCAACAGTGGAATCAGCTGCCTAGGGATGTGGTGAATTCCCCCTCATTGGCAGTCTTCAATTGGCTGGATGAATAATTGTTGGGGGTGCTTTAGGCTGTCCCTGCATTGGGCAGGAAACTGGACTAGATGGGCTGTAAGGCCCCTTCCAACTCTGTGATTCTATGATTCTATGAGCAGTCTTACTCCAGAGGAGAGCAAAGTGAACAGTCGACCAAGGTTTTGTTTGCATAAGGGGTGCTTTCAAAATGAACCTTAGGGTAAGAAAGCTGGACTGGGCCAGGTAAATTGATGCCCTGCAGTTTTGACCTACATTCCTTACTCTTTGTTCTGTCTTTAAATGTCATTCCTTTCCTAGACTAACCTAAAATAGGATGATGCTGTGGCTCAGTAGTAGAGCTTCTGCGTAGCAAAGAGAAGGCCCCTAGTATCTCCAGTTTAAAAGATCAAGTGGTAAATGATGTGAAAAGACCTCTACCTGAGACTCTGGAGAGCCAATGCCAGTCTCAAAGTAGACAATATTGATTTTTATGGACTAATGGACTGATTTAGCATAAGGCAGCTTCTTGTGTGATCCAGCTTTTATTTCAGAACTGGTTTCTGTAATCAATATTTTAGATGCTCCCCCAAACTCTGACACCCCCCCTCCTCACACACACACAATTTTTAAAATCAATTTAACTAATTTATAAATTTCCATTAAACACTTGGTGGATGGGTAGAGTTTCCATGACAGAATACAGGTGCCAACTATAGATTGTAAACTTCACTTAAATCCAAACTATGCTGGAGCCCCGTCCCCAGAATAAGACCAGGGATCCATTTTATAGGCCTACTGGCTCTCTCCTTGAGATTGAATTTAAACACTTGCTTTTCTTAATATGGAATTGCATGCTCCTATTTGTTTGGCAGCAGGGATCTGAGTCAAAATGGAATAACAGGGTGGAGCCTGGATCAGAGATCAAAAGTATTTACAAAGCATTTTCCTCAACCGATCATTCTTCCTGTGAGCTTTCAAAAACTACTAGAGGAGCAAGCCATGTAAAACGGTCATTAAAGCTGGCACTTGGGAGGAGCTGTATGTGTAGGTTCACCAAGTGGCTCAAGCAGCATGGGATACAAATTATGGTCCTGTGATTTATTGACTGGGGAAGCTTTTATAGGGTAGCCCGTTAAAACAGATGGCTCTGTTTACAGCTAGGCCTTAATGCTATAGAGACCTAGGCTGGATGCTGAGTCTTATGATGACTCTGCAGGTGAACATCTCATTAAAGGCATCCGTAGTCACTGCACTCAGGATCCAAGCTTCATGAGACCTCAGGGAGATTTTTAATGAGTTTAATCAGTGAGATAGGTTATCAAGTCTTCAGGGCCCTGGCTCAGTGGATCAGAAGAAGCACATCGAACTCTGGAAATTATGTTGCTGTCACCACAGCTGCCACAGTTATATAGGCACTGATAGGATCCATAATGGCCCGCTGAAGGTGAATTCTGCCCACCAAAACTGAGGCAGAAAGGTTGTAACCACCTTCCATCTCAAGAGGTAAAGCAGAACTCCTATCCTGGAAGCCAAAAAAGACTGGGATAAGAGCTGGCCACAACTAACCCACTATCCCCAAAATACAGGCAGAAAAGAAGAGCCCCAGCCTTTATCCCACTGATATAAAAACAACTGAAAAAAATACAAGTAGGATTGCATTTGCTCTGTGCAACTGTGCCTGCTGTAAAATTCCTGGAATCCCAGAATCTAGCCTGAGTATCAAATAACTCCATTTTCTTTTGATTACCTTCTTATCTGATCTACTTGAACTTTCCTAATAAAAATCTCTCTTTGATTCATAATAAATAGGCTTGAAGTGGTTACAATGTCCTAATCTGTGCAGATGTACCATCATCTTTTCTAGTTCTTCTCACACACCCTGGCTCCAGAGTAAAATCCTGAAAGAAGCTTGCTTGTATCCTATGGCAGCTGGGTTCAGAGATCTAATGCCCAAAGGAAAGTGTGGAAGTTTGCCTGTGCTGGCTTGGACATGCAGTACCCTAAGGTTCCCAGCTCCTCAGGGCTTCAGAGAAAACACAAGAAATAATTGGCCTTGATCCAAAAGTTCCAGTGTGCAAACAGAAAGCCCTTCTGCTCACACTAAGAGGTTGATTTCCCCTTCAATCTACCCAGCTCTGCAAATTCTACAAAAAAACAAATTCCTGAAGGGTTGTTAGCCCACTGCAGTCAAAATAACAAACTTTTGTGGCGCCTAAGAGACTGGAGACTATAAAGACAATAGAAGTCATCACATGACTCTTTGTTATTCCCCAGAAAACCATCCTGGGATTTCCCCAGTCCTCCAGATCCAGTTTTCAGGATATGCAGAAGCTTGCTGTCTGGGGATTAAGTTGACAGTTGGGACGGGAATAGGCCTTGTCTCTGCAAGAAAAGCAGACTATAAATGACGTAAATAAACACATACTATGCAAACAGAAGAGCTTTGCATCTACATAGCGGGATCTCTGGATCCAAACCACTATCTGGTTTTTAAAAAGCATAAATTAGAAAGAGTTTCGATAGCCTAAAGGAACTAAAGAAGAGGGGGACTCTCCATAGAAGCACTGAGTAGTTCAGGTTCACTTAGGGAACATCATGGCTGTATGCATTTGAACCTAAGACTAGAGATGGGCATGAACCTAAATATGACCCAAAAAAACCCATGAACCAGGCTGGTTCGGGGTCTGCGAACCAGGGTTCACGGAAGCTCCTTTTCACGGAACTTCCACAAACTGTATACTGGTTCATTGGTTCGTATTTACAGGGGCAGTTTAAATGGGCATTTCCCCATGAAAATGGCCATTTAAACTGCCCCTTTAAGGGACTTGCAAGGGCAGGTCCCTTTAAACTATCAGCTGGCAGGCAGTAGGGAGGATCGCCCCCCCACCCCCGCCGCCTGCCAGCTGACAGTTTAAAGGGACCTGCTGAAAATGGCCCATTCTGCCACCCTGGGGGCCCGGAGGGCAGCAGAAGAGGCTGAAAATGGCCTCCCCACCTCTCCCAGGAGGAGAGGAAGGATGCCGCACTGCAGGGGAAGGTAAGTGAGGGGCTGGGACTGGGGGGTAGGGGGATTGGGGTTTGAGCAGTTTAAAGGGCCCTGCCACCGGCAGGTCCCTTTAAACTATCAGCTGGCAGGCAGTGAGAGGGGGATCACCCCTGCTGTCTACCAGGTGATAGTTTAAAGGGACCTGCCATTTGCAAGGCAGGAAAGGGCCCTTTAAACTGTTAAATGCCCCTTTCCTTGCTGCTGTTAAGGCTGGAAAAGGGCATTTAAACCCTACGAACCACAAACTGGTTCATAACTGGTTCAGTTCCATGGTTCATGAAACCCACGAACCTCCTGGTTCATTTTTGTTTTGTTTTGTTCCGTGCCCATCTCTACCTAGGACTCTCCACTCCTACTCCAGCACTCTAATGACTATGCTGAACTGATTTTATTCCAACAGATGCCACCAGTCCCAAACTCTTAAATTAATTAAAACTCTTTAACCCAAGGTTGGAGAATAAAATCTGGAAGTAAGATCTTTAAAATCCCACATACAAAAGAGGACTAGTAGGCAGCTCCTTGAGTTAGTTTCTTCCAACTTTTGGCACTTGCTGTCACTACTCTATCCCCAGGACTATTACAACAGTAACACTTTTGTTCAGCAGCTCCTTCCAGAAATAAGTAAATTCCACAGGAAAAGGTCAGGATCACAGGATCATCTAGACAGTTCTCACCTCATTAGGTCACATGGACAGAGTTCTTGAAGTTTATCTTTCAAGTTTCTGGGAGAAGAACACAGAATCAATCACTCCTAAATATTTGCATAAGTGTAGATAGCTACATACATTCTTCTGCCTACATACTCTTGTGTTCCCCAATTGCTGAGTGAATTGGGAAATCAGAGTAATTCCCATATATATGATGGATGAAGCTGAGCATCCAAGCCTGTTCTGACAACTAACACATAGGGTTGCCAGTCGCCCACCTGCTCCCACCCTCCACCACCACCCCCACTTTCCTGGCTGGTGGGGGAGGCATGGGTCTACCGGGGGCATGCTCCCAGGACGTGCAGCACACTCCTGGGTGGCACAGCGCTCTCCCGTGGGCCCAATTCAGGCCCGGATCGGACCACTACAGAGCGCGGGGGCACTCCCACACTCCACAGTGGCCCCATTCAGGCTGAATCGGCCCAAATCCAGCCTGATTCAGGCCCGATTCAAGCAAAATCGGGCCCGATTCACTCCTCCCCAGAGTGTGGGAGTGCTCCTGGCAGTGTTGGTGGCCCATGTGATGACATCACTTCCAGGAACGCATGTCCACTTTGTGCATGCGCGACAGACAACAGGGCAGGTAGATGCCAGGTCCCCCATCTGCTGCCAGGAGGACAGGGTTACCTGGCAACCCTACTAACACATGAACACTTGTCTGGGTAGAAGTGTCTGATGGGAAGGAAGAGGAGTTGGCACTGTTGCCAACAATTCTCTCCTAAACAGGCTGCATCTCTCAGAAATGAAATTTTGTAGGCGATTAGCTCACAATGTGAACTTAATCGCTTTGGGTATTTAAAAAGCCCCATTAAATTAAATGGCCAAGATATTGAGGTTTAAGCAGTGGCTGCGTCCAATGCACAGTAACTCCAGAGCTCATTACCAGCATTGCCAATTTTGCAGTAGGAATTACAGACCCGTGAGAGGCTGAGCTATTTAATGCCCATTCACAGAACGCAGCACAAGAGAGCTTTTGGGGAGATGAAATGGCTGCAGAAACACAACTGAGCCCAACTCTCTGCTTGCAATAAAAGCTCATGACAAAACATGTGACCTTCATGTGTTAACCAGGATAAGGGGAGCAGAGATAGATGCATAATACTGGAGAGCGGATAACAGGTAATACACTAAGCGCTATGGTTTACAAGCTTAAAATATTTATTTATTTAAAATAATTGTATGCTGGGTCTTCAAGGGTCCACAAGCCAGCGGACATGAAAACATTTTAAAACATAAACAATTTAAATTTTAAACAACATTTAAAATAGTATAAAAGAATTCAATAAACATACACAATTTGATAAACACAATATTTTATGTGGGGAAAACCTTCAAATATTTAGTACTCTACCTGCAGTTAGACAGAGCTGTTTGCAGTAGTGCTTCCCTGCTATGGAATTTTCTATCCTGTATTCTTATTAAAGTCCCACTTAAGCACCTCCAGAAGCAGGAATCATGGTTTCATGCTTTGAAGCAAGGGACTTTTACCAGCATTTTAATCTGGTTGAATTTTATTCCATTTTAATTTTCTTAAATCTGCATGATTTTTCAAGCTATTAACTGCTTTGGGAGTCCAGTGGGCTGAGTACTGGGAGATAAATCTACGAAATAGTTACCCACTGTGAGTCTTCCAGGTGGCACTGGATATAAATCTAAAATCAATCAATCATTTCAGTAATGGGAGAAAATGTGGTGCAAGTGGGTTTTGGAGATGTGCGTATGGATCAGGAATCCAATAATTGTGTCCCTTCCCAAAGTATTCACACTGTCATGCATACTATAAAATGCACCTACGAAATAACATGGGGGCAATCTTAAGCTGCCTGCACATTAAAAGGGAACAGACATCTTACCAGTCCTGGATCAATGAACCTGAAATCTGTCACAGAAAATTCATGATATTTACACATTCCTCCCTCATCCACTTTGGTCAGAGAAATAACCAAACAACAGACATAATTTTGATCCAACTTATGACTCTGAAGTGGTGAAGCCCACAGGGCAGTGGGTGCAGAACCTGCTCTTGCTCTCTGATCGTGTTCTTTGGGACTGAGGAGGGGGGCCTTGCTTTGCATTCCTTCCTGTAACACTTTTGAGCTCTAAGTGATTGTGATTTTACCTGACACTGTTTGTCTAAATTATTTACATTGCTCAAGTGTAGATATGCAACTTCTCTTGGAGTGCCCTATGAGGGGGAGGGAACAGCAGCTTTAAAATTACTTGCATCTATCACTCAATCGCTTTCAGGTCAAGCATGCCACTCCCGGCTTAATGACCTCATTTCTGCAGCAACAAATCTGTCACTGCTTTTGGTTTAAAGTCAACAGGATCCCCCCTGCCCGTGAGCCGAAACAGGTCTCCTGATGATGAAAGTATCTCATTACTCAAACTGCTGTTTTTCCACCAACTGGTAAAAACTCTGAATTTCTATCTCTTGGGAGTAACACTATAGAGTACAGAATGAACAGCAGACCCTAGAGCTGAACTCTAGAAGATGTGACCAACAGCTGCAGGAAGGCGTCAGACCAGGCAAGAGAACCTAGAAATCAACATGGATGATCAAAGCATGCAAATCATTTTAGTGCATCTCAGTTTCTCTGTACGCATCTCAGCCTCACATTCCCAAGATATCAATTACCAAAGAATTCATCCCAGCTCACTAGCAGCTAAGTAACAGACTTTTCTCTCCCTGAGCAACCCTCTGCCTGCTCACCCCAACAAGAGCCTGTCTATGAAAACATGATAGCACCTACTAATCACCTACTAGTCAATCAACATCTATTCTTATTAGCAAGGGATCAACACAGTTTGGGTCAGGGATTGGAAGCAGAAATGTCTACTTGCCAGCTCCCAAGAACAGGGATGCTAAAAGCAAAGTTAAGATGTTCACTAACATGGAATATATGCCTTTATCATGAAAAGGGAGACCATCTGTAATGCTGGAAGTAAACCCTTGCAACGTCAGATTAGGAATCTTATAGGATAGACAGCATGCTTGTATTTATTATATTATTTATTTGTATCTATTTATTATTGCTGCAGAGAAGCAAATTAATGCAGCTGCAAAAAATGCCTTCTTCCAACTCAGGTTTGCCAGGAAGATGGCCTCCTAGCTTGACATGGCTGATCTGGCTATCTGGATCCCCAGTATGGTTAACATTGAGACTAGACTACTGTAATTCACTCTATATAGGTCCTCCCTCAAAGTCAACTTGGAGACTCCATTTAGTACAGAACACTGCAGGTCAATTATTATGAGGAGCTAAATGGAGCATGTATATTACTCCCATTCTGCAGTCACCCCACTGGTTTCCCATCCATTTCTGTGCTCAGTTCAAGGTTTTGGCTATCACTTACAAGGCCCTCCACGACCTTGTTCCCTCATATCCCTGGGACCACCTCTCTCCTATGTCCTGCTCCAGCAGTTTCGCTCATCTGAACAGGGCCTTTCCTGGCTTCCTATAAACTATGCAAACCGAATTATTCAACAGGGCTTGTTTACACAGGTAATAGGACTATGCTGTAATGAAATGGTTTAAAGAGATGCATTAATTATAGACTATATTACTGTGTAATATCTGTTGCTGCAACTATGCTCCTATTGGATAGTTCTGCATCATTTAATAAGTTACATAAATTTACTTATGTTTGTTACAGCATTGTTTTTCAACTCTGTATCGGATTTCTGTTGTTTTCAAATTCCTATTGTATTGTTTATTGTATGTCCCAGTCCTTGATTATATTGACATACTATGTAATCCTCTGTGAGACAGGCAAACTATAAACAAACAAACAAAGTTTTGCTGTGCAATGTATGCATCCTATAATCTTCAAAAATAATTGTTTTGGTTTACTATTTTTGGAATGTTTGGAGATGTAACAAGATCTAAACCATTTGGGTGAGGGGCTAACAGCAGAAATGTCGATGAAAGAGACAGCACTGCAACCCCCAAGAACAAGGGGACTAAAAAGTATTTTCTTAAGAGCAACAGTAAGATGTTCATGGGTGAATGTTTTACTTTTGTTTGTTTGTTTTTGTTTCCCATTACAAGAATGGGGGGATTCTAACTTTTGGAGAGAATCTCTTCTTAAATATATTTAACAGCTGTGGTTCCCTGCTAAAGTAAGGCAAGCCTGGTAAAAGCCTTAAAGGAGCTTGTCTATAGCTTAGAGAAGCTCTGCCAGAGCACCACACACAGCACAGGAGAAAACCAGTGGGAGCTCACATGTGCTGCTTTATAGGTACAGCAGAGCTGACTCAGGGTACCAAAGAGAATATGTACAAGCGGGCAGTGGAGCCAACAAAGGGTATGCAACAGCAAGTACCTATTTCTTTAGCTTGTAACCTGGAATTGGGGGGGGGGGTGCCCTTTTAAAAAGAAGTCTTGATCCCTTTTCCTCCTTCAACTGACTACACCTCCAATTTTAAAAAGCAAAACACACTATTTCCTGGCAGCAAGGTAACTTCAGCCCCTATTATACATTAACAGATATCTAGTCTGACATTAGAATAAATTTTGGACATATAACGCTGATTTTATCCAATCACATAATTCAGAAAGTGTCAGAGAGAACCACAGATTTTGAGTAAGTAGATTGGATGGATTCCTTCACCCAACCATGCTGTGAACCCTAAATCCAATTAGCCTTTCAGTTATTCCAAACTTCATAATACCTCAACACACCTTACCATTGTATTAGCCCTCAATTTCTATTCATCATTCTGCCTTCCAGTTGGCATCTCCAATATTTTATAGCTACATATCCATGGGACTGGGACCCATAATCATACCATCGGACCAGCTAGAGTGTATGAAATCAAGTTATTCTTTCCTCTGCTTTATAATTAGTAAGCAACTGAGCCACCAAGGCATTCTGGAAAGCCAAAGCGATGGCTGAACTGTTGGTGCAATTAACTTAGGGATCGAGAAATCTGCCACTGATTTTAATTTAACCAGTTTTCTACTTTGATCTTCTCTCCCACAGCCTTTTCTCCCAAACCAAACAAGCAAATCTTACGAAATGCTCTGTCTTGGAGCAATTGCTTGGAGCCATAATGTAAAGTAAGAATACCCATGGAGAAGAACAGTCCTCTGGCAAAGACAGAAATGGTTTTAAATCAACAGGTGCTAGCTACTACAAGAGCTCTTACCTTACTGGTTGTACGCATTTTTTTTAGAATAAGTACAAATAAGCACTCTCCAAGGTTCCAACATGGGGACTAGTCTACTGGTTCTACCACTGCCAACGGTATATTATCTTAGAGATACAACCCACCCACACACAAACAGGGCTTTTTTCCGGGGGGAAAGGTAGCGTATCTCTCTATTATCACATGTGCACACACAAAGCAAGCATGCACGCCTCCATATACACACAATGACGTCGCTTCCAGGAAGTGACATCACTTCCGGAAGTGACATCGCTTCCCGGAAGTGAGGTTGTTATGATCTTCACTTTCTTTAGGGTGGATTTTGCTTTAATCTTTCCCTTCACACCCTCTGGGTAGTTAGCTGCCACCAGGAATATTAAATTCCAATATATTTTATTTAAGTTTTTCCTTTGGTAACGTGTTTATGCGTCAGGCTCCTTCGTGGTTCTATGTGGCCCTGAGGATAGGAATGGGAGATAACAATGACTGCTACTCTGGGATATAACCAAACAAAATAAAAGTTTATTTTTTAGGAAGCGTATTGATTACATAAAAGTAGTTCTTAGTTCTTCTAGTTGCTTCATCCAAACTCATTCACACAGATCTCTTGTAAGGCTTCACACACAGTTAGCCTTTTTCTCTAGGCTCTATATTTCTCACACAGAGAACTCCTCAGACAGCACACAGCTAGCCTGTTTTCTTTTCACTCAATTCTTTCTCTCTCAGGTGCACACACAGTTTGCCTGCTTCAAATAGAATGAATATATAGTCTCACAGACACACTCAGTTCAGGCTTCCACTCAGGTTGCCTTTCCCTCACAAATACATGAACACACTCAGGCTGCACACAGCTCACCTCTCTTGCCCTAACTGAATCTTTTTCTCTCCCTCAATAACGGAAAACTGCCTTCACTCCGCCCACTCTCTGTCATCAACCAATTATATCACTCACTCATCTCTCTTTCACCCCCCACTCTTCATCTATCTCACCAAACATTTAAAGACACATGCACCCATTTCTTTTTTTTTTTAAATAAAATTTTATTGGTGAGTGGAAAAACAAAAGAAAATTTCCCAAATTTAACACATATAATCCCATTTTCCCCCCTTACTCTGTCCCCCACCCTTTTCCTCCCCCCTCCCTATTGACTTCCAACAGCTTTCCAACCCTTAACCCTTCTTATTACTTAAATCTATTTCATTTATATTTTCCTACCAACTTTGAATCATAATATCTCTTACTCTAAGCATATTCTTATTCTTTTACATAAACTCTATCAAACATACTATCAATATACTATATCTCATATCAATATAACATAACAGTATAATATAATATATAGCAGGGATCGCACTATCTCTTACTTTAAACTTATTCTATTTCTTTTCTTTTAAGCATATACTCCATCAAATACACTATCAATATAGTATATATTATAGTAATATATTATATATATATATTGTATATATATTGTATGCTATGCCACCAATGTAGCACAGCACACAACACCATATAGCACAACCACATACTGTGTTCTAATGTAAAGTCTGATCCACTAACCCTTTATTTTATGTTATATATCATATCTAATATACCTCATTGAGATGTCTGTTTACCCCTTCTCATTAGCCCATATATTCAATGTAAAATTCCCTTAAATATTATATTAGCCTAGATTATAATTACATTCCCCCTAAATGGTAAGATCCCTTCTCTCTTCTCATTGCAACATTGTTCTTTAAAAATTTTCAAACTGCCACAGTTCTCCTTTTACATCCCACTTTTTTTCCAAAAATGGTTTCAATTTCCCCCAGTCAACAATATATTGTCCTAGGTCAAGATCTTTAAGTTTCCTTGTCATTTTGTCCATTTCTGCCATGTACAGCAATTTGTAAATCCAGTATTCTACAGTTGGTATTTCTTGTGTCTTCCATTTCTGCGCATACAAAAGTCTTGCCGCTGCAGTCATGTAAAATAACAATGTTCTATGCTGCGTTGGAACTGCCTCCATTCCCAAGTTCAGTAGCAACAATTCTGGGTTCTTATTTATTTGTATTTGTAAAATCTCATTTATTGCTTCAATTATTTCTCCCCAGAACTGTTTAGCTACTTCACATGTCCACCGCATATGATATAATGATCCTTCATGCTTTTTACATTTCCAGCATTTGTCTGACATGTTAGTATTTCCTAGCGCAGTTTTCTTTGGTGTTAAATACCATCTGTAAATCATTTTGTACACATTCTCTTTAATGTTCGTACATGTTGAAATCTTCACTGTATTTTTCCATAGGTACTCCCATGTCTCCATTGTTATTTCTTTATGAAAGTTTATTGCCCACTTCACCATCTGGACTTTTACTGTTTCGTCCACCGTAAACCATTTTAAAAGTAATTGGTAAATCTTGGATATTTCTTTCTTACCTTCTTGTAGTATCACTTCCTCTAACTCCGAATTTTCCAATCTTATTCCTCCTCTCTGGCAGTCCGCATTATAAAGGTCTCTGATCTGTCTGTACTGGAACCATCCATAACAAGGAGACAATTCTTCTTCTGTCTTTATTCTCAGCTTTGAATATTGTATTTGTGTACTCTCCTTGTAAGTTAGACATTGCTGTTCATCTCAGATTTTGTGTGGGCAGGCAAGAAACCACGAGTGAAAATGAAAGTGTTACAAGATGCGAAGGAAAGAGGTGGCTTGCAACTGCCCAACGTAAGACTGTATCATGAGGCAGTATGTCTTGTATGGTTGAAAGACTGGATAATGTTAAAAAACCGTAAGTTGCTGGCCCTGGAGGGACACAAAAAAATATTTGGATGGCATGCATACATGTGGTATGATAAAGTAAAAGCGGACTCTATGTTTTTGCATCATTATATTCGGAGAAGCCTCTTCACGGTCTGGAAGAAATACAAGTTGTATATGGAAGATGGAATTCCTTCATGGGTGGTTCCGTATGAAGTAATAGATCCGAGAACTGTCGATAACATGCACCTATTTCTTGAAATCATTACAGAGGTCATCACACAGGGTGCAGCCACCCCCCCCCGGAGCACTCCCTTGATTCAAGCCTCCCCACCCCTTACCTGACAGCAATGTTCCCTCTAAGCGGTACAGTGTCGTGAGCCAGAAATATACTTTGTGAGCAATAAATTACAAGTTAGGCTACGTCTTTTCCAAAACCAGAATCCATTTGATTAAAAGACTTTTGAATTAGATTGTCTGAGGCATTGGTATTGGGTGCCATCAATATTTTGATGACATTCACTTATGCATGTGGTTCTCAAAAGCTTATGCCTCAATACAGTTGGTTAGTCTTAAAGGTGCTACTGGACTCTTTACTATCTTGCAACTGCAGACTAACACGGGAAAGAAAGAATGAAGCAAGGAAAGAAGGAGGGAGGGAAAGACCGGGGAAGCAGGTGGCCCAGGAGAAGCTCCACCCGGGGAGATGGCCCATGGTTCTTTGGGCACCGGGGGCGGGGCCACCAGTTACATGTTATTTTTTCAGAGGTGCCGGATCTCAGATAATTTTATAAGAGAAATGAACCAAAAAAATAAGTACAATTTGATACTACACAGAAAACCCTCATAAGCTCTGAAAAATCCAAATTTTAAATGATGTGCCCCCTAGAGCAACAGTGATCAAAGAGGAAGATGAAAGTACAAAACAATCACTGCAAGGTTTTCCCTGCTAATCCTTGGCCAGATTTGTGCAAATCTCTAACTAGACTGCGCCCATTTGATTCTGAGATGCTGTCCAGCGCTCAAAAACAATCTCCTTTAACTGCCACCAAACATTGCCAATGGAAAGGCATTTAAAGTAAAGGTGGGCTGTCTTTCAACAACCCGGGCTAATTAAGGCTTGGTAAGAGAGGGCAGCTTCTCTTGTGTGCCCAAGCATAACAATTAGGGCACTATGGCAGGGCTGGCCTTCACTGTGCCTTTCTCTAGATGTAGAGCAAAGGGGTGTTCCTAATGGCTTATAATTGTGTTGGAAAGATTCTGCTGTTCCCATGAGTGAGAAAGGTCATGAACCACTGCTACTGCCCAACTGCTGACTAAGTAATGATGTTTGTTTTTATATAAATTGTTCAGATAACAAAGCTGGATCTCATCCAAGGCTCTTCATTACTATTCCGTTCATTGGGTGGCCACTGATTCTGCAGTATCTACCCAGAAGTGGAAGATAAATAATAGAAGAGCTTTGGGGCTGCTGTAAAACACAGCAAGGCCAGCAACAGGTATGTGTGTTGGAAAAGAAGAAATGCTTTAGTCATAGAGAAGGGTACTGAAGGTTAGTTTCTAGTATCCACCTGTTCAATACAAAGACTTTAGTCTGTGGTGATCAAAAAGAGGAACCTGCATTCCATACCTAATGGTAAGACAAAAGGTTTTTCACTTGGTTTCCAACAAACAGAAGTAGTAAAGGGTACTATTCAATGCCATGCCACTGAACAATGCAACAAGTCTGTTGCCGCAACCATGCTAGAAAATGCACTTGTAGCATAGCTGCAAAGTCACAAAATAGCTGTACACGATCCTTCCAGTACCTCACACAATTTCTTCCATTCTGCCTCAGAGTAACTTATACATCTAATCCATCCTCATCCGAGCATAAACCAAAAACTACAGACCATTTGTTGTAAGCAGCAGTATACTGATGGGTGCATAAGAATATAGAATGCATCTGTGCTGAAGAGGACAGCAAGTCAAAAACACGACCAAAAAAAGGATGGATAGAGCATATGACTGTTCTGCATTTTGTACATCTGTGTGTGGAATGTTGGAATTGCCACTGGTTAACTGCAGGTGATATTATGTGCCCATATGCAGTTTAAAGAGCAACTAATTCATCATTACTTACTCAACAGAAGGAAACCTTCCATCGTTAACACAACAAACAGGTGTGCAGCCACAAAACAAACCAATGCACATCAAATCCTGCCCAAACTGGGTAGTACCATGCTGCTGGGCTCAGCCAAGCTTCCCAGCACTGACTCTTTCCAATAGCTCCAAACTAGTAGAGGTCTGAGTACTGAAGTCTTCTACAACATCAGTGCCCAAACCCCTAACTTGTTGCTCCTGTGCCTGCCAGTTCTTTTCTCTTTCTCACCACACACTAGAACATGAGTCATTCATTCAGGAGTTGTCATCGAGGTGGAATGCACTAATAGTAAAGAAAGCCCATGAGGGACAGCCCCTGTTCCCATCTCTGTAGAGGCAGGCAAGGAATTGGATCTCCTGCAATAATATAACAAGAGGCAGAGATGGAATGCCCACAGCCTGAAGAGTTTTGCTTTTGATCAGTAGCAATTTGCCTTGTGAAGGGGCTGGATATTTATAATTATGCTCAGAGTGGCCACTTTGAAAAATCTATATGTCCCTAGGCTCTGTGTACATCACCATGTCAACTCTCTGAATGGAGGCATCCATCAGCTACAATACATCATAGATCTTGGTGAGCACATGGGAAATGCTCTGCATTGCTTGTGTCCCACATCTTCACTCAAAAGGCATTCTGGTCCAAAGCAAGGTGCCCCAGCCTAGTCATATGCAGAAGGGTATTCCAGCCACAGCAGCAAACATTCAACATCAGTAATGTCAACCTGGTCTTAGTCCAGGAAGCAGTGTAGTTAACACAGTCTAAAATTAATCTTCTAGCTCCAGAATCTGCACAGAAACTAACATTTGTGTTTTCTCCAGTTTTGCTAGATTCACCGGCACAGACATGGAGTGAACTCCTGCAGGTACAAAGTCAGAAAAAACACCCAAAGTGATAAAGATGGGATAAAGAATCCCATGCCATCTAGTTACTCATCCTACCAGTTAGCTAAAAATCAACATTAGTGATGACTCTGTTTATCTAACCAGCTCCTTAAGCAATTCTGATAATAAAAGTGAAGAAACAAAGGCACAGTGAGCTATACACCTACAAAGTGAGGTGTATAGCTTTTGTCTGCATCCAGTACACACTGCTCTCCATTCCTCCTAAAGATTTGAATCCAGTACCTTTTCTGGGATGGGAAGTAGCAATATATTTTAAACTGCTATCCTAGCCACCTTCAAGCAAAAAGTGAACGAGAGCTCTCACCAGGCACAGAATGGCTTGGAAGCTTCCTTCCCTACCACTCTGCCCAGGCTGTTCTTAAAAATTTATTACTCTGTTGCAACATGAAAAATAAGACAGAGAAGCAATCATTAGTATAACTATAACTCCCCGTGCAATAGTCACACTTGTAAATTGAGATTTATGATTGCAGCTGCCGATATTTTAGAGCAGGGTGCCGGTGCCGGCATCAGCAAAGCCCCGCTGCTCGCTGCCCCAGCGCTGTTACAGTTTATCACAATCTGCAGAGATTATTGCAATGAATAATACAGAACAGGCTGGCAGTGAAGAACTATTCCCGATCAAACGCTTCTGTAAACAACTGAATAAATAATATTTCTCATCCCCTCTTTGAAGCCCTTGCGGGCCTGGGGAGATCGCTCATTGCACAGTAACAAAAAGAGCAGAGGGCTTGGGAGAACTGTGGCATTTGATTAAATGCAGCACTGGCACAGAGTGGAGACTCTGTTCAGAGCATTTTCTATCAGTCAAAGCTCTCAAAACTTTTCACCCCTTCGAACGAGCATGAGATTTAAATGTAACATCTTGAATATAAATGTATAAACAAGTGCATCTTGAGCAGAAATATCCTTTCTTATCTTGAGATATATAATACATTTTACTGGTGTATTCCGATATATTATCTATTTGTTAGATTGTTTGTTAGATTATTTATTTGTTATCTATTCGTTAGAAGTGGGAAAGTATGTAATATTGAGTATGTAGTAATGATGGAATATACAATGCAGTTGTAAAACAGATTAGTTATGCAATCTGAAACTTAAAATGTTTAATATAATTGTATCCAATGTAAATAAGCATCACTGTATTATACAGAAAGTGTCTTAAACATTTTTAATGAGGGAGATGTTGGGGAGAAACATTTCCTGATTTCTATATTCTCTTATATATAATTATTTTAATCTATATAATCATGCTCCTTTCTATATTCCCTCTATTCTATAACTTTGTTTCTTAAACTAAATATATATATATATTCACACAAAAAAACCACTTGCACCTCTTTATCAAGGAGGCAGCCAGCATATAAGGGACATGGTCAAGACAATGTAGCACACTTGTGGCAGAGAGTGGAATGAACACCCAATCTCCTGAGAGTCTGGCCAGTGGAGATGATAAATAATCAACTATGAATAGTAAAGTATCTATCCAGATCTGACTGTTTGTCTAAAGAAATGAAAAAGATCTCAAAGACAGATATGAGAGAGAGAGAGAGAGAGAGAGAGAGAGAGAGAGAGAGAGAGAGAAGGAAGTTGCTCACAGGCAGGTTCAGTGGCAGGTACAAACATGATGGAACACTGTCCCCTGAGAGACATCAGAGCTGCCTCTCAGGCCATGTGGAGTTAAAGGGAACGCAGGGAGACCAGGCTCTCTGCTTATATAAATGTCAATAACTAATGTAACATTATAAGGATTATGTGTCAACATCTGCAAAAAGGGCATCCCTTGCAGGATGTAAAAGGATAAAGTTCAGGTTCGAAACAGCCCTGCTTTTCCACTGCTACTGTCAGAGCCATCTTTGCCTCCTGCTAACCTACTTCATGGTTTGGATTTCATCTCTAGCTAAGGGTGCCAAAGGGGTTTAAGGACAGAATTTTCCACAGAAGACTTAGCCATTCCACAGATATCTGTAGTGGAGTCTTTTAGAGGGATGATGCGAGAAAGATACCCTAATTGTTTATTCGCCCTGTGGTAAAATGGGATCTACAGGCTTCCTGTTTTTCCTGGGTAAGGAAAGTAGCAGACTGGTCAGGGTCCCAAGTTATCAGACCTCAATGAGAAGATCATTCCTCTGCCAGCTCTCTTCCCCATTCAGCACTGCTATTCCAACCTAAGAAAAAGATGTGGTTTGCTCTTCATGGAAAAGTCCCCATGAGATATGTGGGAAGTATGAGTAGGGGTAACAAAGCCATTTTATTTAATAAATTGCTGTTGGAAATCTAATTTTACTAAAAGCACTGAATAATTAAGTAGTTTTGATGTTCCTTATGCTGTTCAATGGCATCACAGAAAAGAAGAAATGGACAGAGCCACAAACAGCAAAAGATATGAGAGGAATTCTCCTTTATTCAAGAACGTGGGCTTTGGTGAATTGCTTGGAAGCTTAACAGGAAAGAACAGATCTGATTCTTTGGCCCCATTGTTGTTACCCTTTCAGTTTCTGCTCTCAGGCTTTGTAGTTGCCAGAGAGTTATATAAAAGCAGTCTTGTTGAGCAGAACTTCCACATCTGTGATGTTCTGGTTTCCTTTCTGCCTCCAGAAAACACAACAGTTCCATCTTTGGGCCCAACTACATGTAAGGCTGGAATTCGGTGACTGGAACTCTAAAAAGAAGCCACAGCTCTAAAATACAGCCACAGAGGGAGCCCAATATAGATCAGGGATTAATTCTCCTTCCCGTCTTTCCCAAGCCCCCAGCCGCCTTTCCCTTATGGCACAGTTGCATGGTGCCAGCTGAGCCAGGCCTGGTTGCATGGTGGGGAATCTGCAAGGACTTGCAGGGGAAGTACTTCACTTTTCCCTGTATCCCCTTCCCCACACTATTTCCTCTTTTCCTTCTCCAAGTAGACTTCATACGCTCACCTTTCCCTACATCCTTCTCTCCTTCAAACCCACTAAACAACTTTTAACTTTTACCTGCCTCCAATCATCATCTATATTTATTATGTATTTATTTCATGTATATATTGCTCTTCTCCACAATGGGGACCCAAAGAAGCTTGCATCATTCTCCTTGCATTCATATTTTCCTCACAATAGTCATGAGAGACAGGTTAGGCTCAGTGTGTGTGACTGGATTAAAGTCACACAGTGAGCTTCCTCAACAGAGTAGGATTCAAACCTGGATGTCTCACATCTGACTCTGAACTCTAACCATAACACTACACTGGCTTTTATGAGGGGGCTGCTGCTGAACAATAGCATGCAGCCAGGCCTAGATGTGCTATGCAAGTCATATGGTATTAAGTAGCCCAGTGGTTGCTTCTGGACCTAGCCCCAATGAATCCTCCCTCAAAGGCCAAAACAGCCCTGGAAAGGACCTTGCCCCCTTTCCCTTCCTTTTACTGACAGAAACCAAGCCTGGAATACTGGCTAAACTGTAATGGTTGCCTAGCAATGGCCACTGAGGGCATCTGTTTAAAGCTACAGGTGTTCCTTTTATCATTTAAAAAATTTTGTTTAAAGGATTTCAGATTGTTCTCTAAATCTGATGCATTTTTTAGGTGTGTAGGAAGATCTGGCTTGTCCATTCATGGCTTCAGTCTCCATATTTAAGCATCTAGATGCTTGGCTATTAGTATATAAGATTGCAGCTATGGCTCTAGTATTCTGGTCCCCACTGTCTCTGTCTTCCACTTGTTTTACCCCTTCCTAGCATACTTAATGAAGACTCTCCAGAGGCAAATGCAGCTTGAACAACCATTCAAGTTATACCAAACTCTGTTTTCTCTGGCCAGCAAGGCCACTTTCCATGCTATGTTAATGTGTTAATGCTTGTTAACTCATATATATTTGTATCTGATGGCTGGGAACTATGATACTAGTTTCCAATAAAAAAACTGTGTTTATAACTGCCAATTTATATTTCATTGCTATAGAGTAGTTCTAGATGAGATACTTGTCCCATTGCTGATCTTGCAGCCACAGTTCCGGAAAAAATGAATAGTTGGTCACACTTCCCGCAGGAGTTGGCTATTCGTATTAGAACAAGTTTCAGATCTGCCCCAGGAGGTCCACATCACTATTTCTGTTAGTGCATGTCATCTGTAATGTCCCTAGTTGTGAACTTTGCTCAGATTGTCCTCTCATCTATTCCTAACTTATTGGACCATCCATTCTATCTCAGCCCAGCCACCCCATAAGAGATACCATGGGCAGAATTACTAGGGTTCTGTATACTTCTCAAACTTTTGAGCTTTTGCCAAGATCCTTCCATAGAAAGAGGCTTACTGCTTGGAAAGGTATCAACAAATGAACAGAAAAAGGCAGGCCTCCGAAAAGACCTTGTTCAGTAAACAAACATCTAAAGAAAGCTCAGCTTTCTGGGGCTGGCTGAACTCCCACCACCCTGCCTACAGAAGGAAAACTATAGTTTTACTCTGCATTCTGAACATGAGCTCAGTTTCTTCAAAGGGCCCCTGGGAGAAGGGCCCAGCCTCAGTGGAGAAAGGCTGAGTCTGTGCTCTATGAGCAGGAATCGGTTCCAATTAATCCCCGCTCAGCTTGGCCTGCCCGCTTCATTACCTCCCCTTGATGAGAACCATCAGTGGGGCCTGTATGATTTTGCTAATTAGCCTCACTTCGTTTATCATTTCCATTTTCTCTCAGCGACGCACGGCTTGCTGGGCGACAGCTTCATCTCCTGCTGAAACAATGCAGCCCCTTCTGTGCCTGTCTCACTTAGCGCTGTCACTGCAGCCATTATGAAATTGGGGTTTCATTTACACACTAATTAAACATTACAGCTTGTTCACAATTACAACATGGGGATGAGGAGGTAACTAATTACTTAAGAAATGAGCTAACATTTATCTCCAATTCTTCTACTCTTTATCCATCTCCCCCCATGCTTCTCCTATCAAGATTACATTGTTGTTCAACAGAGATGGTGCTGGAGGCCCTTGGCAGCCTCTGCATACAGAGCACTTACCCACGTCTTCAGCAAAGAGTTGGGGGGCTTCCATACTAGAACAATATATCAGTCCCTAATTTATACTAGGATTGCATGGGACCACCTCAGTCACTGCCAACAAACATCTCAGCACTCCCTCTTAGCCTCGATGGTGGAGGGTGTGTGTGTTGAGGCAATATACGTGGGCCTCACTTCCCCCCATCCTACTACCATGGCACAAATATATATATATATATATATATATATATATATATATATATATATATATATATATATATATATATATATATATATATATATATATATATAAGGACCCCAAAATCTTCATAAAGGGGGCAAGGGGGATAGGCTAATGTGTTCCAATCCAGAAGAGGTAGACTGAAAAATAGGCTTAACATACTTCTGAAAACAGCCCCAGACCTTCTCTCGTCAACCATCTCTTAGTGTTAGGTGCTACTTTCGATATACCCTAATGTAGTGGAGATGCCTTGTTGCTGGCTAAAGTTGTCGCCCAAGCCCACAGTATTTACTGACATCTACCCAGTTAACCACTGTCCTTCCCTCTTATACATGTTTGCATTCCTGTTGCTATAATCCCAGAACCAGGCAGGACAAGCAAGGAAAAGAAGCAGTGCTTTCTTTTATTTCCCCTGAGAACAATAGGTGGGGGGAGGTGTTAACTACCACAAATGTTTGGGTAGCAACACTGCTCCTTCCTGTTTGGCCATTCCTGTCATACAGAGAGCAGTAGCAGTCTTCTTGCACAATCTCTTCGTAGAGCCAACTACTTATTATGGCAGCCACAGATCCAACTAGGGTTGCGAGGTCCCCTTACCCTCCCGGCAGGAGGGGGGACCTGGCACTTACCACAGGGGATCTTTGCATACACGCAAAGTGCGCTTGCTGCATGCTGGTTTTTTGCCTCCTGGAGCCATATCCCGGGCTTTCCCTCCTACCAGCCAGGTGATGGTGGTGGAAGGCAGAGGTTAGAAGTGAGGATCCCCCACCCATACTGGGGGATTGGAAGCCCTAGGTCCAATCCATTGCTGCCCACACCATTTTAGTGGATTTAGCTGTTTAAAAATTGGAACAAGCCCATGGCATGGTGGCACTATGAGAGCTTGTCCCCCCCCACACATACACCTTTTCAAGAGCCAAAATAGTTGGGGGGTGCTATTGAAAAAGCATAGCAAGGAAACAAGATTGAATGGTGCCGTTGCAGCACATGGCAATTTTTAAATGGGCAAATTCTCCTTTAAAATGGCATCAGAGGCCACAGATTGGGCCTGTGGTTGGCATAATATTAAGTTTGGCCCTAAGGTTAATCACTTCTCCATACAGTATCCTCCCCTCCCCAAATATATTTGGCTAACTGAAGTTTTTGGTTTAGCTCACCTTCTCAGGATTAGGTTGCTTGTAACACTATGTCTCCCTTGGACACTAAAGATGCTGTGATAAAATGTGGTATCAACAATCTAGATACAAACTTATGTTTCAAGTACGTCTACCAGCTCAACACTTGAATTTCAAAATGGGTTTGAAAAATGTAAAATACCATACTACAATATCTCCCTCAAAGGCTGAAGTATATGATCAAAAGTTGGTGTTCATGTTGAAATCACAATTCTGCATTTAAAGTTCAAACCCCAGCTTGAACCTCACACCCATTTTCAAGGAAGCCAAGAAAGATGTATAAAGAAAAAAGACCCTTCTAGTATAAGGCAATATCACCTTTAAAAACTGGAATGTAAGCTGTTGTACACGTTCAGGATGCAATTCTACAACCGATATTCTCATTATTGGAAAAGTGTAGGCAAGATAGCCAAAGTAAGGCCACTTAAACATTATTAGATGTTACCACGGCTTTTTTCTGGGAAAAGAGGTGGTGGAACTCAGTGGGTTGCCCTCAGAGAAAATGGTCACATGGCTGGTGGCCCCGCCCCCTGATCTCGAGACAGAGGGGAGTTTAGATTGCCCTCCATGCCGCTGAGCGGTGCAGAGGGCAATCTAAACTCCCCTCTGTCTGGAGATCAGGGGGCGGGGCCACCAGCCATGTGACCATTTTCAAGAGGTTCCAGAACTCCATTCCCCCGCTTTCCCCCTGAAAAAAAGCCCTGGATGTTACTAATAACTTCTGAGCCAGAAAAAGCATGCATGCTCATGTGTGGACAGCCATGCTGTGCTTGGAAGAATTATGCCTAAAATACCGGCTACTATCCTTATGAGATAATGATCAAGGACAAAAATACTATCGACATTTAAAAAATTTTTCATCTATTTCTCTGCTAAGAAACTCAGAACAGCATTTTAGCTTCATGCTGGGAGCCAGTGGTTAGAGAGCTAGACTAGGATCTGGGAGATCAGTGTTTAAACTCCTCACTTCGCTATGAAAGTTGGCTGGATGACCTTGGCCAAGCACACATTCTCAGCCTCACCTACCTCACAGTGTTGTGAGAAAGAAAGAAGAATGATATAAGACACTTTGTTTCCCTGTTATGGAAAAAGACAGTGTATCAGGAGAGTGTAGGCAGTGTAGGAGAGTTTAGGCAGTGTATCAGGAGAGTGCCCACTCTCCTGGCTTTCTGCAAACAATGCAAAATCGAATTATTCAAAAAGGCTTTTTACTCAGATAGGAGGGAAGTATTGTAGGGAGGGGGTCTTAGATGTTTTGCTAATGAGTTAGGGACCATAGACTTCACCACTGTGTTGCCTTGCATATTATCTGTTGCTTTGAATATGTACTCTTATATACTACCTGTCATGTTATCTAATGTTAGTCTTAGAATTGATTATGTTCTGTTTCAGCAATTCTTCAACTTTGTATTGGATCCTTGTTAATGCTATATCTTTGTAAAATCCTATGACATTGTTTATAGAAATGTTCTTCATACTGTATGGAAATATCCTGATACTAATTGTACTAATCTCACACTATGTAATCCACCTTGAGTCTCAGTGAGAAAGGTGGACTATAAATGACATACATACATACATACATACATACATACATACATACATACATACATACATACATACATACATACACACATACATACATAAACAAAGAGACAGACAAGCCTGTGAAGTAGGCTAAGCTGAGACAGAATAACTTCTTCAAGACCTTGATAGACTTTCACCGTCCACATCTAAATCCAACATTCCTGCCAATATTCCACATTGGTTCTCATAAACTTTGCTCTTAAGTAAAAGTAAACATGGCTACACCATCCATCAGAAGAAGAGTACCAATTGTTAAAGTATCCTATTAATACTGCAGGAAAGGATGGAAGCTCCCGATCCTAACCTTTCTCCCATAATTCAACAATAAAGCTTTTAATAAGCTGGGCTTCCTATTAGATTATTTGAATCCATGTGAGCATTTATTATCAACAAAATAATTCATTTTGTACAGGCTGCAGCAACATATAAAAAGAGAGATGACTTATTTTACTTATTTCAGTTTTCACACTGTGTAATGTTTTAACGATGGTGAATTACTTGCAGATTCCTTATACTATGCATATGCCTATGAACTTGTTATATGATCAATATTGCTTTGCTTCTGTATTCTACTATTATGAACAATGTTCTACTATTAGTGAGAACAATGAAGAAAACTGATGGGCCCCCCAAATAAAACTATCACCTGCTTGATACTGAACCACCTCTCCAAGCTGGTACATGATGGCTAGACTATGGCTCTGTTATAACAACACGTATCAAGAATTTATCCTTATAGACTTGGTTGGTGCAGCAAGAGAGACTGAGGAGGGTAGGGAGGAGAGAAAGATATGCAGCTAACTGGCTCAGTGAGGAAGATGCTTGTCTATGTTCCCAGCAAAAAGAACGTAAAAGGACCTTGCACACACACTGATGTGCTTGACTCAGTGATGGCCAACTCATCTGAAAAGACATTTTCTTCAGGGAGGAATTAACATTTACAAATGAGACCTATTAGAGTAAATAAAGGCAATAGTCATTCAGCTCAGGAGGTGATAGAGACTATGGGCTTAGATACGATTTTTATTAGGAAGATACGCCTTTTGGAAGGAGAGGAAACAGCCTTTGGCACTGGTGTGGGGGTAGCACTCTTAGCTGAGCAAAGCAACCATGCAAAACAGTCCAAGGCACAGCAACAGTGGCCTTAGTGATGCAGGTTTTGGATGGTCTTGTCTCATAAGAAATACTAAAACCAACTGCAAGTGGCCAAGAGAACTGAGCCACCAATTCACAAAAAGAAAGCTTAGAACAATATACTTCCCCTGTATACCAACAACCAAATCATAAAGTCTGCCATTGGGTATAGTGGAACAGAGATCTGACCCAGAATGTTATCATGCCCTTATATTCCTTATCACTGTGGGATGCTGACAGGATGATAAAAAGCCAGAAGCTAATAGATTAAGACAGTAAAAGCAGCTGGAAATGAAAAGAAAATGAGACTTCTAGACAAGCTAGGATCAACACAACTATCTCTCAGCCATCATTGCCAATAAACCCCACTGAAGAAAAGCACCATCATCTCTGAAAATGTTTCTGAAGTGCTCTGAAAACCTTCTAAAAATTCTTAGCAGCAGGAACCTGCCATATATTTGATCATGTTCCATGTTCCCAAGACAAAAGTATGATTCATGCAAGAAAATAGCAGTATGGCAGCTGGTTGAGAGAGAACATACATGAAAAAGTTTGCTACTTGCCTGCAGTGACATTCATACCATTGCAAAACTGGGTTTGACATGTGGAAAAGCCACCATTTCAATCAGCCACCATGCCAATGTTGCTGGTATGAACTTCGACTTTGAAAGACTCCTACCGGGACATCATTATGGTCACTCGCTTCTGCTTAAAACTCTGCGTACACAATCAGACTAGGATAGAAACTTGGGTCTTTAAGAATACTTAAAAATACATGGGCTTGGAAATAGTTAAAACACAAACAGGGATGGGGTACCATCAGCTTTAATAATAGTATCAACTCTTTCTGATAGTTTTTATCCTTCCTGTCTTTGGCCTACAAAAAAAAAATCTCAGCTAAACTACTGACACTGGCTGGGAGCTTAGAACTCCCAAATCAAACAGGGCCCTTGATTCTCCAGCACATAATTGTGCTGCCCTTTCACCCCCACCTTCAATCAGTGCCGTTTAACTATCTCGTTTAGCCTACGGGACCCACCCCTCTGCTAACTAGCAGCCATATTCTTCTCATTAGGACGGAGGCTGCTCTTGCTTTACAGACAAGTAGAGACAAAGCCATAATGTCTCTCTCAATGCAGTTATATATAGAAAAGTTGGAAGGGGGAGTAAAATCAGACAATCATGCGCTCCTGCAAAACAGGCCAACTTGCAGATCTCTAGACCTGAAGCATGTACCAGAAAATTATTCCAGTTCCCTTGCTCTTATGCAAGTAAATAAACAAAAGAAGAGGGGCAGATTCCCTGCCCACAGTATATACTTATCAAAATGGCTGTCCTTACTGTGGCATTCAGTGTTCCCAAGGTAAAAAAGCCATGACACCCTACAATAGCACCAAGCCTTTATTCATAAAAAGTACATTTCTCTAGAATAAGAAATTCACTACTGTTTATTCAAAAGCAAACTGTACATCTCTGTGGTACTGAATCTAACTACATTAGGGAAGTTAGAGTGATTATTCATTCTGTAGATTCGTTTTATGAACAGAAGATTCACTTTCAAGTTGCTCAATGTTTGGACCCATAAACCACCCATGTACACAAGCAATTCATCTCCAGTCCTTCCATGGTCTACCCTGTGTACCATGATGTAAACATCCCATTCCCACAGGAAAAAGGCTTGAAGTAGATACCCAAACCGATCCAGAAGATATAGCCTGATATGTCAAGGAGAGCTGGTGATTCTCCTCAGGGCATGAATATTCCTTTATCCTTCTGTGTCAAAGACACACGGCTTGCAAACTGCTCTGAGAAGAGGCAATTAAATCTGCCTTCATGAGTACTGGTTCTCACTTTGCCTTGAAATGCAGAGGTGAGGGATAGCCCCAAGGAAAAGTATCTCAGTTAATGAGTTATGCTTTGGACCAAAAATGGTGCCGTAAACTGAGCAGATTCCACAGGTGGAGGAACAGCTGTATGATAAAGCCAAACAGGTTATAAACAGGCATTGACAGTAAACAAATAGTGAAGAGCAGTGTTACCTGTTATCAGCCATGTATATCAGCCTAAGAATTAAACTTTACTCAAATATTTGTACCGTAACAGAAAGCTATGTGGGTCACTGGTAGAGGTGTGCACACCAAAAATATTCGGGTTTCCTGTTTCAGGTGCACCCCAAAAATATTCAGGAAAAGCATTCGGAAATACCCCAAAGCGGGTATTTTAATCACTTCGGAATGCCCTGTAAATATTCGGAGCATTCCAAAGTGATTCAGGGGGCTGGGTTTTCTCCCAGCAACCCCATCCCACCCCCACTCCCAACCCCCCCCCACTTAGCCCCCCCTCCCGTCCAACCCACTTACCTGGCCCTTTAAAGATCGCTTTAAACTATCAGCTGGGAGGCAGCAGGGGAGATTCTCCCCTGCTGCCTCCCAGCTGATAGTTTAAAGGGCCCGGTCCTGCAACTTGCAAGCCTTTTAAACACCCCACAACACCCAGCCCCCAGCTGCCCCAGCCCCCCTCCCCCCACTAAGCTTTGCTCTGCTGCTGTGGCGGTCCAGCAAAAGTGGCTCCAGCCTTCTCCGCTGCCCTGCCTGCAGCTTGGCATCGGAGGAGGCCAAATAGGCCCTTCCTGCCCCTCAAATGGCCGCCACGGCAGCCATTTGAGGGGCAGGAAGGGCCGGAGGAGACAGAAAAGGGAAGCTCCTTCCTTTCAAAGTCCCCCAACTTCCTCCAGCCAGTTGGGAAGGGGGAGACTTTGAAGCGAAGCAAGTTCCTGCTTCACTTCCAGGTTCTGTCCCCCTCTTCCAGCCGGATGGGAAGGGAGAAACTTTAAAACGAAGCAGGTTCCTGTTTCACTTCAAAGTCCTCCTCCCTCCTCCAGCCGGAAGGTGGAGCGCCCAGCGGGGAGGTGCAGGATTATGTCTGCTTCCCCACCGCCCCCTTCACCCGCCGCTGACGGGGAGCTCCCGGCAAGGACTTGCAGGCTTATGCTTGCTTCCCCGCTGCCCCTTTCACCTGCTGCTGATGGGACCAGAGAGTTCCCTGGCCCCGACAGTGGCAGGTGAATGGACTGCCCAGTGGGGAGGTGCAGGCTTATGCCTGCTTCCCTGTTGCCCCTTTCACCCACCGCTGATGGGGCTGGGAAACTCCCTGGCCCCGTCAGCAGCAGGTGAACAGAGTACCCAGTGGGGACTTGCAGGCATATGCCTGCTTCCCCGCCGCCCCTTTCACCTGCCGCTGACAGGGCCAGGGAACTCCCTGGCTGCATCAGCAGCAGGTGGATGGAGCACCTGGCGGGGAGGTGCAGGATTATGCCTGCTTCCCTGACACCCCTTTCACCTGCCGCTGACAGGACCAGGAAGTTCCCTGGCCTCCACGGCGGCAGGTGAACAGAGCACCAGGAGGGGAGGTGCAGGCTTATGCCTACTTCACCACTGCCCCCTTCACCTGCTGCTTACGGGACCAGGGAGTTCCCTGGCCCCGTCAACGGCGGGTGAACGGCGCACCCGGAAGGGATTTGCAGGCTTATGCCTGCTTCCCCACCACCCCTTTCACCTGCTGCTGATGGGGCCGGGGAGTTCCCTGGCCCCGACAGCGGCGGGTGAACGGAGTGCCCGGAGGAGACTTGCAATCATAACCCTGCTTCCCTGCTATTGTCTTCCCTTTATGCAAGAGGAGCAGGGAGAATCTCCCTGTCCCTCTCGCATCGGGAGGGCGCCACCGGGCTGCTGCTCCTGGTGTGAGAGGGGCAGGGAGATTCCCTCGCCCCTCTCACACTGGGCAGCAGCACGGAAAGAGGCATTTTAAGCCCCATAGCTGGCATTCAGCCGCTCGTCAGGGAAGCCCCCGACGAGCAGCTGATTCAGGGGTTTAAATGCCCCTTTTCCTGCCGCTGCGCATCGGCAGTGAAACGAGTATTTAAACTTTTTGACCCAAAGCTTCCTGAAGCTATACAAATAGCTTCGGGAATCTTTGATTCAAGATTTCCGAAACGGACCTATCATGCTGGGGCCGTTTGAGAAATCCCGAATCTTTGTAAATCAATTCCGATTCGGGTATTTTTTCCGAATTGGAAACCCGAATTGCACATCCCTCGTCACTGGAGACTAATTTACACTCATAAAACCCAATCGTGTAATTTGTAGGTGAATGTGTGGCCAGCTTCCCTTGGAAAGTATTACATGTGAAGTAATGTAAATTACAAAATGGGATTCTGTCTTTGATGCTTGATCTTCAATGACTGTTTCACTCATCAAAGTTGTTGACTAATAATTCATTTAATGTGGACATACATATGTGAAGTCACTTAAAGCGGACATCTAATTTTCATCCAAAATGATAACCAAGACTCCTGACCACTGTCAATCAGCATCACTCAACTGAGCCTTAAGAGTACCAATGGTAATTAAAGCAGATGTCCACCATTTGCATCTTCAGCCTTTGGATCTTCCATAGCCTGCTGCAAGTCTTAACATGAAAAAATACAGAATAGAATATAACAATTTTCTCCAGTCAGGGTATATTTTTCCTCAGTATCCTGTTTTGGACCTTGGTAAAGAGACAATATAATGTTTTAGGAAAACACGATATAAAGCTAGGATATGAACTGCTTTATTAACTGCATTTAGTCCTAACTATGGCTTTGCCCTAGGCTCCAGGTCTGCCTGGTAATATACTCCTTTCTTTACTGGCACTCCCTGCCTCCACCCCCTTAATAGCACACCAACATAGCATGCTTCTTCCAAGCATCCCAAAGAGGAAAAAGCAATGGCAATGGAATCCTGGCTGTCTTAGCTGCCTGGGGTCCAGCAGTACAAGCACCCTAGCCATATTTATTACACTGAGACAATGAACTTTTAGGTGGCTGGAAACTCCCTGCCCAAGAGTTTCACACAGAAAATTGCAGAAGTGTATGGATTTGGTAACATTTCTGGTATTCTTCACTGAAAGATCCCAACAGTCAGATATCTGAGCTAGGAAGTTGACAGATATTTTCAGCCTTGGAGAAGGGCTCTGTGATATTTTAATGCTAATCTCATCCTCCAACAAATGGTAGCCCAATAAGAGATTCTACCTGACCCACCTTGTCAGTTTCTTGCTTGTATCATGGACATAGTAGGACTGTGATTAGCTATTAAAAACACCTCAAGTTCATTAGCTTGCATAGGTCAGCCAGGACATGGGGCAGTGAGGCTTAAACCAATTAAGAATTGCAGCTATACATATTGTAGGATATACATGATTATGACTTGCTTAAGGTCATCTATTTAACTTCATTGCTGAGCTGAGACTTGAACCACGGACTTCCTGGTTCAGATTCTTTACCACTATGCTACACCACGTCTCACAACAATGACTGAAAATTAAAGGAAAGTGAAGCCCTAACTGACCTACAAATGTAGATGGAAAGTAATGTGAACTTTAAAAGGGATATGCAATTTTAGAAGTAGTACTAAGAGGCTCCTGTGAAAGCAAGGGGTGTCAAAATTCAGCTTTCCAACTACATTCTTCAACATTGCAAGACGGGTGAGAGACAGGCTGATAGAACAGTCAATGCTTATCTGGCCCTCAAAATTTCTGATAAAAAAATAAATTAATATTTACAACTACACAGATAACTACGTATATACAGCTGAAACTCCAAAAAAAAAAAAAAGAATTCTTGGCCACAGAGGCAGGCAGGGTAGCTATTTTTCAACAGGAACCCCCTTAGCTTCAAAGACTCTGATGACCATCCATTTATTTCAAATTGGAAACAAATGGTTAACTGACTCCAAACAGACAAAACAGAACCAATGTGCATTTTGCATAACAGCTATTATATGTTATAAGTCCATTACGAAAATGGAAATGGCTGCCAATGAGATTGGTGGTTTTAAATAGGAGAATTGGGGTTTTAAAGGTTATTGTACATCTCACACACATTCACACATCCTGAGTAGAGTAAAGGCACCCCATACACCCCAAGAAAAGGAAACTTTTCTAAAAGCCTAATTTCTGTCCTTGCCAGACCTTTTTGCTAGAGAAAAGTGGGAGGGAATGTGGGAAGTTAAAGAGAATTGTCTTGCTACTCAAAGCCTTTAACAACTATTTTTAATATCTGGCTAAGGAGCAGAATTTTGAGAAGAAAAAGCCAGTTCTTCTTTGATGCAGGAGCTACAGATCTTGAAACAAGGTCCATTCCCTCCTCCTTCACTAACTAACAGCCATATTTCTCTCATTAAAAGACAATCTGACTGAATTTTCCAACTTCTTACCAAGGCGATCATTGTAATTTGAGATTTCTATTATCCCTGCTCCTATTTCAGCTGGGTTGGGAAGCAGTCTGCTATTGCGGGAAGGTGGGGGGGGGGAGTCACCTCTGTTTTCTTTTCCTCTCCTAAGTCACAATGGTGACTTGTGAACACTGATTAAACAAGACTATGGGGTTTGCTGGGGTCTTTTTTTGAGCGAGTAGAGAACAATGAAAAAAAAGTTAAATCAAAATGAAGTTTGTTTATCATGCATCAGTTTTTATGTCCTTTTAGAAACAAATTAATCTGACACACCTTCTTTCCTGTGGCTCCTAATCTCATTTCTTGTCCCTTCACAAACAACAAGAGCTCCGACCACCACCTCTTTGGATCCTTCAATGCCTGCCCCAGCACCCTCATTCCTCTGAGCCCATGCTGCCAGATGGATGCAATTTGCATAATATCACCGGCAGAGGCTGCAGGATCAACAGGGGTCAGGCTCTGACATCTCCAGCACAGTCTATCTCCATGTGCTAATTTGGACTGCATTGATCTCTCTTTCTGATTTCTTTGTCATTTACGTCTGCAGCAGTTTGACAGGAGATACAGAGACAGACAACGGGAGGGGGGAGAGGAAAGGGGGGAAGCCAAGGAGAGAAACAAAGATTGTAGTTACAGATGTCTTTAAGGGAAGAAAAAGATTAAGCCAAGGACTCCGCTGAGGGTCGCAGCTCAGAGACATCCTAATTACTTTGTTCTTAGAGATTCTTGTACAGACTTAGAGGGGGTCTTGTCATGGAATTCACAGGAAAGGAAACTTGTTAAATTGCAATAGAGTGTCTCTGTTTGGCTGCTATTCTTCCATACCACCCACCTATCCCATACCACACCTCTCAATGGTTTCTCATTACGTGAATGATGAACAGCCAGTATCTTCCAACACATCCTTGCCTCCATATCTCTCCAAAGAGCCTTATTAAAGATAAAAGCAACACCACTCCATAAAGCACTTAAGTGCCCACTCAAAACAGGCAATGATGAGTCTTGTTGGCACACACTCTTAGTCTGGATTGTAAGAGAAAAGTCTGATCCTGCTCTTCTCAGACTACATTGGCAGCCAACCACTGTTCAGAGTACGAAGATAAAGCAGGGCCTCTTCCACTGGCTTGAATTGACTAGTTTGTACTTTATATTTCTTTTGTTAATCACCCTTAACTTATCTTTTGAAAAAGAAAGGAAGGATATAAATATAAATAAATAAACTTGTTTCCTGTCTTCTACACTACTGTTTTCGTATTAGCTTTGAAGACTCTTGATGAATAAGAAAAACGCTGGAGGAGCACATCACAGCAGAAATCCCTGTTTCACAAAAGCTCTCATTTTACAGTTCAGCTGCACCAAGTTCAAGGCACAGGAATCTACGAAATGTTGTGCTGGCCTTGCTAGCCAGACAGTATGCCTGATCACTTCCAAATGGCACGTGACTTGGAAGAGGGACAGATAATTATGGTTGACAACTGCCAGGTAAGGCCTGAAAATCTCTTGGATTTGCAGAGATCAGTTCCCATGGCAAAAAAATGGCTGTTTTGGAGGACAGAGAGACTGGCATACCCCACTGAGGTCCCCCTCTTCCCATACCGTATCCAGACTCTACCCCAAAACTCTAGGAATTTCCCAACAGAGAGTTGGCAACCCTACGTCGTCGCTTTTTATCTCACTTTGTGTCAGGCATTTGGAGCAGTCAGAAGTAACATCTTACCTGCCATGTCTGCTAGTCTCCAAAGCATAACATGAGCTAAAAGAGCAACCACTCAATTTCCCAACTACTCTCTAGATCTTACCAGATGGGAGGTGGTCAGTTCCCTTACTATGCACTATGTTTTGAATGTCTACTGTCCCAGCACAAAATGAAACTACCCCACCCCTCCTCTCCCCCTAAGCCCCTCTACACATGCCAAGAGGTGCAGAACTGACCTCTTGAACACTTAAGAGGCTGTTCTGTATTAATTTTAAACTCCGGCTGCTGTTCTAGAATTTGCTGATGAATATAAAATATTCAAAGCCATTGGTTGTTGTGGGTTTTCTGGGCTGTATTGCCGTGGTCTTGGCATTGTAGTTCCTGACGTTTCGCCAGCAGCTGTGGCTGGCATCTTCAGAGGTGTAGCACCAAAAGACAGAGATCTCTCAGTGTCACAGTGTGGAAAAGATGTTGGCAGGTCATTTGTATCTACTCAGGAGGGGTGGGGTTGAGCTGAGTCATCCTGTAAGAGTTTCCCAGGGTGTGGAATGCTAATGGAGGGAGACTTCACTGTATCCTGAGGAGGTTCTTTTGCATATGGATTGGTGCTTGATGTGCTAATCTTCTCTGCAGGGCTATTGTCGAGTATAGAGTGTTTTGTTAGCCTGGTGTTTTTCAGAACTGGAAACCATGCTCTGTTCATTCTTAAGGTTTCTTCTTTCCTGTTGAAGTTTTGCTTATGCTTGTAATTTCAATGGCTTCCCTGTGCAGTCTGACAAAGTATAAAAAAAGCATAACCTTCAAGCAGTGTTCAGACCCACCCGAAAAATACAACAGATGCTACGATCAGCAAAAGACAGTAGAGACCCCCTCACCTCTGCAGGAGTATACCGCATACCCTGCAGCTGTGGGCAAGTTTACATCGGGACCACAAAGCGTAGCATCCAGACAAGAATAAAAGAACATGAAAGACACTGCAGACTTGGACAGCCTGAAAAATCAGCAGTGGCTGAACATAGCCTAACTCAAACAGGGCACAGTATCTTATTCCAGGACACCAAAATACTCGACAACACTTCCAACTACTTTGTCAGACTGCACAGGGAAGCCATTGAAATTCACAAGCATAAGCAAAACTTCAACAGGAAAGAAGAAACTTTAAGAATGAACAGAGCATGGTTACCAGTTCTGAAAAACACCAGGCTAACAAAACATTCTATCCCCGACAACAGCCCTGCAGAGAAGATTAGCACATCAAGTACCAATCCATATGCAAAAGAACCTCCTCAGGATACAGTGAAGCCTCCCGCCATTAGCATTCCACACCCTGGGAAACTCTTACAGGATGACTCAGCTCAACCCCACCCCTCCTGAGTAGATACAAATGACCTACATCTTTTCCACACTGTGACACTGAGAGATCTCTGTCTTTTGGTGCTACACCTCTGAAGATGCCAGCCACAGCTGCTGGCGAAACGTCAGGAACTACAATGCCAAGACCACGGCAATACAGCCCGGAAAACCCACAGCTACCATCATTCTCCGGCCGTGAAAGCCTTCGACAATACATTCAAAGCCATTCATACACTGACAGACCAGGATGACACCAATAGGGACAAATTGGACATTTGATGGAGGAGGCCTGACTGGGAAATCACCCAGTGCACCCTTAGAATGTGTTTTATATGAATAGGAAGAAGTAACATGGAAAACTGTTAAGACTACCTGTTCTCAGAGCAGCTATGATGACTGATGCAAAACTACCATGTTTATACTAGAAGCGCAAATGGTAAGAATAAAACTGAGGAACTCCATTCTCACTGCAATCTGTTTATTATCTTCACATTTAAAAGGAAGCATTCAGCTGAAACGCCAGCCTTCAGCCTCATATATTCACGTTCCTGTGAACTACTTGTCCTCTGGCTTGTCTAAATACCTGTAAACACTAGACACATAAAACAATTAGGCATTTTAGAGCACCTCTCTCTACAACTTTGCAGAAAGGATCTGCCTTAGGACTCAAAAGTATATGGCTTGGATAACATCATTAGAATTCAGCCAAGATGGCCACTACAACCAACGTGGTACATCATTACGTACACATTCTGCAAAAGCTGCTGGGCCGCCCCATCCCATTGCTCTGCATGGAAATTATGTGTCAGTGAACATCAGGAAAAAAAAAACACAAGCAGTCAATACAAACATCCAAACCATGCTGCCTCTCTCCCCCCACCCCTTCTCAGCTTGAAAGACCTTGAGTTCCCTATTGTAACATGCATGAGAATAGAGAAGGTAAGAACATATCCCCTGCTGCTGCCACGAAAAAGGAAGCGGCGAATCTTTACAAAAAAGGGCTGAATGCTAGCGAGACTGTTCTGTTACTTTTGCGCACAGTAATCCACTGTGCCATCGAGTCCCATCAGAGGCATTTTGAAAACTTAAATGACTGAAAGCACAAGAGCACCAGCTCAAGGTTCCCAGCCGGCCCAGACATCCTAATTAGCTTTACACACACTCCTACTCGGAAGGGAGAGAGCACGCACACAAAAAGGACTGTCACTTTGCTTTTTTTCTCTTTCTAAAAGCGTGTCTGTGCTCACTGGCTTTCCCACTGTGACACCTCTCACGGCAGTTAATTAGAATCATGCCACCACGTTAATGTGCTCTGACTGGACGCTGACAGCCGTTCGACCTGTATCCTGCAACAATCCCTCCGTCAGCCAACACTATGTAACGCACCTTGCTGCTACCAGAAGCCTTTCCTCCTGTCCCAGGCAGAAAGGGCCTCTTCTCATCCACCCGCCTGGCAACCCCCTTGCCAGAAATATTTGCCATATTGCCTCACTCATTGAGCATCCGGTCCACCTATTTTGAGCTGTCTGACCTTTAGCAGCACTAATTCAAAATGACATTGCACATTTGATGACATTTCTGTTGATTTTTATTTTAGTCTCTTTTAATTATTTTAACTCTGAAGTCTTTGACCCTCTCCTTTAGGCTGTAAAGGATTTGCACTCTATCATAAGCTAGACTGGGCCACGCCCAGGCCTGCCCTGTCTCTGGCAATCTTGAGTGAGGCAGGGGCTGGATCCTGGTTCTTCATTACAGAGAAAGATGAGAAGTAGCTTGGTAGAAGAGTCCTTGTGGGCCTTGATCCAGAATAATGCAGTGATGACTGACATGTGAAGGGGAGAGGTGCTGGGAGTACCTAGGTGTGATATTGCTTCAAGAATATGGACAGCCCTTAGAGAGATCAGGAGTGTTATTGCCTTTCACCAGAACAGCTGAGTGAGCAGCGCTTACATTCCCAAGATTCTGAGCATATATGACATATAGAGTGTAAGTACAAAAAAGCTGACAGTCAGTTGCAGCAGAGAGGAGACGGGCTGTAGAAGTAGCAATAGTGGCATTAGTGGTGCATGAGGAAAGGGCTGGAGAGCTGATATGAAGGACTCAGGGAGCCATCTAGGAAATCCCCACCCATACCTCAGCATCACATCCCCAACCATTCTAAATCATGAGCTATAATTTGAAGGCTTCTCTTCTAAAAGAAACCAATGATCCTATGGAGTCTAAAGGATTTTCATACTCAAAACACCACAACAGTCAAACTGTAAGGCTCTGCATAGGCTTTTCCGATTAAAAGGATATGGGGTAATATAGGGAAATGTATTCTGTAAACTCAGATCTTACAACATGCCTCTCCTACTTTGTCTTAAATCACACAAGTACTCCAAGAGCAAGCTCCCCATCCTAAATCTGGTATAGTGTAGAGATTATGCTATTTCATTATGAGCAGTCTGAGCATTACAAAATTTCCCTGCAATCAGATGCATAACCTTGCCATCTCTGATGATATGCCATGATATCAAGATTGTGAGGTATTTTGAATGAGGCCATCACAAGAAGGATAAGCCCATTCACCACACAGCAGTACTCTACACTTCAACAGGCTCCATAACAGATAACCAAACTCTGTATTTTTTGAACCCACAATGCAATGACTAGGAAAAGCAAGCAGGTCCTCTAGGGAATCTGGCAAAATCACATGGATGTCAAGAGACTGAAAGAACAGCAATATTCAGTCTCTAACCCTTTAAAACCACAAAGTATAATGAAGCTACCCTGCCAAAGCATCCCTCTGAGAATATGGAAAATGAGAAGTATCTGAACAATTTTATCTATTAATGACATCAAGTGTCTGCAAAGGGCTCTAAAACCACCTGAGGGCAAGGCTAAGCCAATCTAAAGGAGGGTTGGTAGAAATATGCTACTGGGACAGATTATCCCACCGATGGGACCACCAGAAGCAAGAAAACTAGTTTAGTAAGCAATGTGTTTCACTTTGCTTCAAAAATCCCTTTATTTACCTGTTAGCAATGAAATGGCATCCTGGGCAGCACAAAAACGGATGAGCAGCCTTGCAGTTTAGTCTCTCCAGAAACAAGAAGGAACTTTGTCAGACAAGCACTTGCTAGTTCACTCTTCAAACCGTCCTGTGACACACATGCACAGGCAGGCAGGCAGGCAGTAGGCTGGCATATTTTGTACTTTTCTACAAAACTGGTATAGAAGCAAAAGAAGTCTTGGGACTGTCCAAGTGACAAGGTCCATTCACTTTCTTATTAAAATCAGATTTTGATGGGAGGGGGGATTAAATTTCACAATATGCAATGCAATCATGGTCATGAACAGTCCTCTTTGTCAGAGGATTTCACTTCTTTTTGGCTAGAGCTTCTGCCTGAGATGATGAGGGCTTTAAACTAAATCCTATGGGGGAGAGAGACAAAAATTCAAAGCCTGTAACTGGAGAAGGGAACAATGAAGACCTGCAGGGAGTGGAACATATGCTAGGAAACATTAACTCACAAGTAAGCACAGAAACAAAAATCTCAGGGCATATAACTCATGGCTTCCGATGTCTCTACACTAATGCACAGAGTATGGGAAACAAGCAGGAGGAACTTGAAGTCCTAATACAGGAAGAGGACTATGACATAATAGGCATTACTGAAACTTGGCAGAATGACACTCACAATTTGAATACTAGGATTGAGGGATACAACTTATTCAAAAGAGATAGACAAGTAAGGAAGGGGGGAGGAGTAGCATTATACATAAAGGATGTATATACTTATGAGGAAATACATGTATCTGAGCATGGAAATTCAGTTGAGAGTCTCTGGGTAAAAATAAAAGGAATAAGAAACAATAGTGATACTATGGTGGGGGTTTGCTAAGCCAAGCAGAGGACTTGGACAAGAAACTCCTAGAACAAATTACAAAGTTCACAAAGAGATGGGACGCAGTAGTCATGGGAATTTTCAATTACCTGGATTTTCGTTGGAAGTCTAACTCTGCAAAAAATGAAAAGTCAAATAAATTCCTGACTTGTCTTGCTGACAATTTCATTTTTCAGAAAGTAGAAAGGGAAACAAGGGGTTCTGCTATTTGGACTTGATATTCACCAATAGGGAAGAACTGTTTGACGAGGTGAAAGTAGTGGGCACCTTGGGTAGCAGCAACCATGTAATTTTAGAATTTACAGTCTTGGGGAGGGGAAAAACTGACATATAGGTTGGACACCAGGAAAGCAAATTTTAACAATCTGAAAGCTATGCTGGGTAGAATCACATGGTCAGAAATACTTAAGGAGAAGGGAGTTCAAGAAGGGTGAAATATTGAAAGCACAATCACAAACAATTCTTAGGAGAAGGAAAAACGGGAGGAGCCTAAAGAAGCCATGGTAGCTTCATCAACAGCTTTCTAATGAATTGAGAAATAAAAAGACTCATTTAAGAAATCCTTATAACCAAGGATGAATATATAAGGAATGAATGTATAAGGAAGAATGAATATATAAGGAAGAATGTAAAGAATGAATATATAAGGAAGAAATCCTTATAACCAAGGATGAATATAAACAAATAACCGATGCTTGTAGGGAGAGAGTTAGAAAAGCTAAAGCTCAGTATGAGCTCAGGCTAGCAGGAGATACCAAAAACAACAAAAAAAGGGTTCTTTGCTTATGTTCAAAGTAAGAAAAAGAGCAAGGACATGGTAGGCCGATTGCAGGGACTGGGAAGTGAAACTGTAACAGGCGATGAAGAGAGGGCTCAATTCCTGCTCAATTCCTACTTTTTCCTACTGCTCAGTTCCTACTTTTCCTCAGTCTTCTCCTGTGAGGGAGATGTGCTCAACATGGCAATAGCAGAACAAATGATGGGAGAAGGGAGTTACAGCCTAGAATCAGCATACAGGTAGTACGTAAACACCTAGTTTCTTTAAATGGAACTAAGTCCTGAGGGCCAGATGAATTGCACCCAAGGATACTAAAAGAACTCATAGATGTAAATTCTGAGCCTCTATCCATTATTTCTAAGAATTCTTGGGGATCAGGCAAGGTGCTAGAAGATTGGAGGAGGGTAAATGTTGTCCCCATCTTCAAGAAGGGGAAAAAGGAGGATCCAGATAACTACTGACCCGTCAGCTTGACATCTATACCTGGAGAAGTCTTAGAACAAATCGTCAAACAGTCAGTCCTTGAGCATTTAGAAAGGATTGTTGTGATTACTAAGAGCCAGCATGGGTTTCTCAAGAACAAGTCATGTCAGACTAACCTCTCTTTTTTCTTTTCTTTTTTTGAGAAAGTTGATGGATCAGGGGAATTATGTAGACACAGTATCTCAATTTCAGTAAGGCTTTTGATAAGGTTTCACATAATATCCTTGCTAACAAGTTAGTCAAATGTGGTTTGGATCCTATTACTATTAGGTGAATCTGTAACTGGTTGACAGAACGCACCCAAAGAGTGCTAGTTAATGGTTCCTCATCCTCTTCGAGAAGAGTGACAAGTGGAGTTCCTCAGGGATCAGTCCTGGAACCTGTTCTGTTCAACATTCTTATAAATGATTTGATGAAGGAATAGAGGAAATGCTTATTAAATTTGTGGATGATGCTAAATTGGGAGGGGTAGCAAATAAGGTCGAAGACAGAGTAAGGGTACAGGATGATCTTGACAGGCTGAAAAACTGGGCTAAAACAAATAAAATTAATTTCAACAGAGATAAATGCAAAGTTCTGCATTTAGGAAGGAAAAATTAAATGCATAATTATAGGTTTAGGGAGACTTGTCTTGGCAGTAGTATGTACGAAAAGGATCTAGGGGTCTTAGTAGACCATACACTGAACATGAGTCAGCAGTGTGATATGGTAGCTAAAAAGGCAAATGTGGTTTTGGGCTGCATCAACAGAACCATAGTGTCCAGATCACACGAAGTGATGGTATCGCTCTACTTGGTTCTGGTTAGAACTCACCTAGAGTTCAGTTTTGGGCACCACAATTTAAAAAGGATATAGACAAGCTGAAATGTGTCCCAAAGAGGGCAATAAAGATGGTGAGGGGTCTGGAGACCTAGTCCTATGAGGAAAGGTTGAAGGAGCTCGGAATGTTTAGCCTGGAGAGGAGACAGCTGAGAGGTGATATGGTAACTATCTTCAAGTACTCGAAGGGCTGTCATATAGAGGATGGCACAGAGTTGTTTTCCACTGCCCCAGAAGGTCGGACCAGAACCAACGGCTTACAATTAAATCAAAAGAGTTTCAGCTAAACATCAGGAAGAACTTCCTGACAGTTAGACCAGCCTGTCAGTGGAACAGGCTTCCTCAGGAGGTGGTGGCCTCCCCTTCTTTGGATGTTTTTAAGCAGAGGCTAGATGGCCATCTGACAGCATAACTGATTCTATGAACCTGAGCAGATCATGAGGGGGAGGGCAGAATGGGTTACATCAGTGCTTAGTTCTCGTGGCCCTTCTTCATGCCCAGGATAATGCCGATCGCCACCTTGGGGTCAGGTAGCAATTTTCCACAGGCCAGTTTGTCTAGGGATCCTGGAGGTGTTTTGTCATCTTCTGGGTATGGAGCAGGAGTCACTGGGGCAGTGGGGAGGGGGGGGGGTAGTTGTGAATTTCCTGCATTGTGCAGGGGGTTGGACTAGATGACCCTAGAGATCCCTTCCAACCCTATGATTCTATGAACTGAAGCCACAAAGCTGATATGAAGGCCAGTCTGCCAGCTCCTAAAGCAAAGAATAGTGTATGACAAGATGTCATCCCTCCTTACAGACAGGCCCCTGCCTTCTGATACACATAGCAAATGCATGAACACCACAGCACATGTACGAACAGGCAGACCTGTTCCTAACCATCAGTATTAGAGCATGGGAAAGCCTCTCCAAAAATAAGCTCTACATACAGAATGAACAGGATTTGTAAGGAGAAGAAACTGTACCCTGGAAGCTTCCTATGGGGCGGGCAGGTGGACAGCTTGGTGAGAGTTAATTAGAATCTTGTCACTAAGTGAATGCACCCTGCCTGGACTCTGACAGATGCTCCCCTCTGACACGGGGGCCAGGAGACAATCCACATCAAGCTACAGCAAGATGACCCTTTTAACACAAAGAGTAAACTCACTGCACAGCAAGTTGAAGCTCATTAAAACTGTCTACTCTGTGAGCATCCCATTAACCTCCCTGTTAAAAACACGCAATCCCTCTTCTTCTCTTGCAGGCCTAATTAATGCTCAGGATCAGAAACAATATAACACCCTAACCTTCTTAGATTTCCAATCAGTAAATGAAAAGAGAGAGGGGGGAGCCAGAAAGATACAGATGCATCACCTGCACCTCACACCATATTGGCGGTTGACCCTTTCAAATAGGTAGGCTTTCCCATGAGGCTAGTGTGAGCTAAGGGGAGGCTGCCTCTGTATAGCTGGGCAGCACAATCAGGCTGCCATTTGTACTACATGCTTTGGTTGGTTGGCTTTATAAAGCATTCCGAACTTCCCCTTCATCCTGGAGGCGGCAGTTGGATTGTGTGTGCATGTTTCCTAGGTAAACACTGAAAAATATTTTGACAGTTCATCCAGTGACAACCCCCACAATGGGAAGGAGGGAGAGGTCAGCAAACTAACTGAAACCCCAAGCAGTACTCCAAACAAACAAGCAAATAATCATCAGTACAATATAAACTTGCTGAGCATTAAAGCTAAGTAGGCAAGGCCCCTTTGAGATCAGTGTCCATCTTCAGGGTGGAGAAGGCAGAATGAACATCTGTGAACCATCATTAATTGCTGGTTTAGCCCCAGAGCCTGGGCTGCTAGCACCGGCAATAATGACTTTTCTGTCACCCTGCTAGCAGTCGCCACAAAAAAGCAAGCAAGAGGATCCAATGTCATTGCAAAGCCAGTGTAGCTGCAAGGCTATGCAGCAAACCATACATAACCAGAAGCATAGAAAGCTCACAACGATTTGTATGGGAGAAAGTGGTTTCTAAGATGCACTGGACACAAACCCATTAAAGGCTGTACAGTTAATCACCACTTTATACTGGACCTGGAAGTAAATGACTTTCTAGTATGCTCTCTGGCCAGCTGTCAGAAGACGAACAGCAAAATTCTGCATCTGCTGAGGCCTCCAAATCATCTTGAAGAATAGCACATGCTACAGAAATGTATCTGGGAGGTTACCAGGAGGTTACCAGAGCAAGAGCCAGAAACACTCTTAGGCTCTATGAGCTGCTTCTTCAGGGAGAGTGTGATTGCCTCAAAAATATGTGTTTATCTCCCCCCACAGACCACAGAAGTACATCTCTTATTCAGATTCAACCTAACCTTCAGTAAGCCCGTTATATTATCCAGACAAGGTATCTACTGCTGTTCTTTGGCCTGCTAAAAAATAAAACAGAGTTCAGGGTAAGCACGATTTTATTGGACATCCTCTTCTATCAGCTACATACCGATGGAAGGTAATATCAGGGACGAGAAACAACTAAATTATATTCTGCACACTAGAAGTAATCCAGCACTGCTCTGTAGAATTAGAGATGTGCAAAAGAGCAGTTTATAAAAGTATTTGTCAGTATCAAAAGGGATTCCTTCCCAGCAATTGTTGGGAGGGTGCTGTAGAAGAACTGCAAAAGTGCATAGCCTAATGGTAGTTTTACAAATTTACTAAAATAAATAAATGAAAAGTGTAGAATTAAGGAACTGGAGGAAAACTCAGCTCCTCCCCAAATCACTACTGTCAAACAAGAAGAACAGTTGGCTCCACCCTATCTGGACCTGGCCACTAAGACAGGAGTAGAACCATTGCAACACAATACTCTCAGCTCCCAATCTCTCTGGGTAGATCAGAGGCACCATGTTTCAATTTACACTTCCGTATAAAAATCACTTGGAAAACTTAGCATATCTAGGAGTCGGCTAGACTAGAACCCTTTTTCCTAATGAACTTCCTATATGCATTCAGTGTTCATGCAAGGAAGCATTCAAACAGTTGACCCATATCTTTCATACTCCCCCCTTGAGGGATTCTCAAGAGGAGCAAGTCTGTTTTTGAACATCTGTGCCAACTTTGATTTCAGAGTCATGCAGACTCATTTTATGTTTAGTGCACCATTTTTTCAAGGAGCTTAGGATAGCATATGAGGTTCTTCACTATTCCATTTTATCCTCTCAACCAACCTGTAAGTTAGGTTAAGCTGAAAGCTTATGACTGGTCTAAGATCTCTCAGTAGTTTCATGCTAGGAGGGACTTGAACCCAGATATCCATCATTCTAGTTTAAAACTCTAACCGTTACACCACACCAACTCCTTATCCATCTTGGTTACTAATAACTGTTGGTATCTGCACCCTCCGTTCTTCTTCTTTATCCTTGTGTTTGAGCCACACTCATAAATATTAGGGCTATGAATTTCACAGCCAGGCTATGCACAGAGCTTTAGGCTGAACTGCTGATTAATCCCATCAAACACAGTGAGAAGCAAAGCAGAAAGACTGAACAGCTGCCAAATAAATATTTTTAAACATATATAAATGGTGTGAAAGAGTGGAGAAGGGTTGCTGTCTTCACTATAGACAATTACTAGAAAGAATTCTTTTCCTGTGATCTCAGAAGAGAGGGTTAGCAGGAATTGTAATACTCCTTAGCTCATCAAGGGACATCTGGGCCATAACTGGGTTCCAGTGTCCTCCTCCCCACCTGGCTCACATAACTACTCTTTCTAACTAAGCCTGCATTGAAAGCACTAACCCAAAAAGAGCCCCTTAGAAGCCCCAAGACTACCAACAAAAGCAAATTTGACCGCCACGCAAGAGCCCCTGGTCTGACAGATGGTTTAAACTCAAGTAGGGCTCTTAGACTTGCTACCCATCTTCCTTATACATCTAAAAAGTATTCAGAACTCTCAGCTCTCCTCATTACTTACTTTGAAACTGGACCAAAATGACACAGCATTGCCCCATATACACACTTGCTAAATGCAAGGTCTGTAATTTCATTCAACATTAATATTTTTACACACAGGTATGCAACAGCTCCTAAAGAAGGGCCGTAAAAAAAAAGGCATTCCAGTTTAGCTGAGGAAATAATTATTTTAACGAAACCCACAAAGCTAAGGTAAATATTAAAAGGAAATGCTTACATTTTAAATAAACAGTTTTCATAAACATTCCCAAAATGAAAATCTAGATCTAAAGTAGTAAATATGCAGGAAAGCAACAGTTAACTTTCTGTCTTAAAATGTTCTACACATGGTTAAATAAAATAAACAATAGTTTATGTTTTCAGTGTATGCCCTAGGAATTAGGCCTGTGCTTTATATACTGTCACTAGGGGCACTGCACTATTGATATTGCACTATAACAAAAGCACAGAAGGTAAAAGGAAAAGGTATAGTTTGTTAAGGAAGCATTGCCTTCATCATTCATTTTGAACATGAAAAGTTAGCCATAAGAATGCATAGCTGGTGCTGACACTGGGCTGGCTTCTTCTGAAGTGTGGATGGACTGAAGGGACATACAATCACCAAAATGCTAATACTTATGCTACGTGCATGTATAATGTAGAGCTCTGAAGCACAATATATGCATTTTAAAACCCTTTCAAACAGGTGTCCCACAAGAGGAGCCATCAATGGAATTCTTTTTTTGAGGTCCAACTGCTGATAGAGACGTCTACTACCATAGTGTATCTGGTAGTACTGCTGATAGCCAAGTGACTCACCTAATCTACCTGAAAGGCTGCAGGTGACTGACAGGTCCTGACATCATTTAGGAACCACTGTTTCAAGTTCTTTGTTAGAGTTTACAAAAATCACAAGACTCGTGAAAAGACTGAAAACCCCACATTTCAAAGCTGTTTTTCCTTTTGAGGATACGTTGAGATGGTGTGCATCTGGCACAACCCTTTAAGTAAATTCCCTTGTTAAATGGGACAGTCAGGCTCAATAATCTTGCTAAAGGGCTAACTGCTGGGATCAGAGCAGACACAGACAATGTTTAACTTCTGTGTGCTGCACCCTCAGACAACATGCATGTGTCTCATATGCCAATACTGTAGAAGCAGAATAACAGCAGCATGTACTCCCACCTTGAGGATGTTTGGCTAAAATGAAGAAGTAAAAGTTCCAGGAGAGAAAAGTAAGTTGAGAAGACTGAAGAAAATAAACCACTGTCTTTGTACTACTACCCATCAAGGCAAGCAAAACCCAAAGTCTCTAAAGATGGCACAACAAATGTACAAAGTAATTAAAAGCAGTGACAGACGATATTCTAAAGGTGTTGCTTTAGTATAGTAAGAAGAGATACCATAAACAGTCCTATAAATCACAGAGGAAATAGAGAGTTCGAAGGGGTCCCTGGCAACAAAGAAAAAGAGCTTCTCATTCACCCACTCTCTGTAACATGCGAGCTTTTCCCCACCGTACAAATACCAATTAAATAAACGTATACCTAGGCAAATCAGCAAAATTTCAAAGCTGCATCCTATCAGTGATGCAACCAGATCCATAGTTCAAAAGGAGCTTGCTAATTAAAAGCTGGTGAGCTTTAAATAATTCATCTCCTTAACTCATATTGATTTGGTAGTTTAGTGGTTAGGATCTTAAAACAATATTAAACAGCTTCCTTCAGGCTCGGGTGTCGGGTGACTTTCTCATGTTAGTCTCATGCCCTAGCAAACTTTTAAACACACAGCAACAAGAGGGAGACTGAAGATCAGGAGGCAAAAAGGAGAAGTATCTTCATTGTGGCAAACAAAAGGAGATGCACTTTCAGTGGGGACAAGAGGTTAAGTACTTAACGGGTACATATATTTAAAAAAGACAATGAACAGCGTCTATCAGCACCCTTCATCTGCATTCTCCCAGGACTTGCACTATAACCATTTCCCACAGCACACAGCCATGGCCAATCCCTAGCATACAGAGAGAGAGAGCAAATAAGAAGAATGATCCACGCTTGCTAGAGATTTTAACACATGGGCAAAAACCAGTGGAGTATTATATCCCCTGGCAGCTAAACACAGCAGGATCAGTAAAAAGCCATGACATAGTCAGAACCATACACCCAAGATAAAACACAATTAGAAAATTTAGGGTCTAAGAGTGAGACGGTCAGGCATGACATTAGAGAGCACTGCTCTTCAGAAACATCACCCTCCAATACTACTATCTTAACAACAGCAAGGAGTTAAACATCTTGGAGACTTATGAAGAGGAGATGAATCTGGATGACTGACTGAAACAAAAGATTAAGAGTACCAACAGGGAATATGTGGCCTTACTTCCTGTCAGTTCTGCCTTGAGGCAGCACCCACACCCCAATGATGCTTGAAACAGCTATTCCTTCTGCACTCAAGAGGCAGCAGGACTCCCTACCTCATATGCATAACTTCTTGCCTCTTAATTCGATACCTCCCTCAAATACAGTCAGAGGATGGTTCCCACTGACAGAGAGCCATGCAATCTGGAAAACCAAAGCTGAACAAAGGCAGGGTAGGTTCCCACAAGAACACAGCAAGTAAACCAAAATGGTAGGTATAAGTGACGAGAGAGACATATCACTGACCTATCCCACTGTGAGGTCTTCCTATGTGCTGTAGATTCAGGCCTTTGTTCATGTCTAAGAGTCCATTCTTTGGCCAGCTCCCCATTGCAAAGCTGTATGCCTAGAAAAGAAAGAAAAAGGGGAAGAAACATGTTAGATAATTGTACTGTATGAATCTCACCTGATTTATTATACTAGACCCTTCTCTGCTCAACTCATCCCTCTTTCCCCCTCCTTTTCTGTAAAACTGAGGTAAATGGGTTTCTTTCTTCTATTGCATCTGAACAAGCAAGTTCTGTCTCATGAAAGCTCATACTGGAATAAACCTTATTAGCCCATAAGATGCCACTGGACTTCTGGCCCTGCCCCCTGTTATGAAACCTCTGAAGCTCTTTACTAGAATTTGGTTGATTTTTCAATAAGTGTTTACCAGAAGCACTCACAGGTGGGAGTTGGAAGACAAAACCCCTTCAACATTCTACTATGTGCTTCCCATCCATCTCCATGCCACTCTGCAAACATAATCTCAAGCTTTGTATCCCTGCTCTGCAACAACTTAGACCTGATTAATGCCACTGGTGAACAAAAAGAACTGGTGTCTCATTTAAACTAGGCCACTATGTATGGAAAACTAAGTGTGCAATGTTGACACACCATCTTCCCAGGATACAGATCTCTTATGTTGCATTCATCTATCTAGAGGATTTTTATCCCGCCATTTCTCCAAGGTAGAGATGAGCACAAATCAAAATAGGAACCAAAATTCAAAACTAACCAGGCTGGTTCATGGTTCGTGAACCAGCGGTTCATCAGATCCCATTTCTGACGAACCGCCACGAACTTTAGGCTAGTTCATTTGGTTTGTTTTTCAGTTCATCACTGCAGACAGCCTGGAACCGATCAATCAGTTTCCTAGGCAACAAGGGATGGACTTCCTGCAGACTTTCTACTGACCCGGAAGTGGCCTTCTGCTGACCCAGAAGTGGTGATTTGCTGGCCCGGCCATGACATTTTCACGAATCAAAACAAACCGATTTGTGAACTGGGACAGGTTTTTGAAAGTTCGTGGTTCGTGAAACATGACGAACCACAAACCCTATGGTTCGGTTTTTTTCTGGTTCGTGCCTATCTCTACTCCAAGGATTTCAGGGCAGCATATATGGTTCCCCCCTTCCTATTTTATCTTCACAACTCTAACAACAACAACAACAACAATATTCAATTTATATACCATCCTTCAGGACAACTTAATGCCCACCAGAGTGGTTTACAAAGTATGTTATTATAATCCCCAGAACAAAATATCCCGTGAGGTGGGTGGGGCTGAGAGCTCCAGAGAGCTGTGACTAGCCCAAGGTCACCCAGCTGGCTTCAAGTGGAGGAGTGGGGAATCAAACCCGGCTCTCTAGATTAGAGTCCTGCACTCTTAACCACTACACCAAACAGACTCTGTCAAGTAGATGGGGCTGAGTGACAATGACTACACCAGAGTTACCCAGCAGGCTTCATGGCAGTATGAGGATTTGAGCCTGGATCTCTGAGATCCAAGTCCAGCACTCTAATCACTACACCACAATGGTTTCTTATGCATATGACCATATCACATTGGCTAGGCATGCATAACAGCTGAGCGCCCAGCTTAAATGAGACAGTGTGCATGGGCAGAAGAGCATGAGTAAACTCTCCCTGCCCATCAGCACTATGTTTCAATTGGAATTTAATCTGGTTTGTTGAAAAGGTTGTTGATTTGCTGTAGGCAGGGATCTCAGTTTATTACAAATTTCACAACTCAGAATGCTGAAAGCTCCACCTTTAGTGCAAACAGAATGATAAACATTGTGTCACGCAAATTTTAGCTGAGTATTCCCACTAACAAGTCAATCAGAGACTCAGAATCCTAGAGTCTTAATGGCTTTGATCAAACAGTGCCTTAGCCTTTTAAAACCATCATGAGGGTTACAAAGAGATTTTATTTATTTATTTATTTATTCATTCAATTTATATACCGCCCATCCCCAGGGGCTCTGGGCGGTGAACAGTTAAAATCGATAAGAACAGAAACTAAAATCATTATACAAATAATAAAACAAATTAACAAGGTGCAGTGGCAAACACTCCTCTACTGCTTCTCTCTGCTCCAGAGACAGGAGAGGAGTTTTTGATTATTGCTTAGTAACTGTTTTCTGATAATTAAAACACAATCATGTTGAGCTGTAACTTCTATTTTACACAGGGAAGGGTCGGGACTCGGGAGATACTATTTCCCTTCCATCCCTATGGCCAGAGAGTCCCTTTGTTGTTTGCCTGCCACCCCTCATGAGTAGTTTAGAGCCAAACTAAATATAACAACAAATGTGTGGTGGCCACACAATTGCAGTCACCATTTTAAACTTTTTAAAAGGGTGAAGTCTCCCTACCCCCTATACCTTTTAGTGCTGAAACAACCACAGTGGTGTGCATAGGCACCCTTGCAGCTTTTTTGGCATTTTAAAAGGTACTCCCATGGGAGGGACTCTGTGAAGGGACCTGATCAGGATCACAGCCACACAGCATTTAAAAAATACTTTTAAAAAGCAACAGCAATTGTGTGGCCACCAGATGTTCTCCCTCATGTTTAGTTTGGCTCCCAATCCCTTTTATGTGGCAAGGAAGACAAAGAAAAGATTTGCATCTGTAGGCATAGGCTTTCCCCATTATCTTCCATTCATTTTCTTAAACCGTCCAGGAGCAGCAGCTGAACGGCTTGAGACACATTTACTACTCCCGAGTCATATTTTGACTACCTGTACTATAGAAGAACAGGTGGTCACTTATTTATGAGCACTCTTTGGAGCAAGGAGAGTGCTTCTCTGGAAGGGATTTGTCTTCCCTGTTACTGGGAATGAAAAAGGAACCTGGACTAGTTCATACAGGGATGGATGGAGGAGAGACAAGTGAATTTTAGTGTGTAACATGGTGCAGCACTAAATAGATGTACAGATCTTCAGCGCCACAAAACACTGCAATAATTATCTGACAGCAGCATATCTTCTCTATCGCAAGGTATTACAGCTGTTATGCCATTGTGTGACATTAATGGTGCAAGGCTTAGCAATAGTTAGAGCTGGCCTGCCATGCAAGCCATTGTTCCCAGATGAGATCATGTCAATCCAGAGGAAAATATATCAGTAGCAGGTGCCCTTCATGTCAGAGATCATGGCTGTCACTCACCCCAGAAAGAGGCACAATGGAGATCTAAGTGGAATTTAAACTACCCGTTTCCCTTCTTGCCTAATCTCAATTTGGGGAAGATAATAGTTGAGAAGGTTTAATATTGGGGAAGCTGCTTCTGACAATGGAAGGGGGTATCGGGCCAACCCTGAGCCACATGTATCAGGGTCTAGTGGGTCCACGAACACACTGCTTCCGAAAATGAGAGAGCCCTACTCTAGGTTATAAAGACTATTCCCCAGCAATGTCAGATTGGGCTAAACTCTCACATTCACAAGACTCCTTTTCTTTTGAACCAGAAAGTATGGAACATATTTGAGAACTAGAAAATATGGAATATATTAAGGATCCTTCCACAATTCTCAGCACACTTCATAAAATGGTAGTGGGAATAGGTTCAGTGCTCTTAGGACAACATGAAAGCAATCTTAAGCAGGTCTACCCAGAAGTAAGTTTCATTTTATTCAATGGGACTTACTCCCAGAAAAGTGTTCTTAGGATTCCAGCCTACATTGAGCAAATTACTTTAAAAATCACTGTGATATTTATTGGAGGACATAATCTTGCTTTGGTTCTGTCAATGTATGTAAATTACTCACTGGATAATTATAAACCACTGCAGAAATTTCCCACACTAAGTTAATATGCTCCACCTTTAAATTACTAGTACAAAAAAATCTCCATCTCTGCTATTTTAAGTTCAATACTTACACATCTTCTTCAGCATTAATTTCTACTATTACTAATTATTTAGAGAAGCTTTTTATCAAAGCAAACATATGATCTCCGGCTAAATATAGACAAAGGCCATGCCTCCTTATTGCTCCTCCTGGATCTGTCTGCAGCCTTTGACACAGTAGACCATGCCATCCTGTTGAGGCATCTAAAGACAGAAGTGGGCATCAAAGGATGTGCCTTGGACTCGTTTAAATAATTTCTTATGGGATGGACCCAAAAGGTTGCTGCTGGAGATCAGCTGTCTCCAGAATGGGAACTATCTTGTGGGGTTCTGCAGGGCGTAGTCTTATCTCCCATGTTATTCAACCTCTATGTAAAACCTTTAGGAGAACTCATTGGCAGCTATGGAGTTGGATGTCACCAATATGTAGATGACACCCAACTCTCTATCTTGCTATCCAGGTCCCCTCAGGATGCAGTAGAAATCTTGGATCGCTGCCTGACATGTGTAGTGAAATGAAAAGTCATCCAATACAGTTTGTAATTTTCATGAACTAATTTTGTAAACAGAGTCCATCACTAGAGCATGAGGAGCGCAGAGTTGTGACCTCCAATATAGACAAACACCAGTCCTCAGAAGAGGGGTTCTAATGCTTTTGAGCCATTTGCCGATGGGATGGTGATGCAGAGCAACTTTATCAAATTCCCGTTTCGAAAATCTTCATCTCCGGGCAAATATCTGGTGGTACATTGGTCGCCTGCGCTTCAGCTCCCTCTGTGCTTTACCAAGTAGCAAAGGGGTGTGTTACTCTTCGCTACTTGGTAGAGCACAGAGAGAGCTGAAGCGCAGGCGACCAATGTACCACCAGATATTTGCCCGGAGATGAAGATTTTCGAAACGGGAATTTGATAAAGTTGCTCTGCATCACCATCCCATCGGCAAATGGCTCAAAAGCATTAGAACCCCTCTTCTGAGGACTGGTGTTTGTCTATATCGGAGGTCACAACTCTGCGCTCCTCATGCTCTAGTGATGGACTCTGTTTACAAAATCAGTTCATGAAAATTACAAACTGTATTGGATGACTTTGTATTGTGTGGCTTGCGGATATTTGTAAAATTTGAATATTTATTCTGTATTTATTAGCACATTATTTATTAACACTATTGCACTCTGGCACTTTAATATATATAAAAAGTGTAAATTATTGCCTTGAGCATTTATTGTTTTTCCCGGTCTGCATTTGTTCTAGTCAGTTGGTACCGGTGAACTCCCGTGTTTTGTTTCCATGTGTAGTGAAATGGCTAAAAACAAACAAATGGAAATTGAACCAAGACAAGATGGAAGTTATGCTTGTTGGCAAGGCAGAGATCTTAAAGGACATTGTACTTTTGATAGAGTTCGTCTGACCCTTGCAGACACAGTTAAGAACCTAAGTGTTATATTGAATCCAGAGCTACTACTAACAACAAGTTAAGGCAGCTGCAAAAAACACCTTTTACAACCTCACTGTAGCCTGGAAGATGGCTTCTTACCTCCGCATGGCCGACCTGGCCACCTGGATCCATGCTATGGTAACATCAACACTTGATTATTGTAATACACTATATATAGGCGTTCCATCTAAATTAAATAGGAGACTCCAACTGGAGCAAAACACTGCTATCAGGAGTGAGAAGGAGCATGAATATCACCCCCATTGGATACCTATCAGCTACCATGCTCAGTTCAAAGTATTGATTATCACATACAAAGCTCTTCACCGTCTTGGCCTGGCATACCTATGGGACCGCCTCCCTCCCTATGTTCTTCCACGGCAGCTTTGCTCATCTGAACAGGGTCTCCTGCAGGTGCCACCCTGAACATGGGTGAAATCAACAGCAGCTTGTTACACGGGCTTTGTCTGTGGTGGCCCTGGCTTTCTCTGTGGTGGTCCCTACCCTGTGGAACAGCCTGCCTAAGGAGGTCAGGAGAGCACTTACTCTCCTTGTTTTCCGCAAATGATGCAAAACTGAATTATTCAAAAAGGCTTTTGTATTGTAGGGAGGGGCTCTCAGATGCTTCACTAATGAGTTAAGGACCATAGACTTCACCACTATGTTGCCTTACGTACTATCTGTTGTCTTAAATAAGTGCTCCTATGAGCTATTTGTGCTTCATGTGGTCTAATGTCAGCCCTAGAATTGCTTATGTTCTCTTTCAGCATTTCTTCAACTCTATATTGGATTCTTACTAATGCTATGTCTTTGTAAAATTGTGTTTATTTACCCTATGCCATTTTTTATAGAAATGTCCTTGAAATTGACTGTACTAATCTCACACTGTGTAATCCACCTTGAGTCTCAATGAGAAAGGTGGACTATAAATGACATAAAATAAATAAATAAATAAATAAAAATGCATCATGTTGTTACAATCAAATTCCCGGAGGAACTGGAGGATATCCAGCAGAAACAAATTTTTAAAAAGAGCTAGGATGTATCAAAAGTTACAGGCCTCTATTTATTTCCTTCACTAACAGCCCTATTCTGGGGGGGGGGGGGGAGTGCACAGGAAGTAGACTGAGGGATATGCCATCATATCCCAGACTTACGCAGGTGTACTCCATCCCACGACAGTGCCCAGCCAGGGCACCACTCTGTCACAGCCTCCCACCCGCGCCCGGCTGCTGGCAGATGCAGGTATAAGTTCATTCGGCTCCCTAAGTCATTCCAGGTCTGGGAACATCTCCCACAGCAGCAGAAAGTTACACCATGAAAAACAGTGGCATAGTTCATAAGTGCCCATTTTATGGGAGAAACTTGCTTGCCCCCCCAGCCCCTGCCCCCAAGCAGCTTGGCAGAGCACAGGATGCCGACTAACACTGCTTGCACCCCCGCAGTGGCTAAGCCCCCACCCTGGCAACCAATCCATCCCCTGCACTCCCTACATAACTTCTGGTCAGGGCAGCCATGGCCTCAGGTAAGTAGGGTGGCAGCCAGAGGCCCTGCCCGAGAGCCCCCTGCCATGGGGACTTACAGCATGAGCAGAAGAGGGTCACACGGTGGCAGGGAAGGGGGGACTTGGTGAAATCTGAGGAGTTCTGTGAATTCACTCGGTGGGAGAGAGCTGAGTCCAGAATGTCTGACTAACAGCTACCACCCAAGTTCCCTTGCAGGTTATCTAACTCCCAAGTCCCAGCTTGGAGAAGGCAGAGGGCACTCTGACAGGTAAGGAGGAGCTGGCAAGGCGAATGCTCCAGATCATTCATTCACACCAGCCTCCCCTCTCCCTCACCCATGCTCCTCAAATGCCAGCCTCTGTGGTCGAGGCTTGCCGGGGGCAGGCATGGACCTTGCCCGTGAGGCAGCACAGCCCACCCCTGCCACAGAGGTAGTCGCCTGTGTAGCCATGCTCAACACAGCTGTTGGGGGGGGGGTGTTCAAGCAGCTCAGCTCTGCTGAGACTCCCTTGGCCGGGCTCCCCCCTTGGGAAGATGTGAGAGCATGGCTGCAGATCGGGGTGAGTGGGTGTTTGCTCTCTTAACTCCCCTGCAGGGGAAGCCACACAATCACATGTCTGTTTCCCTCCAAAGTTCAGATCTCCAAGCAGCCATAGGAGTGGAACAGCCAGATGTACTTTCCTGCTGGAGGGGTATCCCTCTTCTGGCTGCTGGCAGTACCCAGGATGGCGGAGCCACCGCCACTGCCCCCAGCCATTGACACCCACTTAGAACATGGCCAAGCCTCTCGCCACATGTGTGCCAGTTTCCCTTTTAGACAGGTCGCAACCCTGTCAGGGAGGCCAAGGAGTGTGGCAGTTCCAGCCTCCCCCCAATGATCCTTCCCAGCTGCCATGTGAGCCCTGCCCACAGAGCCATTCCCCAAACAGCCCACGAGTCAACCTCACTTCTGAGAAAGCAGCACAGGGAATGACTCATCTGCTGTGCTAACAGGGAAGATGGCAACACATGTCTTGACATCCTCTTTACTTTTTGCCAGTTCCATAAAGTCTTGTAAAACAATGGTTCCCTCTCTATCTGTTTACTTGTCTGTGCATGACAATAACTCCACTCCATCTCCCTGAAGGGCTACCCTTCACACCTTGGCTCTGGGTTGGGCCAAGTGGGGTGGCCCTGAAGAGGATCCAGGTGCCTCTGTGTGGCTCTGCTGCCAAATGGAGCAGGTGTCCAGTGGCACCTTGGAAGCTCCAGCCCCGGCTGGCTTCCCTCCCCCCTCAGATTCATTGCAAGGTGGGTCTTGGAGTATTGCCCCTGTGTGTCTGGCGGGGGGAGACACGGAGGACTCTCAATCTCCAACAGTGCTGCTGGCATCTCATAAGCCAGGCAGAAGGCTTCTGCATGTGGGGGCCAAGGTTAACGCCAGGGGTGTGGGGATGTGGAGTGATGTCCTGGGGCTTCTCCCATGTGAGGCCAAGACAACTCTCCCTTTTGCTCCTTGTGGAGGCAGGGATGGACTTCGGGAATCTTGCAGCTGGAATAGGATGACGGCCCCCAGAGCAGTTTTTCTGGTCTCGCAGGCCATCATTCCAGTCTGGGAGCTGTCATCCCAGGACTGGGGCATGGGTCATGAGGTCCACCACACATTCTCACACCTTTTTGATGCAGTGATGTGTTTCAATGGAGCCACTACAAGTCGATGGGCATTCGTCGCTCCCATCACATCTGATAGGCCTTCCAGCTGCTCCCATGGTTTCCAGTGGGCATTCCCGTCAGTTGTTATGGAACCCGTGCCCCACTCACCTGAAAGTAGTTGCCTCTCCAAGACCTTCGGAGCTGATCCTGAGTACAGGTGCAGTCCTCACCAGGTCCTGCCACATTTCTGGTCTCATTTTTCAAGCAGAGGAAGCATTTCTTGGAGCAGTGGGGCGGGGGGCGGGGAGTTTGCAAGCAAGTAGCGCTTCAGCTGCCAGCCTGGCCCTTGTCGGAAATGGAGGTTGGGTGAGCAGGTGGTCAGGTGCCCTGTCTACACCTTCAGTGTCTCACACACACACACACACACACACACACACACACACACACACACACACACACACAGCCAGGGCTTGTCTCAAGTTTAGGTGCCTCTTACTGTGTAGCAAGCCCAACCACAGGGCTCTCTGAGCCCTGTGCATCTGCTATCTGCGGGGCAGGGGAATAGCCCTGGCAGTTGGCGAGGGGAGACATAGCCCAGACCATGGACTGCCTATGTCTTCCCCCACCACTCATGGTCCTGTGGATTGCAGCTCCCCTCCAACTGGCGGATTCTGCCAGTGTTACCAGGGCAACTGGGAAGCATTCTCTTCTAGCTGCAGCTTCCACCCTGCACCCTGCCTGTCACTCAACAGGGCACCCTCCCTCAGCTGGGCACCTCAATGCAGTCACAGGGGTGTTGCCAGGCAGGAGGGGCAGTGTTGCCAGGCAGCAGAGATCATGGCCTGCCCATTGGCTGCACTGTTCCTTGCCCCTCGTGCACCTGTCAAGGAGGTGGCACAGCTATTGGCAGGTGCTGGTGGGGATGTCAGGGGGTGGCAGGGCGGGCACTCTTGGCAGCGGCCACACCTTCCCAGGCTCTGGTGCTGGCATAGCTAGCCTGCCAAAGTTGTTAGAGAGCTGACAAGTGGTGCTGATGTTACACTGGTGTATGGGTGCTGGTGCTAGATCAGCCCTTTGGATTGGACCATAAATAACTTAATGGAAAGCATTATTAAATCTAGAATTACCACACATTTGGAAAAATAAGCTTTGCTTGGCTTCTGGAAGCTTCTGTTCTGCCAACCAATCCTTTGAGGGTGTCAACAAAAATAGGGTGATTAGGAATTCCAAACACTTTTTGACACAGTCTATCACCAAAAATTCCCGAAGAAACACAGCAGTCATAAGATGACACATCCTCTTATTGTCAGAAACTTGTAAAGAACAGGAAGCAGAGTTACCTGAGAGAAACATGGGCTTATAAATGTTCTTAATTACTTAATTAATGAATTATAAATGGGCTATTTTCACAGTAGAGGGGAATAAGTACTGTGGTCTCCCAAGGATCTCTATTGGGACTGTAGCTATTCATAAATTAATTGGAGTCGATGGCAAATACTTAGGTTTGGAAATAACAATGAAGTATTCAGGAGGTTCAAAGGAGACTAAGAATTGAAAAAGGAGCTCCTCAAACTGGGTAAATGTATAATAACGTGGGAAATGAAATGCACATTGGGGTAAAAAAATCTTAACATCACATATACATTGACGGGAGATTAACTGGAAAGAAATGTTGGATTCATAATGTGCATTCACTGAACAAGCCAAAGACATGTAGTCGCAATGAAAATAATAGATTCAAATGAGATATTATTATGAAAGGAAGTGGGACTGTCTTCATATATATCTTTGCTGCAGCTACATTTGCAATACTGTAAATGGTTCTGGTTGTCCCATCTGAAAAAACATTTTGTAGAACTGGAAAAGGAGCTGGAAAGGACAACCAAAATGTTTAAGGGGATGGTACACTTATGAGGAAAGGCAAGAGCTCTTGGGGCTTAGGAGAAAAAAATAGCAACTAAGGAAGATAACATAACAGAGGTATACACAATGAGTGAAATGATCTGCAGTATGTTGAGGATAGACAAAAATTTTTACATTAGCTTAGACTGACAATAATGCAGACAGTGTGGGTGGGGCCACAGAGCTCATGTTTAGTCAATGCACAGAGGGGTCATGGGACTAAATTCATGGAGGACAGATTAGGAGTTATTAGCTATGACAGCAACAAGAACCTCCATATTCAGAGGCAGCCTATCTTAGAATTCCAGCTGCTCTGTATGAGGGGAAGGATGTTACCTTCCTGCCCTATTTGTGAACTTCTAAGAGTCATCTGCTAGGCACTGCTGAAAACAGGATGTAGAATCAGACGGATTGTGTGTCTTATCTAATAGGACTCTGCTTACATTCTTGTTCGTATCTCACTGGTATTCTTGTTCCTATCTCACTGGCTGTGAGCTACAAAGAATAATTTCAGATTTAAGGATGTTTCTCCTTTAATTCCCAACTACTCTTATTTATTTATTTATGTAATTTACAGTCCATGTTTCTCGTTGAGACTCAAGACAGATTACACAGTGTAATTCATTATGATCAACAGCAGTGGCATTCAATAAAGTATACAATACAGTATTGATTGCAGGAATTTAAAAACGTGCAGAAATCTGATACAGCTGAAACAAAGTTGAAAAAAATCATAACATAATAAATGACAGTGCACAGTAGCATAGTCTACACGCATCTATTTGAACCATTTCCTTTCAGCACAGCCCTATTCCCAGTGTAAGAAAATTCTCCCAAATAATTCAGTTTCACTTTCCAGAAAGCCAGGAGAGTGGCTACATGCCTGAATTTAGGCTTAGTCCTAATCCCAAGAAACTTGGAGCATCCTATAGCCGAGGCAACAGAGAGTGCAGACTGAACTCACTTTTCTGAAACAATGCCTCCTGCTGAAAAGTCCATGGCACAGTTTTCAAGCCTAACATATTTAACTTCCCAAGAAATATTCACAAGGAGGTTTTTGAAAAAAGCATAGCTAAATATGGACAGCAAGGTGTAGACCCCTCCCCCTCAACAGAATGTATAACCCCAGAGAGCATATAACGATATTGCCGGGAGAGTCATACAAATACATAGCACCTGTATCCTTACTAAGCAGCCAACTCTCCCTCTTTCAAAGCCAGTGTCTTAAAAGTCCCTCCCCACCAATCAGTGCCGCTGCCAAGATGTCCCTGGAGTTCCATCATGGGGTTTTGGGTAGTTAATTTATTGCCAACGTATGTGGCCATTTATGCTGCTTTGTTACTCCTGCCTTAGCAAAACATGGGGGCTCCACAGGTAATTAATAGACAACACTGCTAATCCTATTGGGAGATGATTAGCAATTAAAACTCCTAATTAAGTCTATGCATAATTCACTGAAATTACATCCCTGTGTACACAATGGAGAGGTTTCCTCTGCCTTTGACAAACACGCTCTGATATCTTTATTACTCATTCAAATCACTGTAGCCCAGGATCTGGTCTATTGCCCACAAGGGAGGCTGAACTTCTGGATTTCTTCCTCTTGTGTTGTGGAATACTTCAGCCGCCCCCATCTCCCCCCCTCCACTGCAAGAGTCTTGTCAGATGAAGGAAGCAGTTCTACCATACCATGAGGGAAAAGCAGAAGAGCTCTTTTGAAATAGGCACAGTGGTGCCCCCTCCTGGTTTGTACTTACATTTGGAAGATGCCAAAAAAGAAGGCCATGCAAGCAACTTACTAGGAGACATGTAGAGAATCTCATTTATATAAGGGGAAGGAAAGAAAAAGCTAGTTCTTTTCCCAGGTTCATTCTATAAATAGAAAAGACAAGCAGGAACAAACAATGACTTAAAAGGGACATCTTATTTCCCCCTCCCCCATTACTTCCTTTTCCCCTTCCCTGAAAGACCCCACAGCCTCTCCCCTTTTCCAGCTTTTCTCCTTCTCACCACCCACCACCCAACCTACCTTTATCTGTCCTCCTGTCTTCAGGTTTCCCTACTTCCCTATCACTGGCTGTCTCTGCCCGGGAAAACTATGGCCAAGCTGTGCAATGCCAGTTGCCATGCCAGGCGGCTTGCACAGTGGGGAACTTGCAAGGACTTCTGAGAGGCACCTACTTTCCCCCTGTATCACCTTCTCCACAATATTTCCTCTTTCCCTCCACCTACCTAACCCATCTTTCTCTGCTTCCTTCTCTCCTTCCAACCAACCAACCTAACTTTTGCACGACTCCCCTTTCCGCTATATTTATTATTCATGTATTACATTTATACCCTACGTTTCTCCACAATGGGAACCCGAAGTAGTTTACATAATCCTCCTCTCCATCATTTTATTCTCAGAACAACCATATGAGAGCAGAGGCAGACTGGGAGTGAAAAACCTTCGATACTGTCCCCTCCCCCGTCCACCTGGCCTCACCTTCCAAAGGGAGGGCTCAAGAGGGCTAGGTGCCACTTCTCTGGTTTCACACAGGAACCAGCCTGGCCAGGATCAGCCCTTCTGTCACAGGGCTGGCACAGCCCAGATGTGTGTGGAAGTCATCAACCCACTGGGAGACATCCCGGTTCTATTAATGGCCAATGTGCCATTAACAGAAGTTACGTTGAGAATGTGTAACTGTGAATTTCCATGGCATATTGGAGGTTCAAGGTCCTGATCTGAAACTCTAACCACTACACCACACAGGCTTGCATAGAGTGGCTGCCGTTGAACAGTAGCAAGCAGCCAGGTCTAAATAGTCATGCAAGTCAAGTGGTAACCTGTTGCAAACTGGTTTCTGCCAGACCTGGCCCCAGTGTGCCCTCCCTCAAAGGTCAAAACAGCTACAAAAGGGCCCTGCCACCTCTCCCTGCCTTTTCCTGACAAAAACCATGCCTAGAATGCTGACAAGACTTTTGTAGTGTCCTAGTATCAGCCACTGAGGGCATTTGTTTCCGAATAGTACAGGAGCTGTTTTTATTCTACTTTCTATTCTGAGAACCAGCTTGATATCGTGCTTAGAGTGTTGAACTACGACCTGGGAGGTCTACTCTGCCATGGAAGCTTGCTGGGTGACCTCTCAGCCTAGCATACCTTGAAGGGTGGTTGTGAGGATCAAACAAAGACAATGAGAACAATATAAACTGCTTTGAATCCCCATTGGGGGGAAAGGTGTACAAAAGAAGAAAATAAATAAAATGTTGATTTGGGAGGAGTTTAATCCCCCCATGTATTTTTTTCAATTTCAGATTTTTCTGCAAACCAGTTTTCCAGGTTTGTAGAAAGAGCTGTCTTATCTGTTCATGGCTCCTGTCTCTTGATTTAAGTATCCACATTTTGCCTGGTGACTGTATAGACATTACAAATAATCTGAGGTCTCAACTCATTAGTTTCTTTATATGGGTACAACTCGTGTGTATGAAAAAGTGTGCGCAACTTATATAGCAGATAGCACATAAAAGAATGTACATCTTTTTTTCTGCTGCATATGAGTTCTTCAACACTTGCTTATGTAGATGCAACACATACATTAATTCCAGACTTTACTGGGCTGTCACACTGTGTGAGGTATAATTTCCTAAAATCCCACTTTCTTGTCATGCCCAGGTAAGCGATCACTCATGGAACACTGTGTTTGTCAGCCATTATATACACATAGGCAAAAAAGACACATGAACACTCCTTTATAGCCCAACAAGCAAGCCCATTAATGCCTCCAAAATCTTAATGAATAAAAATTGCTATCTAGATAAGCCTCAACCAAATACCATAAGGTGTAACCAGGGCTTTTTGTCAGCTGGAAAGAGGAGAACTGCTAGCACCTCTCCCTGCAGCCCAGGACTTCCCCTCCTCCCAGCTGAAGCTAGGGAAGCTCCAAACAGGCTTTAAACTTCATCTGAGAGGAGGGGAATTCCCCCTTCCCAACTGAAGCCTTCCTTTCTCCCTTCCTATGTCTTTCCATGTCTTCCTTCCTTCCCCTTCCTTCCTTCCTCCCTCCCTCCCTCCCTCTTTCTTTCCATGTCTTTCCATCTTTCTTTCTCTTTCCTTTCCTTTCTCTTTATTTCTCCGGGGGGGGGGCACCATGTGTGATAATGTCACTTCCTGGAAGTGCCCCGTCCTGCCGGGAGTTGCCCTGGGTGAGAGTTCCCCCACCTCTTTCCCCAGAAAAAAGCCCTGGGTGTAACAAACCTTGCTGGTACTGACTTACTGGAACCTCTACTTAAAATGATCCCACCACCCCAAGATTCCTTCGCTGAAGATGTTGAGGATTAAGCCTAGGCATTCCAATAGATAAAACATAAGCAACATATCCTCACTTTATGGTCATTCACTGTACCAACAAATATGGATTTGGATCTTCTTCTAAGGCATTAATCTGAGCCTCTAAATCAGGGTCCTTTTTCTTTGCATTACATTCTGCTTCGCTCATCAAGGTCATTGCGAACAGCAGAAATACCTGAGCAAACTTGTTAAAGAGGCGGCATGGAAGGTGGCCTGAGCACTGAAGGTCAAGTGTGCCCTTATGCATATTCACAGCTGCCTGCAGGATCGATTAGGTTTTAATTGTTTTTCCTGGAGTTTTGGAAGGAAGTGCCAGGGGCATTGATCAGCCCTTGATGAAGCCACTCGCACTCAGGGCCTCACACAGATTGTCACTTTGGTACAGGCAGACAGAAACTAAGGAGCTAAGAATGAGAGACAGAAAGCAAAACATGCCACTTGAGAAGGGAAGCTGCCCCAGCCTGTGCAGAATGGAAAGCACGGAGGGGGGGAAGAGCTGCGCTCGGAGATGTGTGACCAGTGAATTGTATTTGAAAATAAAGTTTTTTAATTAAAATGGGCAATTCTGAGCCGCCTGCTGGCAGCGGCCAAGCAATCAGGAGACAGGAGCAAGGCTGTTTAATATTTAAACATAACGTTTAATCTTTAAACAGGAAAGTTCTTCTTCTGACTGTTAAAGCCTCTATTAAAGCAGGATGGAAAGGGCTTCACGGAGGCTGCCACTGGGACTTCCCAGACCATAAGGGTAAGGGGCAAGATAGATGTAAGGGGGAGATATAAAATGAAGAAAATGCTGTCTCTGGGTACACATCCCATGCCAGGAAATCCCAAGCACTGCAGTTGAAAGGGAAGAATAGTCAAATAACCTCTGTAACTATTTATGATCCAAGCTTCAGAAAGACACATGTTTAGTTTAGAAAAAATGAATAAAGAGACCCCCTTGGTTAACTGAGCTCCACCTATGGCTGTTAATATAAAAAGGAATTTCAAATCTACAGCAACAGTGTATTTCACATTTCACTGCAAATTTCAGAATATATTGAATGCATCCCTTTATGCCCTGGTTCCTGGGGTTCCATGATGGTCAGAAATTTTAAACTTATCTCATCTAAATTAATGTTTCTAGTCCCCATGGGGGGGGGAGACAACAATCAGATATCAACAAAGGTGATAAAGGGAAGCAGTATGGACCTTCACACACCCACATTTAATTTAAATTTCATTATATTAAAACACCTACTTTTTTTTAGTGAACTGGACCGGCAAAGGTGTCAAGGAAGAAAAAATATGACTGCTTTGGTTTCCATTCCAATTCCACCAGAAAACTGGAGCAAGGCAGTGTCTGTCTCTATCCATGCACATGAAGTTCAAACATAACACAGGTATCTCGATTCTAGTTTTATTGTCATGTAAACGCTTCTATTGGCACTAAATTTTGAACATTCTTTTGCAGGTTCCTTTTATTTTATGAGCTCATGTATCCATTAAGCACTCCCACAAGGATGAAGAAGAGCCATCAGAGTCAGTTGTGGGGATATTTTGCTAGAAGAACATATTCACCAGAGACCACTTGCTACTTCAATAGATCACAGGGGACATAGTTGAATAAACTGCATTGCCTGATCTGAGAATGTGTTCCTCAAGAAAGATTATCTTACTTTTGTCTACTGCAATTCTTCTTTCAAAAAATGGGGATGTGGCCCCTGAACAGAGATGGGAATAGTAGACTAAAGGGATCCTGCATGGCATCCCATCTAGCACATTCCTATGCAATTTGCTGAAGGCACTGCCCAATATTTTCTCAGCAGCTCTGGGAGGCAGCATAACCCCAGCAAATGCAAACCTATCCTTTCCATTAGTGAAAGCCCAGTTATAGGGCCGGCAAGGAGCAAGAGAAAGGCACTTAAGAAGGATTCGGCACACTAGAAAATGAGCATCTGGGTACAGCCCTCAGTATTTCATAGACAGCACAGCTGCAAAGACATTTCAAGCTGAAGCCCTTATCAAGTGAGTCTTTTAACTTGCAGATGCAATAGGTCTCTCACTTACCAACGGAAAAGCTGAAAGCACACCCACAAAAACCAGTGCCCACTATTTAGAGCATCCAAACATCCTTTACTATAATGATGCTATTTTCAAAAGATCTCCTTGCACATTTCCAGCATCTAACCTGTCTTGGACCCAATCCAGCAGTGTCATTTATGTGTGTGCAATATACAAGAAGTATAAAGCAGCATTTTTCCTATTTGCATTCTTGAGCATACTAGATCTTGTATTCTATAGGAACATTAAAAAGGGGTGGTGCCTAACAGACCACACTCATAGAACTCCACAACCATTTAAAACATTCTTTTAAAAAGAGGTTAACAAGCAGCATGATAGTTCTAATCTATACTGTGACTGCAAGAAGAAATCTAGGAACTGGAACTATCCATTCAAAATAAAGAGCTCAAGGCACAAACAATCTAAGGGTGCGATCATATCCACTGCCTGCTTGCCTGGCCCTTCTGACCCTTTTTCATCCCGATACCACATCTCTTGATCTTCACCCACACCCTCCCAATCTGGATGCAACATTCACTCATTACCCTTCTCTTGACCATCAATACTGCAGAGCTTTGTTTGGTTTATTTCAACACTGAGTACATTAAAAGTATCCCAAAGCCGTACCATCCAAGCCCTACACAAGGCAGGACCATTCATCTCTCACCAACCCATATAATCCAGAACACAGCATGACACATAGCACCTATGCATTGCAGAAAACTGTCTTCACAGTTAATAGTTCTGAATGAGTGCGGGAATTTACTAGGCCATATGATACATGGAAAGGCAACTTGCCTATCTGTGTCAAATCACCAGCCAATGTGACCTGTGAGAAAATTCTTTCCCAGCTCTAAATCAGACCCTAATCATAAGGAAAACCTTTCTACAAAGTCTAATTCCCAAGGGAGCTCAGAATTGCCATTTGAGAAAAGAACCAGGCTGTACATCCCCACAAAGAGAAACAACCTGGTGCTAGGATGGGAAAAGCTTAGAGGTGACTATGAAAATGCAGACATGAAAGGAATCCAGAACACTGATAATAGATCTTGAATAGAACTGGAAACTACACAAATATGATATTTAGAAAGTACTGGTAGACACAGCATAATGAAGCCACTACTGAAACGTTCAGTGCTGTTGTTCTCCAAAATCAGAATATTTACAGGTATGTTTCAGTCCAAGTGGTTGTACTACATGGCCTTCAGGTGCAGTCCCTACAACTTTATGGAATGGAAGCTTCATTATAAAGGCATTTAGAAGAATATGACTGACATCCTAATGGCAACTAATCTCAGGATTATTTAAGTTACACCGAAAATTGTGGGAACATAACAAAGAGTTTCCTTATAATACATAATCTTGGCTTGCCACATCAAAAATGACTGCTGTGTTCAGTTATTGTCACTAGAAGAACGATGCCAGTTTTCAGCTTTGTTATGTGTGTACAGAAGAAACCAAATAGGTGAAACACAACAAATTGGGTTTTCAGCATATATTTTTAAATATTTTAAATAAAATTCAACTGATTCGTTTGAGAGGGGGCTGCCTATTATTTATTTTTCACCTGTGTCTTTCATAAAGGTGACTGACACCCAAGCTGAAACTCTTGGGACTGGCTCTGCTGTTTTAAAACCAGAATAACTCTGTAAGAATCATTTCCTACTGCACTAACATTTCAAAACTTGGTAAACCAAGAAGGGACCATTAGGGTACAGCATCCTAGAGGTCTGGCTAACAGACTTCAATTTTTTTTCATAAACAAGGCAGTTAAAGAGACACTGGCTACATTCAAGTAACAATTTCACTAACAAATGTTCTCAATGATCTGGAAGCTCTGGAGCTGTGTTTTCAGCTCAGCAACAAATGCAGCCAGTGTGGCGATGTTAAAAAGAGAGTTCTCCGACCGCCGCCCCCCCCCCCTTTTACTGCCCCACTCTTGTAGACGTTAGCAAACTTCATACATAACAGAATTCTTAATACAGTCTACCATTACTGAAGGCTGTCCATGCCCAGTTCTACACACACCTAGCCACAGTATGCCCCCCTTTTAAGAAGTTTGAGCATGTGCTGCCACATTTGTAGCTTTTCAAGTATTTTAAAATCACTTACAAAAGCAGGATTAAACTATCAGAAATTCCATTTATTAGGACAAATAAAGAAATAACAATATACTCTATCAGACCCTGGAAGGCAGGTTTGAGGTTTTTTTTAAAAAAAAGCATAACGGGGAAAAGGAAGAGAGGGATAAAAAAAGGGGGATAATGTGTGTTTACTCAAGCAAAGAAAAAAATATTTAAGTGATGTAGGGGAGAAGATTGCAGTAACTAGTGAAGAATAACATCGTCTGCTTTGCTGTCAAATCACACAAAAATTTCAGTAATAGATTCTCATTCTGACACTCAATTCAATTCGAAGGTGATCCTGCTTTATCCCAACACATCAAATATTAAACACTCGTATTAGCCAGGGTGCTGTCGCCTTCCCCGGCTTAGAGACATGGCGTAGGAGGGGGAGGGGAAAAGGGGGGGAACCCTTCTTTCCTTCACTCACTGTAATATTCTCAATGTTATCTAAACATGCCTTCATACACTAGGCTCCTTATCAATTCTATTTGGGGGAGGGAGGGGTACTTAAAATGGTATTAGTTGTGGGGGGGCTGTATTATTCTGATTTCCAAAAGCTTTTCAATTTTGTGTGGAAAAAGCTTAAGAGGAAGCAGGAAAGGGAGGGGAAGGGGGGGTTGGGGAGGAGAGCTGGAGCAGGAGAGCGAGAGAAAGTCTAAGAAAGGGAAAAAGCAGCCAGCAGCTCTCGTTTGACGGATGCCTTTCAACAAGGGCAGTCTAGCTTGTCAAAGCCCAGGCTGGAGATGAATTGGCATATCTATTCAGCCTGCCTCTGGATGTCATGCAATACAGTTTCATATTCCAAGATAAGGCATGATAAGCAATTGCTGCCCTGACACCAGCTCCATCCATCCCTTGCCTTCCTGAGCACATGATTTTGCACCACATCTCTCTGCTCAACTGCTAATAAGAGCACTCTATTCTTTAAAAATGCGTGGGTGAGAAGTACCTGTAAACATCCCAGATGCTCACTGAGCAAACACACAACCCTACTGCAAAACCCTATTAAACAACTAATGATTAATTACTCGCCTTCGTATGCATGCACACATAATGCTAAACAGGTACAGATTGTGCATGGAAAGCATTATGGGCAGCTTTTCCAGAGCATGACACAAACACAACGCATTTTGCTAATGCAAGGGGAAGAAATGGAACAGAATTACACCTTCTGGATAGCAGGATATGTCCTGGAATGTTTAGAAAAACACGGTAGAGAGACCACCAATGTAATCCTAAACAGAGTCCTAAGCTCACTGACTTCATTGTAACTGCGAGTGACAGATGGGAAGCTGTTGCCAGGTCTTCCCCAAATGTGGAGATGACAGTAGGCAGGTGGAGTCAAAATTCTCTCTTTCTTAGTAGTCAAACCAACAACATCATTTTTCCAACAGAGACAAATTGCTATCCACCATTTGGATCTCCTGCACCAAGGCTTGTAATTAACCACTCACGTTTTCACCTGCAGTGAGTAAAAAATATCTCCACGTGACTAGGCGAATCCCCACAGATGTTTAGACAGAACCACATATGCAACCTCTATTGAGCACTAGTCTGCACTGTGACAATTACACACATGGATCTCTCATTCTTCTTCTAGCCTTAAAGAGCTATTGGCTTTTTAAAGTCAAAAGGGAGACAAAGAACCTCCCATGCACAGCATCCATAGCACAACTCTCTTTAATACAAGGCTGTGCTATTTTCATATGGTATCATCTCTTTCTCTCTTCCAACCTTGTAGCCTGTAGCTATAGTACCGAAAAGAAGATAGAAAATTCTGAGTACACCTATCGAAACATAATCCTGTTTAAAACATAGAGGAGCATAGTTTAATCAGTCTTGAGTCTCAGCAAGAAAGGCAGACTACAAATAACATTAAAAAATAAATAATAAGCAAAGAGGCAAAGCTCAGGGCAGGCTCCAATATACTTCAGGCCTCTCCTGTGTCTCAGGTAAACCAAAGGTATAACATGCACCTTCTAAAAATGTTATGTGGAGATTCTACAACTTCTAACTATGACAAGCATAAATTCTAAAACATCTCATTCCTGTTCATGTTTCTAGTGTATCTCTTCACCCAGTCCAGAGATGAGATAATTGTTTCTTGGGTAAAGTTATGTCTGCAGGACTAGAGCAGAGTATGGATCAGAAGACAAAAGCAGTATTTTTCCATTTCTTTTCACAGCCTACTAGCATCCTAGTGTCATGCTCAGAAAAAAAGAAACATCCAAAACTCTACCTCACCATGAAGACTGAGAAAATGTCCCATATGGAGGGCAGATGACAGTTCATTGCATGTTGATCTGGTCCAGGGCTTTTTTTCAGCTGGAACGCGGTGGAACGGAGTTCCGGAACCTCTTGAAAATGGTCACGTGGCTGGTGGCCCCGCCCTGTGATCTCCAGACAGAGGGGAGTTTAGATTGCCATCCACACCACTGAGCGGCGCAGAGGGCAATCTAAACTCCCCTCGGTCTAGAGATCAGGGGGCAGGGGCCACCAGCCATGTGACCATTTTCTCCGAGAGCAACCCACTGAGTTCAACCACCTCTTTTCCCAGAAAAAAAGCCCTGATCTGGTCAATATCCTTGATAACACTGCTAATATTATTTATTTATTTATTTATAGTCCGCCTTTCTTACTGAGACTCAAGGTGGATTACACAGTGTGAGATTAGTATAGCCAGTTTCAAGGACATTTCCATAAACAATGACATAAGGTAAATAAGCACAATTTTACAAAGACATAGCATTAGTAAGAATCCAACACAGAGTTGAAGAAATGCTTAAACAGAACATCAGCAATTCTAGGGCTGACAGACCACATGAAGCTCATAGGAAGTAGCTCATAGGAGCATATATTTAAGACATCAGGTAGTACATAAGGCAACATAGTGGTGAAGTCTACGGTCCTTAACTCATTCGGAAGCATCTGAGAGCCCCTCCCTACAGTACAAAAGGCCTTTTTGAATAATTTGGTTCAAGCACTTATAAATTATCGTTCAAGCACTTACAAATTATCAGTATCAAGCACTTACAAATTATGATTCATTCTGTCAACTGTTTACCACCCATCAAGAAGCTAACTGAATAATTAGGATTTTAAAATATTTAAAATGTTGTTCTCTTTACTATTCTTTCAAGTTCTCAGTTATCATATCACACATTCATGGCATTTTTTTAAACCTTTTGTCATCATCCACATCTCCCCCTCACGAACAGAATGAACATCTCACATAATCTTCTAATAATATACATTTTAAAACAATATATTATTTGGGATAGAACCATAAGAATCCTCTGCATTGTCACTTAAATGAAAGTGTCTATTTGAAAATCCTCAACATACACACATGTGGATGAATAAATCATATGATATCAAAATAAATAACTGCAAGATCTTTGAAGGATACTTTAAAAATTACCTATAATTAAATTACTGTATTAAAATATTAAGAGCTCTGTTGACCTGATGGCAGAAATAGCCTGCATGGGGTGTTATAGAACTGCAGGCAGCCTGAATTATGAAAAGATAACCACAGAACCAATTGCTTAAAAGGGACACCCTGTCAAGTAATTTAGACAATGCCATTACGATACATATGATCAAAAACACACTCCATAGAGCACTCTTTCCAGGGCTCAGGGTTCTCAACAGTTCAGTGGATTTGAATAATTCCTTATTAGGAGTTAGCTGACAATGTGGACTAATGCACTGAGTGAGAACTGGTTTGGATCACTATAAACGATGTGAGTATGGTTAGCGGTCTAGAACGCTGGTCACTTGCAATCTAACTTATTTGTAGAATCTATCTTTCTACTACAAAACCTTTTGTTTTTGTCAATGCAGTAGGACTGTACATTTACATTTTTAAAAAATATCCAAGTATAATTACAGAAAAGCATTTTTTAAAGGCTGGCACTTCTGTGAAGGGGGAGGAAAGGTGGCATGATAGCTCGATCTCATCAAATCTTGGAAGCTAAGCAGGGTTGGTACTTGGATGAGTGACCACCAATGAAGACCCTACAGAGGGCACTTGCAAACCACCTCTGCTTCTCACTTGCCTTGACAGCCCTGTGCTGGGGTCACCGTAAATTGATTGTGGCTTGACAGCATGCCCGCACGTGCACGCGCACACACAAGCACACAAAAAACATTTTTGTGAAGGGCTTGAAAAGTAGAGCAGGCCTGTGTATAGCTGTCACTAATGAAGATACATTCAGAACATATTCACATCTTATCTTCCTCCCCAACATGGCTCCATGCATTTTCTTCTATTTGCCTTCTTTATTTACATCTTCACTACAAAATTTCAAATTATAAGAAAAATAATCTATTATCAGAATTACAGCACAATCCTAGCAGCATCAGCATACTTAGTTGGTATTTTCTGGTCTCTCATCAGAGAAAAGAAATGGTAATGATGACCTGACTCCAAGGAACTGAGAGCACAGCAACTGCACTGGACTCCACAGTGACACCACCCAGACTCAATAATCGTGGAGTGGCATGCTGACAATGTCCCTGTGACAGCCATAAATGGAAGCAGCCAACCAATCCTCTCAGACACACCACTCTGAAGTCACCACGTCCACAATAAAGGAAACACATCGTCCTTCATCATAGGGATGATCATAAAATACAGAGTAGGAGCCCTGTAACTATCATGCTCCCAGGAGCTCTGCAAACAGGGGTGGGGGGAGTCTTAATTCCTTACTTCAAGCCCTTTGGAACAGCAAACATACATTACAGGAAGCATGGCCACTGCAGGCACATCATCTGGATTCTTCTACAGCTCACTTGGCAAAGCAAATCTCCATGGAAAAGCCATGGCCTCTCCAAACAAGGGTTCAGATCAGAGGGGAGGAGAACACCCCAAACAACAACTTTTTGCAAGGCAAAGGGGACACAGACACTAATATAGCAACAAGAGAATATAGTTAAAGAAAGCATCACTGTCACCTCATGTCAGGAGCAGGAATGAAGATCGTAGTTAGGGTGTTGGATTAGGATCTGGGAGACCCAGCTTCATATCCCCACTCTCCCACAGAAGCCGACTGGGTGACCTTGGGCAAATCACACACATACACACACACACACAGCCTAACCTACCTCACAGGTATGTTGTGAGGATAAAAGGGAGGAGAATTATGTATGCCACCTTGGTTCACCATTTGGGAGAAAGGGGTATAAATAAAGTAAGTAAATAAATAAATCTAGGGGGAAACCAGGAATAAGACAACACTTACCTTCTGGCCAGCAACAAGTTGATCAGCATCATATTATCATATTAGCATGTGTGGACTATAATCCACACATAATATAACAAAGGCCACATCCTCTATCCACACCCCAAATTGATATACAGAACAAACATACATCTCAGTCTCGTGGAACCTTTGAGTTGATCTGGTGCCAAAATCAGTGATACATTCCAGGACAAGAAAGGCTGTATAGGCATAGCACTGTGAACCAGTATGAGCTTAGCACACGTGATTTCACTGGTTCAAGGCCTGCATGAGTCTAGCTACCATTCAGCCCATTCCACTGTAAGCCCCATCCTGAAGACAGTCGAGTTTAGTAATGAACACTGGGTGGACAGAACTTCCTGTTTACCAAATCACATTAAAACAGACACAGCTGTGAAATAATCCATACATTTATTGAACAGCATCAGAAATAGGATTCTCAATGTAAGTCAGATGAATGGGGTTGCCAACTTTTGGTCTAGCAAAGTTCCTGTGCCTTTGAAAACATCCTAGCACTCCATGCTCAGGATTGGGACACCTATGTAGATTAAGCAAGCATCTCTTTAAAAGCTTACACTAGTGCAAGGACCAGGCTAGAATAAAAGGATTGGTAACCCGTGAAGCAAAACAGCAAGATGCACACTGGTCAGTGCAGCCATTGGTCATGGTTGCAGGCTTAACAGGTCCGTGCAGCTGTGAAAGTGTACCGAGAATAAAGTCCATCCAAATGTCTACCCCTGTTGGACAGCTGCCTGAAAAAAACCCAAAAGAGACACAAGGACAGTAACAAGTAATGCAAACAGTAGCACTAAACAATATGTGGGCTCAAGCACTCTGCATAGACTGTGAGTTACAGACCTGACAGAATGGTATTGGCTAGGTGCTCCTCCAGTTCCAATCTCTCTCCCACTCCCGAATTCCTACAGTGTAAGGTTCATTTGTTGAAACAGACAATTTAATGATTGGGCATTAAATTATGCATCCTTTACAACAGTGGTCCCCAACCTTTTTGGCACCAGGGACTGGTGTCGTGGAAGACAATTTTTCCACGGACCGGGGGAGAGGGGGGAGATGGTTTTGGAATGATACAGTTGTGCACTTTATTTCTATTATTACATTATAATATATAATGAAATAATTATACAACTCACCACAATGCAGAATCAGTGGGAGCTCTGAGTTTGTTTTCCTGCAACTAGAGGGTCCTATCTGGGGGTGATAGGCGACCACCTACCTCGCCTGCTCCCTGGAGCCAGCTCTGCACTTGCCTGCCACTCACCTCCTGTGTGGCCTGGTTGCTAACAGGCCACGGACCGGTACTAGTCCACAGACTGGGGGTTGGAGACCCCTGCTTTACAAGGAGTTGCACTGCAACTATTCCTATAGTTTCTATTTGGATTGTTCCATGAGGTTCTCATTCTGTAATGCAAAAGGTATCTCACGAATGTCTGGATAGCAGTAAAGATTAATCTGCCTGGCTGTCATTCAGAAAAGTGGATGTATTTCCAGTTATGCTTCCCTCCACTTGGATGTGGTGTTACACTGGTACGACATCATAGAGATGTTCTTCCAGCATATCGAATCCCCTCCCCTCCTTTCCATATATTTTCCCTGTGCCTCCTGCATGGGAAACACTGCTAGCAACTGTTGAGGGAGGAAAGACTGTTGACCCAGTTTATGGCGGGCAGGGAGGGACAGACATTTGCTGGGAAGTTTGAGGCAGAGAAGCCTTCTACCTTTCTTACCTATGTACAGTTTATTACATCTCCAGCTGGAAGAGAGGTGGCTGCAAGCTGGTGTTTGTGTCCCAAGCTGAAGTTCCTGTAAGGGCTCTGAGCAGAGCAGTGTTAACAACGTGCTGTAACAATGATTGTTCTCCTTGACTAGTTGTGCAAAGTGCTCCTTTTTTGTGCAAACAGCTCTCTCTAAAGTTCCTACAACTAGAGTACTCCTGTGTGTGATCTAAGTGCACCCAACATGAGGCCAGAGAGACAGAGACCATGCCAGGTACTCTATCACGCTCCACTGGGATTTATATAAGAGAGCTATGACTGATTGCAGACATCATTGGTCCCCTAAGTTGCACTGTGGCTTTACAAGTATGGCAGGAGAACATATTTAATTTCCAGTGAGTTGAACTAGAGTGTAAAGATGTGGGTTGAATGTGGGCCGAGGGGACTTAAGGATATCAACTAAACCCTGCTCCTCCGCAGCATGCCCTCAGCACTGTTCATTTCTGGTCCCTACACCTGTGCAGCCATGTAGGGCCAGATATAACAGCAGTGTATCTCCAAGTTACACTGGTGTGAGCCACTCTGCATTTTAATTTAGCAGTTTAGAGACTGGCTACTCTGCTGCTCTGGAGTCGTCATGTTTTCCTGCCTGAACTTTCACTTCAAACTTAACACTAAGGCATACTGTCACCCTCAACATGCAGACATACTTTCACTTAATCCCTCTTAAAACGGGACATTTACAAAATGTTCATCACTCCAGCCAAGTTCTATTTTACAGAACATACATGGAGGCAAGTGCATGTCTGCATGCATGCACACATATTCCCCTTTTTAATTTCCACACGAGAGGGGAGCAGGTGCCCACATTCCTGTGAGCACTCCCATCTCTCATTTTCCCCCAGCCTCCGCCACCCTCCTTGGATCCTGCCCCATTAGTTTAGTGCCCAGCCATCTGCGACGTCTCCTGTAATGCTCTCCCCCCTGTGTATCAGGGAGCTTTTCCATTAGCGCCTTTAATATTCTGACACCTTAGCACAGGCTGCTATTACATTCAAACACAGATCGCCCTGTGAAATTACATTGCCAGGCTTGCTAAAATGGAATTGGGTATAATCAGGCTGCTCCATGCGCTGTCAGTCCCATCACAAATACAACGCAAAGCAGGCTTATGGATGGGCTTAGCAGCTGCTACAAGTGTATTTTTTTAATAGATGAAGTATCCCTTATTTAAAAGCATTTCCTTAAGAAGAAGGGGGAACACACACATACACACAGTGGAAAGACAAATCAAAAGCTGCGGCAGTGTGTTACCAATACCGCTGGTCTCTTTAAAAAACTGTTATTTACTACAGGGCTATCTGTTTATCTATAACTATATCACACACACAGCGAGGAGGAGGGAGAGATAAAGGTAGTTAAACAGACAGTCAGTGAGATATGTGCCACCAGGAATTAATAGCTAAATAAAAAGCCCCATTATTTACTCCAAGGAGGAGGAAGTTCAGGCTAATCTTACAGGTGTCTCACTCAGATGTTAACATACAATGTGGTGCTTTTTTACAAGGATCTAGTTAGCCAGGACCATTGGATGCTGCCTATTAGTAGCACTATACTGCTGTACATGACAGGGCACATCCAAACAGGATTACCAAACATACGGCCTTGTTTATTCTTGCAAAAAATAAACCATCTGGTTTGGAAAAAAGCATAGGCATGAGAGATGTTGCACCTTAAGGGGCTTTCAAATTGTTAAAAAGAAGCTAATGGAAAGCATCTACAGCAGAGAATACCACATCAGACAGCAAGTTCAGCAAGGAGACCCCAAACAAAGGCGAACTTTCATCATAATAAAAAAAAATACAGAACTGGGGGAATCATTGGTGCCTAGAATTTCATTATTACTCTGCACATGACTGCTATTTAAATGTCCGTGTTCTCTGATCAAAGATATTAGCAGGGATTTCTGGTGCCTGAGGCGAGATACCTACTTGCGCCCCTCCCCCCCTTAACCAATTTTAAAAAACAGAAGAAATGTAGGAAAAATGAAAAGCACAAAACTTGAAACTTTTTACATTTTAAATTTATTTCTTAATTTTAAATTTTAATTTTTTAAATAAGTGTAGAGGAGTTAGCCGTGTTAGTCTGTGATAGCAAAATCAAAAAGAGTCCAGTAGCACCTTTAAGACTAACCAATTTTATTGTAGCATAAGCTTTCGAGAATCAAGTTCTCTTCGTCAGATGCATGATACAGAGACTGGTCAAATATAGAAGAGGAGGGAGGGAAGGGGAGGAGAGAGAAGAGGCAATTTGGGGGGGGAAGGGGAGGGTGCAACCAAAACATTCCTTTGCTAGTATATGTAAACATCTCCTTTTGGTGTGTGGATCAGTTGGCTTCAAAGGAGTTTGCCCTGTTAGTTTGCAGCAGCCAAACAGCTAGACCATCCAATTCCAATGCAGTATGAACCTTTGATAACCACAGCTCTCCCTGCCAGATGCATCTGACAAAGAGATCTGTGGTTCCCGAAAGCCCACGCCAGGTGCCACTGAGCTCCCCCAGAGCTGCTACAAACTAACAGGGCAAACTCCTTTGAAGCCAACTGATCCACACACCAAAAGGAGATGTTTACATATACTAGCAAAGGAATGTTTTGGTTGCACCCTCCCCTTCCCCCCCCTAATTGCCTCTTCTCTCTCCTCCCCTTCCCTCCCTCCTCTTCTATATTTGACCAGTCTCTGTATCATGCATCTGACGAAGAGAACTTGATTCTCGAAAGCTTATGCTACAATAAAATTGGTTAGTCTTAAAGGTGCTACTGGACTCTTTTTGATTTAAATAAGTGTGAGAATAACAACAATCTTTGTTTTTCTTATTGTGAGACAAAAATCTATTTTGTGAGCAGAAACTGCAACTTGCATTGAAGTTTTGAGCACACTTCCGCGTGTGTGTGTGTGTGTGTGTGTGTGTGAGAGAGAGAGAGAGAGAGAGAGAGAGAGAGAGAGAGAGAGAGAGAGAGAGAAAACGTTTCCCTCTCTTTCTTCCCACCTCTCTCTGAACCCAGAGACCCTTGGCAGTAGAAGGAGGGCTTCTCTTACTGGGCCCGCTTGGAGGAGAGAGATGTTTGGAAGGGGGAGACTGAGCTGAAGCCTTCTCTTTCTCTCCGACCCTCTCCAAGCCTTAAAATATTGATCACCTTTGTCAGAGATCCCTTTCGGGAACTACCCTCCATGCTCATCCTTCTCCCCCACCCTTGGGTTTGAAGTGAATGGCAGCTGACAGCTAAGCATGTGGTGTATAAATATTGAAATAAACTATTGGGGGAGAGGGGAAAGGTGGGGTGATGTATGTAAACTAGGGAATGAGAGAAGAAAGGTGATAAAGAGGGGGGCGCAGTGCAGGGTGCTGCTCTGCTCTGCTGGAGTGAAGGGTGAGCAGCATTGAGATCGGAGAATAGCAAGGGGGAGAACGAAAGGGAGAAGGGGGAGGAAAGTAATAGAATTTAAAACAACAACTTTATACTCAACAACAGTGATTTGCTCCTACCTATTGCACAGGGACTGAAAGGGAATTGTGTGTGTCTCACCTCACTTCCTCCTTCCTCTGTGGCGGTGCACACACAACCAGCCACTCTTTCCACCAAAAGCAGCCGCCCCCCCCCCCAAGCCTGAGGAAAGGTGAGAAGTGGAATTGATGCCAGCTGGGGAGGGGGAAAGGGATGTACTAAAAGGAATGACAGGATTGCCCATTGGAAATAATGAGAGAGGCTTGAAGGCTCATTGGAGAAAATGGGAGCCAGGAATGCCAATTTACTTGCATGGGCTCCATTGAAATGCATTACAACACAAAAAAAGACCAAGAGTCCAGTAGTGAAGCTGTGGCTCATGAAAGCTCATACCCTACCACAAATTTTGTTAGTCTTATAGGTGCTACTGGACTCTTGCTTTTTTCTACTGCTACAGACAAACACGGCTACCCATCTTGATCTATCAACACAGGCCCCAGAGTGGCATGACAGTCCCTGGGAGAAGAATCTGTGGACTGGGACTGGAATGGCAGTGGGTGTGGAATGACAGGGGGTGTCATTTCAGTCCCAGAGCCCTGACCCTATTCCCAGGAACAGTCATTCCACTCTTTGACCTGTCATTCCAGTCCCTGAGCATAGGTTCTATTCCTAGGGGCTGTCATTCGACTCTGGGGCTGTCATTCCAGTCCAAGAAAACTTCTGCTACTCCCAGGGGATGTCATTCCATTGTGGTGCCTGTAATTCCACTCCAAGAATGCTTCTCTACTATCAGGGGCTGTCATTCTACTGTGCATCCTGTCATTCTTTCCCAGATCACAGATTCTGCTCTGAGGGGCTGTCATTGCACTTTGGGAGTTGTCATTCCAGTCCCAGAACACTTCTGCTCCTCCCAGGGTCTGTCATTCCAGTCTGGTGCCTGTCATTCCAGTCCCAGAATGCTTCTTCTACTCCCAGGGGCTGTCACTGCACTGCACTCTGGGGGCTGTCCTTCCAGTCCCAGAGCACTGAGCCCATTCCAAGGACTGTCATTCCACCCTGAAACCTGTCCTTCTGGTCCTGGAGCACAAACTCTACAGCTAGGGATCATCATTGCACTCTGGGGGCTGTCATTCCACTCCCAGAGTATTCCATCTGGTCCCAGAGACCTTTATGGAAAATCCATTCCACATTGTCTTTGCAACTTTTTTTGTGTTGTGATGCATTTCAATGGAGCCCAGACAAGTAAATTGGCATCCCTGGCTCCCATTATCTCCAATGGGCCTTCAAGTCTCTCCTATTATTTCCAATGGGCATTCCTCCTGTCATTCCTTTTAATACATGGGGGGGGGGCGAGAAAGAAAGGAGGGAACAAAGGGGACAAAAGGTCAGACGTGAGCTCGCTGCTCCCCAGCCAGCTAGAGTGTCTCTTGCTCCCAGAAGCTTAGCCCAAGGCTTAAATTGAGAGAGAGAGAGAGAGAGAGAGAGAGAGAGAGAGAGAGAGGAGGGGGGGGAAAGGCAGAGAGAGAAATGTCCCGCTGTTGGGGCTGAACTCAAAGCTCCTCAGGCGCTGGCTGAGCAGGAAGACAGGGCTGCCCTTCTGTACTCCAGAAGAAATGCCTTGCGCCAAGAGAGGAGAATTCCTGCATGAGTGCAGGGGAGCGGGCACACTACAGGGAACTCCAGTAGTTGGGAGGGCTGGCATGGCACCTCCTTCAGAGTTCAGCGCCTGAGGAGGGGGCCAGCTCCGCCTCAATTGAAGAGCCAGCCCACAGATAACACTAAAGCCACAGTGAGCCATGAGACCAAGCACAAATTCAGCAAACTCTATGCAGACAAGGACTCCTAATCAAAGGCAGTGATGGCCACCATGATAGGATTTTGCTCAACCTCTGCAACCCATTATTACACCAGCTCGCTACTCTGCCAGGCTTGGAGTACAGGGGACAACAGTGGGAGGACAAAAAAATGCATGGACTCTCTCTTCTAGAATACATCATCACATTTTTATCCAATCCGTTCTCCAAGGAGCTCAGGTTAGCAGTACATGGCTCAACTCTCCTCTATTTTATCCTCACAACAATCTGTGGAGGAGATTAGGCTAAGAGACTCCAGTGAATTGGGTGACTGAATGCAAATTTTAACCTGGATGTCTCCTAGTCAGGCTCACTAACAGCTACTTCATACAGGCTCTCCATTCTCTAATGTAAGAATATGTAAGAAGAAAAAGGCACAGAGTAGATGGAAAAACAATTAAAAGATAATATTGCTGGTGACATTTCTGCCCTTGTGTCACCCTCCTCTAAAGCTATAGTGTAGCTTTGATGCCGCAAGCAATCTGGATGTGAAGGCCTCCAGACACACACTCTTATTGAGAAAGCTGGCCACCCTTAACCTAAGGCACAGAGTCTGAACAGGTACCTGTGGCCACACAGCTACTCCTTTCTTCTCTAACAGGTAACCCAAAGCTTAATGCATCAAGGGCAGATGCCCAAGAAAAACTACTTTTTTCTTTACATAAGAATTAACATTTATGTCAGCAAAAAGTTTTTTTCACAGTAGAGGAATAGTGAAACAAGTGTCTTTCATTCAGCAAAAAATGCACAGACATCCTAATGCCATCAATATGAAAGGGCTTTGGTGGTACATATTAGCTTTCTTGGTGCCCCTAACTGAGCAGCAAGGCAGGATATAAATGCTGTAAATTAATAAATATGCTTTTACAGGGAAAATATAGTATCTGGAACTCTTTTTAAAACATTTCCACTGAAACCACTTGGTAAAATCCTTAAGAGCCTGTTAGCCTTAGAACTTTTTTTCCTAATTATCAACCTCAAATTCATGTTTCTGAGTGGATTTTACCTTACCAAACACAAATAGATAGCATAATTAATTAGATTTAACTAATTTAGCCTGAAAATTAGGAAATGCAATCCCAAATTTAAAACAAAACAAAAAGCTCTCAGTTGGTCCTTCAGGCAACTTTGAAAACTGTAAGATAGTGTGAGGTGACTGAGTACCAAGCAAACATGGAAGAAATGACTGCAGAGACCATAATTATTAGAAACATAAATACAATATACTGAGAAAGAGTCAACATAATTGCCATGTCAGGAAGTCATGTGTCTCCCCAATCTATTACAGCACTTTGAGGGTGGCAACAAACAAGCGATCTAGATGATAATGTGGTGCATAGATTTTCAAAAAGCTTTTGTCACATTTTTCCCAACAAAGAAAAGTCTATTAAGTAATGATAGATTAGGAGTAAATTACGTCATGGATCAGCCACAGTTAAACAACTGAGAAAGGAAGAAAACATGTCTTTTAGCACAAGAAAAAATGGACCTCCAGTTCTAGAGGGGCCACTAATATACACTTGTAAAATCTCAAGAATCTGGGTTTGTGTTTAGGCTACTTTTCTCCACAACACATGTGAACTGGTCATATAATAAATTGAGGTTAGCTGGAACTTCTGAAATAGGAATATTCATCAACAGCTATCCAGAACTAGTAACAAACATATTTGTGAAGGAGAAAATAAAGCAAATGGTAGCAAAAACAAGGGGTGGGGTTGAGGATAAAGAATGCAACACAGAAAAAGATCAATATGGATTATCATAGCAATGTCTCAGGTCAGTTCCTGTCCAGCTTTCCAAGAGCCCCTGAGTTGATGCAACGTGAAACACCAAGAAAAATTAATAATCTGCAGGCCACGTAACTTGTGGAGGTGATGTTTATACTGGCCATCTCACTACACAATCTTTGCAGTGATTGTTGACTCAAGTCAAAGTTAAGACAGGTGAGGGCAAAAGACTGATACCACTGAGAACGTTGATGCATACGAACATGGAGCAAAATGCTGACTGTGCAGCGAGACAGGTAAGTACCACCAGTTAAAAAGGCTCGATCTAAAACCTACAGCTTTTATACTTTTTTATTCTGGTATGGATACCCAAGTCCAAAAGATATACACCTTAGTTTCAAGAGCGCTGCATGTGAAACACCACTTTTCTGAACAAAAAAAAATGGAAGCAACTGCTGCTGCCGCCACCTCCACACATTGGGCTAAAAACAACAGCAATTTAAACTCAAATGCATAATTTCCAACTAATGTAAGACACAGGTACTTTTTGCTAGCAATAAGAACGAACATGGAGTACAAAGACACATGTTACAGATATACAGCGCAGGCAGAATTTGAAGCAAAGACAGACAAAGGTCGCATTCATATGTCTCAGCTCGTTCCAGTTAAGCTGATATTTACACACACACAAGTTTTTGTAGTCATGTACATATCTCTACTCCTTTGCAGAGAGCAGAGTTAAGGATCCCTGCCTTGAAACAAACTCCAGTTCCCTGTGATGTACACATAAACTTCGGTGAATTGTATTTCTTGAGGTCTGTTTAAGCCAGGACCTTTTTTACCTATGATAAACCATGGTTTAGAACCTTGGTTTGTGAGAATAAACAAATTGATTCACCTGGGTGCATGAATCTGTAAGTCTATACGTTTCATACCAGGAATTCTTAATTACACTCAGGGTGGTGGGTGGGATTTTACAAACATGCTCCAAGCCATCTTTGTACACAGTGCTGGCTTAAACTTATTATGACATCTCAACACACCTAAAGGAAAAACAAAAGATATGGTTAGCAAGCTTGAGAGACAGGCAAAGAGGTCTAAGTAAGAGTTGGTGGCCAGCATGCTAGCAGCGTCTTCTTGTTTTCTTTCATGCAAATTATTGGGGCTGCAACCCCCCCCCCCCCAAAAAAACAGGGAAGCTCTAATGAAACTGCATTCTAGCACAGGAAGAGGCTGAAGAACTAATATTCCCAATAACGTAGTATTCGGATATTTGAAGAAGAAGATGAAAGGTAAAGTGAGAAGCAGCCTGAAACAATGAGACTATCAGCAGTGCAAGACAATATAGGTGCCTGGCAGAACCAGGAACAGAGAAACAATGGAGAAGTGATGGACGGAAGTGATTAGAGGTACAAAAACAAGGAGCCACTCTTCCACTGGGCAGATGCTCATTATATGCATACAGACAGAACATAGCAGGAGAGAGAGACATACTAGCTTAAAGATGCAATAATATATATAGAATCCAAGCAATTGGAAGGCCACCACTTTACAAGTTTGAACAAAGAAGTTAAGGGAACATTAACGAAAGCTGTTAGAGGGGAACAGAGGAGCGAGAGGAGACCATGGCATGACCTTGTCATGCCAAGGTTGCAACAGAAATCCAGCACAGCTGGTAAGAAACCATGGATGCTTTAGCAGCTGCCTAGGGAGACGAGTAAAAGAGCCTGCAGCCAATCTGCTTCCTGTAACTAGAGCAAGCCTGGGTGTGTGTGTGTGTGTGTGTGTGTAAGTGTACGCACATACATTTATGTTCCGCTTCAGCAGAAGCTTGGTGTTAAATTCAATGCCTTGAGTATTGATTTCCTCGCACATGCAGAACTTTGTTAAAGGGTTTGTTGTGAACTGAGATCAAAGGGAGGTTAACTCACTTCTCTTAAGCGATAAAACAGACCCCAAGAAAAATTCTGCCACCCAGACTATCCTCAGAGGAGAGACAGCAAGTGCAGTAAGTTACCCTTGTGTCATTGTTTCAGTAAGCCATGAAGTTTCTGAATAAAGCAGGGATAAATTGAGACCAGCAACTCACAGTAGCCTATAAATTAATTGTGTGGCAATTCCAGAGGCATCCTCACCATTCTACCCCTATATCTCATTTCCAGCCAGGTGGAAAAGAGCTATCAGCTTGCTTCTAAGAGCCAACAAGGTATAGTCAAAGCTACCCTTCTCAGAGTAGTTTTTAAACACTGGAAGTTTATGTCAGCAAAAACTGAAATACATTTCTCATATAGTAACTATACCAGCTATGATCAGGGTCTACATTTCTCATATACTGCCTGTATCAGCTATGATCAGGGTCAAACTATACTAAATGGGAAAACCATGATCAAATCTCCTGATGTATTCTTTAATGTTAGAAAGCAGCTGAAGAGGGACCAGAACCTTGCGCAAGGTGAGGGGGAATAAATTCAATTCCTGAAGGCTTGATACTGGGCAGCAGCAGTAGTGGAAGGTGACACCAGCGGAGGATCTTTCACAGACAATGGCAGTATCACTTCAGTACTGCGTAGAAGAAGGCAATGGTAAACCACTTCTGTTAATCTCTTACCTTGAAAATCCTATGATGAGAGAATCTAAAATGAAAGAAAATATAGTGCTGGAAGACAGGACCCTCAGGTCAGATGGCACTCAATTGGCTACCGGGGAATAGCTGAGGACAAGTACAAATAGCGCAGTTCTTAATAATGGGACTGGATTAAAACCGAAAGGACATCCATTGCAGATGTGAATAGATTCAAAAGGTATATCCAAAGCTGTGCAGTAAATGTAATAGAAACATGGAACATGAGAAGTATGAAGCCAGGTAAACTAGAAATCATAAAACAAGAAATGAAATGTTTAAACACTGCAATCCTGGGTGTGAGTGAACCGACTCAGAACATTTTCAGTCAGAAAACCACGAAGTGTTTTACTGTGCAAATGATAAACTCAAAAAGAAATGGTGTTGCTCTAATAGTGAGACAAGTCATAGCACAAGCAGTCAAGAGCTACAAGACAAAGTCTGACCAAGTAATGGCAATCAGACTTCACTGAAGGCCTGTTAACATAACCATCGTTCAAGTTTATGCCCCAACTACAGATGCTGAGGAGGAAGAAAATCAAAAACTTTTGTGCAGGTGTCCAAGAAGAAATTGATCATACACCTAAACAAGATATGCTGATAATCAAAGGAGACAGGAATGCAAAAGTAGGAGATAAAGCAGAATCAAACATTGTTGGGAAATTTGGATTAGGATCATGAAATAAAACAGAAGAGCGACTCACAGAATTTTGTGAAGCCAACAACCTGTTCATTGCTAACATGCTTCAAGCAACCCAAAATACAGATGTATATGTGGAAATCATCTGGTGAGCAATACTGTAAAGAACAGATTTACAATGCTAAGTTTCATTGATCGTGAACTAGAAGAACTATGGGCTGAAACCAGAGATATTATCAAGGAAAAATGTGCAAAGACTATTCCTGTAGCCAAAAGAAAGGAGAAGCCTAAATGGATGACTGAGGAAACTCTTAAAACGGCTAAAGGCAGAAGCAAAAACAAAAGGTGACAGAAATAGACTCAAAATTTTAAATGAAGTTTTTCAGTTACTTGTACGCAGAGACAAAGAAATCTGTTATAATAATCAGTGCAAAGAAACAGAACAACAAAAAAGGAAGAACAAGAAATCTGTTCCACAAGATCTGATAAATCAAAGGGAAATTCAAGGATGACAGATACCTTCAAAGTAAGACTCTTTTGACAAAAAAACAGAAATCTTAGAAAGCAATTGGCAATCTTAGAAAGCACTCAAAGCAATTGGGAGAAACAAAGCACCTGGAGTAGATGGAATACCAATAGAGCTATTTCAAGCTACAGAAACTGAGTCCATCAAAACCTTAACAGGAATCTATCAACAAATATGGAAAACAAAACAATGGTCCATAGACTAGAAACGCTCAGTTTACATTCCAGTTCCAAAAAAGGAGATGCTAAAGAGTGCAGGAACTATCACACAAGCGATGCTCAAATTCTACAGCAAAGACTCTTACCATATATATGGAACCAAAAATGCCAGATGTTCAAGCTGGATTCAGAAAAGGAAGGGGCACTAGAGATCGCATTGCAAATTTATGATGGCTAATGGAACATACCAGGAATTTCAGAAGAAAATCAGCCTTTTATAGCAAAGCTTTTGACTGTGTGGGTTATGAAAAGCTATAGTATTAAAAAGAAATGGGGGTGCCACAACATCTGATTGTTTTGATGCACAATCTGCTGCTCTTGAAAGACCACAAGGACTAAAAAAGCTTTTCATATCTCCACATTCAATATGCTTATAAACAAGCAGCTGGAAGCATGTCCCAATTGTTAATTTTGGTATACTACTCCGGATTCAGAGGTAAGTCTAATACACACGTTGTTCTCACACAGTAGTGAAACTCAATTCTAAGGGTCATTGCAATGGCACCACCAACTGCAAAGCAGTATGCTGCTGAGACCCCTGGTGAATAGCACACCTGGTGCATCCAACCACCTGGTGCATCCAACCACCACTCACCAAAGCAGCCACAGTCCCCTGGCCTCATACAGCCACAAGCTGCATGTAGTGCATCAGAAAGGAGGGAGGAATCAGCTGCCAGCCCCTCTATCTCAAGAAGACCAATGCCATGAGCAGCAGGAATTAACATAAACAAGCAAGCTCTGCAGATGAGGGATCTCATGATCCTGTACCTCACCTAGCACAGGAAACCACAGTGGCTAACCCCAAACTCCTCTCACTTACTGTTTGGATCCTGGACAGGGTGGGATGTGGGAGTGCAAACTTCTTGCTAAGGCAAGAGGAATGGAGGTAACACTGCAGCAACAAAGAAACACACACATGCACATATCACCTCCCCCAATAGTTAACTGGGGAAAGGCACCTATGCAGCAAAGAAGCATGGGGCTGATTTCCAATAAGGAGTTGTTGGCTAGAAGGCAAAGCTCACCTTTTGCCCAGGAGACAAAGATTCCAACACCAGGAAACAAAAGCTCCAACACCAGTAAGCAGTTCTCTAACCACTACACAAATAGGCACACAGAAATAAGTAACGAATTTAGACATGCCTCCAGCAGCCCTGTTGTGAACACCAGATACATACAGCATGGCAGGGAAGATTGCAGAGACAGGCAATTTGATAGTACACTCAAGACTACCGAATTGATTTCTATATGGGAAATATCCCGAGGCAGTGCAACTGGACACCCAAAAATCACAGCTTGTTTGCTCCATCAAAAATTATGAAGTTTTCCTCCCCAAAATGGTTTCCCCACATGCATGGCCAGTGAGCACCCCTGCACTATCCTGCACTGATAGAGCACTTGTTACCATAGCCTGCTCTCTTTTACCTCAGCAGCCCTGGCACTCCATTCATCAATGCCCATCTCTTCTTATACAAGCTGTTCGACTTATTACAATGATACTCAGTGGCTCAGGAGTCACATGTGGCTCTTTGACATACCACCAGTGACTCTTCTGAGCACCGTTCCCTGCCATGGAACCTGCTCCATTTTTCAGAGAAGTGGGCAAGTTTATTTCCCAGTGGGGCTTGTGACTGGGAGACAGTTTCCAATTAGCACAGAAGGAAATTCTAAACACCAGGTCTCTTGCAAAACCAGAGTTCACCTTGAGAGGTTCTTTTAATATAAGGAACCATTTATCCTCCAATATCCACCCTAATAAAGAGTTCTGAAGAACCTGAAAGTTTGCACACTGCTGTGTGCCATAACTTATAAGTCTGACTTGCAAGCTCTTTCCCTCATGCCAGATACCTGAAGTCTGGCTAAGGTTCAATAAGGGTAGGGAGAGACAAACCTGCATGCTCAGAGGTACTCTGGTAATCAACAATATTGATACTTAACTTACTGTATGTGTGTGATTGGTGGAGTGGCACACAGGGCATACAGTAGTCATGTGGCTCTTTTGGCTGATAATAATCGGAATGTGGTTTTCCACGAGCTGTGGAGTGAGTACCACAGACTTACTGAATGCCAAAAGTGATGTGGGAGAATTTACAACCACTCCTCCTTGAAAGAGCACCTGTGCCTCCCCCAACCATGCTCTCGGCCCCTCCCAGCATGAATGTTGTTAAATACAGAAAAGGCAAGTGATGGGAACTGATGAGCCTAATCTGCCAACCCTCACCAAGCTGAGATACAGATGTAGAGCAAGCCACACATGTACTGAACAGCATCAAAAATCTGGAACCAAATTAGATTAATCAAGTTGCCAAGTCTCTCACTTGTGTGGATTCTGTGCCTTTGCAAACTGCTGTGACTGACAGACTGGTCCTAATCCATGCACACTCATGAGAGGGATGAACTGCTGTCAGAACAGCTTGTGATGGTGCAGGAGCAAGACTGAATCAAGAAAAATGGCAACCCGATTCACACTGCTCACTGCTGCTGTTTGTCATGCCATAGGCTCATCAGATGGTTGGTATCACACAGGGAACAGGATCTTTTTCAGGCCCTTCTCCTGTTGAATGACTGCCTGCATAGAGACCAAAGAGACATAAGGGCACTAATGGTCAATGTTTCTGGCTGACAGTGAAGACCAAGTGACCACCAGAATTCTGCACATAGTGCTCAGAGAAGTTGTGCAGATCTCCCCCCTCCCCTTAAAGAGGATCTCCATATGGCGGGTTGCTCTTATTGAGGGATACACAGAGTAAACATGAAGACAAAATTTACCATCCCTTATGAGAAGTTGCAATGCAAATGTGTCCACACTGTTGGTGGGGCTGCTCTATGGGGCTCTGCTCTTGGGGGGCAACAGGCATTGTGGTTGTTTGGTCAACAGTAGACATGGGCACGAACCGCATTACGAACGTTAAAAACCCACGAACCGCCTGATCGTCTGGTTGCGATCCGGCAGTTCATGAGTGTCCAAGGCCAACGAACCAGCGTTCGGAAGAAGCCTGGTTTGGTGCGCCCGTCTGTGGTCCATGAAGCCAGATAGTCAGGTGCCATCAATCAATTCCCTTGGAAACAGAGCCAGGGGAATGCCTGAACTCTGTTTGCACTCCTTCTGTCGCCCTGGAAACCCAAATCGAAGCCCAGCTTACCTTGATCAGCAGGTCTTCCTTCCAACCATGGAGCTGCAAAGTGGTTACAACTTGGGAGAAGACACCCGGGGGAGGAAGGGGGAAGGGGGGTGTTCTGCAGCCATGGGCACTCCAATCTCATCCCTGCAAACCCTGATAGGCAGCTCTTACGGCCAACCACAGACCTCCTGTGTTGCTCTATGGGACCTCAGCTTATAAAAAGCACTGGGCTCCCAGGCTGGGTTTCATTTTCAGCGAGCAGTGGAGTGTGACAGAGCTGTTGCTTGCTACTTGCTAGCCTTTGAGGAGAGAGACAGAGAGAGTATAATTGATTTTGGATTTTTGGGATATGCATCTATCTCCTCTGGTTCCAGGGCTGCTGCCTGGTTCTGGGGCCAAGCTCACTGGGCACCTCGGCTGAGGGCTTACATTATTATCAGTGCCGGATCTGATCAGGCTACTGGGAGTGCTGCTGGGCTAGGGCTCTAGCCCCAGCCTCTGGTTCAAGGGCTGCTGCCAGGCCCTGGGGCCAAGCTCAGCAGGCACCTCGGCTGAGGGCTCACACAGTATTATTAGTGCCTGAGTAGGTCAGGTCTGTGGGAGTGGTGGGCTAAGGCTCTAGTCCCTCCCTCCCTCTGGTTCCAGGGCTGCTGCCAGGCCCTGGGGCCAAGCTCAGCAGGCACCTCAGCTGAGGGCTCACACAGTATTATTAGTGCCTGAGTAGGTCAGGTCTGTGGGAGTGGTGGGCTAAGGCTCTAGTCCCTCCCTCCCTCTGGTTCCAGGGCTGCTGCTAGGCCCTGGGGCCAAGCTCAGTGGGCACCTCGGCTGAGGGCTCACATTATTATCACTGCCTGATCTGGTCAGGCTTCTGGGAATGCTGCTGGGCTAGGGCTCTAGCCCCAACTTCTGGTTCCTGGACTGCTGCCAGGCCCTGGGGCCAAGCTCAATGGGCGCCTCGGCCGAGGTCTCAGAGTGTTCTCTCCTTTTCTGTCCTCCGTAATTCTAGTTTGGTGGCACAATGAATCTTCCTGTTGTGTTGGCCGCCAAGGGTGGTCGTGGGGTGAAGTGCAAAGGCAGTCCTCCTGGTTTACTTGTGGAAAGCAGTACTGGGTGTGGCTCATGGGCAGCAGAGAGTCCTCCTGCTCCCCCAAATTCACCTGTGGGGGCTGCGGAGGAGGCCAAAGAGGTCTTTCCGCTGGTGGGAGAGGATCTCTCTCAATATTTTGAGGGGGTGGGTGACGGATCCCTGGAGGAATGGTTTGTCTTTTATGTAAGTTCCCTCCTGTCCCCATACCAAACTCTTGGTGGTGTCCCCGCCTGCAGTCCACTCCTTACACTGTTGTCCATGGCCAGCTCCGCAGCACAGCCTGTAACCGTTCATCCTCCTTCCCCTGGGACAGTTAGCAGTCCACGTTTCAATGCCTCCGTATGGAGGCACTTTCGGGCCCTTCCTAATGACCCCCGTGTGGTGCGTTGCCGTGCCTGTGATGTCCTGGTGCGCAGGGGCAAAAACCCGAAGCACCTATCTTTGACAGTCCTGACTCGGCACCTGAAGATGCACCACCCAAGCCCGTCTCTGTTCTCGCCCAGTGAAACATCCGTTGGGGGGAGAAAGGGGACGACCAGCTCTTCTGAGCGGGGATCACTGGGAGGGTCACCTTGCCTTGAGGGTGACTCTGGTGGGAGTGGAGCGCTCCGGCAGGCTGCACTCACAGAGGTTGTCCCCTCGGAGTCTGGGACAGCGCTGCTTAGAACATCGAGGTTGAGGGCTCAGGAGGCAGGCCTTCGCATCTTGGCAGAGACGATTGCCCTACATGGCTTGCCCATATCCATCATGGAGTGTGTGGGGTTCTGCAGGCTACTAAAACATTTCACCCTTTGGTTCTCCATGCTGTTGCTGCGCACCCTTGCCTGTCGAGTCCAACGGATATCTTGAATGAGGGCTGGCACGTTTGAGTCAGGTTTAGCCAGGCCCACTCCCACTGCTAACAGGCTTCTGAGACCCACTCCCACTGCTAACAGGCTTCTGAGACCCTGATAGGCCTTCCTGGCACAGCCATATCATCGTGACACCTCCTTTCTGAGAAGGCAGGAAAGTGGGTGATGTTGGCGGCAGCCTTCTTTGGGCACTTGCGCAACAGCTCAGGAGCTGCTGCACATATAGTTGAGCCGCACGGTACCCCTATCCATTGCAAACGCTGTGCCCTCTGAGCAGGGGGGAATGGGTCCCTCAACTCATGTCCTTCCCACAAAGGCAGGAAGGTGGCCGACGTCAGCTGCTGCTACTGCTGTCCCGTTTCTGTCTCTCCCTCTCTGGAACGACTCTGACCCATCCAAGCAATGTCTCCTGTCCCGTCCATCCTAGCCTTTCCACGAAAGCAGGACGGTGGGTCATGTCAGCTGCTGCTTCACAACTAGGACTATCCTGTTACTGCTCCCGCCTTGGTTACACAGCTTGGTTGCGATGGCGCAGCTGATTGTATCATATAGGGATACTGTCGGTTGCACAGCATGGCAGGTCCCCTGTCAATGGGACTGACTGGACCCCTTTGAACTGGGTGGGAATGTGTCCCGCAACTCCCGTCCTTTCTGCAAAGGCAGGAAGGTGGGCGATGGCAGCAGCTGCCACTGCCCTATTTCTCCCTCTCCCTCTCTGGGACCACTCTGACCCCACCCAACTACCTCTCACTTGGGAGCTTTCCAGTTCCCAATCCATACCTCTCCCTCCCAGGTACTGCCACGAGTCCCTTCCCCACCACTTGCACCACCCCATCCCCTGCTTTCCATGATGGCAGGGAGATCAGCCAGCAGCGCTGATAGATTGGGGTCTTCCCGTCCTCCTCGCAGAAACTTCCAGGTGTGGCTCGTCACCGTGGCCAGAACCCCTGGGTCCCCTGGGGGTGATGCCCCACGGTTGCTGGGGGATCTTCCCACTTCCCCTCCAAATGACATCTCCTCTCCCTCCCATCCTTTCCACTAAGGCAGGAAGGTAGGTGATGTTGGCTGCTGCCAGAGAATTCCTCAGTGGGACCCTCGGGTGAGGCCCCAAGGTTGCTGGGGGATCTTGCCACTTCCCCTCCAAATGACATGTCCTCTCCCTCCCTTCCTTTCCACCAAGGCAGGAAGGTGGGTGATGTTGGCTGCCACTGGAGAATTCCTAAGTGGGACCCTCGGGTGAGGCCCCACAGTTGCTGGGGGATCATGCCACTTCCCCTCCAACTGACATGTGAATGCTACAAATAGATACTGTCGGACAGAACAAGATAGACAGATAGATAGAAAGATGGATTGAAAAACAAAAACAAAGACTGTAGAAAAAAATCGATACACAAACTTACATATGAATGAAGATAAAGGTATGTAGAAAATGATATAGTTATAAAAAGAGAAAAAGACAGCTAGAGATATAAAAAAATAGGAAAGGGCAGATATACATAGAAAGATATAGATTCAGATAGATAGTAGTGGAAACACATAGAAAGAAACAGATAGAGATAGAAAGCTACAAACAGAGTGAGAAATACAGAGAAACAGATAGAAAAGGGTTCACAGGTATCAACTGTTCTAGATCTAGAAACAGAATGCGAATGCAACAAATAGATATAGAATCGAACAGAACATGATACATACACAGATAAAAGGGCTGAAAAACAAAAACAGAGGAAGATACAAACATTACAGAATATATAAGTATAATGTACATACATTAGAATGTATGTGCATACATTAGAGAATATATGTTAACAGTTAGAGAATGGTATAGAGTTAGAGAATTGTATGTAGAAAATGATAGAGATAGAAATAGAGAGGGGACATCACCCGCCTTCCAGCCCTCGCCGGGAATAAATGCGCGCTCCTCTGAGGCCTGGCGGGCAGGCACACAGGGGGTGCTGCTGGCGAGCAGCCAGACCCCCCCCCTGAGGGGAGGTGGCACGCCACCGCCTCCCCGAGCCCGCCAGGCCCGGTGGCCGCTGACATCACCCACCTTCCAGCAGATTATATTTATTGCACATAGTCATTTTAGAATATTTATAACACAATGTACTCTTTGCACTTTATTGTATTGTGAATAGAAATTTATTATATTCTTAGACTTTATGAGATTAACATTATTTATTACTTGACGTATTGATTTAAGAGTTTGTAATGGAGGGCCAGTGGCCCCTAGTTTTGGCTGGAGGTGTGGGGGGGTAGTGATTACTGTCAGGGACATATGATCAGCTACAAACTTACTCAGACTCCCAAGCTGTGCCGGTTTTGGGGGGTAGGGGGCACTTCTTTTCCCCCTTGCACGGGACTCTATGTACACCAGGGTTTTTAGGGGCATAACTCTGCACTGACACCAGGGAAGGGCCAGGGTTGGAGAACCTGAGGGAGCCAATTAAGTCCAGCTCTACCCATGGTATGCCTCTGACACCTCCCAATCCTATGCCAATGTAGCAGTTACACCAGTGCCGTGTTAATGTTTCACTAATGGGGCTGGCTGGCTGTTGGTGTAACTCCAAGATACACTGGCATAACACTTATTTAACACTGATCCTGTCACTTTGAAAAGGGGCTCAGGAGATGGGGCTGAAAAAATAAAAATCTGGGTTGGGCTACTTGTTAGCATTCAGATCTCAAGCAATATTCAAAAGGCAACTGTGACGTTTGCATGACATCATCTCAAAGAGCAACTGCAACAGCAATAGCTGCATAATCTGAGGAAAGACATATTTTCCCATGCACAAAATGCTACATTTTTAGTGCTGTGAAAATGGATGGGCAATCCAAATCTTTCATGTATAACAAGTACACATATATTGTTCCTTCCTCTCAAAGAATATAAGACAATCTTATGTGGCATTCCATCCTGAGCTCTCCAAGTTTAACAACTAAACTGCCTTGCTGTGTGTTGCCACCCAGCCCCCGCCTGGATTTGAACCAAATGCTAGCAGCAGTGTTTATGGAGCAATTGCTGTGTGTTCTCCACTTGCAGAGTGATGAAGATTTCACTTAAACTCTCAACATCTGCACATCTCAACTAAATTAGGCAATTCGCTATAAAAGAACACAATGACAGTAATGGAATAATAACAGCATTAATAAAACACAACAATCCTCGGATGAGCAGCAGACGCATTCACAAGCTTCAGAGACACAGAGAGAGGAGGAATTAAAACCATACAAAACCCATTGGAGACTGGAAAAAGCAATTAAGACAGTGAAAGGCAGGGGTCCGAAATAAATAGTTTTTTTAACACAATAAGAAATATCGTTCTTGGTTACAGGCAGCTCCATCCTCACCAACAAGACTCAAGTATCTTGTATATACCCCAAAATACTCCGGATTCTATACTCAGGAAGCCATTATGAACAAAACAAAATATATTTATTTTATTTAACGTCATGTATGCCCTGTCGTTTTCCTTTCTCTGCTCAGGTGGCTGAGTAGGGATACAAACTGGGTCTCCCAGATCCTAGTCCAACCACTATACCACAAAAATCTACAGATGATAATAAACTCTTAAGCACAGAGAAAAATAAACAATGAAAAGATTTGTCTACAGAAATTGAAACAATATAAGATTAGGTATACAGGTCAAGCCATACACAAAAGTAGCTTGGAAACTTAGCAGCAACTCTGATTGGAAAAAAGGTAGAACAGAATTCTTAAGATTTCAAACAAGGTTCTCACCCACTGGCAAATAAACATTTATTACTCCCAGTTGGAAAATAAAGGAAGCCTCTCTTTCACAAGACACAGTAAACTAGATTAAAAATAAAACATAACACAGGCTGCTTCTCTCCAAAGAATAGAACCAGACCCTTTATACAGAGGACAAAAATTGTAACTATGACATGACTCAGGTGATACACAGAGCAGATTGGGAAGGTCTTATGACCCAGGAACAAGCCAAGCTGAGAGGCTGCTGCGGTTCTGTGAGTCAGCGTTGCAGGGGTCGCTCAGCTCAGACGTGGCTGTAATTGACAATAGGTGTCAGCTGTTCATCTTTGCCTCTAACCAGTGGTGATCGGAGGCAACTGTTGAGCTGAACCCAGCCATTGCTGCCACTAAAGGTCTGGGCCAAGTGGCCCTTGCAGCGCTACCAGAGCTGTTGGGGCTTAGTTCTGCTTGTTCCTCCTGACTAACAGTGGCCCTCCAGAAACTTTCCTGTTGAGTGAAATACCAACTCTGGAAGGGTTGATCCATACGTGAAAGTGTGGTTCTGTGCACGAATAGGTCTTCCTGGGTTTGGGTGGGATAAGTAGCATTCTAAAGTTCAGGGACTGACAAAGAGACAGGAAGATACTTGCTTCCAGTCCCTTTCCTTCTAATCCTATCCCTGATTCCCCTGGTACCAACTATCCCATGATTCTCATGCCTCCTCCTCTTCTGTTTCACTAAACAATGTTGGGCCATTTGGTCACAGTATCTAACCCAGCAAGATTCAAGACTCAGGCTTTCACGAAGTTATTCTTATAGTGGTCTACAGTGAACTTACAGAATCTGAGTTATCACCTACAGTGAATGAAGGTTCCTACTTAATTCCTACCAACCTCAATAAGTTACATGGTACTGTGTTCTGGTCTTCATAACTGAAGCCACAAACCAAAGTACTCACATCTACAAAGAGTCAAACTAGGACTTTCAGAAAAAAGTGATTAAAGGTTGATTTGCATAACATCTTTAAAAGGAATGGGCGCATAAAGGTTCAATTATTTTTAAAACATCTACACTTCTTATTCTGCTTAGATGTGAAAGGAAGAAATATGCTTTCATATTATTTCCTTTTCTCTTGTCAAGGTGTCTCCAAAGCTTTTATGTTCTGAATCTGTCTGAAATTGTCTTGGGGTTGAAAAGTAACATGAAATACACTGTACCACAATGAATCATCTTCCTCATAAAATGTTCTGTATGAAGGAGGAAGTTCCAAAAATCCCTGTAAACTGAAATTGGAAGTAAAAGTGCCTCTTCTTTGAACTGCTTAATTCACTCATTTGGTGAAGAAGATAAAATAAAGCTTAGAATTCTAACACCTTGTGAACTGGAATTCTAACGAAGAGTTAATTCTGTTTTTGACATACAAGGTAATTCAGCCCTAGCTGATCATTTAGAAACCAAATGGCTACACAGAATCATTTCTATCAATAATTCCCAGTGGAATTATTTACAGGAACAGTGGAAGGCAATGCTGGCTTGGTATCCATAAGCTATGACACATGCCTCATGTTTTTATCATGGGTCTTTCCTTGCAGCTCCCTGATTCTCCTTTGCCAGTATTGCCTATAAGTCTACAGTAGAAAAGCTAGAATTACCTTTCTGCCGATAAAAAATACAGTCTCAGAAAAAGCAGGAGAGTCTCAACCAGGACCTTCCTCATTTTATAAAACAAAACCTCATTAGCACTAAGTGACCCAAATTACCTTATGGCCTAGCAGAAAACACACCCTGAATCCCTGTACATTCCCCTGTAGAACAAGAAAGAACACTTAGCATGAATGTATGACAATTATATTTCTGTTCCTTCTGCCACCTGCTAATTCCTCTAATTATTATCTAATTCTTCTAAGAATATTGTTGTTGTTATCTAATTCTAATAATTCTAATCCTAGAATTGAACAGCAGTTAGCTATTGCTCTGAGTACCACATTCTTTATTTTTAGAAATGGCAGAGGGAAAGAAATTATTTAACAACAGTTGAATTCAGCCCAAGTGTATCACTTTTGCACTCGTAAATTTCTTAACAGAAGAAAGAGAGAACCCTCAGCTCCAATAAGTGTATTTAAATTACATCTGTCGCCACAAAACAATATAATGATATATCATTGATATTAAATCCATGGTAATCATAAGAATGATTTTTATAATGTGCTAATCATGTTATTACATCTAAATAATTAACAACAGAATGCCTAGAAGAAACCTCAGTTATCAAGCTCATTGCATCCCATGGTGCATAAGACATGTCCTCACCCTACCAGGAGAGCAGAAACTGGGCATCACAGGCTTGCGTAGCAAGTGCCAGACACTAAGCAAGTCAATTTTGTGGTGGAAGGGAACAGCAGCATGCAATGGTTTCGTTTTATGTTTAGAATCATAACCAGGGTTAAGGCATAAAGCCATGCCAATGTTTCACTGTGGTCAGCACGTTTGTCTACCCTAAGCTGATAGCAGGGCCGGATCTATGGTTGCCAGCACCCAAGGCAACCGCAGTCAGGCTTTACGTGCGCGCACACAGCGCGTGCGCACTCCTGGCGCTGCGTGATGACGTCATGTGACGTCAGCAAGCCGGGGTGTCCCCCTGCCCCCTGCAGCAAGCCGGCTGTCCTGGCGCACCGTGGAGCTGGCGGCAGTGTGAGTGGCTTGGAGGCTGCCTGCGCCGTTCACCTGCCCCGCAGGACAAGGGGCGGCCGGCTTGCCGCACACCCCTTGTCCTGGGGAAAGGCGAACGGGCACAGGCTGCCTCCGAGCCACTCGCGCTGCCTTTTGCCTTTCCCCAGGACAAGGGTGGCCGGGTTGCCGCGCACCCCTTGTCCTGGGGAAAGGTGAACAGCGTGGGTGGCTTCCCAGCCACCCGCGCTGCCTTTTGCCTTTCCGCAGGACAAGGGGCGTGCAGCAAGCCGGCTGCCCCTTGTCCTGGGGAAAGGCAAAAGGCAGCGCGGGTAGCTGGGAAGCCGCCCGCGCCGTTCACCTTTCCCCAGGCGCGCTCCCGGGGCTGGCAGCGCGCTCCTGGGGCTGGCAACTGCGCCCGGTGCCCCCTCTTTGGCGGTGCTGGGGACAGACTACCCCCCCTGCCCCCCCGTCGATCCGGCCCTGGCTGATAGAGTGGAAGGCAAGAGCTGCAGACAGCAGAGGATACTCTAGGCCCCCTCTCCAGCATCACTCTTCCAAACAACCAGAGTTATCCTCTGACAATGGTAACAGAAAGGACAAGCAAGGGACTCATAGAGACTTGTGGGGGCATTTCATTTCCCCCTCTCCTGCTATTTCCTCTTTCCATTCCCTGAAAGCCCCCATAGCCTCTCCCCACTTTCCTGCTTACTTTTCAAATTTCCACCCAGCAGCCAACCTATCTTTATCTGTCCCACTGTCTTCAGTTTTCCCTCCTTTCCTCCCCACAGCAGCCTATCCCTGGAAAAAGGCTGGCCAAGTTGCCCAGTGCCAGCTGCTAGTCTGATTTCAGTTGCATGGTTCTGGCAGGGCCAGAGCCTGTTGACAAGGGGGACCTTAGTTTCCCCTGTATTCCTTCCCCATTCTTTCCTATTCTCCTCCTAGCAGCCCAAGGTCATCTTTCTCTGCTTCCTTACATGGCAGAGTGGGGGTTCGAGCCTGGGTCTCCCAGGATTTCATAAAGTGGCTGCTCTTGAATAGTAGAGAGCATTCAGGCCTAGGTAAGTTAGGCAAGTCATGTGGCATCAAGTCGGTCAGTGCTGCCAAGCCTGGCCCTAATGAATCCTCCCTCAAAAACCAAAACAGTCTGGGAGAAAATCTTGCCTCCTCCCCCTACCTTTTACTTATACAAACTAAAGCTTGAAGGCTGGCTATACTGTTATGGTCACTCAAGTAATTTGTTTGTTAAAGCTACAGGCATTGTACATGGTTTCTTAAAGCTACAGGCATTTGGGATGGTTTTAACCCTCCATTTTTATTTTTTTTAAGATTTCGGATTTTTCTGCAAACCTGGGACATTCCCCAGGTTTGTAGAAAGACCTGTCTTGTTTGTTCATGGCTCCAATCACTTGACTTAAGTATCCACAAATGGTGCCACACTGAGATTAAATATATGGACGGTGGGGACCTGCAAGGTTTTCCAGAGGGCAACTCATTTTCCCCTCCCCTACCGTGTTCTTTTCCTTTTCCCTGACCACCTATAGCCTCTTCTGTCTCCCCCTTTCCCTGCTTCCTTCTCTCCTTCCCAGCCACCTTTATCTGCTCCCATCTTCACTTCCCCACACTTCCTCCCCCCAGCAACGTCTTCACCCAGTTGTGTGGTGCCTACTGAGCTGGGTCCAGTTGCATGGTGGGAAACCAAAGACTTGCTGAGGATACGTTTCTCTTTTCCTCTTCCTGGCAGCCTCCATATGCTCACCTACTCCTATGTCCTTCTCTCCTAAACAACTTACAATTTATCTGTCCCCCATCTTCACCTACATTTCTTAATTTATTTCATTTATATACTTCCTTTCTCCACAATGGGGACCCAAAACAGCTTACATCATTCCCCTTGCATCCATATGATCCTCACAACAACCCTTAGAGGTGGGTTAGGCTGAGAGTGTGTGACTGGATCAAAGTCACCCAGCGAGCTTCCACAGCAGAGTGCTGATTCAAACCTGGGTCTCCTACATTCTACTATGAATTCCTAACCACTACACTACACCAGCTTTTGTGGGGTGGCAGCTGCTGAACAGTAGCAAGCTGCTGGGTCTGGGTGAATCATGCGAGTTGGGTGATAGTAAGTCTTCTGGTGGTTACTTCTGGACCTGCCCCCAAAGAGTCCTCCCTCAAAAGCCAAAACAGCACTGTAAAAAGCCCTGCCACCTCCCCCTGCATTTTACTGACAGCAACCAAGCCTGGAATACTGGCTAAACTGCTATCTTGCCTAGCAACAGCCACTGAGGGCATCTGATTAAAGCTACACGCATTCCTTTCATCAATGTATTTTTTTTAAGACTTCAAATTTTTCTGAGAACCTAAAGTATTTTTCAGGTGTATGGGAAGATCTGTCTTGTCCGTTCATGGCTCCAGTCTCCAGATTTGAGTACTCTCAGATCAGGGTCACCTGGCTATTAGTATAAGTTCTTATGTGAATACAGGGAATGAGCTTCTATCTTAGAGTTCCACCCCAGACTGTATGCTACTAATTTATGGAGTGATGCCAGATATGTCTTTATTTAAAGGAATGCATCCTTCAGATCTCAGATCTCTGTGGATCTATTTCTTTTGCAAATCACTACAAACAGTATCTATTATCAAGCATACATACTTTACCTTCATCTCATCTTTTTGATACTTCCCCCAAATCAACCAAAGTCTGAGGCTTGTAATATTTTTAACATGTATTCTAACTACATATCTATATATAAATGGGCATGACTAATGAAAAGAGGCTGCTATGAATTGATCATTTATGCAGCAATTCCTTGAAAACTGTGAAACAGGTCATGATATTTCCATTTTATAAAAGGGGAAGTGAAAATCACATTCAACTATTCAGAGGACCACATTGCAAACTGGAAAAGCAGAGATGGAAGACAACAATAATGGCAGAATGGTCATGAGCTAGAAGGGAAATGGATGGACAAACTACTGCACAGAGCAGATCAAGGCCTATACTGAATTTCTGACTAATATCAGGTATTATGCATACCACTTTTTCCAATCAGATCTAAATCTTAGAGGTCTAGAAACCTGTTTGCTTTTAAAATGGAGTGAGATTCCAATAAACACAATTTCATGCAAGACTGCTAAACTGAGGGCCAGCTCTCAAATTAAACTTTTAATGAGTAAAAGCATGGAACTAATTCCTTCTCTTCCCTGTCAACACTGATTTTTTCGTGTGGGGGAGGAGAAGTGTCCTCACCAATCTTATCTGCTGCCTATCTTACCCTCCAGCAGAAAGCAACCTATTGTTTTGTCCAGAAATGCTCATCAGGAACCTGTTCTTACTCCCCTGTCCAGCACCTTATTTATACCTGCTTTACAGGGGGATTATCTATCCCATTGACAGATATATCACTGCAGTTGTGGAAGCAAATTGGATGTCCTCAAGTTCACAGAGTCAACTGTTTAAACAAAGTGGCTGTAGGGAGTATCTTTGGAGGTGAAGGGATTGGGTTATTCTACATTCAGAGACTCTCCTGTGGGGAATTTTGGAGAAGAGTGTTAAACTGGAGGTTTTAGCCAAAATCTTCCTAAGGCGAAAGGAGGCCAAGAATAAAGGATTTGAAGCTACCTGGGAGAAAAAAGGCTACGCCCTGGCTGCAATAGAGCTTTCACACATCCCATTTGCAGCCTGATCAATCTAGCAGTTTCCACTCATGAGCTGATCTGAGAGAGAGAGCCTCATTACCTGCCTTAAAGTTGCAGCCAAGCACTTAGCTTTTAAAAATGGGATTTCAGGAATATCTGACTGATCATTTCTCTCCTCATTTATTTCAGCTGCCCTGAACCAATTCAACCTGTGAAGTTGAAAGTAGGAGGATAAGTTGGAACACATTTGTGGAGCACATCCCACACTTTGCACAGCTTTTGAGTTCCTGCATCATATTTCAAATCACTCCAACTGTTTCCTGTGCTAGGGGATGAGCTATACCTACTCTGCCCCAGTGACACCAAAAGAACCCAGCATGTCCCACTCCAGTGCCAGGGAAGGAAACAGAACCTCTAGGGGAAGCCAATGGAGCAGTAGTAGAGATACCTTAAGAACGTATGGAGTTTGCTGTGCACTGTTAGCCAGACCTCTGCCTTAGTCCGGTGAGCCACCAGCCCTCTTGCTAAAAGCAGGTACCTCTCCCAGGCCTCCAGACTACAAACCCAATTTAATCAAAATTAAAACAATGAGATGCTCAGAAAGAAAATTCTGTGCTAGACCCTGTCTTGTTTACTACAAATGTGTGGATCTTAGCATATCAGTAAACTGAACATGAAAAATGCAGAACCCCTGTTACAGTCACAAGGTGACTGTACTAAGGAAGAGCTTTACAAATCCACACTATTTGGTCATGTCTGAAGCACTTTCTGAAAGTAGTTGACAACAATGAAGCAGCATCTGCAAACATACTATTCAACCACCCTCTTCTGTAGTGTCTCTGGTGAGCAGAGTAGAGCTGGTCCATGCTGAGTGGCAACTTTTACTGTGTGTATGCACAGTGACCCTCCATATCTATGCTGATAGTGACATCCGAAAGCTAAGGAATCTTGTGAAAACACATAAACGCACTGATGATATTTGACTCCAGACTCTGGAGGCTAGCATCAAGGAATAACTACAGCAGGCACACACAAAAACAGTTTTATTTTTTTCTCTCTCTGTGAAATAGATGCCTTAAAACTAGAGGTGGGCATGGACCAAGAAAACTCCACGGACCGGCAGTCGATTTTCATGGACCATGGACCACTCACAACCCCCCCCCCCCAAGTTCATCAGTCTGTGGTCCGTCACTTCCGGCAGCCCTGGCCCCACCCCCGAAGCACTCACAGACGCCAAACTTGCAGCGAGTCTTCGGCAGGCTGTTCTCCAGCCACCCTCCAAGTTTGGCCAAGATTGTACTTCACATGTCCGACTTACAGACCCCCAAAGCAGCCACCCCCAGGAAACTTCCAGTACACAGAATAGGAGCCGCAAGAATGGAAAGAGAAAATTATGAAACAGAAGGAGAGCAATCCCTTAGCTTGCCTTGCACCTAGGGAAACTGACTGCAGCTCAGAGACTGGAATGGAACACAGCCCAAGGCAGCCCACTGGCCCAAAAGCAAAAGAAGAATGGAAAGAAAAATTTAAGAAACAGAAGGAGAGCAAGCCCTTAGCCAAGGAAGCTTGCCTTGCACCCAGAGACTGGAATGGAGCACAGCCCCAGGGTAGCCCACTGCCCCAGAAGCAAAGAAGAACAGAAAGAGAAATTTATTAAACAGCAGGAGAGCAAGCCCTTAGCTTGCCTTGCACCCAGAGAGACTGGAATGCACTGCAGTCCCAGGCTAGCCCACCGCCACAGAAGCAAGTAAGAATGGAAAGAAAAAAATTATTAAACAGAAGAGAGCAAGCCGTCAGCTGAAGAAGCTTGCCTTGCACCCAGAGGCTGGAATGCAGTGCAGCCCCTGGCTAGGCTAGCAAATGAGAATGGAAAGAAAAAAAAGGAGAAACAAGAATGAACCATCAGGCGAGAAAACCCAGTAAGCTTGCTTCCACTCAGAGCCTTGCTGCAACACAAGCCCCTATTCTCCCTCCCTCTGGCGCTCAGTAACTGCTGGCTGGAAAGTTAAAGCATGGCTCCACGGCTCTGTCTTATATACTAGATGCTCACATAGAGAATAATGGGGGCTCTTGTGTTGGCAGCCAGAGCTGCCTATCAAGGTTTTCAGGACTACGAATGGTGTGTTTCGAGGGTGGCTGAAGGTCTGTGGGCGGCTCCTGCATTGCCTAGGGAACAGATTGCTCGGTGCTGGGATGTCTGGTTTGACGGACCAACAGACCGACAGACTGGCCAAAGTTCGTTGTATTTGTGGAAAACAGTGCATCCCACGAACCACCAGGTCGCAAACGCCAAACCACCCTAGACAGTGCATATTTTTGGTCTGTTATTCAGTTCGTGCCCGCCTCTACATATAACCCATATTTGCCTTTATGCAGCTTATCTAACTCCCAAATATTCCAACTTTACATTACTAAATCTATAATGAGTTTTATTACAACTAGACTTTAGTTCTGGTTGCTCCAAATAACTGAATTGGTATACTGAAGCACAATGTCTCATTCAGTCTTGGAATTCCACGACACAAACTGTGGGTTGCAGGGAGCTCAGCTTCTTTGCCTAGAAATGATTGCTCAGTATTGGACAGAAGCTACTAGCTTCATTCATTCATGCCAATAGCAAGTGATAAAGCCATCTAGAATTCTGGGTGTCAACGAGTGATGTCATTGCTATTCTATATAATCCCAATTCAAACATTCACAGCTGAAGAGGTATGGCCCTGTCATCATCCCACATTGCCTTCATTTTCACATGAGACATTCCTTGTTTGAAAATACACATACCCCATGTAAGGCCAATAAAGGTTGCTGCTGCTACACATACCCCAAATATGAAAACAGTGCCTTACGTACTGTACCCTAAGTCCTGTGGTATGGTCAACTGAGAGAATTAGCCTGAGGTAGTACCAACTGACATGGATGTAATTTTCATATAGGGGAGGTGAATCAAATAAAAATCTCACATGATATTCGCATGAGAGTTTCATTCACGTAATCTACAGAACATGCTAGCAATCCATGGCAGGGAAAAACCAGACATGGCTGGTTTCCATACTCACTCTCTGTCCTGTCTACACAGTTTCTGAAGGCTGAATCAACAAGCACAAAGTGTGCAATATCCTAATTAATAACTGCTCATTACTAGACTGCATGTCTAAACAATTACATGTTTTCAGAAGAAGTCCACCAGCATGGTCCCTGAGCAGTATAAGTAAAAAATAACAGACTCATTCTCTTTTGTGTCTACAGATAGTTTCCCCCAACATGTGGGCAGCTATGGTTTGTCCCTGCAATGCAGCTTATGTGGAGATATAGTATGAACGAGGATCTATAAATACAACCATAGTGATTCCTGTGATCATGATAGTACTTTGCAGAACCTGATCCTCCCTGCACTTGCATACAACCCAGTTCATAAGAATAATTCCTTTTTAAATTACAAGTATGAACAACATTGAGGAGAAGCTGCAGCTCCTCATAAGTAAAAGAAGCTGGCAATATGAACCGGACTTCAGTGGTCACCAGAAACGCTTTACCACTTACTACCTTCAGTTCCATCAGACAGAAAACAGATTTCCTCCTTGCCCATTCAGATCTTCCATGATTTGGCAGTTCTACAAAAAGCTCCACAGCAAGTTCATACACTGTGAACCATCTCCTGACAAAAGCTCAGTGTGGATGCTATACTAGTCAGACTACTAGAGCTTTTATTTATTTTCTGTAAAATTTTGCTTCATGGAGACACAATCCTTGAATGATGGGCATGCCTCATTAGCTCTGCCTTGACAATAATTAGAACCCCTGTAAATACAAAATGGTGGGGAGGGGGGAAGTCTATTACTTTGCAGTTAGAGAGATACTCTCAGGGCAGGTCCTATGGGGGGAAAATGTCCCTTTCCTCAAGCTTTTCATCATATTCTCCAACAGTCCCAACTTCTCATTTGTGCACAAGTGAAGAAGATGAAGCTAGTTTGGACTGGGAATCACTTGCAGAGTTCCTAACAGACAAGTTTCAGTTCCTATCTGAAACTCATGACCACTACACCAAAATACCTGAACTAGTATTCTTCCTGTCTTGCTTGATGCTCACATGATTCTTCGAATTACAGCTCTAGAAACAAAGACTTGCCCCTCCCACTCAATTTCACTGTCAGCACAAAATTAAAAGCTGGTCAGCTGGTCTATCTCAACACAATGGGGAGGTGCAAGAAATGACAGAATGGAGCATAGTCTCTGCTTATACAGAGTAAGATTTTTAAAGACATTTATTCCTCTCTTGCTAAAAATGGTAATTTAAGGAGATGCGTAAGAATGCTGCTCTACCATTTTCCACCCATCTCTCTTCACCCCAGATCAGTGGAGGTCCCTCTAGTTTCTAACCCTCTGTCAATACATTTAACCAGAGAGAAGGTCTAGGAACTTGCCATATAAACTCCAATGCTAAATTCTGCAACAGACACCAAATTCTGGGTTTACATGGACATACTAAGAGACACAGCCCTGGCCATAGTGGTCCAGCATATAAAAGTAAAATAGTCCTGTGTGCCTTTTCTTGTAGCACCCTAATACACATGCTCAAACACTCATATTGTTCTGAAGGGCAGTAGAAGGCCTCCCTCTGTCTCTCTCACACAGACACAGACACACACACAGTACAACATGCCCAAAGTGCATTCTCCCATCACTGGGCAACATGTATGAACAGAACAGCCAGTGGGGGGTGCGGGGACGCATTTAATTAGGAATATGTGCCAGTGTCCATGTCTATTGATTTGACTAGCACCCATGTGAGTCAGCTTTGCGGTTTGGAGAGGAGTTAGGCTGCAGCGTGTGAGAATGACCACAGAAATGGAAATACTAATATAACACAATCTACTGCATCTGACGAGGAGAACCGTGATTCTTGAAAGCTTATGCTACAATAAAGTTGGTTAGTCTTAAAGGTGCCACTGGACTCTTTTTGATTTTGCTATTACAGACTAACACGGCTAACTCCTCTGCATCTATGACCATGGAAAGCACCACATTCAGCCGAATGGAGAGGAAATCCATCAACCTGCATCTGACGAAGAGAACTGTGATTCTCGAAAGCTTATGCTACAATAAAGTTGGTTAGTCTTAAAGGTGCTACTGGACTCTTTTTGATTTTACAATCTTGTATCCAATTTGATTTTTAAAAACCATCAAACACTCTGGATCTGCTAGGCAGGGACAAGCCTGCCCACAGCAAAAAACAAAAAACCAAAGTGGCACAATACGGAGGGTGGGACTGGCTGTGATGGATAGGACACACAGTGAACTTGGCAGTGCAAGGGCCCCTTCTTGTGCATTATTGCTGCTGCAATTCTGCACTACCAGATTGTAGTCCTTCATCCCAGCAGGGTGGGAAAAACTCACCTAGCCACTCAGCAGAGTCCCACACAGCAGAGTTTTTCATGAAGAAGTGTTTGCTGGAAATCCACATTACTGCAATCTAAAAAGAGGGGCAGCAGAAAGCTGGTAAATAAAGCTCAGGAATTGGTGGTGGTGGTGGTGGTGGTGGTTATAAAAAACAGCAGTTTCATCAATCTGTGCAGACCACTGTCAAAACCCAACCTCCAGAAGACTAGTAGCTGGAGCAAGGCACTTTGCACACTGACAACCACCAATATACTTGTAATCACCTTTCCAGCTAGGCTACTTTGTGTCTCCCCTCCATAGCTACACTTAAGTGTTCACCCATCAGTGTAGCCAGTATACAACATGACATCAGCCCCTGTGGGAAAAACTTCTTTGTCTTCCCTTGTTACCTGTTCATGTATTTGAGGAGGAAATTTGTTGCCTGAAGGACAAGAGGCTCAAGGCACTAATAGAACAATCTTCCTTGAGCTGTTGCAATTGTTCTGTATAGAAGACACTATGGCAATCTCTCCAACAAAGCCCACAAAGCTAGGGCAGCCATGACCACAGCCACCATTTCAGGAAGGATCCTACCTATGTGCAGGGCTGTCCAAGAACATGACAGAATTCAGTTAGAAAAAGCTGTTGAAAAAAATGATCTCTTTAAGTGCAATGGGGAGATATTTGTCTCTGATTTACCCTTGGCTTTTTGCTCTGGTTCAGGTAGGAGCGGCGTGGGATGGCTGGCAGATCTGAGAGCATGGCACGCCCCAGCGGGCAAAGCGCGCAGTGCGGAGGAATGCGAGAGTCAGTTTGGAGTGCTCCCCATTTATCAAACTCATGCAGCCCGCCAGCAGAGCGAGTCTTTCTATCATTACACCTCTCAAAATCCGATTCATACCACTAATCCTGCCTTCATTCCCCCAGATTAATAACATCTCTTTCAACCTTCACAGTGTGATAAATAGACAAAGAAAGAACAAAAGGAGAAACAGAAGTGAGGGAGAGAGCCAGAGCAACTCCAGATAATAAAGAGAACCAAGAAAGGGGAAAGGAGAAAAAAAAGAAAGAAAGAAGAAAGAAAAGAAAAGATAGCTGACCTGACTCTGCCATTTACCTTAACAGAACTTCAACAAGAGCCTGCTTGGCAGAGCTTTAGAGAATGTAAAACATTGCTCAAAAGAGAGGGCTCGTTAGCAGCTGCCTGCCAGCCGCATGTTTGGTTGGAATCCTTTTCACTCCCAACATTGCTTTAGGTCATAAGTGATAACAAGTTCATTGGTTTCTCCTGTAGCTTCCCAATCTGCTCCTTTCAAAAGGAAGTTTCCAGTGTATGTTTGCCTTTTCTTCCACACAACTGGCCATCTATGGCCTTGCAGTCATCTAGTAGAGGATGCTACAGGTCAGGGTGGAGGATGCAGTGGAAGCCAACAGCTAGAATGGCGGGGGTTGCTGCTGTTTAATTTGAGTCTTTCTGGTGGTAGCGGACCAGATTAGCAGGGGGTGCTGAGGGTTAGTATAGAAGGCTGTTGGCAAAGGAGAGGCAACCTGCACGGAGTCCACCTAGCTCCAGTCAGAATTATTAAAGCCTTCTAATTCACAACCACTGGCTATTACCTTCCTCCTTCTTAGCTCTGTCAGAAGCAGATTGACAAGATGTTAAAAAGCCAGTTCTTTCAAGCAGAGGATCTTCATAGAAACAGTACCTAAATTTTGTCCTGAATTCCAATATAAATGATTAAGAGAGCATCTGAATAAAATAGTAAAGGAAGCACTAACTCTGTGGAAGCTCAGTATGAGACAGCACCACAGTAGTCAACTATATTAACCTATATGCTACCAACTGAATGACCGGGCATTTGAACCAGAGAGTCTCCTAGCCCCTTACAGCTGCAAACACATGCCAGAAAATGTAGCGGGTGGGTACTATTTGGTGAAAATGCAGAAACTACAGAAGAGCTGGACACAAATTGCATTGAACAGGATGTAGAGGTTCAGTGCCTTACATACAAGTTTATAGGACCCAAGCCATGGAATGCAGGCAGCTCAATCAAAAAGTAACACAGTCCCTCTACTATAATACTGTGTGGCTTACATAAGGGATACAAATCAGGACATCAGAGCAAAGGCCGTAGGTGATAAAGAGAGAGTGCCAGCTGAGAAGCGAGTGACATAGCTTGCATGAGGCATCATATGCCTCAATACCCCAAGAGGACAGGTATGTTCTGTCTGATTAGAATGTTGAGGATCTGGTATATATTGGATATGAAATCTATAGTTAGACCATCCTCATTAAAGTAACTGTCCGTCTATGCTGAATTCTTTTCTTTTTTCACAAGACTTAACCTACTATTTGTGTGTCAGAGAAACCCCAATATATTATGGTGAGTGTAGATTTGGAAGATAAGTTCAAATTCCAATTCTGCCATGGGCAGCCTTACCTATCACCTCTTAGCTAGTTGTGTTTTGTTCAGAGGCAAGAGAATAATGGACTACATTTTAAAATTATTGCAAGAATAAATTAAAGACTGTAAAACATTGTGCAAGTTTAATGTGGTATAGAAAAACAATGACCATTAAGCTATTGGTCCCTTTCCTCTTCTTGCCCTCTATTAACTAAAATAGTCAGAGGTGCCCAAACTAATTTTTTCCTCATGCAAGAAGTTGTAAACTGCTGACACTGACTAGAGTACTCTAGGCGGTAAACTATGATGTTATATGCCTGTTCTAAAGCATCTAGAACTGGACATTGTTAGAAGCAATATAGCTATAATGCTGGACGAGATGGACCATTGGTCTGACCCCCAAAAGATTGTTCTTATATTATGTGCCGCTCCACTGATGTTTTAATAATCTTCCATATCTCATTCCATTAATCGCCCTGCCCTAGCTTATATCCATCTGCAAGCCCTCAGGAAATTTTGCTACAATCCTGTGCCTAGCCTCCTTCTGTTTGCAAGGACCTTGGCTGTAGATTGTTCATGCACCATATGATTCCAAGCTAACACAGCATGCACAATTCTTATCTACTGTGGCTGGATTTTAATACCTTGTTAAATGCTGAGGCAGGATGCTGCCCTTTTCTGATACTGCCGCTTCCAAAAATCCCCCACAGCCCTAGAGAAGGCTAGGGTGGCTTTTTAAAAAATTGTTCTATATTACTTCACGCTTTGAAGTACAGAGAATAGCAACACTCTCATGCAGGTTGAATCTTTTTTTTAATGCTGCCTTTATCAGAATAAATCTTTTCCTCCTCTGTATCACTGGAGATAGATAATCAAGTCAAAAAGAAAGTCTCTTCTAACAATAGATTTCTTTTTGCTTCTGAACTTCAAATAGGAAACTCTTATCTCCAGCCACAGTTGACCAAGAGAAGAAAAGAACAGAACACACAGACACACTCACTGAACCTTCCATTTACTCCAAAGGCCGTGCCTACTCCACATATCTTCACCACCTCCCCCTTGCTTCACAGACAGAAGCATTCAGAACATTTTTATAGAACATATTTACTCACTAGAAACACTCCTGAAACAGAAATGCTCCTTTTTACTCAGAAGAGGAACTTTGGTCTCTAAAACGATCTCCCCAGGCAAGTGTAGCTGCTGCGGGCATAAGAGTTTTTCAAAGCCATCCTCCCGTACCCAATATTAGCAGACCAGCACTGTGAGCGTTCCAAAAGCTCCAGGTGTCTTGCTTTTGCAGGTCTCCACCCATTTTAAAGTTCTCCCTTACCAGTATACCTACCACATTATTTTCCTCCCATACAAAACAATTCTGGCCTGCAACTCACCTAGAAAGGAGATGGTAGGTTTTAAATCACACTTTGGACTATAATGGGAGATTCCACAGGACACCAATTAAGATAAACTGGGTAGAACAAATGTCAGATATAATGCTTCAGCTGGTCATGATTCATGGTAACAAAATCCAATCGTAACCCAGTTCTAACATAGGAAACAAGTCCAATAATTAGCAGCCTGTTGGCATACTGCCTCTACTACCACTCCATCAATACCACTGAGTCAAAACAAGCGCAAAAGCTATTATGCCTGATTTTTCAAGTCAGTCTAATATGCTTGTGTGTTGTCACTAGGCTCAGAGATAACACACCCTAAAAACAGCACTAGAGTTTCCTTTAAAGTTTTATTCTAAAGATGAATTATTAGTCTAAAGTGCACAAAACTCATTGCCTTCCTCTGAGTCATCTCCAACAGAATAGGCTATCATCGCTGAAGCCTCCCCTCATAGAATCACATGTGATGATCCATCAACACAAGGAACCCTCACTTCAAGCTGCCTGATGACAGATGTTCTACCAGCAGTGCACAGGGATTGGCTGAGCACCCAGACAAATGTTTTATAATTCCTTTTTCTTCTCTTCCTTTGCCAATGTCTCCCACGAGAGGTGTGATGATGTACGGTGACATAACTGACTGTTCCCAATCAAGGTAATGTAAGTAATGACAGCTGACGTGATTCCTGGAACGTGTTTGCCACTGTCAGCCTATCTGCTTTGCCTACTATAGCAGAACCATGGCTGTGCTTAGGAAAGGAGGGGGAAAGCAAGCCTCAACACAGACCTCGAGAAGAATTCATGAGACTACTTAGTAGCTGATAGCTGTAGAGGAAGACCTGTATCAAATCAAAAATACCACAGTGGCCCTATCATAACATAACTTGTTCTTCTGATGAAAAGCCCTCAAAATCCTAAGTTGTTATCAAATTTTAGTGGAGGCCAGAACCCCTTTTCACTCCAAGCTCCATGTGGGGAACACATGCTAAAGTTTACTGAAGCTCCCAAGCAACAGTTTACAAACTTTGTCAGGCTTCAAAGCCAACCACTATTTATGGCCCCTCGTGACAACTCCTTCCCCTTCTCTGGCACATGTAGTGGATTTAAGGGAGAGAAGAGGTCAGTTCCATCAGGCTGGAAGGCACTCAGAAGCAGTGACAATCTTTTGCTTTCCCTCCTCAGTCTCATTCTAGTACAGAGGACTAAGGGCTGACCCTTTGCTTGGTGCCAGACAGTCATAATGAACAAAAGCAGAGAGAAAGAGACAAATATTATGCTTCTGCCTCCCTCCAAATCCCACTACAAACAGAAATAATTATATGTGCAGCCCAAATGCTATGGGGCAAAGTTTTTCAGGCCCCTCACAATAGGATATGAGAGCTGCAAGAGAGAATATTACCATCTCCCACTTGAGCATCCACCCGTACCTGTTGAATCTCTCCTGCAAATGCCTGCCATCCAGCCCCTCCATTAGAGTTAAGAAAAGAAACAGTGACTGGGAACAAGGACTGGAATTTCTCAGTAATATCTACCTCAGTTTTCTTTAACACTAAGACACCAAATATAAAAAGAAGTGGTTTAAATATGCAGCACTCATTCAGAAGAATTTAAAATATTTAATATGATAAAATGGTAAGGTAGGCTAGAAAAGTTAGGAAGGACAAATGTATATTAAATTTCCCAGCTTACATCAAAAATGATTTTGAAGGAAGAAAGGTCTATCTTCCATATAACAGGCTGTTCACAAACATGCAACATACAGCAAGCTGTTCACAAATCTTTCCTAAGATGCCCTGCAAACCTGTTTTGATAAATCCTTTTAACTGTGCTTGGCTGATATGGTACAGGGTAGAGAAATCTGGGGTGCTTGATAATAGTAGTAGTCATCTCTGGCCTGGAGTTTAATGAGACCAATTCTACACAATTCTGCTTTATAGTGACACTGTGCACCTCCGAGTAAAACCCAGTGGTGTTCTGGACTCCACATTTCCTCTTTTGAGAAACTTCCCCTCCTACTCAATAGCAGATTTCACCCCTGTAAGAGAAAGATGGAGGCAAATGGGGGCGGGCAGGAAGGGGGAAAGCGGGAAAGTGATAAAGGAAGTAACAAGAAATACAAAATTAAGAAAATTAGCAGGAAAAGAAGGGGGAAAGTGGCAGCTGACTCTGCTTCTCTAGTGGCACATAGGGAGGTGCCTGAGCTGCAATACAGTTGGTAAGCAAAACTATTGACTCGCAGGATGGGCTGTGGCTCAGTGGAAAGAGCCTCTGCTTGGCATGCAGAACTTAGGCCCCAGATTCAATCTCCAGCATCTCCAGCTGAAAGGACCAGGCAGTGGGAGATAGGAAAGATCATTGCTGGAAACCATGGAGAGCCACTGCCAATCTGAGAAGACAATAATGGCCTTGATGGACCGTCTGATTCAGTATAAAGCAGATTCATGGGCATTGTTGTTCAGTGAATGGACAAGCAGGAATCAAAGTTGTTGACAGATTCTTTGGACTCAGCAAACAAGAAAAATAAAAGTTAGGCCCAGCTGCCACAGCTACAGTCAATTTAAAATGCTGCCACCCATACTGTACCAAGCACCCTAGTGCCTTTTAGTCTTGGCATGAGTGGAGCTAGCAAAGGAGGAGGAGAAGGAATGCTTAAGCCTGGCTAATTCACATGGTCAGTCACCATCCACAAATTAATTTGGCAAAATGAAATACATAGTCACTGCTAGAATATGGCAAGTAAATTTGTGGATTTATCTTTGTGTGGCATGGAATAGCAGCTCAGCAAACAATTGGTGGCAGATAATAACAACAACATTCAACTTAAATACCGCCCTTCAGGACAACCACTCAGAACAGTTTACAAAGTATGTTATTATCCCCACAACAATCACCCAGTGAGGTGGGTGGGGTTGAGAGAGCTCTGAAAGAGCTGTGACTGACCCAAGGTCACCCAGCTGGCTTCAAGTGAGGAGTGGGGAATCAAACCCAGCTCTCCAGATTAGAGTCCTGCCACTCTTAACCACTAAACCAAACTGGCTTTCAACAATGAAGACTGAGCATAAGGAGAAGCTTTCTAACAGCAGAAGAGCAAGCACTGCATGTTACACATGTACAAACACAGAACATTTTACAGAACCTGAAATCTAGTGCAAAATCAGTTCATTTGAAAAGCAACAAACTTAATGGTACTTGTGGTCAAGGGGGAAAACTTTGTACACAAGCACTGTTGCTGAAGGCTCAAAAAGCAAAAGAGAAGAGATTGCAAGAATTTTAATTATAGGAAAGCAAACCTCCTGTGCTGTCAAACCTCTCTATCCTTCCTCTTGTGCTTTAAGACCATCCTTTCTTGCCAAATAACCTGCTGCCTTCCCTCCTTTCTAACCCTCAACCACTCCATTCCTGAATAAAGCTTCTGAATTCTGCAAAAATCCCAAGTACTACAATCAGTGGTGCAAGTTTTTAATAAAATTAAAGTTTAGATTTTCTTAGGGTAGGAAGACAACATGATGGCATTGAGCATACATCTTTCTTAGTATGGTTTTTCAACGGGACCAAGAGGTGGGTTAAAATTACCAGTTCTCATTCTCTCATCGAGAACTGTACCAGGTCTAAAAAGAAAGCCATGAGGGTTATCATCTGCAAACTCCAGAAGAAAAGATATAAGAGACAATCTATAAAATCCAGGAATAGGCAGCAGGGGACTGCAGTTCTACTCCCAGTCTGTCTTTTACTTACCCTCTCTCAGCTCTATTACTAAGGGAATCTTAGAATTTACAAGAAAGGAAGAACTAAGAGAATGACCCTCACTGCCCAGAGCATCTGGGGAAGAACACTTACAACATTGCAAAGCGTTCATAATGTCTCAAAAAAAACCCCAGTGGAATGTGCCATCATTTACCTCTTGTGCTGTTGCTCAGCAGAACTAATAAATCTTGCATGAGCAGTGCAGATTGTAATTTTCTAATATGAAAAGGTGTTTGGATTGAAAGAGAGGAAAGATAAAAGTGATTGAATCCCCAACAGCCCAGAGTCTGTGACAAGAAACATCCTAAGAAAGATCTCCAAAGAAGCATGGCTCCCTCCCCTACCCCCCACAAAAACTGCATGCTTCCAGTTGCCCACAAGTTGTCTCAACCTCCCTTCCTGACAGCTCATTGCTTTACACAGTTACATCAGTTACCATTTTTCTCTTTTGATCAATCTGAATTTTCAGGACAATTACCCTCTTAATCAATTATTGCCATCAGCAGCCCCTCAGATTCCTTGGCCAGGCGGTCACACCTCTGCTGCTGACAGCACACACACACAGACAATGAAGCTGAGGGGCAGCACCAGCTCAGGCAAGTTCATCTTCTGAAGATGTACCTGCCTGCTGCACGGCTGGAAAGGTGTGAAGGCCACTTCAAGGAATACCTGATTAAAAGAAATGATCAAGTGTAGGTAAGGAGCATTAGAGAAGGAATGTTGTACGTGGGGATCTCAGCTAGGGCACAAGTAAAGCCTGAAGACCAGGGCCCTATTCAAGAAACATCCAGCAGAATAACAAACCAATTAATGCAGCCAAATGGACTGTATGCCACAAAGGCTATATGCTGTAACACTGCTTAAAGACCACCAACACAGATTTACTTATTCACTTGATTTGTGCCCCTCCTTCCTCCTCAATGGGGACCCAAAGTAGCTCAGACTCCTCTCCTCCATTTTATCCTCACAAAAACCATGTGAGGCAGGTTGGGCTGAGAGTGTGTGACTGGCTCAGGGTCATATGCTTTCATGGCAAAGTGGGAATTCAAATCTGGGGTCTCCCAGATCCTCGTCCAACACTCTAACCACTACGCCACACTGACTCTCTACACAGCTAGTTTTATTGATTTATAAATAGTTGGGGTGAGGTTATCCCACACTGTGTGTGTATATATCAACTGACATAGCAACTTCACAAGGTTTTTAAGGGAAGAGATGTTCAGAGGTGGTTTGCTGCTGCCTGCCTGTGTATAGCGACCCTGGACTTCCTTTGTGGTCTCCCATTTAAATACTGACCAGGGCCAACCCTGTTTAACTTCCAAGTTCATACTACTCAAATCATCCCACATTGCTTCCATAGAATTTAGGATGGTATAATGGTTCTCACCCCAATCCTGTTAGCTTCACAGCAATCCATTTAGGTTCAGCTAAGAGAATTACTGGCCCAAGGCCTTCAAATTAACTTGAAGGCAAAGTAGAGATTTGTACTCAAGTTTCTCCAATCCTAATCCAATATTTTAACCATTGTGCCAGACTTTACATAAGAACATAAGAAGAGCACTGCTGGATCAGGCCAAAGGTCCATCCAATCTAGCATCCTGTCTCACACAGTGGCCTACTAGTTACTGTGGAGGGTAAACAGCAGGGCATAAAATTCAAAGCCTTCTCCTGATGTTGACTCTTATCAACAACTTATGGCAGCCTGGAAACTTTCAAACTCCAGATGAGGAAGGAGCCTGAGGAATGAGCTCAGTGCCTTCTGAGGGCCAAATCCCTCCATGAGGTGCATTATAAAACTGGCATTTTTATTTTCAATCGCTTTCTTAATCAGTCCTCAGGATGGACTTTGCCTTGTTCACTACTATCGCACACTGAATCAACATTATCATTGAGTTATCCATTACACCTTCAAGGTCCCCTTCCCTCACACTCAGCAAGTTCAGACCTCATTTATATTCCAATGTGCACCATTTTGCACTTCCCTGCATTGGACTTCATTTGCCACACTGCTGCCCACTCACCGGTTTTGGAGAGAACCTCCTGCACCTCTTCTCAACCAGCGTTGGTTTTCACCATTCTAACTAATTCAGTATCACTTACAAACTTGGCCACTACACCCCCAGTTCCAGATCATTAATGAACAAATTAAATAGTACTGGCCCTAGTATTGATTCTTATGGGACCTTACTGTTTACTTCCCTCCATTCCATGAACTGCCTATTTATTCCTACCCTCTGCTTTCTGTTGTTTAATCAATTTCTAATCCACTGGTTCTCACACACTTGAATTCTGGGCAGAATTTGACATTCAGCATACTCAGCGTATGTCTAACTCACAACTCAATACATATGAACCTTACTACCCCCAACCCAATTACAGCAGCTTTGTGGTGATGCAGTAAATGTGGGTTGAAATGCAAGTCCAATACAATGAAGTATGGTTTCTCTTGTCCGACATCCATAATATACCTACTTGGAAGTTTTTAAAAAATGACCAAGTTAGCTTTCCCAATAAGTGACCAAAAAATGACCTAGTTAGTTTTCCAAATAAGTGACCAAATTGAAACTCCAAGTTAGCAATACTTTGGTTGGCTAGAAAATCACACTCTGACTAAAGGTATCTCTCACCTAAAATGCATATATATATGCCACACTCTGCTTTCTCAAGGATTCAGATATGTAAGCGGATTTAGAATTCTTTGCCCGCCTGTCCAACCATATGTTCTACTGCGGTCTTTTCAGCTGAAGCCTGAAAAGGATAAGGCAGCAAGATTTGCTGAGTGAGCACAATCCTATACTCATTGTGAAATTTTGTGGGGATTCTTCTGTTTATAGAAGATTAAGGAAGGACATTGTGCTCCCCACTTTTGATGAGGTTCAGCTAACCCTTGCAAACTTAATTAAGAGCCATGGGGTTATATTGTATCCAGCACTGTTGCTAGAGAAGAAAGTTAATGCAGCTGCAAAAAATGTCTTCTTCCAATTCAGTTGGGTCAAGAAGACAGCCACCCATCTTGATACAGACAATCTGGCCACCTGGATCTATGGCACTGTAACATAGAGACTAGATTACTGTAATGCACTCTAAATAAATCTCCTCTCAAAGTCAGCTCAGAAACTCCAGTTGGTACAGAACGCTACAGCTTGATTATTATCAGGAGCTAGGTTCAACATGCATATTACCCCCATTCTTCAGTCACTCCATTGGCTACCCAGTAGTTATCAAGCTCAATTCAAGGTACTGGCTATCACATACAAAGCCCTTTATGGTCTTGTCCCTCATACCTGCAGGACCGCCTCTCTCCCTATGCTCTGCCACATCGGCTTTGCTCATCTGAATAGGGGCTTCTGCAGGTGCCGCTTTACAAATGGACAAAATCAATGACTGACCATACATGTGCTTTCTCTGTGGTGGCCCCCACTTTATGGAATGGCCTGCTAGATGAGGTTAGGAGGACTCCCACTCTCCTGGCTTTCTGCAAACTATGCAAAACTGAATTATTCAGAAGGGCTTTTTTACACAGGAAGGAGGGCTGCACTGTAACAACAACAATAACAATAATAAAAACAACAAGATTCAATTTACAAAGTGTTATTATTATCCCCCACAACAACAAACACCCTGTGAGGTGGGTGGGGCTGAGACAGCTTCTAGAAGCTATGACTGACCCAAGGTCACCCAGCTGGTTTCAAGTGGAGGAGTGGAAACCAAATCCAGTTCTCCAGATTAGAGTCCCGCACTCTTAACCACTACACTAAACAGAAATGGTTCAACTTCAGAGAGATACTTTGGTACTGTGCACTATCTGTTACTGTAAGTATGCTCCTAATGGGTAGCATCTACACTGTTTAATACACCACATTTAATTATGTATGTTTTGTTTCAGCATTGTTTCAGCTTGGTATCAGATTCCTTCTTGTTTTCAAATTTCTGCAATCCATGCCCTATTGCATTTTTTATGGAATGTCCTAGCTGGTGATTATATTAACTTACACTGTGTAATCCACCTTGACTTTCAGCGAGAAAGGCAGACAAATAAATAAATAAACAAAAGCTTGTAACTTCTGCTATCGCTGGAACACCCTTAATATTTTGCAAGATTGCTTGTGTTAATGTCACACTTGCTCATCTGAGCTCTTTATAGTTCTATAAAGGTCCACACTCTTGAAAGAGCAAATGAGACAATATATTACAAACACAGCTCTGCCCTGGCCCCCACCCTTTCTCCATTTGTTTTTGCTGAACACAACTGCATTCTCTTAACAAAGAATTCCTTGTACAATAGGGTACAAGCTATCAGACTGAAGACATTACTTCAAGGAAACTGCTGTAGCTACAGCAGTGTAGCGGCTGAAATTTAGGTCTGAACTAATGGCCCGAAGTTCAACTATTACCTCAGCCATGAACTCACCAGTGGGCCTTAGTCAAACCATCATCTCTTATCCTCAGCTCCATATCTGTAACATGGAGACGGTAACATTTGTCCACCTTTCAAGGCTTTTGCAAGGATTACCAAGGTAACATACGTGAAGTGCTTTGTTAATTCCAAAGTACCCTTTACATGCTCAGTTGGAGTAGTAGTATTCAAGATTTCAAGTATACATTTCCAAAGCTGATGATAAATAATTCAATGCCAAGGATGTGATTTAAGTTCCCAAGACCTGGATATAGCTTCTTTTTATGCCACAGGAACCCACTCACTCCATTTTCTGTGGGTCCTACTTTCCCATTGCACAGTGAGGTAAAAGGTCCACCCTTCTCCAGAAAGGCAGCCCACAGATAAGAATAGATGATCTCAGATAATACTTGGGAGATATCACCTAATTCATGTACAGATAATCACTGTGAAGCACCTAACTATTAATTTACTATGAGGGTGAAGCTCCCACAAAATAAGCATCACCCTTACAATCAGGCTGGCAGCACAAGGTCCCTGCAGAGACAGAAGAGCCTGAAGGGGCCAGTATGTCAGCAGGCTAGTCCCTGGCAGAGCACCTGATGGATGGCCCTGTGCTTCACTAGCTATTTTACATGGAGCATGGCTGATCAAAGCTATCCCCATTGTGTACTGCAGAGCAATAAAAATAAAAAACCCACAGGAAGAATTCCTTAGGCGGGTAATGGGCACTTTATTCCTTTTTATGGCACTAAACATAGGCAGCTGGCATAATTACACTACAATAAAGGCATAATGTGCACCTAGCAGAACTAACGCAGGGCTTCTGATAATTAGGCAGAGCAAACAGTCTGGGATTCAATCACATGATTTTACTTGGTCTCCTGGATTTATCTGAGCTCCAATTCCCAAAACAGGCCAAGCCTGTCTCTATGATACTTGCCTTTCTTGACTCTTTCCTGGGCAGGACTGGTTCTCTCAGGTACTGCTCCTTCCCCCAGTCTCAGTAGATAAGATGATGCCAACCCAAATCAGTGAGGATGCTCTAATTCTGCTAATACTACTTATCAGTTCAAAGGCATACACACAGCCTAGAACAGGGTTCCCCAAACCACTGCCTGCAGGCAACCATGATGCCAGCATGCCATTTGTTGTGATGCCCACCTGGGAGGGAGCATGGAGCAGAGGGGCCAGCAGCCCCAATCATCTCTATAGAAGTGCTTAACTTGCTTATGCTGTACCCAGTTGGCTGCCAAAGGGGAGGGAAGTAAGGGAGAGATGTTAGGTGCAGTACAAGCAAGTCAAGCACTTCTCTGGCTTAGAGGAGAAGTGCTTGGCTTCTTCGTGCTGTACCGCAGCAGCAGCAGCGGGAGGGGCGGGGGACAAGCAAACAAATGCTAGATAGGGATTGAAACAGTGTACTCCCTCCTACCCCTCGGGGTGGCTTCTGTGTTTGTGTGTTACTCCCTCTTTCCACTTCTTCGGGCTTCTTGTGTATATGTTCTACTCTTCCCTTGGGCTTCTTCACTGTGTATTTCCAATCCCCCGTCCCTGCTCATGTGTGTGTGCACGTGTGCACTTATCTCAACCTCCTATGCCAACCATTTTGTGCTTGGCTTTGCCTCCTGCAACAGGCATCTTGTGGTGGCACCCCATCACCCTCTCTAAAAATTCCAAAGGTGCCCACAAGCTCAAACTAGTTGAGAACCCCTGGAATAGAAAGTAATCAACGCAGCCTTGGGTCACTGCACTGATATCTGGTATGAACTTCCTGTCTAGCCTTATCTACACATGTTCCCAGTTCAGCATGGGTTACAGAACAACATAGTATGAATGTAGTCTAGTGCAGAGTTGTCACCACCTGCACTCTCGGAGCTGCACTATTTCTTGCATGAAGGAACATAGGGATCAGTAAGAATTATACACGATCTTGAAGAGCTTTGTTGTTTTGAGAACCCTGGAAGATCTCCTGGGATCTTCCTGGTAAGGATGAAGGACTGGCCTATTAGTACTGAAACAACAGTTGAAGAACAGAAAGCAAATATACCAGGAGTCATAGCCCCACACCCATTATGCCACTAACTATCCCTCATCTGTCAAAATGTTATAACAATATCATGGCGCCAACAGCCCGTACAATCTTGCCGAAAAGTTTAGCAATATCAAACATCCACACAATGTAGCTGTGATGATTAGGTGAGAAGCAAAAATCGAGCCAATATACCTAAATGATCTTTAAAATATTAAGTCAATTAGAAGAAGCTTTGCAAGTTTACATCCAAGTCTCATGTAGCACCCAGTCTCTACAGTAGAAACAGCAGAAACCCAGTCTCTACAGTAGAAACTTGCTACCAGTAATTGCAGGAGTTTCCCATGTGCACAGGAGAGAATCTGTTTGGCATGATCCTTTACTTTTACATGATAACTGCTGAAATACTGCTGTTAAACACCTAGATTTCTTAGAAACCAGACTCATTATTCCTTGCAATACTAAAAAGCTTCAGCACAGCAGCAGACCGCTCTAGAGCTAGAATTGCGAGATCTTTCCAACAGTTGTATTAACACAGTGCTAACACCTCAGAAAGGTATTCGCTTCAATCTTCTCCTTTGGATCACCCTAAGTGACACACATGACTCAGATATTTGTCTGAAATTCTTTATTATTATAGCTGCCTCCTCTACATCTTGCATTTTTAAAAGCAGTCTACATATTCTTGGGCTCCCAGCCCAATTTCAGTATCAACGTTTAAAGACCTGAAAGCATTTTAAAATCTTTGCACAGTAAAATTTTTGCTTAAAATCAGATTTTAAAAGTTTTTAAAATAATCCAGAAGACTGACATGCTCTAACGCCTACCTCTTATTTGCAGCTAAACAAAAACAACATAGGTGGAAAATAGAAACATATTTAGTGAATATTTTTATGTTTCTGTTTTTTTTTAAATCAACCATACTCCTTTTAAGATATTTTTCCTTATTCCACAACTTTTACTGTAATCTTTCCAACAGCTGTATTAATATTTTTAATGTAATGTCCTTTATGAGGAGGAGAAAAAGTTTTCTCTGTCCGCTTTCTCCACATAATTTCACAAACCTGTATCTTGTTCCCCTCCTTGTTCATATTTGCTCTGAACAGCCCAGCCCCAGACTTTCAGCCTTTCCTCATAAAAACGGTATTCCCTTCCAACCCATTAATCCGCTTCTGCACTTTTTTCAGGTCCATAATATACTTTTAAAGATAAAGTGATAGGGACTGTTCATAGTATTCCAAATGTGGATGCACACCAATATGTACCATTATAGTTTTGGCTATTTTTTTTCAATCCCTTTCCTAATAATCCCCAGCATGGAGTTTGCCTTTTTCACCACTATACCTGAGTCAATATTCTGATCAAACTATCCACCAAACCCAATTCTCTTCTCATTCACTGCCACAGACCAAATCCACATATACTGAAAGTTAGAATTTGTTGTATTGTCGAAGGCTTTCACGGCCGGAGAACGATGGTTGTTGTGGGTTTTCCGGGCTGTATTGCCATGGTCTTGGCCAAGACCACGGCAATACAGTTAGGATTTGTTGTTCCAAGGTGCACCAACTTACACTTAACTTCACTGGTTACGTTATTGCCCACTCATCCAATGCAGAGAGATTCTCCAGTAGTTCTTCACAGGTTGATTCCGCACACGTTGGATAATGCACTTTCAATGCACTTTATCAATCGTTTGAGGTGGATTTTTTGTTCCGCACATGAAAAAATCCATTCCAAATGATCTATAAAGAGGATTGGAAGTGCATTATCCAACGTGTGCGGAATCACTCACAATCTGCCTTGGTTTTCAACATCCTGAATAATTTGGTAACATTCACAAACATGGCCAGAACACTGGTCACCTCAATTCCAAATAATTTATGAATAAACTAAACAGCATCGGTTCCTATACCAGTCCTTATAGGACCTTCACTGCTCACTCCCTTCCATTGCAAAACCTGTCCTTTTATTCACACCCTCTGTTTACTGTTTGATCAATTTTTAATCCATAAGAGGTCCCATACTTTCATCCAATGACTGCTTATATAGAAGTCTTTGGTGAGGCACCTTGCCAAAACCGTTTTGTAAGCCAAGTCTATAACGTTTACTGGATCATAATTATTCACGTATTAGTTAATTCTCTCAAAAACCTCCAAAAGGGAGAACTTCCCTTTGCAGAAGTCCTGCTGCTTCTCCTTCAGCAGGCTCAGGTCCTCCATATCCTTAATTTATTTATCATTTATAAATAATAATATAATAATAATAACAACAACATTTTATTTATATACCACCCTTCAAGACAATTTAATGCCCATTTATCCAAAACTGACAATAGGCTAACAAGCCTGTAATTTCTGAATTTCCTCTCAATTTGTGTTTTTTAATTGCTGTTACATTTGCTACTTTCCAGTCCACTAGTAGGGGGACCAATTTTAGTAAAAAAACTACATATACTAGTTATAAGATTAACATTTTCACATTTAAGAACCCTCAGGTGTATGACATCAGGACCCAGAGATATATTAGTTTTTTAATTTGTCTGTTAATCCTACGACTGCATCTGCCATTTTTGGACTTAGTTCTTCAGATACCATTCCTGAAAGGGGCAGCTTTAGCATAGATATCCCCCCCCCCACATTTCCCATAGTGAAAATACAAAAACGGCAACTACAACATCAGAAGGAGACTGAGATTTGGAAGGCAGCCATGAAGGAACTATATCATAGAATCATAGAGTTGGAAGGGGCCATACAGACCATCTAGTCCAACCCCCTGCCCACTGCCTTACACTTTTATCCTTAAGTGTAAGGCAGTGTTGCTAGAGACCAAGATCAAAATAATTCATACCATGGTATTCCCCATTACTATGTATGGATGTGAACGATGAACACTGAATAAAGCTGACAGGAAGAAAATTGATTCATTTGAACTGTGGTGCTAGAGGAGAGTTTTACAGATACCATGGATGGCCAAAAAGACAAATATGTTCTAGATCAAATCAACCCTGAATTATCTCTAGAAGCTAAAATGACTAAACTGAGGGTATCGTATTTTGGTTACACCATGAGTAGACAAGACTCACTGGAAAAGACAATGATGCTGGGAAAGGTGGAAGGTGGTAGGAAAAGAGAAAGATACAAAATGAGAACATTTGACTCAATAAAAGAAGCCACAGTCTTCAGTTTGCAAGATCTGAACGAGGCTGCTAACAATAGGACATTTTGGAGGTCATTAATTCATAGGGTCACTGTAAGTGAGATCTGACTTGATAGCACATAACACAAACAGCTCCCAAGATTCCTAGAAGGACTGTGGAGATTCTTATTGAATGAATACAGAAAGTGAAATCTACAATACCTGTTTATAAATATTTAAGGTAAGTTAATAAATATGATACACAGAAGTTCCTTAGAGAGGAACGGAATAATGATTTGAAGCATCCACTTTTGCTAAAGCAATGGGATAAGGATTTAAGTCATATATCTGTTGCTACTATGGATCTTAAGTTGTGACTCACTCAGCAAAAAACTATGTTTAGGGTATATTGGACACCACAGCATCCATTTACTAAAGGTTTAAGCATAGTGTCTAACTGTTGGCATTGTAATTCACAAAATGCATCTCTTAAGAATATGTTTTGGTTATGTTCAGTCATTCAGCCCTTTTGGGAGGAAGTTATTAGTCATATTAATTTTGTGTTAGAAAACTCATATATTTTTCAGGATGTTAATGCACTGTTAAAATACTTGCCTGTCTCTTGGAATCTAACCGATGGTCAATGAAAATGGACCCTGCAAGCCCTTACAGTTACTAAAAGACTTGTACTTCAGCATTGGAATGACAAAAGCCCACCTCCTATAAATCACTGGATTGAAGACCTTATAAATTTATCAGCATTTGAACGTACTGCATATAGAAGGCAACTGCAATGCACTTATTTTTAGATATTTGGAAAGCTTTTATACATACTTATGTACAGATTTGCCAATAGTGTTTTTGTAGCCAGCACTATTTTCTCTTTTTTTCTATCCTGTTTGCTTTTTTATTTTTTTGTGGTTTTGCACTAATAAAATTTTTAAAATTTAAAAAAAGATTCCTGGAAGTATTTTACTCTTATTACTCTCTTTCAGTTTCCTTCCAATTACTCTCTTCATTTTGGTAAAGTTCCCTTTTGAAATAAAATGCTTGGAGCAACATTCCATTGGCATAAATGTTCGAGTTAATAGATAATTGTTCCAAAGTAGTGCAACAACATCTACATGCTGCACCAGGTCTTGAGTTCCGCTCAGAAATAAGTCAGAGTTTCCGCTCTCGTCTAATTGGCTCTGTTCCAATGGATGATATTGAGAGCCATATGATATTGAGAAACTCGCAGTTTATTTAGAGCCTCTTCTCCAAAATTATGAAGGACAATCTGACAACGGCAAGACACTCCTCTTACTATCCACCCATAACCATGAGATCATTGAGTCTGTGGCTAAATTTCTTTGTTGTGCGTCTAAGAGGAGAGGAATGGTTTAAGTGCTGGGTTGTTTTTTCTTTTTTGTCTCCTTGCTGACTGTGCACGTGTATGCTGTTAAGCCAATAAATGTATTCAATTTGATTTGAATATTCAATTTGAATAACCTGGCCTCTGTGGCTTGACATATTTATTCAGTCATGAAAGGATATTGGAAGTCACCCATTATTTCAGTTGCCTCTAGCATGTGACTGCTTAGGACAGAGTGATACTAACACTTTAGATTCTTCTCTGGATCCCTCAGGGCTTTTTTTCATCCAACAGTCCATTTCCAGATACAACAAACACTATAGTGGCCTTGAAGCAGAAGCTGCTCATCTCTGCAGTTAAGAGAGGCTGTTCTAAACACAGCACTGACCTCATGGCCTGAAACTGCACTACAGAAATATTACTGCTAGGATGGAAAGACAGATAGAAGAACACGCTACTCTCCTCAGTGTAAGCCACAGGGGAAAAGCTGTTAATACTTTAATCTCAATATTTATTTATTTAATCTCAAAATGTATTTAGTCATTAGGTATTCCTCAAGGGAACAAGGACTGCAAAGGGCTAATGGGACATAGCACAACTAGAATTGTAGGAAAATTCTATCTATCTGTCTTGAGAAGTTAGGAGGGGAACAAAAGAAGAGCTTGTGAATGAGGTAACATTTAGTATTTTTCCTAACCCTGAGAGGTTCTCCTTTTCCCCACTTCATAGCATAGGGATGGTTAACTTAAAAACGTACCATCTTCCTATATGGCCAAGGTACCAAGATAGGAAACTCTTAAAGTCCATGCTCTAAAGACCAGTTATAATAGGGAGAGGTTACTGGTCCCAACAAGACGCCTTCCCTTTCCCTCATTTTACTTGATCATCCCATACCTTTCCAAAGCACACACAGTAACAGCTTCTGTGCTCTCACCTGCCCTGGAATGCAGCCCACGTTGCAGGATTATTGTAAGACATGCCCTGCCTTTAATCCCTTCTTCTCCAGTCTTGCTCTAGTATTGACTGCGGGGGAGGAAGGGTCAGGTGTAAGGTCAAGCTTGTCTCTTTCAACAGTTGAATGTGACAAGCATTTCAACCTCTCAGCTGATTTCAAAATACACTGAAATCCAGGAAAGCAGTAGCAAGGAAAATAAGGACTTCTATGGCATAAGGGAGATGAGAGAGAAGCAAAGATAGTTGGCATCTATCTGGAGATGATCTGCCGTTTGGCTCATATTTCCCAAGATCTAGCCATTTGGCTCTAAACAATATATTGCTAATGCAATTCAGGCAAAAGCCACTTCTGATTGATTATTTTCAGCAGGTTATAAATCCACACACAACATTCAGAGGCTGATCCTTAAATTCACAATGAATGAATGAATGAATGAATGAATGAATGAATGAATGAATGAATGAATGAATGAATGAATGAATGAATGAATGAATGAATTTCCACAGCCTTGTTAAGTGCCTTCTACCTGATGAGCAGTATGTTACTGATGCTCTACAAAATCCCAAGTTATAATGTCCTTGAGCATTTGAGGAGCTATTGGCAGGAAGTCTGTAATCTCCACTAAAATACAGAAAGCTAGAACAATACATAAATTAACAAATCTGTAAACTCTTATTCTATTGCCAATTAGGTCATATCTTCAGTATATGGGTACTTTCTCCAGGCAGTGAAGTAAAACAAAATTCAGAAAGCTCAGCTAGCAGTGTGTTCAGAAACAGGGGCTGGGATTTTCACATAACAATGCATAAAGCGAACTGTACTCTCTTGGAAGCCTTACTACCATCTTCGTATTTTAAGCATTTGCCAGTCTGGTGCATGTGCACCTCCAAGGATCTGTTGAACATGATCCATCTGGACAGTTTCAGCCTTCATGAGCTGCGCTAACACCTGCTTCAGATATTTTTATGGCGATTACTTTAGCATAAAAAGACTTAAGCCCTTATATTTTCACTCTGATTGGGATCAAATAGTTTGCTGAGGCCAACTTCTCATACGTACAGATAATCAAGACCTCTACTACTTAGACAATTTTACACTGGAGGAAATTGTTTGAAATATCCAGTTCTATTTTCTGTTCTATATGGCCTAACCATATAGGAGAACTAGGTGGCTGCCTCAGATACCAGGGTTTGAGATGCACCCCAAAGCTAACACTGAGTTCTTCCTCCGCCGCCTTTGGCCATGCCATGATCCCATTGCAACTGCCTGCCCTCATCCTGCCACTGCCTCCAGATGTATGCCCAGTGGGGCCAGCGCAAGGGTCAGAGAGGGTGCAGTCCTTATAGCTGCCTGCCTGTCTAGACAAAGCCTGTAAATGCAATCTTTACATTCAACAAGCTGGTCCTGTTGAAGGAGATTCCTGGAGCATGTCTGGTAGGTAGGGGAGGCTAGCCAAGCTACAGTTGTTTATATCCACATCTCACATCTGTTACCCTAGCACGGCTGCCAACCTCAAGGTGGGGCCTAGAGATCTCCTGAATTTACAACTGATCTCCAGACAAAAGAGGTCAGCTTCCCTGGAGAAAATGGCTATTTTGGAAGGTGGATTCCGGCATTATATCCAGCTAAAGTCCCTCCTCAGGCTCCATCCCTAAAATCTCCAGGGATTTCCCAGCCCAGAGGTGGCAACCTTATACCCCGAGCACAGAAGTACAACTAGCTGTGTGAAATGCATTTGTGTTCACTACTGTGATACAGCCTAGTTAACATAGACCCAGCTTACCCTGGTTTAGAGGTCTCCTCTATTTTATCCAGACGCAGGAAAGCTATCCTGATATCCTGGTGAGAGCTGGATAACCACAGAGGAATTTCTTTTTAATTTTGATTTGACTTGGATAGTGATCGTTATTTGGTTTGTATTGGTTTTGAATATTGGGCCTTTTCTAAATATGTCGGCTTTTTTTTTAATGCTCGTATTTCAGCATAGACTCTCACTGTTAAGATGTCATACTTTGTGGTTTGTAAAGAGGCATGCTTTAAGGTTGATGGCATCACTGCCAACAACCTCTACACTGCAGTTTACAAGACTTCACAGCACAGCCACAGACTTCAGCAGTAGCATTCAGGAAAGTATAACAGGCAGAGGTCTGCATCATGCAATTAGCCTATGGAGCAGCACATCAACTATCATAGACAAGACCAGATGGCAAGTAGCAGTATTGTAAGCACAGAGCACAAATTTTTATGCAAGATAACAATGAATGCAAGATAGAAAAAGCACCATAGGAACTTATGTAGAAAGCTAAAGCCTCAATTATGATATATATCTAAGATTTGCACATAACTAGTTGGCTCAAACCCGATAAAATTTCAGACTAGAATCAGGTCAGCACAGAGCTGCTACTGGCAATCTTGGCTTCACTCTGCATTAATTCATAATTACCATCAATCAAAAGTCAAATTAATACTGTATACCCTGTGCACCACCCCACCAAACACATACAATAAGATATAACTATATACTATAACCTATGTAACTATAATAACTATAAAACTATAACCTTTTAGATATAACTATATACTATAACCTATATAACTATAGTAACTATAACCTTTTAAATTATCAGAGTACCTCTGAGCACGTAGGGTTGTCTCTCCCCACCACTGTTGAAACTTAGCTAGCCTTTGTGTATCTAGAGTAAATTTAAGGACTTGTAAGTGTAACTTGTGACACAAAGTACTGAGCAAGCTTTCAAGTTCTCCAGAGCTCTTTATTAGAGTAGATGTTTTGAAAAGATGCTTCCCTATGTTAAAAGTTCCTTTGAAGTTGAACTCTAGCATTGTAGTGGTTAGAACTTCTCTCTATGTTTTTTACTTGCAGAAGTTTTGTTTTATGGGATAGTAATCAACAGTGATAGGCCCTGTTCCACAATCTAATTCAACCACATATATTAATCCAGTCTCAAACATGCAACCATTACATCTCCAAAAACTTTATTTAATCATCATGGACAAGTTATAGGGTTGCCAGGTCACCCCACCCCCCAGGGCAGGAGGTGGGAGGCCCAGCACCCACCTGCTATCCTGTGGTCATGCTCCCAGCCTGCATGATGACATCATTTCCAGGAAGTGACATCATTGTGCGGACCACAGGCCACCTTGGGAGCGCTCCTGATTTGGGCCCAATCTGGGCCCGATTCAGGCCTATTTTCCCTGAATCAGGCCACTGCAGAGCGTGGGAGTGCTGCTGCGCTCCACAGCAGCCTGATCTGGGCCTGATCCAGGCCAATTTGGCCCCAATTCAGCACAGATCGGGTGGCTGTGGAGCACAGGAGCACTGCTGCGCGCCGCAGAGGCCTGATCCAGGCCAATTCAGGCCCAATCCAGGGTTGGATTGGGTTTCTGTGACGCACAGTAGCACACTGCATGGCTCAGGAGTGCACCTTGAGAGGCTCGTTCCCCCTGCCAGCCAGGTAAACGATGGCAGGGGGTAGGGGGTGGGAGCAGGGGATCCCCTGCCCCCAGCAGGAGATTGGCAACCCTAACATGTTTTAAAAAATAAAGCTGTTAGTTTTATGTTGGGTCCATATAAATGGACTCTCAATTAAGCTAAACAGGATTGAAAAATAAGCAATGCACCTTGCAAATTTGAAGGGCTTTAGATGATTTCTAAAGCTCACAACAATACTGGCCAGGTAAGTGTTCAGTGGGTTCTGCAGGGGAAGGGCAAGTGGCGTACCCATCTTTCTCTATAGAGCCCTCTCACTTGGATCTGGCAGCAGGTGCAGGAGCTTGCTTTGCCTTGTACTGAGGAGAAAGCAAGAAGACAGGGAGGGAAGCAAGGGGTACACAGGCTTCCCACTGCACAAGCATGCTCTGAACTAGCCAGCAGCACTGTAAAGCCTCTTTTCTCAGGAAGCATCTCTGCCTCCTTCATCTCTGACACAGAGCGTTGGGTGCAAAAACAAAATAATGACTTTGGACACCACAGAGCCTTTTTACTAAAGGTTTAAGCATGGTGTCTAACTGTTGGCAATGTAATTCATCTCTTAATGCATCTCTTAAGCATATGCTTTGGTCATGTTTAGTCATTCAGCCCTTTTGGGAAGAAATTATTAAGTGATATTAATTTTGTACTAGAAAACTCATTTATTTTTGAGGATGTTAATGCATTGTTAAACTACTTGCTTGACTCTTGGAATCTAACCAAGAGTCAAGGGAAATGTACCCTCAGTGCCCTTACAGTTCCTAAAAGACGTATACTTCAACATTGGAAAGACAAAAATACATCTCCTGTAAATCACTGGATTGAAGACCTTGCATATAGAAGGCAACTGCATATGGACTTATTTTTAGATATTTGGAAATTTTTATAGATAGCAAGCAATTTTTTCTTTTTTTTTCCCCTCCTGTTTGGTTTTTAAATGTTTTTACACTAATAAAATATAAAAAATTAAAAACAAAAATAAAATAATGACTTTTAAAATGAACATATTGTTTAGAAATATTTTCATGCATACACACAACTTATTTTCAGTCATGCAGATAAGATCTTTGTGCTGTGGTAGCAGCTGCAGCCAAAGCAACTTTTTAAAAATCTGCCTGGCCAATTAGAAGCTCTACTGGACAAAATTCCTGAGGCCTTGTCCACTTTCTAGAAACTCTTGGTGGGTACCAGGAAAAGTGCTGGTGAGCACTTTGTTTCCCACAAGCACCACACTGGAGGACCCCTGCTCTAACCACTACACAGCATTGGCTCTCAATGCAGCTATATATTAGGAAGAGCTATATGTTAGGAAGTCCTTGAGCAGAATCTTGCCTCTGACGTGCTTACTAGGTGGTCTTAGGCAAGCCATATAAATATTATCATTGTTTATCAAAGACAGTAACAGATCTAAAAATGAGAAAAGTAGCCATCACCTACTAAAACACATTAAAGCTCAGTTCACCCAGCTTTTGACCCAATACAGTAGACTTGCCAATTCTCTTGGAGTTTCCCCAGTTTTCTTGTACATCCTATAATATATCAATAACAATATTAGAAGTGCTCAGAATAGTCCTGCTGGAAGTAACATCTGAAATCACTGAGAATTACTGCCATTCTCTTGTCTAGGAGAAGTGCTACTTACCTGTTTGTGTTTTCTCCCAGAAGATTATTTCATTACAGGTGCTGCCTTAGTTTTAGCTTTAAAGAGTTTTTAAAAATCTCATAATTGTTCCACAATTTTTTCAACATGCCGAATGCCTATATAATTATTATTTCTTTGGATTCAAAATCCACCTCAAAGCTGAGCAAAACAGCTATCAGTAATTTAATATGTTCAATAATAAAATCAGTATCTATAAAATACATACAGTTCTTTTAAAATCTAAAACCAGATATGCCATACAAAAAATTAGTACAAAATAAATGCCATTTTAAAAATCAACAGCTTTGCCATGGCCAAAAAAAGCTTTTCTAAATAAAGTGGCATTGCACAATGTCCGTCAAAAAACTCCAAAATTGGGTCCCAGAGGAACTCCTTTGAAGAGTGAGGAGGTAATGGTTATCACACTGTCAGTGAGAACTCTAAACTCTGATAACAACCATCCAGAACTTACTTGGTACACAGGTGGAACTTTTAGTACTACATCCCATTCTAAGGGCTTATATGGGAAGGAGCATTCCGTAGGTAACCAGGACTCAAACTTCATGTAGAGAAATGATAAATCAACTCCAGGTTTTCATTAAACTATTAATCAAACCAATAAGGACAGTTAGAGAGAAGAAAACGAATCAACACCCAGATATGGCTTCAAATCCCATCTTCCTCTGCTACACCCCCAACTTTTATCTGTAAATGTATATTTAAACATCCAAGTTAGCGACTCTAGAACCAAATGGTCCCCTTGCACACTATACTGCAGCTCGGCAGAGGCCCAGTTTCTTTAAGGTCTCTCCTAGGTGCCCTTTTTGTCTCAGATGACTACTCGCTAGCTCTCTCTCTTTGATTTAAGAGTTCCTCTCCTGGCCCTGACAGTAAGGTATTTCTGTCCCACAGATTATAACTCACTCTGGGCTATTATTCAACTCTCAAGCCCTGGCCCTGCTGCATTTAGTCCAAACATAATATCCTTCATGCATATATTATCTGTCTCCCTATTATCTGGAATCATTTCGGAATTAAATTTCAGTCCTGCAATATTGGCTCGAAGAGCGGTTCGCTTTATGGGCTAGTCAAAGGTTAGAATACCAATCAAAATAACACTGCCGATGCAGCGAGACATTTTAATATTCCAAAACCCGGTAATTGTAAAAGGACATAATATTTTTTCCCTGATTACCCCAAAGGCAACACATGTTAACAAGGCGAGGGAGAGAGTGAAAGGATTTGCAGAGTTCAGACAGCTGTGTGACAGATTTAAAGGCAAAGTGGTACAAAGCTGTCCCTGTTCATCCTTCCAGGGGGTAAAGAGAATGGCACACCTGCCCCTCTGGATCAGATCAACACACCCAATGTCTCTCTGTGATTGGCCAGTTAGTGATGTCCACTTAGCTGTCACATGGGTGACTAAGCTGATCTCATGTGCTCTGCGAAGCTGCTGGATTGAAGAAGTAACCTGCAAAATTGCATGCTAAAACAACCGAGAAATACGGTACCAATTCTGAGACACTCGAAGTTACAATATACTGCTGCATTCCCTGTGTAGGTAAGCATGACCACTGAGTATTCTCCAGCCTCTTATTTCACAATTTGGCCTACTCTCTGCTGCCTTCCTTGCTGGAGCCTCAGATAAAAAAAAGAATGTTAGTCACATCCTGTGTCCCTTTCCCATCATCAGCTTTCAACTGAGCTACAGAGTCAGTCCTTCTCAGCTTGCCACCTGCTTAGACACAACTAGGGTCTAACCAGCTGCATGGGCTCCCTGTGTTCCCCCTCCTTGCAAGACGCCTGGGGGCATATCTGACCATCCTAGTCATCTTTGCTGCTTGATCAACCTATCTGTGACTGCTGTGTATGCCAGAAATGGTTTAGATATACAAGTACCATGGCAAGTAGGGATGTGCTAAAACTTGGCATGTCTTCTGGCCAAAACTTACCTTCTAAGCCCTTGCCCCTAGCAACACTGGGCAATTGGCAGTCTCAATGTTTTGGGAGGGAAGAGGTCCCAACAGAATCCAAGCAAGCCAGATCATGCATATGACAATAACATGGCGTGCTGGTTCTACTGTGGTTCCACTCCCACAGACTGTTTACGTGAGAATCAAGTTCTGGAACAGACTCATATTTTAAAAGTTACGTTGAGAACAAAAGCAGAGAGTTTAGCAGCTTCCATGCATGCACCAGCTACCTTGTTTGCATTATTTTTTACACAGCGGTATATTTACATAAATGCAGCCCATCCTTGGCCAGGCCAACATCATTCTGTTGGTCTCTAAGGTGCTACTGGATCTGAATCTTACTTTCTAGATCTATGTCCTATCCCTGACAAAAGGCTACATAAAGATGCTTGAGGAAATACCTAACAGAGTTATATAACATATATATAAACATATAACATGAGTCATCCACTCCCAACCACGAACATTTTTAAGTTTAGAGACATCCCAAGCATTAGGATAGATGCCCTGGGCATTCTAATAAAGAGCTATTGATATTCTTATCTTCCATTACTTGGTCTAGAAGGTTTTATTATTATTGCCCAGCACTGCTGATAGCAAAGAGTCCAACAAAGAGTGTGTTATGTGAAAATAGTTTATGTGCTTGTTTTAAACCTGCAGCTTGTTAATTTCATTGGAGGTTCGCTGGTTGCAGTAACTATTTGAAAGAGTAAAAAGTCTGTTTCCTGGTTACTTTTTCTGCTCTGCTCATGATTTTATATACTTCTGTTTAGATCAGTAATAGAGAAGAGTTGATATTATTGGAGAGTGCTAAACTTCAGTCTTTTTGCATATGGAAGGTACTGCATATTTCTCATAATTTCTGTTGCTCTTCTCTATACCTTTTCTAGTTCTGCTATATATACTTTAATAAGCCATTTAATACATGCAAACAAGCTGTATAACAATACAGTTTGAACTGCTGGCATTACAGAACTGCAACAACAGTTTCTATGAGCAGTACCACAGCTTTAAATCTGTTTTTCAATTACATTTTCTCATCACATTTTCTAAGGAGACAACTCCAACAGAACAAGCTAAGATTTATGAAAAGGACTTACACAAGCATAAACGCAGTTTTACACAAAAAATGTCCAATGTGTAACTAACCTTGTCAGTCTGCATTGTTCTATGGGACTTTCTGACTTGCCAGTGAACCACACAATCTTGCAAAGCATATGGATACATTCATTAATAACAATAACAACAGTAACAACAACATTCGATTTATATACCATCCTTCAGGACGACTTAACACCGACTCAGACCGGTTCACAAAGTATGTTATTATTATCTCCACAACAATAATCACTCTGTAAGGTGGGTGGGGCTGAGAGAGCTCCTAGAAGCTATGACTGACCCAAGGTCACCCAGCTGGCTTCAAGTGGAGGAGTGGGGAATTAAACCTGGTTCTCCAGATTAGAGTCCCGTGCTCTTAAACACTACACCAAACTGGCTCTAATGAGGTTGCTGGACCCAGTACACATGCTACTGGTGTTGTCTTTGATGCTAAAATAACAACTGATGACAGCATCAACTGTTTTTAGTACCATAAAGATTCTGGCCCTGCATCCTCATCAGCAAATGTACTCATGAGCTCTATACATCTCAATTTTTGATTTATAATGTGTACCGCACTGCAGCTCTTCTTCCTGCTTTCTGCCACTTTGGACCCAAAGCTCCTGACTGGGCAGATATTGCCCAAGAGAGAGGTCCAAAGTCACTTTACTTCTCCGGTATGAGAGTATCCCCTTTGCTTCTCCTGAAGTCTTAATCAAAGTTGTAGTTTCATTACTTAGACTAAAGAGCTGCATCTTCTCACATGGCAACCACTGCTACCAATCGTTTATATAGCATCATCAATGTTCTTGGCACTTCATGGATTAAAGCAAGAGAGGTGGGCCCCTGATCTAAAGAAGTTACAGCACAGAGCTTACTAATAAAGTATAACCATCTCATCCAACTGAGTGTAGGCCTCAACAAACTGATACATGCACATGAGCACATTAGTGCATATTCACACTTTGATGCTGTCACTCTCTCTTCCTTGCTACCAAAAAGACACCCAATGAGCAGTTGTGCAGAGGCAGGCCTTGCCACACGGACATTTTTCTGTTTTGGCACCCGAAGTGCTTTTATTTAGAACATCCATACAATGCCATCCTCTAAGTGTTCATTTTCCAGGTTTTTCCCATCCTCATTATGCTCTCTCTCACACGATGGTTTTGGAAAGAAATGAGTCCAAGCACAACAGCATGCCTTTGGATGGAAGATACACTTTTTTGAAGGAGGAACTCACATGGGAACCATTTCCTGCAGTCAGCCCTTGAAGGCTGGTGTTTTCTACACTCTGCCACTGGAGGAATTTTTGAGGGTCAAAACCCCCTCCAGTGCTGCAGGAGGGGGGAGGGGTGCAAGGAAAATGGTGGCTGACAGAGGAAAACATGCAGAAAACTCCTGTGTGAATACTCTTTTGCCCACGCAAATGCCTCTATTTTTGCAGAAGCAATGAATGCATAGCACAAAATCCTCACTAAGTAGACAAAGCCAAAGTCTGAAAAAAGTTGATGAGTATAGTACACTATAGTCTTTATGCAGTCTCATTTTCCTCTCTAAGGCTTACCCCATGTCTCTATATGATCTGCATGCTTCCAGCTGCTGCCCACTGGTCCCTACTATTCCAGCCATTTGTCATTCCGTATATGCTTCCTCAGCCCTGACCTGCAAGACCCTTGGCTTGTTTAGGCTTGGGCACCACCAACCAAGAGCACACAACTTTGTTAACATACCTTAATTCTGACCCTCAGCACCTCTACTAATCATAGCTTCTGACATCGGCAGGGGAACCAGTCAACAGTGCTCAGTGACTATCTCAATGGCTGCTCGTTGAGCAGGTTTAAGGAGAGATTTGATATGCAGGGACATTCTAATAAAATCCATCTTCCCAGCAGCCCTCCCCAATATCAATCTCGTCAAGGCAAAGAGCACGATAAACTCCTTGCCCTGAGTCCTCACAAATGATACAAGATCATTCCATGACATTAAAAATGTCAGCAAGAAGCCAATGTGGTTTGGCAGAGAAGAAACATTTGCAGGCAGAGCAAAGCAAAAATTCTGACAACAAAGAAACCTATGAGCAGGGTTTGTTCTCACTGCTGCTGCTATCTGCCATTGTAAGGACCTACATTAAACCAGTTCTTGCACATGTATATCCGGCTGTTGTTAACCTTGATCTGAAATATATGTTAACTTTTAAATTTTGTGCATGCTAACTTACAACAGGAGCTATTGTTGCTATTCCCACTTAAGCTCACTCACCTCACTTACACACCAAAACTGGCCTATCGAAAGTACCCCAGCTATAACAACTGAGCGCGGGAACATCCTTTTGATACAACAGCAACTGCCATCAGTAGGATATCCAAAGTTATGAGAAATGAGCCACTTTCCTGCCTTTCTGTAAAGAATGAAAAACAATTAAGAGCAAAAAGCAGGTGCCTGGTTTTTAATGAAAACAGAGCTCCCAAATGCAGTGCACTTCAAGCTAGATAGAGAGAACAATAAAGATGGTTTTGGTTTGGTGAAGGGCATTTTGTTGTACTTGTTTAAAGAAATATGTAATTTAATCCCTTTTTTTGTATATTTTGTCTCCCAGACTAAACAGCAAAGTAAGACTATGTTCTGCTATCTATGGCTTCTCAACCAAGACAAACCTTGGCATACAGGCTAAAGGATTTCATCAACATAAGCACCCACATGGTAGGTCCTTTTACCAGAATCATAGCTAAATGAATTTCTCAGTAATACGTATTCATAATATTCACACAACAGCTGGACTACCTGATACAATACTACATACACATATTCATTCTGCTACTGCCTATCTTCTTTGGTTTTTTTAATATTTTGGATGGATTTGGAATGAATGAGGTTGTGCTAAACTGTATAGTTCTATACTTCCAATTATTTAGGGCTGCTTTCCACAAGATAAAATTTCTATGTAGGAGGATCTGAGCATCCCTCCAGTACACTACTGCATATGTCAAGAATTCACATCTTTTTTGATGTGCACATGTATGACAGGAAACCAAAAGGTATTTTCTACTGTGTGCACCAGAAGCAAATATACACATGTGCCCATCCTATATTTATACAACATGCAGTTTCCAACAATGAATTTGTATTTCAGCAGGATATTCATCTTATAGGAAGTAACCTTTAAGTTGTCTGAACATTAGATGTGGCTCAATAAACCCCTTCTTCAGTGGCCTGCTACATACAAGTAGTACAGCCTGGTCCAGCCTAACCCTGCTACCAAGATAATCATCTGGGGAAATATAATTTCCCTCCTTTACCATTCTAGGTTCTTGTGCCATGTCCCCCTCTCTCCCTAGGTCTTCCCAACAGCAGTGACTTTCCCTCACTCCATACAAACAAATGGAATAAGCATCCATTCAATTATTTATTGGGAAAAGAAAAGGAACCTTAGCTAGAAAAATCTGGGGAGGAAGGGAAGAATATGACTCCTCCTTTGCCTCAGACCTTGCTATCCCAAAAATCTGGGCTATGATAGATATGTAACATGTTGGGGTGGGGGAGACAAAGTAAAAACCATTTTCATCAAGCACAACAAAATAGCGAGCTGGTCCTGCCAGCAAGATACCCATATACATCTGAATTAAATACAACCAACCAGTGCTAATTACATTCTCACACACGGAAGCAGCTTGGTAATACCTATCACAAGATATTTCCCTTCTATTTCACCCTGTCTCAGACATGAAGCAACTGTTATAAGAAGATGTAATAATAACCCAGCATTATTGCCAGAGACATGCAAAAACTTTTCTGCACACTGTGAAAGATCTTTCAAGCCTTAGGCAGTCCAGAAACATGAGTGTTGTGGGACACAGCCAAATTTTGCTCTCTGCATACCACCAAGTAAATGAGCTCTTAGTTCCTTCCTACAGAGTTTCATTTGGGCAACTACAGCTGATAAGAAAATTGTTTTTAAATGATGTTAGCCCTGATTTTTACTGTTTTACCTATATGATCTGGTTCTGATGTTGCGTGCTACCCTCGTCCCTGTGATAATAAAACATCAAAAGTTTGATTAAACGTATGAACCCATGAAGCTATGCCCTGAAACAGACATTATATTCCTCTCTGTCTGCATGTCAAAGTGGATTACACATGATAAAATGAAGGCTTCTAATGGGCTGAACCTGATAGCCCAAAATGAATGGCAAAAATATAATTTATTTGTCTCAAGGGCAGCAGGTACAGCACAACGAAGAGTTTCAGCCAGCTGATAACAAACATCATCATGTAAAGGGATTTGACTTTTTTTGTATGTCCATCAACTTGCTGATTATATCACTCCTATCCATTCACCAGAAGTTTAGTGAACTTCAAATGGCAATCATTAATGGTCACTGAACTGCACAATGCCCCAATGTGCTTTCAAACCAGATTTGCAGAAGCCTAGCAATAAACCAAAAGATTTACTCTGACAGCAAGGAATGAAGGGAATCCTTATCAAGCAATGCAAGAAACATGCTGCCAGCCTTCTCTTCCTAACATTTGTTCAGTACGCTGATTTGACAGATCATGCTAATTTTTGTCCCTCTAATGTTCAACATGCCACTTTCATTTTCAACTCAGAAAAGAAATAGACAAAACACAATCAGAAAAAATACAAGTTATAGGCATATTTTTGTCTGGTAGGGACTTACTTAGGAGAAAAAGTTTAAAATGCAAAACTGCTGCATTCATTGACATTAAGAGAAGCAAAAGCCATTAAAAAGAGTCATATTTCTGTGCAGTGTTCTAAGTCTGGCTTTCCCCAACCAGTTTGTACCAATTGTCAGTTTCCATATCCTAAGCACCTTCGAATACCGAAGGTTGGTTTAGAAATATCTAAGCGTGTAATTCTTTTAAATGCCAGAAGAGGCTCTACAAAGCAACACAAGATGTCCATGTGGTCCATCACATTTGAACAAACAACAAGGAAATTATCCATGCTCCAATAGACATATTACTAAAAAGCATTAAGTCACACTTTGGGAGGAAAAAACAGGGTGGGTTTTTAAAATAAATGTGCATAAAGCAAGAGGTCTTTATCAGACTAGTTTTCCTGTATTTTTTTTTTGAGATTTTCAGAGCAGAGAAGCAGCTGGCTAATATTCACCTTGGAAGAAACTTGGGGGTGGGGGGTGGAGATGAGCTGGAAATGTTCCAGCTGACCCAGCCTTTGCTAGAGAGATGCTGAGTTATTATGCATAGAGGTGCTGCGTTAGGTTGGCCACAATGGGATTCTCCTCAGATGCAGACCATATTCCATCAAGTACAGTAAGACTCTATTAGGGGAGATACAATAGGGACTTCGCTTCACCCAGCCTCTGAGAAAATAACTCCTCATTTCAATGCAAAACAGCAGTGCTTATTAAACACCTCCTTGAAGGTGGATAGGAAGAGAGAATGGGAGAAGGAGGGGGAATAAGAGGCAACTTGTGGTGGGGGTGGGGGGTATTTGCAATCAAAGTACCTTTTTGAGATTAATCCACTGTTTGAAGTAATCAGCAACTGGAAGCCCTAAATACTGGCATTGTCCAGGTAACCTGTAAGAGAGAAGAAAGAGCAGGTTAGATTCGATTAGAAGCCTAACAACACAAAATCGTCTTTGTTAAACACTGCTGGCTCTTAGAAAAAGGAGAGAATCAGATCATATAGCCTGCTTTTCAAAAGCATCCCCTGAACTGGACAAAGGCCACTCAAACACTAAAACTCAACCAATCCCTATTATATGTCCAGGAAGCCAGACATTCCCAAAGGGAGGTTTGTTTAATAGGCTTGTTAAGAGGCGCTTGGCCAGGGACGGGGGGGTGTTTCTATTAAATATTACAATTTAGGGGAGCATCACTATTCAGAGGCAAGTAGCCTTCTTGTTCAAGTGCTTTCTGGGAATGTAATATAGGGTACAATGTTAAATTTTTTCTCATCATCATCATCATTTATAGCCTGCCTTTCTCACTGAGACTCAAGACAGATGACAAAATATACAAAGTAATAAAAAAGCAACTACAATAATAAAATTAGACAACAAAGTCCTCCAATAAACAGTATAACCAAAGCACAAACCATATATATTTGGTTTATATTTGGTTTGGTTTATATTTATAACACCATTAGTTCTAACAATCTTTCTCAACACAACAAAACCTTGTATTGATTTGAGATTCTATAACTATTAGAATTTTGCTTAATAAAGAATGAATATGGAAGCCAAGTAGCAGCAAAACTCTCTCAGTCTGTTTAGCTTTTCCATGGCTAAAGTTTTCAGGATATAATTGAACCAGGCTTTCTTATCAATGTATCCGTGACTCTTCCATTGGGTAGCAATACTTCTCCTAGCTACTGATGGACAATAAGTTCTGTATGCGATGAGTTGATAAATTCTAGAGTCTATTCATTTAAGAGTGTAATCGTAGGGTTGGGATTACCAAATGTCCAACTTCTCTGCTGTTCTCAGTAAATAAGAATGGCAAAAAGCATCATTACTGTAGGATGAGTCTACCACATATAAAATAATTTGCAAAATACATGACACACTCTCCAACAAGTACTGTTGGAGTTTCTTTAAAATGTGATGCATGGAGTGAGGTACAGACATGATAGTCATACATTCATATCCCCCTGATTCAACGTATTTTATTACTCCAGAAATAAAGGAGGTCTTCCAATTTTTCTTGTCAATAGATAGGTCTGAGAGTCAGTATGGTAAAAGGGTTGGAGTGTCAGACTAGGACCTTAAAAACCACATTCAAATGCCTACTCTGCTAGGGACCTTGCTGGGTGACTTTGGGCCAGTCACTCACTTTCAGGCTAATCTACCTCACAGGGTTCTTGTGAGGATAAACTGGAGACCAGGTCACCTTCATCATAATTACATGTTGCAATTCAGAGTCATATTATTTCTCCATTTCTTTTTTTTAAAAAACATAAGCCACTTTGGGTCCCCACTAGAGAGAAAGGCAGGATATAAATAAAATAAATAAATAAATCTAAACCTTTTCACTGCACAAAGATACAAACATAATCTGAATTTCCAAATTTGAGATTTAATACTTTTTTCCCAACTGAGGCTGATTTTAAGTGAAATTCAGGTGTTAGGTCCCTTGAAACTTGTGGTATAAGAACATAATTCAATATAAAATAACATTTTTGTATTTAACTTATTTCAAACTGTATCTACCTAAAACAACCACTTGAAATCATCATGACTGAGAACTGGTCACCTTCATCACATGTTGCAATTGAGTATCATCTTATTTCTCCATTTCCTTTTTTTAAAAAAATAAACTTTAAGCAAAATACGAAGAGTTCTCGTGAGCGACGTATTAGAGCCAGGGAAAGAGCTGAGGCAGAGGACCTCTTGATTAGCCCAGGGCTGATTGCATGCCCAGCCTGTCACTCCCAGTCCCAATGCAACTATACAACAATCAGCTGAAAAAGTTAGAGTCTCTCAGTTTGATGCTTAATCCCTGAACTCAGGGACATTTTGACTGTTTCCAAAGATGCCACTCAGTACTGTATTTTAAATTTTCTACCATGAACCATATTTAGAGATTCTCATATTAGAGAGAGAGAGAAAGCAGAGTGGGTGGGGGGCTGAGAGAGGCGTGGGAAGGAAAGCAAAAATGACCAGGATATGATGACAGCAGTAGAGGATATGGAGGAGAATGGGCAGAGATTGAGGGAAGGCCATGGAAAGAGAAGAAAAATCAAAAAGGAAACCAAGGAAATATACTTATTGCAAAAGAAGCAAACAAATGAACAGAACTCCAGTTTAACCAACAACCCAATCAAATCAACTAAAGGCATTAAAAACCATCTTTAAAAACAACACATAATAAAAACAACCATTTAAAAAATAAACAGGAAGGGTGATCAGTCAGGGAATGCCAAATGAAACAACAAAAAGGGGTAAACAAATCTGCTTGTGGAGGCAATTCCACAGTTCTGGTGCCATGACTGAGAAGGCCCTTTCTCAAGTTGCCACACACCTAGCTTCAGATGATAGGGACACCCCACAGATGACTGTAATGATTGGAAAGTTTCATATGGGAGGTAATATGGAGTGATATGGTCCCTGCAAACTAATTGTGCAGTTATTTATGTGGCATATTGGACTGCATGGACCACTGGAATCTGACACAACAATCAGAAGATGAAAACAGCATGTAGTGTTTCATTAGAAGATCACCGGCGGACAATCAATGCCCAAAACTACTCTTTGCTGTACAACATACAGAACAGTGTATGGCGAACAAAGAGAAGCCTCTTTTAAAAGTTCTATCAAAATCTAAAAAATCTGTACCAGTGTGGGCATGGAAACTCAAAAAACTGTAAAGTGCACAAGATCACCACACACTATGAGATTGCCAAGACTAGGTATAAAATGGACAGGTAAGCTGCAATTGCTAAATAGTCACAGACACACTTAGGAGAAAGTTGTGGAACTTTCTCATTTCGTTACAATGATAAAAAGCAATCAGTAAAAGCATGGGAATCATCAATACATAAGCAAAATAGAGTAAGCAATACAAGCTCAGATTAGTCTAAAGTGTAGTCTTCACTCAACTGTAGGAACTAGAGTTTTCCAGTTAGTAGAAAAGCAGTAAATCCCCCAAGCCTATGCTTTCTACTATTGAGCTCAGGGATGAGATGGGAGTGGGGATGCAAACTTTAGCCCTTATTCTGGAACGTAAATTAATCTGTCTCCAATCAATGTAATTGCTATGGGGTAGGTAACAGGTTGTGTTGCTTATTAATGCTTTTCTAAAAGTTTTTAGAGTTACTCTGAACACTAAAATGGGAATGTATTAGAAGAACATAGGAAAACCAAATATTAATTAAATAAGTGATTAACAGATCCATTTACACATGGTAATTATATCTAGTTGCAATTCAAGCAACTGGATATGCAAATTAAGCATGCACTTTGTAGCCAGCACTAAGGTTGTAAACTGTGACCTTTAAGATGAGCTTGTATAAAAAAGAAAGGGGATTGGCCAGTGCAGACAGACACAGTATTGGTTACCTGGTGTCACTAGTGTTCCACTCACAAGAGCAAGCTATGTTTTCAGAAATCAAAGTCCTGGCTAGTAACAGAGAAAATAGATATTCTCCTGCTGCAATTTGTGTTTCCATATACTTTGCTCCACAAGTAAACAGACACCGACGTTTGGGTTTTCTTAACATCCTAGGCAGAATGCTATAGCGCTGATAGAGGTGGGGGAGGTTAGAAAGCAATAAGCAAGGGTAGTTCCCCTGCTAAGATCCTCATTTTTCCATTAGAAGATAAAGTTACATTGAAAAAATAACATTAGAAAAGCCCCCCCCTTTGCACCACCCTGCATTTGCACAACTATCCAGACATGATGGACTGAGCACCCTTCTCCAGTGATTATTTCCCACCCAGTTACAACAAGACCAATGTGGAAACAAGAATCTTAGCCACACCTGGGCAAACCTAAAAAACAAATTTTCCCAGGGGTATGTGCATGCATGCTAAGCCTGATTATTATTATAACAGTTTTGATACAAAGCACTTGTACAAAGTTTTGTCAGGATTCAAGGGTCTGTCAAGCAAGGATAACACGGAAGCAAGAACCTTTCCTCTTACTACCGCAGCCACCCCTTCAGATAGAAACTATGCAAAGGCTCATGAACTTTACTAATCAACTGCCTTCTAAAATTATTTTTATTTCATTTATTTAAAATCTTATTAGCCCACCTTTCTCTCAAACAAATGGGACCCAAGACAGGTAACAAAATAAATTCACTTAAAAAAAAATCAAAATAAAAAAAACAGCCAGCAGATTTAACAATTAAATGGTACTCATTTTAAAACCTCTGACCCCCCCCCAATGTTCTGACTAACTGTAATGCAATCACATGACCCAAAAGACTTTCTTTGAGTGTTCTGATCTGCAGCCCTTATTAAAGTGTAACAAATATGAGATCTGCATTAATTCAACTGCATTAATTCACAGGGTTGGAACAGCCACCCAAAAAAGCCCATGATTGGGTGGCAGCAGAATGAGCCTACACAGGGAACAGAATAACCAACAGCAGTTGCACAGGCTCATATCAGGAGAGAGAGTCCTTCAAGTATGAAAGGCTTTAAAGGAAAGCATCAACAGCCAAACTGGATCTGGAAAGACAGTGGCAACAACAGTACTGATCATAATATGCTCCCTGTGGCTAGCCCAAGCAATAAAGGGACCGCCATATTATGTAATTAATCCATCTCAGTCCTGTCTTACCTTATCAGTCTTTTGGGTATATTCAGGAATCCTGAATAAATCAGGGATTCTTGGACATACCGGTATTGCCATTCCCAAATAAACTTATATTTATTCAGGAATCGCATATACCTCTGCAGTAAACCTCTGAAGCTCAGTGTTAGGAGGCTACATGAGAAGGCTTGGCCTCTATGCTCAGCTTTTTGGCCCTCCAGGGCAACTGATTGGCTGCTGTGTGAAACAAGATGATGGACTTTATGGACTACTGGTCTAATCCAGCAGGGCTGTTCTCATTTATTTGTTTATTTGTTTATTTGTTTATTTGTTTATTTGTTTATTTGTTTATTTGTTTATTTGTTTATTATTTGTATTCTGCCCTCCCCATGAGCGGGCTCAGGGCGGATAACATCATGCACTAGAACAGGGTTTGCCATGATGCCTAAAAATTTTATTATGGAAGGATTTTTAGCAATTGTTTTATCATAGCATTTCTCAGTGGAAGTACAAAGATTTGGATCCAACTAGTTTTTCCACTGGCAAAAATGAGGTGAATAACCACCAAAAATGCTGTGTTTGGGGTCATGGGAGCTGCATGTACAAAAGTCATGTATAAGAGAGGCTGTAATAAGGAGGAGAAATGGCTGAGATTGAACAAAAAAGCTGGCCTGATCGTACTCAAAGCTCATTTACCAATTCACATCAGAATGTTTTGTTGTATGACCAAAAACAGGTATATATGAAGTCCTTGTCATTGCTTGTTTATACGTAAACTTGATTTTACACCATTCAAATTTGTCAGGGCTCCAACAAAAGGTTTGTAGAAATGACACAGTCCTAACAGTAGCCTTACTGCTCTGAAAGGCTGGAAAAAGGAGAGAGATGCAAATGAGAGGCAAGGTCACATGACTTTCCTTCTTTCAAGCCTACTCTTCTTTCTTCTAATTAATTGGGGAAGAAGAGCCCGGCCGGGTAGTGATAAACAGCCATATGTTGGTTATCACTTTCCCTAAGTTGAGAAGAGGCAGCTAGTGATGGATGGGCAGGAATCTGGTTATCAAGGAGGGCTGTCAGCCAAAATTGCAGTTATCACACACACATTTAGCAGGGCATCATTATGCAATGGCATGGAGCTAAAATATGGGCAAGGGTATTGGAAATAAGAAAGAACAGGATTTTTTAAAAATAGTAAATCGAACAACAATAAAGGAACACACGGCAAGGACATTATCGTCCTAGTGACACCTTTTATCTCAGTCTGGTTAGCAAGAGAAGGAGGGCACAAATTGGTCCTTCCTCCACCATTGTGTCCTCTTGTACAAACAGAAGCAGATAAAATGTGTCACTGGTGTGATAGCATATCAGTTTAACCCTAATTATCTAGAGGGTCACACTAAGAAATGAGGATTTCACATTTCAACAGGTGCCTTGGTTTCTGCCATGGAAAAGCCACATTAATAACATGGGGAGTGAGGGGGCAATGAAAAGAAGAGAAAGCCTGTAATTGAATTCAGTCACTCAGGTGGTCCTAGTGTATAAAAAATTAATGTGCGAGTCCCCAACTAATCAGAGATGGTTAATGTCCATCTGCTTCTGGGTTCAGAATGTCAGAAGCCCAAGAAAACAGGGCATTTCCTACACACTGGATTCATTGAAACTGAGCTCATTTTTTAAGTCCTCTTTCAGAAAAGATAAGGGGCATTAAACATTGGTATTTATAGACCCCAGAGACATTAATAGAACCACATATGCTGTCATTTGTGTTCTGAAAATACATAAAAAACATTTTGCTTCAGTAAAGACCTTTCCATATATGCAGCGGAGGGAAAGGAGCAGCAGTATTAGCTGTCCCTGCCTAGTCCCAAAACATCTGTTTTGAACAAGACTACACCCTCTTCCAATAAATAATAGCACCCCATGAGGAAAATTATCATATCCTATAAAAACTAGGGGAAGGAGGAGACTGCAAGAAGATGAGGAAGTAGAAAAACACTACCAAAGTCCTACACCCCAGAAAAAACCTTATGCCCATCACAACATTCCTCTATACCATAAATGAAAGGCAACAAAACTCTCATGCCTTCAAGTCTATCAGAGAGCTGATGTCTCTGGAAAGCTTAGAAAGCATAAACCATGTGAAAGGTATGTTTTATTCAGAATCCACTGCTATCCCTTGATTCAAGAATAGCTCATCACCTCAAGGTGCAAGACACACTACATTGTTCCAGAAATGAAGTATGTTTCAGATGGAGAAAGGCAAAGAAAACAACAGGCACTGCAGTTATACCTAAACATGAGGATTTCAAGAAATTGAAAGCATGGCTCTTGACAATGCATCTTGGACAGTGGAAAATTGTCTGTAAAAAGGGCATACTTTGGTATGATTAAAATACAATGGTCAACTGATAAACAGAAGTGTGAAAATAAAGCATGAATCTACTGCAGAGGAGGAGAAGCATGCGCCAAAATGGCATGTGTCAAAATGAGAATTTAATAATCTGATTTTGGTTGCTTTTAAAGCAAGTTTCTAGTCGGATACAACCAAAATGCTGTAATGTACTAAGGCCAGGTCAATATCACTCTAGATTATGCATTCCCACTGACATTGTACAAAATATTCTATGCTGCTTTGCAAATTTAGTGCAAGATTGAACAGTTGTACAGAAATGAGCTGGCTTTGCATTCTTCTGAATCCATTGAACAGATTAAGGAGCTCTGCTGGACCACCTAACTCCATAAGGAACTGATGTCATTTTGCTCCTATACCCCTATGGCAGGCCTAATTGCTGTCTAAATTCTACTCGAAGAGTCATCTGTGTGAATGAGATGGAGAGGAGGGGAGATCCTGAGAACTCGCTGCTTAACTAGTAATGATTCCCAGTAAGACAAGGGCTGTTGCACTTGTCCTGGAACATACAAACTCAGGTTCATATCTTCCTGTATTACAAATGCCAAAGATGATGACCACTAGTATGGAAGAGAAGACGATCCTATCTGATCTAACTGGGCTTATTTTTATACCCCTCTCGCATCTTCAACCATGTGTTCAAGAGTTCCCATTTCCAGTTTTCAAAATCTCCATTATATTCTGTCCTTCCAAATTCTTCCCTATCATTACTGAGTTTGTTTACTGATAGAAAGGAAGAATATAAATCTTTAAATAAATAAACAGAGACATTTTTAAGTGCACCTTCTATTTCTAATTATGGTACCAAATATAACTTGTCTCCATCTCCATATGAGACACCCAAGCAGTGAAGTGCCCCAATTATACAACATTCTCCAGCTCATGGCTATCCTGCTTAACATACGCTATTCCAATCCATATTATCCCATTGCTCTGTAGCTGCTATGACTGAAGGGGATGGCAGGGTGCAGATATATTCCCCCCTCCCCACCCTCATAGTAAAGGAGGTTGTGAGCCAACTCTTTCCCTCACTGCTCCCCACCTTCCTGAGGCTACAACCAAATAACAAATTCAGAGCTGGACACCACAAAGCCATTAACGGCAGCAGCCCCAGTGCACAACATGAAGATCATTGAAAGTTTTCCTTACAAATGTCACCCTCTCACCCCTAGATATTAATGAGCAATGCATCCATATTCCATTAGTAACAAGACAGACACAATATACTAAGAAAGGGAAAATCTTACAAGGCTGGAACAGACACTAGCCAAAATTCAGGGACATTCATGATGCAGTAAGGGGGTTCAAAGTTCAAATTCAATCCACTATCCAGGAACACAACACAGAAAAGATGCAGTATGCATTGGATTAAAAAAGATACCTACTACGATTAGCTTTTGATATGGGTTGATAGTTTAGAGAGTTGCTTTGAAATTTGTACTTGCAGAACGTTTTCTGATATTTGCTTGACTTGAGGATATTTTATGGGCTGTATTTTGTATCTATTTTGTAAACTTCCTAGTGTTCTTGTTTTAAAAGACCTGCATTAGACAGATATAAAAAACAAACTTGAGTTCAATGATAGCAGGTGCTGAGTGTCCGGGGTCTGAGCCCCAGCCCCCAGACTTGACAAGAGGGAATAGCAGGTCAGCCGGGCCGTCGGGCAAACAGAGGGGGCAGCCAGCAGCCAGCAGGTCAACTGGTCAGCCAGCAGACAGTAGGTCAACCGGTCTGACTGGCAAGCAGAGGGGGCAGCCGGGGGACAGCAGGTCAACCCCTCCCATGGGCAAATGGAGCCAGAACCTGCCTGTGCCAGGGGCAAGGGGCAAAGGCCCAGGGCCTCAGGAGGCGGGGGAGACAGAAGGAGGCCAGCGAGTCCCACTCCCCTGGGGAAGGAAAGGGGACTAAGCAAGGCAGAAGGGGGCAAGGGCAGAGGGATTGGGGGCCCAGCAGTCACCCACCCAAAAACCTTACCTGAGGAGGAGAAGCAGCAGCAGCCCCAACAACCCAAAGCCACGCCCCAGCTAGAAAATAGTAGCCTGGCCCAGGAGTTGCCAAAAGCCAAGCCACTCCAGGTGGGGCTATTGGAGGCACTCTGCAGGAAGCCCTGGGCAACCAGCCAAGGAGCCGCAGCTGGACCCACCTTCAGCCATCAGCTCAGCCAAGCAGGCCGGGCTGCTAGCCAGGGGACTGCAGCTGGACAGGCCTGCAGCAATCAGCCAAGGCAGGGAGGCTGGGCAGCCAGGGAACAAGGCACAGCTGGTGCTGGTCAGTGGGGCCAGATCAGCTACCCCAGCTGCAACTGCTTGGTGCAGCCCAAGACCAGGCTGGAAGAGGGGTGGGACAGTAGAAGGAAGCCCTATAAAAGCTGGCTGGGAAGAGCCCTGTGGTGGTGGGTGTGAGTAGGGAGTGATGATGTGGAGCAAGAGCGGTGCGATGCAAGCGTGGAGGTTTGGAGGAGAGCTCTGGGAGGAGGAGGTGAAAGAGGACGCAGAGGGTAAGCAGGCCAGGTTGAGCAGGCCAGCGAGTGGACTGAGAGGGAGTCTGGGTGAGGTATACCGCCCCTCCTTCCACAGAGCAGGGTCCTGCAGAATCCCTGGCCCCCCTATGACGTCAGGAGCAGACCGCCCAGTGCCACGCCCAGTGGCAGCGGTGGCAAGCCCTGACACTGAGATTTGTTCTACAGGGATTAGAATTTATCTTCTCCCCACTACTACCTCGCACAGAACAGAAATCAGAAGTACTGCCAAACTACTAGAGATCAAGCCTCTGCTCAAATGTCCAGGCTCTCTTTTAACAGAATTACTTTTTCCATCTGGGTAGGACATTTTAAGTGGACGCAGTAAACTTTCATTCCACATGAATTAAATTGCAGACCTACAGTTGGAAGAGGCTGAAGAGCATCTAGTCTGAACTCCTTGTTCAAAAATATACTGACCATGCTCTAACCAAAATCTCATTTCTCCCTCCATCAACTCATCACTCATGGGGAGGGCGAAATAGAAATTTGAAATAAATAAATAAATATAGCCCAGAGTTTAATGTGTCACAAACACCTCTGAAACACACCTGTACAGCCACAGCTCCTGGTAATAATTCTGGATGTCTGTTTTTTTGTACAACAGGACAATTTAGGAGAAGTGTAAAAGGTAGGCATATTAAGGGACAGGGAAATATGAAAAGTGTATGAAGGACATGTCTTACTCACTCATCACCAAGCTGGTCAATTTTCAAGTTTTCCTTTGCAAGCATGAGAACCATAATACCTTTAACTTTAGTTTTAAAGGAAATAAAGTATCAGAAAATTGATATGGGACCATCCCATCTGTGTTTCTTCATTTTTCCCTTTACTATAGGAGAACATTAAAGATGTCTGTGTATATTTCATGCTTTACAATAATAACCCAAAAATAAAGAAAATTTCACATCTGAAAAAACTGATTTCTGCATTATTGTTGTTGTTGTTGTTGATTTAAAACCCTCCTTTCTCACTGAGCTCCAAGGCAGATTACATACTGCAAGTGAATACAATATAATTAATAGCTAGGGCATTTCCAGAGCAAGAATATACTGCAAGTGAATAAATAATTTTTAAATTTTTGAATAATTTATCCTGCTTCAGCAAGTCATAGAGAGTGGACGAGAGTAATGTAGGGACGGCTGCCTAGCTACTCTGGAAATCCTGTTAAGCCTTATCTCTGGCTTCAAACATGAGACAATTTTTGCAGCTGTGAGGAACAGAATATTCAGTGGTTGATCTCTCAATGAAAGCTGAGGTCCCAGGCTGCTGAGCCCTGTACTCAAAACCATATTCAGCGCTTGTGGTGCCATCAAGGAGCAGATATAGTTCTCTCCACTGATATAATCTGCCATGAACATATACAGCATCCATTTCCAATGTAGCTCTACAGAACTAATTAAACCCAGAAGACTACAGGTCTCCCAGTTCCACCTCAGAACCACTGGCATAATCTCTTTACAACTAACAAAGAATGCTGGGGAACAAAATCTCTCAGCCAACACCAGTACTTCTTATATACAAAACTTGATTTTCAAAATGGGAATAGGAAAAAAGAGAAAATCAAGTGGAAATTGGATGTTAATACCACGCCCTTCTATCACAGCAAAGTAGAAAGGGCCAAGCAAGAAAGCTGCATGGATACCAGTGAAACACCCTTTTGTGTCCTCTCTCATGTTCTCAGCAGAACATACTTGCTTAGATCTCCCTAGGAAGACGGAATCTTACCAGACACCTTCATCATCTGAATCCATACAACTAAAGACAAGTTCTGCTCTTGTTGTGGGGAAAGAAAAGAACACCCCTCCCAGAACTGTTGCCATTAGCATGTTCTCTGCCAGTGAGAATCCTCCACAGCCAAAGGACAAGTGCAGCAATTAGAATGGGAGCTGTTTAACAGCACGACCTCAGAGGTCAGTGCATCTGACTCCTATCACCTCCATAAATATTGCATGAGTTTGGCAGGAGGGGAGATGTTTTAAGCTACCTTGAATGCTTTCTCCCTCTCGACCCTTTCTCCTACTCCCACATCTTGCATATAGCTCAACATGCTAGCAACACTGTTTACACAAGCCAGAGCCATATCTTGTCTAAATGAAGGCAAGACAAAGAAAAGTACTGCCTGCTACAGCAATGTAAGAAAAATTCCCAGGCACCCATCATTTCCCCTGTGAAACAATTCTGTATTAATTCCATTATCAGCCCAGAACTTTCCATTGAAATGCAGAACATACAGCAGAATTTAGATAGTGCAAGATAGGGAACCAACTGCCATTTGGCTGTGATTGCATTCAATCACCGTGGAACATCAAATATCATGAGTGGCTATATTCTCCAGTATCTTTCTCAGCAGCAGGTAAGATGGCTACTCAGACAGCAATAGACGAAAACCTTCCACAGTTTTCCCCTTGCCATCCAGAGTTATGGGTTTGTTGTTTTCAGTACCAAACACTAGCATCTGCTTCCTTCACATCACTTGAGATAGTTTTATCTTAAAGTTGCTAGAGTAACATGTTTCATTAACTAGCTGTTCTCCTAGATGGGAAATGTGTTCTGCTATTGAAGTTTCCATACTTTTCCTTAATGGCTTTAGAGACCATTCCCATTCTTTATGGAACTCTTTTCAAACAATGGGCTACTGTTTTCATGGCCATCCCTACCTCTCAAGCTTTTCCCATGCTACATAGACCTCATTTCTTCAGCTTCTCTTTGCTTCTTAAGACCATAACATCTTTCAGTAATTATTATTGTTTTTATGACACCATCAATGAGCATGGTACTTTGCCTCAAGAACTTACCATCAAAATTTTGAGATGAGAAAGACAACAAAGGAAAGGTAAGTAGCTGGGATGTAAAAATAAACAGGCATCCATTTTGGTTCCACTGCTCTTTTGCAAATCTCTTAGCACAAACTTACTTTTAAGGTTTCCTATCACAAAAGAAGCATTAGGGGAGAAACTGACATTCTCCGGGCATGTCTGTAAATGAGCCACCATACTTCTATATGTTTAAAGACTAAATTGTCATCCATTGGCATGTGACATTCCCTGTATGCCTCTTAACTAGATATCAAACTTATTCAACCATCCCACTTTTCCATACTGGCTGTATCATGGTGCTGAGGTGGTGAGCTCTGTGAGTATCCCAAAACAAAGTGAGAACCTCAGCCTCCATGCATCTCTTGTGGTCGTACTCTAATGCTCCCTGACATGTCTCTGAAGATGGCGAGCTGTTTGTAGTCACCACCATGATTTGTTAGTAATTATTTTCACAGTGTCACATTGCTGTCACACTGCTAACAAAGAGACAGACAGCCTGAGGCTGCCTGCAAGAGACATTGAGGTGGGGGGGGCGCAACTGTCAGGCACCCAATGCAGCTTTCGAACCACAGTCCTTACAATACCCTGATTCAGTGGCTCATCAGAAATAGCAAGCCAGCGATGTTTTGCAACTTTGGCCACAGTGGCTGAAATTAATTAGTCTCCCTCACTTCCACATGAAACATTCCCACAAATCCAGTAGGTTCCCAATAAAGTTAGATGATAGATCTCCTAAGTCACTAATATGCTGGATGCCTGAAGTAAAATACCCCCTACACACACACACATTTGACTACTGATTATTTTAGCTTTCTCCTTCCAAGCTGTATTTTTTAATGCATGCTTGATATCCAATTTCTCGTTCCAGGCATAGCAAAACTACAGTTAAAGCTATACTGTTGCATTTTCTGCATATATACTAATTAGACTGACGATGTGCCTTGTATGTTCCATGTGGCCTGTGAACCACCTTGTAATCTATTAATTATTATTTATTTTTACCCTGCCTTTGTATGCTCACACAGTCACCAAGGGGACTAATACATTTAAAATATACAAATTAAAATATCTTAAAAACCATTAAAAACTAACACATAAATGTGTCATTAAAACAATTTAAAATAAATACAAAAAATAAAACGGTTAAAAACACTGGGAAAAGAGGAGAGATCACAGAGGTAACACCAAATGAAACAAAAAAGTCTTCACCTGCTGGCAGAAGATGGTAACAGAAGGGGACAGGTAACTCCCCTTGAGGAGAGAGTTCCAGAGATATGGTGCCTCCATTGAGAAGGTCCTCTCTGGGGTTGCGACCCATCTAACACTGGATGACAGGGGCACCTGAAGCAGAACCTCCAAAGACAACCACAGTGGTCAGGTAGGTTCATAAAGGAATAGGTGGCCTTTTAGGTATATTGGTCCCAAACCATATAGGACTTTGAAGGTCAGCACCACCACGTTAAATTGTGCCCAGAAACAGACTGGGAGCCAGTGTAGATGAGCCAAGGCTAGAGTGATATGTTCCCGGTACCCCACTCCAATCAACATCCTGGCTGTAGCATTCTGCACCAACTGAATTTTCCAAACACTTTTAAAGGGCAGCCGCACAAAGAGTGTGTTGCAGCAATCTAATCTAGATGTAACCAGGGCATGTACCACAGTGGCCAGATCTTTCCTACTCAAGAAAGGCCACAGCTGGCTAATTAGCCTAAGCTGGTAAAAGGCACTCCACACCACAGCTTATCCAACAATAGGACTGGGGCTGCTTCCACACACATTGGATAATCCACTTTCAATACTCTTTAGTGAACATTTGAAACTGATTTTCCATGTGTGGAACAAAAAATCCACTTCAAAAGGATTGCGAAAGTGCATTATTCAACATGTGCGGAAATGGCCTGGGTCTAAGAACACCTGAAAACTACAGACCTGTTCCTTCAAGGGGAGTGTAACCCCATCCAGAACGGTTGACAACTCAAATTCTGGATCAGATCTTCTGCTCACCAGTACCACTTCTGTTGTCAGGATTAAGCTTCAGTTTGTTAGCCCATGTCCTTTCCAAAACTGTCTCCAGGCACAGATTCATGAGTTCTGCTGCCTCCGTGAGATCAGCTGGAAGTATAAAATAGAGCCGAGTGTCATCTGCATATTGGTGACAACTCAGTTCAAATCTCCGAATGACCTCACCCAGCAGTTTTATGTAGGTGTCAAAAAGCATGAGGGTACAGGATAAAACCTTGCAGGACTTAGCTAAAAATAGTTAATTGAATAGCATACTTAATGCCTCCTTCTATTTCATTTTGTCTTGAGTGAAGTTCACGCCTCCCAAAACCCTTTTTCAGAACTGGCAGTTTCAAATTCAGAAAACAGACCCTCCAAACATCTTGCTTCAGGATAGTAAAGGTTCTTGATCAACTGCATGGAGGAGAGCCTACAGCCTGAAAGATTCAATGTGCTCACTATGAAGCTCAAATTTCTGCATATATCCATTAGGATTTATCTCTGATTATTGCCTTTCAACTATGTTTTTCTGCAGCTCCATCAGTTTAAAAAAAATGCCACAGTGCCCCATAAGGAGTGGAAAATGGAGAAACCCAAGATTATCCATTTGCATTAAAAGATTATTTGGGCAATGTAAGGTTCATGTGCCAAAGGAGGTCCCAAGGGACCTCTTTTTGTAGCTCAGATAATTCACTGTATTTGCATGGTATTTCATCTATCACCTTATTGGTTTACATTTTGTAATGTAGCCGTATGAACTTATTAGCTATTAGCCCTGTCCATTTTGCATGATACACTGTTAGCAAGCTTAGGGAATAGAAGCTCCTGTATTGTTGAAGGCTTTCACGGCCGGAGAATGATGGTTGTTGTGGATTTTCCAGGCTGTATAGCCGTGGTCTTGGCGTTGTAGTTTCTGACGCTGTGGCTGGCATCTTCAGAGGTGTAGCACCAAAAGACAGAGATCTCTCAGTGTCACAGTGTGAAAAAGTGTGTGAAACTCAATCCACAGGACATACTCGTCAGTTTTGATGTTGTATTCCTGTTTACTAAGGTTCCGGTAAAAGACACAATCGCACTTATTAATCAGATTTTTCCAGAGGATGTAACAGCCTTATTCCACCATTGTCTGACCACCACTTACTTCCAATGGGATAATGAATTCTATGAACAGACAGATGGGGTGGCCATTGGAAGCCCTCTCAGCCCAGTAAACTTCTACATGGAACATTTTGAAAAAACAGCTCTAGAATCAGCACCCCACAAACCTACAGTCTGGTTCTGGTTCAGAGATGATACCTTTATCATTTGGAGCCACAGTGAGGAAGAATTGAAGGAGTTTTTAAACCACCTCAACAATATCTACCTGAACATACAATTTACCATGGAGAAAGAAATCGGGGGGAAACTTCAATTTCTAGATACCTTGGTCATTCGCAAAGCAAACTTTCAGTTAGGTCACAAGGTCTACAGGAAACCAACTCACACAGATCGGTACTTACACAAAAACTCCAATCACCACCCCCGACAGAAAAGAGGCATAATAAAAACATTAGTAGACCGTGCAAGACGGATATGTGAACCGCACTTTCTTAACGAGGAAACTAATCATCTAAACCACACACTGCAAGCAAATGGCTACTCCAGAAATGAAATCAGAAGAGCAATTAAACCAAGGATAAATCAAACAACCAAAGAAAAACAGTCTCCCACAGGAAAAGTGTTTTTGCCATATATCAAAGGAATCACTGATCAGATGGGAAAGCTTATGAAAAAGCACAACCTTCAAGCAGTATTCAGATCCACCAGAAAAATACAACCGATGCTACGATCAGCAAAAGACAGTAGAGACCCCCTCACCTCCGCAGGAGTATACTGCATACCCTGCAGCTGTGGACAAGTTTACATCGGGACCACACAGTGTAGCATCCAGACAAGAATAAAAGAACATGAAAGACACTGCAGACTTGGCCATCCGGAAAAATCAGCAGTGGCTGAACATAGCCTAACTCAAACAGGACACAGTAACCTATTCCAGGACACTAAAATACTGGACAACACTTCCAACTACTTCGTTAGATTGCACAGGGAAGCCATTGAAATTCACAAGCATAAGCACAATTTCAACAGGAAAGAAGAGACCTTAAGAATGAATACAACATGGTTTCCAGTCCTGAAAAACACCAGGCTAACAAAATACTCTATACCCGACAATAGCCCTGCAGAGAAGATTAGCATATCAAGCACCAATCCATATGCAATAGAACCTCCTCAGGATACACTGACACCTCCCTCCATTAGCATTCCACACCCTGGTAAAATCTTTCAGGATGACTCAGCCCAACCCTACCTTCCTGAGTAGATATAAATTACCCTGCCAACTTCTTTTCCACACTGTGACACTGAGAGATCTCTGTCTTTTGGTGCTACACCTCTGAAGATGCCAGCCACAGCTGCTGGTGAAACATCAGGAACTACAACGCCAAGACCTCGGCAATACAGCCCGGAAAATCCACAACAACCAACAATAGAAGCTCCTGTCTATCACATTTCAGATAGCATCAGAGTCCAATTAATCACTCTCAAGAAACCACAGTGCAATGCAACATCAAGTGATCTTGTCTCCATATTGCATGATATCACCATGTTACCAAATTACTAGTGACATTATGACAAAGTAGCAGCATAAAAATCATAATATTAAAAGCAGAAAAGATATAAATTTTATTAATGTAACTGATTGGTAATCAATTATAAAGCAACTCAAAAATGTTTAGTCAGCTGACTTCCATATTACTTGTTTTTCTTAGTTTTCACACAGAACATTACAAGAATTGGATAGGGATATGGGGTTACTGCATTGCAAGGAATACCTATTGATGTTCCCTCAGACTCATAAATTGACACTTGTTCAGTATCCTCTGGCAAATTAAGTATGAAAGCTGTTTTAAATTGGAAGAAAGTTGAGTTTTCTCAGAACGATAATGTACTAAAAGTGCTAACATGGACAAGCAGGCAAGTACTTTATTTATTGCCTATGAAAACACACTCAAAATTACTTACAAAAGATTTTTATGTACTAACTCTTGTATCTGTAAGACTAGGGACTACTCTGTGGTTTACACTAGTCTTTGAATGCTTTTTTCAAATCTCACCTGCAAGGAAACAGGTGAATGCCCAGCCTCAGCTACTTCAATGAATTGTGTCAAATATTCAGCCCCGCTTTCCCCCTTAGAGCTTTGCTATCCTTTGTAATACCCTTGTCTGGCTCCATTCCCATGGTCTTAATTTTCAAACGGCAGACATCACCATGCTCTCTCGACTTTAGACTGTGTCAAAGCTCATTATGCTTTCAGCTAACACACCACCAACCCCTTCAGATACAGGGATGAGGCTCTTACCCTTTGTGTGTGGAAGATTAGACAAGCTGAAGTTTGCCGTCCATAGCAAGGTAATCCCTACGTGAACGGCTTAGTTACAAGCATCTCACCCAAATCTAATTCCTGGAAGCCACAGGGAGAGAGAGGGGAAGGAAAACACTTGCTGGATTCTGCATATAACCCTCTGTTCTTAAACAAAGAAGAAACAGAACAGAATGGTTGTAATACAGAACAGGTAAACTATATACACAGGGGAGAAAAGTGCAGGACTGAGTAAGGAGAGTGTTTAGTTGACAAGCCTAGCATAATTTTCTTGTGCCTTGAAGAATGTGAAATTTGGGGTAAACTAATACAAGTAAGGGATTTTGAAGAATTCTGCCATCTGTAAAAGAAATAGCCTTGTGCAACAGAAATCAGCATACATATGGTTCCTACACCTGTTTCTTCTAAAGACAGTGGTGTAATTGTACGGCATCTATCACAACTGAAAGGGTCAGAAAAGAATCTGACAAATTCAGCACACAGAACAATGCATCTAATAAAAATAAATTTTTAGGTGCTGACATGGAGTTGGATCCCATGTCAGCTCATGGAGGAAACTGATGGAGCAGATATTCCCCTACCTCACCATCCTCAGCAACCTACTGCTTGTCCTGTAAATTGTCTCTGAGGATTAGAAGATGCACCACAGTACAGGGAAAGGGGGAGTTGCTGACATAAAGAGAGAAAAGAAGACAAAAACACCTTGGAGGAATTTTGCCCAAGTCCTCATAGCAGTCCTTTCTATCCAATTAATGCGATGCATTTTGTTCCCAAGACCTCAAAGATTATTTTCAGAACAAGCTGTTAGGGGAAAGCTAAGGTATAGCTACCAACTCCTGCAGGATCCAACTCATTATTTTTTTTTCAAAGCAATGAATGTGTTGTCTGGTTTCAATTTTTTTTAAAGAGTGGAACTTCCTTGAATTTTTGAGCAAAAGTATTTACTCTTAAGGTATGTTGTGACAATAATCACCTTAGAATTATTCACAAAGAATCACAGATCCACAAGCATTAGCATCATGGGAACCTGAATCCAAAACCAAAAGTTACTACTACTGTCAGCTCATGATCAGATTCTAGACTAATGCTCGGCTTTAAAGGGGACAGTTATGGTAAAACATGTGCTTTGCATGTAGAAGGACCTACATTTAATACACAGCATCTCCAGTTAAAAGTATCAGGTAGTAGGTCACATGTAGGCTTGAGGGGACTTCAAGATGGGTGGGAATTTCTTAAAAGTTAGATACTGAAAGCACAATCAAATTATTTTAATGAGAAAGAAAAATGGGAGGAACCTAAAGAAGCTGGGGTGGCTCCATAAACAACTTTCTAAAGATCTGAAAATTTAAAAAGACACATTTAAGAAATGGAAGGAGGGCTGAATAGCCAAGGATGAGTATAAATAAATTGCCAGTACTTGTAGAAAGAGCGTTAGAAAGGCTAAAGCTCAATATGAGCTTAGGCTAGCAAGAAAGGCTAAACACAACAAAAAAGGGTTCTTTGGTTATATTCAGAGCAGGAAAAAGAATACGGAAGTCATAGGCCCACTGCATGGAGAGGAAAGTGAGATTTTAACAGTTGATAAAAAAGGGCAGAACTGCTCGATTCCTACTTTGCCTCAGTCTTCTCTTGCAAGTGGAACAGTGCTCAATCTGGCAGAAAGAGAACACATGATAACGGTAGGAAATTGCAGCCTAGGATAGACATAGAGGTGGTACATAAACACTTAGTTTCTGTAAATGAAATCAAATCCTCAGGGCCAGATGAATTACAGAGCCTCTGTCTATCATCTTTGAGAATTCTTAGAGAACAAGTGAAGTTTCAGAAAACTGGAGGCAGGCAAATGTTGTCACCTTCTTCAGGAAGAGAAGAAAGGAGCTGTCAGCTTCATTTGTTTAGTTATTCATTCATTCAGTTTTTAGCCTGCCCTCTCCGTGAACAGGCTCAGGGCAGGGTACAATAAAATACTCAGTAATACACATTAAAACAAATAAATACATTTAAAATCCAAAAACCACAAAATACATATGGAACAGTATCTCAGATGGCGGGCCCCTCCAATTTCCTCAGTGATAATGTAACCTAAAGAAGGGGGGTGGGGGGCCACAGTTAATAATATTCCAGTGACTGAGCTTGTGGGGGGGGGGGAAGTAGATGATTTCATCACTCTCCTGGCAGAAGACCAGCAGGGAGGCTCCTAAAACAATCAAAGACTGGCCTCAACCGTATGCCTGGTGGAACATCTCTGTCTTACAGGCCCACTAAAAAGATATGAGGCCTTGGTGGACCCAGGTGTCCTCCAAGAGAGAGTTTCACTAGGTTGGGGCCAGGACTGAAAAAGCCCTGGCCCTGGTTGAGGCTAGCTGGACCTCCCTGGGGCCAGGGGCCACCAGCAGGTTCTTATTTGCCGATCTTAGTGCTCTCCGGGTTATATACGGGGAGAGGCAGTCGCGCAGATATGTTAGACCCAGTCCGTTTAGGGCTTTAAAGGTTAAAATCAAAAACTTGAACTTGATCCAGAAGTCCACGAGGAGCCTGTGCAGCTGCTGCAGAATTGGAGTGATATGTGCCCTGTATGATATGCCCATCAGGGCACGTGCAGCAGTGTCCTGGACCCACTGTAATTTTTGAGTCAAGCCCAAGGGAAGCCCTGCATAGAACAAGTTACAGTAGTCTATTCTGGAGGTGACCGTTGCATGGATCACTGTAGTTAGGTCAAGGATTGACAGACAGGACACAAGCTGCCTGGCCTGTCGAAGATGAAAGAATACAGACTGGGCAACTGCTGTGACCTGGCCCTCCATCGATAGGGAGGAATCTAATATCGCTCCAAGACTCCAGACCAATGAGACAGGTGCTAACGGCACCCCATCAGAGGTCGGGAGTCGGATTCCCAAATCTGGCAACCCCCGGCTCAAGTACAGGACCTCCGTCTATACCAGATTCAATTTCAGCCGGCTCTGCTTTACCCATCCAGCTACGGCCTCCAAAGCTCTCACTAGGACATCAGGGGCAGAGTCAGGCCGGCCACCCATCAACAGATACAACTGGGTGTCATCTGCATATTGGTGACAGCCCAGTCCAGAACTTCACACCAACTGGGCAAGGGGGCACATATGCAGGCTGAATAACAAAGGGGAGAGTATTGCCCCTTGTAGGATGCCGCATAGATGATTCCATCGATTTTAAACATGGCAGAACCAACACTTCTTGAAAAACGTGGACAAGGATAATTAAAAACATTAAAATCAAATTAAGCAAGGGTATAATTCAAAACTAAGGATTTGCTAATGTGCATCCCAAGAACTGCACCAAGAGTTATAAACATTTCAAGCCATTCCAGTATGTTTTATCACCATATTAGAGAGCAAGCACTTGCTTTTTACCACATACTTATCAAAATAAAACTTCTGAGCAAGTAGTTTCCTGGAAAAAAATGAATTAAAATCTCGCCTGCCATGGAAACGATCAGACATACACCCTCGTATCTCAGTTTGCCTCTTGCTCACCCCCAAATTGCAACCTAGCCAAGTATAAAGCTTTGCTGAAACAGAGCAATGTCCATCTAGAGTCAGAATATCAGGCAGTGACCAGTCCAATGTATGCAGGAAGCCCACAAGCAGAGCCTCAGGGTAACTTTCTTCCTCCACAGCTTCTCCCTCAGCAACCAATATTAATCAGAGGTACACTTCCTCTGCACCTGGAAATTCAATTTAGCTATGATGGTAGACGTTCATCCATGAATTTTATCTGTGCAGACAATTAATCCCATTATAAATCTCTCAAACCAGCGGCCATCACCCCATCTCATGGCACTGCATTCCCTCCAATGGGAATGAGAGTCAATTAAACATTGCATGTAGAAGAACTTTCTTTTGTCTATCTACTGTTAACAAGCTTTGTTAGATGACTCAAAGTTCTAGTCTTTTGGAGAGAAGGGAAAAAGCTCTCTCTATCCATTTTCTCTAAACAATATATAATTTATAAATCACTGTCATGTCTTGCCCCTCTCACTCATTTTTAATAAACTAAAAAGTCTTAAGATATTAGCCTTTCCATACATGGAAACTGCCTTATTTGTGTCAGCAAAAGATATTCAGATGTGTGATCAGGCTGGTGACTCCAGAATATGCTACCATCACGATTGTGGGCATATTACATGATGCTTACTTAACACCTTGCTGATTACTTCAACAGCTATCTGATGTCTACATGGCCCACTAGAGATATATACATCATGTAAATAAAAGTAATTGAAGTAATCACAAAGGGCCTGGACAGACAAAGGAAAAAAATGGGTTATGATGACACAGTCTGATCCTGAAGAGATCAGATACAGAAAACCTAGCTTCTAACAGCTGTCTAGTAGAGACAGTCAGTTGCAAATGGAATCCACTCTGCCTTCAAGGGGGCTCCTGGAGAGTACAAGTAAAGCCTGCCTCAAGCAGAGAGAATACAAAATATGTGACACTCAGAAAAAAATACTTGAGCTGAAAGGCAACATATTTAGGATACGCCAAAGGATGCATTTATTCATGCCACATATAATCAGACTATGAAGTTCATTGTCAAAGGAGATCATAATGGCAACTAGGAAAACCACTCATAAAGCTATAATATCCCCAATATTTCTTCAATTACAACATCCTGAGGATTGCCAACTGAAGGTGGATATCACCATCATGCTGGGCTTGTGAACATGTTGGTACCGTTCTCTGCGTAGTTAAATGAATCAGTGGTTTGACCCCTATTTGGATGTAGCTTTGTGATGACATGAACCCACATTCAGGCGTGGGGCCAACCCACCTGAGTCCATGTTGAGGGATGCAGGGAGGTAGGAACTGTCCATCAGCTGGGTGTTCCCAGGCACAATGAAGTCAAGATGAGGCTGGCTGGCATTTGCAGGTGCAACAATGACTGGTGAGGGTGTGTCCCTAGGATGGAGGGATCGAGAAGGAGGTGGAAGCAGCCAGAAACATGACCACTGGCTAGAGTATGCTTTAAAAGACAATTGGTGAGGCAGCTGTGGGTGGCTGGGAATCAAGCAGGAGGATTAAGCTACTGGGCGGGGCAGTGAGGGAACTGACCCTGCCTCTGTATTCAATAAAATAAGTATATCAGGCAAACAACCATGGTAAACAACCATTTGTTAAAAGGGGCAGAATGGATGGGAAGTCCTTCCCTAGCTTGCTCCAGAAGCTGACCTTGCTAGCCTCCAGGAGTCTCCCATATGCAGGTGCAACCCCAACTCAGGGCATGACAAACTATCAGACTAAACTGAAATAAACCAGAGGTCTTGCATGAAAAACACAGGATTCAACATAACGCACAGATTCCTGCATGTACTGAACACCTTCAAGGTAATATGCAAGCTATAACCAAGGGGGAAAGCTGACACAATGGGGACCAAGCACTTTATTAAGGAGATGCCAATTTAAACTTCAACGCAGACTTTCACAAAATTCAACAAGGCCGAAATACCTAAACTCTACTTCTTGAGCTTCTGGATTATAATGATGAAATGAGATTGGTTAGATTGGTGTGTATTCTCTAGGAAGCAGCACAATGCATCAAGGTATAGCAGACAGAGAGTATTACATACGGTGTTGGTTTACTTTCAGAAAACAGCATTATGTCCCTCAATACTATGTGGACAGGGAAGAATTTGCTACAGAGATGTTTAAGTCCAACTATGACCCAATGAGCCAACTATGAGGATTGCAGGCTGTAGTGGTATGAATGAGTCCCAAACTACTCACTCCATCTTATCGTCCAAGCAAGGATGTTACCGTATCATGTGATACACAACTCACTCTCATGACAACTGATGTCGATTACACTTTTCTGTAAATCCCATAGATAATGTGTTTCCAAGGATGGAATCTGCTTATGCCAAGCTTGGCTCCTCAGCTTTTAATTCTCAAACCAAAGGAATTCCCTTCCCATAGCACTTGCTCTTGGGCTTAAGGTTCCATGGGCATACCAAGGCTGAATCCGCATGTATGTTTCAGCCTAGCAGGTCCTGTGCCTCTTATCTTCAAGTTCAGGTAGCTCGTCTTTAATTAGCATCATTTCTATGTCGATGGAGGAAGCGTTACACCTGGATTGAATGGCCCTCTCTCATTAGATCCACTGCTGTCATGATGTATTCAGACTGTGGAGTATGATTCATTTCCTCTTTTTTGCATGGGCTTCTTTTCTTTTCCTTAGTGAAGGAAGATTTTAGAATGAGTGACTCACATTTGCCAAAGCTGACATGAAGCTGTGTTGATGTGGAATGCTTTTGTCAGAACGAGCCTTCAGAAAGGTGAAGTTGCCACTCAGAAGCCTTTTCCTCATTAAAGAAATTGCATCTTAACAAGGACGGAAGAAGAGTGAGCAGGATGAGAACAGCCCTTTCCTCTTTGCTATTCCCGTCTAATCTATGGGGCCAGAAACCAGATTATCCAGCCAAACACACAGACTGGATACAGAATCAACAGCTTGTTTCTCACCCCAGCATGACAGCCACAGAGAGTAGTATCTTCCAAGGTATATCATACTGTACATCCAATCTCAGCTAGGCTTATGATAATACCTTGGCAGATACCATACAAGTACATACCATTCAACACTGCCAGACATTATATAATTACAACTGAGGCCACAGCTAAAGAGGCCTGGAGTTGCACAAGACAATACTAATGTACAGAATCACTGGGTCTTCAGCAAGACAATCCCTTTGAGAACAGGAACATACTTTCCCTCCCTAATCACAGACCACTAAGGACAGTATTTTTTATCTGTAGACTCACCCCAGCAGCTCCAAAACCCAACATGGAGCACAACAGTTTCCCAAGCATTTAACTTCCTATTCACACACTAACAAGGGTACACCCATGAAAACACAAAAAAAGATACTTTCATAGCTGGTACTCTATTCTGGATGTTTACTTAAGTGCGGCAGCTCAATCCTCACTTCCTTAATATGGCATCATTTACAAAAAAGAAAGTTTACATGCCCTCCTCTTCCCCCAGCATCATCCTTCAATCATCCCCAGCATTATCCTTCAATCAGACAGGACCAAACAAGGGATGACTCTTTGCTTTCCTATTCACATTCCATCCCCAAAGCTACCTCCTAGTCCTTTCTAACCTCCATCAAGTCCAATTACAGAAAGCCATTATCAGAATGCACTCCCATTTCCATCTAACCCTCAGACTCTTCCAAGAAATCCAACAATCAATCCCACCCAAAGCAGCTACATTTACCCCAGAAAGTCTAGTCCCACTTCCCCTGCCTCATTAGGACTTAAGGCATTTTGTGAGTGCTCTACATCTGTCCCTCCTTAATAGGTACTCTAGACATCGGACATTCCTGGCAAGCTTCATTACCATAAATGCAAATAAAAACACACAAGGTATGTCTTCCCATCAAATGGATGACATAAAACAAAATCTGTGCTAATGTAGGACATGGCTAGATAAAAGCCAACCATTACTATTCTAAGAATAAACAGAAATAGAAATAACTAAAGTTAGACACTAAATGTATTTTTGCTGTTTATTCCAGACGGCAAGTATCAAGAGGTTCCCTTATAATGTTGCACACATATTTTCAGATGCACATTAACTAGTTCTACTAGGATTTATTTGGAATTAGATGTTTAATGCCTATTAAACTTGCCAATGCTATGTTTGCAACTTTTTTTACTACCTCGCCTTTAACTTTTCTCACATCTGGATTTGAACCAGTATGCTTTCCACAAACTCACACCACTCCCATCATAAGCAAAACAACTATTTATCCTTTTTACAGTAATGGCACACTAGTTACCACAGTACTGTTAGGACATAATTAAACTACACAGAAGAATACACTCTAGGTATGCTGCACATCCCCAAACTACTGCACCTCTTTTGGTCCTTGAAGCAGCATTTCAGTTCTGCGAATCTTCCATTTGAAAAGAGATGTAGCTCAGTTCTGCTTGCTAAATCTTATTTGGCAATGTGTCTAAACACATGCAAACTTAATTAGTTCAGGGGGGAGCTCTGGCATTTGTAGTGATGGATAAAAGTAACAGGGAAATGAGACGAGTCAGGGTTGGCAGCAAGTGCTCTCTCACTCAGGCTCAAGCCATGTTCTCTGACATGTAGCTAATCAGATGTGATGCCACTCCAATGCTGCAGCCAATCTTAACTGGGATAAAGTGATGGGCTATTCACTAACAGGTTGCCTCTGGAGCCTTTACTTTGGCAACGCTGGAACCATTATTTCATGTATTTCTCACTTACTACAAGAGATACCTCTAATGCTATTGTGTAAAATTAAAAATATAAGAATGAAACAAAATAGTGAACTTTTCATAGCATCTTCATGGGCTGGAATGGTATCTTCACTCTCACATGAACATAAAGCATGCAAGAATGATGTTGGTGCACTCAAGAATGCTCCACAGAATTTTTTTCTACAAAATTCTCCTGCAATATCACACAGAAACAGAATAAATTAAAACTGTATGTTAAAATGGACAAAAAATTTTGGAGAAACCATGTTCATGAATCAATGAGAAAATCTATGGACTAAGGAAATCAAACTTACAAATTGTCAACTGTTAAGAGAAAATTGGTATAAAATATTCTTCAGATGATATATCACACCTAAAGACACTGCAAGAATCAGTAAGGATTACAGTGGAAAGTGCTGGAAATGCCACTGCATGGATGCAATATTTTATCGTACTGATGCAAGAAGGCATGAAGATATTTGATAAAAATACATGAAGAGATGCAGAAGATTTTCAAGCTTCAGTTTGAGGTAAATCCTAAAAATATGCTATTAAATATTCTACAGAGTAATATTACAAAAGAACATGGGAAACTTTTCAAGTATATGGTGACAGCTGAAAGAGTACTATATGCAGCAAAATGGAAGCCAGAATAACAACAACAACAAAACAACTGCGCTTATATACCACTCTTCTGTGAAGATTAGTGCCTTACCCAGAGCGGTGAACAAGTTAGTGTTATTATCCCCACACAGCTGGGGAGCTGGGGCTGAGAGGAGTGGCTTACTCAAGGCCGCCTACTGAGCTCATAGCAGTAGTGGGATTCAAACCATTAGAGTGCTATTCGCAGCCAAACCACTTAATCACTGTGCTACAGCAACTCTCTTGCCCCAATATGTCTGAGTGAACAGATCAGGCCTTTTTTTCTGCCAGAATGAGCCGGAACGGTGTTCTGGAAGCTCTACAAAGTAGTCATGTGTTCAGGTGGCCCTGACCAGCTTGCAAGGGAAAGGAGTTCTTTAAGCCCCGCTCTTCTGCTGGTTGGAGAAAGTCCCCCCCCCCCGCCAGCTGAAGAGTGGGAGTTAAAAGAGGTCCTTTCTGCTTGGCAAACTGTGGGAAAGGAGCTCTTTAATCCCCGCTCTTCAGCTGGTCAGGGGAAGCCCCAAATGGGCTTAAACTTCAGCTGAGAGGAAGGGGATTCCCCCCTCCCAGTTGAAGCCTTCCTCCCTCCCTCCCTCCTTCCCTTTCTCTTTCCTTTTCCTTGTCTTTCCTTCTTTCTGTCCCTCTCTCTTTCCTTCTTTCCATGCCTTTCCTTCTTTCTTTCCCTTCCTTTACCTTTCTGTCCCTTCTCTTTCTCTCTCTCTTTCCTTCTTTCCATGTCTTTCTTTCTTTCCCTTCCTTTCTCTTTCTGTCTCCGGGGGGGGGGGCGGTCGCACTATGCGCAATGATGTCACTTCTAGGAAGTCACTTCATCACACGGTCCCTGGAGTATACACACGCATACAATTACAGGGGCACCACCTTCTGCCAGGAGTTGCTCCAGGTGAGAATTCCCTCACCTGTTTCCCCATAAAAAAAGCCCTGGGATAGATGAAGTGCAAAAATATGCATCAATGGCTAAATTAACTGCTAATGTGCAAAAAAGACCAATATTGGAATTCCAGAAAAAGTTGAAAGATTTATTTGATTATGCAGCTTGAAGCTATGAAAAATTAAGAGTAGTTAATATGGAAATAGATAAATTATAATATAAATACCTTAAAAATTGTTGAGTATAAAATATGAAATAGATAACTGATTAAAAACTATTAATATTAAGTTTTAGGTATAAGTAGTTAAGGAGAGGGAAAGGAGAAACATCTCATAAGCTAGTTGTTTTGCCACATATTTTAAATATATTTATTTTTATTTTATTTGTTGGAGTTATAGCCCGCCCTCCCAACAAGCAGGCTCAGAGTGGGCTACAACATCATAAAACCATAGTTTAAAATACAATAAATAACAGTTAAAATCATAAAACATAAAATCAACAGATCTCATTGGACAGTAAAGCAGAACAAAACAAAACAGGCAAGAGACCAGCAGGATAATTTGCCAGCTCCTCAACCACTCTCATAGGCCTGGTGGAATATCTCTGTTTTACAAGACTGGTAGAACTGTAGTAAGTCCCACAGGGTCCAGGTCTCAAGTGGGAGAGTGTTCCACACCAGGCTGGAACCACAGCCACAAAGGCTCTGGCCCTGGCTGAGGCCAAGCGAATATTCTTGGGGCAAGGGACCACCAGCAGATCTTGATCTACAGAACATAACAACCTTCAGGGAACATGCAGGGAGAGACGGTCCCGAAGATATGCAGGTCCCAGTCCGTTAAGGGCCCTAAAGATTAACACCAACACCTTGAACTTGACCTGGAATTCAACCAGGAGCCAGTGCAGCTGGAGCAGTACAAGTTGAATATGTGTCCTAAACGGGGTTCCCACAAGGACTGTTGTAGTTTAAATTTACTATTTTGTTAATTTCTATGAACTTTCTATTGCTATTGTATTTTACTTTCCAAATAATTTTTTTTTAAAAAAAATGCTCCACCACATGGAATCTCCTACTGGGCACCAAACCTTAAATCTTAATTATAGGAGGGAAATGCACTTCCCTATCATGTACTTTTCACTCATGAAACCAAAATACAAAGATCTCAAGAATCTTTTGTCAAGAAGCAGACTGAACAGGATTTCTTGCACACAAAGAACACAGACAAAAAGGCATTTTTCTTCTAGCTAACAAACTGCTTTGCTAACATCTTGAACCCATTGTTTCTCGTTCTTGCTCTACATTTAAGGATCCTGGTTTCTCTTCTCTATGGCAGCCTCTTCCACATTCTATTAGCAAACAGCTAATCTACCACAAAAATCTCAGTGTCAGTTCTCCTCAGCCTTCGTATTTCATGCATGCCAAACTTTTTCATCTTTGTTGTTCTCTTCCAAATTGCAACCAGTCTGTGTGTGTCCTCCTTAAAATCTGATGATGAAAATGGGCAAACCACTACAGTTGAGCACTACTCGCCAAATTGGAGAGAATTAAATGAATTTCTGAAGCACTGCTAGCAAGGAAGTTTGGAACTGGCCAACCAGATCACAAAATTCCAAACATGTATGGGAAATCATACTTTTATTCAATTTGTTACAATTACTTTTGTAACCAGTGTGTAACTTTTGCCTTTAGCAATAGGAAAAGGTAACAATGCAGCTGGAGGCAACAGGCACACAAGACAAAAGACAACCATTAAATGTAAAATATTATTCTTGTGGCACAGGAGAATCTAACATCAATGCCATTCTGATTCTCTCTCCTGCAATCCTCCCCCACCAAACTCACAGATTAAGAAACATTTGGCCAGTTATACAGATATGAAGGCATCATGTGAGTTCACCTTCTACAGGTTCAATCTGCCCAGCAAGGTAATACCACAATGCACTGCAAATTTAAAGCCATAAACTAAGAACTGAAATATCAACAACTGCCAGAATGTCATGGGGAGAACAAAATGTGTCCAATATTATAGAGCCTTAATTCAGTCCCCAGGGAAAATCTAAATTCCGTAGTAACAATGAAGAATGAACTTTATTTTAATGGTTGTTGTGGGTTTTCCGGGCTGTATTGCCGTGGTCTTGGCATTGTAATTCCTGACGTTTCGCCAGCAGCTGTGGCTGGCATCGTCAGAGGTGTAGCACCAAAAGACAGAGATCTCTCAGTGTCACAGTGTGGAAAAGATGTTGGCAGGTCATTTGTATCTACTTAGGAGGGGTGGGGTTGAGCTGAGTCATCCTGTAAGATGGTTGTTGTGGGTTTTTTTGCATATGGAGGTTCTTTTGCATATGGATTGGTGCTTGATGTGCTAATCTTCCTGTTGAAGTTTTGCTTATGCTTGTGAATTTCAATGGCTTCCCTGTGCAGTCTGACAAAGTAGTTGGAAGTGTTGTCCAGTATTTCAAGCAGTATTCAGACCCACCCGAAAAATACAACAGATGCTACGATCAGCAAAAGACAGTAGAGACCCCCTCACCTCTGCAAGAGTATACCGTATACCCTGCAGCTGTGGACAAGTTTACATCGGGACCACAAAGCGTAGCATCCAGACAAGAATAAAAGAACATGAAAGACACTGCAGACTTGGACAACCTGAAAAATCAGCAGTGGCTGAACATAGCCTAACTCAAACAGGGCACAGTATCTTATTCCAGGACACCAAAATACTGGACAACACTTCCAACTACCTTGTCAGTCTGCACGGGGAAGCCATTGAAATTCACAAGCATAAGCAAAACTTCAACAGGAAAAAAGAAACCTTAAGAATGAACAGAGCATGGTTTCTAGTCCTGAAAAACACCAGGCTAACAAAACACTCTATACCCGACAATAGCCCTGCAGAGAAGATTAGCACATCAAGCACCAATCCATATGCAAAAGAACCTCTTCAGGATACAGTGAAGCCTCCCTCCATTAGCATTCCACACCCTGGGAAACTCTTACAGGATGTCTCAGCTCAACCCCACCCCTCCTGTGTAGATATAAATGACCTGCCAACATCTTTTCCACACTGTGACACTGAGAGATCTCTGTCTTTTGGTGCTACACCTCTGAAGATGCCAGCCACAGCTGCTGGCAAAACGTCAGGAACTACAATGCCAAGACCACGGCAATACAGCCCGGAAAACCCACAACAACCATTGTTCTCCGGCCGTGAAAGCCTTCGACAATAAAACTTTATTTTACTTTACTCCATTTATATCTCACTTTTCTTCCATTGTGATCTCAAGACAATGTACACAGGATTTATATAGGATTCTCGGAAGAACTTCCATACAGGCACTGACCATACTTAGCTTCAGCAAGGGAGCTATATGATATGCCCTTTAACCATACCATGCACCTGGTGTAGTCTATGGTCAAGCTAAAGGTGCAAGGCCCTTAACACACCTGCCTAGGATGAACTCAGTCAACTGATAAGAAGCAGCTCCTTTCCCCCCATTTCATTCAAGATCCCTTTTTTCTCCAAGACTCAAGAATAAAAGAGTGTCAAGAAACATCAGCAAGTGCTATCATGCTCCTGGGCACCTGGCATACTCTCCAGACTGTATCCATAAAAAGTTCAGAAGATAGTCTCAGAGAGAAGGTCAATTTATGTTAGAATAGGAGGTGTGAAAGCTAACAGTACGTACGGATCAGATACAGGGAAGCAATTGTTTGGTCCTCCATTCTCCAGCAGGATTTTTGCTGCCAGTTCACTCCCCATTTTGTAAGTTGGCATCAATCAGGCCAAGTAGGTAATAGGACAAGCAGCACCTTCATGCTGAACAGAATACATATGTATTCTCTCAGGCAATGTGCTTCTTAAGATATGGAGAAGTTCATGTTAGACTGAAAGCCAAACAGAGCTGCTAACAAGTTGTGAATGTCAGGTTAGCATTGTATGAGTCAATCCCACAAACTTTTCCATGTGAGAAAATATCAGCCCTCTGCTAGGGTAAGACTGATACTACGTCATAGGAATCTAAGCACTTTCTATAAGGCAGATATTACTGAATGTAACCAGGATGAGGTAATATATAGCACATATAGCACAAACCAAACCTTCGAAGGCACCAAAAGACATGCTTACGCACTAGGAACACATATGCAGAAACCAGCACTCAGCAGCCTAAATGGCCATTTGAAAGAGAATCAGGCACTAGCAGACCACAGCAGTAATGGACACTGAAGGATGCAAAAGGTAATCTAGTAGTAAAATGTTCTGCCCAAAGTGAAATCAACCACTCACCAACCCCCTGGCAGATCAACCCACTCAGTCCAGACCGCAATGTGTTAGAAGAAAATGCAAGTGTATTGAAAGATTGCAGCTGAACAAGAGAGACATGGGCCCTCCAGGGTCACTGACTTGGGAGAAAATTTCACTCCATGCCAAAAACATTCAGATCTCAATACAAGCCAGGCATAATTTAAACAAGACAGAACATGTGGCACAACAGTAATGTAATAGCTTTAGAGTTATTAAGCTTCCACTGAATTAGGAAAGATGTACTTAGGTTTGGAATAAGTAGACACAGTTTCAAGATGATAAAAAGATGATGCTGGGAGGCATAGTGATGGAGGCAGGTAAGTTTAGGTAAGTAGCCATGTTGATCTGCAGTAGAACTGCAGGATTTGGATCCAGTGGCACCTGAGAGACCAACAAGACTTTCAGTGTAAGCTTTTGAGAGACAGAGCCCCCTTCTTCAGACACCTTTGTGGCAGGCAAGGCACACTGGCACAAATTTGTGGCTTCATGTTGGCTGTGACTGCAAACCAGCACAGCTAAGCATACTCATCCACTGAATACTGTTGGGAATGGGAAGGGGTGGGGAGACAAGTAACACAAGCAAGCTGACACCATTCAGTCAGAGCCGAATCAGGGTAGACTATGAGAGCACTGACAGTTTCAACAAGAGTATTTATTGACATGCATATTTGTGTATACATGGAGGAAGAAGGGAAGAAGAAAATTAGGTGGCTACCCCATGCACAAAGAAATTACTAGCTATGTCCTAAGACAAAATAATAACATAAAAATCATAAATTGCTAACACATGCAATTTCATGTTGTTGCTAAAAGCAGAAATGCATTAAAGGCCGTAACTTAAATTCTTTTTGTAATGTATTCAGCAACTATGTACATGATCAAGCAACAGGTGGGTGCTACACTTCTTCTTTGACTTAGCATGCTTCACAGTTATGCCTTTAGGGTGATAAAGCACAAGTAAGTGGCAAACTGATATGGCAGGAGCCAAAAATAATACAACAGCAGCTGAATGTGTCTTAGAAATACATTATTTGAAGATGGTTGATTCCAAGCAGCACTACAGCAGCTAAACAGATACAGAGAAATTGTATTATACTACATTCTCGGTATCCGAAAAATAAAAGAGACATTAATATCCAAGTGCAGAACCTTGCCAGGGGTAAGAGTGGTTGTCATCCACTGTACTCCATCCGATACTCACATTACTTTCAAGTCCCAGTCTCCACAGGTTACAAAAATTGACTTGACACTGGGATCCAAGAGGCCTTCCTTTGCCATCCACTCATCGACCCTCTAAAATAAACAGATGAAAAAAGATGAGCTTTCTGAAACATGGAAAGAGATGCAACAGTTAAATGCCGATAAGCTTCACAATCACAAGAGGAGAAAATTGTGATCTTATCCGACATGGCTCCCCCCCAACACACACACTTCAACTCATTCTGTTCTCCTCCTCACTTCTATGAAAGTGTGCTCGGACCTTTGAAGATTTCTGATAGAAGACATCAAGCAGTCAGAGAAGGAGTGATCTTATCAGGCATCAAAACATTTCTGCTTACAGACTGGCACTCACGCAATATTTATAGGACAATAATATTGCTTGGCCATTTCTTGTGCACCCTGAATCTCCACATCTCCAAAAAACCAGAGCCTGGTAAAACAGGTCTTATGTCAACATACCCTCCAAACTAGCAACTGCTTATCAAATCATGTTCAGATTTTGAATAAAATAAGACATTGACAAAGGGATCCCACTAGTCATCGAGTGGAGAACAAAAAAACACACACTAGGAATTGTTATACTAACCAGCTACATGATGACATTGAGAAAACTGTGTACAATTATTCCATTGTTTTTTAGTATCGTAACTATGACTTTATGTCCTTTAATGGACCCCTCTATGAAAACCAGATCCTACCACTAGGCATGTGCAATTCGTAATTACAATACCAGATATATGCGATTCAGCTTTATTTGGAAATACTGAATCAAATTAGAGAATCTCGAATATATTCAGGATCCCAAATACTTGAATATCAAATATCCCAAATATATTCAGGATATCTGACAAATGCAGCTCCAGCCACTTTAAAGTGGCTGGGCTGCTTCAAAGCTGTTTTTCCCCAGGCTTTCCTGGGCTTATTCTCACAGAGAAAGAGGGAGTGAGGCAGGAGGGAGTTGATGTAAGCGAGTGACCAATGGGTGCAGGAGCTGAAGTCTGGCCAATCAGGGATTATTTGATGGGAGAGAGCCTTTTTCAAATTCTGCAAGGGCATAAAAAGCAGATTTGACTCAGAGCAGACTCCACTTTCTGGGAAGTTTCTGATGACTAGATGTTGGCCTAACCTTTCGGTCAGATCAACATTAATATACGAGAGACAGATCTTGTATAGTTTGGACTGAAAAATATCCCCAAATGAGAGAGAGCAAAGGATGCCATACAAACCAAGTCATGAATTTGACAAATTTATTCAGATCAACTTACATAGGTTACAGAGAAAAGCTTTTCAAAAATCACGTTACAAAGTTCTAACAAGCCAGGTTATAAAACTATATGGAGATAGAGGCATGATAACTAAAAAGATGTTCAGCAAGATACAATGGAGCATGATAAGTTGTTTTACCAATCCAAGAAGTCAGTATTGGTGGAGAGAGAGGGAAGCTTCACTTTTCTTCTAGGCCTGAAAACGAAAAGGGAAGAAGTAGGGAAAGCACGGGCACTCTTCTTTCCCTCCCTTTTTGCCTCTGCCATCTGTAAGGTTCATTTTTATACTTTTTCTGAACACTCTCTTCGCCTCTCTTTCACCAATAAGATCTCTTGGAGTCGTCTCTGGCAAGGAAACCACCTAAAAATTATAAAATCTGCAAAATAGCTGGGTCAACTCAACCCACCGCAATATTTACAATCATTACTCAAATTATGACAACATACATCAGCAAAAATCCCCTAGGTTATTCTGACCCGCTCCAACCATACCTCATTGCACCATGTAATTGTACAAAGGCAAGCCGCTTCAGATTCGGGTATTTGAATCACTTCAGAATGCTCTGTAAAGATTCGGAGCATTCCAAAGTGATTTAGGGGACTTGGATTTCTCCCAGCACCCCCACCCACTCCCACCTCCAAACTCCCCCACTTAGCCCCCCCCAACCAACTTACATGGCCCTTTAAAGATCCCTGCCACCTGCCAGCTGATAGTTTAAAGGACCCCTTTCCTGCCTTGCAAGCAAGTCCCTTTAAACTATCAGCGGGAACTGACTTTGCTTCAGAGCCCCCTCCCCCTCCTCTAGCCAGTTGGGAGGGGGGTTGATTTTAAGGCAAAACCCGGTCCTGGCAGGGCTTGCAAGCCGCACCAGGAACCGGAATCGCGTCAGAGCCCCCTCCTCCTCCACGACCCAGTTGGGATGGGGGGAGACTGAGGTGAAGTGCATTCCCGGCGCAGCTTGGAAGCCGTGCCGGGAACCGGCTTCGCTTCAGAGCCCCCTCCTCCTCCTCCACCCGGTTGGGATGGGGCAGACTTTGATGCAAAGCATGATATAACATAGAGACTGTGCTGTGAGTGCTTGCTGAACTTGGCCTGCCCTCTGGCAGCAATCTGGCTTTTGTATTAACCACTGCATACCTGGAGTACTGCTGTCTGTCTGGAGGAAGACCTGAGTGAGGGGAGAAAGGAACTGCCTGCCTGCCTGCCCACTCGCCAGCCAGGATCTAGTTTGGGAGTCTCAGACTCGTATTTTTCTTGTTTAGGGAGGAGCGGGCTGGCCTCGTGTTGGGTTGGGGAGGGGTAGGGTAAGGGAGGAAGGGGCTACCTTTTTGTTAATTAAAGTTTAATTTTGATAAATAATTGTTTTTGTTGTGGGGGTACTGTGGCTTGTTGTCTGCTGTTTTAAGAGTTTGCAGTCTGACTGTTCTTGTGAAGTGGAACATTTTTTCCCTGGTTGAAGTATTTTGTTGTTGTTGTTTGTTGTTGTTAATTTTAAGAGTGTTCCTGTTCTTTGGGAGGACTGTATTTGCTGTTTTTTTAAAGTTGTTGGTTGCTTGTTTGCTGCTTCTCATGAGGGGAATGTTTCTCTTGCTGCCTGCTTGCTGTTCATTTTTCAGTTTTCTTCTTGTTGGGGGGATTGTATTTTTGATTGCTGTTTTTTAAAGCTGATTCCTTGTTTGCTGTTTTTCTGAGGGGGGAGTCACTTTTTCGCTGTGCTTAGTGGAGTTTTGGGGCTCTCTTGTTGGGTTTTTGTGCACTGTCTGAGCGCTAGTAGCTTTTTGCTTGCTCTAGATAAAGTTACAACAACTGTGTTTGCTTCCAATTGCCAGTGCTGAGTGCTTGTGCCGCATGGTGGTTCTGCTGCGGTGTGGTTGAATATGTTGTTACTTGGTTCTGTTCTGTGGTGTTATTGGCCCTGGGTTCTGCCTGGCTTCTGTGAGTGACTCTGGTTCTGTTGGGATGCTCTGGTTTGAAACGGATTCTGTTGGGCTTTCTTGGTTCAGCACACAGATGCTTAATTGTGGCTTAAACAGCAGAGAGGCTCTTCTAAATATCTAAGACAATCATTACATGATGAAAAGAATATGCGAGAACAGGAAAATCAGCAAAAAAGTGGAAAAAATTCTGTGCCATTCAAGCCCAGGATTAGAAACTATTGATGTAATAAAGGGGGGGGGGCACTTGAGAAGGTTAACAAATTCATTTGATGCAAAATATATACAAAATATAATATTTAGTATTTGGTAGATTCAGGAGATGCTTATAAAATTGTGGACATCAACCTTGCCCTGGAGATGTAACTTTTCAAGTGCCAACTAAATGCAGTAGCCTCATGCTTTTGAATGCAAGGTTATTCTTTGTGTATTGGACTCCACATGCAAATTCCTTTGTCCATCTTACAGGGAAGTATCATAAAGTATGTGTGTTAATTAATCAACCAAAGGCAGCATGGGAAGGGAGGTCCCATGGACAACTTCTAAGATTCTCTTCATCAGTCATTAACAATCTTTGAGCAAAGTTGAAGCAATAGAGAAACCATCATTCAGAGAAATCCTGCTGCCTGCTTCCCCACCTCAAAGGAGGTTCCAAGCTGTCCCCAAAGCAAAAAAGAGCACTAACCTTTAATCAGATTTCCTTACACAAGTCCTGGTTGCAATTATTTTGATTAAGAACTATTAGGCACAAATCCAGATGAGAGCAATGCATCGAACTGAAGCCACAACAGGATCTCCTTCTGGAGAATCCATAGTTGGCAAATAACAAAAGCTATTGATTGCAAAAGTACTTTCAGCTAATTAAGCCTTAAATGCTGCTAGAATTCAGTATCAAGCAAATGGCACTACTGAAGCTATCTCCAGTACTCAGAACCCTCACAGATAAGATTTCAGTGACATTCTTCCTTCAGCTGTGGTTTATTACAGAGCATTTAAGTAAACATGTACATTAATTTATCATCTTTCATGCAAAGTCTTAATGTGCCATTGCTGACCCCTGAAGAACATCTCCAGTGAGAGAGTTCCCCCAAATACACACCTCCTGTCATGACTTCTGGCAAGAGTCTGGACATGCTGTCACTACCTTTGACATGAACAGCTGGAAATGACAGATCAATGGTTCAATATTTTCAACAGCATGTCACTGATGTGACAGCAAATGTTATTCTAATGAAGCTGTAATCATAGTAAAATTACATAGTTCAATACACAGGAACAGGAAGGGGGAGGGGAGAGAACATGTCAGATGCCAGGAACTTAAGGTTATTCTACTTACCTCAAGCACTTGCTGGAGACTGGGCTGCCCATCCACCATGGCTTGAATAATTCCAGTCAGCTGAAACAAAGGAAATACAGAAAATGAAAATCAGTATACTGAAACGACTACAGGAAAGAATGGACCATTTCCTCCTGTTCCTCCCACTGACATTCCAAAATATTCCTGTGCTCTACATAAACAGAACCCAAGCACCAGCAACTGCAGAAATCCAGATGAGGGATCTACACACAATAAGGAATAACAGCAAAATCTCAAATTTAGTAAGCAAAAAACATTTAAGAGAGAAATAGTTGCTTGGAAACCATAAATATATGGGCTCAGCTTTCATAGTAAATTCAAATATTAGTTATTGTATTCAGACTCTTGAGCCTTCTGCTGGGATGTGACTGGACTGAGCCATCTAATTTTATTTTAAAATTAAACTAAATGTATTTTCTTATCTTTGACCGAGCAGGGTCAACCTTGTCCTCACCACCTCTCTTCTTGATGCACACAATAATCTAATTTGATCAGTTAAGAGTACTCAATAGAGAGGATCCTTCAGTTCAAGAAGTTGGACTTAGTGACCTCCGTCTATGCTCACTTCTTGGACTTACAATTTTAGTATGAAAACATACCAGCAAGTACTCTGGTTCCAAGCCAGTAAGAAAAGACCCACAGATTCAACCCTACTACGCAATCTCAAGGTATGACTATAGCAAGCAAAGTCATCTTTCTCACTTACACTAGTTCCTTTGTACATGCAACAGAAAACGGGAGGTAACCCACCTGCTGTCCACAACAGAAAGGCAACATGGAATGTAGATATCTTCAGTCTCCAAAACAGACAGTTTAGGAGAACAAGATCTATACTTCAAGCCCTGCAATTGGTGCTCTAATGGAATAAGTAAAATACTTCCAGTTTTAGTGTATAACTATTTTCAGTGTCTTTCCACTGCATCCCTAATTTACATTTTACAGCCCAAGGTATCTTCAGGCAGTCCCACACAATGGTGATTAACATGAGAGAAAAGGGCCATAAATAGATAAATAAAATAAATCTCTCTGGGAAAGAGAGAAGCGTGGGGCATTGACATTGCAGTTTCCCAGGGAATGCAGGAACAAGTATCAACACATTATCAGAATAAAATGTACAGTTACGATTGCAATTTTATAGATAATTACAAAATCTATTTGAAGAGAATCTTTGTGTTTTCAAAAGCTTGTGTTTTCAATGAAATCCTAAACAGAGTTACTCCAGTCTACGCCCACTGAAATGAATGGTCTTAGATTGGAATAACTCTGTTTGGGTATTTCACTGTTTGTATTATAAATCTCACAAAGGCAGAGGACAGTATTGTCAGTATTCTGCTAATTCATGGCAGGGGTGCGGGGGGGAACAAGAAAAATGGCTATTTATTACAAGGATCACCCATGTGTCTACCATGAGGCCTAAAACAAAGTGTTTCATGATAACACACAAAGCAATCCTAAACAGAGTTACATCTTACTAAGTTCATTAACTTCAATGGACTTAAAAAGGTGTAACTCTATGTAGAACTCCACTGACGGAAACATAACTCTATAATAATGATACCCGGAAGTACAAAAAGAAAAGAATAATCATATTGTTTATTAAGGGCAGACAAAAATACAGGCTCTAGGACATCACAACTTCCTACCTTGAAGCAGGAAACCATAAACCTTAAGCTTCTCAGTAAAATGCTTACAGGTAACAAAACTTCATACAGGCTCCTCCACAAGCTTTTCTTGTCAATTTGTAATACTTTCAAATATGTCCCAGCACACTCCGCATAAGAGCTAGAACACCAGACAATAACTACATAATCTAGGATTTGTCATCCAGAACTGTATTTTATTTCTATTTGTTGTGTAGCTGTTTTGTTTCCCTCTCAGCTTATTCCCAATCTTCATTAACACCTTTCCATTTACTACACCTTGACATAAAGGGATGGATCCTACATACTGCTGGCAGAACTGTGCTCAAGAAACCTTCCTACCTCTCTCAAGGTACAACAGGCTGTTTTGCACCCTGAAATGAAGTTTCCTGGGTATCAAGAACAGTGTGGACTGCAATGAGAATGTGCAGGGGGAAGGGGAAATCAACAGAAATCTCCCATGAGAGAAATAATCATTTGCACAAGCAGAACAAGGCCTCTAATCCAATCACTGGATACATGGGAGTGAAATGGTAAATTTTGGGAAGCTCTGGCGCCGTACAGCGATCCCTGTTTTAGTTTTCCCTTCCCATCTCAGAAGGTACTGTGACCAGGGAAAGCATATCTGAACTTCCTTAGAAAGAAAAGATCCAGATGGTAGAGGTCTAAGAACAGATCTCAGAATATCTACAGCCTGAATGCTAAAGCTTAAGAAAGAGCAAACAGGAGTTCACTCAGGATGGATTTGGAGAGCAGAGGGCCTGACTGGACATGGTATGTCAGAGTAGTACATAACCAGCAATTTACATTTAAACTTAATGCATATTTTAAGAATATAGTGAATTTTTTTAAAAAAACAATCATTATTTCAGAGACATTCCAAGAGAATTTAATGTCTGTGGCAGAACATTCACACCCATACCAATTCAACTCCTAGGAAGCTAAAATAAGTGCTGCACTGGAAGGAAAAGAAGAGAGCACAGCAACATCATGATATGGGGATTAAGGAGGGGGCTGTTCAAATTCCAGATGCCACTCTAGGAACAAACATAACTTTTAAGTATGACTCAGACTCAGGTACAAGGCAGTTACGGTTATTTCTCCTTGAGGAATCCATCCAGGTATTTTATTAATTTGCCTCCACTCTACACATGCCACAGAGGCTACAATCCTAGTAGGGTTACCAGGTCCCCGTACCTTCCTGGTGGGAGGGGGGGTGACCAAGCACTTATCTGGGATGATCTCCTCACACAAGCGCTCCCGGCGGGCACAATAATGTCACTTCCAGAACTGATATCATCGCGCTTGGTGGGAGCGTGCCCGCTATGCACTGGCCTGGGAGGTTTTTTCCTACTGGACCCATTCCCCATGCCTTTTCCTCCTGCAAGCCAGGTGAGTGGCGTTGGAGGGAAGAGGCTGGGAGCAGGGGATCCCCCACCCCAGTGGGAGACTGGCAGGCCTAAAGTTTAAAACTGTCAAAAAGAAAAATTCAGGAGATGAGTCATATCTCTCTGTGAAGCACAAAGCTCTCCAGCTCTTGGTTATACTAATGGTTCTGTCCAAAGAAAGAACAAAAGGTTTAACATCTCACACCTTACTGCAATGTCATACCTAACTAGTGAGAAAGGTGGACTATAAATAATGTAAATAAAAATAAATAAATATGATGCCACTGCTCCCTTCCTTTATATCTCAACTCAAAACCACCTTTCCATTAAGACTTTGTCTTAAACTTTTAACCTTGATCCAGACCTGGAACTACATCAGTTTCCAGACATGGGCATAAAAATGTATCTCCACAAAAGTAGCAGCAGCAAGCAGCATAGGAACAGCACTCATACACTACCTGTTCCCATACTGCTTACTACAACTCCTGCACCTCCACCCCTGCTTCATCTTCTTTTTTCCCCACTGCATCTACATAAAAAAGGTGCAATAGCAATTGCAGCCTGGATTCTCCCAACTTTTGCAGTGCTATAGCAGTAAAAGATGGCTTAGCAGGAAAGGGTGAGGAGCCCTATAAATAGCTAAAAGGGTTAGGCTTAATGAGTTGTCACACCTTGAAAACAGAGCTGCCGCCCTCCCCACAATGACAACAGAGATAGTATCCTCCTCTCATTTTAGACTATAGCTTCCCTGGAGTAAAGACCAGTCTTTTGATTGAGTTACTTTGCAAAATACCACTGTTGGCACTATGTATATAAGGAAGTACACTAGCAAACTGGCTTCCCTATTTGGCTGACTAGCATTAGAACTGGGGGAGGGGAAAAGATTAAACTCCAATTAAACTGTAATTACATTTAATGAATACCAAATACCTGACTAGTTGAATAAGCTGCTTATAATAGGAAGATTAGTTTCTCTCAGCAACTTCCATGAAATGGTAATATACACCTTTTAGGGGAAATTTTTTAATTTTCAGAATGCAGAGCTCCTCTAGGTAGGCTCCTGAAGTTCATCAAACCATTATTAGGTGAGTTTTTAAAGAGAAAAGGGGGCAGAAAGACTGCATTTTGCATTCTTTAAACTGTTTTTATATTAATCCATAGTTTAATTTGGTAATAGCAGTTGCCTATAGGGCACCCATACTATGGGAGGGAAAACAAATTTAGAAAGTCAATTGTTTTATATCTCCTTGGTTCCTTTTTCCCTTTTCTATGATTAGTTTTTTATACTATAAATAGTATAAGTAGGTACCATAAGATGCAATCTTTAAAACACCCTCCTGGGAGTATGTGCCATTGAGTAACATGGGACTTACTTACATGTAGGTCTGTATAAGGGAAGAAACCTAGAGTGCAATCCTAATTACAGTTACAGTTATTCTAAGTCCACTAACTTTAATGAGTTTATAAGGGTATAACTGCCTAAGATTGCAGTGCTATTTACTGATGATGATTTTAGAGGGAGACTGAAGTGGCATGGACCCAGTTATATATGTTGGGATCCTAACACACACACACACACACCACTCAATGGACAGGTGAAAATCACATATATGCTCCTGTTGGGGAGGGCAAAGAGATTTCCTCGTGGTGGCAGCACCTCACACTATACACAGTGTATATACAAGTGAGGGGCTTGAGGGGGTAGGTAAGTGGGGCTGCCTGAGAAAGAGGAACTGCACTTGTATGCAAGCAGAGAGGCTACAGGATTTTGGATCCCACCACAGAGAACAGCTACAGCCTGAGTTAAACCTTGACTAATTTTCTTTGGTTCTAGGAGCCACCCAAAAATTTAGGAACAAGACTTTTTTTTATCCTTCGGGGTATCATATTTTAATGACATTTTCTAATTATTGCTGCCACAAAACCTAATCCTTACCTCTTCATTTTCTCATAATTTTATTAAAACGTTATAGTATATAAATAATTATAGAGGCAACCCTGACTGTCATACTCCAAGAAAAAGGTAGTGTCTAATCCTAGCCTAATTTAAATCTCATTTCTCATGATGCCATTATTGCTTTAAAAGGCTCCATTTAATTGGCACCAATACAGAAAGCAACTGGTTAAGAAATAAATTCATCCACCACGATCAAACAGTGTAAAGTTTATATATAAACAAGCAATGACAAGAACTTCACACGCATTTATTTTTGTCATACAACAAAACATTCTGATGTAAAATAATAAGCTTTGACTTTCAGCCTTTTTTGCTCAATCTTGGCCAATTCTCATTATAACCTCCATTCCACATAGCTTTTGCCTACACAGCTCTCACCATCTTAAACATAGCCCTCCTAATGATCAAACAGGACTCCTTCCTTCTTTTTTCATCACTGGAAAAACTGGCTAGAACCAACCGTTTGTACCTCCACTGCTGAGACATGCTACAATAAAATCATTGCTGAAAATACTAAGAGCCATAATGAAATTTCCTGGCGCTATAGCAACCTGACACCTGGGATTTGTCAAGGCTTGCCCTAAGCATTCATTTATATAAGTAATTTGTAAATGGTTTTTGGTATCACTTTTTGTCACACCCACCAAATAAGGCTTCCTTCTCCATTTTGAAAAATTTGAGGACTTTCCTACACAATGCTGAGTGGAGGATTGTCAATCACACAAAGAATGACTTGTACTTTCCCCTTAGCTCACTTATACATCACATTGATAACAGCCCACAAGTTGAAACAGAGAGGATAACCTTGCTGAGAACACAATATATGTACCCCAGTGTTCCTGTTTCTCCCCACTCTCCTTGCTTCCAACACATGGTGTAATAAAATTTATCCTACCAACCACCTCCAAGACCTAATAATCTTGTAAACTTCTTCCTTTCATACACAAAGTTTCTTGAGTAAATAACAAGACCCTGCCAATACAAGTTTTATTGTAGGGGGAAAGATGCCTATCACTGAGTCCCCTGCATAATACTTGTTCTAACTTCTGGGCTAGTCTGCCACTCTTGCATCAGCTTCTTGACAAGATCAACACCTATTACACCTAGACAGTTAATTATCTATAAAAGGCAAGCTGTTTAACCAACTCAATACACTTCTAGTCTGTGACCTGTAGACTTCAACAGGAAACCCCTACTATGAAGTCAAGACAAAGGGAAAGGTTAGTTTTCTTCAAGGTCCAAACATTAAAAAGTTAAACAACGGTATGGAAGAAATCCTATCTAGTTGTGCATTATCTTGTGCAAGATGCCAGTTGAAATGCAGCAAAAGAAACTTCAAACTGTGTGTATGCACATATGCTGTCAAGTCGCTTCCAACTCATGGTGTCCCTATGAATTAATGATCTTCAAAACGTCCCATGATTAAGAGCCTTACTTGGGTTTTGCAAACTCAAAGTTGAGGCTTCCTTTATTGTCAAGGCATCTTATTTTGGGTCTTCTTTTCCTACAGGCTTCCACTTTTCCTAGGAAAATCAAAAAGAGTCCAGTAGCACCTTTAAGACTAACCAATTTTATTGTAGCATAAGCTTTCGAGAATCAAGTTCTCTTCGTCAGATGCATGGTACAGAAACTGGTCAAATATAGAAGAGGAGGGGGGAGGAGGGGAGGAGAGCGAAGATGCAATTAGGGGGGGAGAGGGAGGATGCAACCAAAACATTCCTTTGCTAGTAAATGTAAACATCTCCTTTTGGTGTGAGGTTTAAAAGGAGTTTGCCGTGTTAGTTTGTAGCAGTAAATAAAATATACTGCATTGGAATTGAATGGTCTAGCTGTTTTACTGCTACAAACTAACACGGCAAACTCCTTTGAAACCTCACACCAAAAGGAGATGTTTACATTTACTAGCAAAGGAATGTTTTGGTTGCATCCTCCCTCTTCCCCCCCCCAATTGCATCTTCGCTCTCCTCCCCTCCTCCCCCCTCCTCTTCTATATTTGACCAGTTTCTGTACCATGCATCTGACGAAGAGAACTTGATTCTCGAATGCTTATGCTACAATAAAATTGGTTAGTCTTAAAGGTGCTACTGGACTCTTTTTGATTTTGCTACCACAGACTAACACGGCTAACTCCTCTGCTCTTTTCCTAGGATTATTGTCTTTTCCAGTGACTCTTGTGACTAAAGTACAAAAGCCTCAGTTTTGTTTTTTTAAGTTTCTATGGAGAATTCAGGCTTGATTTGATCTAGACACTAACAAAAACAAAGGCTATGGGAAAGACTGTAGAAAACCGTTGCCAAGTGGGTCTCCCCAAAAATTTAAACTGTATACAAAATCCAGTAGTGTCTGCTTACTGCTAAATCACTCTTCTAACATCATATATGAATCACAGCCACTAGCAAAAACTATTTTATCTATCACAATGAATACTTTAACCAAAAGAGTCTACTTAAACCAATACACAGTCAATGAATATAGAACTACATGTGGAATTGCATATGTACAAATCAATACAGAACAATGTCTCTCTGTCTACGTCCACAAGTTGTCCGTAATATGTTCTCAACTCCAAAGAACGTTTCAACCTGATAGTAAACATTCAAGATGTAGGGGAAGGTCCTCCTTTAGGTGGGGAAGAAGTAATGAAAGTGCGGTTGTGCTGTGCAAATCCACGTTCTTTCAACCACAGGCTTGTGTGTGCAAAGGAATTCCCTTGCCTCCACAACGGTCAATGCGTTCCAAGTTCCAATCAGCTCCAAGATCCAACCAAGTTCCAATCAGCTACTTCAAAGAGAAATGTTTTGGATTTTTTATTTGAACAGTAGAGAACCTATGGGTCTGAATGGTGAATGGGATTTGTCATGTTTCCTTTAAGAACATAACAGTTAACAGAGGAAAGGATGCATAGGCACCAATATAAGATCAGGAAATACTTAGGGAGCGTACGGAGAGAATTGCCGTCACATTGGCTCCAGACTAGTTCTATGCCTAGAAATGAATTGAAACAGTGAGTATATTGAAATGGCTTTATTGGATTTTGAATAATGTATGATTAGGTACACCTGTTAAAGCCGATGCATGTATTTATTTGTATAACAGCAAAGCCCCTGAGAAAGCTGGATCATGCGAAACAAAAATTGCTAGCGTTTTGTCGGGCTGGGAACAGTGTCCTCCTTGTTACTCCAGGGGAAGATCGCAACTTGGAACGCGTCGACAGTCGTGGAGGCAAGGGAATTCCTTTGCACACTCAAGCCTGTGGTTGAAAGAACGTGGATTTGCACAGCACAACAGCACTTTCGTTACTTCTTCCCCACCTAAAGGAGGACCTTTCCCTACATCTTGAATGTTTACTATCAGGTTGAAACATTCTTTGGAGTTGAGAACATATTACGGACAACTTGTGGACGTAGACAGAGAGACATTGTTCTGTATTGATTTGTACATATGCAATTCCACATGTAGTTCTATATTCATTAACTGTGTATTGGTTTAAGTAGACTGTGTATTGGTTAAAGTATTCATTGTGATAGATAAAATAGTTTTTGCTAGTGGCTGTGATTCATATATGATGTTAGAAGAGTGATTTAGCAGTAAGCAGACACTATTGGATTTTGTATACAGTTCAAATTTTTGGGGAGACCTTGGCAATTGATTTGATCTAGAACCAATTATTCATCTTTTTGGTGGTCTATGGTATCTGCAAAACTCTCCTCCAGCACCACATTTCAAATGAATCAAATTTCTTCCCGTCAGCTTTGTTCACCATCTAACTTTTACATCCATACATATTAATGAGGATTACCACAGAATGAATGATCTTGATCATGGTCCTCCTGAGCAACACCCCCTTACACTTAAGGATCTAGTTCCTTCATGGTTGCCCTTCCTTCTGATTTCTTGGTTGCTGTCTTCATTTTGGTTGATGATTGAGTCAAGGAATAGAAAATATTTAACCATTTCAGTTTCTTCAGTGTAAAACTTAGAAAATTGTATAATTCCTCAGTAGTCATTTTGACTTCTTCACAGTACTTCTTCCTTTAACCTTCATCAATAATTTCGAGTCTTTACTATTTTCTGCAAGTAATCTAGTGTCAACTACATATCAGAAATTGTTAATTTCCATCCACCAATTTTCACTCCACCTTCATCTAAATTTAATCCTGCTTTTCATATGATATATTCTGCATATAGATTGCGAAATAAAATACAGATTGTGAAATAAATTACATTCTTGTCTGACACCTTTGCCAATTGGAAACCATTCTGTTTCCCCATATTTGGTCCTAACACCAGCCTTTTGTCCAAAGTATAGGTTACACATCAAAGCTATCAAATATTGTGGTACACCAATGTCTTTTAAAGCCATCCATAGTTTTTCATGATCCAAAAAGTTGAAATCTTTGCTGTAGTCTATAGAGCACAAACTGATTTTCTTCAGAAATTTCCTAGTATGCTCAGTAACCATAGTACATTAACAATATGATCTCTAGTGTCTCTTCCTTTTCTGAATTCAGCTTGAACATCAGGCATTTCTCAGACCATGTATAGTAAGAGTCTTTGTTGTAAAATGTTGGGTATTTCTTTGTGTTGGAAATTAATGCTATGGTCCAATAGTTGCTGCAATTTTTCATATCCCTGTTTTTCAGAAATGGAATGTAGACTCAGCGTTTCTAGTCTGCGATCATTTTTTTTGGTTTCCGTATTTGTTGGCATATTAAGATTTTGATGGACTCAGTTTCTGTAGCTTTGAATAGCTCTATTGATGAGAGGAATTGGAATGATGACACCCGGGACTGTCATTCCACTGTGATAGCTGTCATTCGATCTCTTATGGATCTTCGGGTTTAACCGAAGCAGGAAAAAATTTCGGAAACTCCTTAATTCCGAAGTGGCAAGCCACTTCGGAATTAAGGTACTTTATTCACTTCAGTATACTCCGTAAATATTCGGAGCATACTGAAGCGAGGGGGGCAATTCCTCCACCCCTACCCGCCACCCCCCTGGGGCAACCCTTCCACCACTCTGGGGAACCCTTCCACCCCCCATCCACTTACCTTACTGGGTGGGAGGGTCAGCTGTGCTGCGGGCTGCTGCTGCCACAGCGGTGGCAGCACAAGGCTGCGATGGCCTGGAGGCTCCAGGCCGTCGCAGCAGCCTCGTGCTGCTGCTGCCGTGGCGATGGAGGTGGCACGAGGCTGCTGTGACGGCCTGGAGGCTCCAGGCCATCACAGCCTCGTGCTGCCGCCGCCACCTAAGCCTCCAGGGCATTGGGGAATGCCAGAGCTGCCTCCTCCGGCCCTTCCTGCCCCTCAAATGGCCGCAGCGCCCTGGCACCACAGCGGCCATTTGAGGGGCAGGAAGGGCCAGAGGAGGCAGCTTTGGCCTTCCCCAACACCCTGAAGGCTCAGGCAGCAGCAACTGCCACCAACAAGGTAGGTGGGGTGGGTGGGTAGGGGTGGGGGTGGGATGATGTTTAAAGGGCCCCGCTGCTGCTTGCAAGCAACGGCGGGCCCTTTAAACTCAGCCCCAAAGCTTTCCGAAGCTTTCCAAAAGCTTCGGAAAGCTTTGATTCTAGATTTCCGAATCGGGGCCAGAATCTTTCTGGATCAGCTCCACTTCAGGTATTTTTACCCAAAGCAAATACCGAAGCGCACAGCCCTACCCCAGAGCAGTTTAGCTGGTTCCAGAGACCATCATTCTATTCTTGGGGCCGTCACTCCAACCTCAGAGCATGATTCTCTAACTCCTTTCCACATTTTTATTACAACTTTTTTATGCTCTAATGTTTTTCAATGGAGCCAATGCAAATCAACAGGCAACAAGGCTCCCATTACATCCAATGGGACTTCATGCCTCTCCCATTGTTTTCAATGGGCATTCTTGTCATTCGTTTTATTACCTCCCTCCAAATCCTTCCTTTTGATACTCAGTGTTCCGCTTCAAAATGAGGTGTTCTCATTGCCAATGTTCCTTCTAAGCTGTGCAGTGTGGTGAGCCAAAAAACTACTTTGTGAGCTGAAACAGCAACTTGCATTAAAGTTTTGAGTGCACCTCCTTTAAAAAAAAAATTACTTCAGTCTGTAAACATACAAAACATACATAATACCGGTCTCATAACTACCAGATTTTTATCCCACCCTTCCTCCAAGAAGCTCAGGACAGGACACATGTGGCTTTTCCCTTGTCCACTTTATAAACCTTGTGAGACTAAGCAGAGCTAGCATGACAGATCCAAGAGCACCCAATGAGCTTTGTGGCAAAGTGAGGATTTGAACCTGTCTCCCCATGATACTACTCTTTCATTCAGAGTGGTACAGCATGAGCAGGATCCTGCTCTTTGAGCAGGATCCACTCTTTCATTCTGCTCTGTCACGGTGTCCTTGGGCCAAGCACAATCTCTCAGACTAACCTACCTCACTGGGTTGTTGATGTGACGATAAAATGGAGGCAGGGAAGAAGATGTAAGCAACTGCTTTGGGTCCCTGTTGGGGACAAAGGACAGGGCCATGGATTTGCAGACAGCAGTTTCATTTATTCACATCACAGTTGTGTGATACAGCCTCCAGCCTGTTTTTATTCCCACAGCGCTGTTATCATAATCACCACATTGTAATATTTTGTAGGAAATATGGTTGTTTTGCTACTGAGAAGCAGCATAATCCTGCCTCTCAGTATCCATGGGTTTGCCATTTGCAGGTATTTCAGAAACACACTTCCCCCATGAATGGCAACAGAAAGGGGGGGATACACCCCCAATAAAGTCCTAGGGAAGTTTCTCCTCACATCCACCTAAAATCTCCTCTCCTGTAAGAAGCCTGTTGGATCTGGCCTCATCCTCTCAATCAGCAGAGGACAAGCCTCAGCCCTCTCTATGCAACAGCTGGTCGGGAATTGGACAGGACCAGGCGCATCTTCCTCATCTGCCTTGCCTTACCTCTTCTGTCTCATGCTGGCAGAGGCCTTGTTTCCCAGACCCACAACCTTGCCCTCCTTTGAACCTTTCCCACATCAAAGACTGCCAGCCTTTCCTTCCATAGGAGCTACTTCCAAGTAACAAAGAGCAACAGAGTTCCACCCCCACTCCCCCAGCACATTACCCGATTTCTTCTGTTTTGGGAACAAACCCGGACAAGGAAGTTCACCAGAAAGAAAGCCATCAGTGAAACAACAGGGAAAAGCCATAAGAGATGGACACCACTCGTTCAAATCCCCAGCAGATCACTTGCAACTCTCTGAGGGCTGCACAAGCCATCTGGCTGCCCCAACCAGCTCCCAGCCCCCAGGAAGATGACAATGCTGCATCTCCAGCTACTCTGCGCTCTCTGGCCAGCAGTGGTGGCTCTCCTGGTCTCAGGCGCAGGGGGGCCTTCCCCGATCCAAGCCGAGGCCATTTCAGCCGCAGGGAGCCAAGCTCAAGCCATGGCCCTCCCACTTGGGGACACGCAAGCCCCACAGAATACAGCCCCCCCCCCCACCATGCAAATAAAAAGCCTGCTGGACAAGGGAGGGCAAAGGTGGCTCTGCACAGTTCCCACAGGGCCCTGGCCCAGGCTTCCCAATATTGAGCAGAAGAGTGGGGCCGGCCAAGAGGAAACACCCCTGTGCTTCAGATGAGAAGCCATATGTAAGAATCTGTGTGCATTTGAGCAGGTGCACACGTTAGCATGAACCTTGCTCACTGACAATCTTATCCATTGCCCAAGTGCAGGCAGGCAAAATGATTGGCAGAATCTCCCTCACACCCCACCTAAACAGACCCAAGTTTTCCCTATGGAAAACATGGGAAAAGGGGAAAGTTTTCCTTTTGCTGTGGGGGCAGGCAGGATTGTTTTTGAAAAGGGATTTCCACTTGAATCAGAAAAAGAGATAACCCTCAAAGGCTATGGAAGCAATCCCAAACAGATTTATTCAGATGTAAGTCCCATGTTACTCAATAGTGCTTACTCTCAGGGAAGTGTCTTTCAATTTGCAGCCTATGATTGAAGACTCCCTTCTAAACATTTCCAAAGCTGATAGGAGGATAGGGGAGGGGTCTCACCTTGCAAGGATCTGATTGGCAGGGAGGCAGAGAATACCATTTCCTGGGTACCTAGAGGATAGGGAGTGGGGAGATGCACGCACGCAGCACACATTGGTCTCATTCCCCCTTCCTAACAACAGAGTTAATTAATAATGTAGGATCTCTCACTTCTTGGGATCTTATTGGCGCTATTCAGGACAACAAGCTGCTGCGCTGCAAGGCAAGCTCTGCTGCTGGAAGGGACAATCCAAAATGAGACACACAAACTTTGGGAAGGAGAGCCTTGTTACAATTTAGTTTCCTGAATTCAGTTCCATGTTCTGGAAGTTGCTTTGATGAACTGAACCAGTGAGTTCTGTGTGTATTTTTGGCTCGTTTTTTCCCATTATGCGCACCCCTAACTAGTACTAGCCCAGCACCACATTCTAGCTCAAGTCTACCCCCGCAAGACAGATTTCTAAAAAGTTACATTGTTTCAGGAATCAAGGACATATCTTCAAGATACATATGCAGAAAATGGAATATAGTATGTAATTAGTTTAATTTTCCACTTATGATTTCCTGTGCTACTATTGCTTTCCCTAATGCAAAGACAGAAAAGGACAACACACTAGACAAGCTTCATGGCAACGTCAACAGCATGGATTTTCCTCTGGCATTTATCTCATACACCATTATATTTCTAGTCTAAGACAGTTTGCTGATTACATAAGCACTTGTCTCTGGCATACCATCAGATAATCGGGCCTAGCTTTTCTGTGCAGAAAAGAGGTCTATAAAGCACACCATTTATAAGCAGAGTTGCAGAGACAGCCTTTTACTGGTATTTAGCAAAATCAGTGTTTTTGCAGAAATATAAATGGAGGGGGTTTGCTGTTACAGCTGTTTAGACAAACACTTATAAGGAATGGAAAATTTGTATTCATTTACCATGAAGATTCATTCTCGGTGGTTTCAGAAGTGGGTCATTCCTGACGTTTGGGAATGTAGCTCCTCCTTTGTATTGCAGGGTCAGCGGACTCTTTCTTGATCCCGGATGGGGAGGGGCTCGTTCCAGTGTCCGTCAGTTCTTTTTCCAGCTATGATCCGCTATACTTAACTTTCCTGACCTGTATCACCCTCCCCACTAATAAATGAAATTTGTCCCTTTTGTCTTCCTTCCTCACCCTTTTTTTTGGGGGGGGGGAGGAATGACCTACTCTCGAAACCACCAAGAATGAATCGTCATGGTAAGTGAATACAAATTTTCCATTCTCCGGTGGTTTGGGAGTGGGTCATTCCTGACTTTTGGGATATCCATAAGCAGTGTACCTTAGGGTGGGAAATGTTCAGACCTATGTTTAGAGAGCATACTGCAAAACTCTCCTCCCAAAGTCTGCGTGCACTGAAGAAAACGTATCAATCCTATAATGCTTGGTGAAGGAATGCACTGATCTCGAAGTGGCCGCTCTGCAAACCATTTCTAGCAAAGGGAAGGATCTGTAAGCTGCCAATGTGGCTGCCCCCCTTAAGGAATGTGCAGTAATCCCTTGTGGAGGTTCCAACCCTCTTGCCTTGTAAACTAGAATAATGCATCTCCTGACCCACCTCCTCAGAGTCAAGGTGGATACACTCTTCTCCAGAGAGGCTTTCTGAAATGACACAAACATTGTCTCCTGACTTTCTCAGTTGCTTAGTCCTCTCCATGTAGAAACTCAGTGCTCTACGCACATCGAGGCAATGCCATTCTTTCTCTTTGTCATGAACTGGATTAGGGCAGAACGAGGGCAGGATTATTTCCTCACTTCTGTGAAAAGCTGAATTGACTTTAGGCATGAAGGCCAAAGAACCACCTTGTCCTTGTGGAATACACACAGTTCTTCATCTACCAAGAGGGTTCTGAGTCCAGATACTCTTCTCGCGTCGTTATACCTATCAGGAGTATGGTTTTGAAGGTCAGCTCTTTAAGTGGAATTGATGCCATCAGTTCAAACAGTGCCTTCGTTAAGGCCTTCAACACAATGTTGAGATTCCAAGTAGGGAATCTATGTATGCTGGGTAGCTTAAGTAGCGTGGTCCCCCTCAGGAATCTTTTAATATGCAAATGCTGAGATAGGGATCCCTTTTTAGTATGACCTCTAATTGCCAAAATGGCTGCTACTTGCCTCTTAAGGGTACTAGGACTGAGACCCTTCTCTAGTCTCTCCTGAAGGAAAAGAAGAATGCCCTTTACTGGAACTGCTATAGGGTCCTTTCCCTTATCTGTACAGCAGTCTTGGCACACTTGCCAGGAATTGTTGTAGCTCCTATTCATGGAGCTCTTCCGTGAGGCCAGCATGGCCTGAATCACTGATTCTGCATATCCCATTCCTTTCAGTTGGTCACTTTCAACTTCCATGAAGCTAGTTTTAGCATAGCCAGTTGAGGTTGTAGCACCCCTCCCTGCGTCGATTGTCCTGTATGGGCAGTCTCCATGGCTCCACAGTCGAGAATCTCATTAGCTCCTGGAACCATGCTCTCCTGGGCCAGAAGAGCACCAATAGTATTACTTCCGCCCTTTGTTGGATGCTTTTCTGTATTGTCCTGTGAAGCAGTTGAATCGGTGGAAAGGCATACAGCAGCTGTTGTGGCCACTCGCAGTTGAGGGCATCCACTGCCCAGGCCTGGGGGTCCCTGCTTCTGGATATGTACCTCAGAACTCGATGATTCTGGTCGCTCGCGAAGAGGTCCAATTCTGGTGTTCCAAATCTCTGACAGGTTTGAACAAATACTGCCTTGCACAACTTCCATTCCGCTTGATCCACTGCTCCCCTGCTTAACCAGTCCACCACTGTATTTTCTTGCCTGGCCAAGTGTATTGCCTTTATCAACCTGAGGTGAGACTCTGACCACTCCAATGTGCTGCAGGCTTTCTTGTGGAGGGACCTGAACCTTGTCCCCCCTTGCCTGTTCACACATGCCTTCGCTGTCGTATTGTCAGTTTGGAGCAGCACATGGCAATTGATCAATAGGTCTTGAAACTCCATCAGCCCATTCCTTATGGCCCTGAGTTCTAGGAGGTTGATGCTCTGGGACCTCTCCTCTTTGTTCCACATGCCCTGAGCCATTCTCCCCATGGTGTGGGCCCCCCATCCCCATTGACTTGTGTCCATCGTTACTACCACTTGCTTTGGTTCTCTGAGTGGAACGTCGAGGGAGAACCTTCCTGGATCCCTCCACCATTCCAACTCTTGCCTCAGAGTCTCTGGAATCCTCACTAGTTTGTGTCCTTTGTTCATAACAGTGTCTTGATACTTCAGGAGAAATCTCTGAAGGGGACGGGTATGAAATCTTGCCCATGGCACTACATCCTGGCAAGATACCATGGACCCCAAGTGTTGTGCCAATGTCATCACTTCCACTCTCTGCTGTATTCTGATATTGTCAACCATGGCTCTGATCTTCTCCTGACTTCCCTGTGACAAGAATACTCTGTCTCTGTTTGTGTCTATATTCACTCCCAGGTCCTCTATTGACTGCAAAGGAAGGAGGGAACTTTTTTCCCTATTATGAATCTGTGGTCCTGAAGACAAAAGTTTGTCAGCTGCACCGCCCTGACAGCTGTTTCTCTCAATGCGGCCTTTATGAGGATGTCCTCCAGCTACAGGAAAAGCGACACGCCCTGAAGCCTCAGGTGTGCTACCAGCGTCACTAGGACCTTTGTGAATACTCTGGCAGAGGACTTCAGTCCGAACAGAAGGACCTGGTACTGGTAATGCCTCCCATCGTAGGCAAATCTCAGGAACCTTTTGTGGGATTTCCGTATTGGAACATGCAAGTAAACCTCTGAGAGATCTATTGATGCCAGGAAATCCCTCTTCTGAATTGCTGAGACTATAGATTTGAGGGTCTCCATCCTGAACTTGTGTGTCCTTACGAATCTGTTCAGCCACTTGAGGTCCACTATGGCTCTCGTGTCCCCGTTCTTCTTTGGGACTGTGAAAAACACCGAGTACACCCCACTGCCTCTGTGTTCCTGTGGTACTGGTTCTCTGGCTTCTATTTTGAGAAGATGTGAGATTGCTCTCAAAATGCGTGTTTGCTTCCCGATTTGTTCCGTGGCACTTGAAGGAAGCGATTGGGGGGGGAGTTCTGAACAAACTCCAATGGGTAGCCTTCACTTACTATGTCTAGTACCCATTTGTCTGTTACAGACTGCTTCCAAACATTTGAGAACCTTTGCAAGCGCCCCCCAATTCTCAGTGCCGTGGGCCCTGTCGGATAGTCACACCGAAGGGGACGTTTTTGATCCTTTTGGTATTGTCCTGACTTCCCGTATGAGAAGGTCCTACTAGAATCCCTAGGCTTAGGTTGCCAGCATCTCTTAGGTGGAGTCCCGAAAGGGCTGAACACTCCTCTTCAGTTTGCTATCCTTTTTCCTTGATGAAAGGACCTTCTTCTTTTCCTTGTCCTCTACTAGAAACCTGTCCAAGGCCTCACCAAAAAGGTTCACTCCTTTAAAGGGGATCCCTGCCACTATGGCCTGTGCTGCCAGGTTGACATCCCAGTTCCTTACCCACGTATTACGTCTGGCTGCCACATTAAACACCATCACTCTAGAGGCCAGCTGTAGGGTATCCAGGGACGCGTCCTCTTTTTCACCTCATCCTTAATGGTCTTGGGAACTTCATTGTCTGCCGCAGTGAGATCCAAAGCCCATGAGAACGTCGCCCTTGCAAACAGCAATCCTGCTAGAGATGCCTTGAGTGATATGGAGGCCACCTCAAAATTCCTGCATAGGGCTTGTTCTATCCTCCTGTCACAAGGATCTTTGGGCATGCCCTCTGCGTCCATTGGCAGTACTGAGGAGGATGCCAAGCTTCTCACTGGATTGTCCACCAGTGGCAAATTGAACTTCTTAGTGGTCTCTGGAGTCAAAGTGTAGAGCTTCTTGAAGACTGCATATGGAGCTTTTGGTTTAGATGGTGTTTCCCATTCCTTCTTAATCAAATTGTAAACTGCTACCAGCATGGGAATGCTTGAGGTCACTGATCTTGGTTTTGGGTTTGCTCTTCCTGCTCCCTCTGGAAACTCTGGCTCTGGCTCTCCATTTTCCTTAGACTTCTGAGACATTTCCAATACTCTCAACACCTTAGGAAGCAATCTATTATAAAGCTCCTGAGGAAAAAGCCTAGTATGCATGGTAGGTGTTCCTCCTCCTCTTCCTCTTCTGATAACTTGCCTTCTTCTTTATCCAAGGAATATTCCTGCTCGTGAGAGTCCTCAGACTGGCTTTCTAACAAGGGACTAGATTCCCTTTCCTCCCTCCTCCTCCTTTTTGATCTTGGAGGGGATTGAGAAGTTACCCCCTTTCTCCCCTTGGGGCCTGCCCATCTTTTAAGGGGCCTTCCCTATCTATCTGGGGACACACGGGGGGTTCTATCTCGAGGCTTGTATTTCAGGAGCTCTCTGAATTCTCTCCTCATTTCTGATCTAAGCCAAGACAGCAGATTAGCCTTGGCGTCCTCGCCTCCCAAGTCTACATCTTGGGTTCCCTCCATCTCCCCCTTTTCAATCCCCCGGGAAGAAGTGGAAGCTGGGGAGGTAGGTAAATCCAGGGCGCACATGGCACTTCCCAAGGCTGGTGGGTCCACAAGGCCTGCTCTAGCTGCCATATTTTCTGCGCCTCCTTCCCGCCAAAATACTACAAAGAGTTAGAGGGAAAAGGCAAAAGAAAACACCATGAGCGTACTGGGGTGGAAAACAGGTGAGAACTCATCGCTCTGTGCCCTTCCTTCCCCTCACCTCAATCAGGTCTTACCGGCTCCAACACTTGATACAGCCGATCCTTGCTGTGCTGGAAGATGCAAAGACGTGCAATCTCTGCTCTTCCGTGCACTACTGAAGGCCGCCGCCATCTCTATTGCACCCTTTCAACTCCTGCCGACACTCAGGATTAGCAGGGGGGAGGAAAAGGAAGGGTTAACTGCCGAGCCCCATCCTTCTCTTGCAACCTTGCTCCACTGGTTTCTCCCCATTCCAAGACTGCTGGCTCAACCCCTCTTCTTTTCCCACTACCAGGGATGGGGGGGGGGGTTTAAGGAGCCGCTACCCTCCGTGGATCTAGGCACCGCCAAGGTCCGTCGGTCAGGAGCTTTTCCCCTGGCTCCGTTTGTGGTAGCCACAGGAGAGCGGGAGGAGGCTCAGAGACGAGAGCTGCGCCAATCTTCCCTGACGCTTTCGGTTTCCTTTTCTCTTCCTAGACGCCAGGATTGCTACTCTCTCAGGAGCAAAGTCGGATCCATCCTGCACTAAGGCAGGGCCAGAAAAAATTGAAGGACACTGGAACGAGCCCTTCCCCATCCGGGATCAAGAAAGAGTCAGCTGACCCTGCAATACGAAGGAGGAGCTACGTTCCCAAACGTCAGGAATGACCCACTCCCAAACCACCAGAGAAAGCTGGTTATGTGGCAGAGGTAAAGGACATTGTGGAAGTAAGTGTTAGGAGATGAGAGATTCATTATATGACCCCAAGAGTTAAGTTGCTTGTTGCAGTCACTCATCATACAACTATGGATTTTCTAATTTTTCCAACTTTTTAATGGTAGATTTACAGTACCATCCTAAGTAGAGTTAACCCCTTCTAAGCCCATTTATTTATTTAAAAAATTATACCCCACCTTTCCATGTAGTTCAAGGCAGCTTACAATAACAATTAAAAAAAACATTTCCAGTTAAAACCAAAATAAATTAACAAATCCCAAGCTTTGGCCCCTATAGAATCAGATATTCCCTTGAATAGACCATGTACATATGATAAAACATTATTCTTAAATTTGCTCATAAAATGTAACTGCTAATAGTCTCACTATATTACTGAGAGGACAGGGCATATGATGCTTACTGCACACACTATGAAAAGGAAACATCCAGTGTATGGTGTGTGCTGGTGACAGAGTAGGGTAGGGCTTGTCCATCCATGAAAAAAAAATAATTGGGGCTCCTCAGCTTGCTACAGTTTGAGAATCTGGTGAATTCTAGTTAAAACAAGCACCAAGTTAAGAGAGGTTTCAACAATACCTAGAAGCAACAGCTTGCATTTTAGCTGCTCTGAGAAAGTGACATGCCCCACCAGGTAACCCTCAGCTCCAGGAAAATTTACCTCTGTGCAGAAGGGTGTAAGTTGTGGGTGGACCACTGGCTGAACATACATGTGGAAGGTGGATTCAATCTCCATTGTCCTGCCATTTAGCTTCAGGATGGGGAACTCAATGATCTCCTGGAATAAGAAGATGAAATGTTAATGAATCCAATAAAAAAATCACTATGTTTAATAAACTAGCTGGCCCCACGTCAGACATGAAACAGTAAAACCAAACCAACCACAGACAAGGTACAAGTGTCAACATATTACATAAAAATTTGACATATTCAGAAGAAAAGCCACTTAAAATGGCATGATTAGAACTGAACTGGCTCCAGAACCACAGAATGCTGTCAGCAGCTAAGAGTCAGGGAAAGGGGAGGGGTAACCTTCTCAAATCCCTGAAAGTTTACAAAGTCTGGGATGAAGTAGTAACAAGTAAGAGCTCCAAATGGTTTTCTCCTCCTGTGATTTTTCTTACGCTCCAGCTTGTACTATCTTGTAATTTCAAATGAATCTTTAAGTCAAGCTGCAACTCCAAGAAAATACGTGTAGTTATATAACAACAAGGAGCAGCAATCAGGATGGAGCAATGAGATCACCTCTTCAATCTCTTTGTTTGAAGGATCCTGGAGTTTCTACACAACAGGTAGAGAAATGTAGCTTGCAAAGGTTACAGGTGCCTTCTAAATTCAACTCACAATTCTGGCAAGATTATCTCAGATTTTGTGGGTCAACGCTATCAGTCCTGTTTATTCCTCTAGCACTCACCTACTCACAACACCTTCTTCCCTAGCCTACCAAAAAATAAATTATTTGCAATATATCATAAAACGCTTGAGGTTATTTCTGAACAATATTGCAACTAGGGTTAAAAATTGATGTTGAACAATGGTCTCTGAAGGAAGTTTTTCCCAGTTTACAAGAAACATGCACCAATACCAAAGATTTATGGATCCTTTTCACATGTCACTTGAGGATGCTGAATCACAGCTACAGACCATGTTAACTGACCTATTTTTTCACTGTTGTTGACAAAAAGAAAAAGAATTGCCACTGGTACAATTCTACTGGCTTTTGGATGGTTTATGTCTGCAATTCCAAGTGCTCTTTCATGGAAAAAAGTTCTACTGAAATCAGTGAGGCTTACTGCTAAGTACACGAATTTATAACTAGCGTTTTAAATGTGTAAAGCTAACATAATATGCAGTTTACTCACTGGCAATATATATCTATGAAAGCAATCTTGATCACTGAATTTTAAGTATAATATCAGTTCATAAGACACCAATGATAATATCTCCCAACTGTAATAAGAAACTACCTAAAAGTGCAATCCTAAACAGTTATGCCCTTCAAGCTCACTGAAGTCAATGGATTTAAAAGGGTATAACTGCTCAGGATTGCACGCTAAATGTGTAATCTGAAATGGCATGTCTCAGAACTAGGGAAAGCAGGGAATATTTACCATATTCTGGGGAATCCTATGCAAGTTACCTATGTATTACATATGTTAACAGTGCAATCCTGAGGGGGGGGGGCTGAAAACGCCCTGGAGCCGACTAGGAATTACACTGGCATATCCCGGACTTACGTCAGTGTAACCCTACACGGGTCCAGCAGCCCAGCACCAATCTGCTCGGGTCCTCCGCCAGTGCCTGGCCACAGTGGGCATAACTAGGGCATAAGTCTCTGCACTGGTAGGCAGGTCAAAGTGTGGGGTGTGACTTAGCTGGCTCCCTAAGGGGTTTCGGGCATGGAAACATCCCCAGCTGTGGTGGAATGTTATGCCATGAAAAACAACAGCATAGCCCATAGGCACCCATTGTACAGGAAAAGTTGATCACTCTCCCTGTACCCGGCCCCAACCAAGTGGTCTGGCGGAGCATAGGATGCCGACTACCACAGGGACAAATCTGCTGTACCCCCGTGGCAGACGAGCCAGCTTTCCCCACACCCAATTAGCTCCCCAGGCACCCTACATAACCGCCTGCCAGGGCACCCATAACCCAGGTAAGTGGAGAGGTGCCTACCCAACAGCCCCCTGCCGTGGAGACTTAGAGCGCAAGGTGGGAGAGGGTGCTTGTGGTGGCAAGGTAAGAGCTCACAGGGGAAACTGCGAAATTCAGGGCATGCCTCACACTCACATATGGGAGAAGAGCCATGTCCTGAATGTCTTACTGACAACTACCAACCAAGTTCCCTTGCAGGTTACCCATACCCATAGTCCTGGCTTGGGGAGGGGCAAGGGCACACCAACAGGTAAGAAGGAGCTGGGGAGGCAGCTGGCTTGTCTGCTCACACTGGCCTCCTCTCTCCCCTCACCTGCGACCCCCCCCCAAATGCTGGCTTCTACAGTTGAGGCTCGCTGGGGGGGGGCACAGCTCTGCCCATGAGCTGGCACAGCGTATGCCCGCCACAGTTGCCCAGAGAGCCACATTCAACACAAGGGTTGTTTCAGGGGTGGCTTTCAGCATCCCATGTCAGCAGCCCATGCTCAGACTTCCTCGGCCAAGCTCTTAACTCAGGCAGATAAGAGAGTGCAGCTGAGTGTCAGGTGACTGGGTATTTGCTCTCTTAACTCCCATGCAATGGCAGGTGCACAACCCCATGATTCTCCCCCTCACAGGATGAGGGCTCCAAGCAGCAATGAAGCAGTGGAACATCGAGATGCAGACAAGGAGCACTTTCTTGCCAGAAGGGCATCCATCATCTGGTTGCCAACAGCACCTGTGGAGATGGAGCATCTGGCCACAGCCACTTTCCCAGGACGTGGCAGACTTGACTGTGGCTTGTGTGAGGCCAGGCGTGTCACCACACATGTCTCCATTTCCCTTTCAGGCAGGGAGTCACAACCCATCAGGGGGGCCAAGGAAAATAGCTTTTCCAGCCCCCTGTAATCCTCCTCGACTGCCATTTAAGCCAGCCCCAGGAGCAGTTTTTCAGGCAGCCCATGAGTCAACCCCACTTCTGACAAAATAGCAAGAGGAATGGCTCTTCTGGCCCTAAGTGCCATGTTAACAGACACAGCTCCCTACTTGAGCAAGGGAAATTGGTAACACACGTCCAGACATCCTCTTCACTTTTGGTAGTTCAATAAAGTCTGTGTCGAACAACAACTCCCTCCCTGACTGTTTGCTTGCCTATGCATGACATAGGCACTTCCTCATAGGGCTACCCTTTCACACATCCCAGAGAATGGTCTCTGACTGTCGGCTAGTACGGATGGGATGAACCTGAAGAAGCTCCAGGTTGCCTCACTGCATTTGTGTGGCTCTGCTGCCAAAAGGAGCAGATGTCTAAGTGGAACCTTGGAGACTCCAGCTTCTCTTCCCTCCTTCCCTCCCCTCTCTCACATTCACTGCAGGTAGTGGGGTGGGACTTGGAGTGCTGCCAGTGTATATCTAGCAGGGGAGGCACCGCGCAGGGTGAGAGATGGCGAGTCAGTCGCCTTGAAAGAACTGCCCCCCCCTTCACCAATCCCGGACGGATGGTCGGGGGTGGCGGCAATACTCATTTGAGAGTCTTTCACCTTCAGGCCAGTCCCTGCACCAAAGATCTCTGGCACTGATTGTGTTGGCCTGGTGTGGGATGCTGAGGAGACTTTGGCTATCTACTTGGTGTACCGACCGCCAAGCACACCAGTAGCCGCCAGTCAAATCTGCTGGAGGCGGTGGCAGGTTGAGCTTTGGAACACCCTAGACTTTTAGCCTTGGGTAATTTCAACATCCATGTTGATGATGCCACCTCCTCATATGCTTCGAACCTAATGTCATCCATGGCAGCACTAGGACTCTCCCAGTTTGTTTCAGCTCCCACACATCAAGCAGGCCACATACTAGATTTGATCTTTGGGATGGGGATTCAGGTGGTCCTTGAGGCTGTCGAAGCAGTGATATGGTCGGACCACTCTGTCCTGACAGCTCCTTTGGGTACTCCAGCCCCCTCCTGCATAGGCGGTAAGCTAATTTATGCTTGCCCGCAGAGACTAATGGATCCAGTTGGTTTTCAGAATGCTCTGTGGGATCCAATGCCCCCTGGCAGCTCATTGGATGAGCTGGTGGGAGACTGGCATGACCGTCTCTCTGAAGCCATCGATGTTATCACCCCACCCCACCCCGGTCGCCATCTCCACTCCTGTAACAGACTGGCCCCCTAATATACAGAGGAGCTACGTTGGATGAAGCTGAAACTGCTTGAGCAAGTGGGGCGGCGGAGTTGGGATGAAGAGGCGAGATCATTTTATAGAGCGTTTATGAAAACTTATGAGATGTCTGTGAAGGCAGCAAAGAAGGATTTCTATGCTGCCTCCATAGCATCTACAAGCTCATGCCCAGCAAAACTGTGCAAAGTAGTTCAGTCCTTGGTCTCCCTTACTCAAATTAAAAATTCGGTCATTAGCTGTGAGGCTTTTGGGAGCTTTTCTGCAGATAAAATCTTGTCCCTCCATCGTGACCTGCCAGCCACGGTTGATACAGTAAGGGAACTGGAAGCCCCTTGGCCATCTTCTGGTCCTTTTCTGGATCACTTCAACTTGGTTTCCCAGAAGTAGGTTGACAGGATCCTGCAGCTGGTGAGGCCCACCGCGTGCTTCCTGGACCTCTGCCCTTCTTGGCTGGTGAAAGCCAGCACTGGTAGGCTGAGGGCACCATTGGAGATCATTATTAATCTTTCATTGAGCTCTGGGGGTTTTCCCAGGGCACTTAAGCAAGCCACGGTGAAGCCTCTTCTGAAAAAACTATCTCTGGACCCCACCGACCCATCCAGTTACCATCCAGTTTCGAACCTCCCGTTTCTGGGGAAGGTGATTGAGCTGGCAGTGGCGGAACAACTGCAGTCTTTCCTGGAGGACTCCTCCATCTTGGACCCATTCCAGTTCAGTTTCCACCAGGGCCATGGGATGGAGACAGTGCTGGTCGCCCTGACAGACAAACTCCATAGCCACCTGGATCAGGGTGGGTTGGCGCTGCTAGTTTTGTTAGATCTCTCAGCAGTGTTCGACACAGTCGACTATGACCTGTTGACCCACCACCTTGCTGATGTGGGGATTCAAGGGATTGCCTTGCAGTGACTTATCTCTTTACTCCACAGTAGGGAACAGAGAGTTACGCTTGGGGAGAGATTATCCGCACAGCAACCATTGGTGCACAGCATCCCACAAGGGGCGATACTCTCCCCCTTGTTGTTCAATCTTTATATGCACCCCCTCGCTCAGTTGGTATCGCGTTTCGGACTGGGTCGTCATCAATATCTGGATGACACCCAGTTGTATCTGTTGATGGATGGATGACCTGGCTCTGCTCCAGACGTCCCGGTGAGCGCTTTAGAGGCTGTGTCTGGATGGGTAAAGCAAAGCCGGCTGAGGTTGAATCCGGCGAAGACAGAGGTCCTGTACTTGGGCTGTGGGCTGCTGGATTTGGGAATCCGGCTCCCAGCCTTTGATGGGGCACCACGTGCCTGTTCCATCCATCCGGAGTCTCATAGTGACACTGGACTCTTCCCTATCAATGGAATGCCAGGTCACGGCAGTTGCCCAGTCTGCATTCTTTCACCTTTGGCAGGCCAGGCAGCTTGCACCCTATCTGTCGACTCATGACCTAGCTACAATAATCCATGCAGTGTTCACCTCCAAACTAGACTACTGTAACTCGCTCTATGCAGGGCTTCCCCTGGGTCTGACCTGGAAATTGCAGCGGGTCCAGAACACTGCTGCATTTGTCCTGGTAGGTATACCATACAGGGCACACATTACTCCTTGCAGTAGCTGCACTGGCTCCCCATGGAGGTCCGGATCAAATTCAAGGTTGATGGCGGGATGTGGGGAGGGGTGTGGAAACACGTCCTGGGGTCTCTGGGGCTCCTCACCCCCAAGGTCAGACTTTTGTCATTTGCGGGGGCAGGGATAGAGTTCAGGAACCTTACACTGTGGAGAGGATCACAGCCTCCCAAAACAGTTTATCTGGTCACAGAGGCCATCGTTCCACTTTGGGCCATCATCCCAGCACCAGAGCACGGTTCCTGAGGTTCACCTCGCATTCAATGCAGTGATACACTGCAAGTTGATGGGCATTCGTGGCTGCCATTATATTCAATGGGCCTTCCAGCCTCTCCTGTTGTTTCCAGTGGGCATTCTTGTCATTTATTTCAGACACACACTTGCCAGTAAGAAGCTGGTTTTCCAAGACTTGGGGGGCTGATTGCAAGTGCCAGAGGCTGCATGCTGCAGCCCTTGCCGGGTCCCACTGCCTTTCTGGTTTTACTTTTCAAGGTGTATGTTTCTCAGAGTAGCAGTGTAGGGGTGGGGTTGCAAATGAGCTGTGCTTCAGCTGCCCAACTGGCCCTTGTCAGAGATGGGGGTTGGGTAAGCAGCTGGGCAGGCACTTTGTCCTCACCTTCAATGTAACTTCATGGGGCAGGGCTCCTGTCTAGGCAGGCACCCCTGTTGGGGTGTGGCAAGCCCAATCGCAGGGGTCTTTCTGTTTCTGCAGGGTGGAGAGTAGCATTGGTAGCTGGCAACAGCAAATGAGGCCCAGCCCGCAGACTGGCTACTCCTTTCCCAACACTGTCAACTACAGCCCCCCTGCAATTGCTGGATTCTGCCAGTGTTGCCAGGTCAACTGGCAACACTGAGAATTCTTTCTTGGTTGTGCCTTGCCAGGCTCAACCACTGGCATAGCTCGCCCACAAAAGTCCTTATGGAGTGGACGAGCAGCGCCACAGGTACGGGGCGTCAACAGCACAGCAGGCCTCAGGATTGCACTGCCCATTTGCAAACAAGTTGCAGCTCTCAGATTCCAATGCAACTCCATCAAATTGTACACTTAACTCCACGTGCAAAAATCCAGAAGGCACAGTATATCTGACTTCATTTAAGTCTTGTAACTCTTGCACAAAAAGTCAAGACAACATGGAAAGTCTGTTTCCATTCCATTCCCATCCATAACCATGCATGTAACGTCCATGACTATTTTCTGCGGCAAATATTTTATGCTGACAGAGAAACACTGAGAAAATGTTCAACTATTTGAATAATCAGAAATCAAAAATTTACATAAACTTGTTAATAAAAAGTTTAAGCAAGCCCTGTTACGATGGATCTGGCAATTATTAAAATATACACATGAAATTAAAAAAAAACACAGCAACCAAGGAATACAAGCAATAAAATCCTTTGTTCCTTTCCTCCCCTCTCCACCTCCTCCCGAGTTTAATGTAAGAGAAGTGACAATTTGTTCCGTGTCTTTAAAGGATAATTTGTCTGTGTTATTTAATAGAGAAGCATGATGCTGGGGCTCTGGAGTGCAAATGAGCCTACTGAATGATAGCCAAGCATCGAGCCTCTCAAATCACTTTTGGAGAGAAGAGAGAATGAAAAAAATTGCTTTTTAATATTCAAAAACAGTTTGCAAAATTTAATCAAAGCACAGCAAAAGCTAACATTTTTACCACTTTGACATTTTTATTAGTGCTTCCATAAATTTTTAAAACATGAATAGAATTAGTTTAAAAACAACAACAAAAAACCTGCCTGAAAACATCTGGAAGACAAAAAATCATAGTAAAATAAATAAAAACCTCCGCTGAACAAAATTTGCTTCTGAAGAATCCAACTGCTTCTGCAGAGGGAAGCAAAGCCCTGGCCCAAACTTTGATGCCCAATATGTAATTAATACTTTTGATGTGAGGTAATGAATCAGCAGCACAACAGCATGCATACACCAAAAAATGTTAGTATATCAAATACGTCATTGGAAGAAAAAAAGCACCATGATGGAATCCCATATATACTTCAATTAAAAGCTTTCATGGTGGGGCAGCAGGGTTAAAATAAATTATATTGGTACTATTAGAAACAGAGGGTTCCTATACTACATCCAGCAGAGATTGCTGTCGCAGCAACACTGCCACTTAGCACAGCTCCATCCATGAAACGGGTAGCAGCCACTGCCAACTTTCATTGACGATCATATACTCATGAGAGCAACAATATAGTTCAGGTGTGACCCCTTCTCTAGTTTTCTAACTATTATAGGGGGAGAATCTATTCCATCTAAAATCGAAACAGTTTGTCCTAGCAATATGAAAATTTTCAATGAAATCAAATGGTTGAGTTGCAGCATTTTAAAAAGTTTTGGGTAGAAGCTACCAAAATTGCATGTCACTGTTTCTGGCCACATTTTGCTGGCAGAAGATAGAAATTATTCCCAAAATGCCACGGGGATGCATCTGGTTTTAGTTTGGCAAAAAATTGACTTGTGTTACACAGTATGGACAAGTTATACAATACAGTATACAGTACAGGTCACATGTTGTCGAATCAGAATGGTGGGAGGAGGGAATGTTGGCTGATGTGTGATGGATAAAACTGCAAAAACTCAATTCAAAGCTGAGATTTCCTATAAGCATCAAATCTAATATGAAGGATCTCAAATGAGAAGTAGAGACCATTGAATGTTCAGAGAAATCAGATGAAGAATGTTTGAGTTATAGCGGTTTAAAAATGAGATTATTTTCCTTCACGTAGTTCCTGACGTTTCGCCAGCAGCTGTGACTGGCATCTTCAGTGTCAAACACCGTGGCAATGTTTGTTCCGCCAGTATCTACAGCAACAGATACCAGCTCTATGAAATCAGCACCAGTGCTCACTAACAATGTTAACCAGCCCTGCAATGAAACCACTTCAGTTCATCTCTTACCTATAGGGTTGCCTAAGTTGTTGGTAACTTGATGACACTTTATGCCCATGCACACTAACCTGCAGTTCAAATACTTCAGCACTGCAACAAACCTCTCTCTACTCTGTTGGAGGATATGTGAAATATGAGAAGGAAGGAAAATAGTAAACAATTTCTATCTTGGATGATATCATTGTTATCATCTGGAATGAACAGGTTTGAGAGTTTTAATGAGCTCTTTTGGTTGATGAGTTATATTTTCCTTCTAAGGATCCCACTTAAGGATCAGGGAGAAAAGAAGGCACCTATCAACAAAGTTTGAGAACTAGGGAAAGATATACTATATATTTCTTTTAAAATTGAGATAATTTGTTGTGGATTTTCCGGGCTGTATCGCCGTGGGCTTGGCATTGTAGTTCCTGACATTTCGCCAGCAGCTGTGACTGGCATCTTCAGTGTCAAACACTGAGAGATCTCTGTCTTTCGGTGCTACACCTCTGAAGATGCCAGTCACAGCTGCTGGCGAAATGTCAGGAACTACAATGCCAAGCCCACGGCGATACAGCCCGGAAAATCCACAACAAATTATTTCAATTTTAAAAGAAATATATAGTATATCTTTCCCTAGTTCTCAAACTTTGTTGATAGGTGCCTTCTTTTCTCCCTGATCCTTAAGTGGGATCCTTAGAAGGAAAATATAACTCATCAACCAAAAGAGCTCATTAAAACTCTCAAACCTGTTCATTCCAGATGATAACAATGATATCATCCAAGATAGAAATTGTTTACTATTTTCCTTCCTTCTCATATTTCACATATCCTCCAACAGAGTAGAGAGAGGTTTGTTGCAGTGCTGAAGTATTTGAACTGCAGGTTAGTGTGCATGGGCATAAAGTGTCATCAAGTTACCAACAACTTAGGCAACCCTATAGGTAAGAGATGAACTGAAGTGGTTTACCATAGCCTGCCTCTGCATAGCAACCATGGACTTCCTTGGTGGTCTCCCATCCAAGTATAAACCAGGGCCAACCCTGCTTAGCTTCCGAGAGCTGAGATCAGGCTAGCCTGGGCCATCCAAGTCAGGGCACACATCACTATAATAGCTAATTTCAGTTCCTTCCAACACACTTCAGTCATATTGTTCAAAATCCACAGTTGTAGCCTCTCATTAGTTTATTTTATCAATGAAGTAAAGTATATGGTAGAGCAGGGAAAAGAACAGAAGTGATGAAAGCAAAACATTCAGCTACCTGTGCTACAGCTCAGGAGAGAGTGCATGCGTGCGTGTATAAATGGCTTGTTTTTTAACAGCCTGTTTTTATATTGTGGTTTTTTATCGTGACCCGCCTTGAGCAGGACTCTGAAGAAGCAACAAAGAAATGTTTAAATAAATATACAGAATACCGCTATTTTTTTAAAAAAACTACTCTCATATCCGAATCCATCGCACAAGTACCCTGCCTGTCCTCAATTCTCATATAACTCAAGCAATGCAGCAGCCCTGTCAATGCTAGAGTTTCATTTTAACAATATCAGGCCTGCCTACGTCTCTGTCTAGTCCTCCTCTTAACAGAACAGTTCTATGACCTATTCACGAGCAACATTGCATTAGCGTGCCAAGTAGTCCCATACGCTAAGAGGGTGGGAAACAAGCAAACAGGAGGGAAGAATTAAAACAGCTAGAGGAAATAAAATATTGAACAAGTCTGAAAATTTTATGACTGTTCACATGATTGCAGCCTATGAAAACTATAGAACTACAAAAGGCTGACAAGGGAATCAGATGCCTTGGGGAAAAGATCAATGGCTTTGCTTTCCTCACCACCTTCCCTTTATTCTTGACTTTCTTGTTCAGTTTCTCAAAATCAACAAAAATGACATTCCCAAAGGGCTGTTACCCCACTGGTGGGGAGAGGGAGGAAGAGAGATAGAGACTCCCCCCCCCAAGCTCTGGTAACGTGGCAATGTTTGTTCCGCCAGTATCTACAGCAACAGATACCAGCTCTATGAAATCAGCACCAGTGCTCACTAACAATGTTAACCAGCCCTGCAATGAAATGTAACCTGTGACACTCTGTGGTACTTTCCATTTAAACTTCCATTTGGAGAGTTGCGGCATTTGGGGAGCCTTGCCGTCCGTCCTACTAATAAAGACAAGTGTTGGGACCTTTAAAGCTGCCATTCATCTTGTGCCTTTATTAAATTCAATTTTTCTAAACCCATGATATATCATGAAATTAGGAGCTGACATTCCTGCAGAAACAAAAATATCTATCAAACATAAAGAGGGGGGAAAGCACTCCATTACCCAGAATTTATGGCTTCAAGCCGATCTGTTTCCACTTTTTTACAAGCATATGGTTTGTTTTAGATATCCAAAATGTTATTACAGATCTAGAATTTCATTAGGAGCTATTATGAAATGGTAAGCACTTACCCATACAACTGAACAGGCTGGTTTTTAGAGCACATAGACACAGACTGGCAACTCAGTCAGCCTTAAAGTACTATAATACATTCACACTGTCAATCTAATTTCCAAAGAACGAGAGTTTTTAGAAGAGAGGACAGGATATGGCTGCAAGAAGGTGGTCTGGCTTGAGGGGAAGTACTTCAGAAATGGTGATAGTAAGACAAAATGAGGGAGTACTTCTGACTGAACAAGCCTTGTGATACCAACATCCCCACTGAGTCTGTGGTACTCTGAAAGCACATTGCACCTTCATCCTTTCACTTTAAACACACACACACAAAACACTCCCAACTCTCATTCTCTTAGCCAATCGTCATTCACTCTTATTCTGTTTTTATTCCCCTCACATTTTACTCATCCACCATTTGGCTAAAGAACCCCACGCACATATCAAATACTGACCTCAGTTACCTTACTCAGTGTGAGGTTGATTCCCCAAAGGATGCATCCGCCACTCACTTGTCCACCATGTTGCTGCAGCCACCTTGTTCCCTCGTCCAACCAGCAGGGTCCTACCACAGGCTGCCTAGTCAGCCCGGAAGGTCCCGCAGCTGAGGGCTCCGCTTTGTGGCCAAACTGGTGTCGGGGGAGTCAGGGCTGTGAACCTCTAGGAACCTCTTCCCACCTGGAAGGCTGCCCTTTATCAGCAGGATCAGTCCTCCCACTCTCCTCCCCAGCCAGGAGGCCTTGCCCCACTTCTTTTCCCCAACGGGGAGCCGCCTCCCCAGCCCCCCGCCAGCCTCACCCAAGCCCCAACATTCATGGGCCACAGCCTGTCAAGGAGCAGGGACAGGCACGGCAAGAGGGACAGCAGAGACAGGCACGGCATCCTGTACACCGCTGGGCAGTCACTCAGTGTCTGGGTGGGGCCCAGAGGTTCTCACTGGCGATGCAGGCATTGCAGCTGGCCAGCAGCAGCCCAATGACAGCCTGACCATGGGTTCACAAACAGACGGAGTGGCACATGCTCAGCATGGACTGCTGTCGGGGTTGCCAAGGATCTTGGTGGAAATTCCTCCTGCCGGCAACCTGGTTCCTTGATCACCCACTTACCTTGGCCCCTCTTTCCTCCATCTAACAGAGCTGAGGGGCTTCAGGTGAGTGTCGTCATGCTGCTGGGGGGGGGAGAGATGAGGACAGTGCAGGCCATGCCATGGGGCCGGCTCTGGACACACCCTCCCCTTGGGGTAGCCTCGTCTTGGGGATTGCTGTCAAACATCCAGGACATGAAGTTGGTGTTGGCATGTTGTTGGCCAGGGCAGTGGCGTGTTGTAAAACTGAAAGGTAAAAGAGATAAGTACCACCTCAGGACTATGACGCTGTGGTCTTTCATCCATGACATCCATAGGAGGTGGGCATGATCAGTCACCAGGGTGAACTGGTTGTTGGTGAGGTAGCATTGGAGGGCCCCAACCACCCACTTCACAGTCAGGGCTCCTTCTCAACCATGGCGTACTTCCTTTCAGCTGGCTGGAGCTTGCAGTTGATGAAGAGGATGGGATGTCCACTGAAGTCCTGTGACACCATGATCCCCAGACCGGAGACGAATGCATCTGTTTGAATAATGAAGTCAGGATTCTGGAGGACTGAGGTCTGGGAGAGGGCTGTGCACAGAGCCTAGAAGGCTCGCTGCCAGGCAGGGTCCATTGCAGGCAGTTAGTCTGCAGAAAGGGTAGCCCATCTGCTAAAGGGCTGGTGAGGCTGGCAAAGTGAGGGATGAACTTGATGTAATAGCCCAGAAGTCCTAGGAAGAGATGACGCTAGCCAAGGAGCATGGGCAGCTTTTCAGGGTAGTCACCTTGTTGGGTAGGAGCCGTAACTGACCTCACCATACCAAGTCCATATACTTAAATTCCTGGAACCCCAGGCAGTTCTTCCCTGGATTGGCCCAGAGGCCAGTCACCTGCAAGGCTTCAAGCACTTGGTGGAGGTGGTAGAGATGGGTTGGTCAATTGGGACTGTATATAATGATGTCGTCTATGTATGCGGTAGCACTGCACAAGAGCCTGGTTGACCAGCTGTTGGAAAATGGTGCTGGTCCCATGGAGCCCGAATAGCATGACCAGGAACTGGAACAGGCCCATTGGTTCAAGGGTAGTGCCTTGTCTGTTATGGGGCTGTCCGGTGCCACCCTGTCAGGAGTCCAGGGGAGGAGGCTTTCCGGGGGCTCTTCCACCAGCCGGCATTTCAGAGCCCCCCGCTCCTGCCATTCTTTGGGATTGTTGATGTGAAGGAGTTTTTTCCTGGTGCATGAGGCACTGCACTGGAACTAGGGTTGCCAATCCCTCTTAACCTGCCAGTGTGGGGACAGGCTACCTGCACTCACCTCTTGGGGGGGGGATGCAAAGCGTGTGCCCGCTCCTGCAAGCTCAATGACGCCACTTCTGGGAAGTGACGTCATCATGCAGCCCCCTGGGAGTGTACCCACAGGGAGCACACTCCGCAGGGGCTTGGATTGGGTCTGCTGCGGAGCACGGGAGCACACCTGAGCCCTGCAGTGGCCCAAAACAGGCCCAGTCCACACCAAAACAGGCTAGTTTCGGGCATGTTTTGGTGCGGATTGGGCCTGTTTTGGCCAAGATCGGGGCCGCTGCAGAGTGCAGGAGCGCTCTTGCACTCCGCAGCAGCCCAAAACAAGCCCAATCCGCACCAAAACAGGCCTGAAATGAGCCAGTTTTGGCATGGGTCGGACCTGTTTTGGGCTGCTGTGGAGCACAGGAGCGCACCCACACTCCGTAGCAGCCCCGATCCAGGCCAAAACGGGCCCGATCCAGGCGGCTGCTGTGCACAGGAGTGCGCAGCACCGCAGGGGAGCGTGTACAGAAGGTGTGCCCCCCCCGCTGGCCAGGTAAGTGGGGGCGGGGTGGGGGCAGGGAACCCCCACCCCTGCCGGGGGTCTGGCATCCCTAACTGGAACATATATGACAGTGGGCCTAGCATCTGGTTGACCATGTAGGGCCCCTGCCAGGGATCCCCGGTTCTCTCTAATATGAGGACCCAATGGCTGCCTAAGACATGGTCCCCCTCCTGAAAAGTTCAAATCCAGGTGCCTTGGTCATACTGGGCCTTCTGGGCAGCTTAGGCCGCAGCCAGGCTGCGTTGTGGGCTGTTTCCAACTGCTCCTGCAGGTGCCATATGTACTCTGGGGCCAGAAGTCCAATAGGTTTGGGCAGAGCAGCCCACTGCCCTTCTACCACATCCAGCACCCCTCATGGCTGTCAACTGTGTACTAACTCGAATGAAGCAAATCCCATTGAGGCTTGGGGGGGGGGGGTTCTTGCATGGTGAACAGGAGCAGGTTGATGAAGAGGTCCCACTGGATTGGCTTGTCGCAGATCAGCTTTCAGAGCATGGTTTTGAGTGTCTGGATGAACTATTCAACCAGACCACCAGTCTGGGGATGGTAGACTGTTGTAAAAACCTGCTCGATACTGAGGCCATGAAAGATATACCATAGTCCATGAGGAGCTCCTGGAGCAACCCTGCTTGGGAAAAGAACCAGTGGAGGGCCCAGGTTATCCCCATGTCTTGCACTGTGTGAACAGGGACAGCCTTGGGGCACAGTCCAACAAGATCAACAGGTACCAGCAACCTCTTGCCGTCTGGGATCAGAGCCCAAGGAAATCTATGGCTATTCATCCAAAGGTCGTGTGGATCACCAGGAGCAAGGAGAGGGGGGCCCTGGGCAGTGGGTGGCTGGAGGCCTGCTGACAGGTGGGGCAAATCTTTAAAATCTTGAGCTTGAGCCACAGAGGGCAAGAAGAACCAGGCCAGGATCCAGGCCATGGTGTTAGTTCCCTGGTACCCTACCCAGAAATGATTATCAGTGAAACACACGACGGTCCCTCAGAATTCCTTAAGTACCAGGAGCTGTCATGTCTCCACCCCACCCCGTATCTGGTACCAGACCCCCTCTGTTCCCGCACCACCCAGGGATACCAGCCATTCTACCGTCCATACCAGGATTCCCCTTAACTCACCACTATAGCATCCCTCAGGGGCTCCAAGGCTGTGTTGATCTCCTCGGCCCTCTCGAACATGGGGTAAGTCCCCCAGGACCGGATGGTAGCATTGGGGTCTTTGGTGTCTGGGTCTGCAGCCATCTCTTCTTCAGCAGGCAGCACCTCAGCTGGTGCAACAGTAGTCCACAGATCGTGTGCAAAGCATGGGACATGCCACCCTAGCAGCATCAGGTAAGGGAGCACAGGGACTGAAGCCAACTCTACTTCCCAGTTCCATCCTTGATACCATGATGGAACTCGTACCATGGGGTATTCTTCTGTGTGCCCATGGAAGCAGGCCATCATTGTGGTACAGATGACAGGATGTCCCTCAGGCAGCAGCATGATCCAGATTATGGAAACTGAGCTGCTGCTGTCCAACAGGGCAGAGAGACAATGTAGCCAGCCACCTCCACCACAATCAGCAAGGGTGCAGCTGGGGGGTGCAGCCTATCAGAGGCATAGCTTCTTCCCAGCTTCTTCCCACACACCACAAGGGGGCCACGTTGTCTATACTTAAAGGCCCCCAGTCGCTGCCCTCCCTGGTGGAGTTGGCTGGAGGCTCCCTGTGGCAGGAAAGGGGGCGGAGCCTCCTGGGACCAGTGAGATGGGCAGGTCTTGATCCCAGGGGCTGACGTGGACAAGCTGTCGAGGTTAGTGGGGCCACGGAGACCAAGGCAGGCCCATCCTGATCCAGGAAGGTCAGGAGTCGCATGCACACCCTTACTTTCTCTTGGGTAGATTTTGCCTTTTATCTTTCCCTTAACACCCTCTGGGTAGCTTGCTGCCACCAGGAATATTATATTCCAAGATATTTTATTTAAATTTTCCCTTTGGTAACATGCCTAAGTGTCAGGTTCCTTCATGGTTCTATGTGGCCCTGAGGATAGGAATGGGATATAGCAATGACAGCTACTCTGGGATATAACAAAACAAATAAACTTTTATTTTTCAAGAAGCGTATCGGTTTCATAAAAGTAGTTCTTGGTTCTTAAAGTTACTTTATCTATACTCATTCACACAGATCTCTTCTAAGGCTTCACACACAGTTAATTTCTTTCTCTGACTCAATCTTTCTCACAGACGTGCTTAAAGTTACTCAGGCTGCACACAGCTTGCCTGGTTTCTCTTGACTCTATATTTTTCTCACAGAAATGCTTAAAACTCCTCAGGCAGCACACAGCTAACCTCTCTTTCTCTAACTCTTATTCACAGAAATATTAAACCTGCTCAGGCAGCACACAGCTAGCCTCTCTTTCCCTGACTCAGTGTTCTTTCACAAACATGCTCAGTTCAGGTTCCATACAGGTTATATTTCTCTCATAAATACTTCAACATGCTCAGGCAGCACACAGCTAGCCTGCTTTCTTCTGACTGACTGAAACTTTGCTCTCTACTCCCAGTCTCAAACTGCATTCACTCCACTCACACTCTCAGTCATGAGCCAATCATATCACTCACTCATCCCTCTCTCACCCCCACTCTTCACCTATCTCACACCAAGCATTTAAAGAAACATGCACACATTTACTTGAAATCATTACACACCCCCACCCACGTCCCTTCCTGCTTGGGGGGCGAGGCTTCTCTGTTGGGGTCCCATGGTTCAGCTGCTATGAAATTCTCCACCAGGTCTGTGGCCTCCTTGAGACCGAATAGTTTGCTGCAGGCCACCCTGTAGTGAGCCTGTGGAGGGAGGGAGGACACTGAGCAGCTGCTCAAGGACCACTTGATCAACAATGTTCTTCTTGCCCTCTGTCATGGGCTTAAGCACCAGTAAGCCGAGTCCCGCAGGGCCGTGACAAATGCCGAGGTCTATCGCCTTTCTGGTAGGTGATTGCTGGGAATTTCTGCCAGCAGGTGTCGGGTGTTACCTCATACCAGTCTAGGAAGGCTCCCTTCTGTTGCTTGAAATTGGACCCTTCTTCTTTGGAGAGGGCTTCATTGCAGTCTGGGCCTCTCTGGTTAGATGTGGGCCCAATATGGAAGCTCATTGGTCTTGGGCCCACTGGGCAGCCTTGGCTGTCCGCTCGAAGGCCTCAAGGTACATGTCAATGTTGTCATCCATCCCCAGCTTTATTAGGTGGAAGGGGGCCAAGTGTCCTGGGCCCACAGCTCCCCCACCTAGGGGTGGGTTCCCCACAGCCCCCCCCCCCAGGTGCAGCAGAGGTCTCAGATCAGGGCAGCTTGTGCCTCCTGTTGCTAGGTCATTATGTCCCGGAGGAGGTGGCCTTGAGGTTCTGCCAGCCACTGCCCGAACTGGCCATGTCCAGGGCTGGGTTGCAGACCCCTGATCCCCTACTGGGGCCTGTTCCATTGGGACACTGAGTATTCAGTTGTTTGCTGCAGGCTGGGGGGGGCAAGCAGGAGGGGCCAGCTCCTGCTTCAACTGGGATGTGGAGCTGACAGTGTCTCACAGTTGGGTCCTACTGTCTACATTCTCCACCATGTTGTGAAATTCCCTGAGGGACACATCTGTCACTTGCTTGTCCACCATGTTGCTGATGCCACCTTGGAATCTCTTCCTCCCGGCAAGGTCATACTACCAGCCGCCATCACGTCCTGACGGGTCCCCTCAGAGTGGAGGGGGTAGTTGGGGCTGTGAACTCCTAAGGACCTCTTCCCACTTGGGAGGCTGCCCTTCGTCAGCAGGGCCAGTCCTCCCACTCTCTGGCTGGAGAATTCTGCCCTCCTTAAATTCCCTCCTCTTAATGCAATCCCTGCCCTGCTCCTCAAGGAATGCCTCCAAGGTAAGTCCTAGCACCTGGGCCAGGGGAGGCAAGGCAGTTCTGACCCAACCCAACAGGTGCCACCTTTCAGGCCCACTCCCCAATCTCATCCAGGCTCAGGCCTTCGCAGGCTGTATGTTGCCGGGCAGTGGCTCAGCTCCTGGGACGAGCCCAGAGTGTCTCACTAACAATGCAGCCACTACATTGGGCTGACAGGCCTGGCCATGGGTCAATGGCCAGCTGGAGCTGCCTGCTTGGTGTGGGCCACTATTGGGGTCACTGGGGATCCCAGTGGAACCTCCTCCTGGGCCACAGGGCCAGGCCGGCATGCCAGAAACCTGCCTCCTTGATCACCCACCATCCCCAGCCCCCTCCTCCTTCTGTCTGCCAGAGTGTTAGGTAGGTGTTGTCATACCACGGGGGAGGCAGTCCAGGCCATGCTGTGGGGCCAGCTCCAGACACCCAGTAAAAACCAGTTTCCCTTTCCATTGAGTCACCAACTGCAGTATGTCCTAACTCTCTTATTTAAGACTCTCATCTACCTAAGATACCCCACTTCAGAAATTTATCAAAATGCCTAGGCAAGCTCTCTACAAGAGCAAATTGTACATACGCTATTCAAGAATTATCTATACCCTCCCTACGAAAAAACTAAACCAACCTTGTCTCAGCCTCCTGATGTGCATTACTGCAATCCTAACTAAAAGGAAAGCAAACATTCAAATTGCTGGTAATAAAATAATAAGCTTTTTACTCCTCTGTCCAGTGTCATGAAATTTGTATACAGAAATTTGTATTGAAGAACTCTGCACATAGTGTCAGCTCATTGGCATAGGGATTTGCATTTATATTGTAGGAAGACAGTTTCTCAAATCAATTTTAACATGTGAAAAGTACCACAAACCAGCTAAACACCCAGAAGTATAAAGAAAAAGGTTAAAATTATAAATATCTTTTAGCCAACATGCCTGGTTTAAATCCTTTTGTATATAAAAGCCTGGAGTACTTGCATGCTAAAGAGCTGGCAGCCCATGAAGAGTTTCAGACCTACCACCCTCAGAGGAAACACACATACACAAACGCCAGCAGCCTCCTTGTGTAATTTGCCTGTGCAACAAAAACTTGTCAAGAAACAGATGGGAGACTGAATCTCAACTGGCCTATTGAAAACTTAAAAGGACTTCCCTTTCTAAGGGATTAGGAAAATTCATGAGGGCCTGTGATTTCAGCACTATAAACCCAACCTGTTTCACTCCACCCTCCTAAAATAAAAACTCCTGGCACAAGGCCATTGAAATGAGGGAAAGGAGAAATCTCTTGAAAGGAAAAGTTACAAGTATAAACTGCTTGAGACCCTCCTGGAGAAACCTCTTGATTTGGGAACAAAACAAAAAGAAACATACTGACATTCACAGAGAAACATTTTGTCCACAATATTAGAACCATTATTAGATGATAGAAATTTATGGAGAAACTATCAAAGAAGTTAGACAGTTCACATGTCTCGGTGTTACTCTTAGTTATGATTTATCTTGGAACTCCCATATAAACTCAGAAGAAAAACCCACAATGACATTAATTTCTCTTAAGAAATTCTTTTATACTAAAGGTGGCCAATTTATTTATTACAGTTATAAAAGGCCATCATTCTCCCCAAATTGCTTTAGCTGCCCAAATCTGGGTCAATGGATCACTAGATCATCTGGATGAGTTCCAGCAAACTTTTTCCATAAGAACCTTTATCTTTCTCCCAGTGTACCTTCAGTTGTGGTGCAGCTAGAACTTTGACTCCCTCACATTTCAACAATAGCATGGTATCATGCTATCAAGTTCAGATCATGAATCCAACACTCTACCATCTTTACTGCAATTAGTAACAACTGGCTCTTGGTTGAATACTTGTCCCTGCCCAATTGATCCAAAGTTTGCTATATTAAACCTGAGCTTGAGTTTCAAGGATTCATTGAAAAAATTCCTGTTATATGAAATCAATTATTTAAAAATACTGGGCTATGTTAAAACTTCAAGCCGATTGGAAATGCTCCCTTATTTATTTCCAATTATCAGAAAATGTTTGAATTGTCTAAATACTTCTTTAATCTAACAGTTCCAAAGTATCATTGCTCTTTCCTGTTACTCATATGCAATGTGTTACCTTCTACTGAGATGAAGGGACATTTTAATAGAACCTCCCCTGAAAAATGTTATTGTGTTTATTGTAGAAATCAAGTTGACTCAACTGCCCATATTCTTTTTAGCTGCCTCCGTTATATTTCACTTTGTAATCAATATATTACTCCCAGGACTGACTGGCTACAGAACATTTCAGAACAACAGAAACTAAAGATCTTACCATCAGGCAAGATTAAAAAAAAGTGTATATGTAATTTAGCCAAATTTAGCCATGCAGTTATACATTACTTATTCAATATTCCGACATATGGCTTGTAAGCTGTTAAGTAACAGGGAAAGGAAAGATTATAGAAATAAAATACCCACAAGAACACTCAGACAGTCAAATATCTGTTTGAGCAGTGGGCAGGACGCACTCAAAGACCAGTATATGTTTATTGGTGGTGGTTAAAATCATCCCATTCAGTTGCAGTCGGAAATAATTTATTTTCTCCCATCTCTGCAAAAAAAATTAATAAATATAAAAGGATGAAAGATGCTACAAGAAAATCAAAGCCACTGTACCAGTGCAGCAAAAAAGAGCCGAGTGCTGTTGATACTAGGAGAAATCTCTGATAAGGGAAAGGACAGTGTTGTCCTCTGTTTAAAAGGCAGCCTGTTTACACCTCTAAGAGAAGAAAGCCTGGGCCTCAGTGGCAGCAGCTCATTTGGTTCAACAATTTTTCTCTTCTTTTCAAGAGACAAAAAAAAAGTCATTTTACGCACAAGGAGCTTGTTTCTTAAACAAACACTTGTGTTTTTGATTTACACCACGGGCTGCTCCTAAATAATTTATGGCGGGTTAAATTTATTGCACAGCCCTGGCCGGCTGCAAATTCGAATTGCCAAATAATTAGATTTTAGGGCAATGCTTATAAATTATCCGCCGATTTGTCCGGACTTGTTTGTCAGTCGCTTTGTGCTCCAGGTCATCTTTGGCATTTCGCTGTTTGTGTTTTAATTGCTGATCTACACTTTGACAGATGAGAGTTGATGCCTCCAACTTTGGGAGGGGGGGGACAAAGAATCAGAGCTTGTAGAAGGCTTGAGTTCTTTGCCCCCGTGTTTTTATTCCAAGGCAGTTAAAAGAAGGGACAGCATATGGATATCACTGGCCTAGTGAGTTTTTAATTATTATTTTAATGAGAGCAAGCCAAGTTGCACCGTCCTACACTCTGGCCTTCAGGGGTAATGGACAACATGGCTAAAGCCTCGATATTTCTGCAAAAACTGACCACACCAACCACTCCAATGAGGTTACAGAAGAAAAAATCTACTAGCTGCATTTGCTTAATAAAGGATGGCTAAGTACCCCAATACACACATACGCATACTCTCACTATACAGTGGTCTGGCTCAGCACTAGAGATGGGCACGAACCTGAATACAAACCAAAAAAACCCATGAACCATCCCGGTTTGTGGTTCATGAACCAGTGGTTCATGGAAGCTTGTTTCCACAAACTTCCACAAACTGGTCTACTGTTTCGTTTGGTTCATTTTAAAGGGCAATGCCTCTTTCTGTGCCACTGCACAGCGGCAGAGAAAGGGGCATTTAAACCTGCGGATCAGCTGCTTGTCAGGGAGATCCCCAACAAGCAGCTGATCGATTAAACAGCGGGGCTTGGCTGCCCAGCCAGGAGTTCCCAGCCAGCTAGCCAAACTGCACTGCTGTTTAAATGGGAAGTTCCCCACCGCTCCAAGTGGCAGGGAAGTGCCCACTTAAAAAGCGGGGCTGGGCTGAGCTGTCCTGGCCGGCCAGCAAAGCAGCGCCCGCTGCTTAAATGGACAGTTCCCCGCCGCTCCACGATACGGGGAAAAGTGCCCATTTAAAAAGCGGAGCTGGGCTGAGCTGGCCGGCCAGCATTCCAGGCCGGCCAGCCAAGCCACGCCTGCTACTTAAATGGGCATTTTCCCTGCTCAGAGCAGTGGGGAACTGCCTATTTAAACAGTGGGTGAGGCTTGGCTGACCGGCTGGGAACTCCTGGCCGGGAAGCCCCACTTTTTAAATGATCAGCTGCTCGTCTCCTGGTTTTCTTCAAAAAATGCAAATCTGAATTACTCAGAAGGGGTTTTTTCTCAGGTAATAGGGCACTGCTGTAAGAATTGGCTCAAAGAGATGCTTTAGATAGGGACAAGGTCTGTAGATTATTCTACTGCTACTGTTTGTTGATTTAGCTATGCTCCTACTGAGTAGTTTCCACTAGGGGTGTGCAATCAGGTCCAGGAACTGGCCCAAAATAAGCTTTATGCCAATCTGGCATAATCCAGCTTTGCCAATTCCCTAGGGCAAACCCTGGATCTGATCTGTCTGCTGGGTCAGGTTTATCCAACTGCAGCAGGCAGTTGGATTGGAGCAGCAAGTGAGAGGGGCAGTGGCGCCGAGCCAAGCTCCACACTGTGGCAGGAGAGCAGCACAAGGATGGCAGGGCAGGAAACAAGGCAGCAGGCAGAGTGGATTCCAATTCCATTCTGCCCTTCCCCCCACTTGAGCTCCAAAAGATCCCTTCAAGCAGCCACCACTGCCAGCCACCTTTTAAACTTTGTGACTTGAGGATTCTCTGGTTCAACATTCAAATTCTCAGGGCTGACACTGGTTCCCTTGCTGCAGTTTGGTTCTGTGTGCTTTGCTGTTTTAGCTTGCAAGGGAATCAATGTCGAACCAGAGAATCACAACGAGGGGGGGGGGGAGTTTAAAAGCCTTGGAAATGTTTCCTCCATAGGAAACTATAGAGAGTGGCTGAGGGAAACTTGTTCAGGGGTCCACAGAATTGGACTCCGGGGTCCAATCTTCCTGAAATCTGGGGGGGGGGGTGTCTTTAGGGGACAGTCAGAAGTAGGTTTCCTGCAAATTTGGTGGAGTTTGATTTAAAAATACTCCCCCCCCCCGGCCCCCATAGGGAATAATGGCTAGTTAAATCCAGGATTCTCTAACCTGGATCAGAGAATCTGACCTAGATTTTTGGGATACTGATTTTTTTTTGGTATCCCTGAAACCTAAATTTGGATCACTTGGATTTTTTTGGTGCACACCCCTAGTTTCCACTTCATTACAAATGTAATGTTTAAGTGCGCTTTGTTTCAGCAATGTTTCATCTCTGTTTTTCTGATTTATGCCTGTTTCAAATTTCTGCAACCCATGCCCTATTGTATTTGTTCACTGAATATTCCAGCTATTGATTGTATTGGTTCACTGAATGTCTTAGCAGTTGTTCTTATTGACTTGCACTGCGTAATCCACCTTGGGTCTCAGTGAGAAAGACAGACTATAAATAAATAAACAAATAAACAAAATTTTCCATTTCATAGGGAACATTAATCCAATTCAGTAACCCTGAGAGATGCCAGAGGAGGCACCTTAACATCTGCTTCATATTTACTTCTTTAGAAATTCAATAATGGCCATTTCACAGTATCTCTTTATTCTTAGTTTCCTTATATTTACCATAATATCTTGGTTAAATCTATAATGCAGCATCAGACCATTGCTCTTTTTTAGAAAGGATCCAAAATGTATAGCCATTTGGAAAATGACAAGATTTCAGCCTAGAACATCAAAATGCCATATCTCCATAACACATAGAGGTTATTATTAAAATGCTCACTGTATTTGGGCTCAAGTTAACCCAACAAAGTCCATAATAAATCCAAGTCTCAAGTCCAGGAGCACATTAAAGACCAACAAGATTTCAAGCTTTTGAGAGTCAAGCTCCCAGTTTCTCAATGGAATGAGGAAATGTTTTTAAGGAAAATGGCATGAAAGTCTACTAGAAGTACAAATTACCTAACAGAAAAAAATCAACCTGTATAGTTCACAGTTAACAGTGAAAAGAAGACAAAAATCTGTATTTTTTTTATAACATTTGTAGAGGAGGATGGAATTAAAAAGCACTCTGTAAAATGTATTAATTCACAACAAATTTTAAAATGATCAAAAGAATCCACTCCCATGAAGCAAACTGCTGATCTTTGGAACTCACTACCACAGGATGTTGTGGAACTGAACAATATATGTGTTTACAAAACTACACAAATACATGGAAGATGGCTAATGTCATAAATCGCCTTGACAAGAGAATCCTAAAATCTGAAGGTACCAGAAAATGGAAACAATAGATGACAACAGAAATCTTCTATTAGTGCCCTATGATGTTATGTACATCCTCTAAATTAACAGGTACATCTGACAGGATACCAGATTAAATAAATTCTGAAAGAAGTAGGGGCTTACAAATGCAATGTGCAATAGGAACAGGGGAACTTGGGCCAATGCAGGAAAAAGAATTGTAGAACCTGAATGCTGGAACATGCCAGTTTCCCATCTATGCCACTCCATGCAACTGCTATCAGAGGTATCTTCACACATGTCAACCAATATTCAAAAGACAGCTTTTAAAGTAGCCAAGGAAAGAGAGCATTGTCATATGCAGCAGTGTTTGTACACATACCTGGCTGGCCATGGCCAAGGAACCAACAGAGTCAGGAATTTAAAGGCATAATATGCACTGGTCCTCAGATTGGATCCCTCATGAAAGAAGGTAACAGTGCAACCTCTGAAACAGAGATTTGGACCAGATAGAACATCCAGCGGTTTATAATAAATATAGCTTAGTATTTGGCTTTGTTTATTTAGAATATTTCTATGCTGGCTCTCGAGGAAACTGTCCAAGGTGGCTTACAAAATAAAACACAAACATAAAGTACCATAAAAGTTATTCATTAATTTAATTTAATTTATTCAATTTATACTCCACCCTCCTCACACCAGCGGGCTCAGGGGGGATCACAACAAGGCTTAAAACACATTACACAATTCAAACCATTACCACCATTAAAAACATAAAACATTAAAACTCAGCATTAAAAACCTAGCTAATTGCACCTATATTTTGGGGGAGTCACTTTACTGTTATACAAAGCTACCGATAAATAAGAAGTGCCTTTGGGATTTTGGGTACCAAAATATGTGGTTCTGGTCAATATGACCTTATGAGGTCAATAAGATGTTTGGGTACCTGTAGTTCTGAAATTCCTGGGGAACTCTACCATCTTGACTGTTTTTCTTTTTTTAATTAAATGTTTTAGTGGAAGTGTATTGCATACAACAATTACACCAGTAGCAACACTGCATTAACAATAAACAACAGCAAGAAGCAAAAAATATCCCACACATAGGAAAGTGCATCTTTTCTGCTGTTTCAGGTGAGCATATTTTAATATTGCCAATTTTAAGCTGGCAACTGAACTAGTGTGGATAATAAACCATGGTACAAAAAAAGGTTTTACAAGTTTAGAGCTGTTTTGATTTAAAGAAAAGTGGGATATTTTTTTAAATAAACAAATTCTACTATCTTTTTATGAAAGTAAAAACTATTATTTGGGAGTATATGGTCTTTTTAAAAGTCTTTTCTTACATGTGACAGATAAGAATGTTACATGAACCAAAAGGGCATACTTTTAAATAATTTTAACACTTGTTCCTGAATTACGATAGAATCAACTAAATCTTTGACACCAGAATTGGGGCGGGGTTTCTCATGGTACAATTTAGATTTTACATGTGCACCTAAAAATGTAAAGCATGAATACAAACCACTACAGGACTGGGGATGGCTTCTAAGCACATGTACATGGGGTGGCAACTAGGGGTGTGCAGGAGGGGGTTGATTCAGGTTTCCCCCTTCAGGTTTCCCCAAAGTGGGGAAAAAATTCAGAAATACCTTAATACCTTAAGCCGCTTCAGAATTAAGATACTTTACTCACTTCAGTATGCTCCATAAATATTCAGAGCATACTGAAATGAGGGAGGCAACTCCCCCACCCCCACCTCCCCCCCCGGGGCAACCTTTCCACCCCTCACTCCCCTGGGGAACCCCTCCACCCCCCATCCACTTACCTTACCAGGTGGGAGAGTCAGCTGTACTGCAGGCTGCTGCCGCTGAGGCGGCGGTGGCACAAGGCTGCGATGGCCTGGAGGCTCCAGGCCATCGCAGCAGCCTCATGCTGCCGCTGCTGTGGCAACAGCGGCGGCACGAGGCTGCTGTGACGGCCTGGAGGCTCCAGGCCATCGCAGCCTTGTGCCGCCACCTGAGCTTCCACGGCATTGGGGAAGGCTGGAGCTGCCTCCTCCAGCCCTTCCTGCCCCTCAAATGGCCGTGGTGCCCCAGCACCGCAGCAGCCATTTGAGGGGCAGGAGGGGCTTTCTCCCCCTCCTCCGGCCCTTCCTGCCCCTCAAATGGCTGCTGCGGTGCCAGCGCGCCGCAGCCATTTGAGGGGCAGGAAGGGCCGGAGGAGGCAGCTCCGGTGTTCCCCAATGCCCCGCAGGCTCAGGCGGCGCCGCCTGCCGCCAACAAGGTAGGTGGGGGTGGGATGATGTTTAAACTCAGCCCTGAAGCTTTCCAAAAGCTTCGGAAAGCTTTGATTCTGGATTTCCGAATTGGGGCCAGTCAGCTCTGCTTCGGGTATTTTTACCCAAAGGGAATACCAAAGTGCACAGCCCGAGTGGCAACCACACGGATCATCCCTCAGCCACAGAGGACAGAAGAAGACAGTCCTTCATGAAATCCATCTCCTCCACAGAGCTCTGTTGTTTCCAAAACAAATTTATTGTGAGCAAATAAAAAGAGCAGAACAATATTTGTAACAGAAAGAGGATGAACTTTCTCCCTGGGGCCCTCCACATTCAGTTGGCACAGCTGACCCAATGAAGATGTGAATTTAAGAACTGCTGGTTATATGCTCCAAGTTATAAAAGATTTCAGAGAAAGGAGGGTCACTACTATCATCATATTTGCTTCTGTCTAACTGGTGCAGCTAAATGCACTACAGTTCACTTATGCTCTGCCTAATCTTCCTTCTTATTCTGAACCCTGACCCTAATCCTGTATGCCAGCCCAAGCATGACTCCTGGTTCTTATTCTACAAGGGACTGTGATGTTGCCATACTATTTATACCTTTCTTAAAAAACAGGTCAGGCTTTCCAAGGATAAACCCTGACTTATACACTGGTGGCTTTACCTTTACATATAGGTTTATAGTGTCACAACCTGGTTAGCTTGGCTGTCTGGCTGTTCAACTTGTGCTCTGAAATCCAGCTCTCTGCTTCTAGTACTTCTAGTTCTTACACAGCTGTCAGTGAAGGAATCAGCAAGCACAAAGAATTCACGAGACAACCTACACACCAGCTTGCTCTCTCCAGACACACATTAAATGTACATCAGTAAAGAAATACAACTTTGCCATAGGGAACAAGTTCTCAAAATTTAGTAAGATAGTTTGAAGAAAGTCTCTTTAGTGCCTCTACAGGTTTCTGTAGAAACATGACAAGAGTGCAGACATGTACTCTGCAGGCAAGATACAGACACAGTTGATGAAAACATCCAGTTGAATAATATCCCACCTTAACGCACCGTCTTCCCCACAAAATATACAGCAAAGCTGCAATAGGACATATTGCTACATTCCACAGCAAGGACTTGGGGGAGACAGCCCCTTAAAGAAGTAGTAATCATATTCCACTCATGTTCCATTTTTACTGCCAGCTGTAAACTAGCGTCACATGCATCATGGTTTTGCATCAAAATGCACACAGGCCAACCACATATTCAAAGGGACATAGTAGAGTCAATTTACAGCTTTGACAGGCCTTTGCACCGGAGGCTAGGTACACAGCAAACAGCCCTATGTCTCATTCAGGTAACTGTTAAGGAATGTCCATAGAATTACTTTTAAAAAATCTGTGCCTCCTGTCATCTAGAACTTCAGAAGATTTGAAAGATTTTTAAAATCCAGTTCATTTCCAGTTAATTGAGCCAATGGCTTCTCAACAAGACAAAGTAACAAAGACATGCACATCTTCAAGACAGTTAAATAATGAGCTGCAATACTCCTGTAATGGCTGCAATCCAGATAAGGATGTTCTTTAAGCCCTGCCAATAGCTGGACCTGATAGGAAGCAGAAAATGGCAGCAAAATTCAATATCCTTCCAACTTTTCCTCTGTCAGAAATTTAAAATATTTCAGGAAAAAGTTCCTTAACACATTTTTACTTTTAATGCATGTAGAAATTAACCTATTTTTCAGTTAAAGAAAATGTATTAATCAACTTTATTAATTCCCAGCTTGGAAGAGTAAACCTGAATTAAGGCAGCCATGGTGCAACAGTCTACTGAAATCCACAACTGCAGATGTTCATTACCATCTTGAACATAGGGAGAACTCATTTTTATTTAGCAATATTTTCTGTTCCAAAATATTAAGGACAGAGTCTAGAGGGCCTAAAGTATAAAAATCTAAGCCGTGTAATACATAACAGTCATATACTGTAGCCTGCTTGGCTATGAAGAAATCTTTAAAATGCATGTTTGTTATTCACATTTTAAAAAAGAGTGTGAAGCCACAAGAGGTACATGCTGCTGGGGCTTCTAAAGATCACAAAGGAAAGAACTTACCTCCCTAGGCCTCCCAGCTCTTTTACCTTTGACTTTCACATATATTGCCTCCCAAAACTCTAGAGGCTCCTTTTCCTTCTAGCTCACCACCTTCCTGGCAGAGTAACTTTCAAAGTGTAAATATCATGATTTTATAATGGGAATTAACTAGAGAAACAAGGTAAGCATGAAAAGGTTTGACTTCTATGCTCTATCCTGGTGCAATATTTTTATTTTCTAGTTGCAGAATATTTTGCAGAATTTTCTTGTTGCAGAAATCTGAACCCAAACTTGTCTGAAATTTATATGGTTTCAGAAACATGATACCCTTCCCTGTGCTACATGGCATATTGTTCCTGAGAATATCACTGTTAGAACCCCTTTTCTGTCTTTCCAGTTTGGTGTAGTGGTTAAGAGCTCGGGACTCTAACCTGGAGAGCCGGGTTTGATTCCCCACTCCTCCACGAAGCCAGCTGGGTGACCTTGGGCGAGTCACAGTTCTCTGGAGCTCTCTCAGCCCCACCCACCTCACAGGGTGATTGTTGTGGGGTAATAATAACACTCTGCAAACCGCTCTGAGTGGGCATTAAGTTGTCCTGAAGGGCGGTATATAAATCGAATGTTGTTGTTGTTGTTGTTGTTTTGCTTTTAAACCTTTTCTTCTTGCCCCCTCTGGGTAGATTGCTGCCACCAGGAATTATATTCCAAAATAATTTAAATTTCCCCTTTAATAACATGCCCAAGTGTCAGACTCCTTCATGGTACTATGTAGCCCTGACGATAGGAATGGGATATGGGAATAACAGATACTCTGAGTTGGAAAACAACCAAAATAAACTTTTATTTTTACAATAAGCATATTGGTTTCATATTATTTCTTAAGTTTGATGGTTTCCAAGAGTATTATCTGTTCTTAAAAGTTTCTTTTCATAGACACAGTCATTCAGAACTTCTCTCAGGCTGCACACAGTTTGCCTGCTTCTGATATCAATTTCTTACTCAAATGCACATAAGACCTTTTCTCAGGCACACAGTTTGCCTCTCTTGCCCTGACTGAATGTTCTTTCACAAACATACACATTTCAGGTTTCTACATATTTCTCTCAGAAATTCACAGACACTCTCAGGCTGCACACACCTTGCCTCTCTTGCTCTGAATCTTTTTTTCTCTCTCTGTCTAAAAACTGCATTTATTCCGCCCACACTCTCAATCATCAGCCAGTCATCTCACTCACTCATCCCTCTCTTTCACCTCCCCCTTCATCTGTACCACACCAAGCATTTAAAGACACACAAACACATTTAAAATCATTACAATCACAATGCACAGAAACAGCTTTACAGGGGATGCAAGGGTGCCAAGAGGTTGATCCAAACCAGAAATATTTATTACCAAGTGGTACTCTTTTGTTAATAGGCTACACACACACACACACACACACACAAAAACCCTTACTCCCCAGCAATCACAAAGATGTTATTATGGTATTGAGAGATTGTCTGCATGTTCTCATTTTAACTAAAGCCAATCATTTGGCCTATGATGTTCACTTACTACCAGTGTAATCTTTGCCCATCTATGTGTTTAAAAGGGTTTTCTTGTCAAATGTTTGCTCCTTTTCCTTTATCTACTGTTTAGCTTATCTATAAGAAAACCGCTAAATATCTGTCCCCAAGGAGATTCGTCTGTCCTCTTCGGTTGCCATCTTCCACCAGTGGACAATGGCAGTTTTGTTTCATTTGGCATTCTCTTAATTATCCCTTTTTCCTATCCAATGTTTTAATTGTTGTTTTAGTGTTTTTGTATGTTTTCTAATTCTGGTTTTGTTTTAATGATGTGTAGTTCTTTTTGGTTGGTTTTAGTGGTTTTAAAATCTGATTTAATTATGGATGCTTTTATTTTTGTTGCCTTGGTGGTCCTAATGAGCACAGAAAGGTGAGATATACATTTTTTAAAATAAAAATAAATGCATTTTTAAAGATTTACAGTAGCCCCAGACCTGCTGGAAGTTATATTTAACCTGATACAAATATCAGTTTCCACAGAAAAGTACAAAGTCAGTGCTGAGAATAACAAAAACATTAACACAGGTTAGAAATGAGCTTAGCTCCTGGGTCCATGCTTTCTTAGCATGGAACGGTACAAGGGCATGGATGCTTTCAAACTTCTCAGATACCTCACATGGCAGAGACAGTAGAGAAGTGGGCCTTCGACTTGCAAAAGTGAATAAATAATGGAAAACGTATTATTGTTCCACTCTACTCTTTAAATTGCAAAACACAATTTTCATTTATGTATTTATTGCCTTGTGAAGCAAGTGATTTCTTGTTTTAAAGAACTGAAGATGCAAAGAACTCTCACAGATCTAGATTCAGCACTATCCAATGGACAAGCAATGACTTTCTCTGGAAAAAATACAATCTTAGCAAGCCTTTTAACAGTCAGTTTGTCAGCTCAGAGTTCAAATTCCATCTCAGCCACAGAATTCTGAGATCATCTTAGGCTCTTAGATATGTCACATCTACAAAATGGGAGTAATAATGACCTACCCTTTGAAGGACAGGAAGATACAAATTGCAAAGTATGTCACTTTTAAGGGAAGCCAAGTGAAGCCAAACAATTACCTGTGGGTGAATCTGTGGCTTGTCACACGTGGCCTCAAAATCCAGCACTAGGAAGTAGTGATACCGCTGTGGGGGAAAGGATGACATTGCTGCCATGGAAGCAAAGCCGTGAGACGCCAGTTTCCCGGTTGTAGTGGAGCAGTACCCCTGGAAAATGCCACGAAGCAGAATGGAGTGTAGAGTATTCCTCACTCTTGCGAGTAATTTTGGGTGAAGTTTTGCTGCTATGGTATGGACAAGCGCTACCATTGAACACGTAGCAGCATCTGGAACTTCAAAGAAAAGAGAACCTGATGTTACTCCCACAAAAGCAATACTGTACATTCATTGTTACCATGGAAACAAACATACAAATTCTTTGAATTTGGACACAAAGCTAGAAAATACCTCTTATTAACTTAATATGTATTTACATATTTAACATACTTTTGTGGTAGTAATAAAATTTACTGCATACAGCCAAAGACAGTATTTCTACCTTGCCTCTCTAACAATATATCCAAGGCAGTAACAAAAATAACTTAAAATCTGAAGTATCAAATAAAACTGTAAAAGCAGCAGCAGAATTCTAAGCTAAAACATTGTGTATATCTGCCTTCCCAAGTGCTCAGCACAATATAACTGTTTTAACTTCCTACCAAAAGGTGCACACTAAGAGAACATGCAAATACTACAGGAACTAGAAACAACCCACTGGAAGATACTATGGCAGATTATCAGGAATATAAAACAATACTGTATCAAAAGAAGTGTAAAAAATAAGGTACAGGTTATAGCAGAGGAACGAGACTTCAGAAATGGAAAACAACAGAAAGCTTGATCCATAAGCATCTATTCTAGAATTATGTACAAGCCCTGAAATCCAGGAGCCTGTTTCACATCCCACTACAAACTAGATTAAGAATTGCACTGCCAGCTACTCTTCTGTTGGCAAAGAGATTAATTTAGGCTGTGAACAAACAAAAGGTTTGCTAATTAATCAACAGTCTTAACTAATTAAAATACAAATTAGAATAGTGTGATGGAGGGAATATTTTGAGTTCCATTAGGCTAAGGTAAGGGAATACAAAAAAGAAGAGGGAATCATATCTCCAGTAAAAACTCAATTGCCACTAGGGGTGTGTGATTCAGTATTATTAAACCAAACATAATACCCTCAGTGGTATTATTTGGGGTACATCTAGCATACCCAAATTGTTTGGGTTTAACTCAAAATCACTGCACTGGCCATTTTAAAGCTGGTAGCTTCTCCATTCTGTTCTTTCCTGGGCATTTTTTCCCAGGGGAGAGTGAAGCAGGAGTGAGTAATCAGAGACTGTGTCATCGGAGAAGCTCTAGTTGTCTGTCCAATCACAGGGATTCTTTGATGGGACAGCCTTTTTCAAATTCCCGCAAAAACATAAAAGCAGGCCTGGCTCAGAGCAAAATCTATTTTGACTGAGATTTCTGGAGACTGTGCTGAGAGTGGCTCTTAGCCTCCGGCTGCTCTGGGAGTCTGCCTTTGGATTTAATACTGCCTTTTGGATCTATACTTTGGATTACTGCTACCTGCCTATAGGATGACCTGCTGCCTGCTTGTCTATCTTGTTGGAGGACACCTGAGGAACTTTTGCCTGGTTTGAATGTCATAGACTTGTTTCTTTTCCTGTTTGGGTTGGGGGTTGGCTTGGTGTTGGGTTGGAGGGGTAAAGAAACTCATTTATGCAATTTTTTTAAACATCTTGGTTAGGCTTTTGAGACTTCCTTATTTTTTCCTTTTGGAAGACTGAGGCTGGCAGGCACTGTCTATTCCAGCCAGATAAGAAGCTTTGAGCCATAGGTGCAAACATGAAATGGCTTTCAAGGACAAAGCTAGATGGAGGCTGATACTGGCCTCCTGGTTTGCTGGCACATAGCATTATGGGGATGGGGTGATGAGTTCTTCCCCCCTCCCCTACCTGTGAAGACAGGCTACAGTCAGGCTTGTCATCAGAGATTTTGGCTCTTTTGATTGGCTAAGAGTTTAGACCAGTCACAGGCTGCTAGTCTTGAAAGGAGTTGTTTCTCAGTCTATTCCTACTGTGTTCCTGTTCTTGCACCCGTATCTGTATTTGCTCCTGTTCCTACTCTGTTGGAACATACGTTCCTTTCCTTGTGCTTGCGCTCTTGAATGCTATGCAACCGGTGGATTCCTGTGGTAGTAGGTTTGTGTTTTTGTCTTTTAGACTTCTAGACTTAAGAGCTAAAGTTAAAGTTTTGACTTTGAAACTTGCTGAAGGTAACATCTGGAACAAGTTCAGGGATTTCTAGTGAATATAGCCTAGCTTAAATAGTCTGTTGTTGTTTTGTGCTTTTCTACATACTTCTATCTTTATTTTTGTTTTCTTTAATAATTTCCTTTTCTTATATTGGTGTGGAGTTATTAAAGGTTGTGGCTTCAATCCAAATCCAGTTCTTTGGCCAATTTGTCACATGCTACTCTGTTAGTTTGTTTCTGGACTCAACCTGCCAATGGCTACCTCTCACAGGACTTCCTGCTTAAAACCTGGTAGGGAACTTGCCTTTTGGTTCCACAGCTGAAGGTTTAGTTAAGAGAGGCTGGTGGCAGATTATTACTCTGGCACTGAGGCTTCACTTGCCAGTCCTTTTGGAACTTTGCCTTCTGATACCACCAAAGGTGACTGGCAGCCCCTCTGAGGACCCAGGCAGGCTTTCTGGGAACCTGTACAGGGTAATCGTGGAGAAAGGGGCAAGTTTTCTTAACTTTTTTTTAAAACCTTATTTTATTGTTTTTGCTGTTGTGTCGGGGGGGGGGGATTGGTTTTGGTGGCTGTATACTTGCTGCTGTTGTAGTGGGGGCAGGCGGATTGCTTTTTGCTTGTTGTTGCAGGGCAGTGTGGGTTCCCCTACACCTCGCTATCTGGGATTACTTCCAGAAAACGGAGGACCCCTGCTATGCACAGTCCAGCTGTGACCCAGATCAACTAAGGGAAAGACATGGCTCATCTTTCGACTACTAGACTTAGGAACCACTTGAAGAAGCACCATCAGGAAATGCACAACCGTCAGTAAGTTAGGGAGAGGGTCATCCGCAACCCCCTCTGGTTTTTCAGATGCTGAAAAATAGTCATAGAGTATCATTTACAATACATGCTTAAGGAGTGTTTCCAAGTTAACACTTCAAAATTTCTTTTTTAGAATATACATCAATATTCATAGTTGAATATACATAAAATAATGTTCATTAAGTTAAAATTGCAATTCCAGCAACATATATCACCTGCCAATCAGAAACATCCATAAGTTAGTTATTTCCACCAAAGTTGCATCAAAATAATTCCACTTTGAATGTTTATGGAAGAAAATGAGTGTGGGAGCTTTCCATACCATATCCGGTAGGCTGCTCCAAAATATGGGTACAGCTACTGGAAACAAGTATGCAAAGGCTGTAGATGAGCAGACTCCCCAAATAGATCAGTATGGTGATCAGGAAGTGCACGTGAAAAAAGGTAGTCCACTAGGTATGTGGGTTCGAACCCATGAAGGTCTTTCAAGGTAGCAACAAACAACTTAAATTGTGCCAGGAAACAAACAGGCAACCAATAAAGCTGAAGCACAGGTGTAATATGATAGTACAGGAATAAACCAGACAATAATCGAGCAGCAGCATTCTGAACCAACCGAAATTTCAAAACATGCACAAAGACACACTAATGCAAAGGAAGCTCCCTCTGATGGTTTCTCCTAATTAAATAATAAAAGACAAACATTTTGTATTTGAAAACAATACCACTATAACATTATCTCAATCAAAAGATTCACAATCAATGTATGATTGGCAGAGTGTTGAATTTAGGCTGGAGAAATCAAAGTTCATATCTCCAGTCAGCCATGAAGTTCAGTATTTGAGTTTGGGCCAGTTACTGTCTGCAACCTAAACTAGTTCAGAGCTGTTGTAAGATACAATGCAGGGAGACTATGTACGCTACCCTAAACTCCTGGGAACAAGAACATTTTTTCCTGTAATTATTGCTATTAGCATTGTTGTGAACTACATTTCACAGGAATAGCTTCTGTATAAATGTAATACTTATCATATAATACTTTCATCACTAGCAAATTGTACATATGATACAACATAGTATAAGTAAGTAGCTTGTTGTATAAGTAGCAGCTTATACAACAGAAGACTAAGACTATGGCAAGAACTGGGTACAGATCAGCTTTATGAAATCAAAACACTACTCATGCCACCCATAAGACACATGTAAACCTATGACACTTGAACAATTTATTCTCCCTGCCACAACAACAAAATCTTTTAATACCTTTTTTAAGATTCACAATCAACAGCACCTTTCCATTCCCAAGTCCTAAAATGAGCCCCGTAACAAAGCTGTTATTCTCTATGCCATTCCCAACAGTAATGTGAACTGGGATGCGGAATATGGATTAGCAGCTTGCTTGGTGTGCTTGGCCTTACCAGTCATGACCCCAGATGGAGTATATAGAAACTAACAGCAAAATCCTAAACAGAGTTATACCTCTCTAAGCCTACTGACTACAATGGACTTAGAAGGGTGCAAAACTCTGCAGATGACTACACTGTAAAACTTGTAAGAAACCTTTTTACTACCGTAGAAATTAACATACAGATACATGATCTGATTATTCAACATGTTAATACATTATACTAAGCACATATGTTAACTACAACGTTACCAAACCCCATAGCAGTGGCTTGCCTATGTGTGTGTGTTATGTGCTGTCAACAAGTCATCTGTCATGTGTGCACACACCCTTGTCATTTATGTATTCTCTGATCTACTGTATTGATCTCTTTATTCTAATGTATTTGTCTCATGCCATGAGCACATAGTTATGCTTTGTAATGTAGCCACATAGTCATGCCATTCTTGGCTTGCCTGAAAACAAAAGTACTAATGCTGATTTCACAGGGAAAGTAACCAGCCTGTTATCTCTGAAAATATGTGGCGCAGCTGGAACCAGAAATGTAACCATTTCCCAGGGGAGAGAGAAAGCCTTTGACTTCTTTGTAATCTTCTGCCGTTTCTATCCAGACTAAGCTATTGTGTTCTCATGCAACTTCTTAGGTTTTCGCGCCTAAATGTAAACTGCTCCCAAGGAAAGGGAAATAGTACTCTCTATATCAATAGTGCCTTTGCCTGTATAATCATTCCTGCCAACTTTCCCATCTATGGATGTACCCATGAACTTAATGGATCTCTGAATAAAAGCCTTTCAACCAATGCACTGGAGTGCTTGTTGTGAGGGGTTTGGGGGTCTAACTGCCATGGACTGCCATCCCTAGACCTGACATTTTGGCAGGAATCCCCTTTTCCCCTCTGTACCCGACACCTCTGGAGTTTGGCTACCAGCATCATGTTAAGTTCAACTCGAAGACTACGGAGCCAGAGGACCCAACTACTCGCCCAGACCTTTGACTGGGACCAGGTGCAAATCCTGCAGGACATTCTAAAGCACTGATACCAGCACCTCAATCGAGGCTGGAATATCTAATGAATGTAAATGTAGCAGAGATGCGTGGACTTGGAGCTTCAGAGACCCTCCCGAGATACTGAGAGCTGGGAGCAACTCTTAAGGCTGGGGTGGTCCACTACAACTGGAATCAACCGACCACCCAGGAATGGGCTCCCCACCGATCCATAACTTCTGAGGAGAAAGTACAACGGAGAAGAGGGATGATGTACTGCCACTGTTCCCTCACAATGGAGGAATATGTCAGCAAGGAAGAGATTGACCTGCTGATGCAGGGGACCATAGTTCCCTGGGACCTGTGTGAATTGGGCCCTGCAGCCAGGCTAACAAACCCTCAGGGGGCCAGACGCTGCAACTGCCTGTGCCAAAAGGGATGATGGGTCTGGATAATGTCCTGCCCTAGAGATCCCCAGCAGAGGATGTGCAGAACATTTACAAATCTGCAGAATTTCGATCTATTGAGGTCCAAATGGAGAGAATGAGGCATGAACTGAGGCAAACTGAGCACAGGGTGCAAGAAATAATGAGTATCCCTACATGACTTCCTAAACTAAAGAACAAGCCGCCAGCGGAGCGGCCGCAACCACTGCCCCAGCCTCAGGCTCCTCCATGGGGAACAGACCTTGCTCCCCCCTCAATAAAGTACCATGGAACGAGAAGGGGTTGACTCCCTCCAGCCGGGGACGACCAATCCTACCCCCTGGCCCCGACCCTCCTTCCAGTTCACTGGGGAGGGGAAGCTTGCCATCGGCGCCAGGGAACTTCGCACCGGACACTAGGACCCTTCAACCACCTATGGGAAGACTGATAGTGAGTGAAGCAGTACCAGGAGCTCGCAACAGAGACACACGCACAAACCACCAGGATTGGTGTGCTCAGAGGCACTTCACCACATGTAACTTTTCCCCGGCAGATGCCCCAACAGACAGTAACCAGTCAACCAAGAGGGGTCCAAGCACCACAACCTCAACGGGCCCCTTTCGTTCTGCCACAGAACACCCCTTTTATCTAAGGGTACTATGCCACACACCAAATAATCCCAGGTATACAGAGGGATCGAGATCAACAGGGCCCCGTGTGTCAGACTTGGGGCTAGATAACGTTCTTACTCCAGACTACCTTCTGCAATTAGACAACAGTCCATTGTTTCCAAAAGGCTTTTACTGAAGAATTAGTTCATTATAGTCCACTAGCCTGAACACAAGGTCCAGGATGGTACATGTGCATTGTTACCAATGACAAGCAAAGCATGGGATACAGAGTAACAGATCACAGCAGGCCCAACCTCCCCCCACAGTTCTCAAAACAACCCCTTTGAAGTCGGAAGAGCAAGAAGCTCCCAAGGCCGGTTCTTGGTGGAACGTCGGTAGCCAAAACAATCCTTTTCTGCGAGATAGCTGCCTGGGAACCTTGGCACCTGGAAGAGAGCACTTACACACTGAAAGGATTAAAATGGAGTCAGTTAAGCAAAGGCATACAAGAAAGCAATCTGGACCTGACATTCTGCCCCCTCTAAGATGCTTCCCCTCCAGGTTTCTGTGGGTAGCGGGAGTGGAATGCTTTAACTAATCTAGGGGCACGAACATGTACAGAGTTCACCCATTCATCAAACCCAGAGTCAAAGTCCTTCCACCTGATGAGATAAAATAACTGGTTCCTTTGTATTTTAGAGTCCAGTATTTGTTGCACTTCATAGTGGGTTTGATCATCGATCAGAGTGGGGATTGGAGGTGCACGGGTGTGCCATTGGTTAGCAGGAGGGGCTTTCTTCAACAAACTTACATGGAAGGTATCATGTACATGACAAAGATTCTTTGGCAGATTTAGAGCAACAGTCACTTTGTTGATTACTTTGCGAACAGGAAACGGACCTAAAAATTTCAATGCTAGCTTGCGGCTGATTTGGGTTGTTTTTAAATTCTTTGTGGAGAGGTAGACCAGATCACCCGGCTGTAATTCCCATTCTGCCGCGCGGTGGCGGTCAGCGTATTTTTTGTAATCCTGTTTGGCTTTGATGAGATGTTTCTTAATCTGCGTCCATTGTTGGGCTGCTTCCCCCCACCATTCGGTGACGTCGTTGGAGGCTGTAGTAGGGGGAGGAAGCGCCTCGAATGGGAAGGGCTTGAAGTGGAAGCCATAAACAATTTTGAAGGGAGTTTCTCCCGTAGAGGCGTGCACGCTGTTATTATACGAGAATTCTGCCAAGGGGAGCAAATCAAACCAATTATCCTGTTGGAAATTAATATAACAGCGCAGGAATTGTTCTAATATCTGATTTGTTTTTTCTGACTGTCCGTCTGTTTCTGGGTGGTGGCTTGAACTCAGACCTTGTTCAATACCCAGTAGTTGTAAAAGCTCCCGCCAGAAGTTGGCAACGAACTGTCCGCCGCGATCCGAGATCACCTTGGATGGAAAAGAATGTATTTTTACAATGTTTTTTATAAAGATGTCAGCTAGTTTTCTAGCCGAAGGAATAGTAGTACAGGGTATAAAATGGGCTTGCTTGGAGAATAAATCGACCACGACTAAAATACAATTGTGTCCCTTGGAGGGGGGCAAGTCTGTGATAAAGTCCATGGAAATTATTTCCCACGGTCGGCTTGGCGTTTCTAGGGGTTGTAGGAGTCCCGGAGGTTTTCCTTTTCGGGATTTGGCGCTGAGGCAGATGGGGCAAGACGCTACATATTGTGAAATGTCCTTGCGCATGCCCGGCCACCAGAATTGGCGCTGTACCAAATGAAGTGTTTTTAAGTACCCATAATGTCCCGCTGTGGGAGCATCGTGACAGCGTTGTAACACTTCTTTCCTTAAGCTTTTGGGTACATAGAAGCGATCTCCCCAGAGCCATTCCCCCTGATTGGATTGTTGCAGTTTGTCTTTGGGCACATCTTCCCCCTCCTTTTCCACTTCAGCTTTTAATTTTTCTCTCCATCCCTGGTCAGGTTGGGGAAAGCGGGTGGTGCGGCTGCGTGTTGTCACCACGCCCCCTAATTGCGTAGGCGAGAAGACTGTGTCTATTGTCTCCTCCCTTTTGCTTTTGTGCTGGGGCATGCGTGATAGAGCGTCCGCCAAGAAGTTGGTTTTCCCAGGGAGAAAGTTTAAAGTGAAATCGAATTTAGAGAAAAACTCCGCCCATCTCAGTTGTTTGGCGTTTAGTCTGCGAGGGCTGCGCAGGGCTTCTAAATTTTTATGATCCGTCCAGACTTCGAACGGATGGCGGGCTCCTTCTAACCAATGTCTCCAGGTAGTGAGAGCCGCTTTTACAGCAAAGGCTTCTTTCTCCCATACATTCCAATTCCTTTCCGATTCTGAAAACTTTCTGGAAAGGAAGGCGCAGGGTTTGAGCTTTTCATCCGCCCCCCGCTGTAGTAGTACACCCCCAATTGCCGTATCGCTGGCATCGACCTGTACTATGAACGGGAGACTTTCGTCGGGGTGTTGCAGAACGGGCTCTGATACAAACTGCGTTTTAAGGTGATCGAACGCCGTTTGGCATTCCGCCGTCCAAGCCAATTTCGCACTTGGTTTTTTGGCTTGGTCCCCCTTATCTTTGGTTTTCAACAGTTCAGTTAGGGGGAGTGTGATTTGGGCGAAATTTGCAATAAATTCTCTATAGAAGTTGGCAAAGCCCAGGAAGGATTGTAATTCCTTGCGGGTTGTGGGGGTTTGCCAATGTAGTACTGCTTGTATTTTACTTGGATCCATCTTCAAACCCTCCCGGGAAATACAATAGCCCAAGTAAGTGAGTTCCGTCTTGTGAAATTCACATTTGGAAAGTTTAATAGGTAACTGGTTATTCATGAGGGTGGTTAAGACTCTTTTAACCAGTTCTACGTGTTCCTCTTCAGTTTCTGAATAAATTAACACATCATCCAGATACACCACTACACCTTTGTAGAGGAATTCATGCAGTACCTCATTAATCATGGACATGAAAACTGAGGGGGCTCCGGCCAGGCCGAAAGGCATAACTAAGTATTCGAATTGGCCGAGTGAAGTGTTGAAGGCCGTTTTCCATTCATCCCCCTCTCGAATACGAACATGAAAGTAAGCATCTTTCAAATCTAATTTCGTAAAGATCTTACCTTGAGCCACGACGTTGAGTAGATCTCGTATGAGCGGAATAGGGTAGGCATTGCTGGAAGAGACCGCATTAAGACCTCGGAAGTCCGTGCATAATCTCAAGCCCCCATCTTTCTTTTTTACAAAAAGTACTGGCGCTGCATGGGGACTGTTAGCTGGCCGGATAAATCCTCTTTGAAGGTTGAGGTCGATGAATTTGCGGAGCTCCTCTCTTTCGTTGGGACTCATAGGGTATAGGCGGCCTTTGGGCAGCGAGGCGCCAGGTAAAATTTCCACAGCACAGTCTGTCCTCCTGTGAGGAGGTAACGAGTTGGCTTCTTCTTCTGTGAAGGCTTGTGTGTACGCCCTGTATTGTTTGGGTATTAGGTTGACTTCTTCCTGGGAGAGGAGAGCCGGTTCGGTTGTGGTCGGATCTTTTCCCCAATTTTGATCCCACCGATGACTTTTGCATGACTCATGGGTGAAGGTGATGCTTCCCTCTGTCCAGTTGATGTAGGGGTTATGATCGCATAACCACCGGCTTCCCAGGATCAAAGGGTACTTTGCGGTGACACTAATAACGAAAGATCTTTTTTCCCAATGTTGCCCCATGCCTGTGATGACTGGCATGGTTTCTGTAGTCACTGGATTCATGTTAGTGCCATCCATTTGCTCGAAAATGACTGGTATGTCTAATTCTTTGACGGGGAGCACTAGTCCGTTTACCAAGGCTGGTGCAATAATGTCTCTAGAGCAGCCCGAATCAATAAGGGCTTGTACCCGGATGTGCATCCTTTTGTCAGAATTCACTAAAGTCACTGGTATGAAGAGTATGGACCCGTACGGTCGGTTCGGAACTGGAACTGACTGAGGTTTGATCTGTCGTTTGGGTCCTTTCACGACAGATCCATTTCGTTTCCCGAGGAGGGGCTTTCTGGATTCTCCCCTCCCGCCATCGCCGTTGGATCATATTCCATAACTTCTTCCAGTTCTAGCCCCCTCTCAGGGGGATTTCTTCTCGGCGCTCCCCTACTTCTTGCCGTTCTGGGGGCTGGGGTAGGGCGCGGTGGCGCCGGGTAGGCAGCGGGGGCTGGGCATCTGAGTTGGAGCAGAGGTCTTTGCACAGGCCGATAAGGACATTGCGCTGCAAAATGACCACTTTGTCCACACTGCAAACACAATCCTTGTTGCCATCTAGCATCTCTCGCTCCACGGATAGCGTAGCCAGCCCCCCGGCTCCCTCGAGCAGAAGTGGAGGTGCGTCTTTGGCCCGGAGGTTGTTGGTGTTGCTCCACCAAACGAACTTCCATCAGACGGTTTTCTACTTCACAGGTCAATTGTATCCACCCTAACAGCGTAGGAGGATTATCTTGCATTAAAGCCCTGTCCAGCAATCTAGGGTTTAAACCCTGTTTAAACATGATAATTTTGGTGGATTCCTCACACCTTGGGCATTTGGCAGCAAGTTGTCGGAATTTGGCGGCATAATCTCTAGCCGACATGTTGCCTTGCCTGATAGCCTGCAATTCTGTTCGGGCTCTGGTTTCTTCTAGGGGATCCTCATATTGAGCTCGGATTGCGTCTACCAGCCCTTGGAGTGTATCTAACTCAGGGGCCCCCACGTTATACAGTCCTACATACCAGTCAGCTGCTTTGCCTTGAAGACGTGACCCCAGATGTTCGATTTGACTAGCTTCACTTCCGAAAAGATGTCCCCAACGATTAAAAAATTGTACTACTTGTACTAGAAAAAATCCCAATTTGGAAGGGTCCCCATCGAACGTAGCATCCAACTTGACCCAACCCATCGGGAGGTCTTGTCGAGGGACCGGTGCCGGCATTGGATAGACATCGAGCAGTTCGAGGGATTGTCGCGGGGCTGGGGCCGGCATTGGATAGACGTCTAGCGGGCCGAGGGGTCGCGGAGCTGGCGGCATCTGTGGTCTCTGTGGTAGAGGTTGTTGCGGGTGCGGTCGCGGCTGGCGCAGTGGAGGTATTCCCGGGCGCGGCTGGGGAAAAAGTCCTCTCGGTATAGGTTGCGTTGGCCGCGTTGGTGCTGGGGCCGCTGCCCCTCTCGGCCGCGGCTGATGAGGGGCCGGTCGTAATGGTTGGGGATGGAGTGGTAGCGGATGAAGCGGAGGCGTATCACCTCGCGGCCCCGGGGTTGGTCCCGCTTGCGTTGTAGGTGGAGGGGCTACCGGCTGATCAGCTTGCGTCGTGGTTGGAGGGAGGATTGGGCCCCCCGGTTGTATCGGTTCCCCTCCGCCGTTGGTAGGACGGGGCTCCCCCGGTTGCGGTACGTCACCCCCTCCACTGGTTCCGTCGTCAACTGGTCCGACCGGCTGGTCAGGCTGGGAATCATCTGGACATGAATCATCTGGAACGGGTCCTTCTCCGGGGACCTCTTCCTCATCCCCCGTCTCTGGTGGCTGTTGCGGCCAGGGTTGGATCGGATCCTCCTGCCGAGGCAGGAGCGTTTGGAGATTGGCCAGACTCTGGCTGATGTCTGGCCATCCAGCGGGCCGCTCACGACCGCCGTCCCCCGCGACTAGCACCGACAGCAAGTGGACGGCACTGGCTAAACTTTCTTCCATATTTATGAGTCTGTTTTCCAAAAGCTGTACTCTCCCCATGGTTTCCTCACCCTCAGCAGCTTCGGCCGTCTGCGAGGTTTGCCCAGTTTCAGTCCGCGGTCCCGTGGCGAGCGTTTGCTGCCAAGGAAAGGGTGCCTCGTCTCCTCGCTCCTCTTGGGACCTCGCGGCTAAAACTCCTTTTGTCAGGCCGGTGATTGCCGATATACCCGAGTCAATGGCTAACGTTCTGCTCTGCAGTTGCACCCACTGGTGCTCACTTACTTCTTGTTGCCCCGACCACGGGGTGACTTCCGCATAATCCCAACTCAGGGTGCCACGGCGGGACGTATCCCACTCCGATTGTTCGGTCGTTCTATTCCAATATATCCAAGGTTGATCACCGGTTTGTTCAGGGATGGATTCCAGGCTACGCCGACTATCCAACTGTACGTGCGTGAACATCGTGCTGGCCCTCCTATCCCTGGTTTCCCTTGGTCGCGCACCCCACTGTGTCGGGGTAGGCAGTGATAGCAGTGGGAGAGCCGTGGCCCGAGGCTGCGTATCAGCCCTGCTTGGAGCAAGGGTATAGATCGTTGTGACCGAGAAGTTATCCTCCCTCGGTGCAGGTACTTGAGTGTCCGAGCCTTGAGAGCCGGGAGAGGCATACGGGTCAAACAAAGGATCCCTGACAGGGACAGCTTTGGAGTCCGTCTGATCCGGCTTAGGCATTGGAAAAGTTGATTGGTAACAAAATGTCAGACTTGGGGCTAGATAACGTTCTTACTCCAGACTACCTTCTGCAATTAGACAACAGTCCATTGTTTCCAAAAGGCTTTTACTGAAGAATTAGTTCATTATAGTCCACTAGCCTGAACACAAGGTCCAGGATGGTACATGTGCATTGTTACCAATGACAAGCAAAGCATGGGATACAGAGTAACAGATCACAGCAGGCCCAACCTCCCCCCACAGTTCTCAAAACAACCCCTTTGAAGTCGGAAGAGCAAGAAGCTCCCAAGGCCGGTTCTTGGTGGAACATCGGTAGCCAAAACAATCCTTTTCTGCGAGATAGCTGCCTGGGAACCTTGGCACCTGGAAGAGAGCACTTACACACTGAAAGGATTAAAATGGAGTCAGTTAATCAAAGGCATACAAGAAAGCAATCTGGACCTGACACCGTGATGGTCCCAATCCAAAGACAAGCGAGAGGCCCAAGGGTCAGGGCGCTCGCAATGGGGGCGTCGCAAGGGTGGTTCAAATTAGAAGCCTGGTTTGATGGAAACCCAGAGGACTTTGGGGTTTTCATTGTACAAGCCATGGAATTTTTCCAGGACTGGGGGCACTTGTTCCCAAATGAACATAGCAGGGTAAGCCACTTAGGATCCTGATTAGGGGGTCTCGCAGCTGAATGGTATGTAACCCTCTATGAGACAGGAGTGCCCGAGTTATATAGCTTAAATGCATTTGTGTATGCCTTGAGAGCCCAATTCGAAGATCCTCTTGATGAGGAGAGGGCCAGGACAAAACTAAAGACAAGAGCAGAGACACTTCTGTGAATACGCAGCCAAATTCAGGCGATATGCGGCCAAAGTGCGGGACTACCATGAGGGAATTAAAATTGAATTTTTCCGTAATGGATCAAATGCTGGTTTACTTGCCAAGGCATTAGTGCAGGACGACCCCAGAACCCTGCTGGGATGGATCCAGCGAGCGTGTGAGGTCGAGAACCGGGATCAAGTAGTGAAACTTGTGTGAATGCAGCAACATACTGGAACCAGGAGACAATTCTCGGAACCCAGGGGAAAAGAGCTGATGGGGCCCAGACAACCTGCGCCTGGAGTGAAGAGAGCTGTGTGTTGGAGACAAGGCTTATGCATGCCTTGGACATTTTGCATCCCGATGCCCGGGGAGAAAAGAACCTGCGGGGAGGGGCCAGACCCCCAGGAGATTGATGAGCTCACCTAAAACCCCAAGCAGGAAAGAGCCACCAAAATACAGATGACCCAAAACCGGCTTGGAATCTACCAAAACGCCTGAGGAAAGGACAGAGGCCCAGCTCAAGCAGCTGTCAGGAAACGAGGGGGACCTGCCATAAAAAAGTCCCACCGGCAGGTCCCCCAGAAAGCACCACCAAGAAAGATGAAAGAATGAGAGAAAAAGGGTCTCTACTGTTTCTACCAGTAACTTTAGTTAACCCTAAAAAAGGGACTCATGTGCGAGTGCAGGCGCTAATTGACTCTGGTTGCACTCGGGACTTAATAGCCCCAGTCACAAGACTGGGGCTCGATGTAAAAGAATTAGACCAATCCATCGTGTTTGAGCAAATGGATAGATCTAGCATGAGAGATCCCGCTAACAATCAAACTGAACCAGTCCCAATGGGCATGGGAAATCACTGGGAATCCAGAAGTTTTATAGTTAGCACAGTGGTCAACTATCCACTGGTGTTAGGGAACCGGTGGCTTTAGGACCATGACCCACACATCAAATGGAAGACAGGAGAGCTATATTTTGATGGGGGGGGTGGAATTGCATAGGACATGTGTGAGTCCAAGAATGGGGTCGAAATGCTCCCCCGCCTCTAGAGACTGTGTTGCTAACCAGTGATGACGTGGACCAAATTCCCCTTGAATACCAAGACTTGAGACAAATGTTTGATGAAAAAGAAGCTGATGAACTCCCCCACACACACAGGGCTATGGACTGTGCTACTGAATTAATCCCAGGGGGAAAGTTGCCAAAGGGGGAACTGTATTCCAAGAGCCCATCAGAAAGGAATATTGAGAGTTCATTGACAAAAACTTGGCGTAAGGATTCATCCGCCCAGCCAGCTCCCCCCATGCTGCACCAGTGTTGTTCCACAAGAAAAAAGACGGAGGGGAAATTGCATCCCTGCCCATATGTGTCCAAAAAATTCTCTGAAACCGAGCACAATTGGACTGTGTAGGAGAAAGAAGTTTTTGCGGTAAAATTAGCGCTCACAACTTGGAGGCACTGGTAGGAAGGGGCCAGAATGCCATTTGAAGTATAGACTGGTCATAAAAACTTAGAAGCCTTGCGCACTCGCCGCAAATTAGAGAGATTAGGCTGTTACAGAGATTAAGCTAGGGATAGTACTACTGATGTGGTACTAGTGTAAGTAAAGCAACTTCTGGTCATGGATGCCATGTCCAACGAAGCATGAGGCTAGTACAACTTGGTGGTATATGCACACATAAAACCTGGCTAGATAGGCTTTAAATAAAATCAGTATTCATCATCACCAAACTGAACTCCACAATCTTTGTAAATTAAGCAGACTCTGGAGCAGGGACATGCAACCATTATTAATCACAAGAAGGGGGAACGACCCATGAGGTACACAAGACCCACCCCAAGACTATATTTGCAGCCTTTAAATGTTACACATTTTTGAATTATTAATGAAAGCTGATATTCTCAGGTTTGGAAATAGCCCTAAGAAAAATATGTTAACACTGTTAGCTAGATATTTATTACATTTCAGTTGTATAATTTCTCCCTGTGAATGTATTTTCTGTATGTGTCCAGATTATATCCTCCACTATAGCACACTGCTCTAGCTCACTATTTCGTATTATTCCAATACAATTTGATACAGCTGTAAAATACAGCTGAATGTCATGAAACAGTTTCACAGATTCAGTGGTGTCACACTGAATGCACAACATTCAAACTGGCTACACCCAGTATCTCCAGCGAAATGCACCTGGAGTAGCGAGAGATGATATTTTCACAGATCGTTACAGATGGTTGCATTTTGCTTGTGACTTTGATCATGAACTTTTTCTTACATGTTAGAAGGCTAAACAAAAAGTGATGGGTCACATTTCTGGTGGCACTCTAGCAACCAAGGCAAGCTAATCAGTGATCTGGATCATTAGTATATAAGACAAGTGCTTCTACTGAGCTGTATTTAGAAGAAGGCAAATGTCCCTAATCAATGCCATATTCACCCCTTAAGTATTTATGCATAGCTCAGAGAATGAACAATAATAATAGTAACAACAGTGTGCTTATATACTGCTCTTCTAGACAGATTAGTGCCCTACTCAGAGTGGTGAACAAAGTCAGTGAAAAAATGTACAGAGGACAACAGAAGCACTCCCTAATGAATAATTTTGCCCTTCCAGATAAGATGTATATAAAGGACCAATTGCAAATTGTTCAGCAGGTAGTTCCTTTTGTACTAGAAAAATGTCTTTAAAACTGCTTGTAAGCTTTATGTTCTCTGGTACACTTAGCTCTTTATTGAAGCTGTACCCAATATTGCAATATTAATAAAAATCCTTGAAGCAGGCTCTTGTCTGTCTCCACCTCTGCTCTGAAGAATCTGGGTAAGGGCAGAAGGGCACTTAATTTGTGTAACACTATGAAGGAAAGACCTCCAAAATGTCCTATCATTAACAGATCCTGCAAACTGGAGGACGTGGCTTCTTTTATTGAGTCAAGCCATGTCTTTTAGGTCTTCCTCTTTCCCTACTGCCTTCCACTTTTCCTAGAATTATTAACTTTTCCAGAGAATCTTGTCTTCTCATGATGTGACCAAAGTATGATAGCCTTAGTTTTGTTATTTTAGCTTCTAGGGAGAATTCAGGCTTGCTTTGATCTAGTACCCACTTAATCAATTTTCAACTATATACTTGCCTATATAACTATTCAATGCTTAGTTATAAGGTATCAATCTCTGCACCTTTACACTTGATTTTATCTAGCTATGAAGTTTATCCTGAAAGAAAAAGGTAGATAAACAACTCCCCCCCCACCCTTGGTAGAGGATGCCTGCAATACAGAAGTAAAGCACCTTATACTTCCCTTCCATTGGTATGCACATTAAGGCCTTCCGGATGCAATGAAGGGCAGGAAACACCCTTTGAAGAATGTTATGCAGAGCAGGAAAGACTTGTACCAAAGGACAAAGACAGGAGGACCAGTTGCTTCTGAAAATTAGGGGTTATTTACACAACAGATACCAACTGCTTCTCTGTATCCGTTAGTCCATCAAGTAAATAATGCACGTGCCAAAATCCACACTTAATGAGGTAAATAACATGCCTTGAAGTACAGTTAAAGCTCTATTTACCTGAGAGACCAGCAAAGGACCAGATTAGAAGATAATTGCAGATGAACAGGCCGGGTAAATACACATTTTATAACCTTCCAGCAGAAGGATTTTTGGTTAGAAATACATCTACACATTGTATGTGGAAAAGTTAAAGACTGGGCTATTTTGCAAGCTAAAATTCTTACCGAATAAGCTGGTTCACACTGTGGTGAGTTTACAAAAGGGGTGTGTGACACAAAGTGGAAGAGAGGGACGTTGGTTGTATAAAGCAACAGATCAAGTCTTAGAAACTGGAAAGTCAAGCTACAAAAATAATAAGCAGCTACCCTTCTAGCCTAACATTATATTTATCCTAAAGGCTTCCTGCCATAACTACCATCTTTCCATCTAGCACATTTTATTATCATTAATAAATGCATTACAACCAAACAGAAGTTAGTAACAGTCATTTCCAACCCATCATGGAGTAACATGTGTTTGAGAAAGACGCCTTTTAAATCTTCAAAGCTGCCAAGCTGTGTAGCTGTAGGGCTATCAGGCAGATGTAATGTTCTGGAGGAAAGCAGCTACTCTGTAATATTTTACTGTGGCAAAGACCTGACCTCCTCAAGTATACAGAAAAGTACATAGAGAAACAAGGAAAGGACACATCCATTATAGTTAATATATTCAATAAATACATCCAAGTTTACCCATCTACCCACATTTAAAGTCTCAGTTTTGCCAATATATTTTAATTTAGAATCCACTGCAATGAATCTTGAAGCGAAATTGTTATGGGGGCTAAGAGAATATTGCCCCTTTCCCTGCTTACAGCTAAGCAAGATTAAGATGTAAAAATTATGTTTATTTATTTAAAACATTTATACCCCAGCTCTCCATATAAATATCAGTAAGGCAGCTTACAGCAATACTTCTCTTATTGAAATAAGAGGGGAAGGTATTTGAAATCAGATTTGAGACTTGTTCACACTAGTGCCTTCCCCTGCTTTGGGTAAAACTAGGACTTGCGCATGGCAGAGGGCATATGCTTTTCAGACCTGGAATACCTACTCACAAACAGGAACTTGAATAGACATTTTCACCAGAAGCAAATTCATACACTGCTCAAATTACGCCTGTGTATTTTCTCAGAGACACACAAGCTGAGTCAGTCCCCCGATATCGCTTTGAATATAAACAACAGATGTGGTACCCTGCAAGCCTGGGCACAGTAGTGACGACTCTAGCAGACCTGACAGCCAAGATATACCCTGACATCGCCACTATCACGGAGAAGTCCATGGACTGGCTGTGCAAGCATGCCATTCTGACTCCCAAGAACAACAAGGCTGCCATCACTAACGAAACACAACTTAACTCTCTTGAATGGGTAGAAATGGAGTACAGATCTGTGGACTCAGTGGTGCAAATGGATGACGCGGTCCACTACCCCATGGAGTTCCTCAACACGCTTAATCCTCCCGGCTTCCCAGCCCACAAGTTTCTCCTCAAAGTGGGGGCTCCAGCGATGCTGCTCCAGAATTTCAGCCCACCCAAACTCTGCAATGGCACCAGACTGTAAGTGAAAGCCCTCCACAGGAACATCATCGAGGCCACATTGTTCACTAGCAGTGCTCGGCGAGGGGGGTGGGGAGTCAGTATTCATACCATGCATACCACTCATACCATCAGAGAAACCCTTTGAATTCAAGAGATGGCAGTTCCCCTTCAAGGCCTGCTTTGTTATGATGATCAACAAGTCCCAGTGCCAGACACTGAAGGTGGCAGGAATTGACTTGAGGGAGGATTGCTTCTCACATGGGCAGTTCTATGTGGCCTGCTCCAGAGTGAGCTCACCAAGCAACCTGGTGATCCTAGCACCTGAGGGGAAAACCACCAATGAGGTCTACAAAGAGGTCCTTCAGTAGGAAAAAAAAAGCTTGTACGTATTTTTCACTTTATTTCTTGCACTACAATCTTTTCCTTTAAAAAATCTCTTCAATAAATGTTACATTTTGAAATCCACTTCATCAGTTTTAGGCATCAACATACTTCGCTTTATTCAAACATTTTTGTGAAGCTCTGGTACTACGCTATTATACTACAAAACCAACTCAACCCCCCTCCCCCACCAAACCAAAAAATGTTACATACCCATAAATATTATAACTGGATTTTAAGTAGTAATGGATTTAAAGTAGTATATAGACACAAACTACAATACAAACAGTGAAATCCTAAGCAGAGTTACTCCATTCTAATCCCACTGATTTCAGTGGGCTTAGACTGGAGTAACTCTGCTTAGGATTTCACTGAAAATCTTTTAAGGGTAAAATTTCAATAGGCAAACTCTGTGAGTGTACAAAAGATTAAAAAATACTAAATTTGTAATCAAAAGATGGCCAAGCCTACATTTTCATGAAGAACTCCAAATGTAAGGTTTATAACCATAAATAGTTAAGTTTCTCCTATAAAATACATACATCAGAAAAGACAATTTGCTTACACACTTTTTTTTATTAACAGATCCAATAAGATAATTTTCACACAGATGTGAATGGGTGCATTAAGTTCCTTGCTACAAAAATAACATCCTTATATAGGAGCAACACAAAGCCCAGTTACCAAAGTAGAAGGTAAAGGGGAACCCATTGCCCTGTATCATTTTCTAATGCCACACCAGTAATATCTACATGGAGGAACTGCTTGTCAAGGTGAATGGCATGTCTGCCTCCCACAGAAACATCAGCCCACACCTTGGGGAGAAGCCATATCATTCTACTTATCCATGTAGTTCCCCCCATCTAAACATTACTGAAGTACGGTTGGAAGTACATAGGGAAGCACCTCCTATACTACTCTGGGGACATAAAGATCTATAAAAAAGGTAACAAAAGAGGAAAACCTCAAACTGGGGGCAAATCATTTTGAAAAGTGTCCAGCGCATTTTGACAATGTCTTCTCAAACACTCCTTTTGAGAACCAGAATTTTAAGAGAAAGAGATAAAATAGGATAGCACAGGATAAAATAGAACACTTGTGCTCTTGAAAGGACACATTGTGCCTAGACGTGCAATTTTCATTTAACACAGCAACCATTTAAACCAACAACATTTTTATTTTTAAAATATTAACATGGGCATAATCCAGCCAGTTCACAGGCAAATTCTTAGCTCTGCTATAGATTTTTATTTTAAAACTTGTTAGTGTTCCACTGTCATTTTAACACAAAAATGCCTGCCCTTGTCCTTGCCACTGATTGTACTAATCTCACGCTATGTAATCCGCCTTGAGTCTCAGTGAGAAAGCCAAAATATAAATGACATACATACGTACAGACAGACAGACAGACAGACAGACAGACAAACAAATAGTGCAGTCGCCATTGAAAAACACTATTGGAACACACAGGTAATCCTTTGCCAGTTTTCCAAGTTTTGGAAAATCAAAAAGAGTCCAGTAGCACCTTTAAGACTAACCAATTTTATTGTAGCATAAGCTTTCGAGAATCAAGTTCTCTTCTTCTATATTTGACCAGTTTCTGTATCATGCATCTGACGAAGAGAACTTGATTCTCGAAAGCTTATGCTACAATAAAATTGGTTAGTCTTAAAGGTGCTACTGGACTCTTTTTGATTTTGCTACCACAGACTAACACGGGTAACTCCTCTGCAAGTTTTGGAAGATCATTTAAACAATTACAGCAATATATAAATGGAAAATTAATCCTTATTTAAACTTTAATGTTCTACTCTCTAACACAATCTTTTACTGAAAGTACATGTCCCACTTATATCTTAATACAGACAACATTGTCTACCCTGAATAAACTACATACGTATCATAGTTAACGCAGCCAAAATTAAGGCAGACACTGAAATACAGTCTTAGGGAACAAGGGTAGAAATTCACACACACACAAAATCCTAAACAGAGTTACGTATTTCTAAGCCCACTGACTTACATGAATTTGGAAGGGTATAATTCTTCTTAAGATGACATTATCAGTGTCCCCGGTCTCAAAAAGGGTGGGGGTATTAAATAAGGGAAAGGCCTACATAACCATAATATTTAGATTACGCAGATTACCAAAAGGATTTTTATATCATTGGTGACCATTTATGAAACATTTCACACACAGGAAATGTAGAGGGGATCTATTATAAAGCAACAGCAATCATAAAGATGCCCCTCTGTAGAATAATGCAACTATGTAGGTATTCCACACAATTATTTAGGAGTCGAGGGAAAAGGTTTTTATAGATCTGCCTTCAGAATTTTTTGGTGCATATCTGAAGACAAAGATTTTTACTACTCTTCAATGACCCATCCAGTTAACTACTTTTGGCACAAACAACTTAACAAACAAGATCTCACATGCCACATTTACATACAAGTGTCTTGAGTCCCTGTAGCACTAAAAAACACTAAATGAGTTTGGGGGGGGGGAAACCACAACAAAACCAGGAAAATGTTCCACAGTGTAACTATTTTTAAAAACTCCACAGACATTATTTATCAACTTGGCATTCTCCATTTGGAACTTTCAGGACGGATTCTAAAGAACAGGCTAGTGAAGTTGTTTAAATATGTGCTCCAGGGAGTCTCAAGGATCCTTAGATGATGATCACGAGTTCCTTGCTAGACAAGTTCTTCAATGACAAGATCAGTAATAGCAGACAAAATTACTTGAAACACAGCTTACCTACTATTAATATTTTTTATGAGTCATATTCTTGGGTACATTCCTAATTCTTGTAGAGGTACAATAAGGCTTTACAGGGTTTAGCCAGAACCCCAAGTGAACCAATCATATGACTTATAACACTATCCAGAGTCATCTGAACCATGCATGAATTCTTCAGCAAACAAGTTAATGTAGAAAATATGTCCTGAGAGTAAAAATTCTGGAAGCCACAAGTCTGGCAATGTCCAAAAGATATCTAAAATCAAAAATCATGATGGAGGTGAGAAGCAAGATTCTTATGACAAATTATACAAAGAAAAATACACTGTTCTTATTTCTCTAAATTTAACTCAAAACATTTAGCGCAGTCATGTTATCTGGTGGTGGTGGAGACAGCACTCAAGTCATAACTGACTTAAGGGAATCCCTGGCAGGGTTTTCATTTGTGCGTAAGATTGACAGTGGAGCACTTTAACATGGTTGCCCACTAACTCAGTTTAGAGGGATCCTCATGGAACTCTTAACAATCCCTTTGGCTTTCACCATCCTGAATAACTGGGAATAAAATAAAAATTTGGCTACACTGGTAGGAGAGAGTGCCCTCAAGTCATAGCTGACTTATGGTAACCCCTGGTGGGGTTTTCATGGCAAGAGACTAACAGAGGTGGTTTGCCATTGCCTGCTTCTGCAACCCTGGTCTTTGTTAGAGGTCTCCCATCCAAATACTATCCAGGTCAGGGCTAAATAAGTGAAATCTTGCACACAAATGACCAGTTTGTAGGACGGAGACCATAGGATGTATGGCTATCACTACAGTTCTAAATGTTTCCATCACGAGATACCTGATCTGTGAAATTCCATTGTTAAAAGCTACCTACACTATTCTTCTCCATAGGAACTTTCATGTTGTTAAATCCATATCCATTCCACAGTAGCCCTAGCTTCATATTCAAAGGATATTTCCTGAAAAGCCCAAAGATCAATTCATGAACTTCGTGATGTTGGCCAGGAAATACCACACACAAAAAGTTCATATGAAAAAACGACCTCTACACTTATCTAGTTTGGCAAGCTAGGAATTTTGCTAACTCACATATCAATCAATGTATTTATATTTGAACTTTCCTAATCTTATAAATGGAAATATAACCAATATAAGTGAGGTAGGAGGACAACGCAGAAATGAGAAAAATATCACTTCTGGCAACCAACCTGCCATTTTGTTTTCAGTTAATATGATAATAAGAGAGTCTAAAAAGCTGGGGGGACAAATTCCCTGCGTGTAATGTAAGTTTTCTTTAAAGGCCAATTTTATAGTAATAGGTAATGACTAACAATTTTGCTTTGTTTAAGTTGCTAATCTGAAACTAACTACTAAAAATAATACACTAGAGTTGACACTACTTAAGAAGATGCCAAAAAGAAAGCATGAACCCACTGGCACTGCTGACACAACTGAGGTGGGATATTAATATTTTGTGTCAGCAAGAAGCACATCAGCTTTTTGTACCATTAAATATGAAGGTTGCACACCAAAAATCTGGTTACATTCCTGGAATATAATCCTTTGTCAAAGCAAAGGAGATGCTATTATAATTAAAACAGTGTTTGTCAATGGTAAAGTATCATAAAATGTGTAAGAATGATGCTAAAAAGCCTTGGAGACTGATCATAAAACTTCAAACAGGTTGCCCTGCAAAATTAGATATCTAGTTTAAAATTGATATCTAATTAAATCCATGATCCTCCCACTGTTCATATTTTAGAATGCTCCCAATTCTAATTCAAGATTCTGAACTAAGAACCTGACAAAATCTCAATAAATTCATATGGGAAAATAAATGCCCAAGGATAAGCTACCAGGCCATGAAATCCCCCTCGGGTAAAGGTGGCATGGCAATCCCAGATTTAAAATCCGACTATGAAGCTCCCTAATTGGTAAACCTAACCACCTTACTAAACAAAGAGTCCCAGACTGGGCATACATAGAAACAGCCTGCATCCAATTGAAGGGCGCGCAAGAGAATGAACTGTCGCCTTGTCCACCTTGTCCGGGTTACCAGATCGGTTTATGCCTTATTAAAATTCACAGGTATGGAATTTTGGCATGATAAATGGTAATGTTTTTGTAATATTCCTAATGTGTGATCATATAATGTTATGGAGGGGTTGGTTTTATGTTGTAGTGGATGGGGAAGTGATTCTATGAAATCTGAGCTTGTGAGCTGGCCCCAGTTAGGACGTGGAGCTTTGTTTCATCTTTCCTCTCCTCCATCGCTTCTCAGAGAAAGAAGATACAGTGCTATTTTCGCTTCATAAGAAAGAGACTAAACTTTCGGACTTTGATGTTCATCCTGGATTTGTTCTTTTCTATTATAATTATGAATGTACAACCCCTGTGTTTGGGCATTTGAAATATTCTTGAAACTGTGTATGAGTAGGGGATGAATTGATATGATAATTTGAAGCACATGAGCACTTTGAATTATATTTATTGGGTATTTGTGTAAATTGTGGATTGATTTCTCCCATGTTTACTCTGTCTAAGTTACATCCAATCATTAGACATACATGACATAATTTGGCTAAAACATCCAGAAAGACCCAATCAAATAATGCAAAACGAGTATCTAAGTACTACTCTTAAAATCTGGGACAAAATTAGAAAGCACTTGGCCCCGGAAATCTCTCCTTTATCATTGTTTCTTGGGCAACCCTGGTTTCTTCCTGGCAAGGACCCTTATTTCTCTACAATATGGAATTCCGTTCAGAAAACAAGACTAACGGATATAAGCAAACAAGGTGGCTTTTCAGCCAAATCACAACTAGAAGGGAATACCAATACTAAAACTCCTTGGTTCCAGTACTTTCAATTAAAGCACCTACGGGAGAACCCTAAAATCAAAGAAGCTTTAAAACGGGACCTAACCAATTTTGAAATTCTCCTAAAACAACCAATTATACCTCATAAGGGCTTAATCTCCCTTATCTACCAAACCCTGAACTCCAAAGCAACACCCTCACTTCTATTGTATCATAAAAATGGCATAAAGATTGCAAGACCACCCTCACAACCAACCAGTGGCAATCGATCTGGCGTAGCAAAAATCTTCAAAGCAGGGTAATCAACATCAAAATCCCATCTTTCAAAATCCTAGCCAGGTGGTACATGCCCCTGCTTCAACTCCACCATATCAACCCAACTTTTGAACCATAGTGCTGGAGACAATGTGGTACAATAGGAGATTTCAATGTGATACAATAGGAGTTGCCCTAAAATCTTATCATTTTGGAAATCAATTATTTTGCACATTAAATCTATAACTGGTTATAGCATACCCTTGCAACCAAAAATATTTCTGTTAGACCTATGGGGAAGACCCTATGGTTCCTATTCCAAATGAAAGACTTCATTTCAACAATGCTTTATGCTGCAAAATCTCTCATAGCTTCCTCCTGGAAGGAACATCTATCACCCTTGTCAAACTGGATCAAGAAATTATGGGACTTCTTCATTATGGATAAAATTTCCCTTATCAATTTGGACAACTCACAACACCAACAAACACCCCTAGAACAATGGCTACCATTTTTGGACTACCTATGCAATAACAACCAAAAGAATGCCCCTAACTCTTCTGCTCACAATGTAGTAATGCTAATGTGACTACTTTCTCAATCAGCCTGTAAGCTCAATATTCATGTAAATAGTTATTCAGTTGGTTAACCATTCATGTATGCTTTTGTTTATATTTGGAAAATTCATACATTTTTTTTAATTGATCACATAACCCTGGTATAATCTTGTGGTGGAGGGGGGAAAGTCTCTTTAGGGGTAAGGGAGGGGGGGAGAACACATTTGCACTACATCAAATTTTGGTATTCATCCAAAAGATTGGTATTCACTCCCTTGTTCCCCCAACTACAGGATGATGTGTGTTTAAAAAGCTTGCCTCAACGAATCTGGTACTATTAAGTTATGTACCATAAACAGTATTACAGACATTTTCTCATGTGTGCAGTAAAAAGAACATCAACACTGGACAACTGCATATGATGTTATGACATTGCACAGCATCTTCAACTGTACTGCCAATGTCTTTTAGAATTATGTTATGACCCAAGTCATCTGTTCGAAGTCCACAGACAAAGTATATGTCCTGTTGATATGTTTTTCTTCAGCCTATATTCCCATCTCACGCATGTGCGACAACATTAGAAACAATCTCTGCAAGATTTCCTATCTTAAAGAAAACTGATACTCCACTGCACATATATATATTCTACAGGTACTGCACTAATTCTACCACAGCAATTCCATACAGAATTTGTTCAGTCTTCATGAGTAATTTATATTTGGTATTTCTTATACATGTAAGAAAATTTATGTAACATTTGTTATGGTGCTGGGTTTATAGCACCACCAAATCTGCTCAGACTTGGATCCATCTAATTAGCCTCCCTGCTGGTCTCCTGCCAGTGGCGGGGGAGCATATGGTCCATCTGCCTCCCCATGCTTGAAGAGTTAGAGGTTCACCAACCCACACCTCCACCCTTTTCTTCCCTTGTGTATGGTGGGCAGGGAAAGGGTGCACTACCTGGAATGTTGAAATCCATGTTGATACTGAGTTGTATTTTACCAGTTTTATTTGTTGTAATTTATCTATGATTGTAACCCGCCCTGAGCCTGCTTGCTGGGAGGGCGGGCTAGAAATCCAATCAATCAATCAATCAGACAAACTTTTCAAGAAGTACATCATTCTGTAGTTGTACAATAAGGCTTTATATGGTGGTCCCATACCATGAGTCAATGATGGTATCAAGGTGTTCTCTTCCTGTCCCTGCTTAGCCAAAAAAAAAAGAGAGAATTTTTTTCATATCAGCATTATTACAAAATGGCCTGGTCAGCTTTGTATTAAATGGTAGCATGCCTAATCTCACAAGTCAGTTTGCTATTTTATACCTGACCTTCCAGACTGACAAATTTCTGAGAATCATATTTTTTTTGCACTTTTCAAGACACTTTGCCAATCACTTCACTAATGATTAAGTACAGTTTCAATCATCCAAGAGATCCATATACCATATTTCTTTTGCCAAAGCATTGTATTCTGTGAAGGTAGCCTAATTTTTGGCATGTAACTTTCATTAAAAAAAATTGTTGTTCACACATAATACAAAGAACCCATCTCATCATGGCAGCATAGAGGACTTAGCAGGGTCAGCAATGCCAATGATTTCTTTCTGATATCATCTTAGGTAATGACAACTCTACTTCAACATAATGTCTCTTGGTGGTTTACTCCAGATCTGCAGGATGCACAAAGCAAAACATTAGCCATTATTACCTATTATAAAATTAGCTATTGAGGAAAATTATATCCAGGGCTTTCACAGGGTTACCCAGCTCCTGTAAGAATCACCAATTGCTGGATTTTTGGACAGAAACCTTCTTTGTATAAACTGAAGATGTCCTGGAAGTACACATTCAGATAGATATTTTCCTACATATGTAGAGATGTAGGTATTTCCCTATTTATGTATTATTCATATCATTATGTATATCTACAAGATAGTGGCATATATTTTGCATCCTAAATGACAGTATTTATATTAATAATGAAGTAGCTAAATTGTGCTCTTGGATGAATAACATGACCAAATTTATATCTTCTACTTGCTAAGACTGATAGTCTGCCCATGATTCTATATGGGGGTACCCATCTTGTTTCAAAATACACCCTACCCCTGAATTTTTATAGAAACCTCCCTTGGTGTAAACAGACTGTACACTGAAAGTTTGGTTAATCTAATCCTAACCTGTCTTGATTTACAATCATACATACACATTATTTTATCTACATAAATTTCACATGGCCTATATTAATCCAGGGGAGTGAGGGATTTGTACCAAAGGCCTTTTAGACTTCATTATGGGGTGTGGGAGATGCTCACTGGCTTGCCATACTCCACTCCCTGGAGCACAATTCAGATAATGAGATCCTAAGAACATTTACTCAGAAAACCCATTGATTTAAGTGTATCATAGCCCAACTGCCTAATAGCAGCCTTTACATTTCCCTGAAATGTATTTCTCTTTTAAAAACATATACCAAAATCTATGCAACACTTGCTACAAGTCCTTTTCTATTGTCAAATAATCAATTTCAGTAGAGCAGATGGACAACACTGCAAGTGTTCTCCAATACGAAAGCTTAACTTACATCTGCAACAGACAGTTGCGCTCCCTAACAACCATCAGTTTATTTAAAAAATGCATACCACTAACTTCATCCCCCATGCACCTCTACTATCTGCAATTCTCTCCGAAATATAAATGCACACATATACCGGACTAGCGCACGCCCTGCAAGACCAATGCATTTTGCCAAGTGGGCCTTACTGAGCTTTTCCGTTCTATCTCAAGTCATCCCTTACACTGGCCTTCCTAAATCCGTTCTTCCAACACACCCCAGGCGCGTCTTCCATCACTGACTGGGATACCAGCACCCTCCCATCCTCAAACCGGCTCCGATCCCTGCAGCCTATCGCCCCAGGCCGAGCTCCATTCCTCAATGCATCCTGCACCGCGCCCCCAGTCCCGGATTTAGGCCCCGATCCTGCACTAGGACGCCCATCCGGCACACCCCTCCCCTCCTCACACATCAGGCATTCCCCTATTAGCAGACCCCCAACATCCCCACCCCCCAGGGCACTCCCCGCCACCCCATCCCTCAGCACCACGAGTCCCCAACAGCAACCACTCACCTTGACGCCCTCTGACCCTCGAACTCACTGTAAGCGACAGCTGCACGGACCAATCAGATCCGGTGCTCCCGCCCTAAGGGGCGGGTTTCCTAGATTTGGACATGCGTATCGTACAGTTACCGCGCGGCACTCGCCGCTGTGGCATTATAGGAAATGTAGTTTTCACCCCTGTGAGGAGGGGGCGGGGATTCTTCTTTCTGGTAGTATTTTAGAGTTCGTTTTCTTCTCATGGAGGCAGAGAAAGGATGCGTTTAAGGAATATGGACTGATTTCATGGCATAAAATAATGAGTTTCATGGCAGCATGTGCCTTAATGTTTAGAATTGACTTTCAAATGGCAGTATTTGCTCTGGAATGGCAAGTATACTTGAGTGGGGGATATTTAAACATCAGGTTAATTATAAAACTGTGGACCAACTTATTTACCTACAACCTCTGATAGCAATCATAAAAATCCTATTCGGTAAAAAGCCCCACTGCACTCAGCAAAACTTACATCTAAGCATTTTAAGGCAGGGTTATAATCATTTAAACTTAGGTATCCACATTTACAACGAAGATCGTTTGTTTTACGTTTTTAGTTTTGATTAATTCATGTTTTTGTTCCAAAAGCATTATGCTTAAAATGTTATATAAAGATGCGTATAAAATAAATTAAAAACCCTTGTTTGTCTACTTGGTCAAATGGCTTAGAACAAACAGAATCCAGAAAAGCCTGAAGTAATGATTAACAATGCTGAGGGTTTGAGTAACAGTATAATACCTGCTTTGGGTGAGGTTAGTTTCCCCTTCTCTGAGAAATTTAAGAACCTGGGTGTTCTGTTGAACAAGGATCTTTGTTTGAGAAACAGGGATATAGTAGCAAGAAGTGCTTTCTATCACCTCCATTGCAAATAGATTTTAGCCTCCAATTTAGACCTGGCCAATCTAGCCACACTGATCCACATTAGCAACCTTGAGGTATTGGACTATGATAGTAGCATGCTCTACTTAGGGTTGCCCTTGAAAACAACCCAGAAACTTGTTAGTGCAAAATGCTACTGCTTTCTTTGAGAAAGGGAATAAACATGTAGATAACAGTGGCCCAGTAAACCAGGAATCCCCAACCTTTTTGAGCCTGTAGGCACCTTTGGAATTTTGAGAGGGGGTGGTGAGCTCCACCACAAACTGGCTGCTGCAGGAGGTGGAGCAAACCAGAATACCTTCCCCCTCACACTTCAAGGGAAGCAGAAAAGCCTGAAGGAAATGGAACTCCCTAAATAAGGAAAGCCTAGGTACTTACCAGTCCTCTTGATCCTACAGTTAAAAATCCTTTCATTTGAATGAGGGCAGCCAGTAACAAGCCCTGCCTTACAAGTTCCACCAACTTTTGGAAAATCTTAACAGAAACTAAGGGAAGCACTGACAGGTGCCATAGCACCCATATGCACCACATTGGGGAATCCTGTGATAGACATTATATACTTGGACTTTTAAAAGGCTTTTGACAAGCTACATCACTAGGGGTAAAAGGATGAGTCCTCCTATGACCTAAAAATTAGTTAACAACAGGAAGCAGAGAGTAGGAATAAGTGGACAGTTCACGCAATGAGGGGAATGGAGTTGCGGAGTCTCACAAGGATTAGTATTGGGGCTAGTGCTATTTAATTTGTTCATAACTGACCTGTTTTTGGTCCTCCAGAATAACTGGTTGGCCACTGTGGGAGACAGGATGCTCAACTAGATGGCCCAGCAGGATTCTTCTTAGTTTTCAGTTAAGCTGAGATGAAATAGTATAGGTATCCATGTATTGTCATTGCCATGGATTCCTATGTATGTGCTGAAGACAGCAGTTTCTTGTGGAACATTGGGGTTCCTCAGGACTGCAAAGAAATACAAGATATATAAGTCATAGGATCATGAAGTATCCTGCACAATGCTGTCATAATGAAGTAAAGAGCTCTTATAAGAAGCCTCATAGGGACTTGGCTCAGCTGTGACCTATTATTTAAAACTTTTTGCATGGGGGAATCAAAGGCCCAAAGAACAATGGAGAAATAAACTGATTCATTTGGCAACAAGAATTCATGGAGAGTCATACATCCAGAAAAGTTATTAGCAAGAGTCCTGCCAGAAAAAGGTTTCATCCCTATTTTAGAAGATATTAACACCAGTGCTTCAGAATGTCCGTCAAAGGCCTCCCATCCAACTAAGGTGGGTGGGAGACCAGCATGAATTAAACTCAGGCAGGATAAATTGCTTAGTACTATTTCTAAAACAGACTCCCCATTCTAGCATGGCCTTTCTGCTGAATAGAAATATTGTGATGATGCCTTTAATATCCACAAGGAATAATCTTGTATTATACCATTTTCTATTTAACAAGTTAATAATGTGCCAGCCCAAATCCTGCAGTTCCTTACACTGCCAGTGGGACTAATTAACCAACTTAGATACATATTTAGGGGAATACTAATATTCACAATGAACATTTTTATATTCATGTTGTCATTCCTTGTAACTGTGGCTCTGTTGCAATGTGTTTGGCTTAGACAATAGTTTGCAGATGTTTCTGGTCTATTTTCTCTATTCTTCTGTTGCTCTCAACTCTACCATGTAATACTGGCAAGTGAAATCAGTGAGAATTGTCACAAAGCAAAGCTGTCTCCATCCGTTTATTTATTTATTTTGGATATTTCTATGCTGCCTCTTCAGATTCTTGTTCAAAGATGCTTACAATTAAAATCGCCACAATATTAAAAACAAGCCATTGGTCATAAGCAGCATTAAAAGCTATCCATAAACCAAAAGCAGACCATTGAAAAGTTGATATGATAAAAACTCCTAATTAAAAGCCTGGGTAAAAAGAGGTGTTTTGGCTTGGCACCTAAAAGAAAGTAAAGTAGGCTTCAGGCAAGTCTCATGGGGGAGAGTATTCCAGAGGCAAGGTGCCACCACAGAAACTGCCTGTCTCCACCTAGGGTTGCCAGATTGTCTCCATGAAACTACTGGACAAGGGAGGGCAGTACTCTCCTCAAGAATGATCTTCAGATGCACACTCCCGGCCCCAGCGATGACATCACTTCCAAAAGTGATGACATTGCACCAGCCTGAACAGGCTGCAATCCTGAGTTTCTCAGTGGCAGGGCCGCATAGTTGGGGACAGGTGGTAGGGAGCCAGCCTGGCAGGCTCAGCTTTCCTGGGGGTGCCCCTCAATGAGGAACAGAGCTGTAGGGGTGCTGTGGGCCCAGTCTGCAAGCAGCGCTGGCCCCCAGGCCAAATCCAGCCTATTCTCCTGTAGTGAGTGGGCTGGCTTCCTGCATGCTGCACCATGCCACTCCCTCCCCTTCCTTGCCTTTCCCATCTCTTCCTCCTCCTCCCTTGCCTCTAGCCAAGTGTCTGGTATTTTCAGGACATTTTCCCTGGACAAGTCCAAGGACTGTACAGATGAAAACCAGACATCTGGCAACCCTATCACTACCTGCCTCGTCTCTGAAGATGGGGACACAGAGAGCAGAGCTTGAGAGGCAGAGTTTAACTGGTGGGCTGGATAGTATGGGAGTTGACAATCCTTCAGGTATCCTAGCAATAATCCATTTAAAAGTAAGAATAAGCACTTAGAAATATGTCCAGAAACATATGGGTAACCAGTGCAGAATTTTCAGTACAAAGTGATACAATAGTTTGATTTTATACATTGATTTTCGAAGTGCAAGTCCACAGTCCTGCCCAGAACCCATAACATGAACATTAATGATCCAACAAAAGGAAACTGCAGTTAGGTGGGTAACAGAGACAGCTGGGGATGGTGAAGGTAATATTTACAGTAAGTAGTAGATTCCACTGGATCCACAGTTGTTCTAATGTGAATGGAAAAAAAGAGAAAATGGATCAAGTTGCTTGTAAATTGAAGCTGTAAGTATACTTGCAGTAATTAGACCCTCTTCTGCACTTATGTTATAAACATGTATAGAAGAAGTGAGAAAGTTCCACATTTCCCATTGTTAACCATTCTGCATCTGTGTACAAAAGGGTAGAGCTAGATTTATGAGCTAAGTAAACTATAGTTTAGAGCCTCAGATTATGGGGGGGGCTCTAAATACCAAAAAATTACTGCATTTCAATGTTAGAATAATACACATTTTTGGAAATAATACGGGGCTGCTTAAACTTGACATATGTTAAGGCCTCACCCTCAGCATGCCCTACAAAAACGGTAATGAAAGTGCATTGAGGGAGTCCAAGCTGTGATGGGTTCAGTCAGAGATGATGCTTTGCTTTGCTTTGATTTGCTTTGCACAAATAAATTTAAAAATAGCCTGTACACAAAGTTAAAACTTGAACCATTGTATGGCTAACAGAAAGCTACAATGACAGAAGGAAATGGAGAATAGCAGTGACCTGAACCAACCTGTCACCATTGGTTCTTCCCAATATGTCCTCCTTGTTCCTTCAGTTGCAGTGAATGCAAAGGAACAATAATTCCACTTATTGGTAGTGGATTAGCTATTACAGTATAAGAAACAGGACCTGGACTGGAGTCACATGGTTAACTCCCTAGGTAGGCCATGGGTTTAGCTAGGTAGGTGTCTATGAGTTATGGAAAGTTACTGGTTCTAGATCTGAATAGTTAAAATTTATGGTAATTGGTTGCAGCTGGATTTGAACTGCCCGGAGACATGATTTTCAGGCCAGGTTGAACTTGTACTAACTTCTCAAAATATATGTTGGATTTTCATAGTGCCAGAATTCTTTCTCAGTGGATTCAGGCTGAGTGATGCAGAACTCTCCCTTGTACAAAATTAAGTTTTTCTTAGAACTGTATTAGGGTGGTCAGGTCAGGGAGCTTTCTAATTCTCTTTGTTTTCATAAGCTCTCCTTGGTCAGTTATAAAACTGAACAGGCTTGCTATGGAGGTGTGTTTACATCAAATGTCTTAAATGCAATGAATTTGGTAAGAGAGTTAGAATAGAGGCCTCAAGGCACAATTGCCTTATCCAGTGAGAAAGGGAGATAAGGTTCTCATGTAACCTTTTCCTACTCACTGTTTGATAATGAAACCTCCAAAAAACAGGTAATAATGATGATAACAACAACAACAAGAACAACAGTGTGCTTATATTCCGCTCTTCTAGACAGATTAGTGCCCAACTCAGAGTAGTGAATGAAGTCAGTGTTATTATTATTCCCGCAATACAGCTGGGGCTGAAAGGAATGGCTTACCCAAGCCCACCTGCTGGGTTCATGGCTGTCATGGGAGTTGAACCAGCAGAGTGCTGATTCAAAACCCAATACAGTTTTCAAAGTGCAGGCAAAGCAGCATCACATCAGAAAACAGCCCTGATCATGTATAGCTGAGAGAACAATGTCACAATGAACAGCGATGTGAATATTTCCTTTATTTCAGGGATAGCCAACTGGTATCATGTGAACTGGAACATGTAGATACTTAGGGCACTGGTAGTATTTTCCATTATTTATTTTAAGGTGTGTTCACAAGGAAGACAACATTTGCTTTCAACAGTTTTGAGAGATACAAATATTTGACTATTTATGTATACATTTAGAGGATTTTATGTTGCCTTTTCCCTCATTAAAATGGTCTAAGGAGTTTACAAAATCACACACACAAAATACAGACTAGTTCTTAAACAAGATCCTAACAACATACAAATCAAAACAAAAACAACTCCTCTTAAAAGACCCTCTAGAGCAAGCAGCTCCTTAAAACCCATAAGGCTGTAGCAAAAGGACTAATCAACTTCTAAAGTTCAGAGATGTACAGTTTTGCAGTGCCCATCAAAAAAAAGGCCTAAAGTGTTCCTTAAGGTTGCCAACTTCCAGGTGGTATGAAACAAAGCGATTGGTAGGACCATGTGAAGCAATGAAGTTTAAAATAAAGTTTTAATGTTCTCTTCTTCATAGCTCAAATATAAGGCACAACAGTAAAACAAGATCAACCGGAGAGTTGTGAAGGATTCCCAAACTCCCGGAGGGAGGAGCCAACGGGTTTGCCGGCTTGAAAATCAAATCCCGTTTCGCACAATGTGCCACGTGTCTTGTGAGGAAGCACATTGTGCGAAACGGGATTTGATTTTCAAGCCAGCAAACCCGTTGCCACCTCCCTCCGGGAATTTGGGAATCCTTTACAACTCTCCGGTTGATCTTGTTTTACTGTTGTGCCTTATATTTGAGTTCTGAAGAAGAGAATATTAAAACTTTATTTTAAACTTCATTGCTTCACGTGGTCCTACCAATCACTTTGTTTCATTCTGTTTGGGACCACGCCCCCTTGGATTTGTTTAACTTCCAGGTGGTGGCTGGAGATCTCCTGGAATTACAACTGATGTCCAGGCAACAAAGATCAGTTCCCCTGGAGAAAACAGCTGCTTTGGGAGACTTACACCTCACTGAAGTCCCTCCCCTCCCTAAACCCCACCCTTCCCATGTTCCACCCCAAAATCTCCAGGAACCAACTCTAAAGTTCCCTCCAGATGCACTTCTGATAGTGTGTGTTTCCATGGAATCCCACTGGATGATCTCCAGCCCTGTTGGGGCTGCCTCCTGTTGGATCCTCTATGCAACATCTTGAGTGACACCTGAAAGAAAAGAAACAATTATGGTTATAAATTGACATATGCTTACCGTTTCATCTACACCTGGAGCTTTTGCCTTGTTCCTAAAAGGACTGGAATGGGGCACCGAGTCCCTTGTTTGGATTGGCCTGCGATAAGAAATTCGAGGTTTTGGATGTATTATGAATATATGAATGCACTTTTTGTATAATTGTATAATTATTGAGTACACCTTGTCAGGTCCAGGGTGTGTTTAAACTGTACTGACTCCATTTTCTAATGCTTCTAGTGTCTAAGTGCTTTCCCCGCAGGTGCACCAGTTCCCAGGCAGCTTTCCCACCGGAGGAGACTGTTTTGTCTAACACCGTTCCCCCAAGCATTGACCTTGAAGGAGAGCAGCTTCCCAAGAATGAAAGATGTTGTTTTGAGAACTGTGGGGGGAGGCTGGTTCAGATGGGAACTGTTACTTTGTACCTCATGCTTTGCCCTTCATTGGTAACAATGACTGTGTACCATCCTGAGTCTTCTATTCAGGACAGTGGACTATAATGGACCTTTTCTGCAGTAAAGTTTCCTTATTCAATCAATGGACTCTTGTTTGCTTTTGAAAGGGAACCTGTAGGAAGAGCCTTATCTAGCCACAGGCTGACACACCTATGATATTCCCGTTTGATCGCATGCCATAATATATAGATATATTTTCTCATTTCCCGGGTGGTTTTCCACTTTCTTGCTGTCAGTTCAAGGTATTGGCTACCTACAAAGCTCTCCACAGCCTTGGTCCATCGTATCTATGGAATCACCTCTCTCCCTATATGCCAGCATGGCAACTTCACTCATCTGAACAGGGCCTTCTGCAGGCACCACTCTTAACATGGGCAAAATTGACAGCTGCCTTGTACATGAGCATTCTCTGTGGTGGCCCCCACTTTATGGAATGGCCTCCCTGAGAAGGTTAGGAAAACTCCCACTTTCCTGGCCTTCTGTAAAAAATGTGAGCGTTTTGCTCAGATGGAAGGGTTGTATTGTAAGAAGTGGTCTCAAGAGATCCACCAGTAAAGAGATAAGGGAACTCATCAGTAAAGGGATAAGGAGGGACCACAGATTTCACTACTATTACTGTAAACAGTGAGGGACCATAGACATCACTACTATTGCTAAAGTATGATCCTACTGGGTAGTTCCTATGTTGTTTAATATATCAGTCATGGAATTTGCCTATGCTCTGTTTTAACATTGTTAGATCTTTAAACTTCTCATTCTTTATTTCTCTTTAAATTTTACAGATTGCATGTATATACCCATTACACGTATACTGAAATGCTGTGATATTGATTGTTCTAACTCACACTATGTAATCCACCATGAGTCTCAGTGAGAAAGGCAGATTATAAATGACGTAAATAAAAATAATGCCCTCTGGCAATGCATGCTGGCCATCCCTAGATGCACCAATGTATCTTTAATATTTTGAATTTCCGTGACTCCAGCAATCCTAATTTCCCATTGTTGAGTGTTAGTCCTTACAAAATTAGCATCTATTTGGAATCTCAAGGTGACATGGGTAGTCTAATAGGATTTATAGAAAAGGATTCTTGAAAAGATGGAGGAGGCTAGTTTTTCACATCCTAGGATGCTTCCTACAGAAGAAGGAAAGCCCTGGCGTTTGGAGTGAAACTAAATCAATTTGGATTCATCATAACATCTGTTGACTGCCCACACATATGACAGGATATCTTGCCACGGAACAGGGTTTTTTGGTTGATGAAGCACTGTTTGTTCTGCTGACAAAGCAGCAAGGTATCCCTACTGCATTCTACAGTTCTGCTGGCTGCCTGCCATCCAGGGATGTCCTATGTATCCCAAAAAATAATCACTATTGTGACCTGCAACTGAACTAAGAGGTGAATGTCCCTCACTGAGTAGGCCAATGTAGTAAGCGTATCCCTCATGCCACCAGCTTGGGTCTATTTAATTTTCCTTTTGATATTAATACAGATTTATTGAAAGTTTCTGTTATCAAAACAAACTGCAGCAGCAAATTGGTGTTCGTCTGCAGCCCTACAAGCACCTATAAACCTGCCATAGCATGAAATAAATGGCACTATATTGGAGGTCAGTTATTGCAATAGTAATTCCCCTGGGATTTCCATTGCACAGTTTAATATTTTTCTTATTACCCTCTTTCTTCATTGCTATTTATGTCTTTCTCTTGCATTCAGAGTTGTGCTGTTCACCACAATGAGCAGAAAGTCACCTCAAATAAACCTGTAAATGATACACAGATGGAAATCACCAGCATATTATGGAGGAGAGGCCACATAGTATTTAGGAAGGAAATACTGAAAGGACTGCCCTAACTGGACTTAAATTCTGGTTGAGTGATAGCTTCAAACCACTCACTCTTTCTCAAGGCCATTTTACACATTTTTTTCTACAGAAGGAAAACTCAGTGTGTGGTAAATGTCCTAAATGTGTAGCATCTTTGAGTCCCACTGTGCTGGACTAAGGGAATTAATGAAGAGTTTTCAATGTCTCAAAGAGCCCACAAATACATTGTCTAATGTTTTAAGCCTTACAAAACCTTTTTATAAGTATTTTAATAAGTGATTAATTAAAATATTTATTAACAAGGAAAGAAGAACTTGCATTGGAACACTCTGGTTCAAGGGCAACCAGTATTGTTTTCACACGCTCTTTTCTCCTTTCACAAGATATGTGTGCTGTGATCCTGAGTATGTTTACTAAGAAGTTGCCGGTGTGCTTAGAAATGCAAGAACCAAAACATATATCAGAACAGTCACACAATTTACATTTACAGACTGTAGGTGGGGACTGCTTGTTTGAATACTCCTATATTAGAAAGTTTCTTATACTTACAATAGCAGTATGTTGAGAAGGAAACTATGCTAGAGCCCCTCTCCCTGACACACGCAATCCTAAGAAAAGTTACTCCAGTCTAAGCCCATTGACTGCTATGGGTTTAGACTGGAGTAATTCTTCTTAGGATTGCACTGTAATTCCTTACTTTCTGCACATTCTGCTTGGAGGTAGAACACATTCAGACAACAGCTGAATATCATATCCTACAGTTTAGTTGATTTTCCTGATTATGCTTGTCGCCTCATTGCCAATAACTCTGGAACTCCAGCTACATAGTACTCAAATAAACAGGAGAGTGACCAGTTGATTCTGGGAGTTATTTAGTGCTTTCTTGAATAAATGTATTCTTAACAAAAAGGTGATTGTGAGACCTCACCTGAGGAAACGCTCCGTGCACCCAGACAATGTTAACTGTAGGCAAATTACCTTTCTGGGCTAAGTGCTCAAGTGCCTGCACAATTCCAGACCTACTTATTTGAGAAGGATTATCTAGATGAATTTAAGACAAATTTTGGACACATTTGAATCCTTGGTCACTCTGTCATGTCTTTCACCCCCGAAAGTACAGAAAGTATGTTAATTCTCTTGGACCTTAATGCAGATTATTAATACTGATCAGGGATTGAGGTATCAATTTATCCTTGATGGGATTACACTCTCCTGGAAAGAAATGTTCACATTTTAGGAGTACTATTCAATTTGTATGTACACATGGAGATACAGGTTTAATCTGCGGCCAGTTCTGATTTGTTTGCCAGCTTGGCCCTCCCTCAGAAAGCAAGAACTGGTCATGGTTACCATGCTCTGATTCTGATTATATATAGATTAGACTACTTCTATATTAACAGAAGGGTGAGGTTGCTGATTTGCGTAGATTTGAAGACATATCTCAACACCTCTGAAAGTACCCAATTGGTTTCCAATCTGTTTCCAGACACTATTAAAGGTACTAATTCTTACCTTTAAGCCCTACATTGTCTGAGAACAGGTTATCTGAAGAACTTCCTACTCACATATGAACCTGTTGAGTTATTAATATCTTAGTGGAGGCCTCACTCTATGTGCATTCACCATCTGAAGTAAGGTATACATCAGACAGGCAAGGCCTTTTCAGTTGTGGCCCTCCATCTGTGGAATAATCTCCCCATACTTATTCACCTAAGTGCATCTTCAACTGAGTTTGAGATGACTTATTATGATTATCTTATTTTCTTGGGCATCTGAAGAGAAATACGTTTTTTTTTAAGTTGCCTTGACTGCTTTATTGTATAATTTAATATGTTTTATTTTAAGGCACTGATTTTATCATTCTTATTGTGAGTTTGTATTTTATTGTTCTCTGCCTCAGGAATTTTTTGTTAAACCATGACATCAAAACAATTAATTAAATCAGCAAATGAATAAATAATTCACAACAACCTAAGAAACAAATCCAGCTCTGGACTCTATTCTGATATTTAAGGTGTACCCCACACAGCTCAACATTGCTACTACTATTGGTCTGTGTCCAACTGTGTTCCTAAAATTTGAGGGAGGTGATGATTTCTGCTTATTCCTTTCTCCAACTGCAGCCCACTCAGCCCCCCTCATTTTATTCCTGGGTATCAGTCGAGCCCAGAGGGAGCTGGTGGAAAATGCCACCTCTTCTTAAGAAAACCTTAATGGCACTTAGTTTTCTGAATGCATGGTTGGATACAGGTTATTATCATGTATGCATGACCTCTACACAGCAGTAGGCTGTTCTGTATCACATAATCTTCCACCCTCCCTCCATATGTGTGTTCATCTCAGTAGTTCCTGCTTCAGATTTTGTGCATTTTTCTTATATCATTAGGGTTGCATTTTATTATAGTGGTATGTGCAGCTATGAACATATGAACACATTCTTACAGGAAGGACACCATTCCATGGAGCTAGATGGTTCACCTTTGTTGATAAAGGCTATTAATATTGCTTTTGTTGATGTTGTTTTTGTTAAAGATATTATTCCCACCACAACATCAGACATATTAGTCCCAGTAAATTCCATTCCAGTCAACCTTTAGTCAGCATCCTGCTGGTAAATTCCATTCCAGTCAGCATTTAGTACATGCTTTATGAAAGCTGTCTAACTAAGCTTTCTCCTGATCTCATTTCTTTTTGACAATATGTTGTTTGGTACATCCTGAGATTCCCTTGTCTACATTTTTTCAGTGTGGTTTATTTGGGGGAACACTAGCACAGAACTTTAGTTCCCTTTTGATTTTATCTTATTTTGGTGCACAATCTTTTCTATGAGAATGTCTCACTGCTGACATAATCCACATTGGAGTCTCCTCTGAAAATCCTTCAGAGAAAAGGTCTACCCTGTAGACAGTACATTTTCCTTATGCCACTTGTCAGTTGCTAATCCATTGTACTACTTAAAGTATCCATGTCAGGTTTCCTTCAAACGATTCTTGGTAAAGCTGTGTACCTAGGCAATGGTATCCTGCAAGAAACAAAACAGAAGCCTACATGCAATTGAATAGGCAACTGGAGGATGCAGAGGGCACTAGAAATCACATCTGAAAGACCATCATTTTGAGTCAAACTAATTTCTCATAATCCCACTGAAATTAGAGGTGGAAATGTAAGAAAAGTTGATCCTGTGAGAACAAGGCCAAATTAAATCACATTTCCAGGCTAGGGAAATTACTTTTGCCTGCAGCAAGAGAGAATGGCACATAGCACAAATTAAGGCAAAGAGCCTGGTGCCCTTGGGCTGGCTGCCCTTGTATCCACTTAATGCACAACAGATGAAATCTGTAATTAGTGCATTGCAATAGATCCATATAGGACACTTGATGGCTGGCTGCTAAAACATTTCTTTGGAGGGAGAGCTAGAAATGGGATTTGTCAAGTCTAAGTCAGTAGTAAGCCTACCCCTTGTTTCTTCAAGGTGCTACTGAACCCAGATCTTGCAAGTCTACCTGATGCAGACAAAAAGATGCACTAGCAATCTTGGAATCCTATACAGGGCTGACTTAGCTGGAATTCACCAGAACTTAATCCTGGAATCTGTTTGCAGTACATACAAAGACTCATATTTTGAACAGGTATAGATTGGTTTTTCCTAATTTTTTAACCACAATCAATTCTAATCTTGCTGAGATCAGAGGAGGCACTGGCACTAGAAAAAATATGGGAGTGCCTTGAAAGGGCAGCATGGGTTCTGAGAAAGCCAGTGCCTTGTCTTGCTGGTACAATTGTTAGAGAAGTGGCTTTGCTAGAAGTGGGCAAGTAATTTTTCAAGCGGGCATCAGCCCAATCTACAGTTGCTTCAGCTGTCCCAATCTACTAAGCACAGTCCTGGCAGTTATCTCTGGTAAATAATTGTGCTTGTTTTGTCCATATTTTGCTTTGGGGGAAAATCTTGTTAAAATTCTGTTAGTATATGTTGGATCCTCCGGAGGTTTCTGTGGACAGAAGGGATTTCCATCCCTGCTTCCTGTTGCAGCCTAAAATACCTCACAAATGCAGCTCCTATGGGAAAATAGGACCCCCAGAAATAGCATGGCGGTGGGTGGGGGGAGGATTGCAGGTCTACCATAGGAGAAGGAATGTGAAACTCACTACATTTCCACCTTCAGAAATCTTATTTTAGAGATCCAAGCCTCTGAGTTGTTAGAATTGTTATTCTCCAAGACTCAACTGTCACTCCAAGGTCTGTAGAAATTACATATTTAATGGATGGTATGGTGGACCCTGCTTCACTCTCCCCACTGTGAGGCAGAATTTCCTGCCAAAATTCAGTCTCCTTGCTTTGACTGAGCTGCCCCAAGTAGCATGTTAATATTTGTGGTTTAGAAAGTCTGTTTGTCCCACCCTGCCATGCAGATATAATTTTGGCTTTTAGCCCAGCCCAGGAACATGATGGGGAAAAGCAGAAGCCCTCTTTCTTTTTGCTTGGAAATGGCGGTGGAGACTGTATAACATTCAAAAAGAAATAGTAACGTTTTAAATGATTGATAATAGAATGTGGGGCAACTACAACTTTCAGATTAAAGAACAAACATCTTCTTGGCTTTTCAACCAAAGCCAGGCAAAGCTGATAAACAAATACTACATGCAGCAAATGAAGGAGAGCTTTCAACAGTCTTCATGGCAGGAAGAGGTGCTTGGACTCTAATTGCTGGTTTAAGAATTAGGGTGTTACTATTATATCCCAGTTATAGATAAAATAATACTTCCAATGATTGAGATTAGAAATAAAAGCAATTAGTGTGATTTACATGTAACCAAACCTTGGCACCTCACATCTTACAAATAAGAGTAGACAACTGTACTGATCATGACAATAATATTGTCAGTCTGTAGTTGCTAACTTGCCAAGGGAAAAAGTCATGCTGATTCTCAGACAAGTTGGATGTATGCATACTTAGCCCTGGATTTGGCTTTGGATACCCTATTATTTCCAATATTACGATAGTTTGGCATGCTAAACAACAAATTCACACTGCATTCATCCCACATAAGTGAATGCATATGTTTAACTTAGTACTGGCTGGCACTTTTGGGGATCACATAGGTTGAACTTTCTCAGGCTTATGAAATATATACTGAGAATTAATGTGTGCAAGACAAATCTGGTGCTCCAACAAAGGTCTTTTTCCATGGCAGCCAAGAGTGAGATTATTGTGAGAATCAGCAGTGTGCATACTTGGAGATTTGGAGCAGCTCAGCCATGTTAAGTTACTGCAAAATGTAGCACAGATAAGATGCTTTAGACTTCATGGGGTTGTCATTCCCAAACATTAAAAAATGACAAATCATACCTGCTCGCCAAATCAAATCACAAGAATCCCTTTGTCCTCCCTTCAAGTGCTCCTATGATGCCTATATAAAAATAGACAAAGATTGGGTGACAAGCCAAAAGGGATCACTGATGACTTGTATTGCTTCACTCTTTCCTCAGATTAAATGTAACTGTAATTTTTTCCCACCTGCTTTTCGTCTCCTGTATTTAAGCTTTGAGCAAAGCTACATTTTATCTTCTGTACATTGTCGGATATAATCATGCACAGGTCAGTAGCTGGGATTCCTAAAGGATTATACCTTTGCTTTAACTAAAGATAATAGTTTTATTTCCTTTGTGCATTTCAAGCCTTTAGGGTTATGCTATAGTTGCATTTCAGACAATTCCATGTCATATGGAAAAGTAAACATGGACTTGTTTCCATCAAGGCAAAATGTTTTGAACTTGGTCCTGCTTTGAAACTTAGTTTACTTGCCGCAATCTGTTTGATGGAGCAATGTACAGAGATTCTTGTATGCAATTGAGTGCATGTGTGACCAAGCCTGGTCAGGGCCAGAATTTTCCCATTCTGCCATTCTACTAACACACAGCAGATAGCTTGAACTGCAAGAGAAAATATTCAGTAAACACTAAAAACTAGAGAATGCTCTAGTACAAGTGGGTACAACTGGACTAAACTACTTTTTCAGCAGTATTTACAGTAACTAGACTCTTAGCAGGCTGTCGCTTCTCCAACATTAATATGGTGTTATGTTCAACATGTCCCTGTGTTTCAATGCATCAGTAATCCTAAACATTTGAATTGCTGTGTGGTTTACTTGAAGGGAAAGTGTAGTGTCCATGGATTGATAGGATACTGACTAGTCAGCATTGCTGTTGACTTCTCCCAGTTAATTTGTTCCCTGAGAAATCTACAAATTTTGAGGTAAGAATATTAATTTGTAGACTGCTTTGGATCCTCTAGAAATAAAAATGCATCTCAGCATACCTTTCTACGATGTCTTGTTAGGATTAAGCTTCAGCATGCTCACTGTCATCCAGACAATACTGACTCCAATCATAGGTTCAGAACATCAACAGCATCCTTGGAATTAGATGGAAAATAAAACTAGAGCTGGGTATAATTAGCATATTGATGACACTGCAGCCCAAATCTGATGACCTCCCCCAGGGCTTTATGTAAATATTAAATAACATGAGAGATAAAATTGAGCCCTGTGGGTCTCCATAGTTCAGTGGCCATGGGGTAGAGCAATGGTCCCCCAATACCACTTTCTGATACCGGTCACACAGATGGGACTTCAACCACAGTAACATGGTGCCCCTTAGTCAACATGATCAAGAATTGACTCAGAAGGATGCCATGATCAATGGTTTTGAAGGCTGCTGAGACATCCAGCCAGTCTAACAAGACTCCCCCTGTCTAGATCTTGATAAGGGTCATCAACCAAGGTGACTAATACAATCTCCATTCTAAATCCCAACACGAAGCCAGATTGAAATAGGTCCAAACAATCAGTCTATTCCAAGAACCCCCAGAGCTGAGAAACAACCACCTACTCTAACACCTTGCTAAAAAATGGAAGACTGGAAACTGACCAGAAGTTCTCCAACACTCAGTTCTCAGAGAGGTTTTCTTCAACACAGGACTAATTATTGCCTCCTTGAACAGAGGTGCTACAATTCCTGCTTTCAAGGAAGCATTTATTCATTCACCCAGTCAGCCAGTTCACCTCTTGCAGCCTTTATCAGCCAGGAAGGGCAACGGTCAAAAACACAGGTAGTCCATTTCACCTCTCTGAGGAACTTGTCTACATCCTTGGGCTCCACAAGCTGAAAAGTATCCATACAAATAGGAAAAACAGATGCCAGTGGTACAGAATGGATCTGGGTGACTTTGTCTGCAAAGAAAGTAGCAAATTGATCAGTTAGCCATCACATGTTCTGAGTCCAATTCTGTGGCGCCATAATGTAAAAGCCCTTGAACCACATGAAACAACTCCGCTGGACAATTACATGCAAATGCAACGGTAGAGGAGAAATATTGTCTTTACTGCCATTATCACCACATGATAGGCTCTAATATGGGCTCTATGCTATGTTTGGTCAGTTTCGCTCTTAGTTTTTTGCCAGTAGCATTCTAGCCATACTCCCTCCTGTTTCATCACCCCCTGTGAACCAGAGAAAGTGCTTGGCTCTGTCTCAAGGGAGAGGGCTTTAGGGGGCTATTGTATCAATTCTCTATTCCAGCAGTCAGGACCTCAACAGAACTGTCAGCAGCCAAGTTGGGGAAATCCCTAAGCACAGACAAGAAGCCATCAGAATCCATCAGGCACCTGGGGTTGACCATCCCTGAGGAGGGAAGAGGAAGCAGTGAATCTGAACTCTGATCATCTGAACCAAGATTTTGGAGCTAAAGCGCTTAGTGTTAAATATCAGTGTTGATATAGTGGGAATTTCAGAAACCTAGTAGAATGGGAAAAATCAATAGGACACTGTTATCTAATTAATTACTAATTAAACTGAAAAACAATAAGGCCCAGAGATAGCATAAACCCAAGAGTTCTTAAAGAATTCAAATATTAAATTGTTGATCTACTAACAAGTATATGTAACTTGTCACTAAAACTGGCCTCTGTGCCAGATGAATGGAAAATAGCAAATGTCACTCCAATTTCTAAAAAGGGGTCCAGTGACAATCTTGGAAATTACAGGCCAGTTAGCCTAACATCTGTTCCAAGTAAAGTAGTAGAAACTGTTATTAAACTGTTTCATGTAGTGGTTAAGAGCATGGGATTCTAACCTGGAGAACTGGGTTTGATTCCTCACTCCTCCACTTGAAGCCAGCTAGGTGACCTTAGGTCAATCACAGCTTCTAGGAGCTCTCTCAGCCCCACCCATCTCAAAGGGTGTTTTGTTTTGGAATTAATAACAACATACTTTGTAAACCGCTCTGAGTGGGTGTTAAGTCATCCTGAAGGGCAGTATATAAATTGAATGTTGTTGTTGTTGTTGTTAAAGAGATAATTGTTAAGCACATCAAGGAACAAAGTCTGGTGAGAGAAAATCAATGTGGCTTCTGCAAAGGGAAGTCCTACCTCATCACCCTCTTGGAGCAGATTAACAAGCATGTGGATAAGGGTGATCTGGTAGACATCATGTAATTGAACTTCCAAAAGGCTTATGATGAGATATCCCACCTGAGTAAGCTTAACAGACATGGGATAAACTGATGTGTCCTCTTATGAATGAGAAGTGGGTTAAATGGCAGGAATCGGAGAGTAGGAATAAACTGACAGTTCTTACAATCAAGGGGAGTGAGCAGTGGAGTTCCACAAGGATAAGTATTTGTACCAGTGCTATTTAATTGGTTGAGAAATGATTTGGATTTGAGGCTGACCAGTGTAGTAACTACCCTGACCTGGACAGCCCAGGTGAGTCTCAGAAGCTAAGCAGGGTTGGCCTTGGTCAGCAATTAGATGGGCGACCTCCAATGAACACCAGGGTTAGAGGCAGGCAATGGCAAACCACCTCTGTTAGTCTCTTGCCAAGAAAACCCCACCAGTGGTTGCCATAAGTCAGCTATGAAATGAGGGTACTCTCTACTACCAATGTAATAGCCAAATTTTCATTTTATTCCCAGTTATTCAGGATGGTGAAGGCCAAAAGGATTGTGAAGAGTTCATGAGGATCCCTCTAAATTGAGTGAGTGGGCAACCATGTGGCAGATTAATTTCAACATGGGTAAGGGTATGGTGATACATACTGGAACAAAAAAAAATCTTAATTTTAAATATATGCTGATGGTATCTGAACGAAATGAGGCTGAGAGTGAAAGAGTCCTTGGGGTTATTGTGGAAAGCTTGCTGAAAACCTAGTGTGTAGCAGCAGTGAAAAAGGCAAACTCCATGCTAGAAAGTGATTGAAATAAAACAGTCAGTATTGTAATGCTCTTGTACAAAGCTATGCTGCAGCTTGGGCACTGACACTTGTGACATTGCCCACAGAAGAGTTGTGTACCAGAACATCACAGACCCACAGAGAATCAAGAATATCCTAGCTTTAAAATGTTAGATCTTCATACCATCCCTTATTTTTGGAACACAGGCTACACACCCAAGTTCCTACCTTCTGATTCCTTCCAGCAGAGGGCATGGAGCAGACACACTACTTTAGTAAGTAATGATCTTCAGAAAAACAGTCCACAAGACAGGGCTTAATTTGAGCCAGCGTTTGTCCCCAAATTGGCTTTTTTGTGCGCTAGTTATCAGCCACACCGCATATGAAGGAGAATAATTTATGAGTCTGCATCGTGTCAAAAAAGAAACTCCTTTCTTCAGCTGGCATTAGCTCCAAATACCAGTACTCCCTTCTTACAGAACAGTACTGATGTTTACTTGGAACTAATTCCCATGGATTTAAGTGAAATTTATTTCAAGTAAGTGCTTCAGCTTGCAGTCTCAAAATGATCTAGAAAAGAAAATGATTATATTAGAGCGTAAATATGGTATAGTGGCTAGAGTGTCAGACAATGACCCAGGTTCAAATCCTTACTCTGCCATGGAAGCTCACTGGGTGACCATAGGCCAGTCATACTCTCTCAGCCTAACCTACCTAACAAGGGTGTTCTCAGGATAAATTTGGAGGAGAGCAGTATAAGCTGCTTTGAGTTCCCACTGGGGAGAAAGGTGGCGTATAAATAGACATAAATATTGCACATTATTTCCCACATAGATACCTTTATGCACCCAGATCATTCTCACAACTAGAAAACAGATTAATCAGCTTCTCTGCTTAAATTACACTACACATTTTTGTGAGTTATTTGGGTATCATTGTCAGATATTGGGACTCAAGGGGTTATGCACACAATGCAGTTGAGTATGATATGTTATATGTTGTCAAGTTACTTCCGACTTATGGTGACCCTATGAATTAATGACCGCCTTGCAAACTAGAGGCTGTGGCTTTCTTTACTAAGTCAAGCAGTCTCATTTTGGGTCTTCCTTTTTTCCTACTGCCTTCCACTTTTCTTAGCATTATTGTCTTTTCCAGTGACTCTTATCTTCTCATGATGTGACCAAAGTACAATAGTCTCAGTTAAGTCATTTTAGCTTCTAGGAAGAATTCAGGCTTGATTTGGTCTAGAACACACTTATTTGTCTTTTTGGCATTCCATAGTATCTGTAAAATTGTCCTCCAGCACCACATTTCAAATGAAACAATTTTCTTCCTGTCAACTTTCTTCGGTGTCCAACTCTCACATCCTTACATAGTAATGGGGAATATCATCATAGTATCAATTACCTCCAGCAACACTTCCTTATTCTTAAGGATCTTTTCTAGTTACTTCATAGCTGCCCTTACAAATCTTAATCTCCTTCTGATTTCTTAGTTGCAGTCTCCCTTTTAGTTGATGACTGAGCCAAGGAATAGAAAATCTTTACCAATTTCAATTTCTTCATTGTCATCCTTACAATTTTGTAATTCCTCAGTAGTCATTGCTTTTGACTTCTTGATGTTCTGCGGTAATCCTGCTTTGGCACATTCTTCTTTAACCTTCAGTAGTCACTTCAAGCCTTTACTATTTTCTGCCAGTAATGTGATGTCAACGGCATATCTCAAATTGTGAATGTTCCTTCAATCAATTTTCACTTCACCTTCATCTACATTTAATCCAGCTTTCCTTATGATATGTTCTGCATATAGTTTGAACAGAGAGGGAGATAATAAAACACCTTGTCTGACAGCTTTGCCAACTGGAAACCATTCTGTTTTCCCATATTCTAATGTAACAATAGGCTCTTGTCCATAGTACAGGTTGCACATCAGCACAATCAGATGTTGTGGCACACCCATTTCTTTTAACACCATTCACAGACTGATATTCTTCTCAGATGCTCTGGTATGCTCTGTTAACCACCATAAATTTGCAATATGATCTCTAGTGCCTCTTCCTTGCCTTAATTCAGCTTGAACATCTGCTATTTCTCATTCCATATATGGTAAGTGTCTTTGTTGTAGAATTTTGAGCATCACTCTGCTTGCGATGGAAATTAATGTGATGGTCCAGTAGTTGCTGCAATCTTTAATAGCTCCTTTTCCGGAAATGGAATTCAGACCGATCATTTCCAATCTGGGGATCATTGCTTTGTTTTCCATATTTGTTGACATATTCTTGTTAAGATTCTGATGGACTCCATTTCTGTGGCTTGAAATAGCTCTATTGGTATTCCATCTACTCCAGGTGCTTTGTTTCTCTCAATTCTTTGAGTGCAGCTTTCACTTCACTTTCTAAGACTGCAAGTTCTTCATCAAAAGATTCTTCTTTGAAGGTATCTGTCATCCTTTAATTTCTTATGTATAATTTTTCAGTTTATTGTTTCCATTTTTTCTTTATTTTGTCCCGATTGTCCACCGTCAACCCCAAGCTGAAATAATCAACAAAAAACACCACTCAAGATCCAGTCTCAGCCGCACAGAGAAAAATGCCATAAGCAGCCTGAGAAACAATCCGGACATCTTACAGGCTGCTATCCTCAGACCCCCAGACATCAATACCAGCAGGAACTCAACAAAATCATGAAGAAAGTCCCAACATACATACGGGAACAAATTTATACAGCCACACCCTGGGAACCTCCTGACAAAGATACACAAACCTGGCAACCCTGGACGTCCCATTGTCTCAAGCATAGGCACCATCACTGAAGAAGTATTAGGATTAGAGTTGGGCATGGACCAGGAAAAACCCACGGGCCACAGACCACGAACTTTTTACAGTCCAGTCTCGGTTTGCGAACTGACCAGCTCGTTGGCCCGGGCCGCCAGGAGCAGTCTAACCCCACCCCCTGCTCCAGCTGATTGGCAGGCTGCCAGTCAGCTGAAGCAAGAGGGGATTTCAATGTGAAAGTGCTCCCAGAGCCCTTTGCCAACAGCTCTGGAAGCGCTCTACCCCCCCCGCTCCAGCTGACTGGCAGTGGCACCAGGAGGCCAATGGACTAGTGAAAAGTCTGTGGGTCCATGGAAAACAGGTGTCCTGCGTCCCCCCAGTTTGTGAATGCCAAACCGGCCCAGTCTTGGGTCCGTTTTCTGGTGCGAGCCCACCTCTAATTAGGATTTATGGACTCCATCGTAAGACTATACATTATTAATGCCCCCAGCTATGTCCATGATGCCACAGCTTCCTGAGGAAACTGCAGTTCATCAACCGTCTCCCATAAAATAGACCATTGGATACTTACCCTAAGGGGTCCTTTTTCTCTGAGGAAAGGAGAACATCTTGTTGACTGATTCCCACCCTTTGTTCAGAGATGCAGGAAGAAATATTCAAACTTCCTGTCTTCCTGGTGGGTGTCACCCTGTTTCTCACTCAGTTCTGGCAACTCTCCAAGTACATAACATTCCGTAAATTATAATACATAATGCTCTAACAGGTGATAACAAGTGAAAGATAAGTGATATCAAGATAAGAATAACAACAGGACAGGAAGTGAATCTAAAAATATGGCAGAAGGTAGAAGAGAGGTGATGTCTTTGTGAGGGACAAGATGTCCTCCTTTCCTCAGAGGAGAAGGACCCCTCATGGTGACTATCCAATGGTCCGTTCTCTCTTTGAGGCAGAGGACATCTTTATGGGACCTCCCATAGCAGTGTCCTTAGTTACTGGGTGGTGCATTGCCTTCTGTTTGTAATATATGCCGCTGAACGCTGCATCTGCTAAGTCATAAGTTGAGCTTATTGTGTCGAATAAAGGTTGAAAAGGTCATCCAGGTGGCTGTTCTGCAGACTTCTTTGATTGTGGCTTGTCTGGTGAAGGCTGCATTAGTTGCAGTGCTCCAAATTGAATGGGCTGTAATCCTGGTTGGTATGTTTAGCTTCTGAACTTTGTATGCTTCTATAATACTTGCCTTAAGTGCATCGGTGATGGCTGGTTTCAACATCTTCAATCCCTTCTTTGGTGAGGAGATGGAACTAAACAAGGAGTTGGTTTTCCTGATATGGTCTGTTCTGCATATAAACGTCTTCAGTGCACATCTTATGTCCAGTGTGTGCCACATCCTTTCCTTAGGATAGGAGGGATTTGGACAGAAAGATAGCAAATAGATTTCTTGAGATCTGTGAAACAAGGAATTCACTTTTGGAGTGAATGTAGGATCTGTCCTCAAGACCACTTTATCCTTATGAAACTCACACAACTCAAGGCTAACTGAGACGGCCTCAGTTTCAGAAATTCTTGCTGATGTGACTGCAATCAGAAATAAGGCTTTCATCCTCAGCCATTTGAGAGTACCCTCTCTGATAGGCTCGAAGGGAGCCCTGGTTAGGGTGGAAAGAGCCATGTGTAGTTTCCAAGTTGGAAACTTGTAGAACTGTGGTGGGTCCCTTAGGACTGCGCCCTTAAGAAAACAATTTATGTCTGGATATATTTACTCACTGGAAATGTGGTAGCACTGTTGCCAGGGCCACAACTTGTCACCTTGGAGTCACAAATTTGAGACAGCTTACATGACTATCCTGCAGAAATGATAAGACTGACCCAATCTTGGGTTTCAGGACATTAACTGAGTGGTCACTTCCTACAAGTATCCTAATCTTAAGAAGTGTTCCCACTCAATCTCCAGGTGGTTAAATGTAGCCATTCCGGGTATGGGTGCCAGTCTGGGCCTTGCTGAAGCATGTTTGGAGATATTGGTAGTGCTAGTGGTGGATGTGTTGCTAGTTGTTGCAGGGCAGAGAACCTTGGTTGTTGGAGTCAGTAAAGAGCAACTTCTATTATGTCTGCTTTTTGTTCTTTGATCTTCCTGATTAATTTGGGGAGAACTGGTATGGGAGGGTAGGCGAATAGGAGATCATCTGGCCATTGTGATATCAGTGCATTGGTTGCTTCAGCCTCTGTATGGTGGAATCTGGTGAAGAACCTGTTCACTTGGTGGTTGGTCAAGGATGTGAATAGATTGACCTGGGGAAGTTCGAGGTGAGATGTGAGGAATCAGAACAGGTCTTTCTTCAGAGACCATTCGCCTTCCTGGATCGTTTGTCTGCTGAGCCAATCCGCCTGTGTGTTCATTGATCCCTTGATGTGCTCCACCGAGATGGATGCCAGGTTCTGCTCTGCCCACACTAGGATCTTGAATGCCTCCTTGTGTAGGGCTGTAGATCTGGATTCCCTTTTTTTGTTGAGGCATGGCTTTGCTGACACATTGTCTGTTCTGATTAAGATGTGATGTTGTGATATCTATGGGCTGACGTGTAATAGGGCCAGATGTATTGCCCTTAGTTCCAGAAGATTGATAGGTAGCAACCTCTCTCTGTTGGACCATTGACCCTGCACTGGTGAGTCTGCCAATATTGCTCCCCATCCAGAAAGGCTAGTGTCAGTGAAAATCTGCTTCATAGTCATATTGAGGTATTGCTCTCCTTGGCGGAGATTGGAGATTTTGGTCCAACATATGAGGCTGGATTTTATCTTTGTAGGAACCCAAATGGAGAAGTTCTCCTTCTCCATTTTTAATGGAAGGGTCTTAGGAGTTGTTGAAGAAGTCTGGTATGGAGCCGACCGCACTGAATAGTGTTGATACTTGAGATTAAGAGTCTCATCAAGGATGAGAACCTGGCTTTGAGGATAGAATGAGACATTTCTTTTATCCTTTTTTGCTCTTATTTCCATTAGGAAGGTGCAATTGCTTGTTGTGTTTATCAGGACTCCCAGGTGTTCCAATTTTTGACTGGGATGAAGAGAGCTTTTCTGAAGGTTGATTAGAAAGCCAAAGTTCTGTAGGCACTGTATAGTTTTTCCTGTATCCATTCGTGCTTTGGACTTGGAGTTTGATCTGATTAGCAGGTCATCCAAATACAGGTGAACGTGAATTCCTTGTTTTCTTAATTGTACAATCGGGTGAATCAGAATTTTTGTGAAGACCTTGGGTGCTGTGGAGAGGCCATATGGGAGGGTTCTGAACTGCAGGTGTAAGTCTCCAAAACAGAAGCAGAGAAATCTTATTTGTCCAAGGAAGATCAGGTTGTGAAGATAAACTTCCTGCAGGTCCAGGGAGGTGAGAAACTCCCCCGGTGCTAGGGATTCTGTAATTGATCTTAGTGACTCCATTTTGAAGTGTCTGCCTGATAAATTTGTTGAGGAACGTTGTTGAGCCAAAACAACAACTTGCATTAAAGTTCTGATCATGCCTCCTTTAAAAAAAAAATTATTTCAATCTACAAACATACAAACAAAAACTACAAACCACTTTAATTTGTATTGTTTCTCACTTAGAAACAACAATGCAAACAGTCATTCATACATGGTTTCTAAATATTAAGCTAAATTACTCTACACAGGTAAAGTTATTAATACTTCTCCTTCCCGACTGTTTGTTTGTACTGGCCTGTGGGTTCTCAGTACCAGGCGCTGATATTCAGTCCAAGGCTGGGGCTCCAGAGGTTAGGCAAGGCCTGGTTGTTCAGTCCAAGATCAAGGTTCTAGTAATCAGGCTAGGCAAGGTCAGGCAGTCCAAGGTCAGGCTTTCAGGAACCAGACAAGGCAAGACAGAGTGAGTGGCTTTATGGTGATTGTACGCATTGCATCCACACCCAGCAACCTCTCTTGGCTAGTTTTATAGCCCCAGGGCTAAGGCTATGCAAGCAGGCCATTACTTGGGAAGGATCCTGCAACTATATTATCATCAACGTCAATATTATTATTATTAATTTTACTTCTGTCCTGCTCTCCCTATTAGCAGGCTCGGGGTGGGTTACATCAAACAACAAATACAATTTAAAATCACAATAACAAACATATAATCATAAGAATGTAACAAATTTCACACCCCAAGATAGCAGTCCTCATCATTTATACTCCCAGCCTAAGACACAGGGGGAAAGAGAGGGGAGAGGGGAGGGGGGAAGGAGGGGGCAACATTGTGCACAGTTATACTCATATGGAGATCATGATGTCATTTAGGCCCCCTCCCAACAAGAGACTGGGGAGGGAGTCTCACCAGGTAATATAGAAGTGGCCCCAATCATATACATGGCGGAACATCTCTATCTTACTGGCCTGCCGAAAGGATAGCAGATCTTGGCAGGCCTGCCAAGTTGGAGCCACCAGGTTGGAGACAGGACCAAAAAAGCCCTGGCTCTGGTTGAGGCCAATCAAGCCTCCCTGGGGCTGGGGAACACCAGTAATTGTTTAGCTGCAGATCTAAGTGCTCTTCAGTGTACATATGGCATGAGGCAGTTCCGCAGGTATGCTCCTTCTCATCATCAGAGAGCAGCTGGCACTGGCCCAGGAGGCATGCACTTTGCCGCCTCACCTGCAGTCCAGTTCTCAGCTTCTATCTATGGCACTCTAAGGGTGGAGGCGAAGTTGGAGAGCTGGGGCCAGCTGACTGGGTTTCACGGGCTGGATCAGAGCTGGAGGGTGTCGCCTCTGCCCCAGTTGTTGGTTGTGCCTGCTGGCATCTGCTGGCCAGCTTCTAGCTCCTTTTTCTCTTGAGGAGTCCTCTGCTTCTGGTAGGTTGAGGTTGGCTGTACAGGGCTCTTCTTCCCCTGAGGAGTCCTCACCATCACTAAGCCCTGGATGACTCATGACATTGATATGCAAATACAAATATATCTGAGAACATGTGCTAGGGTCTGCATCCCATCCTGGGCACATGTTAGCTTTCTCTATTCCAACAAGATTACAGCAGGTAGGCAGAGAGATTTACAGTATAATCCTATACAAAGTAACGCCAGTCTAAGCCCATTGATTTCTAGCCTCCATAGAATCCAAAAACAAAAACTATGTAATATATTTTGATTACAATCAAAACAAATTAACAATAAAACTCAGTTGTCTAAGACTATCTAGTCCCGTTAGGTGAAAGGGCCACAAAAATCAGAGTAAACTTCTCTATGAAAATGAATATGTTCATGATGATTGCAAAGGGGTAGCTATGTTAGTCCATTGCTGCAAAATAAAGCAGACGTCTAGGAGCAACTTAAAGACTAGCACATTTATTTCAAGACTAACAACACAGTATGCTGTGAAAACAAATACAATGGGCTCTAGAAGTGGGGCTTTGAGAGGGCTGTGCAAAGCCGCACAGCTGGCAGAGGCGGCAGGAAGGCCACGTGGGGAAGGAGCCCGCCTTTTCCCTGCCTGACTGAGCAGTGGGCATGCGAGCTCCTCTGCCACCCCCCCACACACACCAGTGGATCAGCTGGGCAGGGAGAAAGCCCCTGCCTGCCAGCTGAGTGGCAGGCAGGCAGGGTGACTGCGCTGCCGCCTTCCCTTGCCTACGGATCAGCTGAGCAGGGAGAGCACAGCAGTTTGCCCGCTGTCCCGGTGCAGACTCACACTGGCAGCAGGCAAGGGAAAACTCCCAAGTTGTCTGAGCAGGGCAGCACCCAGTTCCAAGGTTCAGGCACCAATTGGGCACACTCACGACTTCAAGTCCAAAGGGAGCTTCCAGAAACACATCCACAGGAACAGGCCAAGGTCAGGGACAAGAGAATCAGTTCCAAACACAGCAGCAAGGTCAGTAGTAAGCAGACTCCTTGCTTCCACGCAGCCACTCCCTCTTTGGCTGCTTTTAATCCTCACAGTGCTCATCTGCCTGTGCTACAGCAAGCACCTGCCAGCTGTCTCAGTCCTGCTCCTGCGAGCACTCATCATCACTAACAATGCTGGGCCGGTGCTGTGCTGCTAGCCTGGCACTGCGCCTTCTGGCTTGGAGGGCTCTTCTAGCCCTCCTCTGGCAGCACTCCGGAGGCTCTGGTGAGGAAGGGGGAGAGCTGGCCTGCACCTGGCTTTCTGTTGCCAGCCCAGGGCTGGGAAGCTGAGGAACCGATGTGCTGGGACCTGGCTGTGGATCAGTATCTGAGCCTTCAGGGCCTGCATCCTCCTGCAGTGCCTCTGCCACTGGCTGTGGATCTGGGTCAGGTTCACCAGCTGCCTCTTCCTCAGAAGAGTCCTCTGAGTCTCTCTGCTCCGCTGGGCCAGGTTGGTCCATGACATCCGCCTTCTCCCTGCCCAGCTGAGCGAGGGGCAGGCAGGTGGACTCCACCCCCCTTGCCTGCAGATCAGCTGGGCAGGGAGAAAGTGGCGGTTTGCCTGCCATCTCTCTGCCCAGCTGGAGTGGTGGGCAAATAGGTGGGCTCCGTTGCCACGCCTCCTTGCCTATGGATCAGCTGGGTAGGGTGAAAGTGGCGGTTCACCTGCCTTCTCCCTGCCCAGCTGAGAAGCCCTGAGGCAGTGAGAAGGCCCAGTGCCATGGCACTAGGCCTTCCTGCAGCCACACTGAGCCTTTCTGGGCCTCTGGAGGCCCGAGGTGGCACGGGGAGTCAAACCATTTTGCCCCCTCTCACTTCTTATCCTTGCATTCTGCGCATGCATAGGGATAAGAAGTGAGTCGTCAGCAACATGTTTTGCCTTTTATATCTTAGGATGAGCTTTTGTGAGTTAGTGCTGACTTCAGATATGCATGGCGATCAACTTGAGAATCATTCTTATGTTTTCTTTTCCCCACATAATGAATCTGCCTTTGAAAGACTCATGACAGAATTCATCCTCGATCTTAATCCCTGCCCCGCCCAATCTGCCCCATAAGAAAGATTCTAAATTTGTTTTTTGCATCTGAAGAATTGAGCAGTGACTCACAAAAGCTCATACTGAAATAAACGTTAATCTTTAAGGTGTCACTGAACTTTTGTTTTACATTCATGCCGACTGGCTTTCTTGTGGTTCAGATGCTATTCTGACTGTGGATTTCTTAGCTCAGGCAGTTAGCCATTACCCTGTACAAGCACTTGGAAATCTAACACCATACAACACTTGGAACAATTGTGCTTTAGATAATTACTAAACACATAAAAACTGTCCAAATACAGTAGCTCTCTCATAGACTTCTATTCTTCTCCATATCTCAAAGAAAATGTGGTTCATCTACCCCTTTCATTTTAGACAGAAGCTCAGGAATTGGTGCCTTAGTAACTTCCAACTTCAATAGCCTGAAGTCCATTTGCCAGTTTTCTGGGGCAAATAAACAAGATCTGCACATGTTGCAACTCAGAGGGATAGGATGTACAAATACAGAATGGTAAGCTTTGATTTTTCTTTAGAATATTTATGTACCACCTGTACAGAGAACTGCTTGAGGTGGCTCACAAGCAAAAAACCAACATAATTTTTAAGAAGTCAGGATGACAGGAGGAAACATTTCCAGAATGCTTCAATCTATCATCATTAGGATACCCTAAAATTGGGCCTGTCAGCAGGTTGCAAGCCAGAATCTGCACATGAACAGGATCAAACCCCAAACCTCTGGAATTGGCCAGTAACCACTGGTTTTGGACAAAGCAAAAGAGGAGACTTTGTGGCACCAAAAGAGTTTCAGTTTGGTAGCCGTCTTGGTCTGCAATAGAACAGCAGGATCAGAGTCCAGTGGCACCTTAGAGACCAAGAGCCAGTTTGATGTAGTGGTTAAGAGGGGCAGGACTCTAATATGGAGGACCAGGTTTGATTCCCCACTCCTCCACTTGAAGTCAGCTGGATGAACTTGGGTCAGTTATAGTTCTCTAGAGCTCTCTCAGCCCCACCCACCTCACAGGGTGATTGTTGTGGGGATAATAATAGCATACTTTGTAAACCGCTCTGAGAGGGAGTTAAGTTGTCCTCAAGGGCAGTATATAAATCAAATGTTGTTGTTGTTAAGAAAATTTTCAGGGTATAAGCTTTTGAGCATCAAAGTTCCCTTTTTCTTTGTATCGAAAGAAGAGAGCTTTGACTCTGGAAAGCTCAAATCCTGAAAATCTTGCTGGATTCTAAGGTGTCACTAGACTCAAACTGCAAAATCTTTAAGGCTTCCTGTTTAATTCTGCACCTGCATACTCCCCTGTGAACAAGGAGGCCTTCCCTTGGCTTCTGCTGCAGGAGAGAAGGCAAGTCAGGCACAGCTGCCCTTGGAGGCTCACTTTTGCTTCAGATCCAGATTTGGGGAAGGGGGCGAAGAAGGGCTGTGAGCCCGCAGAGAAGAAGGCAGCTTTAAAAAAGAAAACAAAAGAGCCAAGCTGGAGCCAGCTCCAAAGCAGCCATGCTAAAATACTACCCCTCCAGCGCTATCCTAACCAGAGTTACTCTAGTTTATATCCATTCATTTCATTTTAGATGGAGATGCTTGGCTTGCCAAGAAACGGTGACTAGATCCTGTTCTTGGCTGAGTCTGCATTTCAGACTGTAAAATCCACTTTAAAAGAGGACTTGAAAAGGAGGCCTCATCAACAGCAAAGCTCAACCAGCCTCCTTCAGCACTGCAATGGCCTTCTCCTCTTCATCTGGATGTCAGCAGGCACAATGAGCACCTGGCCAAGCCCTCCACCCTCCTTCCCCTCTTTGTTGTCCTTGCTGGCTTCCTTCTGCACCAAGGCCAAGTTAAACGACACCTTCACCATGGTGGAAGCTGAGATGTTACCTCCTCTCCTCCAGTCTCTGGGGCTGAGGGGATTCCAGCGGATTTAGGTTGCACAGGTCAGGCCGGGCCCATCACTTGGATCAGCTCTGTTCCCAACTAGAGAGCTGGTGGAGGCTGGAGGCGTTCTCTGGCTCCTCTTCATGGGTCAAGCCAGCCACAGCTGGGAAAGGAGGAGAGAAGCGGGACGAGGTTTCATCCCTGCTCCATCCCTATAGGGCCCACCAACAGGCTGAGGGGGTGGGCAGGGCTGTCTGAGACTTAGTTCCCGTGAGCTTCAACTGAGAAGCTGTTAGTGGAGGAGTCAGAATCTGTGAGCACCTGTTCAGTTGCTCACATTGGTGGGAATACTGGTCGAGGGCATCTCCAAACAGTCTGTCTCCTTGGAAGGGGAAGGCTGTGACTATCGATTTAGAGTGAGAGCTGGCTTGCCAGGTCCTCAGTCATAGAGATCTTCTGGCAGCTGCTGCATGTCAGACTGTGGCTTATTAAAAGTTGCAATCCAGACTATCTCTTGCAATTAGACATGAGTCCATTGGTTTCAAAAGACTTTACTGAATATAAACAACCATTATAGTCCACTGGCCAAGATTCAATATCTTGGCTGGCACACGGATGTTGTTACGAATGAAGGTAAAGGTTAGGATACAGAATAGCATAGCCCAGCAAATCCCATCCTCCCCCCACAGTCCTCAAAACACGCGGCTTGAAGCTGAGAGAATGAAACTTTCCCAAGGCTGGAAGGGCCGTAGCCAAAACATTCCTCTTCTTTGAGATAAGTGTTGCTGGACTGCTTGTCACCTGCAAAAGAAGAGCTTGAAACACTGACAGGATTAAAATGGAGTCTCTCTGGTTAGAACACATAAGAAACATATGTCAGACCTGACACTGCAGACACCATGGCCCTGGAGGAAAAGATCAGGGAGTCCAAAGTTGCATCTGGCCTTAAGGAGTCTGTTAGTCCCCTCCACGAAGTGGTGGTTACTTGGAGGAAGGAGGTGTAAGATTTTCCTGGTCCATATGATGGTGGCTCTAGACTCTGTTGAGGCTATGGCAGATGCCTTGCTAGCCATTGAGGTGGCTTCATGGGCCTTTATCAGAGCGAAGGCCCTCTTGTCAAGATGGTCTCTGATCATACCCTCGCCATCTGCTAATAGTAGGCCAGCGGACTGCAATGTTGCCACAGGAGCATCCACTAAAGGCACCTGAAAGAGCTGGTCAATGAAAAATGGTAAGGCATACAATTTCCTAACAGATGCTGTAAATTTTCTATTGGCCATAGGTTTAGCCTATTCGGCCTTTGTTTTTCAAAAAACTCAGGAATTGAAAGATCCTCTTCATTGGGTCAGACCTGGGGAAGAATTCCTTATTTCCCTTGGGTCTGCTTTTAGGCTGAGATGAGGTAGAACCTGTATCTTTGCATCATGGAATTTCCTGTAGTTCCAAGGTTGCCATGGTCTTGGAAAGAAGATATTGATAGTCCTCTGATTAGAAAAACCATGCAGACTGGTCAGGTATTTCTATATTCTCATCTTCCTCATCTGAGAAGAATTCCCCCTCTACCCTGTGTGAATTCTCACTGCCCTCATATCCTGTAGGATCCCATTGAGGAAGCTCTCTTTCCTTTTCTCTGAGGAGAGATTCTTTTCTAGCTGCCTTGGTGGACCAGCAAGGTCTCTCTGTGAGTAGGGCACACCCTCAGTATTTTTCTGCCTAGGAGGAGAAGGGCAGGAGGATGAGTCAAAGGGATGTTTGTTTCTCTCCCCACCCCCCACTATGATAGAAATGGAAAATCTCTTCCCTCATGGTTTGCCTGATCACATTCAGGAAGTCCTGAGACACTACTGGGTTTCCCAAGTAAGTCTCACTACTCATGAGTAGACTGTTCCTTTCACTCTGGACTCTAGGGTCCCGAGTACTGGATGCCTGCCAGCAAGATTAAAGTGGCCTTCACTAGGTCTTAGGGCTGTCAACTGGCTTATGGATATGGTGAAAACCACTCTGCAGCCACCTCCCATTCTGTTGGCAACCATGTTATCATCAGCAGATCCAGAAATGGCTGCCATGGTTTCTGAAGCTAGGGAGGGATGGTGCCTCTATTTGGCTTTGTTGGAGCTGCCCTTCCAATGCAGAGGGTGATAGATGCTGTGTCCTCTGGGCAAATATCACCGATGTCTTGATCAGGGGCAGCTCTCTTGCAGAGAGGAAGCTGTCACTTCCCAAGAGAGAGGGGGGGAGGGAGTAGGGAGAGGGAGTGTGTGTGTGTGTGTTCCCTGTAGTTGCTGATAAGAGGCACAGAGGGAAACAGGAGAAAAAGAGATATCTAGCTAATATTCAGATGCAGATTAGGAGAAGGATTGAGAGGCAAAAGTGAAGGTAAAGGTTTGAAACAATGTAGCATTTGAAGGCAAACTGCTGTCCCTGTTGGGGCAGGAAAGGAACTTAGAAACAGGATGACACCTATCAGGAAGACAGGAAATATGAAGATTTGTTCCTGTGTCCCTGAACAGAGGATGGGAATCACCCATCAAGATGTCCTCCGCCAGAGGGAAACCAGCATTCTAGCCACCATGGATGTTGAGTCCATGGATGTTCAGGTTGGACTGCAAGCCATTAGAAACATCATCCCTGACAAGACCACAGCAGATCTTGCCAGTGAACTCTGCATGTTTGTTTGTTCCTACTAGGGATATGTGAATTGGGTTTCCAATGCAGGTAAAACACCCAAATCAGACCCGATTAGCAAAGATTTGGGATTTCCCAGCATCCTGGGCCCAATTCGGAAACCCTGAATCTATGCTTCCCAAATTGATTTGTTTCGCTTTGAGAAGCTTCAGGACACAGTGTTTAAAATGCCCCTTTCTGTGCCGTTGGGCAGTGGCAGAGAAATTAGCATTTAAACTGTGGATCAGCTGCTTGGCAGGGAAATCCCCGCCAAGCAGCTGATCTGCACTGACAGCCACAGAAAAAAGGCCCTTTAAACTCCATCTGGGTCATGGGGGGATTCCCCCTATGACCCAGATGGAGTTTAAAAGGCCATTTCACCGCCACTTGCATTGCAAGCAGCGGCATAAGGGCCCTTCTGTGCTCCACCTCAGATGGAATTTAAAGGGCCATTTCGCACTTCACCTGGGTTGTCGGGGGGGGGGTCCCTCATGACCCAGATGGAGTTTAAAGGGCCATTTAATCATGTTAGCAGACAGGAATAGGGAAATGACGCTCCAAGTGGCAAAATATGGCTGGATGGTCATTAATAGGAGGAAATCCTGGCTTAGTGTGCAGAATCCTAGATAAGTATTGTTATAATTTGATAATATAAGGTAATTTGAATTTTAGGTATTTATATTATGTAAATTATAGTAAGCTACAATTTTAATGATTGCCTGGATATTTTAAGTTTATATTGTTGGCAAATAATTATGTTTTTACGACTGATCTATTTTACAAGTAAATTTTTTTTAAAGGGCCATTTCACGTTCGACCTGGGTTGCGGGGGTGGGTCCCTCACGACCCAGATGGAGTTTAAAGGGCCATTTTGTCGCTGCTTGCATTGCAAGTGGGGCAAAAGGGCCTTCCATTCTCCACCTGGGTTGTGTGTGGGGGGGGGGTTTCCCCTGCAACCTAGATGGACTTTAAAGGGCCAGCTGCAAACCCTGCCAAGCAGCTGATCTGTGTGGATGGGGTTTGAATTCCTCCCTGCCACTTATTTCACTCAAGGAAATCCTCAAGAGATTTCACCAGACTTTCCACAACTCCCCACCCCCAACATCAATCTAACTATGAATCACTCTACACAAGAAATAAATTTCCTGGACACCACAGCACGGATACAGGAGGGACACATAAATAACATATTATACTGGAAACAAACAGATTGGCAAACATACCTACATACCTCTAGCTATCACCCCAACCACATCAAGCAATCCATTGTGTATAGCTATTGAGGCCCGGGTCAGCACATGCAGGTCAGTCTGAGTCCGGTCCAAGGTCAGTGCATGAGTCCAAAGCCAAGTGAGAGTTCCAAGTCCAGAGTCTTAAAGCCAAGTCAGCAGTCTGTAGGTCAATTACCAGTCAGAGCAAGGGCTATCCCGAAGCAGAGTCAAGGCACAGTCCAGAGGTCGCACGGCAAGGCAGGAACAAGACAAGGTTCACCAGAGTGGTTGCAACAAGAACAGGATTCTGACGTGTTGCTTCCACACCTCCTGGATGCCTGTGGCCAGGTTTTATAGAGGCTGAGCTTGCAGCCAGCTGCTTGGGAGCTATCCTGTGCTCACTTCTGATCGCTGTCCACAAGCAGCTGGCGTCTGGCCAGGACGCATGCAGCTCCATGCATTGCTTCTGTCTGCACCTCTCTCTTGGGGAATCAGGGTTTTTTGGCATCCTGGGTTGTGCTTCACCAGTGGTGCTAGAGCTGGAGGGCAATGGTCTCTCTGGTTCAGCTGCCAACTGGGCTTCACCAGTGGTGCTGCTGGAGGGAGTCAGGGCTTCTGGTTCAGCTGCTGGCTGTAGACTCTGATCTGTCAACAGCTGTTCCTCCTGATTGCCGGCTTCTGATGCACCAGGTCTAGCTCAGCTACTTACCCAAGACTCTTCTTCCTCCAAGGAGTCCTCAGCCTCACTGTGCCCCATGGCACCAGCCAAGCCCTATGCTATAGTTGCATCTGCTGCAACCCCTCAGACAGAGATACTCACTTGAAGAAACAGCAACAGGCATTTTTACAACTACAGTATTCCCTTGACATGGTGAGAAAGATGATTGGAAAGGCCAGAATGATACCCAGGGACAGCTTGCTCCAAGACAAGCCCAAAGAAGATAACAACAGAACACCACATTGAGCCCATTAGGAGGAGGCTCTTCTCGGCAAAAAGGGGTAGTATTCTTAATGAGGTGACCCTAAGATTGACCATTGGCTAATCAATATATACTAGAGATAGTTCATGCACATACGCAAGGGATTTGAGAGAAAGAGAAGGAACAAAGAAACAAGATGGAGTATATCAGAACTGGAAAAATAAGTTAGACTGTTGTTGTTTTCTTTCCATATAATCCTTTTTATAATTTTTGAAGCAAACTTTTTCTTAGAAGTTAAACATACACGGGTCTGTGTTGCATCATTCCTCTGAGCTTTATTTACTCTGCTAAATATCCAACATATAAGGTTATGGGCCCAGAATTCTCTAAAAAGCAGGCACGTGTATTTTACATTGTAGGCAACAGGAAGCAGAAGATTTTTTGAGAGGAATCAATTTTTTTTCTTTTGGATGTGTTTTTTCCAATTGGATTTGCAAGCAGAAGAATTTTTCCCTAGACCCCCCTTTGAAGCAAGACAGCAGGAAGATATATCCCTTTTGTTCGACTTATGCCAAGGAGAGGGAAATGTGTACAACAGAGAAAAGATAATTTAAACAGCACACCTGCAATAAAGAGGATGCATACTAATCACAGAGACAATGCAGCTCACCAGCCTGTAAGTGAAAATACCCCCTCCCTTCTTCAAGTTCCAAAGTTAAATAACCAGAACTACCTAATATGGAAATCAAGAGTTCTCTGTGTAGTGAAGATTCAGAAAATATTAAAGATGATTCCCTTTTCAGAATGCAGGAGAAAGGGAAAAATTCCAGGAAGCTGATGTGAAAGCACACTTCATAATACCTCCCTAAATGATAAGGGAAACCGTTAGTTGCTAGCTGTAATACTGTTCAAGAATTTTAGTTAAAAATGGAATGTAAATATTTGAAAATGTTGGGCAAGCATACAGAGTTTTTGAAATGGAAATTGTATAATTTTAAGCTGCATGAGGGAGGGGACGTTTCTGCACATTTGGATGCCATAATGAAACTTCAGGTTGAAGGAGCAGAGCTGACGCCAGGAGAAATAAATGCTGTGTTTCTGAATTAAAAGAATTAAAAATGCTGTGATTCTGAATTAAAAGAATTAAAATTCAACAAGACCTGAATACTCTGGAGAAGTGGGCAGCTGTGAATAGGATGCAATTCAACAAAGACAAGTGCACAGTATTACATCTGGGCCACAAAAATGGGAAGCACGAATACTGGATGGGGGATACACTTCTGGGCAGTAGTATATGTGAAAGGGATCTTGGGGTAAGAGTGGACTGTAAACTGAATATGAGCAGTCAGTGTGATGCGGTGGCAAAAAAGGCTAATTCAATCCTGGGTTGTATCAAAGGAGCCATAGCATCGAAATCGCAGGAGGTCATAGCCCCTCTCTATACTGCCTTGGTCAGGCCACACCTGGAGTATTGTGTGCAGTTCTGGAGGCCTCACTTCAAAAAGGACGTGGCCAAAATCGAGAGGGTGCAGAGGAGAGCGACGAGGATGATCAGGGGTCTGGAGACTGAGCCCTACGATGAAAGCTTAAGGGCCTTGGGTATGTTTAGTTTGGAGAAGAGGAGGTTGAGGGGGGACATGATTGCTCTCTTTAAATATTTGAAAGGCTGTCATTTGGAGGAGGGCAAGGAGCTGTTCCAGTTGGCAGCAGCGGGTAGGACGCGAAGCAATGGGTTTAAATTACATGCACAAAGGTACCGGCTGGATATTAGGAAAAACCTTTTCACGGTCAGAGTAGTTCAAAAGTGGAATCAGCTGCCTAGGGAGGTGGTGAGCTCCCCCTCACTGGCAGTTTTCAAGAAGAGGCTGGATGAATACTTGTCAGAGATGCTTTAGGCTGATCCTGCACTGGGCAGGGGGTTGGACTAGATGGTCTGTATGGCCCCTTCCAACTCTATGATTCTATGATTCTATGAATTGTTTTCCAAGCTCCTATTCTAATCACATTGTAGTCTTGGAGTCACAAGATCAAATAGAAGTTGACTATACTTTGAATCACCTCTGAGATGAGGTGGTATGGTTATAGTATATTCTGCATATAGGCTGAATAGATAGACAATATATACCCTTGTCTGACACCTTTGCCAACTGGAAACCATTCTGTTTCTCTACATTCTGTCCTAACAGTAGACTCTTATCTAGAGTACAGGTTGTGCATCAAAACAATCAGATGTTGTGGCTCTCCCATTTCTTTTAACACCATCCATAGCTTTTCATGATCCACGCAGTGAAAAGCTTTGCTGTAATCTATAAAAGGCTGATTTTCTTCTGAAATTCACTGGTATGCTCCATTAGCCATTGTAAATTTGCAATGTGTTCTCTAGTGCCTCTTACTATTTATTGAATGTCCCAGCTGATGATTATATTGACATACACCGTGAAATTTGCCTTCAGTCTCAGTGAGAAAGATGGAATATTAAATAAATAGATAAATAAATAAATAAAAAGGGTAAAGGTAGTCCCCATGCAAGCGCCGAATCATTACTGACCCATGGGGGGCATATCACATCATGATGTTTTCTTGGTAGACTTTTTGTTGTGGGGTGGTTTGCCATTGCCTTCCCCAGTCATCTACTCTTTACCCCCAGGAAACTGGGTACTTCATTTTACCAATCTCGAAAGGATGGAAGACTGAGTCAACCTTGAGCTGGCTACCTGAACCGACCTTCCGCCAGGATCGAACTCAAGTCTTGAGCAGAGTTTGGGCTGCAGTACTGCAGCTTACCACTCTGCATCAAACAAACAAACAAACAAACAAACAAACAAACAAACAAACAAACAAACAAACAAACAAACAAACAAACAAACAAACAAACAAACAAACAAACAAACAAACAAACAAACAAACAGTTATTATCCAATAATTTAAAAAGGACAAAGACTTTTGGACATATTCTCACATGTGGAAGAAATGCAACAAAAAATTCCAACTCAAGACGAAGGTGTTTTTCTTTATTTAAAACATTTATTAGTCATTTTTCTATGTTATGGCTCCCAAGGAGGATTACAACAAATATACAAATACTTAAAAACAACTCTTAATTTAAAATTACAGTTTAAAACTTCCAGTAAGTAGAAATGCTAATCAAATATCATTCTAAATAAAACCATCTTCACCTGCCTCATAAATACTGAAAGATGAAAGTTTATCATTAAATAAATAAAATCGCAAAATAAAATGACAAATTGATTTCTCCATATCTGAGAATTTCTGGAGTCTTTTTCCAACAAAATTATTGAGAATATTCCATATAAAGATCTGATTTAAGTTTTATTACAGTTGCCAGGTTCATGGGTCTTGGCACACATGGCAAATTGACCTTCCAGCTAAAGCTTATATAAAATGGAACACTTATATAGCCTACAGAGATACCTCTTTCTGGCTTGATCAGCTTGTGATACGATATTTTACAAGTGCAATTATTTTATAGAATAGGTGAATGCTTACTTGGATGCTAAAATTTGTACATATATCTACCTAGTAGATGAACGTTCTCTATTTTTGTTAACCATTTACCCATTTTATTGTTTTTAAACATTGCAATTAAAATATCTTTTGAAAAGAATAAAAGACAATGGCCACAATCCATCAGAGTTAGGTGAGCTAAAGCCCCCTGAAATCAATAGAAATAAGCAAGCTTAACTCTGCGCTGAATAGTGCAGTCAGTGTAAACTGACCTATGTGAGGTGGAGTTGGATTGTAGTCAAGACTGATCTAAGACATTTCAACATCCAAGATGAGAAATCCAAACACAGTGACATATAATATTTAATTTGATGTCTGCCAATTTGTGGTCTTTCGACGGTTCTTAAAGCCTGTTCCTGAAGTGCCAAAACCCTGCTTGTCAAATTCAGCTTAAGTGAGGCCATTTTAAACAGCAAGGACAGATCTCTTACTTGTTCAGACCAGCAAGTAAGCCTCACCTGGAAAATTTTTATCAGGGTCAGATATCACCCAACTTTCTCTGGTATATTGGTATATTGAGGCTTCCTTGAGCTGAGTAGCTGATTTTCCTGGCTACGGTGCCCTCCTTAAACGAGAGCTGAGTGCCATCACAAAGACTGAATCACCATAAGATGTCTCTGAAGTCACCAGTTCATCAGAGGTCCTGAAATCTGAAACTACCTCATTGTGTGGTATATTTTAATTTTTTCTGTGCCATTATGTTCCAAATAGAATGAGGACACAACCAAAAATAGGTTCTATATTGCCTAAATAATTTTCTTTTGGCAGAGCTGCTAGCAACCCTTGTCCACTACTGTGTACAGTAGTAGTTTGTATAATCTTGGAATACACAACATTTTGTTTTATACCACTGAGGATGAGGAAGTAGGGCTCAGTGTTTCTGATGAAGATGCCCAATCCCATCCCCTAGATCTAAAATTAAAGGATTTCAAAGCACAAGTCTTTATTAATTTTATTTTTATTCTACTATTCCTCCCAGGAGCTTAGGTAGCATTGTCCTGTCCACCATTTTATCCTCAAAATAACCCTATGAGAGAAGTTGAGAGAGAGTGATTGGCCCAAGGTTGCCCAGTTTGCTTCATAACAAAGTGCTGACTTAGCCAGGTCTCCCCAGATATAATCCGACACCACACTGTTTATTATGGAAGAACTTCTACTGCCTAAGAGCCTAAAGAGCTGTGGTCACAATACTAAGTTAGATGGACCAAATTTAATGTAATAATCAAACACTCTCCACTTCAGAGTCTTGAAGGCCATGTGCCACATTACATTTTGCTGACGTCTTCATATCTTGGAAAAATTAGTTGTTCTTCGTATATCTTTCTCTGAAATATCCATATATGAACTTCCACCATTTGCTTGCCAAATTCAAAACTTGACTTTAATGTTATATGACTTGCCCTGACCTGAATAGCCCAAGCTAGCCCGGTCTTGTCAGATCTTGGAAGCTGAGCAGGGTCAGCCTGGGAGACCACCAAGGAAGTCTAGGGTTACTATACAGAGGCAAGCAATGGCAAACCACCTCTGAATGTCTCTTGCTTTGAAAATCCTATGGACTTGCGATAAATTGGCTGTGACTAGCTGGCAAAAAAGTGACTTGAGGTTTATATGATGGGATACTACTTCTCATTTTAAAAAAGCATTTAGTTCTCTCTGGCTTTGTGAAAAGTCTGGCACCCCAAATTTCAGAAAATACAAGGCAAATAACAATATAAAGCATGGCAAGTAAACACAGAAAAGAATATTAAAGAGTTTCAAATTCTAACAATTTCAATGTAACATTCTGTACAAAAAAAGTATATGCAAGATTTTGTTTTAAACTTCATCATTTGAACTTTGAACTTTAAAACATTATTTATTACATTTGTATTCCATTCTTCTATGGGCCTTTCAGGGACCACTTAAGACAATTCCAAAGTTGCTTCAGCTTAAGATACTTGCACAATACTCACTGGGGCCAGCTTTGAACACTTTTTTGCAGAAACCAAAATGTTCTTTTTATTGTAGCAAACACCATACAGTTTTGCTTTGTACGCACACATCCAGTCGTATGGATGTTTTTTAGTCACATTTCCTGAGCTGCGTCTCTGCCGTAATCTGGCCATTAAGAATGGTGCAGCTGCTGCTGTTAACAAGGAAGAAGCAAAGTGCCTGGAGAGGTCCCCCCAGCCACAAGCATTGGATTGATTTCAGAGTCTTGGAATATTGTGTCATTTTTATTTTGGAATATTTTATGTAAAAGGAGAAGGTCCATTGCTTTACTTCTTTTATTACCATTATCCAAAGCTGAATCACACACAGGGCAAAGAGAAAGGGTGATGATGAGGTAAGAGGTCTGTCTCTGAGGTGATATAAAGTGGGTTATTCACATCAGCCCAAGAGATATGCAATCCCTATGTATAGAGTAAAATGTGCTAAGATCATCTTATTTGAGACTGTATTTCCTGCACCCGCCAAATTCCACTCGGTTTCAGGCTTATGCCAGGCTTGTAGAAGTCAAAATAACGATTGCTTATTTCAACAGATCATGTATCTGGCCACTATTACTTTCCATAGCAAAATCTATGAATACAGTAATGGTGATTAGAGGAATTTCCAGAAAGGATATGCTAGTCAAGCTAATTGTGATTACTTCAGTGAGGAATATCATCCACTGAAGAGGTCTCGCAGGAGCAGAGCGCTCAAGGAAAAAGGGTGAAAAGGCCTGGGCCTTTCTTCAGAAAGTGAGTTGCGATTAAGTATTTAAGCAAGGTGAGTAGTCCATCCCAGGTGCACCCAGGTCCTGTCAAGCATACATGCACTGGGACTTCCCATTTGAACCTTAGATTGTCAGGCATAGGGGCCTGAGTTGGATTAAGGACCATGGAATGTGGAGAAAGAGGGCTTAAACCCCCTTTTCTCCATGCACCATGGTCCCTGTCTTAAGAAACTAAGTTTCAATGAGGAACTCCCAGCACATGTCCGCTTGATGGGACCCAGAGGCCTCAATACAGAAAAGGTTGGTATAGAAAGGGGAGCAGAAAGTAGAACTGATGAAGCTAAGGAGCTAGAAGCTTTACCAAAATAGGGCAGCAAACAGGAACGGAAAGGGCCTGAGGGAGGGCTGACAATTGTAACTTATACATGTGAGATTTGTAGGTGCATCAACAAAACTTGCTAACAGAACAGGGGAGTTAGGAAAGATCCATGACCAATCATAGTGGAGTGTGGCAGACTAAAGGGGGATATTTGATGTTTTCTCAAAGAACAGCAGTAGCTCAAGGGCCTATGGTTCAAGTCTCCCAGAGTGCTGAACACCATGGAATGTGTTACTGCCCTTTAAAAACAGTTAAAATGTTGTCACCAAAAAGAAGGCAGACTGTGTGATAGATTAGGGAAGTCAATGTAATTTTGCTTCAGAAATTTGTATATTTTATTTAAAAGCTGTCTCTGTTGGGAACCATAACATGTATTTTTTTCAGTAAGAAATAATAAAATGTGTATGTAGTTGTAAAATATTAGAAATGCTTAACCTTTAAGAATATCTGATGAGTAAGATCTACAACACTTCTATTCAATACAGAAAAATTCTGGCTAAGGATCAGATGGGGAAAACAAGTTCAGTTCAGTTCAGTTTATTCAATATTTATCCCACCCTCCCCGCAAGCGGGCTCAGGGCAGGGTACAACAATAATAAAATACATCAAGAAATACCATTTCAGAACAAGAACAAAATGTGTATACTGACAATGCATCTAACACATGAATCCAGTACAAAGTACAGGTAACTGAAAACTGCAGTAATGAACTGCAAGTGTTCCCAGTGAAAAGAGTTAAGCATTTGTCCAATTCTTTTAATTGTTAACGGAATGTTTCCTTTAGTCAACTTTTAAAATTATTTTACAAACACAAAGAATTAGTGTTATTTTCTTACATTTCCTTAAAATATAATTTGGATTGACATAAAGGCAATGTTTTTACATCTCGATGTATTGTCGAAGGCTTTCACGGCCGGAGAACGATGGTTGTTGTGGGTTTTCCGGGCTGTATTGCCATGGTCTTGGCATTGTAGTTCCTGACGTTTCGCCAGCAGCTGTGGCTGGCATCTTCAGAGGTGTAGCACCAAAAGACAGAGATCTCTCAGTGTCAGTGTTTTTACATCTCCTTTGTACTCTCTGCTACAGATAAATGTTGCTATAGCATTGGTGTACATATTCTGTTTCTATTGACATTTGCTAAAATTACTAACTTTATTGCTTTTATAGGTGGTGGAGTAAAAACAAATATTATGGGCAATAATTTTATTGAATTGGTAACTTTACTATGGTATATTGGTAACTATGATATGTTGTTATTGTTTTTATTTGTGTGTTTTTATTGCTTAACTTCTTGGTGAGTTTAATATGGTGTTTTCCTTATTGTAAGTTGCTTTTTAGTTGAAAAGTTACTAAAAGTTACAAAATCTTTTCTTCGTGGAAACATTTAAGAGGCCGCACTTGCTAACGGTTCTCAACATTTCAAGTTCAAGTGTTGGCCTGATCCTATATCATCACCTAGTAAAGTGGCTGAAGTGAAGGGACCATGGCCTTATCACCCTTTGATACCTTCTGATAACACAATCTTCCCTTAACTTTTTTACATACTGTTATATACAACTTTCTATTACCATACTTTGATTCAAGATGTATGTTCCTAAGGCTGCAGTCCTAAGCATATTTACCCAGCATTAAGTCCTGCTGAAATCAGTGAATAAACACAATTAGAATAATACTGCTGAGGTCAAGAGGTCAGCTGTTTCTTATATGAAGGGATTTATTTGCATGTGCTTTATGTGATTTTTAGATCTCTTTTGAAGAATACATCCCCCCAATCTTTCTTTTCATCTCAGAAGCATTATAAATTTACATATGCAAATGTGTATACAATCCGACGAGAACAAAAACAAAATATTTATTTATTTATTACATTATATTTCTAGACCAACTGAAAAATTAAGATTAAAACTTACATTTAGTTTTCAGGTTTCTCCTGGCTCCTTTGCTTGATTTAAGGCACTAGTTTCTTTCTAAAAAGTTGAGTCTGTTGGGGAAATGTGCCCAAAGACCTGGAACACTGATCTTGATCACATCTGTGTGAACAGCTTGCACTTACTAATTAGTGAAGAAAAGGCACTCTGCACATGCTCAAAAGAAGATTGTTTAGATTATGATTTATGACATATATTACAGAGCTGATCTTCATACTTGCACATAGAATCTAGTGTTTAGTAACAGCATAAACGAACAGATTATCATACAGTTTGGAGTAACTCTGAATACCGATCATAGGAGGCAGGGAATGGAGGTGGTTTGTATGATTATTATGCCTGCCTATGCAAATTGTTGTATCGGTTCAGATAAATCATGTTCCAAGATACACACAGAAGAATTAATTTGTGTCTTGGCAAAAGTCTTTATATGTGTGAATGTAAAGCACATGGAGAAAGTTTTTGTTTTCCTGCATCTCACTCTGTCCTGGAGATACATTAATCTTTTGTGGGAAAGTGATGAGCATCACTGGAAAGCAGGTATTCCAAAAAAGTGTAAAGTGCTTAAGACAGAAACCTACCAGTGTGATTCTAAGCACAGTTGCACCCTTCTAAAGCCACTGACTTTAATGAACTTGGAGTAGTGTAACTCATGGCATTCCTAAATGTTCCCAGTTATGTATTAGTTGTTTTAAGGTGGCAGGTAGCTGGTGGCGGTTCTGTCCATGAGGAAAGGGTGAGATTGTGTTGTGAATCAAATGTAATAATAACATTAATAATAACATTTGATTTATATACCGCCCTTCAGGACAACTTAATGCCCACTCAGAGCGGTTTACAAAGTATGCCATCATTATCCCCACAACAAAACACCCTGTGAGGTAGGTTTAGAAAAAAGTCAAAGAAAGGGACAGTGAAAGATAACTATACAGTGCACTAGAAGTATCAGATGAAATTAGCATGCTTAACTATATGGAAGAAGAAAAGTAATTTTTAATGCGAGACTGTGGAACTCACTACTATCATGTGTGCTAGTTTTAACTGAGTTAAAATAATCTAGGATCAACAGCTATCATATAAGGTTGGTAGGAGTTACCTTAAATCACTAGAAACTGATTCAACATCTATGATCTGCATACATAGTCTAAAGCAGAACTATACCCTTGTAAGTCCATTAACATCATTTGATTTAGAAGGGTGTAACTCTTTGTAGGATTACCCTGTAAAACATTCAGGCTGATGTGCAGATTGCTCATTCCAAAGTAGTTTTCTGTAGGAGGAAACTGGGTTATTCTAGAGTAAGTGTCTTTGTAATTGCACCACAGTTAGTATTGTCTTCATCTACAATTCTGAACAAGGTTCAAGTCCCATAGAACTTTAAAGACCAACAAAGAGTTTCCAGGGTATAAGCTTTTGAGAATCTATAATTTTGTCACTGTTGGAGCAAGTAGGTGGCTAGAAGGATAATTTAGCCTACCCTCCCCGCACCAGCTAGTTAGCAAATCTTGTCCAAACATTATAGAAAAAGAGGATATCCTAACAGTGATCAGTCCCATAGAACAGGGCCCTGCATCTCAAAGGTCTCATTTCTCTCTTTGCTAAAATCCAGAACTTCCCGGGTGATCTGGAATACCTTTAAACTGGAATGCCTTCAGGGCATTTTTACAGAAGTCATTACAAAGTGCCTATACTGTAATGTAGGTTCTATTTCAGTATTGGCAGAACTAAAGGAGACACTGTGTGTCTCAAATGCGAACACATCCTAAAGTAGTTAAATGCTCCAAACCTCTCTCTTGCTAATGGCACCGAGAATGTTAAAGATGGGACAGGCATGGCAGAGAAACAGGATCTAGGTGCTATTATTGTGGGAGAGAATGCAGGGGAAATGCAAAAAACAGCTTGTTGCTTGTGAAAACGACCTCGGTTCTTCTAGACGGGAGGTACTATTCAGCCCATTGCTTAAGTCGCGGGAAACAGCTGCGCCGCAGGCAAAGACTCCAAGGTCTTTCTCCAGCCAAACTTGGGGCATTGCTCCATAGGAAGGGGGACTCATCCCTGAGCAGCTGCGCGTCCCAGCTGCGGACTTCATTTCCCAGGTTTCCTCCTTGCCCTAATGTATTCCGTCCTCCGGCCGGCTCTCTCTGTGTGTGTGTGTGTAAGAGAGAGAGCGCGCGTGTGTGTGAGTGTGGTGAGAGCAGCTCGGAGTCCCCGGGAGAGTAGAGGCTCATTCACTGATTAGAGGCGGCTTCGAGAGGCAGCGCTGCGCCTTCCCTGGCTCCCAGCAGCCGTGTCAGGCTCTCGCTCACTCCCATGCTGGCCGAAAGCGTTCGCCCACACGCGCCGGGCTCCGAACGTCCAGCTCTCTGCCCCATGCAACACCTCAGGCTCTTGCTGTCCCCAGCCTGAAGTCCAAAGGGGAAGCCAGAGCTCCAGGAATTTCCACGGTGAGTATCGGAGATCCCAGGGGTGTGTGTCTGGGTATGTGTGCGCGCACGTCTGTGCTTGGGTCAAGCTAACTTTCCAGCCACGGGTCTGCGGGATTATCATCAGCCCTGGTGCTTTTGGCTTCCCCTGCAAATCCCAGGTCTGGTGTTGCGGAAAGTCAAACTTTGCGAGATAAGTTTGTCCCTCCATTTCTTCTCTCGCTCCAATGCAAAGTCGAAGCGGAGCCAGCTACTTATCGGGGTCCGGGGGGTGGGAATGCTGGAAGGGGGGATCTTAATGAGTATGTATTAAAAATCGGATCAATATTGTGCCCCCTCCCCCTTGAAAGGGTAGCTGAGAGACCCCGGGACTCTCCTCCTCCCCCTGTTGTTTGTGTTCCCGGGAAAGGGGTGGGCAGCAGCCAAGACGGGGAGGGTGGTGGTAGTGGTGAGATCAGGTGCCAGAGGAAGAAGGAGCCCCGCAAAATACAAACTGAAAATCGCGCGCGTCGAATTAGCGCAAACAACACATAGAAATTAACAGGACGGCGGAGGGAGGGGGGAGAAAAGCATTCAATGTGCAACCCGCGGAGGTACTTCCCGGCTTCCTTCTCATGTCCCAGAGCCTCTGGCTACAGCAACGCAATATCCTTAAACAAAACCGAACCAGAAGGAACCCCCCGCCCCTCAAACTTTTTCAAGGGGCAAACCCAGCTTGTCACCTACTTAGTTTAAAAGTAACAACGCATCGGAATACTTTTTGAGTAAAAGCACACTGTTTTTTAAAATCCCACTTTTCATTGTGTGCTCAGTTACTTATGCGTACAGTCCCTGATACCATTAGGTTTCAGTTTTACTAGCGAATGAGCGGGCGCGTGAACTTGGGTTTTACTGTATTCGAGATTATATATTTGCAGTTAAGGAGAACTTTTCACCTTTATTTTTTGTTAAAAGATTTGGTGGGGTTTTATTTTGCCGAATTTGAAATTTTTGTAATTGGGAAGCATGGTTAAAGTTCAACCAAACAACTCTCCTCTTTTCAAAGAAGATATTGTCTGCATTTCTGTGAGATGCAATTTTTTTTAATCGTTTGGATGTTTATGATTATTCTTGCAAGTAGGAGGTTGTCCTTACAGAGCCAACACCGGAGCAGCCCGCAAATAGCAAACCCGGCTGGAATCTCTTGGTGAGAGGAAGTGGGCTTTGCATATAGAGCAGGGGTCCTTTCCAAAAACTTTCTGCACCTTTTCAGCCCAGTAGTCAAGAAACGGCTAGCTTTTGAAATAAAGCAACGGCGGGGCAAGGAAGTACAGAGGTTGCAAGGAAGGGGAAATAATTCCTCACCTGGTAGATCGAAATACACAAAAACCATCTGCTTGGGCACAATGAAATCATTAGGCAATGTCCAATTCGAGAGTTGCATTCAGTGCTTTTTGCCTTCCAGACAGGAAATGTGCAGGGAAGGGATCGTTACAATAAATTCAAACTGTTAAGAGTCATCCCCGCATTTGATGAGCTTTGTTTGCTGTTTTAAGGGGGAAACAAGCCCTGGGCAGACCCGACACGTGGGGGTGGAGTGATTTACTCGCCTCTCTGCACAAATTTCCGGGAAGGAGTGAAAATCCCGATTTCTTTGCAAGGCTGTGGTTAACTGGTTTTGCACAATTATTGTGGGTGCAGGACGTTTGTGAAAAAGTGCCCAGGCATGGCAGGGAGGGCACGTTGCAGGGAATGAAAGGATGCAGAAACTCTCTCTCAAATGGAATGCTGCGATTTCCTTATCCCAGTTTTGTTATTTCACTTAAAGGAGTGGGGAAGTTTTTTGTTGCGTTGTTCGAAATGCTATTAAATTAGACCTGATCTTTCGTGCTGGAAAGGACAAACACCTGTTTTAATTTGCAACTAAAGAAAGTCATACATGTGTGGGCTTATTTTTGTCCTTGAAATTAAAACCGCTTTTATTTCCATTTGCTAGGAACTGAAAGTGGGGCTAATATTAAATGTTTCTCGGAATCAGGAAAGCCGAATATGAATCTTTTTTTTAAAAAAAAGTCTTTTCCTGAACCGGGGAACCAGCTGAAACCCTCGGAGTCCACCCCTTGCCCTTTGAGAGACCTTTCCTGACCGGGAGTGGAGGGTGGGACTAAGGGCCAAATAATAAGAGTCATCAGAGCCGTGGCTGGTTACTTTTTGATGTTCCACCAGAAGAGTTGTCCCAGACGCCTTTCACGCTCTTTGACGTTTACAAGTAAATTTTTGAAAACTAGGAGAAGAAATGTGTGTTTTGTTGGGATGGAGTGTATGATACGCCCAATTCAGTAACTTCGCATAGTGTTTTTTGCAGCGCAGATTTTTGCTTCTTAGCATCCCCGAGGTTTATTTCATTTGCGAAGGAAAAAAAGTTGTAAACCAATTGGGGAAAGGCAAGGCGGTTGCTTTGTTGTTGCACCAGGGGGCCTGATCCGTCGCCGCTTTCGTGGGTATTGCTCTCCGTTCTTCCTGAACTGGTATTCTTAGGTCCCGAACCGCCCCCCCCCATCCCTTGCAATTTGTCTCGTAATCTAGTTTGCATATCCGCAACACCAGCATCTCCTTGAAGTTTAGCGACAAGAAACGCAAATATATAGAATTCCTTGATTATGACCTGGGACCCCGTCCTTCTTGTTCCCGATCTTGCATTTGTTTTAATTTGAATAGGAAATCCAGTTTAGTTAAAACACACAATCCATTTGAGCACTTTAATCCCCTCAACAGCTGGATTGCTTTTGTTTTTTAATATCGTGATTTTCTAACTAGGAATCTATTTCTAAATTCCTGCTTCTAAAATTATGAGATTAAAAAGTAACAGCAACCGGGTAGCATCCAAAGATCCTTTCTTCATTTCCTCTTTCCTGAGTGTTGAGTTGTTTTGTGAAAAGAGTGTTCGTTATGAAAGCTTTTCCCCTCCCCTCTCTGGACAGCAAAGAAAATGATTTCAATACCATTAATTTAAAATTTGGAAATAGTTTAAAGACCACAAACATTTAACTTGTTTTAGTTGTCTGTGAGAGATGTGTTTTTACATGTAAACTCTACAATGTTTTTAGTATTTTAAGTTCTGAATTTTTACATGTAATTTACACTGTAAAATAGGTTCTCTGCCAGCAGATGTGGCTAGTTTTGCTTTATCCACTAGCCTTTGAGCTAAGAGAAAAACTGGTATTCTACATGAGTTCAGGCTGGCTTCCTTTCAGAATATTTTATTCCTGGGTAGTTAAAATAGCATTATAATAATGAATAAGAAGAGGAATCAAAAGCTAAACTGGACATTGTTTGTCTTGCTCTTGGATGCAATTTTATTTGTTGTGGATCAGGTTTTTTCATTAAAGTTCTCTTGGTCTTGCCGCTTTACTTTTCATTTGGTAATAGGTGGTAATAATGAGTGGTATATGCATGCCTTTAAAAGGATTTTTAAAAAATCTCTTAAGTGGTGATTTTAATAATATAAGTAATCAGAATATGGTTTTTCTGTTCATCTTACCTGGATGCCCAGTGGACAGTTCATGTAGCTTCATAGATTTATCTCCACCCCTTTGGCCTCCTCCACTCCTTGTTTAGTTAATTCAACAAAGACTTTTTGCAATCTGTTTGGAGTTTGTCTGATGCCGTGGAAAAGTATCTGCTGATTTATTTGGTTGCTTTTCGATTTCTGTCGCTAGACCGTCTTTTCTCTTCCTTTCAGCGAGGATGTCAGCTGTTATTACTTCCTATTGATCCCTTTGCAAAGTGAGAAGTGAACTAAAATTAATGTCAATTCCACTGCTTGGATCAATAGCTGGAGTTATTTTAATCTGGATTTGCACAGGGTGCTAAATTAAAAAAATCAGCATAGAGGCAGAAAAGTAACAGTTACTTACTTTGCCTATGCCCATTCCCTTCCCGGCACTGGAATGCTTCATCAGACTGGTTATTCTGCAATCCATATTTTTTTAATTAAGCAGACCAGTTAGTTTTCTTATTTTGGGTTCCATATTTAAAAACCGATGACATTTTGACATTGGGAGTGTATTAACTATAGATTTTCATAATGACTGGCCTTGCCGCAGCCTCATCTGTACATGCTCCTAATGATGGTGGCGGTAGGGAATCATAGGGTGGGGCAAAGGGATGGTAGGAAGAAGGTATGAAATGAGGCAAAAATGGGAAAGAATGTGAGTCTTGGTAAAAAAATTAAACTTGGCCTGATACGGTATTGTAGTATGTTGATTTATTTTCTGTGTAATGAAGTTTGCAAATGAATCAGGCTGTTGGAGTGATTCACAGTATCCTACAAGGAGTGTCGAGTGTGGCTTCCAGATTATTAATTTATGAAATACATTTAATGTAATGAGGTGACAGCAAGTAAAAATAGAAAAGCAGGCACAGATTCATCAGCAGTGCACTCTTGATTCCCCCCCTCACCCCCAGTTTAAATCTTGGAGAATTTGTACTAATGTTATAGGCCAGTTCATAGTGCATTTCTTTCTCTCTCACACACTTTTTGCCTTTTAAAATAGCTAGGAATAATTATACCATTCCCTCTATACCAGTTGAGCAATTATTGCAATTGTTGGTCTTAACATTTACTTGATTTTTGACAAACCAGTTGTGCAGAAAGCCGCAAGAGAAGAGCGCCGGAATGAATGCTGGCCACACTGCCCTTGGCATCTCTCTGTCTGTGATCAGAAGTTGACATAAAAGTTATTTTAGTTATTTTACATTTGGAAGGGAATGAACTTTGTTAATATGAGATCCATAATCTGGCAATTTAGCACGGATCTGTCCCAGGAGGGGAGCCAAATGAGGAAGAAGCAAGAAATGATGCCCACTCATGAAGAACTTGGTATAGGACAGAAGGAAAGGGTTATTGCTGAACTCCATGAAAGGCACAGCCAGGATGCCATAGAGTTTGTTAACCTCAGCTTGCTCATTCACAGAATACAAAAGGCACTCCATTAGAAAAGGGACTCTTTCAGTAAGTTTTATTTGCTGTGTCTGACCTCCTTGGAACTAACAGTTCACATTTTCTAATAGCTTTTTATTATATAAATTTTTTGTGTCCTTTTGAATGTGGCAAGGCTAGTATATTGTTTTAGAATAACAAGCCACATATATTAAAGCACATTTTGCCATCCTGAATAGTTGGCAGCAGAACCTTTAAAAGGGATTATGGATTTGCTGTGAAGTCGGGATAGAGAATTGTGATTTCAGATCTAAAAGATTTCCTCCATAATAGACATATACAAAGATGTTCAGTTTTTGTCTCTTGGTGTTGCGATTTGTTTCTTGGAATTTATAGGAAGCTTCAAAGGAAAAAGCAAGCCTAGGAATATTTTTTTCTGTTTACAAATCTTCTTAAACATGAGCACATTAGGAAGTAAAATTACTGATCCATTTTGTGCTGTCCTCGATCTGAAAGGCAGATGCTTGCGTGAGATCAGATGGCACAGCACCCATTACGATTTTAAATATTGTCAGAGATGCCAAGCACTTTATTGATGAAGTTCATATTGCTTACTTTACAAAACATAAGCTCAGAGGAAGGATGTACAATGAACATGCTGTTTATTCCAGCATACACTACTGGTAAAATCTTAAACCTAGGTATCCATTTGCATAGATGTGTATGTGTGCATGCGTATACAACACCACCTAGATTGTTTATGCATTGCAGACTGTATAAATATCTGTAAGCAAGTTCATTTGTAATTTTGAAGCACTTTATTAGAAATTAGTTTTTGGATAGGAGTACCAAAGTTCCCACCCGTAATTTTTAGCATTCCAAAATTATTTAATTTTTGTATGATTTTTTGCTTGGGAAGAGGCAGGGAGGCTGCCCTTTTCTTGCTCCTCCGAGGCTACTGTTTTCCAGCATGGATCTGGGAAGGGGGTTAAAGGTAATGAACATCTGGTCCCTGCCAGACATGTTCCTTGATCTGAACCTGATCTGGTTCATTGCTCATCTGTATGACAAGAAGACAATGCTGAAACCAGGTTGCCTACTGTTAAATTAACTTTTGGGTGCTCATCTCTTGAACTCACGTTTAGTGCTAAAGCACTTAATTGGGAGCAGGAGAAAGGTTTGTGCAGACACACCCTTAGAGGGAGTCAGAGGCACTTGCAGATATTTGTAGATTCCTACATGAGAAGACAGGGAGGTTTGCTTCTGGTTCAAGCGATTTTCTTGCTGCATTCTAGACTGCCAGCTGCCAAAGACTGACAACCTCTGTTTTTTCCCTCCTGTTTCTCCACAGCTTTGTGATGGTGATGAGGCCCCAGTGAAATCCTTCAGCTTTACCCCCAGACGTTATTTTGTTATTTCGCTTTCCACCCATTTCCCTTGTGGCCCTGTCAAGGAAAGAGTCTCCGATGGACTTACACCGAGCAGCCTTCAAGATGGAAAACTCCTCCTACCTTCCCAATCCTCTGGCATCTCCAGCCCTCATGGTTCTTGCTTCCACTGCTGAAGCCAGCCGTGATGCTTCCATCCCTTGCCAACAGCCGAGGCCCTTTGGCGTCCCTGTGTCAGTGGACAAGGATGTTCACATCCCATTCACTAATGGCTCCTATACTTTTGCCTCCATGTATCACCGACAAGGTGGGGTGCCAGGAGCATTCACCAACCGTGATTTTCCACCTTCCTTGCTTCATCTCCACCCCCAGTTTGCTCCCCCCAATCTGGACTGCACCCCAATAAGTATGCTGAACCACAGTGGTGTTGGGGCCTTCCGTCCCTTTGCCTCCACTGAGGACAGGGAAAGTTACCAGTCAGCTTTTACGCCTGCCAAACGCCTGAAGAACTGCCATGATACTGACTCTCCCCACCTTCGCTTCTCAGACGCTGATGGCAAGGAGTATGAGTTTGGAGCCCAGCTCCCATCAGGCTCCCCTGGCTCCCTCAAAGTCGATGACACAGGGAAAAAGATCTTTGCCGTTTCTGGCCTCATTTCAGATCGGGAGACCTCATCTAGCCCTGAGGACCGAAACGATAGATGTAAGTACCTCAACTTTGCTTAGTTGGGCTGCAGAAATGATCAACAGGTGTGTTCTTCAACACCAGGATGCATTAAAGAAGCTCATAATCCTTGTGGTCTAGTTTTCTTTAAGTGGATGTTGATGCATTGCATAGAGAGGTGGATTAATGGAAAGCTGTAAAAGGAAGCCCTTATCAATCAGATTGGGGTGCTGTGTTATAGGGTATTGCCAGCATTACAGAGTAGGAAGAGAGATTCTGTGTTGTGCATGTGTTCAAAGTTTTCCATTGTAGTTACCTAGAAACTTTTGTTTCAGGGAGTTTACATTTTCTTTGAAAAATATTGTCTTACTGTCTCATTAAAAATCCCCCCCAACTCTTTCTTTACACATTTGACTCTTGTAACTAGCATGCCAGGATTTGCCCCTTAATTATCAGAAACTTAACATAAGCTAAAACCCTCTAATGGAGAAAGAGAAAGAAAGAAGGCATAATCTTAGATAGATAACTCTAACACCTCCCAAACAGTTAGCTGTGATTTTGGGTATTGTCTCAATTTGGGGAATAATTATTTTCCACAGACCGGGGCCAGTTGTACAAAGTTCTTAACAGGAGCAGTGCCTGTTGCAGCATCCTCTCCAACCTTCCAGCTGACCGTCTTCCTCATTTAAGTGCCTTGAGATGCCTTGTTCTGTGGAAAAGAGATCATACGGTACCCATCTAAGAAATGCAAGATAAGGCAGAGTTTGGCTGGTGCTGGTTACCTAATACAAATACAGCTTAGTTATTGAGCAAAGGTTATTTTTCCATGTAGATCCCTTTGTTCTTTCCTGTGGACTTCCCCCCCCCTCCACTTGTCTTCATCTTTTACTGGGGGGGGGGGTGTCAGAGAAAAGGGAGAAGCAGGGTTTTGGGTTTGTTTATTTTTTGCAAACTGAACACAGCTTCCAAGTTCCTCTTTGGATTCCATTTTTCTTCTTCTCCTTTATGATACCGAGGAGAGTAATAGAGACGTTGTTGCGCTCTCTCCCCTGTCGGTGCTGTTTCCTCGGGCTGTCTCCTTGAATTAGGCACTGTGTTAACTTCCCAGTGCTATGAGGCATCTGCCGAAAGCCTGCATACCTTGTCAATAAAAGTCACCATAAAATCAACCTGCCTTGTAAATCCATCGCTCTTTGGTTTTGAAATATGCCATGAGTGTGTCTTTTATGTCAACGTTTGTAAGTGTGGAATGATTCCCTCTTAAAGACAGAAGCTACATGTTTCCTCACAAATGTGCACTCTCTTTCCCTAGTATGACTTAAGCTATGTTAGAAGTGTGAGGGGTTTCTTTTTTGCCTTAATTCTTGAGTGCAACAGTTGAATGTGTGTGTGCATGCATGTGTGAGGGAGAAATATTAATAGGAGTTGAAAAGAAAGAGGTGAAGTTACCATGAGTAAAAATAATTTATATTAACAGTTTATATTACCCATTATCAGTATAGTCTGCTTGTAGATATCAAACTCACTTTGGACATGCACACTGGAAAATTACAATAAAAAAGCTGGTCTGCTGATGAAATATGTTAGAGTGAATAGAATGTTCCATCTTGCTAACATATGCCCATCAGATAGTGGTATAAAGAAGTAAATCCCTGGACAACGTGTAGAAAAGATAGGATGGCAAGCATATACACTAATATGTTTATATGCATTACATAAAGCACATGCACATGTCTTTCATGTCTTTTGTTCAGAAAAACTAGAGTGATCTTTCACTGATTTTGTTATCGGAAGGCTTGAATTCAAAATAGGAAAACCATATAAAAACCTTATGGTGAAAAAGGGCTTAAAGAAGGAGTTTTAGAAACAAATGTTATAGCATGAACAACAGGATAAAAAAATGCAAATGCACTAAAAGAGTGTCATGGTATAGAAAGTTTTATTTCTTGATTTTACTTGATTTCCTTTGAAAAAATATTGAATTTATAATGCTTTAACAGGAGCCAGATGAAAATTGACTATATGCAACAAGCTTGTATATAAATTATAACATTTCAGAGACTGACTAGGATTAGTTCAGGGGCTGAATTTTGACTCTTGCTTGGTTAAAGGAATTTAAGACAATTTTTATCCGTGTGCTTATGTGTACATGAGAGTATGGTAGAATGGTTGAAGCTATTTATGACCTTCAAATACCCTTGAAATTTTAGGCATGATTTTGTAAAATGTATATTTTAGGGCCTTTTAGTATCTGGGATAAGAAAAATGTGCACGTTCAATGTGTGCAAAAGAGGGTTGATGTCGCTTTTGAGAGGTTCCATGGTTTTTGATAGAAGTGGAGGTGTGCATGAATATTTGCATGTATGTAAATGTAATTCTTTTATAAATACCTGGTCATTGATCCCAGAAAAGCTGTTTCAGTTTTCTTGTGCAAACTGTATATACAAACCTTTCTGTGAAACAAGGGTCCTTTCACCACTTCACTAACATACGTTGCCGAGAAATGGTTGTATAGACAGGCTGGTCGGCAAAAGTGTATCAACGGGGTAGTAAAATTCATAAGATCAGCACAGCCTTTATGCCTCTAATAGACACCCTACAGAACTGCAGGACTGTAGTGTTTATTTGTATTCTCCCTAATACTGCAATGGAATCAGACCACATGATGGGTGAATAACTTTAATTGCAACATATGACGTTCCTTGTGCCGGCACCAACGAGTTACATTCATTTTTTTGTTTGCTTCTTGTAATTTCAAAGAAGGAATTCATACTAACTGGTTCCTTTGAATTTAAGAGAGAATGCAAAACAGTGCATTTTAAAGCTCCTGGAAAAAGGGTGTTTTTTATTAGAAGAAATGCTGTCCAAAGTTAGTTTTTCCATACTAATAAGATCCAATTAAGGGGAACATTTGTTCATATACATGTAGGCATCTACTTTTATTAATTAATACTCTGGGTATTATGTGTGTTTATATTTCCCTTGGGCTTTATCTTCATCTTTGTAAGTTAGAGGTCTAAATATGGATCGATTCCTTACCTACTTGAAAGTTATTTTAGCATTAACATTGGTATAACAGAATTTTGGGTTCTCCTTCCAGAACGCGAGTTTAGAATTCTCAAGAAATTGCGTAATTTATTGGGAATAACTGAAATTTAAAACTGCCATTAGCATATTATGGATGTGCAATTGTACACCAAATGAGTATACCCCTCAAGAATGGATATATTTTTCATTTTGTGTGAGAAGGAATAGGAACAGAACACATTTGTGCTAATGGTTATTTTACAAATCTTCCTAAAGAGAGTTTGTCAGTATATTCGCATGTTTCTTTTTTCTTTGGATTCTGGTTCTGGTGTTCCTGGGAACTCAGGATTTGTGCATGACAATCCAGGGATCATTCATTATAACAAGTTTGTGTGGCTGTCTGTTTAGATGTTCATTTGAGAAAGCTAATGATGTTTATGGAACACTGCATGTGCATTGTGCAACCATCAGTTAACACATTCCATGAGTCTCTTCTAATAAATGCATCCTCAGCTGTGTGGGCATTTCTAGTGAGAGTGGATCTAAGTGCTGTATCTCTGTGTGATAGATATCTGTAATTAAAAAAAACCTTCCCTTATTATTTGTTTTCTAAAATAAATGTCTTGACTACTGTTCCTCACAGACCATTCACTACCATGTTTTTCCTTTCAGAGTAGGGAACCAGCAGATGGGCCCGCCGCAGCTTGACTATGCAGAACAAATTTTTCCTGCTTAGCAAAGCCACTTGCTTGTTGTCATTCTGTCCTTTGTTCAAGGGAAACACCAAAACATGCTCTCTCTTGTATACCCAGAGATAGTTCCACTCTCTTGCCTTTATTTTTAGTCTACAAATGTCAGTTTCCCCTGTTTCTCTGGGTCACTTTAGTCTCTATTATGTCTTTCCTGTTTAAGCTTTGTTGTTGAAGAAATGGAGTCTTAATGATAAAAGTCAGGTTTACTCAGCCTTGTTTTTCCAAATATATAATGTAGGGTCACACTACCATTAAATTCATTACTTTGAGACTCATATGAATCCATTTATAAAGCTTCTTCTGGTATCTGCTCTTTTAAAAACAATTCACAAACTGTGGCAATTATTTGTAAGGGCCTTGTACTACGGCACGTGCATAAATGGCAAATCTAGGTAAGAGGGACAGAGAATGAGGCACCAATTAACTTGTACACACTTTGTTTTTTTCTCACAATTTTGCATCACCCAGAGAAACAGGAGATGAATTTCTTGTTTGGCTTTAGAATGTGGGCTGCTTTTGAAAATTGCTTCAGCAACTTGTAGCTTTGAAACTAATGAATGGAAACATCTGAGAACAAGTCAAAGTGCTGTTCTGTTAGGTGCCACTCAGGAATTATTAATAATGTACTAATTCATGTTTTTTTTCCTTTCTCTTAGTCTATTATAAAGCTATAGTACATAGAGGAGAGCTCAAGCTTCATCTCAGCTCTGGCAACCTCAGCAGAGCACATGCTGTCCAGTTGTTTATACATTAAGGTTTATAGTATGGCTTAGGTGGGGGAAAGTTAATTATTCCAGCACAAAATGTAGACGTGAAATTTGTTGTTTGTTCATTGCTATATGTTGAGAGCATTTGTTGTGATAACATACTACTTTCTAGAAATACTTGGACTAGAAGCCATTTTGCTAACAGCTGTTGCACACCAGCTGAGATTGGGGTTATTTACAGGCATAGTGAAATAGCTACATTTTAAAACTGTTTTGTCTGTATGTATGTGGATGCGCAAGGTGAGATTTGGACTAATGAAAACAATATTGCAGGTACAGATTGAGTTTTGAAGGTCAGATTTTGCTAACATGCCAGTGGAGACCCCCCCAGATTTCAGCAAAGCCATTCCCTATTTGTCTTGACTTGATAGACCCTCAGCTTCAATCGAAGCACACTGGCTGCCTGTTTCCTACACATTTATTTCTGCAGTTTGGTTACCCCTTTCCTTTCCTCTCCCTCAGCAAACTGTTGCTGAGGCTTCTTGTCATATTGCTCTGTTTAATTGTCCTGTTGGAATAAAGAAATGTTTGTGCCATTAAAGTGGTGGAGGAGGGCTGGGTGTGAGTTGCTCCTGTTCTGCCGGCTGCAGGACCATCTGGCCCTGGCTCACATCCGCTGGTCTCCAGCTTCTCTTTCTCTTTATGTTAGCTGGGGCTATCTTGCACACTTGGAATGCCTAATCACCATGGTGAGAGGATGGGCTTTGCTGCCGGCCCTTCCCGTCAATTGTCATGCAGAACTGATCAGGACAACCGTTTTCTTTGCGGCAGTCACTTGCCTGTCTTCGCCTGGCTCTTGGCAGAAGGACGGCTTTTAATTGATCATTTGTGGGGGAGGGCTGAGATTGTTTGAGCCTCTGAAATGTTTCCCCACACAGCCTCAACCACCCGGCCAGATTTCTCATTTGTTGGGAAATACTAGAGATTTAGCTGTGTCTTCGTTTTCCTTTTGGACTCTTTCTTATTGCTGTTTTATGGGGAACTCTGAGGGGTTTATAACTGCAGCTCCAAGGAGCACTGAGCAGGAATTAAACATTGTGTTTATTTGTCCACAACTGGGAAGGGGGGGCACATATGGACACTAAACATTTGTCTTTCTCTCCACTGTGTGTTTGTATTTGCATGAATGCTTAATGGATTTATCTGTGGGCAGGATGAACTCTTATTAATCTCATTTGCTTAATTAACAAATCCTGCCCTTTTTGCCACCCTAAAAACTCATGCCCAAATGTGGTGCTATCCTGCTCCTTAATATAATTGAAAGCTGAGTTTAGCTGGAATTTTCTGTGGCTAAGATTTAATTCCTTAAAGCACAGGAAAGAAACGTCATTCTTGGGACCCTAGAACACTGGAAGTAAAGAGTTGCCAGAGATGAATTTGACTCAAGAGAGCACAAGTCACACCTTGTGTGTCCTAATTTCTTCATATGTAAAGCAGGGATAATGACCTCCCACATGGTCAGCAATACCAGCCCTAACACTCAGCAGGGTGAAGTGAACCATCCCAAGCAAAAGATTTTGAAGTACCATTAAAGGGTTGCAGGTAAAGGTAAAGACAGTTCCCTGTGCACGCACCGAGTCATTACTGACTGATGGGGGGACGTCGCATCACGATGTTTTCTTGGCAGACTTTTTGTTATGGGGTGGTTTGCCATTGACTCCCCCAGTCATCTACACTTTACCCCCAGGAAGCTGAGTACTCATTTTACTGGCCTTGGAAGGATGGAAGGCTGAGTCAACCTTGAGCCAGCTACCTGAACCCGGCTTCTTCCAGGATTGAACTGAGGTCATGAGCAAAGCTTGGGCTGCAGTACTGCAGCTTACCACTCTGCGCCACGGGGCTCTAGAAAGGGTTGCAAACTGTCACCTAATTTATTATCATGGTAATGGGATGGAGGGGCACCATTTGGATTTTCTCAGGCATCAACATGTCTTGGGGTCAGCTACGGGAGTGTAAAGAGTAGCAAACATAGGGCTGCCAACGCCAGCCTGGCAAATTCCTGGATATTTGGGGCAGTGCTTGGGAAAGGTGGAGGAGAGGGAGCTCAGTGGGGATCTGATGCCATAGAATCTACCCTCTGAAGCTGCCATTTTCTCCTGTGGGACTTATTTCTGTAGCTCGGAGATCAGCTTTAATTCCAGGAGAACTCCAGGCACCACAATGACATTGCTTTCCCTAAACATAGTCTACGTAGAAAAATATGAACTGCCATATAAATTGTGTAAAAGTTGGGAGGGGTTAGACAAGCAGCTAGGATGGTGTCTGACCATAAGGGCGATTCAGTGTTGTTATATTTTCCATCTGAATTTGATATGTTTCCTTGGAAGTAGTGGGCCATGATTATGCCATACGCTCCTGACATTTAAAAGCATCCATGCAACAGGTACCCCATAGATATTAAATAAACTGAGCAAACGCAACATGCAACTTGGTATTCTTAGAACATAAGTCCCCCTCCAATTTCCAAATTTAACATGTTTTTGATTTAAAATGTAAGACTCTGTCACCTTCAGCAAAGAACTGTAATACAGGAGTATTTGTATTTATTTAGATTTTAGCCTGCTTAGTTCAAAAGCTGTTGATGACTATAATATTACTATAAAATCTGTGGAATAGCTGGTTAAAATAAATGAAACAGGGGGCCTTTCCAGAAGACTAGTTACAGTTGCCATTTAATTTTTGCAGGTGATCTAGACATACTTGCTCAATGTAGCATTTCAGTTGTGGGGATACTGTATGTTCTCAGCCTGAAATCATAGCTTTGTTGCTGGAGGGAGAATGCAGTTGTTTCCTCATAAACCATATCTGTTGCAGTTGTGAATTTTATGAGGAATGTGGTTAAGTGTCACAGATATTTATTGGACAGTGTCAGTGATGTCCCTTGATGGCCCTAATGATGACTGACACAATTTTTGATCTCATTTGAAAACATATTACATGTAGCAGCATGGTTATATCTACATATAATCTCCAATCTATTATGCAGGGTGGGTTATCATTTTACTGGCACTGGATCTGGACTAGTTGTTATGGTGTTGTAGGATAAAACCTGGCTTTAAAGTGTCTGTAAAGACTCAGAGCCCTTTTTCATTCATGTATTATTTCTAAGAATATATTATGTTCACCACAGGCAGGCTGCTCTAAATTTCTTTGCATGGTGGGAATTTGTGGGCAGTTGCTAGCCTGATGAGTTGGGTGAATTAGTACACCAACATAAATCCCACAGAAGGGAAGTTTGTAGCTTTGCTATGAAAGTAATACAATCCACATAGTGAGCCTTTGGGTACAGATGTTGCATTCGCTAAGTTACCACATTGAATGCTTAAAGTAGCCTCTGCATGGCAGTCATAATCTGTATATGAATCACAGAATCATAGAGTTGGAAGGGGTTTTACAGACCATCTAGTCCAACCCCCTGCCCAATGCAGGAACAGCCTAAAGCATTCCAGACTAGTATTCTTCCAGCTGCTCCTTGAAGTCTGCCAATGAGGGGGAACCCACCACATCAGTAGGCAGCCAATTCCATTGCTGAACTACTCTTAATGTGAAGAAGTTTTTCCTAGTGTCCAGCCAGTACCTTCCCTCCTGTAGTTTAAACCCATTGTTTTGAGTCCTGTCCTCTGTTGCCAACAGGAACAGCTCCCTCCCCTCCCCTAAGTAATAGCCTTTCAGATACTTAAAGAAAAATTGTCTCCCCTCAACCACTTCTCCAGACTGAACATTCCGAAGCCCCTCAGTCTTTCCTCATAGGGCTTGGTCTCCAGGGCCTGATCTCCAGGGCCTGATCATCCCAGCTGGTCTCCTCTGCACCCATTTCAATTTGTCAACATCCTTTTTCCTGTATGTAATAGCTATTACATGTACATACAGCATAGGATAGATAATGAATTTAGTTGTAGTCTGATTTAAGAGATTTCCTTGGATGTCAGAGGTAGGATTGCCAAGAACCTAGAGGAAAAATATTCTGTCCCTTTATTAGAGGCTTAATGTGTGGAAATGGGCAGGTGAAGCTCTTCATGGCATGGGGGATCTGCTAAAAAACATCCCATTAAGCATTTGCTAAAGAGACAGGATACTTTTTCTCCAGCCTGTTGGCAACCGTAGTCAAAGGTTAAACAAGCATCAGGAACTCCATGTAGGAAAAGCAACTGGGGAGGGCATTTTGAGGAGAAAAACAATTGACAAAGAAAGTGTTAAAACACCCACTCCCTGCTTCAATAATTTCCTTCTCTCTCTGCTTTTAATTTAAAAACAGAGTTTCCTTACATGGATTTGAATGTAACGTGTAGTTTGCTTTGGAGATGTGATGAAAAGAGGTTGTTTAAATGTTCCATCCTATCATAAATTAAATTCAATGAACCTGATGCTGTTCTGCAGAGTTTGAGTTCAGGGGCACCTTAAAGGCCAACAAGGTTTTCAGAGTATAAGCTTTTGAGAGTCAAAACTCCCATCTTCAGAACTTCAGATACTGTTCTGTAATTTTGAAGTCTGAGTAGTTAAAAAAGTTGTATGCTTTCTACCATGAAATGGTTCCCAATGATTTAGTTACTCCCCTTCTACCTTACTCTCAGGTGGAAACGTAGGCTGGTGAAATTATTCTTTTATGTCAGAACAGATGCTACAGGAAAAACCCTTCCCAAGCCTCTCTTTGTTTTTCTGCAAATCTGAGAAATAATGCAACTACATTACCATTTATAACACTTGTCTACTGAAAATTAAATGGAGTACAATAATATATACATAATTTAAAATGTAGGGTTTCTGCCACATAGCAACCTATTTATTTAGTAATATAGGAAGACAGGTTAAGATGTCCCTCCTCTTGGCACCTACTAGAGCGTGTTCCTTTTCTTTTGTGGCTCCTACCCTGTGGAATGGACTCCCTGAAGAGGTGAGGAGGGCACTGTCTTTGGAAGTTTTTAGGAGGCCCTAAGGCTATTTTATGGGCAAGGGTTTTTTTACAGTGTTTAAGCATCAGGCATTTTCTTGGGGAGATAGTGAATAAATGGAATTTTTCTTATTTTGTATGTTTTTAAGTTTTGGAATTGTAAGTTGCTCTGAGTCATATAGGAAAAGCAGGGTAAAAATAAATACATAATACAGTGTAACCTTTACATTGAAACCTTTACATTGCTTAGGTTGTCTTATAAATTGATAGAGAAGTCAGTTTATAAACATTAAAAATAAATAACAGATAATGTGTGATAGAGTTGATTAAGCTGGATAACTGTCTCTTAATGTTAAACTATCTCTGTTCTGCATAAACAGTGCAATGAAGTGAGAATTAGTACAGAGATTATGTGTGAAATTTGTACTGATAGGTAGGGCTGTAAGCTTACACACTCCCACTTGGGAGTATGCCACATTGAAGTCAGCAGGGCTTACTTCCACATGAACATAGGATCATGCTGTAGGTTTTTGGGACAAAAGGCAGAACTATTTTTTAATATTATTACTGCTCCAGTGGAAACAGGAAATGTTAGGTTTTTAAAAGTCTTGTTCATATTCTTCTGTGTCTGTCTCTGTCTACATCATAGTTAATGAGCTTTCCCTGGTCCCTGTTATTCAAAGAAGAGGAATCACTTTTTAAAAAATTATAGCTAGAAATTCTTTTGAAACTCATATATCTAATTGAGACATCATGCCTTAAGAGGGAAATTGCATCAATACATTTCTGCATTCACTACAAAAGAAAGGCGTGTGTCAGATTTTTTCCTCTCTGCATGGTTGTCTGATCTCTATGACACAGTAACGGAACTTCCTGTACACTCAGCTCATTCTTGATTTGCTTAGCAGTCAATCCCCAAGCATTAGAATTGGTTTGGGTATTGTTCTCCCACACGTGTGCCCTCCCTTTGCATTTTTACAGTTACGGAGTTGGTTTATTCTGCACATGCCTTAAATAATCAGGATTTTCAAGTGAGGGTGCTGTTCTCATCGGTAGCATAATTGTTGAAATCACAGCAACAATTTTTATTTTTTGCATATGCTTATAATAATATATTGTTATAAAGACTGATTTTTTTAAAAAGATAAAAAGCTGCACCACCTGTACCTAAGTACTCCTCTAGTCCAAACTGGAGAGCCTGCCTTGGCTGACCCAGAGCTGGGATATAGAAGCTGGGTACCGACAGGGCAACTTGACCTCTGTTGGAATGGAGCTTGGAGCAGTAGCAGTTATGTGCTTTTCAAAGAGCATTGGTTTTTCCAGCAGCAGAAGTGATGTCCCCTAGGCACCCCCCCCCCCGGGCTTTTGCGGTTTTTTTAAAAAAGTCATTTTTCATAGCATTATATCAACCTACTGTTATAACAATGCATGTAGCAGATTCTCTGAATTTCTAGCTTTCATTAAAAAAATGAAATGGCCCCTTATCTTACAGAAATATAAAGAAAAGGCATATCTCTGCAATGAAATAGCCTACTTTAAAAAAACGAAAGCTGAATATTGGAAAATCTGTTGCATGTATTGCTAAAATGGTAGGGAGAATGACGATTAAAAAAAGATAGAAAACAAAACCAGGAAGGTGGGGGGGAGAAAGATGGGGGGAGGAGTGGCTTGATGATGATGAATGTCCAGTCATCAAAAAATAGGTTGGAGGTGGGCGGGAGTGGGCGGAACAAATAAAAGCAAAAAAAAATTATACACGAGGGAAAAAAATTAGCTTCCAGAAAAAGAATGGGGTAAAAGTGTCTCAAAAGAACTGGGGGGGGGTCTCAAAAGGGGGGGTAGAAAGGCGGAAGGAAAAAACCCGAAGCAAAAATGAAAGGCAGAAAAATCAGAGGATAAATTGAAGCAGTATGTGGCTAGAAAAAAACCATGCAGAAAACCCCAGAAAGAGACAGCAGTCCACAAACATCTCAGTTGTGCATATATGGACTTTTCTCAACCAACTTTCCACCTTCACTTCTGAGCACTGAAGTATTTACTGTGTTACAGGTTAAGGCTCATCATTCTATGGGCTTGAACATTTTATTGACAGGAGTATATCTGTGATGTTAATTTCGCATCTTTATCAGAATTTTTACAATTAATAAAGAGTTTACATCCTCTGATCTTTTAGTTCTGCTGCAGGATTTAGTCATGTTCTGAGTTTTGATAATTATTGGCTTATGTGACAAATTAGTAGTAATATAAATAACATTCATCTGTTTGCTAGACGTTCTGCAACAGTTACCCTTAACTTCAAGGAGAAAGAAGCCACATGATATTTGGGAGAGCAGGGATGAGGAATAAGGTTGCTTTTGTAAGAGGCCATTCAGAACATTTTTGATTTTCTGCATCTTTGTGTCAACAATGCATACATGAGGCATATTCAAATAGTGCATGTTTTCATACTCATAGAAAAGAGGGAGGTGGATACTTGCCTCTCCACCATCTTGTTCAACAGAAAAAGATACACACATATCCCAGAGGAGAGCCCATATGCTGTGCTTCTCCATGGCAAAAATATCAGACGGCAGCCAATGATGCACTGCTCTGTGATCGTGCCAATTCACAAAAACATGCAGATCCAGCAGATTATTTGATTTAAATAGTTGCATTTCCAGATACTAGATCATTTGAATTAAAAACAGTTGCCTCCACATCACAGGCCACAGTAGCCATGTTTTTGAGTTTAAAAACAAACATACTAGAAATCAAAGGCCATTCTTTGAGCCATTTGTGAATATGTCATTAGATTTCTGTGAAATAAAGAACTTTTTTCCCCAGCTAGGCTTCTCCTACTGACCAGGATACCAGGAGCCCTCTGTGCTTCCTTTTATAGGGGACTACTGCTGGGAAGTTGGAGTCAACAAAAATCAGGGAAACTCAAGGAATCTCAGGTGAGTTTGTATTCCAAGGCAGAGAGGAAGACATTGGCCATCTCAACATAACGTTGAATAATGCACTTTCAATGCACTTTAGCAATACTTTGGAAGTGGATTTTTTGTTCCACACATGGAAAAGCAGTTCCAAATGTTTACTAAAGAGTATTGAAAGTGGATTATCCAATGTGTGTGGAAGCAGCCATTGAACAATCTATGAGGATGTAGAAGACTTCAGAATTTTTCTCAGGTGGTCCATTGGGAGTGGGTCAGTCCATACTATTGGGAAGTGACTCCTCCTCTTGAGTGCAGGTTCAGTCAATCTGATTGATCCTGGGAGGGGCTTCCTCGGCTCTGCAGTTTTTTCTGGCCCTGCTTAGGAGCAGAACATCGACTGCAGTGCTCCATCAAGCACAGGATCCCCCCCTCCCAAAAGAAAAGAAAAATCTTACAGCGAGTCGGAGAGAAAGGAGCTTGCAGGGGAAGGGCTCTCAGCCCCCCCTTTTTTCCTGGTTGTTTTCCCTCAATGGAATCAAGCAGCTATGAACGGGGAGACTGACGATGCTAGGTAAGCCTAGCTTCCACGGCTCCCACATTGGAAGTGGGCGGGAGTGAGTGGTGAGGCCGATGGCGCTAGGCAAGCCTAGTTTCCATGGCTCTCGCAGAGACTCCCACAGTGCATTCCAGCCTCCGGGCAAGTACCCTCCCCTCCTGACTGGCTCCTTCAGTGGGAATGCAGTAGAGTCAGAAGAAGCCAGCAGGAGTAAAGACGGGCTGAATAGCCTCCGCTTCAGCTCCTGCGCGGCTGACTGGAAGCCTCTTTGCACGTTGTGGGAAGGCTTGCCAGCAAGTGGAGTGGTAAGAGGCCCCTTAAAGCCAGAAATTTATTCTCCACTGGTCTTGCAATTTATTGCTTAAGCGGTGTCCCCTGTTGCCTCCTTCCCGCCCTTTATGCGAACGACTGTACATTGCTTAATTATATCTGCGCTTGCGGGAACAGTGTGGTATGGCTGCTAAGGCAGGACTAACACCCATGGCAGGGGCAGGGGGCACTATTTGTGACTTAGAAATTCCTAGCTCTCCAAATTCACTCTCTTCTCATAAATCCCCAGGGGATGAAAGGGAGAATAGTACTGGATCAGACCCCACAAGTCAGAAATTTAAAGCCCAGCTATTATCCTGGCTTGGTTCTGAAATGCAGAGACAGTTTAAGGAGGTATTGAAGGAGCATAGCTTTGCAAAGGACAGGGAGGTAGACAGCCCAGTAGGTCACATTCTACACGGTTAGGCAAATGCAGAGGGCCCTTACTTTCCTCACCTAAGTCCAAGAGGAGAAGGGAAGGGGAGAGTTCCACCCTTGAGGAACAAAGCCTTTTGGAAGATGAGCTCTCAAACGATGAGATGACTGACTTGTTCTCTATCAATGAGGAGGGAGAGCTATCAGAGAAGGAAAAAGATAGCACCACTACCACGCAAGTGAGGCTTTTTTCTCAGGAGGTCTTTGTCAGACTCCTACCCAAGGTGTTGAGGGTCCTAGAGATTATGCCTTCATGCCTTGAGAAAAAGGACATGGAGTCTGCCTTTCCACAGGGATCTGAATGGGTCTTGCCTAAGAGAGACAGTGTACAAATGGGGCTGCCACTACCTGCTGTATTCCATGACATGAAGGCAGACTAGGAGACACTAGTGAAGTTAAAGACCACACAGCCAATTGTGTCCAAGTTATACCTCTTACTTTGGACACGGATAGGGAGATCAAGTTGCCCATAATGGATGACCCAGTCTCTAGCCTGGCCACCACTTCTGTTCTTTGTATGGGGGCAGACAGTTTTCCAAAGGTCCCCTGTGATAGAAGGATCAAACAAGCACGTAGAAATTTTGATGCCTCAGCAACATCACTCAAGGCCTCAGTGATGGAGTCCCTCTTCGCCAGAGCAGCCTTCTCATGGGCATCTGATCTGGCAGCAGCGGAGAGTAATGTGTCGAAGGAAATCCAGGACAAAGTCAAGAAAATTGCGCTCACAGCGGCCTTCGCTGCGGATGCATCCGTGGATGCCTTCCAGTTTTCCTCTAGAGCTATGGGGTTCAATGTTGTGGCTAGAAGGAACACATGGCTTCAAAAATGGGACGTAGACCCTTCGGCCCAGGCGAAGATAACGGCAATCCCCTGCAAAGGGGCTAATCTCTTCGGCGAGGCATTGGAGAGAGATCTGCTGGAAGACGAGAAGAAAAGGGTGCTTCTGTCAAAAAAGAGAGATGCACCACAGAAGTGAAGTTTTCAGTCCTTTCGTGACTCCAGGAAGGCCCCAAGGTTTGGGACTGCTAGATCCTCCAAGGAGCACTGGCACCCTAGGGCCAGATTGGACAATAGATCTACAGCCTTCTCAAAATTGGGACAATATAAACAGCAGAAAAAGGAGCCCTCTGCATGACTATGATGCCCCAAGCCTGGTCATCAAGATAGGGGGCAGGCTCCAGGAATTTGCAGACGTGTGGCATCAATCGGTCTCAGACAAATGGGTGCTGGACACTGTAACAAATGGATACTCTTTAGAATTCCTAACAAGACCACCGGACCTCACCTTCCAGTTACTCAGAAGTACATCCACTCAAAAATACCAGCTGCTACTACAGGCGATCCAACACTTGTTGGATATCAGGGCAATAGAACCGGTCATGCCAGGCTGGAGAAACCAGGGAGTTTATTTCACGTTCTTCATAGTACCCAAGAAAAATGGGAACATCAGAGCCATACTGGACTTCCAGTGGCTGAACCAGTTCATCAGGACTTGCAAGTTTCGCATGGAGACCCTCCGATCAATTGCAACGGCCATCCAGAAGGGAGACTTGTTGGCTTCCATTGACTTTTCGGAGGCTTACCTCCACATACCCATAAAGGGGAGACACTGCAGATTTCTCCGTTTTGCTTGTGATAGGAAGCATTTTCAATATCGAGCACTTCCCTTTGGGCTCAAGTCATCGCCCTGGGTGTTCACCAAGGTTCTGGTAACACTGATTGCTGTTGTGGGTTTTCCGGGCTGTATTGCCGTGGTCTTGGCATTGTAGTTCCTGACGTTTCGCCAGCAGCTGTGGCTGGCATCTTCAGAGGTGTAGCACCAAAAGACAGAGATCTCTCAGTGTCCCTGATTGCCTTAGACTGCAAAGGATAGCACTTTTTCCTTACTTAGATGACATCCTGATAAAGGTGCGCTCCCTGTAGAGGGGTCTGGAAGCAGTACAAATAACATTGGAATGTCTGAAGAAACACGGTTTTGTGGTCAACACAAAGAAGAGTTCTTTTTCTCCACTGCAGAAAATTTCTCACCTGGGAGTTCTATTGGACACAGTGGAGGACAGAATGTTCTTATCCACAGAACGACAAAAGAAACTACAATCCCTAACCGTACAGATTTGGAAGAATCCATACCAAGATGTTATGACTAGCACAACTGGTAGGCATGATGGTATTGTGCCAGGAGGTGCTGCAATGGGCAAGATTCCACACATGCTCTTTCCAATGGTTCCTGCTTCCCTATCAGAGAGCAATAGCTCGAAAAAGGCACATTGTGGTAAAGATACCAAGAAACATTCTTCAACACTTGGCGTGGTGGATGGATCCGAATAGGTTTCAGTTAGGTGTTCCCCTCAGGGAACCAAAGAGAGTGACGATAACGACAGATGCCAGTTGTTGGGGCTGGAGAGCTCACTCCCAGAACAGGACCGCCCAGGGCCCCTGGTCGCAGGATGAGAAGTCCAAGAGCATGAACTTACTAGAATTGATAGCCGTGAGGAATGGGCTGCTATAGTTCAGCCACTTGGCAGGAGCCCATGTCCTAGTAAGAACAGACAACATGACGGCAAAATCTTACTTGAACAGACTAGGAAGGACCAAGTTCAGGACCCTAAACAAGGAGACCATTCTCATCCTAGAATGGGCATAGAAAAACATCCTATCTCTGAAGACAGTTTATGTGGTGGGACTGGACAACGTCCTAGCAGATTGGCTGAGCAGAGAAAAGATAGATCAAGGAGAATGGAGGCTGCACAAGGAGGTCTTCCACCAGGTATGCATTACGTTCAGCACTCTGGACACAGACTTGTTTGCCAGCAGCCAAAACTTCCAGGTACCGAGGTTCATGTCCAGGGGAAAGGAACTGCAAGTCCTGTGCACAGACACCCTGAACTGGAATTGGCCAAGGATGCTCGTGTATGCCTTTCCACCAATTCAGCTGCTCCACAGAGTGATACAGAAAGCCATAGAGCAGAGGGTGGAGGTGATACTAATAGCACCACATTGGCCCAGGAGAGCATGGTTTCAGGATCTGATGAACCTATCAGTAGTGGAACCATGGCACCTATCAGGAAGGATCTTCTAAATCAAGGGCCTCTCCTACATCCGCAGCCGGAGATGCTCCAGCTCACTGCTTGAAGATTGAATGCTACCAGCGTAGACAGGCTACTCAGAGGAGGTGATCTCAACGATGCTCGCCTCAAGGAAGAGATCCACTAGTAGCAGTTATAATGCCACTTGGCAAGTGTTCCAGAAGTGGTGTTCAAACAGACAGAAAGATCCTCTACCAATTGTTGTTAATGAGGTTCTGCTTTTTCTACAGGACGGTCTGAGCAAGGGTTTGAGCACCAGCACCTTAAAAAGGCAGATGGCAGCCATTTCAGCCACAGGAGGGTGCAGGAAGGGGAAGCACCGCACCCGCATATAAAAAGGTTTTTACGAGGTGCGACTTTTTAACCCACCTTCAGTCCATAGATTCCCCACTTGGAATCTAAACATAGTGTTGAGGGCACTGACTAAAGAACTCTTTGAACCAATGGCGACATGCTCCCTAAGGGAATTAACTTTCAAAACACTGTTCTTAGTGGGGATTACTTCAGCCTGAAGGGTATCTGAGTTGAGTGCATTATCAGTAGATAAGGAATTGTGCATTTTTCACAATGATAGAGTCGTTTTGAGACCTGACCTGACCTTCATTCTGAAAATTAACTCTACCTTTCATAGGGGTGGGGATATTAATTTGCCATCATTTTGCACAAACCCTTAACATCAAAGGGAAAGGGAATGGAATATTTAAGTATCACCTACCATGAAGCTTCCTTTCTCGGTGGTCCAGGAGTGGGTCAGTCCAACCCACCCAACAGAGAAAGAGGGTGTGCTACAGTATGATTACTACAAATTAAAGGGTTAAGGGTTCGATGGTTGGAACTTGAAGGTATATATAGTTGTCGACAAGACATGATGTTACTGTTTTTTACAAATTGTGTTAATGTTAGCATGTAGAATTTATGCTGCAAGGTGGAGAGAAGTGTCCAGAGGCTACCAAAGCTAGTAGGGACTCATGGCTTGGAAAAGAACTGAAGAGCTGAGGAAGCCCCTCCCATTCCGGGATCAATCAGATCGACTGACCCTGCACTGAAGAGGGGGAGTCGCTTCCCAATAGTATGGACTGACCCACTTCCGGACCACCAAGAAAGGAAGCTTCACGGTAAGTGATACTTAAATATTCCATTTCCCCTACTATGTCTACCTGTAGTCTGTTCATGCTGTGCTGGCAGGCAACTGTGTCATGCAGATTGTTCAGACCAACATCAAAATTGCCCACTTTTTAAGGCAGTGGCTTGGATCCACTGGAGAGTTCTGGGGAGAGATTTCCAGCAATGGTGAGGAATTTCTTGCCTCCCCCTATCTACTGCAGGCTCAAATCCTCTTCAAAATGCTGCTCCTGGGGAAGAGAGGACTCCCCGTGGAATAGCTGGGGGCCTTAGAGAGGAATCTGCAAAAATTGTTCCTCTTCTGTCTTTGGAAATTCTCTTTGAGATCCAAGCCAGCAAGACCTACTCACATAATGAAACTCAGTGTATCACATAATTAGACCAATGGGGCTGTAGCCTTGAACTCTTTGTTTTGCTGGGTGAAGACTGGAAGCGAAGAGACTGGAGGAATGGCATGCTGAGCAAATGACCTTTCTCAAAAAGTTTTGCATGTTGGTGTAAGTACCCTCATTTGATTTTTTTGCGAGGTATACATCTGTTAACTTCTCTTGCTGCCTGAATTATGTCACCAACATGAGTGCTGTGGCTGGATATAACATGAGAAGTGAACCTTAAGGAATGTTAGCAGTAACAATTCCTCCCATTTTGCAAGGGGAGTAACATCTGCTTGGTTAAAAGTTGCCTCTTGGTTGTGCAGCTAGTGCATTTTGGAAAGAATAAAATAAATCCATGTATATTGCTTCCTTGCTACCACTTCTTCCATCGTTCATTTAAATACATTTGTTTTAGTACAGCTGCTCAGAAGTGCTGTGGCTCTTTGAGCTTTTATTTTAGTAACAGCATATCAGAGCTCTAAAATCTTTGGGTGTCCATAAGGATTCAATAATAAAATCTCACCTGGCAAATTGGCATATGTTGAAGCAATGGTAGAATATTTAAACTGTTGGGAACAACTGAGGGTGACACTACTTTTTTATCTCTTAAATATCTGAAGATGTTATTCTTTCTCACCTCTGCTTGTTCTCTATGGAATTGGATTGCCTTTTCCTTATATACAGTTTTGTGCTGGAAAGCAGAATCAGGACTGCTGGTTGGGTTATTTTGCATGTTCTGTGTCCAGGATTTCCAGGAAAATTGCACACAGTTGCTCAAAATTTCATTTCTATTTTGAAAGACAAAGCTGAATTAAAACTGAAAGCCCTTTTTAGCTTCCTACTTGTATTGCACAAGATGAAGGCTGATAGAATCATAATAATGGTTTCACACATTTGTTACAACCAGGGCTGGAAAATATTTCATACTCTCTAGGTCATTTGTTTGAGTGCTCTTTGTTGCAGAAGACCTCATTGACTTGCAAGTGCCATTCTACTTCGGGTCCTCCGAGAAGTCAATACATTCAGCGGCTGTCCCGGATCTCAGCCTAGCAGGGCACTGCTCTCCCAAGCTCACCAAATTCTTGGAGGGGGTTCTTCGTTTCTCTTGGGGTATGTATGCAGCCACTAGTTGGCAGATTAGAGTACTTCCTGCTAAGAGGACCAGCACTCCTAGCACTCCCTCTGCATTGCCATTTACAGGCTCCGTCTCGTGTCTGCATTTCCTTCGTTCGCTCTGACTAGTCTTTACAGGGATAGCTTACATGTTTGCACACTCCTGGGGATCTAGCAATCTGTTTACCAACCACCTCCCCTGGCACCTTTTAGTAACATATTTGAGTGGGGCTAATCATAGTTATGGAAAATAAACTTCTAGTATTCAGAATAATAAGATCTTTGTTAAATAATGAGAGGCCATGTGGTAAAGCGATTAGAGTGTTGGACTAGGATCTGGGAGAACCAGATTCAGATCCCCACTCTGCCTTGGAAGCTTGCTGTGTGATCTTGGGCCAGTCACACTCTCTCAGCCTAACCTACTTCACACAGTTATTGTGAGAATAAAATGGAGGAGAGTATAATTATTTAAGCCACCTTGTGTTTCCATTAGGGAAGAAGGTGAGGTATAAATGAAGTAAATAAAATAAAAAACAATATGAAGGGTTGAAATTTAGGAGTCCACAATGAGATGAGACATATCCATGGCTCACCAAGTAACTTCCTGGACAGCATCCTCCCCTAATTTTGATCCAGTGCATAGTGAAGGCTGTATATAAGAGTGTAGCTGTCTGTATCCTGTCTCACTGCAGGAATGTTATGAGTAACATATCCTTGATTGTGCAAAGTAGAATGTGCTAAGAAACTAGTCGATCACGTTACAGAGAAAATTGATTTGTGTTTGGAAGGAGAGTAAATTAATCCATCAAGTGTTAGATAAGTTGACCTAATTTTGGAATTGAGACAAGTTGGTGTTGTTTTACAGGTTAGGGCTTTACAAAGACTCATGTAGTTACGGAGTAGTGACTTTAGAAAAAAGTAGTAGTGGAGGCAGCTGAAGTGAGAGAGAGATACGTTGGGAGTAATGTTAGGAACTAATGTGTTCTAGCAGTTGAACCTTTGCTAGAAATCTGTGTGAATTGGTTCCTGTTTGTTTTGTCCGTGTCAACTCCTTTCTTTCATAATAAGGAACACAGCCCATGCTTCCATCCAGCAGAAATGTTTATTCATACTTCTGGTATGACCTGCTGCATCTGGGAATCCAGCAGAAGTGACTCCTATAGATTTAGTTTATGATATTCCTTTGAGTCCAGTTTTTCTTCTCAGTTTAATGCACTTACCAGAAGATGTTTGAATACTAGTCCTTTTCCTTCTTCATTAAACAATTTTTGTCCAGGTGTCAGCAGCTCCTCTATTTTAAAAAATCTGTCATGATGTTGATACTTTTTTCCGGAAACACCAGTGTAACTATCCTCTCTTCCAGTTCTTTTAGGGACCTTGTCCTCCAGTCATTGTCGAGGAGATGGAATTGGCTTGTCCGCCATTCCAGAAAGAATGCATATAGCTGCTCTAAACATTCCGCCTTAAACACCTTTCTCTTCTGTTACAATTTCTGTAGTTGTCTAGTACTTTTTATTCCATTTTTTCTTTCCCCAACATCTGAGCTGGCCTTTCCTGGCTGAATTATCTTTCTTATTTGTTTTGGCTACTCATATAAAAGTGGCAGAACCTCAACTCTGCTTACAAGTTTGAAAGCATGGGTCTTTGGGCATCCTATATCCCCTATAGTAATAACCAAGATGGTTACCATTTGGCACATCTCAGTGTGAATACTGAATGAACCTGCTTCATTTAATGAGTAATAGGTTCATTGTTCCTTTGCTGATGTTCATAGTTCCAATCCTCAGCACTGGGATTGCTTCATAAAATATATGCTTTATGACCTACAAGATGGAGCAGGAAGCATTCTGGATATAACCTAAAACAGCAGATATTCAGGTGGACAGTTATTGTTTTCATGGTTTATTATTTTCTTGTTAACATAACTGACTTCTATACATTTTAGTTAAATTATCTAAGTAGTAATAAAGATTTTTTTAGTTTCATTTATAGTGAAGAATTCTTATCTGGTAGCATAACTCTCTACTGCAAGAGCTAGGGTGATGCCATGGAGAGTCAAGATCAGAGCAGTTTAATTAATAAAGAGGCTAAGGTACTTGTGAAAATTGATTATTCAGCTAAATTTCTCAGTTCACTCTGTGGTGGTCTGAAGCTGCTTCTGAATTCTCAACAGCTGGCAAAATATTTATTTTCAGGTACTTATAAAGGTCCTAATTTGAAGTGGAGTAGGGATCTCAGAATAAGGCCAAAATTTGTTGAAGTACTGTTTCAAAAGCAAAACATTTTCTCTTTCAGCTAAACATCTAAAATACTTTATACATTAAAAAAATTCTGTATCTCCTTTCCACTTAAAAAGGAACTACAAGATCCACCGAAAGAATCTACTTGTTAATGACAGCCTCTAGCGAAGAGATGATATACCTGAAGTTTATTATCCTCAATAACTTGTTTATTTCTACACTGCCTTTCAATGATTCAGTGATAAAATGATAAAATTTAAACAAAACAACTATAAAAACCAAACACACCTAAACTAGCAGCAGAATTAAACTGTTGGTGAAGATAAGGGAAAAAATCTCAACATGTCTACTTCCCACTAAAACCTCAGGTAAACAGAAAATACTTACTTTACGTTGTCCGAGAGCCAATGTGGTGTAGTGGTTAGAGAGTTGGATGAGGATCCACTCTGCCATGAAAGCTTGCTGTGTAATCCTTGGTCAGTCACATTCTCTCACACTGACCTACCTCACTGGTAATGAGGATAAAATGTAGAAGAGAACAGTATAAGCTGCTTTGGCTCACCCTGGAGAGAAATGTGGAGTATAAATGAACTAAGTAAATAAATAAATTCATCTTGGCTCTTAGAGACTGAAGAGTGGGTTCTAAGTTAATATCTGTGGAGAGGGCATTCCTCAACCTAGCTGCCCTTTCAGGAAAGGCGTCAGTGTCTGGTAGCCAGCTACCTAATCTCTGAATGTAAGAATGCTCAGAACAGATCCTCCGATGATGACCTGAGGCAATAGGTTGGTTCATACAGGAGAAGGTGGTGATCGTTACGAAGTGCATTTATATCCCAACCTTCCCATGAGAAGCTCAGAATCGTGTACATCCTCCAAAAACGCCTAACCTAGGCCGAAGGATAGTCCCACAAGTATAAGGTTACCCAACGAAGATTCAAGATGGAGCATGAAAAAGAAATAGTGAACTTAGATCAGGGCTAACCTCAGTTTCTCCAGTTCAAGTCTGGCACACTCACAAATCCACCACACTGGCTTTCATTACACCTTCCATCAACCATCAATCGGAATCAATGGCTAAGGTCTAGATGATACTGACATTACAGAGACTTGTTTTTATGTGACATATTTGTTTATAATACATGCTGCGTGCATTTGGCCAGTTAAGTTGATGCTTTGCCACCTCAGGAATCCACCTCAACAGTTCCATGATGATTTCATGTGATCTTTTTGGCTCATTGCATTCTAAACATTTGTATTATGCTCCAGGGCATAAAGGGTTTTTATATGAACTACAATTGAGTTCTAATACCAAACTGCTTGAAAAAATGAGTACTAACTGGAGTTTGCATTTGTGGTTCTCATTTAAAAGTACTTGCTTTCACAACTACCCTAGGAAGCTTGTAGTGACCTATGGGATAAGAAATCTCCAGAGTTCTCAGGAAAGGTTTTTAAAAATCCTGGACACCACACAAATCAGATCAGTCAGAACTGTGGCAAGCACTGATACGAGACATCACCAGCAAAGAAAAAGCTTAAGTATGTTGTTTAGATCAGGCTGGAGCTAAAGTTTTAAAACATTCTGCAAATAAATATTGACTTAAATTCACTGGTGTGTGGGGTTGTGGACAGAAGGATTCCGACCTACAGAATGTGAATTTTCTCACCTCCCTACTCCTGCTGTACCCCAAACATCCCATTCAAATTTTGGGGGGCATTGGGGGCTGCAGCAGAAAGGGAGGTGAGAAAGTTCCATTCTAGTGCTCAGGTAGAAATTCTTCCACAGAAATGCTGTGGTGCATCCAAGCAACTGTCTTCAGTACTGGTGAATAATTTCTCTGTATCTTAACAGTTGAAGACTAACATTACACACGTAGTTGCATATGGAATGGGGTTTTCTTTCTTACCTGCAAAAGATAAAAATAAAAGATTTTCTGCTATTTTCAGTTTTCACCTTTTCGATGTTCTTCTTTCTCATTGTGGGGGCTTGGTTAAATTGATGTCATCATCTGTGCAAATAGAATGGTGTATGAGCTATGACGAAAGGCACATTGTTGGAGCCATGTAATTGGGATAGTCTGGGAGTAATGAGGAGCCAAACCATCAGTCAACAGCCTTACTGTAGACTTCTGCATCACTGGGCCCTCTCCTCGGCATTCTCAGCAGTACTGCCCATCCTTGCCAGCTGCTCCCCCTCCTGTCTCTGAGTGTGGTCAGTCAAGCGTGCTAATTTTCCAGCAGAAGTGTTGTCATAATTAGGCAGCTTGTTGGAGAGTTTAGTGGTACTTAACCAGATGTGAAAAGGCTGGTCCCTTGGTCCTGGCTGGCTCACTAGGGCCTCTGCCAGCTGCCTTGTCACTGATACTCTGGCTGCTCATAATAGGCTACCAAGCTCCCCTCCCTGCTGCTTTTCTAAACATCTATTTCAAAAGGGGGAAGGGCTTGTGAGGGCTGCCTTGATAACCTTGTATAAAACAAGAAAACCTCAGAATTATGCATAGAAACCTGTGGAAGAAATGCAGAGATGTATACTCATTCAGTAGGTTTTCAGCGAATTGCTTCCATTCAGTTTTCTATCTTGGTCAAATCTATTTTATAGAAGGGGCATCCTGACAGAGGAAGGATATCTCTGGCTCACAGGTGTGTAAGTTTCTTCCCACCTCTCTCCTACCTTGGTGAGCCCTTTCCTTAGTTCACATGTTCAGCTGAGATGGCAGTGGCTATCTTCTTGGACAAATAGAGCATTAACATGATAAAGAACAATAGCTGACCTGTGATGACTGCTTTATACAACTAAGCTATCTCATGACAGTTGCAGTTACCTCATCATAACTGTAGGTTAGATCCAGTATAAAATTTCTGCTAATGGAAGTGACGGGTGATTTTTCTGATGTCCTGTCTTGCTGCAACCCTGCTATCCCCCCGAGGGTTTCCTGTTCTTTAAGAGCAGCATTTGAGGTATTTTGGACTGTAGTGGCGAGGGAAGGCAAGGAAAAGCCGTTTTGTTGATGAAGATCATGGGATATTTTCTGCAGGATCCAAGCTAATCTAGCTTAAGTGCTATTCCTGCAATAGAAGAACCACAAATTGGAGCAAGATTCTTCAGCTGAAGGAAGGCTTCAGACTCTGGTGGGTGATAGGCTAGGGGTAGGACCCACCACTGTTCATGAGTCAGTCCTTCACATTTCTCACAAAGTGGAAACGTGGGCTGCTGAGTTTATACAGAGTTCTTTTTTGCCTGAACTCCTCCTTCACACACTCAGTCTTTCTCCTGAACCAGACCTACAAAAACCACATAAAGCTGTTACTGTTTCAGCTGTTCAGCAGGTTGCTCATGACAGCTATTAATCCTTTTTATAAGAAGAGTTAATAACCCCAGTATTATGTGAGAAAGATACCTGGTATATGCTGGTAGTGCCACTTGGGCTCAGCTTGCTCCCAATGAGTCTCGCTAAGTTTAAAAGTCATCTATCTCCCCTCCTTATTTACTGGCATACCATCATCTCAGCTAGACGCTGCATTTTTGGCACTATTGACTAAAACATGGTTTCCCAATATGGAGCTCACGGGCACCACGGTGCTCACGTCACGAGTATGCCCCTTCGTGCAGGCCAAGTTTTTCATAAAGTGGGAGAGACCTTATAAGGCAGGGCATGTTATTGGCTGTCTATTTAAATTAAAGAGTTTTCAATCACTGCAATAGCAGCCACAGCCATTGAGGAGGATTAGGAGAGCTGTTAGCTGCCCAGGGTTTCCTCAGTGTGTGGTTCTATTTCCCCATTTAGACTTTCCTTCTTTTTATTCCCTAATCTCTTCCTCTCCCATCTTGGACTTTATATCATTTTATTCTCCTCCTGTGATTCTTTCGCAAAGTGAAGAGGGCGTTATTGTGGTGGGCTCTTCCTCCCATGGCAGCCATTTGGGATTTTGCTCCCCATTCTGCAGCAGTCAGTTTGGGCTGCTGCTCATAAACCCCTATCAAGATCCCAAAATTCTGCAAGCTCAAAAAGGTTTGATACCTTTGGCCCAAAAAGCTGCATATTCTTACCTTGGTGAGTGACACTTTTACTGATACCATCTAAATGCACCATAGTCAGTGTCAAACATTGCATTATACTCTTTCACTATTCTCTTCCATACTCTTCTAGCATAGCCGAGAAATGGAACCCAGAATGGGGCTATGTAGATAGATGTAGGCTTAATTTTCTAATGTTGAGTCAGTAGTAGGGCCAAGGAGCATATTTAGTCTTTACCTCAATTGTGTACCTAGTTGTGCTCAATGTAGTTTCCCCTATCTGAATGAATGGTGGTTATTCACTCCTATGGCATAAACTAAAGGGCTGCATTTGGGTATGCTGTTGCAGTGGGAGTGAAACTTGCCACTGCACTTTTAACCTGGGAGTCTTCTGGCAAGGATTGCATTAAGGCATTGCATTCATTAATACTTGGGGCCCTAGCAGAATGAAAGATCTGCTTCCATGCACATTACTCACCATAATGAAAGGTGCTTAGCTAATGCCTAAATAATTATATGTAACCAAGATGAGAGGGTCACATGTATGGTCCAGGAATTTGGCTTGCTGTGGCTCTTGCAAGTGTTTCTGCAGGGAGGTGCTGAAACAGAAGAAGAACAGAAGGACAAAGGATCTGAGACCCAGTTTATATATTGCGTACAAGTAGGGATGGATGAAATGTGCCCTTCCCCCCCATTTGAGCTTGCAGTTGTTACTTTTGGATCTCACCCTCAATGAGAATGATAAACTCTAGAAGTTATCTGGGGCTTATGGATCTTAAGTGGATGAACTCAGCAATTACCGTTTCTCACATTAACAATTGAAGCTAGGGAAGAAGTAGGCATTATAGTTACAGTTGCAGACTAATTAGCTATTTGTTTGCTCTGGGAAGCCTTCCCAAAAGACCAGTCAACGTCTTTTTTAAATGTAAAAATGATACTGTTTTGCCTAGTGTCAATTTTGCCTTTGAGCTCTTATGAACGTGACATTGGACTTAGCCCTCCATCAGATAGCACTTCCTTTTGAATTGCACCCTAGGATTAAGTCTGAAAGTTCAAGCCGTTCTTCATTTTACTACAAGAACTCAGGTAGTAAACATGATCGTAGGAAAACAGTAGAGCAGATTACATTAGTGTGACTGAGGCTAGAAAACGAAAGGTGACCTCGTAAGTATTTGCAGCTGTCTAGTAAAAGGTAGGACACGCACAATGTTAACACAGAAGTCTATGCTAACTAGAGCAGAAACACTTACTTTGCTGGGATTTTCTACCATTGGGTGCCGAAGCTGCTGCTGAAGCTCTAGGAATTGAGAATGAAATTTGGTGAGCATTGGTTTCTGAAATACCTGAATGTTTTACCTAGAGGGAGCTCTGTTACATAGAGAAGGAAATCCTTGGCTCTGCTTCTCTAGATAGCAGTTGCTTTTACAAGTCTTTAATTAATCACTATCTGTAAAATCATTCCCTCCCCCCACTTTATATTGTCAAATGTCAGCACATAAACTAATGTTACTGATGAGGAATTCTCCGATCATCTCTTTTGAGTCAATGGATTATAGTGGTCCTAGCCAAGTGGTGTGCTGGAACATCTAATGAATGGAAGCTGATGTTGTCTTCAAAGTGCAGGTGCTTTACTTTATTCCATAAGAGTGAATAGCAGCCAGCCATTCATTGTACGGAAAAGAAGTAAAGTAAAAAAGTAAACTGCTGGCAAATGTATACATAGGCTTTAATAAGAGGTCTCCAAATATCTAAAAATAAGTTCATATGCAGTTGTCATCTCTATGTGATATGTTCAAATGTTGATATGTTTATAAGGTCCTCAATTCAATAAGTTACGGGAAGTGGGCTTTTGTTTTTCCAATGCTGTAGTATAAGTCTTCGCTGAAGTTAGATGACTATAACTGTGCTTAGGGCTGTCCTGTTATAGAACAAGTTAGCATTTTGCCAAAATCTATTCAGAATTAAAGCAGTGGATCATAATTTTCCATGGCCATTCCCAGTGTATGGTTTGGATAAATTCTAGCTCTGTAAATCTTATGCCTGTAGTTTAATAGGTAGGTTGGGCAGGAAGAGGAAGGGCAGTGTTGACTTTGAAAAATGGCAGATGGGTAGCAGAATGCCTGGAATTCGTCATTGTGCTAGAACAATCTTTTTCAAAGCTTGTCTCTTTCTATGTGACAGCACTCTGTCTATGCTCCAGTAGGGAATGTCCTTGTGTTGTTTTGCCCATCATAGCCTCTCTTATTATCCCCTTGATCAGAAATGGCATCAGCACGTGGCGAGGTGGGGAAGCTGCCAGGGCCTGTGGCTTCTGAAGCACTCACACCTTTTCACTCCCTGCTTGTGAGTACTTTGTTACCTCTGCTCTCAGCTGCCTAGTGCTGTTGGGGAAGGTCATGTGGGTGGTGCACAAAGCATCAGCATTCCAGATGGCCATGGCAGTGGCACTCCTAGCTGCACCCAGCATGATTGGGGAAAGGATGTGCAGACAGCATGAGCAGCTGTGAATGCAGGTGTGGAAGAGCTTATGAGTGGGCAAAGGAAGGACAGATGGGTAAGAAGGTGGGAGGGCAAGAAGGTGAGCCTAGTAGTGGGCATGGGGGGGCCCTGAGCACTCTTTCTGAAGGCCACCCCAAAACTAGCCTGCCCACACTTGATATTCTAACTCTGTGAGCTCAAGGGACTTGCTATCTCAAGGATATTACAGGCTCCTTCCCTTAATTTTCAGCCATATAATTGGACCATATAGTCCTTTTCTTTATGGAGAGAAAATGAAAAATGTGTATATTAAAGTTTGCCTACTTGCACATAAATGAATATAGTATTTACTAAAATGCAAGACTATGTTTTTTTCCAGATATGCCATCAAAAAAAGAGCAGGTTGTCTTTCATTTGCTTATATGTTACAGTTATGTCCAGTAACATTTTTTTGTGTGAGTATAATATTTATAGGGTGGTGGTCATCTTATGTTCATCCTCCTATTGAGTAAATACGAGAAACCTGGTTTACAGATTGTGGAAGGCACTGGGAATGGCTAGCAAACATTTATTTTAATTTTCTTAGCATTTATTTTTATTTCATTCAAATTATTTGATAAATTAAAAGGAATTCAATCATACCAGACTATTTGCATTTAAGTTTTTGGCATTTTGCTTTAATTTCCAATACCTGTCATATGTACCTTTTTTTTTAAAAAAAAAATCCTTTTTATTCTCTTAGAAGCTCATTGATTAACAAATCCTGAACAGCAAAAAGTTCCCGTTCGTTTTTTGGACTCAAGGGATAGAAGGATGGAAACAAATTTTGCTACCACCAAAGTAATCTTATGGGTCATAAGTACCATAGCTTCTTACTTTTCAGATAAAAGTCAGATAAATTAAAAGAGAAAAGGCCTAGATTTTGGCAAAAATGTTATATATTAAGCTTTTCCTATTAGTCTTACCAGACTTGCGCCAAAGTATGGTTACTGCTGCAACTGCACATATATTTCTTGCAGTCCATGCCTCTCCAAACACCCCCATTCCCACCCCTCCCACTCTGAGCCTTAGGCCTTTCCTAAGCCGCTTGGCATAGACTCACTTTCTTTAGCAACATTCTAACTTCTAAGAGGCTTAACAGCTAGGGAGATTTGGAGGGGAGTGAAAAGGTGGAGGTTCTCTCTCTCTTTTTCAGCCCCAGCTTTAAGGAGTTTATTTTCTTAAGCTGATTGGGAAGAATATCAAGTGGAGTAGTAAAGAGGTTGTGATGGGCAAGATTCTTCCAGGATTTTGGAATATTATACCCACACTCAGTAATTTTGGACAATTTTCTATGAAATTTCCTTGTGAGTTCTGTCATCCCACCCCCTTTCCAATTTCATTGTTCCTGGTTTGTTTGCTTGATTCTTCTGCACAACCAGATGGGTTGCCAGTTAAATTAACTTTCTGTTCCTGTGTAGTGAGATGTGGAAATAGACGTTATTGTAAAGGAAAAAATTGTAAACAGTAGCACACAAAATGAAGGGGAACCAACACTGAACAGCACAAAGAGATGCTTTTTAAGTGTTTTTAAAAACTCTTTTGCTGATGGTAGAAATCACTGATTAGTTTTGATAAGATGGGTGTGTGGGGAAGATCTTACTTTCAAGTCAGATAGTGTCACCATGAAGCAAAGTTCAATAAAGGCTTAAATCTGCTTTGGAACTGTAATGCTTTTATACTTACAGTCAAATTGTGGTGATAATCAAAGGTATGAGTCACAGACATCAAAAGGATGAGTCATAACCTGGTTTGCTCTGAAAAAGGTAGCTATCAAGATGTTGGTGGAAACCATTTGTATTAGCTTTATTATCTATATAACACTTTTGGGTGTGCAGAGTGCTTAATAATTTTTTTCATAGAAACATTTAACTGAGACACTCATGAGCCCCAGTCGAGCCAATTAAGCTTTAGGTAATTTTGGATTTGGATGCATGTCTTCAAAGCCCTTTCTGTCCTTTAAGGACAAATTGCTCGTGAAGTGATGGGTGAACAAAACAAGAAAAGAGGCAACAAACACACTCTTTTACAGCTAGGGTATATTCTTTTTCTTATTTTTAATGTTTCTTCACATTTTGTTTGTATAGCATGGATACAACAGAGTATTTCTATGAACTGAAAGATCTGTGTCCACAAAGCATGACTTTCTTGCCTCCCTCTCACACTGCAGCCCACAATGGCTCCCGAGAAAATGTTTCTAGGGGACCATGGTCCCCTGAATGTCTTGGGGAGTGGTTATGTGGGGCTGCAGTGGGGAGGCAAGGAAGTTGTACTTCATGGATGTAAAGCCTTCTATCCATGGAAACATCCATCTGCAGAAATGTTGGATCCAGCTCTTTGTATTTTAATATGACTTTGCTTAGCACTATAAGAGGTTGAGCTGAGATCACCAAGGAACAATTTGCAAATTGTACATCTTGACCTTGTTGGTTCTGCATCCTGTTAATGCCTCGTTGTGATTTGGCTGAAACATTTGACAACTGTGGCAAATGAATGCTTAGTTCACAGCCTTCTTACTAGGTTCAGAATTCTGCCCCAACAGTATTCTTTCTGGCTTCCTGACCATGTATAAAGGTCCTTATAAACCATATTTATTCACTGTGTAATTATGAGAGAATTCATCTTTGACATCTCCTGCTTCAGTATAGGTGTCTGAAGAAAGAAGTTTTGACTCTGGAAAGCTTACACTCTGAAGATCTTTTTGGTCACTAAGGTGCTATTGGACTCACATCCTGCCATGATTATACAGTGGGTGTACCCATAGCCTGTTAATCAGAATTAAATCCATTATTCCATATAATGAGGGATGGAATAGGGGTTGAAAAGGACATTGTCTGTATAGAATTTGATTGCTGCATACTGGCAAGCAGGATAACTGAAAAGGGATATAAGATAGTGTTAAAGAAGGTAAACGACCAAGTTTCTTCAATTCTTGGTTTTATTTTTCAAATTCATAAATAAGTATATTGGGAATGATGATCAGTGTCTTTCCCCACGTTTCTGTTATGGTTGTCCAGGATTGCTTTATTCTTGATTGTCTCTGGTTTCGTGTCACTTCTTTGATTGATTTATTAAAAGGTTTACTAAATAACACTTTATAAAAATGTTTGAGGCAGCTCACAGCATCTGTGAAAGCAATGTAAAAACAAGAACAAGAGAATTAAATCAGCAACAATAAGAACAGTGAGAAAAAGTAAGGAAACAATCAAGTGCCTAGTGCCAATATCTTAATGAGTGCCAATATCTTAATGAGCTAGGTGCCAGGTGAGCCACTGTGGCGAAGGCATTCCACAGTCAAATCACCATCACTGGAAAAGCCTCATCTCTGGTTGCTACCTGTCCTACCTCAAGGTGGTGAGGGTACACTGAGCAGGACTTCTGACACTGCTCTTCAATGATAACCAGGCTCGTGTGATTCTTCAAATGTCCTGGGCCTCACATTTTTTAAGGCTTTAAAAGTAAAGAACATTTTGAATTTTGTCTGGAAAGTGATTGATAGCCGCACCAGTGCTTTTAAAACTGGTAGAATGTGGTCTCTATAACTTATGCCACTTAATAATCTTGCTGTCATATTTTCTACCTCTAGTTTCTGAATAGTCTTCAAAGGTAGGCACATGTAGATGACATTACAGTAATCTAGCTGGGATTTGTGATCACGACGTGGTTATCTGCAGCCAAATTTTGATTTTCAAAGAGAGGCTGTAGCGGATGCACTAATTAAAGTTGGTTAAAGGTGTTATGCCCCTCAGAAGAAACCCAAGGCCAACTTGGCTAACTGATCTGGAAGGATACCATGATTAATGGTATCAGAAGTTGCTGAGAGGTTCAGGAAAATCAGCATAGGAACAGAAGTACACTACTGCTTAACAGAGATGTTCTGTTTAGTTTAGCACAGTGGCCAAGCAGTTGTCCTGTAGGGCCAATAAACAGGATATAGAGCCAAGGCCTTACTTGATGATGTCTCTTAGCACCAGTATTCAGTTTTACCATTTCTGCTTGCAGAGGTTCCCTTAATTATCATGGCGCCCATGGAATGAAAAATGTTCAGATTCAGGAAAGAAGAGGCACTAGAGATCACATTGCGAATTTATGATGGCTAATGGAACATACAGGGAATTTCAGAAGAAAATCAGCCTATCTTTTATAGATTACAGCAAATCTTTTGACTGTGTGGGTCATGAAAAGCTATGGATGGTGTTAAAAGAAATGAGGGTGCCATGACATCTGATTGTTTTGATGCGCAACCTGTACTCGACAAGAGGCTACTGATAGGACAGAATATGGAGCAATAGAATGGTTTCCAGTTGGCAAAGGTGTCAGACAAGAATGCATATTATTTCCCTAGCCATTCAACCTCTATGCAGACCATATCATAAGGAAAGATGGATTACATTTAGAAGAAAATGAAGTGAAAATCAGTGGAAGGAACATTAACAATTGGAGATATGCAGATGGCACCATCTTACTGGTGGAAAATAGCAAAGACTTGAAATGACTACTGAGGAAGATTAAAGGAGAAAGTGCCAAAGCAGGATTACAGTTGAACATCAAGAAGACAAAAGTATTGACTATTGAGGAATTATACAATTTTAAAGTTGACAATGAGGAAATTGAAATTGTTCAAATTTTTCTATTCCTTGGCTCAATCATCAACCAAAAGGGAGACTGCAACCAAGAGGATTGAGACTTGGAAGAGGATCTGTGAGAAAAGATGCTTAAAGATAAGGATGTCTCTCTGGGAACCAAGTTCTGGATAATCCAACTCTGATATTTCCCATTACGATTATGCATGGGAAATTTGGGCAACGAAGAAAGCTGGCAGGAAGAAAATTTATTCATTTGAAATGTGGTGCTGAAGGAGAGTTTTGCAGATACCATGGACAGCCAAAAACACAAATAAGTGGATTCTAGATCAAATCAATCCTGAATTCTCCCTGGAAGCTAAAATGATAAAACAGAGGCTATCATACTTTGGTCAGGTCATGAGAAGACAAGACTCTCTGGAAAAGTCAGTAATGTTAGGAACAGTGGATGGCTGTAGTGAAAGAGGAAGACCTAAAACAAGATGGTTCGACTCAATAAAAGAAGCTATGTCCTCCAGTTTGCAAGATCTGAGCAAATCTGTTAATGATAACATTTATTGTCTGTCTTCTGTGCAGTCCCACATGGGTCTGCGCATGCTCAGGCCTGCTGATCAGCAAGGTTTTTATAGCTAAAATCTGCTAGGGGGTGTATGTCCATTGTGCATGCAGTGTTTCCTGCCGAGCATGCTACGGGGAGACAGTGCCCCCTCACCTTCAGTTCCTTCTTCGCCACTGGCTAGGGAGGTTCTTGGCTTCTGTTCCACTCTGATCTGTAAAGTAAGAACAAAGAAAGAGAAAGTGTGAGTGAAATGGCTGAGAAAGCATTATTCTAATGCTGCAGCACTCGTGCAATGAAGATGACTAAAACAGACAGGCACTCTGTTTGTCTAGAATGCCTAGGGGAAGCGCACAATGTTCAGGCCTGTGAACACTGTCACAAATTTACCCCTAAGGCAAGAGCTTAGAGAGTCACTAGGCTTGAAGGTGTTTCTTTGGAAAAGGTCTATGAAAGCCTCGGATATTCCTAAGCTTACTTTCCTCTCTGCTTCTGGGAGTGGGGACCATGCCACACCAACTCAATCCTCTGCATCCCTGTCTTGGGTCCGATATCTGACATCCTTCAACCCAATCAACCACTTTGCTGCCAACAGTTTCGGATCCAACAGTGGCATCAAACACTTGAGACACAGAGCCTCACCGAGATTCCTTGGATCCGACAATTACCATTGACATCACCTTCGAGATTGGAACTGACCTCAACACCAACAACAAAGCTGAGGAGGAGGCGCTTGGATCTGACCATTACTCAACCTTCAGATCCAAAGACCTTGGATCCGAAAGTCACGGAACCAAAGAACCCAGAACCGAGAACTGTGAGCCAGTCGAGAGCAACACCAGAGGGTGTAAGCCAGAAGGCCCCAAATTCCTGGAGCCCCCGAGAAAGAAGACCAAGGAGACAAAGCACATGGAGACAAAGCACAAGGAGACAAAGACACCAAACAAGTCGAGAGCATCATAATGGACAGACCTCGAACACCATCCTTCCTTTCTAGGTCCCGCTCGTACCATTCCTCGGCTGAGGAAGGGGAATTGGAGATCTGCCATGGGGAAAGGGCCATGAAGAAAAACAACCCTGCTGCTCCCATGTATGCCAGGACTGGCAATAACAAAAACATATGCCACCGACTACATACGGCAAATTTAACTTTTAAATTTGTAGACTTTTAAATGTATTATGTTTAGAAATTATCAAGACTGTATGAATACACTTTCTGTATGACTGTATGAATGTTTGATATATTCATGATCATTTTGGTTTGATCACATACTATTACATATCATTACAATACATAGAGATACTTTCTAGTTTCCTGGGTGGGTTTCCACTTCTTTTGCTTGTCTGCACCGAGATTTGCCTTGTTGTTTGCTACATAGCACAATCCATAGCTAGATGGGTAACACTAGCCATCAAAAATGCTATACAACAATACACTTACCTTATCTGCTATAAGTGAAGTCACATTCTACAAGATCTTAGGCTTCGTCCGCAGCACTGATGAAAAGAGTGCCCATACGTGACATCTGTATTGCAGCGTCTCGGTCCTCTGCAGATACGTTTGTGAAGTACTACACCCTGGATGTGATGGAGAGGAGAGAATCAGCATTCAGGCAAGCTGTACCCGCTCCCTCTTCCAGTGAGAGAGACAGCCACCTCTGTGGTAAGAAGCTTGTGAGTCTCCCATGTGGGACTGCACAGAAGACGGACAATAAAAACAGAGTTGCACTTATTGTAACTGTTGTTCATTGACATCTTCTGTGCAGGCACACACAGCCTCCCTCCTGCCCTGATGACACCCAGTTATATCTATTGATGGACGGATGGCTTGCCTCAGCCCCAGATGTCCTAGAGCATGCTTTTGAAGCTGTGACTGGATGGTTGAAGCAGAGTCGGCTGAAATTACACACTCCGAAGACAGAAGTCTTGTACTTGAATCGCGTGTGTGGATTCGGGACCCTGGCTTCTGGCCCTCGATGGGGCATTACTCATGCCAGTTCCAAGACTCAGGAGCTTGGGGGGTGATCTTAGATGCCTCCTTGAAAATGGAGGCTCAGATCACAGTGGTTGTCAGGATCTCTTTTTTCGATCTGCGACATTCCAAGCAGCTTGCCCTGTGTCTCTCGACCCGCGATTTAACTACAGTGATTCAAGCAATGGTCACCTCTAGGTTGGATTATTGTAACACACTCTATGCAGGGCTTCCCTTGGGTCTGATCTGGCAATTACAGCTGATTCAAAATGCAGTGGCGCGTGTCATCACCAGAAAGTCAAATGGTGCACATATAGCACTGCTATTACGCCAGCTGCATTGGTTACCAGTGGAGTACCGAATCAGATTCAAGGTTTTGATATTAACCTATAAAGCCCTATGCAGACCGGGACCAGCATATCTGGGACCGGAACCAGCATATACAGGGACCGACTCTCCCTGTATGTGCCTCAGAGGACGTTATGATCAGGTAATGAACAGCTGTTGGTGGTTCCTGACCCCAGGGAGGCCTGCCTAGCCTCGACCAGAACCAAGACCTTTTAAGTCCTGGCTCCAACCCGGTGGAACTCTCTGTCAGATGAGACCAGGGCCTGGCAGGATTTGTTATCCTACTGCTGGGCCTGTAAGACAGAGATGTTCTACCAGGCAAATGGTTGAGGAGGGGCTTGGCCTCCACCGGCCAACTAAAGGAGATTAGATTCCTCCTGATTAGATGCATCCACCATCTAGCTCTTTTAAAACTTGTAAATGGTAGTTTAGGTGGTGAATCCTGTTACTGAGTGCTGCTATCTATTTATATAATATACTGTTTTATACTGTTATTTAAACTGTTTTAATATATTTTATATTGTAAATGTTTTTTTTTATTAAACTGTCATCTGCCCTGAGTCTGCTTGTACGGGGAGGAAGGAATATAAATCAAATAAATAAATAAATAAATAAACCTCATTGGTAGTGGTCAGTTCATGACAAGGCGAGTACAGTAGTTATTGTATGTATGTATGTATGTATGTATGTATGTATGTATGTATGTATGTATGTATGTATGTATGTATGTATGTATGTATGTATGTATGTATGTATGTATGTATGTATGTATGTATGTATGTATGTATGTATCACTGACCACTACCCCCATTTACTCCACCTCTCTGAAGCAGATTTTCCCACCAAAATCTAAGCTTGTCTGCTTTGGCTGAGCAGTTGCAAGTAACGTGTCTCTGAGCTAAACTATATGAGACTCCTGACACAGGTCAGGTTTACCTGGGAAGTGTAGTCAGGCCACGCCCCTGAGCTGGTGGATGGGAGCGAAAGAGTCAGCGAGGGGAGCCTGAGAAGAGCTGAGCCCGAAGCTGACAGGTGGTTAGCAGCAGCAGGAGCTGCTGAGGCTGCCGCCGCCACTGCAACTGGTGTTCTAACTGAGAAGCACAGAGAGGGTGAAAGAAAACCAATCAACCATGGCAGTTTCCCTTTTTAGCCATCAAGTTTAGGTTGATGCATTGACCAACCTTGTGGGAGAGGTCTGCTTTGGGGAGAGGTATTTTTGAACAGCCTGGTCTTGGTGAAGCATCAAAGGTCAGCATTTTCATCCACAATTTGACCCTGGATCATTCGTGTTTTGCTATGGACAGATGTGACATACAGCAGCATCACTTTGAATGGTATATTGATGAGACTATCGGGGGGGGGGGGTTAGCTAAGGACTCAAACTGGCAAGACACTGGAGAATCTATCAATAGTGTTTCCAGCTTTTTTCCCTGAAAATTAGATGCACAGGGTCATACTTTGGATTGTACTTAAAAAAACAAATCCAAAACTTCCCACCTATACTGTTTTCTGGCCTAAAATGTCCTTGGGGAGCTATTTCCCCTGTTGGGGGAAATGTACATGTACTGATAATGGTACAGGTTGGGGAAATGGTGCAGGGAGAAGACCTAACCCTCCTCCCCTCACATCATTCCAATCTGAATCGGCAGCACATACTTGATTATAAAAGAAAATACTGGGAGTTCTGTTCACAGTGTCTCGGCTGTTTGAGCCTTGATGACCAGAATTGACCCTCCTTACATGACCCATCCTAACTATCATATCATATATATACATTTCTCGCCCACCATACTGCTCAGCCCATCTCATATAAGGATCTCTTCTTGCTTGACCCAGTACTTACTTTTCCCATTCTTTCACCATGGGTCTATAATCGCAAGGGGCAGGGCTGCTGCACACTTAGCCTCTGGTAATATTCCTGGCCCCAAGTGCTGTCTTCTCATGCTCTTTCCTGCAGTAGCAATAGCAGTAGCAAGTGGAAGTGGGAGGACAGAATGGCAGAACTCTACACCTCAGCACTAGATGTTACCTTAGCCTCAGAGATGCAGTCTCTGAGATACAAAGCTCTGCACAGACAATCTCTACTGCTCTAACTGCTGTGGATGTGAATCTAAGGAGTCCTGGAAACTGTTTCTTCACACTCTCCACCAGTAGCAATAGCAGTATCAGGACAGTAGAAGTCTACCCCTCAGCTCTAGATGTTCAGGCTGCCATGTGAATATTGGTTCTTCCTTTAGTTAGATGACATTGTCTCCATTAATGATTCTGACCTTAACACATTTGCTCCTTCCCCCAAGAAATAAATAGGAGTCTTGCAGTACCGTAAAGACCAAAGACTTCTGGGTTTTTTTTGCTGCAGCAGACTAATACAGCTGTCCATTTCCCAGAGTCCCTTTATGGGACTTTTAGTGCAATCCTAGACAGAGCTATACCCTATATCCATCTAAGTCAGTGGTTTTAGAAGAATATAATTCTGTTTTAAGATGGCACTGTTTGATGCTTGATTAAGATACTAATAGTGAAATCCTAAGCAGAATTACTCCAGCCTAAACTCATTGGGTTTAGGATGAAGTAACTCTGCTTAGCGTTTTATTGTAAAACTCCTAGAATTCCCTCAAGGTGGTGCCAGCTTAGAGGAACATCTTTCCTGGAAATCATAGAGCAAACTGTCCTACCTTGTTAATGAGGAAACATGGAAGTTGACTTGTGAATTGTCTGTTCTCTTTTCTGTGGTGCTGTTATGGGAGAAGCTGCATGTTTCAAAGCTCTTCCCTCTGTAAAACTGTCAAAAGACATACAAACCCTGTCTCATATTGAATCTGGCAGTTCAGTTCTTATTCATAACTTGCAATGGGTACAGCTTTGAAAAAATCACATAAGTGAGAATAGCCTTGGCTAACTGGGAATGGGAGCTTCTGTGGGTTTGTATGCTGGGTTACATGGTCTCCACATACTGTGTGTTTTCTGCTTTGGAGAATTGACTAGTATTCACTCTAGGCCCAGCCCTGTAGTTTGTTCCTTGTTTGGGAGTACATGAGTAACAAACCTATATCTGTGTTGTGGCTGCACAAATACATATTTTGCCAAAGAGCTATTTCATAGTAATTTTCCAGCTACCCAGTGCCAACTTCATATGGCGGCTTCTACTCATTCTGACTAGTTATGGGACTAATGAAACACCTTGGATTTTCTACAATAAAGAAGTTACAGTCTACCTAACCAAGCATTATAGCATGTTTTCTTTTATTCCTGGACACCAGAGAAAATTTATGAATTAGTTAACAACAAGACGTTTCTATTAAAAAATAGTTCAGAGATATATTCTAAAATGATTTTTCGCAGAATGTCGATATCCTTATTTTGGTCTTTAAAAGAAATCTTTCATTGTGTGGTTGGGCTATGTCCAGGTAAGTCATTTATGTAGCCAGATAACTAATATATGGATGCTCAGCTCTCAGAAGGAGTGGTGGATAATTTGGTCCAAGGCATCTCTTTTATGGGATCTTACAATTAGCAATTAAAGCATAAAAAATAGTTCCAGGCAGCAACTGCTAAATAAATGCCTGTCACTGCTGCTGACTGGGGCTGCTTTATTTCCCTGTGTGTTTCCACTTCTCTGTATAACTTACGGTGCTGTAAATGCACAGCAGCTGTTAATATGATTCTGTCGATACATTTACCATGGTGATTTGGCAGTATTTGGCGACTGTGTGAAGAAATCACTCACTGGTTGGAAGGGAAGAAAGACAAGCTGTCAATATCTCAGAAGAAATGCTAATAACCCTGGTGACAAATTATCCAAGGAAATCTCAAAGGGTTAAAAAAGAGAGAGCATTTCCAGAGATGGGGGAGATCCCTGCTTTTTCCTCAAGTGAATGTGACTTGTCTCAGCTATCACCATTGCCAACTGCTCCTTTGCTTTAACTACTGAGCACTTTGCAAAAATAAATATTCCTAGGTTTGTTTTGGCTAGAATCTGTTGGTGTATAAATTATTGAACATGGGTGGAGGTGGGAATACTTATTAAGGAATAAATACATAACTGGAATGTTGTTGTGATTTCTAAGGATTGCACCCCAGGTCACAGATCTTCAGGTGGTGGTATTTTATTTGGCACTTCTGCTATCGAGATCAGAGACTAGTTTTCCTGAAGGACCAGTTTGAAAAGAGAGTGATGGTGCTTCACCTCAACACCTGCTGCTTAAAATAGCCTGCCAGCAATTTCTGTTGTACAAATGCTACTTTTTACACACTTTTTTTGGATTTGCGGGGGTCACTTCATTTCCCCTGTATCCTCTTTCTCGCAGTATTTCTTTTCTCCTCTTTCCCTCTTCTCTCTTTTCCACTAACCAGCCAACATTTCGTTTACCTTTCTCCTTGCGGGAGGGGCTGTGGCCAGCAGCAGCACCAGGGTTTTTGGCGCCGGCAGCCAGGCACCCGCACCCGTGCACACACACTGGCCTGTGTGATGACGTCACATGTGACGTCATCATGGGCGCGCACCGCCACCCCAATTGCTGTGGTGGGTGGCTGGGAAGACGCACGGGTGACCTGCAAGCTCTCCTGCTCAGTTTCCCTGCCCCGCCGCAGACGCCTGCCCGCCGCTGCTGATTCCGGCCGGGGGCATGTGCTGGCGGTGGCGGCGGCTCGGGGCAGGAGAGCTAGGAGGCTGTAGGTCGGTGGTGCCCGTGTGCCCCCCCTGCGCCTCCTCCAGTGCCCCCTCCAGCACCCCGTGTCCTGAGGCCATCGCCTACCTGGCCTCATTGGGCACGCCGGCCCTGGTTGTGGCTCAGTGGCAGAGACTTTTGGCACTTGTTATGCCAAAAGTCTCAGATTCAATTCTTGGCATCTCCAGTTAAAAGGACCAGGTAGGAGGTGACCTCTACTTGTGGCCCTAGAGAGCTAATGCCAGTCTGAGTAGACAATACTGACTTTGATGGAGTAATAATCTGATGCAGCATAAGGCAGCTTCATGTGTACATGTATGTACACATGTATGCTATCTGCTGCCTGTCTTCAATTCTAATTTTTATTTATTTCATTTTTACCCCACCTTTTCCCCTACCGGGGACCCAAAGTGACTTAAATAATTTTAATCTCCCCTTCATTTTATCTTCACAACAAACCTGTGAAGTTGAGAGTGTATGACAAGAATAATAATAAGAATGGAGAACTTACCACGTTACATTACCAAAACTCCCAACTGAGAGAAATAAGCAAAAAACTTATGAGGAGATTAAAATAAAGGGGAACCCCCACCCACCCATTTGCAAAGCCATTGGAGGCTTCCTTGTAAAGAAACTCTCTCATAAGGTTTCATCATCTGACTCTTCAGTCCCAATCCCTCTTGAACTAAAAATTCAAATACACTCTGTTAAACACGAATGTTGCCTTCTCAGCTAGTCAAATTGAAAATGCCACTTCTGACAGCCAATGACTATGCCTCTGTAGTAATACAAAAATATTAAGCTGGCATGTGGTGGCCTGGAAGACCAAATGTCCTTTCAGAAGTTAACTCTTTTTTATCTACTTTTGATATTTTAATACAAGAGACTTGTTTAAGCAACCCCATAACTTTCCCAGGATACTTTCTCCAAGAAGGCTCAAAAGGGAGTGAAAGGTGGGAGGCCAAGAGGCAGGTTGGCCTGTCTCATTTCATCCACCTTCAACCTCTCTGGATCAGAAGTGGCCTCATTCAATCTGATCTTGGCTGTTCTGATACAATTGACTAATTTTCCTTTATAGTAATATTGATCCATATTCCTCCAACTCCAAATCCACATGTACTGATTTACTACTGGTCCTTCTTTTGGAGACCTATGATAATTTAACCCATCAGTTCCCGTCCAGATGATGACTTCCTGGTTACAAAATGGCTAGGCTGTGAGCCAGAAGAAATTATTTTCCCCAAGATAAGGCAATTAACACTACAGAACATCAGCTATTTGGTTTCTCTATGCAAAGAGGGTTAGTCACCCTAAATGGGCAAAGAGAAAAGGTGACTTTACTTTTTTTTTTGGTCACAAGGGGGCCAGTCTGATCAATTATTTTATCATTGCAGCAGATTACTTCAATCTAGTTGAGAAAGGAAGAATATACAGGGGAGTACCATCTTCCAATCTCACTTAGCCTTCGTACCCTTGTGCGTAGTCACTTGCGCTATAAGCATTTGTTCTACCCAACTGATCAGCAGACATTTACACGCTGCATTTGATGGACTTCTGCTACTGAGGAGGCAGCAATCAAGCTGCTTGACTCCAAAGAATTTTGGGAAAGAGGGAAAACTCCTACCGAGTAGTCTAAAGGATGGTTGTATTTCTCAGGCTGTCTGGTAGGGCAATGGTTTGGTTTTTGAATTTGAAAGCAATATTTTATAAATTTTTGAAATAAAACCTTTACTTTAGTTGTTTTCAAGTTTTAAAATATTTTCAAACTCAATTGTTGCTCGAGCTATTGCACCTTTCATAGTGGGTTGATTAACTTTGTTTCAATTTTTTGCTTTGGTAAGAGGGTTCCATTTTTTGATATGTCGATTTTTCTAGATAAATTATTCAATCTCCAATTTTTGAAAGAGTCTTGGTGCATAGCTGCCTTGAACTGATTCTGGCCCACAAAACATGAAAGCAGAGATATAGGCAGTGCCAATTTAGGTCTATTTCGAACCTATACTTCTAATGTAGCTGTTAGAAAAGTATTTTTATAACATTTAGAGAGCATTCAGATGGGTTGTTCCAAATGGTTTCTTGCAAAGTTCTAGGGTAAGTAAAATGATATTCTATGTTTTTCAAGTCTGTTTGATAATTAGGGTTTAACTTAAGTGTCAGGTAAGTAAGGTGAGTTGCATCATGGTAAAATCTGACATCTGGTACACTAAGGCCACCTTACATGATGTGGCTGTGCATCATATGATGTCCGATTCTTTTTTTTCCCCATCCCAAATAACTCCATTAAATAGCTTTTGCCAAGTATCCAATATTTTTGGTTTAATTGGAATGGGTAGAGTTCTAAAATAAAACGGTAAATTAGGGAGAATTGTAGTTTTGATCAAATTAATCTTTTCCATCCAACTCATGTTTATTTTTTTCCAACCTAATAAGGTTTTAAGTGTGGAGGAATAAAGTTCCTTAAAGTTTTTAATTCCAAATATCCTTTAATTTGGAGGGAATTTTGATTTCCCAGATAGCTTCAATGATTTAAAAACATTTATACTTATGTGTGTTTTTAATACAGTTGGTAACTTCTAGTTGTAAATTTAGGGGGTATAATTCTGTTTTGGACTGATTGACAGAAAGGCCAGAGATATGTTTAAATTCAGTTAGAATTGTTTTAATGTTTGGTAAGGATTATTTGGGATCGGTTACATGCAGAACCAAATTGTTCGCAAAAAGACTAATCTTATATTCATGGGTGCCAATTGTGATGTCTTTTATTTTAGGATGTAGTCTTATTGCCGATGCCAGGGGGTCCATGCCTATGGTGAACAGAATTGGGGAGAGGGAACAGCCTGGTTCCCCTTGCTATTTGAATATCTGTTGAGTATACATTGTTAGTCCTGACTATAGCTTTTGGGGGGAGGTAAAGAATATTGATGGCATTTAAAAAGTGCTCACCAAACCCCATTTTCTGAAGTAAGATTTTAAGGTATGGTGTTTCTACTTTGTCAAATGCCTTTTCTCTAAGGCCAGTAGGAGCTTTGTATTGTTCACAAAAATTAATTATATTCAAAGTTTTGCATGTATTGTCAAACAAATTCCTAGTTCTCATAAAATCGGTCTGATCAAGGTGTCTGTAGTTGGTGATAAACTGGCTGATCTTTTTGCAAGTATGGCTGTGAAGATCATTTGATCTTGGTTCAGTAGGGAAATTGGTCCATAGGACTTAGTGTCTGTAGTGTCCTTGGTTTACATATTTTTAAAATAAAATTTGGCAGGGAAACCATCCGTGCCTGGAATTTATTATTTTTCAGGGAATTGATAATGTTCTTGACCTCCTGTGTTGTAATTGGCTGTTTCAGAATTTGTGTTCCTGTGAGATTTTTTGTATGATTTTCTGTGATGATTGGTAATTTATGATGTTGTTGGGGTCACGGTTGTCTGATCTATAAAGAGTTCAGTAATAATCAGCAAATACATTAGCTATTGTCTCAGACTTAATTTGAATTTTCCCATGGGCATCCTTGATAGAATTTATAGTTTGGAAGAAGTTTTTTTCTTTCACTTTCCAAGCCAATAATTGTATGGATTTGGATGATCACATCCAGTACTTTTGTTTAGTGTATAGCAAGTTTTTCTGAATGTGGGAAATTTCCAAATTTTCCCAAATTTTCCTTTCAATGAGAAATTGTTTATATACACTTTTACTGCATGTTTTTTGGTGATCGTCTTCTAGTTTTCTAATTTTAGATATGGTTTCATTCCTAATTTTTTCTTTTTCTTTTTTGTGATAGGAGGCGATGGATATGCATTTTCCCCTAAGCACCGTTTTCATAGCATCCCATACGTGGATTTGGGGAACACCATAATACGAGTTTGTCTCAAAATATTGTTTAATATCCAAAGAGATTTCTGAAAAAAATTGTTTATTAAATAAAAGTGATTTGTTTAATTTCCAGTTTGTTCAAGTTTGTTTAGTATTGCTTGTTGTAAATATACACTCCGTCCAAGCATGGTCCATCTACAGTTTGTCACCAGTGCTTGATGAGAGAGCTTGGCCAATAACTTAGGTGATAAAAATATATAATCCATGTGTATGTATTATGTATAGATGAAAAGTATATGTAATCTCTTACCAGGGGATTTTGGTGGCGCCAAACATCCTGAAAGCCTGATCTGGTCATTATGTTAGATAATTCTGAGGTTCCTTTCTTCTGCTTTTGGCAGCTTTGTTGCTTCTGAGATTTATCTAAGTTGTAGTTCATGATATAATTAAAGTCGCCAGCTAAGGTTATTTCTCTCTCTGCAAAAGAATCGCAGCTGGTTCTGGTTCGAACCATAAGTAGATGCCAAAGTAATAGTTTCTTGTTCTAGGTGACCTTTTATAAACAAAAATCTGCCATTTTGATTTGTTAGGGAGTCTATCAAAGAAAAGCAGGTGTCTCTTGAATGTAAAATTGCGACCTCTAGATTTGAAAGAGCCAGGGGATTAGTACTGCTGGCCAAACCAATTTGATTGTAAGACCAGTAGGTTTGATTTCTTCAGGTGCATTTCCTGAAGGAACAGGATCAAGGGCCACAGCTTAGTTAAAGCTGACATTACTCTCTTGGCCTTCATTTTGTTATTTAGTCCCTGGCAATAAACTGAAACAATTTTGTAAGTTTGTTTTTTGTTAAATGATATCATAAAAATTTAAATGTAGATAGCATTCCTTAACCAGTGGGATTACATTACCCCGAATATAGATAGAGCAGTTTTGGCTATCCTTTTGTCACAGAATTAGTTGGATTAGCCAGAAAAGCAAATTTAACACTGAGACAGATTATCCCTCCCTGGCCTGCCATCTATTCAATATCCTGAAGAAATTCTTCGTAGTATAGGTTGGTATAAAAATAAGAAATATCACTACTGTCTTGGTCTCAGAGCTTCTATCCTGTAAGTGTATCAACCAAAGGAAAAAAAACTTGAAAGAAATAATTCCCTTTGACCCCTGCCCAACCCTCTTACCCTCCCTCCAAAGCAACTTTTTACAAAACCAGCTTTTTAACCTGTACCCTCATAATCACTATATGCTAAACAAATGAACCAAGGAAGAGGGGATAATTGGTTTCTCAGCCATAGCAAAATTGACTTATAGACTTTTTGATAAAACATTGAGACATTTGAATAAGAGGATTCCCACCTTCCCCAACTCCCCTTCTTTCCTTGTCCTCATAGCAACTACTTATAATGCAGTTATGCTGCAAGAAAAAGAGAAAAAAAAGAAAAAAGAACATGTACCACCTTGGGTTTGGCCTGGCACCAAAGGCTGAATTTGTAGAACACTTGGACTCTGCTCCTGGGGGTAAAACACCTAAAAGGGGGGATATTACTCTGAGGGTTTCAAACTCTTGGCCCCCGCCCTAACATCGATTTATGTTGAATGAGTGTTGCCAAATGCACCGTTATGCTGGTAGGTCTTGGAAGTTTTGATGTCAGTGCTTGTGCTGCAGTCTCGGATTAATTCTCTATTTACCCATCATCCTGGATATTTTTGAGTCCTTTGGTGAAGACTTTGTGGGTGAGTTTGGCGTCAGGTTTAGATCCAATATGCTCAGTAAGGTTTGTCCTTCTTCTAGATCTTTAGCAAAGGCTTACAGTCCTGTTATGAAGCACTGAGAGCTTAGCAGAGGAGCCAACCCATCTATATTTTATATTAGCCTTCGAAAGAATGTTGGTTACCAGCTTTAAGTCATGGCACATTTTTAGGCTTTCAGATGGGAGGTCTTGGTACAGTTAGATTTCATTGTTTTTATATAATAAGTGACCTTGCTTGCAGGCTTCTTGTAGGGTTTTTTTGGGAGAGTCTGTGATGATTTTTGCATCTTATGGTACAAAATAGGTTTTCACAGTTGTGGATTGTGACTGGGGAGGTTGCATTACTTGCCTCCATCTTTCCCATAGCTCACAGGTGCTATTTGTCATTTTTGATTGATTTGGGTGTGGGCTGGGACCGGAGCCTCAGCAAGGAGCATCCACCATCTTCCATGCGGTGCTCTACCACTTTGATCTTCATCTCAACTGGCTATCCCATTTCAAATTTGCAACAAAGAAAATCAAACTTTCCATGTCAGCGATTGAATGCCTCTTTTTCTCTAAGGAAGGCAAATATGTCCCAGGGGTGCTGCTTGTGTTCACTATGAAAATCCTTCCACAGCTCCTTTGTGGGGCTTCAAAATGGATTCTCTGAGTGAATGAGAACCTAGATTTTGTTGCCATTTTCTGAGACATTATGGGAACCCCAAAATGTATAGCTAGGATAGCCTTAAGATTACTATTGGGCCAGGGCTATGTTGAAGCTAAAGCATGGCTGCAAACGTTTAAACATAGGCTAAAGGTCCTTTTCTCCACTAAGAACGAAGGTCTGCTCTATGAGCTAAATCAAGACCAATTCTACTCCCACTGAATGCAAGAAATAGATAAGAAACTATTTAGCCTTGGTTTAGCAAAGGATGATATACTGAGATTTGGGAAAAGCAAATCTTTATTAATGATCAAGAAACGTATAAAAGATCTAGATTACTCTAGCTCAGTTACATGCACTTGGAGAGTATGCTCCACCCAGTTCTTTGGCATTCTTCCACATCCAACCATCCCAGCCTACCTTAAACACCTAACAGTTCATTATTATTGTAGAGCATTCATGCTTGCAGACCTGAACACTACCTCATCAATGTATATATGGGAGATACTGTAATTTGTCTTACTCAGATAGACTCTGCCAATATGTTTTGAAAAGGGTTGGCTATGGCCAAGTTTCTCTCCACCATATTTTCCTTAAAATAATGAAGACTCCTTATCCGCTGCTCAAGATCATTGGATCAAAGGAGCTTGAAAGAGGAAAGGCAACCAAGCCTAGTTGCCTAGCAACATCCACTAAGGACATCTGGTCAAGGCTACGGGCACTCCTTTTACCATTCAGTTTTTTTAAACTCTCCCGTGATTTTGGTTTCAGATTTTTCTGCAAAACTGGAGCATTTTTCAGATATTTGAAAGATCTTTCTTGTCTGTTCATGGCTCTAGTCACCAGATTTAAGTACTCACATATCAGGGCTGTAATATTTCTATAAGCACACCATGTCTCTGAAGTATTGAACATTTTATTTGAACAAAAGCAGGGCCTTCTCCGGCCTTTGCTTAGTAGAGAACAAACAGCCCACAACCCAGAAGGGAAAGTGAAACCAAACTACAGCACAGGCTTTTGGCCCTAAGGGATCAGGGGAAAATAACTAAAAAGTTCAGTAAGGGAAAACAGTTCAATAAGGGAACATCACCAAATTCACAACTTGCCACGATATAACAAGGGCCACTAGGCTATTAGTATGTAAGAGGATGATTGATGATACTAATTTACAGGGGTCATTTGTAGAAAAAGAGCTACAGGAACTCATTAGCATAAATCATTAGGATATGGCAGGCCCCTTGATTGGGCTGAAATGGCCAGGATTCAGCTGCTGCCAGATGGGGAAGTGTTTCCCTACTTGGTAATGGCCTGATCAGGGCCATTTTGGCCCCAATCCAGGCCAAAATGGGCCCAAAATGCATCAAAATGGCCATTTTGGGCACGTTTTGGCATGGATTGGGCTCAAAATGGCCCAGTTTGGGTCGGTGCCAGGAAGGGGAGGGATGCCCCACCAGGCAGTGGTGCAATCCTGGTGGTTTTGGCCCTGACCCCCGCTGAAACAGGCCCCAAGTGGTCAAAAATGGCCATTTAGGGCCCATTTGGGCCCAGATCAGGGCCAAAACAGCATGGACCAGGTCAGTGCAAGGCAGGGGAGGGTTCCCCCACCCAACACCAACCCAATCCCAGCTGTTCTGGCCTTGATTCCAGCAGAAATGGGCCGAAAATGGCCATTTTGGGCCCATTTGGGCCCGGATTGGAGCTGAAACAGCCGGAACTGGGTTGGTGCTGGGCAGGGGAGGCTTCCCCCACCTGGCACTGACCCTATCCTGGCTGTTTTGGCCTCAATCCCAGTGGAAATGTGCCCAAAATGGCCCAAAATGGACATTTGGGGCCTGCTTGGTACAGGATTGGGGCCGAAATGGCTGGGACTGGGTCGATGCTGGGCGGGGGAGGCTTCCGCCTGGCACCGAACCGATCCAGGCTGTTTCGGCCCTGACCCATGCCGTTTCACCCATTTTGGGCCCATTTCGGCCTGGCCTGGCTCGTGGCTGAAATGGCCGGGATTGGGTTGGAGCTGGACGGGGGCGGGTTCCCCCACCCGCACTGACCCGATCCAGGCCATTTTGGCCCTGATGCAGGCCATTTCGGCCCCAATCGAGGCCTAAATGACCCAAAATGTCCAAAAGTCTGGTGGGCAAGGCCACCTGACTGTTGGGGGAACTTCCAGAATGGTGTTCTGTGCTAATTTATCTTGCACTACAGGCAGTATGGCCTGGTCACACGTTTAAAGATGTATGAAACTTCTTCTTTCAATCCTGTCTGTGTATCTCTGTGATTGTATGTATGATCTCATTTGAAGCAAAAAGTCTACATTTGAGGCCCTGAATGAATATGAGGCCCAGGCCAGAAACCCCTTCTGGTTTCCTCTGTGATAGGCCCTGTGTCCCCCTGTGTTTTACTGGCACAAACCAGGGTTTGAAGGCTGACAATATTACCTAGCAACCTCCACGATAGCTGCTGAGATTTCAGAGAGCATTTCTTAAAGGCGCTTCTGCTATTTGGATGTTTTTAATCCCAAAATGCTTTAAATAAAATTTCAGATTTTTGTGCAAACCTGGAACATTTCTCAGGTTTGCAGAAAGATACGTTGAGTTTGTTCATGGCTCCTGTCTGTGGATTTCAGTATCCACAAATATACAAGCAGGGGATCAACAAAGACTTGCAGGAGGCATCTCATTCTCCCCTGTCTCACTATTTCCTCTTTCTCTTCCCTGAAAGCTTCCATAGCCTCTCCCCTTTTCCTGCTTCCTTCTCTCATTCCCACCCACAACCAGCCTACATTTGTCTTCAGCTTTTCCTCCTTTTCTCCCCCTGGGAGAGCTCTGGCTGAGTTGTATGGCGCCAAATGTTGGATTAGATTGGGCCCAGTTGTGTAGTGCTGGCTGTGCTGGGTCCAATTGAGTGGTCCTAGTCTCCTGGCTGGGCCTAGTTGCATGGTGGAGATCTTAAAGGGACTTGCAAGGGCACCTCAGTTTCCATATTACCCATGTCCACACACCATTTTCTCTTTCTCTCCTTCTGGAAGCCCCCATATCCTCTCCTTTTCCTGCATTTCCCCTCTCCTTCGCTCCCACCAATCTCCCTTTTATCTTTTACTATATTTATTATTTTGCTTAATTTATACCCCACCTTTCTCCACCATGGAAACCCAAAGCAGCCTATATCATTCTCTCCCTCTTTATTTTATCCTTCTAGCAACCTTGTGAGATAAGTTATGTTTAGTATGTTTAACTCTTCCAAGGTCACCCCATGAGCTTCCATGGCAGAATGGTGATTTTTTTTTTGTATTTACATATCCATACATACTGATATATTATAGCAACAGTGTATCCCCCCACACTTGGACTGTATTCTTGCCAAGAAGATAGGCACAAACCAGATTTTAGAAAGAATGTATCAATGATAGGGGAAACCTCAAGAAGAAGAACGATGAAGACAGACGTTATGCAGATGCTCAAAAAAAAACCCTCTCCAGTTCAAAAGACAAAGTGAAGGAAAACCTCCATGTGGAAGCAACCATGGACTTAAAAGGGTCCATTTGTACTTTGCCATCTCAAAAAAATGTATAATTTAATTTGCATAATACGAAACATTAAATCTAATTTCCATAATGCATTCTGATTGCATATTTTGGGTTTACATTATTTTGATATGGATCAAAAGTTGTGGAAGGCAAGGAAAGTTAGAGGGTATATTAAGTTATAGAAATGTCCTTAGTGAGGCAGAGGAGGCAGCTTGCATGTTCTCTGGGCAGGGAGATATGAAACTGGATTTTCAGAGAAGACAATGTTGCAGAGGAATTAGAAGAGAGAGGCACTTATTTCCTGTTCATTCTACAGCAGTTTCATGTCTAAAGTTGCATCTTAATATGTTTTCTGCACTCTTAGACTGTAGAATGCCTATGAGTGGTTGTGCTGGGTGTGGGGTTATACATAGCCACTTTTGGATATTTCAGCACCCGGATGTGTAGTTTCAGCATCTGGATTTCTCATGCTCAGTTACTGACTCAAAAAAGGACAAAGTAATTGGATTTAGCAATGGAGATTGAAACAAGGATTTCTCTCATTCCAAAATCCACCAGCAGAGGCTAAAAAGTTTATATAGGGATTCCAGATAACTTTTTGTTTGACTACTTCTGGAGCATTACATCAAATCAGATCACCAGTTCTCATGATTCAGTCACATGGCTCAGGAATTGGATTTTTTAAAAAAGAATTTGTGTCAGCTGGAAATAAGAATAAGAACAAAAGCTTTGTTGCTTATAGTCTGCTCCTTATGCTTGGTGGAGAAAAACTTGAAAATGTGACTATGGGGTATAATAAAAATTAATAAACCAAAAGCAAAATGTCGTTATTTTTAAACCATTGCAGTCTCCAAAGAAGTAAAGAACCCTTAGGAAGGATCAAATATGTATTCAAAAATACCTGGAGCCATGTCAACCCACAGAGTGTCCTTCTCTGCAAATGAAAACATTTTTTTTAATTGGTTACTTTGTTGCTACTCCATGGGCTGCTGGCTTTGGAATTAGAGAACCACCTGGACCCAGCACACACTCGGGCACTCCCACTCCCCCTTTCCCCCTTTCCCCCTTCTGATGACATTGTAGGAGTTTAGGGAAATGCCAGGAAGGAAAGCATGTGCGTCCTTCCTGCTCGCTCAAAAAGGCATAGAGCCCTTTGGCTTTCTTGTTAGACCTCAAGCCCACTCAGACCAGGAAGAAGTATTGTTGTGACCCCGGTTACTTTCCTTACCATCACGGTGATTCTGGCCTCTATCCATCTTACTTACTGGGTGACTCTTGCCATGACAATCAAATCTGTTCTCTGGGTATAGCCAGCCTACCGCACTGTGGTTGGTATAAGAAGCACATTTCAAAAAGTCTTGTGTTCAGAAAGCAGTTCTTCTTTCTCCTGGATAACAGTATAACTTGGAAGAATTCTGGCCAGTTAGAAACTCCAGGAAGTTCTGGCAAACTGAGTTTATAGGACATATTTTCATTGGAGGCTATATTCCTTGCCTGTTAATGGACCAGTTTCTAAGATCTTTTTGCCTGGTGCCCTAGTCTCTGCATTGGGGGCATGTAAACTCCACCTCTTGTGTTTATAGTCAAGGATGCTCAAAGCTTGACTTTTCCACAGGATCTTCTAGCCCTGCCCATTTACAGGTTGTTTTGCTGATGTTTAAGGGTGTATGGAAGACCACTTTCTTTCCTTTAGGGACAACATCTTTGAAGGAACACATGAATTTTCTTATGGCTTATTTTCATTTTCTGATCTGTGCGCAAGTGTCCAAGGGTTTTTGTTTTGTTTTGTTTGAGGGAATGTTTAAAGCCTGGTAGGGTGCTGGTTCCACAAGCCTGTCTCAGCCCCTTAACTGCATTTATTGATGTACTTATTGTTCTATTAGCCTTTTAGTGTTTTTGCAATCATGGTGGTAAACAGATCCATAACAGTGCCTTTGGGCATAACTGCCTATGTACATTTAATGCTGACGAATCCTCCATATAGGAAAGTATCTCCAGATGTGGCCAAGTGGTAGTTTGATACCAACCTGTAATGTCCTCTCAAGGCCATGGTCATGGGAAACTGATGGATAGCTGTTTAGGAGCAAACTTTATCAAAAGAGAGTGCTGGAAAGCATCGGATTCTGCTGATATTAAGTTATAATTTAAGGCAGTGAACATGTGCTCTGCTGGCAGCTATAAAGATTCAAATCATAAAGTTTTACAGTGGAACGGTTTCTGTAAAAGCATCGTTACAAAGTGGGAACCGTGCCTTTAATTCTTATGACATATGGGGTTGCTTGCTTCATTTTGGTTTCAACACTGTTTAGTGAAAGGGTTGAGGTGGTGTATGGGAGCGTCTTTGTAATTGAAGTCAGGCTTTTTCTCTCCCCCACCTTTACTCCCTCCTCCCAATTAACCAAGTTTCTTGCAAGAAGTTGTGGCAGCTGCCCTACATCCAGGCAATGAATTGCCTGAGAGAGTTAGAATGTCTTTGTAGTTAACAATTTTAACTTTTCAAAGCAAAGGAGTTTAGAACATAAGTGCCCTCAGGGATGATACCACTAGGCCATCAGATCTAGCACCCAGTTTGTTTGCCTTCTTAACACAATGAAAATCTCAACTGGGAGGGCTGGAAGAGGAACACAATCTCTTTTGACTACTTTTTCCCTGAGGAAATTTGTTCAAGATTTTGAGAACTATACTACTCAAACAAGCATGCATGTCTCAGACCACTAAAAGGGCCATTTTATTACCATTCATTGTTGATGCAGGACACATGGCCACACTGTGGCCTGCATTAAACTCGCATTCACTGTGTTAATGTCAATAAAATGCAAGATGCAGGGATGCATCTCTTTGTTTGAATGCTGCTCAGGTATTGTTGAAAGCAGAGTGTAAGGTATAACTGAAGATCTGTGTCTTCAGTTGTGACATGTACTAAAACCCTCTGGAGGAGCAGCAAGAAATTCTAGGGCATATATAGAGAGTTGGTTCCCATGGCCTTCTTGTGATCTCTGTACCACCCGTAATATGGGCAACTTTGACTGTACTGTACTGTAGCCCAAGCTCTACTCATGACCTGAGTTCGATCCTGACGGAAGTCGGGTTCAGGCAGCCGGCTCAAGGTTGACTCAGCCTTCCATCTTTCCTAGGTCGATAAAATGGGTGCCCAGTTTCCTGGAGGTAAAGTGTAGATGACTGCAGAAGGCAATGGCAAACCACCCCATAACAAAAGTTTGCCAACAAAACGTCATGATGTGACGTCCTCCCATGAGCCAGTAATAACTTGGTGCTTGTACAGAGGACTACCTTTACCTTTTCTTTACCTGTCCTATGAAGATAAAGGGTATGCATTTGGCACATGCTTAGGTTATGCCTGTACCTTTGGCCTGCCCAGCAGTAGTTAGCTGGCAATCATCTTCAGATTCCCTTGTGTAAACTTGCAAAATCCATGGTCAGGTTAAAATAAGGTGTGCAGAAACCAGGCTCTGTCAAACCTGTTTTTATCACTCCTTTGGCAATCATATAAATGTTCTGGGTGGATATGCAGGGCTCAGCACAAGAGATAGCATGGCCCTGCTTCCTTGGAAGATCAATAACAGAGGCAGGTGATAGATGAGGAGAGTTAGGGGTGGATAATCTGCTGAATTTACATGACCCTGGGTGGCCTGTGGAAGGCTGTTGTTTTGCTAGGAGATTTTCAATTTAGGTGGTGCCTGCTGTATTTTAAAGATGTCACAGGGTGTATCTTGATGACTGACAGAGGGGCTGGCTGTGGTGGTACAGGGGATACCCAGTGCCTCCCTACATTGCTTTGCTGGTTTTTATTTTACATATTTCTGAAAGGAATATATATTCTAACCATTAAGAGGAAGTCTGTTCTAGCAGCTCCCCATTTCTACCAAATCCTAGGAAAGCTCTACTATTTTTTTGATGTGCCTTTACTGTGGTTATAGTGTGAAATAACTTGTCTGACTGTTTCTTGTGTCCTTTGATACTCACCTTAAACATTAAACCATCAATCATGGCCTCTCAAATGAGTCCCTTGTTAAGAGTGCATAATTGTAGAAAGCGCCCACAGGAAAGGCGTTACCAAGCTATTGAGGGCATATATCTTTGTTCTCAAATTGCCCCAAACCTGAAACTGTTAGATGATAATGATAGAACATGGATGAAATGATGTGTGGGTGCCATTTCCTTTGGGATACATCGACATGAGATTGAATAGCTGATATGATACTGGATTGTTCTCATGTTGTTCCAAAGCAATATAGAAAATTCTGTATTCCATATTTGGGAAAGATACATTTGGCTTGGAGCCTCATCACTCCTCCTTCCTTCGAGTTAATGCCTAAGTAGGAGCTCTGGGATCGGATCCTCCCCACCTTGGCAGGTTGTCAGATTATGAAGTGGGCGATCTGGAACAATAGAATTGGTTTTAAAAAAGATGGGAAGAGGGGAGAATTGTCTCTATATCCTTTTGAAGAAGCAAAAATAGACAACATTTGCAATTGGAAAGTCACATTTCAGTCTGTTAGTTGTTTCTCAGAGTGCAAACATCTTATAAATTATTTGTATGCATTGTCAGTGCAAATCTCTACCACTCAGGGCTTTAATTTTTTTTTCATACTAGGAAAAGAAAAGAAAAAAAAACAAATTCAAGTGAAAAGGCCCACAATGACAAGAAGCTTCACCAACAATAAAAACAACAAATATAGGAAGTACAGCTGTAGTACTTCCTGTATTTGTTGTTTAATTCCAGTCTCTAATCTCAATGCTTCTGTGATAAATAACTGCAGCAATAGTTATTATGTGTGCGCATGCAAGCTGAGAAAATAAAATATGATTGTTATACAAGATAGCATTTTCCAGTTTTAGCAGAGTTCTGTGGCACATAATTATACTCCTAAAGATGTGAGATACAAATGAATAAATGTACATGCCAGGATGTTAGTATAAGGTGCATCTCTGTGTATTGTACATAACCTCCATTGTAATGAAAACTCTTTTTATAAGTTTATTTCCTAATAGTCTGGGCCAAAGTTCTTTTCACTTTTTCTTTTCTGGGAAGGAATATCCTGTTGTCACTGTAAGATATGAGAATAGCATAAAGTGTAGAGCCCTCCCCCCCCACCCCATTGCTGTAGTTAAGGAATTAAACTGCTCAGCCTTTGCAACAAAACTCTCCCTGTCTCATTCCCCCCCCCCTTGTTTGTTGTCATCATGGCAGTACCCTCCTTACTGTGTTTTAATTCCAGTCTCTAATCTCAGTGCTTCTGTGATAAATTAATTGTAATGATAGAGGCCACAGTTACGAGGGTTGCTCCGCTTGCTTGTAATCTGAGCGACAGGTTTAGGGCCTGCTTTATTTAAGATGCAAGGGTAATTACATGGGAGTTCGCATATGCAGGCAGAGAGATATGATTCATCCTCCCGGCGACGGCCATGACACAGCTGTTTGTCGGATAAAATAGAGGAGCCGTGTTGTTACAAAATGTTCTCCTTATTATACCTCATTAAAAACAAGGCTGCGATAAGTCAGACCTGGCAATGAATGAAACGTATTGCCCCCCCTGTAAAAGCTGATACGAAGGATGAGACTCAGTATTGGGTCATTTATTTATATTTTAGACATTCCCTTGACTTTCTCCCTCTTCTTGTACTTCAGCATTGTGTACTTGCTGTCTGAAAAAAAACCAACGAGATTTTACCTCCTTTCTTACCCATATTTTTTTTCCTGAACTTAGTGCTTCCCTACTTTTTCCAAGTGTTAACAGAGAACAGAGAAAGCAACCAGAAGCAATTAGCAAAGATGTTTGCCAAGAACAAAAGCAGGAATTTGTTCTTCTCAGGCCAAAACAAGTTGTTCCTCTTCACCTTTATCTAGAGCAATAGGCTGCCAGAAAGGTAAAGATCATTTTGGGACTTGACTCCTTCAAAGGCAAGTTGAACAAGAAAAAAGCCCTTCTTTTCGGGCAAAAGAAAATATCCTCTTTCCTCCCCCTTTCCTTCTGCTTTCTTTCTTACTTTTTATTTTTAATAGCCTTATGTTTAAAGTGTTATTTTTTTCCCTCCCTGTTCTTTCCTATCCTGAATGAAAACAAAGAAGTTGAAACAATAAAAAAGGCAATGGGGAAAAAAGCAAGTGACTTCTGAGAATGGCATCAGGGCGAGCTGTCGAGAAAAGGCCTCTCTGAACTGGCTTGCTGGAGCTGCTGCATAAATCCTGTGTTTGCAAGAGTGCCTGGGCACTGGTGTTCAAAGAATGGCTTTGGCTTGTGTGTTCAGGCTTCTCTTCAAATGCACACTTTAAAGTGTCGTGCTCCACCGGGCTGCTAGAGATTTGGATTAATTATTAATTTCTTTGTCACTTTCCTTGCCTAAGGGTGGTTTTTAGACTTGATTTTTATGGAGGGGAGAAATTGAATAGGCAATGATGAAAATCCTCCTCTAACATTCCTAAAACCTTCACCAAGAAAGTGAGGATGAAATTCCAATTTTGCATTGAGTGCAGAAGAGGCTTGCTCTTAGCATTTTGACCAGACCAAAACCCTTTGAAAATACTTAGATGAGAGATATAGTTCGCCACATGCTCTGGAAAACTCGGGAGGGGGGGGTAATTTGTCATCTGATTATTCCCAGATTAGCTGACATACTGCACAGTAAATTGCCCCTCAAAGCATATTACTTCTAATGCATGGAAAGGTTCGTTGAATTGCTATAGAAACTAATAGTAGTTTACTCTGGCCTGTGATTTAATAAGAAAAGTCTGCTGGAACAGACCAAAGGTCTATCACGTGTAGTTATACTTGATCACCTGTTGGTTTGTCTCATGTCCTGCTTGCTGATTGTGATTAGGAATCAGATTGTTCATCAGACTGTTCAGATGTGTCTCAGTGAATTTGAATGTGTTTGTGTGAGTAGACTGCTCCACTTTTGCTGTCTCCACTTTTCAGAGGCATAGAGTTAAAAGGAAAACCAGTTTGGTGTAGTGGTTAAGAGCTCAGGACTCTAATCTGGAGAACCAGGTTTGATTCCCCACTCCTCCACTTGAAGCCAGCTGGGTGACCTTGGGTCAGTCACAGCTTCTAGGAGCTCTCTTAGCCCCACCCACCTCACAGGGTGATTGTTGTTGTGGGGATAATAATAACATACTTTGTAAACAGCTCTGAGTGGGCGTTAAGTTGTCCTGAAGGGCGGTATATAAATTGAATGTTGTTGTTGTTGTTGTTGTTATTGTTATTATTAAATAGATTTTTTTTAGTTGAGACATACTACTTAGGTATCTCTGTGTACCTTTCGTGTTTGCCCAGAAACTTAGTTAATCTTGCAATCAGTTCTTGAGATTACTTCATGAGTAAATGTCACTGACTGGACAGACACAAAAGGTATATTCAATGTTGGTCATTTTGTGGATGCATTAAATTTACACGTGCAAAATGGAGACTAGCTGGGAGTAATTCTGTACTTTACTATAGAATTAGGTTAATGACATGACCATGACACTGGCAGCAGGGGGTATGCAGAGTAAGCTACTACACAGGTGTAAAACTGATCAACCCAGTGCCATGCTGATCAACCCTTGCCATGCTAGGTGATTGGACTAGAATTTTCGTTTCTTATAAGTGAAGGAGTAAGTTTGTCTAGCATTCATGTTCATGTAAAAATAATATGTTTCCCAGTGACCAAACAAATGTCCTCAGGATGTATACAAACAGGGCTTGGATGTAGTAGTACTCCCTTGCTGCTGCCTCCTACCTGCTGATATTCAGTAGCATACTCCCATGGGCATGAAGGGTACGTGGGTAATAGCAGTTGATAGAACTATCCTCCATGAATTTAGTTAATTGTCTTTTGAAACTATTGATGTCATCATCACACATGGTGACAGCAAATTCCTTAAGATATATATTATGTGAAGAAATACTTATGCAGTTATTTTTATTAAGACAACTTACTGCCAGGAAAGTCACACAAGAAGAAATGAAAGGGAGTTAAGAACTGCAGAATTCAAATACACTAATTTTACATGGTGATACAAGAAGACGATTTTTTTATAATCTCTCCCACCATATACAATATTCTCTTCTGCTTCTTCAGTGGTCCCAGAATACTAGTATGTGAAATGGTTAGAGTGCTGGGCTAGAGATGTAAAAACTAACAATGAAACTCACTGGATGACCTTGGAACAGTCACTCTCTCCTAACTTAACCTACATATGTTACTATTATTGAGAGGATAACGTGGAAGAGGGAAGAGGTATGTACACTGGTCTGAGAATCTTAGAAGAAGGGGAGATCAAAATGTGATTGACTGATTGAAAACAGCCAGTAATAACACCTTTTCCAAGCTTAGGATGACAGGCACTGCCTAGTCCATGTCAATATGGTGTCCGAGGCAGGACTGGATCTCTTATGTGAATTTCCTGTCTCTGAGCCTAGCTTCAGACCAGATGTTTCATCTTATGTGGTCTATCTGGAGGGTTTGACCTAGGCAGAGAACTTTGTTATCCTGATTACCATCTGATTTGCTTCCTGTTACTATACTGCATTATAACTTTGCTTCCTCTTACTCCTTGCATTATGACCTTTTATTCCAGTTTGGTGGCTGAGTAACACCTACTAGTTTGGTTTATTGGCAGGATAGGCTTAGGGAGCTGAACATCTCTCTTCATTATTACTCATTATTTCTATTTAAATTGTATATAAATATTAGCTTTTTGTCCAGATTTCACATCTCTTATGGTTTTCTGTGCCAATGAGTACTACGAGTAGGGTTTTCATTTGTGTATGGTGCTTTGAATGCTTTGCTGAGGTATAAACTCTTCCTCCTGCCTGGGTATAACCCTTTTTCCTGGAAGTGAGGCTTTATTTTCCAGCCACCACCAGCCTCTTTGTCTCTTGGAATTACACTGCTTTAAAGCTATCTTCCCACAGTGTGGCCTGACCAGCTTGGCCAGTCATTGAAGGGGATAACATACCTCTGCAGCTGGCATGTTCGCACATGGGGGAGCAAATCAGTCCACTCTCAGAGAGCTATGTTTTAATGAGATAGAATGCAGGTGTGAAAACGCCGTTCAATGTTCTGTCCTTGAAGCTCTCTGACCTTGTACCTGTGGCTGGTTCCATCTCACTCTCTGTCAGGAAAATTTCAGTGTCACTTTGATAGTCCTTTCCCAGAGAAGGCTTCCTTTGTTTCTAACTAGCTTCTAATGAGGCTGAAACCAAAGTTTAAAGATGCCAAGTAGCAGTGGCAAAGTGGTTGGGATGAGAATCCCATTCAGTTTGAAGACCTTGGGTAAGTCACTTTTCTCAACCCCGGCTCATCAGCTGTATTTGTTCATTGCTCTGAGTGGGGCACTAATCTGTCTTGAAAAGTGGTGCATAGCCCAAATTATCATCATCATCGTCATGATCATCATTTTATTCAGATGTTTTATCCTTAATTATCATCATCAGCCCAAATTATCATCATCATCATCATCATGATCATCATTTTATTCAGATGTTCTATCCTTAAACCTGCATAAATGCCAAACTGTTTGGTCTGATGCTACTTAAATGATAGCCTTGGGAGGGGGCTGGATGGGGAACACCTGGCATTAAATTGTTCCAAAGGCTTAATCATGTTAGTGTGTTGCATCAAAATGAAGCAGTGGCACTAAAAAGACTAACCAACTTTATTCCAGCATAAGCTTCAGTGAGTCAGAGCTTACTTCATCAGATGCATGAAGTAAACTCACAAAAACATATATTGGATTAAATTTTGTTAATCATAGGCGAGGGTGCAAAATTCCTTGGAAGATTACGTGATGGATAACACTCCTTAATGTCCAGATAAAACATCAGGACCAGCAGGTTGTTCCTAGCAAGATCCTGATCTAGAAGCTTGTGCAGTGAACTTTGGCATGTGCAGTGGGCCATATGAAATACCTCATTGAAAAGTTCCTCCAGAAGCTTGTGGGAATTTGGGGAGTGGCTTGGGATGCAGCACCAGGAATTGCAGCCTGATGTTTAAAAAGAAACTTCTGTCTATATGAAGAAGCAAATTGTTCATCTCGTGGTTTTTATATTGTGGGCTGTAGCTCTTTGAGTAAGAACTGCAAATGATTGGGAGCCCATATGGTTTCTTGTTAAAGAATCTTTCCTTACATAGGAAATTCCTATGAAAGACCTAAAGAATAAGATATGCAAGGAGAAGGAAATGCTGGTTTGAGCTGTGTTCCATCTACAGCTGGAGCACAGAGTACAACAAATGACAGTAACAGGTATCGATACCATTATTGCTGCTATGTCTGAAATTATTGCTATTTCTGAAGATTTATTTGGTGGAATGCTTGGTGTTGTACAAAATGCAGCACATAGCTATTTGAGGCATCTACTATTGTCTCCAGATAAAGCTAGACTTAAAGGAGAAGCTTGTGGAGAGATTTTAAAAAATAGAAAGGAGACTTGGCGATACAGGCCTTATCTAAATGGTCAAAGTGTGTATCTGCTTTGGAGTATTTTAGCTTTTGCAGGATAGTTCTCTAAATTCAAGTTGACAGTCAGTAGTGTGATATCCAGGCTACAAGTAGACCGTGTTGTGCTTCTGCCCACACTCAAGCTAAATAATGTGGTGTTCCCACATTATAAGAGAGAGTATGCTCAAGGTACAAAGAATGATCTTGTACATGAAGTTGAAAATGACTATTCTGAAGGACAAGCCATGCCATCAGCTCGGTCTCGTCACTTGAAGATATGATTGCTGTACTTTGAATCTGGTCAGTCTTGAAATAAGATGATTCCTCGTGCTGGTTGTGATTACACTTCAGGATGACATCAGGAGAAGTGGACAAGATCCAGTGTTGGGTTTCTGTGGACACAATTCCACCCATGAGCATGATTTTCTTGGCTCCCCCCTCCCTTGGCAGCCCATACTCCCAGCATTGCAGGCTGTAATGGAAGGGAGGAGCAGAGAAAGTCTTGCTTCGCAGGTGAAAGTCCTTATACCTGCAGAAATGCAGGACTGGATCCACCTCAGTCAGTGTTTGTTTCTCTGGAGTCCTTCAATCAAGTCAGATTAAAATTAATTGGTATAAATGCATGAGAGTCAAGGCTGGTTTGTTATACAACTGCTTCCATTTGTTGAACTTAAAGATTGTATAAATTTGTGTAATGAAAGGCAGCGAGTTAGAAGCAAGTCAGGAAGTCGTGAGCTAGGAATGTTTGCGTGTATGTGTGTATGTATGTGTGTGCATTCATGCATACCTATGTCTAATCAGTCTTATCTCATGGAGCGGACTTCAGAATAGTATAGGTCACCAAATGGGGTTTGTCTCAAAGGTTTAAAAAGCAGGTGAGTAAATGTTGTGGCTAGCTTTGTTAGTACAGGACTCTTGTGTTGCATTCAAAAGTCTCCTTTTATTTTTGGCATGGATCTGTGTGTGTCTTCCAATTTGCTGGAGTGCCTGGATCACCAGTATTGCTGGCAGGGGGGCAGGAAGAAGGGACAATAGGCTTTGTCAGGGTTGTGTTTCCCTCCTGCACAGCCTCAGTTCAGGGAGGGGTGTGTGTGGAAGTCAAGGAGGCTTTGTCTTGAGGGTTTTATACACTGTCTTTTTGAGATAGGGAGGGGTTAGTGGAGCTCCTGAATTTCAATCAGGTTGAGCTTTTGAAAAAAATTAGGGTTTTTGTTGAAGAGGAAGAAAGAGGAGGTTATTTTCTAGTGTGAATGTTCTTTTCTCAGGGTTTTTTTTTGGTGGTGGTGGTGGTATCCCATTTGGTTTCAGAACCTTCACGTTTACAGCAGTGATATTCTTCCAGGTATTGGAGGAGCATATCTGTTGTGATCAGTTGCTCCGTGGTTGTTTTTCAGAAAAAAGAGCAGATGCTGGTGGCCCTGTAGTAACCATTCCATATGAAACACTGGGTTTCTTTGAATAGGCCTCTTCCCAGGAAGCAAATACCAGTTTCTTCCCCCTTTCTCTCTCTGGTAGCAGATTTTACTGGCATAAGCCAAAAAAGAATAAAATCATCCAACCCTAGAAATCTGCTGCCTCCCCTTTTCTGTGAATTCAAACAATTGTAGGGCACAGCTGCCTGCTTCAGGGTGACTGCCGGACCTAACACTGTGGGATGTCAAGCAACTCTGTGGATGTTCAGAAATCAGGTTTGTTCCCTTCGCCTTCCTATAGGTCAAATCTGTGTGGTATGGATATACACTTCTCTGTCACTGTCCACTTAGGAAGGAGTATACATGTATCTGTATATGTAAGATCTAAACTACATATTACGGTGTCCACAGGTTCAAACTGTGGCCACTGATGCTATTTTAGAGGAGAATTTAGCTGTTTAAAAATTGCTTCAACTGTACTCTGCCATCTTGTTTCCCTTCCTTGTGCCTTTTCAAGTGCTGAATTAGTAATGAGGGCTCTTTCAGCACTTGAAAAGGCACGAGAGGGAAGCAAGATCTAGTGCTTCCTCCCTGTGGGCTCACACTTATTTTTGGATGGCTAAATTCTCCTCTAAAATGGTGTGGGTGGCCATGAGTTTGACCCATTGCTCCTGTAATGTTTGGCTCTGAGACTGAGCAAGCAAGTACATTGTCTCTTGTCTGCTTTTGCGGAGTCCTCCTAATGCAGATTCATAAAGCCCTCTCATAGCATGGCTTTGTTTGCACTTCTTTGGGTTCTTCTTGTCTCAGCTGGTATGACAGTGGTCATATGATGAGGGCGTGAAGTAGAGTGCGTGAGAGATTTAAACCTGTCAGGCAGTCAAAGGTGGGTGGTTACTGGGCACTGCTCCAGTTGTATTTTCAACCCCACCTCTTTCCCACTGAACACTTTCTAAATCCTCTCTGTGGCCAGGTTTGCACTGGACAGATGGGGGGAAGCAAAGGAGGTACAGAATTACAGAGTGTACTGTTAGATTTCACTCTCAGTATTATGGAAATGTTAAGATGGGAGGTTTTTAAAAAAGATTATTCCACCTATATCAATAATATCTTATAAATCTTTGAGAGGTTTCAATGAGGAATCATATATGAAGAATATGTAGCCTCGCTTGAAAGCTGGTTCTCCTGACCGACATCCTTAGAGTCTCTAATATGTACGATATCTACCTTCTTGCAAATTAAAATTGTATCATTTTGTCTTTTTTTCCAGTGAGTAAAGCTAACAAGAGCAGAATTTGCATAGTGTCCCTTTCAGTGGTTTGTAAAAGGGGTTTGTAAAAGCATCCTCATTCTGTTTTCTAACCTCTGTGTGTCTTCTCTGAGCCCTCCTAGGTCTTTTCATCTGCAGGGCTGCTGACAGAATCTTTTGGACACAGTGTGCTATGCCTGCTAAGGACCCCTTCCAGGGAGGACAGTGGATGTCTGACAGCACTCAGAATCCCTCTCCCCGATTTGCCTTGCTCCCCTGTCTGTAGCCCTGCTCGTCATTCATACAGTACTTCCTTCGCCCAACTGTTCTTTGGTTTTGTCAATTTTTCTTTCTGTGGACCTTCCAGAAGAGTTTATATAGGTAAATTTTGTTTTAAAATTGTGTATATGTTGGCCACATGGCCTCGAAATGCAGCTGCACTTCTGCAGCCCTGTTCATAGTATAGGGCTCTGATTCTCCCTGCATTATATAAAAGCCTCACCACTTTTCTCAGTCTCCTCTCAGAGGTTGTGTGCAGATGGCCTGGATTCTCCCATTGTGTCTGTGCTTGACTTTACCATTCAGCTGCCCAAGAAGTTATTTTCCTTTGTTTTGAGTAGAGTTGTTTAAAAATGAAAACATTTTCAAAGGCAACCTTGTGCTGTGCTTCCTTGCAGTTGTTCTTGTCCTGAATAGGATTTTTTAAAAAATGTTCTGAATGTAGTGCATTGGTGCATACCCCCCACCATTGTTTAAACTCCACGTTTGCATTGCTGCATAATTACCCTACAGCATCATGGCTCCAAGTCAGATCTGCAATATCCAGTGGCAATCTGGTGTAATCATTGGTGCAAACAGAGTGCTGCCAACTTCATTGAGCCCATTAGAGAAGTGTTTTTACAGGAGTTTTCACATTGTTTCTGCTTTCTGAGCTACAATCTACCTTATAGCCTCTGTTGCCACTGTTGAAGGTCAGACATGTCCTTGGTTTATACATCAAATAGCTTATGGCTATATTAATGAGAGGAGCGATATAATTTACCAACAGATTTTACCAGGAGATGTCACTGAATTTTACAGTTGGTCAGAGCAATCTGTACCAATGTCACACTGCTGAATAAATGCTGATGTGAACTCCACAAAGAGTGGCTAGGAACTCCAGTTACCATATCTTGAAGATTCCAGGGAGCATTTGCACATTGCTTTAGAAGCCAAAATAAAGGAAAAGCTTCCAGACATGAAATGTATGGAGTAGTTGTTGGTCCTTCTGCAAGGGCTTAATGAATTTTTGTGAGTGTATAGTGCTTTTTATTTCAGAGCCCATTACCAAGGGGAATGTGGTACCTTGGGTGAGTGCCAGGCACAGTAATTTATTGTGGCCCGGGGTGAGCCTTAACAGACTGCCCTAGTTTGTGATTTTTCTTCTTTGACTCATACTTGATTGAGTGATTGATTCAATGATTAACTGATGTCATTCAAAGAAGAAGTGGAAACATCAATTTTTCCATTAGATGCAAGTCTTCCTCCCTTCTGCTTCAGCAATGAATTTGTTTTTATTTTAGCATGAGTGAGATGGTGCAGATCTGCAACACCTGTGCTTATTTTCACAATTAACTCAGATCTAATTTTGTTCTTCTTTTAATTAAGGCTCAACTTAACAACTACCTGTTAGTTCAAAGTCATGTCTGATTTATTGTGCTGTAAACTTATATGCAGCATCCCATTTAGGTTCATTTTTTAAGAAACCCAGTGGAATTGTCTGTCTGTCTGTCTTCTTAGAGACTTAGTCAAAACACAGTTTTAAAGTCAGCAGCAGCCAGCAAGAGAACTCCTAAAATATTCAGCTGTAAAGACATTCTAGTAATCCTTGTGAGATTTGCCTAATTTATGATTGATTCCTTGGCATTTAGGGTTGCCTGTTGTATCCAGCTGCAATCAGATCTGCTCTTACCAGCTTCTTTTCTAGCAGCACTGAAATGAATAAATAGCAGAGTTAAAGTTGGGTTCCATTTATCTTTATTTTGATTTGTTTTAGTTTACTTTCCTTATTTCTTCTTTTGTGGGTTCCAGTCCAACCCAGTCCTTGCCTGCTGGATCCCTGCCCATCTACCTCTGCACTCTGTTAACTTTATGGCTGCATCCCAGGTTAAGTCAATGCCAAGAGATTCTCCTGCACACTCTTGTTCGCCTTGCTCTGTTGCTGGCAGCTTTTTTCATTATTTATTTAATGTCTTGTACCGTAAATAATGGTGACTTTATGGTTATTAGGAACGGGTTAAGGTACATGCGGGCAGCACCAGGCTGCCTTCAAAAGGAACAGCCCCAGCATAAAATGTTGCGATAATTGCTTTACTGCTGAGTGCTTGGTCTTTATTTTGTGTCCGATTTGTCTCTTAAGCCAGCGTAACATTCTCTCCGCTACAGGAGAATGCCGAGAGCAAATTGAAGGTCTGAGCGTGAACAATGCAACATGGTGCACTGCTGGGTTTTTCTTTTCTCTTTCTTCGTTCCTCTCCCAACCACCCCAGGCCCCCTCCCCTTCTAGCTCTCAGCCCCTCTGCAATTATCACACCTCCCTAACCCCTCTACACTATCTGAACTTCAGAAGTGCCCACCCAGCCCAGCATTCAGTCCCCAAGAATGATCGATAATGAATCCTTCTGAGGAATATTTAGTGGCAGCCCAAGAGATGCTGTGAAATAATCCATCCCCCTATAGTTTTCTCAGTTTCTAGCAATCAGAAGTTTAGGGGCTACTTGAGCTTGAAGTTGAATTGCTGCATACACGTTGGCTGATGGATGTAAGTGGACTGTTGGTGTTCTTGTTTGTATCTTGTCCGGTGAGATGGGAAGGGAAGATAAAATACCACTCCTGTTTGAAGCAGGTGATGGAAGTAGTGATAGTGCCTGTTCAAAGAGAAAGCAAAATAAGGCATGAAAAATTGTTCTAGAGCCTCAGTAGGTCTGAGTGACAGCTCCGTGCCAAAGATCATGTTTCAAGGCACGGGACATGATGTGCAGTGAAAATGTTTGCTTCTTTTGAATGTCCAGGAAAGTTGGAATTAACCTACCTACTTCCCTTTTTGAGTGACTAGTGCTGCAATACTTGGAGCTCTTCTTAGTATGTTGGAAGAGAAGATTAACAATTGTTTGATTATGAGTACAGTAAACAGCTTTGGTGAAAATGGTCTGTTTATTTCTCCAACGTTTCAGTTTCTTCTTTAACATTATAGTGGTTTGAACAATAACCTTGTGAAAGCAGTCAGACCTCCCATGTTAAATCCTGGCAATGGATTTGAGAGCACATGTATTTGTGCTGGAATGAACTAAGATGTTTTGTATCTGGTTCTGAGTTAGCCATTTGCAAATGGCTTGCGGGTTATTTTTCATCAACTTCACCGGAGGACTCCCCTTGTAAGAAACCATCCGGTTCTCATCTGAAACACAAGTAGAGTTTATCATTGTCTGCCCTACATTCTCTTCCCCTCTTCTGACCAGAAAGATTGGTACCCTACAAGACACTGAAGGTGCATATAAAGCTATGCTTCTGATCCATTTGTGCTTTTCAGAAGGATGGGTCCAAACCCCATACATTCTGAGTGGTATAATAGTATTGCATTGAAAATGCATATTTGATATGGCAGAGGGCAAATCAACAATGTCAGGCCATTTGGAAAGGCAGCCATAAGCTTCAGCAAGTTTCCCTGCTCTCTCTGCCCTATTTATCTTTGTCCTGAGCTTTCAGGGAGTTTGTGTTGGAAACAGTCATATGTGTATGTGTGCAGTTAAAACCCTTGTGAACCAATCCAGTACCAGATAAAGACAATCTGGGTGTGAGCTTGTGATAAATGTCATATAGTTGTCGAGAAGAAGTGAGTAGAGAAGTTATGAAAGATGCAGCTCTTCATTTTTTTGGCATACAAATTTTACAATCAAGAGGGCAAAGCATTTAGTTTCCCAGTACCTCTGGGGATAAACATAATTAGCAGAGACTTAAGCAGGTAAAAGGTTTTCCATTCCCCCCACTTTGTGGCCTACAATCAGAAAGTGTTAACTTTCCATTTTGGCTGGTAAATCTAAATTGTAATCTTGACAAGGAACATTTGAAATCAGATCCCAGGATCAACCAGTTACATCAACATAAGGGTGACTCCTAATTAATAAACAAAAAGACCCAAGTGGAAATACGAATGAGAGCAGCCAGGAAGGATTTTTTTGTTGACTACTGAATGACTTTAATACAAGGCATCTCTGTGTCTCTCTCTCATTTGGTGGCTTATTGGGGTAATCCGGTTAAAGAGGATACTCTTAGATGCTCTCTTGGACTGGGAAATGTGAATAGCAAAAGGAAGAGGAGAGAAAGTGGGGGAGGAAGGAGAGTGTGTCTACTTTTAAGCAATCCTAAGGTTAGGGTGGTCCTGAGAGAGTGTCTTTTTCAACAAACAAATAAATAAAGAACAGAAGTTTCTGAACTCTATTATGATCCTGTAACTGACCACCAAAGTCAGCAGCAAAATGGCCAGTGCTGCAGCCTCTTCAGGCTTAATGTGTCCTGTTTTCTGACCCTGAAACATTCGCTTTATGAAAGGATCAAGTTGGGAGCATTGTCCCGGTGCCTTGAAAAGAGCGGCACAGAATGTGCTTTTGTGTTAACTTGCCTCTCCCCCCACTTTTCTGAGCTGCTGCCTGCTGTGCTTCCCCCCTCCCATTTTAAAAGGCGACTGGGTGAAGTGGGGAGAGAGGCTGGGATGGATAGTGATACAGACAGAGACGGTCTTGATGAACCATCTGTGCTGGGGTGTAGTCCAGTGGAGCTGAAAAATTAAACAGCATTTTCAATTAACTTTCTGTCCCTCTTTATCTACAATGTTTTTTCTCCCCCTTTCTCTTGGTTTTGTGTGGAGGGTTTTAAAAATTATTTTAACCCTTTAAACACTGTATTTGGAGTGGAATGGTATTTAATTTTAGAACTGGCCCACTGGGAACAAACCCATGAATTGTCAGGCTGTGTCTGACAGTTATAGTCCATTAGCTACAGTACCCAGATTCTTATAGAAGAACTATCCTCCAATCTCTAAAAGGCTGCAGAGTGGACATTTTATGGGTTATGATGACTACTGTCTATGTTAGTGTCAGACTCCGAACCTGAAGTTGGAATTGTTTGTGGGAGCCATCCCATTATCTTGTTCTTGTTCACATGGGACTTTCTGTGACTGTCAAGGTTGTTAGAGGGCATTGTTCTCCACTGTGCAAACACTTGCTTACCTTGTCTATAAATGAAAAAGCAGCTTTGCAGTCCTCTGGAACCTGTTGCCTTATTTGTAAGAGTTTTCTGACTCCCATTTGTGGACCACTTACTCTATTAATATTGTATGAATGGGAGTGGAGCCAGGAATTCATTAGAATTAGGTTAGGTGGATAGTGAGAATTAATTTGCTCCCTATTAATCGAGGTGTGAATAGCCAACGATTAAGCATCAGTTGCCCCTGAGTGACTGTGTTCACACTTCTGCTAATGAGCAGCCATGCAAGCAGCATCTCCTATGAAGATGTGATGGTTGTAGTATTAGCAGCGTAAGCGTAGCAAGTCCCATTGCACCCGGTACCGGGACTGATTTGACCCCAGTATTACAAGAGCAATTGTACTGGTTCCCTCTCTGCCTCTTGTGTTGTATAGCCATACAAGGCACTTGTGTGCCTTGCCCTGGACTGGCAAGAGTGACCTGCCTGAAGATTGTCAGAGTGGCCCAGGATGAACTGCATCAGCACAATTCCTTTTAGGATTTCTGAACACAAATGGCTTTCAGAGGATTTCAAAGGCAGTTGATCAGAGCAGTGTGACTGTGTTCCATTTCCTTCATGTAAGATTCCATTCCTGGTGCAATGCTGGAAGATCTTTGCTTAGGACTTTGTCTTAGAACTTAATTATACTATCAATTGGGTAGTTGTATTGGGGCCGTGACTGTTCTTTACAAAGCACTGCTCTTACTGCCACTCTGGTGGGTGGCTTTGACTTAGTGTGTGTCTTGCACTCTATGGAGCTGAAGATAACAAGGTTGCCTTCACTGATTCTTAGCTTTTGTCCTTCCTCAAAGTAGCTGCTGTGGATTTCCAGTCCAGCTAGTATGTCAGAGTAGAGCAAATGGATCCTTCGTTCCAGTGGGCTCAACTGCATGCACCATTTTTCTTATTGTGGTGCTTATTTCCTGAGCTTTGTTAGGACCCTTGTCAGTTGAAAGTCTGCCCTCTCGACAACTGGCCACTTTCCCAGGTCATTAATAAGTGTATTAAAGAGTATGGTGCTTAGGGGTTCTCCACAGTTACTCTTCTGACTGGACCAAAAATGGCTGTTCGTTCCTACTTGCAGTGTTTCTCCTTCTTAGGCACTTTCTGACCTGTGACAGTACTTTGTCTCTCGCCCTACATTGGCTTCTTTTCCTTAGTAGCCTTCTCTCAAAGGCTTTTTGAAAAGTCCATATAAATTATGTTAGCTAGTTCTCCTCCTCTATGTGTTCTTTGACCGACAGGCTGATACAATACCAAGAGTAGAAAGGCTGAGTTGATTGTCCTTTGCAGATGCTGTGCTGGTTTTTTTTGTATCCTAATTGTGATTGTCATCTGGATTTATAATTCTTTAATTCTCCCAGCCATTTTACCTGCCAGTCAAGCAATATAGCAGCCTGCAGTTCCCAGGATTCTACTTGCTTTCTTTTAAAAATAGCTTTCAAAATTGCCAGGCTTAGAGATGGTGGTAGGTTTTATCAATGAGAGTACACTTTTTGATTAGCAGATCAGGCTTCCAGGCTATGGACTCCTTACACAAGAGGCATAAATCAACCATTTTTTAAAATGGGGCTATAAGGTGAAGGTATAACCTATTTTGATTGCAATTTAGATTGTAAGCTTTTGTGACAGGAACTTCTTCTTTTATAGTTTCATGCATGTAACCATGTTGGTCTGCAGTAGAACAGCAAGATTCAAGTCCAGTAGCACCTTAAAGGACAACAAGGTTTTCAGAGTATAAGCTTTTGAGAGTCAGATACCAGATTTTGATACCAGATGTCTGGAGAAGGAAGCTTTGACTCTCAAAAGCTTATACCTTGAAAATTTTGTTGGTCTTTAAGGTGCTACTGGACTCAAATCTTGTTCTCCTTTTATGAAGCTCTGTGAAGAACCCTGATGGCACTTGCCAGGTCTTCCACTCTCTTGGAGAGCTCCTGCACCAAGCCTGCACTCCTACTGTGGCTTGGTGGGGCAGTGGGAGCAAAATTTTTGAGAAATCGTGGAAAATTGGCATTATATTGGTGCTGCAAACCTAGAAGTGACATCACTGCATCAGGGAGACAATCTAAGATTGACATGAAAACTTTTGGTGAATCCTAGAGCGTGAGCTGATGCTATGACATCACTTCCAGGTTTGTGCCAGAACTGATACTGTGGAGTTGGTACGATGTTGATTGTCTAGACTCCACATACCCCTCCCTACATCTCCCAGGGGTTCTTTGTGTTTGGCTGGCAAACCTAATGGCACTAGTTAAGCAATAATAAAAATACATTTGATTTTTCTTCTTTCTGATGCTTAGTAATAGTATTCACATGTAGTACAGATAGTATGAGACCTTTTCCACACAGATTATTTGCCCCATGTTTGACACTGTTGGGAAGCAGCCCCCCCCCCCCGCTTCCTCTCATTACCATTGTGCATTTATACAGTTCTTGAGTTTTTGCTGATTAGCCCCCAGGCTTTCCAAAACCTGCTTTGCTGCAAAGTTTTTGGAAAGATCACGGCAAAGCCTGGACTGCTGCCCATGTGGGTGGGAAATTTCAGATTTTCCTGGCCCTGCCTATATATGGCAGCCATTTCCCCTGCCCCTACAGCAGACTTTCTCTTCCTGCACCAGTGGGGGCCTTTTATTTAAAAGCAGCAGTTGAATGTTATCATATTGTTAACATTTTAACAATCTGTGTATCAGGTACTCACCCAGCTTTCATTTTTTAAAAAAAGTAAGTCTTCAGTTCCTTTTGTTGCAGGCAATCTGATACAGACTGTTACAATGCTGTAAGGATATAATTCAGTTGCCAATTTAAAACAAACTGAAAAGGCCCTGGTGTTGTGGATTAAGGATAGCTGCTGCCAGGGCACTGGGGCAAGACCCCGTGGGGAAACCCCACAAGCCTTTCCCTGTATGGACAACACCGGTGTGGCACTTACAGGCTCTTTTATGTGTTGTGTGAAAATACCCAGAAGCCCCTCAGAGTTTTTGGTGTATCCTCCATGATCATATGTCCCTTGATTCATCAGCAAAGACCCTCTTCTGTCAAGGTATCCACTGCAAAATATTTGTGCTCCTTACAAATATCAATTATCCAAATTTAAAAATAATACTTGCTTCAGAAATTGGCAGTCCTTGCAAACCCAAATTTAATTTTAATTTTTGAATCTTCCATGATACAGTTTCAACCCTTTGGCATTCTTTTTTAGCGAACTTTTAATTTAGATCTGGGTCTTTCTACGAACAACTTCAAATGCTTTGCTTCTATTTTAAGTTTATGACAAGTTTTCATAGTAGGATGCTGCCAAGTGTTTAGGGCTCTTAACCTGTGTCTGTGTATTTTACATTCTCACTCCATACAGCATCCAGCTAAGTTTAGTTTATGTAATAATTGTAAGACATTGTACTTCCCACTTTTAGTGGGGTGCAGCTGATCCTTGCAGACTTGGTTAAGAGCTTGGAGGTTATACTGGACCCAGCACTGCTGCTAGAGAAGCAAGTTAATGCAGCTGCAAAAAAGCCCACTTTCCACAAACTCAGTCTAGCCTGGATGATAGCCCCCCCCCCCCACCTTGACACAGTTGATCTGGCCACCTCGATCCATAGCATGGTAACATTGAGACTTAACTACTGTAATGTACTCTATATGTCTCCCCTCAAAGTCAATTTGGAGACTCCAGTTGGTGCAGTACACCGCAGCTCAATTATTATCAGGAGCTAGGCAGAGCTTACGTATTACTCCCATTCTACCATCACTCCATTGGTTACTCATCAATTATCAGGCTCAATTCAAGATTTAGCTATCACGTGCAAAGCCATCTGTGGTCTTGATCCCTCATATCTACGGGAGCACTTCTCTGCCTCTGCTCTTCTGTGGCAACTTTACTCATTTGAACAGGTGCACTAATTTCTGCAGGTGCCACTCTGCAAACTGGCAAAATCAACAGTTGCCCATACACACATTCTCTGTAGTGGCCCCCACCTTATGAAACGGCCTGTCTGAAGAGTTCAGGAAAGCTCCTGCTCTCCTGGTTTTTTCACAAACTGTGCAAAACCAGATTATTCAGGAGGGCTTTCATACAGAATTCGGAGATGCTTCTATAAAGAGATAGGGCCTGTAGACTGTCTGTCACTATTGTTTGTTATATCATGTTAAATGGCTTCTGCTTTGATTCAACATTGTTTCAGCTCTATATCAGATGTCTGCTTATTTTCAAATTTCTGCAATCTATACCCTATCATATTGTTTGTTGAATGTCTCAGCTGTTGCTCATATGACATTACATTGTGCACACCTTGAGTTCCATTGAGAAAGGTGGACTATAAATTATGAAAATAAATAAAATAATCGAAACTAAATATGGAAGTAAACTATTAATAGAACCTCCGCTCTCAACTTTGTAATTCATTGATTGTGAACATTTAAAAGCTGCTACAAGTTAAAAATAGATTGAAAATCAATATGCACACTATCCAAATTAGTAGTTTAGTATAGAAGAATCCTAAGGCACATTTCATAGGTAGTACATAATTTGAAAAAAAAAATCACAATTTTAAGAGCAGATACCTTTTAACTCCTCCTCCAATCCCTTTTGCATTCCCCATCTGGCAGCAGTTTTTCCTTGGACCCCGATAAACCAGCCACGGAAACAACTTTGTGCTTTCTATTGCCTTTCTTCACCACACTACTGAGCCTGCAGAGGAAATGTGTCCTGCATACATTATTTATCTCTCTGGTTCCAGCATGTAATTGCTTTGGATCCTGGCTTTCCTACTAGCCACTTTCTAATCTGGTCCTTGTGCCTTGTAATGCCATATAACCTGGATGGTCTCAAGACACTTTAGCATCTGATGTGGAAATCCAAATGACCCCTCCTTCTCTCTTACAGAGAGAGAGAGAGAGAGAGAGAGAGAGTTAAAAATATGATAAATAACAGAAAAGTCACCACCTTTGATGGCAGCTACCACCTGAGGCCACCATCTTACTGTGCTAGATGGTAGGGCTGGCTGTGCATTGAATTGGCAAGAGTATGTCCATTTTCTCTCATAAGAGGACTTGTAACCTGTTTCCCTGGATGTAATTCCTACTGTTAATGCTGATCAGGCTGTTACTCTTCATCACCATTGCCTCTGTGGCCTTTTTAATATTCTTGTTCTCAAGGGGAGAGTAGTAGGAGAGATAATGCCATAAGAAAGTGTATCAGAGCTCTGACTCTCACAGTCCAGTGGTAAGAGGAAGAATAATAGCTGTGTCCTTGGAAAGGGCAAGCTGGTGAGCTAACCATTGGAACACTATGTGTGGTTGAGTCACCAGTGTCACAATAGGGTGGGCTACAGTTACCAGGGATTGCTGCTGGCATGGCAAAGATAGGGAGTTGGAGGAGGCGTGGAGAGGGAAAGTCCTCACTGAATTGCTTAAAGACATTCTGGATTTGATTTAAACAAAAACAAAAAGCTGGCAGGCTGGCTGACTGGGTGGTTGGCAGGCAGGGACCTCCCCTCCCTTCCCCCATCTCTCACACTGGGGTGGGGGGGAGGGCTTTCATTCTGCTAGGTCAGCCTTTCGTCAGCAGGAGCCAAAGTGTCCGTCATGTTCTGGCTTCCTTTCTCTCCATGAAAGGGTGGGCGAGACCTTTGCATTCAAAGCAATAGTGGTTCTGGGAGGTCCCTTTCCTCTCTGGGTATGGGGGCAGGGTGGATAGAAATACAACAGTGGCACTGATGCACAGAAACTGATCCCATTCCCTTCAGAAAGCATGCAAAAGCTGAGTTGCTTGATTTTTTAGAACAGGCCTACAAATGAATTTTCATTTGTCCCAATCACTCACTCATTTATTTGTATTTTGAGGTATCTCATGAACAAAGCATTGAATTAAAGTTAGCTTATGATGAAGACTGTGCATGAATTGGGGCCTGTGTCTCATGAGAGTGTCAGATGTTCTGTTACAGCCCCACCACTCTCATTTTCCTTGTTATTGATCTGGCTGTGTTGCAGTGGATCAGGTACAAAATCCCATTCCTTGACCATGGGCAACTTGGAACAGACAGCTGGTGATGCTGCTGCAGAAATGGACTTATTCAAAGTGACTTTTCACATGTTATGTTGTCTGTAGGTATACACCTAAGATTTTTTTAAGTGTACCCCTTAAAATATAAAATATTAGTGAGACAAACAGTTGTTTGAAGATAGGCATATCATAAAGGTGAGATAGCTGGGATTCCCTCTCAAGAGTACCCTAGGTAGCAAAAAGAAGTTTTCAGTCTAACTAGTTTTTAAAATCAGGATAGGATTCTGGTTACTTGGAAAGAGACCATATTTGGACACTACAGTTAATTGGAGTTAGACTGAAAAGTTTCATTTTGAATCATCAGCCATGTGAGAAGAGGAGGGAAGGGAGCACACTGGCCTGATAATAAACCATGTTTGTGTCTGTTGTTTTGGCGGTGGCAAAGGTATAGGGCCCAGCTGCATATAGAAGTACCATCAGATCTGACTTTACAGTGCAATCCTAAACAGAATTAGTCCAGTCTAAGCCTACTGATTGTGTTGGCTATTGCTTAACATTTGTTAGTGTGTGCATCTCTTAATAGCAATGGAACATGGTAATTTTTCAAAGTACTATGCCCCATCTTTTTATGTCAGTGCTGGATTTGCACTAAATATCTTATCACTGCCTCTTTGGTAGAGTGGCTCACATCTTAACCATTGCTGTGTCCTACAGGCAGAAATCAGAATAAAGCATATTTTAAGGAGGTTTTAATGTAGATAGGTCAAGTAAGTGAGCCAGTCTACACACTTACAGATAGTTAGTGTGCACATGTGCAGCTTACTGAGATGAGCACACAAACCAGATTCTTCATATATTTATGATAATTTGATGGCCAGCAGATACATATGGGTAGACAAGATGGCGGACTAGAGAGAATTTCTCTTGCTTTCTACCTGAACTTTACTGCCTAGATGTTCCTGGACTTTTATACAGGACAGCAGACTTCCTCTTCCAAGATAGGCAACTTTGGTGTATCTGGCAGCCTCATAGTTAAAAATTCACCCATTGCTTTCTCTCCCTTTTGTCCTCTTCCTTTCTCCCCCCTCCCCTTCTTTCCTTTTCAGAGTTGACAGGGGCAAAATAAAGGCACTTAAAAAAAAACAATTTTGTTCCTTCTAGGAGTGATGGAGCGAGAGTGAACAAAGATTATAGCTCTGTGTGTTGGAGACCTTCGTAATGGGGGGAGCGGCAGTGACATAATGGCAACCTAATGGCAGTAATTGCCCCTGGTTTTGACAGGGCCTATATCATGGCTCAAGGAAAAAAGAGATGTTTAAAGTAAAAATTTACACAAAATTATACGGTTTAGGGGGTGAAAACGGCCGCTTTTTTTTTTTTACCACTCTATGTTGGGGGATTTTTTTTCTCTTCTCCCTTTCTCTGGCAATGTTTTATTGGTTGGGACCATGTTTGTTGTCACTGTTCTGCGTGTGTGTTTCTACATCCATCACTTAACTTAACAATTGATCTTCCTCTGTTGTTCAGCTTGTTGGTTGCTGGGAGTGGCACTGGGATGGCTAGTCCCTCCATGCTAGCATGTGTAGAGCTCTTCTGTGGGAGACATATGGGGAGCAGGCAGAGACCGCACAGCCCTGAGCAGCACTGGAGGAGTTGTGAAATGGAGAGAAACTCCTTTTCACAGTGTAGCTCTTTTATATTGAACTTAGCCTTGAAGAGCATTCAATTCTTCTGTTTCTTATAATTAAGGATTGTAGTGCATCCAACTTTTCTCACTTTCTACCTCTTTATTCACTGCAACGCTTGGACGTGCCTGCCACTTCTCATATTTAATATGTAGATGTGTGTTTCAAAAATGTTTTTACTGAGGGATCTGTATGTGATCGACAGCGTATTAAAAACAATTGGTTGGACTTTCTCTAATTCATTGCCTGTGCTTGGATCACTAGTACGTGAAGGCATGAGGAAGATTTCAAGGGTTAAACAGAAATGACATACCATTCCCCCTCTCCCCCCCCCACCCCCCTATCATGACAACAGGGTGGAAATAGCAGGGTAGAAGTGGCTACTGGAATGGCTTCATTTGAGTGGTTGGTAGTGAGTTACTGGTAAGTGCAGAATGAGGAAGTTTTCAAGGGTCCAGCCGAAAGAGCATGTCATTTTTAGGATTATTGAAAAATGCAGTTAACCAAGTGAAGCGACTGTGCAATTCAAGCATTTTTGCATGCTTTTTGCAATCATGATTCAGTGGAAAGGACAGGGCTTCTCTGTGACACTTCTCAAACAGGAAAGGACATCCTTGGTGGGCATAGTTCCCACCAAAGAGAGTGGGAGGAGGGGGGGTGGAGTGGAGGGCAGCGAAATAAGCCTGCTTGCTCCGTATAAGTCAACAGTACCAGGGTGATGTCCTTAGAGTGTTCAGCTGGAGCAACTGGATTGAAATCCTCACTCAGTCCTGAAGCTCCCTGGTGACCTTAGGCCAGTAATTATTCTCGCTTCAGCATAACATACCTCACAGGTTGGTTATGAGGATAAAATCGAAGAGGGCCATGCTGAGTTTCTTGGAGGAAAGGCTACAGGGTGAGAGCAAAATATTTTATGTAGATATGCCATATGGTTTCTACCTGGATCCTTCCTCATGAGTCTAACCTTCACTTTCCTGTTGTGAAGTACAGCTGACAGAAAATGCACATACTGTTATAATTTGCAAAACTGCAATCTTAATAGTTGGTTTCCTGTAATCCCTTCTGAAGTAGTTATATGTAGAACAACTGTGTCTTGCATACATGAAAAGCAGAGATTTACAGGATCACATAAGTGTACAGTTAAACTTGGCCACAGTTTGAAAACCTGTCCATTTTTGAAAAAGGTCTGGAAAGGCAGACATGTTGTCATGCATATACAAATGCAATCTCCACTCTAGTCTACACTTGTTAGAACTAGAGCCTTTTGGACACAGGCTTTCTAGGGGACTGCTGTTTGAATAGTTGCCAAATGTGCACCTGACTGTCCTAATGTGAGTGTGCGGAATTCTTTTGCCATCCTAGCTCAAAGGACTGTGTGACTGCAGGAGACGCAGAAGGGAGAGAAACATCTGTTCAAAACCAAACACAGCCTCTTGCTAAATGGGCTAGAACGCTCCTGCTAGAGGGGTCTGGGGTGGGAAAGTGAGCCAATGCTGGGAATGTTTTGTCTGGAGGAACTGGGATAGGAGGTGTGTGTCCATGGGGTGGCGGTTCCCCCTACATCCTGTGAGCTGGACACATCTGGGGAAGTCATCTGGCCCACGTTGATGGGTCCCTCAGCTCGCCTGGCTTTAATGATTCGTGATGCCGCAAGAAGTGGCCTTGTAATGGCCATTCCATGCTTGGCAAAGGAAAGGAGGTGAAGGCAGTCTTGTTCAAATTTTCTTATTTCCATTGGGAGGTTGGCCATTATTTCCACTGGGAGGCTGGACAACATCAACATACACACCAAAGAATCCTATATTTTGGAGAAAATCTGAGTGTTTATCAACAATTATATGAGATTTTGATCCCATTTGTATTATATTTGATCAAGTTTGAAGCATCATCTTATATACTAATTGCCAAGGGGCGCTGATTTGTGGATACTAAATCTGGAGATTAGAGCCATGAACGGAAAAGACAGATCCTCCCACACACCTGAAAAATGTTCCAGGGTTTCAGAAAAATCTGAAATCTTAAAAAAAAACATTGGGAGATTTTAAAAAATCCTAAATTGATAAAAGGAGCACCTGTAGCTTTAATCAGATGTCCTCAATGGTTGTTGTTAGACAGCCATAACAGTTTAGCCTCTATTCCAGGCTTCGTGTCTGTCAGTAAAAGGCAAGGGGAGGGGAGGGGCCCTTTCTGAGGCTATTTTGGCCTTTGGGGGAAGATTATTGGGGTCAGGCCCAGAAACAACCACTGGACAACGATACCACATAACTTGCATGACTTACCCAAGCCTGGCTGCTTGCTACTGTTCAGTAGTAATTGCCCCCCACAAAAGCCAATGTAGTGTAGTGGTTAGAGTTTTACAGTAGGATGTGGGAGACCTAGGGTTGCCATGTCATCCCAGCAACCAGTGGGAGGGGGCAGTACATACTGGGTTTCAGTCTTTTTGCATGCACTCTCAGATGATATGCAATGATGTCACTTCTGTAAGTGATGTCATCACGCTGGCTGCAGGAGTATTCCTGCGCTTTGCACAGGGCTGAGATTCTTTAAGAATTGGCCTGCTTGGGGCTAAGATTGGCCCCAAGTGTGGGAACACTCCCGTGCGCAATGTGATGACACCACTTCCAGAAGTAATGTCATAGAACTGGCCAGGAGCATGTGCACTGTCTGTTTGTCCATGTTGTCTGATGGTGGTGGGCAACCACAAGGCGGCTTGCCACCTCCCGCTGATTGATGGGCAGAGTGGCAAACCACTGGCAGGCTCCTGACAAACCTATGGAGATCCTGGTTCAAATCACCACTCTGCTCTGGAAGCTCAATGAGTGACTTTGATCCAGTCATACACTCTTAGCCTAACCTACCTCTCAGGGTTGTTGCGAGGATAATATGGAAGCAAGGAGAATGATGTAAGCTGCTTTGAGTCTCCATTGTGGAGAAAGACAGTGTATAAATAAAGTAAATTAATAAATATAGATTAAGATGGAGGGCAGATAAAAGATGAGTTGTTTAGTGGGTTTGAAGGAGAAAAGGATGTAAGTAAAGGTGACCATATGGAGGCTGCCAGGAGGAGGGAAAGAAGAAATAGTGTGGAGAAAGGGATACAGGAAAAAGTGAAGTACCCCCCTTGCAAATCCTTGCAGGTTTTCCACTGTGCAACCGGACTGGGCTCAACTGGTACCAGTCAACTGGGCCATAGGGGAGAGGCTGCTGTGGGGTGGGGGAAAGGAGAAGACAAGGGGGAAGACAAAGGTGGCTGGGAAGGAGAGAAGGAAGCAGGAAAAGGTGGAGGGGCTATAGGTGGACAAGGAAGGGAAAGGGGACATGGAGGGAAAATTAAGATGTCCCCTGCAAGTCCTTGCAGGTCCCCCACTTGTATTATATTCATTCTTAGATTTCTATTTTACCAGATAGTGGGTGGCTTTTTATTACACATGCTTCGTCAATCTGATTATGAACACTCTGTTTTTCCCAATGAACGGCATCTATTTCAATAGGTTATGCTGTGGTGCCTTGTAAGTAGGCTGTAGAGTACCAGTGGAATAACTATCAGGCTACTGCCTTGGAAATCTTTGACTTTGACTCTTTCACAGATATTGAGTAATCCAGTCCATCTCTAGATGAACTTATCAGGTGTCATTGGAATCAAACCCCAACAGTAATCAGTGGCCTGTAAGATGTTTAATGGTCAAACCCACAACTCGTCCAAGGTCAAGCCGTGATATCTGGCAAGTCTAGCTTTTAATGGTTGGAAATTCCCATTTAGCTTCTTTTGGTTGTTGAATATTTGAAGGCAGAAAAAAACATCCTGTATTGATTTACAGAGAATGAGTAGTAGTGACTGAATAGCCATACTAGTTTCTTTTTGCCCTCCATGCATCTGACAAAGAGAACTGTGATTCTCGAAAGCTTATGCTACAATAAAATTGGTTAGTCTTAAAGGTGCTACTGGACTCTTTTTGATTTTCATACTAGGAGGCTCTGTCTGTCTGTCTGTCTGTCTGTCTCCTTACTTCTGGTGCCACTGCAGCTAGCTTTAGCAGCCAACTTTTGCTTCTTACCATCTCTCCCCTGTAAGCTCAAGGGGGACTCTTCTCTTGCAGTTTATATTCCTTTCAGCCCAATGCTAAGCAGCCACTCCCTTCTAGGTCCATCTGCATTCATTTGATTTTCCTATCTTTTTATGGGGTATCTGGGTGCCCCCCTTTAGCATGACTGGGAAATACAGATCATAGCAAGAAAGGTTGCTCAAGCAATATAATATTACTCTGACCACTGGATGATGCCATCTCTTGAGTCCAGGTGCATATTAGTGGTCAAGCCATTCCTCAGCACTGTTGGACCTTTCTGACTTTGCACCTGCTTCTGGCTTCTTTGTTCCAAGGTGGGCCCTGGCTGTGTAGAGGCCCCATGTAATTGCTATAGGTGAAAAAAAACTGGCAAAGGCAGTTGGGCCTAGGATTTGCATATGTAGATGGAGGGAAGAGTGAGAAGTGGAGCACATCTTGCCTTTTTGCCTGCTGGAGACTGTCCGAAGCATCAGTGGGAAGCAAGGAACTTCCCCTAGTGAGGGGCTCATAAAGCTGCAGGTGTGGGATGTTGTTATTTAGTCTGCTGCCATGGAATGCAACGGTTTCTTTTAGGCCTGAAGAGCGGTCTACAATAATTAGTCCATTACGACTCTCTCACCCCAAGCTGAGCGGAGGGGGCAGCCCACCCTCAGACTCCTCTGCGTTTCACATCCTGAATTTTATGGACCCAAATTGTTGGGGGCATGGTGTTGTGTGTGGGAGGGGGCTGGGGGTCAGATGCAGTCATCCCTCTCAGTCACTCAGAGTTACTATGACAACCAAATGCTATTTGAACGCTTTGCATTTTGACCAATTTGCGCAAGTTTCTAAGGGAGCGGGTGCAAAGCGAGCTGTAGTTTCTCTGCTGAGCTTGTCTCCAATGCTTCTCCGTTTTATTACACGCTTATCACCTCTTTCCCTCCCGCTTTTGAAATTGATTTCCTTTCCTTTCTTTCCCTATTCAGGTCCTAAACGCTGAATGTTCGATATTTCATTTGAGGCTTGCTAATCGCATTACCACCCTTGACGTTTTACAGATATCATATTATGGGCCCAAATTTGGCAAATTATTAGCGCTGTAATGTATAGCTTGTCAAAGGTATTTAAGACACTAAGAGCCCAGGGCTTATCAGGGAGAGCAGAGAGCTCTTGTTGAGCTTTTGAAATGCCGTGTGTTATAAAAACACACTGGGTGACTCTTTTTCAGCATGTTAAAAAAATACAAGAAAGAAAGGAAAAGAAAAGAAAATGAACAGGAGAAAAAATGTCATCTGTCTATCAGGGTCTTCCAGGACTGATAACATAAGCAAAATTCTTCTCTGTGGGTTGAGCTGGAAATACAAGAAGCTTTAAAAAGATTTCACAAGCTGTCTGGGAACGAGGAACAAAATCTTTATTGAAGGGATGTCGCAATCATTTTACTACTGTCTATCTCCTGGGGGGAAAACTTTAACTAGCAGTTTCTCTACTGGCCACTGGTTTGTAACTTTAATCTTGAAATGTTGCTACTGGTCTTGCTGGGTGTTCCTTTGCTATGACTTGCAGCAACCCTTGGCTGGAAACTTCATCAGGACATGTCTCTTGGTAAGTTGCCCATGACCATCAGTTTCTGATGCTGGAACTTTGTTTCCAGGTTGAAGTGGTTGTATGCTCAAAATACCCAGGGACCCTATAGAAAGTTCACTTGTGTACACAGACTCACAGGGTGAGGGGAGTGGCTGATCTACTTGGTTTAAAAGCATATGTTTCAGATGAATGCCCTATCTCACTTTAAAGAAGTTGCGTGATCTTTCCTATTTATCAAGGATCTGTAGTTTGGGGTTTAGGTTGCCAGTGGGGTCACTAGGAGTAAAATGGCTTTGGACCTAAGCCAAAGTGAACAGAACAAAGTTGGTCACTAGCCAGTTCCAAGGGCAAAGGTCTAGCAGCATTAAGCCTGGTGTTGATGAGTAAAGGATGCCTCTGCCTCTTCCCACTAGAGAAGGGCAGAGCCAAGAAGGACTTAGGAAAATCATTCTGTATGTATAGATTGCACCCTCTAATCATTTTAGGAAAATGGTTGCAATAACTGTATATAGAGGGTTGGGATATTCTTCCTGTCTGTGTATCAGTTGCTCCTTTTAGCTCAAGAGGAGAGGAGGTAAATGAGCTGGGGTCACCCTTTGCACTCACCATTGTGATGCTAAGAAGTGGTAGAGTTCGTAAACATTTCCCTCCTCCCCTCTCTTTGCAGCTTTGCTGGGGAGGGGGCAATTCACTCCCTACTGGCAGCAGAATGGATATCATGGCCCTTATTATGGAGTTAGACAAGCAAAGCCCCACCACAGAGAGCTGTCAGTCCCACTTCTCAGTGACAAAAACAAGCCATAAATAAGCAAATGCTTCACAGCAAGGGAGCCTCTGTGTGTTTGTGTGTGTATGAGCGAGAGAGAGGGAGGTGGTAGAAGCTGGCAGGAATATATATCTGTGTGACAGTATTTTTCCTCTATATATTTGAGTATGTGAAAAAGTAGCATCACCCTTAGTCAAGGCACTTCTGGTGTTTTGTTGTTAGTGTGGATGTACAAGTATATGTATATATTTGAGAACATATCTGTATTAACTACAAGGAAGAAAGGCTTCTGTGGATGAGTATGATGTAGGCCCAAGAGTACATTTTTGTGGGATCACAAATCCATTTGTGTCCAGTGAGATTTACTGCATATGTATAACTGAGCGTGCTTATTACATGCACATTGGAAAAAAAAATCTGGAAAAAAGCCTGTGTGGGTACGTATGTTGAATATGCTGGAATTTCATACACGTGAGAGAACTGTGGCTATAGTAGGAGTATGTGGGTGTCTGTCTTTGTATTTTGTTTGTGTCCAACTATACATGCATGCATGGCAGACTATGTGACTAGTAGCATTGGGTGGCAACTCTGAGTCAGTTCAGACATTATTTTTTGATGGTTAGCATTAATGTTGAATGGATCATACTACTTGTGCAAGCTGTGGAACATCCATTGTATCTCACATATCACTTTTATAAGCAGAGGCATAGAGATTTCCTTATTCAGAGTGTGTCCAGCTTACAGAACCTGATTAGCAGAGTTCCGTGTATTCACCTCCTCTGAGGGCCAAACTAGATGCATAGGTTTTTAAAGAGTTGGCTCCATGTTCCCTGGATGCAGTGGGTTCCTTGCAGCCACACAGCAGCTGTGGGAAATGGCTGTTAAACAATAAAGGAGCCTGTCTGGGATCTCCGCAGCCATTCCCTGCATCTGGACCCAACTCTTTAATCCGCCCCCCTAGACTGTACTACAGCTGTGTATTACAACTGCTACTTGATTGTGCTGCTGCCGCTGTGTGTTTATACATGCATTCATATGTGCACAGCCAAACACATTACCAATAAGCACATAGCTAAGGTGTAGAAGTGAGAAAGCTACAGTTTGTACATTCGAGAAATGTGATCATCCTTTCTAGATAACATCTGGGGGATTGTTGGAAATAGGCATAAGTACTTACTTGTTTATTGGAGGAGGGCATGTTCTTTTATCCCTACTGCCAGAGGCATAGCCATTAGATGTTCCTAGGCAACAGTGCCCATGTCTTTATGGTTTGCACTCTGGAAAGACTGAAACAATAGTTCTGGAAATCCCCCTCCCAAAGTTCTGGCCAAAGTATTTGTTAAGAAGAAAAAAGAAAGCAAGAGGGGATATACTCTGCCTCATTCCTTCTACCTCTATGGTTTCCACTGTTAGAATTGAGACTCTTCCAATTCTTGACTGTGCTGATTCCAAGAATGTGAAGTTGCACAGACCCTGGACAGGGCAACATGCAACTGCCTCTGAAGTTGCTGTTTGCTGCTTCCTAAACTGGAACTGTAGGGAAGCCTTTTCTTTTGCTGATTGATGGAACCTGTTAGCAAGAAATGCAGCCTTTTCAGATAAAAGCTGTTCTATTAGAAAGTAAGGTTGAGAATCCTGGTTTGGAATCTGTGTTGGTTGTTCTCTATGTCTCTCTGTTTGATGCCTCTATTTCCCATTTATAATTAACCCTCCTCCCACATCAAGCCTGGGAATTCTATCCATGTAAAGGTTTTATATAGCACCCTCTAACACTGAGTCCAAGTGGATTAATTATTTCATGTCTGTAAAAAGCTTGTTAAGTGCTGTAGTGATTATTATGTTGCGGAGTGTCTGACTACATACCCCCCCTATTCTAAAACTGGTGCTCAAGGTAGGCTAAAAAGAGTCTACTACAGCCAGATAGACAACTCAAACTGGTACATATTTGGAAGGCTTTAAACCTTGACTTGCTGCATGGATTGAAGTTTTGCTTCCTATTTCTCTCTCTCTTTTTGTTTTGTTTGGGTTAGAGCGGTTACGTTCCTCTCCCCGCCCAGCAGCTGCTCAGGATGCAATATTTCCCCCTCACGCACTCTCTCCCTTATGAAATGGCGCGTCGGTAAGTGCTACTTAAGAAAACACATGTTCTCCCCCTCGAAAGCACCCCCCTCCTCACACCAACACCTTTCTTTATTCGACCCAAACCTCACCGAAGGGAATTTGCAACAACTGCGGTGATAAATCCGCCCGCAGATAATTGGCAAGAAAACAACACTTGTGCAGTATATAACGTTTTATGGTTGTTTCATGTACTTTATTATAATACTAATGAGCAGTTATATATCAGGAGCTAACTGCACGCCGGATTAGCTTGTTAGCATGATATGAAATGGCAGAGCAAATAGTCTGGGCCTCCTCGTCCGCCTGCTCGCTGTTCCCTTCCACCCTGCTTGCATTCCCATTTGCACTGAGTAATTAGTATGCAAATTAGAGCCCAGGACCACACAAGTTCTAGTATATTACAAGGGCTTTATTATACTCTTGTGAGTGGATGATGGAAATGGCCCATGGCAGTGTTTATCTCACTACCTCTATCTCCATCTCTCTCCCCCCACCCTTCTCTTTCTGCGGTACATACTTTGGCCAAGAATAAACACACATTGATCTGGGCTTGTCATGTTATGGCTCCCTGAAGATCTTACCAACTTGGCTTTGCCCCAGAAATGGGGATCCTCAGTCTGGAAATGCCATATCAATGATGTGCATGATAATAATGTTGATGATGGTGACTGCGAGGATGGTGGTGGTGGCATGATGGTGAATATAGCTTTTTGAGCCATTTCAGCTTCCGGAAGAAGTGGTATAAATGGGAGGATTACTCTTTGGGTTCTTTTGGAGATTGAGTATTCCTCTCTCTGCTTGGCTCTTGAGCCACTCTCTACCCAATGCTTTCTTGTCCCTTTTTCCTCCCAACTAAAAAAGTTGTGAGTTTACTGTTAATATGGAACCAGGAACCTCCCTCTGTAAAAGCAAGTGTTTTATGTTCTAGATCTCCTTTGTGTCATCTAAGGTAAGAGACTAAAGAGCTGTGACCGTCTTTCATTTGGTACCATGCCTCTCTTTATACCATTTTGCCATTGATTCTTCATTCTTTCAAGAATTGTAAACACAGCAAGACAAAGACTCTGTTTTGTCAAGTATGTCAGGATAATGTGTATCAGTGAGCCTGAGACTGCCTTGGGTCAATCTGGTTTCTCTAAGGAAAGCTTCTGAAGACATCTGGTTTCAGTAGCAGGCTGTTCTTTTGGTGGATGGACAATGAAAATAAGGGGAAAGGAGCAACAGGAAGTTGATATAGCTGCTAGACAGGAATGAAGGGCTTGAAGCCACAGCATTTCTGATGATGGAAAGATTTCCACCTGTGGAGTGTGACTCTCACCTCCCCACTCCCACTGCAATCTAAAATTCCCACTGAAATTCAGCTCCTGAATGACAGGTAGGGTTGCCAGGTCCAGGTTGGGAAATTCCTGGAGATTTTGGGGGTGGAACCTGGAGAAGGCGGGGTTTGGGGAGGGGAAGGGCCTCAGTGGGGTATAATTCCATAGAGTTTACCCTTCAAAGCAGCCATTTTCTCCAGGGGAACTCTGTTGCCTGGAGATCAGTTGTAATTCCAGGAGATCTCCAGCTATTACCTGGAGGCTGGCAAGCCTAGTGACCGGGACCCATAAGAAAAACATGGGGGGCATTTTGGGCTGTAGTGAGAGTTGAGGAGGTTATTCATATATTTTGTGTCACTTTGAGACTCAAAGTGGATTACACAGTGTGAGATTAGTACAGTCAAGAGGAATTTTGAGAATAGTGGCATCATTTTTGTCATTTTAATTACGGGATACCGGCCAGTATCCAAGAACATTTTTTCTGGGAGCTGCTCCTCTAAGATGGTTGTGATCTGACTTAGAAAAACTATTCTGCCATAAACTTTGCCATTGCTCATACCATTTGTTATTGAACTTATGCAAACAATTTTTGCTAGCTTGTCTTGAATGTGCTATGCTGTCAGGGGTTTCACCAGCCCTTCACTGTAAACCAAGCCCAGATTATGGTGGCAGCATAAACATTTCCAAAAGGTTGATTGCAGTGGCCCAGCAAAAGAGGATCTGAGGTGGTGTTGGAGCACTTAGTCTTCTCCTTCAGCATGCATATGTTCAGTCCCAATTGACTGAAAAAATTGGCACAAATGGAAAAGAAGCTCCCAAATGGAATTTTAAATCAGCTGTAAGGTGCTGAGGAAAGGCCGTTTGTGCATGCATATTACTTTTGGAGCAGGATAGCTGCATGTGTGGTTTGTGATTGAAAATATTTTGCTTTTGCAGAGTGGATCCAGCACACCACAGTCCAGTATGTCAGAGAAGGATCATTTCCAATAGGACAGATTGTCCATCTGGAAGATGCACAGCAACCAAAATTTTGCTCTGCCCTTTAGCTGAGCACTTCCACTGCTGGGCTTTGAAGGTCTTGGAATGTAGTGAAGGAGTCAAAAGCTCCCTGGGAAAAAAAACCCTGACTGCATTAATACTTAGCATAAAGTACACGCAGGGAGGGGAAAGAATCTGTGTAGCCGGCAGTTTTTGCAAAGCACTGAAGTATGCCACACATCACCCTCTGACAGGCCCTGATGTTAGCTCCCAGAATGGATCACAGGAGACTCATTAGAAAAAACAAATATTATCGCACGCTGCAGTGATTTATGGAGAAAAATGAAAAATTTTGTGTTGTTGGTCCTTGCTTTCCTCTGCCTTCATGCAGGGAAATTATTTATGGCACCAGGCCCTTAGCAAGAAACAGCAAAGCTGTTGCTGCCACAAACTGCCTGGGTTTGACTTTTATTAGCAACTTAAAATTTCGTTGCCCCTACCCCTTGCCCCTTGGTCTCCTTTGAGGACACTGTAAAATTTGCTAGTTTTGCAACATCTTACCATCCCACGATGTTGTGTAGCAGATTCTGGTGGAGGAGAACTGGAAAGAGGTGCTAGGGCAAGGGGGGGGTCCCCTCATTTGAGTAGCACCCTTTACATTCCAAAATTCAGGTGTAATTTCATTGTCAGTAGAGCAGTTCAGCAGCCCCCACTGCACCCAGCTCTGGCCTACTGTTTTCTGCGTCAGTCCTTAGGATTAGCTTGTTGCACCAGAAGCTGGAGTTGAATCACATTTGCTTATAAAATTTCTTGCTTTTGTGTCGCCCTAGGTAAGTTATTTTCACAATGTTTTGTAGTGTAAGCACCAAGTCAGTCGCCCACTTTCCAGCTGGAAACCTTCACTTTAGATTGTTTCTGCTTCAGCTCTATGTGGTTTGTGCCTTAGGGGCAGAAGCTCAAACTACATGTGATGGTGTTCGTGTGTGTTTGTTTTAGCTGTCAAGCTACAGCTAGCTTATGGTGAACCCATAGGGATTTCAAGATAAGAGATGTTCAGTGACGCCATTGCCTGCCTTTGTATAGTGACCCTGGACTTCCTAGGTAGTCTCCCATCCAGGTACTAACCAGGGCTGATCTTGCTTAGCTTCCAAGATCATATAAGAGCGGGCTAGCCTGGGTTATCTAGGTCAGGACTCGTGTGTTTATACCCAGGTCCAAATCATGGAGAATGTGGCGGAACAGCCCCACTGACCTATGAGCATTGCCCCTTCTTGCCCTCTGGGGTGTCTGGGGTGTGTGTGTCTGGAGTTAACCAATGGCAGTCCAAGTCTCCGCCTGGCATGTGCCACCCAGCCCTCAGAGGGGCTTCTGCTCCTTCTCTCTTGTGCCAACTGCTACCACTTGGCCTTTGTGGGAATTGACCATGAGGATAGCCAAGGTTCCCTGCTCCCCTGTGCAGGCTTGCCACTGAGCCATACCTTGTGACCAGTAACCTGCTACCCAGCATCTGGTTACTGCAAGGGTAGTTTATTGCACTTGAGCTCCACTACGGGATCAGCCAGTTGCCAACAGACCACCTTCTTCCTGCGGCACCTGTTTTTGGTAGTGTTGTTGAACAATGGGAGTCTATGTGGTACAGAGAACAGCTATCATCATTTAAGAATGATTTAAAAGCATTTATTAAAGAAAAAAGAAGGGAAAATCTCACTCACAACAGCACCAAAGCAAAGGACCTCAAAAGAAATGGATATAAATGCGATTCCTCTGCACCTCCCTCTGTTACATGCCTAATTTAGATCTTCTGTTAAGGCAGGCTCTCTATCTTAGAAAGTTCCAGATTACTGAGAAGTCCTCATACTTTTCATAGTCATACTTCCAGCTTTGACATGACCAGTGGCCAACACCTTCAAGGAGCCAGGTCTCAGCTCCTTCAACTCCAGCTCAAATCAGCCCAAGAGAGCCTCCTCCCTGTGCCAGAGCGTTTTATTCTCTCCCTTTACCCACCTCCCTGAGTAAGTCAAAAGAGCAGGTCAGAGAGGCTTTTCCTAGAGGTTCCAGGAAGAAGCCTTTCTGGCATTTTAGTCCTCCAAGTCTCTGTCCCTCCCTTCCCCCCACAGAAGCTTTCCCCTGCCCATGGCTTTTCTCTTCGAGAAGACATTTTGACCTGGTTTGCTCTGATACCAGAAGTGCCCTCAACTGAGAGAAAAGCACTTGGTGAAAGGGCTTACAGAGAGGTAAGCAGTAAGCACACGGAGGATTCAGTGGCTTCTATCAATCTGCATGCCCTTTTTGCTCATTATATCAGAAATCCTAACTTCCACTCTCAACCTGATTTCAGCAGGTTTGGGTTTAAACACCCAAGTTTGCCACCATTATGTGAGTATGAACTAGAAGCTTTTCGAACTGGGTTTGCAATTTGGAGCATGATTTCCTGAACGGCTATAGTGCTGTTAGGTCTGCCCATTCCACTGGGTAGGGAATATATTAATTATTAACACAAGAAAGCCCATAGCTGATCTATGCACAGATTCTTATTCCAAACATCCATGCCTCTAAATACTCATCATCTACTTATCCTTAAAGTATTACCCATCTATCCTTATCATCACTATTGGTTCATGTCCTGTGGAATGCTCTCTCTCTCTCTCTCTCTCTCTCTCTCTCTCTCTCTCTCTCTCACCTGTTTGTCCTTTCTTATTTTTTATTTATTTTCATCATTTATAGTCCGCCTTTCTCATCAAGACTCAAGGCAGATTAAAATGTTTGAGTCAGTACAGTGAATTTCAAATGCATTTCAATAAACAATGTAATAGGGCATATAAATGCAAATTTGCAGATTTAAAACCAGCAAGAATCCAGTAAAGAGTTGAAGAAATGCTGAAAGAGAGCATAAGAAATTCTAAGCCTGACATATTAAACAACATAGTACTACCCAGTAGGATTATATTTACAGCAACTGATAGTACATAGTACTTAAGTCTAGATTCCCACTCCCTATCCATTTACTTATGTATCTCTTTGAGATCACTTCCATACAATACAGCCCTCAAATCTGAGGAAAAAGCCCTCCTGAGTAATTCAGTTTTACATAGTTTGTAGAAAGCCAGAAGTGTGGGAGTATTCCTGACCTCTTTGGGTTGGCCGTTTCATAAGGTGGAGTCCACCATAGAGAATGCACATCTACAGGGAGCTGTCAATCTTGCTCATGTGCAAAGTAGCACCTACAGAAGGCCCTGTTCAGATGAGTGTAGCTGCCCTGATGGAACATAGGGAGAGAGGCAGTCCCATAAATGTGATGGACCAAGGCTGCGAAGAGTTTTTTATGTGATAGCCAATGTCTTGAATTGATCCCCATAGCTGCTAGGTAGCAAATGGAGTGACTGCAGAATGAGAGTAATCTTCACACTCCTCCTAGCACCTGATAATAACCAAGCTGCAGCAATCTGCACCAACTGGAGTTCCCAAGAACTTAGAGGGGAGGCCTATGTACTCTGCATTACTGTAATTAAGTCTCAATGTTACCAGGTGGCCAGATTGGCTGTGTTGAGGTAGAGGGGCACCTTCCAGGTTGAGTTTGTAGAAAACGTTTTTTGCTGCTGCCTTAACTTGCTTTTCTAGCAGAAGTGTTGGATCCAGTATAACCCCATGGCTCTTGAGCCTTGATTATCCTGCATTTATCCTATATTCCTGTACTGTTAAAAGTATAAATCTGATTGCAGCCTCTACACTTCTGGCCTCTCATGATGTAAAGAGAGTTTGGTGCATTAATCTATTATTCATGTGCTTTTTTAATCCCTCAGCATATTGCCTCAACTTTCTTTACCATAAGGTGAATGTGGTAAACTATGGCAGATTTTTATGGTCCACTCTTTGGACATAACTGTTTTAAATAGGAATGAGGCTGTGGTAATCAAACTGTCCCTCCCCCTACCCACCCTGCTCTGATAGGCACATTTAGACTAACGCAACAGGCACCCTTTTTTCCCTTTGATCCTGTGCCAGGCCTCTCTGCTATGCAGTTGTTAAGAAGATTTAGAACCCAATCATACTGGACAGTAGCAATCACATTCGTTTTTTAGGAGTACCTAGGACTATTTCTGAGTATGGTCAGCCTTCTCAAACAGACACACTAGCCAAGTCTGCACGGGTCTATTTCACCAGTTCAGTTCACATACTGCAGTGGTTTTTTTCGTGACCATCTGGACGGGATTTGCTGCCGTGAGTAGTCACTCCGGCCACTATACAGGTTTCCCCCGGCTTTCTGGGAGTGCTTATACCACAACTTTTATAAAAAATCTGCTTTGCAGTAGGCTGTTTCCCCATGCATACTCTTTATTCAATTTTTTTAAATTTTAATTTTATTAACAGATAACAAATAATAACCATTACATATATAACATATCACTCTTTAAACAATACAAAATTAACATAGTATCTTCTTCATGTATCAGGAGGAATTCTATTACTGATCACGTTTGATCTACTACATTAATATAGAGAGAAGTATCCATTATTTGTTATAGACTGTAAAACTTTCGATGTAGGTTGTAAATTGTTCTTTTCAATATAGTCCAAAAACGGAAGCCATTTTTCGATAAAACCGTTATTTTCTGTAAATTGCTCTGCATTTTGTAAGTCATTACTTATTTTTTCAAAAATAAAATGATTCCAAACTTGGGAGAATCAAGTCTCAAGTGTTGGTGGTCTTTCTGATTTCCAAACTGTCACAATGGTGCTTTTGGCTGCTATAAAGAGTGAGGCAATAAGCTCCTTTCTAATTTTAGGATCTTTATTCCATTTTTGAAGTTCTACCCTCTCCCCCCTCTGCCAGCCCACTGCATTGTGATTGGCTACTCTTGTCTAGCCAGCCACTCCCTCTCCCTTTCCATTCTTCCTCCCTTCCCCTCTTTCCTATTTTTAAATTTTTTAAAGTCCAGCACAAGATCAATGAATCACTGGTTTGAAAGCAGGTAGGGGGAAGTTCCCTTTGTATTTTTTTTCATTGTCATTGGTGAGAATATTGTATAGGAGGTTAAATATCTGGGTATCAGAAATAATTCAATTTTAGATTCTCTTTTTATCCTGTGATGGAGAAGCAGATGCTTGGGGGCAACAGAGGAGACAGGAATGGAGCTTTGCCAGTGAGTCACCTCTGCTGTAGTGAGAGTGCGAATGGCCGCATACAGCTTGACTTCAGGGAAAGTGAGGAATTATGTCCCTGGTGCAAAAGGGGCTTCTGTTTACATAAACATGCACCTCCATGTGTCTACTGTTGGAGCCAGACCTCAGAAGGTCCAAGCACATATATTCTACTTGTGCTGTCTGGGAATCAGCCTCCAGTTGACAGGACCCCAACCCTATATTTAGAATATTTTTCATGAATCAGGAGTGCATCATGTGTACTCATATCAAGAAGCCCTGCTCAAGAGGTAAATAGATCATATAAGCACACATAGTTTGTGTTCACCTTAAAATGTTTACTTCCTAAGGAGCATGAATTCCAGGCTCTCTCCCATATCTCATTACACACAGAACAAATATTTTAGGGCTTGTGTTGGCTTAAGAAAGGTTGGATCTTTATGCCTTGTGTGGAAACCATCAGAAAATGGGGACGGTGGTTTAGAAATGTAATATAATAAATAAATAAATACAAAGTGGAATCTCTGTGTTTGAGAGCTTTGTCCAGTCATAACAAATATCTATAGAATTTAGCTTTTGGGGTGAGTCATCTTACTCCTCAGGATGCCACAGAGATGAATAATACAATAATTATTTCTGTCTACATAGTTTGGGGCATGGAAGCAGAGGGTTTCTTGGTACCGGTGGTATGGGTAGGTTGAGGCCTCTGCTATAACAGTATCCTCTCTTAATTTGAAAGGTGATGTTGGTAGGGAATCTTTGTATCCCTGGACAGCCTGGGCAAAATCTGTTACAGTGTAGAGCTAAAAGCTTAGCAGGGTCCCCTCCCTTTTTATTATACATTTCACTTTTAAAAAATAATAGATTTACACTTGAAATTACAAAAGTTGGAAACTATATACCCCAGTGTTTATTATCCTTACCCGCCTGAGTTCTAATGTAAATGTGTATCTAATTTTTGGTTCTTCTCCTCTCTTAATATATATCTCGGGCCCTTAGTTCTCAGTACCTTTTTCCTATGACAGTCTTAACCCTTATTATCAAATTATCTCCTTTCCCCCCCGGAAACTAAACACAGGAGAACTCCATAAACCGCTCACAATGAAGGTAGATGCTTTTATCAAGTGCCAGATCGTATTTGATAAGAGATTCCCTCCCCTTTTCACCAATTTGTGCTAGGCTGGTTGATATTTTTCAAAACAATCCTTGTACTGCAAAATAACACTCCCCCCTTTAAAATATTGTGGAAGGGATTTTTATTTTTCTAAAAATAAATATCCAAAATATTTTCCAATCACATTTGTGATTTGTTTTGGAAAAGATTTAGGTTACAGTTTGGGAAGTGGGTGGCAACATCAGGAATAAAATAGACATTGTAAATGTGCAACTTTCTGTTATCAGAGAGTAATTTAAAAAGATGGTGCTGATGATTCTAGCACTAGAAGTTTCAGTTATAGTTTTCACTGACAAAAACCAAGTTCAAATGGCAAACATATCTGTGATGGACAGCACTGGCTTCAACTCCGCTTCACCAGAGAAACAGTCAGTGGGAGCTGGTGGAATACTGGACCAATCACAGTTAGTGTTTGAGAGTCTGAGGGAGAGAAGGGTTTGAAATGCTGCTAAGAGAAGCAGCAGAAAGACAGGTGGCTGTAAATCTGTTCTGTTACTTTGAAACTGTTCGTGTTTAACCCCAGTTTAAAATCCGTCCATTCCTGTGTTCCTTCCTGTAAATAAAGTTTGTTTTTGTTTTGTTTAACCTTGGCTGGCTTGAGATTGTTGGCTGAGGGGAAATATCTGACACAAACACAAACACTCTGGTCATGTTAAATGGGCCTAATTTAAATGGTGGCAGTGTATATATAAGGACATCAGGGTTCTCTTTTCCCCAGTAGCTCTGGTCTGTAGCTGGGTGAGGGAAGGCAAATACAGGGAACAGACTGCCTGTCTGGTGGAGCCTCTGGAAGAGGAGAGAGGGGGCCCTGTGAGGATTTGGGTCAGGGCTCACTGCCTGCTGTATTGGAGGCTAGACAGGTGGTGTGTGGCAGTGGACTCCCGGCCTTTACTTGCCTGGGTGACAAGGAGGGTGTAAGGCTTGTGTCTGTGTGAGGAGGCGCTACCATCATTATAACATCTCTTTCCATTTTTTAAAGAAAGTTTATTTTTTAAGTTTTTCTCTGGGGATTTGATATGGCTATCAAGCTGCAGTTAATACCTGGTGTGCATGATCATGCTTAGCTCTTTCAAGGCATGCCCACTTGCCCATGGACCTTATAAAATCATTCCACGTCCTTTGTGCTTGGAGAGGCGGTTCCTGCTCTAGGCAACTCCTTAGTATCAATGCACAGGATGCAAGGTGGTAGCACTTTTGTTCACTGTGTGAAGGAAGACTCGTTTCTTTGTTCTGTGTTCCTGGAGAGCATTATATAGTTGCAACTTGGGGTCCCTGAATAGGTCCAATAGGTATCATTAGAGCTTGTCACTAGAATTTATCGCTAGAGTTTATCAGAAAAAAATAATAATCCCAGGGTGCTTAGTGCACTGTTCTCAGACCAGTGATGCTGGACTCTTGGTTTAGCCAGGCTTCTGAAAACTGTTGCTAAGTGTCCCCAAGGCTGTAGTGAGTATGCCAGTCCCCCTTCACTCCCATGCCACCCCCCCTCTCTCTGGGTGGCTAGGCAGTCCCATTTTTTTTGCCTGGCTGCCTCTTTGCTAAGCACCCCTGCTGTGGTGCAATAAGCTTTCCGGAGCAATGGTTATCGGCTGGCCTTTTACTCTTTGTACCAAACCCAAGTGTCCTGTTCTCCACTCCTCCCTCTCCCCCCTTCCATCTGTGATTGCCTTTCAATGGAGCTGCCAGAAAAGGAGGGGTTAATACCAATGACACCTGCAGCTTGGCTGGAGCTGTTGACAGAAGGAAGAGGGGACATTGAGGGGGGGAGAGGGGGAATTGTTGGTGGCTTTATTATAAAGAGCTCAGCAGGCCTTGGGCTCCCATTGTTCAAGTGGCAAATAAATAAATAGGAGAAAGCAAGTCTTCCCTATGGCTCCGCCACAGGAGGTTAACAGCTGGGCATGACATGACAAATTGGACACTTTTCGGTAGAGATGGATCCTATCAGCCCCAAGCTGCAGAGGACAAGAGGGAGGGGATTTTGCTAAGGACTTGTTTAACTTTTGAAGGGATTTCCCCTTTTCACTGCCAAGCTTGGCATTCTGCATTCTTCTCTTACAAAGTTCACCTCCTGAAGTAACATTCTGGGCGTATCAGTGTCAGAATGCACCACACTGAGACACATTTAGGGATGGGAAGGGTCAGATGCCCATTTTATCCAAGTACTTGCTCAGAACCTTACTCATTTTATCAGAAGTGCTTACTTCCTCGTTGTGGGTTTGGAGCCCTTTACAGCACCGCAAATGAAGCATTTTTCCTATAGTCTGTTTGTTTTTGCATTCTGAGTTTCTGAAAGTAGAATTTTTTTTAATGAATCATGGACTTCTTGTCATTTATATCAAGTTTTAAAAAGAGCCCCCCCCCCATCTGGATAGACTACACAGATGTTACCTTCAGTCTTTTAAGAATTGACTTGTAAATGATGACATGTTTCAACTTTTGGGTGCATTTGCTTTTTAACAGTTCTTGTACTGCAATCCTAAACAGGGCAATCCTTCTAAACTCATTGACTTCAGTGGACTTAAAAGAGTGTAACTCTGTCTAGAGCTGCTCTGTGAATTTCTGAAGTGAGATGCATTAGAGAGGTTGCCTGCTGAGGTCACACCATCTGTCTTGGAAGCTCTAGTGGCTAGAGTAATAGACTAAGATGTGGGAGACCCAAGTTAGATTCCCCACTTTGCTGTGGAAGCTCACTGGTTATCTTTTGTCCAGTTACATACTTTTGATCTAATCCACCTCATAGGGTTGTTGTGAGTTAAAAATGGAGGAAAGAAGAATAATGTAAGCTGTGTTGGGTTCCCATTGGGGAGAAAGGCAGGATATAAACAAAGAAAAATTAAAAATAAATAAATAGATTCTCCCTAACCCCGTATGTATGCATAGTGAATGTGCTAGTGAGGGGAATGCCTTCTGCATATAATCAAAAGATCCCCTGCTCCCACCCTCCGCCCCCTGCCATCACTCACCTTGCCAGCAGGGGTTGGGGAGGAGATGGGGAACAGGTCTCCTAGGGCAGTGTAACACGACAGTGTCACTTCTGGGAGCACTCCCGTGCTTTGTAGTGGGCTGATATGGGTTCCTCACAGGCTGAATCGGGCCCGTTTGGGGTCCAAATTGCTCTGCTGCAAAACATGGAAGCGCTCTTGGTCTCAGCACAATGATGTCACTTCCTGGAAGTGACATCATTGCACCACTGGGAGATAGGGTTGCCAGGTCCAAGTTGGGAAATTCCTGGAGATTTGGGGGTGGAGTCTGGAGATGGTGGTGTTTGGGTAGGGTAGTGGCTCCAGTGGGGCATGATGTCATAGAGTTCACCCTTCAGGGCAGCTATTTTCTCCAAGGGAACTGATCTCTGTTGCCTGGAGATCACTTGTAATTCAAGGAGCTCTCCAGCTACCACCTGGAGACTGGCAGCACTACTGGGAGCACATACATGCTCAAAGACATCACAAGAGGTGACCCACTGGGAGGGTAAGGGGACCTGGAAAGCCTATGTGAAACAAACCTCTGTTAATTAAGGAACCCATATTCAGATTATCGTAATAAATTAGACTTGTGTTTTCTTTATGCCAATAAAAGGTTGATGATGATGATGATGATGACGAGGACTTGTGTTTTCTCAGTCTCAGGTGTCTTCAGCACAGATTATCTGCCCTGAGTTCAATGCTTTCGGGAAGTGTTTTTTTTTTCTTTTCTGCTTCACCACAGCATTGTGGGGCATCCGTGATATTCTGGGGTTTTCCTTGGCTTTCTCAAACTGGCTGGTTTGTAGTCAAAGAAACACACGTTCCATAGGGCCACGTTTTTAACGACTTTTCCCTACTGTTCCGTTGCTGGTTCGGGAAGCCAGACACTTTGGCACCATTCAATCCATTGCCCAAGCAACAGTGGCAGTCTTTTGGTTGCCCCCAATCTGTGGCCTCCACACTTGATTGGCAGCTGTCCCTACCAACAAGAGAGCTCCCATTCTGGCCCATCCAGCCAGGAAAAGGGCCAGCCCCTCAAAGTAGCTGCCAGAAGACACTCCAGTTTTAACTACTGTGAAGAGAAAATGACAGGAAGGGGAGACCCATGGATGATGCCTTTCCCGGGGTTCAATCTCTCTGAAACTTGGGGGGGGGGGGTTGTCTTTAGAGGACAGTGAGGACTAGCTCCCCTGCAAATTTGGTGGGTATTGGACATTGGAAAGGTCTTGTTTAGTTTGGCTGTGTGCGTGAAGGGGCCCGTTCTTGGATCCCTCGAACCATGAACTGGGTTGCGAACTGGCTCAAGTTCGGCAAAGTTCGTGGTTCGTGTTCCGTGAAACTGAACGAACCACTAACCACACGGTTCGTTTCCCCCCCGGTTCGTGCCCATGTTTAATGGGGAAGCTACAAAATCTGTCCCTGTGTAGAAGACACCTTAGTTTTTTCAATCTCAGTGTACTGTGAGAGGAGAGAAGGCTCTGCAAGCCTGGCAATTAGCCAGGTTTCTGCTTGTCATAAACAAACCAGGGTTGTCTGTGACATCTGAATTGAAGCTTAATGTGACAGTGGTGGTCATGCATGTTCTTTTCGCACGTCAATCCCAATCACCTATAAAGTGAATAGTGGTGATGAGGTCTTCCTGTTACATTAAAAGGAGCATGCAGGATGGAATTCTTCCATGCCTTACTTCCTCTCCAGCCACTTTTCATCATTCTGGTATTAGAGCCAGAAAGTGAGAAAACTGGCTGCAGGGAGGCAAGGTAAAGGAGGGTAGAGGGTTCAGCACCCCTGTACTGTAAGCTCCTTTTATTGTTTAAATAGGATTCCCAACCCTGGATTACATGTGAATGGGGAGGACATGAATGATGGCCATGTCACATCTGGTTTGGCCCTAATTCACGTGCAGAAGTGATTAGTGTTAAATTGCCTCCTCTTTTCTCCCTAGGCACATTGAATACTGGGAAGCTCTTCCAGACTTCCCAGAAGAAGATGATAGAGACAAAAGTGATGTTCTGACTGAATTTACCAGCTACTATCGTAGATTGGCATCCTGAGGCTAAAATGGTGGGGCAGCAAAAGAGGGCTAGAGTTACAATGGGTAGAACACTTTTAATATTAATTTACAGCTTTGAGTTTGCTGCTGTGTAATGCTTTAAGTCTCTAAAGAGAATGGAATTATTTCTGACTTTAGGATGTAAATTTTTTCTTTCCCTCTGTTGTATAGTCTTTGTGTTGGTCTCTTCACCATAAATATCTGCAGATGTTATGCCTGTACTCCCAATCATGGCCTTTGTCCTGTTCCAAAGCTTCAGTGTCTCCCATCCAAGAACTATTCCAACTCTGTAGTAGGGGTGTGCACTGAGAAAATTTTCATTTCAGTTTTGGTTCCTGGAATTCCGGATTAATTCCATTCCATTATTGGTTTGTTCGGGGTGGGTTGATGCTGGCTCAGATCTGATCCATTTGTTTTCTTTTTTGTTTTGTTTTCATTAGTTTCGGCCTGTCGCATGTACAAAAGGAGGGCATTAGCCAGACCTGTGCAGATGCACGCTATTCTTTTCAAGGGGATTGGGGAAACAAGGCCGTGGGGCAGCTGTTTTTGCACTTAATGGCATCAAAATCGCTCAGAACACACACCTTCCTCCAAATCGTTGATAGACCCACAGAGTTTGAGTTCACACATGACAACAGTGTGGTTCAGTCACAGACCCCAAAGAATGCTTAGGGAAAGGTGTCAAGGCAAGTTTTGGGGCTGTGCAAACGCACGCTATTCTTTTCATGGATGGTTGGGGAAACTAGGCTTTAGTCATGCTCAATCACGCAGAAGTCACAAATTTGCCCCCCTAATCCAAAAATACATTGATCTAATGAGTTTCTCCTCCAGCAAGAAATACACACACACACAACAACAACAACAACAACAACAACAACAACAACAACAACAACGGATCCCAAAGTGCACACAAAGTGGCAGGAAACTGTCTGGCAGAGTGGTGGTGGTGGCCCAGCTCCCAAGCAGAAGTTCTCTCTATTGCCAATCAGTGCAGCAAAATTTTGAAAATACTGTTTTATGTTAGTGGCAATCCTTTTTTTGTCTTACTGCTGCATGTTGATGCCATGTTTCCCTGTAATTTGTAGTTGTGTTCCCAGGATGAGGGGCACCACCCCCATAAGATGCACAGCACTTTCCCCTCTCCCATCCAATGCAGTTAAATTGAACAGATGTTTCTGAAACCAATGGGCAGGGGAGAGGTCAGTGCTCCTCCTCTTTTGATGACCTGATTGCCAGGGAGACTGCCCAGGAAAAATGCAGTCATGCACCACACACATTCCCCTTTCCACCAACAGGGGTAATGCTAAGGGTCTCCCCTTGGGATGGTTGGATGCAGAATTGCCATTAAGGAAAACAAGATGCTGCAGGTTGCTGTCCACACTGCCTGGCTGGCCTGCCTGTATTGCTGCTCTGCAGGTAAGAACTAAAATAAAACACATGAACTTTTTGGAGGGATGGGTAGGTATTGTTACTGTCTTGTTTCCTGATTTTGTTCTGCTGTTTTGGAAGACACTTTAACAGACTGAACCAGCAATTTCTGTGTGGATTTTTGCCTTATTTGTTCCACTATGCACAGCCCTACTCTCTGTAGTACTTACCCTTTCTAGCTGATACCTTTCTGTTCTGTTCTGATCCCCAAGCTTGTTCTTTGCCTTAGGAACTATTATTCATTCTGCTGTTTCTTTTCAGTTTTATCCTTGATTTATATGTTGATGTGATTCCACCACAAAACATCTTCTCGCCATTGGCATTCAGATACATGGATGTTCATAAGTTCCAGAGACACTTCCACCAGCTACTTCCTTAGCTTCCCTGACCAAGACATCATATAAACCTGACCTTAGAAAACTTGTAGGTCTCAGTCTCAGGTATTTTATGTCATTATTTCATTTCTACTCCTCTCCTATGTAGTCCTCAGCACTATTGTTCCCAGAGCTAGATTGCAGGATATAGACCAGGTAAGACTGGGGCATGTGGATGTCCTCTAGAGGATGCCTTCTACTACTTTCAGAAGAAGTAGGGGTGTGGGGTGCAGTCTTTGACTCAGCAGATTGCCAGTACAGTCAATCTGCTTCCACAAAAAATAGGGAGTGGTCTCAGAGAGGTGAATGAATTTAAGCAAGTAGCCAGAGATGGTTCTTTTATAATATTCCTATTTTGCTGGCCAAGGCCCTTGGTATCCTGAGACTCACTGTATTGAAGTCCATGCCTAAAAGGAATGTACCTGTAGCAGAATGCTCTTGCATCCCTGCAGCAGTTTCTTAGGGGTAAACTAGATGGGGCAGCGTCCCTGGGTCCAATCCAGGGTTGTCACTGCCATTTTAAAGTAGCATGCCAGGTTGAGGCACTCCCTTCCCATGTCCTTTCAAGTACAGAAACTGCCATATCCCTCCCCTTTCTGTTTTCCTGTTGGCTTTTATACAATAACTGTTGGATAATGAGCATGGTTGGAGTTATTCTTGATCATAAGGACTGGGATTGGCAGGTTATATAGCAAAAGGAAGATGAATTGTACTAAGCTTTAGCTTAGTTGGTTGGTGAGATTCCCCAGGCTCAGGAACTGCATGGTTTCTTTGCTTCCATTGCTTGGGGGCTTTCCTGAGGTGGGCCATGAAAGTCATAAAAATCAGCTTTAGAAGGCTTTTGAGCTGTGATCAGCTTCTAGAAGGTGGACAGAAAACAAACATTTACAGCTTTCATACTCTTTGCCTAACTGATTAAAAGTTCTTCTGCATCAAACATACAAATTTCATGTCCACTTTTTTCCAGATGTTCAGCTTCACACTTAGGTTATGCAGCCAGGATCCTAATCACATCTTGATTTCAAGCTTCCCTGGGTGCAGTTCTTTAGTGGCAAAGATAAAAGGAAAGCTTTATCAGTGTCAAAGCAGGGGAAGTGGAAAGCTGAGCTATGTCCAGCCTCTCCATAGCTCAAACCTCATTGTCAAACTGTTGGTCAGGTAGAATTGGAACCATCAGAACACATTGCCCCCAGTACCAACCTAGCCAGCCAATCCCAAAGGATACCATGATTGTGGGGCTCAAAAGCTGCTGAGAGGTCTAGAAGACCTCATAGGGATGCATTCCCCATGTTCCTTTCTCGATGAAGGTCGTCCATCCACTTGACAAATAAAAAAGGAAGTTTCCATCCCAGGAACCTTTTTGAAATGGGTCTAAACAATCAATTTGATTTAAGTCCTGCTCAAGCATCTTGCCCCTAAAAGGGAATATTGGCAACTAGTCCATAGTTATTCAAAACATCAGGATTTAATTACAGTTTCTTCAATAAAGGATTATCATCTCCTCTTTTAATACTCCTGGAGCTAATTGCTCTTTCAGGAATAATAATAACAACAACAACAACATTTGATTTATATACCGCCCTTCAGAATGACTTAACACCCTCTCAGAGCAGTTTACAAAGTATGTCATTATTATCCCCACAACAACAATCACTCTGTGAGGTGGGTGGGGCTGAGAGAGCTCCTAGAAGCTGTGACTGACCCAAAGTCACCCAGCTGACTTCAAGTGGAAGAGTGGGGAATCAAACCTGGTTCTCAAGATTAGAGTCCGGTGCTCTTAACCATGACACCAAACTGAATCCATCCGTTGGTATTCCTGTCTGTCTTTAAGAAAGCTCAGGTTGATGGCTCTCTGCAGAAGTGATGGTGGCAGAGACGTAAGAATGCTTTGTAGTAGTCACTACCGTTCTAGGCATGATGATGTGCTCTTACTTGTGTTTGGATGGATCGGTTTCAATTATGGCTTCCCATGTGCTTAAGAGGTCATCCAGTTCATTTCACCACCCTCATCTCCTCAGTATACCAAGGGGCTGAATGTGTTCTTTGGGTTGGAAGAGGAATCTGGGAGTCATCTATCAACTGTCCAAGCCATCTCTACATTCCATAGATGAATTAATGAGAATGCCAGTCTTATCTGCAGAAACTCTTCAAGAACCACCAAGAATTTCTTTGGATCTGCCTCTATGGGTGGATTATTATAATAATCCTGTATCCCAGTTTAGGTTCTGAGTTCCCATGAGTATAACACCTACTTGATGATGGCTTTACTGTGACAATAGTATAGATGAAAACTCTTCCATTTCCAGATCATTGGAACCAAATACCGTATCAAGAGTGACCAGTTGATTACTTAACTGTGAATCCAGGGCACAGACTTTTATCGCTATCCGAATGAAATCCTAATATTTTCTCTGTCACAACTACAGGGAATACAGGATATATAGGCAGTGATGAAATACATATTTGTGATCAATCTGGAAAAGCGTCCCATGATGTTACAATGCCATGGTCACCTGAAAGTGACCATACAGGATTGGATGACCACAGAAAAGAGACAGTAGAAGGTTAGATCTCTAGAATTTCAGATCCACGGGTCTGGCAAATCTTTTGTTGATATTAATCTCCTGTCAGGATGCAACAGCCTGTTTAAATACTATGCATGACTGCCTCAGAAGGGCAGGAGGTCAGTGGGCATCCCACCTTGGAACACCACAGGACAAACTATCGCTACAGACACCAGTCTCTTTCTACTGCAGATAACCTCAGATGATGTGGTCCCAGGAAGATACTTAGCTGAGTATCACCAGACTTGAGGTGAGATGGATCTGCCTAACTCTACTGGCCTCTCAGAACAAGATCAGTATATGCATTCCCCAACATAATAAGGTGAAACTTTAGAATCTTGACATATGCTTTAATTGTCCCCCAAATGCAGTGGTTTTTGTGGAATTCACCCAGGAGGATAGTACTGTTTTGTTGTTTGTTTTGTTTGTTTACATCCAAAATATTGAGACTGCTCTCTGGATACGTGGAAGAGAGAGAAATTTTCTTACATTAAATTCCTGTTCTTCAATGTTTCCAAAGGGCAATCCACCCCCTTGATATTTGGGCCTAGGACGCACTCCTGAGCCATATGGAGAAGATTTCATGAGAAGAACCTTCTTTGTCTCTTCTCCTGTGTGAATTTAGTCTTTTAATATTTCCTCTGATTCATTATATTTGTTCTTTATTTCTGTTCTTCAGTGTTTGAATTAAGTTATAGAGGTTGGAGGGCGTCTGCTTTTCCAGTTTAGGTACCAGAAGCCAGAGAGCTGCTTCCCCCTCCTTGAAACAGAAGTTGCCCCTGTCTTTCTATCAGGAGTTGCTATCTTTGGTGTTGAGGTAGCTCTCTGGACACCTGAAGAACAGGTAAGCGAATTTCCCTTTCCTTCACAACTTCACCTAGGATCCTACTCATAAAACATACAATCTCAATTTCTCTCTCTCTCCCCGTCTCATATCTGTACTCTTGCCCATAAACGCCACAGTGAGGCCATAGCCTGATTGAATTTGGAAGCCTTTGTTTACAGACGTCTGGCTGGACAAGAGGCTATTTATTGAATTTTCCATGAAATGTTGCTCCCTTAATGCTGTAAAGAGCAGGCTGCCCACATCAGAGGGAGCTTGTGTTAACAGATCAGGTTACTCTAAGATGCATTGCCCTTGTCTCCCACACTGTGTGTGTGTGTATGCACTCTAGGAAGTGTTCTCTGCCAGTGGAGGCTGCAGTATATCACATAGGAAAAAAGAAAGGTCTGATCTGTATCCCCAAAGCTCCTACATTTCCAGAGGAGCTGTAGGTATGTATGCTATGTGCCATAGATAACAAAAATGGTTGTACTGGGATATCCCCTTCGGCATAGGTTTAAAGATGAACTCTATATTAACTAAGGAAATTAACAGTCTGGGGCTATTTGTCGAATCCAGATCCCATGGAGTGGGATTTATGGTAGGGAGGTTGGCTTTTTTTGGAAATGGCTCCATCCCAATATAACAGTGGCCAGTTCTAAGCTAATGTTTGGTGGACGTGGGCTTTCTCTTGAGAATAGGTTAGAACTGTACTTGATCATTGTACTTGATTTACTTTCTTTGAGTAGATTTTTCTTTTAATCTTTCCCTTAACACCCTCTGGGTAGTTTGCTGCCACCAGGAATATTATATTCCAATATATTTTATTTAAGTTTTCCCTTTTGTAATGTGCCTAAGCATCAGGCTCCTTCGTGGTTCTATGTGGCCCTGAGGATAGGAATGGGATAAAGCAATGACAGCTACTCTGGGATATAACAAAACAAAATAAACTTTTATTTAGTCAAGAAACGTATTGGTTTCATAAACGTAGTTCTTGGTTCTTAAAGTTACTTCCTATAAACTCATTCACACAGATCTCTTCTAAGGCTTCACACACAGCCTCTTTCTCTAACTCAATAGTTCTCTCACAGAAATGCTTAAAACTCCTCAGGCAGCACACAGCTAACCTCTCTTTCTCTGACTCTTATTCACAGAAATAATAAACCTGCTCAGGCAGCACACAGCTGGCCTCTCTTTCCCTGACTGAGTGTCCTTTCACAAACATGCTCAGTTCAGGTTCCACACAAGTTATATTTCTCTCATAAATATTTCAGTATACTCAGGCAGCGCACAGCTAGCCTGTTTTCTTTTGACTGAAACTTTTCTCTGCCCTGTCAGTCTCAAACTGCATTCACTCCGCTCACACTCTCAGTCATCAATCGTATCACTCACTCATCCCTCTCTCACCCCCACTCTTCACCTAGCTCACACCAAGCATTTAAAGACACATGTGCACATTTACTTGAAATCATTACAATCATTGTCTGGGCAGTGATGATTTGCTGCGTGGGAATTCTCCCTTCAGGCTGGGGGTGTGCAAAGTCAACCAAAAAATTCATCCTCAAAAGAGAAACCAGGTATGATGAGTTAGATCATTCCTGGGGCAAGTAACCATTTAACTTCTTTCCCTGAGATGTATGTTTTGACATTTCTGGTGTGAGTGGCTGGATGAATCCCTTCCCCATATACATGCCCCAAGAATGGTACCACTTGTTGTGTTGTTGGGGCTCAGATGACAGGAGAAACAGTATGGCTCGACACAAACACATGTGAAGCTGTCTTATATTGAGTCAGACCATTGGTCAATCAAAGTAAATGTCTAACCCACTGACAGCAGCTCTCCATCGTTCATATCATCTACTACCTGATTCTTGTAACTCGAGATAATCAGGATTGAACCTGATACCTTCTGCATGTTCTTGTGTGACAGCTAGAGTCTTCAGGCAGCCATCTGTTGGCGTTCCCACTTCTCAGGTTAGCCTGTCAGGCATAGAACAGAGCTCAGGCCTTTTCCATTGTGGTTCTGTGGAATGGGCTCACTGAAGAGCTGAGAGGAGCTCTCCCACCTTGGAGATCTGTCTGTTTGCTAGGGCTTTTGGGATGGTTTAAATGATGAGCATCTTTTAAGCAGGGATGAGTGTGGGGATTGTTGTTGTATTTTGATTTTAACTGTTAACAACCTATTACTGTAAGCCACCTTGAACCATGAGAAAAGGTAGGGGGAAAATGTTTCAATAAACAAACAAATAAATGCAAAGCAGGTGCTCTACCCTTGTGTAAAACAATGTTGTATAAACAATAACATGAAAGACAGATCCTTTGGACACACTTCTAGATTTGTCTGAGGTGTTCATACAAAACCCAGCACCCATGGAAGACATTGCAGCACAGTAGCAGCTTCACAAACATGAACAAACCAGTAAACAAGCAAGTGCTAAATGTTAGGAAAGAAGTTGAGGGCCAGTGTGGTATAGTGATTAAAGGGACAGACTAAGATCTGGGAGACCCAGGTTCAAATCATCTCTCTGTTGTGGAAGCTTGCTGTGTCCCCTTGGGCCACTCATGAAGTCTCAGCCTATCCTCCCTCACAAGGTGCTTGTCTGGATAAAATGGAGGACAGGAAAATGCTGAAGCTGCTTTGAGTACCCATTGGGGAGAAAGACTGGGTATAAACAAAGTAAACTGGGGGGGGGGCAGGGAAGGGGACAGTTATTTGCAAAGCATTTGTAAAGTGCCCACTGTACCTTTGGACCTTTGGTAGTGACTGAATTCTGTTCTGGTCAAATAAAGCCAAGTCCAAGTCCATCTGCTGTTGCAGTCATTACTAGATAAAAGCTACCTCCTTCCTGAAGACCCATAGTATGTATACATAACTATCTTGCAAGGATCGGAAGTGAGAGCCCCAGGATCTCTAAGGTAAAATAAATGGGCTCTGGAGAAGCCATATGTTCACCATGTTACAAAAACACACACCCCCTCCACACACACACAAACTGAATACAGCCAAGAGGAGGAGCTTTCAAGGACAGATGAAGGGAGATGGGTCCAGCATGACAGTATTTCCTCAGACCTCCCTTCTTCATTGGTGCTGCAGGGGTGCAGGATGGCGGCTGGTTTGTTTTCTCAGGCTTGATTGGTTTATTTATCCTTGGGCCAGGCTCCCATCTGGTCCAACTTCAAAAAGGAGCTGTAGCAGAATCACCATGAGAGAGTCTGCATTCATGTAGCAGAGGAAAGCACAGAAGTATTCCCTGAATATAAAAGTGCCTGTGTGTGGAATGGTCAGATTGAACTCCCTTGAGCAAGTCACGTGGCTCTGTTCTTTCCCTTGTACTGTTAAATATTGTTCTTTACAGTGTGATAAAATGAGTGTAATTCTGTTTCGGATTACGTTGTCACTTTAGAAGAAGAATCAGGATAACAGTGTAACCGTGCCATCCTAAGAATGCTTTGGAGAATGTAAGCCTCACAGAATTAAGTGTTACTGACTTCTGAGGAGACCTACTTAGGATTGTTCCCTTAGAGAGCACTCTTAAACAAGTCTACTCAGAATTTGACTCAGGTCTGTTCAATGAACCTTACTCCCAGGAAAGTGTTCTTAAATTTACACTGTAAATTAGTGGATCTCTCCAGCTGTAGCAGATCCACAAATCCAAAGGGAATAGGGAATAGAATTACAACTCCTAACTTGGAAAACTTTCAGCTTATGCCATCTGCTTTCATTGGTCAGTTCTGCAAACAATATTTCTATATGGTGTTTGATATTCAACCTGGCTGCAAAAAAGGAGAATTCATCAGCTTCTGTTCTCTTCAGTGTGGACTTTTATAGCAGGAAATGGAATAAATCTCAACTGTTCAAGTCAAACTGTGGCATTTGGCAAATCTGCTCCTGAGAGCATTAGCTGCCCTGTGCATTGGCCACTTGATTTAGTGATATGACCATCCTAAACATGCTATTTTGACTAAGGGTCATTGTGGAATATTGTCATATGCCAAATTCTTATTTAAAAAGAAAAAAAAATTGGTCCCCTTTTCCATGGAGTTCTGTACATTGTGTGTGTAGAGAAAATAACTTGTGTTTTTGGGGCAATATGCTGCCTATTAATTTTCTCAGATAACTTTGCGTGCTTATCAAGTCCACATAAGACTACCCTCTTTCTTTTAGTTACGGGTGGACAAAGAGAAGAGTGCTAGTATTGCCTCCAGAAGATGAATGAGGGAGTTTGGTTGCAGTGCCAGGAGACATTGGAAAACTGGCCCAGCCTGAACTGAAGCTGGGTTTCCAGCCCCTCCACTCTACACCAGACCCTGTTAAATCTGATCCTTTGTTTTAAGGGCCTCCCTGGTCCTTATGGGCAGCTGCAAATGGTGGTTTTCTAAACAATCTTCACGCCAACACTGTCGCTGCCGCAAGAACTTCAAAGCCTATAATTCACGCCCTCCTGCATGCTGTTCCTCGCAAACGTTGAACCTTTGAAGTGCATGCCGCCTTTCCTCTTGTTACCTGCACATGGGGGCCAGGCTGATTGGACCCCTTTACAATGAGATGCCAGACCTGCTTGGCAAGGCAATTTTATTGGGCATCTGCTGTCATTCAGTGTTTTCACTCTTTTGACGAGACATCTGTGTTACAGTGGAGAAGGGAGGGAAGGTGGGGACAGCTGCTAAACAGCACCTAAGTCCTTCCTCTCAAAGACACACCTGCAAAGGAATGGAAAGACTTCGCATCAGTAACACCATGTGGCCTCTTTAATGATACGCTCTGCCATAGGTAGCCCTCTGGGTATTGGCCTGTGCCCATTATTTAGATCCAAGTAGATTCCAGATCTTGCTGATTCTGCACCTTTCAGCTTGATCTTTGTTGCATCAAGGAGTCAGTGCAACAGCTTCGTATGCTGTTTTTTTTTTAATTTGCTGTAGGGTTTTTGTTTTGGTGGTGTCTGCTCTACCATGATCTCACTCATTGCGTGCTCTCTCTCTCTCTCTCTCTCTCTCTCTCTCTCTCTCTCCTTGTTCCCCCCCCCCCATTTCTTCTGTCTTTTCTTTGGGTTTTCATCTGCAGAGATCCTTCCTCCTTTCACTAGGAGTTACTATTAAACATGACAGAATATATGCTTTTAGGAAATCCAGCTTGCTCTGCAGCCACCAGGGTTTGATATATATTCTGATTCCCTGATACAAACCATTGGTCATTGGAAAAGTTATTTATTGATGAAATTTGCTCCAGAGAATGGGCAGTATTTCCATAACATGTTCTGTTGTTAAAGGCACCTATGTATCTCTCCAAATCTGGGGCTTACTTGAACACATGCATAGGAACTTCAGGGTACTATTCATATAAAAGATTTCCCCCAAACTGAGTTAAGCTGTCTTCTGGTGTCTGATCTGTGCTATTTGTGACAGTGAAAGCTTAGCTTCCAGAGGACAAAAATGGTATTTAACAATTTGCAGAAAGCGTGAAACAGCATCTGGGAAGATCCTTCCTGTTCATTCTGTTACTTTTTGCTTTATTTAAATAACAGCATTGTTGCTTTTTACCAAAAGAAGTCAACATATAAGGGGCAATTAACTTTATAAAATCTAGCAGCCTTATACAGGCAAAGGCTATTTCAGTATACAGACAGGTTGAAACTTGGTTTGTGTACATACCTTTAGAAAATAATACATGTTCCTTTAGAACAGTAGTATTCATACTGAAGAAATCATGTTCATCAGAATCTTATTAGAGATTTCTCAACGAGAAGAGTGGTAATAGCAGGCAAGTTTCCTTGTGTGAAATTTCCAGTCTGCTCCTATACTGCCATACTTGGGCAAATTCTAGAGCATGATCCCAGTTTACGCAGGGAAACAATAAAACTTAGTATATTCTCTTGTCCCACTTACATACTTGGAGTGCACCATCAAAGCTGTCCAAGAATCCTTAGCAATGTAAAGGGTTTTGATAGGTGCTCTACAGTCTATAAATCAGTGTTTAAAGAGCTTTCTTTAAAAGGGTAGAAGTTTGTTAATTACAGCTCTAGAAAAATGAAGAGCTGCAAAGGTTCAATTTACTGCTTGTGCCCCTGTCCCTTGAAGGCTCTCAGTCTGAACCCTCCAGAGCATACAGTTCTGCCTTCAGAGCCTGACACTGAGCATATGTGGGCTTTCTTTGCAGCAGTGAGAAGTAGGGCACTTAATATTTTGAGAGGAATGTGTTGAAAGCATTACAGGATCTGTGGGACTCCAGGGTTGTGAATCATGTCATTTGCCTCAGTATTTAATCACATTGAATTGGTTTGGTTCTCCAGTGTCAACATATATTATCTGGGTTAAAAAGGGGGTGTTTTACAGGCTTGGGAGTTCTAAATATCATTTATAAATATTTAATTCCACAATTGAGCTTTGTAGAAGAAGGATAGATCTTCATTATCACACCTGTGTCTTTTGAAATATCACTGTTATTTATTGTGGTACCTTAGTGGCACCTCTGTAACGAAAGGAATTAGTCGTGTAGAGTGTGAGTATTTATTCCTGCCTGGTTTCCAGCAGGGGATCATGGAGAAGTTCACTTAAAAGAGTGTGTTCTAACTACTCACCTGTGCTTTGTGTTGATAGGTATCTGAATCTATCCTGGACTTGAAAAAGAGGTCCCTGCAGCTGGGGCATTAAGTGGGTGCTGAGAGAAGCTTGCCTCTTTCCACCCTTCAGTTTTCTTTATGTTATGAAGCGCGCTTTCAATCACCTGAGAAATTTTGGTCACCTCGGGTACTCAGCTTTTGGCATCTTTCCTTTGTAGCATACAGAACAAGTGGCAGGATTATGCCTGATCTTCCAGATGGATAAGGAAGGTGGTGACTAGGGCTGGAATTGTCCATTTCTTTTTGCCATCCTCGTTTTCAAATTTAATAGTCTGTTAATAGTTTTTTAAATGACCTCCCTCTAAATTAGCCACTCTTTCCCAGAGACTGTGAACACTGGAGCATTGTGGAAAAAAATTCTGATTGCATTCTGTGATGGGGAATAATTAAATGTAGATGATATATGTTTTACACAAGAAATGTTATATATACAAGAGGCAGGTGGGAGGAATGGGAAGGATGGACAGAAAGCTGTGTGTCCTCCTGCCCTGTACCCCTCCCCAAACAATGTCCCTTCTCTGTGCCTGGTTGTAACCTTTCTGACATTCAGCACATCCCTGCCCTGCTTTGTTTTGATTCCTGACAAGCCTTTCAATTTGCTCTCTTCTTTGAAGAGTTGAAAAGCCCCTCTCACTCTCTCCCATGGAATTATTGAGCACTGGTGTTAAGTTTCAGCACTAGCGGACATGAATGGGGCAGCACCATTGATCCACAGGGCTCAAGTTCAGCTGGCTGCCAGAGTGACCCTGTTCCTGAGTGAGTTGATGCGGCCTTGGTTTGCAGTGGCTCTTTCTTCATCCAACAAAAAAGATGTGGTTTGGTGTGTGTGTGTGTGTGTACTGAATTCTTTCATGTGATGGATCTGTGGTTCAAGCAGTCTGAGTAATACTTAAACAATGCAGATGTGGGGAGTTTAAGGCCCTGTGTTTTGTGTGTGTATATTTGATGCATTTGGAAATTGAGCTGGGGCCAACAGCTTTTCTGGGGTTTCAGATACTTGTGGTAAAATTAATCCTGGTGTGTTGTGCCTTATCTTTTTTTAAAGTACCCATCCATGATATTTGCAGTGGCATTTTGTGAAGTGAATACTATCTCAGACACAAAATAATTTTTACAAAATATGGTTTTTACAAATGAGATATCAAAGCCTCAGAAGTTGAATGTGGAGAAGGAATCCAGATAGGCAACACTGTATAGTGCTTAGATTGTTAGACTGCAAGTGGGCAAACATGGATTCAGATAACCAGTTACTCTTGAAGCTTACTTAGTGAGTTTGGGCCAGTCACGCTCACTTAGGCCTAGTCTCTTAGGACTAATTCACATGATGGCTCTGAGGACTTTGGATCACATGTGCACTGGGACTCCCTATTTCCCAGACATGTGCGAGCCCAATTCAGATAAGGACCATGGCATGTGTGGCGAGAAAGAGCTTCAGCCTCCTCTCCCACCATCATTTTTCTGACCTGAAATGGCCCTGGGAAGGCTCTGTTTGTGCTGTGTTGAAAACTACATGCCCCTGTGGGGCAAATTTTGTCTCCTTGTGGAATTTGTAATGTGTAAATTAACTCTCAGTCTAATCTTTCCCTACAAGGTTGTTGTGAGGATAAAAGCAGCAGGTCATGCAACTTTGAATTTTATCAGAAGAGTATATTGTAATCATAGACATCAGTAATCAACAAGCAATTCTTAGTCATTCTCATTTATCTTAAATTGGTTTACAGAAGTCTGAATAACTGCTGAATCCTTTCATGCCTTGATCTGCAGCCTCAAAGAAATGAAAAAACAGTCTTATCCCCGTATTAAGTTGGTAGTCATCCCATGAGAATTTTTTTTTAGTTTTTAAAAATTGTGGCAGCAAGGTTTTATCCTTTTAACAATAATATTACAAAGTGATATTTTGCAGCAGATAGCAGTTGAGCTTAGAATGATGAAAGATGTCTAAAGTACTTTATGAGTTTATATGCTTTACTGTATAAAGTATATAAAATCATAGCTAGTTTTCAGACATTCAGCAGGGAGCAATAGTATGTTTTTTCATTTGTTGCTGGGAAATAATATCTTCCCCCTTGCCTGGCCAGTGAAAGTTAGCATACTATGGTGATGTTCAGGAACTATTAGCCAAGAAGTCTCCAGTTCAAATCTTGCCTCAATCATGAACTCTTCTGCCCCCTATCTGCAATATAATGTTCTACTTAGATGGCTGTTGAAAACATTATAGATATAGTGTAGAAGTCTAAATGTGCTTGTTATTGTTAATATTATGATAGATATAAAGTAAGATGAGAGGAAATAGTTTATCTCATGTCAAGTTGCAGTGTTTTTTTGTTTTTACATTGCTGTGATGGACCGATGGTACAGTCTGTTGAAAGCACTCTGTTTGCGCATGTGTTGTATCACTGTGTTGCTTTAAGCCCACCAGTAAATCATACCTTCTGTACGTGTCTGGGCTTTGAGTGGTTAGCTGTTTTCCTGCATTTGACTGGTTGTTTTGATTGACTGTGCTGTCCTTTTTTCCCTTTTTGAATTGTGGACAGTGGCTAAAGAATTCGGCATGGCTATAATCTGGACTAAGGGGATGTTGTTTTGGAAGGTTATTGTTGTGGACACCTGTACACTGTTTTGTTGTCCTGTTCTGTTTATCAAGAAAGAATTTTACTGTGTTTATGTCAAAATCAAATGCATTCTTACTGTGCACAAATTTAATTAACAAAGTGTGTGTGCACTTATGTATACATGCACTTGCTCATGCAAATGTGGGGGGGGCACAGATGGGGAACCAGTTAGGAGAAGCACACTGAAGCTTTTCCACATCCCAGATCTATAACAAGGCAATGCTTTCCCTTTCTCTCCAAGAGACCCCACATACTTCCACAGACTTGCCTTTCTCTTTAGATTACATGTTGAAAAGGAACCAAGCACACTGTACATACAGAGCCTGAAAATGGCACCCAGGCATGGTGCTTGGGTGAGGTCTTAGAATGAATGTTCCCAGGGACAGTGAGGAGAGGATTGGATGATTGTTTCTGACATTCTGATTGGCCATGCTGGCTCATTTAATGCACATGTGGTATATCATTGTTTTGATTTAAAAAGCAAAGAACCCCTTTACTGCCTACTCTGCCCAAACCCAATGGCAAGGTGGGTGGAGCAATGAGAAACCACATAGATGGTGGCAAAAAACAAAAAATCAAGCTGTTTCTGAAGAAGAAAAAAGATGGGGAAAACTGGTTTCAGAAAGAGTGGGAGAAACAGAAAAGCTAGGACAAGGAATATGTAACAAAGGGGAAAGTTACAAAGGGAGCTGAAAGCAAATCAGTTATGTCTGTCTGTCTGTCTGTCTGTCTGTCTGTCTGTCTGTCTGTCTGTATGTATGTATGTATGTATGTATGTATGTATTCATTTAAAATATTTTATTAGCCACCATTCCTCTAAAGGTGCTCAAGGTACCTTACAATGTAAAATATCAGAAAACTGCAATTAAAAATAGAGTTAAAATACATTGAAAAGTGCTGTAAGTCTGTCCCTATAGTGTACAACTTTGGAATTGCCTGGCAATATATGATGATTTCCAACATCATCTGATAAAATGCATTAAAAACTTATGATGTACAGAAATAGCAATGATTTCTAACAAAAATATTATATATTTTGTGCCAAGGGAGTCTATTATTCTACTGAAGATAGCAGTAATTGACTCACTGGAGTTCTCTCTCAGTGTTTCTTTTTAGCATCCAGTAGTGGCCACATTTGTAGATAGAATTCTAGACTTGGTGGATATTTGGTCCAGCTGGGCTGTTCTTATATTTGTAATGGGGAATTGAGTAGTTCTTGATTCAGCCAGGACCATGGGTTGGCCATTTCCACCTATGCTTATTATATTGAAAGCTTCTCTCCGGGGCTTACATTGTTTGTGTTTCTGTGGAAGAGTGCAGCTGTAGTGGTGACAGGATTTGCAGCTGGCCTGGGAGACCCTGAACACATACCTTTAAGAGGAAGGAGCAAGTGCAGTTTTTATTAAGCCATAGCACATCTTTAAATTGGATTATGGCAAATTTTCAGGGGCACCACAGCATTGATTGGCTGGCTAGGAGTGGGAGAGGCTATGCAGAGGCACGCCAGAGCGTGTGCAATCGGATCCCTTCCATTAGACTGATCAATACATGCTGCACAAGGGTGGTGGTGGTGTGGAGTGTTGACAAAACTGAATAAATATAGATGCGAGAACTGAGAAATTGCATTACAGCCAGAGAATCCAAGCACAATACACATAACCCTTTCACCTCAACACCCAGAGTCCTAGGAAGGTTAACTCTTTCAGGGGCAGGGGCATGGCACAAGAAGAATCAGAGGTAAAGAAATACTCCATGCTATTCTACCAGCACAAAGCTGGATGCGCCCATATGGATATGTGTCCTGGAGACATTTCCCCTTAATTATTTACCATCTCCTGGATTATACTGAAGTTTTGCTTTGCAAATTTTCAGGTTTAGTTCATTCTCCCTGGATAGGCCAAGTTAGCCCAATCTTTTCAGATCTCAGAAGCTAAGCAGGGTCAGCCCTGGTTAGTACTTTGATGGGAGACACCAAGGAAGTCCATGGTTGCTATGTAGAGAGAGGAGAGGAAATAGCAAATCACTTCTGAACATTTCTCATCTTGAAAACCCTATCGGGTTGCCATAAGTCAGCTGCAACATGATGACCTCCCTCCCCAAATTGGAGTAAAGGACAGAATTGAAGGAGGTTGAGGCATGATAATCTGCAGGTTGGTATGCAGTTATTAAAGCATGATACAAAGTTGCATGTTAATGATCTCCAGTTGCTAGATAAAAATGAGCACAGGCTGGTCTTGGTGTTGTGGCTTGGTATGTTTGTTTGTGGACATGGTGAGCTCATATTGCAACCTATACTTCTTGAGGATTATATGCATTGTCTGAAAAACGGGGACAGGATACATTTAGCAGATTGTATAGTGCTCTGCCATGTCTCATAAGATAATAAACATGTTCTCCTATGTATCTCTTACAAATTCTGTTCTCTCTATACCTAGCGATCGAAGCTAGTGTTGCTGAGGCTGCCATGTTGGGTCATACCTAATTAGTTTGTCTTAAACATCTTGTTTCGTTTAGGCCAGACAACACAGCCAATGCCCTTTTGACCTTTCTCTTTGCTTCAGAGCCACCTGGCAGCTGGGAACCTTTGGAACCTTAAGAATGTGTCCTGCTGGTCTCTTTACCCCCCCCCCCCCTTTTATATCCCCCTCAAGTGTCTGCTTCAGCCGGGCTTGGATGAAGGTGCTGACTAGGGTGGCATATGAGCCTGGAGACAGCATTTGCTTCCGTAAGCTTTTTCCCTGAGTATGATTTAAATTAATAAGTAAGGAAGAAACCTGTAATAAAGTCAGCACTTTGCTTATTAAGGGGAAAAAACTATGCAGGGCTAGGAATAATATTAATTAGACAGATATATGGGAAGCCGGAAAGTCTCTCCCCCTCAAACACACCTGTGTATGTGTGTGCCTATGTGTACACAGAGAGAGAGAGAGAGAGAGAGAGAGAGAGAGAGAGAGAGAGAGAGAGAGAGAGAGAGAGCCTCCAAGATTGATGAATGGGAACAGTGATATCCACATTCTTGGTAAAAAAAGAGATTTGCTGGTAGCATGGGAGGGGGTTGGGCTCGTATTTGCCGGTATCCTACTACTCCCCTCAGCAACGCTTGAAGCCTTCCTCCAACTGAAGTAGCTTTTCAAGTCTGAGGAAGAGCCACTTAAGTTGGAGGAAGGCTCCTTAGGCTAGAGGAAGGATCCAGACTTTGCTGAGGGGAGTGGTAGGATATGTGTTGATGAGGTTACCAAGAGTAATAGGTTTCCAAAACTACCAGGCAGTACCCACAGTTCTGTAGATAAGAATGGTGATATGCTTGAGACTGTTCACTCATCTTAGTTGGTTCCAAGAATGAAGTTGTTTAAGCTTTGTTTCTTCTGATTGGCTCAGAGAATTGTACTGATTTAGTATTGGCTCTCTTCCTAGATTACAGCTGTTGGATCTTCCCGTCTTTCTCATGATAGCTTCCAGTTTTCTTCCTCGGTACTCTCTCCCCTCTCTGCCAAAGTTAAATATAGTGGCTTTCTTTGGAGGTGATTAGTAATAAAATTTTAACAAGCATCTATATGAGCTTTTTTCTGTCAGTTTTATGGGGCCATTTACTGCTGGGGAGATATACCTTCAGTTTCCCCCTCACAAGAAGTTCCAATGCAAAGAAATAGCATGTGGTGTGCATTTTGATAGGTAACAAAAGAAAGGAAGGCAACAAGCTCTGTGTGGCCAAGGTTTAGGTCACAGTACACTTGCATTTGCTCAGCCACTTCCCTCTACTTTAACTTTCAGATATTCTTTGTTCTCCAAGACACATGGCTCAAACAGATGTGTATGATAGTAACATAGTATGCTGTTAGTTTCTTTGGGCTCACTTCATACAGCTTTGTTTCTGTTTAAGGATAAGCCAGCTGCTGCTGGACAACCCTTGCATGAATAGAACTGCCTCCTGCACAGTATTAAACCTATCTTGCTTTTTTCCTCGAGCAATTTACAGTATCAACATATGCAAATGAGTAATGATTCTTGTGTGAGCGATTGCTACGGTAAGGTGCTGGTGGTGGAGTAATCAAGTGCCAAATGACCCCAAGATTTATTTGTATTTTGAGAAGACCATATATGTACTTCTTCTTTGATAATTCTCCATTTCTTTCTCAGCTGTGTGTAAATTAGTTTCCATAGGATTTGGTGTTGGCTCGCTTGAACAAATTGGTGACCTGGGAATATGGGTTGAATGGATCTGTGTAGTGACTGCCCCATTCAGATGGGGTAGACATAATTTGGTGTCTACCCCACCTGAATGGGGCAAGTTACTACACAGATTTGGGATTCCAGGAAGGCCTGAAGAAGATTAATCTGATGATGTGAAGGGGAGCAAGAGCAGGTTGATAGTTGCATGTTGTAAATTGCCAGAATAGAGTTAGGATAACAGGTATCAATAACAGTGGCAGGTCTGCAGAACCTAGGACAGCTCAGTGAGTGGCACAGCCTTTTGCTTCAACGAAGGCGCAAGCCGGATAATTGCCTAAGTCCTGCCCTTAAGACAACACATGATGGAATGTAAAGGGCTTGGGGTGCTGGACTAAAATGGAAAAAATAGGGTGCCAGATTATGCAAGAGTCATGATTATCTGTGTGTTCCCAGAGGAAGGCTACTCTGTTTCCTTTGTTCCTGTTTGTCTTTTCCTCGTTCTTGGTTATGGTTTTCAGTGAGTACCTGCTTTCCCTTTGCTAACTATGCCAAGCTTTACTTCAGAGTGGCTGCATCCCAGTATGTCTGTTTTTATTAGGAAGGTGGCTATATTTTGGAGTCCCTGGAGTACAGGGAAAGTTTGCTAATTGCAATGGACATTGCTAACTTGGAATGAAACTAGGGATGTAGGAAAGCTAGCTAAGAGACAGAGAGAAGTATGACTCTGCCAATGCTATAGGCTGTATGATCTAACCTCATTCTGCTGCTCCAGGAGGAGGTCAAGAAGGCAAAGTTTCCAGGGAGGTGAATTATCAGAGGGAGTGGTAACAATGGGTCAGGCAGTTCCAAGCAGGGGGTAATAGAGTTAAGGGGCAGCTTCTTGTGGGGAGCCCGGCATTAAAGCAATGAGTACAGCTTAATCCGCTCCAAGCAAGGGCAGCGGGGTCTTTAATATTATGTCAGGCACATGGGCTGTGCTGGCGGGCTATCCTTCACAGCAGTTAATGCCACTGGGATAACTGAATTAGCCCGTCTTCCAACGGGGAGAGCATGGGGTTGATGGCTGGGCATTCATGCCTTGCAGCTGCAAGAAGAGTGAGCAATGGACTACAAATTCAATCAGGTAAGTGGGACCACAGGACGCAGGTGTTCCCTCACTTCCTAACAACCTCCTTTTCCCATCCACTAGACTCGATTCCCATTGCAAGACTCTTTATGCCCAACCCCCTTTTAAAACTCACTTGAAAGTAATTTTTGCACCACAGAACTCATTGTTCCCACTTCCTTTCCCTTTTTGCGCCCTATGAATGCAGGAATTCCAGTATTCACCTCCCTCTCCAGAGAATCATGGACTCCCCCCTTGATTCTTCTGAGTTCTTGAAAGGGCTTTTCAGCTCATAGAATAGTGGTTTCAGGTACTCCTCATGGTGGGTGGCTGAACCACAACCTGCTGGGGACACATGCTAGTGTACATGTTGTTTCCCTACATGAAAGTTACATTTCCATAAAAAAGTGTTGCATGTGAAATGACCGTAGCCTAACCAGAGCAAGCAAATTTCTTCTATGTAGGGATCAGCCATGGTATATAGTGATAAAACTGTGGCTGAAAATCTGAAAAATAAGACAGTTAGCTTTTTAGCTCTTTCAAGAGCTAACTTGATGACAGAGATGAAATGACTGTCACTAATGCACTCTTTATCTGAACGGAAGGAAACATAACAAGGCCCAGTACTTCGGAGCCCAGCTAAACTGACAAAAGGGGACTAAGGAAAAACTATCAAAGTGGCTGGATCTCAAATTCTATATAATCATTTAACCAGTTCAGGAATGAAGGTTTACATTTGATTTAAATTTTTTGTTAAAAATATCCAATTTGTATATTAAATATTGTACAAACATCAGTGTATGATGTGCATTTGGATATACTTCCAGATTAGGTCATATCAACTTATAAAGCTGCCTTATAAGTGAGAGTCTGGTTACGCAAGACACTAAACACAAGTTAGGTTGGGGGAAAGCCCAACCTAAGTCATGTTTAACTTGTGACCACACTCACCTTCAGAATGGTGGGGTGGTGGAAATGAGCTCAGGAGCACACAGGCAGAGGCAGGAGTGGCTATGCCAGTGCCTGTTTTCCATCTAGTATGTTTTTGCGGAGAGAAAAGGGCTGGGGAAGGTGGGCTGTTTCTCTTACTGCTCATTCCACACGTCTTTCCAGAAGACACATGTCTTTGGCAATAAGATGATTCTCTCCCATGCCTTTTTGCTATCTGCAAAAGCATGTTGGTTGGAAAGCAGGGACTGATGAAGCTGCTTCTGCCTCCACATGTGTGGTTTGGAGCACATCCCCCCCCCCAACACACACACTGTTTTGAAGGTGAGTGCCCTTCATGGCCCTTTTCTATTTGCAAAGCATGCTGGATGAAAACGACTGAAGGTGAGTCCCACACACACACACACATTTTGAAGGCGAACCGTGCTTTAAATGTGAGTTGGGTTCCCCCATCTTAACGTACATTTAGCATCTTGTGTAATCAGACCTTCAGTTAGATCATTGGGCCGTGTAAAGCAAATATTGTTTACAGTGACTAACAGCAGCTCCACAAAGTCTTGGGCAGAGGTCCCAGCTTTTGCCACCTGAAAACATGTAACCAGAAATACTGGCTGCTGAACCTGTGTGTGCAAACCTTAAGTTGGACCACTGACCCACTGTCCTGCTTGAGGGTAACGCCTAGATGGCAAAATGGGAGCTGGAGCCAATGGTGTATCATAAATGCTATTCCAGTAAAGGGTGTGGGTAAACTGAGGACTTCAAAGAGTAGACATACAGACCAGTATTTAAAGGTACTGTGCCTAGTTACAGTAGTGAGTAATGCAATGGGGCTGGGGTGGTTCAGGGCTTGAGGGGTCAGTTGGGAAAGACCTCTGGTGTGGCAGCAGGCTCTGGGTTGGAGGGTTCAGGGTCTGAGTATGAAGGCAGGGCTGTTCCCCAGGGTGAGCAGGCTGATTCTTGGGGCTTCTCCTGCACATCAAAGTGGTCTCTTGGAGGTGTTCCAGCTGCCTTCTTCTGTGTGGGTGTTGGGTGTTGAACTCCCTACTCCTCTGAGTCCCTGTCTCTTCATGAAGTTGCCTTATACTGTTCATGAAGATCAGTATTGTCTACCCAGACTGGTAGTGGCTCCAGGGACTCAGGTGGAGGCCTTTTACATCATCTCCTACTGGTCCTTTTAGCTGGAGATGCCTGGAGATTGAACATGGGACCTTCTGCATGAAAAGCAGAGGCTCTTCCACTAAGCCACATTCCCATTTGATGATGAGTCTGTATGCTGGTCTATGACACCCATGGGCCTTGCTGTTGGGATTTAGCAAGTGTTTCTGTTTCAGTCATGAAAGAGTTAAACTATTTGTGTTACTTAGTAAACTTATTTGCATGTAACCACTTAGGCCTCCAATAAGGATTCCCACCAAGGAAAGGGGAGTCACTAGTGTTAATGAAGTAGAATTAAGGTTTTCTATTGGGTAACCTGTTTATAGCATTAAGTGATGCTATATACTGAAGTTTTATTGCTCTTTGTCTCGCTTTCTCAGTCTCTCTCAGTCGCTTTTCAGGCAAAATGTAGTCAAGTTTAGCAATTTCTTATTTTTCTCCAAAGTAACCCAATTTTTATCCTTTAGTAAAGTATTCTTAGAGAGCTACACTGGAGTGTGTGTGTGTTCTCATTAATTCCAATGCACAATCTTTGCATTAACTCTGCTAATTTCCAGCACTTACCCTGTCTGCCAAAAATGGTTGGGGAGAGCAGGATGTATGAGAAACAAGGCTAACACAGAGTGATACCCCACCAAGTTGCTTCCTTTTCATGGCAACTAAGAGTTCAGGGGCTGGATCCAGCAATATGTCAGCTGAAGGTGCTGCTCATGGATCTTCCTTACTTTCCCCTAACCTAGCTGTCTGTTCCAACCTTGTGTAAGTTGATTTGTAGGATCACATGGAATAATATTCATGCAGGTCAGTAGGCTGCTGTGAAGAGGGCTTGGGGGCAAAATTGCCTTTTCCTTCTTGTTTCATTAATGGAGCTGGGCTGAAAGAAAAGAGAGAGGGGAAAAATATCCCTCTCCCTCCCTCCACATGGAGTAATAGCTGTACAGGTTGTGCAACCACAAGAACCAACTTTCTATGGGTCAGAAGGGACTGCTGGGAGGAGGGGAAGTAGAGAAGATATGAGGCCCTTATGTAAGTGGTTGCTGGATCCAACCCAGTAATATGAGGTAAACAAAGGCAGAATAATTAAGAGAGATGAGGAAAGAAGAAGTCATCAAGAAAGGATACGGAAAATGTCACCTAATGTCTGGAGATTGATGGGAGTGGATTGTCAAGAAACCTTGAGAGTCTAGGAAATGGTAATCTAGGAGGACCGAAGAGCTTTGGCTTCAAGAGGTTAGTTAATAATGCAACCCTTTTCATTATACAAAGTGATTTCAGTTTGTATCCTGTCAGACCTAGCTTCTGTCAAGTTTGTGGAAAGGTGGCAAACTGAAGGAGAAGATGGACACAGCAGATGTAGCTTATCAGAGACTCCCCTTGTCGTTCAGCATATAGAGCAAATTTGTCAGCATTGAGTCAGCAGTACAACAGTATCTGCTCTTGCTTATTATAGTTTCCTTGATGGTCTGACCAGTTTTTTTGCAGTTCCCTCCTCTTGCTTGGTGGGACAGATAGGTTGAATCTCTGCTTGGCATCCCTCAAATTTAGGTTCCAAAGTAGATTTGGGCATGTGAGTTTGTTTCATTTCTTCTGTTTTTGTTATTAATTTTAAAAGGGACTATTTTGTTATTGGGTTGTTTTGTATGGTTTTGTTTTGTTACTGCTTTTTTGCTATTGTTGTTTTGTTTTCATAATTCTATTTTGTTGTTATTTCCCATTGGTTTCAGTGGAAGACCTCTCCATTTTCTTCGGTTTGAACCTCCAACATTTTTCAATCCAAAGTTAGATAAAACTCAGAGGGATTGTAGTTCTGCCCTAAGACACCCACACTGCCAAATTTCAGACAAATAGAATAAAGCCTCCCCCCCTGCCTTTGAGGCAATGAAGTGCACCCATGTTTGACATCTATGGGAGAACTGATAGGAAAGATACCAAGCAGTAACACAGACAGTTCTGCAGCCACTTAGCTTGAAGAACAGTAGCATAAGGAAGAGGCAGGCTGACACAACAAAGATATTTGGTGACACAAGGAGTGTAAGGCATCTAGGCAGGTAGGCAGCAGCAAGAGGACCTTGAGGTAGATTTGACTGGTCCTTACATCTTGAGGAGTGTAGCAATTGCAGAAGCCGAATGATAATAGCCAGTGAATGACAATGGCAGGTGTGATTCAATAGGGTGGGGTATGCAGAGGGATAGGGTGTGTGGAGAAATTAGCATTGGTAATGAGAAAGGAAGCCAATGTCTTGTTCATCTATGGTCTTCCTGTGCAGTCTCACATGGGACTGCACATGTGCAGGCCAGCCGACTTCGGAGATTTTTATCGCTCAAAACCACTAGGGGGTGTCCTCGCATCTCAGCATGCATGTGTGGCTGCTTTTCCCGCCAAAAACTGCCTCAAGATGCGGGACGCCCCCAACGTACCCACAGTTCCCCTTTTGCCACTGACACTGGAGGTTCTTGCTCGTCATTAGCTTCAGCGTCGTTGGAGAAAGATGTCAGAGAAGGCCCTGTTTAAGAGGTGTGTCTCCTGTGATAGGAAGATGACCAGATCTGATGGTCATTCTAACTGCCTGTACTGCTTGGGGGAGACCCACAACACACAGGCTTGTAAGCACTCCTGTACCTTCACCTCGAAGGCCAGAGTAGAGTGGGCTGGGAGGCTACAGCCTTCGTTACAGTAACGGGACATGGCTGCTACCGATTTATCAACCGTGGCGAAGATTCCTTCCCCATCAGGTGCCTCTAGCCAACCAGGTCCTGGGTCCTCTGGCGCTAAAACACCGCACCTGCATTCATCCCCAGCCCATAAGGAATTGCGTCCATCGTCGAATCCGACTAACTTAGTGACCCGCAGCGCCTCGGCACTAGCGATGTCTACTTCGGATCTGATGGCCTCAGAACCGAGGATCCCTTGGAGCGGAATGCCTTCAGCACTGGTCGTGACTTCGGAGCACTCACCTTGGGCTCGACGTGATGGTTCCTCCTCGAAGGCTCCTGGCTCCAAGACTCCTCGGAGTAGAACGCCTTCTGTGTCACTTGCCTCATCAGGCCAACGATCTCCTCAGAACCAACGGGGTGGTCAGTCTTCCTGGGTTCCAAAACCTTCGGATCTGACTGCGGTCTCAGAACCGTCCACCAGGCTGGAGGAAAAAAAGAAGAAAAGACATCACTCTTCGAAGTGCGAGAAAGTGATTTTAGAGAGCGTACTCTCCTCCCAACCACCTTTTGAACTTCAAGGGGACGTCCGAGCCGATCATTCATCATCCCATGGTACCCCTTGTTCTAAGGGTTGGCCCAAGGAGGATGTAATTCTCATAGAAAAGCCCCCTACTCCATCGGGGCAATCCAGATCTCCATATCAAGCCTCTTAGTCGTCACACTCTTCCTGTGAAGACAGGGGACGTTCCAGATGTCGAAAGAGCCCTTACTTGTGAAGGGGCTGTCTGTATTTGAGGAATTACCGTCCCAGTGAGGAAGCAGCTCTGTTTCGTCCCCACAGAGAGGGATCCTATTATTCCGAACGACTGGTTAGAGGCCGCTCCAGTTCTCCTTCGGTGAGAACATATTCCTACACCGGCTCTAGACGAACCCCACATGGTTCAGAGATGGGCTTTGAGGAGAGCACTCTACATCCTAGATCTAATGATTCACCACCATCTGACTCTCCAGAAGGTGTGATTGGCCCCACTGAGGATGCTTCGCCAACGGATGATTTCTGTGCGTACACGGAGTTACTTCAGCGTATGGCCAAGGCTCTTGAAGTCCAGAACCAATGTCGAAAGTCAAAATTCTGCAACACATCTACTATGGATCCACCCCTGCAGTAGCCTTTCCAATTTATGACTGCTTACACACATGTTGGATAATCCACTTTCAATACTCTTTAGTGAACATTTGGAACTGCTTTTCCATGTGTGGAACAAAAAATCCACTTCCAAAGGATTGCTAAAGTGCATTGAAAGTGCATTATTCAACATGTGTGGAAATGGCCATTGAGGGCTTTGTGGATCTCCTCAACAGTCTGACTCTGAAACTGGCTTCCACTCCCGCCACTAATAGGAAGACTGAGAACCTTTATAGAACCAAGGACTATCTTTGTTCCTTCCTCTCTTTGCATCCTCCCCCTTCATCACTCATGACCGAAGAGATGCAGGCCAAGCCTAAGCAGGGTCTCTGTCCGTAACCTCGGACAAAGAGAGCAGGAGGATGGATGTGATGGGACAGAAGATGTACACTTCGGCTGGTTTTAATATCAAAATAGCGAACTATGCGGCCATGATGGCAGCTTACCAGTTAGTGCTCTGGTCTAAGGTTGCCACTTTTGGCCCTAAGCTGCTTGAGGATCAGAGAATCTTCCTCAAGGTCAACCAGGAGGAGGCAGTCCGTTTGTCCCACCACAAAATCAACACCAGCAGAAATATGGTAGATACTTCGGCATGATTCTTGCTCTCCACTGTCATCCTGTGGAGGTTCTCCTGGCTGAGGTCCACAGTGTTGCCAGCAGAGACCAAGACGAAAGTTGAGGACCTCCCTTTTGAGGGACCTACCCTATTTTTGGAGAAAACAGATGACTACCTTTTCTAAGAAGCGAAAGGATAGACTCACCGCCTGCTCATATGGTGTCCTTCCTCAACAGCAGCAGCAACTTTCATCTGGCAGATACCAGTACCGATCTTTCTTGCGGGGTAGACAGCACTGTTTCCACTCTTACCAGGGGTAGACCTATCATCTCCAACGGTCTTATCCGAGCCCTCAATCGTCTTTCCCTAGGAGGAAACATAATAATGAGGGCAAACAGGGAGCTCACCAGCAGCATTCTAAGAAGTAGACCCACTCCCACAAGCAATTCTGACAGTTACAGGGACCTGATCCTATGTTTGGGGTCAGGCTGAGTTTGTTTTATGCTGAGTGGTGCACTGTCACTTCTGATACTTGGGTGTTAAAAATTGTTCAGAGTGGTTATGAAGTTCAGTTCTTGGAGTTACCTTACCTACAACTCTCTGTCTTTACTGATAAAGGGTCCCAACCTAAGGTGCTGACCGAGTTATCAGCCCTTCTGGAGAAGGGAGCCATTGAAGAGGTTACAGATCACTCCTTACTCTTCGGTTTCTATTCCAATCTGTTTGTGGTGGAGAAAAAAGATGGGGGTCTCTGACCTATTCTGGACCTCTGTAAATTAAATAAATTTATTCAAGTTCGTAAGTTTAAGATGGTGACCTTGCAGGCAGTACTGACACTGCTGCCATCACAGTCCTGGTTTGCGATCATAGACCTGAAAGACGCCTACTTTCACATCTCGATTTTCCTGGAACATAAAAAGTTCGTACGTTTCACCTATGGGGAATGGATTTACCAATACAGAGTTCTTCCCTTTGGGTTGTCCACTGCTTCACGAGTTTTTACCAAATGTGTGGCAGTGGTGATAGCCTTCTTGAGAATCCAGGGGTGTTGTATTTTTCCCTATCTAGATGATTGGATAATTGTGGGACACTCAGCTGATGATGTAGCTAGACAGGTCTCCCTTATGTTGTCCACCTGTCTAAAACTGGGTCTATTTTTTAAATCATAAGAAATCCAAGCTTGATCCTTCCAGGGTTATCTAGTTTATTGGATCCATTCTTGATGGTGTACAAGATTCTGGATTCTTAGCCTTGGAGAGGGCCTTGAAACTAAAGGTGGAAGAGATGTAGATTCTAGTCTGCCCAGCTCATTCAAACCCTATTGGGGATGTATGGCCTATACTACTGCTGTGGTGCCCCTAGCAAGACTACACATGCGCCCCTTGCAGCTTTGGTTTAGCTTCGTTTTCTGTCCTGAGAGGGACCCTCAGTTCAAAAGGTTCTAAGATATCCGATCTAAGATATATGCAAGGCGGCGATGTGGGCCTCATCTGACATGTTTGTCAAGCATTGTGCCTTGCACATCCTGGACAGAAAGGAGACGGCAGTGGGTACAGCAGTTTTGCAATCGAGCTTCCTGTGACAACACGTCACTACCTCCACCCAGGTATTTAAGCTTTGTAATCTCCCATGCGGGACTACATAGGAAGACCGTAGATGAAAAACAGTGTTGCGCTTACCTGTAACTGTTGTTCATGTAGGTCTTCTGTGCAGGCACTCATACCCTCCCTTCTTCCCCGTTAATACTCTTGGTATTTACCTTGGGGTGCAGCGGCGAAAGTCGACTGAGGGTAAGTCAGGGGCATCCTGCCTCTTGAGACTGTTTTCAGTGGGAAAAGTGGCCGCACATGTGCACTCAGAAGTGAGGGTGCCCCCTAGGGGCTTTGAACTATAAAAATCTCTGAAGTCGGCAGGCCTGCGCGTTCACAGTCCCATGTGTGCCTGCACGGAAGACCTAGATGAACAACAGTTACAGGTAAGTGCAACACTTTTTTTCCAGTCCAGGTGGATGCATTATCTTGAGCTTCCTTAAAGAAGATCCACACCCACTATCCCTCTGCGTACTCCACCATATTCAGTCACGTCTGCCTTTGTCATTCACCGGCTATTATCATTCAGCTTCTGCAATCACTCCACTCTCCAAGATATAAGGACAGATGGACTCACATTCTAGCTGGATCTGAAGAAGTGAGCTGTGGCTCACGAAAGCTCATACCCTACCACGAATTTTGTTAGTCTTAGTCTTATAGGTGCTGCTGGAATCTTGCTCTTTTCTACTTCAGAACTGGAATATCTCACACTACTACAGGCTACTGTTTGCGATTCGTGAAGAAAGCCCAGAATCTCTCTCCCCCTTCCTCCCGAAGAACAGTATGCTCACTCTGTTCTCTTGTTAGGAAAATGTTGTGTGCCTTCTAGAAGTGAAACCAATAGAAGCAGATACTATGATAACAAAAGAAACCAGAACAAAACAAGAGAAAATCGTGTTTTAGGCTGTTTAGATGGGGAATTTGTTTCATTTTCCTATTAATAAAAAATAATGAAAGAAACATAGAAGTCTGTTCTGAATCCACTGAAGGCTGAAGTCCTCATCACACATCATGATACGTCTGTGAAATCAAGTAGACCGGAGTTTCACTGCTCAGTGTATATTTTAGTGTATCTTCTGCTGAAGCGAGGCCCACCAAATTCTCCATTCATTACATAACACTTTGTGACCACAGGCACTCAATGTAATGTGAATGTAAAGTGCTCTTTCTTTGTGGTGATACGCTTTTTTCCTGTATTTTGTTTTGTTGGAAAGGTATCCTTATTTTTAAAAAATCTTTCTTTTGCTCCACCTTTCTCTACTCTCCAAAAATGATTAGAAAGAATTATTGCCATTAGGACGTCTTTCCTGGTGAAAGGAGAAAATCGCCTCATTCATAATTTATACCCTCAATTACTATTAATAAAGAAATATTTCAGCAGGAGATCGCCTGGGAAAATTACACGTAACATTGCATTAACATTCTATTTGAACATTTTCATCACATTTGTTATAGAGTTAATAAGAGGGATATGCTCCCCTGACTTCTTCATGAAATTATGGGCTGCCTGTGATAGTTTAATCTTTTAGACTTTATATAATATATTCACTTTGCTAATTGAGCCATCCAAGGAGCAGTTAGGGATGTTCTTAAATGGGGAAGACAAAGTAATCAGGGCTGTGACTTCCTGACTAGAGGATTCTCTTCCGGAGATGAAAGGCTGCATGTATGAGAAGACATACATATGTTTTGTGTCTCCTTTGAGACCTTTTAGGCCTCATTCGGCTACCTCATACACTGTCCTTCCCAAATGTGGGGCTGGGTTGTGTACCAAGTCAAGATGAGGCCACCGTACTCTGAAGAATTCTTGCCCATCTGCACATCATACATGTTTGGTTCTAGATGTGTAGTCACTCTGCCAGAAAACAGAATATTAGACCATGCATGGTTTTCTGTAATGGTATTGTATGAAATAAATGTCATGCTAAAGGAGCTGAGATGACCATAAGAGCTGTAGGGTTGGTTCTCCGGCCATGTCTCTTAAATGACTGTTTGTGTGCAGTGACAATTAGGAGGGTGCCTATGCATTGCAGGGGCTCAGCTGCCTTCCAGCTGTCAGCATCTTGGAAAGGGATGAACATCACTCTCTGGGTCTATGCTGCCAATGGTTGGGTCCAAGCTTTGACCTGGCTAGTTGTGTTGCTGGCCTGGGAGGTGATTGGGTGTACTGTGCTTGGAGAGACAAAATACCTTGAACTGCCCTTGAAGAACTGCCAAAGTGAGTCAGACAAATGGTTATTCTGGTTGATGTCAGATACTACAGAAAATTATTATTTTTTAAACCCTGTATGGTTTTAGAACCCTGAATGATCCACCATCCATCATTCACAGAGGAGGCTTGGTGGGCTGCCTGAACATTTTAACTCTTAACCAGCAGGACTAATAATAGTCATACATGGTTAATCGTCTGTGAATCTGCTCCAGTTGTTAACTCGGTTATTCTACTGCCCTTCATACCTCTTCCAAGTGGTTATGAGTTCTCTTGCACTATCATTTGCTGCATAGAGTTGTACCTTCTTAGTTCTAAACATATTGCCCATCATGTCTGCCATATCCCTCCTAGATTTTGTGTTTTGGCAAGTAGCAATAAAAGTTACCAGCTGTATTTTGCCAGGCTTAATCTTAATAGTCTGCTTATGTTTGTGAGGTATCAAAGGTGGCTACAATTACAATTTGTATGGTGAATTTGTGGTGAAGTGCTGGAAGAGATACCACCTGCAGGCAGTCCAAGGAAATGAATGGCATCAGTGCTGGAGTTGCCCAAGGAGTTGTTTTATTCTTCCTATCCTCAACCATTAGAGAACTCACTGGCTCCTTTTCTGCTTCCAGGACCTCTTCCTTCTTGGCCAGAATTTCATTCCTAGCATTGCTTTCTCTTTCTTCCCTAACTACTTAAGTGTACCCAGCCTGCCTTTTGTGATCACAGCCATTTAGAAATAAATACTTGGGACTGAACTGTAGTATACAAACCTTTTTAAAAAATACCCTCCAAACTCATTGTCTCCTTTCTTATTAGAATAAATGCTTTTACATTCCAGTATAAAGAATATCTTAATGAGTGAGATATTTTTGAAACCAATCAAAATATTTCAGTTACATTTCAGAATTATACTAATGGATGGAGATTAATTCAAGAGGACAGGAGGAAGACCAGCTAATTAACCCTGTGTGTCCAGCCTATCAACAGATACAGTGAGGTGGAATTCATGTGAACACATAGGCATGACAGTGCTATTCTCCTTCTGTTCTTAGATAAGAGGATTTTATAACTTAGTGAGCTTACCACATTTGGCACATCAAAAACAGAGTAGGTGAGGAAATAGAGAAGAGTAACTTGTAAAATGCAAGTGGGGCAACAGTGTAAACAGGACAGGTGTTGTAAATACTGAATGCAATTGGGATGATTGGGGATGCAGACACTGCAGGACAGGCACTCTGGGTAGGAAGGGAAACTGGATAAACACAGCAGAATTTGAGTCGAGTGGCACCTTAGAGATGAACAAGATTTTCAAGGTGTAAGCTTTCAAGAGTCAAAGTTTCTTTCTTCAGATACCAACACAGCTTGTTCCTTCTTTACACTGTCCCTTGATTGTATCCCAACTTTGTTATTCCATTTGGGCAGTTGCGCTGCAGACCGGGGGGGGACTAGGAGCAAATTCAAGATGGTTTGGCTTTTTCCCTTTTCGTACTACTTTATTTATTTATTACATAATTTTTACCCTGCTTTTCTCCCCAATGAGGATCCAAAGTGGCTCATATCATTCTCGCAATAACCCTATGAAGTAGGCTGAGAGAGTGAGTGGCCCAATGTCACCTAGCAAGCTTCCATGGCAGAGCAGGGATCTGAATATTGTCTCCCAGATCTTAGCCCAGCATTATAACCATGGCACCATACTTCCTCTCTAAATTTCATCATGGGTGTGAGTCTTCTATATCTTCTAGTTCTTTTCTGACTGTAATGTGAGCAAGGTAACATGTCCTTCAGACATTATCTACTTCAAATAAATACTGCATAATATTTAAAAAATGCATACCCTTTGTAAACATCTAGTTTCCATTAATATATATTCTTGGAGGAAGAAATTACAAAGAGCAGCTGTTTGCTGGCTTTTCCAGGAATATTTGCCGTATGTTGTGGGCTAATTCTAAGCTACGGCTTTGTTGATATATTGGTTTAATGCAGAACTAGGACAGGTCCCCAGCCCTAACGAAGCCCGCCTCGCTTCAACCAGGGCCAGGGCCTTTTCAGTCCTGGCCCCAGCCTGGTGGAAAGCTCTGTCAATGGAGACCTGGGCCCAGCGGGACATATTATCGTTCCGCCAGGCCTGTAAGACAGAGCTGTTCCACCAGGCATTCAGTGGTTGAAGGGGGCAGTGCCATGTCGGCCTCCCACCTTTGGGGGTGGGGGGTTCTCCCCACCATTGCACTTGGTTAATTTATTTCATTATTGTTTTGTATGTTGATTTTAGTATTGTTGTTTTCTTGTTTTTATTGATTTTAACTTGTTCACCGCCAAGAGCCCCTGAGGATGGGCGGTATATAAATTGAAGTATAAATAAAATAAATTAAAAAATAACTTTCATGACTAGTTATTTAAGAAATGGTTTAGAACTATCTGATCTTTTAGATAACTTGCCTAAAAGAGCCCTTGTCCTAAAACAATGTGATTCAAGAAAGCCATCTCCACTCATTTCAGCAATGCTTTGCTCTAGTTTGCCAGGTAAGGCAATCTGATTTTCATTCTTAATCATTACATGCATACACATATTTACCATTTCATGCACATGCTCACATGCACCTTTCAACTGGCAGAAGGATTTACATACCCATAGCATGCTGTCCATTTCTGATATAAAATCCAATGACGTGACATTTGGAAAAGGTCACTCCCTCCCTCCAGTATTCATAATCCTGTTCAAACCATCTGATCCACAAGGTCATCTCCTCTTTAGTGGAACCTTTGATTCCTCCTAAGCACAGTAGTCTAAGCATTTAGACAATAAGTGGTTGGATTGTCTAATCACTTAGACAATCTACAGGCAATGCTGAATCTCAGTACCTAAAACATAATAGCAGTTTTCTTGGTTTTGTTTGGCCAAGGCATTAAGCTTAAATGTATGTGTAGTTACCTGGGAATGAGACAAAATAAACTGATAGTAGTTTATAGTTATGCATCTTAATTTGACTGCACAATAAGAAGTTTTTTGCACATAGTTGTTAGAGATTCATGATTGGTCATCTGCTGGCTGTAGCCAGTTGCATTTTTTATAATATGGCATCAAGTGTATGAGATTAGCACTCTTCTCTTACTCATCTGAACAGCTCTTGTGTACACTTTTTTTGTCCAGTAATAAAGCTCTGCTAGTCATAATCACAGAAGTAATGCTAGTCATAGAAGTAACTCTACGTGTTTATCTCTCTCTTTTGCATATTTACATGCAAGTTGGTCTGGGCAGTTTTATCTTTACCACAATACTGGAGTGGCTTTGTGGTTTCACATAGCAGGCTATGGTCTGGGCATAGAAGGCAACGTCTGGGACAAATTCCTCCCACCCCACCCCATCCTCAGCCTCATAAGACTTCCATTTGCAAGTCCCCTGCTGATGTCTGTATGACCCCCAACCCTCATGATCGGCAGTGGTGGCTTCAGGCTGAAAGCAAACTGCTCAAGAGATTGGTAGCTTCTTCTCAGAAGCATGCCCCCCTTTAAGCACAGGGCTTGAGGAGTTCACCCCAATTTATCCTACCCTATCAATGTTTATGCCTATGGTGACAATTGAGAGAGACACAGGGAGAGAGGATTATTTGAACTGATGTCATATTCTGGGGTACAGTTGTAGCTGCTTGTGTGTGTATTACGTGCTGTCAAGTTGCCTCCGACCTGTGATAACCCTATGAATGAAAGACCTCCAAAACGTCCTATCATTAACAGACTTGGTCAGATCCTGCAAACTGGAGGACGTGGCTTCTTTTATTGAGTCAAGCCATCTCGTTTTAGGTCTCCCTCTTTTCCTGATGCCTTCCACTTTTCCTAGCATTACTGACTTTTCCAGAGAATTTTGTCTTCTCATGATGTGACCAAATTATGATAGCCTCAGTTTTTGCCATTTTAACTTCTAGAGAGAATTTAGGCTTGATTTGATTTGTCTTTTTGGCTGTCCATGGTATCTGCTAAACTCTCCTCCAGCACCACATTTCAAATGAATCCATTTTCTTCCTGCCAGCTTTCTTCACCGTCCAACTTTCGCATCCATACATGGCAATGGGGAATACCATAGTTTGGATTATCTTGATCTTGTTTTGCAGAGACATCTTTATCTTAAAGGAACTTTTCTAGCTCCCTCACAGCTGGTCTTCCAAGTCTCAGTCTTCTGATTTCTTCATGGCAGTCTCCCTTTTGCTTGATGATTGAGCCAAGGAATAGAAACTCTTGGACAATTTCAATTTCCTCATTTTTAACTTTAAAATTGTGTAATTCCTCAGTAGTCATTACTTTTGTCTTCTTGATGTTCAGCTGTCATCCTGCTTTGGTGCTTTCTCTTTTAAACTTCATCAGTAGTCATTTCAAGTCTTCATTGTTAACTGCCAGTAACATGGTGTCATCTGCACACAAGAACTGAGAAGCCTTGCTTCCAGCAGATGCTCCCCTTTGAGATGGGGAACCTTTCCCAATGGTTCCTTGTCAGAATATTTCTCATGTCTGACTTCCCCTTACCTTCGGAGAGCATTCATGTTAGCTCAGTTTAATGTTCTTTCTTCTGCTGTATTGTACGGAGGTTTAAGAAAATCCCATACTCCACTAGGCTTTGTGCATGTGGTCTGAGGGAGGTAGAAATTACTGAACACATTCTTCTGTATTGTTTATTTTATTGTGATATCCGTGCCGTGTATTTAGAACCTCTTCTGCAAAATCATGGACAATCTGGTGTCAGTAAGACTTTCTTCCTATTATTCACCCAAAACCATGAGGCCATTGAGTCCGTGCCTAAATTTCTCTGTTGTGCATCCAAGAGGAGAAGATTGGTTTAAAATATTCAGGTAATGGTGGTCTTCGTGCTGACTGTGCATGTTCACGTTGTTATGCCAATAAAGGTATTCTTAAATGGAATGGAATGGTGTCATCTGCATATCTCAAATTGTTAATATTCCTAATTTTCATTCCACCTTCTTCTAGATCTAATCCAGTTTTCCTGATGATATACTTTGCATAGAGGTTGAACAGAGAGAGAGATAATATGCATCCTTGTCTGACATTTTTGCCAATTGGAAACCATTCTATTTCCCCATATTCTGTAGGGATGTGTATCCTGAAAAGATTTGGGTTTCCCGCTTCGGGTTTACCCAAAGCGGGGGGAAATGCAGAAATACCAGAATTCCAAAGCGGCAAACTACTTTGGAATTCTGGTATTTACTCACTTCAGTATGCTCTTTAAAGATTTGGAGCTTACTGAAGTGAGGAGATCAACCCCTCAACCCCCCTGGGGCAACCCCTTCACCCCCCACCCACTTACCTGGCCAGCAGGGAGAGGGTGATGAGCTGGGCAGTGGGACACAGATGCAGCCACTGCCACGGTCCGGAGCTGGCTCCTCTGCCACTGCACTGCCTCCTCTGGGCCTGCAGGCCAGCAGGGATGGCCAGAGCCACCAGTGAGGCCGACGCCACCTCCACCACCAGTGACACCGGGGCTGATTCGGAAATCCTGAATCTTTACAGATCGGGTCCGATTTGGGTATTTTACCCAAATCAGAAACCCGAAGCGCACATCCCTAATATTCTGTCCTGACAGTAACCTCCTGTCCAGAGTATAGGTTGTACATCAAGACAATCAGACGTTGTTGCGCCCCCATTTCTTTTAATACTCTCCATAGCTTTTCATGATCTACACAGTCAGAAGTTTTGCTTTAATCTATAAAACACAGGATGATTTTCTTCTGAAATGGTCTGATATGTTCCATTAGCCATTGTAAATTTGCAACATGAACTCTAGTGCCTCTTCTGAATCCAGCCTGAACACCTAGCATTTCTCGTTCTATATATGATAAGAGTCTTTGCTGTAGAATTCTGAGCATCACTTTCCCTGCATGGGAAATTAATGCGACCGTCCAATTTTTGTTGCAGTATTTAGCATTCCCTTTTTTTGGAATATAGACTGAACATTTCCAGTCAGTGGGCCATTGTTTTGGGCCGTTTCCACACTACTTACCTTCATCCGGAACGCCACGGAACGTCACAAAAAAGTGGAAGATAGCATCTTCTCGTGCAACTTTTGCGCAATGTTGCAAAACTCGCACAAGAAGATGCTATCTTCCACGTTTTTTTCATGATGTTCCACAGCATTCTGGATGTAGGTAAGTAGTGTGGAAATGGCCTTGTTTTCCGTTTTTGTTGACAGATTCTTGTTAAGATTTTGATGGATTCCATTTCTGTAGCTTGAAATAGCTCTACTGATATTTCATCTACTCCAGGTGCTTTATTTTTCCCAATTGCTTTGAGCACAGCTTTTACTTCACTTTCTAAGATTTCTGGTTCTTCATCAAAAGATTCTTCTTTGAAGGTATCTCTCATCCTTCCATCTCTTGTATAGCTGCTTATACTGACAGATTGAATGTAACAATGTCTTCTGGTATGGGCATCATGGTCAATATTTTTTCCAATTTGGATTGGATTGTGCCTTGCCATGGCACAAATCTAGAAAGTACATTTTGTAGCAAACACATTCACTCTGACCTCAAGCCTCTCTGGTGTTGTGATTATTTCCCAATCATCTCTGGTACACAATAGTTAAAATGACAACAGAGAGAAGAGCACTTTTAACTGCTGGAGATGCAGCACTGGTGCAAGGTTATGCAGTGACTCATAGAACTTTTGTGTGTGTGTGGATTTTTCATGTGCTTCCAGTTTAGCGCTAAAGCATCTAGCTGGGATGTATCTGAATCTTTTAATAAGCATCCTGAAACCATGTTTTCCCAAGCAAGTATGGCATTCTTGAAAAGGGTTTTCTAATACTTGTCCTATAGAAGAAGAGGAACAACCATGTGCTAGGGCACTGAATCAAGAGCCAAACTGGCTGAGAGAGCAGGGTGTAAATGCTTGAAATATATTGAAATAAATAGGAAGGCAGTATTTTGCATCCATCTCCACATTCAAAGTTGGGTCTAGGAATTAGAATGTTTAGAGTCCATATTCTTCTTGTGGTAGACAAACCTAGAACTTAAAAACAAGATTTTATATGTCTGCTAAACCAGGATTGCCATGTAGTTTGACCGATTAATTGAGGAATAGCAGAAATGTTGCCGAAATCCAGAATTATCAGGGTTCAGAAATGCCCTTTGTCACAATATTGTGGACCATTATACTTCACCTGGGTGAGAAATAACCCAGACCCACTAGATTATTTCTAAACATCCATTAATTATGTTCTAGCAAGCCTAGGTTATTTCTGGATTGGAAGCCACGGAACGTCACAAAAAAGTGGAAGATAGCATCTTCTCGTGCAACTTTTGCGCAATGTTGCAAAACTCGCACAAGAAGATGCTATCTTCCACGTTTTTTTCATGATGTTCCACAGCATTCTGGATGTAGGTAAGTAGTGTGGAAATGGCCTTGTTTTCCGTTTTTGTTGACAGATTCTTGTTAAGATTTTGATGGATTCCATTTCTGTAGCTTGAAATAGCTCTACTGATATTTCATCTACTCCAGGTGCTTTATTTTTCCCAATTGCTTTGAGCACAGCTTTTACTTCACTTTCTAAGATTTCTGGTTCTTCATCAAAAGATTCTTCTTTGAAGGTATCTCTCATCCTTCCATCTCTTGTATAGCTGCTTATACTGACAGATTGAATGTAACAATGTCTTCTGGTATGGGCATCATGGTCAATATTTTTTCCAATTTGGATTGGATTGTGCCTTGCCATGGCACAAATCTAGAAAGTACATTTTGTAGCAAACACATTCACTCTGACCTCAAGCCTCTCTGGTGTTGTGATTATTTCCCAATCATCTCTGGTACACAATAGTTAAAATGACAACAGAGAGAAGAGCACTTTTAACTGCTGGAGATGCAGCACTGGTGCAAGGTTATGCAGTGACTCATAGAACTTTTGTGTGTGTGTGGATTTTTCATGTGCTTCCAGTTTAGCGCTAAAGCATCTAGCTGGGATGTATCTGAATCTTTTAATAAGCATCCTGAAACCATGTTTTCCCAAGCAAGTATGGCATTCTTGAAAAGGGTTTTCTAATACTTGTCCTATAGAAGAAGAGGAACAACCATGTGCTAGGGCACTGAATCAAGAGCCAAACTGGCTGAGAGAGCAGGGTGTAAATGCTTGAAATATATTTAAATAAATAGGAAGGCAGTATTTTGCATCCATCTCCACATTCAAAGTTGGGTCTAGGAATTAGAATGTTTAGAGTCCATATTCTTCTTGTGGTAGACAAACCTAGAACTTAAAAACAAGATTTTATATGTCTGCTAAACCAGGATTGCCATGTAGTTTGACCGATTAATTGAGGAATAGCAGAAATGTTGCCGAAATCCAGAATTATCAGGGTTCAGAAATGCCCTTTGTCACAATATTGTGGACCATTATACTTCACCTGGGTGAGAAATAACCCAGACCCACTAGATTATTTCTAAACATCCATTAATTATGTTCTAGCAAGCCTAGGTTATTTCTGGATTGGAAGCTGATGGTGCTTGCCTATTCCTTACTAAATGTCATTTGGATATTTATTGTATCCCTGTTCCATGCCTCATTGGTATCTTATATATTTTTATTTACGAGGCTAGCTGCAGGTCTAAAGTATTGTGTGTTGCATAAAAGACAGGGCTGAAGGAATGTGAGTGAAGTGTACCTTCTCTACTGATTGAAGAGAAGTTCACTAACATCCAGTCCACGGTATGGAAGAGCTTGCCATGCTTCTTTTGAGGTGACTTTTTAAAGCACAGAGAACTGTTGCGGATGTGGCCCCTTTATGCTGTCTAAACTGCTGTGAATTATGGCTTCTCCAGCCTCTAATTATGCAGTCAGCCCCCAATCGCCTGTTCCTAACAAGGCTGACAGGCTAATCTCTCAAGAGCCCTTAATGTGTTATCATCTCTTGCTGGGTGACCTCATATTTCTAACTGCTCCAAGAGGGAGGGAGGAAGGAAAAGTGTCGTTCTCCCCCCCCCCCCCATAAGCCTACGTCCCCAGGCTCATCTGTTCAGGCAGAAGAGATCGGCTCATCCATCACCCACCCCTTTTGGGCTATTAGATGATTAAAGACATTTTTTATAATATTTGGATGAGTTTCCAAAGCTTCCTGAAAAGTGTCTGATTAACACCCATTTAACCCCTCACTGGTCAGCTTGTAGACCCCAAGAGTGAGGGAAATACATCTGGGCAGGGCTAGGAGAGACACCTTCCTTCAGCTTGGATTTGTTCCATCTGTTCATGCCCAGAGTGACAAGGTGTTAATTCATGGTCCCTGGACCACCTGCAGGAAACACTTCTCTCACCCAACTGAGATCTGGTGGTTTGTGAGGTTTTAACGGTTCTGGGGAACAGGAAGTAAGAGGACCTCTGTTTGTTATGCAACAGGCAGTGGTAGGCACAGGATCTTTCAAGCTATGCAGACAACTTCTTGTGTATGGATTTCCTGTTCATCTGTAGTAGTATACGACCCTTATTAGGGCCATGATGTTTTGCAGTTCTGCAACCCAGTTAGGATAAAACCCTGAGATTCAAGCTCCACACATCTCTGACATCACTCAGTCTTTTGCTTCTTCCATATATCCCTGTGCCTATGCCAGTTTCACCTATAGAAGGAGACTGGAAAAACCCCATTACTACATTAGCCTTTTCCTGCCAAGCCCTGATCACACACTTCTCTTTGGGTAGTGACTATTCTGACTTCTCAGCCTCCCTAGCAATTTTGAATCTTGTTTTCACTATGTTTTTGTTTTGATTGGTTTCTTTCCTATAAAGTGCTGCAAAGCAAGTTTCCTAATGGTATTGACAAGTGATCTTTGCAAGAGATGAACTGGTAGATAAAACCAACTTTTCACTGCAAGGAAAATATTCTGCAAATTAATTATGCAAGGTAATCTTTGCAAGAGGTTACTTGCAAATTAATTGATATTTTTCTTCACAATTTGAGTATGTTAGAAAAGATCAAAATAAAATCTTCCATCTTAAATTAAACGTGGTTCATCCATGCATGAGAGTGAGGTGGTAATAGCAAGGCCTGGAGCTTGTAGAATGGACTTCAGTCTGCAGGTAGTGGATTGCATCTTAAGTGTTCCTTTGCATTAAAAAAAACTTGCATGCAAATGGAAAACTGACACACCAAGGAGAAAGTCTCCCTCACTGCCTCTTATTTACTTTGCTGGTTTTCTATTTTGTGGGCCAGGGGCCCCCAATGTGATGCCTGCGGGCACCATTGTGCCCACCGATACCTTTCCTGGTGCCCACCAGGTGTTTTTAAAAAGTAGGTATGGCTAGGTGGGGCTTTTGCTAAGCATGGCTTCTGATTGACTATTGGAGATTTTTAAAAACCCTACTTTGTCAGAAGCTGCTTCCGCAGCACAAGGATCTTCATTATGTGACTGAAGGTAAGCTGTAGAGGCTATTTTGTGGCTGACTTTGTCTCCCGTGGCAGCCATTCACCACACTGTGTCAGTGCTTGAAATGTGCCTGCAGGCTCAAAAAGGTTGGGGACCCCTGTTGTAGGAAGTGCAAAACATGGCAGAATATTCTAAAAATTCCAAAATGTGATCATTTATTTATTTATTTAAAAAAATTCTGTGCCATCTCTCCACCCAAACAGGGTCTCCAACCTTTTCCTGTAGCTTGAAGGAGTACGCAGTTCATTCTAGCTCGTCAGCACTCTACCATCACATTCCCATTGTAGTGTCCAGCATGTGCATAGTTAGGGCAGCATGTGCAAAGTAAGGGCACACTGCTAGCATAGCAGCATACCCTCACTTTTTTTCTCTTCAGTGACATTGCTAAGGGAAACAGCACCATTTTGGAGCGAATTTGAGAATAGACAAAACTAGAAAAATGGTACAAGATCGAGGAACCAAGTATCCAAATGAACACATGCAAGTGTCAGAGTGAGGATATCAATACATTTGGTTTAGCGAGAGGGTTAAAAAGTATGTTGCTGAATGATAAGTGAAATTTTTGGTTACTCTGCACTATGGAAAATCCAAATTCTATGTATGTAAACCAAAGTGTGCCTCTTAGAACAAATTTCATGTACCTTTTTACTCTGAAAGGAGGGCTGTACCATAGGGAGAGGGTCTCAGATGCTTTGCTAATGCGTTAGGAACCGTAGACATCACCACTATGTTGCATTGTATTCCTAGTAATGCTATGTCTTTGTAAACTTGTTTCTATTTACCCTATTGGCATTGTTTATGGAAATGTTCTTGATACTGACTGTACTAATCTCACACTGTGTAATCCGCCTTGAGTCTCAGTGAGAAAGGCAGACTATAAATGACATAAATAAATAAATAAGCATACATATTATATTCCCTAATTTATTCTGTTTCTAAAATCTTGTCTATCTGTCTGGAATCATGAAAGATATGAAGATCAGAGGAGTAGGAATAGAGGTCAGCCAGGAGAAGAAGCCATAGGACAGATAATTGTGCAAGGCGCTGATCCCTATATAATAGGAGCCCTACCCAAGGCCCTTTTTTATTTTCATAACTTTCTGCCAACCTTGTTCACATGTTTCTGGGCTTTGTATGCAATTATGAAAGCTGAATCTCTCAGCATCCTATGATTTATGTAAGTTTCTATACACATATAGTGTTTGGGTGTAGAATGTAGAGCCATGCATAATACCCTTTTCTGGGTATAAAGAACATAGAAAACCAGTATGTGAACTGGGTCTCTAGAGTTAAATTGATCATATATAAAGTGTTACAAAGCCCATTATTTAAGGGTGAATAGCTTTCCACCAGGTTGCCTGTGTGGGCTAAAGGTTGATTATCTTTCTCATACTGTTTTCACCTAAAATGGGTTACCCACCTAAAAGGGATTCATCAATATGCTTTTTCTTAACAGGGTTTCAACAGCATCATATATATGAGAGATGGAACAATTCTTCTAATTTTCAAGCCAGATTTTCTGGTGGGAAACTGTTGGGTGTCAGGGGAGATGTCTAAGAAAGACATTTTCTTGAGAAGTGTTCATTTTCTGCTTTGTTTATAAGTTCCTAGTACTTGAGAAAAAGCTTTGAGTGTTTAATCTCAGAGCGCTTGCTGAGTCTGGGAAATCTCCGCTGTTAAATGTCGCTTGCTCAGTTGTAGGAGTCAATTGATTGATCACTGTCCTTTGTAATGCTCATTGTCATATTTCATAATCTCAATTTCTTGTCAATTGATTGCCAGATAGAAGCGACAGCCAAGGAGGGCCGCCAGCGTCTGCAGGGGCCAGCCAGCGCATGGCATTAACTTTCCCTCTCTGTAAGTGTCTTATTCTTTTATTACTGCTGTGGGGTAGTTCTTGGGGGGGGGAAGAGATAGAACTCCCATATGTGTAAATAATAACAATTTGGGGACAGTTGTCTTGCTAACATTACCCAACATGTTGCATCTAGTGGGCAGGAAAAGAGAACATTAATAAAATTAGTTTTTAAAAAATCACTGTGTTGTATTTGGTTGGGAACAGAACTCATAAGTCCTTGCTCCTTGGCTTTTACTGCTGCACTTTACTAAACCTTAAATGTTCTAACACAACTGGAAACAAATGAAGCATTTTTCTTGTCTAGAACACTTCACAATAGCAATTAGTTTATATTTCTTCTTTTTTAAAGGGAAATGTTAAATTACTGAAGAAGTATTGGTTTGAGAATAAGGATGAAAGATATTCAGTCAACTTAACTGAACAGTAGGTTCAGGGTATCCAGTGCAGTAGCTGTGTATAGGACAGAAAATGAAACTGCTGGATTGAGTGAGACCAGTAAATATCCTTAGTATTACAGTAACTAGCAAGGAATGTTATGGCAGATGTGCGGCTGCTTTGCAGTGATCCTAATTTATGAATGTGTTTATTGTGTATGTCCTTGTGGGCATTATGCAGTTCAGGGATTGAAGTCTTCTATAGAATGTGACCTGCTGAGAACCTCGGTTTTCATTTAGCCCCCCCCCCCCCAAGTTTCTAGATCTCAATGTTTCTGAGAAAAGTTTGAAAGTAATGTCTGATGAAGGTTCAGAAAGCAATGGGTATTTTAAATAGGGTTTAGAGGAACACAGCCAAACCCTTTTCCCTAGTCCTTGTTCCCTTGTTTTTCCTTCAGCCTGGTGTTACTTATCTTTCTTTGGCTGGTACCACCTGCTCTCATTGCTGAAATATTCTGAATACAGCAAACCATACATACTGTAACCAGATAAAATTATGAAATTAGTTGGCATTATGAACTTTCCTTGAACTTGTTTGAAATATAGAATTTATATTCAGCACAAGAGGCACAAGGAATGTGCCGAGACATATCCAACTGTTGTGTGCATGATGTGTTTATAAGTGCAATGTGGAATGCAAATAGAATCTTAAAGGTATGCATGTCTTGGGGTCTGTGTCTGTATACAGGCCTTTGTATATAGGCAGTATCCTAGGTTGCTTGAACACAGTGATGATGCCCCATCATGTCATCTACTAATACAGAGGCATTTGCAGTGGCAACAGTGTCCACATAGGACGATTCTGTGTACTTTAATGGGTACATTTCAGTCCAACTACTCCTCTGTCAGCTAGCTGTTGGGGGCTGGGGGGAAGCAAGCAAAAGGACTCTGGTGATGGGAGAAGTGGCACCCCCAGAGAGACGATGGCAGCAAAAAAGTGTTGATGTGTGCATGAGGTTAAAAAATCTGCACATTCCTGTTCACATAGCCTGTAAATCTACTTGGACTGTGGATCATACAAAGAAAGATTGTAGCATAGTAGGCTTGGAAAATACCAAAGCAAATTGGGGTGGACCCTGGAAAGTGAACAAATGGAGGATGACATCAGGTGGATGCTCTGAAAAAAACTGCTCCAGTTTGAGAACTAGGGCAGAGCAAAACATCCATGTGGAAGCAACCCTATTATAGGAAAATTCTGCATATCTCTTTTTCCCTTCAGCTGCCCATTGTATCTCCTTTTTACTAGGAAAACCAGTGAAACCTTTTTCTCTTCATCTCACATCATTTTGGATATCTTTGACAGTTTCTGAACACCTTTGAGTTATTTCCCCCCTCCAAGGTTCATCTAGGAATTGTAGAGTGTGTTCTTGAAAAGGGCTAAACTGCCTGGGATATTGGCTGCTTTGATGGCTCCAGAACCAGTTTCCCTTGGCAGTGCTTTGTTTCTCCCTTCCCGACCCTTACAGGAAAGTATGTGCAGAAGTAGAGAAACCGACCTTTGGCACATTTATTGACACTCCCAGAGTTCATACTGCAACTCTACAATCTTTCCCTGAGATTATTAAAAATTAATTGATCACTTTTATATCCCCCCATGGTGCCCGACTCTGCTGCAAGAGGGGCCAAGGGGAGGAGGGCGTGTGCAGGCGTAGCAAACACACTGATAAATGTTAATTACTCTTTTATGGCCCTTGTCAAATTCCAAAGCAAGTCATAAATTCATTAAACTCTAACGGATTAAGCACATGCAGCTTATTTAGCCACCATAAACAAGATCATTTGGATGTTGGTTTTTCCCTTTTTATTGCTTCAGCAGCAAAAAAAGGGGGAAAATAGACTCAGGAGCTGTTGATGGGTCTGAAAAGTTGGCAGTAGCTAATACTCTGCTGCTGATGCTTCTTATTACTCTAATGGCATGGAGTGCATGGGATTATTTTTGTTTTGTAATTGTATATCTATGTGTGCACTGTAATTGGCATATTGAATTGTTATTGAACTGGTCCCAAAAAATGAGCTACAAAACAGGCACATCAACAGCTCCTTTCACAGGACCAGTTTGCTTTATTGAAAAATCATTCAGGCTTTCAAGTTATCAGCTACCATAGAGATTACAAATTTTTTCACCAGTGGAAGTTGGTCCAACACAGGACATCATGTTACTTGTTTTGTGTCTTCCTTGCCTCCTTTCAGAATCTTGTTCTAATTTTATTTGCTTAAAAGTGGGATTAGTTATCTACACACAGCTGATAAAATCTAAGGACCCTATATTGTAACTTGTTGTGGTCATGCATGTTAGTATAGGACCAGGGCAAGAAGGAACAGTTAGGGAGTTCCAGAAAACATTTTATTCACATGAATTACAGAGTTTATATTATCAGAACAGCGGTATGAGAGTTCCAGCAAAAACATGCAGCCTTTTTCTGCTGCTAAGGTACAGTTGCTTCCTCAGTGAATCTCACTAAATTGGAAAGTGCATCTGTTTCAGGAACATCACATTTTCTCAGGACTCATACTGCAGAATTTTGTCTCTTTGGGAAATGTGATTGTTCCTCTGGCTAGGAGATCCAGTGCTTTTACACTTACAGACTGGTACTGGGTTTTTCAAGTGTCAAAAGAGTGTTTTAATTAGTGACTGTGCTCTTGCAACTCCCACTCTCTCAATTTTCCACGGGCTGGGTTGTAAGGTGTCTTTCCCAGGGAGATGTAACAACCATACAGGGTTGTTGTAAGAACTGAAGTATATGGGAAGCTCTTTGAACACTCCGAAGTGCCATATCAGTCATAAGCATTATACAATAATATACATCCTCAGTGGAAGGCAGGGAGCATATCTGCAAAGCTAAAACTCAGAACTTTCCCTCAACCCTAACTGTGTGTCCCTGCTTTCTGTTTGGTACAAAGTGCACTGATAAGCACTCAGTGATGGCATTGGTCTTGGAACTGCCTATCAATGCATTGGGATGTATGTGGGGCTCCCTTTCTCCTCTAGACATCAAGACCTGCCCCTAGGTTTGATGAATTTATGAGCATGGGAGTGGGTAATCAGGGGTTAATGGAACAACTGTGTCCTGAGCTTCACAGTAGCTAACAGCCACCAGCTAATAACTTTATGGCTTCAAAGCAAGACATTTATCATGCTGAAGTTTGTTTATGCACTGGTTATATGGCACATGGTGGCAGATCTGTGTTGGGCTGATAAATTCTAAATGACAAGGCTACTGAGCAGGGCTTGCTAAGTCCAAAAGACCAGTAGCTTTTTCCTGAACTCTGTTTTCCGAGATAAGGATATTTCCCCCTCTTTTGTTTTATATGAACAAAAAATAAATACATTCATTGACTAGAAAAGAACCAGGTATTGGTTAGGGGTGTAAAGGAGAGAAATAATATGTTTTTTAAAAGTAAAAAGCTCAGGACCTCTTTTGGAGAGGGGTTAATTCTTTGCATCTGTGTAGTATCAGATCCTAGTTGTACCTGACCAAGCATGTTAAGAAGTGGGATTCGCAGGTCTCTGTTGCAATCTTTACCATTCAAGCAGTTTTGTGAGTTCTGAGCACAGGAGAGAAAGTGCCACAGACAGTTGTATTATTACAGCACTCTGTATAGGTTTGTATGCCAAACCCTCAAAATTCCGCACTAAAATGTTGAAATTATTTGGATAGACTAAATACAAACCCAGCACAACTATTTCCCTAAAGGTGTTTGATTTGTGTCCCATGACATCTTGTAAAATTTGGCATTTATTGGGTGGGAGAGATGGGTGGGAGAGATGGTATCACATATAGAGGAAGGGCTAGAATGATCCACATGAAGGAACAGGGATCTTTTGCAAAGAACAGGAGCTTGACTCCTATTCTTTGGTCACAGGGAAATACCTCACAATCTCCCTGAATTTTGAGGCTTGCAGTGATACTTTCTGAACCATTTCTGCCTTTTCCCATCAGCATGAGGTCTAGAAATGTGCACATTTGAAATTCCTCTTCTGGAGTTGTAATACTAAGTAGAGTTTTGGATTGCAAGTAGCAAATTAAGTAGCAAACTATTGGAATGTTTGTGATTTGCTGAAAGAAGAAAACCCACCAAAATATCCTGCACTTCCTGTTTAGAGGACACAGTCTTGGAGCAATTCTGCACACTAAATTATAGTAAACTTGGGTTTGCAATCAGTTGTATACTTTGCAGCCAATACTGATTGTCTGATCATTCATATATTATTTAGTATGTACAATAAATCTAAGATGTATGTCTAAGTAACTTAATAGGTGAACGGGCATTTACTACAGTATATTTTGTTTGGAACAGCGAGATCAACAACTAGAAGTAATTTTTAACCAGAAATTTTATATCAGTAGAAATGTTTAACAGTTTTGTAACTGGAAATCCCGTGTCAGCACCTGCCCCCTGAAAATGTCATCATCATACAAGATATTCCAGTAGATGTGTTTAATGATGCATTTTTGAGTTCATCTGGCTGTCAAAGTTCAGAATAAGCAGGAACTATGAGTGATGGGTTCATTGTGGGTCAGGTAAGTGAGCTCTGGGATGGGAAAAGCTTTTAGGAAGGTGTTTAGCCAGTTTTTGCCAGGCGTGTTTTTCTTGCCCACAAGGCAGAGTTCTGCGGTTTCCTTGTGACACTACTTGGCCTAAATTTTCATGGGCACTGATTGGAATTACTGCCTGTGCACAGCCAGAGACAGCAAGACTTCAGCAGAGGAGAACAAGGATATGTTTTTCCAGTGGCGCATACATGTGTATTTTGTGTTTGTTTGTATATGTGTAAAAATTAGAACAGGTATCAGTATACAGAACAATACAGAACATAAGTGACCATGTATGTTAGTACCTAATGGTCTTTCATAATCCTGCCCCCCTCAAAAACCAGACAACATTCCCATGAGAACACTCACTGCAATGACTTGCCGTGGCTTATCGCAAAGAAAGGAGACAACAATCAACAGAATTTTAGTGTAATCTGGATTGAAGGGATAGTGTCAGTGGCTGGGAAGACAGAACCCATCAGATCCATCATTGGTTCTAACGTTAGAGTCTGTGGCCCTGTGAAGCCTGTGGGTGGGGTCAGGGACAAATGGCTACGCTGCATATTTCCTGTGTATTGATCATTCCGTGCTGTGGCTGATGTTGTGAGCTGATATAATGACATATATATACAGTAGCTGGATCATGCCTTACATATTTATATATGTAACAATGTGTATAACATATGTATATAACATATATACAATGTATATAACATAGTTTTAATTATTTTATTTCAGTATATGCCCAGCTTTTCTCCCCAGTGGGGACCCAAAGCAACTTACAACTTTGTTCTCCTGACCTCCGTTTTATCCTCACAACTACCCCGTGTGGTAGTCATAAGCATTCTTACTGTGAATGGTTGTCTTTTTTTTCTTTCGTTCTTTTATCTCTTTTATTATTATTGATCTAATGAGTAGAAATAGGTACGAATTCTTTATGGGTTGTTTAATTGGAAAAATATATACTAAACAGATTTAATTATTACTCTAATTACTATTTTAATATTTATAAAGGTTATGATTTTTGTATTTCTGCATCTTAATAATCCTTGTAACACACAGCTACATATCTGTTTTGCTTGACCCCTTTCCCCCCTCCTTTCTGTATCTCTTTTTTGTTTCAATAAAATAAAAATTATATTTAAAAAAAACTACCTCGTGTGGCATGTTAAGCTGAGCAAGAATGAGTGGCCCAAACCCATCTAGTGAGCTTCCATGCCAGAGTGGCGTTTCAAACCTGGATCTTCCAGATCTTAGTCTGAAGCACTTACCGTTACACCATGCCGCATATTTGCAGATAATTGCACAGTCACCTCCGCATTACTGAGTGTTCTTGCACATGTGTCTCTGGGTATATTTATGCATTTTTTCATTTAACTGAATGTTTCTGTTGTGCGTATTTTTAGCATGTTTCATTTTGAAACGTGAATTAGTATATTTATGCATCTTTTTATGTTTTGTTTCTTAGTGTTTTCACCCCCAAGTTCATAATTGTGCACATGTATGAAGACATGGGTACACAGCATATTCTCTCAGTATAGTTGTAATGTGTTTGTGGGTTGGTGTGCATGTCTTTTTACATGAGTGCCAGCCCCTGCAGGCTATAAATCCTGCTGCCCAGCTGAGGAGGTTGAGCGGTTTATTGCTCAAGGCCAGGCCCATGAATCAGGCAAAGGTGTCGGAAGGCGCATTAACTTGTAGCCTTTGCTCAGTTGCTGTGCTGTTCCAGGAGGGGCCCTGGAGGCAGCGATTAAAGGCGGCACCTTCCCCTTTCAGTTTTATGGTAAGAGGAAAGCAGTAAATTAGAGGCCCAGAGGCTTTAGGGCAGGCTTCGCCCTGACACAGCTACCTGCTGCTGCCCTCACTGAAAGCAAGTCTAGGCCCTCTTCTGCAATCAGACAGACAGACCTGCTGCTGCCCTCACAGCAAGTAACGCCAGGCCTACTCCTGCAATGAGACATAATGAAAGCCTCCCAGTGGCTTGGACTGGAGAGATGTGGGAACGTTGGGGGGATAACTCTATGCCTGTTTTTTTCAGTGCCCACTCTGGAGACCTCTGTTGAGGCCTATAGACTTGTATCATGCAATACCTTAAAACTAAACAATGATAGGCTTATTTCTCCAGCAACCATTGCTCCATACTTTCATTGGCCCTCACAAGCACCATTAAAAACAAACAAGCCCCTGTACAAATGATATTACATGCACTGAAATGAATGTACATTGAACCTTCAAATCAGGTTTCCTTCTTGAAGAATCAGTGTGGGCTTTGGTACTAGTATTGTGGGGCTGTGGTATTCTGGAATAATAGGCAGCAACCCCTGTAAAATAAAGACTGTGCCTTAAATAAATGATATCAGGTTACTTTTTATGCTTGAGTTAAATGTCTGTTTGACAATGCAAAATAGCTAGTTTCTAAAATTCAAACATGATCTCAGTGATTCCCATGGTTTTTAAAACATACGAACCTATGGAATGTTCCTGGCATCAGTAATGGCCTCTATAAAGTTAATTTCTAGGAGGCATCATGTTAGGAAATATTGGAGTACAGTTGTACCATGATGTTGCAACAAGTTCAGGAAAAAGCAGCCCGTGATGTTGTTCTAGGGCTACCAACATCCACTGTTGGCAAAAGCAATATAGAATAAGTCGATGAACACAGCTAGGTTTTGGAGATGTGTCTTTGCCTGCCTACTTCCTGGTAATGTTTGATATCACAATGTGTAATGTGACTACGTGTGCTGTACATTTGCCAACCCCTCCCACCAAAAAGTCAATGATGTGAGGTAAACTAAAAATGTATACAGTGTGATGATACTAAACATTACTGTGAAACTACGAGAACTTGTAACGTGTAGTTCCACCTTCCACTCTTATGTGGGGCAGAAATTATAAAGAGAGAGAATGTGAATGATGCCAGATGGGAAAAAACTAAGAGGCGATCATGCACCATCTCTGCATTGTCACAGCTAGACACATATATGACCTACATTTGTCTCCGTTGAGCATTGCACTGTGGAGACTTTGCAGGCATTCCGTTTTTGTTATCTGTTGTATTATAATGAACCAGAAAAGTCCCTGGAGATTTGGATATGTCCTTAATACTCCTAGCACCACTATAAGATGTCTGCCAGGGGAGAGGTTTTTTGTATGGCTTGCCTTTTGGCCTAGAAAGGCAGCAGTCTCTTTTCCTCTGAAACCTTTTTATGACTCTGGGTATAATTAACTGAAGTCATAAAATTTTTTCAAATCCAAATAGATATAATTAACATTTAATGTCACTGGTTTTTTTGTGGATAGTCAAGACTATTAAGAAGTGAGTATTGATTGAAGAGATGAAGCAGATGTTCCAGTTATTGGATTGGGACATCAGAGGCAGGAAGGAGCTAGAGGCTACCATGGAGTTGATCAGTGACACTTCTGTGACTCCTGGAGGAGTTTGGTGCTCCCTGTGGGTGATAAGAGAGATGATGGACAGAATTCTATAGAACACTTACATATCTAGAGAAGTGGTATAGCCACCTTGAACTGATGATCAGTCATAGTTACCTCCCTGTCAAAGAAACATTTCAGGAACAAACCTGACCTCCCCCCCCCCCCCTCCGCCTGTCCACAAGCCTGTTTCACACATGCATTTTTAATACTATTTGACTGTATCATGAATGACATGGTGACTTGCGGCATCATCCCAGATATAATTTAATATCAAGCACATTCTTCTGCAGAGTATCAGGTTCTATGAGTGCCCAAATTATAAGAAGTAAGTAAAATACATGCATGTATGAACTCGACCCAGGTCTACATCTGCTAGATGCTGCTATTTAATTTCTACAATGCCATATCCTTCTAGATCCATTCAAATCAGTGGGTTTACACGAATGTAAAACTTCGCTTAAAGTAGCATGGTTAGTTTCATTATTAGAAAATAAATCCTTGTATCTGTTAGCTTTCTGTGTGAAGGAGCTTTTTAATTCATATATGAATCCCCCCCTCCCACCCGGAAATTTTAAGTCACATTCTAAGAAGTGCGGTACATTTCCTGCAAATTTGAATTTATTCAAAACTTGTCTGAGTCCTTGTTTTATTTATTATTGCTTACCTTTATATCTTGTAATTTCTGCCAACAGAGGCATTAGCTTTTGAGATTGAGGACCTGCATACTGCTCTAGTTGTGGCACACTCAGTGCCTCTTACTGTTCTTGCCATAGTAGAGTGTTTTTGACTGCCCCTGAGCTTTCACTATCTGCTGTCTAACATTGGAGGCACGATGCACACACAACAGCCACCGGTCTTTGCCTGCCAGGTATAGACTCTGTTCCTGATTCTTACTCAGTTTGCTGACCCCTGGCCTCAAACCTGACTACCAGCCTGTGATTATGCATCTATTTTTCCTGACTGTTGCTGTGTGTCTGATCTGAGCCTGACCCTTTGGCCCTTACTTGCCTCGAAGCTAGATCCTGGGGCTCTTAGGATGAGATCCCAAGCTGGCTCCCCCACTAGATTTGCTTGGGATTGCTAGGTCATGTGAGAAAGAGAGTGATGGCATGCCACATTTTGTGTGCCCTCTGCTCTGGAGAGCAAGGCTTCAGAGCCCTGGGATTGATTGGGCTGCTGGTGCTGACAGATGGCATGAGCACAAGAGCATGAGGCAGGTCAGTAGAGCAGAAACCTGCAAATACAAAGAAATAGGCTGCATTGACTTTCATAAATAAAAACAGTGACATGCTGTGCTAGGGCTAAGGGGAGGGAGGTTAGCCCTGCACCAGCTGCTTCTGTCACCCCATTGCAGCTGACACTGCCGTACCAACAGTGGATTCACCCAGGATGCCCCCATACAACACAGAGCTGTCTTTCTCTGGCCACACACAAGCCCCTGATTGTTCAGCAGCATCCCCTGCCCCAGATGATTTGTGTTTCTTGTACTCATCGTAGATTCTTGTGATAAGGAGGAAGGGAAAGTTGCTGGCATCTCTGTGTTGACATCTCTGTGGAATTTGTTCACCTTACCTTGCATCCTCCAAAAGGATATTTGATATGAGACTGTATTTTCTTAGTTGTCCAAATAACCATCATTTATCTACAACACTATCCCTGCTGACTTCAGAATTCTGGACTTATGCTTGTCCAGACTTAGGGAAATAAGGGGAAAGAGTACAGTCAGGCAATTACAAAAGCACACCAGTTGCTTCCTCCACCTCCCACCCCCATCATAGGAGGATTTTCTCTGTCCCTCTCTGATATGAGCACATTGATATGAGGACATTGGAACTGCAATTCAAAATTTGGCCTGCATGAATTTCGGGTCAAGTCTATACATTTGTTAGAGTAACCCCTACCCCACTCCCAAAGCAGAGACACTGTAAGGTACAGTACATTTTCTCTGTACTCAGCAGAACTTTTTCTGAGGCATCAAACACAAATGCAAACAGCACCCCATGAACAGGACTGTGATGCGGACAGAGGGGTGGGACATCTGACATACTTTCTCCTAATCTGACACTTTGGGAGAAGCTGCAAACGCAAATTTCCTTGAGGAAACTTATATAGCAGTGCAAAAGGGACCTGCATCTACATTCAAGCAATATGTTGTCCACCCACACCGGGGGAGGAGAGACAGAACTGAGGAGAGCCTGAAAGTAAAGAAATGCTTGATTTGGAGTTGTGAGGCTCTTCCCTCACTAACGCCCCTGGTTGTCTGCCAGCAGGTGTCCTCAAGCCTCAGGCGGGCAGGGAAGGGGGTTGCACCACCTTGTTCCTTCTCCTGCCCTAGGAAACATAGATTGGATCTATGGGTACTACCTCTTGTCTTTTTTAAAATCATGTTTTGATAATGTTATTCTTATTATTTAGTTTTAATGTCATTAGCCACCTTGGATGTTGTAGGGGCAAAAAGTCACTATAGTAATGCTTTAATACATTTGTTCTTGTTTTGTTAACTTGTACAGCTCTGATTCCTTCTCTGCTGTTCCAAAGGTTCCAAATTCCTTTTGGCAAACTTCACATACTTTGTCTGTTGCTTTTCTCTACTAGGTATTTTCTTTTCTCTTTGATGACCAAATGTATACAGTTTCTCATCCCCCCACCAATCATCTTACTGAGTTATTGGTACAATTCCAATCCTCTGTTTACTAAAAGAAAAAAGGGGGGAAAAGCACACCACTTCCTGGGCTAAGGAAAGAAAGTCAATGGGATCATCAGATGTTCCTTCAACTAGTAAATATTATATATATACGCCCCTGTCTACTCATCTGCAAGTTGGCCAGGTGTCGTAGGCAGGTGTCCTCAGGCAGGCAGGGAAGGAGGTTGCATCACCTTGTTCCTTTTCCTGCCCTGGGAGTGACAGCACACTCCACCTGCTGCTTCCCTTGTCTTCCTCCTTGGCCTGCACAGGAAACTGCTTTTTAAGGGTTCCCCTTTCCTACCTCCCTGCCATCCCCAGTCCCCAATCCAGCCTCCCTGAGTGGCCCTTCTCACCCCTGCTGCTACTGAAGCTTTTCTGGCTGCTCCCCTCACTTGCCCTTCCCAGGCTGCCAAAGGCCTCTTGTAGGCCTGGCTGAGGTGAGTATTTGTGCTGCTGCAGCAGGAAGGTGAGTCAGATGCTTGGCCAGGGGTTGTTGCCCAGGGCAAGGCATGGGCTTTGGCATCCACCACTCTGATGAGGAAGCAGCCTAGGCTTCAGGGAGCTGAGGGGCTGACAAAGGAGGCAGTGCAGGGCCTGAGGAAGGTGCCTGCTATCGCAGAGGTGGTGGAGTGGTAATGGAAAAGATAACAGTGTTGCTGGACAGAAGTGTGCAACCCAGCCATTCTAGCTGATATAGTAAATAGGAATGAGCCTTCTGATTTAATTCCTGGCATTGTAGTTAACTTGATGCATGGAATTTTGAAGTTGGCTCCCACAATCCCATTGGCAGATTTTCCTATCTCAACCTATGCTACAAATCACATATTATGTAAAAATAAATAAATGATGGATGATACTGGACTAGCTATTGGATGAAAGTATGTCAAAGATTGTAAACTTAGGTAAATGACTCATCAGAAGAGCACATGCTTTGTATGTTGAAGGTTCCCATGATGTCCAGTAGAAGGATATCATGAAGACAAGGGTCTTTCCCTTCCTGAGACCTGGAATGCTGTGGGGTGAATAATGCTGGGCTACAACGACCAGTGATCTGACTTGGTTTAAGGCAGCTTCACAGGTGTGAATGTTAACAGGTAAGCTTTCATGAATATCTCAGGGCAGGGAGGTTAGTGAACACCTCACATGACTCTTTTGAAGAGGTGCTTTTTCAAGGATGCCACAACTTTGTGCTAAAACCTAAAAATACTGGCTTCATTAGCTACAAGACTCAAACACTTTCCCAGAACTGAGATTACCATTTCCCTCTACTTCCTTATGTCTCCATAGTACTCAAAACAGAATCCAGACATCAGGAGTAACAAATTCAGAAGCACTGACCTCTTCTAATAGAAATAGGCATAGAATCACAGAAGTCCTTACTTTAATTCCTGATATTTTAAATAGTGCTGCTGAGCATGGAGATGCTCATCCCCATATAGATTAAAGCCGTCTTGTTTTCTGAGCTACAATGAACCTTAGGAAGAATGCTAAAGGAATTTAATTCTGATCAGAAGCTATAGGATTATGTTCTCTCATCATTGACACCTGGGGTGGTTGAACTGTGAAATACAAAGCTCACTGTGGCACTTCTGTATCCCCATGCACTGATCTGCTCCCTATTGACACTTAGAAATATATTCATTTTCCGTCTGAAGATCAGTATGGGGGCCCAGAAATAAAGTAGACTCCTCTTTGTAGACGTTGGTTTGGGTCCACACTAGCATTTCTGTGGGAGTAATGATTTCCCTCTGCAGCTCCTTTCCCTTTCCGCAACAGCCAGAAATTCTGTTCCTGGGAGTCTCCTGTCCCCAGGAACAGATTTAATGGAACACTGTGATCTGCTGCAAGGCGGGGGGTGGGGTGGGGCAGGAAAGTTGTGCTCCCTGGGTGGAAATCCTTGTGCTCACAGAAATACTAATCTGAATCCCAACTTTTGTCCTGCTATTATTTCCTGAAAACTGGTCAACGTCAAAACAAGCAGTGTCTGGGGCAGTTAGATAATGAAGAGCAGCATGATTTGTGGGACAGTTCTGTTTTAGTATTCTTCCCCCCTTTCCTTTGCATGCTGAAAGAGTATTCCCTGGAACAGAGGAACTGCCGTCTCTGTTTCTGGTGGGTTATTCATTTGGCATCCTCCTCCTCTGGCTTCTTCCTTCTATTTTTGGAATTTCAGTTTCATTGTATTCCATACAATATTTATGACCAGCTGCAGCTGTAACCCTATTAAAATCTTCAGCCAGTGACAATGTGCCGATCTACTGGCATGGCTACATCTTCCCTCTACCTTCCCCCTATCTCAGGGGTCCCCTGAAGGCACCTGTGGTATTTTAAGAGGTAGCATGTGCATTCCCAAAATGGCTACTAAAGGAGGTGGATTCAAACTCAAAATGGTTGCTCCAGGAGGCAGAGCCAAACACAGTATCTCCCTCCTCACTTCATAAAAACAATTGCCGAAGGAGAATGAAATGAAGGAAAGACTTTGAGGAAGAAGGGAGAAAAACAAGAGGGAAAAAAAAGTTGGAAAGCCTAACGGGGGAATGGAGCCACAAGCCTAGATGTTTACTAGTCCTCCTTGTTCTCTAGTGGTTGCTGCTATTATTGCATCCATGGAAACTCCTTTCTTTTGAATGAGAGCAGTCAATAACAAGCCCTGCTTTACAAAGACCCCGCCCACTTCCAGAAAAGCTTGACAGACACTAGGAGAAGTACTGGCAGGTGCCATGGCACCAGTGGGTGCCACATTGGGAAACCCTGCCATAGCTGTTAGGGCATACAAACAAACACATGAAGCTGCCTTACACTGAGTGAGATCATTGGTCTATCAAGGACAGTATTGTCGGTTCTTTCTGCCAATGACTCTCCAGGGTAGAGTCTTTTGCATCACTTCATACCTGTTCCTTTTAAACTGGAAGTGCCAGGGATTGAACCAGAGATCTTTTGCATGGACCAGGGAATGCACCAAATTTATTAATTTATGTTTCTGAGAACTGATTTGGTATCCAAGTTGTAAGCAGCAGAGAATATAGATGCAATACCAATGAACCACAGCTCCCAATCAGATTTTGCTTTTGAGATAGTTACCAAGATTACATAATGTGTTACATACACATACACTTTTCCTAGTATGAGCCAGGGCATGCACCAAATTTGGTAATTTATGTAATTGGAAAAGGGCAACTAATCTGGATTTCCAGGATATAAGTGACAGAGAATTCTCTTTTCAGTAGGCAGGCTGGGCCTGTACGATCCTTGTTGTAAAAACTGTGTGACTTCTTCAAGTTCAAGGTGTAGTAATTCCAGCTCTCTCAGAGTCAGAAAATACTCTATACTCTTTGAAAATCTTATTCAAATGCTTAAAATGCGGCTTTCCTGATCAATTTTCTCTGTTGCTTAAACTTTGTCCTAATATTCAACCTACTCTATCTACTGGCAACCAAAAGTTGTTCTCTCTTGTCCTTCTCGCAATGGAAAAGAAGAATCGTTTCCTACTTTGCAGCTGGCTTTTAGATGCAAACAGACCAGCACTGTAGTTGAATTTAGTTTTGTTTCAGTTTTGTCCCTTAATGTCCTGATACAGTCATCACCGTTTCCCTTAAACATGATCTTCCTCCTTTTGCAATTGCAAATTCAGAGGTTTTTCTTAAGATTTATAAAATAACATCAAATGTACACAATTGCACGCACGAAACTTTATGTAACCTAATACAAATTATACAATGTGCCAAAAAAGGGTAGGGAACCTTACAATGGGATTGTGAAATAGTCCAATTTAAGTTTTGCAAAAAGAGATTAGCAGAATAAAATAGCAGTATGTGTGTGGCAAGCTGGTAGGTGCAGTGGTGCAAGTTCAGCAATTTTAAAGAGGCTGTCAGATGGGTGGACAGTGGCCCATAACACTGTCAGTGCAAGGCAGGTATCCAGATTAATTGAGGGAATATTTTACCTCTTTAAATTATTGGTGGAAAAACTCCCTAAAGTAGATTATTAAATAGTGGAAAACCACATGGTATAATGGAGACAGCATAATCTTTTTACAAGATTTACAATTGCATAGTATGCAAAAAGTGGCTTTCCTGAACATATCCCTTAGGGCCAGACTAGACATGCCAGCATCTCTGTGTCTGACATGGGAACAACGCCCCCATTTTAAAAATGGTGTGAAGGCTCAATCCTGATCAGGCCTACACCATAGCAGAATGAGGCATTCTTGTTCCCTCCTCCCTGATGCCTTTTCAGGTGCCAAAATGGCTCCCCTCCCCCACAGCTGTTTGGCACTTGAAAAGGTATTGGAGGGGGTGGGGGACAAAAGCACCTTGTCTTGCTGCACTGCAACTCATGGCATTTTGAAATCACCCATGTTAGGCTTTACAATGCTGATGGCGTTCCCATGTCAGACACAAGGATGCCATCTTGTCTCCTTTGGCCTTTAGTTCCTTACTGTGCCATTGAAATAGTAGGATGGACTTCTAAAAGTACATAGATGCCAAAACAGCAATTGTACACGCAATCTCCCTGCCCTCTAGATCCCTAGTTTTGGTTGCCCACAGATTGACAGATTGACTCAGATCACACTAGCCAGTTGCACATCATTGAGTAGCAGACTTTAAACTGATTGACAGATTTGCAACAATATAGATTGCCTGCATACTGGATACCAGATGGCATGATTTGTGTCAGGATTGTGATCATGAATGTTTCCAGTCTCTGTTATTGTGACCCTCAAAACTGAACTCAATGGTATAGCTGAGAGTTAGCACAGTGCTGCATATAATTATTTACAGATTTTATTTCTTGTTAGTTATCTCTGATGACGTGATTCACTAATACAAAATACTAAGAACAGAACAAAAGAAATAGGTTAAGAGCAATAATTCTGTCTAAAAAGTAGGAATTACAAAGTCCTTGATCCAGACTCACTAATGTGATTTAACTCTGGAAGAACAAACAGAAAAGGCAAAGAGAGGATTGACCAGGTGGGCAAGTGCCACAACTGAGAAGAATTTAGGTCTTGAATACTGCAAGTCTAAGCAAAATTACACCCTTCTAAGAACACAGCCCATGCTGTACCTTATACTGGGACCAACCCAAGCAAAACATAACAGTGTGCAAGCTCTCAAGCTCCCCAGAACTCTTCACGTTACAAGTGTTACAAAAATGGTGAGCTCAAAAGCTTGCACGTGGTTATATGTCATTGGGTTGGTCATAACAGATGGTATGACATGGACTGTGTTCTTCATTTTTTGGATTTTATTTTTGAGCCGACATGGCTGTAAACCTCTTAACACCCTTTTAAGATGATTGAACTTAATGAGCTTATAAGAGTATAACTTCTCTTTAGGACTGTGTTCAAAATCACAGATAGGACCTAGATAGAAGGGATGCTTGCAGCAGGAGATCCTTGAATGATCTCAACATAGAAAAGGACGCAGGGAAGAGGCATTCTTTCAGTTAACCAAAGCCCAGGCTATTTCCCATATTTCAGTTCTAATGTATCTCGCACCCTTTTGTCAACATCAGCCACATACATTTATCATGCATTAAATCCACAATGTTGCTCCCTGTATTGTCACATTTTAGCTAGTTATTTTTCCATTTCTTCTTTGGGGTTTTGGGCCTATGTTGTCACTTTTTGTGGAATTTAATTTTATTGTATCCAATACTTCAATTTATCAAGAGGTTTCTGAATTTTAATATTTTCCCCAAAGTATTCACAATTCCTTCCAAGCTTTGTGTCATCTGCAACTTTGATAAGTATGCTCCATTCCTTTATCTAAGCCATTAATAAAAGGCTGAATAACAACACGTCCAGGACAATCTAATTACATTACTTTTGGCCAGAATGCATTCATGTTTAACTTTCAGCCAGTGATTCACATTCTACTTGAACGCTCCTTGGAAACATTAGTTTAGGCTTCCTTTCCTAGAACCAAGAGTGAGTGGTGTTTGTCTGCATCCTAAACTAACACTGTCTGTGTTTGTGGGGGAAGCAAGATGGCTGGTGATCTTGTGGGGCAAGGTGTCTGGGGAGCTGTTCATCTAATTCCAGGAGGGAAAGTATGTCAGCCAGAGCAAAATTGGCTGGCTGCTGGATTTATTCATTTTCTCTTGTCTCTGCCTTGTGGCAGGTGTTATGCTAAGAGCCCTTCGCTGTACAGCCATCTCACTAAAGCCCAGGGCAGCTTAGCGCTTTAAATGGTTTTGCTGCCACTGCGGTGATCCATGCTTGTCAACAGTTTGAGAGCTCCAGAGAACATCCACAGATACAAGATGGTAGAGAGCAAGAAACAGTGAGCACTGGAGGTAAAGAGCACCCAAATTCATCCAGATTAAGAATGAGGATAACCTATAAGGATTTTCTTGTGTATTTGAAAAGTGACTTTAACATTATGTGTGAACTGAGTTCATTTGTTATCATTCAGTGGCAAAATATTAAGTACAGAGCCAAGATGTAAAGCTAGAACAGTTTAAATGCCAGTAAGTAAGGAAACAAAAGATCGACCCATTTTTACATGGAGTGGCTAGCATGATAGAAAGGGGTAGGCAGCTCAGCCCCCCTCCTGGAAAATGTTATTTTTCATTTAGAAGATCTACACAGCTGATACAGAAAATAGCCTAGCATACAGATTGCATCAATATAACTGAAACTATGGAGTGCTGTCCTAGAATGTTTCTGAAATACCTAACGCAGGGCAGAATTAGGATGTCATTTTTGTGGTTCAGTGGCCCATAGATGTTTATTGATGCCACTTACTTGATGTCTAAGAGAAACTCACTTCAGTGCACCCAAGAGGAAGTTAAATACTGATCAGTTTGAGATCAGATCCCAGTTTGAAAGGCGGAATGTTTTCAGAAACTGAAATCTTACTAGTAAAGAGATTATTTTAAAAGATGTACCCGCAAGCTCAGCCCAGCATAGCTGGCAACTATATCTAGCCTTAAGCATTTACACCTAGTATTCCAGAACTTGCTGTATTTCCATATCAAGTGCAGTCAAAGGCCAAGAAGGGTTGCATATCTAATTTTATGTTGCAAAAATTGTTTAAAAATGTATTCGCTAGCTTCAGCCGCATCAATGTTTATGGAAAAATCATAAGACTTCAGAAATACCAGGGGGTTCTTTGATTTTTTGTTCCCAGTCATGATCACATGAAGTACCCTGAATTCTTGGGCCCAAATCCCCATTTACAGAGCCACTTGTGTTTTATTGACATGGGTGATATGGCTTAAGGATTGTGTCATAAGGTTGCTTGTGAGGCTATACGACTATGCATTTCACTGTGAAGGCATCTAGGCAGGAAGGAAGAAACAGAAACTAATCGGCTGCAAGTGCGGCTAGGCAGTGAATTAGGCATAAGTAAACCCACACTTGAGTAATACTGGCCTATCTGTGTTGAAATATTGAGATGCGTGTCAGTAAGTTCTGGACACAACCTTTGTGCTTTTGGTCAGTGAATTGGATCTCAAGTGTTGATTGCCCTGTCTGGATTGGGACCTTTTAAACAACTTCCCAACTTTGAGAGATCAGATACAAGACAACGATGCTCCGCCCAATGGTCTTATAAACCCTCTGGCACTTTAAGATTTATTCAACCCCTTTTCTATATTTTTGGTCTTGTTTTGCTAATCTGATTTTCTACCTAATGCCATGTTGCTGTTGGTAAAGCAGATGAATGGTGCTGAGTTCTGCTATATAATTGGTCTCGTATTCCCCTTCCCTGTCAGACTTTGATGTGGTTTCAAGTATCCTATTATATATAGGCAAGCCATATTACTGACAACTCACCTCTTATCCTGGTGCACCTCCGGAGGGTGCCACTGTGGTGGGAAGCCCAGGCGAGGAACCCTGTGCCTCCACAAAGAGTGCGCCACGGCGGGAAGCGCAGGTGAGGCAGCCTTTTCCTCCCTCCTATCCCCTGCTTTTACCTGGTGGCAATCGGGGCAGGGAGGCGGCGGCAATGCCCTCCTGCTCCCAACCCCGCCTTTACTCAGCGGTGATCAGGATGGGGAGGAGGCAGCAATGCCCAACTGCCCCCCCTTCACCCAGCAGTGATCGGAGCATGGAGCAGGTGGCAATCCCCTCCTCTCTTCACCGGGCCGGGATCAGGCACAGAGCAGATGGCAATGCCCATCCCCCTTCACCCAGCCAGGATCAGGAGCAGAGACAGTAGCAATGCCTGCCCCTCTTCACTCGGCTGGGATCAGGAGCAGAGCAGGTGGCAATGCCCGTCCTTCACCCAGCGGGGATCTGGAGCCAAGCGGGCATCAATGCCTGCCTGCCCTCCCCTTTCTAGAGCCCATTATATTTTCCCCCACAGCAGGCTTTGTTGCTAGTCTGAAATATTTATCATACGGCTTTTTTTCCCAAAGAGAAGGAGAAATTATTTTAACAGCTTTGGTGGGTTAATGACTAATATGGCAAGGAGTTCAGTTCATGTTTGGTTTTAATAACCATCCCTTATTACTAGCAAAAAAGCGTCAAGGCAGACAAGCAACAGGGCAGTGGGAAGTTCCATTGCCTAGAACTTTTTCTCTCAGCCCGCCCCATACATTTACCTAACACTAATGAGACATATTGATTGGAATGATGGGATTTGTAAAGGTCGCGGGGTGACAGTCCATAAAACCAGCTGTGCCGGATCTGCAGCATCAGGGCCGATGGGTCTGGGGGGACAGATTAAGCCTTTGCACTGCAGAAGCTGACATCAATTACCTTGCAGATGTGTGTGTGGTTATAATGTATCTTCCCATGGGGCAGTTAACCCCACAGCGGTTCCTTTCCTCCACACAGTTCCCTAAAGCCTGTTGAGTTATCTGGCTTCATGTGTGCAAGTAATAAAGGGAAAGATGCAGAGCTGCTGTTGGGAAGTATAGAACCCTTTCTATGCTTATGCTCAGTGCTTCAGTTGTTGGAATGAAGCTGTAAGTGGCATCTGAGTAATCAGTTATTTAGTTGCACAAGAAGCACTTAGACTGCTTCCACACTCTCATTGCTGCTGTGAACACAAGAGACATTCACAGTAGCCGCAGAACACCCACATGGCAGCCTTCCCTGCACTTTTCTTGCCTCAACCTTCTGCAGCAGCCATTTTTTCTATGACTACTTTTAGGCTAATTTTTTAAATGAAGGCTCAGAATTCAGAGGAACTAGTTGAGTATGTCAATAGATCACTATAATTTTATAATTGTATAACAATCTAGCAATTAACTAAAACCCAAGAAAAGCCCTCTGGTGGTACAGTGGGGAAAATGTCAACAGTGAGTGGGACATGCTTGATAATGGTCTTGGGAAAGAGTAGGGAAAAGCAGGTTTTAGAAAGTGTGTATCAAGGATGGGGAGACCAGTTGGAGCGCAGTTACATCATGACATCTTATAGATGCTCTCCCCCCTTGCCCAAGCCAAGCATTGTGGTTGGCACCCCAAAAGGAGCGTGATTAGAACAGGTGAACTATGGGGCACAGAAAAAGGATGGGAAGGGGAATTTTTAAAAGATGAAGCTTAAGATTAACAGTATAAAGGCAGACAGATAGTTGTAACCATCACTTTGATTGCTGCTATGAAACAGCCATGCTAGCAAACTCATGGTGCAAACATTACCATTGATTTCTCCCCCCTGCGTACCCTTAGGAGGTGATTCTAAAATAATATATTTAAATACACAGCTATTTCTGCAATTAATCCTTTGTATGTTTTGTAATAATCCTGTTACTAGTTATAATCATGGCTGGTGCTCTCTAAGGAAGTGTCTTTTCACAAAATGCTTTTAAGCCGAGGGCTTAATTTGAGCCAGAGTTCCCAGGGGTTGGAGATTAGAACGTGCATACTCTACCAAGAATCAGAATTCAAACATGTAAAATGATAATGCAGAAGTGAGTGCTCTTGAGCATGTGCAGAAACATTCCTTAACCACTAATCATACATCTGGAATGAGCAAGGATGGTTTTCAAAGAAAAAGAGGACTGTTGAATGCTTCCCTTTTCCTGCTCAGAATTACTTCTCAAGCTGCTTCTCTCCCAATTGGGCAGTAGTCATATATTATTCCCTGTGAGAAAGTAGGAATGCTTGGAGGGAAGGAGTTTGAGCCCAAATGTGTATGGAAGGTAAAGTGTACAGTAGCCCTTGTCCCTGTCGGTCCTCCACTCAAGATCACAGCCTCCTGCAGTTGCTTTTAGTTTTTAAAAAGAGAAAAGAGACACAACTTCATGTCACGTGTAGTTCCAGCCTCCCCCCCCCCCCTTCCTTTGGATCTACTTTGTGCTGTGGGATGGAGCTGTACTCTGTGGCTGCTGATTAATTAAATTAATATACTCTAAGCACAATAAACCAATCATAGATATTATGGTTGCATGAGAAGAAGCTTTTTTTCTCCACCTGATTTTGATATCTTCCCCCAGGATGTTGCCACGAGGAAACTGGATATTAAGCCACGGGACAGGACCCCTCCCCCATGAGTGTAGGAACATCTGTTCATTCTTCTGTTCATGCCTTTGGTGTGGGTGTGTTAGAGTGTGTATGCACACACTTTCTCTCCCTCTCTCTGCTAGTAATGAGTGGTTTGCAGTGGGAACTAAATGAAGTTGATTGCCCACTGGTGTCTGCCATTAGTGGTAATTAGTTAAAACATCAGAGTATAAACAGTAAATTGGCTCTAATAATTAATACTAGCACTCAAGCATATGAGAGAGAGAGACTGGGAGAGAAGCAGCAGCTTGTAAAATCAGTCGGGGATGTTTTAATTAAAAAAGAAGAATGTAAGTAACACTGTATCAGGAAAAAAAGACAAAAGGCAGGGGGGGGGCTGCCTGCATTCATTAGCAGTCAAAGGATTCTGTCTGCTCCTGGATGTAGTGAAAGGACTGCTAGCCCCCGGAAAGCTCCAGGTGATACACAAATCAAGGGCTTGGGTTTTCTTTTGCATGCTGAAAGTTATAAGGAAACCATTCCTTTATCAAACTTCCTTCAGGGCAATAACACTTGATGGAGTTTTTCCTCCCTTGCTTTTGGGAAAGATTTGAAAATGTAACTTACTTAGTTTTGAAACTTGTCAAGTGATAGTATTTCATACATTTCAACATGACTTAGCCTTAAGACCCTCAGACTTCATGTCTACCAAAACACTTTGATATGAGCAATGCTTTCCTTTATTTTGCTGAAGATTAAAGCAAATTATCTAAAGAGAAATAAGTGAAAATATGTATTTTGATTAAATCGAAATTAAACATTCTTTATTGTTTTTTAAATTTCTTCCAGGATTGCCCAAAAGAACTATGAAGTCTAGGTCTGTATTAAGTCCAAATTCATTAGGTGTCACAGCTTTTTCCCACCTTTTTGAAAAGTGCTTCTTTATTTATTGAAGCTTCAGACCTGAGAGTCTGTACGTGTACTGTGACTATGTCTCAAGGATTATGCATAGCTCAGTCCCAAGATGATGATATGAGTTCTCCTTGGTTTGGCGATTGAGCTGTGATGTAGCCCTTCACTTGTTCAAATCTCACTGCTGCCGTGAACTCGCTCCTCTCAACCCCAGCTCCCTAGCTGTACTGTAGGGATAACAAAACTGTGGTCTAAGGTAACATCTGCAAATGGGGCAAAATCAACAGCTGCTCACAGAGGTGCATTCTCTGTGGTGGCCCCCACCTTATGAAATGGGCTACCTGAAGAGGTCAGGAAAGCTCCCATTCTCCTGGTTTTCTTCAAACTGTGCAAAACCAAATTATGTAGGATGATGTAAGATGAAAGAAAATGGTTAAAATGATGCATCGATATAAGGTATAGGAACTTTAGACTATATTACTGTGCACTGTCTGTTAGCTGTTATGTCATGTTATGTCATGTCAAATTGGTTGTTTTGTTCCACCATTGTTTCAGCTCTGTATCAGATTTCAGCTTGTTTTCAAATAGTTCTGTAATTTAAACCCTATTGTATTGTTTATTGAATGTCCTAGCTGTTGGTTGTATTGAATTACACTGTGTAATTTGCCTTGAGTCTCAGTGAGAAAGGTGGACTATAAATAGCGTATAAATAAATACAGTTGTTGCACAACAGTTGTCTACATCTGGAGGGTCCACCTGGGTAGCTCTCACTTTATAGGCTGGATGTGCCAATTCCCAGCTTCACTGTCCAGAGGTTGCAATTCAGTCAACTACTGGTGGTTCCTCACTGTTCTGCACAGAAATTGGTGTGGAATCAGGACAGGCTTTTTTGTCTTTATATCTTTCTGTGGGTGTTGCAAGGATATCCTGAGAGAAATAGTGCTCTGCCTTTCCCCAGGTCCCTTCCTACATTCCTACGGTACTGTACTGATAATGCTGGAAGCCACCTTAGAAACATTTCTTCTCATTTGGAGGTTTATATTCTTCTATTTTTGAAGTGCTGCTAGGATCATAACAAAGGATCCCCCACACACCATTTCCTTCCTATCTGATAAGTCATATACAATCTCAGGCCCAATGCCTTAGGCTGTCAGTGGGGAGATAGACACAGTAATTTGTGTTAGGATTGCTGTCTTCATCATGTTCAGAGTGGCTGTGCTAGAGACACTGTAAAGTGGTAGATACTCACCTTCTTGTGCATCCAATAAGCATTAAATAAAAGGTGGCACTATTGTTTTCCTTTCCCTCTGATTAGCTGGAATTGGCAGAAATCTAGGAAATTGTCTTATTTTTCCTTCATGCTCCACACACAGTTTGTATATTTTCAAGCATTAAGGTGACACATCTGGAGATGCTCATTTTGCTGTGGGCTTTCTGACTAGTGCGGTGCTGAATCTTCACAAGGTTTAATGTGGAGAAGAGTACAAAATTTATTAGGGAAAAAACTTCCTCTTGCTTAAGGTTTTTTTTCTTCCCCCACTGGCCTGTTTGAATGGCCTGGAGATATTACTCTGTTCTGCTTCCTACCTTTGTTACACTGTGCTGGCACCAGTGCTCTGCGGTAAGACCAGTTGTGATCCAATTCAGGTTGCTGATAGTTATACATGACTAGATGGGGCAGAAAGTGGATAGGTTTGTCCGTTCTAAATGCATGTCCCTGTTGCCACAAATTATTGTGTGATTGAATGGCTCCTAGTCTTAGGCAAAAGTTTCATATCCTCTTGCAAAGGGGTGCAAAAAAAATTCAGAAGAGTGTGTTGAAGAAGGCAAAAATGTTTGTGAAATGCACCCTGCTGTTTCAGATCGGCAGTAGTTCTGAACAGTGCCTCTAAGTGAAGCAGGCTTTGAAGATAGGATGCTTAGTTGAACAGCTGCCTCTGCTGGTTGGGGTTGGAGGAAGGAAGCATGCTCGCATCAGGAGGGCAAGAGCAGGAGGCCTGCACACACATGGCTATTAGTCATTTGCTGAGCGCACTAACAATGCTAATGCCATAAGTGACAGTGGCCCATCTTTAGGGCCATGATTTAGGGGCTCTGAGCGGAAGCCCGGCTCCAGGGAGTAAATGCATGAATTCTCCGCTGATACTAAACCTCCTAATAAATCTTACACACACCAAAAAGCCCTAAGCACTAAATCCCAGAATCCGGTAATTGAAACCCTCCAAGCTCATGGGCATGAAAAGGTAAATGGCCACGTGTGTTTTTATTATAGTTTACCTGATTATCTCCCAGGGAGACAAAGGAAAGCAGGGTCTTCAAATTAGCGTACATTCACAGCGCATTTCACAGTGTGGAAACAGTATCCATAACATGAGTAATATTACTGTAAGACTGTGTAGTAAGGCCCTGGGATAACTTCTGTTTCACCTGATAAATATTGTACTGTTGCCTCAGCATTGCTCCAGCTGTTCTCCATTGCCCTCTGGTGCTGGCTTTCTGTGAAAGCTAGCTGCACTGGGAATGGTTTATAGGATTCACAGTGTGGTGGTTATGCATTTTGCTAATATAACAGGAAAGTAGTGTTGTATCCCACTGCTAATTGTCAACACAACATAACAGACATTTAAGTTACTGATTTTATTAACTAATTATTAAATTGAGAGCAAGTATGTTATAGTGGCTAGTTATGTTATAGTGACTATGATCTCGGAGATCCAGATCTGCCATGGAAGATTGCTAGGTGAACTTGATCCATCACTCTTAGCCTAACCTACCTCACAGAGTTGTTGTGAAGATAAAATAGAGGAGAGGAGAACAATGTAAGCTGCTTTGGGGGAGAAAGGTGTGGGGGAGATGAAGTAACAAAATAAATAAAAATTAGGATTCATATATTATGTTCTGCTTTTTAATATCTAAATCCGAATAACAAGCAAAGTTATAACTCCACTTTTACCCTTTTACACATGGGCAGCAAGGGCCAAAGGACAGGGAGATAAATTGCCCCAAATCACCTATAAAGCTTGTGTCCAATCAGAAAGTTAATCTTCCATTTGCAAGCCGAACAGTCCATTCGTTCTCTCATGATGATGAAAATTGTTGCAATATGTGTGTATGTTTGGATTATTCTTGTAATCTTGTTAGATAGGGTTTGCATTTTCCACATGACATGGATAACTGGAGTTGAGCTCCTGTATGAGTAGTATTTTTGCTCAAGTTGGTCTGCAGCATCTTGTCAGAACCAACTTACAGCTATACTTTGCTCTGTATACCTACTTAGTCTGTCTTTAACACTGCTAAAAATATACTACATAAGGAATTAGCTACTGTTAAGTCCAAATGTCAGAGTACCATCTGAGATCCCTAACTGCCATCCCACAAGCAAAAGGGATGTATCAAGGGAGACGAAGGGGGCTGTGGCCACAAGATTTGCTAAGGGGGTAACTGTGTTAGCCTTTTGTAGCAAAATAAAATAGAGGTTCAGTGGCAGCTTAAAGACTAGTAACATTTTTAAATTACTTATTTCATGAAAGTTCTGGAGGAAAGTTCAGTCTAGCCATTGGGCTTTTGTTTTATTTCACTAGATTTGTGTCAGTTTATCTACTTTGGAGAGTAACAATAGGACTTGGCCCTTCACCTTCATATTCAGTATTAGGCTTCCTTTAAAAAGTATGTCTTTACAGGCCTTCCTAAAGCTAAAAGGATTGGGAGCTAAGGGATGTCCTCTGGGATACCATCCCACAGTTGTGAAGTTATATTCAGTGGAGTTTTTTAAAAAGATGCTGGTATTCATATATGAGGTTGTGCTGATTTCCACCTATTCCTCCCTCAGTACTTAAGAGAGCCCTCCCAAGAGGTGCCAGTACTCGGTACCGGTGAATACAACCACAGAAAAAGAGCTGGTAATAGCAGCAAATGCCTGCCCTTTCACTGAAGGTGACTGGTTGATGAGAAGGGGCAACTAATAGTAATTTCTAGGCAGAGCTCAGTGTGTGCTCAGGCCTGTATCAGGAGAGGTAGCCCCCTAAGATAAGTGAACCTTTGGTCATAAATGGCCTTAAAGGTAACATCCAGGACCTTAAATCAAACCTGGGCACAAACCTGGTAGTCATTGCAACTGCTGAAACTTACTCCAGTGAGCAGTCAAGTTACTTTAGTCTGCGCCAGATGAAACCTGCAATAGGAGAAAGTCTCATAGGTGGTCCTCAGCTGAGGCAGGACAAAATATGCAGCTGGTATCAGCTGAGACAGCACTGCAGCTCTCATATCATAGAGCCAAGTTTTGGTCAAACAATCCAGGTCTACTTGCTCAAGTCATATACACTCATGGTCTAATTATTAATGGTATGGCCAAGGGCCAAGAATCTTTTGGCTCTGCCTTTGGCTTGCACCAAGGGTTTTCACTTCTGGCTAAGCCCATGCACTTTTGTTTGCAAAACAGGAGCACCGGATTCTCAGCCGCAGGTTTTATTCAGCTGATTTGGATGTTTTCTCTCCTGGTTGTGTCAGGTACAAAATGGTACCAGTGGTCCCTTGACCTCGTACCTCAGGGTTGGTCAAATCCTAGGGCAGGGTTCTGGGTCTGCAGGTATCACATCCAGCAGTGAAGAGATGGAGAATCCTGGGCAAGGATCCTTAAAATGAAATATAGCTATATGGAAAAACAGTTTTAAATCCTAAGCTAACCTCATTCATTTCACACTCACTCTAGAGTTTGGTGGCCAGATCTAATCATGCGCACAGGCGGTTATGCAGGTGCCTGAGCCGGCTGCTTGAGCAGGGTAGTTCCAACAATGATGGAATGTAGAACTCTGTCCCCACAAAGCTGGAACTTCTCTTTTACAGGGGCGATGATTTCATGATGCCTCTGGCTCTTCTTTGTTCTTGATTTGCTTCTTTTGCTCTTCTCTCTTATTCTCCAAAATGTGGGTGCACCCAGTTCTTGCTTGTTCCTAGACATTCCCTGTTGACATCTTTGTTAGTCTCTGCCAGGTTCATCAGCTCCAACCGTCATTGCTTCCTCTTATCTCACTGCATTTCAGGGTCACTTCCCTTTATCTCATGAAGCTGGCTGAGGGGGAGGGGTAAGGAGAGGCTTGGCTTACACTGAGAGAGGTTCCAGAACTTCACCCGTGCAAATCACAATGCTACAATCTGTTCTATAGCCAGGGGGTAGAGTGCTTGATCTTCAACCTAGATGTTACTTCTGCTGTACATTTCCCACATACACTTACAAGCATTCTCTATGTTGAAAGAGAACTTAGGAAATTTCAGACTAAAGTTGCTGAATACACAGAAAGTTTCAGAGACAGTTCCAATTGCAAAAGAACGGTTTCTTGACACTTCAGACTTAGAAGCAGACATGGTGGCATTTAATGAAGCACTTCACAGAGCATAATCTGTTTTAGCAACCAGCATTAGATATGGAATCTGTATTTGACAGTCATGAAAGTTGTTTGCCTCCAGGGGACAATAATAGCTTGTCTAGATACTGTTCCCTGGATAAAGGGACAAAGTCATTCCCTCAGTGGCTGTACTTTAGAGTTTCACAACCTGGTCTCCAGGCAGAAAAGTCTCCATGTTGGTTCATATGTTTTGTATTTTTGAAGTGGTGCAGAAGAAAATACATCGATTTCCTTCAGACTTCAGAAGTCCTGTGTTTCTTACTGACTAGCCTTGATCATGGGTTTTGCCTGAACACCCGTAAGTAGCAGGCAGCAGCATTTGACTGTCTGTTGAGAGTTCATGGCAAAATGCCAATTCCATAGCCACTGCTTATTGAACATTTTCTTACAAAGTGACATCACGCAGTGCCGGGAGCACATGCACACTGCGTGCACACGCAAGGGCGGCCAGACTTGGGTTGTCCCGGGCGCCAGGATCCCAAGATCTGGTCCTGAACTCATCTGGCCTATTTTCTTGAAGATTCTTACCCTCAAAGTTCCTTTGACTATTACAGGGACAAGAAAAGCAGGAGAGCTGTGGGCACTTTCTATTCAAAAGAAATTGCATGTTTTCTGCCCAAATATGATAGTCCTGTTCACATATTGCTTCCTTTGATCATAGGAGTCAGGAACCTAGTTTTTGTCCTAAGCTCATTTTCCATAAGGATAGGCAATGGCCCATGCTTCATGCCTGTAGGACACTGAAGATTTCCAAAAACTGAACTAGCCTGTGATTAGACTACCTGCTTGTTTCCTATCAACATGGACATCTCTCATCACTATGGTGAGTGTTAGTCATTTGATCAGGAATTGCACTGGACTTGCCTATAGTTCCAACGTTTATAGAGTTCTCAAAAGTGTTAAAGAGAACCTACAGGTTGGCCCCTAGCATCTGCATGGCAGGTGGAGTTTGCCACTTACTTTCTTGTCAGCTTTTCTACCAACTATGCAGAAGGGACCTTCTCAATAAGTAAGAATTTCCTTTCTGGTTTGTGCAGCTGTATGTTTCTCTCCCCCTCACCCACCTAACCCCCTGACTTTACAGATTAGTTGAGAAATTCATGATGTTCAGGTTTCAACCAGACTATGAAACCGAGTCAGTCAGTTCCCGGCATACATGCCAAAAACAGCCTGCCAGAGCATTTTACTTATTGTGTATTTATTCACAAAATTTATATGTCGCCTTTCTCCCCAGTGAGGGCCACCAATACGGGCCACAAAGGCAGTGCGCTCAGCACACAGGACTAGTTGTCTGCCCACACCAGTATCCCTGAGGCACTGGCAGTGCTTCTGGGGATGACAGCATGGGATAGGATGGCCAGCATGGCTGACACACCTGTCATTGCTTTCTAGGTCCATGCTGCTGCCAGCCAGGTCCAACATAAAACCCAATGGTGCTAGCAGCTGGGGCTCAGCCCACTTCCAGTATGCCACTTCCAGTATTCTTCTCCTCTCTGCCCATGCTTTTATTTACCAGCACAGCAACTTCTTCACAGGTTTTTTTCAGCTCTAAGGCCAAAACAGTTACTTTCCCCTGTCATGTGTGTGTCACAAAGTCATGACTGACTAATGGCAACCCATCAAAGGTTTTCAAGGCAAGTGAGGAGCAAAGGTCGTTTGCCATTGCCTTCCTCTGTACAGCAACCTCCATCTTCCTTGGAGGTGTCCTATCCAAGTACTGGCCCGTCTTAGCTTCTGAGGTAGGGTTATACCACGCCGCCTTTTCATGGGAAGTGTTATTGGTGTATAGATAAACTTTGTAACACTGGGAAAGTTGGCAGTGAATTGGTGAATGACAATCAGGACGAAATCATCCACATGTAGAAGACTCCTTGTTGGCTTATGAATTAGGTGCTATTGCTTAGTGAAAATGACCTGAGATTGTTATGAATACATGCGAATCAAATGAACAAGCAGAAAGCTTAAGATATATTTTATGTATACAGTTGAACATTGGAACTCACTGCTATAGCAAAAACCAGATATATAAGTGGCTTTAAAATAGGATTGATGTAAGAAGCGAATCAGTTTTCTATTAGCAAATATAGTCAATTTCTTTCTGATAAGGAAAGGCAGGATATAAATATATAAATAAATATTAGTCTGTCAAAGACAGGAAGTGATTAGATACAGCTTATTTCCAGGGTGGGCTACTGGGACTGTTATCTAATAAGGCTGCTACATGTTCTTGTGAATCTGCTTGTTTTGTGCATCCATGTTCTGAGAGGGGAGCTAAATGGGAGGATTGTCACCCCTGCTGTGGTTTTCTGCTCTGGGCCTATCCAAAAGCAGCTCCACTCAGCCCACTGAAACTTAAATAGAGCCGAGAGCAGATTCCTAGGTGTGTGCTAGAATCTAGATGGAAGTGAGGGTTTTTGCATATTAAAACTCCAGCCCTAGCCTTATGGAGAGTCACCCGCCCATCATTTCTCAGGTCACCGCTTGGCTAATGGTCTATTAATTTGTTCAGTCATCCCATGTGAGTCAAACTCAATTTCTGGTCTGTGATTCTTCCCTGTCAGAAATGTGATTGATTGGCTGTCAGCTCCTACTCCGAATCCAGCCCTCCTCCCTCTTGCACCATCCATCGTTGCTCACCAAGATCTCTTCCACACCCTTTTGGCAGTCACATAGACAGGCACATACACCTACACACACACATCTCTCCGAAAGAGCAGTCCGTCTACTGCTGTATACTCAAGGATTTGTCTCTAGCAATGAAAAATGACAGAAATATTTAAGGACAAATAAGGTTTACAAACCAATTGAAAATTATTACAGAGAGGCCCCTGCTGCAGATGGGCCCACGCTGATGTGCAGAGGCAATCAAATCGAATTTCCTTATCGCGCTGTTATTTTAGGGTGTTATCTGGCACTGTAATGCAGTTATAAATTCAATTTTGCTGCTGAGCATTTATTGTTTACCATTGCCTGTTTGCTGGAAAAAATGTAAACATTTCACGGCTATAAAATTAATTTCTGGCCTAAGGTGGGGGTGGGGGCTGGGAATGGAAAGACGAAAAGAAAATAAGGAATTGAAACAGTGAACATGGTCTGCGCATTGGAGCTCCTGAACTTTTTAAAGCCAAACATAGGTACTTTTCAGTTTCTGCCTTTTGCTCTGTCGCTTCGCCTCAGGGGGAAGGGGAATACACCATTTAATTATTGGAATTAGGACTGTTCAGGCACACAGTGGAGAAAGTGGTATCTGCACACTTATTGTTCTGGCAGGCTCAGATTTGAGAGCTGTTGTGTTCAGTGCTGGAGAAAGCGGACTTTAAATCTAGGAGCACAGTATGCGGGTGCTGCTTCTGTATTGACTCATTGAGTACCTTGGTCAGGTCTCTCAATTTCATTCCCCCTTCCATAAATGTGAATGAATAATAAGCAGGGAGAAAAAAATAAAGAGAGTAAAGCAGTTTGAAAAACTAAATATGCTTTATAACTCTGCTTTGGAGATAGAATAATCAGACTCCTAGCTGGTTCTTCAGTGCCCTCACTTCAGAGAGGCTGAGGTTGGAATAGCAGGGGACCATCCACTAGGAACTTGGTTCATTTTCTCTTTACAATGTCCCCTGCTGGAGCACATTGGATAATTCGTTGTCCGAATATTGTCCAGTCCTTGGTGAAGCGCACCTGGCATGAAATGGAATCAGATCTTCCTTTCCCCTCTCAGTTTCACTGTTTTCCCCCATTCACAGCAAGCAAAGCCAGGAAATGCGAGTTGCTGCCAAGAAAAAGTTGAAGGTCTCCCATTAATTCAAGACTAAAAATGACAAATTCATCTTCTACGACAATTAAATGAAGTCGGTAATTGATGCTAATTGATATTCAGCTGGGAGGGCTCTTACTGCTTCACTACACTCTGTTATATTGCCTGCTTGCCTCCCCCTTCTTATCAGGAATATTCACCCCAGTATATATGCCATTTTTAAGACCGTGCCCCACTAGGCACTCCTCACTGTGCCAAATGTGGACTTTCCCACACCTGCAAGTCACATCTGCCTCTCTGGACTGAGATTTTGGTTTTCTCTATGTATACTTTTTCCCTACAGGCAGGTAGACTCCAGGCCTGGTGGAGTTGGCAACAAAGGGTTTATAGCCCACAGCTGTGTAAGTTCCCACTTAATTTTTATAAGCCCAGTATAAGAGCCAGCAGGGGGTAAAGCACACTTGGATTTTCTCTCCTTAAAATATTATGGTGTTAGCACTTTTCTGCAAGACCGAAAAGGAACGACAAAGGAGGGGAGGGGGATGTGTGTATGTGTTTGGAGATTTTTTTAAAAAGCAGGATCTCTTTAATCTCAAGCCAATATGTCAAAATCAAATTAAGACTTGGAAAAAAATGGGCTCAGTGTGCCAAGTAAGTGAGCTGGAGAGTAAATGTGCAGTTATTTCTGGGGCTATTATTAACGCAACGTGACTGTTGCCCATTAAGGAAACATGACATCACTTCCTCAGGAAAAGCACAGAGCAGGAGAGGGAGGCAATCACAGCCTCCTATGCCAATCAAGCTGTGATGAGCAAAGAACAAAGAGATAACCTAGTGGTAACAGTCTATTGGAGCCATAAGCAAATAAAAACAAAAAATCTTTCAAATTAAGAAGTGACCTACCTCTTTTATCTTTTCTGATTATTGTGCAAAGTAGAAAAAGAAGACTAGAACTAGGCAATTGTTTATTTTATCAGATGCATGAAGTGGTAGTGCAGTAGGTTTGTATGTATAACTGATGCATGTATATACCTAGTTCTTCTGGAGGGATAGCTATGTTGGTTTGTTTACAGCAAAACAAATTTCTTGTGGCACCTTAAAGACCAGCAGAAATTGGTGGCCTTTCCCTATGAGTTTGCAAAGCACTTAAAACATGACATTGGTGAATAGTGTCTTGCCTCCTCTGACTTAAAGCCAAATCGCAAACCTCCAGCTTCACATATAGTTTGGTCTTTAGATGCATGTAAGTTCAAATGCACGTGACATCATTGATATGGCAAAAGACTCCAATGAAAATTCCTTTGAAAAGTAACTGTAGCTAGTCAATGTTTTTCAGAAAGGATCTCAACTAAAAATGGAACTTTAATAGTACAAATCAGGAACCATGTGCTGAATTGGGAACCATGCTGCAGAGCCTTAGTCGTGTTCCTGCCCATTGGATCTGGTTCCTGTCTTAGGGTCCCAGGTGCCTCATCTCTTCAGGAGGGAGTGTGGAACCTTAGAATCAGATGCTAGTTCTCTTTCCTACCATGCTTCCAGTGTGTTTCCCAGAAGAGGCAAAAGCAAAATGTTTTTTTACAAGGAGTCCTGTCCCTTTCCTTTCACTCCTAGTAACTGTCTCTCTTTTGGTCCTGAGGCTGTGACAGAATTTCAAGAGGGGTGTGCATTTGTCACAGATTCTGCCTGATTTTGGAGGTCCCCTGATAAAGGCCTCACACTGATTCTCCTGCAGTCTCTAGCAATCTGGAGGTTCTCCCCAGGTCCTGAGTGATTGCACCTATATGAAGTAAATAAATGTAGTATAAAAATAAAATAAATTATAGACCTGGCAAGCGTCCTTTGGGGGGGATTTCAGTCTTGATTGGCAGCCCATGAATCCTTTGTTCCAATAATGTTGGATCTTTAGCTTGAAAATACCTTCTTTACCTGTTAAGGGCTTGGCCTGTATTACAATTCTAGTTGTGCTGTTGTAAGAGGTATGATCTGAACTTTTGGTACTAGTCTCGGCCATTTCAGCATTCTCTGTTGGTTACCAATTTGCAATTACAGCATGATGTGTTGGATGCAAGCCACCATATGATATAAGACAACAGTCACAAGAAAGAAAACTGGAAGACACAGACAAGTGAGGACGTACCTGTGAAGCTGGAAATTTGCAGATGCCCTGCACTCCTTAATTTCCTGGAACAAAGAGGAAAATAAATAAAGTGATCCAGACATTTCTACACTAAACACACGTGACATGGAGGTTTCTTTCTCTTCACTTCTTTCCTTCCTAAGTTCTATTAAACTTGACAAATTATGACATACAGACATGAAATGCAAACTGATCTATTATACATTCAGATATGCTCCACACAAGCAGTGGGGAAGCAGTATGGGTTTGGGAGGGGGATATAGAAAGACAAGTGTATTACATGGATAATGTATTTGACGTATTAATAAAACAAGCAGCATTGTGCTGTCCAGGCAATGGTCAAATGCCGATAGGCGATGATGGATCACAGATTGATGGAATCCAGATGTGTGGAATCATAGTCTTGGGGCCTTTCTTGTATTGACTAAAGGTAAAAAATGCAGCTCTGTCAGCACATTAAGTTTCCCTGCCGCTCTTGGAGCCTGCTGGAGTGATTATTTATTTCCACCCCTTCTCCCCCGCCCCACTCTTCTTCCACTTAGCCTGGCCACGTGGCTTGCATAGGTACAGCTAAAACCAGAACCCTGTTCCTTAAATCATGGTGAGAACAAACTCCAGGATGCTCTTTGCCAAATAAAAGTGATGGACCAGCCTATGGAAATGAAGTCTTGTAGGTTTTTTTGTGTGTCTTGTGCCAGCTGGTATTATGGAAAGTGTTCCTTCGCTGACTTGTTTCTCAGGATATTTTCAGTCTCAAACACAGTTATGCCATACTAAGGTAATTTTCAAGTTTTGTGCTTTCACTAACCTTGTGGAAAATGCATGCCAAAGTGGCGACCAGGCACTGGATTAAGTGTTCATGTGACTCATGTCACAGAAATTTGAGTTGTCATCCATCACTTCTTTGCCACTTTTACACAATGTTCGTGAATACGCATAATGAGAAATTGGCTATGACTTGATATTGAACTAGTTTGGCTGGAACTGTAATCTCACGTCACATGATACTTTGCTTCAAATCCAGTGCTAAGAATCATGGGATTATGTGAAATTCCCTGCCTTTGAATCCCCTAATGCTTCAGTCATAGTTACAGACAAAAAGATGAGAAATGTGACTGTTAAAAGCTCATAAAACAGAAAGCAAATTAAAAGGTCCAAGATTTACTGGCTTTTAAAATCTTGCAACTTTTAAAATCACTAGTTTTGATTGGGTTTGAAATACTGACTTTTTAAGGTATAGCAACCTCAGTCTTTACCTATTGGTGTGCAATTCATTTACAAGCTTTTTAAGTTTCCTCAGTTCTGTCCCCTCTCAGAGACTACTTTTGGTCTCATCCTTTTAGAAGAATTCTTGAGATTTTCTTAATCTAGTTAATTACATCCAACATTCCAAATAATCTGAATAATACCAAAGCGATTTTAAATTTATATTTAATTCTTAAAAAGGCTCGCATCCATATCAGCATTTGTTATCTTAGTTACATTTGGGAAAAATCACGGTGACAAAGATTGAGCACCTCAAGGTCTAAATCAGCTCACACTCAAAGCCTTGACTTACTCTGGAGTCTGGGACAAGTCAAGTGAGTATGTTCTTTTAATGAAGGAAGAGACAAGCTGTACGATATTTGGTCCTAGATGGAAGAGGGCTACATGTATCCAGTTCCATCTGAACACAGTTGCTTCATTGCTTGGGCTTGTGATTCCATCTGTTAGAGAGAACTACTCAGCTTCTTCATCTTTGGCCTCTCCCTTCCTCTGCCTTTTATCTGTGGCTTTTCAGCCATGCCTCTTCTATCCGGCTCATGAGTAGGCCTTTTATTCCCTTGCAGACCTTTATTTATGTATAAGTTATTATTCTGAAATAGGCTCCTTTCAGTTCATGGGCACTAGCTGAAGACAGAACTGACTGACTGCCACCTCTTCCCACTTGACTCGTCTACTCTCTCTGTCTCTGAGGTTTTGGCAAGGTGTGGGTTCCCCCTGAATATCCCCCTGGATATTTGCCATAATTTAGAATATGTCTTTCTTGGATGTGCCTGTGAACAATCAGCTCTTCCCCTCTGAGCACTCATGGTGCATACTAGTATATCTGCCCATCTTTTAAGCTTGTTACAAACAAGATTCTCCACTTGAACTGAGGACTCATAGGGCTGCCAAGTTGCATAGGCAGCCGATGGGAAGGAGACCATACTAATTGGATCTCTTCCCTTAGCACGCACTCCTGGCCCGTACGCGACGATGTCACTTCCAGAAGTGAAGTCATCACGCTGGCCCTGGATGTTTGGGGCCAAGTGTGAGAGCACTCCTGTGGCCAACACAGTGATGCCACTCCTGGAAGTGACATCATTGCACTCTGACAGGAGCACACATACCACACATTTGCCCAGGTTGCCTGCTGTGGTGGCAGGCAATCTGCAGGCTTAGGGGCAAATGGCTGTGAGTTTGCTTGCCACTGGTGGGCACCTGGAAACCCTAGGCTCAAAAAAGCCAGGGGTCTAGTTCTGCAGGCCAAATTGATTTGAAGACTTACAGGAATAAAGAAGTCAGGGAGGGGAACCATAAAAATGAGGAAGGTCATTTCCAGTCTTAAGAAAACACATTGTGCAATATGAATTACATAGTGTTAAGATGCAACAGAAGGGAGAGCCTGTTTCTGGGAGGAGGATGGTGAGGACAGGAGAATGACAAAGTACGCTGTTCTGGTAGAGTGGGAGATGATCTGCTTTAGCTCATTAAATACTGCAATAAAATATTAATAGTTATTGTCCCTCTATTTTGTAATTATCATTGCAAAGAAGGATCTGCTGTAAGTCGCTAATGTATTCCCAGCAGCGGGTTGCTTTTTAATATCACGGCAGGAAGGTGAGAGGGGGAGCCTTTATGTATGGCTAAGAAAATAGTACTGCAGTTAGCAGTACTAATGCTAAACAATGCTAAACATTTGTGTTGCTGTATCTGTCTTCAGTGTCTGTATCATCATATTTTGTGGTGTTTCACTGGAGTTAATTGTTAGGGCTTTTTTTCTGGGAAAAGAGGTGGTGGAACTCGGTGGGTTGCCCTTGGAGAAAATCTTCACATGACTGTTGGCCCCACCTCCTGATCTCCAGACAGAGGGGAGTGCCATCTAAGCTCCCCTCTGTCTGGAGATCAGGGGGCGGGGCCACCAGCCATGTGACCATTTTCAAGAGGTTCCGGAACTCCGTTCCACTGCGTTCCTGCTGAAAAAAAGCCCTGATTGTTAGCATCTCTAAAGTTTGTTGCAAGGTTTGCGGGTGGTAAAGCTGGGAATGGAGTTCACCCCTCTCTGCTGTAATCCTCCTCCCTCTTGCTTTGGCTCCATACGATTAAAGCCTTCTTGTAGGCATGGAAAGCCTCTCCTTGGGGTTTCCAAGAATTGAACCCTGCTCATTGTAGAACATATTCTTCTTTCAAAGCAGGCTTGTAGGAAGAGAGTAACATTCTATCCAATAACACTCTTCTCTGCCCATTCCAAAAGGGACCATATCTTGCAGAGAGATGATGATGATGATGTCCTGTTTGTTCACACCCCAGGCTCTTAGTGAGTGTGTCTAAGTGATCCAGTGCTCTGCTCCTTCCCTGAATGCTCTCACAGTGATTGTTTAAAACCTCACCATGAGGATAGCAAGTGCTTGAGTATGTGGGCTGATGAGCTATTCCCTCCACATTTAAAGATGTGGGCACTGCGTGTAATTTACAATGATACATGTCCAGTTGTAAGCAGTTTGCTTTCATGATGGGCTATCAGATCCTAGGACCAGGCTATGGTATAATCTAAATGTTATATGGAAGTTGGTACGACTGAAATAGATGTGATTCTTCTTTTGACCATCTATGTTGAGTGAGTTGGTTGGATTCACGTATGATGAAGTCATTATATGATCTCTTCAGCACATATTGAGCTAGCAGGAAAACCTATATATTTATCACATGACCACATATCTCCCAAAATGTGTTGAGCAGTGAGACCATAAACATGATGAGTTATGGGCCAGGCAAATGATAAAGTAATCATACTATACCATTACAATCTCTAAACTTACCCTCTCAACACACATTCCAAATGCATCATACAAGTAACAGCTTTGTATGCTGCTTTCAACCTTCACAAGGAAACTTTGCAGTGGAGTGCAAAATTGTCAACTCATCATGAATTGCTCAGTCGTCCCATTAGCAAGGAGCATGATGTGCCTGGCCATGTGCCAAATAGCTGTGTGAATTGACTCTCGGATGAAATACTGGTTTAAATTTTTGTAGCTTTCTCAATAGTACTGTTTCTATCAGTGCTGCTTTTTTGATCCTAGCCTTTACAACAGAGGTATTTCTAACATATTATTTTTATTAGTTATGTTTATATCCTACTTTTCTTCCATTATGATATTCCGGATGGTGTACTACGTTCCCCGGAGATCTCCTATCCAGGCATGGGCCTGGAGTCCATACCTGCAAAGCTGCTGCATTTTGTGCCTTTTTACTCCATACCCCGGGACTTGAAGACTTCAAGATACATAATTCTTTTTCTTTTCTTCACTTGTTTATGTATTATTAGTGTGTCTTCTTTTTAGAATGTTGCTTTTTTATCTTCTGTGTTTGTTTATAGCTTTTATGTTATTGTTTATAGTCTAAATAAAGAAAAATTCCAAGTTAAAAAAAGATACATAATTCCTTAGAGCATATACAGTTTTGTTGTGCTAGCCTTGAACAGGTCTCCATCTCTAAGATAGAAGATAATCAGCTTTTACTGATCTCTGCTGTGTGTGCATATTTGTAGGAAATATTACCTTGCATGCTTTTTGACCATTACTGCTGCTTTCTATAAATCCTATGTCATATCACTGCCACTCCTTGCTTTCTTTCATCCACACCTTGGCTCCTTTACCTGCACTTGCATTTCTATGTTTGTGCCTTCTACTCCTCAGACAGATTTCTCCTGTGCCTTTGGCAACAATCTTAGCTCACCTTGACATTGCTTGTTATCTGGGTAGACATACTGATCAAGCTTGACTCATCCAGACCCCATGTCTGTATTTTGGCTCCAACATATATTTTTTGGCTTCTGAATGCTGCTTCTGCAATCCACATCAACTCATGCTATTGACTTGGGTTGGACAGCTATGGCCCCATTTGACTGAAACTAAAGGGTGGAGCCACCTACACGTTGGCACCGGAAAAAAAAATCACCCCCCTCAATATGTAAGAAATGAAAAATTCCTTTCAGGTCTTGATTCTGGTATTTATTCATGTAGAAAAGAAGATAGATCTATAACGACACTTTCCCCCTTGTCTATAACTACCAAATCAGGCCTTCAGCTTAACTTATGATAAGTGTTATTGATAATGATAACCCTTTGTTTTCTTTCTCTCACTTTCCTCTGCTTTGGTTTTCTTGTGCATGCAATATATGTTCTGTCTTAGCAGTCTATGTTTTTTGCATGCTGCCCAAAATTTAATTGCTGTTAAGCTTATTGCACTGTAAGTGGTTAGTGTATCTTTTGGTAATTAGCAGTAGTAATATCTAGAAATATCTATAGATATTATAACAGTCCCAATCCTGGATCTTCTCATAACAAAGAAGGCAGCTAGATATCAGCATTTCTTCTGGGGCAGAAGTTCTCTTCTAATTCCTAGCAGAGCCTCAAGCCCAAATAGACAGAATGCAGGCCTTTTCTGTCCTGATGGGCCTCACTCTAATCATCTCCTGTTCATTCCCCTGTTGGATTACAGGAATGTGCCATGTTTCCCTTGGTTCAGCCAGGGTTCATTTAAATCCTGCCGTTGCCCTAGATAGAAAGGACATTTTAAGGTAGTTAACCCATGGTCAGTATATGTGCAGTACATTCTGAGGCAGCTGAGACTCTTGGAGAGTGGCAAGAGAGTCTAACGGACAGAAGGGAATATCTGACTAAAGCCAGTAAGCGAGGATAAAGAAGCAGCCAAGCAGCCAATAGGGTAAATGAGATTGTGTCTGGGGTCATAATAACACGGGCGAATTTGGAGGCAATCATAAAGGCAATGCAGAGCTGGAGACCAGACTACTCTCCCAACACAGGCACCTTGCCACAGAGAGACGTGACGGAGTGATCTAGACGGGGGAAATGGGTCCCTTCGATATCCCATGGCTTAGATTTGATAGGGAGCCAATTGTGGCTCTCCTTAGAGCCTTCTGAAATAGCACTCAAACCTTATCAGAAGGATGAGCAGGCCAGGACTCATGTATAAGTTGAACATTGATTTAAAGTTTAAATTATAAGCTCTTTGGGGACATGAACAGAGTGGGGAAATGAAAGATCTAGTAGATGCTGTTTTATTAAAAGCTGATTTGCTATCTCCACCTATTGTGTAATTTTATCACGTTATTTCTCCAAGGAGATCAGGGCAGCATGCATGGTTCTTCTCCTTCCCCTCAGAACATCTCTGTTAGGTTGAGATAGGTTAGGCTGAAAAATGGTAACTGACCCACAGTCCCTCATGAAGCTTCATGGCAGGATGGGGATTCGAACCTGGGTTTCTTCAACAGTCCACCACTTTGCCACACTGGCAAAGTGAAACTTCTGCTGTAGTCTCTGTTCCCAGCCACAGTGAATGAGCTATGACTGAAGAGGGAGGCTGTCAGTATGGTACTTGTCCAAAACAGTGATTAATTTCTACAATAAAATGTGCTGGTGCTTGAGCCTGCCTGAGAGCCATGCCATCTGTCCTGGAGGCTAATTTTAAGTGTATGGCAGCCATACTGAGCTTGTCCACTGGTGAAGGAATGCTATTCTGCACATGCTCAGGTATATTTTTATTTATTACTTCATATATTCCAGGAACACAGCCCTGATTCTGAATACTGTTTCTGAGGATGAATCCTGGCTGAAAGTATACACTAACCCTAGTGAATAATGCATAAGAGCACAAGACAAGTCGATGTGTTTGCATTAAACCTTGTGCTTATATACTGCTCTTCAGGACAAATTAGTGCCACACTCAGAACAAATCAGTGTCAAATCAGTGTCATAATTATCCCCACAACAGACACCCTGTGAGGTACGTGGGGCTGAGAGAGCTCTGAGAGAGCTGTGACTGACTCACGGTCACCCAGCCAGCTTCAAGTGGAGGAGTGGGAAATCAAACACGGTTCTCCAGATTAGAGTACTGCCGCTCTTAACCAGTCCACTAAACTGGTTCTTTGTGTTCAAGTGGAGGAGTGGGGAATCAAACCCCACTCCAGTACACTAAACTGGTTCTTGTGTTCAAGTGGAGGAGTGGGGAATCAAACCCCACTCCAGTACACTAAACTGGTTCTTTGTGTTCAAGTGGAGGAGTGGGGAATCAAACCCCACTCCAGTACACTAAACTGGTTCTTGTGTTCAAGTGGAGGAGTGGGGAATCAAACCCGGTTCTCCAGATTAGAGTACTGCCGCTCGTAACCAGAACACTAAACTGATTCTTTGTGTATCTGCCCACCCTGCCTGTACATTTGTTCTCCCGCTATTTGAGAGCTGTGAATAATGTGATTGGCTTTGTGTACCTTTGGACTCACAAGGTGTTTTCCTTCTATACTCCCACTTTATCCAACCATTGACTTTTCAGTGATACATTCTATGTGTGTCTGGCTCTTGAAAAGAGACACTTGCTTCTCACAGGATAATCTGGCCACTGACTGTTCTCCCCAGCAGGCCCACCTGCACAGAAGGTCTAGTCCCATCAGCTAGCAGGCAGAAGAGAAACGGTGGTGACAAGCTGCTAAGCGAGGTGGAATTAGGAGGAATGATAATAAATGTAGATGGTCAGGCGGGGGAATAAAATGATCCATCTTTTGCATGTTCACCAAGGTGGCTGCCCCCTCCCCACGCCCGTTCAATCAGGGCCTGTCAGACCTCCGGCAGCTTGGCATTTTTGTGAAGAATCTCTTGGCTAAAAATTGTTGTCATTCCTATTTCCTTGTTATCAGTCGTCAGCACCTCAGCAGCGCCCGGAGATTAACGCCGAATCACCGGGCAAGCATCCATCCCCCAGGAACCTTCTCCATTACGCCAAGCTCAACGGGTCCCTCCTGCCTCACCTCCCCCATCCATCATCTTTAATGTTGACAGCCCAGCATAGGCCTCTCAAATTTATCTCGCTGCGTCCTGGGCAGGCTCTATCCGTCAAACCAAGCAGGGCCTCCTCTCTTCCCTGGTTTGTTGGGGGAGGAGGAAGAAGCCACCCGCGTGAGGGACTCGGGGAAAGATTGGTCTGAGATACACAATTAATCACGGCTCGTATCAATTTGGTTGATTTACTCCCTGGAGAGAGAAGGGGTGTAAACACGGTGTGTGCAGAAGCAGCGTGGAGACATAATGTGTCTGTCTATAGGAAAAACATTAACAGATCATCCCTGTGGCTGCTGATTGATGGGGGTGATGGAAGAGGACAGCTCAGTGGCTGGCAGTAGTGATAGACAAGAGGATGCCAAGGTGTAGCACCCATCTGAAAGCCATTTGGAGGAAGTAACATCTCACTAAATGCTACTTGCAAAGTAAGTTCCACTGATCTGTAGATATTACTATCCCATACACAGAGGTTATGTCTCTGTTTTTGTTTTTGGGTCCAACTGTGGAGGGGCTGGTACAAGTATTTGGGAAGGGTCATCAGGTTATGTTTACATATAACAGCTTTTGGAGTATGAACTTCTTCTGACAGGTGTAATGCTTGGTTTTACAAGCATAGTATTTGAGCATATATATTTATTTTTATTTATTTATTTTATCACATTTGTATCCTGCCCCCCCCCTCACAAGCAGGCTTAAGGAATGAAAGCAAGACGTACAGAGGAGACAGGAGAGAACTCCCCTCCCCAGAAAGCTGAGTGTAGTGAGGTGGGGGAGAAGAGTGAGGCCACTTCAATCAGATGCATCCCTCCAATAATACCTTACAGCTGTAATTAAGACCCTGTCATAAAACAAATCAGTTCACTTTCAATATCTTTCTGTTTTCACATTCAGTATGAGAAATAGTTAAGGGAAATGCAACTGAATGGGCTCTGATATTTAGTTTTGCAAGAGGGCAGAAGGAAAATCACACGTGAAAGTTTTGCCTCCTTGATTGTGGTTTTGTCTTTGGCAAGTAAGGCAGTGGCCCATTTTCTTGGTCATCATCATTCTTCAGATGCCATATAGTGGCATCCCCCAGCGCTGTGAGTGCACAACCAATCCATGCTTTGATGTAGGTTTTAGGCATTATTTGTACATTGGTGTGCAGATTGTGTAAAATCAAGGCACAGGTATGAACCGACACCCATGCCCCCTTCGTGAGAGATACCATTTGAGATAGACTAATCATGCAGATCATATTAGATACTGAAGCTCCTCCTCTGCTGTTCCAGTTCAGGCCAACTAGCTGTCACTGGCAAATCTTCCTTTACTTTCCTACATTATCCCTAGGTAAATCTAGAATTGCTTTTTCAATAGTTTCTTTTTATTCTTCCCCCCGCCCTGCAGGTTAATCCCACCTGGGAAGTTTTTTGTTCTCTTTTATTTTTGTGGAAACGAACCATAATTTTGTAGTAGCTGTTTCAAATATATATACGAGCTGATTTTTACAGCTCGTTTTTATCACCTTTTTATTATCTCGGGTCAAAAGCTTTACTGGGTTGTATTCAGGGAATTATGCAAACTAAGAGAAAATACCATAGCAAAACTATAGATTTTCTCATTAAACTCTGCTTGGACATGTAGTTATTGTAGTAAAATTCTAGTAACTATTACGGTGCCTAATATAAAATTATAGTTTGACACCTTGATTCCAGTGGCCCTTCATATTAACCCTTCCTCAGCTGGAATAAAACTGGCTTCTGTTGGAGGAGACATTCAGTGCCTCCTGGGAGGCCTTCAGATAGGTTGATCTCAATACTGTTGCCATATAGAAGCAACCATGCTACCCCCTGAAGTAGCTGCAGTCACCAGCAGGCTGGGCATCTCCTTTCCTATTTATTTGGTTGAAATGACATTTATAAAGGGATTGCTTACATCGTTGGAAGACTTAGTCTTGATGGACTACATTGTTTCAGAAAGCTAGAAGCAAAAGTTGCAATTCATAATCAACTTAACTAGAATAGTGCTTCCAGTTTGAATACACGCAAAGGGCTTGCCTATTGTGGCATCAAACCCTAGCCTTAAACTGGTGCCAATTACTAACATGAGCTGTGATAGGCCTCAGGCCTGTTTAGAAGCTACATACACTGATGATACCCTACCCTGTAGTCTGCTTGTAGAGTTGGTTAGTAATTTGAAAAAAAAAGTCAGCACATTCTCTGTTGAAGACAGTTTTATCTGACCCCTCTTCTGAAGTGCTTAGGGCAGTGCTCCATAATTCACTCTTCCTTGTGTTATTCTCACTACAATCCTGGGAGGTAGGTGAAACTAAGAGAGAATTACTGCCCCAGTATTACCAAGTGAGCTTCCATGGTGGAGCGGGGATTCGAACTCAGGTGTCTTTAGTAGTAGTGAGGTAAGATTTACTTGCAGGCCTATGGTCAAGGTCATGTGACTACAGATATGCATCGATTTCAGTTACTACATGGTAAGTTGAACACTGATACCAAATGGACATCTGGATCTGCTCAGTGAGTAAAACTACTGCTTTTATTGGCCTCTAACTGAACAAAATTAGGATGAGCCAACATAGATTAGTAAAGTAGACTGTAGTGGGATTTTTGTTTTAGTTAGCTCTGGAGGAATGGGAGAGAATGAAGGAGGCAGTCAAGAATTAAAGAACATTGTATATAATTCTCAAGAGAATAAGGAATGATGGTTCTGAACTCCTTTGATCTGCCATATTTTATTTTATTTATTTACTTTGTTTACACCCTGATTTTCTCCCCAGTTGGGACCTAAAATAGAATATATCATCCTTTCTTCCATTTTATCCTCACAACAACCATGAGAGGTAGGTTAGGCTAAAAGAGTGTGACTGGCTCAAGGTCACCCAGAAAGCTTCCATGGCAGAGTGAGGATTTGAACCTGGGTCTCCCAGACTGATCCTACTTTGACACTCTGACTACTAGACCACATTGGTTTTCATGTAGCGTTGCATATAGGTTTTATTAGGGCTGAGTCAAAATAGCCTAACAACATTGCTATCCTTTTCATGGTCTATTATGGACACACACCCCAGTGATTTATCAGAGGTTCCTGTGAAAAGGGGTAAAGTGTTTGTCCCACTTACTGATATCAGTACGTGTAATCCACAATCGCTGTTTAGTACTATTTTTTCATCCTCCACTCCACACCAAAATGAGGGCAGGAATCATTGTCCCTACATAACAACTGAAGAGATTTAACTACATGTCAGCATCTGATACTAAATCAGAGTGAGGTCAGTACTTCCTAAAGACCACAAAGAGGACTACAAGCAAGAAGTGAAGAAGGGGTGGGGAAAAAAACCTTAATATTGCGAAACTGGGGTCCCCAATGTCAGCTGCTGACACTTTTCTTGGCATCCACCAAATGTTTTTAGAAAGTGGGTGTGACTAAATGGGACTTTGCCCAAGAGGTCTTCAATTGGCCATTGGAGATCTGATGAGCTGTGCAGAATTTTAAAAACATTGCTCTGGCAATAGCTGCCACAACAGCACAAGGATCTTAAACAATCTGTTCATTTAAAAAGGCATTCTATTAAACAGACCTTCTGTCTGAAATGTTAGAGTTATTATTAAAGTTATGCATAATCTCACTCCCTGACATTTTGTGGTTGGCTCCACTTCCTATGGCAACCACTTTGTGGTTGTGCTCATCATCCTGTGCCAGAATTCCAAAGGCTCAAAAATGTTGGGGACCCTTGTTGGGAAACCATTGCTTTTCCCACACAACCGACCTAGGGTTGCCAGGCAGTGCCTGACAACCAGTAGGAGGTCTGTGGGCGGGGATATGGGTTTTACCATAGAGTTTCTGGCGATTCCTAGAGATACCTGTGTCACTTCATTTTTTTTAACGAAGTGATGTGATGCTACACTCACCCACAATCCTCCCACCACTCACAATCCTCCCACGAGTTCCCAGTTCCCAAACTCTGTGGTTTTGCCATAGAGTTTACAGTGATTCCGAAAGCTGTTACTCTGTTACCCCTGTTTTTTTTAAAATTGGAAGTGATGTGATGCTGCATGTGAAACTGCACGTTTTAAAAAATATTTTTTCTCCCACTACTGCTCTGTGTGGCAGGGGGCAACAGGGCCAGGTGATTCCCCTGCCCCCACCAGGGGAATGGGACCCCTAAACCAATCCTTTTGAGCTGAAAATTTTTGGTACATAAATTTCAGATCAACTGTAGATTTTGCCATAGATTTTATGTGTAGCTGCATGCTGGAATGTTTGTTTTCCCTTAACCACCATGCATAGAACCATGTGTGTGCCTGCAACCTATCCACATGAATGCCTCCTTTTTCCCATGCCTGTACCTTCCTGATCCCAGTTTGGTGTAGTGGTTAAGAGTGCGGGACTCTAATCTGGAGAACTGGGTTTGATTCTCCACTCCTCCACTTGAAGCCAGCTGGGTGACCTTGGGTGAGACACAGCTTCTAGGAGCTCTCTCAGCCCCACCCACCTCACAGGGTGATTGTTGTGGGGATAATGATGACACACTTTGTAAACCGCTCTGAGTGGGTGTTGTTAAGTCATCCTGAAGTGCAGTATATAAATCAAATGTTGTTGTTATATCTTGGTAGTTTGTGTGTGTGATAGGGGAGGTTACACCTTTCTTTATCATTGTCCTCCCTGGTTAGCTACATAAAAACTGACTATTTATGATGTCTAACTAGCCAGGGCTGGCCTTCCCATAAAGCAGTTGCTTCCAATAGTAGATGTAAGAGGATGGGTCTTTCACCCTTCTCCCCACATCTCATTTCTATGTATAGTTTTAAAAGAAAGCAGGAGAGGGATGTCATTGTGACTTTTTGCTTCAGGTGTAAAAGGTTTGCAGCAAGTATTGAAACTAGTTGACAGCATTTTTTTCTCATTGGTGCTGTCCTCTGCTACCTGTCCTGCTTATAGAAATGTCCTAGACACAGGAGTCAATTTCTGCTTTTCCTGATGTTCTGAGAAACACTGCTGAACCTTTTGTAGGGCAGCTTGCCATGTCTTTCCACTCCTCTGATTCTTATAGTTCTATCCTGGAGAATTGTCAGTTCTCCCTCTGAGGCAGGAGGACATCTGTGGGTGTTTCCCACCGTCCTATCGGGGAGGCAGGAAGTTGAAACTTCTTGTAGGTGGGACCACCCCCTGGTCTTCAGTTCTTTTCCTGCCTCAGGGGAGAGCAGTTCTAGTTTAGGTTAGCTCTGCTACCTATACTCCTTTCACTTTCTTTTTCTATCCTTTACCTTACTTCTGTCCATATCTTGGAGAGAGAAAGCTTCTATGGAGACAAGGGAGTCATCGGACTCCGAAGATTCCTTCATGGAGAGGGCTGAGGGCTGTCTCCCTGGAGCCGTCCTGCCGGCGGCGGGAGCAGACCCGACCGGCTCCGACTTGCCGCGCAGGCATGATCGGACACCCGGTGGAGGAGTGTCACCTACAGATCAGCCCGCCAGAAAACGGCCCCGAACAACTGACCGGGAGCCGGAGAAAGCCACGGGAAGCAGGAGGAAGAGAGAGGACAGCGGTGCGGTGGCGCAGGACTCAGAATCGGCGGAAAAAGCTGCAGACAGTGCTTTCCCGCCAAAAGGCAAAGATGTGCTTGCCAACCTCCCGGCGGGAGATAGGCAACACGGAACAGCAACTCCTGCACAGAGTCTCAGCGCTGACACTCCTGAAGACCAAGTAAGTGCTGCTGCCTCTTCCTCTCCCTTATCCCCAGAGATGCTGGTGGCTATTAGGGACTCCGTCAGAGCTGCAATATTGGACCTCTGCAATTCAGACCAGCCTGGCCCATCCTCCTCCAGAGCCACTGTGGTGCCCCAGGCTCCTAGTAGAAGTCCCCAGGGGGGCTCGTGGCCCACCAAGGCGGCCAGAAAACAGCCCCAGAGTAAAGTGCCAGACCCATTCCCCAGGTGGAGGGAGGAAGAGCAGTCCCTCAGTTAGGAATCTGAGGGTGGGGAATTTTTATCAGAAGATGATCAGGAGGCTGATAGTGATATACCTGACCAGCCCAATAGACTTTTTCAGATGGAAGATTTCCAATATCTGCTATCAAAAACCCTCTCAGCTCTGGACTTAAATGAAGCCGAGAAGGGGGAGGAGGAGGAGGAAGCAAAGACTAAGGGACACAAGGCTAGACCCAAAGGGAACAGGGAATTCTTCCCCAGGTCAGAAAGCAAAGCTAGAGTGTTCCCATTCCCTGAATTTTTTGAACGTCAGCTAAAGGCTGAATGGTCCATGCCGGCAGCATGTAAGCAGGTCCCGCATGCCTTAAAAAAGATCTACGTTGTTTCTAACTTTGCTGATGAGCTGTTACAGGTACTCATCGTAGATGCCCCAGTGGCAGCGTTGCAGTCTCAAGGTCTGCTTTCCGAAGATGGACATGGCAGCATTAAGGATGGACTGGACAAGAAAGGTGAAGCCATACTCAAGAGAGCTCACGAGGCCTTAGCCACCTCCATCAAAGCGTCAGCCATCGCCTCCACGGTGTCGCAGGCTGCAGTGGTATGGACAAGGAGACTCATCCAATTGCTCCCCAACAACAATAGACGACTGCTGCAGGGTGCCAACAGGATTCTCAAGGCTTGTAACTTCATGGCGGACGCCACTCTGGACTCTCTGTCCCTTACCTCCAGGGCCATGGCCTCCACCACCGCAGTCAGACATCTCCTCTGGATTAGAACCTGGCCTGCAGATCTACAAGCAAAGTTGATTCTCTTAGCCTACCCATATCAAGGGGGAAAACTCTTTGGGGAGCCCCTCGAGAAGGTCCTGGTGGAGACCAAGGACAAGAAGAAGTCCCTCCCACGTTCACTGAAATACACTCCGAGATGTTCATATTCTTACCAGCCATTCAGAACCCAACACACTTTACCTAGGAACAGACAAGAACACAAGCGCGGTTGGGGCTCATCCAGAGGACAACCGAGACGAGGAAACTTCCACGCAAAATTTGGGAAATCTCAGGGTCTTTGCGGCAACAGACAGGATGCTGATGACAAGGAACCCCGGCCCTGACTCCTTGAACGTTCCGGTGGGGGGACGTCTGCTTCTATTCCAGCAGGCGTGGATGGACTCCGAGGCGGATGCCTGGGTTTTGGAAATTGTCTCAAGTGGTTACTTAATAGAGTTCTTCTCCCTCCCACCGGAACGGTTCCTCCGCTCACCTCTCAAGAAAGACCCTCTCAGGCGCGCTATAACTTCCCAGGCTATACAACACCTGATAGACATAAGAGCCGTCGAGCCGGTTCCCTCGGACGAGAAGGGGCGGGGCGTCTACTCGATCTTCTTTACTGTTCCCAAGAAGAATGGGGATTGGCGCTCCATCCTGGACCTGAAGTATGTAAACGGGTTCATCAAGTTGAGACACTTCAGGATGGAAACTCTCCGGTCCATCGCAGAAACCCTACAGCAGGGAGAGTTCTTGACTTCAATAGACTTAACAGAAGCCTATTTGCATGTACCCATTGCTCCCACCCATCGCAGGTTCCTCAGATTCTGTGTGGGGGACACTCACCTGCAGTTCAGGGCAATGCCCTTTGGCCTCGCGACAGCTCCGAGAGTCTTTACCAAGCTGCTAGTTGTTCCGGTAATGAAGCTCAGAGAGAGGGGCATCCATGTACACCCGTATCTGGACGACATTCTCCTGGGATCGACTTCAGCAGAAGCCTCGCGGGAAGAGACAGCATTCACCATCCAGTTCCTGGAAAGGCACGGGTTCCTTGTCAACCGGGCAAAATGCTCTCTGACGCCCTCGCAATGGCTAGAACACTTAGGTCTGACAATAGACACGAGGAAGGGCTGTCTCTTTCTTCCAGAGAAGAGAACCAAGGCCAAGGCACTAGTAATGGATGTAGTCAAATCTCCGTCTTCCCCAATAATGGAATTATCCAAACTGCTGGGTCTCCTAGTGGCAAACTCGGAGGCTATGTACTGGGGACAGTTCCACACCAGACTTCTGCAATCCCTGCTGCGACCATTTCAATTCCACATTGCACAGAAAGCAAATACCAAACTCCAGGTTCCATGGACGGTAAAAGAAAGTCTTCTCTGGTGGACCAAGGACTCAAACCTCGGCCAGGGCAAGAGTTTTCTATTGCATCATCCGACGCAGATTTTCACGGATGCCAGCCTGTCGGGATGGGGCGTGATCCTAGACGGGATCCCAGTCCAAGGACGCTGGTCAGAGAAGGAGAGGAAACTCCCTATAAATGTCCTAGAGATGAAGGCTGTCCTGAGGGCATTGCATCACTTCGGCGGACGGATCTTTCGCTGCCACGTCTTGATCCGCACGGACAATATAGCTACCAAAGCATACATCAACAATCATGGAGGGACCAGGTCGTCAGGTCTCCAAAGAGAAGCCAACCAGATCATGATATGGGCGGAGAGCAACCTCTCTTCCATTCGAGCAGAGCACATCCGGGGAATTCTCAACACCTGGGCAGACTGGCTGAGCAGGGAGACCCTGCACCCGGGAGAGTGGACCCTCAAGAGGGACGTCTTTCTCCTACTGACGGACTACTTCGGAAATCCGAAGGTAGACTTGTTCGCCTCTCATCAGAACGCTCAGTTACCGAGATTTTACTCAAGGTTCTTCCATCCCAGAGCAGAGGGAGTAGATGCTCTCACATGCCCATGGCCAAGGACCCTTCTATACGCCTTCCCGCCATTACCGATGATACCCAAGCTACTTCAACCGATCCGGGAGCAAGGGGCAACTGTGATTCTAGTGGCACCGTGGTCGCCCAGGCGTCCCTGGTTTTCCGATCTATGATTGATGTCAGTGGCATCCCTGGTACGTCTGCCAATATCCGCGGATCTGTTGCACCAGGGCCCTATCTGTCATCCCCACCCAGAATGGTGGTCACTGACGGTGGAAATTGAGAGGCGACGTCTCCAGCGACAGGGCTATGCGCCAAAGATCATAGATACCATCCTGGCTTCCAGAAAAGGCTCCACAATCAGGGTCTACAATTGTTCATGGAAAGCTTTCCACAGATGGTGCCAACGTAAGGGGGTGGATTCCCTAGGTCCCTCTCTAAATTCTGTCCTGGGTTTTCTGCAGGAGGGGCTAGACAGGGGACTACGACCAGCGACCCTGAGAAAACAAATAGCGGCAATTGGTACTGTCGTTCAGGAGATTGACGGTATTCCCCTAGCGTCTCATCAACACATCAAGAGATTTCTCAGAGGGGCCACCCTGCTCAACCCTCCAGTGGTGCATCATTTCCCGACCTGGTGTCTGAACGTCGTGTTATCAGCACTCACCAAGCCGCCATTTGAGCCTATCAAGGACATCACTCTGAAATGGCTGATACTTAAAACCATTTTCCTGGTGGCGATAACTTCGGCGCGCAGGATATCGGAGCTTGGCGCTCTGTCTATTAGGCCAGATCTGTGCATCTTCCACAAGGAGAAGGTGGTGTTACGGACTGATCCGTCCTTCTTACCAAAGGCTTACTCCACCTTCCATCGGGCACAGGAGATCAACCTGCCGTCCTTTTGCCCCAACCCTAGTCATCCCAGAGAAAGAGAGTGGCACAATTTGGATGTCCGTCGGGCCATTAAGTCTTACATAATACGGACTGAAAAGATTCACCAGACGGATTCCTTTTTCATAAATGTGTCACCGCCAAAACTAGGTCAACGCATGTCGTCCTCGACCATCGCCTATAACATCAACTTGTGCATTCGGGAAGCCTACAAAGCCCTCAAGCTGGACATCCCTCCGGGAATTACAGCACATTCAGCGAGGAGTGCAGCCACCAACGCAGCGCTCAGACGTAACGCATCGATTGATGACATCTGCAAAGCTGCCACCTGGACAACTATATCCACGTTCATTAAACACTATCAACTGCACATGTACGCGTCGGCGGATGCGGCCTTCGGTCGGAGAGTTCTACAACATGTGGTCGAAGACAAAGATACGATCCCGCCCGGTCGATGAAGGACTGCTTTGGGAGCACCCACAGATGTCCTCCTACCTCAGAGGGAGAACGGGCCTTTGGACACTTACCGTGAAGGGTCCTTCTCCTCTGAGGACAGGAGGACATCTGGCCCTCCCAGGATCTTCGTCTACTATCAAGACCACTGACCTCATACCAGTATTTTCTGATTCCACTGTGATTCTCTATATGTGTGATTTTTCATCTGTTCCTAGTTGCCACTCTTTGGCACGTTGTGTTTTATCTTCTCTGTTTTCAGTTATTAACAAGTTGATATAGTTATAGATTACAGTTTATATGAAGGAGTCAACACTGCTGAGGGGAGTCACCCGAACTGAAGACCAGGGGGTGGTCCCACCTACAAGAAGTTTCAACTTCCTGCCTCCCCGATAGGATGGTGGGAAACACCCACAGATGTCCTCCTGTCCTCAGAGGAGAAGGACCCTTCACGGTAAGTGTCCAAAGGCCCGTTCCTCCAGTCTCCTTCAGATACTAGGACTGCCCTTTGCAGACTCTTTTATTGCATCATTCCCAGTGCCCAAAACTACCAGATCAACAAGATGACTCCGTAATCCATCTGATCTGCCATTTTGGAATACCTTCATTTGTAAATTCTAATCTTGCCTTTAAGCTTTTCTGTGTATTTAGCTTGTATGGAGAGGTGGTCACACAGAGTTACCAACTCCAGCTTGGGAAATTCCTGGAGATTTTGAGATGGTTCCTGGGAAGGGGAGAGTTTGGGGAGGGGAGAGAGCTTGGCAGGGATGTGATTCCATATAGTTTGCCCTCAGCAGCTGCAGTATCCTCCACAGGAACTAATCTCCATAGTCTGTAAATAATTTGTAATTTCAGGAGAACTCCAGGCCCCTCCTGGAGGATGGCATCCCTGTGACTACATAAAGAGTTGGCTTATAAAGGTAAAGGTACATAAAGAGTTGGCATATGCTAAAATTTAACTATTGCAGAATTTAATTAACTAGTGAAAATCTATTTTAATAAATGGTTTACAGTAGGAAGTTAAGAAAATGCCTGTTGGGCTCTGCTACAGAGAAGCCTTTTTTCTGACAATGTTCCATTTGGCTGACTGTTTTAAGGAAATTTTTATTTGCATGTAGCCAGACTCTGGAAGCATCTCCTTTTGATTGTCTGATTAACATTTAAAGCTGTATAGATAACGACCTGGGGTATCATGACAGTTCAGCAACTTTGTTTGAGGGAAACACTTAATCATATTTATTATGTAAACACAGTATGTCTTGCCCCTGTTAAATTATTAATAGTACCATTAACATATTTACATATAAATCTTATTGCAATCGATGGAAATTATGAAAAGAACCTCATACTGCCTCTCCTTTGTATAATAGATTCAGTATGTTTTGCAGAGGAACAAAATACTAATTTTTTGGCTCAAATTTCATGTCATCTCCTAAGTTTTTGAAATTGCCATTTATGTGAAACCTAATGACACTAATTTTCTTTTTGTATCTTAAAATCTTTTAAAAAATTATTGTTATACAGTATAGCTGATGGAAATAATTTCTTGTCATTCAATTTCCCTTGTAGTGCTTAAAAACAGCTAAGCAGCCTTTAAAAACAGTTCAGAGGAGTGATCTACTGTCTCTTGTTATAACTAGTAGGGACTTTTGTACACAAATTAAGCATCTCAGATAATTATGATTAGAGAAGCCTGTCATAATCACTACAAAATATCACAGGTTTTTTTTCTTTTGCATTGACAGTTTTCTTGTAACAATCTTAGATGCAAACAAGGAAATACCTTTTATAGGACCAATATCAGACTAATTTCAAAAACTTTCATAATAGCTCTTCCCCATGTGCCTCATGAAAAGTACTGGGCAACTGGAAAGTTAGATACACAGCCTGAAGAAAAAATGGTCTATTTGGTCCACATTACTGTTGAGTCATTTTTCATACTATCAAAACCAAGCAGAATCTCACCCCCTAGAATTAAGACCCCCTATTCCACCCTGATAATGGTCATGGCATACCTGGTATACCTCAGGGTTCATCTTCCCTTTTTTGTTCCATTTTATTGCAGCTTTTAAGCTCAGCCAAGAGAGCCAAGTTCTGTACTCTCTATGTGCAAAGTTCAAAGAACAAGGGCACATAGACAGTCATACTGTAGCTGCTTCATAGTTGTAGGACTTTGTTATTGCAGACATCCCATCATGTGTGAAACCCTTTTAAAATATTGCAGAAGGAAAGAAAAGCTCAAGGAAGGAGTACCCCTTTCTGACCTACCAAGTTGCCAGACCTCCTTACATTTCAGTTTATTTCTCTTATCCATAAAATGGCATTAGATTGTGACTGTACAAAATACCGTGTGATATTATAGTGTTACTGCAACCAAGAAGGCAAAGAATATGTGTGTGTGTATAAAACACAGATATATCTGCTGTGGATACTAAACTACTCTTCTTTTTAAGAAAAAAGTATTTGATTTTTTTTTCTCATACCGATTTTTCATGAAACAGGCACTTTCAGAAAAATCATAGGAAAGCAATTGTTTCAAATTGGTCATTTGGGACTCAAATTACTAATGTAATACATTTTTATGGAGGTTTGCTGAGAGCTCCTATAAAATACAGTCTATAAGGCTGCCCCAACTTGCCAGCATTTTGAGTTTGACAGATCGAACCCAACAATCTCTTTTGGCTATTCAGGTTTAGAGCCTGTGAGGCTGTTGCTGCCATCATGATAGAAATGTTTATATTTCTTCATCAATAGTGCCTTCCTTGTCAAGAGTTTTAAATTCCTTTGGGATGGATTTTCCATCCTACCGTAATGGGGCGGGGGGGGGGGGGCGGGAAGAGATAAAGCATTTGAAAGAGGAGGATTTAGGAACATCATCTACAAGAATTCCCTCCAATCTGCCCCATCCTACCACCACGAGTTTAATGTGTTGAAATCCAAATTGCTACTGGAGTAGCTTCCTTCCTTCCTTCCTTCCTTCCTTCCTTCCTTCCTTCCTTCCTTCCTTCCTTCCTTCCTTCCTTCCTTCCTTCCTTCCTTCCTTCCTTCCTTCCTTCCTTCCTTCCTTAATACAGTTGATAGAGCTCATCTATGTAACAAACCTGGTAGCCTTAGCTTAATTGTTGTAATAACCATAGTCTGCAGAGGTGCAGGTATAGTACACTTTGCCTTGCTCTCCACAAACAAGGAGCTGGGTTTAAATAGAGGAAAGGAGACTGCACATTGCATCATGGCAATGATCCATCTGGCCCAGTGTCCTGTTACTGGAAGGAGCCAGTTAATGAACGTTTTCTAGGAAGCATACAGAAAACAAAACAGTGATGTTCTGATCTATCCTTTGTATTTTGAGAAGGCTGACGCATAGCAATGTTAGAAATCAGAAGCTTTAGATCTGTAACTCTCCTGTGTTGCAGCCTTCCCTGCTGTGTTTGGTAGGGGATTGGGTCAAAGTCAGATCTAGATGATGTTATATGGACCTTCATGAATTGATAGGATTTTCATATGGAGATTAAATGAAACTGCCATCATAGATCTCATATATTGATTTATGGATGCACTATGAAATCATGGATCTTAATGATTTTACATGGTGGTAGAGAGTACCATCAAGTCATAGCTGACTTACACTGACCACTGCTGGAGTTTTCATGGCAAGAGACTAACAGGTTGCTTGCCGTTGCCTGCCTCTACAGCACTGGGCTTCATCGGAGTTCTCCCACCCAATTACTAATCAAGGCTGACCCTGCTTAGCTTCCGAGATCTGACAAGATTGGGCTTGCTTGGACTATCCATTCAGTGCCATGATTTTACATGGGGTTACCCAAAACACATTGGAATATTGCTGTCATAACAATGACCACACACCGCACAATAAAATCATGGATCCAGTGTTTTGTGCTCTCTAAAAGTGGGTTTCGAATGGTGTGCGTGTGCATGCACGTGCACGCACATGCTCACACACACACATTCCAATTATTGTGTTTGTAGAGTGTTGAAATACAACTAAATTAGAGATCTGAACACTTTGCTGTGTTTTAGATTGCCCCAAATGCAGTGATTGGGGAGGGGGATTAGAAGCCCGCTCCTAGAACAGATTTCTGATCCACCCCCGCCCCCATGCTAATGGCCACCAATCAGTTTGAATTGGCAGCATCTTTGTGCACATGCAGTTCTATGAAAACGTGTACTAAACTGGTTCAGAAGGTGTTCTTGGCTGTTCAGATCAGGTGATTTATTCACCTCTGATATGTTCCTAGTGAAATTTGCAACATGCCTAATGTGGAGTATTCTGAATTGGTTAGACTAGAGCTAGATTACCTTTCACCCCTCTCTAACTTTGCGCTCCTTAACAACAGAGTTGAGATGTAATGCATTAAAAAAGAGTAAATCACTGAGGGTTTTGACATCCTGCCTTTTTGTGATCTTGAAGAGGAGGGAAGGGGCCTTGTAGACTGCAGAAAGAAATCAAACCATGAAGAGAAACAATTCCTGAATTTGCCAAGGAGCAGACTCAATATTGTCTTTTCTATTCCCAGACTGATTTTTTTTCTTTTATAAGCTTCTCTCATTGGCAGCAACATAAAATGTGGTTGTGAGCAGGAGATTTTTTTGATAACGCCTGCTATTCCGGACTAGACAGCTAAAGAAGCACCAGAGTGAGAAAGCGAAAAGGAATAACAGAGGGAAAGCTTAAGGGCAAGGTTTGGGTGGGTTGGGTAGCATGGCTGTCTCAGTGTTCTCTGAAACTACTGATATTGGCAAGCTTTGAGGAATCCAGTAAGCTTTTCTGAGGTGCTCCCCCCACTGCACCTTTTCAGGTGTTGAAATGGCTTCCCCCCCTGCACATGATGGGGGGAGACCAGAGGACGTTGTCTCACCACTCTGCACAATCAGGCCTTCACACATTTTAAAATCACTCAGGTTAGACTTTTAAATGGTGGTGGCCCTGTGCAAGGATGTCATCATAGCTAGTTTGGCCCTAATATGTTTCAAAGCTGGCAAAGTTTACTCTCACAAATTGTATTTTTTTGTGGTGCCAAAGTTTTGTGTTTGTATGTGTGTAAGAATAGGGACTGGTTGTGTGATTTGGAATACTTGTGGGAAAGTACACATGCAAAACTTTAATTTAGAATGTGAAATCCAAGTATACATTCTTCAGAGAAGTAATAGTGCTATGCAGTCCTGGAATAGCTATGTATACGCTGCCACCCTCAACTGGATTAATTTTTTTTAAGCAGCGGTCTTTCTAGCTCCAGCACTCCAATTGACAATAGGTCTCCAATGTAAAATTGTGGTCTTTTGTATTAATGCTATTTGTCACCGGTTAACTGGAAATGCCAAGGGCTGAACTTAGAACCTTCTTGATATATAAACCATGGTCTCTGCCATGGAGCCATCTCTTTAAAAGCTATGATTTGCCTTGCAGAGGTTACCTCAGAATCTCCTAGAGGTGGGTCTCTAACCCACATTTTCTGTTTCTCATTGCAGCCGTTTGAACTACCATCCAGGTCAAACTCTGTGCTATCAGTGGATGTACAGTATTTCCAAGGGCTACAGGGGGCTTACTTGTGTACACTAGGGCTTCTCACTCCACTGTCCCTCTAGCCCCCCAAAGCTGCTGCCATTGGCTTGTCAGGTGTGGCACAGGGTTATGTTGGATGCAAAAGGCTCAGAGTCACAAAGGTATTGAGCAGTGGGGTGGGGGCAGAGAGATGGGGCAAAATATGTGGTTGGTCTTCCCTTAAGTACTGGAACAGATAGCTCAGCTGCATTCTAAGGCAGCCTGGTTGCTTTGCTGTACCTCAGGACTGGGCACAGCTAGGAGGCAACAAACTACTTCTTGCTCTGGGCTTTTCACATTAGAGTTTTTAATCACATAGAAAAGGGGATTATGGCCAGCAAAAAGCTTAATTTGGGACTAGCCAAGATGTAACAACTTTCAGGAGGTTTGAACCTGTTTACTGACAGCTGTAGATTCCTAACCTGCATGGCAGGCCCCTTCCTAACCCCATCCCCATTGCTTTTCAAGAAGTATGCAAGATGAGCCACAAGGCAAGGCATTGTGGGATATAACTCTCTGAGGTGGAGTCCTCAGATTGTGCAAGCCCAAACCTAGGTTAGGCTTACCAGTTGTCATGCAGGTACTTCAGCTCAAAGAGGCACTTGCTACCAATTGTCTACATCTCTGAAAATCAAATTGGTAAATATAGCTGGGAGCCACAATTAAGAGTAACCCTAGACTGAATAGAGGTCACTACTACTCTTGCAGTTTAATATGGTAGCCATTTTTAAGTTCTTCTCTCTCCTATAATATGACTTAAAACAGAGCACATAGGTTTTTGGGTAAAAAGAAACTTCAGATTCACACAGGTACCACTATTAATCAGTCAAAAGGATAGTGTGAAAGGAAAAATGATATATAGGCAGCAGATTACTGTGGTCTCTGAAGTTTGTTAAAGACTAAAAAGGTTTAAATACCAATTTCTAGGAATTTCAGAGGTTTGTGCTTAGTCAGTGATGGTAGGGCATACGGTTTGCATGCAGAAGACCCTGGGTTCAGACCCCAGCATTTCCACTTAAAAAAGTTTGTCAACTAGCAAGGCCGGGAAAGTCCTCTCTGCATGAAAACTGCTACCAAACAGAACACAATAATGAGAAAGCTGGACCAGTAGTCTGACTCAGCATGTCAGCTTCACAAGTTGGTAAAACATCAGAGAGTAGCTTACTTCTCATGTCACTGGCATTGCTGAAAGCCTAAAAGAGAAGAATATGACTGTTGAATACATACTTGGGTTGACGGTGTGGACAGTAGGGGTGTGCACCAAGGAAGTTTTCATTTCTGTTTTTGTTCTGGGGGGTTCCGAAATAATTCTGTTCCATTACTAGTTTGTTCCAGGTTGGCTGGTGCCAGCTCAGAACTGAGCTGTTGGGGACTTTTGTTTTCATGAGTTTCGGTCCATTGCACTCATGTTGGCCACAGATGCACAAATACATGCTGTTCTTTTCAAGAGCAGGTGGGGAACATGAGGCTCTGGGGCAGCTGTTTTAGCATGCAACGGCACCAAAATTGCACCAAACACAATCCTTTCTCTAAAACATGAAACCACCGTGTTTGTTTATGGACCCCAAGGAATGCTTGGGGAAGGCGAATGTTGGGCAGCTGTGCAGTGTGCATGCATGCACACGCTGTTCTTTTTGAGAGGAGTTGGGGAAATGAGGCTCTATTTGCACTTAACCCAGATCTGCATTGTCCAAAAAGCTATCAATCCAATGAGTTTCTTCTCAAGCACATGAAAACTCACACAACAACTGGACCCCAAAGAAAGCGTTGGCATCTGGGCACACACAATGGCAGGAAACTTACTGGCAAAACAGCACCAGCATGGCACACGAGCATGGCGTGAAAGCAGGAAAGCACTCCATTGCAAATTTTTTAAAAAATGCTTCTTTATAATAGTGACTAAGCCAATACATTATTGCCTTTGAGTCCTGCTGTTATCCTTTGTGTGTGGTAGTTTCATTTCCATGATGAAGGGTGGGCAAATCCTCCTCGTCCTAATCTACTTTGCAGAAGCCCAGGACTCCTTGTTTAAGCCCACCAGCCACTGGCCTGGCCTGGCATGGTGTGTAAAAGTGCACAGAAAGGGAGGAGTAGATGTTTTTTCCTTAACAGGAAGGGGAGGTAGAATGACCCTCTTTCCACCCTATATTTTACTAATATAGAGAGGTCTCCTTTAACAGTATATAGAAGTCTCCTTTAATAATTGCTTTTTCTTTCCAGTTTTCACCCTAATCTGCATAACATGAGTCTGTAGCAATGGGGGGCTTGGAGGCTGAAGGAGACCTCTCCCTCCTCAAACTCTTGTGTGCACACGGGCCAGACTTTCCTTGCATGTGCATAAAATATACAGAAAAAGATGGCAATAGTGATGCTGGCAACAATGGCACTGTGCCCCCGTTGCTCTCCTCCTCAACACAAAGCAAACCTTTTGCGATTCGATTTCTATGAGCCACTCAATGCCAATTGCCCAGGAAGCACTGAAGAAAAATGTACACATCCTCTTCCCACCAACAGAGTTAATGGTAAGGGCTCAGTCTGTCCCCATTGGAGCCAATTGGTTGCATGATGAGTGCAGACAGACTTGCTGTTAAGGAAAACAAGATGCTACTGAACAGCCCACCCACTGCCTGGCCTGCCTGCCTGGCCTCTGTGTGGTAAGAACTGAAATGAAACACACATTATGGTCGGGGTCAGGGGTGGGACTCATTACAGCCCTTTTCCCAATTTTGTTCCACCAATCCGGAAGTCACTTTAACGAGCCAAACCAGCAATTTCTATTTATTTTCAGCTCAGTTTTTCCCTTATGAATATCTCTAGTGGACAGTACAGAAAATAATTCCTTTATTGCTGGAGTTATCATTTGTGCATGCTCAATCATTAGTGACTCTTCTGGAGGTTTTAGACTCTTAGATGTTTGGTGTACTCATTCTAAGACCTGTTGAAGTCAGGTGTGTGAGCTGCAGAATTCTTGTTGTGGCAATCGTATTTCCATTACAGTTCTGTAATTCTAGGGCAGCATTTCATTCAACAGGAGATATCATTTCAAATTCTTGCCAGATTTGATGGTTTTTCTAAGTGATAGGAGCTGTTGAAAACCAAAGATTCCTATTGCATCTCTGTTAAAACCTCTCCCTGCTTTTCTTGCGCATTTGGGTGAGATGTTTTAACTGCAGCTTGTGTGCATCTCTTTCTGTTCTGACACGGCTTTTGGTTTTCATGCATTTCCTCAGAATGCCTCTAAGCGGGTTGTTATTGTTTATTGGGTCAGGGTTGTCAAATTCTGTTGCAGTTGCACTTTTATTACACGAATAATACATAGTGTGCAGTCAAACAGGAGATCAAGATATGTGTTCAAAACTAAATGAAAGTATGAGGGATGTAGTGAAAGACAAACTTTCTCAAGAGAGTTCTGGGGGCTGCAGAAGTGGTATTCAGCCTTTTACACTAGGGGCTTTCTCTATCATCTGTTGAGAGGTGCCTTCTAATTTTCACTGAAGGAAAAAAAGAATTTGCAAGTTCCACTCTTCTTTCACTAAATGAAACCCAGTTTCATCCATGTGGAATTAATTTAGAGACGTATACCCACCCTTAAAGTCATCATGAACAACAACAAAACTTTATGCAAATTGAAATCAGTAGGTTTTATTCATGATATGGAGGGTATTCACATGATGGAAGCCTGTGTGTCAAATATATTAAACTCCTGTTATCCAGATATGTTTATTTTCCAAAATAAGCCTTTTTTACGATAAAGCCGTATAACTAATCAACTCAGCAGTTAAACTCCTAATGCAGTTGTGGCAGTGGTAAAGGTTTCCTGTCAAATTAGTAAACTATATGAAATACCAGTACCATTGCTGCCTTGTGCTGGCATAAACTTCCTCTGAAGAATATAGTAGAGGCCAACAAGGGGGACCAAGTATTGAGGTGGGTGTACCACTGCTGGACCTAGAAGGGCTTCACTAGCTGTAAACCCCAAAGAACAGGTCCATCAGCATTTACACTCTTTGAATGTTGGGAAATGATACTTAAATCTATTCTCAGGCTCCGTTCGTCAGTACGCTTTGTACAAATGGAATACCATGTCTGTGTTCAAATCAATCCTTTGCTGGGTCAGGATGGTATCTTTCCTTTGCTGAACTACACAGGCACAGTTCTTTGTAGTCAAGCCCTCAAAACCTCTGAAGGTTTCCTTGGATATATTGTTGTTTGCTAATCTCCCTTTGATACCTTTAAGGTTTAGGTGGTCTTTACTATTATGACTACCTCTTAACAACCTCTTGTTCACCTCCTGCTGATGAGACTTTCTCTCATGTCCATCTTCCCGAGACAGTGTTTGAGGAGTTATTTATTTTAGCCAAAGAAGAAAGGCCCCTTGGGAGAATGGAGTCTTGCAGCAGGAGGTAGGTCTGACACAACATCTCTGAATAGGAATGCTTGGTAAGATTTGGAAGCAGAAAAGGGTGAAGAGCTGCCAAATTGCAGCAAGTTTATGTCTGGGTCACTGCAGTTTAGACAGTGGCAGGAGGAACTCAGGAATTTCCTGAGAGGATAAACCTCATACTCTGTCTCTGAACAGTGATCAGTGAACTATCTCCAGATTTACATTATTTTTGCTGGTGGAGAAATAATCTTGAGGCACCCATACTTCTGCAAACTAGCTTTAGAGGAACATAAAGCTTGATTGGTGTTCGGGATTAGGGGCCAGATAGGAGCTTGGTTTGAATAAGAAGTGGCAGCAAAAATAAAATGTATATCAGGTTTTTTTTTTGTTCACCCCACATAACACTGGTGGAATATGAACAAAAACTATTCAATATCGAAATGTTGCATCAGTGGTGATGCAAAGCAAGTATGGCATGCAGATGAACTAACATTGCTCCCTTTGTAAGTTCATTGTAAGGGTCTTCAGCCTGGAACATTCTGGGCTGTTTCAAATGTCTTCTGTATTTCTAGGACAAAGTTATAATTTCATAGGATTAAAACTATTGTTGATTGTTCACTATGAACATTATCATTCAGCAAAATTCAGTCTCACTAAAACGACCCAATGTCAGCAGGTTTTGGAGGCATTTGGAATATTTGGGGCAGAAATTAGTCACGTTGCAAAGGCTGGCATAAGGTAGATGTAGGTTTAACTTATCCACTAGGTACCATCATTCCTGTACTCATGTCAATTCCTTGTAAGTCACACACATGCAGTAAACCAAGTAATAATGCCTCATAATTTAACTTCCACATAAAACCTCCAAAAGTCTCATAGGTGCCTTTCCAAAGCCTGGCACACCACAAAAGGCATGGGCATTTCCTAAGCAAGGTCTACTCAGCTCAAAATTCCCAGTCACACTCCACACAGAGAAAGATGTGTGTTTTCTAAACTCTACTCTGGCCCATTGCCCAGAAATACATTCAGTTACCATTTCTGCCAAATGAATGTGCCACTTCAAATAACCTGCCTAGACCCCCCACCAATTAACAACAGATCTCTCCTTTATTAGCCACTAAAATAATATTTCCCATTCTGCAGAGAAAAGCAACCCAATAGCTCAATGACAGAGCCAGACAAAGCCAATGGAGAGAGCGATGTAGAGGGTCCAATGTATTGGGAATCCATGCAGGCAATAATAGGCTGTTGCCTGTTTTCTCCATGCTCAGGCTGAGCTGCAGTGTTGTTCCAGTTTGCCAATGACACTTTCCAAAGCCCTTTATCCTCTCCCAGCTTTCCTCAGTCCCCCTCCACTGTTTCTGTTCTCTCTTGATATAGTTGCCACTATAATAGAGTGATCAAAGTGCAATAAGCTAAACATGAACCATTAGCAACGACATAGGCATTTGTAGATCTTTTTTAAAACAGAAAGAAATCAAAGACATTAATGTTTGCTTATTATGCACTTTAAAGCTTGGCAATGTGATTTGATCAGAGAGGGAGAGAGAAATAAGAGAGACGCCCCTTTGGTCTCTCTGCCTGCCCTTCCCCCCTCCCCTCATTTCGGTGTTCTCTCTGTTCATTAGTGGCCACAGCTGTGCATCTGGCCAATTACTTGGAAATAATAAGTACATTTTGCAGTAAATTAAATATTAATTAGTGCTTGGCAGGTTGTTGTTTCTTCCATTATCCTGTACCCTACCCTCAAAAATAAAAAAAGAATAATTGGAGGGTAATGCCTGGATTTGTTTTGCCTGTGTTGGCATGTAGATAACAACAGGGGACAAAACATACAGAAATCAAGTCTTTCACACTGCAAGAGTTGGGCAGAACGGGAACTCTTTTTGTCATGAGACTAGGGTTTTATACCTCCCACCCTTGCTTAGTTTTGTCTGACTTAGATTACTGTTCTTCGGCAGACAGTCTTGGGGTTTTATCTTCCCTACTGAGCTTGTCCCCTCCCCATCACAATGAAAGCTTTCTCCATTGCTCTCAGTGGCCATTGATACCCCAGTCCCACCAAAATCTCCTTATGATCTTGGATGCATGAGCACATGAATATCATCAAGGGGAAAAAATGGCAACTGGCTTGCCAGTGGCTGCTGGGATCATCAGACTCCTAATAAAGCTGACGGTCCAGAGGAGGAGTTGGCCCAACTCACATATTCTAAGTAGCACTGGCTTTAGGGAACATAGATAAAAAGAGTTTAGAAGGCTTGCATTTAAAATCTCCCTCAGATAAGTGGCAGCCTCAGTGAAATGAGAACGGAATAAAGTGCTCTATTTCTCATGGCGTGGCACAAGACTGGGGCAGTAGTTTGGAGAGCAAATCTGATCGTTTCTTATCATTCTACTGTACGTTAGACCTACTTATCTTCCATTTCCTTCCTTGGCTTTCTCTACAGAATTTAGTAGTTGTCTGAGCCTGAAACGGTCTATGTGATTCCTGGCTTAGTAGAATTTTAGTCTTGGCTTTGCTGCTCCTTTTGTAAAATACTAAGTAAAGTGTGTTGTCTTGCCAGTGTTAAGCACTGTATATTCTTTTGACTCAAGGGAAAATCAAAGTACGTGCTTAAAATTCTTTAAATGAAACCAGTGGAATCAGTGGAATGTAAGCACATTTAGCAAGATCCGCTGTCTCTCTCAGTCTACTCTTGTAACCTTCCAGTTGATTAATTCACTCCGATGGAACCACAGTCCACAAATAAGCAGGACCATCCATAACTCTTGATTCACTTTGGTTCCCATTCAAACACGGCAAATGTCAATTGTAAACTACAAGAGCAAAGCTTGAATCGCTGGCACCTTTCGAGAACCCTCCTGTTGTACAACACAGTTCACATGATGGTTCAGTCTGCACTCTATTAACAGGGCCTTGGATATAAAATGATTCAGGGGATGGTTATTCCAATTAAAATCCAGTTAGACATTTTTAAAAATATGTACCTAAGTTTCACAACATCCAAGTGGAGTTAATGCTTTGTCTTGTTTATGTTCAGATGCCAGTGAAAGCACAGCTGGCCAATGTGAGCTTTCAGATTTGCAGTGTGTATCTTTTGTACTGGCAGTCATTTATTTGTGTTTCATCTTGTGCAAGCTTCTCCTTCCCTGCTGAGAAGTGTGTAACACCAGGGGTTCTTTGAAGACCTCTTCCTATAGGGCAGCCACCAGCATCCTCTTTAAACATCTGCTTTTTTTCAAAACATCGCCTTTTTTGCTGCTGGAATTTGATGTCTGCTATCATAAGCCAACATTTGAATGTGCAGTCTGGCATTTCTACTCAAGAAGATGATATCACTAATGCTTGCAAATAAAGGTGACCGGGGTAGTAAAATTAGATTCTGCCTTTTTTATTTAAAAAAACTACCTGTATGGGATGTTGCTTTATCTTATAGTGATGTGTGATAATTGATTATAATTATTAACTAGCAAAATTCCCATTATTATGTGAGAGAAAAGAAGGCTTGCATTATGCAAGGACTCGTCAGGAGTTCTAGGCACAAAGACATACTGCTGCCTCCAGGACTCCTGTCAGTTTGGGGTAAGTAAGTTACATCAAGTGAGCACAGATTTTGTCCCCACCACAGTGTTCATAATTTTTAATTTCCTCCATAGGACTGAATAGCAACATTCACTTGTATGGGAGAAACTGGGAGCTCTAGGGAATACCACTGGAGGAAGAATTTTACTTGCTCCTGGCAATTCTAATCATACAGCCTGGCTGATTCCGCACATGTTGGATAATGCACTTTCAATGCACTTTATCAATCGTTTGAGGTAGATTTTTTGTTCCACACACAAAAAAATCCATTCCAAATGATCTATAAAGAGGATTGGAAGTGCATTATCCAACGTGTGCGGAATCACTCTCTATTATGATTTAAGTTTGCTGCTGGATTGTGTTTCCGTATGAAGCTGAGGACAGGAGTTCCAGTGAACCTCTAAGCCCCTATGTGGAAGTCTTCATTAGCTTCCCATCTCTGTGGGTTGGATCACAACTTTCTGAATCTTATTTAACAAAGCAAGCAAGCAAACAAGCAGAAAATACTTCAGTAGCAGCTCTGGAAAATGGAGATATGTTAGAAGAAAAGAGTTCAAGAGTGGAAGTGTCCAAGAGCTGCTGCTGTTTCATTCTTGTAGTGGTATATTCACAGGAGTATTCATTTTGATTTCAGTAAGAGTTTATGTTTGAAGACACTGTGGGTGGATAAAGTGTAGAAAATGTTTTGAATTGTCAGAATGTATAGCCACTTATATTTTTCATATGGTAGCATGAGGACAGAGGAGTACTTGCTAGAACATGGTGGAATAGTGTAGGATTCAGTAAAATACTTTGTTTAAGAGTAAAGAAAAAAGGTTGAGAAAAAATCCTTCCTTCCTTCCTTCCTTCCTTCCTTCCTTCCTTCCTTCCTTCCTTCCTTCCTTCCTTCCTTCCTTCCTTCCCTTCCTTCCTTCCTTCCTTCCTTCCTTCCTTCCTTCCTTCCTTTCCTTCCTTCCTTCCTTCCTTCCTTCCTTCCTTCCTTCCTTCCTTCCTGTTGTCCCCTCTTATGCTACTCTGCCTGCTTCTACCTGAGAGCTCTTTAAATTACTGAGCTCTCCCTCAAGGTGAAATGAGGGCATCTGGTTGTGTTTGGTGGTGCAAGGGGGGTAATGTGGTGATGTGGCCTGATCTTGTGATTAAACAAAGGGATTCAGCCAACATGTGTAAAATTAAGTGATCAAGAGTTGATTACAGAGTGCATTGATTGTGTACTGATGGATTAAACGGAGTCGTGCTCAGGATGTGATTTTCCAAGCTGGAGAGAGAGTGTGGGCAATTGATGTGCCAGCCAGAAGGACCTACCTTCTCTTGAGCTCTGCCTTTTCTACATTCTCCGGATAAATCTGCAGAGAGGCCTCTGGAATTATAATCGATTATCCATTTCTCAAAGTCACTTAGGGGCCCTGAGCTACAAGCTAAAGTGCCAGTGCTGCGAAGAAGCATTGGGTATGCACCGGCATGAGCGGTTGCCGACGCGAGAGGGATATGTGGCGCTGACCCTGCCTGCTGCAAGCTGATGAATCTATTTTCTTGTAGGAAATAGTTTTGACAGTTCAATATCTGTGTTTTCAGTATGTGTGCTTCCCCCTCCTTCTTGTCACACCAAGTGAGTGGAAAGAGGGAGGGAAATGAGGTGGTAAAGGAATGGGCAAGAACTACTAGAGGACTTTGCCACATTTCTGCTTCCAGTTATAGCCATCTCATTATATCACCAGCCTACTAAGCTGTCCTCCAAATCAAGGACAATAGCTTCCTTAGAGTATAACTTAGGGAAAGGAGTAGAATTGTTACATCCAGCCTGGGCAATGTGAGTTGATATATGAATGTTTTACCTGAGAAGGGATGAAGGAACCGCACAGAGTGCCACCCATGACTTGTGTCTACAGCTTATCTTAAGAGTGGGATAGAGAGTCATATGGTTGGGGCTTGAACAAGCCTGACTTTTCTTTCTGAAGTATTATGTAAAAGAATCAGGAGTGAGCTGTGGCTCACAAAAACTCATACTCTACCACAAGCTTTGTTAGACTTATAGGTTCTACTGAACTCTTGCTCTTTTCTACTGCTAACACAGCCACCCAGCTTGATTTACTTCAGGGATCTCTAAAGTGTTAATAATTTATAAACATAATTTATAAACAAAATGAGCTCCTCATGCATCTCTAAAGATGTAAATGCAGAACTGTAGCCATCACACAAGTTGTAGATTTTTGTTTTGATGTGATTGATAGGCATCTGTGGTGGGCTGCCTGGTGATGACTTGCCCAGTAGGGCAGGATGCAACTTTAGGCCTACCACAATGGCTTACCTGGGTAAAGCAGGGTGGGACTAGGGATCAGCAATTGCAACTAGGGTAGCCTTGGCAACTGGGCAACATGAGCAGCCTGTCACAGAGAGGCTCAGAAGCCATAGAAGCAGTGAGCAAGCCTGAATAGGGAAGCAATGGCTTCCTGGGCCTAAGTGGGATAAGGCAGGGCATGGCTGTGCAGAGGAGGGGCTGGCTAAGGAGCAGAGATCAGAGATAGGGAGGGTGGAACTTAGCTCAGGGACTAGGTATGGAGCTGGAGCTGTAAAAAGAGAGGAAGGGGAAACCCAAGGCGGCCAGGAGAAGGGAGGAGGCAGGCTGCAGCAGTGCAGTTTTTCTCCCATCTAACATTGTGTAACCTGGAGGTGGGTAATGTTGACCACACCCTCAGGTATGTGAGTTCAGCAATCAACTGACCTGTGAATGAAAGTAGTGGCTGGTTCTTTCAGGATCCCATGGACCCCTGATATGATGTTCCCCTACCCCCCAGAGGGCAACAGAGGCTCTTGGTGTCTGGAGGCATGGGGCTACATAGCAATTAAGATTATATTTCCCCCTCTTGTGGCAATTAGTAGGATATATCAATTTCATTCTGCTATTCAAGTAACTCTATGGAAGAGTTCTGAGTCATGTAGACTGATCAAGCTTTACATTCCTCAGCTGAGAGGCCTGAATCTTTTAGTTCATGTGTTGCCTCTAGAGGGATTCATTGACCCAGTGTTGTTCCAAGCATATCCCTCCCCTTAAGGTTGAACAGTGCACATTGTATAAGTAGTACATTTTTGGCTTCCATTTCTTAAGAAAACTGTGAAAAAAAATTGCTGCCATTTAATAGAACAACCAGGGTCAGCGGGCCTCTAGAAAGACTCCTGGCCATAGAGACACTTGTGATTTTGTCAAGCCTCATATAAACAGGAGACATCAAGCCTATTAAGCTAGTAAGTACGAGATCAAATGTTACACAAGTGAAGAAGTCAGCTAACTGAGGGCCTATGAGCCACCTTTGTGCTATCATAATCCCTCTAGAGTCAGCCATTCCTGGTCAGACAGTTCAAGTTGGGGGTGGGTGGGTGGGTGAGCTACTCGCATAGATTTATCCAGGGATGGAAATCAGTTTTAAAACCAGGCCCTACCTCTAAAAAATTCATTGACATACACAAAAGTCCAAATGCACGTATTTGTGAAGGACGGGTTCAGCAATTGCCTGTTGGTAAGGGATAGTCCAAGGGATGTAGCTGTGTGTCTCAGAAGTCTCTTAATCTCTGACAAAAATTGGGAATGATTCATGGGTGATGAATCCTTCCAAGATTGCCCTGTTCAATATACATTTTTCTGTGATGTCCCCTGCCCTGCCCCGATCTTGACAATCTCCTGAGCCATTCCACCCATTACTACTTATGTTCACTTCTTAAAGAGAAACTACATGTGATTCTGGGATTATTTTCCCTGAGGATTTAAAAACAGATTGTAGTGGCAGTAGTCCAATGAGAGTAGTCCAATGAGAGGAAGAGAGCCAGTGTGATGTAGAGATGGGCACGAACAGGAAAAAAAACGAACATGATGTTTGTTGTTCGTTGCCATGCACGAACAAGGACTCACGAACAACCACGAACATGACCCTGTTCACGAACATGTTCATGGTTGGCTGTTCGTGGGGGCCAGCAGGCTCTCCTCCAGCCATCATCCAAGTTTGGTCAAGATCCCTACCGCGCCACTCCCAGAAACCCTACTTGAGCAGGCAGCAGGAAAGGTACCAGTAGTAAATAATAGCTTGGCCCCAGAGCCTGGCAGCAGCCCTAGAACCTGAAGGGGTAGATCCATATCCCACCACACACAAAGAAAATTCAAGCTCCAATGCACTCTCCCTGTCTCTCTATCAAAATGCCAACATCAGCTGTCTCTCCCTCTCCAAAGACTAGCCAGAGCTGGGAGACCCCCCTCCCCTCTGGTCTTCGCTCTATTGTAACAAATTTGGAGCTCCACACTTGGAAGGAAGACCTGCCTATCAAGCTAAATTGAGCTTATATTGGGGTTTCCAGGGCAACAGCAGGAGTTCAGACAGAGTTCAGACAATCCCTGCCTACATTGCCAAGGGAGTTGATTGCAGGTGTCAGACTGTCTGGCTTGACGAACAGCTGACGAACACAACGAACGAGGTGTGCAACGACCACTTGTTCGTTTAGAATGGGGCCTCATGAACAGCTTGTTCGTGAACAGCAGATTGGGGTGTTCGTGGCTCCCCCCCCCCGTATTGCTGTTCGTGCCCTTCTCTAGTGTGATGTAGTGATTAGAATGTCAGTCTAGGATCTGGGATACCCACGTTGGAAACCCCTTTCTGCCATGGAAGCTTGCTGGGTGTCCTTGGACCAATCACACTATCTTATCTAACCCATCTTACAGGGTTGTTAGGATAAAATAGAGGAGCGGAGAATTATGTAAGCTGCTTTGGGTCCCTGTTGGGGAGAAAGGTGGGGTATATATTAAGTAAGTAAATAAACTAACTCTTTCCACTTGTGCTCTTTTCCCTCTGAAAATTCCCACTCCTAAATTACTTTTACTTTCCCTAGGAAAAGTGTACATGCTTGCAAAATTTCCACAAGCAGATAGGGGGTGACATTTTTCTGCAGGGCAAAAGTGTACAAAGAAAGTGTTAAATCATTCCTCTGCCCCTGAACCAGTCTGTCACTTTAAAACAGCTGTCATGGCTGCAATCTGTAAAAAACAATCTCAGGGAAGCTAATCAAAGTATTACATGTAGCCTACCAGCTGCAAACTTGGAACTTTCTATAAAGGAGGTATAACCTTTCATAATATGAACAGCTGCCTACTAGAACTAGCTTGTTCCTAGTTCACAGCAGTCAGCAAGAGTGAGGCCAGTTGATTGTGCGTGTTTTGGTGCAAGCAAAGGCTACTTGAAGGAAGTGGAAAGGAATTCACCTATGTCTCATCCCATCAGTTCACCCAGTCCACACAACCAATAGACATTCTTATTACCTTGGGCTTTCATAGGTTGTCTTGCTGCATATTGTATGAAATGACTAGTTCCCAGATCAGCCAAAGAACCTTCTTAATGTAAGCACCTGTCATTTTAACGGAACAGAATCTGCCATAGAAAAGTTAAGTTCCATTTCATCCTACCAGAGGAAATTTGAAAATCCAGGCTACTTAGGAAGGAAACATTTTTCAGCACTTAGTCTTTTTGGTTGCTTGTTGTAAAGTGGATATTGGCCTAGATAGGCTTTATCCTGAAAGAGGCGTGTGCAGCATTGTCACATGGTTCTGTGCTACAAGGTAGGTCTAAAGCCAAGAATTAAGCTAGTTTCTGGCTACTTGAAGTTAAGCTTAAGTTTGCCTAAGGACAGACTTCTTCCCAGCACATTAGCCACACTTTTCTTTGAGGCTCTGAGCTGAGGCCTTCAGGATGAGAAAGTGACTCTTATAGACCGTGTGGGATCACAAATAATGAGGTAGCTAGCACAAAAAGTTTCACATTCTTAGTGCTAGACTTGTCAGTTTTCCTTTCCCTTTCTGCTGATGTTCTGGATGGGCAACACTTTCCTTCCCAAGCTCGCAGGCCAGGTGGTCTCAGGAAGGGATAGTGTGCATGGCTCTTTCGGATCTCTGCCATGGTGTCTTCTTCCTTTCTTCTTTCTCATCGAGAATTCATTGTCTTGTCAGCCTCTAGTTAGCTGGCATGCGTGCAAATCATAAATTACACAGCCAGGGCCTCTACTAGGCTTCAGTACAGACAAAAAAATTGCACTCCATCACTGTGTCGTCCAGCTTTTAGCGGTATTGATCAACGCAGCCCCCCTCCCCCCTTTCATTTTAACCGAGCTGGTTAAGTGCAGTATCTTATTTTGTGCTAGGACAAATGAAAAGAATATTAGCAGGGGTTGAAATATATCTCTTTTTTATCTCTCTGCTACTTTTTTATTGAATCTCTCTGAGTAGGTGGCTTTCCGCAGGATGACAGCCTCCTGACAGGCCCCTCATTAGAGACTAGACAGTAATTGTGATGCATTTCCCTGCACGGCCTTTTCACTTCTTTCCCCTTCCCCCCTTCCTCCTCTCTCCCTTTCTCCTGATTTGTAAAGTGATTGGATGTACAGACTCACTCAGTTTCTTAAATTATTGCCCAGCTCAATCCATCTTTCTCTTGCTGAGGACGGGCAGCTGTGGGCTCAGAATCAGAAGCGCGAGATCCAGTTCTCTATGGCAGAAATCAAGGACTGGCTATTCTTGGACACACAATCTTAAGCTGGTGGGCCATGGAGGTCATTTTATAAAAGCAGAAGTACACTTTAAGTGCTACCCAGTTTGGTGTAGTGGTTAAGAGCGCGGCGGGACTCTAATCTGGAGAGCCAGGTTTGATTCCCCACTCCTCCACTTGAAGCCAGCTGGGTGACCTTGGGTCAGTCACAGCTCTCTCGGAGCTCTCTCAGCCCCACCCACCTCACAGGGTGATTGTTGTGGGCATAATAATAACATACTTTGTAAACCGCTCTGAGTGGGCATTAAGTTGTCCTGAAGGGCGGTATATAAATCGAATGTTGTTGTTACCCATGCAGTGGCATTTCTGTGTTGCTTTCACTTTTCTTATTTGTTCTAGAGGGAGGATAAGGCTGTTTATGGGTGGTATGAAACATTACATGGGGTTGCTTCTGGCTACAACATCATGTGTCCAGCTCCCTACTCCTTATACCATCTAATTCAACTCACCATGTCCTCTGTCATTTTGATTGAGATTTTGATTTTGATAGAGAGCTGCTGTAGCGCAGTGGTTAAGTGCTCTGGTTGCAAATCAGCACCCTGCTGGTTTGAACCCCAATACTGCCATGAGTTCAGTAGGTGGCATCATCATCATCATCATCATCATCATCATCATCATCATCAGTGATACACAGTGATGTGGGACGAGTAAATACCCAGTGTAATGAAGACGAGACCCAGGATAAATTGTACTGGATGTTATAGAGGGGAAAGTAAGAACTTGAGACCTAGCTGCCATTTTCAGTAGCAGCCTCATATTTCTGTAATATTTAATTTCACCCTGGACTTCTACTTAAGTTTGTTTTTAGATGCTAATGCATAATTAACTTATGGAGTTCTCTGTCACAGGTTTTAGTGGTAACTGCTAATGTAGATGGCTTTAAAACGGAATTTGACAAATGCAAGGTGGATAGGTCTATCATGAGTGAATAGCCTTGGTGGTTAAATAAAATGTTCTTTTCATTTCATTCACACTATCCCTGATCACCAGTTGCCAGGAGACAACAGTGTGGGAAGGTTGTTCCCTTTATGCCCTGGCTGTGGCCATCCCTTAGTGGTAGGGTTGCCAGCCTCCAGGTGGTGGCTGGAGATTTCCTGGAATTACAACTGATCTCCAGGTGAGAGAGATCAGTTCCCCTGGAGAAAATGGCTGCTTTGGAGGGTGGACTCTATGGCATTATACCATTCTGAGACCCCCTCCCTTCCCCAAACTCCACCCTCTCCAGGCTCCACCCCCAAAATCTCCAGGAATTTCCTAATCTGGACCTGGCAACCCTACTCAGTGGGGAGGGCAGAATAGAAATCCAAAGAAAATAAATAAATAAATAAATAAATCCAGGTGGCACCTGATTTGCCTCTGTATGAAACAGGATTCTCAACTAGATGGATCCTTGCTCTAATCCAGCAGGGCTCTTTTTATGCTGTTTTTTGGTACATTGTTTTGAAACCTGAACAAATTCCTCTAAATTCCCCTTTGATTTTTTTTTGGTTAGGTTAGACAAGTCCCTTCCCTCCTTTATATCTGATGGGAACTTTGGTTTTCTCATTAACTCCAAGCAAGAGGAGAAGAGTTACAACGAAGGTACAACTAAGTACAGAAAAAACTGTTTGGGTTCTTTGAACCGTTTGGATATCACAATTGATGCTGGCCATCCGTTCAGCTCCAGGCAGTGCTCAGGGCACAGGTGGCTTCTCAAGACCCAAAAGCCTGAATGTGTGCATCAGATCCTTGGGGAAAACACCATGTAGATGCCCCTCACAGTCATTGGTTGGCGCTGCTTCACTCCCAGGGAGCAGAACCAGATTTGGTTCTTCAACAGCTAATGTGGGGCTTGCCAGGTGTGATTGTTTTCTGAGCTGGAAGGAAAGGTGGTTTGTCATAGCAGCTACCTGCTGTCACTACAGAAATAACAGTGGACCCATCACAGACAGCAGAATAATCACCATGGAAACTTCAGAAGCTTGATTACAGGCCCCAACGCTGTGTCAGCATTTCCATTATGTTTGTGCCGCTAGGTTTCTGTGCAACCTGTCAAGCAACAGGTCTCTGGTATGGAGAGAGGGATGCTCATTTATTCTGGGGCGTTTCAGACTAAATTATTTGGGTGGATTTGTTAGGGCAGATGCATGTTTATGAAATGTGAAGGAGTGGGTGTGAAATTGATTCGTTTTTCTGTTTGACTGGAAAACAGCCTTGGTTACTGAAAATTAAGGGTATTTTGTCACAAAACATTAGCTATCAGATTGCTTCTACGCCAAGTGCCTACAGATATGTTTTCATTCTGAAACACATTGCCCTTGTCCTGGAGCACTGCTTTTAAGGCTATGTGTAAACGAAGCTGATGGCTTTATGGAAACCATGGCTGTGAAAATGCCATGGCTGTGAAAATGCCCCTGGTGCTGTATCAAGTACACTAGCTGTGTGTGTGCTACTGCTTCCTGGTTCAGCACTGATGTGGCAAGGAGAGAAAAGAATAGCTGCAAGCAAACTACCTAGGTATAGGGATAAGAGAAGGATGTAACCATACATATTCAAAGCAGATACTCAAATAATTGTCCTGCATTGCGGTGTGGCTTCTCTGCCATTGTTTCAGCTTAGAACCATGTATAATGTAAGTTGTTTGGTGTAATTGAGCATGGGTGTGAAACCAATGTATAATTATTTGGAGAAACAATGGCAATGCAGGGAATTTACTATGCAGAGTGACATAACTTGCACTGGCTCATATTCAGCAGTATATCATACTGACTCTACTTAGATAGAATTCACGATTATTCAAATGCCTGATAATTCAGATGTCTTGGATGCCCCCTAAGTGAATCAGACAAATATGGTCGTACTGCATCTGAAAACTAAATTCTCAAAATGCTAAATTAATTTCACTGAAGGAACAAGGACAACAACAGAATGCTTCTGGAGCGAACACCATTTTTATCTCACCAGGATGCACTGCTATTGCTTCTCTTTCCAAATTCTTGTGAGGAGCTGTTTTGCTGTGGGGGGAGTTGTAGGGTTAACATGATGTTCCTTCCCTTGGCAGCAGTTTCAGCAGAATGCAGCAATACAAAAGTTAATAAAGCCATTGAGGAGACCAAAAATGGTGCAGCTACAACTTACTTGTTCTTCATAATGTTGAAGTGACTCTGAAGACATGCTCATGCACAGAGGTTGCTCCTGAAGAAGTACTGCAGCTGTTGAATTCACAATGGTGTAGCTATCGTGCCCTTCTAATTACAGTCCACCAGAAGGGAGAAACAGGTGGCATTTTCCTAGTGCCCAGATCCACCTAGACTAAGATGTGAAAAAAATGCTCAGGGCTGGTCTTACGGTTTCTTTACTGAAGTTTATTCTTTTTTTCCTTTTCCAGACAGGAAATATTAAGTTTCAAACACTTAGAACTAAGCATTTCTTTGGAGCCCAGGGGAGTCTGCATACATAGAAGAGGGACATGCCTGGTCCTTTTCATCTTTGCAGCATTAGCAAGCCAAGGGCTGCAGGGGAGAGCACAGCCGTGCCAAGGAGGGTAAACATTGGAGATGAACCCTGCTGAGTTACAAGGGGCCAAAGGGAAAGGAAGGACAGGCAGGGAGGCCAAGCAAACACAAACACAGCTGCCAAAAACAAAGCTTGAAAGGGGCCATTCGGAGACTGCAGTCTTGGCTGAAATATGGGGGTGGGTGGGCTCATGGCACATTGGTATTTTCAGACTTGGCACAGGCTGGGCAATGTGGTTAATTACTTGGCATAGCACTCACAACTGCTGTCACATTTAACCAAAACCTTTCAACAGTCATGATTTGGGATGGAACAGAGACTATACCCAATGGTCTTATGTCCAGTATCTCTGCATGAATAAGATTGTTATCTTGGGGCCAGTGTCATTGTGGTCACGCTTCAAACTACATTATTCAAAATGCACCCTTAACATGGGTCCTGTTTCCAGTAAACGCCTCCTCCAAGCATTGCCTCAGTTGCAATCAAGAAGTCTACTGAGATTTAAGTATAGCACAGAGATACCTTTATGGTCTCTATCCCAGTGTAGTTTAATAATAACTAGTCTGTTTTTAATAATGCCCCCTGCTAAGCATCTGTATTTTACATTTTAATGTTGAGTATGATCAGCAAGTAGGGACTTTTCTTTTTAGCAAACCTGTTGAAAACCTGGCACACATTTTTAGAAGCCTAAAAAGTGTGCAAAGGTTTGATTTTTAAACTTTAGGAATTGCCTGTTTCCAAAGCCATTTTTTAAAAATGCCAAAACGAAGAAAATAAGAAACTTCCACCAGATGAAAATGGGCCAGAAACTAATTAAAGCTAAATAGTTCTGAATTAATTGTGCTTGTGGCTCTAGATCACATCTAGTGGTGATGGACAGAGAAGCAGCTCAAAATGTATATGACGTATATCCCTTTGCAATGCATTACTGTGGGATAGGGACAGTGAGTTTCAGGGTGGAGGGCAGCATGTTTACCCATCCAAGCACGCAGACCGCAGCAGGGATCTAGCAGGATTTCCCGTTTGCTCAAAGGCTGTCTGTTTGTTTTAAAAGGGAGGACTCAGACCCCAGCATTGTTAAACTGATGGGGCTGCAGTTATAAATAGCAGGCGGGGTGCAGGGGTGGGCTTCTGGGGTTATTTTGGACCTTGACCACACAAAAGCGGAAAAGCTCCAAGAGGAAGCTGGGATTGCTCACCCTCCCAGTCAAAGTGGGAGAGTTGTTTAGGTCAGCTTATTATTGAAAAGCAACAGCATTTTGTACATAAGGAAACAGGAGAGAGCACTGCAGGACAGCCTACTTGTTCTTCAGATCTGTGGCATGTAGGCCAGGAATTACAGCAGGTGTTTGTGGTGAGGGGCGGGGTTCCAGGACTGTTTTTATTTGTTTGTTGGGAAGGAGGTTAACTAACAACACCTACATTGCAAGAGAAAACTGGGGACCGTTGGCTTTTTTCTACATCCCAATAAAGGCACCCGTTACCACTTTTTCCAGAGAAGTGTTAATTAAAATGTTGTTTACAACTTTTTGGCAAAAAGCCAGGACTCTTGGGTTCCCTATTCAGTTATGATTGGGAAAGATAGCCTGGTGGGTTGCAGCAAGGGAGTAGCTGAGAACTAGGACTCTTAGCTCCCTCTCTATATATAGAGGAATGAAATCCTGATTCTCCAGATTATTTCTCTGGTGGGTGTATTATTTAGTGAGGTAGCCAGAGAATGGCATCTTCCTTGAAGCATTCCCTCATGCATGGTTTGAAGGTTGAGCCAAGGTTATTTTCAAACTTATTTCAGCCCTTGCCTTTTCTCCTGTAAAAATATCTCTCCCTGCATCTGTTTATGTAGCCCCAGCAAAGTACTGGTGCCAACATTTTATCCTTTGGGAAGGTCTGTTCCTTTCAAGGGGATTCATTTAACTGGGCTCTGTTTTTTGCTTGGGGCCATAAAATGGCACCTTTTGGCTTTTGATTGGAAGGCCACATTGCATGCAGCCTGCTTTATGGTGCATTACTGCCTCTCTTACGGATTTAACCAATTTGATCCATGTCTAATGCATAAATAAATAATCGGGTAGGAGGACTTCACATTAGATGACAATAGGAAACTATAAAGCATGCTTCCTTCCATGACTGCCATCAGATCTGAGTGTGCAACGCCCTCTGATGACCAGAGCCGCTAACGCAGCTGTGGAGCTGGTGCTCGAATCTGTGTAGCTGTCTATAGTTTACGATAACTTGGTTGTTTGCTTTAAAGTTTTATTTTATGTTAGCAGGGTGCTGTATATTCTAATACAGTGTATCATAAAATCTCTGAGCAGAGAAAAGAATTGGCTCCAGAATAGGCCTTAAACATAGCAATCTAAACTGCTGCCTGCTGTTCTCCAAAATTCAAGTGTGTTGTTGGCATACCAAGGGAGTCTTTCTGAGATCATTCAAAGTGGTGCAGAATTCACAGTCCTGTCGCTTAAGGGGCTCTCAGCATCTGTCTCAGAGAGGAGGAAACAAGATAGGGACAGATAATTTCTAGAATCATACTTCTGTTTCGAGACCTTCATAATAAGTTGGGCCTGCAGAACCTCCTACATTTTTTCTAGGTGGGTAGCCATGTTGGTCTGCAGTAGAATAATAATAGTAGTAACATTCGATTTATATACTGCCCTTCAGGATAACTTAATGCCCACTCAGAGTGTTTTACAAGGTATGGGATAGCTTTTGCAAAGACAAGGGATAGCTTTTGGAAGGAGGGAGTCCTCTGAACAAGCCTATTCTAAAAAAGAATCCTCTGTGCTGCCAAGTGACCGTTCTTTACTGTCCTAATCAGGGCCCTCACATGAGGCGCGGGGCGGGGGGGGGAAGGGGACACTTTACTTGGGGCCTAGAGGACTACAGGAACCCGGCCCAGGCTGCAATCCCCATTACCATGAGAAAAAAAATTAACACACACTCCATGCTGCCATGTCTGGTGGTGGCTATAAATACAAAAAAAGGGGGGGGGGAGTAACTAAAGGACACCATTCTGTCTTCCTGTTTTCAAATCAAACAAGGCCTTTCTGCAGTCATGCAACAATACAGTAACTAGGGAAGCAGAAGAATAAAATCAGATTCTTTTCTTGCTTGCCAGTGACTGTGGAAGAAGCTGAAAGAAGCCCTCCAGGTCAGAGTCACTGGCCTGGGCAGGAAACTGGCCATTGGGGGTCATGGCACCATGCCTGCATCCCTGCAGCTGACCTGAGGATTCTGATGCATGGTTTAAAGACCACTGGTTCAACATATTGATACTAAATAAAATATATTGGGGATGGCATCTCACTCATTTATGTTTACTTAATAGGGATGCCAGCCCCACCAGTGAGGATGGGAGAATCCCCACCCCCACATTCACTCCCCTCACCCCCTGGCCAGGCTCACCTGGCTGGCAGGAGAGAAAAGAGGGAGGAGGCAGGCTGGGAGTCCTGGTGCACACGGTGAAATGGATGATGTCACATGCAGTTGAAACTGGAAGTGATGGTGTTTCTTTGGGGCCAAATTAGCCCCAAACATAATGAAAATGCTGTATTTGGGGCCAGTTTTACCCCAAAGAGACACCATCACTTACAGTTTCAACTGGATGTGATATTGTCAGAGGGCCTCTAGAGAGCTTGCACATAGAAAGCATGCATGCGAGATGCATGGATCAGTGTCCACCGCTGCCCCCCCCCCATCCCTTGGTTTCCAAGTAAGGAGGGCTTGCAACCCTCTTTATCTGTGTGTTTCATATTAAAGGATACACACAATTCTCTTTCAAGGAAATGATATCCATATGATAAAATTATCTTTTATGGAGTGGAACTTGGTGGTTCATGGTGTTTCTGTATTGGTTGCTGGATCTGTAAGAGGACACACACCATTTGCTACTAGGGAAGGTTGGAACTTTGGGTTACTTTTTTATTTCAAGAACCAAGAGTGGCCGGGAGCTACAAAAGGATTGATCTGATGTTACCTGAAATTCAACAATATCCCCCTGTTCTCTTACAGGCAAAAAGAAAGCAACACTTTTCGACAGCCAGGCTCCCATCTGCCCCATTTGTCAGGTCTTGCTTCGTCCAGGTGAACTGCAAGAGCATATGGAGCAGGAGCTGGAGAAGTTAACACAGCTCAACATCAGGTAAGGACAGACAAGCTCCTCACTAACTAAGGTCCTGCCACAAGCATCAGTGTGCAGCCCAAAGAAACCAACCAACCTGGGGCCCTTCCCCTATAGCCAGCTAGACAGACTACCCAGCTGAGTGACATATAAATGTATCTTATACCCTAGATGCAGACTCTAAACACCTGGGTAGGGATTTTTTTTTACACCCATTAAAAAGCCTGTATGTTCTCTTGAGCGTCTGTTCTCAGCCCTATGATCAACCAGCCTGGGCCCTTTTCCTCTTCACCCAGCCCTGCCAGCATTAGTTTCTAAAGATTTTACAGAGAGGGTGAGCTAGGCTACTAATCTACAGCAACAGTCGACTGAAATTCTTGTATGCATTTTAGTCCCAAACTAAATATCATGGGGAGCAATCCCTCTGTCTACAAGTATGCATCCAATCATATCTAAAATGAGTGTGGGGTGCAGTGTTTTAAAAATGTAGCATGTGGGTAAGAGGAACCAAACACTGCCCCCTTGCCTGCTTTACCTTTTTGCAATCAGTTGATTTCAGCATTTCTTTTCCACCTCAGCTGATATTAGAGCTGAGCTGAAAGAAAAATCCTTCAAGGGACAGAATGCCATGAGACAAAAGCTGTTTCCACACATCCTTAAAGGGACGGCCAACTCACCAAACATTGTAGACTTTTCCCCTTCACTCTACACATCTCCTATTTCAAAACAGTAGCAGGTGGTTTGGCTTCCATTTTGTCAGCGCCTTTTTGGGGACCGTAGGAAAGTGCATTCTCAGAAAAAGCGCCAAAAAATGTAAGCCAAAAAGCCTGATACTATTTTGAAATCAGAGACACGTGGAGTGAAGAGGGGAAGTCAGAAGCACTCCGTGAGTGGGCTGTCCCTTTAAAGACATGTGGAAACAGCAAAAGATAAGGAGTGGTAGAGGAAAGGGTTTAGTCTGCCTCCACACTCAGTTTGTTTTAAAATAGACCTTCCTCTAATAGGCAAAGGAATACATGGGGATTTCCATCACATTTGTTTTGGCTGCTAACTTGTAATATCCATAGCAGGTTAGGCTTTGTGGGGATGCTGGGGATTGGAAAGTTGGAAATCTCTTACTTTTCCCTACTCGTCTCTTTCATGTAGGTCTCCTCCACTGCAAAATAAATGTCATGGGTTATTATCCTTTAGGAAAACAGTGTTACTGGGTGAGAGCTTAGGTAGAGAGATACTCTTTTTCTTGCATACGACCTGTAAAAAAAAGTACTGTTTTCTGAAGCATTCCACCATACCAGTGCAGCAGAGAAGAGGTTAAGAATGTGGACACGAAGGTAGCGTCCACCAGCCCATCTCCCAAGAGGCTGCCAACTACCCTGAGGCTGCCTCTCAGTTGCCTGCTGCTTTCACCAGCACAGCAAAAGTCCTCTGTTTTTTAAAAAAATTAATTGCATTTTAACTGCTAGCAGTTATTTAGGAAATCACTGCAGCCAAGGGTTGGCAGATCCCTGGCCTTCCCTTAATAAAACTGCAGCCTGGGAGAGAGCGTGTTTATTTCAATTATTAATGAATTCTCCGGTCATTAAAAGGTGAAGAAAAGGATCAGGCTGCCGTTGGCAGCAAGGTGATGTCATCAGGTGGCTGGGAACAGCAGGAGGCAGGGAACAACTAGGCTGAGGGCTACCCAACACCTGAACGGACCACCCTCAAGGTTGGAAAAAGAGTCCAGCCCTGGGGTCCTTTCTCAATGTAACAGGGAGTCTTATTGGTCGCAGGTGAAAAGACAGATTTGCATACAATAAAGAGGGGTCTACTAAATCCAAGCTGAACCAAGACCTCCCAGAACCATTGCCCATGTGGTATCCAGTACTGAGCCAGAATCAGCTACTTTAAGATGGGAGGAAAGGGGGAAGAATGGGAACAGCCAAGCCATTTATCCCAGGCGACATCCAGTTCCCTTGTGCGCATAATTTATGGTGTAATTTGGGCTGCATCCAACTTAATAAAGGGCCACAGCAAATTAACGAACAGGTTTAAATGAACAGAAGCAATTAGTGCTCAGAAGAGCTTGTGGAAAGAGCTAGGCTAGTCTTGGAGTGAAGCAGGCCGAGAGCTGCCTGTGGCTGGCGTGAGGCGGATAGAAGGGGCGGGGGAAGGTGGCGTTTAATGGGAAAGGAAAGGAAATGCTAAATCATAAAGGCTGACAAGGGCCATTGTGGGCCAGCTGACAAATGAAAAAGAATGGCATTATTCCTTTAAATAACCACGGCAGTTAAAGGGGGAGGCAGCTCACTCCTGGCCCTCGCCTGCTCTGGCTGCATGCATGCATGGGGAAGAGCAATAGCAGGGTCTTTATTAATTATTAACTAATGACTCTTACCGTGCTGTGATAGATAATGCCCAGTCTCCTCTACATATCAGGCCCTAGGGACTAATCTCCAGCCTGCTTGCACGTCCTGCCCCACAGTGGCATGGGAACAAGCCACCCTAAATATCAGGCTGCTTTTGTGCCTTGCAGGATGTGAGATTCAGGGTGTTCTTCCATATAAAAGTGATCTTGTACCTGAACTTACTCTTATTTATGTTATGGGGTAGAGAAACTTTTTGAAAACAAAATGGAACCCTTCACCCTTCTGGTTTGTGATTCTACCCATAGAAAAAACTTAGAAGCCAAAAGCCATACATAATGAGAAAGGGAAACTAATAACAATCCTCAAATAAGCCAATAAACTTGAAAATAAAATCTAGGCCCATAAATGTGATGAGGTGGAATGCAGGAGCCCAGCACCGCTCCCTGCCAAACTCCAGTCATTACCAAAATGGCCCAGCAGCTGTTACTTATCAGTATGATATGGGAAAATCAATCTAGGGAGAGGGGGAACTTTGCTTGCCAAGGGGAAGGATCTCTTTAAAAAAAAGATGCTCCAAATTACAAATTCTTGCATTTAGTTTTAAGTAAAAGGTTAAGGGAGAGGACACCTCTTATGGACAGCGATTAGAAAAGTAACCTTTAGTTATGGCTACACAAAGATTGCCTCAGTCCATATTGTCTTTGCAGCAGGGCACCAGAGTGAACATGGTGCTTTTCATTAATTTGGATGCTGCTCATAAGCGCTTAAATCCTGTGTTCGTCATGAGGCTGCAAACAGGAAAGGCACCAGTTGCTTTATCATAAATGGTGTCTGAAACATGGCTTGTTTACCCAGTCAGGGCTTAGAGGTAATGATTCCAGGATTCCAGAGTTATCCAGAGATAACAGACCTTTCTGATCAACAGAATCCTTAACTGTTATGGTAAGACCTCCTAAAGGGCATTCACAAGTTAGTATGATTTTCTTCAGAATTGTGAATTCTGCTTACTAGTTAATTACAACTTCAGTACAGTTATAGGATGATTTGTCCCAGTATGAGAGAGTTCAGGTCCATGGATGAGAGTTCTGAGAACGGATACTTGCTGCCTGTCAGCCTGTCTTCAGCTTCTGATCTGACCATTATCTACATAAACAAGGTAGTTTAGGAGTTAATGTCCCAGGATTACTGATTATCCTGGCTAAGTTTTTTTCTTTCAAAGGAAAACAAGTTAAGCCTTAGAATTGTTTAGGTCTGTGAGGTTAGCATGGAGCAACTATAGTATGAATTATGTGCAAATACAATCTTATGAAGTTTTTTTTTTAAAAAAAATTTAATGGTCTACTGAATCTACACTTGCTTGCTTTGTAGTTCCAATTCAGGTACATGCAGGCAATGTGTGTGTGTGTATTTGTATATTTAAAGCCTGAGCCAATTAGCTGCTCCAATGGCTTCATCTAGTAGCTCCTGTGACTTCATCTAGTGGCTGTACATCCACCTACATTTGTGCCTGAGTATGCAGTCCTGTGTGGTTTTTTTAAAGAAGGTGAATGGGAGCATAGCCATCCATTTGCAGCAAGACTTTCTTTCGGTAGTGTTGCTATTTCCCACACATAATAGGTTAGACAGTGTGTGATGTGCATATTGCAAGTGACCTGTGTTAGCATTTCACTGTGGTGAAAAGTGGTTGAGGTAGCCATTGACTAAATAAAACCAGAATCTTGTGACATCTTTAACAGTAATAAAAAAGATTTCATTGTAAGCTTTTGTTAGTCAGAGTTTATTTCATCAGATGCTTCAGAGTATATATGCATTAGGGTGACGCTTTATGTTATTACATGTTATACTAGCAACAAAGCCTGTTGAGGGAAAAAATACAACGGGCTCTAGAAAGAGGAGGGCAGGCAGGCTCTGCACCTGATTCCTGTTGGGTGAAGGGGGGACGGGAATTGATGCCTGCTCTGCTCCTGATCCCCATTGGGTGAAGGGAGGGGCATTGATGCCTGCTTCGCAACTGATCCCAGCCAGGTGAAGGGGGCGGGCATTGCCACCTGTTCCACAACTGATCCCGGCCAGGTGAAGGGGGCGGGCATTGCCACCTGCTCCATGCCTGATCCGGGCTGGGTGAAGGGAGGGCCGGCATTGCCACATGCTTTGCGCCTGATCCCGGCCGGGTGACAGAGGGCCGGCATTGTCACATGCTCTGCACCTGATCCCAGCCGGGTGAAGCAGGGGAGGGGCATTGCTGCCTTCTCCACGCTTGATCCCAGCTGGGTGAAGGGAAGCGGGCATTGCTACCTTCTCCATTCCTGACCTTCTCCACTCCTGATCTCAGCTGGGTTAAGGGGGGTGGGCATTGCCACCTGCTCCATATCCTGATTGCTGCTGGATGAAGGCGGGGGGGGGGGCAGTTGGGCATTGCTGCCTCCACCCCGTCCCAATCACCACTGCGTGAAGGTGGGATTGGGGCGGGAGGGTATTGCTACCTCCTCCCTCCCCTGATTGCTGCCAAGTGAAGGCTGGGGGCAGGAGGGAAGCACAGGCTTCCTCGCCTGGGGTTCCTGCTGCAGTGGTGCCCTCTGGAGCTGCACCAGGATAAAAGGTGAGTCATCAGTAATACCAGTTGCTTTTTATATAATGGGAGTAGTGCCAGATCCTGATGTGAAAGAATACAACGGGCTCTAGAAGCAGGGGCCAGGCCGCCGTAGGCTGCTGGGCCGGGGTAGCCTGCATTGCATGAGGCATGGGCAGGGCAGGAGAACGTGCCATGGCCAGTAGCTGCCGTGGAGCTCAGCCACACTCCAGCACCATCCCCCTCCTCCACTGCCCTCCCTTACCCATGAATCAACTGGGCAGGGAGAAAGCGAGTTTGCCTGCCTTCTCCCTGCCCAGCTGAGCAATGCGTGGGCGTGCTCTGCTGCTGCTGCCGCCCTTGCTCATGGATCAGCTGGGTAGGGTGAAAGTGGTGGTTCACCTGCCTTCTCCCTGCCCAGCTGAGAAGCCCTGAGGAAGCAGGAAGGCCCAGAGCCATGGTGCTGGGCCTTCCTGCAGCTGCACTAAGCCTTTCTGGGCCTCTGGAGGCCTCAGCAGGCAGTGGGGAGGCAAACTGTTTTGCTCCCACTCACTTCTTATCCTCGTGTTCTGCGCATGTACAGGGATAGGAAGCAAGTAGTCAGCAACAGGATTTGCCTTTTATGTCTTAGGATTAATAGAAGTGTGGCAGAGGGAGGTGAAGTGCACCCTTGACTCATGAAAGCTTGAAGTGGAATAAATGTTATTAGTCATTAATGTGCTACTGGACTCTTGTTACATTTTGCTGGTAACAGATTACCACAGCTGCCCATGTGGAACTATCACCATTGACCAAATAAGATCTGAAGGGAAACTAAATGGGCATCCAGCAGGGTTGGTTTAGGCAGAGAGAATTGTGCCTGTGCAGAGAATTGAACCACATGACCCTCTGGTTCTTTTCAGTACTCTAATTTAATAGAGGTACCCACCACTTATCTTGCCCCAAAGTGTTGCCTCTCTATTTGATCTATAGGGATAGCCTAAACAGTCCTATAAAAGTAAGGTAGAGGCTTGTTTGTTTTTCAGAAGGGCATGCCAGTGTGGACAGAGTTAATCTCCTGCAAACTGAAGCTTGTAGTTTTGTTTTCTTTCAATTTATATCCTTCGCTTAAAAAGAGAAGAGGAAGGGGGAGAAACCACCCAGCAGGTGACATATTCTAAGAGGGAGCAGTGAAATCGTGTTAACCACTTCAAAATCTCATATATTCAATCGGCCTCTGGCAAGACATCTGCCTAATGTTAGCGCTTAAATATCCTTTTCCATTTTACATGCATTCAAGTCTCATTTGAGTGAAATGAAACGGTATTATTAAAGGGAGATTTTGCACAAATGGCCTGAATTTGACATGTCAAGTTCAATGAGGCTGTTACATATGTAATGCTGAGAAGGGGCTGCAAGGCTCCTGGCACTTGAAACAGCAGCATTGGCTCAGAAATGAAATTTGCATGCAGCCCTTTCTCTTCCCACCCACCTTCCCACAGAATGCCAAGCAGCTGCTCTTCCTGTTAGGATGGATGGCAAGGCAATTGTTGCCCCCCCAAAGTGGAGAGCTAATAAGACAGAGCTGCCAGCCCCCCAAACTCCATATCCAGACTGGAGACAAAACATTCACAGCATCAGTTTGTTGAAAGGCACCCCACGATTATCTAGTTTCACCCCACCTACAGTGCAGATTATCAATGTTTTTCAAGTCTGCTGTGCAAAATGTCCAGAGGACAAGGTTCTATGGCATCCATGTTTATTTCCAGAATATTTGTAGCAACTCCAGATCCAGACATGGCCAATTATAGGACACAGCAATGGTTTGTGACTTCACAATGTTAAGACCCATTTAACCAAGTCCTAAATCTAGTGCAGGCCCAAGCTATCTTCTCTGCATCTTTCCTGGAAAGCAAGAGACCCTTAAGAATCATGGAGATGAATGAGCATTCTCGCTGAGCAAGGGCATTGCACAGTTCTTGCCACAGAGGGCGATGATGGCACAAAAATCAGACCGTGAAATCAAACTGTAACACTTTTTTCTATCTGTGCCAAACCAGAACTAATGGGATACGTCTTCCAAGGAAGAAGTACCAACTTTATGGTAGATTGGGTGGTGTCACTTGCACATACCTTTAAGTAGGATTTTCTGGATGTTGAATTCTTAGCATTCTGTACAGAAATCCAAACATACCCAAATTAATTTATTTGCCACATTTTTATATTGTTCTCCTTTCAGGAAGCTCAAAATGGTGTACATAGTTTTCCCTTCCACCATTTTGTCTGTACAATAACCCTGTGAAATGGATTGGGCTGAGGAACAGTGATTGGTCCAAGGACACCCATCACAGATCTTAGCCACAATGCCGTGTTAGCTCTAGGCATACAAAAGAAGTGCTGATTCACTCAAAACATTTTTGCTTAGATCTAAGCTCATTCATATAATTCTAGTGTGAGAATGTTTTTTCTGTGGCCTTGGTATCGCCTCCTGTTTTTTGCTGAGCCTAACAGATGTTACCCTTCTTTTTCAGTGATCATGCTTTAGAACAATATTTTGTACAACGTTCTCTTTATCTAGCATTGTGGCAGCCAAGCATATGGTTTGAAGGTGCATGATGTAATTTAATTACCAGAGCTAAGCATTTCTGAGTTTGGAGTATGCCTAAATGGGTAATTTCCTAGAAACTTCATGAGCTACCTGAAAGAAGGAAGGAAGGAATACAGATGTGTCACTTACATAAACTGGACTTCTTTGTGAGGTGGGCAGCTTGGAAGAGGTCCTTTGTGAAGTGGGTATCATGCCCCCCTTCAATTAAAGATCTTATTTCCTATCTTGTTGCAGTGTAGCCAAGGTGATTTAGTGGACAGTATCCACAGCAGAGAGATCTATATCAGACACAGAGTAACTACTGGGGCAAGGACTGAGTTCAGCTAAGACATCCCAGTTTGAAATATGGTGCTTCATACTGTGATTGTAAATTGGGTTGATCTGCTGCAGATTTCTCTATATGGAGTTCTTGAGCATATACACTAAGTTGTCTGGATAATTTGGTAGTTCACTGCTCCTCCCTGCAATTGTCCTCATAAGAATGCTCCTGAACTGTCAATCCCCAAGGGATGTGCAAACTGCGCTTCTAGTTCCCCAGACGGATAAATAGAGTGCATAAAACACAAATAAGTCCTGTTGTCACATGTCATATCAGAGTCGTAGATCTCACCTTTTGTTCTCCTAGATTTACACCTAAGGATATAAACTGGCCAGCCAGCACACAGACACCTCCAAAGCTACCAACAACTCAGGTCTTATAGAGCATTGAGTGAGTTAGATAAGAGACATTTATGAGTAAGGGGCTTCCCTCCCTCCCTACTTTTACAAAGATCCATTGAAATACATAGTAAATCTCTCACCTTAAAAGCAACCTGACAATTTAGCAGAGCTCTAAAGAGACAGAAATGAGCCAGCATCACTTTCAGTGAGAATTAGACCCCGGCGGCTCCCCATTTCCTTCAATTTACTAACTTTTTCCTCATCCGTTTATCCTGGATTTTTTCCCATATGCTTTTTTAATTTTCATCCTTTCTTTCTCCCCCTCTTCTGCCATTCCTCCCCCCACTCCCCATATCATGGCAACATCTTCAAGCCAAGTCCTTTTAATTTCGCCTGTGGCCCTTGCTGACACTGTGGATATGCACAGCAAGTTAAATTCCCGCCTGATCAATAAAGTAGAAGCCGTGTGTCCGACCGGTCGATACTTTTTTATCTGTCTTCAGCCCAGTCCTGCTGATGACAGGCCTCCTGTGCATCGCCAAAGACACTCAAGGGCAACCAGGCTTTCAACAACACAAGCACTTTTAAAAATATATATTATTATGGTTATGATTATTATTTTATTATTATTCATTTTTATTTTAAAAAAATCTAATCCATCCCAAAAGGAAGAGATGAGAAAGTTCACGGTATTGGGCCTTTGCTTGAAACATATTTATGATTTATCTTAATTTTTAATTGAAAAAATTTGTGAATTAATTGATTTCTGGGTCTTGCCAATTAACATTGTAATTGGGTACATGATAAATTCTGAGTTAGCGTCATTTTTTATTCTTGTCACCAAGAGGGGCTTGGCAAGGGCAGCTGTTTTCTGTGTGTCCCCTTGCATAAAGTGTGCTCTCCCTCAAAGGTAAGCAGCCTCCCTTGCTACTCTAGGATCTTCAGGAAAAGATAGTTGCTTAATAAAAACACGTTACTGAAATGGTGCAAGAGATTATGTATAAATTCATGAAGATCTTGAATATAGGCCAGTTTAATGACTCACAGGATTCCTTCCTCCTAATTTTTCCTTTCCCTCCATAGCTTATGCTTAATTGATGTTTCCCAAGTAGTCTCTGACTGTCCATGACTCAGAAAAGTGCAGTCTTTGTGTTATTGCTCTAGAAAAATGGTTGACCAGAGATATTAATATACTGTTACATCTTTTGAGGCACCAGGAGGTAGCCACTGCTTGTCCCACCCATTTTCTCCCTGATCCTGCACACATGAAGGCCTGGTTGCTACAGGAGAGAAGGGAAAGGCTAGATGTCAGGAACAGGGAGAGAAGGAGTAGAAAAGGTATGACTTTCTTCTCTCATTGCATCAAAGCATTAAAAGGCATATGAACATTTTCCAGGTCACAGCCTGACACCCCGATTTAAAAATGTCTGTTGATGTAGAGTAAACATAGACAGAGATGTTGTTAGGGTGTGACAATTACACTCCAGAAAGGGGTACACATTACCTACTATGCATATTTGGATTGGCCAGCTAGGGAAATATTTTTCAGAGTTTTGAAGATGCTTGAAGACCTGTCACCCAGTGCTGAGGTTGTAAATCCTGTCCCAGTCTCACTCACAATCCATTTCTTACAGAAGAAATAAGCAGAATTATATAAAGAATGGACATGGAATAAAACCTTTATGAGTTTCAAGAGCAGAAGCTTCACTAGCCCCTGTGTAATCCAGTGCTATTAACTGAAAAGAGAGCCAGGTAGAAACAGAATACCACTAGATGGAGTCAAAGTGCCTTACCTTTATGTATGGTAACACACCATTACTGTCTTACAGTTTCACACACTTGTGTGGACCAGTGCCACTACTAGAGGAAGACACAACAATGGCAGCTATGTAGTTTAGTCTTTACCTCAACCCCAGTTCATGTTTAGTATTGATGCTGATAGATCTTGTTTACTTTCCACAAAGCATCCCATTGATTGATTGATTGATTGATTGATTGATTTGAAGATTTATATCACACCTTTCAGCCCAATCAGGCATCTCAAGATGGCTAACAACTAAAAACAGAGCAGTATAAAAACACATCATAAAATGAGTTAAAAACCAAAGATAAGATACATATATGTGTGTGTATACACACACACACACACACACACACACACACACATATACAAAGAGATATCAATTTAAAATATAGGGTAGGGAGGAGGGATTATTGAGGGATTGCCAGATGATGTCAGATGAAACAAAAAAGTCTTCAACCGCTGCTGGAAGATAGTGATAGAAGGGGATAGACAAATCTCCCTGGAGAGGGACATCCACAGTGTTGGTACCGTGACTCAAGGCTCTCTCTTGGGTTGCCACCTACCTAACCTCAAAATATACAAAAATGGAAAACAACATTGCTTACAATGGAGGAATGGTGGATAAAAATTTTAGAGTTTCTGTCAATGGCAAAACTTACTTTACTGATTAGACGGCAGGGATGGGGAACCTTTTTCCCTCTGAGGGCCGAGTTTATGTTTTGTCCTGCACGGGGAGGGCCCTTTCTTCCACATGCGTGAGGTCGCTCCCAGAAATGACATCATCACGCAGCATGCATGATGATGTAACTTCCAGGGAGCATCATCACGCGCATGGGAGAAAGGGCGCTTGTCTCCCCTTTCTCCCTACCGCCACCGCTGCAGCCTGATCGTGGCGATGGCAGCTCTGTTGCCAGCGCCTCCCGTTGTTGCCGCTGCTGCTGCTTGCTCTCACCACAGTGGCACAGGCCGCTTTTGCCAGCACTGCGGGTCACACTTGGTGGTGGCAGCGGCAGCAGCAGGCGGCGCTGGCAACAGGAGGCAGCAGCAGCAGTGAGAGCGGCCTGCTTTCACCGCCGCCTCCACCTGCTCTCATGGTGCGGGAGCACGCCCCCCAGGGAGGGGGCACCCCAGGGAGTGCACCCCCCACCGAGTGGGTGAGTGGGAGAAGGGAGAAAGGCTGGGATTGGGGGATCTGCCTACTGCGTTTTCCCGCAGTGCTGCCGTTCACCCGCAACTCTGCTGCTCGTCTCCGCAGGCCAGTGCAAATGATGTTCCCCACCCCTGGATTAGAGAGAAGACATTATCTACATTTTTGGCTGAATGGAAACCATTTATAGACTTTGTACATGAAATAGATAATAATGATTTGATTATATCAGGATTTATGGATTAAGAATCATGAACAATAGAAAAAAGAAGGCTCTTATGGTTAACATAGAATAAGCAAGACTGAAAACGATATATAGTAGTTGCGGAGAAAATCGGAACTGAATTTGTAGTTTAGTTTTTGTCTTTTTTTTTGCTTATCTTTCTAAACTGTATTTTCTTTTTATTATTATTAGCTACTTATCTTGCTTGTTATTTCATGTTTATATGTATTGTTAATGTGGGTTTTTTAAAGATTGTGTTTTTTATCTTTTATGTTTAGTGTTTATAGCTTAAATAAAATTTGTAAACCTTAAAAAAAAAGATGTAGGAACCTAAAGAAAGGTCTCAGATGATGATAATGATCAGATAGATTTGTGTTGAAATAGGCAGTCCTTAGGATATGCTGGCCCTAGATCATATAGAGCTTTAAAGGTCAATACCACTGCCTTGAATTCAGCCTGGAAACAAATAGGATGCCAGTGAAGATGAACCAAGATTTGAGTGATATTGTCCCTATGACCCACACCAATCAGAATCCTGGTTGGAGCATTCTGTACCAATTGAAGTTACTGAACACTTTTCAAGGGCAGCCCCACACAGAGCACTTTGCCGTAAACTAATCTAGATGTTACCAGGACATGCACCTCGGTGGCCAGAACTTCTCTGCCCAGGAAAAGCTGAAGCTCGCTAATGCTGAAGCTGGTAGAAAGCACTTTTTGTCACACTTGCTTACCCAGCAGTAGGTCTGAGTCCAGTAGCACACCCAAGCTATAGACCTGCTCCTTCAGCAGGACTGCAAGCCCACCCAGAACAGGAGACCCTCAGTTCTGAAGTCGGTCCTGCTCACCAGTAGCAGTTCCATCTGTTCAGGATTAAGTATGTTTATTAGCATACATCCACCCCGAAATTGCCTCCACACACAAATTCAGGGTTTCTACAGCTTCCCTGGAAGCAGGATAAAGAGCTGGATATCACATGCATATTGGTGACAGCCCAGCCCAAATCTCTATATGACCTCATCCACTAGTTTCTTGCAGATGTTAGAGAGTATGGAGGACAAGATGGAGCCCTGCAGGTCTTCATATATGAAAGAGCAAGGAGCTGACCAACAGTGTTCCAGCACCACCTCCTGAAACCTACCTTCCAGATGGGTACCTCCCAGTCCCAACTCTGAAAGGTGATCCAGAAGGATGCCCTGATTGATGGTATCAGAAGCTGTTGATAGGTCCAGAAGAATCAACAGGGTGATGCTCCCTATCTATCAGCGCAGGTCATTCACCAGAGCAGCCAAGGCTCTTTCAGTTACATATCCAGGTGTGAAGCCGGACTGGAAAGGATCCAGAAAATGCTGGGTTTTTTGTTAAGATGATTAAGATATTTAAAATTTAAAACATGAAACACAAAACAATAAAACAGTGAACAGGCCACTGATAGGGCCAAACTACAAGTGACGAATGACACAGGTTGGACACTAGTCAGCTTCCCTCACGTTTTGATGGGAAATGTAGACATCCTGGTCTTGCAGCTTGGCTCTCTGACTGCTGTCCAGTGGACTTTTCAACTGTCACTTGTCCAACATTCCACCAAGCTGCCTACATTTCCCATCAAAACTTGAAGGAAGCTGAGAAGTGTCTAACCTGTGTCATTCGTCACTTGTAGTTTGGCCCATAGTCTCTTCAATGCCCCCTTCACAGTAGGCAGGTCCTTCATTAGCCCTTGGGATGGTGGGGAATGGGTTGCCTGATCTTTCAGAGGAGAAAAGAGCCAGATATATAACAGACTGCTACTCTGTTGAATCTTTCCTGTTTATGCCCAAAAATGTATTGGTGAACATGGCTTTTGCAAAAGAAAAGACTGAGAAACTTAAAGAATCATTCATTTATATGCTGCTCGCTCTAGACTTCAGGTTGCCACCTGTTATACCAGACTTGATCCTGCGCCTCTAACTACTGCTTGACATTGTCAGTTCCTGCCAGGTAGATCCCTCCGCCCCTCTCCAGTGAACACGCATTGATTCTAGTAGAAAAGCTTTTATTAGGATCTTTACAGTTCAGGTCTGAACTCCCATCACAGAGCTTGGTAGAAGTGACAAGGCAAAACAAAAAGTCTGTTATACTTGATTTTCTGGCGCTCCTGCAACTGTTAAGGTTTTGGCACGCAGGTTTACACGGATCCTGTGAGAACCCTTTATAGTTATGGCTAAATAGTGAATACACAATAATAGATTCCCAACGTCTGGGCAAAGTAGCAAAAGCTGGTATCTGGAGACTCCAAGATCGTCTCTAGCTAGGAGATGCACAGTTCTGTGAGATAACATGAGAGGCCCATCCTGGGTCTGGAAAAGTAACAATTATAATATGGAAATAACATGGCTAAGGAGAGAATATATCAGGTTAGCATTAAAGCATTGTAACTTCAATATACTGTGTCATCAGTGGCATAACAACCAAACAATAATTGCATGGCTATGATAGACATAAACATTAATCAGAATAAGCTTTTGCATGGAACTAAAATGATGGGGAAAGCTTCACTGGATAAATTGCTGCCTTCAGAGACACAGAATTAGGACCAGTAAAATGGTAGTTATCTGTGCTTTAATTTCAAACTTCTGTCTTTGGTAGACTAGGTTCCTGGCCAGTTCTGTAAGCAGTTCAAGAGATAAGATCATAAGATCAGTAGAGAGTGTCATCAGCAAACTGAGGTCCTTCTCTCATTTGTTAGCCTTCTGGGAGCTTAAAGTTAAGGCTGAGTTTGTAACTAAAACAGTGAACTAAGCCTCAACACAAGGTCAAACTCTGCCAGACTCTCCATTTATGATATTAAGTGCGTCTGGCAGCTCAGTTCTGCAAGCCTATAGAAAGGTTAATAGGGGATGTAATTATACATTTGTCAGTGGTCAGGTATTTGGCTGATGAATGGTGACCAATATGATTGAACAGGTAAGTAAGCCCAGATACCCTCAAAAAAGCATAAAGGTGATGTAAGCATGGGTGGGAGGATTTAGGCAACTGAACTCATGGAAGATTGATTGATTGGATTTATAATCCACTCTTCCCACAAACAGGCTCAGACATCAGTATTAAAATTACGATAAAATTTGCATTAAAACCATAAATAAACATATGCTTCAGTAATAAAACAACTCTAGGCGGCAGCCCATATTTCCCAGCCCTAATCAAACATTCTATGGGGTGGGAGATGAAAGGGTGAAAGTAGTCCAACCAAATGGACAAATCAGGGTGGGGATTGCACTACCCCCCCCAACAGGAGACTGGCAGGATGGCCCACCCATAACCCAGCCTCAACCATAAGCTTGATACATCTCATTAAATCTTTAAATTGCCTCACATGCACACACACACCTTTCATATAAAAACGCTGTTGACTGCTACATGGACCTGTGCACTGAAGCTGCCATCAGGGCCGTATTATTCATTAGGCTGAAGCCTAGGGGCCCCACAGGGACTAGGGGCCCATTAGTTTTTTTTGCTGAGGCACACCCCTACATAAATTACAATGAATTAATTCTCTTATATAACCTCTATTAATAAGATAATTAACTGCTTCCTTATTAAAGTGAAACAAATTGTCTCTTATATTAAAACAATTATCCATAAATTATATATTTTTAATAAATAATAAAAATCTTATTCACTTCAAAATATTACAGTATTGAACAATTATACCCCCAAAATGTGCTTTCCTGAAGAGTTCTACTCACACAATAAAAATACTTTTTAAAATTTTGAATAGAATTCTTCAGGAGACTCTCAAAATGGATATAGAGCTATGTACTGCAGTCTAGTACCTACCATACCAGGGTCAGGCTGTCAGCTGTAGTGGAGTGAAAGATTAAAGTGCCAGAGGGGACACTGAAAAGCCTAGAAAGCCTAGAGGCCTGGCCATGTAATAATACGGTCATGGCTGCCATGTACAGCCATGAGATCACTGGTCATCCTGAGCTTGTGCAAGCGGTAATTTGTCTCCCCTCCACACCGATAAATGAAGACAAAGGTCTGCAGGAAATTCTGATCTGCAGATTCTGTATCAAAGATGCAACATGTAGGCAAGAGGTTGCCAAGAGTTCAGTTTGGTGTAGCCAAATCATTTGTTTGCAGCGGACTTTGCCAATTCAGCAAGAAATGCTTTGCATCCTTCCAGTTACTGAACCCATTGGGGAAGCACCAAGGTGACAGTCCCTTGGAACCAGGACTAATTCACCATTTGAGTGCTGAGCTCTGTTAAGGTCTTTCCTTAAGATAAGTTTTAAACTCAATACATGCATGGCTACTACTTTCCCTTTCAGTGATAGCCTGCCATTTTCATTTTATTTAGTCTTTTGAAGGCTTTCCTTTCCTCCTTCCCATTGCAGAAGTGCATATCTACCTGATTTTTAAATGGGACAAGTAGTAGGATAGCTTGTAACAAAACTACTTCCCTGTCCATTATGTATGGACTGGCTATCACACATTTGCCTCAGAACAGAAAGTTGCATGATTCCATTACAAAAGTTAAAATATGTTCACTGATTATTTAAGTGATTCTTCAAAAGTCAGGGTCATTTGGATAAGTACTACTTCTTTGTTGATAAATTCAGCTGGAATTGAATTTGGTAAGGGGAGAAAAAACTAGCTACAACTTAAAAAGTAAAGCATAAAAGCAGCAGTTTTGTGCAGCCTCTTGGTTGCTTTGGGACTACTTTCCAAAAGCTACAGGTAGTTAGTTTTGTCACACTCTTTGTCTCATTTACATAAATGAGGTAAATGTGCATGTATATTTTGAGAACCATGAAAATGTAACACAGCAAAGATAACAAATACACCTACATTTAATGAAAGACTGCCATAACATCTTCAAATAGTATCTACATTCATAAGGACCGGAAACCAACATTTTTTCTTTTCTTTTTTCATTTTTTATAACAAAATTCATATCAAAGTAGTGCAGCCAACACTGCAACTTACATTATAAGAAAAAGAGTGAAGCATTTTTCCTGTTTTTTTTTGTATTATCTAATCTTATTTTTTCAAATATCACCATTTTGAATCAAATTAAAGTTTATTTAAACATCAAAATAACTTTACATCCAAAGTCAATATAAAGTTTACTTTAGGTGTGATATTTGGGATTGTTTATTGTTGCACAAATGTTAATTCTTGGCCAGTTTCTCAGGGAACCCCTGATGATGTCATGTGGAATACCAGGGTACCAGGAACTCTGGTTCGGAAATCCTGTACTACGAGGTGGGAGTGAATAAAAAACGGATCAGCCTAAAAATTGTCCTGAAGATAATTTGTGATTTGGCGAGAGTAGCCTATGTGCAGAAACATAGTTCTCAGTGCATTTGGTAGCCAAAACTTTTTCTCATGTAGTTAATCTTTTCTAGATAACACTACTTGATAACGGGCCCTGTATTTTTGAAAGCTATAGAGTGTGACAAAACTAAGCTATGAAACTGTTGCTGATTAAAAGAGAGATTTAAATTTTCTGATTTCCTTTTGTCACTGCCTGTGTTTATTGGCTTTTCGTCTATGATTCTTTTCATGGAGTTGATGTCATTGTGCCTTCCCTGTTCCATGCTAGCATTATTTTAGTGTTGGTGTCTAAGGCTGCTTTCATACAGGGATGGAAAAAGACGCCCCTGCTGCAGAAGCAGCAGCAAGCAGGCATGGAAGTCAGTGGGAATTGCATCCAAACACCCCATCCCCATAATACTCTCTGCTGTCACTGCCTCCACCACTGCCCCTCCCTCTTTGTTTCCATTATGTGAGCACAGAAGCACTAATGCAATTACCGCCAGTCCCCCTCACCCATGGTCCAGCAACCTTCTGTCCCTAACCATAACCCCTCCCAGCTCAGCTGTAGTGTAAAGCTACATTGCAGCTCATCTGGGAAAATAAAAAACCCTTTAAAAGGCTAAAGGGGGACATGTGGAACTTAGTGGGGGCCCCCCATATTGGTTTCAGGTAAAGTGTTCACGTGCATGCTCCACCCGCAGCTACCCTGCAGTAACTCATTTGAACCTCCTTTGATCCAGCTCAAAGGAGAACGCCCCAAGAGACCCACAAGTCATTCCAAGAAGGAATATGACATCATATAGATGCTTATCTTTAAATATGGGGCATACTGTTTGCCATTCACAGAAAATCCCCATGTGGAAGCAGCCCAAGCAGTACATTGTAAGGCAAAATGTGTCTCATTCTAATACAGAATGGTTATTAAGGGGTTTGGTTTTAAATGTTTTCAAAACGAGCCATTCAGGCTCATTTTTAAACATTGAATAACGGTTTTCAGTCAGAAGAACCATATCAGTTTTCAAGTGGCAGCAGGGGATGAGGGTCAAATCATACCCTTTAATGCTCTAGAGGCACCACTGGAACTACCCAATAAGGGTTGGGTAACGTAGTCAACAACTCAGTAGAAATAGATGTGTTTTGTTGTGTGACTTGAACATAATTTTGATGCAAGGGACTGCCTAATCAGAGCATGGTTTATTTAGCACAGTACTGTCAACAGCTCTCCAGGATCTTATGCTAGGGGTGAGGGGTGAGGGGTGGGGACTAACCTTTTGCCTGATATAGAGGAGATGTATATTGAGCCTGTGTCTGGGCAATGTATGTGGTTTTAGGTATGTCATTTTATTAACACAGAGGAAGCCAGGCTGCAGTGGCTGGACATGTTGACATCCATAAAGTTATTAATACATTTTAAAACTGCAGTTTTTGTTTGAGGACAAAAAAAATCAGATGACCAAAGTACCACTGAGAGGAATCTACCATACTGAGAACAAATTTAGCTATTACAAGCAGGCCAGTCATGTGCATTGACACTGTGGGAAGATGGATATAAGGTAAGAATCGGGGAATGAGTGCATAGATATACATTTCAAGATTGCTGGGAGTCGGGTCTGTTGCAGTGTGTTATTGGCAATTCAGGGCATACTGTTGAACAAGTCTTGTGAGAAAAGACAGGGGTTTTTTAACAGCACAAAATTAGCGTTCTTTTTAGACTGTAGTACTTACTTGTAGCCCCGTTGATCTAATGAAACAAAGAATGCAAGATTATGCCTTACTTAGACCAAGTAATATTTGTAATGTTTAGAAGCAAGGTTTCAGCCCAAAGGACTCTTCCCCAAGCTGAATGAATGTTCGGGGTGAAATAGATTATAGGGTTCTTGTATAGCTCCCATTCATTTCAGTGAGTCTTGATCTTTACCAGTTTGTTCTTTGCCCAGTATTAAATCACTTTTAGCTGCCTGAGCCTTCAGGATTGGCTGTGTTAAGTGCAGTAAATAAATAAAATGACTCAGCTTTTTACTCGCATACTGCCTCAAGTACTCTGGCTCTTAAAAACTACAAAACAACGTAAATAAATAATACATAAATTGGTTAAATAATTACATATGTGTAGATACCCAGCTACTTGCTTATATTTGTGCATACTTATGTACATGCAACATTTCTTAGAGAGTGGATCAGTACGGAAACAGGAATTTGCCTTGGGTGGGATTAAAAGCCCCAGGAATGGAAACACTGCATACCAAGTCTCAGCAAGGGGTGGTCTCTTTTCTCCGTCTGTTTATACCTTCCTCTTTGTAATTTGCTTCTATCTAAAAGCAGAAAGTTACTTGTGCTAGCATAATGAACTGGATAAACAATTCCCCAAACAGATTAAAACTAACTGTGACTTGTAAGGGGGGTAGTGGTGGTGGAAATGTAGTAATTATATTTTATTAGCTAGCAAAACACCATTTTTTGCTTTCAAAGAATAATTCTATGTAAATCATCTTAATTAGAAGTGTCAGACAAACCTGTAAAGATCATAGTTAGCAACTAATTTCCTATGTATGGCTTATAATTTAAAACACATGGATTGTGCACCGTGTGGCAATATGCTGGCCATGAAATAATGTGGGGAGTGTCGGCTGAGGTTATTACTATGTAAATGTGTGATCATTTCAGACCGCTGCTGACTTGCTTAGTGATTAAAGAGAATTCTGGGGTCTCCAAAGATTGTGCTCTTTGCAAGGGCCTAGAGCAGAAAACTTTAAAAGGTGCCAAAAAGTGTTTGAACTTTAAAGGTCATGATTTCCTTTTTACCATTTTTAATTTCCCAGCGCTGTTTATGGGATGGAAGGTTTCTCTTGGCTTATGGCCTCTCATTTCTCCAACGGTCACACTAGTGACTCTTAAATAATTTGCTGTCTGAATGGACAGGCAAGGGAGCATTATTACAACTTCACACAACACATTTTCCTCTATATAAAGAGTCCATTTTCTTCAAAACCTTGTCTGATGTTTGTTGGATTCAAGAGGTAGAAACTTAGATGGGGAATTCAGAGAGATTCCTGCAATATGGTATGGAATAATATATTCCATCCTGGTGCTTGGTTTTGCCCCTTTGTACTACATCAACCAACCATTGTCAGAGATGATAAGAGGTTAAATGAACCCTTGGTCTGACCTGGTAAGAGTGCTTTAATGATCTTAAGCCGCAGTCACAAGATCATGCTAATAAACTTAATTACATCTAGAATAGTTTACATGACTTAAGCAATCTAAAACATGCTTTGTTGGTGACAGCTTGTATCCCATCGTGACTGGAGAGCAAGGATGGATTAGATAAAGGCTTCAAAGCATGTTAAAAAATTGTACAGGAGGAATATTATGCTGTTCTCAATGAAAAAAATAAAATTGCTTATAAGATAATAGGGCAGCTTTACCCCCCCCCCCCGCCCCAAGGCTTTCTTGTGTCGCATAAGCCTAGGCTTCATGGGTGAGAAGGGTTTGGTGGCTTTGGTCTATCAGGCTTCTGTGACACTCACCAGTTGTTTTGCTAGCCAGAGTTCCAGTATTCATTGTATATATCTGATGAGTATATACATCTGATGACTTTGGACAGAATAAGGGTTCTGTTGGTGTACCACAGGGCTTTTTTTCTGGGAAAAGAGGTGGTGGAACTCATTGAGTACCATATGCGTGCACACAAAGCGTGCTCGCGCTACCGGGACTGTGTGATGATGTCACTTCCGGGAAGTTACATGATCACGCAGGCTGTAGCTGCTCTGGGAGCACTCCCACACCCCACAGGGGGCCCAATTTGGGACCAAATAGGCCTGGAATGTGCCGCTGCCCCCGCGGGAGAGCACTCCCGTGCCCGACAGCAGCCTGATTCTGGCTGTTTTGGGCCCAATTTGGACAGAATCAGGTCTAATCGCCCTGGATGGGGGGACCCTCACCTGCCCGGCAACGGCCTGATCCTGGCTGTTTTGGGCCCAAATTGGACTGAAATGAGCCCAAACTGGCCGAAACGGCCCAGACCAGGCACAAATCAGCCTGGAATAGGCTGCCGGACGTCACCAGAGAGATCATCGGCGAAGGCGAGAGCACTGAGGAACTGGCGGTGGAGGAGTCTAAGCAGACGGAGTCTGTTCCTGGGGAAAGGAGGCCGCAGAATGGAGGGGGGGAGCCAAGAGACAACGAGAGCAGAAAGAAACAGTGCCTGCACTTTGGGAAGAGCTGCAGGACAAGGGCTTGCGATTGTGCACAGGCTATAGAGGAATCAATGCGATCTCAATGTCGAACACCTACCCCATCCCATTGGTCAGAGACTTGTTGGGGGTAGCGGCTCAAGAAGTGCTGGCGCCAGGGTTTCTGGCACCTGCGGCAACCCCTCCCACGTGTGTGCGCACCACGGACTGCGTGATGACATCATCATGTGCAAGCCGGGGGCATTGGCTGGTGGATGGCTGTGGTGGCGGGCGGAGGCTGCTTTGCGCTCTGCACACCGCCCTTGCAGCGGCTCGTGGCTGCTGCGCCCAGCTGGGGTCATGTGGTGGCGGCACGGGGCTGGCTGGCTGCTCCACGGCATGCGCCTCCGCCCCCGACACCCCCTACAGCGCCTCTCCGGTGCCCTCGCACCCTGAGGCCACCACCTACCTGGCCTCAATGGGCGTGCCGGCTCTGGGCTCAAGGGGAAATATTCACAAAACTAGACTTTCAGGATGCCTACTTCCAAGTAAGAATAAAGGAGGGGGATGAGTGGAAGACCGCTTTTAATACCCCCTTGGAGCAATTTGAATATCGGGTCATGCCTTTCAGGTTGCATGGGGCCCCTGGGGTGTTTATGAATTTAATTAATGAAGTTCTCCACAAGTACCTTTATAAAGGAGTGATCGTTTACCTTGATGATGTGATGGTGTATTCGCAGGATTATGAATCCCATGTGAAATTGGTGCGAGAGGTGCTAAAAACCCTGTACCAACACAAACTGTATGTGAAACTGTTCTAGTGTGAGTTTCATAAAGAGGAGATGGACTTCCTGGGGTATCGAGTATCGGGGAGAGGATTAGGGATGGATCCGACCAAAGTGGAAGCTGTACTCAGATGGGAAGCCCCTCAAACGAGGAAGCAACTACAGTCATTTTGGAGGTTTGCTAACTTCTACCAACCATTCATAAAAATTTTTGCTGAAGTTGCCTTGCCGCTTACAGACTTGCTAAAAACTAAGGGGAAGGGAACTAGGAAACTGAAAACAAGTGCTAAACTAGCTTGGTCTAAGGAATGCCAAGCGGCCATTGAGGAATTAAAAGCTCGTTTCATCTCCGAGCGTGTGTTGCGCCATCCCGATGAGAGCCGCCCATTTGTGATACAGGTGGAAGCGAGTGATGTTGCCATGGGAGGAGTCCTCTTTCAGGAGGGCGAGGATGGGAAAATGCATCCCATGTACTTAATGTGTCCAAGAAATTTTCTAAGGCCGAAAGGAACTGGGCGGTGTGGGATAAAGAAGTGGCAGCAGTCAAACTGGCCTTAAGTACATGGAGGCACTGGCTGGAGGGGGCTAAGGTGCCGTTTGAGATATGGACTGATCATAGAAATCTGGAAGCATTATGAGAGCCTCGCAAACTGGGAGCCAAGCAACTGTGGTGGGCAGAGTTTTTCTCACAATTCAACTTTGTGATTAAACATTTCCCTAGGAAGTCAAATTTCCTAGCAGATGTGCTGTCCCGCCTTCCCCAACACAACAGCCAGAGAGAAGAAGTAGTAGATATGATGTTTTCCCCCACCCAGTTGGGAGGGGCTGTGATTACCAGAAACCAAGCAGCCAAGGCAAACCACCTTCACCCTTCTTCCCTACTGGAGTGGGAAGAGAAAATTAAGGTAGAACTGGAAAAGGAAGAGGAGGAAAATTGGCCAAAGGACTTAGAGAAGGGGAAAATAATTGTTGGTATAAGAACAACAAACTGTATATCCTGCAGAGTCTAAGGGGACAGATATTAAAATACTGTCATGATGCCAAGTTGGCCTGGCATCTTGGTTTATTTAAAAACACTGCACAATACAAAGACAGTTTTGGTGGCCAGGAATACAGAAGGATGTGTCACAATATGTACCCATGTGTCAGACCTGTTTAATGGACAAAAGGAAGAGGGGAACCTCCAGGACTACAACTTCTGGAAACCCCACCCCGACCCTGGTCTGTAGTATCCATGGACTTTATCACTGACCTCCCGCCAAGTAAGGGGAAAAAAGAGCCAGTTTTGTGTAGTGGTTAAGAGTGCGGGACTCTGATCTGGAGAGCCGGGTTTGATTCCCCACTCCTCCACTTGAAGCCAACTGGGTGAACTTGGGTCAGTCACAGCTCTCTGGAGCTCTCTCAGCCCCACCCACCTCACAGGGTGTTTTGTTGTGGGTATAATAATGACATACTTTGTAAACCGCTCTGAGTGGGCATTAAGTTGTCCTGAAGGGCGGTATATAAATTGAATGTTATTAAATCAAATGTTATTATAAAACAGTGATTTGTGTGGTGGTGGATTTGTTTTCCAAGCAAGCCCACTTCGTCCCATGCTTTAAGTTGCCAACAGCCCAAAAGTTGTCCACAATGTTCATGCAGCATGTAGTAAGAGTCCATTCATTCCCAGACAAGATAATATTGGATCGGAGCCCACAATTCATTGCCAAGTTTTGGTGAGAGCTGATGAAAGTAACAGGCATGACTCAAAGGTTGAGTTCAGCATATCGTCCCAAAACCAACGGGCAATCTGAAAGGATTAATCAAGTCCTGGAGCAATTTTTAAGGTGTTACATTAATTATCAACAAGATAATTGGACTGATTTCCTTACGTTTGCAGAATATTGTTACAACAATAGCATTCATGGCTCTACGGGAGCATCCCCATTCAAGATCACACAGGGCTTTGAAGGCAAACCCTTGCCGTTTGTGAAAGACCCCCAACCGGGAGTGGGGCGGGGATCTCAGTACTTGGTGGAACTCTATCGTAAAACAGTGGGATCTAATTACAAAAACTCTGAAAAGAGCCAAACAGGATTACAAAAAGTATGCAGACCGTAAACGCTCCACCCTCTGGAATCTGCAACCTAGAGATGGGGTTTATATGTCCACAAAAAAGCTCAAGGGTGAACAACTGAGCAAAAAGTTAGGATGGAAGTAAATCAGACCTTATAAAATCCTTGATGTCAAAAATGGTGTAGCTGTGAAACTAGACCTGCCAAAGAATTTAAGACATATTCATCAAGTATTCCACTACATCTTGTTGAAGAAAGCCCTGGAAGCAAACACCTTGCACCCGAAACCTGGAGGTCCTCCCCCCCTCATGGTGGATGGAAAGCCTCATCATGAAGTGGAAGAGGTGTTGCACTCAAAATGGAGAAGAGGGAAATTATTTTACTTGATAAAATGGAAGTACTTTGACCAGGTTCAAAATGAGTGGGTTCAAGCTAAAGATGTAAAAGCTAAAAGACTCCTCAAAGCTTATCTGGAGAAACCGAGGGAGGGGTGATCCTGTTATAGATGTAGGTTTTGGCGGAGGGGGGATAATGTCAGGCAGGCAAGCCAGCCTGCCTGCCATAACTGTGAATACATGACTACTGGGCGGGATGGGCTTTCTTCCTGTAGTGTAGCTTCCTTCACTATGCCTATGCTTTGCTAAGAGACCTTATCAGTGCAGCTGTGTGGGATCTAGGCATGGGAAGTTAGGCTGGGCATCTTTTGCAGGACTTGGCTGACTTCAACTGACTTGTTTGGACTGGGGGAGGGGAATTGGAGTATAACCATTTGGGGAAGACTATAATTCAGCATTGTGGGCAATCTCTATGTAACAGAGCATTTGTAGGGAGTTTTATCTGAATAAAGACTCTTTTAATTCATACCTCTGTGTTGGATGAAGTGGAGAGTCTGACAGAATCCCTTGGCGAGGCCTGACGATTGGCCTGGAATGGGCTTCTGCCGGGCAGGGGAACCTTCCCCCACCCAGCAGCAGCTTGATCCTGGCCATTTTGGGCCCGAATTGGGCCGCTGCTGTGAGGGAGGACCCTCCCCCACCAGGCAGCAGCCTGATCCTGGCCGTTTTGGGCCTGTTTTGGCAGTTTTGGGCTGAAAGGGGTCCAAAATGGCCAAAACAGCTGAATACCCACCAATCATGTGGGTGTTTTTAAGAGGTGCTGGAATGCAGTTCTGCTGCATTCCGGCTGAAAAAAAGCCCTGCTTTTGACCAACACTTTCCCTGCTGGAAGTGACAGACACCATCTTAGTCATGGCATTGAGGACCTTGAGGTTTGTTGTTGTTGAGATTCTAAATGTTCATGACAGGAGCAGCTTACTCTTTCTTGGCCATCATGACAACCAGGTGGCTGTCCCAGATCATTCTGGTACCTACACATACAGCAGATCATACACTTACTTGCCCAACAGATTTCAGAAGGTAGTGCAGGAGGACTTCTGCTTGGCATCATGGCATTTATGCTATCATGTCCTGTAGAGTTCCATCTTATCCACTATGCTATTTAATATCTTCATGAAACCGCTGGAAGAGGTCATCCAGGGATTTGAGTGAGATGCCACCAAGATGTAGATGATACCCAACTTTATTTCTCTTTAACAGAAATAAAGAGCTTTATTTCTAACAGCTAAGCCAGATGAGTCTGTGGAAGTCTTGAATAGGTGCCTGAAGAAGATTATGGGATGAATGAGGACCAGTAAACTAAAGCTCTATCCAGATAAAATTGAAGTGCTGTTGGTCAATGTAGAAGCTGCTAAGGGACTGTCCCTCTGGGACAGGCTGCATTCCTCCAGAAGGAACAGGTTTGTGGCTTGGAGTTGCTGCGGGATCCTGGCCCACAGCTGGAGGCTCAAGTCTCCTCTATAGCGTATAGTGCCTTTTATTAGCTTTGGCTGATACACCATCCTTACAAAACATCCTTACTCCTTCCTTACAAAACATGATCTGGCCATGTTACCCAAAGATCAGGTCTCCTTGCAAGTAGGGGGGAATTAGCAACAAAGAGAGGGTAACTGGGATCTTTTGTGCCTATGTATTTGAGGATCTCTTTCTCTAGAGAACCCTTTCAATAAGCAGGCAGATGTTCAATCAAAAATGATTTTTTATTTAAAATACTACAGATCAATTGCACACAAAACACATAGAACTAACTAGAAAAACAGGGAGGAAAGTTGGAGAGAGTTACAGAGTTGGGTTTATAGTTACCAGGTCCAGAAGATTGAGGGTGTCTGAGGGAGAGCAGCTTCAGTGACCAGCACTTCATGGCAAGAAGAGGGAGAAGGGCTCAGACATACCGTCTGAGGGTGTGTGGAAAGTCCAGAGCACACACATGCTGAGCACATGGCAGGACAGTCAGATATACTGTGAAACATGCCTTGAGGCAGGACTGAGAGTCTCTGCCCTAAAACAATGCTTTAATGGTTCTTCCTAAGGTGGGACAAAGGACTGGGAAACTGTCTCCAAGGTGAGACAATAAGGATGGCGAACTGTCTCCAAGGTGGGACAATGAACTAAGAAGGTTTTATTAGGTCTTCTTGAGAGGAACTTTAGGTGTAACAAGATTATTTGATGACCCACAATTGCTGGATGAGTGAGGCTATAATAGGAAAGTGGGTAAGGATAAAATTGGAAAGATGTGTGAATGGATTCTTTTAAGTACTTCTGGAGACCTCCATTTTTCTATGGTTTTGCACACATCCAAGGTGGGGCTGCGTTAGTCTCACTTCACCTCTCACATTCCAATACTTTTCCATGTCCTGCCTAGCCAGGCAGCTTGTTTTTGTTTTAAACACACGAGGAGAGGGGCTTATATGATATTGCCATATTCATTAGTCTTCTTAATATCGTGAGGGCAAGTGTAACCACTTACAGCTATAGAGATCCATGTTCTGATCACATCCAAGTTAGATTGCTATTAGGCACTCTATATGAGGCTGCCTTTGAAAACTGTTCAGAAATTTCAGTTGGTACAAACAGTAGTGACCAGATTATTGCTGGGTACAAGGACCATATCACCTCTGTGCTGAAAGATCTGCATTGGTTACGCATTTGTTTCTGGGCAGAATTCAAAATGCTGGTTCTTACCTTTAAGGCTTGGGGTCAAGAGGACCATCTCCCTCCATACTATCTAGTAGCCCACAAATTAAGATCTGCCTCTCAAGCCCTGTATTTTGTGCCGAAGTCTTCAGAGGTGAGACAAGTGGTGACTAGAGACAGGGCATTATCTGCAGTGGCACCTCACCTTTGGAATGCCTTCTTCCTTGAGGCAGTCCTGGAACCCACTTTACTTCCTTTTAGGTGCCAGGCTAAAAAACCAGCTTTTTACCAAGCTTTTGATTAGGGCTTTATGTTATCTTAATGGTCTGCTTCTGTTTTATGTATAGTTTTAATGCTGCTTATTTCTAATGGCTTGTTTATGGCTTGTTAAAAAAATTTAAGCGGACTCTAAAGAGGTGATAGGGAAATATTCTAAATAAATAAAATAAATAGATAGTCTGAGTAATGCTACTTCACAATTCCTAGTGAAATTCCACTCTGTAATACATACACACGCTTGCTTCCCTCTTATTCTTATTCCTCTGTGCAGTATGTGTTGAGGCTGTTAGTAGGTCATCTCCAAAAGCTACAGTCTTTGGGCTACGATCACATTGGGTTTAGTGGGAAGGGAGAAGGTGGAGAAGGCTTTGCTTTTCCAATTTCAGAGCACGCTGACTGTGACCAAAACTTCAGGAACCCCATGTTTTACAGAAGGGGGGCAGGGTGTCATAGGAGCATTGCATTTCCCAAGAAGCAATACCTTCCACTCAACTGCCCTTGTTTCTCTTCGTTTCCTTTTGCAGCACCAGCCATCTGCCAACAAAAGGCAGATTAAAGCCAGCCAAATTCAATTTCTACTCACTGCTGCCACAGCTCGACATCTGGGGCTAAAGTGTCCCCGACAAAGCGAACATGACAGTCACATTGCTTTTTTGTCACATCCAGTAGCATGTTGATCTTCTAAAAGTCTCATAAAAATTTATTGATGTCTCCCATATTGCTGTGATTGGGAAGAAAAGTGTGTGTGTGTATGTGTGTGCACTTGTGCGTGTGTGTGTGTGCTTATGTATTAATGCTTCGGGAATAGATCTGATTTGATATGTCTTGTTCTATTGTCAGCATCTGTTTAGCAAGGCTTTTTAATACTTTCTGGCTGCCGATCAGTCATCCCTAGCTTGGGATGCCGACTTGCATACAAATTTTATTATTAAGTACAATTCCTTCTCTCCCCACCATCCTCCTCCTCCCTAAATGCCCTCCCTACCACCTATCCACCCATCCATCACAACCCAACCCCCCCCCCCCAAGGCTATAGAGAAGGACTTCCAGCTGCGGGAGCCCTGCAAGCACAAGACATCAATGTGGGTAACATATTTCAGAGCCCCATTTTTGCCTGTTGCAGGTGCTTTGTATCAGCAAATCGAATCATGGGGAAATCATTTATTTCCTAATGTTGTTTGTGGCGTGTTAGTGAGAGAATTTACATGAGAGAGATTACTTTAATAACCAAAAAAATTACAGTGTGGGGTCTCCCCGCCCCATTGCCTTTGATATGTAATTGTTTCAAATGTAACCTGTCTGGAGTGAGGGTGAAAGGCATTATTAAATCTGAAGCATCTTACCACAGAGAGAGGGAGGAGGAGGAGGATCGCCCTGATGTGAACCTCCTTCCAGCTATTAAATAGAAATGGAGTGAAATTAACAAATCAACCAACCAAAACTGAAGGAATGCCTCCTGTGCGGAGAAGTCCTATCTAAGTTTAGTGATTTTCCCTCTCCGCCTTCTATATGGTATCTGATTTCTTTATTTCTGTTTGACCTACTCAAGGGCTGCAGTTCACACCTCTCAGGCCTAAGTGTTATTCTTGAAGCGGAATTTGTATGCTTCACACATTAACAGCAAGTGGTAAGGCATTGCTAGTGAAGCATATCACAGCAAATTGTCATTTTACTTCAGGTTGTCGCAGTATACCTGTGGATTTTTTCCCAGGTCTAATTTGTGTAATGTCCTTAGGTTCAGTTTCATTTTTTAATTTTAGACTGGGCTGTGGCTTCTTCTCAGACACTGTCTTATTCGACATGGCTGGTGTCAAAGATGTGCAGGTCTGGGTAGTTGCCAGGGTCCAGAGACTGCAAGGGGGGCCCCATTAGCTGAAAGTAAGTTCCACCACTTGGACTCTCAACTTTGCATTGGAGGTGGCTAGATGGAAGAGGATCCTGGATCACACCCTCAGATCAGATGGAGCTTAGATGCAGCGCATGGTTGTCTTTGTTCTTTGTGCACCCCAGAGTCCTCTGTGGCAGTGCCTAGGGACTCTGATACAATCTCACAGTTTTCATATCTCCCACTTCCCCAAAAGTTAAAGGGCTCTTGTCAGCCATGGTACTCCAAGGGCCTACAAAAAGCTAGATCCATCACAGCATGATAAGGCACTCATATTCATGATAGATGGTGGCACATTTTTCCCGTAATGGCGTGCTTGACTCCCTGCCTTGTCTATGCATGGCAAACTTGCTCAGGTTAGCATGACATGAGTATATGAATGGATGAAGCAATAGTAATACAACATCAATGCAATGCAGTGGTTGGAGTGCAGACTATAGATGCAGGAAATCCATGTTCCATCCTTATTTAGATACTAACAGTGAAATCCTAAACAGAGTTACTCCAGTCTCAGCCCATTGATTTCAATGGGCTTAGGCTGGAGTAACTCTGCTTGGAATTTCACTGTAAATTCACTGAGTGGTGCTCGGCCAATTACTAACTCTCAGCCTAACTTACTTGGCAAGGTAGTTATGTGGATAAACTCTAGGGAGAACAGAACTTGTATACAGCCTTGAGTTCCTGAGAGGAAAGATAGGATAAAAACGTGAAGGAAGAATGAATGGATGGATGGGTAGGTAGGGGTAAGACACTGCAGTCCTGGTGATCAGAATACAATGTAGTATGATGGTGATTGGTTTACAGTGTGCATGAAAAGTTTTAGCTCAAGTGTCTGAGTCTTAGAAGGGGGGGATATGAAAAAAGGCAGGTAAATGCTACATTGAGAACTTTGTTTGCCCTTATTCATGATGGTAATGATCCTCTTCTCATCTCTCTTGGCAGTAAGAACACTATATTGAAGGATGTTATGGCCCCAGGCACCCCCAAGGTAAGTGAGCAAAACTCAGACATATTTTATTAATTTTCATTAATGTTCCCAATTTCCATTATCTCTGTAAACATTGCAGTTCATGTTCCAAATTGTCCCCCATCCCATCTTTCTTTTGGTATGTGGTATCAGATTATTATCTTCATAGACTATAAAGTACTCTGAGTAGGAGACTGTCACTTAATTCTTTATTTCTGCATTCTGCATAGTACCGGTATTTCCTTAACACAGCTTCTGAAAAACTACTTGGGCATCCTAAAACAGTTCTATATTTTACTAGTGGCCATCTTTAGGTCCCAAAGTTGGGGAATATAAAAGGTTATTATCATTTCTGACATTTTATCTTGGGTTTTGCAAAGCTGTAAAAGCCAAGGGATTTCTGTAGTAATTCTGCCTGCACAATCTCCATTTATTGGGAACTGAGGATAGAGATATACTTAACTGGCAATCAGTGCCCCTAAGGCATCCTACACTAAGAGCGGAACTACAAGTGACAAAAGGCACAGATGGGACACTTGTCAGCTTCCCTCAAGTTTTGATGGGAAATGTAGGCATCCTAGTCTTGCAGCTTGGCTCTCTGTCTGCTGTCCAATAGACTTTTCAACTGTCACTTGTCCAACATTCCGGCCAAGCTGCCTACATTTCCCATCAAAACTTGAGAGAAGCTGACAAGTGTCCAACCTGTGCCTTTTGTCACTTGTGGTTCCACTCTATGATCCAGTCTGGTATAGAGGTTACAGTGCAGAACTGGGAGGCCTTGGGCCAATCACTCTGTCTCAGGCAAACTTATCTGGATTGTTGTTAGTGATAGCAGTGGATGATGGAACTATATATGCAGTCCCAAACTCCTTGGAAGGAAGGGCAGGATTTTAAAAAATGGAATAGTTTGGAAGACTGGCCACAGCACCTCAAAAATGAGTATTGATAACGAACACGGCAACACTGACATGTAATAGACTAGCCCTCAAGACCAGGTTAAAAACCTAGTCAGTTATGACCTGCTATCTGTTAGTGTGTGTACTGGGCCCAAAAAGAAGCAAACACACCTGAAGCAGCAGGCATCAAAGGTGGTTGGGACATAGAGAGACACATCAATTGTGCTTCACAATCAAGAACTTTCACGCTTGCCTTTGTGCGTCACAAGGGAGCAGAAAAGGGCAGGAACAGCATGAAGGCTGCTCTTTCCTTGTGCATTTTGCTTGTGCTTATTGCTAAACGCAGATAACTCATCTTTCCCAAACATAACTCCTAAGGAGGAGTTCAATAGGCAGATTAACTGTTTGGGGATAAATATAGTGAGTTAGAGAGAGTCACCAGATAACCAAGAAAGGTCTTTTCTCCCAGCGGGGATGAGCCATTGAAGCTTCAAGCAACAAAGAATACCATTTGCTTTGAGTGCAGGGATTAAGGCAGGATTGTTGAGGGGTCCTTATGTAACCAAGATCACTCAACTGCTTTCACCCCATGGATTCCCCCCTCTCCACCCCACCCCCCCACTCCACATCCTAAGAACATTAAGAAGAAGGATCCTTTGAATACTTCTTTCAGCACTCGGCCTTAGAATTGTTATTCTCAAGTGGCACTTGCTTCCAGAAGAGGCTTGCATATTGCAAAAAGTGATGTACTTTTCACTTTATTTAGCAGTTAGGGAAAGAGTTTAGTGGCCAGACATTTGCAAGGTAGGATCAGCATTCTTAGATGTGTAAATATTAGTCACTTATATCTGTGCTTATAAGTGGAAAAAGATTCTAGGGCTCATTTGCATCTGAAGGCCCTTCCCCCTAATTTTTGGTAAGTTGGGACACTTTTTAGTCACTCGGGGGTAAGAGATATGCACTATACACCTACTCAGGGTCCCTTTTATTAATTATCATATTCCAGGGAAGAACCCTGAGTCTGAAAATAGGTGCAGTAGCAAAGATCTGTTGAGCTCTTGCACTGATGAAAACCTGGCTGCTCCCCTTGAATTGTAACTGCTATAGGAACTTGAAGAATGCTTAGTGGAGGGCATATCCGACTGACACATCAGGAGCAATGCCAGGAGGAACTGGATGGTGGAAGGAATAGATAGCATGCTCAGGATCCCATGCTTATACAATTATGTCAAAAAGTTCAGGCAGTTGTAGTTACACTTCATATTTTATTCTGGTTTGCACAATTTGGATTTTAATATTCAAATTTGGAATTTCTTCCTTTGTTGTTAACAAAAATATTAGGAAAAAATACTAGGCTACAAGATTTAGTACATAAAGGATGGAGGTATTATGTGTGCAGAAAAAGAGAGGGGGTTACAGGGAACTGTGATGAGCAAAACTGCCCTCAGCCATTGGAAATGCCACCTTCACCCTTTCCACATGTGCCAGCTGCATTTCTCATTTCCAGGGTGCTGGCCTACAAATTACTCATTCTCCATTGAGGTCTCTGCTGGTTCCCTCCTGTGCATGCACCTGTACCTGTGGAAGAGGTGAAAACTATCTGCTATCTATTCAGTAGCAAAAAATTGAACCATTAGAGGACTGTTCTTGATATCCCAGTGCTGTGCTCTAAATTTACTAGCATATAGACATGGCATATCAAGAGTGGCTAGCTAGTGTAACAGAGTTTACAAGGATTCATTGTCTTTTCCTCCTTTGTAGCTGCAAATCATCCACCAGTAATATCAAACCTGTCTTTGTCCCATAACTAGGCCTGAGCACAGAGTGAAAAATATCAAGGGATGAAATACCATTTAGGTATGCTTGGAGCTGCTTTGTCACCACTGGCTCCATCACCTTACCAAGGACAGCAAATTTGACTTTGGTCTATAATTAGTTCCTCCTTATCTAAAGATGGCTTTTCAACAAGGACATTTTTCAAAGGACTTCCTTTAAGGAGACGTCCTTGCAGTGAGGAGATGTTGGTTATTGTAATGATTTTAAATGTGTGTGTGTGTCTTTAAATGCTTGGTGTGGTACAAATGAAGAGTGGGGGGTGAAAGAGAGGGATGAGTGAGTGAGATGATTGGTTGATGACTGAGAGTGTGGGAGGAGTGAATGCAGTATTTAGTTACTGAGTGGAGAGAAAAGATTCAGTCTGGGCAAAGCAGGCAAGCTGTGTGCAGCCTGAGGGTGTCACTGTCTATGCATTTCTGAGAGAAATATTGAGCCTGGGCAAAGCAGGCAGCCTGTGTGGAAACCTGAGGGGATTCTCGTTCCAGTTCATTAAGGCAACCTGTGTGGAAGCCTGAACTGTGTGTGTCTGTGCAAGAACATTCTGTCCAAAGCAGGCAAACTGTGTGTGCACCTGAGAGTGAAAGTCTATGTGTATTTGAGTGAGAAATTGATATCTGAAGCAGGCAAACTGAGAGGGAAAGTTTGTGTATATCTGTGTGACTGAGTCTATGAAAAGAAACTTTAAAAACTGATAACTATCTTTGAAACCATCAAACTTAATTAACAGTATGAAACCAATATGCTTCTTAACAAAATAAAAGTTTATTTTGATTGTTTTTTTCATCCCAGAGTATCTGTTTTCCCATATCCCATTCCTATCCTCAGGGCCACATAGACCACAAAGGAGCCTGATGCTTGTGCACATTATTAAAAGGGAAATTTAAATTACTTATTTTGGAATATAATTCCTGGTGGCAGCAATCTACCCAGTGGGTGTAAGAAGAGGGTTAAAGGAAAAATCTAAACAGAGAAAAGAAATAGGTCATAACAGTTATCCTAGCCAAAGAAATCAGTGCATTTTCCTGGCAAGCAGAACAAGCCAGGGAGGGCAAGGATTAAACTAGGAAGTGTTGTCCTTCACTACCTCAGGGACCCTAATCCACTTCTGTCATGAATAACAATATGAAATTATCCATACAACCAGGACAAGCAAATCTTTCCAACACCTTTGTTGTAGGATCCACTATCAATCTGATATCTAAGACAGATCTGATGTGAGAGATTTTATGAACAATTAATCTTGCAAAACCATCACACCATGGATGACATATTATCTTCTAAAGGCTCACAACTAAAAGTTAATATGCCCTGTACAGTCTTGAAAAGCCAGACAGATTTCAGTCTCATATGCCAGTTCTGTAACTTCTTTTATAGTTAAACTCTGGAGCCAAGCAATATTCTTTCCACCACCCTGGCGTTAAACAACATCATGGGTTAAAATTAGTCTTTTCACCCACATTCCACAATGTTTCTACTGAAAGTTGTAAGGATTGACAGTGATTATGCTGTCCCACTTCTTAGTTCGATGAGAGATTTGAATCCCCACTCTGTTCTTTCATTTTAAAAAACAATTTTCTATTGCCTTTCTTCATAGAGGCTTCACATCATCTTTGTGGGTTCACTTTTCTTTCTCCTCGCTGACAAACAGTTGTGCTCAGTACAGGTATACATGCATGTGATTTTAAATTCCAGGCACCTATCTTATAATTTTAGCCTCTTCTCCAATTCCTTTTCTCTGCAGTTTCTCATATACATACCGATCAAGAAAATTTTCCATGTTAATGTATGGCTATGATTTTACTGGATTTCTGCCTATGAGGAGCTATCACTCATTAGAGCAAATCCAGTAACCCCTGGGTTTGTGTTGTCTCAGATTATCATACTGTAATTTTAAATTCATCACCCCTCTGTTTCAATTGGAGTTGGGCTGACCAACCAGTATTGGTCTACGTTAGTTCCTCAATATTCAGAACCTCCTTTTCCTTAAGGTGGGACATGTTGGAACCTAAACCAGTATGTGGGCTCCACAGCCATGGCTGCAGGTAGTTCTTTGCCTCCTGGATTTCTTCAGCAGGACCCAGAGAGCTATGCTTTCAACAGAGGCAGAGTAAGGCAAGATTTTTCCTACTCTGCCTTTGGGTGCTGTTCCTGGTCCTGAAATAATGCTGTTGCAGAATCACCAAGTTTGCTTGCAACATATCCCAACACTGTTTACTGAACTCTTTTTGGCACTGGGGAAGATTCTTCAGAAAGTTTTTTTTATTGTCAGTAAGATATTGTTAAAGTAATGTTACAGAGTATTAAAATAACTATTTTAACTGTGATGACATGAAAGGAACTCAGTGTTCACAAATAATTTGTGGTTCAGCTTCTTCTGAACTGGAACTTAAATACTATCTTCGCACCAACACACTCTGGTTCCCAAGACCAAACTGTACATCATAATTTGGAATCACTTAAACAGAGCAGTAAAGTTTTCCAGTACTAGGTTTATTTTTATCACTGTAAAAAAACCCTATCCATCCTTGTATCAATTAGACTAATTCATTCCACAGTTTGATGGGAGTTCCCCATCAAGTTCTTCTCCCTTGAAGTATCACCTGTTGTTTAATTATACTTATGATTCTGTGAAAGGAATACAGTAGGAATTGGGCACACCGGCTTTTGCAAAATGTGGGAGGCTCTCAAACTTAGTATTTTCTTACTTGTTCTCCTGTTACATGGGCTGCAACTCTTTGCTCTCACACACACTATATACCCTGGATTTAAGCCCAGGCCTTCACTCTAATTGCTAAGTGAATATAGATTGAGTTCTTAATTCTTTTCCTCTGCCTTGCTACAGCTATTTAGAGAACTTTGGCAATTAACTGCTTCCAGGGGTCTATCTGACTACTAAACATTCCAAGGATAAAGAGTTTGGTGAAACTGTTTTCCAGATAACCATCTGTAGGCAGAATGTTCTTTTCTAGAGCTTGAGCTATGAAATGGCATTAAATATCTAAACTCCTTGGTCTGTTGTCCTGGATCCTTAGTAGCAACTGTGCTATGTATTTTTATTTTGACCTTGGGGAAATCACATAACACCTCAGGGCTTCATCTCTAAAACTGATAGATGAGGAAAGATTAATAATTAAATGTGTTCATTGTGGCTGTAGGGAAGAAGAGGAGACCAGAGAACTGTCCATGTATATTTGAAATATGTCAGCACTTAGGGCATTCATATGCAAAAAGGAACTGGAAATACGATTGGACAGATGTAATTAAGTTTGGAAACGTGTCCATAGTGGTAATTCTAAATACCTTATTGGAAATAAACTTTACTGAAATCAATGCACTTACTTTCTAGTAAATGAGTTTAGATTTTTTTCTTGCTTGCTTGTTTGCTTGTTCTTCTCTCACCAGTGCCCCCATCTACTCATCTACAAGTTGGCCAACTGCTGTAGGCAGGTATCCTCTGGCCTCAGACAATTTGGCCTCAGACAGTCCAGGAAGGGGTTGCATCACCTTGTTCTTTCTCCTGCCCGGGGAGTGACAGCGCACTCCAGCTACTTCTTCCCCTGTCTTCCTCCTTGGAACGCACAGGAGCCTGCATTTTAAGGCTTTCCCTTTCCCTTTCTCACCTCCCTCGATTTTCTTCCAGTCCCCACCCTTGTCCCTGCTGCTGCTAAAGCTTCTTTGGCAGCTCCCTCACTGGCCCTGCCCAGGCTGCCAAAAGTCTTCTAGGCCTGGCTGAGGTTGAACTGTCTGTGTTGTGCAGGAAAAAGGGGAGTTGGCTACGCAGCTTGAGGTTGTTGTCCAGGGCTGAGCATGGGTGTTGGCAACTACCACTCCAGTGGGGAAGGTGGCAAGGCAGCTGAGATGCTGAGAGAGGAGGCAGTGCAGGCCGTGGGAAGCTACCTACTGTTGCAGTCCTGGTGGTGGTAGAAAGCAGGACAGCATTGCTGGACTTTCTTTCTACAAAACAATTCCTAAGGTACCACTCACCTTTGTTAGCACACAAAAGAAATACTGGGTCTGAATGTTTAAAACCAGTTCAAACATATCCCTATGGAGATGTGATGAATGATCAGAATACTGTAGCCTGAAATGCAGGATAGGTCTAATTGTGATAGCTGATGGAAAATAGTATCAAGAGGTGCCTTCCTGGAGATTCAGAAAGGTCTGGTATGCAAGGCAGAGAGCAAAGATATCTGGAGCCCACATCAGGCAATAGGCTTGGTAAACTCCTTTCTCTGCCACCACTGAAACATAGAAAGATGTGTACTGGACTTTGGTATCACACAAAAATTATTATTAAAAAAAGTTCAATGTTTTGGAAGGCAAAAGAGTAGAGCTTGTTTTTGTCAGTAGTAAATGTCCCTGCATCATCCTGGAATCATGGCCACAGCCCCACAAAGGAGCCTGTGGGAGTTTATGCATTGCTGGGCCCTAGGAAAATATTGGAGAATAAAATTGGCTAGAGTTCATGTCTTGGAATGCCTATTCCTCTATAGCTGCTATAAAACGCAGCGAAGGTTGGTATCACTCATTGCATTCAGGTTACAGTTCCCAAGTGATAACAGCTATTAGCAACACTTTGACTGTTTCCCCACAGTGCAGGGGAGGTCAGGAGACAGAAAACATGTCAAGCCATCACCTCCATGTTAAGTGATAAGTACCTATTTAGATGGCAGAGTTAAAGTCCAACACATCAAGCAGGAAACACTTTGTGCAGGAGAGAAGGGAAAGGCCAGAGCAAGATGTAAAAAGCAGGGTTAGAGTATTTGTTGTGCTGACAGCAGCTGTGATTGATTGTTTAAGAGAAATAAACTGCCTGTGTTTTCAGGGCTATCAAAAAGCAGGAGACCAGCACTTAATAGTCTCAAATGGGTGGCCTTGAAAGGAAACAGAGTGTCACCGCTGCTGGCTCACCACTTCCCAATGCTGACATTTGACCTGTCTCCTAGACAGGGAGGAGGTAGTTAGGGTTGAAGGCAGTGGCTTCAAGCTTGTGTTGCAATTCTGATACACTCTCTTGGTTGGGGGACTGCACCCAAATCATATGTTCCTTCTCGTTCTCCCTCTTATACCCAGGATCAGCATGGCATACTTGCATACTTACGTCAGTGCATACATGTACATAACTTATAGTTTTGTGTATGTGTGAGCATGGACACTTCTCATATGTACAATGAATATATGAAGCAGACATTTACCCAGCACACAAAAATATCACATAGACATAGCTACATGCTTGTATTTGTATTCCTGAGAATCTGCACAAAGACACAGGTGCTCCAGCTCTGTCACATAGGAGGGCTCATGTAGCAACATGTTCAGGAGCATAGACTTCTGCCCCTATATTTGGATCTATCCCTTATTAACACACCTGGAATGGTAAACCAGGGTTAGGAGAGTCTGGCAGCTGAGTTCCTGCTCTCTGGCTCTAGCAGCATATTCCTGTAGCTGAATAAATGTGAAAGCTGCCATTGTTCTTCTTTTCCTGGCTTTCTTCAGTTCAGAACAGAGCTGCAGGGGGATTCTTCCTCAACCTCTCCCTTCTCCTACTGCTCATCAGTAGCTCCCAAGCCACATTCACTTCTTGCATCTCTTTCCTTGCAACATGAAAGCATCCAGGCATACCTGCCACCTTTGCAATGGGGCTGTTTCCTGCTGTCCCCTTCAGCTTGCCTGTTCCAGTGGCATGGGTTCTGTTTCCACAACACTATCATGTTCCTTCCCTGTCCCTGCTCTTTCAGAATAACTATTTGGAATATGTGCCCTTTGCCATATGGTGACATTTTTCAGTAAAAACTGAAATGCACTGCAAGTGTGTTTTCAGTATCCTGATAGCAGCTTACTTCCTGTTGTTGTCAAGCAAGTTATTTCAGAGCAGCTGATCAAATGAACAATTCCTTGGAAGTGATCACTACTTTGCCTTATTTATTGACTGAGCTAGCTGTTGTTAGCAGTATTATTCATAGAATCTCTTGTCTGTGCATGCCCCGAAAGCAGAAGGCTGAAGGCTACTTCAAACAATCTTTTTCATCCATGTCAGAAAAGGTGTACTTTTTGAGCCACATATATGTGGAAAGAGAAGCTGTAGATTCCAGTCCATGTATACACAGTCAAAAATGTTTTCCACTACCAGTTACACTGTGCACCTAGTACAAAATAACATGCATGTCAAAAGAAAAAAAGTATTTAGCAATGTTACACCCCAAAGGCCAGTTGTAATTATGCTGTTTTGTGGCCAACTGTTTTTTGATGTTGTTCCATAGTTGTGGCACTCTCAAACAATTGTTCCATAGTGCCATATTTTCAAGCCCAGTATGTTGGCATGTTATATGAACTCCTAGCACAGAGAAATAGCCTCAAAGGGTTCTCTCTCTCATATGCTTCTGAATCTCTGATCATATGAATATGTATTTTATGCATTTTGTTTATTGAAATATTTACACCCCACTTTTCCTCATAATATTTGGAAGTAATCACTAGTCAATTATAAAAGATACAGACTAAAATAAAGCCCCAAATAGCCCCCTTCCCCCCTAAAAGATACCAGGAATCCATACCCCATTAAATGCTCTGGCAAATAGATTACAACACCTCCTAGAAACCAAGTAAGAAATTTGTCCCATCTAGCTCAGTGTTATCTACTTTAAATGGCAGCAGCTTTCTATCCAGAGAAAGGTCTTTCTGAACTTCTGCTGCCTGGGATCCTTTCAGAGGAGATAGCACTTCAGAATCTCTCCAGATGCTACATCCAAGTATAATTTAGAGTCTCTCAACACAAAACATCTGACATGTGAAGAATATATGTTGGGAAGGACAGTTTAAAAGTTTAAAAAGACAGAGCCAGCAGAAGGGCAAAGGCTTTGCTATGCACTCGAGCTGTGTGAAGGGGCTGTGAAATGCTAGAAGGGAAACTTCAGCCCATTATTACCTCTCCAAGTCCAAGCTTGGCTCTGGAAGGCAGTGTCACACACAGGGCTGGGCACAGCAGGCAGGAGGCTCACTGGTACTGCAGGGCTGAACACAGCAGGCAGGAGTTCAGTATTACAGAAGACAGCCAACCAGGGTCCAGGAGTAAGGCCAGGTGTCAGGGTCAGGCTATCAGTCAGAGAGAGAGGGGCAGGCAGAAGAGTAGTCAGTAGGCAGGCCGAGGTCAAAGTCCAAGCAAGCAGTAGAGCAGGGTACACAAACGTCCAAGTAGCAGGGAGTGGCAAGCTGAGTTGCTTCCACGCTTGGTTTCCTCAGCGTCTTCCTTTATTGCTGTCCTAATGAGGGACAGCTGTTGCCTCTCCCTCGAACAGTTCAGCTCGGCATTGTGCTTGCAGACGGCCACTCCTACGCCTCTCCAGGAGCGCTGCCTTATCTCTAAGTTTCCTCCTTTCAGCTGGCCCCAGAGGCTTGGATTTTGCTCTTGCCCTGGGGGAGTCTTTGTCTCTTACAGCCTCTGTGGAGGTTTCTGGCTGTTCCTCATCCCTGACAGTCTCTGCAGAAGCTCCAGGCTGTTCTTGCTGAATTCCCTCTGGAGCAGCAGCAGTGGTTTCTGACTGCTCCTCCTCTCCCATAGCTTCTGCAGGGGCTTCCGACTCTAGAGGAGATCCTGCTGGCCCTTCTTGCTCATCTTCTGAGGAGGACTCTGAGGCACTAGGTAAGGTGGCTAGTCGGGGCTGGGGCTGACTCATGACAGACAGCTCCAGACCATTTCCATTCCTCGCTGCCCTCTGGTTGCAATCCCACACAGTTTTAAGCTGGAGAGGTGAAATTGACATAGCCTTTGGGGAGGTGAAGATGAAATTGACATACTCTCTGAGAAGCTCTCTCTGCCTCTGTTTCCTACACTTGACAACCACACGCTGAGGAGTCTTTTGTAGAGAGACTCTCAGAGTGTACATGATAAAAAGAGTTTCATATGAAGATTATGGAGTTCTGTTTTGGATCCTTGTCCCCTGTGAGAGGATGTGACAGAAAACAGAACAAGCAGTTCAATCCAGAGAAAGATTAATGACTTCAACAGTGTCTTAGACCTGCAAATTTTTTTTGGACTTTTATATGCTTTTAGTTTATACAGAGATTCCTATATGTTATCATTCCTTATGGCACTGCTGGCTAGAGTAACCCTCAGATATGTTTGCAATGGAAATAAACCAATTCAGCATTGTGCTCTGAGCTCATTTTATGTTGTTTGAACGAGTCACTCATGCAACAACACTAAAGTAATACCAGATGTGATTGTTCAGGATTATATAAAGTTGGTATTTCAGAATGTGCAGCTTTGTGAGGAGGATACTTGTGATGAAGAATCTACTGCTTCCTTGGGCAACTCAAAGTTTAATCAATCCCTGCTAAACAAAACTCTACTTTAATTTTTAATTTCAGTTTGTTCAGTTTTTAGCTCCCAGAAATATGTTGTGTTCTACTGTGTTGGATCTGTGTAATACCCAGTGTGTTCTCCCCATGAAGATTCCTACACAATGTAACTGAGCTTTCTCTCTTCTTCAAAGGAGGATTTGTCAAGTTGGGATATATTACAGCAAAAGCAGAAAAGAAAGGAGGTGGCTTCTATGAGCTGAGCAGGGAACATGGTTGCTTGGGAAAAACGGCAGGGGAGGAAAGCGAGGGTAAGAGCAAGGCTCTGAAAGATTGATGGCCTCGTTGCCATTAAGAAAAAAATTAGCCGGTGGCAGCTATCATATTAAAGGGTGAAGAAGCCATGAATTATTTTCTTAAAGATCTTATCGCTTACAATGATAATTTTACCTTCCAAAAGGCCACTTTTAATGAGGCAAGCCAGGCAAAAAGTCATGATTTAATGCCAGATTTTTTTTCCCAAACACATTTTACTGCTTTTTTGTCCATGTTTAAAAAGCACCGGTGACCTTTTTTTTATTTAGCTTGCCCCAGGTGTAATGCTGAGGCTGATCCTCTTAGGGTTTATAACCTCGACAGAGAGTGCCTCTACCCAACAGAAGAATGATTTAAAGGGTGGGCCTAGAAACATGAACCCACACCATCACTTGCGTGTATCCCTTCCTCAGTCTTTCGACAGTGAAATGGTGGCTTGAAATGGAATAATGTTGGGGAAAGGAGCTGTAGCCAAAAAAGATTTGTTCAGGTTTTTTGTTGATATTAAAGATTAGTGTTGGGAAATGAGAGTAGGAATTCAGAGTCCTGCTGCATCATAATTGGGAATCTTAAGAACATAAGAAAAGCCTTCCTGGAGGAGACTAGTGTCCCATCCAGTCCACCAACTTGTTTCAGATAGAGGTTAACCGTTCATCCCAGAGGGCCAACAAACAGGGTGCAAAGGTCAACAAAATCCACAGACTGGGGACCCTTTCTCAGTTCACAATATCAAAATGTTTAATATGTTTTAGCCTGGTTTTGGATTAGACAAAAGGGTGTGTGACTTCAAATTGACTCCCTTTTTTACTTTCTCTGGCACTGCCTCCTAGCACTACTAGTATTCAGAAGTTTTGCTGCCTCTGTATACGGAGGTTCCCTTTACTTGCCATGGCTATTAGCCATTGATAGACCTCTTCTCATTGAATCTGTCTAACCCCATTTTAAAGCCATCTGTGCTCATGGCCATTACAACCAACACTGGCAGTTAAGTCCATGACTTAATTTCTTTTTGAGTAAAGAAGTATTTCCTTTTCTCTGCCCTCAATCTTTGCCCATCAACTTCATTGGGTGCCACCAAGTTCCAGCATAATTAGAGAGAGAGAAAAAGCTCTTTCTGTCTACTTTCTCCATCCCATGCATAATTTTATAAACCTTTATCATGTCCCTCCTTAGACATCTTTTTTCTACACTGCACTGGCTCTGGATGCTTAAAACCAGTTTAAACATATTCCTATGGAGATGTCATGATTTGAACAGTCAGTATGAATGTGGGACAGGTGTGATTGCAATAGCTGGTGGAAAACAGTATCAAGAGACACCTTCCTGGAGATTCAGAAAGGCCTGGTATGCAAGTCAGAGAGCAAAGATATCTGGAGCCCTCACCTGGTCACAAGCTCCGTCAACTCTTTCCTTCCTCCAGACATAGAGGGATGTGCACAGCGAATGACAAAACATCAAATTCCTGGAAGGCAACAAGTTGGGAGTTTGCATCCTTCTTCACTAAATCGTATTAAGTGTTGTTATCAAAAAGTTCCACAGCTTTGATAAAGGGTATAATAGTAATTAGATGATCTTCAGTGGATCTGTTTTGGTGACATTTCATTTCTAATTTCCCTCAATTGGAGCAAAAGTTCTGCTGCCATTGCCTTAGTTCAGCTCAAGAAACAAAGGAGAAATATTGCATCATCTTCCTACGATAGCTTTTTGTAAGGAGTCTTAAACTTCTTTCAAAGGACAAGTGTGATATTTTGCTCTTTTACGGTAGCAAAAGTGTCCTGGAGTTTTGGTGGTATCACCAGGACTAACCACAACCATTCAGATTGGTTGGAAAAAATATAGCTTGGCCTTAAAAAAATATTATGAGTAGTGTCCACCTGTAATTTAATTGAATGTGTACTTTGTCCTTTATTCTAGAGATAGTCACTTTTGAGGATTGATGGTCTGGTGAGTTGTGCAAACACTTTCATTTATTAGACTTCCTTGCATGGAGCAAGTACAGGCTATGTCCTATTTTGCCCTTCTGTCACTATGAAGAAAGAGGTTTTCTGTGGGAAGTATAGAACCTAATTTTAAAGTAGAATCTGCAGAAGTGCCTTCTTTCTGAAGATCTCCATCTTTAAAAAAAAGCTTCAAGAAAACAGACTTCATACAGGATCAGGAACCCAGCCTTCAGGAAAGCCAAATTAGCCTTGCTAGAATAGGCCAGGATGGCATTTTGCTCAGAATCCACAGACGGGGGACGCTTTCTCAGTTTACTATATAAAAATGTTTTTGCCTACTTTTGGATTAGGCAAGAGGGTGTGTGGCTTCAAACTGACTCCCTTTGTTGTTACTTACATGGGGGTAGGATAACAAATTCCCATTTTCTTTAACAATGAACTGTGTTTGGGGGGGAGGCAAAAATTGTAAGTGCTAACTCAGTCTTTTTGTTTTAACCACAACCTGCAACTTGAGACAAGTTTACCATATATTACTCTTACCTCTAATCCCTTACCTAAGCTATGCCTTTCTCTTTCCTCTCTTTTTTCCTCTCCTTCACTCTGTCTATCTGTGTCCCCTTCTTTCACTCCAAAAGATGTTTGTGGAGTCATTGGTGTGAAACACCTTAAGGTAAACCAGTCAGAGCCCCAAAGTGGGAGCACAGCCCGCTGGCTGACAACCAAACACCTAAACTGGCCAAACAGAAAGATGGCCATTTACAGCTGACAGAATTTCTAATTTTAGAGTTTCTGTTCTCTGTCCTCCATCTATGTTCCTGATTGTTCTGCTGACACTGCCTAAATGGAGAAAGTGATTGCTCCACCTTGATGAAATGAGAAACACAACTGAAGTACAGCTTGGGCTAGAGCAGGGGCTTTACTCCATGATACAGTGTTTAACATGCTGCAGAGGTATTTAGAATAGAACTGCTTGCTACAATTTTAAGAGTCAAGTTTATTCATCTAAATGGCAAGCGTATGTAGAAGAGGGTTTGAGATTGACATCTTTGGGATTAGTTTAGCCCTGCATTTTTTCTGGAGGTCGTTGTCATGGTACTCAGGAGGTTTGTTGAACAAATGGGGCCAGCATTCTTCTTGGGACCACACACTAAAAACTAATACATAACGTTTAATTTACTGTCTCCGTAGCAAGCCTAGCCATTTTTCAGATAATAATATTGGATTAGAGCTACTTGCAAGGGCGGATAGAGAGTGGGTGGGGGACAATGAAAGCAATGAGAATCTGTTGCTGAGGATCCGAGTCAGAGTTGATGGCTTGTGTATTTTTATTTTTTTCCACTGGAGCAAATTGAAAAACCAAGTATTTTTTAATGCTTGCCTTGAGATGTTCTGTGCATTTCTGACAACGAAAGAAAGTATGTTGCAAACTGTACTTCCTGCTTCCAAAGTGCTGGTGTGGACCAGTAAGATATAAGGAGCAAGATTCCATTTATTTATGTATATATATTTTTTATTTAGAAAATTTTATGCCATTCTTTTAAAATTATATTTTGCTATCATGGCTCTTTATGACACAAAGATAATTAAATATTTGTAAATTAGGACTTTGACAGGTGTCTCTTTTGTAGGTTGTATGTCCTGAATCTTTGCTTTTGAACTGACTGCTTTCTGTTGAATATTTTTTTCCTGTAATATTGAGCCACCCCTAGGTCTCAAAGGACAAGCACTTCCAACCTTCAAAAACTCAGCCTGAACTATCTTTGTATTTTTAAATGTATGCATGTAGAGCAATTTTGAGCTAATTTGAGTCAGTGAAAATCAGTATACCTAAGTTCAAATGTAAGGTGGCTCTGTGATTTGTGAGGCGCAGCTGTTTAGCTTTTCCACATTATGTATTAGCCAAGAGAAGTCCTAAGGTAGTACAAATTTCTTAGGCAGTAAAAGGAGCTATTATGCATTGGCATACATATATATGCAAATTTAAAATCTCCCTGAGTTTATTTTGCAAAGCTCAAATGGCAAAAAATAAACAGTCCCAAATAAGCTAGTAATACCGCTATGACTATAACAGTGCTGGTGGTGTGTTTGCTGCTGTACAAAATGAACATCCCCAGTAAAAAAGGCATATAATTGACAGCTAGGAATGGAATGGGGACATGTTCAGGTGGTTATCTGAGGGCACTGGAAGAGTGCATAATGTGAGGCTCAGCTTGCTCAGAAAAGATTTTCCTAAAGAAGTGTTCTTGAAGAGGAAATTGGAGGGAATCAGCATGGGTAGAAAGGAATGGACGGCTGATCCAAGTATAGAGAACAGCAAAGTGAAAGGCACAGTTGGGAGGAGATAAACTTCAACTTTAAGGCTAGTTTTATTATACAAACTGTCCAGAGAGCCAGTGTAATATAGTGGTTGGACTAAGATCTGGGAACCCAGATATGAATCCCCACTGTGTCATGGAAGCTCGCTGGGTGACCTGGGACCAGTTACACACACTCAGCCTAACCTACGTCACAGAGTTGTTGTGAGAAAAAAATGGATGAGAAGAGAATGATGTAAGCCTCTTTGGGTCTCCATTGGAGAGAAAAGGCGGGATATACATTTTAAAAGTAAAATGTAAAAAAAAAAAGATCGGGGGGGGGGCAAATAATAAAGATGTGTTAATGTTTTTCTTTGAAATTTCTAGTACTAGCAGTGGTCAGAGACAATCTATTATTAAAAATGACCTGGAGTTGCTTCTGTGACACATGAACATGCTCCAAAATGGCAATTAGGTGATGGGTAGGCGAGGAATAGGTTGGTTTGCTAAAGGCCATCCATCTCCTATGGCTCTGTATGTAGAAAATATATATGATACCAAATTGGTCCCTGACTTTTTATTCTTTCAGAGTGAGCAGAAATCCTGATCACAAGAGATTGTATTATTCATATAACTGACCAGAGCAGTTCTTGTGTTTATTTTTGTTCTTTGTGTTTGTTTATTATTTATTTGTTTATTATTACTGTGTTTATTTGTTATTTATTATTATTATTATATTTTACTTATAATGGATATCCATTTTCTTTTCTGCCATTTCTGTTTTACTGTGTCTTTTATGAAAGTTAGTTAGCATTTCTCCTTCTAAATAGTGTTATATTCTCACTGAATTAATTTCCTTTAAATATTGTCAAAGCATTCTTGTCATTTCCCATAAAACTTTGTTGCATATGGAATTTATAGCTCTCTGCCATCGCTCTGAAGTGTGCAAGGTACTGATAACCTTCACAAATACCAGTAAATTGCTAACTATTTGGCTTTCATAGCCTGCTATAAAAAAAGAGAAACATCTGTGTTATTTGGAGTATTTCAGGATATTAAAGAGGAATCTTATAAATAGGATAATGTTTATTAATGTGCCACTGCTTATAATTACTGAGACGATTTGTACAATTGAATTACTCTTTAGTACCCAGTGTTTCTCTCCACTGCTTGTATATTGCTACTTTTGCATTAGTGAGCAGTTTGAGCTTAGCTTGAGAAAGGCGGACTATAAATAACATAAATTTTGTGGGATTTTAATACATGTTTAGAACCAGGAAGCAGTTAGGGTGATTTTGCCCACCCCACTACTGAACCTTCAGGAAGTAACTATGCAGGTAATAAGTTGGAAATAAATTGATCTTTTTTTCTTTTCTTTTTTTTAATCAAAAAGTAGTTTTTAAACATGGGATTATTGTGGACCTTCATATGTAATTGTATGATTAAAAGGTGCTGCTAACTTTTATGCTAAAGATTTTCTACAGCACTTTCCTTGTCAAAGTGTAGAGATAATGCTGCACACTCTGCCATGACCTCCAACCTTATTAGATTACCATTTCATGTTCATCTGTTACTTTATTAATATTGTTGTTGTCACCATCATTTAAACCTTTCTTACTGAAACTCAAGGCAAATTACAAAATACAAAAATCAATTCAGTTAGATAGCAAAGACCTCAGTAAACAAATACAGTGTGATTTATAGGTATTTGTGTTCACACAAATTCTAGTAGACATGACACTGAAACTGAAGGATATTATACCATGGTGGTTAAGTGGTTGGACTGCAAATTAGCACTCTGGTGGTTCGAATCCCACTACTGCCATGAGCTTAGTAGTGACCTTGGGTAAGCCACTCTTCTCAGCCTCAGCTCTCCAACTTTATTGTGGGGATAATAACAACACTGACTTTGTTCTCCACTCTGTAAGGTAAAGGTACCTTACACTCTGAGTGGGGCACTAATCTGTCTAGAAGAGTGGTATATAAGCACAGTTGTTGTTTCAGATGGTCCTTGCCACCTATTCAACCATCCTAGATTGTTTTTTTTCCTGTTTCAAACTACCTTACATCTCACCTTATTTTGGGCATAATATTTTTGCCCAGTTGGCAATAACTTTTGAGAGAAACAGTGGGTACACAACCTACATGTTGGTACTTCTCTGTTTATGAAAACAGATGGTGTTATTCAAGGAGGGATTCCTATGTGGATCTAACAGAGCTAAATACTACAATGGAGCCTGCTACTAGCTTAAACCAGTAAGTTCAATGAAGGATAGGGGAGGAATATGATCCAGGTGTCTTGTCATATGCAGACAATTGATGAGTCACAAGAATTGTTGTTCCCATCCATACTGAGGTGATGGAGTTGGCACCTGGATAAAGATGTGGCTTTCTGAAAAGCTTCTCTCAAACTAACACAGCATGTGCCTACCTAACCCAGGAACTGTCCCTCTCAGTAGCCTTCTAGAAGAGCATTTATCATTGTTACACCTGTTGCTAGGTTTTTTTATTGATAACAAGTAATACTTTGCATTGTTAACTGCCTCTATGTCTCCCCACTCCCCCTTTTTCCTACAGTCAATTTTGTTGTCAGCCTCAATCAAGCGGGAAGGAGATTCTCCCACAGCATCACCTCACTCTTCAGATGATATCCATCATTCAGACAGATACCAGGTGAGAGAACTACCAGGAGGACTCAGTGGATGACTGGAAGACAAGAGCTGCTAAGTGGCTCTACCTATTATTTCAGTGACACCATGCAAGAGCCTAACTTCAACCCCAACTGTAATATACACACCTCCACAGGTGCAAGGACACAATGCATGTGTCCTTGCACCTGTGGAGCATACTGTAGTGTATAAATGTTAATTTTATTTATTCTTATTTATTTATATCATTTATAGTCCGCCTTTCTCACTGTGACTCAAGGCAGATTACACAGTGTGAGATTAGTACAGTCAATATCAAGGACATTTCTATAAACAATGCCATAGGGTAAATAAACACAAGTTTGCAAAGACATAGCATTAGCAATAATCCAATACAGAGTCGAAGAAATGCTGAAACAGAACATAAGCAATTCTAGGGCTGACATTAGACAACATGAAGCACAGGTAGCTCATAGGAGAAAATATTTAAAACAACAGATAGTACGTAAGGCAAAATAGTGGTGAAGTCTATGGTCCCTGACTCGTTAGCGAAGCATCTGAGACCCCCCTCCCTACAATACAAAAGCCTTTTTGAATAATTCAGTTTTGCATTGTTTGTGGAAAGCCAGGAGCATGGGGGTTCTTCTGACCTTCTCAGGCAGGCCATTCCACAGGGTAAGGGCCACCACAGAGAAAACCTGTGTACAGGCTGCTGTTGATTTTGCTGACGTGCAGGGTGGCACCTGCAAGAGACCCTGTTCAGATGAGAAAAGTTGCCGTGGACAATGTGGTTAATGTGGGCCGTTTGCTCATGTCCTTATCCCAATATGTCCTTTAATGTTTCTTGATGCAGCATGACACTTACGAAGGCACAGTGCAGACTGTTTAGAACTGACAAAGTTAGATGTGAGCATTTTTGCCCTCCAAAGACTTCTGGCCAGATTATTTTATTAGTGATGTTAATAAGTCACAACCTGTGGGACATCATTTTTTTAAAAACTGTATATGCTGTTAAGGAAAACTGCTTTTACAACTGTAACGGGCTCAGGTCTAGCATTGTCAGTTCCAGCAACTGCCGATTTAAATTGGAAATCACTTGGTAATAAATTGGATTCTTTGCATATTCAGCATCCAAAACCAAGTAGAAACTCATTAGCCAAATTAACTCCTTTATTTCCTATTCTACATGCCTGGACCTATTTTTTTATTTAAGTAAAAAACTGACCTTATTGGGACATGGTCACACTCACAACATCTATGCGCATAGGGTACTATAGTGTACTAGTCAGAAAGCAGCAAATGTAAAAATGTGTTAATGAATTATATATGATGTATGGGTAGTTCATTAACTATTGTATGAGCAATTTATGGCCAGACCTGCATTATTTGTATAGTTCAAATTATAAATCATATCTCAGATACAGAAAGTGTTTGCCCTACCTAAATTTCGCAAAGTTCACACTCTTAAAAAATAGCACTTTACTGAATGCTGTCAAATGTAGTTAAGAAGGTTTCTGGCATTACTCTTCTCTGCACAATGAAAGATCCTTGTTTCAGTTTTGTTGGGTTTTCCTGTCAGAAAAGGTGTGTTTCATGAGGGCTCGTGGATTTTTGATGCAAAGGCACAATGGGAATTATAATTTTCTTGTACAGGAAAATGGCACTTTTTATCAGATATTTTATTCTACTCTAGAAATTGTAATCCAAAGCAGTACAAAACAACCCTAGTGTATAATAATATGAGTTTGATTAGGAAAAAACAAAATAAAATTCCCTATAAGAGCCAACCCAACAGGAAAATTCTTCCCTTGACTCCAAGGGATACTAGCTGAGCTCTCTATGTACTGGATGAATGCCCTAATTTTTTTTAAATATATACACATATATATTTACATATATACATACACACACACAGGGATCATTTCGTAGAAAAAGAGCTGTAGGCATTCATTAGCATAACTCATTAGCATATGCCACACCCCTTGACATCACTGGAAATGTGCCATTAGCATAACTGATTTGCATATGCCACACCCCCTGACATCACCTATCCTTGCTGTTTTGGACCCAATCCTGGCCATTCAGGGCCGAAATTGGGCCCAAAATGGCAAAAGGGGGCTGAAAATGGCTGAAAAGGGGCCCAAAATGGTCAGGATCAGGCCGCTGCTGAGTGAGAGAGTGATCCACCACCCATCACAGGCCCGATCCTGGTCATTTCGGGCCCGATCCAGGCCGAAATGAGCCCAAAATGTCCATTTTGGGAATGTTTCGGCCTGGATTGGGCCCCAAACAGCCCAGATCGGGTCGGTGCCAGGCAGGGGAAGGGTCCCCCACCCGGCACCAACCCAATGCAGGTGGTTTCAGCCTCAATCCCAGCGGAAACAGGCCCAAAATGGCCTTTCTGGGCCCGTTTGGACCGAGTTCAGGGCCAAAATAGCCCGGACCAGTGCAGAGGAGGGTTCCCCCACCTGGCACTGACCCGATCCGGGCTGTTTTGGCCCCAATCCAGGCCGAAACAGACCCAGAATCACCAAAAATCAATGGTGTTCTGGCGCGTTCCTGCTTAAAATGTGCCCTGTATGTATGTATATGTGTACACACACTCACACACACACACACTTGTGAATACATTTGTGGTATTCACACTCTGTGGTAAACTGGCATCTATACCTACATTTTATAAGGCATACATAGAGCTGGTTACTCTAATATGTAACATGTGATCACTGTGGGGATGTAACAACCAGATGACAGGTGTGAGTTGCCCATGGGAACTCAATTCTGAAGTGTCCCAATTGGGATCAGGACTGTGGTGTGGAGGAAAAAGGATTTCACCACCACCCCCCGACACGATTTTCCTGACCTGAAATGAAGGGTGCAATGTGTCCATAAATAGAAAAAATAGCACCTCCACATGGCCTTTCAGAGTTGGAAATATGGTGCAAAAGGGAAAGCTGAAGCCCCTTCTCCCCCAATACCATCTTGTCCTAAATTAAAATGCTTCAGAATTGAGTTGGAGCTGTTGACTTGGAGCTGGCTGCAAATCATTGTGGTCATCTCACATTATGTGTAACAATTTGTTCAGGCATATGCTTTATAAAATCCCTTGTAAAATAATTGCAGGATCAGAAGATTGTTTTCCAGCCATTGTGTGTAGCCATCTCCTTGTGAAATGAAATAAGCAATCCTAAGTAAGTTTACTCAGAAGTTAAGTCCAATTTTATTCAGTGGGGCTTATTCCCAGGACAACATTCTTAGGATTGCAGTCTGTGTAGAATAGTACCTAGTTGTACCTATGTGTTTAGCTCAATCAAAGGGTACAGTCATACAAACACTTAGGGGGAGTAAGCCCCATTGAACTCAGCAGAAATAAACATGCCGAGCTGAAAAGTTTGTAGCCTACTGGCTCCACTCAGTGTTTGGAACAAGAATTATCTTGCTGTTTCTTTTACATTGTAGCCCACGACTCCTTAATTCTTGTCCTTTAATAGCACTCTTGTCATTTACAGAACAAGATTCACTGTAGTGTAGTAGTTATAGTGATGGACTAGGATCTGAGAGACCCAGGTTCGATTTCCCACTTTGCCATGGAAACGTGCTGAGTGACCTTAGGCCAGTCACATGCTCTTAGCCTAACCTACCTCACAGGTTTGTTGTGATGGGGAAAACGGAGTAGAGGAGAATGAAATAAGTTGCTTTGAGTGCCCATTGGGAGAAAGGCAGGATATAAATGAAGTAACTTTTAAAAATTGTTTGAAAAGGATCAGTCAGCTGATTTGTCTAAACCAGGTCCTATCTGCCAGCAATATTACAGGGGGGCAGGGGGCGAGCACACAATGTTGGCAGCTAACTGGTTCTGCTGTCTCATGGATAATGGATCAGGCCCAGTTTGTGATAGCAGAAAACAATTTGGACTGTTTAGGCAAACTTGCTAAGAAATATTTGTAACTGGATATTATAATCTGGAGCAAAAATGCACTGAAATCTGTGGTCAGATACTTCACCTGTCTGCCTTTTGTTGAAGGGATATTTGTCAACTCAAACAGTGCTTTTAGCATTTAGAAAATTAAAGGTGGAGTAGCTAGACCAAATATTTCTGACATGAATGCACTGTAAAAGAGTTTGTATTTGGTCTTGCAGAAAAAGACCAGTTTGACTTTACTTAGTCCAGGTTACAAGCCTCAAAATTAATAGCTACCTTTCCCCCTCATTCAGTAATTTATTTTTTTCTATATTCTCCACAGAAACAGGAAACACATTACTACTTATGTTATTTATGTAAACGTTTCCATCAAACATCATGTGGTTCCAGCTATATGTTTAAATGACAATTTTAGAAAAACTACAGCTCAAGCAACATGTGATGCAGGAATTCTGTGACTGGTACTTCCAATGTGTTCTTTGACCCTACAGTTTTGCTGTGGGAGCCCCTGACATGGATTGGATTATGGAATTTCCTTTAACTCTTCCCCACCCGTCCACAACTTACCTAATTGAAAATCCCCCCTGCCCAGCTGCTTTTACCTCTCTTAGAGAAAGAAGATAGGCACAATATAGATTTCTCTCTCTCTCTCTCTCTCTCTCTCTCTTTCTCACACACACACACGGGCGCGCGTGCGCGCACTTTTGGGGTTAAAAGTGGTCCAAGGAGGGCTTTTCAGTTGGGGGAAGGTTGGGGAAGAAATGAATTTAAACCCTCTTTCCCAGCACTAAGTCCTAGTCCCACTGGTTTTCAGGTCCCCAAACCATGTTGTGAGTTCCAGTCATAGAAACATCATCATTTGCAACTGAACCGTAATACAAATATCTTTGTTGAATTAAGTAGAAAATAAAGGGAACAGATTCTGTTGCAATTGAAATCTTTCCCTTTGCATTTGGAGTTCAGACCCTGTAACCCTGTATTGCTTCTAGAGACAGGAAATGAAACTGACAGGGTTTTTTTGAGTGATCCAGTAAAATGCTAAAGGCAGAGTAGTTGAGTTGTGGAAATAGAGGAAAGCAGAGATGCAGGTAGGTAAATGAGATGTTTGAAGTTGCTTTAGCTGCATTAATCTTTTTTTAAAGTAATATAAGGATGGCAGCACAACTTTTGAAAAAGAAAATTTTACCCCATGTCTTTTCTTTCCAGCCTTCTGTTTGAATAGGATTAATGACATGACTGCTTCTTTATAAAAAGGACAGTTCCAGTTAAAGAGTGTGTTCACATCTGTTTATCTAACATAGAAAATCGATTTAGGCCAGATCCTAGACAAAATGGAATACTCCTATTTTTCACCTTAATAAATATGAAATAAGATACTAAGCACTAGACAGTCAGGTCCCACTATTCCAGACCACGGGTTTGGGCAGTTAGTAGATTGTAAGAGTAGCTTTGGGCAGTTAGTAGCTTTGTAAGAGTGCAATTTGCCCACCAAAAAAACCATTAAAAATAGATCTCACCCTCTCTCTAGGTGATTGGATCCCAGAGTGGGATGGAGGCAGGGGAAGGAGCCATTCTCATTCAGCCCACTTACATCCTATCTTTAACAGAGTAGGCTATGGCTGTTTCTAGAAATATACGGGCACACAACCACTTCAACTTCCACAAATATTGTTAGTATTCCATAGTATGATCACTAAAAATTACTGAAGCATTAGCTGGCCTTTATTACACACTTTCATTACACTTTCTTAGGTTTGCACTGGCTAGTTTTTATAAGTCTTGTTCTTCAGTTTTTCAACTCAAATTCTTGCACAAATATTCTTGGATGTGTATTGTCGAAGGCTTTCACGGCCGGAGAACGATGGTTGTTGTGGGTTTTCCGGGCTGTATTGCCGTGGTCTTGGCATTGTAGTTCCTGACGTTTCGCCAGCAGCTGTGGCTGGCATCTTCAGAGGTGTAGCACCAAAAGACAGAGATCTCCCACGAGATCTCTGTCTTTTGGTGCTACACCTCTGAAGATGCCAGCCACAGCTGCTGGCGAAACGTCAGGAACTACAATGCCAAGACCACGGCAATACAGCCCAGAAAACCCACAACCACCATTCTTGGATGTGCTTAAACAGTAGAGTGTGAAGAAATTCCCTGAGGTACCCCCTAAACTCTAAAATACGTTACAGCCTTTTGCACCCAGAAAGACGAAGACTACTAAATTGTGATGTGCCAGGTTCTTGATGGAGTCAGTGAGGGATAGTCTGTTGGCAACTCAAGTGCATCAGATAATGTGGATGAAGCTTCTAAACAAGAGGTTAATAAAACACTCACATAGCAGGCTCAGTGTACTAGAACGAAGCTGCCAGCCAAGACTGCTTGAAACAAGAACTACCCTTTTCACTCTCTCTCCTAAAAAATTCACTAATATATATTTTACTATGATTTTAGCATTCAACCAGTATCTCAATATCTGGGAAATGTTAAGCATTTGATTTGATATAGCAGTTGATTAAGGTGTTTGCAGCATGTCTCTTAAAATCAATGTGGACTTGGCATATAATGTTACTGATTAGAAAAAGTAATAGAGAGCAGAAACTTGAAAAATAATTCCAATAATACTCTTTATCTCACCCTTTCAAAACTAAGTAGCTCATATATCTGCATTATATCTGTCTTAAATATAACTACTGTTGATCCCTATTAACAGTGCAACTCTGAACAAGGATACCCTGAAGTAAATCCTACTTGAGTTCAATGGGATTTATGCCCTAGCAAATGTCCTTAGGTTAGCAGGCTACATTTAGTATCTGTAATCATATGAGACAGACGTTGCCACTAAGATGATTTCCTCACAGAAGTAACGTTATGGAAACTCCTACCTTTGCAGCAACGATAAGGAAGACAAATATAAGAATGAACACCACAAAGATCAATCTCATTCCTTAAATTCTTTTTTTTTCAAATAAAACTATAAACATTGCTGTCCTACTTGATGAACAAATTAGACTTGCAGAAAGAAAACATGAGAGTGTATAGGGTATTGAAATAATTCAGAGGTTTAGAAAAAAACATTTGAAGAAGCTTAAGGAGTTTAAAAGGGTGGGGGGGTTAGCAAGTGAGGCCTCAGGCTGGCAACACTGTTGCACATGTCTGGCTTTAAACACTTGGATAGTCCTGATGGCTTCAGCAAGTTTGTTTATCAGATCAAAGTGAAAGGCTTCCCTGAGTGTTTGCAGGATCTGGTCAGTAGCCTAACAGCCACTCTACAAACTTGTCCTTGCAGCCACTCAGTTCAAAGCCATAAAATCACAAAATAATGCATTTGTCCACTATGATTTTATTCTTGGAAAGATATTTATCTTCACATTGTCTCTGTGGAGAGTGTCTGTGTTCGCCAGAGTTGAATGCTCTCACTGATTCTGTCAAGATTGCTTAAACATAAATGATTACATGATAAAACATATATTTTGCCATTCCAGTTGCTAAAATTATTACAAATAGAGAACTTCAGAAAAGTGCTTTACATAGGGTTTTTTTTTAAAAAAAAGATCCTGCCTGCAAGCTTTCAATAATTTCTTGGATACTCCAGTTATAATACTGTACAAAAAATCTAAAGTCTAGTTTAGTTTATTTGGTGTTTAACCCACCCACCCTGCCCACCACAAGTCGGCTCAGGACAGGGTACAACAGTCATAAAATACAATTGTACAGCAAATTCTACAATAAAATCCAGCAATTAAAATTATATATATACAAAAACCTGATATAGTTAGCTACACATTCCTGCCCCCAGCATACAACGAGGTAGACAGACACATGAGCTGTACTCAAATACCTATTACAGTAACAAGGCATATTTTTCTGGATGGAGATAATTTGTTATAAAAAGAGGCTGCATTTCCAACTTTTTGCAGCTTATGTAAGGGTAGCCTCTTGAATGCTGACAGTTCTCAGTCAATATCTTTACCATAGCTATGATTTGATAGGCTTCTTAGTGTTCCAAATAATGCAAACAGCTGTATAAAGAAATCTGGAAAGCTATCACCACAGCAGTGATGCAGAACACTAAGCGGGCCCCATTTGCAAGAACCTAGGCGAAGTTACAGTAGAGCAGCCCCAGGTTCAGATCTTGAAAGGAGAATTTTACCCGGCGCAGCTTCTCTCCCATCCGTACAATGAGAGAAGCCATAGCAGAAAAAATTCTTCTGCGCAGCTCTTCAAAGTAAAGGCACCAGTGCAGGGTGGGGGTAAGCCCAAAGCTCTCAAAAGGGACAGGACGCTGGTGAGGTTGCCCTACAGCTCAGTCGAGTGGTCGCGGGGCAGCTGCTGCATTTCCAAACCATGTGGTGTCCCGGAGTTACTTCGGAGACGGCTAAAAGAGATTGCCTCAGGCGAAAGGGGCAGGATTGATGTTATCAACGTGAGGAACGCTACGTTGCCCTGGGCGACCCCGAATTCCAAAGTTCTCTAGTCCTGGCGGTTGCCATGAGAACTGCCTCCTACTGAACTCTCACCCCGCGCAGGCCGCAACGACGTCTCGTCACATGATTGAAACAAACATGGCGGCGGCCGCTGTTGCCGGGAGCTGATTGCAGGTGTTAGGGCCGTTGCCCGCATCCGCCCTCATCCCCGGACATGCAGAGCGAGCGAAGAGAGCCCGGTGGTCGGGAGGAGGTGCGGGCGGAGCGCGTCCGAGAGGGAGGGGTGTCTCTGCGCGGGAGCCGCTTATAGCTACGAGAGGGTGTGGGGCTTGTTTACATCCGAGCCAGGGGCTGGGCCGTCCACCATGAGGTGGGAGGGATCTGTTTACGTCTTAGAGTAAACTTTGAGGGGACTTTTTACATATAATAAGGGGGCACCAACCTAGTCGGCTGTTAATGGGTTTTTTAAAAAAAACATCGAGGGGAGGGGATTAGACCAGCAACCGACCATCCGATACGTAGCAAGAAAGAGTATAGGTTACACTTGTATAAAAAATATTACATTTGTACTAGAACTAGGTAGCACAATGCATGCTGGCACATTCATAGGTGTTGCTGAGGGCTAATGGTGTAGGGGAAAAGTTCTGGAGCTTAGCAGGGTTTAAGCAGACTGTGTGTGTTGACATGAAGGGTATTCTGGATGTTTGGGCTTGACATGAAGGGTTTTTTTTTTTTGTACTTCCTTGAGGAAGGTGGAGGAGGGTTTAACAGCATTAGTGGTTTGAACTGAGAAAAAAGAGAAGTAAAAGGAAATATTCCAGATAAGGTGGTTTTCTGTATTAGATGGAAGTCTACTTTGTAAGAATGAAATCAATCACATTACTGTGTTCTCACCAGTAAGATCCTAATGCACCTTTTTTGTCGTTCCCCCTTCCCTTCCCCACAGACTTTTCTTCGAGTGAGAGCAAACAGACAGACTCGGCTGAATGGTGAGCATGGTAGAAACCTGTACTATGGTATTTCTGTGTTTTAGGATAATGACTGGTGATAATAAGGTTTAGCAGGTCTAATGTCTTTCCTTTTTATAAGATTCTTCGGCTAAATATGCCCAGAAGTTTTATAGTTTCTTTTTTGAAACTTGATTTTTGCTTTTCAGGGATTCTTAAACCAATTGAAAAAAAAATTGTCCAAGTGGACTGGAGATGCTTCCAGAGAATCTCTCATCAGTGCCTAGATTATTTCTAGTGCTTACATTTTTATTGAGGTTTTTAATGGATGTGATGACATGGACCTTTCAAGCAACATTGTGTTTCTGTTACTTTTCTTAAGTTTGTGGTCTTCTATGAAGACTGATTCTCTGCATTGCTGTTTTCTAGCCAGGTATTTTCCTATGATAAGAAAAAGCATAAGCAGAACCATCAAATGCTCTGTAGGAATTACTGTGGGAGCTATATATAAACTGTATATATGGTGAAATATGTTTTTAATCTTGATTGTGATCCGCCCTGAGCCTGCTGATGTGGGGAGGGTGGAATATAAATTAAATATAAATAAATAAAATAGTATCTTACTTGTTTTTAATAGACTTAACACCTTGGTTATTTATTTATGTTATTTATAGTCTGCTTTTCTCACTGAGAATCAAGGCAGATTACACAGTTTGAGTCAGTACAGTCAGTATCAAAGACATATCAATAAATATGCAATAGGTATATATATGCAAATTTGCCAAGATTTAAATCCAATACAGCACAAGTCCAATACAGAGATTAATAAATATTGAAACAGAGCATGAGCAATCCTGCAGCTGACTTATTAAACAGTGTAGGAACTACCCAGTAGAATCTTACATATAGCCGTAGTAGTGAAGTCTATGGTCCCTCAATATTTACAGCAGCAGTAGTAAAATCTGTGGTCCATACTTATCCCTTTACTGTTGGCTCTCTTGAGACCACTTCCTTGTAGTACAGCCCTCCTATCTGAGTAAAAAGCCCTCTTGAATAATTCAGATTTACAGAAAGCCAGGAGAGTGGAAGCTTTCCTATCCTCCTCAGGTAGATCATTCCATAACATAGGGGCCATCACAGAGAATCCATGTGTTTGGACAGCTGTTGATTTTGCCTGTGTGCAAGGTGGCACATGCAGAAGGCCCTGTTCAGATGAGCGAAGCTGCTGTGATGGAATATAGTGAAAGAGGTGGTCCCGTAGATATATTGGACCAAGGCTGTGAAGAGCTTTGTAGGTGATAGCCAATACCTTGAATTGGGCTTGGTAAGTGATAGGTAGCCAGTGGAATGACTATAGAATGGGAGTAATATTTATGATGATAATAATAACAACATTCGATTTATATACCGCCCTTCAGGACAACTTAATGCCCACTCAGCGTGGTTCACAAAGTATGCCATTATTATCCCCACAACAAAACACCCTGTGAGGGGGGTGGGGCTGAGAGAGCTCCAGAGAACTGTGACTAGCCCAAGGTCACCCAGCTTGCTTCAAGTGGAGGAGTGGGGAATCAAACCTGGCTCTCCAGATTAGAGTCCTGCGCTCTTAACCACTACACCAAACTGGCTCTCCTTGTAGTTCCTGATAGTAGCTGAGCTGCAGCCTTCTGCATCAACTGGAGTCTCCAAGTTAACTTAGAGGGGAGTCTTATGCACAATGTATTACAGTAGTCAAATCCCAGTGTTATCTTGATTGAGATATTATTAATGTGTGAGTGTGCTTGCATATTCCTGTAGCCACAGTTTCCAGAACTTTTGGTGTCACTGTTAATTTCTACCATCAGAGGTAAAGGTAGTCCCATGGGGGGATGTCGCATCATGACGTTTTCTTGGCAGACTTTTTACAGGGTGGTTTGCCATTGCCTTCCCCAGTCATCTACACTTTACCTTGGGGAAACTGGGTACTTATTTTACCGTCCTTGGAAGGATGGAAGGCTCAGTCAACCATGAGCTGTCTACTTGAACCGCCCTTAAGTGCTTGGAATACACTGCACGTGAGATTCTGCTTTGTTTAACTGGGAAATTCATGTTGGTGGAAACATACTGGCCCCTGAGGATGTTTGTATTGGATGAAACAAGCTGAACCATCCAGCTAGCAGCTTGTAGGGCCAACGGGGTCCTTTGGGGCTCCATCTTCTGCCTGATATCCACCTACAAAGAAGCATCATCATAAGTGTTTTTTGGTTCTCTTCAAGTACATTACTTACCATCCGTTTGAAGTAGTTTTTGAATCAGTTGGAATCTCCTCCTTCAGCTTCACCCTCACAATAGACTTTTCAGGCCCTGGACATTCATTTATCCAACTTGCCAGTTGTTTGGGAGTCTCCAATGCGAAATAAGAACAAGGAATATACACTCTTACAAGATTTTCAAGGCAACTATTGAGAGACTTTCTTAAAGGGATACGGTCAACTACATGTAATCCTTGCTGTATTCATTGTGAGTTTATTGTTGTTTGTAAGATACCTTCATAGTTTTGCACTGAGCACTTCAGTATAGAAGAAAAGTTTGTATTTAAAATGTTGTATTTCTACAATCTCACTCTATGATTTATTTTTCTTTCCCATGTGTTGTCTTGTATATGGTCCATTGAACTTTGGGAAACGCCTCTTGGTTTGTCTTGGTTACCTGAACCCGGCTTCCGCCAGGATTGAACTCAGGTCGTGAGCAGAGCTTGGGCTGCAATACTGCAGCTTACTACTCTGCGCCACGGGGCTCTTCTACTGTCCTAAGAACTATTAATTTAGTTTGTTTTGAAGTTTTTTTGTCAAGTTATATGAACATACTATATAGTCACTGTATGGGAATAAGTTTATATAAACCATTGGCTGGTGGAGGATTTTTGTTGATTTTTCTCCCTCCCATGTGAAACCTGTAACTTTCCCCTGAAGCTGTTTATTCCCCTGCAGTTATTTCTTCCTGTCCCCCCAAAGCAGTATTTGATGTGGTGTTTTGTGCTCCTGTGGGAGTGGAGAGTAAGCAATCCTTTTGCCTCCCAGCAACTATGGAAATTCTCATTAGATGCCAAGCCATTATCTTTTACTAATTTTTATTTCATTAGTATTACGTAGAAATAAAGACCTTCTCTGTTGTGCTTAATTTAATCATGGAAAGACAGCAACAGCATTATATGAAAAAAGGGAAAATCTTTAATGCCAACAACCTTCACAACTGTAAGATCTGTGGTACTTGTCATGAAGTCTGCAAGAACGAGCTGTTGGACCAGTATTAATAAGAATCGTGGGCTGCATTGTGAATTCTAGTAATCTACCTTTCACATAGAAAACCTCTGTAGTCTTTTTATCACTAAACAGTTCCTCTGTGTGATTAATGAACAGTATAACAGCACTCCTTCTATTTATCATCTCACAAATATTCCCTTGGGTCTGTTGGAATGACTATTGGAAGTTGCTGAAATGCTAACATTTTTTTCAAGAGTTCTAAAAACATTACTGCTGTTTTATCTTGACCAGCTCTTGCAAAACATGTTTCATACTGTTTTAGATAATCATGAGTGTTCAGTGTATCACATCCCTTTGCATGTTGTTATTCTCATGGTGATCTTTAACAAACATGCTAATTGTGGTTCTCCTGCATGTTTATGACTTATAAAACAACTAATGTTGTAGGATTTTTAAAATAAGCCTAGAACTTACAGCTCAAATTCTAGATTGATGTGCTAGCAGTCTATTGAGTCATATTGATATACAAGATTAAGATTCTTCTTTTATCTGACACCTTTTTGTTTGCCCTGTCTATATAGATCTTAAACATACTGGGAGGACAAGCACTGTTGTCAGTCAGAGTGAACCCATCAGTAATTCTGCTTATTTGCCTCAGTAGTTTTAGATTCCTTCTATTAGAGATTGTTTTGCATTTTTCAGTATTTATTTTTGCAATTGTTATCCTGCCATGTGGTTCTGCAACTCCCTCTGCGTAGCTCAAAACAATAATCCATGGATGTGGCTCACAACAGCAATTCACAAGTGAGGCTCATTTTTTTTCTACAACAAGTCTACTCTTGATAGCTTTTTGCAAAGCATTGCTTAAAGGCACTTTGGTTTGTCCTTTAACTATTTTGAACGTACTCAAGAGAATTCTGGTAGAGGTTCCCAAGGATGCTGCCTAACCGAGTGCCGGCTCGTCTCTAGCTGGGCAGGCAGCGCCTTCCCCTGACTGAATCTGCGCCCCGCGCTGGCCACGCTGGAGGCTGCCGGGTGCGGGCAAGAGGCAAGAAGGGAGGGAGAAAAAAGAGCTGAGTCCGCCTGCTGGGCACGCACCTCACTCCACGCCGGCCAGCGGCTGGCTCAGCCGTGGCTCATCGCTAGCCCCGAGGGGGGGGCAAGGAGGGGTGACTCCTCCTCCTTTGGCATCCCCGGCGGAAAAATTGTTTCAGTTGCAGAAAGAAAGATGTAAGATTAGAAAACTTGTTTAAGAAAAGAATTGTGCAGTTGAACAAATTGTCAAGATTTTGTTGAATCATGATTTGGTCCTGTGGAAATTAGCTGAACAAATGTGAGTGAGTTGTGCAGAATTAGAGCTGTCCTGCCAGTTAGGAGAAGAGAATAGATTAATTGGCTGATCTCATCAGCCATATTTTTATATATACTTATGAAGAAACTAATGCTTGTACCTTACTTTCAGTTTCTTTAGTTGTTTACTTCATTAATGAGTATCTCTAATACCAGAGCCAGTTTGGTGTAGTGGTTAAGAGTGGCAGAACTCTAATCTGGAGAACTGAGTTTGATTCCCCACTCCTGCACTTGAAGCCAGCTGGATGACCTTTGGTCAGCCACAGCTCTCAGGAGCTCTCTCAGCACCACCCACCTTATAGTGTGATTGTTATGGGAATAATAATAACATACTCTGTAAACTGCTCTGAGTGGGCATTAAGTTGTCCTGAAGGGCAGTATATAAATCAAATGTTGTTGTTGTTGTTATATATCAATAATAGAAAAGTTGTACATTGAAGACTTCTTGTAATCTCTTGGATTCTAGGAAGAATGAGACAACCTTCTCAAGGAAGAGAGTCTCTCTGTCTGTGACAATTTTACGCAGTGCCTGTTCCTTCAGTACTGTGATATTGTAAGTCAGTATGATATCTGTGATTAAATCCTGTGGAGCTTTCTCTGTCATTGGTGACAATTGCTAATGATGTATTAAGGCTCTTTCCCCTTTAATTGTAGACATTTTGTTAAACATAGCTTGAAGTACTGTGACATGACAAACTCCACCTTCCAAACTTGATACTTGTCTACATACAGAAAAGATTCAGAGGCTTCAAATTTGAATGGTTGGCCAATCCTGAACTAAAGGCTAGGGAAGACAAAGCCTATAAGAGACTTTGTTGAAGGGGATTCACAGCAAAAAAGTGGTTCAATTCTAGAAATAACAGAATTTGCAGACAGTACCTCAGTGCATTAACCTATGCCTCCTAATTTAGCAAAAGCAGTAGAACAAGGAGATGGTGCACCTTCTGCTGCTCAACAGACTGCAAAGATATTAAAAAGTCATCGATAGAAATATATTTAAAGCAGTTACTGCTGAAGATGTGAGGATAACAAAGTCTCTTACACGGTTCTGGGCCAGACTGCTGTTGTAGCATCTAATGTCTACTTGCATTCGAACATTCCCAACTCCTCAAAATTAAGACTATTACTGAGCAAAAGCTGCATTGTAGATGTGGCAACCTTTTCTTTAACTGTTATTTTTAATTAACAACAACAACAACAACTGCACTTATATACTGCTCTTCTAGACAGATTAGTGCCTCACTCAGAGCGGTTAACAAGTTAGTATTATTATCCCCACAATACAGCTGGAGAACGGACTGAGAGGAGTGGCTTACCCAAGGCCACCTACCAAGCTCATGGCAGTAGTGGGAGTTGAACCAGTAAAATGCTGATTTGCAGCCAAACCGCTTAACCACTGTGCTATAGCAGTTCTCTTAATTCTTAAACTTTGTTCCAGCCTGTGAGCTGTTAAGCTGAATAAACTGAAACTTGCATACATGTACACTGGCATTAATCCAAACGGTTCAGACTTTCTCCATGCCAAGCCCTTTATATACGGATGCATCATTGGAGTGTATTAGTTACATAACCCATACCAACTACGAGGAAGTGTGAAAGTATCATTGACCACTCCTGAGCAGTTTTTCTGAATCTATAGAACTTCATATTTCAGCTCAGGAGGTACCCAGTTCCATCTGCCTGTATTAATTTCAAGACCATGTCTAGTCTCAAACATACAACCAAAATACAGTGTTGTCCAGATTTACCAAAGAAAACTTCCTTTCATCATGCAGGGCGTGAACTTGGAATGTGAAGGCAATCTTGACCAGCATATAAAATTGGATCAGGGAAGGTAGATAGGGCCTGTACTGATAATTACAAGAAGGCCATAGGAAACTTGATGGTATCAGATCCTTACAGCATACAGTTAGGATTAGACTTTTGGGACAAATAGATAGAACAGAATCTGGGGGACTAGAAGGTATATACATGTGTTCTTTTCTGCAGAGCGTAGTACCTGATATAGATGGTGTACAGAATGAAAGCATAATTTTCAGCATTTGAGTGTGTATAAAATCAGAAATGATATAGATCAAAGGGAGGGTTCATATAAATTTCAAAGCTTTCTGTCATCAGGGAAGCCCCAAGCTTACTTCCAGAAGAGAGTCACAGGAATCAACTGCAGTATGGTAGACTTAAAGTGGTGTGGCTCGATGCAGGCAGGTAGAACGTGCCAAGGTAAACAAAGAGAAACAGAACCAGCAACATTCATGAGAAGCCTGCCTGTTTTCTATATTAAATAGCTACAGTCTGTCTCCTAAGATAGCAGGTTGTCTCCTAAGAAAACAATTATGATGCTTTGGTCCACCAAAACAGAGGCTCATACATGTGGTAGAAAGGAAAGGTTTCCACTGGATCTTTGGGTTTAATCTAAGCAGCTGAGATGACTTTATACAGTAGTTTAAGGACTGGTTTGCTATAGTGTAGGTAGAGCAATAGCTGTAATGAAAGAGGGAAGTTGATAAGATAGATTGCTTGACATTAGGGACAACTTGGTGTAGTAAGAATTCATTGACATAATTACTATTGCAGTATTAATGTAAATAAGTAAACTCCTTGTATCTCTCAAACAAAGGAATTTTATTAGAATTTTATAAGACATTGCATCAGCATTCAGGAGAATTTACGGGAAAATCTCTTTTCCTACTGCCTTTATTCATTGTTTAGGAAAAAAATATCTGTGACTACAGGGCAAGGGAAAATCAACCCAGTCACCCTCTTAACTCTTGCAACAGGATGGGAGAGAAGGATTAGCGAGCTAATTAGAAATGATTGCATCTATCAACACTAATTAACAATACTGTGGTCTCACTTGTGTGTTCTTTTGAGCTGTTCCCCTTCGGGACAGCTCAGCAGTTGCCCCCCTTCCTCTGGGGCTGCTCCATCCCTCCTTTGTTGATTGGAAGTGATAGCTGAGCTCCATGGCAGCAATTGGAAATTCTGTTCAGTATGGCTTTCAAATTGTCCCTCATTTTCAGTCTCCAAATTCACCTATTCCTGCGTGAAGCCGCTGTGAAAAGTGGTACCAAAAAAAACCTTTTTATGCTTTCATCCATTTAGTGTTTTACTGTAGTGTTATGGCTAAGAGCACTTCTCATGTATCTGAGGCTGGTTTTGAGAGCATCTGATGCAAGACATTTTTATTTACTGAGTGGCACTGGAAACTTACTGGCCCAGGAACAAAATTAGTGCTTGCTCTGGCAAGGGATAAAAATGTCTATCATATGCTTCTTTAGGACAATTAGAAATACTATTAAAATCAAATAGTTCAAAACCAGCTTCATACCAAAGAAGGATGATGCAAAAGGTGCCCTTTCCCATTGTGCCATTTCCTGGTGCTCACCAAGTGTTTTCAGCGAGACTTATTTAAAACAGTTCTAGTCTGAAGGCTGCACATGAGAGTCTCTGTTTTCCTTGCTTCTTAGAAGATTGAGAAAAATGGGTGGACACATCTAGAATGGAATCCCTGAATTTAAGGTTGCATGATGTGTGTGTCTCTTCTCTTTTTCTTCCTCCTCATGAGTAGAGCTGTATCTCAAACACCGTGCTATCTAAAACACAGTGTACAAGGTGGCTGCTTTCTGTTTCTATTCTTTTCTACCAAGAGAGGGAGGGTAAAAAAACAATGGGTCTCCCTTTACTTTCCTGAAAACACAGGCTATATATGTTTCATTTCTTGTTAGTGTAATTTAGCTGATAGCTACCCTTTCCTCCTGGTTCCCTATGTGTTCTAGCACTTGAGGAGGGGGAAGAAGAGGCAAGGTCTAGCCCCATTGTATCCTGGGAGGGGAACAGTACTAGGGTGAGTTAGAGGAAAGGAATATTGGTGCAGGCTCAGGTGAGTGGATCAGAGTGTATGACTAGCTGTCTCTTGCTTATTTGTAAGGTTTACTGTCATGTATAGTCTACAGGTCCTTCAGAGTGTGCTTACATGTTTGCCTCAGAAAAAGAGCTGAAATAAGTTAAGGTATAAGTTGAGTTAAGGTATTGCCTTTCTTGGACTGCCTCCTTGGACTCCAGTTAGCAGCCTGCAGCTGCCATTGTTATCTGCCAGTCCTCTCCCTGCACATTCTATTTTTACAGGTCCTGCCTTAGTTTTAGTTCTTCTTGGTGCTTTCTTCTTACTTGATGTGCAACACTTCACTGTACAGTTGCAATGAGTTCCATATTTTGCATCTCACACTGAGGCAATGTCAATAACTGTTATAGCATTAAGCAGCATCTCAGTCATGTCATCTCTTATTACCATGCAGGATTTCCTTGGGCTCTTCTTTGGGCCCCCATCAGAATTTTGACCTTCTTTATTAATTAAGCTGCTCATTTCCCCTTGCCTGTGATTGAGATATCTGATAATATGTCCCTAAAGCCATCTTACTTAAGGATGGACATTGCTTTAATGCATGAGTTCCAGATGTTTTGCCCATATTTAAAGATGGTTCAAATTAAACAGCAGTTGGAGAAAGGGAAAGGTTCCCTTAACTGGCTGGTACATCCAGTACAGAAAGCCATGTTTTTTCTCTTTTTTAAAAAGTCCCTAGTTCTGTGACTGGAAGAGACAAAAATACCTTTATGTTTTTCACATTTGGTTGCAAATGATTTAGTAGGGATTTTGAGAAGAATTGGAATTTATCATAGTAAAACAATGAAAAGTGTATTGTTACCAGTTATTGCTGCTGTGAATGGTCACTGATTATTTTGTATACATTTGCACAGAAATGTCACAGGTTGTACTGCTACTGTTTCAGGTTCTTTTAGCCCCACCCCAAGTTTATAATTTTTTTCTTTGTCTTTCTGTTTGGAGGAGAAAATATATATAAAATCTAGCTACTGAGTTTAGCTGTGCCTCTAAGGAAGTCTACTAATCCACAAGTCTAATGCCACAAGTTTTTGTGCTGTTTTTTTTTTTTTTTTTTAGAATGGACTCTGAACTCTTAGAATTTAACTCAGGGTTGTCTTTGAGCAATCCCACATATGGGTTCTGAACCTGCATAGAAGCAGTTCTGGAGTATCCTGAAGCTGTAATCAGGGAACAGGTGCTCAGATGCTTTATTCTGAGGCATAGGGAAGCAGAGGCTGCGTGTGGACTTCTGCTGAGTTCTGTTCTACATCTCTGAGAAAGTATCAGCTCTGAGAAATTTCTTGCCAATATTCTATTACAGTGAGTTTTATCTTCCTTTGGAATTTTGTTTTTAGTCAGATTTCTTCTATTTTTCCCAGTATAATTTAATTGGTCTAAGCCTACAGTCTTTGTTTCTGCTGGTTCTTTAAAAAGTGTTGCACTTTCCTTACCACAGACTGGCACAACTAGTGTCTAATGTTGCCTAGGCAAATCTCACAGTGGACTCCTGACCATGCTTTTTGAAACTTACCAAGCAGGCCTGTGCACACTGGGTGTTTAGGAATAGGAAAAAAGGGAGTAGGAGTGTGCTCAGTGAGATCATCTTCTAAACACTGAAAGCATGACATAGTCTTAAATATTTATCAGAAACAGCCCACAAGTTGTTCAAGTTTTTCTTCTCCCTGTTTAGAAGCTTGTTACTCTTCTAAGTGGTATTCTGTAGAAGCTATAGGAATCATTTTGAGAAGATACCACAAAATTTGGTCCATCACAGCTGAACAGATTACTTGACTGGTGTGACCTCCATTTATACGGCTGGCAGTCATCTCTTAGGATGCCTTTCAGATTGCTATGTTAGTCCGAAGTAACAGGATCAAAGAAGTATTGTCTCACTTCTCTAAAAGCCGTTCATAAACTGTTCTCTTGCCAGGGTATTCTAAAGCACTGATGAAATCACATTAAGAACTATAAAGGCAAAACACAATTTGTCCTGAGCTAGTGCAGGAGAATACATACTGTTTGGGTGCCTCTTCAATGAGGTTTTTGCATTTGCAGGTGAACTAGAGAATTACTAGGCTCTCCCTAGGGAGGAGGAGATGTTCTGAATGGTCGAAGACAAAGTAAGGATACAAGATGATCTTGACAGGCTGGAAACCTGGGCTAAAACAAATAAAATGAATTTCTACAGAGATAAATGCCAAGTTCTGCATTTAGGAAGGAAAAATCAAATGCATAATTATATGTTGGGGGAGAATTGTCTTGGCAATAGTGTGTGCGAAAAGGATCTAGGCAAATGTGGTTTCTGCTGTATAAACAAGCATAGTGTCCAAATCACGAGAAGTGATGGTATCGCTCTACTCTGCTCTAGTTGACCTCACCTAGAGTATTATGCTCAATTTTGGGCACCACAATTTAAGGAGGATATAGACAAGCTGGAACATGTCCAGATGAGTTCAACAAAGATGGTGAGGGGTCTGGAGACCAAGTCCTATGAGTAAAGGTTGAAAGAGCTCGGAATGCTTAGTCTGGAGAGGAGACAACTGAGAGGTGATATGATGACCATCTTCAAGTACTTGAAGGGCTGTCATATAGAAGATAGTGCAGAGTTGTTTTTCCCTGCCCCAGAAGGTCGGACCAGAACCAACGGGTTGAAATTAAATCAAAAGAGTTTTCAGCTGAACATTAGGAAGAACTTCCTGACAGTTAAAGCGATCCCTCAGTGGGACAGGCTTCCTCGGGAGATGGTGGGCTCTCCTACTTTGGAGGTTTTTAAGCAGAGGCTAGATGGCCATCTGACAGCAATGCTGATTCTGTGAACCTGAGCAGATCATAAGGGGGAGGGCAGAATGGGTTACATCAGTGCTTGTTTCTCGTGGCCCTTCTTACATGCCCAGGGTAATGTTGATCGCCACCTTGAGGTCAGGTAGCAATTTTCCACAGGCCAGTTTGGCTAGGGATCCTGGAGATATTTTGCCATCTTCTGGGCTGGGAGCAGGGGTCACTGGAGCAGTTGGGGTGTAGTTGTGAATTTCCTGCATTGTGCAGGGGGTTGGACTAGATGACCCTAGAGGTCCTTTCCAACCCTCTGATTCTATGAACAGATAATGGAGTCGCCCAAGGTTCTTGGTCTGTTCTTGGTTCAATTTTCCCTTTTTTCAGGAGGATGGCAAAATGGGTCTAGTTCATAGGGGGCAGTTTGGTTAAACTTATAAAGGGTTCTAAAAAGCTTAAGAAAAAATATACATGGAATATTGGTCCTTAATCATATGACTAGAAGCACTTCTCTCTTGCAATTAGCAGATGGGATATTACTGAGGCACTAGAAGAGAAAGGAGTGAGCATTAGCCCTAGAGAACTGCATAGAATATATATATGCATAATGTTGTTGGTTTTTTTCTTTCTGCTTCCCTGTGCAGCTCGGATTGGGAAAATGAAACGGAGGAAGCAAGACGAAGGGCAGGTATGTCCCCTCTGCAGCCAGCCTCTCTCAGGATCCGAGGAGGAGAGGAGTAGGCATGTCGAACAATGCCTTGCAAAGGTAGAAGTGCTGAGGGTACCCTGCTGCCACTGTCATTTCTTTCTTCTTGCTCTCTGCTGTGCTGGTAATTTCGGTAGAAACCAAGCTTACAGAGTGAAGACCAAAGGTTTGAGGGTTCCTATGCAGATCTGTATCAAATCTCTGTCTTGGAAATGAATGTTTGGCCTGTTAGGTGGATTTTAAAGTCTCTGTTATGCTAGAGCTCATCTTTCTAGCCTTTCAAATGAGAGGGGACAACAGGATCAGCAATTCTTTTCAGTTGTTAGTAGCGGGGGGACCCCCTCTGTTGTTGGACCCGGGCTAGATCTTTGGTCCTTAAGCAGCCATGATTTGATAATAACAGTAGATCTCTAGTGGCAAAGCCATAGACTGGAGAACAAATGGCTAGGAAGACACAGGCCATCCTATTCTTGTGCCAGAATACAACTTGTTGATGCTCAAGTGCTTCTTGTGATCAGACAGTCTCTAATCTACCATTTTAAAGGAAAGTAATTGGAAAGACTCTTAACAGTACAAGTATAGAACAGTCATGTTATAGGGCAAGTGCTCTCTGGTTCTGCTTTTATTTTATGGTAAAAATTCTTCTTAGGACACTGACTGAAGAGTAGCTTGACATGGTGGATCATATAGCAGCCTCCAGTGCAACTGACTATAGGCTGTTGTTTGACAGTTGAGGAATGTTGTTAGTGTGACTGGAACTTCCAGTTGGTGGGCTGAATCATATTTCCAAAATTGGGATCAAACTATAGTGATGGATTATGCTGCATCCTCAGGAGGCTTGAAATAATTATTCCTGCTGTGTAGTCAGTACTTCCATGGAAGTTTATCTGAAGAATTGTTTTACAGTAAGCCTGATGGAGAGTGCTGTGGGTCCATTCTAGCACAGCAGTAGATCAGTCATCTGCCTTTTCTAGCTTCCTCTGAAATAGTTCCTAAATGTGGGACATAAGGTCTCATGCAGTAGCTGGGAAGCAAGTTTGACAGAACTTGATTTTTTACCTTCCATGCTCAGACACAAAACTGTAGCCTAGATCAGAAGACAAGGTGCTGAAGATGGGCTGTAATCCTAGATTCAAATTTCCAGTGTGTCTGTGGACAGTGTGTCTTGGACAAGGTGATGTCCAGTACTCTGTCATAAAATACATAATTTGCCTAATATTTAGAAAACATCTAACAATTGCTCTCCCTAGGTCTAGACGTTATGGGACAGAGATGCACTGATATATGGTATCCCAGTGTGGAACATCTCATGTGAGAGAGAGCTTCTAAAAATACATCTGTTCTATTATTTAAAAAATCGATTACATTGATCCTTTATCATAATAATGATGACATTGGAGTCTGTGTTGCTGTGTTTGGTTGATCATAATGGCTGGAGTGACATGAAACTAGGACAACCATGCTCAGCAGTCCCCAGTGGTGAGGGTTACTTTATGTGGCATGATTTTGGTTTGTAGACCAGTATCTTCCAGACCATGGAGCTTTATGTCAGGCTGCATTTGGAACAGCTGTGTATTGTGCTGAGCTTAATCACTTTAAATAAAATGGGAACCTTGGTACTGTTAACAGCTCAGCTGTATGAGAAGCAAACCACCAGGAGCTCCCATTAAATATCAAGCCAAAATACTATTTATTCCAGTGATGGAAACTGATTACATTGTTAGGAATTCCCATGATGTTAAACTCACACACTAAATTTAGTGATGTATGTGGGTAACCTGCATTTTTCATTAGTTATATAATGTTTTGCTTGTACTCTGTGCTATCCTGTTCATGCCCACTTTTACTATCAGTCAGGCTTGTGTCTATCCCTCTCGTCGGCAGGAAAATTACCCCACTATTATAGTTGTTTACCCAAGACACTGAGATAATGCTTGGCACTTTATTCTCTTTGCCCACCCAGAGGGAAGGTTCATGCATGATAGAGGATGACTCTGTGGACATTGAGAATGAGAGTGGTAATCGCTTTGAAGAGTATGAATGGTGTGGACAGAAGAGGATACGTGCCACCACCCTACTGGAAGGGGGATTCCGAGGTAAGAGGGGCATTGTAGGGGGATGGCTGAGATGTGCTGGGGCCTAAGCAATGCCTGTATCCTCTTTTTATCAGGAAGTAGAGTGTAGCAAGTCAGTCTAAATATTTTGCCCTCCTAGGCCTGTTGTATCTTCAGAAAGTCTTTTTGCAAGTCATATGCTGGGATGCTGAGAATTCTACAAGCAGCTTGACATAGAGTTTATCTTGTAAAGAACCATGGGTATAAATCCATCTAAAGAGTCATTCTTTGATGCAGCAGTGGCTAGTGGCATGCTCCCTGATCCAAAATTGTACTATTAGTCTCTTGATAATATATTTTTCGTCTAAAAGTATGGTGGAGGTGGGGAACCCTTGTCAGGTACAGCAAGCATAGATGGTCTGTAGATATCCCTTTCTAGTTCTTATTTGAGGAAGATTGCTTAAGGGTAGACCATTTGAGCTTCCTGAACTAGTATAGCTATCAGCAGCAGTGTTCTCTCCCTCACTGATAGCACCATCCTAAGCAGAGTTATACCCTTCTAAGTCTATTTAAGTTAGTGAGCTTATAAAGATGTAACTCTGCTTAGGATGGCATTGTGAATCTTGTGGAACTGTCTTAACAGGCCATTTCCTTACGTGTTAGTGAAGGTGAGTGCTTGCAGTTCAGTCAGGTCCAAATTATTTTCATACTCCTGTAAAAACAGTGGTAGAAATGTGAATAGAGTGCTTTTAATTAACGTCACGTAATACAACCTAAAGTTGGAGAGAACAGGAGTAACCACTGTCACATCAGTTTCAGTGGTACTGTGCATAATTTAAAAAGAAAAAATTGAAGCGGAAAACGAAATTGTTAAAAAAAATCCGTCTCAAGTGACGAAAGCTGGTTTATCAGCCACTGGTGATGTATGGAAGCTGACAGCTAAGTCACTTTAGCACCTGCATAAAATATTAAAGGGCCGGTTATGCATTTATCACTCCATCTTTTTTAAGGCTGATAAATGAGAATTCAGCAACCTGCCATACACCTCCAGCACTACACCCTCAGGGCTCCCAGACAAACACATCTTATTTTTCCTCCTCCTATTCCTTCCCTTGTGACAGGAAAATCGGCTGCAAAGGAGAGAATGAGTTATGGCAAAATCTGACCTTTCTGAGTTTTATTGGCGAATGTAATTTTAGCTGTGCACCTGGCTCTTTTCTTACATTCAGTCTTTTGCTCTGTGTCAGGATTGACTAAACTGTCTGTCTTGAACCTTGGGGTTCTGTAGATGGTGCCTTACCCTTCCTTGAATAAAAGAAGTACTTTGCCCTGTCAGACAAAGTTTGTGCCTTCTTGTGTGTAGGGCCTACACATTAATAGATTGCCCTTGATTTTAATTTAAAATATTATGAGGGGAAAGCCTATTGGAGTTATTTTGCTTTATAAATTATTCTTTTGTTTCTCTCAATGAGTTATTTGGGGATAAAAACCAGCTGGGGAGAAGCTGAAGAGTTAAGCAGCTGCATTATGGGTATTCTTTGGTTAATCTCTAAGGAAGAAGTATACTGTCTTGCCTACCTGTAACTGCAAAACTTTATGTGTTGAACTTAAGGCATTCTGGCAAGTTGTGCTAAGGGATAGATGGGTTGCCATTTCAGTCTGTCTGTAGCAATAGAAAAGAGCAAGAGCCCAGTAGCACCTATAAGACTAACAAACTTTGTGACAGGGCATGAGCTTTCATGAGTCACAGCTCATTAGTCATATAGGTGCTGCTGTGCTAAGGGAGTTTGTGAGGCATATTTGATTTCATTAATTGTTGAGAGCAGGAATTTCTGTTGGTACTAGTGTTTCTTTAGTCCCTTGATTCAAAGGCCAAGCTATCTGTTTTTGTTCAAGGTACACCATCTCTGTATTCTGCAGTACTTTGGACCCATTTTGTAAATCTTCGTCTGGAATCTCTGTTGTTGCTGTTGTCTCTTGGGTTTCCTATATCTTTTAATTTATAATTCCTATCCAGCAGACTGACCGCTGGAGAAGGTATTACTCTTTCAGACTCTCCTTAAGCCTAGGGAATTCTAGAGAGTCCTCACAGTTGTTTTCCTGCAGGCTGAGTGTGAGAGGAACAGTAGCAATTTTCCAGAAACGTTGAGTAGTCTACAGTTGTTATCTATAACCCTACTCTTGCTTCTAGTTGCAGTGCAAATTGGTATCTGGCATGTTGCACATCTCACAGGTCAGATGTGAACATCCAAGTAGCGCAGATGAAAATCCATATATTCTGCAGACAGGGAGAGTAACCTGCATGGAGTTAGCATGGAGCTCATTTACAATATGTCTATTTTATTGCTGATGGGGAAATAAGGGCACTCACATTTCAGCATAAGAGTGCAATTTTTCGTGCTGTTTTGCACTTTTTCCTGAACTATTTGCTTTTAATATCCCAATCATTTGGAAGAGATTTTTTTTTTATTTTAAAGAGTAATAGCAACCTCTTAATATTTTTTTAACTACTATGCTTTCTTTAAAGCTTGTCCCCTCCACTGATTCTCTGGAGTATTTTCTTAATTAGCCTATTTAGTATCTTCTTTTTACAACTTGATGTTTAAGCTTAAAGTAATAAGGTTTTATGAGACATGATTCTTAGCACTGGGTTCTGTAAATGCAATGTTAGAAGTTGGTACTAGGAAATAATATTTAACCAGACATTCCATCCTACATGTCTTAAAGAGGGTAGCCCTCTTCGCCATCTTACGTAAATTAGGATAGTAACCTTCCAGCCCATATTACTATCAGATCATAATTTCTTCTTAGTAGGAGAGTTCATAGGATGTTGGAAAGTGAAATACTGTCCACACTAGATATGGCCACAAGCTGAAATATGACCCAAAGTTCACCATGAACTGGGCCGGTTCATGGTTTGCGAACCAGTGGTCCATCAGAGCGCATTTCTGATAAACCACAACAAACTGCTATGATTTTTAGGGGGTTCATTTGGTTTGTTTTTCAGTTCGTCAGAAAGCCTGGAGCCAAATCAATCTATTCCCTAGGCAACGGGGGTGGGGGGGGATGGACTTCTGCAGCCCTATGGCAGCCCTCCAAAGCTTGATAGGCAGCACAGGCTGTCAACCAGAGAGCTTCCATTCTACTCTATGAGAGCAGGAGGAATATAACCCCCAGCTCTCAGGCGAGTGGTTTCAGTTTCCAGCAGGCAGAAAGATAGGGAGGAAATGCTGCTGGATTTTCTGTCACAGAGGGGGAGCTATTTGAAGCCAGCCTCAGGGGCCAAGGCTAGTGCGTTCCTGTGAGGACTCACAGAATTCTTTTATATATCATACTTATTATCAGTATCATTATTATTTATAGCACCTGTCCCAAATGGGAAGATATCTGGGTGAGTCAGGGCTCTGGACCACCTCCTGTCCTTGCCAAGTGTGAATGCACCCCCCACAAGGGAAATTTTAACCTCCTTCCCCATGGGTCCTCCTGTCCCCTAGTCCACCAGTGCCTGCTACTCCCTGGCTGCAACCCAGCAGAGGGACTCAGTTGTCCATAGCTGAGTTTGTTCCAGGAGGATCTGAACCCCCCCTTTGGGAATTCCTTGCCTCTAGACCATCCAGGGCCTTGACTTCTCAACCACTTGCTGATGCAGCCGCCCACATTACCCCCTACACTCCATCCCCTATTTAACCCCCTTCTCATGAGTCCCCTTAAGAATCGCCCACCCTGTAGTGGAGATGGATTCTGCTAGTGGAAAGCTTCCCTCTCAGCCACTCTATTGGGAAGATGAACACTGGTCGCCACAACTCTCACCCAGGACTCTCTTTCCATCTCCCACAATAACTTTCTTTCCTCTCAAAGGTTTTTGTCTTTTCTTTCTGTCCTTTCAAAGAACATTTCTCCTCAAAGACTACATTTCCCCCCCTAATAAGATTAATGTTCCCCCAAAGTCTCCTTCCCCTAGGGTTGCCAGGTCCAGGTTGGGAAATTCCTAGAGATTTTGGTGGTGGAGCCTGGAAAGATTGGAGTTTGGGGGGGAGGGTCTCTATAATGCCATAGAGTCTACCCTCCAAAGCAGCCATTTTCTCCAGGGGAACTGATCTCTGTGGCCTGAAGATCAGTTGTAATTTGGGGAGATCTACAGCCACCATCAGGAGGCTGGCAACCCTACCTTCTCCCCCAGGATTAACGTTCCCTCATGGGTCACCTCTGTCCTTTCCTGTACAAGAATATTCCTGTCTCTCCAAAGAACATCTACTCTTTCCCCCCCAAATTAATCTCCTTTCATAGATTGTCTCTGTCCTCCTTTTCTTTAAAAGAATATTCCTGTCTCCCCAAGAACATCTCTTGACTGTCCCCTCAAAGACTATTTCTGTCCCTGTTCCAGCCCCAGAGCAGTTTTTCTGCCCCCAGAAACCGTCATCCCACTCTGGGGGCCGTCATTCCATTCTCAGTGGAAGATTCTCTAACTCCATCCCACATTTTTATTGCAACTTTTTGGTTGCAATGAAATGCAACCAAAAAGTTGCATTGGAGCCAATGCAAGTCAGAGCAATTTATCTGTTCCCAGAGACAGTCATTTCACTCTGGGGCCCTTCATTCCAAGCCCAGAGCAGTTTAGCTGGTCCCAGGGACCATCATCCCACTCTGGAGCCCGTCATTCTATTTTAACTCCATCCCGTGTTTTCATTGCAACTTTTTGGTGCTGCAATGTATTTCAGTAGAACCAATGCAAGTCAATTGGCATTCGAGGTTCCCATTATGTCTAATGGAACTTTCCTGGGGGTACCCGCTTTGGGGGTCTATAACTCGGACATCTAAAAACCAAACTTTGCCAGACTTGGAGGGTGGCTGGAGGAGATCCTGCTGAAGATTCCCTATGAGTTTGGCATCTTTGACTCTCAAGGGAGGCATTCTACGGCCTCCGAAAGTGACATGATGAACCAAACAAACTGGTTCACAAATCAGGCAAGTTAGTGTAGGTTCATGGTTCGTAAAACTCCACAAACTGCCATTTTCCCAGTTTGTGCCCATCTCTAATCCACACATTTAGCCAGTGAGGAAGATTGCATTGGAGAAAAGTAAACCTTTACTGTTACCCCTATAATCATTTTCCTTTTTTTCTGTCTGAGTTTGGGTCAAGGTTTTCCATAATTCTGCTGACTGAATTAAAATACAAGGCTTTTAGACACATCAAGGTTTGGAGTGCACTAGAGTCATGTAACTGAGAGCAGCTTATACATTGTGTTGCAATGTTAGTCAGTGTTCTGAGCACACTTACTGATTAGAAATGGGGCAAGTCCAAAGTGCTAAATTCCTGCAGTGGGCAGCCATCTTTAAGAGCAGGTAATTCTCCTGTCTACACTGGAAGTGATCGAATGCCTCATGGAGCATGATTCATTTACATCCCACCTTTCTGCTCAATGGAGACCCAAAGCAGAATACATTATCCTTATATCCACTTTTTTATCCTTGCAACAACCCTTTGAGATAGGTTAGGCTGTGAGTGCATATGACTGGCCAAGATCACCAACGAGTGACCTTGGCCATGGTGCAATAGGATTCAGAGGGTCTCCCAGATTCTAGTCCAATGCAGAGAATGACCTGGAGAAGTCAAGGTCAGAACAGTGAATTGAACTGACACATGCTCTGTGAATTGGCTCTTTGGGAACATAGAAGCCTCTCCTTATTTTATTTCGTATGGTTCTTATGGCATGCAATTTGAAAATTACTGATTTTAGAAACAACATTCAGTAAATAGAGTCAAACACATTCAGTTAAGATTTGCTTCCTCAGAATCAAAGCACTAAGTATGTGTGTACAGTTGTAGTATAGCACAAATAGGGGACCCACAATGACTTAAAAGGAACATCTCATTTTCCCTTCCTCACTTTTTCTTCTTTCCCTTACTGAAAATCCCCTTAGCGCTTGCTCCTTTCCCAGCTTCCTTCTCTCCTTCCCACCTATCAGCCAACCAATCTTTTACCCATCTTCAGCTTTCCCTCCCCCTGGAAGCCTCTGCCTAGAAAAACTATGGTCCAGTTGCACAGTGCTGGGCACCAGGCCATGCCCCGTTGCATAATGAGAAACCTGCAAGGAGTTGTAGGAGGTATCTAATATTGCCCCATATCTCCTTCCTTGCAGTGTTTCCTCATTCCTTCCTCCTGGTAATCCCCATATTCTCACTTTTTTCTTGTTCCTTTTCTCCTTTCCACCCACTGACACACATACCTTTTATCTGCCCCCCTCCCATCAGTTATATTTATGATGTATTTACTTCATTTAAACCCTGGTTTTCTCCACAATGGGGACCTAAAGCACTTGGCATCATTCTCTCCTCCATTTTATCCTCACAACAAGCCTGTGTGCAAAGTTAGGCTGAAAATGTGAACAGGTCCAAGGTCATCCAGTGAGTTTACACAGCAGAGTGGTGATTAAAACCTGGGTCTCCCAGATCCTAGTCTGAAACTCTAATTACTACACCACAATGGCTTTCTTGGGGTGGCTAGTGAGCCTAATGAGTCCTGCAAGTCACATATTAAGTTGCCCAGAGGTTGCTACCAAGTCTGGCCCCAATGAGTCTTTCTTCAAAGGCCAAAACAGCCTTGGAAATGGCCCTGCTCCCTCCCTCTACCTTTTACTGCCAGAAACCAAGGCTTGAAGGCTAGGAGTACAATTGTGGTTGCCTAGCAACTGCCGCTGAGGACATTTGTTTCTTAAAGCTACAGCTGCTGTTTCTGTTATTTTAAAGAGTGTTAACCCTCCAATGTATTTGTTTTTAGGTTTCTTATTTTTCTGCACACCTGGGGCATTTTTCAGGCTTGTAGAAAGATCTGTTTTGTATTTTGCTAGTGTTTTGTTAGCATTCTTACTTTTATAAGTAGGATCCAAGACCAGGGAGAGAATGAGAGGTTCTTAAAAAAAAATTGTTGTGATGTCAAAGGGAGACTCCTGGCCACTTAACTAAAAACCGTCTGAATCTTGTGAGCATCTGACTTGGCTTAGCTGTTCTAGTCTGAGCTTTGTGGAGAAAGGAGTTTAGCCATAATCCTAAATACAGTTCGAAAAACACATTTTCAGTGATGAATATTAGACAAAAATAACCCCATCTGGCAAAAAAAAATTATGGTATAATTAAATAAATATTGGGATATCGGTTTTATGAAAAGCTGATTGGTATATCAGTTTTGTAAAAAGCCAAACTGAGAACCAGTTTTGTGTAGTGGTTAAGAGTTGCAGGACTCTAATATGGAGAACTGGGTTTGATTCCCTACTCCTCCACAGGAAGCCAGCTGGTTGATCTTAGGTCAGTCACAGCTTTTCCAGAGCTCTCTCAGCCCCACCCACCTCACAGGATGATTGTTGTTGGGATAATAACATACTTTGTAAACCACTCTGAGTAGGTGCTATATCAGATGTTACTATTATAATATATATATATGTTCCAGATAGACCTGGCTTGGCCAAAACCCAATCTGCCTTATAGCATAGGTGCCAGGCTCACCTTAGTCCTTACTTGCTTATTGCAACTCGTTGTTTCCAGTCTGAAGTAGCAGGCCTTTAGTATTCAGGTGTTTCTTCCTGTCCCTTTTAGTCCTCTTCCAGCTTGCAGAACTGTCTGCTAAGAATCTTCTCCAGATGTTTCTCCTAGTTAGATCTCCAAATCAGGATGGATTGATTTATACCAAGACAATTAAAATCAGCCAATTTAAGTTGGTAATTATTACCAATGTATAATTGCTATATGAATAAATCACATTTCCTGCTTTCAATTTCATTTGTTTTTTGAGACAAACAATGTATAAAAATTGGTCGGTATAACAAATAAGCATATATGTTTGCATAACAGTGGTTCTTTTTGACTTGGGAAGGAAATGTACATGCTGTTTGGTTATAATTTGAAAATACTAAATACCATACATGGCTTCCTATGTCATAATTTTAATGCTTGACCTTAACAGTATCTTGCCTCTTGTTCCTTATTTTACATAGAATAGGAGCATGGGTTAGGTTTTAAGAGATTGTATAGACTTCTACCGGGGAGGGGGAGGGATGCTGCTCCTGTGGATCAGGGGACCCACCCTGGATACTTTGGAGGGGGCATCAGCTCTCCCATGGAAGAGAATTGATGGAAAAACATGCCTGTAAAAATTGCCTGTAGGCAGAATTCAAGCCACTATAACTGAAATTGATTGTTTAAAAGTTTAAGTCTTCTTTGCTTGGAATATCAAAGCATAAAAAACGTGATTTGTTGAACTGTTACTCTCCCAATAGCCCAGATTCCTGGGCACAGCATTCTGGAATGTTTAGCACATTACAATAGTCTACCCCAATCAGTGGAGTAGGGTTTGCATGCTGGGCATTTATTTCTGCTAAACTTTGTGAAAGGTTAGTTCATACAGTCCATGTCCAGTGCTCCAAGTTGCACTCTGTTCTTGCAGCAGCAAGTGGAGGCATAAGGTTTTTTTCCTCACTGATTGTTTTTCCCTTTTAAATCCTCTTCATTTGTAGCGATTCCTCAGTTGTTCTTCAGAACAGCTGCTCATTTACTCTAGCTGTTTACATTTTAAAGTTATACTTTAAAAGAATTTCTGAGAGAAGTTCAAAAATGCTTTTTTCCTTTTGAAAGCTAGCATTTTTTGAGAGCGTGTCTGTTATTTGAAAGACTGAGTAGGTGGGAGAGAGAAGGAGCAGATGAAGAAAAAAGTGCTTTATCTGAAAAGAATCATATTGGCTTTGTGCTGATAGAGGCTGCTGTCATCTCTTAAATGGCTTAGCACAGTCAAAAGGCGAGCAGACTTAAAACAGTGTCTTACATGAGGATCGATGGGGGAAACACGGCACCGGTAACTGTGAGGAAGAAAGGGTGAATGCAAGAGAGATAACAGTAATGATTGCATGGAGGAGAGCTGGAGGCAGGCTTGCTCTTTGTAGTAACCTCGCTTCAAAGGGGCCAGAGCTGGATGGTCCCCTGGATGTTGCTGCCTTAATGTATCTAGGGAGAGAGCCTCATCCCCGCTCCTCCTCGGTTGGAGCAAACAGGCTAAATAGATTAGGTTATCTCTTCCCTATGTTATATCACTTTTAGGGGAGTTGTGGTCAGTCAGCATCTTGTGTCATTCCTTTAGCCAAAGAAGGTGGAGTGTGGAGGGGGAGTCTGAATGACAGAGGGAGGGAGCCATTGGGGGATGGGGTGTGGGGGGGGAACAGTATGTCAGTTTATCGATCTCACCTCAGCCAGGAGAGCTGCAGGCACAGCTCTGCAGGCACGAGCGGCAGCACTTCTAATGTGATTGAAAGGCAGTTAAAATGGCGGTGACCTTTTCAGGGGGAATTAGATTGCCTGCCAAGAGTGGTTAGAGGGAGTGATAACGCCGGCTTGAGGAAGCTGTCCAAGCAACTTCAAAGGGAGAGAGACAGAGACAGGAAAAGCAAGCGAGCCGCAAGTCCCATTTAAACTCTGAGCTGTGCTGTCTGATGAACCTGATATTACTATCCTTTCCAAATATGAAGGGATTGAAGAATGTAGCTAAGTTGCCTCTCCCCAAATCTCTTGCATTGTACCTTCTGTCAGGTACAGCAGCAGTTGACCACCGCTATTCTATTCACCTAGATCTTGGGGATGTCATAGGCAACTCCTTAAAAGCAGTTATGATGGTAAGCAGGACTTTCTAAAGAATGATCAATAGAAGCATCCTGAGATGAGCTCTATGGGAAATTCTAATTTGGGGAGGGTTCAGTCAAATATGTTCCACACAGTGGTTCAAATGACCCCTTAGCCAATCCAAGAAGAGACAGATGCGGGGTCCTGTGGAAGAAGCAAGTCTGCTACGTTTATTAAACGTGGAGGAACGCTAGTTACACGGAGAGCGAAAGAATCACATGTGCACTGCATTCATCAATCTTACAATAGCTGTGCAAGATACTTTATACCCTTTGGCGCATTACAATATTGGGGTTCTGTTGGCTTAAGCATAATTATGACCCCTATTGGTTTGTCCAGGGGGCCACCTCTAATGACCCGGCGGTCACTTATTGGAGGACCAGTTCTTCCCAGCAACTTAATTACAGTATTTCCCAATTAGCTTTGTTAGTGCATTGTTTTATCTTTTCCAGGAACATCTTTCCACTCCCACATTTTCCCATTCATAGAGCCTCCCCTTATTCCTTGTTAACTTGACAGTGTAACAATTTACCAAGGGCGCCTAAGTGTCGCTTCAGCAACCTTGTACCATGCAGGCAGAGATTGTTCCCTTTAGAGTATTATGGGAGAGGAGCACTTTCCCCTTCTCTGAAATGTGCAAAAAATAACTTTCAGTGCTGCACATCTCTTGCTAGGGGCTTCTCACAGCCTTGGGAAGTTTAGTTAATCTAATTGACTAGACACAAGCTCATTCCTTTTACTGAGGGGTTCACTGCTCCCTCCTTTGTCCAGTGTCTAGGGACAGGTGTCCTGATCCTCCCATTTGCAGCTGGCTCCCTTTGTCTATTCTCAGTTATTCTTGTGGCTGCATTTAGAATACGCCCTTCAGGAAAGGGCTTCCCTTATCAATTTCTAAGCATAGCATCGCATAGCACATAATGAGTACAGGTGCATTTTCCTTAGCGGCAAGCTTGCTTGGTAAGCATATCTAGTGCCCTGGGTTATCCCTACCACAGGCAGCAGGTTTGTCCCAGCGCTCCCAGTGTCTAGCATTCATTCATGTATCTCTAGTGCTGGTTCTTTGCATACTACAATAGTACCTGAGAATAGCATAGGATTGCATAGTGAGAGCATAAGATTGCATAGGGATAGTAAAGGCACATAAAATGTTCTAGTCCATTAAATCCATTTCCATCAAATACAAAACTGTGCTTGAGTAATGTGGAAGTGTTGGCATCCTTGGAATGTGAAAAGCCCAGTCTCTCCTAGTTGCCCTGGCTTATCTGTGGAAAGACTTCCAGCCATCAAGAATAGTCCTAAATGGACCTTGCATGACAAGAAGAGGCTATATGCTTCTGACTACTGTGTGTGTGGGGCACACGAACAGTGTGTACAATTAAGCTTCCTGGATGCATCTTCCTGGTCACTATTGGAAACAGAATGCTGGAGTACTTTGTTCTTGGTCTGATCTAGCAAGGCTGCTCTTAGGTTCTTAATATGCAAAATAGGGGAGTGATTCAGGATCCTAATTTCCTGTAAGAGAGCTGTGTGTCCTTGAGTGTTCTGTTTTTTAACTGTTTTGTCATTAGTAGTTGTTAAAACTCTTTGGAAAGTCAGATAGATTAAATATAGTAATGCCTGACATCTCCAGCAGATAGCTGTCGTCAGATGATTGGTTTGCAGCCTGTTTGACTTTCTAATATCAAAATACTTTTTAGAATCATGGGGTTGGAAGGGACCTCCCGGGTCCTCTAGTCCAACACCCTGCACAATGTAAGAAATTCACAATTACCCCCAGTGATCCCTGCTCCATGCCCAGAAGGTGGCAAAATACCATCAGGATCCCTAGCCAAACGGGCCTGGGGAAAATGGCTTCCTGACCTCAAAATGGTGATCAGCATTACCCTGGGCATGTAAGAAGGGGTCACGAGAACTAAACACTGTTGTAACCCTTCCTGTCCTCCCTCTCATGATCTACCTAGGTTCACAGAATCAGCATTGCTGTCAAATGGCCATCGAGCCTCTACTTAAAGACCTCCAAAGAAGGAGAGCCCACCACCTCCCAAGGAAGCCTGTTCCACTGGGGGACCACTCTAACTGTTGGGAAGTTCTTCCTAATATTTAGCCGAAAACTCTTTTGATTTAATTTCAGCCCATTGGTTCTTGTCCCACCTTCTGGGGCAACAGAAACAACTCCACACCATCCTCTATATGACAGCCCTTCAAGTACTTGAAGATGATTATCATATCACCTCTCAATTGTCTCCTCTCCAGGCTAAACTTTGAGGACTTGTGTCGCAGCAGGCTTTCTGCAAAATGTGGCACTATTGTCTGCAATGGTTAGTACAGGTTGTTGAGTGAGACGTTGCTAAAGGCATTCAACATCCTTACCAAGTTTGTGATCCAAAGAGTGCATTGCTCAGTAGGGGAAGCACAGAAATGCCACTTAAGTGTGATAGCTCCAAAAAATGAAGAACCTTGGCAAAAATGTTGTGTCAGAATGAAAATATATAGGCTCTCTTTTTCTCCGTACTACCTTTTCTTCTCAGTAATATTAAGTTTCTAGCAAAATGTGGGTGTCATAATTGTCAGTTTTGCTGGAGAAGTTGAATTGTACAAGTGGGTGACCTCTCACCTATTGCCCTTTGAAACTGCTAGCTGTATTTTTCATCTCTTGTGAACAAAAAGGAAGATTCTTTTCTTTCGGAAAGCCTGCAAAGCTCTAACAGGCCTGTGCCTAATTTCCATCATTCAGTCTGTCGACTTAAAGTTGCATTTAAGGTCATATCTAAGAGAGCTGGCAGTGGCATTAGTGCAAAAGACAATGAGATTTCCCAGAGGACTGAACAGGAAATAAAAGGTGTCTGTGGAGCGTTCAAACCCTTGGATGAATGAAATTGTAACTAATATTTGTTATCGTTGGATCTAAATGGACTTGACAGAAGAAAGTAAAGTTGGAGAGCTGTCAGTAGAGTGACTTAAGAAAGCTTCGTATCTCTGATACCCTTCACCTCCCTCTGCTTGCTTGAAAATTCCCTCATTCTGGGTTCACTTCTCAGTAATTTACTTTCTTTTCTCTTCTCTGCAGATACTAATTTCTTTTTCATTGCTGCACACTACTGTAGTCTCATGTCTTTCATTTTTTTTAAAAAAAGGTTTTATATTTGAATAACTAATTATGAACAGGATAAACATTTTAACCAAAAAAGAATGCCGTGGACAATGAAAAATACATTCTTCTTTCCCCAGGTGGATCTTCTTAAACCCTGAAACTGCTATACAAGTGTGTATACATTAAAAACCAGGTTTCTTTTAGTTTTTCAAGAAGTGCGCATTAGTCTGTTAGAATATTTACAGTGCATGCATGCATTAAACAAAAGTAGTGCTCTGTCTGTATGAGAGCTGTACCTCTCTGTAGGAAATGGAAGGAATACACTGAGAACTGGGTATGATGTGGCACTCATCGCTTTGGCACATATCATCACTATGATGATACAGTGATTACGCCAGAATGTGATACCCATGTTAGTTTATGGATATGTCTGAGTCTCTCGACAAAAACAAGAGAGGAAAAAACCCAACCTAATAAACAAGTCAGGAATCAACAAGTCTGAGTGTCTGTCATACAACCTACTTGAGTCAAAGAGCTGTTACAAACAGACATCTTGTGTAAAGTAGAAAGGGACGAAAAGGCCATCTAGTTCATCCCCTCCATCTGCCTGCGCATAGCAATGAAATATTTTATTTGTGTGGCTGCATTCAGACATACTAAGCCTCAGTTGATGGTTTAAAGTAAACTGCAGTTTAGTATGATCTATATATCCAGGCTGCCCTACAAACTGTTGAGTGCTGGTCTGGGATTCTAAACAATGTTTTTTGATGTTTTAATGTTTACCACCTTGGAGTCCCTATTTGAGTAGAAAGACAGCATACAGATTCTTTAAATAAATAAAATAAATAAGCCAAACTGTGTGTTGGATCCAGCTATCTATGGACACAAGCATTATGAAACTTCCCCATGTTCGACTCTACCAACTGTACTTTCCAACCCTAGGGAAGTTTTTTCCCACCGTATCCATACATGTCAGGAGGGTGCATTTGGGAAGGTTGTGTATGTGCAAAATTGCTGTCTTCTATTGGCATAGTTCTCCTGACAGAAGAGACAGAATAAATTTTCCCAGGGTGAGAAAGGACTGCTCAGGGAGGGTAACACAGGAAAATTTTGCACTCGTCGGCACATTCCACTGAAGAATTGCTGGGTTCAGCCCAAACTGCTGTTTGTTATATGTGCCTGGTTGATTATCTAGGGTTTTTTGTGATGTTTGGATGCAGCCTGTTATCTCTTTCACCCTGCCCTTAAATGCAGTTTCAGCTGCAGATGCATGGTTGCAAAGTGTCTGTCAAACAGATGCTTCTTAATGTCACAAACATGGTGCAGTGAAAGATGGAAATACTTTCCTGACCATTCTAGTCCTTGGTTACTTCTGTCTTGACAAGTTGTATGGCCATTGGGCACCTTGGCACATGGTTCCATGTTGCCTGTATCTCATTGCTTGGAGGATATATGGATCCACACTGTAGGTCAGTGTGTGTTCTGCAGTAATCTTAAAAATTCTCTACCAAGAAAATGCACGTCTGTGCTGAGAATAAATTATGTTGAAATAATTGCGTGGATATTCTTTGGATACCTGTTAGGATTTCACAGGTTACTTTTCGCTACAAACATTCTTAGGCCTGACTACCTGTCTTTCATCTACTTCCCCACAAGAGTTCATGCTACATAAATGTCAGTGCACTTTTCACCATTTTGGTCCTTTTTCCTGTAGCAACAATTGATGTAGTTAGGAAAGGAACATGGTGCAGTTCTCATGAGGTTATATCAGTTCAGAATGCTAGTAGGGATTGCTTGATTGAATGAATTTGTATAGTTGTCAGCTCCCTAGCTGTGGAAAGTTACATTAGGGAGAAGGTCCTAACTAAGACTTCTCCTTGATGTGATTGTTTTGTTTCAGCACAAAATGTTTTATTTAGAGAAGGTTCAAGAGAAGTTCCTCACCTGCGTCCTGGAGTGGTACAGCCTCAGGATATATGTATATATTTTTCTTGATAGAATCAGTTCTAGCCCAGTTTCTGCTTTGGAGGATGAAATGGGAAGATTATTTTATTTTTAATGACTTTTTAATGTTTTGATTGCTTCTGAACATGATAGAATAACAAGGCAGAGAGAGAGAGAGAGAGAGAGAGAGAATTGTGCTTGTTTGAACACAAGTCAAACATGGGGAATCTGAAATGTCAATGATCACTAGAAAGATGATAGCAGTAATTTTTCAATGGCCTCAAAGGAATGATAAGAGAAAATGGGTTTAAGTTACAGAAAGATGTAGTTCAATTAAATATCGAGAGGGGAAAGTTTAAATGATTAGAGGGGAGAATGATACACCATCCTTCTGCTGGCTTTGAAAAAAAATAGGTTAACTATCACTTGGAAAGAATTCAGTTGCTGCTGTGTGACCTCTTGAGGTACTACTGTTGGGCAGAGTTCTAGTAAAAAGATTACAGTTTAAGTAAACAGAGTAACTGAAATGTTACCTGTTGCAGACAAGATTATTGAAACTTGAAAGATTAAGGAGAAACCTAGCCTCTGTTCTCAGCTTATCTAGGTGCTTGGCTGCATTTTGAGTAAACCATTTCCCTCTTGACATAGGTCTCTTCCACAGAAAGAGGGAGGAAGAGAGATTAATGGTGGACGAGGATAAAAATGTGATTGTTAAATCCACTAAATTGGCAGGAGAAATCTGGGGGAAAGGAGTGACATTTGAAACTACTCCATATTGGAAACTGAATAGATTCCAAATTGAAGAACATCTGTTTTAAAAGTACATTTTTTGACTGTTAGACTGGCAATGTGAGCTCATCTAGTCCAGTCCTAACCTTTTGCAGCATTGGTCTTCTCCCTCCCATCTCAATGTGGAAGTCCCAAAGACAGTAGTTTGATTATTATTTTTCTCAAGCTATCTGCTTTACTGCAACCTATCTCATGGACTTTGGGATTGCCCTTCAGCCTCAACTGATTGACACATTTTTAATAGCATTTTAAAATACAGTTGTTAAGCCAGTGGCAGTGTGACTGCTCTTCACCCTTCCTCAAAGAGCAGGGAAATGTGGTGTCTCAATGGCTTTAAACTGTTCCTTGTCTTCGCATGTCGTCTCTCGCACCAGGCGGTGAAATGCATTATCAAATATTGCCTGGAAAGTGGTTAACTACATTTGACACACGCCTACTCCCTGCCTCCACACTGGATAATTGCATTGTCAACTATTCAGTAAAGTGGCAGGTGACACTGCTGCTGGATTGATTGTCGTAGCATTGAAGCTCCTAAGACTGTCAGCTTCCCAATCGATAGCGTTTACACAAGACACCGTGACGGCATCTGTAACTAATTTCAGCTTGAAACTTGCAAGACACTGTGCTGCCCCTGTTTTCCTGCTTCATGTGCTTAGTGGCTTACTTGCTTTCCCTGGACTATGAAGTTGATTCTCCCTTCCGCTTGGACACTGCATTTCTTTAAAAAAAATGGTACAGCTGGTGCAGAAATCAAGTATTGTGTTGTGGCTTCAAAAGCAGAGGTAGCATTACTGCACATGGCTAACTAACAGTTCCAGTTTTTCAATCAATAGTCTGATCAATTGATTAAATTAACACTGATTTTTTTCTTTGCTTGTCCTAGATTAGAATTGGTTTGTGATGAGCATGCAGGGGCAGTTTATGAAATTAGACCTTGTTATTCCATCCCATCTCTAGGCTTATCAAGTTTGAATGCATCATTATTTAAAGGAGTGGATAGCAAGGTTTGCTGCTTTCTCTGGTACCTGTAAACAGAGACATTGCTCTTGGTTGCTCTCCAAACTCACTGCTTCATGCTTGGCTGCTTTAGAAAAGTCGTCCTCTCAGCTTTTCTGTTATTGGCAGAATTGCAATGTGACTGTGATCCCTGTCAGTGGTGCTTATTGATCCAGTGCTGTGAACCTGCTTAGTAATTCAAGATTACTTTAATTCCCCCTTTCCCCCCTTTTTTTGTTTTGTTTCCATTCTCTTCTCATGGGAATAAAAATTCTCCTAAGCCACTGTCAGAGGCTAAACCTCTGCTTGCAAACTCCCATTTCAATGGCAGCTTTCCACATACAAACACACAAATACATGCCTGCTTTCTGTGGAATAGTAGGTTTTTACTCAGCTGGAGGAATTTCCATGGACCTAGGCCCTCTTTGTAGTCACAGCCAAAGCACAGTGGAGGCACAAAGAACTTTTTGGTTAGCCATGTTCTGAAATTCTGTACAGGAGAGAAAATAGTTCTTTTGGCAACCATTTTGACCCCTGAGACACATGCTTCATTACTTTCATCTTGGCATGCAACAGTGCCACAAAATACTTATGGACATAAAATTATGCAGCCTTCATTTAAAGCTTGTTGTCTTGGGCTGTTTGTAAAAATGACAGCAGAGTTCTGTCTGTTTGCTTGCAGTATGAAAGGTAGCTTCTTTGCTGCAGTGATCCATGTGCATGGCTTCTTGCATCAGAGCTGGGGTTTTTTGCTTTTGGTAAATCCAGGGAACCTGGTGTGGTGGCTTCAGCAATGTTTTGCTGTCTTTCTGTTAAGTTTTTTTGTTAATCTGGAGCATGAATGTTACTAATCCAGTTCTTGTTTACCTACTCCTTTACGGTGCAAGACAGTAATAGAAAAAATCATTTTAATACCTAGCTCCAGTAAATGGTACCTATCGAAGGCTGACAGTGGTGCTTCCCTTTCTAAAAGGGGCAAGGCCTTTTGTATTCCCCCAGCCATTTTAAAGGAAAGCCACATCTGCGTTGCTGTGTTCTCTTGGAGCTAGTTCAGGGATCTTTTAGCAGCTGAGGAAACAAGTACTACCAAGAGCTATTCCCAGGAAGCGTGTGTGAGGCCTGGCAGCATATTAGCTATAAAACTGTTTTAATGCTACTGAGGGTGTTCTTCGTCTCAGAAAACAGCAAGTGACACTTTAGGAAAAGCAGGTAAACGAGCTCAGCTAGGGGGTGGTTTATGCTGCGTGAGAGGTAATTAACAAAACCTGTTATTTTTTAATCTTTAACTCAGGGCTGTATTTTCCACCAAATTACCCTCAAACAGTGTATCCACCTTTTTCTATTTCTGGCCATTACGGTTTTAGTCAAGGCTATGAACCAGTGGAGAGGCAGAATGACATTCTGACTACCTTATAATTCCCCCCCGCCTTAAATGAAGTAAGAGTTGTGAAATGTTCTTAAATGTACAGTGAACACACAAGACACAGTAGTGAAGAATCTTCTGCCTTAAGGGCAGGGCAACCAAAGACATACACACAGCAAGCACGGATCTCCCCCTCCCTGTGTGCCAGAGGATTGCCGTAGATAGTTCTAGCAGATCATTATCTTGTTTTGAGGGTTTTTTTTATTTATAGCCTGTCTGTTGTCAACAGAGCCCCTCTAAGGAAGCTTATGATATAAAATCAGTAACAATATACAACAATGTATCCATAAACTGCAACCCATTAAAGCAAGTTAAAAACCTTAATACAATAAAACATGGAACTCAGAAAACAGTATTTTTTCATTCTTGTGTTTTATAAAATTTACACCCTGCCTTTCTGCCCTCATGAGGGCCACCAGTGCAGCTAACAAATTAAAAACATACATAATAAAATTACACCTTAAAAGCCATTAAAACCAACAAAACACATTAAAAACCAAAGTGAAAATGCATACAAAACCAACAAAACATTGAGCAGGAAGAAAGCATTCACCAAAGGAACGCCAAATGAAACAAAAAAAGTCTTCACCTGCTGGACGAAGATGACAGAAGGGGACAGACAAGTCTCCCTGGGGAGAGGGTTCCAGAGTTTTGGTGCCACAATTGAGAGCCCTCTCCTAGGTTGCCGCCCACCTAATATCAGAAGTCGGGGCAGCCAAAGTGGGGACACAGAAGATGACCATAGTTGCTGGGTAGATTCACAAGGGAGCAGGCAGTCCTTCAGATATGTTTGTCCCAAGCCATATAAAGCTTTTAAGATCAACACCAGTGCCTTGAACTGCACTTGGAATCAGATTGGGAACCAGTGTAGATTGACCAAAACTGGAATATGATTCCAATGACCCACTCCAGTTAACATTCTGGCTGTAGTGTTCTGCTCTAATTGAAGTTTCCAAACACTTTTCAAGGGCAGCCCCACATAGAGTGCATTGGAGTAATCCATGTGCTCTGCATGGAATGTATTAAATAGCCATCCCTTTACTCGGCAATAACAATTGGAGAAGTGGGAGCTTCATCAGTCCTGTCAGTAAGTGCTATAAATAAATAAAATAGATTGTGCTTTATCCACTTCAATTCTGTTTTTCACCTTTATGAAGATGATGAGATGCCTTAGATTGCTTGTGTAGTTTTGTTTAGTGTCTCTTTTTAGCGCAGAAATATGCTAGCACAGAAATTAGATTTTCTGGCAAATTTCCAACTGAACTAAGAAAGCTGTTGCACCTCAAAACCTTAGGGGTGTTGTGGGAAAGATTGCTTTTTGAAAGGGAGGTCGCAATAGTGAAATAAATAAGCCCATACTACTTTTTTTTCCAGGCCAGGCATGGTATGTGTTTTATGTAGCCAAGAAATGACACTACTTGTGTTTAGCCATTCTCTCAGAAGAATCAGGCCGTATCACTTACTTCTTGGACCCAGAGGCTGGGTGTTTTTCACTGCTCTGGGAAGGCTTGAATCAGCCTAAATCTGTAATCAGTCTTTGTGAGAGAGAAAGAAATCTGAATTTGGATCCTTTTGCAGATCATTGGCACTTCCCTGTATGGGCTTTTTATATTCAAGGGCTTTTAAATGGCTTTAAGAAGTTATTGTGGCGATTAAGTATTAGACTTACACGTGTTCCTACAAATGTTTATCTCCCAAAGGCAGTTTATAATGAAAGCAATAATATTTAAAATTTGGAAGTGAGTTATTTGAATATAAGATTTGTACATGAAGGGCTTTCCCCAACTCATAGGGCACATGATCAGATTTACTTAGAAAAGAAGCAGCAGTTTGTTGAAATATTATCAGTGAACTGATGTGTGTTCTTGAAGTTATTTAACAATAATGGAGATGTAGAATATTCCCTGTTGTCTATTCCCAGCCTTTGGCAGCACAAAATTGAGAACTGCAGAAACGGTTTCTGCAGATGACCACTTTTGGTAGAAGTTTTCTCTTAGTATTGTATCATTAGCCCTGCTCCTGCAACAGTAATGCAATAATAGTATAAGGCCAAGGTTTCTTTCACTAGAAGAGAAAGCTATTCAGCTGTTGGTTTGTTTTTTAAAAAGACAAAAAATAGATGTGCTTTGGTGTTGGAGAAGGGGAAGGTACATTCTTGTCAGTGCAGAAGTTCTCAAAATGATGAGACATAGCTGTGATATAAGGAGTAACCTTTCATTTTTTTCTCTGTATGAGCACTTATGGGTTAAAGCAGGTAAGTGCCCACCATTTGTTGCATCTATAAAAAGCTTTGGAAACAGTGTCCAGAAGGTTTAGGTAAGGGATTTTGCAGGAGGAGTGAGGGTTGTGTTTCATTAGTGAAGGGCACTGTTGAATATGCACACTTCTGCTGCAGCAATGCTGGTTGCACTTCTGGAGGGGCAATTTTGAGTTTTAGCAAGTAGCTCTGGAGGCATTGCCACTCCCCTTCTTTCTCCATTTCCCCTAGCTTCCTTGTAACAAAATTAAATATGTACACTGTATATAAGAAGAAAGAGAAATTCCCAGTTTTCTGAGAACGTACAAGTTTGTATAAGCCCCAAGAGAATGTGTGCTCTAATTGTCTTATTTAAAAAGATGATTAATTTGTCTTAGGTATGCTGGTGACCATCTCTGTAGCAATGAGTACCACAGGCCACTGGTGGCCTTCTGTTTAGCTGCTAAATGAATTCCATTAAACGCTAATTCTAATCATGTTACTCTGTGTTCCCTTTCTAACTTTTCTCAATATATTTGTACTTTTAATAATTCTTAAATCATGCTACATATTTACTCATACAGAAGTGCTATGGAAATACATGTTGAAAAAACAGGGTTCTTAGCAAAAGTTAGTTAATTATTTTTAATTTAGAAGTCAAAGGGGAAGGAGTGGGAGTTGTCTAATTGATTCAGTCATGCTGGCTCCATTATGCATGGGGAATAGGTCTCCTTGTGCTTTGCAACACTTCTACACTCATATTTCAGCAGGAATGTTTCTTGTTCTGAACTCCTAGAATGTTCAGCATTAACTCGATTTTGGCGCTGGGGCCAGCTGCTCCGAGGCCAGGCGGAGCAGAGCTGTGTACACAGCGCCGGAGGGTTACTGTGCTCTGAAGGTAAGTGATCTTGATAGGTACAGTCTGACTGATGAGAGAGTTTGTCTCCTGAACTGTCACAGGGTTTATAGAAGTGCCACTCAACACCAGTGCTGGAATTGCTTGTCAGAGCAGCTGCCTACAAGAGCAATGGGGATCAGAGACAGAGCAGTAACTTTGTTTTTTCTTGGCTTAATGGCCCTAGAGCCTGACCTGCATGCTCACTCTTGTTTGTCTGGACCTCTTAAGAGGTATCTTGGATTAAGACTGTCAAGGAATGGTGTTGATTTAGCTTGGGTTGGTTGTATCACCAAGGGTGGGCGTTGTGCAGCCAAAAATCAGATGCAGTTGGAAGTGTGAGCTGCTAAAATGCTCTCTCCCCATAGGTAGGTAGGTAAAAATCTTAAAATGCCTATTTGAAGTTAAAGATGGCATGTTTGCATTGTCAAAAGACAATTTATACCTTTCAAAGTCTCCTTTGTTGTTTAAATGAAGTAGATTTATCAGTTACTGTGGAAATAGGCATAAATATTAAAAAATTCATTCTAAGCAAAAATCTAGACTTCTTCAGAATTTAAAGTTTTGAATAGTAAGAAGGGGAGAGTGGTACAGGAAAATGGGGAAGGCTAGAGGAACAGTGAATGACATTTCTTCATCCCTGTCCACTGGATAGATATGCCTACACAATACTTCTCTGATTTAGGAACCATTGGTGGATACTGGCTTCACTCTCTCCTCTCCTTGCAACAAAGATTTAAAGGTTACGTTACCTACTTTGTTGTTTTTATCCCCAGAATTTTGATATAAGGTAGGTTAATTGCCACATTCATATTGCCTTCATTATTAAAGACACTGCTTTTGCATTCAGTTTTTTTTAAAAAAAATACTTTCATGCAACTTTGCAAATCCCATCTATCAACACTTCTCAACCTATCTTTCTGTTACTTAAAAACAAGGAGTGAATTTGCCAATGTTAGCTATTAGAAGCGTATTTTCTGTGTAGCCAAAGTTCTGAGGCTACTCAGGATTGAAGCATTCTTTACGTGCTCAGAAGACAGTATTCACATTCCTTCCAGAGGAGTCTTGGCTTTGACAACATACAAGACCATGCCAGTGTAATATAATTGCCAGCATAATATAATGGATAGAGATTGGGGAGAGCTGAGTTCAGATCTCTCTCAGCCTTTAAACTCACTTGAGTGACCTGAGCCAGTCACTATCAAACCAACTATCTAAAAGAGCTGTGTAATAAAATGGGGAATTTCATGTGCCCTCTCGGGTTTCTTTGGGGGAAGGATGGAAAGCAGATGCAGTAAAATAAATACATTCTCTCTAATGAGAACTTAAATATGGCAGAAATTATACTATGATTTTGTGCCAAGATTCTGCACTAGTATCTTGTAACCGGGCCTCAATCCTGGAATAAGTGAAGTGATGAGAACATCTCTGCTCAGAAGTCAAGTGATTATGCTATTTTGGATGACTGGTCAGGCCTGATACAGATATAGGTTTGTACTTAAGAAGCCCTAGGTGTCTAGTTAGCTTTTCCATATCTTAATTTAGTTCATGGCGAAAGACACACCAAACAATGTTTTAGATTGTTGTGGGTCTAGTAGACCAGTTATACCATTAAAGAATCTTTGCTTCCTTTTAAATCTTTTATTAAAGCATAATTATTTTGCATCTTCAACACTGACTAACTCAACAGAAAATTACACTTTTAGATAGATAATTAAAGGAGAGCAATTACATGAGTCCATAAAATACCTTGCCCAACATTCTGCAGGTCACAAGCAAGGAGTCCTTTCTAAAAAGAAGCTTCCCATATTTGTAGGTTTTAAAAATCATCTCCTAATAACACCTAGCTGTTCCACTTGATAAGGCTGCACATTCTTGGCTAACTAAATTACCGTTTGACTTAAAATACCATACAAAGTTATCTGAACTGGCCATCAAATAATAACAAACCATTTTTAAACTTTATCACGTCTGTGAAGTTGGACATTCTTGCCCTTCTCAGATGCTTCTGTACGTGGGTGTGAGCTGCTGCCCTGCCCGCTGTATCACTGCCGCCTTTCGCCGTTTTCCCGGGTGCAGTTGGGGCGGTTCTCCCTTGGCCTTAGACTTGGGCAGGGGAGGGGGGTTGCTCCACCTGGCTCCTGACCCAGGGAGGGCTTCTTCAGGGGTCGCTGTCCCCCACTACCCAGTATCCTCCCTGGCCCCTGTCGTGCAGCTCTGCATCATGGTGGAGTGCCCAGCAGTAAGCGTTGCCAGGAGCCACCTCGCCAAAGAAGCCCCCGTCGGCACTGGCTTTGACTTTGACCCGGCCTGCTGGGGTCTTGGCTGTTGCGGCAGTGTTAGCTGGCTGGCAGTGCACTTTGCTTCCCGACGCATCGGAGCCCCCGCCGCCATCTGCCCTGTCCTGCCCCCAGGTAAGTGGGCTGCTGGGACTCCCAGCATGTCGTCTGGGGGTCTGGAGAGGAACCTGCTGAGGTCTTCTCCTGGCTGGGAGGAGGGGGCTGGGACCAATTCTGGGGCAGGTGCTGGCCACTCCAGATAGTGGGTCTCAACCAGGGCTTTTTTTCTGAGAAAAGAGGTGATGGAAATCACTGGGAACAATATGTACATCACTTCCGGGAAGTGATGTCATCACAGAGCGCTCCCGCACTCCACAGGGGGGCCCAATTCGGGCCTAAATCGGCCTGGAATCTGCTGCTGCTGCTGCCGCCACCACCTCTGCCGTGCTGGAGAGCACTCCCCTGCCCCGCAGCGGCATGATCCTGGCCATTTTGGGGGCAAATTGGGCCCAATTGGGCCCAAAACAGCCCGGATTGGGACTAAATCAGCCTGGAACAGGCCGCTGCTCACGGAGGAACCCTCCCCCCCCAGCAGTGGCCTAATCCTGGCCATTTGGGGGCCAAAATGGGCCCAGAACTGGCCTCTGCCGCACGGGGGAACCTTCCCCTGCCCAGCAGCAGCCCAATCCTGGCTGTTTCGGGCCTGAATTGGGCCAAAACAGCCCAAAATGGCTAAAGGGGCCCCGGAATGGACAGAATTTAGCCTGAATCAGCCTGGAACGGGCCACTGTGGCACGGGGGAACCCCCCCTGCCTGGCAGCAGCCCAATCCTGGCCGTTTGGGGCCCAGATTGGGCCAGGACGGTCCCAAAATGGCCTAAATGGGCCCCCATGGCCAGAATTGGGCCTGAATCAGCCTGGAATGGGCGGCTGCCATGCAGGGGAACCCTCCCCCACCTGGCAATGGCCTGATCCTGGCCGTTTTGGGCCCAAATACCCACCAGTCACTTGCGTATTTTTAAGTGGTGCCAGAACGCCATTCCACAGCGTTCTGGCTGACAAAAGCCCTGGTCTCAACACATAATATCTATTAATGAGTTACAGTTTGCTAATCTATATAACACTGTATAATTGTGTTGCTTCTTTGTTTCTTGTCCGTCTTCAAGGCAGTTGTGTTCTGGGTCTCTAAAATTCTGTTTGGCACATTTAGCTGATAGACTAGTCCTGTCTGGGGTCTGAGGCGCAGCCCCTGGACTTTCCAGGAGGAAGGGACGGGAGACAGCCGGGAGACAGCTCCCCAGCCATCCCAGCAGGCACCCAGGTCCAGAACCTTCCTACACAGGAGGGAGGGAAAGAAGCACCCAAGCCTCAGAGGGACAGATGGTAGCCAGCTAGTCCCACCCTCCAGTGGTAGTCTAGGAGGCCAGGCAGGGGGAATGGGGTCAACCCAGAGGGGGCAGAACAGAGGGAGAGAGCAAAGGCAGTGGGGACAGACAGACAGCAGCTAACCAAACAGAAACTTTACCAGCCAGGGAGAAGAAGCAGCCACAGCAGCTCAGAGCCACGCCCCAGCCTGCAGCCCAGCTAGAAGGCAATAGCCTGGTACAGGGGATGCCAGGAACAAAACAACTCCAGGTGGAGCTGCCTGAGGCACTCCGTAGGAGAAGCTTGGCAGACAGCCAGCCAGGCAAGGAAACACCGGTGGACCAGCCAAGCCAAGGAAACACCGGTGGGCTGTCTCAGTGCTTCCAGCCAAGTGAGCACAGGTGCAGCTGCCTGGGCCAGCCAGAGCCGTGGTTAGAGGGCAGGAGGAGGGCGTGGTTGACAGGTGGAGCAGGGAAAGGCTGAAAGGATAAAAGGGAAGTCCACCCACAGGGCAGGTTGGGTTGTGTAGGAGGAGTGGAATAGGAGTTGTTGGAGGTTGAATGGAGAAAATGAGTAAGGAAAGAAGGAGGCGAAGGAGGAAGGTGGTCACAGGAGCAGGGTTAGGTTGAGCGGGCTTGCTGGTGGCTTGAGAGGGTGCATGGGTGAGGTATACCTCCCTTCTTTCCACAAAGCGGGACCCTGCTTGATCCCTAGCGGCGTCCCGGTGCCAAAGCCAGGTACCCCGGCACCCAACACAGCAGTGCCCTGGGGAAAACCTGACAAGTCCACTGTTTCTGACAAGCAGAAACATTATCTATGACCTTTTTGGTAAAGTCCAGCAACTGTTCCCCTATATTCCTGGCCATATATGTGACAGTGCCGTATCATGAAATAACCACTTGACTGCCTTCCCAACTCAGGCCTAGTCTGAGTAAAGGTAGTCCCCTGTGCAAGCACCAAGTCATTACTGACCCATGGGGGGACATCGCATCACGACATTTTCTTGGCAGACTTTTTACAGGGTGGTTTGCCATTGCCTTCCCCAGTCATCTACACTGGGGATGACTTCTCCATCTACAAGTGGGTAGGACTTCCCATATGGAATTAATGGGTTCCAGAGAGGCCTCAGCATTGAATATATTTAGTTTTGAACAATGGCACCAGAGTGTAAAACAAAACCTATCACAATAAGGCCATGTATCTGTCAGGTCTTGCCAGGTAAATCCCCAAGCACTTCACTGCATCACTCGTGTATGAGTTAAAGTTACTTTATTGAAGAGAAATACCAGTATCAAGATGGTCAGACAGGATCATTGGCTGAAGTGACTCAAGGTAGCAAAGCAAGGTTAATTATAGGAAAAAGTCTACACACCCTCAGTGGGAAAGAAAGTCCATTAGGATTTTGGTACGCTGAGTCAGGGAAGAGGGGAGGAGGGAAAGGATGTGCTCTGCTCAGTCTCTTAGGAGGTTGGTGCAGTCTCTTCTGGAACTTCAAGGCCACGTTCTCAGGCCTGCCAGGAAATTTAACCAAAACACCTGCAAGATAAGCAGCTAGCAACCAGTCAGCAAAACAGGTTCCCTCTGCATGTTCTCAGAGGTGCACTACACACTGCAGCAAAAAATCTGTAACACATGACAGATATGCTGGAGGCGTATCTGACAGTATCAATAGAGAGATTTTTCTGCAAAACTAATGGAACCTCATATTTGCAGAAGAATCCAGAATTTTCAGGGGTGGGTGGGTCTGTGATCAAATCAGATTTTATCCAAGAAATTAGGAGTCACTTGAGTTATCACTTTAGTATGTGACATTTTCCAAATAGTGTAGCTGTTTGTAGTTGTCCATTGTTATCCGTTCTGTTCTGTTACTGCCTATGTATTTAGTTCATTCTTTTAGATTTGTACTTAACAGTACTGTCACTACTGGAATAACTGTCGTTGGTCTTCTTTGCAGTCCCTCATTGGGACTGCGCAGGCCATTCATCCAGAAAGATTCTGAAGCTCTCAGATAGTAGGGGGTGCTCCCCCACTCAATGCTTATGCATGTTTTCCCGCCAAAACATAGCGTTGATGGGCGGCAGGAATCCCAATTCCTTGGGTGATGCCTTCCAAATCCCCTGGGATCAGGGTGTATTCCAAGCCTTCCCACCTACAGCCCTAATACCCAGGGTGTTGAGCAGAATCCGCCATTTCCAAACACATTGTATCCTCATCACACCTTTCTAGCCATGCAGAGACTGGTTCCTGACCCTGTGGGACATGTCTCAGGGCCATTGCATGCACCTACTGATCGTCCCAAACCTCATACACAGGGACTGAATCCTCCATCACAATATGTCCATCCTCAAACTCACAGCTTTGCTTCCCAGAACCCTCTAGGGAAGTAACCCAAATCATACTAAATGTGTGCAAACCTTACACTAGGTCCTCTTATGGATATAAGTGGAATCATTTTACCACGTCTCTCCCTTTTCTTGTCCACTAATTCTCATATTTGAATACTGGCTATCCTTACTGAAACAAGGATTGGCCACTTCTTCCATTAAGGTCCACCTGGCAGCCATTTCAGCATTTCATGAAACCATAGATGATAAAACAATGTTTTTGCACCACTCACCTAAACAATTTCTGAAAAGAGTCATAAACACTTTTCCACCCAGAATGTCTGCAATACCTCAGTGGAGCCTCTCACTCATACTAGCACAGCTCACGCTGCCCCAGTTTGAACCGCTGGCCCACTGTGACCTATCCCAACTTTCCTGGAAGGTAGCCTTCCTAATTGCTATTACTTCTGTTAGAAGGGTTAGGGAACTGACTGCTCTCTGCATACATTGTCTCCTTTATACTTCTTTCCAGAAAAGGACATTCTATACTTAAACCTAGAGTTTATCCCCTAGATAGTCTCTAGATTTCACCTACAACAAAGGGTCATGCTATCTGTACTCTTCCTCGATCCAACTACTGAATCAGAACGTTCAGTAAAAAGAGCTTTATTATATTATTTACACAGAACAAAGCCTTTCAGAAAGTCCAGCACCTTTTTTGTTTGTTATTCAGGCCAATGTAAGGGCTTCCCCACCACAAACCAGTCTCTTTCTAGGTGGATAGTGGCAGCCATTAGGAGGTGCTATGCTGAGGCCAAGTTCCCGTGTCAAGTAATGATCAAAGCTCACTCCACCATAGCACAATCATCTTCAGTTGCTTTTCTCGTGAAACTCCACTGTGAGACATCTGTCAAGCCACCATCTGGTCCTCAGCAGACACAGTTATCCGACACTATGTAGACACAAATACCAGGAGAGATGCTGCAATTGGGATGGCCGTCCTCTACTCGCTGTTCACCTAGACATCTCATACCCTCCTCCATTTGTGAGTAGTTTGCTATACTCCCAGTGTGGGACTGCACAGAAGATCAATGACGAAAACAGGGTTGCACTTACCTGTAACCGTTGTTTGTCTAGTGTCTTCTGTGCAGGCATACATTCCCTCCCTCCTATCCCACTGGGAGCGTCACAGCTTTGACTTCTGGCAGCTTAGGGGAACTGAGAAACAGGGAGTTGCTCTACCCAGAAGTAGCGTGAAACCAATACGTTTCATATAATAATAAAGGTGTTTATTTTAGGGTTTTTTTGTTTACCCCACAGTATGTGATTTCTATATATCCTAGTCTTATCCTCAGGGCCACATAGTCCCTCAAAAAAGCCTAATGCTTGGGCGCATTATTCAAGGAAAGATTAAATTAAATAGTTTGGAACTGAATTCCTCACGGCAGCTTTGCCTACCCAGAAGGTGAAAAAACAAGAGGGTTTAAGGCACCAAATTGAACTACTCAATAAAAAGGGAAAAATCTACTCATGTGTGTTGAACAGGGCAACACCCCCTACTGTGTGAGATCTTGAGAATCTTTCCCAGTAGCCAGTCTGTGCAGTCTCAACGTGTGCCTGCACAGAAAACACTAGATGAACAGGTAAATGCAACCTGGTTTGTAGGTTCCTCCCATGTATCTTTTCAGTTTCTTTTTCTTCAGTTCAGCTATCAACTGGGATTGCCACATTAGTCTGCCTGACCTCCTTACTTTCAACCACAGCAATATCCGGAATGTTATGTTCTAATTTCTTATAAATTGAGATTTTGAAATCCATCAAGATCATAACTTTCTCATTTTCAGCAACTTTCTGAGGCTTACGCTCCAACCAATACTTTGTACACAGTAGCTCATACTTTTTGCATAAATTCCAGTGCAGCATTGCAGCTACTTTATTATGGTGGGTTTTTTTGTCAGTTTGTGAGATCTTACTGCACCCATTATTGAGATGGTCAGCTATTTCATCCACTTCTTTACGTAATCTACATTTGCTGTCATTTGTCTTTTTTCAATTTTTGCTTTCGTACAGTTCATTCTTAATTTCTGTTCTTGTGCAGCTAATATACATCCTTCTGTCTCTTTTCAATATCCCTTGTGTTAGCCATTTCCAATTGTTAGTCTGCTGACTTTACCCTCAGTATTCTTCATTTACTGACCATGCAGTGGTTTACTTTGCCATGCCTGCATGCAGTTTTTCAGTGTTCCTTTCCTATATTTGCCTTTCATACCCTTAACTTTAATTATTCCTTCTCCCTAAATGTCAGTCAGTATCATCTTTTTCTTGCACCCTTTTTTCTTCTACTACTGTTTGTTTTACTTGTAACAACTCATTGCAAATAGAGTGGGTCTGTGTCATTTGGAGGATGTAGGGCAGACTGGCTGTCATGATTTTCCTCATTTTGCAATCTAATGCATCCAATTCAGCTTGTTTCTAGTCTACAATTCCAAGGGAATAGGCTAGGTGTTTATAACTCAGATTACGTTTCATTGTTGTCTTCTGTGCAGGCACACATACACACGCCTGCCAATTGGGTATTGTTTTGCAGCTTTTAACCCTCTAGGGGATGCCTCTCCTTCCCAGACCACATGCATGGCTATTTCTCACTGAAACAGCCCATGCTGTGTGGGAGGTGGGGCCTCAAGCTCTCAGTTTCTCTGTTGCCGCCAGTCAGCGAAGTTCTTCTGCAGTGTACTCCACCGTTTTCTTGCTGTGCCAGGCCAGGCCTTCCTCCCATGCTGCTGATCATCTAATGGAGAGAGTGAGAGAGATCATTATACCTGTAAGCATGGCTGAAAAAGCCCTTCAAAAGATGCAATCAGTGCAGTACTAAAATGAGAAGAACTGATGGACATTCCCTTTGTCTCATCTGCCTGGGGGAAAGATACAATGTTGCCTCTTGAAAACTTTGCCAGAACATCACTCCAAGGCTTGAGCAGAAAGAACCGGTAGGCTCGAAGCCATATTGCAAAGCTGCTAAGTCTTCTGCTCTTGCAGAGCTAGCTGACAAATCTGATCCAATCACACCATCTACTCTAACGTCAAGGGCTCCAAGCCCTTCGGAATTGACATCAATGTCTCGGATCCAGCAGCATTGTTTGACTCCAGAAAATCAAGAGTTTCAGAGCAGCTTTGGAGCTGATAACAATATTCTGCCTCAGGTTCTCCGAGTCCCTCTGATCCAACATGAACACTCATAATCTGACAGTGTTCAAAGTCGAGGGAATCTCAGTTGTGCCAGTCATCGCTATGCAAGTAGGTTTGGCTGCCCGCTCAGATCTAGGGGTGCTTCGGGTATCCGATTTGGGTAAAATACCCAAATTGGGCCCGGTTCGGAAAGTTTTGGTATTTCTGAATCGGGTCCAGCACGCTGGCCCCGATTTGGAAATCCCAGATCAAAGCTTCCCGAAGCATTTGTAATGCCCCCCGCCTCCCAGCTGAAGTTTAAAGGGCCCTACCGCCTGTAAGTGGCAGGAAACTTTCCCATTCCCTACCCTTACCCCCCACTTACCTCCCGCCTCCTACTGGCCTCCGGAGGCGGCAACAGTCCTCTCTGCTGCCAATTCGGTTTCGTTTTCGCAGCCATGTCGGACGCTTCTCTCGGCAGGTCCGAGAGGAAGCGGCCGAGCCGCCTGGCCGGGCGGCTGATCTGCAAAGGTTAGCCCCCAGACTCTCAGGCAGGGAGTCTGAGTCCGGGACGTGGCGGGAAGAGCCCTCTGACAGATCGAGGCAGGGGGTAAATCGCCCGTTTGTCCCTATGGAGGCCGGCAGACGAGCGCGGCACCCAGTGTGCTGCCGGGCTATGGAAAACGGCAAGGAGCAGTATTAGGCGAAAAGCCTGCAAGTAAGCGAATCCCTTCTGTTACTACAAGCGCTGTGAGGAGTGGTGGGGTCTGAAGGTTAGAAGACTCGGATTTTTCCCCCCTCATAGAGTCTCGGAAGATTGGCGGTTCCCCCCCCCCTAAAATGGCAGCGAGAAAGCAGAGTCCTTCTCTTGGCAAGTCAGTTACGGCGGCCTTGCAGAGGGGCGAGACGCTTGAAGAACTGGTTAAAAGAGCGGTTATGGAAGCCATAAAACCCTTTGTTGACAAGCTGAATGAAACAGATCAAAGGGTGGGCTTAATTGAAAGCGATGTGAAAGCCATTAAAGAAGCAGCGGGGGGGGGCAGAGAAGTCTGCCCGGGAAAGTGCGTCACTTACGAGAGCAACGAACAGGGAATTAAAGTTGGTGGAAAACCAGCTGATCGGACTGCAAGTGGAGCGAACACAAACCATTTTGCGTCTCCAGAATGTTAAGGAGGAGGAAAAAGAGGATTTATGGGATCTTGCCTCGGAACTTTTAGCGACACCCGCGAGGGCAACTAAAGAAGAAGTGAAAAGCGCCATTTTGGGAGTCCGTCGGGCATCTTCAAAATATGCAACGAAGCGGCAGCTGCCTCGCGAGATTGTTACCGAGTTTTCATCTAGGAGGGTCCGGGACAGTATCCTATATAATTCATACAATGCGGAATTGGACTTTCTGGGAAATAAAGTCAAGATATTGAAGGACGTTCCATTTTTAGTGCGGAAGAAAAGATTTAAGTACAAGATGTTGGCAGCTCTTTTGAGGGAACGGGACATAAAGTACAAATGGCTACTCCCGGAAGGAATCGGGTTTAGTTATAAAGATAAAGCTTACAAGATTAATTCGGAAGATCAGCTAAGGGATTTTGTGGATATAAATCCAGAATTTGGACCAGACACCAAGCAAAAAGAAGAGGATCCGAAGCCTGAAGGGAGGGGGGAGGCAATGAGCGCTCCGGCGGTAGCTGCGCAGAGGGAATTGCGCCCGAGGCCCAGGGGAGGGGAAAAGATTTAATTTGAACTGTAATTTGTAATTTGTATGATCAACCACTCCGTCACTATCTTATTAAGCTATTTTTTTACTGTGGCAGTATGAAGGGAAAGCATTGAAACGTAGTGTTTAGTGTTTGTAGGTTACCTTCCCCTTTTTCTCCACCCCCCCTTCCCTTTCTCTTTTTTCTCCTTTCCTTCCCATCCCTTGTGTTATTGTAGTCTTTTGTAGTTACTGTTTTGTAGGTTATGTATGTATGTAGTAGTTTTGTATGTTAGATATTGAAAAATAAAAAATATTATTAAAAAAAAAAGTCCTCTCTGCTGCCAGCTGGCTGCACTGGCTGCGGCTGCACGGCGGCGGCAGGGAAGGCCTTCTGCCCATGTGGACACGCTGGCAGGCGGCGGTGGAGAAGGCGTTCTCCGCTGGCTAGGTGGCCAGTGCGGCGGTAGCTCCAACCTTCCACCTGGCCAGGTGGGGGGTGGGGTGGGGTTTAAGGGTGGAGTGGGAGTTTAAGGGTGAGGGTCCTCCCTCCCCTGTCTCTTCAGTATCTCTGAATCTTTACGGAGCATACCAAAGCGACTTAGAAACCCGAATCCAAAGTGACCAAAGGATAAGATCTTGAAGCACTTATACTTGGAAAATCCAGCCAATATTGCCTTCCTCATGATTGAGGGATTTATAGAACTAGTTTTCTCTCTATGCAAGAAGCCAGCATCTGTTCAACCCACATCTAAAAAGGCTGATGGCCTTTATAAAACCAAAGAAAATAAATACTCTTTCCTGGTCACTCCCCCAGGTCATCTTTAGTTACTAAAGAAATGCAGTCCAGACACTGACAGGGACCTCATTCTACACCAGCAGATAGAGAGGGGAAGAAACTTGATGGGCTTGGAAGGAAGATCTATACTTCAGTAGCCCTCAACATAAAGATTACGAGTTACCCAGCAATTAGTGGGACTTACCAGATATTCCTCTGAAACAAGGTGGCAGCATACAGTGACCATCTGGCAGAGGACCATAGAGCATTGATTAAGATGATTCAGGAAGAGGCATTGAGACTGTCAAAAAAGCAGATTAACGTGGGCAGGAACATGGCCAACTTGTCTACAAGAGCATTGGCATCAGCTTATAGTCCTTAGGAGGCATGCATGGCTCCCTTTTGCAGCTTTGCCTGTAGAGGCACATAGCAGAGTAGAGGACTTACCATTCAAGGCCCAAACAGTATTCTCTGTGAAAACTGACCATTATCTCTCACAGAAGTGAAAGGATCAACAGACTGCCAGATCTTATGGGGTCCTACCATCAAACCAACAAGTAGTATCAAGACTTCCTCACAGACAACATCATTCTTATAAGAGCCGTTATTACAGATACCAACTGTACTAGTATCCTCAGAACCGTTCAGCTTCTGTTAACCAAGGGCAATATCAAAGATGAAAGCCACCGTATAAATCAAGGCAGAGTGTCCACTCTTTGTCTAAGAATAAGAATAAGGCCCTGAACTCTAAACAATTCTCACTAGAATGGAATTGTTATGTAGTGTTGAGTTTGACAGTTTACTATATATCACCTGTTTTGGCCATAGGACCAGCAGCATTATTAGAAAAAATCCCCATATCTGAATCCTGATGTGGGTTTTACTCCAGATTTTTCCTGGTTCAGAAAATGGATGGTGGTCTTAGACTTATTCTAGATTTAAGAGAATTAAACAGATTTGTTGGGTGCGCAAATTCAGGATGGTAACCCTTAATATGGTTTTACAGCTATTTCCTCCAGATTCTTGGTTTACTGTCTTAGATCTGAAGGATGCATATTTTCACACATCCTTCCCATAGAAAATTTCTGAGGTTTATGTTTGGAGAGAATATTTACCAATATCAGGTGCTACTGTTTGGCTTGGGCATGGCCCCCAGAATCTTCACAAAATGTATGGTGGTGGTAGTTGCTTACCCTAGAACCTAAGGATTCTCTATATACCCTTATTTGGACAATTGGCTGATATTGGCACACTCCACTACAGAAACAGATTTTTAAAATGCCAAAACTTGGGACTTGTAATACATTTCAAAAAGTCTAATTTGAACCCTTCTAGGAGGGTGAAATTTATAGGAGCAATACTTGACGCTTCTTTGAACAAGGCCTTTCTGCCATCAGAGGGCATAGAAGATAAAATCTCTAGCTATATCACTGAAAATTCAGACACTCTTGGGTCTCATGGCAGCTACTACAGCTGTAATTCCTTTAGCCAGACTACAAATGAGGATAATGCAATTAAAGTTCCTATCGGCTTACCAACCAAAGGTACACTCTCAGGAGAGGAAATACAATATACCTAGGAGCATAGTCAGATCGTTACTGTGGTGGTCTGTGAATTCCTAACATGCTAGAAGGAGTTGAATTTAGTTCACCTAAGATTGAGGCACCTACAATCACCACAATATACCTAGGAGCATAGTCAGATCATTACTGTGGTGGTCTGTGAATTCCCAACATGCTAGAAGGAGTTGAATTTAGTTCACCTAAGATTGAGGCACCTACAATCACCACAGATGCCTCAACAGAGAGTTCGGGAACTCATTGTGAATGTTATTCTACCCATGTCATATGGCTGGGAAGTGAACAGAGGTTGCATATTAATATTTTGGAGTTAAGGGCAATACTTTATTCCCTTATCTCCTTTGCAGATATGATGAAAAGCAAAAAATGTTCAAATACTTCCAGACAATTGCACAGCAATGTTTTATATAAACAAGCATAGAGGCACAACTTCCAAGGCCCTGTGCATGGAGTCCATACTCATTTGGGAACAAGCCAACCAACATACATGGTGTATCACTTCAGGTTGTTACATTACAAGTGTGACCAACATTAATTCAGACAGGCTAAGCAGATTAGGCTCTTCCACTCATGAGTGGTCACTGAAAGAATCGTGCCTACTACTCCTGTTCTGGCAGTGGGGCTTTCCAGATGTAGACCTGTTTACTATAATGGAAAATCAAAAGGCCCCCTTGTTTTGCTTCAGAGGGGGAATAAATCCAATATCCTTAAAAGACGCCTTTCAAGTGAATTGAAAGGGTGCTTATTTCTCCCATCACTCTGATCTCTTGAATGGTCAGCAAGATTCTGGCCAAGGGAATGAACACCATTGTAGTGACTCCATTCTGGCCTTGCTAACCATTGTTCCATCAGCTACTAAAACTAGCCAGAGGCAAATTTCAACAACTACCCATGATTCCAGATCTACAGGGGAATCCAATATCACAACATACCCAGACTCAAACTAACAGCCTGACTAGTCCTACAGTAGGGAAGCTCCCAGATGGAGTAGCTGAAGTTATTTTAAATGCAAGAAAACCAAACACCAGAAAGTTGTATGCCCTCAAATGACACAGGAGTAAGGGTGTGGACCCTTATGATTGCCTCTTAGCCCAGATATTAGAATACTTACTTCAGCTTAAATAAGACGGTCTCTCCATATCATCTGTCAAGGTTTATTTAGCTACTATGACTACATTTCACCCTCCTGTAAACAAAAAGAAAGTATTTTCTCACTACACTTCTCAATTATTCCTTAAAGGATTATGTAACATGTTCCCTCCTGTTTTCCAGACTGTTCCTCTATGACCATTACAGCGAGTTCTAGCAAAAGTAAGGTTGAAGCCCATCAAAACCTTGGCTACTTACCATTTAAGGGTTTTATCTATGAAGGTGGCACTCCTAGTAGCAATTACTTCTGCCAGAAAAGTGAGCTGGCAGCATTACATATGGACTCGTCTTTCCTTAAGATCCATCTGGAAAAGCTGGTCCTTAGACCTAGTCTGGAATTTCTCCCAAGGGCAATTGCCAACTTCCATACCTTACAGGAGATGATACTTCCAGTGTTTTTCCTTCTGTAGTGTCTGGGCCTCAGAGGACACTCCAGACCTTAGATATATGAAGGGCAATCCTTTTTTATCTGGATGGTATCGCTCCTTTCAGGTCAGGCATCCAGTTAGTTTGCTATGCAGGCACAACTAAAGGCAAAAGAGCCGCTTCACAGACGATAGTTGGATGGGTAGTCCGAGCTACCAGGATATGTTATAAACAGGCTAACCTATCTTGTCCTTAGGAAGGCTGTGCTCATTCTACCAGGTTGCAGGCATCCTCAGCAACATTTCTTAAACAAGTACCCCTGCAGGATATATGCAGAGTGGCTATATGTCATCAGACATTATGCTCAACAAAAAAGAGGCAGCAGTGGGTCAAGCAGTCCTATAGTCACTGCTCCAATGAAGAGTTCAACCCTCCTTCTCGAATAAGTGGCTTGCTAATCTCCCATGTGGGACTTCACAGAAGACCAACGATGGAAAACAGGGTTGCACTTACCTGTAACTGTTGTTCATTAAGGTCTTCTGGATAGGCACACGTACCCTCTCTCCTGCCCTGCTGTGTGCTCTTCACTACTTACTTGGAGAGTCTGGCTGCTCAGGAGAAACTTGAGGGCTCAGGGCACCACCCACTGAGCATGGGCTGTTACAGGTAAGTGCAAACCTGTTTTCCACTATTTAATTTCATCTTGAGTTTTTTTAATCCTTTTAATGCTTTTTTCTCTGTTGTATGTTGCATATCATTAGCTTGCAATATACCCAAATATTTGTAGTTTTCTTCATAGTCTAAGCTTTTTATTGTGTTTCCACTCAAAAGTTGCATTTCATTTAATTCAGTAATCTTCCCTTGTTTTATTGATAGGATTGCATATTTTTCAATTCCAAAATCCTAATTATACTTCAATTCAAACTGTATGGACGAGATACTTAATTTCCTCTTAAGATTTTCCATATTAAGTTAAGGTGATCCATATATAGCAAATGAGATATTTTCCGTTCTCCCTTTGATATTTCATACACACAATGTGTTTTATTCAGTATCATTGTTATTGGTATCATAGCAATGACAAGCATTAAAGGTGACAGGAAATCACCTTGAAATATTGCATTACTGACACATCCCAGTTCCATTCCATTTGCTATCAGTATTGTGCACCATTTTCTCGTTGTTGACAAGAATTTTCTAATATTGCTGCTGACTGAGTATTTCTAATTTTTTCAGTCTATGATCTATTATTATCATTATTGTTATACAATTTGGGGGAGGGGTTAAAATCCAAAATGTAGAAAGCCAACAAGATCACAGTTGGCACAGCAACCTATCTAGGATCTTTCCTACCTGCTCTTCCCTGTGAGCACCAAAAGGGTGATGCCATATGTTAGCAGGCCCATATGGATGATAAGCCACACAACATAAGCAGCTGCAGTGAGGAAGGAGAAGGAGAAGAAATTTCCCTTCCACCTCTTCTGCCCAGCAGTGCTTTCAGAGGCAGAGAAAGGTGATTTTGCTCTCTTTCCCTCATTGCTGCAGCTGCCTGTTACATGGCTTCTTGTCCATGCGAGTACCCCAGTCAATGACATTATCTTACCTGTGCTTTCAGAGGGTTGTAGCAGAAAGTGGGAAAGCTCCGCCTCTACCAGTGCCTTTTGTTAGTGGTGCATAGGATGCAACCCAAAGATAAAATTCCTCATGGCTGGATGGGGAGCTGAAGAAGCAGTTTATCTAGGCTAGAGTGGTGCTGTTTGGTGGGGAAGAGATGCATACAGAATTCCTACTTAGGTATGTGCACTGAAAAAAATTGGAATTCAGGTATCAGGAATCCCCCCCAAATCTGGGATTCCTGAAATCCTGGAAAGATTCTCTGATCCACTTAAGACGGATCAGAGAATTCTGGATTTATTCGGCCATTATTCCCTTTAGGGAAAACTATTTTTCAAGCAAACGCTACCAAATTTGTCGGGAACCTACTCCTGACTGTTCTCTAAAGACCACTCAAGTTTCAGGAAGATTGGACCCCAGGGTCCAATTCTATTGTCCCCTGAAGAAGATGGCCCAACCACACTCCTTTGTGTCCTAAAGCATTTCTGAGTAAGCTCTTGGGCAGAAACACCCAGAGGCAAGACTGTATATAACCAAAGGCACACTCCTAAATGCAACCTCTACCCAGGGAAAGCCCAACAGAACAAAATGGAAGACACACACACACCTTCCAAAAAACCCCTCAAACCTCCCTTGGACAAGTTGTCCAGCAACTCTCCGTTGTTTCCCATGGGGGAAATATTTCCAAGAAGGCTCTCAGGCAGAAACACAGAGGGGCAAGGCTGTCAGTGGCCAAAGGCACATTCCCAAATGCAAGAGGAAGCCCAGCAGAGCCAAAATGAATCAAGGGAACCAACATCAAACCAGAGAATCATGTCAAAACAGAATTCCACCCAAACCAACTGTTGCAACAATGGAACCAGTATCACTCATAGAAACCAGGCAGACAAGGAGAGATCCTGCATTGATTGGCCAGTCACTCCCCCTCCCTCCTCCCTCCTCTGCTTCTCTCCCCCCTTCTCCCCCTCCCTTCTTGGAAAAAAGGGGGAGAATCCCAGGAAGGAGCCAGCCAGAGACTGAAGCCACGTTTCCTGGATTTATCCATGAGTCAGGATCCAGGTTCCTAAATTGGATCCCAGATTCTCTGATTTGATTTGAGAAAGCCAGATCTAGTCAGAGTAAAAATCCATCTTTTCCCTGTCTTCTTCCCAAATCCAGATTGCATATCGCTACTCTTGTTCCACTAAATGATGGATAGAGTTTAGGGCGCTCTATCAAGCTTGGGAAGCATCTAAGGATGAATGAAGCCTCAGAAAGGTTCTTCTGTTTCCAGGTGATGAAATTTGTGCAGAATTTTAACTGAAGAAGTTAAAATTCTCTCACACTCTTGTTGACAGCATCAGGAGGTTGTGGGACAGGAATAGCTTTCTGACCTTTTTTCCATTCAGCAAGCTCTGCTTGAAGCCTCCCATCATTGCCTTCCTTGGTGAGCCCTTCTAGATCAGCCCATTTCTGCAATGTTTAGAGTGTTGGACTAGGATCTTGCAGATCCAGGTTCAAATCTCTACTCTGCCACTGAGTGACCTTAGGCCAATCGCCCACTCTCAGCCTTACCTACCTCACAGGATTGTTATGAGGATAAAATGAAGGCAAGAATGATGTAAGCTGCTTTGGGTCTCCATTGGGGAGAAAGGCAGGGCATAAACAAACAAGCATTCCAGTCCTGACTGCAGCAAGCTCTCCTGCCTCTGTTCTTAATGGTGCTTCATAGGCTAGCACATAATATAGCTCTTCCTCCCTTTGTTAATGGAAAATAGGGGCATGCAACTTCTTACGTATATTAGAATCATTAATTAGCTTTTGATGTTTTATTGGCTATTGTTGCAGGGCTGGGTTTGCTGTCACTTTTCAACCTCCTGCATTTCTCCCTGTCTGCTTGCCATGAAATTGTGCTAGTTCTAAAGACTTACATTTCCAGAGTATGGGTGTGTATGCTTACGTATGCACTCACATGTGCACTCATACAGCAGGCGTGATTCTGTCAGGTCTTCTTGCTTTTCAAAACCCTGGTTAATCCATTTGTAACAGCTCTTGTCCAGAAATCTGGTTTGAATGAGCTTGAGATGAATAATTAATGTCAAACAGTTCAGACGTCAAATATTTGAACAGCTGCTGTAGTGTTTTTGCTGGCTCCGTACAATGTAGAAATGTGAATGAGCTGGACTGGAAGGGTCAATTTAAACCGTGACCCTATTGGAACTGGCCCTTAAGCCATTCTTATGGTGGGCAAAGGGTCCCATATGGGTAGTTTCAGCCATGTTGGGGCCGTTCTTTGAGTTCTGCAGACACTAGTACTTCTTGGTTATAACTTGGAAATTAAAATCTTTTCCTCTCTGTCTCACTGCAGATTAGAGCAGGGATCCATGACTTTCTAAAGCTGAAGGATAGTTAATAGCTTATATGTCAAATCTTCCAGTTGGTTTATGTTTTGTTCCATGTACTAAGAACTCTAGGCCCCCTCTGCCACTCATGATGACTCTTCCACTGTGCACTACTGATGAAGCATAAGCTTTTCTGGGTTGAGTGATGGTCCTTACAGACTTCCTTTTCCTTCTCTGGCAACATTTATTCACTAGAATGTAAGAAAACAAGACCTTTATAGGCTGTTTGTAGTAACTTCTTTGTTAATTCAGGGACAGAACTCCAAATTCTGTAGAAAAGAAGTTTCTGGTTCTGTGACAGAAGTAAATGCAAATTAATGTTATTTTTTCTTAATCTACAGTATTCTAGCTGCAGAACTGATTTAGACTCTTTCATACAGGTTGGAGTATTGACAAGCAACATAATGAAAGCAATGGAGAGATATTATAAGAGATGCAATGGAAGGATTGGGGGCCATTCTTGTATTTCTGAGGCAAACACAAAATTCCACAGAAACTCTTTGACCAATACTTATTTTTAGATACCTAGAAATGGTATAAAATAGCCTTACCTTTTTGCTTTGAGTTTGTGTTACTTTTGCTGCAGTGCAACCCTTCTTACTCATTCTCATTAAGAACCTCAGTTGCTAATGGGGAAACGAACCCCAGTTTCCTCAAATGATCTTGGTGCACCTTGTGAGGGGAGAGGGAGCATGTGTTTGTGACAGGAATGAGCCTGGTTAAACTCAGATTTGTTTGATTCTTTTTTATGGCTTATTTCAAAATAGAAATAAATATGCTGTAGAATCTGTGTTCATTGTTTTTAAAGATGGTCAGTGTCCCAGAAATCTTGTATTGTAGTTGTAACATATGATAATCAGGTTTCACTGTTAGTCTTTGGACCAGACTTCTTGACGTCAAGGAATATAAACAGGAAGGAGCCCTTTTGCTTCTGTAAAGATTTGGATGCAATCTGATTTCATTTGACATATGGTTTAGAATTCCATTTTTGCATCTACTGTGTTACTGAAGAGGAGCACAATTTTTCAGTTAGTTGATTTTCCCCAGGCCCTAGGCAGGCTATTCCCAGGTTATATTTCATATAGATGGTATTTAGATCACCCCAAGGTCAAGTTATATCACAGGGCAGTGGAAAGAATGAAACTTCTGTATCCAGCATTTAGATCTTTGAGAAATGACAAAGTAATGTCTGAGGAGGGTAAGGTACTGGTAGAGGCCAATATCAGTATTACCATTTGCCTCTGCCAATAAATTAATAAATTGAGAGCTTCTGTAGTGTAGTGGTTAAGTGGTTAGGTTGCAAATCAGTACTTTGCTGGTTCAGATCCCACTACTGCAATGAGCTCAGTAGGTGGCCTTGGGTAAGACACTCCTCTGCCCCAGTTCCTCAGTTGTATTGTGGGGATAATAATAGCACTGACTTTGTTCACTGCTCTGAATAGGGACTAATATGTCTAGAAGAGTGGTAGTGCTATTTGTCTGTCAAATTTGTATTGGGGAATTCATACATATGCCAGCGTTCCCCAATGTGGATGCTATGGAGCCTGCCAGTACTTCCTTTGATGTCTACTGAACTTTTCAGAAAGTAGTCAGGACCATTATAAGGGTGGGCTTGTTTTTGGCTGCTTGCATTCAAATTAAAGGGTTTTCCACTGGAGGATCTGGTGACTGGAGTCAGGGCTTTCCTTAATCAGTGTGGTTCCATTGTTCCTTCAGGCTGTCCTTCTTCCCATGAGGTATAATGAGGGAGGTATTCTATTTGTCTCCACTTCCTGTGGCAGCCATTTCAGAGTGGTACTCACCATCCCCCTCAAAATTCCAAAGATGCTTGTGGTCTCAAAAAAGAAAGGGACTTATCGTTTCTTTGTGCTATCTAGATTTGAAACTTCTTCCTTTTTTTGAGGCACTCTAGCATATTGGATCCCCTTGCACTCTGCTCATTATAATCAGGTTGATGTGAGCTAACTAATTCTCCATTAACGGGAATCTACCACTGGATCCAACCCAGTCCCTAAAGTGCTAGTCCTAGTTCAGTTTGTGTCTTGCACGTCTCTCATTCCCCACAGTTCACTGTGTCATAGCCCGCCCGCCCCAGCCCTGATTCTCTGAAGTTGAGGAAAGCAATAAGGACTCTATAAACCTGTTTTTTATTAAATGATGTCCTACATTTTGATTATCTGTTTGATGCTTAGGAAGTTCTAAAGAATTTCTACTATTATGTTACATACAACAAAGCTAGGGAAATACGTTGATTAAATCCTTGTTAAAATGAGCTTCAATGAATGTACAAATAAGATCATAGACGCAGGCTGTGGCGCATCTGGTGGGCATGCAGAAGGTCCTGGGTTCAATCCCCAACATCTCCAGTTTAAAAAGACCTCTACCTGAGATCCTGGAGAGCTGCTTCCCTTTTAAGTACACAATACTTACATTGATGGACCAATGGCATGATTCAGTTTAAGGCAGCTTCATATGTATTCTTGCCCTTACTCCATCTTTTTTCCAAACTTGTGGTGTTGTCTCTCCTAGACTGTGTTACAGTATTTGGAATTCCTGGTGATGACGTGTGCTTCACACATTTTCTTTTTTAGGATCCGGATTCGTCATGTGCAGTGGTAAGGAGAATCCAGACAGTGATGCTGACCTTGATGTGGATGGAGACGACACACTGGAATATGGGAAACCACAGTATCATTTAAATGTGATCTGAACTCCCACCAAGAGCAACTTTATCAGGCTGCTGAAACTTTTGCAGCTGTTCTAATGCATGCCCAAGGTTTCTTTGAGTCAAAAGGAAGTCATACTAGTCATAGGTATTCTAAACGTTTTCAGTTTGTGGTACTTTCCACATAATTTTCTAAGGTGAACTTTTCATACACTAATTCTCAAACATTAGCAATCACATGCTGATGCTGAGAAGAGGCAAGTTTCCTCTGTACTGTTTCTGAAACAACGTGTCCTTATCAAACATCTGGTTCTTTTTTGCACATTTGTTTTGACATTTCAGGGAACCTTTAAAAGGCAGTCCATGTGCTTAGCAAACAATAGAAAAGTATTTCCTGGTGTAGTTACAGTTCCATGCTGTGTTGGCAACCATCTCTCTCTCTGAGGACATCTTAGATACTCTGCCCTAATGGTTTAGAATAAATAACTGGCTTGTTTCAAAACTTGCACCATATTATGTTCTCCTTAACCTTCCATGCTTAGATACACAGAAGCAGATATCATTCCATGTACTGGGGAAGAACCAGGGGAAGCTAAAGAGAGAGAGGCGCTTCGAGGTGCTGTATTAAAGTAAGTGTTGGTTTCTAAAATGTAGTGTCCAGGGACATGGGGAGGATACGCTTCATTGTGCTTGTTGAATGGTTGGACTTTTTATGGCAAGTATTTGCTTGGCTCGTTGTGATACATCACAAAGTAGGGCAAACTTAGGAAGAGTCATATGCCAAGAAGGTGGTTATCTGTCTAAGGCTGGAAGCAGTAAAATTACCCTGGCCACGTTTATACCAAAGACGGTGAATTTTTTTACTACTTTAGTGTAGAGCCAGTTTGGTGTAGTGGTTAAGAGCCGCAGGGGGTTTGATTCCCCACTCCTCCACCTGAAACCAGCTGGGTGATCTTGGGTCTGTCACAGCTCTCAGAGTTCTCTCAGCCCCAGCTACCTCACAGGGTGATTGTTGTGCGGATAATAATAACATATTTTGTAAACCGCTGTGAGTTGGCATTAAGTTGTCCTGAAGGGTGGTGTATTTTATTATAGTGTGTCTCTTGGCAATTTTTTCTCCATGCTTTCTCTGAACCCTGTAACTAACTAAAATCTACACACATAAACACTTCTTCACTGGAAAAAAAATCTCAAAGTTCTGTCATCAAATGTAAAACTTAAGTAGATTTGTATAATGATGCTTAATTTACTGGTGCAAATTGTGGGTATTGTGAAACAATTTTGGTAGAAGCTGAGCAGCATGCAAGAGGTAATAATAATAACAGCAACAATATTCGATTTATATACCGCCCTTCAGGACAACTTAACACCCACTCAGATTGTTTTACAAAGAATGTAATTATTATCTCCACAACAGCAAACACCCTGTAAGGTAGGTGGGGCTGAGAGAGCTAGAAGCTGTGACTCACCCAAGGTCTCCCAGCTAGCTTCAAGAGGAGGAGTGGGGAATCAAACCCAGTTCTCCAGATTACAGTCCTGTATGCTTAACCACTACACCAAACTGGCTCTGGGAAGCAGATGTCTTTCGTCTTGTAGGTAAGCAGAGGACAAGAGTTAGGAGCACTGGAGACACAAGCACCCATTCAAGTCAAAACACAAGTGCAACATTCAAAGGCTTCTTTCATTGATTTGAATAGAACTTAAGTATCCTTAACTTCTTCTGTTTTGTGCCCAGCATGGTTCAGTGAGTTCAGAGGTTTAGTTTTCTGAGCACTTGCAACTCCTCCCAGAGCTCCCTCTGATTTCTAATTCTTCATTATATATTTCCATACTTTCAGTCTCTTCTTTATTCATAAGAACTGGAAATAAATTTTTCTAAGATAAAACCAGGTGCTGAAATTTTCAGGAGTACCTACACACACATATCCTGTGTTTTGCTTGGTGATCTCTGGGGCAAATCTACAGGCATACAGATTTCTATACCTCTTTTAAAAGAAATCTGAGTATCATCAACTGTGCGTCTGTTGAGTTTGTATTGTTTGCCTGTGGCCATTTATTTATATATATTTCTTAGATACCTTTTTAATCACTTGGTTCTGAAGGAAACAAACTTTTCTGGAAAGCTATCATGAAAAAATTAAGCTTAAAATACATCAGAAAAAACATCCAAGTGCAACCTGCAAAAAATCTAGCAAAATCATACCCAAATAACAGCATTTTAATTTGCTGAAGAAACTGTATCATGGAGAATGCAACTCTGTGTAGAACAGGAAATGCCCCCAACCCTGTAGTTTTGAGTGTGCAACCTCTGAACACCTTTGTCTTCATGGAATTGATTTAGCTTGAATTTGTTAACCATTATCCAGCCTGTGAATCTATACAGCTACTGATTCAGGGAACTGACTGGATCTGATATAAATGAAAACTAGGACTGAGTATAAACATAATACCTCCCTCCAAACAGTCAAACTCTGCTGCTGTATATAACTATTAAACATTATTGGGGACAAGACAGAACATTCAGTACCCTAGAGGACAACTTCCATGGGACGTAGCAGGAGTCATCCATAAATGTTCACTAGCCTGTCAGGTAGGATTCCACCAAAGAATGTGGCTGAACCTTCAACCACAGGCCCAGTAGGATGGATGATCAGTTGTGCCAGACAACTATTGAGGACGTGTGGAAGCACTAGCAAAGTCAGATTTCCACTGTCAAACTCCAGACAAATTACGCCTGGTAAAGTATCCAAAGTAGTCTGTGTACCAAACCGTATCCAACTACAGTTACGCATGTCTAAAACGTTGGTTTATCCAAAAACCTCTGGATCTTGCTTAGTTTCTGCCTACTAAATCATAGGCTTTTTAAAAATGGAGTATACAGCGGTCATCTCCAAGGTGACTGGCATCTCTTCCAACAGTAAGATATTGATTATTATTATCAGGAAAGACCCGGTTGCTTCCAGCAAGCCTTCACCAGCCAACAAAAGGAAGGATAGAGTGAGCAAATGGTTGGATGCCCTTCTTCAAAGGTCTTGCCCACTTCCTTGAGTTAAGTCAAACAAACAGAACATTAAACATCTCCCCAAAGGTAGATCCAGTATGACTGGTGGTATTCCAACTCAGCACAAGCAATTTTATTGGAGAAATGCTTTACAAAATCAGCATAGTTAGTAGCTGAGCATTCTTCGTAATTAGCTGGTGGGCATGAGAAGGAAACACTTGCTCTTGTGCATTCTCTCTCCATCACTCAGAACAGTTCCACAAGATAGTACTCTGCCAGCACAATGGTGACAGTGAAGGATATTCTTCATTGTCGTCACTGCTGCAGAATAAGTCAAAAAACCAGGTCTGTAAATTGTGTCCCCGTTGGGTTCATCCTGAATTTTCAGCTGCTGTTAGCTTGCCCCCCTCCCACAGTTGTATCACCCAGATTGCCTTATTTAAACTACTGCTGGGTAATGGCGTACCAAGGAAAATATTGTTTCCAGAGCCCGTTATATATACTAATTATGATTCATCAGGCTAGTAACAACTGCTGACTGGAACAATTTAATCCCTTAGTGCATTCTAGAATCAGGTAGGACACAAAAGTCCTCAGGGGTGGTCCACTTTAACAAGCCATGGTTCTTGCTGTGCTGGTTTTGATATTCTAGGTTGCTGTAAGCTGACAGCTGTAGTTCTGCATAAACCTCACTACAGAAAACTCTATGAAGCACTTCAGGCAAATAACCAAATAGGTGTTAACAATAGAGGTAAAAAATGGATTGGTTTTTCAAGCCCTCTGCCCTGCATGGAAACAGCACTTACATTGCTCTGCTGAGTGAGCCTTGGAGGTCAAAGTTGAAGAGATTGATAGAGCAGCGAAATGAAGTTTTCCTACTGCTTAGCTGGTAGCAAAGAATGGCTTAAAATCAGGTTTTACTTCATAAAAACACTTATCTGCCTGGATCAGATTATAAGTCTTACAGTAATTTGAATTGACAGTGAATAATATTGAATGCTTTAGAAGAAAGTAGAAACTAGAATTTTTTTGGAACTCTTCTGGTGCTCCATCTCTGGAACCCTGAATTGGTAATTGCAGTTTAATAATAATTAAAGCAACTATTTAAAATAAAGCAAGATTATAAAACAAGTGAAGTTGCCCCCAGATATGCTCAAGTCCAAGCATCACAAACATGTACAAACAGAAGGAGGTTCCATAGTTTATATGGAGAACATCCATCTAAATACTAATTGTGCTTAGAATACTGAAGGGTGCCATATCACTCATTTTAAGGGTTGTGACAAAACATAACAGAAAGGGCTTCAAGATCTGTAAGGCTCAATTTTTATTATTTATTTATTTTTACTCTATTTTTTCTTTCCAGTGGTGGCACGCCTAGTACTCGAATAACACCAGAATTCTCTAAGTGGGCAAGTGATGGTGAGTATAAGATGCCTGTATGTAGCTGTTTTTAATGTTGTCCTTGCAAAGGTTTGGCTCCTGGAATTCTAAGTAGTGTAATAAACTGTACCTTCTGCCATTGAGCCTTTGATGGGAGAATACTCCTGGGAGTCTAATTTGTGCTTTTGAAAACAAGTGTACTGCCTTTGTTGCCAAATAGAAAATCTGAACCAACTAAAATTCTGAAATCAGGAAAATTCAAGTGTGATTTTCAGGTTTCCATTCCTTTAACTAACCTGGTCTGTTCCATTCCTCTTGGTTTGGATGATGATGATATGGAGAATGTGGTGCCTCTCTGTTATCAGTATTCAATTTGAGACTACTCAGCATCCTAGAACATTTTTCTACATATATGCAATGTAAGACCTGTTTCTTGATGTGTAGACTGGAGTCACTATTCTGTTACATAAAATAAGAAATCCAGTGTGGTGTACATAAGATGAGCGTTATAATGGGGATCTCTCCAGTCCATAATGAACACCCTAGCCATCATACCATACATGCTCCCTAATGATGCATTCTGAAGTAATATTTGCATACAGTTTAAGATGCAGGAGGTATAGTGCATGCTAGTAAAAATAATAAAGGAAATGCCTATGTTGGTCTGAGCAACACTTCTAAGGCAAACCAGACAGAGCAGGCGATGGGGAGAAGTATTCTGAAGTGGAGTAGAGAATAAATTCAACAACTGCCATCATCTGATTGGTGATGGGCTAGGAGCAGGGGCAGTTTCTGCAGGAGTAGAATTCACTTACAGGTGAACCCCTTAGAATTCCTAGGGTTTTCCCTGTTGCCTTTCTTCAGATGATTTCAGACTGTTGTTTGGGAAGACTCAGAACCAGATCCTATTGTAAGGCTACAGGTACTGAATTGACTACAAGTAATTCCTGTGAATGATAAATGTATCTTGGTTTGCAGTTCACTCAGCATTGTTAAGTAAAAACTTGTTCATACCAAACCATTTGCCTAATTATTACATAGGAATTAATTTCAGGAACCATCCTACTCTAGTGATTCATCCTTTGGGTCTGATGAGTTTAAAAAGAACAGGAAATCGGTGCACTCCAGGTCAAGGTGCCCAAGCAGCAGCAATACATGGGAGGAAGGCATCCACAGCCAATTATTTGCCTTTGAAAGGTCCATGGCTCCTATCATTTCTGAGAGCTTTGTGTGATGAGGCTGGTCTGCCGCATTGGGACACTCAGAAATGCTCTGTTAATACAGCAATACCAGTCTCTATGATATTCCTGTAAGGTGGGAGGAACTTGCATATTCTGGTAGTTTGTCTTGGAAACCAATTCAGGAAAAGTCCATCAATCCTCTGGAACTTCAGTTTGATTAAATGTTCCTCTTAACTGAACTGGGCCGTTTTCTTCTTCACAGAAATGCCATCAACAAGTAATGGCGAAAGCAGTAAACAGGAGCCCATGCAAAAGACCTGCAAGAACAGTGACATAGAAAAGTGAGTATGGCTTGGGTATGTTTGCTATGGCAGGAGCCCTTCTTATAGAGCTATATCAGCCGTTAGCAGCATTCCATGTGCTGCAGTGTGTGTTGTATTTCTCAAACTTTTGCCACAGGCTCTCCACTACGACTTTGGTAGTTGGATATTAAATAGGGGTCTCATATTTTTGCAGTAGGGGTGCAACCTCTATTATATCCTTTGTAGAAGTTTCCTGTCAGAGGAAGTGGGGGGAGGGATCCCTCTATAGTATGTTGATCTAAAAATGGTAGGATGATTTTATGTTTCATTGCTGAATCCCCCTTCCAGTTTTTCTGGCTTTAGAAGTATTATGGAAAGTCCTGTCCTTGTATTACACTAACTCTAGGTTCAAAGCATTGCCCTTTTCCTCCCCCCAAGTTTTTGTTATTTTTTAGCAGTCTCTCTTGACATGCCCTCCCTGGGGAAGATGGGATTATTTTAACCTCCTTTTCCATTGGGAATGAATCACATAGAACATTTTGCTCTACCAAAGTCCAGAGACAAATCAACATCTGAGTGAGGAGTCTAAAATGACTTTGCCCTGTCCTGTAGCCAGAGGTGTGTACAGTGACATCCCAGGATATATATGTGCACGTGGGTGGGTGTTGTAGGTAGATTTGAAATCTTCAGAAAAGAACTAGCCTGAGGATCAGTTGATGCAGCCACAGGCTGGAAATATAATATGAACAAGTGGTGTGTTGCAGCTTTGCATATTACGTAAAATGCAAACTGGGCAACAACGGGCGGGGGGTGAGATGTTGTACGTGGTGAGGGAATCCCCCTTTGGTAATTGTAGTGGCCTTCAGATAAAGCACAGGAAGTGTTGTGAAATAATACAGTATTTTCAGAGGGTCACTTGCCATTGTTTGTATGTTGTAGGTGCAACAAAGAACATCAGTTAAAGGTAAACAATCCGTTATTTTTGCACCTAGCATAACTTAGCAGTTATGTTCCACAACACTTCCTATGCTTCATACTTAAGACAGAGACAAAATGCCCGGTATCATCATCCCCTCCCACAGTTTACTAAATAGTCAGTCTGATGCAGAATTCTGAGGAACTCAAATGCCTGCTCACTAATTTCTGAAATGTTATTGTCATAATAATATATATATATATATATTTCATTTTTATCCCACATGCTCAGTTTAGAAATTGTTACATTTTACATACTGAATTGGTTCCTGTTCTGCACGCTTACCTGCATGTTTCAGTCACTGCTCAAAAAGCTGCTGCTTTCCATGTAGGAGACAGGGCAATTCATTCATCTTCAGTAGTCTTAAGTTAGTGACTCTCAAGTTGCCATCCAGTCCTCTAAAACTGAAACGCCTTTACATGAGAAAACTGAGAAGCTTTGATACTTTCCACAACTTTTGTTGTGGGTGAATGTTATCCCTTGATTAGATTATTAAAATGTTTTATTCAGTTCATCTTGGCAGAACCCAAATTCTTTCCAGGTGGTGCTTATGATAATTGTAGATAGTGAAATATGGCACTGCTCTTTCCTTTTGACAACTCCTGACCCATTATTGGACATTAAAACTCTCCTGACTTTCACATTCAAAAATTACACTTGGGCACTGAATTTCCATTACTTTTCTCCTAAATACCTGTTCTTGCAATTAAGTGTTTCCTCCTTTCTTCTTAAGAAGTCCCCTGTGGAAAGGGGGTTAGTGCCTTTTAGGTAAAGCTTCATAACTTTAAAAAAAAAATAATTAATAAACTCAAACACATAAACATAAGCTACAATCATCCACTACTACAGTCATCAGTAATCATCTAGATCATACATAAAACCTAAGCAAATCATCTGGATCATATATAAAAAACATATTGAATAAACTACTATCATTTAAATCATATTGTTATCAACTAAATCATATATCCATATAGAAGGTCCTTATACTTAATCGTTCACTTCTGTTTAAATATCCATCTGTCTTCATATCTAATAATAATTATTCTAAACTATTCTTAATTTTCAGCTATGTAATCAAAAATACTTTCCATTTTTCTTGAAATTGGCCTATTGTGTATATATAAGATGTTAATTTCTGTCTTTGACACTTATTCATATAGCTTATTCTTCCATCCCATCAGATCTGGACATCTTTCTGCCTTCAATTTTGCTGCAAATACTACTCTTGCCACTGTTACCACATACTTAAATAATTTGCTATGCATTTTTGTAATATCACTTGGTAAAATATTTAATAACATATTTTGGGGATTAATCACAAACTTAAATTTTATCTCTCTGCATTTCTTCATGAACTTCTATCCAATATTTTCTTGCCTTCTTGCATGTCCACCACGTGTGATAAAATGTTGCATCCATGTTCTGACATTTCCAGCACTTTCCATTATAGTCCTTATTAGCTTTTGCAATGTCTTTGGGAGTAATATACTATCTAAAGAACACTTTATACCAATTCTTAACATTTGATATTCTGTAAATTTAATTTCTTTAGTCGATAGATTTTCCTACTGGCTCATGTATGTATTTTCTCCAAAGTTTTGCATCCATTTTATCCATACATTTTTTTACTTGCTCTCAGGGGTCATTTCGTAGAGGAACTCATTAGCATAACTCATTAGCATATGCCACCCCCCTTGACAATGCCAGAAGTGTGTCATTAGCATAACTGATTTGCATATGCCACACTCCCTAACATCACCTATTTTTCCTAAATGGTGTTGTGAATCTCTTAACCGGTCTCCTTCTTTGACTTTGAATTTAGACACCATTTGATAATACAACAATCACGGAATGTTTTTTTCCTTAATCTTGAATTTTCCATGTTTTTATTTTCCCTTGTTTGTCCATCATATATTCATAATTTATATAATCAATTTTATTTCTTATACTAATGTCACAATAGGCATCAATTGGAGATATCAATGGCGAAATTGACAGACTTACTCTATTTCTGCACTGAAACTATATTGTTAATAGTCCATCCCTCAAAATATGAGTGCCAGCTTGTCTTTGAATAGTTTTTTAAATGTTTTCTTAATCCATAAATAGTTATTGAAAGCTTCATAACTTTTGAGGAGAGCAGAAAGCAGTTTGTTTAGAAAAAAGTGCCTGCTGCTTTTTCCCTACTCCTCAGGGATTTGTGTGTGATAAATAGTTTGTGTCGTGATGGTTAAGGAGCTAGGAAGCTGTGTGTGAAGGAGAGGGCTTTGTTAAATTAATTGATAACTGGGATAAGACCTCAGGGCCTGCAGAAAGGAAGGTGTTCTTTTATTTCTACTGTCTGGCTGCTTCCACTTGCACTGCCAAGCCATGATATATGGTGACCCAGCCCAGCTAGCTAAATTGATTCATCTCCAGTTCCTGGTTCTTAATCTGGAGCTAAATTGGTTTCATTTTTCTTGTTTTGGGTGATGCTTATGGCAAGCTCTCTGTGGGATCACTTTCTTCTGTTCATAACTTCAATTTTTGCTTTTAAATCTGGGTATTATTGATTGGTGTGTTAAGCTCCATGTAATGTCTGATTAGCATTTTTAAAAGTGTTTAGAAGCACATGGTTTATCACCTGTGTCAGCTGGGCTGTCCATTTAGAACAATGGCTAATGGAGTTAGCAGTGATTCTCTTTATTGATTCTACTTTTATAAGAATGACATTCATTTTCTTCCCTCTTTCCAAAACAAAATCTAGACATGGAGAGTATGTTTTTAATTAGCTAAAACAATACAGTAAACTGTCCTTGTTTTGGTGCACAGCTAATGTACTTGGGCTGAAAGTTAATGGAATGTGTACTTTGCACTTCTTGTAGCTGGATCTCTTATATGCCAGGAGTCTTAGCAATCTTAGAGAAAAATTTGCCATTTGTGCCTATCCTTTTTACCATGTTTCCTGTCTCAAATCAGACTCCTCTCCCTCAGTACATCTTTCTCAGTGGATTTGAACTTCATGTCATCAACCCTCATAATGATAAGACAGGCAAAATTTAAGATCTTTTATTTATCCGGTACTAAATATGAGGAATTCCACAATGTTTTCCAGGTGGATAGATGTATTGGACTGCAATAGAACTGCAAGATTCAAGTTCAGTAGCACCTTAAAGACCTGAGCACTTAAAAGATTTTCAGAGTTTTGAGATTCAGAGCTCCCTTCATCTGGTACAAGTAGAAAGGGATACTGAGCCTCTATATCCCAAACAGAAAGTGGCAGGGGTGTTGCAAAGAAGGGCATTAGGATGCAGTAGTACAATGCTGCTTGTTTACAGTAGAAATTAGCATCTGTAGTGAGCGAAGAGTCCTGTCTCTATTCAGCCCCAGGGGATCCATTGTTCTGAATTTGTGAATGAACTAAGCGATCTCACATTGTAATTGCAATGGAATGTCCTGAAAGATTAAAATGTTCTCCCACTGGTTTTTGAGTGCTGTGGTTTTTAATGTCAGGTTTACGTCCATTTATTCTTTTGCATGGGCAGTGATGTGTTTGTCCAATGTAGAGAGTGGAAGGGCATTGCTGACACCAGATAGTCTATGTAACATTGGAAGATGAATGAGTGAATGAAACTGAGATGGTGTAATGAGTGTTGTTAGGTCCAGTGATTGTGTTGTTGGAGTGAATACAGGGACAGAATTCACATATTGGTTTATTGCAGCCCGTGGTCCCAAAGTCTGTGTCCATGTTAAGAAGTACATTATTGTGAGTGAAAAGTTGTTTAAGGTTAAGGGGCTATTTGTGAGCAAGAAAAGGCTTGCCTCCCAGTGCTTAACAAAATTTGTGGTACAGTATGAGCTTTTGTGAACCCCAGCTCATGATATCTGAAGAAGTGAGCTATGGCTAATGAAAGCTCATATCCTACCACAAATTTTGTTAGTCTTCTAGATGCTACTGGACTCTGGCTCTTTTCTACTGCTACAGACAGACTAACACGGCTGCCCATCTTGATCTGTCTCCCAATGCTTGTGAGAGAAGAGTATCATTGATCATCATAGGTTGCAGATTATTAATGATGCATTCAGTTTATTTGAGGTGAAAGCTGTATGCAAGTAGCATTCTGTTCTTTTGTTTGTTTTGTTTGGACCTGTCTTATAGCAGGTTATCCCTTGGTCTGTTTCCTTGCCACTTCAGATGACCTGTGGCTCTCAAAAGCTTATGCTACAATAAAGTTGGTTAGTCTTAAAGGTGCTGCTTGACTCTTTGCTCAGATGAGTATTGTAATTCCAAACATGTTTTGGAATGTTTTCCAGTATCTGTTTTTAGATTAAATGTGCGAAAAAGTTACAAATCTACAGAAGAGTGCATTTTTCCTTCTGTGAAATGCTTTGTCAGGCTCCTCCTGCTGTGGGTTAGAGCCCGGGACCAGTGCACTCTCCAGCATTCTTGGGACCATGCCATGGTTATGCCTCAGTTTAAGGATAGCCAAGCTGCATGGGGGAGGTCTGGCTCTTCCTCCTCAGCGCTCCTCAGGGCAGCCTTAAAAGGCTATTTGGGGGAAGGGAAGAACCCAGGCTCTCCTCATCCCACCTGCCCTGGGGCTGGAGCCAAGTGAGTGGCAGGAACCATTGTCAATAGGGCCCTCTATTGGGCCCTTGCATCTGCCACCCCACCCTCAGGCCTTCCTTCAAAGCACCATCAGCCCATGCAGGCCTAAGGAGTCTAGTACTACTGCTGCTGCTGGCGGTCCTTCCTGCTGGCATAACTTGCTCCCACAGCTCCCCCTCCACCCCCCCCCCCCCCACAACTGTGCAGCAAGCTCACTTGGCTCTGAGGCTGGCCTGCTCATATACCCGTACCTCAGGATCTTGTTCACACATACTGCTACCCAAAAGTGTATCCTCCATCCAGTATACATGCTTCGCATTTTTGTTATCCAGGTGCAGAAGCCAGCCCTTACCCAGTTCCCTATCCATCTCACCATCCTAGAGTCCAGTCCACAGTCCTCCAGTTTGCCCATCAGAACATCATGAGGAACCTTGTCAAAAGCTTTACTGAAATCCAGATAAACTACTTTGACAGGTTTCCCACGATCCAGTAAACTGTCATTTGGTCATAGGAGATAAGATTGGTTTGGCAGGACCTGTTGGAGACGAATCCATGCTGATCACTGCTGTAGCATAGTGGTTAATTGGCTGGGTTGCAAATCAGCACTCTGCTAGTTCAACTCCCACTATTGCCATGAACTCTGCAGGTGGCCTTGGGTAAGCCACTCCTCTCAGCCCCAGCTCCCCAGCTTATTGTAAGGATAATAACAACGCTGACTTTGTTCACCGCTCTGAGTGTGGCACTAATCTGTCCAGAAGGCCAGCATATAAGCACATGGTTGTTGTTGTATTACCGTGTTGCCTGTCAGATGCTTGCAGACTGATGCCTTGTGCTCGCCTGTTGTTGTTGTGGGGAATGGAGAGTAAGTTGGATGATGGTGGACATAGGGAGGAGGGACGGCATGGGGTCAGGGATCCCAGTCCTCTGGGGACGTGGGAGGTATGACGGTGGGAGCTGGTCTCAGTGGAGAAGGGCATGGAGATATGGAATGGCTCGGTGCCCTTCTAACCTGCGTCTCACCTTGAGAAATGCTGGTGATGGAGCTAGGAAAAAGAACCTTCCTTCGACACTGATGTTGTGCAATGCCAGGTCCATAAACAATAAGACCGCAACGCTGCAAGATCTCTGCAGTGAGTGATGTGGACCTGATATGTGTGACCGAAACCTGGGTGAGGGAGGGTGAAACAGTTACCCTGGGAGAACCGCCCCCCCCCCCCAGGATATTCGGTCTTCCACAAGTCACGAATAGGAGGTCGGGGAGAAGGGGTGGCAAACCTTGCCCGAGAGTCTTTCTCCTTCAGGCCACTCCCCGCCCCTGAGCATCCATGTCGATGATGCCTCCTCTGTGCAGGCTGAGGACCTGGTGTCTTCCATGGCAGCACTGGGACTCTCCCAATTTGTGTCGACCCCTACACATCAAGCAGGTCACACGCTAGATTTAATCATTGGGATGGGGTTAAATGTAGATCTGGAAGTGGTAGAACTGGTGCCATGGTCAGACCACTCGGTCCTGAAGTCTCGGCTGGGGATACCCCACCCCCCTCGCAAGGGCACTGAGCTGATTTATGCTTGCCTGCAGAGACTTATGGACCCAATTGGGTTCCAGAATGCTTTGCGGGATCCAGTGCTCCATGGTGGTTCATTAGATGAGCTGGTGGAGGACTGGCAGTGCCGGCTCTCCGAAGCCATCGACGAAATTGCCCCCCCCCCCCCCCCGTGGCCCTCTTTGCCCCCATGCAAGATGGGCTCCCTGGTATACAGAGGAGCTCCGACAGAAGAAGCAGGAGCTAAGATGGCTTGAGCGAGTGTGGCGACGATCTCGGGACGAAGAAGCAAGTTCATCTTATAGGACGTTTATGAAAGCCTATGAGGTGACAGTGAAGGCTGTGAAGAAAGAGTTGTATGCGGCCTCCATCGCGTCAGCTAGCTCACACCCGGCAAAATTGTTTAATGTGGTTCAGTCATTGGTCTCCTTGCCAGAGGGAGGCCGTCAAATTTTGAATTCAGATATTGGCTGTGAGGCTTTGGGGAGTTTTTTGCTGGTAAAATCTTGTCTCTCCGCTGCAACTTGCCAGCCACAGTTGATTCAGTGAATGAGCTAGAGACCCCTTGGCTGTCTTCAGAGCCAATATTTGATCATTTCAGCCCACTTGTTGGGGAGGAGCTTGACAGGACCCTGCGAACAATTAGGCCCACCACATGTCCCTTGGACCCATGCCCATCGTGGCTGGTAAAGGCCAGTGCCAAGGGGCTGCAGTCCTCACTGGAGGCCATTGTTAACCTATCCTTAGGTTCCGGGGGTTTTCCTGGGCCATTAAAGGAAGCTGTGGTGAGACCTCTCTTGAAGAAACCATCGCTGGACCCCACTGACCTGGTCAATTACTGCCCGGTTTCAAACCTCCCGTTTCTGGGAAAGGTGATTGAGCAGGTGGTGGTGGAACAGCTGCAGGGCTTCCTGAAGGATGTCTCAGCCCTAGACGCCTTCCAGTCCGGGTTCCGTCCAGGACATGGGACGGAGACATTGCTGGTCGCCCTCACAGACAATCTTCGTAGACATCTGGATCACGGCGGCTTGGCGCTGCTGATATTATTGGATCTGTCGGCAGCGTTCAATACAGTCGATTACGATCTTCTGACTTACCGCCTCGTCAGTGTGGGGATACGAAGGACTGCCTTACAGTGGCTTGTCTCTTTTCTCCATGGTCGGGGACAGAGGGTGGGGCTTGGGGAGAAATTGTCACCCCGTCACCCATTGGTGTGTGGGGTCCCACAGGGAGCAGTACTCTCCCCATTATTGGTTAACATCTATATGCGCCCCCTTGCCCAGTTGGTGCGAAGTTTCGGACTTGGGTGTCATCAATATTCAGATGACACCCAGTTGTATCTGATGATGGACAGATGGCCCGGCTCAGCCCCAGATGTCCTGGAACATGCTTTTGCAGCCATGACTGGTTGGTTGAAGCAGAGTCGGCTGAAACTGAACCCGATGAAGACGGAAGTCCTGTACTTGAGCCATGGGGGATTAGGTTCAGGACTCCAGCTCCCAGCCCTCGATGGGGCACCGTTAGTGCCAGTTCCAAGGGTTAAGAGCCTGGCGGTGATCTTGGATGCCTCCCTGAAAATGGAGACACAGGTCACAGCGGTTGTCAGGTCCTCTTTTTTCCATCTGTGACAGACCAGGCAACTTGTCCCTGACCTGTCAACCCATGACTTAACTACAGTGATCCAAGCAACGGTCATCTCTAGGCTAGATTACTGTAACTTGCTCTATGTGAGGCTGCCCTTGAGCCTGACCCAGAGATTACAGCTGGTACAAAATGCAGCAGCGCATGTTATTACGAGAGTGCCAAATAAGGCACATATAACATCGTTCTTACGTGAGCTGCGTTGGTTGCCAGTGGAGTACCGGATCAGATTCAAGGTTCTGGTATTGACCTATAAGGCCCTGGGCGGACTGGGACCAGCGTATCTACGGGACCGTCTCTCCCCATATATTCCCCAGAGGACACTCCGATGAGGGAACAAACAGTTGTTGGTGGTCCCTGGCCCCAAGGAGGCCCGCCTAGCCTCGACTAGAGCCAGGGCCTTTTTGGTCCTGGCTCCCACCTGGTAGAATGCTCTGTCTGCTGAAATCAGGGCCTGGCAGGACCTACTATCTTTTCGCCGGGCCTGCAAGACAGAGTTGTTCTGCCAGGCATATGGATGAGGCTGGGCCTCCGCCAGCCTGGAAAAAAAGGGGTGTATAAATCTTAGCCCTCCCTGTGAAGGCTGTCCACCATCCTGTTTTAAATGTGTTGTTTTTAATGTACATGAATTTTTAATTGTATTTTTAATATGTTATCTGCCCTGAGCCCACTCGTGGGGAAGGCGGAATACAAATCTGAAATAAATAAATAATAAAATAAATAATAAATAATAGTATCTGCTCAAGTATCTTCCCTAGGACAGAGGTTAAGCTGATTGGCATGTATTTCCCAGGATTGTCCTTTCCCTTTTGTGAAGATTGGGATAACATTTGCCTTCCTTCAGTTTCCAAGAGGCCTGGAAAATGATTGACAAAGGGTCTGCAAGTTTTTTTGAAAGTTCTTTAAGCACCTTTGTGTGCACCCTATCTGGCCCATGGGATTTGTACACATCCAGTGTAGCAAGGTGCTTCTTTTTTTTTCCAGATTCACAACCCTCTTTAATTGACAAAAAGAAGCAATAGATTGAAAGGCTGGAGAAGGAATATAGATAGTATTGGGAGAAGAAGAGATTTCTATTGGTCTTTTAACTCCTTCAGTCTTCGAATGGCATATTTCACTGTCACTGCTGAAGTGGTGTTGTATGTCCAGGCACCACCAGCCACGGTCTTCATACAAGAACCACAATGCCAGATACCCACAGCTTTCCTCTTCATTTTAACTTTAACTTTAACTTTAATTGAATTTTTATGCCGCCCATCTCCCGAAGGACTCAGGGCGGTCGGTGTACAGCAAAAATAAAACATACAAATATAAAACAATAAGAATATAAAATATAAACATATTGAATAATTTAACTCAGAACAGGACAACTCAATTAAAACACATTTAGGCTCCTTCTGTGGCAAGACCACATTTTGGTCTTGCCACAGAAGGAGCAAGTATACTTGGCATGTTGGCTAATTTCAATCTTCTTCACCATCTTCCTCAAGGAAGCTCCGTATTGGGTACCATATTTACCCACAATGCCAACCTTCGTGCGCTTGGCCATCTTGCTATGCTATAGGCCCCAGCAAAAGAAGCACAAGGTGCTTCTTAAGAACTTCTCTGTCCATGTCAACCACTAGCCCCGGTGCCATGCCTTGCCTTCTACCATCTCTAGGTGGGCTTGTTCTCTCCATCAGGGAGAAAACTGAGGCAAAATAGGCATTGAGCCTTTCTGCCTTCTCTCTGTCCACTGTTGGAGTTTCTCCATTTTCACCCAGCAAAGGGGATACTGCCCCCTTTATTCTCTGTTTGCTTCTCATGTATCTGAAGAACATCTTTTTGCTGGTGCGAATCCCCCCTGATCAGTCTCAGCTCATTCTGAGTTTTAGCCTCTTTGATGGCTGCCCTACAGTGCCTAACTACCCCTAGATACTCTTCTTTAAATGCATTTCCTTCATTCCATTTCTTGAACACCTCCTTTTTCTTCCTTAGCTCATCACAAAGTTCTCTGTTTGTCCACATTGGCTTCTTAGATTCCCTAACATGTTTCTCTCTTACTGGAATGGTGATGGCTTGAGTCTACAAGAGTTCTTCTTTTAGGAGAACCCATCCCTCACTTGCTCCTTTCCCTTCCAGCATTCATGTGCATGGAATAATTCTCACCATATCTCTAAAATTATTTGCCCTACTAAAATCTAACATGCGTTTGGCTAGAAACTCATTTGGTCCCCTGCAGCAAAAGGAATTCCAGGAGGATGTGATCACTTTTCCCTAAGTTTCCCATCAGCTTTACCCCATCAACCAACCATTTCTTGTTGGTTAATATCAAGTCCAGTATGGCCAAGCCCCTCGTAGCTTTGTAGCTGCCTCCACCATTTGAGAGTGTTTTCAGTAGCACAGCAGGGGATGGATTGAGGAGGAGGTAGTCTGCCCCCGGCGCTGCCAAAGAGGGGGTGCCAGGTGCAGCTGCCAGCTGCCGGGAGCGCGCTGGCAGCAGCGCGGGCGGCTGAGCGGGCGCCCGCACCATTCGCCTGCCCAGCAGGACAGGGAGCGTGTGGCAAGCTGGCCGCCCCCTCAGCCAGGCAGGTGAATAGCATGGAGAGTTGGGAGGCTGCCCATGCCACTCGCCTGTCCCACTGAGGGGGCGGCTGGGTTGCCGCACGCTCCCTGTCCTGCGGGGCAGGTGAATGGCACGGGCAGCCCCCCAGCTCTCCATGCCACTCACCTGCCCGGCTGAGGGGACAGCCAGCTTGCCGTGTGCTCCGTGTCCTGCTGGGCAAGCGAGTGGCACGGAGGGCTGGGAGGCCGCCCACACCATTTGCCTGCCCCGCAGGACAGGGAGCATGTGGCAAGCCGGCCGCCCCCTCATTGGGACAGGCGAGTGGCGTGGGCGGCCTCTCAGCCGCCAGCACTGTGCTGGTGGCACACAGTGCCGGGAACACACGTGCGCTATGCACGCATGCTGTACGCAGCCAGAATTGGGTTGTCTCGTGCGCCGGGAACCCAAGATCCGGCCCTGTAGCACAGCAAGCATTTTTCCTCCTCTGCCGAGTTTTCTAGAACTTAATGACAATTTTTAATCCCTTGTGAAGGTACCTGAGATTCTGTGAAGGAACTGCATAGAGAGTTACTGTTTACAGAGTCCTAATCCTGTCAGAACTAAAAAAAATTCAAAATAGACTCTTGGATGATATCCTCATGGACTTGTGCTATCTACTGAAAAGGTTTTTTTTTCTGGAATTCACTAGCATCCTGAACTTTGAAATGTAAAAATAATGCACACAGATGTTTGTATAGCTGCAAGCCTTGTTGCTGCCATTTCTTTTCTTTTTTTTCTCTCAAACAACTCTCCCAGGCTTTTTGGGTGTTTGTCTGTCCTTCCACAATAGCCTCCACTTTTATCTATTCTTCCATACTCTTGTGATAGTACCAACAAAACTGAGGAGCTTGCTGGTGCAGGAATCATCTCTTGTTCTGGATGGCAGAGGGGTGTGTGTGTCACACTTCACTTAAAGGAGCAAGTTCATATTTTGAAGGTGCTGGTGGTCTCAGGACTCCCATTGGATAAACAGGTGGCAGCAGTGGCTATGGGGGCCTTTCACTGGCTTTGGCTGGTAAGCCAGGTGCAGCAATTCCTGGGTGAGAAAGATCTTGCCACTGTGCTGGTAACATCTATATTGGCGGTGGAGAGTGCCTTCAAGTCATAGCTGACTTATGGCAACCCCTAACTAACAGCGGTGGTTTGTCATTGCCTTCCTCTGCAACCCTGGTCTTCACTGGAGGTCTTCCATCCAATTACTAGACAAGGCTGACCCTATATTAGAATAGTGCAATGTGCTGTGTGTGGGGCTTGAAGACTATCTAGAAGCTACAGTTGGTGCTGAATGCTGCAGTCTGAATACTGACTGGAGTTGGTTGTAGGGACCACATCACTCCAGTCTTGTTCCATCTATAATGGCTCCCATTTTGATTCCAGGCTGAATTCAGAGGCTAAGGAAGCTTCCTGTGCCTTGCATGCCCTGTGCCTGCTTTGCCCGCCAGTAATAGCGCACCCCTTCCCACCTCTGTGTGTTGCAAGGCTCAGGAAAAATGCCGAAAGCATGCGAGGCATGGGAAGCTTCCTGAGCTGCTCTGCTTCCTGATGGATCTCGTGTGGCTCTCCGGTCCAAGACAGGGCAGGAGGGGAGCCACAGAGTCTGGAAGGGGTTTGCTGCTGCCAGCAGGCGAACAGGTGCAGGGTGTGTGAGGTGTGGGAAGCTTCATGCGCTGCCGCCAGCAGGAATGCTCCCAATTGTCCCAGCTGCTGGCAGCTTTGCCAGCCACTGGTGAAACGGTGTAAGGGGGCTTGGAGCAGTGGCAACTGCTGGGGGTTCCCTTGGGCCAACAGAAGAAGAGCTCCCTTCACCCTGCTGCCGGCGGGCTTTGCTTGTAATAAACGTTTGTTGTAAATACTAGCAGTCTCTATGCAGGCAGTCTCCCTCCAGTTCTGCAAGTTGGATGGGTTTTATGTTGTTAATTTTATGTGAATTCCTTTGGTAAACTCCAGCCCCCAGTGGCTGGGAAGGAGCTGAGCAGCGGTACTCAGAAAAGACGCCTACACTTCCCATCAAAACTTTTGGGAACCTGCCTCATGTCCACCTCGTGTCAGGTGTCACTTGTAGCTTGACACTTTGTCTTCTGCCAGCAGATGAAGAGTTTTTTGTTTGGTTTCGTGTTCCCTCACTAACTTGTATTAGCCCTCCACCTTGTTCTGTGCTTTTATGTGTTTATATTATGTTTCGATGTCTGAAATGTTTTAATGTAATTTTTTAAAGATTGTTTAATTAATGTCTTACCTGTCTCATACATGAGTGCTTATATTCAGCAATCCTTCCAACCACTTTTAGCACTTTACCTTCTGCATTGCCAAGTCTATGAATTTTCTTGGCTGTTAGCAGTAATGTTCAGCTGGAGTAGTCTACCTGTGTGCAGGCCACCTAATCCACTCCTCCTTGTTTTTCTCTCTGGAGGAATCTGACTACAGAGCTTGGTACCATCTTGAAATGAAGGCTTCATGGGGTTAAGAAGCCAGCCTCTTAATTCAGAGTGCCAATGTTCAATTTTGCTTTCTGCCACCAAACTAGATTGCAGGCCAAGGAAAGAGTCTGGGTTAGTGGCCCACTGGGTCACCTCCCATTTGTTTTCCTCAATTTTGTGTTGTCATAAATTCATTCCAGCCCGTTGTGCTTGATCAGTTTATCTCTGTTGGGGCAGGGAGCTCTGCTAGCATGATATATGACATGAAACATTGTAGCCAGCCTCTCCATGAATCACTCCAGCTGTTTGTTGTCAGCATGAAAAGCAAACATGCTGGGGCTGCCGAGTGTTGACTACGATGAGCTCAGGATGGGAAGAGACATGACGTATGAATGTTTATTTAATAATTTTCTAATATTTCCAGCGGAGTGTGGCTATGCCTTCTGAGGTTGTGGGGGTAAAGGGGGGCGGTTGAAGGGGAAACTCTAATCTGTCAGGGTGGGTTATAAATCAGGCAGACAAGATCATTAATCAGGAATGGAGCAAAACTAGAGGGAGGTGGGACTCTCTCTGTCATTCCCAGGAGTAAAGGGGCCATGCTCTTCTTTTCCATAAAACAAATCTCATTTGGGATGCGGATCTGGCTATATTGCTTACATAAGAGCAAAGCCAGGGCACTGGGCCAGTTAAGCAAGTGTGCAGTACCTTTGTCATAAGCCTTGGCAATTTGATCTTGCCAAGCATTAAATCCCTTTATAATTATCTTCTTTTTCTAACTCTTAATGCACCTCATGGTTCATTGAGTAAGGTGCTTGTTGGGTTTTAGATGAGTAAAGTAGGGGTTTGTCTGTATGCGTATGCATGTAACCACGGGAGAGAATTTTTCTCCCTACAAACCCATTACAAAAGTAAGGCTGGGATTCTTCATATATGGCAACTATGCTTTATACTTATTTAACAAAAGCACATTTCTTGGTGTTCTGCCACTAGGCTTAAAATAAAATCCCATTTTTGGCCTTTGACTGTTGAAACAACTTTTAATATTTGTATGCAGTCACTACAATACATAAATCTGTCTGCTCAGATGCATATAGGAGTCTCAAGATCATAGGGTAGTCCCTATTATTTCTATGGAGGGGCCCAATTTATACACACAACCGCTCCCTTCACTAAAATGATGGGATGTTGCTGTGTTTACACATTGGCTTGCAAAATAGATCATAGCTTCAGTCTGTGTGTGTGTTGCTGAGTCAGACTGGAGGAGGTTCCAGTGAAGTGGGTTGGGGAGATGTCCCTGCTTTCCCCCCCATAGCTTACTCTCTTATCCCATTGCTTCTGTTGCTCACCTCATGCCCTTCTCACATTGTGTACCTCTGTTTATTTGTGCTGTAGCCAGGTTTTAGTAAAGTTCCATATCTCAGGACAAATTCATTAAGACACCTTTCTACAGCTGTCTAGGTACAGAACTTTAACTTCAGTGCTTTAAAATTCAGGTGTGAGGAGTGAGTTAAGAGGCAAAGTGTGCTCTGCTTTTAAGGGTTTTGTAGCTGCCAGTGCAGAGAAAGGCAGTGACACCTCCTGTAAACACTGCAAAGTGGGCTTTTTAGGATGCAATAGATAAAATGTAAATCTTTTACATAATCTTGCTCGTCATTCTCAAATGTCTATACATGGTGAAATCAGATTTCTGTGCTTTTAATTCAGCATACCAGGTGGAAGCAGAAAACTGTTAATATAAAATTACTCATCAAGCTGTTCTTTGGATGCACTTCTCCATAAATGCCTTAGGATTAATCGGTTAAAAAACAGAAAGCACAAACACATGCCAAAAATAAATATTCAGTAACAGTATGAGCATGGCTGTTTACATCTGTAAGTCCCAATTGCCCTGTTGAGTATGTGACTCTGTTTACAAAATATAAGTTTCAGTTAGCAGAGGTCATTAACTGTTTGATGTTACCGTCAAGGTTACACATGCAGGATATGCAGGGCCAAGGTAGAATTTAAGGCTACAGTAAGTGATTTACTAACTTTCTCATTGTTTTGCTGCAAGGAAGATTACATATATACTACTGTTGTGTGACTATGCATATATTGGAATTCGGTGTATGATTTAGCTTCTTGGAAATCCATACTCTTACTGCATTTTAAAAAAAAGTTTCATAGTGGTGACAAATGGTAGCCTGATTTAGGGCAGTGCCTATTCATGGCTCAGAAGCCTTTGGACAATTCTTAACAGATTTCATTCCTCTGTTGTCTGTAGTCCGGCCCTTTATAGTCGTTGTCCTTGCCTTCTTGCCATGCCAAGCTGTAATTCTGCTGAAAGCAATCAGAATACAGTAAGTTTGTAAAATGTTCTTTTGAGCAAAAATTTAAGCTTTCTTTGCAGCAAAAATGAACTTTGGAAGGCAAGAAAAGAAGCAGCCTTTGCTAACCCTAGAAAGCCATTTTTGAGCAAGACAGGAAATGTACTGAAGCAACTAAACCTGCCTACCTTTTCCAGTTTTGCTTTGAGTTTGTAGCTTTTCTTTTGCTTCCTCCTGCTCCTCACTGAGTTTGAGGCTTTTGTAAGGGTCCACTTGAGGGAACTTCAGCCTTCCACTTGAGAACATAAGGCAGCTAGTTTAGGAGGCTAATAACCTTAGCTGAATCATCTCTTAGGACTAGCAAAAACAGATCCAAGTTGTTTGAGAGCAATTCATGGCAGACGCATTGGGAGTGTGTCTGTAAAGTTGATGAGAAGCTCTCTGGGACCATGATTGTTCCTGTGAGGTAAGATAACAAGTTACCATAAGAAATGATGTTAAATTGCCTTGGCAAGGTTAAGAACACTGGTTTGGATCCTAGAATAGTGCTCAGTTAGTTGTTGAGTTTTCTTCCAATGCAAGGAGTCATCTTTCATAGGAAGGGTCTTTTCTCCTGGAGCAGTAGAGTCCAACTTCTTATTCCTCACCTTTATCCAGATGTTAAATAGAAAAGTAGGCTGTGCATACTCCTTTAGATGGTTACTGTATTCTTAATTTCCTGCGAATACAACTCCTCCCGTGTCCCATGCCCTTTTGTATCCTTAAGATGTATTTTATTTTTAGTATTAGAGGTAGTGCACTCTTAGGCTGTACCACTCACATGTACATATCCCTGCACATATGTGAGTCCAGAGTCCTGTAACAGGCATTTAGGGTTTAGGCCTCTATCATGGGACCCTTGGCCAAAGTAATAATTTTCTAACAGTTGGTAAAAGAAGTAAAAGAGCTAAAAATAAAAGAGGGTGGATAGTGTGACATTGCTAGAGAAAAGTGTCTGTTCCCCTCATGTCTCGTGCCATTTTGTGGTTTAAGGTGTATTTTATTTTTATTACTACCACACAGGTAGAACATACCTGGGCTGTATCACTCAACTGCAACAGTGTTATTTGTAGTGCTGCATACCAGCAAGGCTGCTACCCTACTCCAGTACCCTGCCATTCTCTGGCCCTTTGATGTTACTGCATCATTTGAACACTCCCCATTTCAGAAGGTTTTAATTGTCTAGAAAGGTCCTAAGCCTTTCAGCTCATCCTCCTCCCCAGCATACTGAACCCTTGGTAAGAAGGGTACAGTTCAGGTATCTTGATATCCCTTTGCCCAGTTATTTCAAAGTTTCCTCAGTGGTGTTAACTTTAATTTGTGGAGTTGCTTCTTGCAAGTGAAAAATCGATGGGGGGCTATCACAGTGTGAAATTCGACTGTCAATCTTGAGCTTACAGAGTGAGTGAGACATCTTAGAGGGGGGAAATCACCAACTGTACAGTGCTCAGCTAGGCTATTTCAAAGAGAAAGCAAGGCTGATGGGTTGTTAGAAAGTATTTCAGTTAGATGGATGATGATTCTTTGTGAAATACTGGAGTTAGCCCACAGGTGAAGGAAACACAAACTTAGGAAAATACAACTAGCTTTCCTGAACAGCTGAATTTCACCTTGGAAACCTGAACTGTGTTCTTCTGGAACAAAATCTTTCCCCCAAATTGGCCTTTGCTTCTGAACAACACCCAGTTGCTTGCTTGCTTGTTTGCTTACTTACACACACACACACACACACAAACACACACACATCTGAGGATTTTGAATTGCTCCCCTGTAAAGGTAATGAGAAGCTCTCTGGGGCCATGATTGTTCTCATGAAATCTACCTAATGCTTGGAGATGGGAACTTCTGCTAGTGATTTGGGGATTTTGGACATGGCAGCAGCATTAACAGGATGGGCTAATTTCTACATGTCAGGATAATCTGGGCATTACCTTATTCACATGTTTTCCATATGATAATTCTTTGCATCCAGTATGAGAACTGCTTGCTCATCAACTGTATAGGGAGGTTCACAAAAAGTCAAACAGAACAGTATGAAAAGGGTCTTGGAGATGAAGAAGCATGACTTTCTTGTTCTGTGTCTTGTTCTCTTTGCATTGCATGTTTGAAGCCACTCTGTCTTACTGGGAAGCAAATAAACATATGTGTAGAATCCCAGCCCAAGCATAAATGTAAACAGAAGAGTCTGAATTAAGGGAGCACAAGAACCAACTGGGGAATTAGAAATCTAGGCTTGGATCCTGTACAGCATGAACAGAGCTATGCTGCTGCATAAACAGCAATTCTCCTGCTCCTCCCTACTGCTGCAATCTTTTCCCAAAAACTTGTCTTCTAGAGTTAGTTATCCCCAGAACATCTTGGGGATCAAAGTATGGAGCTGCAGTGAGAGAGAGGAATTAGCAAAAATTAATCTGCCTTTCTTCTATGAGAAGCCCCTGCCACAAGCAGAAAGGGCACTTAGAACTAAGCCCTACTGTCTATAGCAAAGGTCCCCAACTTGTTGAACCTGTGGACAATTTTGGAATGTTGAAGTTAGAGGTGGAAGCTACTACAAAATGGCTGTTATGAAGTGCTGGTAACAATCACAACGTTGTGGGAGCTTGCTAGCCAGTCACCTCCTACAATGGAGGCAGTTGTTTCTGAATGGATACTTTTTGCAGACACAAGATGTTTCCTGGCATCTTCTGAAGCATCTCCTACCTTCCTCTGAAGGCAGAGGAAAATCAGGACTGGCTGTTTGCTTTGGGGAAGAGATGCTTTGTTCAAAGATGCAAATGGCTATTGGGAAATCTGTTGGTGGACACCACATTGGGAGTCTGCTTTGTGTGTGTCATGATTACCTTTTCCCCAAGCCTCATTCCTTCCATTCCTCAAGACAGTCTTTTTCTCCCCATACAAAAAGGGATAAAATGGCACTGTTCACATTTTTGAGAGCAAATGCAGTGAAACAAAAGGTGCCCCCAGGCCAGGATGGATGGGAACTTGCCATACGGTACACTTCGATGCACTTTTCCCCCCCCCCCTTTTGTCTGTGTGTCATGCTGACAGTAGCAGACAAGCATGGGCTCAGCTTTGCTAGTTTTTCCCGTTACCACTTTTCTCTTGTGTTTCTGTTTTGCATGCTCTTTCAGGAACCTCCTGTCTGTGCTGCTTGCTCCTGAATGCTTTGCATCTGCTTCTTTTTCCTAATCCTTGTTGTGCATTTTTCATGCTTTGTGAACAGAAATGTAGTATAGTACGGGTTTTTTTTCTTTTCATGGCATAACAATTTGCTGGTCAGCTAGTTGGACTGATGCTGGCTTTGATCCCTTAAAGGACCACATGAAGAGTTATTCAGCAAGATTCTTTTAATGCCTTTGTAAAAATTCTAGAAATCTCTTAGAAGTTTCTGCGGTTGTCACAAAATGCACAGCCAGTTATAGTTAATACAAAACGGTGTGAAATGTACAGATTACAGTGTCATTCCCACCTTCTCTTCAGTCCCAGTGAGATGTACTGTTAGAAAGTTCCTGTTTGCTTCAGCAGCCAGGCTCTGTTTCTGGGCAGCAGAGAACTGCCAGACTCCCCTTTATTCCAGAATATGAAAACCACAGTTGGTTCAGAATACAGCTGTCCCAAGGAATAGGCACTGCTGCAGGTCTAGCATGTCCCTTGTCTTTAACATTCTCCTATGGTAACTTCTAGCACAGGAATGGTAAAAATGCTTGCATTTATTGTTCAGACTTTTTCCTGCACTTTTATTACTTTGCAGAAATCCCAAGTTTGTAGTTCTGGGGAGAGACAAAAGGCTATCTAGAGCACCGCTCAGACCCTGCTTCTGACCATTGGAGAGCTCCCTCACCCTCCTCTGCTGAGAATTCAGCAGGCTTTCCCCACAAGCAGATTTCTCAGGAGTTGTCTGCAATCCACAGCAGAGATACAAAAAAAGCAACCCTATAATAGCCTTCCTGTCTACCTTGTTATGTCAGGGAGGAGACCAGCTTGAAGCCTTTCCAGATGATTTTGAGGCTGTTTGCATTAATTTTACGGTTGGTACTCAGCTGTTGCACAGGATCCAGATGTCTGTCCTTAAGGAAGTACTTCTGCAACTGTGGGGAAATTTCTCAGCACTCGTTTATCACTGGAAAAATGCAATATTCAGTGCTTCCAAAGCAGTAGTGTTCATGACATCACAGATTGTAAAACAGCATAGGAATCGGAGTGGTGGAGAACAACTTTTTGGTGAACTTTTTTCCTTTAGAAACTTGAGTCCTCCCCTGCTACGTAGCACCCAAATGCAGGAGAAGTACAAGTATAGCCCTTAAATTTTTTTTTGCAGTGGTAAGCATCAGTATATCCCTGTGCCACTTTGTGAACCTTTTGCCTACATTTTTTCTTCTTATTTAGTTCTGTGAATTTCCAGGGATACAGTGCATGTCTTCTCCAAGGGCAACAACTATGCGTGTGGCATTCTTATGAAGCGAGGCAAATACATGCCTATGCACTCAAGTACATGAGGATATATAATAAATACTACTGGGCAACACCTTTTTTGCCAAGCTAGATTAAACTGTTTCTCTTTTATATGCACAGTTGGTCAAATTATGCTTTTAGAATTTTGGTGCAAGAATGGTTTTTTCTACTCTTAGTCTAAAATAAATAGTTAAAAATCCTTTTCAGTGCTCAACACCTCCACAACCCCACAGATTCCTCTAATGGTACAGACTGGGTTTTTTTGTTTTTTTTTTACTGTTTTCATTGATTGTTGGTGCCATCTGTCTGCGTTTGATCAGGCCAGTCATGCAAATCTCAGAGGCAGCAGAGGCCAAATGCCAGCTCCTGAATTCACTCCCTGCTTCTGCAGAGACATTCTTGGGCTCTCTTGGGCTCCGTGGCAGCAGAGGGAGAAGGACATGAAAGCAGCATAATGAATTCTTCTTTAGAGAAATTCTTTGGGGAGTCTCTTCCAGGTCCTCGCTAAATGCAGTTTAGAATGCTTTCTTGTGGCAATAAGCTTCCCTTCCATGCCACTGTGATAGAGCATGCAACTGTAAGAAGAATTATTCCTCTGGGGTAGAGCAACGCAACACTTTTTGCTTTGCATGAAGATTAAATTAGTCAACAGATACCTTCAAACTTGGCAAGCAGCTGGTGGCATTAACAAGTTGTGCAAGCAAGTATAAAATAGAGGCACTTGTGACTCAGAGGGCCTCTCCTTTGCAGACACGCACCCTTGCATGCAGCCTCTTCCAAATTTTCAGCTGAGAACATGGAAATTAGGCCATGGAACATTGCATTATTCATTAATTGGCAACCAAAAGCCTAGGGCATGTTGCCAAAATAAGCCACCCACTGTAATTACAGGTGAACAGTGCTCTTAATATCTTGCGGTACAAAAACATACATTAATCCAAATGGGGCGGGGGGACATTCCTCATGGAGTACAATATGCTAGCATCTTTAGCAATTCCTCAGTAGAGGCAGCATTCCTTCACAGGATTCCAAGTCAGCCTTTTCCAAGGAGGTTGGATACATAATGGAAGAGATTCCTTATCTGCTGCAGGAAAGCCAACTCCTGGAATAGAAGTGAATAAGTGGGATATTTTGTCATTATACCTTAGTTCTCTGCTAACTGAGCTATGTGGATTTGGGAGCGTATACCAGGTCGTGCAGATCTTGGCTGCTCATTAAACAATGTGTGTTGCCTGATTCAAGTGTTACTTGTGGAAACTTGGAATCATAGTTTTTCTGTATTAAATTATGTCCTAAAATAATTCCTATATGTTCATATTCAGCATTGCTACATCATCTGACTGTAGTGATGCATGAGTGGTGCCTAACTATGCATCTCTGTACTTCATTGTTCGTTAATGTGTTACATTAGTATTGACTCAATTGCATCTCTCAGGGTCACGCACCCATATCTTTATTTCGGTCATTCTGGAAATGATTGTCCATGATACACAACTGAAAAGATACGGTAAGGAGCCAGAATAGTTTCACCTAACCTTTTAGAATGTCATTGTTGATTAAACTTTCTATTCTGCATTTGTCAGTTTTTCATTTGACATAGCTCCGGGGTGCCTGTCCTGTGTCTTAGTAAACAAAAGTAGCATCTATATATATATTTTCTTCTAAGAGGAAGAACAGGAACTAGTGGAAGGCTAAGGACAAATCCTGAGTTTGTATAAACTCTCAAGCTCATTAACATCAAAACAATAACTACATGAAAAGAGGAGAAGGTCAGGTTGTCGCAAGTAGCCCATGAAATTTTATTGGTGATTTATTTAATCAGAGCTAAATGCATTTTACAAGCTACATACAAACAGCAAGGTTATAAAAATTTATGGAATGTATGTACAGTGTGATCATTTATGAAGAAAGAATTTTGTACACTGGTGAAATAAACACACTGGAAGGAGAGATGGATTTTGAGAGTAGTATGGATTGAATTTTCTGAAGCAAAGTAGGAATGTATGTGCATGCCTGAGAGACAAACATGTCAGTATCCTCTTGTCTATCATGGGTATATTCCCACCATTTTAAAGTAGTGTAAAAATGCTGCGAGGGCCCAGTCCTGAACAGGCCTGCAGCTCATTGCTTTGAGGCACTGCTGTCTCCCCCCCACCCCCACCCCTTTTCAGATGCCAAAACAGCTGCTAGGGTGGCCATTTCAGTGCTTGAAAATGCATAGACAGGAGGACAAAAGTGTCTCAGTCTGCTCTGCTGCGGATCAGGTTCTCACAGCATTTTTAAACCCCTTTAAAATGGCAGCAGCACCCCTGTGGCACTCACAAAGATGCCATCACATCTAGTTTGACACCGGAGCAGCCTTAAACACACTGTGCTTCTACCAGAACCATGCCAAGATGGTCATTATGGCCATGATCCCATCTGGACTGCTCGAAGGTATGGCACTTATGTAGGACAGCAAAGCACATTCAGGAAAGTCAACAGATGATACCCTATCAGATCTGGGGGAGTAGAGGTACGTGATCCTGCCTTAGCGCTGGGAATTCCTTATTAGAATCTAGATCTCCACCTGATAATGATGTCACCTAGGCTAAAATTTTGGTCCGCTTATTTTTTAAATTTTTCTTGTGTTCCATTTCTGCTAGCTTTCCTTTTTGCTGTACCAAGGGGAAACCAGACTTGTCCTTCTCTGCTGTTAATAGGACATAAAGTTACCCTTACCCTTTTTTCTCTTGTAACTTAAGTTCACACATAAAAGCTGGCATTAGAAGTGCTCATCCTTTGATTGATCAAGATTCCAATGGGAATGGAGGGATAGTCTCTTTCTAGGGTCCCCAAATATATAATAAGGGGGAAGAGATTAGGAACAAGTGGCCTAGACCCACTAAGTCTTTACTCTGTGGCCCAAGTAGGGCTTTTTTTTCAGCCGGAATGCAGCAGAACTGCATTCCGGCACCCATGTGATTAGTGGGTATTCAGACATTTTAGGCCCGTTTTGGCCCCAAATGGCCGAAACGAGCCTGAAACGGCCAGGATCGGGCCACTGCTGGGTGGAGGAGGGTTAATCTGCACAGCAGTGGCCTGTTTGAGACATATTCAGGCCCAATCCTGGCTGTTTGGGGCCTGTTAGGGCCATTTGGGGCCCATTTGGGCTTAATTCAGGCCTGAAATAGCCAGGATCAGGCCTCTGCTGGGCGGGGGAAGGTTCCCCTGCACAGCAGCAGCCCGTTCCAGGCCTATTCGGGCTCAGTCCAGGCCATTTCTGGGTCTTTTCGGCTATTTTGTGCCTGTTTCAATCCAATTCCTGCCCAAAACGGGTTCCCCCATGCAGCAGCTGCCCATTCCATGCCATTTCAGGCCCGCTCAGGGCTGTTTTGGCCATTTTGGGTGCATTGTGTTTGTTTGTTTGTTTATTACATTACATTACAGTTGTAGACCGCCCTCCCCGTCAGACGGGCTCAGGGCGGTGAGCGGGCCCAAAACAGCCAGGATCAGGCCATTGCCTGGCAGGGCTTGGCCCAATTTGTGCTCAAAATGGCCAGGATTAGGAGTGCTTTCCCATGTGGCAGCAGCATATTCCAGACTGATTTGGGCCTGAATCCCATGCTCCACAGGGGGCTCAACCCCCTATGGAGCACGGGAGTGCTTCTGGGGCGGCCACGGCCTGCATGATGATGTCACTTTCCGGAAGTGACGTCATCACGCAGTCCTGAGACCACATGCATGGTACCCAGTGAGTTCCACCACCTCTTTTCCCAGAAAAAAAGCACTGAGACCAAGAGTCTTGTTAATGTGAGCAGGGATGAAGAGTTTTGATATGCTGACTCAGCTGAAGGAGAGGCAGTACTTGCTCAGACTTGCTGCTCTCTGCATGCCCCCCAGCCTTGTTAATAAATGTATATTTAACAATGTCTGGAGCATATGAAGTGATAATAACTAAATCAATACCTCCCTCATTGATTGTCCAAGATCCTTCCAGCGTGACGCACACAGCAATGCAGTAATTTTCCAGCTAACTAGCACCCTGATCTACAGCCCTACTATTGATTGGCCATTGTATCAGGCAGGCACTGAGCATTATTGCTTATGCCTTTATTCAACCTCCTCTTCTGATTCGTTTATTATTGGATAGGGGCAAACATCTGAGAGTTTCTGAAACTGGCCAGTGAGGGTCAGCCTGTTATAATCTTGTAAACAAACCATTTTCTTTCATTCTCTGCCTCCCTGAAGTCCAGTTTCTGTTGGATGATAGTGCTGTTTTCTATGCCTAGAGATGATGCTCGGCTGACCTAGGTACCTGTTGTATAAGGGGCAAATGCAGTGGGTTCGGACATTGTGCTCAGTTTCTTGGAGAGGCAAACTGAGCTATGGTCTGCTGTTTGTCCCTGCTGGCCCTCTTTGCCATCGATATACAGCTCTTTCTTTGCCTCCCTTGTCCTGTCATGTTGGAAAGTCAGGCTGGTTTTTACTAGAGCATATTCTTGGTGAAATACTTAAGGAACTGTCAGCTCAGTAAGATTTTGGCCTTATACCATGTTTCTGCTTGCTCTCCTCTTTTTTTGTGGAGAGGATTCTCTGTCCCTCCCATACTAGGCGCTTTTCAACTCCTTTAAAGACATTGGTCTTTTGTGAGCAGAAGTGCCATTGGCAAAGGAATGCATGTTCTACAGCCAAGGACTGCCTTTTCAACAGCCATAGAAGAGTGCCAGTGGAAACAAAATATGTGATCCGAGCCCTAGTTCCCCATGATAGAGTAGTTGCACAACAGTAGCGAGGGGGCTGGTGATGATCTGCTGTTACTACATTACTTTGAGTATCTCTACCACAGTGATTCTCGAAGTGTTTGCTGGTATTCTCTTGCTTTCCCACTTCCTGACCACCTTCTGTACCCTTAATCATTTTTCAAATTTCATTCTTCCTTTGCTTCATTCACTCTCTTGCCTTTTCTACTGTGTCATCACCGTTCACATTCCTTTCTTCCCCTTTCTCTCTTTTACTCCTACCCTGCATCATTTAAGGCAATGGGAAGGCAGGGATGTGGGGGTAAAAGAGAGGCAAGTTGAGGCCACCTCCCATGAAGTGCAAGCAGTAGCCACATATTAAAATTAACAGGCGCCTGAACTTGAAGCTTGTTTCATTTGTCTTCATTATGGAGAGGTGTTTGCTTGAAACTATTACAATACAACAGCCACTCCACTACCAGTACAAAGGAATTAGGGAGTGGGTGACCATCACTCTGAGTACTGGAAAACCAGAGATAAATATGAGATGAGCTAGAAGTACTGAGAGAAAGGGAAGATTATTAGGATTTATATTCCCCCTGTCTCAGCCAAGGATTCTACCCTAGCATCTACTGTAATCAGAATACATACATACATAGTCACACACACCTCAGATAAAACCCATTGTACCCAGTCTTAGATATTCACCAGTACTGGATTTCTCACAAAGACTTACAGGTAGAAACTAAGTCTGAGTAAACAGTACTGACCTTGAAGGACCAAGGGTCTGATTCAGTATAAGGCAGAGGCATATGTATTCATATTTCATTCATTCATTTTTATTTGGTCCAGCTTTTAGCCCACCCTCCCCGCAAGCAGGCTCAGGGCAGGTCACAACAAGCATAAGACAATAAATATGAATACATTTACAACAATAAAATCAATAAAAACCACATCATACAGCCCAGACTACAGTTTCCCAAAAATTGTGATTCATTCGGTTCATCCCTGCCAGAACTGTGCAGAGGAGGGGGTTTGAGCAGTTCTAGTCAGATTGTGACTTCTTATTTGGGGTGGGGGGTGGAGGTAAGATAACTTATACGATCTTCCCTTAATAGGAGACAGGTAGGGAGGCTTATCAAATGAATACGAGACCAGCCTCAATCATATGTCTGGCAGAACATCTCTGTCTTGCATGCCTGCAGAAGGATAAAATATCTTGGTGGGCCTGAGTATCAACAGAAAGAGCATTCCACCAGGTTGGGACCAGGACCAAAAAGGCCCTGGCCCTGGTCAAGGCCAGTTGAGCCTCCCTGGGGCCAGGGGACATCAGTAGATATTTATCTGCTAATTAAGTACTCTCCAGGGTATGTATGGCAAGAGGGGGTCCTGCACGTAAGCTGGTTCCAGTCTGTTAAGGGCTTTATAGGTCAAAACCTTGAACCTGATCTGGAATTCCATATAGACCTAAAAACTTAAAACATCTTTGCTTGCTATAAGTAGTCAACTTTGTGCCAGTCACATTTGCCTAGTTCATTCTGATTGCAAGATTTGGGTTTGCACAGAATTTACTTTCTGAGTAAGGATTGTAGTAGTGTGGGTAAGTATGCAAAAACCCACATGCATGCATACACATCACTGTAGGAAGTACTTTCTTCGGGTTTCAAAACTGCTTATCTGTTGACCTGTGACAAGTTTGCAGTTACTGATGCATCCAGTAATGCATGTTTGTTCTTGCCAATGTCAAAATGTTGCACAGGTTGCAACCCTGCTAGCCAAGTTCCTTTCCTTCTCTGTGTGAACTGTCTTGGTATAGGTAGGCTCTGTAATTGTACTCCTTTACCTAATGTTCTTTTCAGTTTCATGTGAACTAGTAGAACTCTGTGGTGGCACATATTCCCTCTAGTTGTGGAGACTTGACATTATCATAGCAAAATCCCCTTGAAAAAGAAGCTGTCATAATTTCAGAATTGCCAGCAACACCCTGTGCAACCTCATTGATCCCCCATGTACCCCTCCAGAACACAAAATGATTCTGTCTAAGAATAACTTTGGACTTCGTGCCTTTGTTTTCAGATCTTCTGAAGGTGGTTATGTTACAGCTTAATCTCAGGGCTACAAGGCTTTCCTGACTGGATCTTTTTTCTCTCACTAAGAGCCAAAATGCATCCTGCCACTATGTGGTTTTACCTAATACATGCTTGGCACATAATGAAATCAATGGAATGTTTCTAAGAACTTGGCCAGCCCTGACTTGTCATCTATTGTAGGATTACAGAAGATTCAGCAGTGACAACATTTGAAGCGCTAAAGGCTCGCGTCCGTGAATTAGAAAGGCAGCTCTCCCGTGGGGACCGCTATAAATGTCTCATTTGCATGGTGAGTAGCTTGTGAGTTGTGGTCATGAATAAGGAAATGACTGTAGCTATTCCTTGTCTGTAGCAAGGTGGCATAGTTGATGCTTAATGTGGGGAAACTGTAGCTGTGTCCCTTGACTCTGGAGAAGTGCTTCAAGTTTCTGTCACCAGGAAGTTGCTGTGATAAGATTTTATTGGCAACTTGCCAACTCTGTTGGGGTACTTCTATAGCAGATTTTCCTGTATCTGTATTCTTTTCTGTATGCACATACTAGAAAAAGGTCAATACCTGATATAAGGCCTACTGTGTGATTTAAGTTTAAGCCATTTCCCCAAATATCTCAAAATTGTCTGTGTCCTGATGATGAGGGCTCAACTCTTGTGGCTTATGTACTGAAGTGCTGAAGCTCCCTCTAGTGGTTCAATCTACATCATTTCCACAGCTTCTCTTGAGGTTTGTGCTAAGTTTCCCATACTTGTAGCTCTTTGGATGGGTGCAAGGAAGATCGCTTTACCTCAGGTTGTGGCTCCGTTTCCAGAAAAGTGTCTTTTCTCAGTATTCAAACTATATTTACAGGGGAAATGTTGTTTTTCCTCGCCCCCATGTTCCTTAAAGCACTAAAGAAAAAAATGAGCATTTTTTTAAACATGTAGAGTGACCTTTAGAAGGGGAGTGGAAATGCAAGGTTCTCCTTTCCCCAACATCAGTAATCCTCCAATTCTCATCTCTTAACTTTTTTTCTCTTCTGAAGGGTAAAATTTCCTCTTGCTAAGCTGCTTATATTTTGCAAGAGGCTTTTTCTCCTGCAGCAGGCCACCCCTCTCCCACCATGAGAGTTCTACATTTGTTGAGTTACCACATTTCTGCTCCAGAACTGGAGCTAATGTAAGCATAGTATCAAAGATAACGTTACTTGTATTACTTGGGGGGGGGGAACATGGTGTGGACAAACCCCTAGGCTTCGTCTCTGAGCTTTTTGTTTGTTTGTTTGTTTCAGTGAAAGCAGTATAAGTAAATAAGATACTAGTCTCATAGACTAACAAATGATTCCAGTTTGCCTACTGGCTGATATTCCAGTAAGAATTGGCTTGCAAGAGAGCGAGAGCTAGTAGCAGTTGACAAAAAGGGAGTCTCTGGGTGTTGCAATATGAATGAATGAATTTATTTATTTGCGGTCAGAGACCATTACAATGGCAATACATCCTTAACAGTCAATAGAATAATTAATTCCAGCATAAAAGTGTAGAAGGACATAGAAAAATACATTTAGCATTTAAAATCTTAGAAGACACATTAAAATGTATATAGTTCTCTAGGAACAGAAGTGATTCTAATATTTAAAATACTGACATTAAAATGGTTAAAATCGTAAAAAGAGCAGGACAGACTATGTATGGCCATACTTCTTATTATGGAATTTAACCAAATGGAGAGGGTGTTGCAATATAAAATCAAGCTGTTCAAGGAAAGGTTAATAGCATTTGTGGCAACAGCAGTCACAAGATCTGCTGATTTTTTTGCACTGCTCTTCCCTGTTGCAGGGCTAGATATAGTACCAGTCGTAGTCTCCAAGTAACCATGCTTTGTGTACTTAGTGTTTGTGCAGTCTTAACACTGCATTAGCTGTCATTTATACCTTCTGTTCCATGCCTTGCTATTTATGGAGAAGCCTCAGAAATGCATGAGAAATTAAATTTGAATAAACTGTAGTCTGAATATAAAAATGGATTGATGTTGTGCATTGCATCTGCACCTTAGTCCCCCGGGGCTCAGCATCTAATGGAAGATTTCCCAGACATTTAGAGTGTGTGATGGGACTGTTCCACTTTCTCTTTACAGGACTCATACACGATGCCCCTGACCTCAATTCAGTGCTGGCATGTGCACTGTGAGGAATGCTGGCTGCGGACTTTGGTGAGGCTCCTAGCTTTTTGCATAATTGCTCCTGATACTTTCTTATTTCTCTAGTTTCAATTACTCTGGAGTACAAGGATTTAGAAAAAATTGAAGTTGCAGTGGTAGGATTGGTGGACAGTGGGGAGGTGTGCAAGAGAATGCGTATGCATGTGTGCAAGGAATTTGAATATAGTTCTTCCTCTCAGATACACGGGGGGGGGGGGGGACAAAGGATGTGCATCTTTGTGCAGTGCAGATATTTTCATACATTGGCACATTAACTAGAATGTCATCATTAAGTCTGACTATTTTCAAGTTACTAAGATCCACATCTTTGGATGTGTCCCTAGATGCATCGGCACATAAGGGGAAAGTAACATGAGAAGAAACTTGCAAAAGTAGTCTGTTGTATTATATTTGCAGCCCTATTAAACATTTCCTAGTGAATATAAGCACACGCACAATGAAACTTTCCTCATCCAAATGTTCTGTATTTCTCAGAAAGTAACATAGATAAGTACAACAATAAAAAAAATAAAGCTCTAAAATGGTGCAATATTTACAAAAGGATCACAATATGTTTTTAGCCTCTGCTGTTCCTTTACGGGGAGAAAATATGTATGAAAAAAGCCTTGCTCTTTGAGCATCTAACGGTTTTTTTTTTTAATTTACATGCGTAGAATGCAGGTATATGTGTATGCAAATGATTGTCCTGAGAAAGTGTTCAGTGGGTTTCCTACATACTGTTTTTCAGAGTTTTTTGCTGTTATATTGCTCAGAAAGTTCAGCTAGTGAGCTATAGAACATCTTAGTTTCTAGTTACAGGTGTGCTGTCTCCCTTAATGGCTTGATAAAATGTCCCTAATGCAAGCTTTTAAAGTACATTTCGCATATTTTGGAAAAAAATACCTGTAAAGCTTAAATAATTAGTGGCTAAAATTTTGGGCTAACCCTCTTAAGGGAGGTGTACCGGAAATAAATGTCTAATGAAGGCTTTAAAAAAAAATCTTCAAGAGTGCTTGGCTATTTTAAATTTCTGATATGTTTCCAATGTTGACACGATGTGTACAGTGTGGCTGGCATAAAAAAAATAAAAGAAGAAGATGGCCAATTTAAAAGGAGCAACTTGTGCAGGTTGCAACTGAAACCCTAGGACATCGAAGGGCTGCTTGTTACACATCTCGCCCCCACCCCCTGCAGAATCTGGTGCTTTGTATGTAATAAAAGCCTGTTTGATGGCTCCCATAACCATAGTGTGCCTTTCCTGTAGGCAGTATCCATATTGCCCTGTTGCTTGTGTGGCTTGTTTGTACACAGGAAGATTATTGAGCAACTGTCCACAGTGCATTGTCGAAGGCTTTCACGGCCGGAGAACGATGGTTGTTGGGGGTTTTCCGGGCTGTATTGCCGTGGTCTTGGCATTGTAGTTCCTGACGTTTCGCCAGCAGCTGTGGCTGGCATCTTCAGAGGTGTAGCACCAAAAGACAGAGATCTCTCAGTGTCACAGTGTGGAAAAGATGTAGGTCATTTGTATCTACTCAGGAGGGGTGGGGTTGAGCTGAGTCATTCTGTAAGAGTTTCCCAGGGTGTGGAATGCTAATGGCGGGAGGCTTCACTGAATCCTGAGGAGGTTCTTTTGCATATGGATTGGTGCTTGATGTGCTAATCTTCTCTGCAGGGCTATTGTCGGGTGTGGAGTGTTTTGTTGGCCTGGTGTTTTTCAGAACTGGAGCCCATGCTCTGTTCATTCTTAAGGTTTCTTCTTTCCTGTTGAAGTTTTGCTTATGCTTGTGAATTTCAATGGCTTCCCTGTGCAGTCTGACAAAGTAGTTGGAAGTGTTGTCCAGTATTTTGGTGTCCTGGAATAAGATACTGTGCCCTGTTTGAGTTAGGCTATGTTCAGCCACTGCTGATTTTTCAGGCTGTCCAAGTCTGCAGTGTCTTTCATGTTCTTTTATTCTTGTCTGGATGCTACGCTTTGTGGTCCCGATGTAAACTTGTCCACAGCTGCAGGGTATACGGTATACTCCTGCAGAGGTGAGGGGGTCTCTGCTGTCTTTTGCTGATCGTAGCATCTGTTGTATTTTTCGGGTGGGTCTGAATACTGCTTGAAGGTTATGCTTTTCCATAAGCTTTCCCATCTGATCAGTAATTCCTTTGATATATGGCAAAAACACTTTTCCTGTAGGTGACTGTTTTTCCTTGGTTGTTTGATTCATCCTGGGTTTGATTGCTCTTCGGATTTCATTTCTGGAGTAGCCATTTGCCTGAAGTGCGTGGTTTAGATGATTAATTTCCTCATTGAGAAAGCGCGGCTCACATATCCGTCTTGCACGATCCACTAATGTTTTCATTATGCCTCTTTTCTGTCGGGGGTGGTGATTGGAGTTTTTGTGTAAGTACCGATCAGTGTGAGTTGGTTTCCTGTAGACCTTGTGACCTAACTGAAAGTTTGCTTTGCGGATGACCAAGGTATCCAGGAATGAGAGTTTTCCCTCACTTTCTTTCTCCATTGTGAATTGTATGTTCAGGTGGATGTTGTTGAGATGATTCAAAAACTCCCTCAATTCTTCCTCCCCATGGCTCCAAATGATGAATGTATCATCCACAAACCGGAACCATACACTGGGTTTGTGGGGTGCTGATTCTAGAGCTGTTTTTTCAAAATGTTCCATGTAGAAGTTTGCTATAACTGGGCTGAGTGGGCTCCCCATGGCCACCCCATCCATCTGTTCATAGAATTCGTTGTCCCATTGGAAGTAACTGGTTGTCAGACAATGATGGAATAAGGCTGTTACATCCTCTGGGAAAATCTGATTAATCAGTGCAATAGTGTCTTTTACTGGAACCTTGGTAAACAGGGATACAACATCAAAACTGACAAGTATGTCTTGTGGATTGAGTTTCAGAGAACTGATTTTGTTGATGAAATCTGCTGAATCTTTGATGTAAGACGAGGTTTTCCCGATGTGGTCCTGCAGGAGATCTGCCAGATGTCTAGCTAATTCATATGTCGGTGAACCAATGGCACTCACAATGGGTCGGAGTGGGACTGAATCTTTATGTATTTTGGGGAGTCCATATAGTCTAGGTGGCTGTGCTTCAGTCTTGCATAGTTTTCTGTGCGTGTCGGGATGTAGTGAGGAATTCTTGATCAAGAATTCCTCACTACATCCCGACACGCACAGAAAACTATGCAAGACTGAAGCACAGCCACCTAGACTATATGGACTCCCCAAAATACATAAAGATTCAGTCCCACTCCGACCCATTGTGAGTGCCATTGGTTCACCGACATATGAATTAGCTAGACATCTGGCAGATCTCCTGCAGGACCACATCGGGAAAACCTCGTCTTACATCAAAGATTCAGCAGATTTCATCAACAAAATCAGTTCTCTGAAACTCAATCCACAAGACATACTTGTCAGTTTTGATGTTGTATCCCTGTTTACCAAGGTTCCAGTAAAAGACACTATTGCACTGATTAATCAGATTTTCCCAGAGGATGTAACAGCCTTATTCCATCATTGTCTGACAACCAGTTACTTCCAATGGGACAACGAATTCTATGAACAGATGGATGGGGTGGCCATGGGGAGCCCACTCAGCCCAGTTATAGCAAACTTCTACATGGAACATTTTGAAAAAACAGCTCTAGAATCAGCACCCCACAAACCCAGTGTATGGTTCCGGTTTGTGGATGATACATTCATCATTTGGAGCCATGGGGAGGAAGAATTGAGGGAGTTTTTGAATCATCTCAACAACATCCACCTGAACATACAATTCACAATGGAGAAAGAAAGTGAGGGAAAACTCTCATTCCTGGATACCTTGGTCATCCGCAAAGCAAACTTTCAGTTAGGTCACAAGGTCTACAGGAAACCAACTCACACTGATCGGTACTTACACAAAAACTCCAATCACCACCCCCGACAGAAAAGAGGCATAATGAAAACATTAGTGGATCGTGCAAGACGGATATGTGAGCCGCGCTTTCTCAATGAGGAAATTAATCATCTAAACCACGCACTTCAGGCAAATGGCTACTCCAGAAATGAAATCCGAAGAGCAATCAAACCCAGGATGAATCAAACAACCAAGGAAAAACAGTCACCTACAGGAAAAGTGTTTTTGCCATATATCAAAGGAATTACTGATCAGATGGGAAAGCTTATGGAAAAGCATAACCTTCAAGCAGTATTCAGACCCACCCGAAAAATACAACAGATGCTACGATCAGCAAAAGACAGCAGAGACCCCCTCACCTCTGCAGGAGTATACCGTATACCCTGCAGCTGTGGACAAGTTTACATCGGGACCACAAAGCGTAGCATCCAGACAAGAATAAAAGAACATGAAAGACACTGCAGACTTGGACAGCCTGAAAAATCAGCAGTGGCTGAACATAGCCTAACTCAAACAGGGCACAGTATCTTATTCCAGGACACCAAAATACTGGACAACACTTCCAACTACTTTGTCAGACTGCACAGGGAAGCCATTGAAATTCACAAGCATAAGCAAAACTTCAACAGGAAAGAAGAAACCTTAAGAATGAACAGAGCATGGGCTCCAGTTCTGAAAAACACCAGGCCAACAAAACACTCCACACCCGACAATAGCCCTGCAGAGAAGATTAGCACATCAAGCACCAATCCATATGCAAAAGAACCTCCTCAGGATTCAGTGAAGCCTCCCGCCATTAGCATTCCACACCCTGGAAAACTCTTACAGAATGACTCAGCTCAACCCCACCCCTCCTGAGTAGATACAAATGACCTACATCTTTTCCACACTGTGACACTGAGAGATCTCTGTCTTTTGGTGCTACACCTCTGAAGATGCCAGCCACAGCTGCTGGCGAAACGTCAGGAACTACAATGCCAAGACCACGGCAATACAGCCCGGAAAACCCCCAACAACCATTGTCCACAGTGCCATTTTCACTGAGATCCCAACGTGCAATCTGAAGCAAGAAATAGTGAATTTCTGTATTCTTGTGGACCCCTCTGTTTTCTAGGCTGTGGGTTTGGGGGCTGGACATACATTTTACAGCACAGTCCATACCCTGATCAGTGGTTAAAGTCTTTATACTGAAGTCAGTACTACCTAGCCTTTAGAAGACCTCACAATTATAGAACATAGGTGGTTGGGTGGTAAGAAGTTTTCAGTTTTATGCACTAAGAAGGATGTTAAATTAAATAACTTACATATTTCATTAAAGATCCCCAAAATACAGTTTGGCAGTGATCCTTTTCCTTTCAGGAATAGATACAAGACTGCAATATAAAAGTTTATGTGAAATCCACATGATCTTACAGCTTCTCTAAGTAACTTTCAGCCAAGGCATATGCATACAAAAGACACAATGAAATGTAATATTAGACTGTGCAATATCTCTCAGGTTTTCAAAATAATTTGTCTTCTTGCATAAGAAACTACATGACAAATTTGCCACATGTTGATTAAAATTAGGTCAGTTGGATACCAGGCAGAAAAGGTCTTCAGGTACAAGATGTTGCTGGAATATTCCAACTGGCTATCTAATGGTGGACAACAGTTGTCATTTGAAACCAGTGTATGTGTATTGCAAACTTTGGTTTCTAGTTACCATTTCTCCCATCTATTGTACTTCACCTCTAAACTGTGTGCAGAGTAATTGTCTCTCTGTTTACATGGAACACCAAGTCAAGTTAGACACATTTAATATTAAACATGGGCATTTAATATTAAATGTGGGCATTTAATAATAAATGTGGGCATTTAACCCTTTCCCACCCCATTTGCCCAGTAGAAATTCCCCCTGAGCTGCTAGCCTATGTAAGGAAACAAGGTCAGGTACAATATGGGGACCTGTCTCTCTCCCCGCCCCTGTTCTCATCCCGGGCTGAGAAATTCTCCCTCTCAGGGTGCTATCAGGAAAATGGCATGGGTGAGAGTGTTACTTTTCCCTCTTCCATACTGCTGCTCTGATCCAAATCACCCCCACACACACGCCAGTTACATGTTCACATTAAAAAAATACACTGAGAGATCACTGACCACAGCATTTCAGCAGATGGAAAGAATTTTGGCTTGTGGAGCATGACTCTCACCTCCCCCTTCCCACTGCCACCCACAGTATCCACTGAGAGTGGCATTTAGGGCTGCAGTGAGGGTGAAGGTGAGAAGAACACAATCTGCAGGAAGAAATTTTTCCATCTATGGAAACGCTCCAGGGGATCCAAGCTATAAATCGTCCATGTATATGCCACCCATCCCAGGATTTCAGCATCAATGCCTGGGGGCTGCTACCTTTGTTACAGGTGTGTATGCCCACAAATAGTTTTTCAAAGAAGTCTCAAACTGCAAAGGATGTGTGTGATAGTTTCCAAGAGAAGAGAAGAAATCAACACAATGTGCCAGTGTTTCCTAGCACTGGACATCTTTCTTGTGCAACTGAGGCACATATTATCATTCCTATATTAGTTTTGCATGAAGTTTGAGAGTGAGAAAAAGGTATGCCTACCTATGTCTTCAAAAAGTGACAGCCAGCAGCTGTGACATTTTTAAAAAAATACCAACCTTGCTTCCAAAGGGGAAAGCATATTTGAAATTAGCTGTGAGGGGAGGAGCAAGTTTATTGATACCTAAGCTGCACTCAAAAAAATGATCCTTGCACTGATGGTGACTATGCCACAGGGAGGGGAGCTGTTTCACCCAAATATAGCATTCTGAGTTGGAAATTGCACAGGGGAAGCAATTAATAAGCAGCCGCTCATCTGTTCCCCAGCCCTCTCCTTCTCCCTACAGCTCGCAATTTATTAAAGCAGGGTCTTTTGTAAGGCAGGCGCTGTTCTCTCACTCTTTTAAAAAAATCTCCCTGCCTATGTTCGCATGTTTCTAATGTAACCATTAAAATGTAGCCCGAAGACAGCAATAAAAACCCTGGAACGCCTTAGTGCTTTTGTGTCTTGATCAAAGTCAATGTGTGTAATCTCGTTAAGTCCGCCTTTCCCTCCCCCCCTCCTCTTCTTTATGAATTTAATAGCACACGGCAGCTGGGCTGGGTGTTTCATACTCACCAACCTGCATTGTTCTAATTAAGGTATCTCCTTAATTTTGAGCACAACAGAGAATGTGTGGGTGTGTTTGTGTTTAACTAGCAAGGAGCGCTGGGATAATGGATTTAATAATTGCCACAAGTTACCTTTCTCTGGGTGCAAAGCTGACTTCCCTCTTGGCAAGGAAAATGCAGAAACTGCTGCATGTATGGCACACATGGAAAAATACGCTCAATGAAGGGGGCAGCATATTTCTTGTGTTGTGCAATAAACAATTCGTTGCGTTTAATGGCAGTTGTGGGGGGATGGTGACTCACTGGGCTTCCTGACATGTTTGAACATTTCTGGAGATCTGCCATTTATCCCCCATTAGGGGGAAATGCAGCTTTTCTTTCTGTATTTTATATGACGAGACCAAATGATTGCTTCAACTTTTTTTTTTGTACAAGGGAAGAAACCAAAGCAGAGTGGTCCTGATACCCTTACAGTTTCATAGGGATGAACTTGTATCTGCCTGAGCTTTAAGTGTTCAGCATTCACTCTCACCCAGAAATCACAAGTGTTATCCTGCAAGATTTCATGCTTTTCCTGTCCTCAAATTTTGACATCTGTGGTGCTGAGTGGCAGTTTTCAGCTAATAACACTTTCACCGTGCAAAGTTCATTACTGTCTGTTTTCCTTTTCATTCCCTACAATAACTTTTCTTATTTCACAGCTGATGAGCTGCAGCTAAAACTGTCCTGATATTTAAAAAAATTCAACAACTGTATTCCACCTCCACTACCTCGCCAAAAAATAAAAAACAGTAACGGGGGATGCATAAGGGAAGGAGCGAGTACAAGATTAGCCATACTTATGAGGAGATTTGGACCCAATTTAGCACCATATGCTTGGTTCCCACTGGCTCCCATCTAATTGCAGCTGACAAGTTCAGCCACAGCAGATGTGTTCCTAAAAATAAAACAATAGAGTTTTGAGACATAAAGAGGTATTAGTTCTTTCTTCGGATGAGGAAGCTGAGGCAGGGAAGGGGGGAAAGTATTTCTATGCTTCCTCATGTATAGAATGAAGTTGTAGCACCAAAGCAAGATTCCCTAACACACACACTTCTTTCCCAGGATCTGTGTGAGCCTGAAAACATGATTTGATGTGAGCCTTGTGATTCTTTCATGTCACACGCAAACCTTGATGACTCCATAGGCATAGATGCTGAATCATGGCATTGCTAGTGCTGCCGTAGCACAGTAAAAATACAACATAAAAGTTTGTTTTCTCCTCAATTGGGTATTCACATTTTAGCTGTGTTGGGTTATTTAAACTATTTGGTGGTGGTTAAAGAAATTATAACGATAAAATGATTAATCCAGCAACAACGGGCCAAAAACTGTAACAGGAGAGCATAAAATCATAGGAACGAAAAGCCAGTAAAATATGAAGATCTCCACTGTCTTACTTTCAGAGGCTGCACTTGCCAGGCTCAGCTCTCAAAGAGGGTGCCTAGATAGAGAAAATTATGTACTCAGTATGGTGTTTATTAAAGATTACTTAGGTGTTATAGGGGGGATGATGGTTACAAAATACAGCAAAAGGAAAGAAAGCCCTTACAACATTCCTTCAGCTCTCTGGAGACTCCTAACAGATGTGAATGTGCTCCAAGGGCATGTACTACAGTATCCCTGCTCAGATCAGAACCTGTCAGCTGAGTTTGAAGGACTCGGGGTGGGGGGCTGCAAGGATTTTATACAGGCAAATAGCTCTGCTCTGAGAATAAATCAGAAAGGGAGTCAGGCACTTGTCTGGGGGGGGGGCTGTCTTTCCCGGGCAGTTTGCCTGGTTACCCTAACTCCTTACCTGAGTGCCACACAGTGTGCAGCCTATACTAGGCACAGCTAGGTGGGAATTGGCCTTGGTAGCCTGCCACTGAGTGAAAGACAATAAAGGGCAAACATGGCATTAGTGAAGATTCACTGTTGCCTCCTTGCTATGCAATGGTCTTCTATGTGCACCTCCAATACACCCAGCTGGTAACTTCAAGTGTATACAGCAAGCTGATATTTCTGAAGGTGTTCTAGAAAAGGTGCCATTCCAAAGAAGGTCTTTTCCTCTGTTGATATTTGGCTGATTGCTGAAGATGGGATCATTTGGAGCAGGGTCTATAGTGATCACCTGAGTGAAGTAAACAGGCCTTCAGAGTTTTGCAAATTGGCCTTAGATATTTGGAGCTCCTGTAGTGGTCAACAGTCTCCCTGCCTCAGTAACCACCTGACAGTGGTCTCCAGAACAAAATAGGTGTGTCTGAGCATAACCTGTCTATTTCAGCACAGTTATGTATGAACATATAGATTAATAGTAACTTTAATAACTCAAAAAGTACTTTTTTAAAAACTCCAAAGATTGCTGGATCCTTCTACAGTCAGCTGCCCTTTGGTTCATATCTGCTCTGAGAATCCTGATCAGTTTGTGCATGCTGACTTAGAGCATTCCAAAGTATCAGGGAACCTTTTATTGGAGTCAAAACCCTTATTCTGTAGCATTTTCTCCCATGTATGTTTTTTTGCTCTGAAAATGAATTACTGTATTTGGTTTTTGAGAGAGCCGTTTTGCTTCCATAATATACTATGTATTGGATGCAAAGTTTAAATTTACTAGAATCTCAATTTATACTTTTTAATGCAGCAAGCTTTCTCATCCCTCTTGATTATTGAGATGTCTCTCCCTAAAGTATACTGAGCTGCAAATCTGCCTGAGACCCTGGAGAGCCACTATCAGAGTAGACTACTGTTTACTTGGGCTAGGTGACTTGGGTAGGCAGCTTCCTAAGAACTGGTTGTTGCTCAAGAATTCTGAATTGCTAAAAATTCCAAGTCCCATAACTACATGTAGCCAGAGCAAATCCATGAAGGCATGCATTGTATATGGGTGCATTGTATGAGATGTGCGTGGTTGCAGAATTTGGATTGTTTGGCATATTGGTCCTGGGATGATGAATGCATCAAATTCCCTTACTATTGTTGCCTTGTTACCTGGTTTTCACAGTTTTTTAAACTTTCCCTTGCATCCCTCTGTCTCTTCCTCCAGATGCAGGCTTGGGTGAATGGCATAGTTTAGGAGTTAGGAGCATAAGTTTCATCCTCCCCGCTTCAGAATCTTGTGGTCATCTTTCTTTGATGTGTGTGCCTCTCTTTTCTCATTTCTGACACTGATAAGCTTTTAACCTCAAGGGTATTTTTGTTTTGTTCTGTCTAATATTTTCAATGACAAAACCTCAAGTTTCTTTATAGACCAAGATATGAATTATCTCAGGCTGCAAATATTCAGTTTTGCTGGTTTAAAAAAAAAACTCCACCTTTTTCTCAAAGCACTGTTCCTTCCTGACATGGTGTGAGATATAATGACTTTGCAAAGTGGTCACACTTGTTATTTTTCAAATTCCCCAAAGTGATTAGCCTGCATTCTAGATCAATCACTTGCCAAATTTTAATTAAGAATGCGTGGGGCAAATAAAACCTTCTCTTCATCATTCCTTTTTGGTGCTGTGTTTCAGCCCTGGAGCTACATTTTGCAGCCGGGTTTTATAAACCCTGGAAAACTGGGGTTTATGATGGAAAAGCTGAGGAGGCCTTCCGTCACTGCAGCACACACTGCTGTTACCCATCAAGGCTTTTCCATGGGGCCATGATGAAAGGAGTGGGAGGACATTTCAGATTTCCCCCCCCCCCCATGTCCAACAGGTGTGGCTTATTATTCCACAGTATTTTTATTTCAAGGGGAAAGTTTAGTAACCCCAGCTGGCAGGTGAGCAGGAAGGGGGGAAGAAATCTTTGTTCACTGGCTTGGTGCCAGCGCATGTGTGTGAGGCTTGTTTAATTGCCTCATGTAACAATTGCTTTATGTAGCACTGAGAAAATGTTTAAAAGGAAGAATGAGCCGGCAAGTGCCTTAAACTTCCGCTGCTCTCAATGTAATCAGGAGGGGGCAGAGTTTGGCGTTCGAAATCCAGTTTCTCTGTGTGACCAAGAAAAAAGAAATCTGCTCTTGAAAGAAATTGGGCACACTTTGCATCTTTCATGCATTATTATTTTTAGCATTTTCTAGAGGCCAAACTGCCTTCACTTTGTATTGTCGAAGGCTTTCACGGCCGGAGAACGATGGTTGTTGGGGGTTTTCCGGGCTATATTGCCGTGGTCTTGGCATTGTAGTTCCTGACGTTTCGCCAGCAGCTGTGGCTGGCATCTTCAGAGGTGTAGCACCACAAGACAGAGATCTCTCAGTGTCACAGTGTGGAAAAGATGTAGGTCATTTGTATCTACTCAGGAGGGGTGGGGTTGAGCTGAGTCATCCTGTAAGAGTTTCCCAGGGTGTGGAATGCTAATGGCGGGAGGCTTCACTGTATCCTGAGGAGGTTCTTTTGCATATGGATTGGTGCTTGATGTGCTAATCTTCTCTGCAGGGCTATTGTCGGGTGTGGAGTGTTTTGTTGGCCTGGTGTTTTTCAGAACTGGAGCCCATGCTCTGTTCATTCTTAAGGTTTCTTCTTTCCTGTTGAAGTTTTGCTTATGCTTGTGAATTTCAATGGCTTCCCTGTGCAGTCTGACAAAGTAGTTGGAAGTGTTGTCCAGTATTTTGGTGTCCTGGAATAAGATACTGTGCCCTGTTTGAGTTAGGCTATGTTCAGCCACTGCTGATTTTTCAGGTTGTCCAAGTCTGCAGTGTCTCTCATGTTCTTTTATTCTTGTCTGGATGCTACGCTTTGTGGTCCCGATGTAAACTTGTCCACAGCTGCAGGGTATACGGTATACTCCTGCAGAGGAGAGGGGGTCTCTGCTGTCTTTTGCTGATCGTAGCATCTGTTGTATTTTTCGGGTGGGTCTGAATACTGCTTGAAGGTTATGCTTTTTCATAAGCTTTCCCATCTGATCAGTAATTCCTTTGATATATGGCAAAAACACTTTTCCTGTAGGTGACTGTTTTTCCTTGGTTGTTTGATTCATCCTGGGTTTGATTGCTCTTCGGATTTCATTTCTGGAGTAGCCATTTGCCTGAAGTGCGTGGTTTAGATGATTAATTTCCTCATTGAGAAAGCGCGGCTCACATATCCGTCTTGCACGATCCACTAATGTTTTCATTATGCCTCTTTTCTGTCGGGGGTGGTGATTGGAGTTTTTGTGTAAGTACCGATCAGTGTGAGTTGGTTTCCTGTAGACCTTGTGACCTAACTGAAAGTTTGCTTTGCGGATGACCAAGGTATCCAGGAATGAGAGTTTTCCCTCACTTTCTTTCTCCATTGTGAATTGTATGTTCAGGTGGATGTTGTTGAGATGATTCAAAAACTCCCTCAATTCTTCCTCCCCATGGCTCCAAATGATGAATGTATCATCCACAAACCGGAACCATACACTGGGTTTGTGGGGTGCTGATTCTAGAGCTGTTTTTTCAAAATGTTCCATGTAGAAGTTTGCTATAACTGGGCTGAGTGGGCTCCCCATGGCCACCCCATCCATCTGTTCATAGAATTCATTGTCCCATTGGAAGTAACTGGTTGTCAGACAATGATGGAATAAGGCTGTTACATCCTCTGGGAAAATCTGATTAATCAGTGCAATAGTGTCTTTTACTGGAACCTTGGTAAACAGGGATACAACATCAAAACTGACAAGTATGTCTTGTGGATTGAGTTTCAGAGAACTGATTTTGTTGATGAAATCTGCTGAATCTTTGATGTAAGATGAGGTTTTCCCGATGTGGTCCTGCAGGAGATCTGCCAGATGTCTAGCTAATTCATAAGTCGGTGAACCAATGGCACTCACAATGGGTCGGAGTGGGACTGAATCTTTATGTATTTTGGGGAGTCCATATAGTCTAGGTGGCTGTGCTTCAGTCTTGCATAGTTTTCTGTGCGTGTTGGGATGTAGTGAGGAATTCTTGATCAGCGCATTTGTTAGGCTAACAAATGCGCTGATCAAGAATTCCTCACTACATCCCAACACGCACAGAAAACTATGCAAGACTGAAGCACAGCCACCTAGACTATATGGACTCCCCAAAATACATAAAGATTCAGTCCCACTCCGACCCATTGTGAGTGCCATTGGTTCACCGACTTATGAATTAGCTAGACATCTGGCAGATCTCCTGCAGGACCACATCGGGAAAACCTCATCTTACATCAAAGATTCAGCAGATTTCATCAACAAAATCAGTTCTCTGAAACTCAATCCACAAGACATACTTGTCAGTTTTGATGTTGTATCCCTGTTTACCAAGGTTCCAGTAAAAGACACTATTGCACTGATTAATCAGATTTTCCCAGAGGATGTAACAGCCTTATTCCATCATTGTCTGACAACCAGTTACTTCCAATGGGACAATGAATTCTATGAACAGATGGATGGGGTGGCCATGGGGAGCCCACTCAGCCCAGTTATAGCAAACTTCTACATGGAACATTTTGAAAAAACAGCTCTAGAATCAGCACCCCACAAACCCAGTGTATGGTTCCGGTTTGTGGATGATACATTCATCATTTGGAGCCATGGGGAGGAAGAATTGAGGGAGTTTTTGAATCATCTCAACAACATCCACCTGAACATACAATTCACAATGGAGAAAGAAAGTGAGGGAAAACTCTCATTCCTGGATACCTTGGTCATCCGCAAAGCAAACTTTCAGTTAGGTCACAAGGTCTACAGGAAACCAACTCACACTGATCGGTACTTACACAAAAACTCCAATCACCACCCCCGACAGAAAAGAGGCATAATGAAAACATTAGTGGATCGTGCAAGACGGATATGTGAGCCGCGCTTTCTCAATGAGGAAATTAATCATCTAAACCACGCACTTCAGGCAAATGGCTACTCCAGAAATGAAATCCGAAGAGCAATCAAACCCAGGATGAATCAAACAACCAAGGAAAAACAGTCACCTACAGGAAAAGTGTTTTTGCCATATATCAAAGGAATTACTGATCAGATGGGAAAGCTTATGAAAAAGCATAACCTTCAAGCAGTATTCAGACCCACCCGAAAAATACAACAGATGCTACGATCAGCAAAAGACAGCAGAGACCCCCTCTCCTCTGCAGGAGTATACCGTATACCCTGCAGCTGTGGACAAGTTTACATCGGGACCACAAAGCGTAGCATCCAGACAAGAATAAAAGAACATGAGAGACACTGCAGACTTGGACAACCTGAAAAATCAGCAGTGGCTGAACATAGCCTAACTCAAACAGGGCACAGTATCTTATTCCAGGACACCAAAATACTGGACAACACTTCCAACTACTTTGTCAGACTGCACAGGGAAGCCATTGAAATTCACAAGCATAAGCAAAACTTCAACAGGAAAGAAGAAACCTTAAGAATGAACAGAGCATGGGCTCCAGTTCTGAAAAACACCAGGCCAACAAAACACTCCACACCCGACAATAGCCCTGCAGAGAAGATTAGCACATCAAGCACCAATCCATATGCAAAAGAACCTCCTCAGGATACAGTGAAGCCTCCCGCCATTAGCATTCCACACCCTGGGAAACTCTTACAGGATGACTCAGCTCAACCCCACCCCTCCTGAGTAGATACAAATGACCTACATCTTTTCCACACTGTGACACTGAGAGATCTCTGTCTTGTGGTGCTACACCTCTGAAGATGCCAGCCACAGCTGCTGGCGAAACGTCAGGAACTACAATGCCAAGACCACGGCAATACAGCCCGGAAAACCCCCAACAACCATTGCCTTCGCTTTCCTTAGCAACAACTCTGTAATATATTGTGCTGCGGTAGCAATTTGTACAAAATTTATCCACTGAGGTTCAGTCTCTCCCCAAGGTTTTAAGACAGCACCTTCCACTTCCAAACCCAATACTCTGAGTTCTGCAGAACTCAGTTTGTTTTATTGAGTAGCATTAGAGATCTTTTAATCTTGACATTATTATTCCCAGTCATTAAATCAGAGATTTGTAGAAAGATAGATTTGGGATTCATGAAGCATTGTGGAAGTGAGACTAGAAGTGTTCTGAGAGATGGTAGATACCATAAGTGTTTGAATAAGCCTGTTTCTAAGACTTGAAGGGTACTTTCTCACTTTATGTTCTCTGGAGGCATGAGGCTTACTTCCTTGGGAGCCACCACTGAATCTAGTATAACAGAATCCTAGCCTTTCTATAGGACAAGAAGGCTGGCATACAAGAACAGGGAAACATGGCTGGAGTGCAGTGACAGACTCAAGCCACTCTCATTGCAAAGTTTCTTTCTTCAGTGAATGTGCACCCATCTTGTATAGATGAATACATTAAGATTGGTGAAGGATCCAGACATGGCAGTAGTGTTTCTTTTTAGATTTTTGTATGGCTATTCTGTGGGTGACTTAAAACCTCTGCCACCAATGAGTTATAAATCCTGCTGGATTTGTAAAACTTCTCTAGCAGGTCTTGGACTTGATTTTCTTTTCTTGTCAGTTCTGCTACAGCTTTTCAGAAACTTCCTCTTGATTACCTTTCCATAGCAGCAGGCTCTTTGCTATATGGTGAGGCTAACTTTTGCTGCTTAGTTGAAATTTCTGAGGAATTGCTGCACAATGAACATAAAACCACATGCCAACTGGACCACTTATACAGGGAGCTTCCTTTTCATCCCTCAGAGTCAACAGGTTAAAGTTTGATACCATCTCCTGGTACTTCCCAGCTGCTGTCCTCATCTACATTTGCCTCCAAAGGCAGCTTCTGTGTTTTGTGTATCATTTTTCTCGTCAACTTTCTGTCACACCCAGCAATCTGATGCTGACTCGTTTATTTTGACCCTGATAATGAGATTTAGTAATATCCTCCTGTCTGTCAGTTCAATTGACAGATGACGCATCTGAGTGCATTATTTCTAATGGATGTCGCACATCAGCTGCCTTTTCCCCTTCTTTGGCTAGGTGTTTTCATTTTTCCTTAATACTGCATGGCAGTTTTATGTTGGACTGAGTTTCCTGTCATTTAATAGAGAGAAGTAATGAAAAGCAATCAAGGGCCTCAGAGAGCTGTTCCTATTCAGCAATCCCCTCCAGATTGGGAGGGGAACATGGCCACAGAAAAGGGGTCCATCCGCAGCCTGCCCAATGAGCCCCAAGTAGGAGGTGCCCAACCAAGCTGCACAGCTGGGCTAAGTGTGTTCCTCATTTGGCTGGCAGACCTCTAATCATGATGAGGCTGGGCAGGTGCATCCCTCACCCTATTGAGCCCAGACTAGGTATGGTGAAGGATGGGCTGGGTGCAGTGAGGCACCTCCTTGAGGCAAAAGCACAATTCTAGCCCTCAGCTTTGCAAGAGAAACACTTCACAGTGAGTGACTAGTATATGAACTTGAGCTGCTTGCTGCCCGTTTTCATTTTAACATCTTAGTTGCTTTATGCAATATTGATCATTTTCAAAAATATTCCAAATTCTGAGAAAATGTCAACGTTTCTTGGCTCTCATGTGCTCTCGGCATGTGCCTTTTCCTCTGTTTTACCTGTTACACAGTCTTACTCTGGGACCTTGAAGGCATGAGAGTTAGTCAGGCTAATGTGAGAAGTGTCTCAAGAGTAGCTTGAAAGGAGAATAAAAGGGGCTCTGGCAGGCAGCAAACGCATTATCTTTTTCCTTCCCACCACACCCTGATCTGCCTTCAGCATCAGCAATCATGTGAGAAAGGAGTGTGCCTTTTCCCTTGATTGAGGCCTCTCCCTGTGATTAGAAACAATGTGCACCTGATGCTAGCTACAATAGTATCATGATATGGACAGGAGGCAGAGGCAGTTTCTTTGCCCTTCATAACACTGCTTTGCTTAATCCCATACAGGGTGCCAAGAAGCTGTGCCCTCAGTGCAACACCATCACCTCTCCAGGGGACCTAAGGCGCATCTACTTATGAAGGATATGGCTGCTCAGACCAGATTGCCGTACCATGGGGATTGGGGGAACTGGAACAGCAGCAGCAGCAGCAGCAGCAAGAGACATTTACAAACAAACTAGAGACTCCAAATGTGGACTAGAGGCTGAAGGAGCCACACAATGCCTCTGCTTCCAAACTTGTCACTGGCACCGCCGACTCCACAGAAAGGCCAAACCAGAATCTTTCTTGTGACCCCCCTCACACACGTATACAAACGGATGTTCTGCACCTGTCCCATGTCGCCATGAGTTGGGTCGCAGGCCTTTTCAGGGGCATGTCTGGGAAGCCAAACCACTCTGCGAGCCAACCTGAGAAGGGACTGGATCTGCCACAGCAGGAACTCTCCTAAGTTGTGACTTGTGTTCTTTTTCCCCTTCTTTTTTTGTGGTGGTCTAGTGGTCTGAAAAACAAAATGCCTGCACCCACACTTCCACAAAGGCAGAATGAAGCACATGTAATATAAATTCTATATGTTTACAATGTTGTGTATAAATGGGATAGACTCCAACATTACATACTAATATGTTGCCCTTTTGTTTTTAATTTGGTTTTGGGTTGTACTTTTTTTAAAAAAGAGAAAAAATAAGCAGAGAACATTAAACTCATATTTTTCTTGGTTCTGCAAAGTTTTGACATTAAAGTCATTAGTTTAAAAGAAGTATAAATATATATATATTATACATATATATAATATAAATGGTTTAATGTTCTGTGGTGTATATTTCCTCATTCAGATATAAAATTAACAGCTTCTAGTGATGGCTGTAGTACTGCCCGTAACTTACACAACTTCTGGGAGAAGTTGGGAAAACGATTTCTGTCATTAGTTGTAGCTAATGAGGCTATTTATATAGAATCTTTATCCCACTGAAACGGTCTTCAATTTTTCCCTGAAGGGAAAGGAAGAAGTGTGCAAATCAGGCTTGCAAGTTTTTACTAATGCCAGTTGGAAACAGGACAAGTTTACATGAAGCAGAAGAAAAGGGGGTCATCTTTGCCTACTGCATTTGGCATTATGGGATGTAGCTTCACTCTGGCCAGTAGTTTTCTATTGAGAAGGCTGAAGCCATCTTTTGTTTGAACATACTGCAGTCACAAGCTTCTGAGCCAGTAAGTACTGCTCTGGTTTGTAGCTTCTCCTAGGCCCATAAAATTAAGTACAGAGAAGCAATTTAGAAGTGCCCTCAGTCCAGTCATCCTATGAGTAAACAGGAAGTAACCTTCAGTCTTACTCTATTTCTCTGGTCAAGCAAATCCTTTTCTATCAGTTTGGCATAGTTCTATGCCTAGACAGCCACTGGCACTGCTGGTGTGCACTGCTCTGAAATGCTGCTCTGTGTAACGTCCCAACTCTTTCATAGGTTCAATTCTAAAAACATACTTCATTTTTAAAGAATGTTTGTATGTGCTAGCCTGTAGTGACATGGGTTTTGTTGCCTCCTACTATCTCTCTTGCTCAGATTGTAACAGTGGTAGAACTCAGTCCAGGTTTATGTGAGATTGGGCTCATTGAAGCCCTCTCCAGCCATTTGCACAGTCGTCCTAACAGCAACCCTTACTTGGTCCCCTGTTCTGCAATTTGCAAACTGTCCCCAGCTGTGGCCCCCATGCAGTCTATCATAAGTCTTGCCCCAATCAAAACCAAAACATGAAATTTCCAGACACACTCACAAACAAGCCTCCTTCAGTCCATCTACAAAAAGGTTTGCAATGTTGCTGGGTCTCTGCAAACGGAAACTAGGAGTTTATTTGGCATTGACAAGAGCTGGTTTTGCTAAGCAAAGATGCCTGTCATTAACTGCGTTTTAAGAAGGGGATAGTGGGTGAAATACATTTTTCCTCTAGCTAATTCAGTTTAATACCTCCAATTTATGTTCTAAAGCATAAGACCAGTGAGAGTCACGTTGGTGTCAAAAGAAACAGTTTTATATGGATCAGATTTATACCACAGTGCTGTAAGTTTATCTTACAGTACAGGGTTCTATATTCCTTCCTACGTAGGTATAGCCATTATTATTAAAATCTTGCTTTTTGACTTGTCAAGAATCCTCATGAAATACTAATGTCTTATGGAGAATAGCTTCAAGCTCCTAGACAATTCTAAACTTCCATTGTTCCCAAATGGTTAACTCCTGAACCACTATTTTTTTCATATAGCCTCAAGTGGCTAAGCCATCTGACTATATTGTAGTTTAAAAATAAGTGTTCCTGCTGCTGGCATCTAGGCAGTGAGACCAAGGAGAAAGAGCCTGGGGGCGGGGGGTTGTTGCTTTTTTAAACAAAAGGCTTATGTGGCATCGTAACAGCAGCAGCCATTTTCAATAAGCCATTTATTCATATCATGGAGTCCTCCACTGGTATAGCACTTAACTTCCTAAAGGCAAGTGGTCTGAAGTGTGTCATAGCAAGGATGTCTGCCCACACTCAACCCTGCTTGCCCCAGTACAATCACGCAATCACGGTGGGAATATTCAGTACAAAGGAGCACATCACCCTGAAATGTTTGAGAGTAGGCCGTGCTAAGAGAGTTCATTTTTCATATCCCAGTAAGTTGGGAACAAAGAGCTTTCTCTGGTCCTATGGACCACCACTAAACTAAATGCATATCCGTAAAGCCACACACAGACAATAAGTTTTATTTTATCATTAATCTGTCCCTGTTGTTTTTCCTCAAAGGGGTAGGGAGGAGAAATAAGATCTGAAGGGAAAGAAGATGCAAGGGACTGGCTTGGTCCTTTGTGCAAGGCTCGGTTCACAGCACTGAACAACCACATTCTTCTTTTCTACTATGAGCTTTGAAACTAAGCAAACTATCTTTGCCCAAAGATTCCCAGCTGCACAAGGTGATATTCAAGTTGTGTCTATGAGTGTGTGTCCGTGTATATTCTATAAAAAGGTACTTGTCATTCCCGTTTGTAAACCACATTTGACATTAATTAAATGAGTATAAAATCTTCCAAGCGTGCCTTCTGTGCTCTTGCCTGCTTGCCGGTTTTCTTCCCTCACTTGGGCAGCCCTATAGACAGATACTTCTCTTCCTGTTTCCCATCAAGCTCCAGCTGTTTTGCCACAGCCCAGAGTAACTGTTTGATTATGAGAACCACTGACATCAGTCTGACCCACTGCCTTATGCAGGCCAATGTTCACCTCCTGTCAGTGCCAAATTAATCCCCCCTTGTGCTCCTTTCCTGTAGTTTATAGTTAGATCTTAACATGCTGAAAGTTCCCTCTTTCATTTTAAAAGTATAGTTTTAGTCATATGTATGACTGGGAAGGTTTTTTTTTAAGTATGATAGTAATATATGCAAAAGACTCATACACCAGCTATATTTACACTACTTTATGCTGACCTTGTTTCTTCTTATATATCATCCTTTTGTTTCTCTGTTTGCCAAACCATTCTTCTTTCATAGAATTACCTGATAATTTGCAGACACTTTGTATAGGACTGAAAATGCCACAGTTTGGACTATACTAAACTGATGAGCGTGTATGAACTAAATGGTGATTTTAGTTCATACTGTTATATTTCATACTCTTCCTTTCTTGTGGAAAATATTCTTAACTTAGTAATACATTAAAACAGCCAGGGGAAACTAGGCACTAGCAGAATTACTTTGCATTAATGTGTTAGGAGATGATATAGGAGGGAGGGGAGAATCCTGTTCAACAGCAACACACAAATAGCAGGTACACTTAGAGCCAAACTATAAGTAACAGCAGCCACAAGTCCATCCCCTGGGTACTAATGCCATTTTAAAAGCAGTTGAAGTTCTTTAAAATTGCTGCAAGGTCTTTTTTGTGATTGTGCCAACAAAGTCTTGCTTTTAAGAAACTCCCAGCCATCTTGGACCTCCTTCTATTTGATTATTTCTGATGATGGGATAGGTTTGATCTCGTTAAGATTAGCTTTTCTAAAATCCAACCTTTATGTCTATGTTCAGCCTTTCCCTTCCCCAAAATCTTAAATACCAAAACTACATGGGTCACTACTATCTAGGGTGCCCACTGCTTTCACTTCATCAACCAGTTCTTCCCTGTTGGCCTTAACCAGCAGTCTAGCTGCAGTATTCTGCACTAGCTCTTCAAGGGTAGCCCCTAGTAGAGCACATTTCAATAGCCTAACTGAGATATAGCTAAGGCATGGGTCACTGTGGCGAGATCTGACTGAGCCAGGAATGCACCAGCCAAATCCGGGCAAATGTACTGCAAGCCATTGTTGTCACCTGGCTTTCTAAGGTACTGCTATGTCAAGCAGTACTCCTAAGCTCTGAATTTGACTTTTCAGGGGAAGAGTATCCCCATCCAAGATGGGAGATCTCACATCACTGGTCAGTCTTTCTACTAACCCACTTTGCTATAACCACCTGCCCTTGGATAGCCAAAAGTTTGTCCTACAAGAATTTTATGGTGAGAGGAACTGTGAGATAGCTAATCCACACAGGGACTAGCATATGCATCTGTAGTGCTAAGAATGTGCTCCAAGTTGCATTTTGAGCCTTCATTCAATGCCCTGATTTTTCATTTTGCAGACAAAGACAAGGTCTCATAATAGATTTCTGTTCTTCAACAAAAGTTGGCAACTGCTCTTTGCCTGACTACATCATTGATCTCAAGCCTGGCTTTGTCACATTTCCTGATTGGACATTTTCCACGTGCACAATCTTCAGATTGGAAGAAAAGAGGAAAGATCCTTTCTAAATCATTAACATTACCCAGACTAAACAAGAAGCACAGAGCCATTTACATCTGCTTATTTTAGAGGTTCACACTCAGGAGCTCACCCTTGAAAGTCTTGGTTGACATCCCTTGTTTGCAACCAGTGGTAGTCAGTTTGTTACACTGATATTTACAGCTTCCAGAAAGAAGTACATTATATGTCTATAGCTAAGGATCCAGATATCATTAGTAATACAAAACCGATAGCCTTCACAGGTAGGGCAAGGTGGGGCTCTAGCACATCTCCATTATATTCTGCTTCCACATCTTCTCACGCAGTAGCAAACTCCCCTCCAAAATCAACAGCACAGATTGGCAAGACAAGCAAAAAGCTAAACTTGCCTACTCCTAGCAACACCTGCAGCAACCATCTCACCGCCACCACTAAGGAGCTGATTTGGCAGAGAGGCATATATGAGCCTGGAGGACAGGTTTCCTTTTGAAGGAAAGAATAAACGGTACAAATACATGAAAAGTGACGAGATTAAATAGATGAATTTCTTGCACAAAACTAGGCTCACAACTTAAGGCATTTACAGGAGCTTGTAAAAATTAACAGCTATTCCTTTATTTACACAATTGGAACTGATGGAGACCAATGTATTTCCAAGCCTACATTTGCCTTGATAATATGAATGCCAAGTTGGGAGGAGGGGATTCGTATTCATAAGAAGAAATGTGCAGGGGTATGTCTTACAGTACTCACCAGTTCTCTACCTGTAAATACACTCCAAGCCATATTCCCAAGCTTATTTCTGGCCTTGAAACTTGTCTAGAGAAAGTTTAAGTTTCCTTCTCTCAGGCTGCGTGTTGATTGCTCGCAGGGAATAACATTTCTATATTAGTGGTCTGAGGCAAGCATAAGATGGAGGATCCCATGGTTTTGCCTCGTGGTTTTCCCCTAAAATATTAGATCTTTTTTCTTTACTCTTAAAAAAAAGTTGATTATGAGATTGCACAAACACACCCATAGTCAGGCTGCCAATAAATACAACAAACAGAATTAAGAACCAAGACCATTTTTATTCAGGACTAGGAAAGGATATGCCATTTACATTTTTTCACTCTATCTAAAATCATGCTTAACAAAACACAGGATTAATTTCTTAGTAATGCTTCTGGATTCCATACTAGGCAGAGAGGGTGTTTTCACATGGTGCTACCAGGGCAGGGGGGGGGGGCGACGGAGTTGGGTGGAAACTAATTCAGAGAACCAAGACCAACAGTGCAACCCTATGCAGAGTCATCTCCAGTCTAAGCCCACTGAACACAATAGACACCCAAAATTCTGCATAAGGTTGCACTACAGATTTCACAAATCCTCTGATGCTACCATGGATAGAAACTCCCCCTACTTGGCTAATACTGCTGCCTTCACAAGGAGGAGACCAGCACAGGACTCTCCCGTGAAAAGCCATTCCTTCTCAGGAATTATTCAAATCAAACATGATCCAGGAGACCCATGATCTGAGACTGCAACTTTTTTCTACTTTGTTCAACAATATATTCTTCCTCTCCTCTGTGCCCTTGCCCTGTTCTAAACCACATAGACATGTCCTGTGAGCCTGGGGGTGGGGGTGGGAGGTGGGGAGAGACATACAGTACACGTGCCTCCAGTGGCCAAATCGATACCTCTAAGAAGTGAGTAAATGGCATGATAAGGATAGCCATCTCCAGCGTGTTTCAAAGCACAAGGAACTGGCAAGACAAAAGATGTCTTATAAAATGCATTCATAAACTCACTGAGCTAACCACAAGGGCCAAAAGACCTAGTGAAAGGGGCCTAGAATCCAGACATGTGCCCCTCCCCAGTAATCCAAAATTCTAAAGATCTGAATTCTTAGCCACGAAGTGCTCGCAATAACCTGAAATACAGAGCAACACAAATCCCAGATACTCCCATAAGCAATAAGAAACCAAGCTGCTCAAGGTCAGGCAGCCGCAGCAGCTGATTCAAGAAATGTGACTCTTTAATATCTATCCTGGGCTTTGTAGCTCCCTGGAGCCAAAAGAGTGGGGAGAGAAGGATTTTCCGGTTTATGGGGCACAGCGAGAAAAATCTCAGTATTGACTATCCGTAAAGTGTTTATGACTTCTTCACCGCGTGCACACTGGATTGCAAGTGAGCTTGGAAGCCATCATAACAACTATCAAAGAAGAGGCTCTAAAACAAGATGGGCTCAACAAGGCGGGGGGTTCAGCTGCCCTCAGACCAAATGAAGCCCTCCTGCAGGTCAATCCACCAATAATTTATTGAAGAGCTGCCTTGTTCACAACTGGAGGGGGCTGAAAATAATCAGTGTTGAACTCTTAACAGCACTAACTTTTTACACAGCCATCCAAAGCAGGTGGGTGTGGGTGTGGGTGGACGGGATGCAGGTTCTCCAAAAAGAGATACAGACTAGGTAAACTGAAGTGAAATAAAGGTTTAATGGCAATACCACCTAAACAAGTGAAGCAAATGGAGCGCCCCAAATCAGAGGCTATGGCTGTGTAGCAGCTGCCTGTGCTCCAACTGTAGCATCGCAGCAACCAGCTGCAAGTGCTGAAAGTGTTCCTAGAAAAGCATCTGCTTTTTCTCCCCAGAACATCCCTGTACCAGCTGGAAGGAAGCCATGGAGCCACTATGATCTGCTCTGGTCTTGTCCCAGCAGTGGACCATCATCAGCTGTATGGGTGACCAGATGCAACACAGGTCAAATCTTGCAAACCTTTCATAGCTGCAATGAGCATTTGGGCAGATGCAGGTTTTGTGTTTTTTTGTCATGTTGTTGTGCTTCTATGGTGAGAAAAAATGCACCTGCCAAAAGTCTTCTTTCTAATGCATCAGTGCTCAAGGACCCCTGTCCTTTTTTGCACAGTATTAGCGTAATGACTGTAAGGTATCTAGTGTGAGGAGATTATGTGGAATGGATGTACTACAGAACTTTATCCTGGGGTATTTCACAAGGTCAAATTACATCAGTTCAGTGTTCAAATTGTTCCCTTTACTTTTCCGAGTTCCACATGGTGAAAGACTGCACTTGCTGCAGAACTGGTTTTCTCCCAGGGTTTTTTGTTTGTTTTTTGCATTTCCCCCCTGCACACATACCCCAACTTTTTAAAAAAGCAGTATTAAGATGCTTTTTTTATATGCAGATTTTTTCCTTTGGTGCAAGTCCTGAACCGCCCTTTTGCTTTCCTCTTTATTGGCTGAACACCAATGACTCCCTCCCTCGCTCTCCCCCCCACAGCCCGTCTTCTCCTTCAGTTTTCCTTGCTGAAAAAAAGTTAATATCATTATGTGCCTTGTGCAATGTGTCAGACTAAATTCAGCAGTATGAAGTAATTCACCACAGGCTGTTCACCAACACAAACTGTAGAAGACAACATTTTTTACATTAATCTCCATTTTTCCTGTTTTATTGTCCAAGGTTTTTTTCTATTGTCTGTTTTAATTATATTATTAATGATGTGAAAAAGTTGTTACATTGCAATTTCTTCCAATTTTTATGTCCATTTTCTACTAAAAAAAAAGATCAAAAGGACTTCAAAGAAAAACAGTGCTTTGTACTGCACATGCACTCTGTCTATTCCTTAACTGTTACTTCTCATATGATTCTAAATATGGTGTTCATGGGGCATGCGAGATTCTCTGGTGTAATCACTCAATTGTTCCTGATAGGCTCAATATAAAAAAGTGATTGGGATTTTCCAACCACGAAACTGAATATCCGGGTAGTAAAAATTTGAAATGTCTCAACTGAAACAGCATAATGTCCAAATGTTATAATTCATGTGCAAAAAAAGAGATGGTTATACTGATGAAAAAGTTGATGTCAACATCTTGCAGAAAGCCCAAATCAAGAACTAGACATTTTTCTAAGTGCAAGCGGGGAAAGACAGAAACTACTTCAGTTTGACTCCCTAAAATGCAGAATTACAGAAACCCAAACCGGTCTGATCTTAGCAGATTGATTACCCAGAAAACCTGCAGAAAATCCCCCTCTCTGGGGGGTGGGGGAAAGAGTAAAGGTGTGCTGTGATGGCAAAAGTAAAATTGGCATGCAACTGCTTTTGAGACTAATGGTCAATCAGCACTTTCCTTATGCTCACTCCAGGATGGTAGCTCCATTTACCCACAGGCTACCACTGGAGCATATGACGCATGTAAATTCTCACACAAAATACTCCTTATTCTGTGCTCAGCCAAAAACACAAGCTTGAATCCAACCAGAGTTTTCTAATTAAAAATTCTTTTGTAGGCGGAATGAGGGTGGTTTTCAACAATCCCTCTCCTGCTACAAACCTCCACTTTACCCCCTTTGTTGTTCATGAGGGTCTGCTGATCCCCAAAAAACAAAATTTTAGGAGACTCAGTGTGCTAGAGTGGAAGAGGAAGATGGCAAAGTCCTACTCCATGAACTCTGTTTGTAGATCTCATAAGATACAAGCCACTGTTCACAGATTCTTCAGATGCCCAACTGTGAAGATATATTACCAGTAAATACAGAGACTGCTAAATGGATCCCCAGGTTCTGCCTGTTAACTACTACAAGGTTTTCTTTGCAAACTTAAAAATTAAACAGACTTTGATCTTACAAAGTCTATGACAAAACACTGGCACATCAGGGGGCAACAGCAGCAAAAATCATTAAGTTTAATTTTGCCCTTCCTTGCCCAGAGAAAGCACTACTCTGAAACATCCATCATATGGTTGCCAGTGGCTAACCTGGACATCCTGCCTGTAGCTTGAAAGAGCCCATGTGCAGCAGTTGTGCAGTCCAACATGGGAGCTACCAATTTGCTTGCTCACCTCTTACACCTGCTGTGGCAAGCAAGATCCTAGTTTTGCCTCACTGCAGCTGACAAGAAGAGTGGATAAATGAGCTGCTGTTGGAGCACCAGGGAGAACGGCACAACTACTGTGTGCTCTCTTGCTGCCCCAGAGCTCCTAAAACCACAGGCAGTTTCTGGGCTGGGATGTGGCACATTAGTATTAAATTAATTGTGGATAGGAGCTGTTGAGAGAAAAAGTGATTGTTGGTTACATCATAATGGTAGCACAGCTTTAGCATGAGCTTTTCAGACAAGACTGAATTCATTGTAAATAGAAGTGGTCAACTGAGAACCTAGGCCTGGGTTCTAAAACATGTTAAAGAGACATGCTATTGAGCTTAAGCCAGGTGAATTTGTATTGACACTGATGGAAACACAACAGGCTGACCACATACCTCTGGGATTTGAAGTCAGGCCTTTTAGCTCCAGCACCTCTCCATTTAGAAATTAACCGCAGATTGCTGTGGTTATTTGTATGAACACAGCCCAGGTATAACAAAATGTAACACTGCCAATCTGCACAAACTACCTTGCTCTAAATCAAAGAGCAAAAATCCAGGAAAGATGCAGGGTTGGTTTGTTCTACCCTAGAAGCCCTGGTAGTTAGTGGCCTGACCCCTTTACTAGCTAAGTCACGGTCAGTACTGTCAAATGGCTTCTAACTCTGGCAGAAAAAAGGAACAATCCTAGAAGGTATTAAGAATCCTAGGGCTCTCACTTGAACTCTACATGGCACTTAAACTGTAGATTTTCACTTGTTTTTGAAAAACAAGCCTCACCAAAGCCAGGTCCAGATGCCTGAAACAAGCCCCTGGAAATGGGAGCAAGGAAGGCCATCACAACATGCCACTGCTCCTTCCACAATCCATTGTGCCACATGCCTCTCGAAACAGTATACATTCCCTGTTCCCCACTGACATATGTCCCCTTAAGCCTTTGTGATTGGCGATTTGGGAATTTATCTCCAAGACCTAATTCCTCATAATAAAAATGGTATCGAGCCATAAAGAAAGCATCTCTCATTCCCATTCATACGCTCAATGTCAATAGGTAGTTTGTTCCCTGGAGCTGCTGGCCTATTACTTTCATCACAGTCCCTCTGAGCCTGGGTCATTCACACTAAAATAGCCTTTATAGCCCCAGCTGCCAAACAGAACCCCAACACTACATTTATATTCCACCCTGTTTCAGAGAAAAGACCCTATTTTGATGCCATGATCTTCCTTGATACAACTCAGTGCTCAATTGCTTCTGAAGATTTAGCTAGAGTAACACTCTCATAGAGAACATAGTGGATTTTTAAAATTTCCAAACACCACACTTAAGTGTATCAAACAAATATCTGTGGATGGGTGGGAGGATTTAGAGCAAAATGCATTTTGTGAGGAAGCATCCACCACCAAGGCAAGCGTTGGGAGAGTTGCCCAGCAGGAAGAGAGCAGCATGTCTGAAAACAGGTTACATGAGGGAAAAGTTCAGAAGCAGGCAGGGAAGGGAACCGCCTTGCTGCCCATCAAAGAGAAGGATCCTCAAGAGCCAACTTCCCTAGGACCTCACAGAGAAACCAGTCAGAAGAGGGTGTTAAGGAATACGCAGGGTGGATCAGTGCTGACATCTGCTGACAGAAACAGAATCAAGAGCAAATGAAATTGCTGACAGCAAAGGAAGATGGAATACAGATCTAAAATATGTTTGCTTCAAACCCTCTGAAAAGGAAGGAAGGAGTAAACATTTACATTTTTGAAAAAAATAATACTTTAAAGCTTTAAACAAGAAATTCTAACAAAATGAGCACATCAACCTCCACCAACTTGCCAGTCACATGCAGCTCTTCTGACAATTTTTGCACATGGGAACTCCTGTAGTGACAGAAACACTGAAGCATGCATCCCTGAGACACAAAAGCACGCAGAATAGCCTTACAGTGGGCAGGGGAAGCCGTCCATTGGTGTTTGTCTGTTGCAGCAACCTATGTAGAGTTTGGTTGTTGTGGATTTTCCGGGCTGTATCGCCGTGGTCTTGACATTGTAGTTCCTGACGTTTCGCCAGCAGCTGTGGCTGGCATCTTCAGAGGTGTAGCACCAAAAGACAGATCCCTCAGTGTCTCAGTTTGACACTGAGAGATCTCTGTCTTTCGGTGCTACACCTCTGAAGATGCCAGTCACAGCTGCAGGCGAAACGTCAGGAACTACAATGCCAAGACCACAGCGAGACAGCCTGGAAAATCCACAACAACCATCGTTCTCCGGCCGTGAAAGCCTTCGACAATATATGTAGGGTTTTCTTGTGGCAAATGCTCCTGTACCCATCATAGCTGAATGACAAAGTCAAACTCAGCCCTTACTGCATAACAAGAATGCCTTCACCTGCTGTATGGTTCCTCTGCACGTGGCTGCTAAGATAAAACAGCCCTGCCAAGACAAGTGTAGGAAAAATAGCAAAAGGTGCTGTAGCAGAGCACATTAGAGACTGGTTAATTGGTTGGTCACTGATTTAAACAAACATTTAAAACAGTTTAAAACCCAGTCCTCATATACACACCTGGCATGACTTGCATCCTCCCAGCTGCACCCTGGACAGTTTTAAAAAACAACAACAACGAACTGGGACTCTGTTGATTTATAGTGGGGAAACCAGCTGAACAACGCTCCAACAGGCAGGCTGAGACACATCACCACAGTGGTCACTGTTAGCTATTTGTCCACAAATCTTAGAGAACCAAGAACAGTTTAAACAGTTCAAAAATCTTCCTGATAAAGACGAACCCTTGAAAAGTTAAGGAAACAGAAACTGCTATTCTTCCCAACCCACAGCAAGAACAGAAAGACAGAATGGGGGGAAAGGCCAGCATAGGACAGCAAGTGATTATTCTGTTACATGCAATGTAGCAGTTTTTGTGCATTTGACCAGTAACAGACAAATGAGCTCTAAAGAGAGCTGTTCCTTTCCAACATAATGAGACTTAAGCATGCTATATATCCATCAGTCTGCTGGACTTCTTTATTCTGACTGTTTAATTACAACATTCTTTTTGTTTTATTGTTCCTTTTAGATATGTATATACCACTTACCGACAAGAGATCTCAAGGTGGCTTTTTACTTTTGCTATGCTGTAAAGCCTGACTGTCATATCAATAAACTTGAAATAACCTGAGCAACAGATTTGTTCGTGCACCAAGTTTTGTGAATATGTTGGTCAAGAATGCGTGTCTGACAGTTTCAGATTTCTAGTTTTGGATCCCATTCATTTATTCCCAGGCAATTTATTATACTCTCAGCACCAAAGACTAACATTCCATTCATTAAAATTCTTCTAATGGTTTGTCAAGTAGAAGAAATCTAACTCCTAACCATCTATGGGCAATTTCCCTTTTTCCTTAGAACCATTATTCATGTATTGAAAGCTGTTAGCATTTCCCTTCTTGCTTTTCTTTTCTGGTTCCCTCACCCTTTTCAACAGTTCAAATCCCAGCATTCTTTCCTTATGATTTTTTACATTCAGTATGTCCATAACTTTCCTTGGGCCAGAAATGGCTGGCATTCTCCATGGCCATAGTAATGCTGAATTAATGTGCCATGTTACGCCTTTGCAAGATGAAATCAACTATAGAGGGGCTGTCAATGGATGAAGAACATGGAATTTTGTGGCAGTATCAATCACGTCTACAGAGGATGCATATCTTCGGGCCTGAAAATAGCTGTATCCAAATTTTGAGAAAAGATAGAAAGCCTTAAATTCTCAGCCACAATCTGATGTAGAATAGGGAGCTGGTGTAGAACAGGGAAGCTAGAGAAATAGACTGTTGTCCAGGACGTCACTGGTTCAAAGCTCAGCCACAAACTTATTAGTGGCTACCAGCAAGTCACTCTGTCTCATCCTTAGTCTCTCACCTACAATATGTAGATAATCATACAAGAGCCCTGCAAAGTAGGCTGGTAAGGATTACTGTGATGCTGTATGTGAAGGACTTGAACACCAAAAGTGCTATCCAATGCTAAGTAGCATTCTTACGCATTCTGTAAGTAGTAAGTTAGTAGTATTCTTATCTTTTTCTCAAGCACATGATCTTGTTCCTCTAAGAGATAATCAGATAGACTTTGGAATTAGCCAGTACAAGCACTACCCGCGCTCCCATCTCCCCCTGGGCCAGTGCAGCTTGAAACCACCTGCTTGGCCCTTTAATGGTTTCCTTATTCCAGCTGAGAGCTAAGAAACCAATTAAGATTGACAGTGGGTGCCTCTCCCAGCTGTCCTTTGACACTGTCAATACAGCCCAGGGAGGTCAAAGGTTAACGTCACACACAGTGCCGTGAGGGAGGGTGTCAAAATTGTTAAACACTCTGGTAATGAAGTCAGGGCAGCTGCATTATTTGGTAATTTCCCTGGCCATGGAGAGAGAGAGAGAGACCCAAGCTCAGCCCAAACAGATCTATAAGGGCTTACATTAGGAGGCCACAGGCTCACGTGTAGAGTTACACTAGCCCTGGTACTAAGTGAAAGAGAGGCTGGTAGGCAACCCAGAAGGTGGCAGTGGCGCCATTAACTGCAAGCATGTAAACATCAGGAGAGCTCTCCCACCCCTGCCCAAGATAGCTCTTGGGGGGATTGTGGGGGGAGCGATTCCTTGCTTCACCTTTTACTCCAGATGTTCCTCACAGGAGGCAAATTATTACCTTCACAACCCCAACTACTTCTCATACATTTAGTTTATATTATTATTTCGTTTGTTCTGGGGCTAAACATCAGGGTTTAGCCCTGAGGAGTGACGCTCAATCAAAAGTTGAGGGAAATGATAAGAGAAGGCAAGAGAGCTGAACTGGAACATCCTCCTGCACAACAGATGAGCTTCGTTCCCTGTGCTGTCACCATCTCCTGACTTCAGATAAATTGCCCTGCTCCACAAGGGCTGTGATGATGCCCATGGATAATAGAGTTCAGATGAGCAGATGGGGTAAAGTTTACTCTTCTCTCTTGGTCACTACCTTCGGGCATGGGGGTGGTGGTAGAAATCATTAACTATTTCCTGCCCAGGCAGATAGAGCAGAGAGTATGGAAGAGCATAAATCTCACTGATGAGAGCAGCTAATATTTTATTTAAAATATCTTCAGAAAAAGAGGAGGGAGATGATCTATTGAATGTATTGAAAAAATGCTAATGCATAATACTGCGTGTCAGGAGACTCGTCCATCACTCTCTGCTGCCTTCCGGGAGATCCATATCTAATTAACGGTAATGAATGAGCAAGCCACACTGACGACAAGCCACCAGTTTGTTATGGAAATCAAGCAAAACAATTAATTAAACAAACTCTCCTAACAATGGGAGCCTGGGCTCTGAGCAGAGATGTTCTATCTGCCGGCAAGGAAGTCCACTCACACCAGTGATACTCAAAGAATCCGTGCTCAAATGCCAATGCCCCACTCCCCACCCTTTGGATTCTAGCTCTCATTCCTTAACTGACTCTTAACTAGATCTGGATAGAGCTAGATGAACCAGGGCTCATCTTCAGGAAGGGCTCGAGGACTACAGATCCTAGGGGAAACACCCTTATACTTGACTCAACTGGCTCATAACAAACAAAAAGGCAAAACAGTCTGAAATACTTTCACTTGAGCCATCCACATTTTCATGCAAGGAGACAGAAGTAAAAGGCTTGCAGCTGGTCAGATGGTAGCAGTTACCTGGGGACAGCAGCAGCAGAAAAGGTTACTGCAAACATAAGAATGCAGATTCCTATCCACAGTGCTAAAGGCATTATGCTACACCTCTAAATTCAAAAAAGGCAATGAGGTGCTTAAAAATTATGATAAGAGAGCATGAAAAGCCAAACTCAATGCTGGTGATTATTAGGCAAGAGACTGAAAATAAAAATGGCACTATTATAATGCCCCTATTGATATACGGCCCTGACCTGGATGGTCCAAGTAGCCCAATCCCATCAGGTCTCAGAAGCTAAGCAGGGTGAGCCCTGATCAGTATTTGGAAGGAAGGCCAGGGTTGCTATGCAGAGGCAGGCCACAAACCACCTCTGAATGTCTCTTGCCTTGAAAACCCTACAGGCCACCATAAGTTGGCTGCAACTTGACAACACACACATGCACAAAAAAGACCTGTGGTGCAGCCTCATTTGGAATACTTTGTGCAGTTTTGGTTGCTATATCTCAACAAAAAGGATGTTGTAGAGCTGGAAAAAGTACAGAAGAGAGAGCATTGAAACCAGACTACTGTAATGCACTCAATATAGATGTCCTCTCTAAATCAACTCTGAGACTCCAGTTAGTGCAGAATGCCACAGCTCAGTTAATATCAGGAGCTAGGCAAATCATGCATATGATTTGCAGTCAATCCACTGGCTTCCCATCAGTTACCAGGTTCAATTTAAGGTATTGGCTATCACATACAAAGCCTTTCATGGCTTTGGCCAACTCCTTTACACTAATGTCCCACCATGACAAGTTTGCACATCTAAGCAGTGCTTTCTGCTGGGGCAGACGGGCAAGATCAACAACTGCCTGTACACATGCCTTCTCTGTAGTGGCCCCAGCCAGTGGAATGGCCTGCCTGATATTAGAAAGGCTCCCACATGCCTGGCATTTTTGCAAACTATATAAAACAGAATTGTTCAGGAAGGCATTTTTAAAAAGGAAATAGAGCTACATCATAATAGATTATTAAAGGAAAATTTACTGATGTATTGTCGAAGGCTTTCACGGCCGGAGAACGATGGCTGTTGTGGGTTTTCCGGGCTGTATTGCCGTGGTCTTGGCATTGTAGTTCCTGACGTTTCGCCAGCAGCTGTGGCTGGCATCTTCAGAGGTGTAGCACCAAAAGACAGAGATCTCTCATTTACTGTTTCTACTGATCTAGTATCATGTTCTGTATTGTTTAACAAGTCATGTTTAACACTTATGCTTTTTTTCAGAAGAACAGCTCCAGTTCAAATGTCTGCAATTCCTAGTGCTATTACATTGCTTCTTAGATATATCATTGTATTGGCTACATTGATTTACATTGTGAAATCCACCTTCAGTCTCCGAGAGAAAGGCTATAAAGAATGTAAATAAAAAATGAAATCAAGATAATTAAGGGGGACCTTCCCTTTGAGGAAAGGCCGAAGAGATTGGAACTTGTCAGTTTAAAAAAAGGCAACCAAGGGAAGACATGATAAGAAGTTTAGAGATTATATATGAAGCTCAGAGAGTGGATAGAGAGAATTTGCACATCCAGTGGAGTAGACGGGCAATAGATTCAAGACAGACAAAAGAAGGACTTCTTTACTCAGAGTGGTTAAAATGTGTAATTCACTGACAGGAGATACAGCAGTAGCCACAAGCATAGATGTCTTTAAAACAAGATTAGAAAAAATAATGGAGAATATATCCAACAGTGGTTAATACCAATGGTGTCTAAAGGGGACCTCCACATTTAGAGGCAGAAAAACTTTTAACACCTATGCTAGGAAATAACATCAGGGGAAGGCATTGGCCTCTGCCTTTTTTTTTTTGGTTTTTGGCCCTTCACTAGTTGCCACTGTATGAGACAGTATGCTAGACTAAATGGACAACTAACCATAACCCTAGACTGTTCTGATCCAGCAGGGCTCCTCTTATGTTCTTAAAGGAAGACATCCATAACCTGTATCCCATTTGTGGAATGTGTCTCTTGGATCAAGGGTTAAGATATCTAAATATAAATGTGCATTGCCATAGAGGCCACTGAAACAGAATACATAGGTAAGGAGGTTTATGAACTGTATGGTCTGTGCTCATCCTAGAAGTTAACAATACACATCTATCAAGAATCTAGGATCCCATCTAGCCTTCCCCATGTTAGAGGAAAAAACTGAAAAGATTAAGGCAGCCGTCAGAACTCAAAAATAAAATAAAATAAATATAAAACAGGTTTTAGCAGCTAGGGAGGATCTGCCTTGCTCCTTGACCTTTTCCATATTTCTGTTGTCTAATTCTATATATAGTCCTTGGCCTACCACTCTCCTTTCTTGTCATCTACCACCACCACAATTGTTGGTAGTATTCAGTAGGAACTCGGTAAAATTAAAGCATGCAAACTAATGTATCCAGATGTGCATAGTTTAATCATCACAGAATATACATATTACACAAATACTTTCTCCTGTTTCTTAATTTAGGCACAGAAGAACATTGAATCTGAGTAATAGTGGAGGTGGTATTTGGGTGGAGGACTATAGCAGGATCTTTGAAAAGCAGCAGCTGGGATTTGAGAGACTTCATTTACACACACATCACGCAAGGTTGGAATTCACGCCCTGCTTCCGCGCCCCAGACCCTGGCTGTGTCTCCTCACATGTCAATGTGCAGAGAGATCCTGAGAAGCCAAACACAGATTTCCAATTGGAGGCGTGTACTTGGCTCCTGGTCTATTGACACTGAAGCAAGAAGGGCTCAAGGTTAATTCCTTATCAATACACTATTGTCAGCTCGTTAATCAAAGTGAGAGATCAGAGGCAACCAAAGTGTGCAGACAGAGACACTAGTGCCCCCACCCTTAAGACCCATTTTTATGCTTATCTGGAATGTAGTTCCACCCCAAACACTCCAAGTCCCCAACTTGAACCCTTCAACTTCTTCAACAGCCTTTGGTCCTTGGCCCCAATTCTTCCATTCTTTTGGCCCTATGCATATTCAAATAAACCTGAAGTTAGCCTTCATATTAGCAAAAATCTTGAGAAAAATCTAGAAACCAGCGGATAAAGAAACACACTTTCATCATAGAGACCAGAGTTCAAAACTCTGTTTTCCATCAATGACAGGAAGTGAAAAAATGCTGTCGTACACACGGGGTTAGTATGGGACAAATGGAAGGTTGTTATGCAATGTACTATCTAAGCAAGAACAGGTTTCCAAAGGTATGCAGCAGACTTGCTTGTCTTTCTACCAGACAAGCAAACATAATTATATCTACAACAGCTGAAGGATTCTTTCCCCCTCTACAAATTACTTTACTCATGAAAGCCAGTTTGACCGAAGTTTACTTTACATGAGAGAGTTGGGCCAAATCCAAAAATATTTCCAGCCAAGTTTGTTTCCAATACCACCAACCTGTTTCCATCCATGAGGAATATGGATTTGAAGAAAGAGATTTTGTATACCATTTCTGTGCCTTTCAGTATTATATGCACTTTTTCTATGCCCAGGAGCTATTGTAGTATTTGTAATGCAACCTGCAAGAAAATGACATTTGAAGACAAGGGACCAAAGAAGAATGTATAATCATTGTGAGAACTGAGAACTAACAGTATAATGCTTGCAACATGATGTAGTGATGCACCTGCCACACATATGTTATATGATTCTAATACGATTCTAATATGATTCTATATGATTCTAATACAAAAGAGCTCTTTGTAAGAACTGTTAATGTAAAATGTTGCAAACTAGGTCAGCCAGAATTAGCAGCATCTCTCTCAAGGCTGGGAAAGAGAGAGGGGAAGATGGGGCGCACTCCTTTCCACCCACAGACCTAAGCTGCTTGCAGGCTTCAAGGTTGCAAAAAGAAGCGGCTTCAGCGACTTTTGGGCGCTGTTGAACAAGTAACAGTAGCAAAAGGGGGGGCAGGAATGAGCCCAGAAGAAGGAAGATGTTCTTCCTTCTTTCAGAGGAACAAGCCCAAGGACAGATAAAGAAATTGCAATCTTGCAAGTTCTCCAATTATGGGGCTGACCTGGATTGCTTCATCCAATTAGAGTACCCCTAGACAGATGGTGTCAAGAAAGGGGGCCTCCTTTCTTGACCCCTGGATTCTGCGAGCCAATAAGATAACAAATATTATAATTAGCTAAAAGGTATTAATTGCTTTGAACAGCTATTGTAGCTTTGATGAGCACTGAGCACGAGGATACCCTTTACTCCTGTGTAAAGAATTGTTCATCCATTGTTTAATAAACAATTTATTCTGCTTCAATCAACAGGACTTCGCAGTGTGTCTCTCTCATTGTGGTTGGCTAAGAGGGACACCCAAAAAGGCACCAAATTCTGTGTCTTTAACATCCATGCCCCGCCCCCCCGCTCGATACGTTCCATGGCTAGCAGCAAAAATGAGCCCAGAAGGGCCCTCCCACTCCAACTCCACTGCAATGGTAGACTGTCTACTACCAGTGATTCTCATCAATTTCCATGAGGAGAAAAGTTTGAGCTTGCTTTTCAACACTTCTCTTTGCAAGGTTTTTTATGCTTTAATGTTGGATTACTCCAGAGTGCCATGGTTCAGAAGGAAGCTGTTTGAATGGTGTGAGCTCTTGAATGTAGTCATTTGTGGTTGCTTCTCTGTCTCTTCCTGCCCCCTCTCCCCAGACTTCTAGCCCTAAAGGTGTTCTAAGTATTGGAAATGCTGTATAAACTCAGTCATCCTCAGACTCTGGGAGCAGGGAAAGACAGTCAAGTAAAGTAGGTTAAAATGCTGTATATAAACTCTTTTCAGAACATCTACCTAAGCTTCTTCCGCTTCGCAGTACTAACCAGGGTTAGTTGAAGTGACACTGCCGTTGTCTGTGAAAGATGAGTATCACCTTCCACTACTGCTGCTGCCCAGTGGCTAACCTTCAAGGATTCTTCCGCTCCCATCACCACTGGAACATTCAATTCTCTTCTGCCAATGTGACCATTGATTCTTGAAGGTGGTAGATACATCTTAGTCTGGTGTCTCAGCTTTGACCATTCTGCCTTGAGTGACTCTTCCAGAAGTTTAGACTCTTGAGCAAGCCTGTGCTCCTGACACTGTTGATCTCAATGTATTGTCAAAGGCTTTCACGGCCAGAGAATGATGGTTGTTGTGGGTTTTCCGGGCTGTATTGCCGTGGTCGTGGCATTGTAGTTCCTGACGTTTCGCCAACGTCGTTTCGTCGCCTGGCGAAACGTCAGGAACTACAATGCCAAGACCACGGCAATACAGCCCGGAAAACCCACAACAACCAGTGTTGATCTCAGTTTTACTGACACACTCAAACCCCCTCACCGCGTTTGAAGGGGCGGAAGAAGGCGTTAAGGTGTGTATCCAAGAAGAAGCAGAAGAAGGCAATGGTAAACCACTTCTGCTAATCTCTTACCTTGAAAACCCCATGATGAGACAATCCAAAATGAAAAAAGGTAGTGCTGGAAGACAGGACACCCAGGTCGGATGGCACTCAATTGGCTACTGGGGAAGAGCCGAGGACAAATACAAATAGCACTATTCTTAATGATGGGATTGGACTAAAGCTGAAAGGACGTCCAGTTGCAGATGTGAATAGATGCAAAAGGAACGTCCAAAGCTGTGTGACACACATAATAGGAACTTGTTCCAAAAGATCTGAGAAATCAAAGGGAAATTCAAGCCACGGCTTGGGTTGCTAAAAGATCCAACATAGAAATACAGTATCTGATCAGGACAAAATAAAGGAAAGATGGAAACAATACACTGAGGAACTATACAAAAGAGATGGATGGATGACAGATACTTTTGATGAAGAAAAACAGGTTTTACTTACCATAACTGTTGTTCATCTAGGTCTTCCATGCAGGCACACATGGGACTGCGCATGCAAAGGCCTGCCGATACCGGAGATTTTTATAGCTCTAAACCACTAGGGGGCGCTCTTGCCTCTAAACGCGCATGCACGGCCGTTTTCCCGCCGAAACGGCTCCTAAGAGGCGGAGCGCCCCTCACATACCCTCAGTTCCTCTTTCGCCGCCCCCTACAAGGTAAGTACCAAGAGAGTCAGCGGGGAAGGAGGGAGGGCATGTGTGCCTGCACGGAAGACATAGATGAACAACAGTTATGGTAAGTAAAACCTGTTTTTCATCTACGGTCTTCCTGTGCAGTCCCACATGGGAAGATTACAAAGCTTAATACCTGGGTGGAGGTGACGCCAAAGCATCACTCAATGATGGAATGTAGAACTGCCGTGCCCGCCGCTGTCTCCTTTCTATCTAGGATGTCCAGCGCGTAATGCCTGACAAAGGTATCTGCCGAGGCCCACGTCACCGCTCTGCAGATGTCGTGAAGAGGAACACCTCTGAGGAGAGCCGCTGACGACGCCTGGGACCTGGTGGAATGGGCATGCACCTCCAAAGGACAAGGCAAGTTAGCAACAGTGTAACAGGTTAGTATAGTCTGGACCACCCACCTTGAGATAGTCTGAGACGTGGCCCTTTTGCCCTAATTCTGTCCCGCAAAGCAGATGAAAAAATTAGAATCAAGTCTAAAAGGTTTCACCCTATCCAAATAAAAAAGAATGGCCCTGCGGACATCTAAGGAATGGTGGGCTTTCTCTGCTTCTGAAGTCGGGACCAGAAAGAAAACTGGCAGCACCAGCTCCTGGGACAGGTGAAAACGAGACACTACTTTAGGTAAGAATTCAACCTTGGTTTGAAGAACAACCTTTTCGGGGTGCAGCTTCAGATAAGGGGGCTCGCAAGATAACGCTGCCAACTCCCCCACCCTCCTAGCCGAAGTGGCCGCAACCAGAAAGGCCACCTTCATAGACAAAAAACATAACGGACAGGAGGCCAATGGCTCAAACGGCTTGGACATTAAACGAGTCAGAACCAGGGGCAAAGACCATTGTGGAACCAGAGCCCGAATTGGGGGGAACAAATTATTCAACCCTCGTAAAAATAATTTAGCAGAATAGTGGGAGAATACAGATTTCCTGTCAATCGGAGGGTGAAAGGCAGAAATGGCTGCCAGATAAACCTTAACTGAAGTATTGGCCAATCCCTTCTGTTTCACCTCCCACAAAAACTCAAATATATCAGAAAGGGAGGACAGAAAAGGGTCCAAATCCCTCTGCCTAGACCAGGCAGAAAACTTATCCCACTTAAGGGCATAGGACTGCCTAGTAGACAGATGCCTAGCATTTAGTAAAACGTGAGTCACAGCCAAGGAAAAGGCACCCCCGGTCTGATCAGCCAAGCTGTCAGTTTTTCTCCCAATGTCGTGGTGAAGTACCCCCTCGCAGGACAGGAGGTCTGGAACTACCGGGAGACTGATCAATTGAGTCTGCAGACTCAGGAGAGAATGGAACCAGGGTTGTCTCGGCCAATATGGGGCCACCAAGATGACTGACGCCCTGTCTCTCTGGATCTTGCTGAGGACCCTGGCTAGAAGCGGGAATGGGGGAAAGGCATAACACAGGGGACCCGACCAATCTAGTTGAAACACGTCCCCACGTGATTCTGGGCCTACGCCTCCTCTGGAGCAATAACATGGGGCCTTGCGATTCTCCACTGTCGCAAAGAGGTCCAGCTCCGGAGTTCCCCATCTGGAGAAGATTGGGTGGAGATACTTGTCCTGGAGGGACCACTTGTGGTTGTCCCTGTGGAGCCTGCTAAGGTGATCCGCCATGGAATTCTCCACCCCTGGAATGTGTACTGCATGCAGCCACACAGCGTGATCTATGGCCCACTTCCAGAGCCTCATCACCTCGGTGCAAAGCGCCACAGACGCCATACCACCTTGCTTGTTCACATAGAACATCGCCGTCGTGTTGTCTGTCAGGATTTGGACGGACTTGTCCCGCACAACATCTGAAAAGGAGATCAGCGCATATAAAATTGCCCTCAACTCAAGAATATTAATATGCTCCCTACATTCTGACTCAGACCACAAACCAAGAGCATAAGATCCTGCACAGTGAGCTCCCCAGCCAAACAGGGAGGCATCCGAAGTGACAGACAGGTGAGTTTGTCGATGTCCGAACTCCACACCTCTAAACAGGTTAGAATCCTCCAACCACCAGTCTAAAGAGGACACCACCCCCCTAGGGACCGACAGCCTCTTATTCTGAGAATCACGGCCCGGTGAAAAAACCGAATTGAACCATAGTTGGAGAGGCCGCATAAATAACCTGGCCAGTGGAACCACCGCAGTTGTAGAGGCCATGCAACCCAACAGTGTCTGGATAAACCGAACAGACTGAAAACGACACCTTTTAAGGGTAGAAATGAGTTTCTTGATCTTAGATGCACGATCCACAGGCAAGAAGCCCGCATTCCTTACACCATCTAAGATCACACCTATGAACTGAATGGAGCGGACAGGAATCAGTTTAGACTTTTTTTGATTAACAAAAAGTCCCAAACGCAGACATAAAGTCAGAGTGAGAGACACTTGATTAGATACATCCGTCTCAGAGTCGCCAGCCAGGAGCCAATCATCCAAATATGGAAATATGCGACAGCCCTGAAGGCGCAAGTGAGCCACAACCACTGCCATGCACTTAGTAAACACCCTAGGTGCAGTGGCTAGCCCAAAAGGTAAAACCCTGTATTGAAAAACCCGTTGGTCATAGACAAAACGTAAAAACTTCTCGTGTTCAGGGAAAATAGAAATATGAAAGTATGCGTCCTTCAAATCCAGGACTGCAAACCAAGACTGCGGGGGCAGTAAGGTCAAAATCATTTGTAAGATAACCATCTTAAATTTACGGATTCGTATAAACTTGTTCAAGCCCCTAAGGTCCAGGATAGGTCTTAGCCCACCATCCTTCTTTTCCACCAGAAACAGGCTGGAATAGAATCCCAGCCCAGCTGAGTCAACAGGAATCTCCTCTATTGCCCCTTTCTGTAATAGAGCAGATCTCAGATCGTGGAACGTCCGAAGAAAAGACAGGGAGATGTAAATAAGGTAAATCAACAAATTCAACTTTATAACCAAACTGGATTATAGAAAGAACCCAAACATCAGAACAAATCGAACACCACAAACTCAAAAATGTACTAAGCCTGTCCTCAAACGTGGGGTCAGGTCTCTGTGATTGTCAGAATTGCTTGTGCAATTGATTTTGGTCCTTGGCCTGATGCTGTTGGGAACCAGGCTTAGGACGCTGGCCCTGCCTCCGTCTAGGAAAAACAGACTGCGGGCTCTGATAGTTCCTGTGAGGCTGGTAAGCATACCCTTGATAGGGTTGATAGCGGTGTTGTCTGCCACACTGGAAGGAGCGATAGTATGGACAAGAAGACTGTTCCAGGGCCTGGTGCAGGACCCCATACGAGCGGGCAGTCAGGCGATCAGTTCTCTTTTTTGACAGATATTCATCAGTCTTTTCAGAAAACAGCGTGGTGCCTTCGAAGGGCAAATCCTCCACCTTATTTCTCGTCTCCGCAGGAAGGGCAGTCGTGCACAGCCAAGCATACCTGCGCAACACCACAGCTGAGAGAAGCGATCTGGCGGAAGTGTCCACCATACTCCTACCAGCATTGATCTGATGTCTAGACAGACAAACAGCCTCCTCTTGTATAACTCGAAGCAGAGTACGCTGTTCCTCGGGAATCCTCGGGAGGAAAGACGCCACCTTCTTCCATAGAAAAAGCTGGTAGGCCACCATCATAGCTGCGTAATTCGCAACCTTGATGCCAAACGTGGCAGAAGTGTACAGCTTCCTGCCCATGGCGTCGATTCTTCTGCTATCTCTATCAGCCGGAGCCAACATAGAGCCTTGACAAGGTCGAGCCTGCATTTCCTCAGTCACAAGTGAGGACGGGGGCGGGTGAACTGCAAGGAACGAGTGTATGTCATCTTTGGTTCTATAAAGACTCTCCACTTTCCTATTAGTGGCTGTAGCAGACGCAGGTCTAGGGTGCAACTTCTTCCAAAGATCAGCGAAACCCTCAATTAGGGGGAAAGCGATCGAAGGCGTCGACCCTGAATAAATATGTTGCAGTATTTTATCTGTAAATTTGGACTCAGTCGATGTAACTTCCAAGTCCAAAGCTTTAGCCATTCTTTGAAGAAGTTCATTACAGGCCCGAAAATCATCGGTGGGCGAAGCCTCCTCCGAGGGCCCAATCTCTCTCTCAGGCGAATCCGATAGCGGGGATTCACTGTATCGAGCACGGATCCGAGGAGACACCACCTCCGACTGATGAGGTGTCCGATCGTAACCAGTGTAGGAACCGGCTCTAAAAGAGGGGGACAGCGAGACCCTTCTGTACTGTCGGTCCGAATAGTATGAGCCTTCTCTGTAGTGGGTAACCGGCTCATCTCAATGCCGACTATCCTTGGAACGGCTCCGGTAGGAGCAAGGGCTGCTCCGACGATCAGACCGACTCCAACGACTCCTCACAGAACGAACCGAGCCCGATTCGTAGGAAGCTGATCAAGGCCGACCCGATGGTGTAGGGGGCTTCTCAATCAGAGTCACATCTTCCTCCTGGGAGGAAGGGCGGTCAGTCGACTCCTCACCCCCCCCTCGAAGGGGCAGGAACGGATTCGGTCAGAACCGACGGGGGAGCAGTAATTAGGCTCTCCAAGACCGCCTTGTCATGCTTGCTGGAGTGTTTACGTTTTTTCTTTCTCTTTTCAGGATCGGTTCCAGTCTTCGACTTCGAAGTCGGATCCGAAGTCCTCGGATCCGATGTCCCTTGAGAAGCCGGTGGGGTCATCCTCGGAACTGAGGGTGTCTTACTTCCATGGGCTCCACAGCTAGGCGAAGTCTGAACGGTCGAAGAGGTTGAAGGAGGTCGACTCCGAGAAGGCCTCAGAACCGAAGCGGTCGGTTCCGACAAACTCCGTGCTGGGGCCGTTTTCCCGGACCGCGAATCTGAACAACTCGGGGACGGTTGGGAACGTGGAGTCTTGGAACCCGACACCTCCGGGGGAGGATGAGAAGGCGCAGATGGAGCAGAAGAGGACTTCGGCGGGGGATCCTCAATGGACATCGCACGCTGCCAGAGGGAGGCATGCAGGCGATCTGCTCGTTCCACCCTGGCCTTGGAGGTAAACGCGTGGCAATGTTTGCACGCTTGAGTATTGTGCGTTTCTCCAAGGCAATATAAGCAAACAGAATGACCATCCGACTTGTCATTTTGCGATCGCAGGTCTCAGGCCGTCTCCGACATCGCGTATGAAGGAAGAGCTGTAAACCTCAACAATCGGCGGCGAAAGAGAAACTGAGGGTATGTGAGGGGCGCTCCGCCTCTTAGGAGCCGTTTCGGCGGGAAAACAGCCGCGCATGCGCGTTTAGAGGCGAGAGCACCCCCTAGTGGTTTAGAGCTATAAAAATCTCCGGTATCGGCAGGCCTGCGCGTGCGCAGTCCCATGTGTGCCTGCACAGGAAGACCGTAGATGAACCAGCAATCCTAGAAAGTAAGGTAAAAGCTGCACTCAAAGCAACTGAGAGAAACAAAGCACCTGTCGTAGATGGAATACCAATAGAGCTATTTGAAGCCACAAAAATGGAGTCCAACAGAATCTTAACAAGAATATGCCAACAAATATAGAAAACAAAACAATAGCCCACCGACTAGAAGTTCTCAGTCTACATTCCAATTCCCAAAAAAGGGGATGCCAAGGAGTGCAGCAACTATCAGACTATTGCACTAATTTCCCATGCAAGCAAAGTGATGCTCAAAATTATACAGCAAAGACTCTTACCATATATGGAATGAGAAATGCCAGATGTTCAAGCTGGATTCAGAAAAGGAAGAGGCACCAGAGATCACAATGCAAATTTACGATGGCTAATGGAACATATCAGGGAACTTCAGAAGAAAATCAGTCTGTTTTATAGATTACAGCAAAGCTTTTGACTGTGTAGATCATGAAAAAGCTATGGAGAGTATTAAAAGAAATGGGGGTTCCACAACATCTGATTGTTTTGATGCGCAAACTGTACTCTGGACAAGAGGCTACCGTCAGGACAGAATATGGGGAACAGAATGGTTTCCAATTGGCAAGGGTGTCAGACAAGGATGCATATTATCCCCCTACCTGTTCAACCTCTATGCAGAGTATATCATAAGGAAAGCTGGATTAGATCTAGAAGAAGGTGGAGTGAAAATTGGTGGTAGGAACACTAACAATTTGAGATATGCAGATGACACCACATTACTAGCCGAAAATAGTGAAGACTTGAAACGACTACTGATGAAGGTTAAAGGGGAAAGCGCCAAAGCAGGATTACAACTGAATATCAAGAAGACAAAAGTAATGACTACCAAGGAACTACACAACTTTAAAGTTGACAATGAGGAAATTGAAGTTGTTCAAGATTTTCTATTCCTTGGCTCAATCATCAACCAACAGGGAGACTGCAATGAAGAAATCAAAAGAAGATTGAGACTTGGAAGAGCAGCTGTGAGGGAGCTAGATAAGATCCTTAAAGATAAACATGTCTCTCTGGGAACCAAGATCAAGATAATCCAAACTATGGTATTCCCTATTGCCATGTATGGATGTGAAAGTTGGACATTAAAGAAAGCTGACAGGAAAAAAATTGATTCATTTGAAATATGGTGCTGGAGGAGAGTTTTGCGGATACCACGGACAACCAAAAACACAAATAAGTGGATACTAGATCAAATCAAGCCTGAATGCTCCTTAGAAGCTAAAATGACAAGACTAAAGCTATCATACTTTGGTCACATCATGAGAAGACAAGATTCTCTGGAAAAGACAATCATGTTAGGAAAAGTGGAAGGCAGAAGGAAAAGAGGAAGACCTAAAACAAGATGGTTTGACTCAATAAAAGAAGCCACGTCCTCCAGTTTGCAGGATCTGAGTAGGTCTGTTAGAGATAGAACATTTTGAAGGCCTTTCATTCACAGGGTCGCCATAGGTCGGAGATGACTTGATGGCACATAATGCACACCTTAGCTTAACATGGACAACAATTCTGTTTGAAATCTCATTGGTAGAAACACTAACCAATAACATCATGAGCCCAAGACATCTTGACAGTTCTTCTAGCCTTAGAAAGACCCACATCTGCTTCTTCAGAGTCTTACTTAAGCCTCTCTCCCCCCCTTTAGGTGCTGCAGCTCTAAGCTCCACCACTGTCGGTCTTGTTCAAAAGTTCTTCCCCTTCTGCTATGCCATTTTTTAATTTAACTCCATTCCATTCAAATAGATGTTAGACAAAATATCTGTTGGGCTAAATTATGTTAATATGGTCTGTAGACCAATGTAGATATGTCTGGACTGACATATCTACAACCTTTTCCAAATAGTTTGTGCTTCCAGGTTAAGTCAAAAATACTCTATATGAGGACAGATCACTACCCAAATTATATATACGCTGAGGTAGAAAGATATGACTGACTAATGGAATTCATTGATCCTTCCACTGTCAGAGACCAAATACAGAATGTTATCTAACAGTTTGCTTTTGAAAAAGTTCAAGCAATTGTCTTCTTACCTTGCTATCATATTATGTAATTCATTTACCACATTATTTTCCAATTTTATAATCCTACTTAATTGCCTGTACTATAATATGCTTTAATGCAATGTTCTCTAATTTTGCCAGTTCTATTATATTGTTCTTACTACAGCTGATCTCCATATTGACTTATACTACATAATCCACCTTGAGTCTCAGTGAGAAAGGCAGACTATAAGTAAATAAACAAACAAGAACTGCTTTAATGAAACAAGCATACAAAAAAGAACCTCATCTTTTCTGCTATTTTACCTTAGAACCACTAGAGAGCATCAGTCACACTTTTCTCATAAGCTAGGGCCTTCACCTATGTACATTTATAACATGTACTTTTACCCCAAAAAAGAAGGATTTGTATCAGGATGTAAACTGTGAGTTACAAAGCCAGTGCTACTTACTGGGTCCCAAACACTTTAGTGTGAATCCCAGATCACTGTTGTGCCAGTTCTCAAACTAGCCTTGCAGATACCTGTGCCAGGGCTAGGTAGACTGCACATCTACTGTATGGAATTTTGAAATATCACTATAAAATCCAAAGTCCAAAATTAAATATATGTGTGACTTTGCACACTTTGCTGTAAGTCCATGTATGCATTTCCCCATCCCTACCAACTACCCTTAAGCAGATATTCAGGGCCCTTTTAACTTAAATCTTGGGTGGTAAATTCCAAACAAATGCTCCCATAAAAATAAAAAGCTAACAATAGCTGCCTGCAACTAGTCTGTCATTTCTGAACTTCAAATCACAAAAGGACCACAGCTTAAGATATGGGACAGTTGCTAAACTTGGAATGGGGCGGGGGAGCAACAGACAGAGCAAAAAGCTGAAAGTCACTAGAGGTGGGCACGAATCGGGAAAAACGAACTGTGCAGTTCATGGTTCATAGCATTTCAGGAACCACAAATGTTCATGAACTTGTCCCAGTTCACAAACCAGTTTGTGGTTCGTAGAGTTTAAATGCCCGTTTCTGTGCAGCTGCAAGTGGCACAGAAAGGGGCATTTAAACCCCTGGATCAGCTGCTTGTCAGGGAGATCCCCGACAAGCAGCGGATCATTTAAACAGCGGGGCTTGGCTGCTCAGCCAGGAGTTCCTAGCCGGCCAGCCAAGCCCCACATGGACATTTCCCTATCGCTCGGTCCCGGTTTAAATGGACATTTCCCACCCACCCCGCTTGGAGTGGTGGGGAAATGCCCATTTAAACTGCAGGTGGGGCTTGGCTGGCTGGCTGGCTGGGAACTCCTGGCCGGCCAGCCAAGTCCTGCTGTTTAAATGATCAGCTGCTGGTCGGGGATCTCCCTGACAAGGAGCTGGTCCACAGGTTTAAATGCCCCTTTCCATGATGCTTCACAGTGGCACGGAAAGGAACATTGGGGTTTAACATGAACCAGAGACTGGTTCATGGAAATTCGTGGAGAAAACACTTCCATTAACCGCTGGTTCGCGAAGCACGAACTGGCCCGGTTCGTGATGAAATTTAGTTTGTATTCTGGTTCATGCCCATCTCTAAAAGTCACCAGTCATGTTATATGAAATATTCTTCATACAAAGATTTCTGATTTTAACTGGCCCAGAGTTCTTCACGACTGAGTAGGGTGTTGAACCAGGGGTCTCCCTAGGCCAAGTTCAGTACTCAATCTATATGACAATTGACGAAGAACAAATATTAAGATGCAGACATTTTAATGCCCATTTTGTCTACTGCTGAACATAAGTACACCTTGGATGTTCTGAAGCAGAAAGAAAGCACAGAAATAAATAATCTGCACATGTTCACAAGCTTTTTTTTCAATTATGGCACTTCCTGCTATCAAATTTCAACCAGTTTTTCTACTGAGGGTACAGCAGAATAATTTTATTTTGAAGCAATATTTCATAGGATTTTTCTCTGTGCTGCTTAACTTCATTTCTGATGTGCTTTCTAGACCATATTATGTTTCTTGGACAGAACAAAATTTGGTAACATGGGGTGGGGGAGCTTGAGATTTTTTCAATACTCAGAAGTAGCTCTCATTAAAGAAAGACCTCCTGGCCTAGATCTACTAAAAACATTCTATGAAAGTTCTTAATATCAAAGCTGCAGCTCAGACAGATGTGGTTGGATCAATTCACAAATTTATAAACCCTGTTTCTTCAGGAATTAGTCATTTCAATGCCACCAATCTAGAAATAAGGGCTTGGAAGACTTAGGTATCTATTTTTTCTCCATCATCTTTCTGCTATTGTTCCACTGCACTTCATACTGCTTCTACAGCAATGTTACCTCCTCAGTTTTTCTTAAAGTACAGCAAAAGTAGGAACAAAATCCTCTCAGTCTCTGCATATACAGGCATACGTTTGAGAGCAAAGGGCATCCACAGAGAAGCATGCAAGCAGAACAGCCTCCCAAAATTGAAAGAAGCAGGGGAAAACATGAACAGTCCAATCCTAAAAAGAGTTACAGACTTCTAAACTTTCAATGGACTTGAAAAGTATAAAATTCTGCTTAGGACTTCACTGTACGAAAATAAACCACCTTTTCTAAGCACTGAATGTTCTTCACCCACTTTTCAATTCAGGCTTATGGGTACATAATTTTAATCTGTAGGGCTGCATGTCTGACAATTTTTTAAGCTGAACATGGAATACAAAGTTCTTATTATGTCATAGGCAATTCAGAAGGTGCTCCACAAAAGGGACATGCAATAATTTGGTCAGATGCCAGTTGCTGTAATGTGTACCCAGGCTGAGACTATGAGGCCACTTCCCTGTCTCTAACAGCAAAGGAAATCTGTGCCTGTCCTTAAGGAAACAAACACCAAACAGCCAAAAAGCAAGGCTGACAGAGGCAACAACCAAGAGATTTGTATGGATCCACTGAAATGTGTGTAGAGGTGAACAAAGGTAGCAGAGAAAGGAAACAATTCTGGTTCACAAACACTGAGGATGGGGTGGAGGAAGAGAGTAAGGAAGGAAAAGACATTAAAAGCAAATAAAACTGCTAATGAAAGGACAAAGTAAAATAGGGCAATTCCATATATTTGGCAATTCCATTCAAACTCTACCACACCATTTAAATCTGAGCACAGATACACTTGAAAATCTGTGCCTAGTAAAATCCTAGAAACCAAACAGAAGGTACAATGGGATTCCCAATATTTAGAAGGAGGGGCTTCTGTGCTCCTACTGATGACTAGCTAGGGCTGCCAACATCCAGGAGGTGGCTGGAGATCTCCAGGAATTACTATTGATCTCCATTTCCAAGCCACAGAAATTAGTCCCCCTAGAAAAAATGGTTGTTTAGAGTAGAATCTTTAGTATTATCCCCTTCTAACCCTAACCCCATCCTCTCCAGGCTCTAGCCCCCAAATTTCCAGGAATTTCCTAACCTGGAGCTAACAACCCTATGACCAACAGAAGCAAGACAAAGTACACAAAGCAAGCAAATACATGTACATGTGTATCTAATGTACAGATTCTGCTTCTCTTGGTGGATGCATGCATTTATTTGTGGATGCATGCATTTATTTGTGGATGCATATATTCTTAAATGCAAACAGCACACATAACCCAAGTACAGAGCACCTTCCGTATTCAGTTTCCAAAACCAAACTGAAGGAATGCACTGCTCTTTCCATTAATACAGGATTTCCCAGACTTGTCTAGTAAACCCACTCTCTGCTACTCAGTGGTGTGAAAAATTCCAAGAAATCCTCTGACATACAGTAGTGAATGCAGGGCCAGAATTTTATTCAGAACCATATTGATGGAAATTAGAGGTAGCATATGCTCAACATTTCTTCACATTTGTTACTTTAGTGAATCTAAGCAACTGTACATAAAGGAGGTGCAATGAGCCACATACAAGGTGGGGTGTGCCCGAAAGTGACTGACATGAACAGAGTTCACAAAGTCCACAGCCTTTACAGGGATTCGACGCTGCCGCCGGGCCTCTATCATGGTCTCCACATCACTGGCAAGGATAACATCATCAGCCTTGGAGTACAAGTAGAGCTCAGGCCAGGAAGAGGGTTGTTTCAACATGGCATCATAGTGGCTCTCATGTATAAACCGGGTCAATGGATATAACAAGATCCGCAATGTCACCACCAAGACTGCAAATGTCAGGAGGAGGAAGTACTTAATATACACATTGCTTGATCCTAAGACTACTGAAAGAGCACGGAGACCACCCCTCAGGTTCTTCCTGCCAGGAGCACTGTCAAACACGGCACCCACCACTCTCAGATGCTGGAACTGCTGTTGAGTGTGGAGAAGCTCCACAATGTAACGGTATAGCATAATACCACCATTACTGAAGACATGAAAGAACAAGGGCTTTGTCTCTATTTTGTAGTCAAAGAGAAGCTTCAATAACTTATTAGCCAAGTTCTGCAGAGATCTTACACCCATGGATTCTGAAAAGAACACCAACCTCCAGGGAGCCGTGTAGCGGATCACTATACACCCCTGTGAAGAATACACAAATTTTAGTATGAGCCATATAATACAGAGAATCTGGCAAAATCCCTCTCCTCCTGAGCCAACAGGACCCATCATTTTCTGCAGTTTAGAATTACCCTCCCCAATCCCTTTCCCTCAGGGAATATTTCTCTATAGATTCCTCAGCTCACAACAATTTAACTGGTTAGCAGCAGGAGACAGATTTTCAGAGCCTTCATTGGCCAGGAGACTAAAAGCAAAATCCTCCTGCTCTGAGGAGTATTCATACTGGATAAGAGAGGCTAACTGGCCAAACAATAAATGCAGAATGAAGACAGAGTGAATGCTGAGCTGCTGTATCTATGGGTTGAACCAGACCCCCTCCTTTCAGTCTGGCCTTAGCCTCACCCTCTTTTCATTATGGCCACCAGTATCATCTCCATGATCTTGAATACACACATGAAAGTGACCCTAGCAGAGGGAACAGCAAAGCAGCATTACTTTTTTCTCAGTAGGAGTTGCTTCCATGGGAGTTACTGGGCATCTAGCCTAACTAAACTGGTGCTCATGGAGCAACATCTGTACAACACTGATATTTTATATGATTATATGACAGTCAGACAGCAAATGCATGGTTGTTTTTAAATTATCCCCCTGCTAATTTAAGCCCGGTAACATGACCCTGGAATACCTGAACTCTGACCTTAGATTTTATATATCTATTGCAAGGATAATTTATCCAGACGTAATGAAGAACAGGCATAGAACTCAGCTCTGAGAAAAGCATCTTGACAGAAGACTATATGCAAGACTGAATCAGTCATACACACACCTTTACAGAAAGAGAAACCACACAGAAATCAAACATATACTGACTGGTAACATTATTTTTCAGTATTTCACTCATCAACATGTTATTCTTTGCTGTAATACTCACCGTAAACTTATTTACTGGGTTATCATACTGGGAAATAAACCACTGTAAGGCTGCAAAGAACATTCACAGCTTTAAAGGTTCCAGGTCACATTCATTACAGTCCTGGAATATGGTTATAATCAGTCCAATCACAATATTGTAAAGTAGAGGATCTCTCTCAGTATACGCTAATTACAATCTATATAAGTGAGCAATGAACTATTACAGCCCTAGTTGTCATACTTCAGAGTTGCAAAGTTGTTGCAACACTCTGCTTTTGCTGCAGCATTGCTGCAAACAGGGTGGAATTGGCAACCACTGTCCTACTTTGAGATGAATCATTTACTGTATTTTCATATAATGCATGATTGCTAGCATTAAATGTGTTATCTTTTAACTAAATGACATTTATACTTTTAATCTTCACCATGATTTTTGACCACAACAGTAAATGAAAGTACAACTAGTACTATACTGAGTGCTCTCTCTTAGTTAAATAACAGCAAGTTTGAGTGATGTAAAAAAATCCACACATGCAATCTGATTCTATGCATATTGACTTCCTCTCCATGCCAGTGTGCGGAGTACTGCAGCCATTGTTTGCCTCTATCCAACACAAAAATCTTTTAATACGAAGGTTCTCATTCTCTTGATACATGTACACAGCAACAATGTTCCATCCCAAACCCAAGTGTAAAAACTCATCTAAACATCTTCCTTCTGGAAGAATATCTCAGCAGTGGACTCTCTAGAATGGCACTTTCTAGCATACAACTGACAAATAAAGATGGAAAAACTCCTGCCCTCTTGGAGGGGGGTGAGTGTCCACACTTTTGGAAAGTGCAAACTTCTGCTGAACTTTCTTTGCTAGGACTACAGACAAATGTGTTCCACAGCCATTGACTCACCTAGGAGAAGCTATCTCCAAACACAAATCCTGTACCTGTCAGTTGCACTACATGGAGCATTTTTTAGTTCAGTGCAACCATAATGAGTAAGACAGAAAGAAAGGCTCTGCCCAAATCTTTTTTGCTTAAAACCACTTTCAGTGCACGTTATAAAACCAAAATAGCTGAACACTCATCTGCCATAAGATAAGAGGAAGGGCGGGGGGAAGACTGACTGCTGCAACTGGAGGATCCCCAAGGCTTCAATCTTATGCCTGAAACATGACTATCAATTGAAACAGTTAAAGGGAAAATAGTCATTAAACATGAAACTTTGAGTGATGGTGGGCAAGAAAGAGTTCCTACACATCCCGTGATCAACAGCTGTTATGAAAAGGAAGTCCATCAATATGCAAAGTCCATCAATATCCACCCATCATACTTTCAATGAAGATATTATAAAGAAGAATTATGCAGAAACAGAGCTTGTAATACGGAACTCTTAAGAGTCCACAAAATAAAGAAGAATCCAAATAAAGCTACTCTTTCTAATTTAATGCAGACAATGAGGTCCCATCAGATGGCTAGTGTAGTGACTGGTGTTGGACTAAAATCTGGGAGATCTGGATTCAAATCCCCACTCTGTCATGGAAGCTCACTGGGTGACCTTGGGCCAGTCACACACTTGCAGCTTAAACTACCTCACAGCATTGATGTGAGGCTAAAATGGAAGAGAGGAGAATCATGTAAGCCATTTTGAGTCCCCAATAGGGAGTAAGGTAGGGTAGGTAATGGTAAAGGTAGTCAGTCCCCTGTGCAAGCACCGAGTCATTACTGACCCATGGGGGGGATGTCACATCACAACATTTTCTTGGCAGACTTTTTTTTACTGGGTGGTTTGCCATTGCCTTCCCCAGTCATCTACACTTTACCCCCAGGAAACTGGGTACCGACCGACTGGGTACCGACCTCAGAAGGATGGCTGAGTCAACCTTGAGCCAGCTACCTGAACCAAGCTTCTGCCAGGATCAAACTAAGTATGTGAGCAGAGCTTGGCTGCAGTATTGCCGATTACCACTCTGTGCAGGGTATCAATCAAATAAATAAATAAGCTACTCTCATTATACAAGAGGTCACCAATTTAGGTCTTCAATAAAACAGAATAAATTAATCTTAAATCATGCAAGAAAATTTTAACTAGTCTTTTTTTTAAAAAACTACGAACTTTTTCAAGGAATAATTAAACCTAAACAGTGTTTTTTTGCTAGTCTTCTCTCTCGACTGTGAGCAAACATGGATAGGAACAGAATGCAACACAAGAGTCTGCTGTACTTTACACTAGATTTGGGAATGATCAAGTTCAAAGAACACTTTAGATTTTTGAAGAAAATAGTTATGCAGAAAGAGATATTTTTGAGTGCCTCCCACCGAAGCAGATTAAATCTAACACAGGAAGGATAAAAGGATCACAGATGTTCAAAAAAACAAAACTGCAAGCACATTCCCAGGTTTCTGCATGTACCAGGAATGTTTCTGGCACTGAAAAAACAGTAGAGAACCTGAACTGTAGCACAGTTAACAAAGACAGTACTACTCACCTTCTTAAGGTAGATGGTGCTGTACTTCCTCAGATACTGATCTTTGCAGCCAGCCCACCCAAGCAGTATCACCACAGGCAGACTGTCTTTATTTACCTTCTCAACACTAGCACCTAAAAAGGGAGAAGACTGAAGACTGCATCTCTCAACACAAGCAAGAGGAGCCACAGTAAATGAGAGAAAACACACTCATGAATACACAAAATTGCCTAATATCATGTCAGACCCTCGGCCTATCAAGGTCAGCACTGTCTACTCTAGCAGCAGCTCTCCCTGGTTTCAGGTCTTTCACACCACCTACTACAATGTGATCCTATTAACTGGAGATACACGGGACTGAATTTAGGACTTTCATGAAAAGCAGGTGCTCTTCCACTGAACTATGGCCCACTCACTCCTTTCCACTGTTTTGCACTGCAAGCAGTGTCCCAGCCATTTTATTACACTACTCCTGGGCTAGCCAAAATAGCTTTCGGTGACCTACGCCCCACTTCACAACCCACATAATCAAGTGCCCGGGCACTATAAACAAATCTGGGGATTCAGCCTCCACTCAACACCCGCCCCCTGCAAGAACCAGAAGGAAGCCAGCCCTCAGCTCCTTCCAGCTTCCACATTCATTCAGCATCACCAGACTGTTCTTTTGCTAAACGGCAGCCGGCCCTGGAAATCCCTGTCTTCTGAGAGACCGACCACTTACTCGAACTTTGCTCCAACGAGCCGGAGGGCATCTCCACCACACACCCAAACTCCTCCGCTCTCGCCCCCATCACAGCGCCAGCTCTCAACACCTCCCCGATTCACTCAGCTTTTCCGCTACAACCGCTTCCGGTCATCCTTATCAGAAACTCCCGCCCCCTTCCACGAGTCTTCCAGCAAACCAGGAACGCACGATGAGCAAATCTATCACCTCACTTCCTTAGTAATCGGCATGCTGCATAGCAACGCAGTGGCGTTAGCAACCACCTCCTCCTCCGCGTCTCAAAAATAAACAAAACGGACCGATCAGCCTTGTTGATTGGATGGCCGAAGGGTCCTCGTCGGAAGTTTTGAAATAATCCGAAAAAGAAGCATTTACAGGTCCTTAGGTGTGAAGTCTAGACCAAAGCAGCGTGTGTAAGAAGCCCCGGGCGAGGAGAAATATACGGTATACATGTGCGCGCGCGCGTGGGGACTGGGAAAGCCTGTTGTAATCAATTATAGATAGAGAATAAATATCATCACAATTAAAAACAAACATGATTTTGAACACATCATATAAAGTAGACTGATATACCAAAGACTCAAAATGTACAGTTTGAGAAAAGCTGTGAAGATTTATAAACATCCCATCAGTTCAATTAAATCATTAATAACAAGGTAACAATATAAAAATGTCATATTAACTTACAACATAGCTCGTGTCTCAAAGGCAATGTTGGTGAATATTGTATACATGTAAAGAGAGTGCTGCTACAGAGGAAATAAAAATTTACAACAGGCTTCTAAATTTACAATAGCAAGTTTGTACATGATCAATGAAGAATGAAGCCATGATATTTATTCTTTGAAGTTATGTTGTATTGTTTATTTTATTCATTCATTCATTCATTCGATTTTTAGCCCTCCCCACGAACAGGCTCAGGGCAGGTACAATAAAATGCTTAATGAGCATTTAAAATATATAAACATATATAAATAAGATTTAAAATACAAAAAACATAAATACCTAAAACAGCATATCAGATGGCGGCCCCCTCCAGTTTCCCCAATCTGAACATGACAAACCAAGAGGAGTGGGTGAGGGCCATAGTTTGATCATATTCTGGTGACAGCACTTATGGGGGGCAGATGACTTTGTCACACACACACCCCAGCAGGAAACCAGTAAGGAGGCACCTTGTAACAGGCCTGTGTCTTAACTAAGCTTCCACTTCTCCAAATGATTTTTCTTTTGGATAGTGTTCAGCAATTAGTTCAAGACCTGTCAAGCAAAATTGTTCTTTGAACCATTTGCTTATCAGTACATTTATTTGTAAAAAGGTTCTTTATTGCTTTGCCACTTTTAATCAAAGTACTCAGACATCTGTTAGAGTTTATTTCTTTTATTGAAAATACACTGTTTTTTTAATGAAGCAAGTAGTTAAAAATGATTATTAATATAAGTCCTACAAAAATAGAACACAAAAGCAATCAGAATTAAATTTGCTAACATTTCCTTAAAAATAATCAGTTCTTATGAAATGCATTAAGATTTTCATAGCCTACATTGCAAAGATAAGAATCTCACCTAATCTTCATGAGATTTCTTTCAATCAGAACTCTAACTCATTATCTAGATTAGCATGTTTTATAGGCTATCATATGCAAATATCTAAGATCTTTTCACATAATAGCATAAGCAAACTATGATTGGTTTAATGCTTCATTGAATATTCATAATTTCTATTGTATAACCTTCTAATTAGCCAAAAAATGACATTATAGCTAACTTGCAAAACAAAGCCATAAATCCATGAGAAATGACAGGAAGAGTTAAAATACTAGATCACTATTGGTCCAGTCTCTGATAAAGAAACATTAATCTAGATGGAGTCCGCTATTTTTAATTAGCTGTCAAAAGATTAAAGCGCACCTGCTTTAGTTACCTAACGCTCTAAAAAAATGCATAGACAGTTCATGAAAAGTTTAAAAGTTCACCCAGAATACAAGCCATTACTATGTATTAGCTTAGTATTGATTAGTATAATGTGCTTTAGTCTATATTGTTGCAACAACCTAAGCAATCAGAAAGTCAAAGACTGGCCTCAGCCATATGCCTGTTGGAATAACTCCATTTTACAGGCCTGCCAAAAGGACATAAGGTCTTGGCAGGCCTGGGTGTCCTCCAATAGAGAGTTCCACCAGGTTGGAGCCAGGACTGAAAAAGCCCTGGCCCTGGTCGAGGCCAGCCAGGCCTCCCTGGGGCCGAGAACCACCAGTAAGTTCTTATTTGCAGATCTTAATGCTCTCCGGGGTACATATGGGGAGAGATGGTCCCGCAAGTATGCTGGTCTCAGTCCGTTTAGGGTTTTAAAGGTTAAAACCAAAACCTTGAACCTAATCCAGAACTCCACAGGGAGCCAGTACAGCTGCTGCAAGATGGGAGTAATATGTGCCCTGTATGGTGTGCCCATCAGGACACATGCAGCGGAGTTCTGGACCAGCTGTAATTTCTGGGTTAAGCCCAAGGGAAGCCCTGTGTAGAGCGAGTTACAGTAGTCTATTCTGGAGATTACTGTTGCATGGATCACTGTAGTTAGGTCCTGGATCGATAGATAGGGTGCAAACTGCCTGGCCTGTTGAAGATGGAAAAATGCAGACTGGGCAACTGCCATGACCTGGCCCTCCATCGATAAGGAGGAATCCAATATCACTCCAAGACTCCAGACCGATGAGACAGGCACTAACGGTGCCCCATCAAAGGTTGGGAGCCGGATTCCCAGATCTGGCAATACCTGGCCAAAGTACAGGACCTCTGTCTTTACCAGGTTCAGCTTCAGCCAGCTCTGCTTTATCCATCCAGCCACAGCCTCCAAGGCTCTCATTAGTACATCAGGGGCAGAGTCAGGCTGTATACCACCAATTAGTTTATCTTCAAAATTATGTGCACAAGATTTCTCACAACTGATGGAGATTTATATATTGAAACAGGAATTTAGCCGACATCCTCTCTTTGTTGTTATGGGCTGTCTGCAGCTTGTTGTTTCTCTATAGCATATGTTTAATTGACCATGATGTTTCATGATTTTTTTGCAATTTTGTAATTATAGATACATATTTTTTTCTAATTGTGAGTTGTATTATATGCTCCTTTGTATTCTTCCTTATGTATATTTATTATAGACCTCTAGTGCCTTTGTACCCCCCCTTTTTTTTAGCTGAGGTCTTGTGGGGGTTCCACAATGTCTGATTATTTTGATGCCAGAATTCTGCAAAGAAGTAGGTCTAGTTTCGTTTCACAGCTTGTGATTGGACTGCCAGTCTGGTACTGTGTCTCCTCTCAGCTATCTCAGCAGGAGCCTGCTGCCTCCACTTTTGCTACTGCTGGGTAGAGGTGAATGAGCTCATGGGTTGGATCTTGGGCTGGTGTTTAGTAGCCCTACAGTGTGGTGGGATGTCTGAACTGGTGTTTAGTTACCCCAAGATCTGGTGGACAGAGAGAAGTTCTGAGGGAGGAGGTTCAACTGCAGGCTTCTCAGATGCAGCTTCTGGAATAGATAGGCTAGAGTCATCTACAGTGCAGACATCTATCTCCCTGAGTTTCCTACCCTCTCCCATGTTTCTGGCTCCCCAGGCTCTTCCTCTGAAGTTTCTGAATTACAGTCCAGAAATGGCTCAGTGTGGGTCATGACAGATGGTTTTCTTCAGACTGATTGGTATATGAAGGAGGCACACACCTTTGGCTGATGAATACATCTTTTACTTGCATTCTACAATTCATATAGTAGAACTAATCGTTTACCTTCTGCTCAGCTTGTGCAATGCTTTTGCACAAACTCAGACTGGCTTACTGCCTGGTCAATTGTTTTGGGGTCAAATCTTTTTTTTTAATCTGAAGATAGGAAGAAGAATCATTCAGTTGTAATTTGATGGTTAACAGACCAGTGAACAATATGTGAAACAGATTAAGCAGAATATTTTGAACTGTTTTAAGCTAAATAAGCATTGTAGTTATTAGTTCAAATCATTTTAAAGCTATTCTTTGGTGAGTTTGCATAATCTTGGCATCCAATCTTCATAAAACAATATAGAATAAAGTCAACAAAGACTTTGGTGGCAAGATAGTAGATATGACCATGATCATAAAGAAACTAGGAGTCAAATAGCATTTTATTCAAGTATTGGAACTTGAAAAAAGCTTCAGATGCTAGAACTTATTAGAAAGCACAAAAACCAATTTGTATATTGTGAGGTCCCACTCCTGCCAGGTACCCTACTTGGCCCTCAGAGGCATACTAGGAGGCTGATTTGACCAAGGACCAATGAGGCCATCCAAGGAAGAGAAGGCAATGCTGCAGTAGGGCCTGAAGTTGATGCTGGGTTGGACCTGACAGGTGACAGACTCCCAGCCACAGCACTGTCATGAGGCTGGATGACCCTGTGACCCAGCTAGCAACCCTAAGAGAGAATGTCCATGGAATGGCTGTCATGGGGAGGTGGTGATGCAGACACCCCTGTAGTCCACATAGGCGGTTTTGTGGTCTCCCCCAGGGATTCTGCCAGAAGTCTGGCCTCTGGGCAAAGGGGGATGGGATGCCAGTGGCTTGGGCAGGGTCAGTCTTTCATCTAGGGGGCCAGGCATCGGTCTTTGGGAGGGGCTGAGAGGAGGCAGACTGGGAAGAGCAAGGGGGTAGGGTGGAGGTAAAGCCCACTATAAAAAGAGTGAAGGTGGACGGGAGGGGAACTGGAAAGGAAGATGCCCAAGGAGCAAAATGCATCAGCCTGGTAAAAAGCAGATGAAAGGTCAGGGGAGTTGAGAGGCAGAAGGAGAGAGGATCCCAGTGTATTTTCTTATAAAGGTTAATAAACCAATTGCAAGCAACTTCCCATCTCCTGTGGGCTTCTTTTTTGAAGGCTGATTCAGTGTGGAGTACCAACACATATACAAATCAGCTTTATACAGGAATAAAACAAAAATAATAGAGTTTTAGCAAATAAGTTGAAGCATTGCTAATTTGATGGCTGTTGTGGGTTTTCCGGGCTGTATTGCCGTGGTCTTGGCATTGTAGTTCCTGACGTTTCGCCAGCAGCTGTGGCTGGCATCTTCAGAGGCGTAGCACCAAAAGACAGAGATCTCTCAGTGTCACAGTGTGGAAAAGATGTAGGTCATTTGTATCTACTCAGGAGGGGTGGGGTTGAGCTGAGTCATCCTGTAAGAGTTTCCCAGGGTGTGGCATGCTAATGGCGGGAGGCTTCACTGTATCCTGAGGAGGTTCTTTTGCATATGGATTGGTACTTGATGTGCTAATCTTCTCTGCAGGGCTATTGTCGGGGATAGAATGTTTTGTTAGCCTGGTGTTTTTCAGAACTGGAAACCATGCTCTGTTCATTCTTAAGGTTTCTTCTTTCCTGTTGAAGTTTTGCTTATGCTTGTGAATTTCAATGGCTTCCCTGTGCAGTCTGACAAAGTAGTTGGAAGTGTTGTCGAGTATTTTGGTGTCCTGGAATAAGATACTGTGCCCTGTTTGAGTTAGGCTATGTTCAGCCACTGCTGATTTTTCAGGTTGTCCAAGTCTGCAGTGTCTTTCATGTTCTTTTATTCTTGTCTGGATGCTACGCTTTGTGGTCCCGATGTAAACTTGTCCACAGCTGCAGGGTATACGGTATACTCCTGCAGAGGTGAGGGGGTCTCTACTGTCTTTTGCTGATCGTAGCATCTGTTGTATTTTTCAGGTGGGTCTGAATACTGCTTGAAGGTTATGCTTTTTCATAAGCTTTCCCATCTGATCAGTAATTCCTTTGATATATGGCAAAAACACTTTTCCTGTAGGAGACTGTTTTTCCTTGGTTGTTTGATTCATCCTGGGTTTGATTGCTCTTTGGATTTCATTTCTGGAGTAGCCATTTGCCTGAAGTGCGTGGTTTAGATGATTAATTTCCTCATTGAGAAAGTGCGGCTCACATATCCGTCTTGCACGATCCACTAATGTTTTCATTATGCCTCTTTTCTGTCGGGGGTGGTGATTGGAGTTTTTGTGTAAGTACCGATCAGTGTGAGTTGGTTTCCTGTAGACCTTGTGACCTAACTGAAAGTTTGCTTTGCGGATGACCAAGGTATCCAGGAATGGGAGTTTTCCCTCGATTTCTTTCTCCATTGTGAATTGTATGTTCAGGTGGATGTTGTTGAGATGATTCAAAAACCCCATCAATTCTTCCTCCCCATGGCTCCAAATGATAAATGTATCATCCACAAACCGGAACCATACACTAGGTTTGTGGGGTGCTGATTCTATCTTATTCCAGGACACCAAAATACTGGACAACACTTCCAACTACTTTGTCAGACTGCACAGGGAAGCCATTGAAATTCACAAGCATAAGCAAAACTTCAACAGGAAAGAAGAAACCTTAAGAATGAACAGAGCATGGTTTCCAGTTCTGAAAAACACCAGGCTAACAAAACATTCTATCCCCGACAATAGCCCTGCAGAGAAGATTAGCACATCAAGTACCAATCCATATGCAAAAGAACCTCCTCAGGATACAGTGAAGCCTCCCGCCATTAGCATTCCACACCCTGGGAAACTCTTACAGGATGACTCAGCTCAACCCCACCCCTACTGAGTAGATACAAATGACCTACATCTTTTCCACACTGTGACACAGAGATCTCTGTCTTTTGGTGCTACACCTCTGAAGATGCCAGCCACAGCTGCTGGCGAAACGTCAGGAACTACAATGCCAAGACCACGGCAATACAGCCCGGAAAACCCACAACAGCCATCATTCTCCGGCCATGAAAGCCTTCGACAATACATTGCTAATTTCATGTATATATGGAAAAACTGAGGTGCTGTTGACTGCCAACAGAAATCTAACAAAGGTTTACTAACTTCTATTATGATTTGTAAACTTCCAGGCATTCTCAAAGGAAGAGACAGCAAAATACTTATGTAACACTAGCACCAGAGCCTGTGGTGTGAAACAATACAATGGGCTCTAGCTGCAGGACTTGGGAGGGCCACACTGGTGGCACGGCCCTCCCAAGGCTGCACGCAAATAGATTACATAATAGGAAGCAGTAAATGGAAACGTTCTATCCTGTCTGCTTAAACAAGACTAGAAGCTGATTGAAATACAGATCATGAGTTGCTAATATCAAAAACTTGAATAAAGCTGAAGAAAAACTCTAAAAGAATCATAGTGCCAAAATAAAATCTAAACAATATTCCTGAATAATTTAAAGAACATGTAAAGAACAGATTTGCAATACTAAGTCTGATTGATAATGAGCCTGAAAAACTATGGGCTGAAACCAGAGATATTATCAAGGAAGAATGTGCAAAGACTATCCCTGTAGCCAAAAGAAAGGAGACGCCTAAATGGATGACTGAGGAAACTCTCAAAATTGCTAAAGGTAGATGTAAAACAACAATAAGGGGGGTCACCCGGACTAGTTAACACTATCAGTATACAAACCAGGGGAGAAATACAGTATCAGGGTTTCAGGAAATAATTTTTATCAGTTTTTCTAAATGTGCAAAGTGCAAAGCAATTATTATACGATTAAATACAATGTAGAAAATTTGGTACAATTCTGTCTTTTGCCAACTGAGTGATGTGTGTGTATTGGCTTGATGACCATCTATGAAAATCATGCCTGTGAGGAAGTAAGAGTACGAAACGGGAATTGGAAATCTGCTAGCAAAAACCCATCGGCTGTATGTTTGAAGGAACTTTCAGCTCAAGTTCTTCTAGACAACATGATGGTCTATGCCATTGAATCTGTCTATGAAAGATAAATCATTAACTGTATGGTTGTCACCAGTTGGACTCTTTACCATATGGATTTTTGACTCTACCTATTGAATTTTCTACATTGTATTTAATCGTATAATAATTGCTTTGCACTTTGTTCCTTACACTTTGCACATTTAGAAAAACTGATAAAAATTATTTCCTGAAACCTTGATACTGTATTTTCCCCCCGGTTTCTATATTGATAAAGATAGATGTAAAGCAAAAGGTGACAGAAATAGGGTCAAAATTCTAAATGCAGCATTTCAGCAACCTGCACGCAGAGACAAAAAAAAATCTATTATAGTAAGCAGTGCAAAGAAATAGAAGACAACAAAAAAGGAAGAACAAGAGATCTGTTCCAAAAAATCCAAGAAATCCAAGGGAAATTCAAGCCACAATTTTGGATGCTGAAAGATTAACATAGAAAAACAGTATCTGATCAGCACAAAATAAAGGAAAGATGGAAACAATACACTGAAGAGCTATACACAAGAGGTGGATGGATGACAGATACATTCGACAAAGAATCTTTTGATGAAGAAATCTTAGAAAGTGAAGTAAAAACTGCACTCAAAGCAATTGAGAGAAACAAAGCACCTGGAGTAGATGGAATAACAATAGAGCTATATCAAGCTACAGAAATGGAGCATCAAAATCTTAACAAGAATCTGTTAACAAATATGGAAAACAAAACAATGGCCCACAGACTGGAAACGCTCAGTCTACATTCCAATGCCAAAAAAAGGAGATGCCAAAGAGTGCAGCAACTATCGGACTATTACACTAATTTCCCATGCAAGCAAAGTGATGCTCAAAATTCTACAGCAAAGACTCTTACTATATATGGAAAGGGAAATGCCAGAAGTTGAAGCTAGATTCAGGAAAGGAAGAGGCACTAGAGATCACATTGCAAATTTACAATGGCTAATAGAACATACCAGGGAATTTCAGAAGAAAATCAGCCTGTGTTTTACAGATTACAGCAAAGGTTTTGTGTGGATCATGAAAAGCTATGAAGAGTCTTAAAAGAAATGGGGGTGCCACAATGTCTGATTGTTTTGATGCACAACCTGTACTCTGGACAAGAGGTTGGTTATTTATTTATTTATTTATTTATTTATTTATTTATTTATTTATAACCCGCCCTCCCCACAAGCAGGCTCAGGGCGAGGTACAACATTGATTAAAATACAACTTAAAATCAATCATAAAAACAGCAACAGATAAAATACTGTACCCCTTTCAGGGCAACCAGCATCAGTGGACTCTCCATACCCCTTCTAGAGGGAGACCGGTGGAAGGGTCGGCAATAATGGGCTAAAAATTAGCCTCCACCATATGCCTGGTGGAACATCTCTGTTTTACAGGCCCGCCTAAATGACACAATATCCTGGTGGGCCCAAGTGTCCTCAGACAGAGTTCCACCAGGTTGGGGCCAGGACTGAAAAGGCCCTGGCCCTGGTAGAGGCCAGCCGAACCTCCCTAGGGCCAGGAACCACCAGTAGATGTTTTCCAGTTGAATGAAGTGCTCTCTGGGCACATACAGCGAGAGACAGTCCCTTAGGTATGCTGATCCCAGTCCATTTAGGGCTTTATAGGTCAAAACCAACATCTTGAACCGGATCTGGAATTCTACTGGGAGCCAGTGAAGCTGCTGCAAGATATGTGTAATGTGTGTCCTACATGAAGCTCCAGTTAGGACACGCGCAGTAACGTTCTGGACCCGTTGAAGTCTCCAGATCAAGCCCAAGGGCAGCCCTGTGTAGAGCGAGTTACAGTAGTCTAACCTGGAGGTGACTGTTGCATGGATCACTGTTGTTAGGTCCTGGGCCGAGAGGCAGGGCGCCAGTTTGCCAGGCCTGCCGAAGGTGGAAAAAGACCGCCTGAGCCACAGCCGCGATCTGGCTCTCCATAGATAAGGAGGAATCCAGAATCATGCCCAAACTCCTAACCGATGGTACCGGCACAAGTGGTGCCCCCCAAAGGTTGGGAGAAGGATCCCTGCCTCCAACTGTCCACAGCCCAAGTACAGGACCTCCGTCTTCATGGAATTTAACTTCAGCCTGCTCTGTTCTACCCACCCAGAATCGGCCTCCAGAGCTCTCAACAGAGTGTCAGGGGCAGAGTCAGGTTGGCCACCCATCAACAAATACAACTGGGTGTCATCTGCATATTGATGACAACCCAGTCCGCAACTCCGCACCAACTGGGCAAGGGGCACATATAAAGATTGAACAATAGGGGAGAGAGTATCGCCCCCTCTGGGACGTCGCACTCCAAAGGTTGGCGTGCGGACAGTCTCTCCCCCAGCGCCACCCCCTGTTCTCGACCATGGAGAAAAGAGACAAGCCACTGCAAGGCCATCCCACAAATCCCCACATCGGCAAGGCGGTGGTTCAATAACTCATGGTCGACCGTGTTGAATGCTGCTGAAAGGTCTAACAAGATGAGCAGTGCCGACCTGCCCCGATCCAGGTGCCTACGGAGATCGTCCGTGAGGGCAACCAACACTGTCTCCGCCCCATGACCCAAACAGAATCCAGACTGGCATGGGTCCAGGACAGAATATGGGGAGACAGAACGGTTTCCAGTTGGCAAACATATCAGACAAGGATGCAAATTATTGATAGGGGAATTTTTGTAATAGTACTCTGCTGCCAATTATACGTCCCCTACTACCATTTATCCACATATATTTCAAGACACCCAACACAGTGATTACAGAAGAAAAATAGGTTCATTGTTTACAGAATAAGCCCATGACACATATCACCATTTCAAGGCTGAGATGTGTAAGGACCTGTTACATTAGAGAGCTTTATATACTTTCAGCACTGATTATTTACAGAATAATTATTATTTGGTTACAGAATAAAAGATCAAAAGGTTAGTATAAACACTGTCAGAATGATACAAACAGCCTGTCAGAATGATGCAAAATGACACATTTCTCAGAATACATGATATCTGACAAACTTGAATGACAAATGAATTATGCAAACATTTGAAAAGCTGGAGCTATATAGCTTATTTATCTTAATTATAATAAATAAAACAAGAAAATTTTTATACTTTTTTCAAGGACCTTTCTCATCTACACAAGACCTATCTGACAAGCAGGATATCTCAGAGGAAGAATTTTGACAGTGGAGCAAGGCCATCATACATGTCTGCCTCAAAGATGGGGAATTAAAAAGCAGCAGGCTTTTATCAAGGGATCATGATGACCGATGTATACCAGGGTCAGAAATCCTGGTGGCCGCCTAATAAAGAGGAGACTAATATTTCAATGAATCAAAGCCTTTACTTAATTACTCTTCAAGCTTACAGGGTCTAAAAATCACATATACACATTCAGTGCAAGTCTAGGAAATAAAAGATGGAAAGGTATAGAGACTGTCACATTAGCACTAATATCATTGTTAGGCAATATACACCTGTAATGAGGAGCAGAGAGTCAGCAGCGAATGGCAGAAAGCCTAGTGAGATGCCAGCAACGCACTAGGTGGGATGGGGTAGGAGGGGTCCTGGGAAGTTTGAGCATCTCCCTTATATAGCCAATTTCAGCCCCTGGGCTAGACCCGGGGTGGGCTTAGGCCCTGTCAAATGGAAATTTAACAAAAGGAAATAATGTGCCACTTAGGTGGGATAAAGGAGATCCAGACTGGGTACTTTGGAGTCTTAAATAATGTTTGTGTTTGTGACACCTCAAGAATAACAAAAGGGACAGGAGGAAGAGAGGCTGGGGGTGATTGATTTTTATGATGGTCCATGGCTACACTTCCAGAGAGAAGAAAGGACAGAGGGGAAGAGCGGATGAAAAGTGATCTGCATTTTATGCTTGTCCATTGCTTGATGGGTGGAAGCGATTATCTTGATTGTGGGATTACCAGGAGATCCTGAAGCACCTTTATTTCCTGGCATCTCCATATCTAGACGCCCATCTGGAAAACCGTTCATGACAAGGTGCAGACATGCCATGGCTTCCACAGGAAAAATAGTTGTCTTTTTAAAACTGTCTCTGGGAAAATAGCTTCTCTCTCTTTCACTGCTGGTCCTGGTTCCTGCAGGGATCTCAGCAGGGGCTGGCATCTTGGCAAGCAGGCCTATTTATCTGGGTGCAGTGTGGCCACTCCAGAGTGTTTGCAGAGAGGGTGGCTTGTGGGTACTGATCAGGGGGTTGCCCTGCCAGTCTCATGATGCTCCCCTCTTCATGCATCATATTTGCCTCAGTACCAAGTTATGCACAGTCCATATATAAAGTCCATGTCCAGAATTCTGTGCAGGGTGTGTGTGTCGAGGCAACATACATGCCTGTGTGCTGTCAGCTTGGATGCATGGTCACAACAAGATTTTATGGAAAGGGGTCTAAAAATCCTTTAACAATCATCTCCCTACCTGTTCAACCTTTATGCAGAGTATAACATAAGGAGATCTGGATTATATCTAGAAGAAAGTGGAGTGAAAATTGGTGGAAGGAACATTAACTATTTGAGATATGCAGATGACACCATGTTACTGGCAGAAAATAGTGAAGACTTGAAACGACTACTGATGAAGGTTAAAGGAGAAAGTGCCAAAGCAGGATTACAGCTGAACATGAAGAAGACAAAAGTAATGACCACTGAGGAATTACACAATTTTAAAGCTGTCAATGAGGAAATTGAAATTGTTCAAGATTTTCTATTCCTTGGCTCAATCATCAAGTGAAAGGGAGACTGACTGCAATGAAGAAATCAGAAGACGATTGAGACTGGGAAGAGCAGCTGTGAGGGAGCTAGATAAGATCCTTAAAGATAAACATGTCTCTCTTTGGGAACCAAGATCAAGATAATCAAAATGTGAAAGTTGGATGGTGAAGAAAGCTAACAGGAAGTTCAGATGGTGAAGTGGGCAATACATTTTCATAAAGAAATAACAATGGAAGCATGGGAATACCTATGGAAAAATACAGTGAAGATCTCAACCTGTACGAACATTAAAGAGAATGTGTACAAAATGATATACAGATGGTATTTAACGCCAAAGAAAATTGCGCTAGGAAATACCAATATGTCAGACAAGTGCTGGAAATGTAAAAAACATGAAGGATCATTATATCACATGTGGTGGACATGTGAAGTAGCTAAACAGTACTGGGGAGAAATAATTGAAGTAATAAATGAGATTTTACAAATACAAATAAATAAGAACCCAGAACTGTTGCTACTGAACTTGGGAATGGAGACAATTCCAATGCAGCACAGAACATTGTTATTTTACAAGACAGCAGCGGCAAGACTTTTATATGCGCAGAAATGGAAGACACAAGAAATACTAACTGTAGAAGACTGGATTTACAGATTGCTGTACATGGCAGAAATGGACAAAATGACAAGGAAACTTAAAAGATCTTGACCTAGGGCAATATATTGTTGATTGGGGGAAACTGAAACAATTTCTGGGGAAAAAATGGGATGTAAAAGGAGAACTGCGGCAGTTTGAAAATTTTTAAAGAATAGTGTTGTAATGACAAGAGAGAAGGGATCTTACCATTTAGGGGGAATGTAATTATAATCTAAGCTTATATAATGTTTAAGGGGATTTTACATTGAATATATGGGATAATGAGAAGGGGTAAACAGATATCTTGATGAGGTATACTATACATGATATATGACATAAAACAACGGGTTAGTAGATCAGACTCTATATATAATATGATATGTGGCTGTGTTGTGTGGTGTGCTACATTGGTGGCATAGCATACAACATATATATAATATATATATATGTGTGTGTGTGTGTATATGTGTGTATGTGTGTGTGTGTGTGTGTATATGTGTGTGTGTATATATATATATGGTAAATGAGAATTTCTAAGCAACTACTTTATTAGACTATTATATATAGCATTAAGTATTATAGGTGTTATTACAAGAATTATAATGATAGAAATTAACTAATTATAAGGATAGAAACTAATTAATTTCATTTCTGGCAATAATTGTATAATGGAGATAACTTTATAATTGCAATGAAGGAATTTAAGTAAGGTGGGAAAATATATATTAATGTATTAAATTGATTGAATTGGTTTGGAGGTATATATGGGTCAAATTGGTTGACTATTTTTTGGTGGATAGTTGCATAATGAAAGAATAATATAATTATATAATTAAAACAGTATGAAGATAAGATATGTAGAAAAAGTAATATATAGAGTATAAGTTAAATTGGTTGACTTATATTGAATGTACTGTTTATAGAAGTATTTAAAATTATGCTAAATGAGGGATAAATTGTTTGTCCCATATTGAAGATGAGATTATAAGATAGAGTATAGAGTACCAAAATTAGCTAAATGATTATTATCAAAAGAAAATATGCCAAGAATGTATTATTTAGTTATGTATTATTTAGTTGTTAAAGTAAGTAGGAAGCCAGAAGGAGCACTGTGTTATATAGATAAGCTTAGAAGAAAGTGAAAGTCTACGTTTGACAGATAGAATAAATTTAAAATGAGTAAGGGAAAAGGGACAAGGGGTTGGAAAACTGTTGGAAGTCAACAAAGGGGGGGAAAGGGAGGGGGTTAGAACTGGGGAAATTAAAGGAAACTGATTGTAATGTACAATTTAATGACATCTAATCCAATAAAAAATTTTATAAAAAAAAACATATATATAATATATTACTGTGATATATACTATATTGATAGTGTATTTGATGGAGTATATGTTGAAAAGAAAAGAAATAGAATAAGTTTAAAGTAAGAGATAGGGTGATCTTTGTTATATATTATATTATATTAGTATGTTATATTGAGTTGAGATATACTATATTGATAGAGGTTTGATAGAGGTTATGTAAAAATAAGAATGTGCTTAGAATAAGAGATATTGAATTAGAGTTGGTAGGGAAATATAAATGAAATAGATTTAAGTAATAAGAAGGGTTAGGGGTTGGAAAGCTGTTGGGGGGGGAGGAAAAGGGAGGAGGGGAGGAATAGGGAGGGGGGAGGGGAGGAATAGGGAGGGGGGAGGAAAAGGGTGGGGGTTAGAGCAGGGGGCAAAATGGGATTATTTGTGTCAAATTTGCAAAATGTTCTTTGTTTTACCACTCACTAATAAAAATTTTATTTAAAAAAAAAGGAAGAAAATTGATTCATTTGAAATGTGGTGCTGGAGGAGAGTTTTGTGGATACTATGGATGGCCAAAAAGACAAATAAGTGGGTACTAGACAAATCAAGCCCAAATTCTCCTTAGAAGCTAAAATGACAAAACTGAGGCTATTTGTATATTGGTCACATCATGAGAAGACAAGATTCTCTGGAAAAGTCCACAATGCTAGGAAAAGTGGAAGGCAGTAGGAAAAGAGGAAGACCTAAAACAAGATGGCTTGACTCAATAAAAGAAGCCACATCCTCCAGTTTGCAGGATCTGTTAATAATAGGACATTTTGGAGGTCTCTCATTCATAGGATCGCCATAGGTCAGAGGTGACAAAACAACACATAACACATTGTCAAAGTATGATATCCCCCACCCCACTTCTGGATGCTTTCAGGCCTTGCCCCATGAATTTCTGATTTGGGATTATGAAGATTTGGAAATATGGAGACTCAAAGTGAAAATGAAGATCACTGTCTCATTTTATAGATAAATTGCTCATTGTGGCTTATGCCGCCTCAGTTTGTCTTGGGCTTGTCTACAAAAAGGAGAAGGGGGTTTACCTCTTCATCCTCTACTCAGTTTTGCTTTCAAAATCCAGATCCTTCTTTGTTGTTAGCATTTTAAATGGGCGGAAACGTCCTGGGTATCAGCGACGCTTGGCAGCTTGCCTAAGATTTGTCACCTATCTGTTGTGGCATTACCTTATCAGCACCCTAATGCTGCTGAGCTGGCCCCTGCTTAGAATTTCAGCCAGTCCTTGGCATGGAGTCCAGCAATGCCTATCAAGTCACCAAAAGTGGAGGGCTGCAGGGTTCACAGCATATGTTGCTGGAGCACATGCATCCCCTGGAATGTAGAAGTAACAAGAAGACTCTAGGATCTGATGGTTTCCCACTGGAATTTTGTAAATACTTCTCAAAAAGCTTGGTTCACATTTGACTGCATTGTTTAACAATGTGTTAGCCATGAGTGATTTTTTTATGGAGGAAAGCAAAAATTGTGGATAAGCAAAAAAAATATGGTACAGTTGGTACCCATGTTGGCTAGTGTAAACCAACCTGATTCATTAACAAGGGTGTGAAAGTATTTCATGCAACTGTCAAAAGGAGAATCAGTCTCATAGTACTCAACTGCATACATGTGGATCAAACAGTTTTTATCCCAGGTCATCACATTTTAAATGCTCTTAGGAAGCTCTTTAATATAATTCAACACAGGAAAACCCAAAGATACCAATAACTTTGCTTGTCCTAGATATTTACTAATATTTTATTGCTTGGAATGAGAACCAGAAAAGATTTTGAAACAAAATGAAGTCAAGGAAGCATTGTATGGGGCCCATAAAAGCTATATAGCAAGTCCCTGGAGTTAAGGCTGGGGCAGCAGAAGAGATCGCTTGAGACTTTAGACTGACTGCTCCAGAAGAATTCCCATTCCTTTTGCTTTTTCCACAGGCAATGAGGTCTCTAGCCATTTCCCACTAATCCTAAATGTTTGGAGGCCAGTCATGGTTATTCAGTGATACTGAAAAGGTACATTTTAAGAGGTCCTTTTGACTTCCTATGTTGCGAGTCTGATCTAGAACAGAAGTTCTGGAGTCAGCTTCTGCTAAAAACAATGTTCTAGTTGATATGTGAAAAAAGACTTCAATTCATATGTGATTTACTCCATATTAGCTCTAGGTCAACATAAGACTGATCCACAGTAATTGGGTTGGAGATGGCTGCAAAAAAAGTCATTCCGTTTGCTGTGTATGGAATATGCTATTTTTTCTTAATCTTAAATTTCTGCTTAATTTCTATGTACATAAACTAAGCATAATGTAGTGGATAGAATGGTGACTATTGGTCAGGGAGACCTTGGTTCAGCCATAAAGCTCAGAGAATGATTTTGGGCCAGTCTCAATTTGATTTACATCACAGTGTTATTGAAAGGATAAAGTGGATAAAAATCCTATGTGCATGGCCCTGAGCTCCTTGGATGAACAGTGATGTACAGCTGTGAGAAATAAATCAGAGGCATATGTACAGGCAATTCCAGAGAAGATATGCCTAATGTCTTTGGAGTATAGGAAACCAGATGACCTTACTCAGTTCAGAAACCTAAACCTTAAAATATAAGGTGATTTAAAATTGTATCTTCTTTGGCTTTATCACCTTTTGGGCTCTTTATGGGTACCTTTATTTTGCAAGTGGCTGATAAATATAACAGAGGCATGTTAATTGCTCTCTACTCAGCCTGGATGAGGAAGAGAGGGGAATAGTTTAGGACTGTAATTTTCCCCCACAGAGCTCTTTTGCCTTTACCAGTTGACAGGGGCCTGGGGCACATCCCCCGGACAGCCGCCCAGTCATCCCAGCAGGCACCCTCGGTCAGAACCTACCTGCACAGGAGGGAGGGAAAATAACACCCAAGCCTCAGAGGATTAGAAGGGGCAGGTGGAAGCCAGCTAGTCCCACCCTCCAGTGGGAGTCCAGGGTGCCAGGCAGGGATAGGGAGGGCAAAGGCAGTGGGGACAGGCAACCAGCAGCCAGGCAAACTGAAGCCTTACCAGCCAGGGAGGAGAAGCAGCCTCAGCAACTCAGTGGGGACAGGCAACCAGCAGCCAGGCAAACTGAAACCTTACCAGCCAGGGAGGAGAAGCAGCCTCAGCAACCCAGAACCACACCCCAGCCTGCAGCCCAGTTTGAAAGCAATAACCTAGCCTAGGGGATGCCAGGAGCGAACCAACACCAAGTGGAGCTGCCTGAGGCAATCTGAGGGAGAAGATGGGCAATCAGCCAAGGAGGCTCAGCTGGACCTGCTTTCAGCTGTCAGCCCAGCCAGAGAGGCTGGATAGCCAGCCAACGAGGCACAGGTGGCCTGGCCCAGTGCTTCCAGCCAAACGAGCACAGGTGCAGCTGCCTAGGCCAGCTAGGGCCATGGTTAGAAGACAGCAGGAGGGCATGGTTGGCAGGTGAAGCATGGCAAGGATGAGGGGATAAAAGGGAAGCCCTCCCATGGGACAGGATGGGTTGAGTAGGAGGGATGGAGCGGAGCGGGTGAGAAGAGGCAAGGAGGAAGGAGATGGAGGAGCTCAAGGGGGAGGACTGGATCAGGTTGAGCAGGCCAGCAAGTGGACTGAGAGGAAGTCTGCGCGATGTATACCACCCCTCCTTCCACAGAGCAGGGTCCTGCAGTATCCCTGACACCCCTTTGACGTCAGGGCCAGGTATCAGCGGCAGCCGCAGCAAGCCCTGACACCAGTTAGAACATGTAGAAATTCAACAGTGGGACCAAGCCTTGTCATATTGATACATAAAACTTTACTGGTTGATGATTATATATCAATTACAGGCATAGAAACTCTGCCAAAAGTGGTAGGAGGAGGTCAGCATTAAATTGGCAACTTTTTTCAGACTGCTTTACCCCAACTCAGTCCTGAAGATACACATAGCTTATATCTGGGCCAAGTCTGTGCTCTGTCCCAGCTTTTTACATTTCCCACCACGCTGCCTTAGCTTCAGGTTCTCTGTAAAACAAAGACACATTCACAAGGCAATCAAGTATGTCTTTTTTCCTTGGGCTGTTATTTCATTGATATCCAAAAGTTAGCTATGAGGGCTGCAAACAAGCACTTGTCCTTCAATAACCTTCATCTGCTACGCAAATGAGGAGTAGTGTGGGCATAAGCCACCATGTATCTGGAATGAAGGAGATAGATGTGCATTAACTACAATCTTGTCAGAGCTGCTGTGTGGCTGTGTCTTTAGAAAATGTATTTTCCTTACTGGGAGGTTTAAACTAATTTTATCAACCAGGAATTCAAATTAATATAACAGTGTGAATTTCTGATGATTGAAAGGGGCAATATTTGATTCCTCTCTCCTGCTGCAGACTAGGGATCCCAGACCTCTGGTGGGGGCAGGGGATCTCCCACCCCACCCCCACTTACCTGAGCAGCAGGGGGGCGCACACCTTCCTTGCGCACTCCCTGGCTGCGCGGCGCTCTCCCGTGCACCACAGCTGCTGGGATTGGTTCTGTTTTGGCCTGGATCAGGGCCGCTGCGAAGCACAGGAGCGCTCCTGTGCTCCGCAGTGCTCAAAACGGGCCCGATCCGTGGCAAATCAGCCTGTTTTCAGCACCTGCAGAGCGCAGGAGCGCTCCTGCGCTCCGTCAGCGCCCAAAACGGGCCTGTTCTGCCATGGATCGGGCCCATTTTTTAGATGCTGCAGAGTGCAGGAACGCTCCTGTGCTCTGCATCACCCAAAACAGGCCGTTCTGCTGTGGAGCAGGCCTGTTTTGAGGCGCTGGGGAATGCAGGAACACTCCTGCGCTCCGCAGTGCCTCAAAACCGGGCCTGATCCATGGCAGAACGGCCTGTTCCGGGCGCATTCTGCAGCGCCTGGCCGCGCAATGACGTCACCCCAAAGTGACTTCATCGCACCTGTGTGGGTGCGTTCGGGCGCTCCACGCGCGCGCCCCTCCCAAAAGGTAAGTGCCAGGTGCCTGTCCCCCTGCCAGGAGATTGAGGGGGACTAAAGAACAGCAGGGATATAAAGTGCAGTCAAAAACTATTCAATTAATATATTTAGAATGTGTTAAAGTGCAAAAGTGCAATACTGTACTTTCAATAAATACAATAAATATATCAGTAAATATTGCTATGCAAAATCAATTCATGATTGTCTGTCCAATGAATTTCAAAAGTTCTGAAATGTTTTGTAATCACAGAGAGCACCAGGAAGTAAGGGGGATGGAATTCTGACTCGCTGGTCTCCACTAGGTGAATATAATGCCAAGAGGCAGAATTGCCGACGGGATGGTGCAGGCACGATTCTCCAATTCCCGTTTCGTACCACGTCTTCTTCTTGGGCAATATTTCTAGTGGTTCAGACCTTCCCCACGTTCCTGTGTGAAGTGCTCCAAGAGGCAATCATGCCACAACATGATTGCCTCTTGGAGCACTTCACACAGGAACGTGGGGAAGGTCTGAACCACTAGAAATATTGCCCAAGAAGAAGACGTGGTACGAAACGGGAATTGGAGAATCGTGCCTGCACCATCCCGTCGGCAATTCTGCCTCTTGGCATTATATTCACCTAGTGGAGACCAGCGAGTCAGAATTCCATCCCCCTTACTTCCTGGTGCTCTCTGTGATTACAAAACATTTCAGAACTTTTGAAATTCATTGGACAGACAACCATGAATTGATTTTGCATAGCAATATTTACTGATATATTTATTGATATATTTATTGTATTTATTGAATGTATTGTATTGCACTTTTGCATTTTAACACATTCTAAATATATTAATTGAATAGTTTTTGACTGCACTTTATATCCCTGCTGTTCTTTAGTCTACCTTGGTTAACAGGGATATCCCGTAGTGTTTTTCCTTTAGGAGATTGAGGGGGCTTGGCAACCCTATGCAGACCTCCAATTCAACCCGCCTATTGTTTCTGGGAGTCTTGTGTAGTGCAGAACAAAAATTAGTGAGAGATATGTGGGCTATGGAGCAGGGAGGCAGAGAAATACAGTTAGTTGCACTACGAGAAGCACATTCTGTTAACAAATTATCTTAAGGATTCAACATAGTAGGTAATGCCAATGGATCATCTTACATAGTAGGTAAAACCTTTGGATTATATGCACTTTTATCCACTGTGACTGTTTTGTGTCTCAAGTTGTAATCAGGAAGCTGAAGATTATTTTTTTAGCAGTGAGAGGACTTAGAGCTTTCTAAAAAAAAGAGGAAGTATGTGTCCATCCCCCCTCCTGCAGTATAGGTATAGAGATGTTAATTTAGAATCAAATTTGAGATTGTTTCAGGTGGTAAAGTTCTTTTAACTAGATCAGTGTTGAGGACATAGAAGCACTTTATGGGGCTTTAAATTTAACATGGATGTCCCTTATGAAAAATCACTTCTCCCAAAACGCAAATATCAGCTACAAGGCTCACAAGTAACATTTCATAAATATTCTGTAAATCAAATGAATGAGACTCATGTTTCACCTCTTTCCTCCAAAAGGCTGCTACAGCTGCTCCCCTGTCAGTGCTAATGTTTGTTATGGCTAATAACACTTTCAATCACAAGTATTTGAGGAAAATTGATTTATTTTACACCTTCTTCTCTCCTGAAAATGCTCTGCCAAGGACAAAAGCTCCTACAGACCACAGGTTGTTAATTCCCTGATGGATTCTTCTGCTTCTCTCAGCATGGCTTCTTTATATGCTGTTTGAAGAAACTGATAAAAATATACAATATGATTTCTATAGCTCTTTCAGAAATTTAATTTAGCCTACCTTGTAGTGACTCTTTAAAAGTTACTTCTAAACTTGTGTCCATGTGAAACAGTTCTGAGATTCTTTTGCCCTGTTCGTTAGACAGATATATGTAGCAGATGTTCAGGGATTCTTCATAATATTCATACATTTTCAAAACCAAAAGTGTACAAAATAAGCTATGGTCTGACAGGTTCAAAGGAATACAGCAAACATAGATATGCAAAGGAACAAGGTGAAAAACAAATCCAAGAGAAAAATACACCAAACAACTAGTTGTTGCTTGTGTGTCCCCCAACATGTGCCCCCCCCATTTCTGATTTAAAAATTTGGAAACTCGGGGGGAGGGGCTGTCATGAAATATTTTCTGTTTTAGAATGAGAACTGAAATACATTTAAGGCAATGTTTTAAAACATTGTTTCAGCTACCCTTTGTCACAGCTTATTAATAGCTGTGTAAAATGTTACATTTCTATGTACTGTAGACACATCCAACTCTAAAACCTTGCCTGCTTCAGATTCTTCTGTATTCTATAGTACGTGAAAGAAACAAATTTAAGAAATATACTAATGTACAAAGCTTGTTTCAATCCACAGATATCTTCAGTTTTGTGAAACCCCACATAGATATGAAAGATCTTAATGGAAGCTTCTTTTCTGTCTAAAACTGATTCCTGGTATCAGGTGGTCATAATGAGGAACCAGTACTTGGAGAATTAGTACTAGGGAATACACCTACATGAGTCTTGATGCGATTTGCCGCATGCTCTTGATAAAGGGCTTGAAACAAAGGAGCAAGGCAGCTCTTTGTTGGGCAGAGCTGTGGGGACTAGAGATGTGCGCTACGGTTTCTAATTTGGGGTTTTAACCCAAATCAGGCCCAATTTAGAAAGATTCGGGATTCCTGAATTGGCCCCAGCATTGCTGAGCTGATTCAGGAATCCCGAAATAAAGCTTTCCGAAGCTATTCTTATTGCTTCGGGAAGCTTCAGGCAAAGCGGTAGCAGCCGTGCATTGCAAACAGCAAGAAAAGTGCTGCTTGCTTTCAAATTTCCTGCCCCGCCACTTTTTTCACCTGATGGGAGGGGGAGGTGGTGATAGGGTGGAAAGTTTGAAAGCCACCCTTTTCAGGCTGCTTGCAAGTGGCAAGAAAAGGGTGGCTTTCAAACACCCTGCTGCGTTCTTCACCCAATGGGAGGGGTGAAGCAATTTAAACACCCAAAGCGATTTAAACACCTGAATCCCGAAGCAACTTCCTGCTTTGCGGTTTAGGTTATTCCAAATTGTTTTCCCGCTTTGGGTAAACCCCAAGCAGGAAACCCAAATCTTTTTTGGGTGTACACCCCTAGTGGAGACTACACATTTTCTCTTGAAAAAGAAAACCAAAAACAAGGAGGACTAAACTATTGCAATATTGATTATTTGTGAACTTACTTATGATGTCTTCAATAAACTGTGTCAATTGATTACTAATGATCTTACCTTTTGGTGGTTTGAATGAGCCATATCAGAACCATGTAAATAATGTCTTTTATATGCATTTAACCTCTTATTGCCTATTTATGTATTTATGGAAGTATTAATGTATTTATTCAGGGCTCATTTGGAGGGGGAACACACCAGAACGGCGTTCCGGTAGAGCTGAAAAGTGGTCACGTTGGTTTTGGCCCCGCCCATGTGATTCCTTTTCCTCCCCTCCAAAGGAGGCTAAGCTGCTTCAGTTCATTCTGCTGCTTTATTTTCATTCCTGACTTGTGAGTGAGTGTGTCCGTGCAAGTAGGGCTGCTGGGGCTGGCTCTCCAGAGGAGGGTAAGCTGCTTTGAGTTCATTCTGCTTTATTTTCAGGAAATACCTGGAGATTTTTGGGGAAAGGGGCCTGAGGGGTGGGTGTTGCCTTCTGACACACTTCTGGTGATGTCAGGGGGCGTGGCAAATGCTAATGAGATATGCTAATGAGTTATGCTAATGAGTTTCTGCAGTTCTTTTTCTATGAAATGATCCCTGTATTTATTCATTGAGCACTTTAAATTGGGCCTTTAGGAGTATATATGGAGGTTGAGTGCTATGGAAATTTTTGAGCTCTTAGATAAATATTAAAGATTGTATATTTCTCCCTTTGAACTGTGATTTGTGATTTGTTGCTTGCAGTTAGACAATCATGGTGAAACTTTTCTTCCTTGTTACCGGAGAAACTGATTCCTGTCTGACAAAAAGAGCTTTGATTCTTGAAAGCTCATACCTTGCAAATCTGGTCTTTGATGTGCTACTGGACCTGATTATTGCTCTTTTACTACTGACTAACATGACTATTCACCTGAAACTGTTTGAGAAAGACACTTGATAATAACTTACTGAAAATATTGGGTTGAATCTAGTTGAAAGGATCCAAGCAGATCTTCACTCAAGCAATAGCAAAGGGAGGAGATTTCACCCAATTCATCCTCTTCGTTACCGCCCCCAATGTTTATGAAGGTGTTGTGTAACTGTTTGGGAAAAGAACTTTTATATTTAAGATTTTAGAGAGGTGCCAACTGGCAATGCTGGTAGAAAGGCCCATGCCATAGGAGAATTTCATTGGTAGAATATACCACCTGATGACTGATTTTCTGCTGATTCCTTCCTCTGTCCTAAATGCTTGAAGTCCAGGAGAGGAGGGCTACTTGTGAATTAACCTGGATTTTGTTGGGATTTAGCAAGTGATTTTGTTTCAGTCATGAAAAAGTTAAACTGTTTGTGTTACTTAGTAAACTTATTTGCATGTAACCACTTAGGCCTCGAGTAAGGATTCCCGCTATGGAAAGGGGAGTCTCTAAGCTTACTGAAGTAGAATTAGGGTTTTCTATTGGGCAACCTGTTTATTGGGGGGGCAATTAAGTGATGCTATATACTGAAGTTTTATTGCTCTTTGTTATTCAGAGTCTCTCAATCAGTCTTGAGATACCTTTTCTAGCAAGATATAGTCAGTCTAGCAATTTTTTTTATTTTCTTCCAATGTAACCCTATTTTTTATCCTTTATGCAGTAAAGTATTCTTACAGAGCTATACTGGAGTGTATGTCTGTTCTCATTCATTCCAATGCACAACCTCTGCCTTAAACGCTGCTAATTTTCCAACAGATTTAAGGTCATCACTGGAGGTAAAAGCAAGCTTAAGGTAACTGAAATATTGGGCGGGGAGATTTTCTGTGCTAGTTGAATTTCTACAGCTGCTAGGTTAAAGTGCAATCAAGTGAAACCTCAAGGAGTTCAGCTTGTAGGCATGTGATTCAAGAGTTTTGTGCCCTTTGCTGACTTACTCCTCTACCAGCAAACTGTGGAACTGATAACTAATAATAACAGTGTACTTATATACTGCTTCTTCTAGGTAGATCAGTGCCCACTCAGAGTGGTGAACCAAGTCAGTGTTAATATTATTCCTACAGTATAGCTAGAGTGCTGGGTCTGAGAGGAGTGGCTTACCCAAAGCCACCTGCTGAGCTCATGGCAGTAGTGAGATTTGAACTAGCAATGTTAACTTGCAATCCAACCACTTAACTACTATGCTACAGAGCTCTCTCATAGCAGGTGAAGAGGGATGCCTTTGAGCAGGTTTGGTTATATTTAGTGTGGACATGGTCAGAAACTGGAAGAAGGGAAGAAGTCATAACTGGATTGGTACATTTCCTTTCATAGAATCATAGAGTTGGAAGGGGCCATACAGACCATCTAGTCCAACCCCCTGCCCAGTGTAGGATCAGCCTAAAGCATCTCTGGCAAGTATTCATCCAGCCTCTTCTTGAAAACTGCCAGTGAAGGGGAGCTCACCACCTCCAACCAGTTCCCTATCCACCGAACTGTCCTATAGTCTACTCCACAGTCTTCCAGTTTGCCCATCAGAATGTCATGGGGGACCTTATCAAAAGCTTTACTGAAATCCAGATAAATCACGTCAACAGAGTTCCCCCGATCCAGTAAGCTGGTCACTCGATCAAAGAAGGAAACCAGGTTGGTCTGGCAAGATCTGTTAGGAACAAAACCATGCTGACTTCCCCGGATCACTGAGTGGTCCTTCAGATGCTTACAGATTGATCCCTTTAAAATCTGTTCTAATATCTTCCCAGCAACAGAAGTCAGACTGACCGGCCTGTAGTTTCCCGGGTCATCCTTCCTTTCTTAAAGATTGGGATAACATTCGCTCTTCTCCAATCTTGTGGCACATCCCCAGTCCTCCAGGAGGCCTTGAAGATGATGGACAGAGGCTCTGCAAGTTCTCTAGAAAGTTCTTTGAGCACTCTTAGGTGCACACCATCCGGCCCAGGGGATCACATACAACGCCACTCCACCTCCTCTTCTATACTTCCGGTTTTTCTTGAACAACTCATACCCATCCACTAGCACATTCCAGTCATCCCACCAAGTCTCAGTAATTCCTACTATATCATAGCCCTCTGTTTGCAATAGAAGCTCAAGCTCTTCTTTCTTATTGCCCATACTTTGGGTATTGGAATATAGACACTTGTAGCCTTGTACCTTTATTTGACCTTTCCTACCCAGGTGGGTCCCCACTGTGTTCACTTCATCATTGAAGTCGCCATGTCGATCGTCCCCTGCCCCTTGTGGCATCAGTTTAAAGCTCTCTTGATGAAGTTCTCCAGGTTCGTTCCAAACGTTTTCTTCCCTGCCCTTGAGAGGTGAAGCCCATCATGTGCTAGAAGGCCTTCTCTAAGAAAACCTATCCCATGGTCCCAGAACCCAAAGCGCTCCTGCCGGCACCACCATCTCAGCCAGCGATTCACCTCAAGTATGGTCCGCTCCCTGCGTGCTCCTCTACCTGTGACTGGAAGGATAGACGAGAATACCACCTGAGCCCCCAATGTCTTCAACTGCCTTCCAAGGGCTTCATAATCCTCTTTAATTCTTGCAACAGTATTTGAAGCCGTGACGTTCGTTCCCACATGAATCAGCACAAACGGGTACTTATCAGCAGGCTTGATGAGTTTTGGCAGCCGGTCGGTAATATCCTGAATTCTGGCTCCCGGCAAGCAACACATCTCTCGGAATAGGGGATCTGGCCCAGAGACATGGCGTTCCTTACCCCTGAGCAAGGAGTCCCCGACGACTACCACCTTCCCTTTTTTCCCACTTCCATGTGGCCCCTTGTCTTCTGCACTCCCTCTTCCAGATCTTTGCGGTTCTCCTTCCACTGTCACCTCTGTCACCATCTCTAGCACTTCAAAGCAATTCTTGAGCTCAAGTGGACCAGAGCATCTTCTTCGTTGACGCCTTCGGGTTTGTACTGTAGATCTGAGAGGAGGCTCAGAAGGGAGATTGACTTTTTCTTCTCTTCCTTGACTTTCCTCTTCTTGGCTGTGTGGAGCCCCCAGGCTGTTGTCAATAAAATCCTCTCCCTCCTTGATCTCCTGAAGGGTGGTGATCCTCTCCTCCAGGCTCTGAACCTTTTCTTCCAAAACTCTGACCAGCTTACACTTCTGGCAAGTGAACTCTGTCTTCTCTTCTGGGGGAAAACAAACATGACACACTCCATGCAGGTGACTGCGAAGGGGGCTTCAGTAGACATGATTGCCTTCCAAATATACCTAGAGTACTAGCAGCACTTTCCAGCAGCCAAACTTACCACTGAACTCAGAAGTCTGCCATCCTTTCCATTCCCAGGAATCTGAGGTTATAGATTCAGATCCCACATGCAGAAACTGTTTCTTTCATTTGTATGTATTCATAGAATTTGTTCCCCCCTAAATTTAACATACTTTGAGTACATTACTTAGTATGCTAATTTTATCATTTAACTAATTTTTCAGATGCAAATGGTTTTGGCCTTTTTCACATGTATTCTTTAATTTTTTCATTTTCAGTGAGAGTGATGTTTTACTGTAGAGTTTTCATTTCTTTTTTTAGTTTTATAGTATTTCTATTTGTTACTGATATGTATTTATTTGTTATTTTTATTCTGCCTTTCTCACTGAGGCTCAAAGTGGCTTACACAGCGTAGGTTTTTTTAGTGTCATTTTTAGAATTTATATATGATCACTTGAATCAAACAGTGTCTTTTTATGTGATACAATTTTAATTAATGATGTCTAATCCTAATCTTGTGGGGAAAAACTTTAACAAACAACTTTTGTAAATAGATTAATAGGACTATAGCTAAAACTTTTCCATAAGAGATATGGGGAAAACTCTTTTCTGGGGGCACTGAGAAGCGAAGAAACAACAAATTCAACTTTTTACAGGGCCGACTAAAACCAAGTATTTGAAATCATGGCAGAGTAGTTGTTTGGAATAAACTGCCTAGCAAAGTTGGGAAATCTGGTCTGAGGCTTTTGTGAAGAAACTGAATCGGTATATCAGGAAATCCGTGTACATTCTGGGGGATGAATTTAAATGGCCATGCCTCCTTATTGCTCCTTCTAGAGTTGTCTGCCACCTTTGACATAGTAGACCATGCAACCTGCTGAGGCATTTAAAAACAGAAGTGGGCATCAATGGATGTGCCTTGGACTGGTTTAAATCGTTTCTCATTGAACGGACTCAAAGAGTTGCTGTTGGAGATCAGCTATCTCCAGAATGGGAACTATCCTCTGGGATTCCGCAAGGCGCAATCTTATCTCCCATGTTATTCAACCTCTATGTAAAACCTTTAGGAGAACTCATTCACAGCTATGGAGTTGGATGTCACCAATATGCAGATGACACCCAACTGTATACCTCGCTATCCAGGCCCCACAGAATGCAGTAAAAAATCTTAGATTGCTGCCTGACAGCCATAGTGAAATAGCTGAAAAATAACAAATTAAAATAGAACCCAGACAAGATGGAAGTGATGCTTGTTGGGAAGGCAGAGATCTTGAAAAACATTGTACTCCTTACTTTCAATGGAGTTCGTTTGACCCTTGCAGACTCAGTAAAGAGCCTAGGGGTTATACTGGATCCAGCGCTACTACTAGAAAAACAAGTTAAGGCAGCTGCAAAAAATGCTTACTACAATCTCACTCTAGCCTGGAAAATGGCTTCTTATCTCGACACAGCCGGCCTGGCCACCTGGATCCATGCTATGGTAACATCAAAACTTGACTATTGCAATGCATTATACATTGGTCTCCCATCTAAATTAACTGGGAGGCTCCAATTGGTTCAAAATGCTGCGGCTCGACTATTATCAGGAACGAGCAGGAGCTTGAACATCACTCACCCCATTGGCTACCTATCAGTTACCGTGCTCAGTTCAAGGTACTGGTTATTTCATACAAAGCTCTTCACGGCCTTGGTCCAGCATACCTACAGGACTACCTCCCTCCCTATGTTCCTCCACGGCAGCTTCACTCATCTGAATAGGGTCTCTTGCAGGTGCCAGCCTGTACATGGGTGAAATCAACAGCAGCCCGTACACGGGCTTTCTCTGTGGTGGCCCCTACCCTATGGAACGGCCTGCCTGAGGAGGTCAAGACAGCCCCCACACTCCTGGCTTTCCGCAAACAATGCAAAACTGAATTATTCAAAATTTTTCACAGCTATGAGGGCGGTATTGTAGGAAAGGGGTCCCAGATATTTCTCTAATGAGTTAGGAACCATAGATTCCACCATTATGTTGCCTTACATATTATCTGTTGCTTTAAATATGTACTCCTATATCCTACCTGTGCTTTATGTTGTTCAGTGTAAGTCTTAGAAATATGTTGTTTCAGCAATTCTTCAACCCCATATTGGATCCTTGCTAATACTATGTCTTTGTAAACTTGTATTCATTTACTCTATGACATTGTTTATGGAAATGTTCTTGACACTGTATGGAAATGCCTCCCTTGTCCTTGCCACTGATTGTACTAATCCCACACTATGTAATCTGCTTTGAGTCTCAGTGAAAAAGGCAGAATATAAATGACATTAAAAAAAATTAAAATGTATTTATTCATGCATATATTAAAAAATAGCAGGGTGAGTTGGGTATGATAATTGTTAAAGGGAATTTCTTCTCCTGAACTGTTCTGAGCATCGAAATAGAAAGTCAGTGATATTCTCTAACTTACAAACCTAAAACTCTTATCTGAAATTTCCCCTCTGTTTCCCCACTGAAGGTTACTACTAGTAATGAGTTCCATAAAAGAACAGGCAGCTATCAGCAGATTAATAAGTTTCCTGCAGGAGTGGGACAACGCCAACAAGTTTATCCGACGTCGTATTTTAGACAATTTCATCTTGACTAGCCATGGCAAGACAGGTCCAGAACTGGAGGTGGAATTCTCTCAAGGAGCTAGTTTGTTCTTGGCCCGCTTAACAGCCTGGCTTAGGCTGACGTATCCACTTTCTTGGAGAACTGATGTTACGATAGAACAAGGAAGAGGCAGAAATGGGAATAAGCATTTTTCTATGAACATAACCTAAGTTGTCTAAATTGGCAAAATGAGGACAATTTTGAACAGTATAATCCAAGGGCCAAGTATAATCCAGCCACATTAGCAGAATTTGCAAGTCCTAGACAAAAGGTTGTCCTCCAAGAATCTACGTTCTTTAAGTACACAAGTATATCTTGCCACACCACATCAGACACACCAGTTTTTGACACGGGTCCTGGGCTATCAGGAGAAAGGTGGGCATAGAAATATTTTAAATAAAACAATGTGTTCTTGCAAACAGCTGGGGTGAGTGTCAGTTGGCTATCACAGAAACTTTTTATATTAAAGCCTTAACACACTTATAATAGTTACATGTATGGAACATGTTTAGAGCAACAATTAAAGTCCATTGGCATCTTCCTATCAGCTGCAAGTGGGTAAGTAAAATTATTAATTAATTTACATTCCTGTGCAAAATAGAAAAATCTGTACCTGAAAGAACAAGAGATCCTTGGCATCTCCACTACCTCGTTTTCCTCCAGATTGTATGAAGAGAACTGTGGTTAATATATGTTAAGGAGTAATTAATGTCATGTTATATGACCTTGAAATAAAATAGTTTCAATGAGCTTTTTGTCCTCCAAATCTTTGCAGCCAGCGGTACCTTATTGAATTCTTGGAGGTTGGTGGTATTCTTACACTGCTGGAAATACTTGGGCTCAAGCAACTGAAGGAAGACGACAAAAGGGAATCCATAAAGCTTCTTCAGTTAATAGCAAGCTCTGGCAGGAAGTTCAAAGAGCTGATTTGTGAAAGCTATGGTAGGTAATCGTGACAAATGAGGTGTACTGTGAGATGTTTAAGTGAAACAATTCTCTGTGACTTCAGGGTTTTTTCCCAGAGAGAGAAACGAGTGTTCTCAGCAGCTATCAATAGTGTCCATGTTGTTGAGTATGTCATGTTTAATTACTTGTGCTTTGTTTTAGCCATGTTTTATATCTGTACTTGGATTTATACTTGTTTTCAAGTTTTTGCAACACATACTCTACTGTATTGTTCATGTCTTAGCTGTTGATCATATTGACTTGCACTGTGTAATCCACCTTGAGTCTCAGTGAGAAAGGTGGACTATAAATAATATAAATAAACAATGTAAAGTTTTCTTTTCTGCACATCAGATGAAGAAATTTTGGCTCTGTCTTTCCACAGAGTTTGCTAATCTTGAATAACTAGAATACTTCATATAGGAAACTTCATTCTTCCCTAAAAAGTAAACTTCAGAAACATACAAAAGAAAAAAGACATATTTCTAAAAGGTAAAGCAAAATAAGAAAAAAGCAAAAAAGAAAAAATATTGTATGAATAGGAATACATACCAATTTTCTCTTCGAAAAGGTTTAACAGTGTTACGTATTATACACTAATAGTGATATAGTTGCTATGATTTATACAATCACTGGTAAGTTGAGTTGATGTCCAGTCCGTCTGGACCAGAGCCCTAAGCCACTGACTCCCAACCAAAGGCTCCTACCCCCAGGCTACAAGTCCCTGCAGAAGAAGAGAGAAACAACATGCAGCGGAGTTGTTTCAAGCTGGCAGCCACTTTCCCTCTGTTCCCCCTCCTTCCCTTCATCCTCCAGAATTGGCCGCTTCTCTTGGAAGAAGGCTCCATAGACTGGAAGAAAGCTTCAGGCAAGGCTGAGAGAAATGGCAGGATGCAAGCCAGCATGTAAATGGTATACTTCATTGCTAGTGGAGGTGGTGATAGCCATGATCATGGATGGCTTCAAACAGGTATCGCACAGATTCGTGGAGTTGGGGGTTACTAGCCACGGTGACTCGAGGGAACCTCCATCATCAGAGGCAGCAAACCTCTGAGTCCCTGTGCTGGGAGGCAAGGCAGCAGTAGGAGTAGGCCTTAGCTCTGCATTCTGTAGGTTCTGTTGCATGACTGGTTGGTTACTGTGAGAAATGGGATGCTGGACTAGGTAGACCACTGGTCTGATACAGCAGGGCTCTTCTCACGTAAAGCACGAAATTATCACTAATGACCAAAGCAAACATATAATAAAATATCCACAAAAAAACAGGGTTAACATACCTGTAACTTATGTTCATCGAGTTCTTCTGTGCTGACACACATGGGGACTGTGCAGGCGCAGGCCAGCCGCTGGAGAATTCTTTAATGCTTCTATAGCTCCGAAGGGGCCGTTTGTCGCGCGCCTCAGTGACCGTTTTCCCGCCCAAACGGTCACATGTCTTCCCAGCGACCAACGGCCCCTTCCCTCAGTTCTCCTTTGCCGCCACTATCCAATACACATAGCCATAATCCTTTAAAACATCAATTTTGTTATAATCATCATATTATCGTGCATTGGAATTCACAGCGGGGTAAGAGGGAGGGATGTGTGTCAGCACAGAAGAACTCGATGAACATAAGTTACAGATATGTTAACCCTGTTTTCATCTTCGTTCTTCTGTGCCTCCACACATGGGAGAGTACCAAGCTTCACACAATAAGGAAGGTGGGGTGAAGTCCAACTCAATTTTATTATATAACAACAGTCCTAGTACCAGGACCAATAAATAAATAAAGCATTGTATAGTAACATTTAACTTGCTCAATAAATACATATATACATATATACACAAAGTGTCGTTGTCAGTTATTACAACAATACCCTCCAGCATCCCTTTAGGAAAACAGGGAGTGAAGGACAGCTTTGGCTACAGAAACCTCTTGCTCTGCATTGACATCCATAGCATAGTGTTTAACAAACGTGTCAGCAGAGGACCACATTGCTGCCTTACAGATATTCACCAGCGGCACACCCCTGATGAGTGCCGAAGAGGCTGCTTGAGACCGTGTGGAATGGGCTCTGACTTGCAGTGGACAACCCACCCCAGCCAGAGAATAGGCCTTACTAATGGCCGACACAATCCACCGTGACAGGGTCTGCGAAGATGCCCTGTGACCCTTGTCTTTGGCCCCGAAACAGACAAACAAGTGGGGACCATTACGGAAGTCCTTTGTCCTATCTAAATAGAAAGCCAAGGCCCTCTTTAAATCTAAGGTATGAAGGGCCCTTTCCCCTTTGGAAGATGGCTGTGGAAAAAACACAGGCAGCGTAATTTCCTGCGACAGGTGAAAGGCAGACACCACCTTAGGCAGGAACTGAAGGCATGGCCGCAGGACCACCCTATTACTGTGGAACAGGAGGAAGGGAGGGTCAGCCCTAAGTGCTGATAGTTCACTAACCCTTCTGGCAGACGTTACAGCCACCAGAAATGCCACCTTGTACGATAACAAATCCAAGGGGCACGTAGCCAAGGGCTCGAGGGAGGCAGCATCAGCCTCGACAACACCAGAGACAGAGACCATTGAGGTACAGGAGGTGACACAGGGGGATAAAGATTAAACATCCCCTTCAAAAACTGGCGGGATTTACAGTGTGAGAATACTGTGCCACCATCTACTTGGGTGTGGAAGGCCGAAATAGCCGCAAGATGGACTTTGAGGGAGGTAACTCTTAAACCCTGCTCCCTCAACTGGCATAGATAATCAAATATGAGCCCCAGGGGGCTACTGGCAGGCACCACTCCTCTACCAAGCGCCCAAGCCTCAAACCTACGCCACTTAGCCTCATAGGACCGTCTAGTGGACGGCTTCCTAACGTTCAGTAAGACCCTCTCCACCTGATCCGAAAACGCTACTGGTGGGGAACGATCTGCCAGGCCGACAAGTGCAGCTTCCTGGGGTTGTGATGGAACAGGCTCCCGTTCCGCAGGGGATCCTGCCGGGGAGGCAGACTCACGTACGTCCATTGGGACATCTGCAGGAGCTTGGGAAACCAAAGCTGCCTCGGCCAAAAGGGGGCCACAAGGATGCAATCCGTCCTGTCCTCCTCTATTTTGCACAGAACCCTGGGAATCAAGGGGAACGGTGGAAACATATAATGCAACCCTTGGGTCCACATAAACTGGAAGGCATCCCCAATAGAGAGGGGGTCGCTACCTGCCCTCGAACAGAACCTCTGGGCCTTGGTGTTTGCTGCAGTCGCGAAGAGATCTATGTCCGGTTGGCCCCACATCCGGAAGATCGGCCCAATGTACCCTACGTTCAGATCCCACTCGTGATCCAACAAGAGGACTCTGCTCAGGGCATCCGCCCGAGCATTGTCTGAACCTGCCACGTGTATAGCTCGAAGCATTACACCATTTCGAATTTCCCACTGCCAAATGAGCGTGGCCTCCCTGCAGAGAATCATAGATGCCGTGCCCCCTTGCTGATTTAGGTAGTACATGGCAGTCGTGTTGTCCATCTGCACCAACACCTGGCGATTTTGTAGCAGCGCTGCAAGGGACACAAGTGCAAAACGAATGGCTCTTAGTTCAAGCAGGAAGAACCTAGAGAAGAACCCCCTTACAGATTCCTCATAGGCCATTTCTTCCACAGCACCCTTGGCCAAGAGCGACACTATTTCCGCATCCAGCTCTGCCATAGTATTATTTACAGCCGTTAGAGGTGAGCTACACCTAGGCAGTTCTAAAAATTCCAGCCCGTATCCCACATCAACGATCGTTAAGACCCATGAGTCAGATGTTATTGACTCCCAGTCAAAGATGAAAGGCTTAAGCCTGCCGGAAAAGTTCGGGGATGCGGCTGGATCGTCCCATCAATACTGCCTTCCAGGACCCTGCTGATCCTTCTGCTGGGCCAAGGGTTGAGGTGCACGAGGTTTGAAAGGCCTACGCCTCCTAGGCTGCTGAGCAGGAGTGTAGTGCCGCTGAGGGTAGGCAGGGTACTGCTGGTAGAAAGGCCGTTGTTGTTGGTACCTGCCCTGGTAGTGGTATGGAGTGTACCGCGTGGTGTACCGTGGCCTGGGGGCGGGCTTCTCCGCTGGGGCCAACCCCAAGGACCGTGCCGTCTGTCTGTCCTCCTTCTTCTTGAGCGCCTCATCCGTCGAAGCCGAGAACAGAGTGTCCCCTTCAATGGTAGGCCCTCAATCCTAGACCTCACTTCCTGCGATAGAGCTGTTGACCTGAGCCAGGAGTGACGTCTGAGGACCACCGCCGAAGCCATCCCACGCACAGCAGTGTCGGCAGCATGGCTCCCAGCATTCATTTGCTGTTTGGACAGCCGAACAACCTCCCTCTGGAGCAGGGACACCACAGCTTTTTTGTCAGGTGGCAAGTCCCTGACGTAGGATGCCAGCTTCTCCCATAGATAAAGTTGGTAGCCAGCCATGATCGTTTGGTGGTTGGCAATCCTGAGGCCTAGGGAGGAGATAGAGTACTGGCGCCTACCCATTGCGTCAATTTTTCTGCCCTCTTTATCCAGGGGTGCAGAAGAGGGGCCCGACCGACGAGGCTGGATCTCCTCGGCAACCAATGAGGAGGGTGGAGGGTGTCTTGCCAATGACTGCCAGGTGCCCTGCTTGATCTTGTACATCTGCTCTATTCTTTTCGATGTAGCAGGTTGGTCACAGGGCACCTTCCACACTTTCTCCACAATCTCCTCTACCCCTTCCAGCATGGGGAAGCCCACCGTCGCTGGGTTGTCCCCGTAGATCCGACGCAGGAGCTTATCCTTGGTCTGTGGCGTGGCCGAGGAGATATCCATCTCAAGGGCTTTTGCCACGCGAGCCATCTGGTCGGAGTAGATCCGAAGATCCTCGTAAGGGGAGCTGGTACTGGGCGCCACGTTGTCGTCTGGGGACGGTTCCGACCACGACTCTGATCGGTAGCCCCCGGCGCCCTCAGCCTCCTCCTCAATGACCGACTCGTCTCCACGATAGGGCGGAGGCAGGCAGCCCTGCCACGAGGTGGATGACCTCAGTTCCGAGTACACGAAACCGGCAGACGCCCCCTCCCATTGGCAGCGGTAGGCCGGAGGGTTGTAGGAGGCCCGGCGGTGATACGACTCCAAGGAGTGTCCAGAACCGACACTCCCCGCCTCAGAACAGCGCCGACCGTGGATGGAAGCTGTCAGAGACCGCAGAGTAGCTAGAACTGGCGACGGTCGGTTCCGACGGCCGGTCAACGGGCTTGGATCCGCCGCCGGGGAGAGATTGCCCAGGACCACCTCGAAAGCCCCCGGATCCAGCACCTCCTCCGGAACCGGTGAGTCTAGGTGAGGGGAAGGCATATGAGGGATCACCAACACCTCCTCAGCTGAAGCTCGACGCGGTGAGCGGGAGTGCCGACGCTTAGCCTTCTTGGGCTTCTTCGTCGGCGGTTCAGAAGAGGCCCTCGGAACCGACGCTCCCTTGGAAGATGGGCTCGTGGTGGAACGTGGCCTCGGTCCCAACACCTTGCCCGAAGTTGACTTCCTCGGCACCGCAGCAGTCGTCGGCTCCGAATGTGGACTCGGCACTACAATCCTCGGATCCGAGTCGGACGCCCTCGGATCCAAACGAGACGAAGAAGCACTCCGGGGCGGTCGCACCGACCCCTGCGCCGGAGAGACCGCTCTCGAAGCCATGGCACTCGTCGGCCGAGATTTCGACGCCGATCTCACGGATGCCGCTGAACCCGCTCTTGAATGCCGCTCGGCAGAGGGGCCAGGGCCGGCCTTTGGGGAGGGCAACGGAGTGGTCTCAGACATCACCGTCTTCCACAAGGACAAGTTCAGATGGGCCTGTCTATCCTGCCGGGCCTTGTGGGTAAAGCCCTGGCAGATCTTACACGCCGTGACATTGTGGGTCTCCCCCAGGCAAAATAAACACAGCTCATGGCCATCTGTCTGGGCCATCTTTGTGTGGCACTGGATACAGTGCTTGAAAAGAGCTTTAGACGCCATTTCAGGGTCAGGCAAAAGAGTAGTCAAAAACAGTCCGAGTTATAATTACCGAGTCCTCAACAAGATCCAAATCAGTACACGAAGAATAGTCAAAGTCCGATTCCGAAGTCAAAGCCAAAGAAGTAAACAGCAAGCAAGAAGCACAAAAAAACACGGAGCTGCGAAGCAGACGTTCTCTCCAAGCAGCGGCAAGAAGAGAACTGAGGGAAGGGGCCGTTGGTCGCTGGGAAGACATGTGACCATTTGGGCGGGAAAACGGTTGCTGAGGCGCGCGACAAACGGCCCCTTCGGAGCTATAGAAGCGTTAAAGAATTCTCCGGCGGCTGGCCTGCGCCTGCACAGTCCCCATGTGTGGAGGCACAGAAGAACGAAGATGAACAAATGGAAACAAACCAGCACAGTGATGATGATTTTATGAGTCAGACCCTAAGAGTGATACTACATTCATCTACAAGCCCAAAGCTTTCACTTGCTACCTAAAATTATCATAACTACTCGTTTCCATCTATACATTCTTTCCCTCTCCCTAATCTTCAAAAGCACAGATGATTAGTAGAGGGAAACTTTTTCAGCCTACTGTACGCATTCAGACGTCATGGCTGTTTCACACAGCAATGAAAAAATATTGCTGTACTATGAAGTCAGGTTCTTATGAGGCTCAAAGATTTCCATTGCCTTTTATCAATGGACATTGGACCAGTGAAAGATGTCACCCATATGAGATACCGAACAAGACACAAAAAGAAAGCCACTCTTCTCCATCAATGGGACCCATTGAGATTACAAAGAAATAATCTTATTATCATGTCTTATTGAAAGGAGTTATGTAAACTTGAATCCACCTAGTGACAATTCACATGTGGAAGAACGATTCTGCATGTACAACCAATGACAATTCATCACAATGCTCATCCAACCTCATTGAACTCACTGGTTAGATGTGCCTTTTAATGCTGTTGGAGATGTGTATTCAAATCTCAATTTGCTATTTAATGCATGCAACAGACTGACAAGATTTGGATTAGGATCGCCCTGTATATATTGTCCAGTCTAGTGCTCCATTTTTACTAGGAAATAAATCCCACTTATTTAAATAGGACTAATTCTCAAATATAGCCCATGTCTATGGATTGCAGCTTTAAGCATGGACAATATCAAAAGCAAATCCCATTAATTTTTTTGAAAAGTGAGTAAGGTACCTTTTTTAAGGTATAGCTCCCCTGCCAATTTATATGAAAGAGATTTTACTAGCAGTATTTTCAGATCAATTCACTAATAGCAACAATTACAAAGGATGTGATACATCCTTCAATCAGTTTGAAGCACAACTTCTTCTCTCAAGTTTTGGACTGCCATTGCAAAATCCATGACTGCATATGAAAGCATGTGGTGAACATGGCTCACTTGGAAACTATTCTGTGCTTTACTCCAAAGCTTTCTATGCTATCCAAGGGTAGAAGCAATCACATGATAGACAACACCCTATTTAATCATGCCTGTAAATAGTAAACCTGATGGCATCAGATGGAATGGGCCCACATTCAGACACTGAGATTTCTCCAGTACAAAAATATTAGTAAATGCAGGGGAGAAATATTCCTTCCCAGGATGATGTGCATATCATCCTCAAAGCTTTGCTAGAGCTGCGGTAAAACAGGGTTGACATACCTGTAACTTGTGTTCATCGAGTTCTTCTGTGCTGACACACATGGGGACTGCGCAGGCGCAGGCCAGCCGCCAGAGAATTTTCTACAGCTTCTATAGCTCCGAAGGGGCCGTTTGTCGCAAGCCTCAGCAACCGTTTTCCCGCCCAAACGGTCACATGCTCCTCCAGCGACCAATGGCCCCTTCCCTCAGTTCTCCCTTGCCGCCGCTTAACCAATACACATAGCCATAAACCTTCAAAGACACCAATTTTCGTTACAGTCATCACAGCATCGTGCATTGGAATTCACAGCGGGGTAGGAGGGAGGGTTGTGTGTCAGCACAGAAGAACTCGATGAACACAAGTTACAGGTATGTCAACCCTGTTTTCATCTTCGTTCTTCTGTGCCTCCACACATGGGAGAGTACCAAGCTTCACACAATGAGGAGGGTGGGGTGAAGTCCAACTCAATTTTATTATACATAACACAGTAACAATCAACATGTGCAATAAACATACTACTAACTATACAGGTACATATACACAACACGTGCAATAAATATGTCCAATAAATATATATACACATATATATACACATATACAAACCCAAGAGGTCTCATAATACCACCATACCATCCCAGACTCCCTCATGAAAACAGGGAATGTAGGACAGCCTTGGCCACAGACACATCCTGCTCTGCATTGACATCAACGGCATAATGCCTCACAAAAGTGTCAGCAGAGGACCATGTGGCCGCCTTACAAATGCTAACCAGGGGCACACCCCTGAGGAGCGCTGAAGAGGCAGCTTGGGACCTTGTGGAATGGGCTCTGACCTGAAGTGGACAAGCCACCCCAGCAAGAGCATAGGCCTTAGCAATGGCCAACACGATCCATCGTGACAGGGTCTGTGAAGATGCCCTGTTACCCTTATCCTTGGCCCCAAAACACACAAACAAGTGAGGACTAGTACGGAAGACCTTAGTCCTGTCCAAGTAGAACGCTAGGGCCCTTTTCAGGTCCAACGTATGAAGGGCTTTTTCCCCTTTTGAAGAAGGTTGGGGAAAGAACACAGGCAGCGTAATGTCCTGTGAGAGGTGAAAAGCGGACACCACCTTAGGCAGGAAGCCTAGGCAGGGGTGCAGGACCACCCTATTAGAGTGAAATAGGAGGAAAGGGGGGTCAGATCGTAGAACCGATAGCTCACTAACCCTCCTGGCAGAAGTCACGGCCACCAGGAATGCCACCTTGTACGATAGTAGGTCCAAGGGGCAGGTTGCCAGAGGCTCGAAAGGAGGCAACATCAGTCGTGAAAGCACCAGGGATAGAGACCACAGAGGTACAGGAGGTGACACTGGTGGGTAAAGGTTAAACATCCCTTTCATGAACTGGCAGGACTTAGGGTGAGAAAACACTGTGCTACCTTCCACCCGAGAATAGAAAGCAGAGACAGCCGCGAGATGGACCTTGAGGGACGTGACTTTTAATCCTTGGTCCCTCAGCTGGCACAGATAATCAAACACAAGCCCAAGGGAGCTATTGGCAGGCACCACTCCTTTAGCAAGTGCCCAAGCCTCGAACCTACGCCACTTAGCAGCGTAGGAGCGCCTAGTGGACAGCTTCCTAGCATTCGCTAAGACCCTTTCCACCTGATCCAAAAATGCTACTGGTGGGGAATGATCCGCCAAGCTGTCAGGTGAAGCTTCCCGGGGTCGTGATGGGCCAGGCTCCCGTTCCAGAGGAGATCCTGCCAAGGGGGCAGACTCACATACGTCCGCTGGGACATTTGCAGGAGCTTGGGAAACCAAATCTGTCTTGGCCAAAAGGGGGCCACAAGGATGCAATCCGTCCTGTCCTCCTCTATTTTGCACAGAACCCTGGGAATCAAGGGGAATGGTGGAAACATGTAATGCAACCCCTGGGTCCACATAAATTGGAAGGCATCCCCAATAGAGAGGGGGTCGCTCCCAGCCCTCGAACAGAACCTCTGGGCCTTGGTGTTGCCCGCAGTTGCGAACACATCTATGTCTGGATGGCCCCACATCTGAAAGATCGGCCCAATGCACTCTTCGTTCAGTTCCCACTCGTGGTCCAACAAGAGGACCCTGCTCAGTGCATCTGTCCGAGTGTTGTCTGAACCTGCCACGTGTATAGCTCGAAGCATCACACCATTCCTGATTGCCCACTGCCAAGTGAGCGTGGCTTCCCAGCAAAGAGCCATGAACGCTGTGCCCCCTTGCTGATTTATGTAGTACATGGCTGTCGTGTTGTCCGTCTGTACCAACACCTGGCGATTTTGTAGCAATGCTGCAAGGGACACAAGTGCGAAACGAATGGCTCTTAGTTCAAGCACATTAATATGGAGGGTATTTTCCCTTTCAGACCAGACATCTTGCACACATACATCACCACAATAAGCCCCCCATCCCAGCAGAGAGGTGTCAGTGGTCACTGATGTCAGGATGCTGATAGCCAAAAGGGGTCCCTTTAAATAAATTGTCATCAGACAACCACCAGTCCAAGGAGGACAGGATGACCCTTGGGATGGAGAGCTTGAGGGACGGTGCTGCATGGCATCGTACCTCCGTACAAACCAGTTTTGGAGAGGGCGCATATGCAGCCTAGCGAAGGGGACCACAGAGGTGGCCGCTGCCATATGACCTAATAAGCACTGGATAGTGTGCACAGATTGGAAACGGTTCCTCTTAAACATGGACACAAGACCCCTTAGGGACCTAGCCCTCTCCAGGGGGAGCAGAGTCTTACCCTCCACAGAGTCTAACAGTGCACCGATGTAAGAGACCGTGCGGTTGGGTACCAGTTTGGATTTCTCAAAATTTATCAGGAGCCCCAAGCGTTTGCAAGTGCTCAGTACCAATTCTATGTCTTGCACCAGCTTAGATTCTGAACCAGCCACGATGAGCCAGTCATCGAGGTAGGGAAAGATGGTACAGCCCTCCTCCCGCAGGAAGGAGACCACAGGAGCCACACATTTGGTGAATACACGTGGTGCCGTGGATAGACCGAAGGGCAGCACCTTATACCGGAAAACCCTTTGCCGGTAAACGAAGCTCAGGTATTTCCTGTGCTCCTCACGTATCCCCACATGGAAGTAGGCGTCCTTCAAATCGAGAACCACAAACCAATCTCCCTTCTTTAGCAAAGAGATCACAGTTGACAGAGTGACCATCTTAAATTTGGTAACCCTTAAAAAGGCATTAAGGCCCCTCAAATCTAGAATGGGGCGTAAACCTCCATCCTTCTTGGGGACGAGGAAGAACCTAGAGAAGAACCCCCTTACAGACTCCTCATAGGCCATTTCTTCCACAGCACCTTTGGCCAAGAGCGACACGATCTCCACATCCAGCTCGGCCATAGTATTATTTACAGCTGACTGGGGTGAGCTGCACTCAGGCCACTCAATGAACTCCAGCCTGTATCCCTTATCAACAATAGTTAAGACCCATGAGTCAGATGTTATTGACTCCCACTCGAAGAGAAAAGGCCTCAGTCTGTCTGAAAAATTCAGAGGTACGGCTGGGTTGACCCGTCAGTACTGCCTCCCAAGACCCTGCTGATCCTTTTGCTGGGCCGGAGGTTGTGACGGGCGAGGCTTGAAGGGTCTACGCCTCCTGGGTTGTTGTGAGGGGGTGTAGTGCCGCTGCGGATAGGCAGGATACTTCTGGTAACCAGGCCGCTGCTGTTGGAACCTGCCCTGGTAGTGGTACGGAGCGTACTGCGAAGCGTACCGTGTCTTGGAGGTGGGTCTGTCCGCTGGTGCCAGCCCCAAGGACCACGCCGTTTGCCTGTCCTCTTTCTTTTTCTTGAGGGCCTCGTCCATAGATGCTGAAAACAGCGAGTCCCCTTCGAAGGGCAGGCCCTCGACCCTTGACCGCACCTCCTGCGACAGGGCTGTCGACCGTAGCCAGGAGTGGCGCCTGAGGACCACTGCTGAAGCCATCCCTCGTGCAGCAGTGTCGGCAGCATGGCTCCCAGCGTTCATCTGCTGCTTGGATAGCCGGACAGCCTCGGTCTGGAGCAGGGACACCACAGCTTTTTTGTCAGGTGGGAGGTCCCCGACATAGGATGCCAGCTTTTCCCAAAGGTAGAGTTGGTAGCCAGCCATAATAGTTTGATAGTTGGCTATCCTAAGGCCGAGAGAGGAAATTGAATACTGACGCCTGCCCATCGCGTCAATCTTCCTGCCCTCCTTGTCAGGTGGTGCAGAAGGTGGGCCCAACCGACGAGGCTGGAATTCCTCAGTGACCAACGAGGAGGGTGGAGGGTGTTTCGCCAGCGACTGCCAAGTGCCCTGCTTCACCTTGTACATTTGCTCTATCCTTTTGGACGTAGCAGGCTGATCACGGGGCACCTTCCAGACCTTCTCCACCATCTCCTCGATCCCTTCCAACATGGGGAAGCCAATGGTAGCCGGGTTGTCGCCATAGATCCTCTTCAGGAGCTTGTCCTTGGTCTGGGGAGTTGCTGAAGAGATGTCCATCTCGAGTGCCTGAGCCATACGGGCCATCTGGTCCGAATAAATTCTCAGGTCCTCATAAGGAGAGCTGGTGCTTGGCGCCACGTTGTCATCCGGGGACGGTTCCGACCAGGATTCAGACCGGTAGTCCCCAACGCTCTCAGCCTCTCCTTCCTCGGAACCGTGCAGCGACTCCTCTCCCCGGAACGGCGGAGGGAACCAACCCTGCGTCGACGCGGATGGCTTCCGATCCGAGTACCCGAAGCCGGCAGGTGCCCCTTCCCACTGGCAGTGGTAGGCAGGAGGGATGTAGGAGGCCTGACGATGGCGTGACTCCACCGAGTGCCCGGAACTGACGCTCCCAGCCCCGGAACGGTGCCGATCACAGCTGGAAGCTGCTGGGGACCGACGAGCTGGCGATGGTCGGAGCCGACGGCTAGTCGACGGGCTCGGATCCACGGCCACAGGGTGCCCGAGTGGTACCTCCTCGAAGGCCACCGGATCAGGTACCTCCTCCGGAGCTGGCGAATCCAGATGGGGAGAAGGCGTGTGAGGGATCTCAATCACCTCCTCTGCCGGAACCGAGCGTGGCGATCGATGGCGGTGCGCCTTCTTAGGCTTCTTGGCCGGCGGTTGCAATGAGGCCCTCGGAACCGACGCTCCCCCGGAAGATGGGCTCATGGTGGAACTCGGCCTCAGCTTCGACACCTTGCCCGACGTCGACTTCCTCGGAACCGATGTAGCCTCCTTCGGATCCGACCGTGGACTCGGCACCACTAGTCTCGTCTCCGAGTCGGACGCCTTCGGATCCGTTCGAGACGCAGAAGCGCTTCGGGGCGGTCTCACCGAACCCTGCGCCGGAGAGGCCGCTCTCAACGCCGCAGCACTTGTCGGCCAAGATCTCGACGCCGACTTCACCGAAGCCACTGAGCCCGCTCGGGAACGCTTTTCAGCAGAGGGGCTAGGGCCAGCCGTGGGGGAAGGCATCGGAGTACCCTCGGACATGACCTTCTGCCACAGGGAGGAGTTCAGACGGGCCGTGCGCTCCTGCCGGGCCTTGTTGGTAAAGCCTTGGCATATTTTACAGGCCGGGACATTGTGGGTCTCCCCCAGACAAAATAAGCACAACTCATGGCCATCGGTCTGGGCCATTTTAGTGTGGCACTGAATACAATGTTTGAAGAGCGCCATGGAGGCCATCTTCAGGGGCAGGCAAAAGAATGGTCAGACAGTCCGAGTTATAATTACCGAGGTCACACAAAGTCCAAATCAGTAAGCAGAAGAGTAGTCCGAAGTCCGAAGTCAAAGCCAAGATATCAATCACAAAGCAAGAAGCACCAAAAAACACAGAGCAACGAAGCACACGTACTCTCCAAGCGGCGGCAAGAAGAGAACTGAGGGAAGGGGCCGTTGGTCGCTGGAGGAGGATGTGACCATTTGGGCGGGAAAACGGTCGCTGAGGCGCGTGACAAACGGCCCCTTCGGAGCTATAGAAGCTGTAGAAAATTCTCCGGCAGCTGGCCTGTGCCTGCGCAGTCCCCATGTGTGGAGGCACAGAAGAACGAAGATGAACATAGTGGTTAAATGGCTGGGTTGCGAGTCAGCACTCTGGTCGTTCAAATCCCACTACTGCCATGAGCTCTACAGGTGGTCTTGGGTAAGCCACTCCTCTCAGACCCAGTTCCCCAGATGTATTGTGGGGATAACAACAACACTGACCCTGGTCACTGCTTTGAGTGGGGCTCTAATCTGTCTAGAAGAGCAGTATATAAGGGCAGTTATTATTCAAATGGCAGCAGGGATTAGAAAAAAACAAGGGAGATGGGGGCAGGCCTGTTTAAGCCCCTAACAGTCTGGAGGAGGAGACTGGTGAACAAAAGAATTCCTAGTTCTTTATATAAACACATAATAGATCCCAGTTCTTTGTATACACACATAATAGTATGTTTTTAGAATGCCATACTTTCATTGCATTTGTAATTAGCAAAAAAGAGAGAAAACAATATTGCAAACTTGGAAGGTGAAAAGTAATTTTGATGGAACAATGTCCTTTTTGCATTCCTGCTATTCTAAAATGTATTCCCTTCCAGTAAGTCTATATATCGAGGTGTATTTAATATGTGTCATGGGATTACTTATAAAATATTTGTATTAAAAAAACCCCATATTGTTAAATGAATTAAAAGGTTAAAATTATTTTTTTCTACACAGGTGTGCGATCAATTGCAGAGTTTTTAGCCACTTCTAAATCAGAAGAAACTCAAGAACAAGTGCAGATTCTTCTTGATAACTTGGGCCATGGCAATCCCAAGTATCAGAATCAGGTGTACAAAGGCCTGATTGCTCTTCTAAAGTGCGCTTCTCCCAAAGCCCAGCAACTGTCTTTACAAACACTCAGGATAATACAGGTGAGCAAAAGAAAATAGGAAGAAAGAAGAGACATTGAGGTACAGCCTCAGTTTTGCTACTTGTTTTGGAATCAATTTTTTTTACTGAAATCAGTTGGGCTAGTTCATCTTACAAGATAAAGAACTAACAATTATTACCAAGATGGCCAAGATAAGTGATTTTAAATTTCATGTATTCCCAAGCTCTAGGTCTGCCAGATGCTGGGTATGAATAATGGAACATTTGATAGTTGCATTGTGGTTTGTGTTGTACTATTCTCAAATACTGACAGTTTTTAACCCAAATATAGTATATTTTCAGATGCAGCCTTCTGGACTTCAGTAGGGGAGAAGAGCACTAACACTTCAATTGAGGGGGCAAACTTCTTTAAAAAGTTTAAAGGACTGTTCTTGAACATATTCCAAATTACACTGCAAATAATTATTTTAATAGGATTTCTTGTAGTTACATTGTATAAATCATAGCAACTATATCACTGTTACCAGTGATTGTATGAATCAGTCAGTCACTCCTTTTTTTCCTCCTGCAAAGCAAAGTGATTTGTGCCTTTGAGATGCATATTTAGTACATATGTGAATTGTTTATAGCACTAGTCAATTCATTTGTAGAACTAGGGTTGGCTAGATACATATATTCCTGAAGAATAATTTAATGTATGAAATATGGGATGAGAAGAGGAGGAAAATGTTGCCCCTTAAGGTCGCAATCAGTGACAATATTGTTATGATTCAGATATTGAAATAGTGTGAGAATATTAAAGGGCAATGCCAAGTAGTTTTACCCTTCTAAGTCCATTGAAGTCTATTTAAATAAATATTTAAACTTATGCTGCCTTCCCATCCAAAGTAGGGCCCCAAGGGGGCACACAATCAAAAACATTAAAATGAACTTTAAAATACATATAAAAATTCAACAGATACACACAAACAGGCAGAAAGGTTATTGAGGGAACACCAAAAAAACCCCAGATAAGTCTTCAGCTGCTGGCAGAAGACAATATAGTGGGACAGACAACTCTCCATGCGTCTTCTGCTTAGGATTTCACTGTAAGTGACCCTGAATCCCCAAGCATGCCTTACCACCGATGCTAACCTAAGCATTGGCTTTGTTTATGAACATTCTGATTCAAATTCTTGCATTGCTACAAAATTCACTGAGTTGCATCCAGCAGAAGATTTCCATGAACAGAAGGAGGAGCAATTTTTGCCAATTCTCCCCTAGTACTGCAGATGTCTGCCACCGCCACCACCACCACACTGGCTCTCCCAGAAAATATTGGAGGCAGGACATTTTGGGCTGCTGCAGAAAGAGGGAAATAATCTGTAGCATCCAAGCCACTTTTTCCAGCTTTTAGTGTGGATAAAATGCTACTTTATCCCCTTGAAAGAAAAATAAAATACAAATATATTTATTTATGTTACTTATAGTCCACCTTTCTCACTGAAATTCAAGGTGGATTATACAGTGTGAATTAGTACAGTCAATGTCAAGGGCTTTTCAATAAACAATGTAATCCTACTATATAAAAGGCAAGCCACATTGGTGATGACTCACTTTTTATCCCCATGTAGGGGCACTCGCAGGCCCTTCTGCGGAGATAAAGAGTGAGTCATCAACAACATGGCTTGCCTTGGAGACCGCCATGGTGCCGGGACTGTCCGGCACGGTGGCACGGCCCTCCAGAGGCCACTGCGGCAGTGGGAAAGGCCTGGCACAGTGGTGCAGCCTTCCAGAGACCCCAAGGAGGCCACAGCAGCAGCAGTGGGAAGGCCCAGCATGGCCATGCAGCCACTGCAGCACCTTGGGAGGACCATGCCACCACTGGTGGGCCTTGGGAGGGATGTGCTGCCACGTGCGCCCTCCCAAGTCCCTACAGAGACCGCAGAGGTGGTGGGGAGGCCAGGCGCAGCAGCGTAGCCCTTCCAAGGCTCCACAGCGGCTGCAGAGGTGGTGGGGAGGCCCGGCATAGCAGTGTGGCCCTGCCAAGGCACTGCAGCAGAGGCCTGCTAAATCAGTTTTCTAGAGTCTGTTGTATTTTTCCACACAACAGGCTGTTGCTAGTAGGGTATATAATGCAAATTTGCAAAGATTTAGAACCAGCAGAAATCCAGTTATGGAGCTGAAGAAATGCTGGAACAGAGTATAAGCTATTCTAAGACTGACATGTTAAACAACATAGAACCACCCAGTAGAATCATACTTTAAGCAACAAATAGTATACAGTAATGAAGTCTATGGTTCCTATCTCTTTACTGATGCATCTATTTAGACCATATCCTTATAATAACACCATCTTGAATAATTCAGTTTTGCATCATTTGCGGCAAGGCAGGAGATTGGGAGCTTTCCTGACCTCTTCAGGTAGGCTGGTCCATAAGACGGAGACCATCACAGAGAATGCACATGTACAGGCAGCTGTTGATTTGTCCATGTGCAAGGTGGCACCTGAAGAAGTCCCTGTTCAGATGAGCGAAGCTGCTGTGGTGGAACATAGGAAAAGAGGCAGTCCCATAAATATGCTAGACCAAGGCAATGAAGAGCTTTATAAGTGATAGCCAATACCTTGAATTGAGCGGAATATAGGTAGCTGGTGGAGAAACTTCAGAACCTAGCTCCTGATAATAACCAAGCTGCAGCATTCTGCACCTAATGAAATGTCCAAATTAACTTAGAAGGTAGACCTGGGTACGTTGCATTACAGTAGTTAAGTCTCAATGTTATTGTGGCATTGATCTGACCCATCACAGAGGTTGTCATAGTATACATATTCCTTAATTGTGAGGGATATCATACATCAGACAAGATTCCATTTACCATTCTACTGTGGAAAAGCTATTTAGGGGTTTGGACAGATGAAATGTTTTGCAATCAAGAAAATTCAAGACAGTACAGTTGGGAAGGGGTTTGTATTGTAATCCTAGCATTTTAGTCCATGGGGACAGAAGGTTGTAACAGTTTAGGATGCACTGTCAGAGTCTGCCTTCCATGACAAAAATTTATTTTGTTACCAACTGGACCGTGTTTGTTACTGGATCATGCTGGTTCTGACAATTTTGTAGCCAGGGCCCTCTATTTCAAGCCAGTTCCATACATATCAAAAGGAAATCTGATTCCTATAGAATGTTGAAAAAGTCTAGGAAATAATGTCTCCTTCTCGGTCCTTTTATCAGAGGATTGTGAAGCAAGCCCATCCAAGCATTGTGGAATCTGTGTTGGGTGTGCTTCGATCTGTTCATCTGGAGGTACAATATGAAGGTAGGATTCCTCTGCTAAGTCCCAGTTCAACTCAGAAGAGGAGACAGCATGAAATCTAAATTTAGTAAAATTTTCAGAGTCTTAAAGATGTCACAAAACTCTTTAATTTTGCTGTTATGAACTAACACGTTATTCATCTGGAGTTATTACAGTAAATATTAGAGGCAGGAGATCATATGGTTCACCATGCGAAAAAATCTTTTTATACAAGTCCATAAGAAGCTGAATGGTATAGGTGCAAAATAAAATGGAAAAGTATCCCTAACGTTTTCCCCAAAAGTGAGAACATCCTCCCACTGCACATTAATAGTCAGATTGCTTGAGCTTACTGGTAGAGGGATCTACTTTAAGAGCATTGGTTTTAGTTTGTTTTTATAGCTTTAATAATATATGTGATCCTGAAGAATCACATATTCTCAAAACTGTGCCTTTGTCAAATGCAGCATTATTTGTAAATTGGTTGCAGCTCAGTAGTAGAGTTTATGGATATGCTGGTAGTAGTAGACATGACACACCTGTTCAATTCCTTGTAGCTCCAGTTAAAGGTAAGGGATGTTGGTAATCATGTGTGCAAGTTTGCTTGAGACTCCAGAGTACCATTGTCAGTGAGAGTTGATACTACAAAACTAGACAGTAGTATCAAGCAGTAATATAATATATAATATCAAGCAGCTTCATGCATTCACCACTGAACATAATGATACACCATGAATATCATCACACCTAAAGCATATAGCATCTGGGCCATCCAGATAAGAGAGGCAAAGCAGATCCTATCTCTCTGAAGTACTATCAGAGTGCAAATTAAATTTGTCTTTGAAAGTTTATGTCCTTGCAATTCCATTGGACAATCTGCAAATAAGTAAATAAAATTTTGAGGGGAGGAATAAAATTTTGGAGGGAGGAATATCAGAACAAAAAAATCCTGGTACATTACTCTAGAGCAAGAGGTGCCACTTACATTTCACTCTTCCTTCTTCCTAGCAATTCAGTTGATCAGGGACCTTATGGCCTATAATGTGCAGTCAGAACTGCTGAAAGGACTGGTTTCATTGTTAAAGCCATCAAGACAGGAGACTGCCAAGATACAAGCCAGAATCCTAGAAGGTAAATTCTCCAAACATTAGCCTTTGAACCTGCCTGTGAATTATTGATTTTTATCCACCCTGTGTGAATATTTTTCATTTTAAAAATTTTCTTTATTTAAACTATAAACGAGACACCATAACATAATAGATAATAAACATAGAGAATAAGAAAAAACACACAATTCTAAACATGACACACTAAGAATACATATATCTATATAATTAAAAGGAAAAGAAAACAAACCCTAGATTACACTACAGGTTGAGTTCCGATTTTCTCCGCAACAAGTATATATAATTTCTAGAATCACACTTATTCTAGGTTAGTCACTCACAAAACCTCTCGTTTTTCTATTGCTCATGTTTCTTAATCCATAAATGCAGATGTCATCAAATCCTTGTTATCTATTTCATGGAAAAAAGGCTATTAACGGTTTCCATTCAGTCAAGAAGTTAACTAACGTCCTTTCTCTAATCAATGCAGTAAGTTTTGCCATTGACGCAAACTCCAAAACTTTTGTCAACCATTCCTCCACTGTAGGCAATGTTGTAGTTTTCCACTTTTGTGCATAAAGTACTCTTACCGCTGTAATAAAGTATAAAAATAGTGTTCTAAAGCTTTTTTCCAACTGGCTGTCCGTTATTCCCAACAGAACAGTCTCTGGTTTCAGCTGAGTTTAATCTTCAAAATCTTCTGAATCGATGATTGTATCTGCAACCAAAAACTCTTTGTTTCTTACATGTCCACTACATATGAAAAAATGTCCCTTCTTGTTTGGCACATTTCCAACATACATTTGACGCCCCCTTATACATTCTAGCCAATTTTTCAGGAGTCATACACCAATGTGTTATGAGGTTAAACTATTCCCCCATGTGAACACAGATGCTGCTGCCACACTTTTTATTATGGTATGGATTTGCTCTGGTAACACCGCTGTGTGATACACTAAACTTTTGCTATGTGCTGCTTTAAAAATTTTTTTTAATTATTTATATGTAATAGATGTAGATGAGATTATTGTATTTTTAAAGGTGTTTTTAATGATGTGTATATTTGTATTCTGTTATCCGCCCTGAGCCTGCGAAAGCGGGGAGGGCGGAATATAAATACAATAAATTAAATTAAAATTAAATTAAATTAATGATACATCATTTTGTAAAAATTTTCTTTAATACTGGAGCTTAATGTAAATTTCAGCCCTCTTGTCCACATATTTTCCCATTGCTCCATTAATATATCGTGTCCACAATTTTTCGCCCATTTAATCATACATTCTTTTACTTGCTCTTCTTCCGTCTCAAACCTCAACAAAAGTTTATACATTTTAGAAATAACATGTTCATTTGTACAAAGGGCTATTTCAAATTCAGTTTTAGATTTCTCAGTCATAATGACTCTTGTCTAATTTGAATCTCTCCAGAATTTGCATATATGGAAACCACTGACAGGCGTGCCCTTCTGCTGTTAAGTCCTCTCTAGATTTAATTTTAACTTGGTCCTGAGAGAATTCCAATAAATCCTGATAAGTTAACCATTTAGGTGGACTAACCATTTCCCTTCTAAAATGAGCTTCTCATGATGACAGCCAGAGAGGTATTTCCGAACAAAACTTAAGTTTGTATTTATTCCATACTCTCAGGATTGCACGCCTTACATAATGATTATTAAACTCTGTGTTGGCTTTAACTTTGTCATACAATAGATACCCATGCCACCCAAATTTTAGATCATGCCGTTCCAGGTCCAATAATCATCTATTTTTTAATAGTATCCATTACTTCATCCAAACCAAACAGCCGCAAAATATAATCTCAAATCTGGGTTTGCCCAAACCTCCTTTTTCTTTTGCATCCTGTAGAACCTTAAATTTAACCCTTGGCTTTTTGCCTTGCCATATAAATCTCGATATATCCTTCTGCCACTGTTTAAATGGTGCCTCTGTTGTCAATACAGAAATTGTCTGAAATAGGAATAACATTCTAGGTAAGACATTCATTTAATTGTAGCTATTCTTCCCAACAGCGATAACTGAATTTTATCCCATCTTAGCATATCCCTTTTAATATCTTTCCAAGTCTTAATATAATTATTTTGGAATAATATACAGTTCATATTTGACAAAGTAATACCCAAGTATTTTACCTTTTTCTCAACTTTAAACCCTGTTACGCTCTCAAGTTTCATTTGATCCTGTATTTTCATATTTTTATTTAAGACTTTGGTTTTCTGCTTATTAACCTTAAAACCAGCCACTACACCAAATTCTTTCAACTTTGTCATTAGATGGTTGTTGTGGGTTTTCCAGGCTTTATTGCTGTGGTCTTGGCATTGTAGTTCCTGACGTTTCGCCAGCAGCTGTGGCTGGCATCTTCAGAGGTGTAGCACCAAAAGACTACACCTCTGTGCTACACCTCTGAAGATGCCAGCCACAGCTGCTGGCGAAACGTCAGGAACTACAATGCCAAGACCACGGCAATACAGCCCGGAAAACCCACAACAACCATCGTTCTCCGGCCATGAAAGCCTTCGACATTTGTCATTAGAGTTTCAATTCCGTTCAAAGGGTTCTCCAAAATCAATACCAAATCATCTGCAAAGGCTCTCAGTTTGTAGTTCTCCTGTTTCAACTTAACTCCTCGAATTCTCTCATCTTGTCTTATGTCCCTATTCAAAACTTCAAGCTTAAGTATAAATAACAAAGGTGACAATGGGCTACCTTGTCTTGTGCCTCGTATTCCACATGGTTTGGTTAACTCTCCATTCACGACTATCTGTGCAGTCTGGGTTGTATAAATCGACTTAATCCATTTAAGAAAATTGTCCCCGAAGTCCGTATCTTCCAATATCTTAAACAAAAATTTCCAGTTTAAATTGTCAAAGGCCTTCTCAGCATCTAGGAAAATCAACGCAACGTGTCTTTCATTGTTTTTCTAAATATTCCAGAATATCCAATACTGTTCTTACATTGTCCTTTAGATGCCTCCTAGGTAGGAATCCACTTTGGTCTTCATGAATAATGTCCCATAGGATACTTTTAAGTCTTCCTGCCAAGATTGATGCAAACAGCTTATAGTCATTATTAGTCACGTGTGATAGTTTCTGAATTCCACATTGTCAATTGTCTCTTGCATTCAGAAGCAGGGCCACTGCATCTTATGGAATCCTTGCCAGTATATATTCAGCAAGCTGCTGCAGCCAAAACCATTGGGTAAGAGATTATGATGTATGCCTGAACTAGTTGTCAGTATACTACCTGTGTAGCACTGTTAGCTTAGCTTGGGGTAGGCAGCAAATATAAGTGATACTGCACTCAATGCCTTGTGTGAAACTCCAACTTAGTGAATGTCTAGACAGGAGGAGATTGCATACGCTTCTTTTACTGTTGATCAAAGAGAAGCAGTTGAACATTCATTCTGGCAGCTGAATTGTGAATGTTAATAAGTGGAAGCCTTCCTACTGATAGTATATCACAGAGAACCAGCCAATAAATATGTTTAAGATGTTTGTTCTCAGTTTGCTGTATTTTTTATTTGTTCAGATGCTCAGAATGGTATTTTAGCTTTACAACAACCCTCTGAGGAAGGTCAAGGCTGAGAGTGATATGTCAAAAAGCAGTTAATGAGTAGATGTTTGAATAGGGGTTTCGCAAATCCAAATGCCTCAACTACCTGGCTTTCTAATGTTTGAACCTGTGACTCCTACTACTAGATGATCCATTCTAGATCATAGGTTAGCAGAAGGGATGCTGGTTTCTAGGGCTTTTTCTGGTGCATGGCTTAATGGTGTAACCAACAGCTTGTGCAATTGCTTTCAGAAACACAGTATTTGTGTAATTTTGGCTACTGTGTTCTTGCCCTACAGAGCTGAAGATATGACCAGGACTGACAGGGATGTGCCCAAGGTTCCCTGACTGGGGACCAGTGCAGCTAGACATAAAATAAGATGTCTGAGTTCCCAACTTCAAGTTCAATTTGATCCTCAGTGTTCTCATTAAAATATGATGTTACCTGCTTTGACACTTACGAATCGCTACTGTTCCTGTTTATTTGCATCATTATATCATATAATTTTATGTTTGAGACAGCATGATGACTGACTAAGTCTTTTCTAACCACCTTAAGGTTTGCTTCCCTCAGAGCTGGTCCATTTATTCACTACCTTTGGCAAATTCGGATTTTGCTCCTCCCCTTAAGATATCCCGAACGGCACACTAATTGATTAGCATTGATCAGGATTCTTTACACACACCAACTGCCTACAACTGTCATTTTACTTCATCCTTTCTCCCTCTGAGGTGAAGGACATCTTGAGATGGGTGATTCCCACCCTCTGATCAGGGAGACAGGACTAATTTGGACTTCCTGTTTTCCAGTAGGTGTCACTCTTCCCTTCAGTTTTGTTCCTGCCTCAACAGGGAGAGCAGCATCTTAGGCTTCTACCTCAGACTACTGAATACTTTTCCTTCTTTCTACCTTTCAATACTAACAACTCTCTTCTCCAGCAGTCACTTCTCTTAAATACCTGCCTTCTCCCCCCACCCCCAGCAGTGCAGCTTGCTGCAGGGAGGTCTCCTAAAAAATGTTCCCGCTCTTTTCAGTGGTGGCAATTACCTTCCCCTTCTTCTTTCCTGACCTCCCTCAGGAAAGCTTCTTGTCTTGCCTCTTTCTTGGCTGCGGCTGGCTCCTAACTTTTCCTCCTCCTATGCTCCTCCATGCAGTGAGGTTAACTTGGGAGGAAAACCTTTCTGTATTCGTCTCCTTTTCCTTTCCTACTCTCTTCAGCCATGGCAATGGCTATTTTAAAACTCCAGCAGATTGCCTCAGGCCCGCATGGAGGCCACACTGACAGATGGCTTCTTGTCAGAGGGTGAGCTGGATGCCCACCTTAATGCTGTGCCTGTTGATCTGGGGACGGAAAGCAGACCAGATCGTGAGGTGGCCAGGCCTACGCATGCCCATCCTGCTTCAAAGCCAGACCTCCTGAAGTATGTCAAAAAGAGGCATCACAGCACTACATGCACTCAGAGGCAGCGCCTCAGCCACTCAGGGCCTAGCTGGCACATGGACGGCTTCAGATAGCATGACAGCCACACAGAGCCTAGCCGGCACAGCTCCAGTTTCTACACAGGGGAGAAGATCACAAAGCACCTCCAGCTTCATTTGTTGATCAATCCAAGTGACACAGAACATTCAAGGACAAAATGGCTCACTCAGAGGCACAACAATCATCTTCGCCACTGAGCTCTGCCAGTCAATAAACCGTGAGTAACACACCTGGTCTGGCTCCTTGGCTATGTCCACTGATTTCATAGCTGTTTTGAGACAGGTGGGGGGGGGGAGGAAATAGATGGGTCCAACACAGAGCAGTGGAGGATGATAGGGCTTCCTCTCGATTATCCTCTGTTTTCTGAGAGAGGAAATGACTAGCCTTCAGTGCAGGGCAAAGGAAGATGACAGTTTTACACGGCAGCCATTTCTGGCGTTGCCAAAGCTGGCAACTTTGCCAACAGAGAGGGAGATGGCTACAAAGTGGTTTCCCACATCCAAAAAGCCAATCAACAGGCAGAGGACCCAGTGAGAACAAGCCAAACAATCTGGCGAACCAACAATAGCAACAGCCCCAGGTTCCAGTGCTGATGATGGTCTACTCATGAGTAAAACAACCAGATTAGATACTGTGATGCTGTCCCTAGATCTCCTAAACTTGGTTATTTAACTATGAGAAGAGATTGCCAAATTTGTTGTCCGTGCACTGAGGGAAGAGACAGGTCTCCTGGTTCTTCTTTCAGCCCTTCCCCCCTAGACAGAGGTGGTAGAAGGGGCAATTTTCATACAAAAGTAATCCTAGCTGGCCTATTAAGGCAGATAGAGAGGAAGCCTATACCAGAAATGATCTCTCTCAAGGGGAATCTGAAGCTTATGCAGCCAGTGAAGTTTTGTATCCCTGTTGGCTCCGTATGTGCCCACGCTTCCCTTTTACCCCCAGGAAATGGGTCCAGCTCTCCCCAGGCTTCTCAATTCCTTGTTAATCATCACTGGGTAACTTTATTCAGCAGAAACAAAGAGAAGAGCACAAGGCCTAGCACAGGATTCTCTTAGCAGTCCTTCAGTCAGCTCTTGTAGACATGAGTAAACCCTGGATTGGAGTAGAACTGCTCCAGATTTTAGTATCCTGGGGCCTACATAAAACATGAAACCGACTCCACTGCATTACAATTGCCCCTGCTGGGAGAAAGCTCTTGTTGCAATTGTATTCAGACTGTCCCTGGGATCATTCCTTTACAACACCCTTTCTAACAAGAGCCAGTTCAGTGTAATGGCTGGGATCTGGGAGATCCAGATTCCATTGCTATGCTGCCTGGGAGGCTTGCCTGTGGCCTCAGGCCTCTTGCATTCTCTCGGCCCAGCCTGCCTTGTGGGTGTTGCATGTGTAGATGGAATGAAAAGGTATGAAATGTTGTGTCCACTTTGAGTCCGCACTGGGGATGAAAGCTGAGATCTAGATATATTTCACAACCATCCTTCTACTCAGAAAGGGGGCCTTAACTCTCATTGAAATGACTACTTGGCAGGGCTCCTGCTGTATCCCTTAGCAAATTTACTCTTCATTCCTGTGGTCATCACTATTGTTGTTGCTGACCTGCAGACTGAATAGCACATCATCTCTATTCCAGTCACTGTAGACAGTGAATGCTCTAAACTGTTAACCTATGTGGGAACCACAACTCTGGCTGCAATTTTTTATCTTAAGCTGTTCCTCAACAGATTATTATGACCTTTCTACCATCCCCTTGAAGGGAGCATGAAATATGTTTAACCCTATCCTGGGACATAAGGGCATGGGCCAAAGAGTTATGAATTGAGGCCATTGATCATCTCTAATAGCAGATTGCATCTTTGTAGGAAAAGATAGAAGTCCACTGGCTTCTTCAGTTTATTTCTACAGATCTGTGTTTCATAGTGACTGTTGCTGTGACTTCACAGAGACTCTGAATCCTTCAGTCCATGTAGACAACACTCTTATCACAGGTAAGTGCAACCCTGCTTTTTTCATGCCTCTCCTTCCCTGAGACAAGGGGTAAAGGAGTATACTCCATATTCTTCACAGTGGCAAAAATGAACGGAGATTGCAGGGCGATACTAGACTTAAAATATATCAACAGGTTTATCAAACTGAAGCACCTCAGATTGGAGACGATGAGATCCCTCACAGAATCCCTGCTATGGAGGGCCCGTGGCTCAGTGGCGGACCACTTGCCTTGCCTGCAGAGGGTCCTGAGTTTGGATCAAAGTTTCTGCTGTTCCTGGATCTCAGAGCCGAACTACACCAGAGGAGTACCTTACTTCATATTCCAATTCTTTCTCAACAGATAATATTCCTCCTTTTCTGCGCAGAGGGGCTCCATCTATAGTTCAGAGTCACTACATGGCACTGAGGGCCTTCACAAAGATCTTGATCAACCCAGTTGTAACGTTAAAAGAAAAAATTATTCATGTACACTCTTATCTAGACAACCTGGATCAGGTCAAGCTCTGCATGTCTGCAAGCTATCCAGACACTCCATATACATAGCTCCTCTTGACAGGAAAAATAAATCAAAAACTCAGTCTCGTACAGCAGGCAAGGATGGCCAGCCTTCTGCAATGAAAGCAATACTGGCAGTATTGAAACAGGTGACCACAGACACTCTGCCCAAATGGAGAGCAGCACTAGAAGATCTACTAGTGCAAGGTCGATGGTCCAGCAGCAAGATGAGATCCCCTGTTAACCTACTGGAGGTCCAGTTTATCTAGCCCTACTACAAATATCAGACCAACATGTTCTAATCAGGACATGTTGACCAATTAAGTGGACACATATTTCACAAGGTGCTTCCATTCAGAGGCTAAAGTAACTGACACATCAACATCACAGGGACCACATGTTCTGCTACTTGCTTTCCACCTAGTCCGATTTTCCTGAAACTAATCAGGAAGATCAGAAAACAAAAAGTAGAAATCATAGTGGTAGCATCCTACTGGTCCCAGCATCTGTGGTTCTCTATTCTTCAACAGCTGTCAACACTTTCACCACTGACCTTCCAACATCTACAGATATGCTGCAGCAAGGCCAAGTTTGGCAAACTGTGTGGTTAGCAGGACTACTTCTTCGACCATGCTATAGGCTATTCTCAAGAAATAATTGACAGGTATCTGGCCTCTAGGAGACAGTCCACTAACAGTATATATACAATGCATCATGGAAAGCCTTCACAGGAGGTGCAATCAATCAATCAGTCAAGGGTTATGGTCATGAAACCCAAGACCAGATCCATTCTATCCTTCCTACAGGTCAAACATGCAAGCAGTCTTAGATCCTCAACCTTTAGGATGCCAGGTCACAGTCTTAACAACAGTGCTGCCATGCTACTGGGGACTACGTCTATCCAGACACTCCATATACGTAGCTCCTTCAATTGTGATACTCTGATGGATCCACCACAGGTTTACCAATTTCTGACTTGGAAACTTCATACAGCTCTGTCTGCTCTTACCAGATACCCCTTCGAGCATATCATGGAAATTCCTCTTAAGTGGCTGAGGACAAAAACTTTGTTCCTTACAGCAGTTACATCTGCAAGAAGGGTATCAGAACTGGGTGCCCTGTCAATTAGCGTGAGCTATGAATCTTACACAAGGTCAAAGTGGTCCTGCAAACAGATCTTACCTTCATACCAAAAATGATTTCTCCCTTCCACAGATCACAAGAATTACGTATATTATCAGTTGCCCGAATATTTCTCATCCTAAAGAAGAGACATGACATACTCTGGACATAAGATGTATTCTAAAAGCATCATAGAAGCACACAGTTTTTTTCAAAAAACTAGACATACCAGCTGGGATTACTGCTCACTCAATACAAAGTGCTGTAACCAGAGCAGCATTGCCAGACATGCTACAGTCAAAGAGGTTTGCAAAGCAGCTACTTGGTCATTTGTATCAACTTTTGTTAAACATGATAAGCTGAACACTTACGACTTGGCTTATGTAGCGTTTGGCAGAAGAGTATTACGCACATCTTACGACCAGACGATGATGACGCACCCAAAGAACAGGACACTGTTATGGGAGGTCCCATCTCAAGATGTCCACCTCATTGGGAGAATGGACCATTGGATACTTACCGTGAAGGGTCCTTCTCCTCTGAGAACAGGAGGACATCTTGCTCCTCCCGGAGTCAACATCAACTTCAACATTACCTCTTACCTGTTTCACCATATTTCCTGTTCTTCCAGGTTAATCTGTTCTTGTTATGATCTTGCTGTAATTATTCTTTACTTATAGTTCTAAGCTCTTTACTGCTTTCGGAGTCACCAAACTGAAGGAAAGAATGACAGGCAGGACAAATTTGGACAGGAAGTCCAAATTAGTTCTGCCTCCCTGAATAGAGGTTGGGAATCACCCATCTCAAGATGTCCTCCTGTCCTCAGAGAAGAAGGACCCTTCACGGTAAGTATCCAATGGTCCATTCTCCATTAGAGCGCTAGAGAAAGCTTGTGGTGATCAGAAATGAATTGCTAAGCTGCCCCTATGCCCCTGCCTAAAAGTGCAGTCCACAGCTTTCTCTATAAGATATTTTCGGTGTACTCTGCAATTTTGGTATGCTTGGGCTAGGCTTGGCCATCCCATTTTCCTGAGGCTCTGTCATTTTAACAGCAACAGGGCAGGAAGCAATTCAAATGTGTAGTAGTTAGGTTGCATTTATTGGCTGTCTGCTAGCCAGCTGTTTAAGACACAAACCAGCCCTAAATCACCAGTCTTGAAAATTCTTGGGATGTTACTTCTGTCCTAGAAATTCCTTCTTGCCTCTTTCTCACCATGCCAATCTGATCAACATTCACTGTGCAGAATTCTGGCTCAAGACTCCATCAGAGTGGCTGAAGAGCTCATCTACTTGAATGTGGTGCATGGCCTCATGTGTGCCATGGGCAACAAGGACCACACCAACTGCCAGAGACAAGCCAGTATCACACTAGAGGCAAGTGGTTTTGGAAGATAAGAAAGTGCTTGCAGTGACTATAAATCTCCCGCCCTTACTGGGTTGCAGCTGTGGGAAAATTGGACTGGGAATGACTAGCAAAAGTTGCAGTGTAAAGTCAAAAGGAAGTAGATTTAAAGTAGAATAGAGCACATAGCTGGGAAGCAAGGTTGTGGAAGAAGTAATAAGGCAGTGCTGGATTTTTATAAGTATGGCTTGGAGACCCAATTTGTCACAGAACAGAAATAGTCTCTATATTAGGCCAACTGTACATATTTGGCTAACTCAGGCTTCATCACTATGGAGTTTCTAACTTGAAAATCACATGGTTTATCTGTAGCTCTTGTTCTTCAAGCGTCCATCTGTTTGTTGGGAAATAGTGGTTGGGATTGAAATGGCTCAAATTTCGCCCCAATACTAATCTCTCCTGAAGGCTGTAGTAGAAGTGAGATGAAAAAGTGTATATATAGTGTATCACAGTATTGAATAGTATCAAACCCTGCTAAAGAAATCTGAGATTGAAGGCATTTGCTCTTTCAGTCCTTCAATGGCATGCAAGGATCGCTACACTTTTCTCTTTACTGTAATGTTTTCTTGCAGTATTTTGTCAAGACATTCTTACTGGTGGAAGATACAGTCCGGTGTGCCATGGGAGAGAAATTGTTCCAGCTGTTCATGGTATGTGCTGCCTGTCCTCTGCACTACACTTACATGTTATTGTGTGATACAAAAGAGATTTTATTTTTCAAGAGCAATACCAAAAATTCAGATCAGAGTAAATATTCTCAATGTTAGGATTTTTATCTCATGAAAACCATGACTCCCACATTCATTACAGTGTTAACTAGCTTAGTACAACATCTGTTTTTTCCGGATTAGATTTGAACAAGTGGGGAATCCACTAGGACTTCCTATTTTCCTTCCATACCCCCCATATCCTCTCCCCCTTTTCCTGCTTCCTTCCCACCATCTTTTTCTGCTCCCATCTTCACCCCCTCTCCACAGCAGCCTCTCCCTTATGGCACAGTTGCATGGTGGGGAACCTGCAAGGACTTACAGTGGGTATGTCACTTTTACCTATATCCTCTTCCCCACACCATATGTTCTTTTCCTCTTCTTTAAAGTTTACTAGCGGATTTTGTATTTATTCTTGTATTTATTACTGTACTATATTCACTGTGTATTTATTGGATATTTAGCATATTGTATTTACTGTCAGACTGTATACACACTAGCATGGTTCAGGTTTAGAGGCTGGTGAAGAAATGTCGAAGATTTTGGAGCACTTTATATTTAACAATACAGTCATATATGCTTTTGTAATGTATTGGCTTTTCTCCAGATAGGTTCCTCAGTGGGGTTTTCCCTCTGGTTGTTGTTGTCTTTCTCTCTTCCTGAAAGTCCATATGCTCAACTTGCCCTATGTCCTTTCCTTCAAGCCCACTAAAAAGCTTACCTTTTATCTGCTTCCCCATCTTTCTATTTCTTAATTTACTTCATTTATATATTACCTTTCTTCACAATAGAGACTTAAAGCAGCTTTCATCAGTTTCTTGCCTTCCTATTATCTGCACAACAACCCTAAGTGGTAGGCTAGGGTGAGAGTGTGTGGATGAAAGTCACCCAGTGAATTTCTATAGCAGAGAGGTACCAAGCAGCCAGGCCTGGATGTGTCATGAAAGTCATGTGGTATCTAGTACCTCAGTGGCTGCTTCTGGGCCTAGACCCAACAAGTCCTCCCTCAAAGGCCAAAACAGCCCTAGAAAGGGCTCTGCCCCTCCCCCCGCCTTTTACTGACATGTATCAAACCTGGAATATGACTAAACTGTTATGATTACCTAGCAACAGCCACTGAGGGCATCTGGTTAAAGCTACAGGCACTCCTTTTATCATTTGGAGTTTTTAAAAAACCTTCTAATGTTTTATTTTATTTTTTAGATTTCAGATTTTTCGGTAAACCTGGGGCATTTTTCAGGTGTTTAGGAAGATGTGTCTTATCCATTCATGGCTCTAATTCTCTGGATTTAAGTATCCACAAATTGGGGCCACTTGGCTATTTGTATACAAGATGTTACCTAATTAGATCTTGTACTTTTTACATTTCATGATACAGCTGTTTTTAATATCCCCACATAAAATGACTGAATAGTGAGGATCCACTCAGCATTTGAAGAATTGGACTCTAGTCCACAAAAGATTATGCTGCAACAAAAGTTTATTAGTTTTTAAATACCAAAAGACAATTTTGCTGCAACACACGATTGTTTCTGGGATAGTTTTTGGAATTCAAAAGTTTTCACTGTAACACAGGGATGTAGCTCCTAACCCATTTCCCACTCTTAGCATCCTCTGAAATGCAGTGGATATCCTGCCTTCAGCCTTCAACCTTCACTAGTCAGCTTTAAGAACAAGTCTCTTTATTGCTTGCAACTGAGAGAGAACATTTCCAGATGGAGCTCACTAACATACACACAAAGAGCAAGATGTAAGTGAAGCCACTCCCTTTTAGGCCTTGAGGGAAAAACAACAACAAAAAATTCTTACAGAGTGACTTAAAGTTACATACACACAAATACATGCCATTCTTGTTACAGAGTATATCTTCTTCACTAGCACAGTTGATATCAGGTAAGTTTTCAAAAATTTAAATGTGTTATAAAACTGAATTAAAAGGGCAAGAGACATATCTTTACACCACAGAAGCTGGTTGCATATCCTACTCTCTGCTTCTGGTTATTTACCTGTTGCTGATCCTGCAACATGGAATTGCTTTGGCTTCTCTATACTGTCCCATATTTCCTTCAGTCTCTTTAGCATTGTTGTATAAAGACTGAATTGTTGCCCCAGCTAGTTTCTAGGTTCTGTTTTACTGTTTTTAGCAATATGTTGTCAGTTGTTTCCGGCTTGCCTTATCAGAATGTGTGTTTTTATTTTACTAATTTGGGTAAAATCTATACTTTTCTTAAATATTGTTCCCTTTTATAACTCCTTAATGATGGCTGCATGTTTAGACTTCTGTATCTTTACTGTAGCATATATTTTAATACTTTGTGGACTCTTTTCATCACATTCATTGGTTTTCCACCTGCACAGAGCTCAGACTCTGAAAATTCTATCTAGCTTTTAAGTGTGGTTATCTCCTTCCCCCATGGTCGTGGCTCATATTGAACATGCCCATAGGGGAAGTCATTTCTACATTGTTTTAATGATTCTTTCTAGTTAGTTGATATATTTAATGTTTCCATATTTATTATGAAATTCAGATCCTTTCCTACATTCTGATAGAGATCTCAGTTTGGTTAAATATTTAGTCTAACAAAATATTGGGCTAAAATTTCTCATTTTAGTGACATGACTAGACTTGAGGACAAATCCTAAACTTTAATTCTTCTAGATTTCCTTGTTACAAAATATTGGTCTTAAAAAACTGCAGTAAAGAGGATCTAACCACATACTTTAACTCAAAAAATCTATTTTTGAGTCTAAAGTCTAATGTATTTTTAGTTTCAAGAGTCATATCCCAAGTTTATCTAGCAACAATAACCAAAGGCAGCTTGTAAAATAAATACATCACATCACTAAAAATGAATGCCTAAAAGTAAATATTTTAAAAATTAACATTCAGAACAAAAATAAAAAACAAGCACAGTAAAACAAGAAACAAACCAAGCCAGTGGTTAGAGTGTTGGACCAGGATTTGGGAGGCCTAGGTGCAAATCTGTCTTGTGCACAGATGCTCGCTAGGTGACCTTGGGCCAATCACTCCTACCTCACAGAGTTATTGTTGTGAGAAGTGATGTTGTAAACCACTTTGGTTTCCTGTTGGGGAGAAAAATGGATACAAATGTCTAAATAAAAATTGTTTTAAAATAGATATTGCTGCTAAAACCAACATGAAAAATCCAAAGCCCCCCTGGAACAGGCATGACTGGCTAACAGGGAAGAAGCTCAGAGCTACAGAACAGGCCTTAGACTAGAGCACATTGTGCTGAAGCCATTAGAACATACACATTTTCTTCTGCCAATCAGCCCTGTGCTTTCATTGCTCCAGTTCTTCTACCCATATTGGGCCCATTCAGAGGCAGCTGTAAGAAGCTGCAATGAGGGAGAGGTAACTTCTCTAGAGCTACTTCTATGCTACTAAGTAAAACATAGTAACTGAAGAGTAGCGAAAGAAGTTGTGTGGGCATGGACTTGAGTAAGTAAAAAACATATATCTAGCTAGAATAACTACTCCTATTGTAGGTTAAAATTCTGATCGACCTATAAATAACTAGATGAGTAGTGGCAACTAGAACACAGGCTTAAGGATGTATACAACTGACCAGTTCATATATGCATGTTCATCATTCATATTTGATACTTTGTCATAACTTTCCTGCATTGATGAGCCTCCTAATTCTCATTAGATGTAACTTCAGTGTCAGCTTAAAAAGATCTTTTCAAGTGAGATAGCAGCATGTATGAACTGAAAATCAAAGTGAGGAGAGATCAAGTATGAGCCATTCCTTCACTTCCATTTTTATTGTCCTTTGTATCATCATTATGTGATTTAAAACTACAATGGAGTATTCCAACAGATTGGCCAAAGAAGCTGTCAAGAATCTTCCCCTCTTCAGACCTAATCTTGAAAGGTCACTCCATTTCAATTAAACTGCTATTTTCTTCTTTCTAGAAAGATGCTACAAACTTGTACCTGAACATGGATGATGTGCAGGCAGATATCCTGGTCACCAATATTGTTAACATTCCAGCAGATTTAATTGCTATTGCAAACATGAAGCTACCAAAAGGTGTGTAGTTACATCTGTGGACAAACCCACTTCAGGCCCTTTAGATACCTACATGCCAAGTACTTTTCTGGAAAAGTAATAGGAAAGGGTGATCTAAGTCTAACCTGTTAATTCACAGCTGTATAAATTAGAAATTCAGTTTAAATCAAGCAGGTCCAATATATATATAAAGCAATTTCTTCCTTTCTAGTGGACCTGCTTGATTTAAACTGAATTATATATATATATGTATCTCAGAATCAGGTTCAGCCTAGAGTAGGAGGTCAACACAGGTTAGTACCATAGCTCTTGAGAGTAGCTAAATTCTTAGCAGTTCCTATCTTACTTTATTCTCTCATTACTGTAATTCTTTAAGGTTGAGTACAGGGATCTAAACTTTTCCAAATGCAACAGTGAATTCATGTATATGTGTATGATCAATTTGTAGGGCACCTGCTATTGAAGCTATGGATTTGTATGATTTTTTGGATTCATAGCTTTGAATTCTACTTTATACTTTTTCCTAGAGGAAGTATTCAACACTGAAGTGGAATTGGAGACTGAAGATAGAGATGAGTCACCTTAATTTTCTGAAGCTCCTCAAGCATTGGGCTCTATTGTCTCTTTTCTTCCGATTTTTCATATGTCCCTTATAGTCTGACCTAGGAGTACACAAATTAAAAAAAAATCAGTTCTCCCTGAATACCAAATTGATTATTTAGTTCTGTTTGGTAATACAGAGCAAATTCGATAAAATTTGGCCATTGTTTCCTAAGGGAAGCTCAATTTGGGTTTATCCAGTAGCCCAGTTGGGGGGGGGGTCATTTTTAATCAAATTTCACCAAATTTTCAGGGGACCTACCCCTGACTGTCCTCTAAAGACCTCCAGGTTTCAGGGAGATTGGACCCGGCGGGACATTTTATGCCCCCCCCCTGAGAAGGTGTGTCTGGCAACTCTCCAATCTCCATTATTCCTTATGGGGAAAACTATCTGGGGGCTATCCAGAAGGATGGAGATGGCATTTTGCAAGCAAAATCTACCAAATTTTCAGGGTACCAACTTCTGTTTGTCCTCTAATGCCCCCCAAGTTTCAGGGAGATTAGACCCCGGGGTCCAATATTGTGGGCCCCTGAGCAGGGTACCCCAGCCACTTCATTTATTCCTATTGTGGGAGAAAAGTCCAAGCTGACTCCCACTGCAGAAAACATGGACCAAGGCTGCCATAGCCAGACCAACACTCCCACATTCAAGCTTCATACCGGACAGTTCAACAGAACCAAACTAATGCCCCCCTCAAAACCTCAGCACCCCTTGACCAGGCTGACCACCACCCTCCATTGTTCCCAGTTATGAGAACTTTCCCAGGTTCTTTCCCAGGGGCTCATACACACAGGGCAAGGATGCCACAGCCATGCATGCTCCCAAATGCAAGCTCAACCCTGGGGAAGCCCAACAGAACCAAACTGATATCCCCTAAAAAATCCCAGTGTCCCTTGACCAGCTACTCTCCATTATTCCCTATGAGAACCAATATCACACCAGAGATCCACCCCAACCAAACTGAAGCAAAGGACCCTCTTGCATTTTAGCCCAACAGAACCAGTATCATTTACAGCAGCCAGGCACTGGATTCAGCTAGTGGGGGGGAACACCACAGAAGAGAACCAAGCAGTACTGTCTGGACATTCAACCCTCGGCCACCTTTCCCAAGTGCTGGTGCACAGCCACGCGAAACCCCTACCAGCCCCCTGGAGAGTCAAACCCCTTTACTTGTTGAGACTTCCCAGTCTCTGAGTTCATTCTGGGAGCTTTTGCACATATATGGCCAGTAACTCTAGACACAAGCTTTAATATACATTGTTTATTTAGTTCAGAAGAGTGTTTGCAGGCCAGGAACCACTCTACAAGACACAAAGCAAAAGGCAAAGAAAATGACAAGCTTGCTTAATTTTAACTAACTGGCTAGACATAAAAACTTGCTTGCTAACTTACATTCTCTGAAGTAGCTTCCAGGTTGGTCATACTCACAAACAGAAAGAAAGTCCAAAACCATGCGAGGCAGCTCTGGTCATTGTAAGGCCTGGCATGAAGCAAAGTCTCTCACATGCTGAAGGAATCAGATTGAATGTTACAGTGTGATCCAGAGAGAGCTAATCGAGCAGCTGTGAGGAGCCATCTTTTCTAGGGCTGTCAGCCAATCAAGGTACACTTCGATATCAGCGTTGCTGAGCAGGAGAAAGTGGAGAGGGCAACCAGAGCTGATACTCCTTTCTGCCCAAGGACATCTTGCATTGGACAACAGGCTGCAGGTGCAGTTAATTAAGGAGCCTGCTCATTCCATTCCCAGGGTGGCAAGCCATAACTAGGCCTGTGGGAACTTAAGGGCCTGAACCAAAGTTGCTCAGGCTACGGAATGTGGATTATGTGGCTGTTCTACATAAGTACTCAGCCACACGCACAAGGCAACAACAAGCAATTGCAGTTGCATAAAATGGATCCTACCCACAGGGCTTCAGGCTGAAGACACCCTCGAGGAGGATTTGATTAGTTCTTTTGCAGCCTCAGAGCAAGTGGAGATCACTAATAGATTGGAACAACACAGATCTAGACTCCTGGCAATCAAAGGTGGCACCCCCCACACCATTGCTTCAGACTCTTCCTCCTGCAGTGGTTGATGCAGAAGTGGTTATACTAAGGCCCACTCCAGCTTTGCCACCTTTTACCCCATCTAAATCCCCAGAGGCTTTCCCCATGGACAGCAAGTGTTCCCACCCTAGAGAATACATCTTTACCCATCAGTCCACTAAAGTAAATGGAGCTGGGAATGAGACATCGTGCCGCTACCTGGAAGATTTTGAGCTGGGATCATGTGGCCTCTCTGCAAGAAACGAACAAGAAAACTCTTCTGCTGCTGACCAGATGCCCTTTGCTAAAAATGGGTGTATTTGTATGGATCTAGAGGAGGGTCTAGATTCAATTGAGAAATCAAATTGACAACTAAATTTGCTTTCATGGAATCTGATGGGGTGGGGGAATAAGCTACACGACCCTGAATTTTTTCAGCCCTTGCATAGGTATATTATGCCTACAGGAAACATGGGTGCAGGAGCCTGGTAGCCCTACTCTTCAGGGCTATTGTGCATTTCCAGTACCTGCAGTTAAATACCATACCAAAGGTCGTTTTAGTGGGGGCCTAGTAGTATTTGTCTCTGTTGATTTAAATATTGATATCCAGCTATTGGAAAGTGATTCTCAGAATTATATCCAGATCATACTGATCCAAGGTCAGTGTATTGGTTCTTATTTGTGTCAGTATTTACATTCCTCCCAAACGCCTAAAACATTGGGGAATGTGGATAACATTGGGGAACGTTTATCTAACACCCTTGAAACTTTAGCTCTCCACTTTCCCAATTCACATCTCATCTTGTGCGGAGATTTTAATGCTAGAACTGGCCCTGGCATTTCCAAATCTTCAGCTAGTGTTAACAATCAAATTGCTGAGCAAGCATGCGTTCTAGATCGGTCATCACAGGGCCCGATTCTGAACAAGCCAGGCTTAAGACTGTTAGAAATGCTCTCTGTCCATCAACTCCACATTTTACATGGCACTGGGTCTGACACTTATGGAAGTACATTCACATTTCTATCCTCTCGGGGAGCCAGTACAATTGATTACATAGCGGGTTCTCCTTCGCTTTTAGGCTATACTTTGGGCTTTGAGGTCTGTAATAGAACAGAGAGTGACCCACTCTGCCCACTGAGACTTTTGCTGGGCTTTAGGGACATCATCTTTCTCAAGCCTGCTTCAGGTCCTCCAGAAGGGTACCTGCCTGGTAAAAGGAGACTTAAGTGGACTCCACAGCGACATGCCGACCTAGCCCAGTCATTGGTGAAGAATGACTTGTGGTCACAGCGTCAAGCATTACTGAAGGATGGCCTCAATGCTGTTACACATTTTGAGGGCATAGTACAGCTTCTTAATCCTCTGCTTTCTAGTGACAGACCCCCTAAAACTGGAACTTACTCCAGTGGTGGGTGGTTTGACCAAAAATGCAGAACTGCCAGGAAAAAGTTAGCTTATTACACCAGACAAGTCCACCACCTCAAGAAAGGAACATTTCTAAATCATCTTATCTTATTAAGATCAGCCTACAAAAAGCTATTGAAACGGAAGTCTGATCACAACAAACTATTATGGCAGGAATTAGGCCTGGCAGTTCAGGAAAAGAGGGAGGCTCGGTTCTGGGAACTAGTGTCCTTTGGAACAGGTAGATGCCCCCTCCCCCAGTTGGATGCCCAAATTTCAGCAAAAGACTGGCATGTGCACTTCAGCCAAGTATTCAGGGCCGCCTCGATTCTCCAGAATGAGGTACCCAAGCAGATACCTCCCCCTGATCTCTCTACCCTGCCACAATGGCCCCGTTACCGAGACTGAGATCAGAGGACTTATTTCCTCACTTGCCTCTGACAAGTCCCCCGGTGAGGATTTGATTCCCCCCAAGATGTTTAAGTCCTTCCCTGATTGGTGGGCTCCCATCTTAGCTAAGTTATTCACCTGGATGAATTCAACAGGGGTCTTCCTCTCAGGGTGGAAACTGAGTATAGTAGTTCCAGTGTTTAAAAGGGGGAGCAAAGCAGATCCCCAGAATTACCGTCCAATAAGCTTGCTGGACATAGCTGCCAAATCGTATAACAAATCTCTTCTATGTAAGCTGGAGGATTGGGAAGCCTCCAATTAAGTCATCTATCCTGAGCAAGCTGGCTTCTGCAAAGGACATTGTACCATCGACCATTGTCAAACCCTCTACAAACTAGCATCCCAAAGTATCAAGGGCCCTACTAAATCTCTGTATGCAGCCTTTGTGGACTTAACAGCTGCTTTTGACTCCACTGACAGAGAACACCTCTGGACGAAGCTAGCTGCTTCAAACATAGATAGGCGGCTATGGTTTCTCCTGCAGGAATTCCACTCCAACATCTTTGCAAAAATCAGGGTGGGCACCTCAGGCTCTTTAACAGAGGTAAGACCAATTCTGAGAGGGGTAAAGCAAGGATGTGTCCTGGCCCCTTTGCTTTTTAACCTATATTTAAATGATATTATCCCGACATTATCCGGCCCTGAGTTTGTCCTCCCCTCTTTAGGATCTCAGAAAATATCAGTTATTTTATATGCTGATGATATGGTCCTGGTCTCTCTTACCCGTGTTGGCCTTAAAATGCTTTTACATAAACTTGGTGACTTTTGCAGTGAAGTACTGGGGAAATCCAACTAATCCTCTCTCCGCAGCAGCCATCATCATTGGCAACACAGTAAATGTGCTTGATGCCCACTCACGCCACCCCTGCCTTCATGCTTGTGCCGCCATCAAACATTATGGATCCTGTGATGTCTGTCTTATCTACCCAGTCCACTAATTCCCTCTTAATGGCAACAGCGATGTTTTCTGCCATGTGCACCTCACCAAGAACCTCAGTGTGGACCAAAACCTTGCAGTAGCTGGCCTGGTGGTCTCCCATCTGGCCCTGCCTGGTGCTCATTGTCCCACCCCCTCCCAGGTCATTGAGTTGCCACCAGTGCACAGTAAGCAAGAGGTACACAGCCCCAGATGTCCAACATGGACTGCACAGTTCTTCTGGCAGCGCAAGACAACTGTGCCTTCACGTGCTCCTTGGTAGCCCTGTAAAGGGAAGGCACCTCAGTCCTGCTCAGCAGAGGGCATGCACCAAGGACAGACTACCTGGAGCAGCCCTCAGAAGCCAAAGTCCTCTACTATGCAGAAAAGCTGCCCATCTGTGGTGATCATCTCTGCGATCTCAGCACACTAGTGCCATGTGTACCAAACATCTCTGGCAGAGATGCTTGGGATCCCTTCCCTAAGGAAACCTGTGGGGAGAGTGCCAGAGGTGGCTGCAGGACAACCCCTCTGCTGACTCGCTAGCAGCCATGTGGTGCCAATCTCTCCTCTTTAAGAAGCAGAGGGAGAGAGTGCTGGTGGTGCTACCTCATGTAGTTCCAGAGGCTGGACTTTAAGAGATGATTCACATCCTTCCCTCAACTGACCAGGATCCTACAGTGCTGGCACTGTGCATACTAGGGGTCCTCCATCTTCTGGAAATGCTTCCAGACATTGGAGAACAAGGAGGAGCATGCTGTCCTACAGCTGCAGGCACCCCAAAAGGTGCCTCCTGTGAGGTGCTCTGGCCAGACACACCAAGTTTAGGGTGGGCAGAAGAAGATGGCTGAGGGTGAAGGGGCTGAGATGTGGAGGTCACCACTTCCACAATGTCTCCCTTTTCTTTGACCATCCTGTCAGTCCTTGGCAGTTAGGTCCCTCAAGCCCTCCACAGTTAACACGCAGGTGTTCCAGTTGAAGTACCTTTATTGAGATCCATACAGTACAGATACTCACCCAAAGGTGGCAATTGGCAGGAGTGACAATTCAAAGGCATTGCTATTATAGGAAAGCTTCCCGCCCTCCTGGGTCCATTGACATTCTGGCGCGAAACCCCAAGGAGGTTGCATGGGAACAGATTAGTTTAGACTACATGAAGTACAAAGGAACATATCCCAGTCTCTGGGAAAGTTACAATGTTTGCTGCTAGCAGCTCTCCTCAAGGACACTTGCTGGAAAAAGTGAAAGTACACATTTTCAACAGATAATGGAGGGGCCCACTGGCTCTCCTGCAATTAATATCAGAAGTTAAGACACTCATATGATCTACACAGAAAACAGCATTGACCCTTAGAAAATGCAGAATACAATCATGGCAGGTATGCTGGCATACATGACACATCCTCTCCTCCTGCCTCACCCTGAAAGGCCTGCTGCTGGCCTCAGAGGAAACTGAAGAAGGGTCACAAAAGGTGGCCCCTCTGCCAGTTCCAACATCCTCTGAGTCCCTGGAGTGAGCTCAAGGGATGGAAAACTCATGCCCCCCCTCCACCAAGACACCTCATGCTGCTGCTCCTCCCGCTGCTGGGTCTCAACAGCTGGAGGAGGGGGAGCAGCAGCAGGCCCCTGCCCAGTGCCAGCTCCTGCCTCAGGCACCTGCAGTGGGGGTGGTGCTCCTGCAGCTGCCTCAGGATAGTCTTGTGAACCCTCTTGCTATCACCAGAAGTTAATGGCTGTGCCGGGGACTGTTATTAAATGACCAACCCACCCAAAGTACCTAGCCAAAAATGAGAGTTTCTTTTAAAACAAACATCCAAACTACTTCTAAAGTGGTAAGGGAGCCAGAGCAAAGATGGGAAGAAGCCTAGTTAAATGTCATTATGGGTAGCCTATTTATCTATAGAATTTGACTAGAACCTGAACACTTAATTTCTACACAAGCTTTATTAAAGGGGGGGACCTCTGTTTGATCCCTAAAAGTCTTGTAAAGTCTTGCTTTACAAGACTGTCTAGACAGAGAGAGCCCATGCTACCATTCCCAACCGCTGAACTGACAGCCACTTGAAACTCCTAGCAGCCTTATGGAGGTCTGGCCCTTAGTTCAAAACTCCTCAACCTCTGAGTTTGTTTCTGAGAGTATAGGCACACATTCCGTCAGTCACTCTTGACATCAGAAATATATTTTGTTTATTAAGTTAGTCACTGAAAGCATGAAGCAATAGGCAAAGAAGAGCATTAAAAAGCTCGCTAACTTGCATCTCTGATGTAGCTTCCAGGTGTTGCTCATACTCAGACTTAGAAAGTAAAGTCCAAAACTATGCCAGGTGATTCAGGTCATCTTAGTATCTGGCATGGAGCAAAAAGCCTCCCTCACATGCTGGTAAAATGATTCTGAATAGAGAGGATCCACACTGCTGTGAGTAGCCATCTTTTCAAGAGCTGTTAGCCAATCCTGGCAAACTTAGATAATTGCAGTACTAGCACGAGAAAGTGGCTGGAGGCTGAAACTCCTGCCACCCAAGGACATTTCCCCTTGAGAACAACAGGCTCCAGGTGCAGCTAATCAGGAGGCCTGTATTCTTTCTCCAAGTCCAGACTGAACTCAGGCCTGTGGAAATTTAACACTCCTGAACCAAAGTCACACAAGCAGGTTAGCCTTATAAGATTTTAAAGGCTGGTCTTGACAAAAACCACTAACCTATCTTAAAACACTTTTTAAAAATTCACAACCCTCTCATAATACCAAAGTACACTCAAACACCACTAAGTTATTTAAGCTAATAAACTGAACCAAGCACCCAAGCAAACACCAACCTTCCAGAAGAAAAACTAACAAAGCCCTCCCACACACACAGCACAAAAGCAGTTTTCCTTCCCTCTCAATCTTATCCCTCCCAGACACCAGGTCAGCCCCCTCCCTCCAAAGACAGAAAAAACTCAGTGAGTCCACAACTCTCAAACCAGGCAGCAGTAGCAGCACTCTAGGTGCAGTGGGGGCAGCAGAATCTAATCCACTCCAAAGCAGCCAGACGACACACCACAAAATGGAGGCTGCTCTCAGGCAAGCCTGCCTAATTAACTTCTTGCAGTCAGTTTAAAAAAAGGCACACTCCTTCTAGAGAATCCCATTGGCTAGAGAAGGAGAGCTCCTGCAAGAGTTGGCCACTCGCTCCCCCTCTCTTCCTCCCTCTCATCTTGGAAAAAAGACATGAAAGCGTGTTTATTTTGTGTTCCTTAGCAAAGGAACAGCCCAGCTGTGGTTAACTTGAGTTTGGAAACACCACATTTAATTTTGTATTCCCTTTTGAGTTTGGTAATATAGAATTTCACCAAATCAGGTGGAATTCGATATTTTTAAGGGAATACCAAACCCTAAATGCACATCCCTAGTCTGACCATTGTCAGGTCTTCTTTCCACTCAAGAAATAGATGGAGGTCTGTGCAACTGTTGTTCAGACTACACTTGACGGATGTGAGAGAGAGCTTTTCTAGCTTCCTTCCCTAGCTCTGTAACTCAAAGCCATAAGATTCCTTGATTAACTAATGAAAATATATTAACTGGATGAAGCTTTCAGGTATCATACCTTTAAAAATGGCATCATCCACTGAAGATCCCAGAACAACGGCTGATTTCCTGCAGCAAAGACATTTTCTTCCAGGTACTTTGGAATATAAAAACAAAAATTTCTTACTGCACCCCCAAAATGTCTTATTAAAATTAATGGCTGCAGGGATGTTGTATTTTTACAAAGCACTCCTCTCTTTGACATTGCAAATGGGGAAGGAAGGTATTAGAAAAGGAGATAGGGCAATACAGGATTGTTGCTTGAAGTCGGTTGGTTTTGGGCCCAGTACTTTTCAATATTTTTATCAAAGATCTGGATGAAGGGGTAAACAGGCTACTCCTTAAATTTGCTGATGATACCAAATTGGGAGGAGTGGCAAACACCCAAGAAGATAGAGTTAAAATTCAACAAGACCTGAAGACTCTGGAGAAGTGGGCGGTTGTGAACGGGATGCAATTCATCATTGGTAAGTGCACAATTATTCCATCTGGGCCGCAAAAATGTGAAGCACAAATACAGGATGGGGGATACACTTCTGGATAGTAGTGTGTGCAAAAGAGATCTTGGGGTAAGAGTGGACTGTAAACTAGTAGAGTAGTAAAGTCAGTGTGATGCAGTGGCAAAAAAGGCAAACTCAGTCTTGGGTTGTATCAAAAGGGCCATTGCATCAAAATCGCAGATCATAGTTCTTTATACTGCCTTGGTCAGGCTGCACCTGGAGTACTGTGTGCAGTTCTGGAGGCCTCACTTCTAAAAAGATGTGGACAAAATCGAGAGGGTGCAGAAGAGAGTGATGCAGATGATCAGTGGTCTGGAGACTGAGCCCTATGAGGAAAGGCTGAGGGCCTTGGGAATGTTTAGTTTGGAGGAGATTGAGGGGGGACATGATAGCTCGCTTTAAATATTTGAAAGGCTATCATTTGGAGGAGGGCAAGGAGCTGTTCCAGTTGGCAGCAGAGGATAGGACTTGAAGCAATGGGCTTAAATTACATGCAGAAAGGTACCGGCTGGATATTAGGAAAAACGTTTTCACAGTCAGAGTAGTTCAAAGATGGAACCAGCTGCCTAGGGAGGTGGTGAGCTCCCCTTCACTGACAGTTTTCAAGAAGAGGCTGGATGAATATTTGTCAGGGATGCTTTAGGCTCATCCTGCATTGGGCAGGGGGTTGGACTAGAAGGTCTGTATGGCCCCTTCCAGTTTTGTGATTCTGTGACAGTCGTATAACAGAAAGAACCGTATCAAATAGAACCTATATCAAATAGTTAGAAAAATTGAGTCGCTACTACTGGAAGAATTGGGATAGCTGTCTTGCTAAGGATTTCCAGAATGGGCTCTGTTCATAAGCTCCTTTCCTCTCTAACTTGCATGTTTCCTCCATACTCTTTCCCCTTTATGCTCTAGTATGCATAGCTCCTACATCTCTCCTTTTCTGGCCTTCTTCTGTAATGTGCTTACTAGATTTTTCCTTCTTAAATATGCTGCTGCCCCTTTCTTCTTTACATATTCCCTCCCTCGTGCATTTTTCCTTTCTCTCGGCAGAGAACAGAATGCACGTTTCATAAACCGACTCCCAAACCTCTCCCTTTGGAGCAGCAGCAATGGCAGCATAAAAGAAAAGGGGCAAGCAAGTCAAGTTTTTCCAACAGATGAAAATTATATCCCACATACACATACTTCCATACAGAGAGGAACAGTTAAAACATGGGAGCCATTTGAAAATGCAATCAGCTTTATGGGGGAAATGGTGAATGGAGGACTAAAATGGCACTTTACATAGAATGTGGAAGAAGTATTTCTCTTTTTTAGGGGGTAGGCTACAACAGTGTTATATGCACTCATGAACCCCCATGACCTATAGTTACAGACCTGTACTCTTATGTTAAAATATGCTTAACCTTTTTCACAGACCTCACATGGAACACCTTGGTTGGACTAGTGCATAGCTGTTTCAAGTAGTAACTTACTTCTTGGAATGGAAAAGAGCCCAGCTATTGCTTCCATCCCAGCAGGAAGCCTCTTTGAATCAACCTTTAGAAACTCTATACCTTGCTGTTATTAGCCCCACTGAGGGAATGTCTAGAGTTACAAAAGATGAGTAAAATCAGAACACTTGCCACAAGAATATTGCTGAGAATAGCCTCCTTGTGGAAGGCAATCTCATGAAGATTCATTTTAGCACCACTGCAAGCCAGTTGGGAGACCTGCAAAAAAAAAATTCAGGATCCTCACAAAACAACTGAATGCATTCAGAATATTTATTTATGAACAAGTTAAAAACTACTGATTTTTTCTATTAAGAAAGATTTACATAAAATCCTGGAAAAGGGATAAATGGGTTGCACTCACTTGTTGCATCCCAACGGTAGTATCTAGGCCAAAGATTTTATGTACACAAAAAATAGACATGCTTATCAAAGTGACAGTTGAACACCCTCCTCCTTCTGTAGCCTTCAATATTGAAAAATGAGCAAAGTTCCAGAATTGCCAGCAGAGTTCTGTTCCCTGCCTCTACCAAGGGTGGAATCCCCAGCAGAGGACTTTCAAGTAGAACAGGGTGAGTCTTCTACTTGCATTTTAAATGCAGTAACACCAAACCAAAAAAGTGACAGACAAAATTCAGAGAAAAAAAACATTCATTTAACAACTAGGTGGTTATTGAAATGGCTTCTTGCTCAGGTGCTTGCTAGCTTGCTCTTCCATCTGCATAGCAATGGTTAGTTGTTCCATAGTATCTGCAAAGGAGACATTGAAATTGTCTAATTTAGTTCACTTATACCCTACCTTTCTCCATAATGGGGACCCAAAGTGATTCACATTGTTCTCTTCATCATTTTATCTTCACAACAACCCTATGAGGTAGGTTAGGCTAAGATTGTCTCACTGACCCAAAGTCACATAGTGAGCTTCCATGGCAGAGTGGGGATTCAAACCTGGGTCTCCCAGACCCTAGTCCAACACTCTAATCACTACACCACATTGACTCACTTATACTATCCCATGAATGCATTAGAACTCTTCCACTTGAGGGCACTTGCAAGATTATTTTAATGTGTGATCCAATGAGAAAGGTAGTTGAAGAGGCAACACTTATCCCCACTGATAGATTAGGCAATGAATTGACAGGGCTGGGATAAAATGAGGATGAAACAATGTTTCCTCATGTGCCACAGCTACAGTCCAACAAACTCCTTGAGTGCAATTTATGGTAGCTTGAAGATGCTGTTTTATGTATTGTTTTATGAATTGTTTTAATATTTGTATTATATTTTTATAACTGCTGTACCTCGCCCTGAGCCCGCTTGTGGGAAGGGCGAGTTAGAAATGTAAATAATAAAAATAATAACAACAACAACTGCTCCAATAGCCATGGCAACATGGGCTTTGGCATTTGCTAGAAACTGCTAGCAAAACACTAACTATTCTGTTACAAAGTACACCCTTTACTTTTAAAAGGGAAGCATGTTTCAGCTCTATCCATCACACAGGTCAATTGACTTATGGTTAAAGCTCAAGACTATTCCTGCCCTCAGTTCACTCCCTTTTATATTCCCTCAGTTTAGCATAAAGTCACCTGGTCATCTACTCCATCTCCTTTGTCATACATGCATGCTTTTCCATCTAGACCAGCCTTCCCCATTTGTATTCATACTGTATCAATCTATTTCCCAAACAATACATAGTTAGTGATGGTCCATCCTAGCCTCATCTTACCTTCTCCAAAACAAAACATTGGTCACTTGGAAAAATCCCTGACCCTTCCCCTTCTTGTATCTAATGGGAAATGTAAGGCTTCTGAACAGCAAACACACTACAACATTCCGGTGATGTTAGTAGCATGGTGATGTGTTAGTAACATGGCAGAATGATGTCACAGAAAAAATGAAAGGCCAACTCCAACAGCACCAAGTGCTTTCATTCTGAAGCATCCTTTGTGCTGAATTAGTGAATGCAGTCCCCAGTGTACCTTTCAGACTGAGGAAGCTTTGGGATCCTTCATGTAGGAAGCACTGGGCTTGATACACAAATGCCTCCAGGTCATATTCGGGTTGTTCCGCCATTGCCAGGAGATAGTTACAGTTGTTCAATTTCTGAATGCAGAAGTGAGGATAGTTAAGGAATTATGTTAAAGTTTTCTTATGCAAGTTTTCTTACGGATTTCTTATGCATGTTTGCTATGTGGACTTGAGTTACTGTAAAGACGTATACCAATGTCTTGTGGGGCACTACTTGATCTGTGATAAGGAAAGCATTTCAGAGCTATTTTCTTACTTACAATTCCAATTGCTTAACAATACAAACCACTTGGTAACAAACTTGGTAAACCCAGCCCCAAAAGCAGGTTTGATGAACTTCCTCTTAAGACTTACCTGCCTGACATCTTTCAAGTCCTCTATTGCCTTCTCCTCTAGTTCACTAATTCTAGTGATGGCCTCACGGAAACTGAATAAATGAGGAGACAATTCATCTTCGGAAACCTGTTGTTCACAGCAATGCACTTGTTAGCACAGGCAGTCTCACTACATTCTACTCCCATAGATTAATCCCAGCTAGATATACACATACCTCATGAAGGTGGTTTGATCCTTCTTCACTGATTTCCAGTCCCTCACTTACAGTTTCCATGAGATTGTGTGTCTCTCCAGCTGTTCCATTGCGAGGGAGCTCCTTCACTCTGAGAAAACAGAGGTCCACCACACTGAAACCTGTCTTAATGAAGTACTCAGTAGCCTGGTTCTCGCTAAAAAGAAAGACATGCTTGACCAATATCTACAAGTATCTGGGCATCCCTTGCTTAGATATAAATACATGGTGCTCCGACTCCACCTTGCCCCAAGCAGATCAGCTTCTAGTTTATAATTAATTCCTGGGAAACAGTATGTATTTTCAGAACTGAATAAGGAGAACTGGACTGGCTTTTCTATTAGTAGATATGATTGACAGTGGGAATAAGAGAAAAGATTCTCTCCTCTAGAGACCCTGGACAGTATCTGCCGGCAAGGTCATTCCCAGATCTGCTGGAACTTGAACAGAATCCTTGACTGGAACAAAATCCAACTATGAGAATTCAAATGCCCTAATAACTCATCTGCTGCTTGTTCACCAGTGTAGATCTTTGGAGTTCTGTTCTGCTGCCAAAATATAGGGGTGGGAGACAGCAACCTATCCTGTACATAAATCAACACGCACAAAAATATACCACCAGAAAAACCTGTTAATTGCATAGGTGGAATTTCTTCCTCTTAACTAATGCTAGGTTTTTAATAGAGCTATAGATGGTAGTTCATACTAATATAAAAAGTTCTATTGAAGAATTATACGGAACGAATAATTCATACAAATTGCACAAGGGATTGAATCTAGTTGCAGTCTCTAATATCCCAACAGCAAAAGATTCTGCCAGTGCCAAATGAACATGGATTTCTTTTCCCTGTGTGATCCAGACATGAATGCAATGATTACTCAGTAGCTTGGGAGTCACATATGGATGTTCAACATGCCACTTGCAGCTCTTCAGAGCACTGTTTCCCAATGTGGTACCTGTCCCATGTTTCAAGGAAGTGAGCAAGGCCCGTATCTGGTGGGGCCTGTGGTTGGCAGCTGGTTTACATCTTGAAACAGCTGCTGCTAGGGGATGAGTAAACTGTGAGCCTCCCTGAGCTGCAGACCTCATGCCAGGAATGGAGGCAAATGTGGTTCTTTTGGTTGATGGGTAATAAATGTGGCTCTCTGCAAGCCATGGAGTACCACTGCATTAATGGTATGAGGGAAGGACCAAGAATGGCCACTTTGTTAAAGACACAGAATTTGGTGCCTTTTGGTGTCCCTCTTAGCCAATCACAATGAGAAAGACACTCTACGGAGTTCTGTTGAATTGAAGCAAAATAGATTGTTTACTAAACAATGGATGAGCAATCCTTACACGGAAAGTAAAGGGTCTCCTCGTGCTCAGTGCTCATCAAAGCTACAATAGCAGTGCAAAGCAATTAATACCTTTTGGCTAATTATAATATTTGTTATCTTATTGGCTCGCAGAATCCAGGGGTCAAGAAAGGAGGCCCCCTTTCTTGACACCATCTGTCTAGGGGTACTCTAATTGGATGAAGCAATCCAGGTCAGCCTCATAATTGGAGAACTTGCAAGATTGCAATTTCTTTATCTGTCCTTGGGCTTGTTCCTCTGAAAGAAGGAAGAACATCTTCCTTCTTCTGGGCTCATTCCTGCCCCCCCCCCTTTTGCTAATGTTACTTTTTCAATGGCACCCAAAAGTCGCTGAAGCCGCTTCTTTTTGCAGCCTTGAAGCCTTGAAGCCTGCAAGGAGTTTGGAAAGGAATGTGGCCCCCAGTTCTGCCACCTCTCTCTTTCCCAGCCTTGAGAGAGATGTTGCTAAATCCAGCTGACCTAGTTTGCAACATTTTGCATTAACAATTCCTACAAAGAGCTTTTTGTATTAAAATCATATAGAATAATATAACATATGTGTGACATCTCTACAGGTGCATCTCTACATCATGTTGCGAGCATTATACTGTTAGTTCTCAGTTCTCACAGCGTTTAACATGTTTAACATACATTCTTCTTTGGTCCTTTGTTTCAAACGTCATTTTCTTGCAGGTTGCATTACAAATACTACAATAGCTCCTGGGCATAGAAAAAGTGCATATAATACTGAAAGGCACAGAAATGGTATATAAAATCTCTTTCTTCAAATCCATATTCCTCAACTTAACTGGCTCAGAAGCAACAGTACTGTGGTAACAGGGTTTTTACAGCAGGAGGAATGGAGCAGAGTGGCATCCAACAAACAGAATCAGAGACACTATATTACTTTCACTGACAAGGAGAAACCACATTTTTGTTCTTTCGATGGAGGCTGCTGCTTCAACCAGTGAGTGACTGTTCACCCATCTTAGCTTAAGAATAGGGACAGGAAATCTGATTAAAAACAGCCTTCAATTAAAAGAAGGAAGATTCAAATAGTTTCTTTTTGCATCAAAGAAATACACAAACTTAAGGCCAGTTGGAAATGACATAATGGCTGTAGTCGCCAGCAAAGCTCTTTCAACTTTGTTTCCTCAACACATTATGACCAAGTTTCCCATTTACTATGGATTAAATTTATAAATCAAGAAGTCGCTTACCTATCAGCATATCGCAAGGTATTTAAGGTGTATTCACAAGAATTCATGCCTGGAGAGATCATGGCAATCTGAAAGAAACGAGCTCTTTAAGATCTGCACTGTTTTCATCAAACTCCATGATACTACAGCAAATTTCCTCTGTTTTTCCAAGGATTTCTGCAGTGCCATCAACCATGCTTCATCTGTTCTCCCAATAAGGAAGTGTTCTCTATTTTCATAAAATTTACTTGGAATTAAAGCTGCAATGAAGTTCATGGACTCTTTTCCAACCAAGCATTCTCAAGTTCAGCTTAAAATTATCAAGTGTTCCATGATCAGCAAACTGTGACCCAGTAGTACTACAGACATGCTTTATATGCTGAAGAGCTCAAGTTCAATTCTGGCAGTGAAGAAGTATGATTTCAGGTAGCAGGTGTTGGGACATACTGCCTGATTTAGTGAAATTTAACAAGGTGGGCGAAAGGGTCTCATTAAGTATGACGGTTTTACATATTCATCTACTTCCTAGAATTTTGCTCTAGGTTTAGACAAACCAGTTTGGTGCAGCGACCAGCTGCTTGCAAAGAATAATATCCTAACTTCACATTTGCTGGCAAGCATGTTTTTACCTTTTAACATAACCAATTAAAAAAGAAGCCAAGTGATAACTGTAGCAGGTTCATATTGCAACAAAGATAATAATAAATTAAATTGCTGACTTTACCATACAAGTCCTGGAATTTGATCCAATGAAAGAGTCCCTCAGCACCTGGGTAAGTTTGCTCTCCCGGAAAGGTGTATGTGGTTTATTCTGGCCTAGAGCACGGATACATTCCTACAAAAAAGGGGGAGTGAGGAAGGATACACAAATTCATACAGCATTCAGGTAGGTAAGATTGTGACTATACCTAGAGCGCACGTTCAATTAAAAGAAATGGGGCTGGATTCCATTTAAACAGAGTTAGCACTACAGTGCAAAATTATAAGACTTAAAACATACTACTATACTGAAGATACTGCACACATGCAAGATAATCTCCTGCCTCAGAAACCTTCCAGTTGTCACAAGACAGAACAGTGAGATTCTATTGATTGTTTTCCTTTAGAAAGCTAGCTAATAAGGGTTACACTAGTAAATATTATTTTCTATTATCTCACTGGTGGTAGACAAAACAGCCCAAGAAGAGATAGTATTGGTTAGGTAAGGGTTTTAAATCTACTTTACAAAGCAAAATTAGGAAACCATTCTAGACAAGCATACATAAAGTGACACCACCATTAAAACATTCACTAATGTTCAGCCCAGGCATCATCAGCCAGATTAAAAACAAATACGATAAAAGAAACTTGTGAATTTTAATTTATTCACATTTTCAAAATTTCAAGCCTAAGCACATCAAAACAATCAGATGTTGTGGCACTCCCCATTTATTTTAACACTCTCCATAGCTTTTCATAATCTACACAGTCAAAGGCTTTTTGACTGGGAATTTTGAGCATCACTTACCTTGCATGGGAAATTAATGCTATAGTCTGATAGTTGCTGCATTCTTTGGCATCTTTTTTTTGGAATTGGAATGTAGACTGAGCATGCAGTCTGTGGGCTGTTGTCTTGTTTTCCATATTTGTTAACAGATTCTTAAGATTTTGAACGACTCAGTTTATGTAGCTTGAAATAGCTCTATTGGTATTCCATCTGCTCCAGGTGCTTTGTTTCAATTGTTTTCAGTGCAGCTTTTACTTCACTTTCCAATATTTCTGGTTCTTTGTCAAAAGATTCTTCTTTGAAGGTATCTGTCATCCTTCCATTTCTTCTGTATAGTTCTTCAGCATATTGTTTCCATCTTTTTTTTATTTTGTCTTGATCAGATACTGTATTTCTGTGTTGATCTTCCAGCATCCTGAGCCATGGCTTAACTCTTCATTTGATTTCCCAGATCTTGTGGAACAGAGCTTCTTCTTCTTTTGTTGTTTTCTTCTATTTCTTTAAATTGATTATTATAATAGATTTCTTTGTCTCTGCGTGCAAGTCGCTGAAAAGCTGCATTTAGAATTCTGACTATTTCTGCCACTTTTTGCTTTTCGTCTGTCTTTAGCAATTTTGAAAAGTTTCCTCAGTCATCCATTTAGGCTTCTTTCTTTTGGCTACAGGAAAAGTCTTTGCACAGTCTTCCTTGATAGTATCTCTGGTTTCAGCCCTTAGTTCTTTTGGTTCACGATCAATTAATATTGCAAATCAGTTCTTTACATGGTCTAAATTTTTCAGGAGTATTATTTAGATTGTATTTTGGCACTATGGTTCTTTTAGTGTTTCTCTTCAGCTTTATTCTAATTTTTGATATTAGCAACTCATTCTCTGTATCACAATCAGCTCCTGGTTTTGTTTTAACAGATAGAATAGAGAGTCTCCATCTTCTGCTTCTATATGTAATCTATTTGGTTCCTGTATTGGTCACCCAGTGATTTCCATGTAAACAATTGTCTTTTGAGTTGCCTGAAGCATGTGTTAGCAATGAACAGGTTGTTGGCTTCACAAAATTCTGTGTGTTGCTCTCCTGTTTCCTTTTGTGATCCTAGTCCAAATTTTCCAACTATGCTTGATTCTTTTTTTCCTACTTTTGCATTTCAGTCACCTATGATTATCAGAATATCTTGTTTAGGTGTATGATCAATTTCTTCTTGGACACCTGTACAAAAGTTTTCAATGTCTTTCTCCTCAGCATCTGTAGTTGGGACAAACTTGAATGATGGTTATGTTGATATTACTCGGTCAGACTTTGCATTGTCGCTCTTGACTACTTTTGCTATGTTTTGCCTCGCTATTAGAGCAACACAGTTTCTTTTGAGTTTGTCATTTCTGCCATAAAATAATTTGTGGTTTTCTGACTGAAAATTTCCTGAGTTGGTCCACATTAGTTCACTTATACCCAGGATTGCAATGTTTAAATGTTCTATTTCTTGTTTTACAATTTCTAGCTTACATGGCTTCATACTTCTCACATTCCATGTTCCTATTATGTGTGTGCATAGCTTTGGATGTTCCTTTTGCATCTATTCACATCTGCAAATAGATGTCCTTTTGGCTTTAATCCAGTCCCATACTTAAGAATAGTGCTATTCGTACTTGTCCTTGGCTCTTCTCCCGTAGCCAATTGAGTGCATCCAACATGGGGGGTCCTATCTTCCAGCACTATGTCTTCTTTCATTTTGGATTGTCTCATCATAGGGTTTTCAAAGTGAGAGATTAGCAGAAGTGGTTTACCATTGTCTTCTTCTGTGCAGTACTAACCAGGATTAGCTGAAAGGACACTGCCATTGTCTGTGAAAGATCCTCCGCTGTTGTAGCCTTCCACTACTGCTGCTGCTCAGTTGCTAACCTTCAAAAATTCCTCTGCTCCCATCACCATTGGAACTGTTGATTCCTGAAGGGGGTGGATACATCTTAATCTGGTGTCTCAGCTTTGACCATTCCCTGTCTTCAGTGACTCTTCCAGAAGTTTAGACTCTTGATCAAGCCAGCGCTCCTGACGGTGTTGCTCTCAGTCTGACACACTCAACCCCCCTCAGCATATTAAAGTGTGTGTCCAATAGGGAGTATATATCCAAGATGTGCAAGCTGTACTCTGTACAAGAGTCTACTGTTAGGAAGACAAAACATGGGGAAACAGAATGGTTTCCAATTGGCAAAGGTGACAGACAAGGATGCATATTATTCTCCCTACCTGTTCAACCTCTATGCAGAGGATATAAGGAAAGCTGGATTAGATCCAGAAGAAGGTGGACTGAAAACTGGTGGAACATTAACAATTTGAGATATGTAGATGACACCACATTACTGGCAGCCTCCAGTTTGCAAGATCTGAGAAAGTCTGTTAATGATTGGATGTTTTGGAGGTTTTTCATTCATCGGGTTGTCGTAGGCCGGAGGTGACTTGACGGCACCTCTCTCTCTCTCACACACACACACACACAGCTTAAGCAACTTTTTAAGAATCAGAATGAGTTTCAAGAGTTTTGGGGTTCATCTTGAGTTCAATTCTCTAAACTGGGATACTAATATCCAGACCACAGATGGCAAATCCTTAACCCATCCAAGCTATAATTTAAAGTCATTGTGTTGATTATTTTATAGTAAAAGAGCTGTTTCAAAAATGGCTGACGCACATTTGACAAATAAAAGATGGTAATATTTTCTCTATTTAGAACAGCTATGGTCATAAATAGACACTTAGATTCTTCACATTTAAAGAAAGGCATAAGCCTATAAGTTTTAATGGGTGGACTGGAGGTTTTGTCATACAGTGCCAACTACCAGCCATATTATGACAGGCAATGGTATATACTGGATGCATCAGCATTTGGCATTGTATACTGGCATTATATACTGGCTGTAGCATCATTTGGCTTTGCCAATCTGACAGACATACAAGCAAGTCAGCTACAGCTCTCTAAGTTCTAGGCCAGGGGTCTCCAACCTGCAGCCCCTGGGCCGTATGCAGCCTCCAAGTTCTTTCTGTGTGGCCCTCCAATCTGCTTGTTTGCTGCTATCACCCTCAAGGCATTTTCTCTCAGACCTACAGTATTCTTTCTGCTTCAAGAGGTACCACCTATTGCTGTTCTTCCTTTCCCTTTCTTGCTAAAAATAGCAACATTTAGAACAAAAATAAATTCTTAATAAAGTAAGAATTTATTAATAAACTCTAAGAACTTATTTATTTATTAAGAATTCATTTATTTTATATATATAATAGCAACATTGTTTCTTCTGGTCTCCATGGTTCCTTCTGCCATCCCCCTCTTGGTCTTATCCTCCATACTAGCATTTTGAGTGCTTTGCAGCCTACCCATCCTGCTCAGTTTTTGCACTCTCCCTGTCCATGCCTTACCATGTTGAAGGCTATATATGTGTATAAAGAAGCTGTGTGAAAGGGTACAGGAGAAGTATTTTGCAAAAAAAGTGGGGAAAGGACAGTAAAAGGGCTGGTATTTTGCAAAAAAAAAAAAAAAGATACAAAGTTTTTCATACTGAACATTTCCAGAGGCTCCACCCATCAAGACTCTTCCAAGTGGCTTCCAAGGTTACTGGTGAGGTTGCTGCTGCAGGCAAAAAGTATTCCTCCTTCTTCAACAAGAGCTGGTTGCTATGGCTTTTTGCCTAGCTTGCTTCTCCCTCTCCTCTCCCACCCACTGCAGCTAGGAGTCTTCTCATGGATCTGTGATTGCAGGAGCTGGTGAGTGGCACCTTGAGTTGAGCAAGAAGTTGTACTCCCTTAGCAGGGAAGCTTATAGGATCCCCCTTCCCACATCTTCCTCCAGCCAAGTTCCTCTCTGCCTGGCTGCCATTTTGCTTCTTATGAGTGAGGCTTGGCTGGCAGGCAGTGATGTGTACATGCACCTAATAGGAAGCCAATTTAATGGCATATCTTCTGCTCCAGGTGGGAGGTTGCCCTTTCATTCGCTCTCTCTATCTGCCCTTTTTTGGAGGACCCCCAAAGTATTAGCAAGTGTAGATTTAAACCTCAAAGTAATGTGTTTATTAAGAAATAACTCTCATAGTATTCAATGTACTTAGGATTGCAACTCTGCCATCTGGTAGGTCAGATTCATAATCCATTTTTTAAAAAAATCTTCCTGGCCTATGCATATGGCCCAATGCTCCTGAGAACTGTAGAGGAAGGAACCCTAGAGGTCCCTTCTAACCCTATGATTCTATTCTTCTCTTCTTTGCCATGGTTGAAATGAAAACCCCCAGCTAATAGCAGCTACAGTGGAGTGAGCTTGATGGAAAAGGGAATAGTTAGACACCTAAAACTATATTTTTCCATATTTTTATTTACTCATAATGTTGAAAATATGCAACTGCTGCTCTGCTAAAAATTCTGTAAGATGTCTGCAAAAGAAAGTGCTGTTTCAAAGAAACAAAAAATTGCAGATGAGCACCGTGTCTTTAATGACAAATGGGACTACTGAGTACGTCTTTGTTTTAAACAAAGATAAAGCAGTTTGCCTGATATATCTTGAAACTGTCTCAGCATTAAAGGAGTACAATGTTAGAAAGCACTTTGAATTTTGTCACAAGAGCTACTCGATATATCAAGGAGAGGAGTGAGTGAAAATAATATCTTTTTTAAAAAATCAACATTTTTGCAGCAAAATAGTTGTAGAAAGCATGCTGAGGAGAATCTATCTACTGTGAGGGCTAGCTATCATGTTGCTAAATGTAGTGCTGAGAATGGTAGGCTATTCACTGGTGGTGGATTTGTTAGGAAGTGCATGGTTAAAGTAATGGAGAAAATGTGTCCTGATAAGGTATCTTGTGTTAGTTGTGTCAGTTTATCTGCATCTACAATCACCAGGCGTGTTGAAGAACTAGGAGTAGAGCTGCATATATCACTGATTGCCAAGGCAAAAGTTTTGATTTTTTTTCCTTTGGCATTAGATGAGAGTAATGACAGTAATGCCACTGTTAAACTACTCATATTTATCAGGGGGATAGATTCCAGATTCAGAATTACAGAAGAGTTTGAAAGGCACTACAGTTGCAGAAAACATATTCTTGAAGGTGTGTGAATCAGTAGAAAATCTTGGTCCAAGTTGGGATAAATCAAAAAACATTACAACTGATGGTGCAAGAAATATAGTGGGAAGTAAAACTGGTGTAGATGCAATAATCAATGAAGAGATATTGAAATTAAACAGTATACTTCCCATGCAATTTCACTGCATCATCCATCAGCAAGCCTTATGTAGTAAGATCCTTCAGTGGGAACGTGTGATGTGTATTGTTACCCAGCATTAATTACATCAGGCATCATCATGACCTTACTCATAGTCAGTTTCAAAATTTTCTCTCAGAGATAGATGCAGAATATGGTGACATATTGTACCATGCAGAAGTCAGGTGGCTTAGCAGAGGCAATGTCCTCAAATGTTTTTTCAGTCTTCGTCATGAAGTTGATGTCTTTCTCAAGGAGAAAGGAGAAGGTCAGGAAGTACTTTCTGACCCTGGATGGATTTTTAATTTGACTTCCTTAACTGATATCAGAGAGCATCTGAACACATTAAATCTAAGGTTACAGGGAAAAGGAAAGCTTGTGTGTGATGTGTATTCTGAACTGAAAGCTTTTGAAGCAAAAGTAAACATTTTTGTGAAGCAGGTTAGTGAAAGTAACTTTTCAAACTTCTTATGCTGCAATGAACTAAAAATTGAGAAGGACAGGAATTTACAATCTCATATTGAAGGACATGTCAAAGCAGTAAACCCTTTGCAGGTGGAATTCCAAAATAGATTCACTAATTGCCATAAGCACAGAAAGGAAATAAGAATGTTTCAAAATTCATTTGAAGTAGCACCAGAAGATGCAAGTAACTTTTTTCAGATGGAACTAATTGATTTGCAAGCCAGTGATCATCTCAGAGACAATTACAAAGAAAATAGTCTGTTCAATTTCTATTATGGTCTACCTGATACATTAATCAACCTAAAGAAACTTGCTGCAGGCATGTTTACACCACATACATTTGTGAAGAAACATTTTCCAGGATAATAATTGTGAAATCCAAGTGCAGGTCAAGACTTGCATGACGTTTTAAGGGTGTCTGTTACAAACCCTGACTTGGACATTAATGCCTCGGTTAACAGAAAACAGCCACAAAAATCACACTGACTAGGTAAGCATGCATAGCTAGATAAAAGGATTTGACAGTAAATTGTTCAAAATGGATTGCATTCAAGTTAATGTTTCTTCATTGATCTCTAATGTTTACTGTTGATCTAAATAGGTAGGTTAATAATTTTGTTACCTCTTTACGCATTGAGCACTCTAATGTGGCCTCCATGTGCCAAAAGGTTGGGGTCCCCTGCTCTAGGCAAATTTTTGATGTGGCTTTTCATGCTGTACATTGCCAGCTTCCAGCCACAGATAATCCCTGGCAGACATTAATCTAGGCAATTTATTCTTCAAGAGAGACTTTACAATTTCTCTGGGCAGCTTTATTATTACATGTAACTTAAATGCAAGTCTTTTATGCACAGCCAACATGTGTTCCTCTTCAACATGAAGCTATTGGTTCTTGTATTTTCCTTACTGGTAATCAACCACTCTCTTTTACAGTGGTCTGTCCAGTCTGTAAGGCTGAGATAGGGTTCTTGAAAGCAAGTGCTATACTATAACAGTGTAGACTAGGAAAAAACTACAAATAAAAGGAAAACTTCAGAGCCATTCAATATCACAGTCCATGTTCATCTTACTGAGTTTATGCCAGTAAGTTCAGGAATAGCCAGCCATTAACAAATTTGTCATGTCAAGCCCTACAAACTGCAATGTAGTATCTGCTATTCTATATAAGCTGTCCTAAGTACTTTAGTATGGCTTTTGTCTTTTAAGTTTACTGAGCTAAGGAGGAAGCAACACAGGGCTAGAGAGGAAAACAAAAGAATAGACCTAACTTTGCAAATCACTATTGCCAGATCTAGATGTCCTCCTGCCCTTATCAAGGCAACCATGCTACTTATGCCCTGCTCAATACCTTCAGTGCAAGCAGGCTCTTGTTTATTTCAGCTGCTTCCATCCGTGTTTGACGATCAGCACTGGATGTATCAGCACCCCTCTCATTTCCAGCTAAGTCCACCAAGGAGAACTTGCCATAAAGTTTTCCTTTTCTGCGCAGAATAATTTGAAAACAAGCATGGGAGCGCGAGGAACTGGAATTTGCAAAAGTATGTCCAGATGTCCTACAGAGATAACAGAAGCATTTTTGGACTGTAAATAAATGACATAAATAAATGTTACACTGTAACATTCCAAAAAGCACCAAAATATTGTGTAGCAGGTACTCATCCTATTTCATATTCCAATTAGTGCTTCCACTCTTGGGTTTTTGTGTTGAAGTTAACAGATCAAAATACATAAGCCTCCCTCCAATGTCTATTAGGTTTATGTGGACAAACTTTTTTTGTAGTGTCCTCCACTTCAGTTTGTGTGCTACTGCATTCACTGCTTTGTAGTGTCAGACCTTATAGGTTCTCACAATGAAGTCATCAGTTCGCATACCCAAACAAATATACACAAAAGTAGCATTTGAAAGGGGAGCAGAATGCATAATTCAGTGATTAGTTTATGCCCAATTCACAACAATTCTAATAGAAGGGCAGGGTGTAGATATTCTTACAAACCAGCACTAGCCCTCAAGCAAGATAGGAAATTCTACAACATGCAGATAATGCAAACTTTCACACCAGCCCATAGTTTCAGGAAGCAGCCCATCATTTCAGGCCTCCATACTGTAACCATACTAATTAAAAATACACCTTTTCAATATGCTAAGAGAACTAACTTTCCAATTGATTCATCCATATAGTTAAACCATTTACTTGGGTATAGCGTTTGTCTGTGTGTACACTGTACAGTACTTAGCTTTCTAGGCACTCGTAGCCTACAGGGTTTTCCTAAAGCCTTGGATATCAAGAATGTGTGGTCAGAGGACGAGAAACTTACTCCTTTACCAGAACCACAGTTGCTTTCCTAATATAGCTTTTCCATTTTTGCTTATCATAGCCACATTTATAACAAAAAGTTAATTCTGCATAATAAAATTAGTTTTCTACTAGAAGTTCATTGTTAACATGATCCTTGGTACTTTTCTGGAGAGACCAGTATACACATCTGCTTAGTTAGTACAATACATCTGACAAAAAAAAGTATGTTAGACTGACATTTCCAATTTTAGCCTCAATTTTCATGTACCTTTATTGTAATAACTGTCCTCTTATAAGACCAGGACTGACTTCCAATGATATCTCCTACCTTATAGATGTATTAAGGACAAGCATTATAGTTTCTTAATTCTAATATACCAAGACTTAGCCAGTGGTTTAAAATATTCCCTGCTCTTGTCTTGATAATAATGCCAACAATATGTCCTCTACTGAAAAGCTACCCAGCTCAAGGGGCATAGTACTTTTAGAATGTATATCCTTCTTAATGCACTCAGGCATTCAATAGTTTTTGTTTTAATGTGGTGATAATGTCTTACCCATGAGGTCTATATGGACAGTTTTGTACTCCCTGCTATTTGTGGGCAAATCCATAAACCTTTTCGCACACAAACATAGGCAGCTCTGATAACTGGCACAGAACCCCAAGAATCCTACCTTTTATTAACTAAATTGTCACTCAAAATACGTGTTCATGCTCTCACATTTTAACTATCACAAAAACATGCAGAACCTTCTCATCTTTTTGTCCTTAGCCCCAGTGCTTAGATTTCATTATTTAAGTAGAGAAGGGACAGGATTTCACAATGTGAGAAACCTCTTTCCCCACAGCTTTTGTTTGTCTCAAAGAGAGAATGTACATCCCATGGCACTTGCAGTGATCACCTATCAAGATTGCAGGTCAGATCTACACCTGCTTTGATTCCTTAATGGTACAGTGTTTGCCATTTTTACACCATCCCCTAGGCTCCACAATATCTTCTTAATAGATGTGATAAAGAGACAAGCGTCAGTTGCAACAGGAAGAGCAACCAACCTGCAGGCACTGCCCATCTCAATCATCCGAATAACATCTTCAGCACAGCTCACTTGTATTTCTTGCAGTCCAATCACCTGGACCTGTTGCTTGCCATCCTCCAGTACTCGCAGCTTAGCTTTTTTGTTTAGAAGGTCAAACAACTGGATTTGGAAAGAAAAAGGTACACAGTTGTGGGACGTGCTGGCATTAGAACTATATTAATGAAAAATACTTAACACTGGTTTTGGTTGTGTCAGGGACTGAATGTTTTGCCATAGAAGCCTGCCAATCAGCACATTATAGACTAGAATGTTGCCGCAATGTTCCATCAAAAAGGAAATCTCGTGTAATTTATGTTACAGTTCTTTTACTTATCCACATCAAGGTTTACATGGGGAGGGCATGCCTTCCCAGTCCTTTTTTTGGTGGATATAGACACATTATCCTTATCACATTTACAAGCAATGTTCTCTTCAAAGACATCAAGAGAGCCTTCAAGCTGATTGTCTGACTTCCCATTGAAGTCAGGTGGGACCCTTCAACCTGAGCATCACAAAACATGGTAGTTTGATTTAGCATGGCAAACAAGCAGGTGGTAAATATTGTTCTGAAGCAGGGATCCAAGGCTACAAAACTAGAATTGTGTCTGGTTTACCCCAAACATCCCCTAACACACAAGTCCCAAAACATTTCCCATAAACAGATCAGTGGAGACTGGGCTGAACAATAAAATATCAGTCAAGACATAAGGTCACATATTGGGGGTAGGTCTGGAACAGCTCATTCTTCCTTGTGAAGGGCCTGTATATTTTTAAAGAATAGGGCAATAACTGTGTGTCTATAGTATATAACTATGACTTGAGGAGCAATAGGTATATTACAGAACTATTCATTTCATAGCAACCCATTCTCCCCAATTGAAGAAGCCTTATTTGTTTCACTTAATTACCCAATGGCAAATGCAAAACCAGTGTGTAGATTAGGATAGCATTTGATTAGTTAAATGTTTCAAAGGCCTCTATTTAGATAATGTTATACTACACAAATTGTGGCACAAGTTCCACTGTGAAGAGACCAGGTTCCAAATCATCACATACAGCTAGAAGACACTAGCAGCCACTTTCAACTTAAACCAAGAAAAATTATGCTGGCTGAACTTTAACATTCTTTACTAACAATATACTGTTTATAAAAACTTCAGCATTCTTGCTTCTTAAAAGACATGGAAAATGCTGAAGTAGACGGATCTCACCTTTCCATTATATATTTCAAAGAATGTTACATAGACTTCCAAGCCTTGAGCCTTGTACTTTGTCTGGTTCCGAAGGAGGAAAACATCCTGTGCTAGTAGGGGAAAGAAAGTCACAAAGAAGCTTCTTTTGAATAGTGTTTGTGCTTTGAGGTCCTTCCCCAAAGTACTTCCACAACTTGTGATGCACTTTTAAAAATTGCCTATTGGAAATATTTGCTAGAGACATTAACAACTGAAACAAACTTATACTATTGCCACTGACAGTTTAACTATATAGCAGGCCTGACCTAGACATCTGAAAGTTTCTGTCTCTTTCCCATTACTAAAAAGGTTCTGACAAAGACAATACATACATGCAAAAGCGTATATTCCTTTGGAAGCACTCTGTGTTCGCCCAGAAAAGTTTCCTCCCATTGTCTGAAGAGAGAACATATATTAAGAACAGAGTCAGCAATTGCAACAGAATTTCATTACCTCTGTTTCCCCAGTTTTGCAAATATGCAAAGGATTTATTTTTGCAGTAGTACTTAGTTACTGCAAGATACAATGCTAGTTCATATTGATCATTAAAATGCATTAAGTATACAGGTATTGAATATGCACATAAACTGAGTGGTACAGTATTTCACTTTGCAAATAGCTAGGTATGGCTCAAAAGTTCAATATTCTACAACAGATTCCAAGACAATGATTAATAGAGCACTACCAACCAATGGGGATGGTAAAAAGTTAGGAAAGTGTCTGAATTGAGTATGTTCTTAGCCAAGTGATTCCTTCTGTACCAAGTCAGTTTCCTCCAGGTCTCTCATATCTTCCTGCAGTGCAGGTTTTGGCAACTGACAGGGACAATCCTATTTTATACAAGTTAGCACTACAGTTCCTATCTACTATATTGATTAAAAGTTATCTGCATCTCAAAGAACAAAAATCTTCAGACAAGTCTGCAGAAGCAGGTTAAACCTTGGCTGAATTAATTCAAGTACATAAGCTTAGGAAAACCAAAATCTGGGAACAAGACACTCACATGCGTTTTTCCACTGCCAGTCTGACCATAAGCAAAACATGTAGCTTTTCCTCCCTCAAAGATGGTCTGCACAAGTGGCCTAGCAGTAAACCTAGACAAGCATAATACAGTTTGATGAGTTCATATCGTGTATTTATGGAATCCAAGTTCCCATACAGCCCAGCTATCAAAAATATTTAGTAACAAAAACAGTTATAATACATTCATTTTTTAAAAAAAATCAAGCACCACTCGTTTTTTTAAAAAATCAAGCACCATTACAAATTGACTAGGGCAAGGTAATGATTAGGGGTCCAACATCTGCATAATCACAAATGCATTACGGCAGGGGTCCCCAACCTGCGGCCCGCGGGCCACATGCGGCCCCCAAGCTCTTTCTGTGCAGACCTCCAACCTGCTTTGTAATGATTTCAAGAAATGGGTGCATGTGTCTTTAAATGTTTGGTGAGATAGGTGAAGAGTGGGGGTGAAAGAGAGAGACGAGTGAGTGATATGATTGGTTGACGACAGAGAGTGGGCGGAGTGAAGGCAGTCTTCAGTTACTGAGGGAGAGAAAAAGATTCAGTTAGGGCAAGAGAGGCGAGCTGTGTGCAGCCTGAGTGTGTTCATGTATTTGTGAGGGAAAGGCAACCTGAGTGGCAGCCTGAACTGAGTGTGTCTGTGAAACTATATATTCATTCTATTTGAAGCAGGCAAACTGTGTGCGCCTGAGAGAGAAAGAATTGAGAGTGAAAAGAAAACAGGCTAGCTGTGTGCTGTCTGAGGAGTTCTCTGTGAGAGAAATATAGAGCCTAGAGAAAGAGGCTAACTGTGTGTGAAGCCTTACAAGAGATCTGTGTGAATGAGTTTGGATGAAGCAACTAGAAGAACTAAGAACTACTTTTATGTAACCAATACGCTTCTTAAAAAATAAACTTTTATTTTGTTTTGTTATATCCCAGAGTAGCGGTCATTGTTATCTCCCATTCCTATCCTTAGGGCCACATAGAACCACGAAGGAGCCTGACGCATAAACACGTTACCAAAGGGAAAACTTAAATAAAAAATATTAGAATTTAATATTCCTGGTGGCAGCTAACTACCCAGAGGGTGTGAAGGGAAAGACTAAAGCAAAATCCATCCTAAAGAAAGTGAAGATCATAACATGTGGTGGCAGTGGTGGGATCCAAACATCCTGAGGAGAAGAAAATATTTTAAGGGGGATATAATAGCCTGGGAGGAAGGAACATTCTGAGAGAAAGGCATTCTGAAGGGACAGATAGCCAAGGAGACAGAGTGTTCAGTTAAATCCTATGAGAAATATAGAACTGTTATGAAGAAAAGACACAGCTCGCCTCTCTTGCCCTAACTGAATCTTTTTCTCTCCCTCAGTAACTGAAAACTGCCTTCACTCCGCCCACTCTCTGTCATCAACCAATCATATCACTCACTCATCTCTCTCTTTCACCCCCACTCTTCACCTATCTCACCAAACATTTAAAGACACATGCACCCATTTCTTGAAATCATTACATGCTTATTTGCTGCTATCACCCTGCAATTTTGTTGCATTTTGAGTTAAGCTGTGGCCCTCTTTAGGCACTGGGCACTCTAATGCGGCCGGCCCCCATGTGCCAAAAGTTTGGGGATCCCTGCATTACGGATTGAAAAACACTGCAATATGAACTAAAGAACAATGCAATATCATTAGATTCTTAAAAGCCCTCTCTCTACATAAAACAGTATTTTTAAGCCCTCATCCTTGGAGCTCCAGTGAGACAGAGATTTCCACTTACTATGTTTTATTTTATAAGCTACCTGTGAAAGGCAGCACAGAAATTTTCTTTTAAAAAAAATACACAGTTGTCACAAAACCTCTCATCTGAATCACTCTCATAGGCTTCACAGGCTTTTTATTATAAAGAAATAAGAGAGGGACCCCACAAAGATTTGGGGGAGAGGACATCCTGTCCTGACAGCTCCACGTTCTCCCATCCTGTTTGCCTCCACCTTCCCATTGCTTTGTCTCCTCCTTTCACTTTGCTGTGTTCTTTTGCTCCCCCTCCCCCAAAGCTGCTCTCTCCCTCACCTCTTTCTGGTCATTCCTACTTCTGGCCAAGACTTCCCAACCCCTTGGAATGGAAAGTGCATCAATGCATCCCCTGTTCCAAGCTATCACTACAGCCTGACTGATGGAAGTGCATCAAAGAGGATAGCATCTTGAACCCAGTCACCTGCACCAAGCTGAGTACCTTGACAAGAGACTTTGAGTGACTAGAGACATGGAGAAAAAAGAAAAATAGTGATGGGATAAGGCTTCTTCTGCCCCAACACCCGTCCTGTTTTTTTCCCCCATTCCATCCTACTGCAGCCTCCTGACAAGGCAATTTCCATAATGGCAGTCGAATTAATTTTTTGTTTAAATCAACCTTGCTTTTTCTTTTCAGTTCTCAGATTTTTCTTCACACCTTGGGATTTTCCTGGGTTTTTAGAAAATTCCTCTTTATCTGTACATGACTCCAGGTGTGGATTTTTGGATCTGTACCCTGGAGCCACTGATCAGATTTAAATATATTGATAGACCTAAAGCCTGAAATATAAGGTATCTGCTTCCAACACACAAGCACAATGAATTTTGGAGAAAGCATTAGAATGCCCTGTTCTTAAAAGAAAAGAATTAATTATGTATACTATGTAGGGACAATCTTCCAGATGAATTGTGCCTACCTGAAACAGAATAAGGAGGAAGCTTGCAGGAAGTTTCTGTTAACAGTACTGAAGTTGTCATGAAAGCGTTACCTCACAGCCTCATCAGAAAATTTAGCTCCTAGTATGTGCCTCCCATTTGCCATCTGTTTCTGCAAATACTATACAAGTCCCAACATTCCTTACAAAATCATTGATGAAATCGCTCCCCATTGTCCTCTTCGCCCCCGCAATCACCGAGCCCCCTGGTATACAGAGGAGCTAAGGCAACGAAAGCGGGAGCTAAGACGACTTGAGCACATGTGGCAGCGATCTTGTGACGAGGAAACAAGAACATCTTATAGATTGCTTATGAAATCTTATGAGGTGGCTGTGAAGGCTGCGAAGAAGGAATTTTACACAGCCTCCATTGCAACAGTTAGCTCACGCCTGGCTAAATTGTTTAATGTGGTATGTTCATTGGTCTCCCTCCCAGGTGGAGACTACCAAAATTTGAATTTGGCCATAAGCTGTGAGGCTTTTGTGAGCTTTTTTGCTGATAAAATCTTGTCTCTCCACTGCGATTTACCAGCCACAGTTGATACAGTATGTGAACTGGAGGCCCCTTGGCCGTCTTCGGGGGTTATATTTGATCACTTCAGCCCCCTTTCCGGGGAAGAGGTGGACAGGAATCTGCAGGGAATGAGGCCTACTACATGCCTCCTGGACCCGTGTCTGTCATGGCTGGTGAAAGCCAGTGCTGACAGATTACAGGATTCCTTGGAGGCCATTGTAAACTTGTCCCTGCACTCTGGGGTATTTTCCAGAGGAGGCGGCTGTGGTGAGGCCCCTTTTGCCAGCCCCTCTTGCGAGCTTTTTTGCTGATAAAATCTTGTCTCTCCACCGCGATTTACCAGCCACAGTTGATACAGTATGTGAACTGGAGGCCCCTTGGCCGTCTTCAGGGGTTATATTTGATCACTTCAGCCCCCTTTCCGGGGAAGAGGTGGACAGGAATCTGCAGGGAATTAGGCCTACTACATGCCTCCTGGACCCGTGTCCATCATGGCTGGTGAAAGCCAGTGCTGACGGATTACAGGATTCCTTGGAGGCCATTGTCAACTTGTCCCTGAGCTCTGGGGTATTTCCCAGAGAAGGAGGCTATGGTGAGGCCCCCTTTAAAGAAACCATCATTGGATCCAGCCGACCTGCTCAGTTACCGCCCAGTCTCGAACCTCCCGTTTCTGGAAAAGGTGATTGAGCGGGCGGTGGAGAAACAACTGCAGAATTTTCTGAAGGAAACCTCGGCCCTAGATCCCTTCCAGTCTGGTTTTCACCCGGGGAACAGGGTGGAGACATTGCTGGTCGCCCTCACAGACTATCTTCGCAGGCACCTGGACTGAGGTGGATCAGCGCTGCTAATTTTATTAGATCTTTCAGCAGCGTTCAATACATTCGATTATGATCTTCTGACCCACCACCTCGCTGATGTGGGAATTCAGGGGACAGCACTACAGTGGCTTGTCTCTTTTCTTCACGGTCGGGGACAGAAGGTGGCGCTAGGGGATAAGTTATCATCCCGTTGGCCACTAGTATGTGGTGTGCCACAGGGGGCGATACTTTCCCCATTACTATTTAACATCTGTATGTGCCTCCTCACCCAGTTGGTGTGGAGTTTCGGGCTTGGGTGCCACCAATATGAGGATGACACCCAGCTATATCTGTTGATGGATGGCCAGCATGGATCTGCCCCAGATGTCCTGGAGCATGCTTTTGAAGCCATGGCTGGATGGTTGAAACAAAGTCAGATGAAGTTAAAACCCTGCGAAGACAGAGATCCTGTACTTGAGCCACGGAAACGTGGATTCGGGACCCCGACTCCCTGCATTCAATGGGGCAGTGCTTATGCCAGCTCCGAGAGTCAGGAGCCTCAGGGTGATCTTGGATGCCTCCTTGACAATGGAGGCCCAGATCACTGCGGTTGCCAGGTCCTCGTTTTTCTATCTTCGACAGGCCAGGCAGCTCACCCCTTATCTCTCGTCCCACAACTTGACTACAGTGGTCCAGGCAACGGTCACCTCTAGGTTAGACTACTGTAACACGCTCTATGCAGGGCTTCCCCTGAACCTGATCCAGCGGTTACAACTGGAGCAGAATGCGGTGGCGCATGTTATCACAGGACTGCCGAAGCGTGAGCATATAACGGCAGCACTGCATCAGCTGCACTGGCTACCGGTGGAGTACCGAATCAGGTTCAAGGTTTTGGTACTCACCTATAAAGCCCTATGCGGACTGGGACCTGCGTATCTGCGGGACCGCCTCTCCCCATACGAACCCTAGAGGACTCTTCATTCCAGTAAGAAACATCTGCTACAGGTCCCTGGCCCCAAGGAGGCCCGCCTGGCATCGACCAGGGCCAGGGCCTTTTTGGTCCTGGCCCCAGCCTGGTGGAACGCTCTGTCTGATGAGACCAAGGCCCAGCAAGACTTGTTATTGTAGTGGTTAAGAGCACGGGACTCTAATCTGGAGAGCCGGGTTTGATTCCCCACTCCTCCACAAAGCCAGCTGGGTGACCTTGGGCGAGTCACAGTTCTCTGGAGCTCTCTTAGCCCCACCCACCTCACAGGGTGATTGTTGTGGGGTAATAATAACAGTTTGTAAACCGCTCTGAGTGGGCATTAAGTTGTCCTGAAGGGCGGTATATAAATCAAATGTTGTTGTTGTTGTTATTCTTTCACCGGGCCTGTAAGACGAAGCTGTTCCGCCAGGCATAAGGGCAGTGCTAGGCGAAGCCCCCCCGGCTGGTTGATGGTGGATTGGGCCCTCCCCACCACACAAATGCCCCCCATTTAAATCATCTTTTTACAATGAAGATGCTCTGAAGATGACTTAGGCTGGTCAGTTGTGCTGCTATGTTCAGGTTTTTATATGTTTTTTAAATTGTGTAATATTTTTGGATGTTTTATGGTTGCTAATTTATAATTTTTTAAATATATTTTAACTGTATGTGCCTGTAATCCGCCCTGAGCCTGCTGGAAATGTGGGGAGGGCAGAATATAAATGGAAAATAAATAAATAAAAATAAATAAATAAAACAAAATAGGCAGCTAAATGGTAATTACTGAAAAACAACCACCGGCATCAAGTAAGCATATAAAAACACACTATTTGGTTCAATTTAGACATTATTCTCAACCATAGGTAAAGAAGGTACATTACAGTTTGTTGAGATATTTGAATTAACAAAGAATCAAACTAATTTGAAGTGGATGTGCAACAACTGTTTGATGTGATATCTGAATTCAGTGTACACGCAGAATTGAGCCTTTTTGGTTTCATAGGTTTCACTGTAAACCTCTAGGTTTCTACTATGATTCAGATGCATAATTTCAACTGCATCATAAGTAAAAAAAAAAGCTCAGGTAGGAGCTCCATGCAGCTGGTGCAACACAGCTGCATGGCATCCTTTATATACTGCCTGAATGCTCAAGCAAGTGAGCCAATATAAGAAGCAAAACCCTTTTAAAATTAGGCAGCTGCTAAACAATATCTCAAACAGGCATCATATATAAATGGGCCTTCAGTGGCCAATATTTGCATTTGATCACTGCTTTACACTGTTCACTGCCACTAGGAGGAAAGACATGCATTACCAATAAACCATTTCATTGGAAGCCGTTTCATCAAATGAGAAATCAAATCGAAAAGCCTGGTTTTCAAGATATTTCGTCAGATCCACCTTCACCTTTGGCTCATGCACGAGGATGGTGTTTCTGTTGGCAACAGTGATTATATCACATTCCTTCTTTCCAAGTTCTGTTTGGAAGGAAACACAGTAGTTCGCATTATGAAGTCAGATCCTGTGAATTCTGCAAATACTGCAAGTTACAGAGGTAATCCCAGTACATATGTACAAATATGGCTACAAATACTGGGCAACTTGGCAGAGAATTTTAAGGGAGGATCACAATCGTAGCAAACAGCATGACAGGCTCTGGAGAAAGGACAGCAAGAAGGAGCCCCGGGAGGCCTGGCTACTAGGTTTAAGTAGTAACCTACCACTCACTAGCTTGAACTTGCTGCTTAACATTTTGTAGTTGAATATTAACAAGCTGACAAATTTCCAAAATCTACAATAAATTCTGTTACAGGTTTAGAGAATCCAGATATGAGGAACAGGACTGGCCTAACCTGTCAAGTGCTAGAGTACACAGATATCTTACCTTGCTTATTTAAAGGTCGTTTCCTCACACAGACACAGATTCTATGTTCTTCAATCTTTCAAAATAAGTACATAGATAGAGTAAGACAAGAAGAGCTTAAGGATTCACATTCTATAGCCTAGTCCATACACTTAAGGCTTTTTCTTTTAACAAAACTCGCAAAAGTGTAACAGCATCTCTTATCACAACATACTACATCAAAAAGGAGAGCCAGTGAAGAACTGTGCATGACCCAAGAAATGTGACAATTCCTGAACAGAATGAGACTGGCAGCTATGAAGAGCTGAACCATGCCTTGAGATCACAGCTTTCCAAATACATCATTGTCTGGATTGTGTCCTGGACTAACCCGAGAATTGCCAGAACATTCTGCATCCCCACTGGCTGATCGACAGGGTCCATGCAAAGTTTGGGGCCCAGAAGCGCTGGCCCCACAGGGTGCCACTGTAGCAGGTGGGCCATCAGGCCTTCAAGGGAGGAACATGGGGGTGGCAAGCATGGTGGTCCCCAACCCCAGCCTGCCCAGTTGCTGCTGTTCTGGCTAGTAGATAGTGCCAAGGGGACATAGCTGTCTCTAATGAGGCCAGTGGTGCCACAAGTCCTGGGAAGAGGGGCAGGAAAGCCCCTATAAGGGAGGGGAGCAGGACTTCTCTCAGAAAATGCCCTGCAGGGAAGCCCTCTTCCACAATGAGTGTGGGGGAGGGGAGGCAGCTCTCAGCCTATGCAGCTCTAGAGTTACCTCCATTAAAAGAGCCAAGACAGCTGAGGATGAGGAAGGTGACTGGACAGTCGCTGAAGACTCAAGGCCGTGACTGGATGGTTAAAGCAGAGCAAACTGAAGCTGAATCCAATGAAGATGGAGGTCCTGCCCCTAGGTCATGGGCCTAAGTAAGGGCTTGGGGATCCGGTTCTCATCTCTCAATGAGGCGCCGTTTGCACTTGCTTCATTGGTAAGGAGTCTGGATGTGGTCTTGGATGCCTATTTATTGAAAGAGTCCGATTGCAGTGGTTGCCAAATGGGCGTTTTACTATCTTCAGCACATCAGGCAGCTTGCCCCCTACCTTTCATCCCATGACCTGGCAGCAGTGATCCATACAATGGTTACCTCCAGGTTGGACTACTGTAACTCACTGAATGCTGGGCTGCCCTTGGGCCTGCTCTGGAAGTTACAACTGGTCCAGAATCCAGCGGCACATGTTCTGACTGGGACTCTGTTCTGGTCGTATGTGACACGTGTCCTTGGCCAGCTGCACTGGCTCCCAGTGGAATTCTGGATCGGGTTCAAAGTTCTGATTCTGACCTTTAAAGCCCTTAGCAGACTGGGACCAGCATACCTGCAAGACCGCCTCTCACCCTATATTCCCCAGAGGGTGCTCTGCTCAGCAGATAAACATCTACTGGTGGTCCCTGGTCCCAAGGAGGTCTGCTTTGTCTCGATCAGGGCCTGGGCGTTTTTGGCCCTGGCCCCAACCTGGTGAAACTATCTGTGACAAATCGGGCCCAGCGGGTTTTATTATCATTCCACCGGGCTTGTAAGATGGAGATGTTCCAGCAGGCATTTGGTGATTGAAGCAAACAGGTCTCCTTTCTTGCCTCCTACCGGGGGAGGGGGGAGGCATTCCCCTGGTTTTTGCTTTTCTTATCTGCTATTTACCATCAGCAACCGTGGGCCCAAAAGATTATTTACAGGATTGTGCAATGTGTGCTGCTGAGGGTGGGCTGTGAAACTGCGACTGTTCTTTTTATGCTACCAGTTTTTAATTGCTTATCTTTGTATTTTAAATTGATGTGATCCGCTCTGAGCCTGCTTGTGGGGAGAGCAGACTTCAAATTTAATAAATAAATAAAAGGGGAATCAGTCTGGAGGGCAGGAAGGAGATTCCTGGGTGACTAAACCTTCCCCTCATGTACTGTTCTTCCCATGCCCAGGCTCCTTTCCCTCCATAGATACACAACACGGGAGGGTACTGCAGGAACACAGGGACCCCTCCAGCTCATTGCCCCTTTATGATCATGTGATCTAGGGAACTCCTACTCCCGTTATAATGGTACTAGCTGTCACATGCAAACAAGGGCTGAACATTTCCAGATTTTATAATTGAAATCACTCATACTGTAGCACAACCATGTTTTGGTATAAATGTCATCAATTTTACAAGCAAAATATGTATGCAGGTTAAATTAAAGCTGATACATAAAAACTGAATAAAGCTAGATAGCATTGGATTGTGGTTTTAGAAAGGATTTAGAAAATGCTAAAAGGGAATAGTAACATTTCTTCAAATAAAACAATTGTGAGCATCATGCCCTGATCCTCAGATTATAGTTATCACCAATTTCAATAGCAATAATGTTTCCAATAGCATTCTTGTGCACCAATAGTTTTATGAAGTAATGTGTTTTATATACATTCTTTGCTCTTATTCCTCTGGGATATACAGTAAATTGAGAATTGACTTTACATATTATATTTATAGTCCTCCCTAGTAATGTACCCAGTTCCTGATATTGACAGAAGCTTTTACTTGTTCTCTCTTGAAAAATATAGCTAGGAAATCATCTAAGAATTTATTTATTTGAAATACTACAGCATGTAAGTAGTTAGCTCCAAGGATTACTTACGGGGTCATTCATTGATATTGGCCGGCAGTCAATAGTGGCTCTATATTCCTTGACCATTTGTGCAAATTCCCAGTTTGGACAACTATTGTCAAATTTCTGTAAAGAACGATAGTAATTAGCATACATACCTGCTATAATAAGAATCAATGGTACCAGCTTCTTTTCTTTACAGCATACAGCACCATTAATGAGTAAATGAAGCACAAGCAGTTGCAAGGGCTTTTTATGGCAAAAGGAAGGAACAGTATTTCCCCAATACATCTACTCCATTGTCATTAAATCTGTAATATCATGGCCAAATTAATGTATTTCTAGCACTTCACTTTAGTGACCTGACAATGTTCTGTAAAGCTAGAAGACAAAACTGTGAAGATTTATTTAAACTGGGGAAAAGATAGCATTCTTTCCACTATGAATTATGATGTCCCAGTTGTAGTCTTCAGTTTTATAAAGCTGAATCAGATAAAAATGCCATCTTCTTGATTAGGTTAATTAGGATCTACTCAAACAGCTTTCTATAGTCTAGTCTGGCATAAGGGCCTTTCATAAATAGAGAAGCATACAGATCCTGAACTTAAAATTATTTTATGTTTCTAACTAAGTTAACTCTAACACATTTCGAGACGACAAAGATTGTTAACACACACTGGGCTGGTTCCAAGTTTTTCAAAGGAGAAGCAATTTTATAGAAGCAACTTTTTACCACATCTCCCTTGCCCCAGCAGCCTCTGGTACCACCCCCCCCCACTACTCCTGAGGGGATGTTTGAGAACAATATGCCATTTGGCAATTGGAGGTAATACCATAAGACAAGGAAATAAACTGAAAATTCACACACGTTTGCATGAGCGGAGCACATTGCATTCATAGAGCAAAAACTAATGTAGGTGTGTATTGGGGAAGCAAAAATTTGGCCTTTCTGCTGTGCCCTCGGTAACATTTTCTGGAGGGTCTTCTCAGCCCTCAATAGAAGCTTCAGAGCAGGGGTGCAACAGAAAGATTAAAAATGGCTTATGTAAACATGCTCCTTTTGCAGTATGGGGTCAATCTTTGGTGTGTAGCTTATTATACAGAGATATGAATACCCACATTTTGCAGGCCACCTGAGATATTTACAGCATCTGATGACCGGATAAAACATCATACAGAAGGTATTCACTGAAGAAGGCACTAGTGTTTCACCCTGAAGCAATACATCACCTGGGCTCGTTTGCTTCTTATTTCTGAAAACTGTGCTCTTTTCTCTTCCCTCTTGCTCTTCATTTTTTCCATCTCTTTCACAATGTTTGATTTTCTTCGGGCTAGGGGAAGGAAGAATGTGCTATTACTGGCACAGAAATGTCACAGGCTACCTACAGAGGCAGCTCTTCTACCCACAAGTCTTATCAGGGATTACTTTTTCCCACAGATTAACATGGCATATGTAACACAATAATGAGTCTATAAAGAAACAGATTTGTCATTGGATTAAAAAAATTATAAAACAAAGCTGGCAACCAGTTTTCTACCTTGACTTGCAGATGACACAGTCCTATGTGGCTGTGGAGGTTCTTCTGAGATTTCATTATCATTTAGGTGGACATTACATCTTTCACTAGAATAACTTGTTCTAGTACTGCGAGATTGCACAACTGTTGGGACAGGAAGCCAATAGTTAAAAACAGTTCACAGGCAACATAAGGTCTGCAATACTTAAATCAAAAGAAATACCAGCCCATGAGGGGCCTTTTATTATTGAACTTACCTAAAAAAAGCAAGTAAACAGTTTATTTTTAAACCAAAGTCAGACAAGGAATGTAAAATCAGTTAAGTTAGTTGAACTAGGTATACTCAAAATGACTACCTAACCCACATCAGCCATTCCTATAAAACAGTCACTAGACAAGTAATATACACAGGTAAGCAGCATTACTCCAGCAGACTGATCCTATAACAGAAACAACTGAACACAAGATTCAGTGCAGTAATTATGATACTAGGGAATAACCCATCACTCTGCAGCCATGATTGCTACTACACGAGCGCTCAAGACATCCCACACCAAGTAGTGGTAGTACGGGATTGGGTTGTTAGGACCTGCATTTTAGAGTTCAGATCAGTTGATAGAGAAACAGTCATTCCTGAAGTGCTAAGGATACCCTTTAAAAATGAAACTGTACACGATACTTTAATGCTCTGAGAAATTCTGCCTCTATGGTTTCTTAGACAATACAGGTAGCAGCATACACCAGAAGAATTTTCAGATGATTTGGATCCAGGTTTCACGGACATCAAAAAACATTGGTACCCCTGAAATCTGGGTCAGATTTTCTGATCCAGTTAGAGAATACCAAATTTATCCAGACATTATTCCCTATGAAGAAAACTATCTGGGGGGCTGGAGAGTGGTCATTTTTCTAGCAAACCCTACCAAATTTGCCGGGAATGTACTCATTCCTGTCCACTAAAGATTCCCCAAGTTTCAGGAAGATTGGACCTTGGGATTCAATTCTATGGCTCCCTAAACGAGCTGCCCCAACCACTCTTCATTGTTTCCTATGGGGAAAACATTTTCAAGGCTTTCCAGGCAAAGGGAAACCTTAAGGAAAGGCAACCCCTGGCCAAAAGCCAGTGCCAATTGCAAGTCCTACTGTCATGCAAGCTGATCCAACAAAGCCAAAATGAAGGAGGAGAACCAACGCCCAACCAGAGAATCCCAATATAAAAGTAGAGAATCCTGAGCTGAAGCAGGGGGTAGGCTCAGTGTAGCAGCAATGTTTAAAAAGTGGCAGGCAGCAACTTAAAGGGCTCTTTTGGAATCTGGGTGGGTGTGGAGAGGCAGAATGGGAACCCACTCTGCCTGCTGCCTCCTGTCCCTGCCAGGCTTGCACCACTTCCCTGCCACTACTGTGACTGCCTGTGGCTGAATAAATCCAACCCATCAGAGTTCAGCTCCCCAGATACAAACTGGGATACTTCTATTTGACCTGACATAGCTAGATTATGCTGGATCAGCATAAAATCGGGTTATTTAATCAGACCATGAATCCCGAATTGCAAACGTCTAAATATAGGTGCACAGCAGGGCCGGATCTACGGTTGCTGGCGCCCAGGGCAACCAAAGACAGGCCACACACGTGCGCGCACTCCTGGTGCTGCGTGATGATGTCACTTTTGTGACATCATCACGCAGGGCGGCGCATGCTGCCCAGTGGCAAGCTGGCTCTCTCAGCGTGCTGCGAAGCTGGCGGCAGCAGTGCGAGTGGCTGGGAGGCCGCCTGCACCATTCGCCTGCCCCACAGGACAGGGGCGCGCGGCAAGCCAGCTGCCCCCTGTCCTGCGGGACAGGCAAAAGGCAGCACGGGTCCCTTGTCCTGCTGCCCGTGCACTCCCAGAGCTGGCAGCTGCGCCCGGCACCCCCTCTTTGGCGGCGCCAGGAGCAGACTACCCCCCTGCCTCCCCGGCAATCTGGCCCTGGTGCACAGTTCTGCTTTACTAAACAACTCACCAGGAAGAGCAGAATGTCTTTGTGCTGATAAAGAAGCAGTGGACTCTACCACCATTTCATTTCCCAAAGGGCTGTTCTGTGATTCTGCTATAACAGACATCTTACTAGCTTGAAGTCGCAAAGCTAAGGAAACAAGGGGGAAAATACAAATAGCAATACAATTGACTTGAACATACGTCCTATTTTTAATGTATAATATGATAGAGGACAGGATTAAACTCCCTTTCAGCAAGCAATTGGGATAACAAATAGACCTAAAGTTTAGTGTGGCAAAATTCAATCTGAGTGTGTGAATCCACACTAGAATACAGCATCATAAAATAAGTCTTACATTTAACAATTTAAATCAGGAAGAAATCTCAACTCCTCTATCAAATGCCAGAGAAATAGGTAAGAATGCAATATACAGGCTTGGGATGTTGAGCATATTAGTTACCTCATGTTACAGAATGAAGTACTATGCCTTTTAAAATTAACCTACTTGTCTGCAATGATAGTAAACTTGGCGCAATTCTCCAGCTTATTCATCACAGTTAATTGTTTTAAATATGTTAGGGATATCTGCTTTAAAAAATTAACTCTGTGTAGAACTTCCTGATCTTTGAAAATGGAATAGTCAACTAGAGATCTGTTTTAGTTTTTTTTAAAAAAACTAGATTTTACTTTTTTTGGTGTAAATTTTAGATTTTTTCTGCAAACTTGAGATGCTTTCTAGGTTTATGAAAAGATCTGTCTTGTCTGTTCATAGCTCCAGCCTCTGAACTTAGCCACATTCAGTATTAAATATATTGATGATTGATGCTCATTTATTTTCAGTGATTTCAGTGGGAAAACTCCCACTAACCTACTTCCATCCAACCAATATGAAGTTCTCAGGGATTTTAACCTTTCCTCCAAGAGATCCTCCCTGCCAAATTTCAGGCAGATAGGAAAACGCATTCCTATTTTATACTCAATTACAATTTTTGTTTGCAGCACAGGAACGGAGTGTGCTTGGCAATCCAAAAAACAGGGAGGGGGCATAAATGGAGAATGTCCTTGTGATTTAAGAGTATAAAGAAATAATTAACAAAAGCAGTTATTCAGCAAACTCTTTGTTGTGATGCAGAGCTTCTGAGATCTTATTCTTAAGAGTTCTAGCCTTCATGAATGCGGACAGAAACTCAAACACTTGATTCCTGTTTGCGCCATATGCATCAATAAACATGTACAGTAGAATTATATATGCACCATATATATAGAATTACATAAACACCATTTATTTAATACATTTACACCTATCTCTTTTAAAGTTCACAAGTGTGCTACCATAGTATTCCTGTTGCCACAGACACACTTAACTCCAATACCACACTATTGTATGTAAAAAGGCATAGGCAGGGGAGATGATACACCTATACTGCAAAAGTTATAAATGGAAATGGCAAACAGGAATGTTTGAAAAGAAGAAAGTGAGAGTAGATGTGTACAGGAAAACCAGCAAGTGCAAAGAATTTATTAGGATCCCCATACCTTACGATCCCCATTACCCACTATCTCAAAATCAGAGTTCACTATACAATCATAGAAAGAACAGCGACAGCAATTAAAGTAGTTTTTACCTTCTCTTGGAGCAGGAATTTTTGAGAGTGTTGCCCTGCGATTTTGTCTCTGAGGTATAAAAAAAAAAGTAGTGGTCCAGTTAAGAGAACTGTAGCAGCAACACAGATCACATTTTGTCCAGATGGGTTCAGGTTTAGAAGGTACTTAGATAGCCATTTGCCCCATCAAAGGATATCTACACAATAAGATCGTTTCTAGAGTGTGAAGAAAAGCAAAAATTCTCTGGATTCCAGTCAAGAATGTTTCTTTTGTGCTATTATATCAGCTCATATCTGTATTAAATATGTATGAGAAGACTAAACATCTATATTAGTACAGCGGCTGTTGAGCAATTATACAACAAAGACACTAGACTCTGCATAGGATTATGCTGTTAAAGGTTTCAGTTTTGGATCAGTTGCACTAATTGGACTTATCTGCTGTACAGTAATTCTGCTGCAAGAACAGCAAACAGCTTTCAACAGAGTAGGATAAGATAAGTGTTCCCTCACACCATTGCCTTTAACATGTATGGAGAGAGCTTATAGTGTTGTAAGGAAACAAATATACTGCACTGAAGCAACAGAAAAAGATCATGATGTAGTTTACTCGGGAAACGCTATTGGAAGTACTAGAATTTGGAACGCAGGATTAATAAAATTAAACTGGAGTAATTTTGTATTAATATACAGATAAATAGGGCTAATGCACCAACCTAAATGGAAAAAATAAAATTAATCAGATGATTTTTTTAAAAAAGCTTGACAAATTAAACCATATGACAACAAAATGCTTAAGGCTCAGAGCTTTATATAAAAGGCAAGCATGAAATAACTAAATGTGATTGAAGTGATTAAAATCACACATAAAATATGAAATAAGATCCCACTGGTTTGGGATTTTTGCTGCCTCAGCAAGAAAACAGGGGAAGAACAGAGTTACATACCTGTGCAGTTACATTATCTCGTACAGGAATGCTCTCATTTGCATCAGTAATTACTGGAGTTTTAAACAGCTCTGGATTTATTGCTACTACATCATCTAGGTCAATCTGCAAAGGAAAAAAAACAGAATGGAACATTTTATACATACTTAAGTATCAGCCTCAAATAGGCATAATCAATCCAACCAAGAAAATGGTTTCTTTGGCATGTTTAAAGGGTGAATATGAATGATACTGAGATTTAAAGTTAGCCAAGCCCCACACAGTTCAATGGTCATCCTTCACAAGCAAATCTGATTTGCCTTAAGTGATTTAGAGTTCCATCCTAAGCAGAGTTGCACCCTTTCAAGTCCATTGAAGTCAATGGCTTAGAAGAATGTAACTCTGCTAAGAATGGCGCTGTTAATCTCTAGCAGCTAATCTTAGTACACTGAAGTCATTCCCTGATTTCTACTGTAAGAAATCTCCAAACACTTACTACTTACTGGAATAAATTCAAGCAGAAAAATATTCCAAAAAGTGAAGCATTCACCATCTAATCAGAATTAGTCAATTAGCCTATACAGTTGATTTCTCTCTCCATCAGAGTAAGTGATGTCCCTTTAGTCTACCTGCTTGACCTTAGAGTGACATCATAATCCTATTGCTAGTACTGCAACATTCCAACAGACCTTTTCTTGAGTTACAGAGCAGATAGGAAGTATACTCAATGATACCTTTCAGTCACTGTATTAACTGGTCACCTCACACTACAGATATTCATCATGTGCAAAATATATTGGGCTGGATCCAACATACCACAAGTGATTCAAAGCTTACAAAATAGGTGGGGGGGGGGGAGAACTGCTGAGAAGGAAGTATTTACCTATCTTCTCAGATCACTGTGTTGCAACATACGGTGCATAATTTCACCTTCTGTGCAATTTTTAAAGGTGCAGGAGTATTGTTAGAGTCTGGATCTGGCAATAATTTTATACCCTGAAAATCTATGTAGATAAAACATGGTTTTAGGAAATATAATAATAAAAAAAAGCTTACAAAATGGGGCTTTCCTGCCTAGCTCCTACTGCTGTAGCCAAGTGAGCCCCGGCCCCAATTTCTGTTCATAACGGATAAGAGGACTCTAAATGAAAGTATGGGAGCCTGTTGTAGAAAGGAAGAAGAGCAAAATATGGCCACAACTCACTCTGCCATTCTGCTAGCATAAGTGCAATTACAACGACAGAGTACCACCTTTGGATCCAAACAAATGCCTCTTGTGATTAAACAATAAGCTTTGTTTCCATCATTTATTCTGTGCCATATGAAATTGTAAAACAATTCAGAACGCATTTGCTTAAATAACAAAGTGACTAATATAACAAGCAACCTAATCTCCCCTAGGTTAACTCAGAAGTAAGCACCAAGATCAGTAAAGTACAGGGAGCTTATGACTGCAGCAAAGTTATCCTGCTCTCTATATCAAAGAACCCCAATGCTTTTAGAGATTCTTGCACATTACTGTATTTCTCAAAGGATGACAACCCTGAATATGAGATGACCCCCTTAAAAATGTTATACATAGAAAAAATATTATTGGACATTACTCTTTTTTATGGCGTACCTATGAAAAAAAACAAAGTCATACACTTGAGTAAATACTGTACACACCTTTCACTAAGATGAGGAAAAGGTAGTCTATGACCCACTAAGTGACCACTAATCAGTTTCCAATGAGCCAAGCTGTCTAGTGCCTCCTGACTACAAGGATGCTTATAAACACCACCAGATTAAGTAGACCTAAAATTTAATTCTCACCTCTTTCCCTTTGATACTGTCACCTTCGGTCCATTCTACACACACACACATTTTTCCCAGACTCACAAGCTTGATAACAGCACTATGGACTGCACCTGAGTAAAAAAAAATTGCATTGATTAGACCATTGTAGAAAACCCCACTTTCAATAAACCAGAGAAAAGGAAAATGGCTTGAAAAACACCGTAATCTAAAATACTTGCAGGATGAGACGCAAGTTTTGCCGAGAGATTCCGAAGAAGACAACTCTGTGGCAACTCACTTCCAATAAATATGCCCTTTTTGCTATTGACGTCACAGCTGTTAATATATACAAGTTTTAAAACTGCAATTCTTAATTTCAGAGAAGGATTTAGAACCAGATGAATAGAGAGAGAGCTCATCCAACACAGTTCTTAAGTACCATGCTTGGGATTATCAAGCAGAACTCACCACTAAAAATATTCTCCATAATGTGACTATATCGACAGGTGTAGAAGCATGTGATGAAAGAATGGACTGTACTGTACTACTGCAGAATTGGGGAGAAGGAGGAAGAATGACTCTTAAAATACTCCCTATGGTGATGTAAAGCTAATTCACAATACTCTCATTTTCTGTTTGCATGGGCAATTTTTTAGTGTACACAAAAGCAGATGTATCAAATCATAAAGGGGTTTCCATTCTGCAGTGTTCAACCTCATTAATCCTGAAAAGCTCATAGTTTAGCAGCATACCACATGTTAGAGCTGTTGCCAGTCAGAATAGCCAGTAGCGGGCTAGATGTACCAAGGGTCTACTTGTAGCAGGGTTTTTTACATTCACACATGAAAACACTTAAGAACAGCAAATAAATAAAGATGCAGGTCTTCGCAAGAACACGGAAAATACGTTAACATAAACAAGCATGTACACAGTTCTTTTATCTCAAGTTAGACTATAATTCCATCTAGCTCAATGTTGTCTACTCTGGCTAGGAGTCTTTTTGCAGGGGCTTAAGCAGAGTTAGCCACCATCCCATAACTAGGGATGCTAATGACTGGAGAACATGCTGACGCACAAGTCCTACCCCCTTCCATCAACGTGGTCTTCACACCTCGGCCATTTCCTCCAGTAAAACTCAACCGCCCTGAAGGAACGGGGGAATGAAGGTGGCCTACCCTTGTTCAGGGTTCCTTCGTTGCAAAATATTAAAGCTGCGTGCTGAGGCACACGAGTAAGGGGAAAGAACGGCACTCACGACGCAGGCGTCGGGAGGCGAAAAATCAATCCAGGCAGATTAGAACTGCTCCCGGGCTCCAGCTTACCATTACTCCGCTGAATATTAATCGACAGCCCTGGCTGAAGACAATGATAAAAACTCGGCTCCATAGTACGAGAGAAGTGAGTCTGAGGCTGTATGGAAAAGCCGACGTCAAAAAGGCACCTAAACGACCGCTGCCGTTTTGAACGGGGCGCCCCGCGAAGCCTGCCGGGAAACTACGTCTCTCAGATGACTGGCAGCCACGGAACCAATTACTACAGAACTACAGCTCCCCAAATGCCGCGTGACTCGGAAGTTGTAGAGTGGCAGTTTGTTACGCGCGGAGCCAACTGGGAGATGTTGTCCTCTGTGAAATCAGGCTCCTGCGTGGCTTGTGGTTTTTCTAGCAGTCCTATATGTAGACAAGAGTGTTCCTACAAACGTTGCCAATCAATATCCCGAATTTAAACTCATTATTGCTTGTTATACAATATTCAGGATGCGCAATTTCCTAGTTTCACGTGAGTAGTTGATCTGCAGTCGAAGAGCAAGCTCCGGGTCCAGACTCCTGTTGCCCCGTAAAGACAAAATTTCCAGGAGAGGAGGTTTCGAGAGTCAAAGCACCTTTCGTCATGGCATACCGCTTCCCTCCTTTTGGAATGATGCCAGCAGCCACAGTGTTGAAATGTGAGAGAGTATGTCTGGGAAAGTATTGATCACCGTTACTGAATGAGGAGTCAATTCGTTCTTTTTCCGTATAGTCGTACTTGCAGTTTTAGTAATCCAGATTAATCTTTTTCTTAAGAAACTCTTCCATACGGGGTACCCATGTTAGTCTGTTGTAGCAAAATTACTCAGAAATCCAATAATACTTTACAAACTCGTGTAATTCCACCTATACACTGCATTTTGCATTGAAAACAGTGTCTGGAATCACTCGGTAAGGTGGACATAAACATCTGAAACTGAGGCCAAATGAGATAAAATTAAGGATAGTTGGTACCGGACCCTGGGGAGGGAGGGCCCCTGGTACTCACATGATGAATGATCTTCGCTTGCTGGGCGGACTTGGGCCAGTCACATTGTCTCAGCCTAAGCTACTTCATAGGGTTGTGAGAATAAAATGGAGGAGGGGGGAATGATAGATGCCATTTTGGGTCCCCACTGGGGAGGAAGATGGGGTATAAAGTAAATAAATAAATAGAATTGTGGCTTCCTGAAGCAGTGAAACGGGAAAACCTTTCAGGTTCCTACTAGAATCTCCATTCCTACTTGTATTTGATGAAGGGGCTCTTGAAAGTTTATACCCTGGAAATTTTGTTGAACTTTAAGCTGTTACAGACTCAAATCTTGCTCTTCAGGTGCTTATTCTAACTCAACAGATTCAATTAAATATTGGACTACACAAATGATGTAAAAATGATTGGATTAGTGGTGCATTGTGGCTAGAAGATTTAACCAAAGAGAAAACTCCAAGAAAGCAAGGAGAGGGAGAGAGATTATCTAAAGATATAAATATGTAGGTCAAACAAATTGAAACTGGGTCTGCTTTTGCAAAATAGTGTTAAAGGTCTGAGATCCAGAGGAGTTAGCCATGTTAGTTTGTAGTAGCAAAATAGTAATGAGCACCTTTAAGACTAACCAACTACTGGACTCTTTACTATAAATGTCTGAAAATCATATGAGTGATCAAAATGGACCGATACTCATGCCTCACTTGAGGATTTAAGCAGACTTGGTCAGGGCAAACTGCATCCATGGAATATCCTGGCACCTGGAACAGGTTGTGGCAATGGCAGCAGGGGAGCTTTTTGGCAACATGAACATGAACTTTGATACTTGCTCAATTATCATTTTCTGCCTGAACCCTTGAAATACGGCATGCTTGCTTTAAAGGATATTTTGGGAACATTCATGCTTCAGTGAGGCAAAACAATTAACAGGATGACTGAAAAGCCAGCTCTAAGGTACCATAGAATTCACCCTCCAAAGTCACAGCAGCTTTGTTTGTTAATGTCCTTCCTTTCTTGGTTCAGAAGAACGTCCACAGCTGCTGATATTAGAACTGCAAGATCTGATACTAATTCATGCTATGGGCCTTCTTTCTTGAGAGGTCCTTGAATTTTCAGTCAATATTATTATTCATACCGTTTAACCAAGTTCAGTATTGCCATTTTTTCAGGCAGGCCTCTTGTGCCTCTAAGACTGCGATAGTAAATGGCTCAGGAGCCACCTTGTGGCCCTTCTGAGCACTGTTACTCATGTCACCAATCCCATGTTCTTAGAAGTGGGCAATTTCTGTAGAATTTTATCATTACTATGGGCCCAATATTTAAATTTTTAGTTTTAAAACATATACAAACCTGTCCACATCAAGGCTGTGCAGATGTAGGGGTTCTGTGTACAAGAACATATGCAGCTGAATGGGATGGTGGAATGGGGACACCACTACTAAATGCTATCCCATAAAACAAAACTCCTTGCAAGTAGAAAACAGCACAGGGAGAGATTCTAACCTGCAGAACAAGACTTTTAACATGGAGGGTTGTTGTTGTTGTTTAACATCCACCTAATAGAGCTGTTCTCTACTTGTTAAAAGGTACTCTGGTAATTTAAATGACAATATGATCCTTATGTATTATTGTTTGTGTTTGGGCTGAAGACTAGTAGAGCATCTGTTTTGATTGGTTAATAAGAATTGAAAAGGTGGATACTTACGATTTTTAGAGTGAGTAGTATTGCTTTAACAATTTTAATATGTATATTAGGTGGAGTAGAAATTGAGAATGGATGAGTTTATGTGGAAAATTGAGTGTTTACTTGATTAACATAGTTAATTGTTAAAACAGATGAGTAGTTGTGTGGATTATTAATATTTGGAGACAAAGATTAAGAAGTAAAATCAAAAAGAGTCCAGTAGCACCTTTAAGACTAACCAATTTTATTGTAGCATAAGCTTTCGAGAATCAAGTTCTCTTAGTCAGATGCATGATACAGAGACTGGTCAAATACAGAAGAGGAGGGAGAGAAGGGGAGGAGAGAGAAGAGGCAATTAGGGGGGGAAGGGGGAGGGTGCAATCAAAACATTCCTTTGCTAGTATACGTAAACATCTCCTTTTAGTGTGCGTATCAGTTGGCTTCAAATGAGTTTGCCCTGTTAGTTTGTAGCAGCTCTGGGGGAGCTCAGTGGCACCTGGCATGGGCTTTCGGGAACCACAGATCTCTTTGTCAGATGCATCTGGCAGGGAGAGCTGTGGTTATCGAAGGCTCATACTGCATTGGAATTGGATGGTCTAGCTGTTTGGCTGCTATAAACTAACAGGGCAAACTTCTTTGAAGCCAACTGATCCACACACCAAAAGGAGATGTTTACATATACTAGCAAAGGAATGTTTTGATTGCACCCTCCCCCTTCCCCCCCCTAATTGCATCTTCTCTCTCCTCCCCTTCTCCCCCCTCCTCTTCTATATTTGACCAGTCTCTGTATCATGCATCTGACGAAGAGAACTTGATTCTCGAAAGCTTATGCTACAATAAAATTGGTTAGTCTTAAAGGTGCTACTGGACTCTTTTTGATTTTGCTACCGCAGACTAACATGGCTAACTCCTCTGCAAAAATTAAGAAGTGACTCAGTTAATAGTTAAGGTGTTAGAATGAAAAAATTTGGAAGATATAATTTTCTAGGATTAGAAAATACTAATTGAATAGTAACTATTTTTAACAGAGAAAACAGCCCTACCGCAGTAGGGCTTCAAAAAATTACATAAATGAAGTAAATAAATAAATTACACAAATGGAGGAGAAGAGAATAAAAACTGTTCCGCGGCGAGGCTACCAGTATACCAGCGATTGCTACTTTGGTGAAAGGGACTCTATTGACGCATTACTAAGGATCTAATTTTTCTATAGAGTAAGACTCGTTTCGGTATATTTACCTATTTAGAACAGGAAATTTTTACTGTAGAAGAAGAAACGTTAAAAGTACGGCAAAATAATTGATTGGCGCAATGCATCATGGTTGCACGGCGTGAAATGCAAATGAGCTCACAGACCCTTCCCATACTAGTTCCGCCTTTACTAGTTGGGAGGGGTGAACTACCGTGCTGGACTCAGCGAGCCAGTAAAGTATGCGCCCTCTATCGTCATCTTTCAGTATGACATGGATACATTTTAGTTTCCGTTCGAATTGCGTTCTCTTGTCGCACCGCGCCTGAACGCCTATGAGACTTCTTTCGGTTGTCAGGTCTTGGACTGTAACTGTTTTAAAAGCGAAAAAAGCGTTGAGGAGAAGGAAGGGACGGAGCAGAGACGTCTGCCAGCGCTTTCTCCTCATTTGGTTCTGGGGAGGAGGATCTGGGTCCTTCCGCTCCCGGCCTCTTTCGGGACGCCCCAGTGTTCTCTACTGTCCCCAGACTTGGGTTTCCCTTTCTCCCTTTTACCCTCACAAGAAGGCTGTGAGGCGGGTTAGATGAAAGGAGCGCGATTAACCCAAGCTTGGGGAGTTGGGGGGGGGGGGAGAGCGGGTTGAATCTGTGTCTCGTAGACCATGGTCTGACACTTTTAACAGCTGCACCAAGTTGGCACTGTTGCTTAGCATGCAGAAGTTTCACACCACAACATCTCCAGTTTAAAAGGATAAGGAAGGAGGTGATGTAAAAGTTACCCATGTGAGACTTTGGAGAACCAGAGCCACTCAAAGTGACCTTGATAGATAATTGGTCTGAATCAGTATCCGGCAGTGTTGTGTATGGTGTTTAACAAGGGTCCTGTCTAGGGTTGCCAGCCTCCAGGTGGTGGCTGGAGATCTCCCGGAATTTCAACTAATCTCCCGGCCACAGAGATCAGTTCCCCTGGAGAAATGGCTGCTTTGGAGGGTGAATTCTATGGCAATATACTCTGTTGAGCCCTCTTCCCTCCCCAAGCTCCGTTCTCTCCAGGCTATACCCCCCAAATCTCCAGGAATTTCCCAACCTGGAGCTGTCTTATGCTAATTTTGAAATTATGAGGAATCTCAAGTTTAGAATATAAAGGATACAGGATCGACATAAAGATTACTCACACATGGAGTGAAAATACACTTCCTGGACTGTAGAAAAAGTTACTCTGATCATAAACATTATATGATAACTCTGCAGTGTTTTGGGGAAAACATCTTTAACAGTAGAATAAAAAAAATGAAACCAGTATATCTAATAGAACCACCCTTCAGGTTTCTCAGTTGATGTCACCAACCTCTCACTGAGTAGCCAGTTTTTTCAGTCCCTATGTTGCTCCAGGCCAATTCCAGCTTCTAAGCAGTCTAAATGTTTTGAAAATTTTATTATTATTGTTATATACTCTTTCTCCATCCTATGACCCCAATTTCTGCTGAAAAGCACCACTTGTTATATTTTGCTCCTCTCTACCCCTGTTCAGTGATGCTGAGTGTAAGAGAAGTAGGGAGGTCTTGGAAAGGTTATCTCCTCAATCATCCATAGTGCTGGATGATCTTATATAAAGGTAAAGGTAGTCCCCTGTGCAAGCACCGAGTCATTACTGACCCATAGGGGGATGTGGCATCACGACATTTTCTTGGCAGACTTTTTATGTGGTGGTTTGCCATTGCCTTCCCCAGTCATCTACATTTTACCCCCAGGAACCTGGGTACTCATTTTACCAACCTCAGAAGAATGGAAGGCCGAGTCAACCTTGTGCCAGCTACCTGAACCCGGCTTCTGCCACGATTGAACTCAAATCATGAGCAGAGCTTGGGCTGCAGTATTGCAGCTTACCACTCTGTGCCGCGGGGCTCTTACGGATGATCTTATATAGACCCAAACAAAACTAGGCTCTCCAGCTTTAATTTTGGCATTTACCTAAGGATTGTCGCTGCTACTACTCTAACACCTGTTTAACACTATATACATAAAAACAACCAAACAAGTAGTTGGAAAAAATACATAGCACTTAGGAGCCTATTTTCTCTTAATGTGGCAACTTTTATAGCACTGCTATCCCTATTATTTTAGAAGTAGAATTCTCAATTAGTTTAAGGAAATAAACAGTAAGGGCCTATATGGGAATTACACACAAAATAGCCAAAATGACCTAAGACAAAACTTCGGTACATCTAGACAAAATAAAACATTTTATACAAGGAATTTTATGTTCAGGCATCAGGAAATGCAAGGGAAATGTTTCTTGCTAAGCACTTAAGTTAGAGTCTCTCTACGCAAGACTTCAAGTTCTGACACATGTTTTTCACATGTCAGAAGACTCAATGTTACCCAGGAAGCATAGTTTTAAATTACAGAGCTGGTGGAGATACCTCTGCCTTCCCAGTGAGCGTCACTTCCATCTTGTCTGGGTTCAATTTCAATTTGTTCGTTTTCAGCCATTTGATCACAACTGTCAGCCAACGATCCAAAATTTCTGCTACATCCTGTAGGGGACTTGGATAGTAGAATATAGAGTTGGGTATCATCTGCTTATTGATGACATCCCACTCCATAGCTGCAAGTGAGTTCACCTAAAGGCTTTACATAGAGGTTGAATAATATGGAAGATAGGATTGTTGCAGTGGCTTCTGGGTCACTATAAATAAGACAGGAGGAGTTAGTTCTTAAAAACAGGAAATGAGATAAACCAGCTTCATGCTCTGCCAATGAGCAGGAAGATTCTGGATGATATCTCCACTTGAACTGCTCCAGAAGACAGGACACTTTCTTTTGTTGTTGATAACATAAAAATATTGTATTTATATTGGAAACATCATAGCTATTTAGCTATGGTGAAACTCTCTCACCTCCTTAGACTGTATGTGAATGAAAAAGCAGAAGAATGAAAGGGTGAGGGGCACTTTTGTTGTCTTATTCTTCGAGTTGTTGTTTTAAAGAAAGTAGCGTATCTTCCTCCTAAATGATCTTTCCTACTAGTGAGTGAAACAAGGTTGTTGCTGGTGTTGTCCAGGTACATACAGGACCTTGCCCTTCTTCACAGGTTCTCAAATTGTGCTGCAAGTTTTTGAAGACTAGCTCCTAGTCATTTAGTTCATGCAGCACATTGCATTGAGTTTTGGTCATTTTATTGTTCTCATTTGCTGTCATATACATTTTTCACTTATTCGTCTACTCAGGGATTACATCAGTATAAGGTAATTTCTCTTTCCTAGCATTTTTCAGAAGGCATCTGTATACCAGATTTTGAGCCCTGGGGATCCACTCAGCATAACAGAACTAGGGTGAGAGATGCAGTTCATTTCTAGTGCAGACATGGCAGCCAGAATTACCTGTGTGGACCCTTCCTACTTTCAGAGTTAACAAAAAGGAATAGTGTGGATAGTTCTGTGCACACAGGTAGGGTTGCCAGTTCAGGGGTTGGAAATTCCTGGAGACTTGGGAGTGGAGCCTGGGAAGGGGAAGGACCTCAGCCAGGTATAAAATGGGTTTATAAAGATTGGAATTATTTAGGCATTAACATTCCCCTTAATATAGCTGAGTTGAAAGAATATAATTACAAAATTTGACAGCAAAAAATAAATGAAAACATCAAAGATTGGTCCAAAATACGCTTGTCCTGGGCAGAAAAAAATAAACTTAATAAAATCTATGATCCTCCCACAATTTGTATTCAATTTTAGTATGCTCTCCATCATGCTTACTGATCAAGAACTTTAAAACTGGCAAAAAAGTAAAATCTATGATCCTCCCACAATTTGTATTCAATTTTAGTATGCTCTCCATCATGCTTACTGATCAAGAACTTTAAAATTGGCAAAAAACTATAAATAAATTTATATGGTCTAACCAGGTGCCCAAGAATAAATTATCTGACAATGAAGCATGTTTCAAGGAGTGGAGGCCTAGCTAGTCTAGATTTAAAACACTATTATGAGGCCTCTCAACTAGTAAACTTAGTAGCTAGGGTACCCAGGTCCCCCTGTCCTCCTGGCGAGAGGCAGTGGACCCAGCACCTACTTTATGTGCTTTTTCTTCCTCATTCTGCGGGCCATGGCCACCCCCAGGAGCACTCCCATGCTTCGCAGGGGACCGAATTGGGCCAGATTGGGCCCGAATTGGGCCAATTCGGCCCAGATTGGGCCACTGCGAAGTGCAGGAGTGCTCCTGCACTCCGCAGTGGCCCGATACAGGCCCAGATCGGCCTGGATCAGGCCCGAATTGGTCTGGAATGGCCTGTGCCTCCCCACTGGCCAGGTAAGCAGGGGCGAGGGTGGGAGCAGGGGATTCCCCCGCCCCTAGCAGGGGACTGGTGACCCTATTAGTAGTGATGTTAAATTCTCCTGAAAATTTGGATTGAATCCATACTGAGACCTCACATATCTGCCCTAATGATATAAAAACATAATATAGACACATCCGAAAAACAGACCTCCCCAAACTCACCAAAATCTGTTTCTTAGCGCTACTCTGAAAATACGGGATAGAGAAATAAAATACTTAGCCCCTGATATCTCACCACTATCATCTTATCTCAGCCAATCATGGTTCCAACCTGGTATGGATTTACACTCCTTCAAAACATAGAAAAAAATTAACAAAACAAGAATCATAGATGTTATTAGACAGGGCACTCTTTTGGACAAATCACAACTAAAAAAAGAAATATTACAATCCCAAGATTCCAATATCTTCAACTCAAGCATCTGCTGGAAGAACTCCTACTACACTCACTACTCTTAAACGCAACCTAACTGACTTTGAATATTTGCTCAAACACTCTCAACTATATCAAAAAGGCCTAATATCAAGACTCAATATCATAAACTCAAAAGAAAGACACATCCCCTTAAAATATCAAGCTAAATGGAATAAGTATTGCAACATCACTTTGTCTGAGGCCCAATGGGATACAATTTGGTCAGGGAAGGCTTTACAGTCTAAAGCAATTGATATTAAAATTTCATCTTTTAAGTTAATGGCAATATGGTATATGACACCTTGCCAACTATACCACATCAATTGCGATATATGCCTATTTTGCTGGAGACAATGTGGCTTGGTTGGAGATTTTCATTTATGGTGGACGTGTCCCAAAGTTCAGTTATTCTGGGATTCAGTTATAGCAAAAATTCAAAAGATAACTGGGTACACAGTTCCTAAACACCCTGAAGCAATCCTTTTGTGTCTCTGGGTAGATCCCACAAACCTGGCTATCAGGAAACATCTGATCTTTATAATGTTTACTACAAAAATGCTGCTAGCAACAACCTGGAAACAAGAGAAGCTACCACCTGTATCAAATTGGAATAGGAAATTTGGGGATATTTTTATCATGGATAAAATAGCTAATCGACTCCAATTTAATGATAACCTGCAATATCAATCGACATTCTTTGAGCAATGGCTACCCTTCTTAAGCTACATAAGAATTACAAACCAATTGTGTATCTCTGATCCATTTGTTTACAGTTTTATTGGCGTAACTTGAATAATTATACTATGTATAGTAAAGACAATGTTAGCCTCCAAGTCATGTAACCTGCTTTCTCTTCTATAACAAGTTTAATCTTTTTGCATTGTAAATAGTTTATTGTTATACAAAGTTTGGAAAAAAGTTACATAAATAATTTTTAATTTAAAGTCCACCCTTTAGATCCGCCATTTTCTCCAGGGAAACTGCTCTCTTTCATCTGGAGAGCAATTGTAATTCTGGGAGATCTCCAGTCCCCACTAGAGGTTGGCAAGCCCTTCCTCTGATAACAGCCAAAAATGTCAACAAACTCCTTCCTTACTAGTTTCTAGGTGCTATTTGTCCCAGGCCAAGTATTTGTAACCATAAACAAATGCCATATCCATGGAGATAATCCTTAATCATGCTGGGCTCCTTTGCTCTGTTACTTTTGCAGACTGGCACCACCCCCCAGTTACCAGCATAGCAACTGGAAACTCCAAATGGTGATTTAAATCCTTTCTGGTGCAGGCAGCAAAAAACTACTCTGTTTCAGAACAGGTTAGTCCTTGAATTGCATTCGCATTGGGGTTTCTCTCAGGGTACGGATGTATTTTCTCCTGTCTCTTCTTGTGAAAGCCTCATGTACCTCTATCTCTCTTGCATGCAGCTCTTCTAAACACACAGTATTTTGGGAAATGTTTATTTTCCACTTAATGCAACTTACTAACTGAGCATTCCTCTTTTAGCTTAAGTATGCCCTACTTTTGGCCTAGAAGAATGCTAAGCTGAAGCCAGCCTTTCTCTAACTAGTGCCTGAGAACTAGGATTGCCAGGTCCCCTGACTCCCCCAGCAGGAGATTGGGAGCCTGGTACTTACCTTGCTGCGTTTGTCTGTTTTTCACTTCCGTCTTGTGCAATGATATCTCTTCCAGGAAGTGATGTCATCACACAGGTCAAAGGGTGGCCTGGGAGCGCTCCCGCACTCACCAGGGGGCTGAATTGGCCCACTGCACGGTGAGATTCCACCTGAAATGGGCCCGCTCCGGGGCATGATTCGGCCTGAATCGGGTCACTGTGGGTGCAGGAGCATACTGCGCCACCTGGGGGCAAGCTGTGCCTCCCCACCGCTGGCCAAGTAAATGGGGGCGGGGACAGAGGATCCTTCACCCTGGGTGGGGGAATGGCACTCCTACTGAGAACACTCCCTGCCACCCCCGTAATATGTGACAGATCTCTTGTGTAATATCTGAACTATGGTTGACAAGCTCTAGGTGGGGCCTGGAGATCTCCCAGAATTGAAACTGATCTCCACAGACAACAGAAGTCAGTTTTCTCGGAGAAAACAGCAGCTTTGGAGGGTAGAATCTATGACAATTCACCATGCTGAGGCCCCTCTTCTCCCCAAATCCCACCTTCCCTAGGCTCCACCTCCAGATCTCCCATAATTTCACAGCCTGGAGCTGGCATTGTAATCTGAATATTCTTGAAAAAGTTGGGTAATCATAACATAATTTTTTAAGAGGGCCAAGGCTTTATTTTGAGAGAAGATTCCAGGGCTCTGACTACCGTTTTCAGTTGCAAGATTCAGTTCTGGAACAGGTGACATAGTCATCAAGAAGGTTAAGTCCCATGACTTTTCTTTCATCACCACCAAATTATGATAGGTAAACTACAAAATCTATCTGAGAATGTGGCTTTTAGGCAGGTTTTAACTTGGGTACTGCTCTTTTTACAAATTCACCAGTAGGAGGCAATAATCCTTGACTCAGAACCAAGCTAGATGTGCAGATTTTTAAAGAGTTTGGTCTGGATTCCCAGGACTCAATGAGTTCCCTGCAGCCACACAACACTTTTGGGGAATGGTTGTTAAAAATGGCCTCAGAATGTCTCTTCAGAGGGAGGAGGGACTCCCCCTCCCCACTCAAGCTGTTTATCCATGTCAAAATAGCGGAGGAGGGATGTCCCCCCCCTGTTTTTCCTGTTCCACGTGGAGTATACTGTGCATGTGGAGCAATAAAAACATGCTCTTGTAACATGGGAGAAATGGCTTAAGGTGGCAGGGAGGAGCCCCTCCCCCTGTGGAGACATTCTGAGGCCATTTGAGCTCTCCTTTATTTTTTAACAACCATTTAATTTTTAACTGCTGTATGGATGCAGAAACCCAAGTAGGTCTGGAGAATCCAGACCCAGCTCTTTAAAAATCTGCAAATCTAGAGAGACACTTGTTTACTTATTGCAAGTGTCATTTCCCTGTTCAAAATGGCTGCCACCAGATAAATCCTGCCAAAAGGGATAATATTTTGCAACATCAAAAGTATGGATAACGGTAGAGAAAAAAGTGAACATACGTTATGGGGTAGCTTTCCGTGTAAAACAAGAAGCAAAATCTGGAGCATTGGACTCTGAAGCAAGAGGAGACATATAGTAGACCTGCCAACTGATGGCAGGGTAGCAGGTCAGAAAACACTATTGGTATTTGGAACAATTTTGAACTTCTTGTAGTTTCTGAGTTTCTGTGAAAGAACAAAGAATTGTTACTGTGATTGAATTCAGCATCCCAATGAACATATTATTAGGTGACACCATACTAGCTAATAAAGACAACCCAGTTGCCTGCTTGACATTCCTTAAAGATGCATGCAAGAGCAGATCTTAACACCAAAGTCTGAGAAATCTGCTTTTAATGCTTCTTTTTAAATTTTGTAATATCTATCTTGGTAAAGAGTTCTAGTGAGCTCAGAAGCTTGCACAATGTTTTGTGTAAATTTGGTCAGTCCAAGTAAAAGGCATTACATGGATTTTGGTTTTGAATTTTGTGGAGACTAATAGGGATGTACAGCTTTTTCTTCCCCAGAGAGAGCTGCCTAGCTTGCCTGAAGAGGCCAAGTCAACAGTACTCTGGAAAATAAAACTCTGACTCTGCGATAGAAGGCATTGGTAGTTATGGCTCCTTTTCCCACCTCACAATCACTAAAATGTGCTGGCCATCACTAGAAGACAGGTATAATGATGTATGTCTAATTTTCAGGCCACTCATAAGTGGTCTGTATACCACTGGAAATTAGTATGGACTATATAAAGTGACAGCAGGATATATTCAAGCAGTTTTTTAAAAACATCAGGGCCTTTCTGGGATACAAGGCTCTGAAGTGTGTGAGGGAAATATTGTCTCTATGCTCACAGTATGTGACGCTCTTCCCTCTGGGTTGGCAGCGCCTCTGGGTTTGGGGTCAGCCACTGCTCCTTTAACTGCAGCCCCTGCCTTCTCAAGATACTCCTGTCTCTTCCTCGTCTTTCCAAACTTCTCATCTAACTCCTCACTCTCCACCCTGCTTGTAGGGGGGGGGACTTCCCTTTTATCCCTTCACCAATCCCAGCCTCCACCTCCTAGCCCCACCCCTAACAACCTAGTTGCTGCCTGGGCTGCCTTAGGCAGCCACACCTGTGGCTGCTCTGCTGCTGGCTCTTCCAGGCTACTCCCTGCCCTTTCTAGCCTGCCTGTGGGTTTGCTGTGCTGCTGCACCTCTCCTGCCAGCCTCTGGGTGGTAGTGTGGCCCAGTGCCTCCTTTATTGCCTTTGACCTGTTGCTTGAGTTGGTGCTGGCTGGCTGCCTCTGCCCTCTTGTCTCTTCTCCCCCTGGCTGTTCTTCCCCTGGGCTGAGGGAAGAGGGTGCCCTGCAGCCCTGACTGGGTAACTAGCATTCATTAGGACTCAGGAGGCGTCTCCTAGCCTGCCTCCTGTTGTTCAGGCTTTGCCTGACCTTGCACCTGCAGCTTTGCCTGAACTTTCTGCACCTGGGGCTTCTTTGGCATTCTTGGCCCTTGTTGGTGTCTCCGACGTCTGTCCTCTCCTGGCTGGGTGAGTGTTACGGGTGGTAGGGCTGGACTGGGGGGCTGCAAGCCTTGTTTCTGGGGTGGGTGTCCCTGGGGCATTCCCTAAGTCCGGCCCCAGCACCGGACACAGTATCTCTACACCAGGGCTTTTTTTCAGCAGGAACGCGGTGGAATGGAATTCCGGCACCTCTTGAAAATGGTCACATGGCTGGTGGCCCCGCCCCCTGATCTCCAGACAAAAGGGAGTCTTGCCCTCCGTGCCATGTGGCGCGGAGGACAATCTAAACTCCCCTCTGTCTGGAGATCAGGGGGCGGGGCCACCAGCCATGTGACCATTTTCGCCAAGGGTGATTTAAATGTTTAAAAACTCCCCCCTTGTTCCAGCTGACCCAAAGTGACATCATTGTGCAGTCCAGAGTTCCATCACTGAGTTCCACCACCTCTTTTCCCAGAAAAATAGCCCTGCTGTTCAATATACTTTTAGCACATGTTCTTCACATGTTGGGAGACACAGTGTTAGCTGGGAAGCATAGTTTTAAATGACAGAGCTGGTGGAAATCACTTTGGATGTGAGCAGGACTTTTTGTCAGCTGGAACACGGTGGAACAGAGTTCCAGAGCCTCTTGAAAATGGTCACATGGCTGGTGGCCCCACCCCCTGATCTTCAGACAGAGGGGAGTTTAAATTGACCTCAGGGGGTGGGGCCACCAGCCATGTGACCATTTTCACTGAGGGCAATTTAAACTTTTAAAAACTCCCTCCTTGTTCCAGCTGACACAAAGTGACGTCATTGGCCCTGGGAGCATATGTGCACTTCGCGCGTGCTCATGTGGTACCAGGGGCACCACCTCCCGCCAAGAGTTGCCCCCTGTGCTGTCAACCCACTGAGTTCCACCACCTCTTTTCCCAGAAAAAAAGCCCTGGATGTGAGAGAATTTGGATGAATTCTCTCACAGCCCACCACTGTCTCTGGCATCTCCCCTTCTAGAGCCTTTGCCCTGCCGAGGCTCAGCTAATTCAAAGTTTTAAGCAGCAATGGTAGTAGGGTAAAATCTCCAGAAGGGAAGACAGTCCAGCATGCCTGAGGCAGCAGAGGGCTATGAGAGAATCCGTCCTCTCTGGAGCAATCTCCCCTGGCTCTATCAAAACTACACTTCCCGGTTAACATTGCGTCTCCCGACACTTGATGGACATGCGCCCTGGCATCTCATGTAGAGAGAATCTCGGTGTCAGGCCCCTTTTACAAATCCTATAGCTAGTTCTAATTGTGTCTGTCTGTTTTAGGCCCATGCAGATCAAGTGGCTGGTACGCTCCAGATAATCGGTAACTTTTCTAGAACATCAGGTGCTTCTCAAGATGACAGATCTGGTGGTTTTCCACTGTCCTAGCTGTGAAATGAGGTTCCGTTCCAGGCAGCTGCTAGAGAAGCATATGGAAAAATTTTGCATTGGAAGAGAAATTGTAAATGATGCCAGAGACCGAAAGAGACAAGGGAAAGAGCCGAAGCAAAAAGACACACCAAACAGCACGGTAGAATGTTCTGTTGCTTTTTGACAGGCAGAGAAATATATATTGCCTACATTTTCAACTTCTCTACATTGGGGGGGCTGAAAATGGGAAGGGTAGACTTACGCCCCTCTGTTTTCATTACCTGTTAATAGGTAAGGCTTGGCCAGATATTTTTTAAAATATCTTTTAAAAATCTTTTTACTACTTTCTTGAACACATACCACAGAAAGAATTATTTGCTTTCTCTTTTTAGCAGTAAGTTACAGATAGGCTTTTTCACTTGCTTCTCACCAGCTTTTCTAACTATACAAGTAGAGATTGTGGCCAGAGGGATGTATACTAGCATCTGAAAACAGACACAAAACAATATAGAGGTTAAAATTAGTGTCATTCTAAAGGGTGTTTGCTTGAATTGTGTGGTTTACAACCACTGATGTCTTCAGCTCTGTCAGTGACATCTGTACAACTCCGTTCCACATATCATTCCTATTCCAACTGAAGCATTAGGAGGATGTGTGTGTAAACATGTATGTGTGTATATACATGTGTCACACATGCACACTTCTATGTGACAAATGATTGCAGTTTAAATTCTGAGAAAGTATGATTACTGTGCAACAGAAATACTTCCTTGAGGAAAGGACATGTGGATGTTGGATAATAAATGCAGAATTATAGTTGCATTATAGTTAGAGATAGGCACGAACTGGGAAAATACCAAACTGTACGGTTCATGGTTCATCGCGTTTCATGAACCACAAACTTTCACGAACTTGCCCTGGTTCGCAAACTGGTTCATTTGGTTTGTGAAAATGTCACTTCCGTGGCAGCAGAAGGTTTGCAGAAAGCCTAGGTGCCTAGTGCCTAGGAAACTGATCAGCGTCAGGCTGTCTGCAGTGACGAACTGAAAAACAAAACAAGCCAACCAGCCTAAAGTTCATGGAGGATTGTCAGAAATGGGCTCTGACAAACTGCTGGTTTGCAAACCATGAACCAGCCTGGTTTCTGATGAACTTAGGTTCGTATTTCGATTCGTGCCCATCTCTAATTATAGTTGAATTATAGTTGAATAATAGTTCCAGAATTATATAATTATTAACATAATTGGGGAATGCCCCTAAATCAGGAAGGTCTCAATCTTTTCTCATTAAGTATCAATTAATATTGCTACCTGTGGGAGTGGCCTAGCTTCTTCACATCTTTACTCTGGGGCTAAAGGATAGTATCAATACATCTAATTTGCAACATGGCAAAATCTGTGGATTATTAAATCCATAGACTGGAGCCATGAACAGACAAGAAAAAATTTCTACAAACCTGAGAAAATCCCTAATCAGAGAAATCTGAAATCTTAAATAAAAAAAAAAATTAGGAGGGTTAAAATCCCATCAAATGGTTGCCTAATACTATACAACCTGCATGACTCACCCAGCCCTGGCTGTTGGCTATTGTTCAACAGCAGCCATCCCATGCAGTCCAGTGAGGTGTAGGGGATAGCATTTTGGACTAATATTTTGGAGATCCAGGTTCTAATCACCACTCTGCTATGAAAGCTCACTGGGTGACTTTGGGCCCGTTTAGACCAGTTACACGCTCTCAGCCACTGGGTTGTTATGAGGATAAAATGGAGGAGAGGAGAATGGTATAAGCTGCTTTGGGTCCCCATAATGGAGAAAGGTGGGGTATAAATGAATAAATGATGTAGCTGAAGATAGACAAAAGTTTGCTGGGTGGGAAGGAGAAAAGGAAGCTGGGAAACATGAGGAGACAGGGTTGACAGGAGAAGGGGGGAAAGTAAATAAGTGTAGGGTGGGATACAGGGAGTATTGAGGTGCACCCACTCAAGTCCCTGCAGGTTCCCCATTGTGCAACTGGGCCTGGCCTGGCAGCCAGCAACACACAGAATTTTCCCAATGAGAGGCTGCCAGGGATATAGGAGAGAAAACTGAAGGTGGAGAGGGGTGGATAAAGCTAGGTTGGCTGGTGAGTGGAAAGGAGAGAAGGGAGCAAGAAAAGGGGACAGGCTATGGAGGCTTTCAGGGAAGGGAAAGAGGAAATAGTATGGGAGGGGAACATACGATTACCCACCCCCACAAATCCTTGTGCCCCCCTTGTAGTAATATATTTCACAGCTGTTCCTTAAGGCCATTATTTAAACATTTCCATGAATTCTTTCTCCAATCACAATATATTTTCCTGTCAAACATCCATCTTGCACTGATTTCTTTTCTGACCTGCTTGTGGTTTCTGTGGTACAGTATCTTCAGCTACAAGAGCCAAAAGCCAAGACGCACCACTTTATGCACTGGGAAAATGAGGCACATGAGCAACAAGCACATCACCTTAGAAGCTTTCACCATACAGGAAATGCTTCAGACAGTCAGGCTTTGAAGAAATTGACTGAAGAGGTACTGCATAAAAATTAATGTGTATATATGTGAGCTCTAGCTTGATACTCGTGCTTTGCTATGGTATTTAACTACTTTAAATCCAGTTATTATACTTATGGGGATGTAACATTTTTTGGTTTGTGTGTGTTTTTTTAAAGTTGGTTTTGTAGTATAATAGCATAGTACCTGAGCTTCACAAAGGTGTTTGAATAAAGTGAAGTGTGTTGATGCCGAAAACTGATGAAGTGAATTTCAAAATTTAACAAATATCACTATAATTTTGAACTAATTTATTTAGTAGCCAGTTTGTGTACACATTTTGGAAGGGATTTTTCTCATTGTCAAAAAGTTACTTTTTTGTCACCACAGAAGAAAAATTAGCCAAATAAATGAAATTGTCACCTGAGTGTTCTAGATCCACCTTCCCATTTGGTGCATCCCTCCAAGCTTTTTTTTAAAAATAAACATCCCAGTCTTGTAACCACCTTCCAGGACGACTTAACGCCGTCCGTTTTCACACTTCTTACCTGCCAGCAAAACGTCGCCCAAAACACCGGGAAGACAACGTCTTCTCGTGCAAAATCGCGCCAGGAAGACGCTGTCATCCGGAGTTTTGTTTGAAATTGCGTCTTCCTGGCAAGAAGACGCGCAAGAAGATGCTGTGTTCCGGGTGTTTTGCGCGATGTTCCGGCAGCGGGTAAGATGTGTGAAAACGGCCGCCCACTCAGAGCAGTTTACAAAGTATGTTGTTGCTATCCCCACAACAATCACCCTGTGAGGTGGGTGGGGCTGAGAGAGCTGTGACTGACTCAAGGTCACCCAGCTGACTTCAAGTGGAGAAGTGGGGAATCAAACCCAGTTCTCCAGATTAGAGTCCTGCTGCTCTTAACCATTACATCAAACTGGCTCTTAAACATTAGCTATTAGGTCTCAGTAAAGCGAGTGGGTGTAAGTCTGTTTTCCTTCTATGCCAATTGTAATATACTTTGTGCTTAAATGCCTAGTGAGTACTCTACTGCTGTGATTCTAATGGAGATTATTGCTAGGCAATTAAAGAAGCTAAACTAGCCATCCCCAATTACATGATATAAAGTACCATATTGAAGTTATTTGCTTGACTGTTTTGTCCCGACAGTGATGCAGCTAAGCCATTACAAGCCTACCTCTTTGATATGGACCAGTCTTATGAATTATTCAAAGGGTCTCCAAAATACATTGAGACTATAGCTCAGAACCTTCCGGTAACTATTATAAATATGAGATGAGTCAGCAGGCAAAGCTTCTTTAGACCTACAGGTACAGTGATGGAAAAATTTAGTTTTTGAATTTCTAAAGTCACACAGCTCTTAAAGGCAACAGGACTATTGGCAGGGAAAAGGTTGGTAACTTTAACCAATACCTAGAGATGGAGCGTGCTGCTAAAGGAATTCTATTTCCCTTTCACAGTTCCACAAACTGAGAATGTCCTTGGAGGACACGCTTCCTACATTCAAGACTTTCCAGGCAGAGGTAAAGCAGAGTGTTTGAGGACTTTGGAAGAACAAAAAATCTTGCAGGAGCTACAAGACAATTAAAATACATGCAATTCTACAGAAGGGCTTTAGGCCTTGGAATACCAAAGGAAGCATGGATTTATTGTTTGTTGTACTGATTATTATAATATTCCTCTAGTTTACCTTCTGCTTTCATTCTTAAAGTCTTCATTTCTATTCTTAGTTCCTCTGCCCATTTCATTACCAGCTGCTTTGACCATGTTTCTCTCCCTGGTTCCCTCTTCCCGCTTGGATTTTGCTCAGGCAACTAACTTGCCTTTAAATCATCTTCCTTTCTCTGCTTTCTTCCAGCTCTAACCCATCTCCTCACCTTCAATACTTGTCCATTGCTACTCCCTGTGTGTGGAATTCCCTTCCACCAAACCAAGAATTAGTTCCATCCAGTGCATTTAAAATCTGTTGAAAATCTAATTGCCCCAGTTTATCTTTCAACTAAATACATAAGAAATTGATTCCCCCCCCCTTTCCATTCTGCGCTACATGGGAATAGCCTTCTTCAAGTATGACACTTAGAGAAAAATATGGCCAGAGGAACACTTCCAAGCTGTACAACAGTGTAGATTTCAGTCTTCAAAGAATTGGTCCACATTCATACAGGTTCTGCAGCAAGATAATTTCTTGAGAACACAGCCATGTGAGCTATGTGATGAGTGGTTTACATCAAGCAACTCCACATATGTACCAAGCAGTTTCAATTCTGAATTACAATGGTGAGATTAAAATAAACAGAACTGCTTATGAAACTTTGACATTCAAATTAATTGCCACATGGAGCTACTTGTCATGCGGTACGCTTTTAGGTAGTTCCCAAGCACTACATATATATTAGAATTTGGCTTAAAGAAAAGTTAAAGCCAGCATGGTGAAGTTCTTAGTGTTGGTCTTGGATCTGGATGACCCAAGTTCAGAACCCCATTCTGCAATGGAAGGTTGCTAAATAACTTTGGGTTAATCACACACTCAGCCTAACCTACCTTGCAGGGTTGTTATGAGGATAAAATAGAAAAGTTTGTAACAATGAAGCTGCTAGGGGCCCCAACTGGTGAGAAAAGTGGGGTATAATTGAATTAAATAAATAATCATAAAATAAAGTTAAAATAAAAGGATCACAAGCTGGAGGTAAGCTTGTGGTAGAACTGTGTAATTAATCCCCATTAATCACAAACTATCCAGTTGTTGTCCATGGCATTCATGCAACACCATTCTGCATAATTTATGGGCTAAATATCTTATTATCCGATGAACACATGGGGTGCTCAGCAACTGCAATAACCCTGAACTAAAAGCACTTAAATTTTAGTTTTACAGCAACCTTCAAAGGTATGTTAAGCTTAGAGAGTGATTTGCCCAAGGCTGTGTCTCTATCATATTTTTATCCCACGCTTCCACCAAATTTCAAAGTAGCATACGTAGTTCTCCTTTCCATTGTTTCATCGTTACAGTAACCCTAGAAACAAAACTAGGTTGTGCCAAAGTGACTGGCCCAAGGTTACTCAGGAGGATGCTTCGTGGCTGAGTAGGGATCTGAACATGGGTGTCCTCAGCCTTAGTCCAGCATCCAAAGTACCACACTGCACTGGCTTACATAGGTGAACCAGCATTTGATCCTGCCTTTCCCACATACCAGCCAAACATTCTAGCCAAAACACCACACATGCTTCCAGTAGACGACAAGCTGGGACCATCTGTTCAAGAATTCACACTTTTCATATGTTGGCTTGGATCCCAGAAAGGATTTCCACAGGCAGAGAATTTTTGCTGATCCTCCTTTTCCACTGCAGACTTCTGCCTTTCCACAGCTTTTTTTGAGGATTGCTTGTCCCCCATGAGCAGCAGGTGGGAGAGCAGAAAATCACACTTTGTGGATGTAAGTCTCTTCCATCCACAGAAATCCTCCATGTGATCAAGCCACTATTGATAATGGTCTCTTAGCCCTGAGAGATTACTGACTTCAGAGCCAAAGTTAATTTTTTTGTCTCCTAGGATAAGAACAGACACCAAATGCTCCATCAGCAGGAATTCTGGCAGCGCCAGCAGCAAATGGCAGAAGCACATGAACATCAGTTGGCTGATATCCAAGCCAGGAACCAATATCTGGAACAGCAGAAGGATGGTAGGAGAAAATCAGAGCACATACTGGATTATCAGACTCCTGTGGATGCCTCTTGCACAGTTCAGTTTCTAATAGTGCCCTGAACTGAACAGCACAACAGCTAAAGCCTGGGTCTGGCGCACAGGGCTTATTACCCTGCACATCCTAGAAAATGATAGGAGGAACAGCTATATACAAAAGAACTTGCCCAGAAGTAACTCTCAGGCTGCCAAGTGTGCTTTCATATGTAGGAGCTGTCTTGCTACATGTTTCAGAGTTCAAAATGAGGACTTGGTGTCAGATATGTGATGAGAATTTTGTGCCTCCTAGAAACATGCCAGCCCTTGTCTGCTTACAACCATGGTGCTTCAGCCTTAACCCTCATTGCATTTTTGCATCTTTAGACTGCCCCATGAAGCCATTAATGGCTCTTTTCCAAAATCATGTTGCTTACATAGCTACACACAATTTTTGCAATGGAGCCAACAGCAGCTGCCTGAAATGGCTTAAGGATGAAAAACTGTTCGGGGAGAACCTGAAGCTGCTTTTCCCCATATGCTGCAGTCATGAGCGGAAAAGGACTGGTGTGCATTTGGGAGGCACAAAACTTCCATCACATAAGAAATACAAAGTCTTTTTGTTGTCTACCAACAAATATGAGGACTTTGTAATGTGTAGCAAGGCCTGAGCTACACATGTATATAACAAGGCAGAGTCCTCACAAATCTGTATAATTTCAAACTACTGGTGAGGATTTGTGTACTCTTGAACAAAAACATTATTTGCAGTATATAAAACTAACATATTAAAAGAAGATTTATAGCCTTGCCTTTCCCCCAACTTTCTTGTTTTCTGCATGTAGGAATCTTTCTCATAGGGAACAATTGCATCATGTGAGCCTTCACCTGTAATATGAGCAATATAGTTGAGACGATCATTAACCAGCTCATCAGTTTTTAAGAAGTAGGCCAGAGAGAACATATCAACTCAACACAGATATGGAGACTCTCAGTAAGGTGGATTAGGGCTCTGGTTACAAGATGACAGCTTGGAAGATGGTGCAGCTATATTCTGAACAAGGATGTGATTCAGAGAATATTAGTTGATATAAGGCAGATGCACTGCTATTCTGCATTCAATTTTTTATTTGTTCAGAGATCCATAGACGTTTGTCTGAGATGAAATTAGGGAATTCAGACACATCTCACATTGAGCAGCTGCTGGTGGAGCTGAAAACCCAGGAAGGGGAAAACCTGCTTGCTTTAGATGCCTTGCGAGAACAGATTGGACTTCTGCAGGCAGCAGCAGAGAGCAGGTAAAGCTCCAAGTGAGACAACCACTGTCAATAGATGTAACTCTGCCAGGGTATGTGTGTCAGGGAGCTAGAATCCCCAAACTTGGTGAATCTGTAGGCACTTTTGGAATTGTGAGGAAGGGTATTGGGGCGCCACCACAAAATATCTGCTATGGAGGGGTGATCACAAAATGTTGGTAGGTTATAAGCCAAGTATCCTCCTGTGATGGTGTCATCTATTTCCAAATGGTGCTCCGTACAGACCCAAAAGTCTACAGAAAAATCTCTAGCACCAATCTCTAGTTGGGGAGGGGAAGACAGGAATCTCCCTTTGCATTAGGGAAGACGTACTTTGGGAGAGAAACAAGCAGGTATCAAAACACACATTGGCAGGCAGCATGGCACCCATAGGTGCCACATTGTAGATCACAGAACTAGAAGTTCACTTCCAGTTCTTATGATCCTGATATGGGAACCAAGGCGGAGGTGGAGGTCTACAGAGGTCCAGGACCATACTAAGAAAGTCCTTCCAATCATCCATAAATTTTTAGAGTGGGGGCCAAGCTTCAAGTGACGAATGACACTTGCCTGGCAAGTGAACAGACTCACGTGTATTCCTCCCTGTTCACTTGCCATTCACTTGCTCTCCACTTGATCAAGTGGCGCGCAAGTGAACAGCAAGTGAACAGGGAGGAAAACACATGAGTCTGTTCACTTGCCAGGCAAGTGTCATTCATCACTTGTAGCTTGGCCCTGGGTGAGGTGGAGATGCAAACAGCATCAATGAGTAAAAAAACTGGGAAACCCTTCTACATTCTTATCCTTCCTGTTTCATTTTTTTAGAAGCAAACCAGAAGCGCTCACAAATAAAAAGAGAAGCAGTGCTACAGACAAAATGGGAAAGAAAGTCTCCCTCAAGCTTTTACCATTCCCTGCAGCTGTTGGACCTCTCTCTTCGGAGATACAGTAAGCAGAGGCAGTGCGAAGATGAATGGGGCAATGCTTTCTGTAAACAGAGGATTAATATGAATGTTGACTGGTTATATTTTTTTGTTGTTTGCTGTTGGTGAAACTTTTCTCCGTTTCAGGAAACTTACAACTCTGAGTGGGATGTCTGGTGTCACTTTTCAGTAGATGAGAGAGGAAACTACTCTTTCTCCAGTGGATACAGTCAGTAGGGTTGCCATCTTCCTTCTCCCACCACCATTGAACCCTTAGCAGTCATATGAAAAGCAGAAGTTCAGCAAGTGCAGCTTTTCCCAGCCTTATATCATGACAGAAAAAAGTTGCCCTGTTGAATGCTCCAAATCAAGGCATATAACCCCCTGTGAGGAATAAATAACATAGGGATGCTGTGACTTGATAATTATTTTGTGTTTACTACAGGGCTCTGTATATGGCTTATGTGCAGAGTGGAAACAATGATCACAGCATCCTCAATCAGATATATGAGTTGCAGGCAGAGGCCATAGCACTGGAGAAGGCTGGAGCAAGGCCTGAGCACAAGGGCAGAAAGAAGAGTAAGTTCTGTTTCCCTGCCATCTTCTTCTGTTTTTTACACTAGCCTTTAAGTCTAGCATCTGTGCATCTTCCTTGAAATTAATTGGGCCTTAGTGTTCCCAAGCCCCAGTGCTACCACTGTGAGCTTAGGGGAGACCACTAAATGCAGGAAGGTCTTTCCCATGAAAACTCAAGCTACCATACTTTTGTTAGTGTTTAAAATCCCCATGACAACATGTTTGTTATGTTAACCCAAAAACCTTAGAAATTCTTCCTCAACTACTTCCTGAAGCTGTCCTTGTTGGTGATTGGCATTCCTTCCTGCCATTGCAGAACATGAAGGTAGCTCAAACACTTACCCATGGGGTTTGGATGCTGAACTTCTGGCTGTTGAGCTGGAGAATCAGCGGCTGGAGGATGAGATATTCAAGTTGAAGATCCTAAGGGACAGAAGGAGAATGGAGGATGGTAGGGTCCCCTGGTCTATATTTTCAGAGATAATTCCAGGGAAACTTGATACCTGTGATAATAATCCATAAGAATGTTGTAGTGATGGGTTATTCTTACTCTAGCCCCTGTCAATTAGGACTTTGGCAGATTGGCATAAGTTTTAATGTGGGGAACTTTGTTTTGAGCCAACATATGGGACAAGAGATTTCATAGTTATTTACCTATGGGTGCATAACTGCAGGCCAATTTGGCTATATGCAAATTCAGTTTTCATATCAGTCTCCTAAAAAATAAAAGGGATGAGTTGCAAGATAGGCTAAGTGTTCTGCTATATGTTTCAGTTTAGCTGATATAAGGACACTATACTAGTAGTTTGTCCTAAAAGGTCCTTGTTCCTTTTCATCTTGTGTAATCTGGCAGGTTGCTAATGGCAGAAGATGTCCCTAGAATGCTTAAAGGAGACCATGTTCCCAAAGAATCTTGTTCCAGTGGCTTAGTATCTAAGTTCTGTTCACTTCTTATGGATGCTGATAATCAGTATATTTAGCAGTCAGACCCTCCTCCCACTGAGGGGCAATTTATACACATGAAATCATAAACACTCCTTCCTCATATATCATAAGCCCAGGGACTACCTGGCCCAAAGTGGATGCCAGCCAGACGGAAGCCTGGAAAAGTATCAGAGTGTGAGTCAGAGTGGCTGACTGACTGATGTCCCTCCACGCCCCGGAAAGAGATGCATAAGGTCTTCCAAGAAATTCTTGACTTTGCCTAATCAAGCTATTCAGCAAACCTGGTATCTTTTCCCATCTGGTACTTACAGGGTCATCAAGCACTTTTTCACATATTTTCCTCAGATAGGACCCATCAAACCTCTTCCAACTTATTATCCAACCTCCGGAAAACCCATTAAGTTATTGTTTTGGGGAGCAAAGATATCAGCTTGCCCCAGAGAGCATTTTGCTCTATAATTGGACTCCCTGGCCACCAGAGCCTTCTCTTCTTCTCTTGTGGAATGCTGGTCGTTTTGCTGCTGCCTTCATAGACCTCTACCTTTGAGACTGGCATATATATCACCTTCCCTAAAACTGCTTTCTCCCTCTTTCCCTCCTGATTTTCTTAGTTAACCTTGTATGTGTGCTGTATGTGATTTTCTGTATGTTTGCCCTTTTAGTTCTCTTTCAATTTGAAAAAAAGCTTTCCAATTGAACATCTGCCTGTCTTATTTGAGAGTTCTCTAAGGGAATAACCCCTGTAAACTCAGGTTGAGAATCCCAGTTACCTCCTCTTGCTTGTTTCCTTTAAAGCTAATTCCCACAATGAATTAGGAGACTGCCTGTTTGGGGAACGCTATGGCCTTTGGTGAATTAAGCAGAAACAGCAGGAAGTACCAGTCCCACAAAGGGGGAACAAGCGCTTGAATTGGCTCCAGTAAAATGCCAGGACACCAATGAAGTACATTTCTGGCTGCTGCTCTTCCTCATAACATGAAACAACCTTTTCCCAATATTGTCACTAACAGCTTCTTTGGAAATCTGTCTTAGCTTTAACCTTCTCTGTCACTGAACTATGATACTCTGCTAATGAGTTCTCCTTTGCTCAGTACTCTTTCTCATCTCCCTTTACACCAGGATGTTTGAATAAGGAGCTGGCTGAGCTCCAGCAAGTACATATGGCAGAGATGGCTCAGCTGCATGCTGAGATTGGCATGCTGAGATATGACACAGAGAGGATGAAGCCACGGAGGTCCAAAAGGTCATCGCCCCTTCTACCCCCTGCTATAGCTCCACCCTTGCCACTTCCACCCCCTCAGCATCTTCCAGGGCTTCCTGACCCCACTTTCCCAACTGGCAACGTGGTAAGTACTTTTTTCTTTAGGGAAGATTCAGGGGAGATTCCTTCTGCTGTTTATATGAATAGGATCCATCTATGCAATGCATGCCAAGTGTGGCTTCCTCATACTTACTTTAATTATTTAAAATATTTATATGCTGCTTTTCTCCTGCATTACAAGGCTCAGAGTGGCTTACAGACTTTAAAACCACAACTGAAATACCTCAAGATAACATCAACTAATAATTCCAGTAAACACCAACAGATACCACTCCCTTCCTGACATCACTCACATCTCAGAGGCTCTACAGAACAACTATCAAAAACAAAACAAAACTCCCAAGCACTCTAGGTCTAGCGGTCATGGTCAGTTATGGGGAAAGTACTCTCCCCTTCAAAATGTCTACCAAGCCAAAGCCATGTAGCTGAGCAAAAACAGAATGTAATAATATATAGTTAGTGGGAAAGTTCTGGGGAAGCATGCAAGGGCCTGCATTTTTCTGCATATGTACTCTTGACACTGAGCAGTAGTTTAGTAGTTTTGCCCCCACCCTGAAGCCTCCATCTCATCTTGTTGTGGTCCTGGGGTGTGATTGTAAAGCCTATTTATTTATTTATTTCAAATTTCTATTCTGCCCTCCCCGCGAGCGGGCTCAGGGCAGATAACAACATATTAAAATACAAAATACAATAAAAACAACATATTAAAATACAATAAAAATCCATACACATTTAAAACAGGATGGTGGACAGCCTTCACAGGGAGGGTTAAGATTTTATACACACACCCCCCTTTTTTTTCTTTTTTTCAGAACCTAAAGAACCCATTGTACCTCAGCCTTTCATTTTGTTAAAGACTTAAGGTCAAACTAGACATGAAGATTGGGTGCCGTTTTGCAAAATAGGAAACAGGGAGTAGGGCTGCCAGGTCCTCCAGTGGGGGCAGGGGACCCCCAATTTGCAGCCTCTGCCCCTCGCTGCCACTCACCTAGCCGACGAGGGGAAAAGGCACGGAAACCTCCCCCTGTGCTATTTTGACACAGGGGAACAGCTTGGGTGGGAAGGCAGGAGCTCTTCCTTCCCCATGGTGGCATTCTGAGGCTTTGGGTTCTTCTTTATTTTTTAATAGACATTCTTCATGGCTGGTGTGCAGCTTCAGGCTGCTGTGCAGCTTCAGGGAACCTGAGCTGGGTCTGGGTACTTAGACCCAGCTCTTTGAAAGCCTCTTTACCCTCAGTCACAGACATGTCAGCACATGGTAGCCAGAGGAAAATCATTTGTGTACTCTCCTTCCTATCTCCATGGAAACAACATGATCACTTATGCTATTGAGCTGTGTTTGAATGCAGTTGAGCTGGAGAATTAAGGCATGCATTGCTAAGTGCAAGATTCAACTTCTTGTATGCCATGATAATTGCTCAGTGATATGCCAAAAGCTGAATCCCACATATGCACATAGCTAACTGACCTAGGAACAGGAAACAGCGTATGTATTACTGGCCACAATTCCAAGCATTGGTTCTTTCTTTTATGGACTTAAATGGCTTGGGATTGGAGTGATTGAAGGACTATCTCCTCCCATACTATACAGTCTGCCAGTTAACATCCTCTTCTCAGATCTTGCTCTTCAGGCCTCCATTTCTCCATGCAGATGTGGAAACTAGGCATTTTCAGTGGCAATACCTCACCTTTGGAATGTTTTCTTTCTGGAGGCTTGCTGGGGCCTACTCCACTGTCTTTTAGACACTAGACCAAAACATTTATTTTTTACTCAGGCTTTTAACTGAGGGTTTCTATCTTGGTAGGCTGTCTTGATAGTGTTCTTCTAACCTGCGGAATCTTTTGTGTGTATTTTTAGGCTGTTCGGTATTGTTTTATATTGTTTCTAACAGCTTGTTTTTAATATTGACAAATATGTTGTTGTTTTTGTTCCATTATTTTTACTTGGAAGTTCCCTCAAGCAGATCTCTAGGTGAACCAATATGTAGGATTCTTTTCATGCTTTCCATATATTGACACGGTCATGTGAATAGATCTTATGGCCCCACTCTAGTGTTTCAGCATGGGGGCATATTTAAGGAGCCTGTACGGTTAAGTTCTAGGATACACACAAGTACACGTTTAGTACATATGAAAACATTTTCACTTGTGGACTTGAGAAAACTGGAGGAAAAGGGCTTTCCATTCATTGAAAGACTAGGTGATGTACTGGGGGCTTCATGCTCCCCTAGCAACAGATATTCTGGCCACTTTGCTCAGAGGTTAATTTTTTTAATGACTGGGTTAGATTGTTAAGGGATTAGTAGTTTCCTTGAGAAAGCAAGCTTCATTATGTTTGGTGTAGTGGTTAAGAGCAACAGGGGCTCTAATCTGGAGAACCAGGTTTGATTCCCCACTCCTCCACTTGAAGCCAGCTGGGTGATCTTGGGTCAGTCACAGCTCTCCGGAGCTCTCTCAGCCCCGCCCACCTCACAGGGTGATTGCTGTTGTGGGGATAATAATAACATACTTTGTAAACCACTCTGAGTGGGCGTTAAGTTGTCCTGAAGGACGGCATATAAATCAAATGTTGTTATCATTATTCGTTTTGGGATTACCGCTGGTATTTCCCTTGTATATTGTTTAGTAACTTTAAAACTCTCCATCAAATTTCTGCATATGACAGAACCCTGTTGGATCATCAGCTACAGTAGTGAGCCAGTACTTCCTGGATCCCTCTGATGCCCTGGGACCAGCTCCGTATGATCCAGCGTAAGTCAGTTCTGTTAGCTTAAGAGACAGTCATACATTCCTTCCTGAGAATTCCAGACTCCAGACATCAATCTTGCATAGAAGATTGTTTGGACAGTCACCTTGTAGACTGAATGTGGCTGGCTTGTTCTGTCATATTAACATTCCATCCAAGCTCATGATAGTTGACCTGGAGCTGAAATGTCTAGATTTCTACCATCTCTGCAGTGGTAGAGCCAGTTTTTACATGAGATTTTTCCCTCTCTGCAGGTCGGGTTTTGTGGTATTCTATGACTTCATTTTGGGTCTGGATCCCACGTTCTACCAGGTTTGCCTGGTTTCTGGACTGTACCGTAATGGGCAAGAATTGGGCAAATCCACCCCATTGCCTGTTGTCTTTTCTGACATGGGGCAGTCCCCAGATCGTGTGAAGGGTGGACAGAGAGGGAGCTGTGCCATCTTAGCAGCCAGACAGCCAGTCCCAAGGTAAGTTTCAACAGCAGCTCCCGTGAGATCTGTTCTCTAGCAGGCCATTATTTGGGTAGCTGTTCTCTGTTGGAAATATTTCTAAAAATGTATTAGATGTTATGTAGGTGTAATTTTTCAGCTGGTTTAAATGGTTTCAGTGAAATTGCAAACTGAGTCACAACCTTCTAAGTCCGCTGAAGTCAGTGGGCTTAAGAAGGGTGTAACTCTTTTCAGGAAAATTGATTGTTTTCTCTGGTTTTAATGCTGTATTTATCCTTATTGTTTTACTGTTTCAGGAATGTATATTGTTATAAGCCACTTCACATGTATTTCTGTGGAGGGATGTAGTATAAATATTTTAAAGAAATAAATAACAAGGGGTCATAGAGGGGTCCCTTCTATTCAGCAACCCATAATAGGCAAGCATTATTGGCTTGGATGCAGGTTTTTTGTGTTGACAACTGTTAAGCAAAGCCTTGCAAGACTGGCTAAACAGGAAGATTCTGCTGTTGCAATAGCTCAGACTTCTACAGAGTACTGAACTCTCTGTTTTATGTACCTCATTTACTGTGGGTGTTTCAGCAGACCCCAGCATTTCAATTTTTTCTTTGGTTTTTAGTCCCAAGGAAACCATTTGAAAACATTTGTCTATATACTCTACGGATTGGTCTACCTCAGATATTAGTTTCAGCCCATTTTACCCCCTGTTGCAGTTTTCATATCCTGTGTCAATATTTACAAGGTGTTTAAACGAAAAGTAGTCACTTTAAAGGGTGAAAGTCTGTACCCTAGCACAACTGTAAAAATATAGACCCTAGATCAGGATTAGCAGAGGAAAAAGTACCCTTGTTGATGCAATTGTAATTGTTTTCTCAGAGTCCTCCCTTCATCTTCAATTGCCCTTGTAACTGAGCTTCAAGCTTCCGGAGGCTTTGATGCTTATGGGCAGGAGATCCAGCATCTGGTGCCCAGGGGGTGGGCCAAAATCCACCTCTTTGACCATCTGCATCAAGTGTTGAGTGGGCACTGGAAGGTCCCCATCCGAGCGCTTCCAATGAAGCCAGGTCTAACTGCAGAACAGTTGAATGGTGTGCCCCAGGTGAGAACCATTAACAAAGATTGGAGCAGGCTCCCTGAAAACAGGAGCAAGTTCCTTACCCACACAGTCATTCCTTCTGCATCATGGAGAGGATATTCTTCTGGTACACTTATGGTGAACCACTAATATCCCCGCTGGTTTTGATTTTCTCTTTTCTCCATTCCCCCTGTGCAGTGCGCCTCTCTCTCTCTTTGTGACACCTCATTCCTTATCACAAACGTTCCCAGGCAGATGCCTGATTCTTAGAACCCTTTAGCCAAACCAAGACCCATTGCTTCACCTTTCCTTGGGTTAGTTTTGCTTCCGTTTTTATTCTGATCAACTGTTGTTTTTTCTTGCAGGCTGGCAAAGCAGAGCTTTACTTGCGACTTGTGAATGCAAGAGATGCTGATATGCAGTCAATGGCTGAGATCCATCCTGGCAATGCCCCTCTGTACAAATACCCTCCCATAGTAAGTAAGATTTCATGGCAGCTACCATTTGTTCCCTTCCAATTTTTTTGTTATCCATCCGTAAATTAGCCTGGAATCGGTAGCCTCTCCTTCTGGAACATCTCTGAGCTTTGTCACTAAGTACAAGAAGCAATTTGAAAGTAGGTCTATTGGATATGGTATCAACCCATTCCTTTGAACAAATGTACAAAGGATTATTTTAATATCTGCTCTTGCAGATTTACAACTGGTTGAAACTTTGGAGACACATATAAATGTAGAAACAATCTTTGAGATGGTTCTCACACTACCTCTAGGTATATCCCATTCCCTGTTTATGTGCAAGTGCGGAAGTCTTGTGATTATGTTCTAAGATTTTGGTTAGTTAGCTCTAGGACACAGCTTCCTGGGAATACAAGAAACTCATCTGAATTTCTGGTATGCAGATTTCTACATATCATTCCTAATATCAAATTGGGGGAGTTTATATAGAATTCTGCCAACCAGGGCTTTTTTTCAGCTGGAACATGGGGGAACGGAGTTCCGGAACCTCTTGAAAATGGTCACATGGCCATCTTCGGCGCAGTGGCGCAGAGGGCGATCTAAACCCCCCTCTGTCTGGAGATCAGGGGGCGGGGCCACCAGCCATGTGACCATTTTCTCTGCAGGAAACCCACTGAGTTCCACCACCTCTTTTCCCAGAAAAAAAGCCCTGCTGCCAGCCAAGTTTTAAAACTTGCCTCCAAAACTCAGACAGGACCCAATCCAGAAGGAATTTCTCCTGCACAATTCCTATGAAACCATGTTGCAGAAAAACACTTTCTTCTATTCATGCCAAGGGATGCTACCCTGGAGAACTTCCATGGGGATTGTGCTGGTTTCAGGACACTACCATTGCTTGTTTTCAGTTTTGGTGGGAGCATCTCTCTGAAACGTGTATTGTGGGATGAACAAGAGGATTGAGGCCTTGTTTTTTTTCTCCTTCTGCTTCCTGTGTTACCCATCTTTACCTGTATGCTTTTTTCCCTTCCTGTATAGGTAACCAATGGCACAGTACCTTCTGCAGGCTTCCCTCCAGCCCTGAATTCTTTCCACCCTGTCCCCACCAGCCTGTCCTTTTCTGTCCCCCCTTACACTGGCTTTGTTGATCCCCCTCCTGCTCAGGAGCAGCCTTTCCAACACAAAATTAAGCAAAGGTGAGAAAAGAGAGAGACAACACCCATTCTCTGTGCTGGACTTGGCTTTTCTTGTAATGAAAATGAATAATCATATCTAAAAAAAACTGTGTGCACATATACCTGTCTGTTTTGTGTTAAAATTATTGTACATCTCTAATCCAGCAGATTTTCTCTGTGTTGTTCACTGGGCTTGGTCCAAAGACTGTATTAGAGGGCATCTGCAAAGCATGGGCTTTTCTGTTAGTGAGTTTAGATGGGCTCAATTTGTCACATGTGATCTTCACAAACAGCCTGTACCTGGAGTTGTTTCCAGGTTCATCTGTTACACTATAAAGCAGGGACCATGGAGACCTCAGTCCGCAATTATCCACACAACCTAAAGTGCAATGTTGATGAAGAGTTCTTTCACATTACATTATGCCAGTATGAACCATTTCTCTTGAAGCCCCAATTTGGCTCTAGCATCAAACTGACAGGAAAAGAATTTGTTGTCAGTGTGTACTCTAAAAAATGGTGGGATGAAAAAGCCTTTTTAAATAATTTTTGAGGTTTATAAAAATCATCTCTACAAACTAAACTGCCTCCTTTATGGCACATTGATACCAATTGCATTGGTCCTAAGAAGTATGTATTTCCAAATAATTACCTAAATATCCTTTGGTCCACTTGCTTAAGGGAGTTGTCAATTGCCTTTTGCCAAAATATTTACTCTTATCTTAATGGCCAATCCGTCTCTTTGAAAAGAGGATCTATTTATTTAATCTTATGTATCTATAACTGGATAATTATTTTAATATATTAAGTGGCTTAGCTTCCAGAGAACTATTCTAGTCTCAATACCAGTAGCTTGCATTTTAAAGTTTTTCAATCCTTAGAATCTGACTGATGAGCAAGTGCTCCAGAGGCTACCCCTCACCTTGAGAAAAGAAGGCATTTGCTTATAGAAACTTTCTTGGGGAAGCACGATCCACTGTGGTAGTAATAAGGCTGTAAATAAGAGTCTCTCTTCTGACACATGTTCTTCACGTGTCGGGAGATGCAATGTTAGCTGAGAAGTGTAGTTTTAAATTACAGAGCTGGCAGAGATTGCTCCGGAGGGGACAGATTCTCTCACAGCCCTCTGCCACCTCTGGCAAGCTGGACTGTCTCCCCTTTTGGAGCCTTTGCCCTGACAAGGCTTGGTTAATTCAAAGTTTTAAGCAGTGAGGGTGGAAGGGGAGATAGTCCGGCACGTCAGAGGCAGTGGAGGGCTATGAGAGAATCCATCCCCTCTGGAGCGATCTCTGTTGACTCTGTCCTCTAAAACTATGCTTCCTGGCTAACATTGCGTCTCCCAGCACTTGACAAACATGTGTCCAAGCGTCTTGTGTACAGAGACACTTAAGTTGTGTCTTAATTTTTAAAATTTTAGAAGTAGCATATTTTTAAACCTTTTGGGTTTTTATTGCCCATTCTCTTTGGTAGTTCCTTCTCTCAGCATATTATCAGGAAAAACCCATTCCTGTATTCAAAGTATAGACCAGTATGAATCTGTGAGTTCTCAACCCCAATACTGAACTAATTGGAGTGGGTATAAGGGAAGGTTGGGAAGCCCCTTGTGATGAGACAGTGGAGCTGGTTACCTTACCAAAGGATTACCCTCCTTAAAAAAACCCTTTGCCTATGGCTTCTACCTTGCAGTGGGTGATTGGAGCATATAGAAGCTACAGGGAATAAGTGTTAGAATGTGCAAGGCATTAGCCCTGTTCATCAGTGAAGGCACACAGAATCCATGTACAATGTACGCTTGATGTTTCTTTATATATGTACTGAGAAATTCTCATGTTACATTCAATGCATGTGCTGGTGAACATATGATTTAAGCCCCACATTTATCCCTGTACTGATCCATGGTTTTATTTATAAAATTAAATGTCTTAAGTTTTTCTTGCAAACACATATACATAGGTACATGCAAGTGATCACTGTAACATGTGAACAGGGCTACTGTGTAAAAAGGGTGCACTGAACCCCTCAAGTGACAGATGACAGTTCTGGTCTGGATGTAACTTTGGTATGATCCAGTCATTGTGGCTATTCTTTGTCACTGTTGCTTTCTTATCTCCACAGTCGCCAGACATTTCAAATGAAAAATGTGTGCAAGCAAATGTATGGCAATCATAACAGCATAACAATATTCGATTTATATACCGCCCTTCAGGACAATTTAACACCCACTCAGAGCGGTTTACAAAGTATGTTACTATTATCCCCATAACCACAATCACCCTCTGAGGCGGGTGGGGTTGAGAGAGCTCTGAGAAGCTGTGACTGACCCAAGGTCACCCAGCTGGCTTCAAATGGAGGAGTGGGGAACCAAACCCGATTCTTCAGATTAGAGTCCTGTTGCTCTTAACCACTACACCAAACTGGCTAAAATTAAATAAATAAAAAAAATCTTTAAAGTGTCTTCTGGACATGTCATTAGGTTTTTACATTTGTGTACAAGACCTGGGCCGTTTCCACAGGGCTTACCTCCCCTCGGAACGACACAGAACATCGCGCAAAAAACACGGAAGATCGCGTTTTCTCGCGCGAGATTTGCTCGTCATCACGGAAATCTCGCACGAGAAAATGCGATCTTCTGCATTTTTTGCGCGATGTTCTGTGTCGTTCCGAGGGGAGGTAAGCCCTGTGGAAATGGCCCAGTACACAGCTGTTTGCAGGTGCATGCAGAAGCTACACAGACTTTGACAAGCTCTGTGCAAGTAGGGGTCTCATATAGCCTGAAAATGTTCTGAACACAACATCTGTGTGCTTTTCAGTTGTGCCTAGGCATTAAGTCCTTCGTGCCCAATTCCTGTTCTGCTTGTCCTTATTTTTGTTTAAGTCACACTTTTATCGGGCCATCTTTCCACCTTTATTCTTTGAATAAGTGTTGCCTCTCCCTTTGTAGTAAGTCAGTTGAAGAAACACCCATCCAAAATCCTTTGGTTGCCTTAGGAATCTGGAGTATCCAGCAAGTGATTGAAGTCTAGGCAATGGGAATTTAAACTGAGCCTGTTATGGTAAACATGAGAATGTAACAAGCAGTCAATGAAAGAGGAGAAGAGTTGGAAAAACTAAGAGCAGAACCACAAGTGACAAAAGGCACAGATTGGACACTGGTCAGCTTCCCTCAAGTTTTGATGGGAAATGTAGGCATCCTGGTCTCGCAGCTTCGCTCTCTGACTGCTGTCCAATGGACTTTTCAACTGTCACTTGTCCAACATTCCGCCAAGCTGCCTACATTTCCCATCAAAACTTGAGGGAAGCTGACAAGTGTCCAATCTGTGCCTTTTGTCACTTGTGGTTCTGCTCTATGTCTAACAAATCTGCTTCTCCTATTCTTCCTCAGGCTGATTTCTCTGATATCTCAATAGGAATCACACTTCTGTAGTGCTGTTGCTCAGGCCTACTGTTGTCAAATGGAACTCCTCACTGTGTTTGTCCCACTACAGGCTCTATTTTGCTTTGAGTCTTTTCTAAAGCACTTAGTAATTTTAGATGCTATTATTAATAAATGATCTCTGTATTCATTCAAGCCTCATCTCTCAACCAGAACTATTGCAAAATGCAGCTGAGAGTGATTCTGATATATGGATCATACAAGAAATAGCATCACGCATGATGCCTCCTTCATCTTCTATTTCCCCTCCATTCAGCAGCCACACATTCTGAGCTCTGCACTATTCTGTATCCCCAATACCTGTTCTGTAATACAGCTGACATGTATCTTTTTATTGGGGTGGCCATCTAATTAAATAAATCTTAGTCAAGTAATCATGTGGATTTTGCTTAATTATATTTGCATGTGAATAAAGAGTTCCAAAGAAAAAGCGATACTCTGTGTTATTAATGTGTGCAGATGTCATAGCAGGTATCAGAAAAGACACCATGAATAAGAGAAAATATAGATTTTTCTAGGTTTTAAAAGGGGACTTAGATTTATGAAAGCGAGGTCTATCTGTGGTGAGTGAAGGAAACCTGTGAAACTCACAGTGCTAGAAGGCAACCTCAGGGAAGGCCGTGGCCTCTATGCCCTGTTTGTTAGCAGTCCGGGACAACTGGTTGGCCATTGTGTGAAACAGGATGCTGGGCGAGATGGACCACTCTTGTGATCCAGCAGGGGTCTTACTGTGTTCTTACGTTAGAAAGTTTCTTCTAGGTTGACATCTGCTATCCACAGTTTTTGTAAGATAATAAAAGCGTTGTAAATTTTCTGTCCAATTAATTAGGGGCACATTTTGTACTCAATGAAAAGATTATAACTTATGAACGGGCAACCATGCAATCCCATGCAGAGTTAGACATTCTAAACCCATTAAAGTAAATGTGCTTACAAGTGTTATGTTTATTAGTGTACTGCAAATAAATTGCAACCTTAACTTCTGTTGGGTTTCTTACTCATTGTTATGCTGATTATGGTGGGGGGGGGTTTTCTTTAGTTTGTTCTATAATGTCAGAATGAAAGCTGAGGTTCGTAGAAAGCTGTTGGTGTAAACCCCGACTGTAGACTGACTCTATTCAGCTTCCTGTCATTCATCTTAGTCAGCCCAAAATCAGTCTCCAATTTGTGGGGACTAGCTCGCTGTTTAGTAAGAGCCTGTTTTAGCTTTGCATGTTGTATAGTTATCATGCATTCCACTAATTAGATACAAAGGTGATGCACCACATCTTAGACAAAAAGTCTCCTAATGCATATGCTTGAGTCCTAGCAGGAAAATTTTTCTTCCCGTATTCTTTCACTTACATCATATTATTCTTACCCTTATACACCTATATGGTCCGTTTTATTTAACATCCTGACATCTTGTTCTTAAGTGTATCAGGCTTCTTCCAGATACTCCCTTCTGGCTCATGTGCTGCAGTCTGCTCTCATGCATGGACCGGTCCTCCTTTTCTTCATTTTTCCCATCTCTCTTTATGCTACCTTCTGGGCTGTGGCACTGGAAGCTCGCAGGAACAGAGATCACAGGCTTCTCGCATGTTCTTCCAGGTAAAATGTAATCATAATTTGACTTTCAAGTTCCCTCTGAATGCATATGGGAAGATTATATTTTCGAAGCACAACAGTTGCAATAATCTTGAGATGACAATGAGTTTATTCTAAGTCACAACAGAAACTGTTCATGATGATGTTACTGAAAATGCCATCTGCTGCTCAAAATAGGGGCTATTTCACTGTGTCCTGAAGTTAATTCAGACCATTTGAAGGAATTCAGACTATTTGAAGAAGGCATACTAATTCAGAAGTATAAATGGTGGTAGAAGGATGGACCCAGATCAAAGGTCCATTTAGTCCAGTAGCCACTAGAGTGTGTTTCCCACAGTGGACGGTCATAAGCTTCTAGAAATCTCTTAAGCAGGACATAGCGTACCATTATTCCCTCCCCAGTGTTATGCACAAACTTGTGCCTTAGGTGTCCCTCTCGCCAATCACAATAAGAGACACACACACCACGGAGTCCTGTAGAATGAAGCAATATATGATTGTTTAATTTAAACAATGGAGGAGCCCCTTTTTCACAGGAGTAGGTGGTCTCCTTGTGTCCGGAGCTCATCAAAATTACAATAGAAATACAGGCAATTAATACTTTCAGATAATCATAACAATATTACAGTATTCTAATATTTGATATCTTATTGGCTCGTAACATATCTAGGGTCAGTTCTGATTTGAAGATGCAATTCTGGGCTGGCCCCTCTATTTGGGGGAATTCCAGTCTTCACAGTTTTTTTTCTCTGCCCTCATTTTGGAAGGACACTGTCTAACCTTTTACCTACTTTCTTCTTGGCATAATACTTTCAAGGGTGCCAATGAATCTCAATCTGGTGGATAGGAAGGGATGTTTTCCTATTCGTGCCCTTTTCCCCAGTTTCTTATCAGCTTTAAGGAAGATAATACCACAGGTGGCCAAAACCAGCTTGCTGCGTCAAATCAGTTTTCTACAAAAGGCTCTCTGGTACTGATTTCTATTGGAATCTATAGAATAATATAACATATAATATAAGTGCAGCCCTAAAAGCAGTATATCAGTTCTTACAGAGTTTCAAGTCTTCTTGTTTCAAGTGTCAAATTCTTACAGGTTACATTACAAGTACTACTTTGGCTCCTGAGCATAGAAAAAGTGCAAAGCATGTAATACTTAAAAAGCATAGGTTTTGTATATAAAAATAAGTATATAAAAAACCTCCAAATCTATATCCATCACCAGCAACTAGTTTCCAGTACTTTTGGGGGCATACAGGAGACATGGAGGTTCTCTTCAGCTATCACAGTTAAATGGCTGATAATCAGATAAATCCACAAGCAAATGGCTGATAGATCTTCTATCAACTTGCGTAATTCCCATTTAAGGTCATTGAAGCTGGTGACTATCATATTTAGTAGGAGTGAATTCTGTAAATTAATTATGAAGTATGGTACTTTTATTGTCTCTGTCATCAGTCAGTTTCATTAGATGATACCAGTTCTGATGTTATGGGAGAGAGAAAACTGTCTCTACTATTTATACCATACAGTTTGGCCTCTTTTCTTTAATTCAACACTACTACTGGATAGAAGTTAGGAAACAGTCTCTTGCTCTCTGATCAAAAGAAGCATGCGTAGAAATGACAAATGAGTTAAGAAGGACCTAATTATTTCAGAGCAGCTGAACCAGCATTCCAGAGGCCACAACCACAGCAGGAGAACACCAGGAAGGAGAAAGAAGGAAGTCTGTTGGGGTTTATCCTTGATAGAGTTAAAGGTGCCCCCCTGGGAGATGGGGCTATCCGGCTGACAGGCTACAACCAGAAAACTGGACAGGTATGGACCAAAGTATTAATTGGCTACTAAATCAGGTAGCTACTTCCTCTCATGCCCGTAGCACCTTGTTGAGGAAAGTAGCTGGTTCACATCATTATAATTCATAGGCTAGAAAGAAGGCATAATACATTGCAAAATGTCAGAAAAGATTAATCTTTTATCTTGAGATAACCAGGGGAGGTGGTTATTTCAGGTTTGACTGGAGCCATTTGAGGGACTTGTTTCCAAGTAAATGTTTGGATGTTTGTTGCAGACTTTTCAGAGGAGTTGTAACAAATTAAAGTATCTGTACCCAATTAAGGTTTTGAATTGTCCAGTCTGCAAAATTTATCTCCCAAACTAGGCAGCATTGAAGAACTTCAAATAGGTCTGATAGATAATGCCTTTTCGTTTTGTGAACTTTTCTCTTGTATAGAATATTTAGATGGGTTCTTGTTGTGACTCTTCCCCAGCAATTCACACAGAAACTTCTCTTAGAGTTAAATCTTCTAATTTTTATTCAGATAAACTCTGGTCCTAAATACAGCTGATTTTTCATGTTTTTCGTCATGTGATTTTTTGCTGAAGCTAACGTTGCATCGTTGCACACCTGCATTGATTTCTTTCTTACAAAGCTTTGACAATGTTGGAAAATAGATTAAAAGTCTATTGCTAGCCATCTCTAGCAATTAATTGACTTTTAATTGAATCAAGATCTTAACCTATTGTTAACTATTTAGAGGTCATACAAAGTACAGAAAAATATGTATATAATCTTTTATATATCTGATTAAATTCAAATGCTGCATCAGAGAGAGCAAGTGTAGGGGATGGCCTAGAGAATATTAGGGCAGCTGTAGTCCTAGTATATGGTGTGGATCTTGGATATCCTGATTTCGTGTACCCCCACTTAGATGAACAGTGGAAGAAGCTAAGTTCTTATTGCTCCAGCTAGTCCAGCTAAATAACAGGTTTGAATTTGAAGGATGTTTATCATCCCCTTTATATCACATAAATTGATAGGCTAGAAATAGAAATTGATAGGCTATAAATTTTGAGAGTAATTTTTACCCTGCCTTGACAAGTTGGACAAAGTTCTGCATGTCTTTTCCATAGCTTAGTCTCCCGGCTGTGAGCTCTGTGTTGCTTAAATCAGGTAGCACTGCCAACCTCCATGTGGGACCAAGTTCTCCCAGAATTACAATTCCTCTCTGAATGACAGAGATCAGTTCCCCTGGAGGAAATGGCAGCTTCAGAGGGTGGAATCTATATGATCACATCAGTGCTGAGCCACCTCCCCTCCTCCCTCCGCACAAATTTCACCCTCCTCAGGCTCCACCCCAAGTCTCCAGGGATTTCCCAAGCCAGCACTGGCAGTAGCAACTCTAAAATCAGGATATGTGGATTCTAAGAACTGAAAACATATCTAGTGCGCTGTCAATATCCCAGCTGTTCTCCATGTTACTAATTAAACATGTTTATTCTTTGGGTAAGTCTGCAACCCTCATTGTGCAGATGCTGGTGTAATATGAGTAGGGAAAGCTGGTGAAACCATCCTACCACTTCTTACAGGCCCAAGGAATGCATCTAGTGAGGTGCATCTACTAATACCTTTTCTGATAGCTTAAGCCAGAATTTGGTCTATTAGCTATATTTTTTTTACACTTCTCTCCAGGTGATTGGCACCAGAGATTCAGGACTGAACTACTGCACTGATCCTGTCAGATCCAACATCAAGCATGGCTATTTTGTATTTGGAGAACAGGAGGTATGAAGTACTGTAGTGGACTAAACAGAGTAGTGGACAACTTTGGAGGTAGGGGAACCAAACTCACATGTCTCAGCTTGGTGAGAGATGTGAAGTTCACTGAATTGTCTTAGGAGAGTTATTATCTCTCATATTTAATCTACTTCATAAGATTGTTGAGAATAAAAATGCAATACGGCAATATTGTTGCTTACCTAATTAGGCTGCAAAAAGGTGGGCTCAATCCAAAGATGTTATTACGGACAATATTGCACTTACTCATTTCCATATGCAGAAACACAAAACACCATATAAAGCTGTCCCATAGGTACACATAGATGTTTGTATTGGATGGATCAATATTTCATTGCCAGTTGAAACCATCTCTTTGTGTAAGATCTTGGATATGCAGAAGCATATTGAACCCATTAATGTATGGAAAATACATTTTGCATCCTCCCTGAGCCTGCCAATGTGGGGAGGGCAGAATAGAAATCAAAACAAATAAAATAAAAATAATAGATCTCTCCTTTTCACCCTGTGAAGCAGAATGCAATCTGCGCTCTTCTGTGCATGTAAGGAATATGATTGTGCATAAGAACTGTGAGACTCCTCCCTCATCAGCACCCCATCTGGCTGTCTACCATCCTGCCAGCTTCCCAGGCAGGTGTCCTCCAGCCTCAGATGGGCAGGAAAGGGGGTTGCACCACCTTGTTCCTTCTCCTGCCTTGAGAATAACAGTACGCTCCAGCTGCCTCTTCCTGCAATTCTTCCTCGTCCTTCACAGGAACCTGACTTTAAAGGCCTCCTCTTGTCCTACTTCCCTGGATCTTCTCCCAATCTTCACTCAGCCTCCCTGAGTGGCCCTTCTCCCAGCCTATCTGATGGGAAGGCTGGGTAGACTCTGCAGTCCTCTGGCCCCACCCATTCCATCCCAGCCCCAGGTGGGGCATTTGTTCTGTTTTCTGCCTGGCTCACCCCAGCTGTTTTGTAGCCTATCCAGTGGCCCCCTTGGCAGCTTGAGGCCTGTGTCTGCCAAAATTATGCTGCCAGCAATCTCCTGTGGGCCTGGCTGAGGTGGAGCTGCCTGGGCAACTGCAGGAGAAGGATGAGTTTGCTGGGGGGCTGCAGGCTGTTCTCCAGGGTCATGCCTGAGCATGGGCTGCTGCTGGCCTAAGGGTGAAGGAGGCCTAGGGATCTGTAGAGGCACTTGCAGCTGAAGTACTGACAGAGGCAGTACCTGAGGATGGTGCAGGGCCTGAGGATGGTGCCTATTGCTTCAGGGGTGGTGTGGTGGTGGACAGGAGGATGGCATTGCTGGACAAGAACATTTTCTGGATCAGTGCAGAAATCAAGTTTACTCTTTATTTAAATGCTATTAAGTAATGTCACATTCTGTGACATGAAGTATCCTTTGTAGAGATGGGCATGAAACAGAAAAAAAGGAAACATTTTGTCATGTTCCACGAATCACGGAACACAAACTTCCACGAAATTGTCCCATTTCATGATACGATTCGTTAGTTTTGTGATTCATCAGAACCTGGGGCACTTCAACAGCCCCCTTCATACCCAGAGATGCCAAACTTTCAGGGAGACTTCAGCAGGCTTTCCTCCAGCAACCCTCCAAGTAGCTCTTTTCAGGCTCTCTTTGCTGACTTTTCCCTCCCGTCCTCCTGGCCTCCTGCTTTCTGCCGCTGCTTTAAGAAAAATCAAGCAAAGCGGATCTGCTTGGGTTTTCCTCTCTCCAGGTTCTCTTTGCTGACTTTTCCTTCCCGTCCTCCTGCTGCTCTGACATGCCCTCCCCCTGCCTCCAAGTTCTTGAAGGAAAAGCCGAGCCGAGTGGATCTGCTCAGGATCCACTCCAGGAAGCTTGAGGGTGGGGTAGGTGGGTGGGAAGGCATGTCAAAGCAGCAGAAGGACAGGAGGTAGAGAGTCAGGGAAGGGTTCCTGAAGCTAGCAAGCAGCGACCAGAGGCAGAAGCAGCTACTGAGGCTGCCACCACTGCTGCTACTCCACCATCCAATTCTTAAAAATGGAGAAGGGAAACAGAGAGGGGAAGGAGTCTTTGACTACAGTTCCCGGGTAAACTTGCGCAGACCTGCATTGTTCAGCTCTCAGGTTGGCAGGGAGAGCTGCCTATCAAGGTTATGTGGGCTAAGATTGGGGTTTCCACGGCAACAAAAGGTCTGCAGATATTCCAGACCTATGTTGCCTAGGGAATCAATGGATCGGCGCCAGCCTGTCTGGCAGCAAAAAGCGTTCACAAATTGAACAAATCAGCCCAAAAAGTCATGGATTTCGTGAAAAACGCCCCACGAAACACGTTTTTGCAATACATGAATCGGCCTGATTCGTCACAAAATTTGATTAATATTTCGATTCGTGCCCACGCCTAATTCTTTGTACATATTGGTATGTCCAGCCAGTGCTGAGAAATTTTAAATTAGCTATAGCTGTGCACATTATAATGCCTTTGCACAACCTTCTGAAAAGATCCATGTGGATATTACATCAACATCTGCCTGTAGGCACCCTTCATCTCAGCATCTGCATCAGCAGCTTGCAAGGGGAATAGCTCCACCCTCAGGAGAAAAAGAGGAATTCCTGGCTATACAAGATTTGTATGTCAAAGATGGGCTTTGGGTTTTCTTACTAAGATACAAAGACAGCGCTGAACCTAGATCAGACCTCTCTAAATTCCTAATACATGAGAGCAATGGGAAGGGTTTTGAGTATGCTTCATGGGGAATGAAGGGGCAGCAGATGCCACTGGAAATAGCAACATACATACTACTGTCCTACATATGTCCCCTGCGGTGCTTTTCTTCTCTGCCCTTCAGGTGACCTTCTGGGATGTTGTGCTGCAGGAAAACATGGTCCTTGTTGCTCGCTTCTATCACTGGCCCAGTGGCAGAACAGCACACGCACCCTGGGATGAAGGATTCAAGCCTCAGCATCAGCTAGTACTACGGAGTGAGGAATGGCTGGCTGCCTGGGCTGTTCTCCAGCTGACCAAGTCATTTGAATCCTCTAAAGTGATGCTTGCAGGTATGCTGCTGGCACTTTATGTGGCTCGATGCTAGGTTCCTCTCTGTTTAATTAAGGGACAGCTAGTCATTCTGTAGGAATAAGCTTCTGTCCATTCTATCCTTGCAGGTGCAATGAAGAAAGGCAAGTCTGAAATGCTTAACTGGAACACAGGGACCCACACACTGACTCTGTTTCATGGCCCTATTCCTCCTGTAGCAATTTTCTCAGCTATGGTAAGTCTATGTGCAACACCCCCAGGCCTAGTAGTTAGGTAGAAAACATCAAGGAGCAAAATGCAGAAGTAAAACACTCATGAGAGATAACTGTAGACCTAATCCTGCTGTTAATACAACAGTTTTCACTGGATTACTTCATTAAAGGTTTCTAAAAGCCAGCCATCTTTATGAAGCAGTATTTCATACACCCATGCAATCTTTGTAGGACTGCATCTATCAAGCTTCTGTTCTGCTGTGTGGATGCCAGTGACTTATCAAGCTTCTTTCCTGTTCTGTCCTTGCTAACACCTGGGTGATGCAAACCTCAGTCAGCAGCACAGCAAAAGCAACAAGCCCTCAAGATGTATGGTGATGCCACTTTGAGGCTGCACATCTTTACCAATCAGAAACCAGACCTACCTTTCCCACCGGAGTCACCAGCCATACTTGAGCCTGCAAGGACCTGGTCCCATGTGAGTGCTGGACAAGCAGTTTGGAGACCTCACAGGGCTTAGAAAAGGCTGGGCCAGACCTGCCCTAAAAGAGATTGGTAGAAAAGACAGGATCTGAGCCCCTTCTTAATTGGTACACAGACACTTATGCCTCTTCCCAACTTGGAATGTCTGTAGAAGAGCCCCGTGGTGCAGAGCAGTAAGCTGCAGTACTGCAGTCCAAGCTCTGCTCACGACCTGAGTTCGATCCTGGCAGAAGCCAGGTTCAGGTAGCTGGCTCAAGGTTGACTCAGCCTTCCATCCTTCTGAGGTTGGTAAAATGAGTACCCAGTTTCCTGGGGGTAAAGTGTAGATGACTGGGGAAGGCAATGGCAAACTACCCCATAAAAAGTCTGCCAAGAAAACAATGTCCCCAATGGGTCAGTAATGACTCAGTGCTTGCACAGGGACTACCTTTACCTTACCTACACAGGCACCTATTTAGGAGGCGTGCCTCTTCCCAGCTTGGAATGTCAGTTGTTAACCAGTTCACACTCTGTTGTCCAACCAGGCTCTTTTTTTTTAAAAGGACTTTGGCATATGTTACTCCCAAGGCTAGCAATTAGGAGCATGAGAACTTGGGATATTCAGGTTCAACTCATCTTGCCATGAATCAAAGTGGGCAGTCACTCTCTCAGCCTCAAAAGACTGTGCTGAAGATAAAATGAGGAAAGGAAAACAATGTATGCTGCCCTGAGATTATTTCTTTTAACCCTAAAAACAGCTACAGTGTATGTGTGTGTGACAGAGAGAGAGAGCGCATGCACATGTATATATTACAGTGATGCTTGGGAAGGAGACTTTAACTCTTTTCTTCCCATTGTCACAATCAAAATCAGTTCTCCCAGGCTACTTTTAGTCCCATTAGGGAAAAAAGACAGAAACAATGTCTCTTTTTCCCTGTCAGAAACCGCTGGGGAGGGGATTTTTCTCTCTCCCATTGGCTATCGCCCCTCCTCACATTGTCCTTGCAAATTAGGGTTTGGGAACATGTGTCTGCTGAAAAAAACCATGTAGGTTCTCCCATAGATCAGTTTAATTTAGGAAAAGCCCTATATAAATACTATGTTCTATATTTTAATTTATTTCTTAAAGAGGCTCAGTATCATAAAAGAAACGAGTCTCTATTCTTCGTAGCCCTCCCATTTGCTCCACAGGACCAGCTTGTATAGTGACTAGCACAAAGCTTTATGGATTCGAACATATTTTTGCAGGCAGCTTTTATTCATCGTGTCAGGGAGACCCCTCCTTTGGAACCCTTCTGTGATGGAGATGGCTTTGACCTGTATATTGATGGAGCTCGCTTCCTGCCAGATGATGTCACTGTTACCAGGGTTGCCGGTCGTATCTTCACAAGCAGTTTCAGCCAGTAAGGGAGAATGTTCTTTGCTTTTCCCCACATGCTAGGCTCCCTCTGTGCCTCCTACTGTTGCACATGCAAGTCTGGCTTAGAACCTGTTCTGATGTGACCTTTACAACAAGGATGTTGCTGTAGCATGGCTCCCTCCTGTGATATTCAGATAATATCAGAAACCTTGAATTGTGTGCAAGAAGCTCATCACACAGCATTGCCTTGATTTCAGAAGATGATGCTGTGCCCCTAAATGGTGGGTCTCCTTGTGAGTTGGGAGAATTAGCAGTTACCCCCAACTCCTTGTGAGTTGGAGGTAACTGCAGGATCTCCATCAGTATATATCAGGATCATTCCCTTAGAGAACTCTCAAGCGTACAACAGGAAAGGTTTCTTTATTAACAGAGCAAAAAGCAAACGCACAGAGAGCACACACAGCATACATACAAAGCTAACTAGAAAACAGGGAGGAAATGGAAAGAGTAATTGGGATGGGGTGATATTTACTAGTCCTGAAGGGAGAGAAGGTCTGCAGAAGTAGCAGTGAGGATGGCCAGTGTCTCACAGAAGGGGAAGAGAGGGCTCAGATGTAATATGAGGGTGCGTGGATGGGTCCAGAATACATACACAGCATAGGGCTTGGGACAGCCCCATTACAGTGTGAAATGTGCCCATGGGCAGAATTATGTCTTCTGCCCCTGAAACAATATCTTGACGGCTTGTCTGGAGGTGAAACAATAAATTTGGGAAGGCTTGATTGAGCATATCTGGGAGGAACTATAGGTGAGAAAAGTGCTTGATGTCCCACAACTGCCAGATGGAAGGGCTTATCAGGTTCCTGAATAGCTTAGATTGGGAAGGAGAGGTGAGGAAGGTACAGAAGGGTGTTGATGGGTTAAGCAAGAACTCCTGGAAGACCTCTTTTGGTTTACTTAAATGCTTCTCTCAGGCATGAAGGGGTAGCTAGTCAGCCTAACACACCTTCTGGTACTTTTCCAACTCCAGCTGGGGTTGGCATCTGTCCTGCCTAGCCAGGCAGTGCCATGTGCTTAAGGCACATGAGGAAGGGGCTTACGATATTTTATATTCACAAGCTGCCCTTGCAATAAGAAGAAGGGGTATGACTGCTAACAATGCCAGTATGGGAAGGAGCCATGACATGACTTCTCTCATGCGATCTAAGACTTCTGGTGACACCCAAACAGAGCAGAAAGGAACTATGCTGTAAAGATTACCACACTATGAAGGTAATGCCAAAATAGGCATGTAATTCATACAAAGAGAAGATGAGAGAGGAGATAAATTGCATAGTGGAATGCTTCCCAATTAAAGAAATATGTTCTAGGTACAAAACTAGCCTATTAGGGAGCATGGTCATTTGGAACACCTCTAGTTTATAACACCTCTCTTTTGTTTTGTATATATACAGGATGCCTTTTGAATTGAGAGAAGCATTCTATTACCTACAGTCTGAAATGGCTATTACTATGTTATCTGGTCTTCTGTGAAGTACACTTAAGTTAATGGATTGTATCCTGCTTCTCTGTTCAGTTAAGTATGTTGTCTTTCTCCAGTGGAAGAGACTGTTCCTCCAGAGAAAGGGTTTTTGCACTGGAGAAAGGTTCCATACTTAGCTGAGCAGAGCGATAGGATGTAACCCAACCCATTGTATATAAAGTATTTTGAACACTTGAGAGAAAGCACAATATAAAAACAATGAGGAGGATGGTGGAGAATGACAGACAGGTATGTGACATGACACCTGATTTGACGATTTGAGTCCCATGCAAAATTGCAGGGCTTCCTTACTCATCAAAAATATTGGAGGGTATGTGTGTGTGCACATACATGCGTAAGTGCAGAGGGATAGATTTAAGTACACAATCATTCTATTTGCTCATATATCAAGAATGCCCCGTCCCCTGACCAAGCATGATGAAAACTTAAGCTGCTATCTGTCCACTTTGACCCAGTTCTATTTTATATTTTGTTAGCTACCTTGAATTTTCTGGTTGAAAATTAAAGGATTATTGATGTCATGAATGATTTTTGAATAATTTACAATAAACATAAATCTTCATAAACAATTGTGCCTTTCACCCTGGGAACATTGGTGCATTTACTCATGGCAAACTGCTTAAGGTTGATTCACAGGACTAGTTCATACATTTCATTGGAAAAGACTTGTGTGGTTTAAAACATGATAATGTGAATTGGCTCTTTGTGGAATCTCTGATCCAGGCCATTAATTTATTAGCACCAGTTTTGATGTCTCTCTAGTTTTGCCCTGTACCCTGCAGAGTGTTTTGTTTCCTTCCAAGATGCCTACAACAGCAGAGTGACTTGATCATCCTCTCATCAGAAACTTCACACTGAAGTTTTATGTCTCGTCCTCTTAGAATCATAGGAGTTTATAATCCAGACTCAGTTTACCAATGGCAGAATGGAACTTTCCTGTCTCCTCCCACCCCCACTGCAGCACACTGATCTCCATGAAATACTGCTCTTGGCAGATAGAGGCCCCTGATGTGAGGGGGATCTGCAGCAGAAAGAAAGAATCAGTGAAAATCACCAAAGTAGTCTGTATCCAACCCATAGTATTGGAAGAGGGCTTACAGGTCATGCGGGGAATCCAAACTAGCATATTCCCTACAGATGGCTCTTCCATTGCTTTTCAGAATTGGGCCAGACATATCCACTGGAATTGACTTGAACAGCAGCATTTTTGATCCACTTTACAACTACTCCATCGAAATCCGAGAGCTGCTTATGCCACCTTGTGCGACTCTCCTTTTGAAGGTTTGTGCTGGATCTTGTTCTCAGAGTGACAACTAGGCACAACACAGTGCCAAGGCATGTGAGCACTTCCTGTTGGGGAGTAAAGGGAGGGAGGGGTAGTTACAAAGTTAAGGACCTTTCCTTTACAAAAATGGAGGAGGCTGTGGTGATTAGTGCATCTTGCAGCTTCTTCCTGATCCCCTCACCGCCTAGCCAAAATGGAACTGTGAGCAATCAGTACCACAAAAACTGGAATTCATCTCTCTTGATATCTTACAGCTTTATTCTATTGATAGTTTAAGTTCTAATCTCATCCTGATTGGCTGGGCAGCTCTCAATCTTTTTGTGGAATCTGGAACACACACAGCCCCCGAACCTGGGGCTAGGGGGATCCAGGTGAGTTTACTGCACTGGAGTTTAAAACAACCAGCCTAAATTCTGGAGTCTAGTAGCACTTAAAAGACAAACATGTTCTCTAATATGCCACTGAGCTCCTGTTTAATTTTGCTGCTATAAACAAACATGACTGCCATCTAGAATTGTCAGCCTAGGTTCTGGAAATTAAACTGGGGAACGGTGTCGAGTCCAGATTTGCAATCTTAACAGTCTCTGATAAGATGATATAAAGGAAGTTTCTATCTCTGTTGTAATATTCAAATGAACCTGGTTAGTCATTAGTAGTTTTTTGCTTAGGAACCCTCATTCGTTCATAGATCAAAATGCTGTAGAGGTAGAGTGATTCCGCACATGTTGGATAATGCACTTCCAATCCTCTTTATAGATCATTTGGAACTGATTTTTTTGTGTGCGGAACAACAAATCCACCTCAAACGACTGATAAAGTGCATTGAAAGTGCATTATCCAACGTGTGCGGAATCAGCCGTAGTGTTGACTAATACAGCTGAATCTCACAGGAGAGCTTGTTGCTATGGCAGTCAGAGACATGGAAGTCCATTAGAACGGTAAGCTGAGGTCCCCAACACAGCTAGTACTTTATCAGTATCCTGAACCCCCACTAGACAAAGTTACTACCTCTCTGCACCTCAGAAGAAGATAGCACTTTAACATGTGCATTAAGCATTTTCTGCAGTTGTACCAAAAAGCCTATTTCCCAGCTGTTCCCATAGTCATTACAAGTTGAAGGGGAGAAAGGCCTCAGTGATTCTAGATTGCTCTCCTTATCAGGTCTCTCTCAATGATGGTGCTCACCAGCTCCGCATTTATCACAACAGCCCGTGTCCAGATCAACCCTTCTCTGTCAGTTCTTTGACTGCATCAGGACGGTAGGCTGTTCCTTACTTTTCTCCTTTCCAATTCCTGCCCCACCTTAGAGTTCAGTTTAGTTGCAATGTTTGTCCTCCCACCTTCTCTGTAGGTATGTGCCCTGCGCAACCCTGCTGGTGAGGCTTCTCAAGGCTCCTGAGAATTCCAGCCATCAAACCTTGCAAAGGAACACAGTCCCCCAGACAAGCTGGGCCACACTGGGCCTCTTCCAGACCCGGCCTGATTACTCTGATGGGGTCTATTATTCAGATTCAGCCAAACCTTCTGCAGGAGAAAGTTGCTTCTATGATGCCATGACAAACAGGTGATCAGAGTTGGGATGGACCAATGTTATATGGGTAATGAAAGTGGACTGTTGGAGCCCTGGTTATAGATATAATAACCAGTGGTTATAGATATAATAACCAGTGCCCCCTTTCATTGTCACATATGTATCTATTCACATTTAGAGCTTTGCTGTTGATTTTCCTCTTGACAATGCAAGGTGCATGAACGGGACTTGTGAGAACAACATCTTCTGGATCATAGGCTGACTGTGAAAAAGCTTGTTTTACCAGCTTCTTATGATCTGGATATAAGCTCCTTCTTCCTTATGAACTATCCATTCCTTTAATATCAGCAGATGTGTGATGCTGTGCTTGCAATATCATCCTTTATTTGACATCTTCAGTGCAAACTTGAACAGAGTTGCACTCTTCTATACTAGTTGACTTCAGTGAATTTAGAAGTTTTGGATTGCACTGCCCAGGGCAGAGTTATAGGCTAGCCTTCCTCCACTTTAATAGCAACAACATTCAATTTATATACCGCTCTTAAGGACAACTTAATACCACACTCATAGCGGTTTACAAGTGTGTTATTCGTATCCTCATGACAATCACCCTGTGAGGTGGGTGGGGCTGAGAGAGCTCTGGAGAGCTGTGACTGACCCAAGGTCACCCAGCTGGCTTCAAGTGGAGGAGTGGGAATCAAACCCAGTTCTCCAGATTAGAGTCCTGTCGCTCTTAACGACTACACCAAAGAGTTCTAGGCATCACGGTATTTGGTTTTCGGTTTACAAAGTTTTTACATGCTTAGATTTGCTACTGTGTTATTGTTATGTGCAATTTGTTTACAACTATTGCCAAAGGCTCCCGTCAGTTGGCTACAAGCCCGCTGGCTTTTGATCCCACTCGTTTCGATGTCTCTTCTTCCTGGCCAGGAAATAGGATTGCTATTACGCCATGTGAAATGGACAACTTTGAAGAAAATTAAAGAAACCATTGGCTAGGAAGAAGAGACACTGAAACGAGCGGGATCACAAGCTGACGGGCTTGTAGCCAACTGATGGGAGCCTTCGGCTACCACAGTAGGAACCGGAACCCTATCAGCATCCACCTGAAAGGAAATACAAATAGCAATAATATTGCATATATGGACTCTTGTTTGGAATTACGGACTTACTTTGATCAATTGGAGTGAAATGGACTGAGCTAGATCAATTGAAATGAAATTCTTTATGACTACTCACAAAATAGAGCACTTGCACTTTAAATAATATAATTGTATGTTGTTTAACACCAGGTAGTGTTTTTGGTCTTCTTGCAGCTTTTTGCTCTTGTTGTGTTAATGCTAGTGGAGACCTTCCCTTATGGTGTATAGAGTGAATTTAGATAGTAACATAGAAGGGTACATATCTTAACCGCTATGGCAGAGGGCAACTAGTCCTTGATCTGTTGACCAGAAAGGTTTTTAATCAAAGGACAGGAGGAAACTTAAAAAAGATTAAATAAATCTGAATTTACATTCCAATCAGAGGGATAGGAGTAAAAATGACACACTTCCTGTTGTACATGACTACACCTTGGTTGAAACACAATCTAGAATTTGAATATTGAATAAGGTAGCTGCTACAGCAGGTTTCTCAAGTCTGTGTCATGCTGACATCCCACCTTTTACTTCATGTAGGTCTATTGTCTCTGTCCGGGAAATTGTTCATCAACTTACTGGAAATAACAGCCTAACCACAGATAGTGAGATCTCCAGCTGGATTCGCCAGAAACTAACCCGGCTACCTGGCAATATACCCCAGACTTTCAACCTCACCTATGTTTCCAGATACATCACAACCTATGGTGTCAAGGTGAATAGCAGTCACACTCACATCAGTGGCCTAGCTAGTGGCTGTTATTACAGGGTATGGCACTACCAGTGCAATCCTAAACAGATTTACAGCATTCTAGACTAATTGACTTCAGTGGATTTACAAGAGAGTAACTCTGCTTATGATTATACTGTACAACTGCAATCCTAAGGACATATACAATGGAGTAAATTCTACTGAGCTCAATAGAACGTCCTTATGTTTGGTGCTAGAGAGACATTTGTGTTTTCAAAGGGGTGCTTCCATTTTTTGTTTCTTCTTCCAGGTAGGCTAAGAATGCACATGATAGCAGCAGCATTTTAAATCTTTGTACCTGCTAGCATTTCGCAAGGATGCTTACAAGACAGGGCCTTAAGAGCAAGGTCCGAGATACCACCCCCCCCCCAAATTAAAAATGTCACCTGGTGAAGGAGAACCTGAAAGCTTGCACACTGTTGTGTGTCATTTTGGTTGGTCCTAATAGAAGATATTACATAGCTTTTGTTTTCAAGTACGTTCTCTTATGTTGCAAGTTTGACCCTCAGTTACTGTTAGCCTCAGGTCTGGTCTGCACTTTCAAGCTGGAGACTGCTGTAACTATGCTTTTAGCAGGTGAGGCTACAGCATGGAGACAAACACTTGCTGCTCATTGCTGCATCTTGAGCTGCTGTTAAAGGCACAGCCACAGAGGCCCGCTGAAAAGTTAGCAAGTTCCATTTTCCTCTAGCCATCATCTCTACGCTGGCAAGCAGTGGGCTAAGAAACACTTCTCAGGGGCAATGAGTTGCACACCCCTAACAGAGTTCATATCCCATTTGCAAAAAGAGTAGCAGCATGAACAATCTGTGGTACTGAGCAAAGGGTTATCGACCAAACAGTTCAAGGACACTTGTACAAGTCACCAGAGACTGCTGTTATTTAGATTAGCTCAATAATTTTTGTTTTGTTCCAGTTTGCCCTGGACCGAGCCATGAATTTGCCCTGGACTGGCTTGACAATGGCCCACTTCTGCTTCAGTCCACCTGCAGCTTATTACTTTGGAAGCCAATGGATGAAATATGATTACCCAATCTTTGTCAAGAAACTTGATATCAACAGTTTCCAGCAATGGCCTGCATGGCTTGATGGCTTCAAGGTATTCCATTTGTGGAAGTTTTATATTTGGCTAAAAAGACATTTTCTTGACAGCTGTAATTCACACATCTTACTGAAAGGCAAATGCTGAGAGGTCTAGAGGTAATCGCATCCATATTTCTATGATGGTTGATTTAGCATCCATATAAATAGCCTGCAATATCCACTGACCTCGGGCCCGGCAATTCCAGAAATTAAACATCCATTATATGGAAGAGCACTGCCTTGCATTTGGGTGGGGGGGCAGGTGGTGGAGTGGGACTCAGAAAAGCTTAAAAGGTTCACTATAGTGATCTGGCATGGCTGGAATTAGGCTGGCATTTCTCTGTCACCTTCTGAATCTGTGCTCAGATGTTGTTTTTGCCATTGGAACCCTAATAGGATTTTACAAATTTTGGCAAAGTACTAGAGAGTTCACATTAAGCCTCCACTTTCTTATTCCCCAACCCACACAATTAATTTGGGGGCCATTGGCCTGTGAGAGAGCATTCCAAAGAGTAATGACAAGCTGTGTGTGGTTGGAGAAACCCCTTCTTCCTAACCACTGACACCAGTGCTGTGTCCTGGCAGATCTTTCTGCACTAGCAGAAGTTTTAAGGACCTAGTGCGCTGTATCCAGTGACTGTATTCTGCTACTTGCAGTTTTTCCTGTGTTGGAAGCTTTCTGCCCACAGAAAATGCTCTACCTGCTAGCTGAACGTTCCTTTCGCCAAAGAAAAGCTGCGGCAGAATAGTTTAATTGCATGCAGTCCATTATTTCTGCAAAGTATCCCAAGACTTTTCATGATGGTTACTAGAACTAACGTTATGGTAACCACTAGGGATTGTAGATTATTGAACCTATACAATAACTGCATCAACTTTCAATTTTAAAACCCGCAATAACATTTGTTTTTCAGTCCTGCCCACACAGGGCTTACCGTGAATATTCCGCAGTGATTATCCACCTGTACGAGAGCATGGTGATCTCAAACCAAGATACTTTGGGTCTAGAGGAAGATGTCCAAACCGCCCAGAGAAGAGTCATGCTGAAAACAGAGCAGTTAAATTATACTCTGAGAAATGAGGCATGGACTGCTCTCCATGTGTTCTCTAGAGATTACTGCAACACTGGTGTTTATCAACTGCCCCTGTACCATGGGGCTCCCAACCAGGTATAAGGGAAACCTAGTGATGTGTTTTATCCATTAGGTTTTAGCTGATGCACCAATACCCAGCATAGTGCCACACTGCTTACCAAAGATTTCCTGGCACTTGTATCTTGGGAATAAAATTCAAAGGGTCTTGAATAGAATGGGGTGGGGGGAGCAACTAATCAAAGCTTTCTACCTCCTGATGGATGGAGCAAAGTGCCCAGCTCATCCCACATCAGTGCATCACAGTTGTGCACACTTGGTGTGTCCACAGACAGACGTTCTTCTTTGGGCTTGGAAAGCTGCCCCTGTGGCTGTTTCTCTGGAAAATGAAACTAAATGGAATCTCTTCCTCAAAGTAAAGAGTTTATTCTGGCTTTCCTCTCCCTACTTGGTGCAGGAGATACTTCTTAATACAGGAGGCATTTCCTGTACATCAGAAAGGAGCAGCCCTTTAGAAGCAAGGGGCTGTGTCATAGGAGGCCATTGGAAATGGAACCTCCAATATTTCATACCACCTCTCAGCATTTTGTTATTGGCTCTACTCTTGTAGCACCTATTTTGTGGTGGCTCCCACTGTTCTCTTTCAAAATTCCCTATGTGCCTATAAGCTCAAGAAAGTTGAGGACCCATGAGCTAAGGTGTCCATGGACAGCTTCACAACCATAGCTATTGTACAAGTTATAGACCTCTGTTTACAGAATCTAGTACATTTCTTAGAATGCTAAATATTTTTAAGACATACATGCACACCTGTTATCACAAACATGTTAACTTTCTTGCATGGTTTTTTCTGACACTACCTGAATACTTGCATCTTAAAGTGACAAGTCCTTACATATCAGTTGTCCACAAATGCAGTAATTCATTTCTCTAATTTCCTGCACATAGTCTCTCAGGAGACAAAACCACATGTACTCAACTATCACTCATCTTTCATCTCTAGGTTAGCAACTAAGAACAGGTACTTCAATTGCTAACTTTGGTTCTAGGGTTACTCCCAAGACTTTACTGGCCAGGACTTTAAAAACCATGATTTTGGGACTGGGTGTATGAGCGTTTTTAACACGTCTAGGTTCCCAAGTTTTATAACCCATAAGTTTGCTCTGACAATCATTTAGGCCCAAAGCGTACCACACAACGGCTCACTCCTTCTCCCTTTTAAAAACATCATATGAAAGAAGAGTTCAGAGTAAGAAGTTTGTTCTTCAAAATTTTATTATTTCCTGAACAGATCATCTTGCATTCCTTATCCCAAGGAAAATGTAGCAACATTATGATGAGCCTACTCCATAAGGACATGGTAAGTTACTAAACATGTATGAAGCATAGCTTCATAAAGAATTCCAGACAAAAAGGGCCCAAAGTCTACCCAAGACAGCTTTTCCATACAACCTTTTATTCTGTAAAAAAAAAAAAAAATCTTGAATACACAACACAGCTCTGCAATTCTTTTCCAAACTTCATTTACCCAAAATGTTACTGAGACAAGGGAAAAAATTTAGGGAGCAGAACTAGGAGAGACTTGAGACTGCTCCCAGTTACACTGGCCGGGACAAACCTAAGGTCAGACTTTCTTCAAAACAAGAATCCAGTCTGAAGTATCTACTCAAATGTTAGCCTTGACTCTTCTGTTATTTTCTGACTTTCACCCACCCTCCATTCAACACTGATCTTATTAAAGCTCCTTTTATGCTATTTCTCATAGCCCCTCATGTGAGGCTTTCTGCCTGCAGATTATTGTACCACTGATAAAAATTTTCTGGAAAAAAATGAATAGAAAACCAATTTGTGTGCAAGTATATTCTTTCATTCATTCATAGAATATATATTATTCCTTCCTCCCAAATTTACAAATCAACTTGCACAATTCCTAAGGCTGTTCACCTGAAAAACATGAATTATGACTTTGAAGCTGCTGTATTATTAATAGCATCCATCGTTTTTGAAAACAACCTTTAGAAATGGAAAATTTTCCATAGCAAGATTAAACACTGGAAAATGTTCAATGGTGCCAGTGTAGGGTTACACTTTCATTTTATCCCTGTGTAGCACTTAAGAGTACCGTTGTTATTTAGCTTCCCAAATTCACTTGTATGCCTTGGTGAAAATCTGCCAGCATTCTATGAAAACCAAGTCTGATGTATTGTCGAAGGCTTTCACGGCCGGAGAACGATGGTTGTTGTGGGTTTTCCGGGCTGTATTGCCGTGGTCTTGGCATTGTAGTTCCTGACGTTTCGCCAGCAGCTGTGGCTGGCATCTGCGGAAAACCCACAACAACCAAAACCAAGTCTCATTCTTCTGCTGTCACCACTGGGGTATTTCCTCCTGCTTCACATGATCCCTCAAAGAAAAACAGACAGGCTGAAATAGAAGTCATAAGCATCCTGGGACATTCTCAAGTAAACCTAGACCTAATTCAGGCAATCCTACTTCTATACTTACAATCCTTGTGGGCTCTACCATCTTTTTCTAATGCCAATACTGTCAAAAAGTAGTAATACTCTTTAATAAGGAATTAATACAGAAAATTAATTACAGAAAATAGGTAATTTCAAGTTCTTCTGCAGATTAAATTGGTGGAAGGTGCATCTGTGCTTGTCCGTATAGCTGATGGACGGTGGGATGGAGATTTCAGATTCACAATAGAGGTAAGCATAGTAAAATGAAGCAAATGAATGAGTATACAATTTTAGCCTTCCCATGAACTTAATTGAACTATCTTGGTTCCCTATCTTAGGACATTGATCAATCCTACATTCCCAAGAATGCTCTAGGTCTGTACTGTAAGGAACCCTCTGGAGGTAAAATTGCAGAATTAATGCCACAAGAGACATCGCAACAACTGGTAAGAGATTGTGCAAGCTTACTAATCACAGAATGAAACTGTTTACTTCTCACTGCAAGACAGAAATGGCATTGAAGGTGAGTGGGGGAGAGCAGGAACCTCCCCTCAGAGGACAGTGAGGGAGGGGGATAGGCAGGCCAGCAGGCAGAACAACAGTAAGGGGGAATCCTGCAGGTTTCCGAGGGAGGGGAGATCAAAAGCCTCAGGGCAGATATGTGCTCACTTGTTATATCTAATTCTAATAACAACATTCTTTATATACCGCCTTTCAGGACAACTTAACACCCACTCAGAGCAGTTTACAAAGTATGTTGTTATTATAATCGGCTTTTTTGAGGGGGAGCACTCCGGAACGGTGTTCCGGCAGCTCTAGAATCTGCTCACGTGATTCCTTCCTCCTTTGGCCCTGTGGGCTCTGCAAAGGAGGCTAAGCTGCTTTGAGTTCATTCTGCTTTCTTTTCATTCCTCTGAGAGAGCGAGAGAAAGCAAGCTGGGGCCTGGTGCGGGCTCTGCAGAGGAGGGTTAAGCTGCTTTGAGTTCATTCTGCTTTCTTTTCATGGGGGTGGGAGCTGTGTGTGTGCACGTGCTGCTTTGAGTTCATTTTGCTTTCATTTCATGGGGGTATAGGGGCTATGTGTTCGTATGTGCGCTGCTTTGAATTCATTCTGCTTTTTTTCAGGGGTGGGTGGGGCTGTGCGTGTGTTGCTTTCATTCTTTTGTTGACGTTGACATTGTTATGGTTCCCACAGCTTTTGAATGCAGATGGGTTCTGTGTTAGTTAAATATATGTTATGGTTATTTGCATTAGTTAAAATGTTATGGTTATTCCAGTTTTATGCTAGGAATGGATAGCTGTGTCCAAGTCACAGAAGGCTTTCATCAATATATTCATGAGCATATAGAAGTTCTTATGTCTTCATAGCTGTAACTCAAATGATTCTCTCCACCCTAAGCTGATTAACATAATTGAAATTGCAGTGGACATATGGGTGTTAAGGAAGTTTTTATGAATATTGTTTGTCTGGGACACTGGAATATTTATGAGCATTTCAATGTCACAACAGCTTAGCCATTGGCAAGATAGAGTTGTCAGGCAACAAAAAGCCATTTTAAACTAAGTACAGATCTAATGCAGCTAAAGTTGAGTATCTAATTTTGATTTGCTCCAGTAAAGCAAAATTCTCCCTGAAAATTCAATATTCATTAGATTAGGAATTTCAGACTCTGGAATTTTGAGAAAGAATTTTGGAATTTTTTTTCTACGCTGGCAGAGGGAATCTGTTAGAATTTACATTTGTGAGATGGGTTTTGGATTTTTAGAGGCCCCCTCCTTCTTGCATATTTTAAAATATAATTCCAAAGAAATGAAATGTTTGGGAAAGGGAATGGAAGATTTCACTTTTTGTAGAGGATACAGAAAGGAAACAAACCTTTTCTCATAATAGTGTACTAGCATTTATCTCATTGTAATGCATTGTGCTGGGTTCCGGGAAGCGGTGTCACTTCCGGAAGTGATGTCATCACGCATTTCCAGGAGCGCATGTGCACAAAGCACGTGCACATGTGATAATAGAGTTCCACCACTTTTCCCAGAAAAAAAGCCCTGATTATAATTCTAACATGGCACCAGCTATAGATGCTCAATAGCCACTACACAGTCCACTGTAGGTGAGAAGGAACCAGAGCTGCCACTGCCCTCACTCTGCAAGTGGGGAAGGAACCACTCTTCCCCCCTCCACCATCAAGGCAACAGAACTACAGGCATACAGGAGGGAGAATCAGGAGCTGCTGCTGCTGCTCACTGCATCTGTAAAGCAGGCAGCAAAGGGAGAGCCGCAGGTGGGTGAGATCCTCCCTGCAAGTCTCCCACTAGTCTTTTATGTAAGTGAAATCTTTAGTTTCAGCTTTTCTGTAAAACATGCACTTGTCATGCAGAAAAGATTTACGTATCTGTTCTACTTTATTTCAGGCAAAACAGCTCGTACTGGAACAAATCTAGCACACTAAAAAGCTGTAAGAACTTTCCATTAAACGTCAAAAGATGCATTGGCAATTACTGCTACAGAATATTTTATCATGCTGTGGAATGAATGTATCAGGCAGAACATTTGTTTCTAAAGGAGATTTGTTTCATTGCCAATACATATTAGGTAAACCTGGTGGTTTCAAAATATGTTTTTCAAGCAATTATCTTTAAGAATTGTATGTTTCATTCCCCCCAAAATGTAATAATCTAACCAAATGTTATGAAATCACATGGTTGACTAAGCCAGATAAATATTGAAGGAATTCTTATTTATGTCTCTTTTCACATAGTGGACCATGATAGTATAATTAATCTGATAGGGAGCTAAGTATTAATGCAAATGATGCCATAGATAGTGCCGGTGAAGCTGAGGTGCTCCAGTGACCCATTCTGTTGAAACAGATGAGCACACATCATCCACACCGTGTTTCGCTGAGTTCTTTCAATATACTAAAATTCATGTCAGTTTTCAGTGCTTTTTTCCCTTAGACAATGCAAGGGAGGAACATGCTCTACAGACTTAAGTATTAAAAAATAATTTTTACAAAAAGGCTTGAATGTGATCGACTACCACATTTAAACCACACTTGATTTTTTCCTGATTAAATATTTCCATTCATGCAGTCATTATTGGGTAATAAAATTAACATGGATGTACTTCTAAATTTTATTTACTAAATTTAACTCAGAACAGATATGCTAAATCAGATCATGATTTAGGACATTGGAATATTTTCCATTTCACATTTTTCCAGTCCTCTCTGCAATACACATCTTACAACCCTGTCCAAAAAAGCACAGTTGTTATAGCTACATGTGTTTATCTGTAGTTTTCCTACCCCTTGGTTCCTAACAGTTTCTTCACATATTCTGCCCTCAATCATGGCAATGCTTAAAGCAGGCTGTGTTCTTCCTGGTTTCTAAGCTACTGACTAAAATCTTCAACTTTTGCCATAAAACATATCCAGTGTTCTTTATTGAATGACAGCTGAAGACTCTTCTGAGCTTTTGAAATACCAACTGGGGTAATTGTGACATCAAAGCTGCCAGACAACTGAAAAAATACTTCTTACACTCCTATATCAATCCCATTTTGATAAGACTCATGCTGAGCAGTGGGGAGATCAAGCAACAGCGTGTTGGACTACAACATGGCTGTAGCATTATTTGTTGAAATATGCATCAACAAAGGCAAATTTAATGTTTGCATACAATCTTTATTGAATATAAAAGTTGTCAAAGTGAAAAAATACATTATATACAAAACCCATTGTCCTTGGGAGGGAGTGTTCAATATTAAAGCTCTATCATACAGCACTTTGAACTGTATCAATTTGTGGTGGCCTCTCTTCTGGCTGTAAAAAGAAAAGTGTAGTTTAGCATATATATTATTATTTATTTGGACAGTTGATGCATGCAACAAGCTCTAATGGATTCAGAACCCTTAAGTAGTGCATTAACTGGCTGCTTAAACTAGTATGGCCATGTTTCAACAGAATTCACAAGTTAACCAAGATATACTTAAATGATTTACCTTAGTCTCTTGCTGCTTTCAAAGAAATTGTGCAGAATTAAGACTCCTGCATATTACTGAAACAATTGATTTACCTAATTCTAAACCAGTATGTGGCCCCATCTCTGGATACATAAATGTGCACATCTTTCTACAAGCCTAAAAAAAGCCCCAGGTATGCAGAAAAATCTGAAATCTTACAACTGGGAGGACACCCTCAAATTATAGAAGCAGCACCTGCACCTTTAAAAAACAAATGATCTCTCTTTCTAGACAACCACAACAGTATTGCCAGTCTTCAAGCCTTCGTCTGTCATAAAAGGCAGGGAGAGGGGAGAGAGTCCTTTCCAGAGCCTGTTTGAAGGAAGGCTCATCAGGAGCCAGGTCTGGACAACTTGCTATCATGCAACTCCCATAATTCATCCAGGTCCAGCTGCTTACTACTGTTCAACAGCAACCTCTGCACAAAAGCCAGTGTGTAATGGCTAGAGTTTCAGACTAGGATCTGGGAGACCCCTTATGGAAAAAGGTGGGGTATAAATTAAATAATTACAGCTGAACATGGGGGGGGGGGGGTAAAAGATTGCTTGAAGAGTGGGAGAGAAGCAAGGAAATGTGTGGGTATAGGGACTTTCAGAGATGCAACAGCAGAAATAGTGGTGGAGGGAAAAATGAGATTCCCCCCCCCCATGTCCTTGTGGGTCCCCTGCTTGTATTGTCAATTTTAAGGTATCATTAAACTGTGTGCTGCTACCTGTAAATATACAGAAACAGTTTAACAGCTAGACCTATTAACATCAGATTCAGAATCCAGCATGCATTCTAATATGACTGACCCCTCAGCTTGAGAAGCTGGGAAAGAATACGAGCAGGCAATTAAAAATAGGTAAGTAAAGTATGCCCAGGAAGGGGAAAGTTTATAACAACTCCTGACTCAACTGCCCACCTCCTCTTCCATTTTCTCTGCAACCTCATTTCCACTGGGAGCAGCATCACCACCACCATTGACAGCCGGTTCTGGTTTAGATTTCTTAGCTTCATTGTCTCCCTGTTGAGCCTCGTCCTCTGGTTTCCTCTGAAGACAAAATTGTTTAGTCTTCACAAAGTACAACTTCAAATGTTAAGTCTTAATAAAAAGTGTCATTGTGCATGGACAAATCTCTAGTAGCCTAGGGGGCAATGGACTGGATTCAGCAATCCATCAGCAGAGAACACTGATAGTCACAGACCTTGCCTGCATTCTCCTTCTCCAATAGTCTTTTCTGACCTTGGGAAAGTTTATTCCCAGGCTGTAGAACCCTTGTGAACATGAGAAACAAGGCAAAATTAACCTCTCCTCCCTCTGTAATCAGCATGGGTCTGCTGACTCAATAGGCAGAAAGGGAAATTTCATCCTCTTCCCACTTCACCCTCCTGACCCACACCCAATGTGGCTATTAGTCTAGTCTATGCAGGTCCTGTGATCCCAGTAATAAACTTTGCCAGGAGTCAGAAAAAGGAACTTAGGAAAGATCTACAATTTGTGTTTCAGACCAGAGTGGAGTTCACAAGATATGTGTTGCTTCTTTTTTACAGATATCCCATTTCAATACTGAATAAAAGACTTCCACCTTTTAAATTACCCGGCTTTGAAATAACAGGTTTATTGACTGTCAGGATGCAGTCAAACACTAGGCAAAGTCAGAATATGTAACAGATGAAACTACATGCCAAATGTAGTGATCTGACGGAATACTAGAGGATTTACTGTGTGCAAACAGTTCACAACTGTACACTGGCTTTGCTATTTTAACCGATTCTCCGTTTCCACTTGAATAAAGGGAATCATTAAGGGAACCCAATTCAGCCTGGTTGTTTGGCTGTAAAGTTCACTTTCTATGAACTCCATGCTACCTTTGCTTGCGGTGAAAGTTTAACAGCACAACCTTTCTGGTCCTTAACACAGCCAAGTTTGAGTGCCTGCAGGACCCACACAATTAAGCTCTGAAATTAAACCAGGCTGGGTCAGGTGGGTGCTGCACAGCACAAAAACCATCAAAAGCTACCAAGGAAACTGGATGGTTCCCAGACTGATTGGCTCCCAGTGGAAAGGATCTTTATGTAGTACTAAGTACAGCCTTTAACAGAGACATAAGTATTTCAAGTCAGTGTACTTTGTTAGTTCCAACTGACACGCACCTTTTTTCTAACAAGATGTGAGATGTCTGTAATACACTGTGATGCTCCATCAGCTGTTTGTCCAATTGGTATCTATTACAAAACAGAAATCAAAAAGTGCCTATTACATACTTCAACACATTTCTGTTAAACGTGCTCAATCCTGGGGTATTACCACTCACAGTTGAAGTCAAGCTGCTTTCAGTTCCCTGGGAAAAGCCTGAAGAAGATCCCCCAACCTGGAAGCAAAGAAACCCATTAGTCTGTACTAATAATGCCCCCTGGCCACATGCCCCAAACCCACACAGGGGCATGATAAAAGATAAAAAGTTTTTGCCTGAAATTTGTAACAGACCCTCCTCCACTTTTTTATTCTGAATACAGAGTGAGCCCCAAAACTAGAATGCAAAGTTTAAGGGTTTAATGAGCTTTAAATAACTAGGAAGCTAATATTCAGTGACAGTTTTTTTTCTACCTAGCTAAAAGTCATACACTGGGTATCCAAGTTGTCATTCTGAAATCAATACCAGTAATCATGCATTAAAACTGCCATTACAATATAGGTTTAACACTATAGGAATGCAAATCTCACAAATCTGTAATCAGGGATAAGAAATGCTTCATTATTTCTAATTGTAAAGCAAGCATCAACAGCACCTGCTCCTTCCCTGGAGACCAGTCTTTTTGCTCTGCCTTGGACATATTTGTATACCTTCCAGCCTGGTAACTCTCAAGATGAATTTGCCACTGTGCAATGTACCCAGTTTATAAAGTGGCATGTAAACTTGTTTTTAAGCATTTAACTCCGCATAATCATCTCACTACAAAAACAAGGCTATAACATACCAGAGTTGCTTTCAGAGCCAGCTCAGCCACTTTTGCACTCTTTTGAGATTCCTTGGAATCCTCTATTTTTTCTTTAATTTCAGGAAGCAATCCCTTTAATTCGTCAATTTCCTTCTCATCCTCATCTGATCCTTCTCCTTTTGCTTTTAGCCGTTCAGTCAACATCTCTAAAGGAAGAAACATTAGACGCCATTAGTACGGTTAACTGTGCTGTCAATCTCTGATCCTTGCACAGTCATATGGTAATATTAGTTAGATTAAGCAGATTTTCTAGGTTCAGCAATAGTTCACTTGCAAATGTTTTTTGCTATCTTTTTTTTTTTAAAAAAAAATTATCGGTGAGTACATAAAATATTACACAAATTCCCCATCTTACCTAAATTATATCAACCCCCACCCTTCCCCCCTCCTTATAGACTTCCAACAGCTTTCCAACCCTTAGCCATCTTATTATTTAAATTACTCTTAACTATAATTTTTCTAAGTCTTATATATATTATATCACTTATTCTAAGCATATTCAAATTCTTCTATATCTCCAATTTACTGATGTATCCAATCTACATCTCCCTGTTTAACCTATCTATTTTTAATACATTCTTCTTAATACTAATATTAGCTTAGATTAATAACTAAATTTCCCCATTAATGGTAAAATTACTTCTCTCTCCCCTTTATGAAATCACACATTAATAATTCTCAAACTGCCACAATCCTCCTTTCACATCCTTTCTTCTAGATATTGTTTCAATTTCCCTCAGTCTGCAATATATTCTCCTGGATCAAGATCTTTCAGTTTTCTTGTCATTTTGTCCATTTCTGCCATGTACAACAATTTGTAAATCCAATCTTCTATAGTTGGTATTTCTTGCACTTTCCATTTCTGCGCGTACAAAAGTCTTGCTGCTGTAATCATATAAAATAGCAATGTTCTATACTGCTTTGGAACATCTTCTATTCCCAAGTTCAGAAGCAGCAATTCTGGGTTCTTATTTATTTGGGTTTGCAAAACCTCATTAATTATTTCTATTATATCTCCCCAGTATTGCTTAGCTACCTCACAAGTCCACCACATATGATACAATGATCCTTCATGCTTTTTACATTTCCAGCATTTGTCTGACATACTTGCATTTCCAAGCGCAATCATCTTAGGCGTTAAATACCACCTATACATCATTTTATAAACATTCTCTTTAATATTGGTACAAGTTGAAGTCTTCAAAGTGTTTTTCCACAAATATTCCCATGATTCCATTGTTATTTCTTTGTGAAAGTTTATTGCCCATTTCACCATCTGAACTTTGACCGTCTCGTCTTCCGTATGCCATTTTAAGAGTATTTTGTATATTTTCGAAATGTCTTTTTTACCTTCTTGTAAGATCACTTCTTCTAGCTCCGAGTTTTTCAGTCTTATTCCTCCCCTTAAACAGTCCGAGTTGTAAAGATCCCTGATTTGCCTATATTGAAACCATCCATATTGAGGAGATAACTCTTCTTGTGTCTTTATTTTTAATATTCTATGTTCCATCGACGTTATATAGTGATGCAAAAACATAGAGTCCGCTTTAACTTTATCATGCCACAAGTAGGCATGCCATCCAAACAATTTTTTGTGTCCCTCCAAGGCCAGCAATTTATGGTCTTTTAGCGTTATCCAATCTTTTAACCAAGCCAGACAAATTGCTTCATAGTATAATCTTAAGTTTGGCAGTTGCAGTCCCCCTCTTTCTTTCGAATCTTGTAATACTTTCATTTTCACCCGGGGTTTCCTGCCTGCCCACACGAAGTCTGAAATTTTTCTTTGCCATTTGTCGAATTGTAAATGTTTTTTGCTATCTGACTTAGAACTCCTTCATTAAAGCAGTATCCCGAATACTGAAATTGCAAAACTACCGATGACGACTTACTGCAGGTTTGGTGTTTTTACAGAATTTGGAGATTGGAGCAAACAGTATACAATAGTTCAGTTCTTTACTAAAACTGTATGAGTACATAATCTAGTGTATGAGTACATACTCTAGAGTTTTTACTTACCCATTCTTTTATCAATTACTTCCATCGATTTACTGAACTGCAGAACTGCTTCATCGTACTGATTGTTGTAGTGATAGGCCAATCCAAGATGGTAGTGTGTCTCTGCAAGCAGACGGTCATGAGCCTCTAAATATTTCTGCTGAAGGGTCAAGCAGGAGTGGAACTCTTCTATGGCTTGGGTGTAGTTTTCTGCACAAGATACAAGAAAAATAAATGGAGTTCATCATATATATACCTTCAAGTTACACCTCTAGTTGATTCCTTGGTTGTAGACATACTCTGGAAAGCTTCCGTTGAATTATAGTCCATGCACTAATACAAATTTAAGCATCTAAATGCTTAAATTTAGATTTAAATTTTTATAACATGATGCTCATGATTTTGGTACCAAACTGAAGGGCAGTGTAAGATCTCTAGTTTCCATTAGCCTAACTAGCATACCCAACCACCATGTAGACACAAAGTGAAAGACATCATTAAGTCAAAGCTATCTTCCCTATTCCCTAAAGCAGATACCACATATGGAACATAAGGCACATCAAAGAGAAGTTTAATACATATCTCAGAATTACCAAAACCTAGATAAAATGTGCAGTTAAAGTAAAGTAAAGTGCAGTCCATAATAAGATTTTATACAATGCATGATAGTCATGCAGCAAAGTGCATTATGCAGTGACAATATGCAGGACATTTACATTAACTCCCTGTATGCATAAACAAATTTAAGGAAGTTACCAGATTCAATGCTAACTTCTCCTAGTTTTAGGTGAGCCTGGGCAGCATGAAGTTGAGCTTCTTTTGTGTCCTGTCTAGATCAAAGAGACAAGCAGAACTTATGTTAACTGTAACACCTTAACAACACTCTTAACATGCATTCAGCCCCAAGATATACCTTTTATATATTACTTTTGCCAGCTCCAGCATATCCCAGGCCAGCTCTAGGTTTCCAACTTCATCTTCTTCACTCTCCTGCAGCAAAGATATATCAAAGTCAGGCAAGAGGTAGAAGACAAACTTGCTTCCTATCTATTAGAAATTGTGCAACTGCTATCTGTTGCAGGAAGCAAACAGATTAAAACTTTAAAAAGCAAAGTTAGCCCCCGGCAAGACAGAAGGGCCAGCAACACACATATCCCCTTAAATTTTCCTCAAATTGAGAAGTCAGGGAAAGTCTTATGCAGTATTCTGTTTGCTACAAAAAGCTCATGAAAATTGTCCCCCCCTCTTTAAGAGAAAGAAAAGGCAGTTCTGTTGCATTGAGCTTGAACCAAATGAGTCTGAGAAGCAGTGCAATTCTCATACTGTCTTGTTACAAAACTCAGCTCAATGAACCCTGAACCATGAAGGAAAGATCTGGTGACTAGCATAACGTATGGTAATCAAGCCGAGACCAGAGTTGCAGGCTCTCAATGAACTCCTTGTATAAAATTGCCTGGCGCTAAACTATGTCACATCAATAAAGATGCTATACATCTTGTTTGACTCATTTCACCCAGTATCATAACAAAACCCATTCAAAAATTCATTTAACAGGTTTGTGACAACAGGCACTGAGTAATTCTTATTGCTCCTGAACACAATTTCCGGAATGGAGTGAATACAGAAAAAATCACTTTGATTCTCAGACACTTAAATATTTGATTCTTTACAGAAGCCAAATGGAGATTCTCCCACAAGCAGTTAATACAATAACTATTCAGTTAACTTCAACGTGTCTATTTAACAAGTGTGCAAAGTGCATACAGTGCAATAAATATATAGTGATCCAGTTATAACAATAAATAATTCATGCACAATAATCACAATTCAATAACTAGAAATGCAATAAAGTTCACTATAATTTGGTCTGAATGGCGATTTACTGCACTGAATGCACTTTGCACACTTGTTAAATAGATGCTTTGAAGTTAACTTAATAGTTATTGTATTAACTGCCTGTGGGAGAATCTCCATTTGGTCTTTACAGAAGAGCACACTCCTTTAAAACAGTTCTTGCATCTCCCCGTTCTCGCTTAATCAGTAGGCACCACTTCGAAAGAACACAATACACTTCATAGGATCAACTACTGGGATCACAACATCTGTGATAAGACCAGTTCCAAGAAAATACTTAAAGAGGAGGAAATAGTAAAGACTAGTTCAAGACTCTATTAATCTGACTTCAGATGTTCAATCACGCCAAATGTTAAATTAGGTATTTAAGTAGGGACTGACTATTATTTATTAGGAATGTGTACATTCCTAGGGCTATTTGACACAGCTTTTAATAGTCATGTTAAATGCCCTTGGACAGAGAAGCAATTTGGATACATGTTTTAACCTTGTTTCTCAAGGCCCAAGTTCTAAAGCTCCTTGCTTCAGTACTCTCCGCTGGTTTCTACCAAGCACCTATAATTGGCTGTTTTTCATTGAGAAAATTGATTTGAATTGATTCTGCAAGCAAAAGGGCACTCTGTCACCAGAGTGGTGTGTGATTTTTGCCGGTTCTCTCACTGCAGGTCCCTATATTGCACTCACTGTTCCTGGGCTCCCTTGAATCCCAGGGGCAACATACAGGGAATTGTGGGGTGCAACAGGAATGTTCTATTGCACAAACAGATTGGATCCTTTCCAGTGTGCCTTACTTCATGATGGAAAGTTTTGATCAGTTGCTGCAATAAGTATTCACACATACATCACCTTCTCTTCAACTGCAGAGTCATTTTCTTTATCTTCTTCTGCTCTGTCATTCTCTTTGTCCTCTTCTTCTGATTCCTCTGTTTCTATAAGAATGATTTCTCATTAATTTACATCAAGTTCCCTGCTATGTATTAATCCATGTACTTTCATCTTTCTAATTTACAGTTATTCTTCTCCCATTTAACAACGATTTCAATCTACTTAGTTTGGCTTGGTAGTTGTGTGATCTGCAAGAACAAAATCTGACAAAAGGATTTCAGTTCCATGTGTAGATTATTCTAGCACTTGTTATTACAAAAACTGTACACCAACCAAACCCTAAAGGCTTACCAGTTCAGCAATATGTCTTTATCTCAGCCCCTTTCTATACTTCAACACCCTCCCCTCTGCATCATTTTGGGAAGTGAGCTCACAGAATCATAGCACACAGTTGCAAACAGCCACCCTGCTGGTGTATGCCTGAGGATTTGTGAATTGGGTACTAATCCAACGCAAGCATTAGAAGTTTACTAGAACAGGTCCTCTTAAAATTCCCAAGCCAGCCAGTGAAGGAGGAGGAAGAGCAGGTGAGGCCAGAAGCTATCATATGTTATGTCCTTCTGCACTTTCCATTATCAACCACTAGGACTGTTGTGTTAGTCCTTCATTGACAGAAAGTGCATTGCAAGATTTTGTCATATGGAGAATTTCACCCACACCCTTCCATATATTTTGCTTTCTCCAGAGCTACCTCAGTTTGAGATGCCTTTGCTAGGTTTCTTCTACCCTGTAATGCTGAAACCATATTTACTGATATTTGCATGGGGTTCTTCTTCATGTCACTAAGTTTTTTAAAAAAAAATATGGTTTAAACTTCATTATGCTGCTAAAAGTTGTACCATTTATGTATTACATGACAGGGAGGAAGGATACATTTTCCTGAAAATCAGACACAAAATAGTGTTTCTTAGAAGTTTTTTGCTGCTTAAGAATCCTAGCTTAACAGGGCAACATTTATGTATCTAATCAAGCATCAGTGCAGCCTTCTAGAGAAGCTAACCAATATCAATTAACACTACCTCCAAGAAAACGGATGACGGACAGCTCATGAGTTATACTAGTCTGCTAAAACTGACCTTTATGGAACAGATTTGATAACATTGTCACTTATTAATTTTAATATAAGAAACCTATATCCTATCCTTTTGCAGAACTCTGTGCAGCTTACAGAAACTAATTTTTTGCATAGCAAGCAACAATTATATTGCATAGATGCTTAAGCAGTAACGTTTTAGTTACCTAAACAAGTAGTGCTGTAGTGAAAAGATGCTTGCTGAATGACAGCGATACAAGCAGCCAAGCTTGACAGTTAGGGGGTATTTCTGAAAGTGCTGAACTACAGCTATTCTTGATTTTTAAATGAGCAGTACACCCATCTTGGTAAGCAACTCTCCATTCTAGAACCAAGATCACAAGGGGCTCAATCTAGATGACATTGTTTCAGACACTGAAATAAACAGGACTAAAGCAAACTTGTCTTTGAACTTTATCTAAGTATATTACTAAATATTTAAAATTTGTCAGATATTATGTCATATCAGTAGCTTATTATGCTTACAGAAATCTTACAGTTCTAGAATTTCACTTGTGAATACAAGCTTAAAGGTTATAAGGTAGTTAACGGCAGTGCTGAGGCAAGAGAAGCAGGACAAAAATGTATGAAGCTTATGCTACTTGCACTTATTTCTAGTTGTGTGCATTTAGACCCATTACATTAGCACAGGGCATTATATAACTGAACACAAATTTAGATCTGTAGATTCTGTGATCCTGTCAGATCATATAAACTATGCTGTAAATGGTTAAAGATTTAAAACTTATATCAGAGCATGCAGTGAACATCCATTCAGTATTCTCTACCAGCCATCATTTTACATTGTATTAACTGTTCAAACTAGCTACAGCCCCAAAATAATCAAAATTTTGCTTAGCTCGTTAGTTACATGTTAGGTTTGGATCAATGAACTTTCTGCTTGTCCTTAAAGCTTCTAAAGCATCCCCTAGCTGGGCCCTTCCCCAGTTCTATAGCAGAAAGAAAATTCTGAATGGATTCATTTCACTAAAGGTTAGCTCTCTAAAGTAATCCGCCCACAATTATCTACTATCCCTGTTACCTTCGCCCTCTCCCATTTCGTCATCCTTTTCTTCCTCCTTTTCTACCTTAGGAGCTTCTGCTTTTTCTTCCATTTGTATTTCCTGCGATGGCTCCATGCCCCCTGCAGGAGTAATTTCACTTGCAGCTGAAGGCAGTGCTTTTCCTGAGGCAGAGGGCTCTTGCTTCTCTTTCAAGTCTATCACTGCTTGCTCTGTAGCAGTTTCCATTTTCTCAGCTTTCTCATCAACAGCTCTGACTGGCTGCTCTTTTTCTACTGCTGCATCTATCTGGCTTTCTGGTTTCTCACCAGCTGTCACCAATTCTTCTGTTATCACTTCTGAAGTTTTTAGCACTTCCTCCACTACTGTTGTCTTCTCTACTACTCTATCTGCCTGTTTTTCAAGAGCCTGGCCTACAAGCTTCGCTGTGTCGTCTTTGATCTTTTCCTCCAGAGCTTCTGCTTCAATTGGCTTTTCTTCCCCAACAACCTCTTCTGCAACCGCTGCCTTCCTTTCTACAGAAGGGTCTTCTCCTGCCTCTCCTGCTGTTACTGGGTGCCGTGCCCCAGCTGCTTGTTCTTCGGTAGCCACTGGCTTGTTTACAGAGGTGTCTTCCTCAGCCTCTTCTATTGAGTGTGGCTTCTCTTCCTCAGCTTCTTCTGGTGGCCGTGGCTTCTCTTCCTCAGCTTCTTCTGGTGGCTGTGGCTTCTCTTCCTCAGCTATACCCACCTGCTCTTCTGTAGCCACTAATGTCTCTTTCATAGCAGCACTATCTTCTTTTGCTCCCTCATTAACTATTTCACTGGCCCCTTGCTTTTCTCCCTCAGCTGCCTCCATCTGATTTTCTGGATTAATCTGCTCATCCTTTCTCTCTTTACAAGTTCTCTTTTCTACATCCATAGCTTCCTCATTTACTTTTTCTTCCTTAACTTCTTCCAGTTCTACATCTTTGCTTTTCAGTTGCATCTCAGCATCAGTCAATACCAGAGGCTCTTCAGCAGTTTTTCTGGATTCATCTTTTTCCCCCATGGCATTATATACCTGCTCTCTTAATTCCTCCCTTGCTTCTTCTACATGATTAAGGAAGATGAAGCAGAAACAAACCTTCGAATTTAGTGATAAGCATTTATGATCTTAACACCCCACCCTTAAACCCACTGAAATCTTTGCACCAACTTAGCGTACCCAAATTCAGTCCTTTTGGATATCTATTCTGGGAACATATGCATCTCCTTAGCACTAAGGGCTTACAAGAAGGTGAGCATAAGCAATGACATGTATGCTAGCAAGAGTTGCAGCCAAGCAAGGTATGCCAAGCTCTGATCAAATGAGACACACTGCAGAAAGAACTACTGCAATTCAGGGGTGGGAGGAAAAGAAGTATGGGGACAATTAATTTAAGGGAATTTTGCATATGGTTACAATGCAATCCTGCACAGCATCAGAATTTAGACAGCTAAATCAGATGCTACTGCATTATGAAATATAGGTCAAAGCTAGGTCACAAACTGATTTGAGTGTTTTGACAGAAAGATGTCATACAAATGCATTACATAAACAAAACTGCACTATACGCTTGTGCTGCAAGCAACTGTTGCACAATTCCAGTTTAAGAATAAAATTTTTCTCAGCAATCAGATCCTATTAGTTCAAGGTTTTAAGAAAAGGATAACCAATCATTTTTTTAAAAAATTGTGAGGCACAAATCAATGCCATCATCAAAAACCTAAGCTTAAGGTAAAGATTAATTGACCATATCTGCATTAAAGTATAATTCAACAAAGTTATAGATGCATGGAATTTTGTCAAGTGAATGCTGGTCCAAGTTATTTACAAGATAGTTTGGTTCAATTTTATGATTTAGGATTTTTGGGTTCTGAGTAGGGCTGCCAAGCCCCCAGTGAAAGGCAGAGAATCCCCTACCCGCAGTTCCTAAATAGCTGTTGACCTGACAGTGTGATGTCACTTCCAGGAAAAATCTAGAAGTGATTACAGTCCTTTCTAGTAGACGTGGGCACGAATCGAAATACAAATCAAATTTCATAATGAATTGGGCCGATTCGTATTTCGTGAAATGCATTTTGTGGGGCCGCAGTTTTCACAAAATTCACGACTTTTGGGGCCGATCCATTGGATTCGTGATGCCAGACAGGCTGGCGTCGATCCATTGATTCCCTAGGCAACATAGGCCCGGAATGTCTGCAGACCTTTCGTTGCCATTGGAAACCCCAATCTTAGCCCACATAACCTTGATAGGCAACTCTCCCTGCCAACTGGAGAGCTTCCATTCTGCCCTATACAGCAAGGAGCAGGGGGGTTAATCCCCTAGGCAACTGAGGAGCTGGGCCTTCTGTAGCCATGGGAACACCAATCTCATCCCTCCAAACCCTGTTAGGCAGGTCTGTCTGCCAACCAGAGACCTCCTGTTCTGCTCTATGTGAGCATTTCTTATATAAGGTACAGCTCTCTGCCTTGTGCTTTTCAGTTCCAGTAGACAGAAGGAGAGGACCGACCTGTTGCTGGGATTTGGAACGAGAGAGTGGAATAGGGAGCTTTTGGCTGGATTTGCTGCTGCTTTAGAAGAGACTGAAAAAGCCTCTCTCTTATTTTCAGGTCTTCGCCTTGCTGGGAAGGTCATTGGGAGAGGGTGCCTTCTTTCCTCTACCCCACCCAACGCCAGTATCAAGGCATTGCCCGGCTCTGGGGCCTAGGTTGACTGAAGCCTACCTTTCTTTCTTTAATTTTCTTTGCTTATATTCTTATTTAGAGCATTTGCTCTTGCTGGCTTGTTGGGCAAGGGTGGGTGGAGGAAAGCCTGCTGAAGTCTCCCTGCAAGTTTGGCATCTCTGGGTATGAAGGTGGCCACTGAAGTGCCCTAGGTTCTGACGAATCATGAAACTAACAAATCGTTTCGTGAAACAGGACAATTTTGTGAAAGTTCGTGATTCATGGAATGTGACAAAACACGAAACACTTGTTTCATTTTTTTCTCATTCCGTGCCCATCTCTACTCTCTAGGAATCACTGGAAGCTATAGATTTAGATTCAGGTGATTTGTAGAGGGAACTGATGCCATTTCCAGCTGTTTCCCAGGAAGCGCTGGCTTGCCATTGGGCCAATTGCGCCTCCAATGCCCAGCAGCCATAGTTTTGATTCTCCTTGGGCAATAACATTCCAGTATTCGCTTGGCACATACGTAACTTTGCATCTAGATAGTCTGTATTAACAGAGCTCTACATACCATCTATATTATCAGCACTTTCTACCATTGAATCTTCTGCTTTTTCTGCTTTTTCTTCCTCCTCCTCCACCTGCACGCCTTCCAAGGCATTTCCTAGCACACCATTTTCCATTCTAGAATAGATACAACAGTATTCATAATATTTACGCCATCACAATTTTCCTTTGGCTCTAGGAGCTAAACTAATTTTTCCATCTTTCAGGGTTGTTAAGACAGTATAATAAAATCATTGATAAAAATACTAGGTGCGACAATGAAACTGCTTAGATGCTTTTAATTGTTTAAATTCAACTACCATGATGCAGCTCTGGAACAGCAAAAAAATTAAACCAAATTAACTCAAAAAGTCATTGGAACATACCTGAACTGAATTTTCAAATAATTTTTAACTAGCAGCCAGCTTCTTCACTAGAGGTTTTGACTATGTCAATATACACAACATATAGTGGTCTAAGACTGAAGAGCTCCAAAAGGCACTCTTAAACAAGTTTACCAGAAAAAGTGAAGCTCATTAGGATTTTTGTCCCAATGACAATACACCAACAGGATCCAGGTTGGCTACCTGGAAGTGTACTGAAAATGAAATAGTATAACTGCATTTAGAACAGTATACAATTCTGGTTGCCCCTTTTGAAGATCAGTGGCTGTATATTTCAGTAGCTATCAATGGTGAAAGTATAAGGCTGTAACTATCTTGCCTTACTTTAATTTTGAGGTAGACAACCAAATAAGACAGAACACTAACTGGAATGTTCTGATTCAGCAAGGACATTGTGTTCTAAATCCCATCCAACACTTGAGGCTCTTGCCATTCTCATGATTTAGTAACATACCTATGCTACTAAGCTTACTATAATAATACTAGCAATCTATGGTACTTAGCTATTACCTATTGTGAAAAATTTCACCCTTTAGACAGAGCTAGTTATGATATGGAGAACGGAAACAGCATAACCCACAATCTTACCTTGCCAACTCCAGAAGAGATTTCCCATAGAAAAAGAAAGCTTCTGCACACTCATTTGCTGTTTCACCATACCTCTTACCCCTAAAGAGAAGCCATTACAAATTAGCATCACGTCTCTTTCTAGGAAAACTACAGCTGTCTTAAGGACAACATTCATTGACAATTTTAAAGAATCATTAACTTCTGAGGGATTTCTTTAATTTAGCCTGAAATTTAACACAGCGTGGATTAACAAATTCTTCCACAGACATACTGAAAATTATTCTCCCTTTACTGACATTAATTCTCCAAGACTGATTACAGGCAACACAATCAATAATACAAAGCAAGGCTAAAGTTTATTTGTATCAATAAATAATAAGCATGCCATGGTATTCTAATGTGAAAAATATATCCAGAACATAGTAATGTTTACCCAAGTGAACTTATGAAAAAAACCACATAAGCAATAACCAAAACTGTTAGGTATAAAAATCGAGTCTTAATAGAAGGAAGCCATATTCCATTACTTACAACATACTGGCTGCTTCCTGGAATGCATTAACAGCACCTGGAATATCACCCATTACCAGGTTTTTCTGTCCCAAGCCCAACAACTTCTTGGCTTCTCCATCAACATCCGTGCTAGAAAGATGAAAACAGGTTGATTGGTTGCAATAGAGATTTCTAACTTGAAGGGGCGTTTCTTCTACTAAATTGGCTGTTAGTAACAAGTTAGCAGCATCAAAAATGATCAAGATTTATTCCAGTTCATTACTACTGATAACAGCAAGTTAAATGGACCACAGTCAAATGTTTTTAAGAACTCAAATAGTTACACTATCGTTTTTCATATAGACAGATCAAAATGGGTAGCTGTGTTAGTCTGTCTGTAGCAGTAGAAAACAGCAAGAGTCCAGTAGCATCTATAAGACTAATAACATTTGTGGCAGGATATGAGCTTTTGCGAGTCACAGAAGTGAGCTGTGGCTCACAAAACCTCATACCCTACCACAAATTTTGTTAGTCTTATAGATGCTACTGGACTCTTGCTCTTTTCATACACACATACACTCTATCATTTGTATATTCTCACCAACAAGCTTCCTCAGGAGCTGGTGGGCTCTCCTGAGGTTTTTAAGCAGAGGCTGGCTGGTCATCTGTCAACAATGCTGATTCCATGACTCAGCATGAATTTACATAGTTTGAGAGAGGGTAGGAACAATCAGATCTTGTAGCCTTTTTTTATGTGCTCAGGGTAACAGCGGAAGGAATTTTCCTCAAGAACAGGTGGGATCCTAGAAGTTTCTTGCCTTCCTCTGGATACTGAGCAGAGGTCACTGGGGGAGAACTAACTGTGAATTTCCCGCACTGTGCAGGGGTGGACTAGATGACCCTAGAGTTCCCTTCTAGCTCTGTGATTCTATGATCTGGTATCTTACCTCTCAGTTTTGTCCACAGAAGTAGAAGGAGCAGCAGATTCTTCTGCCATCCTGAAACTGAAAGTTTCCGTTAGAACAGAGCTACAGTGTTTCTAACTTTATCAGAAAGCATTAGTAACGTTTTAAAAAGTGCTTAGCAATTTTAGACATGTAGTCTACCATGGCATCAATATTTTTCCTATAGGCCTGCTAGAGCAGTTAGCCATCCCACAATTTGCTTATGTACCCATCCAGAACTGCCAATACAATAATTAGTGCATAGCTAGCATTACACCAACTGCACAACAGCTTCAGAGGTTAAAAAAGAATTTAAAACTAGTTTGCTGTAGTTACCAAAATGAATTGTTTCAAGAATGCAGAGTGCCAGAAGACACATAAGTTTAATGCAATACAATGCACATGCTGTGGCTTAACATCTGCCACATCTATCTATAAAGACAAGTATGTAAGTTACAAAGTTGGAAAACCTCTCAGCCACAATATAGTTTCACTGGACATACTTCCCAACATCAGTCCTCCAAGTACTACTGCAGTTCTCTTAAAGAAAATCCTGAAACTGCTGAATACTTTAATATGACAAAGCCATACTAGCCTTACACTGATTAAAGACCAGTATAGTTAAACAGACACTCAGAAGCTTCCAGCAGTCAAACTCATTTGTCCTGCTGGCAAAACAGTATTCCTGAAAAGCTACAGCACGTTGCCAGAACTGCATGTGCGCTGCTAAACAATATGCATCTATTTTAAGATAGGAAGAACCTGCTTGACTGGGAACTTTTACTTAAAGGCCAAATTCCAAAGATAATCAGATGTACAACATTGTTTGTTTCATAATTCATAACCCTAACAAACAAATTTCTCCTTTAAAAACGAAAAGTAATATTAATGACCCCTGAAAGCTCCAGATTGAGCGCTTTAACGAAAAGAATTATTGAGGCTTAAGAGTTACAGCCTTTCCAGGGTTTATGAAGTCGGGGAGGGGGGCGGGCAGGAGGAGAGAAAGAGGAAAACGGATCTAAGATAGCCTGAGGACAAGCTCACAACAAAGCACGTCAAGCTCTGATTTCTTGACCTGTCAGGTTCCTATCCCCAGTAGCAGACCAAGTCTGGCAAAAAGTCTAAGCAGCCAATTCATCACAAATGATATAGCGGAATAGGAAGCTTCCAACGTACAAAACAAATCTACTGGAACCAGCTACTTCATAGTACAGAAGCTTAATTCAGTAAGTCACACCGCGAACAGACTTGTTGAATTATGAACAGTTTTTTAAAAAGTAGGACACTGTTTAATATAAGCCACTAACCTGTCCAGTAGCAAGAGCGGTAGGGGGCGGCGCTAACTAAGGGAAACGTTTACCTAAACGGACAATAGGCTCCTTTTCCCGCCTCCTCGCCCCCCCCTCCCCTCGACGTTTTGGCGCCAAATCTCAACGGCCACATCTGACAGGCTCAGAGTCTGTCACGTGATGAAGCCGGCCCCCTTCTATCTCGGCGCCCTCCCCTTTCTCTTCTAGCGCGCGTCGGAGAGCTGGGCACTAAAAATGGCGGCCCACAAACTCAAGTCAGGTCACGTGGCGTCTAGGCTCAGAAAAGGCGCCCCCTCCCCCACACGGTGAGAAGACTGCACGTACTAAACTGTGAGGAGAGGAGGGGGCGGCTAGGAGAGACATAGGGTCTCGGTAAAAATGAACAGGGTGATACGTGAATAGAACACATTAAGTATGAAACACTGTCGGCCGCTTCATGAGAACATACCTGTGCCACCCCTGCACCGCTGTGAACAAGCACCCGACTCTTTCCTACCCAGTTCCCAAAGAGAAACTCTTAGCCCAGCCCCTCTCGTACCTTTGGCTTCCGCCTGCACCCGAAGATTCACTTCAAGACCCCCAGAGATGGATAACAAACAGCAGACAAACGCAGCCCACCGCCCCTCCAGATGCTTATATAGCCCCCTGAGGACACGCCCCAGCGGCGCGAGGCACACGCTTCTGGAAAAAGAAACTGCAATTCCCAACATGCCGTCCGATCACCAAGCAAACCTTTTTGCGACTCAAAGTGCTTCAAAGCATTATGGGTATTGTGGTCTTCCAAGGAATGCCATAGAAACCCTTCATATGCCACAACGCGACCGGAAATGTAGCTTTTCTTTGCAGCGTGATTGGCGTTTAGGGAAACGTAGTCCAGGGAGCTGGAGCAGCGTCGACCTACTCTCTTTTTATGGCATGCTGGAAAATGTAGTATGAAGAACGGTTTGGGCGTAATGGAAAGCGGTCAAAACAAATCACATCAATCTACGGACGCGGGTAGTGCTGTGGGAGTTCGTGTTAGGCTGTGTAGTTCTGTGGTAGACTGCGCAAAAGAATCAAGGATTCCTGTGATCCGTATTTTTTACCTTCTCGTTACCTCTATGACTTCCCGATCTGCCGTACCATGAGATCCTACTCCTGTAACTTGCCGCACTATATTTTCACTATAAAATCTGTATTTCAGCTGCTGATTGCATTTTCATTAATTTTAGCTTGCCGCACTATATTTTCACTATAAAATCTGTATTTCAGCTGCTGATTGCATTTTCATTAATTTTATTGCAAGTTGCCTCGTGAATGAATTTTGGTTAAGAGTGCAGTGCACTCTTAACCAAAATTCTATTAACAAAATAGATTTCTATTATATATATTAACAAAATAGATTTTTTAATGTCTGTACATCTGATTCTAGGGTTCCACCACGCTCAAGCACCGAAGAGAAACAGACCACAAATGCAAATGGGGGCTGGCTTCCAACGAATTTAGTGCATTAACACTGACAGAATCTGCCTAACTCTCCTAGCAGCAATTTCTGGTCAAGTTCGGGATGTGGTGTGTCTGATTACACAGCAACATAGCACCCTGGCAGGAGCGCTGTCCACTCATCCTGCTAGTTATAATCACTGCCACTATAAGTCAGTTTGGTGTAGTGGTTAAGAGCACAGGACTCTAATCTGGAGAACTGGGTTTGATTCCCTACTCCTCCACTTGAAGCCAGCTGGGTGACCTTGGGTCAGTCAAGGCTTCTAGGAGCTCTCTCAGCCTCACCCACCTCACACAGTGTTTTGATGGCAGACTGAAACAGCAAGAGCAACTTCATTTTCTCTGGAGCAGCCTGATCTTTGTAAGAAAATCCCACCTTGCTCAATGATTCTTGCAAAATGTAGCCTGATGCTATACAAAGTTTAATAACCTATAACCATTGTGTCAAAGAGCTTAGCACAGTTAACTATACATAAGACCAAGCAATAAATTTGCATAGGATTATGGCCTTGGGGAAGCAAGCACAACACTGAAAAGAGAACAACTTACAAACAGCCCTCCAGAACTGTTTTAGAAAACCCTAGTTCATGGATCCCCAGCCCTTTAGGGCATGATGCACCTTTGAAATTTTGAAAGAGGGTAGTGAGCACCACCAAAATGGCTGCCTCAGGAGGTGGAACAAAACAGAATATCTCACACCTCCTGAGAAGAAATCCTGAAGAGGGAAATTAATCACTAAGGAAAGACCAAATGCTTACAAATCTTGACCCACCCTCTCTTTTGAAAGAGCACAGCCAAGCCCCACCCACATTCTGAAAATCTCAGCAGGTGCCAAAGGGAGTACGGGTGGTGCCATGGTGACCATGGGCACCACAGTGGGTAACCCTGCTCGAGTTCCTCATGTGTTTGTTTCAAATAATGACTATGGGGTAAAATATGCTACTCTGTGGAGCACACAAATTCTCTACTTCCTTCTCAATATGTTCTTTGGAAAATATACAGGGAATAAACTCACAACCCTGAACTGCATGAAGGCAATGTCTATTGGATATTCCTGCCAATCACAGCCATGTTCCCACTCAGTTTTAATATAGGGCAGAATGAGGGCTAATCAGTAAAATCTGTAGTTTGACCTGTAGCTTGAAGTTATGGCAGAACTTCCAGATTGGTTGTGAGGCTGCGATGAACCAAATATTGAGCTTTATGCCAGCTTTGTCCTGTGTTTTACGGTACACATTTTTGTCAAGCTTAGCATTTTCTTCCACCCTCTTTGTAATCTTCTTTGGTTCTAGTATAAAGAAGTGGAATGGGAAAATGTCTCTTTTGAACTGCTTATAACTTACAGATGGCTCTTGTGCCACAGACTTAGCACCCTGCTATAAGCCAGGTTGGCTTATGAAATGTGTGAGGCTGGCACACTGCAGAGTTAACAGGTGATGGTGGTGACATTTTAAGTCTCAGGTTCCTTGAATAATTCTCCTTACTGTACGGCAAATCATTAGGTTACAGTTTGGATGGATGTTAATAAAAAAGATGAACAATGGCTGTGGAGAAGCAGAAAGAGTGGAAATGCAAAGCACTATATAGCTACTTATGTGAGTTTTTTATATTTAAGTCCTTCTACTATGTCAAAATAATGTGGCCTTGAGCACATTGCCAAGTTTCTATATGAACTCTCACATGAATAGAAGCAGCATCCTGAGAAGCTTCTAAAATAGCACAATATGCAGAGGATGAGTCATTTTGCAGCATGTTAAGATGACCAGCAAGACACTGATGGTGACTGTCCACCATGCTATTCCAATTTAGCCTTTGGGATAGTGTTGCCAACTGTCTAGAGGAAAAGTGCTGTATCACTTTAATAGCAGTTTAATGTGGTTTTATTTACCTCAATGCCATTTTCAAATATTAATTCTTTATTAAAGAGACATTTTTTCTCCATGTTGTTGTCAACCCAGATCTTAATTAGTCATGAAATTCATTGAGTAACCTCAAGCTAGTCATTCTCTTTCAGCCTAACCTATCTCAGAGTTCTTAAAATGAGATGAAGGGAAGAACCATGTATCCTGCTCTTCCTTGGAGGAAGAATAGAATAAATATATGATTGTTAGAGCTTATGTTTACGAGGAACTTTTGGACTTTCAGGTTTTGAAAGAAGACTTTGATCAATTTATCAGGGAATGAAGTCATTGGCAATATGGTCTAGTGTGCTGATAGGTATAGCTCTATACCCATGTGTACATAACACTTTAACACACTAAATTCAAGCAAATAGAAAAGATAGGAAGTACCATTTTCTTCACTTAAGGCTCATTCCTCCCAGTTAACAGGGTAGGTTAACAGCAGAGGCTAATATGTCACTTGCTCAATGACCACGAGGTAAGGAGATTTAATAGAGTTCTGAAAGATGTTGATATCTTTAGACTTTCCATAGGGACATAGTTCTTCCTCAACAGCAAATGTTAAAGACTTCATTACCCTAATCAATAGTTCTCCATCAGCTGGTGGCAGGGCTGTGCACACTAGCATATTCTGTGTTTGTTTGGGGTTTTTCACTGTTTGTAACTTAGCTAAATGGCCATTTGTTTGGAAAGACATCTTTGTTTGTAATTTTGACAGCTATCCAGAAATCAGAACAAGATGCCAGACAAAACAGTTTGGACACTTTCCAAGGTATTCTGCAGTTGGGAAAAAAGAATGAACCAGGCTTTGGTGGGCCTTGACTAAGCTAGCAACAGAGAAAGGAGACTCCCATATGAATATAACAGCAATGACAATGTATTTGGACTTGTGTCTCAAGAATTGTTAAAATTAGCAATTGATCTCCCAGTTGCTCAGGACTGTTATATTCCCAAGCTGTTATTTTTCCATTCTAACTTCTATCTTGCTGAATTACTGTAACCAGTAGAAACACAGGCCCTTACCCAATAGGCCACAATTCACACACCCGTGTGATCTAGATTAATATTGGAATGCAACAGTTGAACATCCATTCTATGAAACACTCTCAGAGTGAGTGCTAGCTCCAGCCCCGTGAAAGAGGGATAGGAGAAGCATGGACTAAAGAAACAATTTATGATGGTATTGAAAGATGACTTGTATTTATAACTAGGTTTTAGCATTGCCCTAGCAAAAAGTCAGAGCAAGGCTAGAGAAGTATGATAAACTGTTTCAGAGAGCATCTTTACAAAAAGAACAAATTAACTTAAAAGAAAATAGCTAGTGCAATAATAAAAGCTGAATGGGTTTACATGATCCCGCTGAGGGAGGACAGAAGTAGGAAGTGCTTATCTTGCCATGATGATGTGTCAGTATGCTTCCACATGGTGGCAGCCTCCACCACCACACAGCTCTATACAGAGTTACTCCAGTTCAAGTCCATCTATTTCAATGCACTTGGACTGGGGAAATTCTGTAAAGCATTTGTCATATGTACATTGCAATGAGAGTACGGAGAGGTCACCTTATGATAGTAAATGTTGTAGTGAAATAAGAATATTTTGAAGATGTACTATAATTTTCCCACATGTAGTTTTGCCCCACTCATCAGACCTTACTGGATTTAGTAACTGCACCCTATCATTGTACTCTCTTGCCACTGGACAAATGATCTTAAGGGTGCCTTGTCAGAGGAAACTATTTCCATTCCTATTCAGTTATAGTACGTAATTAACATATGACATTTCATTGATGTGCAAGCAATCTCAGGTCTTTTCCCTACAGCTTTATAACTTCTTGGGAATCGATGAAGGGAGTTCTGACTTTTGAATGCTCATACCCTGGAAATTGAGTTGGTCTTTCGATGCTACTGGAACCGAATCTTGCTGTTCTACTACAGAACAACATGGCTACCCACCTAAAACTATCTTCTTGGAGTCTGATTATCTGGATGTGGAAGTGAAAGCCATTATGTAGTTTGGGAACCTCAAAAATTTAGAGTACTCCAGGAGGGGGAATAACAGAGTACATATTTGAGAAACTTACTCTAGGAGAAAGCAAGTTATCAAAGTCTCAGAAACCTTCAGAAATGTAATTATTCAGCAGGAAAGCATGTGAATCTTGTGCTGAGTCTGTCACTGCATTGAAGTAACACTTCAAATAACCTCTTTCCTGGTGAGAAAGGGTTTAAACTAAACAGAAACAAACTGTAAGTGACTTTCCAGTTACTAAAGATAAAAGTTGACAAGATAGTGAAGTCTTCAATTAGTTAAGCTGATTTCCAGGCTGTTTATGGATCTCCTGAAAACTTCTTTCTGCTTATAAATGCGTCAAAAATAGGGAGTTCGTATTGTGGTATAGATTTAGAAGGCTATTGCTATGCTAGCTAAAGACTTGGACTAGTTTGTCTTTGTACTCTAACAGGCATATCTGCTGCCTACTTCTTTCTTGAGGGGTCGTTGTTTTTTGTTTTGCTGAGTGAATGTGGTAAGGCTCTAAGTAGCATTTCAAATCATCCCAACGAATTCTTATACTCAAAGCCTCATCACTGTACTGACTGGGCCTAGAACAGAAAAGCCCCTCAGAGAAAATGACAGATTTCAAAAACAAAAGCCTAGTGGCAGCTTAAAAACATTTATTTCATTTAAACATTTCAATATGAGCTTTCATGGACCGCAGCTCACTTGATCAGACAGATACATGACTGAAAATCCTACTTGGGAATTTTTATGGGGTAGGCTGTGGGTGTCAGGTTCTGAAAAGCGAGGTGGAAAAGGAAGGGGGGGATGTGCCCAAACAAAAACTGTCTCAATCCGAGCAGGGGGGGATGGCTGTGGAATGATCGCTTTTATGTCCCGGCTAGCATGAGAAAAGAAGTGCTACAACGTTGTCATGATGCTCCGACTGCTGGCCTCTATGGTTACTTAAAGACGCTTCATTTAATACAAAGAAAATTTTGGTGGCCAGGTCTGAGGAAAGACGTTTCGCAATATGTGGCTTCCTGTCCAATCTGTGAAAGTGCCAAAACTAGAAAAGGGAAGCCTCCAGGACTACTACAGCCTCTTGAAACCCCAAACAGACCTTGGGAAGTTATTTCAATGGACTTTATTACAGACCTTCCTCCCTCCAAGGGCCATACTTGAATACTAGTAGTAGTGGATTTATTTTCAAAGCAAGCTCATTTCATCAGATGGAAGGAATTGGAACCCGGCCATAACGAATGGGTGGAAGCCATCCATATTCGTGCCCCCAGATTACTGAAGGCTTTCCACACTCAATATCCTCATAAGCCTGGGGGAGGGGCATCTTAGACAGGGCAGTACGTCAGGTTCTGATTGTGTTTAAGCCAAAGAGACTCCATTTTAACTTTGTCAGTGTGTCAAGTGTGCTTCTTGCAGGTGGGGAGATTGCTGCTGGGAGCCTGGAAGAGGGAGAGAGACTGTTATCGTCTGCATACCTTCGCCTTCCTGTCGCCCTTGAGAAACTTTCCTTTTCTCACCCTCAGGCCGTCTGTTTTGAGAACTAAGGGGGAGGATGGGGCCTGAGGGAAAATGCATACTCTGTACCTATTCCTTTGCTTGGCATTCATAACAATTCTACAGTTCAGCTAAGATCAATGTATCTTGGAATGTGTACTCCATTTGTTGACAATCTTCAGTAAAGCCTTTTGAAATCAATGGACTTTTGTCTTATTGCAAGAGGTGGGCTAAGTTGCAACTTTTGGCAAGCCACAGTCTGACAGTGGGGAGAGTCAAGGCTATCTCATTCACCAGATAATATGCAAGTAGTAGTACATTACATAATCTATACACACTGGTAAACATAGGGTATTATTTCTGACTCTACCCAACATATAATGGCTTTTGACAATGAAGCAGAAGTATCCTTTTATAGAAACATGCCAGAAAGTCCAGACAACGGCAATTTTTTGCTAATAATACATGTTAAAATATACAACTATGTTTGTACTTTATAAGTCAAGAAGAGTAATTCAGGATGCCAGGCGATACTTCCATCAAAATTTTGTAGTGTGTATTGTCCTGCACTCCTGGAATAGAGTTCGGAAAAAGGAGGGGGATTGTTTTTTCTTTTAGCAACACTGATATCCCTTCCGCTTCAGAGCAGTGAGGCAATTAAGTTTACAGGTATGTAGCTAAGGGTGTTATGGGGAAGGTTGTTGTGATAAATAGAGACAGGAAAGAAGGTATTTTAGATTATCCTGAAGTTCATATAAAGCTGGTGGAATTGGTTGAGTGTCAGGAAGTAGAATGATTACCAGTACAGTATTTTCATCCAGTACTAAAAGCAGAAATAATACTAAGCATATTCTTCTGCTTCAAGTAATCTGATACAAGTTGGCATTTATCATTGGAACATATTCAGGATCAAGCTAATTAATATTGTTGTCATACCCCAAGCATCATTTTGCTAATTTTGGCTTAAAAAGAGGAGATGCAAACTTGTGCTATTTTACCTTCTAGAACCTTTACCTACTTCATGACATTTTCCTTCCACCGGTATTATTTCCATGGCAATCTTGGCACAAGTTTTAAAACAAAGAAATGGTACATACAGTTATTTAAAATTTAAAGAATGTTTAACATTATAGAATTTTAAATGTATGTATTATTTTCCTACATCTTTAATAAATCTGTGCCATTTAATAAAAGTTTTAAAAAACTACAGAAAAAAGGATTTGATCAGGATTTTTTTAATCTAATAAAAATAGGGGCACTAGAAACATTGTGCAGAGTTTCATCTTCCGTCTTACAAATTGCAGGAATTAAAAGGGCTCATTGAAAGGATAGAGGGGGTGTCCAGCATCCCTTGCTACCAGTTTGCCATCCACCTGTGAAAGAGATAGGAGACAGTCAAAAGGAAGTACCATCATGGCTGAAGTTATAAAAGCAACTAGATTTCTCTGTCATTTGTATACAAGCAGTGTCAAAATTGTTCTTTTTTTAATCTAAACTAAACGTCAATTGCTACTGTACCTTGTTTGTTACAGTAGCGAGACAATTGCTATTGAAGCAGCATATCTTTCCATTTTTATTTTATTTTAAAGAGCACTGACAAATGGGAGAATACAAACAGGAAACCAATGAGGATTACGACATTTGGTCCAGAACTGTGTGTTTTGTAAGATGGTATTTGTTGATAATATTTATTGTATAAAAATAAAAGGGAAATTTTTAAGTTTTAAGATTTCCAGGGTATGAGCTTCTGGGTCTCAAAAGCTCAAACCCTGGAAATCTAGTTGGTCTCTAAGGAGCAACTGGACTTGAAAGATTCTAAAAAGTAACTTGTTCAGATTTGTGAGGAATGGGCAAAGGTCCTGCCCCTTTCTGCAAAACCCAGTCCCCCTTTAGTTCCTGTTGGTGTGGGAGCCGAGCAGTTGGCAGCCAATCAGAATCCCTGGAAAAACTGGAGGAACAAGATGGGAGGGGGGTTAAGAGAAAAAATTGTTATACTGTCAGTTCAGAGAGAGTCTGAACCTTCAGAGAAAGAGAGACTGCGGGGGATCCTGTCTCAAAGTCTGCCTTGTGTATAGGCTAAACCAGTGATTGCTGTCTTTTATAAATAACACATTATTATACACTGTTAAAGGAAATAAGCTTGTCGCTTACACATTGAACACTGTATTGTTAGTGTATGATTTAATTCTATATATGATTCTTTGGTCTTTCTGACTATCAACTATTATTACTCTCCCCTGGGCGGGACTTTTTTTCTCGTGCTCTTTTTTTGCTAGTCTTTTATAATAAAGCAGGCTAGTTTGAGGAAGGGACTGTAGTTATCTCAAAGCCCCAATTTCTGAGGGAATCTTGAGAAAGATTTATGTTTTCTGAGAAGAGCTCACATTTACACTGTGAAGATCCTGAGGCTGAAGGAAAGCCAATAATCACCTCAAGAATACAAACTTGGCAGCCATCTGCTCTTTACTCTCTTAGATTATCAGCTGGAATCTTATAACTGAACAAACTCAGCAAGTCTGTGTTACACCTGTAAATAGTTTCTACCCTCTTTTCTGAATCCAGTTTTCCATATAGTATTCTCTAGGGTTTACATCCTGTTATTTCCTTATTGTTCTAGTACTGTGCTGGAAGGGCACTGTTATGACCCTTTCTTTCTCTTGGATAGATTTTGCCTTTAATCTTTCCCTCACACCCTCTGGGTAGATTGATGCCACCAGGAATATTATATTCCAAGATATTTTATTTAAATTTCCCTTTTAGAAATGTGCCTAAGCATCAGGCTCCTTCGTGGTTCTATGTGGCCCTGATGATAGGAATGGGATAAAGCAATGACGGATACTCCGGGATATAACAAAAACAAAGTATACTTTTTTTTTAAGCGTATCAGTTTCATGTTATTTCTAAAACTTGATGGTTTCAAAGAGTAGTTCTCAATTCTTAAAGTTACTTTCTTAAACTCAGTCACACAGATCTTTTCTAAGGCTTCATACACAGTTTGCCTGCTTTTCCCTGACTGAATGTCCTTTCACAAACATACTCAGTTCAGGTTTCCACACAGGTTATATTGCTCTCAGAAACACTTAAAACATGCTCAGGCAGCACACAGCTAGCCTCTCTTTCCCTGACTCAATATTTCTCTCAGAACTGCTTAAAATTACTCGGGTTGCACACAGCTTGCCTGCTTTCTCCTGACTCTATTTTTCACAGAAATGCTTAAACCTGCTCAGGCAGCACACAGCTAGCCTCTCTTTCCCTGACTGAATGTTCTTTTTCCACTCTCAGTCTAAAACTGAGACCACCCACACTCAGTCATCAACCAATCATATCACTCACTCATCCCTCTTTCACCCCCACTCTTCACCTGTATCACATCAAGCATTTAAAGACACATGCACACTGTAAGGATTTCAAGTAAGTGTGTGCATGTATCTTTAAATGCTTGGTGTGAGATAGGTGAAGAGTGGGGGTGAAAGAGAGGGATATGATTGGTTGATGACTGAGAGTGTGGGCGGAGTGAATGCAGTTTAGACTGAGAGTGGAGAGCAAAAGTTTCAGTCAGAAGAAAGCAGGCTAGCTGTGTGCTGCCTGAGTATGTTGAAGTGTTTATGAGAGAAATATAACCTGTATGGAACCTGAACTGAGCATGTTTGTGTAAGAACACTCAGTCAGAGAGAAAGAGAGGCCAGCTGTGTGCTGCCTGAGGAGCTTTAAGCATTTCTGTGAGAGAAATATTGAGTCAGAGAAAGAGGCTAACTGTGTGTGAAGCCTTAGAAGAGATCTGTGTGAATGAGTTTAAATGAAGTAACTTTAAGAACAGAGAACTACTTTTATGAAACCGATACACTTCTTGAAAAATAAAAGTTTATTTTGTTTTGTTATATCCCAGAGTAGCTGTCATTGCTATATCCCATTCCTATCCTCAGGGCCACATAGAACCACGAAGGAACCTGACACTTAGGCACGTTACCAAAGGGAAAATTTAAATAAAATATCTTGGAATATAATATTCCTGGTGGCAGCAATCTACCCAGAGGGTGTAAGATTAAATGCAAAATCTACCCTAGAGAAAGTAAAGGGTCATAACACACACATTTACTTAAAATCATTACAGGTACCTTCCCCGTGAGTCAGTCTAGACATTTTCAGGAGGTCCCTGAATGGAGGCAGCAAGTTACCAGGGAGCTTTCCAGGAAAACCTTGGTCTAAGGGAGTCTCTGGCAAAGACAGTCACCCCCTTTTCCTACTTATCCCTGGGAATAAATAAACGTTACTACTCTTTTTCTATTTTCCTTATAGTACTGAACTTATTTCATTTCATAAGCCACTCAAGTTAAGTCTATCAGGTGGAGGGCTGGGGAAGAGACCACACTGGTCAAGCTTTATATCACACTACTTCTGTTTCAATATCATTTTAAGACCCCACCTTCATATGATTAAAAACACAATTAAAAGTAGCAATACAAGCACCTACAAGACAGCTTCCAAAGAAGAATGGATTATTTCTTCTTAGTTATATGGTGAAATACATGTTTCTCCATGCTCCTTACTTTCTTAGGCCTACTTCGTAAGTGATACAGATTTTATGGCTACAGCTAAAAAGTCTCTTCTGGACCTACACGCAAAGGCACAAAATTTCAACGTCATCAACTACATAGATCAGCCTGATTGCATGGAAAGATCCTCCTCCGCCCCCAGGCACTATTGGTAAAGGAGATTTTCTAGACAATCTGGCCTGTCTGTTTGCTAAGCTGCCCATAGTTGTTGCAGTCCTGGCCAGAATCACGCAGAAATGCTTTCAGCTGCAACCATACCACCGACATCCAATGTGAAGCAGCTTTTATGGACATGTTAAAAGCTATCACAGGGATTTTGACCAAGTTTATATGGTATCTATTTTAAAATTAAAGCAAAGGGTAAGCCAATAGCACTCTCAAAAGATTACCATGACACATAAATAGTTTTCAGTTACAAAATGGGTCATTTTGAATTCTGCTTGAGTGGTTCTTATTTAGAGAGTTAATGGAATACCAGTTACCAAGAGAGGAACTCATAAGAAGTTGGGGTCTGACTGAAGGGGCTGAATACTAAACACATTCAAAGAAGGCTTATAAAATATGGTGAGAATGAAAATACAAAGCAGCACAGACAGCATTACCGTGACCATTGGCACTATGTATCTCCAGTTCTTATTCAGGGTCCCAATACAGTTCATTTCTTCTGCTGTCAGACTGAAGTCAAACACCTAAAACCCAAGAAAGATGCTTTAATTATTTGTTCTTACTAAGATGAGCACTTTCCTGTCTTTCTAACAACTGTTACACTGCATTTGTCTCACATGGGACACACTGGTATAAACCCAGTTCAAAATAAGCAATAGTATAAAATTTGTTGTTTTCTTGTATAGAAAATTGTTATAAGCAATTTTATTGTAAAAACATTATAAAAAAACAGCAATAATAGTATGTCAAATTCACAGTATATATAGAATACATTCCTGATTTCTTTGAGAGCCCCAACAAGGATTTACAGCAAGAAACTAACAGAGTTTCCGTTCTGAAACTTTTAACAAGCAAGGTTGCCACCACCCAGCTTCTAGACAGCTAGCTACAGAAACCACTGGCTGGGGTGAACAACTGAGCCCTGAATCAGGTGTGGAGTCCTGGAAAGCATCCACACAGTTCCGCTGAGGACAGTTGTTGTTGATATGGAAACCATGGAACTCTTGGTTTGTTTGCAGATACTAAGATGGTTTCCATTCAATTTCTTTCGGTTCAGCATGGATTGTGCCACACATGCACCAAATTCCTACAGCTCTCTCAGGTAGTTATTGGTTCATTCATTTAGTATATTTTTATCCCATCCCTCCTCCGCAGAGGGCAGTATGCATAGTTCTTCCCTCCTCCATGTTATCCTTATAATAATCCTAAGGACCATCTACTCCCATATGGATCTACCCAATCACTCCTGTCACCTTCAGAGGCCCTGCTTCAGATGACCCCACCATCTGAATCTAGAAAGGTGATAACACGAGAAAGGGTCTTCTTAGTCATGGCGCTAAAACTTTGGAACTCTCTCCCCAGACAGATTTGTCTGTCTCCCTCTATCATTTTCCACCAGTGGATGAAGACTTTTTGTCTGGCATTCCCTCACTAATTCTTATTAGCCTTCCTCCCTGTTTGGAAGTTCATATGCTTTATTTGTATTTCAAATGCTGTTTTTTATTATCTTTTTAATATTTTTTATTTTAAAAATAGTATATAGAGGATACAGGAAGGAAAAAAGAGGATTGTGTAACATAATTGTATAGATCAGAAATAATTATATATAACAAAGTATATAAGACAAAAAATATTTCTCCCCAACAGCCCCTTCAGTATACTTTTTAAGACACTGTATATAAAATACAATGGTACTTACTTGTGTTGGGGTACATTTATATTCAACATTGTAGGTTTCAAATTTGTAACTAATCTGTTTTGCCGCTACATTATTGGTTTAATCATTACTACATATTCAATATTTTGCCTCTTGTACATACCCACTATAACTTTTAACAAATAACAAAGTTTAATAAACTTAACAAATATTTTGATAGGTAATACAAAAGGCAAGTGTATTGTATATCTCATAATAAGAAAAAAGATATTTATGCTTAAAATCTACTTCCTTATACATTTAAACATTACATTTAAAACTTATTCTCATTTTGCTTCTTCAGTGCAATGCACTGAAGTATATCTTTTGAACTGTTTCTCATTTTAAATTTGTCTCCTGCTTGCATAATACACATTCCATCTCTCCTCGAATCTCGTGATTGATCTGTTTCTCAAATAGGTTGTTCATTTCGCCAATACTACATATTCGGCAAGTTTGCTTTCCCATTTTTCTAAGCTTGGACAGATGTCTAATTTTCATTTTGCTCCATAGATAATTCTAGCCACTGTCACCATATATTCAAATATCTCTTCCAAAACTTTTAGCAGTTTATTAGGCAATATTCTTAATAGCATATTCTTAGCTTACATAGGAAATTTAAATGTTTAAAATGCTGTTTTAATGTATTAAATGTTTTAATATTTTAATCTTTGCAGTCTTGGGAACTCTGAATTGGGTAAAAAGGCAGCACAGAAGTATTTTAAATAATAAAATAAAACTCCATGAAGTTGGTTAGGCAGAGAAAAAATGACCAACCTAATGTCACCCACTGACTTCCATGGCAACCAGGGATTTGATCCTGGGCCACCGCAGGCCTAATTCAACATTCTAACAACTATACCACAGTGGCACCCATGATATTTAGATATTTTTGTTGTGTTTTCCCATATAAGTTGTATTGTTCTGTTGATCTTCTCCTGCCAATCATTCTCTATTCTCACATTCTCTTTCTGCAATTCTCAAGTTTTAAAAGTTTCCAGTATTCAAATGCTCTCCTTTCTTTCCCCCCTCTGATTTAATGAGTTCTATACCACCTTATAGACAGACTACACAAGTCTTTCCACTGTTCAACAGAAACCCAATCGTCACTAAGAATGGACTGGGCAGGATCAAAGATGGAATTGCTCTTCTGTATTCTCTTGCGTCTTTTTAAAAAATTAGTTTTGATACAGAAGCTGTCTGCTCAAGGCTTTAGAAAAACATCAGGCGCAGTAAAAAGTCTTCCTTTATAGGATGTCATCTTGATCTTGCCTCCTGTTATCCCAGAGGGGGCAGCCTCCAAAGAAACAAGGTGGTTGTCACATTCCTAAAGAAAACTTGCAACTCGCACATGCAGATCAAATCCAGTGGCAATTTGGAAGGAGCTACTTGAACAACCTGCAATATTGCCAACAGGATTCTCATGTGTGCAGATCTGGCAGGATTCACTGTAATCGCTTTTGCGAGAGCTGCACACCTGCTTACCCACACAATAGGCCATAATGTTGAAAGAGATTTACTTTTGTCTACACTTGAAAGAAAACGAGAAACATCAAAGAGATTATGATCATCTCATTTAAATCCAAAAGAAACATGAAAATGTTTGAAATGAAATTTTAAAAAACATAAAAGGCATATACTGAGTTTAGGTCCTGTCAGAAAAACACCAAGAACAAAGCAGGAAAAGAGTCTCTTTAAAGCATACAAGAATAATCATAAACTCAACGGATTAACTCAGATAAACCTGGATATTCTGAACCAACAGATCAAAATCCAACATCACACCTACCAAACAAGCCCAGGGCCTGCAGCAACAGTACTCAATGGAAAGTCAGCTGATTGCTTACTGTAGTGTGTGGATGCTACACTCAGCAAACTGGAAAGGGAGAGATGTATTAGCTCTAGTGATGCCAAAAATATTGCTAGTCAACCAATCTGCCCTCTGGAGGGCCAAGCAGAAGGCCTCACTAACCTGGAAATTCTGCAGTATGCGTTCAGGAGTCACACTCTTAGGAATGACAGCCACCTTACGCTGCACTTGCCATCTGTAACAGGAATAAAGCAAAGCTGTGATTTCTCTCACTCAGCCCAAGCAATATCCAAAGAGTTACACCCAACAGGGAAATACTACCTGCAATTGCACCCTTCCCCAAAGATTGTTCAGGTCTCTCATGCCTTCTAAGGCACATTCAGGGCTGAGATCTACACACAGCGTTGCCTTAAAATTAGGAGCTTCCAACTAGATTGATTGGCAGATTCTCAAAATCAAAGGCCCCTTTTAAGAATTTTACTTGAATTTTGCATTAAAGCTAAAACTTAGAATCTTGATAAAAGTTTCTGCTCTCTTATTTCTGAGCTTCTTGTTATCTCCTGAATCTCTGTGTTCTTACTGACTGCCAGGCTTGCAAGGACCAGAGCCAGTTTTGCCAGGTACTCAGTCCTCTTAAGATAATCTTCAGAGGCCCTACTCTGGGTTCCCCCACAAGCAAAGCTGAGGTAGGTGGCAAATGCTATGTGGTTGTACCGTGTTTGTGGAACAGCCTCCCCTAAAAGGTTAGTCTGGCACCATCCTTGTTGGCACTTAGAATGCCAAAACTGATATTTTCCTATTTTGTTTTTGCTTTCTTCAATGGGATCTGCTGATTTAGGGGACTGGCTTGAGTGGTTTCCCACAGCTGCAAGAAGGCTTCCATATGGCAGGCTTTCCAGCAGTTTCCCTACTCCAGTCCCCCAGTAGTGGCAGGCACTAGAATACTGTTATATAAATGTAACAGTAGTTGTAACAGGTTCTCTGTATCCTCAGCTTTCATTTATTGTAAAAAAATTAAGTCTCCATCTCTTTCCGTTGCAAATATATGCCTTTCCCCTTACATCTCAGCAAAGAAAGGGCCAGAGACTTAAAAAGAACAACAACCAGGAATTCAGAGAACCTGTTACACATACTGTTAAAATGGTATATCAATATGAGGATATTCTAGAGCTAATTTTTTTAAAAAAATAAAAAGTGTCCCATGGTGGGCCAGTGGCCAGCTGCCTCAGGGGCAGTGACAGGGAAAATGGCTGTAATGAGGGCCAGAAAATCCAAATTTACCCACCCACACAGCAGTTCTCTAGACTTTCAATGTTCTTACCCAAACCTTCTAAGCAAAGACTGGAGAAAAGAGAGGTGCATGAACACAACATAGTGCTGTGGGGAAGCAGGAAAAAACCTGCTTCTGACAGCACTGAACCTGGAACAAATGAACTGTGAGGAAACAGGCTTAGTTTTTTTCGGGCTGTTTACCAACTACATTTTTTTAATGAATGGTCTTACTGTTTTCATTGCTGTTGTGAGCTACCTTGAACTATAAGAGAGAAGTAAAATACAAATTCTTCTCATAAATAAGCAAGTGAGCTCACAAGAATCTTTTAATATTTACCAAGTCAAAATCCTGCTGCATAAGAAATGGGAAATAACTTCTAATTGCTTCCTTGCAATTAAGAACCAAAACCAAGAAACAGAAAATTGGGTTCCTACATCTATGCGTTAATAATGAGTCATTTAGAAAACAGCATCAACAGAGCCTCACTGTTATCTCGACCAAGTGCAAACCAATTATTACCTGAGGAGGATTTGAGCAGGAGATTTACTATATTTTTCAGCCAACTTTTTAATCCCAGGTTCTTCCAGCAGCACCGGCTCATCTGGGTGCTTCCACATCCGGTCAGGTGAGCCAAGAGGGCTGTATGCAGTTACCACGAGGCCTCGCTGATGGCAATGAGCTATCAGCTCATTCTGGGCTAGGTAAGGATGACATTCTACCTATTAATGCAACATATGGTCGTGAGCAGAGCAGACTACTAGAGCAGATTCAGGGGAAAACTTCAACCAGTGACAACTAGGAGACTGTGAGATATTCCTGCATGAGTTATTTTTCAGTGACAGATGTGTACCTGCTAGCTACACTGTGCATCCTCACAGCCTGTACTATCCCTTACTGTCCTGCAGTGTTCATTGGAGGGAGACCAACACAAGCCATCATAAAAGAACAAAACAGAAGCAATGTCAATATAGCATTTTCAAACCACGTGATTCTCAACAGGAAAGAGCTCATACTTTTCATATTAAAAAGCTGAAGGAAAGTTTAAGAGGTCAGTCTGAATAAAAAAGTATGACTAACAAACTAAAGCTGAGATAATCATGAGCAGAATACTCTCAGCAACGTTCACTTCCTTATCTCTGACTAGTGTAAACCAACAGAATTTCTTGGGCCTCATATGTTCTGTCCAGGGTTGCCAGCTCGGGAAATTCCTGGAGATTTGGAGGTAGTGTCTGGGGAGCTGGGATGTTATGCCATAGGGTCCACCCTCTGAAGCTGTCATTTTCTCCAGAACTAATTCCTGTAGCTTGGAGATCACTTGTAATTTCAGGAGACCTCCAGATCCCACCTGGAGCTCTAGTAACAATCTAGCTCAAGCAGCAATCTACAGTTTAACTGTTCTGCAATATGGTCTTTGATAGAACTCTAGTGTAAATTATCTACAGACTGCAGTTTCTCTGGATGTGGTCATTTTGTAAAACCAAACAATGAAACCTGGAAAGCTACAATAGCTGAGTAGCTTCTGGAATTATTTAACTACCCTATCACCTCATCTCTGAAATACCTGACTTTTTCTTTAATATATTGTACTATTGTAGAATGCTTTCACCCAGTGAATGCAAAAGGTCATCACTTGCTCAGTTTCAGCAATTCTACAGCTTCAGATACTCTCTGACTATTCACTAGTCTTGCAAATATCTGATCTTAAGGATTCATATTAGGGATGTATCAGATTCTCATTTGCAAATACTCTAAGGAATGCTGAGAGAAAGTAATGCTGAGAGACAGGTTAATCCAAGCTAAATCAAGATATTATTAGGAGACATTTTGTTTTCTCAGGGGCTTTTATTACAGAGAACCTGGTGGACCACTCCAAATCTGTAACATGTCTCGAATTCTCCCATCATTCTTTCCTGGCTACTGGATGACACATCTGCTACCTGAGAAATTCTGTAAGTCTGAACACATCACTAGGAAAAGAAGGAAACTCTCAGTAATTTACATTGTGTGTCAAGACAGACTAGACTGACACACAGCAAGAAACGAAATAGTGTCCTGTGATTCCCAAGTACCTACCACATTTCTGCATTGCTGTCTGCTCTGGCATGGTATAGTTCTGGTCTTCCTCTGCTAGAAGTAGATAATTCTGTCCTGTCTCATTAAGAGAGATGTGAAGATCGTGCTGAATATGCTCAACAGAGTTACACCCCTCTAAACCCATTGATTCCCATGGATTTCGAAGGATATAATCATGTTTAAGGTTGTACTCTTAATCACTTCCCAAAAAAACACGTAACAGCAAAATCTCTTAACCTTGGGAACAGCTGCCCTGTGCACCATTTTTTTTGCTGTAGGCTTGCTTCCTTCCAACGACAAAGTACACCCAAGACCAGCAATTCATACAGAAACATAGGAGGTGAGCTCGTTTAACAGGTTATTCATAATGCTTATACACCAAGAAACCAGGAGCCCCTAACATGGCACCCACTGATGCCATGTACCTGCTGACAGCTTTCTTGGTGCCTGTCAAGTGTTTTTACAAAGTAGGTGGGGCCAGGTGGGCCTTTCCCCCAGCAGGGCTTCTGATTGGCTGTGCAGATTTTTTAAAAGTTGCTTCAGCAACAGTTGCTACCATAACACAAGGATCTTCACTGTATTACTATGTGTATTTGCAAGGAAACGTTTTAAACAATATGTTCATTTTCAAAGCATCCTGTTAAACAGAGCTTCTGCCTGTAATGTTGAAGTGTTACAATTAGAGTTACACATAAACTTACTCCCTGACATTTTATGGCTGGCTCCACTTCCTGTAGCTTAGAGGTGAAATACCCTACCCAAAATGTGCCCTGCCCCACCAATCAGCGTTATTGACCTGTATGTGCAGGGACCCTTTCTGAGCCTTTGCCCTGCTGCCCTTGTTGCTTAAAACCAGGGCTTTTTTCCAGCTGGAACACAGTGGAAGAGAGTTCCGGCACCTCTTGAAAATGGTCACATGGCCGGTGGCCCCGCCCCCTGATCTCCAGACACAGGGGAGTTTAGATTGCCCTCCGCGCCACTGGTTAACAAGTCTGGGAAAACATGAAAGCAGCAAGAAAGCAAAGGAAAATCTAGCATATAGCTGTCCACATTCCTTTTCTAGAACACTGGAATCTGTCAGATTTCACATTCATGGATGAAAGAGGCAATACTTTTAACTTTCAGTGGCAATTTGGAATGGTATATTTGGAACCCAGAAGAATGAAAAGACTATACAACTCCAAGGATCAGGGTCAAGAATGTGAATCAGAAGAATAGGTTCAAAAAGCAAAAACAAGAAGCAGGAATCACACAACTGATTGGCAGTCAAGCAATCCAGCCCATACAAAGAGTTCAAATACTATGCAATGGGAGAAAGTACATGTGGTTAGGACTGGAGCAGAAGACCAACAGTATATGGGCTAGAGAAATGGAATGTCAAGTCAAGCCAGGAATCAAGGGTTAAAAACCAGAGGCTGTCAGAAAGGAAGAATCAGTCCCTAATTGCAAGTCATCAGGAACAAGGAATCCAGGTCCACTATTCTTCCGACTCAATGAAATTCTACAGTACTATATCCTAAGAATGTCTGGACTTACCACTAAAACTTAATACAACAGAAGGCAATATTTAGAATCTATCAAATTCCCCAAAAGTTACCAAGCTGGGAGCTCATATTCACCTTGTTTCCATTTTAAAACACTAGGTAGTCAACCCACATGTGATGGAGCTTTCCAAAGATCAATCCCTTTGGCAAGACATTTGCCAGGGAATTAGTTTTGGAACTTGCACACCAGAGCACCACAATAATCCTGCCGCAAGTCCCAAAATGTAACATCCACAGTAGAAGTCAACATCTAAATGTATACAAGCCTAGAAAAGAAAATTCTTCCAGCAATAGATCATTGGCAGAAGGACAGGGTTGAGCTGTGCTAAGAAAGATTATGTTCTGCAGAACATGTTCTCCATAAATCTTTTAAAAAATCAGAAAAGGCTACTTGAAGGTCTGTGAAGGTTTCTTAGTCTCCCGTGCAGTATACCATCTATGTTTTTCCTTGTGTTGGGAGTAAGGAAAGTTGTGCATTCTCCATACTTATCAAATTCAGAAAATGCTTCCATTAAATGTGTGATGGGAAAAAAGAGTATAACAGGAGATTAAGGATCATGGGGATTCGGTGGAGGAGGAATCAGGATATTTTGTGCATGGTTTTTAAAAGGAAAAAAACAAGCATTCTTTTTGGTAAACAACCAAGTTTCTTAAACCTATCTTCAAAGGACGATGTGAAAGCTTTCTTTTCACATGACTACATGCCTGTTTGTCCAGGACTTTTCATTCACACCTTTTGTTGCAGTTTCCTGTCACATCTCCGCCCCTGCTCCTCAGTCCCAACAACAATCCTTTCGGCTCATTTCTCATATACCAAGCAAATTTTCATCACAGGAAGTGAGCTGCTCCTTTTCTCCTGCTTCATTCTTACCTGTAGCACAGCTGGCTTGATCGAAGCTACACTGAGGATATCATCAATCTGATGGCTATTGAAATTGGATAATCCAATGGCCTTCACGAGGCCTTTCGCAACCAGCTTCTCCATGGCTTTCCAGGTTTCTTTATAGTCAATGTAATCATAACGCATTGTGCCATCAGGATTCTTGGGGAACAGGTTGTTTCCCCGTCTATTAGACAACAGATATAGCAAATCATATTAAACATACTAGAAACAACTTAAAGCACATTTCATACGATCCAGTACAGAACCAACATTCCTTTCTTCTCGTTTTATTATTCCCTCTTAGTGTACGAACAACTGGTTTATACATAGAATGTAACTCATTTTAATAATGCTCCAGGGGGCAACAGTTCTTTGAAAAGGGATTCTTGAACAAGGGAGAGCTAGCGTGGTGTAGTGGCTGGGATGCTGGCCTAAGATTTAGGACAGTGTTTTCTAACTTGTGGGTTGGGACCCAAAAGTGGGTTGCAAAGCCTCTGAAAGTGCATTGCAGGCCAGCTCTCTCCAATGGCTGCTTTTGCATTGCTCTCTATTTCTCCTCTTCCTCCACATTAGCTTCTCACATTCTCATTTCCCCCACCCTTTAAAACAATAATGGGGGAATGGGGGGGAAGCCATCCAGCAACTAGTAATTTTACAGGTATATATATTTTTCTATGTAGAGTAATATCTCTGAAGGAAAATTATTATGCATGAAGTGGCTTCTATAAGAACCAACTTTGGTACTTAATTTGAGGCAAGGCTTTGACCTGTATTTTGGAAACTTAAGACCTGACCCTGGAAACAGTATCTTCCATGTCAAGCATTAGTTGGTATTTTTTCTTGATTGCATATGCATGTTGATTGATAAAGAATCAAGTAAAATGTATCCTGATGATTACTAGAGTGAGTTTCTTAGAATCTTAAAGGAGATTAGAGGGAGTAATGGAAAAGAAGAGTGGTCAAAGGAGTGTAGCCCTCATATGCAAAGACTTTGGAATGCCACTTGCCTGGGGTTCATAGTAGGATACAATTTTTGTTGGTTTCTCAAAAATATATGGCTGGCCACTATAGAAAATGTAATGATGGACTAGATGAGTGCCAAGGTCATACTTCGCCTAGTGCACCAGAAAACTTTGAGCTGACCCTGGATGGGTCACTGTACTAAGTAAATTTGGACTTGTGGATCAGGCTGGAAATCCAGGAGACCCAAGTCTGAATTCCTACTCTGCCGTAGAAGTTTGCTGGGTATCCTTGGGCCAGTCACACACTGTCAGCCTTACCTAGAGATGGAAGATTACCAGAAATTTTGAATGGACTTGCTCTTGGAGTCTACCTTGCTATTGTGGTTGCATGCTCCCCACTGACACTCACTCAAAGGCATGTGGCCAGTGCATGAGGTACAGGTCCAAGTAGTCCAGCTTCAGGTCTTCCAGGGACTTCTTTAAGGCTGGCTCCACATCTTCTGGGTGATGCTTGGTATTCCACAACTTTGATGTCACAAACAGTTCTTCCCTCTTAACATTCTTTTAGAAATAAAGGTGAGGGATAGAGAAAGCATAAATCTATCGTTTAAATATTTCTGAACATAACGAAGGTTTCATGGGTAAGTTTGAAGACACCCCCCATCCTAATTAAGGATTTCCAAATCAACATTTTAAAGTATTTCCCACATTTTCAGGTAACCATCTCAGAAAACTGCATAATGTGCAGTTTGGTATCTATGAAGTTAGATACCAACTCAACTATGAAGAAGCTTCGTTAATGAGTTAGGGACCATAGACTTCATCACTATATTGCTTTACATATTATCTGCTGCTTTAAATATGGACTCCTATGTACCACCAGGGCTCCATGTTGTCTAATGTTAGTCCTAGAATTGATTATGTTCTGCTTCAGTATTTTTTCTACTCTGTACTGGATTCTTGCTAATACTATGTCTTTTAAACTTGTATCTATTTACCCTATGGTATTGTTTATGAAATGCTCTTGATACTGTATTGAAATGTACTTGATACTGATTGTACTAATCTCATACGGTGTAATCCGCCTTGAGTCTCAGTGAGAAAGGCAGACTATAAATGACAAATAAAAAATAAATAAAATAAGTTAATTACAACAGTATGCAGATTATGTGAACTACATGCAAATAGCGAATGTTGCTTATCCCTGGATTATATCTTTATGTGCCATCTCCACTGCAGGCATATGAAATTGGGTTTTATTTTCTAAGAACAATAAGAATGTGCATATTAAGCAGAGCGACTGCACCAGAGGCAGCAGAGCGACTGCACCATCTTAAAACTGTGCCCCATGGAAAACATTTGTAGCAGGAAGAGGTCAAACACAGCATGGACAAAATTCCAAGCCAATAGAAGTCCGTAGCATAGAACAAGCTGAGCTTTTGTTTGTTATGCAGGTTTATAAGGAGAGGCAACAACAATAGTTTCTTTGTAATCAGAGACAAGATGAAATAAGTACACAACCTATGTGTGATCATCACATTTCAGTTGTATCCCATATATATCCCCCCCTTTTTTTACCTTGTCAGCCCCAACAGTCTCCAGGAAAACATCACCAATCTCAGCTTCATTGCTGTAAGCTGTAGCACAATCAATGTGTCTGTAGCCTATATTAAGGGCATATTTTACTGCCTCCTTCACCTGAAAAGTATAAACAGGGAGGATCAGGGTATCAGAATCTGTAAAGGGATCTATTTTATTTTACCTGGAAAGGCTGTTCTGAAACTACTACTAATGACAGCAGTCCCTTTCACATTTCCATTTTAACCCAGTTGTTATTCGTTACTGCCCCAACTTCATGTAAAGCGATATGGGAGCAGCAGTTTAAAACAGCATTACATCCATTTATAAACCATGTGTGAACCACTGTGACCATTTTAAACAGCATGACTTTTTCTGGTGCTGGAAATGTCAATCCCCCCCTCCCCTTGGTCACTGGGTTTTTGCATTTTTTTAAAAAAAAATCAGCACAAAAGTATCTTTATAGTGCTACAGAATTGTATTGATAGGCGTATCAGGGTCTCTGAATTCCTAGCTTTTATTTTTAGAAGTCTCTAGCCCCTTCCCTTGTGAAGATATAAGGAAAAGGGATCTCTCTACAAAGGAAGAGGCTATAGACTTTTTAAAAAAATGACAGCTGGGGATTTAGAGAACCTGCTATACCTAGAATTACAATGCTACAACACTATAGCACTTATCTATATACATTTTTTTTAAAAGAAAGCATTGGAATTGGGCAGGAAAATAAAAAGGAGGTGCTGTCAGAAGTGCTATGGACAAACAGTACTCTGCAGTGAATAGAAAGCTGTTGAAAAAAGTAAAAACTCCCCCCCCCTTAAAGCTACGTTGCACACAGGACACCAGCAGCTTTGTCTGAAAAGGTTTTTAAAAATCTGTTAGAATTTGACTGGCAGCCAAACTGGTAGTGTCTGAAATGGTACAAATGGTTCACAAAGGCTACATGAAAAGGGCCAACAACATGAATATGAAGATTCCTTCACTGCCTTTCCTACATGTGGTTGGGAAGTGTACTGATAAGAGAAAGTAGATCTGAAAGAAACTTGGAAGGCCTTGATAATATGGACAGGCAGAAGATAATAATTCTTTTTTAAAAAAAGCTTAATAAGACTTCTCATTGGGTTCCCATATAGTTTGGTAAAAGAATGAATAGGAATAGACACAGCAACAAAGACTCCAGGTAGCCTACTAGGTGAGTAGCAAGCGTAGAGCTGGAAACCAGAACTAAGTGGGTTGGGCAGTACTTAAGTATTCCTTTTATAGGGACATACTATGTCCTGTTCTTGCAAAAGAAACAGTTGAGAGAAAGCATGTTAGGTGAGTTCCTCTACTCCTGAGCCTCAAGATGGATAGCATCCACATGAAAGCTACTATACTATCTGTAAAATGTATAGAGCTCATTGACTACTGAGAGACAGACTGAACAGCTCTGAAGAGTGAAAGAAAATACAAACCAAAATGTAAACAAGCAACAATTCCAAGAAAAATTTCAATGCATTCCCCCCCCCACGCACACTGGCTTCATAATCCTTAAGGACTAAAGATGTCATTGTTTTATTAATGCATTAATCTATTTGCTAATGAATCTGTCACACTTTTTTTCTTTGCCAAGTACCCATTCTGAAACACAAAACAAGTTTTTTTGGAATACAACTGATTTAATGTTTAAATTAGTTATACTGTGATAACAAATTATATATATTAAAAATCATATATCAATAAACTATCAAAATTATTTTTAAAATGTTTAAATTAAACATTTATACCCCTCATTCACCCCAAAGCTTCCAAAGCAGCATTGCTGGATGCGTCCATGCACATCCTATTTCCTTCTGACAGGTTTATGTTTTTCCCCATCAAGCACAACCACACACATGGACCATTTAAGAAATTCATCTAGGAAGGCACAGGATCATATTGGGGAAACCGTTCACCTTCCTGACTCAGATGTTTAGATAATACTGTGGCACAGGTCCCTCTCCTATTCTCTGATAGCTTATATCATTCTCCTCCCTTCCATTTAATCCTTACAACAACCCTGTGAAGTAGGGTTAGGCTGAGAGTGTGTGGGACTGGCCCAAGGTCACCCAGTGAGCTTCCACAGCAGACTGGGGATTCAAACCTGAGTGTCCCAGATCCTAGTCCATCCAACACTTTGGCTCTCTGTATCATACTCTCTATGATACCACATAACATTTTGTCGTTTCATCATGAAGGGAGGGTGTCAAAACACATATACTCAGATTTAAACTGGGTCTGGGTACCATCTTCTAACTAGCTAACCTATTTGATGTGGAATTACATGGACTCCAGCCAAATTCAGTGATGCTGTCATGTCCAGAAAATTATTCTTGCCTTTGACGGTTTGCTAACCTTGATAGGCTGTTATGGTTTACATAAGAATCAGGAAGAGGACATAGTAAGTATTTCAGAAGCTGTTCAATAATCTTGCATTGCGTATGTTCTAGTTAAAAGTCTGAAACATGCTCGGCCTTGACTGGCTTCCTGGATCCTTTCCTGTCCCCGAATCATACTTTGTTCCAAACCTTATTTCAACACACACTGCTTTGAAAAACCATAATCTCCTGTATATGAATCCTGATTGCACTATATAGCCTCATCTGAGCCATAAAAGCCTTTGGGCTACTCAGCTGCTAAGATCAATTATTTAAAAATCAGTGGGGGGACATTTTAATCTTCCAGGTGATCTAAAAGTTATTGTTCTCTTTCAAAATAACTTCAAAGGGAGAATCCATTGTGAAATGCTGAACTGGAATTCAAAGGTTGTTTAACAATATCTATCCCCCTAGCCTGAATAAAGACCTTAGTTTCTTCACTCACTATAGGTGCTAATGTCTCAGCCTGACCTATTCCTTCCAGATGTTAGTTAATTCAGCTCATTTTATATCATATCTGTACTATCCAGTTTAACACATCTCACACTATATTTTCCATAATTAATCCTACCCTGCCTTTCTATCAACAACCGAGGATGGCTCTCAAATACTCAGAATTGATTTATTGCTCTTTAATTAGTTCTTATTTTACATTGATCTCTTCTTGTAAATTCTCTCCACTCCCCCCCCTTAACTGCTGCTTGAACTTTAAGTATAAATTTAGTCGCTTTGGATAGGCAATCTATGGATCTGAAGAAGTAAGCTCTGACTCATTAAAGCTTATTCTGGAATAAATGTTTTTAGTCTGTGATATAAGCCACCTGCTTGATTTTCCTACAACAGACAAACATAGCTACTACTCTAGGAGTTCAATGGGTTTTCTTCAGCCTCTTGAGCATAATTTATCACACAGGATAATCATAAGCATAAAATGAGGGGATGGTGAAGAACAATGAATAGTTCCATGAGCTCCCTGGCAAAAAGGTGGAATAAAAATATAATGACTTCATAACAAATCCCTAACACTAGGCTCAGACATCTTGAAGTGAGCACCTCAAGTTTATAAAAAAAAGAACATCTACTTCCTTCTACCATTTTGGTCTGTTACTCTTGTATTCTGTTTAGAGTAATGCCTAAACAGTTCCCTGATGAAATAAGAAATGCTATCAAGATATACAATTTGTCTCTTACATCAGGAAGAGTGTGTGTATTTGTTTGTTTGTTTATTTATTTATTTAATTCCACATTTCTATTCCGTCCTCCCTGTGAGTGGGCTCAGGGCGGATCACAACCTATTAAAATGCAATAAAATTCCATTTCCATAAAACATTTAAAAACATCATTAAAATAAAAACATATTTCTAGTTATACAGTCAGCCTTACAAACTAAAACAGGATGATGGACAGTGTAGTAAAAGGGGACAAAGCAACACTGCCAGAACTTCCCTGATCCCATCACAGATCCCACACGAACACGCAGAGGTAACCAACACACGGGCCACACTACAACCATGTTTAATTAATGAAAACCAACTCACAGGTTACAACCATGGAAAACTGCAAGCTGTTTGGGAAAATTTGTCTCCCTCTCTTCTAATTAAGCTAGGAATTCTATAACCTATTCTTTTTAATTTAAAAAAGTTCTCTGAAGAGAAAACTAACATTTACAAAGGCTACAGGAGCAATCGAGTGTGTTTAGATGCTCCTTCATCTCATAAAGCTCTTGCATTTTATGTCTGAAAAGGCATGAACCAAAGGGAGATAAGATCCTTTTGTTTACAGACATTAAAAAAAACAAAGCCTCTAATATCAAATTTAATTTCCTTTTGTTATATCAAACCTAGGAAATAGATAAAGAGTCTCATAAGCTCTCTGATGTTCTAATAGGTCATCTGAATGAGAGATCAGTCTCCTTTACTCACAACAATAAAGCAATTCCAGCCTCCTCATCACAAGGCCAACAGAAAGATCTTTTGTTCCTTTGTCCTAGGAATTATTTATAGTCAACATTATTTTTCTGAAAATAATTACTATAAACAGCATGTGAAATCCTGCCACAAATTTTAGGTTGCACATAGCCTTGTTTGTCACTATGAAAAAAGTGACACCAGCAAGTCAGAGAACCATTAAGGTGAACTAGACTTGATGCCTCTCCCAGGAAAACCATGAAAGTGGCCTAACATTTTGTAGATTTCCAACTTTTAATTTAAGCGTATGATAATGTTGCATATTTGAATAATTGTACTTAGTTTTAAAAGGGAAAGCTGTGGACTATAAACAATGTAAATAAATAAATACATAAATAAAAGTTTTCAGGAATCCACATGTCATGCTAGATTCTGTAAAAGCGTGAAGCCATACCTCCATGAAAGTACCTATTGCACTAACCTCAGAGCTAATGCTATGCCTTAGATATTTTGAAGGCTCTGTACATTCATTAACCAATTCTTCTACCAGCAAAGTGATCAAAAGGTTTACATTTTACTTGACATTCCATTCCATACAACTAGATTAACAGGAATGTGCCATCCTGGTACCTTTAATGTCTAAGAGGCAAACATAGCTTCAGGATTTCCAAGAACACAGTTGATTTTTGGCACATTCAGAATTCTTTTAAGCAAAGATCCTAGAGGCACCCAGCACTATTTAAGTCTGGCAGCAACCCTAGTTTGGTAACAAGCATAATGAGTTATGCTAAAAATACACCCATGCCCAAAGGCCTCTGCTAGCATGTTCGTAAACTTAAAAAAAACCATAATAAAACACCTGCAAATAAACAGAGTAATAGAATGCTTACAAGGCTGTACAGCTACTTGGCAGGAATGAATCTAAGGACCTGATCATATATCCCATTGTGTTAACAAAGAAATGCATAAGCAGACAACAGAAGTGCCTGATCTGATGCACTTACATTAATCAAATGCTGATATTGCATTGGGTATTTCAACAATAACTGCCTTTGGCCTTGTGGCCATCTTCAGAGTATTGGCACCACACAGTGTCCTTGTGTTACATCAGATTGGGTTGAAAGGAAGTAGGAAAAGACAGTTGAACAGTATCCCTAAAGGCCTTTTTGTCTCAACAGCTTTATGAAGAAATTGGGAAAGAAAATGCAGGGAAAAGCATGGAGGCACTGAGAAGTTAATGCTAGCCAAACATTTGTACCATTCCCTATTACTTGTGATGGTTACCATGTGCAAGTTAATTTATCAATTTAATCGCATGCTTAATGCCAAGAATGTTATTGTGCTCTGCTCTTATCACTTTCATCTTGTTTCTAACACAACACTTAAGGAAAAAACCTTCCCACCCCATGGAATGGGTAGAAAAAAAGATAAACACTTTTTTGAACTTGAATGCTACACAAACCTGAAGACATTAAAGGGAGAAAGCTTGGTAAGAAATTGCACTACAAGTACAATATTATACAGTTTAAGATGAATTTGGGGGGAGGTGGGGGTTAGCCAGAAGGCTAGAAATGTGGGTAGAAAAATAACGTAGAGCTAGCTTTTCAAGACAGACGTGCTGCCAGCTAAAGAAAGGTTTAAGTAAAGTAGTACCTTGCAAAACACATTACTATGTACCACTTACAAGATAAAGATTATCTCAGTTTCTGGAGGCATATTCAAGAGTCATATATATATATATATACACACACAAAATGGTTTTGCTTTTTTAAAAAAAATGTGTGTTTGGGTGGCAGGAATGATCCTAGACCCCCTTCTCCTGGACAACCTCTAGTGCCAAACATGACATCCACCAGGCCCACAGATGCACACTTTAAAGGGCTACATATCTGGCAGCTGTTCAATAGCAGCTGGCCCTTTAAGAGATAACCAGTCAGTAACAGCTGGGCATATGATAGTCAGCACTCTGACAATTAGCTGTCTGGTGGCTCCACCCTTGAGACCAGAAAGTTGAACAGCCAGTTAGAAAGAGACTACTCCAAAGCCACTACTGTTTTTTCAAGGGCTTTTGAGTAGAGGAATGTTACTGGGCATGCCAGCCTAGGGTCTTGAAAAGGCTGGGGCAGGGGGGAATTGTGGAGGAACAGACCTTTGGACACTTACCATGAAGGGTCCTTCTCCTCTGACGGCAGGAGGACATCTTGGGTGTTTCCCACCATCCTATCGGGGAGGCAGGAAGTAGAAATTTCTTCCTCTTCCTCTAGTAGGTGGGACCACCCTCTCTGTCCTCAGTTCGGGTGACTCCCTCCAGCAGTAATTATTCTTGAATCTCGATCAGTAGGATAATCTCAGCCCCAAGGGGGGCCTGTCGACACTAGTAGACACAGAATAAGGATCAGACAGCATCAGAGACAATAAAGGGAAGGACACAGCAGAATAGATGAAAACAGGTTGAGCAGAAAAAAACATTCCTGAAGATCTTGGGAGGGCAAGATGTCCTCCTGCCGTCAGAGGAGAAGGACCCTTCACGGTGAGTGTCCAAAGGTCCGTTCTCCCTCTGAGGCAGAGGACATCTTGGGTGCTCCCAAAGCAGTGCCCTAATCTCTGGGTGGGACAAGATCTTCGTCATCCACAACGTGCTGAAGGACTCTTCTTCCGAAAGCTGCTGTGGCCGAAGAGTATGTGTGCAATCAGTAGTGTCTGATGAACGTAGATAATGACGACCAGGTTGCTGCTCTACATATTTCCTCCACTGGTGCATTTCTTCGAAGAGCTGCATTGGTTGCCGCGCACCTAGCAGAATGTGCTGTGATCCCTGCAGGTACTCTGAGTTTTTGGGCTTTGTATGCTTCCTCTATACAAGTCCTAATCGAGCGAGCGATTGTCACTGAAGACATACGTTGTCCTAGACAAGGAGGTGTGATGTTGATGAAAAGAGACTCCGTATGACGGATGTGCTCTTTCCTAATTAGGTATGCCTTGAGGACTCATCTCACGTCCAGCATGTGCCACTCACGTTCCTTAGGATGTCTCGAGTTCGGACAAAAGGAGGGTAGGTTAATCTCCTGAGATCTATGAAAGTTGGAGTAGGCCTTTGGTAGAAAGGACGGGTCCATTCTCAGCACCACCCTATCCACATGGAAAATGCAGAGGTCCGATCTGATGGACAAGGCGCTCAACTCCGATACACGTCGAGCCGAAGTTATAACCACTAGGAAAATTGTTTTTAATTTGAGCCATTTCATAGGAGCCTCCCTTATGGGCTCAAAGGGTTTTCTTGTGAGGGCCTGCAGAACTACGCTCAGACACCATGTTGGGAACATCTGAACCGTAGGGGGATTCAGCAATGTCGCCCCCCCTGAGGAACTTACGTATATGCGGGTGCAACGAAAGAGCTTCCTCACCCAGCATAGGAATTACTGTACTAATGGCTGCTACCTGTCTCTTTAGTGTCGCCGGCTTCAGCCGGTGGTCCTCTTGGAGAAAACCCAGGATGTTCCGCAGTGACTGTTTCAAAGGATCCACCTTCTTGCGCTTGTACCAGCGTGTGAAAGCTTTCCAGGTGGTATTGTAGATCTTTATTGTTGAGGTTTTTCGCGCTGCAAGTATGGTCTGGACTACTTGCGCTTGGTAACCCATCAGGGAGAAATGCTCCCGTTCAAGAGCGATCCTGTCAGCGACATCCACTCTGGGTGTGGGTGCCAAATCGGGCCCTGTTGCAGGATGTCTGGGCGAAAGGGCAGACGTATTGGAGGCATGCTGGACAGTAGCTGAATGGAAGAAAACCATGGTCTCCTTGGCCAACATGGGGCTATTAGTATTACCTCTGCCCTCTGCTCCCGAATCTTTCTCAGAAGTCTGGGCAGTGTAGGCAGAGGAGGAAAGGCAGAGAAGATCGCTTGGCCATGGAGAAGTGAGTGTGTCGATGCCCTCTGCTTGTGGATGGAAATATCTGCTGGAGAATCTCGGAACCTGTCGATTCAGATGTGTGGCAAACAGGTCTACCTCTGGGGTGCCAAAGTGTGATGTGATGAGCAGAAAGACCTCCCTGTGGAGAGACCACTCCCCCGGGTGAAGATTCTCTCGACTCAACCAGTCCGCTTGGATATTCAGTACCCCTCTGACATGTTCCGCTTTGATGGATTGCAGATTCCTCTCCGCCCAGCCAATGATCTTTGCTGCCTCTCTCTGTAGTCCAGACGACCTCGTTCCCCCCTGTCTGTTGATATAGGCTTTGGCAGCTATATTGCCCATCCTGATGAGAACATGTGAGTGTGAGATTTGTTTGCTGAAGCTGCTCAGAGCTAGAAAGATGGCTCTCATCTCCAGTATGTTGATTGGTAGAGTTTGTTCCTTTCGTGTCCAGATGCCCTGGAGCAGGGATCCGTCCAGAGTGGCTCCCCATCTGTGGAGACTCGCATCTGTAAAAATTTGCTTGTATGTCGGGGTAAGGAAGATCTTGCCCTGTTTCAGGTTGGACTCTATTGTCCACCATTTCAAACTCTCCTTGACCCATCTGGGTAGCCGCATCCGTACGACCCTTCTTTGTGCAATCTGCAGTTGGAAGGGTCTTAAGAAGGACTGCAGAGTCCTGATGTGGAAAGATCCCCACTGGATGGCTTCCGCGTTTGCTACTAACAGTCCTTGGAGTTTTGATAAATCCATCAGCAGGGATGAATGTTGTTTTATAACGCTGTATGCCAACTGCCACGTTTTGGCTATCTTTTCCTGGGGAAGGAAGAAGCGTCCCGCCCCGGTATCTATTATTAGACCCAGGTGTTCCAGTCTTTGAGACGGCTGTAGAGAGCACTTGCATGAGTTTATTAGAAAACCGTGTTCCCTCAGGAATTGTAGAATGCATCTGGTGTCTTGCGTGGACGTTTCTCTTGACCTGGACCTTATCAGGATGTTGTCGAGGTAGGGGTGGCGATGCAAACCCATTTCTCAAAGCCTGACGATCGGTACTATGAGAAGTTTGGTGAAAACCCTCGGGGCCGTGGCCAGGCTGAACGGCAGAGCTCTGAATTGTAGGTGGGTTCCCCCTACACAGAATCTCAGGAACCTCCTGTGAGCTATGGCAATGGGGACGTGAAGATACGCTTCCGTGAGATCTATAGATGTTAGGAACTCTCCCTCCTGTAGCGCCTCGGCTATGGTGCGGAGAGTCTCCATTCAGAAGTGCCGTAACTGTATGAATTGGTTGACATATTTTAAGTCCAATATGGCTCTCCAATCCCCATTTCTTTTTGGAACCGTGAAGAAGATGGAATAGACTCCTCTTCCTTCTTTGTTCGTTGGAACTGGTTCGACTGCTTTTATTTCTATGAGATGACGCATTGCTCTGATTGTGATGTCCTGCCTGGATGGGTTTGTTTTCAGTGGGGAAATTAGGAAGCACTCCGGTGGAAGAGAACGAAATTCTATCAAGTAGCCATTGGAAATTACTTCTGTTGTCCAGGCATCCGCCTCTAAGTTTATCCAGGGCTGTCGAAAGAGATGCAGTCTTCCTCCCACCGGAGCCTCCTGCGAGTCAGGGCTTCTGACTCTTGTCGTCCAATTCGTGCCTGCTGGTACGGTTGAAGTGTTGCCTCTGCTGTCTGGCCTGGAAGGTCCCTCTCCGTGTTTGGTTCCTTTGAAGGCTCCAGGTTTGTTTTCCCTCTGGCCTGCTTCTGGATAAGGTATGTTGGGATCTGAACGGTTGGTAGCCAAAGGGTCGTCTATCGGTCCTTTTGAGGGACCTGGGTAGTGCTTTCTTCTTATCCTTGGTTTCAACTAGAACCTTGTCAAGTTGCTCCCCAAACAGCTTGCCACCCGTGAATGGATAGGACATCAGTATTGTCTTGGCCTGGATATCTGCTGGCCATGCTCGAAGCCAGAAGAGGCGTCTAGCTGACGTTGTCGTGGCCATTGCTCTAGAGACAAAGGACATAGTGTCCAGTGTGGCGTCGGCGGTGAATGAATTGGCTTTTAAGATTCTGTTTGCTCCCTCTATGAGTCGCTTGCTGCTGTTCGGAAGTAGCTCCATCAGTCTCCGTGTCCATACCACCGAGGCTTGGGAAACGATTGAAGCTATGGCAGAGGCTCTGACCGCCATAGCCATGGCCTCGTGCGCTCTCAAGGGCCCTGTCTCCCTTCTTATCCAGAGCGTCTTTAATCGACCCCTGGCCTTCTTCTGAGAGCAGATCTTGGGATTGGAGTGCTGTCACTGGAGCATCTACCACCGGTACCTGTAAAAACTCAAGAGGTATAGTTAGGCAGAGCATACAGTTTCTTAACTGAGTTTGAGAACTGCTTGGGGGCTGCTGGCATAGCCCACTCCGCCTTCAGCTTTCTCTCAAAGAACTCAGGGAATGGAAAGACCTTGTCCTCTGATCTGGGGAAGAACTCTTTGTTCCCTCTGGGTCTAGCGTCAGAAGATTCTGCCCTGGATTCCTCCCCTTCCCCTTTAGGTGTTTCCCTGAGGTCTAAGGCTGTTAAAGTCTTTGACAGCAGGTATTGGTAATCCTCTGTCTGAAACAACCTGGTAGGCTGTTCTACCTTAGGGTCCTCTTCCTCCTCACCTTCCTCTGAGAGGAAGCCCCCATCGTCTGAGCCTTCACTAATGGAAGAGGTGTCTTCCGGCCAGCGTACTGAACTATCAGAGTGCATGCCCACAATCTTTTTGGCAGCCTTTGTTGGCCAGGGGTTGCTCGCTTCCAGACTGGTAGGGTTGTTTGCTGCCCGTCTGGGAAGTTGCTCAGAACTATAACATTGGGGCTCAGGCTGACACAATGAAAGCAATTGTTCTCTCACCGACCTCCCAATGGCCTCCAGGATTTCTGAGGACAGGGCGCTGTTAGAGTCACTTACAGTAGTCTCTCTTTCCATGCGGCTGGAGCTCTGGGTGCCAGGATCATCTTCGAGTTGGAATTCTCCTGCCGGGAGGTTGGCAGCCGCGTCGCTGCGTTCGCGCGGGAAAACTTCTGCCGAGGCCGAGTTTCCCGCCGGAAAAGAGCTCCGCCACGCCACAGCGCCCTCAGCCTACCGGATGGGGCGTGCAGCCTTCCCCTGGTCCCGCTTCGCTAGCCGGGGCCGTTTAGGGGGTCTGTCCTCAGTCATTGGTCTTTCTTGGCTGGACAACCGTGCAGGCTTTGTTTGCATGCTGGCGCCGCCTGAGCCTGTCGATAGTAGGACAGCTTCCTGGGCACGATCTGATGCCTTTTCCAAAAAACTGTCTTCAGAGTCTGATGACTCTCTGCAGGCCATGTCTCCTCCTTTAAATCTCTCCCTCAAGGGCAAGAAAAAAGGCAGAGAAGGAGGTAGAACAAAGAAAGGTGATTCTGAAGTATGAAGGTATAGATAGGGAAAAATTAGATTTGGATTTAGTTGGATTTAGCTAGAAAGGGAAAGTGAAAGTAAGTAGTTAGCAGAGCTAAGTCACTGTGATACTGCTCTCCCCGGAGGCAGGAAAGAACTGAGGACAGAGAGGGTGGTCCCACCTACTAGAGGAAGAGGAAGAATTTTCTACTTCCTGCCTCCCCGATAGGATGGTGGGAAACACCCAAGATGTCCTCCGCCTCAGAGGGAGAAATACCAGCTCCAGCAATAGCTGGATGTAGAACAAGACACTGTTTAACTTCCTACCCCAAGGAATAGGATTGGCAGGTGTCTGATTTTTACCTGGACAGTTTGGTATTTTCTTGGACTGTCTGGGGAAACTTTGAAGAAAATATCAGACATTTAAATGTCTGGTATTTTTGCACTGTGAGGAGGAGGAGCGGCTGAGACATGCAAGATGAGCAGTGATGGCAGCTGCAGCTGTGCCTGGGCGAGCAAGAACATTGGTGGGTTGCTACAGCTGCTGATATACCGAGTGGCTGGAGTCTCAGCATCTGGTAGGAGGGGAAAGCAAGTGCAGAGGAGAGTGGGGTTTGGGCTCAGGCTCTGCCTCCTCCCCCTCCCCCACCATGCTTCCACCCAATAGCCAATCTGCTGGAGGAGGGAACAAAAGCACAGGCCCTTGATGAGGAGAGCGGAGCTAGAGCTTCACATCCCTGACTTTATCCCCCTCCACTTCTGCCCAGCAGCCATTTGACTGCCCAGTCACCTCAGCCAGCATAGCATTCTCCATCTCAAGGCTGCAGTGCATTTACTCAAATTTCCCATGCAATCTCCTTACGTCTTGCAATCATTCTCCATTTCAAGTCAATGGCCAGAGCGAATGATGGAGCCTGCCTGAGGTGGAAAACTGACAGCAGTAGGATGGGAACAAATTTTGATATACTTCAACTATCACTTTCTGCCTTAAACTGATGCAGGAAAATTTAGGCAGGCTCACCCCACCACTACCAAATCTCAATATGGAAGAATGATTAAACGTTCAAAACACACACACACCCTTTCCTGAAGGCAGTTTCAGGCTCCCTTGGCAAAAAAGAGCATTTAAACTCTGTTGCCCTCTTCCACTGCATGCATTGCCAATGTCCCCACATTATTCTTGGGCTTGAGAGATGCAAAGGAAGTGGAAGATTGGGAGGGCCCAAGATCTGTCCTTGTTCCTCCCTCCCCAAGCAGTGAATCATGCAGCCAAGGAAAATGAGAAATGGAGCTTCAGGCGGCTGGGAAGGAAAGCATTTAAATAGAGAGGAGTTGTTTGCCGCAGGACATTGTATTGAATGAAGCTGTTGTTGAAAAGTTAGCCTGGAAGATGACCCCTAACTTGACACAGCCAATCTGGCCACCTGGATCCATGCCACGGTAACAGTGAAACTTGACTACTGTAATGCAGTGTATATAGGTCTCCCTTTTAAGCTTACTCAGGGAGTCCAGTTGGTGCAGAATGCTGCAGGTTGGTTATTATACTGGGAGCGAGGAGAATAATAAATATTACTCTCATTCTTCAGTCATTCCACTGGCTACCTATCAGTTACCGGGCTCAATTCCAGATACTGGCTGTTACATACAAAGCTCTTCATGGTCTTGGTCCAGCATATCTATGAGACTGTTTCTCTCCCTATGTCCTGCTATGGCAACTTCACTCATCTGAACAGGGCCTTCTGCAGGTGCCACCATGCAGACGGGCAAAATCAACAGTTACCTAGATATTTGCATTCTCCGTGATGGCTTTCTGCAAATGATGCAAAACTGAATTATGCAAGAGAGCATTTTTACTCAGGTAGGAGGGCTGTACTGTAAGGAAGTTATCTAAAAGGGATGCATCAGTAGAGAGATAGGGACCTCAGACTTTACTACTATGTGTTATTGCGTGCTATTTGTTGGTTTGGCTGTGATCCTACTGGGTAGTTCTATGTTGTTTAATGTATCAGTCTTAGAACTGCTTATGCTCTTTCAGCATTTCAACTCTGTATTGGATTTCTGCTGGTTTTAAATCTTTGCAAATTTGCATTTACAGATCCTATTGTATTGTTTATTGAAATGTCCTTGAAATTAACTATACTAACTCACACTATAATCTGCCTTGAGTCTCAGTAAGAAAAGCAGACTATAAGTAATGTAAATGAAAAATTAAATAAATGTCCTCCTAGGCCACCTTTTGATACAGATGTATTGCCACACCATGATGAGATAAGAAAAGTATGGAAGAGAGGAGGAGACAAATCTACTCTTGAAAGATCATACCTTGGAAATCTAGTTGGCGTTTAAAGTGCTATTGTACCTGGATCTTGCTCTTCAACTACAGACCAACACCGTTACCCACCTGAAACTACAAGACAACTGTAATCCTTTAACCATTGTTAAAAGATGAAGAAACATTATGTCTGCACAGGGCCTACAGTTCTTGGCCACTGATGTCTGCTTTTTGCTCAAGCATAAAATGTGTGTATTTATGAATGCAGAACTTAAATGGTTTAGAACAGAATTCTAGATTCCCTCCTCCATCCAACACTGAACTCACTGCTTACCTGTCCAGCTTCACTCTTCCAAGTACCCAATCCTACAAGAGGAATCTTTTGCCCAGTGTGAAGCAAAGCATAGTTGGACTCAGAAGACATCTTTACCTAAAGCAAATACAATATAAAATTAAGTAGGATACTGCTGTGTATCATAGAACAGATATTACAATACTGCTTGCATTTGTTATTTATGCTAGTATCATGCCACTGAATTTGAGAGTTTAATACATGTATAAAAATGTGAAAGAACTGTTCAATTAGTATTACTAGTAAACTGTGTAATCCGCCTTGAGTCTCAATGAGAAAGGCAGACTATAAATAGTGTAAATAAATAAAATAGCATTAGTATTCAGTTATGATATTCATGTGATAATTATGTTAATTTGTGCAGACAACCTCTTGAATTCTGGAAACATTCCACTCACGTACTACTCCTACTTGGAAACTTGATCTCTTGAGTTGACACAATTTGCAAAAAGAATCCATCCATACGCAAATTTTAATTTTAAGGTTATTCTTCCAACCTATGCTTGCAACCTGGTGTTTTGGTCAAGTATTACCAGTCCTATTGTACAGATCTTTAAAAAGTGGCTATATTTTTAAAGCCTGCTCCTAGGTTTCTTTAGGGATAATGGTGGTGATTGTTTTGCTTTTTAAAAAAGGTATTAGTCCTATGTCAAACACAACTCCTTAATGATTTTAGGGTACCAGGCAACAGTCACCTCATACAGTCTACCTATTTGTTACACTGTACCAAATAGGTGCACTGTACCAAACAGGTACAGTGTACTGAAAAAGCTCATCCCCTCATATTAATGCCTCTGTACCCTGCCCTCTCACCCTGCAAGAAAAACAATTTCTGCATATGGTATACTATAGAGGGAAATTGTTACCATCTCATGGGGCTTTGGCCCAGCAAGTTTTTTTAAAGTGTTTATTTATTTAACAAAATTTATACCCTGCCTTTCTGTCCTCATAAGGGCCACAAAGGCAGTTAACAAATTTATTAAAACATACACAATAGAATCATATCTTAAAGACTATTAAACCCCACCAAAAACCACATCATTAAAACAATTAAAACCAGAGCTAAAATATATGCCAAAATATTAAAACAACAATAAAAACATTGGGCAGGAAGGAGAGATCACTGAGAAAATGCAAAATGAGACAAAAAAGTCTTTGCTAGTTTATAACATCTACAAACATTTTTGAGTTTAAGTGATTGGCTTTGATTTTTTTCCCCTTTCATTTCCCCAGTGTTTTTTCTTGTAATGCCGATTAGCTGTTAGAATTCTGGTTGGCTCCTGATTTAGCTGGTGATTAGCTGAGGGCAAGAAAAATTGGTCTTTTCAGTCTGTTTGGGACTTTCCTTTTTAGCTTTACCTCATCATGTTGCTATGCTGAACCACCTTGGCTTGAAGAAGACTACCACACTGTCAGATCAGTGAGAAAAAGAGCTTTTGGAGGTCAACCAGTGAAGCTATTCAGCCTTCTAAATTTTAGTTTGTTTTAAACAGCAACAGCTTGGTTATTTATTGTCTGTTGCCTGACTTCTTTGTTGAGTGTGTGTACTCCCCAAAAGACAAACTCAAGTGGGCTGGAGAACCAGAGCTTCACTGAAAGCAAAGTTCTCAAAAAAGTTTTACTGGGTCAAGCCCTGCTCCTCTCGGCTTCCTAGAATGGCCGTGTTCAGTGCTGGCAGCAGGAGATGAGGGCCCCTGATCCATACACTCCCCGACATTGTCACCTGCCTAATATCAGAAGGCAGGGGCACTCAAAACAGAGCCTCAGAAGATGACCACATTGGACAGGTAGGTTCGTAAGAGATTAGGCAGCCCCTCAGTATGCTGATCCCAAACCCTATAGGTACCAGCACCTTGAATTGCACCTGGAAACAGAGAGCCAGTGTAGACAGGCCAAGACTGGGGTGATATAGTCCCTACAACCACTCCAGTAAACATCCTGACTGTGACAGAAGCAGTTTTGGAATTAGAAGGGGAAAAGATCCACAGCGCTCATCAGTTAGTAAGAGAGCTACATTATGGATTAAATTCCCAATCTAAAAATGAAAAACAGGATAAACACCTTTCAAATGTGCCACAATGGTCTTAACAGCCTTTGGTAGCTCTGAAGGAGGAAAGCTTCTGTAACAGCTTATTCTTCCCAACTGCAAGACATTCCAAAACCAGACCATATTAAGAAGCATGAAAGGGGCAAAAGTTGGGATCTTCAGGCTTCAATTATCCCAGTCCCAAGGAAGATCACACATGGACAAAGTAAGGAAAAATACTTTTTCCTGAGATGCACAGAAAGGGTCCCAGGAGGAGGTGCTTCCATACCACAATTAGCTAGACTTTGTGGTTCATATTAGGGAACATGTGGAGAAGCTTTATAAATATATCTAAGGAAGTAAATCTGACATGCCAAGGTCCAAGATTGCCACATAATCCTGTCACAAGGCAGGAATAGTCTAAAGCTCATTGTTCTGTACTAAGTGCTTCATGCATCTTGAATATTCTCTGAACACTGCTTTTATAACTATGACTGTTAAAAATTAGCTCCTTATTGTCTCTTTTTCTTGCCAATTATGTAGCTACATATATAGTGCAAAACTTCAATAAAAACAAATATTTAAAAAAGAGATGGAGGGGAAAACTTCCTAAAATGGAGATTGTTTCACAATTTCAAAATAGAAGAGTCCAGTAGCACCTTTAAGACTAACCAACTTTATTGTAGCATACGCTTTCGATAATCACAGTTCTCTTCGTCAGATGCATGGAGGGTAAGAAGAAACTGGTCAGATATATAGGTGGAGAGGGGAGGGGGGAGTAGATGCAATCAGTAGCTTCTGATAATGAGATAGGTTTGCTTCTGATAATGAAATCAGTTACTTCTGATAATGAGATAACCATTCATAGTCCCTATTCAATCCAAGCCTGACTGAGTCAAATTTTCATACGAATTCCAATTCAGCAGCTTCCCGTTGGATTCTGTTTTTGAAAGGTTTCTATTGAACTACAGTGACCTTTAAGTCCTTGATGGAATGTACTGATAGATTGAAGTGTTCTCCCACTGATTTCTGGATGTTGCCGTTTTTAATGTCAGACTTGTGTCCCATTTATTCTTTTGCGCAGAGGTTGGCTGGTTTGTCCAATGTACAGAGCAGATGGACATTGTTGGCACGTGAGGGCATATATCATGTTGGAGGATGAGCAGCTTTAAGAGCCAGAGATAGTTTAGTTGGCGCCATTGGGTCCTGTAATTGTATTTCCTGGGTAGATATGAGGGCAGAGCTGGCATCTGGGTCTGTTGCAGATGGAATTCATATATAAATTTGACTCAGTCAGGCTTGGATTGAATAGGGACTATGAATGGTTCTCATTATCAGAAGTAACTGATTTCATTATCAGAAGCAAACTGATCCCATTATAAGAAGCTACTGATTGCATCTACTCCCCCCTCCCCTCTCCACCTATTTATCTGGCCAGTTTCTTCTTACCCTCCATGCATCTGACAAAGAGAACTATGATTCTCGAAAGCTTATGCTACAGTAAAGTTGGTTAGTCTTAAAGGTGCTACTGGACTCTTTTCTATTTTGCTACTACAGACTAACACGGCTAACTTCTCTGGATCTACTTCACAATTTCAGCAATCTACAGATGGGACTGAACAATCCTACCATGGCAAACCGCTTCTGCAGCTTTAACAGCAGCTAGATATACAGAAAGTAGCAGTACTCAATAATTCTAACCTCAGCATCAAAATGTTCACTGCTTACATTGACAGAGCCCTGGAAGCAAGCCAATCCTGTAAATCCTGGCTAGCTGACAATCTTAGTTCACTCTGTACACTACTGAGGAAGAGGTGATGTTGTGTGTTTATAGGATCACTGAAGGGAGGGGGGTTGTCTAGGGGGACAACAAATAAGTTGCCTTTAAATAAGAGGCACAGTTTAATTTTTACAGATTAGGAGAAACTGTTTTATTCAGAAAGAGAAAAACAATTCTGTGAGTTGGAGTTTAGAAAGGATCAAGCACAAGCAACTAAGCAATACCAGCTCCCCAAACTCAACCTTCTCCTCCCATAACCTGTACTTCAGTTTAAAGAGATTATAGGTATGTTCATTTCAGTGAGGAAATCTATAAAGAGGCAGGATGTATCTGCAGTCTGGTGCTTACATAACTGTAACCATCAATCATGTCCTGAAGAACTCAGACAACTGTAAGGCTCTTGGTCTTTGACCATTGCTTTGGCAAAGGCCCATTTCATACCAATCAACTCTCTGGAGCTATACTTGATTTTCATTCTTAAATTCATAACTAATAACCATTATACAAATCTTGTAGAATGCCAGAATCAACGAGCTTCTTTTTCTGTTCTCCTACCATATGTCATGACTTACTCTTGTATGCTCCATTTATATCAAGTGTAGTAATCATGTGACCCACTTTACAGTAAGTAGTAACTTAAACGATTATGCAACAATTCTGGATTTGTTTGCATTTTTTTAAAAACATGATGCCTAAAAAGGGGAGCATGTGTGTGCTAATAGTTCTCAAAATACTTAAGTCCTGCCAGTTATGTTCATTCTTCCTGTATTAACATACCAGAGTTTTCTCATTGTCAGAATATTAAATAAGTATTACAGAAAGCAGACAGTTACAGAAAACATTACTTTTCCCTATGCAATTTAGATGTCTTTTATAATACCAGCAGCAGTTTTTTAATTGTGGTTATAGTTTTTGTAATTTGTTAAGGAGGGGGTGGCGAGTGCTGTGGCTGTGCCCTGAGACTGCTCTGCAATGCAAATGGTTGTCAAGCTCCGAGCCCCCGGTACTCTTGCTTCACAGCCACTGCTCATTGGTGTGAGGTATGCACCTGTTGTTTGATTACAGCCAGGCCCCTACTGCAGTGATGCACAGCTCAAGCCTAAGCCCCAGACATAGGTATTTTCCACACAAGGACAGACTGATACAGTGCACCACAATGGGTCTTCCACATGGCAAATATGCCTTTCCCATTATATGTCTTCACCAAAAGGGTCTAAAGACTTACTATATTATAAAATTGGAATGTGACAATTTGATACACAGATTGCTATAATGTTGTGATGATATAACAATATTCAATTGCCAATTTAAAAAGAAAAAAAAACCCAATGTAGCTTCCAGGGAGAAAATCTGAGCACGAAGTTCTTAGCTAGAGTTAGCGCAAAGGAGGATGCAGCTTTATTGGAAACACAATAACATAAATTGCTCCTGGGAATTATTCTCAAGGTTGATGGATTTGTTGCTTAATAGCAGTGTGAGAACTGAGGAATGGCACAAACCAATTTATATTAAGAAATAATAAAGGTCTGGGGGAAAACACCAAAGATACCCGATTGACTTCAATGGTGCAATACCCACCGACATACAGAACCTTTTAATTTCACATGCAGCTGAATGTGGAAAAGAAATAACCAAGCTGTGCAAAAAGAGTTGAGTATAGAACCATATTTGCATATAGTCTAAAATCTAGCAGCCCCTCAATTAACTTTTAATGATGATGTCAGGATTCACTTCTCCATTCCTTCCAATAATTAGTGTGTAACCCACATTATCATTGTCTTACAGTTTAACCCCAAGGTATTTTCTCAGAACCTAGTGTTACTGAATTCAATAGGATTTACTCCCAGGTAAGTGTGCACAGGATTGTGGCCTTAAACGGGACAAAAAGGATTCACTTGGCTCTCTGTTTACTTACTATATTTGTTTTGGATGATTATTTTGATTATGGCAGAAGACGTTAATCAGAGGAGTGTCTTTCAATGTATTCCAAAAGTTGCTATGCTAGTTGCCTTGTGAAAGGAAATTGTACTTGCAGAAGTTCCAGCCTCTGTCTATTTCTGCAACTTCTGCTGAATAAGCTATTTAGCAGTGTCCCATAGAACAGCTTCCTATATTAAAATATAACCTAAACCAGACAATTAGAACAGGAAGAAAATTACACTTCCCTCTTCTAACATTAAATTCCTCATGTATTTGATTTTGTTAACGGGGAAAATATCTTCTGTCATAAGTCCTATAAGTAGAAAGCAATAGGGTGTCTTTACAGTACCTGTAAACAATACCTGTAACAATACCAATCCCTCTTTACAGGGATTGGTATTGTTTGGGGGGGGGGCGGATCTTCTCCATCTCATTGTAAAACCTGACTCCAATTAAAAAGTTCATTTGTCGGCCATGTTACCAAAAATTTTAGAATGCAGGAGTTGTTTGTAGAGATGAAGTTAGTGGACCTGCTAGTAAGCAATATAATTGGCCAGTTGGTCAGGTCACATCCACAGATTTGGCTTCAGTACCTACGTTTTTAAGCTTCATACTACATATTCCCAATACTATTTTATTTGTATTTGTAGCTTCTATATTTCTAAGGCTCAAAGGAAACTCACTATGTACCTGTGCAACTGAAACTATTCAGAAATGTCTCATTGAATTAAATCAGCCTTACTCTCTATAGTGAGATCCAACGTATATCTGCAGAGAAGGAAATTTAGCTGAATTCACTGGGACTTGCTAGGATTGCAATTTGAGTCTCATTATTGTTGCAAGATAAATTGCTGGAGCTAAAGCAGAGTTAGTGACTTGCTTCCTTGAGTAAGTGTGCAGAGGTCCAAGACTATCACTTTTGCCTTTGAGTTCTGTTGTCATAGTGTATTAAAAATTTACTCTGGGAAATGTACAGAATTAAACTCTTTGGAGGATAAACTAGCAGGGAAAAGAGCAATTATAAGCATTGACATTCAAAGATATAATACTTTCTCATATGATAACTTAGTCCGCCATAAAACGTTGAAGTGCATGACCCAGCCAAGTATTTAATCTAGTTCTGCAATTTAGATGAGATGCATTAGTCCTGAGTACAAAACTTTAATCCACGAGCAAGTTACTACATAATAAGTCATTTCATAACAACAGTTTCACCCTGCTTCAACTAATGAAAGTGCAAGTCCAGTACCCATTATTAATGATGGATCAGGATTACTCCCACAGCTGTAGAGCATAAGTAATATACTGCAAGAATACAAATGGAAGGAAAACAGAATATAGCATGTAGTCTTTGAAATACAAGCTATTTTTCCTTCATTTGTATTCTTGTATTCTGTTGAGAGAGTAATCCCGATCAAAACATCATTATGGTCTGAAGACCATTCTGTATGTATGCTTTGGTCTAGGCAGTGCCCCTAAAGTTATCTTTTATATTACATGGTTTACAAATGTTTATCATCTTACCTTTTATACCTTGATTGTATTTTACCGATAAGAAGTACAGGCTGTTTGTGACTTGGTCAATACCAGCTAATGAGTTTACGGTTTAGATTAGACTCAAAATCAGGACCCTTAACGCCTGAATCTCAAGCCATGAAGCCAAATTAATTCAAGTTATTTGTTTTTACGTCAGCCTTCATTTTCTCTGAGTGCAAGTAGATAAAAAAGAGGACTTGGAAAACCTGAGATCATATACTTGCTGCACCACAGACTTGAACTGACTTGAAAGATCACTACCTCTCAGCCTAAATTATCCATCTATAAAATGGGAACAATCATGTTTCTTCATAGGACAATATGGGTTCTTACTTTTACATGAGCAGGCATCAAACTGGGCTGGATGCCTTGCTAATATTTTTAAGGTTGGTCTACAGTAGAACAGCAGGATTTGAGTTCAGAGGCACCTTAGAGACCAACAAGATGTTCAGGGTATAAGCTTCCAAGAGTCAAAGCTCTCTTCTTCAAATACCAAGAAGAAGAAGAAGAAAAAGGGAGCTCTGTCTCTTGAGAGCTTATACCCTGAAAATCTTGTTAGTCTCTAAGGTGCCTCTGAACTCAAATCCTGCTGTAATATTTTTAAATATTTCCAAAATTAACCCAGTTTACATGCAATTAAAATCCCTGAGGTAGATGCAGACCAGGTTAAATTACAAGGGTGTATAACTACTATTAAGTTTAGCTTCTTTTGCAGCTCCTTTAATTTCAATGTTATTAAAAGGAGTAAATTTAACTTAAAAGCAATAATGCCATGATACCTTGAAGGCTAACAGTTTTATCATGGTATAAACCTTCATGAGTGTCTGACAAAATAAGCTATGTCTCATGGACGTTTATGCCATGATAAATATGTTAAGTCTTCAATATCACAAATCTATTATTTTTACTGCAACTGACTACATTTCAAAGGGAAAGCCATATTAAATATGCATAGACAATAAGGCTTGCTCATGCAAATCTTCAGGGACACTTCAAAATGCAATCTATTACTCCATACTCCTAATTAGACAATGGTTACTATTTACCACACAGTTTGTTGTAATTCCCCATGTACAGTTTTAATGTCTAATGCATGGGAGCTGGCAAGCAAAACCAGCCTTACCCATATAAATGTAGAATAAATATACATTCCCCACAGTTCATTCGTAGAGAACACCATTGCAATACTTTCATTTCAATATAAAGAAAGAATTGTACTCCATTCCCAATGTAAAGAACCCAATAATCTATTTTCATTGAAGATCAACTGGTCCCTCATTCATACAATTCACAAATATGACCAAGCATTTCTCAACTGTCACCTGTCAACATATTAATCAGTGTCAAGAGATTATAGGTAACAAGCATCTCCTTCAAAGTGGCAATTATGCTTATTCTGTAAAACATAACTGAGTACCTATAAATATATGCTCATATAATTTTCAATAAACGACCAATCAATTGTTATACTGAAGGAATCCATAGTTTCTCACAGTTACTGACAAAGTCCGATCTATGCAGAAGAAAATTCCAATTATTTCTATGGGGTTTGCATCCATAGGAACTAATCCCTACAGAAGTCCATGATGCTTATTTCCTAGACGTAGGATCGAGAAGCGCGTTTGAAGCCACTTTACAATTACAAAGTAACACCTGCCCAGAGCTTAATTATTATACACAATGCATTTAATCATTTTTCTTCTGCAGTTCTTGCTTCAGGATCCCATCCCCAGACCAACCAACTTTTACAACGAAATCAAATACACAAGAAAGAGCAGGACACGTCCTCTAAGTCAGTCTTCCTTTCTTCTCCACCCCCGACTAAGCAAAAACCTGGCTGACGAAAATCAAGTTCGGCAAGAAGGCGAATACTTTGCTTAGGAAATCCACATAAAATCACTCACCTCTTGCTCGGACTCCGTGTTTTCTTAGCAGAGTTCAAACTACAGATGCAACCCCTTCCTCCGACTTTAATATTTCCGTTTCCGGGTTTGATGTTTAACCGCTCACCCCTCCTCGCATTTTCCAGTCCACGTGGGTTTGGGGGAGTTAACAGTAACTGCCGTGTTTCCCCTATTTTGCAAACCTTTCCACCATGGAAAACTAGTGCCCATGGGTTTAAAAATGGCAGAAATTTTTATTGAGTGCAAGATTCAGGTCCAGTAGCACTTTAAAGACCAATTAGATTTCCAGGGAATGAGTTTCGAGAGTCAAAGCACCCTTAATTGGATTCTGAGAAATCTTGTTGGTCTTTAAGGTGCTGCTGGACCTGAATCTTGCTCTTCTACTGCAGATCAACAGGGCTACTCACCTGAAACTATCCTCATTGAACTCCATTTGCTTTTCTTTGGGGATTTTAGTAATTTACAACAGTCAATTCTTGTTCTGTAACCAAAAAGAACTTTTTAAATAATGTGAATGGTGAGTGTGTGACTACCTATAAAAGTGTTTTTAAACACCTTTCGGTTTAATACCATCAACCAGACACAAACTTGGATCCCAGCTACGTTTTCTACTTCCACTGTTTCCTCTGTCCTGCAATCCCAAACGCAGATAAAGGTCTACAGTTATACGGGAGAATTGGCAAAGCATCCCTCTCCCCCCACAATCTGCAGAAATTCTAAGCAGGAGCCAGCCCAAAGTTATGAGAAAATGAAGGATTCCAAACCAGATATTTTCCTTCAATGTTCTCTCCCCATATATTCCTTGGAGGACACTCCAATCAGGGGACAAATTGCTGTTGGTGGTCCCTGGCCCAAGGGAAGCCCGCCTAGCCTCAACTAGAGCCAGGGCCTTTTTGGTCCTGGCTCCCACCTGGTGGAAAGTTCTGTTTGCTGAAATCAGGGCCTTGCAGGACTTACTATCCTTCCTCCAGGCCTGCAAGACAGAGTTGTTCCGCCACAGGCATATGGCTGAGGCTGGGCCTCTGCCGCCCTGAAAAAAAAGGGGTGTATAAAATCTTAACCCTCCCTGTGAAGGCTGTCCACCATCCTGTTTTAAATGTGTATGGATTTTATTGTATTTTAATATGTTGATTTTATTGTATTTTGTATTTTAATATGTTGTTATCTGCCCTGAGCCCGCTCACGGGGAGGGCAGAACAGAAATTTGAAATAAATAAATAAATAACCACTTTACGCTATGATAAGCTGTATGGGGCAGGGGTGGGGGTATTTTCCAGAGCCTCTTTTGAAAAGCCATACCACTTTTTAGAAAAGACTTGGAGCTTATCAAGTCCCATGTGAAAATGGAAGCCCGGAATATCGCTCAGGATATAGTAGGGCTTGTGACTCAAAAAGAGCCCTCCAGAAGGATCAGGATTTGTCTATGTTAAAAGAAGGGGAGGAGTTAAGAGAAAGGCATCACCCAGAGAACCTTATGGCGGGCACAGGTCTTCAGAACCACTCATTTCTATGAGCAGATTTCCAGAAATGACTAGGGCCGCTCTAAATTCAAGCATCTTAGGTGTGAGTTTATAGCAGAACTGTATTTTTTTTTGTTTGCTTGTTTTTTTTAATAGAATTTTATTTAAAAGAAAAAAGAATTTAGTAAAGTAAGTGCATATTAAAGTAGAGTTGCCAGCCTCCAGGTAGTGGCTGGAGATCTCCTGGAATTACAACTGGTCTCCAGGCCACAGAGATCAGTTCACCTGGAGAAAATGGCTACTTTTGGGGGTAGACTCTATGGAATTATGCCATGTTAAGGTCCTTTCGCTCCCCAAACCCCACTTTCTCCAGGTTTCTCCAGGTTTCACACCCCAGATTTCCAGGAATTTCCCAACTGGGAGCTGGCAACTCTATATTAAAGAGATTATAAAGATTCTAAATTAAAACTGTAGAAGTGGCAGGGGATACCCATGGCTAGCAGCAGAATAGCCTACCACAGGGGCATGATGCTTTCAAAAGATAATGGGTACATGAGAAAGCATTATGGTATAATAATGCCATTAGAGGGAAGGGAGTGGGGAGGCCAGCCCACTAGCTAAAAATGGTACCCAAATCATCCACCACATAAAACAATTATTTCCTGCTCACATACTAACAGGAAGATATGCTTTCATGTTCTTCAAGAAGTCCATTTTACAACCTCATTCCATACTTTTAGCCACCTCCCCTAGATAGTCTAAACAGAAGGCTTTTCTAACTGTTGCTTTATTTTGAAAGCCACTGTTGTTTTATTATTTTGTTGTTTTATTTCGAAAACTGCCCCTTCTCTACAAAGCTTCCACACAGGGAGAGTTTCTGTTTCCTTTTTCCCATCCGTCCACCTCCCCTGGGCATTCATTATGGGGGTCCATACATATGGGAAGAAAGGGGGAGGGTTTCCCCATAATAAGTTGTTTTTTGGTAAGTCTTTGAGCATCCTCCTGTGTCTCCACAGTGGAAGTGTGTCATAGGCAGGAGTGGGAGGCTGCCTTGAGGCAGGAGGAGGAGAGAAGAGAACAAGGGATGGTGGCCAGTGGTGAGGAAGCAGAGGTGGAGGAGCATCCAGAGTCCACAGCAGAGGAGGCAGGGAAATACACTGGTCCATCCTTCTGTAATTTTTCCTCCCATTCCCCCCTCCACCCCTCAAGTGCCTATGCAGAAAGAGTCTTCTTTATTCTCCCCCGTGCTCCCCATATTATGGCAACGTTTAGACATTATACTGGTCAATAATCCCTTCCTAGCTTTCTTTGTATATCTGCTACAACCCTATGATGTGGGCCAAGTTGTGAGATTCTTGCTTTGCTATATTTCATCCCCACTTTGAGTGCATGCCCCTACCTCCCCTTTTGTTACCCTATGTTGGAGACCCTCCGCAGCATCCTTTTGAATTGTCTGTTGCCACTTTTTAAGTTATGGGTGCTCCCTTTTTCCCAGGGACAGTCAGGTCAGAAAAAGACGGCACAATGGCACATCCCTGTAGGACAGTGGTTGAGTGACCAATCTCAGTCCTGAGGTCTAGAGACTGCTTCCTAAAACAAGATGTTTACATTTATCTTTCTAAGGTCCTTAGGGGACATCGTCCTAGGAGCCCACTCTTCACCAGGAGGCAGCACCCCAGGCCTCTGCAGCATTGACAGAGGCGACTGTGGATTACATCTTCAAGACCATGGAGGCACTGGAAAAGAAATATTTGAGCACCTGAAAGTAACCTGCTGCTGTGACTGGGAGGGAAACATGGTGGACACCCTATAGTTGAGTACCAGAATAGCCTAGAACAGGGGTGGGCAATTGTTTTGGCTCGGGGGCCACTTTGTGGGAGCGGAGGTTAGCAGAGGGCCGCACCTTTTAAAATGATTGCATTCATTAATTAACTTTGCATTTCAGAAAAGGTATAAATTGTATCATACAAATCAATAAATATAAATTAAATAAAATAGTGGTAGTTTTATTCAATTTATTTATTGCGCTAATTTCATATCTATATCTCGGTTCAAGGTGGATTTTTCTGACTGTCTTGGCAGGCCACAAAAAACTGTGTAGCGGGACGCATGTGGCCCACGGGCCGCAATTTGCCCACCCCTGGCCTAGAACATCCTCTTTCCACAGTGAAGAAGACCAACGAGAGGCTCAGCACACTGGAGAGGAGATTCAGGAGGAAAACAAGGGAGTTAGAGGAGAAAGTGGCAACCCTTGAAAGGAAACTCAGCAATTTGAGGGAAGAGCTTTCAAGGGCACCTCACACTCCCCCCACAACAGAATCTTTCTCCTAAATTTGTAAATAATTATGTTAATAGTTTCTACAGCAATTGTAAAACATTCCTATATTTTTGAATATTTAAAATCACTTTTTGTATGAAAGGAAGAAATGTGTCTTTTGTTTAGATTTAGGGAAACATTTATTACTCTTCAGCAGAAAAAACTTTTATTTTTACTACCCATACACCAATTGGCACAACCAAATGGGGCTGACCAGCCACACTATGGGGAATATTGGATCCTTTTCCAGTCCACACAGGATCATTTGGGATGCACCCCCACCCCTGTTAGTAGCCTCTGGCTGTGTGGTACAAGTAGCCAGAGCTGCCTTTGCCACAAGAGTTTTGCACTTGTGTTTTCGAGGGACCATTCCTGTTAGCAGTCTCTGGCTGTGATGCATAGCCGCCAGTGCTGCCTTATCACATGAATTAGCAGCTTCTTTCAGTGATGGGTGGGGTCACTAGTGCTGCTTTCATACCATGTATTTGGGCCCTGTTGTTTGCCAACCATCAAATCTCTAAGACTCCAAGACTTAAGCACCCTGATGGCAGCAAGCGTGACTGTCATGTTCTGGTTTATAACTTCCTGGAACACCTGGTGGTACTGCCTGGCCTTCTCCAGTAGCTAATCATGGTGATATCTTTCCTCCTGTAGTGTTTCTCTGTGCCAGCAGTCCATCATCTCTCTCTCTCTCTCGTACACTAAGACATCATGTACTGTGCAACATCATGGAGTAAGAGCAGCAGCAAGATGGGTTTGGAAAAGCAAAGCAAAACAAAACCTAACCTACCTCCAGAATCATGAGGAGAGAGAGGGAAAGAGGGAGGAGTTCTTGGCTGTCCTGCAAGGGTTCTGCAGGAACAATTGCAGCAGTTTGGCCTGAAACGAACAAACAAAAAGAAATACTCATGATGACATGCTCACCCAGTAAATAAAGAATGCAACACACAAGGCTATCAGAGAATTGCCATTTGCAAAAAGCCAAAACAAAAGTTATACATTCAGAATGAACATGTTATGATGTTATGACACATAACTGTCGGAATATAGGTTGCAAGGTCTGACATTCAGTCATTATGGGATTAATGTGTTTACCCAGCTTTCTATTGTTTTTATTGACCTGGAAGGGATACCTGGCAAAGAGCCAATAGCCTTATCTAATTCAAAGCCCAGGAAACTGAGAAACTGCTATTGGCTAATAGGTCATGTGATTTCCTCTCTAAAGGTCAAGAAAAAGCACAGAACCTCCATTACTCATGCTGTCTAAGTTTGTACTCCATAGAGTCAAGATGTAGGGAATAGATTTCTTTGTTTTTGTTAGAATCCCATGTACCTTTTTCCTTTAGAGTAAATGTTTTCTTAAAAGCAAACAAGCATCTGACTGTATTGATCAAGATCCATTGCAACTCTGAAATTTAAAACTATTTCTAACCCACTTTTTCCCGACAATGACATTATGAGAGTTTGAAAAAAAAAGTTGCCCACTCTCTCTGCCCCTCAGCTCTGAGATCCTTGTCTCATCCAGACAATCCCCATCTTTGGCAATGGTCTCAACAGAACTGGGGAGATTCTCTGACCTCTTGGAAAGCACAGAAAGAGAATACCTTAGTATCCAAGCAGAAGAGATCATTCCAAGCAATTATCTTTGCACTGTGACTAGGGGCAATGTTCCAATGTAAGCAAATCATTTGATTTTTAAGTTTACTGAACCTAATCTCAACAAATTAATCACACAACACAGATTGCCAGCTATTCATGAGAAAATGGAAACAGACAGATCATACACAGCCACAGACCAGCAATCAGGCAATGCTTACCAGGACTGGGTGTGGATCAGTGAATGTTTCTTGAGTTAATAGTCGTGGGGAAAAAATTCCAATGAACCCAACATTAACTTTCACTTCCTGCCCACATCCCACTGCCACTATTTGAATCTCAAGGCTTCTTGTAAGTCTTCTGGGCTTCATGCTCGCATCACCCCATAAAATGTTGTACAGTTGCCAGTAGTAGTGACAAGTTGGAAGGGAATTTCCAGATCTGTTGTTGTGCACTACCGCCCACTTATATTCCTGCTGCATTGCTTTCATTTTGGTCCAGCATTCCTGGGCTGTCCCCTGATAGCCCTGGCTAGCCATTTGTTGAGGTGGCCAGTGCCTCCTGCACCTTCTCATCATCTCAAAATTCAAGGAGATCCAAAGTCTCTTTCTCATGGCCCCCAGCAGTCTTTTGCCAGCAGATGTAGCAACACAGTAAGGCAAACTGTTTGAATCAATAATGACTCTGCTCTGAAAAGGCTAAAAAGGAAATGGTGCTGCTCTTCACCTTGCAGAAAACAGTTCAAAGTTGATGTCCTGAACTAAGGTGCTGTGATTGGCCATTTCAGATCACAAGCTTAGCTGCTGGGCCGGTGATTCACCAGTGGGCGATCCTCAGGTGAACACTCGTACCCAGCTGTAGCTATGCAAAGGGAGGGAGAGCTGAAAGCAAAACCAAAATGACACCACAGAACACCGACAGCAAAACCAAAACGGCACATCCAGTGCTCTTTCTTGCATATTAACCCCAAACCCACCAAAGCAGCATAAATACTTCTTCCTCAACAAAACTAAGCACCCCTGTCATTATGACGCTATAACATCATTGTGATTGAGTGTTTAAAAATGGGGGGAAGCACCCACAATCCACACTACAGCCAGGACCCTAGCATTATCAACCCACTTCAAGAAATATGCCATTATAAAAGGAACATTCACAACAGGGATGACAGTAGAGAAAAACTTGGGGATGTGACTGTCTTTACAATGTAATCGTGTTATAACATCATTAATTTTCCTTTATTTTTTTTTAAAAAGTCTGTTTTGCAAAAGGAGGAGGAGGAGAGGAGGGTGGAGTGGAAAGAGGGAAGTGGGGAAGAAGGGGAAGATGGAGAGACCAATCAGTGGGAAATGGGCCTCAAAGGGAGCGGGGAGAGGGCAGGACAAGGGTAGACAAAAAAATATGCCAAGAGGAAAATTTTGCACGGTCTAGAAAGCTGACTCAAAACCACATTGAGGAACACATCAGAGAAAAAGCACAGGTAGAAAAATCAAAGAGAACTCTTCAATTGCAGCACTGAAATCTTAAGAGGCAGTTAACCATCCAGAATTTGGAAGAAACCAAAACCAAAGAAATATGGGGCCAGAAGGAGCAAAAATCACCCCTGAAATTAACAGCCCTGCAAAAATGGTCATTATCTAAGTACCTGTTGGAATTAACAGCCCAGTAGTATGCACATCCATGCCACTTGAATTGCCAAGATATAGAGATAGACTCAAAGAGATGGAGATAGACTCAAAGCTTGTGCTCCAGGGCATTCCCATTATAATGGCTACTGCAATATAGCTGGAGGGTTCAGAGATGTGTGCTTCATGACCTTCAAGGCAAAACAGGCATTTAAAGAAGCAAACTTTCAGTAGGAGAGGACCAAGGTACAATGAGATCCTTTAGCAGTTCTGAAGAGCACATTAGAAGCTATCCTGAAACCCAGGCTTGGGCCACACTCAGTTCTTGGAAGGGGGACCACCAAAGAAGATTGGGGTTCTATGCAGAGGAAGGCAATGGCTGAAGGGTTTGCCATGAGTCAGTTGTGACTCAACAGTACATTTTTCTTCTTTTTGAAATTGCCAGGGTACAAGGAAAACCTCAAATTTATGTTTCAAGGCTTCCCCAGTATTCTGCCTCTCAAAGAGAACACAGGCCCTCTAAAAGTGCCATTTCATTTTGGAATCCTGTGATGATTGCCAAAGTACACACTTCAATGTATTTCAACTATCCTCAGGCAGCTGAGAGACACTTAGCCAAGGTTCTCGTAGCATCTGGATCCTCTATCAGACACCCCAAAAGAGCAAGCTAAGAGCCAAGCTAGATGTGCAGGTTTTTAAAGACCAAACTTGAGTCTCCTGCAGCTACACAGCACCTTTGAGGAAAAGCTGTTAAAAATAAAGGAAACACTAAAGGGCCTTACAGCCAAACTACAAGTGATGCCTGACACTAGTTGGACACTTGTCAGCTTCCCTCAAGTTTTGATGGGAAATGTAGACAGCTTGGCGGAATGTTGGACAAGTGACAGTTGAAAAGTCCATTGGACAGCAGTTGGAGAGTCAAGCTGCAAGACCAGGACGCCTACATTTCCCATCAAAACTTGAGGGAAGCTGACAAGTGTCCAACTAGTGTCAGGTGTCACTTGTAGTTTGTCTCTCAGAATGCCTCAGCGAGGGGAGGAAGGGCTTGCCCCTCCCCCCTCAAGCCCTTTCCCCACGTCAACATAGCAGGGGAGGGAGGTTTTCCCCGTTTTTTTCTGCTCCAAGTGGAGTATTCTGTGCACATGGGGCAGTAAAAATGGGGGAGGGGACTCCTTCCGTGCTATTGTGACATAGGGAAATGGCTTGAGGGGAGAGGGATGAGCCCCCCTCCCACACAGAGGCATTCTGAGGGCTCTCTCTTTTATTTTTTAACACCCATTTACTTTTTAACTGCTGTACGGCTGTGGGAACCCAGACCCAGCTCTTTAAAAACCTGCACATCTGGAGTAAATTTTGACAGACTATCTGAGCACTTAGGGATACTTCCAGCAAGTGTTTCAAGCCTAAATATTGATTTCATCAGACTGCTCATCAGATGCCACACAGACTGCAATTAAATCTGACAGGTCCTTCAAAAGGGGAGGGGCAATTCATCAACAGTATTCTATTGGATCTGATTTTGAGATCATCCAGCCCCTCTCAGCTCTGAAGTTCACTGGGTGTTACATTTAGATGAACTAACTATCAGCCTCACATGTAAGGTTGATCCTGGAGGAAAGATGCTCTGTCCATTTAACAGAGGTTTAATGGGATGTTACCTTCATGCCACGGAAAGCTTCAACGGCCCAGTTCCACACATTTAGCCTCCTATTAAAAGGACTGGTCATTTTTTTTTCTCCAAGCTGTTATCAACCCTACACAGTATTCTTGAGAGGATAAAATGGGAGAAGTATACATGCCTCCCTAAGCACTTTCATCAAAGGGCATGGGAAAAATATAATCCAATAAGATAATAAATATTTATAGGGGGTTAGTGTAATGCACTGATGCCTGCATAGGTTCTAAGATACATTAGGTTAAACAAAGAGGTCACTCCGGATTGTGTTTAGGTTTCCATAGGTGATATACACAAAGAAAGCCAGAATATAAATCTTCTAAATGAATTAATAAATATTAATAGGTTACACATTGCTATATTGTGTAGGAGTTTGATCCCAAGTGAAGCACCCTCTCAAGAGTCATACATCTGAACATGTCACCTGGATGAACTTTGAAATTAATTCTGCTGTTTGTTACTGATTAATGCATCTCTGCTTTGCTTTTTGCTCAGAACAGCATTTTACAGTGCTAAACGTCAACTTTGCTTCCAAATCCATTTAAAAGAAAGCTAAAACGTAAATGTGAAAAATAACAAAGTTAATACATCATGTGTAGTTACTTTTCCAAGGATTAAATGCAAAATTTTAGGGATTGTTTCTTATAGCATAATCTGTTATAGAATCCCTGTTGGATTAGACCATGGATGCAATTTTTCCAAGCATCTTTCCCCCAATCTTATGCATGCTTACTCAAAAGTAAGCCTTAGTTGGTTCAATGGGGCTTAATTCTTATTCATATGGGCCCACCAACTTTAGTGGGACTTATTTCTAAATAAACATACATAAGATTAAACTGCTATTATCTGCACATCAGTCCTATGGTCTTTCACTTATCCTCCTGGATTTTATAATCTCTAGATCATCATCTGAGAGTTATTAGTCTAATTAAATTTCTGGTTTAGAATTTTTTCCATAATACTTGCTGTTAAACCAGTATATGTTATCCAAGAATTAGCCTATTAAACAATGGACAAGTAAAACAACAATTGATGGTTCACTCAAGTGACCTTTGCAATACCTTGGAATAACCAACAAAGGAAATTAATTTCTTTCCCATGCTGCAAAAGTCAGACTGACCTACGTGAAATTCCTCTGAACAACAAATACAACAATCATATCTTGAATGTGAACATAAAACCATTAACTGAATTTCTCAATAGAAAATGCTTTGTTCTGTATAATGTCCACCCTCATAAAACTTTACTTTTACATCATAAAATTCTAACTATACCCCCTTCGGAGAGTGAGAAACTTTATGGCCCAATAAATTACTGTTGTACCAGATATAATTAATCACACAACACTTTTTCAGAGGTAGCGTATTAATACTTTAATCCTAATCTACATTCTGTTCAAGATGATGGAATTAAAAGTTCATTGATTGTATTTAAGCAACTGGCATAACTTTAGCTAAGGCGATAAAACACTGCTATTACTGAGTTTTAGATATGGCTTTTATCTGCATAGCAGTCATATGGTTGAAAGCAACAAGGATCACAAACTTTAAAATCAGCAATGAACACTGATTATATATTATGCTAGGACTCATAATTATGTAATTGTACTCCAAAATTAGTGATAGATTTGGACAAGGTACTTTGTAAGCACTATCTATTCCTTATTTGTTTCTGGTTGCTTTCACCCTTGACTAACATCATCTTTATCTTCTACTGAAGGTATTTAATTTGGTTTTGGTTGTTTTACAAGAAAGTTACTGTCACTGCATTAGGATGGAAATACTTGCTCACTCTTAAAGACAAGTGGGACTTGGAGGCAGGTGTTAATTGCCTCCAGAATTACTTTATTGTTCCGTCTTAATTATTGCCGCATTCATTTGGCCCAAATCTGGTAGTCCCAGGTATTAAAGCAAATCCCCATTTGGCCACACATGATTATTCCTGCAAGTACTTCTGTCTCTTGAGATCAAATTTAAGAAAAGATGTCCCACATAAATGTTTCACATGAAAAAGAAAAGTGGTGCAGAAAAATTGATGGAAAATCAACTGAGAGAATAGCTGACATGATAAGTAACAGAGATAATAAAATGATTAATTGTAAAACAAGGGAAAAATTAGGTTATCTAGTTAGCTGTATGTTAGTGAGAAATCAGTTTTATCACTACTTGTTGTAAATTCTCTTTTTTTGGTGGCTAACAAAAATAGTAGCGGGAGCCTGCTGACATTGCATTTTTGGATGATAAATAGGAACAAATAAACAATCAAGGTATATTTTCTCTGAAGTATTTATGTCTTCTGGTTCAAATACTATCTTGTTATATGTACATCTTCACACTTGTAATGATTCTTTGAACAGAAACTGCTGGATTTTGTGATGTGTGAACATCATGTTGGTGTCTGGAAAACAAACGATATGAACTTCTATGCTGTTTAAACATAGATGTTTGAGCCAGGGACAAATAATTAAAGAATATATACACAGGGCCGGCATGTCCATTGAGGCCGGTCTGGCAGCCGCCTCGAGCGCTGAGGCGCCGGAGGGGGTGCCAGGGGTGGGGGTGCATGATGCGGAGCTGGTGGTGGCAGCACTGGCAGCTGAACAGGAGGGCCGGGAAGCCACCCGCATGCCTCCCCGGCCGCCTGCTGCACCTGGCCCGCAGTTGCTGCAGCCTCCCAGCCCTCCCGCTCAGTTGCCCCGTGCTGCTGCCAGCACCTGCACACAGCTGCGGGCCAGGCACAGCCGGTGGCCGGGGTGGTGTGGGGCATGCTGCACAATGATGTCACACGCAGTGACATCATCATGCAGTCCGGGTGCACGCGTGTGTGTGTGGGGGGGTGGCAATAGCCCTGAAGCTGCCTCTGGTGCCAGAAACTCTGGCACCGGTCCTGTATATAAATGTACAGCAAGATCATAAACTGGAGTAATTGTCTCTATTCAGCTGTGCAGTACAAAAGCATTCCTATTTAGATGTAAGTCCACTGTGTTATTTGGGGCTTACTCCTAAATACATGAGGAGAGGATTACAACTTTATTGGTTCCTGTCCAACCAAAGTTACTCTTATTTCATTACCTTGGCTGTAATGTGAACCAATTGGAACAGGCAGCTGCTGCCCCAGCAGTGTTCCCAGCTCCTCTTGGCCTGGCAGGGCGAGGTGGCCACCAGTCCAGCTCACGCTGCCGTGTCTGGGCCAAGCCGCCAGTAACCAGAATCGGCTCCAGACAGATGGCGGCTCCCCAGCTCAGGTGCCCAAGTGCTGGAGCACAGGCAGAGCCCCTCGCCACTCCCTTACAGCTGCGGCCCCATCCCGCTGTTGCACTTCAGCCCAGCAGGGCAAGGCAGACGCTGGGCGAGATCACGCTGCCAGCTGGGCCAAGAGGAGCCAGGAGCTCTGCTGGGGCTGTGGCTGCTCATGCTCCTTCAGCTGCTGCCTCTGAGGTGCAGCAGCAGGACGGGGCCCAGCCAGCAGCATGAGCTCACCCCGCATCTGCCACACCTTGTCAGGCCAAGTGGAGCTGGGAGTGGGGCCCCATCCCGCCGCCACACCTTGGAGGCGGCCGCCAAGGGAGCGCAGGCAGCCGCCTAACCAACCTCACAGCTTTGTTATGAGGGTAAAATGATATGAATCACTTTGGATCCCCATTGAGCAGGAAAAGGTAGGGTATAAATGAAATGAAAATTTAAAAATTTCTAATTCCAGGCCACAATGAGCTATGGATTTTGTTGCTTACTGCATAATAACTCTGTGAGGTAAATTATTATTATTCTCACTATTTCTAATATACAGCACTTAGAGCTTGACTAGGACATTCAATAAATTAATAACCACAGCAGGATTTTGAACAATAATATAAAAACACTTTTCAATGCTCAGAATACTTTGGATATATCTCCTCAGTAATCTTGAAAGTTAGGCAGTATTATTTCTTCTGAACTGTGTGTGTGGTGGGGAGGCTTAGAGAAAAGTTTGCCTAAAACCATTTACAGTGCAATTCTAATCAGATTTACTCCAGTCTAAAACCACTGATTTCAATGGGCTTAGACTGGCATAACTCTGTTTAGGATTGCACTGTTAGTGAATATGTGGTGAAGATTAAATTTGAAAGTAAGACTTCCCCATTCACAGCAAACTATTTTAATGGCTACATTGCAGTAATTTCATGCATTAGTTTTGCACATCATAATTTCTTACAAACGGTGTAAAATAGGTTTTTATGGATTAAATGTGCTATTCTTGTTGCATTAATACAGAAGGTAATGGATGTGTGCATTTCTTAACTCAGACCCACTTAGGGTTGCCAACAGCCTGGAGAAAAATTTCCTGTTCCTTTAATGGAGGCTTAATGTGACTTAATTTACCAGGTGATACTGTTAACCTCTGTGCCATGAAAAAGATTCACTTGCTCATCTGAACAAATTCAGCCTCTATTCAAAGGACAGGACATTTTTTTTCTGTTGGCAATCCTAGGCCCATTTGTGCCCTAATTGTGATATATTCATTTTCTTTTTCATGCAGATAGGCGTCTTTTAGTCATGTGTTTTAGAGGGTGTGGAAGGAAATGGGTGAAATATATTCCAGTTTGCTGTATTTTTGCTTTTGTTCTTTATCTGGCTGTTGCCACCCCACATCCAAGAACTTTATGTAATTGTTCTAATCCATCTAGATCTTATTTTAATTCCACAAGATGCAAACTGCTTTTAGCTAATCTAGAGGATTTTGTTTTTGTAAGAAACACAGGACCCATGGAATCCCAACTAGTGCTTGTAAAGGAGGTGGGATCTACTTCAGACAAAGAACCTCCGTTAACAATTCTTCCCTAATTCATCTTGCAGAGTTGTCATGTGGATAAAATGGAGAAAGAATGTTGTACCTTGGCTCAAGCTCCTTGATGGACGAGGCAGATAAAAATGCAATAGTTCAATTTTACATGGGATTGCAACCTGAGGGTGTCAGAAACCATGAGAACAATAGTGTTTTCAACAGAGAAACTACGGAATGGGAAGAACCTTCCTACGAAGTCAATCATGAAACAGAGTAGATGATTTTTAAAAAATGGACATGTGTTGGAAATATATATTTTATTATTTATTCATGTCATTTATAGTCCACCTTTCTCACTGAAACTCAAGGTGGATTACACAGTAGGAGATTAGTACAATCAGTAACAAGTACATTTCCATACAGTATCAATGACATTTCCATAAACAATGCCATAGATACAAGTTTTAAAAGATATTGCATTAACAAGAATCCAAAACAAAGTAGAAGAAATACTAAAACAGAACATAATCAATTCTAGGACTGACATTAAACAACATAAAACACAGGTAGTACATGGGAGTACATATTTAAAGCAACTGATAATATGTAAGGCAACATAATGGTGAAGTCTACGGTCCTTAACTCGTTAGTGAAGCATCTGAGATCCCATTCCTACAATACAGCCCTTCCATTTGAGTAAAAAGCCTTTTTGAATAATTCATTGGGGAAAGCCAGGAGAGTGGGGGCTCTCCTGACCTCCTCAGGCAGGTAGATCCACAGGGTAGAGGCCACCACAGAGAAAGCCTGTGTATGGGCTGCTGTTGATTTCACCCATGTGCAGCTTGGCACCTGCAGAAGACCCTGTTCAGATGAGCGAAGCTGCTGTGGAGGAACATAGGGAGGAAGACAATCCCGTAGGTATGCTGGACCAAGGCCGTGCAGAGCTTTGTATGTAATAACCAATACCTTGAACTGAGCACGGTAACTGAGAGGTAGCCAGTGGAGTGACTGTAGGATGGGAGTGATGTTCATGCTCCTGCTCGCTCTTGGTAACAGTCGAGCTGCAGCATTTTGCAATAATTGGAGCCTCCTAGTTAACTTAGATGGGAGACCTTTGTATAATGCATTATAATAGTCAAGTCTTGATGTTACCATAGCATGGATCCAGGTCAGCCATGTTGAGATAAGAAGCTATCTTCCTGGCTAGAGTGAGGTTGTAGAAAGCATTTTTTGCTGCTGTCTTAACTTGTTTTTCTAGTAGTAGTGCTGGATACAGTATAATTCCTAGGCTCTTAACCGAGTCTGCAAGGGTCAGACAAACTCCATTGAAAGTGGGGAGTACAATATCTTCAAGATCTCTGCCTTCCCAACAAGCATCCAGGGCTGGATCGAGGGGGGGCAGGGTGGGTAGTCTGCCCTCAGCGCCGCCAGGGAGGGGGTGCCGGGAGCAGCTGCCAGCTGCTGGGAGCGTGCGGGTGGCAGCGCGGGTAGCCTCGCAGTCCCCCGCGCTGCCTTTTGCCTGCCCTGCAGGACAGGGGGCAGCTGGCTTGCCCTGCGGGGAGGTGAATGGCGCGGGGCTGCTTCCCAGCCCCACACACTGCCTCTGCTGGTGCACCACGTGGGCGGCACACTCCCCCCTGCGTTATGATGTCACAGTGACATCATCGTGCAGTGCCGTGAGTGCTTGTGCGCTGTGTGCGCACACGTGAGGGGTTGGACTAGAGTTGCCCTGGGCGCCAGCAACCCTAGATCCGGCCCTGCAAGCATCACTTCAGTCTTGTGTGGGTTCAATTTCAATTTGTTGTTTTTTAACCATTTCACTATGGCTGTCAGGCAGCAATCTGCATCCTGTGGGGACCTATATACTGCAAGGTATAGAGTTGGGTGTCATCTGCATATTGGTGACATCCAACTCCATAGCTGCAAATGAGTTCCCCTAAAGTCTTTACGTATAGCATGCCAGTTGAAGCTGCTTTATTTAAATCCTGTTGCAGACCCTGCCCCCAAATCCCAGGAGTTCTGCTCAGTTCCAGGAATCTTTTGACATATGTGAAATTGATGACAATAATGAAAATTTAATATTTAATAAGTACATGTACAGAATACCTTTCCCTCACCATTAACACAGCCCCAGTTCATCTGAGATCACAGAATTTTTGCAGACAAACCTATATCCTAGCTACTCCCATTTTATAAATAAAGTCTTTGTTTGTGCTGATGTATTTACTTGCGCAATTCTGATTCCACCTGGCAGCTAATGTCACCACAACTGTTTTAAAACAACTTCCTTGTATACTAAACTGCTTAAAAATTCAATTGCTACACAGCTCCAGTGAAGTACTGTATATACCCAAAAGGAAGACTAATTTTTTTCCAGGTGTGCCATAAAGAAAAAGAGGGGGTTGTCTAACGGTCACATACAAGAATGTACAGAAATAAAAAAGGTTTGTGTATAACATTTGCATATAAACATTATTTTCAGGTAAATAAATAAAAAATCTAATTGATGTTGAACATCCACTGTCATGTCAAGACTTCAATAGCATACAAGATTTCTATATATTTAGGACTGTGAACAAACCTGGGGAAACATTCCCTGTCCTTTTATATGGGCTTAATGTGGGGAAAAGCTGAAGTTTTTAATATGGAGGTAAGTAACATCCATTTGGGAAACCACCTAATTCAGCCTCTGTTAGTGGGACAGGACATTTTTTTCTCCAGATAGTTGGCAAACCAGTTTGATGTGGTTGTTAAGAAGAGCAGCAGGACTCTAATCTGGAGAACTGGGTTTGATTCCCCATTGCTCTGCTTGAAGCCAGCTGGGTGACCCTGGGTCAGTCCCAGCTCTCTCAGAGCTCTCTCAGGCCCACTTACCTCACAGGGTGATTGTCATGAGGATAATAATAACACACTTTGTAAACTGCTATGAGTATGGCATTGTGCCCTCATGAGCGGTATACAAATTGAATGTTATGATGATTATTATAAGCCTGTATATACTTAATGCTCTCTTGACCAGGCACTTAGGCTCTTTGCTCCCTTGTTGTAAACAAGTAGACCTTGATTTTTCACATTTCTGGTTAACTTTGCCAACTTTTGTCTTGCGTTTAGGGTTGCCATCCTCCAGATGTGTGTGGGGGAGGCTGCAATTACCACTAATCTCCAGATTACTGAAATCAGTCCCCGTGGAGAAAATGGGAGCTTTGGAGGGCAGACTCTATAGCATATTGCATAAAGTCTAGGAGAAATGGAAGTCTCTTCCCAGGTACTGCTAGGGTTGCCAGGTCCTATATCCTCCTGGCGGGAGAGGGGGAGTTGGCACTTAAGAGGCTTCTTTCCATGAGTGCACAAAGTGCACATATGCTCCTAGCACTTGCATGATGACATCACTTCCAAGAATGATGTCATCATGCCGGTCATCAGCATACTTCCATGCTTTCCGCAAGGCAAATTCAGTCCATTAGCCCCAGCAAAGCACGAGAGCACGCCCACAGCAGTGCAATGATGTCACTTTGGGAAGTGGCGTCATCGTGCCCCACCAGAAGTGCTTCCGGTGCACACTTTCCCGGGTTGCCTGACAGGGGTTTGCTATCTCCCACTGATTGCCTGCAGCTTGTCCCTGTGTTTTTAACAACACCCTGGCATCACCTGTATACAGTCTTTTGTAGTAAGCCTCTTCCATGTCCTCCTCCAGTTTCCTGCCACTGACTGTACTGGGACTTTGCCTTCACTCAGCCACTTTTATCTCTTTTCATACATTAAGCCTCTGTTAAAGGGACAGAACTTTTTTCCTTCTGGCCTGTTGGCAACCCTAGTCTTGTAGATGTTGCACATAATGCAAATAATTTATGCTAACAATGAATTATTTATTTACGTTATATATATAGTCCACCCTTTTCACAGAGATTCAAGGTGGATTTCACAATGTGAGTCACTACAGTCAATTTCAAAGGAATTCCAACTAACAATGTATATAACTAGCAGGAATCTAATATAGGGTTGAAGAAATACTAAACAGAGCATAAGCAATTCTAAGACTTCTGAGGAAAAAGCTCTCTTGAATAATTCAGTTTTGCATTGCTTACTGGCACCAAGAAGGGGCTTTTACCTGAGTAAAACCATCCTCAGAGTTAGGTAAACAAGATTGCAAATCTGAGCGTAGTTTTGCAGCATCTGAGGCATTAATCCACAAAGATGCAATATAAGAGAGAAAATATATGAGAAATAGGCTGCACTTCTAAACTGGTTTATATACTGTATGTGCAAGTTTCACTTAGTCTGAAGCATACTGGTATGTGTGTAGGGGAACTAAAGATGAAGTGACTCAAGATACTTTCCATCTGGTGCGGTTTACCTCTCCTGGATGAAATCAAATGACTAGAGTGGCCGCTAGTCAATGTTGCATTTAGCAAAACGATAGCGCTTCCTCTTCTCGAAGTGCTACATCCTCATGACTTTGCTTTTTCAATTGTGAAATGCTGCTCGATTGCACAACGAGGCTCAGTGAAAAGTTTGTCATTACCGTTCCCGCCCTTTGGTAAATTAGTAATGGTTTCATAATTTGCAACTGCAACGCCATCCACCTGCCATTAAAAAGCAGTATTCACTTTTCAAAAAAGCAGCAGCCAAGTAACTCAAGGGTGGCCAAGATACCCTCCATTCCCCCGCGCTCCCAACGTGAAATCTACTCCCATCACCTCTCTCGTTGCTAAGAAACGAAAAGCCGGAGAGAGGCGAAATTGCTAAGTCATGCTGTCGCTGCAACTACACAACCTGGGAGGAAAAGGAGCGAAGCGGGAGGAGTCGAGAGGCTGCCTCGCCGCCTTCAGATCAGACGCCTCGCGAGATTCTAGAAGGTATAAAAGCAGCTGGGGGCCGCCTGCAGGGCTGTAGCCTGCCTTTCGCGTCTGGGAGAAAGAGAGAGAGAGAGAAAGAGAGGGGTGGCTGCGGTTTTTCCTTAGGTAAATGGTCGTAGATACTAACCTAAATAAGGGTCTGGGATTGCGTGCGGCTCATTTTAACTGTGGGGAGGTTTCCGTTTGATCGCTTCAGCAAAATCTCCTAAGGAGCAGCGTCGTGCTTTTTGCAGGTTTATCGGGTCAATTGACGTGCTTAAAAACGAGCGGCCTTTCAGAAAATGAAGGAAGTGCAGGATGTTGAGTATGCAATGGTAACGCTCGGCTCCTTGTTCTTTGTTGTTGCTGCACCAAGAAAGAGGTCCGGGTGGCGTACGGCAGCCTACTCATTTCTTTTAGGGGTCTTCTTGGGGATTCCACTGTTGCCGCTCTTTTCTGGTGGAAGAGGAAGTAACATTCCGCCTTAAACCGCCTGGAGGGTTGGGAGGAATTAAGTGTAATTAACGCTGAGTTGTTGGGCTAAATTGCAGTTCAAACGCTCTGTTTTTTTCCAGTGACAGGTGCTAGCAGCTACAGTCAGGCTGGCAATTCAAAGGCGTCTGTCTGCCATTGCCTTGAATGTTTGGATGGTTGTGCCTTTCAACATCGGGAGGCTTTCGTGTTTGAATGGGCTGTAGGGAGGTACAGGCCCTGACCTGGATAGTCCGGACAAACCCGATCTCGTCAGATCTCAGAAGCTAAGCAGGGTCGACCTTGGTTAGTAGTCGAATGGGAGCCCTCCAGCGAAGACCAGGGTTGCAGAGGCATGGCAAGCTACCTCTGTTAGTCTGTTGCCTTGAAAACCCCAGCAGGGATTGCCATAAATCAGCCATGACTTGATGGCACTCCACCACCCCGGAGGCGTAGAGCCAAGCAAGTGCCTGACTTACTTGGGTTGGTGAGCTACGGGCTGTTCTGCAGATCTCAGTGGGCTGTAAGGTGCTGAGGGCGTTCCAAGGCATTTCTGTTGGCGCCGGGAGGGACAGGCTTTTCCTCATTACAACAGACTGGCAATTCAAAGGCGTGTACCACTGCCTGGAAAGCTTAGGCGGTTGTATTTTGACACCGGGAGGCTTTTGTCTTTTAATAGGCTGTGGAGAGATTTAGAGCAAGGCAAGTGGCTGATTTGCTCGGTTGGCTTGCTGGAATCGGTTCCATTGGCCCCAATGGAACATCTGAATATATGTGCTTCTGATCGCTGGCTGTTGCTCAGGAACTTCGCTGGGGGGCTAATACAGTTTCAGGTGGGCAGCCGTGTTGGTCTGCAGTAGAAGAAGAGCATCTTAAAGACAAACACTGTAAAGACCAACCAGATGTCCAGCATTTCAGCTTCCAAGAGTCAAAGCTCCCCTCATCATACTTCCTATCTGACCAAGAGAGCTTTGGCTCTCCAAGGGAGTAATATTTTGAACTTTGATCTGGGTGGTTAGTAAATTGATGCTCTTTTGAGGTTTCAGATTTGCCAAAGAGAAAATTAACTTGCATGACTAGGAGCTTTAATTGTACTGTTTAGAAAGGGCTTTAAAAGGTTGGAATACTGCTTTGGTAATAAGTGTCCATTTGACATCTGGGGGGCAACTGGGTTGTGTAAATGTGTATGTGTGTGTATGGGGGGGAGTTATAATAACTGCCAATGCTGTATAAGCTTATATAAAATCCCTAGTAATCCATATGTAGTTTGAGCCTTGGAATTTTTGATGATCTACTTGTACAACCTTGTTAATTCTAAGAAAATTGTAACAAAACAGTAGCTTGAAGACTAATGCTTATACCAGCATGAGCTTTTTGCGAGTCAGCACTTCTTCAGATGCGTGTTTAAGAAACCCTCTGAAATAGTTATGGCTATAGTATTGCTGCATTACAGTAAAATGGCACAATGAGTTCTGAAATGTTCTCTGTGATGGTAGTTCTCTTCAACATTCCTCCCACTGCCGCTAGCAGTATGGAATCTGTCAGAGGAAAAAAACAAGTTTAGTTCTAGTTGAGTTCTTTCTTCAGAGCTATTAACTTCCTTTGCTGAAGTGTGCATAAGCCTATGTGTAGTTTGCAGAGTTTGTCCATGATCTGACATGGGAGGGTAGGGCAGAGTTTGTCCTTAATCTGACATGGGAGGGTAGGGCTGAATTTGTCCTTAATCTGACATGGGAGGGTAGGGCTAAATTTGTCCTTAATCTGACATGGGAGGGTAGGACTGGCAAGGCCTCTGTGAGCATTCAAGTTTTAATTGCTAGTTTCATATGTGAAGTGTTGACAGAAATTAATGTGGAAATACTATCCTATTGTTACAACTGTACATTTTCTAGCCTTTACCTCAACTTTGCCAGCTGCCCTGAGTTTCTGTAATGCTTTTGTTTAGCCTCAATCACAGTTCACAAATGAATTTGCATCTGATAAGCTTCTGGGATCGAAGACTTGATTGAAATTCACTCTAAATGAGGAAGTTTGGGCTCCATGTCATGTAGTGCTTGGTTTGCTTTAAGCATCTCAGCAATCTTTTTGAGAGGAGATCAGTAGAAAAGAGCAGAAGTACATTCACTATTCATCCTCTAAAGAAACTTCATGTTGGTGCAGAAGTAAAAAAAAATTCCATCTAGGTTGTATCAGTGAAAACGTTTAATAGACTTGATCTTAATGCTTGTTATAAAACAGCCTACTTTCCTTTTACCATGCACTGCTAATACAGGGGTGCCTTTCCTACTGAGAGGTTAGAGGTCATAGAACAGAATAATGCTGAGTTTCTATTACTTACACTATTTAGATGTACTTTAAAATATTAAAATTCAGTCTGTAATACTTTGTTTCTTCTCCCTAAATACTGAAATCTCAACATCTGTAGTACTTCTGCAAAGCTGCAGGTGCTGTGGTCAGTCTGGAAATTATAAATGCAGTTTTAAATAATGCTAGTTGGCATATCTATCTGGGAAGGTTTTTTTAAAAAACCACAAAATCTAACACATTCCAAATTCCTTCAGTCCTTGTCAGAATGGCATCAGGAAATGCTCACATTGGAAAACCAGCACCTAACTTCCAGGCCACAGCAGTAATGCCTGATGGGCAATTCAAAGAAATCAAGCTTTCAGACTACAAAGGTAAATATTAAAACTTGTTGGATTTGCTTGGTGGTGGTGGTTATAAAATAGAAACAGCATATGACCTACATGTAAAATGTCACTTGAACTGAAAACATAATCCTGAAATGCAACAAATTAGTGGGATCCAGAATAAGAACAGTGTTGCAAAAGCAATCTCCTGTGTGCTATGTTAGGTATGCTGCTATATATTGGACTATAGTCTTGGGATTCATTTCATTTTGCCCTAAATCAATTTAGATTTAGACATGTAGCAAGCTTCCTAACAAAGCTTACAAAATACTGCTTTTGCAACTTTGTTGGGTTTCTTACTCTAGTGTTTTGTATTTTGTAAGCTTACTCTAGAATAGTAACTTTTCAAGAACAAGGATCATGGCCCTGAATGAATGAGTGAGCTGCTTGTAGAAGGTTAGCAATCTGCAACAGTAGCAATCAGTCCCCAGAAGTTCTTACCCTGCCCATAGAGACATGTATTAGTAATTTGTGGACAACTTCCTTGTCTGGTTACTAATAGACTCTTGAATCATCAGGGACCTGCCCATGGTTTGACTTCACTTGCATCTCAGTAAGTACAACCAACTTGTCACTGACTCCTTTGTGGGCTAGAACTTTTGACATCTTGGGATTCTGAAGGCACTCTCTCCTCCCAATCTGGCCTTTGTGCTCCACTTGCACATGTTATTCTTTTCTGCTGGGGAGGGGAATTTCTTTTGTCATTGTCTTCTCTCCTGTATTTTCTTCAGCATCTCTGATCAGCTGTGCTTGAATAAGGAGGACTATAGTCATAAAGCAAAGCAACAATGATTTGCTTCTCCTATGTTCAGACCATGGAGGACAGCAAGCAGTAAAAGCAAAAATATGTGGGCTGTATTTTAAGATGCAGTGAGCAAACAAAGCTTTCACCACCTCCTCCTCAACTGAAAACATTCTGAAGGCAAGGTGGAAGCAGGGGAGGTGTTCCCAAGTCATTAGTACTGAATGTAGAGTGGCTGGGCCAGAGTTATCCTTCAAGTTAGCTATCCATCAATGGAGCAAAGGATCTAGCACAGAACTACTTTCTCTGATGCCTAGGCTTAACATGGGCAGATGATCACCACCCTTTAGGAGCTTCCTGGGTGCTTATGGAGCATCCAAAAAACCTCGTGCATGGCAAGAACATCTGGGGGGGGGGAGCATTTGCCAGGTGGAGTTTTTCAGTCTATAGCCAGTCTGGGAAACTGACCTGCAAATCTGGATGGGTGCTCTTTATAACCCAGTGCAAAAACATCTCTTATCTTTTTGATTTGGTAATGCCTTTCTATTGGACTAGGGCATGGTTGGACTTGGTGGGAGAGTAAGAACTACAAACTCTTATTGGTTAATCTGCTTTGAGACCCATATGGGCTAAACTCTAAACAGGTCCTGTCCCTTTATGTGTGTGTGTGTGCATGCACTTGCACATATGCATGCACAGGCTTGCAGTTGGCTATGATATATCCACTCATGAAGAAGCTATAAATTCCTCTTAGCTAGAACTATTCTTGTTTCATTATTTTTCTTTAACCTGTACCTTAGCCTTATGCCTGTTTTACCATAGAGTTGTGTTCTGTAGTAATGATGTTATTTGTAATTAAGGAGCATTGCTTCAATTCTTCTTGCATGTTCTGACTGCTGATCAGTGCTACTAAGTACCCCTTGGGGTAGCTGTACCCCTGGGCAGCTGATATGTCATAAGGGGGAGGTCCATAGGTATGGGGACAAATATCCAGGGATGGTGGCAAGCAATGGAGTTGGAGGAGGAGGAGGAGAAGGGTATGTGCTGCCCAGCTTCAGCCTTCCAGCTGGGGTTTTGTACCAGTGAGAGGAGAGGGTCTCACTGGTGGGCTGGGGCAAGAAAGAGCATGATGATAGCTTTTGCTTTATAAAATTTTTTAGCACTTGGTGATTCAGGTGAATTGAGCATAACAGAATGTCTCAAAGAAGGTGCTACTGATGTTTAGATCCAGTCATTTTTTAACCTGTAAACTCTCTGAAGCTTTTGTGGATTTAATCTGCACAAAAATACTAACTGGTTACTTTTTCCCTAGGCAGATATGTTGTGCTGTTCTTCTATCCACTTGACTTCACATTTGTTTGTCCAACCGAGATTATTGCATTCAGTGACAGGTCGGAGGAGTTTAGGAAAATTGACTGTGAAGTAATTGGAGCTTCTGTTGACTCCCACTTCTGCCACCTTGCCTGGTAAGGGTTTTTGGGTCACAAGCTTTGTTTCTTCTCTGCAGGTCTTTTCCACCACCAAGGAATGAAACTTGTATAGGCAGAAGTAGCTGCTGCCAGGGAGTAATTTGATCTGCAGTTCTTTTCCTGGTCCAAGCAGTTCAAGAATAAGAATAGTTTTTGCAAGTGACAAAATACTTTATGGATCATAAATACTTGGTTCTTATTTTTAATAGTCAAGTGGCACATAAGAGATTTAGTTTTTACAATTTTGTCATATGAAAGAGTAGACAAGTAAGTCTCTGAAGACTAGTGCTAAAGGAGCAGTTTTTCCAAAGTGTTTCATTGTTGTTGATGCCTGTGGGCTTACATGGTTCCTTCTTAGAGATGTGTGTGTGTGTGTGTGGGGGGGGGGTCCTTTGAGGGACCCGTTTGCTGGTCTTACTGGTCTTACTCTCCACACTCTGTGCTTTTCTTTCCCTGCTTCCCTCCTTACCTCCAGCCTCATAGTCCTGGTTTACCTCTGTCTCTTTCCCACCTGTCTTTCCTTTTTTCAAACTTTGAATTACTCCATTTTGAATTACTCTAGGCAACCACAGACAGTAACGATGCCAGTAATTGCCCAGGCATTCCAAAATGGATGTCTTGTGAGGCAATTCTGTAAAAGCTTGGAATTATGCCCTCTAAAAATTAAGATTCTTCTACAGACTTGAGGGTTGCCCCAGGCCTGTAGAAACATTTTCCTTATTTGAATATGGCCCCCATTGTACAGAGTTTCTCATCTGTCATCTGGTACCAAGTTCAGAATTAAGTAAGATACAAGAGCACTGGAGGATTGGACCACTGAGTAGCAGCTCTTGTATCACTCCAGCAATGTATGACATATACCTTATATTATTAAAGGCATTTCCATGTCATGCTTAAAATTGTTGAATGATTTTTCTTAGGTTAATGCCCTGTAATGTTGAACATTGCAAAAGCCACTAAACAGCAGTAGTTATGTTTACATATTAAAGTTATTATCTTACTGTTGATATGTACTGTGCTGCATTTGAAACTAAGGATATTCCTGTGGCCTCTCCTTGAATTCCTGAAATATGATGTAGCTTTCTAAAACCCCTTTCTACTACTTTTACAGGATTAATACCCCTAAGAAACAAGGTGGTCTGGGTAGCATGCACATTCCCTTGGTATCTGACACAAAGCGCGAAATTGCTAAAGAGTATGGAATACTAAAAGAAGATGAAGGCATTTCTTACAGGTAAAGCGTCCAAATGATTTGCTTAGAGTATGGCAAGATGATATGTAGCATTTCTCTTGAGCGCTTGTGATTCTCAAGATGTTCTTATCGGTGAGCTTGTTAAATATTTTTCTGTGGTATATTGGAGAACAAAGCCTTGCTCTTGTGCATATTTCCCTTCTTCCCAGGTAAAAAGTAGTGCAAAAATATGCACAGTACCAGGTGAACTTGTATCTGGGAGTTCCTAAACCTGTTGAAAGAGAAACTAAGATGGTTCAGGAACATCCCAGGTAAGTAAGGCTAGTAATGTACATACTTGTACTACATATATGTGGAAGAAGGCTCTGTTTAGAATTTTTTCTTGTGTGAAGGCAAGGCATGTGTAATTTTTTTTTTGCCCTACAGAAGTGAAATGACTTCATTTACTTTGAGTACAAATATTCAAGAGAAATACATAGATAGGAAGATTTTTCTGTAACATTGTAGGGTTTTGCAAATTATGTTTTTTTTAAAAAAAATGTAAAAGCCCCGGTGGCTCAGGGGAGGGTGGGGTGGTCACTTCTGATGCCAGAAAAAGCAGAGTAGTTTGAAAAGCACGTAGCCTCTCCTGTTCCAGGCCCCACCCCTTATATTGATATAACATTATAAGCATGTACAAAAATAGGGTGTGTGTGCTGTGTTTTTTAGTTAGATTGTGAGCTTAATATTATGAAATCTTTATTTATTTATTTAATATTTTTGTTTTCCAACACACACATACAGACATGAGACAGTTATTTTACTTGTCGATATCTATTATAAGAGATAAAATAGATATTCCACCTTATTACATCAATTGTGAGCTCTATTATGTCATTATACAGTTAATCTTAGTATCATATTTATGTTTACTGGTTATTGTTATTTGTCATCCATTTGTAGAAGGGTTCCCATGGTATAGAAAATTTATCTATTTTAACTTAAGTCTGTAGCATAGGACACTGTCAGTTCGTCCTTGACTCCACGTAACTTTGTGTTGCTTTTTTACCATTGTTGTTATGATACGTTCTGTCCTGCTTTATGGCAGGAATTGTAAATCTGATTTTACATAACTTTATATGTCTCGAGTTTTAGAATGAAATTGTATGCCAACACTTGAGAGAGGATTATTGGGGCACGAAACTTAGTACTAAATAGTAGGCTATAGTGTGGAAATGTATGCATTTACATTTTTTGATTTGTGCTCATCTCTCCTTAAGGGGTCTGTTCATCATTGATGATAAAGGAATTCTACGCCAGATCACAATCAATGATCTCCCAGTTGGTCGTTCAGTTGACGAAACACTCCGTCTAGTTCAGGCTTTTCAGTTTACTGACAAACATGGAGAAGGTAAGATTATCATGGATCATGCTTGCCTGATTGATGTTTTATTTATTTGTAACATTTTTATGCTGCCTTCCACAGAGCTTGGGGCCCCAAAGGCAGTGAACAAAGACATTAAAACCAGCTTTCAAAGTACATATATGTATAAAACTATTAAACAACAATGAAACAAAAAGTATAGACACATGAACAGGAAGGAGGATCACTGAGGGAATGCCAAACAAAATAGAGAAGCCTTCACCTGCTAGTAGAAGACAGTGATAGGAGGGGGGCGGACAAATCTCCTTGGGGTTTTTTGGTGCTATGACTGAGAAGGCCTGTTTTCAGATTGCCACTCATCTAGCCTGCCACTCATCTAGCCTGAGATGATGGGGGCATTAGAAACAGGTTGTCATTTTCTTACAAATGGAAACTTTTAATTAACAACTCCAAGTCATAAATAAACAGGAAACTGTATACTATTACCGAATTATTACAGTGCATACATTAAACACATTTTAAGCAAAAGAAACAATGGTATAGAATGCAATACTACTTTAGACATGAAGAGCATATAGGCATATCCAGTTTCCATACAACTCTGTAAAGATGCCACTTTTGAAGACTAGGTTAATAGCCATATTCTGACAGTGAAACCCTTTGTTCCGGCTGGTTTCTAAGAGTACCAGAAACCTGTCAAGGTCACAGACCCTGTTGGACTATCGTGCTCAACACTGATGGAGTTAACACCTTGGTTTATGAAGCTGTGCAGTTTCTTTACTGTTCCTTCTCTATCTTTACTGACAAAGTTATCATTCATAGTTTGTTGGCTCATTACTATCGATAGCAACTCATTTGCTCCTACTGCCACACCTGCTGGCAAACACATTTTAACTAGGGACTGTGATTTTCTGTAATAATGCCCTGTTGTAATCTGAAAAACCCTTTTCAGGGTACCATGTGTGTCATGCCCTAGACTGGCTAAGAAACAGAACTGAGGGCAGATGGAACTAAGCTTTATTCTAGGAGGTTTATGTTTAGTTCTGTGGGCCAGGAGCAAACTGCCATTGTTAGGTGATACGAGTAAATTTTGTCCATATCCAGACAGTGTTGCTAAGTTGTACTTCTGCAATCTCCTGGTTAAGTGAGTGGCTGCTGTCCACTCATACATGGAAAAATAACAAATGCAGCAGCATGGGATGGTAGTTTTGCTGCCATTGCCACCATTTTGGAAATGAGGGGACAAAAGACCTCTGACATGCTATGATCGCAGTCACAATTGAGCAAAGTTTCCTTCAGTGCAGCAAGAACAGGTCTGGAAGGCTTCTGTCCCCACCCCTTGCTCATGCCGTCATAGCTTTCTTTCTATAGCATGGCCTGGCTCTTTTTGACTACTGTGAAGTAGTAGTTCTGGCCTAATTTGCTGTTGTATGCTGTCTTCCTTCATCATAGCCCATTCTTTCCTTGAGCCAGGGAGGCAAAGCTGTGCAGTGGAGAGAAGCACTTGCCTGTCTCTGCATGGCTACAACCACTAGCAAAGCCACAGTCATCCACCCATACTTGCACAAAATCAAGATGCTCCTATTGCTCCTTTGTCTAAGCGCCTGTTGCTCTTTTCCTGCCTTAGCAACCATTCTTCACTCTTTGTCTCCATCACTTGTACTTATTAACATCCCTTTATGTGTCGCTCTTTCCAGTATTTCTTGCATATGCTTCCTTCGGCATCCCACTGTCTCCTCCTCTATTATTTCCCCTTCTTTCACGGATCTTCCTTTGCTTTTCCCTCTGGTGGTAATCCAATGGCTCTCATAGACTAACATGTCATAGATCTCATTCTGGGTAATACTGTTCCAGTGCTAACACTGAATAGTCACAAGCATAAGTTTGTGGGCAAATAGATGCAGCCATTTTTTGCTGATCTAGGTTTCCTTGTAGGTCCATAGCTGGACTTTAGATAGCCTTGATTTTGCCCTACTTTCAACCTGTGTTCTTAAACAATGTTACTTTGTCTCTTCAGTGTGTCCTGCTGGCTGGCAACCTGGGAGTGATACAATCAAGCCTGATGTTCAGAAGAGCAGAGAGTACTTCTCCAAGCACAAATAAATGTGCTACATTACTGTGTTTTGTACAAGGAAACTATACTGTAATTTGTGTAAGGCAAAAGCATAACTCTGACGTTCTTATTTAAAGAGTAATCCCTTTGTGAGCTAAGAGGTTTACAGCCACATTTCATGAACCATTTATTTCTAATCAGCCTAACTGACAAGTACCATGACTCTGGAGTAAATAGATTATGAATTGAGAATAGCTGTAAGTCGGGCAAATTATGCATCCTATTTATCTGTACTGGCATAGATTTTTTTGTGCTCACATGGATAATTAAAGACCAGGTGGTCTTTCTGTTTTGTATTTTTTTATTGTCATTAAATTTGCAGGGAAAATGGAATGCTCTCAGATTTGTGGAGTTTCCTCAAAATGGCAGCAAAATGCAACAGTTCTTAAAACTGCACTTAAAATAGCAGAACCCCTTGCCTCTCCTTTCAACATATGCACAGGACAATGATACAGTTTCCATTAGGGGGCTATGCTATATCTTCTGAGGAAATGTTCATCTAGGCTGTGACTGGAAATACATACAAATTAACCGATACTTTTCCCGCCTTTGCTTTTCATGGCATAAAACCACCTCACATTCCCACCAATATTTTTATGGTCCCAGTTGTTGGTAAGGACGTCACCATTATTTTTGGAAAGAGATTGTGTTCTTGCTTCTGGAAAGATCTGAAACGCCTTCCCAGCATCCACTATATTGGCAGAAGTCTGTTTTGTGAGTTCCCTTTGTGCTACAGGTCCATTCTCACTTTGCTGGATGCCTGGGGAAGTGACTGGTAGTGAAGGTCACTTATGCTGCTTCCAGTCCTCTTAGGTGTCCTACACAAAGCAGTCAACCCGGACTGCAGAAGTAGATGCACATACGTTTGTTCAGTGTGTAAAAGTGAGTAAGGAAAGAATACTGGAGTATTCTTTCAGTTTGTGCCACCTCATTAATGGAGACCATTTATGGTTTCTAGTCAATGACTCTTAAAAGGTGGGAAGGGGTTCTGCAGTGATGCTGTCTATTTTGTCTGTGTCCATCTTCTGCTTTTGTGGGTAGCACTGAAAGGAGGACTGGCTGGGGTGTACTGGCTAGACCCAAGACACAATGGCTGTTGTATCCTTCATGTTGTATATGCTCAATTTTGTGTTCAAGATTGAGCATTGGGAGGCTTTTCTTACTTGATGTTACATACTTTCTGGCTCTTCTCTTTATATTTGATATCAGTTAAACTAGGTTAGCTGTGTTCTTCATCTCTGAAGATAACATCAGATACTGATGTGTTACATAGATGGACCTATATCCTGAAGAAGATAAAGCAGCTAAACAAAACAATGGGAAGGAAACCAACACCAGGCAGTGTACGCTTTTCTTTCGAAAGAGCAAAATTCATTCATAGGAAACAGTATGCCGTCACACAAAACACACTGCTACTTCCATCATTTGCTCTAGTATCTTCTTGATTTTGCCATCTGTGACAACACAAAACCTTATGATGACTAGGAATATGAAGTGCTCCCTTCCCTTTTCTTGCTTCCCTCTTCTCATCTGAGGAAGGAGAAGGGATCATTCCAGAATCTACAGTCAGAGATGGGCCTGGTATCCTCAGCAAGAACTATTAAATTGTTCACAGATGTCTGGAGGGGGTGTGTGATATCTCTTGGTTGCTGCTGGAGTTGTACCAGGAGCAGTGCTACAATTGTCCTTTCATGCAAAGTGCACAGCCTTTTCAACATCACTGTAATGTGGCAGTAACGTGGACTGTGAATGTGGAAAACAAGCCTGGTGAGCCTGCAAAGCTGTTACGATAAGGGTTGGTGCCAGGGATGGTCAGGATTCAGTTTGTTTTTAATATATGTTGTAGGGTACCTTCTGAACTTTGGCGAGATTAGTAGTGAGAGAGAAGATCCAAAATCAAGACACATACCAAGGCATGGCTAAAATAAGAGGAAAATAGTTGGAACAGCAGCAGGTGGGTGCCTGATAAAAGAACACTAATGAACTCATAGCATTTGGTCATTTACAATCTAATCTTGTCCCATTTTTCAGCCTCCAAGCAAGCAAAAGTATTGTGTTCTTCAAGGCAAGTCCCAAGTGTGTGTAGTTTTGCAAAATGGTAACATACACCACTTCCTCAATATATTAATTTCCTGGCTGGCTGCCCCCTCAAATGGCCAAAAGTTCAAGAACCTCTGGATCAAATGGTGGTAGTATGTAGAAGATAAAGTTGTAACTTACATGTTTAAACAACCTCTATGATCCTTAGTGCTAGTCAGGAAAGAGGCAATCTGTGCATGCAGAAACAGGAAAAACATAAAAGTTAACAGAACGGGGACAGTTCTGGTCTTTCAAAAGAATGTAGCTTGGCAGGCTTGTATTTGGGAATTCTGGGTCTCAGATTCTATAATTCTATGCACTTCCTGCTTTTTTGTCTGTATACTATGCTATTCACTCTTAATGAACACATTAGAAATCACAGCAACAGACATTTGTTTAAATCTCAGTCTGCCCCAGTCACATTTCAAGTGTGAGTGGTCTGATTTTTAAAATTAAAGGGGCATACTATTAATTTACTTCTGCAGCGGGTGCCCAAAGTGGATTCTGTTATTCTCCTCATGTCCATTTTATCCTTGCCACAAGTCTCTTGAGTTAGATTAGGCTGAGAGTGTGTGACTAGCCCAAGGTCACCTAGTGAGCTTCCATGGCCGAGCAAGGAATCAAAGCTAGGTCTCCCAGATCCTAGTCTGTCACTCTTAGTTGCTACAGCTCACTGGCTCTCATACTGATGAAGGGAGCTAAACTGTCCTTCCATTCCTTCACCCCCTCATAAGACGTGTCCCAGTGGAGCTCACACGTGATAAAGAAGCTCAGCTGAATATATGTGCTTGAAGGAATGGATGGGGGTGGTAAGCTATAAATGCAGGCAAGTTTAGCTAAAACAATTTACCCCAGTTTTAAATTTTTGGAGCAGACAAGTTTTATCAAAAATGTCTACTGCTCTCGTATCTAGTTGAGCCCTGAGAAAATTGCCTAGGGCCAATATGCCCCCTGCCCCTGAGGGAACAGGTCTCCCCTATTTCCTCTACCATATCTTTTTCCTCATTCCATACATGTGAAGAAGTGCAAGTCTATACAGACTATTTTGAAGCAAGGTGGGCTTCGGTTACTTCCTTAGGGGACCCCCAGCAGGCTGATGGGAATTAATTATATATTAGCAATTCATTTAATTAGTCCATGTCCCTAAGATTTGGAGGCACACCTTCTTTCTCTATGAGGGCTATCCAGCTGGGCTAGTCCACAAAGCCTTGGGGAAAGGGAGTTTCTTCATTACCATGGCCACTGACCTGTCATAGATAAGGAAATTGAATTGGTCTAAGACATTAGGCCCAAGGCAATGCTGCCACTTGTGATTGGGAATTCCCTCTGGGATATACTCTTTCAATTGCTGAAAATTTTTCTCAGACTTAATACATTTCTCATTCATGATCATGGATGTGACATTGCCCATACCTCTTATGGGCAGCTTCTTTTGCAAGTCAATAAAGACTGCTAGAAGAGAGAACATTTAGGAGAGAATACTAAGGAATATTATGTAATCTTTAATTCTTATCTTTATAACATCAGGACTCTTTAAGAGTTCACAGTGGGCTCTTGAACCCATTTCACTACTACAAATAGCGACGTGTGTAGTTTTTCTTCAGGGAGTTCCTCATTCTCAACCCAGTAATTTGGCTAATATAGTGACCATCTTTTTTCTTGGCAGTGATGTATGATTTTGTAGGAAGAATGTGTTCCCTGCAGTTTCCTGGGAATCTCTCAGGCTGCAGTCTTGTGGTTTGTAATGGAAATAGTTCTGAGTAAGCAATGATACCAATGGGCTGTAAAACCACAAAGACCCTACTATAAGAAATGCCACAGTACTGTTGAACAGCAATATGGGATTCCAGCTATCTAGTGTTGGGTCATATACCTATTTGCTGACCCTGGCAATTGTCTTCATGCAATGAATTCACCTTTCAGACTGGCATTTAGAAAGCTGGCAACTAGTCAGCACCAGTGCCACTCCTGTCACCTGACCCTCTTCCGCAGCCTTTGGGGACATCTCATTAATAGTCCAGAATGGTGCAGGTTGGCATGTCCTTTTGCTATCCATTTCTGTTAGTGTAGTGGCAACAACAAATCCTACCAGCAAGATTGCCATGGGTACGGCCATCACTCAGTTTCTTCAGCCTTGGAAAAGAGAACAGTATTAAGAATTCAAGAGCTGCCTCCATATGCAGCTAATTCAATGGATCTGTCATACTATCACTTCTTTGAAAGTGTTCTGTGATCAGGTCTGTGTATATTCCGTGATTTCATAACTGCTCCACACAAGTACAGAATGAGTGTAGAATTCACCATTCAGGAAACCTCAGTGTTCATTGTTTCTAAATATGGCTTCAAGGCTTGGTTCAAAAGTTTCTGGGCAATATTTTATAAGGTCTCACCTTCCCAGACACTGGGCGGGGGAAGGATTTTCAGAGGGCAGTATTCAGTGCCATGACATCTCCTTTCTTCTCCTCCTGACTAGTTAAAGCAGAATACATTATGCAAAACACAGAAAGATGCAACATCAATAGAACTTCACAGGATGCATAATGTGGGTTACCTTGGTGCAGAATGTTGATGGTGTTTGTTTTTATTATGATTATAATTGTATACTACCCATTCTCTAAGGAACTCAAGATAGCATTCACAGTCTACCCCCTCCAATTTTCATCTTGCAATAGCGCTGTTCAAGATAGTTCTTTTTAAAAAATGCTATTAATGTGTTGATCTCAAAGAAGAAGAAAATGTCTTTGGTAGAACCAGAACTTGTCAGACTGCCCTCCTTGTCCATATTGTATAAATGGGACAATTGTTAGTTTAATTGGCTCAGGAAAGAAAACTAACAGCATTTCTGAGCACTTTTTGCCCTAATAAGATGATTCTTGGTGCCTCTTCTTTTCCCATTCTAGACACTGTGCATCTCTATTAGTGGTTTGGTATTTCCTCCACATGCACACCTTACCTTCTCTCCTCCAAAGGTATTATTGCATCTGAGATTTTGTTTTCCTTCTTTCTACTGAAAAAAAATTCTCTGGGCATTACTAGAAACTCACAGAACAGTGGTGATCAAGAGTCACTGAGGAGAGGGAATGACTTCTAAACCACTGTAAGTGTGAAGTGTATCCTACATATCTTCACCACCTTCAGAGCATAAATATGAAAAGTTCTCAACTCACCCCAACCCACTGCATGCACCATTTCCAGCAACATGATATCATGCATTCTTCTAGGAGAGTACACTGTTGTTCTGGTGGTTCTTTGGTGAAATACTGAAGGGGGCGGTGCCATGTCAGCCTCCCACCTTTGGGGTGGGGTGGGGGTTCTCCCCACCATTGCACTTGGTTAATTTATTTCATTATTGTTTTGTATGTTGATTTTAGTATTGTTTTTTACTTGTTTTTCTTTAGTATTGATTTTAGTATTGTTGTTTTCTTGTTTTTATTGATTTTAACTTGTTCACCGCCCAGAGCCCCTGAGGATGGGCGGTATATAAATTGAAATGTAAATAAAATAAATTAAAATAAAATAAAACTAGGACTGCACTCTGATTTCTCTTGCCGTCAGAATGATGGTTCATGACCTATTTTATTTCTTCGTCTGTGTCTGTCCACCTGGAAGGGATTGGGAGAAAAAAAGCAACTGCACATAAAAGTGGAGGTTGGCAATCTTTTTTGAGAATAATTTGACAGGGATGGCACTTACTGCTGCCAGTCACCTGACTGGACTTCTTGTTCAGAAGCATTACACTTGATAACTAGAGATTATGCTGTGCAATGCCACATAATGAACACTGGAGACCACTGTCAGCATAGAACAGCCCTTCTATGTACAGACATCCAATAATTCTCTTATGTCAAGAACCTATGTATTGTATGTATTCAGAAAACTATCTGACTGAATTAGCCTGTTTGGATTCTAGCCTAGCTTTGCATGGTAGACTTTTGCTCTCTCCTGCCAGTCTACTGCAGATATTAAAGTTATATTAAATAACACATGCAACATTTGGGCTAAATAGCCAGTGTAAGAGTTTCGTTTCTGAACTTCTACTTTCTATGCTGCCTTGTACAGGATAGCCCAGGTGAGCCTGATCTTGTCAGATCTCAGAAGCTAAGCAGGGTTGGCCTTGGTCAGTAATTGGATGGGATACCTCCAACAAAGACCAGGGTTGCAGAGGCAGGCAATGGCAAACCTCCTCTGTTAGTCTCTTGCCTTGAGAACCCCATCAAGGGTTGCCATAAGTCAGCTATGACTTGAGGGCACCACACCCACACCATGGCAATAGGTTCACTCATGCCTAGAAACAAGAAGCAAGCTATTTGGATAACAAATTATATGCCTCAGTATTACAAATGAATCAGAATTGGCTCCCTCTTGACCTTGCAGGATTATAAATCTGGAAGAACAACTACCATTAATATGTTTAGAACTGGTTTGGGTGGAAAGTGGTAAACTGTCTACCAATGATATTGATTTTGCCTCATGGCAAATTCCCTTAGTTTCATCTCTCCCAAGACAACCCCCTGAAACAGCTGGATAATTCATAATAGTAAACGCTATACACAGGGCTTTTTTCTGGGAAAAGAGGTAGTGGAACTCAGTGGGTTGCCCTCGGAGAAAATGGTCACATTGCTGGTGGCTCCGCCCCCTGATCTCCAGACAGAGGGGAGTATAGATTGCCCTCCGCGAAGGACAATCTGAAGTCCCCTCTGTCTGAAGATCAGGGGGCGGGGCCACCAGCCATGTGACCATTTTCAAGAGGTTCCGGAACTCCATTCCACAGCGTTCCAGCTGGAAAAAAGCCCTGGCTATACACATTACCATAGAGTTACATCAGTACTTCATAAAGATTACTGGTGCCACCAATTAACTTATATCATTTTTGAGCTGCTTCTGATGGTCCTTTACTACTTTATTTTGTCACAAATTTATCCATGAAGCTCACAATTGGTTTTAGCCAAACTGAAGTCTCACAGTCTACTAATCAGGGTACTTATTAAAATAAAATTAGATAGACCCCATGAAGTTGAACCTGAATCCTCATGATACAGTAGTCTAACTGCTACTCCACACTGCCTATTAATGAGGCTTCTGGTTTATTTTGGAGCTAGACTTCACTTGAGTTTATCATACCTGAAATCTGCCAAAAAACCAACATTAAGATCAGCCCCATTTGTGCTAAATAATTCGTATGCTTATAACTCATATGCTAAATAATTCATAGGACATTGTCAGTGGCTCAGGTAGCCGGCTCAAGGTTGACTCAGCCTTCCATCCTTCTGAAGTCGGTAAAATGAGTACCCAGTTTCCTGGGGTAAAGTGTAGATGACTGGGGAAGGCAATGGGTCAGTAATGACTCGGTGCATGCACAGGGAACTACCTTTACCTTTTTAATTCATACCATCATTTAGTAATGGGAATCCTTTGTGAAGTGCTTGCTTCAATCAAAAATGGATTTAGTCTCTCTACTGGTTGTTACAAAAGGGAGATTAACTTGAACAAATATTTGATCAGCTTGTTAACTGGAATTAGAACTAAATATGATCAGAAAGCAAGATCTTGTTCCAGTTCTGCTGTGAAATTAAGGACTCCACTGCAAAGAGCTCAAAAAGAATCTAAGCCAAGTCAATGGTCTGGGCCCCTTGGGGAGATTAAAAAGGCCCCTCCTATGAGGGGCCTACAAAATAAAGATTTCACTGCTTTTGAATGAAACATAGAAGCAGTATGTGTCATTATGGCCTAGCACAGTTACTCTTGATTTAGAAAGCTCAGAGGAAGCCTAAGGAGCCAAGGTCAGGGGACTAGGAGGACCAGAGGGACCAGGGAGGGCTTGATGCTGCAGAGGCACCTGCTGACCATGGTCCAGCAGCGCCAGTGGCCACTGTCAGAGCCTGCAAAGGAGACCTTGCTACCGGACTCCAAGATAGCCACTTCACTGGACAGGATGCAAACCTGGGCCAATAGCCTCTCAGTACCTGCTTCCACTCCACAGAGCGGTGTCCAGCCTGGGATTGCATGCTGAGCTCTAATACTTCTTCACAGGATCCTGGACAAACACAGCACGACCTCAGGAGCCTCCACACCTGCCAGGAGGTGCAGCTGAGCCTGATTAACTCCCAGTCTATATAGGCTGAGACTTGAGAAGGCTGGATCAACTGATCCACTAGTAAAAGACCTGTGCTCCAACTCCTTGCCTGGCCTCACTTCCAGCTCCAGTGGAGCCTCCTAGGTCTCACTAGCTAAGCCTGTGGCCCTACAAGAGGACTCTGCCTGCAGATTCTGACATACTGAAATACTGATATAATAGTATATTACTATGTCAATTCCTGGGGAAAAATCTTGAAAAAGCTCACTAGAAAGATGGAATATTTAGAATATTCTGAATAAGACCTCCCTAGTATTATCTAGTTATAATACCGAACATTTTCTATATTTTGAAGCTAACACTATACTTTAGTGCTGAAGTGTGTTTGAAACAGAAGAAAGCATTCACATGTGTAAAGATGAGCAAAAACTCCAAAAACATAATTTCAGAGGGTTTATTTCTACTAAGATACATTTCTTTAACCTCTCTGGGCAGCCAGTGCAGATAGATTTTGTTTTCCATTTCAGCACTAACTGCCACTTATTACCCAGTCTGACCTCAAACTTTTCTGTTTGGGTAAGTGCATCAAACGTCTATAGTTGTATTTCCCAATGAGGGTTCCATAGGACATTGTCAGGGGTTCCACGAGAAATTGTGGAATAAACTAAATAAAATATGTGAAATACCATGAATATATATATAAAGAGGGTGGTGCAGCTGTTTACAAATACATTTTCTTGACAATAATTTAGCGGTAATTAAATTATACTCCCTGCTATCAACTTTTTCTGGCAGGTAGCCTTTTCTTAGGTAGGGGTCTCTCCATGGAAAAACGGTTGGGAAACTCTGGTCTAAAGAAATTAATGCTTTATTCCTCATGCTGCGTAGAATTGACTAATTCCGTGTTACCACCTCAATGTACAAAAACTTGAGCTCCAGGCACAAAGCCAGCTTTGCTGTGATCTCACTGCTTCATATGCGATAAGTTCGTCACCCACCTGCCAATACTGGTTTTTGATCCACTCCCTCGAGTTCCTTTGACATACTTTTCTGTACAGTGTCAGGTTGCAGTGACTGGAGTATTCTAGTTTACACTGCATGCTTCATTGAGTGCAGAAAAGCAAGAAATGAGAAAAAGGATCGTACCTGGCTTCCCAGCAGGAAGAAATTCTGACACTTATGTGCCCTAAGAAAGGCAAGATGCTCACTGTCACCACAGGCACCATGAAGAATAAAAAATGCTGAATTCCAAAACAATGACACTGTTTTGGGATGTAAAGCTGCATCTGTACATCATTGGATATTGTATGCTGGTTGTACTGTAGCAATAATCTGCAACTGGATTGGCTTGTCAACACAGGAAAATCCAGTTGTGAAATATTACTAAGGCACACCAATAGCACAATATCCAGTCATGTTTAGCTGTAGCCCAAGTGTAATCAGAAACTGACACACAATGAGAATCCAGATTACTTTAAACACATGCAGTAATATTTCCAGTGGTGCATACCACATAACAAAAAGCCATGTTATGAAAAGAATCTTAAGATTCAGAGTTGACTGAAGCTGAATCCCACGAAGACAGAGGTCCTGTACTTGGGCCGTGGGTCGACCATTGATTTGGGGATCTAGCTCCCGACCTTTGACGAGGCACCACTTGTGCCCATTCCATCAGTCAACAGTCTTGGAGTGACACTGGACTTCACTTTATCAATGGAGGCCCAGGTTGTGGCAGCTACCTGGTCTGCTTCTTTCATCTTCGAGAAGCCTGGCAGCTTGCCACCTACCTTTCAACCTATCATCTAACGACAGTGATCCATGTAAAGGTCACCTCCAGATTGGACTACTGTAACTCGCTTTATGCAGGGCTTCCCTTGAGTTTGACCCGGAAATTACAGCGAGTCCAGAATGCTGCTGCACATGTCCTGATGGGCACACCATACAGGGCACGTTACTCCAATCTTGCAGCTACATTGGCTTCCTGTAGAGTTCTGGTTAAAACCAAAAACTTGAACCTGATCCAGAACTCTACAGGAGTCACTCCTGATCGGACTGAGACCAGCATTCCTGAGGGACCGCCTCTTCCCGTATGAACCCCAGAGAGTGCTTAGATCGGCAGATAAACACTTACTGGTGGTCCCTGGCCCCAGGGAGGCTCGACTGGTCTCGACCAGGGCCAGAGCTTTCTTGGTCCTGGCCCCAATCTGGTGGCACTCTGTTAGAGGATACACACGCCTGCCAAGACCTTGTATCTTTTCGGTGGGGCTGCAAGACAGAGATGTTCTGCCAGGCATATGGCTGAGGCCAGTCCTAGGTCCATCAAATAAGCCTCCCTACAGGTCTCCCATCAGTGGGAGGTGGGGGTGGGCTATATAGACATCTGCCCCTCCCCACGTGAAGTCACAGTAGGATGATACCAACTTGCACCCCCCCCCTTTCTCCTCTGTTTATGGTTGGTAGGGAAGAATTAAGTGGGCTTCCATCTTGGGAACTGAAACCTATGTTTATTTGATAACTCTGATTTTACTGTGTTTAAATGTTTTTATCTTTTACATTTATATGTATTGCTATAATCTGCCCTGAGCTCGCTTGCGGGGAGGGCAGGCTAGAAATTAAATAAATAATAATAATCTTGTATTAATTTAGGAAGGGAATGGAAAATTTAGTATCCATGCTGCACTGAAAACTGAAGCATCATGCTTTTTTCTTTTGTTTGACAGTTAGGTCTGGCCCATGGCTTAAAAATTAGATTTATCTTAAATGGGGGGAATGATATGCCTCACAGTTACATCTTGTTTACACAAAAGCAAAATATTTTCTTAGGATTCCGTGGCCTGCTGCTTCTGCTGCTGGGTCTTAGAATGGAGAATGGGCTGGTGTGTGCTGGCCAAACCCAAAGCCCTGTGGCTGCTGTTTGTTGCATGATGTGAAAAGTATTGGGCGGCGTGCTCTTCAGTGTTGGGTGCCTCTTTGCTCTTCCCTTCATGCTTGCGGCTGGAAACTTCCTGGCTCTTCTCTGTGTGTCTGGAAGCCTCGGTTGTCATCACACTAGTCTCTGCTGTGTTACTCACCTGTGAAAATAACAGGTTCTGGTGTATTACAAAAATGGATTCAGGGTGAAAATAACAAGGAAATAACAAGGGATTTGAATAGGCATTCTCAGGCATAATTTTTAAAGGCTGAAAATGCAAGTTCATTTAAAGTGTGACACGTGTCTTCCTTCTCAGACACACTATACTGGAATGGCTGGAGTATTAATGGGCCAAGAATATGGGGTGGAGGAGAGAATGGGAGCTACCAATGGGCATGCCATTCGTTTTTACTAAAAGGCAATATTTTTTAATTCATGAAGAAGTTCATACATTTTCATACAACACTGGAAGGGTGTTCCTGACTGTGATCTAAAATTGCAAGGGGGAAAAAACCTTCGCCTTCTGCTTTAGATACAGGCCCTTTTTACACAGCCTGTGTAAACCTTTTTGGTTGATGGTTCCTAGTGGATATTTTGTGCCATTTCAGACACAATCAGTTTGGCTGCCATGTGCTAATGGATTTTTGTTTACCTTTTCGGATAAAGCTGCATATGTTCTGCTTGTAATGCAGGACTGAACCTTTTGCAGAGGGGGACCTTTTTTCCTGTTTTCAAATTTTTGGTGTGCTTCCCATTCATTGCAGAGTACTGTTTGAAATGTCCATAGCACTTTGACAGTGCTATCTTTTTCATTTTCCTGCCCAATTCCAGTGCATTCTTTTTTAAAACATATATAGATTAGTGCTATAGCATTGTAACAATAGGTATAGCAGGTTCTCTGAATTCTGAGTTTTCATTTTTAAAAAAATGTAAGTTTCTAACCCTTTCTGTAGCAGATATATGTCTTTTTCCTTCTATCTCTGCAACGAAAGGGGCTAGAGACTTTACTTTTTTTTTAAAACTAAGCTAGGAATTCAGAGAACCTGCTACATGTATTGTTTCGGTGTTATAGTGCTATAACAATATTTTTGTGCCTATTCTTTAAAATGCAAAAGCCTTGGTAGTCAAGGGGAGGGGTGGAGATAACCATTTCTGGTGACAGAAAAAGTGGTGTTGCTTGAAATGGCCACAGTGATTCACATACAGTTCATCAATGGATGTAAATGCTGTTTGAAACTGTGGCGTCCACATCACTTTACATGAAGTTGGGGCAGCAATAGACAGCAACTGGGTTAAAATGGAAATGTGAAAGGGGCCATGGTTGGGTTATAACTGAGTTAACCAAACAGGTCTGCCAGGATCATGTGTAATTTACATCTAAGATGATAATTTCAGATGGTTCAAATGCTTTTTAGTATCCCAACATCCTTTCTCACTTGCTAGAGCAGAATTTGGCAAAGAGGCATTATATTTTCCCAATTTTCTGCACACTAGCCTAACGCAGAGACCCAGTTCTCCACCTACTAACTTTGCACCTTGCTTTAATGGGCATGCAAGAAGGAATCTCTCAGAATTTCCAGTCAGAGGATCAGGCTGAACCAGTGTCCACAGAACAGAAAAAGGTTCATCACCAAGTGAGCTTGAAGAGGGGGCGAGGAGCCCTACCTTCTGGCTGCTGTTAGAATGGTACCAGGAACAATTGCCACAGAAGTCCTTGTGGTATGTGTAGTGTATAGCTGCTTCAACATAAGGGAAATGCAGGAAACTGTACGGCAATTGGATATGGAAAGCCAGCTTGCTGCACCTGTGAAGTCCAAGAGCCATGGAAGACAAGAAGGATACAGAACTCATGTCAGGATCCGTTCACATCAGGAATGAATTTGACTTGATCTGAATTGGCTTTCTGTTTTCATTAAAGTCAGAAAAGCCCAAGGGGGGAAATACTGCTTAGTAAGGGCAGTGATTTTGTTGGACAGTTCCAAAGTGACGTAGAAACACATTAACCTTTTGGACCATCAATTTAAGCTGCTCTGGTTCTCAGTCTTTAAGCAGCCCCAGTGTGTGCTGCATAATGTAACAGAGAGACCATACCATCTCCACATTTCCCCCCAGATGTTTTCTCAAACAGCCAAAGTTCAAGGCCCTTTGGTGCAAATGATGTTGGGAAAGAAAGCAACAACTTTACACAATCCTCAAATTCTTAGTGTAGGGCAGCACGATGGAAATAAGCTATGCAGTCCACTGGAGAAGGAAAATACTATCCTTGAGTCAATAGCCTAGCAAAATGTCAGGACAGAGATCAGAGCCTTAGGTTGACAGTTTAGATCCTATATTGAGGAATCCAGGATCCAGTTCCCACCATGTGGTATATAATCCTCATACTTCACTTTCTCCTTTCTCTGTATTCATGCTGTGTAATTCACTTTTCAGATAAACTATTTTTAAGCAAGTACAGATTTACTCAAATCCTTGAAGAGCCACCTTGTCCTTCTGAGTGACAGGCATTTGCGACCCTACAAATTACCTTGCAAATTAGCCTGATTAATTCATGATCCATTAAGGAGAGACAGAAACAGTCCTTCTCCATGTCCTTGATATAAAGACAGTAGGGAACATTAGTTTAATTACTGGCCTGTCATAGATCAGGAAGTCATCCTTGTCCCCATTTAGAATTGGCCAGACATCGGGTTCTAATATCTCCTGCTGGTAAACAGGAATTCCCTCTGGAGCATGCCGCTTGAGCTCCCAGTACATTGCTCGGGAAAGAGGAGTCTTCTCATTCACAATTATGAAGCTTACATTGGCCATCCCTTCATGGAACAGCTTCTTCCGCAAGCTGCCAAGACTGGTAGTAGGAAGCAGAAACAAAATTTAGGAAATAAAAGTACTCACCCCTCTCTCTGCGTACATATCCAGGATATGAGTCTGCGCAGGCTGGTTCGTAAGCAGCAATCTGGCAGAAAAGGCTTACCTTCATTTTCTACCAACTGAGTTGTCAGTGACAGTGTATGATTCTGCCGAGCTCTAGTCTTATCCAATATTAGACATCGATTATGCATAAAATCTAATTCAGGAAGAAAACTGCATAAATCTTGTATATGGATATCTGGCCTACTGTAGCTAATGTTTGTTTACAGCAGCAGATCTGGAGTTCATTACACTTTTTCAGATGTTCTAAGATCATATCCTGCTTTCCCCCAGAATTTCCAAGCACGTAAGAGAACCATATGTACAGTCTCTAGTATATGCACAATCTTTATGTTTGTGTTTCAGTGTGGGTAGTTTGAGGGCAGGGCTGCCCAAGAATTTGGGGCAGCCTGGGCTAGGGTACCCTCCATGTTGCATGGGAGGTAGAAAGCCTATCAGAGCCAGGCAAGGCGAGGCTTGGTGGAAGGAAGGAAGAAGTGCCCTGCCCTACGGAAGGAGAGAAAGAAGGAGCTGGTTCTGTACCAGCTGCCCTCCGGAGCTGGGGGTACTTCCTGGAGCAGACCCCCCCAATGCTGTGGATAGTTGGGCTAGTTGGTGCATCTCCATCTCCTGATCTCTCCCCCACCCAAGGTCACCACCTTTGCCATCTCCTGCTGGTTGCCAGGCCATGCCTGGTAACCATACCTCTGTCACTCCAGACAATCACTTAGGGCCCCCTGGCGGATGGACTGGCCCTGTTTGGGGAAGAAGCTTGCTGCCATTATTCTACCCTCCCCTTAATTCTCTGATATTTTCCTTTAGAACTCAGTGGCTCAGGAGCCATATGTGGCTCTTTGACATGCCATTTATGGCTCTTCTGAGCATTGTTCCCCAGTTTGGTACTTTCTCCACGTTTCAGGAAAGAGGACAAGGCCTTTGTCTGGTAGGTTTGTGGTTGGCCTTTGGTCCCCACCTTGCAATAGCCACAACTGGAGGAATAGGTAAACTGTGAGCCTCCCTGGGGTGCAGTCCTCATGCCAGAATGGAAGTAAATGTTGGCATTTTACTTGATGGCAATTGTGAATTTGTTTCTCCACAAGTCATGGAGTGAGTATCACTGCCTTAGAATGTATGAAAACAGCTATGGAGGGCTTATTTAATATTTTAAGGCAGACAGTCTAATCTTTTCTAATCCAAATGTATGATTAGGTTCACCATGATGTTATGTATCTGATGCTGTATTATTGCACACAGAGATAGATAGGCAATCTTCTCCAAGTAGTTAACTCACCTGGCAGCTTGCTTGAGACAGAACTGTCAGCTGGCTTTTAACAGTGCCACTACTATCACCTGGCCCTCCATCCCATCCATTGGGACTGTCCCATTGATCTTCCAGAGTGGTGCATGTTGGCATATTTGGCTCCTGTTCTCAGCTACTTCTGCCAGTGTGGCAGTAATCACCAATCCTACCAGCAAGGTTGTTGTGGTTAGGGTAGAACAGCCCATCTTTGCTGCCTTCCTTCAGCCTAGGATAAATAGAATGACATTAAGAATACATGACACTCTGCCTTTTGCAAGTCAGACTTAGGCAGCAATCCTCAGCAGATTTACTTCTGAGTAAACACAGTTCGATTCATGCTTTAAAAATCCATATTTTCTGGAATCTTGTTTCTGAAACTGGTTGATGAACAACGGATGCTTTAGGCGTATTTACACAGCAGCTACCCATGTCTGAGTTTCCTTATGTCATACTCTGGCTATCGAAGGCTCCGATATACTAGAGATCTATATGGCATAAAAGTACTTTTATGTCTTCCCTGCAGAACAAATATGAACTCCTGGAGGATGGCATTTGCAGCAGAAAGATCGTGCAAAGGAATACATTAATTCCCTTGCTCCACAGCAGCCTTAATCCAAATTGTCCCCTCATGGATCCCTTGAATCATGTGTAAATTAATTTTGAGTCAACATTCCCTTCAGCTCTTCCCTTCTAGTAGCATACTGATATAACTAGCTGTGGCAACTCAGCATGTATTGGATGGGGGTGATACTTCTGAGACGGCTGCCCAAATCTCACACTCTGGCTTCTCCTTTATTTCTTTAAACACCCCTCAGCCACTCACAATCAGTAAAAAGGGGTGGCACAAGCTTTATCTAACTGGTTGATAGTGTGTAAATTTTCTGTTCACTAAAGTGCTCTTATCGGTGACTCTAAAAGAATAATATGGTACTTAATACTCTTTCACACAGTTATTTTGACTCGACAGAGAAGACAAAGATGGAAGCAAACAACAAACATTTATTTACAGAAAATAAAGAGAAACCAAGTAAGGTTTAATGTGGAATAATCGGTATAACTAGCTCTCAACTGCACTCCCCAGAGGTTATACGTTTTCCTCACTGTTAGTTAATACATTGAACTGAGCCTTAGTTAAATGAACACTGAGGGGAGATTTAATTCCCTTATTTCCAGACATGGCTCCTCAGTGTTCCAAGTGGCAGCGGGACAGGGGAGCTGCTTGGCCTTAAAGGTAGCTCTTCCTGCTCTGCTGATGGAGCGCCTGCCCGGGAAAGGAAGCTGACCTGTGCCTGGAAGAATGATTTGTGATGGCTGCTGCCGCTGGCTTCCTCAGGCTCTTCAGCCAGCAAGGGGAGCCTGAAGCTGGCAGGCAGCTAGCAGTGGCAGAAGGAGCTGCTGAGACTGCTGCCACCACTGCAGCTGCTAGTCAACCATCCATTCTCACAGAGAGGGGAAGGAGACTCTGACTACACTTCCCAGGTAAACTTGCACAAACCCACTGCGTGTAGGGCGTCTCATGTAGTTTGGCTCTTTTGCTTTTAGAACAGAAAATGATCTTGCTTTTTAAAAATGACAGCTAATGAGAGATAGTGTCCCCATATTTGTAGTTCCCCAAATTCCACCCTCCTGGCTTGTCCAGTTCTGTTTACCAAAAATCCCCCAAGGTCATTTTTGTAAGAATACTATCACCTGTGATATGATCCTGAAAACAATCCCTCGTTAGCTAATATGATCATGAGTACGGCAGGTTGCTCTAAAGGGGATAATGCCAAAGCTTAAAGGAGGTGGTGGGTAACTAACTAAGGAAGTTATAATCTATTTAAGGAAGGCATTCAGTATAAGTAGGTGAAATCTTATGCGTTAAAAATTATTAAATACAATCCTGATACTATTTATTTATACTTTTATAGTCAGCCTTTCTTACTAGGATTCAAGGTCAATATAACCAACAGCTGGGAAAGTGTGGATTGTGAAAGATTGAAACAATTCATACACAGTAAAATACACTAAGTTCCCAGGCTTGGTGTCAACGTTCTGAACATTTTTGTTGGTTGTGAGGAAATTACTGGTTTTGCAATAGTTGCTTTGAAATCCCACCTGAAAATGCAACAGCCACATCGAGTGAAAAGGGCTGCCTACACTTATGTGTTTAACCCTTCCCCCAAGGAAGCTGCTATTAACCCCACATAGGGAAAAATACAGACATTGTACAGATCCCTTTAATTTCTTTTTTTGTTTGCTGCTGGGTTGCACTGGATAGGGTTGCCAGCAGTCCTGGAAGAAAATGTCCTGTGTCTTTCTAGAGGCATAACATGCGGAAATAGTCAGTTGGTGTAGTGGTTAAGAGCGTGGGACTCTAATCTGGAGAGCCGGGTTTGATTCCCCACTCCACCACTTGAAGCCAGCTGGGTGACCTTAGGCTAGTCACGGCTCTCTGGAGCTCTTTCAGCCTCACCCACCACACAGGGTGATTGTTGTGGGGATAATAATGACATACTTTGTAAACCGCTCTGAGTGGGCATAAAGTTGTCCTGAAGGGTGGTATATAAATCGAATGTTATTAATTATTATTATTATTGGAAATGTTCATGGCATACCATTAAGCCTCTTTCAAACAGACAGGACTTTTTTTTTCATCAGGCAGCTGCAAACTGACTGTGGAAGGAATTAAGTTCCTTATTCCCTTACTCTCCTAGCTCTGATAAAAATTTGAACCCACCTTAACAGCTTTAAAGTGTAAAAAGTGTTGGAAGATCTGCTTATGTATCTTCCATGTGTGTCATCATCATCTGTTTCTGCCCACAGTCCAATCTAAGGCTATTACACTTCAGAGGCAGCATGTGGGAACATATTATATTAAACCCCCCTAAGCCTCCAACAATGCTACTAGGCATATGGGGAAAGTCCCTCCATCATCTGTATAAAGTTTTGGAAAATTACAGAAATTCTTTTGCTGTTACTGAACGCCCTGCCCACGCTAGCCTTAGGTGGGCAATCCTAAGCAGACCTATATAGGATTAGATTCTATTTTAAACAGGGTTTACTCTTATAGCTCTTAGGACTGCAGCCATGGACATTTTCACATCTAACACAAAAAGTTAAAATCATACTCTCACATGACTAAAAAAATGCAGAACTGGAAATTAAAGAGAATAAACACATTAAGTGCCCCTTCTGGAATTTGCTGACTATCACAAAACACACAGTTCCATGTATACTTCACTTTGAGAAAGAAATAAAAGATCCTGGCTGGTCTTCTCATACTCATACTGGAAAAGGATTTAAATAAACCTGGTTGTTGTTTCAGGGTTGTTGTTGCTGCAGTGGTATTTTAATATGTTCCAGTTGTAGGAATATGCACTGATTTTGAGCCATCATGCGCTCCTGCATAAACACTGCTCACTTTAACATATCCCTCCAAACTGATTTTGATTGTCTTATTCTGCTCCTTCATCTCTAGAAAATAATTCTGGATTAATTTTTTATAGGCTAGCTTCACGCATGGTGAGATAGGAAGTCCAAATACAAAAAAATTACAGCCATGAGTGGGGAAAAATGTATTTTGGCACAATCTGGTAACTGTAGCATACAGAGGCTAATTATGTAAAAATATTTATTTATTTATGTTATTTATAGTCTGCCTTTCTCACTGAGACTCAAGGCAGATTGCACAATGTAAGTCAATACAGGCAATATAAAAAACATTTCATTAAACATGGTATACTGGGACCAAAATAGACAAACAGACAATTTTGTTTAGGAACTACCAACTTCACAAATGGATTTAGGAAGTCAAATTTAAGAATGGAACATAAATTCAGTACTAAATAAAACTTTATATATTGCATCTGCATGGCTCATCTCCCACTAAAACTTGTTATGAAGCATTTGTAGGTGTGACTGGTTGAATCTGCTGTCTCCCAATGCCTAGAATTAGACAGAGCCCCGGTACATCTTGCAAATGAAAGAAAAGCAACTCCTTAACTAGGTAAGAGAATCTGTGAACAAATCCATGCAAGCCAATTAAGAGATGCTTAGTGTGTGGAAATGGGCAACTGAAGATTTTCATACCATAAAGGTAAATAATATCACCTGCTAAATAACATCCCATTCAGCTTCTGTTAAAAGGACAGGGCATTTTTCTCAAGGAATCTGGCAAACCTAAAACTAGTCCAATCAAACCTTACTGGCCATATGCCGCGGGAATCCAACAAGACTTCAGCCTAGGGAGCAATTGTGATTGCTCACTTCCCTTCTCCCCTCCCTTTGATCTCTTACTCCCTTGTGACAAATCTCACTACTAGAAAACTTGACCACTTGCAGAATCTGGCCTTGATAATTTTCACACAGAATTCCAGATAAGGTGATACTCTGCCTTTTCCTGGTGATTCCAGTTGTTCTATGCTGTCCTTTGAGGGAATTCGAATTTCTCTGTTCTTCTGGCCCCTGGCTGGCCCCAGCATGCTTTATCTCCCATTCCAGTCTTCTCCACCCAAAAGGGGCTGGGACAGGATATGTGTGTTGAGCTCTCAGTTACCCAACCGGATGTCCCTGAAGAATCACATAGCAGAATACATGGTGCTTACCACTGCCAGTCACCCAGCAGTGCTTGTTTACTCAGAGACAGCAAGTGAAGCAGCTTGAAGAGATATCTTTCAGTGTTAGACAATCAACACTGGGAGAGCATTCCCCTCTTCCAGGGCACTAGCAAGCTGCCTGACAGTTTCCAGTTACATCCAAGAATACATTATTGGCACAGCACTGAACTACCCCATCACGAGACAAAGGGAAGCAAGCACATTGAGAAGCAGGTTCCACAGGGTGTATCATGTTCTTGCATTCAAGCTCCATCTCTTCAATTTGTTGTCATGTTGCAATAGGTACAAAACAGCCAATATCAACCCTGCATGACAAAATATTCAAGGATTAAGTCTATAGGAAATAAAGTTCCTTTGTGTCTCCCATTCTGGCATGAACTTCCTAAGCTTTTATCTTCAAAATGTCCAAAGGAATAGATGGAATAATAAACTATTCTCATTAAAGCAATTGCAGGATTTCTTTTGCTATGCTACTGCCACTACTAAGATACAATTGCACTGCTCAATTGAAATTGAAACTAGGGTTCTACACAGAACTTAATGCAGTACCATATTCCCTTTAAAATTAAATATCCTACTATATATTTACTCAGAGGTAACAAACAATGCTGCTTTTTAAAGCCATTTTCCTCATGTTGTTTTGTTTTATAGACTTAATTACTTCCTATTCTTTATTGAGGCTTCAGTATTCATGATTTGATAACAAACAGTTGTAGAGAGTCTACAATGCAATATTAAATAGTTATGTTATTCTAAGCCCATTGACTTCAACTGACTTAGAATAGTGTAACTCTGTTACTCTAAGTCCTGCTTTACAAAGCTATTGGTCATTTAAAATTGTTATTTTTATTATCTTAATAGCAACATCACAAATTACAATAATAATAAATATAAAGTTAGCAATGTTTTCGACTGCAGAGTGAAAACTATACTTAGCTCTATTCCTCCAGAACATGAATGCAATCCATGAGAGAACAGAAGACAATTATGCCACAATTAGAAGGGAAAAAACAAAATGTAAAGGGACAGAAACCATGAGAATCTTCAGTAGTAGTTTGACTGTCTGTATGGGTCAGCCTTTCACTGCAATTGCATGTTAAGTTAAAAAATCACCACGAGCCAGGTCTGGGGAAAAAAGGGAGATTAAATGTGCTTCCACACATGCACATTTCTCCATGTGGGTAGCAGAAAACTTCTTTTGATCCAGTTGAGGAGGGGTGCTATGGGTGAAGTTGCCTCATTGAAGCTCTGCCTCCATGTTTAGAACAGAAAGCAGAACTAAGTCTCTAAAATGGAGCTAAGGTATGTGTTTCCTCCCCCACTCCCTTTTTTAGCCCCTGGCTTTTTTTTCCTTCTCAGGTGAGCTGTCCGCACCCTCTCCTATGTGTGATCACGGCTTGTGAGCATGGAATCTACACACATAGGAAGTTATGCTTGTAGGCTCCATACTTGTGATCAGGAGTGTTAAAAAAAACAGTGTTGCTGATCTCAGAATGCTTCTCTCCCCCTCTTTTTGTACCTATTATTTTTATTTCTCTTTATTAAAATCTGGAATGTTTTAGTATAATGTATGTGTAGATTTAATAAAGTCTAAAATCCTGCATTTAATTAAATGGAGGGGGGCCTGTGTTTTTCTTGGGATTTTAAAAAAATACCTAACAGTGTAACAGCAGTGATATTAGCAGCCACGCTATTCGCCTGCCCGCCACCAAGATAACAGAGTCTAGGGTCACCTTAAGACTGTGCCATAGCTTTCCTGAGCCAGAGAGCCCACCTTGACCATAGCACGCATCCGGCGAAACGCGTCTTTTCCCTTTGAAGCACGAGGAATATGGCTCTAGCACATTCCTCTGCTACGTAAGCCCAAGGCTTGCAACAATCGGCTCTGCACGCCTGCTACGTGCGTTCCCCAAGAACCATCAGGTCACCACCCCTCCCCCCGCATATCTGACTGGGTGCCCTGAAGCCCCTCCTTCAGATTCAAGCCAGAGGCGGGAGGAGGAGTTCTGCCGCCTGCTTACTGCAGCCGATGTTAATAATCACGAGGAATCCGAGGCAAAGAGAAATTCTGGGCACACGCAAACGGCCTGAGGCAAGTTATGACGGGGAAAACAACGGTGTGTGTGCGTGTGTAATTTGCTAGGCAGCGACCCACGAGGCGGGCAGGAGGCCCAGAACAAGGGAGAGCAAAAGTATGATAATACTAAGCTCACGGACTACATTTCCCAACAGCCTCTGCCCGTCGACAGTGACCTTCAAAAACAGAGCTTCCTTTATTCGGGGATAGGAAATAAGGATGAAAGGGGGGAAAGTGGGATCGGGAGTGTTTGGAAGAGTTCGAGTAAAAAAAGCATTTCCATCACCAGATTGCAATCAAAATGTAACCTGTCGCGACCGACTGTATTAGGAAAGTCCTGGGACAGGATTTGGGACACTACTGAACCTGACTGCAAATACACTGCTAAAACGTTTACTTAAAGCCCCCTTGGAGACTGCAAGCTACTCGTGCTCATTTAACAACTGGTTGTTGTTAGATCGGTATCTTTAACCGTTTTCAGACAACATATCTAGATAAAAGCCAGTGCGCGTAAAGGGAAAGTGGGAAGGAACATCCTTGTCTGCACAGAGCCTAAGAGCGCAGATGCAGAGGAGTTAGCCATGTCAGTCTGTGGTAGCAAAATCAAAAAGAGTCCAGTAGCACCTTTAAGACTAACCAATTTTATTGTAGCATAAGCTTTCGAGAATCAAGTTTTCTTCGTCAGATGCATGGTATAGAAACTGGTCAAATATAGAAGAGGAGGGGGGAGAAGGGGCGGAGGAGAGAGAAGATGCAGTTAGGGGGGGAGAGAGAGGGATGGAACCAAAACATTCCTTTGCTAGTAAATGTAAACATCGCCTCTTGGAATGGAGATTAATTGGCTTGTGTGAGGCTTCAAAGGAGTTTGCCGTGTTGGTTTGTGGCAGCAAAACAACCAGACCATCCAATTCCAATGTAGTATAAGCCTTCGATAACCACAGCTCTCCCCGCCAGATGCATCTGACAAAGAGAACTGTGGCCCCGGAAGCCCACGCCAGGTGCCACTGGGCTCCCCCAGACCCCGCCTCTGTAAAGGAAATCTGTTACCTGTGATGATGTGATAACCATTCATAGTCCCTATTCAGTCCCAGCTTGACAGAGTCAAATTTGCATATGAATTCCAATTCAGCAGCCTCCCGTTGGATTTTGTTTTTGAAAGGTTTCTGTTGAACTACAGCAGCCTTTAAGTCTTTGATGGAATGTCCTGGTAGATTGAAGTGTTCTCCCACTGGTTTCTGAATGTTTCCATTTCTAATGTCAGATTTGTGTCCATTTATTCTTTTACGTAGAGGTTGGCTGGTTTGTCCAATGTACAGAGCAGAAGGACATTGTTGGCACATGAGGGCATATATCAGATTGGAGAATGAGCAGCTGTAAGAGCCAGAGACACTGTAGTTGATGCCATTGGGTCCTGTAATTGTATTCCCTGGGTACAGAGCGCAGAGAAGCCTTGGGTATCTTCTGATGAACATGCAGGATGGGTTTCAACCTAGGTAGTCATCTGTAGAGGACTAATGTGATTGGAACCCACCTGAAATAACATAGAGCATAGAGTAATTGCAGAGTGACTTCAGTAGTTGCCTCCAATAATGGTTGCACAAGCCCTCTCCCAAATTATGCTCATGTTATTTAAAAAAACGCAGATGCAATGTGTGGAGGAAAAATGGAAACTTTTTGTGACAGGAAATGGGAGGGATTTAAAAAAATAGTTCTGGTATGGGGATATGGTTGGGGGTCTGTGAGGAATACCATAGTAGACCTGGAGAAAGGAGAGGTGATGTGTACAACGAACCCCCTCCCGACCTTTCGATACTTGGAGAGGAAACAATTTGTAAAAGGAAATCAAAGATGAAGGAATAGGTGAAATGGCTCAAATTCAAAATTGCTTAATTTTTCTGCCTTGCATATATTAACCCCCAGACAACCTGATAGGTGGCCTGCTTGATAGGAAAGCCCTTGCAAATTGTTTCTTTAAAAAGAAACATTACAAGTGTGCTGTTTCCTCCTTCTTCCACTGATAATGAGGATGAGGAACTAATTTAAAACACGGAATGGCAGTCTCATAGCAAACAATCAAAAATATCCTGTTGAAAAAGCTAGATTCTAAGGCCTCTGACTCCAATCAGTGCTGCAAAAGACTCAGTAGGAATAATGCTATGAGCCAGGACACTTCCAAAGAACCTACTTTCCAGTGTCTGTTCTGGGATATTGGTGGGTTTGGAAAAGCAGCCTAGAAGGCCCATTTCTTAAGGCATCCAAAACAAAACCAAATTCACACTACATTAGGTGTTGTTCCCTGCATTATTCTAATTTAAACTTACACAATGTGTGAATGTTGTTGATTGAGGTGTATATAGTCTATACAGCTATAGACTGGAATGTTAAGTGGATTGTTAAGTGGATTGAATATCTTGCCACAGGAACTCTCACATTTTGGCTGATCTTGGTAGTCACCCTGAGCCCATCTGTGGGGAGGGCGGGGTATAAATCGAATAAAATAAATAAATAATAAATACAATTTGTATTCATCATTGAACCAACCTCTCTGCAGTCTTGTCTCTTATATTACATTGAGTTTGGAGGCACTCAGCATACTTTGAAAGCCCCGTGCGTGGGACTAAAACTCTACCTTCCTTCCCAACTTCAAGCCTGGTGGGGAGCGGTATCTCTAGCGCACTGCGTTTTAACCAGAAAGGGGAGAGATGCTTGTGGAACTTCCATGTGACTTAGTAGTGCCTGCATTTCTTATGTTTTAAATTAGTCTAGCTTTCTCTCCAATATACTAGTTTATGCATAGCAATTTTTTCCCTGGGGGAGCATTCCATTACATGAGTTCTTTCTTGTTGTCTGAGTTGGTGTAGCTGGCAGCACAGAATTACTACTTCATGTGCTAACAGAGTTCTACCTGAATGCTAGGATGGTATACTTTAGGTACTCCACATACAGCCTCCTATGTCCCTTCTCCAGTGTAATAACTGTGCAAATTGTGGTGCCATGTAATAGCATTAGTTTTGTGGCTTCATGTCTGTCACTTCAGCCAATGGATATTTTTGCTGGTTTTGATGAGATTGTTTTGAAACCAGATTAACTCAATTCATGTTTGAAATTAGTATAAGAAATGACGTGCCACCCTAATTTTGAATGCTGCTATCTGACTAAACCAAGAAAGATTCAACTTGGTCCAATTTTTCAATGGATTAAAGGTCTTCTTAACTACTGAAACAATTTGTTTTAAAACAATTGTGATAGTTGCAATGCGCTTGCTCGCTATGAAACCAGAGGCTATTATAAATAAATGACTGCAAAATCAGAGTTAAAAACGCCCCCTCTTATACCTAGAATCTGTATGCTGTCTTAGTATATGCCGATATTATCCAGTAAGTCCATTTGTTATTTTTGGTTATTGATACAAACTATAGATGAATGCAAATAATATGGGAAACAGAACTTTTCTGTGTAGCCCCCAATTATTCTGAAATATGTAGGGTAAAGCCATTAACTGTGATGCAGGGTTGAAAAGTGGAATGTAACACATTGAGACTTCTACATAAATTGGATCCAATTCTATTGTTTGTCTTAGTTGGTCAAGAAGGGTAATTGATTAAAGATACTAGGTGTTGGTGTGAGTGTTGCTGGCTTTTGGATATAGTAATTGTTTCTGAGATATGTATGGGATGGACAGCAGAAATGAAAAATGAAGACTATGAAGTGCCTTTCGGCTAAGGAAACTTAGATGCACAAGTTCTCTTTTATTCATGGCTGTTTTATGTCTGAATGAAAAAAAAGTTGGTAAGATCCTGTCCCATATAACACAGGGATCAAGATGCTGTTTTATGTAGGTGGATATTTTAATTTAGTAACGGCTCCAGTTTCATAGACCAGGCCTAGATTCCTTTGGCTTTTTGGTAACATGGAATCAGAAGGGGAAGGTGCCACTGAGCTTTTCCTTTTTACTCTTATCCTATCAAAACTGGGACACTTTTCCTGGAGTGGCAGTAGTCTCCAACTTACCCTGTCCTCTAACCACTGAATTTGTTTTCTTTTATTTTTCTGTAGTTCTCACGGAAAACCTGTGTTGCATCCAATCAACCTTTCCAACTGCATTATGTCTGTGTCTGTGAAACGATTGTGCCACATTGGCTTCCACGTTCCTGAGAGGCAGCAGCTGGCCAAGGACTTAATACAAAAGTTTGGCTTTGAACTGTTTGCTGCTCGAGTTACAGCATGGAGCAAGCAGCTGGCCTTGAGAAGAGGGGCTGCAGTTTTTGTTGTCAATGAGAAGCTGAAGCCAATAAGGGGTGAAGTTCCACCTATGTTCTCTTCGGGTCCCTGCAATGATCATGGAATCCTGTATGATGTGGATCTGCAATATAAGGTCAGCACAGCTTCCAACATTTGTTTTGAGATGGAGGATGTACCTGGCATCTCCCGGAGCCTTCAGGACCAAGGATGCCAAGTTCTTATCCCTCCTACTAATGTAGCCGATGAGGGTGGCTGCGTCACTTATGCAGTGGTGAGATCCATTGTGGGCAACATCAGCCACACTTTGCTTGACCGATCACGGTATAGTGGACCTTTCCTACCTGGCTTTTGTGGAATAGAGGGAGCCTCCAAAGACTTTAAGAGAGCTAGGGAGGTCACGCATTTTGACCACATCACATATGCTTGTCCTCCAGGCAGTTCTCAAGCAGTGCTGAACTGGTACAAGAACTGCTTTGGTTTCCAGCGCTTCTTTGTCCACCAGCAGGATGCTGCTGAAGGTTATAAAATCCAGGGAGCTGGCATGGGTCTTCGTCTTACTGCCATGCATTGCAATGGGAGTGGCTTGAATCAGCTTGATCATGACTGTAAGCTTGTTCTGGCTGAGTCATTACCACAGCAAAGGAAGAACCAGGTTGATACCTTCTTAGAGCAACATGGAGGCGCAGGCATCCAACATGTAGCACTCCACACCACGGATATCATAAGAACTGCTGCAGCCATGGCAAAGTCTGGTGCAAACTTTGTAGAACCACCTTTAACCTACTACAGTGAGAGTGGCAGGGTGAATGAGATACAACAAGTTGGGCAGGATCCTCATCTTCTGGAACACTATGGCATCCTCCTGGATTCTGAGGTAGCTAGGGAAGGAGGCAACACTGGTCTAGGCCTTTGCAGTAAACAATATCTGATGCAGATATTCACTAAACCCCTCTTTGTGGAGGACACTTTTTTCCTGGAGCTCATAGAACGATGTGGGGCTGTAGGTTTTGGGGAGAAAAACATCCGTGCTCTCTGGAGAGCAGTACAAAACTACATGGACAAGTAGTAGAGACTGGCTTTGTTTCTTTCTAAGAATGAACATTATATTATGCAATTATTAAGCCTATTGATGGGATGGGTGGTGTGGTTGCTGTTACACACTTGCTTCTCTAGGTTGGTTCACACATCACATCAATATTATGTATAGAACTTCTGATCAAGAAGGTTACTTGGATCATAGAAGTTCTTCCCATACCAGTGTTGCCCCAGTATCAGAGCAACTGATATTGGTGTAGAAAGTATGCTTGTGATCTGGATGACATACATAAAAGGATCTTCAACATGTTAATGATGTAATATGGGAACTGAGCATGGCAAGGAACTTTTGTGATGGCAACCACATGTCAAAGGTTATTTGTAAATTTGGCCGTCTTGGCTGAACAGTCTTATTAGTACTGAAATGCTGAGGCCTTAAGCACTGGAATCTAGGGGCAAATGATTAAGGCTCTTTGAGGAGTCTGAAGATAGTAATACCTTACGAATTAATTTTCAGTTTTCATGTATCTTGTCAGAGTCGTCCTGTTAGTCGCACTCTAAGAACAGTATGGGAAGCTAGTCCTTTCCTCTGCCAATCTTCATGCCTACAGCTTCTTTTATCTGCTTTATTTGACTCCAAATACAGAACATTAGATTTCTTCCAGTGATGATTCTTACTTTTTACACTCCATGACACTTAATGTTAAACACACATTCACAAAGAATGATCTGTTGGCAACCCCTTTCATGGAACATGGCAGTCTTTTGGGTAGTACCATGATCAGGGATAATAGGAAACTCCCGAGGTGATCCAGAGACATGAAATTTTACTGTAAGATGTTCTGTTTTATACCCCATAAGAAGATTAGAATTTGCCTGAATGTTTATCAAATAGTTTGAAAAATTTGTCTTGAGAGTGCCCCCTCTGCAAAGGCCCCTTGTTTTGATGCTTTCTTACTAGTCTCAGAGCACATTACTAATGGAAGTTTGTAACTTCTAGTTCAAAATTTGCATTATTGCCTGGAGATCATGGTCTTTAGCCCCTTTTTTAAAAGCTAAGGTTTCTTGGACCTAGTTCAAACTGGGAGATGATGTCATGGCTTGCAAATAGACTGTTTCACAGGCTGTTACAGTTAATGTGATGGCAACTGATGTTCAGGGCCGGCGCGCCCATTGAGGCCAGGTAGGTGGTGGCCTCAGGTGCGGGGTGCCGGAGGGAGCGCTGGAGGAGGCGCGGGGGGTGGGAGCGTGCACCACAGAGCTGCAGCCTCCCAGCCCTCCTGCCCTGCGCTGCCGCCACCGCCAGCACACCCCCCCAGCCGGGCGCAGCCGCCGCGGGCAGGCATCTGTGGCGGCGCAGGCAACCGAGTAGGAGAGCTCAGAGGCCACCCGCGCACCATCAGAGCCGCCCACCGCAGCAATCGGGCTGATGGCGGGGCGCGTGCTCCCATGATGACATCATGTGTGACATCATCACGCAGGCTGGTGTGCACACGGTTGTGTGCGCGCGTGCGGGGGGGGGGGGTGCCCAGCCAGCCGCAAGCGCCGAAAACCCTTGTGCCGCCCCTGCTGATGTTGCTGGTTTTTCTGTATTCTTCTCTCCCTCCTCCCATCTTTATAGATTCACAATACAACCCTAAGCAGAGTTACTCCTGTCTAAGTCCATTGATTTCAATGGGTTTAGACTAACTGTGCTTAGGATTGCATTGTCTACTAAGAATAACGTATACATGGTTTTCCCAGGCAGGCACTAGAAGACCACATCTTCATTTCAAATAGTCTCAGTTAATACTACTAAGAACACATGCAAGTGCTCCTTTGTCAGCAAGCCTATGTTGGAACAAGCGAGATAAATGAAGCCTTATTTCTCTTTGGACTCATAGGCACAAGGTCCTTAAGAGATCTCAAACAGAAAAAAGTAACAAACCTTGGGGTCAGGTAGCAATTTTCCACAGGCCAGTTTGGCTAGGGACCCTGGAGTGTTTTGCCATCTTCTGGGCATGGAGCAGGGGTCATTGGGGCAGTTGGGGGTGGGGGGTGGGAATTTCCTGTATTGTGCAGGGGGTTGGACTAGATGACCCTAGAGGTTCCTTCCAGCCCTATGATTCTAACCAGATGCTCACTCAAGTGTTGTTTTGGAACTCAGAAGCAGCAGCACAAAAGCCCCCTGAACTCAAATACAACAGGAAAGTGCCTCAAATCTAGACACAGCTGTCTGCTTAAGAATATTTAAACGGTTACTTGAACTATTACTACTTTTTAATTCAATTTTTTCAGTGTGAAAAAGTAAACTACTTGTCTGTCCCAACTGTTTGGAGATGGGAGAGTGGCAAAACAGTAATATTTACTAACAACAGTTTAAATTATAACTTATTTTGTCTGTCAAGTGTGCTGTTCTTTTAGTGCTGGGCACAGCTCTTTTCAAGCTGCTTTCCCAATAGTTCTATGCTTTGATGTTTTTGTTAAGTTAAATAGGTCAGAGGTGATGCAAGCATGAACTGTTGTATGAAACTATGAAAGAGAAAAGTAGAGATTACAAGAAGTTAAATCTCCTTTCAGAATTTTATCCCATGCTCCCAGTTGGAGTAAGATTTTGAAGAGGAAAATGAAAACTCTTTTAACCCTACTGAGGTAAAAACTTTTCAGTTACCAGATATTAGTGGTAAACCTACTGCAAAATAGGGGTCATTGCTAGGGGAGAATGAAACATCCTGTTATCCCTCTGCCCAAGGACCTTGGACTATAGCAGATTACAGAGGGTAAATCTGACCTAACAGTGCTATCTTCTTGGTCTGGTCAATGGAAAAAGAGCTAATTTCTTTATTAGGTGAACTCTTGTATTAATCTTTTTCTGTGCAACTCTGTACCCATAGAGAGAAAAAGTTGATGAAATACAACTGCCTGTCAGAGATTGCTAGTAGCCATGCTGGCCCACAGCAAAATGCAAAACTAAAAGCCATCCATCATAATTTATCTGTACCTTGTTCAAAACCAAGGTAGATGTAGGGGAGCTTTCATGTTTCAGACCATGTTCTTGTCTACAACCTGTGTGAAATGCTAGATAGGAGAAACCGTTGCCCAAATTACCTTTTCTTTCAATACTGCATATCGAGGCTCTAACAAAACCACTTTTGTGAGCTGAATTAATTTAAAATCACATATTTTGACATACAGTGAAGTTTGCTAATCTATTCAAAAAGCCAACAGACTGGAGTTAGTCTTGCTTCAGCCTTCTATCACTAATGAGACTAATTTATCTTTCTGGTTATTTGGTGTTTGAGGTTGACTATTTCTCCAGCTTGGAGAGAGATACAGCTCAATTCCACAGACCCTTTACAGAAGACCAGTTAACAGCTCCCCGTTGGGAATGTTTTGGATGTCATATTTTCTTAACTGCTAGCTATATTAGGTATACTAGTTGCCCTTTTAATGCACATTACTGAACCACCTTTTTGGTCACGTGGATTGGTTAGAGAGATAAGGGTATGTGCTGCGTGAATTCTGGAAACTGTGAAGACAGAAACATGGACTAGGCATTATCCCACCTTTTTATGAACAGCCCTCATTTCCAAATATGTATCTGTTGTAATGAGTCTGAACTGAAGGATTAGGCTTTCCTATTTCCTATGTAAATAGAATGTCAGGAGGGACACTGGTTTAAGGCTTGAAGAGAAAAATCACTTTCCCAAACCCAGCTGTGCAGATAAACAAATCACTTTTAGGGAGGCAAATACATCTGAATAACTGACACTAGTAGAATCTCAATAGTAAATTATTAACAGTTTATTAGCAAAGCTGGAAGTAAAACAGGTCATTGCAAGCTCTAAAAACAGTTGTATAACTACACAAATGCTGGCATTTAATATCATAGTAAGAAGTGGAAGTGTGTGAATGGTTTTTATTAATGATAATTATATACAGTTACTCGCCTCCAAGAAGCAGTTGGCTCTAAGAAAGCAATTCTTTCTTTCTGGATGCATTAGATCTCTCTTTTTGAACTGATTTGCTCAGCAGTCACTGGAGAAAGGGAATTGCCCCACCCCATCATGGTCATGCTACCCCTGTGCACTTCAATATGGCACATCAGAGTGAAGCCAAGGAATCCCTAACCTCCTCTTTGGCTTGCATGATGTATGTAGAGGGAGCAGAGTGTTGGATTAATGTTCATCAGCATTCTCCCATAAATTGCTTGCTCCAGTCACAGCTATTTCCCTCCAAGACATCTACAAGTCTGCTGAAAATCCAGGGCTATCTCCTCTTACCATCCAGATTATAAATTGCTCAAGAGATGGCTGGGCAGGAGACCCCATACCATTAAGTTCTGGTAGAAAATCATACAGTTTGCCACTGCCCATACAATAACCACATGGCTAGGAGAGTCCTAGAACTTCCTGAGGGACCCAGCAGTGATGCTCCAAACTAATCTTTATTATTGGAGTGAAAGGTGTATCCCTGCATGTGTTCGTTCAGGAACAATAAAGATATTGCCATCAGTTCCTAGGGGGAGGTGCAAAAAAAGAATCCAGAGAAAGTTGCCTCTTAGAAGAGCTGCTCTCTGTTGCAAGTACTGGCTGGCTGGAACACAGAGAGTCCCGTTTCCTCTTGGTAACCTGTTAATGTGCAAATGTATTTAAAAACACGGGAAAAAATAAGAACCTGCAGCTCTCAACATGCCATGCTCCCTGCTTACTGGCTTGACATTGCTAGGCAACCTTTTCTAAGCATAGAGTCAAATATCTGGAACCTATCTGATACTGTTGGATGAATCTGCCATGGACAAGCCACAAGCTGACCGCCTCTGAGCAAAGGACCAGTGTGAAGGTTCAGTAGGAAGGGGACAAGATGCTAGGAATATTCATAAATCTTCAAGTAAGACCAAGAATGAACCCACCTTGGCAACACTGATTGTAGAGCTCCATTTTTCATAGGCTTTCAGGACCTGAAAAAAAGCAAGAGATACTTCACATGACATTCAAAACACCGCTAGCACCTCAGTAAGTAAATGGTTTGATATCAAGTTCTTCATCCTGGGGTCAGGCTACTAGGCACCTCCATAGAACTGTGTCAATTGCCCCTGGAACAACTCGCTTGCACCACAGAGACAGTGAGAGAGAGTAAAAGTAGTTCACATAAAGAGATTTCCTGGTAGAGGGCCAGGGAATCTCCTGTCATGTAGCCATGTACTGCCACACTCCTGGTAGCATGAGCACTTGTTCCTTTTCAAGTTTCAGCAGCTAACATTTCATGTTGTTGCCACATTTTTAAGTACTCTGGAGAAAAGCACAGGGATCTAGTGGGAAATTTCAAGTAGTTGATGCTTAGATTCTCAGTACCTTCTTCATGGCAGAGGAAACAGCTGAATTCTGGAATTCTGCCTTGGTCACCCATCTGCATGGCGGAAGTGCCACTTCCATTTTGCAATTTCCCTCATGCTTGTCCAGGTTCAAAGAGTAGATTGTATATGTTTGGCGAATGTGTGAGAAGATATGAAGAACCTAGAAAAAGACAGCAAGATTTGCAAGGTTGGGCCATGAAAGAGAAAAATCTCATGGCTCAATAGTACCTTCTTCATCTCCTGGCAGGCAGGGGTAGTCCTTTGGTGAGAAATAAACAGATCTTCACAGGCTGGGATTTGAATGGAAAGGAACCTCTGAGTTTCTCAGTCATTACTGCTTTCAGATAAGAAAAAAACTGAAGGAAGGAGATGGTATTGTGTGATCCCAAGATGCCAAGGACTATAGCAAGCTAAGGATAATCTCAGAGGTGCATGGCTAGAACTTCAAGAGTAATCTCATAGAATTGGAATGAGCCTTACAGACCATGTAGTCCAACCCCCTGCCCAACGCAGGAACAGTCTAAAGCACCCCCAACTATCATTCATCCAGCCAACTGAAGACCGCCAATGAGGGGGAACCCACCACATCCCTAGGCAGCTGATTCCACTATTGAATCACTCTTAGCATGAAGTTTTTCTTAATGTCCGGCTGGTACCTTCTCTCTTATCGTTTAAACCCATTGTTTCAAGTCTTCTGTTGCCAACAGGAACAGCGCCCTCCCCTCCCCTAAGTGACAGCCTTTTAAATACTTAAAGAGAGCAATCATGTCTCCTCTCACCCTCCCCTTCTCCAAACTGAACATCCCCAGGTCCCTCAGTCTTTCCTTGTAGGGCTTGGTCTCCAGGCCCCTGATCATCCTGGTTGCTCTCCTCTGCACCCGTTCCAGTTTATCGACATCCTTTTTGAAGTGAGGCCTCCAGAACTGCACACAATACTCATCCAAATCTCTCTGTAGTATGACAGAATTTTTCACATGGTCCTTCAGAACAAATTTTATTACTGAATACACCTACCTGCAACATTCCACCAGTCAATTACAAAACAAGATATCATCAAAACAGCTCCATACAGAGCACACATCCTCCTCATGCCTTGCTAAATGGCAACAGAGCCTCTTCTGGTACACCCCTTAACACAGGTGGGTTGTAAATAGCATGTAGTGCAGTGGTGGAAAATGCTTGTGGGGAGATGTGGGCAAACTACGGCCAGTTATCACTCTTGACAATGCTCAAAACATCTAAATGCAGCACAAGGCCTGGATAGGGTCTCATTTACCTCTCCAACATGCTGCAAGCGTCCCACAGCCACATCACTGCCAACCCATGCTCGAAGGTGATGGGCCATTATTGTTTTTTGCTGCTTCTCCTGCCCTGGATCAAGGAGGAGGCTAGGGAACTCCCACAGCCCTGCCAGCAGACCTGTGAGAAAAGGCACAGCACTGTCACCCACACAAACGGATACAACACAGCTGTTAAGGGCTTGAGCTGGAAATCACTGGCTCAGATCTTAGCCTGGATATGAACCGTTAGGCAAAGCTATCTGCTCTTAACCTTATAACAGCTAAAAACAGAGCTGTTGTAAAAATCCTTGTGAAAGTATGTGAATAACTTTTGTCACCTAAGGAAAGCAATATATAAATAATGAAGTATTTATTATTTTATTTAAACACAGCTTTCCCTATATCAAGCAGGCATGAGATAGATTCAGGAAGTGTTTTCATAGTAACAGCATGACCCCCAAAGTCTGTGTTGGCCATCAGGGCTGAGCGCTCTCTGTTGAGTAGTAAAGGAGAAACACACTGGATCTTAATGCTGTTTGCTTCTTTTTATTTTTTGTTGCAACATGAACTTTGCAATTGCTGCCCAAGAAAGATCAGGTTGCCTATCCCACAGTGTATTAACTTTGAATGGACCAGTAGATAAAGAGGACACAGCTCTGACATGCAGATGTCTAAGTTTTTCAAGCTCTTACTTAAAATCACCACTGCTTCAGTTTAAAAGCAGTGGTTTCATCAAACTCAAGCAACTGAAAGACCTTCGTTGGCAAAGTCAATTACCCCCGTTAAAGAAATCTTTCCTTGCAAAGAGCTGTAGTTTGATTAAAGAGATAACATCCAAGTTTGCCCAAGAGTATGAGGAATTAAGACTACAAAAGTAACTTCAGATTTCTCCTTCCTCATCCCCTGCCCAATCGTGATGAACCAATTACCTGTGCTTGGTCTCTGTACAATAAGGTACTCTGGCTTGTCCTCATGGCATTTCCTCTGCAACACACATGTAGCTGTGCTCTCTGTCCTGGGCTGTTTCTTGGCGGCTTTCCTGGGGAAGTTGGCCACACCAAGGCTAGGATCCCACGGCTCTGAAGGAGGCAGGCAAAGGGAGCAGCTACCTGCAGGGGTGGCTGCAAATCAGAAGAACGGAGCAGGTAAATGCTTAGTTCTGAATTGCTAGCAAAAACCTAGTGATGTCAGATCTACTCTATGAAGCATGATAGCAGGGGTTTAGGGAGGCTTGGAAATGTAAGCCAGAATTTACCTGCCATTTACTTCCCCCATGATGACAAATTTCACACAGGCCAAATATTCCATGAGAATCCGACCCTAAAGAAAGATTTCCTGCAAAGATGTTTGGGGGCTTGAACAACAGAACACCTTGATTGTTGCTCTAAACTGTTGTTCAGAACATCATCAAATTTGATGCGCCACTCGACTTCCGGTTTGGGATTCATGGAGGTCTGAAGCAGCTCCAGTTGCGGAGCTGACCGGACTGCCGTTTTAAGCGGCTGGCGGGGTGAAAATAGCCCGCGGCCGACTGCTCTCAGGCGGAGAGCAGGCAAAGAACGCTCAAGACCCTAGGGTGAGTTAGATCTCGGACGAGGGGGGGCTCTGCGCAACGGGTCCCCTCCCGATCCTTGAGGTCCCACCCTGCGACGGGTCGGCTACAATCTCTGCGGCAGTTTTGGGGCCAATTCGGCTGGCATAAGACCTACATACCCAAGCTTCGATTGGGGGAAGAAGTGGAGAGGAGAAGTTAAAATCAAAACAGTGATTACAACCCGAGAAAAGTGAAGGAGAAGGTAAAGATCACTATCTTCCGATACGGGACAGATTGATAAAAACAGAGAGGAAAAAAAGTAGATTTTTAAACTGCAACAGATTAATGAAAAGGAGGGGAAGATTCGGCAAGAGTTGTATTTGAAAAGAGACTAAGTTTAAAGAAGTTATTAAAGAAATTGGACTATTGTTTTGAATACCTGTGGCTATGGAGCTGTGAGAAAAAGACACCATCGCGAGATCTGCTGTGGGAAGACGGGAGACAGGAAGTGCGTAACAACAATAGAGTGGCCGGAGAGAAGCGGCCCTTGCTGGAGGGCAGGAAGAAGGGAATCGCCATTTTTGAAAGGGGAAGGGTCGCGGCTTCAGTGGAAAATGTGCAATTTACAACACGAAACATGAAAGAGAAGATTGTGACTAAACAGTTTCAAGATCCATTGGAGATCGATGGCAAGACAATTATCATAATGAAGGAATTACCCAGATCAGTGTTACTAGATCGGAAAAAATATAAAGCGCTAATCCAGATGTTGAAGGACATGAAAATCAGGTACAGATGGGAGCTTCCAGAAGGTTTGTCCTTTGAATTTGGAGGTGCCAAAAAGCGCATTAGATCTGAGCGGGAGATGGAGCGATTTATAAGGGACAATGAAAAAGACTTACCAACAAGATTATGAGTATGGAGTGTAAAGTATTATCTTGGAATGTAAATGGACTAAACTCACCGAATAAGAGGAAAAATATCTTCCACTGGCTATTAAAACAAAAATGTGACATTGTTTGCTTGCAAGAGACTCATATTCGAAAGCAGGATGTAAAATATTTAAAATTGGGAAAATTGGGCAAGGAATTTGTAGCGGCCTCAAGCAAGAAAAAAAGAGGAGTGGTGTTGTATGTAAAAGAGGAGCTACAGCCAAAATTTGTAATGAAAGATGTGGAAGCCAGATTTGTAGCAGTGGAATGTACTTGGAACTTAAAGAGAGTGTTGGTAGTCGGAGTTTATGCACCTAACGGTGCAAAAGAAAGCTTCTTTGAGGATTTGAGGAAGCATTTAGACGATCTTTCATATGACCAGATAATTCTTGCTGGAGACTTCAATGGAGTGACAGACTTGGAATTAGATAAAAAGACAATAACGGCACAAAAGAAAAGAGGATTATTACCAAAGCTCTTTTTTGAGTTGATTCAACAAGAGACTCTCGAAGATGTATGGAGGAGAGAATATCCCAAAAGCAGACAGTTTACTTTTTATTCTGCAAGGCACTCTACATTATCAAGAATTGACATGATCTGGGCCTCAAAAGACTTAGCGTTATGGACTAAGGAGGTAGAAATAATGCAGATGGTAGGCTCAGATCACAACCCAATTATGTGGAAACTAGGGAAAAGGAGAAAAAGGAAAGCATGGAGAATAAATGAGGACTTGCTACAAGAAGGAGAGAACATGGAGATATTGAGAAGAGAGACAAAGTTCTTCATACAATACAACGTGAATAAAGAAGTACCAACTGACAAAGTTTGGGATGCTTATAAGGCGGTTATAAGGGGCATACTAATGGACTTAAATGGTAGAGCAAGAAAGAAGAAAGAGGAGAAAAGACAAGAGATTGAGGAGAAAATAAAAGCCAAAGAAACACAGCTAAAAAAGAGACCAGGGAAAAAGAAATTATACTAGGAAATTAAAATACTTCAAGAACAGCTAACAGCAATGAGTAATAAAGAATTGGAGTGGAACCTTAAAAGATTGAATCAGAAAGCATTTGAAGGTGCAAATAAACCTGGGAAGTACCTGGCATGGCAATTGAAGAAGAGAAGGGAAAAGAAAATAATAAATAAAATTTGTGAAGACAACAAAACGTATTTGGAACAGACTACCATTAGTAGAGCCTTTTATAAATTCTACGCTAAGCTGTACAATAAGAAAGAAGTAAATAAAGAATCAATAGCGTCATATTTGGAGAAAACGAAACTTCCAGAAATCTCGGAAGCTTGAACAGTGAAGTAACGGACGAGGAAATAAGTAAGGCAATACAATCTGCAAATCTAGGAAAGGCGCCAGGGCCAGATGGACTTACGGCTAAATTTTATAAGACAATGGCCAATGAAGTGGCACCATTCCTAAAAGAGGTGATCAATGGAGTTCTAAGGGATCAAAGGATTCCAGACACCTGGAGTGAAGCGAACATATCATTGATCCCAAAAGAGGGCCAAGACTTGACTAACGTGAAAAATTACAGACCTATATCGTTACTTAATAATGACTATAAAAGTTTTGCGAAGATATTGGCGGAGAGACTGAAGGGGTGGCTCTCGGAGGTTATAGAGGAGGAACAAGCAGGTTTTTTGCCAGACAGACAAATAAGAGACAATTTAAGGACAGTGATTAATGCTATTGAATATTATGATAAGCGTTGTGACAAAGAGGTTGGTTTCTTCTTTGTTGATGCTGAAAAGGCGTTTGACAATTTAAACTGGGATTTTATGTTTGCCACTATGGAAAAGCTACAATTGGGAGAAAGATTCATCAGAGCAATTAAGGAAATCTACAGAGACCAGACTGCAGCAATTGTGGTGAATGATGAAGCGACCAAGAAATTGACTATAAGTAAAGGAACAAGACAAGGTTGCCCGTTGTCTCCACTGTTGTTCATTTTAGTATTGGAGATCCTGATGATACAAATACGACAAGATGATACCACGATGCAATCTGCCTAGTGTGGCTGAAAGAGTGGATGACGCTAAAGAACAAGAAATTACTAGCCCTAGAGGGATATAAAAAAATATTTGGATGGCATGCATACCTATGGCATGATAAAGTAAAGGTGAACTCGATGTTCCTGCATCATTATATACGGAGAAGTTTATATATAATCTGGAAGAAGTACAGAATTTATCTACAAGAAGGAACTCCTTTGTGGGTAGTTCCATATGAGGTGATAGATCCGAGAGCTGTTGATAATGAGCAACAATGTTTAACTTACAAAGAAATAACTAGAACTGAAGCATCCAAACTCAGAATGAAGACGCAGGAGGAACTATCACCTTATTATGACTGGTTCCAGTACAGACAGATCAGAGACTTGTATAATTCGGACTCTGTAAAGGGAGGTATACGAATAGAGAACTCGGAACTAGAGCAGACCCTTCTTAAAGAGGACAAGAAAAGAATATCTAAGGTATATCAAGTATTGTTGAAATGGTATACTGAGGATGAGATAGTAAAAACACAAATGGTGAAATGGGCTATAAATTTTAATAAAGAAGTAACAATGGAGGCATGGGAATACTTGTGGAAGACTACAATGAAGACAACGACATGTACTAGCATTAAAGAGAACATTTACAAAATGATCTATCGTTGGTACATGACACCAAAGAAGATTGCGCTAGGGAATTTGAATACTTCTAATAAATGCTGGAAATGTAGGAAGCATGAGGGCTCCCTCTATCATATGTGGTGGTCGTGTGAGGTAGCTAGGCAGTACTGGGGGGAAATAATAAGAGAAATGAGTGAAATTTTACAATTTCAAATTAATAAGAACCCAGAACTCCTGCTACTAAACCTGGGAATGGAGGGAATTCCAGCCCATCATAGGACGTTGATATTTTATATGACAGCAGCAGCCAGACTTTTGTACGCGCAAAAATGGAAAGTACAAGAAGTGCCAACTATTGAAGATTGGATCTACAAATTGCTGTACATGGCAGAAATGGACAAGATGACAAGAAAACTGAGAAATCTGGACTCAGGGCAGTTTAACACAGACTGGGAGAAGCTGAAACAATATTTGGAGAAGAAATGGGAGGTGGGAGGAGAACTGTGGCAGTTTAAGAACTACTGAAGTATAATAAAATGCAGAGGGGGGTGACTTTACCGGGGGGGGGAGAAGAGACAAACGTGAATCTCTAAGCAGTTAGATTAATAGATTGACATATATATGGATACATACAGATTAATAAACAGAATATCGATAGAAAATAACTAACCATAAGGGCTAATTATAAGGATTGATTAATTAATAATATTTTCTTTTTGGTAAGACTGGTATAATGTACCAAACTGAATATGTTTATTTGAAGATATATATGAGTCAAATTGATTGATTATGTGATGATAGTTATATAGAATTATTATTGAAGGGAAATAGAAATATTAAAGTAATTAAATATAACTAAAATAGAAAGAAGAAGATAGAATGAGTAACATATAGAGCATAAGTCAAATTGTTTGATTTAAATGAATGTATGATTTATATGGTTCATGATTTATAGAAATATTTGAAATCGGAATTATGGAAAATGGGATAAATTGTTTATCCAATATGGAAATAATGACTCATAGTTTGGGTATAGAGTATTAAAAATAGTTAAGAATGTATTGCTTAGAATAAATGGGAGATTATATATTTGTTAGATAGAGGAATTTAAAAAGAGTAAGGGAAAAGGGACAAAGGGTTGGAAAACTGTTGGAAGTCAACAAAAAAGGGGGGGAAAGGGAGGGGGTTAGAAATGGAAAATGGGAGAATTGATTGTAATGTATAAATAATTGATCCTAACCCAATAAAAATTTTTCTAAAAAAAAAAAAAAATTTGATGCGCCACTCTAGGGCAGGATTCTGCCCAAACAAGCCTCCAACCTATATAACCTGGACAATAGTATCTCAAAAGCAGAGAATGAATGTCCTGCAGAATGTTCTCTACAGGGCAAATTACCCCAGGACACAACATACTGGAGAGGGCAAATCTGTTGCCTCAAGCACTCCTTGGCTGCTGCTCTTCTTGACTGTGTTAAGACTGTGCACCTATGCAATTTTTTAAAGTGCTCTGCCTTTTTTGATAGCTTACAAACGTAACAAAAATCTTAAATTAATGTTAAATTTCCAGAAAGCAAGATAATATAACCACTCAAGGCAACACTATCATCAAACATTACAATGCTGGCTCAGATAAAAAAAGGGCTGTGTACCTTGGGGATCTTTAGATAAAGAAGCTCAAGAGCTAGGTATCCCCAGCATATTGATAACACCTCTTTTTATAGTTACAGACTCTCTTGTCCAATAATGTCACACAGAACAGTTCAGTGCTAATAGTAACTGCTGTGAAATATCACACAGTTATTTCCAATGAATAATGAATTCCCAACACTTCCCCCTCCCAGGCCACTTTTTGAGAATGACTGGCAAAAAAACCCAACCAGAGCCAGATCAAAGCCATCACCCTAGAAGAATTTGGCAGTTCACAGCACTGAATGCTGCTGACAGTTCTAGGAAAACCAACAAGGAGGAATTCCTCTTGTCCATCTCCAAATGCTAGTTGTCCAGCAGGCCCAACAAGGCGGTCTGCATATCAGGTCGAAATGCACATTCAGTCCCATCAAGGAAGGTTTTCTCATGCAGGATTCTTGGAGCTTGGAGGCCAGCACCATTAGATACTTAATCAGTTTTATACCAGAAAGGGGAAATTGGCCTATAGCTGATTGGGTCATCTGAAGTATGTCTTTATCAGGAGGGTCTGGGTTTGTAGGTTACAGCTGTGGTTCCTTCCCTCCAATAAATCAACTATGCTGAATAAAGAAAGGGCATTGGGTGGAAGGGCAAAGAGGTTTCTTAGGAGTGTAGATCTGTTATTGAAAAATATTTGAAAGTATACATGCCTCTATCCCAAAAAGCCACCCTGAAGTACCAAACCGTCTCAGCACATACCACATTCTTCCACATCGAGCACCTGAGAGCACTTGGAGGCAGCTCTTCCTACCAGTCTCTTGGCAGAGTCTTTCAGCTCCTTCTCCACCTGCAGAAGAGACAGTGTCAGTCATCTGTGACTGCTGGAGGCATGTGTCTATTTTATTAATTTAGGACATTTTTAGCTTATCCTTTCTCCAATGAGCTCAGGGTGCGGTACATTATTTCCACTTTTCTCCATTTAAACCCACAATAACCTTGAGAAGTAGGTTATGATGAAAGAGACTTGCTCAAGATCACATAGCAAGCTTTGTGGTAGAGTGGAAACTTGAAGCTGGTTCTTCCAGATCCTAAGCTGACACTCTAACTACTGCATTAACTTGGTTTTCCAAGCTTCCTCCAGGACGACCATGGCCCCAACATCAAATCATGTGCACGCACAATTTCAAGATCCAAATCAACCCAAGTTAGAGTAGAACTAAGAAATATGACATATGCCCAATATTTTAAGAAAAATGGTACATTTGCTATGGTAACATAGAAGGAACCTGTGCTTAAGAGCCTGATAAAGACAAACTGGAGAATAAATGTCATTAGGATTTTAAAATTGGATTCACAATGCAATACAGTTACTCCAGTCTATGCACATTGATTTCAATTGACTTATACTGTAGTAACAGAGCATAGGATTGCATTGTAAGTGTCCTCCCCACCACACCACTGTATGTGTACACACATATTTAAGGAAAATAAAAGGTGCATGGTATCTGGGCCATAGAACAAATTCCTTCCCAGCAGACATTAATCTGACTCCACAACAAAACAACAGATCCCGATGAGGGGAGGAGAAAGGTGCCCACTTACCCTGTGGTATGCTCTGCAGTGCTGCTTCACTGGACACTCCATGCACAGTGGGGCCCTGGGAGTGCACACAGTTGCTCCCAGTTCCATCATAGCTTGGTTAAAGTCACCTGGATGGGCTGGATCCACCAGAGTGTGTGATAAAGCCCTAAGACCAACAGCAACCTATGTTGGCAAGCACAACAGAGAAGCCCAAGGCAACAGGTTGAAAGAGATCCTGGGCCTTCTCTGTCTATAACTGCAGTCATGGGGAAGGATGCAGAGAAGTATGTCAAGATAAAGCTATGTAAAATGAGCGACTGAGGAAATGAAGTATGTGTTTTGCACTGAACTTTCCAGGGTAGCTAATGCTGCAGCATGAAGTGGAAAGCGTTGCTTGAAAAGGTAGCCATGATTCTTTAACATTGTCTAGCACAGAATCTGATGACCCCGGAAGAATCTGGACGGTTATTTCTTGTCCTAAACCATATGAATAGCATCGTTTAAAGTCTCAGCATCCTTAAAGGATTTGTTGGGGGCTCCTATAGGTTATTTGTAAGCTTTTCACCTAGCTTTTCTCTGGAGTTATTCTCACCCTAATACTGAGCACACTTAGCTGGTAGTAAGTCTTATTGATTCGAATGGAATTTATTAAAATACTAGCAACAAAGGCCATTGTGTTTAACAATACAATGGGCTCTAGTGGGGCCTTGTGAGGGCATGCACTGCCCCAGCAGTGTTCCTGAGCTCTGCACTGGCCTGATTCAGCCTCAAATGGGCGGAAATCAGGCCAGTGTGGAGCGCAGCAGCACTCCATGGCCTGTTGCGACACCCTGGCCTGCTCGGGGCGTGCTGAGGGCGGGGCTAGCAGCTGTGGTGGCACAACCCTCCAGAGACCCCGGGGAGGCTGCTGCAGAGATGGAGAAGGCTGATGCAGGAGTGTGGCCCTCCCTGCCGGGGTGCTGGGCTGTGTGGGCCTTTCTGTGGCCACTGCGGAGCCTTGGGAGGGGCTCACTGGCCCTCCCTGTCCTCTCCTTAGCAAGCTGTATTGGATGTGCCTGCATGGGGATAAAGAGGGAGTAGTCACCAATATGGCTTGCCTTTTATATAGGAGGATTTATATCCCACTTCTCCCCATGGCAGCTTACAAATTTAAATAAAAACCCCATAATAAAACTCCACATAAGCCCTGCCATCAGTAATGCCTGCAGCCTACACCTGTAAAAAGATTGTAGCCATTGCTTCCTCAACTCTTCCTTTCTCTGCACCGCCTCAGTTCCTAGCTCTATAGAGCTCTGTGGTCTTTCAACGCAGAAGTTAAGGCCCTTTGATTTCAGAGATTAAGCCCCCTTGCTCCACGCCAGTGTGTGAGGCTCGCTAGACTCAGGACCCTTTGCCTACACTGCTAGCAGAGGAGACCAATGAGAAAACTTCTGTACACAGTAAGAGACTGGCTGGGGACCATCCAAGAAAGTACTTATCTTGCCAGGTAGTTGCTGTTAATTCTCCAACTGGGATTTCAGATGTGGACTGGAGGCAAAAACCTGTCTCTTTACTCAACCCTTGCATCCTGAAGCTACACATGCACCATTACAGCAACATTCCTCCTCTTACCAGAATACGTCAGTAACAGCAGAATTGGTGGGGTTAGCTCCAATGGCTCGTACACGGCACAAGACCCGAATTACATTCCCATCCACTACACCTGTCTCCTGGAAGCATTGACCAACAACAGAGAACATCCTTTTAAGACTTCATGTTCAAGAGTCACTTAGCTAAGGGAAGGGGCACTGAAGTGGCTGAGCCACCTAAGGGCAAAGGGACTCTTCTGCTCATAAATCCTCAGCACTGTTATTTTCAGAAGCAAGCATAAGGAATACAATGGTTCTAATAGGAAATCATTGTCTTTTCCCACTCTTTGAACCTTCCCAGTGTGACTACTAAGAGATTTAAATTGGGACAATTCATGATCTTTAAGGCATCCTAACAACCCTCCCAATACATGTAAATGTGGAATCAGCTGCACACAGCAGTTGGATAGAAGATGAGAAGTTAATGTCCCTCAAATGATGAAGTCTGTATGTTCTGAGGTTAAGCAAGGCAAGCCAGGCCCAGTTTGGGTGCCATCTACTTCATGTATGCCCTAAGGCAAAGCAGCCTAACCAGAGTGCAACCTTATTTACCTGGCCAAATGCTATGGATGCAATAGCTCCAGCAGTGTACTTCCCTACTCCTGGAAGCAGCTTCTGCAGCTCCTCTGCTGTCCTGGGCATATGACCTGCCATCTCCAATACCATCTGCAAAAGATCAGTGAGTTTATTTATTCGTTTATTCTTTTTTTACCTCTCCCCTTTCTCCCCAACAGGCTTATATAACCTGGCAATTTCATTACATACATCTCCAGTATATATGTAATGATAACAATAATAATAATAATAACACCATTTGATTTATATACTGCCCTTCAGGATAACTTAATGCCCATGCAGAGCAGTTTATAGAACTGCCAATCCAACATTCAGGGCAATGAAGTAGGGATAATCCAAAACAAAAGAAAGGAAGCAAGATGGGGAATAAGCTGGTAGTGATAGGCAAATTTGCTATGAAAAGGCCAGCTTAGTGATAGAAGGTATTTTACTACATGCTAAACTACAATGGCAAGCTGTGCCCACAGCAGTTAAAGACACAAGGGCAGCAAAGTAAGAAGGACCACCTTTAGAGGTCCTCTCAATACACTGTTGTTACTTACACCATTTCTGTAACAAGGAAGTGATCCCATTACTGATAGTAACAGGGGTAAGGGAAGACTCTATACTGTGTCTCATACATTGGTTACAGGTCTGAAGCTCATTGCATGGATAAGTTATTTTTTTCCTAGCCTAAAATACTCCACACAGCCTTGGGCAGCTAAAATACTCTTCTGAAATTCTTGGAGGAAGGTGGGATACAAATACATACTTGAGGATTTGGGACTCATCCACAGACAATGTATTTAGCTTCATGAAGCTGCTCAGTTTAGGCAGGCCCTCAATAGTAAACCGTAGACAACCATCTTGTCATTTAAGAACATTTCCACACTCTTCTACCTGCTAATCAGACACCTATGACAAGAGTTAAAGGAGCTAATTATTGGTGCCTGACTACCTTCCAAAGTGGCTAGCCGGAGAGAGCCAACAGCCTTCTTTTATATCGAGTGGGAGCGATCTCCCTTGCTAAAACCAGACTCCACAAGCCAGATGAATACTGAGAATGACTGACCCACACCCATAGAGTACCTTACATGCGCCTTCCTGGAGCCGCTTCCCTCGAGAATAGTAGCCAAGCCCTGCCCACATTTCATTCACTTCCTATTCCCAAACAGAAGGAGATGTTAGGGAAAATCTGAACGCAGGAAGGGAAAAATCATTTCTTCTTGGGTACATGAAAAGTAATTGTGTGTGTAAGTATAGAAATACACTTATGATATTGCACTCACTTTCTTACCTCCAGTGAAGCCCCAGCTAGATCCTGTAAGGTTGGCCATTTCTGCATCATAAAGAAAAAGAGGAGCTTGTTTACTGGTCTGCAAAACGGACTGTATGAACAGAAACCAAAAGTTAATGCAAGTGAGAATGTGCCACAGGGATGTTTGGCATTACCTGCATCCAGCGATTGTAGTAGTTGATCACAGAAGCCACTTGTGTCTGCTGGAGCATGATCTCCGATATCCACACTGCAAACACAAATAGTAAAAGCATTAGGGAACTTTCCCAATCTCGTCTAGCGAGCAGGAGATGCTGCTCAATGAACAACAGAAACTAGTTTATTTCAGTATCCCTCTGTCACGGGCAATGAAGCTGAGAATAGCTAGTTCTGCCTGCCATTTTCTCTTATCCTCTTGATCATGCACCATGATTTGATGGATTTGCCATCTTGCTTTTGCTGTGGTCCTGAATAACTAACTGGGCCTAGTGGGTTACTACATATAAAGTTATGTTGTCTGCAGTGAAACAAATTACCACCTCCCAGGCACTCCCTGAAGTTGCCAGCATGGCACTGTTTATATATTGCTTGTGCAATTAGCTCTATAGTAGTACAAAGGCAGATCAGTGACAGAAACTCCCAGCCAAACTCTTTTGAGGTTCTCTCTTACCAGCATATGCTCGTTTGTCAGCATCAGCTTCAGTTGCAGCCTGTAACAGTATGAAAAGGGGAATTCAGGAAAAAGGACATAGGACAGCAATTGCTCACATCTTTCAAAAAAGATTCTTTACTGCGCAGTTTTGATTCTACATATTGCAGGCCATACCAGTTTCCTCCAAGGAAGGTCCCGTTTGCACTTATTGTACCAGGCAAGCAGCCTTTTCCGAAACATTTCAATTTCATCTGGACTGCTGAATGTATGGTATGAGGACTGCTGCCTGGGCACTCCTGCAACAGTAAGAGGGTCATTACAATATATTTTAAGGAGTAACTAGAGAAGCATAAAAAACCTGCAAAGAATCAACTTCATCTGAGCAGGGCCTTCTGCAGATGGCATCCTGCAAGAAGGCAAGATCAACCACTGCCTGTGAATTTCTTGTAGTGGACCCCACCTTGTGGAATGGCCTGCCTGACTAGATCAGGAAGGCTCCCTCGCTTCTGCCATTCTGCAAAGTATGTAAATCAGAGTTGTTCAGGAGGGTAACAAGGCTATGTTATAACTGAATGGCTCAGGAAGATGCTTTAATAAGGGAATGGGATTGTGGATGATACTACTGTGTATAGTATGTATTATCTATTGCTATATGTATTGTCTTGCTTGCTCTCACTGCATTATACTTCCGCTTATGTAATACCATTTTCTGTATTGTTTACCATGTCATGTTTAATATTTTTTTTGTTTCAATTACTGCTATCCTAGTCCCATTACATTGCTTATAAGATGTTTCATCCTTTTGAATGCATTAACTTATATTGTGTATGCCTTGAGTCTTTTTGAGAAAGGCAGACTGTTAATAACATAAGTAAATAAATAAACTTGCATCAAATCCTGAGTGGTATACATTTTCAATGCAGAAAAAGGACACAATCCCAGACAACAAGGCTGTTACCCTCCTTTTCTTCAAATGTTCTCCTGAGACCTGCTTTTTCTGCAAACTCCAACAATGTAAACCACTAGCTCACTGATCCCCAACGTAGCACCCACTTGCTCCATAATGCTCACTCGTGCGTTTCCTGGTGCCCACTTACTCCTTCCCCAAAGCAAGGAGCCATCCCTAGCTTTTCTTAACTGGTTGGGTTATGAATCAATACTCTGTGGGGTTCAAATCCCTCTACTACCATGAGCTCAGCTCCAGCTCCCCAGCTGTATTTTGGGGGAAATAGTAACATTGTGTTCACTGCTCTGAGTGGGGCACTAATCTGTCTAGAAGAGTGCAGTTGTTATTATTATGATGATGATCTTTCAATATTCCATGCCTCCTGGAGCATATTCAGTTGTCATAGGGCAGTTTTTGATTTCTTTGGGTAATGTACAGTGTCTTATTTTTCTGCATACCTGGGGAGACTCCTGAGAATATAGAAACTCCTGTAGGCAGCTCAGGTTTGCGTATTTCATAATCACAATGAAAGAGGAGCAAATCACTTTACTATGAGCAGGAATGAATGGAATTGCTTCAGTGTAATATACTAACACCTAGTCCGGAAAGACTCCCTAATACTGTCATATATTAAACCTCTGATTCTCTATTTGAATATGTAAGCAAATTAAAAGTTAAAATGAGTTCAGTTACTGGTATCCAAGGATGAACTCATGAAAACAGAGTCCCAGACAGTCCTCTTTTCTTGTCTTTTATGTAACATGGTTGTTCTGCTATTGGATAAGATATTTTTGCAAACCAAACACCTTTGTACAGCATGATACTCTCTTCATATTTCCTTGGTGATTTCTGTAGTTTGCCAGTGCCATGCGGCATTCTGCATTTGCTGTATGTTGCCAACTGAATTTTACTCATTGCCAGGCTAGGAAAAACAGAAGACATGTTACTGTGAGAACAGATCTCCGTATTCCTCCCCCCTTTCCTAGTACAAAACCAGCAGTATATACAACTTTCTATGTATGTTACCCTATATTTTTCTGGCACAGACTGCAATATGGGAATAAGATCTAGAAACACACCTGACTGTCACTAATACAATTGCACAACTCTACAGGGGATTTTATGCATTGCAAAGAAAGAGAAGTAGACATTCCACCTTTGTTATTCTATAGGTGCGGCAGAAATGCGGTAGCAACATCCTGTACTACAACCTGCAGTTAAGGATGGGGGGGGGGGGAGGAAGACTGCAGCAAGTAAACCAGAAAATCCTATTCCTGTCCAACAATACTAGCTTGCAGAAAAGGGTTTTTTTAACGCAGAAGGGAGAATTCAAAAATATGATTGCCCACTTCATGCAAGCTCAGTTAGCAACATGCACACTTACAAATAAGCAAAAGCGACCTGGGAGCCCGGCTACCGGTGGTAACGAGTGACCTGACGACCTTCTCCTATTTGCGTCTTTTTGGTACTTTCTTTCCGCGCCCGCCACAAGTCGTCTCCCCGCCCCGCCAATCAGAGCAAGTTACAACGACAGAGTCAATCTAGGATGCCCGCAAGAGCAAGGGGTGGGACGTGCAGAACTGCAGCCTATCTGCGCCGCGTTCTGCTTTCCTACTTGTGAGAGAAGCTTCTTTCGAAGCCCTCGATGGCTCTGAGTAAATTAGCAGCGCAGCCCTGTGCAACAGCACGCCACTTCATCATCATTATTTCAATGGGGTTAGACTGGAGTAATTTGACATAGGATTTCATTGCTGCCGTAGTCCTATTAACCACATCGAGCGCAATCGTAATTTAGTTCTTCTGAGTAAAGAAGCGCAAATCCTATGTGCTCGCACTTCTAATTTAGGGCCAGCACATAGGCTTGGAGGGTTCCGTTGAGTTTACGGAAATTTATTCCGAGTAAGCATGCGTCTGATGATGACTGCAAGCCGACCACATAGGCACGGGGTGCTGTCAAAATATCGCAGTTGACAGTCTGTGTCGGGAGTAAGCTGCTCATCCCGAAAAAGGCTGCTTTAAAACGCTTCAGTCCCACAACTACAGGCACTTACATAGGCAGCTACAGCGGTGCGCCGGTCCCAAAGAAAGGCCGTCGGCAGCGCTGTGCGCCGGAAGTCAGAGGCTGGAGAGATGGCGGGGTTTTGAGGGGTTCGTGGCGGACATCCGGAGGTAAGAAAATGTTTATCAGGGCTTCTGACGGGTGCTCTAGCCGGAAGTGGGGTATCGATGTTAAACGGCTTTGACCTTCGGGTTATACGAATTTCTCTAGCGGCTCAGTCTGAGAAAAGCCTGATTTCTTACAAGATGTTGCCTGAAGTTAAGATTTCTAACAAGCTGATCGCTTTTATATTGATTGCTTCACATCGTTGTTGTCTCCGTGGATGGTGACAAGAGAAAGTCCCTGATGGTAGTTGAAATGTTTCGGGCTCGTTGTGATTGGAAATATTTATTTTCTTTCTTTTTCTGAGCTGGGGAAGCCGGCTGCAGCCTCTAGTTAGGAGTGTTGGTTTTGGTTACTGATTTCCTCAGCAACAAAATTAGCCTGTGGATTTTTAAGTCATGCAAAGTTTGCTCCTTATAGCTATGCGAAGATGACTTCTTTGAAGGTGCCAGTCATTGATGTCCAGAATGATAACTTCAAGGAGCTTTGGCCATCTATGCTCTTGGCGATCAAAACTTCTAGTTTCATTGCTCTTGATACGGTGAGTAGCTCTTCTATGGTGAGTTTTTAAAGAATGTATGGGGGGGAGGGGTAAAACTGTGCAACACAGCTGCAACTGAGAAATTATATTGGATGTGGCCGGATAGGTGTCTTTGGGAAAGCGGATGATATTATCTCCAGCTGCTTCTTGGAGTCTCTGCTTTTTCAGTGAGTCTCCCAATTCCCTCCTTACTAAATCCCCCATTCCATGTTGCTTTTGTACTTTCAAGTCTTGGGGGCCCCACATAGCATTTCTGAGTGGTCTGAGAAGATTCTTCCTTCCGTTTTGATCAGCAGAAAAACTGTTTGGATGCAGTCTAAAAGATTAAGTTTGAATCAGTCTTGTCTGAATTGGCATAGAACAGGGGTGGGCAATTGTTTTGGCTCGGGGGCCACTTTGTGGGAGTGGAGGTTAGCGGAGGGCCGCACCTTTTAAAATGATTGCATTCATTAGTTAACTTTGCATTTCAGAAAAGGTATAAATTGTATCATAAAAATCAATAAATATAAATTAAATAAAATAGTGGTAGTTTTATTCAATTTATTTATTGTGCTAATTTCATATAATTTATAGCTGCAAGCACATTTAATTTTAGAATCAGTTTAATGAGACAAATGTACCCTATCACACTTTTCTACTGTCTTGGCGGGCCACAAAAAACTCCGTAGCGGGCCACATGTGGCCCACGGGCCGCAATTTGCCCACCCCTGGCATAGAACATTTAGTAAGTACAGAACTGAAACAGAGTTTAAGCTAGGCAAACTTCTTCTGAGGTCATATGAAAAGGACTGTGCCTGGATTGGTGGTAATGTTCAGTTAAACATCTATTTCTCCCTTTAGAAATCTAACTATTTTCTTTTATCCATAGGAACTTAGTGGGCTTGGAACAAGGAAGAATTTGTTAAACCAGTAAGTTACTGCTGTCTTTATAAAGCAAATTCTTACAATTCTGGATAATCACTTTTTTGGATAATTCTGGATAATTCTGGATAATTGAAAAGTCTATTGTAAGGAGATTTTGTCTCTTTCTCAAGAATATTGGTTCAGAATACTTCTATCAGTTTCTGGTTGAGAGAAGTTTGTTTGGTTTAATGTACACATGAGAAAAATGCCTTATGGTGGGATAGCTTATTTGTTTCATTAGTATTTCTTTATCTGCACACGTCTCTCATGGGGAGAGACTCTTACCTTCTACAAAATGAAGAATCTGTTTAATTGAATGAGATGGGGAACATATCTTACAAATATGGAACCTTTGGGAAGCTATGGCTAAATACTTCCCTGTGATTAAGGTTACTTCCTGTTAAGATATTTGATATTTCTCCACAGATGTATTGAAGAACGGTACAAAGCTGTCTGCAATGCTGCTAGAACACGCTCCATCTTATCTCTAGGGATTGCTTGTTACAGACAGCTCCCTGATAAGGTATACTGCTTATCTTGTGGCTTTCACCCTACTGTCTTTATTTCTGTGGGTAAGGATGTTAGTGGGTCATATAATTTTGGGTGATTTTGTTGGCCTATTTCTTAAAAGGTTGAGAAGGGCATTTGCAAGACTTGGGGTGGGGAGATTCATGAGAACAGAACAGTTAATGTTATAAGGAATTTTTCATGTATAATGAAGGCCTTAAAGAGTGCCTGTAGTAGTGGCACACTGTTACTAGGACTGGTTCTTAAACAATAAGGACAGAAATCATGGGTATCTAAGCTATGACTTTTGAAACTCCCTACTTTGCAGTTTTCAATTTCACAGGCCTTGGTTATTTTGCAGATAGAAAACACATACCTGTCTCAAATCTACAACCTGACTCTGCTTTGTATGGAGGAATACATCATTGAACCACAGTCAGTTCAGTTTTTGGTGCAACATGGATTTGACTTCAACAAGCAGTATTCACAGGGCATTCCCTATCATAAAGGCAATGACAAGGTACTGAGCATGGGAAATCCAACCCCAGTGGCCAGGTAGCTGTGTTATGACAACTTCTGTCCTAAGCAGAAAGCAAGTGTATGTGAATGGAAGTAGGCTTACTATGTCATAGATATTCTTGCAGAAATCTTATCCTTCGTAACATGCAGCCAAAAGGGATCTGTCATCTGGATATTGTTAGATGTTGAGCTTTCTGCAATCTAGAGAGCAGATGTTTTCTGTGATTTGTATTATAAACTAATTCTGGGGGGCAATGAGGACCAAGATCTGGGATCAAAGAGCTAACTGGTAGTAGTATGTCGGACTTTCCTACTAAGAGAGAGACCTCCACTGAGGATGGTGAGTTCAGAGGAAAGCATTCCCTCCAGTGGTCGAGGCACTGCTTTACTTGATAGTCAAAGGGCCAGAGATGGCTTTATTCTCCAAATTGAATTATTGTACTTGCTTTCTCTGTGTTGGGGGAGAGTTGCATACTGCCCTTCACTTATATCTTGGTGTCCTCTCTTACCATTTGAGCATATGGGATGGGCCTTATGCCAGAGAAACTTCTCCAAGGGAAGGTAGTACAGAAGTTGAAGTGAGACTAGCTGATATTTCTGTCTGTCTTCTCACAGGGAAATGAAAGCCAAAGCCAGACCGTCCGTACTTTCTTCCTGGAACTCATCCGAGCCAGAAAGCCACTCATTTTACACAATGGCTTAATCGATTTGGTCTTCTTGTACCAGTGCTTCTATGCTCACCTACCTGACAATTTAGGCACATTCACGGCTGATCTTTCTGAGATGTTCCCAGCTGGTATCTATGATACTAAGTATGCCTCTGAGTTTGAAGCACGCTTTGTGGCATCTTACCTAGAGTATGCCTATAAAAAGTGGTATGTATCTCTTCCAAGGTTTAGCAGTAAACATCTTGACAAGGGTTGAAGCAGGGAGAGACCAGATATGGTGTTCAAGGTTGATTCTTGCTGTCAGAACAGTTTGTCCTGGAACATGATCTCATTTCCATGTGATTGGATAGAGTGGGGTCAAGAAGAAGATGACTCTCCTTGGTCTCTAGATAGTGAGTTTCCATACAAAATAATTTATATGTTCTTGGCTAAATGCTGCCCTTAAACTGAGTACTAATGCCCCTCTAGCTATCATAAGAAACAGGTGAAACTTTTTTTTTCTGTGTTTGACCTTTCGAGTGGTAGCTAAGCTGTATTTTTCTGTCAGCTACAACTGGCCTTTTGGACAATAATATGTGCTAGATAACCCTGTATTCTAAACAGGATGCATTCACACTGGTAGCTGTCTTATATTTTGCGCACTTATTTTCTAATCGAAATGCCAGTACAGGGATGTTGAACAGTCTGATTCTTTCTCATGCCCCCACAATTAGATCCTTTTTTACATGCAAAGAGATAGCACGGCTCTATATACCTCTATGTTGGAAAACTTCCAGCTCCAATCTTCCGTTCCTGGGCTATGTGTTAGAAAAGGTAGTTGCTTCTCAGCTTCAGGGGTTCTTAGAAGAGACTGAAGAAATTTAAGCTTAATTTTGACAAAACAGGAATTCTCTGGGTTAGTAGAAAGACTGGCCAGCAATGTAAGATCTCTCCTCTCTTGGATGTGGTTACACTCCCCTTGAAAAGTCAGATTCACAGTGTGGGAATGCTGCTTGACAAAGCAGTCACCTTAGAAAGTCAGTTGGCTGTGGTGGCTCAGAGTGCACTTTCCCTGTGTTGGCTGGTGCATCAGCTGCACGTGTTCCTAGTTCATTCAGATTTAGCCACAGTGATCCATGTCATAGTTACATCTTGTCTGGACTATTGCAATGTGCTCTACTTGGGGCTACCCTTGAAGAGTGTTCAGAAGCTGCAGCTAGTACAGAATGCTGCAGCTAGACTGCTGGTTGGAGCCAGCTATTGGGAACATGACTCTGATATTACAACTTCACTGCCAATCTGTTCCTGAGCCCAATTTATGGTGCTGGTTCTCACCTTTAAAGCCCTATGAGGCTTGGGGCCAGGGTATTTGAAGGACTGTCTTTTTCCATATGTGCCTGCTTTGGCATTTAGATTACAAGGAGAGTCCTTCCTGATTGTCCCATCAGGCATAGAGCTCAGTTTATGGTACCCCTTGGTGGCAGCCCCATGGTGGTGCAACCTCCCCCAGAAAGTGTGGCTAGCCCCCTCATGCTCCATCTTTAGGAGGCAGCTGCATTCAATGAATGTTACCATTTATTTGATAGTTTTATATATAGTGATTTTAAATTGAGGTTTTAGGTATTTTTATGTCTGCTGTAAGCCCCCTTTGAGTGTTGTAAGTTAGAAAAGTGGCTGACAAAATGTTTCAAATAAATAAATAGAAAAGCCGGTACTGAAGGCAGTTTTTGTTGCTCTGTTGCATTTTGTATCCCAATCTTTAATTCAACCCTTGCATTCCAGCAAACGTGAGAACTGCAGATTGAAGGATGCCAAGAAACAGCATCTCAACATAGAGTTTTGCAATTACCCTGCCAACATAGCTTCCTACATCGACTACCGCTTCTGCTCTTTGTCTGATGCCAGTCAACTTGGGATTGATACAGCAAACAAAGTTCCTATTTGCCAGACATTTTCTGTAAGTAGCACTTATTTCTTTTAACATCAGTGTAGGACAATTAAGCTTTCCAGAGAGGAAGTTGAAAAAGGAGTTGCTTGTTTCGGTGCCTTGGGTATCTTCTGGCAAGGGTTGCTGGGAAAGGTTATCCAAGGTTAGAAAGATCCAACTCAAGGATTCCCTAAAGTGGATCCCTGTCATGTGTTTCAGGAATATAGGCAAGGCCATTGTGAAGGCAGAACCAGTGACTGGCTACTGTCATACAAATAAAGAGCTTTATTATTCACATGGATCCTCCCCACTGCTCCCTGGAAAAGGATATAAAATCCTGTAAATAGGACCTGTGGATCAGCTACAAGGCGGTAGGGGCTAGGGACTACCAGAGCAATAGAGGTGGCTTTTGAATCAGCCATGCAGCGCAGGTAGATATGCAGATGGCCTATCCTGGATAGACCAGAAGATAGAAAAGTTATATCTCAGCATCAGAGTCTAAGAGGCCAAAAGGAAAAGATGACTCACAAGGGATGGGAAAAGGAGGGGATGATAAAAATCCCTGATCGCAAGGAAGGTGGTTTCTTAGCTCTCCTTAAGAAAGCAAGATGTCTATCTCACATTAATGCTCCGTTTCAATGGCAGCTAGGACCATGAGTTGCTGAACAAAGGGTCTGACCCAGAAACTGCAGTGGGTCCAAAATCCTGCTGCTTGTGTCCGGACAGGAATTCCATTCAGGGCACATGTGACTCCAACTCTGCGGCAGCTGCATTGGCTCCCCGTGGAGTTTCGGATTAGCTTCAAGGTTTTAGTTCTGACCTATAAAGCCCTAAACGGACTGGGATCAGCATACCTGAGGGACTGCTTCTCCCCGTATGTACCTCGGAGAGCTCTGCAGGTAAATACCTACTGGTGGTCCCTGGCCCCAGGGAGGCTCAGCTGGCCTCAGCCAGGGCGTTTTCTGTCCTGGCCCCAACCTGGTGGAACTCTGTCGGAAGACACTGGGGCTTGCTACGATCTTTTATGTTTTCGGCGGACCTGTAAAACAGAGATGTTCCGCCAGGCATATGGTTGAGGCCAGCACAGGATCCATCTAATTAGCCTCCCACCAATGGGGGGGGGGGCGTATGGTTCATCTACCCCCCCCCCCCATGCTATGCTTGGAGAGTTAAGAGTTTCACCAACCCATACCTCCACCCTTCTCTTCCTTGGTGTATGGTGGGCAGGGAAACGGGGAAGGGTGCCCCATCCGGAATACTGAAATCCATGTTTGTACTGAGATGTTATTTTATTGTTTTTATCCATTCCAATCCACTGTAATTTATTTATTATTGTAACCCACCCTGAGCCTGCTTGCAGGGAGGGCAGGCTAAAAATCTAATCGATCAATCAGTTAGTCAAAGGAAACCCCATACTAGCAAACTAAGGTAATGGGTCATTTCTGAATCTTGCAACTCCAAGAAAAAATAACTTATCCTTATTCTGGCCATCTGTAGGATATGTAAACTGTTAGGGTTAGAGGACTGCACTTGCTTTGTGTTGATCTTTGCTCGTTCTTTTGGGAATTCAAAATGCTGTGAGAACTTGTTTCTTAAATTTCTTAATGTTTTGAATGGTGGTAAACTGATCTCTGTACCCACATCAAACCCTATTCAGTCCTGTTTACCTAGAAGTAAGGAGAGTGGGCTGCACATGATCCTTTTATGCTCAGAGTACACTAATCTCTGCAAGAGCTACTGAGAGCAAAGTGAGATATGTAGAAATGGAGCTGAGCCCTTAAATAGCAGTGTGACAGAGTGCTAGTCCTGTAGAAGGAGATGCTCTTTAAGGCTAGCTGATGGTAGAGGAAGTTACCCAGAGAGAAAAGTTAGCTACACTGGGAGTGAGGAGGAGAGGGGTCTCACCAGACAGAGATCTGGGATGGTCGTGGAATTTCGAAGCTTCCACATGGGCAGAAACAGGGTCTGCCAGACCATTTTCCCGCAGTAGTCACGAAGAAATGTTTACAGAGTAATGTTAGAAACTGTTCTAAGTTCTGAAACTGATGCTCACTTTTTATCCATGCTAATGTTTCTGCTGTCCTTTCCAGGCATATGGTTGGTGTCCAGATGGGCTGAAGTGTTCACAGTCTCACAACATTGATCTTATCATTAACGAAGATGAGATTTTCAAAGAACAGAAGAGGAAGAAAAGGAAGCAGAAATGGAAACACCGGAAGAATTTGGAGGAGCTTCCAAAGGACCCAGAGTTGGATAGCCCTGATAAGGATGGAGAGATGGCTTGGAATAGGGAGGATGGGCCCCCTTCCAAACAGTCCTGTCCTGACAATGTAGCTACTCCCAGTGAGGACGGGACAGGTACAGACTCTGTGTCTGGTAATGAGGAAAGCTCTATGGATGTAGAACGAGAACTAGGCTCTGATAGTGCAGCTGAAGCAAGGATGGATGAGGAACACAATGAGGGCAGCACTTTACTACCATCCAAAGATGGGCAGGAGGAAAGGGCAGCAGGGACTGAGGAACTGGGGCCAAAAGGACAGCTACAGAGTGTTTCTGCAGTGACCTCCTCACCTGCCACAGCAAAGCCAGTGGCACCCCTGCCTAACTGTTCAGAAGGGGGAATTCACCGGGCAGGCTTCGACGCCTTCATGACTGGTTACATAATGGCATATGTCCATATGCTCAAGAATGATGAGCACAGAGACTCTGCTGGAGGCCCTTGGTTGCCAGAATGCCACAACAAACTGTACCTCAGTGGGAAGTCTGTTCCCCTTCAGATCGTGAAAAGTTTGTTCTCTAAATCTTCTAAAGCCCATAGCCAGAAGATGAAATTGGCTTGGGCCAGTCTTTAGGTCCAGCAGCCTCCCCGCCTGGATTCTAGACAAATACTGTTGGGATGAGGGAAGTGCTCCATCTTCAGCCACAATCGAGCAAGTGCAGTTCTATAGGCTTCAGTAGGTGGCTTAATGGAAAAGCTGTATCTGACTGTTTTTAAATGTCTGGACAATTAAACTGCTCTGTACCAGATTCCCCTTCATGTTTGTTAAAACCCTTCATAACTTTGTGGTCCAACTGTTGGTTTCAGTAAGAACTTGCTTGTTAACAGCTAGCAGAAGTCATGTCTGTTTATGGCATGTTATTTCTGAAACTACATTGGCTATCACATCTACTCTGTCTACTACCACTCTCTCAGCTGCCTATGCTGTATAAATACTATAATATTTAGACTAGTAGCTCTAACCCAGGTTTCCTAGTGGTGTTTTCAGACTTAAGAATTTCCAGGAGCATGTGCCTGTGAGCCTTCTCCATTGCTGAACTGATGTGGCTTTATTTTCTGGGGCGTGCAGTCTCTGAAGGGCTTAGAGTAGTAACTGGAGTTTTGCAACACAAGGTAGCTGGAAGACCACCTATGGGGGTAAGAGCAGTGATTTCCATTTTGATATGCAGAAGGATTTGGTACAAAGCCTTACTGTTCACAGAAGCTGTTTGCTAGCTACAGGTGCTCTGTACGTGCCCATCCTTTCAGAAAGCCAGCCTGTGAAGATGGACTAGTGGTGTAGGAGCTTGCTGTTTTAGTTATAAGCAAACTATTGTATGTAGGAATCTTCAGAGGCAGCAGTAATAAGTACCGTTTATGAATTGAATGGAAATGGATGAGTTCTTGTCCAGGTTTATTCCCCTGGTACTGAAACTGAATTTCACTCCTTTTGTTACCAATAGAACTGAAACTGTCGTCTTACAGGGACTAGAAAAACAAACTTTTGGAATAGGCAAGTACTAAACTTTCCTGCTTTTGACTATGGTTCAGAAGGACTACCACAGAGAACTTCAGAAATAGAATCTGATTCTACTTATGTCCCAAGCAGTTACTAATGCAAATTTAAGCTTATTGGGCAGGGCCTAACTTTCAAAACAGAAGAGCAAGATTCAGATCCAGTAGCACCTTAAAGACCCAACTAGATTTCTAGGGTATGAGGTTTCAAGAGTCAAAGCTGTGAAACTGTAGATAATACCAAACTGGGAAGCATAGCAAACACCCTTGAAGAAGGAGATCAGAATTCCAAGGAGATCTGAACATATTGGAAAGGTGGACAGATTTGAATAGGATGTGATTTAACAAGGGTAATTGCCGGGTTCTCCACCTGGGTAACAAAAATGCAAAGCATGCATACTGGATCAGGAATACACTTCTGGGTAGCAGTGTGAGTAAACAAGATCTTGAGGTGTGGGTGGGTGGGAAGCTAAATATGAGCAGTCAGTATGATGCAGCAGCAAAAAAAGGCAAATGCGATCTTGGGTGTACCACAAAGGCATCACACCCAAACCACAGGATGTAATTGTCCCACTATATACTGCATTGGTCAGGCCCCGCCTGGAGTATTGTGTGCAGTTTTGCAGGCCCTGCTTCAAAAAGGATGTGGACAAATTGGAACGGGTGCAGAGGAGAGCAACCAGGATGATCAGGGGTCTGGAGACCAAGCCCTACAAGGAAAGACTGAGGGACCTGGGGATGTTCAGTTTGGAAAAGAGGAGGTTGAGTAGAGACATGATCGCTCTCTTTAAGTATTTAAAAGGCTGTCACTTAGGGAAGTAACTGTTCCTGTTGGCAACAGATGATAGGACTCAAAACAATAGGTTTAAACTACAGGAGGGAAGGTACTGGCTGGACATTAAGAAAAACTTCATGTTAAGAGTAATTCAACAGTGAAATCGGCTGCGTAGAGATGTGGTGGGTTCCCCCTCATTGACAGTCTTCAAGGAGCAGCTGAATGAATACTTGTTGGGGATGCTTAAGGCTGTTCCTGCAATGGGCAGGAGGTTGGACTACATGGTCTCTAAGGCCCCTTCCAGCTCTATGATTCTAATCTCATAAGGTGCTACTGGACCTGAATCTTGCTCTTCTACTGCAGACCAACATAGCTATCCACCTGAAATTATTTTCAAAATGTAGTATTTAAGCTTTTTAAAACAGCATTTTTATTAGAGATGAGATGGGAGTCAAAAAGAGTCAGTCTTTTTGATGTGCTGTAATATCACTCTAATCTATTTTCCCTCAAACTTTTAAATTAGCTTCCCTGAACAGTTACACAGGCTTGGGCAATTGTCTGGTTATCTTATGTAAGCTTACTGAGGACTTGATCAGAGTGCAAAAATAGTCACAAAGGGTGTCTTAAAGTTAGGCCTGGCCTCTGCAGCCATCTAGCAATGAAGGCATAACCCAGACTCCTTTTTTCTTCCTCAATGCTTTCATTTAAAAGAGGTTTACCCCTAGTCACCCTCCCTCAGAGTTAGTATCAGGAAGGAAGGGAAGCTACTGTTTATTTCATTTCATTTATACCCTGCAATTTCTCCCAGATGGGAGACACAAGGCAGCTTGCATCATTTGCCTTCATTTATCCTCACAACAACTATGCGAGGGTAGGTTAGGTTGACAGAGTATGACTGGCCCATGGCAGAGGGGAGATTTGAATCTGGGTCTCCCAGCTCCTGGTCTGACACTCTTAACCACTACAATCCTAAGTACTTCTGGAAATAAACCCCATGGAATAGATTCCAATTAGATTCTGCGTAGACCTTAGGATTGCATTGTAAATGTTTGTTTCAGCAGCCAGCTATGACCAGTGACCTGATCTCCCTTGCCCTGCTATGCATTGGTCCCTTTGGCCAGTGTAATTGTTAACATCTCCCTTGTCCTCCAGCCAAGCCCTCACATTTATGCTTTTTATACAACTGTCATGTTAAAGTTAGCAGCTGTTCCAGGTGTGTTAAACATCTGCTTGTTAAGAGTTCTAAGGAGATTTCTGGATTGATCTGCCTGACTGAAGCTATACAGCCCTTGAGATTGTGAAGACCACTACCTTCAAAATAGATCCCTACCACTCCTGGCTGAGAAAATCTTACTAGGAGGGGTTAAGGCACTGCTTGCCAAGATCATTAATGCATCTTTGCATATATCTTTTTGACCATAGCTGTTGGAAGAGACTAATTAGACCTGATTTAAGCCATCTCTAGCAAAGAGATCTATATATAGTATATATATAGTATTTGTAGCCAGTCTTTTAAATGTCCCTTTTCTAGGCAAGGCAATTGAGTGGAAGGTGAGAAGCCAACTTCAGAAGTACTCAGATGATATTTCTGCCTAATACTTTTGGTTTGGGTTTCAGGCATGGTTTTGGGACTGAAACAGCTTTCTTTGGAGGAGGCTCTTGATTTACAAGTAATTAAGGAAAATTCAACCATTTTAATTTATCAGCAGTCTTAAAGTTTCAACACTAAATTTTGCTGGGGTTTTTTAAAAAATTGGGTGGAATTTAAGGTGCCAGTATTTGTTTTTATTGGTCTGGCTAAACATGAACTCACCTCTTGAAAACCTAACCTGCAGAGTTCCGCAAGGCTTCATACTTAGGCTTTTTACCATTGTTACAGTGGTAAGGTAGTATGTAACATTGTATATTTCAGTATCTCAGCCTCCCAAAGTATCTAGTATCTGTGATTAGTGGATGTGAGAGAACAAACTGGAACTGCATCTAGGTAAGGCAAGGGTGGTGTTAATTGGTAAGGCTGATGTTCTGAAAAAGACTGGTCTGTGAAAGCTTGATGGAGTAAGTTTCTCAAGCAGATCATGTGAAAAGTTTAGAGGCTTGTGGACTTAGTCTTGAGAAATTAGTTACTTTGTGCTGTCTTTTTGGCTTGTAAACTGTCTCTTTATTGACTTGGCTGATGTAGCCATTTTATAATCCATGCTATTGCAACCTCTATGCTGGAGAACTGTAAAATGTTGTACATTTGGCTGCCTTTAAAAGGACCACTTGGAAGCTTTAGTTAGTGTAAAATGCAGTTCCATTGTCCTTTTACAGAGCAAAACATTTTGAACATATCACACTGAGCCTAAAACAACTGCATTGATTTGCCTACTTGCTTTTGGGCTCAGTTTAAGGCACTAGTTCATACCTTTAAAGTCTTTCACAAACTGGTACCCACATACCTGAAAGATTGCATCTCTACAAGCTTGTGTGCAGATTACATTCCTCCCATCAGATTCTGATGTGTTTTCCAGGACATGCATGAACTTTTTTAGTCATAACATTTTCCAGAATGGCTTGCTGGGGTGCCAGTTTGTAGGACAGCTTGTAAAGCAGTTTTTTCCATAGGACTTTGATATAGGCTGCTTGGATTATATGGGTAAGCTGTTTCAACCGCAGATGTTTTACTCTACTGCTAACAATGTTTAGACTGGTTTATTTATGATATTGGAATACCAGTTGGCTTTCAGCTGCCTAAAGTTTTCCCAAGGGAAAGTTTTAGTAAAATGTACCCTTGATAATGGTTCGGCTTTTCTTAGAGAAACATGGGACACATTTTGTAAGTAACAGCTTTCTATCATTTCTTTCCATCTTACCAGCTTTCTTTTTCTTGGTTCTTCTAATACTTTTAATCCTCTTACGTTCACAATGTTCTCTTTCCTAACTGATGTTCTGTGGTTTTCACCTATGAAGAACTGTTATGGGAAAAGGATCAAACGCTGCAACTGGATCTACTACTTTTGTCTGAAATGGTGCCACGAGCACCAGTGCCAACAGTGCTGATACTGTACCTTTTTGTGTTGACAGTTCATGCCATGACAAAGGTTACCATGGCTGTTCTCCTGGTGTATGCAAGTAGCACAAGATTTACAGAAGCCAAGTCCCTAACTCCCTTGGAATCAGTAATTTTCTAAACAGCCCTCATGATAGCTGTGGTATGTAATTAATCTTGAGGACATAGGTTTTGGCACTTGAACAAGCTCACCTGTGCCTTATAGCTTGAATAATCAGCAGTGAAAGCAGCTTTAAGCCAGGTATAGGAAAACAAAGCAGCAATGAACTTTAAACAAGGGTTGAAGTTCCATTTCTCTCAATTTCCCAAAAGCAACAGGGAAGAGAAGTTACCTCTACTTAACTGGAAAATCCCCCTGCCCCCCTGAAGTGCACCCCTTTAACTATGGCTGCTTTTTGCAGTTCAGTTATACATCTGGTGGTCCAGATATGGTGCAGTTTGGCCCTTAAGAAAATTAAAATGTCTGCTGCCATTAGCCAGCTGCAACATCTATTGGGGAAACAGCTTCAATGACAGGGCCTTAGAACTTCCTGTCCCAGTTCAGGACTTTGAATCTTATGATACATGTACAAGATTTGACTGACTTCTGGTTTAAGGTCTTTCCAGTTGCTCTCTCACTTCCAAATCATGTAATCAGGAAGGGCTACTGATCCGGGGTAATGGAAAAATATATTAGCTGGGGCAAAAACACTTTTCCTAGCAATAAAATTTCAGTTCTGAAGCTGTGAAAATCTGGTATGTCCATAGAAACACTTGTTTGAAGAAAGATGTCAGGATCCTCCATAAAAATAATACATTTATTGAATGGAAAACGTTAAAACCCTGAAGCTAACAGAATTTTGATCAAATCAGATGTTTTTCCATGACAAGTCTTATAATTCTTTGTAAATAAGATGTTTAGATAAGGGGATATCCTGCAAATACTGGCTCAGACCCTACCATTCCACTGAACAAAGGTTGAAGTCTTCTTCCAGACCAAGGAAACTTCCTCCCACACAAAAGCCACTCAAATTGGAGAGAGGCTCTTTATGCTGAAGGAACTTTCTTCAGCTTAAAGTAGGATGTGTTTCTGTAAAGTGCTATCAAGTCACAGCTGACCTATGGCAACCACACAGGGTTTTTCAAAGCAAGAGATGAACAGATAGTTTGCCATTGCCTGCTTCGGTGTAGGGAGCCTGGACTTTCTTAGTGGTCTTCCATCAAAGTACTAACAAGGGCCAACCCTTGCTTAGCTTCCAAGATCTGATGAGACTGGGTTAGCCTGGGCCATCTAGTTCATACTATCCACCAATTAAACTTTTGCCTTTAACTTCCATATGCAAGAGATGAACTTAGAATTGTGCATTTGAATTTCTCCCCTTTCCCCATAGCTTTGTTTTTTCAACCACAAAGGTAAATTTATTTTTTATTTTGAATGCAAACTGGGGAACAGTTTACAAAAACTGACAAAGAAAACATGAAAATATTTTCAAACCACGTTCATCTTTGGTTACTTATTGCAGTTCCAGTAAAACATACCACTTCTGTAATTCAGAAAAAAAAGTCCGACAAGATAAATCAGCATAAAAACCAAGATTTGCTTTCTTTACACTTTCATAAATATCTGCAGTATTAGAAAAAGTTGTTTCGCAAAGATTCTTTTCTGGCAGTGTTAAATTATGCACAGGCTACAAACTTCTTCCTAAGCTTTAATGACAAAGTATAGCTATTTACAGACTGCAAATATTAAGACATAAAACTCCTTCATAAATATGAAAATAGATCTTGCAAAGATCTTAATCAAATATTTGGCTGCCCCCAAAGGTTATTTTTGCATAGAAATGTAGTGAAATGCAGTATAAACAGCAGCATTAAGTGCAAAGAAGAATTATTCAAGTGTTGGTAGTTAAACTGGCAAAAATACCAGTATTCTTGGACAAATACAGCAACAAAGAATAAACCTATCGTACCCCTATCTTCTGCTGGGGCAGCAATTTAGACATACATTTATTCACACAGCCTTCTTTCACCAATCAGCCACAAGTATAGCTTCTAACATGTTTAATAACTAATTATCAAAAGAGTGAGTGAATTAAAACGGATTGGGTATCATAGAAATGTTTGCAGGTAGCTTATAAAAAGCAAAATGCATCTTTGTCAGCAAATCAAACACATGATCAAAGCAAAAAATCACTACTGTGTTGTATAAAGCAATGTATTGGGCTGGCTTCATTCTGTATGGAGTACAGTTAACAGCCAACAGCTGCTTTGCAATACTTGTGAGTAATATAGGACTAGGGATTCTTAGCATGTTTCCCAAGAGAGCAGTATTACAGTTAGTTTTAACTACTCCATGACCAAGGAATTTGCTTTCATCTGAGCTGTCTAATGCCAACCACTTTTCATTACACAGAGGATTAGGAAGACGTCATACTTTCTATATGAGGTTACGGCTCTTGAGCCGTCCACCAGCATACATACACAGGCATGCATGAGCACACACATACATGTAGAAGCATGATTAGGGTTCCAAACTAAGGGTGTGCCACTTGCTGTAACTTTGGCAGTTCTATTTGAGCACAAGTGAAGCTACAGGGCTAGGAAAGTCCATAGGAGAAACAACGGAGGTGCAGACTTCTTTCTACAGCCTTTGAAGCAGACCCAAATGCTCAGGTCTCTCACAATCCATTAACCAATCCTGAATGAATTTATGTTTAGTGGGCAAGATGATACAAAATCCAAAATGTTCATCAAGCATCTACTTGGCAATTTAGTTATTTACCAACTTGACACTTTCATTCTGTAAGTCAAAAAGAAGCATATGGATAGTGCTTGTAGGAATTCTCTGTTGCCCCGGAGGCAAGAGATTAAAAAACTAGACTATTATGGGGCTGTTTTAAAAACTAACAGTCATTCTTCATTCCAGAGGTAAGTTCTGGAGGAGCTGCCTAAGACTGCTCAGGACAAAGTAAGCAGAGACTGAGGAAAGGTTATGACACAAAGGTCTGCAAGAAAGTTACTACCAGTTCCTTACGATGTCAAGGTATTGCTCAAGTCCCCAAGTTATTGCTTGCTACTTTGAAAGCTTTCACCTTATCTTTTTTGTGAACATCAGGAGGCAGCACTGCTTTTTATTTTGTCTCTCAGGGGAGTTCTCACCAGCCTGCTGTGTTAAAACTAGGAAACCATGGACTCCTATGCTGGACTAAATGTTTGGAAAATAAAGAGTTCATATGGATAATTGCATAATTTGCACAGCCAGCCAGGATCTCAAACAAGAAGCAAAACCTCTCTCTTCAGAATGCCAGATGCTTATAAAAGTTACACAAAATATAAATGTAGGTGCACACCCATCTGTAAGAAGGCTAAAGTCTGCATCTTAAAATACTAAACAAGCATGCTCAAAGTGATAAACTTGCAGAGATACTGACTGAAGATGCACTCAGCTAGGATTTTTAGAGAACATCCCTGCCTTTAAGATCTTCGTTAAAAATGTGAAGGGTCACATGCATCATTCCTTTTCCATCACAGAAGATGCTAACTGGTGGTGCCAGGAAAATGTAGTGGGGTTTTGTGTTTTGCAATAGAACTGCCACAGTTGAGAGCATTTAGCATAAGTAGCACCTTCCCCAAGTGGAGAAGGAATGCTGAAACGAAGAGTCTGAACTGTTCACTTCCAGCATCTGAATAAATATTGAAAGAGGAAGGAAGCTTAGGTATCGCAGTCTAGAGCTTGTTTTATGGATACAAGAGAACTTGGGATTTTAAGTGCTATGAACCTGTCACTACATCACAGAAACGAGAAAAACTACCTTTATGCCAGGATACTGCTAACTTCAAGTCTGTTAGATCCCAAATCAGAAGTCACTTATACCTGCTTAGCAACTGCTAGGGAGAGAGAGAAAGTCAAAAATACTTAAGGAGGGGAGTTCCTGGCAAGTTTAGAAGAATTTCTTCAATAGAAGCAAAAGCATACAGGCATCCATACACACACAGAAGAATGGCTTCTAAGCCAAGGCAGACCAAGGATCCCATCATCTTTCCCAGGAATTATGCCCTTACATTGCTCCAGGCATACCAGAGATGTGGTTCACCCTTTCTGCCTACAATTGTCTCCTGAGGTAAGCTGAGGGATCATTCTCTCATACATACTTCAATATATGCAGCCTCTCTTCAAATACATTTTGAAACCTCCAGACTAGTTGCTACAACTTGCTAGAGCTTTTTTACATTGGTTTTAGCTTTCTAAGGTATGGGGAGAAGTGTGTCACTCTGGTACCATGGCTGGACTTTTCTAAACGTCACATTTTGACTGCTCACTTACTGATGCTGGAATATTTGATGATGGCGAAGAAACACCATTTGATGTATCACTATCTTCTACCTCAAACAGAGACACTTCTTGGCCTAGCTGTGAGGAAGGGTTAACAGTGAACAGTTTGGAAGACTCCAGCCTAGACAGAGGCATGTTCCTTGGTGTTTCATCTTCCACCTCCATATCTTCAGAGGTTATACAGCTCATAGACTCCTCTGAGGATTTATCTTCTGAATGGACTAAATTTTGTACCAAGATATCCTCCATGTTCTGGGAGTCTTGCAGAACTTGTCCTGTAGACTTTCTGAATTCTGGCTCCTCAATTACATTTTTCACAGGACAGAACCCATTTTCATCCTGCGGCTCCAGTTCATCAGAACAGTCCATCTCTTCTTCTTGCACAGGAGGAGGAGACTCCAGCCTATGACATTTGGCCTGAAAAGGAGGGATCTCAGACACTCCGTATTTATTGCTGCTCAGTAACTTTTGTCGCACCTCAACCCCCAACTGGCTTGGATCACACCTACCAACTGTTGAAGATAGATCCCCAAATGTGCTATAATCTTTATGCACAAGTTCAGGAGAGACAGGAAGTGATCTGCAGCGTCTCCAAGGGAGGAAAGCAGGCTCCTGCCAATCAGTGCTGAAGGTTTGCCTGAGCTGAGGCTGGCTCATCTTCAGATATCCCCCTGTCTCTTGGGAGTGCAAGTCAAATACAAGTGATATCACAGATTTGCTTGGCATGTCAAAAAATTTGACTTTTCCCCCTTTCAGGTCTTCCCTAGCATTGAAAGGGTTGACTTTTCGGCTTCCCCCTTTGGTTGGTGTGTAGTAAGGATCCTGGACATTTATCTTGTGACAAGGCTTACGGGAGAAGATGTCTGACTGACTGCGTGATAGCCAAATGTTACGTCGTGGACGTGGTGACTTGGGAGGAATCTTGTCATCCAGTGAACTTAGTCTTTTAACTCCTTGTCCTCTCTCTAGAAAACCTAAAGGGGAAAGAAAATGATTTAAAAGATCATATTCAAAGGAAAGGATGGTGTTAGTGACTAGGCTGAATCATACAACCACCACTGTACATGTGACAATCTTACATTAAAACCCTCCACAAACATATATGCTTGGGATATGCAAAAACTTGCACATGGAATCCACTATAAGTACCACTTCTTAATCCCCAAATCCATTTTTCTTCAGAGTATACAGAAAATGAGGGTTCTTGTATTCTAATCTACCTATACATTATTTATATTTCAAATCTTCCAAATATTGATGTAGTTCCTGATTGTTTGTTCCTATCCAGAATCATAACCTAAGATGCAGTTTTCCAGTCTTGAGTTTCAGCATGTGTAGGCCCTTTGAGAGGAATGCTGTAGATTATATGTATGTTATAATCTGTCTTCTGAAAGCCTCTTATCCCATTGCGGAACTGGGATTCCCCCCCCCCCTTAGTTCCATATGCATTACCAGATTATTCCCAAGAGCATACATTTAGGAGGACACATATAATTAAATAAGGTTATAGTACAAACCTATAGTACTATAAGGCAGATACTTTCAACATGTGAGGTTTTCCTAGAGTAAAGACACCCCTATGTTGTGAAAGGTGAAGACAAAGCAGCAATACTTCCCTCTGGAAGTGAAGGAGTTATATTCCACATCAGCCTTGAAATAGCACATTGTCCTGAGCAGAAACTAGGAGACACAGCAGTTGGGCTTTGGGGAAAAATCTGTTAAATACATTTAAATAAGGCATCACTAAACAAAGCAAATGCAAACAAATTAAGGGTTAATGGAATCCATGTATCTAGCCAAATTTCTACTTTAAACATTTAGAAGTAATATATACTATAGTTTCTATTCCAGTCTCCCTAAGCACTCTAGATGGCAGTGCGATGCTTCAAAGAAGTCACTGCATAGTCCAAACACCTGCTGAATTTTGCTGTATTCTCCATATTTCAGGGAGTTTTAAAGAATCTGCAGTTAACAAGCACCATTCCAGAAGTATCCTACAAGAGCTCCATTCCCCAAAAAGATCTCCTGCCTGTATAAGGGCATCTCCATTCTGTGTCAGGAACAGCTCTGTACATTAATTTCCAGTGAGTAGAAGAAGATGATTCCACTGCTGCAATGAATGGGAAGCCAGGAAGTCCGGATGCTTATTGGCACAGCTGTGCAGCTTGGGACAGAGCCAACAGCTTCAATTATCCATGTTGAAAGAAGGCACTTTTCAAAACAGAATTGAATCTTTATATTATGTGTAGTGGTGGCAGTTATCTAAGCCTGCAGTTGTTCCACCTACCCAATTTTCACAAACTGTGTTCAAGTCCGTTACAACAAATTATATTTGTCATTTTTTGAGTTACAGTGAATAATAACTGAAACTGGACTGAAATAATCCCTAGGAAGTACCTTTCATAGTCACTGCCCAGTTAAGGTCAGACTACTCAAAATATTAAGACAGACCTTGGTTTGGACAGAGTACCTGGTATCTGTTTCACAAGGATACAGCAGGCACCATGCACGTTGTTCACTTGTAAGATTAGACAACAGATATTGCAGAAGTGCATGCTACAGAAAAGGACAGTAAGAGTGCATAGATTTCTGTATAATATTTTTCCATCCAAGGGCTATACAACTGGAATTTTGGTATCAAAGCATCTGTACTTTGGAGGGTGGTGGAATGAATAATAGGACCAAGGTCATAAATTTATCATAATCCCCAGCTGACCAGAAATTCTCCCACCCAAAGATTCACACCACTAATTCAACAATAAGATCACAAAGTATTCTATTCATTAAAGTGCCTTGTGCAAAAGTGCATCAGAGCATCATACATCTATAAATATTAATAATCATCAACATTTCATGAATAACATTTCATAAATAGTAGTAATCAACAACTGCATAAATATCCATAAATATCCAATAAATAGTGCATATAATCTTCTCACACTTAAAGGTACATCAACAATAATAGTCCATATAGACAAAGACTTGATATCATTTCTCTGCAGGTTCAGATGGAAAGTCAAACACAGGGTTCCAATGGGATTCAAGGTAAGTAACTGTTTGTAGATATAATTTAAAAGCTTATTTCTTGTTTTCAGATTCTGTTTTAACCTTTGGGACATCACCGATTCATCCACCAGCCCAACAGACAGCTAGCCACGTCTGTTTTGCACCAACCGTGCTTTTTTCAGGGGCTGCTTCTAAATAAACCTGAACAAAACATACATTCAATAATAACTGCCAATAAACCCAATTCTTATTATTGTTGATGTACCTTCGAGTGTGCAAAGTTTATATGCACTATTTATTGGATATTTATGCATTTGTTGATGCTTACAAAGAAAGAATGTAAAGGTTGGATCCAACACTTGTCTTCTGCTGATGGAAAGGCATTTCTGTTGGTGAAGGGGAGGAGTGGGCCAATCAATCAGTTCCAATTCCCCCATTTTACTGCAGATTCCTATATTGTGCCCAGTGATATTTGAGCTGGAGAGGCTGAATTCTGGAGAGAATGATTGTGTGCGTGCTTGTGTGTGCATGTGCGCAGTGCAGTGCAAGATGTGTAAGTTCTGTTCTGCAACTGGTGCTCTGCACACAGTACTCTGGAAACACAGCAATCTGATTATTCTTCAAGGAACCTGTTATAAATTGTAATGATTGTATTAAACCCTGTTAGATAGGTTTCAGCATGTTAACAATTTTCTGATGATATCTCCAAAATTTATATGAGGAATTGATTCAGGAGACACCAGATGGATTAATCTAGGAAAAAATAATTCAAACTTTTAAAGTCATCTTAAAATAAAGACCTGTTAAGCCATGCAGGGCAAACTGGTAGGGTAATTGTAGCACTAACAGAAGATACTGGAGTGGTTATAGAGAGCTGTTATCTACATGTAATGGGACTGCTTCATAAACAAACCTTTTAATAATAATAATAATAACATTCAATTTATATACCGCCCTTCAGGACAACTTAATGCCCACTCAGAGCGGTTTACAAAGTGTTATTATTACCCCACAACAATCACCCTGTGAGGTGGGTGGGGCTAAGAGAGCTCAAGAGAACTGTGACTCGCCCAAGGTCACCCAGCTGGCTTTGTGGAGGAGTGGGGAATCAAACCCGGCTCTCCAGATTAGAGTCCCGTGCTCTTAACCACTACACCAAACTGGCTCTAGACTTCTAAAAGTCTTCTATAGAAGACTTTTAGACTTCTATAAATCAAATAATTTACAATGTTACTGGACGTGTTCTACAACAACATCCTTTGGCTATCTTACTGGATTGTGTTAACTATGAACTAGTAAGCAATTCTCTCAATAAAATAATGTTTGAAATATGCCAAAATTGATTACTTTTAACAAAAAGAGAAAGTATATAGAATAACTATTGGAAATGCTGGGAGTCTCTCTCTGTGTAACAGAATAACAAAAGGGAAAAATACACTCATTATCTAATGAAATCTGATGACATTTTAGCGTTACTTATACACTGTCATTTATTTAACAATAAAAATGTGATTTCTGATTTTACTTTTGCTTTTAAAAATTCAATCAAATGAACCAATACAAGCACATACTGTCCCTTGCTTTTGTAAGATTGTGTCCCCCTCTTCAATTCCTACCTTTGGAAACAGAGACAGGTTTTCTCTCTGTACTGTCCAGATTTAAGTGTTTCTTCTCTCTTTCAACCTCTTCATTTTTCAAACAGCTTACTAGCTCCTCCAGAGTCTTTACAATGTCCACAAATGAAGGGCGTAGTGTTGGGTCCATCTATGAAAATAAGGATAAACAAATTATATTTCTCTTTTTTAGTATAAACAGATGAGACATATGTCCTCAACAGGTGTTTGGGAACCATAATGGACTTGGTAAGAACCAATAAAGAAAAGCCCTTTAATCAGGCTGTTAGAGCGGTTAGTCACTAATTCAGCTAACAGAACAGTAAAGAATCAGTTGGTTCTAAATTAGGATGCAGTCCCCAAAAGTTCATGTTCAGATATTGAGGTGTTACAGATCAGTGTTTATTGATGGAGGCTCAGGTACCATCCTTGACACCTACAACCAGCTTCAGCTGGTGCACTAAACGACATCTTTTTTCTTGAATGCCAAGAATGGGCCACTTTATATTTAGTTAATTTAAAGTATTCATATCCAACCTCTCCATATAGATATCTTCAAAGTGGTTTACAATATAAAAATAAAACAGTATTTTTTAAAAAACATCAGAACAAGATTCAAATTCCAGGTAAATTAGCAGAAAATGTTATTGAAAACAAAATTGTAAAACACAACAGAGCCTTGCTGAAAAGAAATCGCATGGCTTATGCAAAGATTTGCCTTGCCACCCTCTTAGAATTCTTTGACAGTGTCAACTAGCATGTTGACGGGGTAACCTGGGAAACACTGGGTTGGATTCAGACAGCTTTTCCTCTGGAGAAAAAGCGAACAGCGGGTCTATCCCCTTTGAACATGCAAAAGGCTACGCTAGAAATCATGGGACCTGTAGAAACAAAAGGTGTGCGCAATGGAGGCTGCAGTAAAGAGGAAAAGTATGTGAAATTGAATAAAAAAGCTGGATGGATCCAACCCTTTGTATAACTGAGACTTTCAAAAAGCCTTTACAAAGGTTCATCAAAGGCTTCTGAGTAAATTTAACATTAAAAGATTGAGGTAGCATGTCTTTTTATAGATGTGTAACTAGTTAAATGACACCAAATTGTTGATGAAAACAGAGTGGATTTGGAGAAGTTCCAGAAGGGATTTCTCCAAACTGAGTGAATGGGCAATGAAATTCAGTGGAAATAAGTGCACAGTGATGCACTCTGGAGCACTTTCCCTTACGAGGCAAGCTAAAGCAGCCAGGTCTTTTTAGCTTAGAAAAAAAGTAACTGAGGAGTAACATTATCGAGGTCTGCAAAACAATGCATGGTGTGGAAGAAATGGATGCAGAGGAACTTTTCTCTCTCACACATACTTGAAGTCAAAGTTATTCTATGGTATTGGTTAGTAGTATATTCAAGACAGACCAAAGGCTGAGCCCTGAGCCTGAGCCTGCAGGACAGAGTGGTAAAGACAAGGTGCCATGACTGAAAATCTCTAATCTTTCCCCATAAATTTAAGGGATGTGTATAATGTCACAGTTACTCCTAAATTGAAAGTACTATAAGTGTAAGCAAGCAGGAAGTCTTAGATATCCAAATCCACATTCAATTCACAACCTGCCTGTGTGTGTTCAGCTTGGAACACTATAAGATAGGTACACGACTGAGGTATCATTTCTCACACTGTAAAAAATTCATTTCTTTGGCCTCTGATCAAACAACTTTTGCAGTTGTATAGTGGAGATGATAGTGCCTTCCTTTCCCACATACTACCACTAAGAGCACATTTTTGATGGCATGGAAGGGAACACAAAAAGAAACGTACACTTTTTGAAAGCCTCAAGCTCTTAGCCAAGCTATAGCTGCTGATTATATGGTTTATGGCAGAGAGGCCAAAACAATCCGCCAGACAGCATTTCCAATTTTGTTCCTTATTGCTACTCTTGGGATTCATCACATTTGGGAAAGAACTTTTGTTAACTTGAATTCAGGGACGGCTGCTAGCCAGTAAATACATCCACAAATAGAGCTAGATGTCAAGTTGACTAATTTACTCCTCCTCACATTTCTTTGAAAAGAATTTCATTGGTATATAACTCACATTTAGATGAACGGGTTTTCAGAAGTCTGACAAAGATGTAGAGGCTGAACCCTACTTGAACCATCCTTCCAAACCAATGAAGGTCTTTGTGTATTGATGCTTTTGCTTATTATTATTGGGATTTGCAAAAAGCTCTCATTTTGCTCTCAAACATACTCACATTACAACAGTTGAAGGCCAACTGGAGGAAATTCGGAGGACAGTCTCCCACCATGTGCTGGAAGGCATCATAATCCAAGCCAAAATTCTATACATAGGAAAAAAAAGTTGTAACAGGTAAGAAAAAAGTGTACTATACAAAGAAGCAGGGAAATTATGAAGACAGTTAAGAGGCAAAATATTAAATTTAAGTAAAGGCAAAATATTAAATGTATCTGTCTGCACCAGCAAGATACTAAACGATAGCTGCTAGCATATACTGTGTCACATTTATTGAGTTAAGACTATAATTCAAAGACAATACAAGCTTCTTAAGTAAATATGAAAAATTTCAGATCCCCCCCCCCGATTTTCCTTTAGGTTCAATCTGTATCTGTCTTTTGTCTGAACACTAAGGTAGAGTACTACTGACCCATCGCTACATCTTCCCAAGCTGCCTACCAACATTGCATGATTTTAAGGACTAATGAGGAACTTGGTACATCCTTGGACACACTCCCATCATGGATAACAAAGTACATTTTGGATGGACTTCTGGTTTGGGATCCATGGAGGTCTAACGCAGCTCTAAGTGCTGAGCTGTCCGTGCCACTGTTTGGAAGGCTGGAGGGGCGCAAGTTGCCCGCAGCCACCTGTTCTCAGGCGGAGAACAGGCAAGAACGCTCGAGGACCTGAGGGCGTGTTGATCTCGGGTGAGGGGGGGGTTCTACACAACGAACTCCCACCCACCCTTGAGGTCCCACCCGAAGAAAGGTTGCCAAGATCTCTGCAGTGGCTCTGGAGTCAAATTCTGGCATAAGACCTACATGCCCAAGCCTCAGTAAGACAGCAAAGGGATTGGATTTGATCGGATTACAGAAGCAGCGACTACAACCCAAGAAAAACGTTTAAGAAGGTAAAGATCGCTATCTCTTAGTACCGGACAGATTACAAAAAGAAATAAGTGGCTAAAGTGGATTTAAGAACTGCAACAGAATAGTTACATAAGGGGGAAGATTCCGGAAAGAAAAAATGTGAAAAAGTAACTTTGTAAAGAGAAGCTAGCGGGGAAATTGGATTATTGTTTACATACCTGTGGCGGAGAAGAGATAATGGACTGTGAGAAAGTTTAAAAATCGCGAGAACTGCTGTGCAACGTAGGGGAACAGGAAGTACGTCAGAACTACAAAGAGAGTGGAGAGAAGGGCCCTTTCCTCAAACGCCAGAAGTAGGTCGACGCCATTTTGGAACAGGGCAAGCAGTGACTTCAATGAAAAAGGAAGTAGGCCATCTTTGAAGAAGGTAAGGGCGAGTGCTTCAGTATAAAATCATAGAGTAAAAACGCCCGACATTTTGGACACTTTAAAACAGTGTTTGACAAAAACAAACTGGAATTGGACTTTTAAAAATAATAGAGAGCATTAAAAAAGCGCCACGGATCTAAGGAAAAGGGCAGACTCGTGGGAGCGAAGCAGAGCCAGCCCCACGATATCGAAGAAAGAGTGGCAAACTACGATGGAGAACCTGGACAAAAAAGTTTCAGAGGGGAATAAAGAGCTTAAGGACATGATGCAAGAGATGGCGAAAGAACTAGAAGATTTTAAAGAGACACTTAAATCAGAAATGGCAGAACTGACAAAAGGTATGGATAAAATACAAAATGACTTAAAAGTTACACAGCAGAGAGTTAACGTAGTAGAGGAAACGGTAGAAACTTTAGCAGATGCGCAAAAGACTGAAATGAGAGGAATGAGAGACAGAATGGCCATTGCAGAATGTAAACAGATGGAAAAGCAACTAAGATTTCGTGCGATCCCAGAAGTAGAGGGAAAATCAGCCCAAGATCAGATTACAGAAATCTTGGCAGACTACCTGGGGAAAGAAGAGGAAGAAATTGCAGCTTTTTTTGGACGTGGCATACAGAATCAATTCCAGATTTGCAGCCCAGAGGAAACTTCCAAGGGATATGATTGTGCAATTTACGACTAGAAACACAAGAGAATTAATTGTGAGCAAACAGTTTCAGGATCCATTAGAAGTCGATGGAAAAGTGGTGAGAATTATGAAAGAGCTGCCCAGATTGGTGCTATTCGAGCGGAAGAAATACAGAGAACTGGTACAGATGCTAAAGGAACTGAAAATTAGATATAGATGGGAAATACCAGAAGGACTGGCATTTGAGTTTGGTGGAGTAAGAAAGAGCATCAGATCTGGTCACGAGATGGAGATTTTTATTAGGGAAAATGAAAAGGACTTACCAAAAAGTACAAGAAAGTGATCACGGAGGGTAAAGTTATATCTTGGAATGTTAATGGACTAAATTCACCTTGTAAACGTAAGGCTACTTTCCACTGGTTATCAAAACAAAAATGCAATATAGTCTGTCTGCAAGAGACACATATTAGAAAGCAAGATGAAAAATATTTGAAATTTGTTAAATTGGGAAAAGAATTTGTTGCTGCCTCTAAAAAGAATAAGAGGGGAGTTGTATTGTATATAAAAGATGAATTGCAGCCCAGATTAGTTTTAAAAGATGCAGAAGCCAGATATCTAGCAGTGGAAATTATTTGGAATTCTAAGAAGATATTGATGATTGGGATATATGCACCCAATGGTGAAAAAGAAATTTTTTTTAAGGACTTAGAGAAACAATTAGATGAACTGTCCTGTGATCACGTAATTTTGGCAGGTGACTTCAATGGAGTTACAAACTTGGAGGAAGACAAGCAGTCTAAAGTTGCTCACAAAAAAAGAGGACTACTGCCAAAGGCGTTTTTTACGCTTAAGGAACAAGAAAGCTTAGAAGACGTGTGGAGGAGACAATACCCTAAAAACAGACAATATACATTTTACTCTGCAAGGCATTTCACACTATCAAGAATAGACATGATCTGGGCCTCTAAAGAACTGGCACTATGGACTAGAGATGTGGAGATAATGCCAAAGGTAGGCTCAGATCACAATCCAATTATGTGGAGGTTTGGGAAAAACAATAAAAGAAAAGGATGGAGAATAAATGAGGACTTGTTACAAATAGAAGAAAATATCGCGTTGCTGCGAAGGGAGACCAAATTTTTTATACAATATAATTTGAACAAAGAAGTGCCGACTAATAAAGTATGGGATACATATAAGGCGGTGATAAGAGGCATACTAATGGACTTGAACGCAAGAAGTAGGAGGAAAAAGGAGGAAAAGAGATCTGAAATTTTGGATAAAATAAAAGCCAAAGAGGTACAACTTAAGAAAAGACCGGGGGAAAAAGAAAATATACCAGGATATTAAAATTCTGCAGGAGCAATTGACGGCAATGGACAATAAAGAACTAGAGTGGAACTTAAAGAGGATGAATCAGAGGTCGTTTGAAGGTGCAAATAAGCCCGGAAAATATTTGGCGTGGCAACTAAAAAAAAGGAAGGAGAAAAAAACTATAAGTAAAATTTTAGAAGATGACAAGGTGTTTATGGACCAAGCGGCCATTAGTAGAGCCTTCTTCAAGTTTTATGCAAAATTGTATCAAAAAAAAGAAGTGAGTAAAGAGTCAATAGTGGAATATTTAGAGAAGGTGAAAATCCTGACAATTTCTGAAAAATGGAAAGAGAAATTAAATAAGGAAGTGACAGAAGAAGAAATAAAGGAAGCTCTACAATTAACGAAAAATAGGAAAGGCGCCAGGACCAGATGGACTAATGGCAAAGTTCTACAAAGTGATGGCTAATGAACTGGCACCTTTCCTGAAAGAGACAATGAATGGAGTGACGCAAGATCAAAGGATCCCTGATTCATGGAATGAAGCCAACATATTGCTGATTCCGAAGGAAGGTCAAGATTTGACCAATGTTAAAAATGATAGACTAATCTCACTGTTGAATAATGACTATAAAATATTTGCAAAGGTGTTGGCAGAGAGGTTGAAAGGATGGATGTCGGAATTCATTGCTGAAGAGCAGGCGGGATTCTTACCTAACAGACAAATTAAAGACAATTTGAGGACAGTAATAAACGCTATTGAATATTATGACAAGCACTGTGATAGAGAGGTTGGTTTTTTCTTCGTAGATGCAGAAAAAGCATTTCACAATCTGAACTGGGACTTTATGTTTGCTACCATGGAAAAGTTGCAAATGGGAGAAAAGTTCATACAAGCAGTTAAGGAAATTTATAGAGACCAAAGTGCAGCAATTATAGTGAATGAGGACTTGACTAAAAAACTGAAAACCAGCAAAGGAACTAGACAGGGTTGCCCTTTGTCTCCATTGTTGTTTATTTTGGTTTTGGAAATACTGATGATTCAAATACGTGAGGATGATACAATTCGAGGTATGAAAATAAAAGAGTTTTCCTACAAGGTCAGAGCTTTTGCGGATGATATAATGTTAATAGTAGAGGATCGAATTGAAAATATGCCAAAAGTAATAGAGAAAATAAAACTGTTTGGAGATTTGGCTGGATTTTATGTGAATAAAAAGAAGTCAAAGATTTTATGTAAGAATATGACTAAACAGAAGCATTAAGAGCTAATGGAGATAACAGACTGTGAGGTAACTAATAAAGTAAAATATCTTGGTATCGAACTGACTGCGAAAAATATAGACTTGTTCAAAAATAACTATGAGAAACTGTGGATACAAATAGAGAGAGACTTAATAAAATGGAACAAACTGGATTTATCATGGCAGGGAAGAATAGCAGCAGTAAAAATGAATGTTTTACCACGTGTGATGTTCTTGTTGCAAACTATTCCAATTATCCGTGACTCCAAACAATTTGATAAATGGCAAAGGAAAATCTCAGACTTTGTGTGGGCAGGCAAGAAACCACGAGTGAAAATGAAGGTCTTGCAAGATGCGAAGGAAAGAGGTGGCTTGCAACTGCCCAACATAAGACTGTATCATGAGGCAGTATGTCTTGTATGGCTGAAAGATTGGATAACGTTAAAAAACCGCAAGTTGCTGGCCCTGGAGGGACACAAAAAAATATTTGGATGGCATGCATACATGTGGTATGATAAAGTAAAAGCGGACTCTATGTTTTTGCATCACTATATTCGGAGAAGCCTCTTCACGGTCTGGAAGAAATACAAGGTGTATATGGAAGACGGAATTCCTTCATGGGTGGTTCCGTATGAAGTAATAGATCCGAGAACTGTGGATAATGAACAGCAATGCTTAACATACAAGGAGATTACACAAATACAATATTCAAAGCTGAGAATAAAGACAGAAGAAGAATTGTCTCCTTGTTATGGATGGTTTCAGTACAGACAGATCAGAGATCTTTATAATGCGGACTGCCTGAGAGGAGGTATAAGACTGGAAAATTCGGAACTAGAGGAAGTGATACTATAAGAAGGCAAGAAGGAAATATCTAAGATCTATAAATTACTTCTAAAATGGTTTACGGCGGATGAAACAGTAAAAGTCCAGATGGTGAAGAGTGGGCAATAAACTTTCATAAGGAAGTAACAATGGAGGCACCTATGGAAAAATACAGTGAAGATTTCAACTTGTACGAACATTAAAGAGAATGTGTACAAAATGATTTACAGATGGTATTTAACACCAAAGAAAATTGCGCTAGGAAATACTAATATGTCGGACAAATGCTGGAAATGCAAAAAACATGAAGGATCACTATATCATATGTGGTGGACATGTGAAGTAGCTAAGCAGTACTGGGGAGAAATAATCGAAGTAATTAATGAGATTTTACAAATACAAATAAGTAAGAACCCAGAATTGTTGCTACTGAACTTGGGAATGGAGACTGTTCCAATGCAGCATAGAACATTGTTATTTTACATGACTGCAGCGGCAAGACTTTTGTATGCGCAGAAATGGAAGACACAAGAAATACCAACTGTAGAAGACTGGATTTATAAATTGCTATACATGGCGGAAATGGACAAAATGACAAGGAAACTCAAAGATCTTGACCTAGGGCAATATATTGTTGATTGGGGGAAATTGAAACAATTTTTGGAAAAAAATGGGATGTAAAAGGAGAACTGTGGCAGTTTGAGAATTTTTAAAGAACAATGTTGGAAAGGGGAGAGAGAAGGGATCTTACCATTTAGGGGGAATGTAATTACAATCTAAGCTAGTATAATATTTAGGGGAACTTTACATATAATATATGGGATAATGAGAATGGTTAAATAGATATATTATTACTGTATATGTATATTATTACTACTATATATCATAGGTATGTTATATACAATATAAAACGATGGGTTAATGGATCAGATTTAATACAATATCAGGTTGCTGTGTTATACTATGTTGTGTGCTGTGTTACACTGGTGGCATAGCATACAATATATGTTTTATAATATATACTATATTGATAGTATATTTGACGGAGTATATGTTTAAAAGAAATAGAACATGTTTAAAGTAAGAGATACTGTGATCCTTGCTATATACTAAGCTATATGGTTATGCTTTGACACGATATATATTATATGGATAGTATGCTTGATAGAGTCTATGTAAAAGAATCAGAATGTGCTTAGAGTAAGAGTTATTATGATTTATAGAGGGTAGGAAAATGTAAATGAAATAGATTTAAGCAATAAGAAGGGTTAAGGGTTGGAAAGCTGTTGGAAGTCAATAGGGAGGGGGGAGGAAAAGGGTGGAGGATAGAGGGGGGGAAATGGGATTATATGTGTTAAATTTGAATATTCTTTTCTTTTTTCCACTCACCAATAAAATTTTATTAAAAAAAAAGTACATTTTGGATGATATTGCTCCCTTCCTCTTGAAGCACCTTTTTGTGGTAAAGGCAGTATTTAGGTTTTTAAATTTTATTTAATTTTAATTTGTTATATTTTAATTATTACTTGCAAGCCACCAAGACGAAAGGCGAAGGCAGGGTATAAATATTTTAATAAATACATTTTTAAAATCTTAGCTTGCTTCATAAAGATTATTGTACGTAATAGTCCTATTCTAAGGATTAATTTCAGTTCCAGTGGGATGGTTCCTACGAAGCACAAAAGGAAAGTTTTTGTGCATGCCGACCTTCTGCCGGTAGTCCCTTTGATCTGTGAAAAGCTAGTGCCCGGAGCTGAGGGACCTGTGTGAACAAAAGGCTGTGCAACACATGTGGTTGCATTGAGGAGGGGCAACATAGGAGAAATTGCACTTCTCTGCCTCTTACACTAACGGAGCATCTTGCACTAATTAAAGAAGAGCTAGCAGAAGTGCTAACAGAAGTGATGTCACCTGGTTCCCCCCCCTCTCCATCCCATGTGGCTTTTTGTCCACATAGGTCCCTAAACCCCTGGTTTCAGTATTTTGTGGGTCAAAACTGATAAACTGATTACTCCTGAGCTGCCTTCCTTGTACTTTTAAATACTTCTATTGTACTTTTATATTGTTGTTTAATGTAAAAATTTTAAATCGTTGTTATTAATGTGTTGTTTTATAGAATGTAATCCACCCTGAGCCTGCCAGTTTGGGGACGGCGGAATAGAAATTGAAGGTAAATAAATAAGTAAATAAATAAGTAAATAAAAAGGCACCATTAAGGGAAAGATATGCTCATGTCATATGACCCAACCTCAAGGACCTATCTGTTCCAGATGAAGCATGTGCTCCATTTCAGCAAGATTCTATATTCTTTTATTATTAGATTTGTCAATACAACATTGCATTTACCTTCAGGGCTACCAGATGTTAAAATGGTCCCTAGGATTGTCCCACAAAAGAATATAAAAAGGATACTGCTGCCAAATAGCTTAAGCAATTATCTTTTGCTACCCTTGGTAGGGAGGAGGGGAAGAAGGAAGCTGTGATGCAGCAACACAAAATACTGCTGCTGTGCTGGCATTCAGCATGGAGAGAACATGCTAACTCTTTGTGCCTGTGCTACGATATCCAATCCTATACATCCGGAAAGCAAAGAACCAACTCATGGCTGTTATTTTCAAGGAAGTTCAAACTTCTCTTTTAACTTATGCAGAACTAAAATGAGAGAGATGCCCTCTGAAAGGTTACAGTTCCAGTGCAACAGTATCGAGAGTTCTGAGGCTTTGATCTCCTAATGCAGTCTAACTTATTAGAGTTGTAGATTGTACTGTATAAAATACTTTATAGCTATGCCTAAAAGCACCAGGAAGCTTGGTGTGAGGTGAATGTACAGGAAATGCTGTTCACATGACCTAGAATATCCTCTTAACTGCAGTGTTTGGCCATAACCAGCTTAAAGTGTGGAAACAAACTGTATAGCTACTTCATGGTGAAACAGGAAATTCTCGACTTGCATCATGATCCCCCTATGAACACAGTTTTACAATAACTTTGGCTTGGGCCAGTTATGAAATCATCAACTCCCTTAAAAATAGCGTTAAGAGATGTATGTCTCTAAGAATACTTAGCTTCTAGTTCAGAAGAGTATATATTTCACATACTCTTACCAGGAAAGAAAAAAAATCACATTGACACCAGGAAGATTATCAAAAAGCAGAAATATTTGAAGTGAGACTTAACTCCAAGACATTTTTTTTTTAAATCAGCCAAGTTTGGCATACCTTTTTCTGTCTTAGAGGATGTTGTTAATCTAAAATGGAGAGCAGCATAGATAAGCAAGACATCTGTGCCCCGAATGCCTGAGAGAAAGCACAAATGGGTTTGGGGCAAAGGGCTGCCTCATTGATTTCAAATTTGTTGTCTTGGAAGGAAAAAGCAATCCCTTATCAGACTCTATGCTTTCACTTAACAGGGTTGTAGCAGTAGTTTGCTCCGTATTGTGGTGCCAGTCAGATAACGATCCACAAGCTCATGACTGGAGTAACGCTCACCTGCACATTTTAACTGTGCACTTAAAAAAGAGGGAGCGGAAAATAACTGTCATTTATTGCTTGCAGCTATACCAGAGAATGAACACTTCATTAGAGGCTTTATATTCATCATGTGTTTAGCTATTATGTGGAAATTACTCTTGAGCATTTGTCCCTTAACAGTCCTTGTCCATTCCTTACCTCTGTGCGGGGGAGATAGTCTGGATCTGCCTGGATCCTGGCTATAATCTCACAAAGAATGATTCCATACGAGAACACATCCGCCTAAGGAGGGGGTGGGAGGACAGGAAAACAAGACCACAGTTTAATTATAGGAACTCTTCAGCTGTCTTATCTGCCACCGTTTCCTTTTCATTCTACAAAAGAACCTTCTTGTCACATCTCTCTGGCATTTAAAGTTCTTCCTACTCAACATTTGCCAGTGTTCTAAAGCACAATCAAATACAAACTCAGAGAACAAGCATTCTAGCTTCCTCTTTTCCCAAAGAAGCAGCATGAAAAACATTCATAGGATGGTTATCTTAAACAATGTTTCACAACAGCATATATCTGTTCTATGCTTCTTCCACCCTCTACTCCCAAAGTCTAAAATGTTCCACTACAAATGAGGAAAGAACATTCCAAAGAGTATATCATCAAACTGCAACCATAAGGTGCATCTAGGGCTGCAGAAAAAATCTACTTCATAAAAGATGAACTAGTTTCTGGCATATAACTGTTCAAAACTAACTCAAACATACCAGTATACTTCATTTATCATAAACACATGAACTCCCACTAAAAGGATAGCCCTTGGATTGACAAGGTACCATCTGATTTAATAGAATGTGCTAGGTGCATTGCAATGAAATGAAATAAAAACACTGTATATTAAATGCAAGAGTCCAGTAGCACCTATAAGACTAACAAAATTTATTGTAGGGTAGGAGCTTTTGTGAATCACAGCTTACTTCTTCGGAACTGTGATTCACAAAAGCTCATACCCTACCACAAATTTTGTTAGTCTTATAGATGCTACTGGACCCTTGCTCTTTTCTACTGCTACAGACAGACTAACATGGCTACCCATTTTGATCAATCTTGTATAGATTAAGAAAGAGGTGATAGAGCTCAATAGGACATAGCAAGTAAGTAGAACTAAACACACCTCCCATAAAGCAAATATGAATCTGAGTGTTCCTTAGGGGAAAGCTGAACATTAACAACAACACCTTTTGATTTATACACTACCCTTCAGGACAACTTAACATGCACTCAGAGCAGTTTACAAAGTATGTTATTCTTATCCCCACAACAACAATCACTCTGTGAGGTGGGTGGGGCTGAGAGAGAGCTCTGAATAGCTGCGACTGGCCCAAGGTCTCCCCGCTGGCTTCAAGTGGAGGAGTGGAGAATCAAACCCAGTTCTCCAGATTAGAGTCCTGCCGCTCTTAACGACTACACCAAACTGGCTAAAAAATTTTAAAAAATCTTTCAAGTATCTTCTGGACCAGGACATGTAGTATATTTTATTTTTATACAGCCCTTCCTTAAAGGAGTTCAGAAACATCCGGTCCCTCACTCTTTTTTATCCTCACAATGACCCTGTGAAGTAGGTTAGGAGATCCTGACTAGTCCAAAGTCATCCAGTGGGCTTCATAGTAGAGTGGGGATTTCAACCTCTCTCTCTCTCTCCAGCTTGATGCTTACTAAGCCACATGGGCTGTTGTGGCATAAAAAGACTAATGATAAAGGAACAAAACATTTTGTTTCCACTGGCAATTAGTGATTTTGTAAGTTAAATAATTAGGAAGTTTTTGGATTTTTAGATATATTATTTTTTACTTGCTTAAGTGGAAGTGTCAGTAGTTGTAACTCAAGTGTATGGATTTAACATGCACATGAAACTGCTGGGAGAGGTCATTAAGTGGTTTGTGGTGTAGTGTCAATAACATTAGGATGACATCCAGTCTCTGTCTTTTCCATCAGATCCCACATAGGCTATAAACCTGCTTAACCAGTGCATGGAATCAGTAATGGGCTGCATGATGTTGAACATATTCAAGCTGAATCTAAACAAGACAAAGGCACTATAGTTGGGTGATTCAGTTGATCCAAAGTTTTCCAAAACTTCAGCTATGGGGCTGCACATTTGTTGATTGGGGTTAGTATATTATACCAGTTTTAATTCAACTTCCCTAGCTTCCAATGTGTTTCTGGTCCCAATTCAAAGCACTGGTTATGACTTTCCAAGTGCTAATCTATGTCTTGCTAGCTCTTACTGTTCAGAAGGCAAGTTCACAGGAAAGGGATTTTTTAATGGACCCACTAAAAACTCTCTCCTGCAAGATGTACATCACTCTGCTACAATTTCATTTAACTGATATCTCTAGCAAACTAAATAATTCTGGGATCATATTCAGAAAACAGAAAGATCCTACCAGATTTTCTAAAGAGAACTACTTCAGCTAATATCTGATGGACAGCAATCATGTCAGAGAAGTTTTAAAGCTACATATGCAAAACAAATCCCCAGGACAATAGTTAGCCCACATTTAGTATTTGATTTTTCTTTAAAAGGCACCCACCTTTTCATTGTAAGGCTCATCTCTCAGCACTTCAGGTGCCATCCAATAAGGAGAGCCCACCACAGGCAGCTTTTCACTTTATATATTTTAATGGAGAGAAAGTTAGAAGCAGATAATTTTTTTTCAAAAAGTATTTCATAAGCACTTTGCAACTCTTAGCTTTCACCATGGAACAGAGTATAAGCTGTTCCCCTGCCATTCATACCAACCCTCCAAGCATTTGATGAAGAGAGCTGTGCCTCTCAAAAGCTTATGCTACAATAAAGTTGGTTAGTCTTAAAGGTGCTACTGGACTCTTTGCTATTCATACCAACATCACTCTTCCAGGCGACAGAAAGAGCTGGAGAATGTACAGATGATGACCAAAGCAGGCAGGCTGCTGCAATTTTCTTCACTTCCCCACAAAGTGGCTCAAGGTAGTTTACAAGTATACACAGGGTATATAACAATAAAAGTGGACATAAATATAAAAGCAGCAGCAACTTAAACCACATGTATAGTATCTAAGTGAACTTTGACTTGTGAAAGCTTATATCTTGGAAAATTTTGTTAATCTTTAAGATGCTACTGGACTCAAATTTTGTTCTATTTCAAGTTAATATGGATACTCACCTAAAAATTAAACCATATATATGTTAACTGTAAAGCAGTATAAAGTGAGTAAAGTACTTTTGGGAATAAAACACATTACAGGCTCTCCTGAACACAAGCAGGGAAGAAATAACCCTGATTTCCACTGGATGCTTGTTCCAGAAGAGAAGTAACCACCAAAATAAAGACTTAAACTGGGCTGCCAGAGACCAAACCTCCCTATGAGAAGGGACAGTGAGGAGAAAATCCAAATAATTTCTCTTCCTAGTACTATAAGCTCTTTAGTGCAAGCCCTTAAATAAACAAGAGTTGGCAGCAGATGAGCCCCACTCAGAACAAACTATCTCAGGACAATTTTCTAACCAAACGCTGATTACTTTTGTTCATCTTGTCTTTCCTCCAAGGAGCAATGGTGGAATATGTGTTTCTATTCTCCAGATTTTATCCTCACAACAGGTAGATTAGGAAAACTGAGGCCAGCCTAAGGTTCTAGTGAGCTTCATGGCAGGATGGAAGTATGAATTCCCATCCAACACACTGACCATTACACCACACGGGTTCTCTCTGAAATTGTTTTACAAGTTTCTCCAGATAATTCTGAAAAGAATTCCACCAAGGAAGCATGACAGAAGGCTTCTTGGAAACCATAATAAAAAAAAATCCCCCTTACAAATTCTATATTTACAAGTTGTCTTTGAGTATATGACAAATCTCTGAGTCAGATCTATATATTTTGTAGTTCATTTCTATTTCAGATGACCCGAACTCTTCTAATCCAGTCTGATTATGGATTTATTTCAACCAAATATTTAAATTTAAATCAACCTTACATTATTAAATATTCCATTTAATAATGGAAAAAGAGCCAATGACAATACTGACTTGCAGACAAAGTTTGGGGCGTGTTTATGATCTAAATTTCAGTAATAATTCTAATAGTAATTGTATTTTTACGGTATCCTACCAGTACATACTCAGTTGTTTATGCAATACAATAAAACTAGTTAAAATAACTTTTTTTAAAAAATGTAAAAATAAGAGGGTAGTGAGAATCCTTTCAGTGGAGAAAGCGATAGGTTTCTACAGTCAAGGATCTGTTATCCACCAGCATTCCAGAACTGGTTCTCTCTTTGCCTTTGTATGAGAAAGGCGCATGTGAGTGCGCACACACAGTACATTTCTTTACCACCATGTCTAAACAACCTGCCAGACACTGGGAATCAGGAGGTGGTTGCTAGTTCACAGCACTTCTCTTTTTCGAAGATGATCCTGCCATGCCACTATGCAAATTTAGCATAATCAGAGTTGAGCGGTTTGATATTCGTTAACTCATTGTAAATAAGCAGGATCTCTCTCTCTCTCTCTCTCTCTCTCTCTCTCTCTCTCTCTCTCTCTCTCACACACACACACACACACACACACACACAAGTTCAGTGCTGGATCTCAAAAAGCATTTATCAATGCTTCATAACTATCTGGTTACAATTACAACAAAGAGATCGGAATTTCCAGAGTAATCAAAATTAACACTTACCTGTAGTCAGGAATTTTCTCTGCTAAGCCAAAATCACCAACTATAGCAGAATATCCATTCTCATCATGCTTTATTAAACAATTCTGAATTAAAGAAGAAACAAATTATTAATGTTGCCCAAGTTTCAATGCTACCATTTTTTTTAAAAAAAGACACTTTTCTACCTACATAGGAGATGTATCTTATCCAAGGTCACATTAACTTTTTTGTGCAGTTGGTCATCAACTAGGTTCATTAGAGGATTTGACTGGGCAAAAGAATTTCTTTCCTAACTCTAAATATGACATAGTTATCTGAATGCTTACCCATGAGCAGAGATCATTTGGGAAGGCTAAAGAGACTGATAGTGCAATACTAAAGCACACCCTTTTAAGCCTACTGACCTCAACAGACAGAAAATTCCAACTTTGCTTAGGAGGGCACTGCACTGGCACAACTGGATGAGATGTGGGAGATCTGTAAATGGATTTCTTGTTGCTTTTAGTTTTATTTAAAAGCAGCAGGCTTACATGTGACCAGGCTTATGATTTGGATCAGAGTTGTGATGCTAAGTCAGGCTGTATTTAAATAAAATTACAGATAATAGAAGATCCAATTCAGCAAGACTTATTTCCAAATCAGTATTCATATGATTAGGCTGTTATCTAGACAGGGGAAACAGCCTCTCCATTTTTCTGAGAAGCCTTAAAGCTCTTTGTCACAAGATATTTGTCTGGTAAAGATAACCATACCAACCAGTATGAGTTGCAATACATATAACAAGGCTATTTACAAACTAGAAACAAAGCCCATTGTGGGGAAAAATACAACGGGTTCTAGAAAGGGGAGGGTGGGCAGGCGGGCATTTCCTCCTCCTCCGTCACTGATCCTGGCTGGATGACGGTGGGGAGAGGCAGGTATGACCACCTCCTCTGTGCCTGATCCTGGCTGAATGAAGGGGGGCAAACATTGCCACCTGCTCCTTTCCTGATTCCAGCCGGGTGAAAGGGGGGGCGGGCATTGCCTCCTGCTCTGCACCTGATCCCAGCTGGGTGAAAGGGGGGGTGGGCATTGCCAACTGCTCCTCTCCTGATCATGGCTAGGTGAAGGGGCGGGCATTGCCACCTCCTCCATGCCTGATCACGACTGGGTGAAGAAGGGGTGAGCATTACCTCCTGCTCTGCGCCTGATTCTGGCTGGGTGAAGGGGGGGGGCGGATTGCCACCTGCTTTGTTCCTGATGCCAGCTGGGTGAAGGTGGGAGTGGGTGGACATTGCCACCTGCTTTGCTTCTGATCCCAGCTGGGTGAATGCGGGGGTGGGCATTGCCACCTGCTCCCCTCCTGCTCCCAGCTGGATGAAAGCGGGAGATGGGCATTGCTATCTGCTATGCTCCTGATCCCAGCTGGTTGAATGTAGGGGGCGGGTATTGCCACCTGCTCTGTTCTGGATCCCAGTTAGGTGAAGGCAGGAGGCAGGCATTACCGCCTGCTCAATGCCTGATTTTGGCCTGAGCTTCCTGCCACTGCTTCCCGCCATGGCATGCTCTCTAGAGGTCTGGCTGCCTCATCTGGGCTTCCCTCCACAGCAGGGCCCTCTGGAGGCACACCGGGGTAGGAAGTGAGTTGTCTTGAATATGCTTAGCCTTTTATATAGTAGGATAATTCTTAGTAAAAAGAGCCATGTGGCGCAGAGTGGTAAGCTGCAGTACTGCAGTCCAAACTCTGCTCATGACCTGAGTTCGATCCTGGTGGAAGTCAGGTTCAAGTAGCCGGCTCAAGGTTGACAGCCTTCCATCCTTCCAAGATCGGTAAAATGAGTACCCAATTTCCTGGGGGTAAAGTGTAGATGACTGGGGAAGACAATGGCAAAGCACCCTGTAAAAAGTCTGCCAAGAAAACGTCATGATGTGACGTTCCACCCATGGGTCAGTAATGACTTGGTGCTTGCACCTTTACCTTAATTCTTAGTAGAAATAAAGAACATAGGTAAAGCCCAACTAAAACAGGATTTTGGGGGACATTTCAGGTGGCCACAGGAAGGGAGATAGGAAAACTGCATGCCACAAGTAGAAGTCCTTAAGCCTATAGAAACACTAATTGGAATCAAACCCAATGAAATTATGAATTTCTTTTCATGTGCGAAAAAAACAATGGTTGTACAGCACACAGAAGCACATGGTAACAGAAGGCAGCAGTAACTCTGTGGACTTCCCTCAAATAACACTATGCAATATCAGAAAAACTTCAAATACTTTTGATATTGGAAGGGGAGGAGAGAAGACAAATATATCAAAGCTTTAATGTACATTTCTCCTAAATTTACGAATGATTGTCAGATTCCTAGCATCTGAGTATTATTTGTTTTAGCTTCAATCCACTATAGCATACACAGTTCACATTGGGATTTATAAATTTACACAAGGTTAACTGAATCAGGCCAACCCAATTTACACTAAAGCTGCTCAATTATGGTCTTTGTTATCTCTAGTCAAAGAATGCATTCATTCAGCTCGCTTGTGGTTAAATATTTGTTCACTGCAAAATGCAGCTAAACCCTAGAAGGATAACACTAATCATACTGCAATGCTAAAACCATGAGGAAAATTCAGCACACTTAGAGCAGAAGTGAGTAACAGCCATTTTATAAAGCAAGGATTTTGTCTCACACATTTGTTGCTGTCAAATGGCCATTTCACCAGCTATTTAATCCCCTTTAAAATTGTAACTCCATCTTTATTGTTGAAAGCTCTGAAGTTGGGGGAAGTGAAAAACCATTTAATTATAGTATATTTAAAGACAACCATTTTGCCAATAATTTATATTAACTCTGCTTGCTTTCCCACACCAACACATTAGATCACAGTTTGATTTACGAACACTGCGACAAAAACAAATCCAGATTAAGAATTGTTTTCACCGAGATTTAGAAGAGCTGGGAAGCGTTTTGTTCACACGGCCATACATTCTGTAAACCGAATACAGCAGAATTCAAGTCTATCTCACCTTCTTCGACCTCCTTTATGTTCTACTATCTGTCCCCTTTAGCAAAACTGATACTCAACTTGGACCCCTAAATAAACAGGAGACCAACCAATTAAGTCACAACACAAATATTAATTCTACATACTCTATAGTCTCTTGGGTGTGTTTAAAGTACAGAATCTGTTCTTCTGCAAGCTCTGGTCTCAATGGAACCAGGGAAAGGTTGCCCCGTAGAATCATCTGGTAGCAGTCCCTCCCAAATCCATTTACTGCCAAGCTTGTGCCAGCTGCAAGAGAGCACAATGGTCCTATCTATGCTATGCTATGGATATCCCTTTTCACTGCTGTAGCACTGCTCTTTTGTAATTAGCCGAAAGTAGAATTATAACTGTGGTTCTGCACATACACTATTTTCACCATAATACTGCAATGCTCATACCTACTGGCAGGACACTAAATATGTTTATTAAGTAAACCTACCCTGTGTAATGACTGACTCTCTAGCAAGCATGTTTAGGATTTCTACCTTGCTGTTCCAGATCTTCACATGCCATCTGTAAGTGCTGCTATGTATAGCAAACAATTTTATTTATAGTGAACCATTACTTAGCCACCAGCTAGTTTTTTGCTTAAATTCAAGATCCTTGGGGATACCTTGCAAAGGACTGTAGGAAACAATTTTCACATTAATCTGCTGATTACTACCAGACAGTTAAAGCGTAGCTTGTTCATATATTTTAAAAAATGTGACAAGTGCTCTGGCAATGCTATGATATGCAGGTAACTGTGGGTACTTATTTATTGGTGTGTTATAAATTTGATACTGACCAGGCCTCCACATAAGATCCTTGAGAAACTCTCCATTTATTAATTTTGGTAAACACAAAGCAATCCGGTTGGTGACCAATAGTAACTTTTCCTCTAGGACCCTGCTGTCTCCTGTAACACAGGTCTTTAGAATTTGATTTTAATTTCAACATTTCGTTTGAAATTTAGTACCCAGTTTAATAACAGATGAAGAAAGGTTTCTGAAGGAATAGAATTCTCCCTGCCTGCTTCTGCCTTCCAACATATATTAATGTGATAGGAACTGAATTGTAGATGGTGGAGCATTTCAAAGTGTTCAAGGCTGCACTCATGAATTTACTTCATTTTCCAACTACGTAGGTAGGCCAGACAGAGACTTACTAAGGTGTTTTTCCGCATGCACACTTACACCTAGTTTCCTGTATATTCGATCTGCTTTGGGTCTCTGTAATTCTGCACTTGAGGGGGTTGAACAGAAGTGATGACTGTTTATTTTTTCCACACTAGAAAAATTCCTGGTTTCTGCTGCGGGCTTTCTGGAGAACACGTCAGTTTCGTCAGCTGATGATGAAACTTAAAAGTTTTTTTTTTAAGGCACTAACATTGCAACCTTGCTGTTTAAAACAAAGGAAAAAACTAGATTGGTTACAGGGAGATAAAGGGGAGGATGAAAGGGAGGGCAGACCTTACACCAAAGAAAGCATTCTGCACTTGAAAAAAGCCACAGTTTGACTTTGCTGGGAGGGCGGGAGGGAAAGGGTTTTGATTGCAGGGAGAAAAGCCTCAGAAAGATCAATTCTGCAGCAGATACAGCCTTTATCTGTGCTGAACACAAAACAGTCCGGGGAAGCAGTTTGGAGACTGGATCGGGGTATTTTGACCATGCATGCAGAACTCTGGAGAGAAATCAATGCTGTATGGGGTGTGAACCGATAAAAAAAAGTCCCAGGCAGAAAAGACCATAGTGAATTTCACGACCAACAGGAAATCTGACTCTAGGTTCTTACACAGAAACACAACACCCTAATGAACCAATTCGAAAGTAACATGCAAACCTAAATCAGATGCTGATTTATCCAGCCTGGTACTGCCTACACTGACAAACAGTTATTCTCCAAGCTCTTACACAAAGTTATTTCCCAGCCTGGAGATATGGGAACTTCTGCATGCAAACCAATCTACAATTCTTTATGAAGACGGAAATGCTTTGGAATATACTGCAGTGCTGTTTGCATGAGATACACTGCTACATGAACAATTTTGTCTGTAGAGTCCTCCCCCTAAGAAATACATTTCTATGTTTGAAAGTTTACCCAGCCCAAGTTGTGGCTTAAGTTCAGCATGTTTATCTTTCCCAAGAGTCCCACAGAGAAACTCAAGGTGATCTCTAAAGGGTTAACAAGCATTTATGTGTAAACAGATGTGAGAGCAGATAAATCTCCTTTTTGTGTTGGAAGAGCTTAACATCTGGCTTTGCCCTGTATAATCCTACTAAGGAAGTACAGCATTTACTCCCCCCCCCAATAGATATTCACTTTCTATAGCTTTTACAGGCCAAATTCAGTCTCTTTTTATTTTAAGTATGTTACAAAAGGCAAATACCTCAGAGGGATTCTCTTATATTCAGGCAATATTTACTGCAGTTCCATTTACATCAGTTAAAATACCAAACAGCCAACTGAAACATATTAATGGCAACATTTTTTGTCATCACTGACAGTAATGGATGAGATGGGAAAAGGCAAGTCCATAGTCCCTACAATGTAAACCATATACTATATTTATTAAATATTTTGCAGTAATATTATTAAGTAAAAAAAACTAACAGAGCTGTTGAGTGGAAACTCTTTCAGTGCTTTATTTTTCTGTGGAAATGTTTCTATTTCTGAAGATTCATTGTTTCATAAAGATAACAATGAACGGATGCCATTAACAATAAAATATTACACAAGGAGCAGTTTAAAATTGTAATTAATACTTTTTAGAGGATAGTTCCTAGGAATTTTGAGAGACGGCACATATATGTTTTATTGATTTGTACACTGTTTTGTAAATAAAAATACATACAATAATCAACTTTTAAAATACAAGTTACAATGTATAGGTCAAATCAAAATCAAAGCTAGAATTCTTAAGTCTCCTCTCACATGACAAAGGAGAGTGTAATCACAAGTCTGATATGGGACTAACCAGTAATAAAGGAGATAAGAGTCTCCGGTGTCTGTTGGACTTCTAGAGCAACTGGTAGATGGCTACTGTGTGAAACAGGATGTTGGACGAGATGGACCAATCATCTGCTCTGGCAGGTCTCCTCTTATGTTCTTATATGCCTGCCCCTATGCAAGGCCTGCTTAGGGGCAGGAAGAATAGCTTGGAGCTTTGACACAGTGCTTCACCTGCAATGCTGTCTAATGCATTGCTCTTGTTTTCCTCTGGGATAAGACACTGGTGTGGGGGGGGGGGAGGCTGATGGAAACGGAGACCTCTTCCCTCAAAGCTGTTCCTAGGACATAAATTGAGGCTTTGGACTTTGGCTGTTCATTGCTACTGCCTTCCCTATTTCATGACTTGGACATTCATGTTCTTGCTATGGGCTTCATCTAGCTGCCAGGAAGGAATTATATCACCTCCTGGACTGCCTGATTTCCATTTTAAAAGGAAATCCTCTAGGTAGGTTACAATAAGACACTGGAGTAATCTTAATTAAAACAGGACTGAGTTTCACAATCCAGCTACAAAACTGGTATAATGAAATATGGAAAAACTACAAGATAGAAGTCTGTTGAACAGTGTATTAAGGGAATCTATCATCAGCTTAATGCCACTCTGCAACAGCCAAAAGACAATACTAACCTATTTCATGTTATAGAAAGCACATATATACAAAATACGGTATCTAGGAAAGATGACTGAGAAACAGAGATAATGCCTGCAACTTTAAAAACCTTTGAAGGCTGTTAGTTCTCTAGAATTGGGTGCATAAAGGTTGGGATAATTTGCTGTGAACAAACTAAACAAGTCTGAGTTATGCAATCATCTTCTCAGAAACATAATCCTAACTCATTTACTATTTGCCCTCTATTTCAGGGTGGTTTCTTCTCTGACATCTGCATAAACTGCACAACGTAAGTTTCCCCTCCCCCCAAGAAAGTTTAATACACTAAACTATGCTTCAGTGTTTTCTTGAAATCCCTTAAGTGACATTTTACACAAGTTTTAAACTTTCAGGCACTGAAAGGAGTGAAAGGGAAACTACACAAGATCATTTGTTATCTAGAAACTGTAACACTTATTGTGAAACTTTTTAAACTGACATGGAAACAGTACCTTGGATGTCAGATCCCGATGAAAAATGCCTTTATAGTGAAGGTAACTGAGTCCCAGAGCAATGTCTAGTGCCAGTTTCACTCTTACTGTCCAGGGCAGGTGCTGGTTACTGTCTAACAGCTGCTCCAGGTTACCACAGTTGATGTACTGGGGGGGAAATGCATTAAAAAAAAGTTAAGACTGTCCACAGATTTGTTAATGAATTCTTTCTGTCCTCATCTAGTTTGCCTAGAAGTCATCATGGATTGCTTCACATTGCACATGGTAATAAAGTATCTCTACCAGTCCAACCAGAACTAAACAAGCTCCCAAGGGATAATCACACTTATTAAACTTCTAGAATCAGGACATTCACATGCAGACAGCATAAATTCCCAACTTCCCCTTTAACATTCAGTCCAAAGGTCTGAATACCCAACTGTCATTGCATTAATATAAATCAATGACCAAACAACTACATGATGCACTGAACTGAAAATGAGGGCAGACTGGCTATTATGGCCACCAGGACTTTTACCAGTTGGCTGAAGACCAGAGAGGCACCTTTCTTTAGCCACTCCCCCCACCTTAGGCTTGCAGCCCAGTGGTGAGGAGAGTGCCACCTGACTGTGAAACGTCTAAGATACAAGGAAGATGTCATCTAGTCTAGTGAGTTATGCATAGTGTGGAAAAGTTGCTTGCTCCAGTAAACTTGTGGCTGAGCGGGACTTGCTGAGAAAGCAAGGAGGATTCCATAGCTCCTCTTTTCTTTTAGGCTCCTCTTCCTCCACTATGGGAAAGAGCCAGGTCAGGCTACAGGGAAGAGCCCTATTCCAGGGACATTTTGGCCTCTCTGTCCTCCCCTGAATTCAAATCAAAAGATCAGTTTTGATTTGTAATTGTCCAATATACTCGAGGAGCTAAAGGGTATCAAAACATTTTCTTCAGCTGAATGCCAAATACTTGGCTCAAGTTTCAGGGGACTGCTCAAGTTTCTCATAAATCCTATGCGACACAAGAGCTGGATTATGATATTAAGTGATCACAGGGAAAAATTAATCCTGCACGTATTACAAGGTAGTATTACTGGATAATTTGCCTTTTGGGGACAATGGTTATTTGCCCGAGCAGAAATGTTAACCATGAGTCAGAATTATGTTAACAAAGCTTTTAGCATGTTTATTGCATGTCCATGTGTTTATTACGTGCCATAACACTTGAAGGAGAGATATTCATCTAATGCAAATGATGCATTTTATGTTGGTAAAGAAATAAAATAAAATAAATACCTTACAGTAATAGCAACAATGGTCTTAAATATGTTAAATAACATGTATTTAAATTTCTCCCTCAACCCCCCCAAAAGAAAACATACCCCCCCTTTGATGCTTCAAAAATGTCCAGAAATTTCAGTCTCTGAACAAGCTACCCAAATAGGCTATGACTTCCACATGTTCCAGTCTGCTTAAGAACATCATCTAGTCTTATCACCTTCATCACCAAACCAGAGTAACACTTTGGTCAGTAGCTTGACTGATGTAAATAGCATTAAGGAACTGGGAGATGCTATTTACCATTTCCTACTCATATTTTCATGTTCTTTTCATCAGATAGATTAAAACACATTCTCATCTTAATTTTTAAATCACTTAAAAAGCTGCATGCCAATTTATAATTGATATGACCCATATGCCAAATCCTGGGACATATACCATCAAGCATATGTGGCAAACATCTCTGCTGGGTACGTACCAGACTTTCTCACAGCCTACATGTAAAATGCCTTTATGTGGACAATGTATATATACCCAGACTCACACTGGCGAACCTAACACAATCAGGATACAAGTTCTCAAGTGTGTCAGATAACAACAGAAGGAAAAGGAGGGGGGGGAAATAAGATCACAAGGGTTTTTGAAGGGAAAAGGGGGCAGCCGAAACTATGTGGAGAGAAATGCAGTACACCAAAATGCTTAAAGCTAGTTAATGAAAGCAAAATTGGGCAGATGTGGACAAAAAGATTGGTGGTGTTGAATACAAAGCTGTAGGAAAATCTATTTTCTTCCACTGATTCCTTATTTAATCTATACTGTGCTTTCTATCTGGTTCTTGTCCCAGCCAATGAATTTCTTTAATCCTTGGTAAAATCTCTTCGCTCAGTTCTTAATTACTTGCATAAATCAAGTCCATCTTTTACATCTATCATCTGATCAAGTTCCTTTAAATAAACCTTGTTGAGTAAGTGAACCAATTGTCATCCTGAAAGATGCTCACAGGAGTCTGACATTTTCCTTATCTTATGGTTAACCACAAGAATGGAAGATTTGTATTCACTTACCGTGAAGCTTCCTTTCTCGGTGGTCCAGGAGTGGGGCAGTCCTTACTTTTGGGATATAGCTCCTCCTCTCCGAAGGCAGGGTCAGTCAGCTGATTTTGATCCTGGAGGGGAGGGGCTTGTCCCTGGAATCACCAGTCTGTTCCCAAGCCCTGACTCCCCGTCATGATACCAGAAGGGAAAATAATAACTCTCCTCAATTTTTATTTATTATTATTATTATTATTATTATTATTATTATTTTAATAGAAAGATCCCTCCCTTGAATCCACTGGAAGACTATTGTCCTAACTCTTCATCCAATCCTAGAAGCCGCCCCACAAGAAACTCGGGTGGGCAGGACTGCCCCACTCCTGGACCACCGAGAAAGGAAGCTTCACGGTAAGTGAATACAAATCTTCCATTCTCCGGTGGTCCTAGGAGTGGGGCAGTCCTTACTTTTGGGACATACAAGAGCAGTGTACCCCAGGGTGGGTAGTCGGGTTTCCAGGCCTAGAGGGTGTGTATTAGTACCCTCCTGCTAAAGGTTGTCTCTGGGGAAGACAACTTATCTATCCTATATTTCTTGATGAGAGAATATACTGATTTCTATGTGACCACCTTATCGATCGTTTCTAACGACTAAAGGATTTATAGGCTGCCTGTGTCACTGTTTCCCTTAGAGAGTGCGCCCTGACATCTATGGGCATCTCCAGATCTCTGGCTTGACATGCCAGAATTATGTACTCTCTGCTTTACCTACTTAGCCAAGAAAAGGACACTCTGGGTCCCAAGAAGGGCCTCCTGCAAACACACAACTAGCATCCCAGACTTCTGAAACACTGTTTAGTCCTGCCCAAGTGGAATCTCACATCTCTACATATATCAAGGTAGTGAGATTTATTCATTTTCTTCCTGTGCTTTGGATTGGATTAGAAGGAAGTAAGTACTCTCTCTCCTGTCTTATGAAAACATGAAGTTCACTTTTGGAAGAAAGTTGTTTTTGTTCATAATTTGCTCTACCTTCTTGGAGGAAAGGGCATGGCTCTCTTACTGCTAGTGCCTGCCATTCTGACATTTGTCTAGCTGATTTTATTCTCATTTGAAAAATGGTTTTAAAGGTCAGTTCCTTTAGGGGACATGAGGTCATAGGCTCAAGGCATATAATGCTCTCAATACCAGATTAAGATTTCACGTGAGAAAAAACCAGCGAATCCTTGGAAGATTCTACAATGAGGTCCCCTTTTAGAATCCACTGCCATGAAGGTGATATATAAGGGAACGTCCCTTCCTAGAACCCCTAATTGGTCACAACCTGTTATCTAAGGGTGTTGGTATTAAGACTTTTCTTCAACCCCTCTTGAAGAAAGGATAGTAACTCCCTAATTAGCCCCAAAAGATTACATGACTCTATCCATGCACTCTTCTGGGAACTTGGCAGGAATTTTCCTGGAGGCTAGCATAGTACCAATCATGCCTTCTGTTTAGTACAACCCTATTAGCTGTTTGTGTTCAACCTCCACACTGTGCGGCTTGTCAGAGCTGGTCAGGGGTGTCATATTGATCCCTGCATCAATGGCCCTCCTGCAGTGGAGGTGCCAGGGATCCATGCTTGAAAGATTCTTCAGGTTTTGAGACCATGTCTTTCTGGACCTGAAGGTTGCTATTAGCACCACTTCTGCACTTTACTGTGTGATCTTCTGAACAGCTCTGTGCAATAGCTGTACTGTGGAAGACATACAGGACATGTGAAGGCAGCTTGCTACTCACATCATCTATCCCTATGATCCATTCTGCTTGGTTCATCACTCTCAGTCCGCCTCAGAGTTGTCCTCTGTATATAGTGACCTATGGGAAGATTCTGAGATTCCACCATACCGTGTCTGATGGCTCCTAGTTCCAAAGGGTTTACCCTGTTGATCATTTGTCCTTCAGCCAGATGCCCTATGCCATTCTTCCTTGGGTGTGGGATCCCCATCCCCAAAGACATGTCCATGGTCATCACTGTTCTCTCTGGTTCCTTGAGTGGAACACCATCGTGAGACTGAATGAGGTACAGCCACTAGTTGTTTTCCTGTGAGGATCTCTGGCAATTCAACTATCTTGGACCTCTTGTGATCTAATGCCCCATGGGATGGCAACAGGCATTTCTGAAGTGCACAGATCAAGATGTTGTTTGGATATGGGAAAGGAGCCACTCTCCATGGTCTAGCCATGCTATCAGTGATACTCAGATTCTGAAGAACACCATAGGTGGCGTTTTCAGCTCAAAGGAAAGGGCTCAATGTTGGAAGTGCCTCTGAGAGACTGATGGAAGGCAGATAATCTCCCTTCTGAATGGCAGTCATGACAAATTTTAGCCTTTCCATTCCGACCTTCTTGTTCCTAGGCATCTATTTTATTTGACCAAATTCCTTTGGATCTAGGGGAAAAGGGACCAGGTGGCACAGAACTGAATTCCACTGATTACAGTATCCAACACCCGCTTGTTTCTTATTATTAGCTGCCAAGGGTTTGCCAAACATTGTAAGCATCCCCCAAACACCATTGTGCCTGCTGCCTTGGTGTAGACACATTGAGTTCCTTTCTTTAGACCCTTTAGTATTCTGATCGGATTTGTTGAGGAAGAAGGTACTACCCTCCTCTTGATGTTTGGTCTGCTTTCCTTTATTTAGAGTTTCTCCAGACAGGTTGATATCTTTGAAAGGAACCATGGTTACTTTGGCTTTGGGGCAAATGGTCCACGTTCCAATTTCTAAGCTAAGTGTTGTGCCTGGTTACCTGAAAACCATGGTCCTTGTTGACCACAGCATAGCATATTGCCACGGTTATTTTCTTAGTTTTGCTCTTTGGCAGGGGTTTACTGCTCACTGCAGCCAGGTCTGAGACCCGAGAGAATGTGACTCTAGGAAGGAGTGGAGCTTTCACCAATGCTCTAAAGGATGTAGCAGAAACTTCCAATTTTCTGTGCATAGCCAGTTCAAACCACTTAATGCTGGAATCTTAGGTAGTCCGTCCTTGTCAACAGGCAGCACAGGATTAGACGGCAGGCTGGTTACCAGATCATCCACCAATGGCAGCTTGATCCTCTCAGTAACCCCTGGAACTAATGTTTAAGACTTGGGGGGGAAAGGAAATATGAGTAGTTAGTTTTGCCAGTTTCCCTCTTAAACTTCTACAAGTAAGAGAGACTACTGGAAGGGAATCCCTGATGGGGTTATTCCTGATTCTAGGGAGGATTCTCTCCTACCCCTTAGCTCTTAAGGGAGAAGACTCCAGGATCCTCATCACCTTAGGGAGTTTTCTAGTATACGGCTCCTGAGGAAAACCTGCTAGGGAATTTTCCCTTCTTTTAACAGCTCCCTTCTTCTTGGCTGAGGGAGAAAACTGACAGCTTAGAGTCCTCAGGTCGAAGGCTTAACCGAGATCTGTGCTCTTAATGGCCCTTGTCTCCTCTTTAATCTGGGAGGGGGCACCCCTTTACCTATCTGGAGTCAGGCCCACACAGTGGAATGCCTCTCTTGGCCATCTGAAAGTCTAGCCACTAGACTACTTATTGGTGTGCCTTCAGGACCTCTTTGAATTCCTTATTTCCATCCTGGGCCATGCCAGTTTGTTTGTTAAATAGTAACTATGGCTGCGACTATGTAAATAGGGGGCATGTAATTTCTTTCCCCTTAGTGGTGGAAAATGTCATCTAGTCATAGTTGCCTCTGCAACACTGGTCTTTTTTGGAGTTCTCCCATCCAATTGCTAACCAAGGCCAACCCTGCTGAGGTACTGAGATCTGATGAGATCTGGTTGCCTGGACTGTGATATCACAGTCAGGGGCTGTGATAAGGTCAGAATCATCATTATTCCCCCAGAACCGCTAGGTAATTGAGACTTTTACCCACAGTCAGCCACCGAGTTCAAGTAATTATGGGACTTGAACCGGCAGGGTAATGATTCATGGCCCAGCACTTAACCACAACATTACAGCAACTCATTTCAGGCTTCCTTGCCTGGTGGATGCAAACACCATACCTTCTCCCTTTCACTAGTCTCTTGAGACGCCCGGGAATAGGTCGAGGCCTGGGAATTGGGCAAGTTTAGGCCGCAGCCTTGCACTCTCTGAGGCCTGGAAGGAGGCTAAGCCTGCCTTTGCAGACCTCCCAGCAGCAGAAAATTTTCCAGGCATTCTTGCCTGATGGGTCCAGGCCCTTGAGCTTTTTCTCTTTCACTGGCCTACTGAGAGGCCTAGAAGAGGCTGAGGCCTGGGAGTTTGGAAAGTCTAGGCCGCAGGCTTGCACTTTTAGAGGCCTGGGAGATGGCTAGGCCTGCCTTTCCTGACATTCTGCCATCTAGGCCCCTGGGCATTTCTCTTTCACTGGCCTGTTGAGAGGCCCAGGAGGGGCTGAGGCCTGGGAGTATGGAAAATCTAGGCCACAGGCATATGCTCTTTGAGGCCTGGGAGGTAGCTAGGCCTGCCTTTGCTGAATTCTGCCATCCAGGCCCTTGGACATTTCTCCTTCACTGGCCTGTTGAGAGGCCTAGAAGGGGCTGAGGCCTGTGAGTTTGGAAAATCTAGGCCACAGGCTTACGCTCTTTGAGGCCTGTGAGGTGGCTAGGCCTGCCTTTGCTGACATTCTGCCAACAGAAATTTTCCCTCCAAAAGGAAAAATGAAAGTGAAAGCGTACCTCACAAGTCCCGGCTGAAAGGAAAGAGAAATAAAGGAGGGCTCCCTTTTATTTAGAGCAAGCTGGCTCTGAGGCTTCTGCTACTCTTTTCTCCTACCTCCTTCCTTTCGCTGCTCCCATTACCAACAGGATCAGTCTTACCGCGGTTCAGTTGGGGCTGCCAGGGTTGGAGCAGGTCCTCTGCTGCCGCTGAAGGCTGCTCCTTTCAAGCCTGAGGGAGTTCCCAATAATATCGGTCTCTACAACAGGCTACTGCAGACTCAAACACCGCACCCTCTGGCCATCTGAGGGGGGGGGGAATCCTTCCAACCCAAAGGTGGGGAACCTTGGTGGAGTTTTGCGGTTGTGGCCATGGAACCTAGGAGCAACCTAGGGACGTCGGCTCTAATGCTCGCTGTCGCTCCGAGTGAAATGGGGGTGGGGTAGGCGGTAGGGCCTTTCCTTTCGCCTGCGAGCTCCTCACTGCCTGTGGCCTCGGCCTCCCTGAGTACTGGGATTACAGGCACACGCCACCACGCCCGGCTCATCTCTGGCAGTTTCTTCTTCACCAGGATCACTGCGCTCTGCAGAGCATTGCTGAAGACGTCCTGCTCAGATGGCAGGGCCAGAAAGACTGGTGATTCCAGGGACAAGCCCCTCCCCTCCAGGATCAAAATCAGCTGACTGACCCTGCCTTCGGAGAGGAGGAGCTATATCCCAAAAGTAAGGACTGCCCCACTCCTAGGACCACCAGAGAATGACATGTTTTTCCAAGAACTATTTTTGATATACTGTGTTTTTTTCTGGTTGTTGAACCAGATTTAATTGATTGAGCATATGAACAGTTGGAATTGTTTAAACATCTTTTGACAAATGCTTTAAAGAGATATTTCTGGCACTGCAACATAATAAAAGGCCCAAATTCTTACAGTTTAAGAGCTGTAATGAAATCTCTATTATAGGATGGTCCCCAACATAACACCTAATATTACATGAAGTTTTGGTTGTCATTATTCTTCCTCTGGTGAGTACTGCACCCTTCTTACTCTCATTGCATTCTTAGAAATAAACAGGAGGTAATTTTTAAAAAATCTTCAGAATGTTAGGCCCTAGACACATATTTGAGAAAGTGATGGAAAGACTGCTATACAGTTTTCATTATTATAGATGAGTTTTACCAAATCATGTATTATTAGTGTGTGGAAGTTTATGAAAGAGACTGGGACCCAACTGGACAAAGTAACAATTCATTTACAATTTGACACTGGATCGACTCCCCTCTCCCTAGTTTGAGGCACTTTGCCTTTATATGTGAGCTACAAATTAGCACTGCAAATCATGGGTTGACTGTTGCCTTGAAACAGGAAGGGTATGAACTGCAACGCATGCGGAGGAACAAGAAGTGTGAGGAAGAGAGCACTCAAATCATGTTCAGTCTGAATCAAGCTACTGAATCTATTCCAGAAAAACAAATGAAGTTACATTCATGGAAAGATTTACTTTGATTTTACTGTTATCAACAGTTGCAATTTTATGTTGAACTTTATGTGATTGCATATATGAAGGGAACTGGACTTAACAGATGTTTCTTGGTATATTTTTTAAAGTTTCATAAACACTGCTGTATTGCATTTCTCCATTACACAGTTTAAAATGTCCCCTTTCACCTCCATTAAACGCAGATTTGCTCCAACTTGCAGGTATTATGCAGGAACTGGTAACATCTTCGTATACAAACCCAGCAGGCACGGACAATTGAAAGACCTTTTGCAACTGCATCCAATTTCATGCGGATTGTCCATGTGGTTTCAGAGTGCTTTTATTCATTATAACCACAATTTAACCTTATTTATTCTCTCAGTTATCACATGAGAAAAAGGCAAGGCCTCCTTACACACTGAATACTAAATGGACTTAGAAAGCATCCCACAAAAAACACTTAAACAGTGAGTTTGTTTCTTTTCCGAAGAAAACTACACCTCCTCTCATCAGCCCCATAGTTGCCCATGATCAAAGATTAGATCTCAACTACTTAATACCCCACCATTTTCTGATGAACATGTCCAACACCACAGGGAAACAAGAAGTTGTGCCAATTTATTAAGAACCCTTAGTTTCAAATTCAAACATGGGACAAAATTAACCAATTCTGCCAGACTGGGATACTACAATTGATATAAGATAAAAATTGTTTTAAAACTGGTTCTAAAACTCATCTAGTTAGTATTTAAAATGGAATAATTTGATGTCTTTTTTCAACTTAAAGGCAAGTAACACTGTGATCCTAAGCAGAGTCATGCCCTTCTAAGTCAATTGACTTCAGAGGACTTAATGGTAATTCTGCCGAACACTGATTTGGATATCAATATGATTAAGGCTTTGTAATTTGTTCTGAGTATGTAATGTACCAACTTGGCTCCTGTTATGTACAAATTAGACTATAGCTTTGGAAAAAGCAAAAGTCTCTATTTCAACTGGTACAGAGGATGACTCCATCCACAATGACAGTACAGTTCAGTATTTGAACTCTACTGTTCTAGTTCAAGTTCTACTAAAAAAAAATCAAGATTGCATTTGAAGTGCTATATGGTGAACTAAGAGTAGTTCATCAACAGTGAGCCAGTGCAGTGTCATGGTTAGTAATAGACTAGGATCTGGGAGACCAAGGTTTGATTCTCTGGTCTGTCATAAAAGCTTGCTGGGTGACCTTGGGCCAGTCACACACAATCAGCCTAACCTACCTCTCAGAGTTGTTGTGAGGATAAAAAAGAGGAGAGGAGAATGATGTAAGCCACTTTGGGTCCCCATTGAGGAGAAATGAGATAAATAAATAGGAGCATTGGTATGTTTAGGTGCTCCCCCACAGTTTACTATGTTGTTTCCTCTTCAATGAGGCTTTGCAAAGATTGTGTTGCTCAGAACAGCAACAATTCTAAACGGGTGTGTTGGGATTCACAAGAAATCAGAGGAACCTGCTGGTTGTGTAGCTTACAAGCTTCTGGGAGACACAGTAACTTCCAGAGACAGGATGGGTACAATAGCTGCCCAGATTAAAGTTCTAAAAAGCAAATTTCCCCAAATGGACAGGAAAATACTAGCATTACTTCAGTGTAATAGGACCCAGATACACCGGTTCAAATAAGGACAAATCGCATTGGATTTGTTGGCTGCAGTTTAGGATTGATACCAAATGATTTATCAGAAACTTGTGTGATGCCCAAAGTCATGTGTGTGAATTTTCATAACATTTACCTAACCAAGTTTAAGACATTTGGGCAGATTTCTTTTAGAATTCTTTGCATGCAGTGATGCTGTGGTTGAAGGAATATGTTTTGTTCCAAGATAATAAGCAGAAAACACTGTAGCCAGAAGAAATTAATGTTGTCTACAACTGCTCTGAAAATAGATTTATCTTGATCACATATAAATCTATGATCAGTCAAGAAGGCTCATCGGCTTATTTTAGACGTAATGGCAAATCATGGTTTGGCCACTGGGAATGTGCCTGCAGGTATGCACACTGCACACTCATTTCTCTTCCCTTATACCACAGACTCCTTCCTCCACTTCCTGCTTTTGGTTAATTACAGTTTGCCATGCCATCAAAATTGGTAAACTATGGTTAGCAGTTGTCTGCAGATCTACTTCAAACCAATGTTTTAAAAAAATGTTAGGCCAAGCACTAATCACAGTTGTCACATTTGGATAGTATGGCAAAATATGGGGAGGAGGGTGCCACTTGTGGTTCACTGGGCAGGGTGGGAGATGCTCCCTTAGAGTGGACCCCTTCCCTAGGTGATGAACTGAGATCCTCTCATGCAGATACCACTTTGTGGTTGGGAAGAAGAGGGCTTTTGATTATGGAAAATTTGGCCATTGGAAATAGAGCATCTTGACAGCATAGTGCCTTGCCTGCCTGGTGCAAATGCTATGGACACTGCATACTGTCTAGACAGGCTGGCAGCTGATGCTGGGAAGAGTCAGAGTATATTGCCACCAATGACATTGTGGAATTCAGTTGTGTTGTCCTAGAGGAACAATTCAGATTACTCAACAGAAGATTAAAGCCCAAGATTTCAAAAGATAGCATTCTTAGAACTGCTACCTGTTCCATGGCCAGCCGTACAGGGACAGGCAGAAGTTACTGGTATCAATGCACAAATGAAAAAATGATGCTAGGAATAAAGGCTTATTTATTTATTTATTTATTTATTTATTTATTTATTTATTTATTTATTTATTTATTTAGTCTGTCTTTCTCACTGGGACTCAAGGCCAATTACAAGTACAATTTGTTAGACAATAGGAAAACTTGCCAAGGCAAGCCAAACCTGTACAAAGAAGCAGGCTTCACAAGGAACTAAAAGGACCCAGACCATTGGCACAATATCAAAAAGGTCGCAAAGTAGCTTTTAAACAAAGTTGCTTGGTACTAAATGACAATTTAGATATACTGGGTGTTTCAAAAAATGGTGGAAAAATGCAAAACAGAGAAGGATGTGTTGGAAGTGGTATTGCTCTCCATAATAAAGACAGCACTGAGTGAAATAAGATAGTAAATATAAAAGAAATAAAGATGTAGACATTTGTGTACTGACTTGCAATAGTGAACACAATGCTGTTAAATTCAATGCAAGGGCGGCGAGCAAATTTATGCTTGACCATGGAGATTTATGGTTCCAATTGGTTTCCAGAATGCTCTGTGGGAACCGATGCCCCGCGGCGGCTCATGTGATGAGCTGATGGAGGACTGGCAGGTCCAGCTCTCTGAGGCCATCAATGAAGTCGCTCCCCGTTGTCCTCTTCGTTCCCAAAATCACTGGGCCCCCTGGTACACAGAGGAGCTACAGCAACAGAAACAGGAACTAAAGTGACTTGAGCACGTGTGGTGGTGATCTTGCGACGAGGAAGCAAGAACATCTCATAGGCTGTTTATGAAGTCCTATGAGATGGCAGTGAAAGCTGTGAAGAAGGAATTTTACGCAGCTTCCATTGCATCAGCTAGCCCGGCTAAATTGTTTAATGTGGTCCGTTCACTGGTCTCCCTTTCAGGTGAAGACCACCAAAATTTGAATTCGACTGTAAGCTGTGAGGCTTTTGGAAGCTTTTTTGCTGATAAAATCTTGCCTCTCCGCCATGATTTACCAGCCACAGTTGATACGGTATGTGAACGAGAGGCCCCTTGGTCGTCTTTGGGGCGGATATTTGATCATTTCAGCCCTCTTTCCGGGGAAGAAGTAGGCAGGATTCTGCGGGTTGTGAGGCCCACCATGTGCCCCCTGGACCCATGTTCATCGTGGCTGGTGAAAGCCAGCGTCGACGGATTATGGGACCCTTTGGTGAGTATTGTTAACTTGTCGCTGGGCTCTGGGGTCTTTCCCAGGGCACTGAAGGAGGCTGTGGCGAAGCCCCTTCTAAAGAAACCATCACTGGATCCTGCCGACCTGCTCAGTTACCAGTCTTGAACCTCCTGTTTCTGGGTAAAGTGATTGAGCAGACGGCAGAAAAACAACTGCAGAGCTTCCTGAAGGAGACCTCGGCTCTAGATCCTTTCTAGTCTGGTTTTTGCCCGGGCATGGGGTGGAGACATTGCTGGTCACCCTCACAGATGATCTTCATAGGCATCTGGACTGGGGCAGATCGGCGCTGCTGATATTATTAGATCTTTCAGCAGCGTTCAATACGGTTGATTACGATCTTTTGACCCACTACCTTGCCGATGTGAGAATTCAAGGGACGGCACTACAGTGGCTAGTCTCCTTTCTTCATGGTCGGGGACAGAGGGTGGTGCTGGGGGAGAAGTTATCATCCCGTAGGCCACTAATATGTGGTGTGCCACAAAGGGCAATACTCTGGCTCAATTGTTCAACATCTATATGCACCCTCTTGCCCTGTTGGTGCGAAGTTTCGGGCTTGGGTGTCACCAATATGTGGATGACCCCCCAGCTATATCTGTTGATGGACAACCTGCCTGGATCGGCCCCAGATATCCTGGAGCGTGCTTTTGAAGCTGTGGCTGGATGGTTGAGGCAAAGTCGGCTGAAATTAAACCCTGCGAAGATGGAGATCCTGTACTTGAGTTGCGGAAGCACAGATTTGGGACCTCAGCTTCCTATACTCGATGGGGCAGTGCTTACAGTGTTAGGAGCCTGGGGGCGATCCTGGATGCCTCCCTGACCATGGAGGCCCAGGTTGCTGCAGTTGCCAGGTCTTCTTTTTTTCTACCTTCAACAGACCAAGCAGCTTGCCCCTTATCTTTTGTCCTACAACCTGACTACAGCGGTCCAGGCAATGGTCACCTTTAGGTTAGACTACAGTAACGCGCTCTACACTGGGCTTCCCTTGAACTTGATCTGGCAATTACAGCTGGCGCAGAATGCAGTGGCGCGAGTCATCACCGGAACGCCACGGGGTGCACACATAACGCCAGTACTGCGCCAGCTGCACTGGTTACCAGTGGAGTACTGAATCAGGTTCAAGGTTTTGGTATTAACCTATAAAGCCCTATGCGGACTGGGACCGGCGTATCTGCGGGACCGCCTCTCCCCATATGAACCCTGGAGGACTCTTCGCTCCACTAGTAAACATCTGTTGAAGGTCCCTGGCCCGAGGGAGGCCCACCTGGCATCGACCAGGGCCAGGGCTTTTTTGGTCCTGGCCCCAAGCGTGGTGGAACATTCTGTCTAATGAGACCAGGGCCTGGCAAGCCTTATCTTTCCGCCGGGCCTGTAAGAGAGCTGTTCCGCCAGTTGTATGGTTGATGCTAGGCGGAGCTCCCCTATCTGGTTGAGTATGGGCTGTGACCTCCCCTCTGGTGACATCTCCATCTGTTGAATACTTTCTAATGTTCTGGTGCTGACTAAAGGGTTGTGCCCTGTGCCTATGTATAGTGCATTTTACTGTGCCGCTGTGTGTGTGCGTGTGCGTGTAATTTTAACTTTGTGTGTAAATTGTGATCCGCCCTGAAGCTGCTGTGGGTAAGGCGGAATACAAATCTAATATATTAAATTTAATGAATGTCGATGGAAAGTTACCTCAAAAGTCCAACAAGTCAAACAGAAGCGATGAGAGGAAGTTCTAAGCCTAATGGGCAAATCAGAAATTAATAAATCTCCAGACCTGGATGACATAAACTGAAGGTCCTTAAAGAGCTCAAAAGTGAAAAGTCTGATCTTGTTGCAAAAATAACCTCCCTACCAGAGAATGCAGCACCATTTTTTTTTTAAAGGGAGTATAATGGAGAGTCAGAAAATCACAGGACAGTTAGCATAATATCTGTTCTGGGTAAATTAATAGAAAATGTTACGGATAGAATTATTAAGCATGCAAAGGAAAATCAGCAAGGATTCTACAAAAGGAAGTCCTACTTCATTAAGACTCCTGAGTAAACTTAGCAGTCATGGGATAAGAGAACAGGTCATCTTATACAGGGCTTTTTTGTGAAGATACTCACTAGTATTGAGTACCAGCATCTTTTTCCAGGGCTCTTTCATGTGTTGTCCCACCCCACTCAGCTAGAGAAAGAGCAGCTCAGTGGGGATCTGCCTAGAAAGGAGGGAATTGGTGGGAATTGACACAACTTTATATATGACTATTGGAGCTTTTTAAAAACAAAAAATCGCACTGCTGTTACTGAATATAAATTGGTTTAACAGGAAGTAGAGAAAAGAAATAAATGGACAGTTTATTTGTTCATAAATGATCTGAAATTAGGGTGAATAAAGACCAAGTTTCTGGATTTTTCTTGTAAGGGAGAAAATGAATTGGAACACCTCAAATTAAGTCTTGGTTTGCTTGATACCTGGGTTTTATTTGTTGTTAAAAGGACTGGAATAATCAGAGCTACTACAAGTGAGCCCCTGATGTTGCTCTATCTTTGTAGAATTTTTACTTGAAACAACAAGATGCCCATGCTATATTATAAACTGTTTTTCCAGTTCTTGATTTTGAAACCTATCTGCTCTTCTACAGGGTTGGGGGCATTGTTCAAGAAACAAGTCCAAAGTATCTTACATATAACTAACTGGATACTTCTTCAGATACTGGTATGTGGCTTTTAAATATGAAGATTTTACTTAGGTACACTAAAATTCTACTTGAACCTTGTTTCTGTTTTTTTCCCCCCTTTTCTTTAAAAGCTTGAACAATGGCACACTAAAGTACAAGAGTGAGCTATTTGACTTGCAAAGAGAGAATGTGTAGGGGAGTTAACTGACTAGACTTGAAGGCAAATATGAAGAAGCTTTGATTGACTTCTAGAAGAGTGCCTTCAGTTCAGATGATCAAACCACTGGCCTATCTAGCCCAGCATCCTGTTTCACACACTGGCCAACCAGTTTCCTCGGAGGGCTAGCAGTATCTCTGGGAGCAGTATCAGAACGAGGCCATGGCCTCTGCGCCCGAACACGGATCAATTTTACTGTCTCTGGATGTGTTAATAATCAAGGAAAGTGGCCATTGATGGACTCTGTGAATCTGTCTAATCCCTTTTAAAACCATCTGTGCTAGTAGCCATCATTTCATCCCCTGGTAACGAATTCTCCAATGCAAGTACTTATTAAATGTCTGTCTTTGAATTCTAGAGTTATGGGGAAAAGGAGAAAAGGTTCTTCGTATCCATTTTCTCCACCCCATGCATAATTTTATAACCCTCTGTGTTATTTCATCTTGCTTTTCTGACTGAAAAGACCAACTTCTTAGTCTTGCCTTTCAAAACTGGTGTTCTAACCATTAATTATATTGGTGGCCCTCTTCTGCAGTACCTTTTTGAATATGGCAACTAGAGCGGTATGCAGTATTCCAAGTCAGTCTGCATCATAAATCTCTCTAGAAAGGCATTATGATATTGAACATTTTATTTTCAATCTATTTCCTAATAATGCTCAGCATGGAGGTTGCCCTTTTTGACCACTGCCATACACTGAATCAACATTTTCCTCAAACTATTACAAGCAAATTGCGCTTTGATTTCACCATCCTATATAATATAGTCTCATCCAGAAACTTCATCTTTCAAGAGTTTCATAATCAAAAGAAATTTTAAAACTTTTAAAAATCTTATTAGGTATGTTAACACCAACGGAAGCCAGACCTGCTAGATCTACATTATTACTAGGCTTTTGCTTGGTCACATGGTATGAGGAGAACAGGAGTACAGAACTATACACTGATGTGTACACTTCTGTGATGGTTCTTTTTAAACAGAGATAGTTCAGCCTACTGCGCTGACTGCTGAATTTAGACAGCACTTACGTTTTCCAGTTTCTTTATCCTGTAGTTTTTGATGGCTGTGACTTTAAGATGTCATTTAGCCAACATAAGAAGTTGAGAAACATTCAGCAAGGCAAATTTAAACAAACGGCTCCAACTTTTATTTTTATATTATACACACACAAAACTGTATGTGTGTGTTTTAAAAAAACAAAATTTATGTTCAAGTTACACACTACCAAAAAGGTTACACACACCCAGGAAAAACCTTCACATATAAAAGAAAGAAAAATATGTCTTCTATTTTTACAGACCAAGTGCCGAGCTCAGTTCAAATTTCTCAAAAGGCCTTGGCAGTTACTAAAAATAAATGCATGAAATATGCATTAAAGTCTCAAGAGGTTTCACTACTGAATATCCACATCACTTAGGAAAACAAAAAACTGCCAAGCCAAAAAGAGTTTCATGCCAAAATATGCAGTTACTGCAACATGACTCTTCTATCACAGTGCTTACAGATGACATCAAAAAAAAGGTATTCTTTTTGTGCTAACACGCTACGTGGGGCGGCCTGATTCAGTACTAATTGTGTAATATGGAGTTTCCACCCAACGATTTCCTTCAGAAGGGACAGCTATGCTGGGAAAGCTTCATCTATCTGCCCTCCTCCCCCCAATATGAACACCTGCCCCCACTTCAGTGTGTGTGTGTGTGTGGGGGGGGGTGTATGTTAGCAATTGTCCCTTTTTCTGTAAGAAACACCTCATGCAGCCATTGCTTCCATTCAAAGAAAAGGTGGCAGGGGGACTCTTTTCTCAACTTTGCCAGCTCACCCCTTTCACCATACAGACTCCTATACCATTTCTTCTGCTTCATGAAATGAAGGTAAAGTTGTGGTGACAATGATAAGAGTTTATAACTTTTATCACCTAAAGCACAGAAACAAAACCTCAGGGCATATAACTCATGGCTTCCAATGTCTCTACTAATGTACAGAGTATGGGAAACAAGCAGGAGGAACCTGGTCCTAAAAAAGGAAGGGGACTATGACATAATATGCATTATTGAAACTTGGCAGAATGACACAATTGGAATACTAGGATTGAGGGATACAACTTGTTCAAAAGAGATAAACAAGGAAGGAAGGAGGGAGGAATAGCATTATATGTAAAGGATGTATATACTTGTGAGAAAATACATGTATCTGGGTATGGAAATTCAGTTGAGAGTCTCTGGGTAAAAATAAAAGGAATAAGAAATAATAGTGATACTATGGTGGGGGTCTGCTATAGACCACCAAGCCAAGCAGAGGACTTGGACAAGAAACTCCTAGAACAAATTACGAAGTTCACAAAGAGATGGGACGCAGTAGTCATGGGAGATTTCAATTACCCAGGTATCTGTTGGAAGTCTAACTCTGCTAAAAATGAAAGGTCAAATAAATTCCTGACTTGTCTTGCTGACAATTTCATTTTTCAGAAAGTAAAGAGGGAAATAAGGGGTTCTGCTATGTTGGACTTGATACTCGCCAACAGGTAAGAACTGCTTAACAAGGTGATAGTGGGCACCATGGGTAGCAGTGACCATGTAATTTTGGAATTTACAGTCTTGGGGAAGGGAAAAGCTGGATGTAGTCAGACATATAGGTTGGATTTCAGGAAAGCAAATTTTAACAAACTGAAAGCTATGCTGGGTAGAATCACATGATCAGAAATGCTTAAGGAGAAGGGAGTTCAAGAAGGGTGGAGGTTCATAAAAGCAAAATGTTGAAAGCACAAATACAAATGATTCCTATGAGAAGGAAAAATGGGAGGAGCTCAAAGAAGCCACAGTGGATTCATAAACATCTTTCTAATGAATTGAGAAATAACAGACTCATTTAGGAAATGGAAGGAAAGCCTTATAACCAAGGATGAATATAAACAAATAACCAATGCTTGTAGGGAGAATGTTAGAAAAGCTAAAGCTCAGTATGAGCTTAGGCTAGCAAGAGATGCCAAAAACAACAAAAAAGGGTTCTATGTTCAAAGTAAGAAAAAGAGCAAGGACATGGTAGGCCCATTGCAGGGACTGGGAAGTAAAATTGTAACAGATGATTAAGAGAGGGCAGAACTGCCCAATTCCTACTTTTCCTCAGTCTTCTCCTGTGAGGGAAATGGTGCTCCTCAACATGGCAATAGCAGAACACATGATGGGGGAAGGGAGTTATAGAATCAGCATAAAGGTAGTACACGTAAACACCTAGTTTCTTTAAATGGAACTAAGTCCTCAGGGCCAGATGAATTGCACCCAAGGGTACTAAAAGAACTCGCAGATGTAATTTCTGAGCCTTTATCCATTATTTTTGAGAATTCTTGGAGATCAGGTGAGGTGCCAAAAGATTGGAGGGGGGCAAATGTTGTCCCCATCTTCAAGAAGGGGAAAAAGGAGGATCCAGGTAACTACCGACCCATCAGCTTGACATCTATACTTGGAAAAGACTTAGAACAAATAATCAAACAGTCAGTCCTTGAGCATTTATAAAGAATGGTTGTGGATGTGAGCCAGCATGGGTTTCTCAAGAACAAGTCATGTCAGAATAACCTTATCTCTTTTTTTGAGAAAGTTATTACCTTGCTGGATCAGGGGAATGCTGTAGACATAGTTTATCTTGATTTCAGTAAGGTTTTTGATAAGGTTCCACATAGTATCCTTGTCGAAAAGTTGGTAAAATGTGGTTTGGATCCTATTACTGTTAGGTGGATCTGTAACTGGTTGACAGATAGCACCCAAAGAGTGCTAGTTAATGGTTCCTCATCCTCTTTGAGAAGAGTGACAAGTGGAGTTCCTCAGGGATCAGTCCTGGGACCTGTTCTGTTCAACATTTTTATAAATGATTTGGATGAAGGAATAGTGGGAATGCTTATTAAATCTGCAAATGATACTAATTTGGGAGGGGTAGCAAATAAGGTCGAAGACAGAGTAAGGGTACAGGATGATCCTGACAGGCTGGAAAACTGGGCTAAAACCAATAAAATGAATTTCAACAAAGAAATGCAAAGTTCTGCATTTAGGAAGGAAAAAATCAAATGCATAATTATAGGATGGAGGAGACTTGTCTTGTCAGTAGTATGTGCAAAAAGGATCTAGGGGTCTTAGTAGACTATGCACTGAACATGAATCAGTAGTTTGATATGATACCTGAAAAGGCAAATGTGGTTTTGTGCTGTATAAACAGAAGCATAGTGTCCAAATCACGAGAAGTGATGGTATCGCTCTTCTCTGCTCTGGTTGACCTCACCTAGAGTATTGTGTTCAGTTTTGGGCATCACAATTTAAGGAGGATATAGACAAGCTGGAGCATGTCCAGAGGAGGGCAATGAATATGGTGAGGGGTCTGGAGACTAAGTCCTATGAGGAAAGGTTGAAGGAGCCCGGAATATTTAGCCTGGAGAGGAGATGACTGACAGGTAATATGATAACCATCTTCAAGTACTGTCATATAGAGGATGGTGTAGAGTTGTTTTCCGTTGCCCCGGAAGGTCAGACCAGAACCAATGGCTTGAAATTAAATCAAAAGAGTTTTCAGCTAAACATCAAGAAGAACTTCCTGACAGAATGGTCCCTCAGTGGACCAGGCTTCCTCAGAAGATGCTGGGCTCTCCTTTGGAGGTTTTTAAGCAGAGGCTAGATCTTACCATTTCCCCCTAAAGAACAATATCATCTCAGGATTTCTCCACTATTTCAGACGTGTTGTTTGTACATTTTATTTAATTTTCCTAAAGAAAACGAATTTCTTAGTAGGAAAGCCACTTGTGAATTTCACCCCCCCTCCCCACAACAACCACCATGGAGTAGTGGTTAGAATGTGGTATTAAGATCCAGGAGACCTCGGTTAAGATCTCCACTCTGCCATGGAAGCCCACTGGGTGATCTTCGGCCAGTCACACACTTACAGTCTAATCTACCTCTGGGGTTGTTGTGAGGATAAAATGGAGGAGAGGAGAACAATGTAAGCCACTTTGGGTTCCTGCTGGGGGGAAAGCAGTGTATAAAGGAAGCAAATAAATGACTGAAATAAAGAGTATACAATATGCTATAGTTAAATTTTTTAACAAACTAAAATTCACAAGATCAACTTCTCCAGTTATACTATTAGGAACTCAATGGAAAAGGGATTTTAGAACACACAATGCTGAAGGAATGAGAAGGAAGCATAGAAATATCAAGCTGGAAGCGACCCCGAAGGGTCATCTAGCCCAACCCCCTTCACAATGCAGGAAATTCACAGCTATCTCCTCCCTTTCATTCCCCCCCTCCCCCCAGTGACTCCTGCTTTATGCCCAGAAGAATGCAAAAAACTTCCAGGATACCCAGTCAACTGTCACCCCAAAGTGGCAATTGGTATTTTCCTGGACAGGTAAGAAAGGGCCCCAAAAGCCTATCACCGGCCCATTCCTTCATGCCCCCCCCTCCCAAGCTGCATACATTCATACTAAGTCACAGAATCATCATTGCTGTCAGGGGGCCATCTAGTCCCTTCTTAAATACCTCCAAGGAAGGAGAGCCCACCACCACCTGAGGAAGCCTGTTCCACTGAGGAATCTTTTCTAACTGTCAGGGTCTTCCTAATGTTTAGTCGAAAACTTAATTTTAACCCACTGTTTCTGGCCTGACCCTCTGGGGCAACAGAAAACAACTCTGCTTCATCCTCTATGTGACAGCCCTTCAAATACTTGAAGAGGGCTATCATATCACCTCTCAGCTGCCTCCTTTACAGGTTAAACATACCCAGCAATTTCAACCTTTCCTCATAGGACTTGGTCTCCAGACCTTTCACCATCTTTGTTGCCCTTCTTTGAACACACTGCAGCTTGTCAACATCCTTCTTAAATTGTGGTGCCCAAAACTGAACACAGTAATACAAGTGAGGTCAAACCAGAGCAGAGTAGTATCACTTTGCAATACTATTACTTCTATTGATACATCCTAAAATTGCATTTGGAGTGGGAATGCAACTTTGAATTTTCTGCTTCTTCATTTCATCTACTTTGTTTTTGCTGTTAGTGCCCGCCAATATTAAACACAAATACTCTAAATCACTCATGTTCTCTGGAGATGTTAAGCCCAGAGAAAGGAATTACTCCATAGTCACCTTCACACATTGCAATTTTCCTACATGGAGAGATTATATACATTATACATACTTACCATTGGTTAAGTGCAGCACAAAAATATGTTTTCCTATAAAGAAATTCTCCCTATGTACAAACACTGTAGAATGTGATGCTCTTGAAAGATCTCTGAGAGGGTGGAGAAAGGAAACGTGTGATGACTTGGTCCTTAGAAGAAACACTCCAGAAGATAAGATACTGTTTGATAAGAAACAAGTTACAGGGAGTCCACAACCACAAGCTCCAAGAACTAAGTAATAGCCTATCTACTCTCTACTAGGGAGCCAGCCTGTCCATCAAAATGTCTGACTTACTATTCTCCAGGAAAGAATATTAACTACTTTATTCAGAGCTCCCTTGTGCAGAATGAAAGAACAGCAGGTCCACATTATAAAAGATTTTAGATCCTCAGATAGGCAAAGAATCTCTCACATTGAGAAATAAGCTAATATTTTTAAAAATATTAATATTTTTAATATTTTTATTTGCTAATATTTTTAAAAGCCAAAATAATCACAAATAACAAAAACCACCATTACTAAAATTTACTGTAGTAGAAGATACCAATGGCAGGTAAGGATACAATGCACGGTATCCCATACATGCATCGATGAAGATAAGACAGGGACAGTCTTGCTGTTCTTCACTTATTTTTCTTAAAAATAGGTCTAAATAAATATTCCAATTCCTAACTGAATTCTATCATTCTGTTCCCCTATAAAAGGAGCAGTTTGCTAACACTAGAGCCTCCTCAATCAGCAGAGACATGTCTGTAACAACTGTGTAAGAAGTGTCTCCACTGCCAGCAGTACAAAGTGGAAGGGTCCAACCCATTAACTTTGCACAGCAGGCAAGTACGAAAACACTAGATATAAATGTCTAGAATTAAATCATAAAAGTAATTAATAAAAATGGAACAGGTATATGGGGATGTGCTTAACTGCACCACACAGCACCGTAGGCAATATCCAACAAATGCCCTTGATATCTTGTGCAAGCCATTCAATGTGGAAGTCACAGTGGTTGAACTATAGGTACAAAATGTGGAATCCCAGCTACGTGAGTATAACTCTAAAAGAAGGTATAGACCCAAACAACAAAAACACCTACATTTGCTGTGTTAAAAAAACAGTATGCAGAACGTAAAATATGCTTGTAATTAAAAACACAGCTCTGGAGGAGAGCTGTGAAATAGATGAGATTGTTTTTCAACAACAGTAGAATCAATTATAGTCATAGATATTAGAGGTGTTCAATTTGGTATTTGGTGCAGATTCAATATTATCCAGGTACACTTAATAACATTGGAGAATTCCAAATAAATTAGAATATTGAATAAATCAATGCCAGATTAACCTAAATTTATTCAGGTTTATTCAGCAAAACCAGTTATAGCTTTTTCAAAGCTGGTTGGCTGCTCTTGTAAGCTCTTTTCTTCCCTCCAACTTTCCAAAGCTTTCTGAGGCTTTTTCCCCAGGGGAGGGGGAGTGAGGCTGGAGGGAAGAGGAATGAGTGAATTCGTGAGGTTTCTCCCCTTTGCTCCTTTTGTCTAGTAAGGGTTTGATATTGGTTGTTGGTTCTGTTGTGCTTGCAACAGTGTCCTTCCTTGCTTTAGTTTGATTTTTTGACATTGGTTCCGTTTGGATTTTTCAGGTTCCCACCCAGGCATAGCTGCGCCTGACGCCTTACTGCCCGGCGGGGGCTCTCCTGCGTCCACCTTGCCCCCCCTGAGCTGGGGTGTAGCTGCGCGGGTTGCCCTTGCGCCAGGCAGAGGTCTGAGGTAAATGGCCTTGCCTCGACTCAGTTGTGGCCCTGTTGCTCTGTGCGTCTGTCAAGGGTTCCCGGGGAACAGCTTTTAGGGTCATAGCCAGTGTCGGATTTGTGGCCGGAGGGGGGGTTATACCTCACCCTCGCGCCCTCTCATCCACCCCTCCACCTGGTTGGCCTCTTGCCTACTCTCCCTTCTCTACAGAGTATCATCCTTTTCCTCCTTCTCCGTTCTCTCTCCTTCTTATACTCACATTCACTCTCCTCCTCTCCACCTACAACCACTCCTACACAACCCACCAAGACCTCTCTACTGAGCCTGCCTTTATAGGGCTTCCTCCAGCTTCCCCCTCCCTTCCTCCCAGACTTCCTCCTACCCCAGGCAGCTTCCCCGCCCTGGGAGGACTGCTCCTGATGCCCTCCAGCTGAGTATGCTCTCAGGTGTTCCTCCTCTCATTCCAGTCCCTCCCTGCTCTTTTATCTTTTCTTGCAGGGTGGGGCTAGATGCTGTCCAGCTGGGGAAGCTCCCAGGTGTCCCTCCTCTCATTCCAGTCCCTCCCTGCTCTCTCATCCTTTTTTGCAGGATGGGGCTAGCAGGGCCCTTCCAAGTAATACGGCTTGGCTGTCTCCTTCTCCACTTGCGAGGTGCCAGACTGGCTCCATTTCCTCTTCACTCCCTGCTGGCTGGGGTTGAGCTGCCTCCCCTGAGCTCTCTGGGCCTGTGGCCAGGATGCTGGCTTGGGCAGCCGCACTGCTGTCTCCCGTCCTCTTCTCCTGGCGAGTCCAGGGGCTGAGCCTCTGACCCCAGACAGAATTCTATAGTCTGGTATTGGTTCTATTATGCTTGCATTGCCCCTGGGTTCTGCCTGCCTGGCTTGTTTGAGTGACACTAATTGCATCTGATGAAGAGAGCTGTGGCTCTCGAAAGCTTATGCTACAATAAAGTTGGTTAGTCTTAAAGGTGCTACTGGACACTTTACTATTTTGCTACTACAGACGAACACTGCTGATTCCTCTGGATCTATGCCTAGTTGCAACAGCGTCCTTCCTTGCTTCAGGGCTTTGTTGGTTCAGTTTGCACTGTAACTTGCATTGGGAAGTAGCTTTTGGCTAGATGTTGTCCCTTCACTTAAAGTTTCTTTGTCTGGAAAGCCTTGGAAATGTATTCCCCATAGGAAACAATGTAGAGTGGCTGGAGCATCTTTTTCAGATGTCCACAGAATTGGACTCCTGGGTCCAATCTTCCTGAAACTTGTGAGACTGGCAGGACAAAGTTTCCTTCAAATTTTTTGGTTTACTTAAAAAAAATGCTCCCCTGGAGGCAAGGAAAATCACTACAAGTGATGCCAAATGCTCATGGATAGTTTTCCTCATAGGAAATAATGGCCAGATATATTTAGTATTCCCCGTTTGAACTGGACCTACATTGAGAATCTGACCCAGATTTCAGGAATATCAAACATTTATGTTATTCCCGAATCCCGAATACTGGATTGAAATTCAGCTGCACATCCCTAGTGGATGTTTAACAAGAGTACCAAACTACACGAGTTTATATAACTCAGTTTTCAGCTAGCGAGCAGGTTGTCAGGAGAATGGCGTATATCTGCATTAACTTCCTTGTGTCCGCGAATCTCATACATAAAATAAATTATGAGAATTAAATTACTTGAATACATACATGCTCTTAATATACACTTTATCCTATACATTCTAGCATGGTAAGGATGCCTATTAAATCAAAACAGAAACTACAGTAATATTAAATATGGTATCCAAGAAGTCCTCAGGATTTTTTTTTAAATAACCGTAGGAATTATTATTAAATTATTAACAGCGGATGATGGTTCAATTAGTGAGTTGGTACATAATATTTGATCCAATTAGGAATGGGTAATTGGAAATCAAGAGCTCTGTTCAGGAACTCTTACAATTAATATTTGCATAAGAGCAATACTAATATGATTACAAGTAGTTTAGTTCAAAGAGGACAAGCCACAAATAGTTTGGTACTTACTTCAGTAAGTGCATGCAGTTGTCCTTGATGTACACAGACACCCATAAACCTAAAAAGAGAAAACAACTGAGAAAAACACACATTAACTTTTATGCTAGAATTTAGTACATCTGATCCTGTTACACTATGGTTGCTACTTCACCCTCTCCCTCCAGTATTTTCGATGCCAGGAAACAAAACATAATACTTTGGCAAGCATAAACACAAGTTTATGGCCACTACTCCTCTCAAATCTAAGCCTAATTCATGTGTGATGAGGCAATGGAAACCCTACAATCTCAATGTACAGTTTGGCTTGCCTGTGCTGGAATGCCATCTTCTGTTATGAAGCAAACTATCAGTTTTTAAACAGGCTACAGGAGGTCTGCTTTCAGACTTCTCTTATCAGCATGTTTAGTGATCATACCAAAATTTCAACTCTGTGACATGGAAGTGTTTAAAATTATGGGGTATATCTCCTGTCTCCTCTTTGAGTAAAGAGATAGACAAATGAACACTTTCTAGCCTTTTCTAGTAACGAAACTATCTTGGAATATTGTGTGCTATTTTAACTTCTAAGATCATGTGGAAGTGCCCAACTTTGATACACCTCTATGAATCAGTCAGTGAGTCCAGGACTGGTTCTCTGCATATGAAGCATAAGCAACCACATGAGGTCACCTAGCAAAAAAAGTCATGGCCTGAGTTAGTTGAACTGTCCTCTCCACTGTCACTTTTGCCTCCTTCCATTGGTAACTACCAGTCTGTTGTAGAAAAACAAAAAAGCTGTAATAATGGGCACCTCTACCTTCATATAGGCTGGGTAATTCGTGTTAAAATTGTGACACAGATAACATGTCATACATAGCTGTGCTTTGGTTCCACAACTAACTATTCCAACCAGCAGGAAGGTAATATTGGGCATAATCCTGTGTGGTGTCTAGGCTCAGTAAGTTGATGCATACTGAGGCAAAAAATATCCTAACCTGACATATATACTAAGGGTGTGTGACCTCTTTCCCTGAACAGAAAAAAAGATCTTGGAGTTGTGATGGAAAGGTCAATGAAACCGTTAAATCAGTGTGCATCAGCAGTGATGTAAGACAAGTTCTATGCTAAAGGATAAAAAATAAAGCAGCCAGTATCACAATATCCTTATATAGATCGATGCTGTCACTGCATTTAGAATACTATGCATACGGGTTTAGGAATTAAAAGGGAAGGACAGACAGCCTTTGATTTCTGAAGTTTCAAGAGATACTAACTGAATATTTTCAAACCTTTCCCCACTGCTCGAAAGAACAAGAAAAGTTAAGGTCAGAAATAAAAGTTTCATTTGTAGTCCCTCGGACAACCACAAGTGTACAAATACACATGTGAGCACATTCTCTTACTTTAATATGTTTGGATGTGAAAGTCTGTTCATGAGCTGGACTTCTTTCAGCATGTTTGCTCTGTTGCTGCTTAGTGTATTCATCTTTAAAGCCATTACTTGATCAGACACCCTGTGCCGCACCTAAAAAATCAATCAAAAAGAATAAGGCACGTGAAGGCTATAAATCAAAAGTGATCTTCCAGCAAGTGGAATACAAGGAGAGCAGTAATGGGCTTAACAAGTCATGAACAGTTTATTATATTCTGTAGTATGCAAATATGACAACATAGCAAGTATGCAAGTATGACATCCCTATTTTTATCTTTAATAACCTTTTTATGACTTCAGAGTGATGTATTTGCTTATATGACGAGGGTTTCCTAGTTTTTGTGCTCATAACAAGTAGTCTGTTAATTTATGAAACTGAAACTATCAGTATGACGAAACTCCACCTAATTTCCTTTTAGGTATTTCCTCCTCTCCTTATACCAAGTTTATAAGTGGTCTGATATGTCTAAACGCAGGTCTGCAGACTGCAAGTTCAAGAGAGGACTCTAGAAACTGCCTGCGTGTTATGATTTTTCTAAGCCACAGTCTCCTGGTTCTGTTCCTAGTTGACTACCTGGTTCCTGCTGAGGGCTGTTGCTTAATCCCATGGTATCTTGCTGGGTTTAATGTCATCTTTTATGCTGTTTAACATCTACATGAAATCATTGGGAAAGATCATGGTGGGATCTGGAATGAAATGTCACCAATATACCGATCACATTTAGCTCTATTTCTTCCTAACAACAAAACCAAGCAAGTGAATATCCTGAATATTGGGGTGATATTGGACTAGAATCCAACACACTGAAGCTCAGTCTAGGCAAGACTGAAGTGCTATTAGTCAATAATAGTGCTAGTCAGGGGTTAAGGAGCCAGCATGCCCTGGATGGGTTGCATGGTCACTTAAGGAAAATATTCACAGCTTGATTTACATTAACGTAAATGATAAAGGATTCTATACTGTCTGTGTCATTTATTCAAATTTGGTGTGCTACCTTGAAAAGAGATTTGGCAACAGTTACTCATGCTGCGATGCCATCCAAGTTAGATTACTATAATATGCTCAACATGAGGCGGTCTATGAAGGATGACCAGAAAGCTTCATTTAGTACCACACAGATTACTAACTGGTTCATTATGAAAAGTGCGTTAGTTCTGAAAGAGCTTCATTGGCTGCCAATTCATTTGCAGGCACAATTCAAAGTGCTGGATCTTATACTCAAAGACGTAAACAACTTAGAATCTGGATAGCTGAAGATCATTTTTTCTTGTATCAACCTACTTGCCAATTAAGGTCTGCATCTCAGCCCCTGGTCTTCTATGACGGATCAGGTGGCAGTCAGCACCTTTTCAGTGGTACTGCCTTGTTTGTAGAATAGATATTATATAGTTTTATATATGCAGTGGTGTTTTTTTTACTGTGCTTCCATGTGTTTGATTTGATCAGTCATTTAATTGAACTGTTTTATATTGGTTGAAGCTTTGCTGTTTTCATAATGCTATTGTGGTCGGTCTCCGTATATCGCTTCAAGCATCTTTGGCTTAGCAATTATTCAAATATTTTAAATGGATTAATGAATTAATCCACCTTGTATACTTTAAAGCAGAATAGCAATCTATTATGCAAATACCATTTTAATCTCTGCCAACTTAATGAAGGCAACATGCAGACTAGTCCTATTCTAGCAGTTTAGGCTGCTGTAAAACAGAATGTGAATCTACAATTCTTGTTTTTTCAGCCTACCTCATTTCTCATGTTGCAGCCTCATATGCAGAACGGGAATTTTTCCAGCACATTATTTTGCTGCAGAAAATCTCCCATTTCTAAAGATTTGATTAATTGTTTCAAGAACTTAACAAAGATGGATGGATGCCATTGCCAATACATATTTGGCAAGCGTAGCAGTTTCAGTGTAGTAATTGTTTTTCTGAAGATCATCCCCTAGGAATTTTGTGAAAGAAAACATTTTATTCATTTGCAAAACAGAAGTAGGGAGATAAAGACCATAACTACATATACAACTCTAAATACACAAAAATCAGGCAATGAGTTAACCTGATTGGCTGTGCAGAGCAAATGAGAAGCAAACATCTGTCTATAACCCTTCACATGGCGGAACAAATATTGTGATCACCGATCTGATATGAAGGCAGTAAGTAATGCTACACAGAGTGGCAAGCTGTTTCCACACAGATGCCATCCTCTATTCCTCTTATTTTTGTGCATTTCCCTGTCTTGCTCCAATCTTTTCCATACGTAATTTGGTATGATGCCTTCAATAAGACTGCAGTCAAGGTGTCTCTGGACACTGTATGGTAAAGTTTGCATTTTCACAAGCCCCAGCCACATTAGAACTATTTTCCTGGCCTCATCCCACATGGACACCATTTCCTCTCTACTTCTGTGGGTTTTTCCACATTTTTAAAGAAATGGCATTGCTAGATTGTAGCATTAACATTATAACAATATATTTTCAGGATCTACTAATTCCCACCTTTAAAAAAAGGATCAGTTTAGTCCTTTTGTTGCGGAATTATAAAAAGAAAGGTGTAGGATGCAGCCTTCTCCTTTTAACTCCACAATACAAAGTGGCCAGTCACAGCATATCATGAACAGCTCTCTGGGTGTGCTGAAGTTACTGTCAGTTTTCCATGCCTTTCGTTTTCTTCTTAAGTTCGAACAAAGTAAGGAAAGTGTGCTTAGGATTTTGTCTCTAAGTTTTACAAGAATTATTCCAATAAAAATTTCTACTGAAGTTTGGAAGAAAACATTTAAACCACATTAAAAAAAATTTAAACAAGTATCTCAGTGCAAGTACTTGTTGCTATTGATACATAAAGTTAACAGGTGGTCCTTTTCCAATTTGTTTATTAAATATGTCAAAATAAACATACAATGTCAGCTCATGCTTTATTTACGGCACCAGAAAATTTTATGTAAAATTCTAAATTTTCCAGGAAACTCACACCGCTGGCTGTAGCCACCAAGTTAAAACTCCATTTTTAAGTCTTCCAGCTGCATAAAGGAAGGAATGATTTATTAAAGTTAGCAATGTTTCATTTTTCTGAAACTATAGTCCGGCTACTTTACATGTATTATTTAACAAAGCCTGCTTAATACCTAGGAATATTTTCCCTTTCCCTTCAGTATTTTCCTCTAACATTTTTGTCATGCTTGTACTTCAAATACAGCATAATACTATACCCCACAGAAAGTTTTAAAGAATGCAAGACAACAGCAACAAGACATTGGCAAGCAGAGCGAGGGTATACTAATGAAAAGCATACATGTTACTAGCACCACTATATTAAAAAGATTTTATTTGAGAGAAAAATAACTATCCTGCCACTGGGCTTCCTGAACCAAAGCTTTGCTTCATACCCTGTAGTGAGAAATGTTAGTGCTTTCTACAATGTACGCAGACGAGGTGGCAGTGGGAAGCTTTTACAATTCCTCTTTTAGCCAAGAAGCAACCTTCAAAAAACTTTGAATGCTACCATTCAATATTCTGCAATACTGAAGAAAGAATATTAGCCTCCTCTTATTGGGTTGAATCCTGCCTAAATTCCTTGCACAGAAGCTCAACTTCCCTGCCTCTTTTATCTTGCTGCAGCCCAAGATGTCACTAGAAATGCTGCTCCTAGTGGATGGGGAAAACTGAGGGAAATGATGCCCTCTCTTGTACCTAGTTTCAAGTAGATAGCCATGCTGGTCTGCAGTAGAACAGCAGGATTTGAGATCAGTAGCACCTTAGAGACCAACAAGATTTTCAAGGTATAAGCTTTTGAGAGTCAAAGCTCCCTTTCTTCAGATAACCTGCAGATTGTCAGAACTGTGGCTAGATAATGTCCTTGCTCCAGACTACCTTCTGCAATCAGACAACAGTCCATTGTTTCCAAAAGGTTTTTACTGAAGAATTAGTTCATTATAGTCCACTAGCCTGAATACAATATTCAGGATGGTACATATGCATTGTTACCAATGACAGGCAAAGCATGAGGTACAAAGTAACAGATCACAGCAGGCCCAACCTCCCCCCCAGTTCTCAAAACAACCCCTTTGAAGTTAGGAAAGCGAAAGTTCTTCAAGGCCGGTTCATGGTGGAACATTGGTAGCCAAAACAATCCTTTTCTGTGAGATAGCTGCCTGGGAACCTTGGCACCTGTGAAGAGAGCACTTAAACACTGAAAGGATTAAAAATGGAGTCGGTTAAGCAAAGGCATACAAGAAAGCATTCTGAACCTGACATTCTGCCCCCTCTAAGATGATTCTCCCCCAGGTTTATGTGGGTAGCGAGAGTGGAACGCTTTAACTAATCTAGGAGCATGAACATGTACAGAATTCACCCACTCATCAAACCCAGAATCAAAGTCCTTCCATCTGATAAGGTAAAACAGCTGATTCCTTTTTAGTTTAGAGTCCAATATTTGTTGAACTTCATAGTGGGTTTGATCATCAATTAAAGTTGGGTTTGGAGGGGCACGGGTGTGCCACTGGTCTGCAGAGGGAGCTTTTTTCAACAGACTGACATGGAAGGTATCATGCACGTGGCGTAAATTCTTTGGTAAATCCAAGGCACCAGTCACTTTGTTGATTATTTTGCGAACAGGAAAAGGTCCTAGGAACTTTAACGCTAGCTTGCGGCTGGATTGGGTTACTTTCAGATTCTTTGTAGAAAGATAGACAAGATCACCAGGTTGTAAATCCCATTCCGCCGCACGATGGCGGTCGGCGTACTTTTTGTAATCCTGTTTGGCTTTGATAAGGTGTTTTCTAATTTGAGTCAATTGGTGAGCTGCTTCCCCCCACCATTCGGTGACGTCCTTGGAAACTGTAGTAGGAGGGGGGAGCGCTTCAAACGGGAATGGTTTGAAGTGGAAGCCATAGACGACTTTGAAGGGAGTTTCTCCTGTGGAAGCGTGTACGCTGTTATTGTAGGAGAACTCTGCCAAGGGGAGCAAATCAAACCAATTATCCTGTTGGAAATTAATGTAACAGCGCAGAAATTGTTCCAATATCTGATTAGTTTTTTCTGTCTGTCCGTCGGTTTCCGTATGATGGCTTAAACTTAAACCTTGTTCAATGCCCAGCAGTTGTAAAAGCTCCTGCCAGAAGTTGGCAACGAATTGTCCGCCGCGATCCGAAATCCGACTGGATTCATGTTAGTGCCATCCATTTGCTCAAAAATGACAGGTATTTCCAATTCTTTCACAGGAAGTACTAGCCCATTTACTAGGGCTGGTGCAATAATGTCTCTGGAGCAGCCCGAGTCTATTAGGGCTTGCACACGGATGTGCATTTTCTTGTCAGGATTCACCAAAGTTATTGGTATGAAGAGTATGGACCCGTGGGGTCGGTTCGAAACCGGAACTGACTGAGGTTTGATCTGCCGTTTGGGTCCTTTTACGACAGATCCATTTCGTTTCCCGAGGAGGGACTCTCTGGATTCTCCCCCCCCCCCGTTAGGGCTGTTGGATCATATTCCATAACTTCTTCCAATTCTAATCCTCTTTCGGGAGGGTTTCTCCGAGAAGCTCCTCTACCTCTCGCTGTTCTGGGAGCTGGAGTAGGGCGCGGTGGCGCCGGGTAGGCTGCGGGGGCTGGGCGTCTTAGTTGGAGTAGAGGTCTTTGCACAGGCCGATATGGGCATTGCGCCGCAAAATGACCACTTTGGCCACACTGCAGACACAACCCTTGTTGCCATCTAGCATCTCTTGCTCCACGAGTAGCATATCCAGCCCCTCGGCTTCCTCGGATGAGAACGGAGGAGCGCCTTTGGCCCGTGGGTTGTTGGTGTTGTTGGGTAAAGGGGGCTGTTGTGGTGTTGGTGGTAGCTGCGGCGGAGGCTGCTGAGGATAAGGTTGAGGTTGTTGCAGAAGAGGCGGAAGAGGCTGGGGAGGCCCTCTAGGTGCGGGTTGTAGCGGCGCTGGCCGTAAGGGTGCCGGCCGCGCCGGCGGTGGGCCTCGAGGCACTGGCACAAGAGGGGCGGGAATCGGCCCTTGGGGTGCTGGTTGCAACGGGGATGGGTGGGGAGAGATGGGTTGGAGAGGCGCCGTAGCCCCCCGCGGCCCCGGCGTTTGATGAGGCCTGGGAACAGTACCTCTTCCGATTCTGCTCGTCCCAGGGATAGCTCACGGTGCATCTCCCCTCGGGAGGCTTGGAGGCTGATTCGCTTGGATCGTGGGTGGAGGCACTATAGGGGAAGCGGGCCCCAGCGGTTGTCCTGGTTCCCCACCTCCTCCTCCATTTCCACTGTCAGCGGGAATGATAGGACGAACGGGGCAGGGGTCTTCTGGACTCGGTTCTCCCCCTCCTGCGCCGGCTCCGTCGGCATCTGGTATGATCGGTTGTTCAGGACGGGGTTCTCCTGGGCACGGGTCTTCGGGGCAGGGTCCTTCCCCGGTTACAGAATCATCATCCCCCGTTTCTGGTGGCTGTTGCGGCCACGGTTGGATAGGGCCCTCCGGACGGGGCAAAAGATCTTGCAAGTTAGCCAAACTTTGGCTGATGTCTGGTAGACCAGCTGGCGGTTCACGACCACCGTCCCCCGCCACGAGTACGGATAGCAGGTGGACTGCGTGGGCTAAGCTTTCTTCCATGCTTGCTAGTCTGGTCTCCAAAACTTGCACTCTATCAGGATTTTCCTCCTCTTGTTCCGTATAACCAGTAGCTTGCGAAGTGGGCACATTTTCAGTATCTGGTCTCGGTAGACCAGGTATGATTTCTTCCACTCCTTGCTCTTCTTGAGATCTCGCGGCTAAGATCCCTTTCGCCAAACCAGTGATTGCCGATATTCCAGAGTCGATTGCAATCGTTCGGCTTTGAAGCTGCACCCATTGATGCTCACTTACTTCTTGTTGCCCCGACCACGGGGTGACTTCCGCATAATCCCAGCTCAGGGCGCCACGGCGGGACGTCTCCCATTCCGTTTGTTCGGTCGTCCTGTTCCAGTAAAGCCACGGTCGGCTACTGGCGTGCTCGGGTATAGACTCCAAACTGCGCCAGCTATCCAGCTGCGTTTGCGTGAACATCGTGCTGGCCCTTCGTTCCCTCGTCTCCCTTGGTCTCGTGCCCCACTGCGTCGAAGTGGGCAGGGAAAACAGTGGTTCGGCTGTAGCTCTGGGCCGGGTATCTGCACTGCTGGGAGCGAGGGTATAAAGCGTAGTAACCGAGGAGTTGTTTCCTTGCGGTACAGGTCCTTGAGGTTCCAAACCTTGAGAGCCGGGAGAGGCATACGGGTCAAACAAAGGATCCCTGACTGGGACAGCTTTGGAGTCCGTCTGATCCGGCTTAGGCATTGGAAAAGGTGATTGGTAACAAAATGTCAGAACTGTGGCTAGATAATGTCCTTACTCCAGACTACCTTCTGCAATCAGACAACAGTCCATTGTTTCCAAAAGGGTTTTACTGAAGAATTAGTTCATTATAGTCCACTAGCCTGAATACAATATTCAGGATGGTACATATGCATTGTTACCAATGACAGGCAAAGCATGAGGTACAAAGTAACAGATCACAGCAGGCCCAACCTCCCCCCACAGTTCTCAAAACAACCCCTTTGAAGTTAGGAAAGCGAAAGTTCTTCAAGGCCGGTTCATGGTGGAACATCGGTAGCCAAAACAATCCTTTTCTGTGAGATAGCTGCCTGGGAACCTTGGCACCTGTGAAGAGAGCACTTAAACACTGAAAGGATTAAGAATGGAGTCGGTTAAGCAAAGGCATACAAGAAAGCATTCTGAACCTGACACAGATGATATCTGAAGAAGGGAGCTTTGACTTTTGAAAGCTTACACCCTGAAAAACTTGCAGATCTCTAAGATGCTATTGGTCTCAAATCCTGTTCCTCTTGTACTTTTGGACCTTTTCCATCCAACTCATTCATGTTTATATACTGCTTCAACAAATCATAATGGTGACAAACAAAACTTGAAGGCAGAAAATCTGAATACGTTCTACCAAGACTTCTTCAACAGACAACTCTATAGTTTGGGTTTTGGCAACTAACAACATTGGCATAACCCTCCTTACGTGGGAACCCAGCCACAGCACCACTCCCCCACATTCCCCTGCTGGCATCCAGCTATGGTGTAAATCCCTGTACCGGCACCTGGAGGGGCAGTCCAGAGGGGGAGGCAGTCAGCTCTCAAAGACACTCCGGGTCCAGGAATGCCTCCTGCAGTGGCAAAAACCAGTGTTGCGAAAAACGGCAGTGCAGCACATAGGCACCCATTGTACAGGAAAAACTTGCTCATCCCTCCTAACGCCTGGCCCCGCCCAAGCAGCTCAGCAGAGCACAGGATGCCAACTATCATGGGGATAATCCGCTCGTGGTGGCCAAGTCGCCTCCCTGGCAGCCAATCTATCCTCCACATACCCTACGTAACCTCTGCCAATGGTACCTATGACCTCACTCAAGTTCCCTTGCAGGTTATCTGGAGTCCCAGTTCAGGGAGGGCTGAGGGCACACCAACAGGTAAGAAGGTGCTGGGGAACCAGCTGCTCCAGTTCACTAATTCACACCAGCCTACCCGTTCCCCTCACAAGCGCCCCACCTTCGCGGATGAGGCTTGCCAGGGAGAGAACATGGCCGCTGCCCGCAAGCCTGCATGGACCATGTCTGCCCAAGAGGCAAACACCCAAGGAGCCATGCTAGGCCCAGCTGTTACGGGGTGGGCGGATTCTGGCAGCCCATGCTGGAGCTCCAATTGAACACCCTCAGCCGGACTCCCCTCTCAGGCAGGGGAGAGAAGGCAGCTGAGGCTGGGGTGACTGCTTGCTCACTCTTGTTAACTCCCTGTCAATGGCAGGCACACCACAGGATCAGAACTGCAAGTGGCCACAGGAGCAGACCAAGCAGATGATGGTATTTCCTTGATGGAGCGGTATGCTGGGCCGGTTCTTCAATTGAGGCGCTGAACTCTGAAGGAGACACCATGACGGCCCCCCAATGACCGGAGTTCCCTGCAGTGTGGGCGCTCCTGGGCACTCGCGCAGGAATTCTCCTCTCTTGGCACAAGGCATGTCTTCTGGAGTGCAGAAGGGCAGCCCTGTCTTCCTGCTCAGCCAGTGCCTGAGGAGCTTTGAGTTCATCCCATCAGTGGGGACATCTCTCTCTCTCTCTCTCTCTCAATTTAAACCTTCGGCGAAGCTTCCGGGCGCAAGAGACACTCTAGCTGGCTGCAAGCTCCCATCTGACCTCTTGTCCTCCTTGTTCCCTTCTTTCTTCCTTGCTCCCCCCCCCATGTATTAAAAGGAATGACAGTGGGATTGCCCATTGGAGAGGCTTGAAGGCCCACTGAAGATAATGGAAGCCAGGGATGCCAATTGACTTGCCTGGGCTCCATTGAAATGCATCACAACACAAAAAAAGTTGCAAAGACAATGTGGAATGGATTTTCCATAAAGGTCTCTGGGAGTGGAATGACAGCCCCCAGAGTGCAATGAAAGTCCCTAGCTTTAGAGTTTGTGCTCAAGGACAAGATGGACAGATTTCAGAGTGGAATGACAGTCCTTAGAATAGGCTCAGTGCTCGGGGATTGGAAGGACAGTCCCCAGAGTGCAGTGCAATGACAGTCCTTGGAATAGGCTCAGTGCTCTGGGATTGGAAGGACAGCCCCCAGAGTGCAGTGCAATGACAGCCCCTGGGAGTAGAAGAAGCGTTCTGGGACTGGAATGACAGGCACCAGACTGGAATGACAGACCCTGGGAGGAGCAGCAGTGTTCTCGGACTGGAATGACAACTCCCAAAGTGCAATGACAGCCCCTCAGAGCAGAATCTGTGCTCTGGGAAGGAATGACAGGTTGCACACTGAAATGACAGCCCCTGGTAGTAGAGAAGCATTCTTGAAGGGGAATTACAGGCACCACAATGGAATGATGGCCCCTAGGAGTAGCAGAAGTTTTCTTGGACTGGAATGACAGCCTCTAGGAATAGAACCTGTGCTCAGGGACTGGAATGACAGGTCAAAGAGTGGAACGACTGCTCCTGGGAATAGGTCAGTGCTCTGGGACTGGCATGACACTCCCTGTCATTCCACACCCACTGCTATTCCAGTCCCAGTCCACTGATTCTTCTCCCAGGGACTGTCATTCCACTCTGGGGCCTGTGTTGATAGATCAAGATAGGTAGTCATGTTTGTCTGTAGCAGCAGGAAAAAGCAAGAGTCCAGTAGCACCTATAAGACTAACGAAATTTGTGGTAGGGTATGAACTTTCATGAGCCACAGCTTCACTATTGGACTCTTGCACTTTGTATTGTAATGCATTTCAATGGAGCCCATGCAAATAAATTGGCATTCCTGGCTCCCATTTTCTCCAATGAGCCTTCAAGCCTCTCCCATTATTTCTAATGGGCAATCCTGTCATTCCTTTTAGTACATCCCTTCCCCCGTCCCCAGCTGGCATCAATTATACTTCTCACCTTTCCTCAGGCTTTTGGGGGGTGGCTGCTTTTGGTGGAAAGAGTGGCTGGTTGTGCGTGCACCGCCACAGAGGAAGGAGAAGTGAGGTGAGACACACACAATTCCCTTTCAGTCCCTGTGCGACAGGTAGGAGCAAATCACTGTTGTTGAGTTTAAAGTTGTTGTTTTTTAAAATTCTATTACTTTCCTCCCCCCTTCTCCCTTTCCTTCTCCCATCTCAATGCTGCTCACCCTTCACTCCAGCAGAGCAGCACCCTGCACTGCGCCCCCTCTTTATCACCTTTCTTCTCTCATTCCCTAGTTTACATGTATCACCCCACCTTTCCCCTCTCCCCCAATAGTTTATTTCAATATTTATACACCACATGCTTAGCTGTCAGCTGCCATTCACTTCAAACCCAAGGGTGGGGGAGAAGGATGAGCATGGAGGGTAGTTCCCGAAAGGGATCTCTGACAAAGGTGATCAATATTTTAAGGCTTGGAGAGGGTCGGAGAGAAAGAGAAGGCTTCAGCTCAGTCTCCCCCTTCCAAACATCTCTCTCCTCCAAGCAGGCCCTTGTAAGAGAAGCCCTCCTTCTACTGCCAAGAGTCTCTGGGTTCAGAGAGAGGTGGGAAGAAAGAGAGCGGGAAACTTTTTTACACACACACACACACACAAAAAAAAGGAAGTGTTCTCAAAACTTCAATGCAAGTTTCTGTTTCTGCTCACAAAATAGATTTTTGGCTCACAATAAGAAAAACAAAGATTGTTGTTATTCTCACACGTATTTAAAAAATTTAAAATTTAAATTAAGAAATAAAAATTAGATTTAAAATGTAAAAAGTTTCAGGTTTTGTGCTTTTCATTTTTCCTACATTTTTTCTTTTTAGAAAATTGATTAGCCCCCCCGGGGGGGGGAGCAAGTAGGTATCTCGCCTCAGGCACCAGAAACCCTGGCACCGGCCCTAGCAGCATGCATCATCTGGTTGCTGCCCCCAACCATGAACACCCTCCCAGGATGTCACAAACCAGGTTGGGGCTTGCTCAGGGCCATTCCCCTTGCCACACATGTGTCTGTTTCCCTTTTAGACTGGTTGCGACCCATTAGGGAGGCCACAGAGCATGACTGTACCTGCCTCTGGTGATCCTCCTTGACTGTCACTGAAGCCTAGCCCAGAGAGCCGTTTCCCAGGCACCTGCATCTCTGCCTAAGGGCAGCAGTGAAAATAGACCGTGTTGCTCCAACTGCTGTGCAATAGGCTCTACTCCCTTCCTGGCCAAGGGACGTAGGTGTGATGCACCTCCAGGTATCCCATTCACTTTTTGCAGATTAATAAAGTGCATGTTGAAAAACCTCCCTGTCTGTTTGCTTGTCTTTGCATGACAGTTGACCCCCTGTTGACTGTCATTTTACACTTCAAGGCAAATAGTGTCTGACTCAGCGCTGGGATGGGTGGGGTGGCTCCAAAGGGGTACCGGGTGCCTCTGTGCCTTTGAGTGGCTCTGCTGCCCAAAGGAGTAGATGTCTGGTGGCACCATGGAGACTCTGAACTCAGCCAACTTCCCTCCCCAGTTCAGGTCCATGACAGGCAGCAGGGTGGGACTTGGGAGCCTAGCCCATGTGTGTACGGGGGGGGGGGGTGTCATGGAGGACTCTCCTTCTCCAACAGCTCCCCTGTTGTCTGATAAATCAGGCAGAGGACTTCTGCATGTGGGGATTGAGGCCATGTGGAGTGACATCCTGGGATCCCTGAGTGCTCCTCCACCATGAGGCCAGACGACTCTCCCCTTTGCTCTTTGCAGAGGGAGGGATGTACCATGGGAATTTTGCACTGGGGATTGGAATGGCAGCCCCCGGAACAGGTTCTCCAGGCCATCATTCCACTCTGGGGTCATCTTCCTGGCACTGGAGCATGACTTGCAAGGTGTACTCTGCATTCTCTTCATACTTTCTCGATATGGTGACGTGTTTTGATGAAGCCCCTGTAAGTTGAAGGGCATTCACTGCTCCCATCACATCCAATGGTCTTCCCAGTCTCATGGACGGTTACCAATGGGCTGTCCCATCAGTCGTTGCAGAACCCGCCACTTGGTTGCCTCTATGGAGCTGCCCCTCCATGACCTTGGGGGGCTGGCCTCTGAGTGCCAGTTCCTGCCGCCTTTCAGTCCCACTTTTCAAGGAGAGGAGCATGTTCTTCGGGGCAGTGGCAAAGGGGGGATTTGCAAGTGAGCGGCGCTTCAATTGTCAGCCTGGCCCTTGTCAGAAATGGGGGTTAGGTGAGTGAGAATGCGGGTGCCCTGTCTGCACCCACCTTCTCTGGAGGCATGTGTCTGTTGAGGTGCAGCAAATCTTATCATGGGGGTCTTTCTACTCTGTCCACCTGCTCTCTGCAGAACGGGGGAGTGCCATTGGCAGCTGGGGATGGAAGATACAGCTTGGCCCACAGACTGGCTATGCCTTCCCCTGCCACCCACAGTGCTGTCACCTGTAGCCATAGTCCAACTGGCAGATTCTGCCAGCATTGCCAGGGCAACAAGGAGCATTCTCTCCCAGCTGTGCCCACCTCCCAGCAGGTTGCAGCTACCACCTGGCCCCCTGGTGTGGGCCACGCGCCCCACCCAGTGCTCAACTGGGTGACATCCCCTGGCTGGGCGCCCCAGTGTCAGTGCCTTGGTCTCAGGGGCGCGTGGTCCCCAGCTGCCTGCTCCCTGGTGGGGGGGAGGTGGTATCACTGGGAAGTAGGGATCATGGCCTGCCCATTGGCTGCACCAATGGGCAGGCCTGAGCTTGCTGGTGCGGGGAGGGCGGAATACAAATCAAAATAAATACCACTGCTTGCCCCTCACATGCCTGTCAGTGGGGCAGTGCTGCCATTGGCTGGTGCTGGCAAGGTGGTCAGGGAAACAACAGGGTGAGGACTCTTGGCAGTAGCCACACCACACCTTGCTGGGCTTGAGTGCCGACATGGCTCTCCTGTGACAGTCCACAGGGAGCAGCACAGTAGCTCCATGCTATGCCCACACCCGGGTACAGGCACCAAGTGGGGCCTTTGGATTGGGCTGTAAAGGAATTTACTCTGCTTTTCTACAAGGCAAATTAATTAATGCACAAACCTCTCTAGAACTCTTGTGATATTGTTCTAGATTACAGGATGTGTGTGTGTTAAAGAAACAGGGTCAGATTCAGCCAGCTTTTTCACTAGGTTTTAAAAAATCCTCCTTCTGTTTATTATAGTCCCCCAACACACATGACTTTTGTTCATGCAGGTTCCATGAACCACATCATGGCCTTTTGGGTAGCCAAACAGGACTCCATCCTCTCTTTTACATTGGTGGAAAAGGTGGCTGGATCCAGCCTATAGACACTAGTAATCTGCTGCAATTAGGAAAAAGTTTAGACCAGATGTACATATAATGGTTTCAAGACAAGCCTGGAATTCTTTTTCACGTTCTTACCTTCAGAACCAGGGGGATCATATTGGCATCTTGCAAAGATAACATTTACATTTAATCGTATGACCTTTGAGTTTCTAAATATATAAACAATAGCACATTTACGATTTTGATTGCTGTTAGCAATCAAGTTATGAACTGATAAAAATACTTATGAAATAGAAAGGTAGAAGGGATCTAAAGGTCATATGTAACCCAGCCTTTCTTTGCGGAGGAAGGTTTTCTATGTTGATGCTTACTAGTTTAGTATTGAGCTCAGGTCAACTAAATACAAATGTGTTGTACAGGCAGGGAACCCCGACAAACGAGACATAGCCCATCAAACTGCATCTCTGGTAAGGTTTTTGTCTAATTTTTTTTTTAAAAAATTACTAACACATTGACCTTCTGCTACATAATAAATAACATCACCAACAACAGCTGCACTTATATACTGCTCTTCTAGACAGATTAGTGCCCCACTCAGAGCAGTGAAAAAAGTCAGTATCATCCCCACAACATAGCCGAGGCTCAGAGGAGTGGCTTACCCAAGGCCACCTGCTGAACTCAGGGCAGTAGTGGGATTTGAACCAATAGAACGCTGATTTGTATGCCTAAAAATTAGCAAAATATCAAAGCTGCCATTTTCACACAGCCAATAGTGCTTTTAAAATTAAAAGCTATGTTAGAACAGAGACAATGGCTTGTAATAACTTTATGCATTTTCATGCATTTTGAATTTTTTATATCCCTCTTTTCTCCCTAGTTTGGGCTCAAAGCAGCTTAAAATATTGTTCTCCCTTCCTCCATTCTCTCATAACCACAACTTTGTGCAGGTGGTCAGGTTGAGAGTGTGTGATAAGCTCAGTGAGCTTTCATGATATTGCTCCTATTTTAACAAAATTATCTTCCATTGTATCAAAAGATAATATACTCCCGTCTGTTGGTGGATATATCCCCAAAGACTATGTTGGCTGTGGTCAAGTATCTCTCCACTATATTTTCCTTAATGAAATAAAGACTCCTTATCCACTGTTCAAGATGATTGGATCAAAGGAGCTTGAAAGGAAAGGAAGTGCGGATTCAAATCTATGCCCCCCCCCCAGGATCTTAGCTTATTCACTGCACAACAGCAGCTTATTACTTTTTCACTAGGAAGCCACACAATTATAAATTACATTAAAATACTTCCATGCAAGAAATACATCAAGATTCAGAGCACTATGAAAACTATAGTCAATTAAATGAACTACAAGAGAGCCGTTCTTCAGATTAGGTGTTCAAGTTGTTGAGGGAAAGTGCATTTGGTGTCCATTTCTCTTCCTAGGCATGTATAAATAAGGCCATAATTACTTGGAAGAAGTCCCTCACATTTTGATCGAGACATTTCACAGACACGTGGAGAGATCAGGAAGAAATTCCTCTCCACGGCACTTGCTTGCATATCCTTTAGTATATATGAGGCTTCCTTTATACTGAATCAGTCCCTTGGTCCATCAAGGTCACTTCTATGTTCTCTGACTGGCAGCAGCTGTCCAAGTTCTCAAGTAATGGTCTTTCACATTACCTAGTACCTAGTCCTTTCAACTGCAGAGGTCAGGGATTAAACCCAGGACATTCTGCATGCCAGAAGAAACTCTAACACTTTGCTTTAAAAAAACTTCTCAAAGCACCTAAAATCACTGTAACTGAGGTGTTAAAAAACTGCCTGTTACAAAATATATAATGCTTAAAGTATAAAACATCCCTAAATTGTGTGAATGTTCATTTTGTTCTGTTCTTGCTTGTTGCCATAGCCTTCTCTATCTGCTACTTCTACACCACCTTCTTGCTAGAATAAGCACATACACTGGGATTACCTACTAAGGATCAGACGTGAACGCGATGATGTCAGATTGCTCTGCAGCAGGTCAGATTTGTCTATATGTCAACATCGCTGACAGCAAACAAAGCAACAGCTACAGGAATATAGTCAGCCAAGGCTCCATCTGAAAAAGGTTTCCTAAACAGGTGAATAAGTCTCCCCTCTTGTGAATAAGGTGGGTGGTGGCTTTGACACTGTCAAAGAAGTTTCATGAAAGTGCTCCTTCTTATTTCAACCTCAGTTTTGAATAACTGTATTAATAGACTTATGGAAACTAGATGCATTATATAGAAGCAAGTTACAGTGCAATAATTAACTTTTATATTCAATAATATGTTTAAGCTTGAAGTATTAAAGCATGTTAGTTGATGACTCACCTTTCTCAAATCATACTAGCTGACATATAAAGGCAGATTAGATTACACAAGACAAAAATGTGTACTTTGATATAAGGTTCTATGATATAGATACAGTAACTTGGGCTGGAGTCCTCTGTTCATTTTTATACAATTTCATTAGCACATGCATAACTGGTTACACATACTTATGTTATATTGTTTTATAAACTAATGAATGTGTTCAGAAAAGAGAAGCCTAAGACTCTTGTTTTCCTTGTCTAAGTATTCACATTTAACCACATGACATGAGAATGAATTAGACAATTTAGTATACATATTTTGTCACTACCACTTTGTGGAAAGAACACATTATGGAACCAATGGATACATCATGCCATGAAAGCAAATAATATTGTCTGCATTTTCACCAGATAAGACATTTTTACTTGAAACCTACAATATTTCATTTCATTTTCAACCAAATAAGTTTCCAGTAGATTTTGTTGGCTGATACAATAGTTCAAGTCATTGTAATTGAAAATGCACAATGCAAACATGTAATTATGGAGCCACTCCCCTACAGAGAATATTAACATTAATGTCTATTAAAATTTCATCTTAGTTACTACACACTGTTTCTCCACTGTGGAAAGCCAGAATTAAGTACTTATTCAATTTTTACACTAACTCGCTTTTACACTTTTAAAAGCCAGTGAAGAAATAGAGACATGCACAGAAATTGTATATCACACAGAAGCATATACAGCAGACATAAAAGAGAAAACAACTTGCTTCATAAAATAAATTTGGATATCTAAACACAGCGATTACAGAAAATAGCAGAAAGCTACTGTTTCCTTGTACATATTGGCCAACACAGTGCGTAGTTCTCAAGCAAAAATGCCCTACCTCACTATAAACTATGTCATGCATAAGAGGAAACTTTCTACCTTGCAAGTCTCATAACCAAATTCACAAAAATTTACACAAGAAGCACAAAACCAGCTGCATGAACATTACACAGGACCGGATCTACGGTTGCCAGCGCCCAGGGCAACCGTAGTCAGGCGCTGCGTGATGATGTCACTCCTGTGATGTCATCATGCTGGGGTGCCCCCCCGCCCCCGTGGCAAGCCGGCTGTCCCAGCGCGCTGCGGAGCTGGCGGCGGCGGCAGCACGGGTGGCTGGGAGGCTGCCCACGCCATTCACCTGCCCCGCAGGACAAGGGGCAGCTGGCTTGCCGCACACCCCTTATCCTGGGGAAAGGTGAACGGCGCGGGCGGCCTCCCAACCACCCGCGCTGCCTTTTGCCTTTCCCGCAGGACAAGGGGCAGCCAGCTTGCTGCGCACCCCTTGTCCTGAGGAAAGGCGAACGGTGCGGGCAGCCTCCGAGCCACTCGCACTGCCACCGCTGCCGCCAGCTCCACGGTGCACCGGGACAGCCGGCTTGCTGCGGGGGCAGGGGGAAAGGCGAATGGCGCAGGCGGCCTCCCAGCCTCCCTAGACAGGCAAAAGGCAGTGCGGGTGGCTGGGAGGCCACCCGCGTCGTTCGCCTTTCCCCAAGTGCACTCCCGGGGCTGGCAGCATGTTCCCGGGGCTGGCAGCTGCGCCCGGCACCCCCTCTTTGGTGGCACCAGGGGCAGACTACCCCCCCTGCCCCCCCGTCGATCCAGCCCTGACATTACACTAGTAAACTTCATATTCTAACTAACAATATATGTTTAAAAAAATCCCTGCCTTCCCTATCAGCAATTAAGCTTGTACTTAGCCTCCTAAATATAGGGCTGCCAACTCTACATTAAATAATACAAGTTGAATGTGGAGAGATCAATGCATTCACATTGAAGCTCACAATCATGTTGTGGGTCAATTTCAACTCTACCACTAAGTAGTCTTATTATTTTCTTCATTCTTTCATTAACATTTTCTCAAAGCTTCAGAGTAAGGCTGATAATACAACTTTATTGTTGATATTATTGTGTATTAATATTGGTTTTTATACTATTTATAATGTTTTATTGTATTTTAATAATATATTTGTTGGAAGCTGCCCTGAGCCCGCTTGCGGGAAGGGCGGGGTATAAGTCAAATAAAATAAATAAATAAGCTTTTGAGAGCCACAGCTCTCTTCATCAGATGTATCATCTGACAAAGAGAGCTGTGAGCTCTCGAAAGCTTATGCTACAATAAGAGAAGAGAGCTGTGGTTCTCGAAAGCTTATGGTACAATAAAGTTGGTTAGTCTTAAAGGTGCTACTGGACTCTACTATTTGACTGAAGAAGGGTATGTGATGTGTCTCTGCCTCATTGTATTCCTCCCACTCCCACTTTCCATATTTATTTCCTTCCCTGTCTTGAGTCCTTGCATGAAATGAGGTGCTTCAAGCTAAGCATGACCCAGGATTAAGAGGCTATGTCTTGTCTGGTAGCTGCATAGTAGTTTGCCAGCACACAATTTCCCTGTTCTCTCATCTGTACCCAGATGCACCTTTACCTTACCCACTTAGCTTAAAAGTGAAGATAAGTTACATTAATTCACTTGGAATCAATACAGAGAGTATGGGGTGGGGGGACGATTCTGGGGCAAACTGTTCAGAAGCTAGCCAGGACAGTATTAGTGTATTACTCCCAAGTGTACAGAGGAGGATAGTAGCACCAGCAGCTGAAGGAGCTTGGGAAGAGAGGAGAGTTTGTAGAGTACTGGGATTGATTATAAGATGCTGGCCAGTTGTGTAACTCAGTGGGCAGAAAGCTGCTGTATCTGTTAATTAGGTACTTTCCCCTCATCATTAAGAATTTGTCATATTCCTTGAATCATGTATTTGCAATGTTATTTCACTTTCAGCAAAATGCTTTAAACAGTGAATTCAGCATTACTGAAAGATGGTTCAGTCCTAAGGATTTGTGTTATATTTAGGTGGCATTAGGTGTAATCAAACAGCTGTCCAAGAAAATGTTGTGCCCAAACAGAAGAATTTCTCTCTCTCTCTGGTCTCACTAAACACCTCAAGAGCTTATTTGCTTTTACCTAACTTATTAAAAAGTTGCCTGTCAGGAACCAAGTTAAAGAACCTTGTTTGCTGGATACTATAAACCTTGCACTGATTCCCAATCCTGATGGATTCTTCTTGGCATACTGTGCCAGTCATAAGCAGGTCAATAGCTACAGGAGCACATAGGAGCAACAGGAAATGGCAACGTCACTGAAAAAATCGGAGGAGCCCTCTTCTGGTGCATGGAGCAGCACCATTTAAATCTGATTATGTTAAATCTGTAGTGGCACTGTCACTGCCTATCATCTGAACATTCTTCTGCCTTCATAAGGACTTATCCTCCAAATAAGTTGAAGACAGTGAATCTATCCCTGGTCACTTGTTCTGGCTGGCCTCCTGATGGTAACTAGGAAAGTGCACCAAAAAAAAAATTAAGTTGATCCAGATCTGGATTTCAGGGAAACAAAAAAACCTGTATCCTCAAAATCCAGATAAAATTCTCTAATCCAGTTCAGCAAGATGAAAGAATCCTGAATTTATCTGGTCATTATTCCCTAAGGGGAAAACTGTCCAGGGGACTGGGGGTAACATTTTTCAAGCAAAGTCCACCAAATTTGCAAGGAACTTATTCTGGGACCAATCCTATGGGCCCCTGAACAAGGGAACCCCAGCCATTTTCCATTGTTTCATCTGGTGGAAAAATTTCCAAGCTGGCTCTCAGCCAAAAACACACAAAGTAGCCACTGGTCAGTCCCAAATGCAAGCTGAACCCAGAGAAAGCCCAACAGACCCAAGGGAACAGAATACCCTAGAACAAAAGTGAAGCAACGGGGAACGACATAAAACCAGAGAAACATATCAACCCAACGTTTTCCACCAAAACCAAACTGAAGCAAGGGACACTTTTGCAAGCCCAACAGAACCAGTGTCACTCACAGAAGCTAAGCAGAACCCAGGGCCAATGAGGGAATACCACAAAACAGAATAAAGCACCCACATCATCAGCCTTATAGCAGCAGAACCACAAAGCACAAGGGTGCTGTTGTTGTGACTTAGTATAATAGATCCCTCTCACAAAGAAGGCCTCAGAAAATGAGAGAGATAATTTTGGGAAACCCAAGTTCTCCTCTCTCTAGTTTCTGCAGTCTGTTCTGCAGCCTACACTGCCACTCTCACTGGCTCACAGAATCTCAAGACAGGACGGCGAGCTACAGCAGTCATTCATCACTGGCCATCCTGTTCCCTCCCACCACTGCAATGAAGAAAGTTAACATTACACCAACACCTCCACAACCGCATTCTCTAGCTTTGTTTTGGGGGTTTCAGTGGGTTTGCTCTGCTTGTTTGTGGCATTTACATGGTATGTCAAATTGTCTCTCTCTGAATCCTCCTGTTTCAATGGCAAGAGAACACCATTTCAGTCTCTCCAACCTCTGACTCAAAATAGAGTCTGCTCTGAGAGCCAAGCTACAAGTGACGCCTGACACAGGTTGGACACTTGTCAGCTTACCTCAAGTTTTGATGGGAAATGTAGGCATCCTGGTCTTACAGCTTGGCTCTTCATTTAATTGAAATTTACAGAACCCCCCGCCCCACACCCAGCAAAAGGGAAGGGGGGGTGCCCCTTTTTTTGCTGGGGAAGGAGGGTGCCCCAGCAAGAGCCCGACGCCTGCACTCCTCTCCTGACTGCATGTTCTCCCTCCCATAGACTGCTGCTCTGTAAACTTCAATTAAATGCCTACATTTCCCATCAAAACTTCAGGTAAGATGACAAGTGTCCAACCTGTGTCAGGCATCACTTAGCTCTCCGTCACAGTGACTTTTAATGTCCTCCACAGAATTTGAAAAAGGCTCTCTCCCATCAAGGAATCCCAACTGGTCAGACAACCACGCTCTCATCATTGGCCACTCACTCCCCTTTCCTCCTTCCTCACTCCCCCTCCCCTGCTGGGAAAAGACTAGGAAAAACCGGGGAAAGAAGAAAAATAGCCTGAAAAAGCAGCCAATATTTGCCAGATTTAACCAGTTAACCTGGTTCATCAGGTCAATTTTGATCTGGCTTCCCAGATCTAATCCAGAATTCTCTCCTTTGATTCAGCACAGCCAGATTTTGCCAGCTCAACATAAATTTGGCTATACAGCCAGATGAAGAAAGCTGGATCACACATCCCTAATGGTAAAGAGCCCAGTAGCACCTTTAAGACTAACCAACTTTATTGTAGCACAAGCTTTCAAGAACCACAACTCTCTTCATCAGATGCATGGATCTGATGAAGACAGCTATGGCTCTTGAAAGCTTATGTTACAATAAAGTTGGTTAGTCTTAAAGGTGCTACTGGACTTTTTACTACTTTGCTACTACAGACTAACATGGCTAACTCCTCTGGGTCTACACCCCAAATGGTAATTTGGAATGAACAACTCCAGATTGCAGTGAGGGGGCTGCTGCACAGATTTATGAAGGCAGTTGCTCATGGAACAGCTGCTCTCACCTTACACTGTGGCAACGCTGGGCCTGATCCTTCAACAGCACAGCAATCTTGCTGTCACTGTTGCAGTTTGGAGGGATGCAGTTACTGCTCTGATTCATTGGAAGCAGAATAGAACGGCATTGTGGAGCTGTTGCCACCGATCAGAAAACAGAGAATATCTGTATCGGAGACATTAATTTTTATAGGCTTTTAAGCATGCTGAGAACCTCAGGATAACAACAACAACATTTGATTTATATACCCCCCTTCAGGACAACTTAATGCCCACTCAGAGCAGTTTACAATATCATTATTATCCCCACAACAAAACACCCTGTGAGGTGGGTGGGGCTGAGAGAGCTCCAGAGAACTGTGACTAGCCCAAGGTCACCCAGCTGGCTTCAAGTGGAGGAGTGAGGAATCAAACCCAGCTCTCCAGATTGGAGTCCCGCCACTCTTAACCACTACACCAAACTGGCTCATTCCTAGTTTCAGGATATAGATACTATTTATTTCAACTACTTTATCATTTAAGCATTAACAGCCTCCCAATCTAGCCTGCATATATATATATTCTTATATATTTTCAAGTCTGTTATTGATTTTTGTTAAGAAAAACAAACATATTAACATGCTGCAGTGTCAGTCTTGTCCGCAGACAATAAGAGAAAGCCAAACACTGGAAAACACACATTTCACAAACATAGACAATTCTGCAATACACAGGCAACCCTCTAAGCCTTGAAAAACATTTTTAGCAAATATATAAATGGTAAATCCTTAACATTTAAATGTTTACTTCCCTATCATATAGCCTTGTCACCTATGAAATACTGTTATCATGGTGAAAGAACATATTTTTCTTTTAGATGACATTTGCACACAAAATAAAAAATAAACATTTCTGCCTAATGCATCACTTTATGTAGGAATATATGCATGCCTGCATGAGATGGTACCCGTTCAATGGATTCATTTACCTATTTCTGGCTGCAGGCTTGGTCTTATCTTTTCATGATCATGCAGCAGCAGCTGCTTCATCCTTCCTTTTCATATATATTCCTGTTTCACCCTTACCTTTAGTTGACTTAATTCCTGTGTTAATTCAATCTCCCCTTCCCTCCTCCCCCACAGAAAACCAATTATTGTTCATGCAGATGGGGAAAGCCACAAGTGTCATCTTCATCAAAACACTTGCCTAGAACAAGAAAAAAAGGAAATGCACAGATGTTGCCAAAAGACTTGTGGCATTCCCTTTCAGAACAAGCTACAATGGAAGCCCAAAGAAATTCCAAGCAATGATCCTCTTAAATGACTGTGCAGATCAAGACCATAGAAATCTGAACTGGGTTCTGCACACTTGGGAATTAAGTTCTAAGTATGGAATTGTCGAAGCACATCTAATTGATCACACCACGGTAATCATGGGATTGTGGGCGGGCGGGGGAAGACCATGAGAATAACTTAGCATATAATTAGAACCTGACTCTGATAACACTGCAAATTCTATACACTGCTAAAATATGACTAAGGAGTAACATCTTTCCTTTTTGGACTACAAGGAAGACAAGCATCGTAAGTATCCATGGCTAACACCCGAATCAGTACACAAGCCTAAGCCCAACGTCTGGCTTTAAGAGGAGCCAATACCCTCTAGCAGTTTCAACAACAGCTTAAATACAGGAAGGCAGCTAGAACAGTATATTGATATCTTAAAATGTGGGATGTGTACAGCAAATCATGACTACAGTTCCTGAAACAGTTATACAGTAAACCTGTAACTCCCTAACCTTTGTTAACAGTAAGCTCTGTGAACAAGGTACTTTGCCTCTTCCCCAAGTATGTTGTGTATGGAAGACCACTGGGCATACTCTAATTCATCAGCTACACACACAAATGGCTGAGCGTCTTGTGCCAATTCATGCTAAAGACAGACATGATTTTATTTACTTCATTTAAACCCCTCCCTTCTCCCCAAAGGGGACCCATAGCAGCTTACATCATTCTCCTCTCTTCCCTTTATCTTTGCATGCATTTCTAAAAATGTTATTTTTTTATGTCATTTATAGTCTGCCTTTCTCAATGAGACTCAAGGCAGATTACATCATGTGAGATTAATACAGTCAACATCAAAGACATTTCTCTGAAAATGCTATAGGGGTATATAAATACCAATTTACAAAGACCCAACATCAGCAAAAATCCAATACAGAGTTGAAGAAATGCTGAAACAGAGCATAAGCATTTTTTTAGCACTAACATAAAGCAGTAGACATTGTACCCATAAATTCACAATTTACAAAATTGTGGGTCATTAGCTTTGTTAGAGTCTAGGATACAACCCATGCATTCCCAGACAGATACATATTAAAATGTATGAATTATTTAACTGATATGAAATGAGATGAAACACAACTTGAACACAAAATGACTTGCTGAACCAAGTGTTCCATTTGAATGTACCTTAAGTTTCCTCAGGAGGCATTATAGGTAAAGGGAACAAATGTTTAAGGTATTTAAACATCCCATCACTCAACAGACCTAGGCAAAGCACAGGCAAAAGCTTTATGTGGCTAACAAGAAAAGAAACACACATCATATCCTCTAATTACTACATGAAATATGGAAGAAAGGGACATTGTTACTTACTCACCTTGAACACTTCAGAAAAGAAACCAGATCCAATTTTCTCACAGGAGAAGTCATCGAGTCGTGTAAGTCTTGAAAAGGCACTTATCAAGGCCCTGTATGAAGAAGTCCAAACTCTGCCCATCTGGGAAACGGTCCCATCACCTCCACCACCCCCATCAAAATCTTCAACACGCTCCAATCGTGGAGGGAATCCTGCTATTGAATTTCGTTTACTCCGGTCCATCTTGCAATCAATACAGTCCTTTAAAAAGCAGTAGATCTCTCACATCTTAGGTGCTTAATTTGTTTTTCCTTTCTCCGGCTGAATACTAAAAAAAAAAAAAGAACAAAGGATATATAGTTGAATTATTTTCCTTTCACAAATCATTAGAATGCCACACTTTAAATATCAAAGCATAACTGTTATGGGGAGAAAAATGCATGATCCATTATATACATATACACGTACACATGAAGCTGCCTTATACGGAATCAGGCCAACCATCCATCAATGTCAGTTTTATCTTCTCAGACCAGCGGCTCTCAGGCAGAGGTCTTTCACATCACCTACCACCTGAACCTTTTAACTGGAGATGCAGGGGATTGAACCCGAGATCTCCTCCATGTAAGGCATATGCTATACCACTGAGCCATATCCCTCTCCCATTCAGACCCCTCCAGACCTGTGGAGCCAGTTTTACTCACACAGGGACCAGGAAGGGAAGCTTTACAAAACTTCATTTTTTTTCCTTTGGGGGTCACAAATCATTCACATATTGGGGTACATGGGCTAATAAATACTTTGTGGGTCAGTAGCTTTGTTAGCAATTTACACACGCAATTCTTGTGCACTTGTTTGTTAGCCTGAACTAACATGAACAGCATGTCTTCTCTGAGGCTGAACTCTGCAAAAAACACACCTACACTGATACAGAATAGTGAAACTATCAAAGGATGTAGATGTAAGGAAATTGGGGGTTGGGGGGGTTGGGGGGGATACAGACTTTTATATTTGGCAATGTGAAATTTATCAGTAATTTGAGTGATGGCAGTTTCTGTGAAGTTCAGAGGGAGACAGCTGGACTGTACAAGGTTAGGAAAGGAAATGGAAGATAGACAGTTGAGAACAAACAACTTGCTACAGGAGTTTGGAAACAGGATAAAGAAAAGCTGGACTGTATTTACAAGGGCAGAATAGATCAAGAGAATTTTTAAAATTTCAGCTGAGGACGATTATATATTTGAGCATAGTGGAAGAGACAGAGAATAGTCCAGACAGATAATGTGGCTGAGGGAGGAATAATCCCCAAACAAGTTTAAATAAATAAACCACATCAGTGATTGGGAATTTTTTTTAAAAAACGGATAGTTATTTCAGGTTAGCCAATTCAAAGTAAAAGCTGTGCATGTGGAATAAAATCATTTAAAATAATTTTAACTGTGTCTGGAACAATTACCACATTTGTGCGAACTCAGTTATCTCCAAACTAGAACTGTATATTCATATACAATGTTAGAAAAACACACTTCAATTTGGGAACAGTTCTGATTAACATAATGTCATGTTGGCCAGTTAACATGACGATCACATTCTTAGTGAAGTTCAGTCACATTTAACTGACGTAAGAGTCAGTCAAATGATCTAAACAAAAGAGGCATTAATTCAAACTGCTCTTAAGAATCCTCACATCATATTAATCGTCCTAAATACTAAAAATGGTGGTTCAAGTCCTATCTGGATGAAGTGTCTCAGAAGGTGATGATGGGGGATTCCTGCTCTGCCACTGGCTTGTGGGTTCCGCAGGTTTCATTTCATATCTATATGAAGCAACTGGGAGAGGTCATCAGGAGGTTTGGGTTGTGGTGTTACCAATACCCGGATGATAACCAGCTCTACCTTTCTTTTCCACCTAATTCCAACTATGATATTGATGTTCTGAACCAGTGCTTGAGGTCAGTAATGGGATGGATGAGGGTGAACAAACTTAAGCTTAATTGTGAAAAAACAAGCGTTCTCTGGATTAGTAGTAAGGCTGACTAGCAACATAAAATCTCTCCTCTCTTGGAGAGGAGACCTAATTTAAATAAATAAATAAAATAAGTGAGCAGGTAATCTTTGATCCCTTCTAACAATTAGAAAATATTTATCTGCTACTATCCACTATTTTTAATTAGATGTCAAAAATGAAAGAGCACCTGTGTAATTATACAACATGCTAGAAAAAACTACAGTAAAATTTATACAGAGTTCTCTAGAATACATGTGTATCACTAAGTATAATGTGCTCTAATCCATATTTCCGTGACAAGAATAATTTTAGCATTTTTGCTAAATGTGTGCTTTTCATGAGCCATTTCAGCTGTTGGATCACAGAGAGGGGCAGCAAGTGCTGGATTTGTTTGTTCATGCAGTTCTCCTTCCAGTTGGGGATGCGTACATGGAAGTCCTCTATTACATTCCAAGCCCTTCATGACCTAAGCCCCTCATATGTTCCACCATGCCCCTATTTTGAGGGGCATGGATTAAGTAGGATTCTCTACTTAATCTTAGGCAACCTTTTCCAATACTCATGAAATTAGGTCAAGTCTTGGACCAAACTCTGTGGTTATTTTAAAGCCTCAAGGCTGCAAACTAGCTCAAGGCTGTTTTTGTAATGTAATACAGGCAGGTTTGAACATGTACATGTTTGTGCATAGGAGGTAATCTTTCAGAGTGAATTTCTAGAGGGAAAAGTATTCCTTATATTACCCCTTAACTAGTCAACAGTAGCCACCATTTTCTACAGAAAACATGGTACTTAGTAAACACTTTTGAAAGTGACACCTGGTAAATGCATATTCTTTACAAGACTTTCAAACATAATGCCAAAACCTTCATAGTAACACCTGCCAAGCATCCATCATAAAACATATAGGCAAAGAGTGGATGACTGCTTTTCACCTGTGATGTCAAAGACACTTCCCGCAACAGCCAAAAGCACATTCACTGCAGCAGTGCTGGCCACACATCTAGAAGCTAGTTTCAGCTTTTTTCAAATATAATGAAGCCAATCTCTATAGTATTCAGTAAAATTGTCTCAGCCTAAGCACATGGTACACATCCTGGAGCTACGAAGTTATTTTCTGTACTCAGCTATGCATATGGTAAAAAAATGTCTTTTTAATATATATTAAAAATAAAGATTTCAGTTGCAGAAGCTATAGGATACTGGAAAACACCACTATGGAAAGGTGTATGTATCGCACATTTCAAAGCCAAACAAATGCAATATCCATATGACTGACATCGGAGAAATCTGCTAGTTCTTAAAACACATGCAATTATATAGCAGATTAAAATATTCATGGAAGTGAATTTCTCCTCGCACCATTACATTCCACAGTTTATTTTCAAAGCACACTATCCAATGAACGCAAAAGATGAATTCAGAGTTCTGAAGCTCTCTTGCAAGACTGCTTTAACAAATCATTTACAGGTGTCTCTTCTAGGTACATCTGTAAAACAAGGCTAAGTAGAATTTTTCCAAAGCATTTGTAAACATAAATAATCAGACCTATCCTCATGTTAAGTTCTGGTATTTTCCAACATACATAGCCTCTCCTGGTCAGTGATCACTGCTACTTCAAATCAATGAATTCTGGTACTAGATAGTGCTATCATGCTTTATATTTCCCATAATCACAGCCAAAAATCCCCCAAAGATGATCTGCTTTACCTCCTGCTGTTCTGGTTCAAGTAGAGCCTGCCTTTTGGCTAGATTGTGTGCTAGTTTAGCGGAATTAATTCACATTATAAAAAGGTTGTATTGAAACAAACAGCTCATTTAATGTCTTGTATTAGAAAAGCGAAGTCTAAACCCAGTAAACTGACCAGGCATTAACTTTCCACATGGAGCCAAGGTGTCTCAGATTTGTGCCTCACACCAGACAGACTGGTATTTTTAAACCTTAGAACCTATTTAGGTGTGCAAAAAAATCAAAATGCCATGATTCATCCCTTCAATGCTCCTGCCAGTAACACTTAGGTTTCAATTACTATAACCATGTTCAAAGGACAAAGTTACAATTGGCTTTCCTGTCCCCTAGCCTGGCTCTCATTCTTCTGTTTCAGGTTTTCATTATGCCCCTAGAAAACCCCTTTCTACATCTTCCTACTGTAGAGATGTGAAAGCTGTATGGAAAAAACAAACAAGGAGGGGGGGGCCTGGGGTGAACCAACATACAAACAGTAGGGGAACCACTAGGTTTTGTCTCCTGCCTCTGCAATTTTTTCCAGTGGAAAAATTGCGAGTCTCTTGTGATGTATTTTATTTTCTAGAATGAGTAAAATGTTTAAGGTAAAGTTTCAAAAAATTGTTTTAGTTGCTCTTTACCCCTTCAAATACATATATGTTAATAATTATAGCACAATGTAAGACAATATACAATATTGTAAGAGACAATGTGACAGGAGAACGTATACTTACTATCATCTATCTAAGTATTTTAACTATTAAAGACTGTTTTCAACCAGCGTTACAAGAATGTTTATTTTCTGAGTTCTTTCAAAATACAAGTTTCTTCTGACTTTGAATAATACTGACTATATGGAAAGGAGGACAAAAAAGGGTAGGCTAGAAATGGTTTAAATAAATAAAACAATGTATTCTACATTCTTAGAGCTGTAAGATTTCAATTTGATAATATAGTTCAATCTGCCCCAAATTAACTACTTCAACTAAAGCAAAAAGGAATTAGTGTGTATACCATGAGTACCAGCTTGTAACCCCAAGAAGCAGGGCTTCTACAAGTCCCCCTACAATTAAGTCACTCCTATTGTATCCTCTCTCAGATGCACAGCCTGAGCTTTTCCTGCCTTCTTCACCCCAACTCTAATTCTCAACATGGCCAAATCTGCAAATACTGAAATCCAAAGACTGGAGCCATGATCAGACAAGACAGATCTTTCTACAAATCTCAAAAATGCCCCAGGTTTGCAGAAAAATCTAATGTGTATGTGTGCATGTTTTATATATGGTTTTTTTTTAAAAAAAAACAGAAGTAGAACCTGTAGCTTAAAGAAACAAATTCCCTCTCAGTGGCCATTGTGGGGATTGCTAGGGAGCCGCAACAGCATTGTCAGCCTTCAATTCTTGATTTCTCTCAGAAAAAGGCAGGGGAAGGGGGTTGTTTTAGCCAAAAACGGAGGACTCAGCAGGGCCAGGCTTGGCAACAACTACTGGATGACTTGCATGACTCCTAGGATTGCCAGGTCCCCGGGGGGGGGGGGATCAAATGGGGGATGGGGGGAGTTGTGCAGGGGGCACCTACCTTGCATACTCCAGAACATCCCACAACACGGAAGTAACAGGTCGCACCGGGGATGACTAAATGAAAATCCACTTCAAAAACTAAATTGGTAGCCAATTTTCACTCAGTTGCCCCTAGAATGACCCATTACTTCCATGTCTCTCCAGGAACAACATCATTCCTGGTGAACAGGGGCCTTAGTGGGAATCCTACAGAGCACGCAGGAACACACTTCTCCCCTCCCCACCATGTTCCCAGACCCTTCTTCCCTCCACTGGCCAGGTGAGAGCTGGCGGGGGGGGGCAAAGGCTGGGGGTGGGGGATCCCACTCCCACCAGTGGACTGGCAGGCCTAATGACTCCCCAGGCCCAGCTGCTTGCTACTGTTCAACAACTATCCCACAAATGTCAATGTAGTATAGTGGCTAGAGGTTCAGAATAGGATCTGGTAGACCCAGTTTCAAACTCTCATTCTGCCATGGAAGCTCACTGGGTGACCTTTGGCCGGTTACACATTCTCAGTCTAACCTACCTCACAGGGTTGTTATGAGGATAAAATGAAAAGGAGAATTATGTAAATTTCCATTGCATGGAAATATGGGTAATAGATGAAATAGATACATAGATAATTTTTTTGGAATGTTGTAAAGGATAGTGGACACCATCAGAAGTGACTACCATGAAAGCAGTGCAAATCACAAAACACTGAGAAGCTCCAAACCAAGTGTCATCCTGTGATGAAGGCATATACTCTTAGATGGATGTGTTGTACAGATGCAAAGGTCTCCTTTGCTCTTCTGATGCACCTCCTGCACAAAAGAGTTTGAGGGAAGGAGCAAGAGTTGTCCTTTGGTTTCAGTTCCCATGCCCACACTCACCAAAACTGTTTAATGTGGTAGGCTCATTGGTCTCCCTGTTGGGAGGAGACCATCAAAATTTGAATTTGGACATTAGCTGTGAGGCTTTTTCAAGCTCTTTTGCTGACAAAATCTTGTCTCTCCGCCACAACTTGCTAGCCACAGTTGATATGGTATGTGAACAAGAGGCCCCTTGGCCGTCTTCTGGGTTGATATTCGATCATTTCAGCCCACTCTCGGGGGAGGAGGTGGACAGGATTCTGCAGATAGTGAGGCCTCCACATGCATCCTGGACCTGTGTCCATCATGGCTGATGAAAGCCACTAGTGATGGACTATGGGATTCCTTGGCAGCTGTAATCAACTTGTCCTTGAGCACCGGTGTTTTTCCCGGGCCATTAAAGGAGGCAGTGGTGAGGCCTCTCTTAAAGAAACCATCATTGGATCCCGCCAACCTGGTCAGTTACTACCCCGTTTTGAACGTCCCATTTCTGGGTAAGGTGATTGAGTGGGCGGCAGAGTTTCCTGAAGGAGACCTCAGCTCTGGATCCCTTCCAGTCGGGGTTTCGCCCAGGACAAGGGATGAAGTCATTGCTGGTTGCCCTCAAGGATGATCTTTGCAGACACCTGGATCAAGGTAGATCGGCACTGCTGATATTATTAGACCTTTCAGCAGCGTTTGATACGGTTGATTATGAGCTTTTGACCTACAGCCTCGCTGATGTGGGGATACAGGGGACGGCACTACAGTGGCTGGTCTCTTTTCTCCACGGTCTGGGACAGAGGGTGGCACTGGGGGAGAAACTGTCCTCTTACCACCCACTGGTATACGGTTTGCTGCATGGGGTAATACTCTCCCCATTATTGTTCAACGTCTATATTTGCTCCCTCGCCCAGCTGGTGCAAAGCTTCAGTCTTGGGTGTCACCACTACGCTGATGACACCCAGTTATATCTGGAGCATGCCTTTGAGGTCGTGGCTGGATGGTTGAAACAGAGTTGGCTGAAATTAAATCCCATGAAGACCGAGATCCTATATTTGAGTCACGGCTGTGTAGATTTGAAACCCCGGCTTCACAATGGGGCGGAACTTGTTCCAGCCCCGAGAGTCAGGAGCCTGCGAGTGATCCTGGATGCCTCCTTGAATATGGAGTTGCCCAGTCTTCTTTCTTCCATCTTCGGCTGACTAGGCAACTTGCCCCTTATCTTTCGACCCGCGACTTAACTACAGTGATTCAGGCAATGGTCACCTCTAGGCTAGACTACTGTAATGTGCTCTATGCAGGGCTTCCCTTGAATCTGATCCGGTGGTTGCAGCTGATCCAAAATGCAGAGGCACGTGTCATCACCAGAGTGCTGAGAAGTGCACATATTACACCAGTATTGCGCTAGCTGCACTGGTTACCAGTAGAGTACCAAATCAGATTCAAGATTTTGGTATTAACCTATAAAGTCCTATGCACACTGGGACCTGCGTATCTTTGGGACCGCCTCTCCCCATATGTGCCCCAGAGGACGCTTCGATCTAGTGATAAACAGCTACTAATGATCTCTGGCCCCAGGGAGGCCTGGGTAGCATCAACCAGAGCCAGAGCCTTTTCGGTCCTGGCTCCAACCTAGTGGAACGCTCTGTCTAATGAGACCAGGGCCCAGCGGGATTTGTTATCATTCCGCCAGGCCTGTAAGACAGAGCTGTTCCGCCAGGCGTTTGGTTGATGCTGGGTAGGGCCCCCGCTAGCCGAAATAGGGTAGAACGGGGGCCCCCATTAGAACATCTACCTCCAAAAAAGAAGTCTCCTTTAATTATTAGTTACAGTTGGAAATGGATTAATGAACTGTTTGTGCTGCTTGTGTTTGTTTTTAAATATTTATATTGTATTTATTATGTTTTAAATTGTGCTTGTAATTTTAATGTCTATAAATGTGATCCACCCTGAGCCTGCTGGTGCGGGAAGGGCGGAATACAAATTTAAACAAACAAAGAAATAAATAAATGAGACGGTTTATCCTTGTATAACCAGAGGGAGAGGCTGCCAAGCCCAGAGACATAAGAAAGTCAGCAAGCCAAGGATGCGCAGCTGTGCCATGCATGCCCAGGATGAGGTTAGCACTTTGTTGATCAGTCAACTAGCAGAATATGATCCAAAGATTCCTTTCCCCCCTCCGTTTCATTCTAGACCCTTTGGAATTTATCCCCATTAGTCAAAAAGCCAGTGGGTACTATGGCACCCATGGGTGCTATGCTGGAGATCTCTGGGCTGAGCAGTATTACAATGGAAGACCAAAAGACAATATAAGAGATGGGTGGGGTTTGCAAAGAAAAACACCACCACTCCTTTTTGCTTCCCCTGAATTTTACATTCCTGATCAGATAGGCCAACTATTACAGCAGACAGCCACTATGAGGCATTAGGCCAGGGGTCTCCAACCTTTTGTAGCCTGCAGACACACTTGGAATTCTGATAGAGTGGTGGGTGCAGCCACAAAATAGCTGCCACAGCTTACCTTCAGTAACATGCTGACGATCTTTGAATACTAGAGGCAGCTTTTTTCAAAGCAACCTTTTTAAAAATCTGCACAGTCAATCAAATCTCCAATGGTCAATCAGAAACCTTGCTGGGTAAAAGCCCCACCTATTTTGTAAAAACACTTGGAGGGCACCTGGAAATGCACTGGTGGGCACCATGATGCCCGTAGGCACTACATTGCATACACCTGTATTAAGCTATGTAACTTCATTAGAAAGAGAGAAAACAGAAGCTTTTTGTAGATGGGGGTAGAGTGAGGGGTAACTAATCTTCCATGGCAGGTGTGTTGCTATCAAGTAACGCCATGATGCAGGAAATGGGAGGCTGCATTTACTCAAGACCATTCTTGATTGGATGGGATTTTTAACTAATTTTCTCAACCCTACAAAGGAGAATTCTAGTGAATTACACCTCAAATTAAACCTGCTATAGTCTTTCACATTGTTTCTACGGTCTCATCTCCTCCCATCTTTCCTTTACACTATCAAGAAATAAGGTCAATCTTATTGGAACATATCCATGGTCCATCTAATGCTTTGGGTAAAGCCTACAACAGTACACTGCGCTATATACAAGTAGCAAGAAAAGGCAGTCTCAATAAAACATGGAGCAAAAAAATCCAAGAGACAACTAGTGCAGTGGGAGAATTAATTTTAATTCAACTCTGAGACCCCTACATGTTTCACAGTTCCCACAGCAACCTGGGACTGTTCAGATTATGATATTTTACAGATCCCCTGAAGAAGTGTATGTGAAATGCATAGAAGTCTCAGAGATTAATTAAAATTAATTCTCCCACTGCACCAATTGTCTCTACCAACACCCCCACATCAGAGTGCCCTACATTAAGGTTGTAATTCTATGCATACTTATTTGAGAGGAAAACCTCCTCAAAACAGCAAGTTTTACTTCTAAGTAAACATGCATATGATGGACTTTTTCAGCACACGCCTAGCAGGAATCAATGTCTGTAGGAATATTGTCAGTATAAACAAATCACAAGACCACAAAAGGATTCATCTCAGAGCCAGAGGGAAGTTAGAAGTGCTGGAAAAGAGAAAGTAAGATCAGAAGCCTATTCAGTCCTGTGGATAAGGAAGTTAGACAGATAGTGTTTTGTTACTCATCATCACAAGGAACAGTCATTGTCAGCTTTTATTTTTCAAGTTACAGGATATCAGAAACTAACAATAAGTCACCAAAAAAATCTACTATGGAAGTGTGACTGAAAACCATTTCAGACTGCTGTATTTAAAACACTTTTGTCCTCTAACATTACAGCTACAACAATGCAGATTTGGGTATTTATCTGACACCAATCAGCTCAAAAAACTAGAAGGTGGAAAAGAATGACTTACGCAGCACAGACATTTTAACATGCATGTGTCACATCTCAATAGATTTACAGTGAAAAGTAAAACCTTGGTACATTAAAGCCAGTGAATGTTCAGCTACTGAGATACAGAATGAATTCCTAAGATACAGGGAATGCAAAGCTGTAACAGGTTATCTATCCTCAACCACATCTCCATTACAAGGAAATCATATTTATCTAGCAATAAAGTGCAAGATTTTACCACTGGGACAATGTGATCTGCTCCCAATCTGGTTCCCTGGTGGTGGTGGAAAAAGCTGTCAAGCTATAGTCTAGCTGACTTACAGTGACTCCTGTGGGGTTTTCGAGGCAAGAGACTAACAGAAGTGATTTCCCATTTCCCTTTGGGGACACAAAACAGCTCACATCATTCGACTCTCCTCCATTTTATCCTTAAATCATTTTTTATTTTATCAATTACTAAATACTGGGGACGAATGGAGGATGGCCATCACTATAATGCCCTCCTTGGGGGTTTCCCAGATGCAGTTTTTATATTCTTAAACAAAAGGATACATTAGGACCGTTAACACATCCTAAGTATGCACTCTTGCTTTGTAAACATATCAGTATACCATTAAACTTCTATTTTTTTTTAAGAGTAAACTACAAAAACTGAAGCCAGCCCACCAGTAATTTACATTACCAATCCTCTACACTAAGATATTTCCGCTTGAAGTCACATTTGCATTCATTTGCAAAACAGTGCACAAAATGCAAAGCTTGTGTACCTGTGTGCATATCCAAGGAACAGGTCAGGATAGAAACTAGAACACCAGCAGATAATGGTTCATTGTCCTCTGTGCTATGTTTAATACAAGTCAGTCCTTTTAAAAAAGATATTCTATCTTAACCTTGTCACTATCTATGATTTTCCCCAATATTAGGTACTAAAGTTAATTGCTATTTTTGTATGTGAACCGTGACAAAATAGTTCTTAGATTAAGAACACAATTATTATAGACACCACAACTATCTTGAGCCAACCTTGTTCTCAGCCTTATCACATATGATAGTTGGCTCTGGCACACAAAAACTTATGCCACAATAAGCCTATTAATCTTCAAAGTTATTTTTTTACTTGTTCTTGCTTTTAATAAAGTTATTAATTTGTTCTTTGGGCTTTTCAGATGTACTGTATTTGTCTTTCCAAAGACACATCAAAACTAGAAGCTCTTCTATTATTTTCTCCATCTAATCTCTTAATAGCAATTTGCCTTATTTCCATTCAGAGACAAACTAAACTTAAAAGTGTTTAGAGGAGCAGTAAAGTTACTCAGAAAATGAATGTAACTTATGCTAAACATTGTAAAGCCTCTGTACTACTAATGTATATATGCATTCTGTACTACTAACACATTGATATTCAGATCTTTACATTGAAATTGGAAGACAGAGCAAAATAGCATGCTGGATTAAAAGCTAAACCTTTGGGACATTAAAAAGGCTAGACATTGGCATATGTTTTTTTCATCACTACACAAGGTTCACCCTGTCAAGCCAAGATCAAATAATGAAAGTATTTATTATGTAGTCACTATTGTAAGAGGGCTTCCTATACAGGCCTTATCTCAAGTTGTAAAATTGAAAGGCCAGAATTCCATTTTATCCATAAAAATGATTTTTTCTAAAGTTAAAGCGTGAAGATTTCTATTCATAAATAGAAAGTTAATAATTCCACTAAGAGCCTCACAGGAACAATTCTAGTAATATCAAAGAACAAAACTGCAGTAACTGTTTTAAATAAACTAAAGCACCCAACCAACAAGGACACAGGAAAACCAAACAGTGCTTTGTGCTACCTCAAATGCCAATACAGTAATAAGTTTGCATTAAAAAAATCTTTCTTCAAAGAAGCCCAGCACAAATGTATCCAAAGCAAGTCCACAGGAAAACAAAGGAAGACAAAAGAATAATTAAACCAACACAGTAAACATTATTTTTTATATTCCGGTCAAAGCAAACCTTTTATAAGAGAAAAAGTTACCTAAAAGCAACAATGGCAGGATTATGGATTAAGTGACACTGGATATTCTGTCACACCTTTCATCCAAAAAAACCTGTGCAAACACTGGCACCTGCTTGATAAGTACAACCAATAAAATGGTGTAGATCATTATTTGCATAAATGTTGGGGATAGCAGTAGGGTTCGGGGCTGGAGGAAGAGCTGCAAAGATAAGACAAAGAAATCACCTCCCTCCCCGTAGCTCTCTCATCCGCTTTCTCTTACCCCCCACCCCAAGCCAGGTGTCCATTTGCCTATGCCCCACTGTAGAGGGCCCGGTACTTGTTTTACGTGGCAAAATAATAACTATTACATGGGACGCATACTTTACTTCAAATGCTGCAAAGTTAAAGGGTTCCCTCGAGCTTCAACGACAGTTTGTACTCGTGCTTCTTTTCACAATGCTGGAGTCAAGGGGTGGGTGGGTGAGGGTGGCACTCTTCTAATATCACGTTATATATTCCCGGAAAGTTACCCCGACTTTGACGCCTTCCTCAACATCAGCGCGAAGAAAGAGACACATTCCCGACTCCCCTCAGAACCAGCCGCTTTATGGAGCCACCATCCCCTTAATCCTCCGCACACACCGGCCCACTAATCCTTCTTCAACTCTTGTCTTATGTACGACAAGGAACTCGTACTCAAGCGCTCCTGCTACGACGGCCACTCACACTCACCCCGCCGCTCTCCTTTACTCACCTGCCTCCAAGAGGAGGGGCAGCGGGTCCTGCACACGCCTCATATTCACACGCCCCTTAAGTGGCGCCGAGGTTTCAGCGGGCGCGAGAGCCGAGGAGAAGGTCTATTACCCCGTGAAGAAAGGTCCAAGCATGGAAAGGGCACAAACGCGAGTTCTCCCAGCAGGAATGTCAGCACAAGGCCTCAGGCTCTCCACCCCCTCCACAGCCCCGAGGAAGAGAACGAGAACGCGCACACCACACTCAGCCCACCAGCCGTCACCGACCGACTGAGTCGCCTGCCTGGCTGGAAGCCACCACGGGACCGAAGGGTGGGGCCTGCCTCTCTTCAGCAACGTTCACCAATCGACGCAGCCCAACTTTGATCGACGGCTCCTAGTACGAATCACGTTGAGATATAGACACCGCGAAGGTCGGGGCGATCTTTTGGTTAAAGAAAGAGAGCTTGATTGACAGGCCAGTTTTGACTGGTGCACAACAACAGTCCCGACCGAAGCCAACGAAAAGGCGGCGGGGAGAGAGGGGAGGTTGCTAGGGGCGCTTCAGACCCATTGGCCATCCGCTGAAGGAGGATCATCGACAGGACGTCGGGCCAATGAGGATATCTTGTCAGATAACGAGAAGTACGAGAGCCAATTCAAAAAAAAAAAAAGGTTTATCCTTCGCGGCGGATGAGGGCGGTGTTTTGTAATTGTAGCAGACTGGAGTCTCTAATTGCCCAGCCTCTGGGCACTGCACCATGATTTCGTGTGTAAAATGTAGAAACAGTTTCAGTTAGTGAAATATGAATACACTGCTAATTTATGTAGTTATGGTTATTTTATATATAATTCTATATATAATCCTACAAGTCCTATTTGCCCATTATCTAGTAATAATGTGCCCTGACCTGGATGCCCCAGGCAAACTCAATCTCATCAGATTCCGAAAGCTCAGTTGAGTAAGCCTCGGTTAGCCTAGCAATGGTTGCCTTAAATCAACTAGGACTCCACAGTACTTTCCACCACCAGAAGTAATGATGCTTTGAACTGGTGGGCATGATTCCTCCCTAGTTATGGGCAACCATTCGTTTTTATCACCCCCTTCCTCCAAGTTGCTCAGAGAGGTGTCCTCCATTTTGTCCTCATAACACTGAGATGTGGGTTAGTCTGAGATAGGGTGGTTAACCCAAAGCCCAGTGAGCTTCATGGCTGAGTAGATCTTTGAACTCAGGTCTCCCAGGTACTAGTCTGAAATTCTAACCTCCTCTCCACAGTGGCTCTCTATAATATGCTTTACTGGTCCCATTTCATTTATTATATGGGATGTAGACTTACCTTGCCTTTAGGTATCAGAGCAGTTGCATGTAGTTTAACAGTTTGTGCTCTGCCATTTGGTCTGGAACAGGCCCATCAGGTGGTTTACAATAAAAATAATATACAACAGCAAGCATATAAATACCAACATTTTAAATACCAATGCTTTCCCAGAAGCTTCACCAAATAAATATGCTCCGATCACATGCTGGAACTTCAACAACAAGGGGAATTAGGTGCCCCCTCAAACCAGGGAAGGGCTTTCAAATAACTAGTTCCACCACTGGCAATGCATCCTGTCATTTGAAGTCACCAGCCTAGCTTCTGATAATCATGGTACTAGAAGCTACTCATAACAAAACACATGAAGCTGCCTGTGGCAGTCATCTGCAGAAGCTCCCCCTCCCCCTCCTAGGCTCTGAACCAATCCTTGTGTTTGGGCCTCATGCAAATACAAGTGTTTAGCAGCCATTCGGAGCCCATGGGACTCTACTAGATTGGCGAGGGGAGAAAGCAAGCCTCAGTATAAAAAGGGAGAGAGAAATCTTTCTTAGGGTTGCCAGATCCAGGTTGGGAAATTCCTGGAGATTTTGGGGGTGGAACCTGGAGAAGGCGGGGTTTGGGGAGGGGAGGGGCCTCCATGGGGTATAATGCCATAGAGTTCACCCTTCAAAGCAGCCATTTTTTCCAAGGGAACTGATCTCTTTGGCCTGGAGATCAGTTGTAATTCCAGGAGATCTCCAGCGACCAAGAGTGTGAGACTAGTAAATATTTTTATTTGGCTTTTTTAGGTAGTGTGGGTAGGTTTAGGGAAGAAAAGTTATGTTTAGGTGATAAATAAGCACCCTGGTTTGTATGTTTAGAAAAGCCAAAAAAAAGAGAGGCAAATCTCAGTCCTTCTAAGCTTGTAATTTTTTATCAGAGTTTCTTAGAAGAGACTATATAGAGTCTAGTAATAAATAAATAAATATTCCAAGGGTTGACTTACTAGCAAAAAATAAAAAATAAACAAAATATAAACAAATGTTCCAAAGGTCGACTTACTAGCTCCCAGCTAGCCTCTCTCCACTTCTGCTTCTTGTTATTCACATCCTTAGAAGGCAGAACAGCCTGGAGTCCTCTAATTAAAAAGGACCCAAAGCCCTCCTATCCTCCTGTTCGCAGCATCTGGAACATCTCTTAATTGACAAGAGATGGGCTGGGATTGTTTGCCAACCGTGCCTGGCTGTAAACTCAGACTGTGGAGTGGCCATAAGAGTAAATAGTCGCCATGATGGAATCAATGGGCTTAGACTGGAGTAACTCTGTTTAGGATTTCACAGTTTCCTTTTTTTTCTTTAGTAATGAAATCTAATTGAACAATTTTAATTTTTTCCCCTTACATTTTACAAGTGTAGGTATATTTTTATCTGTTTATAGTAAGGCTAAATTTGGTCAATATTTTCAGATAATCTAACATTTTTTCACAATAGTGCTTAGTTAGGCCTTTATAAAGTATTTTCTGTGTTCAGTCTTGCCTTGAGTCTACTCAATGTGAAATGCAGCTTTTAAAAAATAATTTCATTGAGACTGTATGTCTCTTGCCCTGTATTAGATTTCTGCTTTTTTATGGTCTATTTTCCTTTTATTGTTATAACATATATACATAGTCATACATTGAACCATATACAGCTATTTTTTACCCCTTCCCACCCCCCCACCCCCATTATGTCTTCATATCTTTAACCATGTGCACAAATTCTTCATTCGGGTTTGAATGCTTGGGTTGGCTTCCCCCCTTTATACCCAGTGCCTATAACAGGTCCATTTACTTATAATCTTTTGACGTTTATCCTCCCATGTCTCATCAGCAGTTATCTGTACAAATATATCCGCTTGTACACCTTCAAAGACATAATTGTTCCATTTTTCCATTGTCCATTTGTTCTTATCCTTCCATCCCAATGCTATTACAGCTATTCCGGCTAAAATCATGATTTTATATAAATCTTGCTTATTTCTATCTACTCTTTTATTTCCCAATATTCCGGAGACAGGCAAATCCTTATTAACCTCTATATTCACTTGAAATAAATCAGAAATTACCCTTATAATCTTTTGCCAGTATTCCTTGACAACATTACACTCCCACCACATATGAGCATATATGCCAACTTCTTGGCCACAGTGCCAGCATTTAGGGCTCATTCCTTTAACTATATACAATATCTGAGCCGGTGTTCTATACCATTTCCATATAAATTTCCTAGCCAATTCTTTATCTTTATCCCTTTTAATTTTATTTATACCTTTCATTATTTCTTGAATCGTTTCCTGATGAAATAAACCTTCTCGCTCCCATTTATTCTGTATTATTCTTATCATCCTTGTTTTCAAATTTCTGCAATAAATATCCTATTGTATTGTTTATTGAATGCCCCAGCCATTGATTTTATTGTGTAATCTGCCTTGAGTCTTGGTGAGAAAGGCAGACTATAAATAATGTAAAATAAAAATAAGTAAAAATTTACCTTATAAGTACATCCAATATTGTTATAAGTGTCTGAAGAAAAGACCTGTGAGGAGCAGGCCATTTATTCCCTACCAACACTTTACCATAAACATGTGTTTTACCCCTTTTGCCCTGATCTGGATAGCCCAAGTGAGCCTGATGTCATCAGATCTCAGAAGCTAAGCAGGGTTGGCCTTGGTTAGTAACTGGATGGGAGACCTCCAGCGAAGACCAGGGCTGCAGAGGCAGGCAATGGCAAACCACCTCTGATAGTCTCTTGCCATGAAAACCCCGCCAGGGGTCGCCATGAGTCAGCTATGACTTGAGGGCACCACACACACATATTAATGTGGATGGTTGATGATTCATAAATAGTGTGTGAGAGGCCATGTTTAGAAAGGTTCTGGGCAACTACAGAGGGCCCTGAGGTGTTTCAATACAACATAATCCTAAACATAATAAAACTTTAAGCATAGGGTGTGCCTCAGAGCTTCATACTACTTGTAACTGCCACACTGCCTTGTACTGAATCAAAGCAACGGTCTGTCAACAGCAATATTGTCTACTCAGATTGGCGTCAGCTCTCCAGAGTCTCAGGTCAAGATTGTTCATATCACCTATGACCTGGCCCTCTAAGCAATACTTTTAGCATATGAGAGAAGGCACTCTTTGAGGTCACTATGTCCCAGATCATTCAAAGTTTTAATGGTGAGATGAACTGCACCTAGAAGCTAACAGTCAATCATCTAATTTCTTTTCATACTGGTGTAATTGCACTCCAGTGGCTAGTCCCACTCAACAACTAAACTGCCATGTTTTAGACCTGTGCAACTTCTAAATGGTCTTCAAGGGCATGGCCACATGGAATGCATTACAGTAGTTTCCATGTGAAGTCTGGACATCTCTTATTGGTACCATTCCTCCATTTAAAAAATTGTTGCCTCAGTTGAGACTAGAAGACATTTGAAAGGGTTGTGCTTCATGAGACTGAACTGCTAGACATCCCTACTTCTTCAGGAAAAAAATAAGCCATAAATATCAGTGTTGTGGCTATACTGCTATGACTCAAAGAACAGTGGTCTCTCTCTGTTGAGTGGAGAGCTACTGGATGCCTTTCAATGAGTCATGCAAGCCTTATCTACCCTACCTAATCTATCTCAAAAAGTAGTAGTGAAGAGTAATAAAAATAAGTATTGGAAAGCACTTTGCTCACTGGGAAGCTCTGTCATGGAAGCTTGCTGTATGCCCTTGGGCCAGTCACACACTCGCAGCCTAATCTACCTCATAGGATTGTTGTGAGCATAAAACAGAGAAAAGGAGAATCATGTAAACTGCTTTGGGTCCCCATTGAGGAGAAAGATGGGGTGACAATGAAATAAATAAATAGAAATACATCCAGTCAATATCATTCTCACAATATTAGTAGAGTTTAACCCTAGTAACTCACTAGCAACATAGTACCCACTTTATTCATCAAGCAAACATGTACTCCCACATCTTCCCCATGTTAAAAAAAACCTTCCTCTTCATCCTTCCTGCATCACCGCATATAAAAAGCAATTCTAAGCAAATCTGCTCAGAAGAAAGTCCCATTTTATTTCATGGAGCTTACTCCCAGAAAAATGTTAAGAGGATTGTAACCTAGGATTGTAAACTATTTATAAACATAATTTAACACAGAATAATTATCCCATAACTTACTATAACACCCTTAATACTGGAGGATGGATTTTCTCCTTTTAACTAATGTTTATGGGTAGAGTGGATATTCTCATTTGTATTAATAAATAGGAGCAAAAAAAATCAGGGGAGAAAATTATTTATCTATTTTGTACACAGCAGAATTAATACACTTTAGCAGCATTTGAAGAGTCTTCACTTGTCTTTCTGGTTAAATTTAGAGGAACCTGTACATCGATTTGTAGGTTACTACTCTGGAAGATTAAAATATAGTGACATCTAGTGTTCAAAAGGGTGAAGAATTGAGTTTGAAATTAAAATCCTTAAATTATGAAGCAATTTAACTACTGGTCACATATACAGTACGCGTAATCACACTATTTCAGATAGAAGAAATTCAAGTTAAACTGAAGAAAATAACAAAAACAAAGCTGGAATGGGCTATGGAATCAAACCATATAATTGGACTAGGTGCAAAATAACTCACTTCCAGTGAGTTTCTACCTCTCAGACAAGCAGAATTTGAATCCAGTGGCACCTTATAGAACAACAAGATTTTTAGATTATAAACTTTCAAGAGTCAAAGCTCCCAAGAAGGCTGATGCAGTCAATAACTCAGGAGAAACAAGGGCACATTTTAAATCTGTTTTCATGTAGTTAGCTGACAATTTATTTGGTTTAATTATTCTTAAAATAGTATCTTATAATTGTTCCAATACCATTTCTGTCCAAGCACTTAAAACCATATCTTATTTAAATCTTAGGACTCCTATGCTGTTCCCAATTACTATATATGTATGTGAAAGTTAGAAAGTTACCCCGTTTCATCAATATTCAATTGCTGCCACGTTTTTAGTTCATAAGGAATGTTTTTCTTTGGATGTACTGTTGCTTTTATATCATGTGCATACCCCAAAGTACAGTGTGAAATTCCCCTCCCCTCTCCCCTCCCAATACATATTCTCCAAAGTATAGTGTGAAATTCTTCTTTCTTCCTCTCCTCTCCCAATACATATTAACCACATAAATACCTTTTAAGAAGAACAGTTGTTTCCATGGTGCTCTTTTCCTAAAGGCATTCCCTATATTACATTTTATAAAGTAATCTCTCTCTTAATGAGGTATGACTGCTCCACTTTTTCACAGAAAGTGTACTGCAAGGCATGAAAGAATGAGCAAAGAAGAGGTGTATGGTGCATCTTTTCTACATGTTCTATGGAGGGGAAGGCAATGGTGTTTTGGTTAATATCAAGTATGCTGCTAAAAAAAATCTTAAACTATGTATCATTGGTCAACCAAACATACTATGACAAAAGGAAACTGCTGTCTCTGAAACCATTTCTGACATATAACGATCTCTACAGATAACCACATTCTCTAGAACTTGCAATCCAGCTGCAAATTAATAGTGTGTGCAGACTCAAAGTTGCTTTTTCCTAGCAGGATTCTTGTGCCTTTAAACAACTGTGCCACTAAGCAGGGCCAGATCTAGTGCTCCCGGTGCCCGGGGCAACACTTGCCAGCCCTTGCGTGCGCACAGCGCGCGCGCACTCCTGACGCGGCGTGATGACGTCATTTTGATGACGTCATCACGCTGCGCGCCAGAGGCAGCGCGGGGGGCTGAGAAGCTGCCCGTGCCATTCGTTTCAGAAGTGAATGGCGCGGTCGGCCTTACAGCCCCCCACACTGTCTTTCACCTGCCCCGTGGGACAGGGGGCGACTGGCTTCCCCCTCTCCTGTGGGGCAAGTGAGTGGCGTGGGTGGCTGCGCTGCCCTTTGCCTGCCCTGCAGGACAGGGGGTGCGCTGCAAGCCAACCACCCCCTGTCCCGCGAGGCAAGCAAAAGGCGGCGCGGGAGCCTGTGAGGCTGCCCGTGCCATGCACCTGCCCCACGGGACAGGGGGCGGCCGGCTGCCCCCTCTCCTGCAGGGCAAGTGAATGGTGTGGGCGGCCGTGCTGCCCTTTGCCTGCCCTGCAGGACAGGGGGTGCGCGGCAAGCCACCCACCCCCTGTCCCGCGAGGCAAGCAAAAGGCAGCACGGCTGCCCATGCTGCTGCCTGCACGCTCTGGGAGCTGCTTCCGGCGCCCCCTCCCTGGTGGTGCCGGGGGCAGACTACCCCCCTGCCCCTCCTCTAGATCCGGCCCTGCCACTAAGAGGAACTTTACTAAGTGTAACAGTCAACACCAAAAGTAAATGCAATCTCTATAACAAGTAATTGATATCCTACTATATAAAAGGCAAGCCGTATTGGCGACAACTCACTCTTTATCCCTGCACTCGCAGGGACAAAAAGTGAGTTGTCAGCAACATGGCTTGCCTTGGAGGCTACAAGGAGGCCACAGTGGTGGCAGGAAGGCCCAGAGCAGCAGCATGGCCCTCTGGAGGCCCCGAGGAGGCCGTTGTGGTGGTGAGAAGGCCTGGAGCAGTGGCATGGCCACTGTGAGGCCTTGGGAGGGTCATGCCGCCGGGCCGGGCCTCCCTGCTGGACCTCCCTGCCATCTGCACTAGGCCTTTGAGGGGCCATGGAGGCAGCAGGGAGGCCTGGTGTTGCGATGTGGTCCTCCCAAGGCTCCACAGTGGCCGCAGAGGTGGCAGGGAAGCCTGGCACAGTGGAACAGCCCTCCCAAGGCCCACAGCAGCTGCAGAGGTGGCAGGGAGGCCCAGTGCAGTGGTGCAGCCCTCCCAAGGAACCTCAGTAGGGGCCCGCTGAATCAGTTTTCTAGAACCCATTTTATTTTTCTACACAACAGGCTCTGTTGCTAGTTTAATATAACATATAACCAATATTGTACAGTAATTTATTCATATAGAATAACATATACTTCTGAATTATTTATTATTGATAAATAATAAAGTGCCAGTGCTTAAATACTGACCTCAATACAAATTACAGGACTCTTCATTTAAAGCTTTATGAAATTATCATTGGTGTCGTGGGCTGGGCCAGCCCAAGCAGAGTTGTCAAAGTCCAATCCAAAGTCAGCACACAAGTCCCAAGCCAGAGGTGGATCCAAAAGCCAAAAGCCAAGTCAGGAGGTTCGTAGGTCAGTTACCGGTAAGATCAGGTCTAGGTGTAGGCAGAGACAGGGCATGGTCCAAAGCTACAGGAGCTAGGTGTTTCAAGGGAGTGGTCGCAGCAGTAGTAAGAATGCAACACATTGCTTCTACACCTGGCAGTTCCTTTGGACTGGCTTTTATAGCCAGGCGTGATTTGCAGCCAGCTGCTTGGGCTCTATCCTGACGCTACTCATTGTCGCTATCCACAAGCAGCTGGAGTCGACCCGGAAGGTGAGCACTGTGCTCTCCTGCAGCTCCACTCTCTGCCTTCGTCTGTGACACTCTTTGGGTGTGGGTGAACCTGGGGGTGTGCGGAAGCTCCTGGCTGAGCTTCCTCTGTGGTGTTGGATGTCCCTGGCCGAGCTTCCTCTGTGTTTGGGCTGGAAGGTGCCAGTGGCTCTGACTCAATTGCTGGCTGTGGATTAGCCAGCAGCTGTTCTTCCTGATCGCTGGCTTTTGCTGAGTCAGGGCTAGCTACACGGAGCTCCTCTTCTCCTGAGGAGTCAGGGCTGGCTACATGAGAAGCCCTCACTTTCACTGAGCCCAGACTGGCCCACGACAATTGGACTCTCTGGTACAGCGAGGATAAAGTGTATATGGACTTTTGAAACTTATCATTCTGAATGTACTATGGACTAAACAGCACTTTGATTCATGAATTTGTGCAATATGGACACTTGGAATGTATTATGAATATACCAGCACTTTGTAAAATGGATATATGTGCAATATGTTATATACAAACTATATAATTCATACAGAGATCAGTATTTAAGCACTGGCACTTTATTATTTATAAAATACATAATCAATCTGATGGTACACAAATACGAATGGTTTACTTAGCACTTTGAAGAAGTTTATTCCTTGTTAGTACAGAGATGAAATATTGAATTACACTAGATCATTCAGAAGTCTGTTATGATATATGAATAAGTTACTGCACAATATTGGTTATATGTTATATTAAATATCAAGTACTTGTTATAGAGATTGCATTTACTTTTGGTGTTGACGGTTACACTTAGTAAGATTTTGTGAGCCTTTTTTGCATTGTTACGTCTTACTGCGATACTCTCCCATTTTGGTTGTACTACCAGGAATTTGGCAAATTAAGCTTTAGTGAACATAGTGAATATAACAGATCATGCAAAAGAGCCCATTGTAAGACCTATGAAGCAGAGGCGACAGCAGCAAAGAAATTTTACTCCTCTGCCACTTTTGCATCTGCTAGTTCACAAAAATCCCAGTTGTTCAAGGTAGCTTTGGCATCTGCTGACTCCTAAAACTGGCCTTTATTTTCTCAGGAGCAGAAAATTAGTTGTGATATTTTGTGAAGTTTTTTGCTGATAAAATAGCAAGAGTGTGCTCTGATCTAGATGCTGGTTATAACAGGTTCACCAGAAGAAATGTCCAATACACCACCTTGTCTATTTATGGCCCATTTTGACTCAGTTTCAATTATGGATTTTGAAAAGATCCTGGGATCTGTGTGGGACACTTCTTGTATCTGGGATCCTTGTCCATCCTGGCTGCTAAATCATGTAAGGACCACACAGAGTTCTTAGGATCTATTATAAATCAATCACTAACTCAGAGCACCTTCCCTCAGCCACTCAAATTGGCAGTTAGTTGTCCACTACTAAAAAAACTTATACCTACAGAAAAAGGATGTGGCCAGTTATCACCATCTCTAATCTCCCCTTTCTGGGCAAAGTGATTGAGAGAGCAGTAGCAAACCAACTCCAGGTCTCTGGACTCTTTTTCAGTTTGAGCTATGTAAGAGAGACAGCCCTGAGGGCTTTAGATGACAACCTCCATATGAATGTACACAATGTCTCTTTGTTGCTCCTACTGTGTTTATCTGCTGCCTTGGATAGAGTGGACCCAAAATATAGAGCAACACGGTAATACTGCTATCAAACAAGAAAAAATTCCCGTGTACTGTAATGCCTCCACAATCAACAATAAAGCATGTAATATTGTTTCCAGAATTATTTATTCACCAATATATAAGGGGTATATTGAACAACTTGTATTTCAAATTATTTCTCTTAGCACATTCAAGAACTGTACCACATATTGCACTCCCCCTCAACCTCAATCATATAGGCATTTCAGACGTCCTGTAATTAATCTATTAAAGTGTCACGTGCTCCAAGTGCTATAATTATTACAATTAAAGTGCATTTACTAGTCGGGCATCCTATGACACTACTTTTCCTATACAGGGTTTAAATTGCCTTGTTCACAATTATAATATACAGTCACAATATAGGTGCAGTCCAAGAATAATTCCAGACACTGTGGGTGTCACAGCTCGTGGGTAGACCTATGTCCTTCCAATATGCGTTGTAAACTCTGTGACTGAGTTCTCTAACGGACGGTCCAGATCCTTGTAAGGTCCGTTTCCAAAGTTCTTTTTCAAAGAGCACAGTAGCTGGAAAAACATACATAGTCATAAAGAGTCCCTGAGTATCTAATGTTTATACTAATACATTCATGGTACAATATACTCACTCAGAGATTCTTGCAATTAACCTTCCATATCCCCTTCTAGTATTCCAATTACTTCCATCTGTATCTTGTTAGCTAGTAACCGTTTTATCCTCTGAATGTAATCCACGCCCCCATCGTATAGTTATTCTATCTTAAAGTGATATTATTCCCATAAGTAGTTATAAGAAGTGGATAGAGTGGAAGCAGAAGGACATGAGAGGATGTGCCTTGGGCTGGTTCAAGTCATTCCTTACAGACCAGACTCAAATGATAACTGATTTCCAACAGCAACCATTTGAGTCTGATCTGTAAGGAATTATTTGAACTAGTCCAAGGAGTTCCACAGTGCACAATCCTACTCCCTCCTCATGCTTTTCAATCTCTATGTAAAGCCTTTAGGCCAAATCCTTCATAGTTTGGGGGTTGGCTGTCATCAATATGCTGATGATACTCAGCTCTATATATCCTTATCCAAATCTCTTGGTGATGCGGTAGAGCTCCTGAATCACTGCCTTGTTGCTGTGGTTAAATTGCTAAGAAACAAAGTAGCACAAGCACCATGAAAAACACTAACTACAGAATAAATAACAATGCATATAAATGAAACAATGAACAAGAAAACATTGAAAAACAATTATTCAAGAATCATATATATTCAAGTTCATCTATTATAAATACAGAAATAAAGTGCACAAATGCTCAAGTACAATCAATATTGGTAAACATAGACATGAAAGTGACCAGTGCTTGAAAGTATAAAGTGACAGTGTCTCGAGTTGCAAATATCAGTACAGCATAAACATCTTCATAAGGAAATGTCCCATCAATTCATAAGAGAAAATGTTCCATAGTAAAGGTGTAACCGCAACAGGTGTACTAGTGTTTCCTTCCCATTTCTCTAATCCGTCTTCCGGCAGTTACCACGTTATAAAAATATACAAAAATCATATATAGAGAGCATAAACATTTCAAAATATGTATAAGTATAGCATACAGACAATTCAAAATACTCACACAACAGTATACAGTTCAGAGCATGAACATTTCCAAAGCAGCTTCTACATGGACCGTGGCAGCAAATCACTCCGGAAAAGCCAAACCATATATAATGAATAGCAGTTGAGGGAAAACCCTTTCTACAATACATTTAAAGGGACAGAGGAATAGTATGCCCAACAAAAACAAAAGTTAGCTAAAAAAAACATGACAAATCCATATTTACATTTAAACTCGGAGTAACAGTATTTAATTTAAACATCCACCACACCTTCTTTCTAAGTAGATCCTTTTTAACAAATTCTGGATGTGTACATTTATTCACATACAATACAGTAAAGCACAGGTCCCTATCCCGGTGTCCTACTTGTGAGAAATGTGGTACCAAAGGTGCTTCTGTTACATTTCTCCGGATATGTGACAGGTGCTCCTGTATTCTTAATCTGATCACACGAGTAGTACTTCCAATATATAATAAATTACATCAACACTTGATTAAATAAACCACATTGTTTGTGTATATGATAACTAATCATTTTTTTAACCAACACACAACTGACTGGTAATTTAGCATTTTCTTTTTCATGTCTTATTATAGTTACACTTCAGAACAACAATTGGTCCCTTACCTCTCAAATCAAAGGAGAAAAAGTTATCTTCACCAGTTAAAACTGGCTCCCATCAATTCATCAACTAAAACTCTACTTGCTTAATCTACTGATTAACTCTTGCAGCTTTAATTACTGCAAGTATTTGTGTATTGCCCAAGGAGACTTTACAAAAAATCAGGAATTTTTGCCATGAATGTTTACTTTTCTGATGTGCCCAGAATCTACAGTCTCCCCTCCCCCATACCACGATAACAAACCATTCCATCAACCAGACAGGTTAGTATTTGAGAGACCAATAAATTTCAGGCTTGAGTTCAAAAGCAGAAACAACAAAGAGAATCCTGCAGGTCTCAAGAAAAGTCATACACGTACAGTCGGGCATGCACGTTCCTAAACCATATAGAGCACTAACTGTTTACCCACAATGCTTTTAATAGAACTTTTCAATTTGTTTAACGCGGGACGGAAGCCGCACTTTTAAATGGCAAAATACCAGTTCCACGTGTTTCCTTAATCCCGGAGCAATCTTAAACATTACGAATAAACCATATAGAACTAAATCCACGGTGTCTACGCAGCAACAGCCGACGGATTAAGATTCGTATGACTCGAGCGCACGAGATATTTCCCGCACCTCCCGCCGCAGCTCCGCGCAAGGCGGCGGCCTAGCTCCAACCCTCAGCGCAAGGCCAGCGACGGTCGTGACTGAGCGACGACGATAGATGAAGGTGAGAAGTACTTTTCCCTGGGAGAATAAGAGCATTCGCCCAGCAGAAATAGCTGTGGCCACCAGCCGAGATATTGGTTAATAAGGCCATGCCAAAGAGGCAGGGAAGGCATTCGGGGAGAAAGCAGGAACGCTGGCGGTCTTGCGGGAGGCAGGACTGGGGTGGGGGGAGGCAGAGACGGCACGCCCAGGCAAGTCCCTTGTGTGTGTTTGTGAATGAACCACGTGGCAGTGACTCATTCTGTGGACCTTTAGAGACGCAGCAGGCTGCTCTGGTCCCGGTGCCCGCCCTTGGTACTGTTTTAGCACTTGCTTCGACTCGTCGCTCACCACCAGCAGCCGGTTCGGACTCGGTCCAGTATGGAGGAAACACGTCGCTCCCTATTCAGCCTCGCCACCGTTTGCTGCCTCCTCTTTGGAGCTTTCCTGCCGCTCCCAGGTACAGGGGCTCCTATCCAGTCGCTCCAAAATGGGACGGATCCCGGGTCGGGCTCTTCTGGGGCAGCAGGAGACCCTCAGTATCTCAACCCTTCAGACTCCTCAGATCGGTCGCGCCGTATGCGCGCCCGGCTCGCCAACCTTTGGCGAAGAGGGCACCTGGCTTTCCGTTAGGTCCGCTTTCTGGGAGAATCGGCCGCCCTTGCCTTTCGGCCCTGCTAAGCCAGATCTTTTGTCCCTAAGAACCACTTGCTCGCTACCTTCTGGCGGAATTTGCCTTGCTTCCACCTTACACATCGATGAAGGATTTTCACCGAGAGCGCAGGAGCTTTCTTTAGAGGGGCGGCTGGAAAGTTTCGGCGGAAGCGCGGTTGTGTCTGGTGATGATGCCTTTCCTTAGGGCCGGCCCCATATTCCCTTTCCCGGGGTCGCCTTGGGATCTTGGAACCTAGCCTGAGAGTACTTGTGGATTTGTAAAAGGAAACGTGTCGGGTCATGAACCTGTGTCGAAGCCACTTCTTTGATTTGCAGATCAAGCGCTGCTCAGGGCAGTATTTGCAGAAATGCTGCGGCTCAGCTCTACCCTCGCCTTTTGCTATTAGGGAGGGTAAAGCGTTGGCGTTCGACACGCATTGGGGGTTTAGCCGTGGTTTAAACTGAGTCCGGCGTAATTGAGCGGCTCTCATGTTCCCATTCTCCCGGACTTTAGTCGCAGTGCCTAATGGAGTTGGTTGGGCCCCAGAGTGGTTATGCACCTAGTTAATCGGCATCTCCTTTCCCTTCAGTGCTCGCTTAGTCTGAGGCTGACTCTTTTCATTACTTCATAATGGGAGCAGAGATCGCCAGCACTCTTCTCTCCAGAGTTCTAAGGACTCTCAGTTTACCTCACAGTGACCTTCTTGGGCTTATCACTCCGTAGTCCATTTCCCATGGCACTATTCAACTTTTACTCAGTTCTGGTGATGGAACCCACTAGGACTTTGAGCAATCCTAGGAAGAGAAACATTTCTGCATCTGTTGCTCAGGTGCCTTTTTTGCTGTCAGAATAGGATCTCTCTCTCACACACATCCTTAAGATGGTTGGGAAAGACCTAGTAGGAACCTGACATCCCATTGGTTTAGAGTGTTGTGATGTTTAATGTCAGATTTATGTCCATTTATTCTTTTGCATAGGCATTGACCTGTTTGTCCAATGTAGAGAGCTGAAGGGTATTGCTGACACTTGATAGTATAACTGGTGTTAAGTCCAGAGATTGTGTTGTTGGAATGCATATGGGGACAAAGTTGACATCTTGGTTTATCGCAGGCCCTGGTCCCAGAGTCCATATCTGTATTAGAAGTACATTATTGTGAGTGAGAAGTTGTTTAAGGTTAGGGGGTTTGTCTGTTGGCAAGAAAACATTTGTGTCCCAATTCATGTGAGAGAGAAGTATAATTGTCCAGCATAGGTTGCAATGATGCATTGAAATGTTTTGAGCCGAGAGCTGTACATAACCACCAATGGTGTTCTATTATTGTTTCGTTTGGGACTATTTTGTAGAAGGGGTACCCTAAAAGTCTTGTTGGTCTCTATAATGCCACTGTGAGCATCCATTTTTCTGAATTCAACAGTTAAGAAGATTCATTTTCAATCTACCAGAATGAAAGTAAATAAAGCAAAAAAAATGAGATGCTGAAAGTTTTGAAGAACGGCAGGGGCAGGTACCCTTAATCAAGGTACTCTTAATCAAGACCAAACTGCTTCCACAGTTGGTGAATGAAGCTGAAATCTGGAGGAATTTTTCTGTTCCTGAAATGGAAGATCTTTAGCATAAGATTCTTAGAGCTATTTTGGGTGCCCTAAGGGCACGCCAGTCATTCTGTTGTGTTTAGAACTGGGAATACTGAAGAGGAGTGTCCTGTTGAAAGGGCAGCAGAACCCCTCATATCTGAAGGTTATCTCCATGTAGGAAGAATTTCATGTGTGTTCATGGCTGGCCATTAATACTAATTGATGAATTAATCCAACTGTGATTAGAGATCACTTAGATTTTGATTGAGGATGTTATACCACCATCTATTAAAAGAAGCAGTTTTCTGCTAATTTACTAATATTTCATAGTAGCAAATTAGATGACTCCCTTGTTGTAAAGTGGATTGGAAAAAGTGTAAGCTGCATGTACAAATAAACTAAAAGAATTTGTTTTTTTCCTGTTGCAGCAGAGAATTGGTGCTATGGATATTTCATCAGTACAGTATGTGTATATGGATGACTCCCTAGACTTAACAATATTTAATGTATATAACATTTTAGAATGTTCAGAGAAACCCATTAATAACCCTTTGAACCAGAGATATTCTGGTTTAGAAGTCAGAGTTCATCCACTGTGCTACACCTGGACTTTAACTGACCTCCTTTTTGCATCTTAGAAGAAGTTTAGACTTCTCCTAAACTATCCCTCATGTGAATGGACAGAGATTTTTCTGTTTCCGAGAAATGAATATTCCCAGACATGTTTGTAAAAATCACTTTCCCCAGGCTTGTAAACAGCCATTTTCCCAGTTACCTGAGATGAATATGAATAATCTCCAGGACATTTTTTTGTAAAGGAGGAAGAGGAGAGGAAGAGAGATACACTAGCAAACTACTTTTGTAGACTGTTATCTTCTATTCCTCCTAAAGCCATTTAGGCTTGCAATATCTAAGCATAACCTGACAAAGTTGGACAAAGTTTTGCAGAACCCAATTTAGGTGTTCATCAGACTATTAATTTCAAATTCATGTTAACTATGGTAGAACTAATCTATGAGGCTACACCTTCTCCTGCTCCATCAGCCAGATCTTAGCCATCTTGTTTGGTTCTACTGGAAGGTCTCCTCAGGCTTCAGAATGGAGAGAGAAGGGGGTTGTGTCACCTGGTACCTTCTCTTCCCCAGGACAGCAGCTTTCCCAGACTGAATCTGTGCCCTCACCTCCTCCTCAGCATCTATCTTAAAGGGGCTGCCTAGCCCCACCCTTTCTCTCCATCCATCAATCCCCATCTGCCTTGCTTTCACCCCCAGGCCTGCCCTATCCCTAGGAAGAGGCAAATATTTTCTTCTTCCTATCTCCCTTGTTGTGACTGTTGGCCATCGTCTCTCTCCCAGCTGTCTTGTCCATTGGTTGAGCCAGGGGTAGGGGTAGGCTACAGATCCTTGGGTTCCACGTCTGCTTTCCCTGGACTCACCAAGGCTCACCCTGTTGTAGAGCCCATCTGTGCTTGGACTGCTCTGTTCAGCCCTATCTTGGGCTCCTCCTGGGTCATGGGTTCCAGTGGCTTCTCAGGGCTGTGTTGAGGCTGCACACCAGTCAGTGCTGCTGAGGCAGCCAGCAGAGACAAGATCCTGGGTGGCCTGACATGCTCTTCCCTGTACTTTGCTGGGCTAGTCTCAGCCATGGCAGTGCACTCCAACTGCAGTGGTGACATCAGCAGCTGTGCAGGGCACAGCAACAACAGCTATGATGGCAGGGGTGGGGGTGGAGGCTCTAAGTCTAGCAGCATCTCCGGATATAATCTCCTTCAAATTTGGCGGCCAGGGGTGCCTTTCATCAGTTTTGGCTGGTGAGCCAGCTGCGGCCTTTTCTGGGCAGGAAAGATCTTGCCACTGTGGTGAGTGCCCTGGTAACATCTGGATTAGATTACTGCAATGTACTTTGTGTGGGGCTGCTCTTGAAGACTGTCTGGAAGCTATAGTTAGTACAGAATGCTGCAGCCAGAGTACTGAATGGAGTGGGTTGTAGGGACCATATCACTCTAATCCTGTTCCATCTACACTGGCTCCCAATTGCTGCCTGGCTCAATTAAAGTTGGTGCTTTTGACCTTCAAAACCCAATTAGGCTATGGGCCAGCATACTTTAAGGACTATATTTTCCCATATAAACCTACCTGTCCACTCTGGTTATACCTGGAGACTCTGCTTTGTCCCCTCCATCTGAGGCTAGTTAGGTGGCAACCTGAGAAAGGGCCTTCTTGGTCATGGCACCAAAGCTTTGGAACCCTCTTTCCAGGGAGATTTGTCACCTTTTATTATTGTCTTCTACAAGCAGGTAAAACTTTTTTTTCCATTTGGTATTCCTCCAATAACTTTTATTGGCCCTCTTCCCTAGTTTTGGTGTTGTGTGTTTGTGTTTGTAAGTTTTTATTGAATTATTTTATGTATTATTTTAAATCATGTTTTAATATTCAAATGTTTTAATGTTTTTATGTTCACCATCTTGGGGACTCTGGAAAGGTGGCATAAAATGTTTCAAAATAAAGAAATAATCCTCTTTTAGGAAAATAGAGGTTTTGTGCACTAAGAAAACCATCTTAGCCTCTTAAGTATCTTTGTAAGTTCATCTTCCCCTATAGAAATCATTAAACATTGCCCTTATTAATTCTAAACAATGACATTGTGGTACTGTGCATAGATAGGTCCATGCCATTTCTTTTTCAAAATGTGCCCAGGTGGATTGTGTTCACAAATTCCAGTCTGCCTGAGAGGCACCCTGGAAAGCAGTCTTTATGGAATGGCTTATGGCTCACTGGACTCTGAGCTCCAAACTGCCTGCCAGCTTATTCTGCATCAGACTAACAAGTACTAGGTTTTGTTTTATTCAATAGTGTCTTTTTACAGCTAACTTAAGAAACCCACTTCCTTCAGTGGCTTTCACAAATATAAAACTCATGATATTTTTAGTCTTTAATTTTGGCTTTCACTCCTTAGTGCCTCTGGCTGCGTTTGGGGGAGGGATGGTGGTAGATGTTTGCTTGTCTTCCACATATACCCATCTCTACTGGAGCCCTAATTTGCAGAGAGGAATAAAGTTTAGATTGGCATAGTGCCAGGTCCTGCTCTGCTGCCCTGAGGTCACACATACACTGGGAGCAGTGTGCAGTGTGGCTCATGCAAATGGTATCTATTCCAACATAAGCTATTCCAGCTTTGAAAATTAAATGGGACTCCTTCAGTTCAAGAGGCATCATGCAGAGAACTGACTACAGACAAAGGTACGATCTCTGACTATTCCACATGTGAACAGAACCTCATTCTGTGAGGAAACTAAAGTCAGAAAACTAAAAAGTCAGCCAGTGGGAAAGAAGTTTTGGAACGTTGTTCTTATATATGATCATGGCAGCAAGAGTATTGTATGCCCCAAAATGGAAAACTCCAACATTGCCTACAATGGAGGAATGGTGGATAAAAGTTTTGAACTTTGCGTCAATTGCTAAACTTACTTCAATGATTCGAGAAAAGACATTGTCTACATTTTTGGCTGAATGGAAACCATATATAGGCTTTTTACATGAAATAGATAATAATGATTTGACGATATCTGAATTTACAGATTAAGAATAGGGATGCCAGACCCCTGCCAGGGGCGGGGGATTCCCCGCCCCCACACCCATCCCCCGCTTACCTGGCCAGCAGGGGTGGGGCTCACCTTCTGTGAGCACTTCCCTGCAGCACTGTGCACTCCTGTGGTGCAGCAGCCGCCTGCATTGGGCCCGGTTTGGCCTGGATCAGGCCCAGTTTGGGGCTGCTGCAGAGCGCAGGAGCACTCCTGCCCTCTACAGCAGCCCCAAACACGCCCGTTTCAGTCCAGATCAGGCTCGTTTTGGCGTGGATCAAGCCTATTTTGAGCCACTGCGGAGCGCAGGAGTGCTCCTGCACTCTGCAGCGGCCCGAAATGGGCCCATTTTTACCTGGATTGGGCTCGTTTCGGGCAGCTGTGGAGCGCAGGAGCACTCCCATGCTCTGCAGCGGCTCAAAATGGGCCCAATCCACACCAAAACATGCCCCAAACGAGCCTGATCTGGGCAAAAACGGGTGTGTTTTGGGCCTCTGTGGAGGGCAGGAGAGCTTCCACGCTCCGCAGCATCCCCAATCCGGGGCCCTGCGGAGTGTGGGCATGCTCTAAGAGGCTGTGTGATGACATCACTTCCCAGAAATGACATCATCGCATTTGCGGGAGCGTGCGTGCATGCACCCCCCCCCCTAGGTAAGTGCAAGGCCTCAGTCCCCCGCCAGGAGGTTGAGGGGGCCTGGCAACCCTAATTAAGAATCATGAACAATAGAAAAAAAAGAGCTCTTATGTTTAATATAGAATAAGCGAGACTTTGAAAATGATTTATCATTGTTGTGAAAAAATTGGACCTCAATTTGTAGATTAGTTTTTGTCTTTTTCTTTTTCTTATTTTTCTATTATCTGCTTGTCTTGTTTGTTATTTCATGTTTATATGTATTGTTAGTGTGGTTTCTTTATGCAGTTGTTTTTTTAATGTTTTATGTTTATTGTTTATAGCTTAAATAAAATTGAATATGGGAAGTCAGAAAGCAGGAAACTACCCAATGCAGAGAAATGTGAAGTGTGCCAACTATATTCACAGGCCCATGTATTCAGCCAACCTCTGGTACAAGTAACTTGAACAGGAAAACAAAATTATATTTGCTTAGTCGGAAAGGATTATATTTTATGTTAAATATACCATTGGTATTTAATTTATTTAATTTATTTATGTCATTTATAGTCCACCTTTCTCACTGAGACTCAAGGCAGATTTCATAGTGTGAGATTAGTACAATCAGTATCAAGGACATTGCCATACAGTGTCAAGGACATTTCCATAAACAACAACATAGGGTAAATAAATACCAGTTTACAAAGACGTAGCATTAGCAAGGATCCAATACAGAGTTGAAGAAATGCTGAAACAGAAAATAATCAATTGTAGGACTGACATTAGATAACATGAAGCACAGGTAGTACATAGGAGTACATATTTAAAGCAATAGGTAATATGTAAGGCAATATACTTGTGAAGTCTAAGGTCCCTAACTCATTAGCAAAGCATCTGAGACCTCATCCCTACAATACAGCCCTCTTATCTGAGTAAAAAGCCTTTTTGAATAATTCGGTTTTACATTGTTTGCAGAAAGCCAGGGGAGTGGGGGCTCTCCTGACCTCCTCAGGCAGGTTATTCCACAGAGTAGGGGCCACCACAGAGAAAGCCCATGTATGGGCTGCTGTTGATTTCGCCCATGTGCAGTCTGGCACCTGCAGGAGACCCTGTTCAGATGAGTGAAGCTACCATGGAGGAACATAGGGAGGAAGGTGGATCAAGGCTGTGAAGAGCTTTGCATGTAATAACTAATACCTTGAACTTAGCACAGTAACTGATAAGTAGCCAATGGAGTGACTATAGGATGGGAGTGGTGTTCATGGTCCTGCTCACTCCTGATAATAGTTAAGCTGCAGCATTTTGCACCAATTGGAGCCTCCTTGTTAATTTAGATGGGAGACCTATGTATAGTGCATTATAATAGTCAAGTTTTGATGTTACCATAGCATGGATCCAGGTGGCCAGATTGGCTATGTCGAGGTAAAAAGCCATCTTCCAGACTAGAGCGAGGTTGTAAAAAGCATTGTTTGCGGCAGCCTTATCTTGTTCTTCTAGTAGTAGCACTAGATCCAGTGTAACCCCTAGGCTCTTAACTGAGTCTGCAAGGGTCAGACAAACTCCATCGAAAGTGGGGAGTACAATGTCAAGATCTCTGACTTCCCAGCTAGCATCACTTCAGTCTTGTCTAGGTTCAATTTTAATTTGTTATTTTTCAGCCATTTCACTACGGCTGTCAGGCAGCGATCTAAGATTTCTACTTCATCCTGTTGGGACTTGGATAGCAAGATATAGAGTTGGGTATTGTCTGCATATTGATGCCATCCAACTCCATAGCTGCTGATCTCTGACAGCAACCCTTTGAGTCTATTCCACGAGAAACAATTTAAATCAATTCAGAATACATCCTTTGATGCCCATTAGGGGTGTGCAAGAAAAAAAATTGATTTTCTCGCTTCAGAATTTCCAAAGCGGGAAAAAAAAGTCGGAAATAAGCAAGTTCCAAAGCGGCAAGCTGCTTAGAAATTGCTTATTGACCAACTTTGGTATGCTCCATAAAGATTTGGAGCATACTGAAAAGGCATTTAAAGTTCCAGTCCCACCGTGTATTTGACACAATGGGAAGGGGAGGAGGGAGTTCCGTCCGCCCCGCATCTGGTGAAGAGGAGGAGGGGATTCCCTCCCTCCCTCCCTCCCTCCCATCAGGTCAAATAAGTGGTGGGGCGGGAAGTTTAAACCTACACTTTTCTAGCTGCTTGCAAGCCCCCCCACTTGGCCTGCTGCGGGAGGGGCCAGGGAATCCCTGGCCTCTTCCGCAGCAGGCAAAGGAAAGCAGCAGGGCTAGGCTTAAGCATGCAGTCCGGCTACCAGGGCTCCATTCACTTGCTGTGGGAGCAGCCAGGGAATCCTCTGGCCCCTTCTGCTGTGAGCAAAGGGAATGGCAGGGCTTCTTCACCCGATCGTATCAGGTGAATGACAGCTGAAGCCAGGAAGGGCCCTTTCCTGTCGTTTGTGAGCGGCAGGGAAAGGGCCCTTTAAACTTCAGCTGGCCCATGGGGGAACTCTCTCCTGAGCCAGCTGAAGCAAGAAAAGGCCCTTTCCTGCTGCTCAAGAGCAGCAGGGGGAAAGGGCTGTTTAATACATGATGTAACCAAGGGCGGGTACTATAAATAATGGGGCGGGTCGTTGAGCAGACCATCTGTCGATTAACTTGCGCTTGAAATTGTTGTGGAGGATGAGGAGAGATGGCATTGCAGAGTGAGTAAAAATTCTTTGACTTGTGTTTTTGATTGGTACATGGGATATGTAATTAGAATTCATTATTGTAATTTTACTTACCAGCCCATGGATACTAGCCCTGGAAGAAGAAGATCCGAAACGGGAATTGAGAACAACAGCTGATGCCCGTCGGCTAGTTTTGTCTTATTAATTCCATTTCTAGACACATGGACTGCCTTTCCCCTGATTGCGCACTCTCCACCCTTGATTGTGTATATATATGAATTTGTGATTGCTCTTTGCGACGGACCACTTTATTCGAGTGAAAATTCTGTAAACTGTGTTGCACACTTTTGCACTTTTGCACTTTAATTATATAAATAATTTGATATATAACGATTTGCATTGCTCTCCAGTTTGTACTTCTGCTGAATCAGGGCTAGGGCTGGCTACACAGGGCTCCTCTTCTCCTGAGGAGTCCTGGCTGGCTACACGAGGCTCCTCTCCTCCAGAGGAGACCTCACTCTCAGACTGGGCCATGACAAGCTGGCCCATGGGTGGAATCCCCCCCATCAGCCAGCTGAAGCCAGCCATGGGGTTTGAAAGTGCCCCGAAGCTTCCCAAAGCAACCCAAATTGCTTTGGGAAGCTTTGATTCGGGAAGCTTTGATTCAGCATGCTGGGCCTGATTCGGAAATCCCGAATCTTTACAAATCAGGTCTGATTTGGATATTTTTCTCAAATTGGAAACCCCAAATTGCACATCCCTAATGCCCACATATGTTTCTAAATGCCTTAACAAGATGGCATGGCCTACTGTGTCAAAGGCTGCAGATAGATCCAGGAGGAGCAATAAGGAGGCATGGCTTTTGTCTATATTCAGACGGAGACCATCCACTAATGCTATTAGTGCTGTCTCTGTTTCATGCCCTGATCTGAATCCGGACTGGAAAGGGTCCAGTGCACTAGAGTTATCCAAGAAAGTCTAGAGTTGGTCAGCTACTGCTGTCTCAATCACTTTGCCCAGAAGGTGCAGCTTGGAGATTGAGTGATAATTGGCCTCATAAATTTTGTAGTTCATATTGTTTTAAACATTAAAAAATGGATAATTGTTTTATGCATTAATTTTATTGCATTTGTACTTGACCTTTCCAAATTGGCACCTAACAATAATTAACATATAAAATACACCATTTGATAATAAACAAGTAAAACACATTAACAAATCAACAACACAGAGACAGCCTCTTTACAGTCAAATTGTTTCAATTATATTCCTTCAGTTCACTAAATGTCTTAATTAAAAAGATAAACTCCTAGGCCAATTGTGCCTTCAGGTTATAGGTCAAGACCTCCAAGTGGGTCACAGAGCACCACCGGCTGGGTCATGAACCCCACAGAGTAGGCACTTTTTCTGCTTTTTATAAGACTGGCCATTAGTGGGCACGAGGACAAAAGCTACACTTCTTTACACACATTATGAGACATCACTCAGTGGTACAGAATTTTTTTTTTCATCCTCGCTATTATACATCTGTTTCTTGGCTTGTATTTCGTCTTCCCAGTTCTCTTGGTCTGCTGCCCATGTTCCTGACCTTGACACTTGTAAGGACATGGCTATATTCCCCTCTTGTCATGCGACTGATGTCATATGCCTTCCTCTCACATGTTTGCAGTTCTATGCTGCTTTTTGAGGGTTAAAGGTGGTTCCTGGATCTGGAAAGGTTGAAGACTACTGGTCCAGTCCTACATAGCAGAAGACCTCCCACCCACCCCCACACAACTCAGGAATGAAGTTGTTTTGCAGAAGTGGAGCATTCACCAAAAATGCTGTGCTCTGCACCACAGTCAGACTCATCCCCAGGGTACAGCCAAACTAGAGCTGAGTATTTGATCTAATCGGACTAGTGGGCTCATATGGGCTCTGTGAGTCCCCAACTGAGAGAGGATTTAAATGTCAATTGCAACTATCTAGAAGCTCACTGGTAGGCAGTGCAAATGTAAATGATTTGTCTGCCTGTGCCCACTAATTGCTGGGATGAAGCATTCTACACTAGCAGCAACATCTGGAAAGGATTCAAGGTCAGCCTTCATGTGAATTACAGCAGTTCATTCTTAAAGTAATAAGGACACCGATATATGTTGCTAGGTCCTTACAGTCTAGCAGGAGGAATAGCCAACATTTCACATGTAACTGACAAAAAGCACACTTGTCTACTACATATTCAGCAGTAATTATGGATCTAGAGTACACACCCAAACTGCTTACCTGTTCTACCAATAACATTGTTAACTGATAGATCCTCCATTCTCCCAAGACCCATCTAGGATACTATCTAGCATCACTTTTATTTGGTTTGAATTTATCCTTCATTTGTTTAAGTCTCATCCATTTGACTTTAGTCTCCCGTCCAGATTCAGATTCAGGACCAGGTCCAAGACTGGCTCTCCTGGCTCCTTAGAAAATAAGAGATAGAGCTTGGTATCATCAATAAATTGAGGACATCAACCCTTGATTTTTAAAAAAATCAATTTTAGTGATATTATATAAAAGTGAAGCAACATTGTGGAATACCATAATACATTTCCCAGGAAGCATATATCTTGGAATTTTTTTTAAAAAAGTAATAAACCAATCCAGGCCTAGCTTCTTAAGCTCCATCAGATTTTCCAAGCCATACAACAAAATATCATGATCCATAGTGTCAAATGTGATTGTAAGGTCTAGGGGCACCCTTCTTGTCTGTCTCCAGACATATATCATTCACTAGGCTAACTTTCGTCTCATGTCCAGATCGGAAGGCAGACAGAAAAGAGTTACGGAAAAATGCATATTTCAGGAAAGCCTAGAGTGCCTCTGCTACCACTTTTCAATCAATTATCCCGAAAGTGGGGGTTTGAAACAAATCTGTAGCTGGCTAGATATGCTCTGAGTAATTATGATTTCTTAAGGAGGGGTCTAGTCATTGAAATCATGCTGATGCAATGGTGACGGAAGACTTCATTCCACCAGTGCTCCACTTCATAGCCCTACAAATGGGTGTATTGTATTTACTGGTCTTTCCTCCAGCTGTCTCCCTCTCTTTTCATAGTCTTTAGCCCTTCCTTATACCAAGGAACCAGGGCACCAGTGTGAGTGCCATCCTGTCTAAAGCCTTAATTAACCTTCCATTCCTGGTGCTGAACAAAGACTCAGTTGTATAATTAGACCTTCATCCCCTTTAGCAATATACTGCCATGTAATCAGTAACATATTCTATTTGAAGTATGATTCTGAAACTAGTCAAAAATAAAGTTTCAGATAAAAGGGGGATTTAACACACATACATATTAAGCAACAAGATAAATTCTGTGCAATATGAAAACTTGCAATTTTTTTTATCTTTGGAAGTTGTTCCGATAAAAAATGCTGTTTTATCTATTTTGTATTTTCTGTTTTGCACAGTTACAACTGCAGATTGAGCAGTGACCACCATAAGGTTTATCCTCCTTCTGAATGATATGTTAATCACAGTTATATATTGACAAGTATTGTTAATTGCCCTTTATGAACATTCAAAGTGCTTCCCATATATTATCTCAGTGATTCCTACAATAATCCTCTAAATAGAGTCACTGTTAATATCTCCATGTTGTAAATTGGGGGAGGGGGGTGAGGCTGAGTAATACTGGTTTGTCTAAGGCCAGCTATTAAGTTTAGGCAAATGTGTGAAATTTGAATCCAAATCTTTCTGGTTCACAGATCGCATGTTTAGTCAGTATGCTATGCCATCTCACAATAGCTAATGTACAGTTAATAGCCCCCCCCCAAAAAGCCACCCAGACCAGATATGATATTGACAGTTGAAAAAGGCAGGATAATTGTGTGGCAGGAGAAGCTGGTGATATTCCAGGCTTGCTTAATCCCTGTGGAGTTTAACACATTGAAGTGCTTTATACTGAACCACATCATTGATCTATCACTGTCAATATTGTCTACTCAGACTAGCACTGGCTCTACAAGGTCTCAGGCAGAGGCCTTTCACATCACCTACTTCCTGATCCTCTTAACTGGAGATGCTGAGGATTGGACATGGGACTATCTGCATGCAAAGCAGTTACCCACAGTCCCTCGCCGAATACTGGTACTGATTTTCCTCTGGCTCCAGGACTGTTTTTGTAAAGTACCTGAAGTAAACATTCTATGTTTGAGTCTGATCATCAAATGTGCTAATAAGCAGTCATAACATTCTAAGCCCACTGACTTCAATGGACTTAGAAGGGAGTAACTCTTAGGACTGCATTCTAAAGGGAACAAGCCAGATTTTCTCTGGGGCTGTAAACAAATTACAAGTGAAGATTCATTTGGGGTTATTCTCTATAAGGCATGTTGTTCTGTTTCAAGAATAACATTGGAATGGCTTCATTCCCTTCACAAAGCTCTCGGACAGCTGTTAAGGAACTCTCCTTTGCCGCTCTTTGCCAGAGGTAGATATTTTGTGTCCAGGTCATGCATCTATTCTCAGACCTTCTTGAGTATCCTGTCCCTTGCTTGCAGTAAATTAGATTCATCTGTGCACTTTGAATTTTGATATAAACACATGCTCCAGGAAGAATGAGAGTATTCAGAGCTCGAAATGCCTTGGCAAGCAACCACACTTTTTTTTAAGGTGCTGAATACAAAGGTTGGGTGTTCAGTTTTTTGCAGTATTTAGGCCCTTTTAATTGCAATAGATACTGTATATATATATGTCTTTGATATTCTATGAGATGTTCCAATTATGTTTCAATTTCCATTTTTTTTCTACAGAAGGGAAATCAAGACAGAATGGTAGTATGAGTCCATGCAGTTTCTGTCAGAACTGTTGCTCTGGTAGCACAAGCTTAAACATATATGTTTGCAGGACTGGAAATCTTGCTCGCAGACTTTTTAAAAATTATTTTTATATTTCCTGAGGAGCAAGTCCCATAGAAATCTCTGGAACTAAATTTTGATAAAGTTTACATAGAAGTCAGTCCAATGGGGGTTTCTCCCAAGGAAATTGGCATACTGTAACTGCACCCTTACAGGCAGGGGCATACTGGCAGATTACAGGGAAATTTTGTGGTGGGTCACTCCCCTAGAGGGCCAATAGTGGCCAGAAGCAAGCTGAGCCAAGCCCCAGGAACTGTGTTTCAAGGGCCACCACAGGAGCGATGGTCATGGTGCTAGCTCATCAATTGCCTCTTCTTGCACTGCCACCAGTTCGCAGGAGAAAGCAGTGAGTGAGCTGTGTTGATTCTGTTGCTGCTGAGCTGAGTGGCCCTGCGATGCTGACTTGTACCACCACAGGAGCTGCTCCGCTTGGCTTGCCGCAGACCCATTTGAAATTCCCAGTCTGCTCCTTCTTATAGACTGGTTGGAAGAGCACATTCATACAAACTTCTTGAAGCTCATGAACACCCCATATCATGATCATGCACAAATAATCTACAAACACATCCAAAACCTGAGATAAAAAGGAATGAAAAAATGGAAGGGCAGAACAAGCTCTCTCCCTCTCCCTCCCCCATACACACACACCACACACATGGAGGCTGTTGACAGATCCATCACTGACACAACCCTATTGCTGTCGAGTTGAGTTCCCTCCTTCCACTGCCTCTACAGTGTCTCAGCAGAGAGTGTCCTAGTGCTGCTGCCACTAGCAAGAATTCTCATGTTCTGTTGCCTACATGCTTGCTACTACCAAGCACTCTGTAGTCATTTCCGATCATGTTGCAGCTGACCAAGCCTGGGCCCAAACTTGCTGTGGCATTTCCAACCAGGATTGGAACACTAGCTATGTGGCAGTGATATGAAGGCCTGGGGAAAAAAATCACATACTCTGCTCATTTTTGTGGGCCTTCACATCTGCTGCACTGCAATGCTGTGAGGAGTGACCTGGCAGTAGAAGCTGGATGTGCTCTCCTCTCAGCAGGGCACAACAACAGACTTTTGGGTAACTGGTACTGAAGATGAGAATGGTTTTTGTGTGGACACTGCCTTCTACGGTAGATTGTTCCTTACTGGCACAAAGAGGAGGATGCAGATTGGATGCATGAGGTAAGCATCACATCTAAACTGGCATCTGACATAAAAAAATTAGTTTACAGACCTTTAATCAATTGCTTGGTTTGATTGATTAAACACTGCAGCACTAATTTCACTCCATGTGGCATAGGTCCAGACTCATCAGTGGCCATGCCACTCTCTGTCTAATCCCTCTTTCTGACTACCGGGGTCTACTTTTCAGTCTGTTTTTGTAAGAGCTGCTCTGTGTAAAAGGGATTTCAATCTGCTAATTGCTAGTGATCCAGTATTAGAAGGAAGAGCTTCGTCAGGAACTTAGACTCTTTGTCTCAGTCCTGCTCATTTGGCATCTCACCATGCTATGCAGTTGGTTCATTGAATGAGGCTAACTGGAATGGGCCATGGCTCAGTGGTAGAGCACTTGTTTTAAATTTCCAGGTTGTCTGGGGACAGCAAGCCCCCTTCCCCCAGATTTACCTTGCCAGGACATTGCAGAGGCCTCCGAGGTGGCGGTGAGGCCCAAGGAAGCGACACAGCCCTCCTGGGGTGCCAAGGAGGTCATGGAGATGGCAGTGAGGCCCCGTGGAACAGCGCGATCCTCCCGGAGAGGCTGCAGACTTGGCTGCGAGGCCCAGCAAGGCAATGTGGCCTTCATGGGACACCGGGGAAGCTGTGGCGATGGCGGCAAGACCCAGCGAGCCAATGCAGCCCTCTGTGGCACTGGGGAGGTTGCAAAGATGGCAGTGAGTCCCAGCAGAGCAGCCTGCCCCTCCTGGGATGCCGAGGAGGCCACAGAGCGGGCAGCAACATTCAGTGAGGTGGCACGGCCCTCCATGGACGCTGGAGGAGGCTGCAAAAGCAGCAGCAAAACCCAGCGAGGCAGAGCAGCCACTGGGAGAGGCTGCAAGATGGTAATCAGGCTAGGAGGGGGGACAGAGTAGACCCTGGAGATGCTGGCCCAATGGCAGGGTTAGATAGGGGGCTGGTGCCTGACCAACCCCTGCCCTGCAGGGTGGCCTTAAGCTGCCAGGAGTGGCCAAGGGCAGAGCCAGCCAGAAGGGGGCTCCAGACAGGCCAGCGGTGCTGGCAATCACCAAAGGATGGGGAGGGATGCACCCTGAGTGGATGGAGCCTGGGGGAGGTGCACCGTAGGGGACTTTAAAGGCAAGCCCAGCCAAAGGGGGCTGCTGAGGAGTAGTTGGGAGAGCGAGCGTGGTGAAGGAGGAAGTAGAGAGAGCAAGAGCAAGACGTGGGAGAAAGAAGGCAAGCCGAGTTGGCCTAATGGCGAGGGAGAGAGCATGAGGGTGCTGTAACCCCCCTCCTCCCGCCATTCCTGAGTCCTCCACTAGGCTGGGTTTTCTGCCCAGGCCCACCTGGAGGACAATCCCCCACCCCCCCAGGCCCCAATGACTCTGGCATCTCCAGTTAAAAAGATCAGGTACTAGGTGATGTGAAAGACCTCTGAGATTCTGAAGAAACACTACTAGTCAGAGTAGACAATACTGATGTTGATAGTCCAAGATTTGACTCAGGATAAGGCAAGTTCAAAAGTTCATTGTTCAAACAGGTAATACTGCTGAGTTCTACAGTTCAAGGAAATGTTTGACTCCTGCTTACATTTGGGCTTCCACACAATGTTTGCAGTAGTAGGCAAATAAAGGATAGGATGTTTAGAATGACTGTCAAGGTATTACAAGGTAGGGTCTGTCAGTCATGCTAATCTCTGCTACTTTATGTAGAATACTAGCAATAGGATTGCCCTTCAAGCCTGTGATATGATGGTGATTGATGCTTTGTTTCAGAGTTCTGATCACTTAGAAGACTGTTCATGTGGAAATGCAGTAATAGTGGTTTACATTTAGACAGACCCTTGATGAAAAAATGCCTGTTTTGCAGGTTTGGAGGAATTAATCTTCTTGTAATTAGCTCCTTTCTTCTTGTTGCCTCTGATGCTTGCATCACAGTAATTGGGGGCAGGCACCAGTGGGCACATCATTTCTCTTTAAAAAATTAATCTGACAGTGAAACAAACAAAACAGGCATGTTTTACAAAGGCCAACTATCTGTGCCCCAGGAGAAGTATTCTCTGGCCTGTGCCTGGGTATGATTCAGAAGGCTTTGAGGGAAAATGTTCATTCAGATTTTCCCTCCATGCTGGCTCAGCATATAATAGGAGGACCTATGATATAGCAAGCTTGCAGAAGCTAACCTAATGTATGTCTGGTTAGTGGCTGGATGGGAGTTCTCCTGGGAATCCTAAACAAGCTGCTTTGTATTCCATGATGAAAGAAGGGTGATGCATAGACAAACCAGCACTGTGTTATGCTCTTGTTGTCACAAAAGAAGTGTTCCTTTTTGATATAGCGTTCCAGAATTAATGCTAGTTTGGAAAAAAATCCTAGGCTAGCAAAAAGCAACAGAAGAAACATGAGTAGAAAGGAGCACCTGAATAAGCATACCTAGGATGGGTTTGATGAAGGGTGAATGATTTACACAAGGTGGTCTTCTTGGCACAGATCTGCTGATAGCAGCCAGTAGATGGGCAAATGGTCCTTCCTGAGTTTAATCTCCTGGTCTCCAGCAGCAACCCTCTGAGTCCTGTTCATAAGGAACTATTTAAACCATCCTAAGCACATCCCTTAATACATACTTTTGGTTCCAAGTACCTCAGCAAGATGGCAAAGTCCACACTGTATCAAAGACAGCTGATAAATTCAGCAAGAGCAAGGGAATTGTGTTGTGAAGGAAACTTCATTATCCTGACAGCCTGTGTTCTTGATGGCGAAAAGGGGTGAGGAGCTCCAGAGGTTCAAAGAAGGCTTATTGACATTTTCCCAGAGTATTCAGGAAATCAGGCAACTCCCCTCTGGGACTGCCTTGAACAGTTCTTTCTTCGATCAAGAGATCTGTCTTTAATATTACTCTAGATGGTTTCCCCTTCACTTAAGGTATCTTAAGGCCAGAATATTTAGGGGTTTGTTTTTTCTGCACTTCTGACATTGGCAGGCCAGTGAATAATGGGGTGTCTCTGATGGGGTGGCAGGCCACACAATGTCCTCCTGTATAACATCAACTTACTCCAAATCCTGGCTTCATTATGATGTGTGTTTCTTTGCTGTGCACAATATCATGGTGGAGCTGGTGGAGGCAGAGAAACACACAGTGAGTTACACAAGAAAAGGGGCTACAGGCATTACAAGGTAGAACTTAGCATTTTTGGTTTCTTGTGACATTTAGACAACCTCTGCACTCCACTTTGTCATTTTATGTCTTCACTAGAACTTATAACTCTCAGAATGAAAAATGGGAAAAATACTGGGCAGCTGGAACCAGAAACTTGTAGGTATGAATATGGAACTGGTGTGGAATAGGCTTTACTGCATGTAGTCTCTTAGTTATAGCTCTTTTGTTGAGTTTTTGTATGGCTACTGCTGAAGGTTTAATTAAGAGAAAAATATTATTTATATTTGGTAGCAAGTGATGGGCTTTCCCCAGAGCTTGTGCTTTGCTCCCATCTGTTGCATATTGCATTTGCTGGCTGTGTTCCGGTTTTAAGACTCAGAATCAGCAGATTGGTCTTCAAATTCCTTGTTAGATTAGGGCAGAAAGGTCCAGGTAGGCAAAGCATTGAAGGTGGTTTTTTCTCTCCAAGTTTTTTAAAAAAAAAATTTTATTTTTAATATCTAACATAGAAAACTACAAAAGACTACAAAGATATAAGGGAAAAAAGGGGGGACTGGGGAAAAGGGAAGAGCAACATATGAACAAAAAACACTACTCTACATGTCTTGTATTCCCTTCATGCTGCAATTTTTCTTTAAAGTTAACTTTCTAATATGCTATCAGATTGGTAGATCTTATACAATACAGACTATATTCAGGATCAGGTCTTCTTCCCCCCCCCCCCCTGCGTCTCGGTCTGAGTTCTCTCAGCAGCTGCGCTCGTTCTCTCCTCCCCCCCCCACTTTCCCCTTCAGACTTTGAACTTTCTTCTTGCTGAAACTCCTGATGGTTGAACAAAAAGTCTGTCAGCTGTACTTCCAATGTAATCTTGTAGGTTTGATCCTTATATCTGAACCAGACGCCTTCCGGAAACAACCATTTGTATTTTACATCACATTTCCTCAGGAAAGCCGCAAGTCCTTTATACTTAAATCTTCTTTTACGAGCCAGAAATGGAACATCCTTCAATATTTTAACCTTGTTGTCCAAATAGTCCAAGTCCACATTATACGAATTATATAAGATGGTGTCCCGAGTCTTCTTAGATGAAAAGTCAATAATAATCTCGCGAGGCAGCTGACGCTTCATTACATACTTTGAAGATGTCCGACGGACTTCCAAAATATCGCTTTTTAACTCTTCTTTAGTTGCCTTTGCGAATGCCGCCAAAAGTCCCAACACCAAATCTTTTAAATTTTCACTTTGCTCCTCTTTTACATTTTGAAGACGCAGTACCGTTTGGGCATGGTCCACTTGCAATCCTATTATTTGATTCTCCAAGAGCTTCACTTCTTTACTTGTTGCTTTCATAAGTACTACGTTTTCGCGTGCAGACTGCTCTGCTCGAGACGCTGTTTCTTTAATGGTTTTCACTTCGCTTTCCACTGAATCAACCTTTTGCCCCATTTCGTTTATCTTCGCTACAAAGGGCTGCACAGCTTCAAAGACTACTCGTCTGACCGTCTCTTCCAAAGTTTCCCCCTTCCCCTGTAACATCGCCATCACCGATTTACTCATTGCAGGGCTCTGCTTTCTCGTCGCCATCTTAGGGGGGGGAGGGGACACCAGCTAAGTTCCGAAACTCCGTGAAGGGGAAGAAATCCGCACCTTCTTAGCTTCAACTCCCACCAATCTTTCGCATACGCTTAGAAATCAGAAGGGATTTGCTTACTTACAGGTTTTCACCTTAAATCTGCTTATTGCCGTTCTCCATGGCCCGGCTGCACGCGATGTGCTGCGCAAGTCTGCCGGCCTCCGTTGGAGCAAACGGGCAATTTACCCCCTGCATTGCTTTCAGGGGGTTCCTTCCCGCCGCGCTCCGGACCCTGGCTCCCTCACTGGGAGTCCTGGGGGTTAACCCTAGCGAGTCAACCACCCGGTCAGGCTGCTCGGACGTTTCCTCCCGGACCTGCGGAGAGGAGCGTCCGACATGGCCGGGAAAACGAAACCGAATCGGTTTTTTCTCTCCAAGTTGAGATGGAAAAATGAGGTTCTTAATCAGAAGTTTTAAATATTCAGTCTTAAATCTGGCACATTTTGCATCTGGAATAAAACGCGTGTGTGTTTACTCTTATGTGCTTCATCTGGCAGAGATTGGGACAGAGTGCTATTTATAATTACATTTAATTTGAGAGTGCTGAGTGAATGCAGAGTGCAGTTATAGGGGCTAAAATCTTGCCTTTTAAAAGGCAAGTTGATAATTTTCAGAATTATGAAGCCATGGGTGGTGTATGTTGTGATAAAGAGATGGAGGATAGTTGATTAACCTTCATAGAGGACCTGACCTCAGAGACAGCATTCTTCCTCTGGGATAGATAACCATATACTTCTCATATTGTAGGCTGAGACAAGGGCCGTTTTCACACAGCTCGTCGTTCCCTCACTTTTTACACTTTAAGTGTCTGTTTTGCTGAGTCGCTCCAACAACTCATCCTCCACACACACTCCCCCCAAGCCCTTGCCTTGCACTGTGAGGGGTTTCAGGATAGCCTCCAAACAGTCCCTAACAAAAGCAGTTTTGGAGGGGAGGTCGGACACTTTCATCATCGTAGCCTGAAATTGCCCACCCCTCTTTCAAAAAAAGTGTTTAACTTGGCACATGTGCAATTGCATTCAGTTCGTTTTGCAAGGAGGCTTCTGTGGCTGAACTGAAAGGGAAAGAGCTTCAGGTGAGGAACTGGGCGGAGATGGAAGGAGTCTTAAGAGCACTGTAAGCGTTCATATGCCAAAGCACGGAAAAAAGCCACTCTGCCAACCCGCAGCAGAAGAAAACACTAGAGAAACTGCGTTCCCAGTAAACATGTGGAAAAGGCAGTAACAAAACATTATGCATACGTTTTGCAAACATAGACATGAGGAATCCTGAGGAAAAGCTGCCAGAGTTCCATGGGTGGGTCATGCCAATAAGGATGTGGGGAAACGACCAAGATGAGTTTCCTTTATGAAGACCTATAAGCAGGATGGAAATAACCATTTGCCTACCTACCAGGAAGGGGCAAGATAGATGGCTATTTGGATATCTTGAGTCTTGGGCCATAAAGATTTTGTGACATAGGCCTTAATTTGATTGGTGAAAAGATACACATGAGCATTTGTTCCCAAATTCATGACAGTGCAAAGTGAAGTCCTCCTAGCTGGGATAGGAAGGGTTAAAAGTTCTGGTCAAAGAAACAGGGAAATCTGTCCTGACTAGCCTCTGTTTTTCAAGATTCCAGTGGATTTGCATCCATTCCAGGGAAGGGAACACCATGACTGTACTATTCAGTTAGCCTCATGTGTTTTCTTTCCTTAGTTCTGTAATACCCTGCAGTGTTTTGATATAGTTTTCCAGTGTCCTTGCACTGTAGTGACTTGAGACTGTGGTTTGATAAATAAAGATCTTTTCTTTTTAAGAATGTCTTCATCCATGCCGCCTGACTGCTCAATCTACATGTAGAGCAGAAACTCCTGACTGAGCTACAGGCAGTTAGCTGGCCAGGGAGGAGGAGATGGGTGAAGCAGTACACACACACACTCACCATCTGTGCCTTGAGCTGCAGGTAGTGAAATAAAGGACAGAGCTTGGGTGGTGGTAGCTATTAAAGAAGAAAGCAGAGCAAGAAAGAGTTGGGGGAAGCCAGAACCCATTCGCATACATGCAGATTCTCCTGTACCTCTTGGCAAAGACAATGGGAAGAAAGGGGAAGAGGGAACTTCTTTTACAGAGTATATGATTCAAACAGTGGTATGATTGCTATGTATGTTTCAGGATCAAGAGGGCTTAGTTTCTTCAGGAGAAACATGCAACACAAGTTTGATGGACATTGCAGCCATTTAAGGTACTGGGGGGAAATAGAAGTTTTAGCAAGTATCTGCAATATGTATGGTCCTTTTCTTCAAGCAACCAAGAAACTGGCACAAATCTTCTCTCTCCTCTTCTCCTCCCTCCTCTTCTATATTTGACCAGTTTCTGTAAAATACATCTGACGAAGAGAACTTGATTCTCGAAAGCTTATGCTACAATAAAATTGGTTAGTCTTAAAGGTGCTACTGGACTCTTTTTGATTTTGCTACCACAGACTAACACGGCTAACTCCTCTGCATTATAATCACTGTTAATCCTGGTATTAGGCTGGAGTTTGGTTTATGATAGATAGAAATGGTCTTCTCTGAATGACTGCCTTAAAGTGCCTACCCGGAGAGGCCAAGATCTAGAGGTCCACAAAACAGTAAGAACTTGTTTTTACTGGCCTTTATGGTTAACAGCATTCATCTTTTTCAGTACTAATGGAGAAAGGAAAAAACTGATTGCCACTAAAATTCAGTCCCCCACAGACACATACTGATAACTTAGGCAGGCATACCTTGCAAGTAAAAAATACCAACATGGTGATTGTTTGGGTTTTGTTCTTCCTCCAGTTGCTGTTGCCTAATGCTGGCCAGTTGGTTAGTTGGTTAGAAGCTATTGTATAAGGATCAAGGGACCTTTAAATAGGCCCGCCAAGGAGACCTTCTACTTGTAACAACAAACTTGTAGCAGCAGCCCATGCTTACTATCATGAAGCTGACTACTGGTGGTTGAGACTAGCAGTGCCTGCTGCTGAATGAGCTACTGATTTGAACCCAGTATATACGACTCCTTAAGCAAGAATTATACTTCTCGACTAACATGGTAGGTGAAGCTGTGGTTGTTTTCAATATAGCACTTTTTCCCTGCTAAGTTTAGTGGGTAGCTGCGTTGGTTTGCAGTAGGATTTTAGTCCAGCAGCATTAGAGACCAACAAGATTTTCTGAGTGTAAGCTTTCAAAAATCAGAGCTCCCAAGCTTACACTCTGAAAATCTTGTTGATCTTTGAGGAGCCACTGGACTAAAATCCTGTTGTTTCCTTGCAAAAAATCCATTATCTCTTGAAAAAGCTTTGCTTAGTGCCTTGAATTTCTTATTATTCCTTTCTCCAAGTCTTTTGTGTGTGTACACGCATGTATGCACACTTTGAACAAGAAGCCAGTCCACATGGCCCCCTTGTGTTCAGATCCTTCTTGTAATACAGGAATAATAATAATATCAACATTCGATTTATATACCACTCTTCAAGACAACACCCACTCAGAGTGGTTTACAAAATGTGGTGTTATTATCCTCACAACAATTACCCTGTGATGTGGGTGGGGGTGAGAGAGCTCTGAAAGAGCTGTGACTGAACGAAGGTCACCCAGCTGGTTACAAGTGGAGGAGTAGGGAATTAAACCCGGTTCTCCAGATTAGAGTTCTGCCACTCTTAACCACTACATCATAACTGCAGGTCTGTTATGAACTACTGCCCAAGCACAGCCCAAGCACAATCCTGTGATTCCGGGAGATCTCCAGTTACCACCTGGAGGTTGGGAATCCTAATTATGGCCCTGGATAAAGGTGGAAGTTCAGTTTTAAACTCTGCTCTACTGTGTGACCCCAGAGCAATAGCTTCTTCCCTTTTCACACTTACCTGTCTTTTGTTAGATTCTTTTAGATTCTGTACGTCATATGGAACAAGTTGCTTTTGATTTCATTGGGACATTTTCTAGGTTCTGCTGTAGCGATAATGAAGGCCTTTCTCTGTGCCAGGCCGAGGCTTGTGGACAAGCTGGAGGGAATGCAGCTGTTAAATGTTAACTATAAAATACATTGAATTCATGAAGCCAAACCAGAACTGGAGGCCATGAATGTCCACTAATACTTCCCCACTTGTTTATTTTTGCTTTGCCCTGTGTAATAATTTATGGTCATGCAACAAAGCAACTCTCTTGAGCTGTGTTAGCAGGTGGCTGTTTGCTCAACTTGATTTCTCAGTATTTGTTCTTTACCATCACTTTTTCCTTTTGCCCCACCCACAGTGGTTGTACTATTCTTGAAAAAGAAAATCCAAGTTCTCATCACCATGACCAGATAAGTGGCTGGGAAAGCCACAAGCTCCTCTTCTCAATAAATGAATTATGAGTTACCTTGTCCATCTGTGACCCTCATACCAGCCTCATCCTGTTTATTGTGTGTGCACTCTCTTATGTGTGGTTGTTTTATGGAAGGATAATCTATTTACTACTCTTCCAGATGACTTTGTTGACCAGTGCGGTCACATGGACAGTTTTCAGTCTCTGCACTATTAAGATGGATTTCATATGTCTACTTTGTTGCCATCTATATAATCAGCTGTGCTACTTCTGGTTTTAATAAGTTTTAATTGCTACCATTAAATTGGTGATTATTTGTGTAAGTTTTTAACAATTTGAAAGTATGACATTTAGCATTTGTTTTGTTTGTGGTAGTAGGACATGGCTTTTCATATGGAACTGGAGGTTATATAGTTTGATCTCCCTATTGCAGAAGGAATTCCTAGTGTTTTTTCATTGTCACATATTATATGTTCTGGGGAGCTGAGAAGACAATTTAGCAGAAGTTATTTATTTAGAAGATTTGTATCCCACCTTTTTTTAAAGAGTCAGAGTGGTATACATTGTACTGTGCTCCTCCTTTTTATTCCACAACCTGTGGCAGAAGTGGGAATTTGAACCAGGCTTTCCAAAACCTTGGTCCAACATTCTGTCCACTACATCACACTGACTACAGTTATTTCCTTTTTTAACCATAGCATGTGAGACAATAGTAGTAATCCTGGGAGAAGAGGAAATTATTAAGGGAGGAAAACATCCCATCCACCCACCCGTAACTTTGACCTGTGGGCTGTGGTTCCTTCTCTTTCCCTCTTCTCTCCTCTTGCTGGAAGGCAGTTAATCTTCTTAGCAAGGATACACATTGCAGGCATGCCAATTATTTTACAATTCCTCTGTTTGTTTGGGTTTTTCTTCCCTGCACTAGGAGATGGACAGACTCAGTCATCAGCAGCACCCAGCACTGTGTCACACTTAAGCGTTCCCCTCAGCAGCCTAAGCCCTCAGACAACTGCACCTACTGTCACCAGCGTGGATGGCAACAGCACAGTAACATCACAATTAAATGCCAATGGTTCAAGCTCGCCAGAACTCCCAGCTCCTGCCACTATTGACTTCTTGAACATTACAACAGAATCACAGGAGATCACTAGCAGGAATGATGATAACGCGACTATAAACTCAGCAGAAGCAAACCAGACCGGTAATGCAGGTCCTATCATAACAACATCTTGGGTTAATTCCAGCACTAGCTTCTCACCTACAAACCCCTTTCAGTCAAAGGAGACACAAGGTAACAATCCAGTTCTTTTCTATGGCATATAGTTTTTAACCCTAAAGCAAACTGGGAAGAATACCTTCAACTACCTCTTACGTCGAACATCTGGGAAAATTCTGTGAACTCAGCGCTTGGTTCCACACCTGCCAAAATGAAAAAATCTAGTAGCTGTAAATGTATATTACTTGAATTAGAACTGAAATTCCTAGGTCCACAATTAGACATTTTTGTTTCAAGCAATCTTAAAAATCTGCCCCCCTCCCCCAATTTTGAACAAACATGACAATAACAATTTTATTTCTTTACATTATTTTTATTTCCTTAATGTGTCATCAGCCTTTCTCACTGAGACTCAAGGCAGATTACAGAATTAGAAAACAATCTAATACAGACCAATATAGTGTGTGTAATAAATAATTAAATAAAATAATGAAATAAAAACAGTATAATACATCCAATAAACTGGGTTTCACAACTAGAGGACAATGAAATAAAAACAATACAATACATCCAATAGACAATGGAGTATGAAGGGGAGGAGAAAGAAAACTGCCTAATAACCTGAGAAACAAGTAAAAATTACAGCCCTGTTCCATTTATAAAAATGCCCTACTGAACAGTTCCATTTTCCATATTCTGTGAAATTATAAAAGAGTAGGGGTTTTTATGACATCAAGCAGGTCATTCCAGATGATGGGAGCTGCAACACAGCAGATTTGTATATTAGCAACCATTGCTTTGGGTCAAGGTGAGGAGACATTTGCCATCTTTGGTGAAGATGAAAGAAAGCATTTTTCACAGTTGAATTAACTTGCTTGGCATAACGTGTGGGAAGCACAATGTTCCTTCAGTGTTCCTTCAAGACAATACAGCTATAGTTTTCCTCACTAGTATCACCTAAGTTTTGTCAGGATTTAGTTTTATCAACTGCAGCCTTGCACTGGCTCTGGAGAGCTACAGCAGCATCAGGCAGTCTAGACAAAGAAATATAGAGCTGGGTATCATCACCCTGTTGATGACACCCAACTCCAGATTATGAATGCTCTCTCCTAAGGAATTTACATAAATATTGAACAGCATAATTTTATTTATTTATTTATTTCAAATTTGTATTCCGCCCTCCCCGCAAGCGTGCTCAGGGTGGATAACAATATATTAAAATACAATTAAAATACAGTTAAAAATTCATATTCATTAAAAACACATTTAAAACAAGATGGTGGACAGCCTTCACAGGGAGGGTTTTATACACCCCTTTTTTCCAGGCTGGCGGAGGCCCAGCCTCATCCATATGCCTGGCGGAACAACTCTGTCTTGCAGGCCTGGCAAAAAGATAGTAAGTCCTGCCAGGCCCTGATTTCAGCAGACAGAGCATTCCACCAGGTGGGAGCCAGGACCAAAAAGGCCCTGGCTCTAATCAAGGCTAGGCGGGCCTCCGTGGGGCCAGGGACCACCAACAGCTGTTTGTCCCGATTGGAGTGTCCTCTGGGGAATATATGGGGAGAGACGGTCCCGTAGATACGCTGGTCCCAGTCCGCACAGGGCCTTATAGGTCAATACTAGAACCTTGAATCTGATCTGGTACTCCACTGGCAACCAATGCAGCTCGCATAAGAATGGTGTTATATGTGCCTTATTTGGCACTCTCATAATAACATGTGCCGCTGCATTTTGTACCAGCTGTAATCTCCGGGTCAAGCTAAAAGGCAGCCCTGCGTAGAGCGAGTTACAGTAATCTAGCCTAGAGATGACCGTTGCTTGGATCACTGTAGTTAAGTCACAGGTTGACAGGTAAGGGACAAGTTGCCTGGTCTGCCGCAGATGGAAAAAAGAGGACCTGACAACTGCTGTGACCTACGCCTCCATTTTCAGGGAGGCATCCAAGATCACCCCCAGGCTCTTAACCCTTGGAACTGGCACTAATGGTGCCCCATTGAGGGCTGGGAGCTGGAGTCCCGAACCTAATCCCCCGTGGCTCAAGTACAGGACCTCTGTCTTTGTCGAGTTCAGTTTCAGCCGACTCTGCTTCAACCAACCAGTCACGGCTGCAAAAGCATGTTCCAGGACATCTGGGGCTGAGCCAGGTCGACCGTCCATCATCAGATACAACTGGGTGTCATCTGCATATTGATGACACCCAAGTCCGAAACTTCGCACCAACTGGGCAAGGGGACAAAAGTAAGCTTTAAAAGTAAGAGGCAAAAGTAAGCTTTATGGAATGCCACAAAGCAAGTCGCACACAAACAACTGATCTCCAACAGCAGCCCTCTGAATCCTATCCATAAGGACTTTCTAAGGTACATCCCTTAATATTGCCTTCAGACATCTCTGTAGGATGATATGGCCCACCATATCAAAGGCTGCTGATAGATCCAATAACAGCAGCAAGGAAGCACATCCTTTGCCTACATTCAAATAGACATTTACTTAAGCCACCAAT